>NC_090923.1:1332754528-1337754528 GCF_040938575.1 Ambystoma mexicanum | reverse complement strand
GTGCTTTAGAGGGGGGGTGAGGGGCCTTCTATAACACCAAACATTGGCTGTCCCCATTCAAGGTCACATTTGTTTATCGATTGCAGGGTCCTTGATGCAGAAAGAAGCAGGATTTATTTTTTCCTACAGCAGGTGGACACCAACTTTGTTCAGCAGAAGGAATTTGTTGAAAGTCTTTCAGTAGCAATTCAATACACAGTGAACCTCCACCAGAGGGGAACAGCCTGCGAAGGAGGTATCTCCCTGGGTGGACTTAACCTCCCGACCCCTCTCTCCTCCCTTTGGACTGCAGCACATTTTCAGTCTTATGAGGTAGCAATGTATGGAGTGGGAAAAGTGTGTTTAAAGTTACAATGTGCACAACCCCCAGACGGTCACGGGGTTCAACTCAGCATTTCATAATTAGGAGGTAGGTCGATACAATTAGAACACTATTTACCGGTTAATAATGGTTACGTGCCATTCATACCACTTTAAGAGTTATGCCACTGAAGTAAAGGAGTCTTTTATAGCACACTGCTGCCATTCTGGTGGATGGCGAGTAAGATCGGGGAGGGGGGCAGATGTTGATGCTCTTGGGCAGTGGCTGAGGGGATCTGGAGTGTGTGTGTGTGTGTGTTTCATTCAGAGTGGAGAGCCCCAGGCTGATCCCTTTAATCGGCACTGCAAGGGCCCTCTCCAAGAGACAAACACACCAGTGGCTAAGTCACTGCTGTGTGCATCTCTGGGAGAGGGCCGGTGATGGGACTAGAAAAGAGAGTGGCAGAATTGCTTTGTTACTGTGTTGTGTTTTTGTGTGATTTTCCCGCCATTTGTGTGAATCGATTGCACGAGTAGTGTAAGGTCGGGAGACATGAAGGTGAGGTTTGTCTAGAGGGGGGGGGGGGATTTGGCATGGTAAAACCACAGAGATACCGTTGGTCCAGGGCTGCTGGGCGAGTGGTATTGCAATACGACAGCGAGCAGAAGCACTGCAGGACTTGGGATGGGGCAGAAGAAAGAGAAAATCAGCGACAACTGCATGCAGACCTATTCAAGATGTTCTTTTCATAACAAAAACGACTACACCAATTGGATTGGCCTCGACGATGCACCTACAGGCTACGCCAAATGAATATACATTAGGACACTTTAGATGCAATGAATTTCAATGGAATTATTTTCAGATTTTTTAAAAGTCCGATTTTTCTGTTCAGTTGATCGATGAACTCGCACCCAACGTTATACTGTGCAAGAAGAAAAGGGAAGTAGGGCTGCCTGCTGTTCTATGGGAAAACGTCAGTTGAACAGCAATGCACAGGTCAGAAGAGGGGTTAGTACAAGGGTCTGTAAGCAGGGGATCACCAGGCATCTTGGGCTATAGCTGTCTTAATCACTCACCATGCACGATCCTGTCTAGGACTGATGGGAGTTGTAGTCCAAAACATCTGATGAACTAAAGGTTGCAGATCCCCGCGCTGGTAAAACTGAACACTTTACAAATGCTGGAACTGGACTTAAATCAGCTTTGGGCGGAAACCAGAACTGATAGAAAAGCAAATTGTAGAACACCAGATAGGCAGCCAGTGGCCACAATTTCTTTAAAATTGTCCAAATTAAAATACAATGGAAACATTTGATTGTCTGCCTCTGATGACTGCGAGCTATCCCTGGATGGATTGATTTGCCAGGTGTGCGCCGTGGGAGGAGATTTGGGCCCTTAACTTGTATTTGAAGTTGCGTGCGCCAATTACTGGACAATCCTTCCATGACTCTTCTCAGTAGGTGCCTCCGTTTATTTCAACAAGATTCTCTGGTGCACCGCATTACTCCAGAGACCTGGGCAGTGGTACAGCTTCCTGGGGTGGGGCACACAGCCTTTACGAGTCCCTAACCCTACTCGGCCACAAAAGAAATGAACAAAAAACAGGTGGGTTCAGATCCATCCCTGGACCAGATTGCAGAGGAGAAAATAAAATTGCTCGGTGAAAATATACAATTTTAGAATGAGGACACCTGCCTCCAGAAGTCACCTCTCAGACGGTTGTATTTTAGCCACAGAGGTTTAAATAGACTATGTGAAGTGGAAAGGCACAATGATCCCCTGCAGCGAAACTCAAGACGTATCGTGATGCAGAACACCTGGCGGCTAGGCACTATGTCAGAAGGGTTTGCCCGGTAGCCAAGGCAGTGGGCGTTGCGATTACTCATGTTCTTTTCCCCTTATGGGGAGGAGGTTTGGTCCAGCGGCTGCATGTGTGTATAGGTCTGTGCTGCCCACGTTACTGCCCGAGACTTCCCCAAGCCATGCAGAATTCTGAGGTCTGGAATTGAGCTAAATGCTGCCCCTGATTGGATGATACAAGCACCATGCACAGAGACTAGGCCCAGGGATTTTAAAGCCACATGCCAGGCGGACGACTCCAAGGGCTGTAAGCTTATCCACAGTTGACTCTGGGAATCCAACAAGCCGCGTGCGCATCCCCCAATTTCACCTCGTATATTTCATGGAAGCCCAATCCATTGAAATCCTAACTCATTGCATGGAAAGTGCACACATTGATTTCAATGTACAAAGTAACAGAACTGAAAACAAAAGTAAAAAGTAGCATTTTAAAATGTTTTTAAAACAAGTAATTTTTTAGTTAGACGTGGTATAACGGGGGAATTGGGCATTAAAAAAAGGGAAACATGAAGGAGAACAAAGGTGAATATTAAATAACAGTAAAGAAAAGGGAGGCAGAGGGCAGCAGCAAAAGTAGGAGTGCAGAGGCAATACTCCAGTTTTCAATAAAGAAGGGAGGGAGATAGTTAAAAAAAGAAAAGACTCCCCGGCCTCCCATAATCGGATGAGATGACTTGAGGTTAAATGTCCATAAAAGTAACCCCAGTGAGGTGGAATGCTAGGAAATGGCTCTAATGAGTTGGGTTTGAGGTGAGAAGCAGGGTTGGCCTTAGCGCAAGGTGGGCTGGGCGACTGCCCGGGGTGCCTTTAGCCCCCAGGGGTGCCATCTCAGGGGAGCCTTTCAAGTGCTACCCCGAGCTGGCGTGGTGCGAGAAGTCTCCTTTTGAAATAAAATGCGCTTGCGGGAGCACTTAACAACAATAGGTTGCTGGCAACCTATTGAGATAATTACCTGCGCGCTGCGACGCGGGAGCGGGCAGTTTTCATTAGAATAGGGCACTGATGCTTGCATCAGTGCCTTATTCCAGTGATTAACTCACTGCTCCGGCGCGGCAGTGGGGCGATAATCATCTTAATAGGGTGGCGGAGCACCCAATTGTTGTTAAATACGCCCGTGGCCTTCTCCCACCACCGAAAAGAAACTTTTGGTGGCTCCAAACCCCCCCCCCTCAATTGACCAGGGGCCCCAAATTATTACATTTCTGCCCAGGCCGCTGCCGCCACTAAGGCCGGCACTGGTGAGAAGCCTTTCATTAAGAGGTTGCAGATCTGCCGGCTAATCCCAGGGTCAGGTGCCACACATTCTTTTTTGAAGTCATGAAATATCAAAGCTGTTGGCATCCACACTTAGACATTTTTCGAGGAGCTTTTTAAACCATACAATGGAGAAAAGTACATCATGATTTGCCCAGCGATGCTGCAAGGGGGGGGGGGGGCAAGGCCACAGATCCCTATTGCTGTTTCCATCCTCTTGTACTTATGGCGGGGTTGGCAGCCAACACTGGTCCCTTTCACTTCTAGCCACGCCCCTTTATTTTTAAAGGGGAGCTTCCGAGACCCATTTAGTAATGCTCTCTAGTACACCGGTTTTCTGACGGAGCTTCTTTGTGGCCACCGATATGCCAGTGTTTAAGTTCAACCAGAGGTGGACTGGGAAGCAAAAAGGTTCAGAGTGGCCCCGTATCACACATTTTCAACAAGCCCAACCAAATTCCTATGACCGCATTTGGCCCAGGGTGCAAAGCCCTAGCAGTACACCTCCAGAGATCCCCATAGGCCCCCTACAGTGGGAGGGAGCCATGTGGGTCGAGCGGCCGAACTAAAACACAGTCCTCCTGCCGCTTGAAAACCCGCACACACAGAGGGCCAGGGCAAAACGTTGGCTTCATCCATCTCTTGTGAGGGGTTCTGAAGCTACCTTCAAACCATAAGTAACCAATGAAATTTAAATAGGCCCATATGCAAAAAAGTGGGTGTGCTCTTTTTTTTTTTTTTTTTGAAGGACAAGCAGGCTACACGTGGTTTTGGAATCCGGATCCCAGACACAAGAACTTGGCTACAGAGATGGGGGAGGGGTGCTGTCAAGTCTTGTAAACATTTGGGTTGGGGCGATAATTGCTTAAGGAGAGAAGTCTGGCTGTCAGTGGTAACAGTGCAAAACAGGTCGGGCCCCTTATGGGAATAGTTTATATACAGTTGCATTTCCCCCACAGGGACGTGCAGTAAAATGTCTAAATGTGCAAAACAGAATCTTACTCTAAATTAGCATTCAAGAGGCAAAAAGGCACATGCAGAGAAAAGACATTCAAAATTCATGTTTTTAGGGCACTGGGAAGGAAATTCCAAGCTGTGCTTCCTGTTGGAATAGTTCCACCACCGCCCCGAGCGACAGAAAATTTTTTTTAACCCATTTTTCTACTTTTCTTTTTAATCTATGTTTTTCACTACCTTTTTAGCTTTCAACAAAATCGGTGGCTATCACGAACTGGAAGCGGCTTATGCAGCTGCCATCCCGCAGAAGATTGTGGCCAACACCACGTGCCACTTGCCCAGGCACGATGCCATGCACCTATTCCGGGACCCCGTGAATGGAGACCTTCCCTGGCCTGGAATGACGTTTGGTCTCACCATCTTGGCCGCCTGGTACTGGTGCACCGATCAGGTAATGTAAACATTTCCCCCCTGAAGTCCCTCTGAAAATAGAAGTTAATAATAACATTATGTGCAGTTTCCATATCATACAATATATTCAAAGCAGCACTGTCCAGAATACTTAATCAGAACATCTGTACACCTCTGAGGAGTCTGTTACTCAGTAGCTACAGAGCGGTCCACCAGAGGTGGGGACCATGCCATAGAAAACCCATCATGCCAGACCCTGGCATAGTCTAGAAGCTCCTCCAGGCTGTTGACCAGCTGTGGTCCTTATAGGTCCATTGGGTTCCTCTTTAAGAAGTCCAAGGGGCCGCCCAATTTGGAAAGGAGATGCCTCCTTGATTACAAGTGGTCTTTGTGGCCTCTTCTTCTGAAGTCCCCCTGGCCAGCCATTCTGGACTTGAGATGTTTCGATTCCGACAGTTTTGAGTATGGGATACCAAAAGGAGTATTTACACTGTCCGGTCCAGCCTGGTGGTCAGAAAATGGGGATGAGTGGCTGGGAGTGGCACCCATGCTATGTCGTTGGTGAGGGGAGCCTGTCCTGGGCACACTCAAGTCTTTGCCTGGCCAGTATTTGTGCTCCCCAGCCAGTGGGCCCGTCTGTTTGGCAGGGTGTCGGTAACCGTCCATCTCACCAGTTCCATCCATCCGGAACTGGCTATGACGTGGGTGCTTCTCCTGTTGGCTGCTGCGGTAACCCTCCCTCTCCTTGTTTGGTTGTACTGCTGACCCGGGCCTTCGCGATCGGTACTGAAAAAAGTGATTTCCCTAAAAGGTAAAAAGACAGCAAAAAGAACATATCAGTAAAGTTTGCAGAGTGTCAAGCATATCAAACATATCCACCCTCCACAACCCATGCCTCTTCGTGAATCGCAAAATGTGATTAACATTGCGCTAGCTGTGCACTGCATGGGGAATTTAGAAATTGCTACTGGGGAATTCTGTCCCTCTGATACAATGCTTGTACATTTCTGCCAGCTTCTGCTTGCGTAAAAACTCAATTGAAAAGTTTGATTTCCAAACATATCATTTTAATGAAAAAAAAATAAAAAATACAATTTGTTCAAAAGTATACAGAAAACCAAAAATGCATCCTGGAACTCGCTGAATACAGTTTGCTCAACATGGCGTTCTTCACAGCATTCACAGTCCACTACATTAAAACAAAGCCACTGCTCCTCACTTCTGCCACCCCAGCCCTCTTTTACATTCAGTTAGAAGACCAGTCCATTGGGCTTCCCTGCTCCAACCTGGGAAAGCTGTTGTATGCATGCGAAAACTGAACCCTGGCACTTGGTCATGCCTTCCTGTGAATTTTACACCTATGCATATCCAAAAGAAAAGATACCACACTTTGTTTAAAGTGAAACATTCTGGCAGCAAGTTTTGTTACATAATTTAGCAATAACGTATTTTGCATGCAAGGGCCTTAACGCCAGGCCCTGGTAGTTACCGGGCCGGTGAAGCCCACAGAACACGTTATTATTGCCATTAGTCCCCTGGCGGGGGAGCCAGCCAATTAGGTAGCTAGGAACACAGGCTTGAACTGCCAGTGAAAGCCTGCATTCCGTGCCACCTGATTGGCTGGCTCCCCCTTCTACCAGCTTCCCCCCCCACCCACCGCCACCGTAAAAAAAAAAAAGTTAATCCTCCACCTCCCCAACTCATCTCATTTCAGCTGCAGCGGCACTTTCCGCACAGCTGCACCTTCCGCTCTGTTCGAGATGGCCGTTATGTAAAGGGAAGAGAGGCTCCGTACACAGCCTTGCCTTCCCTTTCCACGGTAGCCATCTTGGAACAGTATTTACATTCTGTGAACAGGACACCGAGAGCTCCCTGTTCACACAGCGGAAATACTGTAAATTAGTCCGGTCCCAGCCTATGGGACAGGTGCTAATGGCCTTATGTACCCATTCCACAGGCATCACTGGGCGGTAACGCCCAGGGCTCAAGTTAATTGCCGGAGCGAATTAATGCCACATTAGCACCCTGAGGCAAACTCTCAAAGTGCTAATAGCACTCGGAGCTCCTCTTCTATTTCCATGACTTGAACAGGAAGTCAAGCGGACAAGGTAGCCCGGGCAGTAAAGCTCTTTTCAGGTACAGGGAGCTTGGGGTGGGGTATTAAGGGGCTAGATTTTGGGGGCCAAAACGCAGGGGAGGAGGACAAACAGCAGCGCTGGGTGGAATGTGGGTGCGCAGACCACTCAGATAGCCCCGAATCTGTGCTTGCATCGTTTCATTCCACCCAGGTTTGGAGCAACCCGATTGGCTGTCACACCCACCATGGGTGATAATTTTAAATTATACACAAATGACCAGCAGCCCTCCCCTGATGGTTACCTTTGTGAGGCAAACACTAAGCTGGCAGCACTCCCCTCCCTTCTTTTGAGCAGGGTTACTCGCCAACATTTCTGGGATCACTACATCAGCACCGCCCCATCCGAGCCTTGGTTGTGCTGGTCTCAGGGATAAGCCTTAAGGTTTGTCTTAATAGAACAGTGACCCTGTGTTACCTATGCCATCAGTAAACCCAGGGCGAGGAGGTACTGTCACAATTTGAAATGACTAATTCCAGCGCTGGTTGGTCGAGCGTTGTGGGACTGCCACACCAACAGCTGGGTTTCCGGTCAATGAAGCCCTCTGCTCCCGCTCAATGGGCCTGTTTTTTACTGCTGCTCTGGAGTGCAAAGCTTCACTGAAGAAAAGACGGTAGCTCTCATCATTCATCCAGTGTTTACTGCTCTCATGTACTCTAGCTAAACTAGGAATTAATACATATTTCTCAGCGAGGACCAGCTAGGCCTCCGATGAGTGGACGCCACCTGCGGTGCAGTAACCTGCGACCCTTAAGGTTAATCAAGTCATTGTGTATGGTGTAAAACAAAACAAACCTCTGAACAAAGGTGCCATTTCTGCGTTGAGCTTTTTTTCACAGCCCTGTGGCACATAGCCCGTGCTATATTGATCCAAGGAACATTTCGAGTCATATCGCTTCTGCTCTAGCCATTTGCTTAGATAAGCCTTGTAGCGAGTCAGCCTGGCAACCAGTAGGCGGCCTCTACTGAAGAAGTGAGGCTATTTCCTCGTAGGTGGATGGCCGGTTTTCATTGAGCGTTTAAGAGGAGGGAGGGGGGACACAAAGTCTACTTACCTCATTCCTGGCTTGCCCCAAAATTTGATGAGCTTGTTGTGGAATAGGGGTCCCTTGAAAGTGCTTCCAGGACTTAATTAATACAAGAGTAAAAGCATTTCATTCGCCCAAGGGAGAAGAAAGGCATCTACCACTGAGGCATAGAGAGGACACTTCTTGTCTTGGGAGGCAGAGGGCGAGTAGGGGAGAGCCCAACTGCTTGAAGATGATCCCTGGCAGCAGCGCCCATTAGTATTAGTGAGGGGGCTCAGTCTTTCTGCTCAGGGAGTTTGTTTTGATATTCAGTTTCCTGGCTAAATGACTAGCTGCCGAGAATATGTCCTGACTGATGCACCCAGTGTCACAGATTCATACATATATGGCAGAGGGACAAAGACAGTGTGCCCCCTGCATAGTGTGATGAAGACTTACTGTCTTCCATTGTCCCCTAAGGGGAGCCCCTTCCCAACTGGCCAGGAAGGTGAGCCACTACCAGAAAATCCCTCTGGGGGGGTGGTACTCAGCGGGTGGATCTCATGGGGTGGGATCCCCCTTATCGACTATGGACGACTATCCATGGAGAATGCGGTATTTCAAGACTATACCACAACCTCCCTCATCCTCTTAACCTATACAGAGTACCACAGTTGCACACACGTCCATGTACTTTTGTAGGGTAGATAATTCAACCTCCTTAAGAAGTACTGAGACGATGAAGAGTAGGGACTACCTATGTGAGTCATATGTGAAGACTGGCACGAAGAAGAATCCAAGTCAGCCAGTTGAGAATATCAGTATCAAGATGAGGAAGAGGTGCAGATTAATGAAGAACACCCCAGCGGAACCAAAACCAGCATTCTACTCAATATGGATAATATGGAAGCCAGTGGAATATAAAAAGGGAAGAAGGACTGAAAATGTAGCCCTCGCTCGAGGAGTCGCAAGCAGGTCAGCGGTGAAGAGAAGACAGGTTAAGGCGGAGTCTCCCGAGATCAGTAGGCCACAAGAAGCATTTGAATGATTCTCATATGTAGCCTTGAGTGAGGCCTAAAATGGAAGCCGGTGGCCCAAACCCCCAGCAGATGTTGGAAACTGAACCGTAATTTGCAAGTTAGAGATACAAATTTGGCAGAGCACGAAAATGTCCTGAATCTTCTCTCTGGGAGGAAAAACACTGTCCTGGTTATTGCAGCTGTTGATGGGGGTAGTGGAGGTGGGGGTGGGGGTGGGGCTGGGGGGAGAAGTCGCAAATTAAGTGAGAGCACCAGCGTGAATGCCAGATTCAATGTAGCATGAGGGGGGGGGGGGTATCGCGGTCGTGGGCATAGAAGCCATGATCAACCAAATCGCCCAGGTAAGGATAGATGTGGATTCCATCCGGTCTGAGGTGAGCCGTCACTGTAACCATCACCTTAGAAGAGACTCTGCAGGCAAAACTGAGACCGAGGGGAAGGACCTTGCTCCAGTTAAGCCATCAGTGTAGAAAGTAGAATCTCCGCTACATTTACTGCAGTATATATCCCATACTTCAATCAGTAGCTGTGGTATATTAGCTACTGCATATATAGTAGTATAAGCGGTTGCCCCTTCGTGGTTTAGGCAGCTGAGAGGTCGGTGGTCCGGGAGGCAGATTGACCCATGGTTTACATGACTACTTTCGGGTTGAAGCACAGAAGCCAGGATTGTCGTCAGTAAGATGTGGCAATTCCCATATGGAGTCACACAATCCTTGCTCAACTTAACTGCTGACAAATAAATATATTACTTTTTTTTCTTGTTGTTCTGTATAATTTCAAATATTACTGAACTCAACAGAAATGTTCTCCATAGCAGTTTTCAAAATGGCAACAAAATAATCTTAAAACAGCAACTCAATTTCTACCAGGCACAACTGTTTTGGGGTGGCGCTTTTAGGTTGGATTTTTAATTTAGAGTTAAAACTATATTTATGGCGGTGGTTGGTAGTGCTGCTCAATTGCTTGCATCTGCTTTAGGATTTCCAGAACAAAGGCGATTTTTCTTTTAACAATAAGGAAAGACGATCCATACATGTTGCATTCCAGACACACAACCTAAGTCCACCGTGAAAACGCCTCTTGCTAGGGCTAGCAAACATTGCTCTCCAGAAGCAATCAGATGGAGCAGTCACCATAAAACAGCCCATCCCTGCAAAAAACTACCACCCAACTGATCCTCCACAGCGAAGAGAACCTCCTACTTCACGAACACCAAACTGGTTTCCAACTCATAGATGAGTAAGGAAACACGTTTCCTTTTCAGGAAAGAGGAAACTCTAAAAATACTTGACAACAGTACTCCAACAGCCCACTAGTCCTTGATCAATCAGCTACCTATACCAAAATCAACCACCATATACGAATGCAACGGGTAACCGTTCAGATGGGAATAGATGGTAACGCCTTGAAATGGGTCACTAGCTACCTTAACGATCGAACCCTGATGACAAAAATGAGAGCTTTAAAATGGTCTCATTAAAATATGGTGTCCCCCAGGGCTCCATCTTATCCCCATGACTATTACGCGTTTAATTAACGAGCTGGCAGACATTACCAAACTATTCCAAAATATTTCCAACTATACACAGATGATTCTGTTACTATTGAGCCCGAAACCTAGAACAGTCAACCTATAATGGAACACCTCCAGAGAAAACATTATTGCCTCAATGCCCCTAAAACGGAGTTGATCTTCTATGGGGTCCAAACTGCAGAAACACTACCTTGCACATGGTCACCCCAGGCAAAAACTCGAGTATCATTTTTAACACCAAACTCACACTACAACCACAAATAGACTCACTAGCCCAAGACTTCCAGCACAACATCAATTGTCCCTTGCTTGGAAAGGACACAAAACATTGAGGTGACCTCAGCCCTTGCCCTCTCTCGCCTGCACGATTGTAATGGTCTCTATCTAAGACTAGACAAAAGCCAACAGCAACATCTCCAAAATAAAGCACTAGACTACATCTCACCAGGCCTGAACAATTTTAACTGGCTCCTCTTTGCAAAGAAAATAACACACAGAATCAGCTGACTTACTTTCCAAACCCTCCACAACATTGCTTCCTGAACATAACATCTGGCTTCATGATGAGAAGCTCAAACTCAGCCATTCCAGTGTATTAACCAAATAACACCCCTCCCCCCCGTCCACCTATATCTCCAATACTTACATTTACCACACTTGCACCTCAGGGCTAGCACTCTGCCCCTCTGGCACATTCTGCCATGACCTGATAAACTTGAATTTGCCTGCGCTGGCCCTGTGAAAGGTTACATGACTTGTTCCTATGCCAACTTGTTTTACGTTTGTTGTACTATGAATAACCTGTAAGCAGCAGAATCATCTGCAAACATTGGTGCCTTAACAAAGGCATCAACCACACTATGTAACAATTTTTAACTCCGGTCTCTGAATCCGACTGTAACTAAGCAGACTACCCGGGCGTGCAACCTCATCTCATGCTTCTGCTTCTTGTAGATCGGCCACAACTTGGTACTCTACACAATGTCATGTTTCCTGGTTTCCAGGTGCTTCGAAGCCGCATCTCGTGAGTTAGCATATTATAAATCCCAAAGATAACAAATGGTGGTAACGAACATTCCTTGCATCCAAGGCAGGAGGCAGCCGATTGTGTAGAAACAGCGAATCACTCTTCAGTTTGCACCCATCTCGCAAGAGAAGGGGTTCTTCATCAACTGACAATATCCCTATGTCTGCTGCATGGACTCTTCAGTGTCCAAACCCCAGTGTATCCTGGCACATCAGATTTGGTGAAATCCAACGCAGGGAATGGGGAGGAACAAGACGGAGCGCCACTCCGTCCCCCAGACCCAGGGGCTAGCACATGACTCTCCCAGATCCTGCGCCCCAACGAGCAGACCTCTTTCAGAACACTCGCCCTGGAGCGCTGCCTAGTCTTCTGAAAGCAGTCTGCTTGTTGTAGCGAAGGATGCTCACGCGTGCTTTAACTCCTCAGAGCGCTGTCCTAGCCCAAGGCCCAGGCACTAGCAAAGAACACTACCAGCCAGATATGTTCTGAAGCTGTATTATCGCTAGTATGCACGAGTAACCTGCTCTTCAATGAGCTTTCAGAAAACTCCGCACTTTAGACTGCCTGCAGAAACTTCCAAAGCCTCACATACAGCGTTGCAGCTGTCCGAACTAGTATATAGTTCCTGCAATTTACAGACATCTCTTTATTAGGGTGAATAATGTGACCAATCAAAACAGTAGAGTCCATTATTTGCTTAGAAGGTTTCCTTACTGAATCACTATAAGACATGTTTAACATTTAAAATTGCAGACATTATGATGTTGGTATAATGAATGCTCTTTGCTTTTATGCAAATCGACAGGAATGGGTGCTATAAAGAGCTACTGTGTTGCGCAACCTGGCCAGACACCGCAACTATTGCCCCGCCACCTCCTTCCCAAAGCCCTGCCAAGAGGCGACAGGTCGCCAGTACATTTTTTCCATTTAGAGCACTGGTGACAGATCCATACAGAGCACAGCTGCGAGGAGGGCAGGGCCGAACCAAGCAGGGGGAAGAGGAGAGCACGATCCACACGTGTCTTTAAGAGATTAATCTTCCGAAGTTTACAATAAAAACTCGGTCTTCCAAAAAGACAATTATAATGGTGACAATGTACGGCTATAGTGCTTAATCGCCATTCTAAGTTTCCAGCAGAAGGGGGGCCCCGGGGGGAACGCGAAGCGTTTCCCCCCGGGGAGTTTTTGGCGATGCGCATGGCCAGCGAGTGGCCGTGGGGCAGAGCGCCTCCTGGGGGGGTATTTAAGGGCTCAGGGAAGGTTCGGGAGGCAGGCGTCAGTTAGGACTTGATGATTGTCCTGTCGCCTGCTCCCGAGCCTTCCCTGTAGCGCCTGGGGCCTGGGTGAAGTACTTAGAGCAGGTGAGGAGGGGAGTATCTGGAAGGAGGGAGTTTAAGTTTAAAAAAAAAAAAAAAAAAAAAAGAAAAGTGTCGGTTACTTTCGGATTACATAGGAGGGGTGCCGTAGATAAGACACCCCTCACATTTTACCTTATCTTCGGGCCGCCGCGCTTTCAGCCGGGTTTATCCCGTGGGCGGGGGGTGTGAGCAGGGACCTGGGGGGAGCGGCAATCCGTGCCGCGAGCGTGCTTCGAGTTGGCTTCAGGCCAAGTAATTAGCAGAGCGGCGGCGGCTTCTCCACGGCTCTTTACGTGGGTGTGCCCGCTGCGAGCGAGCGTTTGTCTCTGTCTGGTGGGCCGGGCAGCGGGCTTAAAGGGGGCGTGTCCTGCACTCTTAGTGAAGTGCGGTGCTGTCTGGGCACCGCCAGGGGGCAGCGCTTCGCAACAGGGGCAAGCACTAATTAGTGCTGTTTTCTTATAGTGTGTTTCTGTTCCCCCCCCTTTTCCCGGGGTTTTTTGCTAGGAGTAGGGAGGGAGGGATTTTATAAGAAAGTTTGGTTAAAAAAAAAAAAAAAAAAAAAAAAATTTTTTTTTTTTTAAAATTTTCAAATTAGTGTAAGGAAAGCAGCATAGCGGCAACCCTGGTAATAATTGGTAATTAGGTAGGATAATTGGGTTAATTTTTTCTCTCATTAATTTTAAATTTAATGAGGTTATTTTCGGGTACTGACTGGGGTGGTGTTTGTTGTTTTGGGGGCTGGTTGTTTTAGCGTTAGGTTTTCGCAGGGCCAGGGTGTTTTCCTCGGGTAGGTCCCGGCTCGGGGGCGTAGAGTAAGTAGTTTTAGTTAAAGGGGCATATTTTTGGGCACACGCGTTTAGTGTGCACTATGACAGGCCGGGGGGCGAGCAAGAAGGGGCTGGTGGACGCCGGGGCCTTGAAGAAGGCCCTGGAAATCATTAGCAGGGCAACTAATGCCCAATTGGAAGAGGCGGTAGGGGAAGTTACGGGAGAGGAGGAGAGCGGTGGGGGCCGGCCGCAACGCAGAGCGGCGGCAGACGGTGCATTGGCGGCTGTGGTGGCTTGCACCCCTACGGCAGGGAGAGGGGAGATTTGGGAAGCTAGGGGCAGGAAGATGAGGAGGGAGATAGACAGGAGGGCGGACGGGGGATTAAGGAGATCAGGGGGGCAGCTAGGGAGGGAGGAAGGGTATGATAGAGCTAGGGAAGTGGGTAGGGACCAAGGGAACACCAGGGGGGGCAGGGGTGGGGCGCAGGTGGGGGTGGCAGGGCAGAGAGGAAGAGGGGGTAAATACCTGCAGAAGAGCGCAGGTGGGAGAAGGAGGGAGAGGTCCCCGTCAATTGAGGAGGGTAGGGTGGGGCGCGGAACGGCCCCCCCGGATAGGAGGAGTGGGGGCGGAGGGCGCTGCGCAGCTCCCGCTGTGCAGATGGAGGGTGAGGGTTTCGGTACGGCCCCTCCTCGGTTAGCGCAAGGAGAGCCTAGAGGGCGCAGCACAGCCTCTAGCAACGAGAATGTCAGGGTGGAGGTCGGAACGCCTCGCCCAAGAGAAGAGGACCAGGCAGAGGTTCCCACAGCCCCGCCGAGAAGACGTCAGAGGAGTGGCGGGGCGGACGCCCCGGGCTCGGAAGAAGATCAGCAAATAATCTCGGGCAGGAGCCCGCATCCTCAATGCAGGAGCCCTCTAAGAATGGAGATGAGGAGCACCGGTGTGGATGCCAGGCCGCAGATGGCAGGCGTGGAAAGAGGTGAGCGGGAAAGGGAATGGTCATCTGCATGGCAGAGAGGGGTCACAAATAGGGGGTTGGGGGATGACCGGGGTGGTCTACAAGGTGTGATGAAGGAAGTAGGGGTGCAGGCTTTTGGAGCTGAAGGGGTTGGAAAGAACATTTGATCAGTGGAGGTCCAGACGGACAAGGTGGTGGAGCCATTGGGGCTCGAGGTGCAGGCGGGAAAAGATAAAGAGGTGGAGGTAAAGGGGAAGGAGAAGAAATTGCCATACATGGGGATAACAAAACCATTGGGGGCACATTTGATGGCAGCGACCAGGGAGAAGATACAGGGAGGTGAATTTGTGGATGTCTTCAAATTGCTTCATAGGGAGGTGAGAGCGAAAGAGGGCTCTAAGGAGGAAGAGAGAGAGCTGGCTTCACGCCCGAGGGTCCCGGTGACCATTGAGAATTGGACGGCGGCGTTTATCATTTATGCCAGTGTGTATTGCGAAAAGTTCCCGGAGCGTTGCGTGGCCCTGTTGAAATATATGGATGTAATAAGGAAGGCTTTCACGAGTTTTGGGGGCTTTGCCTGGGTAAGGTATGATGAGGAATTTAGAGCGAGAATGGCAGAGGACAGTCAGGCGGTCTGGGGGGAGATAGATATGGATCTTTGGCTGCAATGGATGGCCCCAACGAGGCCTGCCCCGACATTGCACACAGCAAGTGGGCTGCCTGTGCCTTACCGGCCCTTTCTTGGTCGCCCCGCCCATGAGGGGGCGGGGGGAGGAGGCGGAGGACAGCTTTCGACAGCATGTTGGGCGTTCAATAAGGAAGGCTGCACGAGGTGGATGTGCAAATTTAAACACGAGTGCAGCAGGTGTGCGGGTCGGCATCCGGTTACAGATTGTTTTCAGGCAGGGGACAGTGGGTCAGGGTGATTGAGCGGGGCAAGGAAATGGGGGGGGAAGGACCGCATGCCAGGTAAATTGGGGTGTGCTGGTAGGTCGGGCTCAGTTTATCGTAAAGGAGGTGGGGGGCACAAGGTTTGATGAAAGGTTTGTTGGGAGCAAATTAAAGGGGACAGGAGAAAGGTGAGGAGGAAGTTGCGGAGGTAGGGGAGGGCCCAGGGGGGAGGTGTCGGTGGAAATTGTTAAGGGAGAGGTAGCTGTCGTTGGGAGGGCAGGGACGACGGTGGTGAAGCCCTCACGCTTGCCGCACGACAAGGTGAGTAGGCTTCAGGCTGCATGGACGGAGGTGCGGGAGCGCCTCTGGTGCAGCAGGGGGAAGTGAGGAGATGGGTCTGCATGGACGGGGGTGCACTAGGGCCCCTGGTGCAGCTAATAAAATTAAAAAAAAATAAAAAATAAATAAATAAATAAATAAATAAATAAAAATAAAAGAAGTGGAACAGAGAAGCGAGGTGCCGGAAGAGGAATTTATGTGTAATGGTCTGCATGGACGGGGGCGCAGGTTTGGCCCCTGGTGCAGCGGTGGAGAGGAGTAAAAGAAAAAGGGGGCCTGCATGGACGGGGGTGCACTAGGCCCCCTGGTGCAGGTGGGAAACAGGTGGTAATGGACGCAAGTAGCTTGAAGATGGTGTTATGGAAGGAACTGCATGGACGGGGGCGCAGGTTTGGCCCCTGGTGCAGCGGTGGAGAGGAGTAAAAGAAAAAGGGGGCCTGCATGGACGGGGGTGCACTAGGCCCCCTGGTGCAGGTGGGAAACAGGTGGTAATGGACGCAAGTAGCTTGAAGATGGTGTTATGGAAGGAACTGCATGGACGGGGGCGCAGGTTTGGCCCCTGGTGCAGCGGTGGAGAGGGGTAAGGCAGAAAAGGGGCATGCATGGACGGGGGTGCATTAGGGCCCCTGGTGCAGGCGGGAAAAAGGTGGTAAGGGATGCGAGGAGCTTAAAGAGTTATTTGGAAGGGATTGCATGGACAGGGGTGCAGGTTTGGCCCCTGGCGCAATGGCGAGAGGATTAATAATCTAAAGGGCCTGCATGGACGGGGGGGTGCACGTGGGAGCAAGGTCTTATGCCCGGTTCCGGGTGCTAGGGGTATTGCGGAAGGAGTTGGTGGCGGTGGGAGAAAAAGGAAGAGGGTTTTTGGGACTCATTACTTTAGGAGGGGCGCAGCATCTGTGGGTACCCGGCTGGGTTTTTTCAGAAGACAAGGTGGAAAGAGTGGGACGTTGAAGGTCTGGGAAATACAAGGGGTACGGCAGGGAGTTTGATAATGGGGATGTTGAAAAGGTGGTTAGGGCTTTGTGGGCCAACTGTTGTTGAAATATTTTTGACTTGTCAGTGATTTTGTATTTTCTTTTTCAGATGCTGCGCGAAAGGAAGGGGAGTTGGCGCAAGTTTGATTTGTTGGCCATTCAATTGTTAAGTGGGCCGGGAAGGAAGTGGAGTAAGGGGTTTGGAAGGTAACAGGGGTGCAGTTACAAGGAAGTGGTGGTGAGTCGGCACGGGTTGGGGGGCCGGCGGTGGGATCAGCTGCTTCCTATATTGGCAGGGACGAGGGAACGCTTGGGGTTCCAGAGGTGGTGATTATGCATGCAGGGGAGAATGACCTGGTGAGAGATTTGGGGTTGGCTCTGCTAAGGAAAATGAAGAGGGACTTAGGGGGGGTGCGGGAAATGTGGCCTCAAGCAGTGGTGGTATGGACTAAGTTGTTGCCGCAATGAGTGTGGAGGGGATTGGAAAGGGGGGAGCAAGGGAAGGGCCAGGAAGGGGATAATCAGAGAAAGGGTACAATGTTGTGCCTCGGTGGCAGTGCAGGTCATGGACCATATAGAAATAACATTTGAGGGCCTCCTTATCTTTAGAGAGGTTGGGGTACACTTGTCCGTGTATGGGAATAATCACTACCTGGCGGAATTTGGTGCTTGGCTGGGAGAATGGGTAAAAGTTGGAGGTAGAAAAGTGGGGGGGGGGGTTGGGGCAGAAAGAACTCCTCGGGGGAGGGTTTTTCTGGTGCCGGGGGCATGGCCCCTTTTGATGTGGGGGGAGGGAAGCACAATGGGGGAATGACACGGGAAAGGATGGGGTGGCGCTGTTTGCACAAGCAGGTCACCCCGGGGGAACAGGTATTGAGCCTGGAGGGGCATGGCCCCTGGGAGAAAGCGCGACGCCTGGAAAAGGGGCAAGGAGACGGTAGGATCCAAGGGATCATTAGGGAGGAATTGGGTTATTTAATTATTTAATTGTTGGGGGAAAATGAAAATGTTTAATTTATTTAAGTGATGGGTAAAATATTCCTTTAGTTTGTTAGGCCATGGAGCCAGTTAAGCGTTTGATTGTAAGCTTTGGCCTGTCACATTAAAGCGACCTTTTCCACTTTTAAACGAGTCTGGATTTTTGTGCATTAAGCCAAAAGGGGGGCCCCGGGGGGAACGCGAAGCGTTTCCCCCCGGGGAGTTTTTGGCGATGCGCATGGCCAGCGAGTGGCCGTGGGGCAGAGCGCCTCCTGGGGGGGTATTTAAGGGCTCAGGGAAGGTTCGGGAGGCAGGCGTCAGTTAGGACTTGATGATTGTCCCGCCCTCCCACCCCCTTTCATTTTCGTTAGGGTAGTGTCTGGTTAGGTAATATGGGGGGGGCCATTGTTCATGGGATTATGCAGGGGGTTCTTTAGATGACATGGCGGGTTCATGAGTTTTGGGGTCTGTTAGGAAGGTAGGGTTGGTGGTTTTGTGTGACAGGTCAGGGCATTGTGAAAGTGTGTGTAATATATGTTGCTGATGTGGCAGGTCAGGCTGGCTGCAGGTCATAGGAAGGGGGAGTTTGGTGTAGAGGGGAGTTTGAGGGGTGTGAAATGGGTCCGGGCGCCGGGGGCATGGCCCCTTTTGATGTGGGGGGAGGGAAGCACAATGGGGGAATGACACGGGAAAGGATGGGGTGGCGCTGTTTGCACAAGCAGGTCACCCCGGGGGAACAGGTATTGAGCCTGGAGGGGCATGGCCCCTGGGAGAAAGCGGGACGCCTGGAAAAGGGGCAAGGAGACGGTAGGATCCAAGGGATCATTAGGGAGGAATTGGGTTATTTAATTATTTAATTGTTGGGGGAAAATGAAAATGTTTAATTTATTTAAGTGATGGTTAAAATATTCCTTTAGTTTGTTAGGCCATGGAGCCAGTTAAGCGTTTGATTGTAAGCTTTGGCCTGTCACATTAAAGCGACCTTTTCCACTTTTAAACGAGTCTGGATTTTTGTGCATTAAGCCAAAACTGCTACTACCCAAATGACATCGACCTCGCAAAGATGAGCGGGTCAGTGGGCCCTCAAACCATCTGACCTGCATGCTGGTGGCTTGCACCCAGATTTCTGAAGCAGGTGCATTAACCCACTGAGATAGTTTACAACCACATTAATTAGTTCTGGAATCTGTTAAGGCAAAGTAATGCTGTCGGGATACACTATGCCAGCCCATCTACAATTTTAGGGGTCACAATATGTAGACAGTGCCCGGTGTGTGTCTCCTTCTGCACAGTGACACCTCCACAAAGACACACCGGTGTAACGTCATGCTCTCGTAAATGGGAATATGACACAATGCAGCCCGACATGCACCATGAACTAGCAAGTGATAAAGCCAACCACACACTGCGTTATCACTGTGTGGACAAGAACCAATAGAAACTTGCATTTTGGCTTCACATCCTATCAGGTTTTGGACCATTTCAGTTACCTAATGTGCTATATATTGCACCATTTGACACTAGTTCCTACAAACATTCCTTGGGTAGAACGGGTATGGGCCCCTTTACAAGTCGGTTTTCCCCACCGACAACAGGTCTGACGTTGGCCCTAACGCCACTATTTGAAGTGTCCCTGACTGCCCCCTGAAGTTTTGGTTTCACTGTGCATCTGCGCGAGGCCACGCACGCACACAAATAGAGAACGCCAATCACGTGAAGCTGAATAACCCTGAGAGCTAAGGTACAGCGTGCGCAACTTCTCTGCGCTGAGCTTTCACTAAATAATGCCACCCTCTAAGCGTCACCAGATCAGCTCTGCACTTTCTGGTAGAGTGCAGGACACACTTCACAGCTCCACACGTTTTGAGTATGTTGTATAGTTAGCCACGGTCTGATTTATTTAGATATGCTGCACTTTGCAGCTTTGCACTTTAACATAACTACCTGCTTCTCGCACTTGACCGCTCCCAAATAAATTACGCTGCACTTCACATGTACTTTTCCAAGCAGTGGGAAAAATCCCTTTTTTTGTGTTGTGTGTCAAATTACTCATGAAAATGATCCATGCGTTATTAGGCGGTATAGGCCAAACACTTACCACGTATAGATGAAGCATGATGCTTATTTTGGGCTCCATCCTCTCCAAATTGATCCCCGAAGCATAGTGTGTCTGTATGGCTCCATCCCACTAAGACTCCATGGGCCTCATTACAAGTCCAGCGATAATAGGCTGGTGCTACGGGCGGGTTGCCGCCGAACTAGTAACACTGTTTCCGCCACCTGCGATCGAGCGGTGGAAAGTGTTAGTCCCCACAGGACCGCCTGGGAATGGGGACACGGAAACACCGGCACCGTTCCTTCCGTGCTTCCAAGAAAACTCTGCAAGCGGGTGTTGTTACGCCCAGCAGGTCAGACCTGCCGGGCACAATGGCCCCCACCCGCAGAGTATTAGTGTGGCAGTCGGGAAAGGGTGCTGTTACGATGTGACCTGCACCCTTATTCCCGGACCGCCGCACTTGTAATGAGGCCCCATGTTTGGGCTTCTCTTGCGTGAACCATTGCATTCTGGGGCTTGAAGTTCAATAGATTCCATACAAAACCAAATTTAACTCCCAGAAAAATAGGGTTTGTTACGAGAAAACCCAGCAGGTGACGCACATGGTGCTCATTTTAAAACAAATGCAAGTTGTATGAAGGAGACCACCAACATTTGAACCTCCATGTTGTCGGGTCCCTTCCATTATGGTTCCAAGGTGGGAAACACTACACCATGCTGCCTTTACTCTTGAATTGAACGCTCGGCTTAGCAAAAAGGAGCAAACATTGCTTGCAATTTATGAGTTGTAGGTGGCATTTACTAATGGATTCCTATGGAATTTGAAGGCTCTTTCGCAGGTGTGGATCTGAGATGGAGGTTTGATGTGTTCACACAAGACGGGGGAGGAAAGCATGGAGAGGTTAAATCTGATCCATGCCCTTCCTCCGCCTCGAGTCAGCACGAAAATGGGCAGATATGATAGGATCAAAAGCAATATGCCTTGCTTTTATGCCCATTTCTAAATTACCCTCAGAGCATTTCATTTACACAGAGTCATATGCCCAACATACCAGAAGCACCTTCTTCTTCTCAAAGTGTTCCTCTGACCCTTTAACATGACAAGCCGTACAAACAAGCACGTCCTCGAGCAATGTTACTTCCCCAACGCCTCATTCAGAAGGTCTCCACCAAGACACAGACCCCAGCAGCCAAAATCTCTCTAAACGTGAGCCAAGCAGGCAGACTTGCACTGCAGGGCAGCAGACACTTGTAAACAAGATGGAGACGCTCGACTCTACATACAGCGACCAGTCATTATTCGCGCGGGCCACTGACTTCTCAGGGATCCAGTGTCTGAGAAAGGGATCCAGAAGTATTTGGTCAATCTAGTGGTCTGACTGGGGGAATGGCTATTGCTATGCACTCTAACTGGCCTGGGAAAATCATAGCAGTGCCCGATTCTTTAAGGTTTTTTTTAATTATTTGAAGTCAGGCTAAAAGCCTTCAACCTTAAACAAATTCGACCAGCCTGAGCCTGCAAGGGTTTGCCATTGAACGCTTGATGAATGTGGAGGGAGGGGTGTGTGCATGTTCACCGCACCTTCTCAGCAAACAGGGCCCGGAGCGGGAACATGCAGCGAGAGGCAGGCACGAAGCCGCCAGAAAGTGGCAGGTCAGGCTGCTCGTGAAAGTGGCTTACTGTTGCAGCCTCACTTCACTTTCAATGGCTAAGACAAAGCCCAATGGGTTAGTGTCCATCTTAGGTCCTTCTGCGTCACTCTGCCACACCTATGCCAGTCAACTCTCACTGCTTTTACCTCACTGCAGTGCGCTCTACAAATCCAAAATACATTTTAAAAAAATAAAGCAACTGTCCTTAAGTTTTATTCTTGGGCCGCTTAATGTAACCCTCAAGCAAGCCTTCTTAAGTATCTTTGAGAGCGCCTCGATGCCTGTGGGCTGCGGTGCGCGCTACAAATCCAAAATAAATGAATTCAGCTCTCACTGCCTCTACCTCATTTGTGACTTCAGTGTATGTCACAACCAATCACTGCCGTCACTCATGCATGTATTCGGTGCATGCTACACTTAGCGCATTCACCTCTCACTGCCTCCGCCTCTTGCATGGATTCGGTGCATGTCGTTCCTTTGCCAGTCACTTTTGCCGCATGCATGGATTCTGTGCATTCCTCTTCTACCCTAGTCACCTCTCACTGCCTATACCCCATGCATGGATTCTCCGTACGACACTCCTACCTCATTCCGTATTAATTTCCTCTACCTCATGCACGGATTCTGTTTATGCCACACCTGCCCGCATTCACCTCACTGCCTCATGCATGGACTCTGTGCACGCCACTCCTAGGCCAGTCACCTTTACCGCATGTGTGGGTTCTGCGCATGCCCTGCTACCCCATTCCCCTTTCACGGCCTATAGCTCATGAGTGGATTCTCTGTATGATAATCCCAACTCCTTCCCTTCTGGTGGTCTCTACCACGCATGCAAATTCTGCGCATGCCACTCCTACCCAATTCACCTCTCAACGCCTTTGCCTTAGGCAAGAATTATTTGTATGCAATACCCATCCCATTCACCCATCACTGCTTCTACCTCATGAGCAAATTCTGCGCATGTCACTCCTAACCCCACACACCACTCACTATCTGTACCTCTTGCGTGGATTCTGCAAATAGGACTCCTACTTGGAATCAGTGCACGTAACTCCTCACCCCCTGATTCTAATACACCTCGTATGCGGATTCTGCATACGGCACGCCTCCCCCATTCACTGTCTATGCCATTCTCCTCTCATTGCTTCGGTCTTAAACAAGGATTCTGTGACTGCCCCTCCTATACTTGGTTTTTCTGCATGGCACTTCTTACCAGTTCCCCTCACTCTGCCACCACCGCCTCGTTAGGATGCAGGGCAGGAAACACACTGCTGAACCAGTAGATTGCTTTCTGACTTGACACCGATTACTGGCTATGACGCCATTCTGAGGGTTCGCATGGAATCCCTGACGCTAAAAGGTCGTGAACGCCAATGAAAACGTGCCTACCCACACCTGCGTAGGCGTTCATTCTGGGGTCACAGCCCTTAAAAGGGGAGGCATTGATAACCTGCTGTATGTAAATTGGGCAACGTGCATTTTTTAAAAAAAAACACAACAACAACATGTCCACATGGGGCTAACATGGCTCAGTGAAGAGTCCACGGGACAAAGGGGACAGTGCAAGGAGCCAGTGAGGCCTCGCTCGTGTTGCTACTGCACCGGTGGCGGTGGGCGTGCAAGACTTCCCTTCTCCCCTGTTCTAGTCCCCAAATCGCTATGAGAAGCCCCGTGGCACCCTGTGCTCGTCGAGGCGGGATGAGGGATGGCTGTGGAAGTGGCATCGACCCCACCCTGGGGAGCAGACTCAGCCTCATGAAGCGTTTTTCCTTTAACGTGATGCCTGCATTTATCTGTTCCGCTGCTGTGCCAGACCACATGTTGACAATGGAACTTTTACCATGAAATAAGCAATTCTATTCTGCGAAATTCGCGCCATGAAGGAGTCTCTTTGCTTATTAAAAACACTGATTTACCTCCCGGGCTCGCAAATGCAGCACCACCTACAATGTAAATGTGAGTAAAAGATCAACTACAGTGATTATGTGAGCGCAAGGAGGGGAAACAAAAATGGCGACTGTAATAAACTGTAAACGACTTCGTTTTGGAAAATGGAGGCCTAGGAGCCGTTTAAAAAAGGGGGAATACCTAATTTATGTAATACGTTTTTCCTTGAATGGACGACTCATTTTCAGATTTTGTGGTCGTTTAAGTTAGATTTGTCTAGAACCAGCCCATTTTTGTGCCCTGGGCTCTCAGCGTTGTTTCCTGTGATGCGTTGGTCGCATGATATCCTGAGTTGGCGTAGATCACTCATGCCACTCGTCTGTCTTTCAGGTCATCGTACAACGATCGCTGTCGGCCAAGAACCTCAGCCATGCCAAGGCCGGGTCCATCCTGGCCAGCTATTTAAAGATGCTGCCCATGATCTTCATCATCATGCCCGGGATGATCAGCCGGGCGCTGTACCCAGGTAAGGCTCTTCCGCGCGCGGCAGGATAAACACGGGGACACTTCACCTAATAGGTTATCGAGTCCTGTGGGACTTCTCTCTTCTAGGGCCAGGCTTTTGGAAAGCTTCAGTGAAATGCTGGTAATTTTCTTCAAAGCCGGGGGAGGTGGGGTGCACCCTTTGGCTCTTCAGATGTTTTGGACAAAGAACTACAATTGTAATAGGCCTCAGCCAGCATAGTCAATGGAAAAGAGTATATATGGTAGTCCTTGTCCAAAACATCTGGAGAGCCACAGGTTGGAGACCCCTGCTTTAATTTAAAGAAACAAGTTGACAATTACAATTGACTTATCAGAAAACCCAAACCCTCCAGATGACCCTGCCACAACCTTCAGCAGACCCCGCCGCCGTTCTAAACCCTCAGATTTTCACACCCTGGCCTTAGTGCAAGACCCTGCCCTGCCATCATGCTAACACTTTCCTTTAGTAACATTTCCAAAAGGTTTGCATGGACAGCAACAACATCAATGTGGATGGGATGAGGAGACATTACGAGGGACACAAACACTGATGGAGACAGGCTGGATGGATTGAGGAGGTGGGCGCAAGGTCAGGATGCACCTCCAGCAACAGGCTATATTTGGTTTCCCGGTGTAGAATTAATTTTTCCATTATGGAGGCACTTTGTTCAAAAGTATTATTTATCACTTTTTATTTCTTTTGGGAATGGGAAGATAGTGAATGCTGGTCAGGAATTGTGTGGAGGAATGGGGTTTAAAGACTATTTTATCTATTGTAAGATTATGGGAATATGTAACGAACAATCTGGAGTACTATTATGAGAAGTGATGCATTACATTACTGATATATTACTGCAAACTATTGTTGTTTATGTATAAAACAAGGTTTGTACAAAGAAAATATACAAAACAAAAAATATAATTAAAAAAATGAAAGGACCGAGGGAGGCTGGGTGAGATTTGGATGGAATACAAAAGTAGTGTCTTCTTGTTTTCAATAGAGGGTTAAAGTTGAAGGTTACTTTATCTGTGATTTTTTCACCATTTATAAAACACAAACTGAACTCATTTCAAACGAGGTTGCAGTTTGGGGAAACATATGCAGTCACATGATGTAGCTAGGATATTCATTTCGAAGGGACATTGTGCATGGCCTTAACAAATATTCTATTGAAGATTATTAGCCCCGGCACTGTTTTTGGGAAAATCTATACCGCGCCACTCGGAGAGTGGGAGGTGTGAACACTTTGTCCATGGATTAATGGTTCTGCAATTTTGTTTTATTTTGAAAGGATTTAGTGCTCACCCTGGGGCCTAGCAGGTGAGCCAAGGGAGGCACCCCAAGTGAAAGTGCTTATTTCTTTTTAAATGTGTTGGTAGGGCTCGCTCTGGCACTCCAGATGAAAGGCAGCAACGTGGTCACATGACTGGCATTAAAGGCGAGAGGTGCAGCGACTGGCTGATGTTTATTGGGAAAGATGCTCACTTAACTTGGATGGCGAGGCCACCACAAAAGCAACATACTTAAAAGGCCTCTGCTGTAATCACCATAATTACATCTTACCTGATCGCCGTCATTCACATGTATCCTGTCATTTCCTTGCGTGCCAGGTTTAAGTTTATAAGTGCTATCCAGGGCACGCCGGATTTCCTCCTCGAAGAGTGTATTCCTGCGCCTGCCATTTTGTTCTTTCCTCAAGTCCAACGCAGTCTGGGCATCCTTGAAAGGGCTCACAAAGGACCCTCTGCAGATGCGACTGTCGCTCATCTGTCGGCGAAGGTGGGAAGGCTCCCCATTCGGTATAAGTTCAGAAAAGCTCCTTCGGACAGCCCGTTTGGCACAGGGGATTCGTACATCATGGTAGTCCTCCGAGTTCGATGAAGTGTTTGAGGGACAGTGGTTGGCATGGGTGGACCCATCAGAGGAGCTCTCCGGGTCACTGAGGGACACATACTCTTCATCGTCGTCATCATCCAATATGCCGTTTTGGGCAGCTGATGAGCCCAGTTCGTTCTTTCTTTCCCGACTCTCATTGGTCAACCTGTGTGTTCCATTGAGTGTCCCAACTTCCTTAGGACTACTTTTAGGGGTGTCTGCTTGCGAGATGCTAGCTTCACCACTCCCCTTAGTTTGCCCTTGATTCACTTCATTGTTTTTGCTGATAAAGTCCCTGACAGGGACTGTTCTGGGTTTTGGGACTGGTCGTGGTGGCCCTGTTCCAGAGTTTTCTCGCTTTTCTTCCTCATTTTCTCTGAACACAAGGTGCTGACTTCCAGCCAAGAGAGCAAAGGCCCCCACTGACCTTTCTGGGGTTTGTACTTTTGGGCTTTCCGTGACCGCTGTAGAGGTTTCATTGTCTACACCATCTGGGACAGCTTCTTCCTTTATAATGGGGCCCTGATCAACTTGCCCCCTTGTCAAAGACTCTAACACAGTGTCCACCTTCACAGGCTGTTGGGCTATCTCTATTTGTGCAACTGGTTTGCGTTCAACCTCATTCCTCTTGTTCTCCTGCATGGCTTGCTGGCTTTCCTTTTCTTTGGCTTCTTGTTCCTTGCTTTGCAGCATCAGCATATGTTGAGCGGTTGCATGCGTTGTGTCGCAGATTTTGATCCTGTTCATCTGAGAGAGCTGGGCGTTCTTGATGCTTGGGTCAATGATGTTGATGTAGCCCAAGACTTCATTACCCGGCTCAGGTTCCGGCTCAACGTAAGTGGGCAAGTAGTCAAACATGTTGGCTTTTTCCATGTTCTGCAGTGCTGGGTGAACATAGGGTTCCTTGACTTCAGCTTGCTGTTCCTTCACTTTGCTTTTTAGTTTTTTATTGCTCTCTGGACCATTGGTACCTTCTTTCGACCCGCTTTGGTTACCAGAGGAACCTGCACCAAGTTCACCAGAACTTTTGGCTTTCACAAGAGCATATTTGGGATTTATTATTTTCTTAGCCACGTTAGCCTGCGAGGGAGGTGGTTGGGTGATGAGATCGGGCTCTGGTTCTGGATCTATGTTGACACTCTTTAAGCTGACTGCTTTCGACATGAGATATAGTTCCTGAAATTGCTTGTCGAAAGTCTCAACTACTTGCCCAGTAAGGACAGTGAGGACGTTCCTGTCGGTTCTCGCAGCTGACCAGGTGAAACTGAGAATGAAAAAAAAAAACATTGTTATACAGAGGCCGTGATACGCAAAGCAACACACAGTACTCTTTAAATTCACTTCAACTAACATTTAGACTTCAAGGATTGCTTCAGTGTGTGTGTGGTGTGGTGTGGGGGTGTGTGTGTGTGTGTTCCACATTCATCTACATGTATTTGATTTTTAATTCTGCTTTTCTACCTCTTTGGCCCCCTCCCTTATGCATCATACACAATACATTGAACGCCCCTTACCCAAATAATGCAACCAGGTTTTAAATGATGCACCTTCTACAAAATTGATCGTTTTAAGCAATTTGCGGTCAGCAATTCTTATCATGGGTGACTGAGAAATTTGCGAAGCTCTCAAAGGCTAAACTGCTCTGGTAAATCAGCGCCTCTTTTTGCTCTGTGGGGTTCAGAGCTTTGAGGTGTCTCAATGTCCATTGTTTAATTATTAGGTTTCGGGTCAAAGGCATCCCAAAGCGACACCTTCTGTAGCAAAATCTTTATGAAAGGAGTATGAAGAGAGGTGGATCGGATACATGGAGGGATACATAAACAGAAGCAATTTGCCCAGGTCTCTACCCTCTCTATGCTCATGATGCGCAAGCATTGGTGATCCACATCACACGAGGCATGTGCAACATCCGTCACAGGCCTTTTCATGCTGTCATAGAAATCTTGCATCTGCGTGCTATTGGAGAAAGCAGTTTGGCTGGTATTGCCAGTCTTTTATCCGATCTCTTGTCTCATTAAATTGATTTATGTGAAGCGGATATGCCACAGAAATTAGACCAACACACTACAATGCAGATGCAACCACTCTGAGCAATACATAGCTATTCAAATTATTAATCTGTGAAGTAAACCAGCGATGCCAGTTATGGAGGCGGCAATCTGTGCAAATTCCCATAGGATCCATTTACCAATGCACCAGTTTCCCCGAGACGCCGTCAGAGCTTCCTAAGGAGTTAGGCGTTTGTACTCCCTGAGAAACTGGCTACATAAAGACCAATCTTCATGTGGGGATAATGCCCAAAGATACATCCCCACAGTGAGCCACTCGGCCACTTCCCGAGATAGACATGTCCATTCAGAGCTAAACCAAGTATCCAATTGAGACCAGCAGCATAAGTTTTCACATCTAGAACGGTGCGACAGCTCTCCTCCAACATATTTTTGTTAGCACCCCCATGCAATAGGATTTTAGAAGCCATTCCAATAGAGCACCTACGGGGTCCTACTTTAATGTTTTTCTCTTCAAAGACCCAATAGGTAGGAGCATAATCACGCATGTCCTGCTGGAGAAAGCACCAATCACTGGATTGCATGAGTCGGTTTGCCAACTGGCATCCAGTTTCCACACGCTTCCATCGCTAGGGTCCTCTCTAGGGTTTTTATAGATTCTAGGTGCATTTTTGGGATTTGTTTTGGGGGTGGGGGAGTCTTTCATGATTCTTTCTGGGCACTGTCTAGCCATTGATTACAATTACTCAGAGTTGGGAGCAACTCCCTCCTTACCCTAGACCAAAATCAAAGTTACAAATTCAACATATTGGCATTAATGATGTCATACTTGGAAGATGTTAGACATATGCCTTAAAACTGTAGATACATATATGCATGCGTTTCATTCCGTGTGGCAAGCGAAGCAGGCCGTCGACCGTTATTAACTACGATGAAATAATTGAACGATGAGATGATCACTAGAAGACTTGGAACGTTTGATGTACTGAAATATTCATTTTTAAAAAAATATATTTACATGCCGCCATATTGAATGTGTAACTTTGTACGTTTGGTTTGGAAAAGAAACATTTTTCAGTAAATGAAATCTGGATATATTAATACCTCAGACTTCCGACTGCAACAAAGGATACGGAGATTTTTACCAGGATATGGTGGCCGCCATGGGATCTTTTAGCACTTTGCCCATTTAATCAGTAAGTGAAATAATGAAAGGACTAGGACTATAATCAGAAATCTAACGATATGACCCGAAATACAGGCAAAAGACATTTTTGGTTAGTCCTGTACGGTTATGCCTGGGTTTGAATTTATTATGAACTATTGGTAGCAATAAATCATTTTGCAATTTTTCAATCCCATTCCAGATCCTGCTTCTTTTTAAATCTATTGGGGACTGTGTTGCCAGGATCACAAAGTTAATGTCCTCAGGGATCTGGGCATTAATTTCTTTACCTTCCTGTTTGCAGAACATCCCCACCATTCAACCACATTTATTCCACCACTGTTCTTCCCTTTCAATTTGTCACACAAATCTGCTCTTTGGGATTAAGCTCAGTAAAAATGCTCATATTTCAGATGAACATTAGGTCCCCTTATTTCACCTCATTATAATTTGCTGTTATTTCTGTCAACAATGTGTTCCACATTATGACGTCCCATGTCACAGCGGGCAGGTGATTACTAGAATGACACACGTTACTGTGCACAAGCCCTCTTGTGGCTAAACTAAACCAGAGTGGTAGCTGTAGGGCATGTGGGATGCAAACCTGTCAGTGCCCCTTCTATTGGTCACCTGGGTTTACGAGCAATGCCCTTAAAATCTATGGGGGATTTAGGGTCCTCCGAGGCCATGATCACGGCTGCCTTTGAAGGCCAAGTCTCTGTATTGCAAAGACGTGTACTTTCCAGATGTGCCCCTCTTGAAGAGTTCAGGCCTCTCTACAGCTCCCAGATGCAAAGACGTCTCCCAAATAACGTGCACACAAAGATCGTCTTCACTTCAATGCACCAAAATTTACATTTGAAATCGTTTTCTGTTGTTATCACTGGTTCCTTGATCATTCATCTTGTGTTTTTTTCCGATGGGATTTTTTGATGAAAATGTTTTTCTGAAAAACTCGTATGCCCCCCCCCCCTTTTTAATTTTACAATATTCCCGACCCATTATATACCCTTACTGGCAAACCGTATATTTTTCAATTCGTTTTTTCTAGAACAAAAATTCCAGCAAATAAACCCATTAAAAAAAAAATAAACTTGATGAATGAACGACGTTGTACCATTGTCACTGGTACATTCAGGTTGGCTCACCACCGAAACGTCACTGGAAACTCCCAAAGAAGCAGGCTAAATATTTGTAAACAAGAAGGGTCTGTAATGCTAGACGGTGTCTGAGTAAGTGTCCTGGACACTTCCTGTAGTGCAAAGGTAGCCAACCTGTTGAAGGCCAAACAAAAAGAGGGCGACAGGTTGGTTACCAATGCTGCAGGGTGAGCCCCTTGGAATTGGTTTTATCTCTTTACAATGCTGCTACAACTGCCATTTAGCGTTTGCATCAGTGTAAAGGCACCCTACTTTTTTTCTATTCCTTCTTGCCCTTTTTTCAGCTTCCCATTTTCCCCCAAAATAGCTGTGTGTAGGTTTTAACTTGTGCCGGACCCACTAAAGCGCTGACCTTACAAAGTCAAGCTTCAAGAATGTATGCTGCATGCATTCAGGGGTTGTATTCACAAGGGCGCAAGCTTAAATTGCCCAGAGGAACTGGGCCCACCAGTCTTTGGCATGACTCACTAAAAGTGAGTCTTTTATTGGCGAACGAAAAGTAATTTCTGAACACAATTCACTGCACTTCTGCGAGCAATGTTTTCAACCATATTTTACTCCCGAGACTTTGAGAAGAACAAGTTACTTCTTACCTGATAACGTTCTTTCGATGGGATGTTCCTCAGACGTATTCCTTATCTTTGATAATTCATCTCCAGCTTGCTGGCCTTGGAAATGTTTCTCAGTAGAGGGCGCTGCGCATCGACGTCCGTCGAGTTGGTGTCCCTCGACAGCCACCGCATCGGCGCCGACGTCACCATGCCCATAAATAGCCACGCGCAGCGTCCGTTGCTCAGTTCCGTTTTGTAGCATAAGAGAAGTCATGCCTGAATTGGTTATTGACCTTGAACGAGCTTAAGCTGCAACCACAAGGGAAGTATTACTGCGGGGATGGATGGGAGGGGCGATAAGGACTACGTCGGAGGAACATCCCACCGAATGAACGTTACCAGGTAAGAAGTAACTTGTTCTTCGAAGGGATTGTGTCCTCCGACGTATTCCTTATCTTTGATAGACTCCCATAGCAGTGGTGTGTAATTGGAGGTGGGAGTAAAAACACCATGTTTCCTTTAGGAATGAACACAATGTAATATTGCTTTGCCAAACCTAGTCTCTTGACTAGAGGAGGAATCCAGGTTGTAAAATCTTGTGAAGGTATGTGCGGACGACCATGTGGCAGCCGCACACATGTCTCGAACCGGAACCCCTCTTTGGAGGGCCAACGAGGCTGCGATACCCCTGGTTGAATGAGCCCTAAGATTTTGAGGAGGCTCTTTCCCTGCTAGTTTGTAACATTCCAGAATGGCCAAAATAATCCATCTGGAAATGGTCTGTTTTGTTATCGGTAGTCCCAATTTGTGCCCTGAGTAACCTACAAACAGTTGGTCTGCTTGCCTAATCCTAGCAAGTCTGCTGATGTAAAAGCTTAAAGCCTGCTTTGGGTCCAGCCTGTGTAGCCTTTCTTCCTCTTTCCCTGGATGGGGAGGAGGATAGAATGAAGGTAAGGTAATTTTCTGAGTGATGTGGAATTCAGAAACCACCTTTGGGAGGAAATTAGGCTTCACCTGTAGGACAACTTTGTCTTTATGAAAAATTGTATGAGGGGGTTTACAAGATAGAGCTTGTAATTCGCTCACCCTTCTAGCAGATGTTAGTGCCACTAATAAGACAGTTTTAAGGGTGAGAAATCTTAGCGAACAAGAGTGGAGTGGTTCAAAAGGAGTACCCATCAGGAAATTTAAGACTAAATTTACGTCCCATAAGGGAACTTGGAATGGTCTTGGAGGATAGACATTAGTTAATCCCTTTAGAAATTGTATTACTAAGGGTAATTTGAAATATGATGGCTCCTCTGCAGTGCGCTTGAAGATCGATAGCGCTGCGAGATAGCCCTTGATAGTGCCAACTTGAAGGCCTGAATTTGCCAAATAGAGTAGAAAGGATAACACTGTTTGTGTACCACATGAAAACGGGTCGATATTCTCTTCCCTACACCAGCTGCAAAATTTGTTCCAACAGCAGCGGTATAAAGACTGTTGCTGGCCTTCTGGCCGAAAGCAACACCTCCATAACTTAATCAGGAAGGTCCTAATCCTTGTATCTCAACCTTTCAGAAGCCAAGCGTGAAGGTTGAGGGTTCTGATGTCTGGGTGGAGAACCGGACCTCCCTTCTGTGAGAGAAGATTATCCTTGAGTGGAAGGCGAAATGGAGGGTAGATGGACATGTCCAGAAGGTCCGGGTACCACGTTCTCCTGGCCCAGTCTGGGGCAATTAGGATCATGGTCCTCCGAAATCTTCTCAACCTCCTGATCATTCGAGGAATGACAGGGATGGTGGAAACACGTACAGGAGTGGAAACTCCCAGTCCACTACGAACGCGTCCCCTAGAGCTCCTCTCGGGGGAAATTCCCTTGAACAAAACAGATCGCACTTCCTGTTGGTACTGGTGGCAAACAGATCCACTTGAGGGGTTCCCCAAAGGGTGAAGATCTCCTGAAGGACTTCCTGAGCTAATTCCCACTCGTGGGAGACTGTGCCCTGCCTGCTCAGAGCGTCCGCCGTCAAGTTCTTCTCTCCGGCTAGGTGAACTGCCGATAGAGAGATTCCTTCTTGGGTTGCCCAAAACCAGAGCTGCATCGCCTCTCTGCACAGGGGCAGTGATCCTACGCCTCCTCTTTTGTTGAGGTAGTGCATGGCCACTGTGTTGTCCGTCATTATCAGGACATTTTTCCCCTGTACAGATGGCAGAAAATCCTTCAGCGCTAGTCTGATTGCTCTCAGCTCTAACAGGTTGATATGTAGTCTGGACTTCGATGGAGACCAACGACCGCTGATGGTCAATTTGTTGGTATGGGCTCCCCACCCCGTGAGTGAGGCATCTGTGACTACTGTTATCTCCGGCCATGGTGGCCAAAACAGTTCTCCTTTCAAGATGTTCTCCTGGCAGGCCCACCACTGAAGGTCTCGAGCCACCTTGTCCGGAACCTGAAGGAGGTCTGTCATTCTCCCTGAGAATTGCGACCACTGAGTTCTCAGTGCCCACTGAAGAGATCTCATTCTCAGGCGAGCCTCTGGCACAAGGAAGATGCAGGATGCCATGAGGCCTAGCAACCTCAAAAATTCAAAGGCTGGGAGACGTTGGGCATTTTGAAACTTGGTGACCATCTGTAGAATATCTTGAGCCCTCACCTCTGGTGGCGAGGCTTTTCCCAAGGAAGTGTCCAGGACCGCTCCAATGAACTGGAGTCTCTGTGATGGTATCATCTGTGACTTCTTTAAATTGAGGGAGAAGCCCAGTTTGTGAAGGAAGTGGCAGTCGTAATCTAGCTGGATCTGAGCTTGTTCCGGAGATACAGCTCTGATCAGCCAATCGTCTAGGTAGGGGTAGACGTGAATCCCTTCCCTCCTTAGACTTGCAGCCACTACCGACATTAGCTTGGTAAAGACCCTGAGCCCAAATGGCAGAACTCGAAATTGATAATGAGAGCCGCCAATTGCGAACTTCAGTTATTTCCTGTGTTTGAGATGGATTGGCACATGGAAATAAGCATCCTGGAGGTCCAGAGATACCAGCCAGTCCTGGAGCTGGAGGGCCTGAAGGATCTGAGAGAGAGTTACCATCTTGAACTTGTCCTTCCTGAGGAACTTGTTCAATTCTCGTAAGTCCAAGATAGGTCTCAGTCCTCCGTCTTTCTTCGGGATGAGAAAGTAGGGGAGAGTACCAGCCCTTGTTCCTCTCCGCTACAGGTACCGGTTCTATGACACCTTTCTTTAGCAGGTCTACAATTTCCTGCAAGAGGAGCGGATCTGGAACTTTCAGAGAGCTGTTCCCCGGTGGATGACTCGGAGGGATGTGTAGAAAAGGCAGGCAGTAACCGTGGGCAACTGTCTCCAATGCCCAAACATCTGACGTAATAGCCTGCCATTCCGTCAGATGTTGAGTTAACCTGCGCCCTACTGGTGTTTTGTGAGGAGAGTCCTCAGAGCGGTTTGGAGGTGGCTGATGCAGATGCCGAGGGTAAAGAGGCACCTGCTGCTGCTGTACCTTTTGTATTTTTAACCCGTCCACCTCGGGTGAATTTTTTCTGACCCCTTTGAACCGGCTGTCCTCTGCCTCCTCCGAATGCGGAATAGAAGCGAAAGGACTTACCTCTCCAAGAGGCTCCTGAGGGCGATATGGTGTCTGACGGATTGCAGCTCCCAGGGATTTTGCTGCTGCCTTTGATGTTTGAAGCTTTTCTAAACTGTCATCCGCCTTCTTACCAAATAAAGAAGAGCCGTCAAAGGGCATATTCAAGAGTCTGCTTTGCACATCTGGAGCAAAACCAGACATTCGCAACCAAGCAAATCTCTGGGTTGTTGTACTTGCAGGCATGGCCCTGCTGATACTGTCAGCAGAATCGATGCCAGTTTGAAGGGATTCGCACATTGCGTCTTTACCATCCTTAATGATGTTAACAAACACTTCCCTTTCTTCTCCCTCCGGGAGGCAGTCAGCTGCTGATGAAGCACACTCCCAAAGTATGTGGCTGAACCTTGCGAGCGTACAAGTAGCATTGATGGATTTCAACGCCATGCTACATGCAGAAAATACTTTTTGGGCCATAGAGTCATATCTCTTGTCATCCCTGTCCTGTGGAACAGTAGTGTAAGCCGATTTACTACCTGATGAGGTTGCTGGCTGAACAACCAGACTCTCCGGAGTTGGGCGTTTGGATAGGATAAATATTCAGGGTCAGCAGTAGACACCCTATACTTGGCTGATAATTTTTTGTTAACCGCCGGGATAACCTCAGGGGTTTCCCAGTATTTTCGTTTGTAATGCCGCATGAAATGGCACCACAGGATCCTCCTGTGGATCTTTAACCAAAATGTCTGAGGTTGTCTTGCTGAAAAGCAGGTGAGGGTGTGGACCACCCCATAAACTCTATTATCCTTGCCATCAAGGTTCTATAAGGGGTTTCAGCATGTTCCCCTGGGTCTGGTTTGAGAAATTCCACTTCTGGGGAAGTGTCCAACCCACTTGCTTCATGTAAGGATTCTTGGAGGTCCTTAAACCTACCTTCCTCAGAGGTAAATTCCTCTGGTACAGGAGTTGCAGATCCCTGCAACTCAAAAATTCTCTCCTGATCCGAATTCGCCCCTTCTTTATAAATAGATGCTAAGGCACTGGAATGATCAGATCTTTGAAATGGTATAAATCCCATTTCCAGAGCAGAAGGGGCCAAATTCGTCATAAATGGCTGAGAAAACGTCGACGCGGATGTTAAAGGTTTCGAAGCCATTGAAAAAGGCATCGAGAAAGTTGGTAGAGGCCTCGAGGAACTCGAGAGTATCGGAATTCTACTCAAGGTTGTCGACGACATTCTCATGATCGAGGCTCTGGGTATGGCCACTGGCTGTGAGGTGGCCGTGGGTTTGTCCTTTCTCGGCATAGACGTCGGCGTGGAAGACTGCGTCGAATCGACTGACCTGTGCGTAGAAGAACCCTTCGATAATGGCGTCGAAGACGCAGATCTATGCGTCGAAGGGATCTTCGACGACGGCGTCGAAGACGCGACCTTGCCTTTACTCAAGGGTTTGCGATGCTCTCGAGTAACTTCTTTTGCCGGGTGATGCGACTCACGGCGTTTTGATTTTTCGGGTCTTATCACCCTCATCAGTCTTCGAGGGGGTCGAGGCCGCTTTCTCGAAGACGCTAAGCATCTTTTTCCTGAATTCCTCCCACTCAGCCTGAGAGCTATGTTTTGTGGGGCAGGAGACCCTTTTCGGGGAAACGGAAGAAGAAGAGGAGGAGGAAGGGGATCTTCAACGTCTTTTTTGAATGCTTAGATCTCGAAGAGTGATGGGAACTGCTTCGAGACCTAGAACGAGAATGTCTTTTGTGATGGCGAGGAGACTAATGTCTCGACTCTGCCGAGGAAACTGTTGAAGTTTTAACTGCCTTACCTCTCTCGAGCTTCCCCTTACGCTCCTTCAAGGCTTTCGCCGTCATGGACATGCAGTCCTCGCACTCCGAACAATGGTGCTCGACTCCCAGGCACCACAAACAGATCCCGTGAGGATCCGTCAACAACATTTTCTTTCCACAGTCTCGACATTTTTTGAAGCCGGACCGTGGAGTCGTCGGTTCGGATGAGGAAGCCATCGAGTACGAGTTGGTATTCACGAGGAATAATGAAGTATATTTGACTGAAGAACTGAGCAACGATATTCCGAGGCACCACGAAGCGCGGAAAAACGAGCAACGGATGCCACGCGTGGCTATTTATGGGCATGGTGACGTCGGTGCCGATACGGTGGCTGTCAAGGTTAACAAACTCGACAGACGTCGATGTGCAGCGCCCTCTACTGAGAAAATAATTCTGAGGCCAGCAAGCTGGAGACGAATTATCAAAGATAAGGAGTACGTCGGAGGACACAATCCCTTCGAAACATACTTGGTTATATGTGATATTACCTAAGCAAATTTCAGAATGGTACATTTCACTGCAACTAAAATAACTAAAAAACACAGAATGTTCTTTTTTTTATTTGGGTTGGTCCCCCCTAAAATTCCCTGTTTTTCTATCCTTATAACCCCACCCTGACCCATTTTAACCCCTTACCCCACTAATATATATATGGGATACATTACTCACCGTAATCGTATTTCTGATGCTTGTATCTGCTTAGATTCACATGCTGTGCATAGGCCGACATCTAGTGGAAGCTGCGGAGTATTACAGTTTGTTTTTCGAAACTCGAAAATGGGCGTCGACACAGGCGTGCCAGTAATACTATCCCTAGTGTGACGTCCACTGTACCCAAGATCCCTCACGCGTCTAGGATCCTCAGATTGTATTTTTTCTGACATGAGGAAGCATGAGGAGTAGCGTGAGTACAGATAATCCAAGCAGATAGACAGAAAGGTAAGACTACAAGCAATCATGCGCCTTCTCTCGGAGGGGAGGAAGGGTGGGTCGCATGTGAATCTAAGCAGATACAAGCATCAGAAATACGATTACGGTGAGTAATGTATCCCTTCTGAGGCTTGTGGAATCTGCTTAGATCACATGCTGTGCATAGATTAGCGAGCAGTACTAGAAGAAGGAGGTGGGATTGAGAAGGGTCATGAGCAAACAGGTGTCTTAGAACCGCTTGTCCCACTTGTGTATCTGTCTTAGAATGAGTGTCAATGCAGTAATGCTGAGTAAAAGTGTGAATAGAGCTCCAAGTAGCTGCTTTGCAAATGGTGTCGAGGGGAACATTTGCAATGAAAGCCAGAGTGGCCCCAATGCCTCTAGTAGAATGGGCCCTTGGCGTAAAAGGCAGAGTTTTTTCAGAAAGAGAGTAACACAGCTGTATACAGTTGATAATCCACTTCGAGATCGCACCTTTAGAGACGCGATCCCCCTCTCTGCCTGTAGCTACGGAGACAAACAGTTGATCTGTTTTCCTTAGCGGTCTGGTTTTATTTACATAGTAGAGGACCGCCCTACGCACATCAAGGGTGTGTAGTTTCACCTCAGCCGAGCTCTGCGGGTTCTGGAAGAAAGCCGGAAGCTCGATGGACTGGTTTACATGGAACTTAGATATAAATTTAGGTGAGAACCTAGGGTGTGTGCGTAAAACCAGTTTGTCTTTGTGGATAGTAAAGAAAGGATCCTGCACTGACAGAGCCTGAATTTCACTGACCCTTCTTATAGAGGTAATGGCTACTAAGAAGGCCGTTTTATAAGTCAGGTGTTTGAGACTACTTTTATGCATGGGTTCGAAAGGGGGGCCCATGAGCTTAGCTAGCACCACATTTAGGTCCCATCCTGGCGGTGGGTTCGAAATAGGAGGGTGAAGTCTCTTTACTCCTTCCATGAAGGCTTTAACTACTGGTACTTTCCACTACGATACTTTGTTATGGGATGTGGTGTAAGCCAAGAGGGCTGCCAGGTGTACCTTCAGCGAGTTAAAAACCAACCCTGCGTCCAGCAGGTGGAGCATGTATGTTACAACGTTGGAAGGAGTGCAATCAACTGGGTTGATTTGTTTATTCTGGCACCAAATAACGAATTTCTTCCACTTGTCAAAGTAACAGTGCCTTGTGTTTGGTTTCCTGGATTCTTTTAGGATGTCCATACACCTCTGTGGTAAATTGAGATGGCCAAACTCTATGACCTCAGGAGCCATGCTGCCAGGTTCATTGAGTTGGGTTCCTGGTGCACTGTTTGACCTTGTTGCTGGGACAGTAGGTTGTACCAGGCTGGGAGTTTGATGGGCTCGCATACCTCCATCCTGTGTAGGTGTGGAAACCATGGTTGTCTCGCCCACATGGGAGCAACTAGGATGAGCGTCATCGATTCCTTGTTCATCTTGTACACCACCTTCCTGATGAGAGTTGGTGGAAAAGCGTACGCAAACATCCCTGACCAGTTCATCCACAGGGCGTTCCCTTGGGAGTCTGGCTGGGGGAACCTGGATGCAAATCCTGGGCATTGTTTGTTTTCGCTTGTGGCGAATAGGTCTATAGTGGGGAAACCCCACTGAGAGAAGAGATTTTCTACGATACCTCTGTGAAGGACCCATTCGTGTTCTTCTGGGAGGGAGTCTCTGCTTAGAGCATCCGCTAGGGAATTGAGCTCCCCTGGAACATGTTGTGATGACAGGAAGATGTTCCGTCTGAGTGCCCATATCCAGATTTTCTGGGCAAGCTTGGACAGATTTGGCGAACGAGTCCCTCCTTGTTTGTTCAGATAGAACATGGCTGTCGTGCTGTCCGTCCGGATCTGCACTGACAAGTTTAGCAGATGGGGCTCGAACGCCTGAAGCACTCGGAATACTGCCAGAAGCTCTAGCAGGTTGATGTGGTTCTTGGCTACTGAGTGAGACCAGAGACCCTGAGCTGTGTGGTGGAGATGGTGAGCTCCCCACCCAGTCAGGCATGCATCTGTAGTCACCACTGCCTGTACTTCGGGATCGTAAAAGGGTTTTCCCCTTGCGAGATTCTCTCTTGTCCACCAGTGTAAGCTCTGTACGAGTGTTGGCGAAACGACCACTAGATCGTCCCACTGACCACTTGCCTGAGACCACTGTTTCGGCAACCATTCCTGCATGGGACGCATGCGCAGACGCGCGTGGGGGACCAGTTAATGCATGACGCCATCATGCCCAGTAACCGCATTGCTTTGCGTACCGTTATATGTTGACCTGACTGATAATGTGGAATTTGCAGTAGTATATTCCGAATTCTCTCTTCCGAAGGGAAGGTCAACCCTTTCTGAGTATCTAGGATTGCTCCTAGGAACTGTTTTGAGGTGCTTGGCACCAGACTTGACTTCTTCTCGTTGATAGAGAAGCCTAGTTCGTGGAGGAGGTCGATAGTCCTCTGAATGTTTGACCTGCAAATTCCAGGGGTTTCCCCCGTTATGAGCCAGTCGTCCAGATAAGGGTACACTGGGATTGCCTCCCTGCGTAGGTGTGCAGCTGCCACCGCCAGTACCTTGGTGAATACCCTTGGTGCTGAAGCTATCCCGAAGGGCAGTACCTTGAATTGGTAGTGGCGACTGTCCACCTTGAAGCGCAAGTATTTTCTGTGCGCTGGGAGCATGGAAATATGAAAATAACCATCTTTCATATCCAAGGTTGCCATGTAATCCCCTTTTTTAGGAGGGGGGGATTACCTCTTGTAGCGTGGTCATACGGAATTTTTGGGGCTTGACATACTTGTTGGCAGGCCGTAAGTCCAATACTGGGCGCATTGTCAAATCTTTCTTTGGCACAAGGAAGTAAGTTGAATAGATACCCTTGTTTACCTGGTGTCCTGGGACGAGTTCTATCGCGTCCTTATCTAGCAGAATGGCGATCTCCTCGAGAAGGATCTTCTGATGTTCTAAGGAGTGTATTCTTTGTCGTGGAGGGTGGTTCCGGGGACGCTGCAGTAATTCTATACAATATCCTGTGGACACTGTTGACAGCACCCATCTGTCTGAGGTGATCCCTTCCCAAGCCTGGGTGAAGTTGGAAATGCGTCCCCCTACTGGGGTTGCGTGAGAAGGGACCCTGAACTGAGCGTCACTGCTTTGGTGGAGGCGTGCCACCTCCCTTGTTGCCTCTGCCTCTTCCACGACCTCTCTTGTTACCCTTGCCGTAACTTTGGGTAGACTGCTGGTTGTTGTTCCATTGTGTACCCTGTCCTTGGGCATAGTTGCCTCTTTGTGAATTTTGGCCGCGTGGGCGACGAAAATTACTGTTCCCCCTCTGGGTAGGGGGTTTGTTGGTAAGCTGGCCAAGAGATTTGAGAGTCTCGTATTCGTCCTAGGCATTCTTAAGTGCGTCTTCGACCGCTTTCCCAAACAATAGATCGGGTTCCACCGGCTTGTCTATCAATGAAGCCTGGGTTTCTGTTTTGAACCCCGACTGCCGTAACCACGCATGTCTCTTGATAACAGTACCTTCTGCTATCAATCTTCCTGCGTTGTCCGCGGCGTCGAAAGTTGCTTTTAATATGCAACCAGACACGGCTCTCCCTTCTGCCGAGATCCGAGCCAACTGGCCCTTTAACGGTTCAGGAGCAGAGGCTATGAGCGCCGCGACCTCTTCCCATTGATGGCAGTTGTAACTTGCCAACAGGGTGGTGGAGTTTGCAATCCTTGCTTGGTAGGCGGACGTTGAGGCTACCTTCCTGCCAAACCCGTACAGTTTTTTGCTCTCCTTGTCGGGAGGAGCTTCTGACGACGATAAGGGTGTCCCAGCCCTCTTCCGAGTGTTGGTAACCACTAGGGAGTCTGGTTTAAGATGTCCTCTTATATAAAGAGGGTCAGACTGGGCTGCCCGAAAAAGTTTTTCGACTCTGGGGTTGACGGCTCTGGTGAGGTTAGTATTCACCAGGGATGGATCTATTCTACGTTGGATGGATTTAAGGATAGGGATGGTCTGAGCGACCGGCCTCCTCTCTCCCACCAACTCTTCTGCGAAGTCCCTTTCCTCCTGTACACCGTGGGTGTCGATGTGAAAATGTTCTGCTGCGCGAGCGAGAACTTCATTAAGGAGGGGCTGGTTATCAACTGGCGAGTCGGTAACTGGGGCTTCGCTCTCTACCGGGGAATCTACTCTGTAAATTTCCTGCTCATCTTCTACCTCCTCCAGGTCCTCATCATCCGCATAGTATTCAGTCCCGGTTTGTTCCTCCATAATTTCAAACTCCTGGTCCCCTTCAGGGAAAGGCTGTCCTTGGTAACTGGGGTGTGGAGTAGAGTATGGAGTAGAGTAAGGCTGCACCTCGAAGGGTTCAGGTCTTTCGAACCGGGCCTTTTTACTTAGGGGGATAGGATCAGAGGAGCCTGAGGGTGTGGCCCCTTGAGGGTCATACGAAAGGAAATGTTCAGGGTTTTTGTTATAAAAATCAGCTAAGGAAGACATCCTTGACATGACCCTGTCTATGTCTTCACTGGACCATTCTTTGGAACAGGGTATGACTTTAGTAGGCAACTTAGAGGACTTATCAAGGGTACCCTTGCTGGATGTTGATGTCCCCTTAGGGTGGAAGGATGGTCTTACAGGAGTGGAAGGCTGAGCTTTCCGCTGTTTCTCCCCCTCCCCGTGCGTGTAAAAATGTTTTCCCTGCCCCTTGGAGGCCCCAGAGACTTTCGACGCCTGGCGTCGAGGGTCGGGAGAGGTATCTGTGTGTTTCGAGCGTGGGGCCTCGCTGGTGTTAACTGCGGCCTGGGGGTGGAAGTCGTCTTCGTCTTCCAACGATCGAACTTCCGTTAATCTAGGGAGCAAGGCACTCTTGGCAAGAGTGGAGGATTGCCTTGCGTCATGAGGCGATCTCGATCGAGAGCGCCCAGAGGACACCGAGTCGGACCGTTCTATCTGTGCCTCTTTCCGAGAAGTCGACGTTGTCGCGGTTCGGTTGGACTTAGTGTGCTTAGTGTGTGTAGGGTGTGTAGCGCTTGCGTCGCCGGGGGTCTTCCCCATAGCCGCCCTGCCGGACAACCTTCCGAGGTCGGGGACCTGCGCTCGGCAGTCTTTCGACGCCATAATGCCCTCGCCGTCCGAAAGTACGGCGTCGCTGCCATCGCTGAAGGCGCCCTCCGCTGCCATGGCCGCCTGCCTGGCGTGGTGGGCCCAACGCTTTGTTGAACGGTCCTTAAGTGTCTTAGGCTTAAACCTACTACACGCTCTGCAGTTCGCTTCGGGGTGGTCCCTCGGCAAGCAGAGATTGCACGTGGCGTGCCTGTCGACCCAAGGGTATTTGCGGTTGCACTTGGGGCAGAATTGGAAAGGGGTACCCTCCATACGCACCTTGAGGCAGCGGGCTGGTAAGTGTAGGAAATATATAAGGTGTACCTATATACCAAGAGTGAAGAGTATGTACCACCCCCCACTCTCCCTACTTGCAGGGCCGAGGCCAGCGGCCTACTAGGCCCGGGCCGAGGCCAGCGGCCTTCCGAGGCCCAGATCCGTCGTGCAGCAGCCGACGGTCGATGTCTTCTCCAGCCGTCGTCGAGTGTCGAGGGTCGACGTTGGGGTGGGGAAGGATGTCAGTAAATAATTTTAGCAAAAGTTTGGCTAAGGCCAGGGGACTCCGCAAGATGCTTCCGACCAGTATGGCGGAAAAAAACAATCTGAGGATCCTAGACGCGTGAGGGATCTTGGGTACAGTGGACGTCACACTAGGGAAAGTATTACTGGCACGCCTGTGTCGACGCCCATTTTCGAGTTTCGAAAAACAAACTGTAATACTCTGCAGCTTCCACTAGATGTCGGCCTATGCACAGCATGTGATCTAAGCAGATTCCACAAGCCTCAGAAATATATATATATATGAGAGATGCAATACTCTGATTACCACTAGATTTTGGACTATATGCAAAGCATGGGATTCTAAATAGATTAACAACCATCAGAAATATTTAATATTTTCGATACTTTTCGGTATTAGGGTTGCACTGAAATGAACCCCTCTGAAATTTGCTTCGGTAAACTGACTGGGTACCCTTCGGTAGCATTGTTGGTTGTTGATGGGAACCATTTTAAAGTTGTCGAGGTGCCAGTTCTGCTCCGTGGGTTACGGTTTTAACTGTTATGATAAATCAAGAGTGGAAAAAGAGAAGGAGTTGGTGAGTGCAAGGAGAGGTCTCAAGAGAGATGTGAAAGACGGAGAAGCAGAGAGAATGAGATTGCACGAATTAGCTGCAGAGACAGGAAGGGAAGCATGCAAAAAGGGAGCGAAGTAAAGTGAGACTGAAATAAGAGATTGGAAAAAAAGGCCTAAAAAGGCAGGGCAACAGAATGTATTTATTTATTTATGCAGCGCCGACAGCCCGCAGCATCAGGGCGCCACAAAAACACACGAGGACAAACAGTTAAGACGGGACGAAAGCATCAGGTTTGATTACTCATCGGTGTAGTAAAGGGTAAAGAAACCAGAAGAGTCCGATCAAGGAAGTAAGACAGGAGTAAAGCTTGTGAGGTTTAACATCTGAAAGCGAAAGATAGATGACAAAAATGGGAAAAGAGAAAGTGAAGGAAATAATAGAGGGGAGGGGTACGGAGAGCGTAAAAGAGAAAGAAGAGGGAAAGAGGGAAAGAGGGAGAAAGAGCGAGTGAGAAAACAAAAACCTATGGAAATTCAACAAAGCCATGACATTCCCGAGAGGAAAGGCACATACACATTCTGCGTCATAAAAAGCAGCCTCTGTGGCACGAGCTCCACCAGGGAAACTCTGGAGCAAGTGCATCAGGCCCAAACTCCCATATAAAAGTGAGGTCTGGGATCCGAAACACAGCAAAAATTACACTAAATGGGACCCCAAGCCAGCGGAAGGGATGCACCTCCTGTTCTACAATCAGGTACTCACAGCGGTAGACAGGGAACCAAAAGAGGCCCTGGAAATAATTCTCAGTGTCCCCATGTCACATATGTTCAGCAAGCCCAACCCTTTTCCTATGAGAAAACAGGAAAATACAATAGGTTACCACACAAAAAAGGGCCAGGGTGCATAGGCCTACTGGGAAATCTCCCCAGTTCCCTGTAGGCCAGTCCACCCCTGCGTGCTGAGCAGTTCTAGGGAAGTGCTTGTTCCTGACCGTGATCGAAAAACGAACAGCAAAGTACAAGATACATCTAGAGAGAAAAAACAACAGATTGTTTCAATCAAAAGCTCTCAAAACCAACTGGAAAAAAGCAAAATGTCCGCCAAACACAGAAGCTGCAGGCACTTAAAAATTAGAGGCTTGCTCCGCCAGACAGACAAAAAGAACCTGGAACCTCTCCAACTGGGCACGCTCACAGAAAGAGCAAAACAGAGACACATTACTACTCACCATGAACCCCGAACTCGGACAAAAAAAAGTTAAATGCCACAGGAGGCTAAAAATACAATAGAAACGTAACAGACTAATTTTATATTAAAAACACTGAAAGTACTGGCTGCCAATGACTAAATTAAGGGTCAGGGACCAAAGTCGCAAAACTTTAGGAGGCTGTACCAGAAAGTCTCGGAAAGCAGAGCAAGTGTGGTTCTGGCAATGACGTAACCCGCAGCGGTTTTAAAACTAGGCCCGCTTTCCCCTCACACTGCCCCAAGTATAAGACGACATGGACAAGAGACCACGAAGAACTCTCCAGAAAGATCAATGCTTCCCAGAGGCCAAGGACAAGACAAATCCTGAACCCAGAGAGAGCAGACACTCTGGAAGCCCGCAACACAGAGGCATTATCTGCAAGCTTTGGCAATATGTGCGCCTCACTGAGTCACGCCGAGAAAGCATTCATGAAGTGAACTGAGAGAAAGAGAGGAAAAGATGGAGAGCTGGCGATAGAGCGAAGGAGACGAGAGAGCCAGAGAGAGTGAAAGAGCATGAGAGAGAGAACGAGGAAAAAAACTGCAAGACTAGAACACAAACCTGTAGGACCCGCAGGCTGCTTTGTCCCCATCCACAAATATGAATTTCTGTGCCATGGCACCCCTGAACGTGGTGGAGAAGCGTGTGTTGAATTCTGTTCCACCAATGCACTGGACTCGGAGGTTCTGTAAAAAATGAGAAAAGTTGGGTGTCTTGAGACAAATGAAAAAAATTGGGATGCCTTAAACAGTGCTGAAAATTGAGCAAATACAAAAAAGCATCAGTGCCTCCTCTTTTTTCGATAAATATTCCGGATCAGCTGTTTGTGAATTCATGAACAGGGTCATTCCATAGGGTCCGTCTTGGCTCTAAGACCCAAACTGGCGAAAGAATCGCTGTGTAAAACATGCACCATATACCAAAGACTCAGCCTCAAGTGCCCAATGAATGCCACCTCATACCAGTAAATTACTAATTTACAAAAAATAGTGTCACATGGCAGATGTTTATGTTTTTGTGTTTGCGTGTGAATTGAGAGCATAAAAACCTATCGCCATTAGCAACGGAGTAAGGTTAAAAGGTTTTAGTGATAAAAGTACAACATAAGACGATTACCTGGAAATAGTTTAGGGTGGTTAAACAAACGTTTTTTGGGAAACATTTCTTGAAAGCAGGATTATATATGGAGGATAACAAATAAAAGGGCAGAAGAAAGTGCGAGCAAGAAAGGTCGCCTGCTTAGCGATTTCTAGAGCCTAGTTCATATCCTTCATTCTGAGGCACACAAGTCCTCTCCACCTCTCTCGAGACCTCAGGGCTTCCTCTCTTTGCCAAGCATCCCAAAAGTTCTCCCCTTCTTGTGGTCCTCCTCTCCATGACTTACTCTCCTCATCTAGGGCCTCGCCCTCCTGTTACACGCCCAGCCTCCTGGGGATCAAAGCCACCCTCTCTTTCTCTCTCTCCACTGTAGCACACCCCTCTTCTGTGACCACAGGCCTCTTCAGCCCATCCCTGGAGCACACCTCTGGGGCTCAAGGGGCTCCCCTCTTCGGCTGCACATCCCCTCTTCAGGTGATCCAAGGAGATCAGGCAATATTATCCCCACCAAAAATAGGCGATATTTTTAGTGGGGATAATATTTGGGGTTTTTGGGAGCAGGGGTTACGGGTGTGTCCCCCGCAGGTTCCATACCTTAATACCACCGCAAATATATGGCAATATTTTTGTATGGCGATATTTTTGCAGGGATATTAACACATAGAACCGATCCAAGTCACTCTCACGTTTACCTCTTCACCCACCGCCCCCTCACTTGGGTCTGGTGTCTCTTAGGGGTTTTTATCCACCGCACAGGAGCACACCCCTCTGAGTTCCCAGGGGCTCCTCTTCCTTACAGAAATACACCCTTCTTTTGGGGTAGAAGGGGCACTTCTCCCTTTCACCGGAGCCTACCTCTCTTCTGGGCTCAGGGGATTCCCCTTCTCTGGTGTTCTCTAGCTTTCTCATACTCCTATCCTCCGCGTCCAGCTCAGAGACACAGTCTGTGGATCTTAATCTCCATTTTATACCCTCGCCGTCTCCCATTGGCTGACACGCACCTCCACCTCTCTGCTTTTCTCGCCTGCACCCTCCACTCCCCTCATAATGCTCTTCTTGATATTCCCACCATCTTCTTTTGTCTGGTTCTCTTCCTTCTCTCAATTTTTTACCTACTCCTCGACCACCTACTCAACCCTCTTCCTTACTATTTCCCAACCTCCGATTTATAGTGGTCCTCTCAGTCTGGTCTCCTACTTCCCCCCTCCTGCGACCTCCCACTATCCTGCCGCCTCCTTCTCTCCCTCTCCTTAAGCCCCCACCTGCTTTTCTTTCCATTCACCCATTTTGCCCCTCCAGCATCCTGAATTCTATCACATGCGCCCGTCTCCCTGCTCCTTCTCCAAATGCCCACACCAACAGCTCTAAGCTAGCCTTACCTGCTTTATCCCCTTGCTGGGGCGGTAATTGGGTCTGCAATGCCTGGATACATTTCACCAGTGCGTGTTTGACTACGGACATTCAGGTAGCTGCATTTGAGTGTAGAGGTTTCTCACCGGAGGGCAATGGCAAAGGACTTCTGCTTAAGGACGAGCGCACTGTGGTATCCGGATCCTGGGCAACCAGTCTTGTTCCATGTAATAATGTCCCCGCAAAAAGTCGCTGTTTTCTGCAGAGACTATTACATTGAACATTCGTGGGACACCCCTGCAACCCCCCTAATTTGATATATTTTTTTTTTACAAGGGGAGCATGGGACATCCCCGCAACCCGTCCCCAAACATAATGTCAATGTATATAATGTCAGCAATAGCTTTTCCCAGCGACATTATGTATGGAGAGGGGACATTATTACCAGACACTGTTTTTCCAATATGTCCACACCTGTGTGCCAAGTGGAGTGCGTGCCCGCTGCATTATCTGCATCTCCTCAACTGTGAGTCCCTCTGCCAGGGTGTCGGTGCCATGCAAGCAGGCTGGAACACGCTTCTCCCCTCTTTACTGCATTCCTGATTTGAAATCAGCCTGTAATGTAAGCTCCCTCACAGTGGGGATGTGAGGGTTTTGCGATTATTGCAGGGACTAGAGGCCTTTTTTTGCTGGAATCCACTGCCTGCATTGGTGGGGACAGGCGTGGAGTGCCTCGCCGCGCTGCCCTCAGCCCAGAATCACACGGCTTGTGGTGGCACCAGACCCCCTTGGCCATCTCACCAGCCACATTTAGAGTAAGGCGGCAAACTTTGTCAGAGGACGCCGATCACATTGGCTCCGTGTTTCTAAATAAACCGAGTGTGTGGCCACTGGCTCATTGGGGTCCAAGTGGCAAGCAAGTTGGCATGCCTGCGATCTTTGCGTCAGTCAATGTGTCATGGGTCAATCAGTGTGCATATGTTTAGCAGTGTGCCTGCCCCCTGCATACAGAGGCAGCTCAGCCTATGTGTTAGCCAGGCACCGGCTAGAAACTCGAGTCGAGCTTGGGTCCGCTGTCTGGGTTTGGGGGCGGGGAGGGGGGGGCGAGACCTCCTTGGCTGGTGAGCCATCTGAGTCCTATAAAAAGAGGTCTAAAAGAAGGGTCATTTACAAGCCATCCAAATGCTCGGAAGTCGCGCGAGATTCTGCAATGCTAGTCTTTTCTCGTGGCACTGTGGATTGCATGCAGGTGTTCACACCCACTGCATTCTTTGCATGCGGTCTGCCACTCTGCCACTCACCGCCCCAGTCCTCTAACCAGGTACAACGGGGAACAAAAAAAGTTTTAAAAAAGGACTGGTGACTTCCAGAGACCACTCGGCAAGAATGGAGCGATTTCCTCCTTCCAGTCACAGAAGACTCGCAAGAGGCATCACCACCACCCAACTCACTATAACCAATGCCAAGCTCCAAGGCCTTCCTTTTCCAGCTGTGACTGAGCGGTTGCTAGCCACCTGGTTGGTCTTTAAAAGGGGTCATTCTCGTATTTGCCACGGGAGGTCGCTGCAGCAATGGTGTACACTCGCCTGGCATTTGGCGAATAGTGTAGGCTGAGTGAAACGTAACCATTGAAGCAGCGCTGGTGACCTAAAATATCTAGTCTACGGGACTTTCGGACTGGCCACTGCGTGACTGGCGTTCCCTGTCCAAGGTCATCAGCCAATGTGCCACATGTGTCACACATGGGTCTGTTCCTCCCCCCTCCCCCCAGCTAACGCCGTGCTTTTGGCAGCTCACGGGCGCCCCTTTATCTTTCCCATTTCGCCCATATTCTGTGTGCAGTTTTTACCCCACCTGCTATACCACTGTGATACTTTGCCTGACCACTGTGGGGATACCTACCAATGTTATTCGCTTCTTTCGGGAGATGCTAGTCCAGTCCTGGTTTAAACGTTGCATTCTGGGACTTGTAGTCCTGGATTTCCACTTATAAATCCAGGACTACAAGTCACAATGCAAAATTAAAACCAATATTCGGATATTGTATCCTGTATATGCAGTTGTCTACCTACTCAGTACGTGATATGGATTATAAATTAGCTTCCTGGTGCAAACGCCGAGCACACATTGCACTGTTTAAAGTAATAGTATGGCCTCAGAACAGGGTAATGGAGTCCGAGGTACGAGCCGCTGTCTGCATACCCCTGCACCGCCTCCCTAGCTGCTTACCAAGCAGTATTCTGTTGGGGAACCAGGACCGTGATGGTCCCGGGCCTTATCGACCGAGTGTTTTCTTTCATTTGAGTTTTGCATAGCGCTTGCGCTGCTGGACGACCGCTCGGAGCGCTTTGGGAGGCACGGAAGTAAATGTAGAAAAGAATATGCTGCTCGCAGAGTTTAGGGGCAGTTGTTAGGTGTCCTTTCCCGCAAGAGAGCTTCTCTCAGTCTCCAGCTACGTTTGCACCATGCAATCAATCTACCGCACGCGACAAAATTAACTATCACCCAGTGATAAAATAATTGCGATCGTATTACCCCAAAGCTACTCATATTATTGACCTCACTATGAAGTCTAAAAGTCACACAAACGCATCAAAGCAGCAGGCGCGTAAGCCACCCGGGCTATCTTATCAGCACAGATTTGCAGTTGGCCGCTAGGGGCCGTTTGGTGTGAATCGCGGAACGCTGCAGTTATCACGCTTTGGAGGCAAACGTTAGCATAGCTTAACGCTTCCAGCCGGTATCGGCTCTTATCAGCTCCTGAAGGACCCGGATGATTAAGGAGCTCGAAGTCTCCCAAAATCAAGTACACGCCTGACCTCGTGACCTCGCGGGTAAACACAAGTCGGAGCCCTATTTACTGGACACATACGGCGTTATCTACAGGCTGCCTTCAGTCAGGGCTGTAACCGAGCAGCACAAAGGGGTGACTCAGGCCGAGCCCCGCCCAGCCAGATGCAGGTGGGGGAAGGTGTTCGCCCCCTGCAGCCCCGGAAGCTCTGCGATTCCCTGGCAATTATGAAGTCACCGGGACGCAGCCAATTAAAAAGGAAGCTCACAAGACTCAGAACCCTGATGCACATTTCAGACCTTCCTCCTTGCCACCCGCGAGGTCTGTTCTCGTTTCACCTTTGCATTCTGGGGCTTGTAGTTTTTTCTCTGCCACTTTAAATGTAGGACTTATTCTACTTTCACATTTTAGTGAACTGAGCAGCAAACCTTTTAAATCCACCATCACCGTGCTGGTATTTAGTTACCATGCTCCAACCACAAGGCTGTCAGACTGCACTGCACTGGTGTTCCTAACAAGGGAGAAACCAGGTCTGAAGTTGTCTGGCAGGCTTGAGAAATGCCCATCTTGGGTTGATTACGCTTTGAATAAAAGTAGCACTGCCCTGTAAGACAAAGGCACTTTTTTTTCTGGGAGCACAAGGCTTTCATTTGGGCTAATTTTATACCCATGCATACTGCTGTACACATGTGGCTTTGAACTGGAGGTACGCCCAGGGATTGCTACTGGGTGTATCTGTGGCATTTGTGGCTTAGAGTAAATGGCGTATTCTCTCTTCAAACGGGACACGAAAGGCCAGATTCATGGAAGTGTTTTATAATGGTGCAATCCCATAGGAAAACATTCCATGAATCAGTCATGGAATAACACGAAAAAATATAGGACTGGTTGACTCAGCCACCCAGTCCTGTTTTTTTCCCTATGGACTCTCTCGGTGCTTTGGGTCCTGCAGAAACACAGGAAGGGCTTGGCGAGTTGGAACGGAAGGAGCACAAGATTGCTGTGCTGTTTTGAAGCAGTGACTGGAAGGAATGGACGCAAGGTGTGGTGCGGACCCCTGGGGTATGTAAAACCTGCACAGTGCACCCCACGTGCAATCACCCAGCCCAGTTTCTACTAAGGACTCATAGGTCTGCCCGGAGGAGGAGGATGTGCTGAGAGTTGTGGATGGACTGTGTGTGACTGACTGGTGGGAGAAGTGTAGCGTTTGAACGGTGTTAGGCGAGCAGGGGAGAAGGTGGAACTGGCAATTTCTTTTTCATTCGAGGGGCGTAAACGTTTGCCTCGAATATTTAGGAGTGACAGTGTAGCAACAGAGGCCGAACAAGCAGAGGGAAGCTCGGGGAGGATGGGTTATCCCCCACGAGAATTTTTTTTAAATGATGGGTTAAAATGGTGCATTTGACACCACAATTGGTCAAAAGGTGGATAAAAATCAACACAGTTTGAAATCGGTTTTCTATCGTAGCACATGAGACAAATCCAAGAAGTGCAAGTCACCAATAGTGCAGTGGAGCATTTTACAAACCATTTTCATGATGTCTTTGCCTACAAAATGTGCCATTATAAAAACATCATCATGCTGGCTGCGCCCATACATGTCCATAATGGCTGCACCAAAATCGGCCAGTATTTTCAAATCAGAACATCCTTCCTGTTGGCTTTGCTAGTAAAAAATGTCACGCCAGAGTAAGAAATTATTTCCCGAATGGTTGCACCAATTTAGGCTAATCTAGCCCTGTAATAACACTTAGCCTGTTTGCTTTACCCTTAATGCACAGTGAAAAATAAATCCCATATTAAGAATATTGAGCCAGAGTGAAGCCACCAATGTAGGCCAGTCTAGCCACGTAGTAAAACGTGTTTGCCTTACCACTGATGGCCAGTAAAAGGATTCCAAGCCTTCAGTAGCTCCCCTCCTACAATTAGAGGCCTGCTCCAACTTCACACAGACGTGTACGCACACTCTCGCACAGCACACACACAGAGCTGCACACTCTTTCACAAGCATACATACACTCTTATTCACCAGCACATTCATGCAGCATTTAGAAAACATGCATGCAAGCATAACATAGCAACATTCACCTACACTCAAGACAACCCCCTTACATGCATGCATACAAACACATTTACATTAACGCTTTACGTACTTGCTCGCACCCTCAGCACACCGCTGCCACCGCCACACCTAAGACATGACAGGATGGCCCAACCGTCTCCGCACAGCATGCCGACTGACAGGAGAGGATTCCTCTCCTTCCAGTCAGCACTTATGCGATTAGCATAATAATGAGAAGGGGCGGGGCCAGACTTCCTATGTCCCGTTGGCCTCTCGTTATTGGGTAGTATTTTGCAGAGCCCATACGGCTTCACATTGAAAACGAACAACGAAATGTAGCCGTGGGAGGTGGGCTGTGAAGAAGACGGGTTCTGTGCAAATAAAACACCTGGGGGGACTGTGCTGCCTGCTGCTTCTTTCTACTGTGAGAGATGTACGCCTGCAGTCTGAGTGGCTAGTCGATGTGTATAGTATTAGGTGGAATACTAGGCACCAAGGGCCTAAAAGAGACATGGCCTGCTCCCATTGCACCTACAACTGGGGGTCTCTCTCTCTCTCTCTCTCTTCCACTCCTCCCCCTAAGTGCAGAGCACAAAGGACAATGGGAAACATGCATTTTTAGGTCCAGAAAAAGATCTGCAAATGACATGAAAACCCCAAGCACTCATGTCTCCTCCCTTATTGCGTTTTTTTTGGGGTGGGGGGCAGATTGAAAGCAACCACAAACCTCACTAATTTGCTAGGATGCTGCGCCCAGTGGGGCTTGCTGGGACTTTGGCAGTCAGGCAAAGTATGGTATACGTGAGGTAATTGGGGCAGGGTCCAGAAAACGTGTGTGTTTCTCTCCCAGAAGGCTACATGCCAGTGTTTCCAACAAGCCATAAACCCCTCTCAAACGGCACATACAAGCCCCACCTCCCACTATCTACTGTTAGTGATGCAACTCTATAACTTCAGTCTTTCAAAGTCTCCCCCCGAGCTAGCAATAGGGCGCCTGCCATGCCTATTGAAAAATGTGGTGCCCCCCCAACCCCCCTACCGCATGACTAGGGCCGTGCGGGGAGAAGGGCACCAATGGTTTGATTTGCTGCCCAGGTGCTGCGGCTTCCAAGGCCGGCCCTGACCGGGCACTTAATACCGGAGACCAGTCTCTAAGTGCGGGACCAGGGATTCGAAACCATGTTGCTCTGCGTGGTCTTTGCTTGCAAGACAAACCTGTTGCCCCCGAGCTATCCTCCCTGCCCCTTTAGCCAAAAAGCGTTATAAACTATTATATATAACAGTCACTTTAGTTATAAAACATACTGAGTGTTGTGAAGAAGTGTTGTAGCGTAAGTGCAGGTTTTATTTATAGCGGGATGGACTTTGGATTAGGGAGATATTTTTTATTTGGACAGTGTTTGTACCTTAATACGTGTGTAGATTTGGCCTTTTTCCATAGGTAGTAACCGCTTTTCCAAAGCTCGCTTTCACGACTGATTTTCTTTTTATGTTTTTGTGTTTGCGTGTGAATTGAGAGCATAAAAACCTATCGCCATTAGCATGCATAGGGGGGATTGGTTGTGCGAGTGCGCGTGCCTGATTTCTTTCCATCCCTCCACGCCACTGTTCAGTGTTTTGTTCAGTTTCAGCCGCAATTAGGTCTTCATGTGCTTGTGGAATTTTCATATGTTCATTCAGGATTTTGGCATTTTGTTCCATGTTAAGTGCAAAGTGCCTGCCAAAATTCTCAAAAACGCCCAAATGCTCATTTTTATTCTTTGCCCTGAATTATCGATACTTTTAAAACGATTTTAGAATGGTCTTTAATTTCTCCGATTCGGGTTTTGCACATGCACCACATCCAGGTAAGGGCTAGCTGTGTGCTTAAAATTGGAGAGGGCAATTTTGAAATGTACTTCTTGTAAGGGTGTTTTGTTTGCAGGGCTCTATGAAAAACCAAAAGTAAAAAACACGTTTTTTCAATATTATTTTTTAAATGAAAAGGCTCATGAACATCACCAAATTTGGTGCGAGTGTAGAGATGTGGCAAGATCAATTGCTTGAATATTTGGTAAATTTGCATGTATGAAGCCAAAAGTTAGAGAGTAAAACCTTTTTATTGTTGGGTCATCTGTCCTCACCAACTTGTGAGGCAAAAAACCTTGGGATCATCTGTGACTCCTCTCTCTTTTTCTCTCCACACATCGTGAACCTTGCCAAGAAGTCCAATTTTCAGCTGCATCTCCTCAGGGGCATTCTACCTTTCCTCACCTTCCCCCAGAAGCTCAACGTCCCCAGAGCCCTGGTTCTCTCTGGGCTTGAATACTGCAATAGCCTCAACCTGCCCCTTTCCTCCCTTCGCCCCCTTCAACTAATCCAGAATAGGACTATGAGACCATCCTTGGCCTCAAGCCCAGGAACAGCATCTCTCCAGCCCTAAAATCTTTCCACTCGCTCCCAATAACTGCAAGGATCAAATTCAAGACCCTTTGCATCATCCACGGGGCTGTCGGGGGCATGGGACCACATTACATCCAGCTTTCCCTCTCTAAATACCTCCCTGCCTTAGTCCTTCGGTCCTCTGACGCCAACACACTGCAGGTCAAACGTTGCTCCAAGCAGAGAGTGGGAGGAAGATCCCTTTCCTTGGCCGACTCCTCCTTCTGGAATAGTCTCCCGCCCCCCGCACACTTGAGCCAGATATTGTTTCCGGAAACTTCTCAAGACGTTACTTTTCTCCTCTTGCTTCCCTCTCCCCTCCCGTGCTAAAAACTTTCATCAGCCGCTGCCACTGGGGCCTGGTCCCTTCAGAGTCATACAGGAGTCAGACCACCCCCTACGAGTCCCCCTGCATCCTTTGCCAGCACTTGCCCTCGGGCTCCCTTTCCCGGACTAGCCCAACTTGGTCCTCCCTGTCCACCGCACTCATCCCTCCCTCCCCCTTTTCCCCTGGCCCTTGCTGCCTTGCCCTCCCCCCGTGGAGGTACCCCACTCCTGCAGTTCTACCCCTCCCTCCCCCACTTTGCACTTATAACCTTGTCATGCACTTGCATGGTAGGATTTTCACAAGGACAATATAACAATTTTTTGTTGTTTTACTTTTGCCATTCCCAGGTCCCTCCCCACCACCCCCACCATCTTGTCTTGTGGCACCTGCTAACACCTGTATAGAGGCGCAATACACATGTCCAATAAATACATTACATTTGCCTATGTAATGTGCCCTTAAATACAAAGTTGCCCGCTAAATCAATAATACATTCTTCTGAAGTGAAAGTCAAAGTTTACTCAACGTTCTGGTTGCTCACATGGAACTCGTGTTGCCCGTCTCCAGGTGAGGTAGTCATCAGACACCCTCTTAAGTGTTCTCAGACGTGGAAGACGGCGTGCGGCCCGCCAGCCCAGCCTCCTGCCCAGCGAGCAGAGGCCTACCACTCCCCTTTCTCCGGGGAGAAGCAGGCAGGCCCGGTTGCTTGTTGACTCAGCCTATTGTGTTAAGGCGTCCAGGCTGATATGCGACATGAACATGCTGTTTGTGCTGCGGTCCCTACTCATTTCAATGCAAAGAACGGTCATTGTTTAACCTCTTAAAGACTGTAGTTCTTGCCAAGGTTTAGGAACACGCAAAACAAGCAACTCTCTAATGCAGGAGGCAGGGCATTTTTTAGGCGCACACTTTGAGGCACTGACCCCAGATCATCGGAATTACCTTTACTTAGTTCTGCCTTTTTAGCTATCCACCCACTTTGCAAGTTGGGGCTCGCAATTTCGGGGTCTACTAATCCCACCATGCAAAATGGGCGTTGGATAAAAAGCCGGAACTGGATTAAAGTGACTGATGGGACCATTTGGCAACAATGCAGCAGAGGACACCAACTGTGACCCCCCCAACAACTGATGGTGGACACCCAAAAGAACTCAAGAAAATGCCCGTGTCATGGCAGCCAATCTCATTATGTTATGTTGATTTGTACCGTGTACGGATACCACCCAAAGGCGCTCACGTGGCTCAGCAAGAAAGAGGACGGGAATGGTTAGTGAGGGAGGAGTGATAGGATAGGTCCAGAACCAGGAGAAACTGGTGTCTGTGTGTATTTGGTTGCAGATGGGTTGGTTGCGGGCACTGGCTTGTTGTATCCATACGGGTAAAGTGCAATGCCTGTGATGTTGTCTGTGTGTTGTGTTGGGGTGTGCATGTGCGTTTTATGTGTAGATTGCTGTTATTTAGGGTTGTGTGCACTGGCTTGCTGTATCCGTATGGGTAATGTCCAATGCCTGGCATGTTTCTATGAAACTGTTTGCTATGTTGGCGTGTGTATGTGTTTTATGTGTAGACTGGCACGTGTTAAAGGTTGTGGGCACTGGCTTTTCTGTGTCCATACGGGTCCAGTGTCCGGGTTTGTTTGCTGTAAGCGTGTGATGCTTGTGTTAGATGTGTGTTTGGGTATAGGTTGGCGAGCCCAGTGGGCGTGTACAGTGTTTGGCTGGTGTGTTAGTAATATGAAACACCCCATCACCTCTGGGGCACAGCAGTTATGGTGCAGCCATTCAAGCTCACTTTTAGCTTGCCTTCTGCAATTAAATGTAGAAGGCAATTGGGAGCTTCACATCGTAGATAGTTTTTAAAATATATTTAGCAGTGCAATAAAACCTTGCACCATTTCTTCTAGTGCACTTTTTATGAATCAAGGGCCCCTTGAGCAAAAACTACAACTCCGGGGAAACATGGTGCCCATTAAAGACTAGCCCGGGTCGGGGTGAATGCCTGGGCCTCCTGGCACCTTCTTCTCATGCCCGAGGTCACGGCCTTGCTCATCGCCTGGGAGTATCTCTTTTAATCCACTCACCTATGGAAGTGGGCGGAGCCTACAATAATGCCTTATGGGGATTCAGGGTGAATATACTCACCCGTAGCACTTAAGGGGTTGAACCCTTTACACTGTCCAGAAAGAAGCACTGGAATAATGGGAGGCCTTCTCTCTTCCCCTTTCCCTACTTCCCCTCGGAGTTTGGGACGAGGTGCGAGGCCCGCAGGGATGAGGAGTCTTTTCTTTTAACGGATTGTCAGGCAACTGGTGGGGGCTTTCTGTGAGCATACTACTGAGGGGCTCAGTTTGCACTGATAGTGCAGTGCTTTAAGTCGACCCTCAATTCCTTTGTGGTGTTGTGGCTGCGTTTGTTGGCAGGGCCCTGTTGGGAACAATACAGTTTGTTAGATCTTAATGCTTGCATCTAAACTTTCTAATTGCTGCTTATTTGGCTACAAATCTGTACAGGAAGCTTAAAGCAGGTTAGACTGGGCGTAGGCTCAGTCAGCTCAGACCTACACTGGTCAGGCTGACCAGAGACTTGATAGGTCCTAATTAAAATAAACTGCCAAGCTGGGACCCGGAGGACCGAAAAGGGGAACCAGGAGGCAAAGCACGCCCAGGCGGCCTAATGGGAAAAAGTAAGCCAGGGGCCGTGGTCATCGAAAGATCACAGAGGGGACTGTGAGGTCATGGAGGGTGGGTTGATTTGTTTAAAGGATGAGGGTTCTGTGGGCATTATGTATTAGTGCGCTGTAATGGGACATTGTGGTGTGTATAGTGATACACCAAGAATGCGGCTTTTGTGCGTTTGTATATGCCTTTAAATAAAGCTGCCTTTTATGAACCCAAGGATAGCCTTAATGGTTAGTTGCACGGAATTCCCTCCCAAGGCGGATCACTAGTGCTCAAAAGACAAACTAATACCCAGACCTTCACAAACATACCTTGCTCCCTACAGGAGGAGTACCTCCTCTCTCCCGCTGGTGAAACTCTGGCATCCCGATACCTACAGCCCAATACCAATGAGAGGAAACCTGCAACGTCTGTCCCCGCTTGTCACTTTTACCCATACCTGCCTAACCTCCGGAATTTTTCCGGAGACTCCGGAATTTTAAGCATTTCTCCGGGTCTCCGGAAAAGTCCCGTGAATCTCAGGAATTTTGAGATTCTTTCCGGGTGCCGTCATATTCTCCACCTGATTGGCTGCCGCCGGTAGCCAATCGGATGGAGAATTGGGCGGGACCCGGAAACGGTGCTCAATGCGACCCCCGATCCCTGTAATAATAGTGCTTGCAATCCATATAATTGGATTGAAAGCAGTATTATTACGGCGGCGGTGCCACGTTCATTTTGCTTACCAAAATCATTCATTCAATGCTATAGTAAGCAAAATGAAGGCGGCGCTGCAGCAGGAATAATGCTGCTTTCAATCCAGTGACATGGATTGAAAGCAGCATTATCGCGGCGGCGGCGCCTTCAGTTTGCTTACTATACCATTGAATGAATTATTTTCAGTGCTATAGTAAACAGAAGCCGCCGCCACCGCAAAAATGGTGCTTTCAATCCAATTACATGGATTGAAAGCGCTATTGTGAAGGCGGCAGCACTGCCTTCATTTTGCTAACTATAGCATTGAATGAATTATTTTCGATGCTATAGTAAGCAAACTGAAGCCTACAACAACCGAGTTTACCTGTTGGACGTGTGGGCGGAGCCATGTGCAAATGGGCGGAGTATTGTGTGGCTGTGGGCGGGGCATAAATCTCAGGAATTTTGATTTTCAAATGTAGGCAGGTATGCTTTTACCCTCTGATCAGTCTGTACCACGTCAGCCCAACCTTAGAACTGACCAATCATATGGCAATAAGTTCATGATTAGAAGCAGGATGGGAAGACATCTTGGAAACAGGCTGCACTGTTGCCCAACAGGGGCACGGCTGCCTAGGCTTCTTTTTTTAGTTTTAGCTATACGTGGCATGAAAACACTACCTGTAAGAACTGGAGCACAGCTAGGAGTGAGATGCGCTCCGAGGAGGAGCACAGAGCTTGTACGGGTTGTTTGGTTATTTTCCCACCCATTGACTGCCCTTGCTGAAGCTAATCCCAATGGCCGTTCCCATCCATTTCTTGTCCTCCCTGCCCAAAACCCAACCTACTGGGATCTCTTTGAGCTAGCGTTGTCAAGCAGTAACATCGGTGTCTAAAGTGCCTGCAGGCATTATTCCGAAGCAGTCTTCTGAGCGGTAATCTCTTTAATGGCAACTGCGCTACTAATTTAATACATGTGTTAGCCAAGTGTTCCTTCAGCCCCTGGGTTTATAAGAAGTATGCATGTCCTCATTGAAGTCCTGTTAAAAACCAGCATTGGCCAAGCCAATAGTTTTGGCTAGTGTATGGGTATTAGATACGAATTTGCCAGGCAATGCTATTATGTGCCCAGGTACTAGCACCGTTTTGCAGCTGCTACTAATGGCATGTTAGTGCCAGAACCGATGCCTGGAAAATTCGTAGCCCGTGCCTACACAAAAGCCGTTAGTGTTGTTGCCAACGTTTGTTTGAACTTCAAAGAATTGAGGCACAACATGCCAATGTTTAGAGGAAACACTTTTACAGAAACGTGTTGGGTTGGCCACCACTTGACTCAATGTCTGCACCACACCCATGTCCCCAGGACAGCCTACACTTACCCCCCAACCAAATCAAAAATAGATTCTGGGGTTTGTACTATTCATTAACTCCAACTGATCAAATTGGACTTAAGTCCAGTACCAATGATTTGTGAAAGGAAAGACCGGGACTGGATTGTTGTTGTTCTCTTGATGGTTATCCATTATCACCCCACCCGCTCCCCCGTGCCTCGTGCTCGTGACTTTCAAATTCACCTCCCAGCCCTTGGGTGCATGCTACATTCAGGTGTCGGGGCTAAGGGGAGAATGTAAGTCAACAAGTCCCCGCCTGCGTGGCCAGAAGGCGCGCAGGTTACATAATCAGCAAACACCCCAGCCTGGCTGGGCGGCGCCGCCAGAATGCAAACGACGGAGAAAGTCGCATTCCTCCAAGAAGCCGGGCGGGTGGCAGACTCTGAGGAAACAGCGCCTCTGTGTAACGGCTTTCAGGCCCCAATGAGAAAGGCTTCCCACGTTTCCCAGGCTTCCTGCATTGGGAGTGATCGATAGCGTGAAAAGACTCGCTGGCTGGGCATGCTTATGTGAAAGGCTGATTTTGTATAAAAACACGGTTGTCTGCAATTAAAATTCGGCCCAGGCCTAATGACGTAGAAGCTAAACTGTGGCCCAATGAGTAAACACAAAGCCAGATTCTCGTGCTGCGCCGCATGCTCTGTTCTCGATCCAGCCCTTTTTTTGGGAGAGAACATAACATTCCGTGCCTGAAAAAATGTCAAATGCAGTCCATTTTTTGGGGGCAGGGAAAGAAACACGGCATCAATGCGTCTGAGAATACTTCAGAAGCTTAGCAGCTGAAGTCATATTTGTAACAACGTTTTTAGGCCTTTGACGCCGTGGATCCTACTTTTGGAAGTTCTTTGGGGTTCCTAGTTTAAAAAGCAGCCAAAAAGTGATTGTTTGGAAGCCCTGGCTGGGCGGCTCCTGAAAGTTGCAAGAGGGAGGGAGCAAACACCCCACATTTTCCAGGATCCCTTTTAACAGCAATCGGTGTTTAGAGTATAGTGCCTTGTACAGTGACAGTGCAGCTCCTGCGGCCGTGCCCTTTATTTTTTAAACGCGGTAAGTAAAGATTATCCTGGACTTGAACAGCAGAGCAGATGTTTTTGTCCAGTTGTAAACATTCAAAAATATATCTGTCTCACTGTCTGGGTATAAAGGATGGTCAGCAAGAGGCGTTGCTGGGGGGGTAGAGGGGGGCTGAGGGAGCTATAGCCCCGGGCCTTTTGGTTGTAGCCCCCCCCCAACCAAAAGGCTATCTATCCCCGAGTCCCGACAGGACAGTCCGACCTTAGCCTAGCCCCGGATCTTTTCCAGACCTAGCAACACCAATTACTGAAGAAGAATTTTGTAACAAGTTAATGACTAGTCATGATTTGTTTCACCTAATCATTTTTTTTAATTGCTTTTCCAGGTTCACTTAATGAAAATAATGGCACTTTAAAAGATGTGGTACATCATTCACACGAGTTAATCCTTTCCTTTATGCAGAAATGTAAACTCAATAAGGGGCCCGCTTTAACCCACTGCAATGGTGCACGTGTGATCACACTCTGAAGAGTGACACGCCGAATCTGCTTTCTCTGGACTAGAACCTGCGGCCTAGCATCAGGCTAGCCTATTGGGCAATAGGGCTGGCTCATCTGGCAAGTGTGGCCCACTTTACTGGGACAACGTGGGCTACTTTATTAAATCACTGTGCAGCTTGTAGCTTTGAGCAACGTCCTGACCCAATATGTATTAAAGTGTACTATTTACGACAAATATCACCAAAAGTGCCTCTATAGGAAGGTACTACTCAAATAAAGTGTAATGAAAACTCATTTGAGATTGTGCGGCATTTTTTTTTTATTGGTTGGGCTGAGGTCTGTTTTTAATCTAGTGAAGGCACGCCCCTGCACGCTCGCACCATAGAAAATACAACCCTCTAGCGAAAAAAGCCCAAGTCACCGCTTGCAAGGATAACGAGTATTTATTTCTACAGAATAAAAATGCATCAGAAAAGAACTCTGCTACCCCCGTACGTTCTGCCAAACCGGGGATGTGCAGCAAGCTAAGGGCAAGGCTGGCATCATCAACATCATCACATCATACAATAAAAACCTGCAAGGCTAGTTGGTGCAACCGTATTCATGGGCAGCCCACTCCATAGAGGACACTGGGCCATTGGTCCCAGCCTTCTTGTCCGTCTCCGTCCACCTGGGTACTGCTGGGCTTGTCATCCCAGATAAAAGAGGGCCTAACAAGCAATTACTTATTCCGAAAACAATCACTGTAATGGTGCACCTGGCAGACACAGATAGGCTCAGGGCGAGAGCCAAGGTCATACCAACTTGCATACTTCACTCACTCCCACATGCGCCTGCAGCCTCCAAGGTTCTCCACCCTCGTTTTGAGCGATAATTTCTTTGGTCCCTGGCACCTCTCGGCACAAATCAAGTGACCCAAATGTGGAGGCAAGATAGGCTTGCTTTCTGATCAATTGGGGGTCTTACAGCTTTATGGTGGGTGGTCTGGGCCTGACTGGTGCCGTGGCATGTGGGGGTTTTGCAATCAAAGCATAGGAGGGCTGTACCTCTGTGGGGTGTTGGTGCTAAGGGGTCATGCTATCTGTAACTGCCAAGAGGTGCTGTGCCCCCTTCTTGTGGCCTTGCAGAGTACATTCTTTCCGGGGCGCGAAGGCCTACAGCATCTGGTACAATGGCAGGCTTGGACCTCGCCCGAAGCTTACTCGTGGTGGGGGTTATGTCTGTGTGGGCCATGCAAATCTACTACTAAAAACGTTTGTTGCTTTTCGTCACACTTGAGCCTATGTTTAAAAATGTCTGCCAACAACTAAGATGGCGTTTACACTCGTCTATACTATATAGCTCCTTATGCATGCACTACGCGATCATACACGCACTTGTGTGTACAACCCCCTTCTCCCTTGATGTGCGGTTTAGTTTGTTTCTCATTTGGAATCGCTTAGGGGGGGGGTGGGAATACCCTCTCCCCTTCCCAACACTAGTCTAACCCTACCCAACATATTACACAAAAGCCACTCCAGTGGCCGCTTAAAACCCTGAGCTATCTTACCAGGACATCACAAGAGATAATATGAAATGGTCTCTGCTGTGGCAACCTCTGCTCCTGCGCATTGTGGTATTGGTAGTCCAGTTCATTGATTGACAGCGAGACGTACATGGAGGTACACTTTGTTACTCTCACCCAACTGGGAAAAAGGTGACTTGTTTGCTGTGAAAATTAATAGGACTAGGTGAAATACGGAAGGCTAAGATAAAATATTCTGAAATGTGCTAAACAAGGGGAGTTATGCATGGCTTTTAAAATGCCCATTCAAGGGCTTTGTGTCTCCACGCTGTCTGTGAGAGCTAAAAGCGCTCCCTATTATCATTGACAAGGTCAAGACGAAGGGCAGGCAACTTCTGAGCAGGGAAGGAGAGCTGGAGGGAGGGGACACCTGTCAAGTGACCTCAAGGTAATGAGAGGGAACATAACCAGTTGTGCTGGATGGTAAAATATTATTGGAATGTTAAAATTATGGGGCATTTAGCGCAGATGTCAATTGTCCCAATGTCATGTGCGACACCGAGAGGCTGCTCTGGATTTTCACCGACAGTGCAATGCATGCTGGAGCTTCTAAGCCCATGCTTAAAATGCTAATGAGAAAAACAATTTTTCATTGCCATGAGCTTCCAGGGCCGGCCTTAGCTCTGGCAGCACTTGGGGCGAGGGGAAAAAAAAAAAAAGTTATAAGGCTGCCCCATGCTGGTTCAGCATCAGCACCCTATTGAAAGGAAATGCGCCGGCTCTCGTGCTGGCGAGAACTGGGTGCATTTCCTTTCACAAGGGCACCTTCACCCACCACACCAGCTTGTGGGCGCTCTTGAAAGACTCCCCCGAGCTAGCGTGACAGGTACTAATGTGGCACCCTGGGAGACTGCCCAGGTCGCCCGGGCCTAAAGCCGGCCCTGTCAGCTTCCAATGTCTTTGTTCTGAATGTAGGATGCTGGACAAACTACGCTATACGGCCCCTTCCATCACAATTGATTAGAAGCTGTTATGTGAAAATTAAGACTGGCCTTCCCTCTCGTCTTAAAAGGATATCACCAGTTGCAGGCCTTCCGGTGCATGTATGCATTAGTCCTCGAGCATATACTCCAACTCTTTTGTTATTCACCGTTACGCTTAATGTTAAACGCCTGCACTTAAATGTAAATGTGTAAAATGAAAAAACGGGCATCTTGCTGAGAATGGAGCCTTTACAATGAACCCATGAGTGCCAACTTCACACATTTCTTGGTGGGACAAAGGTGGTGATGGCAAACCACCAAAATAGGAGGGAGAGACGTGAGATCACTCAACCCAGGGAATTTGCGCCTTCAGCTTCTTGGGATTTCAGGCTTTATTGACGGATGCAAGCCCATGTTCGAAGCTGGGGGTGGGGTCTAATCCCACCCGGTGCCCCATCCATGGGCCTGCCCTCAAACTCACCCTCTCACCCCTTGCCAATTCTCAAGCCAGCACTCTGCAGGCATAGTCTTCAATATCTGGCATTGCACAACATTTTTCTCCCACTATCCACACCCGATTAGAACTGGAGTTTCTTTACATAATTGCACAAGTCCTAGAATATGTTGGGTTTGTAATATATAATCAAAAGCTAGTTTTGTTAACTCGTAATTAAGGTACTTAAAAGTAACCTATAGATGTGGCAAAGTAGAAAATATTGCAATCCAAATAATTCACTTTGATTATCTCACATACATGTTCAATCTAAATCGCACTTGGCTGTGTTTTTAGCTGCAAACATGTCTATTGCTGCTGCCTTCTTTATCATGTCTTTTTCGATTATTCTTCACTGAATTGAAAGCCTAGTTAGAGGCAAAAGCCCAATTTCAATTTACTGAAACTCCTCAACGATTAGTAACATCAAATGTAACCATGGTTCTCCTGGCGAGCCATATAATTGCAAACAAAAACACATGTTTTTCTCTGTATGTCGAACAGGTTCCTACAAAGAAAAGATCTTCATGTTTCTTCATGTTTCACAGGCTCAGATCTTTGGCTTTTCCAATTCTACACTATAGTGTTCACTCTGATCTGACCCATTTCTAGGATCTCAGCATTTTCTCAGGTAAGGCACAGTGAGATTAAATCATTTCCCAGGATCACTCACTTTGGTTAAGTCGGTAAGCTGGGACTAGATCCCAGTCAGCAATTTAGACACTGGACCGCAGAGATAACCATCCATTCTTGGCAGTGATGTGTGTTCATGTTTGGCTTCCAGGGCTAACATAATATTTTGCTTTTTAGGAATTATTGAAAAAGTAAACAAACCATAAAATAAACCTACCTGCAAAATTGTCACAGAAGCGGAAGCCAAAAGGAGTAGGACTGTATTTTAATTTTCCCTACCCTTTATTGCAAGGTAGTAGGCAGACCAAGAATCTGTGCGTGGAGGCCTGGCAAATTTGGGGCCTCTGGTTGGAGCAGGTAGGCAAGTTTCCTCTAGGATCACCGAAGCAAGACAACAGATGAGCTGCAATCATGGTGCTCCTTCTGTAAGCTGCCATGGTACCTAGATTTCCCTTGCTTCTTCAGTATCCGTGGTGGGGGCATCATGCCAGCAAGGGGTGGGTGGGAATTCTGATGGGGTGAGGTGCTAGTAAGGTAGGCCTCATGTAGCACTAGGGAACTGGATGGCAAACAGGAGCTCAGTGCCCAGTACTATGCCAGCATAGAAAAGCTTCTGCTCGAGTGGCTTTTAGTCAGGGCTCGCGCACTGATTCCAATAGGGTGCACCTGCTGCGCCTCATTTTTGAAAGTGCTTCCTTTCCTGGTTTCTGACCTCGATTTCTCCCACGCTTATTTCCAAAACCAAGAGTAGTCCATTACGATACCCACATGCTTAATAATGCAGATTTCCACCCATCAGTGGTCAAGTTCCTTCTTTTTCTTATAAGTTTGGTTTTAGGGATATGTATACATCTTCCCTTTGTGCAATTCCTTTCACTAACTTTTGTATGGTATTACCAAAAAAGAATTGAAGGCAAAAAAATAACGAATCCCAAAAGACTGAACATGGGATAGCCCAATTTGACCATATATATATATATATATATATATATATATATATAATATATATATATATGGGGGGTTAAGTTAATAAGAAATGCAAGGGGCTTAGGGCTTATACATCAACTAAAACAATTCTCTTTTTCAATGCTTGTTCTTTCTGTCAGTGCCCTGAAGCATAACGATTTTGCATATGGCATTATTCAAACACCCAAAATAAATAAAATATGCATGGCAGCATGCATACACATTTGCAGTGTCCCTGGAAATCAATCCTCTCTTGTGTAGGCTGATAATGTCTCTCTGTATCCAGCACGGGGCTACCTTCTTCTGTCTCGCCGTCCAAACCAACCATCTTTTGGCTTCTCAGATTTTTGGATTGACCAGATTTTCTCATTTTCTACAACCGTCACCTCTTTCCCAAATTCTTGGAATGCCCTGATCACCACCCATTGGCTATGTAACGTGGACACCACGCAACTCACCAGGAACCGGTTCACCAGGAATTCAAGAATTATCATTAATCATTGGGTCCCCATCTATTGGGGACAACAGTTTCTGGGAGCACCAAATAGAAAGGGGACTCCAGTGAGAGTCGTACACTGCCCTAGTGACGGGATTATGGGACTCTTGGATACCATATTCACATTCTGGAAGACCATCCTCTTTTCTACCAGGGTCATCCTTTCAATGTCCAACCCCCCAGGCAACGGAACCAAGTGTGACAAGGCCAATGCGGGCAGAATAGAATGGCTGCTGATCTTTAGGAAAATTAAAGGGATCAAGGGAAAGTTGTACAGGAGTTCCTGTGGTCAATGGAATGATCTGCCCTTTGTGACCAGAACTAAGATCAAAAGATTGGGAGCAATTCCCTCATTCAAATGCATCGATACCCAGTTCTAAATTAAAGGTGTAGTGTAATAAGTAATGAAACCTCACATTTCTGCAGGCCTATTCTCCTCCTTCCCCAAGGGATAGGTTGCATTTTGGGATAAGAGATTCAACTCGATCTTGGCAATCAGCCCGAGAGACCAGCAGCATGTCCTACCCTGGTGGACCATATAGATCCCACAGCCTGATTGTCAGTCTGAATCATCATGCTTTGTACAGAATCAATGGAGCAAAGCTTTGAAGGGCTCCTCGGATTGTGTCCAGCTCTCGTCAATATGAGCTCCGGACGGCCTGCAGATGAGACCATTTCCCTTGAGCAAAGACGGACTGTAGCGCTGTACCCATCTCAGCTGGCTTGCATACGTTGGCACCAAGCAACTGGGGAGTGGGTGGACCAGCTGGACTCCTTGCCCGAGCTTGGGTTCCACTAACCATCAGGAGCCGCGTTGGGTAATAGGAGAGATCGGCATCAAGGTCCTAAAGTAGTGTGAGGATGAAGACCATAGGCCCAGTGGGCATTGTACCACTGGTTTTAAGCACAGACGTGACGAGGGAATGACACTCGTGGTTAACGTCACTTCCACTTGCATCTGTAAGAATTCTTTTGCCGACACTAGTTTCTTGGCCCCTCATCGTCCTGGCCAGTTGCTGAAGTCTGTTGGTTCTGTTATCCAGGAGATACACGGTTCTCTCCTCTGTACAATAGTGGGTTTCTTAGAACTGAAGCTGTTGTGAAGGAGACAAGTGGCACCTCTCCCAGTTGGGGAGGAATCCAAGCATCAGGACGGCATTATCAGATTTTGCCTTAAACAAAAAATTAGCTAGTCATTCAAGTACGGCAACAATTGGATGCCTTGTTCGTGAGGAACACCCAACAAAAGAGCAAATACCTTGAAAGTATTCTTGGAGCCAAGGATAATCTGAACGGGACCCCTTCGAATTGGAAATTTCAGCCATTCCAGGTGAAGAGCAGGAATTTCTAGGATTCCCTGTAGATTTGCCACAAGCAGGTAAGCGTCACGAAGCGAAAATCCCACGTGGGTAGATAGTGCCCTAACATGGTTCCTAATTTTTGCAGAATTATTGTTGGCAATGTCACCATTTTGAATTCCAAATAGCTGACAAACTTGTTCAGGGTCTTAAAGTCCATAATGGTCTGTTCCTCCCAGGGGCTTTCACACGAGAAATAGGATTGGGTGGTAGCCTTGTTTTTTTTTTCTGATTGGGGTACAAGTGCAATGGCTGACTTAAGGAGCAGCGTTCGGACCCCTTAATTTAGGATCTCCCATTTCTGTGGATTTATTGGCTAGAGTGTATGCACAACCTCGAAGATTGGTGGAGATTCCACAAACTCTTATTGTGTACCAATGCTTCAGCAACTGTAGGGCCATTGATGCGGAGGTGCCCCGGGCCATTTGATCCAGAAGATCAAGAAGAAACTGTAGATGGCCGCACAGTAGAAGGTCTGAACGGAGTGGACATGCATAGTCACGTTTTTGGCTACTCTGACTGATGTGGTAGGCTGGGGTTGGGGTTTGTGGAAGTAGACCCCCCTGCCCCACTCCCCCCTCCACAACTAAGCATCCCTCGAAAGGGGTTCTATTCTGGACCAAAGATGTAAAAGTCCCTGCAGATGCTTTAAATTCCATCTTTTTCGTGGGCTGGATAGAAGGAGAACGTAACGGTCTTCGGCAGATTCTTTCATTAATTCTTCCATTTCCTTCTAAATAGATGGGATCTATGGAAGGGCAAATAATTCATATCAGACAGCGGACTCCTAACACTGACCTGGAGGCTGCCACCATGAGACCTAACCCATCAAAGGTGATATCTGTGAGGAATACTGTTTTCTTCCCTACCGTTGAAAGGAGGGGTGTATGGTTGCTGTCTTCTTGAATTATACCATAGAGGTTTTTAAAATTCCGAATTAAGGACAAAGAAGCATATGCATCCTCCCGGATGGATACATTCATTGCTGACAAGGCTCTTTTCACTGAAAACTTTTTTGACTGAGATATTGAGGGGCAGCATCCTCAAATGACATCAGCGCATTTGCCGACAGGATGCATGCCTGATAATGAACTTTGGACCCAGTTGGAAATTATAACTCAAGACCCTCCCAAGAGTAACTTTTGACCACAAATCAGGGCAAAAGCGGTCCGTCTATATCCCTCCGTTCTGTTGGCTGTACATTTCTCACTGGTTTTTGCCCGGGTAGCATTTCTCATTTGGGTGTTTCGTACTGAGTCTTGAGTAGGTCACCCTCTATGGGACTACTGGTTCTGGCTGTTTCAGATCCTTCCTTGTGTGGCAAAGGACAGAGCATAGCTCTTGCCCCTGCCCCGATCTTCCCCTCTTCAGGAGGCACTGTATCTGGCACAGGAGCATCTGCTTGGTCCTTTTTGGCTGCTGTTATTGCAGACCATCCTCCTAAATAGTTATCAACCCTTTGGGGTGCGAGTACACTGAAGAAAGCCCATTGGTGAGGTATCCAGTGATACATCTTGGCCACATTACCCTTTGTGACGTGTATCTTCAGGTCTGTTCGTTCCTGTTCGGCTTAATTCCCTCCCAAGTCTTTCCAAGGCTTGGCACTGCCACAGCTGCCACAGCACTCATGGCTGCTCAGGTCATTTATAACGCGCCTAATACCCAGAGGTTTCCAAGGGATCGAAAGTATGTTGCTACGCATCGTCTTGTTTCCAAGGTGAGCGCGTTGCCCCCGATCTATCCTCCCGAGACATGCAAACCAATTTGTTAGTCTCTTGCGAGATTGGCAAAGATGGGAAAATTTACCTTTGGTTTGCTCGTCCGGCAGGGGAGTACATGCAAGGGGGGCAAAAGGGCAAAATGTAAAAAGAATAATGGAAAAAGACAAAATCCTTCTCTAGCCGGTCACAAAGGAACTAAGTGCAGCAAAGCCTGCTCGGATTCTGGCTGTAATGTGGTGAGGGAGGTCGTCTTCATTTCAGGAATGTTGTACATGTGACTGGGTGGCCCCCACACACGGGCCTCCACAGTGAGAGGGAGAAGAGTCTAGGCTGCAGGGGCATGATCATACCACCGAGTAGCAACGTGTGCATTTAAATAACCAATTCTGTGACCCTGGATGGGAATGTTGGCATCCCAGCTCCTCATAGGTCATTGGTCTGCTACACTCACAAATCCTTCTTGCCAAGGAATTAAGGGTCCATATCTTAAAGTTTGCCCTCAGTTTGATTCTGTACGAAGGCTCCTCTTATGGTCTCGTGAATTTCTTATTACCAGTGTGTCGATACAAAAAGTTTGATAGCACTTATATAGTGGTTATAGAAATGGCTTTCGGTCTGTTTGTGGTACTTTCTTTTGGACACACTTGAAAAACATGCATTGAAAAATGTAATATTCAGGTATTAATTAGTTGAAGACTACAAACAAAGGAGGTCATTCAGAAGATTTTTGTAATACCACCGAAGCAAGTTACCAGCTCAGCCAGTGGCGTTTCTGAAAATCCACCCTCAGTGATATTTCAGAACTATCACTTCTGATGGCGGAAATGTAAAGGTTGTTTTAACTATTTTTCAGCCATTTTCTGCATCAGCGTGATGTGAGTAAAATGATTATGTACAGCAGTGGCTCATATCACTAGTGTTTAATTTTTGTATGCACAAAAGGATCAATTTCGTGCCCTTTCATGCTTTATATAGGCACGTGGAGAGAGGAGGCAATCATAGATGCCCATCTTTTTACCCCTCAACACGGCTCTTTGGAAACCTTTTTCACTCTATTGAAGGGAAGCACTGTGTTTCTGTTTTGTACAGTAAAAAGAACAATTTAAAACATTTGGGGTCAGTTTGTATTTTTTACCTCCAGCATCAAGCTGGAGGTAGAAATAGGTGGATTTCTGCAAAATATCTGCCTAAAAATACCACCCCCATTATGCCCATGGAATACCACCAATAGTACTTGATCAAATTCGGTGGATGATAAATTCAACATTATTTGCCAAATACTGACTACCCAACTCTGAATGAACCCCCTAAGTCTGTGATAGTTTTTCATTGTCTTGTCCAGAACACACTGCTATTATGTGACCAACAAAACACAAATGCAAATCAATACCAAATTCTGATATATAGTGATACAAAGGCCTTGTTATGAGTTGGGCGGTACCCTGGTGGCGAATCCACTGCAATACCACCCCAAATGAATTACCGCTGGATTACAAGTGGCAATGCACGTCCAAATTTCATTTGAATCCATTCGGCTCAAAGGGTCTTTTTTGGTGGAATTACCACAGCAGTGATTCTGCTGATTTTTCAGTGGTGAGTGGGAGAATTTCCCTCAGGATTTTTCTGGAGCTCAATCCTCCATTCCAAGCCCGACCTCTTAATTTGGAGTAGTGGTAAAGTTGGCGCTAATGGATTTACTGCCAAGTTTACCACTTAACGCCATACTTGTAATGAGGCCCAATGTCACATGAACACAGATATATCCTCCCACCTATACATTATAATGTCACAAATACACTCAAAGGCCCTCATTACGACCCTGGCGGAAAGCGACTGACCGGAGCGCCACAGCGTAAATAGCGTTTCCGCCATTGCACGAAGGAGCAAAGTGCGGCCCATTCCGACCCATCGGGCACGAGCACCACGCCACGGCGGAAGTGCAAAGTCCCCGATGGCGGAAATGACCCCAAAACGGCCCACACCGCCGCCGTACGGCGCCCTAGGTGCAATACCGCCACCCCTCTTAGCGGTCACCGCAGTGTGCGCCTACCGGAAAGTACGGTGACCGGAAATATACGGAAACGGAAGTTAAAACATGGGCCCGGAACGGGAAACATCCCGGCGTACACCTATAAAAACACTAAAACCACACAACCACTAAAATCACTACCCTGAAACACACCCCAACCCGTCAACCACCCTAGCGAAACCAAGAAAAATGGGAAAAGTAGCGAAGAAAGCGTGCGACCGCAAGCGGCAGGTCCACTTCTCCCGTGAGGAACTCACCGTGCTAACAGAGACCCTCCAGGAGAATGCTGCCGTCGTCTTCTGCACGCAAATGACCAGGACGGCACTTGCAAACAAGAAGGCCATATGGGCTCTGGTGGCACAGCGGGTAAGTGCGGTGGGGACCGCACCCCGCACCCCACAGCAATGCCGCAAGCGATGGGACGACCTGCGGATACGCGTCCGCAGCATACTCTCTGCCAACCGCAACATTGCCACAGCCACCGGGGGAGGTCCTGAATCACCCATCAAGTTGACCCCCTGGGAAGAAATCTGTGCCTCCACCATCGGAATGGAGAGCATAGAGGGAGTCGGAGGGATGGAGAAAGGAGTGCAGACATCCGAAGATTCAGGTAGGTGGGCCAGATAAAACAATGCCAAATCCACACAGTCCATCCATGTGAAGTACCATGCGTCCACATAGTGCAACAGAAACACATGTCCAGGAGAACGTCCACACACATCGGCCTGATAGCGCACGTTAAAACCCACAATAAATACATAAATAATTAAAAACCCCTAATACACGCACTACACGTGCAGCAGGCACACCCTAACTGCAGGCTGCCAAACAACTGCACCCTCACTCCACACACAAATCAAAGCACCTCCAAGGCCCTGACCCAAATCACCCTCAGGTACCACCCCAAAGCATGTGATACAATGCCATTCCAATTCCCACAGACCCATCAATAACCCTCGCCCTCCTTTACTCCACCACAGGGTCCGATCCAAACGACGAGCTACAGGACACCCCTACCAGCACACCTGCAAAGAGGGCCAAGACCAACGGCCAGAGACCCTCCACCTCAGCTGCACGCATCAAGACACGGCAGCAGCACAAATCAGGTGGCAGCACAGAGGAGGGAACATCAACAGGCACCCCAGCAGCCAGCATGCCCACAACACCACCACCACAGGTCCCCCCAATGGATGCCACAGAAGGCACTGCCTCTGGTGGCAGCAGCACCATAGGTGACACCCCATTGATGGCAGCATGCTCGGACACAGAAAACGGGGATGCCGAAGTCAGATCCATCCATGACCTGTCCCAATCCCCCTGTCTGTCCCATCCCGTACAACATGAGGATACCACGCAGGGGCACCCACAAGACGACGACTGGCCATCCCCCACAAGCCCTGTGGCAAGGCAACATGAGGACAACAGCCCCTCTGTGACACCCCCGCAAATGGCCATGGCCCAGCAGAGGCAACAGTCCCTCGACCAGTTGATCGAACAACAGCAGCAACTGGCCACACTCCTCAAGGACCATGCCGATGAATGTGGGGGCACTAAGGCAGACATAGAAACATCAACTGAGACACTTAGGGCAGAAATGGAGAGAGGTACAGAGACGCTAAGGGCACAAATTGAGAGAAGCACCGAGAGCCTGAGGGGGGAACTGCATGCGACGTCCAAAGACGTATGTGCCGAACTTGCCGCAGTGCGCCGTGTGCTCACTGAGCTCTCGCAAACCCTTAGGGACATGCATGGACGTGAGCAGGCAGACACATCATCCGTTGCAAGTTCCGTCCAGGGCAGCCCCCAACGTAGATCTGGAAGGAACCTGCGCTCCACAGGCAGGGGTGCCCCTGATAACCGCAGAGGGGGCATGCAATAGCGACAGCCCACTGACAATGAGCATCTTTGGACACTGGTGTTCGGGGGGGAGGTAGGAGGGTGGAGGGGGTGTGTTGGGCTCACTTGGGTGGCGGGTCGATAGGGTGTTCAACATGATATCACATATGCCATAAAAAGTGCACGATCAACCAATGAGAAGTGTGGACATTGATCTTTGTGTACTAGGCCATCATAGGCGTACAGTCCATATTGTGCATGTCCCAGACACACGCAGTGCCACGAGTCCCGTGTCCATGTATCAGCCACCAGGCGTGAGTGCTAGAAGCATACATCAATGAGATGCTGACGAATGTCACGGGCCTCCGGTGCCTCGCAGACTCCATGAGGTGCTGCCACATCCCCACCCTCATCATGACCATCATCAGGTGCTTGCAGTTCTGCGTCAGGGGGCATGGGCACATTTCTACGTACGCACATGTTGTGGAGCATGACACATGCCATGACCATCTTTGCAACCTTCTCATGGCGGTACAGGAGTGCCCCGCCAGACCTGCTGAGGCAGCGGAAACGAGTCTTCAGTAGGCCGAATGCCTGTTCAATGACTACACGGGTATGTGAGTGGGCATGGTTGTAGTCCTCCTCATGCTGGTCCCGTGGGTTCCGGACTGGTGTGAGGAGCCATCTCTTCAGTGGATATCCAGCATCACCTGTATGTGGACGAGAAACGTATGATGTGGAATGCCATTGCTACGTACGCACACCCCCCCCTTCCTGCCAGGTCATTGCCAAATCACATACCCCACATAATCATGCATGTAATGAGACTCACCGAGTAGCCAGGATCTGTTCCCTGCGTGTCGCTCCATGTAGCGTGGTATTGTAGAGTTCCTCAAGACCATAGAATCATGGGTTGATCCAGGGAATCGGGCACAACAATGTGTAATGATCCTGTTGGAGTCACACACCATTTGTACATTCAGGGAATGAAATTGTTTTCGGTTGCGGTACTGGGCCTCCATGGCATGTGGGACGACCAATTCCACATGGGTGCAGTCGATGGCACCAATGCAACCCGGTATGCCGGCAAGTGCATGGAATCCCACTTTTGTGTTGGTAATTTCCTGCTCCGAGCGTGGTAGAGAGATGTAGTCGTCTGCGTGCTGCAGGAGGGCATCGAGCACTTGAAATAGTGTCCGTGAGAACAGTGGCTGAGAAATGCCATGCAACTGTCCGACTGTGTGCTGGTAGGTGCCTGTGGCCAGGAAGTGGAGTACAGACACCACCTTCAGTAGGGGTGGGATGGCGGTTGGGCTATCTATCATGCTGACAAGGTCAGCCTGTGTCATGTCCACAATGGCGGCTATGGTGTTCCGGTCCAGACGGTAGAGGGTGTGGATCTGCTCATCAGTGAGGTTGAACGGATGTGCTCGGAGGCGTGGGATTGCGGGCTGCCTGTGTGGTGGTAGTGGCTGTGCTGGTGGGCCTTGCTGGCCCTGCCTTGGCCTCCTCCTCCTCCTGCGTCTCCTCCGTGCGGCTGGTTGTAGTTGGTGTTCGTCTTCTTCTTGGAGTCGGAGCACTTGCAGTGCTATCAGGTCCCCCAGGGCCAACATCGCGAGTCCTGCCGGTAGCATTTCGGTGTGGTTGTGGGAGGAGACTGGCTGTGCAATTTATGTGTTTTCAGGCTGTATGGCCTCCACCTGTGGTGATTGATTCCACCTGTGCAAAATGCTCTCCCCTTTGGCCGAGCACGTCCCGCGCACAACGCTGCAATTCGGGGAATTGTATCTTGCTATTGCAATCATGTATTTGTACCCGATGGCCGTGTAAGATTGGTTGATATGTTCATTCTGCTGTGGTCCCATTGTTTCACATACTATCTGTGCAGTCGCGAACAGACTTGTGAGGGGTCAGTGGAACGTAGTACTCGAGTAACGGTGGGCCCTCATGCATCACTGTACCGAGTTGCAACGACGGGCGGGGCGTCCCATTCGTGGGTGAAGGCAGTTGCCATTTTCACACACAGCCGCACTCGATGGAATAATTAGTGATTTCAAACGGCCACAGATGCCTTTTCGACGTGATGTTGCAAATGAGGAATTCGAAGGGCGGCGCTTTCGGTTTCCAGCTAGCGGCGAGGAGATGCCCACAGGTCTGACTGCAAATATAACGTTCTATTGTTCTATGTCCTTGAGACAGGGCCCATGGCGAGGGAGCAATGATTGATATGAATAGTTTGGGATGCGCAATAGCTACGTGGGCGATGAGGCCGTCCGTTCCCAAATACATGTTACTTCACAACACTGGAATTACGGGCTGGGGCACTGTGGATTTAGCAGGCTGCATAACGCACAGACTCAATGGATGTTTCTAATGTTATGTGAGTAATTATTCAGGCGTTTTGATCCCGGGATGAGGGAATGATGGATGGATGCATGGGCAGGTGATTTGATACAGAGTTTGCCATGTACAGGGCTTCTTGGGATCTATCCGCCTCCCCTACGCTATGTGATGCAGGGCTGCCATAGTGGGACCATCGTCCATCTGGCCTTGTTGAGCCCTCCCTGTCTCGAGGCGCCCTCAGACACTTGTGTCCATGCACGTTAACATTCCCATCTGATGGAATCTGTTTTGACAGACGCATGCACAGGTACACTCGTTTGTGATGGTGTTTGCACCTCGATATAGATGGTTATGAGTCGCAAGTGGTTTTGGGGTGGTGATGATCCTTTGGAGTGGGCTAGCATGCATATGGCTGTGGATTTCGTGTGATCATTGAAGTGAGTTGTTGGAATGTAGTTCTGATGGCCATTCTGTTCTTTTTCTTTTCTTTTGGTTGACAGGTATCTCCTCCCCTTTTGCCACTGCCATCTGTATGCCACTCCTGCAAATGGATTTTACTCCCGACACCTGCTGCTTCGTGTTAATCAGTGGAGCAGCATTACGATCTTATGGGACGATCGCCAATGGCCCACATGCCCTTACGCAGTACTGGTGGCTCGGAGCAACATTTCGGCCTTTCAGCTGGACTAGTGCCTCCCCATTGGGACGGCCCTGCGGTTATGTGCGCTTCCATGTTGCCTTTTCGTACGTGAATGTGGCTCTGTGTACCATGGGGGAACAGGGCGACACACAGGTAGTGGCTGGTCATTTCTTGCGGAAGCAGCCCACAATGGTGATTAGTGTTTTGGAGTTCATGGCCTGATGGCTGTATGGGCTTGGTGATTTTGATGTGCATTAAATTTCTATTCTGATTTGGCCCGTGTAGCGTTTTTCTTTGCAAGTGATGTGGCATATGCCTATTTGGGGGGCGATGTATTGTGAGGAGATCTGCATTGGGTTCCAGCTTCGGGGTTTAGTTGCGTGGTACTGTGCTGGGCGCGTTTGCCTACGAAGCCCAGTGAGGTCAGGGATGGGGGCTGCCAATATGACAGTTTGAATGTTGTCATGCTCAGGGGCGGGGGATTGGGTTTTGTGTAACAGATGCCGGTCAGCCAGGTGGACTGGTGGAATGATGTGATTTTCGGAATATTGCTGGTCACAGGTGCCTGTGTTTGCGTGCGTTTCTTGGTGGGGGACTGTGGTCATGTCCATTGGGATGGCTTCTGTATTCGTGCCATCTGTGCCCTGCAGCTCCCATTGGCCCCTCTTGTGTTTCTTTTGTTCGTTGCCATGCATGGGTGACTTGTACATTTCAATGGTTGCATTGTGGCTTCATTGCACCTACGGGGAGTTGTACTTTGTGGGCAGGGAGCGGTGTACAGGCACTCAGTGGGGCCGTTTACGGTTGATTCGCGATGCCGTACTTCTCGCCATGGCGGAATGGTACATTACGCCATGCCTGATGGCGTTAGGTACATGTCCGCTAGGGTCGGAATTGGCGTACCGTTGCGCCATGGTGGTGTTTGCGGTTTGGCATGGCGCGCGCGCGCGTGCTTGGTGCAGTTAGCGTTGGCGTTCACTACGGTGTCGCTAATGGCTTCGTACTTTGCGGTGACGGGTCATAGTCGCACCGAGCGCTATTCGATGGCGGTATTGCATTTCCGCCATCGTTTTTCGATTTCCGCCAGGGTCGTAATGAGGGCCAAAGACATTAACCCCTTCACAGAAACTCAAGCGCGCACACACACCCACACACACACACACCCCCGACCCCCCCCCCTTATTGGAAAACGCAGAAATCTAAGAGGCCGCTCTTGCTCCCTCTCCATCACCAGGTTTGAGGCGCATTTCCCTCGGAGTTCTATCTGCTTCTGTGAGTTGAAATATGTAGCTGACTTTCAAAGAAAGTGCAACCTGCGAGCACAAAAAAAAGCCACGTTCCATCACCATCTTTCGCTATGCATTATTCAAGTTCAGACCTCACAGTCACTATTACCAGCAGGATTCCGCTCACAGCTTCTTTTATGCCCAGCAGAGGCTGACTAGCAAATCAAGGTGTTCTACCGTCTAATGGTAAGCCAGGGCAACAGAAGGTGGTGAGGGTCAAGAAATGGACATGGTGTGATGGACAATCAAAGGGCCGGAGTGGCAAGGAATTGGAGACTGAGCAATGTCAGCAAGAGAAGGTGGTGTGTGCAAGGTAAGGGAAGGGGATTGAGTTAATAATTAAAGGATGGAGCAAAAGGAGGACATAGGTCTGAAAGTAAATTGTAAGAAGGGGGGCATTGAGAATGTGGTGCAAGGGAAGGACACCAGTGCATGATGGGTAAGGAAAATAGGGAAATGAGATGAAGTGTACATCTGGAACAGTAGGTCAATAGGCTTACCGTTACTGAGATTTATGTCCGACCTGCATGTCACTGCACATGATTGTATGATTGGCTCGACTCCCTTTAATTGTTTTCTGACTAAATGATGCATACTTGCGTTATGAATGTATGTTTTAACTACTACTTCTCATATGTATTTTTTTTAGGTTGCTTCATCATGTGACTTCGTGTTTTGAAAGTACACACAATTGTACATACTAAGATTATAATTATAGTACATTTTCATTATAATCTTAGTCTGTTTCTCAGATGTATTTGCCCCAGTATGCATTCGATTAACAGGCTTCCCCATGTAGATACATTGTTCAATACTTCTGGTTTTCAAAGCACCAATGTATAGTTGAGCCCTTGAATAACAACTTTGCAAAAAACATGTTTTTCTTTCTAATATTGTATAGGAGAACATGAAGTCTGCCTTGCTTTCTGAATTGGAAACTGTAACAAGGACGTCTGGGTTCAAATCCCCACTTTCCACACTCGATACATGATGTGATCCTGAGCAAATCACTTTTCATCACTGTACCTTATTTTCCTTAACTATCTGTAGAGAAAGCCTCACTCATATGGGATTATACTCAGAAGTGAGAGCATAGTAAGAAATACCAAGTGAAGACAGATTCAACTAAAACAAAAGGTTAGTCCTTCTTCTATGTTGTAATAAGGTGACAAGAGTGGCCTGTATCGGGAGTGGATGCTCCTCATTTCATAAGGACTGTGATGATTAAGACCGAGGATTAGATAAAAGTTATTGTCAGCGAGGTGCAGCCTGTGTTGCCCAAATTTAACTGAATGTTAGAGCACTACGGTTACCAAATGCGTCTTGAAATTTCCCTTATTCGGGTGGCCATTGGATTGAAGGTGTTCACTAGTTGGGTGGGGTGTCTACAGATGCTGCATGCTCCCCGCTGACCTCCCACACAAGGGAAAGGTGATAGCCAAGTGAATCAGGACACTGCAAGCCCAGGATCTTTCCCAACGGGTGTGGAAGGCAGGAAAGGATAGAGGGCGAGCAGCATCACACAACTCATCTCAGCTAACACGGCAAGGCTGGAAGTTTTTTTTTTGGCATAACAGAATAACCTTGGATTTTGTGACTAGCTGTAAGATACAACCTTTTACAAACAAGTCCCTAAACTAAACGAATTGCAGGTTTTCAGAATGTTTGCATTTAGCTTAAAGCTTTGAGGTTAGCACACCTGTAGGACTTCTTGTCCAAGGCAGACACAGCTTCTAACCCCTCAGAGATCAATTCAATTGCTGCAGTGAGTTAGGTAAAGATACCAATTTTGCACATCAATGCAACATTTAACACCAGTGACACTGGCAGTCAGATTAAAAATATATATATGTATAGTAGATTGTGTCACCTCCACAGTCAGGGCCTATAGAAAGTAATGCTGGTTTGATAGGCCACACGTTAATTGCTTGCTTCAGACAATGGGATAAGCAGCACTTCAGTTTGAATCCCAACCGTCCCAAAGGATCCCTTCTTTCCGAGGTTGATAAATTGCGCACCACGGATAAAAGTAACAACTAGTGTAACAGCACTTCGTAGCAAAAGAAACCCAACATTATTATCGTCTCCACTGGGATTCAGAAAAAACTTAAATCCCTGGAGAGATTTGAGGCAGACCAGTACGCCAGCAAAACGCATAAAAACTGTAAACTGAACACATGTTTCTAAACAGCAAAACATTTTCACATAGCAGCAGCCAGTGCTGGCATTAGGCTGGATTTGCCTGGATCAGACCAAAAATGTCTCTCTGATCCGGAAAAATCCATTTGCATCCTTCGTTTGGTTTAGCGCGTTCAGACGGATTCTAAAAGGGCCAACGCCGGGATTCAAACTCAGGTCTTGAGGACCAAGGCTGAGACACGTTCAAGACCACTTAAACTCTGATCAGGGGGCCTGTGAAATCACTCGTTAGGCTTGCACTCTGCAGGAAATATTTACACAGCTTTTTGGAGGTTGAAAAAAATATGTACCTTTTATACTTTGCTAGAAACATTTATGGGAGCTGCTCCTCTTGTTTTTCTTTCCAGGTGTTCGTGATTAATGTTTTGCGGCAAAAGGTTTAGGGTTGGGGTGGAAACAATCCCACTCCCCCGCCCTCCCCGAGCTGGAGGAATCCCACAGTTAATAATTTCCACTTCCAGCACTGACTGCAGCCCCTTTGTGACAGAAAGCTATAAGGTGTGGGCAGGTGCACTCGCCATTACTCTCTTCCCAGGACACATGGAGCTTGACAGCCACGGGGCTGCGGGCTTTGTTGACAACGCCAGGCTCACTGTTTCCATAAGTGACTGAGGCGGACGTTGCTGGTCACGGGATGCGTGACAGTTGCAGCTCCCACGTCACGCCCAGCGAGTGTAAACAATGCCTCGGTGTCAGGATACATTAACCCAGATGCCGGCATTACTTTATGGTGGCAACAGGGTGTCGCTTAGAGCAACATATGCTCTGCTGTCCCGTCTGTGAGAGTCGGAATGAATCCGCTGCAACGGCCTGCTATTCGCAAGTTCGAATCCGGCAGGGGTGCCTGAACTCCTTTCCAGGGTCCACAAATTGAGTACCATTAAAATGGAATATAATAGCGCTTTGAAGTGTTGTTAACCCGTTCCTCTGGGCATACTGTGGGCAACGGCCCGGCAGCCCGAGAAGAAGTGAAGCAAGGACGGTACATGAGGTAACCAGGACGTAACCCCCCGCCCGGTATGGACCGTGGTACGGGTTGTGAATGCAACTAGCAACCCGGGTAAACTAACGGTAACCAGGCAGCTTAAAAAAAAGCATTTTCATTAATTTAACGGGGCACCACGCGCATCCTGTTCAATGAATGAAAATATTTTGCCAAGATGGCCGCCATGGTAGTAGAATACGGGGCTTTGTACGAAGCTCCATAACCATGGCGGCTGGAAAAACAATCAGGTAAGTGGGAATGGGGATTGGGATTGGGATTTAAAACAACAAAAAAAAAAAACAGGGGGGGATTAGATGGTGGGGGGATGCTGAGCCAGCCATGAAGAGGCTTGGAACTTGGGCTAGATTAGGAGTATCAGCCCGCATTTCCAGCCTACTGATTGGGCAGCTCCCACCTGAAGGGTGCTAATATTCCTATTTGTAAGAGCGCTTGTATGTCGTGTTTCACAGAGCAAAGCAGACTAGGAGGATTGCTTTTCCAGGATGCAAAAGGCACTCAGTGATTCAAAACTCGAAGCCAGCAGAGGAAGCATATAGTGGATTGAAGCAAACGCGGCCTGTGCTCACAAGTGTACTTGGCCTTTGTTTAGAATAGTTCATGGCCGATGCAAGTATGAATGGCAGGTAGTCTGAAACACGCCCACACACCTTTTTGCACTCGTACAGCAGACAAAGGTTATGCCTGATGCCAGCTAGTAGATATATGCCCTATTTCCTGTTCGCTCATCAGCGCCCAGCCTTGAATTCTCTGAGACAAGACAAGAATTTCTAGCCAAGGTCCACCCTTTGTTCCTCTGCCCCTCGGGTTACTACAGCCGGCTCCCACCCATGCCACCTCTCGGTGTTGTCATTTTGCAAGTATTCACTGCCCGAATTGAAGGTGGCAGCATAGCGGACGTTGGCATGCGAGCGCGGATAAAGTGGAGGCGCATTCGTCTGACGCACATAGCTTGATCAGGCAATCCACGAAGCGATGGGGAGACAGAGTGTACAGTGAGACGGGGAAAGAGGGAAAGAAAATGGCTGAGGGAGGTGAGCGAGAGAGTTAGACTATCGAGCAAAAGAGTGGATACTGGATAGAGAATAAAGGAGTAGCAGAGACAGAAGAAAATAAGAGCGAGATAAATGATAGAAAGCACAAGGTGACCGAGAAAGAGTGTTAACGGGATGCATATGTGTGGGCCAAGCAAGACACAGAGAAACAGAAAGAGCGAAAGAGGTAGATATTTAACTCCATTAGAAACTCAAGAATTCACATGTAAAGTATTCTTAGACCTTACGGAGAGGTGTTGGTTTGGGGATGGCGGAGGGGGGGCAGGACAGTAGGTGCCTTTGTGATGGCAGGTGCAGCCAAAGCACACCAGTTAACAGTCTTGTGCTGTGGGATGATGGGTGGACAAGGTAGGGGTTATTTTGTTAAGTTTATTTTGTTAAGTGGGTGGGGAGGTAGGATGCCAGGTATGGGCCTATGGTTGTTGGGGGGGCAGGACACCAGGTATGGGCCTCTTTTCATGGAAGCCAGGACACTGGGCAGTGGTTAATTTATTGACGGAGAAGATTTAATGTGCCAGGTATGTGCATATTGCTGTGGAAATGGGGGATGGGGGGGAAGACGTGAAGAGGGAGAGGGGGCACCACTTATAGATTCAGTCTTTTTGATTATCAAATACATTAGTTGATTTGATTCCAATATTTTGAATGCTTTTGCCTGGAGCTGCCAGTCCGAAATGGTCCTATAGCACAAGGACCTGTACAAACATATGATATCCAGAAAACAAAGTAACTCTACTTTGTTAGGAAAGGCGCTTCACAGTTGGCCCCATTTGGTTGCTGCTAATTTATCTGCTGTGAATTTTACATAAAAAGTCTTGGCCATAAGTCAGTGATAAATTCAAAACAGGATGATCAGGAAATGTTTAATGCACATTCCTGAAATGTCCGTTAATATAATTTGTCTTTACAAATCGCACACTGGGTTCGCATCTCAGTTTGCCCGTAATACTCTAGTGCCAATGCATTTCGGATAGAACCTTCATCAGGGCGGTATTTAGGCAAAAATTGATGTCACATGACTGATATTTCATTCATATCTAGTACATGTTCAACACATTTAACACATTAAACCAATACAGTTTAGTGAAATCAATACAAAAACACATACCATTCCGTGAGTGAGCCACATCCATTTACATAGGTAGATGAAATAAAACAAAATATAAGTGTCAATTAGTTAATTGATAGTGTAATGTATACTATGTGTATCCGCAAAAGCTGAATAAGCATGTCCTACCTGAGTCATTCCAGTTTCTCGAAAATGTACTTCTGTACACAGATACATCTATAATATAAATAAAGACTTGTCACCCTTTTGCTGATGTTTAAAAGGAAAACCTGTAGTCAAATAGACACGGATAGTACTTACCGAGCAGCTAGTGCTCGCAGGACGTGTAAGCCGAATGAGCCGCTGCATTATGCGCTCACGGCAGGTTCCCTTTCTTTTTATGTGTTACCATGGAGACGGGGCGAGGCGTCGTGGTCCAGCAGGAGCACGTACGCCGCGAGCCCTGGGGCGGGGATGTCTCCAAGGAAACGGACGCTTGGGAAGCGCATGTTCGTGTAAAGAAGGTGCTTGTGCGTATATATGCAATTTACTTAGAGAAACAAATGCAGATGCTTGTATGGAGAATGGAACACACTCCGTGTATGTCTAAAGAAACGGAGGGGAGGGCCAGAGGCTACTCCTAATGTTCTTACAGTGAGGGATATCAAATGTGTCATATCTTAAATAATTGGCGGTGTCACAGTAAGGTATGCTAGAGGTCCGGTAATGGCCTCAGGCTATCCTGTCGAGAGTGGAGGTAGAAAGTGGAAATACAAGTACTAATGATGCCTGGCATGTATAATTAATAAATGTGTACAACAGAAAATCCAAAAAAGCCAAAAACAGCCCATGAGGGTGAGCACTGATTTGTCCACAGAATGTGGATGGAAAGTAAAAAATGTGTTAACAAAACTTTTAGGTGTAACTCGCTTATATCTAACAATGCAATCGAACAAGTCTTATAAAAAGCACAAGAAATTGATTTCTTCGTTGAGCCCCCTAGGACTTATGGAGCTCAGGCGATCAATCCAGAAGGATTCTCTTTGGTCCATCCTTTTTTGGAAATTCTCGTGGGTGTCTCTCTTAAATACCACTTGCAAAATCACAAATTGGATTTGAGCCAAGTTATGTTTCCTCTCATCCCAATGTCTTGCCACAGCTGAATTTGGATTGTGGTTCCTTATACATGACCTATGTTCATTCCATCTTGTTTTAGCTACTCTCAAGGTCTAACCCACGTAGTACAGTCCGCATGGACATTTGATAGCATAAATTACGTTGTTTGAATCACATGTAGCAAACTTTTAGTCTGATTGTCTCCCCCGTATGCGGGTGCTTCACTGTTTCGCCTTTCATGACGTAACTGCAGTTGCTGCAATTCAAACAAGGGAATGTCCCGATCCTTTCTGTAGTTCTCTTCTTGAGTGCTGGTTTGGTTTGGTCTAGCCTGTCTTTAAGGTTCTGACTTCGCTGATAGGCGAATGTGGGAACTTCTTTGAACAGATGTTTTACTCATTGATCACACAATAATGTGTTCCAATGCTTTTTAATAATGTACTTGATGCGATTACTCTGTCGCGAGTATTTGGACACGAAGACAAGAGGTGGGACTTCATCTTGTTTGCTCTTTATTTTCAGTAGGTCTTCTCTGCTCTGGGTAGCTACACGTGATTGTGCTGTGTTAACGTCTTCCTCTGAATACCCTCTATCCAAAAACTTCTTCCCCATTTCCTTGATGGCAATTTTGTAATCCTCTGGGTCACTTACCAATCTTTTCACCCTGAGCATCTGGCTATACGGAAGAGTTTTGATGAGACTCGGTTGATGGAAGCTGAGTCGTAACAGATGGTTGCGGTCTGTTGGTTTGCGAAAGATGGTGGTTTGATATCCCACATTGGTGATCTTAATGTCTACATCCAAAAAATGGATATTTGCTTGTGAGTATTCATATGTAAATTGGATTCTGGCATCTTTGCTGTTCAAATATGTGAAGAAATTAAGTAGTTCTTCCTTTGTGTCTTTCCATACTCCAAATATGTCGTCAATGTACCTAATCCATAGGCACAATTTAGGATTCCATTGCTCATTCTGTAATATGTATTCTGATTCAAATTTATGCATGAAGGAGTTTGCATAAGAGGGAGCCATGGTTGCTCCCATGGCAGTGCCAGCTACTTGAAGATAGTATTGATCTTTATATCGAAAGTATGAGTTGTTGCTTATAAATTCGAGGAGTACCATTATGAATTCTTTTTGTGCTAGTATTTTTTCTGCATTGAGAAGTATCCATTCACACTGCCTAGATCGTGGGGGATCGATGTATAGAGACTCTTGACGTCGATGGTGAAACAAATGTTATTGCAATCAAATGGTGTTGAATTCAAAAGTTGTATGAAATAAGTCGAGTCCTTGATATATGTGTTGGTTTTTTGGATGAGTGGTTGTAAGAAAAAGTCCACATATTTGCCAAGGGGTTCCAATATGCTGCCCATCCCTGCTACGATGGGTCTCCCAGGGGGTTCAATTGGATCTTTATGCACCTTCGGAAGGGTGTAGAAGTGTGGTATTCTGGGATGTAAATTCGTCAAAAATGTCTTTGTGTGGTGGTTAATCCACTTGAATTCTTCCGCTTTACACGAACATGCGCTTCCCAAGTGTCCGTTTCCTTGGAGACATCCCCGCCCCAGGGCTCGCTCCCGGGGGTCGGGCGCGAGGCGTACGTGCTCCTGCTGGACCACGACGCCTCGCCCCGCCCTCCATGGTAACACATAAAAAGAAATCGAACCTGCCGTGAGCGCGTAATGCAGCGGCTTATTCGGCTTACACGTCCTGCGAGCACTAGCTGCTCGGTAAGTACTATCCGTGTCTATTTGACTACAGGTTTTCCTTTTAAACATCAGCAAAAGGGTGACAAGTCTTTATTTATATTATAGATGTATCTGTGTACAGAAGTACATTTTCGAGAAACTGGCATGACTCGGGTAAGACATGCTTATTCAGCTTTTGCGGATACACATAGTATACATTACACTATCAATTAACTAATTGACACTTCTATTTTGTTTTATTTCATCTACCTATGTAAACGGATGTGGCTCGCTCACGGAATGGTATGTGTTTTTATATTGATTTCACTAAACTGTATTGGTTTAATGTGTTAAATGTGTAGAACATGTACTAGATATGAATGAAATATCAGTCATGTGACATCAATTTTTGCCTAAATACCGCCCTGATGAAGGTTCTATCCGAAATGCATTGGCACTAGAGTATTACGGGCAAACTGAGATGCGAACCCAGTGTGCAATTTGTAAAGACAAATTATATTAACGGACATTTCAGTAATGTGAATTAAACATTTCCTGTAATAAAGCATCCTGTTTTGAATTTATCACTGACTTATGGCCAAGACTTTTTATGCAAAATTCAGAGCAGATAAATTAGCAGCAACCAAATGGGGCCAACTGTGAAGCGCCTTTCCTAACAAAGTAGAGTTACTTTGTTTTCTGGATATCATAGGGTGGGGGGGAAGACACCAGGTATTGGTCTATAGTTGTGGGACACCAGGTATGGGCCTATGGTTGTGGGGGTTAGGGGACACCAGGTATGGGCCTATGGTTGTGGGGACGGAGGCTCATGACACCAAGTAGTGGTTGGTCCTTTTGTTGTAGGGGAGGCAAGGTAGGACACCAGGTATGGGGCTATTGTTCTTTTGGTGGCAGAAACCAATTATGGACCTTTTAATTTGGAGGTGGGGTGGCGGAACATCAAACAGGGCCTTTGGGGGTGGGGTGGCGGGACATCAAGCAGGGCCATTTTATTGTGGGGGAGCACGCTTGGCATGGGTCTATTCGTGTGTGCTATTGGTGGCAGAACTACAGGCAGGGGTATTGTGTTCACAGATTTTGCGTGTTGGGGGAGGGGCGGGTGATGCACTACCCACCTACCTATTTTTTGCATTCCAATATTTACACACCATTATTTGTCCATGTGTGCTTGTGTTTGGCTCTTTGGCCCAGGCCAGACCCCCTGGCTCAGCTCGAACTAGGGTTGCCAGATGACTCCATGTTTGGAAGGACACCATGTCCCAGTGCTGCACTTTTACTTCTCCATCAATTGCCTGCTGGGAGTTGTAGTGTTGGCTCAGTCCAATTCAATAAAACGGACTGAACAAAAGCGACGGTAAAAGCAAAGCCCAGGAGTGAAGTAGGCTGTTCCTCACGACATGGGATCGTCTGGCAACACTAGCTCTACACATTAATTCTCTGGCTCTCCCCACTGCATCATCTTACTTTATGTTGCCCCCAAATTCCTCAAGTAGCCTCCTGCCCCTGAATCCTGACCAGCATTTAACAGTTGACGAGTTGAAACATTGCGATTCGGAATTCGGGCAGAAATTCCGAATTCACTTCCCCATAGAAAGACTCACATTTGAGAGCAATGTGAAGCAGGCGCCGGCCTTTGGAAGAAGCCTTTTACTTTCTGCACATTAATCATCTTGTGCGCGAGGCGTTCGCACGCAGCGCTGTCACTTAAATATGCTTCATGGTGCGATGTCGGGAAGAACCAGACCTACCCTGCCCGGCCGGGCCAGACGCCTGGGGCTTTGTGGCTAGGCTGCCTTTATTCGACAGGGGTCATTGCTGACTCTTCTGGCCGCAGAGCCCTTCAACTTGAGCCTAAAATCCCGAGCGCCTCGAATTTCCTCTGCACCGCGAATCGCATCGGCGGCCTCGCCCTAAAGAACAGCTTTCCCGCGGTCAGCAGCACCAAAGCCAGCGCTGCCCTCTGTAATCACAGGCTCCCCCACGAGGCCGTGAGAACCGCAGACGGGGACTGCGCAACCCTACGATAGAGGTGAGGGTGGGCAGGGAACTCATGGAGCTAGCCAGGGGGCTCACTGACCTGGCACGTGGGGTCAAACACGAACACTGCCAGCAAAAGAACGGGCGTGCCGCCCTGCCTCCCCAGCCCCACCTGACCTGCGGTGCAGGGCTGCCTCGAGGATAAGGATGTTCAGGTCCTAGCACTTGCGCATGCTCAAAAGCCACCACCGGAAGCGACATCACAGGGAGTAAAACTGAGGGGACCCTCGGAACGCCACATGTCAAGAAGGTAGCAGGAGACAAACTGGGGTGCAATGTACGATGGGGCACCTCACATCACTATACAGAGAGCAACACCATAAACTATTAAACCAGGACCAAGGCGCACAAGTGTATGATGTGCATCAAATCCCTCCCAGGCATGGCAGATAATGAAACTTGGACAGGATCACACAACCCCAGTTAAGCTGTGAAGCTGGGATTCGAGTCCAAAGCATAACCCAGGCCCCTGGCCACCTCTGTTCTTAGCTCCAATCGCAAACGTTTGTCTGCCACAGGCTAAAATACCACCATGTTTTAGAGGTATGACGTGAAAAGTACAGAGATCACAAAACAAACCCAACAAATATAAAAGAAAGTTGATGTTAAGTAAAAAATGAATAAAAAAAAAAAAAGTAGGAGTGCCCCTTCCTGAACAGTAGAATACAAGCACCACACTGCAGTGTCAGCCTAAAGACACTTCTGGAATTATTAACTCTACTTTCAAGACCCACAACAAATGAAAGTGTGGCAAGGACTCTAGCGCCCGACACAGTCACGCAGACAGTTCTCTTGCGCAGGAAGACCCGTAATGTTCTTTGTGGGCCCACCGAGCAGAGATCCTTTAAATAACTGCACAGTTTGAATATGGAGGCCTGTGGACTCCACCTGCATTGAGAGAATACACAGACCTGGGCAGCTGGAGAAGTGCAAGCCTTTCCCGTTGAAATGTGTCCATTTATTGGGGCAAAAAGGCGCTTTTTGTCCAGGACAATAGTCACTGAAGTGATCAACTGCCATAGTCTGGAACACTGATGGGTATGGCTGACAAGATGGCAAGTGCAACCCCGAGCTGCAAGTGCAGTGGTAGGGGTGAGAGAAAATGAATGCAGGCCTTAATGTAGCATTTATTTTGGTGGTCTTTTGTTTCAAAGGGCAGACGGTGCGATGGAGTGCCCACTTACCCCCGCAATGATTTTAAGTAGTTGGAGGTTGAACAGGGACTGGTGTTGCGTTGGTGGGCATTTCCCAAGCAGTGTTGGTATGTGTGAGAGAGAGTGTCTGACCTTTACTTTTTTATTACCAGAAATTGGCACTGGCCCGTGTTGTGCAAAGACAGGGGCTTGACACTCGATCGGTCCAGAGCCAGCTACTGGACCTGTCCTGCACTTATCCCAGCACTGCCTGGCTCCCCCGACCTTGAACCGGTGGAATCGAAACTATGCCGCCACAAATCATTATGCTCTCTGCTTAACCCATAGGGCATACAGAATATTCCATTCTGGGGAATTCCTATTGGTTTAAAAAGACTTTCAGAGCGATGCTGGATAAGCAGGAACCCAATTACCATTCCAACATAAGCATAAGTACACAATCCATGCAGCCGCAAGAATTGACAGAAGATGACACTACCCGAACAAACTGGTGCATGTACAGCAAATCTCCATCCGAATGTCTAGGTGCATATAAGCGCACCAGTACAGTGGATATGGGCCGCAGGCATGGCTACCTGCACACATCAGAATACTGTCATGGTTTCGGCCCATGACAGTCCTTCAGGATTTCACAAGGTATCAGGATGTAGGGTTGGCCTCACATAAAGCCCTTTCTTCGACACAGTTTTCTCTAAAGAGAAAATCAGCACTCACCCATTTGTCAGCGAGTATCCGGCTCCAGCAGGCGGGGGGTTATGCTGAAGTCATCACACCGCGCATCCTGACTAGACAGTAACCGTGCACGGTTTGCAAGGTCATGGCCACACTGGATCACAATTGGCAAAACATCTAATCTCATTACAAGGGCGTGGGAGGCAAAACACGTCATAGCTCCCCCAGACAGAGCGCCACATGTATTTTGGACTGCCCCTACTGGCAAACTCAGCGTGCCGGTCCGGTAAAAAGGCCAGAGCCGGTATTATCTGCATTTCTTTACAGAATTTTTACAGGACCGGCGCACACAGGATGAGCCCCATGGACTCTGCATTACCACAAAGCAAAAACAAAGAGGTGATGGCTGGAAGGTTTAGAATGAATCTTAACCACTGGCATTGCTCTGGGCAACCATCCAGACCACCGTTCTTCACCTGCCAAGGCATTACAGAAGGGGAAAGACCATATGCAAATCAGGCTTGACCCCACCCCAAAAGAGGCAGTCCAGCCCGAACTGCTAGGCCACATCCCTTCTGCACGAGACCACAAGCATCCCCAAACATGTTTCACCCTTGTTGGGGCTCATCAGTGAGGAGTAGCTTGGGACTCTAGGCCCAGCAGGCACGGGACACACGTCTGGGCATACCCGTCCCACTCAGGGTGACAAAGTAAAAACAAAGAGGTGATGGCTGGAAGGTTTAGAATGAATCTTAACCACTGGCATTGCTCTGGGCAACCATCCAGCTGTTCTGGCTGGACTTCCCCTTTTGAGGTGGGGCCAAGCCTGATTTGCATATGGTCTTTCCCCTTCTGTAATGGCTTGGCAGGTGAAGAACGATGGTCTGGAGGGTTGCCCCGAGCAATGCCAGTGGTTAAGATTCAGTCTAAACCTTCCAGCCATCACCTCTTTGTTTTTGCTCTGCATTACCACAGCCACAGAAGATGCAAGATACTGCCTAGGCTGGGAAGTGTATATATATATATATATAACTCAATATCTATTCTAATAAGACACCTAGGTGGAGACACTGCTGGAATCTGCCAAAAAGCGCCAAGAAGCATTCAAGTTATGAAGCGAGTGCTATACAAATAAAGAAACAAACGTGTATGTAGTGGCCAGGCATTGGGCAGCCTCCATATTCCCATACTAATACTCTCCCTCCAGGAGCCCATGTAGAAGTGTAGGTAGTAAGTAGTAACTTCTGAAGTGGGTGGTATTAACACATGCTAGTGGCCCGGAGCCCAAGTTACAGGACCTGGTGCCATTAGTAGGCGGCAATGCCCACCACGCTGTTCGCATCCCTGCATGATGGCCAGGTACCAACAGATTTTTTTTAATTTATAAAAAAGGTACTGCAGCCTTTCACAAATTAAAGACTACAATCGAAAATGGCCGCCATGGAAAGAAAAAGAAGGGAACTACTATTCCTCACTTCTCCCTTTACATGGTAGTCAGCACAGTAGTGGGGGGGGGGGGTCCCTGTAGCTGGAGGGTGCAGCGGCGAGGAAGACTCAGGTCATGGGGAATGGAGGAACAGGAAGAAGTTATGCTTTGTGTGTGAGGTGGCAGGTGGACGTATGGTGTGGGGCTGCAGGAAGCGAGGGAGCCAAGAGAGAGTTAAGATGGTGGTGTTCCACCCATCGGGAGACTCAGACAGCAGGCTATCCCATGAGGTAAAGACCACATATTCTAAGAGAATGGCTTGGAGTCTTGTACACAATACCTCCAGGGTGGTAATGAACTAGCACCTGAGGTGCGAAGTTTAAGAAAAATCAAGGCCACACATCTTGGTGGTTTAACTAGAGGGCATCTCCATTTTGGTATGCCACACCATTACCAGGAAGCCCTGGGGTATCCGTGAGCTGAGGCCTCCAGTACAGCGGGCGAAACTAAGGCGAGCGATCCCAATCAGGGGTGTTGAGTAGGGTGCGACAACGCAGTTGCCAGCAGAAACGCCAGCACTGCCACGGTCAGTGTGGGTACACAGGGTCGGATAGTAACTCTTGCTGCCCATTGTATATTGTGAACATGGCCTCGCACATGTGTGTCCATAGCCCAAGAACCATGTGCTGCTTTGTGTTGACCGATGAAAATCCAGGTGCCTGATCTTGGGAGCCGCCATGTTTTTCCACGACTTCCACATGCCCGCGCGCTGTCTTCTCCACTGTGATTCAGTGTCCAGTCAAGTGCACCCGTTCTCTTTTTGTGCGTTTTTAATTTTTTGTATTTTTTTTTTTAGGCAGTCAAAATACGTCTGTGCTTAAACTTTTGGGAGTAAATGACATACATGACCAAATAAAATGTAAGTAAATAAATAATTAGTTGAAAAGAAGAGTACACCACTGCTTTCTTTGTTTGTTTTTTTTAGCATAAGAAAAAAAGAGGACAAAGTATCAATTGGATTTGAAAGATGAAGTCAAGGGGATGGGTAAGGGGAAAAAAAAAAAAGACCAAGCACGTTTACGAATGCTTCTGAGCCTCAACCACTGGAAGTCACATTTTGTAACAGTCTACAGCTCATGGATGTTTTTTTTAAAACTCCGCAGCCCCTGTTTTGGGGAGGTTTTTCGGCCTTCTTCAGAAGCTCTGACCGTGTGGCTGATCGGCCATCTTCTCTTACACCCCCCATGCATGCCTTGCGGTGCGTCCATCTGGCATGGCTTTCTGGTTTGAAGGCATTGTGTGCCCCTTTCCTGTCTTTGTGCAGGGCGCTGCCCAATGTTAGGGAAAGCACTGGCAGAGTACTTCATCAATGCCTTCATGTAGTACGGGTTCTCCCACAGAACTGCCCAGAGCCTGGCGCTTCATAGACAGCGGAACAGGAGCAGATGTGCCAAGAAATCATTTGGCTAAATAAAATGGCGGCCCTCTCCTTTGTCCACCTCAACATGGGCATCCGTGTTTGCATATATTTTCAAACGAAATCTGCCCGTTTGCACCTATATGTGAGCTGTAAACGGATTTCATTTTTTGGGGACACTATTGTGCAATTCTGCATACAAGGTTGGCATCATAATGATCGAAATGCAAACATAAAATAAGTTTCCATTCCATTTTGATAGGCACATCAATGCTTTATAGTGGCTTCCCAGAAAAAAGACTGGGGAGCGACCCGTTCTGCGGGCGATGAGGCTTGGCTAGGATGAGACACAGATCAATGGTTTCCTAGGACATTAATGTGCGGCCTAAATTCAAAGACCTTACAAAATGTATTGAAAGATCTGAGGTAGTTCAGAGCAGAGGAAATGGCGGCATTGTGTGGAAAGCTCCTTCTCTCTTTACTGCGTTTTTGCGGGTTTGCCCAATTTGACTGAAAATATTTAACCGTATGGACTAGTTGACCTTATTTAGGCTGTATGAAATGATCGTACAGGCAAACATGTGGTCATCTAGGCGATTCGGTTCCATTATAGTGAACAAGGATTGCTGGGGTGTCCCCCGCTCCACTTGCTCGCTATAATGGGAACGGGGGTTGCAGGGATGTCCCCCGCTTCCGAGACATTGGAAACAGGGGACTTTAAAAAATAAAAAAAAGGGACCCTGCAGCGTCAGTTTTGACCCGCGTTGCGGGGACGGAACTGGCGCCGCAGGGTCAGAATGAAGGCAGCCGCTGAAAGATAAGTGGGGGCAGGATGGGGATGTATTGGGGGGGGGATCGAGGGGGCATGGATGAATAGATTTTGGCCACGGCAAAATTGACTATGGTCAATTCCTCTGTGAACAAGTATGCCGCAGTCAAATCATACCAATCCGTTTTTGTGGCTTCACATGCAGGACACATCAATGGGATTTCAGCAATGAGGAACAGAAGTATGAATCCCTTCATAATAGTGCCATGTCAGAGGCGAGCGACGTTGAACACCGAGTGGAGAGGATGCCTGGTTATTTTCTTGGCTGCGAAACCAGGAGAACGGAGATCGAATACCAGCTTCCCCTCCTTGCACAAAGTGTGTGATGCTGCTCTGCCAAGCACATTATCTGCGTGCGTCTCAGTTCCTTGATCTGACGTTATTATTATTATTATTATTATTATTATTATTATTATTGGGGTATTGATTGAGCGCGGACCTGGCGTCGAGAAGCAACCTTCACAGTTTCTAAGCCTCTATAAAAACTGTGGGTGCAACAAAGGCTGGACATTTACCAGTAAGAACAGGTATATCTTGGGGAAAAACTACCGTCATGCACTTGTGTCAGGACAGCCAAGGTGCATTTACTTAGAACCTCCGCGACCCACCGCAATCAAGAGCCCCATCAGTGAAACAAAGACATACACATTTCTGCTCAATTACAAAAATCCACGCTGACGCGTCAGTGCCAAGGCTTGTTTCCCACTTGAAAGCGGCACCCCAGCTCCGAGCACTCCAAGGGATTGTGAATTTGTAGTCTTTCTTCTATGTCTATGCTGCGACACACATCTTATGGACGGGCCGCCCCTCTAATGGTGCGATAACATTGTTTCAGGGTACAGATAACATCGCCGAAAACATTCTGTGGCCACCCATGGGTGAGAGTCGCAGTCAAGCAAGCCGACAACCTCTCTTGGGCACAATAGGCCAATGTGTATAAATTTACCAGTTTATAAACGCCTGCCACCTTGAACTCGCTTGGCCCTGGTTCCTGTTATTGTGTGGTTAGGACATAATTACCGCACTCTGAGGCTCTTAAAAAGGGATACAGACAGACACAAAAGAATAACAGGTTATGAATGTGTAGCAGATACGTTCATCTAAGGCTTGCGCGTCATTCAGAATCAACCAATCGGAACTGGAACAAAAAACAGCCCCGGGCAGCAACACAAGTATGTCCCACACTCACAAATAGCAATTTATGACCTTTCACAACAAATTGTTTGTGTAGTTCCTGAAGGGAACATTTCTTTGGGAACATCTAGAGAAGAGGGTGCATTTTAAAACACCTTAGGCTAGTGACATTGGTTACAGTGCTCAGATGCACAGTGCACCAGGTCATTGAAGGGGCCCACGTTGCAACAGAGAAATGTCAGAGGGGCTGAGCACTCTTTGGGCTTTGCCCTTCTGAGACTTAATCAGGAGCCAAAATGGGGAAATTATTCCCTTGTGGTTCTGTGTTGTGCAGGAGGCCAAGTAAATCCCAGAGCTGGACACACTTGCCCGGTTTTTGGTAGAATGTTTCATGCCCCATCCATGACATTAGACTACCGGCCCTACAGCAGATATGGGCCACTGATTCCAGGCTGACAGCATGGACTGGAAGTTAAAGGGTAAGGAAACTGAGGATCAAGACGGCACGAGGACAGCAGCAGGGTGGGAGACCAGCCCCTGCAGAAGTAGATGAACCAGTTATGGATTGGGGACTTTTCAATACACCCTGTTGTAAGATCTCCCAGGTTTTGCTATGCACGAGTGGGCTCCTAGACCTCACATTCTTTTTTGCATTGAAGAATTTCAAGTTTTGCCCATCGAATCTTAAAAATGCAGGAATATAAATCCCAGAAATCAAAGGAAAAATCCGACTGTATGACGTCCCAACGCACGAAAAAACATGGGAGCCCTGCTTTAGAATAACCAAGCAGTCTCCCAGTCACTCCCCTACAGCAACCGGCATCAGTGGCTGCCCCAGCAGATACACAAACACTGCCGAGGGTAACACATCGGGCACAACACCTTCCACACCTGCACTGGTGTGTCTTGGATGCAGCGACAAACACACCACCTCGATAGTTGGTATGGTTACGATCCACAATTGGTGAAAGTTATTTTAGAACTATGGACCCAAGATGCCTGCTAAGAGTCCAAATCAAGGAGCGGGTCTCAATTAATGGCCCAGATTGCATGATCATTTGTTGTGGCCAGAGTAACCTTCATTCCTTCCTGAATACTTGTAACAAGCTAACACCCTTACCTAATACGAAACTAAGACTTGCAATTGATTCGTTATATTCTGTTTTTTATCTTGTCTGTTTTTATGTATCATTGTTTGTTACATTGTAGTGCTCTGAAGCCTATGGGCGAAGTTGCCACTCTATAAAAGTTAAATAAATTACAAAAATTTGCCAACACCATACATTTCTTTGACTATCTTGCAACAAAGACAAATATCCGAAGTGGCTGGAGCAGTTCTTATCCAAAGTGCAGCCTGGAAGCAAGTCAAATCCCACCAATGGCAAGGATCTGCATCATTTTCATTCTGAGAAGGAGCGGGAGGCGTGGCCGGCCTCAGCCGCTCGCGCCGACCCAGGCCACAAAAGGTGAACTTAGCCAGGGGAGCAGCAGTGCATGCCCCATCACCCCCATCATCATCGCCACCACCATCACACTCAAAGATGCTGCCCACAGTGAGTTTTGCCCCCAGATGGCCCCACAACCATTTCAAACACTGTAAAAGACTTCACAATGATTTTACTGCACAAGAATTTTACTGGTAAGTTTTTCTGTCACTTATCCCACCTAGGGCACGGCCAATCACCCGCATTATCTGCAGCAATTCACTGCTCTACTTCATAACGCACATGACCTTGGCCGATAGAATACAGCCGACAAAGATATTGGTCCAGCTGGGCACATAATCAGTCTCCTTGACTCCAATAATTGACAGTCTATCACAGCAATCATCCACTAGCCAGATCTCCAGGGGTCGCTAACAGGGACTTACTCACCCCTCCCAACATGTGTGCTGGCCCACACACAAAATGCACACACATTTAAAAAATCCTCCTTTAAATTCTCACAGCTCGGACTTCGGTCCTCCAAGGGCATACATCCCACAATGCTTTCAGGCCATGCCAATGGCATTGGGCGCTATACAAATGCCATATAACACAACATCCACAAGCCATAACGTTTGGCTCCATTAATACTACAATATAAACTACCAATCCATTGATGAGGAGTTTTTTTTTTAAATGATGTACACTGCAAACCTTCTAGGGGCTCACATTGTTGCCAGTTTAGGCACAGGGATATTACATGATCTGCCCAGCCTCACACACTTTGGTTGTGGCGAAGCCTGCAATTCTAACACTTAGCACAGCCCTGTGTGAATATATGGCTAAACAGGGTAACATATTCGACTTCATAGAGATTTAAATATTACACAAATTCCATAAACAAACCTGACAAAATATAAATTATAGGACCATGCTGAGCAGAAAGAGTAGGATTGTAGCTTCGTATGCCCGATCCTGAAGAGACTGCAAGACACACAGGAATAAAAAATGCACAATACCACCTGCTTATAGTCACTGCTTCTCATCATACAGCTTCGTGCAATCATCCCATTTATAATCCCCCAAATGTCGCAACTTTGAAGGGACTTTAAACTAACAATAGCCAGTGTATTCACTCAATGCCATGTCTGCAGCCACATTATTCATTCGGTTAAAGTGTTCTGCTGGTAACAAGAAGTAAATTACATTCCATGAACTTGAAATACAACGTGGAAAAAAAAAACGATTAACAGGAATTTACAAACCACATATGGCCAACTGTCAGACCCAAGAAGTGGCTTGGCAGTAACCTTTTTTGACATAACATGCCGGATGCAGTGTGCCCACAGTGTAAGAGGCAACCCCCTCTTTTCCCACTTAACCAGTAACGGACTACATCTATAAGGTGATGGCAGTACCTTCTACTTGCACCGATACCAAATCTGAACCATGAGCACTTAATGGATTTTTTACAATCTCAACAAAAAGGGTACAAGCAAATTAAAAGTAAACCAGTTTATTCCACTGCCCTCTGTCCCCATGTGAAGTGCATCTTTTTGTTCTTGTCCCACCCCAGCCACTCATTGATTGGCTGGGGCAGGACTGGAGCACATCCTGGCAGTGCTGTGAAGCAGCAGCGAATTTGAAAAGGTAACTGAGCCCCTTTGTTACCTATGAACTCCTTTTCTTGCCCCCCAGTAACCTTTGCCCCCCCTTTGTTGCCCCAGTCTCATTGAACCCATTTTGCTGCCCCAACCCGTTCAGCTCTCCCAGACCCGTTAGTCTGAGAGGTGTTCATTTCCAAAACAGTTGATTCTGTAAAAGCTAGGGTTTGTGAAAAACGAAAGTTGCCATAGTCCTGTGCATAAAGAGCCAGGAGCCAACCAGCTCGGGAAGGTGTTGGGATAATTTCACAACAACAGATTTAGCCATAGAGACGAGTCAGGGCTCACCTTAATGGATGAGGAGGGTCTCTGACAGGAGTTAAAAACGCGATTCTACATTTTAACCTGAATTATAATCCCATTACCCTTCAAAAAATTGGGGGGTGGGGGTAACCTCTCCCGGTTGGTATCAATCGTCAGATGTCTCCTAATAAACATGTGGGTGAACCGCCATTAAAATCAGCATCTGTTGGCATCCCACACACTTCAGTACCAACCTTATCAGCATGACTGAACTTCGATACATTGGACTCCACTAACGGATTCATTGTTGCTGGGAAAAAAGATCCGCTTCTGAAAGTTAACCACAGCTACACTCGCGTGGCTGCAAACTGTTGCCTACTCATCGCGGGGGTCAGAAAACTCCAAACGCGTCTTAACGTCCGATTTAATTCTTTAAGATGGCTGGACGGCATTTTCCACTGTAGATCACCTGCTGCTTCCCGGCAGGCTCCAATATGCAGGTATTGGAGCTACAGGCTTGGCCACTGTCCTTCCTGTCAGATAGGAGAGCCCTGCACTGATGTTTGTATCTACCACTCCCCAAGCTCATCCATCTTTCTGGCGTGACGTCCTAGTCTTATGTTGACGACACCCAGATGCTTCTGGGATTAGAAGGTGATGGGTAATGGCGGAAAACAATCTCTGGAATTGCATTGTTATTGATGGATGGATGGATGTCTAAACAATTGGCCAACTCCAAACTCCAACTCGCTTAACTCCAAGGATCTCAGTGTGGGGGATCTGGACTTCTTCTTTCTTGCCCACTCGGATGGGCATATGTCCGACTCCAGCTTCTTGGGTTAAGAAGCTAGGCTTTAAAACAAACAACTCCCTACCGTTGCGGCAGCAATTCTGTGTGCTGGTGAGCACTTTTATCAGCTCTACAGTCTGCTAATCAGGATTCCGTTTTTAGAGCGATTGTTTCTGCGAGGTTAGACTATGGCAACTCTCAGTTTTCGGGCTGCCTGCTTTTTCCCATTCACCGGGGTTGCAAGCGATCCAGAGTACCAGGTCACCAGGCTCGTTCAGGCGTCCATCGCCGAGATTAGATTTCTCCTGTTCTTCGCCAGCTCCACTGGATTCTGGTGCAAGAACATATTCAAGTCATTCTAGAAACTTTGTCACAACCTCTATGGGTCTAACCCACCACTTCTGTTAACTTAATGCTCTCATGATATCCCCGCCCACATCACCCTATCCAATGCATCCTACGATAAGAAAAGGCTGGGGGGTGGGGCCTTTTCCATCTTCAACCGGGTGCACAAGAACAGAGCAACTACTCCATACCTAACATCTAGTAAGGAGTTCATAACTTGACTGTTCACCTAGGTCCAGGCCACTCTTCTCTTCCAGACGTTTCTCTGCTGCCTCAAAGAACACCAAAGGACTGCTGGCAGTGTGTGTGGTTTAGAAGTACAAGTACAAATACTGTGTAGCTGAAAAAGCAAATCGCAGCACCTATACCAGTCATCTGCCCCGGAAACCAAAGGAACTGTATGGTGGTAGCCATAAAATTGTGGTATTTTAAGTACATCTGATTTTTAAAATACCACTGATATATGATTTGGGATTGCACAGGATATTAACCACAAGAAGTACATGGAATGTGGTTTGTTTCTTTTGTAGGGTGCAGTTGCCAAATTTTGGGGAGAAAAAAAGGCAGCTATGCTGGAGAGCTTATCTGCACTTCAGAAAACATTTGAAATCAGAAAGTTCCTCGACTGAGACAGGTCATCGAAATGCCACAGGGAGGGGACACTGGCAGTCAGAGGGTACCCCACCTCCACCATGTCTGGAATGTAAGGGTCTGAAACTAGTTTGCCATCAGCATGCTAGGTTTGTATGAGCCGCGCTCTGAAAAAATGACTGCAAGGGGACATGCTTATCTCACAAATTAGGGAGCGATGAGAAACATTTTAATATCAGTATTGGGTCAAATATATATATTTTAAAAAACACACACTGGTACCCATGCCTGCATAATATGTAGCTACATGTAACCTGTTGTTCGTGTCCAAGTCTCTAGCGCCCGGTTACCTCAGATTCGGTGCACGGTATAAATAAAGAAAGTAAACTAAACACACAACTCTAAAGACCCCGCTCTTCAAGGAAGACTTGCAAACAAATGAGGCACTTGGACCATGAAGAAGCTGCCCCCTCTGTTCCTCCCTCCCCACTCACTCACACACAGTAATATTCTTCTTTAGAGCACTTCTGGCCTCTTCTATCTGCACCACAGCCGACGGCACTTACTTTTAAGTGGCCTTCGTGCATCTGGGCCCTCTGGCACATCTGTAGGAAGTACTTGACGTTGGACTCGTCCAGGATGATGTAGAAGGAGATTTTCCTCTTGAATCCGGCATCCAGCATGTCCTTGAAGATGTCCACGTCGGTAAACATGTCCATGACCACGGCCACCACCTGGAGAGAGGGGAGGGCAGGGTTAGAGGCGGCTGTGGGAATGCACATGAACTCTTCCCGGCAGAGGAAGTACACTGCCTGACGCAACTTCCGCCATCCCATGAACAGAGCTCTCAGAGCCACAGTACCTTAACCAACTCACACATTACTATGGTGGATTGCTGGTTTCAAAAGTAAGCAAACTCTATAATCATTTGTTTTGACAGCCATAAAATGTATTTATTATATTCCTCATACCCCTTACTGTATATATCAAAGCTTCACAATACAAACCATAAACAGTACACTATTAAAAATAAATCCAACATTAAAAACACCCAGCAAGTTAAGCAAGTTAAAATATTGCAAGGGAACAAAAGGGGAAAAAACATCAAAATAGCCCAAGCATACACAACAAAGATAGCAACACATAAAAACTCATCTCTCTACATGACATAAAACGCGCAAAATGACAATTAAAAATGTCAGTAGGCGCTAGCTTAAGGGGAGGGGCGAGAACTACATTGCCATTTTCGGGACTGCCTAGAAATCCCCAAGATCTCCACAAGAATTGAATGCCGGCTAACCTAGCTTCCAAGGTCTCGGCGACACATGAAAAACAAGCCCCGATTTACAGTACCAGAGTCCACGAAGACCACACTTGGGCGCTTCCTCTGCCAAACATCGCACTCAGAACAGAAGAAACTGAAAGTGGACTGCGGTCTCAAGGCACCAATGAACCTAAAAACAACAGGGGTCACCCTGCCCTTCTTTCCCCCAGGATAAATTAACAATTGCTAATTGAAGGGTACCCGCTCTCATCTAATTGAAGGGTACCCGCTCTCAACTGGAGGTAGAGCACCCTAACACGGAGCATTAGCCCAGCAGTAGCGTGACCAGACGTTCCCAGTTTTGCCGGGACTGTCCCGGAATCTGGTGCTCCGTCCCCCTTTCTCAAGATTATTTTTCCATTGGAAGACCCAGTGGTCCCGGTTTTTGGTAGTAGGTCTTCATGGCTGGCAGGCACGAATGCAAAATCTGACACAGGAGAAATGCTGCATTTTAGGAATTAAAATGGGGTATTTTGTGATAAATTTATTGTAATACGTGTTCATTCCAACAGTAACACTTAAACCTCCTTCTCCAACTGCTACTGAAGTGTAGTGCCTTGACAGCCACTTTCAAGACTGGTCACCCTAACCCAGCCCTCCAGTAGTCCTCTTTCCCTGGGCCAACTTCCTTATAATGCAGCCACGTGCCTAGGGGACTGAACCCCACCATCAAGCTGCAGGCCCATACACTAAGACCAGAGAGCCTCTCTTGCTACGCTCAGATCTCCTTCAGATTTTCTCACTGGGATGTTCCACACGTTACATAACACAACGGTAGCACCAGATGCTAATGTGGCTGGACCAGGGTAGAGACACAGCCCCATGGGCTGGAAGGACCGCGCGGCTGTGGAGCGAATCAGTTGAGGGGCAGGGCTTCATCCACACCCCTAATCCTGCAGAACAATGGCTTCACGGTTGCTATCTCAGGCACCCAAGAGATCCCAAGCCGCCCTTCACTGGGAGAACTGGCATGCCCAGCCTCAACCTCAAAGGGGATCTGAGGAAGACATTTCTCAGCTCCAATTAGCCTGGGACAAGACGCAGGGCCCTGCAGCTCGGCCCCATATAGGGCTGCAGTGGCAGCTTTAGCGCTGCACGGTTATGTAGAAGGAAAAAAATAGCTATGGCTGAAGCTACTATATTGCCCGCTATTGGGGGCTACACCCACCTGTTAATGACCACATGTTATAGGCCCAAGCCACAGCTGGGGGCCTATAATATTAAGGAGGGCATAAGCCGCTGGTATAGTCAAAGGTTGAAGAGCTCAAATGCTACAAAAACACTGAGGGTAGAATATTCGGTTTGAAAAGCGAGACACAAAAGGAAACATATTGCAATGTTGGGAGAGTTCCACCAGCTAGGACCGTCTGTGCTCAACCTTAGGTGGCAGGAGGCAGCACATCGAGTGTGCCACCTTCAGCAGGTGCTGGCCTTTTGGCCAAATGCTCTCGGCACATTAGGATTTACAGGCCCACACCTCAAAGGAAAACAAAGCCATACATCCCAGAATGTAAAGTGCTACTCGCTGCAAAGCCAATTCTGCTTGCTTTCCCAAAGGGCATGGGGGCCATTCGATAGCTGTGCTCATCTTCACCCCCAGAACACATTGTTCATCTCACATCCCTGAGCATCTGTATCTTTATTCAGCAAACGTTAGTAAAAGTAGTCTGTGTTTAATGATACCACTCCCCCCCGCGCCCCCGCAAAGAGCCATTGCAAAGAGGTGGCTTCTTTGGTCCCGTAGTCTCATTTTTATATTAAGATAAATGTAGCAGTTTTGAAACCCTGCTCAGAATGCACCGCAACGTGACGTTTTAATTAAATTGTAATGTTTGTTTATTTACATTCGAGCTGGCACACAGACTAACAAAGGTATGCCAGGTTTATGGATGGCAGCCCAGAAAAACACTAGAGGAAGCATGCTTCGATTTACTAACCTCCCCCATCCAGGGTTGGACTGGGACAAGAAATAGACCATGACACCCAAGAAAAAAGTTATGTCGCCGGAAGTGATGTCATTTGACCCCACCCGAAAGTGATATCCTGGGAAGTGATGAAACACAACCTTTCACCCCTTGACAAAACAGTGGCATCAAATAGCATTGTCCCTAAGTACACTACGAAAAATATGGTTATGATTTCACTAATGTGATATACATTTAATACAAGAATGGATCACCATATGTATCATTAATATCTGTGTGTATAGATCTATACTGTCAAATTACCGTGAATGCAAGCAGACATCCAAGGGCAAATGATAATATGTTATTGTATAGTACTTACGCTTAAGCTCTTTTTTATAGAACAAATAGGCATGCAATATCAACCAACCTGTGTTGGTACTCATTTATCGACCTCAGAAGGATGAAAGGCTGAGATGGCCTGGCTGGGATTGGAGTCTGCAACCTGCAAATCACACACACATCGCAGCAGTGAGCGCTCAACCCACTGAGCTATCATATCGGCTATAGTAAAATTAGCAATTACTCTGTAGTGGATACCATTAAACTGGTAACAGATTTATCAGCGGACCAGCTAAGTTCATCTGCAGGTCTGGTGCAAAGTTGGCCGCATGCTGCAGCAGCATGCGATTAATGCATGCATCATAATTTATGGTGCAAACATGTGTTACCTTGCTTTGATGAATTATGCCGTTGCGGGTGCTTTTTGTTTGTTTGTTTTTTCAACCCTTTATTTTTAATTTTTTCTCTCCAAACCGGTCCGCAGGGACTACACATGATTTCGGCCTGGCCACGGGCCGAGTGGCAGATGGCCCAATCGGATACTGGCACATCTCATCTTCAGACCTGAAAAGGAGATGCCACGCTGGTTGTACGCACTGGAAATGCAGCTATTATCGGGGCAGATGGCGAAACAGACCCATAGACATTCGAACTTAAATTGACAAATGGCTGCTCTTTTTAGGCATTTTCATTTTTTAAATCCCAGATTCCCGTCATGTTTGCCTAGACAGTAGAGGTGGTGGAAAGATTCAGCCGTCACCAGTACAGTACAGCCCCAGCAAAGCCGAGGCAGGGGGCCTGGTTTCACTGTAAAGCCAAACACAAGAGGAGTCACTCGAACATATCTATCTGCCCTCCTTCCACTCCCCACTAAACACAAAACCCATATCCTGCTTCCCTACTGTTGGGTAAGATTATTTTCATTGCAATGATAAATCTTCCTGACCTGTGTCAACCCCAGAACTTTTTGCTGTACTGGTGGATTATTTTTCCTTATACCTCAGTGAGTGGGAACGATTTTCCACACACAGAGTCTGACTCTTTTTATGGGTGCCATTTTTAAGACTCTCCATTGTGCCTTTTTAATGTTATCCTCTTTGAAAACTTTTTTGTTGCTGGGTTGCCCTTGGGGCTCCCCTTTGAACGTTCTCTGGCTAACCTTGTGAGAATCCCAGTTACCAAGGGTAGACAGAATCTTTGAATCCCCTTTACATTTTAGTAGGTGGAACCAGCACACCCCACTTTATGTGGAGTGATGGGGAGATAAAAGGAGAAAGGGGATACATTCTAACTAACATTTATGTTACAGGGACAAGCTTACCTTTAATGGCCGGTGGCAGTGAACATTTTAACTAATTCGGTGCATCTTTACCATGGGCTGTTTCCACAGCCCTGCTAAAGGCACCCCTGGGTGCTCAATTCTTTTTTCGCCATTTCAGTGTTCCTTGTTCCTTCCTCTGAGCTCCAAGGCATGAAAATCCTTTGTGTCAGTTTTGTCTTGGTTGGGAATCCAGTAGATTCCCCACCCAGGCTCCAGAGTGTCTGTGAAGGCAGGAAGCGAGGGAGGAGTCCAAAACTCTGCAGCCCTTTGTCTTCCAGCCTGACTGCGAGAATCCAGTTGAAACTGGGAGGCTGGCTGTCCTAAAAGTACTGCCAAACACCCCTCCCCCAAGTTTGAAAGTAGTATGGCTGTTTGATTGGCTGGGTTCCTGCATAAAAGTCTGATCGTGGAAGCTGAAGAGGTAGTCGACCACTGGAACTGAAACCAAAGAGGATGATTAAGAAAACACGACTGGGATGATTTCCGGAGAGTCTAATGTGTAACCAGAGCCCGCTGTTACCCTTCCTTCCAATCGACCTGGTGATCTCGAAACAGATGACCCTGACCCAGAGCCTGGTGAGACCCATTAGACTCAAGAAGACCTGCATTTTGAGCTGTCCCATGTCGTGCTGTGACCTTGCAGGGCTGCAATACCCAAATACCCCGTGACCTCGAGCCATTGGGCGGTGTAGTCTTCCCAAATTCCGAATCTTGCAGAAGCTTTGTGGGCATACGGCTGGATGTGAATAGAGTCTGAAACGTCTTCTTCTGGCTCCTGAAAAGGGCACCAAAACCACAGAGCCGCATACAGCCATGAAGAAACTCTTGCCCGGAGCCTTCCCAGTTGACCCTTGCTTTAAAAGTCCTTCCAAGGTCCTGTCATCACTCTTCCTGACAAGGAATCCAGTGACCAGGTTTTTGGCTGCAGATCTAGAAGTTTTTCTGCTGCAAACTCTTCTTCTGTGCTGAGGTACTGTATTGGCTAGGGTATTACTTACCTTCAGTCTCTTGCGATTCCTGTGTAGTTTAGTGATCGGGAGTCTTCTCATCCAGTTCACCCAGTGCCTCTATGGAATTATCCTAGGGTGTCTTCTCTGAAGTCCCTGAACCCTCAACTAACTTTGAAAAGTAGAATACTTACTTGTTTGAACAGTCTTCCTCTGGAACTCTGGCTTTGCTTGCAACTGAGCCCAACCTCACCCTGCCTACAGCTGGCTCCAAGACCACTAGGGTCCCTCTTCCACCTCCGAGAGAACTCAAGTCATAGAATTGGGAAGTGCTGGACACCTTAAGAGGTCTGGCTTGAAAAGTAGTTTTAAAAAAGTTTACTTACTTGTAAACAAGTTAGTTAGTAACTGTAACTCAGAGTGAACAGTTACAAAAGTTCTTACTTACATTGAACATTTTCTGTCACTTGTTAAAGTATATGTAAGGTTATTTTACTTACCTTGGAAATGTTTTGTCATTCTGAAAAGTATAAAAAGTCTTCCTTTCCGTAAAAACTGTTTCGACATTCTAACAAAGTAGATATAGGGTTAATTTACTCAACTGTGAATTGGGTACCCCTCTTCCTAAAAGCAATGCTGTTGGTTCCACGGTACTATTCCTGTTAGGCTATAAATGTATGAGGGTCCCCAATTGGGTCTTGCTTCCCCTGGCTTGCGGTTAGCCTGTCCAGAATAGGTCTGCCTTATGTCATACTGATCCTTAAGTTGCTGATTGCTCCTTTTAAAAAGTATATAGGTTTTACCTGCCTAGAACAGCTGTGTGCCATTCTTGAAAAGAGTTCTTTAGGTGTAGCTGACCTTGGTATGCATGGTGCAATCCTCAATTAGTGTAAAACGGTCTTACTGAGCTTAAGACTGTGTTCCACTGAGCTGAAAAGTATGTGTAATTGAATATTACACCCCAAGGCCCAACTCCCCTAGAATAACTTGTCCTGAATATGAGTTATAGGTTTTTACTGTTCCTATAAGTGTTCCACTATTCAGAAAAGTATATTGTCCAGTTGATTTACTATGTGATTTCTTGCTGAGTGTCACCGTACAACTGCTAGGGTCTACTATGCTTGTATTACTGAAAGGGATCTAAAAGTAACACTTGGCTTTTACTCCCCAAGAATAAGTGTGACCTATACTGAATGTGTATGAAAAGGTTTGACTTACCTAGACTATAGTTAGTTTTGTAAATAAGGTGTATGCGTTGGTCTGTGTACTTTAAAGCATTGTGTTGTGTTTTTATAATGCGCTTGTGATAGTACTTATTTCCCCCCAAGATTTATCTTGGCCTACTTGTATTTAAAAAAAACATTTATTTTTACAATACATAGTGTGTCAGTGTTTCTTTGGACCATATATGTATTACAATTTCTTTGTACTGATTCCTAAGCCCGCTCTCCCTCCTAAGATAAGTCTGGCTGCTCTGTCTACGCTACCATATACTCAGGTGGCACAGCCTTCTACCAAGAGTGGAGTCTTGTACTGTCTCAGTTGAATGGTTTTACTAAGCCCTTAGTTGGACTTCAGAAAAGCTGTCCTAGCACCTACCCTTCATGATATTAAAACATACCTTCTGTCCTCCATATCCACACCCACAACCCAAAACCAATACCCGGTGTCACAATTTTGGCCGATAAGCACAGAGAGAAAGAATTGTTTTGGCCCAGATGACACACTTTAGTTTAGCCAAACTTAGGTGGCCCAGACCTACTAAGCATTACTGTTTGCTCTGCATTGTGTTCAACTAGGGTGCTTTTTCTCCCCTCGCAGGATTCTCAAACTTAGGTGGCCCTGACCTACTACGCATTACTGTTTGCTCTGCATTGTGGTAAACTAGTGCCCTCCACTCACTTCCTGTCTGCATACTCGTGTCGTCCGCCTCCCCTCTTACTCCATGGTGCTCTCTATCTCGCCTATCTACTCTAACTGCTTCTCCATTGACTATCCTGCTCTCCTCACTAAATCCGGTAGGAAAAAGTTTAAAAAGGACATTCTGGTCTCCAACCCAGGCCTCCCTATCGCTGACACCTACACGAGCGCCTGCTCCAAGGAAACTCTCACTGACATTCTCTTTTTCGTGCCTTCACCTGAACTATGGACCCTTCACATGGTCGCTGTGCTCTCTCCTTTCTCCACCTCTCCCATTAATGGTGGCACCCGTTGGGATGTCCTCTTGGCCCCTTTCCACTCCTCTAAAGCCATCATTAATGTCTATGCTAACGGGACCGTCTTGGTCCAAGGCCCTCAGGCCAACCTTCACCTCTTTGATAGACGCTTCCCATGCCTCATCAACTTCCTCTCCGCTCCCGCTGTCCCCCCTCCTCTGTCCTCGGCTACCTTGCCTCTCCCCTCCCTCCCTGCCCCTTCTCTTGCTCCCTCTTCAACTCCTTCTCCAACACCTCTGCAGGGCGTACCTCTGATCTGTACCCCTCCCCGGAAGTTTTTCAAGGGTGGCAACCTTCTCCACATTGCCACTCTAAATTCTCGCTCTGCCATCAAGCACTCCTCTGATATCTGTCGCCTTCTTGAGGAACTGGACCTCGACGTCCTCGGTCTCACTGAGACTTGGTTCACTGCCAGCTCTGCCACCAGCTTCGACACACTCCTACCTGATGGCTACAAGATCCTCTCCGTGCCCAGGCCTAACCGTTCAGGGGGTGGTGTTGCCCTTATCTTCCCTGAGTGGATTCCTGCCACTGTCACTCCTACGCAGACCTACTCCTCTTTTGAATGTCTTGTCTGCCGACTCTCTCTCTCTCCTAGCCATTCCCTTACCGTGGCCACTATCTATCGGCCACCTGGTCAAATTTCCTCCTTCCTCTCCGAGTGGGCTGACCTCTCCTCCTCACTCCTGTCCTCAACCACCCAACTCCTCTTTCTCGGTGACTTCAACATCCACCTCGATGCCTCCTGTCCCCCCACTGGTCTCTTTCGCGAACTCTGCAACTCTCTCTCACTCTCTATTCTCCCGTCTGGGCCTACTCACTCTGCAGGGCACACTCTTGATGCTCTGATCTCTTCTGACCTTCCCCTCTCCCTCCCTCTCTCCACTCCTCTCTCCTGGAGCGATCACTTTCTCCTATCCTCCTACCTCTCCCTCCCTAACCCACAGGTAAAGCCACCCTCTTCACTGCCTCCCACCTTCTCGGTCATCCGACCCATGAAGCGCGTGTCAGTTGAGGCTTTCGCTGCTACCTTCTCGCCCCCTTCTCCCCCCTCGGCTGACTCCCACCCTGACACAGCCCTCTCCATGCTCTATTCCTCTATATCTGATACTCTCGATATCCTTGCCCCCGTCATGAGAATCCGCCTGAAGCCCAAAGCCAAATGTAACTCCTGGTATGACTCGGATCTCGTCACCCTAAAACGCAAGTGCAGGGTGGCAGAGAGGAAATGGCGTGCTTCATGTTCATCCTCTGACAAACTGGCCTGCCGCCTGCTCCAAAGGCAATACCGGCTCTCCGTTCTGACCAAGAAGAGAGCCCTTATCCAAGCCCGCATCTCTGAGGCATCTAACAACTCGGCCGAACTCTTTAAAATCTGCAAGGAGCTGGCCAACCCTGCTGCAGTCTCTACCTCTCCTGTCCCCTCCCAGGCCCTTTGCACGGCACTGGCCTCGCACTTCATCTCAAAAACTCAGGACATCCTGTCCTCGCTCTCCTCCTCTCACCTTCCTCCCTCTCTTCCCGGCTCTTCCTCTTGCTCTCTTGCAGCCGCTCCTCCGCCCTCCTTCTCTGCTTTTCCACCTTTTTCTGCTGATGAGGTTTCCAGACAAGTCCGATCTATGAAAGCCTCGTCTAAACAGGTTCACCCCTGTTCCTCCAAAACCATCAAGGACCACATCGACTCCCTGGCTCCTGCCCTGGCTGACTTTTGCAACCACTCATTCGCCTCTGGAGTCTTCCCATCCCCCCTCAAGCACTCCCTTGTGCACCCCCTCCTTAAGAAACCCTCTTCCGACCCCTCCTGCCCAGCCAACTATCGCCCAATCTCCATTACTCCCTTCCTGGGCAAGCTCCTGGAGAAACTGGCCATCTCCCAGCTTAACCTCCATGCTGAATATGTTGGTAACCTTCATGACCATCAATCCGGCTTCAGAGCGGCCAGAAGCACGGAAACTGCTCTCCTGAACATCCGTGAGGACCTGCTCCTGAACCTCGATTCCAACACTCCCTGTGTTCTCATTCTGCTCGATCTCTCCTCTGCCTTTGACACTGTCAACCATTCCATCCTGCTCAACCGTCTCCGTGATAACCTGGGTATCACTGGTCAGGCTCTGGCATGGCTGACCTCTTTCCTTTCCGGTCGACCCTCCCAGGTCCAAATGGGCTCCTTCCTCTCCGACATCTTTTTCTCCACCTGTGGTGTCCCCCAGGGATCCAACACCTCTCCCTGGCTTTTCAACCAGTATCTGGCACTCCTTGCCCACCGCATCGCCGCTCTCTGCCCCCACTTCCAGTGCTATGCGGACGATACCCAGCTCATTTTCAGGCTACCCTCGGCCTCCTCCTCTTCTTCCCTCATCTCCGACTGTCTGTCTGCTATCCAGGAATGGTGTGCCGCCAATTACCTCTGCCTTAATGCCAGTAAGACTGAGATTCTACTCATCGGCACACCCACTCCCTCCTTCCCTGCAGCTCTCTGGCCGGCCTCCCTTGGCCCCTTTCCTGCCCCTACCTGCAAGGCTAAAAACCTTGGGGTCATCTTCGACTCCACACTCTCCTTCTCTCCTCATATATCTGACGTCTCTAAGAAGTCACACTACCAGCTGCACCTCCTCAGAGGTATTCTTCCCTTCCTCTCCTTCCCCCAGAAGCTCACTGTCTCCCGAGCCCTGGTTCTCTCAAGGCTGGATTACTGTAACAGCCTCTATCTTAATCTGCCTGCCTCCACTCTCCGCCCTCTGCAACTTATCCAGAACAGAACTGCGAGACTTGTCCTTGGCCTCAAGCCCAGGGACCGTATCTCTCCAGGACTGAAATCTCTTCACTGGCTCCCAGTGGCTGCGAGGATTAAGTTCAAAACCCTCTGCATTGTCCACAAGGCCTTCTGGGGCCTGGGGCCTAAATACCTTCAACTCTCTCTTCCTAAATATCTTCCTTCACGAGCCCTTCGCTCATCCGTCTCCAACTCCCTCATGGTCAGCCGCTTCTCGAAGCAACGAGCTGGGGGTAGATCTCTCTCCGCAGCAGGGGCCTCCCTCTGGAACAGCCTTCCTGCCTCCCTGAAACTTGAGGAGAACCATCTCCGGTTCCGGAAGCACCTCAAAACCTTCCTCTTCGCTTCTGCCTTCTCTCTCCCTCTCCCCTGCTAAACCTGCTTAACTCCCCACTGAAATTCTGCACTAAACCTGCATCTTGGCCACTCTCAGCGACCTCGGTCCAGGGCCCAGCCACTCTCCATTTGCACTGCCTCCCTGGCTCCCCCTGCACTGTGGGACTGTCACTGTATCCCTACAGCCCCATTCCTAGCACTTGCTCTGCACTTACCTCGCACTTGCCACCAGCTGGCCCTTTTATTTATTATTTATTATTTTATTACGCTACTTACCGTGTACTGCACTTTCCCCCCCACCTCCTCCCCCTGCACTTTCTCCTTTTCCCCTTACCTCTGCACTTGCCCGATCTGAATGACACCTGGCCTAGTAGGATCGTTTGTCTGTCTTCCCCTTGTTTCCCTCCCTCCCTGCCTTGTCGCGCCTTGAAACACTTGTGTATAGGCGCGTTACAAATACCATATCATATCATATCATATCAAAGGGGAAAGTCAGGATTTGAACCCAGCGTGAATTTTAGACACTCAACTACATATCTCCTCAGCTCTAGTTAACAGATTTAAGTTAATGTGTAACTTAAAGATATACAATACTTGAATAGTAATGGGACCTAAAAAGTACACAAATCACACAACCTGAAAAATATATAAATCCTTATGCTGAGCAAAAATACTACAATTGTGGCTTTATTTTCACTGAACCAAATGGAACACTACACTATCAGAATGCAATGCATGCTCAGCCTATAAAATAATGGTGTCTGGGTTTTGCATCTATAATTTCATGACTAAGACCCACAGCAACAGAAAACAAAACTATGTGACAATGGCACCTGCTCATAACTAGTGTTTACCACAGCATGCAGCTCATTAAACGTTATAACAAAATGTGATGTTCCAGGTCCTCCCCTGTGAAGGGTCAGACATGAGAGGCAGGCACAAAGTGGTAATATTCTCAACATCAGTCATTTTATTAACAGAATGGGGTTTGGATAAAGGCCTAACGTTCTCTATCCTAAAGCCAATGTCCCTTCCTATGCAACTAAAACTAAAGCAAGCTGACCTTGTGTCCAAACTAAATCTGACCCTCACACGAACATACACAAGCAAAATGTGCAAGGTAAATGTTTCAAACTTCAATTCGACAAAACCGTCCAAGAGCTTAAACATTTAACTTCAACAAAACAATCCTTGTGCTCAGGGGTTGGTTCTCTTGCCCTTGATTATTTTTGGGAAATGTTTCAAAATGTTCAGTTTCAAGAACAGTCTCTTGAAGGCAATGAAAATGTCCCTTATAACTAATAACTTCCTCAGGATTGCAAAACAAATGGCCCTTCCACAACACTGGTTGGAATATGGCAAAGGAAGGTCTTTTCTACTTTTCAGGATGGTTAAACAAATATATTTTCTCCAATAGAAATTAAAGTATGGCAAAGTCTTTTTGAATTCGCTGGTTGACAACATGTTTAATTGAAACAACTTAATATGACAAAGTTTCCACACTAGTTCAAAATGGGTATCTGGGTATAGTCTCCTACCAGGAAACCTTTGCACTGAAACTCTTGAAATCCTGGTTTACTCTCCTGCCAGGAATGTCTCCCTTTTGGCTCACACAGACCCCCTGGTGTACTCTCCTGCCAGGTATCTCTTTCCAAAAAGGTTTACCACCGGATGCTCTTATCGGGTCCCTCCGCAACATTCACATTCCTCTTAGGTGTTACACAATTGTCCTTCTTCAGTAGTAAAACTTTGTGGACTTCAGTTATTACTTTTCCCAACTTCCACCATACTGACATCCCATATAAGAAGGGTTGTTCAAGCTCGGTCTGTCAACCTTTCTTTTAAGGTCTCTTGGCAATGCTTGTTCCTGGTTTCACCCAACCGACATCTAATATCAGCAGAATTGTAACATATTTGCCTTACCTTTTCAATTCTATTTGGTCTGTATTAAAATATGCTTCCCAAATATTCTTTAACGTGTACGCACATCCCGGGCCCCCCTTGCATTTAGGATGGCTCACTGGTTCACTGGGTGGCTGCTGCAAGGAGTTTTTGTTGGGCAGCCTCCCCCTTCTTGGCAGAGTCTCGTTTGGGTCCTGTGTCAGCTTTTTTCATGATGCCTACCCCCGGAGCACCAGGCCAGGCAGAGCACCCCCAGGAGCAGGCATCATTCTCCTGGGTAAAAGCCCAGCTGCCCCTTATAGGGGCTCTTTGGACTCTGTCCTGGCGCCGTTGGCGCCAGGCTCATGTTGGACATCAGTCCTGGCGCCATAGGCGCCAGGCTCATAAAGGAAGGTGTTTTGTGCACTTACCTGATGCAGACCATGCTGCAAGTTTCAGGCCTCCCTGAGACCTGAAAGGGACTATTTTTTCATTGGGACTATTTTGCCACTCGGGCATGGCCAGGGAAGGATACTTACCTGGAACTACTTTGGGGGCTATTTAAGCCACGCCCAGACAGTAGCTCACACTTCACGTTGTTCTGCATCCAAGCAGCTGAACGCTCACCATGTCTGCTCCTGCATCTGGTCTCCAGCCACGCCCGCCTCGATCCTGGAACACCTGTAAGGAAAGAAGAGAAGAGAAAGGTGAAAACCAAGAATTTTATCAAACTTCTTACCTACATCCGGAACCTTCACGCCAGCGTTCCTGAGAAAAGACTCATTTAAAAGCACTGCGTTGCTCGCTGCAGCGCCGCGCTTCACTCACCTGTCCTCGGGAGTTCTTCTGGCTCCACCGTGACTGTCTGCACCGGTCGCCACATCTCTGCGCCTAGGGGAGAGAAGAAGAGACAAAAGGTGAGCAGAAGGAACATATGAGGAAAGCCTAATTTTCCGCCATAACACTTACAGGTCTTCTGTTGGTGGACCATTCCTCATTTCGGGTCGGCGCCGCTTCGTTGGCAGGTACCGCACCCCAGCCCCTATGGGGAAAGGACAAAAGACATTACTGGAGGAATATAAAGACATTAAGAGGGATCGCCCCCATCACTAACTCACCTGAGTTTACCATCGGCAATTCAATCCCTCAACGCATCGCCTTCATTCTGCACCTGAAATAAAGGACAGATCACAGGTTAGGAAGGCAACAGAAAAGGAGGCTCAACACTTGAACTTTTGCAATCTTCATACTTACGGCGTTCCGCTCGGAAAAGTCAAGTGGATTTTGCCAGCGACATTCTGAAAACCAGTGAAATAAGGACAAACACGCGCCCCTGCACCAGAAGCAGGATGGAGAGTTCATCCTTTCAAACCATAAGAAGGATATTCCTACGGGCCAGACAAGCGAGATTTGAGGGTCCTGTTCAGTCGGTGCTCCGAGTTCTGCACATCACGCTCAAAGAGGCCACAGCAACCCAGACTAGACAAGCGCCTGCGTGGGAGTCAGGTGAGCGCAGGTGAGCGTTACAGCTTTTGAGTCCTTCACCAACAGAAACTGTGCCGCTCTGCAGGACTGTGTCTCCTCTGGTTCTGCTGTGCACAGTTCACCTCGACTTAGTTCACCTTGACATCACCGGAGTTCCTCTTCTCCGGTCCCGAACGCCACCAGTCTGCTACCGGCAGACATTTCCTGCTTTCCCCACGAGTTTGCCTTTGCCTCTGGACTCGCTTCCCACTCTGCACACTCTGCAGCCTTTCTCCTCTCTCCTTCTCTGATCTGTCAGCTGCAGGAGCTTTCCAGGTTTAAATGTCCTTCGTAGCCGACTTGGATCCTGACAAACTAAACTGCACATTACATTTGGGGTCCCGTTCCATCCACATCGCTCCTTGCTACCATTACATTAGATGTTAGTTATGTTTTAGGCGCATGCATATATGAAGAATGAATAGGATTTTGTTGGATCAAAGTAGCGGTCTGATTTTTACCTTTATATAGTTCTGAATAATGACAACATGCCATCCAAAAATCTAGAATTAAGGGATCTTCCGTGCGAGAACGAGAAGAATGCTGCTTCTTTCCTGCAGCAGTCCCCACTCTCCCCCGACTGCCATCTCCTCCCATGTGATCCACCCTCAGAATACCACCTCCAGGGTCAGGATCAGATGGCGGCTGCCTTCCCTTGGCCACATGGGAGAAGAATTTAGGCTGGGGATCAGTGATGACTCGTCAGAATTCATACCCTTCTCTTATTTTTGTCAAAACAGCAGACATAAGAATAAACTAGGCAGTTTGGTTTGAAAAGCAGGGATTATTTTGCGACTACGTTTATTGTTTTGGAAGAAGGAATTGTGTAGTTGCGTGGGGCTTTCTGGTTGAAATCCATCTGTTATGTTAACGGGCATTTGTACAGAGCCTTTCACCATTGGTATGGACTCAACATGCTGTAGGTGGAACGCCCTCAGGGACTGGAGTCCAGAACAGTGGAGATAGAGCAGTAAATAGTGTGTGCGTGCACTCTGTATGTGTGCAGCTAGACCAAATTATTTGTGGTGGATAGCTGCATGCTAGAAGTAAGCCCTTGCTCACAACCCGCTTTACAAGTGCACAACAAATGCTCAACAAAAACAAACTGAAAAACACCATCTTAATTTCTTGCGGGTCTATGCGGCCATGCCCCAAGAGACATCAACACTTAATCGCACATCCTTATATATGCACAGCATGGTCGCTAAAATACCCTTCTTAAACATTAGCCGCCATTTTCCCCAGGCAGTACCTATACTGCAGACATTAATGGAGGTGAGGTGACCTTCTTGCTGTGCTGCCTTGGCAAAATTGCAATGATGGCCCGGGCTGGTCAATCGATCGGCAGCCGAGGCCCGCTTTGTGTCTTGCCGCTGACCTTCACCAGATACAAATGGCCACAGAAATGATGACCACCTCCCCACTCTCCCACAATGCCTTGGTATGATAGTAGATGTGCCGCTTCCAACATGGGTAAGTTAACTAGAGTCACTTTCTGCTAATCCGGACTTTTTAACCAACAGCACTTTGGATTCTGGATCTTGCAGCATTTCTTTCCCCTTTATGAGTATTTGCCAACAATTAGCAACATTGGAGCAAGAGTGGGCACCACTGTAAATGGTAGTTGGATAAAGTGAAGTGTAACTTAAGGCATGGAATCCACAGCAAAAACCTCTTGCCCTCGGAGAGTTAATCGGACAAAAACCTTCCCTGAAAATGGATGAGCCCCCTGGGGTATCCAGGCTGATCTAAAATCCCTTCTAAATTCTCAATGCAGTCAAATATATTCGTTTAAATAATGCATGGATCTGTTCCAGTTTTCAGCCAATCAAAAACGTCTTAGAAACACTGATATTGGCATATGGATTACATTCAGCACTCAATGCTCATCATTATATACTATGCACGATAAGGCACTGGTGACAAAATTCATATCATGGTGGCTTGGAACATCATAACTGGTGATGCTCGATTGTGAAACAGTATAATATCACACATACAAAGCCCAAGCCAAATATGTTCTACCCACCACAACAAAATCCACCATGCTCAAGAGGTCAAAGTTTAGGCGCCTGGGCTAGGATTAAAAACTGACTAACCTGTTTTGTCCCATTGTTGTGGTTTAGGTACTCGAAAGGGGAACAAAAGGGTTTTGGCCATATCGCAAATGAGCATTGGCAAAGCCAACAGTTTTGACTTTGTGCAGGCATGGCGAGGCATTTACCAGGTAATGCCCTAATGGTACTACGTTGATATGTCAACAGCTGGAAAATGGAGTGTGTGCCGGGGTAGAAAGACCAATGGTTGTCAAACGCCTATGTAATACCTATGCACAAGCCAAACTGTTGGCTTTGCCAGTGATCATTTTTAACAGCACTTGTTTACAAAGCAAGTGGTTGAAGGCCCACATGGTTAAGATGTTTTTATTACAATAGGAGCACATTTATAACTGCAATTAAGCCATGCAGTGGACTGTTTAGAAATAACACTGGCAGTCCATATACAGCACCAAGCTTGATGTTACTGATTGAAAGCGCTAGAGTTTGAGGTTACTGTGTGAAGATGCCAGAGATCCCAGGAGGATGTGTTTTGGGTGGAGAGGGGCAGGTAGTGGGTGGAATGGCCGTAGGGATGTACCGTGGCCATGGCCATCAATGGGAGGGTAATAAGTCCACGCCCCATCAAAGTTCTGTGTCACTGCTCACGTTCCATCTCTGTGCTATATCTGTACTACAATGCAATTGTTTTGCTTATAGTTGGCGCTTAAACACCACTGAATTAAAAACTAAAAATGTGACCAGGGGCAAAAACAAAGCAACATTTTACTGCGTCATATTTGCTACTTCTGCAGTTGCTTTAACAGTCCAATCGTAAGAGAATCACGGTTCTCATAAGCTAGTAGACTAGCTGTACTGTACTAAATAGTCCTATGCCTTTCTAATTGTTTTATTATTTCTGTGAAATTAATAAGCGTGTGTTCTTAGTTTTAAGTAGCACTTCAATTCTGCTTTGTGGTCTTGTGCGCTTTGTACATTTTAACTAGAAATTGGTTGGCTCATGAAAAACAAACCAACAGACGAGAATAAAATACCATTGATGTCATCAGAAAACCGAGCGAAGAAACGTCACCTTCTTGGAAGAATGCTACTGCCGTGGGACAGAGTGAACGTTCCTTCATTATGATTTTTTTGAAGCGCTGAATAATGCTCCAATTTTACAATAGAAACAAATATATAAAGCACGTTTGGAACACCGCTCCCATATGAGTAATTCTTTAAAAAACATTAAAATAAATTGCCTGTGCTGCAACAACGGCAACGGTTTATGAACAGGAGGAACACACCTCACTGACTGGAATGCGCTGAGGCAGGCGCTGGCATCCTTTTGCGTGAGAAGGGACGTACGCAGATTCAAGAATGTACGGAATGCCGCATCAGCGCGGCGATCCGATTGGCCGAGGTGTTTTATAACAGCGAGTTGAGGGCAGAACCGGAAAAACGAGGGCAGGCGGTCCAGCGGCGAGTGACAGAGGCCCCTCCTTTCATTGTAAATCCTGATGCTTTTTTAATGAGAATCTTGTGCTAAACCCTATCGAGTTGCCGACTTTAGCCTAATTTTTGAGGAGGGGTTCCTGTAAAGGCCAGAAGAGAATTCGGCCTGGAGTGCAATCTTTTTTACTGACAAAGGTTCTCTCTACATCCGATATGATATATGACATTTATAGCACGCCTATACACAAGTGTTTCAAGGCGAGAGGAGGGAAGGGAGGGGGATACATGGGGGGGAACAAGACAGCAATCTTACTAGGCCCAGTGACATTGAGATTTAAGTGCAGGGCAGAGGGAGGGGGAAAACTGCCAAGGGAAGGGGAGGAGGAGCCTCCAAGGCATACGACCAAAACATTGAAAAAAAAGTGCGGCCGGCAGTGCAGGGGTTAAGTGCAGACAACAAGCGTTACATAAGGGCAGGTGGAGGGTCTGTAGGGTTGAAGCTACAGTCCCAAGTGCATGGTTGCAAGGAGGCAGTGCAGGTGTGCAACTGGGAGGGCAGGGACCTGGGCCCATGGTTCAGAGGTTAGCCAGGTAACCAGTGCAGTAACAGATAGAAGATCAGCAGGGAAGAGGAAGACAGAAGCAAAGAGGAAAGTCTAGAGCTGCCTCCGGAACCAGAGATGGTTCTACTCAAGTTTCAGAGAGGCAGGGAGGCTTTTCCAGAGGGAGGTGTCAGCCGAAGAGAGAGAGAGATCTACCTGCAACTCGTTGCTTGGAAAATCAACTGACCCTCAAGGAGTTGGAGGTGGAGGAGCGAAGAGCTCGAGTAGGAAGATACTTCAGAAGAGAAAGCTGGAGATATTTTGGTCCCAATCCCCAGAAGGCCTTGTGGACGATGCAAAGGGTCTTGAGCTTGATCCTTGCAGCCAATGGGAGCCAATGGAGAGATATCAGTGCTGGAGAGATATCAGTGCTGGAGAGATATGATCCCTAGGCTTGAGGCCAAGGACAAGTCTTGCAGTCCTGTTCTGGGTGAGTTGCAGAGGACAGAGTAGACACGGGAAGATTTAAAAAGAAGCTGTTACAGTAGTCAAGCCTAGAGAGAACCAGAGTTCTGGGGACAGTGAGCTACAGGGGCAGGCGGGGGGGGGGGGGGACCAGGAAAGGAAGAATACCTTTGAGGAGGTGCAATTGGTAGTTTGACTTCTTAGAGACGTCGGAGATGTGAGGTGAGAAGGAGAGTGTGGAGTCAAAGATAATCCCGAGGTTCTTAGCCTCACAGGAGGGAGAAGGAAGAGGGCCAAGTGAGTATGGGCAGAGAGTGGTGGGAATGATGGGTGCAGTTGAGCCGATGAGGAGGATCTCAAGTCTTACTGGCATGCAAGCAGCGATCATTGGCGGCGCAACACTCCTGGATTGCAGACAGACAATCCAGGATGAGAGCAGGAGAAGAGGCAGCAGAGGGGAGCCTGAAAGCGAGCCGAGTGTCATCTGCATAGCACTGGAAGTTGGAGCAGAGAGCAGCAATGCGGTGGGCGAGAGGTGACAGGTATTGGTTGAACAAACAGGGAGAAAGGTTAGACCACTGAGGAACACCACAGGTGGAGAGAGAGATAGAGGAGAGGAAGGACCCAAGTTGGACCTGCGAGGGTCAGTCAGAGAGGAAAGAAGTCAGCCAGGCCAGAGCCTGATCAGTGATAACCAGGTGCTCACGGAGCCGGTTTAGCAGGATGGCATTGTTGACTGTGTCAAAGGCAGAAGAGAGATCAAGTAGGATGAGGACAGAGGGGAGATTAGAATCAAGGTTAGAGAGCAGGTCTTCATGGATGTTCAGGAGAGCAGTTTCTGTGCTTCTGGCTGCTTTGAAGCCGGACTGATGGTCATGGAGACACCCAACAGATTTAGTGTGAAGATTAAGCAGGGAGATGGCCAGCTTTTCCAGGAGTTTGCCCAGGAAAGGAGTGATAGAGATCAGGTGATAATTAGCCGTAAGGGAGGGGTCGGCAGAGGGTTTCTTCAAAATAGGGTGCGCAAGAGTCCTTCAGGGGGAGAGGAAGGTTCCAGAGGCTAAAGAGTGGTTGCAGAAGTCTGCCAAGGCTGGAGGACGGGTGTAAATGTGGTTCTTGATGGTTTTGGAAGAACAGGGAAGAACCTGTTTTGATGTGGTTTTCATAGATCGGACTTGTCTAGAAACCTGGTCAGCGTAGAAGAGAGGAAAGGCAGAGAAGGGAGGAGGATGACTGCAGGGGGGCCAAAGGAAGAGGAGAAAGTGGAGGAAGAAGTAGGAGAGGCCGAGTGGGTGGACAGGATGTCCTGGGCTTTAGAGATGAAGTGAGAAGCCAGGGTAGTACAGACGGCCTGGGAAGGGAAAGGAGAGGTAGAGACTGCTGCAGGATTGGGCAGTTCCATGCAGATTTGAAAGAGTTCGGCCGAGTTCTTCGATGCTGCAGAAACGTGGGCTTGGATGTGAGCTCTCTTCTTAGGGAGGACAGAGAATGGGTATTGCCTTTGGAGCAGACGACAGGCCAGTTTGTCGGAGAATGTACAAGATTCCAACCATTTCCTCTCAGCCACCCTACACTTGCGTTTAAGGTTGACCAGGTCTGAGTCGTACCAAGAGTTGCACTTTATTTTAGGCTTCATGCGGATCCTCGTGGCCGGGGCAAGTACATCGATAGAGTGGAGCATGGAGAGGGCTGTGTCAGGGTGCGAGTCAGCCAGAGGTGCAGGAGGGGGAGAGAAAGACCCGGCGAAAGCCTCACCTGACAACAGCTAATACTTTAGTACTTTAAAAACAGATTTTAAAGACAACTTTCCAAAATACGGTGGATTGTAGAAAAATTGTTCACAGTGGTTGCATCTCTTTTATGCTTGCACTCATTTTGTAGAGTGGGGAAAATGTGGCGAACAAACATGCCTAAAAACCAGGACACAATGATTGCCACTGGCTGCCTTTGCCTCCACCTACTCTCTCCTCCTTCTACTCCTGCGGCTGACTCCACCCTGACAGAGCCATCGCTAACTTGCACCGTTCCATCTCCAACACTCTTGGCATTCTTGCCCCTGTCATGAGGGTCCGACTGAAGCCTGTCAAAAAGTGCAACTCCTGGAATGACTCCCATCTGGCTGCCCTTAAACGCAAGTGTAGAGCAGCAGAATGGAAATGGGGATCTTCAGGTGCACCCTCTGACAAACTGGCCTGCCACCTTCTTCAAAGGCAATATAGACCCTGCATCCGCTCCAGGAAAGGAGTCTACATTCAGGCCCGCATCTCAGCGGAACTTTTTAAAGTCTGCAAGGAGCTGGCCAACCCTACTGCAGCTGCATCCTTTATTGCACCCACCCAAGCCCTATGCTCGACCCTGGCCACACATTTCACCACCAAAACACATGACATCCTGTCCTCTCTCTCTTCCGCTCCCCCTCCTTCACCAACATCTCTTGGGCCCCCTTCGGCCACCTCTCCCCTATCGCACCTGATGAGGTCTCTAGACTAGTCCGGTCTATGAATGCCTCCTCCAAACAGGTGGACCCCTGCCCCTCCAAAACCATTAAGGACAACATTGACACTCTTGCTCCAGCCTTGGCCGACCTCTGCAACCTCGTTCTCCCCTCTCCCCTCAAGCACTCTCAGCTAAAAAAACACTCCACTGACCAGTCTATTCTAGCAAACTTTCACCTGATCTTCATCACCCCTTTCCTGGGAAAACTCTGGGAGAAGCTAGCTATCACCCAACTCAACCTCCACACTGAATCTGTTGGTTGTCTCCATGACCATCAGTCTGGCTTTAGAGCCTCCAGAGGCACAGAAACTGCTCTTCTGGACACCTGTGAAGACCTGCTCTTAAATCTTGACTCTTAACTCTCCCTCTGCCCTCATTCTTCTTGACCATCAGGCCTAGTATGCTAGTTTTTCTGTTTAGATCCATTCAGAAACTTCAAGGCCCAATAATGATTACTGTATTCCCTTGTTCCCCTCCCACCTTGAAGTGCACTCCACCTGGGTATGCTGTATAAATATACAATTACAATGAACTGTGCAAAGGGTTACCTGTCTATTTTTCACAGATACTATTTCAAAGAATTCAGCGGGGGCGGTATAAAACAGGAAACCAGACTTTTCCCGCTACACACCTTGTATCTGAAAGAAGTTAGTAACGCACATAAGACTCCTATGCTTTCTTTAAAAAAGGGGTTGGGCGCAGGTACCCTGCACAGCGCTATTAGCGTTACCGGTCCAGCACAATTTGTGGTGGGGAGGTAAATCCCCATTGTGGGTTTCTTGGTGCTATTAGCACAGCGTTAATAGCGCCAAAAATGAGAACGGAAAATAAGGCAGTAATAACGTTTCTGCTGCATTTTACAACTCTGCCCAACTCATGACGAATTACGTGTCTCCCTCTCTCTCTCACACACACACACACACCCATTCCTGTAATGTTACAAGTACTGTATACAAGATGAAAAGCCTTTAAAACTAAAAGCTCACAATTTTAGCCAAGCAATTTCACAAACATACTGATCTGATGCTGGAGTGGTCTTGGGGTCAAGCGCTAGCGATGTCGGTTTGAATCCTGGCCTCAGCAGCACAAAGCACTCCAGTCACATAAAAATAATGAAGAGTACAAATGGCTCCCCCGGATCCCAGATCTGTGGAGTCATGATTTGCCGGATCTCAGACCCAGCAAGATTCGCCCCAAATGCCAGCACTGTAGGTAATAGTAACCCAGGCGAGAAGGGTCAGCAAGCATGTTACTTATGCAAATAAAAGCGTTAAACACAAGTGACACGCATAGTCCGATTGTTTTCATGACGCCTTATGTTCATAAGATGAGGCTAGCAAGCCCGATTTGGCCAATTTGCTTAATGAGGCGTAAAGCATTACAAAAAAGTTTGGGTTAAAGATTCCCTATTCTAGGCAAAGAGCCTGAAGGAATATATTTGAGTTATAAAAAATGTACACAGACGAGTTTGAACGTTTTTTTTTTTTAGTTTAGGGTGATGGGATCCCTAACATTAATGGTAGACCAACTCCAAACTAACAGCCCTAGTGCACCACCTGCTTTACGCCCTAACACTAGGCTGAGTGGGAGTGCCAGGGAAGCCATTTTGTCTGTGAGGGCTCAAAAACAAACATTGGGTTTAAGGGAACGGGCAGAAATTTCACAAGACTAACTTTTTCTTTTGGGAATTTTTTGGTATAAAAAAAAAAAAATCTTGGAATCTTATGATTGTTTTTTCCATTTCTTCTGCCGTATTTTCAGCAGCAACCCAAAAAAGGCAACGTTTTTCTCAACAGAGGGTCTTTTACTTGTGCCTATTTGCACTACTGACATGTAGTCTGTCTCACGTTTGCCCCCCTCACATGAGACTGGCCCCTCCAATCTTTATAGATGCTCTGGACGGTCAGCAACTCTAAAGTCCTATTGTCCTCTGTTGAACCACCATTGCCTGCCGCAGCATACCAACAGGGAACGAAAAAAGATGGGCGAGCCCTCTTTTTTAGGGGGCCTGACTCGAGAGGGTTAAGTAGTACAAAGATACGAGGGGGTTGAGTCAAAAGCTTCCCAAGCCAATAGCTTGACAGGAGGTCACTAAGGCCTTGCCAGAGAGCTAGATTACTACTAGCTCTGAACAAACACACCGTGGAGAACAAAACAATACAGATGTATTTAACAGGAAGACATATTTCAGTTTTTGTACGTATGCCGTGGTGCGACACATATGCATACAACAAATCTGCATAATGGGGATTTAGTATACAGTAGTGAGTCTATTTTATGTGTTGTTTGATATCACAACACACAACACATAAAATAGACTGTCACTACTGTATACTAAATCCCCATTATGCAGATTTGTTGTATGCATATATGCTGCACCACGGCATACGTACAAAAACTGAAATATGTCTTCCTGTTACATACATCTGTATTGTTTTGTTCTCCACGGTGTGTTTGTTCAGAGCTAGTAGTAATCTAGCTCTTTGGCAAGGCCTTAGTGACCTCCTGTCAAGCTATTGGCTTGGGAAGCTTTTGACTCAACCCCCCTCGTATCTTTGTACCAACAGGGAACGTCATCAGAGCTCCCCAAGTTCCCCAACCTCAAGTGTGACAAGGTCATCCAGTGTCTTATTTCTTTGGCTTCTTGTAGTCACAGATTTATAATGGGTAAAGCAAAACCTAGGTGTATCAGAAAGCAAAGAGACGAGGGCTGGATGAGCGACTCACTGGTGTCTTGGGGTAACTTGAGAGCTGGGCTACGCCATGGCTCCTGCCGGTGCATTCAGCGTCTTCTGTACTAGATAGAAACCGCCCTAGCACCGCCTGTCCCCAGGCCCCTGGGTTCAGAGTCTCAGGTGGTGCCGTAGACAATTTGCCTGCCCTAGAAAGACACCTCCAATTAATGCACTGTTGGTCCTATGTCACTGCGCGTTGCTATGTAAATAGCAACGAACTACATGCACTTCGAGTCCCCGGGCTGCAGGTCACTGCTATCGGTTTCCTTGCAAGCGATACAGTGGCACTTCCATGAATGCTGCCAGCTCAGATATACCTTGCATAAAGGATGCGCTGTGTCAGTGCTGAATTATGACGGCTCAAAGGTAACACCAGAGGTCCAGTGGCTGATTTCTGACTTTGGAACCTGAAGGCCTCTGGTCCAATCCCGGCTTTAGCATTGCGCAACAAAATAGTGCAATTCCGGGCAAATGAGTGATCTCCATGTGCTTCAAAGGGTAAAAATGTGCTAAGTAAACATGTTAAAAAAAAAAAAAAAAAACTTCCACTTAAAATGTAAAGCATGCCAATGAGAACCCGCCCTCCAGCATCGCATCCTGGTTTGTGTAACCTGTTGTAGATCAGAATCAGGAGACGGACACGCTGGCATATTGGCTGAGTGCTACTTTATTAGAAAACACTAGGTCAAAGCTGTCCATAAAGCTAGGATTCTCTGCCCTGTTCTATAAAGGAAAAAAAAACATAAAAAGGGTGCTCGTAAGGATGTATTAGAAAAAAATAAAAATCCCCTGCCCAGAATCCTTTGCTAGTCTGAGTTCCGTCCCTACCAATACAAAAGGGAAAAAAACGAAGTGCAACAAAGGTACACTTAGGGCCCATGCCTGAATAAAGAATTTGGTGGCTGGTTTCGGACCCCAACCCTGGTGTCTTTCCATCAGGTGGGGCTCCTCGCCAGTGGTCGAAGTGTACGAAAAGAAGTAGTGGAGCTATGTTCTCTGCTGGCATGCCCTGCTTCCCACAAACCCTATCCCTGCCCCCCTCCCACGCACAATCCAAACACCCAAACAAACACATCTGCTGTTTTTGGGAATGTGTAGTGCACTGAAGTGCAAGCATCAACATCTTCCTACACTTTTATTTTAAAACTAAACCATTCCGGAACGTTTAATAAAAAAAAAAAAAAAAAGTATAGGAGCCATGAGACTTAAAAATAAAAAGTATGGGAGCACCGCTCCCGCCCACTTCGACCTCTGCTCCTCGCCCAGATGCACAGTTCAACCAAGTACACTGAATGTCTCCTCAATCTTCCTCTCCTCGGGTCTATTGGTGGTCTAGGATTGGTCTCTCCTTTCTCGGTTCTCTTGTCTTCTTTGCCACTCGGGGACCGCTAGCGCTTATCCCCACTCGGGTTTTCTCCCTATAGTTCCCACCTTGGGGGACTCCTAGTGCTCTCTCCACCTGGGCACTTCTTGGACCTCGACCCACCATGGGGTTTTTCTACTCCCACCACACGTTGGGGGTGCAGGGGGGGTCTATTCAGGTTCTCTCCACTTTGGGGCTTCTTTAGCTTTACCCCGCCTTGGGGCTTCTTTGCTCTCACTGTGTCTTCGGCTTTGGGTCTTTTTGCCCTTATCCAGCTTTGGGTTCTCGTTGCCCTCACCACGCTTTTTGGGTTTCTCACATATCACCCCGTCTTTGGGTCTTGTTGCTGTCACAGTCACACCACCTTGGGGTTTTGTTATTCTCATCGCACCTTGGGGTTTCTCTGGGTTCACCCTGCCTTGAGGCTTCTTGCATCTCACCCCACCTTGGGATCTTGTGCCTCTAGCCCCGCCATGAGGGTTTCGTTTCATTCACCCCACTTTGGGGCTTCTTTTCATCTCACGCTGCCTTGGGGGTATCATGGCTTTCGCCCTACCTTGGGGTTTCATTACTTTCTCCCTGCCTTGGGGTTTTATTGGGTTCAGTCTGCCGTGGGGCTTCTTGCATCTCACCCCACCTTGGGGCCTCATCGGACCTCACCGTCCTTCTCCCGGTTCCCCGGAGCCACAGCGTACCCCTGTTTTCCAGGCGATGCTCCTCAAGAGGTTCAGCAAATTCATCCGGCGCAGCGCTGCTTATTCGACTTCTCCACTGGGTTCTGCATCGGGTGCAGCTAGCTCCCCTTTCCTGCTGACTTCTGGCAGGAGTCTCTGCTCTTCTGGGCTTAGCACTGCAGACTCTTTGCTCGGCAGGTAGTGTGTGTGTGTTCCGTGGGCTTGGCTGCTCTTGAGGTCCGCCAGACCCGGCCTACGCTCCCTCTGCCCTTCCACACACCCCATGAGGCCATCACCAGGCTTCTGCAGCTCCACGGGTCCCTCTCCTCCTGTTTTCCAGTTCCGATTGGCTCTTTACCTGCCACTCCTCCATAGGCTGGGATTATCCACTGGTCTCTTGTTCCAGACTAGGACTGGCAATACAGAGGGCCAGAAACCAAACCAGCCATTCTCAAAGGAAGTTTCAAACGATCATATAATTTAACTTCCATATAGCCAACCAATGTATTAGGGATCATTTCCCGTCCTCTAAAGAGGGGGCGAGGGGAGCTTGCCCCCTAGTGTGATCCGACTTGCCCTGTTCTCTAGTGGGTGTTTGCGCAATGGGCTCACCTCGCTAGTCCCAAAGTTGGTGGCTCCCTCTTGGGGACAGGAGGCACATTTCCTGGACTCGTCACAAACCCCACACATTATTATGTGTATGCATTAATGTTATTGAATAGATAACAAAGAAGTCCATTTTGGAGGAACTCAAAACAAAGCATTATTTAAAACAAATTATAGAACGTTAATTGAATGTGGTTGGGAATGGGAAAAGTGGTTTTTGGGGTGGGGAAAAAGTATTTTTTTTCCTTCTTTTTTTTTAAAAGGTGTGCTTACTAATTTGTTAATGATTTGTAAATCAGGGCATCTCCAGCGTTTTCACTGATTTCTTTCTGCTTGGCCGCCTGTTGCGATTCTATTGTTGCATAGTGCGTCTGACCCTCTCCCCATCTATTTTCTGCCCCCCTCTTGTCTCTGCCCCCATGGTGCTCTGCGTTCTCCCATCTTTTCTAACTGCTTCTCCATCTCCTATCCTCCCTCTCTCACAAAGTCTGGAAGGAAGAAGCTAAAAACAGCACTCCTGAGTTCCAACCCTGGTCTGCACATCGCATACCCCTATCACTGACATTCTCTTTGCTGTTCCTTCTTCTAACCTATGGACCACCCACAATATGGTTTCTGCCCTCTTCCTCTCCCATTAGTGGCAGCACTAGATGGGAAGTGCTCTTCGCATCTTCCAAATGCACCATTAATGTCTATAATAATGGCACCACTATGGCCCAGGGCTCCCAGTCCTACCTCCTCCTTCTTGACAGGTGTCTGGCTTCTCCCTTCAAACCCCCCACTCCTTCACTCCTACTTCCCTCATCCCCGGCCTCCCCTCGCAAATCTTGTAAAGGGGCACCCAGCTTCACTTAGCTACCCTTAATTCTCACTCTGCTACCAAACGCTCCCCTGACATCAGTCACCTCCTTGAAGACCTTGACGTCCTTGCTCTCACGGAGACGTGGTTCAAGGCCGGCTCTGCCACTGCTTTTGACACCTTCTCCCCGACGGCTACAAGATCCCGTCTAATCCCATGTCCTCCCGGCCAGTTGGTGGAGTGGCTCTGACCTTCCCAGAGTGGGTTCCCCCTCCATCATCCCCACTCATCCTTTGAATGCCTAGACTGCAGGCCGACCGTCTCACCTACCTTCTCTCTTACTCTCGCTACCATCTACATACCCCCGGGACTACGAATCTAGCTCATCCTCTGACACTGGCCTGCCGCCTACTTCAAAGGTAATGCAGTCTCTCCATCTGCTCCAAGAAGAGGGCTCATGTCCAAGCTTGCATCTCTGGAGCCATCAATAACATGGCTGAACTGTTCCAAATCTGCAAGGAACTTGTCAATCCTACCACAATCTCCTGCTCCCTCCGAGGCCCTCTGCTCTGCATTGACCTCCCACTTTTCCTCCAAAACTCTGGACATCCTGTCCTCTGTCAGCTGCTCCCTCCTCATCCTCCCTTTCTCTCGCCCTCCTTACTCTCCTCTTTCTCTGCCATTGCACCAGATGAGATATCTAGAGTTGTCCGCTCTATGAAAGTCATCTAAACAGGTGCTCCCCTGCTCCTCCAGAAACCATCAAAGACATCGCCTCACTCGCTGCAGCCTTGGCTGACCTCTGCAACCACTCCTTTAGCACTGGCTCCTTCCCTCAACCCCTTAAGCACTCTCTTGTGCATCCTCTCCTAAATAAGCTGTCTGCTGACCCTTTGCCAGAGCTGCTATGTATTTAAAGTGCTCACAGAGCACAGCTGCTAGATACCCACAAACCATTGCTGACACACGCACAAGCAGAAGGACTAGGAATCTGTTGCACAAGGGCCATCAGATGTCCTTGCAATATTAGGTGACTCCTCTGAACAGAGTTTGAGGACTTTTGGGATAGACAAGATTGAATCCTGCTCAACAATCTTGAGTCCATTAGATATGCTCCATTTTAGGAGATCGTCATTTCCTTGGACGTGTCTTCGTTCAGCACACCGAGTAGTGTGAATGCGGCCCTTGAGTGACTAGACACTCGTTTACGAGGACCGCAGTAAAAAGGAGCTTTCTTTGTAAAGACTGCAAAGGCTCTACAGATCCGACTGAACACACCGTCTGGAGATAACATTGCCCAGTGAAGCAGGGGGCCTATTTCATGCATTGTTGGGTTTCTTTCACCACCACAAGCTCCCCATAACGAAACCATATAACAGGCTTAAACTGTTTCCATTCTTTTACAGTTTTGTTTTACTTGTGTCCAAAAGCCCTGAGGCTTATCTCAACCATACGTGCCAGCATTGCCTCAGGAAAACACATTTTCTTGCTGCTTTTGCCTATAGCTGAACTTGAGACCTGTCAGCAGTTGTCCCTTGTCCCTTTTTCACACTGGTTGTGCCCACAAAAAGCCACGAAGCATCGTTCTGCAATATTACCAGCATTGCCAATGTAAAGCATATTTTCTTGCTGCCTATGTCCGACAAAAACCAGGAGGCCCGTCTCAACATTGTATGGAAGTGTCACCTCCGTTTCATGCTAGTTGTGCACAAAGAAACATACAAAGCATGTACTATAAGGGAGCGCTGCCACTACTTCATGCCATTTGTGCACAAATAAAATCAAGAGGCCAGTCTCATCAACACATGCAAGCTTTGACACGGTAAAACAAACGATCATGTTATGTGCTACCCTTTACACTTACAGCCCCCCCCCCCCAAAAACCAAAAGCTCCATGCCACACACATGCTCCCGCATTCAAATAGAGACATATGCTCACATATGCATATGTCCTCCACAGACATGCAAGCATGGACACTGTCTCAGGGGCACACTGCTGAGTGACTCCCTCATGGCCAGGGTGGGAAGACCATCCCCGCCCATGAGTCACCCAGTCCAATGAACCTCTCTTCACCCCACTCCCTCTCTGATTGTACACAGGCTGTTGGTGGGACTCAGTATTCCGACCCCACTCCTACCTGGGTGACAGGCAGCTAGAAGGTGAGGTCAAAGCCCCTCCAAGTCATGGAGCACCTAACATGTTCCCACCCAATGTTACCCACCTACTGTGCATGTGCAATGGTTTTGGCTTCGAGATCAATCTCCGTTTCATATCTGCAGTTCACAGAGCACGTCATGAGTATGGCAGGCCGTGTTAGGCCCTCTGTCACTCATGAGCTTTGACTGTGAAAAGTGTTGGGTGAAGACGTAGGGGCACTGCCCCATCTGCCATCAGGTGACCCGTATTGTTCACAGGTGACTAATGAAATGCAGCTATTTACCATCGATGCTACATTAGTTTGAAAATAGTTTGTGTGTGTTGATATTTTGTTTTTCTTTTTTGAAATCTTATCTCATTTACTTTTGGAACAATACAGAACACAAAGAATGAAGTTAACAAACAGTCTCACCCTCACGGGGCCTAGACCTGCAGCCACCATACACACCCCAGAGATGTGCCACCTGTGTTCTCCAGATGTTTAGGACTGACTCACATGATCCCTCACCATGACTACATAGGCTAGGGTCGATGGGAGTTTTAGTCCAAAAAGAATGTCTGGCGAGTCACAGGCTGGAGACCGATGACTTATCCGATAGGACCGAGGCACCAGTCTCGGGAGGATAGCTCAGGGGCAATGTGCCCACATTGGAAGCAAGACGACAGAGCACCACAGGTTCGATCCCCGGGTCCGCACTTAGAAACCTCTGGGTATTTAAGCGGGTTATAAATAACCTATCAGATCGTTACCACGCTTTCTCATCTCGCAGCAGCTTGAGTCCTTCTGTATAGAGAATTTGGTTGCAAAGCTGCAAGCTACAAACCCCAAATACAATTTTCAGGAGTAATAATTCCAAGTGGCAAGCTACTAGCTTGCCACAAAAAGTCACTAGCCACCTAAATTTTTACACATGCGCTCAGCACACAATTTACTTACTTGCCAATTATCACTAGAAAATGTCTACTGGCAAATGCAATTTTTGAGCCCTGCAATTTTGATAGGAATGCATGCAACTTTGCATTGTATTCCCTCACTTTTTTCCACTCTGCTGTACCTTTGAGACAGGGAACAAAGCATGCATGACATAGCACGTGCTTGTTGATGAACGAAATCCTGTGCAATAACAGGAATCTTAACATGGTAAAGCAGGTCGCAACATCAGTTTATTTGTGTTTTAAAGTTGGAACCGTAACATTGCCAATCCAAACTTTACATTTTGTATTTTTGTTATTTCATCACCTTTTTATAGGTAGAAGCATGCCTTCTTTTTAAAATGTGGTTTTTCCAGTTGAATTCCTCTTTTCATGTTAGTCTTCCTGGTATGTTCCCAAATGTAAGACTTTTAGGAACATATGTGCGTGTTTTTTTTATCATGTTGATTTTGGTCATATACACAGGTGCGTGCCATGTGTTCTTTCATAGTTGGAGATGTTGGTGTTTGGTTACATTTCAGCCATCCAAGTATCTTCATGCACTTGTGGCATTTTCATCCATTCATTCAGCACTTGTCCCATTGGCACGTACTTGTGTAACTTTTCACCTCTGGTGTATCCATCCGTGCACTGAACACTTTGCTGTGTTGTTCCATTGACATGCATTCGTGGGACTTTAGACCAAGTGTTTATGTCCCAATAGATCAATGTTTTTTTTCTTAAAAAGTGATATTACTTGAGTTTGACTAATCAGATTTTCCAAATGTGTGCTGCCTGAACTACTTCAAGGTAAGGGCCAACAGGGCTGTTCCAATTAATTGGACAATTTCGAGATGTGCATGATGGTGACAACAGTAAAGATAGACACAACTGATCACAGTTCAAGGGTGTTTATTGAACTATAAATGCAGGGTGTAAAAACACCTAAACTAACCTAAATCTAAGATGGGAGCAAGCGTTGACTATCAAATGAAAAATAAGGCATTCCTAGTGTCATTGTGTAAAAATAAAAGGGCTTATACTAAGAAAAACCTATTGCCAATTCCTTACAACTAATTACAGAAAGAGTGTGAGATAGGGTATCAAAATAAAGAAGAAATATTTCACAAATAATAAGTCAGGATGAGATTTCCTCGAGGTCTCCCTTCCCCACGTTTTTAGCACAGGAACAGGTGGGACTTTGGAGCACAGCACACACACACTCAAGCCTTTGCAGCACAAGCCTGACTTTGCCTGACCCTTAGGTTGAGAAATGTCAGGTGAAGGGCTTTATTATTAGTCTGTTGTCTTTCGTGTCGGGAGAAAGGATTTGGGTAGGAAAAGGTGAGGGTGACATGAGGAATGATAATCTTTGTCCTAGGGGTTTTGGTAAACTCATGAGGGTGAGAATGGTAGGGTTCATGAAACGAATGGAGATGATTTTACCGTGATCAGAACACGGGCGATTGTGGGAATGGTAGTGTGTTGTTTGAACAGATTGCAAGTGCGGGAAATAATTATATGAACCTGGAGAAGAATGTCAGGAGTATTCTGGGAGGGAGATAACACAAAAACAAGGTTTCTGGGGTTTGTGGTTTTTGAGTGCAACAGGGTGGTTGGATTTGCTGGGTATGGAGGGGTCATTGGATCTTGGCCAGAGGGGGTTCCCTGGGAGGAAGGATGGGGGTTGTCATATAGCCTATAAAGGCTTCAGCGGTTTTGTCTTCCTCTCCCTCTGTATAATGCAGTGCCTCACCTAGGGTCTTTCCCGGAGCACAGCCTCAGATTCCTCTTTTCCAGGGACTCTCTTCCTTCCATCCACCCCTGGGGTTGGTGTCTGAGGGCATTGGCCCATCCCAAACCACCTGAATAAGGGATTCCTGGGGCTGGCTCGGGAGAATACCCTCAGGTTTCTCACAATACTGAATGCATGATGTGTTTGGCTGTACACAAAGACCAACATTTTTCAATATGACTTTCCCACATGATAAATCACCAGTTCTTGGCAAGTTTCCGGCACTTTCATGGACAAGGCCAAACGTTAGAGACAAAAAAGTGTTTTTATTTTCCTATGTAAGCTCCATGTACCCTTAACTATGTTACTCAAAGAAGGCTGCTGATAACCAAAAAAGAGCAAAGCTGAGGATTCAACACTCCAAACGCATTAGAATATGGCATTCATCATATCTTCATACAAAGAGTGGTAGAAAGTACGCCGGCAGGTTTCGCCTTACATGGGCTTAGTTAGTGATGGAGAGTAACATGCACGCCTGGCTAATGGTATTGCAAAAACAGAATTTCCTACACCCATATGTTAGAGGAATGGTGTTTATTTCATACCGGAATTAAAACAAAATCTAGTGAATTACAGATTTTTGAAAACCGTGGTTACAAAAGTAAAACGGTGTTAGAATCAGATGAAGATTTTTCAGGGCTTCTTAAGTGGGAGTATTCTATTCCCTGGTAAAAGTATTTTATCATTGCGTTGTGGTTCAAACAAATGGAACTGTACACACATGCAGTCATTAATATATACATAAAAATACAATTAAAACATTACTGTCCTACCTCATTAAAGTATACATTACAAATATCCAAGACATTACAAATATGTTCCAAGACTTATAAACACTATGGATTCTAAGATCTCTTCAAAACATCGAATGGCCGCCAGAGACAACGCAACAGATTTCCCGGTCACAATCTGGGTCCAAAAAGTTTCATGGTCTAGGAAGCTATATATTTTTTTTTTTTTACAAAAGAGGAAACGTGTTTACATTTCACGAATACAGTGTTGGGATGTTCCATTCCTTCAACCATTCCTTGAAGTTTATAGAACCTACGAGATCTCTCTCGATCATTACTTGCACCTACGATCTAGTGGGTCAATAGCAAGTTCATGCGTAGACGCAAAAAAAGTTCCTTCTCCAAACAGAATCCAGGAATTTTTCGATATACGGCTCTGGGACTGTGTGGGGTTTGGAGATTGTTACCACACTGCGAAAAGCTGGTATTTTCCTGCCACCTCATTAGTTCATACCCAGTCCATCTCTATCAGTGACTGATGGTCCACAATCCAATTATTCATCTATCTATCCAAATATAACACAATGGCCAGAATATTATTCAACCATCCCGAAAAACGTGTTGGAGGCTCGTTAGTCAAGAGGACGTGCAACTAGGAATAGAGGGAATACTCCATAAGCAATCTGATCTTCCTGAAGAAGGAAACATTTCCAGTCAAAGCAGGCCTGCATGGATTTCAGACCCAATTCATTCAAAATGATAGAAGGTGGCACACCTTGTGGCAAACCTAGAACTTTCCGCCAAATTAGACCCTCAAAAAGGGACCATATCAGCTCAACCCCTAGCAAATAGAGGTCTACATCCTACATTCGGGCGGTAACACCTTGTCCCTATAGTAGGTTAGAACTGGTAATAAGGAGAATCTCCCCAGTTTCCACACAATTAATTGCTCCCCAAAAACATATAGATTGTTTTCCCAAGGCTTCAATTTGGGTCATCTTTTTTGGGCAACTATAGATCGTAAAGCCCAAATAAATATCACTTTCAACCTGTTCAACAGGATTTCCTTCACTTTCCACACAAACAGAGCTTTCCTCTTTTTGCTTCCACAAACCATAACCTTGGATTTCTGGCCGTTAATTTCTAGGCCATGTGCATGCATGAACAGAGATCAAGCTCTTTGGATCGTTGCAAACCAAGTGGAATTTGGTCCATAATGACCAAATCATCTGCATAAAGTAAATAGTGGCATTTCTGGGAACCAATATCAGTAAAAGTATTAATAGTGGGGTATTTTTCTGGTGAAATTATCATTTCAAAGTTCCAGTTCAGTCCAAGCAGAAGTAATAACAGAGCTCATTCCAGTGGCACTGGCCTACGTTTGTCCATGGAGCCGTGTGGGTGGATGCATCCTCTGAGTGGTTTCCTTTTCCTTTTCCTTTTTCTTGAGATTCCAAGAGCGTTTTCCTGTTTTAGGGAGTAATAGTGGCTGGTACACAATTTATCTGTAGACAAGGGTGCAGCTTGCTTGTAAATGTACACCAAACAAAATGACGTCCGTGTATAATACTAGCAAAGGGAGCTATATGTATGAAAATTCAGCTCATGTTCTAAATTATTATCTAGTAGTCCCATAACTAGTTAACCTGGAGCCTCGTTATTATCAGAATAAAACCAACTAAAAATGTCCATGCACTGCCACCACCCACGGAACCGAGAAGGAGCTGCCAGGATTTTCCACGCACAGTTGCACGCCCGTTCTAAATTGAGTGATTTAATGATCAAAAAGGAAAATGATATAAAAATGCACTAGCCTGTCACGGTGAGTTGGTCAGTCAGTCCCTGGGCTAATTCTTTTTCATGTCAACTCAATACTTAAACAACATATTGCCTTGGCTCATGCCAGTTTCTGAATTCAACAACTTTTGAACTGGTTTCGTTAGTTTCCAAGTTTCTGCCTTAAAAGCTGCTTTTGGCGATTTACCTCATGACCCCTTGCCACACCTGGCAGAAATAGTACACTTGTCAGGCGCCATTTAACGTGACAAACACAATATCTCCTTGGCAGTCATTCAAACCGCATGTAAAGAAGTCTCATAATTGGCAGAATTCTGAACAGCGCAGTGAGGGTGCCCATGAGACATTCCAAGTGCTCCCTGTCCTCCCAGTCACACTGAACCGACAGCTCTAAGGTGCTTTACACAGAGCATCTGATCTTCCACAAAGCTTCCAACTTCAAATTAATTCACATGAAATCAGCAAAGAGATTTTTAAAGGGGTCAGGCAGCGTGCAAATCATTCTTTGTGAGCTACCACTTGCATCTGAAAAATAGACGAAGCAAATTCTGGTTATTTCTTAAAAATAAAGGGTCGACTCTACATTCTCGGTAAACGTAGGCTTAGGCTTCCCTATTTTACACCCTCAGTCAAGTGGCTACTTGATCTGACATCCTACTGCGTTCACATGTAGATTTTGTAATGGATTTCATTTATTTAAAGTGCAAGGGTTTATAACAAAATAAACATTGAATATCTAATTGAGGATAAAAGCAATGAAATCAGATTACCACTGAAATCCTATGTCATAATTCAAGATAGAAAACTTGTATCTATATAAATCTCTTAAAGTACTATAATCGTAGAACATTCAATGCTTTACATTCAGTTAATAATCTATCAGGAGTCTTCAAACCTAGTCCATCCCTGCAAATCCTACGTAATCTGGCTGCACGGGGAATTTGTATCCTTGCACCAATTATTTAATGGATAGGACGTGCAGATTCCTGCTCCATCAATTCTTTTTTTGCCCTTCAATGCGGAATGCCTCTCTTGTACGAGATACTCTCCCAGCTGTTTTTAAGACTGATATTTACACATGAAACTGAAAAATGTTCCTTTTTAGTGCAGTGATTTTCAATCAGATTTACTCCATTTATTTTTCCGCAGCAGCGATTCTTGCATCGTTTCTTCTTCATGGGTGTCAGAGGTGTTGCTCGGTCTGGAAAAGATCCGGGGATACGCTAATTATGGGACTATTTTGGAAGAGTGGAGTTTGTGGCGGGACTCCCTCTCTCCTGCGCACCCTTTATTTGGTTGTTAGTTGAGTTAGACCTGCAGCCAGAGTCATAGTTTGTCAAGGAACCAACTCCGAGGTTCCTACTGTCTAGAAAGATTGTGGGGGGAGTGACAAACTTTTGGACTGGAAAGGCGCTGGTTGGGTTTGATAGTCCAGTATTTGTTTGTAGGTAGTTTGCACAAGAAAATAGATGGTCCAGGTTGTTGGTGTGTTAAACATGAGATTTATAGGTTTATTCCTTGTTATAATCAGCACCAATGAAAGACATCATTGGATGTAAATGTAATATTCATAACATGATGATATGTTACACAGCCGACGCGCGTTTCAACCTAAGTCTTTTTCAAGGCCAATTGGGTTTGGTGGTTGAGTTTTCAGGTGGAATGGGCTGGTCCTCCCAAGTGTGGGTGCCAGAGGGCTGAATAGCCGTACTTGGCCGGGTTCGGCAATGCTGTTGTGTGGAGTCGTGGACTATCAAACCCAACCAGCGCCTTTCCAGTCCAAAAGTTTGTCACTCCCCCCACAATAATTATGGGACTATCAGGACTCGGGGCTAGCTAGTCTTTTTGGTTGTAACCCCCAAGCTTCTATCCGGGGCTACAACCAAAAGACCCAGGGCTATAGCCCCCCTCAGACACCTCAGCAACGCCTCTGATGGGTAATTTGTAGTGCTTCACCTACTAGGCACTAGTCTGGTGACAAAATAGATAGTGTTGTACAACCTTTATGTTAATGAGCTTTTGTACTGCACCCATCACCAACGTGGTGGTTTTACGGCACTGAGGTTTACCAGACAGTCGCGTATTGTGTCCTCGCCAAGGGGAACTGGATCATGGCCTGCGAGGCAAATGAAGTGGGCCAAGTGGTGAGCGGAAAGGTTCAGTGGAAGTAAACATCCAATTGAAACGGTGCATTGGGAATGAGGGGGTAGGGTGTCTGTGGTAATAGAGGTGCATGTGCGAATCTCGATGAGCTCCAAAAGAGGACTGCTTATGAAGAGTGGGAATAAAGCCGGTCGTCGATACTAAACATTTTCTGTGAGGGCATATTCTAGTACATATTTGCCTGGTGCTAGAATAAGATAACACATGCTTAACTCGGGGACTGAAGAGGATCTGAAATGTACCATTGAGAAGTCAGGCTTCTTCACCAGATAAAGGTTTTCTGCAGCTCTCCCGGTCAGCAAGGCATGGGAGCACAAAGCCGACTGACTGCGGTGTTAGGGTCTAAAAGTGGGCTCTACACAGTTGAATGCAGGTAACACACAAAGTGAAGTGGGAAGAGGAGAACAGGGTGCTGTACCTGCTGGGCCTCTTGATAAGAGCGGCGGGGAAAATGGTCCCTGTCGGGTGCCGTGGGACATTGATAGAATTAACTATGAGTAGGCTGTCAGATCACAGTAATGTGTGTGCCTGTATGTTAGGGGAGTAGATTCCCGAACCCCATATGCTTGCTGTGTCTGACGACCTAGGGGATCATACAATGGGACACATCTAGAGCTGATCTCCTATTCTTAGTTTGCAGAATGAAACCTGAAGAGCTAATGCAATGTGCCACAGCATCTTATGTTAGAGATGTTTTATACTGCATCAAATCACCACCGTAGTGGCTTCCCCATGGCAGAGGCGTGCCTGGAAGCTGGTGTATTATACCCCCAACCAGGGTACCCAGGCCGTGGTCTGCAGACGAAAGGGAATGGGTGATGCCGTGTGGGACAGAGGGTTCGGATAAAACAAAGATGGCTTCCTACTGTGGTCGCCACGGTTTGCGATAGCCTGGGTTCCTGGCAATACAGTCAAAGTAGATCTTAGACCAGGATTGCTGAAAAATAGTAGGGCGAGTTCTAAAGTGCCCGAAGGGGAAGGGAATCGTTTTGTGAGGGCAGTTTACGTGAGACAAGTAGGTAGTACTGAACGGCGTGCGTGGCTGTGTAATGGACTGGATAGAGATGTGCTCAAGCAGACCCCTGAAGCATGCTGGCATTTATTTCTCCGGGTAGGTTTAATTTCTCCCAAAAAACGTCTGAGTAGCAATTCTGGGACTGTGAAGCCTAATGGCCAAATCAACAATAGACTGAAGGTGAATGTGGCCATCAAAAAACAAAGACCTTTTAAGCTCGACCACTTTTCTAAGAGGTCTTTTTTTGCTGTACTCATTAAGTCGGAATGCTCCTTCAGATGAAAAAAAGTACATTTTAAAATGTTCAGTTAGCAAAACACCAAATATTCAACTTTGTTATTTTAAATGCACCTTTCTGGCTTACCGTCAGCCTGTGTAATTTGTGGATGTCACCTTATTTTACCTTCTAATGGCACTTCTTTGCATATTTATTCTCATTTTCTTTATTTTTGTTTAAAATTGTATTTTATTCCAATATTCGAATACGAAGCTTGCTGTTTTTTACGCAGAGGATATCATTGAGATATTTACTGCAATGTTCATGTATTCGTTTCATTTCCTGTGGGGTTAGGCGTGTCCCTGCTTCATAAATCATGAACTGTGCAAACCTCTGAAATACTTGATGGGGATTTTGATGACACTGGGATGTTGGTGTTGGTGGTTCCAGTGAGAGATGCTTGCACCATGATCACTCAGGCAGGTATGCGGGAGTGGCACAAGTTGTGTTTAACCCTCTGCCAAGAATACACTTTGACCCCAATCACTCACACCACACTCGTTGGGGGAGGAAGGCCACAGCCCAATATTGGACACCATTATAATTATTCTTTTATAAAAGGGTGATGAGACGTCCCGTTTTTCCCAGGACTGCCCCAATATTTCATCCGCCGTCCTGGGATCCCGAGAGTTTATTAAAGTTTACAAAACCATACCATCACGTTTTTTTTGGTTGACGGGTTCATTGATCACTTTGTGAGCATGTGCAGAGCTGACTTAGAGGCTCACAACTTCTTCCTCAGTGCCCTCCATGCTTCTCGGGCATGAGCGATTGCTCCAGTTCATTTCAATTCCTGGTGTACGCATTTTAAACTTCAGCAGGACTTTAGCAGGATTGTGCACTCCTCTCTTCTTGTACAACCGAGGATTCCTGGACCCACCGCATCATACAGCTCTAGTTTCGCTGGGCACTGGCTCTGCAGCTACATCTGAAAACGCCAGCTCCATTACGGATGATTTTTCTGGTGTTTGACGGGGCACAAGTGCTCCATCTCAGCGCAGACTGTCCTGCTGGCTCTCGGTGCTGCAGCTATGCCTCACCAAACACTGATCCTGGTCCCCAACATTTGCAGGTAATCCCACCACTACCGTTCACAGAAGCAGCCAGGTGTTTGACACTAGTACCTACAGGATTGGATTTCAGCTCATGTGATATGCCAGAATGGGGGTGGGGGTTCTAAATATAATATATGCAAGAAATTACTATTATAGGAAGGTTTGCTTTACTTTAATCTGCAAATATTGACAAGTTGAAAATAACCCAATTTGAGTGTGCTGCCACGTACGTGTGCACTTATGCAAGCCCCGCCCCAATTGTTGTTCTTTTTTTTATGTTGGTGGCCTGTCCCGGTTTTTGTTTTGAAAATCTGGTCACCCTCCTTTTATAACGTGCTTAATACCAGCAAGTGGTTTCTAAGCACGGGATCAGGATGCGTAGTCTTGCTTCCAAGACAAATGCGTTGCCCCCAAGCTATCCTTCCTCACCATTACAGATTCGCCTATACATCACCTAAACAAGCGAGGACTGGGAGGAACTAGGAAGAGCCACTGGGTTTCCAACAAACCCAGTTCGCCCGCTACCACCCTCCAGATATACACATGACCTGTCAGGAAGTTAGTGGTAATTAGTGGTGCCAACTTTACACACTGGTTTTGCAGGACACTTTAGACACAGAGGCATTTAAGAAGCAGATTGCGGACCACGCAGACAATACAGCATCATTTGCTCTCTTTTTCCCCTCCTATCCATTTTTAAGGTAACATAGACATAGGCAATTTAACGCATCAAAAGCATTAAAAAAAAATGACTTGCGAGGGCCTGTGTGGAAAAAGACATGCAAACCCTTTCATTTGTCTACATATCGACATCAGAAGGGACATCACAGAAAATAACCTAACGAGTGTCCTCAATCTTTGGTACTCTGGAGAATCGCTGGTAGTCAAATTTAAATAACTTTCCATGTTTACGCCAAGAGACAAAGAAATCTGTGGAATACAATATATGAATAGTCACACTCCATATCAATAGGCATGGTATAGTGTTCCAAACCATGGGAGGATGTTTTTCTTAAACAGCAAAATCTGCAAACACCATCACTTCCACAGAATCACAAATTTGCCAGGTAAATCAAAGTATTTGCCCAGGATCACACACTGGTTAAGTAGTGACATCGGAATTTAAGTCAAGTCTTTGATTTAAGCATTTGACACGATGTCGACCCAACTTTAGTTGATATATAGGTTTCGGTTTCGAGAGCTTAAATAATAATTTGTGGTGCAGTGCCTCGAAAGTACACACATGGGTTAAGCAACAAACCGGACACTATATACAATTTTTTGAGAAACCAAAATAAAAAAAAGGTTTATACATTTACTTTCACAATTCTGAAACGAAAGCTGAGGTCTCAGGATACAAACGCATGTAAACCGTAACAAATCTCATTTGGGTTTTTAAACTGTTTTCATGGTGAAAACATATGCAACTTAACGATAACGAGAGAACCTCAAGTCCCACAGCATGCAGCCTTGTGCTCACACCTTGTGCATTGAGCCGCCATTCCCACCTCTTGTGGGGACAATGGGCCTTACCCAGGCACGGCAGTGCCTTGGCCATTAACCTGTAATTGCTCTCCTTGCCACAGGGGGAGCTGCAGGCGTCCCCTGGCTTTGAACTATCACATGAAAACGTGTGAACTGGGAGCCAGGGAGGATAAAGTCAGGCCGTTTTGCTGTCCTGCACAAACTGTGGGCGGGAAGCGGGACACAGCGCTTTGCATTGGGACAGGCCCCCAAAATGCGGGATGGTTGGCCACCCTAAGTTGCTCATGAGGTGGGCTTTCCAAACCCCACAGAACATAGGATTCCATACCAACGCCTGATGTGTAATCCGTGTGCCCTGGCCTCATAATTAGAACTGCACTATCCAGAATTCAGAGGGGCACGTCTACAGCGCCTGGAGACCGTTCTAGAAGTTTCAACAGGCCGTTGCCTGTTCAAATATGACCAGAGCTTTGGAATTATCCAACAATGGGGCAGGACAGGGAGGAAACAGATTTTTTTTTATTTTCTTTTTATTGATTTTAACAAACTACACAGCGTTGACATACAAGTACCTGTACCCATATCATATCATTAGAACCAACATCACATTAGTTGCTCAGACAAAAGATTCAAAACAGTGTCCACCCCACTCCTCCCCCCTCCCCCCCCCCCCCAAGCATAGGCTCTTCCATCGCCCCCTACCTCCTGCCCCCCCAGATCCCGTGCCCAAGCAGGTTCCCAGGCCAATATGGTCCCGAGTCACCTTGCTCGAATCAGTCCTCGTAGAACCCGTTTGGTTCGCAGTTCTGCCCCATCACCCCTAGACCAGCGAGGAGATGCCTCACCCACGCTCTCACCAATTAACAGAGGACCCAGAAATTAAATTCCATTCCCTTTGCCTCTCAGCAGTGACCATCCGTGTAGTCAAAAGTCGTTTTCCTTTCAGAAAAGCACATTTGCGCTGGTGTGTAGTGGAGGAAGCGTGCCCTGCCATAGGCACTGCCCCATTCCATTATTTTCAAAGGTGCCAGATTTCAGGAGCATTCAAGGGAGCCAGTGGAGTAACTTTGCTGAAAACGTTGGGGGCTTGAGGGATGGGGGCGAGGGGGGACAGGACATCTAAAGGAAAGGGGGCCTTGCCAAATGAGGGGGACACAATGGTGTGCCAGGTAATTGGGGGAACAAATACCTTTGCCCCCTTCTAAAATTACGCCCATGAAGAGAGCACAAGACTCTGACAGAAGAGGCCCCTTCATAGCAAATATGTGCTATGCGTGTGACAGGGGCCAGCCATTCCGTCCGTTTCTGGAGTCACCCAAGGAAGGTGAACGCCTTTTCATCTCTCTGACCTAACACCGCGGAGTGAACAGTGGCCTCGAGGATGAGTGGCGACGATGACATCACTGCCCTCAGAGGACTTTGCACCAACCCTGGTTGTGCTGGCCAAGGTGTTGTGGTCGTGTGCTCGGGCCAGGTCCAAAGGCCTGAATCACGTGCTGAGACACCGGTTAAGGTCTGCTCTCTCGTATCTTGTGCAGGGCTAAGCACTTTCTTTTTTTCAGTTTAATACATTTTTATTGGGATTATAACAGTAGTACAATTAATAATGCAGAGATCCATGAAGACATGCAGATACAAAGGAGAGAAAAACGAACCCATCAGTATAATAAACGAATACAGAATAACTTATTGATTGGTGAGAAAATGTAACATGGACACCTTAACAACAGTAAATAGTGAATGAACAGAAGAGGTGCGTAATCCGTAAAATCTGCAAATGTAATAGCAATGATGTTATGCCAAGGGGAACACAGACAAGGTACAAACACGAGAACAGAAGGACTGAGAGGGGGGGGGGGAGAGGGAAGATAGAGAACAATATAAGTGCAGTATTGACAAAATAAAATATAAGGCTGGGCTCACGTCTACAAAATATGCATTGGCCTTCAAAGAACAACATTAGGGTTAACAATGTACTCTAGGAAACTGTGGAGCGCACGTAACGTGTTTCTATGTAGGGCTTAGGCCGTATACCTTCCGCTTGTAACCGTTGAAATAAAAGACTTATTTTTTATTTATTTTATTGTTAATTTATAACGTGCTTATGCCACCGAGTGGTTTTCTAAGCGCAGGATTGGAACCCGTGTTGTGCTGCATTGTCTTGCTTCCAAGACAAATGCGTTGCCCCTGAGCCATCCTTACTCCCCCTTACTACCCAATATAATGGTATTCGGTTAATTGGACTTGAAAGGAATCAACCTTGTGACTTGTAGTTTGACCCCCCCCCCCATGCCTCAGGCAAGCGCTTAACATGTTGAGCTATCCTCAGCCACCTGAAATGCTGCTCTGAATAGTGGTGGTCGGCCGGCTTGAAAACTTTGCCACATTTAGGTAGCGGAGGGTATTCAGGCTGACAGAAAAAGTGATATGCTCAGGGTTGTACCATGTGAGGAGGGGTGTGAATTACAATATCTCTTGCTTAATATAGGAATAATCACCTTGTTCTATGTGGGCTTAACTGGAAACAGCCGGCCAGCCCAAGCCATGGTTGGACCCAATAGAAGAGAGTATTCTAAACCCAACCTAGATAAACACTACCAGCCTTCTGCTCGGATACAGGCTGCTAAAAGAAGGCTTTGTTGTATAAAAAAGGGAGAAGCAGCGTTAAAAGTGAGCCGAGCATTTTAATGATGGCGACGACGTGGCTGGCATGAGTAGGAAGCCCGAGGGGCCATGCTGCGAGTTGGGACAGGCAAGCGACTGCTTGGAGTAGTTGTGGCAGAGGTCAGAGTTGCCAGGAAAGAAGCAAATCATGAGCCCAATGTACCTTGGAAATAAGCACAAAACAAGCAACTCCCATGGAAATAAGCCCAAAAAAAAACATGACCAAAAACTTTGGCTGCTGGTTCTTCTCTCTGATTGAAGCTGATATTCACCTTCTCAACCAATCAGACAGAAGCTACAACCACTCATTCATACATCAGGCGGCCTGAATCAGCGGGATGACCGATGAAGCAGGGCTGGAAAACAAGCCCAATGTTGCTTATAATAAGCAGACTTGGCAACAATGGGAGAAAAAAGGTGGAGGAGAACGTGAAGGGTGGGAATGGGCAGGAGTTTGGGCTTATGGCTACGAATGGAAGAGGCAGAGGTAAAGGCACCGCCCATCAGAAGCGAATACAGTCCTATAGTGGCGATTCCATCCCACGTTCATTGGTTCCTGATTGGCTGGAACCAGTGCTCCAGTTAAGATTTTGAAGTGGGAGTATTTTACTGCCTATTTTTTAAAGTTGGGAGTAAAGTGATTTTTGTAAGGCTAATTTCCAATTGGATTATTTTATAAACGTAATAATTATTCCTTTGCACTTCGTTATTCATACACATTAAACAATAAGTTTCCTTCTTCTGAGCAGGCACTAATAATAGTAGTTTCTTCCTGTGGTAGAACATGCACTACTTTTCCAAACATATCCATGGTGCTGTGTGGGGGACAAGCAGGGGCAGTAGTTTCCTAATTTTTGTTGCGAGTATTTTTACTGGCCATTTTATTTTTTTGGCAGTATTTGTCTATTTTTAGTGAGTAAAAGTGGCCAATACACCCCTTATCTGTAGGGCTGGCTTGCTCCTTCTGGCAAAAATGCTAGACCGAATTGCAGTCCGTCTCATTTTAAATGATCAATTTTATCTCAAAGTTTAACAAGATTTAGAAATCGTGTTTAAGAATACATTGGCGCGACAGACTCAAAAGTGTATGTAGCAGACAGCGCACTTATGTTGGTAAGCCAGGTTGGCAGGAAAGAAGCGCAAGTTGCAATCCATTACGGAGCGTATTAATCCAAGCACAGTCCTTAATACTTTGAATGTACAAGCTAAGATGTTCATGCTGATCACAGAATAGTAATCCTCCTTTTTATTTATCACTTCACCACAGATTGGTCCTGCTCCTAAGCACTGTCACAACCAGTGTCATTATTAACCAATGAAATGGCAGTCAATTTCTCGACCTAAGAAGGATGTGTCTGTCGGTCCTGCTGGGATTCGAACTGGTGTCCTGCAGGCTGAATACAAACGCAAGCGCATAACTTTCTGAGCTACCTTGACGACTCCTCTGCTTCACATAGGTTGTCACAAAGAACGCTGCACCCAAACTACAGTAAAGCATACAGTACATATACCTTGCACCACCTCTGTGGGCACCGGCCGTGGGCACGGCCAAACACTCATGCACCATAGAATGCAGCTACTACGGCTATGACATTCCGGTCTAGCAGTGCACATAACCGTCCACACTGAAACACCTGACGTACCTCAGCACCTCTGCCACTAGCATACAGCAACCGCAAACTAAAAGAAACTCGGTATAGCTGGGCACACATTGAATCTTCAACAATAGCACTCTATCCCAATCCACCAACAGTGCCCGACCTTTGGGCTGCTTAGTGGAGCCTAGCCAGCCCCCTAAATCCTTAGCCGGCGAAAATGCACACAAGAATCTCTTAATCTAAACCCTAAGAATCTCCACCACATGCGGTCACCGAGGACGTTCCAACCACAAAGACATTGAGGCCATACAAATGGGGAAAGAGCGCTATATAAATATCCCAATACAATACATGACCCGGGTTTACTTGCATACATACATTTTGATGGCAGATAAAGGATCACGGGTCATTTTCCTTCCCGCTCTCGCGCTACTTCTCTACTTATTTGGGTTCCACCATAATTGACCTCCCCGAGTGCAGCCCATTTTTAGTTAGCTTACTAAATTACTGTGCTCTGTGAGGAACCTCCTTCCAGCATGCCTACGCCCCTCCCTGACAGTTTAGCACCAAGACCCCTTTCTTCCAGACGCACAAAGCTGCGGTTATTCATCTGGTAAGATAGCTCAGCGGGTTGAGCGTGATCTGCAGGTCGCAGGTTCGAATCCTGACAAGGCCAATTCAGCCTTTCATCCTTCCAAGGTCGAAAAAGGAGTATCAAATTCGGTTGGGTGATATTGTATGTAAATATGTGCTCTGTAGAGCGCTTTGGATTAAGGCACTATATAAAATTAACACATTATCATTATAATATATATAGCTACCCCGCTGCTCAATGTCTCAACCACACTACGGGTCTCCTCCCATTCCAATCTATAAAGTCTTTGTGTTCATTCATTCCGTTTCTGACACAGATATTCGCCATCTATCCCGAGAAAGCATGCCTCTGGGCTAGGGCTATCTCCATGCAGCGTTTGTCTTTTTGGATCAGTCAGACGCGAACTGGACACAGCGGTGTAAGAGCGGTTTCACCAGCAGTGCTGGAAATGGATACAAAAATTACTCTGGGATTTTACTGGGGGGGGGGGGGGAGGGCGAGGAAAGGGGGCAAAAGGGACGGGGCTGGCATGCAGCCATTGCAGGCAACCAGCAGGGTTGTGAAACCTACATTTCCTGCACTCGGCCAACCTTCAATTGTTGAAAATGCAGGACACCCTCCCCTTTCTAACCACCCATCATTCACGCAGCGCCTTTTCAGAATCGTTACCAACCTTGTAGAGTTTCACTTGGTCTGGTCCCAAGGTCCAAGGTCCCAAGGCTGGGAAGGCTTGGCCTGCCCAATACCCAACTACCTTTCACGTTAAGCACAATGCACTGGGCAATAATTTGGATGCTAACCTGCAACTTTGTATTTTTGGTACTTAGTGGTGGTCCTAGGAGGAGCTACCAGATACGGCGACCCAATGACCAGACTAACCCCTATAGCTTACATATATATTTTTCCTCGACTAACCAATTCCCTTCCGTGATAGGTTTCTTGGGGGTGTAACTTACGTTGTGACATCACTGACATGCGCTTGAAGACATTATGCTTTTGGAGTGCAATCACGATCACTTTGATTGAAAATAAAGACAGTGAACTTTGCCCTATGGTTGAGTCTTCCATTCTTGCGGCGGGGGATTTTGTTGGGCCCCAAGTACCCTCTTGCTGGCAATCGGGGCAGCTGCTGAAGACTGCCCAGGCTGCTCCTTTACAGCATGACGTGCTAGCACCCACACTCTGTGACTGGTAAACTGGGCAAATTCAGCGTGCGCAACACGTCACCTTAGCGTCCGCGTTCGGGGGTACACCCTGCGCCAGTGCAAGGGCTCCTCGGCGCCGGTAAGAGCTCCAGGCACCAGCAGTGTATCCTGTCAGCACAGGCGGCTGTGACACATAGACCAGCAACGTGGCCGCAGCCTGGTCAGCACATGTCAGGGCGATGATGACACAGCTGTGAAGCGGGGATGAGTCACGCAGCACCCGCCAGGCAAATGCCCGTGCGGCTGCACGGAAGGTGCGACTTTCACCACTTGCCAGGCAAGTTAACGTGCGCACCCTTTTAGTTGCAACTGGTATCAAATTCGCACTGCCATTTCTCTTTTGGGAGGAATGGGTGGAGGGCGGATCCGACACCCGGAAGAGATGATGTAGGGCATTTAAGTATGCGGGGGGGGGGGGGGGGGTGCGAGAGCTGGCCACTGCGGGGGTGAGGTGGATTGCGACATTCCATTGGGCATTTTACAGGAACTTCCAGAGCCTCGGGAAAGAACCCCTCCCCTTCCAGGGGTGCCCCCTTGCAGGCCTGCACGCGTCCCTTGGAGGCCTGTTCGATAGACCCGCAATATGGGGCTTGCTGGAGCGCAGTGGCTGTTCTGCATTCTAAATGTGGGCAACGGTTCTGAAAGAAAGGTTATGGGGAACATTCTTTCTTAGAGCCAACTAAAATGCCCTAAACATTTCTGGAATTCCAGATTAAGCCAGAATGTTCAAATCCGAATTAGAACCTCGCGACACCAGACTACCCCTCACCCACAGGGCACATGACAATTCTCTCACATGGACAGGGTTGGACCGGGGGGAGGGGGGGAATACATGGTCTCGGGCACCAATGAAAAAAGTGGCAAGTCACTCCCTTTGTGACAGACTCTTTGAAAGTAGCCATAGGGGAGACGTTTGATAACATGTGATGTATTTTGTGTATTTTAAATAATATTTATTCCGTTACACTGGTCAAAACTACTAGCCGCATGTTGAAGTAACTTATCAAACTGGCCCACACTAGCATTTTTGGTTTAGGCATTGCCCTATAGGCCAGCCCAGGCCCCTACATGGAGATAAAATGCAAACGTTTCTGATACTTTGGTTACCCATCATGCATTGCCCTGTGACGCCGAACTGGAGGTGAAGTTCCACTGTTGGCTACTAGGTGGCGCAGTGGCACGGGAAGTTAGTTAACTAAAGTGGCTTGTTCCACCCGGCAAGGGCGTTTTAGCCCGAGGGCCTTCACCCGTGGGAGGGCGCCTTGTGCCTGAGTGAAAATGCCCGCCCCCCATCCACACCCCTCCCCCCACCCAGTGAGACTGCGTGCCAGTGTGAATACATCATATTAGAGAAGCCCACTAAGCAGTGCTGCTTCGCACCTCCTCTGTCATTTAAGTCTGCTGCCTGGACACCCCGCCCATTCCTCTTGGATGAGCTTTAACTATACAGTGTCGATTTTTACAGCCTGGGGTTGTGGGAACATTGGTTCAACATATGCAAACGAATTTAGGCCTGCGACTTCTAAGGGAGGCCTGCTGCGCCCGGCTTCAATCTACACGAGAGTTTCGTCCTGCGTCATGACGCTTAACTCGACGGCATCTGGCGGGGGTCGCCTTCCCTGGACTCAATTCACACTCCTGTCAATCCCCATACCAATCCATACACTTAAATGGGCTGTCGCCTGCCAGAATCATCAGATGTCATCTGCGTCCCAGTAGGTAGGGGGAGAGGTAGGCCTCCATTATGCCAATCATTATGTCTGCCATGAGCGAAGCCCTTAGATGTCCATGGCCGGTTTAAAGTGAGAAGGAAACGGGTATACGAAGAAAGCAGAAAATGCACATATTTTACAAGAGAGAAAGGGCCAGGTCGGAAGAGAGATACCAAGGGAGAAGGGGCAGACAAAGAACGACACAAAAGGGGGTGGGGTTAAAATGTTTACATTCACCACAAAAAGCAACTGTGGAGGCTGAGATGGGTGTGGGTGGTTAGTTGTCTTTCCCAATCATTTCAGGGCCTTGGAACAACAAGTAGCAGTTTACACTAATTCAGCGAAGTTCACAACTGTTTTTGCTACCCTTAGTCTGACTCAAAAACACTAATTTCATCCATCGGTTATGGCAAGATAAAAGGAGGAGTAGGGCTTTATGAGATTTGATCATGTGCCCTTCAACATCTCTGTGCGATGTGCAAAGCCTTTTTTTGTTGAGATGCGGGAGCACAAGATTGTTTTTAAATGCACCATCTCCAATCAATGCATTGTGCATACTTTTCCTAATAGCATCTCATGCTTTTCTCAGTGAGCTATATGTGAGATGCAAGCGGCCTGCAGCAAAACCCTCAAGCATCCTATGACGAATCAACTTCCGGGGCACAAGTGGTCCAGGGGTGAATATCAGTTTCTAAACCATCAATCAGCCAGACACCTCTAGCACACCAGAAGGGATCCAAACAGATTGGAAACACAAGCAAATTATAAACCTACAGGTCCGATTTTGGTAACGTGGACCGAACAGCAGGCTTATCTCCGCAATGTCGTCAACAAATGACAAAATGAATGAATTAAAGCAGGAGACCAAACAGGAGTGACACATTGTTCAAATTGTAGGGCAGCAAAAAATACAGCATTAAAAAGTTTATTTCCCAAAGGGTAGTGAGTAACATGGGAGAAAAGAGAAGTATAAACAGGATCCCCGGGTTCTACAAAACGTGGGTATACCCGCAGAGTAGTTCTCTCCAGTGGACCTTTCCTTCCCCTTCATTAATTTCTATCGATGGAAGACATTTTTGGAAGACACCCTGCTGCCTTTAAAGCACATTGTACACACATTTGCTCATATATCCCTTTCCCTTTGGGAGGGGCTTGTCTAGTTTCATTTTCTTTTGCATGCTGTGATTTGTGTCCTAGATTCCCCATTATAACAAGCATTGGAAATGCCAACAGTTTTAGCTTTTGTGTACACCTGGGAAAGGCATTTGCCAGGCACTACAATAGCGGTATTCACTGGCCATTGATGTAGCAGCTGCAAAATGGTGCGACTAACTGAGCATATAATAATAGCAGTGCCTTGCAAATGCCCAATACTTATACACAAGCCAAATCTGTTAAGGATATGCACACTTTATAAATCGAGTGGCTGACGGCAGACCTGATTAAGACCTTTTTATTACACCTGTATCAAGTTTACAGCTCCAATTAAATAATTAAGGGGGTAATTCATAGAATTCAGCGCACAAGTGGCGCACGAATCCCTGCGCCAGCCATGTGCGCTAAAATACATTTCCGCGCACAGCGTATTCATGGATTCCAGCCACCAATACCAGCCGTGGCGCAGCGACCCTGCAGCAGCGCCAGTTACGCCCCCAAGAACGCCCCTTGCGCTGGGAAAAGCCATCAAAATCCCCAATCCAGCGCAAAGGGCTGCGCTAACCGTGTACTAGCACGGATCACTGGGGAGCGCGGGAAGTTTCACACGTGAATCCAGCAGGGTACGTGTATTTCAGGGGTGCGCGGGAAGTTCCACACGCGAATGTCCTGTGTACATGTATTTCAGGGTGCGCGGGAAGTTTCACACGCAAATCCAGCAGGGTACGTGTATTTCAGGGGTGCGCGGGAAGTTGCACATGCAATTTCAGCAGGGTACGTGTATTTCAGGGGTGCGCGGGAAGTTCCACACGCAATTTCAGCAGGGTACGTGTATTTCAGGGGTTCCGGGGAGTACTACACGTGAATTGGCCGTGTGGGTCCTCCCAGGTGTTCGCTCTACAACCTCCACGGCCCCTGCAGGCAGCCACACCACGGGGGACTACCCTGCACATGTCCCATGGGCATGCCCCCCAGCCAAGCCACATGTCACCTTGCACTACTGATCAACAATGCATGTCTCCCAGCACCCCACCCACCAGCAGTGCAGGGCACCCCTCCACCAGGCCCCCACTCCTGTCTCCCTGCACCCCAACCCCCCACCAGTCAGGGGCACCCTCCACCAGGCCCCCACTCATGGTCCCCTGCACCCCCACCCCCCAGCATTGCGAGGCACCTGCCAGCAGGGCCCCACTCATGTCTGCCTGCACCCCCAGCATTGCGAGGCACCTGCCAGCAGGCCCCCACTCATGTCCCCCAGCCAACACGTCATCACAATCTAGATCCCTGGCCCTTATGGGCAGCCTCCACATGCCAAACACCCACCCAAGTATTGCATCCACCCACTCAGAATTGCCAATTATATGATACAACCCCAATGGCAAGTATGTAAATGAACACATGTCCCTCACATACACACAATGGGTGTAAGTGAATGTCAAAACCCATATCATGACATGCATGATACCAATGATATGATACTACACATTGAAGTTTGATGAAAAAAAATGTATTAAAAGCAACATAAATGGGATTAAAAATAAACAAACGACAATGGGAATTAAAAACAAAAAGCAGCATGTCCGTAAAATAATGAAAAACCACAAATCATAATCCAAAGGAAAGGTGTCCAAAGTGACAGTTCAAAAAAGTACATCCAAGGGAAAAACAAAACCAAAAACCATTGCTCCATGGGTAAATAAAAAAAAAAAACATAATCCAACAGTCAACGATATACAGATAAACAATCCAGGGTCCATGATCCCAACTGAAGAAATGAAACCTATCTAAAAATTCTACGTAATATAAAAACTATATACAAAAATATTGGCCATTGTCCAAAAGGTCCAAAATCAAGAAAAAAGCAAAGGAAACCTAACACTAACTACATAACTATTTACAAGGGCAGCGGGCTAGTCCAACGGCTCACTGGATGTGGTCACGGGCCAGGGCATCATCGAACTCCTGTTCAATGGCTTGGAGGCGGGCATGTTCCCTGGCCCCGAGGTCTCGCAGGGATAAAGCAGTGTCCAGCTCCAACTCCCTGCAAAGACCCTCGAGGCACTCAGCCCGCCTCAGCGCCCTCCGCATGGAGTTCTCCGCCCTGACCATTGTGAGCCGTTCCTCCTCTGCCCGCTGCCGCTCCGCACCCATCTGCTGGCCCAACCGCTCCCACACGGAAGCCACTCCCATTCCAGGGTTCTCCTGCCCTCCGGCCGATGCCTGCACCCCTGATGTTGATGGCCCCGAGCCATGATGCCTCCGACGTCGAGCCTGCCGCTGCCTCCGACGCAACTGCCTGTGCCAGCACGACGGCATCCAGGCTGATGGAATCCACCGACGCCATTGTGCACATGCCCTGCCCGATGATGCCGTCACATCCTCCATCTGCTGGGGTCCAGTTGCTGGTGTGTCCACCCCTGCTGGACCTCCGACTCCCGACTGACAGGGATGGGATCCCCACCGAGCTGGCTGCATTGGTCGGGGCAGGTCCACAGGGGGCCCTGGTGGCATCTGGGCCGGAAGATGGCATGGAGTACGACTGGTGCATAGTCTCCACAGAGGAGGAGAGGGTCGCCAGATTGGCCGACGCATGTAGGAAACGCCCGACCATGGCCGATCCCAACTGGGCCACGTCGCCACGGTGCTCTCCGTGATGACGTGCATGCTCCTCCCGGGAAGCACGCACCTCATCACGAATTGCACCTGTGCGCAACGCGACACCAATCAGGACCTTCTCCATACGGCCACGGGTCCCCTCGTCCGCAGGTGGAGGGGAGTAAGATGACATGGACATCCCCCCCTACCTGCGGACGGGCCTGGGATGGGGCATCCCTGCTGGTGCATGGTGGTGCAGTCACAGTGTTAGGGACAGTGACATGCACAGGCCCCTCCACGGCGACCTGTGCTGCCTCCTGCCCCTGCCCCTGGACTGCAACACTTGCACCAGCAGTGATGCCCCCACCAGGCCCCATGTGCGCCTCAGTAGCGGCCTCCTCCTCCTCCTCTGTGGAAACCACCAACCTGGATGGCTCCACACCGTCTTCCGCCGTTGCAAGCCCCTGTGGGGGCTCACCCACCCCTTCAGCTGCAGCGGTGGGGGCATCCCCGCCGCTTTGCTCCACAGCGCCATCTCCGCCCTTTTCTTCACTTGGCGCTGTGTAGAGGGAAACATAGCACACAAGCATCAGGGTACTGTACAATGGTCCCCTAGACAGGAATCAATAGCAGATGAGTGGCACTGTCAAAGATCACTTCCATCATGTCCCTCCACAACACATGGGTCAGTGCAGGAAAAACACATGCAGTAACAGGCATGGCACATGCTAGGGACATTAGCATACATGTCCAAGGGATTCTTGAAACATACAATGTTGTTTTGGAACTCACATGCATCATGGGCCATGCCTATCACATGCACACACTTCACCCTAGTCTCATCCATCTGGCCTCGTACACCACAGACACAGTGGATACAAGGATGACTAGGCTGCATCAGTGAACCTGAACATTGAGACAGACATGTGTCATGCATCCCTGGCATTCACAAGTCACAGACACGCAGGTCAGACACACAGACATGGACAGCATACATGTACATGGAATCAGCACCCATCCCCCACCCCCACCCATGTCCAGGAACAGAGACTGGCATGCTCTCATGTGGCCATTCCGCATAGGGCACCCCATGTTGCATTTGAACACATGCACCAACCGTGTGGTTCACACATTACTGGTCTCACATGCATGATGTCCCTGCACACACACATACATGGCCTATGTCACACATACAGGCAAGTATCAGACAACCAGCACACTGCGACATGCCCTGTCTCAGGCAATGCTTGGCCACTTACCGCTCAACTCCAGACGGGTCTGCCTCTCAAGGATCTGGGCATACGCATTCCAGGACCCTTATCTGGATGGTACTCATGCAGCCCCGGCCCCCCTCCACGAGGCGCCGGGCCTTCAAGAGGGTCCTGGACCTGCAGTCATCCCAGCGCTTCTTGACATGTTGGTGGCAGTCACGATGTCCGTCCAGATCCGAGTCCGTCCTTCCTTGTTGGCGCGCGTACTTCCGAAGAGGGCATCATACTGCCACAGGACTTGCTCCAACAGGATACCAACTTCGGTGGCAGTGAAGCTGGTGTCCCTCCGCCTCTCTGGCCGGGGGTTGCCAGTGGTGCCAGATGTTGCAGTGCCGACATGGCAACCCCAGAGACAGGAGTGGGTGGGCAACTGGGTCCTGGGGCTGGGCTGTGCAGCGATGGTGTCCCAGTCGGGAGTCTTCTGTTCCAGCAGGGGTGGACACAGCAAATGGACCCCTGCAGATGGCTGATGTGCAGGCACCAAATGGCAGGGCACGGTGGCAGCAGGCAGGCAGCAGCAGATGGCTCATGGGAGGCTGCTCGGGGCTCTGGGGGGGGGCAGTAATTCAGCCTTTTGGACAGGAGCGTGGTCTTCCGTGTGCTTACGCGTGGCCAGCTTGATACGGAGTGAAAATCTTGCACGTCTGCGTGTAATTCGAGGAAAGGCCCTTAGCGCGTCAGCACGCATACGCGATTTCATTGGATCAAAGGCCCTTAGCGCTTAAGCGCGTCTGTGATGTTTTGCACACGGGCGTTTCCCTGGCAGGGCTTATAGATCCCATGTGCCTTTACATTGCTCTGTACGTGCTTTTCGTGGGGTGCGGTGCGTGTGTTTTCCAGCCGTTGGGGTTCACACGCTATTACTTCACAGCGGGTGTTGGCTACGCGTTCTTCTACACGCAAAGCAGACAGTGAGTGTTAGCCCGCTCCCCCAGGCCTGATCGCGTGAAAAACTTCACGTGAACCCCTGAAAAACACGTAGCCCGCTACCCCAGGGAAGATCGCGTGAAAAACTTCACGTGAACCCCTGAAATACACGTAGCCCGCTCCCCCAGGCCCGATCGTGTGAAAAACTTCATACAAACCCCTGAAATACACGTAGCCCGCTCCCCCCAGGCAAGATCGCGTGAAAAACTGCACGCGAACCCCTGAAATACACGTAGCCCGCTCGCACAGGCACAATAGCAGAATGGGACATTCATCATTGCTGTATATTGGCACTTTTGTGATGCGCAGGGACGCTACCGCCTGCCTTCGTGTGGCGGACGTGTTTAGGCCTGTGCGGGTCTTTGGCCGTGCGTGGCTTTGCCCTATTCGATTCCATGAATACGTGTGGTTCACGTGCGTGCGTTCCGTCTGCTTCCCAGCAGTACATCCCAGTTACGCCCTTATTTTTGCGCGTTGTTCCCCATTCCGCGCATTACGCCCCGCGTCACGCCCCCTTTTTGGTGTGTGCGCCGAGGTTGTGCGCTTTCACTGTGCGCGTCGCGCACGCCGTTCGGGATGTTGCAGTGACGTGTGCGCCATGCACGGGTTTGGCGCACATCCCGAGGAAAACACGTGTAGGGACTTCCATGAATCGCCTGCTTGCGCTACTTTTTTCGGTGCACTTTGGTTCCATGAATCGACCCCTAAATCTCCGAAGACTGCTTTGAGAAAACACTGACCAGCACCTCAAGCACAAAGTATGATAATAAGGTTTGATATCGCTAGCTCAAATAAATCCCAGGAGTCTGTGTTTTGGACAAGAAGTGGGTGGGAATAATCATAGGGATTATCATGGCCACAGACAGTCAACGGGTGGGTAATGTAAGGAAGGCATGGCATCAACAGTAAAACAGACAAGTTGACCACAGTTCAAGGGTGTTAACTGAACTTCAACAAGCGTATGATAAACACCCATCTAATCCCAAATCTGCAGATGGGAGCAAGCTAGGACCATCAAATAAAAACGCAGTCCTAGTGGTGTCTTGTCAAAATAAAAAGAGCCTAGACTAAAAAACATATTGCCAATCCTTACCTCTAAATACGAATAGTGTGTGGGTAGTGTTTATGACAAAGAAAGAAGTGTTAAAAACGATAAGTTAGGTGTTCAGGCCGTTGGCCTCCCTTTCCCATGTTTTCAGCACGGTTCTTTCTATCGCACAATATTCGTAGGTTATTCTTTTTCGCGTTACTCACGGTCCACCCCAGATCCCCTTCAGCTGGACTCCGATGCCTTCAACACAATTAGTCTCCCTCAGCTGGGGTCAGACCAATGTCAATTTTACATCGAAGTATTGAAGACATTTGAATGTGCACAGGGTTTGTCTTGACCCGTTGAAGGACCACTTTAATTTCACAATTCTCTTTCTTTTAATGTTTCACACCCTTTCGGTTGGATACCTAACAGAGCCTCGAACGAGCACCCATGTGATGCCAGACTACTCTGTCTACGGTATTGTATCTTAGCTTCAAAAGTACATTCCGTCATCTGCTGTTGTAAAAAGCTTCTTTATAGAATTTTGCCGCTTGCAACCTTGGTTTCCACAAAGCCCAGTCTGGTATCAGTCTCCCCCACTCACAGGCTGTGCTGAAATCACTGGTGCTGCTTTGTTGTTGGAGCCACGGACAGTAACACAGCGGCAAACGCTGTGGTCTGTCTTGACTGTCGATGCGGGAGAGCCCCAGGTTCCTCCAACACACAATGCAGGATTCTTCAGCTTTAATTCCTGGTCTCAAAGGCTCATGAAAGATGCTCTCTTTCAATGAAAAGGTCAATGGCACTTCCCTCCTTGCAATCCTCTTTGGTCTTGCTGTCTTCCGACCTTGTATTAAACTGCCATCTTGGAACTGCTGCTTCCTCATGTGCTTCACATCACTGCATGTGTGCTTTCGTGCTCTGCCTTTTATCCAAGTGGGGGAAGGGTGTTGGAAGTCAGGTGTGTGTAATGATCAGTAATTGCCTGACCATTGTATTGGGACATGTCAGGTACACGACTCGGGTGTTAGTCTGTTTTCATTCACAGGGAGTTGTCCCTGGGAAAGTGTTTATGTCGGAAAAGGGGGTGGGGGTGAAATCCCCAAGCATCCTACCTGGTAGGATCAGGTAAAGGTATTACAGGAAAGGGGATACCGCGTCTCTCAATCCAGTGTCCCACTTCCACTCCCCGAAGACTCCTCACCCAGGTGATCCTCCTGCACTGGACCACCCCCAGGAACTGGATCCAAAAGCGATGGCCGTGTCCTGGCCACCTGGATGACAGATCTCCCCGTGGGGCTAGCGGGTGAGACACCTTCAGGTTTCTCACAGTAAATAACTAAACACCTACAAGCTTAGTGTTCCTCCTCATATGTCATTTCTCTCCAGCTGTACTCTAATGCAATGGTTTTGCCTAATAGGTGGAGTTTTAGCATCACAGAATAGCAAGACTAAAAATCAAAGCTGGGGCAGCTTTCCTTGTGTATTGCTCCAGTGCAGTGTTGATATCCATGAAATGACAATGTCGTTTTAATGCATCTCTGGATATATGTGCACCCGCAGGTGCAGGTTGCATGATTGAAATGCCAGACTGCAACTCACCCTTGTAGGAGATATTTAAAAGGCAACAATTAACGCAGAGATTTCATTCCCCTCCCACCCCCAATCAAAAGTGCCACACCAATATACCTGTTGAAACAGTTCAATGCAGCCATTTTCCGCTAGACTACACTGTGTGCCATTTGGCACAGCGCTCCAAGAGGAATTTAGAAAGGATAAAAAGTGTATGCACCAAAAATATCTTAATAAAAAGGTGGTGTGCCCACCCTCAGCCCCTGAAATAGGAGCGCGTTTGCCCAGCAGGCACCTACACCTGAGTCCCTGCCATTTAGCAGTCTCAGTAGTGAGAAAACTTCAGGTCACTTGCAGCCGAAAAAGAAAGGCTTTTATTTGGGGGGTGTAGTGAAATATCAAAAGTAGGCACCCATGGTGCCTACTTTTGATATTTCACTACAGGGGCGGGGAAATACTCCCCCAGTGATTGCATTATCAAACCACTGAGCTAGACCCCTTTCCAGGTGGAAATGGTGCCGTTTACAGCACATTTTACGGTAGACATTTGAGGAAACCTGTACATTTACGCATACGTTTAGTGCAAAGGGCAGTGTAAAGGTCAGGTTACTTGACAGAAACCAGAACACTTCTTTTGGATTTTCATCTACGTGGATGTAATTGAAAGCCATGGAGAAAAGCCTCTAAAACAGAATGTTCTACTCTGAAGCTTTTCAAAGAAAGAAACTGCACACCATGATAAAAGGAATGGTTTCTGTCTGTTCAGCTGCTGCTGTGTTGTGTTTAGATGCTCATGGAGCAAACAGAAGCAGTGCGCATATTTTCCTATCATTTTCGGATTGTGTAATTTAAAAGATGGAAAACTGAGTTGCAATTGAGAACAAATCTTTTGTAACAAATTATACTTTTGAAAGCAAACCAGTATTGCACAATTGTATTTTTCAGAGTTCCTGTGCTGTGTGCATAAATATGCAGAGGACGATAATTTGTACACTTATAATTTACACTCCAATTATAAAAACAGTGTTTAAAATGATGAATATGCACAGTCGAGTTTACATTCAACCTTGCAGTCAATGGGGTGCATTACTATAAATGGTCAGTCGCAGCAGAGTCTTCGCTCAAGGCTGAGTGACTGTCATTACACCAATCCCCAGTGTTATAGCCTCTCAAATCTTCAAGACTACAATTAAAAACAACCAAAGCCTGACTCTCCATCAAGAGCATCAAGAGCAAGTGCTGTTCAAAAACAAACAAATAAAAAAAGTCACATTTGTAATTGAAATAGAAACTCAGCAAAACGTGTCCCTGTGATTTATGTAGCGCTTCATACATGGTTCGTCCAACATCTAGGTACTTTGATTGTTATACCTCAGTCGATACTCAGTTTACCGACCTCTGAAGGATGTTAGCCAATAAGATAGCTCAGACGGTTGAGTGCGCAATGCTGCGATCTGTGGTGATGTTTAGGTTGCAGGTTCGAAACCTGGGAAGGCCAACTCAGCCTTTCATCCTTTGAGGTCGGTTTGGTGATAAATATGTTCTATGTACAGCGCTTTGCCAAATGCGCTATATAAATAATTTGACCATTATAGAATTTAGCATGGAGTCCTCGTCTCTCTGTACTGTTGTATCATAACATTGGCATACATACTAATAGCTCCAGGAAATGTGGACTTTCATTAAACATCAAAAGACAATTCTATCATCACATCTCAAAACGCACAATACAATCAATTAATGTTTGCTTTAATATGTAATTGGCTAGGTTTTTGCGTTTTCAACATTTAAATATATACAGGAGAGATCAAATGGCCAGACTTGAGAGAAATAATGAAAGATGTATTGTCACAATGCAGAAAGTTGCCGCTTCCCACTGCAAAGGCTTAAATCTGCTATCGCTTTTGAAGTTTCGAAAGTGTAGCACAAAGGCAGCCAAATCAGCTATGAAGGATCATGGAAGTTGTAGGCCAAAATATATGGCAGGTGAAAGGCTCGCTACCCCTTGGTGTAGAGGCAACTGCAGGACTGCGCTACACAACACCCGGCGCCGTAAAACGAATGGGTGTGCTTGCTGGCCGAAATAGATGCCCCGAATGGTCGCGTGGAATATGGGTCTGTAACAAGCCATCAGATATATCTCACCGCACATCAGTCGCATAAGAACAGATCGGGTTGACGTTTTTTTTAAAAAAAAATCATAAAAGCACATCCCTTTTTTTTATACCTCATACTTTTCTTGCACACCACCATGGGTAATATTTTCATTATGTAAAAACACAAGGGATAAAGACTTGTGCCTTTGAAAAGTGGTGCTGCCAACTACGAAAACGTGCCGGGCGCTGCAGAACTTTATTGAGCAACGGAAAGCAGCCCTTCTCTTCATGCGCGTGCTACGACCCGCCGCCGTCAATGCTTCCTTGTGGTTTTTGTATATGTGACTGTGTGTTCATGGTATTTATTCCCGGCAAGTCACGTGAACGCCTCTGTGCGTATCCCGTGCGTAATCCTTGCCCCCTAACGCGCTAGGGGTCTGGTCTGCGCTTTTAGGACACGCCACTACAACTATGCCTCCCTACGGTTCATGGCTAATTAAAAGGCTTGCTCGGTTTGTTTTCCAGGTAACCCATTCGTTTCAAATGAGCTGATAAGATATCAAAGCAGAAACTGAACCAGAATAAAAAAAGAGGGACGCGCTACCTGACGCTTGGGCGGGGGATGTTGGCAGGGTGGACTCCCTGTGTTATCAACAAATACGCATTTCAAACACATCCAAAACAAAACCAAGCTTAAATGCCTCTTTACCAAGAATGGTATCTTGTTCCGCCTTTAAATGGTGGGCCTTTGAACTTCAGCCTCAATGGCCGCCCTCTTTCCCTCCTCTGCCCCCAGGGCCTTGGGCCTTGTTGGGCTCTTCGCCTTTATCGTGCAGTCCCTTTAACCTTTAGCCTCAGAGCTCGCCCTATCAGGAAAGCCTAGTAACTCCGAGGAGTTGGGTTGCAATAGCCTGGTTTATGTGGAAACCTGGTAGCGCTATTTTAAATTTACGTCTCCAAGCTTAATCTCTCGATCAAGGTAAATGTAGGGGTGGTGGTGGACTCCGGTTAGATCCCCAAAGTTAGGGCTCCTCCTATGGGTTAATTTCTCCAAGTCGTGGTTTCCTCTTTAGATTTGACATAAAGGGAGGGGGGTCATCAAGGGTTGGGCGGAGTAGCAAAAATGTGGCGGCAATGCCATTACCGGTGCATTACCGCTCTGCCCTAACCAGAGCCCGAGTTTGGGCGTTAAGTGGAAGATTTACCGCCAGCTTTTTGCTGGAGGTATATCTTGGTACGTTCTGCCCATTTGCGGCACTATTAGCGTACAGAATGAGAGACTTACCCCCCCCCCACACCGCCGCAATTCAGGATCCAGCGCCAATAGCACCGGACCGAGTTGCTGTTACGCAATTTACGTTGGCGGTACCGCAGCGGATTAAGTTCTGATGGAGCCAAAAGTCTAGAGGCACAGAGCTATACATTCTTGCGCTCGACTATATCCAAAACAACAAAATATCGCACGATTGAAAGTTAATATGTGTATTACACATTGTTAAGTAAACTTTTTCAAGGCTGTTATGTACATGGCATGTTTTTAAGATCGTGTAATTGCTGCAGGATCCATCCAAGTGTCATTGCAGTAGTGGATGGACGAGACGCCAATGCACAATGTGGCCGTTTTTGCCACGAAGTCCTGGGTCATGAACAAATCAGCATTACACAAACACTGCTGCAATCACTCTTGGAGGGCTCCCGAGGCAGTTAACGCGATTGTAATAACGAGCATGTGATTGGATTTGGGTTAAACCTTATTTTCTGCAACTGGAGGAGACATCCATGGGATCCTCTCACAGGTGGAAGCTGGACTTTCCACTCCCAATGATCAATTCTCGATTTCTCAACTCAGGAACTTGGTCTGTATGATGGACAAAGATCTAGGAGTTTGGGCTGCTCAAACGTAGGAGATAACCCACCCAACCATGCACTGACCGTCTGCCCATCCAGGATGCCATTAGGGGCATGTGAGGACAGCTGCATCTAAGGGCAACCCTAGAAAGGGGGGGGGGGGCCTCCCCAGCAAACATGGCCGCGTTCACCGGCATCTTGCATGGTTTGCTTCAGTTTCCAGAAAATTAATCCTAATGAGAAAAAGATTCTGTGAAGGACATACTGCTTCCACAAGCAGCAGGGACATACTGCTTCCACAAGCAGCAGGGACATACTGCTGCCACAAGCAGCAGGGACTGGAGGGGTTTATGTCATTGTGATAGGCAAAAAGTTATTAGGTCGTTCCTCCACCCATTGAGTCCTGGCACCGCCACCAACTAAAGGTTCACGTCAGAGCCCCCTGCGGATCTTTCCTCAGGAATGAGGCATCCGGCTCCCGGCCGCCCCCAACAGATGGCTGCTGGGCCGCTTCCGAACACGTGGATACACCCAGAATGCACATTACGTACCATAAATTCCATCTCTATCTGCAGGAGATAAAAGATGTTCGTGCACTAGAGCAAGGGAGGCCCGCTCCTTCACCTTAATAAGTCATCCATTCCATCTGCATGGTGCTCAGCGCGGATTAAAGCTTCCTTCTCACATCTACGGCTCACGTGAGATTCCAGAGCATGGACCGTACCGTGGGGGGTTAGGGCCCGCAGAGATGACACAACACCACCTTTCTTCAAATCGAATAACCTACATATCATTCCAAACATGTCTTGCGTTGAGAAGATCCCGCTCCCTCAACCCCCAGAGCAATAACAGGAGGCTGGAAACCAGCAACCAGATCCGTCCATCTCCTAATCTGGCTCACACATGTGGTCCCTGCACTGGTTTGGCAACTTAACTGGATCAACTGAACACCAGGACTACCCATAGGGGAAAATCCAGCCACCACGCAAGGTTACTCTACAAAGTCTAGAGTTAGAGCGAACACAGGGTTCAAAGTTGCTGGGAGCTAGGAGCTATTCAACTCCTGCCTCTAGCCTAGGATAGCATAGTTATGTTGACATCAACATCTCCTTACTAGGAGCTACCTTTAGCTGCCCAGGCCAACTGGTGACATGCACAAAGTTATTGTCATATAGGTATGTTTGCATTTGGCAATGCTCATAAAGAAGCTTTAGGGCACATCTAAAGCACAGTTCAAGCACACTAGATCAAACATAATGTAGACAAAGTTTACTTTTGCCTTGTGTGAAAGTTACATTTGCGGCACGCTATGTACTAGCGCCTGGAACCCAAAGATAGCTCCTGCCTACTGGGTGTTGCCGAACCGTAAGAGCTGGTTCAGCTCTTGCTTATCAAATCTCCATTTTGAACTCTGTAACACATTGTGTGATCTTGAGCAAGTTGGTTTCCATGTACCCGAAATTGTTATAGTGTTAGGGGAAGTGTTTAAACATTGCTAATTGTGCCCTAAATCACAATTAAATCATCTAAGAAGTAGGTTACATATGGTTTCCTGTGTACCCCTATTTTTCCCTGCCTTAGCCCACCTTCCAGAGCCCCTGTTTCGGTGAACATGATGCTGCAAATCACACATGTACAGTCAGCGGAAAGGGGCCACTGGCTGTGGTTGAGTGGGGAATGTGTATTTCCTAAAATGAAATGGTGCAACACACCCAAATCCCACTCCAAAAACGTTCAGAATTCGAAAGTAGACAACTATTATATTCATACAGAACCACGAAGTTTAAAAGCTCATTCACTAAACGTATTCTTAGCGAGCAACAAAGTCACATGGGATTGTAGAAGCCTGCAATCTAGCCCTTTCCTCCGCATATCCTGAACTGCTGCCTTCCTGGTTTCCTGCAGCCCTACGCCTTCCTTTCGCAGCACCGTCTCAGGCGTGAAGCATACTCTACCGTGCCATTTTAACATATTTTCCACAATCTCATGCTCTTCTACATGTCCCATTAATAGTAACACATTTTATAAAGTGCCTCATGCTGGATGAAGAATAGTCCCCACGCAGATTTCAATAGGATTTTAGTATTTAGTATTTTATTTATTTCTATAGCGCACCAGGCCCAGGGGCATCCGGGCGCTTAACTTAGTTACAACAAGATGAAAGCATGACAAGGCAATGTGACAGAGTATTACAAGATTATTACAGGAAGATATACAAAATTTACAACATATACATTCAAATGAATATCGATAAGGCAGTGATTTACAGGATAGTTAATAAGGGATGCCGAGTAGGTCAAAGTGCAAGTAGGGCAGTAAGCTGATGTTAGCAGTCTTGGGCGGATAGCCATGCTTTGGTAAGGTATTTGAATTTCAGGAAGGAAGGTTCTGCTCTAAGGTCATTGGGGAGTGAGTTCCAAAGTTTGGCTGCCAGGATGGGGAAGCTGGTTCCACCAGATCTTAGGAGATTAAAGCGCGGGATGACAAGGCAGTTGGCTTGGGCCGCTCTGCGAGGTCTGGTGGAATTGTGGAAAGAGAATCTGTTAGCCAGGTAGCGAGGGGCTTGGTTGTGGAGGCATTTGTGTGTGAGAGCCAAGGACTTCAAGGAGATGCGCTGTGGGATAGAGAGCCAGTGCAGGTTGCGCCTGGTGTCAGATATATGCTGGCGCCTAGGAATGTTAAGGGCCGCTCTGATCGCATTGTTTTGGACAATTTGTAGCTTATTTAAGTTGCGGAGATTAGTACCTAGATAGAGGGCATTACAGTAGTCAACCTTGGATAGAACAAGGGTCCTGGCCAAGGTTACGCAGTTGGCAGTGGTTAGGAACGGGCGACAGGCGGTGATGAGCTTGCAAGTAAGCGCTGCTGCAGATGAGACTGCGTTGGATTGTCTAGTCAAGGATAGGGTTGAGTCGATGTAAATCCCAAGGGTTTTCGTGTCCTTAGCAATCGGGATGGTATTCCCATCGATGGTGAAAGACTTGAAGGCAGGGTTAAGTTTAGTGAGTTTTTGTGGTGAACCAAGAATGAGGAGCTCTGTCTTTTCATCATTTAGGCAGAGGCCGTGCTGGGCCATCCACGCTTGGATGACCTGGTAGATGGCGTTGATGGCAAGGGAGTCAGTTGTGTAATCGCCTGTGATGGGGATGAGTATCTGTGTGTCATCAGCGTAATTGGTATACGTGACGCCCAAGTGATCCAAAATATCGAAAAGGGGTTTGGTAAACACGTTATATAACGTGGGCGAGATACAAGACCCTTGAGGCACACCACAGGCGACCGGAGCGGGTGGTGCGGCCGCAAGTGGGGAGAATACACGCATAGATCTATTATCCAGGAAGGATCTGATCCAAGTGGCGGCATTTTCTGAGAAGTGTGCGGCTGATTTGAGGTGATGGCAGAGAATTTTGTGATTGACGAGATCAAAAGCAGCAGAGAGGTCCAGGAGAAGTAATAATGCCAGTTTGCCTTTGTCTTTGAGATCTTCGATCTGCGTTTTTAAGTCAATAAGGGCGGTCTCAGTGCCATGGCGAGGCCGGAAGCCTGATTGCCTGAGTCCCAGAAGGTTATTAGATTCAAGGTATTCCTGAATTTGTAGGTAGGCCGCGCGGTCGAGGATTTTTAGTAAAAAAGGTACAGTGGTAATTGGTCTGTAGTTTGTGGGTATACTGGGATCGAGGGTAGGTTTTTTCAGAAGCGGGATGACCCATGCATCCTTAAGATTGTCCGGTACAATCCCAGAGCTAAAGGAGGAGTTGATGAGCGTAGTGATGAAAGGTGCTAGGTCGTGAGCAGCTTCCTTGATAATAGGTGCAGGACAGAGGTCACCCTGACAATTGGACGGTTTAAGGCTAGTGATAATCTTTTCCACTTCGAGAATGGAGAGTGGAGAGAAGCTAAAAGGAGTCAGAGAGTCTGTGATAGAGGGGTTTGTGGTAGGTATAGGGATCTGTAGAGGGTTGGATTGAAGGCTAGATTGTTTGTTGTTAATTTTAATTTGGAGAGTGGCAATCTTACCTAGGAGAGCTTCTTGGATTTTGGAGCACCAGGTGCTATCTTTGGTACATGTGTCAGGTGGGGTAACAGGAGTTTCAAGTTCTTTTAGAATTTTAAACAATTCTTTGGTGTTAGATTTGGCTTGCTCGATGCGTTTGTTATATGTGTCTTTTTTTGCCTGGAATATAGCTTCCTTGTAGTTAAGGGTGGCCAGGAGTACGCGTGATTTGTTAGCTAGAGAGTGATTGCTTCTCCAGTGGGATTCTGCAATTCGTTTTTCTTTGCGTAGTGCTCTGAGATGGGGAGTAAACCAGGAGTTTAGGTGGGCTCGAGGTTTAGATTTTCTCAGTTTCGAGGGTGCAATGGTGTCTAAGGCTGTAAGCATGGCCCGGTTGAAGGTGTCGACCAGGGCCGTAGGGTCAGAGCATGATGGATCCAGAACATTAAGAGCTGGAAGGAGGAGGGGTAGGAGTCTATCGCAGGTAATGTTGCGTTTGTTACGGGTGGCCATAGCCGGGGCAATGTTGTGAGGGAGGCTGATAGGTTTGGACTCAATATTGAATGTAATTAAGTTGTGGTCTGTCCAGGCGCACTGTTGGTTAGAGGTGATGTTGATGGGACAGTTGAGGGCGGCTAGCCAGTCAAGGGTTCTGCCCTTGTTGTGGGTAGGTTGGTTTAGGAACTGAGTGAATCCAGCATTAGTGAGGATGTTGTCAATAGACGAAGCAGCGGTGTCCTTGGGGTCGTTGAGGCCTAAATTGAAATCCCCCAGTATCATAACCTGGGAGGTAACTTTGGTGCTGTGTGTGAAGATGTTGGAGAGGTCCTCCGCGAAGGTAGATAGTGGGCCGGGTGGCCGGTAGAGTAGATGAAAGGTGATAGAATGGTTGGGTGTGAGAGCTAGTTTAGCAGTCAGTGCTTCCAGAGTGGAGGAGTGATGTGTGGCTGAGAGGTGGAAGTTCAAAGCGTTTTTGTGGATGATGGCGATGCCACCTCCTTTAGATTGGATGGAATTACGGTCATGTCTGATAATGTTGTAGTCAGGAGGGATAGCGAGGGAGAGAAGAGGACCTGAAGCTGGGTGGAGCCAGGTTTCAGTGATTGCTAAGAAGTCGAGGTCAAGGTTGAGGATCAAGTCAGCTACTTCTAGGGCGTGAGCCGGGAGTGATCTGGCGTTGATTAGCGCGCCTTTGATGTTGTTTAAGTTAGGGGAGTTGGAAGATGGTGGTAGATTAGGTGAAAGTGTAGGTGGTGACAGAGGGAGAGGCAGTTTGATGCGGTGAGCTGAGTGATGGGAAGCGTGGGTGAGACGCGAGCCAAGTCTAGCATTTCTCAAGGAGATAGAGCAAGGTAGGTTAGGTAAAGGTCTGGTGGCGAAGTGCTGGATCCAGAGGGCTGGGATGTTAAGATAAGGGTTGGTGTGGTGAGTGTGGGATGGCATAGTTGAGGTAAGATGCAAGTAAGAGTAGTAAATAGAGGTGGTGGTATGGTATGGTGCGGTGCAGCCAGGGTGCAGTATAAGGATGAGAAGGGTAGGCAGCAGTCTGGTCAGTAGTGTACTGAAAGAGTACAGTGGTGAGTTTGCAGTAGTTAGACTGTTGGTGGGGGGCATGTTGACCTGGTAGAGTCTAAGCGCGCGTAGTATGGTAGGGAGAGCGAGGGCGACCATATGACATTTACACAGTAGCACTGGTCAGTTAATGACCATAAGGCACGACACAATTGCAGTGGTCAGTTAGCGACCATAAGGCACGACACAATTGCCGTGGTCAGATAACGACCATAAGGCACAACACAATGGCAGTGGGCAGTTAATGACCATAAGGCACAACACAATTGCAGTGGTCAGTTAAAGACCATAAGGCACAACACAATGGCAGTGGTCAGTTAATGACCATAAGGCACAACACAATGGCAGTGGTCAGTTAATGACCATAAGGCACAACACAATTGCAGTGGTCAGTTAGCGACCATAAGGCACGACACAATTGCAGTGGTCAGATAACGACCATAAGGCACAACACAATGGCAGTGGTCAGTTAATGACCATAAGGCACAACACAATTGCAGTGGTCAGTTAAAGACCATAAGGCACAACACAATGGCAGTGGTCAGTTAATGACCATAAGGCACAACACAATTGCAGTGGTCAGTTAAAGACCATAAGGCACAACACAATGGCAGTGGTTGGTTAACGACCATAAGGCACAACACAATGGCAGTGGTCAGTTAATGACCATAAGGCACAACACAATGGCAGTGGTCAGTTAATGACCATAAGGCACAACACAGTTGCAGTGGTTGGTTAACGACCAAAGGGCACAGCCAGTATCAGTCATGAGACATACCACATTAGGGGCAGAAAGTGACTGAACTAATGAGAGGTGGCAGTAACGCAAAGAGGCAACAGAGTTGGCGGCATAAGTGTATGTAGCAAACAGTTATCGAGGTGAAGAAAAACCGAGTCTAAATGTATGTGATTGCGGAGTAGCAGAAGACATACCAGAAAGCACAGTAGTGTAGACTGAGGGTAACCCCTCTACTCACAATGGATTAGAGGTCCGAGTAGACATTGGCTCCAAGGCTCCGGAGGCGAACAGGGGCCTTAGTGCGGGCCTTTGTTGAGAGGCCGGCGTTCCCGCCTGCCGGCGGAGGGGCTAATTATGAATGGGGAGGTCAACAGCTGATTCGTGCGGCCAGAGCCTCGCTCTGGTGCCGCGATGCGCCCGCCATTGCTGGGCCAGGCGGAAGAGTCTGACGGAGTCAGTCGATTCCAAGAAGCGTTGCGCTTTAGCAATCGGCGAGCAACTGGAGATCAATGGCAACCCTAGCCCTTGAGGGAAAATCGGTGAGGCAGGGTGATCAGACGCACGGCCGAGCCGTGTGTAGCTGGAGATGCTCCTCGGCTCAGGAGGCTAGAGCTCCTGCCCCTGATCCGAGGTGTGCTGCTGCGGCTGGAGCGGTAAGGGCAGAGTTCCTGGCCCCTGGCTCCTGTGGCTCCGAACAGGCACCCAACAGGCCTTAGAGTGGCCTTGGAGCTGGCCGCCGGCGTGATCCGCCTGCCGGCGGTTACAGCTGATGTTAACGAGGCTCAGCCTCGGTTTCAGGCCGCGCTGCGCCCGGCATGCGCGAGTCAGGCGGCGTGTGGGGACAGGGTCAGGCAGGCCCTGTCCGTGTTCCTCGTGGTTCCTCTGCTGGGCTGGGGTGCTGGGGGGGCTCCTGCCCTCGCCCCACGATGAGGAAGAGTGGAGTGAGGGGGTGAGCAGGCACCCAACAGGCCTTAGAGTGGCCTTGGAGCTGGCCGCCGGCGTGATCCGCCTGCCGGCGGTTACAGCTGATGTTAACGAGGCTCAGCCTCGGTTTCAGGCCGCGCTGCGCCCGGCATGCGCGAGTCAGGCGGCGTGTGGGGACAGGGTCAGGCAGGCCCTGTCCGTGTTCCTCGTGGTTCCTCTGCTGGGCTGGGGTGCTGGGGGGGCTCCTGCCCTCGCCCCACGATGAGGAAGAGTGGAGTGAGGGGGTGAGCAGGCACCCAACAGCAATAAAATAGCTTTTATTGCAAGTCATGAAGTACAGACCCCCTGCTCAACCTTACACCTGGCTGGGCAACACAAACTGTTATAGAACCAACATTAAGAGTAAACATTCTCTGACATCAGACAAGCTATGACATTCTGCTCATAACTACACGACACCGACATTCCACATAGAACTATACGACATCATACACATGAAACACACTACTCTCTATGAATGTCAAGCATGGCCATAACTATTTACATACAGTAAGACAACTTCATAACAGTGGACTCCTCGCATTAATGAGCGCTGTCATTGTAGAGGTCATGATTGCCTCATTTAATGGTGCTTACTTTTTAATCGATAAAAAGGCCTAGTCAACTCAGCTGAAATTCGAGCCTGTGTCATGCAGCCTGAACACAGATATCTGGGATGCACACTTAACCCGCTGCGCTATCTTGCTGGTTAGACCTAGCCAGCTAGTTATCAAAACCCATCCCCATCCTCACAAGTGCTCGTGTGCAGCGCAGGAAGGGTGGTCTTCGCCCTTGTTCGGTAAAATATTTTTTCCAGCTAATCATCAAAACTGCTTAGACACTCAAACTGCTTTGGTGGCAATTTGGCACAGCATAAAGCATAGAAACATATAGGCTGGCCTTTATTTATAGCTAGTGAGCCTGGATCTGATCAAAGGGGCACTCAAATGGCACAGGCACGAGGATAGCAAGATCCAGAACCTGGAGGACTAGTCAATCTTCTGACAGCCCCGTAAGTCTAGATGGCTGGCCTTAAGCCCTCCGTTATTTTTCTGGCACAGCAAGGGTATTGCCACAGTCATTGGGTTGTGTGGGCTTGAGTTGCCAAAGCCAGCGCGGCAATGAATTGATTGGCTTAAGAGAGCTCACATAACTGCTGAGATATCAGCCTGGTATGTTTCTAAGAACATACAAAGGAAAACGTAGTTTTGTAGGCACCTGGGTGTACAAAGGCTCATCAATTAAGTTGCCAATTTACATCATTAAGGAATCATCAATTGGTTGCTGGATGACGTCAGGCCGAAGTATATGTTTAGAGTACGACTAATTGTTTTAGATAGAATGCCGCCATCTTATTAAAGATTGTAAAGCACAGATGTCTCACCTTAATCACAACCTCTCCACAACAGTGATTCAAAGTTTCTTGTTAAGGAAAGATGGTCCACTCCTTGGTCCGCAGGTGAGCCGACTCACATCCCAGTGTAAAGCGGTTGTGAACGTATAGCCTGGAAGTCATTTCAGCTCCCAAGAAAATGGCTGATGCTGCCGGGTGGGGGCAATTATCCTCTTGGCATCGTACATTTAAATATACTGCGAGGCCCGAATCTAATTGATTTCATAAGTTTACTGGAAATGTTTATTTTGTGAACCGTTTTACTGTGTATATAAACCATAGCACAATAAAAGAAAAAAATACACAGGTTTTAAAAACTGCACTACTTTGGGATGTCCGAGACATGTCAACGCAAAATAGGATCCCAGGAACGATAGTATCCTGATTAGCGATGGTGCTCCTTCCAGCCAGCCTAAAAAGCAGGGTCACATAAATTGCACACGGCATGATTACATCAAGTCTGTTATGCCTTCCATGAGTGGCGGCCGGCCGGCACAGACTTTGAGACCATGACTATTCACGCGACTTTAGAAAGTGTTTGTATGCACAAACCACGCAAACACTGACCAAACCAACACCTGAGACATAAATATGCTAATACTCTGGTTCAGGTCTGTTTTAGGACATCCTCAGTTCTCCCGTTCCCTATTAACATGTCCTCTTCAGTCTTCATCGTCACTCAATTACTCATTAGAAATGCAGTATATTAATGTTAGGGACATTAGGGTGAACTCGTGATGAAATAGGAATATTACTGATAAAGAGGTGAAGGAAGGAGAATTGAGGATGTCCTAAAATGGACACGCTTGTGTCCAATTTAGGGTGCCCTCATTTCTCCTTCTCACTTCTTAGTCATCCTTCTCACTTGCCAGTTGTCATTCTTATTTCTAATGAGTACAGAGGAGCGAGGTGTTAGGAATAAGAACGATGACTGATGAGGGAGAAAAAGGACAGAGGAATCAGGAGGGAAATGATGATGCCCTAAAATTGACACGCTAATGTACATATTAGGACATCCTCATGTCTCCTAGAACTGGTGAGTCAGAGTGAGGTCAGAGGAGGAGAAAGGAGGACAACCACAAATGTACACTGGCCTACCTATTTTAGGACATCCTTATTTCTCCTCAACCATCAGACTTTTTTTATTTTAATCGCTTCACATTAATTAGCTATATTGCTACAACTGTGCATAGTATTGTGATTCACGGTCAAAACAATGTGCATAATACACAGAGCAATCAGCGGACAGGGAGCAGAATTCCTACAAAAGAAAATCTACAAGCCAACGAGACTCCACAGATCAAGCAATGAACCAAACCCGTACACCAGGAAAAAACTAGGGGGCTCATCTTTCTCCAACTAGCAGCAAAAACCTAGAACAACCTCTCAAAAGAAAAAAGAAACACCAAAGACCATCTAAAATTCAGAAATCTTCTAAAAATCTGGCTCTTACACACCTCCGAAGAAAACTGAAATGACAAACGGGAAATACAAAAATAGACCGACAGAATATACGATGCCACAGACAACACCTATGAGCGACTAAGTGAAACCCCTAGAAGAACAAGAAAGACGATGCTAGGAGAACAAAACGTAAGGGACAACCCCATGAGGACAGAACAATAACAAACAAGCCTAACACTACCATTAACATTACTGACTTAGAAAAGGCACAGGGTACGGACATAGGTCGCAAGTAAACAGATCCGAAAGGAGTAGGTTACAGCAGCGAAAAACTGGGATAAAAGGGGTGGCCAAACACAAAAAGTAGTGGACTTAACATAATGACAGAGATGTGACAGCCTTATGCTAAAACCTAATCACCGAAAGAAAAACAACCTTTGCTAAATCAGGAAGGAGACAGAATATGAGCGTGCATTTCTCTTAACAACAAGGCTACTAACCATCCCCAAAAAAATGACTAAAAACCTCACCACTCCTCACACACCTCTCACACTCTAACCAAACAACCACACCAACTAAAACCGCAGCATCCCGCACGCACTTCACCACAGAGCAGCAACAAACACACCACACAGACCTACACACAACAGCACATGACAGACTCTGAACCAAATACCACACCAATATGCTCGGCAAATGGTCTTAACCAAACTGAAGCTGCCAACAGTACTTCTCAGCTCTCTTGCTCTCTTGCTCTTCTCAAAACATTGTCCCACTAACACGCTTAACCTTCCCCCCTTTGTCCCGTCCGCCAGAGCACCCGGGGACCACTCCGGTGGCGATAGTGCGCGGTACAAATATCCTTTAACATTAACATGTAATTGAAACGCGTTTCATGGAGACTAAGGAGAAGGAATGATAACTGGGGGTGGGAATTATGACTGGGGAATAGGAACGATGGCTCGGGAGGAGTAGTAGAAACTGATGCATATATTGTAAAGAGGAACTTCAAGGTATGAGCACAACAGATACCCAAGGAGAAATGATGCCTGGGGAAATGGATGGATGATGAGCATGGATGTGGAATGCCAAGCAAGGAGGGGATGGATGACTGAGGAGGTATAATGATAAAGAGTAGTGGTGACTGATGCATGTGTTGTGAAGACTGATGACTCAAGGGGGAGGAATGAGAAGCCAAGGATGAAGCATGAGCAGGAAGAATGATAATGTCCTAAAATGTACATGCGTTGATGAGTAAGAGGGGAGCTGAGGAAGATTTGCATATGAGATGTATTGAACTGACGAGTGAGGATAAAGACTGGGGAGCAAGTAGGGCAAATGAGGCATAAGAAGTCTGGGTGTGGATGTTCGAAAACTGATTCCATACCCTGCTTATATACTGCTTGCAATCATGTACTCTTTCTGCGTTCGCCAACCAGCGATGCAAAGTTGGAGGCATTGATTAGGTAAAGCTTCTAGCAGCAGTTGGCATCATCTGCATACCACTGACTAATGAGCATAAGGTCAGCACACTCAATCCTGGAGCTGGATAGTGGATGGCCTGTGACATATGCAGCCGCCAGTTTAGTTCAACTATGCTCTCTATTAAAAGAAGGTAGGCATATTATTTGTTTTTCTTTTTTAAATACTTTATATTTCGGTTTCACACCCTTTAAAGATAATAAAATACAATGCAAAATATACAATACAAACTATTATGGTGGAAACTAATAAAATTAGGTTAACATTTTCTTTGCAAATCCATAAGAGGTGGTTATATACTCGCATAAATTATTAACAAAACGTACATCAACACAAGACAAAATGAATTGCATCAAGAATGGACCTAATGTTACCAATCAAATGTCTTCTCAACCATTGCCATCTCAAATCTAAAAGTCTTGTGCAGATGAATACAACATGAATTCAATCCTCTACAGCCCACCGCCACAAGTACAAAGCTTAGTATTGCATTGCCACATCAATCGTGCCCTTGATGGTGAAACGTTAAATCTCACTATAGCCATGATAAGTCAATAAACCAGTGAGCGAATAAAGCCCACTGAGAAATTCCCATAGTGAGTGCAATGTGCCACCATTAGATGTCCCAGTGAACGTAGATTGTTCCTGCTATTTATAACAAGATCAAGTTCTTTCTTGCTTTCATTTTCAGCTGCTGTTTAGTCATCAAGTTCCCCCTCTCAACTCATCAAAGTCTATCCCCCATTTTCTACACAAAAGGGAGTTTTTCCTTGTACCACAGGTATATGACATAGATGGCGGCTTTTGCTAGCTCTTCCATTACATTCATGATGTTCGGGTTCTCCGAAGGGCTCGAGTGTAATTTGCGAAAATACTGGAGAAACCCAAGTTCAGCTTGAACACCAATATTTAAAAGCCCAGCTTCAAAAAGACAAGAGAAAGCCCCCACTGTGCTAGGACTCACACCCAACAGCTTCCTCAAATGGATATGCAAAACCCGATCCAGGGCCATACAGTTTGGACTGCCCCAAATTTCGCTGCCATGCAAAACAAGAAAAAAAACCTTTGCTCCCAACACCTGCATGCATTTATCAAAGCGGAAGCCACCATATTTATGATAAAAATCTTTTTAAGCCACTCAGGCTTTTCCGCAGGTGGTTTTCCCATGGATCTAAATGAGCAAACCATGAGCACTTAGTCGAAAGCAAGACGCCTACATAGCAATATGATTGACCACGTTAATATTAACATTATTTATAGACTAGTTGTACTTTTTATTAGTGCTGAAAACCTCTATTGTTCTTTTCTTTAAATTCAATTTGAATGCATTAGCTTCAAAATAGCCAGCTGCGTAGATAAAAGCTATTGGTTTACCCCTTTGGTGTCAAATCCAATAAAACGTCATTGTCTGCATATAGAAGGGTAGGATACATCATCCTATCAATGCGTGGGGGAATTAAACCTGACTGGAGTGGGCGCCAACATACAAATCTGCTAAAAAGATAACAGCAACAGAGCCAATGAGCAGCCCTGACGCACACCGTTATTGGTCAAACACATGCCGGTAGGCCCATCTCTAGAACGGCCAATGACCGAAGCCCTAGTGATAGAATATAGGAAAACAAGCAGTTGCAGAAGGGGAATTGTGACGCCCATTCTTTGGAGGTTTTTCCACAGAAGAGGGTGTTCAATAGAGTCAAAGGCCTTTGCTAAATCCAAAAAGTTTGCACAAACTACACCCCCTCTTATTAAGACAATTGTTTTCCCGTTAGTGGTGCAGTGTTGAGCAAATGGGCGAACTGGGATTATAATATTGTGGGTTGTTGCCTTGTGTTTTTGAGAGTGACTTGACACAGGCGGTTATTAACACAACAAAAATGCCCCAAAAACCAAAGTGCTTGCCCAATGCCAACAAAATGAGTAGCACTCCATGAAACATTCCCGTGGTGCGAGAAAGAGATTTCTATCACATAAATTGATGGCAGCTTTCAAGTTTCCCCGTTTCATAGACTAATCTTAGTTGCCATCAAAATCGATTCTAATTAAATGAAGATGGCGTGTGGCAAGTTAAGGCAAAAAGTCAGTTCATTCAAACTACATGTTGAGTGGGTGCACTTGGATCCGATGTTAGCATGGGCTCTTCATTTTATGTCTTCTGGGGTATACCCGGCGACGTAAATTAATTGTACTGACTTAGTTTAGATGCCTGCTTTCTGTGGGTCAATGCGTCTTTAATGATTTACACGGTCTCCAAACAGAACCTTTAAGGTAACGCCCCACCCACATCATTTGCTCAGGATAACCTAGAGTCGCTGTATTGAAATGTTTTTGTGCTTCTATCCTGAAAACATGGGAGTGGATTTGGCTCTTGAGGACCGGAACTGAAGACACCTGAAACAAACACCAATGCCCTTTCTCGAGAGTACACACTCGTTGTACGACAATTCCTGCACGCTGTGCCAGTGTCTCTCCAGTGCATGGGAGTGACAAAACACAGTTTCATGAGGTCTTCAATGTGGTTCTGCAGAAAAATCGTGTCTCGCGTTTAATGTAGTGCTTGCTGCTTTGCAAGGATGTAAACAGCCAATGCTGCGATTACCCAATGGTACTCATGGTCACTCAATCCTACTGGGGTTTGAATCTGCAAGCGCTGAACTAAAAAAAAAAATCTGTTATTGTTTGTTTATTATTTATATTGCGCACCAGACCCAGGGTTATCAGGTCGCAGAAGATACAAGAGGTCTTTCAGCTCAGGTTACACATAACATGTATACAAGTCAATAAATCAAGAAGAACAAAAAATGCTGTGCTGCATTTACAAAGCACAACAGGTGTCATTTGCATATAATCTTGGCATGGGCCACTGTCTCATTAACAGGTGTAAATGAGCATTAGCCGATTTAAAGACTCTGCTCTTTCAGTATCCATCTCGCACACTCGCTGCTGTGTGAGCCACCTCTCAAATGTTCCAGGAGTTCTGAAACACTCCCTACTCAATGCTGTGCTAGCATCCTGCAAACAGATCCAGGAGAATTTGCAACACTCCTCGTCGTGCTGCTGCTGCTGCGTCAGCCTCCACCCAAACGTTATCTGCTGACAACATAACATGCGATATGTTACACCCTCCAAGCTTTCCTCAAGAGAGAGGATACCAGATGACTCCATGTCCGCAGAGACAACAACTCCAGTTCTGGGCTTTGATTTTGCTTAAGTCGATTTTATTAATTTGAAATTACCCAGGCCAGGACGCCAAGTAGCAGAATGCACATTGTGCAGAAATCGAAGACTGGGACTGGCTATAGCTCCAGAGAATAGGGAGTCCTCTAGTAACCTTATCCTCATGATGTTTCGCCAAGGGGCACCTAAGTTTGCAGTGTGCTCTATAATCAATCTAATAATCATTAACAGTGACATTTAGTATTTGGAGGTTCCCTGTTAAGGGAGGGAGCTGGGTCATGAAAGGGAGAGAGTATTTGAGATGGTTTGAACTGTGGATTGCATAAGTGCTCACCATTTACTAGGGAGCCTGGGGCTGATGGGAGTTGTAGTCCAGAATATCCAGCGTGCCAAAGAATGTGTAGTCCCCTCGGGATCCCTTTTGGGTTATCTGATGTTAAGGTACCCTCAACAACTGAAATCGGGAGGCACTGGAAGCACCCTCCTCAGCTTTTCTCGTTTGGCTTCCTGCTTTGAGATCGCTGCCAGGCCAAGAAGAAAGTATTTTCCTGTCTGGGCCTCGCTGCTGCCTACCGTCTTCCAAGTGCTGCCCCCGCAGCAGGCAGAGCCAGGCGATTGATCAAGAGCTTTGAGTGTCCCGTGCCTCGACTTGCAAAGGGCCTCAAAAATGTGCAATGCCACAAGCGATTCATTCTTATTTCGAACATTGGGAGAACATCCATTTGCGAGGCACGGTCTGCATTTTCAACCAGCAGACGAGGCATTCATAACATTTTTCTAATCGTTCATTTGGTTAACTGGTTCCTGGTCAGTCCCCGAAAGGGAGTTGTGTGCATAAGGCTGTGATACATTTGGCAGAGATTGCACCAAGGTTCGGAATGGAGGGGAGCTGGGTCCCATTTAGCGCCCGCTTGTTGCCTAGTAGTGCCTCGTTAGCTTGGCACTAACAGTTGCCAGGAGTGACTTTTGGCTCCCCAGGCCAAATGATGCTCAACAAACACAACTGTTATTTAACTGTTTATTTGGGACAAACTATAAATAAACATTAGGACACTTTTATATAACATTTAAAGCATGTTGGGTCTTTAGTAGGGTTTGCATCTCATGTGGAAGCTAGATTGCGCTATGGACTAGCTCCTGGTTCTCCAGAGGTAGCTCCTGGTCACTGGTTAACGCGGGATACCCAGGAGCTGGTTTTAGCTCCTGCTTATCCAATCTCAATTTCGGTTTCTGTTGCGCAACACATTTCCTTTCAAGAAAACAGTGCCTCGGGCCCAAATGGCCCTGCCCATGGCAACACCTGGAGATCCTCCCTGGTCCATAGTGTGTGCTTAACGCCCGACTGGTCTTCCAATCCCTGGGAAGCATTCATCGGGCTTCTCACGCCGCTGGTCACTCACCGTGCCATGCCCCGGTCGCCGATGGGTTGCAAATCTAATAGAGCTGCCCTGTACTCCAACAATACATCACCAATTACCACTTACTCTCTTGTTTGGGGCCGCACTGACCACCAGGCAGGTCTAAAATGCTGTGCATGACTCCACTGCATCCTGTGCAGAGCACTTCTCCCATTCACAACCTACAGATACACACACCTACCTGAGCACAATCTAACTGCAGTGGCAAGCTTTCAATGCCAGTTCAGGGAACCGCTCTCACCCCGAGTCACCACATAAATGTAGTAGGCCAACATGGCAAGGTAGCTCAGTGTGTTTAGGTGCTCACTACTGTAAGTATGTGTGTGATCGTCAGGTCACCGGTTTGAGTCCAGGCAAGGTTGGTAAACGCGCACCAGTTTTGTATATAAACATTTCCTATGTCCAGTGCTTTGGCGAAAGATTATTAATATTTGGGCACCATTCATCCAAGCACCTTTCTGTCGGATACCAACCTTGTACAGTGGCTACACTTATGGACAGGCCTATAGTGAACTCTGGAGTTTTCCCCGTAGGCCTCTGAGCCACGGGCCTCCTTTGTGTAGCATTTCCAAATGTTTCCATAGGACTTGATCATAAAGGGGCGTCTTCGGGTTTCTGCCCCGTTCTCCCTGCAGCCTGGCACCCGAGAACTGTGATGCCAGGCTGCTGGCTAGTGGCAGACCATGTGCCCTGGCAACATGGGCGGGCTGACGTGCCAATGTTCTTCCGCGGGTCCCCACGTCATAAATGTATTTTAAGCGCTGTCATTTGTTAAGCAATGCACAAACTACCGTCTAATTGAAATCCAGAATGTCGCAGTGCTGCAAACAGATTGCTACAAGGCCTTGCGAGTGGCAGATCAGCACTTTACAAAGGCCAAACAACATAGACCAATCCCCTCCCTCGCCCCCCCCCTCTCCCCCAAAAGTCCAAAATCTTAAAACCTTCGAGTCCCTTGTAGGAAATGCGAGGCTTCAATGGCAGGCCAAAGTTAACGACGAGGCCCATGTCAGTAGTTCCCTTTGCCCCATATTGGCTTTTATGACAGCAGCAATGTGCACTGCTGTCACCCGCAAGCTTAGAATGAAACTAAAAACACGCACAGTGCTGTTGAATAAAAAGCCCGGACTGGATCAAAATGACCATGCTAAAAAGGGGCTAGTTGGCCCCTGCGGCAAGCTCCTGCTTTCTGTGGCCGGTCGCCTCAGTTTGTTTGCTGACCTAAAACAAAACTTTGGGGCCCAGGAAACGGTGTGGTGGTGGCACTCACTCGAGTTGTATTACTCTCGGGTGGACGACCCATTTACAACATTGTAAACGAAGTCATGGGTTCAAGTCCCGTTCCCCCTGCTAAGCCAATAATTTTAGAGCACTAACGTGTACAGCCTATGTTATGCATCATACAGTATTCAGGACATGCACCGAACAAAACAGTCGCCTGGGCGCGACATCCCTGCCAGGGTCCTTCACACCCATCCCTCCACCAATGCTCTACAGTTCCACCAACATGGCGCTGGTTGCAATCTGTTCCAGATGTGTCACGCAACCAGATTCTTTAAAAAGGTATGATGAGGCCAAGCATTATGTTGACAAAAACATGTATGTGCTACGGACCTTTGCGTCATCTGTACATTTGTTAGCGTAGTGCTAAAAGTCTCTGTGTGACTAAGAGGTCCACACAGAATGACGAGGGAGCGGGACAGACCTGGACAGTTGAATACCTGAATGTCCACTCTTTGGGCCCCTGACGAAATGAGCCCCTCTCTCTCTAGTCATCATGGTGCAGCTTTTCACACTAATGGCAGGGCCAAGGGGTCCTTCAGGCGCTTCACCGCGCAGAGAGAGAGCGCGCAACTGTATTTTCTATGTATTGTGAAGCCAGGTTCAAAAAGCTTATTGGCAAGCAGGATTTGAAGAGTGCCCAGAATTGCAGGGAATTCCAAAAGAAAGCAGAATGTGTCTCGCTATGAAGTATTCATGGAGGCCTAAAGGCCGGGTCTGGACTTCAAGGAGCCATGGGCAAACACACCAATGGGACTGCTGCTGCTGAAAGGCAAGATTTGAAAGGAAAGCAAGGGGGCCTTGTGGGATGGACACCCTTGTGCTGTCTTGACTCCACTGCAGAGCGAACGCCACAGAAGGACTGTTGTGCCACCAGACCAAACACAAGGGACATAATCACAGAAGAGCCCAGTGGGGAGCAGTGGGGATAGTGGAGTTGGGGCATGCTGCTCCACAGTATCCCTGATGCCCCTGCAGCCAGTGCATCAATTTAAATGACATATGCAGTAGGGTCCTGCTTTCCAGCACTGCAAACAATAGTCTCTGATCACAATTAAAGATCTTGGAGGGGCCCTAGATTTTGGGATCGGGCCACAGGAACTTAAACACAACACAAATGCCTCCAACTCCCTCAGGGTCAGTCGCTTCTCCAAGCAACGAGTTGGTGGCAGATCACTCTCTTCGGCAGGGGCCTCTCTCTGGAACAGCCTTCCTGCCTTCCTGAAACTTGAGGAGAACCATCTCTGGTTCCGGAAATACCTCAAAACCTTCCTCTTTGCTTCTGCTTTCTCTCCTCCCCTCCATTGCTGAATTCCTGACTGAAATTGCACTGGTTACCTGGCCACCCTCTCTGATCTCTAGCCCAGGCCCTGTCAACTGCCGACCTGCACTGCCTCCCTGGCAACCTCTGCACATGGGGACAGTTTTCTGTATCCCTTCAGTCCCCTTTCCATCACTTGTCTGCACTTGCCACTAGCTGGCTGTTTTATTTATGTTATTTATTCCACTTCCCATGTACTGCACTTTCCCCTCTCCCTCCCCCCCCTCACACTTTTCCTTTCCCCCCTTCCCATGCACTTGCGCGATCTGAATGACACCTGGCCTAGTTTGATCGTTGTCTGTCCTCCCTTTGTCCCCCCCCCGCCCTGTCACGCCTTGAAACACTTGTGTATAGGCGCGTTATAAATGCCATATACCATATCATATTTGTCTGGGGGAAGAATCAGAGCTTTAGTTCCTATGCTTTGTTTACAATATAATGAATGTGACAGTGAAATGACATGTTGGGGACAGGATGGAGGTTGCTTTCAGTGTGTTTTATCTTGGGAGGATAGCTCAGGGGCAACGTCCTTGGAAGCAAGACGGCGCAGCAACACCGGTTCGATCCCCGGGCCCACGCTTTGAAACCTCTGGGTATAAAAGCGTGTTATAAATAACCAAATATATAACATCTAAGCGATAAGGAAAAGATGAGGCAGGGGGCCGTTTATCAAAAACTAAAGCTTACGAAGCATAGCTATGCTATGAAGTCCATGTTGATCTTTAAGAACACATATAGATGTAAGAAAGTTCAGCATTATACTGTCTGTCTGACTTATGGCCACAAACAAGGATGTTTAGGTTTTGAAAATGATATATATCGGTTTACCATATGGCATTTTGTTTGCTCAAGATTATAAATTGACACTGATTATTGGGACTAATATGTATTTGCTTTAATATTATGTTTTCCAGATTTCTTTATGAAAATTATGCAAATTGCCCCTGAAGAAGTGAATTCTTTCACGAAACGCGTTGGGCCTCTAATAAATCATTTAATTTGTACTAAAGTATTTAACTGTGTCAATGTGTATTGATATGTTACCAAATAATTACCTATTCAGGTTACATTGATTTCATGTGCGTGTTTAAACCAGAAGATTACAACTAATAATTAAGCAAACATAATCAAATATCAGGACTCCTCACAGAGTCACCTATAGAGTGCAGAGGCCGGGAGTTCCCACACTTGGGAACTTGATCTAGTGTGTCCATTTTACCCATGATGCCATTGCACACTGCTGCTTCCAGGTGCATATGTGGCATTTTCTGGTTTTAAAAAAAATAAATCTCACCTTCTGAGCATTGGTGATCATCTTTCTGATCACCTCCTTGATGTGCGCTTGCCCTTCCATTGGCGGTTGCATGTAGACGGTAGCTCTGGTCACACCGCGGTACGCCACTGTTTCCGGCCACCCCAAATCCAACTCCGGGATGGAGTGATCAGACCTCTCTGGCCAATATTCTAACGATATCTCGCCCTCATCGTCCTCTTGGTCGTCGCCACCACTACTATTTCCTCTGGTGATCTTCTCCACCCTGGGCCCGCTTGACCCCGGGTCAAAGGGCTCAACCCCATCCAAGATCTTCTTGAGCTCCAACTCGGAGAGGAAGTCCCTGATGTTCTCCTTCTTGAGGACCTCATAGAACGCCTCTGCGCCCTTGGAGACCAGGGCCTCAAGCGCCAGCCTCTGCTCCTCGCTGTAGAAGAACTCTGGCTTCGACTCGCTGGACCGCCAGTTCACATTGTTGTTATCCAGACACTGGACCTGGGAGAGAGCCATCGCACCCTTCTCTCTCTCTCCAATCAGAATACCACCAAACCCAAGACACAACTCTATAGAAAAACCTCTATCCTCAGACACCAGGCCTTCCCACGAGACTCTTCCGGTACATTGTCCTATAAAACGTTGACCACTCCTTTTTCAGTAACTCCCAAGCATCTACTCCCGGATATATTGCGATATCAGATTTAAAAAAACAATTCCAGGCCCGCTTCCACGTTTTTCAAAAGTTAAGGAATTGTCCCGTAATCATTTCTTGCTACCAGGAAAACCAAATTCCACGAGGGAAAACCATTACTGAACTCCGCTCCGGGCCAGAGAGGTGGCAGGTATGTCTACCTACCCTGCAAGTGTTCTCCGGCTGCAAGGAGTTAAACGGTGAACAAAGAAAGCAAACAATGGATTCGCTTGCCCCCTTTTCTTGCGCGGAATACTGAGGTCTCAAGGTTTCCTCGCTAACCCAGCGCCCGCTCGGCGCCGTGCAGTGGAAGCAGGTCCCCGAGCCGTGTGCCGCCGGAGTCGCCCGGGCCACTGTGCATTGATAATGCTCCCGGGGCTGATCGGCTCCTGTGTGGCTGTCAGTCAGTTGCCTGGCTGCGTTGAACCCGCCCCAGCCGGCCAAGCAACAGTTTCCTGGTCCCGCTGATTAACTTCCACGTGAAATACCCACTTTGCCTCCTACTGAAGCCGCTGGGTTCTCCCAGGAGTTGGCCAGTTTCCACCGATGGCGACCACTTCCTCAAACAGTCCAGTTACCCGGTGCCCGCGCGTTACTCCTTGGTTCAGATTTCGGGGGTTGTGCTGATAGTTGGCGTGCAGGGTTCCCCTCACACCTCGCTGCCCGGTAGCTGCGCACGTTCCCCCCGCGGCCAGCAGCTGCTCTCTCCCGTTGCATGGGCCGGCAGGCTGTGCGGAACAGTCAGGTAACAGCAGCGAGGTGCGGGGCTGAGGGAGGGAGGGCTGGAGGCGGCCCCGCCCAGCCGCCGCCACACCTTCAGTCATCACCACACGAGGCACGAGACGCGGCGGATCACCTCATGCTATCGCCACAGACACAGGGCACGACATTCCCAGAGCGCAGCATCGCGCGCAGCTGCGCCCACCCACCCTGGGAGCACGGACAAGCCCCGCCCCGGGCTGCAAGGCACGGAGGAGCCTCCTCAGACCCGCCGCCTCTCTGTCAGCCCTGTAGCGAGGCACGGCATCTCCCACCCCACTGAAGGGCGCGAAGAATGGCTCCGACATAGCTCCGGTCCCAAACTCTGCCTCTCAAACAGACCCAGCTCTGCAAGCGCGAGGCCAGGCGCCTGAGCACGCGGCTTCCAGGTGAAGACCGCGAACCCTGTGATGAGAGGTCCTAGCCTCCCTCACTGTGACCCTTTAGTCACAGTATGTTACGTCACCGCCTTCCACTTGTATAGCGCCCGCTGCCAAAGGTTGTGGCGTCAAAGCGCTTTCGATAGTCCCCAATTCCATAATTACTTCCTGGTAATCTTCATCGTGCCTAGAGTGGCCACTTTTGCACGATTGTGTCGGACTCGTATTAGGAGACTTTTTATGTGGAGGCGCGTTCGGATCAGCCTGTGTCACAAATGAGATTCTAACGCTGCGTTAAAAAAATAAAACTGCTATGCATGCAGGGAACGGGTCTCTTATATTTCTCTCCAGGTCCGGTCCTGGGATTTCCATTGCCCTGTGCTGCAAATGACATCCAACATCACGCATTTCCCTTTGTATTGACACCATTAGAAGTGACATAACAGAAAAGGGGCGTTATCTTTCTTTACTACTCTGGGGACATCGTAGGTCGTGTGACACACACTGCCATTGATAAGCCAAAACACACATGACTTTTTGGCATGCACTATATGAATGCACTCCAGTCTGGTGCAGTAAATCACGTGGGACGCTGTTTTAAACAGCAAAGCTGAAAAAGGAGTCACTTATAGGCAGGCACAGCACTTTTGGCGTTTAAGTCCCAATGACATTACATTAATCAGGAACACACCCTTTTGGCTAAGGGGTGAAAACAGAAGTTGTGCCCAATCGTCCCAGTTTTATTTCATATGCACATTTGTTAAGGTTTGGCTTTCAGGATCTTAAATAATTCGTGCCTCAAAAAGTACAAACATTTCATAATAAACAGTGGTATCCTTATTTTCCCGCTCCTGAAAGACAGAGTACAGTAGGGACAATCGAAATAATGGGAGCATAAACAGATATTCCTAGGTTTTGAAACCTCATTACCAAGACTAAAAGGCACAATCAAATAAAATCCAGTATATCATGTCATGAGTTTGAGTCATTATTTCATGCAGCGCTTAAAACCAATCATTCACACCTTAAAAAACAATACTCTGTACCAAATGACCAATTAATTGCTGTCTTTGGTGCATCACTCCCCAATCCCACTAGTTTTGTAATGCTTACAAAGCAAGACTCGGGGAGGAGCTGATCTGGTCCGATAGCACAGGAGTAGAGAGCTCGCTTTGACATTTGTGCAGACCCTGCTGATGTAGGTTCGAATCTCGGCAGCCTTTCATCCTTCCGAGGTCGATAAAAGAGCACCACACACTGTGGGTAATAATAAGCAGCACTCAGATAACTGAGGGTTCGTAGCGCTATATAAATGCTAAATTATTATTAATGTGCTGTTAAGATTGGCGCATTTCTTAGAAACCAAGAGCTGGACTGCTTCACACAGCTGATCCTGCAGCAGAGCAGTAAGGAGGACACCCTGTTTGCATGATGTCCGACAAACCCCTTTAAATCGAAATGGTCCTGCAAAATATGGGAGCAGTCATACTTTTCCTTGTCATTGCCCTAGCCAATAGACACAAAGGCTGGTCCTAGATAGGGAAGAGGGTGGAAAGAGGAGACTGATAAAGATCAGGGCATTACCTCCACGTCCACTCTTCCTCGTCCCAGTACTTACTTCATGAGGCACCCGCCTCCGACACAGGACCTTCTTCTATTTCTTAAAATCCCTGTAACTCCTCCCCCACATCCATGTCACTCAGTTTAAATTTTTCCTGCCTCCGGCAGGTTGGACTTTTTCTTCCCGGTGCGGGGCACCAGGGAGCACCGATTGCTGGCCCCCTGTAGGGGGCTGTGTGGCGGGGCCCTCGGCTCCCTCAGGTGCAGCACTGCTCCTGGGCCCCCTGCGGGGCTTGGGGTCACAGTTGAGCTGGATTGCCTCGCTCGGTTCTTTGCTGGGCTCCGGACCGCAGCGTGAGCATTGTGTCCCGGGTCCTGCACGGCCCGGGGGAAGGTAAGGAGAGGGGAGGACTGGGCTTGATGTTTTTCCCCTCTCCTCCTGTTTTGGCCATCTTGATTCGACTTGGCAGTATGGGCTAGCCTTCCCTTTTGTTGTGAGGCCTCTCTGCTTCTTGTCGTGGGGTGACAGTGGCAGAGAGTCTTTGGGAGTGCGGGGGGCTCTGTTCTGTCGCAGGCATGTCACATACCACCCGCTCCTCAGACACACACAGCACAGGATGCACCGGATGTTAGCTGCATTATCTGGGGGAAGGTAAGGAGAGGGGAGGACTGTGCTTGATGTTTTCCCCTCTCTTGCTGGTATGGCCATCTTGACTCCTTTGAAAGGCCGTTACCTCGTGCTCTGTGTACACATCTTTATTGGAAATGATGGCAAGCACTTGGCAGTATGGGCTAGCCTTCCTTTTTTGTTGTGAGGACTCTCTGCTTCTTGTCGTGGGGTGACTGTGACAGAGTATTTGAAAGTGCGGGGCTCTGTTCTGTCACAGACATGTCACATACCACCAGCTCCTCAGACACACACAGCCCAGTATGCACCGGATGTTGGCTGCATTCCTTGCGTGCTGCCTGTGAATACGGCGCAGATTTTGGACACATCTGCAAGCGACCGGAAGGGTACCGGCCTGGCATAGTCTACACTTCGGGTTCGAGTCTCAGCGGTGCTGACTCGGTCCTTCATCCTTCCTAGACCGATGCATTGGAACGATTTAGAGCATGGGGCTACCAGCTACTGGATACAGGGCTCAAGCCACCTCTCAGTCATGTGGTGTGTTTGGGTCTGTGCTAGCTATGGACGCAGACTCCTTGTCCTGTCCTCTTCCTCTAAACTGCGCAAGGGAAAGTCAAAGGAGTTGATTTGCTTTTCCCTTGTCCGGCATGGGATTATGGAAAAGGATCATGGAAGTAACGGCCATGCAGGGGGTTCCCAGTGTCTCTTCTTTTAGGCCCTAGGTCCTCCGGTGCTGACGTGTTGCTTTCACGCCTCCTCTCAGACTTGTGGGAAGTGATAGGGCACATGGTGGCACATGTCTGTGCTTAGAGGGGTTCTCAGAGCCCCTGGTGCCGGTGGAGGGGGATGTCACTTCAGTGGGTTTTCCAGTATAGGCATACCTCAGGTAGGGGGTTGCCTTTGATGTCGGCTATCCGGGATGGATTGCTTTGCCCCGCTTTGTGACAGTACTCTGCCCTTTTGACGCCAGCCTGGTGGCTCCTCTGTCGGCTGAGGGGGCCATAGTCTGCTGGACTTCTGGGCTGTCCAGTATCTTCCTTTTGATAGGTCAAATCTTTTTGTGGGCTGACAAGCATGCTGTTATATTGTGGCGCAGGCCTGTTTCAACGTACTGTGATTTCCCTCTGGTGCAAGTGCAGTGACTGGCGGTTTTCCCTGGCTCCTCGTCTCTATCTTCTCGGAGGTGTATGGGACTGGTGGGGTTCGGCTTCCTGGGTAATGGGCTCCTTCTGGAGGGGGTATCAGTTGCCGTTCCTGTCTCCTCCTGTCCAGGTTTGCATGGTTAGGACTTTGGTACCCAGCTCACGGTCCAAGTAGTTGGCCATGGGTTCCGTTCTCTCCGAACGGTTGTTGTGGGTTACCGTCTTGCCCGTTCCTCTCCCTGTTCAGGGTCAAGTTTTCTACTTGCGGGTGTTCCTGGTCCCTATGCCTTCTAGGATGTGTCACCTGCTTATGGGTCTCAAGACCCTGCACTGCTTGTCCGGACGTCTGGGGAGAGCGTACTCTGGATGTTGTGCAGGGGGGGCGCTTGCTGGCTGTTCTGGGCTGGGTTCTCAGAAGGCAGTATGTCTCGACTCACCTGTTGCTGAAGTTACGGGGCACGTGGCGTCTTGCATGTTTTCCAGTTCCTTAAGCCTGTCTTCGGTTACGTCTCCTGGTGTCTTATACTCTCTCCCACTGGCTCCCGACATCTCGGCTTTCGTAGTTTTGTTTTCAGTGTCCCCAGCGCTGCGAGTGTCCCTGCTATGGTGGCGGGGGGTTTCAGGTCTACAGGCTGAGGTGTGCCTGGTCCTTCCTCCTGTGACCTCTCCTACTACCAACACCAGCAGAAAGGGTATACATTGGGGGTCCTCTCAGCTCAAGGGTTGTGAGATCTGGGGAGAGCCGGTGATCATCCAATTGGCAAGAGTTGTGCCATTGTGCAAGCTCTGGTGTACTTCGAGGAGTTGCTGGACGGTCGGCGGTTTTTGGTCCGATCAGACAATACGACGGCCTTGGCATATGTGAACTGCAAAAGGGGTTCCGGCTGTTCCTTGAATGCTCTGGCAGCGCTGATAGGCACCTGGGAGGAATCTCATCTGGTGTATCTGCTGGCCTCACGTATCAGAAGGGTGGACAATGTTCAAGCGGATCTTCCCAGACGCCGGTTTTCACTCCTCTGCAGAACTGGTCCTGTTGGCCCAGGTCTTTGCGGTGACCTGTGTCAGATTAGGGTCCTTGGTTCTAGACCTGTTTGCATCCCTGGCCTCAGCAGAAGTTCCCCTCTTCTGCTCTCGGTTTCAGGTTGAGGGGATTGGGGGATGGACGCCCTCTCTGTACAGTGGCCTTGGGGTTTTCCTTTATGCCTTTCCGCCTATTCCCCTTCTGCCCCGGGTGGTTTGGCGCATCAGAGTGTCCAGGGTGACTGTGTTGTTGTTAGCTCTGTTCTGGTGCCGCCGGAGTTGGCTCCCCTCTCTGTTGGAGCTTCGTTCCTAGGAACCTTGGCTGGTTCCGAGGTGGCCGTGTCCCCTTCAAGGGGATCTGCGGTTAGAATTCCATCGGATGCAATGGGCGGTGTGGCTATTGCTCAGTCTAGGTTGATATCTCAGGGGTTCTCAGATCCTGTAGTTGAGTCCAAATGGATGCTCTTAGACCCTCCACTCTGAAGGTGTTAGGCAGACATTGGGGCCATTTCCGAGACTGGTATGGGCAGTCTGGGATCCCTCCCCTGCGTTCTGGCCTCTGCTATCCTTCGGTTCCTCCAGGAGGGGTTTTGACAGGGGCCTGGCAGTTTTTCCAGGCTTCGCTCTCAGCGGGCCTCCATGAAATTCCTTTTGGGGGACTCTGACGGTCACTTGGATGGGGAGGTGTTAGTGGGGAAGTTGATCCAGGGTTTTTCTTCTTCCCCTCCTTGTGCTGATAAAGGGCTTTCCTTTTGGGATCTCCCTCTTGTATTACGGTTCCTTCATGGGCCTCCTTTTGAGCCCATTTCCGAGATTGATATCAAACATCTTACACTGAAATCTGCTTTTCTTATTGCCCTCACTTCTGCCCGTAGGCTTGGGGAGATTGGGGCTCTCTTATGTCACGCTCCTTTCCTGAGGGTGCTGCCAGACTCGGTGGTGCCGGGGTGTGGTCCGAAGTTTCTCCCTTCAGTTGTCTCTCGGGTTTCACACCTCTCAGGGTCTGGTTCTCCCTGACTTCTTTCATGATCCAAGAACGCCTGAGGAGGTGGCTCGGCTTAACATTGATGTCCGGCGGGACGCGTTGGAGTATTTGGCTTGGTTTGCCTTTTCCACCAATCTGATAGTCTTCTGATTGCTTGTGGTCTGGCTGGGGCTGGGCATAACGCATCTGTGGTTTCCATTTTCCGGTGGTTCCGGGTTGTGATCTCTAGGGCCTATGTGGCTTCTGGCCTGCCTGTGCCTGCGCACAATCAGGGGCGGTCTACCAGGGGTTTCGCGGCTTCCTGACCCGATGTAAGGAGGGTTTTTCTCTGCAAGAGATTTGTATGGCTGCCGCCTTGGCTGGTCTAGGCATTTTCATCAACCACTATGGGTTGAGTTTCTCCCACTCGGCGGTTGGTTCCTTCGTGGTTGGAGTTTTTGTCTGTGGGGATGTGATTTAAGAGTTATTGTGGGTGTGTTTTGCTGCACTGTTTTTGGCTCTGTCTCATTGGGACCTTTTCCCCGTTGATGCTTTGGTATACCTCATGAAGTAAGTACTGGGACGAGGAAGAGTGGACGTGGAGGTAATGCTCTGATTACTTACAGGTAATCTTCATTACTCCTAGTCCTACTCTTCCTCGTCACAGTACTGACGACCCTCCTCACCCTCCCTGCGGGGAAGGTCCCATGCTCCGGCTTGGTAATATGAAACTGAGTGACATGGATGTGGGGGAGGAGTTACAGGGATTTTAAGAAATAGAAGAAGGTCCTGTGTCGGAGGCGGGTGCCTCATGAAGTAAGTACTGTGACGAGGAAGAGTAGGACTAGGAGTAATGAAGATTACCGGTAAGTAGTCAGAGCATTAATGAACATGGAAGGGACACCCACATGGTGGCACTGCATATCTTCACCATGGGGTTCCTCCCAGTTCAGACCAAGATGCAGCTATACCGCTGGGGGCTTGTGTCAGGGTGACCGTGGAAAACAGCCTGCTCCTGCTCATATGCTCCGGAAGTAGTCTGACGGACCCAACAACCAGGGATAGTGGTTGAACGCTTCTTCCCATTGCGGCAGGATACGTGACAAACTGAGAAGAGGCATAGGCCCTTTTTCGGGTACATACCATCTCGATTCTGTCTTTGGAATCTTGAGGTTGTGCATCTTTGTGTGTTTTTGAATGTATTTAAGAACTGGGTGCCATTTTGAACAGAAATTGCTTACAAAGTAGGAAATAAAAAAGAGCAGAGGCATTTCTAGGGTTAGGTTTCCTTGCACAAGAGCAATGTTGGGTTGAATGCCGTATGCCAGGCGGTGAAGAGGCAGAGTGGGAACACATAACAGGGATAGTGACTGAAGCACTGGGCTTTGCAGGGTGCGGGGCCAGGACAGATGTAATACACTTGAATTCTTGAATGGATTCAATTCTGGCCATATTTTATTAACAACGAGAACACCCCTTCATCCAAAATGTGACTTGTACAACACCTCATAAGCAAATAATAGATCAACAGTCCCCCAACAACAAGGTATGAACCGATTAACAGGCGGTCCAGGTGGACCATAATTCCAGCCCCCAGGGCGGCGCATGGTAGTGAGACCTCTATAGTCCCTACCATGCCCTCTTATGGGGCGATACCAGGAGGCACCCTCTTTGGAACCAGCACTGATCTCATCCTGATCCTGCCCCCTCCACGCACCTACCAAGCTAGACCCCACACCGCCTGGACACCCATCTCCATGGTAGGCGTCCTTTGCCCTCTCCACAGTACCTTTCAGGCCACAGAGTCGCCCAGAAAGGGCAACTTAGTGTCCCCATGGCCCCCCACACCTGCCACAGAGGCACCGCAACTCCCCCCACATGCCATGATGTACGAATAAAAGATGCAAAGTTCTGTAGCAACAGTTTGGTTCCCCTGTCCGACAGGTAAACCCCGTAATGATGAAAATTCCCCAGCCCCCTCACCAAGTCGTTTGCCACAATTCAGAGATGCCTGTGGCATGCTGCCAGCCAAGCCAAGTCATTGTTCAGTTTTCCAGCAGAAACATTAAACGGGCATGTGGGTCGGGGCAAACCCCAATGAGTCCTCAGAATTATCTGAGAGCACACAAACAATGCCCATGGGCAGAACCTGCCCAGCCATGAGTAGAGAGACAACAGGCATTCAATTAACTCCCTCCCAGCTGGACCAGGTTGTTGCCCCCAACATGCAAGATCACCAGGTGTGGGTCCAGAAGCCCCCGCTTCCTGCGTTGCTCTTCCACCACTGGGCGGACCTTCCCTACCCTCAAACCTCTCAACCCTATTCAATATATGTCTGCAATAGTGTCCTTCAACAACCCTGGGTGATCACACACCCTCCGTTCCATTCCCCAGATGAACGAATGACCGACCGCCCAGACCACTTGCCGCGCCATCCTTCCCTTGACATAGAGGAAAAAGCATGTTACTGCCAGGAATTCAACCATCCGCAGGGTGGGTGTGCCCTCACCTGGCTTTTTTGAAATGTTATCAGAAATTGAGTGATGGTTGATCAGCCTCTGGAAAATGTGTAGGACTAATTTGCACACATTTTGCAATTCTCACTGCATGACATACACATAGACCTGTGTACTCTGGGTGGACAAAGCCTACAGGCGCAGTCCCCTTGTCATATTTAGTTGGGGCATGACAGTCAGGATTACACCTTGTCTCTCAGATGGGGAAGGGCAACACCTTCCTCCTGCCATGGCCGGCCTAATTAACTATCAAAGGCTCCATGGATCCGCCCTGTCCTTTTGTGTAAGCACTGCAGAATGGTGGCAGCAATTGACATACTTAGCATACAAATAGAGTATACTTCAAACAGGCCCACATGGGGCATAGCTGCAGAGGTGAACAAAGGAGACAGGAAACCCCAACAACCTTTGATATGCACTGTGTCAACCTGAAAATGGCAAAAAATAGTGTCAAAAACTCAGGTACACTCTCATCCCAAGCACCTGTTAAACTGTGGATAACCTCAGTCAAAATTTCCGTTAGGATAATATAACTTACAGATCATAATCGATTCAATTAGTAAAGGCAATATATCTTGGTTGCAATGAGTTCAATAATTTATTTTTATTTTGTAACAATGTGTCATTTCTAACGTAATTCATAAATATACAGGTAGGATTAAGTAAACAAGTAAACCAATGACAAAACATGGGTAGAAGATGAATCCGGCCCCATGGCTGTAATCCCGTTGGCAAATATGACATTGTGCTTGCGAAGATATGGAAAGAATCATGTGGGAAACAACAAGGATTGTTGAACTACATTTGGCGTTTCGACGATGGGAGACGGTCCGGCCGTCCTGATGGATCTATATTGGTCTTGGGGGCCTAGAGCCTACATGAAGCTGACCAGGGATTGGGGAGGAACATGCTCCTTGGTGCTCATTCATGTTTCAGCATTAGTGACTCCTCACAGTGACCTGATCAATGGAGAATTTCCAAAAGCAGATGCCCATTTGAGAAGAAGATGATCGCTTGAGTTTCTCAATTGGACCAGGAGAGAGAATTACTTCTCAGCCAAATCAATATAAGCATTTGATGCCATTCCTTATGAGCACAGGTTGTTCCGCAAGACTGCTTCAATCTTCACAATTATCTTCATGCCTGGGTCCAAACGATGGCCAATGCCAAGTGGTTGCAGAACACAAGATGGAAGCTCCTGCAGACGATCAATACCACCATAAAGGGATTCAATGCTATCAAGGAAGACCTGAGGGCCATACGACTAATGACCCTGCAAAACAGATATGTCCTTGGCATGATTACAGCGATGGAATGTGGAGTTTGCGCCATAATCGGGCTTTCATGTTGCACATGCATATCATCTCCTGATGATGAGAATGAGACCTTGACCGAGGCCATAACGTTGTTGAAAAACCTGCATAACAAGATGGAAGATGAGACCGAGGACATTACGGATGACAGTTGGTTTGCCTCCATATTCTCATGGATCCCGCAGTGGTTGGCAAAGATATTCAACGTCCTTGGAGCAATATTGGTCATGGGGATGTTTGGATTCTGTGTGAAGAAGGATAATACTTGCCCAATGCAAGAAGACAGCAAAAAAGACAGTAGGAATGAAGATCATGATCGATGTTGAATCAGGGTTTGGCCCAAAGAATTGACAGATAAAGATGTCAGAAAATACACATTGAGGCCAGAATTGTAGCACCCGAGGGAACAAAGTTCTTGTATCCCAAGAATCACAAGAAGTACGTGGGATGATGGCTCTATTGTAATCCAAATGAACAGTGCAACTACATGACCTGGAGTGTAGATGAACATGTTAAATCAGCCATCACCCAGAGGGGGGTTATGAAGATCTGGACTCTGAAAAAGCACTTCTTCAAGAGAAAATAACAAGATGTGGAAACCACTGAAGAGGTGGTCGAGGACTTGACCAGAAGCGGAAGGTAGATGAGCAGCTGCATGCCTCTGCAGGAAATCCCACCCCCCTACCTCCTATATGTTGGAAGTCTGAGACTGTGCCATGCTTGACACCAGCAGTTGTGCCAACTCTGCCATGAGTATTTGAGAAAAGGTATGCACTGAGAAAACCATATTGAATGTATCCCCGAAGATACGACAATCTGAGGGAGGAGCTCCCTGAAGGTATAAGAAAAAGAGTGAAAGAGAAGCTAGTGACGTCACAAGAGACGAGCGTGGTGCATTGAGAATACTGACTGAAGAGAATGCATGGATTTTATGGAAACTGATGATGAAGATAAGAATCGAGTAAACTTTCTTATGCATAAAAGAAGATTGCACTTGTGCGAAATGCAACCGTTCAATAATTGTACAGATGCAGAAACGCAAGTAGACTAAGTGATAATAGAAGCTGGCTATACGTAGTGAATAGACTGCAGGCAAAGCCGCCATTGTATAGGAACTGAACATCAGTGTCATGAATCTAGTAAATTGAAACCCATGGAGAAGAAAGGCAGAGAACTGTGTCGCAGCACGAATATGCTGAGATTGCGAAAGAGCCTGGCATCAAAATAGAAGTAGCCAAGGTTGGTTATCTATTCTTGAAAGCAGTGAATGTGCGAAGGATGAATCATCCCCTATTAAGGGGCAAAGAAAGAACACCAAGAGTGCCAAGTTTTATTTATTTAAGACATTTAAAAACTGCAGGATGGACCCGAATCATGCTCTCCTGTCACGTGAGTTGAGTATGGAAATAGAGTTGAGTTTGGAGTCCTAGAACAATGATAGTGATTGCCCATACTCCCATATGGTCCCACAGACAGGATTCTTTGCAAGGCCAAGTTCAAAGACAATCTGCATGGCAGAAGGCATGGGTGATGAGAGATGTTGGGCTAATTGGGTGGGGAGGTAAAGTGAAGTCCACCTCCTGGCACCTGGGTATGAGCTTACGTGCTAAGTGAACTGAATGTTCCAGACATGGCACGAGCATGCCTACCAATTGCAGAGGGCCGTATAATGAAGGGCCTTATATTTTGAGAGCCAATGACCAACCGTGTACTTAACAGTGTTGAAGAATACATGTTTTAGAGTTACGCATAAATTGTCCACCTGACAATAGACAGCCAATCACAATCCCAGTCCTTATATAAAGTATACTTAGATGTTCCCCTTGAACGAATTATAATTGGTTTTAGGTTTTTCTTATTTGACACATAGTATGACGTCACTTCTGACATATTTTTAGTATAAAGTGTATGTTTTATGAGAAATTTGTCGAGAGCTGAGCGAACGTCTGTTGATGTCTGTTGTAACTTCCCTGTTTTAGATAATTTTTAATAAAACAGCAACCGTTGCCATGTTCCTGAGTTGTTTTGATTATTTGGACTCAGAGTTATTCTGTGAACCCCATCCGTTGCATGCACGTTGCTAAACAACCATGTGTTCACCACTGTTTTCTTTCCCCCCCAAGAGTAGTCTCTTCTCTAACAGGAGCTTTCTATCAGCTACATAATTTACAGCTGGAACAACTACTCGTCCACTTACAGGCTGTGCTGAGGCCTGTGACGTACAGGGTGCCGCACTAGTTCCTGTCCACCCTGACCCTAAACTTGCCTACCTGAGGGGTAGTTGGTGAGAACCCATACTCTTGTTTTCTTCCTCGCCATCTTCCACCACCCCTTCAGGAAGTCTTCTTCATTCGGGTACATGGGGCCCATCCCACCCCCTGCAATCTCTTCCCCAGCAACCCTAGCTTCTACCCAAGCTTGGAAGCTTATCAGCAGGTCAGGTTTATTAATCCTGGTGCTCTAGGGAAGTCCCGTCTCTTGACATTAAATGCGCAGGGCATCTTTGCTCGTGCATTTGACAGTCTCTATGTCAAGATCCATTATTATTAACAAATACCTGCCTGTGTTCTAGATGTTGACTGCAACCATACTTTTATCATTGGGTGACTCCAACTAGATCCAACCATCTGCCATCAATGTGACAAATCAAATTCCATGGTACGAGTCATCCAGGGGTGAATATCGGTTTCTAAACCATCAAACAGCCCCACACCTCTAAAACACCAAAATGGATCCGAACAGATTGGAATAAACAAGCATACAAATAAAGTATAAACCTCCTTGTCCAATTTTGGTAACGTGGATGGAATGCCAGGCTTATCTCTTCTAAAGGTTGTGGATCGTTGGTTAGGTGCAACACAGCAAAAATACAATTACTACCCAATGATAAAAGGAGAGTCCAGTCAAGGTTGTATACAAATATTTACTTTATTACTATCACAACAGTTTAACAACACTACTAAATTATAACCCACCCTGTAAAGGAATGCAGAGGGCAGACAGTTTCATATGAAGGAAAAGGGATGCACCCTGGATACTGACAGGAGGGTAGTTGGTATGGTTACCACAATAGTTTTTAAAGGTTCTTGCCTTCAGCAAAAGGTGGAAAGGGTCTTAATATGTCTATCGGTGCCTTCTGGGCAGGACCGGGGGGCATGTACCTTCTGCTATAGATGTTCTCTGTGTTCGACAGGGTCGAGTCTGCTTCAGGGCGCCTAGCAGGCTTTAGTGACAGAGTTTGAGACAGGAGTCAGCTGGGGCTATCAGGCTGCAAGACGGTTTGGCGAGCAAAGCTTGATGAATGGCTACAGACTGGCCTACACAGCGACAAAGGGCCAGGAAACATTGTCTTACTCCTGATCAGCGGTTCTGAAGCACTGGTTGAGCCATCTTGGTTTTCTTTCAGTGACTGCTGCCTGATGGCAGTTAGCGTTGCAGTCGGTTACGGATCGAGGCACTCAACTGGCTCAAAAATGTCCTTTAAGGCAGACAGCGGTAGGTGCTTGTCAATGCACGTCTGCCAGCTTCTTCACTGGGCTTGTGTCGTCCTTTAAGGCAGACAACCCAAAGCTCAGAAGTGTGTTGCAGACAGCTGCCTTGCCCTTGGTTAAAGGTTCAGAGACCTTCTGGCACTCCCTGTCTAGGGATCCTGCTGCTGAGCTTAGCAGGGCATCTAGGTGCTGGCTGGGTGCTGGCTGGGTGCTGGCTAGGTACCGGTTCTGAAGCAAATGGATGGTCTTCTGAGTTGTTTTTCTCCCTCTGTTGCCTGGGAGTAGATGCAGGGATTGATCTTGCTTCCCTCTTTGGATGTCCTGGCCTTCCTTCACTGGCTGAAGCTGTAAGGCAGACTGTACCTTGGGCCAGGGTCCAAGGATGAGTTTTTCTTTCTGCTTCTTGCAAAGTCTTCAGATGTTCTGCCTAAAGACGGGCTCCAGCCCCCTTTTAAAGCCAAGTGGACCACAGCGATCAGCATATGCTAAGCCTACCTTAGTGAACCAATCCTGGGGTCCCTACCAACAATTTTCAGTATGCGTGAGGTCATAACCAGAGTGCTTTGCAACAGGAAAAAGTAAGGGTTAGAACCAGGAACAAGGAGTGTCCCAGAACTAATATGGCAGAACCCTCCTCTCAACAGAAAGAGCTCTGGGCTCACTCCCTTGTCTTACTATATCCCACCCATCTTCCTGTCTGTGTGCTCAAAGAATCTCTCTGGTTAATGGATATCCCTGTGGTTCCTGATGAAAGCGGCAGGTCTCCCTTGAAGATGCTGAGAGACCAGACTCTCTGGCATCCGCAAACCACATTCTGGTATCTTATGAACGGGGTGTGTGAGCAACCGGAGGTTCTCCTCACTTCCTCTCCCCCAGTAGCCTCTTCTCGGGTGGCCAGGAAAATGCCATTACTTTTGGATCCTGTCCCTGGAGGTGGATATTCAAGGGAGGATCACCTGCATGTGTGGACTGGGAACCAAAAGGGGCCCTGGATTATTTTTTGAAAGTGGCCCCAAATTAAACATTTTCAGTGAGCCCAACCCTTTTTTCCTATGGGAACATGTGGAAATACCACACAAACGAGGCCCACAGTGCAGAGGCCTACAGGGAAATCTCCAGACTTCCCTACAGGCCAGTCCAGCCCAGATCACCTGAGTAGGGGAGACTTGGGGAGTGGGGAGAGGACATCTCTAGGTGAGACATGGTATACCCCATTTCCCTTTCCCCACACACCCTCTATCCCCCAAGCCTTTATAAGCTTTTTTCAGCCCTTTCCTTTTTCTTCCACTAAAACATTTCCCAAAACACACCAGTATGCTAGGACGAAGAAGAGAGCAACAAGAACAACATATCCTTACTTTGTTAATGCAGATATATATTGACCCCAGCCAGGTACTGAGACAAGGAGGAGGACAACAGGACAACAAGAGTAAAGCAGGACTATCGCGTTAGTGGTGAGCGGTCTAATCTTTTTTGGATAAGCATGGAGGCGGGAGCTATAAAAGGCAGAATAAAGATGGAAATGTAGTCAGCTGTGGGAAAATGCCCACAAACTGCTGGGTGCAGGCAGACCTCTTTGGTGTAGCAGTGTGGCAAGAGGAGCCTTCGAGACCCGTGGAAAAGTGCAGACGTTATGCAGCAGGAAGCGAATGTACAGGACCCTGGAGGCCGTTGGCAAACAGTAGGAAAGAGACCGTCGTGACGGAGGAAAATGGTTGTTGAGTTTTTAGTCACAGAAGAAGCACTCCGGGGTGATTGTGAGCAGCGGAAGACCGCTGGGAGAAGACACTGGGTACCGCAAGGAGAAAAAGGAACCTGTGGCGCAGCAGGACCTTGTAAGAATCCATAATTCCGACAGGTGGGTGCAAAAAGAAGGGAGAACACCGAGCTGGCAGGCGGACATACAAATTAAGTAACGGACAATGATTTAAATGGAAGCATGCATTGATATTTAAATGAAAGCAGATATAAGACAATTTGAATACCGAACTAAATGAAAGCAAGTTGTGAACACTCTTGAACCTTGAGAGGAGTGAAAGGAATATTGTGAATCTTAATGAAAGGAAGTTTGTGGACTGTACTGAAAAGACAAACTGCAATATATGAGAAAACAAGCATTGGCAATAGCCAAATTACAAGGAACTGTATTACCTGAGAAACAAGTGCAAGCAAAGCCAAGCGAGCACAAAGAGTTGTATGATATGAGAAATCCAGCATTAAGCAAAGCCAAGGGAGTTCAAGGAACTATGTGTTATAAGGAAACAAGGATTGGCAAGAGACAAGAGAACATAAGCAAGTGTAACAAGTGCATGGTAGGCAACCAAGTCACGGTAGAGTGTCAGGAGTGTGTGACACATGAGAACTAAGCAAATAGCACTGTTAAGGAGAAGCAGTGGACTGGTGTTGATGGAAAATCAGTCAAGAAAGGGTACCAGTTGTTTGGCCTGTAATGGGTGGACCGTGTAGGCCTACAACTGCCCCTAGACCGGGTGCTGCTGAATGGAAAAGCCAATGAAAACACCCATCAAGAAGCTTGTGTGTTTGCAACAACCTTTGTTATGCTCACCTGGTCTCTGCAGAGGTGTTGGGGCATGGTTGCAGCCCTCCCAGGGATGAGGTCGCTCGGGTCCGACTTCGCCCTCTGCGCTTATGTGGTGACTGGTGGTAATAGGTGATGCTGCTCGGGACTGCTCCTGCGTGGAGAATAGAGGGTGTGAGTATGTCAGCTTGTGCGCCTGATCCCCTTTCAGACCCCTTCTCCCACACCATGGTACTCGTGGGATGCACTGTCCGTGGAAAGCTCACCTTTTGATCAGTTTTGACGAGCACTCCGTCCTGCTGCTTCTGGCAGGGGCGCTTGTTTGATCTGACCAAGTTCTTTCACTGGTCCCTTGCCAAGCCCCTTGCACATGGTAGTCCAGTCCTGCTGTTACTAAGCCACTATACTTCAGGTAAGTGTTCCTATTTGCCTTTCTCTTTCCTCATCTGTTTTTGTTGTATTGTAAAGTTTGTTGTCTTGTATTGCTGTCCGTTCCACTTTTGATGTTTGCTCTTTTGCTTTCTTCCCTTGCAGGTGATGTTGCCGGCCCGGCAGAAGCTGCAGAGCTTGAGGCGACAGCCGTAGGGAATGAGGAATGAAGCTGCAGTGGTGCAGTAGCTGGTAAATTGTTAACTAGGGGGCACACGGGATTCAAATGCGGCCCGGCCCTAGGACGGATGTTCTAACCTTGTCTGTCTTCTTCTTCACAGGGTCCGAGTTCGTGGATGCGCAGTGCAGTGCTGCCGCGTCGGGATCAAGATCACTGGATGTCAGGAGGTGAGTCTGCAGATGAAGCGATGAAGCACCGGTTTCATGGAGGTGAGTATGCAGGAGAACGCCTGGTTTCCAAAGGTAAGTAAACTGGTCCAAGCGGCGGTGAGCGTCTCGTTGCACGTGAATGCACAGTAACATGAAGCACCGGCCTTAAGGATGGAGCAGCTTATATAGCTGAGCTTCTGAAGCCACGCCCACCAGGTTCAGCCTTCCTGCCACACCCGATGAACCAGCACATGAAGACCAGACCCAGAGAGCTACACCCGATGAGTCAGTACATGACGATGTTCTCTGGAATAAAGGCTTTCAGCTCCTGGAAAGTTCTTGTAAAATAAAAGCACTCTTCCACTGAAATAAAGTAAAAGCACGCCTGCACTGAAATAAAGTGTTCCTGCTCACATCTCTATATGAGCCTTGCACCAAAGGTGCCAGGACTGAGTCCAGCCAGGTCCCCTGTGTTTATAGGTCCCAAAGGGACATAAGTGAGTCAAGTGACCCATTGCCTCTATCACTAGATGGTGGGTTTTGTGTTCTGGGCCTGTGGTCTTGACAGCACTCCCTCTCAAGGCCCTTCTCGTGGGTGGTTTCCCCCCTGGGCCCGGTTTAGTGGGGTTATTGGGGTTGAACTACCTGATTAATCGTGGAGCGTGGACATGCTCATTGGGTTCTCAGGTCCGATCTTAGGGTCCATAATCTTTCCAGTCTATAAGGTAGTATAACTTGGACCGGACCATCTTAGAATCTAGGATCCTTTTAACTTCGTATTCTGATTTTCCTTCAACTATTTCGGGATCCGGTGGAGTATCGATCCGCGTACCTGGTCTCAATGGTTTTAGGAGGGAGACATATAACACCGGGTGGATCTGCATGTGGGCCTGTAATTCTAATTTCATGGCCGCAGGGTTCATCACAGCCTTGATAGTGTAGTCCCAGATATCTGTGACGGAATGCCCATGGTCCTTTCAGGGGGATGTTTTTGGATGCTAACCAAACCTTGTGTCCGACTTGGTAGTTGGGAGCTTCCCTTCGGTGTCGATCCGCAAACTGTTTCTGTTTCTCTTTGGCTCTGGCAAGATGCTCTGCTGCTTCCTTAAAAACCTGGGTGATGATTTTGTGTAAGGTCGTTACAGCGGGCATTTCTAATGATTCGAGTGTTCGAAAACGGATGTCCGTGGATGTCGACCATACACTATGTAGAATGGGCTTTGTCCCGTACTGGTATGAATGGAGTTGTTATATGTGTTTTCTGCTAGCCAAAGTATGTCCTTCCAGGTATCCTCGGTTTGTTTCAGCATACACCTTATGTATTGCTCGAGGGTCTGGTTAGTCCATTCAGTCTGGCTGTCGGTTTGGGGGTGATGGCTTGTAGATAACTGGAGGTCGATTTTGGCAATTTTACAACACCTTTTCCAGAATGCAGAGACAAACTGAGTTCCTCGGTCTGATATCAATATTGATGGGAACCCGTGTAGCCGGACAATCTGTTCAAAAAACGCAGTGGCCAGAGTAGAAGCAGTTGGGAGATCTTTCAGGGGAATAAAGTGGGCCATTTTGGAAAACAGATCTACAACGACTAAGATGGTATTGTATCCGTTACAGGAGGGAAGGTCTGTAATAAAATTAATTGATGGAGTATGCCAAGGTGCTGGGGGTACTTCTAAAGGATATAGCGGACCTACAGGACTTTGTTTTTGGGACTTGTGTTGTGCACAGGTGCCACACGTTGCGATGAACTGGACAATGTCCTTTCGGCAAGTTGGCCACCAGTAATTTCTCTTTTTTTTAGCTTGGGTTTTTGGCTATTTGCAGCTGCCCTTCTGCTAATGAATCGTGATAGTTTGTGATGATTTGATTCTGTAATTTCTTATCTGGGAGGTACAATCGTCCTTGGTAGTATGGTAGGTTGTCCATGATCGTATACTGGTCTCCCTTCCCTAGCCATTCCTGTTGCGCTGGTGGACTCATCAAGTGTTGCAGGTCAGATTTTAAGTAATATATAGTGGTGGTTGTGGCAATCATGCCTTGGATTCGTCCTTCAGGGATGATGCCCACGGAGTCTGGTGTAGTGAATGCCTCTTCTCCCTCACTCATGCGAGGCAGGGTGCCTGCTTTTCCATTGCGTACTCCGGGTCTATCGGTGATGACAAAGTCATATTCCGCTAAGAAGAGAGCCCAGCGGAGTTGGCGTGATGATTGCAATGATCCGTGATGACGGTGACTGTATGTCTAGCTCCAAGAATATAATGTTTCCAGGCTTTGAACGCTGCCCTAATTGGTAGCAATTCTTTATCAGTGATTGCATAATTCAATTCAGGGGCTGAAAACTTGCGAGACCAGAATGCCACGGGATGCAACTGACCTGTTTCGGGGTCTCGTTGTGACAGGACTGCTCCCATCGCTATGTTGGAAGCATCAGTTTCTACCACATATGGTAGTTCTGGTCGAGGATGCTGTAGAATTGGTGCTGTGGTAAATGCTTGTTTTAGCTCCTGGAAGGCTTTCTCTGCCTCTGAGGACCAATTAAATTGTTTATTTTTCCTTAGTAAAGAGGTGATTGTGTGGACGATCTGGGAAAACCCGGAAATGAACTGGCGATAAAAGTTGGCGAACCCGATTACACTCTGTACTCCCTTTATAGATGTCGGTGAGGGCCAGTTAAGGATAGCTTCTACCTTGCGCGTGTCCATGCATACGCGCCATGGTGTGAGAATAAAGCCGAGGAATTCTACCTCTGTCACATGAAAGAAGCATTTCTCCAATTTGGCATGTAGCCGGTGTTGCCGCAGTTGCTCCAAAACTGGACGGACATGGTTGACTTGGTCCTCCTTGGTGGTCGAATAGATAAGAATGTCATCAATATAGACAAAAGCACAGACGGCCAACAGTTCGCGGAGCACGTCATTCATGAAAAATTGGAACGCTGCCGGGGGTATTACATAGTCCGAAGGGCATAACCTGATATTCATAAAGGCCATATTTCGTGCAAATGGCCGTCTTCCACTCATCTTCTTTTTTGACTCTTACTAGATGGTAAGCCCCTCATAAGTCTAGTTTTGTATATATCTGAGCATTTTTGACTTGATCCAAGAACTCAGGGATAAGCGGTAACGGGTACCGGTTTTGTACTGTGATCTGGGTTAGTGCACTGTAGTCAATGCAAGTTCTCAGGTCTCGCTCCCTTTTAGGCACAAAAAAGAGGGGCGAGGACGCAGGGGACTTGAACGTACGAAGGAAGCCATTTGCCAGATACTGATCAAGGTAGGTTTTTATATGCTAGTTTTCCTGTTCTGTCAGGGCGTAAATCCGGCTGCAGGGAACTTGAGCTCCAGGTACCAGATCAATTTGGCTGTCATACGGTCTGTGCGGAGGTAGGGTGTTTGCTTGCTCTTTTTGAAAGACATCTTGGTAATCCAGGTATTCAGGTGGTAGTGAACTGGTGAGGCCCAGTATGGTTTCTTTCTTCGACGAACCTGGGTTGGTAAGACCTTTTAATGAGAATCCCTTGCTATAATAGGTGTCGGCACAGTCTTGGGGGAAAGGTCAAAACTCGTTTATGCCAGTCAATCCTGGGATTGTGGGTCTCCAGCCAGGGCATTCCCAATATCATCTGGAACTGAGAAGCGCCAATGAGATCGAAGGTGATGTCCTCTTGGTGACCGTCCTGACACAGAAGCATGACCTTCTCGGTGTAATACGTCACTGGGCCGGATGATAGCTGAGATCCATCAACTGCTGTGACGTTTTCCGAAACCTGCTTCTGTCGGAGAGGAAGGCCTATCCGGGTAGCCAGATCTTGGTCCATGTAATTTCCCACAGCCCCACTGTCAATGTATGCCTCCAAGGCATATATTTTCGATGGTTGCGTGTGGTTTACCAGGAGCACAGGGATGACTAGATGTGAGGTCTGTATAGGTTCCTTTTCACCGCTCGACAAGTGGACCCCTATGTTTGCCGGGCGTTGTAGTTTCCCGAGTCCTGTTCTTCTTCTTCACCCTTGTCAGCTGCTTTCCTGGGTGGTTTCACCGGGCATTCTCTGAGATAGTGACCTGCCTTACCACAGTACAAACAAAGATGTTGCTGTCTCCCTTTCTGCCTTGGTGAGTGGGCTCCGCAAGCCTCCAATTTGCATTGGCTCGGACTGATTGCATGATTTTGTTTGGTTCTCACGGGGTCGCACATGGACCGACCACCCCTCAGCATTTGCCCGATACATTTTCCGATCCTGCAATCTGTGATCGAGGTGCACTGTCAGGTCAATGTATCCCGCACATCTTTCCGGGGGATTTACTACTTGGGTTAATACATCCTTAAGTTCCCCTTGCAAGCCTCGGTAAAAGAGGATAGTTCTTTTCTCCTCTGGCCAATTGGTTTGTGCTATCAGACAATTGAAGGAAGTGATATATGTTAGTAGGTCTTGATTACCCTGTTGTATTGATAACAGTTCATTGTCCAGAGCCCGCCCTGGAGTATGCCGTGCAAATAGTTTCTCCATTTCACACTGGAAACCTCCAAAGTCTCGAAGCAAAGGATCATCCTGGTTTAACAAGGGTATTCACCAGTCCTCTGCACTACCTCCCAAATATGAGAGTACAAATGCCACTCTCGCTTGATCGTTGGGGAATGCCCCAGGTCTGCACAAGAAATGTAGGTGACATTGATTCATAAATAAGTACTTATTCGGATTGCCTGTGAAGCGTTCTGGTGGGACCAGGGGAACCCCCCATGGAAGAACCACCTGTACTGGCGTGGGCTTTGGAGGTGCGGCAGGAGGGGCATACCCCGGCAGTGGCACCTGGCCTGCCTGTGCCTGGAGCATTTGCCTTGCTAGTTCATCTGTCCGCTCCCAGTTCACATTTAGATCCCTCCTTAGGGCATGAACTTCAGCCTGTAACTCTCCCAGTAATCGGGCCTACTGGTCCGTTTCAGAAGTTTCCATAACGCCCAGGCAGAGATTCAAAGGGGCTTTGCGTTCTGTTATGCTCACCTGGTCTCTGCGGAGGCATTGGGGCATGGTTGCAGCTCTCCCAGGGGTGAGGTCGCTCGGGTCCGACTTCGCCCTCTCCGCTTATGTGGTGACTGGTGGCAATAGGTGATGCTGCTCGGGACTGCTCCTGCATGGAGAATAGGGGGCATGAGTATGCCAGCTTGTGCGCCTGATCTCCTTTTCCCAAACCGTGGTACCCGTGGAATGCGCTGCCCCTGTAAAGCTCACCTGTTTATTAGTTTTGGCGAGCACTCCGTCCTGCTGCTTCTGACAGGGGCACTTGTATGATCTGGACCGAGCTCCTTCATTGGTCCCTTGCACGTGGTAGTCCAGTCCTGCCATTATACTTCAGGTAAGTGTTCCTGTTTGCCTTTGTCTTTCCTCTGTTTTTGTTGTATTGTAAAGTTAGTTGTCTTGTATTGCTGCCCGTTCCACTTTTGATGTTTGCTCTTATGCTTTCTTCCCTTCCAGATGATGTAGCCGGCACGGCAGATGCTGCGGAGCTCGAGGCAACAGCCTGAGGGAATGAGGACCGAAGCTGCAGCGGTACAGTAGCTTTTAAGTTGTTAACTAGGGGGCTCGCCGGGTTCAAATGTGGCGCGGCCCTGTTCTAACCTTGTCTGTCTTCTTCTTCACAGGGTCTGAGTTCGTGGATGCGGAGTGCGTTGCTGCAGCCTCAGGATCAAGATCACTGGATGTCAGGAGATGAGTCTGCAGATGAAGCGATGAAGCACCGGTTACCTAGAGGTGAGTATGCACGAGAACACCTGGTTTCCAAAGGTAAGTAAACTGGTCCAAGCGGCGGTGAGCGTCACGTTGCATGCGAGTGCACAGTTACACGAAGCACCGGCCTTAAGGATGGAGCAGTTTATATAGCTGAGCTTCTGAAGCCACGCACACCAGGTTCAGCCTGCCTGCCACACCCGATGAGTCAGCACATGAAGATGTTCTCTGGAATAAAGGCTCCTGGAAAGTTCTTGGGAAATAAAAGCACTCCTGCACTGAAATAAAGTAAAAACACTCCTGCACTGAAATAAAGTGTTCCTGCTCACATCTCTATATGAGCCTGTCACCAAAGATGATGTGGGTTTTGTGTTCTGGGGCCTGTGGCCTTGACAACGTTTTAGGTGATTTTAAAGTCAAGTGTTATTTTGAAAGCTAGACAATTTGAACTCTCAGGGAAGGGAACACATGTGTTGTTTGACTGTGCCTTATTAACTGTTTTGAAGTTGGGGAGGCTGATTGCAAGCCAAGAGCTAGAAGAAGCTCTGAACTTTATTTTGAACACTATTCATTTTTGATGCTGACATCCCTACATATTGTATGCAGTTAACCCTATCATTAGTCTCCTCTCAGGTGGCGAGAGAAAGGCCGATGCTTCCTGACCCTGGGGGCGGTGTTAGTCGGGAGGATAACCTGGGAGGAGGAAGGCCCCAAGGCAACAGGAGAACTTTGTGGAACGAGACTCTGTACTTGTCTTTCTCATGAAGGGAATATCATTAATGCCAGCACATGTAATGGCGTGTTGTCAAAGAGAGTTGTTATTCCCTGAAGTTAATTGTCAGTGTGTGTGTGAAGACAATCCCAAATGGTCATATATTAGCAGTGAGACAAACTCTTGTAAAATGTATTACACTCCCAGAAATAGGAAACCATAGAAGTCTGAGGAAAAGCATACAGACCTACCAAGTTAAGATTTGAAAAACCTCATTCCTCTGAAAAAAACAAATATATCCTTTAATCCTTATGGTACTCCTTTGGGGAGCATGCATAAGGAGAGAAAAGAACTTAGTGATGAAAATACCATTGACAAAACTGACTTTAGTGTTGTGGACTTCGAGTCCCAGAATTCCTAAAGTATTGGGACGAAGAAGAGGGCTGCCGAGGCAGAAGGTATCAAAATGCAGCCCATTAAGGTTACTGACCTACACCTGAGGGTGGCAGAGAGGCATACATATCCCCCTCGGGTGGAGGCCATTAGACCATGGTTTAGGAAGGAGAAGTAGCCGAAGCAGCAGCAGGATGGTGGTACTAGTGTGTGGAGGAGTAGTTCTGAACCCTCCACATAGCAGCAGAGGATGAAATCGCAGAAGAGCCAGGACACTAGGACCAAAGTGCCGAGCAAAATTGATGCCGGTCCTGAGAAGGCCACATGGGCTCGAGATTTCATCTGCAGAGGTTGCACTGCGGAAAGCACGCCTTTTGTTAACTTTTCCCACTGTAAAGAAGGAGAGCGCCAGATTGCTGGGGGAGGCATGAGGGCTCTGGAAGTGACAGATGTGGGCCGTGGGAAGCCACACAGGAGAAGTTGCCTGGTAAAGCAAGAGAATTAAAATAGAAGACTTGGAGGCAGCGAGGCAAACGGATGTGCACGCCAGCCCCGATGAGTTCACTGTTATATTGTGACCCCAGAGTGCTCCGTGACGGCCCGCTGGCCGAATCCAGACCTTTTTTTAAATACCAAACTGCTATAAAACAAACTAACAATTGTAACGTATGCCAAGCTGATTCATACCAAAGCAGTTGGCATAATAAGAATGTAACAATCCAATCTGAAGGCTGTGACTGTTAGGGTTACAATAAAAGCCAACCACACGAAGGGGCAATACCTCGAGACGACAACACAAACCACTATTGCCAAAGTCAAAGGAGAATCATACTAAGGTAATTGACAAACTACCGATGTTGTGTAAGCCAAAAGAAGATAATTGTGCATAACAGTGTCTGAAGAATATTGGCCAGGTGTAGAGAATGTCATGCTACGAGATGGTTTAAACCCACAGTGCCAAAGCCAAAGAAGTGTGAAGGAGAGAAAGAGATATTACTCGCACTTGGTGAATAATACAGAGGTGGAACAAGATTGGCAGGAGGACTGCGCCTCTGATAAAAGAGGTTCAGGAGGAAGGAAACATTGCCTGTCTTGCGTGTGTACACTCAGGTGTAGTAAATAGCACCAGTGTGATTTTTGTTTCCCTTGAAGATATTCTTAAACCTGATTATGTGAAGCAGAAAACATTGTTAAAGCTTTTGAAGTTGACCCTTACCACATAGGTGCTTAGAGTTAGTAGTTTGGCCTGGCAAGGGAGTATACCAGGTCCTAGGGTGTTGTACCAATTGGTTCTGTTCGGGCAGGAGAGTACGCCCAAACAGATAATTGCAATAGTTTGTCTTGGCTGGCAGGAGAGTATAGCAGGGTTAAGACATTTTGTAACAATTGGTTCTGTTCTATCAGGAGAGTGTACTGGAACAGTGATTAGTAGTAGCAGTAAGCCTGGCATGAGAGTAAACCAGGTGGAAGTTCATGAAGTACTGTGGTGGGATAAAGCTTTTGAAGAAGCAGTTGAAGAATCACTGAAGTGTTTTGGTGACGTAGTACTGAAACTAAAAGTAGTGCCAAAATATCCTCACCAAGACATTTGTTTTGAAAACCAAAGAAGCATTGAAATCTTCTTTGTTGATGATGAGAAACTGTTTCAAGATCTTTGCTGAAATATTCTTTGTTGATGACAAGAAGCTGTCTCAAAACCGTGGCTACAAGTGGAAAGAGGAAAGCTTTGTTAAACAATTGTGAATCTCCCTTGGAATCCAAGTTGGAACTTTGTGTTATCAAGTTGGGTTAAAAGAGAACTGGCGGGAGTCTCACAAAGTCTCTGTGGTCTGCCGTGTCCGGAGATACTTTTTGTATGTAAGCTGTGTCCAAGTCTTTCTACAGTGTCTACACAGAGAAGGCATGGTGTTTATCTCACTGGCTCTGGTCTTTTATGAAACAGCCAGTTCAGCACAGAGCACTGCACAGGAGTTTCGCAGCCTATCTGGTCTGCAGTGGTACACGGTGGGCAGCATGAAGGGTGAGTCTGTTTAACATTATTTGCTGCCCCTCTGAAATGAAGAAACAGAAATCCTGTAACTGTGGCTTATGCAGCGCCACTGCATGGCCCGGACAAAATGCATGGGCATGACAACACTTAATATACGCCTAAATGAAGTTACCAGCCCTAAGATGGACACAGGTGTCAGAATTCCCAACTAGTGTTGGGGTGGTCGCTACTGACATGGAATCTTTTGGAAGCAACAATCTACCCCCGGTCAACAAACCACACGATTCAGCCAGGGGAGCAGTAGGGAGTATTAACTCCTCCCTCACAATTAATAACAATTCTTTATTAAATGTATGCATCAGGCTACAAAAACACTCTAATGGAGCCACATGTGCACATATACGAATTTGCCGCTACTTTATAATAACATAATTGGTACACAGCTATCAGCTACACCAGATTCAGAGCGGCTGCTATGCACTCCGTCACACACAACCCTCAGTCATAGTGATACAACAGCCTTTGATAGCGATAGCGACTCTGACATTTCTAGACAATATAAAGAGTCTCAGTTGGCAATTGAAGAAGTGAGCCCTGTAGCATCATTGAACGCAAGTGCTGCTTCGGTTTATGCGCTTTATGTTCGAACATGGCAAAAGCGCAACAAGACATAAAAGTCTATTTTAGCCTGTCTGGTAGACATTATTCTTAAAAACAGTGGTCTAATGAAAAGCGAAGGTACTTGCCGGTCTTTGCAGGATGATTTAAGGCAGACAAGGGATGACATGTCTTTGCAGCAATCTCCTTGTTATTCTGTGGAAATGCTCACAAGTCTCGTAATTTTGCAGACTTCCTGCACTCCAATTGAATCAAGCTGCATGACCGACATAGAAGAGGAATTTGTAACATCAAATAATGGTGGTCATGTCTCAACTCTGTTTTCAGTGACCACCATTGCTGAAATTATGGAGAAACAAGTTGCCCGTAAGAAAAAACAGCACCGAAGGCCGCGCATGGAGAAAGGACAAAATGTGAACCCTCAACACAAGGTGACTCACCTACTGTTGCCTGCCACCATTATTGAGATTATTGACTCCCAAAAACCTCTGGCTGACTTGGCCTGAGTGCCTAAAGCCGCTGGTGCTGATTGTACAAGCCGTACAGTACATCAGGGACGCTGGGCAAATGGGTACGGGCTGAATCACAGCCTAAATGGAAAGACCCATTGATAGCCGCACAGAATATGGTGAGTATTGAGACAGCATGTTGAGCTGGCTCATATGCTCCTTGTGAGAAGGCTGCTTCTGCAACCACTGCTTTTAATAAAGGCAACATAAATTGGACGCATGGGCTGCCCGTTCCAGAGAATAGAATACAGCTTATGACATTTACTGCTACTTCTGAACTTAATAGACCTCCGGCCTGACAGTATTCTCATAACAACGGGATGGAAGAGATCCATTGTCCACTACCTCGAGATGAAGCAAGGCTATTTGGTAAATGGGCAAGACTGGAAGAACTGTACCCATCATACGAAAGCCTCATCATGAACCGTAGGTTCCTATTAGACCTATGGCACAATATTGAGCCTCTTAAGAACATCAATACAGAGGACATAATTTAGGTGGAACTGCCAGACATGGACAGTAACAGCAACTGGGCTCCCATTGAATTCACCTCGTCTACAGCAGTGGTATTGTTGAGTACTTACGATCTGGCCTTGTATAATATGGGCTTTCAATTGACGATTGGCCCAAAATATACCACTAATGTTCCAGTAAATAAAGATCAATAATTAGTGCACGCTATTACTAAACATCCGGCAATGTCTGTCCCTAATGTATCTGAAAGAAACCGCTTGAATGTGGCAAACACCACCCCCAATGTAATAAGCCAGAAACAAAGGAAGTAGCGACTTATACTTTTGGTTCCAAGCCACTTTGTAGGCAAGATAAGCTGGTAGACTGCAAATGGCTTATTTGGAATACACGTGGCCATAATTAATTTTTAAAATATCCTATGGGTGTGATTACTATCCTTGCGAGTGATCCTTTCTTACTTCAGGAGAGACGGTTGACAGAGTAACATAGATGGTTATAATGTGCTCTCTCGCCATGCCAGTCCCCACGTAAGAGGTCGGCCCTCACGAGGTCTGGCTATAGGTGCTAAAGCACATATTAAGTTAACACCTTTTGAGGGTGGTTCCATGTCTCCGTTTATTTTGTCTGCATTTGTGGTGGATGATACCTTAGTAAACCAGGGTTTACTGATTGTAAATGTCTATGATCCTCGGGAGGTCTGAAAAGTAAAATCATGCAGGCCAACATTGAAGTTCTTTTTAGCTGAGCAGCACAATAAGTTCCTTAGGGGAAATGTGCTAATCGTGGGCGACTATAATTCCCACATTTCATTTGACACTTCGATGCACTCCAGAGAAGATGACCCGGAGGATGACTTTGCTGACCTGATCCCCATTTGAGAGTAAGGTTGAGCAGGGGTCGGTGATATTTTTAAACACATTGGATATATTTTGTCGAACAGAAAATATTTAAAAGGAAAGATGGGACACACTTCGACCAATGGTAAATATTTATCCACTGTGGAGTATGTGTTTTGGGACTGTCGTATGTCTATGTGCTGTAGTACCTTGACAACAAACAGTGCATCAGAGGTTAGTGAACACCTACCCATTACATGGTCGCAATCCCCACTTAAGATTCGTACTAGTGGGCCAGTTGACCCACGTAGCCGGATTAATCTCCAAGGGAATCATCTATTATGGTCCGACTTATCTTCGTAAAATAAATTGTTGGAGGGTCGTCTTCACTTGAATCATTCTGTGGGTAAGCAATTAATCAATTCCCTCCAAGCTTCTGCTATGGCCAACCACTTAGTCATTAATGAAGCCAAATCCAGTATACTGATAAAAGGCAACAGAACAATAAGCAAAAACAAATTTGCCTGGAAGTTAGCAAAGAACACATTGGGAGTGGTGGGTAGATATATGTATTTGGGCTTCCCCACCAAATCTCATCCAGCATTATTTCCACGAAAATCTGTAACAATGGATGGTGATTGCAAAATGTATAGCCAGTAAAGTTGGTAACAGTGTGGCGGGACAGCTAACCATATACTCTACAAGACCAGTGTTCTTCTGGGCCTCTTAATGGTAACTTTAGCAGATTGATATGTGACCTGGCTCGATCGCCTTGAGGGGGAGATTTTGCGGTCCATACTTGGAGTACCCAAATCTGTGCATGTTGAGGCACTAAGGTGTGAGCTAGGCACACAATTGATACAATCATGTTGGTTGATCCAACGCTGTAAACTTCATGCACAACTGTTAGCACCCACGCTTGGTTAACAGACTTTGTTGGGAACATTAGCTGCCAATTCGGAAGGTGAAACCAAGAATGACTTCCTGGGTGAATTAACAAAATGCAGTTCTTTACATTTGAGCAACATCTCTTTATCTATGGAACACACATTGACTTTGCCAAATGCTAATGATGTTTTAAAAAAGAAAACTCATAACTGGGAAAGAGTTGAGAATGTTTCAAAACTTGAAGTGGAAAAAACGTTATGGAGAATATGGTCGGCAGGGCTTTCATGGTGGAGCCCCTTGATCCTATTTATCTAAACTCTGTGACATGACCTTGAGAACATTCATGACCTACTTGCGCTTTAACCTCCTTCCCACATGGGACTGTACTGCAAATTGGGTAAATGTACCCCTTGAGGCAACACTTTGCAGATTATGCCATGACGCAATTGAAACTTCTTGCCATGTGTTAAAATCATGTCCCTGTTTGAGTGCTTTTTACATTAAGGGATACTGTGAATGTACATTGATTTTATTATGTCAGATCACTTTTGTGATACTTTGTATGCGGCAAAATCTCTGGTTATTACAGCTGCAGCTTTTTACATCTGGCGAGAATACTTAACTGCTATTAAGACCATTGGTTGACCATTTAAAATGTGAGCATCATGGCATACTCATTACTCTATCTATGTTTTATTTGTATCTTATTTTTTGCACTGGAAAATTGGATTTATTTATTGTAGTATACTGTAGATGATCATTTTATAATATGATGTATGTAATTATATTTTTACTGTCTTTTTGTATGTGGCAAAGGTTATGATTAACCAAGTGCACAAGAATACAAATGTTTTAAAAAAGAACTTAAGGGGACCTTTTTGTTATGACACTGGATTTCCTTATCCTTTTTAACAGTTAAACAAAAGCCTGATGGAATCTAGGGAAGGGAATTCACCCAGGTTATCAGAGGAAGCAGCTATTGATATGATATGGCATTTATAACACTCCTATACACAAGTGTTTAAAGGTGCAACATATTGTGGTGTGAATTCCATTGATAGGTATTGTTGTTGAACTGCCATATATGTCCTTATTGATTTGGTATATGCAAGTAAGAGGGACAGAAATCTTTTCTTAGAGTGTTTCCTTTAGTTTATTTTAGGCAGGTAAATCCTCATCAGGGTAGGGATAGTGAAGCGTTTATCCAACCTTTTGAGCTAATAAAATGGCATCTTTTGAAAAACCTTCACAAAGTTATCTGCCTCACATTTCTGACCCCACACAGAACCTGAAGCCAGCTCCCACCCTCAGTATCGATTGACAGTGAATTGTCATGTCTGGTACTGCATGTTTATAGTAGTTCACCCCGCAGGGGCACCCCATTCATAAGGTACGAGAATGTGGTTTGCCGGAGCCAGAGGGTCTGGTCTCACTTCAGCTTCAAAGGAGACCTGCCACTTTAATCAGGAACCCCAGCAAGATCCATTAACCAGAGAGACCCTTTTATCCACAACAGACAGGAAGATGGGTGGGACTTAGTATTACATGTTTTCACCCCTTTACCTTTTCTGTTGCAAAGTACTCTGTTTATGATCTCAGGCATGCAGAATATTGTTGGTGGGGACCCAGGATTGGTTAATTAAGGTAGGCTTAGCCTACACCAATCCCTGTGGTCCATTTGGCTTTAAAAGAGGGCCAAGCCTCTCTTTTGGCAGATCATCGGGAGGCTTCACCAGAAGCAGAAGGAAGAACTCATCATTGGACCCTGGCTAAAGGTACAGTCTGCCTTACATCTTCCACCAGTGAAGGATAGCCAGGACCTCCAAGAGGGAAGCAAGATCCCTCCTCTAATCAGCTCCCAGGGAACAGAGCGAGATAACAAATCCAGAGGGCCATCCAGCAGCTCCAGAACTGGTACCCAGCCAGCACAAAGTGTGCCCTGCTAGGCTCTGCATCAAGCTTCCTAGATGGGAAGTGCAAGAGAGGCAGCTGCCTGCAACACAATGCTTTGGGCCCACCACCTTAAAGGACGTCACAAGCCCCGTGAAGAGGTTAGAAGACATGCATCAACAAGTATCTACCACCTTTCGCCTTAAAGGACATTTTCGAGCCTGTCAAGTCCCTCGAGCTGCAACCAACTGCAAAGCTGTAGTCGCTTAAATACTTTTGAGATGCCTCAAACAGTTCTTCAGAACCACCAACCAGCACTGAGACAACAATCTGCAGCTGTCCGTCCAGCCTCACTCACCAAACTGGTTGCCGCCTGATACACGCAGCTGTCTCCCGTCTTGAACTCTGTTGCAAAAGCTGCAAAGTGGCCTGAAACTGACTCGACCCTGTCGAGCACTAAAAACACCTACAGCACAAGGTACATTGTGGTTCTGTCCCCCTGGTCCTTCTCCAAAGCCCCCTCAAGACATTTTACCACCCATTATTCCCTTTGTGCTTGTTAGGAGAAATGCCCCTTAGGTGCAATTTTAACTCCATTTACGGACCCCCCAAACATTTTGCTTTTGTTTGGCTTACCTAACCCGAATTTTTCCACCTGCACTTCTGTGGGCTTTCACTCATTTGTTATGGGCAAACTGACACATCCTTCAGGCTGTCAGTCCTGGAAAACTATGTTTCCCTTAGTGTTAAACTATGTTTCTGTTGCTTGGTAACATTTTATCTATGTGCCAAGCACATTACAATACCCTGCATAGGGGTCCACTTGTTTATGGCCCTAGCCACCCTCTAAGGATTTTTTGTTGTTTGTACAAGTGTGCCTATAACAAACTGGTGGCGCAGTTTACTTTTAACATATTTTTACTTCGTTTTTATGGACCGTACCGCGTTGACTGCGTTTGCCCCAAGACTGTGGCGAGTGCTGAAAATGGCCGTGCCACAAAGTCTTTTGTTCTGTCCTGTGGCCATTTTGTCCCTTTGCCTTCCCCCAGGTCGAGAGACCCGTGTAGTCCTTATTTGGGCATGCAGCCTCCCGTGAAAACCGCATCTTTCGCAGGCTCCTGCATGTCACGTTTGCTAGTGCCCATGAAGACGGTTGGGACTGTCTAGTCCCAATCCACACTAATGGTGCCAGTATGTCTGGTAGGCCTGATTGTGGCCCACGCCTGGCGTGCATGCAAGAGAGCAGATCTTCCGTTTGTTATCTGAGTTTTGGGTGCGAAACAAATCTTGGATAAGTGACGGGGGTCTGCATTCATTCCAGGTCGATCACCTGAAGTTCACACCAAACTACAGAAGGAGCCAAGAATCATTAACGAAAGAACACACTTGTGGAACCACCGGAGATGTGCTGGAAGGTTTAACACTCTGACTTTGCTGCTTTTGTATTACACCAAGAAGGCCTGCACGGGCGCTTCGACCCTTTGGAGTAGTGGGACCAACTACTCCCGGCACCTCCTGCTTACCCTCGCAAAGAACCTCTTCGGAAGTGTTACTGATCCATCCAGCGAACTGACAAGCTTGAACCCGGGGTATCGTACAGGAGTGCCACCATCCCGAGTTGAGACTCGAGACTCTGCGCATTGTTTACCTGTGGTTCTGGGCCCTCTCCCGCCAAAACTCGTCCTAGCTCCTATGGGTGTGATTTATGGGAGTGTGCCACGCCGCAAGCATTTGCGGTCCCTGTGTCGCCCCTCTGTGGTGACTGTCACTGTAAGTGCCTGCAGACCTGCCCAACTGTGTCCTGAGATATGCTGCACCTGAACTATCCTTCTCCTTACTTCGAGAGCTCAGTAAACGCTACTGTCCCACCATGGATGATCGTCCCGTCCTGCAGCCGCTGAGAGTTGGAGTGTCCTGTAACTGCAGGGGTGAAACCTACTAGCAAAGTGGACTGCACTGGCAAAGTTTGGTCTGGACAGTGTCGAGGGTCGGTGAGTACTTGCATCACTTACCGGTGGCCCACTGGCACATCCATCTGTTTTTACGCACGAGAATCCCTCTAGAGATAATCACCTTAGCTGCGCTAGCCTGCACTCCCCAGCAATTCCCAAACTTTAAAGTCACTCTATCTGCAAGGGTAGACCCTCCTCAAGGAGTAGGGCTTTAGTCTTTATCGCCTCAACCCCCTTCTTGAACAGCTACAGCTCCCTGAAGAGAACATGCTTTTTGTTTTACGCATGACCGCACGTTGTTAACGCACTGCAGTACTTTGAGCATAAGGCTCCTCACTTCTTAGGGCTGGACTGCATAATATAGGGATTCACTTCGAAGAAATGCTGAATGCAATATCTGAGTTGAACTTACCCCTTCTGTTGCAGGCTGTGGTTATTTTCTCCCCTTTCATCAGCATTAGGCGAAACACATTTTGTATATATGTTACCTACTGAAAAATGTGTGTGGTAATTGTTTTATTATTACTGTGGTTTATCAGTGTTTAGTTATAAGGCCTATAGTAAATGTATTTTTGATATACATCTGTGTTAGAGTAATCTGTGGAGTTTTAATGTGTGTTCTCATTGTGGGCTTCCAATCACTCTCATCCCTCCTGAGATTTAGTCTTGACTGCATGCTAAGCTACTGTAGATTGGTCTGGTATGTCAGAAGATTCCCATGTTCCACTAAACTACGGTGGCCTCCTTAACTTCTGTCCACCAGGTCAGAGTTTAGAAATCCATCTTAACAAATTAGTGTACAGCGGTGGGATAAGATCAGAGGTACCCAGTGTTTTGCACTGGTGAAATACCCAGGTTATACTTACACAGATAACAGTGACCTTAGTTTACATTTAACTGTAAACCACCTGTCTCACCTATACCATGGAAGCAATTGGGAACATAACATTGAGTGATTCCAATTCAGAAACGCTAAAGAAGATCTGTGCGGAAAGAGGCTTGTCAGCCTCTGGCAGAAAAGCTGAGATGATCCAAGAGATCATGGAATGGCAGGAAAACCAGATCACAGCTTGTTCCTCTCATCACAGTGTAGAAGGTGCTTGGGCTGCTCCCGGTAACAGTGCTGAAAGGGCTGTTGCTACCGTCATTGAGGAGAAAGATGATGATAGGGATGATGTAGAGTCCTATGCTTCTTTTGCTGGCTCTGTGGCAGAGGCCCTTGTGGAATCCAAAAGACAAGAGCTGCTGTTTAAGCAGAAGGAGCTTGAATTCTGCATGACTAAGCTAGAACTGGAGCAAGCAGAGAAACAGAAGGACATGGATCACCAGTTGGAGCTTTCCAAGTTACAATCTGCCAATGGCTCATCTAGCCCCTCCTCTCATCCAAGGTTCCCAACAGATCTGCTTAGTATGTATGATGACAAGAATGACATCATGGATTAGTTGACTGCATTTGAGTATGCATGGTTGCTCAGTCAACTACCCCATTCTGGATGGTGTACAATTATGGAAATGTCAAAGGCCGACAGAAAAGACTTTGCGAAATTGAAGCAAACTCTGGTCTTGAAGTTTGGCATAACTCCTGCCCAATACGTGAAGTGATTGAGAGATTACAAAAAGAAAGAAGGTAATACTTGGGTCTCACATGTAACTGATACCTTGCAAAACTTTACTGGCTGGGTGGAAAGTTATAAGGTCACCGCCTTTGAGGGTATGATTTGTTTAGTCATGCTTGAACATATTTTTGCTTCTTGTTCCCCAGTTTAGGCAGCACTTGGCTGATTCTAAGGAGATAGATCCAAAGAAATTAGCCATTTCAGCAGATTTATGGGTGTCACACAAGCCTGCTCCTGGTAAGCAGGAGGAGGAAATAAAGCACAAGGATAAGGAGGGTTGGGGATCTGATTAAACTTCCTCCTATAAGGGCCACAAAAAACATAACAAGTGTAAGTCACATGAGAATGTTCAGAATAGTGGGAATCATCCTCCCAAGCATAGCTCTGGTTACAGTAACCCTCCCTATGTCCCAATGCCCAGTGGATCTTGTGTGGTTTATAGATCAAGTGACCATGTGAAGGGGGACCCCAGATGTAAGGTCAAAACCTTGGGGGTCCATTCCGAGAGTCTGGCCTTCCCCTCTTATGAGGAGGAAGAAATTGTCACATGGGCATCCTTCTCTTCAGACTCCTTTCCCAGCGGGATAGAGTCTGAACTATTACAATCCCAGGGTTCCTTGGAGCCTAGAGTTTCAGGTGCCTATGCTAGCATTCCTGATAATACCAAGCACTACTTTAAAGATAGTGTGCTAATCAATGGAGTTGACACTCTTGCCCTTAGGGAGAGTGGGGCCAGCAGAACTGTGATGGATTCTACTTTGGTACACCAGGAAGAGCTTGCCAGAGCCCCCTTGATGCCCACCAAGTTAGCTGATTGCCCCCCTCTCAAGTTCCCAGTAATGCCTGTAAATGTAACCATTAATGGTACAGTAGTAAGGATACCTGTGAGGGTTCAGAGGCAAGTCCCTGGAAAGGTTCTCCTGGGAAATGACCTCAGATACTTAGGTTTTGTGGGGGACACAGCAGAAATACCATGCACAAGGTCACAAACAAAGGCTGCCCTGGCCAAGTCCAAGTGCAAGGATGAGCCAAAGCCAAAGGGGAAACCCAAGGATAAGGGAGTCAAGAAACTCAGAAGAGGGAAAGAAAATATTCCCCCTAAGTCACCTGCCACTGAGGTGGAGGTATTTGTCCAAGCACCTGAACCTGATGAGGAAGAGGTGCTGCCTGAAATTCTCAACCTGCATGACCATCCTGAACGCCAAAGTTTATTAATTGAAGGTGGTCCTGCTAGGGAAGAGTTTAGTAAGGGCCAATTTGAGTGCCCATCTTTAGAAGGCCTAAGGAGACAGGCCTGTTCCCAGCTTGAGGGTGAACCTCCTGGGAAACATAGGATTTATTTGCAAGGTGGGCCCCTGTACAGTGAGCCCACACAGTCTACTGACGGTGACCATAGGCGGTTGGTGGCCCCCCTTCAAGTAAGACCTTTCCTCCTACAACTGGTGTATGGAGTTCCTCTAGCTGGTCAGCCTGGGATCAAGAGATCCAAGCACAGGCTATCCATACATTTATACTGGCCCAAGATGTGGGTCCAGGTAGAAGGCCATTGTAGGAGTTGTTCCACTTGTCAGATTTCTGGTAAAAGTGTCTCAACAATCCAGGCTCCATTGGTGCCACACTCAGGGGTGGGGGTGCCATTTGAAAGGGTAGGGATTGCCATTGTTGGTCCCCTTGAACCTCAGACATCCTCTGGAAAAAGGTTTATCTTGGTGCTGGTTGACCATATGTTATGATATGATAGGGTATTTCATAACTTCCACCAGATATCCTGAAGCCATCCCATTGAAGACTGTTACGGCCAAGTCAGTTGCAAAAGCATTACTTGGAATTTATACTAGGTTTGGCTTCCCTAAAGAAGTTGTGTCAGACAGAGGCAGCAAATGTATGTCTAAGTACATGCAAGCCACGTGGAAAGAGTTAAGGGTCACTTATACGTTTTCATCGGTTTATCGTCCAAAAACAAATGGCTCAGTTGAGGGCTTAAATAGAACTCTCAAAAGCATGATTGGGGCTCTGAAGGAACATCAAAGGAGAAAGTGCGATCTCCTGTTGCCATGGTTACTCCTTGCCTACAGAGGGTGTTGGTATCAGCCCCTTTGAGCTTCTTTTTTGTCACCCTGTTAGGGGACCACGGGCCATAGTCAAGGAAGGATGGGAGCTCCTTACTCCTTCCATCACTACCAATGTAGCCGACTATGTGCTGGGGTGAAGGTGGTCCCATCACTCAGGCTCAACTGACAGTATTGGAACTCTGGAGCTGGACTCATAGCCAAACATTCCACAGGCTCGACCAGTGTTCCATGCCAGCTCACAACTGGGCATCAAGTACATTACAACACATCTCCTCCCTTTCCGATGGCAAACCAACATGAGATGTCCAACACACTCATACCCCTCCTTAACACGGGCAACCCTAACATGTGGAAACCCTGGTAAGGAGGATCAACCAAACACTTCCAACAAACACATACCTCTCGTTGCGTGGCAACACCAAGACCGGAATACCCTTACAGGGGAAACTCACTCCGGATAGATAAGTCGAGCATCTTTTAGAGATGATGCAACTCATTGAAAATATCTGGGACGATATCCCTAACCACACTTCATACTTCATACTTTAACCTACTTCACTACCTCCCTAAAACCATTGTGGCACTCACCCACAAGCACTTGGAGGCGCTACCTCCCTAACACTGTTCTGGCACTCACCCACAAGTACTCAGAGGCGCTACCTCCCTAACACCATTGTGGCATTCACCCACAAACACTCGGGGGCGCTACCTCCCTAACACCATTGTGGCACTCACCCACAAGCACTCGGAGGTGCTACCTTCCTAACACTGTTGTGGCACTCATCCACAAACACTCTGAGGCTCTACCTCCCTAACACCATTGTGGCACTCACCCACATGCACTCGGAGGCGCTACCTCCCTAACACCGTTGTGGCACTCACCCACGAGCACTCAGAGGCGCTTCCTTCCTAACACTGTTGTGGCACTCACCCACAAACACTCTGAGGCTCTACCTCCCTAACACCATTGTGGTACTCACCCACATGCACTCGGAGGCGCTACCTCCCTAACACCGTTGTGGCACTCACCCACGAGAACTCAGAGGCGCTACCTTCCTAACACTGTTGTGGCACTCACCCACAAACACTCAGAGTCGCTACCTCCCTAACACTGTTGTGGCACTCACCCACATGCACTCAGAGGCGCTACCTCCCTAACACCGTTGTGACACTCACCCACAAACACTCGGAGTCGCTACCTCCCTAACACTGTTGTGACACTCACCCACAAACACTCGGAGTCGCTACCTCCCTAACACCATTGTGGCACTCACCCACAAGCACACAGAGGCACTACCTCCCTAAATAATATGGGACGAAATTCCTACTCAAACTTCAGGCTTTAATACTACGGGACGAAATCCCTCTCCAAACTTCAGGCTTTAAAGCACCTCAATGCTCTGGGCAATGATCCCTCTACAAACTTCCGGCTTCATGGGCGGCATCACACACACACACACCAAACTTCAAGTTTATTTGTCCATAAACACTCTTAATACTTCATCCTAAAGTCTCAATCAGAGCCTAGTCATAGAGACAATAGAGACACGTACACACACCTTGTTTTTAGTACTTGGACACGAGTACTTCATTTCTTATAAGTCCATGTTGCGCTGCAACATAACCTGGAATGCCTCAAAAGATTTATGTCTAGCGCACTCATTCCTATATCACATAGAACACTCCCACACAACTCCCTATAGAATAACTGAATTATGTCAGGGCCGCACGCATGAGATTGATTAGATGTCCATAAAAGTCATTCCTGAAACTCCTCAAAAAGATTATATTTCATGAGCATCAGTATTAGTTTTCAATCATCCACACCTGTATGCCACATCCACTCTCATCCACTACTAGCTACACTGTACAACTGCATGTGCAGCGCTTCATCCTGCATCATGTTGTCACGACTTTGAGAAACAGAGAATACACTTTAAAAAGGATACACAAAGTTCCCGTAACACGCAAACTTCTGCCTCCAGACCTCATACAGAGGCGCTTCACACTTGACTGTCCCTCTGTTCTCTTCACAGAGCTGCATTGTCATGAAGCAGTTTACCTTCTTCGATACAGGCCCTACGCTTGAAGCACCTTGGCACCTTGGCAGGCGCGAGTGGGAGTATACATCACACTTCATACTGCGCCCCAACCTCTATGCATTCTTCTGACTTACAAACGAGATCAACAACGAGGTGTCATCCCGCCACTGCTGCACACTTCCTACTTCTCCTGTAAGTCCAACGTTAGTGTCACTCGACCGTTCCGCCATAAGCTTCACTCCATATGCTGTCCTCCTGTTTCCTCTATCTTCTGAGATACGACGTCCGTGGATACACGTCTAAGAGGGTCCTTTCCTCTTACTCCACGTCGCACTTCAGCCTCTCTTATATTACAGAGTCGCCCAATAACTAACACTACGACTGACAGCGCATTCAAGACACGAACTGTTCTTCGCACTGTCGTCTACTGTGATGCGCCCAAGCTTTGCCACCTCCTGTTGCCTCTTGTGTGACGTCATCAGTCACAACTCTTCACTCGAGCAATGCGGATCTCATCCGGTCAACCGTCACCCAGTTGCTAATATGCTGTGACTCGCCACACACAAGTCATTGACAGCACCGCTGGTGAATTTAAACATACCACAAAACATGTTGCTTATTACTTCATCTTGTTGCTTCTGCACTACAAGTTTGGGAACACGCAGCGCTGGGGCTCACCAAACAGAGCTTCTCCCCTTCATGTCATCCCAGGGCCCCAGGGCTTCCTCTCTTAGCCTGCACACTGTAATTCACGGACCGCTCTGCTCCCGGGGCGCCAGGCTTGCTTTCACAGCCCCCACTCCGCTTCTGACCCAACAGAGATTTCTTTACTTCCACGCCCTCTCTGTTTCTTGTCTGTTTGATTACTTCAAGCTTCCTACTTCATCCTTATGGGGCTAGCGCATCACTTTGGGGGTTTTAATGATCTTTTGGGGCTTAACTGCTTCACTTCTTCAACACCCCCGTCTCTTCTTAACACCCCTGCGCTCTTCACCCCTGGGTGATGGGACTTAGTTCTGGATGTTTAGGGGGTTGCGGTCTCCCTCCTCCTTCTGCTGCTCCCCCCTCGCAGCTGTCTTCATCTTTATGCACAGGTTCTTGAAAATCCTTGTCACCATTGTTACAAAGTAGCTTCTGTAGACTTCTTAGGCTTATTAGTAATTTCTTTATTGTAAGTTACATAGGCTGATAGCTAGGAGAGACCACTGGGTCGCATCACCCAGGCTCAACTGACAGTATTGGAACTCTGGTGCTGGACTCATAGCCAAACGTTCCACAGGCTTGCACAGTGTTCCATGCCAGCTCACAACTGGGCAGCAAGTACATTACAACAATTTTCATCGGCTTATCATCCACAAACGAATGGCTTAGTTGAGAGGTTTAATAGAACTCTCCAAAGCATGATTGGGGCTCTGAAAGAACTTCAAAGGAGAAGATGGGATCTACTGTTGCCATGCTTACTCTTTGCCTACAGAGAGGTACCTCAGGAGGGTGTTGGTATCAGCCCCTTTGAGCTTCTTTTTGGTCACCCTATTAAGGGACTACGGGCCATCGTCAAGGAAGGATAGGCGCTCCCTACTCCTTCCATCACTACCTATGCAGCCGACTATATGCTGGGTTGAAGGAAGTGAATGGTCCTTCTGATAGCTGAGGCCAGTGATAAGTTGAAGGGAGGCTAGTGTCATGATGCCTACCTCCAAGGGGCCAGACAGGGCCCGGCACCCTCAGAGGCAGGCAACATGTATACTAGGGAAGTCCCAGCCACCCCAGATAGGGGCTCTTTGGACTCAGTCCTGGCGCCGTTGGCGTCAGGCTCATAAGGGATAACAGTCCTGGCACCATCGGCGCCAGGCTCATACAAGATATGGAAGGAATAGTGTTTGGTGCAAACTTACCTGGCAGACCATGCTGCAATTTCCTTACCTGGCAGATCATTCTACAACTTCCAGATGAAAAAGGAACTACTTAACCACACGGGAGTGGCTGGTGGCAGGATACATACCTTCAGTGGAAGGATACATACCTGGGACTACTTGAAAGGCTATTTAAGCCACGCCCAGACAGCAAACCACGCTTCGCGTTGTTCTGCTCATAGCAGCTGGTCGCTCACCATGCCTGCTCCTGCTCCAGTCCTCGACCACGCCTGCCAGCATCCTGGAAACACCTAAGGATAGAAAAGGGAAGAAGAAACCGGTGAAAACAAACCTTACCTGTTAAAGCTGCATTCCGGATTCAGCGTGCCTACGTTCCTGCAAAAAGACATCATTTTAAATACTCACCGCGTCGCATACATCTCGGCGCACTTCTCTTACCTGCACGTGGCGCCTTCGGCTCTGCGACGCCCATCCGGATCTCCTGCAGCATTCCAGCACCTACGGGGAGACGAAGAGAAGAAAGTAAGGTGAGAAGGGGAAAATAACCAAGAAGCACTTACCCGCCAAGGTAATTCTTCTTCCCTTCGGGTCGATGCCATTCCTTGAGCATTTCAGCACCCCGCCCCTATGGGGAAAAAGCAGACATCACATTAGTGAATGCAAGAACCGTAGCAAACAAACTATTTTAAAACTCACCAGCTTACAGGTCGGACTCAGCTTCTGCTTCGTACCGGCTCCATTTCTTCGGCATTCTCGAACTCCGGCCCCTAAGGAAAAAGAGACAGGAAAAGACAGTAGTGGGCCTACACCAAAACTCACCAGAAATCAGGTTTTCGACGGAAACCGCCCTCAGCCCGGAGTCTTCCATTACCTGCAAAAGAGAAGAGGAACAGTTTAGACTCAAGCTTGCCATAAACATTTACGGTACTTACCAGAACAGACAAGCGAACTCGAACTTACTATCCAGTGACGTAACTGGATCCCAACGCGCCCCTGCATCAGAAGCAGGATGGAGAGCTCGCCTTTTCAATCCCTAAGGTGAGTCTCCACAGGGAATTAAAGAAGGGTTGCAAGGAGGGTGAGAATGGGAACGGGAGATCAACACAAAACCCGCAGAGTATTAACCCTTCCTTTTCGCTCACAGAAGGGTATTCATCCGAGCCAGACAAGCCGGATTTGGGAACCCAGCCCACTCCATCTTCAGGGTGCTGAACATCTTCTTCGAAGAGGCCACTGCCGTCCAGACCACGCCCGCGCCTCTGTGGGAACCCGATGAGCGTTACAGCTAGGCTCTGGGGTGAAGGAAGTCAATGGTCCTTGTGGTGGCCCAAGGCAGTGATAAGTTGAAGGAAGACCAGGCTCTGGTGAAAAATTGGTATGACCAGAAGGCTTAATTTATTCACTTCACCCCAGGCCAAGAAGTCCTGATTATGAAACCTATAAGGCCTAGGCCCTACAGGATAAATGGTCAGGTCCTTACACAGTTGTGGAGCAGCTGGGTGAGGTAAACTATTTAGTGGACCCTACAAGGCCAGGTCAGCCTCCCAAAGTGTTACACATAAATATGCTGAATGATATGATATGATATGATATGGTATTTGTAACGCGCCTATACACAAGTGTTTCAAGGCGCGACGAGGCAGGGAGGGGGGGAAACAAGGGGAAGACAGACAAACGATCCTACTAGGCCAGGTGTCATTCAGATCGCGCAAGTGCAGAGGTAAGGGGAAAAGGAGGAAGTGCAGGGGGAGGAGGTGGGGGGGAAAGTGCAGTACAAGGTAAGTAGCGTAAGAAATAATAATTAATAAATAATAAATAAAAAGGGCCAGCTGGTGGCAAGTGCGAGGTAAGTGCAGAGCAAGTGCTGGGAAGGGGGCTGTAGGGTACAGTGACAGTCCCACAGTGCACGGGGAGCCAGGGAGGCAGTGCAAGTGGAGAGTGGCTGGGCCCTGGACCGAGGTTGCTGAGAGTGGCCCAGATGCAGGTTTAGTGCTGAATTCAGTGGGGGGTTAAGCAGGTTTAGCAGGGGAGAGGGAGAGAGAAGGCAGAAGCGAAGAGGAAGGTTTTGAGGTGCTTCCGGAACCGGAGATGGTTCTCCTCAAGTTTCAGGGAGGCAGGAAGGCTGTTCCAGAGGGAGGCCCCTGCTGCGGAGAGAGATCTACCCCCAGCTCGTTGCTTCGAGAAGCGGCTGACCATGAGGGAGTTGGAGACGGATGAGCGAAGGGCTCGTGAAGGAAGATATTTAAGAAGAGAGAGTTGAAGGTATTTAGGTCCCTGGCCCCAGAAGGCCTGAAGGCTTTCATCCCTAGGGTTGAAATAGCAGTACTACATTTGGCATCAGGCAGAGAGGAAGAGGAATCCAAGCCTCTGCCTGACTTGTTCCACGGTATCCCTTCAGATGGCTCAATTGAGGGTGTCCCTGTGGCCCCTCACCTGACTTCTACCCAGCAAGAGGAAGTAAGTACTTTGCTTAGGCAGTTCTTCCCCTTGTTCTCACTGACTCCCTGTTTGACACCTTGGTGCAAACACGAAATTGACACATGGGACAGTGTACCTACCAAAGTTAGAGGGCACAGGATGTCAGGCAAGGTGAGATCCTACATCAAGACAGAGGTCAACAAGATGTTAGATATTGTGGTGATTGAACCCTCTAGTAGTCCATGGTCCAGTCCTGTGTTTCTAGTGGCAAAGGCAGGTATCTCTGAACTGAGGTTCGGTGTGGACTACAGGGCCCTGAATGCTGTCACCAGGACAAATGCTCACCCCTTTCCTAGAACTTATGAGCTGGTGGATACCCTGGGTGCCTCAAGTACCTCATCACATTTGACTTCACTGCAGGGTATTGGCAACTAGCCCTAGCAGACATGCCACGGAGAAGACAGCATTGTCAACCCCAGAGGGCCTTTACCAGTTCAGGGTAATGCCCTTTGGATTAAAGAATGCACCTGGTACTCTTCAAAGGCTTGTGAATCATGTCCTAAATGGGTTGGATTAATTAAGCTTAGCATATCTGGATGATATATATATATGCGGGGTGGGATCACACCTGATTTCCATGTTGTTGTTTTTTACTCATGTAAGTGATACAGCAGACTGAAAAAAACGATGGACTGGAAGACTGCCTAGAGCAATCACATTCTGTTATAATTAATTCAAAGTTTTCCCATATATCACTCTTCGGTTTTGAAACACACAGAAGACAGCTTTACATCTGTGAGTTCCCCATTCTTCATCGAAAAACAAACACACCCATTCAAAGCAGCCCACGGACAGGAACACAAATATTATTCTGCCTCCCACCCAAAGCAGAATATACAAGAATACACAGTCACTTGCACAATCATGGAGATACATATCACTATCCTTTCTCCCAAATTAACGCACGCGCACACACAGACACACAAGTACGTGTCACAGAGATTGACAGACATGCGCACACTCCCCCCCTATCCAATACAGAGATAGCTACATACACTCCTGCGCCCCTTTTTACTCTCCTGCGGACTCCTCCATTTTCACCATCACCCGGTACCCTTTTTCTCTAGGGCTATAAACCGGTCTCTTGGCAGGGTCGGATTGGCCTCTCAGGCTTTCGGCCCTTGGCCGGGCCGAAATCGTCCCTGGGGAGTGGGAGCCGGTTTATAGCCATGCCTGGGCCGGTTTGGAACGAAAATAAAATAGAAAAAAAAATGTTTTTTTCACATTTTTTTTTTCTTTTCAAAAAGCCTTTCATCCTTCTTAGGTCGATAAGTGAGCACCAAGACAGGTTGGGTGATATTGTGTGCATATTTGTTATATTAAAAAGAGCTTAAGTGTAAGTGCTATACAATAACATATTATCATTCGGCCTTGGACGTCTGCTTGCTTTCAAAGTAATTACTTAGGAACAATGCTATATGATGCGACTTCCTGTTTTGTCATGGGGTGAAATGTCGTATTTCATCGCTTCCGAGATGTCCCTTTTGGGGTGATGTCATCAGAGTTCAAGAGTCATGAGGCGAGGGGTGGTCACTTTTTTGAAGCGTGGGGTTGGCGACTTTTTTTGGGTGACCGGGCCTATTTCTTGTCCCAGTCCGACCCTGTCTCTCTGGGGTGTTAAGAATGATTTAGGAAATCGAATGTAAATAAATGCACGCATACCACATACTAACTACCTACACGCAAAGCTGAGCAGAACTCGTCATCCAAACCAGCAAATAAACACATTTGATCGGAGCCAACGACGAAAGTCACGGGTGCACACACCCTGCTCCTACCCAGCCCAACACAGAAAAAACACACACGCACCGCCACTGCACTATGTCAACCAAAACACAGGGCTCGAGACACAGGCCTCACCCAACCCAACCCAGCGATTCAGACAGACACCATCCATTCTCAGCCCCACCCAACGCACCCTGCGTACAGCACGGACCTGCAGGAAGCTGATTCAGCTCACAAATTCTGCCCCCCCCACACACACACACACTTCCCACCGGTCCTGAGAAGATGGTCTGTGCTATCAGGAACTCCCCCAGGGTAAATCTCTTCCCTGAGTCTGCCTTGCCCGGAAACCTGTTGCAGCACAATCTGGTTGAGTTAAGTTTTAAAGAAGTCATGAGCGTCATTCTTGCAAATTGTTCTGTGCAGAAGGCTATACGCCCGTGGAGGGTGTGTGAGGGTTGCAGTGAACTTTCAAATTACTAAAAAAATATCTTTGCCAAACTGAGCCGAATGGAGTTTAGTGGTGTTCTCCCACAACAATATTTGGAAAAGGATGTGGCTAAATGGTGTATTTTTCCATAAATCTGTACAATTTACAGGTGTTTCTGAGGTGGCACGCGTGATATATTCTAAAGCTTCAGCGCCCAGCTCTGCCACAGTGCACCAGAGCATTTTCTTGCAATAGCAAATCATATATGTGCGCCTTACACTAGTGTGCACATTATCGAAACACCAGACGCACTGTAGACAACTATTTACCCCACATCACGGAAGAATTGCCCAGGGCAATGGCATTTTGCCCCACAGAGGTAGTGGCACAATCATAAATTGTATGCCAGCAGACATCGCACTAGTTTTAAATATCGTTCCAATATATCCAATGGCAGCAGTTTAAATAATGCGCCAGGATATATAATGCACATTAATGGCCCTACGCTTTTCATCTTAGGCTATGTGACTGCGATTTCTGCAATGCACCACTCCCATGGCTCATGCATGGTCACCAGGCGCTCTGTCAGACTTGTAAAAAAGAGTGGTGTGAGTTAGGGTGGTGTGGGTAGAGGGAAAATGCTGGATACCTTTACTGTGGTGTAGATGTGTGCAACACAGAAGGATGCTGGGCTGCGCGCACGGGTATGTTTCATGGTGTTCTGTGTTGTGAGCATAGAGGCATTTGAGCCTCATGTGGATTTGGGCTAGGACTCTGATTTGTCAGTTGACTGCATAGGTCTTGCATTCTGCTGTTTGACGTCTGATGGAAGGGCTATTCAGTTGCTTTGTGTAAGTGGCTTAGGTGGTATGCAGATTGTGTGTTGGGAACAGTGGTCCAAGTGAGCGGGAGCTATCAGGAGCCGAGTATCACTACTTTTATTTTTTACTGCTAACAGTTCCTCTACTTTTTACAACCATTTTCATCATTCTGGAATGGTTGTTTTTGAAGTTAAAACATACCTCGTTTTACCACCCTACAACAGGAACCGCTACACTGAAATATATTTCACCATACATTCACAAAGCCTGAATCACATCTCTGTTTGGCTTCATCTTAACTATCGGAAGCTGGAGGAGGTTCTGCTAAAACTACGAAATTATCTCTTGCAACATTTCATCTCCCCCTGATTGTTGTAAAACCTGACAAGTTACCTCAGTTAAATGCCTATATGTTAGGATATTATTTTAACATTAGATAGCTACATGGGATTTACCCCTTCATGCCACTGGACAAGTAGGAATCTGTAGAATACATTAAAAAAAAACAACGAATGGGAGATTTGATCGAATTTCGTCTGTATGAAAATGTCGGCTGTGTGAAAATTGTGTACGGCCAAAAAATTAGAACAAGTCTCCCATTCAGTGCCATTCAGTGCCATTACAGTGAACAAGGGGAGCAGGGGTTGAGGGGGTGTCTCTTGCACCCTCGTTCACTGTAATGTCTTCCCCTGGCTTCCCAAGAAATAAAGAAAAACAACAAAAAAAGGACCCTGCGGCGCCGGTTCCCGATCACAGAAGTGAATAACAGGTGTTGCAGGGACACAGCGAGTCAGCGGCACACAGTGAAGTGTGTCGCCAAAGGGTAAGTGAGTGGAGGGGGGATGGGAGCGGGTTATCTGAAATAACCATGTGATGAAAAACTGAAAGTTATTTTAGAGCAAATAACTTTCGTTTTTATGTCCTTCAGTCATTTTGGAATTGATTTAATCATAGTAAACCAGACAAGTGTGCAGTTATAGTTGGAGCCTTAATGGCTAGTCACTTGGACTACTTTAATGCTGTTGGGGGAGATCTCTCCCGTGGTATACCAGAGGTGTGGGGGACCACCGGACTCTCAAGGGCCCCAACACCCTTCCCCAGAATAGACAGAGGACTCAGTCAACGGCAAGTTAGAACTGCAGTTTATTGCAAATTAAACCAACAGAGATCAATACAAGACAGTAAGATTTCTCCCATACATCCAGCTCTCCATGGCATGTGGTACACCTTTGTATATGTGTGGCATCATAACCTGGCGCCTCCCTGAAAAACCTATCATCACAGAGGATTGGTTATTGAGAGTACTATTACCTATTGGTGTACCATATAGGGGTTATTCTATTGGTTCTTGCATGTCAGGTGGCTGGCCTGTCCCATCCCCAAGAAACTATTCCATTTTTGCAGAGTAGTGGGCTTACCATTGGTTCGTACCCTTTAACATCCACCCCTGGCTTTCTAAGCTGTGATTGGTTAGAGCTGATCTCCCCAGGCCTGGAACTTGATTCGGTTCTCAGCCCACTGTGCACCTTTTCAAGATGATGCAAACGATTATGTGTCTGCATTGTAACTTGTGTGTACCACCTTTGCCTATGAGAAAGCGCTCCTTTTGTTGTAACACGTGTTGCCGTCCATGTCTGACTTGCTGGGATTGGCTCAGCTTTCCCAACATGGGTGACTGTCCATTGTCTCGTTTGGATGTACCACATGCTTAGGGACCACAAAATTGAGCTCTTCAGCTTGCATTTATGAGGATTTATTCAGTTTCTCTACAGCTCATCCCCTTGTCGTCTAGAGATTGGAATGTGTCTGTGTATCTCTGATCTTGGCTCTGAGCCGGCTTCGTGCTCTGTGCCGCCTGAATCACCTCTCCTCTTCTCAGGCTCCGTGGCTTTTGGGCCTTCTGTAATTTTCCTTAGACGTAATATATACATTCTACATGTTCATGTTACTCTAAGTACTCTGTACGTTAGTCACACATGGTCCTATCCTTATATATCCCTGTAGTCCCATGGGGTTGTTTGCATTAAGCATCTGCAAGCTTGCTCAGGATCTCTTGTGGCTTGCGGTTCTTCGTTACTGCATTTGGCTAATGCGATAATAATAAAAGCATTGACAGTATGTATATGTATCTCTCCTTTAGCTATAGAACTGTGTAAGCAGTGCAGGACTTTGTCTGTGAATGTGCTTCATGTCTAACGCTGCTACGTAGTGGTGTCACTAATGAAGTCAGCATCGTGGCTTCTTGGTGCTTAGTCGTGACTGTCCATATAGGTGTTTCCGTCCATGATCTCTGTTTCTCCTCCTATACCTGTGAAAATGTGTACGGGTTTGTTCTGTATGGCAGTCTGAGAGGATACTTTTCTGTGTGCTTGTCAATCATTGGTGCACTCGGGATTCGTCCGAAATAGGATGGGTGGCTGCAAGCATTTCTGGCTCTCTGTCTTGACATGAATCTGGGGGTGGGGAGGGGCATCTTTGGGACCCTCTCTTCAGTCTCCCCTCTGATTGATTTGTCAACCACATCCTCATATTTCACACTTTTCGCCTTGGGTTGCCGAATTTTTGTTATCTCTCCGGGGTGTCCATAATAATTTACGTGGTCGTCAAAAGTCCAGTACATATAGCTGCATATTGCTTCTGGGTTGTACCAGACACATTTTCCATCATATATTTTAGCGTCACATGGATTATCTAGCTTCATCACCTCAAGTGGGCATAGTGGAGAGCCTGCTATTCTCGGCCTCAACCTGTCTCGTTCCTCCACTATTTTGTCCTTTGTTCCTCCTATGTTGACATCCATCAGTACCTTCATTCCAATAGTTTTCTCTACTGCCTTTCAACACTAGGCGATACAGATCTTTACCACGCATAGTGTCACTAGCGCCAATATTAGTGCCCCTAATATTACTTTCAGCCCGTCTGACAGCACTGAAGGCATCCATGACCACAGATATGCTATCCAGCCCTGGTCTTTTCCAGTCCCCTTGGATTTCTCCCTCCATTTTGGCATGCATCTTGGATAGTTGGGTTACTGCTTCAATCAGTGTGCCATTCTCTTCATCGTTAGCAGGTGTGAATGTGCAACATTAACTCCCAATTTCTGTGCAAACTCCTCCCTCCATTGCTGTTAGCAGATCCAGAACTTATCTATTCTGGAGTGCCATCAACCTTACTGCTCAGAGATCTTTCTTTATTGCGTTGAATCTATTCACTCTAGAGTTTGTTGTCAACATCAGCTCCCACTGGGTAATCTGCAGCCATGTCGCATTTGTAAATGTCTGTATAGCTGCAACCACTGATGTGAAAAACATTTGCTTTCTGCTGAATTACCTATGTTCTGGTGGTACTTCATCTAGAGCTGTTTCTGACTCCTCTGAGAAATAATTACTTCTTTTCACTCTACTCACTTCTGCCACCTTCATTTCTTTTCCGGTTTGTTCTCCTTCCACTGACCTTTTCTTCCCTTTTTAGTGTCCATCTTCAGGAAGTCATTGGACTTTATATCCTTCCGTGGCACGACCAGTGATGGCACATTGATATGTTCCACCGCGCAAACTCCTCCCCAGTTGGGTGGTAGCTTCTCGTATGCCTGGGATCCACATGCTCAGTAGTGGCCCATCAGTACTGCAGTGCCTATTTTCATTGCTGCATGCTTTTCTTTGCTACAGCATCCTGTGTTTTCTCCAACTCTTTCTTCACCGTCATTCTGATAGCAGAATGGTGGCTTTTTCAGGGGTATTACAAGGCATAAAATAAGCGTTATCGCAATGCAGTTTGCAATACAATACTCCCGATTTGCTTTTTATTTCAACAATCATGTCACACAAACTGCAACAGGACTTCTAGAATGAGGGTTCATGTTAGCCTGGCCTCTGCTGTGCTTGTGGTGCAGAGTGCACAGGCGAGGCAGAGAGGGAGAGTCTTGGGGGCTGCAAGACATGCACAGAGGAGCCCATGTGCAGAGGCCAGAGAATGGAAGGGACAGCTCAAGTGACAGCTCGGCTGCCCAGCCATCGTGAATGCAGTGGGTAAGTACTTGTTAATGAAGATCCCTGGGCTGTAGGCTGTGTGATCACTGCAGGGGGTTGGTGTTCTTAATGTTCTTTGAAGCGTGGCCTGCAGTGATTTTCTGCCGTCCCCCGCTTCAAAGAACATTTTAGAACATCTTATCTGGCTGTTTTATCAGTGCAGGGCTCACACAGACCCTGCACTGAAAACAGCCTGCGGCATATTGCCTTATCAATGTTCTTTGAAGCATGGTACTACAGTAATTTGTTGGCGTCCCATCTTTCAAAAAACATTTAGAAAGCCTTGGGCTGTGTTATTAGTGCAGGGATCACATTGCCACAGCACTGATAACACTGACTGTAGGAAGGGGAATATCCAACATTGCAAGAAGGGGTGAATGGGGAGGGGCGAGCAATGAAACAAGTCCTTTGAGACTTAGAGGCACCAAGGAAGCGACTTTAGAATAAGTTGCCATAAGCAAGCCAAGTGGAAAATAACTTTGCGGTGCAAAATACCTAAATTGCAAAATTGTTATTTATGGAGCAACTCTATATCAGCCTTTTTTTTCTTTTTAAATAACAGCATGTTCTATTAACATACGCTCTGAAGTGAATCACAGAGCTGCAGATTAGACACAGTAACTGATCTGCCCAGGTTCACACACTTTGGTTAAATGGTGAAACCAGGATGTGGACAATTTAAGCAACTGAGCACATCTTCACATGTTTAGTTTATATAGATATTTATTAAGGTTTCTCTTTGCATTTCATGTGCTTAAATAATACTTTATTTAAAGCAATGCCTTGGAAGCAAAGCACATTAGATAATAAACTACCCGTTCATAATTAACTTTACACTATATACATTATATAAATATATTGAGCAATAAGAGGATGGTGTTAGTTGTATTCTCCCCATCCTTCATGCAAAGTCACAATAGCATCATGCATATTAATGTTAGCCTAACAAATCCCCCCTGGGTAAAGCCTTAGTAATTTCATAAAGGCTGCAGTATTATGTACTCTTTTCAATGCTGATCACTCCCTCCCATGCACATTTCTAAAGGGACAAAGGTCCCTGCTAATAGCCCACTCCCATCAGTGCCTAATGGCTCACATTAGCTCACGGACCTTGGGACGTTGTCCTGCTGGCAGCGGGACACCTCTCCCGTTTGGAAAGGGTCAGGTGTCCTAGGCGGGTCTGCTTGCACGTTGTATTATCAAGAGGTTGTGTGTTATCAAGTGTCTGGAAATATTTCTCCTGCCCGATGATTGGTAGAAGATATAGGGCCTCATTCCGAGTACGGCGCTAACCAATGGCGCTATTAACGCCTTGGTTGACGCCGTACCCGGACCGGCAGCGCCTTGGTGGATGGCGGAATTACCGCCCCATTCCAAAGTTGGCAGGGCGGTAATTCCCCAATCCCCATTTACCCTTCCCCATTCCCATTTTTGCCCCATAGGGCATAATGGGAGTGGGGAAGGCGTTAATTACGCCACCGTAAATTACGGTGGCGTAATTAACATCAAGGTCCCTTAGCGCCATGGATTTTAACACCTGCTAAAAGCAGGTGTTAAAACCTCCATGGCGCAAAGGGAACTCGGAGTATGGCGGTAAGGGATTACCGCCACCGGTCTCGTTACCGGTGGCCGCTATCCCTTACCGCCATACTCGGAATGAGGCCCATACTCTTTCCAGCCGTTTGCTAATGGTCATTCCGGCACTGAAAACACAACCTACAGTCATAAGGCATTCTAAATGTCTTCGACGTGCCAGACTGCAGCAGGGCCAACTGAAGATTTGTCATGGATCATCCAGGCCCATGTCAATCTGTTGTTTGGGGGCCCCTTAGCCTGGAGTGGAGAAAAAGTCTGCAAACATTTTTATTTTTTAAGTGTTTTACAGTTTACAAGAAACTTTTACACTTAAGTAAATTAGAACAGATACATAAAAATGAAATAATACAACCAAATACACATTCTAATGAAGACAAAGAAATACAGCTGGGGAGTGAAGGGTGGGTGGGGAGAGGCTTAATACCACAGATTATCACAAGACTGCCAAACAGCGGGGAACTGAAATACTAAACTTGCACTGAAAAGCTATTGATCCTTCTTTAGCAGCAAGAGTCTATTCTAAAGCCACCCGGCTTAAAAGGCAACAAGGTGATAACCCTTCTAGAAACTGATGAGGCACAAGGAAGGTGCAGCAAATACAGCTTATGTGTGTAATGTGTGCACTGCAAAGTACGCATTTAAAATATGGAATATAAGAAGTATGTTGAAATGTCATAAGATTCCTGACTACCAACATGGGGACAGTTACTGGTGGACCCTCCCAGGCTTGGACCCCTTTCAACTGAAAAGGTTGAAAGGCCCTGACGCCGCCACTGGACTGCAATGATTTTCTACCGTCCCACGCTCCAAAGAGCATTTAGAAGGCATATTCCTGCAGGCTATGCTCTCAGCGTGCGGCTGTGTGCTATGATATTTATTTCTCCTGCCCGATGATTGGCTGGAGATACATTATTCCCAGCCATTTGCTAGAAGTTGTCCCGCATGGATAACATCCTGCAGGCATGAGGCCTTCTAAACGTTGTTTGAATATCCATGTGATAAATGAATTGGGCCTGCGCTCCTCAGTAAAAAAGGCCTAGAGATTACCTCTGTAAAACATTTTATTGATAGTTGAAACTGTGCCTTATTTAGGCAATTGCCATGTTGCAATTAACTGCTCGTCCCTTTAAAAATAAAGACATCAAAATTGCTAATCATTTAGGTTGGATTGCTAATCAATTGTTTTTCACTTAGCAATTTTGGCTAATCAATTTTGCAAAACTAATTTATGCCTTGTATTATAGGCTTCGGTCCAGCTTCATTCTCCACCCAAGTGAGTAACTTTGCACTCGAATCCCACTCCTTCAAGCACTTGTCATTTTCGTCTTGTACTTAATTCGCTGATGATTGGGCTAGGGTGTGTGGCTTGCTACCACTACTACATCTGTACAGCTATCATTTGTGTACATTTGACAATACCCAAGCATCTGTGGTCTTTCTCGGCATCCAGGTACTCCTCCTATCTCTTTCACACTTTTCCATGGGCAGGGCAGTTGTTTTAACATTATAGTCTTTGTATCTCCTTCCTGTGGCACGTCAGCTGTATATTGTGTTGCTTTGTCTAACTGCCAATAATTGTTCATCCCGTCGTGTTCATCTCAATGTGGCCATTTTCCCTTGGAATCTCCCTCAAATTGTTACCATAGACAGGTACTACATAAGGCATTGTGCTCTTGCTGCTGGTATTTCAGTTGCTATGAATGTTCTGGAGGCACTCGTGGTGTAGGGGATTAACGAGCAGACATAACAGATCCCCCCCAGTGGTTTCCTTACCTACTTTGGTCATGTGCTTTTACCACATGTTATTAGACACTTGAGCAGTGTCGGTGAGGTAGAGATCCACCCCCTTCATGTCTGTGTCAACACTGCACTTACCTCTCCTTAACGTACTTGCAGTGCTCTCCTGTCCACCTGACATGGTCATTCCACTTGCTGGGGTCGGGGTAATGTAAGTAGGGAATACAGCGGATTTGCTAGCAACAAGCAAAATTCTCCAGAATATGAATACAAATGTTCCAATAGGAAATGTTAAATGTTAAAAGTATTTGCACCGTCACCAACGGAGTTGGTCCACAGGCGCTCTGGCAGATCTGCAAACGAGAAAGTGGGATGGGTTAGTAAGGTGAAGAGGGAGTAGGATAGTGAGAGGAGTGGTGTTCTGTTGGCAGTTTCAACTCGGTATACACCGGGTGCTGAGCTTTGGTGCCTGTATCGGCTCGATGTCAGTCCGCGTGTGCTGTTGGCGTGGCTTATCTGTTGTTGCAGTGTTGTGAAGTGCGTGCGGGCTGTTGTGCGAGAGATGGTTGTGTGAGTTTTTTTGAGTGAGATAAGTATGTAGAGGTGTTAAGTATTTTTGGTTAGTGTGTTATATGATATTTAACATGCTAATATTCACAATTCTGTCTAAGTGTGGCATATGCTAACATTCACAATCTGGTCTATATGCGGCGCATGCTAGTGTTCACAATTCTAGGTGTGGCAGTTGCTAACCTTCACAATTCCATCTAAGTGTGGCAGATGCTAACATTCACAATCCTGTCTAGATGCGACGCAGGCTACTGTTCACCATTCCATCTAAGTGTTGGACATGCTAACATTCAAATTTTATCTAAGTGTGGCAGATGCTAATGTTCACAGTCAGGGGAGTTGCTAGGTCTGGAAAAGACCCGGGGCTACGCTGATGTTGGTATTGTTGGGACTGGGGTCTAGCTAGTCTTTTGGCTGTAGCTCCTGACATTCTATCCAGGGCTACAACCAAAAGATCAGGTGCCATATCCCACTTAACCCCCCCCCCTAGCAACGCCCCTGTTCACAGTCCTATCAAGATGCGATGTAGGTTAATGTTCACAATTCTGAGTGTGAGACATGCTAACATTCAAGATCCATCTAAGTGTGGCACATGCTGACTTTCACAATACTATCTATGTGTGGCATGTGCTAACATTCACAATCCTGTCTAGATGCGACACAGCCTGAAGTTCACAGTTCTGTCTAAGTGTGGTGCTTGTTAACCTTCATAATTCCATCTAAGTGTGGCACATGCTAACATTCACACTCCTGTGGGAGGCGACGCATGCTAATGTTCACCATTCCATCTGAGTGTTGGACATGCTAACATTCGATTTCCATCGAAGTGTGGCACATGCTAACATTCACAGACCTATCTAGATGCGGCGCAGACTAATGTTCACAATTCTAAGTGTGGCATTTGCTAAGCTTCACAATTCCATCTAAGTGTGGCAGATGCTAACATTCACAGTCCTGTCTAGATGCGGCACGGGCTAATGTTCACAATTCTAGGTGTGGCATTTGCTAACCTTCACAGTTCCATCTAAGTGTGGCAGATGCTAACATTCACAGTCCTGTCTAGATGCGACGCAGGTTAATGTTCACAATTCTAGGTCTGGCATTTGCTAACCTTCACAATTCCATCTAAGTGTGGCAGATGCTAATGTTCACAGTCCTATCAAGATGCGATGCAGGCTAATGTTTGCAGTTCTGAGTGTGAGACGTCCTAACATTCAGGATCCATCTAAGTGTGACACATGCTGACTTTCACAATACTATCTGTGTGGCATGTGCTAACATTCACAGTCCTGTCTAGATAAGCTCAGGTTAATCTTCGCAGTTCTCGCTAAGGTGTGGTGCATATTAACATTGGCAAGTGTGTTAGTGTGTAATGCAAGGCAATATTTACAGTCCAGCCATGAGTAGATTTAGGCTGGAGGGCACACATCTCTCTAACTATGTATGGTGTAAGTCTATGGCTGTCTATGTTATGGAAGGGTAGGTAGAGTGGCACGGGCTTTCTGGAGTAGAGTAATTGCTCTATACCCCTCCCATCCCACACTTACAGTTTTTGCTGGTGTCTGTTGTCTGCTGGCTTCATTGGCTTCCCCCTGCAGACACCTGCAGACACATCTTGGAGCTGCCAATGTCGGAGCCGCCCTTTGCCTCTGGCCCTTCGCCGCAGGGGCTGCCAGGCAGAGGGCTGCCCTGTGAAGGTCAGTTAAGACCAAGTGTCCAACCAATCATGTCCTTGGGGAAGGGTTGGGGGTAGTGCAGGAGGCTGCTGTATGGTAATGATCTTTCTCCAATCAGGCTAGGGGAAGGGGGAGGGAAGTGGAAGGGTGCCGGGGCTGCAAGGGGCAGGGGCCGCAACAGGGTACAAACAATGCCCTACCCATGAAAAAAGCAGGCCCAGGAGGGTCGCCGCACTAGATAGCTCACCTGCACTTGCTCCAGATGGAAATGGGCGAGCAGGGAGGCGCTGGTGGGTACACCAGCCATGGCTACGAACATTCTCCAATCAGGTTTGGGGGGGGTGGGCTGGGAGGTGGGAGGGGGAAGGAGGGAGGGGGGAGGGAGAGGGAAGTGGAAGGTTTCTGGGGCTGCAAGGGGCAGGGGCCGCATCAGGGTACAAACAATGCCCAAACCATGAAAAAAAAAGCAGGCCCATGAGGGTCGCTGCACTAGATGGCTCGCCTGCACTCGCTCCAGATGGAAATGGGCGAGCAGGGAGACGCTGGTGGGTACACCAGCCATGGCTACGAACTTTCTCCAATCAGGTTGGGGGGTGCAGGCTGGGAGGCGGGAGAGGGGAGGGGGGAGGAAGAGGGAAGTGGAAGGGTGCCAGGGCTGCAAGGGGCAGGGGCCGCATCAAGGTACAAACAATGCCCTAACCATGAAAAAAGCAAGCCTAGGAGGGTCGCTGCACTAGATGGCTCACCTGCACTCGCTCCAGATGGAAATGGGCGAGCAGGGAGGCGCTGGTGGGTACATCAGCCATGGCTACGAACTTTCTCCAATCAAGTTGGGGGGGCGGGGTGTGGGCTGGAAGGGGGGAGGGAGAGAGAAGTGGACGGGTGCCGGGGGTGCAAGGGGCAGGGGCCGCATCAGGGTACAAAAAATGCCCTAACCATGAAAAAAGCAGGCCCAGGAGGGTCGCTGCACTAGATGGCTCATCTGCACTCGCTCCCGATGGAAATGGGCGAGCGGGGAGGCGCTGGTGGGTACACCAGCCATGGCTACGAACTTTCTCCATTCAGGTTGTGGGGGCGGGGTGGGAGGCGGGAGGGGGGAGGGGGGGAAGTGGAAGGGTGCCGGGGCTGCAAGGGGCCGGGGCCGTATCAGGGTACAAACAATGCCCTAACCATGAAAAGAGCAGGCCCAGGAGGGTTGCTGCACTAGATGGTTCACCTGCACTCGCTCCAGATGGAAATGGGCGAGCAGGGAGGCGCTGGTGGGTACACCAGCCATGGTTATGAACTTTCTCCAATCAGGTTGGGGGGGGCGGCCTGGGAGGGGGCAGGGTGGAGGTGGTAGGGGGGAGGGGGGAGGGAGAGGGAAGTGGAAGGGTACCGGGGCTGCAAGGGGCTGGGGCCACATCAGGGTACAAACAATGCCCTAACCATGAAAAAAGAAGGCCCAGGAGGGTCGCTGCACTAGATGGCTCACCTGCACTCGCTCCAGATGGAAATGGGCGAGCAGGGAGGCGCTGGTGGGTACACCAGCCATGGCTATGAACATTCTCCAATAAGGTTGGAGGGGGGGGCGGGCTGGAAGGCGGGAGGGGGGAGGCGAGGGTGGAGGGAGAGGGAAGTGCAAGGGTGCCGGGGATGCAAGGGGCAGGGGCCGCATCAGGGTACAAACAATGCCTTAACCATGAAAAAAGCAGGCCCAGGAGGGTCGCTGCACTAGATGGCTCACCTGCACTCGCTCCAGATGGAAATGGGCGAGCAAGGAGGTGCTAGTGGGTACACCAGCCATGGCTACGAACTTTCTCCAATAAGGTTGGAGGGGGGACGGGCTGGGAGGCGGGAGGGGGAGAGGGAGAGGGAAGTGGAAGGGTGCTGGGGATGCAAGGGGCAGGGGCCGCATCAGGGTACAAACAGTGCCCTAACCATGAAAAAAGCAGGCCCAGGAGGGTCGCTGCACTAGATGGCTCATCTGCACTCGCTCCAGATGGAAATGGGCGAGCAGGGAGGCGATGGTGTGTTCACCAGCCATGGCTACGAACTTTCTCCAATCAGGTTGGAGGGGGGGCGGTCTGGGAGGCGGGAGGGGGGAGGGAGAGGGAAGTGGAAGGGTGTTGGGGCTGCAAGGGGCTGGGGCCGCATCAGGGTACAAACAATGCCATAACCATGAAAAGAGCAGGCCCAGGAGGGTTGCTGCACTAGATGGCTCACCTGCACTCGCTCCAGATGGAAATAAGAAACATGACAGAATAAGCACATTTTTTAATTATTTCACCCATCTTTACCTGTGCTGCTGGATCCTTGTGCAGCTTGAAGATATAAATTCTGCCAAATTAGGACAGAACCATGTTTCTCCAATATGGGTATCAATTACCTCCTTCCCTGTGTGCATTTCATAGTGTAACTTTGTCAGTGTAGTGTGTAATAATGTTAGTGGCATACTGTCACACTCACCTGTGTCTCTGCAGGAGCGATGGATGAGCCTCCTTTGACCACGAGTTCTCACTTCCCCTGTTTCACCTGGAGGAACACCTGTCAAATACGAGATGTACACTTAGACCTGAATTCACCTGATTCCCCTGGGCCCTTCCCTTCTCTTTCTGTGTGTTGTGATGTCCCCTAAGGGCTTACCTTGATTTTTTAGGGTGTGCACTCCATCCTGCATTTGCAGGGGCGCGATTCACTTGTAGGGATGATGCCAATGTCTGTTGGCTGAGTTCTGATGCCACACGCTGTTATATGCGTTCACAGCGAGGCAGAGTGTTCTATGTGCCAGTTTCTTCACTAGCTAGGAAGTCCTTTCAACAAAGTGAACGTTGCGGGGTGGTTGTTGAGTGTCCGTATTGTCATCATTTTGCCCAGGCATTTTTGGGTGAGTAGCGCTGCGTGTAGAAGTCAGCCGCTGGTAGGTATGCGCTGCGTCATACGTTCGAGTGCACCTGGTAATGTCTATCCTTTCCATTGCAGGAGTGGGTCATGGAGTGCTAGCGCCTCGAGTCTGGGTGGTCTGGTAAGTATACACAGAGGCTTTGGTAAGTATGCACCGGGTTATTGCAGAGAGCGCAGTGAAAAATGTCTCTGCGTTATTGGAGCGAGCGCAATGAATAATGTCTCTTCTTTCTTTTGCAGGACTTTGAGCGCGGACCTGGATTCCAGCATAGCGGGAAGATTCGGTGAGTATGCGCAGCGTTATTGAAGGGCGCGCGCTAACGCAGTTCTTCTTTGTGCTTACAGGTGCCAGTGTAGGATTCCCTTCTTGACCGGAGAAAGCTGCAGCGTGGAGAAAGCACTTGGGTTGATCTGGAGCAGATAAGCAGAAGCAGGATGATCCAGAGCAGGTAAGCAGAAGCAGGATGATCTGGAGCAGGTAAGCAGTAGCAGGTTGATCCGGAGCACGACAAGTGTGTTGCTGATGCAGCTCACAGTAAGCAACACGAAGCACTGGAAAAGTCTTGGGTGTGGCTTATATAGCTATCCACACCCGAACACTAGAGAGCTCATGAATTGTCATGCACTTCCTGTTTGGCAACAGTAAGTGGTAACCAGGAAGTTACTACAAACACCAGGAAGAAATTAAAAGAGGGTATCTGCTATGGGTTTTGTGTGTGCCTATGCCAGGCCTGCTCGCATGACACATACCACTTTCCCTGTGTCATTCTGCCGCCTTAGGGCGCCTGTTGGAGATACTGTACATCCCCTCCTAGTCTATAAGTCTTTCTCCTCCGTGGGTGCAGCTCCCTGCAACTCCATTATTTGTATTTCTGGTAATGCATTGTACCTTTCCTTTAGTACCATTGTTCTTGCATAGTCTCGAACCTGTGATGCTGTGTCTGTTACGCTCACCTGGTATCCACAGGGACGACACCCAGCCGGGTTACTCGCTGGTATGCTTCTCAGCTTTGCCCTGATGTGGTCTGCAGGGAAGGTTCTGCCTTGTGGTAGAATCAGGCGTGCTCTCCGTCCTGCCTTCTTTGCAGGGGCGTATTGTCTTTCTTGGCGAGTGCGGTCCAGTTACTTCACTGAGGCCGGCCCGTTTTATATTGTTCAGGTAGGTCTTATTGCTGTTCTTTAGTTTTGTTGCTATCCTGCATGCCTTTCTTTGTTTAAAATGTCTGTTTTTTTCTCCCTTAGGTATGCAGAGCTTCAGCGCGGCGAACTGGCTTGGTTGAGCCCCGCTGGTAAATGATGGCGCATTAAGAGCGCTATGATACGGTAAGTAAGTGCTATGCGCAGCGCTGCGAAGTCTTGCCTTTGCTAACCTGTGTTTTCCTTCCTTGTAGGTCGCGGTGTTCTTCAGCGCGAGTGGAATGTCCGGAGTCGTGCCAGCCGAGAGGCGACCAGCCAGGTAAGCCTTTTGAGCAGTTCATAATTTGTAAATGTCTCTACTGCTTTCTTTAATGTTGCCTCTATCTTGCATTTTCAGGTCGTTCTGTCTGGCAGGGGTGCAGATTCGAGGAAGCTGTTCTCAGTAGCTGCGAGTGTTTAAAGATGAAGACTGCAGGTAAGATGCTGCTTCTAATGCTGTTCCTTTTGTCTCCTTGCAGGTTCTGCTTCTCCGAGGTTCGAGGGAATAGCTAGACACGGTGAGCGTCACGTTGCAAGCTGCAAAGTAACGCGAAGCGTGTTGTCTTGCTCGGGTGTGGTTTAAATAGCCCCAACAAAATAGTCCAGGTAAGGTATTGCCTAGGCTACCACACCCAAAACACTAGACTGCATAGCTTGGTTCTTAGTAACCAAGCTATGTGGATGCCTCAATGCTGGCTGACAATACAATAAAGTAGTTCCCAAGCACATTGTTTTTCATGGTGTATGCGCCAGGACTGGCCCCCATGAGGGCTTTTGAAGTGGATGCCAGGCTCTAGAGGCCCGAGTCCTGACTCCACCTGGCCAATGGGTTTGCCAGAGGGTGTTTTAGGTGAGGGTCGTGACAGCACTCCCCCCCCTAAGGCCCCTCTCATGGTGTTCCTTCTGTCTGGCCCAGGTTTGGTTGGGAAGTTCCTATGGAATTTCCTGATTAGACGTGGTGCGTGGATATTCTCACTGGGCTCCCAGGATCTATCTTGTGGTCCAAATCCTTTCCAATCGACGAGATAATATAGCTTGGTCCTAGAGTATTTAGAGTCCAAGATATCTTTGACTTCGAATTCTGGTTCTCCGTCAACAAGTATGGGCTTAGGTGGTGTCCCAATCCGTGTACCGGGTTGCATTGGTTTCAGGAGGGACACATGGAATACCGGGTGGATGTGTAGATTAGATGGTAAATCCAGTTTCACGGCTGCTGGGTTGATAATTGCCTTAATGGTATAGGGTCCTAATAATCTGGGATGAAAGGTCCGGGTTCCCTTGATGGGTACGAATTTAGCGGCTAACCAAACTTTGTCTCCTACTTGATAATCAGGGGCCTTTTTCCAGTGTTGGTCGGCGAATCTCTTTTGTTTTTCTTTGGCATGAATAAGGTGTTCCTTTGCCCTTTTGAAAGCCTGAGTAATAGTTGTGTGTAGAGTCTTTACCGCTGGCATTTCCAAGCTGGCTGGAAGGTCTAGTTCAGAGGTATGTGGATGTCTACCATAAAGGGTATAGAAGGGCGTTTGTCCCATGCTTGAATGCAAAGAATTGTTATATGCATATTCGGCTATCCATAGTAGGTCTTTCCAATTCCTTTGTTTGTGGTGCAGCATGCACCGTAAATATTGCTCGAGTGTCTGATTGGTTCTCTCGGTTTGGCCGTCCGTTTGGGGATGGTGATTGGTAGATAGTCGAATGTCGATCTGAGCCATTGCACAACATTTTTTCCAGAAGTTTGAAACAAACTGGCTGCCTCGATCAGAGACTAGAATCGAAGGGAAGCCATGTAGCTTAACCAGGCCCTCCAGGAACAATTTTGCTAAAGAGGCTGCGTCTGGGAGGCCTTTGGGAGGAATAAAATGGGCCATCTTTGAGAATAAGTCCACAACTACAAGGATGGTGTTGAACCTTTGGCTTGGAGGTAGATCAGTGATGAAGTCAAGGGAAAGAGTATGCCATGGAACTGGAGGACTGTCCAATGGTTCAAGGAGACCAGATGGTTTTTGTTTCTGTGATTTATTTTGTGCGCAAACACCGCAGGACAGAATATACTGAATGATGTCCTTATGCCAGGTAGACCACCAAAAGTTCTCTTTTACCTTAGCTAGGGTTTTGGCGATCCCAGGATGCCCTTCGATCAATGAATCGTGATAGTTTGAAATAATATGCTGTTGTAATTCCTTCTTGGGTACATATAGGCGATCCCTAAAAAAGGGTAGCTGGTCCTTGATGGTCTATTGTTCTCCTTGACTTTGCCATGCGAGGTAGGCATTAGGATTCATTGTCCATTGGATTTTTTTTCGTAGTTCTGCTTGTGTTAAAGCTGTCGTGATACCCAAGAGTTTGTCTTCAGGTATAATAGGTACTGTGTCTGGAGTTGTATATACTATTTCATCTATGCCCATGCGAGATAAGGCATCCGCCTTTCTGTTTCTGACTCCTGGTCGAAATGTGATTACATAATCATATTCAGTGAAGAAAAGTGCCCACCGTAATTGGCGCGAGGACTGGGCCTTGGCTGTTTTGAGATATTGCAGGTTTCGGTGGTCTGTGAGGACTGTAATGGTGTGTCCGGCCCCCAGAAGGTAGTGCCTCCAGATTATAAAGGTGGATTTGATAGCCAGGAGTTCCTTGTCCGTGATGGCATAATTAATCTCTGGAGGTGAGAACTTTTTCGACCAGAAGGCCACAGGATGTAGCTGCCCGGGTTCCGGGTCTCTCTGTGAAAGGACAGCCCCCATTGCGAGACTGGACATGTCAGTTTCAACGACATAAGGGAGGTCTAGACAAGGATGTCACAGGATTGGAGCGGAGGTAAACCTTCGTTTAAGTTCCTGAAAGGCTTCTTCTGCTTCTTCGGTCCAAGCAAACGTTTTATTGTTTTTTCGTAATAGTACTGTGAATAGGTGCACAACCTGAGACAAGTCTGGGATGAACCGGCAGTAGAGGTTTTCAAAGCCCAGCATGCTTTGTACCCCTTTCAGAGACGTCGGTGAAGGCCATTTCAGAATGGCATCTACCTGGTGCACGTCGATTCTGATGCCTCCTGGAGTAAGGATAAAACCAAGATATTCTACTTCGGTGACGTAAAAAAAGCATTTTTCAAGCTTTGCAAACAAGCGATGTAGACGGAGCTTGGTGAGGACTGAAGGAACGTGCCTGACATGATCTTGTTCCGATGCTGACTATACTAAGATGTTGTCTATGTACACTAAGGCGCATACATAAATTAACTCCCATAAGATGTCATTCATGAAATACTGGAATGCCGCAGGAGCGTTACATAACCCGAAAGGCATGACCTCATATTCAAACAAGCCCTACTTTATACGGAAGGCGGTTTTCCATTCATCTCCTTTTCTGACTCGGACTAGGTGGTATGCTCCTCCAAGGTCCAATTTGGTATAAATCTGGGCATCTTTAACTTGGTCTAGCATCTCAGGGATAATTGGCAAGGGGTAGTGGTTCTTCACGGTGATCTGGTTCAATGCGCGGTAGTCAATACATGTTCTCAAGTCTCCTTCCTTTTTTGGTACGAAGAACAAAGGACTGGCTGCGGGGGACTTCGAAGGATGGATAAATCTGCTTGCAAGGTACTGGTCTAAATAGGATTTCAAATGAAGGTTTTCTGGTTCTGTGAGAGCGTAGATCCTGCCGCAAGAGATTTGTGTACCAGGAACAAGGTCGATCTGACAGTCATAGGGACTGTGCGGCGGCAATGTATTGGCTTGGTCCTTCCAGAAAACATCCTGGAAATCATGGTATTCACTTGGCAAGGTATTAGTTGCTCCCAGGATTGATACTGTCGCTCCGGGAGTCATGGGGATACAGACGTCGGGTTTCTCCTCTTGGTAATAGCAGGCAGGGGAGCAGTCACCGGGGAAGGTTAATTTTCGTGCCCACCAGTCTTTCAAAGGGTTGTGAGCAACCAACCATGGCATCCCTAGTATTAGCCTGAACTGAGGTGGCTTGATGAGATCGAATGAAATAGACTCCCGATGTCCGTCCTGGCACAGCAAGGTTACCCTGGCTGTGCACTGGGTTATTGGTCCAGAAGCGATTTCTGTCCCATCCACGGTGGTTACCTTGCCCATAGTTGGTTTAGAACACAAAGGAAGCTCCATCTCTGCTGCCAGTTCTTGATCAATACAATTTCCAACTGCTCTGCTATCAATGTATGCTTCAATGGCATGCATTCTTGACGACTGTTGGTGGTTAATTAAGATCACTGGTATTGCAAAGTGCGAGGCCAGCAACTCTTTCTTCTCACTCGACAAACTGACCTCTACGTTTGTCGAGCTTGGTAGTTTTCCGATTCCTCAGCTTCATCCTTCTCTGTGGCCCCGACTGTTCTTCTTGGGGGTTTTACTGGACAGTCCTTCAGGAAATGTCCTGGTTTCCCACAATACAAACAAAGCTGTTGTTGTCTTCTTTTGTCTCGCTCTTGTTTTGTTAATGGAGGCCGTATCGCTCCAATCTGCATGGGTTGTACAGCATTTTCAGGTACACAGGGTGTGTTTTCCCTTGGTCGAACATACACGGTCCGAGGGTCCGTCTTAGACCAGTCTGCGTTTCGGTCCTGCAACCGGTGGTCTAGCTGCACGACTAGATTTATGAATTCTTCAGTCTCTGGGTGGATCAACCACCTGGGCTAAGACGTCCTTTAATTCGCCTCGTAAGCCTCGATGGAGTAACGTGGTTCTTTTGTTTTCTGGCCACCTAGCTTCGGCAACCAGTCTGTCGAAGGTGGCAATGTACGTTAACACGTCCTGATTCCCCTGTCAGAGGGACACGAGTTCATTGTCTACTGCTTGTTCCTGGGTATGGCAAGCAAAAAGTTTTTCCATTTCTCTCTGGAACCCCCCAAAGTCATGTAATAGAGGATCGTCATGGGTTACCAACAGCACCGACCAATCTGCTGCACTACCACTCAGGTATGATAAGACAAAAGCTACCCAAGCTTGGCCGTTTGGAAATGCTCCAGGCCTACAAAGAAAATGAAGGCGGTACTGATTGATGAATGCCGCATACTTCCGTGGGTCACCTGAGAACCTTTCTGGTGGTGCCAGGGACACGGTTCCAGGTAACGTGATCTGTACTGGAGTGGGTGGTATGGCGGGGTTTTGCATCAGGTAGAGGCATCTGTCCTGCCTGTGATTGCAAGTATTGCCTGCTAATCTCTTCAGTGCGTTCTTTGGTCACTATTAGGTCCCTCCGGAGGGCATTAGTCTCTTGTCAGGCAGAATTAACCTCAGCACGAAGCTCTCCTAGTAATTGGGCCAATTGGTCCATTTCTGATGTCTCCATGGCACCCAGGTGGATTTGTTGTGGTAGGCTTCGCGTTCTGTTACGCTCACCTGGTATCCACCTGGACGCCACCCAGCCAGGTTACTTGCTGGTATGCTTCTCAGCTTGAATGTGGTCTGTGGGGAAGGTTCTGCCTTGTGGTAGAATTAGACATGCTCTCCGTCCTGCCTTCTTTGCAGGGGCGCGTTGTCTTTCTTGGGCAACTGCGGTCCAGTTACTTCACTGACGCCAGCCCGTTTGATATTGTTCAGGTAGGTCTTATTGCTGTTCTTTAGTTTTGTTGCTATCCTGCATGCCTTTCTTTGTTTAAAATGTCTCTTTTTTTCTCCCTTAGGTATGCGGAGCTTCAGCGCGGCGAACTGGCTGGTAAATGATGGCGCATTAAGAGCGCTATGATGCGGTAAGTAAGTGCTATGCGCAGCGCTGCGAAGTCTTGCCTTTGCTAACCTGTGTTTTCCTTCCTTGTAGGTTGTAGTGTTCTTCAGCGTGATTGGAATGTCCGGAGTGGTGCCAGCCGAGAGGCGACCAGCCAGGTAAGCCTTTTGAACAGTTCGTAATTTGTAAATGTCTCTACTGCTTTCTTTAATGTTGCCTCTATCTTCCTCTTTCAGGTCGTTCTGTCCGGGAGGCGTGCAGATTCGAGGAAGCTGTTCTCAGTAGCTACAAGTGTTTAAAGATGAAGACTGCAGGTAAGATGCTGCTGCTGATGATGTTCCTTTTGTTTCCTTGCAGGTTCTGCTTCTCCGAGGTTCGAGGGAATAGCTGGACACGGTGAGCGTCACGTTGCAAGCTGAAAAGTAATGCAAAGCGTGTTGTCTTGCTCGGCTGTGGTTTAAATAGCCCCAACAAAATAGTCCAGGTAAAGTAGTCCCTAGGCTGCCACACCCAAAACACTAGACCGCGTAGCTTGCTTCTTAGGAACCAAGCTATGAGGATGCCTCCATGTTGGCTGACAATACAATAAAGTAGTTCCCAAGCACATTGTTTTTCATGGTGTATGAGCCTGGCGCCATAGGCGCCAGGACTGGCCCCATGAGGGCTTTTGAAGAGGATGCCAGGCTCTAGAGGCCCGAGTCCTGACTCCACCTGGCCAATGGGTTTGCCAGAGGGGGTTTTAGGTGAGGGTCGTGACAGTGTCCATTTCTAGTGGCTCTCCAAAATATGCAGCACATTTTACTTTTGAGTCTGCTGCTTCGATTCCCCTTGAGATAGGATCTTCCCCTCATGTGTGTGACTGGCACTTCACTATGGCTATCTGCGCTGGGTACTGTATAACTTCTATTAGTCTACCCAATAGAAGTGCATGCTGTACTGGTGACCCGTCTGCCCTCCTGAAACCCTCCTCATTCATCGGGATTGTGCTCAGTGTAAAGTTGACATCACGTACGCGGAGTTTGAGTACACATGTCACATCCTTTCCTCTGCTGTGCTCCAATGCTAGTATTAGAGCTACTAATTCTGCTGCTTGTGCTGAATAATGTGATGGCAATCGCACACTGGCCACTATCTCACTTGTTTCATCTTCCACAACCTCACCACTCCAGTTCCTGTATGCCTGACTCCATCTGTCTGGCCAATTGTCAAAGAACCGTCAATGTAATGCATCTCTCCCCCCTCAAGTTTGTCCTCGTGTACTTTGTGGGTGTCACTGAACTCCTGTACGTTTTCTGCACAGTCATGTGTGTAGTCAGCTTCCTCTAAATTGTCTGTGAGAAAGATTGCTGAGTTAACAACTCTGCACCTCACCATCTTGAATGATGGGTTTGACAGTAACACCTCGTACCCTGATGCTCTCTGTGTTGTCAGTGTGCTCTTTGGTTTTTCCAGTATCGCAAAGAGGGTGTGCTCCACGTAAAGAGTGGTGCTGCACCCCATGGTAGTCCCTGCTGATTTGCCCACTTGAATGCGGCAGCAGCCAAAGCTTGTTCGCAAGGGTAGTGTCCTCTCATTACTGGGTCAAGCTTCCCACTGCAGTAGGCTATGGGCTTGTGCTCCAGACTTGCCTTCTGTATGAATACTGCTTTCTTCACTAATCCATCAGTGTGTGAAAACAGGAAGAATTTCTTTTTATAGTCTGGGATCCCTAACTCTTGAGCTGTGCATATTGCTTCTTCTAGCTGATCAAATGCCTCCGTTATCTCTGTTGCCCAGTTTATTGTCTTGTGCCCCTTTTGTGCTTCCTTCAGAGTGCCCAGTTAAGGCCTGGTGTATGTGTTGTAGTTAAAAACCCATGCTCTGCAGTAATTGCCCAACCCCAAAAATTGCTGCATCTCTCTCACTGGCACAGGTTTGGCTGTCTTGCGTATTGTCTCTGCCCTTTCTGGCATGATCTGTGGGCCATTTGGGGAAATTGTTTGGCCATTGTATAGCACTTCCTTCTGGCAGTACTGTAGCTTTACCTTGTCCACCTTGTATCCCTTGTCAGCTAACACTGTCAGCATGTGTACTGAGTCTTTTCTGCACTGGTCCTCTGTCGTGCAGAAAACATTTACATACTGTAGGACCGTGCTCTCCATCTATACATTGCCTAGGTCCTTTTGGACTCGCAGTGCCCTTGAGCAAGTCTTGTATGTTTCCACTTCTGGTTTCTATACATAAAGGAAGTTAAGTCTTGTGAGTATGGGTGTACTGGTACTGAAAAGAATGCATTTGTCAAGTCTATGACTATGAAGCAGATAGCTTCCGCCAGAATGCTGCACAAAATTGCTGCTGGATTTGGAACCGGAGAATACTCTGCTTCTACAATGTGCTGGATAAAATGCCATGAACCCCCTTTTGCTTTCTTAACTGGGTACACAACAGTGTTGCATGGGGACTCTGATGGTACTAGAATGCCTCGCTCCACTAGTGCTGCAATCGTCTCATAAATGCCCTCATCTGCCTCCTTTGATAGTGGGTACTGTTTCACTCTAGGTAAAATTGCTCCTAGTTTTAGCTTTATCTTCACTCCCCCCACTCCTTTCAGAAGCCCCACATCATAGTGACTTGTGGTCCATAGGATGCTGGGCACCTTGGCCAAATCCTCCTCGCAGAAGCATGGCGGTGCTTCTACTGCCATTGCCATCCTGTATGGTACCTCTCTGTAGTATATCTTCAACCAATATGTCACACTCATTTCGAACACCATCTCGTGCTTGGACTGTTCGTCTTTGAATAGTTCTTTGTCTGTCACTGTGATTAGCGTGTACCTTTCTGCTACAGCGATCACTGCTCACCATGATCGTCCTGTGTCGTCCATCCCATGTACTGCTATCCATTCACCCCTCACAATTACTGCCTTGATTTCTATTCGCACTATTGCCCCTTCTACCTCATCCAGCGATATATCTGGTCTGAACAAATATTCATTTGGTACTTGCCACATCTACCCTTGAATCTCTGGGAACCATGCAATTGCAATCTCAGTCCCATAATGAAACAGCTCCTCATCCACTGGCACCCTCCTCTGTACCGTCTGTCCACAATAGGCTTGAATGATCTCTCATACATTGAGCATGTGTATCCCTGGTGTAGAGCACACTATCCCCTTGTCTGTGAACAAAATCGTCATGTTTAGTCTGCTCGTAATGTCTTGTCCCAGTATATTTACAGGTGTCTGTTGAGAGTAAAGTAAAGGTAGCGATAAATCATGTTCCCCTGTAGAAAGGGAGATGCTGTAAAAGGAACCACTTTCTGATCCCCAGAGAATCTTTGAGTATTCATGGCATTGCCTGACAATCTAAATGTTCCCTCTCGAATGCAGGTCCTAGTCGCCCCTGAGTCTAAAAGAAAGGAAAATGTTTTGCCACCGATCGCCACCCCTATGCGAGGTTCCTCTGCAGGGTTGGTTGTGATCGACAAGATGGAACACCTGTGGCCCGTATCCTTGAAACCCTCCTGGGAAACCCCCTTGGTTGTGATGTATCTGTGGCCCATACCCACGTCCTCTCTGTGGCCCTCCTCCTCCTCGGAACCCTTGCTGCATGTTCCCCCACCCTATGAGTCCCCCCCGTGGGCAGAGGTGTGTACTGCTGCAGCTGTGTCCCCTGTGTGCTCGCTTTGTCAGCACCGCCCCTTCCTTACATACTTTGATAGTTTTTTCTGCACTAGTTTGGCTTCCTCTAGCTTCCTTACCTCCGCTTTCTTCTTTATTTTCTCTTGCAATAGCCTACAATGGTGAACGATCGTAAGCTGCAATTCTTTCCAAGATTTCGTTTCCATGCCTACCAACTTCCTTAGCTGCTTCTGAACAGGTTCTGGCAACCCCTGACATAATATGTTGCAAGATACGGCTACTGTTTTGTCCCACAGTTCTCGAGTTTCAAGGTGCCAAAGCTCTTGTATCGCCTAAATGTAGTGTAAAGGGTTTTCGTTTAATTCTATTTTGCGAGACATAATTGTACCAATGTCTGATGTGTCAGGGTATTGCATCCTTAAGGCTTGCCATATGGCAGCTCTGCAATTTGCAAACGCTGAACCACTGTGCGCCCTGTCCTGGGTTTGTCACTCCGCGAAACCCTGCCCTTTTCAATATGCCATTAGCTGCTTCCCTGATATCACTACTAAAAGTCCTTTTACATCCCCCATTGCTAACGTCTGGCCCACTGCCATCCTTTCCATCTCATATATCCATTTCCCAGCACCTGTGGACAATGATGGTAACCTGCATCTCACATTTTCTTTGTCAATGTGCTTCCAAGGTATATATTGAGGTTGTCCCCCTCCCTTTTCCAGTAGGGGCATTTGTGTGAACCCTACCTCCCCATTCGCACTCCTCGTTAGTCTGATCTGCATGTCGCCATTTCTAATGTTGTTGTACACGTCTATTGGTTCTGTTATGGGTATTCGAGCACAGTCATCAGATTCCGCCATGATCCTTTCTCTTGATTATACTATAGCTGTCTGCCCCTTTCTTCATCCTGGGAGGTCTCTAAGTCTCTCTACGTATGGTACTAAGTCGTCGATGTTGCATAACTCATCCACTGTTCATGGTGTTCGCTCATCCTTGCCACCTTCTGCTCTCCCCGCACTGGTCTCTCTCTCCCATGTCACCCGTTGTCTGCACCTGCCCCTGTAGATTGAGGCCTACATCACTCTCCTCTCTCTTCCCCACTGTTTCTTCCTTCATTGTCTGACCCCGACCCCATGTTACTGCAAAAGTGGTCCATGAAGCCCAGTGTCCTAGCGGTCGTATCTGTGATGGGCTTCATTGCTGGTCCGATATCATAGCACGTAGAGTGCTTGCTTTAACATCTTTGCAGAGCCTGCTGACGCAGGATCGAATCCCGGCAGGGCCAAACTCAGCCTTTCATCCTTCCGATGTCGATAAATGAACACCACACACCGTGGGTAATAATAAGTAGCACTCAGATACCTGAGGGTTCGTAGCACTATATAAATGCTAAATTATTATTATTATTAATGTAAAGCAAGTTGTATCTGCTTCCCCCCCAGGCCCCTAGGCCCGCTCTGTCCAGTACCATAGTAATCCTTCCTTGTGTGGTTGTGCTGTCTGGCTCTGCTTGTCCACCCCCTCCATCTCTGTCATTTCCCTGATCCACTGTGCATTGTGTCTTTATGTCCCTGATTGCGCGCTCATCCTCCTCCTTGCACGTGCACTCTCTCGCTAGTCTCTCCACCTGCAACTTTCTTTGTTCCCTCTCTATCAGCTTGCATTTTTCCTTCTCCTCTGCCTCCCTCCATCTCTTCTTGTTCTCTTCTCCTATCCCACTGCTCCTCTCTTGTCCTCTCTCTGTGCTCCCTTTCTAGCCTCTCTTCTCTCTACCTCTGCCCCTGCTCTTTGTCTTCCTCTCTTCTCCATTCCCTGCTCTCTCTCTCTTTCTCTAGCCTCTCTTCTCTTTCCTTCTCCTTCCTGTCCGTTTCCTCCATTATCTCAGTCCAATCTGCTGCTTTGCTGCTCTCCTTAAGGCCTTCTATTGTTTTGGTTGCACCCTCCGCATTCGTTATTGGTCTTTCATTCCAGCTTCAGGAGGATCTTGTTCATGGCTATGCCCTCTAACCCCTCATTTGTGACCTTCTGCTCCTCGCCGCTCGTTCCTCTCTCAGGGGTCCCCTGGCCTTTACCTCCCTGTCCCTCTTCCCTAGTATATGGTGGTGGTTTATATGTCCGGTTTGAGTATCCCTATGCTGCGCTTAGCTCTCGTAATGGGTACATCCCCTCCTCATCACCTGTGTCCTCGGAGTACTCGCTTGCAGAAGTCTGTGGGGGGTGGAGGGTGGGGGTGTGAGCCCCTGCACCTCCTGTTGGCTCAGCATCCACTGATGCCACGCTGCGCCCCCCTTGCCCTCCTGAAACATTCTCCACAACTCGAACATTGCCATATGGCTTACTAACTTCTTCTCCTTATAGGTTCCTTGTATGTGTGTCAAAAGTGATTGCTGCACATCCTTGGAGAAACTTCCGCAAGGTGGCCATGGTTTAGTTAATTTTCCCTCAGTACTTTTAGTCCATTCTATACCGTATTTGCAAATCTTGGGCCTCATTACGAGTCCGGCGGTAACCGGGACGGTAAAACCACCTGGTTACCGCCAGACTTGTATTACCATTCTGCCTCCATGACTCCCGGAATTACCAGGGCATTACAGCCCCGGTGTCCCGGGAGTCACGGAGGCGGAATGGTCCCATAGGACTCAATGGGAATGGGGAAGTGGAAACACCAGCACCATCTTGTGATGGTGCTGGTGTTTCCACGTCCACTTGCAGGTGGGAGGTGTGCATCCCGCCAGGTCAGACCTGGCGGGAAGATCACCTCCCGCCTGCAGGACTCGGGATAGGGCCGTCCCGAATGAACAGTGGCGGCGGGTTTACCGCCACTGTTAATTCCGGACCCCCCGACCCGTAATGAGGCCCCTTGTCTTTATAAGGTGGGAGGGTCTTACACATGGTGCTGTAGGGGTGTGTTATCCCCGCACGTCTCTTGATACATTGTTCTTGCTTTTACCTGACCTCAAGTTGAGGGTTTCGATAGTCTGCTGTTAAGGGAGAAACACAATGTAATCACAATACCTGTTAACTCACTACGAGCCTCTCTGGCTCCCCAACCTGTCAGGCATGCTCCACGTACCGCCCCCACACAATCGTTGCCTCCTCAGTCACATTCACAATCTTGCACATGTACATTCCCCGCACTGCCACTTGTTCACCTCGTCAGCCAGTCTCAAGTATTCCAATGCTAGCTCCTCACCCTCTCGCGTTCTCTGTGTCCAATTTACAAACCGACGGGTGACATCACCAATTTACAAGAAAAGGTGGTGCTAAGAAGTCAAATACAGTGCACAGAGTGTTATAGCCCCAAAATACCCAAAAACCCAACACAAACCCACAGCTGTCTCCCTGCCTCATAGCAGAGTATACCACTTTTCTCTTGTGTTCGATCTGTACCTGCTGCGTTGCCTCGCAAGTAATATGCCTCTTCGAGGCTTAACCAGATGAATCACCTTCCACAATCCAGGCCAGCGTCCTTGCTACAGGACATGCCTCCTTTTGTGTAGGCGCGGCGTTTCACTGTACGATTGCCACGAGACAGAGAGCGAGTGAGGTCGCTCCCATAACACTGCATCTACCATGTTACGTTACAGTTTGCTGCTTCAGTAAGTTTAACAGCCGCTACTCTGCCCATTTACAATTAGCATGTGCTGGCCTGGAAAGTCATCAGGGTATTACAGACCCCATTAGGACTCAACCCTTGATGTCGAGTCGATTCATTTCCACCTTCTGTTGTTGTTAGCAGCTGGTCCCCCTCCAGTATGGGTACATCCGCCTCCTGATGAAGACATTGTACAAACTTACATCCCACGTCGAAAACGGTTGAGAAAAACTCAAGGGATGTGATCCTTGAATCTCCTTTTCTGGTCCACCCTTATAATAGATTTGTTTTGGCAATTATAATACCAATTAATGCCACTGTGAGGAGCAGCAATAGAGTTCCTCTCCTCATCTGTTTTTAGTATTAGTCTTGTGGTTGTTTTTTTAGTATTTTGGATGTTTGTCACTGCGTGTTGAGTCATGAGTGAAAGTTGCACTATGAATGGCAAGTATGAATGATGTTTTAGCCCATTTTAGGCACATTTTGCCGCTGTATTGCGATGTTAAATTGATTAGTGTTCATTAAATGGTACTTTCATTGCTTTTCTATTCATGTATCACCTGAAATAAATTTTGACACATTGATATAAATGATGTTGTGCTCTGGACAAATGTTTCCGCTCTTCACAGCGTCCTTGCTAAACCTTACAGGAATCCCATCATCTGTGACCTGAGCTAAAGTGCCCAACCCACAGGAAACCACTATTTACATACATCTGTCATCTCTGCCTTCGAGTCAATGGTGTAGGTTGTTCACCAGAACCGTTTACCTCTAAAACCCGAATGTGCCCTAACCACAAATACTGACATCTACCTTTGCTCCTCTGCCTACTATGTTTGACTATGCTAGACAATACCTTGACAATACTTGACAATACTCCACAATACTTGATACCCTCCCCCACACTCAAAGTTGCTGTATGACTGGGTCAATACTTACACTCCGTGGTCTGCTGATGCTGCTCTGCCACAGCGTTGCCCATATGTGCCACTTCCCCTGGCTGGTCTGCTGGACGCCTCATGGATCTCTGGCAGGATATTTCTTAAGGCTTGCTCCTGACGGCCTTTACGCGGAGCATGTGTTCCCCGTCTTCTCGAAAGACGCAAGGGGTCCTGCAGCCGCTCAGGTTCTGCGGCGAAGGAGTCGGCTTCATGCCAGGCTGGTGTAGCCAAGCTTCAACTCTGCTACCAACTTGTTGGGGGAGATCTCTCCCATGGTATACCAGAAATCTGGGGGTCCACCTGACTCTCAAGGGCCCCAACACCCTTCACCAGAATAGATGGAGGTCTCAGTCAATGACAAATTTGAACTGCGGTTTATTGCAAATAAAACCCACAGGGATCAATACAAGACAATGAGAATTCTCCCGTACATCTCAGCTCTTCATGGCGTGTGGTACAGTTTTGTACAAGTGTGACATCATTATCTGGGCCCTTCCCTGAAAAACCTATCATCACAGAGGATTGGTCATCGAGAGTACTATTACCTGTAGGGGTTATTCTACTGGTCCTTGCATGTCAGATTGCTGTCCAGTCCCATCCCCAAGAAATTATCTATTACATTGTTGCAGAGTAATTGGCGTACCATTGGTTCGTAACCTTTGCCATCCACCCCCCCGGCTTTCTAAGCTGTCATTGGTTAGAGCTGATCTCCCCAGGCCTGGGACTCGATTTGCTAATCAGTCCACTGTGCACCTCTTCAAGGTGATGTGAACGATTATGTGTCTGCATTGAAACTTGTGTATACCACCTTTGCCTATTATAATGCGCTCCTTACGTTGCAAGGTTCTAGGTCACATATTCGAAAACAAAAGGATTGAATGCCTTTTTTTCGATGCCAAAAGGGTCAAATTTTTCATATTTTTTTTTTATGGGGGGTTTCCCTCCCAACCCCCAGTTTTCTCTTTTAAAAAAAAACATTTTTTACATACAAAACAAAAAAATATATAAATAAATAAATAAAAAAACATTCGACCCTTTTTTTTCCGATCCTTTTGGATTCGAAAAAAAGGTCATTCGATCCTTTTATTTCGATACTTTGACTGGACACCACGTCGCAACACTTGTTGCCGTTCGTATCTGACTTGCTGGGATCGCTCCGCTTTCCCTCCACGGATGACTGTCCATTGTCTCGTTTGGCTGTACCACGTGTTTAGGGACCACAACATTGAGCTCTTCAGCTTGCATTTATGAGGATTTATTTAGTTTCTCTGCAGCTGGTCCCCTTGTAGTCTGGAGATTGGAATGTGTCTGCGTATCTCTGACCTTGGCTGTGAGCCTGCTTCGTGCTCTGTGCAGCCTGAATCAGCTCTCCTCAGGCTTTGTGGCTTTTGGGCCTTCTGTAATTTTCCTCAGACATATAATATAAATTCTACATGTTCATGTTACTCTAAGTAATCTATATGTTAGTCAGACATGGTCCTATCAGGTTCCATATATATCCCTGTAGGCCCACGGGGTTGTTCGCGTTAAGCATCTGCAAGCTTGCTCAGGATCTCTTGTGCCTTGCGGGTCTGCATTACTGCATTTGGCTAAGGCGAAAAATAATAAACACATTGACAGTATGTATATGTATCTCTCCTCTAGCTATAGAACTGTGTAAGCATGTTCTTCGTGTATGCAAATGTGTGTTTGTGTAGTGCAGTGCAGGACTGCGAATGTACTTCATGTCTAATGCTGCTATGTCGTGGTGTCACTAATGACATCAGCATTGTGGCTTCTGGGTGCTTAGTCAAGACTGTCCATATAGGTGTTTCCGTCCACGATCTCTGTTTCTTCTCCTATACCTGTGAAAATGTGTACGGGGTTCAGTCTGTGTGGCTGGCTGAGAGGATACCTTTCTGTGTACTTGTCAATCAGTGCTGCACTCAGGATTCGTCCGAAATAGAATGGGTGGCTGCGAGCGTTTCTGGCTCTTCGTCTTGACATGAATCTGGGCGTGAGGAAGGGCATCTTTGGGACCCTCTCTTCAGTACACTCAAGTGGGATGCTTCAGCATCCCAGACTGTTCATCCCTCAGACTCTGTCAGACCATAGGAGGTAAAAGACTTTCAGTCTTGGGATCCAGGAGTTGTAATATATTACCAAATTCTGTTCATGACCGCACACATTTTTCTAGTTGCAGGCCTTTGTTGGAGCAGCTGCTGTTCAGGTAGGTGTTAAGTATGGGTTCCAGAAGAGTAATGATCAGTGAGTAGAGGTGATTGATTTCACGGAATAGGACGAAATGACTGAGGTCTAAAGGTCTGAGTACCAAAAGTCAGACCCCCATTTGCTTGCATATGTATATGTGGGGGGGGTGATGAAGTTAATAGAAAATGTATAGGTGTAAGGTGGGGGGCTGTGGACGGTCTCCCCCCATATATATATATATGCAAACAAATGGGGGGGAACAGACTTTTGGTGATCCGCCATTTCAACTCGGTCATTTCACGCAGATCCGATTTCACAAGGCCATATATAAATGTTCCAACCGGCTGACCAAGCGAGAGAAATGAATGAAAAACAAAACACAATACAGAGGACCTCCTTCTTTTGCCTGTTCCACCCACTTGGATATCAACCTTGCCATTCACAACTCCTTGCAACATGTGCTTGCCCACTCCTGCCTACCCCGTCCCGTACTGGAGTCACAGTTCCAATACATTTTTTGGCACACTTCCAAAAGGGTAAAAAATTAAGTTTGGATATGCAGGAGCTAAACGCAGCTCCTGGGTATCCGTCATGAGCCAGTGGGCAGGAGCAACCACTGAGGAAAGAGGAGCTAGTACATAGTTTTCCACTAAAATGCAAAAGTAACGTTGCGGCCATTATGTATGACCCCTTTTGATTTCAGTGCTGTATAGATGTGTCCTTAAGGTTATTTATAGATTGTCCCAAGCACACAGAGTTATTTGTCAAATGGGTATGTCTGTTTGGCATCAGTCAGGTCGGGGAGCTTAAAGTAGCTCCTGGTAGTAGTTGGTGTCAAACTAACCAGGCTATTCTAGCCTACAAGAAGAAGCTAAATGGCCCCCAGTGCCCATCAATTCAGGACCCTGCTTCTACCACTGGTTGAAACATAAAAATGAGTGTATTTGTTCGGGGAGCAGTTCGTGGAGATTTTGATGGACCTATGGAGCATCCATCCAGTGTGGCAGTGCTGGCATCTTAGCAGTAGTGCATCTTGGGCAGGGTATTTGTGAGGAGAAGGACTAAGATCACCTGGAATGGGCTGGAGCTCCTCTTGGTCCTACATTATTTTGTCGAAGGACATGGGAAAACACACAGGAGCAGGCAGCAGTGGGTACTCCCAGAAAGTACAAAAACAATAATAATCAGACTTGGTACACTAAATGGTGGTTTGCAGCAACACTTTATCATAATGGTCTTCAAGTAAGGTGGACAACCTAAACAAATGCAACTCCAATACGTTGATAGGTTCTTAGCAGATAAAGATACTTGAATTGTTTGTCTCACCTGGCCATGGGCCAGATACTGCCAGTCCCCGCAAGCCAAATACATCTAGCGTGGCAGAGTGGTTCAGTCAAAGAAAGCATCTGACATAAGCATTTGCTTATGCAGGTGCCCTCGAACCCAAAGAGTGGAGTCCATGGGAAGCAGTGCAGGGTGGGAAAACATTCAATTTCCTGCAAGATATCAGGAAGTACCTGGACCTTCACAGCCAACTTGGGTGGTAGAGCCATGCAGGGTCATTTGCTCCAACCAAGAACATTTGGGGTGTTTTGTAGTAGTTCTAACCACAGTGCTTGATTATTATGTGCACCTAGGCGGTGTCAATTACATGATTACCAGCCTCGCTGAGAAGCATCTTGAGTATAAAAGGTAGCAGGTGACAAGGAGTGGTGTGGGAGTCAAGAGTTACGGTGTCAGGTGTGTGGTGGTGTGGGAACCAGGAAATAGGTGGGAAGGAGATGAAGCAAGCTGAGAGGAACAGTGAGGATGTAGTGGAGACTGAGAGGCATAGTAATTGTAATGGGTTATTTATAACGCGTTTAATACCAAAAGGTGTCTAAGCGCGGACCCGGGGATTGAACCTGTGTTGCTCCGCATCGTCTTGCTTCCAAGGTGAGCGTGTTGACCCAGAGCTATCCTTCAGAGACTAGTAAGCCTGTGATGGGGACTAAGAGGAGTAGAAATGAGGTCGAAAGAGGAGCTCATGGACAATTGCTTCACTCTGGAGGAATCTCAAGTCAAACCCGTAGCCAGAAGCTACTTCCTGCTAAGATTCCTTTGATGCATCGCGCCCTTCCTGTCAAACCACAACAGAATCTTGGCAGTCATTGCACTCATACAAGACTGGACTACACTGACAACCTTTACTTAGGTCTCCCAAACTACTTCCTGAACTGTCTACATAGAGTACAAACATCACGGGCCAGATTGGAATTATGGGAACACATCATCCTGGCACTGCAACACCTTCACTGACTCCCAGTCAAATCCAATTCAAACCCCCCTGGTTCCTCCACCGAGCCTTCAACGGGAAACACCAGAAATAAGCCTCCTTCCCAGTCCTAGCCACCAATGTATAGAACTCCTTACCCAAGCAAATGTGCACACTCTAAGACCACATGACCTTTTGGAAACTCCTAAAAACGTGGTTGTTTGCTGAGCCGTAAGGTGTGAAATGGCCCTGATATGGTACCTGCTGAGCTCAGAACCAAATCACTTGATTTGGCCGCACCCAGTCCACCGTCGTAGTCGGCCTGAAACAACAATATCTCTGTCAAACTCCAGGTCAACACCTCACATTCTTATTTATTGTTTATTTATTGTTTGGTTATTAGGCACTTATACAGCAAGTAAAATATTGTTTTAATGTGCCCACAAGGCGAGGGGAGGGAACAAGGGAGTGAAATACATTATAAAACACAAAAACACAATAAGAGCTGTGCAAGGAAAAAAGGAGGAAGGAACAAACCTACTATGCCTTGTGAGTATTCGGAATGTGCAAGTGCAGCAAGGAAAAGGGCAAAGGGAGTCTGGGCTCTTGGGTGAGCACAGATGAAGTGCTTGGGTTGTTGAGTGCTACATAGCCAGGGGCCACGTTAGGAGTAAGTGCGAACTCCAAGGCAAAGGGTGTGCCAAGGTAAGTGCTGAGGGTAGACAGCAGCTGGGCAGATTGTTTTTTCAGAGGTCAGGGACCCTGAGGGTGCATAAGGGCCCCAGGACACACATCACAGCAACTGTGGGATTAGCAGAGAAGAGAAGAAGGGAAGGAGGAAGTGAAGAGGAAGGTCTTGAGGAGCTTCCGGAATATAAGAAAGCCCTGCTCAAGGCGCACAGGCAGGGGGAGGCTGTTCCATAGGAGGCAGCCAACTGAGGAAAGCGATCTTTGTGGGTGCTGCTGTCTGGTGACTTTGCTGTTGCTGTTCTCTCTGTGTTGGGTATCCTTCTGCCCCAATATTGGCACTGAATACTGTGCAGTGCCAATGGAGTCAAATGCTAGCGTGTGGAGGTGAGGATGCAGAGCAGAGACCAAGCTTAAGCACTGCTGCCACCGGGTCTCCAAAAAGAAGGGACTAAGGGCCTCATCACAAGTTGGGCAGAGCAGTAAAATGTGATGCTAATGCTATTACCGCTGCATTTACTGCTCTGCCCAATCTCTAGTTGGGTGAAAATTTGGAGTTTTTCCTCCATTTTTTTGCTGCAGGTAAAAATCACCATTTTCCGCACGTTTTTGGCGCTGTTAGCGCAGCGCTAATTGAAACCTTTGGACCCAATGGGGATTTACCCCTCCCCCCGGCAACTCGGGATCCGGCGCAAATTGTGCTAGACAGAGTTGCGGGAAAGGAAGCCAGTGTTGCCTAGACTCTCTCCTTAAAACACATTAAGCTGCAGTGGACCCGGACTCTGGGGACCTCTGCGGTTCCAGATGTTTTTCATTCTTGGCGGGGAGAATCCTTCTGTCCCCAGAGACATAGATGACAAACTGAATAAAAAAGAAAGAAACACAACATACCTGAGCAACATGATCGGATTCCTTCGGGTTTGAGTGCAATACAAGTTAAAGGAATACCAAAATTGAAATAAAGCAACATTTATACAAATACACTGTCACTCAGCGACTCCCCTATCTACGCTGCCCATTATCATAATTGAAAAGGAGGAATTGGTGCACGTTTTTCAGAAAAAAAGCAAATATGTTAACCCCTGAAACTCAAATGCTCACGGTTTGCGATGACGAGAGATGAGCTGGCCTCTAAGACCATTGCAGCTAGAGGTACAGTCAGGAGGCTTGCCAACCAGAGGCTGCTCCATTTGCCCGCATGTAAACTTCCCCTCCACCTTTCCTTCCTGGCTTTGCTGTGCCTCCCCTACCTGATATGGAAAAACAAACAGTTGGACACAAATGGATTGAATGTTTGCCTTTGCAACGATAATTGCAACATTCTCCACTACAGATCTACTTCCCACACTCGCCTTCTAGGCTCAGGGTTTTATTTATGTAGTCCGGACAAAACAAGTGCATAATTATATCTTCCCCATTACAGCACATACCCATCTCAAACATGAGTGCAAAAGGACAAAAGAAAAAAATTAGCAAACCAAACTGGCTTCATCCGCTGTGCCCCATATGGTTCAGCAGCGATCAGGGGTGTAGCATGGGTCCCTGGTCCAGCCCTTGCTGTGCACCTCTCTTCTCGGTTTACACCCCCCACCCCAGTGGACCAAGACAAAGGTTACCAAATGACTCCAATTCAGGAGAGATACAATGGGAAGGCGGGTGGATTAGGTGCAGACAGTCTAGCCATTTATTACTGTGGCATGACAGTTATTACTCGGCATCTATGATAAAGCAAGCATGATAGATGTTATTGCATGCCTAGACTGGCATTTTGGTGAAGCCAGTTTAGCCTTTTCTTACTGTGGCATAACATGTTCTACTGGGCATCTATGATAAAGCAAGCATGATAGATGTTATTGCATGCCTAGACTGGCATTTTGGTGAAGCCAGTTTAGCCTTTTCTTACTGTGGTATGACCTTTTTTTTATTTGATTTAAATGCATAGCAATTTTTACAAAGAGCATATTTAAAGTCTATGCTCCAGACAACTTATCCCTCCCTTTGTGCTAGTGGGGTCATTTAATTAGTCACTGTTTGTCCATTTATCCCGATGGGCTTTCAGTGTTCAGATCCAAATGTCTTAGAAACTGGGTAACACCAATCACACCTTTTTTTAGTGGGCATCTATGATAAAGCCAACATAAGTGTTATTACTTGTCTCGACTGGCCTACAGTGGTGTAGCCAGTTTGGACATGTTTTCTTATTGTGACCTGCCATTATTAATGCAAAGCTAACAGGAGTATGTTCTTATATAGGGGAGCTGTCATATATGGGCAGAGCAAACTAGGAAATGTTTTCTTATAGTATCATCACTGCCATTATGCAAAAGCAAACATGAGTATGCTCTTATTTGGGATTACTGGCTAAAAAGGTGCAACCAGCATGAAAATATACGGGCACAGCCAGTTTGAAAAGGTTTATATGCTGGCATATATTTTGGGGAACAGCATCATGAAAATGCATTGGGAAATGCTCCTGTGCACTGGTGGTGACTTGCATCTATTGGATTTGTACAAGATTTACCCTACAAAACTGATAACAAACTGTCCGGCTTCTTACCCAATTTCTCACAGAAATGTTGCTGTATAATGCAACATTTTACCCCACTATTAAAAAAAAAAACATTACGGGGGAGATCCTCCCCCTGACCCCACTTTGGTTGTTTCGGGCTCCCTCGCTATGCTCGGTCTCTCTTGTATATTTGTGGCAAATATTTACGCCTCTCCATTTCAAAATATGAGGTGGACTAGCCAATTTCAAATGGCAGTTTATCTCGTCCACTTGAGTCACCTTTTCCCATCCCATGCAGTACTTGGTGTTCCAAGACAGTGGGAGAGAGAACCTTCCTCACCGACGATGCGAGGGGCCTGCCCCACCACCACAGAAGGGAATAGCTGCTTGAAAGGTGCATCACACAGCCAAGCAATGTAAATGTTGTCAGCTCATGCGTGGTGAGCAGTCCAATAGGCCATCAATTTCAGACATAGATGCAAATGTCCATAGACACAACATGGCACTATCCCCACCCCCCCCCCCCAACCTCATTACATTTCCTGGGAATGTGGACCCATAAGTGTGCTGGCAGTGACAACAACATACATCACACATGAAGGACTCTCAACATCAGCTACCCATCAGTGACATCATCCTGATGTCAGCTGCTGTGATGAAAGTATTACAAAGTACGAGAGTAAGTTAGGGGACTCATCAAACTGCCAAGTTGCTGTGACAAAATGACTACTGGTCTGCAGGAATACAGGGAGGCGTAGTGGCTGAACTGCTGACTCAGCCCTACACTGCTTCTAAACCATCAGTGGTCCCAATCATAAAGGTGAAATAGACGCAGCCCGAAAGGAATATCTCTGTTACCTGTTTTGGTGACATGGGCCAAGGGCAGGCTGTATTGTCAGGAAGGCTGTGAGCTGATAACAGTAGAAACCCAAAAAACCTAAGTACAATAGAGCAAAATAAAAGAATGTCCTATCAAGGTTCTATAAAATATAGATTTTTAATCTAACATTAACATGCAAGCAAACTAACCAGGAACCTGATCCTCTGCATAGAACACAGAACATGTTGTTTTTTGTTAAAAGGGTACCCTGGGTAGATGAGCTGGGCTGTTCAGGGCACAAGATGGGCACAACGGCACTGTTCAAAGGATATGTCTTCAAGAACAAGGTAGAGAAGGGGCTTAAAAGTCAGTACGGTGCCAAAACGTACACCAGGGGGACAGGGCCTCCTTGAATACCCGTTTGCCTTCTTTTTTGTGTCTCAACACCGTTACACCAGGCTTCAGGACACTATAAGGTGAAGGTGGTGACTCACCCTCGGGTTGGGGAACTGGGGGGCTGGGTACAAGATACAGCGTGGTTAACAAGCAGCAATGCACATGGCATGAAGAAGCTTGGGATAGGCAGGCAATGTCTGAGTCTGTGTAGCTCTCAAGCAGTGTAATGCATGAATCACAGCCCATAGCTGTTCCTTGACTTCTGTGTTGCTAGGGAGCTCGAGCCAAGGTCTCCAGGGGCAAGGCAAGTCCTGCAGTTCTGCAATTCAATCCAGGAAGCTTTGCTGGCACCTACAGGGGGTGCACCTCCCGTGCAGGGTCCTGGTTCCAGTGCTATAGCCAGCAGAGAGACATGCCTTGGTGGTCCTCAGCAGTTCACCCTCACTGTTCCATAAGGATGGTTAAGGGACAGAGATCCCCTCTGCCTTGGATGCCATCTGTCATGACCTCACTGGTGGAGGAATTAGGAATGGACTGCAATCCCAACAGAGGTCATGTGATTTCTACTTGTGCTTAGAGGTGCCTGCTGGTTCCATCAGTACTTGGCACCCATACCTCCACGAGGTAACACCCAGATGCTCAGTCAGGGGCAGCAATGCAAATATCTCTGGCTAGGTAGTTAGGTGAAAAGGAGGGATGAATGCCAGCCTGGCTCACTCCCTGGCAGCAAGAAATCAAAACAATTAGGTTAATGTGTTTGTCTTAAGTCGTTCAGCAAGAACCTGAACAAGAGCGAGTAACAAGCGCGTGATGTTAACTTCCACCAGGCAATGAGGAAACACCCGCCATTAAGAACGCTCAATGGTCTGCAGACACATATGAAAAACAAATGAAATGACGTTCCTTAACCACCACATCTATTTTCAGTGACTACAATGATTGCTTTCTTGACTTGCAAGTCACTATTACAATAGTGAGAGCAACTCTGTTCATTGAAAAGGGACAACGTATTAATTGGCCTCTGGATTAACTATACCTCTGACATTTCAGACACCCTAAACCACTTTTCAATCTAAAATCACCAATGACAACATATGCCCCGAGGAAGCTCCAAGAGTGAAACACGTATTGGAAAACCTATCACTGCTGATTGTTAAACATTTTATCATCACTGACCACTGTACCTTGCACCATTCTTGAATGGCAAACGTTTTATCAATGTTTGACAACTGTACATAGCACTGGGGTCTAAATGTATGTAATACATAATCAATTCAACAATTCATAAAAGGTACTATCACAAAAAATTTAATATTTCAAAGATTCTTTAATCAATCAGACAGCATTTCCAGAAGTCACAGAGTGCAATAGTTATCTTTATGAGTCTAATACCAATTGTAATGGTATTTTCTGTGCACCTCGGGTCTTGGGCCACTCTTTCATTACAATAGCAAGATTTGACTTGGCGCAGTTAACATTTGCTTAAGCACTACCCCCCCACAGTTGTTTTCCTCAGTTGTGTTAATGTGTTTGCCTTAAGTCATACAACAAGCACCTGAACAAGAGCGTGTGCAAAAGTATGCATCTTCCATTAGTGATGGCTTGTTGGAGTCCATAGGCCAGAAAACCACCCGACGGGTGATGGGTAACCCCAATGCGATCCGTACAAGTCCCAAGAACAAACAATCGCACAGACCCTGAACCCATGTCACAAGGGCACAGCTAAATGAGTGAACACATGAGGGTGGCAGTCCCCTAGGAAGCAAATCCTAGAACTGTAGAGCTAAAGACCAGCAAACCTGAAGTACAACTCAAGAATGGGTACATGGGACCCATAACGGAATGAAGAGATAATTGGGGGAGAGGGCACCACTCTATTCTGCCTTCTCATGCAATTCCAAATTCCAACATCAATATTTAATTCACACCCGACATCCCTATGCCCCAGGGATCTCTAGATAAATGGCCTGACAGGTACTTGCGTACTATAGTCAGTGGCTGGGTGAACCCTAAAATGGATAAAACATTTGCCTATTCCTTCATATTGTATCAAAGCAAAGTATTATGAATATAATAACCCGTCTCTTTTCTTGTAATCAAGACTGCAACACTTTGTAACGATATATATCGGGAGATCACGCTAAACATAGGGAGTCCCCCCCAATTAAGAGAGACCACAAATAGATCATTTATTTCAGATTCGATAAGCACTATCTATGACGCAAATAGAGCCATGTAGGGCCCTTCCCCTGTGCCAACAATGAGCCAAGAACCAGGCCGGTGTATAGAGAGAATATATATTTATTTAAAGAATAGGTTCAAACGATCTTTTAATGGTTACACACGCCACTTTCTATGTCCCCCCTCTTGTTTAAGCGCAATAATAATAATGTATTTCTTATATAGCGCTACACACCCATAGGTCTTGGAGCGCTCAAATACAGAATACATTATTATCCCACAGAGTGGTACACAATTTATCGACCTCGGGAGGATGAAAGGCTGAGTTGGCCCTGCCAGGTTTTGAACCTGCCACAGCATGCTGCAAACAGATGCAGGGGAGAACGCTATGCTCGCTGTGCTATCTGACCGACAATATTTAAGGAATGGTGACAATTGAGAATTTCGTTTTGTGGCAAAACCCCTTTTTGTTTTAAAGGAAAGGTTTGGGAATGGAACAAACACCTTTTTGTGTTAAAGGCACGGTTTGGGAATGGTGACAATTAAACATTTTGTTTTTGTGGCAAGGACACCCTAATTACTTGACTGTAACTTAAATTCTGTTAGGAATGAGGTTGGGGGGTTTCAAAATCCTCCAAACACCCCCTGCATCAATCTATTTGGGAGTTAATAAAATTAATATACGGTAAAATCTGCTAAGGGTTTACACCATTTGCCACCCAACCCACTATGAAGGGCAGATATTAAGTCAGGTAGATACCCCACACACTTAGTTTTGAATGGATCAATTCTACTTACATTGGATCTCTATTTTGGGACACCTAGGGAAGACAGCCAGGCTTCTCTAGGGATCTGCTCTGGGTCTGGTCACTTTAGTTAGTCAGATGTTGTCACCAGCTGTCATCCCTCATCTGGCTGTCCTTAAGAATCAGGGCCTAGTCAGCTGTTGGTTTCCCAAGTTTCTCTCTTACAGGCAAAGTTTAAGGCCCCTCAATGTTAAGGCCTCTCCACCCAAGATGGTTTTAGGCAAGTTTTCCTTTTTGTCCTTCTGGTCTTTGTCTTTTTTTCTATTCACAGTTTAAGGCCTCTCAATACAAGCATCCCCAAGTAAGGTCAGGCAGCTGACTGAACATTCAGCCAGGTGGATTATAGGTAAGTCCTGGAAGATGTTTAGCAACTCTTACTCAAAGATGGTGTTGGCACATCTTTCTGTCTCTCTTTTCCGTCTCTCTTTTTGCTCTTCTGCATAGCGCAAGTGCTTTTTAATCTATAACCCACTCCTCCAATTATTACTATTAGGAGGTGCCAGTCTATTATCTCACACACATGATTGGTCATTTACTTCTCTCTCCACCCCGAATGCCCAGCCCCTGTCTACATATAGGCCCTGGGAGTTTCATGATTGAAGTGAAGTAGAGAGGTACACACCTATAATTTACATTTTTTTTACATGACAGCTTTTTACCCCAAAAGCCCCTATATGGCAACACTTTGTAGTTTACCCATAATTGCCATAATATATAGATATTAATGTTCCCCTTACCATGACCCATAGCTGGACCTTCTTTCCTTTTGGCACGTTATTGCACAGGTGCACTATGGTTTTTTGCCTCTGATGCAAACACAAACATAGTTGGGACTGTGAAACCTCTGACTCAGATACATAATTTAATAAGTCATCAGCTCCCCAACTTTCAAATTCAGAATATTTGCGGGACAGCTACAAACACCTTTTTCGATGTAACTAAAAAAAAACTCCATCGTCTGCAAAGTAGCTTTAAAATGAGATCTGCACACAACTCTGTAAGTATTACGGTCTCAAAGTTATTGAATACAATGAAATCTGTAATGTACGTTAATGACCACATATGTTTACATATATTCACAGTTTCGGTTTTGTTTCTTGTTTTCATTTCCCTGAAAACACGTGGTGTAGAGCATCTGGAATCTCTGGACTGAATGTTGTTTTAGCCTGCAATACAAATGATAAGTCACCCACGCTGGAGTAGCCCAAAGCTGAGCTAATGGACATCAGAGAGATGGTATCACTGTCACCAGATGGTCTCTGACATCATGAGGTTATGCTGGCATCTGCCATTTCTTCTTGTAATCTTGAGTTGACCACAATTCAGATCTAAAAGTGTATTTTTCATTCGACTGGTTCTGTGTTGATCTGGCTGCCTAACATGCAGGAGCCTCAAAGAGATCTCCCTTGCAGATAAGGAGCCACTAGATATGCCATGGGGAAGGCGCTTGTGATTTCTGCCCAATAACTAGAAGCATTTGTCTGTCTTGGGCTCATAAGAGATCTATATATGCATTTACAAGAAAATAGCCTTTTCACTTTGTTACAGGTATTTTTCAGGTGAAGCAATAACTTGCCTCTTGCCATCATTGTTTACTTTATCATATGTCCGTTCTTAAAATTTTCCCCATTGCGAAATGCACTGCTGATGTCTGTTTCTATGTTGAAAAGTGGGCCTTAGTCACCTGAAATGAAAGATGCTAACATGGCTTTGAATTTTGCAAATGAGGTCCACTTTGTTATTCTTAATTTTCATGGTGCCCAGCATTTTGATGTGTGGCAGTTTTAATGAAGAATGTTGCTTTTGTCTCTCAACGGACACTGTGATGTGCCTTTCCCTTCTGCAATCTTAGTTTACTTTTCAGCCTAATCCGTGTTTCAACTGCAGAAATACCAGTATTTGGATTTGCTATGCACATTTAGCAGTATTGAAGTTTTAAGGCAGGCTTTTCATTCACCAAGGTAGCTTGCCATACGAACAATGTATTTCAACTTAGAGGCCTAACCTGTCCTTTCCTTGTTTCATGCTGAAGCTATCAGTAAACCCAACAACTTCTTTTTATGAAATCACAGGCTTGAATTGTGCATGAAGATTCAATGATTTCGGACTCAGTCCTTCATCACGGATCTGTCTGTGTAAAATCTAGTGCAAAAAAACTGCCTGCATTATTTCATTATTCATCTCCACATGGATCAACTTCTTGTGGCGTAGAAACCTCCATGTTGTATCTCAGTTAAGAAGCATTGTTCAAAAACGACGATGTAGGCTGTTTTGTAAAGCTAAGCAACATTACTTTCAGGTTGCAGGGATTCTGCAACTGGCTGCTGGTGGGTGTAGGGCTAGATGGTGTGCCACTCATGGTTGGATGCTAGTGTCCATGTATGTTTATGGGCAATAAGGTTCTATGTTCTTAGATCGCCTCAGACTTCTTTATTTTTAAATATTCGGGGGTCCCCTCCAAACCCCCTTCACTATTATCTAGTCTCTAGTCCCCACACCCATTACCGCTTATGTCCCTTTACCCACCCACCACCATATTTTTCGATTTGTTTTTTTGGCCGGAAATCTTCCAGTGTGTGTCAGTGGAGGAGGGGTGGCGGGCACAATGTCTTCTTGGTCCGTGGATGGTGCAGCTACCACAAAGTCAGTGAGCTGGACAGGACTAGACACTAGACACTTCTTCTGATACTTTGCTCCTAGAAAGGGGGCCAAGATCAGACTATTCCGGTGTGGCGGTGCTCCACAGCGTTCCTGCTTCTTCCTCTTTACTCTCCTCAAGGGCCGGCATGTCAGGATCTGTCTCATCCAGTGAATTGGCATCTGTATAGAAAATGAATTGGTCCCATTTTCTAAGATTGTGCTCAACCTGTACATTTTATTTCAGTCAACATTCGAGTCTGCTAATGCAGTGAGCATGCCTTGCTAGTTGTCTTGCCATCTCCTGCCCTACATCTCGAAACAGTGGTCGAAGTGTAGGAAAAGAAGTAGTGGAACTATGCTCCCTGATTGCCTGTCCCCGCTCCCCACAAACCCCATCACCACGCACAATACAGACCCCTAAACAAATGCGCCGGCTGTTTAAGGGAGCGTTCAGTGCAGTGCACTAAAGTGCAAGTTTCAACCTCTTTCTACACTTTTATTTTAAAAGGAAAAGATTCTGGAACAATTTTTTTTTTAAATAAAAGTATAGGAACAGTAAACAAAAATGTTTAAGTAGAGGAGCACACTCCCAACCACTCCCGCCCTTTTTGACCACTGTGTTCCAATGACACATCACAAAACCTGGGCCTTGCCTTCTCAGCCCCCATGCCCGCGTGCTGCCTAGTATCCGTGCCCAGAGCCCGCCTCACAGCCTCCCGCCACCCGCCACCCGTGATTGGTTGCTTGCATCAGGCACCCTGGAGTTTGCTCGCTGCACTGGGGATTACGCCATTAACAGCCGGCATCCCCATGTGTGCAGGTGAGCCTCCCCAGAGCCCCCCGACCCCCTGGAAAACCCTGGCCCTTGCCTTTTCAGCCCCCATGCCCGTGTACTGCCTAGTATCCCCGGTCCCTTCCCTGTTGATCCGCGCCCAGAGCCTGCCTCCCAGCCCTCTCGCCACCCGTGATTGGTTGCCTGCATCAGGTACCGTGGTGTTTGCTCGCTGCACTGGGGATTACGCCATTAACAGCCGGCACCCCCATGTGTGCAAGTGAGCCTCCCCAGAGCCCCCTGAAAAACCCTGGGCCTTGCCTTTTCAGCCCCCATGCCCGCGTGCTGCCTAGTATCCCCGGTCCCTTCCCTGTTGATCCGCACCCAGAGCCCGTCTACCAGCCCTCCTGCCACCCGTGAATGGTTAGTTCCCTGGTCTTAGATGCCCCCCTAGGGCAGCCCTCTGCCTGTTGCAGCCCCTGAGGCTAAGGGCCTCGAGGCAAAGGGCGGCTCCTACATTGGCGGCTCCAAGATGTGTCTGCAGGTGTCCGCAGGGGAAACCCGCAGTCCCAGATGCTATTACATTGATTGAAAATGTCCAAAAGTTTGAGTGGACTTGGTATGCAGTGATCGATTTAGCTAATGCATTTTTCTCCGTGCCAATTGCTGATGAGTGTCAAGAACAGTTTGCATTTACGTGGGGTGGACGTCAGTACACTTTCACGAGACTACCCATGGGGTACATGCACAGCCCGACTATCTGTCACCGGCTGGTGGCAGAGCACTTAAACAAGATACCATGTAAACCTGACATACAAATCTCTCATTACATTGATGATATTTTGATCCAAGGCAAGGATGAACACAGTGTGCAAAGTCAGCTAGATGTCCTTATGGAAGGATTAAAAAAGGAAGGGTGGGAGATTAATGCGAGTAAAATTCAAGGTCCAGCTGAAACAGTGATATTTGTAGGGATTCAGTGGCATCATGGGCATCGAGAAATGGTGCCAAAAGCTCAACAGAAAATACTTGAATTCACCACTCCAACGAACAAAAAGCAAGCTCAGCAGTTCATAGGACTGTTTGGCTTTTGGAGACAGCACATTCCACATTTAGGGCAGATATTGGCCCCCCTCTACAAGGTTACATGAAAGAAATATGAGTTTCAGTGGGAGGAAGAGCAGCAAAAAGCCTTTGTGATGGCGAAAGACACGGTGCAGCAGGTGCTTGATTTATGGCCCTTGAAGGAAGGCGAAGTGGAATTAAATGTGTCTGTGCAAGACAATTATGCTAACTGGAGTGTGTGGCAGAAACAAGACAGGAAACGTGTGCCTTTAGGGTTTTGGAGTCGTAAATTGCCCGATGCTGGTAACTCATATACTCTGTTTGAGAAGCAATTGCTGGCATGTTATTGGGCTCTTGTTGATACCGAGCAGATGAGGGTGGGTCATGATGTATTTATGAGACCTGAAATACCAATCATGCAGTGGGTACTGAGCTCTCCTAAAATGCATCGTATAGGACATGCTCAAGAAGCCAGCATAATTAAGTGGAAATGGTATATTCAAGACAGAGCCAAATCAGGAAAGGGTGGAGTAGCAAAACTACATGAGCAAGTAGCCAACATATCGCCCTCAGATTACATACCACCAGAGGTGCCTGAAAAACGTGAGTCTCCCTTGAAATGGGGAGTACCTTACAGCGATTTGACCATGGAGCAAACAGAGCATGCTTGGTTCACGGATGGTTCAGCCTGATACGTGGGAATTGAGCGCTACTGGAAAGCAGTGTCGTACAATCCCAAAACAAAGAAGATGTTGACAACGACAGGGAAAGGGAAGAGCAGTCAGTTCGCAGAACTTTACATGGTTTACCAAGCGTTGAAACAAGAGACCCCTGGTCGATGTTATGTGTACACAGATTCATGGTCAGTGGCGAATGGATTGGCAGTGTGGTTGCCAACTTGGCAAAAGAATGGATGGAAGATTCATTCAAAAGAGTTGTGGGGAAAGGAACTGTGGCTGGATATTGCCGAAATGTTGTTACAAAGTGAAGTCACTGTATATCACGTGGACGCGCATTGTGCCACAGATTCATTAGAACGTTGGTTTCATTCTGTTGCAGATGAACACACCAAGATTTCCTCAGTGGATGCAGAGGCTCGGGAAGACGATATGGAGGGTTTGGCCAAATGGGCCCATCAGAAATGTGGGCACCTTGGAGAAAAGGCTACTATCAGGTGGGCACAAGCTCGAGGCATCAGTCTTCCTTTAGAAGTAGTGAAAACCATTATTTTGCAATGTCCCGTGTGCCAACACCAATTACATAGACCGATACCTCAAATTGTTTGAGGCACATTGAGAAGAGGAAAATTACCAGGTCAAATTTGGCAGATTGATTATATCGGTCCTATGCCAATCAGCAGAGGTTGTCAGTATGCATGCACTATTGTGGATACCTACTCGGGATATTTGATGGTTTTGCTGTGCAAACGTGCAACCCAATTGAACACCATCAGGTTGTTAGATCAGATCATATTACATTATGGAGTGCCTTTGCAGATTCAAAGTGACAATGGGTCACATTTCAAAGGCAAACTAATCCAAGACTTTTGTCAGGAAAAGAGCATTGAGTGGATCTATCACGTGCCCTAACATTCAGCTGCGGCAGGGCTAATTGAACGAATGAATGGGTTATTGAAAGAACAGTTGTGCAAATCTGGAGACGGCAGTTTGGCAGGCTGGCGTGATCGTGTGTTTGATGCGGTGCAAGTGCTAAACAATAGGCCTGTGTATGAACATGAAACTCCTTTGATGAGACTAATGACTCCTACTTTACAGGTTCACCCCAATTCAGTCAAAGAAACATTATGATACTGGGAAATTACTCCAGGTTCTTTAGCTCCCTATCGAGCAACTCCAGAGTCAGCCGGGGTAGACTTGCATTCTAATGAAGAAATAAGATTAGATCCACGAGGAATAGCTGTAATGGAAACAGGGATTGGAGTACAGATTCCCCCAGAGCATACGGGATGGATTGCCCCTAGATCTGGCCTAGCATTGAAGGGAGTTCAAGTGTTGGGAGGGGTAATTGATGCTGATTACCAAGGCGAGATTAAAGTCATCCTAATGAATAGTGGGGATCAATTGTTGTCAATCCACAAGGGTGATCGAGTGGCCCAATTGATTGCCATTCCTATTAAATTGTCCATGATTAAGAAAGGGGAGCCTCCTACAGTGTTAACTACCGTGGGGATCGCGGTTTTGGCTCTTCAGACAGTATGGTACCGGGTGCAAAGGTGTGGGTGGAAAAGCCAAGTGGCCCACCAGTGCCCGCAGATGTCATTGCATCAGGCAAAAATCAAGTAGTTTTAGTCATGGAGCCTGGTAGAAAGAAATGGCAATATGTACCCGCAGACAAATGTTACCTGAGAGAGTGATGTGCAACACTGATATCTCTTTTCTGGGTTTGCTTTATAGATCCTGGGTCTGGTTGGTATAACTGTGGCACTAAATGGACTCCATTTGGGCGAGTTAAACAATCTGCTGTTACCACCGAAAAATGTCACATCTGTGCCAGTGATCAAGGGGATACTGGCCCTCATTACGAGTTTGGCAGTAACAATGCCGCTATTGGCGGCATGGCTGCCGCCGAAATCGCGTCGGAGTCCGGGTCCTCGGAATGAGGACTTACCGGGCCATTCCGAGGTCAGAAGGCCCGGTGATTCCTCCCTCCGAGGACCCGGACCCGGTTCTTGCCCATTCCCATTTCAGCCCCCATAGGGCTGAATGGGAATGGAAGAGGGAGCAAACAATGGGCCATTACGAGTTGGCCCGTTGTTTGCTCCCTCTTCCCCTCGCGGGACCCGCTCTGCACGTCTGGTGAGACGGGTCCCGCGAGGGGAACTCGGAATCGGGCGGTACGGGGTTGACGGCACCGGCACCTTTACTGGTGCTGTTAACCCTGTACCGCCCGACTCGTAATGAGGGCCACTGATAGTGATGAATAATGTTGTTCTCAAGCAGCCCTATGCCAGTGCCGAAAAGCCCACCAGACATGGATTCGTGAAATGCGACAAACACATCAGGAGCAACTGAAAACAACCTTGATGCCAGCTGTGCAAGAGTCGTTTGTAGGAAGACGAAAACATTCTCCTATGATTACCCAAGAAGAGAATATGTGGATATATCTGGCACAGCAAGTACTGAACAGATCACACTTTTGTCTTACTGATGTGCCCAATGCTTTATTGACTACGTGTTTAGTAGCAGTGCCGACGCCGGTTCCAGTTTTAAAGCATATCTTCGGCGTCGCCCATAATGATTCTTTAGTTCAAGACTCAGACATTAGACCATCTTTTTCAGTTTACGAATACTGTCTGTTCTGCGAAGAGACTGACAGAAAATGGAGAAATTTGACACGTGTTATTACTTACAATATAACTCAAGATGATGTGTGTTCCATTATGATGTGCAAAGCACAAGAAATTGGCAAATGCCGACATATAGAGTTGACCAATCAGTACAATAATTTTTTTGCTTGCATTTTTATTATATTGTCTATTATAATTGCTTGTTGTTGTTGCATTCAATGTATTCCCAATTTAGTCTTAACATTTTGCAGGTTTCAGAGACCGGTTCCTGTGCCACCGGGATATGGAAGATAAATATCCAAAGGGTGTAATTGTTATGCTTGATTTATGCTTGATCCAAAATGGCGCGGGTGCGCAGTGCATTCTGGGAGCGCTCTGAGCCATGTTGGATATTTACTTCATACCGCAGTGGAACGCTGCACACATTTTGCTGAGTGTTAGATTCACAGTGCTGAGACAAACATGCTTTTCCAAACCTGGTATGCGGTCAAGGCCATTTTTGCTGGGAAAGCTAACGTTGTTATGACTTGCTACTGTTCTCTGTGGAGCGTGTTTTTAGAGAATGGAGGCACTGCACTTCTTGGGGGGTGCTCTCGATTGACCCAGCTGGCAACCGACGGCTGTTCCTCAACTGCGCAAGTGCAATTTCCAGAATGTTCAAGAATCAACTACCCTTTGTGGAGTGTGTATACATGGGGAAACCCGGAGGTGGTCAGGTGAGACTTCAGCCGGAGAAGGACGCTTACGTCCGGCCTTCCTGTGAGCTGTGGTGCTCTCGGCCTGGCTGTTCCTGGGGTCTTCCAGCCGCTTCTGGACGAGATGAGGAATCCTGTTATGCTCACAGTGATGTATTTCTTTTTGACTTCTTTACTTCTTCTGTGATATATGTCCTTATTATTTTTATGAGTTATTTCTATGTACTTGTAATCTTTGAATAAATAGCCGTAAAGAGCTGATTATCTTCTAAAGAGTGGGTGGCTGTGAGTTATTGTGTCTGTCTGTTTATGGTTCAAAGTATTTGCTCTATAATTGCATTGGTGATTTATGGTTGTTCCGTTCACTTTTCGGGGAAGAGCAATACACTCTCCCAGCAGAGTTAAACTTTTGGTAGAAGGATTCTTGTGGCCCTCTCTGTAGGGCAGAGAATGAACTTCCTAAAGCAAGGCAAACCCGATTTCCAAACTGGGGCACCTTGCATCATCTGAAGTGGCAGGAGCTGCGAAGGGTAAGCTGTTTGGTGGCTCCTTCATCAAGGACATGGACACATTTGTCAATACATTTACCGCCCTTGACAAAGCACGGTCATCCTTAAACAAGGTTTTCGTGACTGGAGTTCTTGGCAGGGCTGGCAGAGGCCAGGGCCGCTCTGCATGCCGCTCCTCTGGCTACAGGGCCCCCCCCGGGAGAAGCTGGCTGGGCCGGAAAGACCAGAAGCCTTATCCCTTCTTCCCGTCCGGGGGAGAGGGAGAAGAAGAGGCTGGCGGCAAAGTGGGAAGCACCAACCCAGAAATTCATGTGAGACTGCTGCCCGCGCGGCGACCTCGCAAGCAGGCAGTACATGGTTTTTGCTTGGAGTTTCATCAGCAGCCCACGCAAGCGCGATTGTCCAAGCCCATAGCGGTTGCAGCAGAAGACAAGTGCATTGCAAGGGAGTGGTTGCGCCAGCGGATGCCGGCCCAAGCTCATTTTTCTAGTGAGGCGCAAAGATACGCTGCATCCATTGATCAACTTGAGGGACCACAATGCATTTCTAGTGTATCATCATTTCAAGATGGAGGACATCCATCTACTACAATACATCCGTCAGAAGGGAGATTGGCTGGCAAGGATATATCTGAAGGACGCTTACCCCACAGTGCCCATAGCGCACCAGTTCCACTGCTTCCTGCAGTTCCTCTGGCTCAGCCAAAGGTGGGAGTTTGCCTGTCTCCTGTTTGGGTGGGCTTTGGCACCTTGATGCTTTACCAAGGTAATGAAACCATTTGTGACCAGGTTGAGATAGCAGGGAATAAGGCTCATTATCTACCTGGACGTTGTGTGTCTGATGTGCCCGGACAGGCATCTGTTACAGAAGCATGTGGCGTACTCTGTCACGCTACTGCAGGAGTTAGGGTTCCTGATCAACTGGGACAAGTCTGAGGTAGATCCATCCCAGTCAATGGAATTTCTGAGCTTTGTGGTGGATTCAACATTAGGAACGCTCAGCCTGCCCCTGCCGAAAGTCAATGCAGTCATAAATCAAATTATTCATGTCGAAACACTGAGTCTCGCTTAGGGAACTGGCGAGGCTGGTAGGGCACCTCACGCTATCCATTAAAGCGATTTCTCCCGGTCCTCTCCACTACCGAGCATTGCAACACCTTAAAATACAGCATCAAGGGTCTCTCGCAAGAGCAGAGAGTCCCGCTCTCCCCGGAAGCCAGGACGGAGTTGTTCTGGTGGTATTATCACATGGAGGCTTGGAATGGTGGAGCTTTTTTTGGATCTTAGCTGGACCTAGTCATATGCCAGCTGCTGGGGCTGGTGAGCACAATGCGGGGAGATGATGACCGGAGAGAGATGGTCAGGAGAGGAACTCAGTCTCCACATGAATTGCCTGGAGTTACTGGTGGGTTCCTTCACAGTGAGGTGCTGGTTGCAGAGGAGGGCGCACTGTTGCATGCTGCTCAAGATGGACAATGTCTCTGCGGTCCGGTACATTAACCGACTGGGAGGGATGAAGTCCAGGATGCTAGAAGGGCTAGCGAAGGACTGTTGGCATGTGTGCCTCAGAAACAATGTCAGCATGACAGCAGAATACCTACCGGGGCTACAAAACATAGTAGTTGATTGGAATTCAAGATTTCTCCGGTATTCAAGTGATTGGCAGCTGGATCCAGAAGTGTTCCTTGAGTTCATGTCCAGGCGGTGGGCCCTCTGAGAAGGACTTGTTCACCTCCAGGTTCAACAAGCAACTGCAGCAGTTTTACAGCTGGAGACTGGACTTAGAAACAGCGACAATGGATGCATTCCTTCAGGCGTGGGGGCCCAGCATGGAATATGCGGTCCAGCCATTCGCATTGATAGTGCGGATACTAGCCCAAGCAAGGAGGCAGAAAGCAAAGCTAGTGTACGTCACACCAGATTGGAAGGGACAAACTTGGTTCCCAAGCCTGCTACAGCTCTCGTGTCAGCCCCCCATCTCGCTTCCTCAGGACTTGACAATCTTCCTGGGCCCAGCAGGTGAGAGGCGGGCAGCCTGAACTTCATAGCTTGGAAGATTTCCAGAGAGCTTGTCCCTGCCAGGCATTTCGGGCAAAGTCAAAAATGTATCTGGGAATCTGGACCCCAGGGATGAAAAAAGCTTAAAAGGTCACCTTGGCGAGATGGTGTAGTTTGTGTCTGGCTGGGGACATCCATCCCATTAGAGCAGATGTAATGCAAGTGCTGAATTTATTGGCTGTGCTGGCAGCTCAAGGTAAAGCTTACCGAACGGTTAATAGGGTACGCTCAGGCATAGCAGCGGGCACGCATGAGTGGAGAGTCTTTCCATTGGGGAGCAAACTCCGGTGTGCAGGCTGCTCAAGGGAGTCAGGTGCCTGAAACCCCTAGCGCCTAATTACTCCCAGGTGTGGGATGTAGACAGAGTTCTTAGACTTTTTCAGTCCTGGCCTGCAAACAAGGATTTGTTGTGTAAAGCCCTGTTGGCCAAACTCGACCTTTCTGTGCCTCATTTCGTGCAAAAGAACATCAGACGTTACAGCTTTGGAGATCAACAGCAAGTCTTTCTCGCCATCAGGGGTGACCTTTCATGTCACCAAGAGTACCAAAACCGGGATCAGTGCAGTGACAGATCCAGCTTTCCCGGACCAACCTAAGCCGTGTCCAGTGAAGTTTCTGGTAGCTTATGAGGTGATAGAAGCAAAAGATTAGGTAAAATACCCATTCATACAGCCGCTCTCTGAAATCCCAATCTGGGTTTTATGTTAGTTGAAATTTTTTCTAAATGCAGTTAGTGTGCCCATTACAGCTGATTCAAGAAAAAATTCAAACTTGTTGTAGTTTTCAATGTTGGTTTTATCCTTCAAACCAAAGTTTTTTGTAAAAAAGTAACGCATAATCACTAATATTGTCTTTAGTGAGGAGGAATTTGCCACAAGTCACTCTATCTGTAGACTTATATTGTGCCAATGCATTTCAGAATAAAACAATTCCTTCATCAGGGCAAGTCTAATCCATTTAAACATAATATATGCATGAAATCGTGCCAGCCATAACATAGATAGTGTCCATATATAATCAATCCCATATCCAACAAAGTATGTGTATGTAAACATGAACATGAACAGTCATCATTCAAATGGTTAAATAAAATAACATAAAATAACATGTGAAAGATTGCACATACCCGGTAGTATCGTATGCAGAATCCGAAGGCAGGAAATGACGGAAAAATAAAGAAAATACAGAAAACAGATCAGTACCACGGTTAGAAGTGGTGTCAAGTAACCAATTAAGAAGGGAAAATGGTCCATTACCTTGTGTAGGTAAATAGTGGCGTTTTCTAAGCTTCAAAAAACAGACAGCAGCACCAGGCTCGATGAGCAGTGGCTGCAAACAAGAAGGTGTGCATAAGGAGCCTTTTCAAGCATATAGTAACGCATCAAGTAGTGGCAAGCGTGGAAATTGCCTTACCGCTTAAAGGAAACGGTGCGGAGCTGTTCTCTCCGTGTCTGCCGAAAGCAGACTGTCCTTGTTGCATCAGCGCGTTGCCGAGCAACCTCATTTTATGTGACACGTGATCCCGGCTCCTCGCTTGAGAGCGCGAGCCACGATCCGTGTCTGCAAGCAAGCCAATGGGCTTGAAAATCATGAAAACAAATAATTATGGGACATCCTGGGCATATTTTAGAAAAAGTGATCACAAAAAATATGTAATTCATGGAAATAGAAAAAATACCAAAAATTACCATACCGGTTAATCAATGGGGACATCAAAATCAATGGGGATAATCAGAGGGAAAAAATGAAAATAAAATAAAATAAAATAAAATGTTAACAGTAATTGTTGTTCATTGAACACAGGTCGGGAGAAAATGTAGCACAGTAGTTATGTGTGCCTAAATGTAATTATACAATCAACAACCCCTTAAAACCAAAACTCGTGGCTATATTATGCAATATATGTGTGTCCCTTAATGCTGCTAGTGGTGTCGTCCAGGAAGACGGCACCTTGGGTCCTGGAAGAGACTCCAGAATGCGCAGCCTGTAGGTCACTATAAGAGAATCATTTACATGTGTATGTGAGAAGTTATATCCATTCCAAATGACCATCAACATTCAGGTCATGTGTGTAGTGGTGCCATCTGCACCTAGGTGCTGATCCAAACAGAAGATTGCGACATACACTAAGAGAAAACAAAAGATTGCGACATACAATTAGAGAAAACATTTAGAGGAAACAGTGAAGGTTAATCTCCTCATTTAGTCCATTAGGTACCAAACTGCCAAGTTTGTCAATCCAGTACGTTTCTCTGCGGTTCAAACGTTGGCATAAATCCTCATGAGCACTATTCTTGGTTAGCACTTCCAAAATCACAAATCTTATCTGTGACACGTTATGTCCATTGGCCATCCAATGACGTGCCACGGCAGAATTAGTGTTCGCATTACGAATACAGGACTGGTGTTCACCCCACCTCTACTTGGCTGTTCGTGTGGACTGTCCAACATAGAACTTCCCACATGGGCATTTAATACCATAGATGACGTTACTGCTGTCACAGGTGCCAAAGGTTTTAAGCATAATTTTCTGCCCTGTTCTTGGATGGTTAATGATGTTCCCTTTGATAACAAACTTGCAGTTGACACAATGAAGACAAGGATAAGTCCCAGTACGCTGTGTCATGAGTTCTTTTGTTGTGGGTTTAGTTTGCACCAGTTGGTCTCTGAGGTTTCTACTGCGTTGGTAAGCAAAGACAGGTTTCTCGCTGAATAGATCTTGTACTCGGGCGTCATTCTTAAAGATCTCCCAGTGTTTCATGATGGTTCTCTTGATTTTATTACTTTGCGTGGAAAACTTGGACACATATGCGGGTGACTTAAGCTCTCTCTTGTCCTTAGGATTCTGTCCTGACAATAGAGTCTCTCGTGACAAGGCATCAACTTTGTCGGATGCTAGGTCCAGTTCATTTTGTTTGTATCCACGGGCCAGAAATTTTCCTTTCATCTCCATCTGTTGCATTCTATAGTCTTCAGGGTCACTCACTATCTTTTTGACCCTTAGTAATTGACTGTATGGCAGGTTCTTAAGTAGGCTCGGCTGGTGGAAGCTGAGACGGTGCAGGAGATTATTGCGATCCGTTGTTTTTCGAAACAGTGAGGTACTGTAGTTGGTCAGTTGCTTCCTAACTTGGACATCCAGGAAAGTTATAGTGTCATACGAGAGCTCCCTAGTGAACTGTATCCTTTGGTAAATGTTGTTAAGATATTCAAAAAATGTCTCGAAGGACTCTCTGGTCCCCTTCCAAACCCCAAAGATGTCATCTATGTATCTCGTCCATATACGGATATCCTTATTCCATTCATGTCTATCCAGTACAAAATCTGTCTCAAATTTATGCATGAAGCTGTTGGCATATGAGGGTGCCATGATGGCCCCCATTGATGTTCCTGCAGTCTGTAGAAAAAACTGGTTGCCATATTGAAAGTAGGAATTCTCTGCAATATATTGTAACAGTGCCAGTATGAATTCTTTCTGGGCACGTATCTCTGGTGCTTTCAGTAAAAGCCACTCTACAGCTTCTATCCCTAAATCGTGGGGTATAGAGGTGTACAAGCTTTTGACGTCTATAGTGAACATCAAATCTTCTGGCAGAGGTGTCAAGGAGTTAAGTTTCTGTAGGAAATGGGTGGTATCCCTAGTGTAGGTACTGGTTTCTTGTATTAGCGGCTGTAGGAAGAAGTCAATGTAGATGCCTAGAGGTTGGTTAATGCTTTCTATACCTGCAACAATTGGTCCGTGTAGAAATTAGGTATTCTAGGATGTTCTTTCAAGAGAAATTTCTCTTCACAATACACAATCACACACAATCACAATAACTCACTTTGTGCTCAGTGAATCTACAATGGCAAATATATACAGTTCTAAGTGGTACCACAATTATTATTAGATTCCATTAAAGTGTATCAACTCTACTCTGGTTAAATGTCACATAAATCAATTAATAAAGGTAACCAACAATAGACATAGGAGGAAAGCAGTTGGTTAGAACAATTGGAAGAATACTGGCCTCTACCGTTAAACACAGTTCTGTGTGGAGATCCCCCCACCTGGGCAACCTGTAAAGTAAAGATATATCACAAGCCCAGTCCATATATTGTTCTAGCAGTCTTATTTCCTTCTAAAATAGTTCTACAACCCCAATGTACCTGGAATAGCAGAGTTCGTCATTGGGTCATCAACGGATCCCTCTTGAGCGGCTCCCTTTAAGGCAGGAGCCACGGATCGTCGAGATTCCACGAGGAAAAGGGTGAACGACGACGGTGAGGTGGCAGCTTCGTTCCTAGCGGTGCTCGTCGACGACAGAGCGTTGGAGTCTTGTAAGGAAGAGGCGTGCGGGGCACCTCGGTGACGATAGTTCAGGACCGCAAAGAGTTTGAAGAACTGTGGCCTAGCAAGGGCGTCGGGTCGTCGCCATCTCTGTGGTCTTTAGGTGGCGGGAAACCCACTGGTGGGAAACCCACTGGCGGATGCTCCTGGGCGCATCTGCGGCCTCGACTTTCTCTTGCGAGACAAAAGGGTCGACGGTGCAGACGAGAGTGTCCTTGGATCAAATGTTACTTAGGCAAAGGGAGCACGGCGGCTCCGGTCGGCGACAGCGGTCGTCGACAGTGATGGACAACAGTGGCTGGGTGCTTCTCCTTGTGGTTCCATGGCGGTGCCCGTCTCCGGTCGGCAGTCTTTTGTAGGTCTGTCTACTAGGGAGCGCTGGCAAAGATTAGCAGTGCACAATGGACCCTCATAGCTCAGGAAGAGGGCGCCTAACCAGGTCCTCTCTGGGTCAGTCCTTGTAGACACAGCAGATTCTCGTCCAGCAGGGCTTCAAGGTTAAGCTTCAGTTTCAACTCCAGTTTCTCTTCAGCTTCTGAACACAAATTCTAGCAGTGAGAGGCCCCCAGATATACTAGTCGATCTCCCATTCATTCTGCTGGGTCACACTCAGGCAATCAATCGGTCAGAAGGGCATTCATGGAGGCAGGCAGCCAATCACGTGCATAGTGCATTCAGGCCATTCACTTCTCTCCAGACACTGACAAAAAGTTATGTGTATTGGGACAAGTACTCAGCCATTCAACACTCCACACTGCATTCATACCAGTTTTGGGCAGGGCTGTCTCAGTCATTGTGTCAAACACCAGAAACCAGACATCCACAAGAAGTGCATATTGGTCACACACTCCATTCACCCAGGTCCTACCCACAGGGTGTACCCACAACATACAGTCACTGGGAGGCTCCAGCCAGTCTCGCCTGGACTTCACAACAACACCATATATGGAATTTCCACCCAACAGCCAGTCAGGGGGAAGGGACAGAGTCAGGGCTTCCCAGGACTTTGGGAAAACAAGATAACAGGCAATAGAAAGCAAGAGACCACAGGGGCCATCTTGTTTCCTATCAGGAATCAACTGATTCCAATGGCAGGGACTGGGTATCCCAACATGGAGGATACTCAGGGCACCTGTCAAATTCAGCATGGAGCTGCCACCAGCCCATACCCTGCTCTGTGGGCCACACACTGGTGCCCAAAAACATACACTAGGGGCACAGGGTTGCACCCTCACCCATGGGTGCCATAGGAGTATCCCATGGGTCTGTACACCAAACCAAAAGAGAGCTGCACCGCCAGGAGTCCCACATGAACTCCTGCGCAGAACACACGGCAGAACACACGATACAAAACAGTAAAGGACAAGGATACGGAGGCCCTGTCCCTCCGATGCATTTCCAGCATCACAGTGAAGAAATTCAATCAGATCCTGTCAAACGTCCTAAGATAATTGGTCAATGAAGACACCAGGAATTGGGATGAAATGTTACCCTGGGCTCTGTTCGCATAGAGGAAGACCTCCCAAGCAACTCCAGGATTTTCACTGTTTGAGCTGGTTTATGGTCTATAGTCTTGACACATGCTGGATATACTCAAAGAAGGTTGGGAAGTTCAGCAGGATAGCAACCAGGTTCTTGTTCAGGATGCCTAGACCACCAAGGAAAGGCCCTGGTTGATGAAGGTGATAGTCCACCAGTAACTACAGGCCAGTCAAGAGAAACAAAAGTGCATATATGATAGACAGGCTCAGCTGATGAGGGTCCAAGTTGGTAAAGTCTTGGTTCTCTTTCCTATGCCTGAAAATAAACTTCTGGGGAAGTGGCATGGACTTTGTAGGGCTACAGAGGATTTCAGCGATCCAAAACTATCAAGTACAGCAGGATGAAAAACAGCAGACTTCACAGGTACTATGTCAACTGGCTGAATGCATCAAAGGATCCTGATGAGCCTGAACTGATGCCCTCTGCTGAAATAACCTAACAACAGTGAACAATACAGCAATACAAATGATGATACCTGAGAAACTGCCTGAAGCTGCATCAAGTCGGAGGACTAGAAGACTACCTGAATAACTTCCAAGATGTCTTTTGGCAGAAGCTGGGGCAGGGAGAACTGGATCTGAACATTGGATTAAGACCCAGCAAAGCAATCCAGTTTCAATGTACCCAACTGCTAGGAGCTAGACAGAAAACAGTGTAAAATGAGGTCCAGAAAATGTTGGAGATTGATGTCATCAAGCCCTCCCACAGTTATTGGTCTTCACTCATTGTGATCATGGGAAAACCAGCTGGCTCCTGGAGGTTTTGTATCAACTTTAGAAAGGTCAAAACCTTGAGGTTTGATGCTTATCCCATTCACAGAATGATGAAGTAATTGGGTCTATCAAGGCAGTAAAATGTATCTCTACCCTCAGTCTAATCAAGGGATATTGGTAGATTAAGATAGCTCCTGAGGACCAGAAGAAGACAGCCTCTGTGACACCTATGGGGCTTTTTCACTTTAAGGTAGTAAGTATCCTTTGCCCTCCATAGAACCCTGGCGACTTTCCAATGGGTCATGGACTGTGTCTTATAGGCTCAACCAGTATTTGCTGGATCATATCTTGATGATATTGTTATTTACAGTACATCATGGGAAAACCAAACAACGCCGGTTCAAGATCTAATTCAGGAAAGAGTCACCCTACTCTAATCATAGTGAAATACCTCGTTTTCAAAGTGGGAAGAAGCCAAGGTTGTAGCCATACATAAAATCCACACACCAACGAAGAAGGAGCTGCAAGCCTTCCTTGGCTTTGGAGGCTAATACAGATGCTTCAGGCTGGATTTTACTTACAGACCAGCGTACTAGTTTCATATTCAATCAGATCAACTGGACCAAGTGCATGGAAGAGGCTTTTAGATAATTCAAGAGCTCCCTAGGTCATCCTCCCCATCCTTATACCAGCTTTAATAGATCCATTTATGCTGCAGATGGATGCTTCTTGAGTAGGTCAGGGTGTGGTTTTATCCCAAGTTCGGTGTGGGATAGAACAACCATTTGCCTGTATCAGCAAGAAACCCTCCCCAGGGAAAAGTATGCCTGCATGGGATGTCTGGCCATCAAGTGGGCCATTGAGGCACTCAAGAATTATCTGACAGACAAGAACTTTCCACTAGCCACTCACCGAACTCTGCAACTTGTTTAGAGAAAACCAGTGACTCCAATACCCAGGTGATGGGGTAGTTCTCTCTCTTCAACCCTAGGCTTTTACAATAGTCCATAGGGAATGTCAATGGTAAATGAACGCATATTATTTGAGCTAGGTCCCCCAGAGAAGAACTTCAGGAAGGGATGGGTGATGAAGTCCCATACCTAACTGGCCAGGTGGAGGCCAATGGGGCAATACGCCACCACAAGCTATGTAATGCAGGGCCTGAGGGTTGCATGCAGATGATTCACTGGTGACCCCACCATGCCATGATCCATGGTTCATGCCCTCTCCGAATGGCACCCTCAGAGAGGTCGTTCCCATTTAGGGACGGCAAAAGTACTGTCAATAACAACAATACCAATATACCATACATTGTGTCCCTTTAAGGGCTTCCCTGCTGAGGGAATATGCCAGATAAATCATAGTTTACATTGTAGCAATATGCAGTCTATAACAGATTGTCCCACTGTGTCTCTTGAATGGCACCTCTCCCTGTCAAAGAAAGGTTCTGCAAGATGGAGCTTGTGGGCAGTAACGATTGACTCATTGACTTATTGACCACACATAAAATTCAAGATGGCAGATCTGCCGCTTGTAGGCTCAGTTCACTCGCCTCTGTGGACCCCTGTCATGCATGTACAGTTAACCAGACTAAACCTTTTACTCTTATTCACAAATCGTGTACTGGGGCCAATCAGGGAAACCATGTGCCCTCAAGCCTGGCTCAGGGGGTGGGAGCAGAGGCTCACATAAACTGGAGAGGCTAAAGGATAGGTGTGGGTATTTGGAGATGGTGAGTGTTCAATGGTGTTTGGCGACAGGTGAATGGAAAGGTTAAGAGAAGACTGGAGGAATAAGAAGAAGGTACACAGAAGAGGAGCTGAGGAGGAGGTAGTGAGAGGAGCTAAAGAGGAGGTTATAAGAGGAGTTGGGGACATGGTGGTGAGAAGAGCTCAGGAGAAATAGGTGAGAGGAAGAGGTTGTGAGGGGAGGTGGTAGTAGGAGGACCAGAGCAGAAAGAGAGAGCAGAGAGAAGCTAATTAGGCACAGACAGGCGGTAAGTGAGATGATAGAGGGACAAATGCACCATAAGCCTATTAGCTTGGTGAGCAGATGAGGAGGAACGCGCAAAGCACAAATCATTGAGGAGCCCCAGCAGGAGCTTATGGGAAGCCGAGTGAATGGAAGAAGGGTTGTAAAAGGACTCTTAGGAGCGAGCATGTGGTGTTGTGAGAGAGTCGTCGGAGCTGGTGGGTGACAGGACTAGGACCATTAGGCAGGGAATAAGGCCAAATCCAATAAAATAGCAAACCAAGTATATGGGGTGGTTTTCCTTCTGGCAGCTTTTGGCCCTGCTGGGTCATTAGCCCAGGCCTACTCCCCGGACCAAATCTAACTGCAAAACTTTCCCTCACTGACCAAGCCAATGAGAGCTGGAAGCCCTGACCGAGTGACCAATGACTCTTAAGAACATTTGGAGATTGTGAGTGACACTGCAGTGATCCCCAGGACCTCCTCTGAACATTATTCTTGTGAGAGACTCTTGTCAAGCACAGGAAACCTTCCCATTCTCACTAATCATTAATTTGAGTTAATTGCCACCTACCTTGTACATGCCCAAATTACCGTTTGTTAGGTATACTTTTGTTACTGCGTCGATTGGTGATATCTTTGACCTTGTGACCGACTCTCGATAGTTCTCTGGATTCCTGGCCTCTAATTAGGTCTTCAGCATTATGTTTCCCAGAATGCAAATATCAGATTCCAAGTACCTGCGTAGGGCTCTGGAAACACATCACGATAAGGCACAATTTGAGATTCCGGTATTCCATGTAGGTATTGGCCACTACGTTACAAGAATGTACCATTCCGTATTCAGCAACGTTCATAAGTTTTCTTTGTTAATCTTTGTAGTACTTGTTCAACAATGTTTCCCTTCCGTGTGTCTCAGTTAGTTGTTTATTTTATCATTGGCATTGTATAATGGTAACCTGTTCCTCTTTCTTATTCATCATTGATTTCAACATTATACTTTCCTAATTTCTCGGCAGGCCTTTGCTCCCCGTCCGCCCTCCACTCCCAGTGTTTCTTTTACTCATCCTAGTGGTCTCTCGCCCCATGTCTCAGCAGGGCGAGAGCACATGCCACCATTATCTTCACTTACTTAACTTAAATCCTTTTTAAGCAGCCGCACATCCAGATCCATCCTAACAGTCAATTGGAACTTGTCAAATGTATCCTCAACCTCAGGGCGTCTTGCAAAACTTATTTTCATTCCCCTTATCTTCATTACTATTTGGTGGTCCCCATTCTGCTTACTTTAAAGCAGGCCATTTTCAGCATGTAACATTTGATTGTATTACTCTTTGGCGTCCTTCCATAAGTGAACTTCATAATAGGGTAATTGACCTTCCAACGGTTATCTCTCAATCGCTTGCGATCAATACTCACTACCTCCGTCCCATTGTGTCTTATGCCTTCGTCACACTTCTTGGCAGTCTCCTCCGCAGCTCCTATAACTTTTACTCTGCTCTCTCTGCCGGTGACTTACCGACTCCCCCAATATGTACCCTCGCTGGTCCTGGTTTTCCACTGGGTATTGAGGGGCCGTGCTCCACCTTGGTTTGCAGCTGCCGCATGGACCTCTGGAGACTCTCCGTAGTCAGCCTTACGGGTTCACCTCTCCTCCTCTGCGTTCCCATCAGCTTGCCTTGGTTGCTGCCTTCTCTCTGCATGCGCTGAGGTATGCGTAACAATTCTGCATCGTCTTAAAGCGTAGGAAATGACTAACCAAATGATTGGAATCACACTCGATCAAATCATTATTCAATTGATTAAGCAAGGAACCTGTGTGCGCCTCAGCCCATCCTGCTTCCAGTCTTAACAATGCTGTGTTAAATCTGGCTTCAATCCACACCAGCTTCTTGTGTAATTGAAGTGCTTTGATAGAGTGAGAAAGCCTTTCATAGAGTCCATGCTGGAAATGGGTGAAACAATTACTCTGGGATTCCAAGTGGGAAGAGGGGTGTGTGTGTGATGGGCCGGGGAAAGGGGTGGAATCTGGAGCATGGCAGACCAATGACAGGCTTGTGAAAACATGTAAACCTACCTGGCTAAAACAATGGAGATGACTGGAAATGTGCAGTCAATCCAGCTCAATTCCACCAGTGCATAGGGTCCCTTAAAATTGCTTTAATACAAAATGGTCACTATATTGCAAACCTCACCACTCAACAGGACCATTTGCCATATTTTACCTTCAAAAAGCTTTATTATAGTGTTGGTAGGAGTTATATCCATATTGTGGCAGCATTATACTAAACCAGACATGGCTACTTTAGGTCACCCTGCATTACAGTAAATGTTCCATTATAATCTCGAGTCCAATATTGTTTGGAACTAAGCAAGAATATCAATGTAGAGTCACTTTCTCTTTATGTAGCACTAGATCATTTAGACGACAACACATAGGCTCAACTGGCCAAATGTCCGAGCAGTTTAATAGGGGTTGCGTCTAACCAGTCTTAATTATCCACGTAGGACAGCAACCCCAGTAGTTCCATTCCCAGTTTCGGTGGAAAAAATTCAAACTTCGGTCAAAGACATCAGCAGGTCTGTCAGGAAAGGAGGAAATGGGGATGGCGCCCGCGTGTGGCTTGCCTTAGGCCTCTTTGAGTAAGGTTTCCAGGGGTGCATTGCCCCATGGTTTCCTTACTGACCTGTGCCCAAGATTAAGCAATTGACCTGCTAGGCTCCAACCTAGCAATGAGGGCGAATGTGCCTCTGGCAAAGCTGGCAGAGGCGATGGATCTAGGCATCCTATGCAAAGGGGTAGTTTCATCACCAGCCCTTACTGATGCTCTAAATAAGGACATCCCAAGCAATTATTAGTAGTTGCAAATCCCTTCCTAAAGCTTGTTAAGGAACAGGAGATCGTATTATTGACTCTCACCCAATTAGGTAACATCTAACGTAGCAATTTTGTGAAGTTCTACTTCCTGTTTACGATTTGGTAAAATAGTGCTTCCATTTCAGCGCTCTGGAGTGTTTGATAAAAAAATGTGCCATTTCTTGGAAGAGCGATAGAAGTAACAAAGCCCATTATTTAGGTTTTAATCACTACAGTGGAGAGACTGTGTGCTCTAGGGGTGTTTTTTTTTTTTAAATGGGAGTCCATCGATAGCATCAACTAAGCTGGACATGCTTCTCTATGGCGTTCTTATCCCATTCCACAGGCCATAGCAAGGGTAACGGCCCAGAATCCCGAGATAATGGCCCGAGCGAAGCGAGGACGGTTAACAAAGGCACTGGGACATTACCTCCAGTATGGCCTGTGGAACGGGTTAAGAATGCCATTAGCACCCCGGGTTACCAAAGTAACCTGTGGTGTTAAGAAAAAAAATAGCATTTTCATTCATTGAACAGGATGCCGCACACATCTCGTTCAATGGATGAAAATGCTTTGCCAAGATGACTGCCATGGATGCCGCACACATCCCGTTCAATGAATGAAAGTCCTTTGCCAAGATGGCTGCCATGGATGCCGCACACATCCCGTTCAATGAATGAAAGTGCTTTGCCAAGATGGCTGCCATGGTAAGAGAAGTGGTTAAAATAAATCATGGCATCTAACGCCCGCCTGATCTCATATTTGTTTAAACATGGAACTAACAATTGTTTTCCTTCAAATTTTACACAAAGTACAAAGTTGTATAGAACGGATTTCGGATTCCATCCCACTAACCCCGCCAGGACATTTGTTAAACAAGGATGTGTGCCATTTAAAAAGAACCTCTGCTAATGGCAAAATACCCAATAAAAATTTAGCGAAAAGAATTCTCGAATTTTACAAATCCAAATAAAGTATGGTTCAAAACTCTAGGTTTCTTTAAATATACTATACTCAGTTGTTTTCTGCCCCAGTGAAATTCTGAATGCAATATCCATCCTTGCCGAGTCTCTATATGCACCTTTGAAATCATTAAGAATGATATCAGTTAAAATGGCATTCTCACTCCACAAATAATGGAATCCTAATCCAATTATTGTTTATTCAATACATTTAAGAAATTCCTGATTTAATCTCTGCAGATCTTACTAAATGCCAAAGAACCACTTTATGCAATAAAAGGTCCCTTGAATGATCTAAGCAAACCAAAAACAAGGGCAGTGTAAATTGTGATTTATAATTAATTGGGAGTAAACCCAGCTCTGCATAAACTGGTAAAGTCAGTGAATTCATGGGGTGGGACAACCATTTTTTGTGAACTTTTGTGTCCTTATCTCCAAAGATTTTAACAATTTATGGCCCCGTAATTCTGCCCCATAAACGGCAGTCATCCTAGCGTTATTCATAAACCTCCACCGAGGGGTGGTTGACCTTCCCTTCCAATGCATGAGAGAATGCCAATGTTGCCCCAAGTCTCTGCTTTAATATGCTGTTACCCCTGTCAATCTTCTCCAACTTGAATCCATTATTAAACTAACGGATCCCAAAATAATCAGATAAAATGTGATGCTAAGGGGTCGTAACTGGTGACCGGGCATCGCAACTGTTTAAGAAATATTGACCAGCAATTTAAAATCATCACAAAGCCATTCTAAAATGGACAGTTGAAGTTTTTGTCCCTATTGGGGATTTACATAGAACAACCACATCATCTGCATACATCAGAAGGCCAAATTGCTTTCCATTAATATTTGACACTTCACAATCAGAATATGATATGTGCTCGGCTAATCTAAAAGTGCACAATCCTGCCGCACTCATCTATGCACAGAGAACTCTCCACGCTTTCCAAATAGTCCATAGGTTTTTTTTTAATAAAGTGAATAAGTGAGGCTTATAACGTTCATCTCACCTAGTACCTTCCATAATAAGTCTCTCTCCACTTTTTTTCGATGTGTAGGTCATATACCGCTGGATAGGAATGTCCTCTATCCTGCCCCTATTTTCCATGGAAAAAGCATTTAAGGCCCAGGGGATCCAATGTACACAAACATCACACTCTTAGCCACGACATCTTATTTCAGCCAATAACCCATTCATAGCAAATTAACGGACTCATACAAAAATGTCGCCCTCATTTGTGCACCCCCGAAGTTACTGCGACTTTGGGGGCGCACAAAATGATGGTGACATTTACTGCGCCCAAGCACAGTGGGGGTTGCGGGGGTGTCCCCCGCTCTGCCTGGGTGCCTTAACGGGAGTTAAGGCGCCCAATTTGGTAAGCGAGGGACATGAAAGAAAAAAAAAGAAAAAGCACCCTGCGGCGTCAGCTCTAACCCACGTTAGTGGGAGGAGCTGACGCCGCAGGGATAGCAGGGTGCAGGTGGCACACACAGAAGTGTGCCGCCGTAAAAGGTAAGTTGGGGGTGGGAGTGTGAAGGGAAAAGCAGGCCGGGGAAGCGAGCACAGTGATCTATATCATCACCGTGCCGCGCCGTAACTGCCGTTGGCATTTCGGCCGTTACAGTTATGGGCGGCGCAGTGATCACATAGATCCCAAATTTACTACCTCTGTTCAGCAAACAGTGTCACACTTGCTGTGTGTGCACAACTCCTCTTCCCACACAAAATTACACAACTATACACACAAAATGTATAGGTCACCCCCCTGGTGTCTGTCACCCCAATCTCGGTGCCTAAGCAGGCCTTTTGGCTTGTGTGTCCCTTCTTGGTGTATATGCCTCCACCTCATGTACATATCCCTTTCCAATACCTGCATGTACCTTCTCTGTGTATTTGCGACACCCCAAACCCCCTTGATGTGTACTGCACATGTCCATCCTCTGTGTATAGATTTCATTAGATAAGGTTTGTTATGTAATGATAGACCATGTTATGTGTTTTGTCATGCTATGCTAAGTTGCTTGGCAGTCTTATGCTATTTTGTTTGCTGTACTGTAACGTGGTGTTATGTGGCTATGGTTGTGTGGCAGGGGAACCAAAGTATAGTTTATGCACCTTAGGAGGCCGGGCCAGGGCCTCACCTGACTAGGTGGCGGAGGAACCAGGCTGCAGCAATCAGAGATCACTCCGCTGGTCGCGTCTTAGAGCCAAGGTGACCAATCAGCATGAGATCTGAACCTCCAGCATCACAAGGGCCAAACATTGCAAAAGTGCTTTGAATGCTGCCTCAAAGAGACACATATCTTTCCATCAAACACCCAAATAACGAACTAAAAGGAGCCGATGCATTAATGCCCAAATTCATTGATTCATCCTCCATCAGCTTAGTGCAATTTTGAGCATATTTCACACATACACACATTTGACAATCTCAGAAACACACATTCTCAGTTTTCCTCTTGAGGGCTGTTGCTCTTGTGTCCCTCAGCAGAATTGGAAGTTCATCAACTCTGTCTTTTTCTCTCGTGTGAAGTGCAGGCATCCCAGAAAATCGGACTATATTATGAAGATTACCAAAGCTTACAGCTCAGGGAAGTCTTGATTCTATTAAGGACACAGAGGCGAGCATTATGCTTAACTTTCTTTAAGTCCGCTCATCAGCAGCTTTTTAAAATTTAACTTTTTTCAAACAAATCTTTTTTTTCTTTTCTTTTTTTTACCAAGCAAACACTCAAGGGACTACAAATCCCCATAAGTCTCTTGTTTACTGTAGTTTCATGTCCATTATAGTCCACCAAGCATGGCTCAGTTCCTTCTATGACCCACATCCTGCCTGGGTCCCTTCCTCTTTCTTTTGACAATGACCGAACGCCCCACTCCTGGAAAACCCGCCAAACACATACTACGCAACTCCAAGAACTGGAATGGAACCATGACTCCGTTTAACACTGCATTGTCGACGCTATACATCCCCAAATAAATCCAGACCAAATCCAGATGCCAGTCACTTGACTGTACTAGAAAACTCAAGACTTCTTCAGGTTATTCCCTATGATGCAAGCAGAAAGTTATACTATTAGTGTAGGGATATGCCACCAACTGCTCCATACATGGCACAGTGTTATATGCACAAATAGCGCCCACCAGCGTATCAAGGCTGGGATAATGCTCGCCTCTGTGTCGAATCTAATCGAATCAAGACTTCCCTGAGCTGTAAGCTTGGGTATTCTTCATTCTATGTCAAGACCAGAGGCAAGCATTATGCTTGTTCAAAACTACCTATGACTGTTGCAGAAATCTCTGACACAGGCTTAAAATAAAACGTTTTAAATGTGGTATCAGAAGACCAGCCAGCTGATCTCATAATATCCTGTAAAGACATCCTTGCTCTAGATGCCATTGTGCCCCTGGCTGAATGCGCACGCTCACAAATCAATGCCTGCTAATTTCATAATTTCTCTGACCCATCTAGCTACTGTTGCTGAAGCCACTGCATGATAAGACCTCCTACGCGCTATTAGTAAGTGGGTCATGCCTGCAAGTCTGACATTAGCTACCGCTTTCTCAAAATCTTTGATGCATTGTACTACACAGAGTTTAGGGTTATCCGGAAAATAAGGGTAAGAGATTACTTTGGAAGCCATCTTCGTACGTTTGGCTATAATAAACCGCAACCCCTTCCGGATTGAAAATCTTCCTGTCTAGCTCCAGCGCCTTTACGTCAGATACTCTTCTATAGGCTACCAAAGCGAGAAACATAGCCAACTTCCCTGACAACCGAGAGACTGGTAATTGGCTATTGTTCAGCCAGCTTAGAAATAATCGAAACACTTCCTCAGCGTTCCGGAGCACAGCGTATCTGGGTGCCCGAGGCAGTCGCAATTTTGCACCTCGCAACAGACGCACTAGGGCTGCGTGTTCACCTACTGGCAATCCGTCAATCTTTTCATGACCGGCCGATATGGCTAACCTGTAGACCCATAGGGTCCTGAATGCACGCCTGTCCTAAGAGAGGCTTGCCAGGAAATTGAGAATTTGTAACATAGGTGCAGAAACAGGATGTGAACCCTGTTGACTACACCAGCATTCCCATTTGTCCCATGCAGTGCTGTAATTCCTAAGTGTAGACAGGGCCCATGAGTCTCTGATGAACTCAGCAGCGAGCTGCAAAATTCCTGGCAACTCCCATCTCTTCCTGAAACCCTGCATCCCTACAATTGCAGGCCCCCCAAGTATACTAGCGGGCGTGTCTGCCTGGTGGGTTGCACAGTGGATCCGACCTGCGCGTAATCAGCCTTGGAAAATCAGAGGAAAGTTTAATTGCTCCTGGAAACCACGCCAGGGATTTCCATAACAGCACTACTAGCACTACTTCTACCGCTTCCCTTCGAACATTCGCTAAGACCGTCGTCGGCATTATGACTGTGGGAAAGGCGTAATGAACTGCTCCTGATCAACTGTGGAGAAAAGCATCCACTCCCAGAGACTCAGGATCCAGCCTCCAACGGAAAAACCTGGGAATTTGTACGTTCAACCTGGTCACAAAGAGATCGATGACGAACGGAACCCATTTCTCCTGCGGTTTCATAAAGATTGCTGGATGCAACTGCCAGTTGCTACAATCTACCAGGTAATGCGAGTTCCATTCTGCCACCACATTCTGTTCCCCTAGCAGGTACTCTGTCGTCACTACTAGTTCCTCTCCAGATAGTGGTGCCAAAAATCCTTCTCCCACTCAGCCAACATCTTGGACCTCGTACCCCACAGTCTGATTATGTAGTGGTCTGCTGAGATATTGTCCATCTTCTGGAGAATACAGCAGTGAACTTTGTTCCTGGTGAACGTTCGTACTGCACAGGAGCCTGCCAGCAATTCTAGACAATTTCAACTCTTCTTCTGACCATTTGCCTCTGGTCTCTATCCCTCTACACCTGGCACCCCAACCGACTCTACTGGTATCTGGTTCTATCACCAGTTCCGGAACATCACTGAAGATAGCTCGGCTGTTCCATTCTTCCATGTTCTGCCACCATCAGGTCAGTTCCGACCTTGCTTCCTTGTCCAGCAGGACTGCCTGGTGATAACCTACATCACCTCGAAGATGTTTTATCTTTAATCCTCGCAGGGCCCTGTAATGCAAAGTCCCTGAAACAATCGCTTGCATTGATGCTGCCAGTAGACCCACTACTCTGGCTAGATTGCGAAGCAAAATAGTCTGCTCTCAGCTCTTTCTTGATGGCTTTCATCTTCGGAGAAGGCAGTTCGAGGGATGCTTTCTTGTTGTCGACCATGAACCCTAAGAACTCTAATCTTTGCATGGGCTGTAGCTCTGATTTAGCTAGGTTGATCAGAAACCCCAGGGAGGTAATCAGGGTGCATATCCAGCGCACTTGCTCTTGGAAAGCTACACTGTCTTGCAATGTTGTCTATGTACACAATAATATGTATACCCCTTTCCCTAATGGCTGCCGCTACTGGTCTCATCACCTTTGTGAATGCCCACAGTGCTGAGGCAAAGCCAAAGGGCCGGAAACTGAATTGCCAACTCTCCTCATTCCAGCGGAAGCGAAGGAATCTCCGGTGTTCTGTCGCTATAGGAATAGTGAGGTAGGAGTCCTTCAAATCCAACCTCGCTAGCCAATCTCCCTGTCAGAGAACATCTTGGAGGAGATGAATCCCCATCCATCCGTTCAACTCTTTCAAATGTTGTAACTGGTCTCTACTTTCCTTTTCTGTGCACCGGAAACATATTGCTGTAAAACCCAGGGTCTTCTAGTGTACTGAGTTCTATTGCTCCCTTGTTTGCTAGACTGTGTAACTCTGCCTGAAGCAGGAGCATCTCTTCTCGAGCCATGTGGATGGGGAGGGGAACTACTTTTTGTGTGGGCATACCAGTAAATTCTAGCCATAAGTCCACTACTGCCTGTAACACCCAGGAGTCGCTTGACAATTCCTGCCATTTCTCTTGCAAATCTGTCCCCAAAAACCATACCTTGTGCATCTTTGCTTGCTACATAAGTGGCTAAGTCACTAAGCTTAAAGTCTACTTTTAAAAGAATGCTTCTAATCCTCTCCGAAGAGAGTTCTGTAAGGAAGGCATGGTATCGAACAGTAAAGACAGACACACATGATCACAGTTCAAGGGTGTTTATTGAGCTTCAGTGGGTTGGTTTAATGCCTATCTAATGTTAAATCTAAGGATGGGAGCAAGCTACAACCATCAAATAATAATAACGCAGTCCTAGTCAAGTCTCTGTCAAAAGAAAAAGGGCCTATACTAATAAACCTATTGTCAATCCTTACTTCTAAATGCAAAAGGGTGTGGGATAATTGAGTATGCAAAAAGAAAAGTGTTCAAGAAGTCATATGTCAGGACGTTGAGCAGTTGGCTTCCTTTCCCCGCATTTTTAGCACGGGGCAAGTCGGCACATTCGAGCTTCGCACACACTCTGGCTTCTCTGCCACAATGATTCTGTTCAAAGCAAAGGTATCAAGGCCTTCTGCCAAAGCCTCTTTTCCCATAACTGCAGCGGGCCTGTCATAACAAACAAATATCAAATTTCCACACTTATCAGATTTTCACATGCATAAGTTCTCGCTTCCAGTATTCATCATGGGACTCTCTCCTTCAGACTTGGACCCCCTTTTTTACCACAATGTTCACACTTGGTCTCTCATGTTTGGGCTCAGACCATGGATCATTGGGGCTTGGATTCCTTGTTCACCATATTCACATTTGGTCTCCCTTGTTCGGGCTCGGACCATGTAGTCTCACTTTCTACGGTTTCCTATTGATATCAAAATTGAAGACTTTCGAATGTGCATTGGATTTTGCTTAAACCCTTGCAAGACTACTTCGATTCACTGATCAATCTTCTATTTTTATTTCCACCAATTCTTGGCAGGATACCTTACAGAGACCTTTGATTGAGCACATTCACAGTGCTGGACTACTCCGTCAATGGTATCGTATCTTTCCTTCTTAAGTTCAAACATTCATCAGTCCTTTAGCTTTACTCGCGTCTTTCATCACATGTGTTTAACAATGTTCGTTCCAGCGCTTGTTATACAATGCTGCCGCTCGCAACCTTGACTCCATCACAGACCGGTCTTGCATCGGTCTCCCCAACTCAGTGGCTGGGCCGCGTTGATCTCTCTGGCGCCTCTTTGTTCTTGAAGCCAAGAACGATACCACAGCGGCTGCTGCTCCTCCCTGCCTATGCGGGAGGACCTCTGGTATCTCTGACACACAATGCAGGATTCTTCAGTTTGGTTTCCTGGCCTTTCTGACTCAGAGGTTTCTTGAAAATAGCGGTTTCTTGCCAAATAGGTCAAGGGTATTTCCCTCCTTGCGAACCCATCTTGGTTTGCCATCTTTCTCCCCTCGTTCAGCGGCCAACTTGAAACTGCTGTTCCTTCATGTGCTTTGCCTCGCTCTGAATGTGCTCTTGTGCTCTGCCTTTTATCTGTGTGGGGAAGCTTAATGGAAGTCAGGTGTGAGTGATTGTCAGTAATTGCCTGACTTCACCTGACCATACTAGCGCAATATTTCAGGTACACTGCTCGGGTGTGAGTCTGTTTTCTCCCAGAGTGGGCTGTCTGTGTGGAAGTGTTTGGGAAGGGAAAGGGTGGGGGTAAAGTTCCCACGTATCCTACCTGGTAGGATGGGGTAAAGGTGTTGCGGGGGAGGGATACTGCATCTCACCATCTGGTGTCCCACTCCCCCTCCCTGAAGACCCCTCACCCAGGTGATCCTCATGCACTGGTCCACCCCCAGGAACTGGATCCAAAAGTAATGGCCATGTCCTGGCCACCTGGATGACAGATCCCCGTGAACAAGCGGGTGAGACACCTTCTGGTTTCTCACAATGCGCAGTTAGCATTACCGAGAAGGCAAACTGCGAGAGTTTGCGCATCTATGGGCTCTCCCGTATCTTTGGCTCTCTCGGCCAGGTCGGTAATTTTGGCTTATGGGACAGCCAAATCTAGAATTTTATCCTGGCATCCTTTCCAGGCTCTATCAACAGCCTTCTTTATTATGTCCCTGGATGTTTTGTGACAAAAGTCACTGTCTTGGGATCCAGCTCTGGGGTATCTGTAACCTTGCCTGGTAGGTTAGGCATTGGATACTCCACTCTCATATGGAACCGTACTTCTTGTTCCAGCAGCTTGCTGATCTGCTTTGCTATGTACAGGGCCAGTTTGGGTGAAGGCACCCATGAAGGCACCCATTCCATTGACTTGGGGTGCCTGATGGCATCAGGGTCAAACATATCGACTGTGTTGTCTTCTTTGTCTCCATTACCCAGGGTGGCTTATTTCTGTAGGACTTGGCCACTGAGGTGCACATCCTCATTGTCCTCCTCGTCCTCATCATCATCAGGCGAGTAACTGCTGTCACCGTTCCCTGTAATAATCACCCCTGGGGTAGGGGGTAAGAGGTGTGGCACCATCAACTTCAGTAAGAATGCCTCTTTTCAATTTACTGAAGGCGTCGACCACCTCACGGGGCCTTGTGTGGGGAAGCTTAATGGAAGTCATTGTGGCTCTTGGGAGTGGGGGAGGGTAGAAGAATCTGGTCTCTTCTGAGCTTTTTTACAACCCCCCTGTTCATCCCCAGACTTGTGGTGTCCTGCAGGGCTGTCCGCCCTCCTTTTCCTATCTCTTCCTGTACCCTTTGCGGCTAAAAGGGACTTTAGAGCCTCCAGGCAGTGCTGAATGGACTTCACCCTTTGGGAAACCACCATTACGAGGGAATTCCCTAGTACTTTCTTGAAGCTCAGGGATACGTCTCTGTCCGCATCAGGGATATCCTCTGTCCACTCCTCCTCATTCCATTCTGGGTAAGTGCTCTTAGATGCGATCGATGATATGGGGTACACTCTTAGATAAAAGTCTTGGGGCCTCATTACACGGTAGGCAGTAAGGGTTAACGGTCACCGGTAATGGTGACCGTTAACCCTTATCGCCTTACTACGAGGTCCCTTAGCGGGTTGGTACTTTAACGCCTGCTTTTAGCAGGTGTTAAAAACCAACCCGCTAAGGGACCTTGGTGCTAATTACGGCACCGCAAATTTGCGGTACCGTAATTAGCACCTTCCCCATTCCCATTATGCCCTATGGGACAAAAATGGGAATGGGGAAGGGCAATGGTGGAAGGGGGAATTACCGCCCCGCCAACCTTGGAATAGGGCGGTAATTCCCCTTTCCACCAAGGCGGTGCCGGTATTTTACCGTGTAATGAGGCCCTTGGACTTGAACTCTTCAAGCTGCAACAGTTGTAGAGGAAAGTACTGGGAGTGATAGGTACTGTGTACTGTTCAAGATGTTAATGTGCCAACCTTGAGCTTGAACAGGGTAAGCTGCAGCAGAAGGTACTCTGCTACTCCAGTATCACCAGATCAGGAATAAATATATGTAGCAAGATGTATGCACTGCTGTTGGATGTGCTCCCAGAAAATCTGAATTTGAGCTTCAGCTCACACTCTATAAAAGGTGGTAACTTGCTCGCGTGTTAAGTAGTCTCACCAATAACGATGTGACACCACTCATTAGTTTCTTAGGTTTATTGTAAGGAAGTCCCTCACAGCATATCTGATTCAAACTGCATCTCCTTCTCATCTCTTTCTTAATCTCAATCTAGATTCTAGAACCACACAAGATGAACATGGAACATGCATAGTGTCACTTCTACATTATAACATCTCCTCCTCCACATTGTTTCTGAAGATTGCGACTATGAACTATATACATTTCTGAAGATTGCGACTATTAACTATGTACACGTTTACACTCACCACATGGCTTACAACTTTACACTCTGATAGTATACATGTAAAGGATACACGTGATGTTTCTTTGGTGATTCTCAGATGGCAGATATGAATAATGTACATTGGGCCTCATTACGACCCAGGCGCTAATGGGTTAACGGCGCCGTAAAAGGCTGCGGCGCCGTTAACCTATTAGCGCCTAATTACGAGGTCCCTTTGCTGGACCCGACCTTAACGGTGGTGTAGACCAGCCGTTAAAGTAGGGACCCGCAAAGGGACCTTGGTGCTAATTACGGTGCCGCAATTTGCGGCACCGTACTTAGCGCCTTCCCCATTCCCATTGAGCCCTATGGGGAAAAAATGGGAATGGGGAAGGGCCATGGAGGAAGGGGGAATTACCGCCCCGCCAACCTTGTAATGGGGTGGCAATTCCCCCTTTCTCCATGGCGGAGTCGGTAACTTACCGGCATGGACCATGGTGCTAGTAGCACCATGGTCTTCCGCCAGGGTCGTAATGAGGCCCAATGTGTACATTTGACAGACTCAATAATAATAAAAATCCTCATTGAAATTATGCACAATTCTTCTAGGTCTCCTAGAGTTTGTAATGTTGCTCTGATGGGTGGTCTTCCTCGCTTGGTCAACATCACTTGAATTTGCAGAACACTCAGCTTTATCACTAGGCATCATGCATCCATCCTTCCCTGTTCCTTGTGAGAAGTATATATTGTCACTGTTCTCAGGTCGACCTTTTATCCTGGTTAATACGACATCATCACATGACCACCTGTTGCCATCCTCTAGAGTCACTGACTTCTTTGAGCATTTGACCACTCTCTGTAGGGAACGATACCTGGATTCTCCTTTACAAACTTTCTTGGGTTCTCTTACTCTGACCCAATCCCCACTCTCAATTTTGCTCTCCTTTACATGCTTGTGATTGTCATAATATTTTTTATATTCTTCTTGTTTCTTCTTTATTTTCTTTACAATCTCCTCCATATCAATGTTCTTACTTCTCTTGAGAGTCATCCATGCAGGTCTCAGTCTGTTTGTGGCAATTCTTCCTCTCATCAGTATCAAAGGTTCCATTTCTGTCACTGAGTGTGGAGTAACCTTGTATGTATTCAATGCCTCTTTAAGTGTTTCTTTCCACAGGAGATTATTTACAATGGCCAATTGTATTGTATCTTTTATAAAGTGATTCATCCTTTCTACTAGTCCGTTTCCTATAGGGTGATATAAAGCTGTCGTGGTGTGCTTGATTGCTCTCTTCTCTAGGAACTCTTGGATTTCCTGTGACATAAATTGGGCACCATTATCTGATATTAACTCTTGTGGTTCACCCTCTCTGCTGAATATTTCTTCTAGAAATGTTTTTACTTTCCTGGCTGAAACAGATTCTTCAATGAACCCACACTCCACCCACTTGGATGTATAGTCAACTAATACTATGAAATAAATCTTTTGTGGTTCTAGTGTCTTGTACGGACCTGCTATGTCAATAGCCAATTTTGTCCAAACTGCATCAGGTACTGGTACTGGTTGTAGTGGTGTTGTCCTAGTCATCTTTCCTTTATCGCTCACCTCACACGCAGAACAATCTTTGACCATGGCTTCCAAATCTCCCCTCATGTTGGGCCACCAGTATGCTTATCTCACTCATCTCTTCGTTAGACTTCTCCCTACATGCCCTTCATGTGCAATCTCCATTATTCTCTCTCTCAAGGCTACGATCTCCCCTGTAGATGCATGTCTCATCACATGAAATTTCGTCTTTAATCTTCTCCCAAGTTCCTATGTCTCTATTGACTCATTTCCAGTCACTCACCACTGCCCTCCTCAACTGTTCTTGTTCTGAATCTTTCTTCAAAGCTTCAATCCATTCCTCTCTATTGAAACTAGAATGTACTTGCGCAATGACACACTCAGTGTTTTGTTCCTCCATTGCCTCATCATTTCCACTGAAATCTTCACCTTCACAGATACAAGGCAAGCGGGAAAAACAATCTGCCACCACATTTGTTCTCCCTGGAATATACTTTATGATTACGTTGTACTGCATAATGATCAGGATCCACCTTCTAATGCGTGGAGATGTCAAATATGGGTTTTTTGGATTCATGACATGAATTAGTGGCTTGTGATCTGTCTTGAGTTCAATGGGAATTCCCCCAAATGAGTCCTTTGAAATGTTCGAGGATCCATTTCACCACTAGAGCCTCTTTTTCAATAGTTGAATAATTCCTTTCCGCTCCTTTCGAGGTTCTAGAAGCGAAAGCTATTGGAACCACTGATCCATTTTGCACTTGTTCCAAAACATCTCCAAAACCGATGTTACTTGCATCCACGGATATCATGGTCTTGGCACTACAATCAAACATCTTAAGAACAGGTGCTTTATTAATTAACATTTTGATTGTCTCCAGTTCCTTTTTGCACTCATCGGACCATTCAAATTTGGTACCTTTATTCATCAAGTTTCTCATTTGACTTGTCCTGTCGGCATACTGATCCACAAATTTCGAATAATGTTCTGTCAGGCCTAATAAGCTCCGAAAGTGATCTTTGTTCACAGGATTTGGTAATTTGAGAATGGTGTTCACCAAAGTTTCCTTAGGCTTTATTCCCTCCGCATTTATGCAGTGTCCTAGGTATGTCACCTCCTTTTTCTTTATTTTACACTTTTCAATCTTAAGAGTAAGACCTTTTTGTTGTATGACCTGCAACACTCCTAACAGTTTGGCATCGTGATCCTCTTCAGTCATGGCAGACACCAATATGTCGTCCTGAAAATAATACACCTCTCGTAGACCCTTCAATAGATATTGCTTCAGTCTCTGGAATACAGCAGCTGCCGACGCTAAACCAAACAGCATTCTTTTATACCTAAATGCACCCAGGGGTGTTATGAACGATGTAAGGTGTCTAGACTCTTCTTCCAGGACCACCTGATGGTATGCAGAGGATAAATCCAACGTAGTGAAAAATTTCACAGGCTCCATGGTAGTGAGCATTTCTCCAATATTAGGTAGGGGATGGCGATCTACCCATATGCTGTTATTGAGGTCCCTCAAATCAACGCACATACTGATTGACCCCTCTGGTTTCCTTATAATCACTATAGGAGAAAGCCACTCAGAGCTCTCTATTGGTTCAATTATGTCCTGTGAGCATAATTTCTCTAATTCCTTTAGTAATGCTTCCCGGGTGCCAATGGGAATATTCCTTACTTTGTGAACCACTGGCTTTGTCCCTCTCTTAAGAATTATGCGATGTTTGAAACCTCTGAGAACCCCAATATTGTCATTGAATACCTTTGGAAAACTCTTGGCTAAATTTACATCATTTTCACAGCTCTTGACTGTCACACACAATATGGGTACGTCCTCACCTGGATGTATCTTGATCTTCAGCGCTGCCTGTTCCCACCAACCAACAATTGAGAAACCATCTTGGGCCTCATATAATCTGCAATATGTCTTTCTCCCTTCAAAGTCCAAATGTACCCAAGTATAGCCCACAATGTTGATCGGTGTCTTACCATAACCACTCGCTTTAACTTTGGTCATTTGTAAATCTTCCATATTCTTCTTTAACACATTGAGATACGTCTCCATGTCCACCATCGTATAGGGAGACCATGTATCAACCATAACTTGTAAGGTAATGCCATGTATAGCCATAGACACCCATGGGCCAACCGAACTTTCCATCGATGTGAGTGCCAATATCTGCACTTCTTCCTCAAAACCACTTGTGATGGCCACCACATCATCCGAACCACTTACTTCTTCTAGTGCTCTCACGCTATTCGAAGCACCTCTTCCAAATTGAGTGTTATACTTTGCCGTGTTGTAACGTGAATTGAATCTACCCCTTCCTATGGAAGTGGGGCAGACTTTGCCAAAGTGTCCTACCTGTCCACATTTGTAACACTCAGCCCTATTTGCCGGGCAATCCTTCTCTGGCTTGGTATGCTTATACCATCCACATTTGCCACAGTTGTTCTGTGATCTATGCAATGTTTCCCTGTTTTGTCTGGAGTTCATGCCTAAATCCGACTTTACTATTCTCTTCACAATTGCAACTAATGCCTCTTCATCTCTGTTGGATCCCTCCATTTCTTGGACTGACTTTATGTCAACATACTCTGGTTTATTCTGAACCTCTTTCATGCACTTTTCACCAAGTTCAATTGACCTGGCTATATCCAGCGCTTGTTCTAGCGTCGGATTCTTGGCTTGCCATAGTCTTTGCTGGATCCGGGGATCAACTACATGCAGGACAATCTGGTCCCTCAAATATTCTTCCGCAACTCTTCTAAATTCGCATGTAGATATCAGACCTCTCAACGCTGCAACATATGTATCTACCGATTCATTCTTGCCTTGCTTCCTGGAAAAGAATCTGTACCTCTCAAGTACAATGTTTGTTTTGTTCCCAAAATGTACGCTCAACTTAGATAAAGCCGTCTCATATTTTCTAGTACTGCTAGCGGAATCACTTGTCCCTTCCTCCGCATCATTAGGATTTGGCAAAGTTCTGAATATCCTCAAAGCTTCTGCCCCCACACAATTGAGTAAAGTAGCCTCATTTAAATCATCATTAAAACTTAGCCCCTCCAATTGCCCTCAAGTAGACTTGAAAGTTATCCAGCCACTGCTCCCATTTGCATACTGGAATCCCCGGTTGGGCAAGGAATTTTACAGGAGCCACAATGTTCTGCATGTCTACTATAGCTGTCTTGATGCTGTGGTGGGATGTGTGATTATTGAAATGACCACTTGTCTTTAATGAATGATATGCTGTCTCTTTCACTCCAACCAAATGTATATCGTCAGTATCTTGGCCTGTGCACGTTTCGTTTTTCTTTCGTTATTTATTTTTATTTTAATTGTTTGATCACGGGCTACACGTGGATACTGTGCAGCGCGCCAAATGTCGTCGCCAACGCTGTTCCTTCAATGACAGTGCACGTACTACAAGCGCTCATTTACATCGTATTGTTCGTAGCAAATGCTGTTGCCATGGTATCACAGTCGAAATCCCCACAAAATGGAGGCACGTAGACTCACGCATCTAGGTCCTTTCCTCTGCAGGAAGCAGACCGTGTGGGCAATGACGCGCAGACCCACCACGTGTTCTGTGGAGCTCCTCCGTATGACGGCTCACGCACAGTTCAAATGATGCCGCTCCCCCCAATGCGTTCCCCGCTGAGGATGACGCGCAAACTCACCGCGCGTTCTGTGGAGTTTTTCCGCACGACGGCTCACGCACAGTTCAAACGATGCAGGCCTCCTTCAATGTTTCACCCGGTGAGCGAAACTCATTCACCGTACCAAAGTCTGACCTTGTTCTCTGTTGGTTGCAGTTCGCGTGGGCTCAGCTGTCTTCAGCGGCACCGCAACCCCAGACTTCACACCGTCTTCTCCAGGAGTGTACGTTGTAGTATATGATAACGCACACCAACACACATCCAAGGACTTCCTTCACTTCCAGTTCCTCGTCGCCAATTGTTAAGTAGTCTCACCAATAACGATGTGACACCACTCATTAGTTTCTTAGGTTTATTGTAAGGAAGTCCCTCACAGCATATCTTATTCAAACTGCATCTCCTTCTCATCTCTTTCTCAATCTCAATCTATATTTTAGAACCACACAAGATGAACACTCTAATAGAACATGGAACATGCATAGTGTCACTTCTACATTATAACATTGCGCTATTACGGATAGCCTGATAAGGTCGGGAAGTCTCTGAAATGCCGGCTTTGCACACCGGAAATGACACGGCCCATGTCATTGCCGTTAAACGAATCTCAGTCGTTGCAACAACGATTGTGGTCCTGTGTTGTGCTGGAACGGTTACTGCGCTGCTGCTGAGACTTGAAATGTCTCCTCGTACGTGTGTGAGAGACGGGCCAGGAGCTTTAACAGAGCGTGTTTGCACACGGCTCTGCTCCGCGCGGCAAAGACAAATATGCAAGCTACAATGTAATGTGAATAAATGAATGTCGCATGCCCGAACGCACATATATTAAAGTTGAAAAGGTATTTCGCGCTGCACACGCAATAAAGGCTTTTATGACAGAAGCTCACAGATATCGCGCGCACCACACGCTCTCTTTAAATACATGTAAATTACAACTAGCATATAATAAATGGTAACAAGGCACGCAGCCCGCATTTCCCAACTTAACTGCTGAGTGAGCAGCAAAAGAAAGAGGAAGGGACCAAAGCAGGATGTGGGTCATAGAAGGAAATGAGCCATGATTGGTGGACTTTAATGGACATGAAACTACAGCACACAAGAGACTTATGGGATTTGTAGTCCCCTGGGTGTTTGTTTGGTTAAAAAAGCATACCGCTTGCCTCTGGTCTTCACATAGAATTGGGGTGATTACAGGTTTAGTATTGGTGGTAAATTTCAGCAGTATTTGTTAAAAACAGTTGGACTTTTTCTGCCAAATTGAAGTACTATTGTATTGTTCAACCATAAGGGTTGTGGATACTGTGCCCATATACAATGTTCTGAGAAACACAGCCAACACGTGTTTCAACCCTCTGGGTCTTTATCTAGGCTGTATACACAGTGAACACAAAACACAATAGCCCTCCAAGAATATCCGTGATTTTACCGAATTCACTTCACCTTAAGGAGAAATCTTTGATTTATTTTTTATTATGCTGGTGGTGCCTACTTACCGAACCAATTCGAGGAAAAAAAAAGATTCCTGAATAGGTGAAATTGGATAGAGTGGAATCTACGGTATCGCCCCTCCAACACCCACCATCTTTATTTCCATTCATGGCTTATGCACCCTGCCACATCACTGCCACAAAGCATTGGTGATATATCAACCGACACCCCCCAGTTAATCCATCTCTCATCTCACTAACTGCCACTCGTGGAACGCTCTCACTTATACAGCTGACATCACACACTCCAACCTTCTACATTCACTCAGCTCACCCAACATTCACCCTGCAGACAGAGAAGCTTGGATACAACACATTGCTGTGGCCAGCAATCTGCTGCACCTTCAGTACACCTAGAGCTGCAGCAGTGGGAGTTGGGAGATGGGCAAGCCGAAAGTTGTCAAATCACACATTGGGCCAAGTGTCCACCAAAAGAGCCATCAATCAAACAGTTTACCATTTATTTACATTTCGCAGGCAGAGTCAGTCAGTACAATGCATTGTAGAACTAAACACAAGCAGAGTCAGTCAGTACAATGCATTGTAGAACTAAACACAAGCAGAGTCAGTCAGTACAATGCATTGTAGAACCAAACACAAGCAACCAAATACAGTATGAATGTATGAATGTAGGGTCATAGTCATGCCTCATTAACATCTAACAAAACAAACTTTAGTACAATATCAAAATCAATATTTTTATGAAAAGAGTTTCCAGAGGTTACAAAGTTCACATAAAATCACATATGTTTGCAAAGAGGCGTTAAACAAAAAGTGAGCCAAAAACATGATTATTTGACATTTTCTAAAAGAGTGACACCCAGCCTGGTGGTCATGGTATTTGAACCAACACCATTGACAGTGCAACATTCCTATCCCATGAATTATTCATTCATTATTATGGTATTTACTGAGTGTGCACTTAGCTTCGAGAAGCAACAAAGCGCTATACAAACATAGGGAGAAAACATGGTGAGGGGAGCAGAGAAACAAGGGAGTTGAGCACTAACAACAGGGGAGACGGGCAATTTGTCAGAAAGGGATCTACAAGTAACCAGGGGACGGAACGGTGGGGTCAGGCAGACATATTTCAACACATTGGCTGTCCCATTTGTGCCCAGTCTTCTTCAGGGATGCAGTCATTCATCCTGTCATTCATGTGGTCATGTAGGGTACCCTGAGGCAGATGTATATGATCAGCTAATACAATGGTTTTTGAGGAGTTGCTTAAAAACAAGTTATTATGTCAAATAACTAACAGCTTTACGAATACAGAAGAAGATCCAAGAGATTGCATCCACCGTCCAATTCCTCCTCAAGGCATTGCCACGAAGAAATGTGATGCCACCTTTAGGGGTCGGGGCAGAGAACCTAATTTAAGTTACAGATTCCCCAAAGAACGCTTAACATGTCATACAAGAACAGGGATATCCCTTTTCCTAATATACGAGGTGTCGCATGAGAGTCCAACTGTGGAGTCCTCTTTTTGCAGTGAGGATCTGTTAAAAGATAGCAGTATTAAGTGGTGTTGTATCGCATGGCACACAAGCATGAGAGGGAGGTGAATTCTCCTGACATACAGCATATGCAAGTTTCTTTATTTGGAAAAATGTACAGCCAATTATTTAACCGGGTTTAAGGTGGTCAAAATGAGGCCAAAAGAATCTGTAGACATCATCAAAACAAACAAACCTGCATAACAGTACCCAACAAAACACAGATGAAGACAGAAAAGTCTTCAGTTGCATAGGAGAGACGAGGTTAGCTAATTAATAAGACACAGCTCGTTTAATGGGGGCACTCTTCAAGCTTTCATATTACTCATAAACGTTTCAGGCAAAAACAGGCCTGATTTATGGCTTTAAGGACTTTGGACCTCACTCTTAGTGATATTTGTACAAAAAGACAAATATTTAACTGACAGAACTCCAGCCTAAACCCCCCTCCCAAAAGAGGTCTTGGGCTGGCCTGCTGAGCCTTCCCCAGAATAGGAACAGTCCCCACAGAATATCTCCTCCTTGGAGCATTCTGGATAGATTCTCCTTTCCTAATCCGGTTAAATCTAACCAAATATGTGACTTACTACCTCTCCTTTCAAGGCATACCCCTACAGTCCAAAAATTCGAGATAAAAAAGAATAGGTTTATACTCTAAAAGTCTCTTTATACGGTTCACAATGCACCATCCCGTGACTCATCGTCTCTAAGGTTCTTTCTGAGAAAGTCCTCCAGTTTGTCTCCCGTTTGTGGTGGAGGATGACCAGGGGCTACAGATGCTGCTGCTTCTCTGGCACAAATGCAGGTGTAGGTGGACTCTCTCTTCCGCTTTATGAGCAAAATGGCGTTGCCTGCTCCGGTTTCCACAGAGGAGCTTAAGACGAATTTATCACCCCCTTTTCCTAGGTTCCGGATACTTTTCTTCTCAACAACTTCTCTATTTCTCCTATGGACCTGATCCAACTCAAAGCCATACCACATTCTTGTTCATCCTCCCACTGTGGGGTTAACCCCACTGATCAGACTCTCATCCCTACCCCTGTCTTGGGAAAAGCATGCCCTCCCTTTCCTTGCTGCTATGCTAGCAACCACCTGATTAGCACCTGGTGCTTTCTCCTGGTGCCCAAATTACTCCTGATGTCTTCCTCCTCCCTCCTTCTGATTTCTCCCTACTACCACCTCCTCATACACTCCACCTCCTTTTATGTCTATGTATCTTCCTGCCTCCAGCATCTTCCACTCTTCCCTCTCCGTATCGTTAAAGTCCTCCCACAGTCTCTTTCCTGAATCGCCAACTCACTCCAATATCCTACCAACTCCTCTCTGAATGCCCACACCTCCCATTCCTGTGAAGTGCCTTTATACTCAAGTAACTGCTCGTCCGGGGCTGTCCTGAGCGTAAGGGCCTGCACGCGTGTACACGTGGCCAAATAATTGGTTACTGTGGAACTGCTTCCTCCTCTCAGGTGCAGCATATGTCTTAGTGTGCGATCGGCATGGCTGCACCATCACAGCTTTAAATTGCCAGTCCACCATCTTGGATTATTTATCTGTGCAAGTGTGTGCATGTGTGACCGTAGTGTGGACCATGGCGGAGCCATGACTGCATCAGTCAAAGTGGCAAGTGTAGTGAGTACTCCATGGTTGTTACCATCACCTTGGGGATGGTGGACCCTGTATCTTGCTTAGCCAGGGTTGGAGAGTGGCTGCACTGCCCAGCGTGAGGCTGCCTCTACTTTAAAGGGCCAGCAGTGTTTTTGTCCAGCAAGTAACTGTCTCCTGCCCAGTCGTCCGGGCTAGGAGAGGTTCACCAGGGGACCATATGCATAATGCCTCTGGGGTCATCATTCACTAGCTTGAGGAGGACCCTGGCTCCCTTGGTGACCTCACTAGAGGCCCCCAGAATAAGACAGGGGTCATTGTCACAGTGCCCAGTGTCCATTTCCAGCGCAACAGCGTTCAGGCAAATCAAAATGCAGTTTCATGCTTGACATTTGACAACAAAAGTGGTTCATAAAAATGCTTGTATTTTTCAATGCCAAGCTATACCATTAGAAGTATATGTAAAGAATGATCAATCCAATGAAAGACAAATTGGGATGGAGTCAACATTGGAGAGAATTCCAGAAACTTGGAGCCGTGATCGAAAAGGCTTGTTTCTGAAGCTGGGCCCCGATGACCTTGGGAAGTTCAAGATGATCGATGCCGAAAATGCATCTGCAGAATTTCGATCTTGGAAGGATGCAGCCAGATTAATCCACAGAAAATATTTCAATATAAAATACGAAATAGCAGAGTGCATCATGGCAATGAAATTGAGGCAGTAGGGTGACTGCAGTACAGGCTAGTGGCATGGGTCTCTTTGGCCTGCCACCAATCATCAGAAACACATTGCATGATACAATTTACAACGCTGCACAGTAGAGTAGAACTCTGTTGCTAGTTATGACACATAAGAGACATAGATGCCAGCCTCAGAGACTAACTACCAAAGCTAAAATTTACAAGACCCTAGACGCTATACTTAGGAAACCCCAAGAAGAGGTCAAACTGAGGAGGGTGAGAAAGCTCTTTAGGGATGACAGCGACTAAGAGATGATCATGAATATACCTTTCAGTCCAAATATGAAGAGACCCATAGAATTCCAGGCTCTCAAGACAGTACCCGGCCAGTGCAGACACACATAATGAGGTTGCGAGACAAGAATTGACCAATGCTGTGGATATAGACAATAGGGTACCCCCAGCACAACCATTACAACTTACAACTTAGCAGAATTTTTTAGAACAAAGCAGACGCTTCAAAAGGGGCAACAGGAAGAATACTACAAAACATGTCAGGTTCACAGATCCAATATTCAAAGATACCTCAATCCCAAATTCAAATGAGGATGTAGAGGAGGAGATAATAGATGAGGGGGAGGAAATAGAACACACAAGAACAATAAGAACCAGAGTGGATCACAGGAATGAACAAGCAGTGAGACCAAAAAGGAACGTGAGAACTTAATCACTAACCTTTCCAATCGGCAGCTCAATGAAATCAGTGTCCTTAACAAGGGCCCCACGTTTGTGCCCACCAAATCACTAGATCATGTTGAGACGCAAATAGATCTGTTTAAATTTATCAGGAAAGTTAAACTCAAAATTCTTTTTCACAATAATCCAAATAAGAAAGTGGTATCTTGTTCCCAAGAGACACTGAGCACATTCATAATTGGTAATATTGAGGACACCAAGCTATTATTGGCTATTGATGAGGAGCTAGCACACCAGGAATGGGTGTCATACAGGAGCTGGAAATAGAATCGGACACATTTATGGAATCCAAACTAAAGGCCAAATCGAAATTCATGCCTATGCTTTCACGAGAATGTTATATTGAGACCTTTCACAAAGCAGTGATCAGAGATATCCAGGCACAGATGGATAAGACTAAACAGCACAAAATAAGACATATACGAACTTGACAAGAGAGGAATTCAAAGCATTAAATGAACTTGCCAATGACCAAACGATAATAATCAAGAAAGCCAACATGGGCGGGAATTTAGTCGTATTGGATAGGCAAGACTATGGGTGCCATTACAACCTTGCCGGTCTGAAAAGAAAGTGCCAGTATTTCCGTATACCAGCACTTTTCCGGACCAGCAGAGTACAAGATTGCCAGTGGGGTTTACCTGACTTACCCCTGGCACAGAGATGGAGGTAAGTCAGGTCCCCACTTGCAAAAAAACAGCCTGTATTTCCTGCAGTGGTATTAGCGGTGCCGGAAATACCTGCAATCCCCTCCAAGGAGTCATATTTACTGGTATTCCCGCCAGCTGTAATATCCCTGAAATTCTGGGGTAGCAGGCAGTGGGAATGGTAATATCGTTTGATGGTATCCCACCGGAATTATCGCCAGGCTACTGGCAAACGTGTAATGACTCCCTATATCTCCATCCCGAAAAAACATTTGCAAACGCCTGGTTGTTACAAGAAGCTTACCAGTAACCCTATTGAAAATGTCATGCAGGTAATTATCCTTAAATGGCATGCCAAAGGCATCCTGACAGATGACGATAGAACATTTCTGATGAATGAGGATCCCTCCATTCCAACTATATATTTTTTACCAAAAATCCATAAAGAATATGAGACCCTACCAGATGTAAAACCCATATTAAGCGGAATAGGGTGGATTATTGAAAATGCCTCCAAATACATTGACCAATACCTAAACCACTAGTAGTAAACTTGGACTCATACACACATGACTCAACCCACATCATACAAAAATGAACAACTCAGACATGGTAAGACAACTATTATCTAGCGAGTGTGATGTTAAAGCATTATATACTTCTATTGACAATGGACTAGCCATTAAATCATTCCTTTATCACTTTCAGGAATGCCCGCGACGTACTACCTACATTTTGAAATGCTGAAAGAATTACTAACTTTCACCATTCTTGGGAGGATATCTCAGGGGCAACGTGCTCGCCTTGGAAACAAGACGATGCGGAGCACCACAGGTTCGAACCCCGGGTCAGCGCGTAGAAACCTCTGGGTATTAAGCGTGTTATAAATAACCCATCATATCATATCATATATCATATCATGAGAAATGCCATCTTTATATTTAATGAGAAGTACTATTAACAGGTTAAGGGAGTTGCGATGGGGGCCTGCTATGCAGCAGCACTAGTTAACCTTTTCATGGCCCATTACTTTCTAACACACGCCTTACCGCCATATGACATGAGCGAGCATGTCCTTAATTGGAATCACTACATTGATGACATCCTGTCAATATGGGATGGGACACAAGACCAATTTAGGCAATATGCTTGTGTTCACAAGCGATTTTAGTTGGAAACTAGCCGGCACATAGAGAAAAAGACAATTTAATTTTTGGAACTGACCATTTATATAAAGGACACCATGATAGAAACATGCATGTTCGTAAACCAACTGAAGTTAATTCCACCCTATCAGCGATGTGTGGCCAACTAAGTAGTACTATTCGAAACCGACCGGTAGGTGAGCTAAACAGAGCCAAAAGCAACTACAGTGAGACGCGTATAACAGAGAAACAATGCAGTCTAGTCAGACAAAGGTTTAGGAACAGAGGTTAAACTGAGAAGACAATTGAAACAACTACATTAAAAGCGAGCGAAAAGTCTAGAGAGGAACTAATTACCACCAAAGCCGAAGCTGCAGTTAAGACTAAGAAACAGGACCAGGTGAGGTTCGTCAAAGAGTACAACGGAAGCGCATGAGCTCTTCAAAATCCTCAATAGGCATTGGTATTTATTGACTATGGACGAGGTACTCAAAGAACATGTACACACTAAACCCAACCTTGTGTATTGGAGAGCTCCTACCATAGGTAAGTGACTATGCCCGAGCTACATGGCGCAGGAAGCAGGTGAAGGAAACTGGCTGGAGACAGCGGGAAGTTGGAACGAAGGATTCTACACATGTGGCTTTGCAGGACGTACTCACATGCACTACATAATACGCAGTTTCGGAGCGACCAACACACAACGAATTGAGATTGAGCACTTTCTAAATTGTCTTAGCAAGTTTCTTGTGCTTATCATTGTGTGTATCGGCAAGAAACGTTATTTTGGTAGCACAATACGAGAATTGCAGACACGAATCAGAGAACATCCAAGCGCAATTGGTAAGCCGGACGCCAAATCCCCGCTGGCAGAGCATTGGAACACAAATCATCAAATGGATAACAAAAGCGACATCGCATTCTTGGCAATAGACTTTGTGAAGTGAGACCATCGCCAAGAGGCGGCAAAAGAGAATTGGACTTGAGGAATCTAGAGGCCAGATACATTTGCAAGGGCGAGCGCCTATCATGGGACTCAACAGGGATGAGTAGAAGACAATAATGTAGACGATACTTGTTCAGTACTATATCTTGTGAAGTAACACGATAGGTGTGTATAATAGAAAAACCTGTGAAGGTAATGTCTGAATGAAAACCACTACTAATATTTGAATTAATTAAAATGATTACTTTATGAGCGCAGGCGCTGGAAAGGTTGTTTTTGTTTATGATTGTGACATGCACACAGGAGGTGGCATAGGTAGCTCACATGAGCACAGTGCAGGAAGCATGTGCTGAAAGAGCTCATTGAATGGTTAAGTGTGCAAGGGAGGCGGCATGCACCCATTGAACCCTACACCCTCCCTCCGGCTTCGAAATCCTACCGTGGTAGCATTGCTAGAGCTCCCTCTGAGTCCTGGGACTAAGACAAAGGTAGTGGCAAGTTTTCTGGTGGGTGGATGACTACAGTCAGAAGCAGCAGTGCTGTGTGGCAGGTGGAAAACAGCCCAGACTTCAGGATTTAGAGTCAAATAATTCCTGGATTAACAAGGTGGGAGTCCAGCTACCCAGGGCGCGAAACAGCAGGCATGGGAGTGTGGGGCCCAGGTTATGAGGAAAGGCAATGCTGCTTGGGTTGAGATGCAGGCTGACTTCGCACCTCACACAGCCACTGCTGTAGTGGGAAATCTGATCTCGCCTTTTCTGTATCTAACTTCCAAGGCCTACATTCCCAACTCCGTGCAGCCATGTTGCCAGAGTCAAGCACCGATGGGATAGAATTAAGCTGATTGTCAACAAGTGGTAATTTTAGGGAACAAGCACCAGTAGAGAGTGGAAATAATTAAGCAAGATGTAACGAGGAGGAGGGCTTTATCGGATGGTTACGGCCTATGGGCCCAAGTTTGAGGCTGGTGAGTGACAATGGTCTTAACACGGGCCCAGGGCCTTTACCGGACAGTAAAGCTCCTCTCCCACATACATATAGCTATTAGCATGTGAGCCAGTCAAATATGGCCACCGTGTCCAAAGAAATGAAGTCTCTTTTCTATGTTCATGGTGGCGGGACGTATGGCTGACAAGGAGGGAACTTCAAGGTAAGTGTGGTCTGGAGGTTAGGGCAGCATGGAAGCTGGGTGATGGGAGGGCATGGGCAGCAGTGGCCAGGAGCCAAGCTTGAGTCTGTGTGGCATGAGGAAAATGGCGACCTGGAGGAGATTTGGAACTAGGGCTTTGCCATGTAGTAAGGACCACATTCCCAGCCACCTGATTGGCTGGCCTCTCTCTCCTGGGTTGCTAATAATGAATGAAGTCAATTTTTAGGCTGCGCTTCCAATGTAATGCTACTGAATGCTACTGAATGTATCGACCATGGAAGAATGAATGGTTGAGTTGGCCTTCGCAGGATTTGACTAGGGAGCTACGGGAAGCCCACAAATGTCTTAATAGAGCTCTTAGCATGTTGAATTAACTTACTTGCAAAGAAGAACAACAGGAATGTATGTTTCGTATGGGCCACAACATCTGGTAAAATATAATATGTCAGAAAAAATGGCACCTGGCAATCCTTGGTCTTCCTGGCTTTACCACAACCTGTGCCTAATACAAGGCCCTGCCCTCTGACAGCAGGCAAGCAGCGCGTTTCTCTGTCGCAGTCTTTTTAATGGTCCTTAAATCATTGTTTGAAACCAGCTTGCTAAGCTGACAATGATTAGACACACGAAATTGCCAGCCTGAAGACATGTTACTCTGTATGTCATACAAGGTAGAACAATGGCGTGACCCATTAACTCGCTGGTGATTTGTAGAACCATAAACCCCTCCCAACCTGGCAAAGGCGGGCCTGTGCGTTCATCCCGAGAGGCAGCGTGGCCTGTAGAATAATGCTGGGATCTGCTCACAGGACACTGGTTCTGAAACTCTCCAGTTGGCATATGGCTGCCATAGGACTGCCGGCCACCAAGTGGCATAGTTGCCAGCCAGCATGACCCATTCCAATCTCTAGTCCTGTTTTTTTCTTTGCATTCTGGTATTTTTACTTATGCTTTTCCAATTATAAATCTCAGACTATGGTCATCATTACAAATGTGCCGGTCTGGTAACACCGGTGCCAGTAAGCTACCGGCACCGTTGTTACCGGACCGGCAAACTACGAGGTCTGCGAGCGGGTAGCTTTCTGCCCACCAGGTCTGACCTGGCGGGCAGAACGGCACCCACTCGCAGACCTTGACGGATGCACCGGCACGCATCCGTCCTCCCCATTCCCATTGAGTCCAGTGGGACTCAAATGGGAATGGGGAGTCATATTTTCCGGTGCTCGGGAATGGGCAATTACCAGGTCCGCTGGGGCTGTAATGCCCCAGTAATTGCCCATTCCCGGGCGCCGGAAAAATTAATGACTATTTACCAGCACGGCTACCGCCAGAGTAATGATGACCCCCTATAAGTCCCAAAATGCGGAGAAAAATCCAGGACTGGATTTGCACCTAGAGATTACTCATCATGGTAGCTATGAAGAGGTAGGGGTCTTTGCTGAAATCTTCCAGTTTCTCTCTAAAGTTCTTACCTGAGTTGAATCAATATGTCAATTCACCCTGACCTCAAGATGAATTTGGTAAAGAGATATTGAAATTAGTTGCAATCAGTGATTATTCCTTATCGCTAACATACGCTGTGCTTTCTGCAATTAAGACTCTTTGCAACCGTTTAACTAAAAGACAATGGACACCGCATGGATGCGGACTGCATGCTGGTGTGTGGCACTGCGGGCACAGAGTGCTGGCCGCCTTCTATCATTTTATACAATTAACCTGGCGACGTGCCCTTTTTATTTCCGCAGAGTTCCACAACGTGGGCTCGAGCAAGACTTCTTACATGGTCTGACTATGAAATTGACTACGCTGTGATGCCCCACCCTCCTTCTCACAACTCTCTCTCTCTGCTCCACCATAGGGATTCCATGCTCACACTTGCATTATTCCCCCACTGCTCACTCCCCCCCATTCCCATAGGGATTCCATGCTCACACTTTCATTATTCACCCACTGCTCACCCCCGCCTCCCATAGGGATTCCATGCTCACACTTGTATTATTCCCCCACTGCTTACCCCCTACCTCCCATAGGGATTCCATGCTCACACTTGCATTATTCCCCCACTGCTTACCCCCTACCTCCCATAGGGATTCCGTGCTCACACTTGCATTATTCCCCCACTGCTCACTCCCCCCATTCCCATAGGGATTCCATGCTCACACTTTCATTATTCACCCACTGCTCACCCCCGCCTCCCATAGGGATTCCATGCTCACACTTGCATTATTCCCCCACTGCTTACCCCCTACCTCCCATAGGGAATCCATGCTCACACTTGCATTATTCCCCCCTGCTCACTCCCCCCATTCCCATAGGGATTCCATGCTCACACTTTCATTATTCACCCACTGCTTACCCCCGCCTCCCATAGGGATTCCATGCTCACACTTGCATTATTCCCCCACTGTTCACCCCCGCCTCCCATAGGGATTCCATGCTCACACTTGCATTATTCCCCCACTGCTTACCCCCTACCTCCCATAGGGATTCCATGCTCACACTTGCATTATTCCCCCACTGCTCACTCCCCCCCATTCCCATAGGGATTCCATGCTCACACTTTCATTATTCACCCACTGCTCACCCCCGCCTCCCATAGGGATTCCATGCTCACACTTGCATTATTCCCCCACTGCTTACCCCCTACCTCCCATAGGGATTCCATGCTCACACTTGCATTATTCCCCCACTGCTCACTCCCCCCATTCCCATAGGGATTCCATGCTCACACTTTCATTATTCACCCACTGCTCACCCCCGCCTCCCATAGGGATGCCATGCTCACACTTGCATTATTCCCCCACTGCTCACTCCCCCCCATTCCCATAGGGATTCCATGCTCACACTTTCATTATTCACCCACTGCTTACCCCCGCCTCCCATAGGGATTCCATGCTCACACTTGCATTATTCCCCCACTGCTTACCCCCTACCTCCCATAGGGGTTCCATGCTTACACTTGCATTATTCCCCCACTGCTCACCCCCCCCATTCCCATAGGGATTCCATGCTCACACTTTCATTATTCACCCACTGCTCACCCCCACCTCCCATAGGGATTCCATGCTCACACTTTCATTATTCACCCACCGCTCACCCCCACCTCCCATAGGGATTCCATGCTCACACTTGCATTATTCCCCCACTGCTTACCCCCACCTCCCATAGGGATTCCATGCTCACACTTGCATTATTCCCCCACTGCTTACCCCCCACCTCCCATAGGGATTCCATGCTCACACTTGCATTATTCCCCCACTGCTTACCCCCCACCTACCATAGGGATTCCATGCTCACACTTTAATTATTCCCCCACTGCTTACCCCCCACCTCCCATAGGGATTCCATGCTCACACTTTAATTATTCACCCACTGCTCACCCCCCTCCTCCCGTAGGGATTCCTTACTCACACTTACGCCCCATACCTGTTTTTTTTCAGCAGTTATAAAAATCAACCTGGCAGTCTCTTTCACTCTTACCTAGTAGTCTTCAAACTAGGGGGCTGGCCCCCCTATGGGCGCCCGAAGTATGTCCATAGGGGGGCCCAGGCTCCTTGAAAAGGGATTAAGATTACTGTTTTTAATATAAAAAAGGATTAAGGTGACTGCTTTTAATAGAAAATATAAGCAGTCAGAAATCAGCTTATATTCTAAAGAAACTGAGGTCCCCCTGGAAATCCTTTGGGTTCCCTAAGGTGGGAGGGGGCTAACCTCTAAGTGGGGGCTTGGTATGAAAAGGTTTGAATACCACTGCTCTAACCTCATCTACCCTCCTGGTCTCCCACGTGTTACTATTCTCTCACCCACTCATCGCACTGCCCCTACACCAGCCGCACTCGTGGGCCCTCGAATGCTCAAGCAGTCTCTCATAAACTTCCTTCCTTTACTGACCACTCTGGCTCTGACTCCCTCAAACTTGCTATCCTGGCCAACATTTAAACATGGATTCCCATGACACAGCCATGCTCGCTGCTCTCCTCATGGACTCTTCCACTTTCTCTCACTCTCCTCAATTGGCTAAAAGAGGTGCCTGGGTTGGCCCCAGGATGGGAAAGGCTAGCCCGTCCAATCCCCCCTACACTCTTCCATGCAGCTCGTTATTCCCAACCATTTAATTTGCCTAGGCTATAGGCCTCCTGACCATCAAAACTCCCTGACATAACAACCTTTACAAATCCCTACGCTATCATGGGTGACTTCAACCATCCTAAAATCTCAAATGTCCAGTCTGCTCCTTTGTACTTGGCTCCATCCTCTCTGGCCTCATACTGGCCACCCTCTTCAAACAACCAACACCTAGCCAACTTGTATGTCCTCATCTTCATATCATCTTCTCTCACCACGCCTTTTATTTCTACCAACCCCTCCCCGTCTGACACCTCTTACTGCATTTCCGTATTGCCATCCCCTCATGTCTCTACCACCCCTCCTGCCTTCCCATTGTCAAACCATAAACTCAGGATTGACTTTCTGGCTCCCTATCTTTTGCCGAGTTAAGGTCCTCGCTCCGAGGTCTCTTCATCTGAGCCCTCCTTCATTGAGCAGGCCTTCCACTGCTTGAGCTCTTCCCCCAATTCTCCTTTTGAACACTAATACCCAGCTCAGGCGTCCCTTCCCTCTCGCTCACAGCCTTGTATCACTTTGGTGATCCGTCAACTCAAGACAGCCTTTTTCACTCAGATCAGACTGCCCCCTTCATTCTACTCTTCAGGAAGGACCTGAAGAGCCTACTCTTCAAAGAACATCCCACTGTCCACTCTACTCAAAACTACCTATCTCCCACTGGAGCTGCCATTCCACCCCCTGCTGACCCTAACTATCTCAGATACATTTGCTACTTCCACAACCTACTTGGAACTCCCCGGGTGTGTCCCCTATTTGCAGCACTTAATTGCTTCCTGGCTAGGTTTCTTCCTTTTAAATCCCATAAATACACACATACATACATACATGCATATGGTGACATAGTGGCCTGCCTACCCTTGGGGAGCAAACGCGGGGTGGTCAAAAGGGCTGGAGGCCACCCCGGGAATGTGAATGCTTTGTCCCGGAGTAGGTATGCCAGACCAAGCCCACTGGGCCCTGCACTTAGGTAAGGGGAAGACACTGATGTATGCCCACACCCACAAACACCAATGACAACCAGGGTAAGGGGGCAAGGAGCACCAGACCTTCTAGCATGACCACTCTGGAGACTATTGAGTTTGGGGAGCAAAAAACCCTGTGGAACCAAGTCTGCACACTGGGCTCAACTTGTAGCCCTATGGGGAGGATAAGGAAGTCAGGCACAGGTCAGGCAAAGATGGCTGCTGCACCGGGACACACGAGATTTCGTGAGAAATCTCACAAGATTTCCCACAAGCCCTTACAAAGTTGCCACACCCAGCACTCGTGGCAGATGTTCCAATAAGCCTACTTGGAAATACCCAGTTGCCTGTGGTGAGCTTACAACCCCACACATTAAATCCTGGAGGAGAAGAACAAGAAGAGACATAGAGAAGGAAGAAATGAAGAACTAGGATCATTGCACATACAGACATTATTTGTCTTTGAGACTCAGCAGTATAGTGCTTGTGGTCAGGGTGCAGCTAAACCCCCCACCTAGAGCCACTGCCCAGAGGAGTGAAGTAATGTTGTTGCCGCCACATCAACTTGGACTCTGGGTCGTTGCTGGACCTGTAAGTGCCAGTCCCCAGAAGCCCAGGAGAGAGAGGAGTCACTACTTCAACAAAACAGGTACTTGACGCACTAAGGGAGGTGGGTGGAGCAAGAGGGGGAGGAAGAAAGTAGAGGGCAACAACAGTGTCCCTTTGTCCCCTTTGTCCCCTAGATCCTGCCCTGCTGAGTGAGGGGACCGCGCCACACGTTCAAGAGGGCATCCCAAAAATCGGTGGCTGAGAGATAACTGCCCATCCCCCCTCTACCGAAGTTCCTCTTGTTGGTTGGGTTAGTAGTGAACCCCAAAAGAGGGGTTTAGTGTGGGTGGACTGTTAAGGGCATCGTGTCCCCAGGTGCTGCCGAAACAGGTAGGATATTACAGAACATCTGGCCCAAGGAAATGTAGCTTCCCGGGGCGTGATGCACACCGACATGGGGGGCGGACGTAGCTGCTCTGTTCCAGGAGCCGCAAACCGAACTACGGGCTGGCAGGGCCGAAAACCATGCGCTGCATCAGAACCTGGTTACCACCAAGGATGGTCCCAAACCCCGTAGGAGGGCCTGTACCAGTCCCAGTCCCCATCCAGGTGATCACCCCAGTCCTGGTCCAATAAGCTTGAGAGATTCCCTGAAGTACGTGCTATTCGAAAATCAATGCGAACTGCATTTCATGTGCCGTCGCCAAGCGTTCCTCAACGATTCTTCCAAGGTGGCGTTTATGCTCTTATATTTGAGGGGTAAGATTTGCAGGACTTCAAGGAGGAAAGGGCCTCCTTAAGAAAGAGGAGAGATTTGCGTGGTCGGAAGCGGCACAGAGAGCATTTGTGGCACTTAAGAAACACTTCACCGCCACACACATCCTATGACATGCCAATTCGGCCAACCCGTTTGTGGTCGAAGCAGATGCCAGACAGCTGAAGTGGACTGTATTCTTTTCCGAGATTGATTTCACTATCACCTATTGGCCAGGAGTAAGGAATGTGAAGGCAGATATGTGTCACGTCTGGGAGAAGACTACAATGGAACTGGAAAGCAAGGAACCATCCCCTGTACTTTCCCCTGCATGTTTTGGTGGGTGCGCTCGCAACTGTAACGCCGCTGATAGAGGAAGATCAGAGGCATTTCACACCACGTTCTCTGAATGATTGGATCGCAGAAACCCCAGCGGTTTCTAGCCGCAATGGACTGCTGTTTCACCAGGGGCAACTATAACTACCGACCAAAGAACTTCTGTTAGCAGGATTATGTCACTTCCATGACCACCCGCTCGTGGGACATCCCAGCAATAAAAAGACAGCCAACCTAATCAAGTGCCAGTGTTGGTGGTCCATGATTACCCAAGACACCCAGATGTACATTCGATCTTGTGCCATTTTTGCAGGGAACAAAAACTCCCACAAGTGCCCTCAGGAACTTCTACAGCTACTGCCCATACCTTCAACCGCCTAGCACACCATCTCACTAGACTTCATCATGCACTTACCAAGAAGCTGAGGCAAGACCACTATCCTTGTGGCAGTAGATCAGCTATCCAAGGTGGCCCACTACATCCCATTACCAAGTTACCGACAGCCACGTAACTACCCCACGTTTTCATGTCAAACATCATCTGACTACACAGAATACCATCTGCGGTAGTCAATTCATCTTGAAGTTCTGGACTGCGTTCTGCGAGACTCCAGGCATCGATGTATGATTGTCGACCACACATCACCCATAAAATGACAGCCAAACAGAGAGGACCAATCGAGTTCTGGAACAGTACTAGTGCTGTCAATTGGCACAAAAGAAGGTCACTCAGGAATTGGCCAGACCTCCTGTGGGCAGTAGAATTTGTGTTCAACACAGCAAATGAATCCACTGGGTACTCCCCATTCTATGCATTATGGAGGTTTTATCCCAAAAGCGCAGAGGTCGCCAACCCCCAGGGTTGCAACGTGCCTTCGGTGAAAGAGCACCATAAGCAATTGCACACAACCCTAAGTCAACTGATGGAGAACTTGCGGAAAGCCAAGAGCACATACATCAAACAAACATTTTAGACCTGCAGAACCTGCCTGGAGAACCCATAGAAGCCAAAGAAATTGTGTGGTTTGCCACACGAGACTTGAGACTGAAAGAGGCCCGCAAATTGCAACCACACGTTATAGGCCCTTACCAAGTAGAAAAGAGATTGGGTCCAGTAACATATAGGCTCACCTTACCATTGTCTCTGCCTGTACACCCTGTCTTCCGTGTTTCATTATTAAAGAAGGCACATCCCGCGCTGCGATCACAACCAATGTTCCCTCTGATTATTTTTCTTTAAATGCTGAAATGGTTGGTTTGCGTGCGCACATTACTTCCCATGTTTGCAACTGACTAACGAGGTAAGCCACTTTGAAGATGATGGGTTATTAACTATGCATGCTCGCAAAGAAAGTTTGGAATGGAAGTTCTCCTTCCCAATCACTGCAATTTGTGTAAAACGTGCATGTTACAGCACTTTCTTGAAAGATATAGGTTAAAAAACCCAATATTTTACATGGGATAATAACGAAAGCTCATCAATCAGTCCAAGACTTCAAGATCTGCCACAGTACCTAGCAAATTTCTGTGCAGAGAAAAATGTATGTTTGCACCAAAAAGCATGGCATGTGGAGTATGAACAATAGGTTCAGCTGTGGCTAATAATGTGTTGACACCACTATGAGACAATCATGTGTATAACAAATAACAAATATATAGCAAGGGCCAGGAGAACTTGCCTCTCATAATTTGTGTAAGGATGATAATTGCACCAGAATAACTGCACCACTGAATGTTTATCAGAATTCCTGTGCCTCTGCTTGCTATCCACATTACTTGGTCCTGTGAACTTAGCCTTTCCAACACTTACTCAAAACCAGCCTTACAGCTTTAGAGGCACACACACCACCTATGTTTACTACCTGAAAATGGAAAATGTGCCTAACAAGAATGGGAGACAACAAACGTATTGGAATGAGCCTATCCTCTGCTTCTACCTTAAAAAGGCTCCACTGATATTTTCGAATCTGTGACCAGCAGAACAGTTGCAAAAGAAGGAACTCCTAATAATATTACTCCTCAATCTCAAGAGGAATTTTAAGGGGGAAAGAAAATCATTTAATAAGCATAACTATCCCTATTGGCAAGGCTAATTACTTTCTTACTCCCTTAATAATCATTTGAATCAAAGTAGGGAGTAAACTCTTATCATGCCCCTGCTTGCAACCCTGACATAGGAAGTAGAAAGATAGAGCGCATAGTACAGCTTATAGATTTGCTCTCCCTTCTTCACCACAGCCTAGATAAAAAAAAAAACAAGAGCCCTACTGAGGTTTCCTATGGAGCCTCTTTGAAGAAAATCACATATTTGCCTTTTAAGTTAATAGCAACAATGCTGAGATGCAGAGCAGCTTGAGTACCTTCCTCTGTAACCATGGACCCCTCTCAGTTAAATAGATGTATGGGGATTCTTGAGGCAATAAACACAAAACACGTGATTATATTGAAAAGCCCTCAGCAGCTGGGCACAGAAAGAAACACAAGGTGAAGTGTCCTACACTATTACTAGAGTTTAATATCTTTAGCAAACAAAAAACACATTTCCTGCACTGTGCTGTACTGCCGAAACATATGACTTGGTTTTGAAATGTGTGAGTTGTTCGTCACCCCCAAGGAGTGTTCTTCTATGCTCTTCCCCGGCTCCTGTGCTAGCCTCCAATTCTAGTTGACGGCTCTGTGAAAAGTGAGGGATTGTGTAAAACACTCACTGGGATATTTGCATTCCCACAATACTTTGCAAGCAAAACATTGTTTGTACATCATTTTGTTGGATCTTGGATATTGCTTTGTAATGCCGCTCTCCATGCTTTTGAAATTCTTAAATAAATTCAAATAAAAAATATATATATATATATTTAAAGCCTCGCCATGATAGTATGCCCAAATTGAGAAAATGTCATGAATCTGCAACTACACAATTTTTATGTAGTGCATACAAGTTTGCTTGCGACATACCCCATCCTAATATTGTTGGGTAGAGGTACAAGTGCTCAATTAACATGTTTGTATGTAGCAGAGTATTACCATATGATTTGTTACGGTGCATGCCCATAGAAACTTTGAAAACATGCAGTTTGTGTGAAAACCATCCTAGCGGTTTGCATATCTGTTGCCCTAATAATATGTATGAGTAATGTCCCTTGCAGGTCATGTAAATGATATTACACTCTTGCTCTCTACATATAGGGTAATGTTAGCACTGCTAAAGTAGGTGACGCAAAGCATGACATTTGCCTACTAAAAATCCTTCGAGGGCAAATTGATATTTGAGTTTTACATTAACTTGCATGGGTACCACTTCAGAGCACTTGAGTGACATATGTATAAAGAATAGCAATCATGGGATGAGCATGCACATCCAATTAGACTGCTTACTTCCAGTCAAAAATGCAATCCTAGATGCCTGTCAACAGCAAAATCTATAACAGCTGTTGACGTGCATTGCTGTGGATTTCTCCCTTCTCACCGCGCAAACTATGTGGGTAGAACACACCATCAGAACCATTCTGAAGTACACCTATGTCTACTACAAATAGGCAGGCTATGGACCATGAACTACAGAATGAGCCTTATAGAACGACCCACAAGTGACTCTTTCTCTCCTATCAACATAGTAGACAAACCTGATGATTCCATAAGATTCTGCATGGACTTCAGGCAACTTATCCATTGACTAGAATTTGACTCGCACCCTTTCTCAAGTATTCACAAAAGGATTGAGATGCTAATACCAGTTAGATTAATATGAATCATCAACTTAGTATGACAATGTGGGAGCAACAGAATACATGAGACAGTGTTGCGTCCAATAAACACCTTTTACTAATAAAACACAATAGGTTGAGTTGGGGAAAGGCCTATAAGGAAGAGTGGTTTCTTTGAAGCCAAAATAATATGTAGTTATTCTGGGCACAAACTAGAGAAACCATGTCTTGGAAAGGATCACGCCATGAATGGTTAGGCTCCTTAGTCTGATAGAGTCCCAGAGGTTGTATAGGATCCCCTAATGTAATTATCAATCTCATTGTGAAGGCTTTCTGACTCCAATCTTCTAAAGCTATGGGGGAGGATTAATACCTAAGGTGTTGAGCTGTCCGAACTACAGTTCAAAAGGATTATTATAATTGAAGTGTCAGGGTGGATAACTCGGAGGTTGTGAGGACCTACCTAAAAGACTCCCTGTGCTTTTTAGGATTCCCATCTCTATGACACAGTCTCATGGATATGGCTCTCAGCTCACTACTTGGCACAACAAGGAGCTTGCTTCTTGACTTCTCAGTCTCAGGGTAATATTAACCAGTATGTTCCTTGACTTTGCCCCTACCTTGAGTACTCCTTGGCAGTGCAATTCATATCCTCTTTCTACATGTCTCCTGCCTAGATTTCCTGATGTGATGACAAAACACCATTACAAACAAATATGTCTTCAACCCTTGGATTAGGATATAACTGTGCACAAAAAGCACATGTATCCCCCCCCCTTTTCAGGATATTACCTCGAATGTACCAGCAAACATTTCTTCTCCTTGCCAGGGTAACAGTCAGGCTGCATTATTTTCATCCACCAGCATCGGGATGCCTTCCGAAGCCACAGTCCTAGCCTTAGCAGACTCAGGTATTTCCTTTTTGGTCAAGCTTCTATCAGATTGTTATCTTTGGCTCCTGACCTCAGTTAATGTCCAAAGGAAAGCCCTCAGCAGGCTTGAAACCTGCTCTCCTTTGCTTCTGCTCTAACCAGGGTCTGATAGATAGCCTGAAGCGGATTGAAGAACTCTCTACCTGTCTTCTTGTATACACCTTCTCCTACCAGGGATGCCTTTTCAACTGTACCATTCTCGGACCTCATCTTGCCACTACAGAGGGCTCTTGATTGTTCCGATTAACCAATGATTCTTTGGTTTGGTTACTCTCTAACTCTATATCCCTGTTGCCTCTTTGTCTCTGAGTTGGCGCTACCCCAACCTCCCCTTGTTATCTTCTGGTGTTACTGCACTCCCTATTAAGGGGGCAGGAGTAGGTCGTCACTTTTCCTCCCTCCTTTGACAGTGACTTGGTGTTTAAAGACTCAGTCTACCATTTTCAAGTCAGGCAAAAGTGATCCAAATCTTACAAGGATCAATGACTAAAAATCAGGATCTTGCGATATCTCCTCTCAGGTTTGTGTTGATAATGGGCTGGGTAAGTGCAAGAGTGTTGATAGCAACCCCTGTGAACAAGCAGGGAAGTCATTTGGTGGTTGCCAGAGGTAGCAGATTCTCCCCTCCCCCTGTTTCCCCCTCTGCTATCCCTAGACCTGTCCTTGCTACCCCTGGGCCACTGGACAAAGAGGCAGTGGCAAGAGCAGCTTTCTGTGTTGCACTTGAAAAGGCGGTTGTAAATGCAGCTAAATGTGCCACACCCTTTTTCACCTTAAACCTAGATCACGTTGGCTGGAGAAATAACAGGGATGCAGGAAAAACCAGGTTGGCAGTCCATTAGTGAAGAATGCCTGAATGGTTGGGCTCAGTTGCGGGGCTGTCTGTGCAACTCATCGCTAGCACTGTAGCAACAGGAAGGGTATGGGTTGCTAGGTCTAGCTAGCTGGGAATGGGTAAGAGCAGCCTGCGGTACTTAGTGACAGCACAGCATGAACGCAAAATCATCAGTGTTTCTTGTTGTCTGCTTTGAACATCCAGTGAGCCACATGGCATTGATGAGAGGGGTGTGACCCAGTGGTTTCTGCCACCAATCCTGATTGGGCACTGTGTGACCTGACCCAGATATCCCAGACCTGCATCACAGGCACACTGTAGATAGACGCAAGGTGAAATAATTAATTTATATGAAGTTTCCCTCCACCTTTGAAGTAAACCACCTGTTGTTTCCTCAAGCAAACAAAGATAAATTTGGAAGGATAGCTCAGGGGCAACGCATTTGCTTTGGGAACAAGAGGATGCAGCGCAACATGGGTTCAGTTCCTGTTCCAGTGCTTAGAAGCTGGATGAGGTTGGCATTAAGCAAGATACAAAGGACCAAAGAAAATAATAAAATGGGCCTTTTCTAGCAGTGATGTCATGTAGCTGCTGCTGCTGTTTACACTGTAAAATAAAATAAAAATCTGCTATTACTATGACCTGCAAAACATTGTTCCCCTCTATCTACCATCTAACAACAAAAACTGTGGGTTCCTTACCAAATAAGCAAAACAGAAAAATGATGACGGGAAAGTTTCAAATCATTCATAACCAGTGGCACAGCTCTGGGAAACCTTCCAGACCATCGTCTTTCAGCCTGCTAAGCACTACAGGAGGGGAAAGACCATATGCAAATCAGGCTTGGTCCCACCACAAAAGGGGTAGCTTAGAACAAACTGCTAGGTCATATCCATTCTGCACGAGACCACAGGCATCCCCAGACATGTATCAGCCTCGTTGGGCTTCATCAGTGAGAGGTAGCCTAGGTCTGTAGGCCCAGCAGGCTTTTCTAGGGGTTATGTTGTGGAGCTGCTGTTTACATTTTAAAATTAAAAAAAACCTGCAGCACATCCTTCCCCTCTATCTCACATCTATCAGAAAAAACTGTTGGTTACTTACCAAATAAGCAAAACAGAAAGGTGATGGTTGTAAGGTTTCAAATCTTTCATTACCACTGGCACAGCTCTGGGCAACCCTCCAGATCATCGTTTTTCTGGTTGGACTTGTGTTGGTCAGTTGCTGTTTCCAGTCTGTGGCCAAACATTTGGCAGGCACTGGATGTCTACGCTTTGGGGTTTAGGCCCCTTGGAGATGCTCTGTCTTTTTACAGTTTAGCCCGAGTGATGTACAATAGTCCAGGCTATTGTGTTGGACTCTGCTTACATTTGCAGTCATTTGGTAATATTGGCCTATACACACTGATATTAACGCTACATATGGTGATCCATTTGTGTATGAAATGTATATCATATTACAGTGATATCGTAATCATATTTTTCATGGTGTACTGAGGAACAATGCTGCGTGATGTCAATTCTTGTTTTGTCAAAGGATGAAAGGATGTGTGCCATCAGCCCCAGTGATGCCACTCGATGGTGGGGTCAAATTACATCACTTCCTGTGATGTCATCAGTGGTCATAGGTCATGTCACTTCCGCTACCCCCGGCATTTTGGTGAAATGACGTCCCTGGGAATAGGTGGTCATTACTGTGGAATGAGGAAGGTTTACCATGTGTCAGAAGCGGCGATCCTCTGCATGCCATGGCTGCTCTGTTTCATTTTCATTTTTGCCCCTTGTTAATAACTGGAGATAGAGCCCCCGGTGGACATATTGCAGCCAAATTGTAAAATATTTTTGAATCTGAAGTAAGAACTGTAAATTATAAATGCTTGCGATACGATAGGACTTTCCCCCTAAATATTCTAGAAGGATATAATTTACTACTACAACTCCAGTGCTAGAAAATATGGGTAAAGTTTAGGATTTGTGTCCCCTATAGGTGAAGCTACATTAATTCCTCTGGGTGGACTTTTGAGAGAATACTTAGATCAACCTCGGGGGCGGTCTCACGGCTGTAAATAGGGAAGGAGAGGGGGCCAGCACAGGAACCCATGTGATATTGAAGATTAGGGCAGATAAGTCCTGCCTCAAAGGGAACTGCCTGGGCTGATGAACAAATAGGTCCTCTTTCTTTTCTCTGTTTGCCCGAGAGTGATCTACACATGGAACGCCCACCACTGGTCTCCTCAAGGGGCATGAGAGATGCAGCAGTGAGAAGGGACCCTGAAGGAGCCCCCAAATATCTCGTTTTTTGTGGACATTCCTGGCCATGGGAGGCACCCTCACCTCTGCAGATATCTCACAAAAGGTAACTATATCACTTTTCGCAGAGGGTTTTGGGAGCTAACCTCTTCTTGAATGGTAGCCAACGAAATCCTGTAATGGCAGAAATTATGTGTTTACGTTATTTCACCCCCATGATGGAGGCAGACGTTTTTGATAACTTGGGAATAGCGTTGGTGGAGGGCCCTATGCAGAGTCTCGGGAGGATAGCTCAGCGGCAACGTGCTCGCCTTGGAACCAAGACGACACGGAGCAACCCAGGTTTGATTCCCCGGGTCCGTGTTTAGAAACCTCTGGGTATTAAGCGCGTTATAAATAACCAATCATATCCTATCATATCATAGTCTCATCACAAGAGATTTACCTCAAGCATTAGGACAATGGGCCCCTTACGCGTTTGTCAGATTATGAGTGTTCAGTATGGCGGTATGCATCCCCAGTCATGAAGTCCACAGTGGATTTGGCGCTAATCGCTAATTCCCCTCATGGTAATTTCTCCTGTTTTTGATCTTAAAGTGCAGGATTTACTTCCATCAGTTGGCTGCAGGTAACTACCATTATAATGCCGAACTCAGTTTGGTGGTGCATTAAAATGGGCTGTAACTCCGTTACTGCCAAACAATGCGTTGGTAACGGAATTACCACCAGATTTTTACTGCGCCACCAAACTCAGAATGTGGCCCAATGGGCTCAGGCACCACCAGGAGAGGCAGGGTCTCACATTGGAGGTGAAGGGGCTGGGAGAAGCGCCTTGCACTGTCGCCGCCCTTTGAGTATCTCCGTTCATGAGGACGCTTGCATTACGTGGGAGTTATGCACTTGGAACTTGTTGACTGCGACTAGGCCCAGCATGATTGCGGTTCCAGAATGCTCCAAGACGGGGATGGTTCTCCGTTCACCAAACCGCCATTCAGCGGGATTCTATGCCTCACAGTGTTTTGCTAATAATAACCAGTTTTTCGGATTTTCCTCCACGGTCCTTCAAAAACCCAGAAAAATGTGCATTTGAAATGCAGGCCATTTAATAGTTATTTTCAAACCAAACTATGGATTTCTTTGAAACCCATTGCAACTGTAAATGACTTCTAACCATCCACAGTGGGGTTCACATGAGCTGGGGGGGGGGTTGGTTTCCTGTCCATTAGTGCTCACTCAGCCAGGGGACCCTACATTTGAATGAACAAATACTCAGATGGCCGCCTTTTCCATCTTGACGTACTGGTAGAAGGGGCCAATATGCATTGGACAATGACCACTGTGTCCATCTTAGTTAAGAGGCAGGTGCTATTATGTTACAAAGTGGTAAACCTTCTCTGAGTGTCTTGTTATTTTGTGTTGAGACCGTTGTTAAATGTAATTGTTGTAGTGCTTCACACTACCTGAGCTCACCCAGTACTAAGACCCTTTCTTGTTGGTCTACTTTTGGTCTAATAATTGCATTACTGCAACTTTTTTACTGCACAACTAAACTCTAAAGAGTCCCAACGAGTGTGCTTAAGACAGGTACATGTTAATAAGCACCCTTAAAAACAGATCCACTAAATAACTCATTTGTGTTATGGATATGTTATGAATCAGGTTTCAGGCACATGCACGGGACAGAAACCGCATTGATCGATCTTAAATCTAACATTGCATATATCATAGATAAAGGCAAACCTGCATAAAAGCAAATCTGCATAAAGGAAAATCTAACATTGAATATATCATAGATAAAGGCAAACCTGCTCTCCTGCTGCTTGATCTTTCCGTGGCCTTTGACCTGGTTAACCGCTCATTACTGGTCAGCAAGCAGACTGAGGGAAAAGGCGCACTGCTCTAACATGGCTGCTCAGCGGATTCCCTCTTTTTTTGGCCCCATGAGCGCCAGAGTTGCAGTGCAGAATGCCAGTTCAGTGCCCATGCTCACTACATGCGACGTACCGCAGGGGTCATGTATCTCCCCTTTACTATTCAATGTTTATGTCATGCCACTTCTGGCTCTCTTGGTTGGCCTGGGTGTGCAGTATGCTAACTACGCAGATGACACACAGGTCATCGTGGAGCTAACTGGCTGTCGGTACGGACTTCGATGCCGTCAATCGCATCTATAACGCTATTCAGGATTGCATGAGCACGAACTCCCTCGTACTCAAATCCTGAAAAGACTGAACACCTGATCTTAGCCTCAGGACAAATATTAAAAACCATGTCCCCTGACTACAACAGCTTTGCCGTATCAGGAAATCAAATTCAAGTCTCTAGGAAGGGGAAAACCTTGGGTGTTGTGCAGGATGCAGAGCTTTCCACAAAACCACATGTTGCCTCTGTCCAGGCCTCATGTGGGTATGTCTCAAATTAATTAAATCATATTCGTCCATGCACAGACCCCTCCTAGCCACGGCCCTAATCAACTCGCGCCGATTACTGTAACAGGTTGTTGGCGGGGACATCCGAGGCGAATCTTCAGGCCTTGCAAGTTGCTCAGAACGGGGCACCATATTCTGACCAGGAAAGAATGTGTTGCACGGATATGAAAGCCACGGCTTTTGCATGTGCCTGATTTACGGCTTGACAACAGCCCTAGCAACCAACAGGAATGCAGGGCAGCCACATGGAGGGGATTCTCCACCCAGCAGCACTGGTTTAGCACATCAATAAAAGGAGTTAAAATACGACACCTCTGAGTTGCCCTTAAACTCCAGTGCACACTCTTCCCCTTTAAAAACATGCCATTTCTTAGACTGCAGCACCACTTTTCAAGTTTTTATTGAAACTTTCTTAAATTAGAAAGGTGTCAGTCTTTAAGAAATGCTCGCAATGCCACTGGAACACATGTTTCCCCCACAACCAGTAATTTTAGCCCCTTTTGCTTCTGGAAAGCAGGAGATCCCCACCCATGCTTCCACCCACTTGGGAATGGTGCTGCTGCGAACTGGAGGGCAGAATGTCGGAATTTACCCGCACTTATTATCACGAGCTCAGATTCGGGCCCTCACTCGTAAACCATGCACTCCCTACTTGCACACGGACGACATGTGATGTTCCACGTTTGTTTTTTCAAACAGCTGTCCTCCAAAAACCTTGGACATTGCTGAGTAAGGTGTTAGCAGGGCCGTTGAAGGCAAAAACAATTATTGGAATGATTAAGCGGGTGGAACCAGGAGGCGGCATCCAAGCGGCACATCAGCGGCAGAGGGCTGCGTCCCTGCCCCGGATCCAGTTTCTCGAGCGGGGCGTGCCACGCCGTGACACACACGCATGCTGTTTGTTTGTTTTGCTTATGTTTCATGTAAGGCGCCGCTGCAATGCATGTCATTGGCCCGGGGCTGTGTCCTCGTTCTGGGGTGCTCTTGGGCAACGCCGGGTGCCTGCCCTCCTCTCACAGGGATGACAGTGCTTGCGTCCTGGACACACCCCTGGTATCATTCGTGGATACCAATTTTCATTCTTTTTAAAATAACACCACCCTGGAACTGGCATGGGGCCCTGTTGTGCGTGGAGTGATGCCAACACACACACATATATGCACTCACGTTTCTTGTTGCCTGATTATTATTCTTTTGAAAAAAAATCTTTTTTGTGCATTATGCTTGCTTTATGTTTGTTTGTTTTATGCTAGTTTTATGCTTGGTTTGTATAAATAATTTGAAAAGTTGTATATTCAACTAAACAAATAAAAAAATATATATAATATTAAAGTAACAGAACAAGCTAAAAGACAGTGCGGGGCTGAGTTTGGAGGGATTGGTTAATCCCGCAGTATTTCACAAATGCCACTTTATTTACGTTATGATAGTTTATTTATAACTCGCTTAATACCCAGAGGTTTCTAAGCGCGGACTCGGGGACCGAACCTGTAGTGCTCCATCTTGCTTTCAAGGCGAGCACATTGCGCCCGAGCTATCCAACCCAAATTCAATTTGTGTCGTATACTGCCAGCAGTATTCCAACTGAGCGTTCATCTTCTGAAAGGGCACCCATTTTTTAACTCACAGCTGAGGTGGAGGTACAAATTCCAAGTGGGCGCAACATTTTTTTAAATTTCTCCTTTTACTGTACAGAATGCAGGCGCAGGTGTAATCGCCCTGGCACTCTCACACCTGGACTATGCCAGGTCTTATGTTCTGGCTGCAGATTCCTTTCTCTGCTCTTTTGCCTGGTTTTCCAGCTTCTTCCTTTGCTTCATTAAAATGAGTTGGACACGCTGTTGGGTGGTGACTGGCATGAACTTGTAAATTAGTTTGCATAGAACTCCTATTGCATGTCAATTTCAATGGTTACCTCTGGACATTTATATCCAGGTTGAGGTGGGGCTGCGTGACCTACCAGGCACTTGCCCCCTGGGACTTTGGGATGTCTAGCTGGGAAACTCCACATAGCTGACCACTGCAGAGCTGCGCGGGCAACAATTTATTTATTTATTTATTGTTTGCTTGTAAGGCGCTTATACAATAAGAATATACTGTTTCTAATGGCCGACAGATTGCAGATGATCAGCCATTAGAAAGTGTAACCAAGTTAAATGACCCAAGCAGGCATTCTTTGCCATGCTCCACAGCTGTGGCACTCGTTTACTGCTGCTTGACGGTTGAGCCATCCGCTTAGAGATGTTCTTAAGAATGTTAGCAATGTATTTATTAAGGCTCACTTTCCCATATTCGGTGTAAATATTTGTCATCGGGAGCATAGCTCAGCGGCAACGTGCTCACGGAGCAACACAGGTTTGATCCCCGGGTCCGTGCTTGGAAACCTATAAATAACCTATCATATCATAAGTGAGAAACCCCTGATTTTCTTCTGTGTTTGCCGTCCCTATTCTGTACTTTTATTTTCAATAGCATTTGTATCTTTCGTTTAAAGGTGTTATGGGCTGTCGTATTAGTCGACGTTTTGTACAACTAAGCTTTAAGTATCCGGGTATCTGCTGCGCCCAGTTACCTAAGGGTTCGGTGCGCATTACCAAATAAATTAACAAACAAACAAGTAGCACTCTACTGAATTTGGGTAGAGTTACTCTTTGAAATAATTAGCAAAACACCACAGTTTGGCGCGTCTGGGCCATTGGTTCCAGAGTTCATCATCCAAAGGCTTGTATGAGTGTTTCTTTACAAATTAACAATAAACCTGACTCCCTGGGATCAATCCAATGTGTGAACTTGCTTCTTTGAGTGCCAGTCTTCGTGTTCTTGTTCTTCTGCACGAAGTACACTCTGTAAAGGGTGTGTCCTCTTCCCCAGACTCGGCCACCGGAGGAACCTGTATCGCTTGCCATCATAACGACCTGCTTGCATTTAGGGCATTCTCAATATTTCCCTGTTACCAGGGATCTGCACAGGAAGACAGCATCACCTCACTCCATCCCTTAGGGCTCCCAATGGGTGACATGTTGCCAGTAGAGAAACACTCAAGGTACTGTACACTGAACAATAAGTGGCACAGAGGTTTATGCCGCCATTTCAAGACGGAAGCGCTACTTACCCATGCACCCTTTGCAGATAGGCTCCCTTGAACAATTCTGTGCGGTAGCACCTTGAAGCATCTGTTGTGCTACATGGAATTTACCAATGAATTACTTCAGACCCAATAACCGGACAGACTCAAGGGAGATGGTAAAATACTGCATTAATCTCAAGAAGTAGAGCAGGACGAATAAACACTCATCAATTCAATTCATGCAAGATCACACTATTTTATCATTTATTTCTAGCTTTTATAATACTAGATGCGTCATCGATGACGTCATCCTATGTGGCAAACTGTAAAACCTATCGAGGGGTGGGATTGGATTAAGGGATCGTGTATACTTATAGAAAGTATGCGTGTTAGTGTCTCATTGGTGGTCTCTTGTCTGTGAGACACACCCTGAGCTACTGCTAATCACATGGTGTAGAATATTCGCCATAGCACAGAATGTGTCAGCAAACTAATATTTTGCAACATTATATGATAAAGTGCATGGCAGGCTATTCTAATTAGTTGGCAACCCAAATCCAACCTTGGACATTCAATTTGTTAGCAGCACGTACATAGAAACGAAACCCAGGTGGTTGGAGATATGTAAGTTCTTCCTTTTTTCCCCATTTAGGCCATCCTCTCTCATCGATATGCCTTATGCCAATGTCTTCCGTTTGAAGACTGACATTGCCCTTGCCAGTTTGCACTGTCTCGGGACATTCGAGGGAATGAAGGTACACCACTATCTTCGCTCCAGGCCTAATGAATAGCCCTTGTTTGCGAGCTCCTCATCACGTGTTGTACATTTCGACGGTGCATTTCACACCATTTGATTCAATTATGCTGAGTGTAGTTCTCTTTACTTTTACTTTTACTTTAAGACATTTGCATAGCACAATAATGGACCCATCGGCGTTAGGGCGCAGACAAGACTTAAAAACACGAAACAGAAAGAGAAACACTTTCTAATGTGAAAACTCCTCAAACTACACTATCCAAGGAAAGCAGATAAACAGCCATGTTTTCAATTTTTCTTGAATCATGCTAAGCAAGTTTCAGGCTTTGGGAGCTGGATAAAGAACCCTCCACTTTCAACCTTCTTAGTCCTACTTCTAGGGAGGGTAAGATAGTTCTTATTTCTAGACCTCAAGGATCTGCTATTCACCTTTTGGAGATGAGAACTTGCAGATAAGTGTGCATTAAGTCAAATCTACATGTAAAAGTGATCACCAAAAGACAAAAGAGAGCACGTGCAACCACAGGGAGCCAGTGCAGAGACACGGTCGTGGCAGGATAATCCCACAACTAATCCCTTTGATGCCAGCCAACCCTCAACGTCGACTTTGATGCTGAAGGCATCGATGCCAGCTGCACCATCATTGCTAGCTGCGCCATAGATGCCGAGTGCCCCACCAAAGCCTATGGCGCCAATGAAAAAAGCTTCTACGGCTCCTCCAGCGTCGAATCCATTGTTCATAAACCCCTCATCCCTGAGAAGACTGTTTTAAGTCTGTTACATCTATATATGAGGAGAATGAGCAGATAATGAGGCTCCATTTGGCCTCCAATTTGGTACACCAAATACACCAGAAAGTTTTATCTCAGAGGAGTTGAGGTTGAGAGACCTTTATGACAACCTGCAGACACCCAGTGGGGTAGATACCTCACCTGAGTTGGAGTTTGGGAGGCCAGAGGCTGGGGAGCATGCTGATGCATCTTACAGACATCTCATGTCCAAGGTAGTGGACTACATGGGGTGGAGTAGGCCTCCATTGCCATTCAAACAGGATGATCTGACAGACATCCTGGATAAGGGTCCTCAGTCAGATCCTATATTACCTTTTCACATTGCTCTGCAAAAAAGGGTGGCGACGAATTGGGAAACATCAGAAACCAATCCGGCTGTAAATAAAAACTTGACCAAGAAGTATCGCCCTTCCAGTAGTGACCCCGACTACCTGTCAAAATGCCCCACTCCAGAGAGTCTGGTGGTACAGGCATCTACTGCAACTTCTAAGCAAGTGGCTTACCCTACCATCCCTCCAGATAGGGCCGACCAAAGAGTAGATGGATGGGCAAGGAAGGTATTTTTTGCACAGAGCATGGCACTCAAATCAGCCAACTCCACATGTCCCCTTGCAAAATGTATGTTCACTCTATGGAACTGCATTTCCATTGCGGCAGAGCACATTCCCGAGGGGGATGAAAGAGAAGGTTTCTTAGCCATAGTTAGATACGGCAAAGAAGCCATGTGTGAGTCTCTTCAGTCAGGTCTGGATTCTGCAGACCGCATCAGCAGAGCCATGGCTACTAGCACCATTATGCACAGATTTGCGTGGTTCAGGAAGTAGGGTTTTGCACCGGAGGTGTAATCCAGACTTCTCAGCATGCCCTTTGACGGGTCTCACCTTTTTGGCAACAAGGCTGACGAGAGTCTTGAGAAGTTGCAGACCTAGAAGGCGGCAGCAAAATCTTTTGGTGCTGCTATTAGGCAACCTCAGCCTTTTTGACCTAGTGGACAACCTTAAAGGGGTAGATCTTTTTGCTTCTACTCCTCAGTTGGAAGGGCGAGAGGAATGGCTGGTCAAAGGGGCCAAAGAAGATTCCCTTGTGGTGGATGAGGGAGGTATGTGGTGCCAGCTCATACAGGGTCATCTTTACCATCTACCACTGCATCAGCCACCTCAATACAGAGACCTCAGAACAATCCACCGGGCAACCACTCTTTGAGGATTCCAGATCCGCTTCTTGTGCAGGGAATTTGAACCCTGCTAGAGAAAGGCGCTAGTGCCTGTAGCGGAGAGGAACAAGGGTTGGTATTCCCCTTATTTCTTAATACCCAAAAAGGACGGAGGACTCAGACACATATTGGACTTGAGATACTTGAACAAGTTCCTCAGGAAGGACAAGTTCAAGATGGTCACACCTTCTCAGATCCTTGAGGCCCTTCAACTCCAGGCTTGGATGATATCATTGGACCGTCAAGATGCTTATTTCCATGTGCCAATCCATCTCAGACACATACAATACCTGAGGTTCGTAGTTGGCAGTTCTCATTTTCAATTTCAAGTTCTGCATTCGGGCTGACCTTCACCCCAAGGGTTTTAACCAAACTGATGGCGGTAGTGGTAGCAAGTCTCAGGAGAGGGGGGGATTCACATCTACCCTTACCTAGACGATTGGCTGATCAAAGCGTGTTCTCTGAAACAAGCCCTGGATTATCTCAACGTCACTTGCCACTCCCTTCACAGACTGGGCTTCTCAGTCAATTACAAAAAGTACCACATGACACCTTCTCAGAAACTCCAGTTCTTCGTAGCTGTTCTGGATATATCCATGGGAAAGTGCTTGCCACCCAAGGTGAGGGCTCAAGACATTTTACAGATGGCCACCACATTTTTAAGTGCCCAGTGTCTCCCGGCAATCTATTTTTTTAGATTGCTTGGCCTCATGGCATCCTGCATTTTTCTGGTGCAGGATGCCCACCAGAGAATGAGATCCATTTTATGGGCTCTCAGAACTCAATGGTCCCAGTTCTCAGAAAAGATGTCGGACCTACTTCAGGGTCGCACAGGATCTTCTGTGGTGGACCTGCGAGGACAACATTCTGGAAGGAGAACCTTTTTGGCAACCATGGACGAAAATAACAGTCGTGACGGGTGCCTCAATCACAGGGTGGGGAGCCCACGCCGACAATCTGACAGTCAGCGGTCATTTGTCTCCATCGGAGTCCGAACCACATATCAATCATTTGGAGCTGCAGGCAATCGGACTAGCGCTGAAGGCCTTCCTCCCCTCTGTACAGGGAAAGAATGTCCTGATAATGACGGACAACACAGTGGCCATGCACTACCTCAACAAGAGAGGAGGTGTAGGGTCACTATCACTGTGCAGAGGCAATGCAGCTCTGGTACTGGGCAATTCATGAAGGAATCTCCCTATCGGCAGTTCACCTAGCCGGAGAGGAGAATATGGCAGCAGACGCTCTGAGCAGGCAGAGCACATTCTCCCACGAGTGGGAACTAGCTCAGGAAGCCCTTCAAGAGATCTTCACCCTTTGGGAAACCCCTCAAGTGGATCTGTTCACAACCAATGTCAACCGGAAGTGAGATCTGTACTGCTCCAGGGAATTTCCCCAAGAGGAGCTCTAGGAGACGCGTTTTTGGTGGACTGGGATTTTCCACTCCTGTATGCGTTTCCTCCAGTCCCCATCATGCCTCACGTGATCAGGAGGTTGAGAAAGTTCTGGGAAACACATGATCCTAATTGCCCAGGATTGGGACAGGAGGACATGGTACACAGACCTTCTGGACATGTTCATCTGTCCTCCAATGCGTCTTCCACAAAGAGAGGACCTTCTTTCGCGAGAGTAGGGTCAGGTTCTCCATCCAGATGTCAAAACGTAAGCTTCATGCTTGGTTTCTGAAAGGCTGAGGTACAAGGATTGGGACTTCCTGGATGACGTAATGGAGATTTTGCTTTCGGCCAGAAGGCCAGCAACAAAGTATTTGTACCGTTGCCATTGGAATACATTCTGCAACTGGTGCAGAGAAAATAATGTAGATCCTTTTTGTCTCAACTTAACACTTGCACTGCCACCTGCAGACCACACTTCTTGTTTTCACTGTTTGATCCTATGTCTTACTCCTCCTCCCCTTCCCCTGGCACTTCTCCTCTTCCCTCTCCCCTGAACTGTGCGATCTCAATGTCACTGGTCCTAGTAAGATCTTTGTCTTGTTCCCCTTCCTCGCCTCGTCGTGACTTGAAACACTTGTGTATATTCGTGATATAAATAAAATATCATATCATGTCATATCTGTGTAACACACCGGATGTTTTATCCTTTCTACTATCTTTAGCCAATCTGGGGCTCCGGATTGGTACTATTAAAGGCTATATAGCAGCACTGTCCATCTTTAAGCGCTCGTCAGAGGAATGTTCACACTCCAAAATTCCACTGGTGACACAATTTGTAAAGGGGCTCACTAATGTCTCCCCCCATCTACTTTCAAGGTTCCAGTTTGGGACCTTAAGCCGGTTTTAAAATTCCTAATGTGTGCACCTTTTGAACCTTTACACTCATGTCCTTTAAGGTTGTTAACCTTTAAAACTGTTCTATTGGTAGCGCTAACATCAGCCCATAGAGTGAGTGAGTTGCAGGAACGTTCGTCCAAGCCACCCTTTACTAGCTTTCATAAGGATAGGGTTGTTCTAAACCTTTATTTTTACTCAAAATCCTTTCTGATTTCCATGTAGGACAAAACATTGTTTTACCTTCCTTCTATCCCCCACCTCATCCTAGTGAATAGGAGGAGAGGTTACGTAGGTTGGACCCCCGCAGAACTTTGACCTTTTATATATCTAGAATGTAAAAAACCCTGTATTGATGATCAACTTTTCATTGGCTATACGGGCAACAAACTGGGTCAGGCTGTTACTAAACAGACCTTATCCAGATGGATCATTCTGGCTATCTCAAAATGTTACAGGCTGGCATGGAAGGATCCTCCTGCAGGTTTAAGGGCCCATTCCACCAAGGGCATGGCTACCTCTACAGCCCTAAAAGGGGGTGTACCGATTAAAAGTATTTGTGAAGCAGCAACGTGGTCTACTCTTCACACGTTCACAAAGCATTAAGGCCTGGAATCTTCCTTCAGTCAGGATGGGAGCTCTGGAAAATCAGTCCTGCACTTGGTTCATGAAAACCATTAAAAACTAAATTCTACTCCCTCCACCAAAACAAACACTGCTTTGGGAGTCTATCAAAGATGAGGAATATGTGGTGTACTCAGGAGACCCCCGGCTGGCCCATAGAGCCGAGGCTTGCTCCGAAGTACTTTAAGACGAGATAGCTGCAGCTTGAGATGGATGGGGGTGCAGATGTATTACTCCAACACCAATCAATAAGGACAACTCAATGGTTTGGCAAAGGGAGTCCGTTTAATGACAAGTACAAAAAACGGGGAGTCATGGCAGTCATCAGTGATGTGATAGTCCATCTCGCTTCAACTCCAACGAACTTCATACAAACAGTGACAATTATACTCAAAACTCGTCATAATGATGTGTTACACTTAAAAGTTAACATGCAATTCTATTGGCTAGGAAAAGGTAATTTTAATATAGGTACTATATCTGTATATGGTAACGGAGTGAGGGGATTGGGTAAATACTGTCAGGTGGGCGTCTAAGCCCTTCCTTCAAAATGACTACTCTAGATGTCACTAAAAGTATGAAGTCCCATTGGTTCTACTAACTATAGGACCCTAGATTATTTGGTCCATTGTGATTGGGTTGGCACTTTACTTAGCAGCACGCAGAATGGTCAGCCAGGTGCAGGGTACCCCCTCAGCTACCCGGCCTTCCTCCAATTAAGGTTACAATCAATCATCACTTCAACAACTATGTGTCAATTTTGTTACTGTGGTTGGCCCGAAACTGCATCTTCTGTCTGGGAAAGTTCTGATATCTCTTCCTGGGCGGATGCCAAGCGTAGGTGTGAACTCGTGCTTCTCCTCGCTCAAATGGTTACGTGATGTAGACTCCGTGAATTTGCCTAGTTTCTCTCGATTTGTGCATTTAATTCTTATTCGGCTTGCCACCTGCCTACACTTCCTTATCTTGACCTTTCAAAGACAGGATATTCTGTTCTTAAGTTTCAATTAGATGTAGCTACTGTTCGTTCCTTCTATTGGTATGACCTTGGCTCTCCTGGCACGAGTTGGATCTGCTGAGTTTCGATTCAGCTGTCTCTTCTCATTTTGCTAGAATATGAATCTTGTCTTGTTTGGCCTCTAGTAACCGAAGTTGATTCTGCTTTTCCTGCAAAGTGGAATCGCACTTATAATACTGTGCTTCGTTTGAGGTAGATTATGCATAATGGTGCTTGCCGCGCTATTCTTCTACTTAGCATAGCAAGCTGCACTGTTTTCTTAGCTTTCTTGCGGTTCCAAGCATATGTACATGCATAAACTGATCGACTGCATTAATTTTGCTTACAGCTTAACTCTCTTGCGCTTTGATAGCTTTCTATCACTTTAAGCTCACAATCTCTTTACTCAGGGCATTTCGTCTCTTTGTGTCATTCTTGGTTCGTTATTTGTTCTATCTGTGAGTCCGTCCGGGCTATCGTGACGTCACCATTCGTCTTCCATTAAGGCCTTTTTGGTTTCTTCCGGGTCGGTACTTAGGCAATCTTCATTTCGTCTCATTTGTTGGTAGGGTTTTCTAAATGGATACCTTACTGTCCATGGTTGTCTGGGTATTGGTACTTCAATAGGTGTTGCTCTTCTGATGGGTACTGGGCAGAGCCCTACTGCAGCTCTCTGCTGGTTTATTTGCTCAACATACGTCACATATTTTGGTGTGAACGTTCCTGGTACTTCAAAATGGGCGATGGGAGTGCAGGCTTTATTTGGGACCTCCTCTACAGTGGGAGTACACAATCCATTCCAAGAACAGGTTACTTACCCCTGGTAATGTTCTTTCCACTGGATGTTCCTCCCACGTATTCCTCATCGCTCTCCTAACCTACCCCACAGTAGAGTTTCCCATGCTATTAAAGCTTTTGTTCTTTCAACGCTGAGTACGGTACGGTATATGTGCTATGTATGCCTTTGATGACATCATCCTCGAGACGGAGGCCCTATAGGGACATCGGGTTGATGGCATAGACACACAGAGCTCTCTGCGAATACCGAAGCTGAAGCTGGATATCGAATATCAAAGATGAGGAATACGTGGGAGGGACATCCAGTCGAAAGAGAGCTAACAGGGATAAGTGACTTGTTCTTCTCTTGCAATAAAGGTTCTTTCTGCATTCATGGAATACAGTATTAGGGAACAGACATAGCAACTTTCTTCTGACGTTCTCTCTCCCACCTCTTTCATGTGCTGATACCATCAATTATTGGCCAGGTGATCTGATTTATCTAAATACGTGTTAATAGTTTCATTATCCTCCTCAGCATCTCTTCTTACTCGGGACAAGGGTTTTTTAATATCAGAACGTAATGGGGTCTTTTGGTTCTTGATAGGGATAATGGGAATAATGGGATTTGTGAGGGTTGTCTTATTGGCTCCTCATTGCTTATGACATGTGTAAATGCTAATGTTATAAGGATAATAGTAAATATCAGAATGCCACAAAAAACCTTTTCTTGGAGCTACATCTGTTACTTCTTGAAACATTTCCATTGGCATCACTTTATTTTTAATATATCAGTTTTTATCGTTTTAACTGTAAGTCATACTTTTACAACAAAAATTGCAAAATGATTGCCAAAACAATTCTTCAAATGATGAAACCATTCTTTGGGTCTCAAAAAAATGTCAGTGTTTATATTCCTTCATATTAAAGCTGGATTAGATCGAAGTATATAAAACAAAACAGCAGGTAAGAACGTGTGAACGATGGGCAACATAATAACTCAAATATTCTTTTCCTTCTTTGATTTCTTCTTAGTTTTCTCTGTTTCCGTTTTAGAGGAAATGTTTCAAGATTAATGCAAATGAATGAATCCATAAGTCAATTCTAATCTAAAAGTGTGTTGCTTTCTTTATCCAAGTTTTTGTGCATTGAACACGTGGTCATCTTTTGTGGTTCTTCTCTTGCTTCACTGTGGAGACTACCTGCGCTGGAGGTACTTGCTTCACTGTGGACAGCCACAGGAGAGGTCAATGTTGCTTCCCTCTTATAAAGTTTGACATCATGGAGGTGGATTCAGGTTCTTATTCATTTTAATTTTGCTGCAGTAGGGCTCATGTCTTCCACCTCGTACAGGCCTTCAAATCGAGGTGTACTGCAGGTGTGTGCAAATGTGCGACTAACACTTGGTCCCATATATATATATTGGCAGTGCCTTTAATGAATTCTCCAAATTGATAGGCAAAATGTCCTCTTTCTTTACATTTGACACCCTGTTGACGCTTAATCTGTTGAAAAATAAAAGAGTGGCTTTGAGTCATTGTTTTAAAATAATCATGCATTTCATCACCTAGTGCCCTTGCCACACTGTGGGCGTCTGTATTTGCACTTGTCGTGGGTGTGGGGGGGTGAGAGAAGTTCTTATTCAGTGTCCAGTCACCAGCTCCTGGGGCGTTAAATGGTGATCTGAACCAGGTTGATTCCTCAGTGCATACAATGCAAGAGGTAGGCAATGTAGCCATCCTTTCTTTAATGTTAATTTGCACTTCGCTATCCTTTCTTTCAAAAGTCTATTTAATCGCTCACATAATCTGGTAGCTTGTGGTTGATAGGCCAAAGCAAACTTATGCTTAATGCCTAAAAGTGATACTATATTTTCAAAGAGTTTATTCACAAAATGCAGTCCATTACTGGATCGCAAAACTTCGCATACCCCACACATTAGAAAGATCTTGCGGACCACAAACCTTGCAGTGCATGTAGCATCAGGATGCATGCACAGGCCTGCCTCTATCCATCTAGAAAAGTACCAAACTACAACTATCATATATCGATAGCCATTACAAGTTTGCAACATATCCACATAATCTATGTGCAAATGTTGAAAGGGGCCATTAGCAGGGTGTGCCCTGCTGTGAATTCATGGCACACAATACAGTTTACATTGAACTGTCCCACATGCTCACTGAGATTCTGTGTGAAACAGTCTTCTGCTAAAATAGCAGCTAGACTCTCTTGAGTCACATGCCCGGGGTAGTGGAGCTGCTTCAATGCTACTCTCAATAATGCTAGAGGCATAACTGGCTTTCCTGTACTGCCCTGTCTCCATATTGCCTCAGTGGGGGATAAAGAACACCCCTGCTTTTTCCATAGCTCCTTTTCTTCTTGCTGTGCTCATCCTTGTATCTCAATTAACTGTACAATGAACATCATATTACATCCTTCTTTAACCAACACACATCACCCGTTTGCTTTTTTCAAATCATTTAACTTTATTCATACATAGTTGAATGATATGTGGCACATTTGGCCTCTATGTCTGTGGATTAATTCCCGCGAGAGATCAAGTCTGTTCTTTTTGAATGTGCTGAGCATTTCACGATGGCTTTGGTTGCTGGAAAGCTTAAGGCTTCAATGAGTTTGTCTAATAGCCCCTCGTGTTGCACTGGGGTCCCGTCTGCACGGAGGAAGCCCCTCCTCTTCCAATGTTGTAAGACTGTGTGTACTGTTGATGTCACAAAGGCTGAGTCAGAGTACACTGTTACTTCCTCATCCTCAACGCTTCGTAATGCATCAGTAAGCGTGGCTAATTCTGCATCCTGTGCTGAATAAGTTGACAGTACTCGTCTGCTCATTAGCACTTCAAAGGTGCTCTCTCAGGTTACTCTTACTACTGCTGTCTCACCCCGGTCTGCTGGTCAATTCTAGATGAACCATCGACGAAAACCACTTCCCCTCTTCCTAGGGCATTTTCTCTAACAAGGGGAATATCGTTATAGCACTCAGTGTAAGTAACACAATCATGCACATCCTCGTCTTCTCCCACTGGTCTGGCTACGAACATTGCTAGATTCACGATACTACACCTTACAATTTTAATTGCAGGGTTTGAAATAATTACTTCATACCCCAATGATCTTTGAGTGGTCAACATGCTCTTGGTCTTCTCTAGAATTGCAAATAATACATGCTCTGCAAAAAGAGTTACGGGACACCCCATAGTTATGCTTGAAGCCTTTTCTATGGCGAATTCAGCAGCTGCCCAAGATTGTTCTCAAGGATAGTGTCCTTTCATAACCAGGTCTAGAATCCCACTGTAATAAGCCAATGGTTTATGACCATGTCCTAATGTCATCTTCTGTGTAAGGACTGCTGTCATGACTTCTGCATATGAATGGGAAAATAAGTAAAATTCCTCACTATAATTTGGAATTCCTAACACAGGAGCTGTGCTAATCACATTTTTTTATTCATTAAATCCTCCAGTCATGTCTTCTGTCCACACCAATTTAGGTTACCCACCTGTGCTTCTTTAAGCGCTTTCAAAAGTGGTTGAATATATGTACTGTAGTCAAAGACCCAAGCCCTGCAATAATTGCAGAGACCTAAAAATTCCTGCATTTATCTCACTGTGTTTGGTTGCACGGTTCTCATAATAGCTTCTGCTCTTGCAGGTGTCACTTGTTTCCCTTCATTTGAGATTAATTGTCCTCTGTATAACACCTCCTCTTGACAATACTGTAGTTTTTCTTTGTCTACTTGTACCCTTTCTCTGCGAGTATAGTCATACATTTGACAGAATCTTCTCTGCATATTTCTTCTGTCTCACTGCACACTAAAATGTCATCCATGTATTTAATTATAGTGCTTTGAAGCTCAACATTTCCTAAGTCCATCTGAAGGACTCTATTAAAGATGGAAGGATACTCACAGTACCCCTGAGGTAATCTAGTATGTTTCAGATGCATGGTTCTATATGAAAGGAAGTTGAATCCCGTGAGTCTTCTTGCAAGGGAAATGAGAAAAAAGCATTCTTCAAATCGAAAACACTAAAATACCTGGCTGTTGACAGGCTATTACACAATATTGTCACACAGTTTAGAACTAAAGGAAACTCTGCTTCAACTATGTGGTTTCAAGGGAAAAGGTCCTTGATGAATTTTCACAACCACCCTTCGATTTTCTGACAGGGTACACGGCTGTGTTACACTGTGAATCTGATGGCACCAGAATGCCTTGTTTCATTAAGGCAAATATAGTTTTGAATATCCCATCACCCGCTTCTCTAGGCATAGGGTATTGTTTTGCATGTGGCAAAATAGCTCCTGGTTTGAGTTTGATTTTCACTGCCCCTACTCCTTTTAATAGACCCACTTCATATAGACTTGTAATCCATAAAAAACTTGGCACTTTTTCTATATCTTCCTGAAAGAATTATGGCTTTTGTTTTTATCACCGCCATTCTCTGTGGTATATCTATGCTATCAACCTTGATCCAATAAGTGAGACATATAAAGAATACTAGTTCCTCATCTGAATAATCATCCCTAAATAGTTCCTCATCCGTCAAGTCTGTCAGTCTATATCCTTCATTGAGGGCTCCCACTGTTCTCCATCCTCTTCACTCATTGTCTGTCCCATGAAGCATCAACCTTTCTTCTCTTACCATTGCTGCTTCTTATTCCAAAGGAATCACTTGCCCTGACTCATCATCCAATGGGATTTCTGGTCTAAACAAACATTTATCAGGCATCCTTACTATTTTACCTGCCAATTTAGGCAACCATGATAATAAAACATGCACTCCATACAAGAACACTTCTTTGTCTAGGGGAACTCCCCTTAAAGCGTTCTTTCCCGCAAAGGCTAATATAAATTCCCTCATTTTAATGTAATGTATCCCTGGAGTTGAACACACTATTCCTTTGTCAGTGAAAGATAGCGTCATGTTAAGTTTTGTCATTCAATCATGTCCTAGTATGTTCACTGGTGTCTGTTTAGAATATAACAATGGCATAGATATGTTGTGTTCCCCGCGAGAAAAAGGTAATTCGCCTGTAAATGGAACTAAAGACGTTGTCCCAGTAAATCCCTGAGCATTCATGGCAATGCCTGACACAGGAATGAGTTGCTCCAGTGTCCTCAAGAAATGAGTTTGTCTTGCCTCCTATCGTCACCTTTTGCCTTGGTTCCTTGTGGGGGGTCTGGTGTTACAGATAGTACTGAACACATCAGGTCATCCTGTGGGCTGTCCTATTGCAGGCATGAATTCTTCCCTGTGCCTGTGAAAGGATTCCCTCCTACCACAGTCACACTCTCTAATTTAGGTTTAACTACCTGCATAGCTCCTGTGTCCATCTGCCACTGTGATGCACCTGCCTGTGGTATTGGAATAGTGTATCTGTTGAGTGTGTCAGGGACGTCATTTGGGAACCACCAGCGGTCACAACTGCGACTCCAGAGGGCCACAGTTGCAACCCCTGGGACTCTCTTGCAACCCCAAATAAAACGTTTTTAAAAAAAAAATGTAAAAGAGTTTTTTGTTCCCCCAGAAAACATGTTCTTCTGGTGTAGCGGGCCCTCCTGCTGCACTGGGACCAGTGACACCAGGTCTGGTGGGTCCCCGGCCCAGTACTCCACCATCAGGCTGAAGGCTGGGCCAGGGAGGCACTCAGTAGGGGTTGGAGCTGACCGTGACATGTGGCACATGTCAAATGACACCTTCAACTCCAACCCCTTCTCCCTCGGCTTCCTTGCAGCTCACATACAGGAACCAGAAAGCTCTCGCAGCTTCCTGGTTCCTGTTTGTGAGCAGCACAGAGGAGGCGAGGGGGCCTGGAAGGACGGACCGAAGCTGCAAGAAAAAGATAAGAAGGCTTTTTTTTGTAATATGATGTGTGTTTTGCATGTGTGAAGTGCGTGTCAGATGTATGTATGTGAATGGTGGGGGAATGAGAAGTGATGTGATGTGTTTTTAAATGTTCTGGGTGTGTGGGTGTGTGCCTGTGTAGAGAATGCAATTAGTGGATGTGAGAGAAGGTGTGAGTGACTGGTGGGTGAATGAGAAGTGATGTGAGTTTTTGAATGTTCTGGGTGGGTGGGTGTGTGTCTGTGCGCAGAGTGTAATGAGTGGATGTAAGAGAAAGTGTGGATGAATGAGAAGTGATGTGATGTGTATTGTTGAATGTTCTGGGTGGGTGTGCACTGTGTGTCTGTGTAGAGAATGCAATGAGTGGATGTAAGAGAAGGTGTGAGTGACTGGTCGGTGAATGATAAGTGATTTGATGTGATGTGTGTTACTGAATGTTCTGGGTGGGTGGGTGTGTGCCTTTGCAGAGAATGCAACGAGTGTATGTAACAGAAGGTGTGAGTGACTGGTGGGTGAATGAGAAGTGTTGTGATGTGTGTTTTTTAATGTTCTGGCTGGGTGGGTGTGTGCCTGTGTAGAGAATGCAATGAGTGTATGTAAGAGAAGTTGTGAGTGACTGGTGAGGGAATGAGAAGTGTTGTGATGTGTGTTTTTTAATGTTCTGGCTGGGTGGGTGTGTGCCTGTGTAGAGAATGCAATGAGTGGATGTAAGATAATGTGTGTGTGAGTGACTGGTGGGTGAATGAGTATGAATGTGATTGTGTGTTTTTGAATGTTCTGGGTGGGTGGGTCGGTGTGTGTGGCGCCTGTGTAGAAAATGCAATGGGTGGAGGTAAGAAAATGTGTATGATTGAGTGACTGGTGGGTCAATGAGTATGAATGTGATGGCGTGTTTTTGAATGTTCTGGGTGGGTGTGTGCCTGTGTAGAGAATGCAATGAGTGCATGTAAGAGACGTTTGAGTGAGTGACTGGTGGGTGAATGAGCGTACATGTGGTAGTGTGTGATTGAATGTTCTGGGTTTGGTGTGTGCCTGTGTGGTGAATCCAGTGTGAGCGAGTGTGAGAGGAGATGTATGGATGAAATGGGATGCATGTGTGTGTAAGGCCCTGGGAGACTGGGGATGACTGGAGCCTTTTTGCCACATCCTTTATTGACTTGGCATGTTTTACTGGTATTTTTGGGAAAAGGCAAGTTCATGTGTGCCGTTCCCTGGCTAGACTGGCATTTTGGTGCAGTCAGTGTAACCATTGCTTACTGTGGCATGACGTGTATTACTCAGCATCTTTAAAAAAGCAAGCATGATAAGTAGTGTTACCTCGCTAGATTGTTGTTTTGGCAAATACACTTCACTGTAGCATGACCTTTTATTAACTGAGCATCGATGATGAATCAAGCAAGATAAGTGCTCTCATGGGTCTAGACTAGCTTACATTGGAACCAGTTTGGCCAGGTTTTCCTATTGTGACATGTCACTTTTAATGGCCAAACTGACGGGAGTATGTACTTACATAGGAGTACTGGCATATATTGGCAGAGCCAGTTTTGTGCTCAATGCCAGTAATTATACTATAGAAAAACATCTGAAAGCGAACATAAGTATGGTCTTATATGGGAATACTAGCATATGTTGGTGGATCCAGCATGGAAATGTAAGGGCACAGCCAGCACACAAATGCTTTTTATACTGGTATATATTGCAGAGACTAGCATGATAATGCATTGGGAAATGGCTTGTGCACTTTTGGTGATTTGCATCTATTGCACTTTTTTTCATGATCTACCCTACACCCTACAAAACCGATTGTTGGCCTTTTACCCACATTGTTCGCCTTTTACCCACATTTTCCCAGAAAGTGTACTTTGTAATTCACCATTTTGACCCATTATTCAAAACATTTACTCCGAGGAGGGAGAAGAATCCACTGGTGGCTGGTAAATGTGTGGACCAGGCACCACCCCCTTCTCTCTATGTTACGTTAAAGATGTAAGCTTTGATTGAAAAACATGTTTACTTCTTTCACTTGCAGTAGTGCATGCCCCTGCAGTGGCATAATCACCATGGACATTCCGCACACGTGGGGGTCCGGACCGGCCCGGAGTGTGGCGTGCCCTGTGCTTTATTAAGTAGCTTGGGGGGGCCCGCAGCATGGCTCGCAGGGGAGCTGACAAATATTGTACTATGCCATTGGGTACCACTGGGTCTGACAAAGGGGTATTGTGCCGTGTGCGCCTTGAAGTCTGCCAGTAAATTCCCAGGTGAGAAGCAACTCATGGGTGTGGTGCTATGAATTTATGTGTGCAGCAATGATATTACATTAAATTGTGTTTTTTTAAAGTCTTCTGGCACCCTGTATTACGCTTAGATAATAAAAACTATGTGGGGGTCTTGTGTATATTAAAAGAAACTTTCCCAGGTATTATACTCCAGCAAAGATAACATTATCAGGTGCACTCCCCTCTGTGCACGCAGACCAGTCTAATAGGTTTCTTCTATCGTAGTGGTAGCTGAATCATATATACATTTATAACCAGGGAATTCTGTTGATACTAAATCCTGGTCAATGATTTAATTTTCAGGCCTTGCTCGTGCAGCATTTTTCTCCTGGTTAAACAGCAGCACATGCCTCACCAGGTCAGTGCTCTTTTTGGTTTGTTTTACAGAGCAATGACATAGATAACACATACTTCTGTGTCCATTGATCTATAGATGTTTCATGCACTAGCTGTAGCCTGCGTTACAGATTACAGTTACACTGTTAGAAATACTGCATTATGTATGTTTTACATATGGACCCCAAGTCGAATCTGGAAAATGGCTGTACAATTGTGGACAAATCATGCCTCCCTCTGTGCCTCGGTTCTTATATCTAGCTGAAATGAGAGCACCTGGAAACACGGGTGCTAGATGCATCTAAGAAATCTGAAGGTCGTTTGCCATCACTTCCTGTGATGTTATCAGGGGCCAAGGGTCATGTGATGTCACTTTCGCTACCCCTGGCATTTTGGTGAAATGACATCCCTGCTTTTGTGCACTATTTATGAATAAATAAGGCTACCCCTTCAAGTGCACGTTATGATTGAAACAGCCCGCATCACCTACAAATCATTCACAACCAAAACACGACTCCACCTGACCTACAAACTCACCATATCTCGAGGCCAACACATAACCAGAAGCCATGACATTACCAGATTACAAACAAAGAACTGAATGAGGGGGGAAACACTTAGAAACAGGTATTTTCCTGCAACACATCCTTCCCCTGGAACACGTTACGCACGCAGATCCCACTGCTGCTCTATATCCTACACCCGAGAAACTCTTCTCTTCAAAGAATAACCAAACAGTCAATGGTCACGCCACACAACCAAACTTCTCTTCTCCCCCTCCAGAGCCATCCACTTTGCTCTGCTCCCAGACCCATCCCGGCAACGCCTGCTACCCCAGTACCCTACCTCTAACAACCTATGACCATTCCTGATGCCTCGCTCTCCATGGCTTCCCAGCTAGATTGCTCCATAGTTTCAAAGCTAGATTTGCGCTTTGTAAACCTCATACATACTTAGTTGCAGCTCTCTTGTGAGACGACTCACAAGAGAGCTGCAACACGCACCGTCCGAGTGAAACAATCAACCTAACTAGGCCAGCAACCCAGCCCTGACAGACACAGGGTGGACAACCCTTACTACGGCCTACACAGGAACCGAATAACCTGGAACATTTGGGAACCAATAACCTATACAATAGCCTTGAAAAGGACCCTAGGGATCGAAACATGTGTCGGCTGACGACACTAGACTATATGTCTTCTTAATCTTTAATAAAAACCATTGGGTTTCACTCAAACAATTGTGCGGATATTCATCCTTCTCCTAAAAATAAGTGTGCGCTATCCGCTACTCTGTCTATCACTCTTTACAAAAGGAGGTGAGGGCAACACCTCCACCAACCCGTGACCTTGCAGCTACCTATCCAATTCATCTTATCTCAGAGTGAAGCGCTGGAAGTGTTCCCAACGAGGCCCACTGCTTTCCTCATACATACTTAATCTGTCAAGAGTTTTCAAGGGTGGGGGCAGGGTGTACCTGATAATGGGGATGTTTTTCCACCCCAGAAAATGCATGCAATCTATCAAGGAAGGGAGATCGCAAGCAGGCTTTGTACGTTGTTGTCGTTATGCTTTTTTAGGCCATGCTACTTGGTCTTGCTACAGCACAGCTTTTGTCATGTTGATGGCCTGCTGATGCTTTCAAGTAAACATCTGGGTTATGGGGTATCAGGTAATATTATCCCCACCAAAAATATGGCTGTATGTATGGTCGTTGGGAACGGTCATATGTGATATTTTTAGTGGGAATAATAATAGGGTTTTTTGAGAGCGGGGTTGTGGGGGTGTGCCCTGCTTCTTTTAAAATAATACAGGGGTTGCAGGGGTGCCCCCCACAGGTTCCATACCTTAATATTGCCGGAAAAATATGGCGATATTTTTGTATGGCAATATTTTTGCGGGGATATTAACACATGGAACCGGTTATAGGTGGCTTCTTGGGACCAGAGAGGGCAAAGCCATACCTCACAACCTTTAGTGTCGTGAAGAAAGGTGAACACACCCGTTTTTGGCAGATGAGAGCCCATTGAAGTGTATGGAGTCTGTTGATTGCAAGGCGATCAACACCCGCCAAACGCGTGTGAGTTAAGAGCTAGGACAAAGCAGATGTTGCCGTTGGATTATCATTGTGAGGTAGGCCGTGCTTTGTCGCTGCCTGCATGTGGATTTGCGTGATCTTTGTGTGCGGTACACCTTGCTGTTTGGGCGGCTGTTGCTGTTCAGCAAGCCAGAGCCCATTGGCTGCGTGAAGGTTATGGTGAGTTGGCGAGGACGGTTGGTTGGGCTGACGAATTTATTCGTGCTTGGCTTGTTTGACGGCCGATGTCTGGAGACAGGCTGAGTGAGATATGGAGGTGGCCTTAAGGATTATATGTGAACAGAGAAGCATCTTCATCTGGGAAGTATGAAAGTGTCTGTATGCTTGGTTTGCCTGGAGGCGGCGTCAACAATGAGTCACATAAAGCTTCTGCAGCCGGAAGGAACCATTGGCTAATGGACTCAATGGGGAGTCTGCTTTTGTAGCCTGGAGGTCACCGCAGATCGTCGTCATTGTTTTCCTCAGGCATCTGAAGGAACTTTGTTCGTCGTGAATGGAGGAACTCGGCGAGTGCATTCTTTGATGCGTTCATTGTATTAAGCGCCATCTTAGCCATGGGGGAGGCACTGTACAAACACGAGGAACACACAGAAGAAAGAAAGGCAAAAGTAGCTTCACTGGGGCGAGAAAAGTCTATTCACTTCAAAAGCAGCGCTTCCTGACTTGCTGTGCACTGCAGCTGAGGCCTAGACAGAGGGGCTGGCGCAGCGGAGGCCGCAGCTCGGCTGCACCATTGGGGCAACAGGAAGCGACAGCACCACGCAGGTAGCTTTCCAGCTATCCAACAGGCCCCATTTATTATGAGCAGGGTTTCTAAAGCCTTACGTTCCCAGCCGGGCTTTTGCGTTCTGCTAAACACTTGTTGATCTCTATTCCTAAATGTAGCAGGTGCCTTTTCTGTGCTTCCACCCGCCTTCTAGTTCTCTTCCTCTGTCTCTGAAGGCTTTAACTTCCATTCAAAATTCTCGGCAGAAGTTAAAGAGCGCTCTCTTGAAAGTAGCCTTTTTGGATGAATCTCTTGTTTATGCTAGTGCCAGTGCGCCTTTTGATGACCAAGCATTCTAGGAGTACAACTTAACTGCTGTGCGGCAACACAGACTCTACGTGCTGGGTCCATTGCCTTACATCTAAACTAGCCTAACAGGAACAATATAGCACTCACACCCCTAAAAACAAGCCACCCTCTTAGGCCTAACTTTCCGACCCTCATGACTCAAGGGTCATAGGCACACACACAAGTTCCCCAGTGTTCTCGAACTAATGGCCATTTTCCAGCCCTAGTGCCTCTCTTTTCACCATCACTCTGTGGAGCCTCATACGTAAGCGCTTGAACAAGGAAAATGGATATGGAATGGTGGTAATCCTGGGACGAGAAGCTGATTTTGGGGGGTTGGGGTGGGGGTTGGTCGAGAGAGGGCTGATGTGGTGGGACAGGAGTGTACGGTAAATTGCAATGGTCATCCATGTCCAGGCTAAGCAGGCATGATATGTGGTATTAGTGGCTAGCGAGGTATTTTGGTGCAGCCAGTCTAGTCATTTCTTAGTTGGCTTGACTTTTTTAAAAATGCTCATCTCTGATAAAGCAGTCCTGCTGAATGTAATTACCTGGCTAGACTGGCACTTGGCATTTCTTTATGAAGGCAAAGTGAACAAAAAAAAAAAACTTTTTTTTAGTCCAAGGGGCCCCCCCAGAACATGTGGTGGCGGGGTCCCCTGCACCACAGGGGATCAGGGGGCCCCTGTTACGCCAGTGAGGCAGATGCCACAGGGATCTCCAGCACTTGCACCCGCATGAAATCAGGCACAGATGAATTCCGCCCCTCCTCTCTGCCATACAAATGCTTGAAAATGGAGTGTGACTTGAATGAAAGGCGTTAAGGCCTTCCTCAAGGCTTTTACGCCTTTCATTCGCGTTACGCCCCCAACGAACATGAGCTCTAATATGATGACAGATAGTAACTGTGCTACTTTCGAATAATGGCAAACACAAATGCAGAGCATGTGCGTGATCATCATTAGAAGGTGGGTGAAGTTGGACGCGTGCTTGGGCGTGAACCTTATGGAACCTCAGTCCTCCATCTTCTCTCTCATCCTCGGTGCGTGGCTGTTGAATCTCATCATTGTCCCTTCAATAACCAAAATATGGATCTTTTGGCACAATTCTGACAATGTTCCTGGCTTCAAACACAATACAAAAAAGTACCCTGCTCACCTTAATTTAGTGATACAACTCTTTTCTATAATACATGTAATTTTATATTCATACTCAGTAGGGGGTGCCAACAAATAAAAGATCCAACAGAGCTAGGGATCAATCTAAACGTGCGCTATGGGCCACCTCGAACCATCGACATAGACATTTGTTGCACACTGTTATCATTGATCAATGATTTTCAAATGATATACACATCTTTCACTGTCCGCGTCCAACGTCACTTTCATAAGGCATTATGAAAATGAGGTTGGACGCGGACGGTGCACAATGAGGTGTTGAGCTACAATGCTGGAATACAGGATGTTTGGACCTACTGTTAGAAGGTCTGATGACAGTCTCTGAGGAAGAGTCATTTGAACTCGAAACGCGTCCGACAGCTTGCAAGAACTTGCATGCCATCACAAAGAGTGAAAAACGGTGCTTTGCAATTTAGCTGTTTATGAAACATCCTGTTATCAGTATTATTTTTCCAAAAGCGATTAACGTTATTGAACATCATTTAAGTCAATGGTCGATTAAATGTCCAGATCATTCAAAGGAAGCAATGACTATGTGTATATTATTTGAAAATGGTTGATCAATGATGAGAGTGCAGTGTGCGGCAAATGTCTATGTCAGATGATCACTGCGGCCCATATTGAATGTTCTTGGCTTCCCATTTGCAAATGCTTAAACTCCTCGGGATTCATTTGGTATCCCCCATACAGAACTCCAAAGGAATGACCTGACAGTACAACATCTCCGAGCCCTGTTAATGTGAATCCACAACAGCTGCCCCCGCCGGGAAAGTCAATATGGAGGAAGCTTTGCATCCGCAGCATCTATAGAAACTTGACGTCTCGCCCAGCACCTGGGCTTACTTCTTTCCCCTCTCTTGGTCACGTCTTTCATCAAGGCGGCCAATCAAGACTGGGGAATACTAATACTTTCAATTGCAGCTCTTCTTTGTAGATTTGTTTTTTTTTAGGGCAAAAATGGGTTGCACGTGGTCCATGTTTAACCCTCAAATAAAATAGCCCTAGGCACCCAGGATGTTCCCTGGGCATTAGTAGTGATAATGTATCCAATGACGGGCTGTAGAGGACAATACAGTGCATCGCCTCAGGCTTTAAAGCCTCAGTGTACCACATAACATTGAATAGTAAAAAGGCTGCAGAAATCTGTTATGATATGATATGATAGTTTATTTATAACGCGCTTAATACCCAGAGCGCAGACTCGGGGATCGAACCTGTGGTGCTCTGTGTCGTCTTGCTTCCATTATACTTATGTGAAAGTACTTGCAATGCTGTGCAGGTTACAAAACATTAAACTATTTGAGAAAGTATTGTCAGTGTTCAAATGTTATAACCCTCCCAGTTCCTGCCATATCCAATGTCAAATGGCTTCTTCTGGTAGCATGTGTGTCCGTCAGTGGGTCTGTGCCTTTAGTTCCCGTAGCCAGGCTGGTTACATTTTCCTGGCTGATTTTTTCTTTTTACCAAATTGCTCCTCCTCGTGCCCCACTTAAACCGCCTTATGCTTCGGATTTACCTACTCCCCATTTACTCACTGTTTTTGATCCCTTTTTTTCTGACCAAATGGTATTTTTTATTTTAAGACCAGAGTTTTGCTCGGTTTTGGGCCATTTTGTGTGAATGCAGACCTGCGTCCAGTATTCCAGGGACATCTCCAGATTCGTGGGACTTCTCCAGATTCGTGGGACATCTCCAGATTCGTATTTGGTCCATTTGAGAGTTCGCCTCCCATACTAATGAATGGGAGAGAAGGACCGGTTTATGATTGACTGAAGCAGTACTTGAAATGTTAAATATGTGCCCAAAATTTAAGATGGGTCCTATTCCTGAAGGTCAGCTCTCAGAATCGGGTAAATGCAGTTGGCATCAACCGCTGATTGCGTAAACCTTGTAACTCTGCAAAGTCAAAGGTCAACAGTGGCAGTTCTGGTCTCCTGAGGGGCAGTTCTGTGGCGAAGAAGTTCTGAAGGGCAGCAGGAAAACTGAAGACAGGCTCGAAAAGGTGCTGACCTTAAAAAAGGACAAACTCCTGAAACTGGCGTACCATACTGGTTTGAAGTTGATCACGGTTAGAGTGCTTGATGGGTGCAGTCGGTGTACACCGGTTGCAGCTCAGGTAAAGTTTGGGCTCCTTGCGTCGCACTTTGGGCTCTGTCCATTACGGGTGCTCAGAGGGTCTGATGCTTCTGCCCCTTCATGTATGGTCGACATGGAAGGGTAGAACCACATGGTTTCCTTTCTTCAAGCGGCAGGTTCCTAAGGCTTTCAACCTGACTGTGCCCACGGGGCTATGGGCTTGGAGGGGTCGGTTCTTCAGTTGCCTCTGGAAGCCGAGAAGTCTGGTGTCCTTGGACACGTGCCGAGCGTTGATGAAAGCCTGGTCTTGGCAAGATGCAGGAGACCCAAACCCTAAAAAACATAGAGCCTCTCAGAAAGTCCATCACACGATTGCATCCCAGGTGTGAGGGTAAGGGCTCCTCAGGGAAAAGGGTTGGTAAACTGGCCAGGAAAGAGAGGAATAGTTCCGGACCTCTTCCCATCAGTGATATATGATATGCTAGGCTATTTATAATGCGCTTAATGAGCAGACCCGGGGATCGAACCTGTGGTGCTCCATGACGTCTTGCTTCCAAGGCGAGCACCTAATATCTGAGCCGTGCAAGGCCCTTGTCGTTAAACTGTACCTCCACAGTGGTGACTTGCCAGTATTTGAAACTTGCTACAGTACTCACAGGCGGTTTCTCACAATAGGGACTGGCACATGTTAGGAACGTTGACATCCATTGTGCATGCTCACCAATGGCATTGGTCTTTTCCAATTCTCGCTAACTCTTCTTCTGCTTCTGGCCAGCCTTGCAACACACATGTGTACAGCAACCGAATAATCTCACCCAACCTCCCAACCAATATTGTTTGTTTTGCAGCACTCAACACATTGGTGCAAACAGGTTTTATTTTCTCTATGATATAGTATTTTGATTTCCTCCCTTCCTTCCTCCCTCCCTCCCTCCCTCCCTCCCTCCCTCCCTCCCTCCCTCCTTCCTTCCTTCCTTCCTTCCTTCCTTCCTTCCTTCCTTCCTTCCTTCCTTCCTTCCTTCCTTCCTTCCTTCCTTCCTTCCTTCCTTCCTTCCTTCCTTCCTTCCTTCCTTCCTTCCTTCCTTCCTTCCTTCCTTCCTTCCTTCCTTCCTTCCTTCCTTCCTTCCTTCCTTCCTTCCTTCCTTCCTTCCTTCCTTCCTTCCTTCCTTCCTTCCTTCCTTCCTTCCTTCCTAAGCACTGGCCTTTGCCCACATTGAACGTGTTCTTTTTTGGACTGCTTACCCATCCCATTCTAGTGGAAACTCTGCTTGCCCCCTTGGCGTACAGCCTTCCCTCGGCAACTGTTTACGTTGCCATCCATCCTCCACCCGTCCGTACACACTGTACCTTGTGACAAAGTCCTCTGCCTCAACATGAAAGCGGGTGAGACGCTGGCCCGGGAGTGGCTGTCTTCCCGCAACATGCTACCGTACATAGGCCATGGCTATCCTGCTCGCTGATGGTCTGTGGTACACTAGTAGGATAACCTGGCAACGTTAAGCCATGTGCCTCCTAAACATCATGTGGGATAACCCACAATGCAGCGCACCCCCTGACTCGGATCATTGTAAGGTGAACCCTAAAACCTACGCGGGGCACCACAATGACACACCAGCAAAGGGACCGGCAGCAGGGTGGTATAGTCTACTTCATGTGTAGAGCCACTAAACTACACAACAGCGAGTCAGTTGAGGAAATGCAGGAGAGGGCTAGGCATCAGGCTTCTCCTGCATAGCAAATCGCTTCTTAATCAGTCAGTAAATACAGGAGTTAAGCGCAGGTCTCCTGATATGCACCAAACGTCTCCAACACACAATCTGATCCTGATTCCAACGAACTGGATGGCATTTACAAAGGCTCAGTGCTTGCATATACAGGGGGTGGAGCGAGGGCTCGCAAGCTGGGAGAGAACCACCCAACCACCAACCCTCAATTTCTGCCACAAACTGCTTACACCTCTAACTAATAGGGCAAGAACCCTCCATAGAGGCAGACTAAGACATGTTTAAAAGGAGGGAAGGCAAGGTAGCTGTGTGGGTGTTTGAGAATGAGACAGTGGAGTTTTGGAGGCTGCTAGAGGAGAGACCTGGAGCAAGAAGAGATGAAGGAGGAGTTGGAAGAAAGCAACAGAGAAGAGGAGGTTATGGAATAGTTAAGACGAGGAGGTCAATGAGCAGGGACAGGAGGAGAGGTGTTGGATGAGAAGAGTTGAGGAACAAAGTAAGTGTTAAAAGGAAGGAGGAGAAGAGCACAGAGGAGGAGATAGAGGAGAGAATGAGAGGAGGTGCTGAGGAAAGGAGAGGAGGAGAAGAAGAGCAGAGTGGAGGATTTGGAGGGACATAGCAAAGAGGAAAGGAAGGTCCTGGAGAAAAGAGGAAGAGGCAAGGATGAGAGGAGGAACATCAGTGGTCGGAAGAAAGAGGGTGAGAAGAGAAGAGGATATGAGAGCATTCCACTGCAAGGAACGTCAGGAGTGAGTAGGCTTGGAGGCTAAGCCTATGTCAACAAAGGGAGATCCTTGGAAGAGTGGATGAACAAGCACATCACGGCGCATCTTTGAGGTACACATGCACATAGTTTCCATGGAAGAGAAGAAGATGGTTGATAAACAGGCATCACAGGAAAAAGCATGGAGATGGGTGTTGAGAAAGGGAGGAAGCGGAGGTTAGTGAGAGAAGTCTAGTAGAAAATCCCTGGACCCTTCTCAGGTGTCCTTTTGTCTGCCAAAGTTTGAAGCTGTGTCTAAAGAGCAAGCCCAATTCCTGACGTGGCTCAATTCCAACCAATGATTTCCACTCCAGACCTGAGACCAGGGGATGGAGGTTTCCTCGACGTACTCAAGCTACCCAAGAATATCCACCAAAGCAGAGAGAGAGTGTGAGAGGGCGAGAAGAAGAGAGAGAGGGTGTGAGAGAGCCAGAAAGAGTGACTGGGTCAACGAGATAGGAGAGGCAGAAAGAGCGAGAAAGCGAGAGAGCGAGAGTGAGAGAGAGAGAGAAAGAGGGAGAGAGAGAGAAGGAGAGGGACTGTATGTGACAGGGATGCTCTGCAATAAAACCCAACCAGACTGTGTCCCTGAGACTTTTTCTATATTGTGCCATCCTGAACCCCATTGACAAAAAGTAGGGAACGAAAGTACTCGTATTTTAATTTGTATGATAAGGTCCTCCCCACATGCAAACCAAAACACAGTCCTAGGGTACCAACGGTCCCGAAAATCCAGGCCCCCACCTGTAAAGTTTTGGAGGATTTTCAGTCACTGTGCCTCCAGCAAAGTACAGTATTGAGTATCTGCTCCTCTTTCAGTGACTCTGTGGGATCCTCTTCCAGGAATCGCTGCCACTGTCCACATCTTAGAGACCATGGGAGTGAGGCTAAAAGACACCAAGTGTAGTCTCCAGGGTCTTAAAGGAAGGGACCTCTAGATCTAGCCTCTGGGGTTTCTGACTTACACCCTGCTTCTCCTTATGGCTATTGTGACTGGGTGTCCACCACAAACTGTCACGCCACTTACCTGGAGACCAGGGTCCTCTGCTCCAACTCGCTCTCCTCCCTCTTGGCGGATCTACCCGCGCTTCCGCTTGCGGGGATCCGCCATGGGGAGAGCTTCTGGGGTTCCCGTCGGGAATCCTCTGCACACGCGCGGGAGACCACGGTCTCGATTCCGCGCATGCGCAGTTGATTGGGCTCTCTCCTCAGCAAGGGCTCGCGTTCCAAGCCTCGCTTTGGATGTGCCGGCACCCAGTAACGAGGCGGCTTGCGTTTCAAGCCTCTCTTGGGTGCCGGCCATCCTATAAAGCGAGCCTCGATCAGGAGCAAGTCGATTCTCAACGCGGTTTGCCCTGATCGTGGTTACGCTCGTTACACTACTTACCTGTTCTGGCTCTGCTCAGTCTCCAGCTTCAGCCTGCATCCTTCCCTGGGTTCCTGCCCCTGCAGCTTTTCTGGTCCTTCTCCCTTTGGGGTCTTGGGGATCCTGTTGGGCTTCTGAGTTCTCCCTGGGGTTCTGTTTAGTTTTCCCTGGGTTCCCCTTCTCAGTCCTTTCCAGTCCTGTTCCTGGGGTTGTCTTCCAGTCCTGTTCTTGGGTTGGTTTTCCAGTCCTGTTACTGGGGTTGGCTTTCCAGTCCTGTTCCTGGGTTGGTTTCCCAGTCCTGTTCCTGGTTTGGTTTTCCAGTTCAGTTCCTGGGTTGGGTTCTCAGTCCTGTTCTGGGGGTCAGGTTCCCACACTCTGCCTGAGTCATCGCCTGTTTCCTTTGAAGCATTGAGTCTCCCAGCTGCTTTCAGTCGGATCTACCATCTGCCTGCGATTCCTGTTCCTCCGGTGTTTGCGGAAGTTCGACTCTACCACCAACTTCGGACTTCGCAGTCTTTAGACTTACTACATCTGCCTCTCCTGTCAGTGCTTGCACTGTCCTGACGCCACGCAAATCAGGAGAGTGCGTCCCGTGGCGTTGGGAGTCGGTCCATCTTCCACCCTGTTTAAACCTTGGGTGGCGGAGAGGCCGGTTCCTCGCGTCATACGCTCATCGTCAGTCTGGCTGCCACGTCAAGATCTTCTTCCAAGTCTTCAGGTACGCTTCACTCACGAGATACCCAGCTTAACAGATTGAGACGCCTACCTTCGGATTTGGAGATGGAAGACGGTCAAGACATCAGAGAAGAACTTCAAGCTCTTCGTGCTGAGATGACGGCTTTACGTCAGGAAAATCAGACTTTACGTCAAATGGTATTGCAGGGGGCTATGAGTGCATCACTAGGAGAGAGTTCACTGGCACATACTACTCCGATCAAGTTCGATGGAGACCCCCGACGTGTAGCAGAATTCTGCAATCATTGCCGAGTCCATTTTCTCTTCAGACCATCTCATTTTACCAGCGACAAGGCCAAGATTGGATGTATCCTGGGGAATCTATCTGGAAACGCTCTTGCTTGGGCCACTCCATTGGTGGCCACCAATAGTCCAATTTTGAATGACTTCATGGCCTTTGAAAAGGCTTTCTTGGAGGTGTTTCAACCACCAAACCTGGCTTCCGTAGCCCAGAACCAGTTGATGGACATGAGACAAGGAAGTGCTGACATAATAACTTACATAAGCCGCTTCCGTCAATTGGCGACCGACTCCCAATGGCCAGAAGTAACACAAAGTACCTTGTTTCGTCGAGGGTTGAGAGATGAATACAAGGACGAGTTACTCCATCTTCCCGAGCCCGAGACCCTCCAACGTCTAATTGAACAAGTGCTCCGGATAGACCAGAGACTTACGGAGCGAAGGGCAGAGAGACGTCGGTCCGAGAAGTTTCATTCCAAGATGCCTAACTTACCAGTCGGATCTTTTGGTTCTCCGGAGTCTGGTTCTGAACCTATGCAATTAGGGTCCATGAGAGGACCTCTATCTGAAGAAGAAAGGAGAAGAAGAAGAACCTTGCGCTTATGTCTCTATTGTGGAGCGGCTGGGCATTATCTGGGTTCATGCCCTCTACGACCTCAGAAGAAGAAGGCGGAAAACTAGGAGACCTGTTGCGTAATAGAAGGGCAGCAACAGGTCCAGCCTCTCTCTCAGGCCTTTCCGCGTCTTGTTTTTCTTCTCACCCCATGCAACCAGCTGTCTTATTGACCCTGAAGATTGGTATATCTTTGCCTGATAAGACTCTGGAAGTTCACGGACTGCTGGATAGCGGAGCTTCTGGTAATTACATTGACGAATCATTTGCCAACAGCAACGGTATACCCCTGCTCTCCAAACAGGCAGCCCTACCGGTTGAAGTCATCGATGGTTCACCTCTGTCCTCTGGACCCGTCCGTCTTCATACTGTGGGACTGGTACTGAAGATTGATGATCACTTAGAGACTCTGGCCTTGGACGTGATCAAGTCACCCATCTACAAGTTGGTTTCGGGATTACCATGGTTGCAATGCCACAATCCGGTGATTAACTGGAGAACCTGTATCTTGTCTTTCTCTTCCACCTTCTGTTCCCAGAACTGCAACCTGCCAACCCAGACTCTTGTTTCTTCTACACCTTTGGATTCAATTGGCAGAAGTCTGAGACTTTGTTCCATATCTCATGTTCCTCAGGAATATGCCGATTTTGGTCATGTGTTCTCAGAACCAGGAAATATACCATTACCCCCACATCGCTCTTTTGATTGTTCAATTGATTTGTTGCCAGACTTTGAAATTCCTCATGGACGGCTGTATGCGTTAACCCAGGAAGAGAGGCAAGTGCTACAAGACTACTTATCTGAATGTTTAAGTAAGGGATATATTGCCCCTTCGAAGTCACCTGTGGGCTTTCCATTATTTTTCGTAAAGAAAAAGGAAGGCGCTTTACGACCCTGCATAGACTATCGGCAATTGAACGATATAACTATTAAGGACCGCTATCCCTTACCCTGGATTCGTAACATCCCGGAAACCCTCCACACAGCTCGGATCTTCACTAAGCTTGACTTACGAGGGGCTTACCATTTGGTTCGCATTAAAGATGGAGACGAATGGAAAACCGCATTTAAGACCCCCTTGGGACACTTTGAGTACAGGGTGATGCCTTTCGGTCTAAGTAATGCTCCAGCTGTCTTCCAGGGATTCATGGATAACATCTTCAGTGATTTAATAGGAATTTCGGTTTGGATCTACTTAGACGATATTTTGATTTTTTCAAGATCTCTTGAGGAACATGTGAGACACGTTCGTGAAGTCCTTCTCCGTTTATCCTCTAACCAGCTGTTCGCCAAGGCGGAGAAATGTTCTTTTAATCAACACAGCATCGAATTCCTGGGATATGTGATCAATCATACCGGTAGTGAGATGGATCCCAAGAAGGTCCAGGCCGTCCTAGATTGGAAGCAGCCACATGATATAAAGTCTCTGCAGCGCTTCTTGGGTTTTGCCAATTTTTATAGGCGCTTTATTCCTCATTTTTCCCAAACCACAGCGCCACTCACAAGGTTGACCAGCAACAAGACTGTTTTCAAGTGGGATTCGCTAGCTTCAGAAGCCTTCGCCACCTTAAAGACGGCTTTCACCACCGCCCCTATTCTGCATCACCCCCAGGACGAATTTCCCTATATTGTGGAGGCAGACGCTTCCGATTTCGCCATTGGAGCGGTCCTTCTGCAGTGTGATCCTAAGACCTCTGTTGAACATCCAGTAGCCTATTATTCACGAAAATTGAATTCCAGCAAAAGGAACTATGCGGTTATTGAGCGGGAATTGCTTGCCATAAAGATGGCTTTTGAAGAATGGAGACATCTCCTGCTTGGGGCACGCTTTTCTGTAGAGGTCCGTACAGATCACCGGAACTTGCAGTATTTACGTTCCTTACAGTGCCGTACGCCTCGCCAGGCTAGATGGGCTTTCTTTTTTTCTCCGTTTCAGTTCCATGTTACTTACATCCCTGGTACCGCCAATCTCAAGGCAGATGCGTTATCTCGTTCTCTGGAGAGGGTGGAGAGAGAGGTTGGTGGGAGTTCCCCATTGATTTCTCCACACCATTTCTTGCTGGCATTGTCTCCTCACCTGCAAGCCATTTTTGATGCTACCCAAGCGGATCCAGAAAGAGCGAACCTACTGCAGCAATCATTGGTGTCAGAACGAGACGGTTTGCTGTTTTTCCAGAAGAGGTTGTACATTCCGGTAGGGCCAATCCGTGATGGCATACTACATGGTTTTCATGACTGTTTGATTGGGGGACATCGAGGAATTAAAGCTACGCAAGAACTAGTGTCCCGACAATTCTGGTGGCCGGGTTGGGCCAGTTCCGTCAAGAAGTATGTGGAGAGCTGCCCCGTCTGTGCCCAGACGAAGGTACCGAGAAGAAAGCCTCTAGGACTGCTTCTTCCTATGGAATTGTCACCGTTCCCTTGGCACACCATAGCCACAGACTTTATTGTAGACCTACCTCCCTCCGACGGATGTACCTGCATAATGGTGGTAATTGACTGCTTTACTAAATACGCTCATTTCATTCCCTTTAGCAAGATACCCACGGCTTCTCAGATGGCATCAGCCTTCCTGCATGAAGTATACCGCTTACATGGCCTTCCAGAAAAGTTTATTTCTGATCGGAGATCGCAGTTTGTGTCGTCTTTCTGGAGTAGGGTGTGTGGCCATCTTGGCATTCACAGGGCCATGAGCTCTGGTTATCATCCGCAGACCAATGGCCTAACGAACGGACCAATCAGACCCTAGAGGGGTATCTTCGCTGCTTTGCCAACGCTACTCAGTCCAACTGGAAGGCGTGTCTGGATTTTGCCGAAGTTTCATACAATAATTCCATCCATTCCTCTACTGGAATCAGTCCGTTCTACTGTTCTTCTGGCCAGCATCCGAAACTGATGCCCTTCCATCCTGTACCCGCTAGTATGGTTCCGTCTGCTGATGACCTGGTGTCTTCCATTCAGAGACAACATGAAGTGGCACGTAAGACTTTGGAGTATACAAGGAGTCGTATGAAGGTTCAGGCTGACAGAAGGCGATGTGTGGAACCAGATCTCCAGTTGGGGGATAAGGTCTGGTTCTCATCTAGGAATTTGCCACTTGACAATTTGCCGGTTAAGCTGGCTCCACGTTATTTCAGCCCGTTTAGAATAACCAAGCGCCTGTCCTCCGTAGCTTTTCGCCTTGAGCTCCCACGTTCTTGGCATATTCACCCAGTCTTCCATGTTTCCCTTCTGAAACCTCACGTCAAAGACACCTTTGGTCGTTCCCCCCTTCACCCGGCCCCAGTTTTAGTTCAGGGTGTCCCCGAATTTGAGGTTCAGGAGATTTGTGATGCCCGCTATCGTAGAGGGGTACTGCACTTTCTAGTGGATTCGAAGGGATACTCAGCTCGTGACCGCACTTGGGAACCGCAACAGCACGTACACGCACCTCGTCTAGTGCGTGCTTTTTACGAGAAGTTCCCTTGGAAGCCTGGGGCCCCGGGTCTTCCTGGGAGGGGTCATAGTGTCACGCCACTTACCTGGAGACCGGGGTCCTCTGCTCCAACTCACTCTCCTCCTTCTTGGTGGATCTACCCGCTCTTCCGCTTGCGGGGATCCGCCATGGGGAGAGCTTCTGGCGTTCCTGTCGGGAATCCTCTGCACATGCGCGGGAGACCACGGTCTCGATTCCGCGCATGCGCAGTTGATTGGGCTCTCTCCTCAGCAAGGGCTCGCGTTCCGAGCCTCGCTTTGGATGTGCCGGCACCCAGTAACGAGGCGGCTTGCGTTTCAAGCCTCTCTTGGGTGCCGGCCATCCTATAAAGCGAGCCTCGATCAGGAGCAAGTCGCGTCTCAACGCGGTTTGCCCTGATCGTGGTTACGCTCGTTACGCTACTTACCTGTTCTGGCTCTGCTCAGTCTCCAGCTTCAGCCTGCATCCTTCCCTGGGTTCCTGCCCCTGCAGCTTTTCTGGTCCTTCTCCCTTTGGGGTCGTTGGGATCCTGTTGGGCTTCTGAGTTCTCCCTGGGGTTCTGTTTAGTTTTCCCTGGGTTCCCCTTCTCAGTCCTTTCCAGTCCTGTTCCTGGGGTTGTCTTCCAGTCCTGTTCTTGGGTTGGTTTTCCAGTCCTGTTACTGGGGTTGGCTTTCCAGTCCTTTTCCTGGGTTGGTTTCCCAATCCTGTTCCTGGTTTGGTTTTCCAGTTCAGTTCCTGGGTTGGGTTCTCAGTCCTGTTCTGGGGGTCAGGTTTCCACACTCTACCTGAGTCATCGACTGTTTCCTTTGAAGCATTGAGTCTCCCAGCTGCTTTCAGTCGGATCTACCATCTGCCTGCGATTCCTATTCCTCCAGTGTTTGCGGAAGTTCGACTCTACCACCAACTTCGGACTTCGCAGTCTTTGGACTTACTACATCTGCCTCTCCTGTCAGTGCTTGCACTGTCCTGACGCCACGCAAATCAGGAGAGTGCGTCCCGTGGCGTTGGGAGTCGGTCCATCTTCCACCCTGTTTAAACCTTGGGTGGCGGAGAGGCCGGTTCCTCGCGTCATACGCTCATCGTCAGTCTGGCTGCCACGTCAAGATCTTCTTCCAAGTCTTCAGGTACGCTTCACTCACGAGATACCCAGCTTAACACAAACAACCACTCTAATGCAGTATGCCAATCCAAGGGTGTTATTTCGAATTCTGACAAAGTACTGGTTTGGGGTGTCTTAGGAATTTTAGATCTACTGGGGCTTGTGGGAATTGGCTCTAGGGCCACCCCTCTCTCTACTCTCCATTGGGCTCCCCACATCCTAACCCAGGTGTCCTTACCGCGGTTAGCTCTAGCGCAAGGTAACCCCTACTGTCTGTTGTCTGATTGGGTGCAGGGGTTTTCTCTAAATCGATAACTAGCTAACTCCCTAGGAGCCTTTTAGCTCTCCCTATTGTAGCCCGCATAGGATTCTAGGGAGTTAGGGAATGGGGCCTTCTTTCACCAATCGCTCACCATACATGCCCGGTATTTCTTGACTCTCTCCTACTCTGAGTCCCACAGTGTATTACTCCCACCAAACTTCTGTCCCTCTGTTCTTGCACTCCAACTTCCTACCTCCAGTCTTTCATATTACTTCTCTTCTCTCCTTCCTACTGCTCCACCTCCTCATCATTACTACCTCTCTGCTACTACTACCATCTTCCTCTTAGCCCAACTCCTACTCCAGTAAACCTTCCCACTGCTACCACCTCTCTAGCACCACCACCACCATTTCCTAATACTACTCTCCATCTACCTCTACTACTGCTGGCTCCTCTATCCCTCTAGTCTCACTACTACCCACTACTTCTACCACTGCTTCCTACTATCACCTCTCACTCCTACCACTACACCACTACTGTACTCCTACTGCACTCACTCCTTTCTCCCACGCTCAAACACTCCACATACCCCTCTCTCCACTAGCCTTCACACTCCTTTCCTTCCATGCTCTCCCCTGGTCTCTGAGACATTCTCCCCCACCTCCTATCCCCCCCAACTAGCACAAACACCACAGTTCCCAAACTTTACTTTACTTTATGGCATTTGTAACACACAACCAAGGGACACGGAGGCTTAAGGGCGCACAAGCAGGGGACAAACAAGTACATCTAAAACAAAACGTTATAACAAGAACCTAGACCAGCGAAGGACCTAAATGATAAGAGCAATTGAAAAAGAGTACTTAAAAGAATAGCAGCGTTTTTTATTTTTACCTGAAGTCGGCTGTTGATTTTGTTTCTCTCAGGTCAAGCGGATGGGAAGCCCTTGGTGCAGCTTTAACGAATGCCCCTTTCATTGCCTTACTGGAGTTACAGGTCGGTATCTTCAGTTGATGCGTGCTATTAGATCTAAGAGACCTAGCATTGGATTTCTCAGACACCAACTCCTTCAAGTAAACCGGCATAGGTCCGACACGACATTTGTGAGTAACCAAGAGCAAGCGATACCGTAACCTAGATTCCACCGGCAACCAATGCAAACTCTGTCTTGCCTCCGAAATGCGATCTCTCCATTTAAGGCACTTAACCACTCTGACGGCGCTGTTCTGAATTACCTGAAGAAGGTTAGATTCAGATTTCGAGATGCCAACCATAAGACTGCTTCATTAACCAATCTTCGACCCTACAATGGCCCTTACAATTATCTCAGCATTCTTCTGAGAAATAAAGGACTGGAGGTGGGCTAGCAACTTTATATAGTAGGCTGAGGAGGAGACTAGACTACTAACCTGCACCTTCATAATTATATTTTGGTCAAGTACTATGCCTAGTGTTTTCATTTTCTTTTTAGTAGCCATGTTGCAACCTGCGATAGAAAAGCTTTCATAAGCTGGTCCTAAGTTTTATATCTTATAACGTTGCTGCACCTACCTTAAGCAGCACTTTTTTCTGCAAAACGAACGTTTTTGAGCCGTGAAGGGGCTCCTTCTGGTCCTCTGTCCCGTGCCTGCTTCCTGGAGGAGGCGTGGCTTGCGTGACACACGTGAGGCATCACGTGACCCCCAGCTGCTTCAAAACACCGAGACACTCGCCCGAGGGGCGAACGTTGCTGCACCTACCTTAAGCAGCACTTTTTTCTGCAAAACGAACGTTTTTGAGCCGTGAAGGGGCTCCTTCTGGTCCTCTGTCCCGTGCCTGCTTCCTGGAGGAGGCGTGGCTTGCGTGACACACGTGAGGCATCACGTGACCCCCAGCTGCTTCAAAACACCGAGACACTCGCCCGAGGGGCGAACGTTGCTGCACCTACCTTAAGCAGCACTTTTTTCTGCAAAACGAACGTTTTTGAGCCGTGAAGGGGCTCCTTCTGGTCCTCTGTCCCGTGCCTGCTTCCTGGAGGAGGCGTGGCTTGCGTGACACACGTGAGGCATCACGTGACCCCCAGCTGCTTCAAAACACCGAGACACTCGCCCGAGGGGCGAACGTTGCTGCACCTACCTTAAGCAGCACTTTTTTCTGCAAAACGAACGTTTTTGAGCCGTGAAGGGGCTCCTTCTGGTCCTCTGTCCCGTGCCTGCTTCCTGGAGGAGGCGTGGCTTGCGTGACACACGTGAGGCATCACGTGACCCCCAGCTGCTTCAAAACACCGAGACACTCACCCTCGCGGCGTTAAGCCCGAGAGGAGTAAAGCCCAGGGACTGTTGAGCGACTGTTTGGCGCACTGTGGCAAGCGAAGAACACGTGTCGCCCCGATTCCATCGTACAAATCCCATCGCCACCTTTCCACCACACTCATCACATATATGCCTCCCTTATCACCTACGGAGGGCGATATCAGCCGCCGGCTGCGCAGCAGCAAAACTGACCAAGAGAACCTGCAAGATCGCCCTGCCAGTGCTAAAACAACTGATAGGCACTGGAAGGGCGAGGCTTGTCCAGCAACAACACCTACTACTTCCAAAAAATGTGACTCTGACTCAGGTCAGGGAAACTTGAAGCCCGCCATACAAGCAAGGGGTCTGGAAAGTCTCGCTATTACAACTGGAAACTCCCACAGTCACCCCAGCCAAACACCAAGAACGGAGCGACCTCAGCCGCCCAGTCCAACTACCGTCTCGACGAGCGACCCTCTGCCGGTGACCACTGGAGGGTGGGCACGGCAGGGCACTGCAGAGCAGGCCAGGCCAAACACGACCCATCTGCAACTTACTTATTCCACTAACGGAAAAAGTGACCTGGAGGCTTCACATACCTCGCCATGTCACCCCCACCCAGCACCCCAGAAACTTGGGGAAAACTCAGATCGGGCTACTATGCTGGTCAGCAGCGCGACACATGCTGAGGCGACGGCAGCACAAGAACACTCACGTGATACAGCAATTAAGGTTCAAGCTCAGGTCCATCAGAGTCGAGCCTATCAGACGAACCCTGAAAAGAGATTTCATTTCAGAAAGGCCCAGCTAACCTCGAGACGAGGTACTCCAACTTCCTCATGGGACACGGAATCTGAAGACGACGTATTCACGAACAAAGGACTGGAAGGGCATTCACCATCAGAAACACCCAGCACCAATGTCCCGGAGCAGGCCCAAAACCAATCAACAGTAATTCAGTCCGAGGGGTCCGTAGGGTACCCAGAAGGAAACGAATCCCCAGTCCAGGACCTAGACCGACATCTGAGTCCTCAACCATCAAAATCACCAGAAGGCACGCCTTTGGTGCCGGCTGAAATACAGCTGAGTGACAACGGTCATCAAAACACAGTCCTAACAAACTCATCCCAGAGAAGAAAGACTCCACGAAAAAAGGAAAACCTTAATTTGAATGTAATAAGGGAAAAAAAAACAATATCAAAGACCCTGAAAAAAAAAGCCACCTCTCAACCTTTAGGAGGGTCCAAAGGCAACCCGACCTTGACAAACCTAAGCAGCTTAAAGGACTACTTCCTAAAACAACATAAACGAAAGATTAGCCAAGAGTCTGAGCTATCAGACGCCGAAATCCTAGAGGCTATCCAAGACAAATCCCCACTGAGCAAAGTCAGAAAAACTGACACAAATCTTCAAGAACGGATTCAGACGGCACATACTGTCACCGACCATGAGCCCACGAAATCGGGAGACCTGAACCAAAGGAGACTAGCGCCGCCTGAACTGTCTCAGCAAGAAGAAAGAGGAAAAGACCTGAACAAAAAGAAGGCAGACGAAACATATAAGCTCCCCGAAGTCTCTCCCAGTCTCCCAAAGCTGCCACACGCGAATTCTCAAACTCCAGTGCCCACCCTAGAGAGACCACAGCAGACCAACTCCTGCCTCAGCCAACAACAAGAAAATTATGTGCGGCACAAGCCGCATACTTTGGGGAACCTGACCCAATCGTCGGAAAATCCATCTCAGCCTCCCCTAATGAACGTACCAACTGTAGAAAGAAGATCCTCAGAAAGATTCGCACCACTCAATGCCGCCAAAGACTCAAATACCCCGCAGAAAAGCAGACGTCCTGGAAACACATCAAATATGTCAGAAAACGACTCTCCCGCGACAAAGAAAAAAGATCTTCTGTCAGTGATGTCTGCATTTTCAATAGTGCTAAACCCGTTCACAAAGCTGTACGAATCAATACACGAGGCCTTGAAAGACAATACAGCAATGATCAGTGAACTAAAGGACAAACTAATTTACGTGGAAGGCTACCTTACAGCAATGGAAAGAACGTCAAACTCCACACATTCAAAATGGGAGGAAAAAATAGACATTGTGATGTCAGAACTACTAAAGAAAGAGGGCACTAAGCACAAAAATGTGGAACCACCAACCAAAACCACACAGTCCACACAGACCGAGAAGAACAAAGAAGTTGCCCCAATCTTCACAAAAATTCCCCAAAAACATAAAACTGAGCAGAATACACTAGTACTGTCCCCCTCAAAATCCTCAGCTAGGGGCAAAGTCAAAGAAAAGACCAAAAACGGCACCAAACCACCTGTGTGGCTGCACCCAAAGGAATCCCCTCAAAAAGTCCCTCAAAACCGAAATTGTTCTGGGGAAACAGAGATGGGAGCTAACCAAGGGGAAGTGACTATGAACCCCACACTTACAAACTTGACGCAGTTGACCGCAACAGACAAAACCAGAATAAGTGTAGACTCAACTTCATCCTCAGACTTGTCAAACATATCGTTGTACCCCGACGAACGGGAAACAGATTCCCCACAGCCGACAAACTGCAACGATGCTTCAAAACAAATGCAAACAAACCCCCTATCTAATGACGAACTTATCCGAGAACAAAAGAAAACATTTTTTTCTGAGGTATCAAGAGAGCTGCCCAGACAACGATCTCACTCAAACTCCCCATCTATTGCCTTAGAAGCCCTGAAAAACTTAAAAGAGACTCACGAACACGTTGGACATGAGCCTCACAGAGACCGAGATCAGAAACACTATAAATCGAACGACCCTGCCAGAGTCCAGTCATCGAAGGACCAAAGAGCAAAGGATACTCCCTCAGACAAAGACAAGATCTCTGAAGGGGGAAAAATCTTCAAGTTAGAACAAACATCATCTAAAGATTCTTACCTGGTCCTAAACCGCAGAACAGTGTTAAATAGACTGGGAAAAATAGGAACACTCCGTCACTTAAGAACGGAAGACTTCACATTGGTCGAACCCTACCACCGGGAACACAAAGCAAAAGCTTATCTCCATTTACGAAGAAAAACTTCATTGGAGTTAACTCCCGACGTGCATAAGGACCTCCAAAAAATGGGCCTAAAAATCCACTGCCTTCAGAAATATTCGAAGGAAAACATCAAGGAGACAAAAGAAAAAACTGGAGATCCAACTCGAGACAGGGAGCGACACAGAGAAAACTACGTACAGAGGCCTCCGAGAAAACAAAACGCGGCACACGGCGACGAAAGGTGGGGGCGGAGACACCAAACTACCCTTCAACCTAGAACCCGAAATAACAACTACGAAACTTCAAAAACACAAAGTCATCACGAGAAAAGAGAAACAAGACAATCTAGAACGGAACTTACAAAGGAGAGCAGACCACCAGCACGCAACCCATGGAAATGGCTTTCAGAAACCTTTACGCAAACTCACAAGAAATAGCAACAAAACCAAGGACTGCATTCGACGGAGAAACAAAACATTGTTCCTTTAAATCCTCTACAAACATGCTCCCTAAACATGGCTTCATGGAATACGAGAGGTCATCAACATCTTACAAAGCCTAGTGACACAAATTTAGGTATGTTCGAATTGATCTGCCTTCAAGAAACATGGTTGGTCCACAAACCAGCCATGGACGGATACGTAACAGAGGCCTCGCCCGCCTGCAAATCCATCCTAGGACGCCCCTCCGGAGGCATACTAACAGCCATCCGGACTGGCTCAGGGATCATTCCAAAAGGGAAAACAGCAGAGGGCTACGGAATGCTGACGACGCTGGCCTCATGGTGCCATCAAGACCTAACCAGAGATGCTTGGTTAAACTCAGACCTAGGCATAATAAACCTCTACTGGAACCCGGCGAAAACCAGCACCAATGAATTTTGCACCATGGTCGCCAACCAAATTGACGACCTAATGGTGGAGCGGAAAGTACCCAATATCATCATTTGCGGCGATCTGAACTCTAAATGTGAGGGGAGAGTGGAAAACAAACAAAGCCCGAACTCAACGATGGACGAAAGAGGTCGAGCCTGGTCCCTCCTAATGAAATCAAGGAACTTCCACAATGTATCATCACTCCAAGACCGAGAATTGCAAATCCCTACGTGGGAAAGACTGAGCTCGTCCGCCACGCTGGACTACATATTCATCACGGAAGGGCTGATAGCTTATTTCACCGATTTCACGGTGGTAAAAACGCAGGAAAGTGACCACAACCTCTTAAAAATGTCATGGAGCGGAACAGCTCCATCAAGACCCTTCTATCCTGCAGTAGTGGAAACTAACGCACAGCAAAACAGGCTTCGCTTAACCTCTGAAAATGTACAAAACTTTTTCTCTAACATGGCGAGGAAAACCGTCCAAATAACAAAGAGCAAAAGCGGCAGTCGGCCAGAATACGTGTCGCTTTTGGCCGCACACAAAACGAAATTTGCGGGAACAAAAACAGGGAAATCGATCCATACGCACTCCTTCGACGCTGAAGTGGCAAAAAAAAGAAAAAATCTTAACAAACTGAAAAAAACGGCCACACTAGCTGACTCGCCGGCAACATGGCTCGATTACCAAGCAGAACAAAAGTCCTACAAATCCTGGCTAAAACAGCATCGGTTGCTCATGTACCAAAATGACGCTGAAGAAATGCTCCACACCTGTGTCACAAGAAACACTCGGAACTTTTGGTCACTACTGAAATCAACCAATGGGCAGAAGGCAAACGCGCTGGCAAACTGTGTCTCAGAGTCAAAGTGGATTCAGCATTTCACGGAGTTATACCGCTGTCCCACCTCCACGTTACTACATCCTCCCGTCCTCTCAGACTCCCCATGGATCACTCTCTCATCGATCGAGGACATCACAGAAGCAATCAACAATCTCAAACCCTCAAGGGCTCCTGGGCCAGATGGCCTGACTAACATTGATCTCAAGGCACACCCACTATTATGGGCGCAAGCAATTGGAGAAATATTTACCCAAATTCAGAAAACAAAAGAAATTCCCAAAACCTGGACAGAGGCTGTACTGGTACCCATCTATAAGAAAGGAAACAGAGACACCCCCGCCAATTACAGACCTATTGTCTTACTGGATGTCATAGGGAAGATTTTCGCAGCATTACTCCTCCGCCACTTCAAAGTCTGGGCCAGTGCCTCCCCAGCAGCCGACATGTTCCAAACAGGATTCCAGAAGGGAGCAGGAACGTCAATCAACCTACTGTTTCTGAACATACTTAAAGCAAATACAAAGAGGGGCACGGGAAAGGTCCATATGGCAATGGTAGACTTGTCCCAGGCCTTTGACCTGGTAGATCGAGAAAGACTGTGGACCAAGTTAGCAAACTGGAAATGTCCAGACTCGATTCTCGCACCAGTAATGGCACTCCATGAAACCACCTCACTCAGAGTCCGCCTAAACCAACAAGGCACACTCTCAGAGCAAATTTTTACAAAACGGGGAGTAAAACAGGGCTGCCCGTTAGCCCCAGCTCTGTTTATCTCGTTTATTGGAGACTTCCAAGACTCAGTGAAATCAGTAAGATCTTTCCCACCGCGAGTGGGCACCTCTAAAATCTCAAGACTGTGGTATGCCGACGATTTAATTTTGATTGACCAGACGGCAGTGGGCCTTCAGAGACAGTTAACAAATTTGGCCAAATACATGGAAGAAAATAACCTGCAAATAAACAAAAGCAAAACTAAAATCCTGTTCTTTTCAAAAAGCAAAAAAAAGACAAAGAAGTGTCCGACATGGTTCCTCGATGAAGAAAAAATCGAAGTAGTAGATGAGTTTAAGTACCTGGGCATCCAACTAGACAACACTCTAAACGACTCTTCACTTCAAGCCTCGCTATGGGCAAAAATTAAGAACCTGACAGCCCAATCTCGAGCTGTCGATAGTAAATTCGGCAAGTTCTCTTGGACCCCGGTACTGCAATTTTACAAAACAAAGGTAGTACCGGCCATAACATACGGAATGGCAGCCAACTTAACTCTACCTGCTGAATTTTGGCTGAGACTGGAAGGATTTCTATGGAAATCGGTCTTGGGACTTCCTATCGCAGCCCCCATGCCAGCCATTCGGCGTGACCTTGGCCTTCCTTCACTAGCCTCAGCTGTCATGCAAAGCGCGATTCTACTTTATAGGAAAATACGAACCCCCGACTCTCTGCCGATTTTTCGGATATTAGAAAACGAACTGGAAAACGGGAAGTGCACACCATTCACCAACTGGGCGAAGAAAATCGGACAAAAATTAGAAGAAGTCCACTGCACGGACGACCTCCTCATCTTAAATCCTGGGCGTGTGAAACAAAAACTTTTGGAACAAGACTGGATACGTACCAACGAGAAAATCCTAACGTATACATCTCTAAAAGATCTCCCACCTACTTACAACCGCCCAAAGATTCCGCTGAAATACTGCGAAAAATTTCCCGAAAAAAGGCTGAGGAAAATTCTTCTTCGAGCCCGCCTGAATCTTCTGCATACGAGAGAAATTTTGGCTAAAAGGGCACTGGCAAATTCTCCTCACTGCCGGGTCTGTGGACTAGTTGATCAAATAGAATCTGTTCGTCATCTACTCACCTCATGTCCTGGCTTGGCGCACGAAAGAAGGGCTTACTTGACACCACTCATCACGTGCCCGCTCACACTCGACGAAGAGACAATATGGTTTCGGTTAATTGCAGGCGATTCCACCAGATGGTCCAGAGCTGCAGCTAAGTTTCTGGAAGTAGCTCTGGTAAAAGCCAGTGAGAGCACTTTGCCGCCCGCAACACCAATGCCAGCAAGAGACCTTCGAGGAAATTCGAGAGTGGTGTCGTAAGTTCTGGGCAAAAACTTCTTGGAAGCAGCACAAACCCAATTCAACACAGCACAGATTTGTAAAAAACCTTAAACAGGTTAAACACAAAAAAAAAAAAAAAAAAAAAAAAAAAAAAAATATCTTATTCTGAGTACCAACTACCATGAGTCCCACTTTTCTTTATTTAATGCTAGTCCATTCTGCAGCATCCAAGTTTGTATAAGGTCATATACCTTATATATGGTATGTTCGTCCTCTCCATGTAATCCTGTAAGAGGGATGACACACTGAGTGTCATCCACATAGTTTGCGAAAGCAACACCATTCTATTCCAAGAGATCAAAGAAAGGCACTGCAAAGATGATATAGAGGGAAGGGGACACACATGCACCCTGGGGAACACCATAAGCCAGGATAGCTGGCATCACCTCGGCCTCTCCAATATACTCTCTCCACTCTCCATCACTCAGCAAAGAGGTGATCCACTGCGCGGTGCTATCTGAAAAGTTTGCCACTTCCTTCAGCCTGGTCATTAGAATGGAATGATCAACCAGATGAAAAGCCGCGGATAAGTCTAATAACATGAGAAGTGAGGCCTGGCCTTTGTCCATAGAGTCAAGTAACTTAGATTTCAATTCCAGAAGCTCTGTTTCTGTCCCATGACCCTGTCTAAAACCGGATTGAAACTTATTTTGGATCAAATGTCTATTCAAGTGGGCCGAAATTTGAACGTAGGCCGCGCGATCAAAGATTTTTAGAAGGAATGGTGTATTCTTAATAGGCTGGTAGTTCATAGCCATTTTGGGACATAATCCTGGCTTCTTCGGTAGAGGGGTTATCCAAGCACCTTTAATCCCCAACGGGACATGATTTTCTATAAAAGAGGCATTTACAAATTTGCACAGGGCGTTAATTAAAATGGGAGAGCATGATTTTATGATCATTGTTGAGCAAGGATCACCCTTACATTTTGTAGTTTTAAGATGATCAATGATGTTAGCCAATTCAGTTTCTGATACGGAAAAGAAGTCAAACTGGTACAGGGAGACTCTCTGGACAGGTGTCTCCAATTCACATACAATGATTGACATATTTAGATTTGTCTTTTTATTTTCAATATCTTTCTTGATCCTATCCAGTTTGCCCACCATGGCATCTTGGATTGATGCCCACAGGGTAGCATCTTTAACCCGGGAAGTCACTATTCTGTTCATGTGGAGTTTCCTGTTCTCTTAAAATTTTGAAGAGTTACTTTACTGCAGATTCAGAGTTTGCTATCCTTTTGTTTAACAAAACTTTCTTGGAGGCTATAATTGCTATTTTATACTCGTTAACCGCTAATGTATATGCTTCCATGCTAATTTTATCCTGAGCTGACCTCTAAGCATAGAAGTATTTAACTAATTTTAGCCGCATTAAGTTTTTGCAGTTCAGGACTGAACCACATATTATTTTTTCTTGTATGCTCCAGCTGTTTCTTTTTTAAAGGGGCCAGAGTTACAGTAATATCCTGAAGCGAATTGTAGGAAAACACTACTGTTTCAGAATTTATAATTTCTGGAACCTATGTAGATAGCCATGGTTTAAGAGCCTCGGTGTGAGTTTCTTTAGATTTCTAGATAAGGTAGAATATTTTCCTTTCCCATTACTTCTTATAGGCAATCCGCCCACCTCCCTGAAATGGACAAATGAATGATCAGACCAGGTACAAGATAACACTTGAAGATCACTCGTTTGGATATTATGGGTAGAAACCCAATCCAAGGCATGTCCCTTGCAGTGCGTAGGAATTCTGACAATTTGCTCGAACCAAGATCGCTGAGTGAGTCTTCCAACACAGAAGCTAATGTATCAGTATCACACCCCAACCAGTAATTACAATCACCCAGAACTACACATTTAGTATTGGGTTTAAGGAAGGGTTATAAAAGGTTATTCAGTTGAATAGGGAAAGCTGACCCTAGGACAGGGGATCTATATATCAGTAGCATATTAATGGTGGTTTCTGCATCAATACCAATTTTAATGTGCTTCAATTCCATACCAACAATGACTTGACTGTCTACCTCCCAAATTTCCAGATTTGATTTAAAAATTAAGACAACCCCCCCTCCTCTTCCTTCCAGTCTGTCTTGCCGCAGCATGCTATATCCCTCAGGAATAGCTAGCCCCAGCTTGGGGCCCTCTGCGTCATGGCAACAAGTTTCAGTAATCGCACAGAAGTCAATATTGCACTTCATAATGTAAATAGCAACTTCCAGGACATGCTTAATTAGTGATCTGGTATTCAGGAGCACCATTTTTAGTGCTAGTATGGGATGTCGTACCATGCCCGCTGCATGGCTTATGGGGGTGGCCGGATTGGATGCAACCCCCTGAGCTACTCCTACATTTATATTTTCCTCCTCTAGTTCCAAATGCCCCTCCGTCTGATTCTTCTTAAATACCCCACTCCCTCACAGGATTGATGAACCTACCCTACTAATAACTTACCTTACTTTCAGGGGGTGTGAGGAGGCTTCTTAAGGGCTTGTAAGCCCCATCCCATTTGAACCTGCTTGATGAGGCCTTTCTGCAGAACTTTTAGTGTTCTTGTCCCTAGTGGGCTAGTAGGGTTACCAGTGCCATGGCCTTCCTGGAGGCCTTTCTTTACAACTATAATCCCTGGTGGTTTAGTGGATGTTTCCATGGGTATAGGCTCCAGCAGCAGCCTACTGCTGGAGCCCCCCTTTTCCTGTGCCAACCTATTGGCCGCTCGCGGTATGCCCGTCGGGGCTGAGCTGTCAAAGTCACAGCATTCAACGTTGTTCCTCATGCAGCGGTCTGCTGCTAGCTCCAACGGTGAGGCAACCGCAAACTGCCTCATGCTCCGATGGTATACTGCCAGAGGGCATCTGTGGAGGGGTCAGCAAATGCGGATTTGGTGTCTCGCTGCTGCCTTGCCACCTTCTTGCATGGTAAGGAAGGGTTGGGAGGGTGCATGCCCGCACTCAGTCCTGCACCCTGTGGAGGGATAGTGGTCAAGCTCCCTCCCTTACCTAACAAGGCTGAGACAGCAGCCCTGTCACTCTACCCTCTTCACATCTCAGTGAGAATATCATTCCTTCGGGACACTCCTTTTTTCCCCTGTCTTCTCTCATAGGTCTTTTTTTGGTCTGAACTTCTACTATCTCCTCATTGATTCACCACATGATTGTACCTCCTCCCATCCCCACTGTTTCACCAGATGCAGGACATATCTGGTGTATCATCCTCTCTGACTCCACCTGCCCAGTCTGCTCTGCTTATCATCTCTTTCTCTTGGTGGCTCTACTACCACCTCCTCGGTTAGCTCTCCCTTCTCCTGATGTCTCTCCACCTTGACCTTCTTCCTCCTTACCATCCCTTCCTCTGGGTGTCTGACCGCCTCTTTTCTGTCTTTCGTTACTGCCTCCCCTGAATGTCAGAATACCTCCTCGCATGCTATTATCATCTCCTTCTACTCTTTCACCAACTCCTTCCCTAGATGTCTCACCATGTCTTCCTGGGTTATTGCCACCTCCTCCTTTAAATATTATCACCGCCTCCCCCTCTTGATGTCTCATCACCTACTCCTGTTCTACCACCTGTTCTTTCACCACCTCCTCCTGATGTATTTTACTACAATGCTACACCACCAACTGTTCTTTTACCAGCTCTCCCCTCTACTTTTACCTCCTCCTTAACGCATTGTTCTCAATCTCACCTTCTCTTCCCATCCTCTGCTCTTCTCCAAGTCACCTTCTCCTGCTCCTCAATCCCAATCACCTCCTTCTTCTCCTCAAGTCTCTTCAAAAATAACCTCTGCTCTTCTCTGTTTCCCCCACTTGTCAGCCAAACCTGACTCCTTTAGAGGAGCCTTAGCTCCTCATCCTGAGGCCTCGCCTGTTCAATCTCTATCACATGTGTTGTGTAATAGTTTGTCACATTGGATGCGAAATTGAACTTAGAGGCACTACTTGGTCCGTTTTGTAGGCTCCTCCCCTCCCTACATGCCTCAGTGAAGGGACACAATATCTGGAGCCAGGACCATCTTGACTGGAGCAATTGCGCATGTGTGATATTGACTCCATGGAGAGGAGCAGTGTGCTTCACGGGGATCTATGTCCACGAGTCACAGCTCTCCCAAACTGTCCTGTATGTACAGGGGGCTAGTGATCTTCAACTGGATAAGTGTGTGATCGGAGGTCCCTTCCATGCAGGGCCTGTTGTTCTACAGTAATAGCTTCAGATTCTACCTGCTGTTCTCCCCGGGTTTCTTAAAGGGGCGGTGTTGGTTGTTAGGATAATGTGACAAACCCATGAGAGAGGGTGGGGTGGACAAGTCATTCCTCTCGACACCACCCCTAGACCCTGGATCACACAACAGGTGGCGGTATCAGACTATGAGGAATTCGACCATCCACACGGTGGCTGTGCGCTTGCCTGGGCTGTTTATTAAATTTAAATGAAATTGAATGATATGATATGATAATTTATAACATGCCTGTACACAAGTGTTTCTATGCGTGACAAGACAAGGGAGGGGAGAAAGAGGGAGTACAAGACAAACAATCTTACTAGGCTTTTTGTCATTCAGATTGTACAAGAGGAAAGGGAGGGGAAAGTGCAAAGGAGAGGGGATGGGAGGGGAAAACAGGGCTGCAATACTCTGAGTAATTGCAGCCAAGGCAGAAGGTAGATCAACCTCTGGAAAATGTGTGGGGTTAATCTGCACACATTTTCCTATGCTCACCGCATGACATACACATAGACCTGTGTACTCTGGGTGGACACAACCTACAGGCGCAGTCCTCCCTGTCATCTTTAGTTGTGATCTGACAGGTGGAGTACATGATGCATCTCAGAAGGGGGAGGGGCAAAACCTTCCTACTACCATGGCCAGAATAATTAACTAACAAAGGCTTCATGGATCTGCCCTTTCCATTTATCTAATCATGCACATGGGGCCTGGCTGCAAAGGCTAAACAAAGGAGACAGGAATCTGCCAACAACCTTTGATATGCACCTGAAGCCAGCTCTCTTCTCTCAGTATCAATGACAGTGAGATGTCATGTCTGGTACATGTGTTTACACTAGGCAACCCCCGCAGTGGGACCCTATTCACAGGATAGGAGTATGTGATTTGATGGAGACAGAAAGTCTGGTCTCGCCACATCTTCAAGAGAAACCTGCTGCTTTAATCAGGAACCATAGGGAGCTCAATTAACCAAAGAGACCCTTTGATCCACAGCAGACAGGAAGATGGGTAGGTCTTAGTATTACATGTTTTCATCCCTTTACCTTGTTCTTTTGCAAATCATTCTGCTTATGACCACATGCATGGGAGATTCTTGGTGGGGACCCAAGATTGGTTCATTAAGGTAAGCATAGCCTGCACCAATCACTGGGGCCCATTTGTCTTTAAAAGATGGTTGAACCCCTTTTTTGGAAGATCATCTGAAGGCTTTGCAAGTAGTAAAAAGAAGAACTCATTTGGACCCTGACTGAAGGTACAGTCTGCCTTACAGTATCCGCCAGTGAAGGAAGGCAAGGATTTTCGAAAGAAGGAAGCAAGATCCCTTCCCTAAACATCTCCTGAACATCTTCCGGGGAACAGAGGGAGTTACTGAATCCAGAGGACCCTCTGGCAGCTCCAGAACTGGTACCCAGCCTGCACACAGCATGCCCTGCTAGGCTCTGCAAGCAAGCTTCCTAGGTGGGAAGTGCCAGAGATTCTCTGAACCAAACCAAGGACGAGGCTGTTGCCTGCAACACTCTCCTCAGCTTTGGGCCGTATGCCTTAAAGGATGACACAAGCCCAGTGAAGAAGCTCGGAGGAGTGCACCGACAAGCATCAACCAGCATCTGCCTTTGAGGGCATTTTTGAGCTGGTCGAGCCCCTCGAGCTGCAACCAACTGCACCACTGACTGTTGTTACACCGCAGTCGCTAACGTTATCCTAGACGCCTCAACCAGTGCTTCAGACCCACCAACCAGCACTGAGATGATTCTTGACCCCAAGCCACTGTGAAGGCCAGCCTGCAGCCGTCTGGCCAGCCTCGCTCGACGAACTGCCTGCTACCTGATACCCGCAGCTGTCTCATGTCTTGAACCCTGTCGTAAAAGCTGCAAAGCACCCTGAAACTGATTCTACACTGTTGATCACCAAGAGCTTCTGCAAGCACAAGGTACATTGTGGTTCTGTCCATCTGGTCCTTCTCCGAAGGCCCCTAGTGACATTTTACGATCCATTCCTCCCTTTGTGCTGAAACTAAACATCCTTGAACTATTGCGATTAATTAGTTTACCGACGACCTACCTGTCAGTATCCAGAGTGTATCCCTTTTCCTTCTTGAAACTGTCAGTCCTCTACATTCTGTTGCAGGGTTGGTTGTATTTTGTAGCATGCTAGAACTGTCTGTAGAATAATAATAAAGTAGTATTTTTATACAACCTTGACTAGACAGTCCGTTCCGTCATGTTACCAAAATTGGACAAGGAGGTTTATAATTTGCTTGTGTTCCCAATCTGTTCGGATCCCTTCTGTTGTAATAGAGGTGTGGGGTTGATAGGTGCTTTAGAAACCGACATTAATCCCTGAACCACTGGTGCCCCGGAAGGTAATTTGTCACACAGACCCCCATGGGTTGCCCATCCCTAACCTTTAGAGCAAGGAAGGGCCTTTCAGCACAGTGGCCATCCTTGCTTCTCTGACCTATTCATGTTGTCACTCATAAGTACGTTTCTATAATAACTATTATAGTTATAATTTTTCTTTTATAACGCGCTTATTACCAGAGATTGGTTTCTAAGCGTGGGATCGGTATTCAAACCTGTGTTGCGCTGCGTTGCCTTGCTTCCAAGACAAACGTGTTGCCCCTGAACTATCCCGTCTCACACGCACGCTCATCCTCTTAGCTATTCACTGTCCTTTTGGCATATTCTGCTTTTATTCCTGCCTACCGGGTTTATTTTCTTTGTTGGCCTGTTTGATGTTTTATTTGTACCTCACCTGTGTCTTATCTTGTGGTTGCTTTCTCCTTGTTCCTTTCCTGCTACTTTTTCCGCTTCAAACCATCAGAACATGTCTCTTCCGTACTCAAGCGAGCCTTCAACTCACATACTGCTTCTACCTCCTATGAAGACGGCCGCTGTCTTTAGCAATCTTTGGCCTCTGACCTCTGTCAGCACTGAAGTCTACTGTCCCCGTTGCTTGGTGCTTCTGCGCAGTTCAGTCTCCTCAAACCTATCCTCAACCTCTTGCCTTCACCAGCCATCTTGGCGTGTTCTTCCTTTCCAAGGGCTGAGGTGCTTTCTGCTCTGCCCTTTTTTGTGTCTACCATGGTTAGTGTCCTAGTCTCTATCTTCTGTAGTGTCCTGAGGTGGATTGAGACGGGTGCCCTCTACCCTGGGGTCCTAGAGGCTTTCTCTAATCCATCCATTTAGATATACTTATGGGGCAAATTAGCTTACACTCTTCTCCTCTCACCTCCACAGCATGGGGCTACCCTTTACCTATATTGTTTTGTCTTTCCAGCACTCCTCCTCTTTGCAATGGACCCCCATTCCCATACCATATCTCCCCTGCACGGTGGGCCTCCTTTGCCTTGCAGAGACCGGGTGCTTACCTTTGTCCCCACCATTTCAGTATCTCAGCGCAAACCCCAGCAGAAGTCTATGCATCATAGGACATGTCTCTACTACCTGCCCTGCTTTATCGGTCCTACTGAGCAGGACCACCAATACAATTATGCTTGAACACCATCACACACAGCCACTGCGCACAAGTGGTCACAAATTCCAAAGTTGAGTTCACAATCACTCTAAGACTTGCCACAGTGAGTGTGCTAAAAATCAACTCATACATCCAAAGTTAATGGACAACAGTTAAGCAGATGACATCTAAGTTGATGATAAATCCATTATTAAAATCTAGAAATGTGCGTCTTGGTTAACTGCTATCCTTGATATTATGTTATGTTATTTTGCATTTGTAGGGCGCTCTATATATCATTAGTATGACTTCAAAGCGCTGGTAGGTTGAACGCCCTCGGGGACCTCAGTCCATGTCAGTATAGCGAGTAGAGAGAGATGGTGTTGTAGGGTGCATGGGTGCACCAGTTATGTGTGCAGCTGGTGCGTTTGCCGAGTGATAGCTGCATCCTAGCGTTAGGAGTGGTGGAGGAGATATCCGTTGAATGTGTGCAGTCTGGTGGGTAGACACCAGACTGGTTTCTGGCTGCGTTAGGCCTGTAGGAGGCTTATGTGGGCAGCTAGGCCGGTTTGTCATGGGCTATAGCTGTGATTTATTAGAGTGATGAGGTGTTCATCGTGTAGTGTTCTTATATGAGCAGCTAGGCCGAATTTATCGAGGGGTATAGCTGTACTCTAATTGAGTGATGGCGTAGAGTAGAGAGTAAGCATAGTGATATGATATAGTGGTACATGCATAAAGTGCCTAAGCATAGTGCGCTTCGAAGCAAGTGGTGAGGTACAGACTCGGGAGGACAGGTACAAGAGGACCGGGAGAGCTGGGTACACAAGTGGTAGGAACAAACACCAAGCATGCAGGGGCGCGGGGTATAGACAGGAAGGGAGTAGGAGGGATACATAGCGACGTTATGGGGAACAGGAAGGCAGGGTACACAGTGACATACGGGCACAATGGGGCTTACAGTGACAGGACGGAGGGGTTAGAGGGATAAATAACGACGTGGGCGGGGGCGGGAACAGAGCGACACGTGGACGCAGTGGGCTTACAGCGACATCGTGGGGACTAGAGGGGGAGGGCAATACAGAGGGATATATAGCGACAGCACAGGGGCAAGGGTGGAGGTATACTGTGACGCACAGGGCACAAAGTAGAATCACAGGACTAGATGTGTTGTCGAAGGGACTAGAAGGATGGGTATAATATGGAGGCACAGGGGGTTACAATGAATATACGGGTAGTGAGTGGGCAGGATACACTGGGAGGGTAAGGGACACAAGGGCTGGGGGTTATCGGGACATCACAGGGATTAGGGTTGAACAATAAGTGTCTTCAATAAGTGAGTTTTGTTAATATTGTCTGGCTTAAATACCACAGATGAATGTTTGCCTACTTGGTTTTATCATGATGTGCCCATGATTTTTCATGGAGTTTTGATAGGCCTCCAATGCAAACCTTTTTCAAGGATGATGTAATTTGTTCTGGAGCATTCTATGCTTTGGATTAGAGTCTGTGTTATGACCTGTTAATGAGGTACTCTACTGCAGCGACTGTTGTCAACAAACAATGTTGGGTAATGCAATTGATGGACTACGTATTGACTTATGATATCACAGGCTTTCTACCAATGCCCTACATTACTCTTTGCTTTCCAGATGCTGTTGGCTGTGTGGATCCAGAAGAGTGTGTCAAGGTGTGCGGCGCCGAGGTGGGGTGCTCCAACATTGCATACCCCAAGTTGGTCATCGAGCTGATGCCCAGTGGTAGGTGGTATCTTTTTGGTTTTGTAGATGGGAATGTTCTCACCTGCTGTCGAGGGAAAGATGCCAATCCCAGCATTGTAGGTATGCAACTTCTTCCAAGTGTGGCCAAGCAGCTATTGGCATCATTTGATTGTAATTAACCTTTTTAAAGATATGCAAATCAGGAGCGGTAAAAATAAAGGTATTGCACCACCCCGCTCCCTTTATTTTAGCACTGACACCTATATTTCAGATGGTGTCACCTGGAAATGGCATGGTACAAGCTGCAGTTCGGTGATTTACAAATTAACTTATTGATTAAACTATGAGAGGCAGGAGAATGGGCACACTAACAAGTAATGGTAACAGGCTCATTTTTCCTAAATGATACCTTTGCCACCCTCTTTTGCTAGGAACAGGGGATAGCGCAGGTATATCTGACAGCTGGTACTTGCTGTGAGTCGAGCTCTGTCCTCACATAGTCTGCAAGGCAAATGAGTCCTGTGTGCTTGGGTTGAGGTCAGATGTCTGTCAATGAGCTTTCTGTAAGTTCCTTCGGAAGTATCAGAGGCAGCGTTCTATGGAGGGAGCACTATGTGGTTTCCAATATGGAAGACCAAGCCTGGACAGGGTTGCCTGACCGGTAGATCTGGTGATGACGTGGATTTCCTCGAAGCCAGACGGACACTAAAAGCCTTGAATGGCGGGCTCACAGAGTGCAGCCAGAAGCTTGGTCACTGTCAGGAAGGAGATGGTTGATGCTGAGCGGTGGAGAGGACACTAGGCGCTACTGCTCCTGGGCAAATACAGCTTACACAAAATGCATTTGCTCTACTGCCAATGACGTCCGAGAAGTACTGATGAACCAGTGCACTGATAACTCTCTCTGGAGTTGCCAAAAAAGCAAAGCGTGGACTCAAGGGCAAGCGTTATCATGGTGGATCCCCAATCCTAAGGTGCTGTTTCTTAAACTTCATAGTGTCTCTGAAAAAACGAACAAAACATGGAGGATGATAGTGCATTCAATATTTTAGAGGCAAAACACATGGAGAACTACAGATAACCAGTGTAATAAATAAATATCTATTAATACAGATGGACAGTCTGAAAAATAAGTACCATAAAACAAAGGGCCTAAGTGTTGTATGCCAAAAAAGCAATAATTCTACTATTCTTTTGGCTTTTTATGCATAATGCATAGATTGGTTCTTTCCCTTCTATACTATCTCTAGAATGGAGAACCACGTTCTCCAGGTCGCTATTCTCTTATTGTATTTCCTCAGTTATTCCAAGTCTCTGTTTTGTTTTTTCATTCATCTCACCCTAGAAAAATTACCCAATACCTTCCAAGGAATGCTCATTTGCCTTCTAGCGAAACTAAACCTAGTTTGAATGTGACACAGACTTCCACAAATAGAACTCCTCTTTATTACAGCACGTTTTCTAATTCTTTACTCTTGAGCAATTACATTCCCTTGCCCACAGATTCCTTTGTCTAGATTCCCTTAAATGATTACATTGGGCCTCATTACGAGTCCGGTGGTAACTGAGCCGGAAAAACCGTCAGGTTACCGCCAAACTCGTATTACAATTCCGCCTCCGTGATTCCCGGAATCACCGGGGCATTACAACCCCGGTGACCCGGTAATTCCGGAGGCGGAATTCGGTAAATCCCCATTCCCATAGGACTCCATGGGAATGGGGAAGTGGAAACACCGGCACCATGCTGTAATGGTGCTGGTGTTTCCACGTCCGCCTGCAGGCGGTTGGTGTTAAACCCACCAGGTCAGACCTGGCGGGAGTGACACCTCCCACCTGCAGAACTTGAGATCAGCCGGTCCGGAAAGAACGGTGGAGGCGGATTTACCACCACCGTTCTTTCCGGACCGGCTGACTTGTAATGAGGCCCATTGTCTCTTTATTAACCCTTTGCAATTCATCTTCATTAATACCTAATCTCTAGGATCGACGTAGGTCAAATTTGTTGGGCCCATCTTTTTCACAATGTTCATCGCTTCCTGAACATCGGATTCCCACGCAATCACTTGCGATCCTGCAACACAGAACTATCTGCCCGCATTATTACATTCTTTTTAATTCATTTATTATTTATTTATTTTATTGGATATTTAAAAAGCCCCTATACAATTAATGAATTCCTCTCTAACAACTCCAGCTGATAGCAAAAGCCCTGAGGCTTGAAAGCATAATGAGAACATTAATTGGGGTTCTCTTGTTGGGAATGGGGACAGTGACTACTAATTGCCATGTTAAACTTTGGTAAATAATATGTGGCAATCTATTTAACTACTTCAGTGTACACAATACTACCCTCATTGTCATAAAGTTTCACATCCATTTGTCTGAAGACTTTGAGCAATGCAGGCAATGATACAAGACCAACACTTTTTAAAATTGTGAGTCAGTACCTCATATTGCGTAGTCCTCAAATAATTATTTCCAATCCATCCTGGAAATGGCAGGATCCCCCCCCCACGCGTCATGAGGAAAAATATAAGCTATGTGTAGGTGCTGCCTAAAACCATACCATTTTGTTCACCACTGTTCACCTAGAAAGTGTATCGATTTGCTGCTTAGTATGGGTTTCAATCAGTGCTGATCTCAGTTACCAATTCAAGAAGACTCTGAGCTTATGCCCCTTTGGAAACTGCATATGTAATGGATGGGATTACTCCAGAATAATTCTGAGTCCAAATATCTCAAGAACATGGCAAGTTACTGTTTTATTAACAATTATCTAAAACAGGGAGGTCACAATGAACATCAACGGACGGACGCTCAGTCTCTCAATGATCTCCACATAAAATACACTTCATATACTCAATTATGCGTCAGATTGATGTTATACTACGTAGGCAATAGTGAAAAACCATTCAAGGTTCAGGATTGGTTAAGGGGAACATCTAGATATACACTAATATAGGAGCTAGGATTGTTATTGGCTGTCCTTTATCAGGTGGACAACTTATGCCTACCTCTTAAACATGTCATTTCAGAAACACTAGATACACAGTTTCTCTTTAGTCTTACAAGCGATAAGGTCCTTAGTTATACGGACTAATACAATTAGTTGGCACGCTTGTGCCATATCTAGAACATTCGGCTCATTTAGCAGCACGTAAGCCCAGCCCCAGGTGCAGGGAGATAGGACATGAAGCTGCCTCACCACCCAATTAGCCCAGCATCTCTCATCACCCATGACTTCTGCCATGAAATTGTCTTTGTATTTGGCCTTGTAGAGTATTCTCGTTTTTGGGAATGCACAGGAGTGAGGGCACTTGCTATCGTGTCTGGAACTCCAAGTTCAAGGTCTATTTCCATCCTTGGCTAACGTGACAGGAGACCATGATCTGGTCAGTTTTGCAGCTTTTAAATGCTCTAAATTAATAAAAACTTGGCATCCTTTGTGTTCCTTCTTGCACCTTAACGTGAGAAGATTCATCGATCTGGACTTCAGGTCAGGCAGCCTCACCACACAGCCCCATGAACCTGCTATTTGGCTGCGACACAGCTTTTCCATTCTCCCTTCATGGTTTCTGGCTTATTTAATTCATGATACCAATGTCCATTTTCTATACAATGCCGGCTTCAACTGCATCCTATTTACTACTCATAGCTAGCCTCTATGATGACTTGATCTACCTTGCATTTCGGCATCTGTACATTTATTGAAATTCTGTTTTCTGCAGCACTTTGTTAACGTGTAATCTTCTTTTCCACATTGATTAGTTTACTCAATTCTTTACTTTGTCATTCGTCCTTTAGGATCCATACATTGTCTTTAGTCAGTATCTCGGGACGTCGTGCACGCTTTCTCATGACATCATTAGTTCATGTGCTTAGCTTTTTCTCATATTCCTTCAGGAAGTTCCGCCTGCAGGTTGTCATCTCTTTGGGGGTACATTTGAAAGGGTTGTCTCAATGGGTATCTCCTTCCAAAGACTTGCTGCAGTTGGTACGATAGCTGGTGGCAGGCAAGGCACATGTCTCCAATACAGGGGAGGTAGGCGGTGGGGTCTCCTGCAGATGTGTACATCTGCTCCTCTACATTCCCCCCTCTGGTCGAGTCCTCGACCACCTCCTCAATATTTTCTGCTTATTTGTTTCTTCTCTTGAAGGAGTGCTTCTTGGGCGTCCATATCTTCATCACCCCCTTAGGGTGCCCACTGTTTTAACATGTTCATCCACACTCCAGGTCATGTAGCTGCATTGTCCTTTCGGGGTACAGTAGACCCAATGTCCCACGTAATTCTTATGATCCTTTGGATACCAGAATTTCATTCATTTAGGTGCCATAATACTTGCTTTTATGTAATCTCTGATGCATCATCGGTCAGCACTTTGTCTTCTGGTTCATCCTTTGCATCAATCATAATTTCTATTCCTACTGCTTTCTTGGCAGTTTTATTACATTGTCTAATTATTATCCTTATCATACAGAATCCAAATATTATTATCACCAATATTGCTCTGAAGAACTTGAATAGGTTGACCATCCAATAAGGAATCCATGAGAACAGGAGTGCAAACCAACTGTCATCTCCAATGGCCTCTGTCTCATCCACCATTTTTATGTGTAGATCTGTCAACATCGATATGGCCTCCGTCAAGGTCCCATTCTCATCGTCATGATTGTGCAACATGATGGCCCGATTTTGGTGCAAACACTTCCCTCAATTGCGGTGATCATCTTGAGGATATATCTATTCTGGGGGGGGTCATCAGCCTTATGGCCCTCAGCTCTTTTTTTATAGCATTAAATCCTTTTATAGTGGCATTGATTGTTTGCAGCAGTTCCCATCTGGTGATCTGTAGCCATTTGGAATTCACCTCTGTTTGTATTACGGGCATGAACATGGATGTGAACATCACTGCAGTTCTGCTGAACAGTGTGTGCGTGTCAGGAATGTCTTCAGACGCGGTTAGTGATTTTTGTGAGAAATAATTAGATCTCTTCATCCACCGAAGTTCTATTGACCTTTTCCTTCTCAGGTGATCGTCCACTTTTGGAAATTATTCAATCTTCAGGTGACTCTGTGGAATCACCAATGCTGGAACATGGATATATACCAAGGAACATACTCCACCCCATTTCCTTGGTAGATTCATATATGCTCTGGATCCGCAGACCCAATATAGATCCATAAGGACAGCCATCCCTCTCGCCACCCCTTTCTTCATTCCTGGAATATCAATGGCATTTTGTACCCCTTATTATGTCCAACGTAATTTTTTCCTTTGCTTTGAAAGCCCATTGTCGCATTAACCAATGGGATTACAGACACTGGCCCTGATTTATCTTCCACCCATCTGAGCAGTTTGGAGTACATGTCCCAAGATCTGAGACACTCATCATTCATCTTCTGTACTCCTTATACTGCTTCTTTCCTCAGCAGATGAACTGCACAGGACACCATCCCATCTTCCCATCTTTTGTTGGTACTCACTCATCCATAGATCAGCTGTTGTGAACATTCCCAGCATCCAGGTATTCCAGTCTTTTCCTTCATGTCAGAACAGTTCATTCTTTGAATTCCTCCAACAATCACCTTGTCTTCTCCTGCAGCAGTATATATGAGCATCCTGTCGGTCCATCCAGGCTCTTTCTCCATTTGTGTTGTCTTGATATAATCATCCTGGTACGGAAACAACTGTCTGAATCTCCATCACAAGGTTGCCCAGCTCCCTTGAAACTGTCCTCTAGTAGTGCATGCTGCTAGATGACTGAGGCACTTTGCATCATGTGCTGACATCTCTTTTGAAATGAAGGTTTTTACTGTATTCATAGCATGGGGGATGAGAGAGAAGACATAGCAATGCTCATCTGATGGATTCTCCCCCACTTTTTTCATGTGCTGATACCACATATTATTCCCCAGGTGAGCTGCTCAAGAAAGGTATTTATCCTATGGTGATCTTCTTCTGCATCCCTCTTGTGTCGCCTGCCATGCCCATAGAGGTTAAAGAAATTATTATCATTCATACTCATACTTGGAAAAATCATAGGAGCTCTTTTTTCAATGGGACCTTTAGGATAATAGAGACTTCGGAATGTAAGATACAGAAAGATAAAGAATATACAAAGGCATATGTATATCAGGCATAGAAGTCTGGAGAAACTTTTGGTGTGCCATCCCAATACTTGTTGAACATGTGCTCTTTCTATAATCACATTATCCTCTTCACAAATCATTTTTAATACAGGAGTTCAATCTTGCATTCGTAGTTGCACAATCTGCTCAATAATCACTATTAAGAGTCTTCTTATCACGGGACCATTTTTAGGGTCATGTAGAAAGGTGTGAATATTAACATGTCTCCTAACAAGAGCAGGGTAGGACTGAAGTACAAACACAAAAATAGCAACTGCAAGCCGATGTGTGTCACCGTCGAAGGGTATCATATATTTATCATTGAAACAGATATTCTCTTAAAAATGAATCTGGGTATTGATCTCTCTTCCAATCAGTAATCAGGAACTGACGTTTAGGCATAGTATTAATGCAATTTCTACTTTGTCAAAGAATTTCTAAAAAATACAATTTCAACCTCTGGAATTCTCTGCAAGTCTGTGCACTTCCTGCTACAAGTTTAAGGAGCGTCCAATGAATTCCTGTACAAAAGAAGTATGTGCTAACCACCAGCTGTTTTATCGTCCTCCTTCTTGGTCATCGATCGAGTCTGCACACACAGAAATTCTTCTTCTTGTCTTGCTTCTTGGTCAACATGCGCTACAGGGAGGGTCTCGACTTTGTAGACTTTCACATCTCCTAAATGCCGCCAAGCTCTTCTTCCTGACACCTTAACTGCAGAAGGGGAGACTTATTCAACACACAAGGGACCATTGAAACCTAGGCTTGTGCCACTTGCGGGTGAAAGTTTTCATAAGGTTTTGGTCTCCAACATATAACTTTGGCAGTGGCAATAGTTCACTTGGATTGGTTACTGGACTGTCCTCTTCCGTGTTCCTTGGCCCCTCCCTCTGGTGCTTGACTTGATCTGCAATGAAAGAAACACTGGTAGTCATACATGTCAAATAATTGTGCATTTCATCATCTTTAGCCTTCTCTACACTGTGGGCATTGCTCCTGACTCTAGATGGAGGTGTAAGAGGTGTCCTCATGTGACACCCTGTGACTAACTCGTGGGGAGTAAGATTGTGGTCTAAACCTGGCTGAATTCGAAGGGCATATAAGGCTAGGGGTAGGCAATATAGCCATCCCCTCTTTAAATTTAATTTGATCTTGTCTATCCTCTGCTTAAGGAGGCCCTTGAGCCTCTCACATATCCTGTTTCCTTGTGGACGATAAATTGAAGAAAATGTATGATTTATGCTCAATAGAAGTCCTATTTGTTCAGGTAGCTCAGTAACAAAGTGTGGCCCATTATCAGATCTTAGTAATTCACACACACCGCACCTTGGAAATACCTTGCACACTAAAAACTTTCCTGCGCAAGTGGCATCAGGGTGTGTACACGGACCAGCTTTGATTCACCTGTATAAGGGACACCCTACCACTAATAGTCACATGTATACATTACATGTTTACAGCATGTCAACGTAATCAATATAGACTTTCACATCTCCTAAATGCCGCTAAGCTCTTCTTCCCGATACCTTAACTGCAGAAGGGGAGACTTATTCAACACACAAGGGACCATTGAACCTAGGCTTGTGCCACTTGCGGGTGAACGTTTTTTATAAGGATTTGGTCTCCAACATATAACTTTGGCGGTGGCAATAGTTCACTTGGATTGGTTACTGGACTGTCCTCTCCCGTGTTCCTTGGCCCCTCCCTCCGGTGTTTGACTTGATCTTCAATGAAAGAAACACTGGTAGTCATAAATGTCAAATAATTGTGCATTTCATCATCTAGAGCCTTCACTACACTGTGGGCATTTACTCCTGACTTTAGATGGAGGTGTAAGAGGTGTCCTCATGTGACGCCCTGTCACTAACTCGTGGGGAGTTAGATGGTGTTGTAAACATGGCTGAATTCGAAGGGCATATAAGGCTAGGGGTAGGCAATATAGCCATCCCTTCTTTAAAGTTAATTTGATCTTGTCTATCCTCTGCTTAAGGAGGCCCTTGAGCCTCTCACATATCCTGTTTGCTTGTGGATGATAAACTGAAGAAAATGTATGCTTTATGCTCAATAGAAGTCCTATTTGTTCAAATAGCTCAGTAACAAAGTGTGGCCCATTATCAGATCTTAGTAATTCAAACACACCGCACCTTGGAAATACCTCGCACACTAAAAACTTTGCTGCACAAGTGGCATCAGGGTGTGTACACGGACCAGCTTCGATCCACCTGTATAAGTGTCACGACTCGCTCCCTTCGCTCCCGTTCCCGCCACTTGGGGGCATGTTTTGGGGCTTATTCCTTGCTGGACATTTCCTCCGAACCTAATGCCACAGTGCTGTAATGAATTGGGAGCGCTAAATCCCTATTTTCCAAACTACTTCCCTTCCGGATCCATTCCAGGTTTTTGGCAGCCAGCATGCTTCTTTAACCAAATGACTGTGCTTCCCAGAATGCCTGGCCCACTGCTCCACCTCCACCCTTGCAGGACAAGGTTGGGTGGAGGATAGGCAACACCTGTGGCTGCAGGTGCAGCAGTCAGCACACCTGAGGCGTGTGCTCGTTAAACAGCTTTAAAAGCCTCAGTCTCACTTCAGTCCAGCGCTGGTCATCGTTTGCAGTGTTCCTGTTTTTGACTAGTCCCTGGTTCCTGGTTCCTTGCCTTTGTACCTACTTCCTTGTTCCTGTTTTCTTGTTTCCTCCGCCCTGAATTTCGGATTCATGCGCTAATTGATTTCTGCTCCCTTGATTTCCCTTTTTGTCTTCCCCTGTTTGCAAGCAGCAATCCTCAGTGCTTTCCCCTTTTAGATGCAGCCCAGTTTGTCTGTGTTCTATATTTCTTTGACTCTGTCCTTTGCTGCTGTTACCCATTTGCCTTAGCCTTCCTCTTAGTTTAGTTTCCTGTCTTTTCCTTGAAGGGGTAGGGAGAAGTTTGCATAGGTTATTTCGTTTTTTCCTGCTCCTGATCCTTACTTTCTAGAGGATCCATTCCATGTTTTCCATTGCACTTCTGCATCCATTTCCCATTTGATCATTAGGTGTGGTGTGTGGTGGTAGCTAGCTCCTGTGTGAATGCTTATGTTTTCCCCACTAATTTGTAATCCCTATTCCTACTTAGGTATTTAGTTTTCTGCAGCGGATCACGCTCCGCTGCCTTCCAGTCTCCGCCCTTGTCCTGCCGGGCTCTCCACATTGCAGCGGATCTCGCTCTGCTGCCTTCCAGCCTCCGCCCTTGCCCTGCGGGCTCTCCACATAGCAGCGGATCTCGCTCTGCTGATTCCCAGCCTCAGCCCTTGTCCTCTGGGCTCCCTGCCCGGCAGCCTGCCTCATTCCGGCTGCCTTCAGCCCTTGTCCTCTGGACCTCCCTACTTCTCCCATTGCTGTTATAGCCTTTCTGGGTCCCAGATTCATCAACAGGATTCGTGGGCTAGCTGACATTCAAGAGGTGTATCTCGTCCTCGTGAGTACAGTTCCTAAGTTCCCTTATGTAATACCATCAAGAGTGTTAGTACACAGATCCTGTCATTGCTGGCCCTCCACGTGGGTTTAGCGCTGTCAGTACCTGTAACAGCAATTGGGGGTAAGGTGCTTGCCGACTTTCCTCGCGGTCAGGTGCTTACCCCACATCCCTTTTCATATATTGGTTTTGATGTCACACTCTATTTTGCACTCCTGGGTTCTAGCATACCTGAGTCGTTGTTCCTGGGTGCACATTTCCCTTGCCATATTCGCTGCCTTAGTACTCGCCTGACTAATCCTGACAATAAGCACCCTACCACTAATAGTCACCTGTATACATTACATGTTTGCAGCATGTCAACGTAACCAAAATGCAAATGGTGAAACGGATCATTCGATCGGGGCATTACTCCTCTAATTGTCCTCAGTGTATGCACAGCAGTAAACCTTTGACACATGATGCAATTCACCATGAACTGTGCAATGTGTTCCAACACATTGGGAACAAACCAGTCTTCTGCAATTGTGGCAGCAAGACTTTCTATGGTTATATGCGCGGGGTAATGCAGCTGCTCAAGCATGACCTTCAACAATGCTGCTGGCATCACTGGCTTTCCAGTGCTTTTCTGTCGCCATAATGCTTCCGTGGGGGCTAAAGAACACCCCCTATGTTTCCATAGCTCTTGCTCTTCTTATGGGGCTCTACCCTGAATCACTATTAGTTGCGTAATTGACAGCATATTAAACTCCCCCGTACTAGCATGCTTCTATTAAAATGTTCTTTAGTATCTTCAGTATCAACACTCGAAATGTCTGCAACTCTTTTGGCTTCTATGTCTGCGGCTTTGTTTCTGCAAGTGATAAAGTCTGCTCTTTTAGTATGTGCTCTGCAGTTTAGGACCGCTATGGCTACTGGGATTTGTAGTGCCTTAATGAGCCTGTCCAATAACGACGCATGTTGCACTGCAGTGGTGTCTGTACGGAGGTAACCCCTCCTTTTCCAGCGTGAGAGCCCTTCGTGTACGGTTGATGTCACATTGGCAGAGTCACTGTACACCGTCACTTCCTGCCCTTCGTGGGTTATTTTAGCTTAACAATCAGCGCTACCAATTCTGCCGCTTGTGCTGAAGAATGAGACGGTAGTCTTGCACTCAATACTACCTCAAATTCACCATTTAATCTGTGTCCTACAACTGCAGCGCCTGAATGCCTCTCCCCGCTAGTTTGGACAATTTTCGAAGACCCATAAATAAAGAGAATTTCCCCTCCCGCTAAACCATTTTCTTTCACACAGGGTACATCATCATGAAATTTGACATAATTTGAACAGTCATGCACATGATCACATTCTTCTACAGGTTCAGCTACAAACGTGGCTGAGTCCACTATTTTACACCTCACTACTTTGATGGCTGGTTTGGAAATCATTACCTTGTAAACTAAAGCACTTTATGATGTTAATGTGCCCTTGGGTTTCTCTAAAATGGCAAATAAAGCATACTTCACTTAGAGAGTCATGGAACAGCCCATGGTAATACGTGTGGACTTCGCAATTGCAAATCCGGCAGCAGCCAAAGATTGTTTTCATGGGAAATGTCCCCTCATAACTGGGTCTATAATCCCACTGTAGTATGCCAAAGGCTTGTATCCTAATGTTGTTCTTTGTGTGAGTACTGCGGTCATTAATGACCCAGTAGTGTGTAAAAATAAATAAAAATCTTCACTATAATTGGGGATTCCCAAAATTGGAGTGGTACAGACTGCTCTTTTTAATTCCTCAAATCCTTCCTCCATTTCTTCAGTCCATTCTATGTTTTCCTTACCAAGTTGTGCTCTCCTTAGTGCTTGCAAAAGAGGCTTAGTTTATGTACTGTAGTCAAACACCCAGGTCCTGCAACAATTGCATAAACCCAGGAACTCTTGCATTTGCCTCACTGTGTTTGGCTTTGGTGTCTTCATGATAGTCTCAGCTCTTTCAGGTGTCACTTTCTTTCTTTCATGTGAAATTAACTGGCCTATGTACAACACTTCTTCCTGACAATACTGTAATTTCTCCTTGTCTACCTTGTATCCCTTGTCTGCAAATATAGTCGTTAACTGAACAGAGTCTTGTCTGCATTCGTCTTCTGTTTCACTGCAAATCAATATGTCATGTACGTACTGAATAACTGCATTCTTGAGTTCAATGCCACCTAGATCCATCTGTAGGACCCTGTTAAAGATCGATGGGACTCACAATACCCTTGAGGTAAACAAGTATGTTTTAGTTTCTTTTATCTGAACATAAAAGAAGTAAGGTCTTGTGAGTCCTCATGAAACGAGATCGGGAAAAACACATTTTTCAAATGGATCACCCTGAAATAGTTGGCTTCAACTGGGATACTACACAAAATTGTTGCAGGATTAGGAACCAATGTAAACTCAGCCTCTACAATCTGACAAAGAGGATGCAAGTCCTGGATAAATCTCCACGACCCCCCTTTAGATTTGTTAATCGGATACACCACAGTATCGCATGAGGATTCCGGTGGCACTAGTATTCCCTTATTCAATAATGCTGAAATAGTCTTTAATATGCCTTAATCAGCTTCTCGAGATATGGGGTACTGTTTTGCTCATGGTAAAATTGCCCCTGGCTTAAGTTTTATTTTAGCCTCTCCTTTTCCCTTGAATAGGCCTACATCATATGGGCCCGTAGTCCAAAGGACACTTGACACCTTTTCTAGGTCTTCCTGAAAGAATACTGGATGTTGCCACATTATCGCCAATCGCTGTGGGACTTCCCTTTTCTCAATCATTATCCAGTATGTAATGCTTATATAAAACACTACCTCGTCATCGATACGTTAATTTCTGAACATATCTTCATCTGTTACGTCAGTCAATCTGTATCCCTCTTCAAGAACTATCACTGTCCTTCATGCTCTGCCTTCGTCATCTACTCCTTCAAGCATTGCTATTTCTCCTCATACTATAGCTGCTTCCAATTCTATAGGAATATTCTGTCCTTCTTCCTCGTCCATGGGTACTTGCGGTCTGAATAACATTTGTCAGGTATTGTCACACTCTTCCGTACTAATCCAGGTAGCCATGTCAATAAAATTCTCACCCCATACATAAAGACTTTGGATCTACCAGGACTCCTTATAGAGCCATTTGCCCTGTAAATGGCCGTATAAACTCTCCCACATTTAAATAGTGTATTCCTGGAGTGGAGCACAATATTCCTTTATCAGTGAATGAAATCGTCATGTTAAGTTGCATCATCAAATCTCTTACCAGGATGTTAACTGGCATATGTCGTGAACATAGCAAGGGGATGGACATGTCACATTCCCCTATAGAGACAGGTCATTTATCAGTAAAAGGGACTAAATTCGTAGCTCCAGAGAACCCTTGATCCTGCATGGCAATACCTAACATTGGATATGTTCCTTCTCTTATACAACAGCGAGTCGCCCCAGTGTCCACAAGAAAAGAAAAGTATTTGCCCCCTATCGTCACATCGACCTTTGGTTCCTCTAGGGGGTGTGGTGTACGGGATAATACTGAACACATAAAGTCGCCCTGTGAGTGGTCCTATTGAGGGTATAAATTCACCCCGTCCTCGTAAAAGGGTTTCCTCCCACCACAGTGACACCCCCTAGCCTAGGTGTCAGTATTTGCCCCGTGTTCGCATTCTGTTGGGTTTGAATAGGTGCTTGTTGTGACTGCCCTTGTGGTGGGTGCATTTGTACCGGCCCCTACTGTTGTGCCTGCTATACTTGTGGTGCCTGTGCCTGATAGGATGTGTGATCCTGGGCTAAGCCCTCTCGTGTTTGTGTGCTGTATTGCGGTGGGTAAGCTGCCCCCCCTTGAAAGTTGTCCGTTCTGTTGTGCATTCCCTCGGCTCCTACATACTCACGCAATATGCCCTATCATCCCACAATTCTAACATACTGGGTGTGGCCCTCTGGCAAACCCTCTGAGTATTCTGACTTCCATTCTGAGCATTTTGAAATCCACCCTCAGCGTTCTGAAATCCACCTTAGGCATTCTGAAATCCGCCTCCTCTTCCTCTGAAATCTACACCTCTACCATGTAGCCAAAACCCATATCTATAACACGAGCGTGTTCCCGACCAGACTAAAGTTATGGCATTATTTAAATAGCTGTCAGTACATATTCCACTGATAGTTTAAACAGAACAAAGCAGACAATTATTCATGTGTATTTTTATACCTTATCAATCAGAAAATCCTAAAACATTGTACATAAAATATGCAAACAATTGTTTTTGTGGGGTTTTCTTATTTGTAGTAGAAAAAAACAGTTTACCCGAAGATAGGCTACACATATGAACAATAGTTACACAAATGGACAAAAAGGGAACAAAATCATACACAAATACATAAGTGGTAAGAAGACAAAATTACAATACCAAATACAATGTTAAGCAAAAAAACAATAAACATTTATACTATTGTTGGTTTGTATCCATACAATTGATACACAAATAGATGGATATACTTAGTCCGAACAATGGTTTACCCGACCAAAAAGATTTTTTTTTATTTTTGAAACCAAAAAAGGCAGTTTAGCCAATAAAGGATAGACTGTAACTAAATAGCCCTTGCTATCTTGAGGGTATAGTTTATAAGTAAAGTCACAGGAAGCCTTAATCGTAATGAAGGCAAATTTAAATGAAAAGATCATGCACCAGGCAAAAAGTACTGTACATATGGCCTAATTTTAGGCAGAGTAGCTAGTAATCAAGAGCAGCAAAACATAAATAAATTTGTGTAGCTAAGTATGAATAATGCACAAAATTGCTTTTGATTCAACAAAAAAACCTTAAGAGGTTATATCACAGGCTGAAATGATGTACACGACATCTTCCATTAATGGGTGTGTAAAGCCACGACGACTTGGTGCATGGGGCAATAGCGCCTGTAGTAGAAGCGTAGAAACAAATGGCGTTTCGGTGGTATGGAAGTAGATGGAGACCACCTTCCTCAGGTACTTTGATATAACAGTTCAGCCCCTATAGATGTAATGAAATATAATACCTATGAAGGTAATGGTTTCAGGACACATTAAAGAATTCAGAGGGAGAGATATGAACACTGATATGAGAGGTAGAAGGAAAGTAGTACCAGTGCATGGTAAAAGACATCAAGCCACCGCTCCTTAAGATATGGCAAACGGTGCCCCCACCTGCAGATTCCCAAATTTCAAAGAGTCCTATTAAGACACCAATATCACCGTGAAAAGAAAAAATGCATGCCACTGGGAAGGGAGTGAAGTGCAAAAGTCATAGTAACTAATTCTTTAGTCCCATGTACAGGGGTGTGGGGTGGAGCAAGAAAAGAAACCAGAGGGTTTTATAATATATAGCTGCATGGTACCCATGAATGTAGACGGTGGGACGCAGTGTCCCTATGGGGAAGAAAGACCCATGGGGGCAAATTGCATACCTAAATCGGTATGGTAGGTGCTTGCTGAGAAAGACTGTCATGGTCAATGTACTGCGACTCACAAGTTGCAATCCGTGCCGTCAAATCCAAAATAATAAGGCACATCTAAGGGAAAAATAAAGAGTATAGAAGCTTGATGGAAAGGGCGCTCACAAGATAGACATAATGCAGAAAAGCTTGTAAAGCAAAAACAGAGGCGAACCTGTGCTCATCTGAGGACACGCGTTGTGCGAGTACGGCACAGGAAGGAGCAGCAAACAACTTTGCAGGGGGACAGTCCAACCATGCATCAGTATGAGCCGTGTAGTAGCTGCAAATACAGATACGTGTGCCCGTAAGGATAAAACATCTTAAAGAGGGCTGTGAATGAAAGGACGTGAAGAGGTACTTACTTGCAAGGCACCTCCAAGTGAAAGCAGGATACCGGCAATCTGGATGCTTGTTGCCAGTATGCGTATAGCGAGTAGATACAACGATTGTTCTACTGGGGGCGTGGTTTAGCTTTTGAATGCACGGGCATAGAAAGAGGACTACGGAAGTCTTTCCTATGCGCTTGAAAGGGTACTACACCGTCGATAACGGCATAGGTACAGACATGCAGACAATCTAAATGCCAAGCTGTGCATATATGTGTCTTCACAGGTTATTTACTGAAAAAAGTCAGGAGAACCTAAAAAATTATGTGGCAGGCAACTCTGCGTGGTGCAGTTAACCAAGAATGCATCTAGACAGCAGCAACAATAATGATGTGCTGTGATGCGTAATGAGAGCCCTTGGGGGCGGGCATATGAGTATATATGTCCAGGTACCCCACTGAGTTGAGGTAAATGCTCAGAATGATGATGATGCAAAAATGAGCAACATGTGTTAATAGATCTGTTTGAGGATACGTGTAGCTAAAGCCAAATGACTAAGTATTGTATAGTGTATGATCAAAAACTTCAAAGGTAAAGAGGGGTATAAAGAACCACATGATGCAAAGAGCGGTTTACAACCAGGTTGGTGATGCCTCATTGAGACCTTTCGTGATCGTGTCTAGTTAAAAAATCCAGCACGCCTCCTTGATGGATAGTGCCTGCAATGGGTTGGAGGCATTTTTAACAACATCTATGACCCACCAGCGTAGGTCTTCTGTTGTGTGACCATATTCCATGTAGTGATTTACTAAGGTCAAGTTGATTACTTTGTATCGGATCCTGGAGCGATGCTCCGTGATTCTGGTGTGGACCGGTCACGTGGTTTTGCCTACATATTTGAGACCGCAGGGACACTCAATACAGTAGATGACCCACGGGGTCTTGCAGTTTGAGTGGTGGCATATTTCCCAGAGGTTACCACGCACGGGGAATGATTTAATCTTCACAGAAAATTTGCAGATTGAGCAATTGCCACAGGGGAAGTGCCCCGTCAGTGGACCGAGATCCCAGCTTGTTGTGAAAGATCTGGACGTTTTCTGGGTAGAAGAAGCATGGACCAGTTGATCCTTTAGATTCTTTTGTCTCTTCATTGCAAATATTGGCAATGGTTCTGCTGGTAGAGAGAGCTGTGCCACTGACCAGTATTTTTTGATAGCTTTTTTATTAAGAATGTATGTGGGCTGCAGGTAAGAGCACATACTAGTTTATCATGTGGCACAGTGTCCTTAGGTAGTAGTAGGGTGTCTCGGGGAGTGAATCTTGCCCGTTTATACAAGTTGGTATCAACTTTTTAGGATACCCACGTTGCCACAGTTTCATGGTCAAATTTGCTGCATGTTGATCATAATCTGCTATGGAGGTGCAGTTTCTTCTAATTCTCAAGAATTGAGAGTAGGGTAGATTTTCTTTTTGTGTGAGAGGGTGGTAGCTGCTAACGTGCAATAAGGTATTGCGATCTGTAGGCTTAGTAAAGAGGGAGCAGACTAATTGGTTGGTATGGTGCTGAATGAGTAAATCAAGAAAAGGAATTTGTATATTACTCTTGGTAAGTGTGAATTGGATCTGGTCAGGAACACGCTTGTGTTATAGGTTAATCTTTAGCTCCATTGAGTTCCCGACTGCCTTGGAGTTCCTCTCTTGTGTATATGCCAAAACCCATATCCACTTTTATCCATTGGATGTGCATTGTTCACCTGTGATGTACCCAATATTTCTTGCGTTCCCACTCCTTCTCCGCTTGTCAATACTGCCCCTTCGATAGCATACTTGACAATTTCTTCTGAACTAACTTAGCTTCCTCATTCTTTCTGTTCTCATCTTTCCTTTTGTTCCTTTCTTGTAATAACCGTCAATGATGCACAATGGTTAACTGTATCTCAGCCCATGGCTCCGCCTCCATCCCTACTTGTTTTATCATTTGTCTTTTTACCAGTTCTGGCAATCCCTGATATAGATTGTGATAAAATAGTTCCACTGTTTATTCCCACGGTTCACATGTTTCAAGCAGCCATTTCTCCTGAATATCCTAAACATAAGCAATAGGGTCTTCATCCTCTTTCATTTTACGTGTCATAATTGCACCCATATCTGATGTAAAAGGATACTGTACCCTGAGAGACCTCCAAACATCTGCCCTGCAATTATTAAATGGTGCTCCATCATGCACTGTTTTTTGTGCTATCACACCCGCATATCCTGCTCGCCTCCATATGCCATCACCTCTCTCTCCAAGAATAACTGCCAATAGACCTTTTATGCCAAACTAGGGAGCTTGCATTTCAAGTTATCCTTATCCATCTGGGGCCAAGGAATATATTGCGGTCTTGCTCCCTCTTCTCTAACAAGGGGAACTGTGAGAACCCCAACCCATAATCAGATCCCACTATTTGTTTGCCTAATGCAGGGCTAATCGTCCCTATTCGCCTTCGTGCTGGTAACAGCCTCAGCCTGCTCACATAAGGTGGAGACTCTCCTCTCTCGCTACTCAATGGTCTTCGGAGAAGCTCAGGATACGGTATAGGATCTGGTGTTCTTTCCTTAGGGTGTTCCAGATCTGACCATCTTACCTTTTTATCCATCTGTTGACTTCCCAAGGGGGTGCACACACCCTCTACCTCTGTCTCATGACCTGACTCTTTCTTCGTCTGACATTGCTAGACCCCAACCAGTATGACAATCATCTTCTTCTTCTCTGTCTAAATTTAGTCTGCTTAAAGACAGTGAGCGGCGTTCGTCACTAAACATGTTCTCCTCCTCATCTCGTGGTTGAGGTACCTGGGATCGGCTATCGCTCCTGTGAGTCCCATAGTCGCTATCCTGCCTTATTTGTTGATATATTTTATCAATGCATTCTCCAATATTTTCTGCATTATATCTTTCCTCTTCTAGTGCTACTCTAGGTATTTCTAGCGCTACTTCCTTTACCGGAAGAATCACTTTTGTTATATCCCATCATATTTCTTTGCTCGCCCTCATTCATTCTTTAAGAATGAGACTGGCATCCAGACCTCACTGCCTTCTATTCTGTTTTATCTCTTCATCCACTTCCCTTTGCTTTCTTGCATCCCTTGTTGCTCTTTCTTTCTATTGTCTTTGTTCTTCCTTTCTCACTTCCTGTCTTCGTTCTTCTTCTTGTCTCCTTCTCTATAAATGTTTGTCCTTCACTTTTGGTACTCTCTTCCTTTCTGTCTTATCTTTCTTCTCTTTCTTTCTTTCTTTCTTTCTTTCTTTCTTTCTTTCTTTCTTTCTTTCTTTCTTTCTTTCTTTCTTTCTTTCTTTCTTTCTTTCTTTCTTTATACTTCCTTAGTTCCTCTGCCCGCTTTTTGTCTTTCTCATGCTTTTCTCTATATATCTGTTCCCGTCGATCCCTGCTTTTTCTTTCTTGCTCATTCCCCCTCAATGGGCCTCATTACGACCCTGGCGGAAATCGAAAAACGATGGCGGAAATGCAATACCGCCATCGAATAGCGCTCGGTGCGATCATGACCCGTCACCGCAAAGTACGATGCCATTAGCGACACCGTAGTGAACGCCAACGCTAACTGCACCAAGTACGCGCGCGCCATGCCAAACCGTAATTACCACCATGGCGCAACGGTACGCGAATTCTGACCCTAGCGGACATGCACCTAACGCCATGGTGAGAAGTACGGCATCGCGAACCAACCGTAAACGGCCCCACTGAGTGCCTGTACACCGCTCCCTGGCCACATTGTACAACTCCCCGTAGGTGCAATGAAGTCACACAATGCAACCAGTGAAATGTACTAGTCATCCATGCCTGCCAACGAACAAATGAATCTCAAGAGGGGCCAATGGGAGCTGCAGGGCACAGATGGCACGAATACAGAAGCCATACAAATGGACATGACCTCAGTCTCCCACCAAGAAACGCACGCAAACACAGGCACCTGTGACCAGCAATATTCCGATAATCACATCATTCCACCAATCCAACTGGCTGACCGGCATCTGTTACACAAAAGCTAATCCCCCGCCCCTGAGCATGACATCATCAAAACAGTCATATTGGCAGCCCTTATCCCTGACCTCACTGGGCTTCGTAGTCAAACGCGCCCAGCACAGTACCACGCAACTATACTCCGAAGCTGGAACCCAATGCAGATCTCCTCACAATACATCGCTCCCCAAATAGGAATATGCCACATCACTTGCAAAGAAGAACGCTACACGGTTCATATCAGAATAGAAATTTAATGCACAACAAATTCACCAAGCCCATACAGCCATTAGGCCATGAACTCCAAAACACATTTCACCATTGTGGGCTGCATCCGCAACAAATGACCAGCTTCTGCTTGTGTGACGCCCTGTTCCTTCATGGTACACAGGGGCTACATTCTCGTACGAAAAGGCAACATGGAAGTGCCTAGAACCGCAGGGCCGTCCCAATAGGGAGGCACTAGTCCAGCTGAAAGGCCGAAATGTTGCTCCTAGCCACTAGTACTGCGTAAGGGCATGTGGCCCATTGGCGATCGTCCCATAAGATCGTAATGCTGCTCCACTGATTAACACGAAGCAGCAGGTGTCGGGAGTAAAATCCATCTGCAGGAGTGGCATACAGATGGCAGTGGCAAAAGGGGAGGAGATACCTGTCAACCAAATGAAATGAAAAAGAATAGTATGGCCATCAGAACTACATTTGAATTACCACTTCAATGATCACACCAAATCCACAGCCATATGCATGCTAGCCCACTCCAAAGGATCATCACCACCCAAAAACCACTTGCGAATCATAACTATCTATATCGAGGTGAAAACACCATCACAAACGAGTGTACCTGTGCATGCGTCTGTTAAGACAGAATCCATCAGATGGGATTGGTAACGTGCATAGACACAAGTGTCTGAAGGCGCGTTGAGACAGGGAGGGCTCAACAAGGCCAGATAGACGATGGTCCCACTATGGCAGCCCTGCATCACATAGCGCAGGGGAGGCGGATAGATACCAAGAAGCCCTGTACATGGCAAACTCTGCATCAAATCATCTGTCCATGCATCCATACATCATTCCCTCATCCCGTAATGAAAACGCCTGTTTCCATACTCACATAACATGTGAAATTTCCATTGAGTCTGTGCGTTATGCAGCCTGCAAAATCCACTGTGCCCCAGCCCGTAATTCCAGTGTTGTGAAGTAACATGTATTTGGGAACGTCCGGCCTCATCGCCCACTTCGCTATTGCGCATCCCAAACTATTCATATCAATCATTGCATCCTCGCCATGGCCCCTGTCCCAAGGACATTGAACAATAGAACGTTATATTTGCAGTCAGACCTGTGGGCATCTCCTCGCCGCTAGCTGAAAACCGAAAGCGCCGCCCTTCGAATTCCTCATTTGCAACATCACGTCGAAAAGGCATCTGTGGCCGCTTGAAATCACAAATGAATCCATCTAGTGCGGCTGTGTGTGAAAATGGCAACTGCCTTCACTCACAAATGGGACGCCCCGGCCGTCAGTGAACCTCGGTACAGTGTTGCATGAGGGTCCACCGTTACTCGAGTACTACGTTCCACTGACCCTTCACAAGTCTGTTCGCGACTGCAAAGATAGTATGTGAAACAATGGGACCATAGCCGAATGAACATATCAACCAATGTTACACTGCCATCGGGTACAAATACATGATTGTAATAGCAAGATGCCATTCGTCGAATTGCAGCGTTGTGTGCGGGACGTGCTCGCCCAAAGGGGAGAGCAGCTTGCACAGGTGGAATGAATCACCACAGGTGGAGGCCATACAGCCTGAAAACACATAAATTGCACACCCAGTCTCCTCCCACAACCACACCCACTCCGAAATGCTACCGGCAGGACTAGCTATGTTGGCCCTGGGGGACCTGATAGCACTGCAAGTACTCCAACTCCAAGAAGAAGACGAACACCAACTACAACCGGCCGCACGGAGGAGACGCAGGAGGAGGAGGAGGGCAAGGCAGGGCCAGCAAGGGCCGCCAGCACAGCCACTACCACCACGCAGGCAGCCCGCAATCCCACGCCTCCGAGCACATCCGTTCAACCTCACTGATGAGCAGATCCACACCCTCTATCGTTTGGACCGGGACACCATAACCGCCATTGTGGACATGACACAGGCTAACCTTGTCAGCATGATAGATAGCCCAACCGCCATTCCACCCCTACTGAAGGTGGTGTCTGTACTCCACTTCCTGGCCACAGGCACCTACCAGCACACAGTCGGACAGTTGCATGGCATATCACAGCCACTGTTCTCACGGACACTATTGCAAGTGCTCGATGCCCTCCTGCAGCACGCAGACGACTACATCTCTCTACCACGCTCGGAGCAGGAAATTACCAACACAAAAGTGGGATTCCATGCACTTGCCGGCATACCGGGTTGCATTGGTGCCATCGACTGCACCCATGTGGAATTGGTCGTCCCACATGCCATGGAGGCCCAGTACTGCAACCGAAAACAATTTCATTCTCTGAATGTACAAATGGTGTGTGACTCCAACAGGATCATTACACATTGTTGTGCCCGATTCCCTGGATCAACCCATGATTCTATGGTCTTGAGGAACTCTACAATACCACGCTACATGGAGCGACACGCAGGGAACAGATCCTGGCTACTCGGTGAGTCTCATTTCATGCATGATGATGTGGGGTATGTGATGCGGCAATGACCTGGCAGGAAGGGGGGGGGGTGCGTACGTAGCAATGGCATTCCTCAAAATTCCTTTATTGTCCACATACAGGTGATGCCGGGTATCCACTGAAGAGATGGCTCCTCACACCAGTCCGGAACCCACGGGACCAGCATGAGGAGGACTACAACCATGCCCACTCACGTACCCGTGTAGTCATAGAACAGGCATTCGGCCTACTGAAGACTCGTTTCCGCTGCCTCAGCAGGTCTGGCGGGGCACTCCTGTACCGCCATGTGAAGGTTGCAAAGATGGTGATGGCATGTGTCATGCTACACAACATGTGCGTACGTAGAAATGTGCCCATGCCCCCTGACGCAGAACTGCAAGCACCTGAAGATGGTCATGATGAGGGTGGGGATGTGGCAGCACCTCAAGGAGTCTGCGAGGCACAGGAGGGCCGTGACATTCGTCAGCATCTCATAGATGCATGCTTCTAGCACTCACGCCTGGTGGCTGATACATGGAAACGGGACTCGTGGCACTGTGTGTGTCTGGAACATGCACAATATGGACTGTACGCCTATAATGGCCTCGTACACAAAGATCAATGTCCACACATCTCATTGGATGATCGTGCATTGTTTATGGCATATGTGATATCATGTTAAACACCCTATCGACCCGCCACCCAAGTGAGCCCAACACACCCCCTCCACCCTCCTACCTCCCCCCCGAACACCAGTGTCCAAAGATGCTCATTGTCAGTGGGCTGTCGCTATTGCAAGCCCCCTCTGCGGGTATCAGGGGCACCCCTGCCTGTGGAGCGCAGGTTCCTCCCAGATCTACGTTGGGGGCTGCCCTGGACGGAACTTGCAACGGATGATGTCTCTGCCTGCTCACGTCCATGCATGTCCCTAAGGGTTTGTGAGAGCTCAGTGAGCACACGGCGCACTGCGGCAAGTTCGGCACATACGTCTTTGGACGTCGCATGCAGTTCCCCCCTCAGGCTCTCGGTGCTTCTCTCCATTTGTACTCTCAGGCTCTCGGTGCTACTCTCCATTTGTGCCCTTAGTGTCTCTGTACTTCTCTCCATTTCTGCCCTAAGTGTCTCAGTTGATGTTTCTATGTCTGCCTTAGTGCCCCCACATTCATCGGCATGGTCCTTGAGGAGCGTGGCCAGTTGCTGCTGTTGCACGATTAACTGGTCGAGGGACTGTTGCCTCTGCTGGGCCATGGCCATTTGCGGTGGTGTCACAGAGTGGCTGTTCACCTCATGTTGCCTTGCCACAGGGCTTGTGGGGGATGGCCAGTCGTCGTCTTGTGGGTGCCCCTGCGTGGTATCCTCATGGTGTACGGGATGGAACAGACAGGGGGATTGGGACAGGTCATGGATGGATCTGACTTCGACATCCCCGTTTTCTGTGTCGGAGCATGCTGCCATTAATGCAGTGTCACCTATGGTGCTGCTGCCACCAGAAGCAGTGCCTACTGTGGCATCCATTGGGGGGACCTGTGGTGGTGGTGTTGTGGGCATGCTGGCTGCTGGGGTGCCTGTTGGAGTTCCCTCCTCTGTGCTGCCACTTGATTTGTGCTGCTTCCGTGTCTTGATGCGTGCAGCTGAGGTGGAGGGTCTTTGGCCGTTGGTCTTGGCCCTCTTTGCAGGTGTGCTGGTAGGGGTGTCCTGGAGCTCGTCGTTTGGATCGGACCCTGTGGTGGAGTAAAGGAGGGCGAGCGTTATTAATGGGTCTGTGGGAATTGGAATGGCAATGTATCACATGCATTGGGGTGGTACCTGAGGGTGATTTGGGTCGGGGCCTTGGAGGTGGTTTCATTTGTGTGTGGAGTGAGGGTGCAGTTGTTTGGCAGCCTGCAGTTAGGGTGTGCCTGCTGCACGTGTAGAGGGTGTTTTTAGGATTTTTAATTATTTATGTATTTGATGTGAGTTTTAAAGTGTGCTATCAGGCCTATATATGTGGACGTTCTCCTGGACATGTGTTACTGTTGCACTATGTGGGCACGTGGTACTTCACATGATTGGACATTGTGGTTTTGGCATTGTTTTATTTGGGCCACCTACCTGATTCTTCGGATGTCTGCACTCCTTTCTCCATCCCTCCGACTCCCTCTATGCTCTCCATTCCAATGGTGGAGGCACAGATTTCTTCCCAGGGGGTCAACTTGATGGGTGATTCCGATCCTCCCCCGGTGGCTGTGGCAATGTTGCGGTTGGCAGAAAGTATGCTACGGACGCGTATCCGCAGGTCGTCCCATCGCTTTCTGCATTGCTGTGGGTTGCGGGGTGCGGTCCCCACCGCACTTACCCGCTGTGCCACCAGGGCCCATATGGCCTTCTTGTTCGCAAGTGCCGTCCTGGTCATTTGCGTGGAGAAGACGGCGGCAGCATTCTCCTGGAGGGTCTCTGTGAGCACGGTGAGTTCCTCACGGGAGAAGTGGACCTGCCGCTTGCGGTCGCACGCTTTCTTTGCTACTTTTCCCATTTTTCTTGGTTTCACTAGGGTGGATGACGGGTTGGGATGTGTCTCAGGGTAGTATTTTTAATGGTTGTGTGGGATTTGTGGTTTTATAGGTGTACGGCGTGATGTTTCCCGTTCCGGGACCATGCTTTTACTTTCGTTTCCGTATATTTACGGTCACCGTACTTTCCGGTTGGCGCTCACTGCGGTGTCCGCTGAGATGGGTGGCGGTATTGCACCTAGGGCGCCGTACGGCGGCGGTGTGGGCCGTTTTGGGGTCATTTCCGCCATCGCGGACTTTGCACTTCCGCCATGGCGTGGTGCTCGTGCCCGATGGGTCGGAATGAGCCGCACTTTGCTCCATCGTGCAATGGCGGAAACGCTATTTACGCTATGGCGGTCCGGTCGGTTGATTTCCGCCAGGGTCGTAATGAGGGCCAATCTCTTTTCTTGTTCTCTGTCCTTCTTTTCTTGCTCGTACCTGTCTTCTCTTTGCCTAACCTCCTTGATGCTTTTTCCATCTAACTTGAGTAGTATCTGTCCTCCCATCAATACATTCTGTACAAGCGTTACCTCATCAGCCCTATCCTTATCTCCTTCCCATGTCTTAATTTCTCGGTCTATGTCGATATATTTGCTCTCTCACCTCTTTCTTCCTTATCTCATGTGTATTTACTGGAATCTTCCTTCCCTTTCCTCTCTTCTGGACTTTCGTCACTATTGTAAGCAGGGGGTTTATACGTTGGGCTACTATACTCTGCCGCTGCTATTAATTCCTTTAAAGGATAAACTCATATCTCACCTGCATCCGCGCTCTTAATTTTGGGCAAAGTGAGAGGATCTGAGGACTCTATGCCCTCCCCTTTATGCTGATTAAGCCTCCTCTCCTCTGGTGGCAGGACCTCCTTCTCCTCTTGGTACATTTTCCAAAGTTCTAAAACTGCTAGTCTTTTCTCTAATCTCTTCTCTGTGTATGCAGCGTGCACATATGTAGTCATGTGTTGTAATACTGCTTTTGACAATGATCCCCCTTGTGGCCATGACATGAACATTTTATCAGCTGTACCCTTTAACCTTTCTGCACTGTACTCTTTGTGCTTGGTCGCATGTCCTTGTAGTTATTTTCATGGTGCATGAGAGGAGTGTCCTCCATAATGACAAGTCACAATTGACTGTCGATACTTACCAGATCGTTAATCAAATCTCTATCTATATCAAGGCACTACTTTTAGTCTCAACAAATATGAGCAAGCACCATCAATCGCAGCTCAAACCTCCTTCATTTCAACAACCTACCTGTCTTTTGATTGGCGGCAATTGTTTATTACACCTTAATTCAAAACAACGTGACATCCACTATTTACAACTTCTTTCTTCTAAAAACTTCACACAGCAAATGATACTTAAAACAATATCCCTATCGACATCAATACCCCTTGGGATCACCTTCCCTTTTCTATAATCTATTTGTACTAAGAGGTATACTTCCCCTTCTCTAATTATATTACCCTATACAGGGTTTAAGACGTCACCTATCACAGACCTGACTGTGCGTATTCTTTCTCTTAATATTCCAAATGGAATTTTAAATGTCTTCTACTTCCCTTGGAATGGGATTACTTAGGCGTTCTCTTATCTACACAAAATATCCTGGTACTGAAAAGCATCACAATCCCTCCCCTTTATATTGCCATTTTGATTAGTCTACTTACATCCGTTAAACAACTCGAGGCCTTAGGTATCGACTCCTCCAATCCGACCACTTCGCCTACCGGCCACGGAGCATCCGTGGAAACCAAGCAGGGATTTCTTCAAAGAGGGCCCTGCCCACCGTCTCGATTCTTCTTGCAGGTGTATTTCTATTGGCCACTCTCCACAGTAAACTCCACGATCTTCTAGCTAGTGGCGAAGGATGCCCGATCATCCGAAACTCTGGAGTCAAACTGGTTTAGATCTGAAACCATCCGCACTGCTACCAAATGAGGTTATGGCCCTTTGAAACATGCATATGTAGTGGGTGGGATTACCGCAGAATAATTCTGAGTCCAAATAACCGGACAAACTGAAGAAGATGGCAAGTCACTGTTTTGTTAACAATTAGCTAAAACAGAGAGGTTACAATGAACATCAATGGATGTACGCTCAGTCTCACAATGATCTCCACAAAAAAACAATTCAAATATTCAATTATGCATCAAGTGACATCATACTATGTGGCAATAGTGAAAAACCTATCAAGGGTTGGGATTGGTTAAGGGAAATTTCTAGGTAACCACTTATAAAGGAGATAGGATTGTTATTGGCTGTCCTTTATAAGGTGGACAATTTATGCCTACCTCTTAAAACAGTGATTTATTCACTAGTTTTCAATTTTTGTATCACCTTTAATAAATTTGGATACATTTTTTCTAAACATATTTTGCTCTGGACATATCTTTTCTGTTTCTTGATGTTATTATAATACTCTGGTCCAGAGGCTAGAGTTACCCTGCTCTTTTCAGTGTTTGCAATACCTCTTAAAACATGTCATTTCAGAAACACTAGATACACGGTTTATCTTTGGTTTTACAAGCTATAAGGTCCTTTGTTATATGGACTAATACAATTGGTTGGCATGTTTGTGCCATGTCTGGAATATTTGGTTCATTTAGCAGCACGAAAGCCCAGACGCACATGCAGGAAGATAGGACACGTAGCTACCTCACCACCCAATTAGCCAGGCATCTCTCGTCACCCATACCTTCTACCATGAAATTGTGTTTGTACTTGGCCTTGTAGAGTAGTCTTGTCTTTGGGAATGCACGGGAGTTAGGGCACTTGCTATCGTGTATGGAACTCCAAGTTCAAGCTCTATTTGCATTCTTGGCTCATGTGACAGGAGTCCATGATCTGGTCCGTTTTGCAGCTTTTAAATGCTCTAAATGAATTGAAACTTGGCATCCTTTATGTTCATTCTTGCACCTTAATGTGAGAAGATTCACCCACTGCACACTCATCCTTCTCCAGAGTAGATAGCTGACCTTGATTTCTATGATCTGGACTTCAGGCCACACAGCCTCGCCACACAGCTCCATGAGCCTGCTATTCGGCTGCAACACAGCTTTTCCATTCTCCCTTCATGGTTTCTGGCTTATTTGATTCATGATACCAATGTCCAGTTTCTATACAATGGCGGCTTCGCCTGCATTCTATTTACTACTCATAGCTAGCCTCTATGATGGTTTGATCTACCTTGCGTTTCGCATCTGTACATTTATTGAACTTCTGTTTTCTGCAGCACTTTGTTAACATGTAATCTTTTTCTTTTCCACATGGATTTGTTTACTCGATTCTTTACTTCGTCATTTGTCCTCTAGGATCCATACATTGGGCCTCATTCCGAGTACGGCGGTAAGGGATAGCGGCCACCGCTAACGAGAGCGGTGGCGGTAATCCCTTACCGCCATACTCCGAGTTCCCTTTGCGCCATGGTGGTTTTAACACCTGCTTTTAGCAGGTGTTAAAAACCATGGCGCTAAGGGACCTTGATGTAAATTACGCCACCGTAATTTACGGTGGCGTAATTGACGCCTTCCCCACTCCCATTATGCCCTATGGGGCAAGAATGGGAATGGGGAAGGGTAAATGGGGATTGGGGAATTACCGCCCCGCCAACCTTGGAATGGGGCGGTAATTCCGCCATCCACCAAGGCGCTGCCGGTCCGGGTACGGCATCAACCAAGGCGTTAATAGCGCCATTGGTTAGCGCCGTACTCGGAATGAGGCCCATTGTCTTTAGTCAGTATCTCGGGACATTGTGCACACTTTCTTATGATGTCATTAGTTAATGTGCTCAGCTCTGTCTCATATTCCTTTAGGGAGTTACTCCTGCAGGTTATCATCACTTCGAGGGTACATTTGATAGGGTTGTCTCAATGGATATTTCCTCCCAAAGACTTGCAGTGGTATTGGTCCAATAGTTGGTGTCAGGCAAGGTAAAGTCCCAATAGAGGGGCGGTAAGGGGGCGGGGTCTCCTGCAGATGTATACAGCTGCTCCTCTACAACTCTTTTCAGCTTTATACAGGCCCAATTGTGCTCTTCCGTGTTTCAGTTTTACTGCGCAAGACTCCAGTTGTGTGTGGATCACTGGGTGTTTCTCCTTGTTTCAGGACCCTAAATGCACAGCTTTATCTTGACTCTAGTTGCATGTTCTGACATAGTACAGTAGGATAAGTATAAGGCAGGCTCTGAAGTTGAGGATTTAAAGCAATTGGGTTGGTTTATCACGCAATGGTAGCAACTGAAGGGAATTATCTCAACAAAGGATATCTTTGCCTTGAATTCTAAACAATAACGTATGTGTTCACCAAAAGTCTCTGGGTGCCAGAAAGTCTCTAGGTTCAACAATTCTCCTGTTTTTTGTACTCCTTTAATCCAGAGGTCCCTTACTAGGATATATCCTCTCTTCTCTGTGAGTGTTGGGGTTTTTAGGGTCGACAGATTTCTTCTTTCGTAGCTCTTTTGTATGTAGATTTTCGGACCTTTGCTTCTTATCCACAACTCCTCTCCTCTGAAACAAATTTGTCTGAGTCTCGGGTCCTGTGTGCGCATGCACGTTAGGGCTGCAATGGTGGAGGCTAGGGCTGGTTTCTTAGGAAATGAGACCCAGAACTGCCCCTAAGAGGTGTGCCACCTGGGTTTCAGTACAGCTTGGGTGCTGTGCCTTCTTCCCCTTCCCATCTTGAGGTCCAGGCTCTGGTCCACAGTACCCTGTCCTTGTCTAGCTCCTTAATGAATCACAAAGATCCATACCTAACGGGACCTTTCTTACACCTTCTTGCTCATCCTCTCCTACATCCCTCTCTTTCTCCTCTCCCTCCGTGCCTCACCATGTGTTCATACCGCCAGCCCTAGTCCACTCACACCTCTCAGCATTAGTGTGTATCTGTTCTTCCCCAACCCCTGTAATTTCCATGCCTCGTCTCCTTCTCCTGTTCTCTCTCAATAGCCTTCTCCATCTCTCCTTGAGTGCACTCCATCACTCCTCCTTGTTGTTCCCTCCAACCATCTCCTCCAGAATCTTCTCTTCCTCCTCTTTACTCCTCCTGATATTCATCCTCTTCACCTCCTTGCTCGCCCATCACTTACTCCTCCATCTTCCTGGTAGTCCTCCTCTTCCACCTCCTCACATCTCCTGATCTTTCTCCTTACTCTGTCATTACTCTTCATCACCTCCAATGCTCCCCCCCTCCCTCTGGCCACCTCTCTCATCCTCTTTTCTCCTGCTATGCCACCATCTCCTCATCTCCTTTTGCATGTGTCTCAAGCCTCCTCCAAAACTCCTTCTTCACCTCCAAACTCCCACACTTCACACTTTACGTTAAGTCATATTTGGGATGCTAAAAACATTTGAATATATTTACTTGGTTTTTTGAACAAGGGGGTGGACTGGGGGCCTGCTGTGAGACTCCACAGTAAACGTAAAAAGAAACAAGTAACAGGGGAGTTCAGTTTAATGAAAGCAGTACAGCCATTTTTGCACTGCACAAAATAGTGATAGTGGCAGAACTGGTAGGTGACAAATGAATGTGGCGCAAGGGAGAAAGGCAGAACAGGGACATGACCTAAGGAACATAGTGGGGATAGTGGAAGCTTAGAGGAGAAGGGTTAGAGATGTCCTTGATGTGAATAAATGTCTATTATATAGAATCACTGGACAAAGAAAAGACTCGGGTTATCCAATCCTTATAAGATAGCAAAGAAAGTCTATTTATTGGTTATTGCCCATTGGGTCCAGTCATTGGATTAATCAAATAGTTGCTTGGTTATCCTAGGAGGGTCTGAAATGTTTTCCTTTAGCTTGCGAACGGGAGTGCAACAAGAGTGTTGGTGCAGTTGGGCAGTTTGGAAGTAGACAGTTGGTAGTCCGGCAGCCACCCCCCACACAAGGGTGAGTAGTATCCTCAGTGGAGTGAACTTTGTGTCGTTCCTCTTTTATTGAGATTTTGCCTGTTTGTACAGTGAACTGACACTTTCTAATAACTTGTTTGGCCGCCATATACTTCCAATGTAGTTGCACTTGGTTTTGAAGCAGCCAAATGTGTTCTTTATTCGGATACCCATTTCATTTTCACAATTAATGTACGATCTGCGCAGTGAGCGTGGAATGGCGCTGTTTTTGCCCATTAATCTCGCTCCCATAACGGACCAAGAAATGCTTCAAGCCATAAATCTTCCACTTCCGCTTTCACCGTTATCGGGTTCTCCATTGTTAGTCGCTCATGAGCACACTGGCTGCACTTCTTTTAACAATGACAGACAACAATCATCACCTAATGTTATTTCTACCCATGGCAAAATTACAGCTTTCTTTCCTGTTATCTCACATACGCTACGATTGGATTTGTCTTCCAACCCTACATTGTTGATGCCATCTACTGAGGCCAATATTTAATCTAGAAATACTACTCTAGTGCAATCCGAAGGCGAATAATTTTTCCTAGCTAACACAAGTTTATCTGCTGATCAACATGCCAGTGTTCTATGTTGGATTCCCCATTGGACATTGCTTCAGTGCCTTCCCAAGATTTGGAATCCTCAACATCTCCCGTTGCGTCTACTCCTGAGCAATTGCTCCCACGCAGACTTTTTGGCATTATTCTGAAACATTGATGGCAAATTAGAAATCGGTCAACCGGACATTCTAACAAATATTAACCAAATTCTTTGTGTGTTCGTTTCCCTTTATGAAGGGATTAAGATATAAACGAAATCTCAGTCTGCTCTTCTTGAATCTTTACTTTTTAAATTTGAAAATATCAATGTTTGTGACAATATTAAGGATTTTCTTTCCGTTAAAAAGCATGATTGAACTTTTGTGGTTAGACCCGATGTTAGATCTGAAGCTTTACTAACTAGAGATGAATTTGTGTCTGCACAGAGGGGTGTTGAAAAACAGAATGCTGGAACTCAAACATGTTATCCTTCCACGACAAACACAGAAATCCCTGTTTCCTCTTCATTAGTAAGAGATGCACAGATTTCTTGTGTTGGCTCTTTCCACCCCTTGCCTAATGAAGCCTTATCTGCTAACACAGACCTTATCATTCTTGAAACTTTAGCTTCTCGTAGTGGTCAATCCTCTGCAAATATCATCCCCCCTGTGACAGTAAATCGTGAATTGCCTGTCAGTGAAGCTATTCTTGGCAAGCACTGTCCCGGGAAAAAGTCTTTCATTACTCGATCTAAAAAGTGGGATAAGCCGCCCAAAAAATCTAGAAATATGCCCTTGATGAACTTAAATAAGCAGACCACGAGGACAAGTATTAATTGTCTCTTAAACCAAGCCTTGGTGAAAGCTGATCAAAGATGCCACGTGTTCTCATAACTCTATTGACCTAACATCCTCTAATGCTAATTTGGTTTCTGAAGAAATCGATTGTGTTATTGTAAACTCTGATCCTGTTCCATCTTTTTCATCTGCACAAATCGATCTTGGTTCTGCAACAGTGCCTAGGTGTGTATCCTGTAATTACTAAAACCATCCTTGTAACCCTATATAGACAACCTGGTAGAGCCTATTAGTACTAATGTACAGGTTCAGATAGTTGTTTGCAGAAATCCCTTTGCTAGTTTAACTTCTAACCAATCCCAAGTCTTTGATCATAGTGAAATTCCTTCTTAATTGCAGGGAACTAATATGCACAAATATTGTGCCTCTATATTTGTGAAACCTTGTCAATCTGGACTGGACATATGATGAACACCACACAATGAAATGTATAGTGTTTTTAAGGGATCAGTAGGCAGGGAATCCTCCTCCAATAATAATCTTGAATCAAGGCACCCTACAGGTCCTTACCAGCTTCGAAAAGAAGAAGCTGGAGGTCCATCTAGGTTAGCCAAAATTCAGGACTATGGTCAAGCCCCCAGGGCACTCTTTGAAAGCATCCTGCCAGAAAACAAACATGTAACTGAATCACTCTAATGTTTTGCACCATCTTAATGTGATTCCTGGTCTTAGTGCAATCATTTCTTGTGATATTGATAGAATTAATTTTACTGACCATTTTAGAACTGATCAAGTTGATGTGTATTGTAGATCAAAATTAATTTTGGATGTTGTCATGTAATACGAGCTATCACCAGGATGGATCGAACGAAGGTCACCCTTTACCTAAAGATATAGTTGTCTCTATAGATCAAACAAGGGCCATGAATTGTGTGATTCAAATACCCAGGGATAGTTCGACTTTTGGGAATCAATCAAATGATTGGTCTTGGATTCCAGGGACCCTTTGTGGTGGCCTTACTTGTAGGACCTCACAATCTTCCTACCATTTGTCCTTATCTAATAGCCTATCCTTCTTGGAATACTAGAGGTCTTTTCCATTTGTTAACTGAACCTTCAGCAGGTCATTCTTTGAGGTCCCATGCTATTATATCTTTACAAGAAACCTTGTTTACTCAGTCACCCGATTACAATGGGTTTGCCTCTACTTTCCAAGCAGCAAAAACGGCGATCAAGATCGCCATATAGCAGCTTATTTACTTTACTTAAATCAAACGATCCTCTGTCCATTATTGATGGTTCAGTTAATGACTATGGTCTATTGGCTGCCCATGTCAGAAATATGGTTGAACCAACTTTTGATATATTGATTCTTAATGTATACTGGCATGTTGGTGTTTGTAATCTAAATGTGTTCATTTATTTAATCTTTAATTGTATTGATGATTGGTTAGACAAATGGGCAAATGGTCTCATTTTGTTTCCTGGGGACCTTAACTCTTTTTGTACAAACCAGGCTATTGACTTAAAGACCTCTTTCAGCTTGAAGGGTAAGGACTATCTTCACCAAGTGTGGTTTCAAAAACTAAGAGGAATGGGTCTTTATATACTAAATGGTTCGGTCTCTGGTGATATTCCAAGCAATTATACTTTGTCTAATGGGTGCAGTTTTTTGACACTTGATTATATTTTTTGTTTGTGGCCGTCTATTTGATAAATGTGTCTCCCTTTATATACAACCTAATGAATGTAGTGATCATTGCACCTTATTTGCTGAATTTCAGTTTTGAGGTGATGGCGTCCCAGGAATGGGAGCCTTCTCAAGTGGTCAACCAGGTGGGAATAGTGTAAAATGGAACCCCTCTAAATCTTTTATGTTAACAAGTTGCCCGCTTCATTCTTGACTCATACTGAATATAAATGGTAATCTAACTTTTGTGCCATTGAACTCTTGTAAGAGACATGTGACATGCGTTTGATCCAGATGTCGCAAAGAAAAAAAGGGAAATGTGAACCTTGGTTAAATCCATTAATAGATCTTCAGCCTTGTCATTGATCTTGAAGTTCTTAAAAATAAAAAAAAGTAAGGTTGGCCCATAAAAGATGGTTGAGGGGAATCGTCACCTTCAGAGCCAGCGGGATGCAGAATCTATGTTCAAAGCCCTGCAAAATAAAAACTCTCAGGGCTTCTGGAAGTTATTAAATGACTTTGAGAAACCGCAGTCAGATTCCCAACTAAATTTAATCTCTGAACAGACCTGAGTGTCTAACTATACATCTTTATTTGCACCTACGGTCAGCTGTCTAGTTGAGGAATGAATGAACTGCACCTGTGCGATAACAGCTGGAAGCTATCCGTTGATTATCACCAGATATTAGAAACCATCAAGAAAATGAGTTCTTTGTGGGCCCCAGGCCCGAATAAACTATCTAATCTGTTATTTAAAGGGGACCCTGAATTTTGGGCACACATTTTATCTATTCTTATATTGCTCTGTCTACCCGATTACTAATTTCTCGGTCAACAGCATATGTTCTACCCATGTACAAAAAGGGATCCAGGCTGGATCTGCTTCACTATCGCACAATAGCGATTCTAGATGCCGGCAACAAGGTCTTTGTGGCCTTGCTGTTTGAATATCTAAAGGAATGGCAAATTAATTAAAGAAACGGCAAAGAGTGTTTCAAAAACCACTTGGTACCCCACTTAATGGCTTTTTGTTGAAGAGTATAATCAGTCAAGTTGAATACAGGAAATATGATTCCATATATATTGCCACCATCGATCTTTCTGCCGCATTTGATATGGTAGATAGGGGCCTCTTATGGACTAATTTGAACAAGTGGGGTATTCTGGAGAGGCTCCTATTATAGGTCTATACACAAATTCAAATGTGCAAGTTAGGCTTGACCATAAGGGGTCTCTATCTAGAAAGATTGCAACCTTTAGAGGAGTGAGGCAGTATTGTGTTTTGGCACCCTGCCTGTTCAACCTTTATATGTCAGATGTCGAGGATTCTCTGATAGCAGCTGCATTTGCCTCTCCAAAAATCAGTAATTTTAAGGCAATGTGGCTGGCTTATGCTGATGATTTTCTCCTCTTTGATTGTTCTCGATTGGGTTTACAATGACTGATTACTGCCTTCTCTGATTTTGCTAAACTTCACCATCTGAAGGCTAATCCTGCTAAAACTAAAGTCATGCGTTCTACCAACCAGGGGAAGGCTGAGAAACATAGTTGGCAAGTGGGATCCGATGTGATTGAACAGGTAACTAGTTTTGTTTATTTAGGATTCCCCATTTCTGCTGAATCACAAATGACCCAACTGAAAGACTGGCTTAGAACACGCACGATCGCTCTTTGGTTCAGATGCTCAGAATCGATTCAAAATATGGCAAAAATAACCTTAATCCCGTTTTTTAAATTTTATCAAGCGCAGGTAATTCCAAAGGTTTTATATGGGATTGAAACCTTGCCTATTGAGGTCTTAGACAATTTAGTAACCCTAGGAGGCTTCATCTGGCGAAAGATTCTTCGGATAGCAAGTGACATTCCTTTATCAGTGGTTAGATACGTACTTGGTCTACAATAATTATTATCTAGGGCCTTTGGAAATGTTTACAGGGTAATTCATAGAATTTCGCAGAAAAGTGTCGCAAGCGGCTGGCGCAGAGTGTCCGCGTGCGATTGTCTGCGCCAGGCACGTGCGCTAAAACCGATTTCCGCGCACAGCGTATTCATGGATTTTAGGCTCCCAAACCAGCCGTGGCGCAGAGTATCGCAGCGACCCTGCAGCAGCGCCAGTAACGCCCCCAAGAACGCCCTCGCGCAAGGAAAAGCCATCAAAATCGCTAAATCATCGCAAAGGGCTGCGCTAACCCTGGACCAGTTTACAGGGCTGCCAAACAAGGAACGCAAAGCGGGTAACGTGCATATCAGGGGTACGCGTGAAGTTATACACGCGATTAGCCAGGGTACGTGTATTACAGGGGTACGCGGGAAGTTCTACACGCGATTGGCCAGGGTACGTGTATTACAGGGGTACGCGTGAAGTTTTACACGCGATTAGCCAGGGCACGTGTATCACAGGGGTACGCGGGAATTATCACACGCGATTTGGCTGGGTACGTGTATTACAGGGGTACACGGGAAGTTTTACACGCGATTCGGCTGGATACGTGTATTACAGGGGTGCGCGGGAATTCTCACATGCGATTTGGCCAGGTACGTGTATTACAGGGGTGCGCGGGAATTATCACACGCGATTTGGCTTGGTACGTGTATTACAGGGGTGCGTGGGAAGTTACACACGCGATTAGGCTGGGTGGGTCCTCACAGGTGTTCCCTGTACACCCTCGACGGCCCCTGCAGGCAGCCCACAAAACAGGGGACTACCCTGCACACCTGCTCATGTCCCCCTGCACCCCCACCCCCCAGCAGTGCAGGGGCAGCCTCCACCAGGCCCCCACCCATGTCTCCCACCACCCCCACCCCCCAGCCACCAGGGGCACCCTCCACCAGGCCCCCACTCATGTCTCCCACCACCCCCACCCCCCAGCAGTGCAGGGGCAGCCTCCACCAGGCCCCCACTCATGTCCCCTATCACCCCCACCCCCCGCCACCAGGGGCAGCCTCCACCAGGCCCCCACCCATGTCTCCCACCATCCCCACCCCCCAGCCACCAGGGGCACCCTCCACCAGGCCCCCACCCATGTCTCCCACCACCCCCACCCCCCAGCCACCAGGGGCACCCTCCACCAGGCCCCCACCCATGTCTCCCACCACCCCCACCCGCCAGCCACCAGGGGCACCCTCCACCAGGCCCCCACTCATGTCTCCCACCACCCCCACCCCCCAGCAGTGCAGGGGCAGCCTCCACCAGGCCCCCACTCATGTCTACCACCACCCCCACCTCCCAGCAGTGCAGGGGCAGCCTCCACCAGGCCCCCACCCATGTCTCCCACCAACCCCACCCCCCAGCCACAAGGGGCACCCTCCACCAGGCCCCCACCCATGTCTCCCACCACCCCCACCCCCCAGCAGTGCAGGGGCAGCCTCCACCAGGCCCCCACTCATGTCCCCTATCACCCCCACCCCCCCGCCACCAGGGGCACCCTCCACCAGGCCCCCACCCATGTCTCCCACCACCCCACCCCCCAGCAGTGCAGGGGCAGCCTCCACCAGGCCCCCACCCATGTCTCCCACCACCCCCACCCCCCAGCCACCAGGGGCACCCTCCACCAGGCCCCCACCCATGTCTCCCACCACCCCCACCCCCCAGCAGTGCAGGGGCAGCCTCCACCAGGCCCCCACCCATGTCCCCTATCACCCCCACCCCCCCGCCACCAGGGGCACCCTCCACCAGGCCCCCACCCATGTCTCCCACCACCCCCACCCCCCAGCAGTGCAGGGGCAGCCTCCACCAGGCCCCCACCCATGTCTCCCACCACCCCCACCCCCCAGCCACCAGGGGCACCCTCCACCAGGCCCCCACCCATGTCTCCCACCACCCCCACCCCCCAGCAGTGCAGGGGCAGCCTCCACCAGGCCCCCACTCATGTCCCCTATCACCCCCACCCCCCCCGCCACCAGGGGCACCCTCCACCAGGCCCCCACCCATGTCTCCCACCACCCCCACCCCCCAGCAGTGCAGGGGCAGCCTCCACCAGGCCCCCACCCATGTCTCCCACCACCCCCACCCCCCAGCCACCAGGGGCACCCTCCACCAGGCCCCCACCCATGTCTCCCACCACCCCCACCCCCCAGCAGTGCAGGGGCAGCCTCCACCAGGCCCCCACTCATGTCCCCTATCACCCCCACCCCCCCGCCACCAGGGGCACCCTCCACCAGGCCCCCATCCATGTCTCCCACCACCCCCACCCCCCAGCAGTGCAGGGGCAGCCTCCACCAGGCCCCCACCCATGTCTCCCACCACCCCCACCCCCCAGCCACCAGGGGCACCCTCCACCAGGCCCCCACTCATGTCTCCCACCACCCCCACCCCCCAGCAGTGCAGGGGCAGCCTCCACCAGGCCCCCACTCATGTCCCCTATCACCCCCACCCCCCCGCCACCAGGGGCACCCTCCACCAGGCCCCCACCCATGTCTCCCACCACCCCCACCCCCCAGCCACCAGGGGCACCCTCCACCAGGCCCCCACCCATGTCTCCCACCACCCCCACCCCCCAGCCACCAGGGGCACCCTCCACCAGGCCCCCACTCATGTCTACCACCAACCCCACCCCCCAGCAGTGCAGGGGCAGCATCCACCAGGCCCCCACTCATGTCCCCTATCACCCCCACCCCCCGCCACCAGGGGCACCCTCCACCAGGCCCCCACCCATGTCTCCCACCACCCCCACCCCCCAGCAGTGCAGGGGCAGCCTCCACCAGGCCCCCACCCATGTCTCCCACCACCCCCACCCCCCAGCAGTGCAGGGGCAGCCTCCACCAGGCCCCCACTCATGTCCCCTATCACCCCCACCCCCCCGCCACCAGGGGCACCCTCCACCAGGCCCCCACCCATGTCTCCCACCACCCCCACCCCCCAGCCACCAGGGGCACCCTCCACCAGGCCCCCACCCATGTCTCCCACCACCCCCACCCCCCAGCAGTGCAGGGGCAGCCTCCACCAGGCCCCCACCCATGTCTCCCACCACCCCCACCCCCCAGCAGTGCAGGGGCAGCCTCCACCAGGCCCCCACTCATGTCCCCTATCACCCCCACCCCCCCGCCACCAGGGGCACCCTCCACCAGGCCCCCACCCATGTCTCCCACCACCCCCACCCCCCAGCCACCAGGGGCACCCTCCACCAGGCCCCCACCCATGTCTCCCACCACCCCCACCCCCCAGCCACCAGGGGCACCCTCCACCAGGCCCCCACCCATGTCTCCCACCACCCCCACCCCCCAGCAGTGCAGGGGCAGCCTCCACCAGGCCCCCACTCATGTCCCCTATCACCCCCACCCCCCCCGCCACCAGGGGCACCCTCCACCAGGCCCCCATCCATGTCTCCCACCACCCCCACCCCCAGCAGTGCAGGGGCAGCCTCCACCAGGCCCCCACCCATGTCTCCCACCACCCCCACCCCCCAGCAGTGCAGGGGCAGCCTCCACCAGGCCCCCACTCATGTCCCCTATCACCCCCACCCCCCCGCCACCAGGGGCACCCTCCACCAGGCCCCCACCCATGTCTCCCACCACCCCCACCCCCCAGCCACCAGGGGCACCCTCCACCAGGCCCCCACCCATGTCTCCCACCACCCCCACCCCCCAGCAGTGCAGGGGCAGCCTCCACCAGGCCCCCACCCATGTCTCCCACCACCCCCACCCCCCAGCAGTGCAGGGGCAGCCTCCACCAGGCCCCCACTCATGTCCCCTATCACCCCCACCCCCCCGCCACCAGGGGCACCCTCCACCAGGCCCCCACCCATGTCTCCCACCACCCCCACCCCCCAGCCACCAGGGGCACCCTCCACCAGGCCCCCACCCATGTCTCCCACCACCCCCACCCCCCAGCCACCAGGGGCACCCTCCACCAGGCCCCCACCCATGTCTCCCACCACCCCCACCCCCCAGCAGTGCAGGGGCAGCCTCCACCAGGCCCCCACTCATGTCCCCTATCACCCCCACCCCCCCGCCACCAGGGGCACCCTCCACCAGGCCCCCATCCATGTCTCCCACCACCCCCACCCCCCAGCAGTGCAGGGGCAGCCTCCACCAGGCCCCCACCCATGTCTCCCACCACCCCCACCCCCCAGCAGTGCAGGGGCAGCCTCCACCAGGCCCCCACTCATGTCCCCTATCACCCCCACCCCCCCGCCACCAGGGGCACCCTCCACCAGGCCCCCACCCATGTCTCCCACCACCCCCACCCCCCAGCCACCAGGGGCACCCTCCACCAGGCCCCCATCCATGTCTCCCACCACCCCCACCCCCCAGCAGTGCAGGGGCAGCCTCCACCAGGCCCCCACCCATGTCTCCCACCACCCCCACCCCCCAGCAGTGCAGGGGCAGCCTCCACCAGGCCCCCACTCATGTCCCCTATCACCCCCACCCCCCCGCCACCAGGGGCAGCCTCCACCAGGCCCCCACCCATGTCTCCCACCACCCCCACCCCCCAGCAGTGCAGGGGCAGCCTCCACCAGGCCCCCACTCATGTCCCCTATCACCCCCACCCCCCAGCCACCAGGGGCACCCTCCACCAGGCCCCCACTCATGTCTACCACCACCCCCACCCCCCAGCAGTGCAGGGGCAGCCTCCACCAGGCCCCCACTCATGTCCCCTATCACCCCCACCCCCCGCCACCAGGGGCACCCTCCACCAGGCCCCCACCCATGTCTCCCACCACCCCCACCCCCCAGCAGTGCAGGGGCAGCCTCCACCAGGCCCCCACCCATGTCTCCCACCACCCCCACCCCCCAGCAGTGCAGGGGCAGCCTCCACCAGGCCCCCACTCATGTCCCCTATCACCCCCACCCCCCCGCCACCAGGGGCACCCTCCACCAGGCCCCCACCCATGTCTCCCACCACCCCCACCCCCCAGCCACCAGGGGCACCCTCCACCAGGCCCCCACCCATGTCTCCCACCACCCCCACCCCCCAGCAGTGCAGGGGCAGCCTCCACCAGGCCCCCACCCATGTCTCCCACCACCCCCACCCCCCAGCAGTGCAGGGGCAGCCTCCACCAGGCCCCCACTCATGTCCCCTATCACCCCCACCCCCCCGCCACCAGGGGCACCCTCCACCAGGCCCCCACCCATGTCTCCCACCACCCCCACCCCCCAGCCACCAGGGGCACCCTCCACCAGGCCCCCACCCATGTCTCCCACCACCCCCACCCCCCAGCCACCAGGGGCACCCTCCACCATGCCCCCACCCATGTCTCCCACCACCCCCACCCCCCAGCAGTGCAGGGGCAGCCTCCACCAGGCCCCCACTCATGTCCCCTATCACCCCCACCCCACCGCCACCAGGGGCACCCTCCACCAGGCCCCCATCCATTTCTCCCACCACCCCCACCCCCAGCAGTGCAGGGGCAGCCTCCACCAGGCCCCCACCCATGTCTCCCACCACCCCCACCCCCCAGCAGTGCAGGGGCAGCCTCCACCAGGGCCCCACTCATGTCCCCTATCACCCCCACCCCCCGCCACCAGGGGCACCCTCCACCAGGCCCCCACCCATGTCTCCCACCACCCCCACCCCCCAGCCACCAGGGGCACCCTCCACCAGGCCCCCACCCATGTCTCCCACCACCCCCACCCCCCAGCAGTGCAGGGGCAGCCTCCACCAGGCCCCCACCCATGTCTCCCACCACCCCCACCCCCCAGCAGTGCAGGGGCAGCCTCCACCAGGCCCCCACTCATGTCCCCTATCACCCCCACCCCCCCGCCACCAGGGGCACCCTCCACCAGGCCCCCACCCATGTCTCCCACCACCCCCACCCCCCAGCCACCAGGGGCACCCTCCACCAGGCCCCCACCCATGTCTCCCACCACCCCCACCCCCCAGCCACCAGGGGCACCCTCCACCAGGCCCCCACCCATGTCTCCCACCACCCCCACCCCCCAGCAGTGCAGGGGCAGCCTCCACCAGGCCCCCACTCATGTCCCCTATCACCCCCACCCCCCCCGCCACCAGGGGCACCCTCCACCAGGCCCCCATCCATGTCTCCCACCACCCCCACCCCCCAGCAGTGCAGGGGCAGCCTCCACCAGGCCCCCACCCATGTCTCCCACCACCCCCACCTCCCAGCAGTGCAGGGGCAGCCTCCACCAGGCCCCCACTCATGTCCCCTATCACCCCCACCCCCCCGCCACCAGGGGCACCCTCCACCAGGCCCCCACCCATGTCTCCCACCACCCCCACCCCCCAGCCACCAGGGGCACCCTCCACCAGGCCCCCACCCATTTCTCCCACCACCCCCACCCCCCAGCAGTGCAGGGGCAGCCTCCACCAGGCCCCCACCCATGTCTTCCACCACCCCCACCCCCCAGCAGTGCAGGGGCAGCCTCCACCAGGCCCCCACTCATGTCCCCTATCACCCCCACCCCCCCGCCACCAGGGGCAGCCTCCACCAGGCCCCCACCCATGTCTCCCACCACCCCCACCCCCCCAGTCACCAGGGGCACCCTCCACCAGGCCCCCACTCATGTCTCCCACCACCCCCACCCCCCAGCTACCAGGGGCACCCTCCACCAGGCCCCCACCCATGTCTCCCACCACCCCCACCCCCCAGCAGTGCAGGGGCAGCCTCCACCAGGCCCCCACTCATGTCCCCTATCACCCCCACCCCCCCGCCACCAGGGGCACCCTCCACCAGGCCCCCATCCATGTCTCCCACCACCCCACCCCCCAGCAGTGCAGGGGCAGCCTCCACCAGGCCCCCACCCATGTCTCCCACCACCCCCACCCCCCAGCCACCAGGGGCACCCTCCACCAGGCCCCCACTCATGTCTCCCACCACCCCCACCCCCCAGCAGTGCAGGGGCAGCCTCCACCAGGCCCCCACTCATGTCTACCACCACCCCCACCCCCAGCAGTGCAGGGGCACCCTCCACCAGGCCCCCACTCATGTCTCCCACCACCCCCACCCCCCAGCCACCAGGGGCAGCCTCCATCAGGCCCCCACTCATGTCTCCCACCACCCCCACCCCCCAGCAGTGCAGGGGCAGCCTCCACCAGGCCCCCACTCATGTCCCCTATCACCCCCACCCCCCCGCCACCAGGGGCAGCCTCCACCAGGCCCCCACTCATGTCCCCTATCACCCCCACCCCCCCGCCACCAGGGGCACCCTCCACCAGGCCCCCACCCATGTCTCCCACCACCCCCACCCCCCAGCAGTGCAGGGGCAGCCTCCACCAGGCCCCCACTCATGTCCCCTATCACCCCCCCCCCCGCCAGGGGCAGCCTCCACCAGGCCCTCACCCATGTCTCCCACCACCCCCACCCCCCCAGTCACCAGGGGCACCCTCCACCAGGCCCCCACTCATGTCTCCCAGCGTGCTACGTGTATTTCAGGGGTTCGCGTGATGTTTTTCACGCGATCGGGCCTGGGGGAGCGGGCTACGTGTATTTCAGGGGTTCGCGTGAAGTTTTTCACGCGATCGGGCCTAGGGGAGCGTGCTACGTGTATTTCAGGGGTTCGCGTGAAGTTTTTCACGCGATCGGGCCTGGGGGAGCGTGCTACGTGTATTTCAGGGGTTCGCGTGAAGTTATTCACGCGATCGGGCCTGGGGGAGCGGGGTACCACTCACCGTCTGCCTTGCGTGTAGAAGAACGCGTAGCCAACACCCGCTGTGAAGTAATAGCGTGTGAACCCCAACGGATGGAAAACACACGCACCGCACGAAAAGCACGTACAGAACATAAAGGCACGCGGGATCACCGAGCCCTGCCAGGGCAACGCCCGTGCGCAAAACGTCACAGACGCGCTTACGCTGTAAGGGCCTCTGGTCCAATGAAATCGCGTACGCGTGCTGACGCGCTTACGCGCTAAGGGCCTTTCCTCGATTTTCACGCTGACGTGCAGGATTTTCACGTGCCAAATCACTCCGTATCAAGCTGGCCACGCGAAAACACACGGAAGACCACGCTCCTGCCCAGAAGGCCGAATTACTGCCCCCCAGTGCCCCGAGCAGCCTCCCACGTGCCATCTGCTGCTGCCTGCCTGCCTGCCTGCCTGCTGCCACCGTGCCCTGCCATTTGGTGCCTGCACATCAGCCATCTGCAGGTGTCCAGTTGCTGTGTCCACCCCTGCTGGAACAGAAGACTCCCGACTCGGATAACATCGCTCCACAGCCCAGCCCCAGGACCGAGTTGGCCACCCACTCCTGCCCCTGGGGTTGCCATGTCGGGCACATCAACATCTGGCACCAGTGGCAACCCCCAGCCAGAGGGGCAGAGGGGCACCAGCTTCACTGCCACCGAAGTTGGTGTCCTGGTGGAGCAAGTCCTGGGGCAGTATGATGCCCTCTTCGGATCGTCCCGCGCCAACAAGGAAGGACGGGACAGGATCTGGGCCGACTGTGTGGTTGCCATCAACGCGGAGGGGGTGGCAACCCGCACCATCCAGAAGGTCAAGAAGCGCTGGGAAGACTTGAGGTCCAGGACCCTCATGAAGGCCCGGCGCCTCGTGGAGGGGGGCGGGGCCGCATGAGTTCCATCCAGTTGAGGGTCCTGGAACGCGCACACCCAGCGCTCCACGCCCAGGTCCTTGAGAGGGAGACCCGTCTGGAGTTGAGCGGTAAGTGGCCAAGCATTGCTGTGTGAGACAGGGCATGTTGCAGTGTGCTGGTTGTCTGATACTTGCCTGCATGTGTGACATAGGCCATGTACGCATGTATGTGTGCAGGGACATCATGGGAATGCATGTGCGACCTGTAATGTGTCAACCGCACGGTTGTTGCATGTGTTTGAATGCGACATGGGGAGCCCTGTGCAGATTGCACACATGAGAGCATGGCAGTCTCTGTTCCTGGACATGGGTGGGGGCGAGGGATGGGTGCTGATGCCAGATACATATGTGGTATCCATGTGTGTGTGCCTGACCTGCGTGTCTGTGACTTGTGAGTGCCAGGGATGCATGACACATGTCTGTGACAATGTACAGATTCACTGATGCAGCCTAGTCATCCTTGTATGCACTGTGATTGGGGTGTACGGGGCCAGATGGATGTGACTGAGGTGAAGTGTGTGCATGTGATAGGCATGACCCATGATGCATGTGAGTCCCATTACATTGTATGATTCGAGAGTCCATTGGACATGCATTGAAATGTCCATGGCACGCACCATGACTGTCACTGTGTGTGTTTTGCCTGGACTGACACATGTGTTGTGGTGTGACATGATGGAAGTGTACTTTGACAGTGGCACTCATCTGCTATTGCTTCCTGTCTAGGGGACCATTGTACAGTACCCTGATGCTTGTGTTCTATGTCTCCCTCTATGCAGTGGCTAGTGAAGGAGAGGGCGGAGACGGCGCTGTGGAGCAAGGCGGCGGGGATGCTCCCACGGCTGCAGCGGAAGGGGTGGGTGAGCCCCCACACGGGCCTGCTACGGCGGTAGACGGCGAGGAGCCATCCAGGTTGGTGGTTTCCACAGAGGAGGAGGAGGCCGCCACTGAGGCGCACATGGGGCCTGGTGGGGGCATCCCTGCTGGTGCAAGTGGTGCAGTCCAGGGGCAGGGGCAGGAGGCAGCACAGGTCACCGTGGAGGGGCCTGTGCATGTCGCTGTCCCTGAACCTGTGGGTGCACCACCTTGCACCAGCAGGGATGCCCCGTCCCAGGCCCGTCCGCAGGTAGAGGGGATGTCCATGTCATCTGACTCCCCTCCACCTGCGGACGAGGGGACCCCTGGCCGTGTGGAGAAGGTCCTGATTGGGGTCGCGATGCGCACGGCTGTGATTCGTGATGCCGTGCGTGCTTCCCAGGAGGAGCATGCACGTCATCACGAAGAGCACCGTGCCGACGTGGCCCAATTGGGATCGGCCATGTTCGGGGGTTTCCTGCATGTGTCGGCCAATCTGGCGGCCCTCTCCTCCTCTGTGGAGACCATACGCCAGTCGTTCTCCTTGCCGTCTTCCGGCCCAGATGCCACCAGGGCCCCCTGTGGACCTGCCCTGACCAATGCAGCCAGCTCGGTGGGGATCCCATCCCTGCCACAGTCGGGAGTCAGAGGTCCAGCAGGTGTGGACAACACAGCAACTGGACCCCAGCAGATGGAGGATGTGACGGCATCATCGGGCAGGCCACGTGCACGACGGGGTCGGTGGTTTCCATCATCCTGGATGCCGTCGTGCTGGCAGAGGCAGTGGCGTCGGAGGCAGCAGCAGGCTCGACGTGGGAGGCATCATGGCTCGGGGCCATGAAGATCAGAGGGGCAGGCATCGGCAGGAGGGCAGGAGAACCCTGGGATGGTAGTGTCTTCCGTGTGGGAGCAGTTGGTCCAGCGGATAGGTGCGGAGCGGCAGCGGGCGGAAGAGGAGCGGCTCACCATGGTCAGGGCGGAGTTCTCCATGCGTCGGGCGTTGAGGCGGGCTGAGTGCCTCGAGGAAGCTCGCAGGGAGTTTGAGGTGAACATGGGGTTATCCCTGCGAGACCTCGGGGCCAGGACAGAGTCCCGCCTCCAGGACATCGACATGGAGTTCGATGATGCCCTGGCCGCCAACATCACAGAGTGAGCCGCAGGATTTGCCCGCTGCCATTGTATATAGTTATATAGTTAGTGGTAGGTTTCCTTTAAATTATTTTTTTTTATTTGGTTGCGATTGGACAATGCGCCACTTTTTTGTATATAGTTCAGTTTTTAGTTAGTTGACATAGTTAGGTTTCATTTGGTTGGGCTCATGGACCCGGGATTGTCTTGTAAATAGTTCTTCTATGGATTTTTTGATTTCTTGGATTTTTTTCATGGACATTCATCTTCTTTTTGTTGTTTTGCTTTGTGGTTTTTCTAATTTCATTTCCATTCAAGTTGATTTTCAATACATTTTTATTTTCATCCTTCAATGTGTCGTATCATCTCATTGCTTTCATGCATGTCATGTTGGGTGTTTTAACATTCACTTGCAGCCATTGTGTGTGACAGACATGTGTTCATTTGCATTATTTACATTGGGTGTGTAACATGTAATTGCCTTTGATATGTGGGTGGATGTGATAGTTGGTTGGGCCTTTTGGCAGGGGAGGATGGCCATTACGGACATGATTGGGGATTGTTGGGACCCAGGTGCAGGGGGGCATGGATGGGACATGGGCGAGGGCCTGCTGGCAGGTGCCCCACAGTGCTGGGGGGTGGGGGTGGTGGGGGACATGAGTTGGACATGGGTGGGGGCCTGCTGGCAGGTGCCCCACAGTGCTGGGGGGTGGGGGTGGTGGGGGACATGAGTTGGACATGGGTGGGGGCCTGCTGGCAGGTGCCCCACAGTGCTGGGGGGTGGGGGTGGTGGGGGACATGAGTTGGACATGGGTGGGGGCCTGCTGGCAGGTGCCCCACAGTGGTGGGGGTGGTGGGGGACATGAGTTGGACATGGGTGGGGGCCTGCTGGCAGGTGCCCCACAGTGCTGGGGGGTTGGGGTGGTGGGGGACATGAGTTGGACATGGGTGGGGGCCTGCTGGCAGGTGCCCCACAGTGGTGGGGGTGGTGGGGGACATGAGTTGGACATGGGTGGGGGCCTGCTGGCAGTTGCCCCACAGTGCTGGGGGGTGGGGGTGGTGGGGGACATGAGTTGGACATGGGTGGGGGCCTGCTGGCAGGTGCCCCACAGTGCTGGGGGGTGGGGGTGGTGGGAGACATGAGTGGGGGCCTGGTGGAGGGTGCCCCTGCACTGCTGGGGGGTGGGGGTGGTGGGAGACATGGATGGGGGCCTGGTGGAGGGTGCCCCTGGTGGTGGGGGGGTGGGGGTGATAGGGGACATGAGTGGGGGCCTGGTGGAGGCTGCCCCTGCACTGCTGGGGGGTGGGGGTGGTGGGAGACATGGGTGGGGGCCTGGTGGAGGGTGCCCCTGGTGGCTGGGGGGTGGGGGTGGTGGGAGACATGGGTGGGGGCCTGGTGGAGGCTGCCCCTGGTGGCGGGGGGGTGGGGGTGATAGGGGACATGAGTGGGGGCCTGGTGGAGGCTGCCCCTGCACTGCTGGGGGGTGGGGGTGGTGGGAGACATGGGTGGGGGCCTGGTGGAGGGTGCCCCTGGTGGCGGGGGGGTGGGGGTGATAGGGGACATGAGTGGGGGCCTGGTGGAGGCTGCCCCTGGTGGCGGGGGGTTGGGGGTGATAGGGGACATGAGTGGGGGCCTGGTGGAGGCTGCCCCTGGTGGCTGGGGGGTGGGGGTGGTGGGAGACATGAATGGGGGCCTGGTGGAGGGTGCCCCTGGTGGCGGGGGGGTGGGGGTGATAGGGGACATGAGTGGGGGCCTGGTGGAGGCTGCCCCTGCACTGCTGGGCGGTGGGGGTGGTGGGAGACATGGGTGGGGGCCTGGTGGAGGGTGCCCCTGGTGGCGGGGGGGTGGGGGTGATAGGGGACATGAGTGGGGGCCTGGTGGAGGCTGCCCCTGGTGGCGGGGGGGTGGGGGTGATAGGGGACATGAGTGGGGGCCTGGTGGAGGCTGCCCCTGGTGGCTGGGGGGTGGGGGTGGTGGGAGACATGAGTGGGGGCCTGGTGGAGGGTGCCCCTGCACTGCTGGGGGGTGGGGGTGGAGGGAGACATGGATGCGGGCCTGGTGGAGGGTGCCCCTGGTGGCGGGGGGGGTGGGGGTGATAGGGGACATGAGTGGGGGCCTGGTGGAGGCTGCCCCTGCACTGCTGGGGGGTGGGGGTGGTGGGAGACATGGGTGGGGGCCTGGTGGAGGGTGCCCCTGGTGGCTGGGGGGTGGGGGTGGTGGGAGACATGGGTGGGGGCCTGGTGGAGGCTGCCCCTGGTGGCGGGGGTGTGGGGGTGATAGGGGACATGAGTGGGGGCCTGGTGGAGGCTGCCCCTGCACTGCTGGGGGGTGGGGGTGGTGGGAGACATGGGTGGGGGCCTGGTGGAGGGTGCCCCTGGTGGCGGGGGGGTGGGGGTGATAGGGGACATGAGTGGGGGCCTGGTGGAGGCTGCCCCTGGTGGCGGGGGGGTGGGGGTGATAGGGGACATGAGTGGGGGCCTGGTGGAGGCTGCCCCTGGTGGCTGGGGGGTGGGGGTGGTGGGAGACATGAATGGGGGCCTGGTGGAGGGTGCCCCTGGTGGCGGGGGGGTGGGGGTGATAGGGGACATGAGTGGGGGCCTGGTGGAGGCTGCCCCTGCACTGCTGGGCGGTGGGGGTGGTGGGAGACATGGGTGGGGGCCTGGTGGAGGGTGCCCCTGGTGGCGGGGGGGTGGGGGTGATAGGGGACATGAGTGGGGGCCTGGTGGAGGCTGCCCCTGGTGGCGGGGGGGTGGGGTGATAGGGGACATGAGTGGGGGCCTGGTGGAGGCTGCCCCTGGTGGCTGGGGGGTGGGGGTGGTGGGAGACATGAGTGGGGGCCTGGTGGAGGGTGCCCCTGCACTGCTGGGTGGTGGGGGTGGTGGTAGACATGAGTGGGGGCCTGGTGGAGGCTGCCCCTGCACTGCTGGGGGGTGGGGGTGGTGGGAGACATGAGTGGGGGCCTGGTGGAGGGTGCCCCTGGTGGCTGGGGGTGGGGGTGGTGGGAGACATGGGTGGGGGCCTGGTGGAGGCTGCCCCTGCACTGCTGGCGGGTGGGGGTGGTGGGAGACATGGATGGGGGCCTGGTGGAGGGTGCCCCTGGTGGCGGGGGGGTGGGGGTGATAGGGGACATGAGTGGGGGCCTGGTGGAGGCTGCCCCTGCACTGCTGGGGGGTGGGGGTGGTGGGAGACATGGGTGGGGGCCTGGTGGAGGGTGCCCCTGGTGGCTGGGGGGTGGGGGTGGTGGGAGACATGGGTGGGGGCCTGGTGGAGGCTGCCCCTGCACTGCTGGGGGGTGGGGGTGGTGGTAGACATGAGTGGGGGCCTGGTGGAGGCTGCCCCTGCACTGCTGGGGGGTGGGGGTGGTGAGAGACATGAGTGGGGGCCTGGTGGAGGGTGCCCCTGGTGGCTGGGGGGTGGGGGTGGTGGGAGACATGGGTGGGGGCCTGGTGGAGGGTGCCCCTGGTGGCTGGGGGGTGGGGGTGGTGGGAGACATGGGTGGGGGCCTGGTGGAGGCTGCCCCTGCACTGCTGGGAGGTGGGGGTGGTGGGAGACATGGGTGGGGGCCTGGTGGAGGGTGCCCCTGGTGGCGGGGGCGTGGGGGTGATAGGGGACATGAGTGGGGGCCTGGTGGAGGCTGCCCCTGGTGGCGGGGGGGTGGGGGTGATAGGGGACATGAGTGGGGGCCTGGTGGAGGCTGCCCCTGGTGGCTGGGGGGTGGGAGTGGTGGGAGACATGAGTGGGGGCCTGGTGGAGGGTGCCCCTGGTGGCGGGGGGGTGGGGGTGATAGGGGACATGAGTGGGGGCCTGGTGGAGGCTGCCCCTGCACTGCTGGGGGGTGGGGGTGGTGGGAGACATGGGTGGGGGCCTGGTGGAGGGTGCCCCTGGTGGCGGGGGGGTGGGGGTGAAAGGGGACATGAGTGGGGGCCTGGTGGAGGCTGCCCCTGGTGGCGGGGGGGGTGGGGGTGATAGGGGACATGAGTGGGGGCCTGGTGGAGGCTGCCCCTGGTGGCTGGGGGGTGGGGGTGGTGGGAGACATGAGTGGGGGCCTGGTGGAGGGTGCCCCTGCACTGCTGGGGGGTGGGGGTGGTGGTAGACATGAGTGGGGGCCTGGTGGAGGCTGCCCCTGCACTGCTGGGGGGTGGGGGTGGTGGGAGACATGGGTGGGGGCCTGGTGGAGGGTGCCCCTGGTGGCTGGGGGGGTGGGGGTGGTGGGAGACATGGGTGGGGGCCTGGTGGAGGCTGCCCCTGCACTGCTGGGGGGTGGGGGTGGTGGTAGACATGAGTGGGGGCCTGGTGGAGGCTGCCCCTGCACTGCTGGGGGGTGGGGGTGGTGGGAGACATGAGTGGGGGCCTGGTGGAGGGTGCCCCTGGTGGCTGGGGGGTGGGGGTGGTGGGAGACATGGGTGGGGGCCTGGTGGAGGGTGCCCCTGGTGGCTGGGGGGTGGGGGTGGTGGGAGACATGGGTGGGGGCCTGGTGGAGGCTGCCCCTGCACTGCTGGGAGGTGGGGGTGATAGGGGACATGAGTGGGGGCCTGGTGGAGGCTGCCCCTGGTGGCTGGGGGGTGGGGGTGGTGGGAGACATGAGTGGGGGCCTGGTGGAGGGTGCCCCTGCACTGCTGGGGGGTGGGGGTGGTGGGAGACATGAGTGGGGGCCTGGTGGAGGGTGCCCCTGGTGGCTGGGGGGTGGGGGTGGTGGGAGACATGGGTGGGGGCCTGGTGGAGGCTGCCCCTGCACTGCTGGGGGGTGGGGGTGGTGGGAGACATGGATGGGGGCCTGTTGGAGGGTGCCCCTGGTGGCGGGGGGGGTGGGGGTGATAGGGGACATGAGTGGGGGCCTGGTGGAGGCTGCCCCTGCACTGCTGGGGGTTGGGGGTGGTGGGAGACATGGGTGGGGGCCTGGTGGAGGGTGCCCCTGGTGGCTGGGGGGTGGGGGTGTTGGGAGACATGAGTGGGGGCCTGGTGGAGGGTGCCCCTGCACTGCTGGGGGGTGGGGGTGGTGGTAGACATGAGTGGGGGCCTGGTGGAGGGTGCCCCTGGTGGCTGGGGGGTGGGGGTGGTGGGAGACATGGGGGGGGCCTGGTGGAGGCTGCCCCTGCACTGCTGGGGGTGGGGGTGGTGGTAGACATGAGTGGGGGCCTGGTGGAGGCTGCCCCTGCACTGCTGGGGGGTGGGGGTGGTGGGAAACATGAGTGGGGGCCTGGTGGAGGGTGCCCCTGGTGGCTGGGGGTGGTGGGAGACATGGGTGGGGGCCTGGTGGAGGGTGCCCCTGGTGGCTGGGGGGTGGGGGTGGTGGGAGACATGGGTGGGGGCCTGGTGGAGGGTGCCCCTGGTGGCTGGGGGGTGGGGGTGGTGGGAGACATGGGTGGGGGCCTGGTGGAGGCTGCCCCTGGTGGCGGGGGGGTGGGGGTGATAGGGGACATGAGTGGGGGCCTGGTGGAGGGTGCCCCTGCACTGCTGGGGGGTGGGGGTGGTGGGAGACATGAGTGGGGGCCTGGTGGAGGGTGCCCCTGGTGGCTGGGGGGTGGGGGTGGTGGGAGACATGGGTGGGGGCCTGGTGGAGGCTGCCCCTGCACTGCTGGGGGGTGGGGGTGCAGGGGGACATGAGCAGGTGTGCAGGGTAGTCCCCTGTTTTGTGGGCTGCCTGCAGGGGCCGTCGAGGGTGTACAGGGAACACCTGTGAGGACCCACCCAGCCTAATCGCGTGTGTAACTTCCCACGCACCCCTGTAATACACGTACCTGGCCAAATCGCATGTGAGAATTCCCCCGCACCCCTGTAATACACGTACCCAGCCGAATCGCGTGTAAAACTTCCCGTGTACCCCTGTAATACACGTACCCAGCCAAATCGCGTGTGATAATTCCCGCGTACCCCTGTGATACACGTGCCCTGGCTAATCGCGTGTAAAACTTCACGCGAACCCCTGTAATACACGTAGCCCGCTCCCCCAGGCCCGATCGCGTGAGAAACTTCACGCAAACCCCTGAAATACACGTAGCCCGCTCCCTCAGGCCCGATCGCGTGAGATACTTCACGCGAACCCCTGAAATACACGTAGCCCGCTCCCCCAGGCCCGATCGCGTGAAAAACTTCACGCGAACTCCTGTAATACACGTAGCCCGCTCCCCCAGGCCCGATCGCGTGAAAAACTTCAAGCCGACCCCTCTAATACACGTAGCCCGCTCCCCCAGGCCCGATCGCGTGAAAAACTTCACGCGAACCCCTGAAATACACGTAGCCCGCTCCCCCAGGCCCGATCGCGTGAAAAACTTCACGCGAACCCCTGTAATACACGTACCCTGCTGAAATCGCGTGTGAGACTTCCCGCGCACCCCGGTATACACGCACACGTATTTTTTGTCAGCGGGTGTCCGTGTTTGTGGGTACCCCTTTGCACGTCATTTGTCCTGGAGGGCCACAGTATAGGACATTCATCATGGCAGTATATAGGTGCTATTTGTTGGCGCACCTTTTGGCGCACATTTCTTACAGCCGCAGAGACGCTACCGCCTGCTTTCTTGTGGCGGTCGTGTTTGTGCCTGTGCGCTGGTTTGAGCGTGCGCTTTTTTGCCCTATTCTATTCCATGAATACGTGTTGTAGGCGAGCGTGTGGGCGTTCCGCGCACTTGTGCCCTGTACTTTCCCCCGTGACGCCCACGTTTTGGCAAATTGTTCCCCATTCCGAGTGTTACGCCCGTGTTCCGCCTACTTTTGTTGCGTGCGCCGCGCTATGTGCGAATTTCGCTGTGGCCTGTGCGATTTTCGCTGTGACCTGGCGCACGCTGTTAGATGGCCTGTGCGCCAACGTGCGCCGCGCACTTTTTTATCGCATATCCGCTGGTTTTCTCGCGCACGGACTTCCATGAATCGACGTGCGCTGCTTTTCGTGCGATTTTCGCACTTGCACTGCGATTTTCGCTATTCCACTGCGATTCGCACGTTTTTGCCCACTTGCGCCGCGCTAATTATTCCATGAATCGGCCTGTTAATGTTTTGCAATGTTTAATGTTTTATCACAAAATATTGTGTCCGAAAATGGATTCCCTATTCACCGATATCCAAGCTGCTACGGATAAAAAGAGTGATCGATTTATCACTAAGTTCTCTAACTTTTGTATCACTCTGCTTAATGGAATTGATTTGTGCTTGGATGATTTGGCCCTTAATCACATGCAAATTAAACATCATCTATTTATTCAAAATTGGTCCACCACTCTAGAAAGGATGCATTTCTACAAATCATTGAACCATCTGAGTGGTGACCACAAACAAGTAAGCGTTCTTGCTTCTTATTTAGCAATTTACCCGGACAGGGTTATTAGATGTTGCTTTTTATGCTTCCGATTAAATCTGCTTTGTACACAGGAAGTTATGGTTAAATATGGTAATCTCCGACCTGAGTGTGCCAAGTGTCACTTTTGTAATGAAGTGCGACAAACTGAAACTTTAAAGCATGTCTTTACCTCTTGTGTAGCTGTTCAAGGTTGGAGAATTATCTATTTTAGAAGATATTCTAACATTTTTCATATGGGACATGTAGAATCAGTATGTCAATGCTGTCTAGCCGGATGATCTAATTCTACTGTCATAGCTCTGACTGGATTTGTAAATTGGAAATATCTCTCACTGTGTCTGTATCATAATGATTGATGTTTTTTAACTGTTTATTAACTGTTCTAATGATTATTTTATCTTAATCCGATTTTTATGATCTTTTATCTCTAATAAATGTTGGTTCATGTTTTAATCCTTGTATTAATGGAAAGAATTTATTAGTATTAATCAATACATTTTCTTGTCTTTAGTTGGATTGTATTTTTTTAATTTGTATTAGTTTGATGTATCTTAACTTGTTTGAATTAATTGTTAAATGCTATTGCTTAGCTATATAACAATAAATGGCTGTAGCTGGTGCAACAGAGGTGTGCGCCTGTGAAGTGGTGACAAGCATAGATTTGAAGTAACCTGTGTATCAAGTGTGCCGGGGCCTAAGAGGAACATTCCATATTGCATATTTTGTGCAGTCCCATGAAGGATAAGGAGTTACTACTGGAAGGAACTGTATCTGGATGCCAGGCTGAAAAGACCAGCTGGGTGGTGGATAAAAGACATTTGAATCAGGGTAGAATATTTGTGCTGGGTGTAATACAAAGGCTTGCTGTGCCAGGTGGGCAACACACTCCAGTTTGGGATAGGGGAGCATGTCAGCAAGATGGGATACAAAAGAGCACTTTGGGATAGATAGGCTCGCCGGGTGGGGTAGAATGGTTTGCAAGCTAGGGAAGAAAGGTCAACTGTTGGGGCACTGTGGTTGGCTTGAAAGGAGACAAAGGACCGCAGGGTAGAGGAGAAATTGCAAAGGCCATTATGTCCCATATTATAGCATTAATGGGATTCTAACTCGATGTCTAGGCTGCCACTATCAGGGGGACATTAGAGAGCCCATGGAGGCCCTGCAAACATCAAATCTAGCCAAAACCAAATCAGTGTCTTTAAGTGACGGACATTCCCATCCCCTGCCCACCTTAATTGTTGATCAATGGTCAGTCGAAAGTTAAACCCATTTATGTAGTTGAATCTTCATAATTGAAAAATCATATAGTCAGCACGAATTTGGCATATATGTCATAATATGTTTAATTTCACATAATTGATATTTATAGATCAATCAAAAAATGCTCAATGTGTTTTGGGGTATTCCTTCATTAGGAGCAAAATTAACTTTTTAACTTTTTAACTCTTCCGTGTGCTTCAACCATCTGGAGAATAGTCAGAAAGTAACCATCAGTATTTCTTAAAAAATAGTATTTACAACGCACAATATAATAAATCCTCAAGGATTATCTATTCCCATTTACCTGGCTGACTCTTGATAAATGTTAATTTGTCATATGATCTTTTAGAACATGGGTTAGATTAATAATTACAGATGCATGCCATCGGTGGTAGAGACTGTCAATGGGATCTGACCCTGTAAAGAAACTCGTAACATAAAAGGACTGATAGACCAGGACAATTGAACAAAGGTTTTTGGAAATAAATCCAAACAATGTACGAACCACACCCACTACAAGTTATAAATTACGGACTCATTACAAAGACTTTGCAAGAACTATCTCCAGTTCGGGCCTTGAGAATGACCGAGTTGGTCGAAACACGTGTCGGCTGTCTTTGCCCTTTGAAAAATTACAGATTAAACATTTTCTGATTTTGGAGATCAAGAAACTTTTTCTTGGATTTTTGAATTTAGAATTGTGCTAAAAGGATTCATCAAATGAATACAGACTTTTTGAGTGCGAATATTATCTCTTAACTCCAATCTTGTTAATTGTCATATGATCTGCCTCAAGTTCTGAGGTTGTTCTCCCATAGTCAAATATTCGATATTCACCTCCATCTGTATAGTAATAAAGTATGACATATGCTCACTCATTGAATCTGCTGCCTAAATGCCTCTGATGTCTTTTGTAGAGCCTAGTTCTTACCTCACTTGAGATAATGGTGTAGATCCATATAGAATCTCCAACATTCTATGGATATTATTCTTAGATCAGGAATCAGGGTGTATGCCAAGTATCAGCCATCTATAAAAATGTATAAAAAAATATATATTTCAAAAAAAGAAGAAGTAGTTAAACTTCTCCCAAGGAGGGACGGCACTCTCCAAGTTACGGTCGTTGAGAATTCCTTGAAATTAGTCCATCATACAACCACTAGTAGGTTCAAAATTCCAGTTTTATTTCGGCATCATTATGGCAGATACGCCTCGGTACAAAATATATATATTGAGAAATATGTGTATTAAAATATATGAACTAGATCAATAATAGATCCATCCAATATCAAGTTTGACAATTTCTAAATGTAACATGTGCCAACTCACGCGTGTTTCAGGATAACCACCACCGAGGTAAATATCTCCCCTTTAGATTCACCGTAATTTGCACAGGCATCCGTAAAACATGGAGTGGATTTGGCCCGGAGGACTTCACTTGCAGAGCCCGTCCTATATGCGTTATCTAAATGTATGCACATTCATTCTCATGAATATTAATGAGGGATATCATGAAAACCCATCAGGATTACGGCCTTCAAAAGCATGGAGTTGGACAACCCTGATTATGGTCTAAGTAGCTCCAGCTTGAAATGCAGGATACAGGCAGTAGAGTCTGAGTGGAAGCATGCATGTAACTAGACATCTTGGGTGGCCCTGGCAAAATCTTAATATGCGCAGTGCATTTGTGTCTGACCGCTTTGCATTTAATGCCTGCAGGACTGCGTGGGTTAATGATTGCTGTGATGATGGCCGCCCTCATGTCTTCCCTGACGTCAATATTCAACAGCAGCAGCACCCTCTTCACCCTGGATATCTGGAGGAAGATCCGCAGGAACGCCAATGAGCAGGAGCTGCTGCTCGTAGGGAGGTAGGAGACATGTTCATGCGCACATCCACAGATTAAGAGTGCCATTATTTGCCAGATTCCAGCAGGCCTTCTTTTACCGTATTTTAAATAGCACTCAATGTGACAATGTGCTGTGTCAAGCTACCCTTTCTTTGAGTTCATGGTCCTAAATCAGTGCTAGATTATAACTCCTGGGCCTCTAGGCACCAAATCTATTCGGACCCATGACCATGTACTTATATGAATCATGTGATATTTGTTTTAAAAAATAGGTTGTAGTTTTTTATTTTTCTTTACGCTATTTAAACACTTCTCGAAACTTGGATTTATGTCCCAGAAACAGTAGGACACGACTAGGAAGCATAGACCCAACAGGAAACAAGAATCCCAGGGAGCAAACCATGACCCCTAACTTAATCTTCCCAACCAGATATGCGGGGAGGGACGCCCTGACCACCCGTGTCCACATGCCGCTAATCTACAGAGGAAAGCTAGGTAGGTAACAGGCTCACATGGGATGGGCAGGGAGACAGTGGCGGCCGCTTTAATAGGGCGGGGGGGCGCCGCCCCCCCACCCATACCCTCCACAACACCAAGGAAGTGTGCAGGCTCTGCAGAGAAGAGAACAGTGTTCACACAAGTTCACTGATCTTCGCCTTCTGCTCTGCATAATTTTTGCACAGCGTGGCAGCAAATGAAATGATTAAATAATGAATCTGCCAGCCGGTCTAATGTTGGTGTGCTGTCTTCATGGCTGCTGGGCCTGCCACACTGACGGAGCAGGGGCGCGTCCCATTTTCCGCAGTTTTTACAATGTAAACTGCGTGGAGCTCGTAGCTCCACGCATTTTACGTAGCTTCATGGAATATTAGATGCTGGTGGGGCGCTAGAGAGGTGGCCCCGCCAGTATTGATCTGTGCGCAAACAGCGCACCAGTGTCAGGATCTGACACCCACTGTAACTTGGCATAGCAACAAGGAATTTATTGGAATGTCATTGGCTGTTTGTCAGCCATTGACATTCATGTTTGTGGGTGGGATGATGGGCGCACGCTTGTACCCGGGGCCCCCTTCTCAGTTCCTGCCGAGTTGTTGTTGACTGTAGAAGTAGAAGACTTCTGAGCTGCCCAGAGAACAGCAGAGGGCCCGCATCTCGTACACAGCCAGGCTGGTAAGTGTGTGTGTGTGTGAGTGAGAAGGACACTTCCGCACGGTGCTCCCAGGACTGTCCAAGCCATGCACCGGGAATGCAGGGCCTAGTTGTGATGTTAAGTGTGTCGGCGACGCTGGTAAGGCCAGGTAGGCCCTGCATCAACGCTCGGCTCTCACTGCCAGCGTGACAGATGTGGCATACGGGTTGGTACAGTGTGTCCAGTCTGTACTGTAATGCCTCTAATTTTTGGCAAAGTTTAAACGCGCGCACTTTGAAAATGTGGCATTTTTAAAGTCGGCATGTAAAAAGTATATTTATGAGCGCTCGCATTACGAGCACAATTAATTTTTGGCAAAATTCGTGCTTAATGAGCAAGGCACCTCAGCTAGCATCATGTAGTTAGCATATACGCACGTATTTATTGAGGGGAAACAGTAAAGCACGCTTTTGTCTTTATTCCTCAAGTATTGGAGTCACAAGCCTAAATACATTCGCCTCCAATTTGTGGCACTTGTCAAAATCAATAATACACAGGCGGTATTTTAGATACAATCTGTTTATAAACAGTTGATGACGCGCATTTTTGAATGTTCCACTTTTCATCAGACTGCTCACTTATAAATATTAGCAAATGCAGACATGAGAATTTGTAAAGGAAACGAATAATTGAAGATTCACCCCACTTAATTCAAATGTATGTTCTATTTAGGGGTCTTACCCGGTTAATACTTTTGCAACAGACCGCGTTAAATCAGACAAGGTTAACATACAACACAGGTAAAACAATTTTTTTTAATTCTTTCATTTTGTATTGCAAAAGTTGCAAAAATGGCATTGTTTAAGGAAGGTCAGGCAGAGAGTTAGCAGGCTTCAAAAGGAGCATGTTTGTAGCACCTCTTAGCATGTCACTCATTACGCGTTCCACACTAAGATCACTGCTCTGCTGCTGGTTTAAGGATATGATAATCAGCCTCACTGATGTATTTGCCCCCTCATCCCATTTCTCACTTTTACTTCCCTTTTTTGCACGCATGCTGTGTATGGCCATCTTATCACCTTTCAGGCCTCCTGCCACCAAGTCCCCTTTAATGGCCAGACCACACCCAACTGCAGCTGCGCAGTGCCTCTTGCCGCCCGCTGAATCCTGCCTTTATAAGTTATGGGTTAAATTACGAAGGTGCAAAGCACAGCAACCCGTAAGGAATGGCAACTACTGTGCCTAGATACCACTTAATGAATGCCACTGATGAACCTCCTCTAGCAAGAGGGTAAACAGTTGACCCTGTATTTTGACCCTGACCTCTCTTCCTTCCATTATGATTGCCTTTAAGAGTGGTAGTTGTCTGTATTATTGGGTGATGGGGTTTTCTGCCTTTAAGGAGCTGTAATGCATCCCCTCCCACCAACGTATTGTGGTTAAACCACTGTAAAATAGCTACTGGGGGACTTTTGGTTCTGGTCACATGCAATGTATTTTAGATACTGATGTGGGCTGGGGGTGTTTTTATAGCATTTTTTATATTGTTAAGACGAGCCGCCCGTCCTTCAGAATTACCTCACATTTTATTCTGTTACATAATTTATGCAACTTCAAATTTTTTCCGCATTTAATGCACACTTCCAAACATGGCCAGGCCTTTGGGGTTTTGCTAATTTACCACGGTTGCTGGAGTGGAAATCCATTGAAAACACAATTTCACTCTCCCGGAATATGCTTCCCGTGCATGTATGCTCATTGAGGGTAAATCACTGACCCATTCTGGAGGGAACACTGGTCACCTGCTGGGTTTATCACAGCTGTGTTAAACCGAAGCAGCCAATTTCAAGTGTTAGGACCCCCCCCCCACACGATAGCAGTAACAAGGGGACACACTGGTGCTTGGGGTGATGCCCAGTACCTCAAGGATGAATGACACCTCCTTGTCCCACTGGGGCCTAACATGTCGAGGACAGCAAACCATGGGACCAGGCTGGTCATTGGTCATTGGTCATTAGTCAAGGTGAGAAAACCCTCCTACAAACAGGATAGACAACACCAGATGCTGAGAATATTCTGCTGCCCAGGCCTCCTTCCTGCATCCTGTAGTGCTTTAATTGGGCTGTTTTACCTAATTGCATTTCAACATCAAAGGCAGTTTTATTTTAAACCTCACCACTTTTGTCATTTGACACTCGGAGGCATGGTGGAACACAACAGCCTTTGCTAACAGGGCCTATGTTTTTTAAAATATATAAGGCAACACATTTCGGTGGGCAGGGGGCTAATCCTTCAGATGTAGGGAGAGGAGGTAACTTCAGAGAGTTTGGGAGAAGGGCACACTTACTTGTGTGGGAGCATCGAACTTCTTTATACATTCTAATGACATTCTAACTCTCTCCTTCACGTCTGAAACCAGACACTTAAGGACTGCTGTGAGAATGAACTGTCTCCTGTTCCCCAACATTTCAAGGTGGGGACACTAAAGCCCAATCTGCCCAATGGTCGCTACACCACTGTGTAGGGGGGATTATCTGTGACTTAGTATGGCCCTGATGAAAAATCTGTGTTCTCAATATAAGACATTAGAGAATTAAGTTTGGCCAGTGCAGCAGATCAGGATGAAGGCATATGAATGCCAGTAACAGCATGACAAAATTATATTTTTCCATCATTACTGGATATCTATATAATGAATGTCTTTATACATACACCATAGTACCAGGTATTCTCAATACAAACTGCTGTAAAATACACCATCACACCTGCACACGAAAGAATAATGTACCACCATTAGTATATAAAACCTAATGCTTTTATGTCATATTTCTGTGGGTTTGGGCAGTAAATTGCACACTTTAGAAGCCAATTTACATTGATGTGGGTTGGGCTCGCTCGCTCACTTCAAAATTCTCCCGGAGAAATGTACGCCCCACCAGCTTTCAAAGTCACCAGCCGCCACTGCAGGGAGAGACCAGAATCTTCTAACCTAAACATCCCAAACCCTAGGGTGGGGGAATATACAGGTATAAGGCAGGTGCACAAACCACTAGAGTAACACAGAGGAAAACTGCCACTCCTCAATAGGCCTGCTACCTAGGCGGACAAACTACAATTCCAAACACACAGGGTAATCATAGATGCTGAGCACAGAAACGCGAAGACAAAGAGGTAAGGAAAACATGCTAACCCAATTCTCAACTTTCCTCACACACTTATCATACAGAAACACACACAACCACCTCTTGGCACAACAACCTGCATGCACTTCACCACATTGCAACAACAGTCTAACAACGCATAACCTGGCACAACAGCACAATGGGATTTGCAAAAACCCGAAAAGCGCACTTTAGCTCAGTGAACGGAACTCAGCGAACGGTGCAGATCGAACTGAAGCTGCCAACAGGACATCACAACTCTCACTTTCCTTTTCCCACTGAACCCTACTAACCCCTCCACTCCTCCCTTTCTTCAGGCTCTCCTTCTCAGATCCACCCGAGTGCCTGGGGACCACTCCAGTGGTGACGATGCGCGCTACAAATACCTTTAACATTAATATTAACAAACAGGATTTCTTGCTCCATCATTTCTTATGCAAGTTTAACTTTTGCATGCAAACAGCAAAGTTCATCTGTTGTGCATACCAGTAAGCGTAAACTTGCATGCCGCTTGCTTAAACTGCTTTATCTGCTGACATTGAGAGCGCTTTTCTATCACAACTGAACCCCTTTCTTGTTGACGTACAGTGCTGCCGTTATATTGCAGTATGTAGGGAGCTTCTTTCATAATGAGGGGGAGCATGGGCAAGCTGCAGGCATAATGTAAAACAACAAATGGCGGAGGTGCTTGAACATGCAGGAGCTCCCTAAACTTGGGGACCTCTAAGAACGTGTCTTGCGTGCCATTTGGATAGTCTAGCCTTGGCCAAAATGCAGGGACTTAATAGCTGGTGTGCTAAGTCAGAATCAGGACTCGGACAGTGAGATGTTTTTTAGGGTTTAATATTTTTGTCCAGTTCACCTAATCTTTCCCTAAATCTACAAGCCCTATTCTAAATCTACAAGCCCTATTCTATAAAAAAAAAGAAAGTCAAATGGGTGCTCGTCAGGATATAAAGAATTAACTAAGTCCTCTGTCTAGAATCGTAGTCTACCCTAGCCACTTTCCCTATCTGACAAAGGAAGATAACAGAAACAAAGACAGACTTTGTAGAACTATGAACTGGAAGGGATGGTTGCTAGCCTCTGACCCCAGCCCAGTCCCTTTAGTATTAAAGGCCTTTGCCCACAGTTCAAATTCAAGATCGTCAGTTCTTGGTGTTTTGGAATGCTATCAAGGTGTTCCAGCCCAGGTCTCTCTGTCTCTTCCCACTTGGGATTATTTCTGCCTTTCTCCCCTCTGGGATTTTTTTCAGTCTTTCTTCCACCCTAATCTCGGGTTCTCATAGTCTCTCTGTGCTCTGGGCCTTTCCTTCCTCTTACTCCTCTCCTCTGGGTTATGCTTCCTCTTTATGGACTCTGGTCTCTTGTCTCTCTTTCTCCCCACTATGTAGTTTTCCCAGTTTTTCTCTTTCTTCTTCACCACTCTGGGGCTCTCTTCCTTCTCTCTCTCGAGTCTTGGGTTCTCTCAGACTCTCCCCAGTCTGGTGCTTTTCTTCTTCTCACTCCCCACTCTGAGGCTCTCTTCCCTCGCTCTCTCCATTCTGGGGTTCTTTCAGACTCTCTCCACTCTGGGGCTTTTCTTCTTCTCACTCCCTACTCTGAGGCTCTCTTCCCCCCACTCTGGGTTTCTTTCAGTCTTTCCCCGCTCTGGAGTTGCTCTTTCGCCTGCCTCCCAGTCCACTGCCGTCATCTCATACCTGAATGTCTTGAGAGGTGGTGCTCAGGTGGGCCATTGAGTCTTGCAGGTTCTCTGGCCGTCAGTGAGCCACGTATGCGTCTCTTCTGCCATGCTTTGCGTCTGTCTCCTGGTGCCCGACTCTCTCTTGATTTATGAAGAAACACCTTTTGTTACCCTGCGCCCTTTATTTTTCAAAAAAGTAAAGAATCAAGTTGACACTTCTTTGTGATTTAAATTTTTAGTTTTTATAAGATGGAAGTTCAAAGCAAAATGAAAGAAAAAGTCAATTAGTCGCTCCTCTTGTTTATAAGGAGAAATTAAAGTTTCTTCAGATCCTTACATAATTCTTACCATTTTACAAATATTGTAAATGCTCTTATTTTCTTGAAGATATCAAATACATGTTGCTCCACATGTTTAGTCATGAAATGAAATATTTTCAGTGTTGTACAAATATCCTCTGATTTGCATAGAATTATAGAATCTGTCCTTAGTTCCCTCGACACATGTTTCTCCAGATAAGATGATCTGGTTCTTCAGGAGGGTTTAAAGAGTAACTGTGAATAGATACACCACATAGGTTATAGGTACTTGAAAGTCATTGTGAAAAAGCAAGAAGAAATATAGAAATAAAGTGCATGTAATGGAAGGGGCACATTAGCATTAGTCATTATAAGTATTTATAAGTATATATATGTGACTCAAAGTCTAAAGAGACTGATGCTCACATTTTATAGCAAGAGTCTGTGTGTTCATGGTAGTTGAGAAAAACTGGAAATGCTCTCCTGTTTCTCACTTCTGTCCATAGGGGTAATATAGCAGGGGATGTAGTCCCTTAAATTTGGCTGTGATTGGGGAAAAAGGTGTAAGGAAAGGAGAAAAACCTCCAAGTTAGGGGCATAACAGAAATAGTAATAACTTTTTAGCAGTTCTAGGTCTTACCCTAAAGTGACCAAGGTTGTATGCATCCATCCTTCTTACCTTGATAGGCTGTTTTGGGCTTTCTCCTGAGCAAATATTGAAAAGAAGGTGATCAGCTGCTGGCTTGATAACCGCGTTGATGTTGTGTGTCTTTGCTAAAATGGCCGCTATTTATACTGGCGCGATGACGTCACGTGTTTTTTTGCATGACGCGAAGACGTCATCGTGCCGGGCACCATTTTGAAACGGGGCGGTGTAATAAGAGCATAATTTTATGGGTTTTCTTTTATATCATTGTTGATATAAGGAGCCTTGAGTCACTCTGTATGTAGTTCAAGGTGAAGGACTATGATGTCTTCAGAATTCAAGGTTTGGAATTCAAGAAATGAGGGAGAGGAACTTCTAAGTATGAAGTGATTGGTGATACTCTGTGGTCAGTCTTAATTAGATTATTCAGTTTGAGTATCAAGTTAAATTGAAAAATATGTTAAACTGTACATCATGTAGCAAAGAACAATGCACTGAGAGAGGTGTATATATAGATATGGTCAAATACAATTTTCCACATTAATATAGTACTTCATGGTATGATAAAAAGTAAAGGTAATGGAAATGTTAAATGAAATGGAATAACTCACTGTCCGTGTTTAATCCGGTGTGGCAGCAGTCTGTCAGGCAAATCCATTTGGCTTCACACTGTCGTAGTTTTGCTTCTCTATTGCCTCCTCTTGCCAGTCTAGAGATTCTTTCGATTCCAAAGAAAGAAATTCCCTTTAAATCATCTTGAGCATGTGCTTGAAAGAAATGATTGGCGAGTGGGTACCTCAGATCCCTATTTCCCAGTGTTCTTAAGTGTTCTGATATGTGAGTTTTTAGGTGTCTGATTGTACTGCTGATGTACAGTTTCTTACATGTGCATGTTATGCCATATACCACGTAGTTTGAGTTGCAATTGATGAAATCTTTCAGGAGATATTCTTGTCCATTGGGGAGAGTTATTGTTTTTTTGGAATTTTCTGAGTAGTTGCAAACTGAGCAGTGTCCACCTTTGTAATTGCCTTTAAGTTTGGGCATGTCCCAAAGTTGTGGTAAGCTTTTTTGTTTTTGTGTCCTTTGAAAGTGAGAAGGGCATAGCAAATGTTTGAGGTTTCGTGCTCTTTGGTATGTTATACTTGGATGGTTGCCCAGGTATGGTCTGAGGTTTTCATCTGTTGTTAAGACGGGCCAGTGTTTGAGAAGAATTTTGGCATAGAGTGGATGCCTCTGAAATGTAAGTTGTGATGAATCTGATATCTTGAGATGATGTTGTTGAAGTTGGGAGTTCGTTTTGTAGTAATTCATTCTTGGATCTGTAAAGTGTGTTCTGGTATGCCTTGTTTAGGCTGGAGTTGTTGTACCCTCTGTCAAGAAATTTCTGTTTTGCTTGAGAGATGTGTTTCTCAAATTCAGCAGTGGTCGTGCAGTTTCTCTCGATTCTGAGTAATTCCACGTAGGGGATATTGGTTATGGTGTGGTGTGGATGGTTGCTTTTCGCATATAGTGTGCTATTGCCTGCAGTCGTTTTGACGTAGAGTGTAGACTGTATCGTGTTGTTTGCAACATACAATTCAAGATCAAGGAATTGAATACTCTACGTGCTTTCTTGTATATTGAGCTGTAAATTGTAGGTATTGTTGTTAAGATACTGGTGGTAGTCTTGAAGTTGCTGTGATGTTCCATTCCAAATCAATAAGATATCATCGATTTAACAGCCCCAAAATATAATATTATTGTTGTGTGTGAAGGCCGGGTGTTGCCATGCATGATGTAGCTCATAGTGGCCCATATAGAGTTTGGCATATGCAGGGGCAAATTCTCTCTTGTCCTGGCCAATTGGTCAGCACAAAGTTGCTTATGTGACTTTTCTGCTGGGCTCCACTTTGGCTTTTGGAGAGTCTACCTTCTTGTTCTCATACCTCACTCTGTTCAGAGTCACTTATGCAACTTTTCAGCTGGGCTCTGTTTCATCCCTCTGATCCTACACTTTCTTGTTCTTGCAGCTCCATTGGTGCAGGGTCACTTATGCGACTTCTCAGCTGGGCTGTGCACTGTCTCACTGGGATTATCTTGCTCTTGCAGCTTGGTTAGCAGAGAGTCGTTTATGCTGCTTCTCTGCTGGGCTCCCTGCTGTCCTGCTGAGTCCTTCTCATTCCCGCAGCTCGGTCCGTGCAGAGTCGCTTATGTGGCTTCTCTGCTGAGCTCCATGCAGTTCTTCTGAGACTCCTTTTTGTTCTCAAAGGTCTGTCAGTGCTGGGTCTCTTATGCATCTTCTCCACTTGCATCTCCCTGCACTCTCCTACTGCGCGGTGCAGGCCTTTCCGCCGACACTGGCATTCTCTCTTTTGCCAACCACACTTCCTTTGACCTCTTAGGCACAGTTGAACTATGCAGGTCCTGCCGAGAATCCTCAGTGATTGGTTGCCCCAATGAAAGTTCCTTCAGTGGAATGGCTCACTCGTCTTTCCTTATTCTTTGTAGCAGATTGGGCATACCTAGGATCTATTAGTAAAGGCTGTACATGGTTATCACAAAACCCAACACTTACATATTCTAAAAAGGTGTTCCTGCCTGTGGGGTAGTGATGGTGGCTTATCCCCCTGTCAGAGTCTCCATCCTCTAAGGGGGAGTAACCTCCAAAGGGATCCGAGTAACCCTGTCCCTAGGGGGTTTTAAGCATAGCAGGCTCCCCCCTGGGCAGATGTGATGATCTCCCTGCAATCGGCACACTGGCCAAACCATGTCTCATTGTAAAATACATATCAATATTACTAAACTACTTCCACTCCTCTGTTTACATTTGTATACTGTATTTTAGAGTGACATTTGGACATATTGCTCCTTTTAATTATCAAAATGCCAGTTTCATGAACAATGCTCTCCACTAATTTGGCCACAGAATATCCCTGTTACACACTGATACCGCTTTGCAAGATGTTTCCTCTTGACTTGCCGCCTCACCTGCGCAGGTATGCTCAGTCCATAGCGCCCAGGCCCCTAAGCAATGACTAACATGTGCCATTCAGTCGTGGTCAAAGCCCCTGCAGATACATTTGTCACCGACTATGCAAATGTGTGCAACTGTCTGATGCACGCAACCATTCGGACACATGTCATAGCCGCAGGCTCGGTGGACCAGAATTCAGATCCCTCTTCTAGGAACCCTTGAGGCACTGTGGCTGTGATCCTCGCCACCAATGTTTTATTTTGAGTAGAAACATTACTGACCATGTACAGTATTTTATTTATTATTTATGGTCTTTTTTTAAAAATAGATATTTGACAGATTCTACCCATGTGAAGCCATGTTATCCCCATCATGAGTCCCTAAACACAAATATTTAGTGGGGCTCAGTGTGGCTTGCTGCTTCTAAAATACCACGCAAGTACTACACCCTCCTGGGATTGCATTTACCCAGTATATGTATGCATTGTGGGACTTGTAGTCGTGGGCTACCTCAAATGACTATATTTAATAATATTGACCCCCGTCAATGCGCAAACATGAAATAAAACTCCCATATCATAATTCCACTATAAAAACGAAGAAAACAAAATAAATAAATATAAGGATTCAGGCGTCTGATGAGATAGATGCACTCCTGTAGAGTAACACCATCAATCTATTGGTTTGCTTTCTATCTTTACCGCCACCACCTGCTCTCCAGTGCCCTTTTTACTGTCTTGTAAGCTGGCTGTCAAGCCAGTCGTGCAAGCTGGACCCCCCTCCCCCCATTACCCATAGAGCATACATGCAGCCACTGAAGGGCAAGTAACCCCCCTCAAATGCCCCACATCTTTTAAAAAGAAATCTTAATTACGGCCGGGACGTTTTAACTGTGGGCGCGTTGCTGTGGGCGAGGGGAAGCTGTTGAACATCAGTGGCCTCTAGAAAAATGGCCATTTGTTGGCCACAACGATCTGGTTCATTTCAGTTTGGGGGTGGGACATTATTTAGCAAGATAAAAGATTTGGGGCCTGATTCACATAACACTTTTAATGGGCCTGTTCCATTATAAAACACTTCTGTGAATCAGGCCCTTAAACAATTTATTTTATGTATTGCGTATTTATAATGCAGCTATACACAAGCGTTTCAAGGCACAACAAGACAAGAGTGGGGGGGGGGGCTGAGCAGGGGGGACAGGGATGACAAAACAAAAACGGTCCTGCGAGATTAAAAGGCTTTGCTGCTTGGAGGGGTCTGAAGCCAGGAGGGGCGAAGATAAACCTTCGATCTGGGCTGCGAAGTGATCATCCAATTATATGAGCAAGTTACAGGACTCCTAAATCCATGCCTACAGCAATCACTGTGCAAACGATTTCTCTTTTCCCAGATTCGCTCTACAAACAGTAGCACACATTTCAAGCACCCCCTTTTAAGCGACAGGACAATGCTAACAAAGAAATAGCCCACCTTACAGATGTAAAATGATGGTTTGCAGAACTTCTCATGTTATCATTATTGTGTTAAATTGTAACACATTGTAGGGCATTTCCGCATGGGCGTAATTTTAGGGGGGGCAGGGGTGTTTGTCCCCCCCAACTTTCATGGCACACCATTTTGTCCCCATTCATTTGGCTGGGGCACCTTTTCTTCAGATGTCATGTCCCCACCAACTTTTTCAGCAAAGTTACTCCACTGCATTTCCGGTCCCAACAACTCACAATAACAACGAAGCAACGAATGAGGGACTAAAAGCCAGCTCCAATGGTTGCACCCTTTCCCAAGTCATGTAGAAGCTTAAGCCTAGCACAGGAACAAGCTATGCGCTTGCAGCCATCTTGAGGATGGCATAACCAGCCTACCACACGGCATAGTAGATAATGCAGCACGCTGCGTATGACTAAACACCTGCACCAGGGCAGTGGGACTTGCATCTAACACCTCACCATGGAGACACAGGAGAGGTGCAGGTAGGGCGAGTAGCTGTGCCTATCCATGATGGGGAGGGAAAAAGGGAAGACATGTGTGGAAGGCAGCTCGGCAAGATGCAGGGTCTGTTAACCGTAGCAAAGGGTGCAGTGTGTGTTGCTATATTCCAATTGGTTCACACACTGAACAGTTCACATGTTTATTTTAAACAACAAAAGCCGGAAACACTCTGTTTAAACGTTATGGTTCAAAAAGAGTGCCATAATGCACAAAAGATCCCAGAGCTATTATGAAATGGCGGATAGCCCAAAGGGAAGTCATTCATTGCATTGTGTGTTTAACAGGATTCCTTGACACCGACCATTTTGATAGTTGCGGATAACGATTCCCATAGAGAATACATTAGACGTCTTGACCTGTATGAGCAGCTGCCTTGTAACAGTGTTCTATGCTACCGGGATTTACCATACTGTGACTTCTGCCACTTGGCGGTCTTACACAAAACATATTTCCACAGATTCTTACCGGTGTGCAAACATATTCGTTAAAAAAAAAACAGCCTATTTTTGCATACGAGTACACCTTCTCATAATAGGAAACACTTGCCCGCTAACGAGGTACAGCATGTTTGGGATACGCTCCAGTTAAGCTAAAGTGTGGGAGCCCCTCTACTTAGAACGAACATGGCTCACATGACCTGTTCTTGTAGACCCTCCCGAGTGGGAACCTACCCCTAGAACAGGTTATCTGGCTTTGTTTGTTCTCCGTAGAGGCAGAGGCCTAGACAGGGCAGGGCCTGAGCGGACAAGGCACACCCAACATCTGTAAAGGCCCACTTAGCAGCACTGTGTCACTGCGGTGGGCCGAACTACATTATCTTCAGGACCCACTTGTTAGGCAATCCTGGCTACGCCTTTGCATAGAGGGCCTCCCAGACCTTTGCTGAAATCTTTAGGGACTTGGGGTTTGACCCTAAGTAACCCAGGGTAATTCAGACGTGAATCCCTTGCTCACTGTGCTTAGAGAAACCCAGCTTCACCTCACTGATGAGGGCCAACAAGGCCGAAATACGTGTCTGGGGTTGCTATTGGTACTCTTGTTCAGAGGAGAATTGCCTAGCATTTCGGTGCTGGACTGCCAAAGTGGGTGGCACCAGATGGATATGCAAATTGATATGTCTCCTTTGTGGAGGGTGGAATGAGCTCAAACGTGGTTGTAGTGCAAACCTACCCATATAACAGGTTATTTGTCCATACTCATTCTCGGCAGAGGAACCTGCAGACCTTTTTGGAAATATCTCCTTTTTTTAGTCTACAAATATCTCCTAATGCTCTGAATTGTAAAGGAAATCCATATTCCTGGGCACATCAACAACACATCCAGGTTCTTTCGTGCAAGTGACCAATACAGGTGCAGAGAGCCACCTAAAACAAGACGGGTATGACTTATATGTCTTTCCTAAAATTATGATTGGATGACTAAACTATAGCCACTGGCCTCGTCCTTTTTTTGGAGACTGAGTTCAGAACAATACCTAAGATGCAGGTTGCTCTCACTGTAACCGTCCTATGTTCCAGCTCCACCATTTTACTCCCATCTCATAGCCATGGGATAGTGTCATAATTAATTCTTAGTTATAAGAACAAACAACTCCCATCGAGTTCTGTATTCCTAGGAGGTTGTCCGGTTAAAGGTGAGAATACAAAGGTTTCGAATGCAATAGGGCCGAGTACATTTGCTCGAAAACAAAAGGTTTGAATTTGTTTTTATTATATATATTTTTTTGGGGTTTTGTTTTGGTAAAAAAAAGTGGTTTTTACCACAAAAACTGGGGTTTGGGAGGGACCCCCCCAAAAAAAAAAAATAATAATACTTTTTTTATTTTTTCCGAACCTTTTGTTTTCGAGCAAATGTACTCGAACCTATTGTATTTCATACCTTTTGATTCAAACTTTTAACCTATAACCCCTAGGAGAAAAGAGGATTACTGACACCGAAGGTCGGTGAGGTGGTGACTGCTTTCAGAGGTGATTCAAATCCCCCTGCCATTTCAAAGATAATGATATGATATGGCATTTATAACGCGCCTGTACACAAGTGTTTCTAGGCGTGACACGACAAGGAGAGGGAAACAGAGGGAGGACAAAATAACGATCTTACTAGGCATTGTGTCATTCAGATGCTCCAATTTCTATCTGTACTGATTTCAGAACTTTTCAGCAGTAGCATGGACACTAGCACAGCTCACCGAGAAAAGGGTAGCCTTCCAGTGGACAACCATAACACAGCGTGGCTTTCATCATCGTAAGCAGGCGTTCTGCACTTCTCTGATATTTTTCGCAACCTGATACTTCAAAGTTGTGTTTTATGGAAGCGGACGTGTCCAATACAGCATTTGGGACAACCCTGTCTCAAAAAGGAATAGAGGGCCTATTCATCCGGTAGCATATTTCCCAATAAGCTTGAATCCAGCAGAATGTAATGATCTTATATATAACAAAGAACTATAGCATCCATGGAAGTTTCAGTCATTGGTGGCATTACCTAGACAGAACCCCATAGAAGTACTGACCTATCATAAGGATCTAATCTCTTTGAAAGAAACTTGCTTTTGACTCCCCGTCATATCCGCTGGATGTTCTTATTTACCTGCATAACATATGCTTTGTCCAGCAAGATGCAACTTAAAGGGGATGTATGAGCCCAACCGGCCACAGATAGGAATGTCCAAGTGGATCCGTTACATATTTCCCACCCACAAGCCACACCAATATTGTGGCTGCGATAGGTACCTTAGAACATAGGGTGAGGATATTGATGCAAGATCCCCAGCTGTTTCAGCTGCTGCAGCAATATATATATATCGATCTGAAACCTACCCCTGCAGTGGTGTTGACTCATCAGGATCCACTGCGTATCTCGACTGAGCAAATAGGAACGCAACTCCTACCATGGTGTCATGACTCCTAACTAGGGGCCATCCTAGGGTTAAACGAACCTGTGAGATGTTGCAGTGTTGGGGAAGGTGGCCACGACTGAGTAAGTAAACAACACCGACCACGGGCTGGACCATTTAAATAGTGTCCAAAATGGCCTCCGGCACATTTTAGAATGAGTGAATCACAAGTTATTTAAATAAAAGGCTAGCTGATTAGGGCATAACTAACTACGTCCTATTAACAATCCTTATTGACATAACCAAATTCTAAAAAGACTTTGTTGTAAAAACATTACAAACATGGGAATTTCCAACGTGAAGTACAAAGGTATTATTGACAAATCACTCATTTTATCATCATTAGATCACCTTTCCATTTCAATTGTACCACTATCATTCTTGTGATCTATTTTATCATCATGGAATATTCTATCGAGAAATTAAATGCATTGAGAAGTTATGTAAAGACGCATCGATACAGTGTGTTTCGGCCTTATTAGAGTTAATTGTCAAGTAGCTCTTTTCATGTGATGGCCTTCATCGGGAACAAATTAATTACACAACGATTAGTGTGACAACCATGAGTTTTCAACAATGAATTTTCCACTCTGCTGTAAGACATTCATCCACAATTCTAGAATAAAAGCAGAAGAAAGTTCATCAGTTTCTTCAAGCATGCCCTTTTTCCTAATAATCTTTTCAGTTATTATTATCATTACAATTCATATCTGAGAGTAAACAAAGTACTTTACCCACAACTTAGTTACTCCTACTGGGGCTATTCGGATATGCAGATATTTTCCTTTCATTGAATGGGTTAAAATTTCATTCATACCTGTTTTGTGTCTTGCTGAAGTTCAGACCCTTGCAAACTCAGTGGTATTAAGTGGAGTATTCACTGCATTCGTCAAACTCCATGCAGTTTCCATTTTAATTCTAATGCAAAAAAGTGACGGATGTGGCCAATCTTCAGTCGCAATGATGCAATGTTGGTAAAATAGTTGCTATTTTCTGGAATGAGTGGAAACTAGCGTTTGCAAAGGCGTACCTTCCTAGGTGTATCTAGGTGTATCTACCATGGATGGAACGCGTACATGCACGTTGGCGTAGGAGCTCCAACTCAAGGTGAAAGTTTATATTTGATAGACCTCTAGGAATGGTTCGTAACCGCTATCTTTGTAGCTAAAATGGGCGGTTAGTGAATATATATTTATGGTATGATGGTGTCTGCACCATCGTCAAACTTGTCATCACTTTTCTATTGTGCTGTGATATCTATTAAGAGAAAAATCACTCCCATATGTGAGCAATAATGCATCACGCGAGTTGGTTAATGATCATTTAAGCTCTCACGCTATGGATTCCTTGAGATGTAGGCTAATTGTCTCAGTTAACGTGCTGTTGGTGCTTCCCGGCTGCCATGTTGAAAGTAAAAAGGGCCATCCTGTTAGAACATTATGTGATGAATCCTAGGAAGTCATCACTGCGTCTATAGGGGGAGCCCCTTCCCATGAGGCCAGAGAGGTGAGGCTGCTACCCGATAGCCCCTCTGGGGGTGGTACTCAGCGGGAGGATCTCATGGGGAAGGAAACCCCCTGTGGGATCAGTGATGACTAATTTGGGTGAACCAGTGGTCGAAGTGTATGAAAAGAAGTAGTGGAACTATGTTCCGTGCTGGTCTGCCCTACTCCCCACAAACCCCATCACCATGCCCCCTCCCACGCACAATACAAATCCCCAAACAATTGCACCTACTATTTAAGGGATCGTTCAGTGCAAGTTTCAACTTCTTCCTACACTTTATTTTAAAACAAAACCATTCTGGAATGGTTTCTTTTTAAAATAAAAAAATAGAAACAGTAAAACGTAATGAAAAAAAGTAGAGGAGCAGCGCTCCCAACCGCTCCTGCCCTTTTCGACTGCTGAGGAGAACACGGTATACACACAACACCCACACCTCTCCTTCAAACCCGCTCTCTCTATCCCTACCATCCTCTCCCACATATTTCTGTAGAGCTACCGAAATAGAAACCACTGTGAAGCGGAAGTCTAGACAAAAGTTAAAGGAACTAATGTGTAACACCACTGAGACGAGGAAGAGCTGCGGAGCCCTACTGAATAGACCACACAAACAACCTGAAGGCTGTAACAGGAATTAAGTAAAATAAGTCTATTGATGAAAAGGAAGGAAGGACTACCAGAAATGGCAGATCCTCCCAGGAGGAGCCGAGAGCCTGGAACCCGTCCGGCTTGGGGCAAAGAGGAGTACCCCACACGGGATGCAGAGGCGATGTCCTTTTTCAGTTTGAACTGGGCAGGCCGAAAAGAGAGCTGGAGGAACGGGAGCAGAGCAGAAGCAAGCCCTCAAACCATGCGGGTGTGGAGAAAGACTCAAACTGCCCAGCCTCTACCACTGCGGAGCGGCCGGAAAAGAAAGAATGCGGGAATCAGAATGGAGCAACAGGAACACTCCTTGCCTAGCAATTGATTTATACTGCACACCGATGTGCCACACATGCCCAGGAGAAACACTCTCCACAGGCCCCTGCTGGAATATTTCAACTGCTTCAAGAAGCCTCTTGACCTTGAGTAAAAACCATTATGGATTACCTACCTGCTTTATCTCCCTTTTGCTGAAACTGGCCATCCATTTCATTCAGGTGGTGCAATTGCATGGACTTCCAGATGATACCCTGGGACACTGTTTACAGCCAGATTCTGGCATGCCTTAGAAAAACTGTTAGGCATTCAGGTACTGCACTCCACTGCATTCCATCCTCAAACTGATGGGCAAATAGAAAAGGTTAATCGTATTACTGAAACATACCTATGTTGTTATTTACATCACACCCAAGTTAACTGGATTCACCTGGAAGAATGTGCATATAACAACCACTTTCATGTTACCATTGGTATGTCTCCTTTTTTTGTTTAACTGGTGTACATCTTAAATCCTTGTGAACTCACCCCATCTACTAGTCAACTTCCTGCAGCGGAGGAGATAGCAAAATACTTAGGGGGTGTAGATAATGAATCCCAAACCAATTTAAGAAAAGCGAAAGAACTTTACAAGAAAAGGAGACCGACTCCTCCTTATAAGGCCCAAGATTTGGTGCAGCTCTCGTCCATAAGAAATTGAAACCAAGCTTTCTGGGGCTCTTTCTCTTTGTAAAGGTAGTGTCCACAAGGTTGTAGGTGAAAGGATCTAAAACAAAAGGATAAAAGGATCGAATACAATAGTTTCGAGTCAAAAGGACCGAGAAAAAAAAGGTAACTTTTTTTTTTGTGTGTGGGGGGGGGGGGGGGGGGTCAACCCCAAACCCTCGTTTTTTGTCGGTAAACCACTTTTTTTTCCTATACGGAAACCACAAAAAAAAGACATTTAAAAAAAGGCATTCAACCTTTTTTTTCCGGTCCTTTTGACTCGAAACTATTGTATTCGATCCTTTTGTTTTGTATCCTTTGACTGGACACCATCCACACTTGCAAGGAAATTGTCTCTCTCTAAGCCCTGGCATATTCACCCTGTGTTTGCTGTGTCGCTTTTAAAACCAGCTTGGTACAACCTCTGGGGAGTCTTTTGTAACAAGAATACTCTGGGATTCCACAAGGTGGGGGCTGAGGATGCGAGGTTAGGTTGGAGTCATGGCAAGTAAGTGGTAGCTTGGAAAGAGGGAAGAAAACAGGGCTAACAGACATCTGCACTAATTCCAGCACTGGCACCAACCATCAATAATTGAAAGATACTCATGACATCCTCTTCTCCGTAATCACCCACTACTCACACCTTCTAAGAGATAATATCCTGCTCCCAATCACCCACTGGCTGCTGTGTCCGCAGCATCTTAGGTTGATGGCAAATGAATATGCTTAAGTGCATAACAAAGATAAACCGGTGCAGAGCTCCTCTGATCTGGGAAGTTCATCTCCATGCACTGGGAACAGCTGATCACTGAGGGCACAATCTGTTGTGGCTCAGGTCTGGGCTTTTTGTTTCCTTGATTTGGAATCTGAGTTGACAACTATTTGGAGTTCCTAATCCCAAGGCAATCCAGCCTTATTTCAGCACCGGTTACATTCCATCGAAAAGCAGAGGTGTCAAGGTCATTCTGAGAGAAGGCCTCTCCTGGCTGATTTGGCCTCCGTGATCGGTCTTCGATCCTAATAAAAAGTGAACAGCTATGAGGCTTTTGATCCCACGCTTTAGTTGTTTATTAAACCTGCCATTTTTGGAGGCATGCCAGGCAAGCAGGAGATCGGTCAATCATCAATTTGTGAAGCTTTGACATCACCCCCACCTCGGTCGCCATGTTAGAAAATGAGCCCTGCCCCGACATTTTGTTTTCTCTGAATCCTCCCACAACACATATTCGGGATCTCGGAAAATGCATTGCTCTCCTGGTTGCTCTCCCAAAGAGAGTTTAATGCATCAGCTGTTCCCAGATAGAGACTGTGGTATTGTGTCATTGTTTGAATGCAAGCGTGTTCTGTGGTGTGTCTTGGTAATCGTATAGGTACCTTATCTAAACTAAAATATATGCGCTTTCACATTTGAGGATGCAGTGGCGCACCCCTACAGATGAAGAGCAGTAGAGTGTGGCTTAACTTTATAGGAGATACTTCATCTCTTGCCTGTGGGATTTAAAACACATGCTTCCACACTCTTGAAGCCGGAACCTAATTTTTAGTTTTGAATATTAGGTCATTTCACTGTGTCAAGTGGGGCCAAAGACCCCGCTCAACCTGGGGTATGCAGCCTACCTTGGCAATGCCAGTGCAAGACCTACCCCATAGATTGTGTAGGGGAGTTGAGGAGGATCCCCATCCGCTCGCTCCCCAGTATGTGAGGAGCCATGACTGCTTATTGGTGCCTCTTTCTCTGATCACATGCCTATGAACTTCTGCCCTGGGCAGGTCTCTCTTTCCCATCTTTAATGTCTTGCCCAGGAAGCAGCACCATCCACAGGGAAACTACGACACTACAATACACAGAAGCTCAATGGTAAAATCTGGCCCGGAACAGGAGACTCAAAATGGGTGCCCCCATGGAAATACACTATCCTTCCTCATCCAGGATCTGACTGGGAGACCCAACTCCCACTCCACAAACCCCAGTATGGCTATAGGCGATCTTACGGGTAGCAGCAGATGAACTGGAACTAGCAAGAGACTGGGCAGGAATAGGGACGGCCCAAGAACACTCTCCAAACCACATTTGAACAGTGATTCGCCAAGGATAGAATAGAAACAGGGAACAGACAACCACACTGACCGCATGGCTGGCTGGAAGAAAATGGACAAAGAAACAGAACAGACTGGCTACCCCTCTCTCTAAGATCTTTCGACAACACAGATTAAGGTGCTTAGAAACTGTTGCATGAATCTACAGTGGGTACTTATTAAGGAAGCTAATTATTAGACTGAGACCGTGAAATTACAAAAGTATAAATCATTTTAATAATTGGTAAAAAAACACATTTTTTTTAAAACTGTACATTTATCGGCTTTTTCATACACCACTCATATCTTTCATACCAATTCATTCATGCTGTAACGTAAGAGTTCGGCAATTTACATTTTCTTTTAGCATTTTAGTTGTTAATAGTATGCATGACATCAGAAAAAACAATTGGTTTTTCTAAAAAGTCGACATATGTTTCGGCCCCTTATAATAGTACCATCGTTGTCTACGGTGGTCTACAAAATTGTTATTGGGCCATCTTCAGAACAGTGATGATTTTTTGGAAGCTTAAAGTCTTCACCCTTTTCTCATACGAAAAGCCATCTAAAAACATAAATAGTACATGTATTACATTATGGAACGGTCTGTACTCTTTCAGTTATTTTCAAGGTCATGGCCAGATTACTATGCTGAAGAAGCACCCACCTGTGGTCGAAATGTATTGTTCGGGACCACGGAGCTAAAGTTGTAGGGAATCTTCTATATTACCCCTTATCAGGAGCCCTATTAAAAGGGAACACATGTAGGGGAAATTACTACCCTGCGTATTTGTTTGAATCAACACTAAAGTTAAAAAAACCTCATTCCAAAATATGAGGAGTGACTTACAATAAACATCTTGGTGTAGGTAAATCTTCAGAATTCTGTGTTCCAATGCCGCATAGTTTACTATCAACCAGTGGGATCTGTTTAGATCGGCAGCATCAGAAGTGGTGCCTGCAAAAAGAAGGCGCGTTGAATAAATATCCTGCTGTGGTCATGACTGTTTTCTTGTTTAAGGCAAATCATTTCAAAACATGTGTATGCTTTGATTTATGAGCCAGCCGATCATGTGTTGTTTGTGACAGCTGGAACTCAAGTATCAACTATCTTTAGAATGCTTAACTGGTGTTTCGTATGGGGAGCTAATGGTCTGCAAATAACCGTTATAAGCAAAGTGAATGCCGTATGTGTACGGTCATATAAACCTGCACATCTCACTACTTAATGAATTTGGTAATCATTTCTGTTAACGTACTAGCGAAATTGATTAATACTATTTGTAACTGCGATACTTCTCTCCCTGTTAGTATTCTTGCTATGGCCATATTGTAATTATCACCATGGCTTAAGAACAATGTTTATTCTGTGTGCTGCCATTGCTGTTATGGAAAGTGCTGTTCTTGGCAATCTCGAGTCTACGACTTGGGCGCACCATATCGCGCTGCAGTCTGTAAAAATATAACTGGCCGCGGGATTCTCACCCTATTTGTATTCCTGCTGTGGCCGTATTGTAATTATCGCCATGGCTTAAGAACAATGCTTACTCCGTATACTGCCATTGATGTTATGGAAAGTACTGTTCATGACAATCTCGAGTGTACTACTTGGGCGCGCCATGCCGCGCTGCAGTCTGTATAAAAATAACTGACCGCGGGATTCTAAATGTTTAAACGTGTTGCTGCGTGATTGAAAAACGCTCAGGCTTACCTCTTGTGCTTGTTTGGGAGGAACACGGCGTGTCAATTCTTGTGGCGTCCACTTGCCTGTAGCTGAATAGCTGTAGGGAAGGGTAGCTCAGCGGCAGCGTGCGCGTCTTGGAAGCAAGACGACACGAAGCAACAACAGGTTCGATTCCCGGGTCCACGCTTAGAAACCTCTGGGTGTTTAAGCGTGTTAAAAATAGTAACGAAGACAAAAAAAAAAAACACAATTACGCAACTAGAAAAACAAACAATTCCTGTAACAGCGCCTCGATGCCTGCGGGCTGCGTGAGCGCTTTATAAATGTTAAATAAATAAATAAAAAAATAAATAAAGCGAAGGGACTAAATCTTTATGTGAATCACGTGAAATGAAATGGACGTATTGCTCACGCTGGCTTCTACCAAAAAGTGGCGGCCATTTGTAAACATGTTCAGCTGAAGGGCTCGTCCTTATTTTAAGAAAAAGGAGGAAACATAAGTGATGCAAATGCACCCCCGAACGGGAATGTAGCTTTAATCTGTATTGCATACAGTGCCTATGGTGCTATTATTTAACACTTGCCTCATGAAACTGTTTATGCAGACAAAAGTGAAAAGATTTCGCGTAAGCCGAACAACATGGGCTTCACCATAATGCTTGCTTATGAAGCAAGAGTGAGCATCTGATTAATTTTACCTATTAGTCAAATTAATCAGTTGTTTATAACGTGCGCGCTTATATGCCTGGATCTTCCAAAAGCGTATTTTGAGATGCCCAGCTACTAAGAGAGCACTCATGTTGAATGGAGGTCCGCTGGAACATGTATGTGCATTCAATGACTATTAATTGCATCTAATCTCGTTCAAACGGATTTTATAGAAGGAGGAACCGCTTGTTGAATGACAGATGATTAAATAGGGTAGATGCCTCGCTGATATCTGAGAGATAGTACCTTCTTATTATGTTAATATTTAAAGAAAGGCACTCCAGTCAACGGCTATATTTAGCCCATTTGGACAGTTTTCAAATTATAAATCCATTTTTGTTCTGCTTGAGTGAGTTTTTTGTCTTTGTTCCCATTGCGTGGCGAGATTTTAATAACCTGTATAATGCACCATATAAAATCTGTACATTTGTGTTGTTTTTGAGTGAAGTGAGCCACCAATGGTTTGTTTTCTACTGAATTACGAATACAGGATTTGTGCTCATTAATGCGCTGGCGAACAGGCCGTTTTGTTTTGCCTATATATACCAAATTGCATGGGCATTTGATAGCGTACACTACCCATGGTGTTAAACAATTCGTGAAATCTTTAAGTTCAATAATTTTGTCGCACAGGGTGATTATTTTGAAAGTGGCTGTTTGTGCACACACTGAACAGTGTCTGCATCGATGGTGGCCAATTACAGGCGGTAAACCCCGAAGTGATGTCTGTGCAGACTTTTTGGATTTTGGGAACTGATAGGAATGTACTAGATTGTCTTTAATAGTTGGTTGTCTTTTAAATGCAAACCTAGGAACTGGAGGGTTAAAATCTTCTGTATAGATCATTTTCCAGTGTTTGCGTATAATCTTTCTGTAGATGTTACTGATCGGACTATATGTGCTGACACAGGTAATCTTATCTTCTTGATGTCGTTGTGCTGGTTCTAAAGTATTTGTGCGATTTGTGTGTAACGCTCTCTTGTATGCTCTATGTATAGTTTTTTGGGCATATCCTCTTTCTTTGAGTCTCAACTTGAGGTTTTTGGCATGTACTTTATACTTTTCTACATCTGTGCAGTTTCTACGAATACGTAAAAACTGGCCGTAAGGTAAACCTTCTTTGAGACTGAGAGGATGAACACTTGCATAGTTGAGCAAGGTATTTCTATCGGTGGGTTTTCTATATAAGACCGTTTCGATGGAGCCTTCTGTTGTTTTCTGTATTTCCAAATCTAAGAATGGTATTTTGTTTAGGTCAATGTGGATCGTGAATTGGATGTGAGAATTCTGAAGATTCAACCATTGATGAAAGGAGGCTAATTGCTCAGAAGTTCCACTCCATATAAGACATATATCGTCGATGTAACGTAGCCAATTTTTTATATAGAGTTGAAAGGGGTTATCTGGGCTATATATGGATTGTTGTTCTAGATTGTCCATGTATAGGTTCGCTAAGTCTGGGGCAAATGTAGCTCCCATACTTGTCCCTTTAAGTTGGTTATAGAAATGATCTTTATATAAGAAAAAGTTCTCTTTCAGAGCTAGCCTGATGCATTCTAAAATGAATGCTGTCGGGACCTGATTAAGGGTCTCAGTGCGTCTTTCTAAGTAGTCGGCCATCACCTTGAGACAGTCATCTTGTGGGATACTGGTGTATAAACTCACCACATCTAAGGTCACTAAGATATCTGTTGAATCTAAATGGATGTTTTCCAATATTTTAATCATACTCGTAGTATCTTTCACATACGATTTCATTTTTGGAACGAATGGTCTCAGAAACCAATCGGAGTACATTGACAAAGGTTCGAGAATAGAGTTAATGGCTGCTACAATGGGTCTACCGGGCGTTGTTTGTCATCCTTGTGAATTTTTGGAATTATATAGAAAGCCGGTATGGTAGGATGTTGATTTACCAGAAATTCTTTTTCTTCAGAGTCTATCCAGTTTTCTTCAAGAGCATATTTCAAGAGACTATTAATTTCTTCTTGCAACCAAGGGGTTTTGGAATTGGAAGAAAATGGAGATTGAAAGGGGTACAGAGCTAGAGGCCCTTTGAAGATTTCCAAGGGAAGTCCACGGACAGAAATGAAGGATATGAGAGGAGTTGGGTAGAGCAGAAAGAGAATGACCCATAGAAGCTGCTGACTCGCGTACCCATAAGAGCAGAGAGACACCTCCTAGGCAGTATTGGGAGGGCTATAAAAAGCCAGCACAGTCAGTCTGCAGTGAGCGATGTTTGGGTGAGGTTGGAGGATTTGGAGGAGGACCAATAGACCAGAGAGGTGGATGTAGCGGGTGAAGGAGGACTTGGAGGAGACTTTCAGAGTGCTGGAGAGAGTGGAGCTAAGGACTTGGGATTGAGAGAGTGGTACCCATTTTGTTGTATGCTTGCTTGTATGTGAGAACATGTGAGTATATAAAAGAGTATGAGAGAGAGGCAGAGAGGCAGCGAGAAAGAAACAGGGAGAGAGAGAGGTTAGGTCAGACATTGCCACAAGACCCTTGCCACTGGTTTCCATTCCTGCAAGAATATTTCTCACGGCAATGCAATGTGTTTGGTTCTTGCGAAAAGACACACACACACCTTTACACTGAAAACTCTTCTCAAGCTCCACTGCAACACAACTCCTCCTTTTTTAGTGTCCCCATCCTGAAGGCAAACAGCCCACAACCCGCCTACCCCCAATTTAATTTTCTTTTTTCCAGTGTTTGTTCCTGTTTTGAACTTTGAATTCCTGTAAGAATATAACAAAATGATCATGGGAATGAGGCTTTTCTCACAAAAAGATAAAAACACATACAATGAATTATATTTCCAAGCCCTACTCAAACTCTCACACCCACCAATTGGTCCTGTCTCATCCTCCCCATCTCCACCGTGAAGGCAAACTTCCTTCCCCACCCCCACTAAGATCATATTTTCTGTGCCTCTTTTTCTCATTCCAACAGGAAATTGCCACAAGAATACCTAGCATCGAGCAAAAAATAAGGCGGATGTTCATTTCTGACAAGCCTCACCAGCTGCAATCCACCATGGGAAATATATGAAAGATCTTGGTGGCAAGGGGAGCACCGCATTGTCTGCCAATTTTCTTAACAATTACTGGATGGATTTAAACCAAATGATGCGTCTGCACCACTGTGTGTACAACTTGTTTCAAATTTGGAGCGATTCCATTCTGCGTTTTTTGCTGTGGGCCTGTTCAATCAATGCACATTTTCAACTAAGGTTACATTTATTTATTGTTCGCTTCTTAGGTGCTCACACAGCAAGTAAAATACTGTTTGAAAGCGCTGACAGGGCAAAGGGAGTGAAACACATTAAAATCACACAATATTAAAAGCAATGGAGGGGAAAAGGAAAGAAAGGATAAACCTACTATGCCTTGTGAGGATTCAGAATGTGCAAGTGCAGCAAGGAAGAGGGCAGAGGGGGTAAGTGCTGGGGTGTCCGAGCTCGTGGGTGAGCCACAGATGAAGTGCATGGCATGGTGAGTGCTACAGGGCATGCTGCCACGTTAGGTGTAAGTGTCAGCCGCTAGGGCGGATGGTGTGCCAAGGCAATTGCTGAGGGTATACAGGAGCTGGGGCGATTGGGTGTGGGAGGTCAAGGGCCCAGGATGCATAAGGGCCCAGGACACCAATCACAGCAACCCTGAGATTAGCAGAGGAGGGAAGAAGGGAAGGAGGCACAGATGGAGGAGGAGTTTCTTCCATAGGAGGGAGCCGGCTGAGGAAAGCGGTCAACCACCTACCTTCTGTTTAGCAAAAACGTTTTACACACAAAGAGTTGGTGCCAGAGAAACATAGAGATCTAGAGGGAGAGTAGTGTGAATGCCGAAAGGAAAAATAGACCCATCTTTCAATGCATTATAACTTTTAAACCATTTGACGAATTTGCACCAACCTTTCCAATTTTCGGGATCCTGACAAGAAAACATCTTTAGTTAATTTCATACAGGAACGTTAAAATTAGTCAAATGTTAGGAATTACATATTCACAAAATCAATGGGCCATAGGCTCCATTTTAACTATAGGGTGACAATTTTTGCCTTATAGTATATACATATACATATTATACTTAAGGTGAAAGGCATTAACCTATATTTTTTCCAAAAATCCTATGCTAACAACCTCTGACTCTCTGGACAAATTAGGATGCATTTTTCTTCAAACAAAGTTTGTCCTGGGCCTCCCAAATTGAACATTTGGGGGGGAAAGTCTTTCGGGGCGGAGAAGGTATTAAGAAAACAAAAGAAAATACTGTTTTCCACCTAGTCCTTTCATTTTCTCATAAAGAAAACATATTTAGGGTGAACACACACGTAGCACGAAAATCGTTGGACGAATCTGCACCAAATGAGAAACCACTTGGGCACAAAGTGAGGCAGATGTGCCTTTTGGGGGTTTGGGATACATCTGTCTAGTAGTTTTTATTATATTAGACGGAAGATGGGGTACCCCTGCTCCTGAAAAACCCTTATATATCTTCCATGGTGCTTTGCAGCAGAGATCGAGAGGCTGTTCTGAAATGAAAAGCCATCATTTTTGTTGTTCGCTCAATGCAAGCTATTCCCTCAGTAATAACAATGGAAGCCTGAAATTACAAGTCCTCAAAATGATGTGACCTTTGGAGGAGAAAATGAGGTGCATTCATATCAGGGTGCAGAGGGGGGAATGGGACCACATGTGCAGTGGGAGAATTTGGGGTGGGTTAGTGAACCTGTTTGGGGGAGAACATTGTTGGCTTATCAGGGGAATCTTGCTGGGAACCTTGCGAGATTCCTGGCATAAAATTAAAATTGCAAGACGCGAGCTGAAGAGTGAAAGGGTTTACTGGGAGAACGTTAGAGAGCAAAACACACACAGGGAGGGGGGGGGGTAAAGAAAAGAGGAGGGAACACACAGTGAGTGCCAGGAAGGGTGGGGAAGACTTTTTAATTTTCAAGCGCTTTTCCGTTACTGCAGGAATCAGCAAACATTACTTTGCAGCCGGAAACGGCGTACTCTGTATTACCATGGACATGATTATCCGGAATGACGTCTATGGGAACACAGGATGGTAGCAACATTTTTTGTTAGCATGAGAAATTATTGCATTAATACAAAGAGTGGAAGAATGATATAATTAAGAGCATATGGACCATTGGGACTCAGTGATAGTCTTTTAAACCTTCACAGATGTGGGATCAGAACTACTAGGCAGTGAATTTGGGTCTCTTTCAATAATTGATAGAACGTGTAGTGTGGAGGCAACTGAGGGCCGTGGCACTGGCCTTGGCCAAAAGCAGGGACTAGTGGCAATGAGGCCACTGGCTAAATTCCTCTGTGTTTTTTAATATTTGGTGCAACATGTGGGCCACTGGCAAAGGCCGAAGGGCAGTAGACCTTGACACCACTGTTAATGGCTATTGCTAGTGGGATCTGGTTAAGTACTAAGGAGGGTGATATGGGCCTCAGCCAATAGGCTGCGGCCACTGACCATGGCCAAAGGCCTTGCCTCTTTTAAAATCATTGGTGCAAAATGTACAAAGGTCATGGGTAGGGGACTCAGAACAAACAATAGTGTTCCAAAACCCTTGAAATGCAGTGAAAAAGCTTTAGGTAAAAGAGGGTTAAGGTGATCTGATTTACTGAACAAAACCCTTGAAATTATGCAGATGTGGGATGTGATGAGCATCTTGACTGGTCGTCCCCCGTTGCATAGGCCATGGCCGGTGGGATCTAGTTATTTACTAGGGAGGGGGATATGAGCTGCGGCTGGATGCCATGGCTAGTGGCTTTCCCTCTTTTTTAATAATTGATATGATATGATGGGTTATTTATAACGCCCTTAATGCCCAGAGTTTTCTAAGCGTGGACCCGGGGATCAAACCTGTGTTGCTCGTGTTGTCTTGCTTCCAAGGCGAGCATGTTGCCACTGAGCTATCCTCCCGAGACTTGGTGGAACAAGTACAGTGGCCATGGCCGAAGCAAATGGCCAGTGGGCCTTGAAGAAGATATAGCATAACTGGTAAATGGGATAACCTTCCTCCGGAGAGCACCACCATCTGGAAAAGACAGTACTCTGGTTTCAAGGTCAAAGTGTCATGTCAAGGTCATAAGTGGAAAAGCAGGCGGGAGACCACCAGGTTTTCTTCCAGGCTGCCCAGGAAGAACATGCGAAACTGGTTAAGATAGGTACAACCCGCAGCGCCTTCTGCCTCTTCCCTAGCACATGTCTCCTAACTGACTGACTAGAACCAGGATCCGCTAAACCTAATACCTCTTCCGCCTACCTAGTGGGCAAGTACATAGACCTGGGTGCCACCCGACAAAGGTTGCCCAACTGAAGCAAAGGGACCTACTCTTGACCCCAGCGGGCACAAGGCTGCAACACTTTCTTGAAAATAATTCAACAAAGTCCCGACGAGAGCCTAAGCGGAAAATGACAAAGGCTACTACCTGGATGGCACAAGGGCAAACACTAGGGAAGGCAGTGAGTGTAGCAGCAGGTCCATATGAGGATCCCGAAGCAAAGTAATACATAGAAGAATCCAAACAAGCAGATAATATTGGAGTGGACTCTGGGGAAAAGATGCCTCAATAGTCATTTTCCACTGAGGAAATTAGGGATCAGGTCCAGTCAGTGGAAAAGAGCCAGAGTCCATATGGAGCCTGCAGGGCAAAAACAGGTAACAGTGACACGTAGACAAACCAGTATCACCAAATCCAAACCAAGTCAAAAAACGCTGGGAACCAGGGTCAGCAACCAGAAAATCCCAAAACTGGAAGAATGCTACTACCTTGTGCAGGCTAGGTTTTGAGAAGTGCTGTCCCGCTCTCCCTCATGTGTTTAAATCACTGGAAACACAGGCTCCCGTATTGCCAATGCTCCGACTGGTTGAGTGTCCTGACATCATGATGTTTGCGACATTCCTGATGCACTGCTTCACGGGCCAAGTAGTCCAGAGTTGAATCTGCTACTTCGAGATGTCATTGCAACCACAATCCACCAGGCCACCGTGGTATGGGCTTTCTGCATCTATGCCCGTGAGCCCCGAGGGCAACAAAATCCCTCAACACTCTTGAAGTTCAGCAGCTGTGGGAAGTGACGACCATCTTAACTCTTACCCCCCCCCCCCCATCCCTTGAAGGCCTCCACGGGGATTTTCATTGAATTTACGGCAAGCGCTAATACCAAAATGTATATCTACAAAGTTGGTGGGCAAAATGGAGGCTCTACTTCAAGCCAAATGCCGGAAGTACATCTTCCATTTGACCTCCAAACCTATAGTACAGCTATGCAGTAATGCATCCATTTTACCGCACCATCAAGCCCATTGTGCTGTTTTACTGTGTACTAGTCAGACGGTATGCAATGATAAAATTGCAGCAGAAATGTCGCCTGAACAAAAAATTGTGGCAGAAATGCAGTGGTTTGACCAGTTATAGGTGTACCCCATTTAAGGGGGGCAGTGGTTGCGGGAGTGTCCCCCGCTCCCCTTAAATGGTATAATGGGTCCGGGGGTTGTGGGGTGACCCCCGCATCCTTTACATGGATTGCGGCGGCAAAACCACAGCCTTTTTGCGGCGATATTTTGGGTTCACTGCCATTTTTGCCGCAATTTTAACACATGGAACCATTCAGACTACAGTCTAACGAACTTCCAGACAACCGAATCCCGTTGAGAACATGACTATGGCAGTTGGGTGCTACGCAAATGCCACATAGCGTAATATTACATTCAGGCCAGGGACCATGTACTAAGAGCCCCCTCGTGTGTGGGATAGGGCATTCGCTGTGAGAAACAGAGCCAAACGCAGGAAGTGGGAGGAACACACTTATTTCCTGGGAACGTTTGTATATGTGAAGGAACGTGTCCTCGGAGTCTGAGCTGGCTTGCTCCGACATGATTTTATCTGCCACGCACCGTCTCGAGGAGGATTGACCACAGAAGCCCACCGGAGGAAGGAATGTGTAGGGAACGGCACGCAACTTCCGGTGGCCTGGCACCACACCAACCTTCCCTTATCATTCCACCGGATAAGCGTGGGCTGCTTGCAGTGCTGGCGGGTCATGAGGTGGTTTCCCGGCGGAGCAGCTGTTGCAACATGCTTCTCTCTGAAGACAAGGCTGTCTCACTCCTCCTCCCTCAAATGATTGCTCTCTGCCTCAGGGTTAAGCTCAATTTGTTCAGCACAACACCAACGGCAGGTAGCAAATGCAGCCACTGTTTGCTGCACAGATACTTTAACAGACAGTCCATTTCACAAACACTTTTAGAGCTGAGAAGCCATAAGCTTATTTTCTCATATCCATGTTTTCATTTCTATTTTGCTAATGGCCCCATACTGCATTGCCCCTAAGGCAAAGGTTTGCAACTGTTTTACTCTCCAGATGTTCTGGCCTACAACTCCCACTGTCTCTAGCAAGCATTGTCACTGAGAAAGGATCATGGGAGTCATAGTGGCAAACATCCGGGGCGCTGCACGTTGCAGGCCTGTGCCCTCATGCAGACTTCAAACGTGTATTTTTATGTTGAACGTGTCTTCGCCCCCTTCATGCCAGGGTCTGTCTCCCTGTATCATTGGTGCCGGGTTACACTACTCCTGCCTCACGCCTTCCATTTATGAGGCATTGTCTCTATCACACTGCTCTGCTAATGCAGGCTGTTTCTCCCCACGGCTCCCTAGTAGTGGGGCATCGCTCTCAAATGTTCTCCAGACCAGACCCTGCCACCCTATGTCTCACCACAGTGCACGTTCTCCATGCGGTTGGGCAAGGGCGGGTGGTGGTGTGCCTCTCAGTAGGTCCTCAATCTCCGATCATCAAACCCAACGCGTGATTTTCCTCAGTGTTGCTCTTAAAGGTTAATAGACATAAGATGCGCCTGTACCATTATTGACAAGATCTCCTTCTGAGTCTCCTAGTTGCAGAATTTACTGATCTCATCCTTAAACCCCAGTGCAAGAGTCCCCCCGTTTCCCCTGTGCGAGATCCCTTTCCCCATGTCCAGCATCCGCTCCAACAAGCCCCCTTACAGGATACCACTCTCACCAAGTGCAGGATCTTCCCCCTTCTCCATCTTGCGACAGTCTACCCCCAGGGCCAGATTTCCCCCGCCCTGTGCATCATGGCCACCTTCATCTGCTGTCTTTTGCAGGATATTTTTTCCCCCGACCTCTCGGCGCATTGACAAGGAACCACACGTTTCTGCAGCCACTCACCTGCATGCTGTCTAGCATCGATCTCTGCATGCCGCGGATAGTCCCTGCAGTGTTCGCTCTAAGAGCCTCCACCGCTTTCTCCCCCTCCTGCCCCTGCATACCTGCAACCGGAAGTGCCTTGTCGGGGAGAAGGACATTTCTCTCCTTATCATTGGATCTTCCCGAGTTCTAAAACGGTCTCCCCAAAATGCTAGGCGGCTTCAATGGCACTGCAGAAGGACAATGGTCCAAAGTGGGAGCCTATCAGTGGATCCGGAAGGCATGGTGACTCCAGAAGCTGTGTCCTTGCGACTTCCTGTAGTCTTGGTGCCTAATGCTTTGCCTTTGAAATGCAGCTTTTAATAAGGTGGGAATCTCTTCTGCTTCCCCGCAGTTTTCATTTCCCTGTGTGCATAATCTGGAGTGGAAGCAGTGATCGAAGTGAGCGGGAACGGTCGGGAGCGGTGTTCCACTACTTTCATTTTTTTCTGTTTACCATTCCTCTACTTTTACGACCATATTCACCATTCTATAAAGAGGATTTATCCATTCTTGTCTCTGTGTAAGTGTAAAGTTGTAATACGAGCCTTAGTTACAAGTCACTTAGACTATTGGAATGATCCGGCCGCAACACGTCTCACATGTTGCACTATGCTTCCACCTAGCCTCTCCCCTGCCGAGACCACAGTTCCACTCGTTTTTTCAGTACACTTCTACCACTGAGTGTAAGTCCCTTTTTAGTTGGGTGGAGGGCAGTCTGAGTCAGGAGCTCTCAGCTGCATTATTCAGTGTTACAGTGAGCTGGTTCCTCCCTCTGCAATGCTCTCATCATCACCCACCACAGTGGTACCATGTCTGATGGCACGGGGCAATGCAGGGCAAACCAGCTGTAAGTCGGCCGATATAGACATCATCCTTTATCCCGGGGTTAAGAATGGACTTCTTCATCCTTAAGGCAGGGAAACTGAGCGAGCGAGGGATAGCATTAGTGAATAACGGAGTGGGAGCTCCTTTCCTGAAAGACTGCCGGGGGTAGCTATTCAACCCCCATGCCAGGTGGAGTGGAAAGGCCCTAAGCCAAGCGCCTGCAACCTGTGACTCTCTAGATGTTTTGGACTATAACTCCCAAGATCTCTCACCATTGAACATGTTGGCTGAGGCTGATGGGGGCTGTAGTTCAGATAATTTCCATAGCCGAACGTTGCAGACCCGTGCCTGAGTGGCTGTTCCTCTCTCTTGCTTATTTCGGAGGTACTGTCATGATCAGCTACCAAAGAGTCCTGTGGTATTTATTTATTTACATTCTATTTTAAATGTATATAACAACGCAAAATGCAGTACAGTTGCTAAGAAGTAAAGTGTGCAGCGCTGTTAAGCTGCTGTTGATCCCTTTAACTTCTGTAGGACAGGAGTCTTAAAGTGTGCCCCATCTTCCTGGCAAAGACATTTCCCAGGTGTTCTTGACGAAACATGGTTGCTGGCAAATAGCCACTGGGGAATGGCCATGTTTCTTGCATCCTGATGCAAAGGGTCCGTGTTGGGAAGCCTTTTGTTTTTTTTTAAATCGTTGACGTAATCTCCAGTGTCAGCGTTGACTTATAGTGAAGTTCTTTAGCCCCAAATATGAGCCCAAAAATTGGATCATCGAGGCTGACATCTTTTCTGCGGCCTTGCACGAGCTCCTGACACCACAAATGATCAAAAATACCCCTAAAGGATCTCTGCTGGACACTGCCTAGAGGCCTGAGAGGCTGCAACTGTTGTTACAAAGTATCCATAACGGATTTTACTGCAGACATATTTTTCTAGCCTAAACTGCAATTATATCATCCTAAAATTGATTTAGTCCATTTCTAATGCCACAGCAGTTTGACATCCATTCTTTCCTTTCCTTCTTTCCATACTTAATCCTTTATTTTGTCTTTCTGTTTTTTTATTTCTTCCTCCTTTTTCTTTCTTTTTCCTTACATTATTTTTCCCTTCTTTTTGCCTCCTCTTTACTTATGTGTTCTTCTCTTTGTTACTTTGTATCTATCAATCTCTCATCCCACCACTCTCCTCCCTACCATCTTTCCTATTTTCCTTCTTTTGCTTTTTCCCCTTTCCTATAATTCCACCATTCTGTCTTTTCTTTTTGCTTTCCTGAGTTCTATTCCCCTTTCACGTGAAAAATAACAAACGCTCCACCACGTAAAATTTTCAACAACAAAAAAAAGTTCATCGTTGCAATTATCTGGTGGATGATGCATTAGAAAGACTGATCTTATGGGTCAGCCCTTGCACAGCTCTTTGCGCTCCTGCAACTTGTGATAAGCTAAGAGCTAGAAGTATTCATTGTGTAAGGTGCCTAGTGGACGGCAACGGAGAGAAGGTAAGAAAGAAAAGAGTCAGACGAAGAAAGGAATAACAAGTGAGTAAAAGGGAAGGAAGGGATAGATGGAATGAAAGACAGAAAATGTACGGAAAGAAAATGTGAGAAAATAAGAAACAGAATGAGGTAGATGAAAGTAGAGAAGCAAATATGGAATGAAATAGAAGTCATGAAAGAAAGATCGCAATAGTAGGGAAGAGAAGGAAGAAAGGAGACAAGGAAAGGAAGGAAAGAGAGAAAGAAAGGAAGGAAGGAAGAATAAAATAAAGAAAGAACGAAAGAGAAGATACATGGAAAGAAAGGAAGAACATACAGCAGTGAGAAAAAAGTGGCATTGGAAAAAATAGACGATATTGAAAATCGAATGAGAAACTCACGATACAGAAATGGGAAGGAAGAAGGAATGACTGATGGAAAGTAGTGAAAATATCACTGCAGCCTATCGTTCATTGAGTCAATTTCAGAAATGTAACATTGCACTTGAGAGTTTAAGTCTTTTTTTGCTACCTTGTAACAGCACCCACAAGCTTCCACAATAGGTCTTTTTTTTATGCTGTTTAGCAAGAGCCAGCGCCTCAGCCAATACAGAGGGCAAGACGCCAGCCTCCAGAAGCCGAGACGAGGGCTCATTTTCGGGCTTGATAACATATGTACCCCACTCACCAAAGGTATGGGCAGGATTGGTCAAGGGATGGACTTCAGTGGACCAAAACTCAACGCATCCAAGTCTGAGGTGACACTGCTTCATGGGCAAACTACTGCCCCACCCTGCCCCCTCCCTAAGTGTGTTTGGGTAGGGTCCATTTTACACGGCCAGAGTAAGAGGCCTGGGCTTAATCTCCAAATTAACCTGGGTTTAAAAGGCCAGATTTACTGCTGATCAGATTCCCCTTTCGTAAACTCCATGCCAAAATCATGGTGCGTAATTGCACCTTGCTGCATCAGTATCCTGATGAGCGACACCTGCTCTGCCAGTGGCACCCAGCAGGTTCAGCGGTCACAGATGACCACTTGACAGCTGCAGTGACAGCCACATCTCTGCTGCACACGGACCGCATTTAAAATATGCACACCCCGGTCTCAAAAACGACATAACTCTGAACAGGATGCCCTGGTGGCACAGACAACTGTAAATATAAGCCATGCTTGAGTTAGGGTATTGTGGCCAACTTCTCTGAGTTATCCCGTTAAATTGATATCCTGAGTTAAATTGATATCGCACATGTGTCAGCTCTGTGGGCCCAGTTTAGATGTAGAAGGTATGTGCATTCCACCAGACAGGCTGGATCCTGCCCTACTGGAACAAAGGTAGCCTGGTGACGTGCCTTTCTTTGTCTTTTCCAAGGGCAGGTAACTAAACACCCTTTTCCCTGGGACAGAAACTCCACAGGACGCTGACCTGGGAGCAGAAACCCAGAGGCAGACTGATTCACAAAAAGGCAGATCTCACACCAGAGTGCTGCATTTCTAAAGGCCTATGAAAGCCAGCGAGGGAGTTGTACAGTTTTGGGAGGGTTCTGCCATCTTGATTCTCTCTCCCTCTCTCTTTCCTGTCCCCTCCACTTCTTCTGGGGCTAAGCACTTTGGGTCTGGCATCATAAAGGCAAAGTACACATTTCAAGAGCAGGGATTGGACGCCTAGAGCAGGCTAGCTTTAGTCCAATTACCTGGGGACTTTTGCCTATAAAACAAGGGGTCTCCCACCACTTCTTGGAATTGTCTGGACCCATCTTGAACGTTCCTGAAGATTTTGTTGGACCCTGCTGAGAGAGAAGTCCTTTCTAAATTCCTCCTTTTGTGGTGTGAGGCAGAACTTTCAAACACAGAAGCAAGATCTGTCCCCTAACCATCCCCACGGACCATTGTGGGTGAACACTGTTGCTGAACCATAAACCTGCCTTTCTGCCAGCCACCCTGTGCCTAGAACCTCAATGTGCTGCAGGTCCCCTGAAGGTGTGTGCCAGCCTCCCTGTTTGGGAGCCTGAGAAACAGACTAGCATTGGCCCTTAGGACCCTAGAGTGGAACTCACAGCACCTGTAAGCCAGAACTGCCAAGGTCCCGGTTGTCAACGACAACCCGCTCTGAACCGTGATTTAAGCGCACCTCGATGTGAGCGGTCCAGCAGAACCAATCAAAGCGGCCCTTTGCCGTTTATTGTTCTCCAAACCGCTGCCCGCAATTCGACCTCGTTCGCCGCTGCACCGCACCAGCAAAAGTGCATTGTTGCCCCCAGCTCGAACTACAAAGTACTGCTGCGTTGCCTTGCTCGAGTCACCATCGAAAACACAAGCTTCTTCATAGCCGCTCCTGTGAGTCTGCTGACCCGACCCTGGTGTTCCCAGAACCGCGACCTGAGAGCCTTTGCATCAAACCAACTTGCCTGCGCATGGTGGTACCAGCTCAACTGCTCTCAATTCTCGAATGCCGAACCAGACCTAGTAACCATCTGATCCTCACTGCTCGAGTAGAGGTTTTGAGACTGCAGCTCCTCTTCCATTCGACCCCACTTTGACATCAGCTTGTTGCTGGACCATCGCAACTGCCTCATGTGTGATTTGAGCCTGGTTCAATACCTGGTTCAATGCTGTTGAACCTCTAAGACATTTATAGATGGCATTTGACTGATATCTTCCCCCTTGGCCATCTTTGGAACCTAGAGACTGACCAGGCCATTGTTATCCCTTTTTGCAACTTGAAGAAATATCCTTTTGAATGTTGGGGTCTTTTGAATTCCTTTCTCCCCTCATCTCATCACCAGGAGTGCTGCATCAATTCTATCTGTGCATATTCTGTGTTTCTTCTATAGGGGTGGGTTTTCAAAGTGTTTTCTAATTAGACAGTATTGCACATGGTTTGTCTAATTAAAGTATATATTTTTATAGACCCTTGAATGGACATTCCTTTATTTTTTACTGTTATACTTTGGGTTGCTACTGAACCACACTCACACCCCTCTTAAGAGTATAGCCTTACCTCAGCCCACGTTACCACAAAAGGCGAAGAAGGTATATCTCTTAACTGTGCCTATTCTACCTTTAGGGTTGTGTTGGCTCTTGGTTTGTAGAAGTGTGATGGCCGAGTTATATGATATGATATGATCGTTTATTTATATAGCGCCTATACACAATGTGTTTGAAAGCGCTTCAATTCAAGGGAGGGAACAAAGGAAAATACAACCACATTCTTACAGGCCATGAACAGTAAGGATGTGAAATTAACTATCATACGCAGCCTGACGACATTTCAGATAGTGCAAGAGCTAAGACATAGATAAGGAAGGGAGGGGGAGAGTGGGAAGGAAATGGAAACAGACAGGCGACTACCGTACTAGGCCTGATGACATTTCTGGTAGAGCCAGAGGAAAACAAAAGGTGAGGGAGAGGGGTGCAGAAAGGGAGGGGAGGAACAAAACAAGCGACTATCATACTAGGCCTGACGACATTTCAGTTAGTGCTGGAGGGATGGTGGGGAGAAAAAAAACAGTAATGGGAGGGTGGAGGAAACAGGCGAGGTTGCTATCATATTAGGTCCAGGGACAATTCTGATAGAGTAAGTGCATCGAAGAAAGTAAGGGGAGGAGATAGGAAAAGGGAGATGGGAAAGGAGGCGAGAAAAGAGAGTAAGCAGTCAAAAAGAGTGGAGAAGCAAGAGTGGAGAGCAAATACAATTGCAGAAGTCAGTAGTAACACATAATGTTGCAAGTCAGGATACAAGATGAAGATGGGAACAGCATGATTCAGGGCCACCATGAGTACAAGATGCAAAGGAAGTCCAGCATGAGAGTTGAGAAAGAGTGACACATTGTGAATGAATGAAGTCCATAAAAGTCAAATCTAGCATTGGCCACAAGACAGTGATGGTAAAGGAAGGCACCAGATGGGCGGGGCTTGCTAAGTGATGAAAAAGAGCAACAGGCAGGAAGGTACCAAGTGGGCGGGGCTTAGGCCAGGTGAACTAGATCCCCTTGCACCTGCTCCCCATCTGCAAAGGAAAAGAAGCTGGAGGGCTCCTTAAGTAGGGAAACAGAGCGGCAAGCAGAAAGGCACAGGTGGGCATTGCTTGCTAAGTGGTGAAAAAGAGCGGGAAGCAGGAAGGCACCAGGTGGGCGGGGCTTGCTAAGTGGTGAAAAAAGTGGGCGTTTTAGCCTCTAGTCATCCTTGCACTCCTGCAGGGCAGAAGTCAATTCGTCACCCCTGGTACCTCCACTCGTCCGATCAATGTATGGAAGCTGTTCCAAAGTTTAGGTGGTGACACATGAGGAGGCAGGACTTTCACAGCCCAGTGCCCCATTTGTGCAATGCCTTACTAGTAAACATCAGGGCTCTCTTCAACTTGCATGGTTTCCAAAAGCTTCAAAACCCACTGGTTTTTCTTTTTTGTTTTTGTTTGTTCTTATGGCACTCGCGCTAGGAACTATTTAGTTTGCTGTTTGTGCAACAAAAATCAATACAATCAATATTTTTCAAAGCTATAACTGTTTTCCAATGTGCTACTGAGATTGAGTCCATTTTTTAAAATTGATGCAGTTAGTGCCTATTTACACCCACAGTGAAAAGGAGGACATTTGCTTTCCATGCTGACTGTTTGGAAACATCTGGAATGACTGGAGGATAAGCCACTGCAAGGGATTGGGAATGGCCTGTTGGAGACCTGTTCAGAAGAGACCCACAATCACCCTTTTGCAGCGATGTTTGTATTGCTATTCAGCTCGTCTGCAACATTTGCTCTGCAGATCAATACTCCTTTCCATTTACTCGCCATGTTGGAATGGGTGAGCCGCCAGCCCCATCCCTATGTTATGCATTGTCCCCCACCAAGTCTGGAGGCAAGTTGACCTTTGAAAACAAGATGTAGCCTCGCCTGCTCGAGTGAAATTGAGGGCCCAGAACATGAAATTGAGGGCCCAGAACCACAGGGTTTTGGGTTGTGCATTCTACAATAGTAACATATGTTCCCCTCAGCGTTGCCGGAGGTTCATTTGTTGACTTCTGCTCCGGACTAAGGCAGGTCCCAGTTCCCTAAATGAACAGTAGTACAAGTCTGCTCCAAACCAATGGTCTCAAACTTTAAATCATGCTGCTTGGGTTCCCCTGTTGCTTTGAGTACTCTGGCCTTAAGGACTGCCTGAGCATAGTCCTGCCAAGACCCTCTGGAGAGGCCTCTTGCTGGCTTTATTGTCTGTGGACCTGGACTGTCAATGAGCTCTTTGTTTTTGGCAGTGAGTAGCACATGGTAGGAAAGAGAGATCAGGGAGTGAAGCGCACGCGTCTGGCATTTTGGTTCACCCTGAAGGAGAGTTTGACTGCTAGCAGGGCCAACTCAGCCCTTTATCCTCCTTCTTAAGTCGAAAAATCGAGTACCGTTAATTTCAATACTAATAATACCTATTATTACAGTGCTTAGAAGCAAGAGGAATCTGGCATGAAGTACTACTATGAAATGTGCCTTTATCTAGAGGAGGGGTACAATAAAAAGTCATGTATGCCATAAATTCTCCAGGCGTACATCCAACATCATTTCTCACTCCCCAAGAGTCAATTGTCACTCACCAATTGCTAGAGGCCAGTGAACATTTAGTGTCCTGAGCTCTGGAGCCTTTCAGGTGTGGTCCGCCATTCTGCGTGAGTGGCTGGGCACTCCGAGCACTTTACAGCCCTTATGTGGGGATATGTGTTAGTGTGCATCCGAGAAGACACTTAAAAATGGGTAGCCTAAATCGGGGGGTTCCCCTCTTCCCGCCCGGTGGACTAGCCCTCTGGCTCTTCCATTGACATTGCAAGCCAAGAGGCAACTCAAAGGAAAGCCAACCTCTGATTCAATTTTATGTACTAATTGGGAAACCGATGGGAAATCAAGAATCATCACTCGGGTTGGTACTTCGAGGTTCTGGAGGATCTAACCTTCAACTAACTTGGGTAACAACATAGAATAACCCATTATTTTATTTTATTTAATGGCTGTGGGTTCTGTGGCGAATCAAAGGTATTGGTGGCGTGACCATGACCATACCGTAATGGTGGGGTGGAAATCTGCAGTCTCAAGTAGAACGGACCGGCCAGGAAATCCCACGCCCAATAAATGAAGTGTCAATCTAATTAACAAAGACCTGTTTTTATTAACAATCCATATAAAACAGGGACAGCAGCAAACACGGAAACGTCTCCATGCTCTCAACGTCTTCAAGCTTGACAACAGTTTACAAGCAAGAAATACACCACAACTGACGTCACATTACACTCTTGATTGTAAAATCCTACGGAAAGGTTGGGTTGGTTAGGGGAATCATCTATATATGTAATGCATAGCTGTAAGTCTTTCCATTGGTTACACTTTATCTGATGGCTCACCTGAGACAACCTCTAAATTGATAACGGTGAATACATGTCATCTCTACACTACTTGATTGATTAATGCAACAGTTGTAAAACAGCATTATTTGAGAATTGGGATTGGTTGGCATTGGTTTTACCAACCTTGACTACTTGGTCATCGGCACATCACCAACAATAGTGATAGGGTGAGAGGCACCAAGATGCTGCTTTTCCTAATCGTAGACACTATCTCTGATTTCCTAGGCTATGAGCTAAGACTTCTAGCTTTGAACTTGGCCTCTTCTTGGATCTTTGTTCTGACAATTTGAGGGCAGTGAAGGCCTCAGTTTATCTGTGTCTGGAGCTAATGAATAACAGCTATTCTCCAACTATAAGCAACGTGTGAGGAGACCACATTTAGGCTTATTCTGCTTGTCTTTTCTTAGGATTTTAGCCCTTATTGATGTGGGTGTCTTTACCCTTCCTGTCCACTAGAAACTTGTTCGAGCTACTCTTCTTCCAATACTAAGCCTTAATTAATTAGCACCTGGTTTTGACGGGCTGTTTGTTTCTTTATTTAATTTAAGAGAAATGTGCCTTACGCTTGGGAAATATCTTCTGTTCTCTTCGGTGCTAGTCCTAACCTGCCTTTTCTACCGTGACCTTGGAAGGAGTGGTGCAGCAACTGTCTGCTTTGATCTGTATTTTCAGCTGATTTAGCGAGCCGGACCTCCCTGCAATCTCAAGGTTTTTTGATGCTTCCCATTCACTCGAATGTGGCTGTGCCGTCCATTTCATCCAACATTGCCAGTCGTTACTGTTGCGTTTCTGCATTAAGCACGTTTTATATGTATTCTTATACCTCTTGGTTTCATCGTATAAATTGATTATATGTCTTCTAGGGTCCATTGAATGCAGGTAACATTCTTCATATCTAAATGCAGTTTGACCGAGTGTCTGTGTATCATCATGGTGACTGCATATCTGCTTCATGTCTGATGCGTATACGTATGTCAGTTTAGCAGTTCTGTTACTTGGTTTTCGTCATCTTTCAGTTACAGCATGTTAATTTCTTCTTGAGCTTGCTGGTACATCTCTTCTTTGATCGATCCAGGATAAGGTCGGTCGGGTTGCCTTAGTGAATAGCGCCTTTCATATTTGCAATTTGGCAGTGGAGAAGAGGCGGACGCCAAAAGCGATGCACTCCTTTCGTTCCTATGATATAGAGGCGGTGGGGGGGGGTCATGGTATGAATGACACATTCATCTGTATTTAAACAATACCGTGGTGGGCTAGGAGCCCATCGGACACCACCAAGACCATTGCTGCAGGAAGCGCTAACAGCTTCCACCTGACAGCTTCTGTAGAGAAGAGCAGCCCGCAGAGACTCCAGGAAAGGGAAGCAAAAGAAGCTCACGAGCGAGAACGCAAAGCAGGTTAACCGTGTGAGTGCCGAGCCAGTGACTTCACCCTGGACAAATGCAGGTACAAGGGTGAACGGGAGAAGCAGGAGCCCACCGGGGGACCCTATTGTGAGGAGAAGAATGTTGGAAAGGCGTGAGGGCAACGTTTGAGCAGTAAACCAGAGTGACTGGCTATACGAGGAACGAGTAAAGAGCATAACAAACAAGGCTGATTGGGAAACTGGAGAAAGGTGGAAACAAATACCCTGGGAAGGAGGGAAAAAGCCACCCGAACTCAGGGTTGAAGAGTGGGAAAACATCTCATCCAAAAGTGTAATGAGGGATGTAATTCGAAATGCCAAGTGAATTGAATAATAAGACAGGAAACCCAGTAGAGAGAATCCAGGAGAGGGGGATTCCTAATATGGATGAAGTCCTACGAAACCTAAGAAAGGTGCATACCACAAGGAAAGTCGATATAAGCATAACAGTAAAGAGAGTACAGAACCGATAACTAGTTGGGATGAGCTACGAGAGCTTCTGAGGAAAGCCCCAAGAGGGTGTCAGAGAAGATGAGCCTATGAACTATAATTCTAAACAGAGACATTTGTGTTATTGACAATACAAAAAGCCAAGATAAAAGCCCTGAAAGAAAGCCAAAACCAAGAAAGCAGAAAGGGAAACGACCAAGAGATGAGAGACACTCTTTTGGCATACTTCAGTTCATATTAGTGAACAGGTCAGGTAGTGTTAGGGTTGGGACCGGGGACATTTACTTTGGACCACCTGATGACAGACGGGCACCTTTAGTTACTTTAGATATGCAGGGAAACCCCTGTAGCAAAAGGTAGAGATAGGCATTTTCTTTATTATTTAATTTTAAAAAGTTAACATGTCCAGAGTGTGTCCGACTCCTTCTTCCGACTCGCCACAGTTCTTATCATTCCCTATGTACTTGAAACTATTTGGCATCCAATATCCAGAAAGGTTCATGGGTTCATGTGATTTTCCCCATATATTTATCTCTTTTTGGAATGCTTCCTCATTTAATATTTTTTTTTAAGTCTTTAAAGAACTATTTATTTATATGACTGCATTTTTCATTGATTTGTTACTCTTCTGAGTTGTGGTAGAGTACCTTGTATTCCCTATTACACCTCTATATATTTCGGTCTCTATGGATTATGAGTCTAATTTAGCCTTTTTACTCAGAGTAATTTATACAGCGGCCTGAAAGGGATCCTGGGTAGTGCCAGATGTGTAGCTGCCTTGATTGGCCACTTCACTATGCTTGATAAAAGCCTGATACTAGCAGAAAATGATGGGATGTGCCACATATCTTACAATTAAGATGCTAATGATTATGATATTGACTAGATCAAGACCATAGAAAAATCATTCCTTCCTACAAAGCTCATCAGCAGCAGATCATTTCATACAGGATATATCTTTACATATGACCAGCTTGTTGAAAACCTACAAAGGTACCAGACATTGTGACCAACTGGGTGGGGGGTTGAGGAATGGAACTTTTGAGGAGGTTGCTAGATTGTAAGGTGCCTAAAGCAGAACGTCAGGAAATAGAAGAAGCCAGGTGGTGTTGGAGGGTGCTAGCCCACATAAAAATAGGGAATGCTTATTAGATTTCACCCTGCGTGGCCAATCTAGTGGAGGAGGTTGGGATGATTGGCATCCAGGTGAACTGCCAGAGCATTTTGGCCTGCATTGTCCTGCAGTCTCCCTGGCTGACCACAATCCCAGAATGCAGGAAATGTGTGCCTGCATGACAGAACAGGCGAGCCTGATGGCTGCTCCGGTATGTAGGCACAGCCAACATTTCCACCACAACGTGTGGCAACAGAGGTCTGCTAACTGTGCCTGGTGCCGGTAGCTGTGGCGGGGTCTCTATTGCACACCACTGTGCCCTATGACATGGTGGGACATCACCTGCATCTACAGATGTGCTGGGAAATTCTTTCTCTGCACCAATAGAGCAGGCTACTATGGGGGCTCTAGTGGTGAGTTGCACATGCGTGTGAATCATCTGTTTATGCTAACTCTGGCATGATGGAATACGGAGGCTGACAACATGGTATAATTGTGGCTATAGACTTTTATTCAAATAAAGAAATTAACCTACCTCTCCCTAGTTCTAGAGGGGTTTACCAACCTCAACATAGAATAACTTGGGTTCTTGTCAGGATGTAAGTCAAAAGAAACCAATATTCTGTTCTCTGTCCAAGCCAACTACTCTATCCCTACCATTAATAAGTAAACCTAGCTATTTGTCTTATTATTCCTTGTTATGAGCTCTACCTTGAAGTCACAAGGCATGCAAGGATACTGTGAACTCTCTGTACCCAGTATAGTCAAATCATCATATGCAAACCCTCAATCTAAACACACACGGGTAGCTGCATTATTGAATAAATATATGTCCATGAGCCTTACGCCCTCTGCTGTAGAACCAACTGGTGATACTATATCCACGGTTACAATTATACCCAAACCGATGGAAGACATGGAGGGATCTAATGGAGAATTTAATGGAACGGATGCTATTACAGGAGCCTCATTCACAGCTAGGATTTCTGGGCAGGATATGCATTTTTTTTATCTCGGTATTTTCTATTAGAAACAATTATGCAAGATAATACAACTAATGGTATCTCACTGCCCCCTAATCTGCCCCCATCAGAGGCAATTGTGTCACCCGGTCCCTCAGAAGCAGCCCTACTTGGTAACACAGGCCATTATCAAAGGATCACAGCTCATAACAGCCAGCCTTGAAATAACAAAATAGACTTGCCTGGAAAGACTGAAGATATTCATTCAAAGAAAGAAACACATGCCCTAAAGTGTGAACTTTTAAATACTTGTTCACTTGTGAAACATGCAACAGAGGTAGCAGATTGTATCTGTAACTCTGGGACTGACTTGTTATTCCTAGCCGAAACATGGCTTAATTCAGCTGCTGATCCGGCTTTGTCGCTTTCATTGACATTGCAGATTCAATTAAGAATACCTGTATTACGTCTATTCTTTAAAAAGTCTCATTAGACCCAGGTGCTCCAGGAAACTACTGTCCTATCACACAAATCAGTTTCTTGTTGAAAATGCTGGACAAAATTGCTTACACACAAATACAGCAATTTGTTGTTTCCCATAACCTCCTAGGGAAATTACCAATCCGTTTTTTGTCCGTCTCATGGTACGGAAACATCAATTTTGGATGTCTAATCCAATATATGTGACATTCTCGACAAAGGCAAGCTTGGACTATTGATGTTTTTAGACCTGTCCACTGCCTGAGACGTTACCGACCATAACATCTTACTGGCAAGACTGACTGTGAGGAATTTGACCATCCGCATGGGGGGCCTGCGCTCGCCTTGGCTTTTTAAAAATGTTTAATTAAATGGAATGATGATAGACCAACCTCAGGAACATGTGGGGGGCTAATTCCTATGCTCACACCATGACAAATGCATAGACCTGTATACTCTGTGTGGACACAGCCAACAGGCACAGTTCGCCCTGTCATACTTAGTTGGAATGTGACAGCCAGGAGTATACTATGTACTCTCCCGGAAGGAGGAGGTCCAAGCTTCCCCCTGCCATGGCCATCCTGATTAACTAACAAAGGCTGCATGGATCTGCCCTTCTCTTTTGTTGGGCCCTGCAGCGAGTGGCAGCGATTATCATACTAATAGAGTGTACTCCAAAAAGTCCCACATGGGGCATGGCTGCATGCCTGGGACTGCTTGTTTACACTAAGCCTACCCATTAGGGTGACCCCATTCATCAGGTACACCAATGTGGTTTGCAGGAGCTATAGAGTTTGGTCTCGATGCAGCTTCAAGGGAGATCTGCAGCTCAATCAGGAACCACCGAGAGATCCATTAACCAGAGAGACCCTTTGATCAACAACAGACAGGAAGATGGGTGGGACTTAAGTGAGGGGTCAGAAATGTGAAGCTGAAAAGTTTTAGGTGATTTTTCAACATACTCCATTTTATTAAATCATAAATGTTTTCAAACACCTCACTATCCCTACTCTGACGAGGATTTCCATGCCTATCAAAACTAAAGGAAAAACACTCTAACATAAGATAACTGGCCCTCACACAACTTAACATTTAAATACATAAATAAAGATATGTCAATTCAGAGTAACATCAACATGATATTCACAGTGGGCCTCATTAGGAGTCCGGTGGTAGCCGTGCCGAAAAACTTGCAGGCTGCCGCCGGACCCGTAATACCATTCTGCCTCTGTGATTGCCGGAATCACCGGGGCATTACAACCCCATTGACCCGGTAATTCTGGAGGCGGAATTCTGTAAATCCCCATTCCCATGGAGTCCCATAGGACTCCATGGGGATGGAGACCATGGAAACACTGGTTCCGTGTATGACAGAGCTGGTGTTTCCATGTCCGCCTGCAGGCAGGTGGCGTTACTTCCGCCAGGTCAGACCTGGCGAGAGTGACACCTCCCGCCTGCAGGACTCGGAATCAGCCGGTCCGGAAACAACGGTGGCGGCGGATTTACTGCCACTGTTCTTTCCAGACCGGCTGACTTGTAATGAGGCCCAGTCTTTCTTGGTGACCTGGGCGAACTCCCTTTCTCCAGGTTTTAAGGAAATTGCAACTCAAATGTTCAACAGAAAGAAACCAGGAAATCTGTATGTGTAATACAGTCTTAGTTCAGTTCTTAGCTCCTTCAATGTTAAAGTCTGTTAATCAAAGTTCCAACAACAGAAAGGCTTCTCTTCTTGTTGAAATAAAGACTTTCCACTTTATTCCAAAATACCATCAATGTCCTTCCCTGCCACAATGCTTTGCCAAAACTTCCAGTTGTCCAAGAAGAATTACCACAGTTCTATGTGAGATTAAAGTAAATGCAACTTCTGCAAATGTTAATGAAACACAGTTGTTGGTTAACACATCGTAGGTCTTTTGTGGTAAACTAAGCCTCCTTCCCAATCAGGAACACCAGAAGGTAAGTAGTTTACATGTAGGTTTATTCCCTTAGATATAAAGTAGAGAAAGCACTGGGACATCCATTCAGCCCAGCACATTTGGTACAATTGACAGCAGTAGAACCCAGCACTCCAAACTTCCATCAACACCCCACATAGAATGTCAGTGACATCACCACACCAACACTCCACCTAGAATGTCAGTGACCTCACCAGACCATCATAACACTCATAGCCATAATCAGGCCACAGCACAGATTATGGCATCTTTCTTTACAAGAATCAGAATCACATTAGGTATCTTTGTCAGGATAGCTTCACAGTACTTCTACTTCCACTTCAACAACTTTCAACTTTGAGCAACTTCTACAAATGTTCACCATGAGGGCCTACTACTCTGCCTCATAGTAGTTCAACTGCGTTTGTGTTACTGAAATCTCTGATCTACTGACAACCAAGTATACCACCAAAGCCTCAGCACTTTGTGACTCTAAACAGTTTTCAGTTATGACAAGATTCACTTTAAGGTACTTCCACATCTTCAAGTACGTGAGTGCTGGAGAACATTTTGATGGAGACCTTTTGAAGTGATACAACTGGGAAGAGAGACAATGCTGATATTTTAACTTTGGAGATTTGTTCAAGTCTTTGGGGATTTTCAAAGGAAATATCCTCTTGTTGTTTGACTTGAAAGAACTGCGGAAGCAAGACTGACAAACATTTGCTTTGCTTATATTGTTGAAAATCTACTGAACTGTGAAAGTAACCCATAAGAACTGCTTTGTGTGAGGAGACTGGAGGCAAAGAGGAAGTGGCAGAGAGTTAGAGGACCATGAGAGGAGGTGGTAGAGAAAAAGAGGGGTGGACAAGAAGTGAAGGAGTGGTAGGGGAGATATCAAGAGGTGGAGAATAGAAGCAGAGTGATGGTAACTGAAGGTGAGAAGAATTATCAGGAAGAGGAAAACAACTGAGGAGAAAAAGGGGAATGAGAGGAGTGGGATGAAAGAACAACTGAGAAGAAACAGGTATAGGAGGGTGAAATGACCTATAAGGAGGAGGCAGTGACAAAAGCTAAGAGCCAGAAGGTGGAGAAAGTAAAGATGAAAGTATGGAGGTGGTGGCAAGGGGAGAAAAGCGAAGAAGCAATGAGAAGATGGACAGCGCATGCTCTGACATGAAGGGGGAGGGAGGCACAAGAGGAGGGAAAGGAGAGCACGAATATATGCAAGAAAGCGGATATAGTTAAGCAGGAAGAGGTGTCCAAACATAGAGGTGAATAAGAAAACAGGGTGGCTGAGACCCAAGTGCTTGGAGAGGGTGTGTCAGGATCAGTGACCAGCACCAACAGAGTAAAGGCTAACAATCCCAGGACCCACCAAAATCTTTTCTAAGTTCCCCAAAAATCTGACACCTGGCAGACAGAGAAATGACTGTGGTGGTACAAGCTTCACATAGAAAGAAGAATGGCATGTTGAAATCCTCTGTGAAGGCCAAGTATTCAGCGCCAGTAAGCCAAGAAAGACGTGCTGTGTAACATAAACTGCAAATGACTAACATTTTTTACCACCAACTGGCAGAGACTAACGGGGAGGGGCAAGGACTGATGCACTAACTTCATCTAAAATGGATGATTTGTTTATGTTTAGTTTATTTCCCCCAACGTTGCATAAATTCACCCCAATGTCAAACTCTGCTGTAACCGGCTGTATATCAGTTATGTCCAAGTCCACCTCCCCTTCCTCCTCACCTGTTTCTTCTGAGGAGCTTCCACGTTGACGGGGCTTTCTTTTGGTCTTCTTTTTTTTGTGAAGAGAAATGGTCTTCCGCAGTAGGCAGCCACCCTGATTCCCTTGTAAACAGGGAAGCAGGGGACCCTTCCTCCACAGAGACCACAAGAAGAGGAAGAAAAGCAACAGCTTAAAAAACCCTCTTCTAGCGGATCTGTACCAGTGCGATACAGGTAGGTAGGATTCTTTCCAGTTCTGATGATCGATAAAAATTCACAAGCCCCAGAAACCTCTGCACTTCTTTGACGGAACCAGGCTTGGGCCACTGTAGAATGGCATCGACTTTGGAGGGATCCATCCTTATGCCTTCCGGAGATAGAATGAATCTAAGGTAGGGGACTTCAGAAACTCAGAAGACACATTTGGCGGGGTTGGCCTTTAAATGATTATCCTGTAGCCTTTGTAGTACTTGGTGAAGATGAGTAGTATGTAATTGAGTATCCTTGGAAAAAGCCAAGATGTCATCTAGGTAGATGATGGTACAATGGAACAGGAGATCCGAAAATGTGCGGTCCATAAAACGCTGAAACACTGAAGGAGCATTCACTAAACCAAACGGCATCACACAATACTTGAAGTGACCGAATGGTGTACGGAACGCCATCTTCCACTCATCTCCGGTGTGTATACGTAGCAGATGGTAAGCTCTTCTGAGGTCAATCTTGGAGAACATCTTGGCTCCTTGTACAGCCTCCAGAATGTCTTTGATTAGGGGCATGGGATACCGATCTCTGATAGTAACCTGATTGAGTCTCCTATGGTCTATACAAGGCCTCAGTTCACTCGATCCCTTTTTGGGAACTAAAAACAGGGATGCCCCGGCAGGAGAGTGGGAATGACGGATGAGGCCGTGTTGGAGATTAGAATCCAGGTATTCTTTAAGCACCTCTTTCTCCCGTAAGGACAGGGAGAACATGCGCCCAAAAGGAACAATGGCATTAGGTGTCAGATTAATGGCACAATCCTCCGGCCTATGGGGAGGTAACTCTTGAGGGGCCTCATCCTGAAAAACCTTCTGGTATTGACCAAACTCCTTGGGTATATTGTTGATCTTCAAAACCTCCCTAGTTATGGAAGGATCTGGAAGGGTGTGGACCGTGGCCTGCTGATTAATAGAGGAACAGGATTGCCAACAAAACTCAGAAGAGAACGAAAGCTGGTTCCTCTTCCAGTCAATGAGTGGATTGTGCTTTCTTAGCCATGACACTCCCAGGATAACGGGGAAGTGAGCTGCCCTGATAAGGTCAAATTGAATTGACTCGGTGTGGTGGAGAATCTTCATTACCAGTGAGGAGGTGGTATGGGTGATGAGACCAGAACTCAGCGGTTTTCCGTCGACTCCCTCCACCTTTTGGTCTTCTTCTTTTTCCAGCCTAAGGATGCTGGTCTTGTCTGCCCACAAAATGTCCATAAAGCATCCTGCTGCCCCACAGTCCAGCAGGGCCAACACCTCACAGGTCTGACTTGGGAGACACAACTGGACCGCTATTACCATGAGCCGGTTATCCTCAGTGGTGTTGGCTGGAGAGATATACAGCGACACATAGGGACTTGGGAAACCCCCTCGGTAACTTGTCCCTACTAGTTCCGAGGGGTGGCGTTTCCCGACCGTCGGGGAGGTACATCAGGGCAATCCCTCAGGATATGTTGATTTTACCCACAATACATGCACAGATTGTTGTCCCTGCACCGTTTACGTTCTTCCGGAGAAAGAGGTCCTCTGGTTGTCCCAATTTGCATAGGTTCTTCCTTACTTTCTTTACTTTGACAGGTGGGAGTGGAGGTGGAAATGTTAGGTTCCAGTGGATTAGGAAATCCCCGGTTCTTACGGCGCTCCGAACGCCTTTCAGATATACGGAAGTCCAAAGGTCACTAAGTGTAGCTGGCCTTGGAACCCTTGCTAGTTCGTCCTTTAAGTCCTCTCTTAGTCCCCGACGAAAAATTGTGAATTGTGCATTTTCTTGCCAACCTGCATCAGCAGCCACTCTTTTGAAGCGTGAAATATAGGACAGCAAATCAGAATTACCTTGACGTATATCCAAGAGTTGCTCACTGGCCACCACGGCCGTCTCCTGTCTTTCGAAGGCCGTTTTAAACTGGGCTGTGAATCAGGAATAGTCCTGCAACAAAAGACTAGCACTAGTCACAAGAGGGGCTGCCCAGGATAAAGCATTCCCAGTTAAGTTAGAGATCACAAACCCAATGCGTGTCTGATCCGTGGCATATGTCTGGGGTCTGAATTCCTTGAATTTATGGGGAGACCCATCGTATTTGCCACAAGACAGCGGCATGGGGGTAAATCGCTGCGATACTGTTCATAGCGATCGACTCTCTGTCTAAGGGCAGTGTTCTCGGCCTTGACAGCCTGTAATTCTTGAGTCAAGTTGTGGACTGCGGAAAGGAGTTCCTGGACTTGTTCTGGAGATGCCATGATCTGGTCTTTTTAGTGTTGCAAACTGTCAAACTCTGCTGTAACCGGCTGTATATCAGTTATGTCCAAGTCCACCTCCCCTTCCTCCTCACCTGTTTCTTCAGAGGAGCTTCCGCGTTGACGGGGCTTTCTTTTTGTCTTCTTTTTTTTGTGAAGAGAAATGGTCTTCCGTGGTAGGAAGCCACCCTGACTCCCTGGTAAACAGGGAAGCAGGGGACCCCTCCTCCGCAGAGACCACAAGAAGAGGAAAAAAATCAACAGCTTAAAAAAACCTCTTCTAGCGGATCTGTACCAGTGCGATACAGGTAGGCAGGATTCTTTCCAGTTCTGATGATCGATGGGATGGATGGAGTGGCAAGGTGTCCCAGGAAGCGTGGATGCAGATGAGAATACGCTGAAGATATGGAAGTCTGGAGAGTGTGCCAGGCGAGCGAATCCGGAATGACAGCGTGGAGTAAACAAGCCGTAAAGGAAGGCACCCGAACTATACCCTGCAGCGCGGCCCGAGGAGCGGGAACGCTAGAGAGAAACTGGAGAACCAGACAACAGAGAGAAGAGGGGAAACGGAAGGGCAGAGACAGGGAAAGCCAAGAAGGAGAGAAAGGGAGAGAGGGATCAAGGAGGAGCGAGCAGAACGGGGAAACCGCCGCCAAGTCTACAGAGAAGCGGGAAAGAGCGAGCAGGGCTCAGTAACGGGAGTAAAGCAAGAGGAAACAATGTAGAAGTACACGGAGCGGAGCACGGCAACAAACCGAAAAGGCAAAGTTGCAACGTGCCGAACCGGAAACAGAGGCGGGACTAAATAGGAAAACAAGACAGACAAGAAAGACTAGACCGTGAACCAGGAAGTAAGAGGGCTGGAATGGAACATTCTAATTGCAGCACCAGCGCCAAGCATTCCAAAGACGCCAGTGAGACCTGCGGACTGGCGGAGGCGTGACACCTAATCCCTTTGCCTTTCTGTTGCTTAATAAAGACCCTTAAACCGTGGTACCTTGAATTCGAGTTGTCTATTGATCCCGGGCTATAACACCCCATTTCAGAAGTCTCAATTTTGCTTTTAATGCGTGTGTCGTTAATGTTCGATAAACGAATTTGATTCTCAAAGCAGAATCCCCTGCAACTCCCAGTGTTGTTTCCCAATCTTTGCTCTTTTCCCAAAAAGCCAATACAATGTTCTTCCCCCCTCACGTCAAGATTGCTCATGATAAGACAGATTACAAAGAACATGCAGTGTGCTCGAAGTTCTTTATTCTTCATGGCTACTGCAAAACCACATTCATGGCTCATTTACAGAGAACACTATACTGTCTGATTCATGGAATTATTTGCGTGAAAAACGCAGATTTGCGCGCCTTTCTGCCCGAAAATCCCCATACTTCAAACAGGGATTTTCGGGCAGAAAGGCGCGCAAATCTGCGTTTTTCACGCAAATAATTCCATGAATCGGCCCAATAATCTGTAGAGCAGCGAGATCTTACCACAGCAGTAACCAGTCATTGCTGTAGACTGTAGCAGTGGGCGATTCCTCCAGCAGTGCCAGGTCAGACCTATGGGATCCCACCATTATATGCTTCCAGCAGAAGTACACTAACAGGTCTAAAGAGCACCAGCAGTGCCTTATAAGTCACGTGCAAGCCCAGCCGTGGGATCTTCTCCAGATATGCAATGTCTGTGCAATAGGAATCCAGTAGTGTGTGAGCCTCTGGCACAAGTACACGCGATGCGCAGTGCCCTCGCAGTGCCATAGAACTCTACTGGGAGGATGTGCACACTGATGGGGCTCTGTATCACTGACAGGGCACTGCTGGAAGTAGGAGAGGGAAGGTGACAAACTAGGGTTATTTCGGTTGAAAGTAGAGGATTGGGGAGCATGGCACCTCTAAGAGCTTCACACTTTTTGTGGCTCAAATTGGAGTCCTGCGTAATTAGGCAGTGGGACCTGTTACGTTTACACTTTTGTGCAAACGGGTGCCTGTGGCCTAATTTTCTTCCTTTGCATGGCGGAGTGCAGAAGTGTAGTGTAGAAAGATGGCGTCCACGCTTGTACGGCACTCTTTTACCCTCCGCTGTGCAAATGAAGTAAATGCTGCCTGCCTTGTACGCATGGCAGGCAGCACTTGGATTGCTATGGAGTCCGCCTTCTTTTTGCTTGTGTAAAAAGGAGCTGGACTCCATAGACACCCACAGCATTTCCGCCAACATGAAAATCCATGCTAGTGCTGAAGCTTTAGTATTTGTGTGGTGGAGAGGAAGGGATTAGCAGAATTGTAACGTATGATCCGCCCCACCTCTCTGTGTTGTATCTTGCATAGTATGAATGAGGTCTGAGTCAGTGTGATAGCTGTGTTGGAATGCTAGGGGAGCCTGGAGTGTTGGGGCACCTGGGGATTCCAAAGGGGACGGTTAAGGACTTGGAGCTGGGCAGGGAACCAGGGAAGAAGCTACTGATGATCTCTCTCTCCTATATTCTATACTGAACCTGTAACCAAGACAATAAAGTGTATTTCCTATTTTCTACATACCTGAGTCAGCCTGGTTCCTGCTCCTTGTTATTACTGGCTCAGGGCAGATCCTGCAGGAGGCAGGATACATCACTCTGCCATACAAATGTGGCAAATGGAGTTCACATAAAAGAAATGTTTAAAAGCCTGACGCAAGGCTATTACGCATTTTTGCTTATCTTACGCCCCATCCTATTTGAGCTCGTTTGTATCTAAAAGGATGGGACTCTACCTGAGAATCACTTAAAAGCAATGAGGACCCCCCCCCTCCTCAGCCTAATCCAAACCAGTGAAGAAAGTGACTTTGACCTGAACTGACAGGGCCCCCTGAGGAGGGGAAGAGTGTTGATGAGAAGAGAAGCGAGTACTGGGAGGCATGTGTACTGTGTTGGGACCCAAGATGACAATACCTGCTTTTATGTGGCTTTAACACCCCTTTCCAAGGTCTGGAATGGGGATAACGGCCTGGCAGCCACGTTAACGGCCCGAGGGTGGATAACGAGTACTCCGGGACATTAGCCCCCACCCCCTTTTTCCAGCTCTTGAAACGTGGTGTTAACACCATTAGCACTCCGTGTTACCAAAACGGTAACCCAGGGTGCTAAAAAAATAGTATTTTTGTTCATTCAACTGGACACTGCGCATTTAATTTCAGCCGTCCGAAAATTTCGAATGGCTGACGATTTTGACCAAATCCCCCATTCGTGGCATTGTAGTGAACAAGGGCAGCGGGGCTGTACCCCGCACCCTTGCTCACTATAATGCCAGCACGTGCTGCTGGGCAGCCGTTTGCGTAAAGTTTAAGAAAATAAAAGGACCTTGCAGCGCCGGTTCCCGATCACGGAAGTGAATGGGAACAGGCATCGCAGGGACACAGCGAGTCGGTGGCACACAGCCGCAAGGTAAGTAAGGGGGAATGGGAGTGGGTTATGTATTTGTTTTGGTTTGTTTTATCATAACAGCTAAACCGTATTTTTGCCCGAGGGTTTTTTCGGCCGCATTTTTTTCCGTTACAGTAAAACAACCCAAATCCGAGATTTCTGCCTGGGATCCGCAGAACCTGAATTACTGCGTCCTCCACCTGGGCTGCTAATTTAGCAAAGTCACAAGAACCTCTAATTTGAACAAAGAAGAAATGACTCAACTAATGACCTATAAATTAAGAGTTGGTGGCCTATAAACCAAGAAAAGAGAAGCTATGCTTTCCACGCGCCAAAAGGATGTTTTCCTGGGCTCCAGATTGTCCAGATGACCCTTGCTCTCAATCCCTTAACAATACTCCAATTATCCCATCATACCACAGTTAGAAATGTTCTTGCCTTTGGCAGGCCGAGGAAGGCGAAGGGGCAGTTTCCTGCGCCAAGTATCCCCTCCCTGCTGTGCTTGGAGGGGCACTGCAAGATTAGCCTGTTGGTTGCACCCTCGAGCTGAGCTGTGAGAAAAACACTAGTTGCGGGGACTGTGCAGGGTAAGGGTCCCCCAATTAAGTCCGTTTGCAGGCCCCACCTATTGTTGTGTGACTCTGGTTAATGCAGGTGGCAGGGTCAACGTCCTGTGGTGATGGTGGGAGCGTCATTCTGTCAGAGAGGTACAGTTTATGTTTATGTTTAACATTTATATAGCGCAACCAGGTACCCTAAGGCTTAAGGGCGCTGTGAAACGTAAAACAAAACAAACAGAACTAAAACAGAAAAGTTGGACCTGAGTCTAAAATAGACTCCAGAGCATGAATCAAACACGCACAGGATCAGGCAAGAGTCAGAAGTGATTTATACAAAAAGAGCAGTTTTCAGCCCCTTTTAAATATTTCCGTTGAAGAAGTGGTCCTCAATATGGCTGCTAGCGAATTCCACTTAAGAAAGGGCTGCCGAGGAGAATGCTGAGTCCCTGGATTTTTTTGTTTTCAAACGTGGCATAGCCAAGGTGTTGGAATCATCCGATCGAAGGGATCTAATGTTGTTTTTTACCATGACTAATTCTTGCAGATGGAGTGGCATGACTCCATGTATGCATTTATGTGTGATGAGGAGAAGCCTGAACACAACCCTGGCCTGCACAGGTAACCAATGTAAACTACGACGAGCTTCCGACACGTGGTCTCTTCTAGACAGACCTTTCACTACCCTAACTGCACCCTTTTGTATGACCTGTAACCTATGAACATCTGATAACGGCAACCCCACAAGGAGACTACAACAATAGTCGATCCTAGATCCAATTATGGCTCTTGCCAGGGTTTCGGAGTTTGATTCTGAGATAAAAGGTCTAAGGCAGCGAAATAACTTGAGAAAATATGAGGCCGATGAAACGAGACTATTCACTTGGGCAGTCATATTCAGGTTTTTGTCGAGATAAATGCCGAGGGTTTTTACCTTGCTCATGACCTCAATATGGCAGCTATCTATGAGGAACGACTTATAGCTAGGACCTAACTTCTCTAATTTGGACTCTGAGCCGATAAGTAAAAGCTCTGCTTTGGCGCTATTAATGGCTAAGCCATTTATCACCATCCAATTTTGAATTTTTTTTATAGATCTCATTAATTCTTTGTTCATCTTCCACATGGAATCAGGATATGGGGATGATACATTGGGTGTCATCCGCATAATTTGCAAATATGATCCCCTCTTTCTCCAGCATCTGGAAGAAGGGGATCATAAATATATTATAGAAGCACGGCGACACGCTGGCTCCTTGAGGGACCCCGTACGTAAGTATTGTCGGTTTTGCTTCGGCGATGTCACTGGCCACTCTATTTTGTCTGTTCTTCAGAAAGGAGATGACCCAATTTGTTGCTTCAGTGCAATCATCCAGGGTGAAAGTAAGATTGGGATTTCGGAAAGTCATCTGTTGCTATGGCAATGCTGATGTCGGGTCGACCATGTTGGGTAGGGCGGCTGCATTTGATTGGTGGGCCCTAGTGTATATTAGGTGAGCTCTAATGCAGGGCAGTTGGTGTGACAACAGCCTGTATGAGAGAGCTCTGGATGGGAAAGTATTTTGCAAGGACATATGTCCTCATCATCCAGGTCCTCTGAAAGAAATGGAAAAAGATTAAAGGGAAATTGTCATCTCTCCTAAAGGAGATTGTTCAAAATGTTTAGGAACACAATTAAACAAAAGGGGATAAAGAAGACAAATTGAAGATACTCTCCCTCTTCTTCATCCTGTAGTTCATCTTCCTCCTCTTCCTCTGATTAATTTCAGGAGTCACTTCCCTCCTAAGAGGGTGAGCAAAAGGGGGAAGTGGCTTCAGTCCTCATAAAGGTTGCACATTATATGGGATTCTTAGATCTTGAACCCCCCTGCTGCTGACAAAACAACCACAAATCCACCGCCCCCGTTCAAGCACACCTTGAAGTCTGGGCTACACCTTCTATCGTTGGTGAAGGATGAGACACTTAAGGAGTGGAGAGAGCTAGCTGGTAGTTGGCTGTTCCTATATTTATGGCCAAGCTATATCCTTTGACAGGGCCTGGACATGGACAAGTCTCTTCCAGTGACTTTAATTCAGATGGATTCAATTCTGCTCATCCTAGTGAGTAGGTCATCCAGAGCCTCGGAAAAAGCCATTAAGGATACTACAGATAGGAAAGTGGATAGGGCTCTAAAGAAGGTCTATGGAGAAGCACACCTGGCCATTGGGGCAGTGACATAGTCATTGTACATGGCAGGGACAGTCATGCAGGTGCCTAAGAATATCCAAGGCCTTACATAATGGTACTGACCCCATTCCAATGCTACAAGTCAACAGGACTCAGAGATAGAATTTATGTTGAATCGTGCATATGATGGGGTCAAGGCATCTGCGATGGTCATGGGGTTCTCCATTGCGGGGTGACGACATCTACACATTAAGGATTGGCCTCAGGCTCCCATCAAAAGGTTACAGCCACGAGGATCCCTTTTGAAGGCCTGCTGCTTTTCTGTGATACCTTGGAGGACAACGTTCACATAGTATTCAAAGTCAACAAGCATCCATGGAAGTTGGGAAAGACATCTGAGAACAAGTCCAAACCCTCCTAACCCAGTAAGAGGCATTATAAATCGAGACATTCTTTCTCTTCAGCAAGCTTAGTAGTATGGGAGTAAGACAGAATTGACAGCAAAAAGACAGAAAGGCGTTGTCTGCCCAGAAGACATCCAGAATCCAGACCAGTAGGAGGGCAGGTGTGAGGGTTCGACTAGAGTTGGGCCAAGGCCTCTACGGATTCCTGGGTCAACAGGTTGATCCGGCGGGGGTAATATATTAAAGGAGTCAATGTTACAGTCAATTCGAAAACTTCTTCAGAAAAACGCCATTTTGAGGGTCCCCAAGAAACAAGAGGTAGGGACCAGGGGTTTCTATTCCATAGTCTTATGGTACCCAAACCAATTGGGAAAGTCTGGCTCATTCTGGACCTAAAGAGACTAAAGCACTTAAATTTCAAGAAGCATTTCAAGATGGAGTGTCTTCAGGGGGCAATTTCCCCGATCCATGAGGGGAATTATTTAGCTTCACAGGATCTGGGAGCGGCCCATTGCCATATTCCAATCTGGAGAACTCATCAATAATACTTACGGTTTCCAATAGGCAAGGACTATTTAAGTTCAGGGCACTCATGTTTGGTATGGAGTCGTCTCTGAGCATTTCTACCAGAGCCTTGGGGCTGGTAGTGTCATAAATTCACTAGTAGGCCATCCATTTGTTATTCTATCTAGATGATTGTCTATTTAAAGCATCAACACAGGATCAGTTCCATTGGAATGTATGTCAGTGGGCTTCCTGATAAATTGAGAACATTCCAAGCTATTACCATCTAAGGACCTCAATTTACCAGGGAACAATTATTCACAGCAGAGGGGAAGGTGCTTCTGCCGGAAACCAGAGCAGTCAACCAGGAGTCAGCCCTCCATGCTCTCCTATGCAGTCGTCTGGTGCCTGCGAGAGACATTTTGCAATCTCTGGGGCACATGGTGTCCTGCGTTTTCCTGTTTTGTTGTATTTGCCTGCACAAGACCACTTCTGTTCCATCTGCCCTAGAACTGAAAGACTCCCAGAACTTCGAGGCTCTCCTTCGTGTGTCAGGGTCTTTGAAAGCCAATCCGAGCTGATGGTTCCAAAGCGGCAACCTATTCAGAGAATTTCTGCTCAAGATGCCCTTGTGGCCATTGTTTTTACTGACACCAGCAAAGTGGGTTAGGGTGTGGTTGTGGAGGGGCAGATGCACAAGGAGAAGTGGTTGGAACCGGAAGCCCATCACTCCTCCAATTGGAGAGCTCTGGCGGTAGTTCTTCGTGCTCTGAAGTTCTAATCCCCTGATTCGTCTGGGAAGGGCAGTGACTCTGCAGACAGACACTACCACGGCCCTGCCGTATACCAAGAAACAGTGGAAGGACTTGCTCCAGAAGGCTAGAACAGCCTGTTCTGGAATTGGGGTCCTGAGCTGAACTGAACCTATCCTCTATCAAGATAACCAATATCAGGGGCAAGGACCATCTGTAAGCAGAGATTTTAAGCAGGAAATTCCCTTCTACTTCAAGGGAACTCCTCCCAGAGACATTCCTCACTGTGTGCAGGAGGTTCAGCATTTCCAGGTTGGATCTTTTTTGCCCCCCCCCTCCGAGAATGCCAAACCCAGAGGTTCTGTACTAGGTTCCCTTGTTGGGAATGGCAGATTACTGCGCTGCAGATTTGGTCAAAGGAGAATTGGTCGCAATTCTTTTTTCTTTTGACGAATTTTGCTGCATATATATATCGAGGGTGGGTTTAGGGAAATCATTATTGTAGTGGGTTTAAGAGGGGATGCAGGGGGTCTACACCCTCATATATGTGGCAAAATCCACCTGTCAAAAAGAAAATGTGACCAATTCTCCTTTGACTAAATGTATTCAATGTAATCCCCATAAATTCCCTTGTCAGGAGGCCTGAGCAGAGGATGCAATGGCTATTCAGTGGGTGAAAGGCCTGCTGCATGCATTTCCTCCTCTGCCTTTGCCCCCAAAAGTAGCACTGAAGATCTCAGACTCTGCAGCAGAGGTCATTCTGATAGCTCCTGTTTGGCCTAGCAGATCCTGATTTCCCTTAATTCTGGACTTAGCAGTTTCCCCAGGTGATCTTCCAAATCATCCTTATCCCTTTTTAGGATTTCGGGCGGGGAATCGAAGAAAGCCAACTTGGTGAGCTTGTTAATTGAGCAGCAGAAACTTTGGCAATATGGCCTCTCAGGAGGTTTAGCTAGGGTGATCCTGAATGACAAGATTCCATCCACTCTTAAGAATTATAATAAGCACTTGAAGAACTTCCAGAACTGGTGTGAACAGAAAAAAACATTCTGGACTTTAAATGTTTTTTCACTGATCTTCGTCCGTTTTTGCAAGAGGCATTGGACTTTGGGTTTGAAGTCTCTAACCTTTGGGCCCACTGGGAAAAAATAAGATCATTCGGGGAACAGAGGGCATGGGAATGTGGCTTCCTGTCTTCTGAAACGCTTTTCTCTCTTTAGACCATTGTTCCGATAGCCCTTGCAGATGCTCCATGTGAGCCTACTGAAAGCATTTCCCTGAAATTCTTTACTCGTAAGACTTTTTTTGGTTTCCATAACCTCTGCCAGAAGGCTTGGGGAACTTGGGACCTTAGTGTGCAAGGCCTCCTATCTCAAGGTGCAAGATGATGCTCTATTTCTTAGATGTGACACACCCTTCCTTCCCAAAGTTATCTGTCTTATTGTTCTCCCCTCTTTTCTGTCCGTTCAATGAAGTGTCATGGTATTGATTGGATTGTGGGGAGGAAAGTCCAGATGTAGCTTGAAGATCAGGGTCTGTTAGAATATCAGAAAGCTTGTTTGTGACCTTTTGGGGATCAACCCTAGGCAGGAAGACTGAAGTACTGACTATTAGCAGATGGGTCAGAGTCATGGATTTCTCCTTAGTGGGGATTCCTGGCCACCCAGAATTTAGGGAATGTCAACCAGGGAGATGGATGCCCCTTTGACTGAAGCAGAGAGGGTGTCCATGCAGGGCTGTTGCAAAGCAGCTATATCTGTGAATCTGAACACCTTCATTAAGCTCTATAGGTTGAATTTGCACAATCAAAACTCAGGTGTCTTTTGTGTTGGAAGTATTGAGTGCAGGAACTCATGGAGCAGACTGGTTGATGTCAGCTCAATAAATTGGCGTTGGGTGGTGTTACAAGTCAGAGGGTTTCATCCCTTTTACCACCAAAAGAAATGTCCCTCCAATACCAAAATCAAGGCAGTTCTCAAAGGTTTCCACAACTCCACCTGTTCCAAATCCTAACATAGTACATAATCCATAAATCTTTGCACAATGTCCCCACAAAATATATGAATAGTACTATGATGAGGAAGGAGAACAAGTGAACAATGGTGCTTCTACTGGCACGAGGAAGCCCCTTGAGGATGGAATGGTCGGATTGAAAAACCATAATCAACGGTCTAGTCTTTTCTCCATCACCAAAATCAAGCAGGAGATCAAAATGGAGGATGGACAAGAGCTGTAGAGAAGCAGTCGGAGCAGGAGAGGCAGTAGGAGAAGTGGTGGAAGTCGATTGCCACGAAGAGATCCTCAAGCATCAGCTTGGATGCGGAAGGAACCTGCAGTCGACAGCGTGGGAATTGAAGGGCTAAATCAAATGGCATCCCGTGGGAACCTTGAAGGCTCTGGGGTGGCATTACCCTAATTGTTCGAACACAATTGTTCGAATGACCGAATTGACCGAAAGTCAAGGGTCCGAAATTGACATTTGCACAATTGACCGCATATGCGGGGGGTTTCCCCGCATATATGTAACAATTGACCTTCACAATTCGGTCAATTGTGCAAAGGTCAATTGTAATTCGAACAATTGTAGTTCAAACAATTCTTATTAAATCTCTGGAGTGGAGGCGGCATGTGAGAGCGCCAGCCCAGGAACTCCCATATAGCTTGGCGAGTTGGGGAGTGGACAGAACTAGATGCTGTGGCTGTGAGGCACTGCCGACACACAGAAGGAGAGGAAAATAGTCCTCACACCGGTCATCTTGGAGGGCAACACCAGTGAGCAGCAAGGCTGCAGGAGAAAGACGCCGGGAATGAAAAGCCAGGTTGGGCTTCATCCCACTGAGGAGAGCGAGAGCGCTCGTAACCTCCAGCAAGGAGAAGCCGCCCGAACTCTGTGGGAGAAGCGGAGAAGATAGGAGGTGGAGCAGCGGTAACCCAGAGAAGCACGGAAAGCTGGTGGGCCAAGAGAGAAGGGATGGGGCACTCGGGCTGATGTGCATGAACTGTGAGCAGTACAGAAAGAAGTAAGAAATCACAAACTGTGAAGCCTGAGAGAAAGAAAGGGCCATACCCCTTATCCTTTGAAATTGTTGAATAATTGAGTATAAATGTCCTGACAGGAGATTATAACAGGTGAATAACGTATCTGAGATTTGTACTCATAAAGCGGAAGTGAAGGTCCTGGCAGGAGAGTATATCAGGCAAGCTGGAGAAGTGGAAATAAGACAAAAAGGAAGAGCAATACCCCTTTCTTCAGAGGAACTGTATGAAAGACCTGGCAGAGGAGTATACCCCGGTGTCTTGCAAGTCTGGGACCCGCACACAAGTGAAGAGACTCAGGCGAAGGGAATCACCTTGTAAATCGAGTGGAATTTTATGTTCCTTTGTGCATTGTCCTTTGAATTATATGTTGGGAATGAACCGAAACAAATGTCCTAAATAAAGAGCACAGGAGAAGGAGAAAACCAGTTCTTCGAGCGGAATCTTACTTTTTGGAACAATACTTTTGAGTAAAAAAAAGCAAGGCTACCGTTTGACAGCCAAGTGACAGTTTTCCACTTTTGCACATTTTTAGTTGAGTTTATAGAGTGAGGGTCGGATTAGGCTTTGGACTCAGGATGGAGAACTTTATTTTGGACATTCCGACGCCAACACTTTTAGGATTAGGGAAAGTTAGGAATTTTTCCCAATCCCCCTTTGCTTTACCAGCAATCCTGTGTCTGTCTCCTACTTCCGACTCCTTACAGTGGTGAGCATGACATCAAGTTGCTGTATGTTTTTCTTTTGGCTCATCCATTCTGAAGTTGATATATCTCACGTATACCTACTGGGACAAGGAAGAGTGACATAGAGGCAAAACTCAGATTATTTACCAGTAATCTTTATTACTCCTAGTCCTGCTCTTCATCACAGTACACCCCTCTAGCTCCCAGCATGGATGGAATGGGCTGAAGCAGTGGTCATTAACTGGGGCATGCTTGGATACTGGAAATATTGAACTCCCAGAGGAGGGGTGGGCCATACACAAAACAAGAATAGAAATTGAAGAAGGATTCCTGTGAGTTAGGTGGGTCACCTCACAAGTAAGTATGGTGACGAGGAAGAGCAGCACTTGCAGGAAATAAGATTACTGGTAAGTAGTGCAATCAGTTTATTCTCTGGTCCATGAAACCATTGCAAACCCAATAATGCCTCGGAAACAGTATTTGATGTTGCCCTATGCTCGATGCAGACGCGTTGGTGCGCTTTGGATGCACAGGTAAAAGCAATACACGTGTTATGCCATAATCAGGGGCCAGACGATACAACCTTCGCTCTAAAGCAAAAAATGGAGCAGATATATTTAGCACATATTTTACTGCTTAGAAAATAGGGAAAGAAGCAAACAGGTTTAGGCCCAATCCGTATGATCTTAAAATGTGTGCACTTGTGCAAAAAGCAAGCAGACTGTTTAATTTACTAAATTTGCTGCAAAGCATAAAGAGAAATGTAGCAAAAGCAGTTTGTTTAATGTTATGCAGCAAGCATTGTATTGTATTTGATTATTTATATAGCGCTCTTTCCCCACTTGTGTGGCCTCAATGCGCTAAAGAATAGTAAGTAAAACAGTCTGATTGCTTTTTGCCCAATTGCAAAGTATTTAGATAACAGGGATTGTGACAAAACCTCTTCTCGGCATTCCATATTATCTAAGGATTTGATACATTTTTGGGCATTGGTGCAAATATTAGATATTCTGGCCGGAGATTACAGCAAACGCACCTTGGGCTGGTGCGCATGTGAAATTCTTTGCACATTCCTGGCATGCACAGTTTCAGTCCTTGGGAACACTGGACCCGGTTTGACACCCCCAAGACTTCAACGCGGGTGCTCCCTTGGGTGAGTGCGTTTGTTTCAATGTGAGCTCCCCTCGCGTGACTGAGAACGTAAAAGGTGTGGGGGGTAGGGTTGCAAGGAAATGGTTATTTTTTCAGCTATTGCGTCCTGTTTCTGAGAATTATACTTGGCTGTATCCGTGTTTTACTTTCAAGCACAGTTTTGAGCCAAGGCATCATGAGACGGGTCAGTCTGAACCAAAATGAACAGCTTGTGGCAGCCTGCGTTCCCTTTTTATCTCCATGGAACATTCTGTTTGCCGCTGCGGTCCAATCAGCAGCGGTCACTAAACATCAACATATTTGCTGACCACGACGAAATCTTTTCAACAAAAGAGCTGCGTAGTCGGCACGTGCTTTTATTGTGGCTGTTTTGCATACTTCCTCCTATAGACATTCAGCACCAATCCACAATAATCAGCCGGTTTGGGCATAACTTCTTTTCTTTAATTTAATTGTGTTAATAGTAAACCTCACTGTTTGACCTCTATCACCAGAATCAACAGGGGGGTGCACAAATCAAGCATGTCTTTCCTTGTCCGCCCCTGGATGCTTCCTTTTGATTAAAAACCCCGACTATCACAATTCTTACCCAGCCCTGAGTTCTCAGTGTCAGCGGCTGGCGTCCATTCCACGGAGTCAGCTGACTGTAGTTCCCAATGGCAGCCAGTGATTAGTTCCCAATGGCAGCCAGTGATTGTTTTTAATTTGAGGTACATATATGTTTCACGATAAAAAAAAAAAAGAACGCACGAACGACCAAGCGTAGCGAGGGAACCGGACCCAACCAAGGCCGGTTCAGGGGGAGGAGGGATTCCCTCCACCATGCACATTTTAAAAAGAGTGCGTTGAAATAGTGTTTTTTAAAGCATACTTTCTGTGAAAAAGTGGCTCAAAAGCCGTGCAGTTTGCAGTCGGTGTTTAGGGTAACACATGAAAGAATCCAAAAGATGCAAGTAACCAATATTGCATAGAAGAACTTTCCAACTCATTTTCATGATGATTTTGCCCTCATTTTAGGACAGTATAAAAAAACATGTCCATGAAGACTGCACCAATATATGCCATTAGTACCATATAAAAACATACTGAAATAAATCCAGACCAGCTGCACCAGTGAACGCCAGTCTAGCTATGTACTAACACTCCTAATGTTTGCTTTACTCTTGATGCCCAAAACAAATCCTATGTCAAAACTATAACAATGTAACCAGCCTGACTGCAGCAATGCAGGCCAGTCTTGTCACATAATAACACTGATTGTGTTTACTTTATCCTGTATACCCAGTAAAATGCCACAGTTGGAACTTGTAAATAGACTGGCTGTAGCAATGTAGCCCAGTCTAGCCGAGTAATAAGATGTGCCATATTTGCTTGAATCTTGATAGCCAGTCAAATTAGCTAAGAAAATGTAACAGACTGGCTGCAGCAAAATAGGCTATTCTAGCCACAAAACAGCACTTATCATGTTTGTTTTAAACTTGATGCCCGGTACAAAATGTCATGCCAGAGAAAGCAAATGTAACCAGACTGGCTGCAGCAATGTAGGACAGTCCAGCCACATAATACGTATCATGCTTCCTTTAACCTTGATGCCCAGAAAAAAATGTCATGCCCCAGTATAAAACATAACCAGATTGGCTACTGCAATGTAGGCTAGTTTCCACATAATAACACTTATCATGTTTACATTACCCTTGAAAACCCAGTAATAATACTGTGCAACAGTTGCAACTTGTAAATAGACTGACTGTAGCAATGTAGCCCAGTCTAGCCACATAATAAGACATATATTTGCGTTAACCATGATGCCCAGTCGAATGTGCTGTGCCAGAGTAAGAAAACCCAATAGACTGGCTGCAGCAACAAAGGTCATTCTAGCCACATAACAACACTTATCATGTTTGCTTTAACCATGATGTCCAGCACAAAATCCCATGCCATAGCAAGCAAATGAAACTAGGCTTGCTGCCGCAATATAGGCCTGTCTAGCCGCATAAAAACACGTATCATATTTGCTTTAACCTTAATGCCCTGTAAAAAATGCCATGCCATAGTCAGAAAATGTAACCAGACTGGATGCCCCAATGAAGTTCAGTCTAGCCACATTACAACACTTATCATGTCTATTTTATCAATTGTGCCCAGCAACAAAGTCCATGCCACAGTAATAAAACATAAGCATGTGGACTGCAGCAGCATAGGGCAGTGTAGCTACATAATAACACTTATCATGTTTGCTTTAACCATGCTGCTCAATAGAAAATGTCATGCCAAAGTTAGAAAATGTAACCAGACTGGCTGCCCCAATTTAGGTCAGTCTAGCCACACAACAACACTTATCATGTCTGTTTTATCATTGGTGCCCAGCAACAAAGTCCATGCCACAGTAATAAAACATAACTACGTGGACTGCAGCAGCATAGGGCACTATAGCTACGTAATAACACCTATCATGTTTGCTATAACACATCATGTTTGCTTTAACCATGCTGCTCAATAGAAAATGTCATGCCAAAGTTAGAAATTGTAACCAAAATGGCTGCCCCAATGTAGGTCAGTCTAGCCACATAACAACACTTATCATGTCTGTTTTATCATTGGTGCCCAGAAACAAAGTCCATGCAACAGTAATAAAACATAACCAGGTGGACTGCAGCAGCATAGGGCAGTATTTTGTACAGGGGGGTAGTCCTGTCCTCATACATTTATACTACAGTGAGTTATCATAGTAACAATTTTAACACATCTCCATCTTGAGGTTAACAACACATCACTATGTGGGCAAATAGTGATGCACAAGCACAAGTATAGACGTGTGGAGGAAACACACTATACTAACTTTGCAAATGTACTTTTTTGTGGAACTGTTGTAGAACTGTTGGTACATTTCTAAAAACACACTTCAGAATTTTGCACTGTATGGACTAAAACAAGTCAAATTCAGTGACTTCCTGTCACCACTGGACATGCAATGTTATTGAAATATGCACTAAATATTTGTAATACATGTGTCCGCTTCTTTATACGACTTACAAAGTTGGTGACAAAGTTGATTCTCTACTTGTCTTTGTTTAAATTCTCACTATTCACATTGAATAACCTATGCTTAAACATGCGGTCTAATTTTTAAGGGACACTGCAATTGTTTTTTCCAGTATTTGGATTTGTACTTTTCCTCCAATGATGCATACTTATGTAAATGTATTAACCTCAAGATGGAGATGTGTTAAAATGGTTACTACGATACCTCACTGTAGTATAAATGTATGAGGACAGGACTACCCCCCTGTACAAAATATCAACCAAGCCTTCACGTCCTGCCTGACTACAGGCTATCCCTTATGTTACAAAGGCATAGGGCAGTATAGCTACACAATAACACTTATCATGTTTGCTTTAACCATGCTGCTCAATAGAAAATGTCATGCTAAATTTAGAAAATGTAACCAGACTGGCTGCAGCATTGAAGGCCGATCTAGCCATGTGACACTTATCATGTTTGCTTGAACCTTCATGCTCAGTTAATCAATGCCACACAATGGTCAGAAAAAATAAACACAGTGACTGCAGCAATCCTGGGCAGTATCGTCATGCAGCTAGACTTGCCATGTTTGCTTTCACTTTGATGCCTGTAGAAAATGCCATGCCAAACAATTCCGACTCCCCGCACCGCCCAAATCATAGACCCGCTGCTCAGCACACACGCAACAAACCACACGCATTCATTTAGCATTTACACACATTCACTCGTTCACCTTTCCACATTCACTTTCACAAGCATACAATTTCACAGAATTCATAACATATATTCTCTCATTCACACGTGCACCCCACAAGACATACTCTTTCATTCGCACACATGCCCAAACAGACAATATTTCCTTCACACGCAACCATGAGCACATACACAGTTTGTTTTCCTTACCTGCAGCCCTAGTCTAGAATTTGCTCCGCCTAAGGACAGGCTCCCACAACGGCTCTCTGGCTTACGCACAACATGAGCAGGGACCAGCAAGCAGGCAGAGTGTCCTGGTTATTGCACATGCTGAGCCAGAGCACTCCTTGCATGATGCCCTTGGCACTCTGTGCAAAGAGGTGCAGGAGTGCCCCGTGGCGCATTCAGAACTGCAGTACCCCAGCCTGCATCCACAGTGGGCCATGCAAGACTGGGTAAGCAAAACGCCCCAGGCCTTTCATGGCCCATTGGACTTTCTCGCTGGGGTACACAAATTGTCAAAGGGAACCCAGGTTTGCCTGGAGCGCCCCCTCATCTGCTGGTAGCAGCTGTGGGAGTACTTAATGTTTTCACTGAGCTGGCGTGTCCAGAATGGGTAGGCCCATGCCCCCTCACCTATTATCGACGAGCTGCACGTGGTGCTGGACTCCTGACATTATTTGCGTCCAGGTTTTAGAGAACGTGTTTTCCGCAATCAGAATTCAGAGCACCATTCAAGGTTATAACAAGTAGAACTTTGCTACGAGTGTGGTGAGGCTCTCAGGTTTCACTTTAGACTGCAGCAAATGGTTCAATCAGGGCTCAAGAGTGTCTGAGAGGCCATCCTTCCTTCAATACCTTATTGGCATTGCCCTCCAATTCTCGTGAATTGAGCAGGCATACTTATGGGGGGCCGGGTAGGCGTGTCTTGGGGAGTGACTTGAATGAGCGGCGCAGAAACCTCAGGTGCAAAATGTTTGGAAGATATTATGGGGTAATGTACACTGCAATGGCTGATGCAATCTACATTATCCTTTGTCGTCATATCTAGTCACTGAAACAATGCAATGCAAAAGAAAGTCCCTACAGAGCCAGACTGGATTATTCATTTAAAGGTGTTTGCAACAAGGAGCTCATATCACCTATTCGAAGGTTTCTTCAGGGAGGTGCATAGACAAGCGGTGTCTGTAGACTTTGGCTCTCCATGTGTTGGAAAACTTCCATCAGCCCTAGCCAGCATACTCAATGTTGACCCCGGCTGGACAATCTACAAACAGCTGTAATGTGGAGGTAATTCCGTTACCACTGTGTAGCGCTGCATTACTGCACTGCCGTACTATAGGTTTGGTAGTAAGGTTGAGGATTTACTGCGGGATTACAAGTTTTGGTAGGTTGGTATAACTGTATATTTTTGGAGGCCACACCACTCCAGGGGGATTTCGGCAGAATTACTGCCAGTGATAATTCCGCTGGCAGTTATTCAGCTGATTTTGCCCACTAAAGCCCAAACTGTTGGCATTGCCAATGCTTGTTCTTATTCCCCTCCTGTTTTTTTTTTCTTTTACATATTTCATGTTAGCATGTGACCTACTTAGATGCAATTCTCAACTTTAGCCTGCGTCGCACAGAGATAGAAATGTGAAAGTTAGCATGTGCCACACTCTCTCAGATGGAATTCTCAAATTTAGCCTGTGTTGCATCTAGATAGAAATGTGAATGTTAGCGTGTGCCACACTTAGATGGAATAGTGAATGATAGCAAGCCTTACACCTAGACATAATTGCAAGGACAGCAATGCCAATTAACCAATCCACTGACAATCTCACCCCTCTGCATACACCTTTCAAATTCTAATCAAAGACAACCACAAGCCTACAACACCACAATCCGCACAAACTTCACTACACTGCAACAACAAAACAAACCACACATAGACTCGCCCAACAGCACATGACGTCTACCGACCGTAAAACACCCCAAGCCCAGCCAACGGACCCACCGGGTTTTGACTGCCAACAGCACATCACTGATCTCTTGCACTTTTCCAGCTTATTCCCACTAACCCAGCCCCCCCTTCCCTTTTCAGAGCCACCAGAGCGCCAGGGGACCACTCCGGTGGTGATAGTGCGCGGTACAAATATCCTTTAACATTAACATTAACATTAACATATTTTGTTTAATTTTAAAATACAGCAAAGGGAACAAAACAATACTAGAACATATTTACAAGGAGAGGCAAATGATGCCACAATTCGGCCAATATATAATAATCTCGGACTCCTCCAACTCATGGGGGTAAACATAGAAAGGGAGGGAGGGTTGGAGGAGAAAGGAACGTGAAGAGAAATAATGGCAGATGAGAAATAAAAACACCTTTGCGATCTGCCATGATCATCCATATACTTAATTGCGAGCACGCCACGTCTTTTCATATTCTTCTAGTTTGTCTTTCTTTTGCAGCGGGACTTTTTCCCTTGCATCCCGTTACATGATAGAGTGAGGATTCTATATCCATAACTCCTGTGGCGACACCAATCATTCTCCATACACAGCTGCCCCACTGAAGTGGGGTAACCATCTTCAAGGGTCCCCACCTCCAGGAAAGGTGGCCAGCGAGAGGCTGCCTCCTAAGAAGCCCGGAGGTAGATACACCACCTAAATCACTGTAATGCTTCTTTGACCCATCCAAGTACTAACGGTCCCACCAAATGTATGTTTCAGTCGTCACTTGATGATCAGAGAAAGCCGTGGGTGAGGTTTCATTAAGGATGACAATATTGCTCAGGAAGCAAACCAATTAAAAACATTTCTGGATACTCACGCGAATAGTGTGCGGAATGCCAACTATATGACACTTCATTAGAGTGAACGACTAAAACAATCTCATTTGCATTTTTATTTCTTTTTGGAATACACTTTGCAGTACATCATATTATGCCTTCGGCTCGGACCAGAAGTACGTGCTTTTAGGGAACCAAATAGCAAAGTGTTGGGTGGAACTCCCAGGTATGCCAGAGCGATGCTGGAAGTCTGCGGATTTGGACAGCCCAACTCCTTCCCCCAGTATAAACGGAGGACTCAGTCAAAGGCAAGTTCAACCTGTGGTTGATTGCAAATAAATCCAACAGGGATCAATACAAGAACACAGGTGGATTCCACTACTTCTCAACGTCTCCTGGCTCGCAGGCCAGTTTTACTCGAAAATTGTGGCATTACTCTGTCATCCCGTGGGCCCTTCTCCAAAAACCCTATCATTGTGAGGGATTGGCTCTTGAGACCTCTATTACCTATATGGCTGCCTATAGATGTTTTTCTACTGGCCCTCGAATGTCAGGTTGCTGGCCTGTCCCGTCCCCAATTCACCATCTATTGCATTGTTGAAGAGTAGTGGGCTTACCATTGGTTCTTACCCGTTGCCATCCACCCCTAGAATACTAAACTGTGATTGGTTAGAGCTGATCCCCCCAGACCTGGGACTTGAACGAGTTCTCAGCTTGCAGTGTACCTTTTCAAGGTGATGTGAATGATTATGTGTAACTTGTGTACACCTCCTTGCCTTATGAGAAAATTCTCCTAACGTTAGCAACACTTGTTGAAATCTGCATCTGGTTGCTACGGATCAGGTAGCGGCAGCTGTCGCCATGCCACATGAGGAGAGGTCACTGCCGGAAAAGGAGTGATAACACCATTGCATTCATCACAGTTGGTATTCAAGAGACTGAGTAACCTGGAAACAGAAGCGCTCTATTTAATCACAAGTTGAGTACATCAATGGAACCCCCTCTAGTTTGCCTCCTTTCCCTTCTTTGATGGGATAACAGTTTCTTTAGGTGAGAAGAAAAGGTCATAGGTCATGTCAGTTGAGTACTTGGTTTCTCTGATGAGCTTGATCCCTGGTAATGAAGCTCAATAACGATTAGAGCCAGTAGCTGATGATCGCTCAAGACCATGTGTGGGACAAATGGGAAGTCCTGGTGAAACTGGATATCAGTACAGATTTTGATAACACAGTATAATGGAACTGTCTTAAAAAGACTAGAAAGACTGGCTTGTCTTTGAAGGGCACATTTTCCATCACACAGGGACATCCATCTTCTAATGAAATCCTATCAAGTCTAGCAGCAGACTAATGGACTTTGAGAGCGACAGGCAGTACTTGCAATATTAAGCAGCATTGAAGCACATGATCATTCCTGTGCTTGAGGGCTTAATGTGGTGGTTAGTGCTCTCTTTGCTGCTGTCAGTGTTTTCAGTATTGGGGCCTTTTACTGCCCTTTTTAGGCCAGAGGAAGTTCTTGTAGACAAGAATGATGCAGAACGGCCACGTGGTAGGGGAACCTTGATGCCCTGCTCCCATCACTGGCCCGCTACGGCTGCACATCACGCTATGTGTGACACAGGCCCTCAAGACTCGCTGAGGCAGGATGCCTAACACATTAGCTTCCTGTGCTGCACTCTGTTTGAGTTGGCTAGTCCTTACTGTCTTCCTTGTAGTGTGTTCATATTTGGCACCTTTTATTAGAATTTATCCTCTAATGGCTAGTTTTATTACTTGTAGATCGGCCTGATTTCTTGATGTTTAGTGGATTTGTGCCCTTCATCCTGCCATGTAATGTGAACATTATTTGTATTTATTTAAGAATACAGTGTAATGTCAAACAGAAATGACTTACCAAGTAGAGAATGCCAGAGACCTGAGGCATTCCCAGTGAAAGGTGCCGTACCTAACAGCATTGTGGGTTTGAAAGATGTTTACCCAGCGGTGAATCGATGACTCTAAAATACACAGGTTACCAGCTAAAATGGGTTCCACAAGCGGATAAAGTTCCAGCTCTACCTTATAAAACACTTGCCATTTGTAATTTTGCATCTTGTACTGGTGGCCTGTAATACTCCTGAAGAATATATCCTTAAGGCAAAGGGAAGTTCACAAGCAACTGGAGAAAACATTTCCAAGAAGAGAGTGATGTGAGAAATTGAACTTATTCGCCATTTCGATTCACAAGTAATTGAATAGGTGACCACAGAATAATAAGAAGCAAGCAACACCTTTGGTTGAGCTTTGTCGCCATGCAAACAGAAAATAACCACAGAAACCCCCTGAAGAATTTCCTAGAGTAACACACAACCTTTTGACAGGAATGAAACATGTTGGGCAATAACTAGCTTGGATTTATAGGCTAAGTGATCTTAATAGGTAAACATTTTAGCACCCTACGCAGCTGCATATTAAATGAGCTGTTTTTTTATGAATTAGCATCTGCATTGTATGTTTTGTATATTTTGTCTGTATTTCTTGTGGTTTTTGCACTGCTAATGTGAATATACGGTGGTTATAGTTGTTTACACTTTTGTATATACGTTTGGTTTTATAATATTGTCTACATGTTTCATTTCAATCATCAACCTATAATTTTAACTGCGATTAGTTTTTCTACTTTTGATTCTCAATACATTTTCCAATTTGATTGAAGTAGACAGCAAGGAGCAAATTGAATTATTTCCCTACTTGTTCTCGTGATTGTGTGGTCTCCTGTAGGAATGATTTATAGCACTCGGTCCGTATTTAACAGTTTGTCTATGTTTTACCCAGGGTCGACCACAGTGTTTCTAAGCCTGGTGTCCCTCTTATTGTTAGAAGGTAAGAATAGAAACATAAACCAGAGACAGTGTCTGGAGGTCATACAATATTTTAGCATTGAGAGTCCAGTATTTACATATTCAGAAATACTTGGTGATCCTGAGGGAAGAACGCAGGAGGTGGTTTGGGTTATTAGTTTGGATAGGAGTGTTGTAGGAGTTGGGGATCTCATTACATTGCTAGCAGTGGGACCTTGAGCCTTCCACTGGGGCATGGTAATTTACAAAAATCAGAAGCTGAGGCACCGGGGAAGGCAGGGAATATATGGATTGTGAAGCAATGAGAGCAGAGAGAGGGAGAGTACAGAGAGATGCATTCAGAGAGGTCATGGTGGGGGGGGGGGCAAGACCATGGATTGGTTTATAGAGTGTGCATGTCACGAAAGTGGGGACTTATTGAGGGGAGCAAAAGAGTAGAGGAGTAGTCCAAGAAGTAGTCCTTTGCAGCAGTCCAGTTTGCTTAGCACAAGAGTAGAGATGAGAGTTATTAACTGAGTGGTGCGTGACGTGTGGACAGATTTTCCTAAAGTTTAAGAGGTTGGGTCTGGTTGCAGTGTCCATGGTGAACTTCTAGCATTTCAGGCCACTGTCAAAGCGAATCCCAAGGTTGGCAGATATAGGTGATGGGATGAGGAGGTCAGGGAGAAGGAAAGAAGGGAGAGGGGGGAGTGGGGCTGGCATTGGAAGCATGGAGAAAGAGTATTTCCATCTTTGAAGAGTTTAGAATGAGGCAGCGCAGAGCTAGAGAGTGGTAGATAGTGGTTAGACAGTTGGTTACACGTTCTGAGATTGGAGGAGTGATGAGGGGGAGGAGTGGACAATCTGAGTATTGCCAGTAAGAGGTGATAGTTAAAGAGAAAGGAGGAAATGACTTTGCAGAGGCAGGAGTCATCTAGTGTGAAGAGGAGTGGGCATAGGGCTGATACTTAAGTAACTCTCGCAGGAAGGGGAGTTGGGGAGGCGCTCTAGAGAGATAAGGGGGTACCCAGTCAAGTATGATTTCCTTGAAGCCAAGTAGATAAAGAGGTTCCAGGAAGAAGGGATGGCCCACAGTGTCAAAGGCAGCTGAAAGGTCTGGAAAGATGAAAATCGAGGAGTGGTCAGAGTGTAGGGCGGTGGTAAGAGAATTGGCGATGTAGTTGAGCTCAGTCTCAGTGGAGTGTTTGGACTGGAATCCAGATTAGAGACGGTCAGGAAGTGAGTGTACCTCAAGGTAGTCAACTATGTGTTTGAAAACAATTTTCTTAAGGACTTTAGAGTGGTAGGGAAGGAGAGATAGACAGGTCTGTAGAATGAGGGGAGGCTGTTGGGGTCAGTAGTTGGTTTCTTTAGAAGAGGTATCACTATTTCTGTTTTGTAACAGGATAACAAGAAACCAGATGAGAGAGGGAGATTAAATATGGTGGTGTGCAGAGCAGAAGTGACAGGTTCAAGGGGTAAATTGGAGTACAGGATGGGTTGGCAGAAAGATAGCTGGGGAAAGGTTCTGGGTGGAGCTTAGGGAGAAGCGAAATAGAGTGGAGAGTGTGGGGAAGATGTGAGGAGGGGAGAATGAGGGAGGAGGTGGGAGACATAGAAAGTTGGACGAGGTGATATTAGTAGAGAAGTATGAGTTAACTTCCTTGGCGGCGAGAAAAAAGGAAATTGAGCATTTTTATGGGGGGAGGGAAAGCATGGCCTGAAGGTTCTTGGATAGTTTGTGAGAGAGTGAACTTCGAAAGGAAACAACATTCGTATAATAGGAGGATATGGCTGTGTTGAGAATTGTGGCCAGGGCTAATAGAGAGTTCTTGTAGGCAGTGGTAAGAGTGGGAGATCAGTCTTCACACCGAAGGCGAAAGCAGCAATCATTGTTGTCCTCAGCAGCTGAATATCTGGGGAGAGCTCTGGTGGAGAATGCGGGCAGGAGGCAATGTAGGAGTTGGCTAGTACTCATTGAAGGGTGTAGACAGTGCAAAGCTCAATTCAGTAAAGGCAAGATCAATGGAGTGAGTAAACGGAGGAGAGAGAGTATTAAGCAATATATTGGCTTGTTCGAGGTAGGGAACCATTGAGCCAAGCTTGATTTTACGTTTGGTGATAGATGAGGGATGGGAAAGTGGGGGAGGAATAGAGAGAGTGAAGTAAATTAAAAAAGTGTCAGAGGGGGAGTGCCAATTCTGTGAGCAGAAGAGAACAGGGTGTCTGATAGGAATAGGAGATTGAGAGAATTACTTTGGGTTTGAGTTGAAATGTTACATAGGTTGACAAGTGAGTCAAGTTGGAGCTGTTGTGCCTTAGTGATATTGGCAAGATTGAGTTCATCCATTATGGCAACATGGACATCAGCAGGCAGCATTTTGAGTAAGAAATCAAGATCAAAGAAGAAGTGGTTGAGGGTGGCCACTTGGCGGTAGATGAGGAGAGTAAGATGGGTAGGAAGGAAGCGTTGGACCGAGATATGCTCCAAGGAGGTGGTCGTGAAATGTGATTGGGGAAGGAGTGCCAAAATCGTGCATTGCTGATCATGAGAACAACACCACTGCATTTATTTTGAGAGACAAAGGGAATGAGATAAAGAGGCAAAGTCGGTGTGAAAGGAAGACAGTTTTAAGTGATAGCTATCACTGAGAGATTGAAGGGAACAAGTAGGAATCATACATTCTGGCAGAAAGCAGAACCCCAGGGAGGGACCTACAATGCATTGCCTAACCATCCCCAACTGGTGGGCGTAGGGAGGGCCTCTTGAACCTCTCACGCACACACACTGCCAAGTTTACAGAGAAATACCACAGTAGGCAGCAGGGACTACCCACTAGAAGTCAAGGGAGAGACCCATAACCTTCCTAGCCATCTCTAACCCTAGGGCGGGGGAACACACCTCCACGACCCATGTTCACATACCGCTAGACTTCTACAGAAGATAATTACCACACTGCAACATACCTGCCGACTAGGATGCCAAACAATACCAAAGCCCACAGGTTTGTCATAGATGCCGACCACAGAAACCAAAGCAAAGAGGTAAGAAAACCCCACCTGCTAAAACCTAATTTTTCCGCAAACTATTCTACAGAAACTCAGAGAACCACATCTATGCGCAGTGAACAGCACGTACTTCACCACATTGAAACAACATACAAACAACACATAACCATGCACAACAGCACATGGGAATCGCTCAGACTCGAAAATCGCACCTAAGCTCAGCGAACGCTGCAAAATAAACTGACGCTGCCAAAAGAACATCATATCTCACTTTCCTATTGCCACTTCACCCTACTAACTGCTCCCAAAGCCTCCCTGTTTCACACCAACTTTTTTCAGATCTGCCAGGGGAGCACTCTGGTAGTGATAGTGCGCAGTACAAGTAACCTTTAACATTAACGTATGTTATTTACAGACATGGAGCTGCACCGTGCATGCATTTCACACAGCAGCTGAAATGAAGCTGCACAATTCTCTCCTGAGAAGATGTACATTCAGGCAAAGCTCTCATATTTACTTGTGCCCTACGTCAGAAGGTCACCCAGGTCTGGTCTAATTCTTTTTGTTGGTGTGGAAATCATAGCTTGGCTTTTAAAATTCAGGACTACAATTTCCGAGAGTCCAATGAAAAACAAGGTTTGGATGACCTACTTACAGAATGCATGGGGGAATCTTGTGCGCTCTGATTGAAAGGTGTAAGAACTGGTTCTGCGATCAAGACAAGAGCAAATTTTCAGTATTGATATTGATATTGATATTTTATTTCTATTGTGCTCGTACACAAGTGTTTCAGAGCACGACAAGGCAAGTGAGGGGAACAGGGGAGAACAAAACAAATATCTTACTAGGCCCAGTGCCATTGAGAATGCACAAGTGCATGGGAGGGCAAAAGGGGGAGAGGGGAAAAGTGCATGGGAGGGGGGAGAAGTGGAAAGTGCGGATCAAAGGAGCAAACAGATAAATAATGATAAATAAATAATAAAGGCAACAAACAGTGGTAGTGCAAGTGCTGGGTTTAAGGCAGCAGACAGGGTATGTCTGATAAGTGCAGGAAGAAAAAGGGGGGGGCTGTGTGGGTACAGATACAGACCCTAGTGCAAGGGGTGGCCCCGAGGCAGTGCAGGAGGGTGGCAGGGAGAGCAGGTACCTGGGCCCGGAAGACAGCGGGTAGGCCAGGTGCACAGTGCAGAGAGACAACAGGTCAGTAGGGAAGAGGGGGAGCGAAGGCAGAAGCAAAGAGGAAGGTCTTGAGGTGCTTCCGGAACCGGAGATGGTTCTCCTCAAGTTTCAGAGTGACAGGGAGGCTGTTCCAGAGGAACGCCGCAGCCAAAGACAAATATCTACCCTCAGCTTGTTTTTTTGAGAAACGACTGACCCTGAGGGAGTTAGAGGTAGAGGAGCGAAAAGCTGGAGAGGGGAGGTATTTGCTGAGGAATAGTTGAAGGGATTTTGGACCCAGGCCCCAGAAAGCTTTGAGGACATTGCAGAGGGTTTTGAATGTAATCCTTGCATCCACTGGGAGCCAAAGGAGAGATTTCAGAGTTGGAGAGATACGATCCCAGGGCTTGAGGCCAAGGAAAAGTCTTGCAGTCCTGTTCTGGATTAGTTGAAGAGGGCTTAGCATAGAGGCAGGTAGATTTATAAAGTGAATGTTAACAAAGTCAAACCTAGAGAGAACCAGAGCTTGGTAGACAGTGAGCTTCTGGGGGAAGGAGAGGAAAGGCAGAGTACCTCTGAGGAGGTGCAGTAGGAAGTTTGACTTTTTAGAGACATCAGAGATGTGGGCAAAGAAGGAAAGTGTGGAGTCAAAGATGACCATGAGGTTCTTAGCCTCGCGTGTGGGGGTAGGAGGAGAGCCAAAGGAGGCCAGCCAGAGAGTGAGGGGAAAGAAGGGTGAGGGTGTGCCGATGAGGAGGATCTCTGTCATGCTGGTATTCAGACAAAGATCGTTGGCCGCATACCAATCTTGAATGGCAGTTAGTCAATCAGAGATGAGAGAAGGAGAGGAGGTGGTAGAGGGCAGCCTGAAAATTAGTTGAGTGTCGTCAGCATAACACTTGAAATTGGAGCAGAAAATGGCAATGAATTGGGCGATAGTTGCCAGTTATTGGTTGAAAAGCCAGGGCAAGAGGTTAGACCCCTGGGGAACACCACAGGTAGAGAGGGAGATAGATGATAGGAAGGACCCAAGTTTGAACTCGGAGAGGAAAGAGGTCAGCCAGGCCAGAGCCTGATCGGTGATACCCAGGTTATCACGGAGACGGTTGAGCAGGATGGTATGGTTACCGCATCAAAGGCAGAAGAGAGATCAAGTATGATGAGGACAGAGGGAATGTTAGAGTCAAGGTTGGAGAGCAGATCTTCACGGATGTTCAGGAGAGCAGTTTCTGTAATTCTGGCAGCTCTGAAGCCAGACTGGTAGTCGTGGAGACAGCCAACAGAATCAGAATGAAATTTAAGCTGATGGATGGCCAGCTTTTCCAGGCGTTTTCCCAGAAAAGGGGTAATATAAAAGCGTTACAGAACGCAAAGCCAGTACTTAAATACTCCACCTGAGCATAATGGAAGGCACAGAAGTAGACAATTTATCCCAGATTCTAGTAGAGTTAAGGGCAGAAGTCCATGCAGCCAGGTCAGAAACTAATTCTCTCAGGAGAGAGTTGGTGGTTAACAGAGAACGCACTGATGAATTGGGACGCCAATTATTACAGTCCCAAGCAGGACAGGCACCACTTCCAGGTGGTGCTCCACAGGGTCAAGTTTCCGCTTCCAGCCCACCTCTACGGGTAGTTTTACCCGGGAACATTCCACTAGCAGCCCCAAAAGGTTTACTGGGGATCCAAGGCATTTTGGAGTTTTTATGAACCAATGTAATTTACACTTTCTGGGTAGACATGGGATCTTTCCTTCAGATCAGGCTAAGGTGGCATTTGTATTACCATATCTGGATGTACATGCTGCTGACTGATGAATGATGATGGCCCATTATTCAGAAACTTCCCTGGTTTTAGGCAGGTGTTGGAGAAACTATTTTCCCATCATGCTCAGGGACAGGCCTTTGATAATGAGCTGCTCTCCTTAAGGCAAGGTAACCAAGGACTATTGGCTTATATAGCTTCCTTTAATCGATTAGTAGCAGAGACTAATTGGCCCGAGGAGAAGAGAACAACAATCTTTTATCAAAGATTACGAGGAGAACTCAAAGACATATTGGCGCAAGTAGTGAACTCTCCTACAAGTTGTGCTGAATTCATTGATCTAACTATACAGTTGGATCACCGACTGCAGTACCGGCGCTCTGATCGGGCCAGATCAAAAACTAGATCAATCTATGTTCGCTCCAAAGACAGCGGAACTCGTCAAGTGACTGAAAGTCACTCTGAACCAATGCAGATAGGAGGTGTTCGGGGTCCTATTTCTAAAGAAGAAAGAAACAGAAGATGACAACAGAATGTATGCCTCTATTGTGGTTCAGCCAACCCCATTTACGTAATTGTCCAGTAAAACCGCTGTGTAAACCAGTGGGGGCTGTAGACAAAGCGGACAGGAATTTAATAAAAGATGAACCGTCGGAAAACTCCAAAGCCCGACAAGTGTAGAGGTCGACTTGTCGAGCCAGAAGAAGGAAATTCAGATCTCTCATTTTGTTGTTCCCGCTATCTTAAGTAGTGACCTTCAACCTTACAAGATATATGCTTTGGAAGCATGTGTAGACAGTGGTGCGATTGGGAACTACATGGATTATGAACTAACAGGCAAGATGGGTATTGGTATGCACCCGAAGGCTGTGGTGGAAAATGTCACCGCAGTGGATGGTACTCAACTGATATCCGGACCAGTGACGAAGTGTACTGAAGTTTGCACCTTGCTTTGCCAGGAGCGACATCGGGAAAAGATCTTGTTTGACCTAATTAGTGCTCCACAATTTAAAGTAATCTTAGGAATTCCATGGCTAGAGAAACATAATCCACAGATTGACTGGCGTGCCAGAACCTTAGTATCTGCCGAAAGATGCAAACACTCCTGCTATGTTCAAGGCGGAACTCCTGTAAAGGAAGTTCAAGTGATCGCAAGAGAAGATCCCACTTTAGGATTAATAGGAACCCTCCCACCAGATTATCATGATTTTCAAGAAGTATTTGAAGACAAACAGGCCAACGTGTTGCCTCCACATCAGCCATATTATTGTCAAATTGATTTAATCCCTGGCTCAAAAACCCCATGCAGTAGAATGTATGCCTACCGAACAAGAAAATATTCATTTGAAGACATATTTGGATAACTACCTCGCCAACGGTTTTATTCTGCCCTCTAAGTCCCCCATGGGCTCTCCTCTGTTCTTCGTGCTCAAGAAGGAAGGGGACCTTCGTACTTGCATAGACTATCGCGCCCTAAACCAGATCACAGTTAAGAACAGGTATCCCACTTCCACTCATCCCAGTGTTAATGGACCAAGTTAAGGATGCCAACGTTTTTACCAAACTAGACCTTCGAGGAGCTTACCACTTAGTGAGAATCAAAGAAGGGGATTAATGAAAAACTGCCTTCCAAACAAAATACGGTTTATATGAGTACCAAGTTATGCCTTTTGGCTTATGCAACGCTCCAAACACCTTTTCAGAACTTCATGAATGATGTCTTGTGCGAATTGTTAGATGTCTGTGCCATATTGTACCCCGATGACATTCTAATTTATTCAAACTCAATCCGAGAACACATAACTTATGTAAGGGCAGTACTGATGAAACTACGGCAACAAAAGTTATTTGTCAAGCTGGAGAAATGCTCCTTTCATGCGACCTCAGTGGAATTTCTGGGACTCATCCTGTCACCAATGGGAATTCAAATGGATAATCGAAAAGTTGAAGCTATTTTGAATTGGCCTTTCCCTACGTCAGTGAAAGGAGTCCAAATTTTTTTAGGATTCACTAATTTCTATAGAAACTTAATTATTTCGAAAGCACAAGACATTCTCTTGGACCAAAGAAGCAGAAGAGGCTTTCCAAAATTTGAAAAAACATTTTACCACAGCTCACGTTTTGAAGCACCCACAACTTGAGTTCGTAGTAGAAACGGATGTATCCAGTGCAGCAATGGGAGCTGTATTATCTCAGAAAGATACCAAAATGGGACACTGCATCCAGTGGCCTTCTGGTTTAAAAAGTTTTCAACTAAATAATTAAACTACAGTATCACAGATAAGGAATTACTAGCATTAAAAACACTTTCAGGGAATGGAGACACCATTTATTGGGGACCCGGCATACCATCACTGTTTTCACTGACCACCGGAATCTGCAATATTTATGCAATGCAAAGGCTCAATCATCCCGACAACTCCTCTGGGCATTGTTTTTTGTGGAATAAGACTTTGTTATAACGTACCGCCCAGGAGTTTAAGAATGGTAAAGCGGATGCCTTGTCATGGATTGGAGAGAAAAAAGAGATCCAAGGGACTTCAGATCCAGTAAATATAATTCCAGAAGATAAGGTGCTGGGAGTCACTGGATCTTCTGAAGAAGATCTAAAGTCACAGATTCAACTCAGCATGACCCCTTCAGAATTAGAGGCCTGGAAGTCAAAAGGGCCCAAGTTTTGTATTCAAGAAGGTTTACCTTATTTCTAGAGTCGTCTTTATCTGCCAATTCAAGAACTACAGAGGAAGGTCATGGCAGATTACCATGGGGCCTGACCAGAAGCCCACCCTGGAATCACAAAGACCACAGCCAAGATCAACAAGACATTTTTGGTGGCCAACATGACGCAAGGATATTTCATCCAAATCTGTGGAATGTGTGCCCAAAGCAAGAGCTCAAAGCAGAGACCAGCAGGAATTCTTCAACCGTTACCTGTCCCACCAGCGCCATGGTATACCATAGCATGGTATACCATAGCTATGGATTTTATTACTGAGTTGTGCCCTTGTTCAGGTTATAACCCAGTCCTTGTACTGGTGGATTTGTTTTCCAAAATGGCTCACTTAATTGCCCTCAAGGGGCTTCCTACATCATCAGTTTTAGAAAAGGTGTTCCTAGAACAAATTGTGCGTCTTCATGGATTTCCATCTGCGGTGATCTGTGATAGAGGGAGTCAGTTTGTCTCTCAATTCTGGAGGAAATGTTGTGAGTTGGCTAAAATTGAAGTATGTTCTATGTTCTACTAGCAACCGTCCACAAACTGACGGTCAAACTGAGAGAACCAATCAAACTCTAGAACTATACCTTCGATGTCTTCTACACCAGATAGATAGTTCTTGGGTGGATGTCCTTTGGGTAGAAGAGTATGCATATAATAACTCTGAACACACTTCCAGATGTACACCCCTTTTTATGTCCTCAATGGTTCACAACCTCAAACCTCTACCTTTGATCCAACAGAATCCTTAGAAATGGCAGCAGTACAGAATCTCATGAGAACATCACACAGGTGCAAAAAGAGGTTCTGAGACATTTGAGTACAGCAAAGGGAATCCAAAAGAAATTGGCAGATAAACTTCAAAGAAAATCTCCAGAGTATAAGGTGGGAGAGAAGGTATGGCTGTATTCTAAATACATTGCACTTAAAGGCCCTAGATTTCTGGGCCCATTCTCTGTGGAAGCCATTGCTAAACCTGTAGCGGTAAGATTGAACCTACATTCTCACATGCAAATTCATCCTGTATTCCATGTTTCCCTGCTAAAACCAATGAATCCGGGGACCAGACTACAACTATCCCCTCAACCCCTGATCATAGAAGGTGATCCAGAATTCTTAGTGCAAGAAATCTTAGATTCCAAGATTGTCAAAAGAAAATTATTCTACCTTGTGAATTGGAAAGGGTTTGGCCCACAGGATAGGACTCTGGAACATAGTTCAAATATTCATGCTCCCAAATTGCTTTGGAAGTTTCATCAGAATCACCCGACTAAGCCATGGCCGGAGGGTCCATACTTGGAAGGGGTCTTGGGGGGAAAACTGTCATGATCCCAGTCAGTGGACATAGCCCTCATTCAGGCTTTCAGACTAGACAGAGAACATTAGACACAAAAGCAGTTCAAAGGTGGCTGTTAGGCTGGCACACATGGCATTTACATAATTCTCAGCATACACTTCCATAGACTTTTGAGATGTTTTACAGTAATTCCATACACTGAACATGGCCGCCGCAAGGTCCTTTTTATAAGTTGAGCATGTTCTATTCATATTACAGAGGGAGCTATTTAAATCCTGCCTCCGCTCCAACGCGCGCTTCGGTGTGTGCTCCGCTGACAGCGGGTAACGCTACCAGCCTTTCTCCTCACAGAACCTGTAAATAGAGACATTAGTTTTACAGCAAACTACAGAGTTCAATAAGTTAATAGAAAAGACTTAGCTATCTAAGGTTTTCCCCGAAGCAGCTAACTTCCATCAGAAGTTTCACTCACAGCCGCAGTATCTTCAGTCAGCAGTGTTCGCTCGTAGTCGCAGCATCTTCCGTCAGAAGTTTTCGGTTGTAGTCGCAGCAATTTCAGTCAGAGGTTTCTTCTGCAGCCACTGCATCTTCCGAAGGTATTTTTTCCTCACCTTTCTGAAAACCTGCAGACAAGACACGAGGTATTTAAAATAGCAATAAACAAATTTAATAGTTAAAGAAAGAAGACGTTTACTAAGCATTTTACATACCTGAAAGTTCTTCAAGTTTTCACCTCACAGTCGTTCCCGCGCACTTCCCTGAAGGCTGCAGTTGCTCCGTATAAGCAAACTTACGTTTTAAAACGTTTTCTCATCCTGAGTAACTCTGCAGCCCTATGCAGCCATAATTCTTTTTCCTAACTTCAGAGAACCTGCAAAAGAATGAAAAAAGAGCAAGTTATTAGAAAGAGAGATCTCTCCAACGTAGGAATTAATCCAAGCCCTAGAGATCACAGTATTTTCTCCAGTTACTTATCTCAAGTCTCATTCCTAAATAAAAGTTAAGACAATCTGTGACAAGAGACTATAGAATACTTCAGCTACCCAAATTCCCATATTTTCTTCATCACAACGCGTCCTGTAGAAAAGAAGGATGGAGAGCTCCACAAAAAAATAAACACAGGTGAGAAGGGAGGGATTAAAAGAGTACACATCTCATGCAGTTGTATCTTAGTCAGTAGATGTTATAGTGTTCTTTTATTGTTATTGCTGTTTAAACAGAAAGAGAGTCCAAAAAGTATCAAGCACCAGGTCCACAGGCTGAGAAGGCATTATGCTCCCGAGGAGTACAGGTAAGCGTTACAGCGAGTACAGGTGTGGAACAAAAGGGAGTGGTGAGTTCACTGGGATGGCAAGTTACAGAGAAGCAAGAGTTTACAAGCAAGTACAGAGAAATTAGCAAAGGACAGCAACATTTGACTTTCCAGCAAAAAGCAAAAACAGCAAAATTGGACTTTCCAGCAAAAAGCAATAACAGCAAAATGTGACTTTCCAGCAAAAAGTAAAAACAGCAGAATTTGACTTTCCAATTAGGGATTCAGATGTCAGCAAAGGGTTTTAAGAAGCACTTCGAATCAGAAAGTCAACATGGGAGTAACAAGCAGAAAGATCAGTGATAGTCAAAGGTGATAGGAGTGAGTCCAGAAGGAGGGAAGTAGCCCATGGTTCAGGAGGTTACAGTGTCAAGGCAGTCCGATTTCTCAGAGGAGTGAGGTGACAGCATCATTGTAGTTAAGGTGCTAGGGTGGAGGGAGGACCCCAAATCAAATAGCGTCCTGGAACCAGACAGGGAGCCGACAGAGGCCTTTGATGTGGGCCTTTGAGCAAGGGGCCGGCTAACGCCTGCCGGTCCCGGGTTGAAGAGTTTCAGGGCACAGCTGCCCAATAAGGAGTGCAGGAGGCACAATGCAGGGCACTGCAAGTGGCCTCTACCCACAGACAAAGCCATCGGCCATCTTAAAATTGCCTCGTGGATGGCACAAAAATATAACAGCGGAAGGGCTCAATGCTACTGTACAATGCCATGAGGCGCTGCAGCGAGCCAAAACAAATTTGCAGGGTTCGCGCGACCACTGTAAAAATGACCATGCTGAAAAGTTTTTAAAAACGCTATTTTCTTTTCACTTTTTTTCTTCAAAAAAGAGTGACATGAGCAGCAGTAAACAAGATGTTGCAAACCACACAGCCCCCAAGTAGACAAATCCCTCCTCAATAAAGAGCCCATGCAAAGGCTTTCTTGTTAAAAAAAAATCATATATTGAGAAAGAGACTGATTCATTGTTTCGAAAGCATCAGGCCCATGCTCCACACATCCCATGTAGACCAACAGCATGTGCATAACACATCACTCAACCCTTCTCATCCCCACCCTGACACACACACGGAAAATCCCAGTCCACACCTCTCTCCTCCCATGCTCATTCGCACACCTCTCTCTTCCCATGCTCATTCAGGACACAGAACCTCATCCACTTCCCACTCATTACCACCCATACTCCACCTCCAAAACATACATGCAACGTCATGCCTATCATTGATTACTCCACAGTGCTAAATTCATCAGACACTGCTGACCTCATCACTGCTCAAAACTGACACACACACTCGTTATCAAGGAGACATGGCTCAACTCACTTCTACACACATCCTACACACATCCCAAATGTCCTCATCCCTACAAGATATAGCATCCAACAAAAGGACCACAAATAGAAGACTGACAGAGGGCTTACAATATTCCAAATCATGGACATGCACACTCCAGGAACACCAATGCACTCCATCAATTCACCTCGTCATCTGCCACATCCTGCTCACTCACACTCAAATAGCCAGCTTGCACCTCATCTACCAACCATCACAAACCAACACAACCTTTATTGACAAAATCCCAGACCCCATTACAATAGCATCCATCAACAACACAACTTACATCTTCTTGAGAGACCTCAACCTGTCTGGAACACATAGGACATAACCAACAGCAAGCATGCCACTCCTAGTCGAGAAAAGGTGTGTGGGCAATCCAACCAACAAGAAAGCCTTGCTACCTTGAGGACCCCTGATTAGCATGCAGGACACTCATCGCTAGAGGCCAAGCAAACTTCTACATTACAAACAACCATTCAACAAGAGCAGAGCAATATTCTAAGCTATGAAGCGCACCATCAGCCACGTGCTAGATCCTGCAATACCGCTATACACTGTCAAATGCAACTCCATCAACAACTTCTTCACAGACAAGATAGACATAAGGCAACAAAGTAACATCTCCAAAAACACCACAGATGTCCTGCCCATACCAGCTTGTAACATATCAAGAGGGACCAAATTTCGGAGAATTCCTCCAGAAGACCTGACCAACACTCTTGCAGCCTTTAATCCATCACCTACAGACATGACATCCTTCTCTCCTCCATTGTGAAGCCCATCAAGTGAAGCACTCACACAACTTTTCAACAACATGAACTCATCCATCATGCAAGACACTGTTCCAGTGGGTTGAAAACGGGACAGATCCTTTCTGTGCAAAGGCGACCCACATTCAACCCAGAAAATCTGTCCAACTATTGCTCCATTGTGCACCACCCCATCCTCTATAAACTGATTGAGAAGACTTTCTCCATCCAGTTGCAAGAAAGGATAATTCAGCACAATTTCCTAGAAGACTACCAAGCCACATTCCGACCATGATGCAGCTCAGATACTGCCATCATCCAAGTTATTGACAAAGCTTCTGGAAAAAGTGAACCTCTACTTCTAGACCCTCTTCTATCTATATTACCATTAACTATGAAGCCCTCCTCAACATTCACACTATGTGCAAGGGCTTTGACAGAACAGTCCTGCAGTGGTTCCTCACCTACCTCTCCTAAAGAGACCAACTCCTCCATATGGACATCTTTAGAGCCAAGTAGCAGCCAATAACCTATATAGTTCTTCAAAGTATTCCATCATGTCCTTTGTCTTCTGCAACCTCTAAATGGAACCTCTATGGGAACTCCTCACACATACCAATGCTAAGAGAGACCAATAAGTTTACACACAGCTTTCCCTGGAAGATCAATTGCATCAACAACATTCATTGACTCAAGAACCGCCTGACCCTCAGCCAAACCTGGATGTCAAGCTCATGCCTGACTCAACCAGGCAAAGACCTAATTCATTCCCCTTGGACCACACTCCCCACCTGTGACCAGGTCCAGAGGTGACTGACTGGCGTGGAGCAGGATGGATTTATGCCTGAAATGTTACCCTGTGCAAAATCTCTTGGCTTTACCTTCGGCTGTGACTCCCATTTAAGCTGCAAAATAAAGCTTTTTATCCCCGCTCAGTGTTTCAGACAGTGTTACAATCCCGGGTCATCACCCACTTGGAAAGAGGTGGCACACTTCTTGCAGGAGTCCCACATCCCATCTTGGACCCTCTTAAAGTACTCCATTGCTTCCCAGGTAGGTTTGCGCTTTATAAATCACTTGCATACAGATTGCCGGATGACACCATTTCTCTGTGGACACCATGCACCAGTCCTGGGATTTCAGCTCAGCGTCAATTACATTCTGGGAGTTGTTGGGTCAGTTTCATTGAATACAACGGAATAGGGTGTTTCATGTGATGTGCAGTAATCTGGTAGCTTTATGCTTCAATATGTTGGACATGTTGAGGTTGGTGACGGGTCTGCAGAGATTCCTTCCTGCAAATGCCTGCCAGAAAGACTGGTAATATAAAAGCTGTTGCAGAAGATTTGATGTGTAAGCTCTGTTTCCAAACTCCCCAAGGCCGCAAACAAACTGTACTTAGGGAATGAAGGCTGATGAGTTCCCCTTACCAATGATGAGCAATTGCCTTCAAGCCATTGTTTGGGCTCTGGTCTTGCCTGGACTTGTTAAGAGGAAAACCAAAATGACTGCAGTTATGGAACTTTTACTACTTTTTCAAGAGATGGATCACCACAATGGCAAGGTTATCTGCATTAGGTCCATGTGTGGGCAGTTGCAGGCGCCCACCGAGAGTTGTTATATTTTGTAAAAAGTATTCCGGTCTATGCATTAATATAAATCCGGCCAATCTAAGAAATGAAATTCAAGAAAGCTGACCATGTTCTATTGAATACCTATGAATATCATTTTACAAAAGGAAATAGGGCAGATCTTTACCAAGCATGCAGGTTTCTTTTATAGTGCCTGGCAGCACCTTGCACCATTTCAATGTGCTATACATTGGGTAGAGTCAATGCCTGTCTGCCCTTATTCATAAAAGTATATTATAAATAACATTAGATCTCCAATCACTAGTGGGAAAACAATCTTAAAATGTTCTTGCTCAAGATTATTCACCATCACCTATTCCTGTCATTCATCTGTGTTAATCCCATAGTTGTCATGGAAACAGTCAGGTTGCTCCCTCCTTTTGCCATTTCATTGCCACCTCAGTGCCAACATGTTGTCACAATCCAGGGCACTTTTTTAAATTCTGGCAGCAATTCCTTGGTTCAATCTGGGTTACCTTCCAGGCCTACTAATGTCAGACCAATATATTAGACACCAAGTAAGAATGTGTTTATTCAGGGTACATTTTAGACAATTTGGCGCCTAGGTCAAAGCACTAGAACGCCCCCATTCCTTGCTTCAATACTGCAAACACGTACAGCAATCCCTCCCTAACATCATTCATTCCTTTTAATTAAATTCAAATCAAGTTTTAGACATAGTAATTAGTAGACAGCAACATAAATAACAATATTATGATCGTGAATTCATTTTCATAATCTCATATTTATGTTAGTCTAAATGAAGGGCACCCTCCAATATTTTGCAAAAGCATCTATTGCTACTGCGCAGTCTATTTCTCGTCCCATGTTTCTTACCACTCTCCCCATCTTTGCGAAAGTCCCAACCGCTCTCCATTTTGTGTGGTTGTTTTTCACCGCTCTCCCATTATTGGTTTATAACGCTTTCACCTTCGTGTCCACCTAGCTGTGGCTAACTTCTTTCTTACATCTCTCTGTCGAATTTTCTACTGCCCAGTTTTCCGTTCTCTACTTATTCCAGAATGTATTTAATTCTTCTCATTTTGTTTCCCTCTCTGTCATTGTTGTCTTTCCCTTCCCTTCCTTTTGCGTCCTTTTTGGGCGATTTCTCCACCTCTGTTACCCCTTTTTACCTCGTCTGATCATTTCTCTCATTCTTCCCTTTGTTTCTCTTTTTAGTCACTCTCTTTCTTTCCCATTCTTTTCCTTCATAGTTATTCTAATTTTTCATTTCCCTTCTTCATTCTTTATTCTTTCTCGTTTCCGTCATTCATCATTTCGAATCCTCTCTTTCACTCTATTTCTCGTCTTGTCTTGGCTCTATTGCAGGCCTGTACCCCGAGAAGCACCTGTGATAGACGCCCTTAGTGTGCTGCTGAAGTAATATGAAAGTAGTTTGATAGGAGTGGGGCCAGTCATATTGGTAAAAGTGTGATCTGTACGTGTGAGACCAATCGCAATTTGTGGCAGGAACGAACCCAAGGGCTGCAAACAAAGAAAGCAAAAACTGCATGCCTTCTGATCTTTAACACACTCTTTTCTTTTTATGTGTATATGGTTTACATATGAAACCTTTAGAATCAAAATACACAACATTCATCAATACTAAAATACAGTCCATATCACATATTACAAGTACAGAATAAAAAAACAGTACTTTTCTCCATAAAATACATTGCCTCATTACCTAGTTTAAATACACACATCCTTGCAACATTGCCAATTTTAGTCAGTAAGAGGGAATAGAATAGAAGTAGGGAAGAAAGAAAACGGAGAAATACATTTATCTCCACAGTAGCAGCAATTTCCTAATTTAAGAATCTCCCACCGAAGAAGAGGCATCTGTATAGAGATCTAAAGATTTAATAAAGCCTGCCACTGCCAGTCCATCCGCAGTATTACCAATTGATAGACATCTAGATCAAATATAGTCATCCTCCCCTACAATATCCCATTTAGCAAATTTCTCCAAATACATACTTCTTTTGGCCTTGAGCTCGGTACATTCAAGGAATAGATGGTAGCTAGTTTCTAGTACCCCTATCTTGTGGCAAAATCTACAAAGAGTATTTGTGTCCTCAACCAGCTTCCTTCTCTTCATAACTTCTTTAGTTGGCAGAATATTCCACCTTAATTTAAGGAGGAGAGAACGGTAATAGCGATTATGGAACTGTATCATCATAAACGTACACGTGTCCCCCTTTTTCTGTGTTCATATTTTCAATGAGAGAGAGAGGGATAGCTGTGGAATTTCTCTGTCGTACTGATCCAATCATTATCATGTAGACGCTTTTTAACCTTTTCTGGATTATTCACAAGCGTCTCCCCATCAGTAGACAAATCACGTAGGGTTTCATCACATGAATCTCTAAGTGCACTTAAATATTTGTTCCTTATGGTGTATCCCTGAGTACAACTCAATTTCCCTAGGTCTTCATATAAAGTTTTTCTCAGAGGGTCTAGTAGACTACAGAATAGGGCCATCATCCCCCACAGAGATCTCACTTTCAAAGACAGGAGGCCCAATTCAAAATGAATTGCTGACATTGGGGGATGTTATTTGGTCATTTTAATATTTTCAGCCAAATTACTCCTTCAATCGATTCCCAGAAATTGTACAATTCCAAAAAGTGAAGCTCCATACCATATATCAATTTTGGAACTAATGTCCCTTCTTAGAAATCTACTGCTGGTTTTAGTGAAAATCTTCAACATTTCCAGTCCACATTCATTAGTTGGGCTGTCAGGGGCAGGGCCTTCTGTCTTAAAAAGGTACGAAGCCCCGAATTTGATGGTTGCCCCATTATTGAAAAGCCCAAGTAAGTATTTTTGTTAGTCCTTTCAATTGGTTGAGCACCTATAGTCCAGCCCAATTATTTTCCCTTGTAACACACTATTGCATGCCACCTGATTAGGCGTCCTCCTTGCTCCTGGTGGACACTCAAGGCCGTCTCTCACAAAACGACGGTTGGTTTGTTTTCTTTTCTCTTCTACAAATGCTGGCAAAACTGTTCTGCATCTCCCATACAGGACCACTGCACTGTTCGACACACCCATATAGAGGTTAATAAAAGGCCTTTCAGACAAACACCCACACAAGGTATCCAGTGCCTCTCTGTTACTGATGTGTCCGGGTCCTGGCATCTGCCTGTGTGTCTTAAGGGGACGCCTAGTTGTCTGTCACTGAAATAGCACTAACTCACATACATGCGCGCGCACCCTCACAACCCCACACTTTCTCTCTCGCTTTCCTCCCTCTGTTCTCTGACTCTCTCTTTGCATCTCCTATACCTTCTTTCTCTCTCCCTCTCTCTCTCTCTCTTTCCCTTTCTCTCTCTAGCAATCTCTCTCTGCGAATCACTCTTAGTCTGTGTTTTCTGTATTGATATAAATTGGATTTTCCTATCAACGCCAGTAGGCCTTTAGGGGACGGCTACCTCAATGCGTTTGGTGGCTAGTATTGAGTGTGCGCGATGGTGGCTTCTGGCCTCTCGACTTGGCTCCTAGCTCCTATTAAAGAAACAAGTGCCAACTAATGCTCGGGCTGGAGGAGGATGGAAGGAACCTGAAAACAAATGACTGGAGGGTGGGCAGACCCCTGTGCCTAAACGGGTTGAAACCAGAAATCCTGTTATGTGGCCCTACCAGGAACAGAACACAATTACTGTTCGTTTGACCCCTCCCTAGGCACCCAAAGTAGCCTGGCTGAGAGCAAGATGAGCCTGCGTCTATCAATGCCTACTGTCCTTTATAGCTCAAAATGATAGTTACAAGAAACTGCCATCATCAAGTCACATTATCGAAAACACCCTACCCACTTACGCGCTTAGATTTTCAATAGAAGGTGGATATTGTTTGATGACTAGTGTTTTCTGAATTAGACTAATGAAAAGCATGCACTGTGGTCGACCCAGAAGATGTATGTATAAGCGCCAACTGACCCAACAATAGAGTGGTCAGAGTGATCTTAGACCTATTTGAAACAGGACATCAATAGGGACCGTCTCAAATCTCTGCAGTGGCTTCCTATCCGACCGAGATGAACTCACTATTCTGTGCATAACTCACAGGCTCTATTGGTAAAAGTGCCCCTCGCAGTTAAGCCACTTGTCTCCATCACCTCAACTCAAGGAGAAACGTACACTCGCTATCTCCAGCGTCTGGCCCAAGCTGGCCATAGAAGTCTGAACCAAGGTGGAAAAGTGATTGCTTGAATTGACCCTTACCCTCTGGAACAAGTTTCCTCATAGCCTCAGATCAAAAAGGGACCACCAGAGGTTCAGAAGAGAACTGCAAATTCTACTAATCCACCTGGCCTTCATTTTGTCATTTTGCTAACAACTCCACAACCATTGCTTCAGACTTTAATTTGTGAACTTATTTGGCCATTAATCTTGAAAATGACTACACTTGTCTGCTAGAATGCATAGTCTTTCTGCGAAAGATGTCTTGTTCCTCTCACCTTTTCCCTTCTTCTCCTCCTGTCCTTGTTACTTTTTGCACTTGCATAATGACCTTCCTCTTTTCCTTGCGGGCCGCTGAAGCGACTGTGTTTCAGTGTAACACAATATGAAACTCCAATGAATTTAAAAATGTGTGTGATAACAGTTAACCAGATAGAAAAGGTTTTTTAATGGCCATTGCCACTTGCGGCCTCATTGGATGGAAACGCGTTTGAGGTGTGGATCCCCACGACGGACTAACCGAACAGGGAACAAATAATCATATCTGTAAGGGTCTCCTGAGGTAGATCATTATTACTTCTAAGAGGGCACATATGGGGGTCAATGACTCAGGGTCTCCACTCATCCACCGTTAGCGTCCTTTAGCCCTCATCACCGCACTTGCCATTACTTATGCTGCAAATCTTGCCACTCGCTCGCTCAGCCTGCATCCGAAATTACAGTAACGTAGAGATGCAAGTGAAAAAAGGGTTGAGCGTTCATAGAACAAACCATGTCATGTTTTTCTAGATTGATTTCCTGAGGTCGTTTATTTGCAGGCTCTTGCTGATCGCTCCCTTAAGCGCTCAAGGTCCATTGCCTCAATTGGGACATTGTCTTGATGACATAAAATCCTGAATGGCCAAAAATTGGCTGTAAGGGGATCAAGGCAAAACATACCTTACCTTCCTATGTCCCAATAAAAGGACACGTACTAGTCACCTTCTTCCTAACAAACATCTCTCCTAGCACTTCTTCGGTGCAAATCCTGACCGTTCTAATGAACTCTGGCATCCCTTATCCCCAGATCACTAGGGTTAAACAAAAGTTATCTTCCAGATCAACCTAATGACATTTGTTCCCCTTTCATATTACATAAGCTCAGAGCAAATGTGGTGGGATCCCTTATAAACTCCCACTTTTACTAATTGCATTCGCTGTATACATGCCTTCTTGCCCCGTTCCTCGTTCCTCACGCATCACGAGCTTGCCCAAAATGTGGCAGTGAGATTTGTTCCCGATGTATGGAAACAAGATCACATCTCAGCTGCAGGCATCTCCCCAAAATGGCTCGATGCCAGACATGGGGTGATTTTAAGGTACTTTGTCTTATCCACAAATGCTTGACAGGTACTGCTCAGACATTGATAGGGTAGAAAGTATCAGCTGTCTAGAGAACTCTGATCAGTTTACTCTGGTGATATGGTTGTGCCTAGATACAAGTTCACTCTATTGGGGAAGCAATCGTCAGGACTTTAGTCTGGCAGATGTTGGTTTTCAATGAATTAGTAGCGGCGTATTGGGAAAAGCTGTTAATCCTCGTTGGAGGCCAATCGGGGTCAAATCAAACAATACAAAATCGTTGGCATGAGAGAGCCCTATTATGCCATAAGCATCTAATTTACTTGGAACAAATGAGAACCCCTCCAGCCATTCTTTCACATCCGAGACATAAAGGTTAAAGAGGCAGGGAGCCAAGATGCACCCCTGCCTTAAGGCTGTCCTGGTATCTATTTTTTGCTAGCGAGAGAACCTCTTTGGTCGAGTCTGACTTGGATATTTGAATGCTGGTGCAGCCCCACTGTTAATCTAAGCAGGTCAGATGAAATGACACAATTAAAATGTTTGTTCGATAGAGGATTTCTGTTTACCAAGTCAAACGCTGATGTTAACTCAGTTGATGCCACATACACTCTCTCATACCTACCAGACCAGACCTTCTCCTGTATAAATCTCAAAATGTAAGCATTCAGACGTGTACCGTGCAGTTTTCTAAAACCAGCTTGGGGCTTCCTAATTCTACTGATTTTTGCAACCCATGTTTTAGATGCCGAAGCAACATACTAGCAAAAACCTTGATATCCCCATCTAGAATGGTGATTGGTCGGTAGCTACTGGGATCAGATGTTAGTCCCTTCTTTTTATAAATTGGAATGATGTAGGAGGTAGGCCATGGCAATGGAAAGGAACCCCTAACAATCACATCTTCAAACAAAAGAGTTAGAATTATAGCCCAAATCACCACACCCAGCTTGAGTAGCTGATTCAGTAGATTATTAGGCCCCGGGGCACTGAATTACAAGATTTAACAATAATATCCTGTATAGACTCTTATTCAAAGCTTATACTCTCCTTAGTGGCTTTCGATCCAAGCAATTGTTTAATGGGAGGGGCAATGCTTTTTACAGAAGAAGGAAGTTCCTCGAAATGTTTAACCCAATCTGCTTCAGCAACTGCACTGATTTGGATCTTCGCTTGGCAATCCTCCAGAGAATGAATCACTCTCCAGAAGCTACCAGCCTCATTCCTTTTCAACATTTCAAACATCAATTCCGTATCCTGCTGGAGCAATTGAGCACACTGATGTTTAATCCAGCTTTTAAAACGTTGCCTCTCAAGTCTAACTTCCAATGCTTCAACTTCCGGGGCCAACTTCAAATTTTTAAGTTCTCTAATGACCTGCCTCAATGTACATTTAGCTTCAACGCCCCTTGGATCAAAAGCATGAGAATACCTGGAAGGTTTCTCAGCTCTATTAATGTGTTTTTATTTTGTCTCAATGCAGACACATCAAACCACTGACTAAGAACGATTCATAGTTAACTGCGGTAAATGTAAGTAATTTCCACTCATAGGTGGAAGTTTTTAAAACCATTGCTAGGTACTCATATTTTACAATGGACCCCAAATTCCAAGTAACACAATTTCTTTTGGGATTTACAAGCAAATTATTTGCCCCTCTCAAGTTGTTACTAGGTACCTAAATCCCAATCAGTTTTAGTGGTAAAAAAAATGGTCACTCCAGATGTTGCGTTCAATCTTTGGACAAATACACTGATGTAATAATCTACGGTCCACAAAGATGTAATCCAGGGGCACCAGGCACTAGTGCCCCTTTGCCATGTAGGCACCCCGGGTATATCTCCATTCAATCTAAGTAAACCCAATGCTGAGAGACTCCTAAACCGTTTTAAACTATCTTTTTTTTCTAAGAGGTGGATGCTAAAGAAAGCAAATCATCGAGAGTAAACATATCACCATCATCTTTCAAACATGAGGAATTCACGTCCCCCGCTAAAAACACCAACCCAACATTGGAACACCTCCAATTCATTACAAAGTCGGACAATGCCTCAAGTAACCTGTCCAAATCTGCCACCCCCATATGCCAGTAGATATTTACAAATGGAATCTTTCTAATTTTCTTACAATATTGCAAAGAGACCCTTTGCTGAAGGTAAAAATCCTTTATATCCAATAGCATGGTGGAGGACTTAACAATACACATTAGTCCGCCTGCTGGATGGTCCCCCATCCCCTAATGGCAGGTTGAAAACAGATCTTAAAGACATCTAATACTGGGAAAGTTATCAGGCAAGTTTCCTGAAGCAGTATCACCATGTGCTTTTCCAAAAATCAACCTAAAATGGGATTCATGAAAAGATTGCTATGACCACTTGAGTTTCATGATAACACTTGAAATGTTGGATTATTACTATTAACTGGCATTCAGCCTTATATCCTCCGGGAGGTGGACAAAGCACTTGACAACCAAGGCCAGTCTTGATTCTCTGTGGATAAAATATCTTTGACATATGGTGCAAGCACTTCCATACGCCCTTGCACCCTACAGATACAGAAATAACAAAGTCTTTCAAGAATTTGACTTTCGATGAGGGCCCATAGTTGTGATCTAATAGAGGGCACTTGGGTGGACACTCCCTGATGTCAAACCCTACTAGCCTAAGTGGAGCAGATTCTTTAAGGATGGTGTCAAAGAAAATTCTAGACACAATGTGCAATGTGACTCAACTAGTGCGTACTGGTTTATGAATTCTACCCTATCAATGTCTGAGGTCGCGATTACCCATAAATTAGGCACTTCAGCAAATAAAGCTAAAATGTTCGACTGATTTAAAGTCACTTGTTTGTCCTCCTGACATAGTCTCTCCGCCAGAATTCTGTAAGGCTACAATTATTCCCGCGGCTTAACCTCGTGTATGTCTGACCATTCGTTATACTCTCTGTCACTGATGTTATACAATTGATCATACTTTCGTCATCCATGCTGGTCTGAGCCAGTAGGTCCTCTCAGAATACTGGTAGTGGAGACTAATCCAGAGGGAGATGATTTACAGCCACCTACGTTGAGTGATGAGTCGTACTTTGTATTGCTAATAAGGACCTGACCAGTGGCTCTTCTCAAGGTATTGGTAACATGTGGAGGCCCATACTCGATGAGGCGGCTATGCCCATGGAACTCATGCTTGCCACTCCCCCCATGCTGGCCACATCCAAGGAACCCAAGTTCACCACTGACCCCATGCTGGGGTCTGGATATGCCACGCAAGCTGGGTGCATACCTGACACTGGCCCAATGCCCTGTACCAGACAGAACCTTTACGATCCTTCCAAACCCACACATAGAAGAGCCATCCTGATCAGTTTGCATAGAGGTTGAAACTTTTGGGGTTGCAACCCATAACTGTTTGCACGGCCAAATGGCCAACGGCTTGAGTAGTACTTGCTATTGAATGATTAGGATTGCCAACTGGGGGACCTATAGCAACAACCTCCATTTGCGGAGCCAAGGAGTAAGGTCCTTTCAAATAATTTGAGACACGTACACCATTACAGCCGGCAGCTGAGTTTAACATATGCACTGTTTGCGTGAATTTAGTGAAGGGCTTCTCACATGATATGGCCACAGGGGCAAACTAGCTTGTTTCGTAATCGGATCTATGCTCATCCTCAATAACTGTCATTTACCACCTGCGGACTAAAAGAAAAATCAACGGTGCCTTTAAGAATACTACTTGGTTTTTTTAATAGGCTTGGATGATTCCTGAAAGGTTAAGTTTCTTAAGAAATTTCTCGAGGATCACCTGTATTAGTCAATTTAAACATTTTCGATTTCTTTGTCAGTGCTACTTCAACGTGCTTGGTCTTTTTGAGCAATGTCTTACACGCAGGCTCTTAGATTTGGACGACTTTCTGTTTAGATTGGACCACCTCAGGGGGAATAACTATATCTTCCAACGTAGTCGGCAGTGTGCCAGAAAGTTGGATTGTGACAGGAGACACCATTGCGTTGTCTCGTGCGAGTCTTGAGGCTGCTGAGTAGAACCTGAAGAATATTGTAAATTAGTAATAGCTTGTGACAGACCGATCTTGTTGAAACCGGCTCCAGATAATAGAGATTTCAGATTTGACTCATTGACAACATTATCCAGCTTCATGGTAATTGCTTGCAGCAAGATTGTGTGATTTTTTTTTTATTTGAATTTATTAAGAATTTTTCTAAAACAAAGGGAAAGACATTACAAGGCATTGCTCAAATACCAGCCAGATGACTTACAAACACATTGAGCTTTGCACCATAAAGAGTCCCAGCTGTCTAGTTAAGTGTCTCCCCCTCTTTCCACCCTCCTGGGACACACACTCCTCCCTCCCATGCTGATATAATTGCTTAGATATTACACAATTGGTTCAACATATAAGTCCAGTATAAGTTGTCTCAAGATTGTCTGCTTCCTCGTGGCCTCCTCAGTGCCTCATTGTACGTCTCACTCTACATAATGTTCGAAATGAACTCCCGAGAGGAGTGGCTGTAGGAGTCTATTTACTATCACACATTAACAATTGTTCTCCGGCATATACTCGGATACAAAGTCTCCCCAAAGTATATCACATTGTGCAGATTTGGCTAGCAGAGTCGAATTAATTCACCTTTACATGGGGTACATACTGATTTCCACTTATTTACAAGAGCGGCACAAGCTGCTAATAAGAGGTGTGCATCCTTTTTCTTTCATCATCACATTGCTCAAACCCAAATAGGATGAGAAAGGGATCTGCAGTCCTCAGAATTCCATCTAAATCCATGATCCATCCCAGGACTTCATCCCAGTACACCCTGACCCGAAGGCATCCCCACCACATGTGCCAATAGTCCTCAATAACTCCACATTTGCGCCAACATAACGGGCTCATTCATTGGGACATTTTAGAGAGCCGATGGGGGTCATATTGCCACCTGTGCAATAGTTTGATTGCATGAAGTTTATACTGGCTTGATATGGATACCGGGGTGCAGCCCTGCAGATCCTTGCCCACATGACTGGATTGATTGCCTCACCCAGGTCTTTCTCCCATCTACCCTTTAGGGAAAGTGTGGATCCCTTCCCCACCGCAATAAATTCTCTATACATGGCAAATATTAATTCTTTCATCTCTGTTCTAGAGTTCAACAGTTTTTCAAAAGGGGTGAGTTCTCTACTTCCATTCTCTTTCAATATATCCTTTGTCATGGCCCCTTTAATCTGCAGATAATGGAGGTCAGGTAGGGGGGGGCAGGCCTAAGTGTTTGCCCAATTCCTGTATTGTTACGAAAGAGGCCTCCTTCCGCAACTGGTGCACCATTTCCAGTCCCGTCTCAAACCAGGTCTGGAACCTCTCCAGGTTGGGTATGTGTTCTCTAATGTCGGGGGCCCACAAGTGACTCAGGAGGGATGGCCATGTGGCAATACAACGCATATAACTACTCCCATTCCATATGCCCCAAATGGTCCCCAGTATAGGGTGGTCCCTCAATCTTCATAACAATTTGTTCCTAGGCACCCACAACCATTCCGAGACAGTCACCGTGGTCAAATAGTGATTATCCATTGCAACCCATTGGGGTTCCTTTTGATTTCGCAAGTGGGGAATCAAGATTCTCAATTGGGCAGCTTGATAATATTTCCTTAGGTCTGGCAGTCCCACTCCTCCCTTATCTTTAGGTAGGGCCAGGGTGTCATAGGCTATTCTCGGTCTTTTTCCCTGCCAAAGAAATCTCGTGATAGCTTTTCTAACCTCATCAAAAAAGAGTTTGGGCATTCAAATCGGGAGCATTTGAAAGAGATATAGGAAGCAGGGGCGGCATACCAAATTGATCGCATTGAGCCTGCCTAGCCAGGATATCATACATTTTTCCCATTTGGTAAGATCAGAGTGAAACCACAGGAGGAGGGAGGGGGGAATTGGCATCATAAAGTTTGTTAACATTTCTTGTGACCTGTATTCCCAGACATTTAAGCTGGTTCTTCTCCACAATGAGACCCAGTGAGGAGAGTCTATCCAGATCTCCCTGTGTGGTTTCATGCAGGGGAAACATATCGACTTAGCCTTATAGATTTTGAAGCCGGAGAGACACCCGTATTCTTTCATTAGCTGAATTACCCTAGGTATAGAGGATATGGGGATTGAGACGTGCAATAGTAAATCATTGGTGTACAGAGCTACTGTATATTCAGTTGCACCTAATCAAAGCCCTTCCACCTGATGGTCCTCCCTTATTTTGTTGGCTAGGGGTTCCAAGGAGAGGGCAAAGAGTATGGACGAAAGAGGGCAACTTTGTCACGTTCCCCTTACTAGCGGAAACCAGCGCGAACATTCACTGTTCACAAAAACCAAGGCTTTAGGAGATGTATACACTGCTTGGATTCCTCCCCTGAGTTTCGGACCGATGCCCACCTACCGAAGCACCGCCACCAGAAAGCCCCATTCCACCCTGTCGAAGGCCTTCTCTGAATCAACCGACAGAAGGGCGGGGTCATTGATCATTTTTTGGGATGCATAGATCAAGTGTAAGGTCTTCCTCATGGTGTCAGCACCTTGTCTACCTGTTACGCTCAGGGACAACAGTTGGCAGAATAAGTCAGTATTATCCACAACGCTTGTACAAAACAGTAATAATATGACGCAGGGCTGCGGGTGTCTGGGAGGTGTGGGTATACTGCCAGTATACTACCACTGTAAAGACACAGTTAAACAAAAGGTCCCAGTCACACCGCGCCAAAGAAAGTGCAAAGTTAGAATTGTAGTCTGGTGTTTATTTTGGACAGCCTGACAAGTGTTTCGAACTTTTGAGTCTTGGGTTGAGAGTTTAAATTATCCAATTATGGAAGGCAAGAAGGGTACCAGATAGTAGTTCAGCTTGAATGCTTTGCAATTGCGGTAAGATCTAAGGAGAGACAAAGTAACAACAGGATTTCAACGCGCTACTTCTGGCAGGGGCGCATCAAATGGGATCTAGTTCCTTCACTGATCCCTGATAAGGATTAGTCCAGTCCAGCTGCGACTATGCTTCTCCTTATGATTGGTAAGTCTTTCTTGAGCTCTTGTGATGCTGTTCATTATGTTTAATGTCTTTATATGTTGCTCCTATTTATGCTCACAATAATGACTCTCTTCTGTTTTCTTCCCTTAGATGGAAATGCAGCCTCAATGCAGCTGTGAGACGCGAGACACGGCCGGATGGAAGAAGGATACTACCGCAATGTTCGACAGCAGGTAAGTGATGGTTTAAGGAAAAGCGAGAAGTATGGCTAAGCGTAACCTTAAACTGACTGTTTTTTCGATGTCTAACCTTGTCTTCTGTTTTTCCTTGCAGGCGCTGCTGTCGACGATGGAGCGTGTTTTGCTGCGGTGCCAAGTGAAGATTTCGGCATTCTGGAAAGTGTAAAGATGAATACTTGGTTCGCCAAAGAGATGTAATGGTAAGAACAGCTTCACCCACTTGGTAAGTATGCTGGCAGGAAGCAGGATGTCCAGGAAGCAGGATCTTCGAAGGTAAGTCTGACCTCAGGCAACGGTGAGTATTACACTGCTTGCAGTTGAAGAATAACGCAAAGCGTCTGTCTTGAGTATCGGGGCAGCTTATATAGCTGAGATCGTGGGCACGCCCATTAGGGCTGGTTTACCAGCCACACCCTGCCTCTCCTAGAGAGTGAGCATGTGCAAAGTCAATCCATTAGCAGCCACACCCAAGAAACACTTGGGGCTGCTTAATGGATGGAATGTTCAAGGTTAATGCATCCTGCTTAATGTTCAAGGTTAATGCATCTGAAGTGATATGTCCATAATAAAAGCTTTTTCGTGTTAAATGGATGTTCTTGTTTACTTTTGTTCATGAGCCTTGTGCCAGGACAGTGTCCACCCACCTCTCCTGTGCATGCGACCCTTGCATGCATGGAACCCTGACTTCATGACCATGACAGTACCAAGTATGAAGCCAACCTGATTGGCATATATGAGTCTTGGCATGAAGACCTCTAAGCGGGCCGCCAAAATTCGGTTATAAATCTTGGCGTCAACATTCAATAATGATATGGGGCGGTAGGAGCCACATTGCTTGGGGTCCCTCCCCTCTTTGGGGATCACAGAGACAAGAGCCTGCACAAAGGAGTCAAGAGCCTTCCCTGTATCAAGAATCTTGTTAAAGAGCTCAACCATAAAGGGGAGAAGGGAGGGGAGGATTTATAAAATCCAGCGGTATAGCCATTCTCACCTGGGGCCTTGCCTAGTGTGAGCTGCTTGATCGCATTTTCAATCTCTTCCCTCGTTATTGGGCCTTCCATGCCAAGGGATTCATCATACGAGAGGTTTGGCATTGTAACCGAGGACAGGTATTCATCAATCTCAGCTGAGCCAGGGTGGCCCTCAGATCTATATAAGGTCTTGTAATATGCGGCAAAGGACTATGGGATTTCTGCACTCATCGCAGTTTGGGAATTCTTCTGGTTCTCTAGTTTTTAAAACCCTCCGGTCATGCAATCTGGCTGCCAGTAGGGCATCAGCCTTATCTCCTTTTCCATAGAACTTCTGTCTCAGAAGCTGCAGCTTCAGGACAACTGAACCATGTTCCAGGAGATGGAGCTCCTCCCTTTTCCGTTTTGCCTCCAATTGTTTTTCCACATTCCCACTTTTCTCCCCCCTGGCCGCCTCATCTAAAAGAAGAATATCACTCCTGAGTCTGTTCTCAACCAGGTTCCTTTCCCTTTTCTTAAGTGCTCTTTCTCGGTTACCAGACATTTGGTCGAAAAAAATTGGTCGACCAGACAAATGGTCGAACCAATTTGGTCGAAAACCAAATGGTCGAATTTTTTTTTATTTTTATTTTAACCCTTTTTTTAAAAAATTTTTGGGGGGGTCCCCCACCCAACCCCCTTTTTTTTCTCTAAAAACCCTTTTTTTTACAAAACGAAAACCCGAAAAATAAATATATAAATAAAAAAAAAAATGCGACCATTTGGTTTTCGACCAAATTGCGTCAACCAAATTGCAGTCGACCAGTTTTTTTTCGACAAATTGACTGGACACCCTCTTTCTCTAATCAAGATTCCTCGCCAAGTCGCTTTCCCCGCTTCCCACACAGTTAATTTGGAGACCTCCCCCGTGTTGTTCAGTCTGAAATACTCTGTAATCTCCTTCCCCAACTCGGTTTTGAAGACAGGGTCCTTCCAGAGGGTTTCATTACATCGCCATCTGCCTCCCCGCATGGGAAAATCTTCCCAGGTAATGTCAGTTGTAACCATATCATGATCCGACCAGGTGACCGGGACGATTTTGGATCTTTGTGCGACATTGTATAATCCCTCCGTTAAATATATGCAGTCGATTCTGGTGAACGTATTGTGGGGGGTGGAGTGAAAAGTGTGCCCCTGCTCGTTAGGATGGAGTTCCCGCCATATATCCCTAAGTCCGTATATATGAAACATATTTGTAACTTCAATGTGGCCTCTCCCCGTTGGTTCTCTTGTATCTGGATTACCTGATTTTCTGTCTAGGCTGGGATCTGCCCACATATTGAAGTCTCTGCCGAGGAGAACATGACCATTGGCCTCTAGCATGATTTTCGGGATAGTCTTAGATAAGAATCTGATTTGGCCTGAGTTGGGGGAATATACCGTAGCAAATGTTATGTTCACCTTGTCCATAGAGCCTGCTACCAGCAAGGTGCGCCCCTCTATGCCTGCCCATGTTTTGGTAGCCGTGAAGCCCAGCCCCTTCCTAATGAGTATTCCCACTTCCCCCTCCGAGGCCCAGAATTCAGATCCCGTACGCGCCCCTAGGAGTTTCCGCTCCTCTCCCCTGGCATACTTTGTTTCTTGCAAGAAGAGGATATCTAGCTTTGCCCTGCGGAATTCTCGATATACTAGGGATCTCTTGGTTGGAGAATTGAGACCTTTGACATTCAACGTTCCAACTCTAAGGAGGCCCCTTTTCTGTTGACCTATGTGGACCGCCATTTCAGGTCAAATACATCGAAACATGTATTGTTACAAATCCGACGAGGCGAGGCCCCATGGACCCACATCAAGATTTTGTGAATCTGAGACCAGCAGTGTGTGTGTTCATTCGTGTTTCAGTGAGGAGTCAATGCCGACCCACCCCCTCCCACCCTCCTCCCCCTTCCCCTCTCCCTCCATCCCCAAGAACCATTTCCCGTTGGTGGCGTCCGACCGAAATCAGTTTGAAAACACTGATCCGATATCGGACCACCAGTGGAGACCGTTACCCCACGGTCCCTTCACAAAGAACACCTTTAATAACATTTGAGCCCCTCAACCATATACCCCCCACCCCATTCCAATACAAAACAATAACTCTTAAAAGGATATTCGAAAACTTGAGCCTCCAGCATCTTCGCTCTCAATAGAGTTTGTCCCGAGCCCCAATCAGGTATAATCTGGGTCAATAGGGATCCATCAAATCAGTTGCATATTTTCGGGATGAGCTGTGACGTATTCCGGAAAGTCGATCAGATTAGTTGCCAGAGTCAATTGACCTCGTCGGTTGATACATTCCCTCTTCTGAACTTTTGTCCACTCCGTCCTACTTCCGCTCGTTGTTCCCCATCTTCATGCGTCTCCAGAAGTTCGGCGGAACATGCACGTATCTCTTTCTCCGTACTCAGCCATATTTTCTTGCCTTCATGTTCAAAGGAGAGGGAGAAGGGATAGCCCCATCTGTATCTGGTTCCCCGTTCCTTGAGCCATCTCGTGAGGGGCCCACACATCCCCCTCAGAGCTAGAGTCAAGGAGGACAGATCCTGGAAAATCGTAATTCGCGCTCCTGTGAGGGTGATGGATCCACTAGCTAGGGCTTTATCAAGGATCCTGGCCTTATCCTGGTACCTGTGGAAGCAAGCAAGGACCGATCTCAGTCCGCCTGTCGGGCCCCCAGCTCTGTGCATCCTCTCTGTTTTGGGTTCATCAATCTCCTCATCTGTGACCAATAGTTTGATGATATTGTGGATTGTCTTCCGCAGGTCTCCTTTAGTTTCTCCTTCCTGTTCAGGGATTCCAAAGAAGCAGAGGTTATTTCTTCTCTCACAATTTTCCAAATCGTCTATTTTCAGGCAAAACTCCTCCTCCCTCTGCTCAATCTCAGCAATTCGAAGGTCCATTTGGGTTTCGAGAGTGTCTATTGAGGCCTGATTATTTTCCACTCCTTCGAGTATCTCCTCAAACTTGTCCATCCGCTGCGTGATCTTATCGATCTTACCCCCTATGTTTGCTCCCATGGTCCTTATTTCAGTCAGGAGGGCCGCAATGTCACTCTTAGTGGCCGCAAAGTCTGTTTCAGTGGCCTCCATGCTTGACGTAGTACCACTTCCAACTGCGGGAGGGGGCGGAGTGTAGGCGAACCTAGCAAGGGTCGTTTTATGTTCTTCCTCTGCCCTTCCTGCCTGATTATTCCACGGCGAGGGAGGCGGTGCCCACTCTGCAGCGGGAAGTGGAAGAGGGCCGTAGGCTTTCAAGTGAACGAGGCTTCCAAATTCGGGGGTATCCCTCGTTTTTCAAACACGTCTTCGGCCTAACGAGGAGGTGTGAGACAACCTGGTGGCTGAAGGAGGGCACATGACCCGTGTTCGGGGGCCCAAACCGTCCGCTTTCTTAATGGATGGCCGGTGTGGGCTGCGTAAGGTCTTTGGTATGATCACAGTGGCAAAGGGGGCAAGTGCCTTTCAAATACTGGTTTCACCTGGTGTCTGTGGAGACCCACCTAGTTTGTTTTGGCAAGGGTTACCTCACAGCAATTCCCTTACTGGGAGAAGGTGAGTCCTCTGAGAGGGCGAGACACTATATACTGTTCTTTATACAGGGTTGCGTTTGCCCTCCACGACTGAGAGGGGGGCCTTTAGTTATCATTTGTTTTTCTTTTGGTAGTTCAAATAGTCTGAATCAGGTGGTTCTAAAATGATTCCAGGAGTGTTATTTTTCCGTTGCTCCACTTGTTTTATCCAGCTCGCCCCGTCTCTCACTGTTTGGACCTGGAATGTGGACTGTGTTCAATACTGATAGGGCTATCTCGTGCTCGAGGATTCTGAGCTTCCCAGTAAGTCTTTCATGGAGAGCCTACTTCACTTGGCTCCTCAGTTGTCCCAGGTTAGGCACTGGTGTGGTCCAGGAGAAGGTTTGGGTTTTCCTCAATGATGTGTGGACCGGGTCTTCCTCCGACCACGTCAAGCGGATGACGAAGATTCCACAGCAGGCCGTACAGTCCAGGCCACTGCACTGATGGTACAGGCCCAGGCGCTAAGCAATGTGTACCCCCAGGGGTGCCCCTTTCCTGTGTGTCCCTTACGGACCCTCTTGAAGTATAGGGCCTTCCACAATGGTTGATCCCCCTCCCTCCAAGGGCCCCGGTCCACCCGGATCCTCAGACCGGGCCACCTAGAGATGGTTCCACTCCAAGACTGATCCGTTCCACCCCTCACCACTAGGCAGAACGTGGCGGCAACCTAACATCCGTTGCCACCACCTCGAGCTCTCAGCTGTGATCCGTGTGACTGTGGGAGGGATTGTGAGATCCTAGTCCACACACAAGTTCAGGTACCTCATATTGGCCATGTATATTAGTCTCTACTTGCCACTATGTGGGGGGGCCCTCTGCTAGCATCCACCATGGGCCTCTGTTCCCCTGCCCAATTGCCGCTGTGTAAGCCCCTCTCCTCACCGTGGGCAGACTCTGAAGTTCGGGGGGGATCACTTCTGTATTCTCCTGACACCGATCTCGCCGTCAGAACTCACAGCCGCTCCTCAGCGTTCTGTCGTGCGGTGGGGAGTCTGCTCCCCTCACCCTTATGGCTTGTCCTTCGTGCTGGTCTTGGGATCCAGGTCCACTGAGGCACCCGGCGTATCACGCTTCAGGTCTCGGGCCCTCCAAACACTGCCCCCTCGGAGAGGTAGTGGGAGAGTGTGGGGGTTCAGCATCTCCAACCACAGCCCCCTGCCCCCCTGCCTGTTCCCCGCAGGCACGTCGGAGGAGGGGGGCACCCGTCAGCGATGCCGGCCCTCTGTGTAGGCAGGGCAGTCCCCAGGGGCGAAGCAGTCCATACTGTCCCCTCTCTCCTTTCTTCTGGGCTCTGCGCCAGCGCTGGCTCATCTGTCACAGAGGGATCGAGCAAGGTCCCGGCCGGCACCCCGTCGCAGGAAGGTGGGTCAGAGCTCAAGCCTCCTCTTAAGCCTCCATGGGCCCGGGAGCACCCCGGTGTCACCGATCCACGTTGCTCCGCTCAGGTGCTGGATTCTGACTTTCGATGTCGCCGCCTCGGGCCTCGGCTATTTCTCAACTATTCATGACCCGATTTTCTCTGTTCTTTGGTCCACCGACATCTGGAGGGCTCAACCACTTCTGTAGCTATTCTTTATTGGGGTAGGGGGGCAAAAGCGGGGGCTCGGGCCACTTTTGCGAGACAACGGGATGGAGGATCACATAGAGGCAGCCTTCATCTCGATTGTATGAGTGTTAGCCTCCGACTTAATATCCTCGAAAAGATTTGCAAAAGTGGAGAGCACATAATTTAGGGCCACCAGGGCACACCTCGGGCTCCCGTCTGTCCAGCTCCGATTTATACGAGGGGGAGGGAGAATTGCTGTTCGATCTTGGAGGAGGGGTTAAGATATAAGAGGACACAGAGACATCTGTGCTGTCCTCTATGCCATCCTCAGTACATATAGGTGGAGTGTTGGTGCCCTGAGTCAATTATGGTCTTCCCAGAACTTTATGGTCTTCTGAAAATGTTAGGACTTTGGCTTTGGAAACAAGGCAATGAATAAAAGCCTCAGGTCTGTGTGCTGCTGTGCTTCCGTAGTGGGGGTGGGTATTATTACTCTCGCTTCAGTCCTCTGTTTACTAATTTAAGCTGTGATTTGTTTAGGCCAACTTTTAGGACATGGGCCTGTACCCTTTGGCCCGCTCGACAAGCCTCCTCCGCCATAGTCAATACATGCAGGATGAGATTTCCTCCCACCTTTGCCCGGTGACAATGGAAAGGGAAGTGAACAAGCCATTTCAAACATTTGTACTTCCAATGGTGAAATACCTGGTTTGGTAAGGCTGTGTAGCCCGTACATCTTCAGTTAAGCCACCAGCGCTCACCCCAACAACCACCAATGCCGCCAACAAAGACGGTATATGTTGTTGAATTATTCGGCTGTACTTGTGTACGTCCTTCGTTGGTCAGCTGAAGACTGCCACGACTGCTCCAACTCTGCTCCAAACTCTGCAGCGCTGTGAGCTCTCATCGGGTTTATATGAGGCTGGATCCTCCTCTGTCAATGCAACACAGCAGAAACTGAAAAAAGACCAGCAGGACTGCTGCGACTGCTCCAACTCTGCTCCAAACTATGCAGCACTCTGCGCTCTCACAGGGCTTTTATCGGCCTGGCTGCTCCTCCGCCAATGCGACACAGTAGCAACCAAAAAAAGACCAGCAGGACTGCAGAGACTGCTCCAACTCTGCTCCAAACTCTGATGGACAGTTTTACAATCAGCAAGAGGCGTGTCACTTGCTGTATGAGGAGTAAAAGCCCTTCAGGAAATGTGTCACTTTAGAGGTGTGAAATGAAAGAGAGAGAAAGATAGAGAGCACCCAGGCAGAGGGATGTCCTGTGTGCACCGTACATCCAGCCTTGTCTGCAGAGATTCACTTTGTAATTCAATTTGCTTTTTAACTGCGACATACTAGAAATGAGGCCTTCTTGCTATTGTCCGGCACTGCTATAATGCGTAGTGGAAACATCCATCCTTTACTTGTCCATATGTACATATATATATATATATTGGCGCTTGCTGCAATCTATTCACCAAAAAGCTAGCCTCAAGATTACTTTGTCTGCTTGCGTTTCTTTTGCATCTGTACATGTGTAAAATGACTTAATGTCTTCATCTGTTTCTGTGGCATAAACCTCTTCACCTTGATCCCAAGATGTCACTTATCCTTGATACTTTCTTGATGCCTCATAGAATATCTGCATTCTCTAGTCCCTGCATCTTTTCTAGGTACGTCAGCTCAGCTCTGTGTGACGTCACTGTTCATCTTGACCATTCATTTGCTCTGCTTCTTCAGGAATCTCTTTTAAACAACCATCATATCTCCTTGTGTGCAGATGTGGATTCCTCAATTGGAATCTTGCCTCTAGGATTCCCTTTGGCCTTTGTCGTTTCAACTGCTCCGTGTGTGTCACATACTGTGGTTTTCAACATAAAGGCAATAAGGGCGGAACGGTTGAGGTGGGGTTACTTGGCTCCTCCTCTACACACCTATCTTGCATTTTTCTTCCCCCCGACTTTTGAATCCCACCTGTTTCTCATTCAGATCTTCCATAGCACATGGAGACCTTGCAAATGGCATCAGTGTTCAGTGTAACTCCTAATAACATAAGGAGTTATGTTAAACATTCCTAGTAATTCCTCCATGGCTCTCCCACGAGCTCAGACTCCCCAGCACATACCCCCTTATCCCTCATCCTTTCTGACTTGCACGTTCTGAATACTCTCAAGGCATAGAAGGTTCATCCCTCTTCCTCTTCCCCTCAGCTCTTAATATTGTGTTGTAATGTACCCTCCTTTCCTCCCTGCCCTGTGGGTGCTGTGAAACAGTATATTCTTATTGTATAAGCGCCTAACAAGCAAACAATAAATAAATAAAATAATATAACTATCACCCTTTACAGGTTTCTGCTTTTTTCTTGCTCCATCAGTGAGATGTGGCTCAAATCCCCAGGCTCAGTGAACTGGAGTTCCACATGTGGACACTCCTTATCACCCCATAACATGATAAGTGTTCTGATCCAAATTCTTAATGCTTAGCAGTGTGAGCTACTGGAGGTAGATAAGTACTTTGACCTATGATGTATCTCATGTTTCGCTTTCTTCCACTTCTGGGGTGCCTTTTAGTTTGTGCTACCAGGTGGCACTGTAAGCGCTGCCTAAAAGGTTCTATGTGATTTTGCCGCACATATATGTAGGGCACATTCATTATTAAAACATACATTTTCAGAAAAATCCATTAAAAACCATTAAAAACGAAATCTGTTGCGGCAAAACCTCCCATTCCCTCCTATAAACTAATGCTATTGTCACAGGAAGGGGAAAGTGAGGTGACATAGGAAGAGAGGAGGGACTCACAGCTTGTGGATGTTGTTTAGCTCTATTGACTGTCCTTGGTCATGCCAGTACCTATCACCATTCTCACCCACTACATGCCCATCCCTGCCCAAAACAGTCCCTTTTTGTGTCATAACAATGTTTTAGCCAAGCGTACCTTCAGTCATTTCATTGGTGTGTCTGTCCTTGCATCTGTTCAATGCACTAAGCTCCTTTTCAAAACACACATTGGCAAAACCAACAGTTCTTTTTTTTTTGTAGAGTCATTAAATGGCCATTTGCCAGGTGCTGTTACAATATGGGCAGATAATAATACCATTGTCCTACTGATGCCGTCTTATGGCCAGGTAATATCATTATGGCAGTGAAAGAAAAGTGCCACAAAAGCCACAACTGGGGGCGGTATTTGAAATACCCCCCTGTATTTTGCTTGGAAGGGGGCAGTAGGTGAAATACCCAGCCTTATTTACAACTTGGAAGGGGGCAGTAGGTGAAATACCCAGCCCTATATATAACTTGGCAGGGGACAAAATGCCCTGCCCTTTATATAATGTTAATGGGTCTTGTACCGTGCACTGTTGCCACTCGTGTAGTCTCTTGGAGCCCTGGCAGGTCTGCTGAGGAAGGAAGATTGACAGGTTTGTTACTGGGATTGAGAGGGAGCAACGCAAGAGAGTTATGAAGTGCTATTGGCAGCTTCAGTTCGGAGAAACCGGTCACTGAACGTTGGTGCGTTTTCCGTCGGTATCCTTTATGTGGTGTGGCGGTGTGATTGTGTGTGGTTTGTTTCCATATCACGTCGGGTGTTGTGAATTCCGTGCCTTTTTTAATAGATGAAGCTATGTAGAAATTAAAAACACTTTGTAAATTAAAAACACATTTTAAAATATGTAAATCCATTCTTAATTGCATTTCTCCTGTTGGTTGTCTACTACATAAGATGTTTGTGTAAACCATGAAAGGAATGCAATATTGAAGAAAATAAACTGTTCAATAACGGCACAGTTTGCGTTTTCTGTGCCTTCATAGGTGTCATTTGTTGGGCAGGGCCCAAGTAACGAAGACTAGCCCAAAAGTATTGCATGCATGTATGCAATCACTATGTGGGGGGCCTGGGATGTGGTTACTCGTACTTTTAAATATTCCTTTGGGGCCTGTCAATCTTCAGAATTCTGGCTCCCGCAAGGCCCTGAAACACTGACTGCTGCTGAAGTGTTACTGAATACTGAATACAAACCTCTGGGATGCTAAAGCCACGCTTTCTACCTGTGATATTGCGTAGGGATGAAGCATTTGAAAAATGCCTTTTCATTACTTCGTAGTGTCATTTCATTTTCGAGTGTGGTATCTTTTTAGTGTTTTGGGGCATGGCAAAAAAAACACCAGACAAACATAATTAGGGAATGCTGAGTCCTACATGGTTCTTGCCTGACCCTATAGGGCAGGGACAGGCAGATTTGTAGATCTTTATTTGGCATGTGCATGCTTGTTTTACTGATTTGTTTCACTTGTACATCCATTTGGTCCCATCTTTCTAAATTGTAAACCTGTATCTCCTTGTCTTTAATGCAAGCACATCCCTCTTTTTTAACTCTCTAATGTTGGGAGGAATATTTCTGCTGCTACAGACTGGGGCATTTTGGGTAAAAAGAATATAGCCACGTTCTTTTGTCAAATCTGTCACTTTTAGGGGCTAATTCTAGCAACATGAGAAGGTTGGCGGGCAGGAATGGTAACCTATGTTTTGATATTATAAGCACATCTCTGCTGCAGGCACACTTTCCACTGAGCCATCTTACTTGCTTTATGACCTAGGACTACATGGTGAATACAGTTCTTTGATGCAGGCATACTACCCCCTGAGCTAGATTGTTCAGGGTATGGAACTTACTGGGATCTCTGCAACAGCTATATTTTTATCCACTTAATTATTTTATTTGGATAGGGAATTTGTGGAATTGAAACCTGTTACTTTCAGATTTCTCACACAGGTCATTAGCAAATCAATAGGTACCTACAAAAAACATTTTCCAATAGCAACTTCGTAAACTATTGTTCAAGCTCAATGGTTTTCAACTGCAAAATACAGGGGAGACCAGAGATACATTCAAAATGTTGAGAGTTTTGCTTCATGTCACCCCTCCCCAGAAAAACACCAGATGAAAGTCTGTCCAGCATATGAAGGGCAGGGACTTTATTTGCACTTTCACACCTCTGCTCTGCCTGTACTGAATCAAAAAAGTTACAGCATTTGTTTGATGATCCTTTTAAAGGATAAACATTTATTTATTTACATTTTTTTTAAAGTGCTGCACGCCCATGGGCCTCAGAGCACATTGGAAAGAGAAGTGGATCCAGATGAAAAATCAAGAGCAAGGCTAATCCACTGAAAAGAGAAGGGTCTTTATGTTCCTTTTAAAGATTGTGAGGGAGGTTAACCTTCTTACATTGGGAGGTAAGGCATTCCATTCCGGGGGGGCTTGCATTTCAAAGCTTGTGCCAACAAACTTTTCTAGACGAAAGCACGGTTGAGCCAAGGCATGGTTCGGGTTGAAACGTAAGATCCGGGCGGGTTACTTGCAGGAGAGTCTATCAATTTGGTACTGGGGGGCAGCCTGGTTCTGACATTTGTAGATAAGTGAAATAATTGTATGTTTGATTCTTTGCTTTACGGGCAGCCAGTGAATTTTCCATCTGAAGGAAGAGATGTGAACACGTTTCCCAAGCCCAAAAATGGCCCGAACTGCACCATTCGGGGAGGTTTGCAGTCGTTGCAGGTTTGCTTGTGAAGTGCCCGAAAGCAAGCTATTACAGTAATCTAGCCGAGAGTTGACTAGTGCCGTATCCACTAGGGATCTGTTTTTTAGAGAAAGATAAGGTCTGCTTTGATGAAGTAATTTCCCAACATAACCACATGAGCAGCGGATATGTGAGACATGTTGTTTCATGGACAATTGTTGATCAAGGATTACACCTAAAACTTTACAGATTTGCTTACTGGGATTTGAAAGCCTGCGATGGAGAAGTGTGAGTGAGGCGGGTCAAGCTTTTTCAGACGAAGGCCAGAGGCAATGATGAGAAACTCTGTCTTCTCGTTGTTCAGGGCCAGGGAGTTGGAAGCCATCCAGCTCTGAAATTCTGAATACATTCTGTTTAGGACTCTGGTGTCTGCTGTGTGACACCCAGTGAGTTCAAACAATACCTGGGTATCATCTGCACCATTAGCATACTTGACGCTTAGTGTTTCCAGGAGGCCGAGAAGGGGCTTTACATAGATATTAAACAGGAGTGTTGATAAGCACGATCCCTTTGGTACTCCACATGTTGAGAGAATACTAGTGGTGGGGCATTCTTAAAAGCCACTTTGGATGTTCGAGGGGCCAAAAAATATGTGATCGATTGCATGGCCATTTCAGAGCAATTGGCGATGTTGTAATTGTAATTGTTTATTTGTAAAGCGCTTATACACAAGTGAAGTGCTTTAAACTGCTTCAAGGTGGGAAGGGGACAAGGGAATACAGACTCATTCTTAGGCCTTGAAGTTTCCGAATGATCTAACAAAAAATGACTAGCATACCCGGCCTGATGGCATTATTACTAGTGCAGGTGCATGACAAGAAGGAAGACAAGAAAGGGGGGAGGAGAGGGAGAAGAACATACAATCCATAAACTACTATACAAGGCCAACAGCGTTTCAGATAGTGCAAGTGCATGGCAAAGAGTGAGGTGATAAGGGGGGGAGGAGAAGGAGAAGAACATATGGAAACAAAGAGCTGCCGTACTAGGCCTGGCGAACTAGGCCTAGTGCATTCTAGGTAATGTAAATGCGCAGACAGGAGGTGAAAGGGAGGGGGAGGGGAACAAGCGCGCCCAGTCCAGCAGTGCCCTGGGTTAAGTGCATAGAGGTTACCCTTCTCATGGAATGAATTCCAGAAGTGCAGTAGTGGTGAGTTGAGTGCAGAGGCCCGCAGGCAAGTGCAAGAACTGGGTTGGGAGCCTTGGACCTGTGGGGCACTGGAGGTGCATCAGGCGACCAGTCAGCAGAACGGAAAGAAGTTATGGAAGAGAAGGAGGAGGGAAGTAGGCGAGAATAGAGAGGAGGTTCACAAGGGAGAGGGAGAGAGAAAGAGGAAGAGAAGAGGAAGGTCTTGAGGAGTTTCCGGAACTTAAGGAGAGCAGGCTCAAGATGTAGTGAGGCAAGGAGGTTGTTTCAGAGGGAGGCCCCTGCAATGAAATGAAATGATATTTTATTTATATCGCGCTCATACACAAGTGTTTCAGAGCGCAACCAGGCAAAAAGGGAGGGGAACAAGGGAGAAAAAACAGAAAAACAGAGATCTTACTAGGCCCAGTGACATTTGAGAAAGTGCAAGTGCATGGAAAAGAAAAATGGGGGAAAAGTGCATGGAAAGTGGGGGAAGTGGAAAGTGCGAGGCAGAGGAGAGAAAACATAAAAAAATATTAAATAGAATAAATAATAAATAAGGGCGATAAACCATGGTAGTGCAGCCAGCAAGTGGCAGGTGAAAGTTAGTCAGAAAGGTATATCTGATAAGTGCAGATGAAACGTGGGAGGGGGACTGTATGGGTACAGATACAGAACCCTAGTGCAGATGGTGGCCTGGAGGCAGTGCAGGAGGGTGGCAGGGTGACCAGGTACCTGGGCCCGAATGAAAAGAGGGTGGCCAGGTGCACGATGCCAAGAGAAGAAACAGATCAACAGGGGATAAGGGGGGGCAAAGGCAGAAGCAAAGAGGAAGGTCTTGATAAGTTTCCGGAACCGAAGATGTTTTTCCTCAAGTTTCAAGGTGGCCGTGAGGCTGTTCCAAAGGGAGGCACCAGCCGAAGACAGAGATCTACCCCAAGCTCATTTTTTTGCAAAACGACTAACCCTGAGGGAGTTAGAAGTAGAGGCGCGAAGGGCTCGAGAGGGGAGGTATTTACGGAGGTATAGTTGAAGGTATTTTGGACCCAGGCCCCAGAAAGCCTTGTGGACAATGCAGAGAGTCTTTTATTTAATCCTTGCATCCAATGGCAGCGAATGAAGGGATTTCAAGGCTGGAGAGATACGATCCCAGGGTTTGAGGCCAAGGACAAGTCTTGCAGTCCTGTTCTGGATTAGGTGTAGAGGGCAGAGAGTGGAGCCAGGAAGATTTAGAAAGAGGCTGTTACAGTAATCCAGTCTGGAAAGAACCAGAGCTTGAGAGACAGTGAGCTTTTGTGGGAAGGAGAGGAAAGGCAGAGTACCTATAAGGAGGTGAAGTAAAAAGTTTGATTTTTTGGAGACATCAGAGATGTTTGCGGAGAAGGAAAGTGTAGAATCAAAGATAACCCCAAGGTTCTTAGCCGCGCAGGTGGGGGTGGGAGGAGGGCCAAGGAATGCCAGCCAGAGAGTGAGAGGAAAGGATGGAGATGGTGTACCAATAAGGAGGATCTCAGTCTTGTTGGCATTTAGACATAGATCATTGGCGGCACACCAATTTTGAATGGCGATTAGACAATCAGAGATGAGGGAAGGAGAGGAGGAGGCTGAAGGAAGCCTGAAAATGAGTTGCGTGTCATCAGCATAGCACTGGAAAGTTGAGCAGAACATTGAGATGCAGTAAGTGAGAGTTGCCAGGTATTGGTTGAAAAGCCAGGGTGAGAGGATAGACCCCTGGGGGACACCACATGTCGAGAGGGAGATAGAAGATAGGAAGGACCCAAGTTGTACCTGGGAGGGTCGATCAGAGAGAAAAGAGGTCAACCAGGCCAGAGCCTGATCAGCAATACCCAGGTTGTCAAGCAAATGATTGAGCAGGGTGATATGGTTGACCGTGCGAGGATAAAGATCTACCCCCAAATCTCTGTTTGGAAATATGGCTCACCCGCAGAGAGTTGGAAGAGGATGAGTGGAGGGCTCTAGGAGGAGAGTATTTATGGAGAGAGAGTTGTAGATAGTGCAGACCCCAGACCCAGAAAGCGCTGTGGACTATGCAGAGGGTTTTCAACTTGATCCTAGCAGCCACAGGGAGCCAGTGGAGGAATTTCAGAGCTGGAGAGATGCTGTCCCTGGGCTTGAGGCCAAGGATACGTCTTGCCATTCTGTTCTTGATGAGTTGTAGAGGTCGGAGAGTAGATGTAGGAAGATTGAGAAAGAGACTGTGGCAGTAGTCTACTCTAGATAGAACCAGGGCTCTTGAGATGGTACGCCATTGTGAGAAAGTGAGAAACAGTAGAATACCTCTGAGGAGGTGCAGCTGGTAGTGGGACTTTTAAAGAGATGTCCGAGATATGAGAGGAGAAGGAGAGAGTGGAGTTGAAGATGACCCCCAGATATTTTGCCTCACTAGTGGGTGAGGGAGCAGGGCCAAAAGAGGCCAGCCAGAGTGAAAGTGGGAAAGCGGGAGCATGGGTCCCAGTGAGGATTATCTCTTACTTGCTGGCATTAAGGAAGAGATTGTTCAGAGCACACCAAGACATGAATTGCGGACAGACAGTGAATAATGAGCGAGGAGGAGGATGAGGCCAAGGGCAGCCTGAAAGAGAGCTGTGTGTCATCCGCATAACACTGTTCATAAGATTTTCTTGCAGCATATTATGGTCGATGAGTTCAGATGCTGTGGAGAGATCTAACAGCATTACCAATGCAGGGTGGCCTTGTTCTACGATACCTGATATGTTGGACTTGAGATCTAATAGTGCAGTCTCGATTCCGTGTTGAGCTCTAAACCCAGACCGATGGGCACCTAAGAGTTTATTTTCTTTAATATACTTCTGAAGCTGTAAATTGGCCACTTTATCGATGATTTCTAAAAGAAACGGGACGTTAGTCATTGCCCGGTAGTCCTTGGTGAGTGCTGGGTCCAGGGTGGCTTTCTTTAACAGGAGAGTTATCCAAGTGTCTTTTAAAGAGGCTGGCACAATGCATTCCCTAAAGGACATGTTCATCATCTTGGTTATCTAGTGGGTTAGGACGCTGAGGGATTCTTTCAGGATATCAGGAGGACATGAATCTCCTAAACATGATGTAGATTGAAGTTTTGTAATAATGTCAAAGTCAAGGAATTCAAATTTGGGGATGCAAAGGTCGGCGATGTTCCCCTTGGTTGTAGTGATGACCTCCTGGTTTTTGTTGGATGTCAAACAAGCCTGTTGATTGGCAATATTTCATTGGTGGCCAGATGTTTTGCCCAGGAATTCGTTTTGTATGGTCTGACACCAGGCTGAATCTTTAATGATGGGCGGGAAGGTAGAGTTATGAATCTCAAATTCTTTAAGAATTTTAAACAATTCATTAGGACTAGATCTGGCATTGTCAATACGAGTGTTGTATTTTTCCATTTTTGCTTTGATGATGTTTTTTTGAAGTCTTCATACTTATTCAGTGTAGAGGGGCAAGGGTTTTTTCTCCATTGTCGTTCAAATTACCTTTTTAATTTCCTAGCTTCGATGATGTTATCACAGAACCAGCATTTCTTTTAGGCTTCTCTTTTAATCATTTTTATTCTTTCAGGAGCTAGTGTGTCAATAGAATCTTGGATTGCTAAGGATCGATATGACACTAGCCCGAATGAGTTATCAAATGTTGTGTTGTCATTCAACTTAGAAGACAGTAACGTGGAGAAGCTGAGTGCTGAGACAATTTTTACATCCCTGCATTTTGTTTCAATCCTGATGTTTCAGTTGAGTCTAGGTGGGACGTCGGGTAACAGTATAGTCATGTTCACCCAGCGATGGTCCGACCAAGCACAAAGTTGGATGTCTATGGCCATACTGAGTACGTTGCGGGTCAGGATCCAATCCAGGGTGTGTCCCCCTTGATCGACTGTGTGCTTTATCATTTGCGTAAAACCAATAGTCTCCAGCGAGGATAATTTAGAGGTGACTTGTAGATCAGTAGGGTCTTCTGTCCAGAGATTAAAGTCTCCTCCCACGATCATTGGTGAATTGGGCTTTGTCACACTGTTTAGTAACTAAATAAGCTGTTCTTCAAACAAGGGTAGGTTATGAGGAGGTTTGTACAAAGAGAGTATGGACAGAGAGACATTAGCATTGATTTTCAATTTTACATGTAAAGTTTCACAACCCTCAATAGGCTGTGGATTTAATGTGTGACAATCCAGGCAATCTTTCACCATGAGTGCGACAACGACTCCTTGTTGCCCAATGTGGTCTGTGCGATGCAGACTGTATTCAATTGCGACTGAGTTATCTGCAGATGACTGGGCGACTTCATGTAGCCACGTTTCTGTAATTGCGACCATGTATGGGGTGTGCATGGCAACATGGCCTGCAATCTCTATTCCATGTTGCACTAAGGAGCGTGTGTTAAGAAGGGAGATTGCCAGTGAATTTCCGTCTAGGTGCGGTTTTATGTTAGTGTCCAGACTCTGGCGCATTTATAGAGGAGGGGTGCAAATAGTTAACGGTTGAGTTTGAATGTTTTTCTCAGCGTGTGGGGTGACATGAAGCTTGTGAGTATTAGGTGCGGGACAACACTGTGAGTTATTGCCCTCTCTGGTAGCTAAAATAAGTTTGTATTCTTGTCTTCGCCTTGCGTAATTTGTAGAGTATGAGTGGTCATATTTGGAGCAAGATAGGCTGCTTTTTCCCTGTCAATGTTACTGACATTGAGTGAAGCAGAAGTCAGACTTGAATGTCGGGTGGCCCCATTGACATGCCTGAATGATTCCTGGCACTCTGTCAAAGCAGTACTTTATCTATTTTGTAGAGGAAACTAATCATTAAATATTTGGCCAAAGCCGAACAGCTAATTTGCAGCCCAAATTCGGCCAAAGTCTTACTCGAAGCCGAATTTCGGTACAGCCTTAGTTTTTAGTATGGTTGGTTAGTGGCAATACATTTCCTACACCCAACAATTCATAGAAGTGCAATGCCTTTCCCACCCCCAGTTATCCATCCAAGTAAAACGCATTCCCTGTCCCCAATTTCCATCCAAGTGTGGCACAGTTTCTGCCCCCAAACAATCCATCTAAGAGCAACGCATTTCTCACCACCGCCAGTCCATCTAAGTGCGATACATCTCCTGCTCCTAACCATCCATCTAAGTTTGAGGCACATCCCTCCCCCAGCACTCCATCTATGTGGCTCCTGTAATGTGAGATAGTGGTTTTGACCCAGCACTTAGTTAAGAGGCGCGGTCACCATCTTAGCTGCCACCATTTCTGAGCAGGGACCTGGCGCATGAGCTGCCCTCTCACTGCAATGAGAGTGCTTGATGTGAAGAGCGTGAGGAAGCCTGCACATCCAACACACAGCTTAGATAACGGCAGTGCTTTAAGTCGGGTGAGAAATTGGGGGTTGTGGGGCTCTCAGTTGGGGGGGGTGGCTTGCGTGATAGGTGTGGGGTAATAATTGGTAGGCACGTGCTAAAAATTGATCGGTGTGTCCTAAAGAAGCACACATAAGAGAATGCACAGGGGTGGTCTGGCCGGATCTATGTGATTATTGCGATGGCCGAAAATGACGACTTTTTTTTAAACCCCTTTACACCACTTATATATGCGGGTGGAGACCCCCAGCAGGCCCCCCCATATTAATATTATATTCTATACCCCGCTACTTATATATGTGGTGGAAGGGGGGTCCAAAAATGTTCAAAAAGTCTGCATTTTCGGCTGTCGTAATTATGAGGGCGACATTTCGGTACGATTCCATTTTGCCTAAATAATTACGAGTGTATCGCGACAAAGTCCGCTTGGTACATTCCTTGAGCCATACTTCACTTTCACAGTAGAGCCGGACAAACTTCCCCCAAAGCGTCCAGCAATATTTTAATGGTTTACAGCGCCAAATGTTTGATGACCAGCAAAAATCCTGTGATCATTTTTGGGAAGACTAGACATCCCTGTGGCCCGTCTAGAACACATGCCTGTCTTGGATTCTCCCAATAATGTCATTATAGCAATCTTGGATGTGGTAGACCCGCCCCTCCCCTACCAACATTTAAGAAGCACTTGCTTGCTTGGCATTCTCCGGTTTTTTGTATAAACACCCACTATACGACTGACTCTACCTCAGTACCCGCCATCTTTTCAGAGTTACTTTCTTGTCGTCGAATCACCTGAGTTTGCATGGATAGAAGGTCAGTTTATGACTGACTCTACCCCAGCTCTTACAGCATTCCTGCCAGGATTTATCTCAATTCCCCTGCAGGCCATTATGCCATTACACAGGGACTCTGCGTTTCGAGTGACCTGGATGCTATTCAGGCTAAACCCAACCTTCCTGCTCTCCCCCTTTTGACACCTACATGCTGCTGTCTTTTCTGCGTTCAATATTCCTCTCAACTTCAGCTGCTTAGCAAAGCTCTCTGACCTTCCTGTTACTGCTGCACTCTCTGATCCTTTGATCTCTCGCTGATGTCTGGAACTTGACCCCTGTCACTACTTCTGAACTCACAGGCCACTTGCTAGAATCCTCCCCGTTGCCATGCATTGAGCTCTCTTTTTTTGTCTATCTCCCATGAACCTCTCGCCATCTTGGAAAGCGACTTTGATGTTCATTTTAATATGGGACTCTAAGTTCCAAACACAGATATGGGAAAAACGTGCATCAACGCGACAGAGAGAAAGGATAGCCAGAGGGAAAACATATAGCGAGAGAAAGAAAAAAAAACATTGGGCGGTAAAGAGAAACACAGACGCATAGGAAGACTTTATAATTGTGTTTTTATAACACGCGTAATACCGAAGAGGTTTCTAAGCGCAGACCCGAGAATCGAACCTGTGTTGTTTTGTGTGGTCTTAGTTTCCAAGACAAGCGCATTGCCACTGAGCTATACTACCCATGCTGCATAGATTAATAGAAAGTGGTGGAAACAGAGGCAGGAGTCTGTTGGAAAAGCGAGAGAGTGCAACAAATGTACATGTTTGTTGCTGGTTCATCTGATCGAGGCGAACGCTTAAGAGATACGTTAACTCCATGTTTGCCTCAACCAGTTGAAACTGCAACAGCTGCCAAAGTCGGTGACAGGCTGGAAGTCACTTACCTTGCAGTGGCCGTGTCTTCTCGCCTGGGATCCTCTCGTCTTGGTGTTCGTTAAGGGATACAATGACTTCGGAGACACAGCAGGTAAGGGCAGACCAAAATGGCTCACCCTTTTATCAGGGCTGGCTGCCTGGGCTTGTGACTGCCACTTCCTACAACTTCCTCTCGTGATCCCTTGCAAGGGGTCGTGAGAGGAAGTTTCAGTTTCTGCACTTCCTAAAGCTGTGATGGACAAAAGTGCTGACCCCGAGGGCCGCATGAGGAAGTTGCAGTTTGCGCAACGCTGTGGTTGGCACTTCTGTCAGTCACAGCCGTCTCTCAGAGATTTCGGAGACGTGTCATCATAGCGGCAGCGTAACGGGGGTGTGCCAGCAGAGCCCCAGCTGAGCCCCACTTTTTGGAGACTACCAGGGCTCTGACCCAGTTATCCCCGGCCCACTTAAAGCACTGGATAATGGTAAAGTCAGGTCAGCTATTTATGGCATGAACACCGCCGACAATGTTGTGAATCCATGCGCCGCAAAACACATACAATCCACAGTCCTGGGAACTTCAAGCAGACCCGTGAATGTGATGGATCCGGGTATTTGTTGCTTGCAAATGTAGTCCTTTCCCTAACTCCTGAGGGCTGGCACATTTGAGGAGAAACGAACAGTGAGAAAGCGAGTGAGGGAAGGCATTAGGCTGCGATACAAGGTTCTTCGAGCAAAGCACAGTATTCGTAAAAACCTGCCACGAGCTCGTGTGTCATCACAAGGGATGAGGAATCTACATTCTGCACCAACATGTATCCAGCAAAATCACTCTTCATGGGGTTTGGATCACAATCTGTTAAACGTGTTGTGGTTCTTCGACATGCTTGTTAATTCTGGGCCGGGTAAAAAGCAAGGTATATATTACAGTCCTGTTGAACAGGCCAGCACGCACACAGGATATACAAAGGGCAAGAAAAGGAGAGAGCGAGTACCGCCCAAGGATTTCTCTTTCAGAAGCGACCATTCTTCAGTCAATTCTCTCTCCGCCCTTTGCTCCGCTCCGCTCCGCGCCCGAGGAGGCAAGAGCTCTTGTGTTCTATGCCCTGAACTTTCTTTTATTGTGTGACGTGGGGTTGTCTGGCAGTGCTTCAGGGTTTTCTTTCAAGGCTTCAAGCACATCATGGCTTTTTCTTTAAAGATAGAGGAAAGAACACATTAAAGGGCCTCTCACAGGGCACCTTTTATTTTGAAAACATTGAGGTAATCACATATTGGACCAGAGTGAACAGCAGAGGTCTAAAAATGACACTGAAGTAGTCTTAAAAATGTAGCCCACCACCAGCTGCGTACTGGGCGGGAGAGGTGGAGGGGGGGCAGCTTGCAGTTCCAGCAGCACTTTTAAGTTCCAGGCTCGGACAAAGTGGGTGCCAAGCAGGAGCGCAGTGTTCCTGCTCAGCACCCTCATTGTCCTGGCAGCAGGACACCTTTACCATTCGAGCTCCAGACAACAGAGCAGCTCTCACAGGGGACTGGCACGTATTTCTCTTGTCAACAGAGCATTACAATGGGAGCCAATAGGCACTGATGGGAGAGAGGGGGGGGAACTATTAGCAGGGGGCCTTTTTTCCCTTGAGAAATGTGGAGAGGGGTTGATCAGAAATCAGCAGGGTGCATAATGCTGCAGGCTTTATGACGTAATGACTGGCTTTTAAACCCAAGGGGGATTTGCTAGGCTCACATTAATCTGCATGATGGTATTGTGACTTTGCATGCGGGATTGGGAGAATAAAACTAAAGCCATACTCTTATTGCTCAACATATTTCTATCACATATTTCTATCACAATGTATACAGTGTAAAGTTAGTTTATTATGAAAGGCTAGTTTATTACGTATTGTGATTTGCTTCCAAGGCATTGCTATAAATAAAGTATTTAAATACATCAAATGCAAAACCTTAATACATATCTATATCAACTAAATCTTTGAAAATGTGTTAATTTGTTTAAATTGTTCACATCCCAATTAAACCATTTAATCAAGGTGTGTGATCCTGGGCAAATTATTTAATCACATTGGGGCTCATTACAAGTATGCCGGTCTGGAAACACAGTTGTTTCCGGACCAGCATACTGCAGGTCTGCCTGCTCGAGCCGCCGTGCTCGACACGTCTGACCCTGCCGGCCACAGCAGCCATGGTAGGCAGACCATCACGGAAGCACCGGCACCGTTAGCAACAGTGCCGGTACTTCTGTGGTCCCCATTCCCATAGAGTCCTATGGGACTATGGGACTCTATGGGAATGGGAAACAACATTTTACTGGCGCCTGACTTTCCAGGCCGCCGGAGTTGTATCCCCCGGTGGCACCAGGAGGTCAGGTGCTGGTAAATATTTACAGGTCTGGCGGAAACCCACCCGTGTCACCGGAACGGTTACCGCCGGACCCGTAATGAGCCCCTTTGTGTCTTATATGCAGCTCGCAAAATAATTCACTTCATAGCTTATGTTAATATATCATGCTATTATAAAAAAAAACCTAATGACTATGGAGTTGCTCCATATACAATAATATTGCAATTTAGGTATTTTGCACCACAAAGTTATTTGTCACTTGGCTTACTTATGGCAACTCATTCTAAAGTCACTTCCATGGTGCCTCCAAGATTCAAACACTGATGGTGCTCCTTGCAATGTCCTTTTCTGTGAAGTCACTTCTGCTGGTGCAATCTACATGCAAATTAGGAGGTTTGCATGTATGGTTTGTGTTATTACTTAGCTAGACTGACAGTTGGGGGCATCCTGTCTGGGACAGCAGTGTTGCCATGTGCTCCTGCTTGGCATGGCTGCCTGTAGAACAGCAGTCTGGAGCTCAACACGGACATCAGTGTGGCCGTATGCTCCTGCTCTGCTCCCTCCATGCATAATGGAGGGCATAGCAAGAGCATGCTCTGTGTCCCACTCCAGGCTATTGACTGCACTACAGGCCCAATAAGGAGCAGAGCCAGATGCAGAGCAGGAGCACACAGCTCCATGCCCCACTCTTGTCCGAATGTTGCAGGGAGAGCGTAGAGAGTCAAGTCATCATATGTGGGCAGGACCTATTGTTTTTTTCAGTTTAGCATTAATTTTCTATGGTCTCTTCCAATGCTGGATACTCCCCAGTCCACCACTATGTGGCTAGAAAACTTGGGGTCATCTTCGACTCCACTCTCTCCTTCTCTCCTCACATCTCTGACATCTCTAAGAAGTCACACTACCAGCTGCACCTCCTCAGAGGTATTCTTCTGTTCCTCTCCTTCCCCCAGAAGCTCACTGTCTCCAGAGCTCTAGTTCTCTCCAGGCTGGACTACTGCAACAGCCTATTTCTAAATCTGCCTGCTTCTACTCTCCGCCCTCCAACTCATCCAGAACAGGACTGCGAGACTTGTCCTTGGCCTCAAGCCCAGGGATCGTATCTCTCCAGGACTGAAATCTCTGCACTGGCTCAGAGTGACAGCGAGGATTACGTTCAAAGCCCTCTGCATTGTCCATAAGGCCTTCTGGGGTCTGGGGTCTCAATACCTCCAAACTCTCTCTTCCTAAATATCTTCCTTCTCGAGCTCTTTGCTCATCCGCCTCAAACTCCCCCAGGGTCAGTCGCTTCTTCAAGAAACAAGTTGGTGGTAGATCTCTTTCTTCAGCTGGGGCCTCCCTACGGAATGCCTCCCTGAAACTTGGGGAGAACCATCTCCAGTTCCGGAAGCACCTCAAGACCTTCCTCTTCACTTCTGCTTTCTCTCCTCCTCTCCCCTGCTGAATTCCTGACTGAAACTACACTGGTCACCTGGCTACCCTGTGATCTGGGCTGGTCCCCTCCCCTGCCAGCTGCACACTTACACTGCCTCCCAGGCAACACCTGCACTTGGGGGATGTTCCTGTATCCCTACAGTCCCCAATAGCTCTTGACACTTGATGTCTGCACTTTCCCTTGCACTTGCTATTAGCTGGCTTCACCTTTACCTACTGATTTTATTTATTCTATTTATTTTTTACTGTTGATCCTATGTATTGTACTGCCCCCTCCCCCTACCCGCCCTTTCCTTTCCCCCCCTCCCCTGCACTTGCACGATCTCAATGTCACTTGGCCTAGTAAGATTGTTGTCTCTGTCTTCCCTCTGTTCCCCCTCCCTTGCCTCATCGCGCTTTGAAACACTTGTGTATAGGCGCGTTTTAAATGCCATATCATATCATAGTACCAAGAAAGACTTGACTTGCAGGAAACACATATTTCAACTCTTAAATCCCGCTGCAGAATTGAATGAAAGTAAACTTAAAGCAGAAGGATAGCTCAGGACTGCAAAACCTATTGTTCCGGGTGACACACAGTCAGATTGTACCATGACTATGGTGCGAATTTAATAGAACAGGAAGTCTTACAGTCAGGGTGTCGAGCAGCTTGATAGCTGTCCTTTTGTGAGCCGATGGTTCCTTGTCAAACATGTACAAATCTGTTTGCTTCTTTGTCAAACGTAATTTTCCTGCTATTGTGCACCCCAACTTCAAACTAGGGCTATAAACTGATCGCCTTTATGCATAGTGACTTTTGAAGAGACAGCTTGAGCTTACATCACTTTCCATTCTGGTACTTGTATTACTCCATTTATGCTGAGGAAAATAAAGGTTCATATATGGTACATGAATACCAATGACCAGAGGGAAAGGACATGGATTGCAGATCATGACTTGATGCACTGTGTCTGTATACGTTTTGACCAACAAGAGTGTAAATTAACAACTAATGTTAAGTGTGAAAAGTAGATATGTTTGTTAGCCGTATGTATTTATTTATTTTTACATTTGTAAAACGTGCACAAGCCCTCAGGCATCAGGGTGCAAAGTTTACCAGTTACATGAAGCCCGTGGGCGTGGCAGGCAAACTACACAGTTACAGATATATGTAAAAACAACACAAAGGGCGATAAGGCAGCCAATACATTTGGGCAGTTTTTTACTTGAAGAGTCAGGTTTTGAGGGCTGAGCGGAATGTCCAGTAGAAGGCTTCTGTTCTGAGGTTGAGAGGGAGGGCAGGTCATTCCATTGCTTTGCTGCTATGACTGGGAAGCTAGAGATGCCTGCTTTGGCTCGTTTGAATTGAAGTGGTCCATGGATGAATATCAGTTTCTAAACCATCCATCAGCCCCACACCTCTAGTACACCAGAAGGTATCCGAACAAATTGTAAACACAAGCAAATAATAAACCTCCTTGTCCAATTTTGGTGACCTGGATGGAATGGCAGGCTTATCTCTGCAAGGTTGTGGATCGTTGGTTAGTTGCAAAACAGCGAAAATACAATTATTACCCAATGATAAAAAGGACTGTCCAGTCATGGTTGTATAATTAATCGCAATAGTTTCAAAACAAAGGGAGCAATGGGTTGTAAAAGGTCACTAGGGGCCTTCAGAGAAGGACCAGGGGGACCGAACCACAATGTACCTTTGTGCTGTAGAGGTTCTTGGTGCTCGACTGGGTCGTATCAGTTTCACAGCGTTTTGCAGCTTCTGCGACTGGGTTCCAGACGGTAGACAGCTGCCGATATCTGGCAGCAGGAAGTTCAGCCAGCGAGGCTGGATGGACAGATGCAGGCTGGCCTACACAACGGCCCGGGGTCAGGAATCATTGTTGCAGTGCTGATTGGCGGGTCTTGGCTAAGCCTACCTTAGTGAACCAATCCTGGGTCCCCACAACAATCTCCTGTATGCATGAGGTCATAACTAGAGTGCTTTGCAACAGAAAAGGTATAGGGGTGAAAACATGTAAGTCCCACGCATCTTCCTATCTGTTGTGGATCAAAGGGTCTATCTAGTTAATGAAACGCTCTGCGGTTCCTGATTAAAGTGGCAGGTCTCCCTTGAAGCTGTGGCGAGAACAGACTGCTCGCTGCTGCGATCTGAGCATGATCTGCAGGTTGCAGGTTTGAATACCGACAAGACCATCTCAGTGTTTCATCCTTCCAAGGTCGATAAATGAGTACCAATTTTGGTTGGGTGATATTGTATGTAAATATGTGCTCTGTAAAGCCCTTTGGATAAAGGCGCTATATAAATAACACATCATTGTCATTATCATTACTCGTACCTTCTGAATGAGGTCACCATGTGGGGGTTGCCTACTGTAAACACATACTCCCATACATGATTGTTCACTGCCCTTGATACTGAAAGGCGATTGCTGGCTTCCGATTGGCACAATGCATATCAAAAGATGTTGGGGTTTTCCTGTCTTTTGTTAGTCCTGCGACCAGGACTGCCGTGGGCCTGCTTGAATTAACTCTTATTAGTATGTGAAGCTGTCACCAGCAGCTAACAAAGGACAGGGTGGATCCATGGGGCCTTTGTTAGTTAATAATGCTGGCCATTGCAGGACGAAGGATTTGCCTTCCCCCTTCTGGGATGCCTTGCTGTACTCTTGGCTGTCATATTACAACTAAATATGACAGGGGGATGGCGCCTGTGGTCTATGTCCACCCAGAGTACACAGGTTTTATGTGTATGTTGTGTGGTGAGCATAGGAAAATGTGTGCGGATTAGCCACACCCATTTTCCGGAAACTGATCTACCATCATTCAGTTTCATTTAAAATTTCAAACAAGTCCAGGTGAGCGTACACCCACCGTGTGGATGGTCGAATTCCTCACATGTTGTGCTTCATGTTACAGGCGTACAAGTATTTATAAGGTGGGGTTTTGATCTGGGATGATTAGATGTCAACTAACACCTTTGCTTACTTATAGTACTGACTATATGTTGCATCCTTGTATAAGTGTCACTGTATACAGGCCTGTGATGCATATTGCTTGGTTTGTTCCTCTCTGGTGGGTATTCAGATGAATTAACCTATACTAGATTAGACTGGCCTCTTCCTGCAACATCTTGCCGATCCCTCCACTCTATCCTACTTCCCCCACTCCTCAGCTTTTACCTATCGCGACACTGATGCTACCCCTGTGCCCTACTTGTAACCCCCTGGACATTTCCTCTATGTATGGTGCCCTGTTGCTTCTAGCCAGGCTTGCACTCTATACATCCTTTACATGCATACCTTATACAATGAATACATACATATTGTAAAAAGATTTAAAGAAAATAAAGGGGCATTAGGCATTCATGTTCGTTTTTAAGAAGTCTAGGTTGCACAGCTCTGTTTGAGTGCTGACCATGACCTCTTTATAGTTGTGTTGAAATGAAGCCGCCTACAGAAAGAGGCTTGCCACTGCAGTTTCCCTCTTGCACAATCCATCCAAGCATAGCATCCTGTCTCTCAAAATGACATCTTTAAAGGCGACCACATGTTATGATGTGGAGCCGCCCAGCAGAGGAAGTCAGTCTCCCTCTGTCAGGCTGTCAGAAGGCGGCCCATAGACTGTCCTTTACTACCCGCAGAAAGCTACAATTATCGCCTCTAAGGCTCGACAGAAAGCTTGCACTACCAGCGTAATCATCACTAATCTTACTTTACGGTACAGCAGCAAGACTGCTCCCTCCCAAGGGAGGATCAGGGCGCGGAACACTGAGAACATGTATCTGTGCAATGCTCTTTAAAAAGGGGGATGACAATTCAAGCAGGACCTGGTAAATAAGAGATTATTGCGTAGGGGTTATAAGCACAGAACTCATGCAGCCAATATTCTGTCACATTATACCCACTGCTTGACAGATCTGGCTGTTTTCTTAATCAAGACTGGCACCAGGATCACAACCCACTAGCGCTGAGTTTGGACACAGGTATTGCTTAACAAATTCACCTTATAGTAGAGGGGTGAACATGTTTTCCATAAATTGGGCTGCGAGAGTGCCACGAGCAACCTGGTACCATTTAGAGTGTGTAGGGGGTTCTGGTGCCTGGAATATTTTCCAAATAAAGGTTTTAAATGGTGCCTTTTACAGCATACATTTAATTAAAAATAGTTTTAAAAACAAACATGTTGCAATTGATTCTGTCAGAGAATACATGAACATCTTGAACAAATGCCAGGTCATGAGCAGTGCACAGAAGGATTTTGTAACCTATGTTTATGTTGACCGTGCCCAAAGAAAACCCATGAGACCTTGCCTCAACAATATTTGCTGTCATTGCCCCAGAAAGCCGATTTTGATTCTGTTCGAATCATCAAGCTTTATATGCAAACATTGCTCTGAAAAAATACCTTTTCATGCTGCATGTGCCCAAAACAGATCACGAGGCCAGTCAACATGATACAACAGCGTTGAAAACTTTTGTGCTACCAGTTCAGAGGCCAACAATATATGCCAGGATTTCCCTACAAGACACATCTTTTGTGCTGGCTATGTCCAATACCAGCATTGCTCTGTAAAATACATGTTCCTACTGTTAAATGCTGAATATATGCCAGCATTACTTTGTAAAACAGGAGTTCATGCTGCCACTTCCCAATATATGCTGACGTTGTCACTGTAAAACACATTTACTTTCTGCATGTGCACACACCTTATTATGAAGCCTGTCAACACAGTATGCCAGTGCTTCCTCACTATCTTTTTATTAGCTCAGATGCCAAGAATATATGCCAACATTTTGAAGTAAAACACATTTACATACTGATTGCTCTTTTAGACCATTTTACTTTTCAATTCAATGTGTATGCATGATACTCAGTTGAGAATCCACAGTTCTGGCAAGCCCACCTGCCTTAGAGGAATCTCATTTTGCATTTCAGCCATTTGCCAATGCGTGACGGAAAGCACCCACTCCCTCAATGCACCAATGCTTAAATCCTCCTCATCGGACAAGCACTAGCATCCAACATTCCTAGATTTGGGCCCGTGGGTTTGGGACGACTCCAGTTTGGTAAATTAAGCTGGAAATCTGGGCATGGTCTTCGACCATCACCTCTGCTGCATCCCTCAAATATCAAGACTCTTGTGTTGTCTGAGATGGATTCTTCCGGCCCTTGTCATGCAGTACACATCTTTATTAATCCAAGTTCTGGTACGATCAAAACGGTGTTATTGCAATAGCATGCTCATTAGCTTACCTTAGAAAGGGATCACCAAACTGCAGGCCATGCCAAGCAGTGAAGTATGCATTATGCAAGGCTTATAGACCAGATCACAATACTGGAGCCCAGTGAAATCTTCATTGTTGCCCATCCTTTACTGTATATAATTCAAGGTACTGTGCATCACCAGGAAACCCGTATGGATCTGGGGCCTTATACTCACCACTAACCTCTCCAAGAAATGCATACCTCCAATGGCCCTACGTTAAAGTTCAAGTAATAGACTAAGTTCCAGATTGAAAAAGATGGGAAGAAAAAAGATGGCCACCAAAGGCCCTGAACTATGCAATGCCCTGTCCATGAACCAAAGAGTGACATTTAACCGCCTGGAAGTCAGGAAAGCCCCAATTCCTTTCTTTTCCAGAAGGCATTTGAAAATGTTCTTTGAATTCCCTCAAAGAAACATTTTAAAGCAGGTCTAAGTAGCAAGAATTAATTATTCCTTGCCTCTCATTTTTCCAAATAATCATGTTTGTTTTTCTTTTGGTCTCTCCTACCTCTTCCCTCTGTCCCATCCACTTCCTTTACATGTTCTCTTTTGATCACAACACTCTGACGCATCTGGCTTGCATGTAGTGCATAACAAAACACCAAAAGAGTAAATGTTAAACATGTTTTTCATGCTGCCAGTTAATTGTCACTGTAAGAACACATTTTTGGTAGCTCTGCCCAACAGTATATGACAGCATTGCCTCTTTAACACACTGTAATGGTGCCTGCATGCAACAGCGGTACCGCCTAAGCCATGGTAACGCACAACTCATTTGAGGAGGAGTGCACCTAAATGGATGGCCTACTATGGACTGTGAACCCTCAGGGTATCTAATTCCCAGAGAGACTGATGCCCTACATGCGGGATGGCGGTGCACAGGACGCCATGAAGGACCCCTGTAACTTTAGGTGAAATCTCAATCATGTACTGTGTGTGCTCTACAGGACCACTGTGCATGACTACGAATATTCATTGACAGCTGCGTATAATTTAGGGGGTCTGCACCCCAACACTCAATATGCAGAGGCCACCATTCTATCCTTATGTGGAAAGGCAGGGTGATTATCCTGGATTGACCCCACTTGGTATTATTGGGGCAAAATAACATGCCTTTCTCAGTGGAGCAATCATCATACGTGGTGTTCCTTTTGCATACGGCTTGATGTCATTTCTGGTCACATTGCTTCCTATGTGAACTGAACATGCCTGGGTGTGCATTCCCTGGGTTTCCTGCATGGTGTTAAGATCTGTCTACCTCCGCCGGCATAAAAGCGTTGCCGTTAAATGAGGGTACGTACTGGATGCACAGTCTGAGTTTAAGACAGACTCCCATTCAAGCAATTTGCTCCTTAAAACCCGGGCCGTCAGACCTAATCATATTTTGTAAAAATAAAACGGATAATAGAGGTATGACAATCTAATAACTTCCATGGGACTTGAAAAACAATTGGAATGTACTTGTATTTCACTTAATGTTGATGTAGTTGTACTACACTACCACCTACCTACACACAATGTTATTCTTTTTATTAGCAATCTTTCATATATAAAATGTTATATTATGCACAATTTGTATTGGTATTTAATTGAATTTACTTGCATCATTGGAATAACATGTAAGAGGATCTACTTGTTTCTTAGATTACATTCAAAATAAAAATATGTTATAATCGAAAGAAATGATTTTATAATCCTCAGTAGAGCATTTGGTACACATACAAAGTGCACCTGTGTCCTTGATAGTTTTGTCTATCAGGAATGTTTCTACTCTTTGTCCGATCCTCTTTCAGGGATAAGTTCACATTGCCAAGCCGATATTTCCTATCTGCATCTAAGGAGACTTTATGTAGACGTCTACAGTGTGATTGACTGTTGATATGTTTAAGACTTTTTCATCACTGAAGGATGTCACCCATTCCTTAACTTTTGTTGTCTCACTCTATTGTAAGTATGTTATTCATGATGTCCCTCAAAGCCTTGTTTACCTTTTTGTTTCCAGAGTCACATACCTTGGCTAAGACATTTGATTTTTCTGCATTGTCTTCTGTCGTACCCTCTTGCCGTGCACCCTGTCTGGGGGATTGGGTGCCCGCCAAAGAACAGACAGGGTGTTCTCTTATCCTTTTCTTCTCTTTTCCATGTCGGTCTTTCTTTCATCATTGAATCTGTGTCCGGATTCCAGGTCTTGTTTGCTGAGAGGGTACTTAGATACTATGGAATATGTGCACCTCTGCCTCTATCACTCGTCCCTTTCCCTGTTCTATCCCAGAGGAAAGGTTCATGACGACAATGGCAGGGGCGACTTATTGGTTGCGTCCCTTTTTGCATCCCCGATTCCAGTCACCAACAGAGGAGCAGGGTAGGATGACAATAAAGGGGCATTCAGAATAGGTCCTAAAGTGTGCGTAATGACATATGGAATTCTACAAGCGACACATGTTAAGTTACCTGTCCTTCTGTATAGTCTAGCAAGAACCATCGGTGAGGAATACTGTTTGTGTCACAGGTAGTCAGAGCTGTGGTCAGCTTAATGATCCATTGATTGCGGTCTGCTTGACCTGTATCTTAATCTCGCTGCTTTAACTAAAAAATTGACCTTCATAGTACAAAACAAAAGTGCTCTGAAAATGCTACTAGATGTAGTCTGTGAAGGGGCTTACTAAACAACCCCCGCACTGTAGAGCTTGCCTACATGGATTTGGCAGAAAAACCAACCACCCTGTCTTACTGTTACGAAGTTTGTTGGTCGTGTAGAGTATGAACAACCCCTCTGTCCCCAAGAAACACCCTGACGGGTTAGAAATATCGTCAGTGTGAATATTAAGGCCACAGGTGGAAGTCCGGAAAACCAGGACGCGGGAACAGCCGGAAGAACCCCTTGAGCGCTGTAAGGAAAGGTACAGTGGTTAAGTAAAGAAACAGGGCCCGAACACCTATATGTGCATAACCCAAAAATCCCTGAATACCTGTGAGGTCTTGAGTCAAGGCGTGGGTCTCCTAGCTGTAGCTGGAACGAGCTGTAGGGCAGAACAGGTAACCACCTATATGTAGGACTGAGGCCCTAGCCAGTGAAGGGCTAGGCAAGAAGGATCCGTGGAGCAAGCGTGGGTCGGTAACAGGCAATCCAAAAGTACTTGAAGGGCTAGGCAAGAGGAATCCGTGGAGCAAGCGTGGGTCGGTAACAGGCAATCCAAGAGTACTTGAAGGGCTAGGCAAGAGGAATCCGTGGAGCAAGCGTGGGTCGGTAACAGGCAATCCAAAAGTATTTGAAGGGCTAGGCAAGAGGAATCCGTGGAGCGAGCCGAGGTCAGAATCAGAGCAGGTCCTTGAACGAAAAGAGAACGTCACGTGATCCAAAACAAGACAGCTGTGAAGCAACGCCCTCGGTTCACAGACTCCTTTTATCCTCGGAAGGGTCGTACGTAGAGTCACGTGTGATGCGAACCGAAAGCGTTGCCATGCTGCTAGGCAACAGAAGTCATGTGATCCGTGAAGCGCCGGGAAGCGCCGGTCTTCGCAAGGGATGTGAGTTCCTGAAATGACGGAGCCTCCAGTTGATCTGCCACCGCCGTGAGGGGCGATAAACACCCGTTACCCCAAACCTGTCATGCCGTGCCCTGCTGTGTGCGACGTGAGTGGGGAGCATAATGCATGAGTGTCGGGGAGTGCGGGAATGGGTAGACAAGGAGGGGCGAGCGGAATGGTGTGTCCGCGGTCTAGGTAGCGGTGTGACACTTACCTTCTAAATACCTACAGAACAGGAAACATGTAGAGACAAGGGTAAGCAGGTACTGACTTCAGATCAAAAGCTGTTTGCGAGTTGGAGACCTGCGTCTTCTTGCCTGCTTTATGTGTGCGGTCGGCTTTGCTTCTGATCATCCGGTCTCTACCGTTGGCCATCTTTGAAACCACTAGAACAGCGCATCTTGGTCAGGATATCAATGCGCATGGCGGCCGTGTGTAATTACAGTACTGATTGCAACGGCCATACTCAATGCATTAACGTGATGCAGTATGGTAATTATCTTGGAAGTCTACCGAAAAAGGACATAGAGCACATTAGAAACAGTATGTTCCCCTTGAAGACCTCCCCCTGGAAAAGAATTAACACTCCATCCAAGTTTACTGGGATGGCACTTGTGAACAAGACATAACCATCTAGGTGCATTCAAGTCACAGGCCTTGACCCATGACCTCTCCTCTGGTCTGTAGCCGTTCCAGTGGACTGGGTATTCAATGGCAGCCCACACTTGTCTCAAGTCCAATAAGATCTGCAAGACCCACAGCCAGTTGTAGGGGTGTAATACGAGGGGGGTAACGTTGAGAACATTCCACTGGTTTCAATAACGAGATGTGGAACACTGGGTGGCTCTTATACGTCCTGGGCAACTTAAGTCTTAAAGAAACAGTGTTGATCACTTTCTGTATTAGGAAAGGACATATGTAGTGTAGTTTGCATTTATATGGACAGAACGGATTCTGGATAAGACAGTTAGACAACTATACCATATCCACTACACGATAGACATGACCAGGTTTTCTTCTTATGTCTCCGAATGCTTAGAGGTTTCTTGCACCTGTCTAAGATCAAACTTTGCCTTTCTCACGTCTTCTTGCAAGTTTCTCATTAGTACAGTGGCTGAAGGTACATGTGAGCTGGTTTTTTTTGGTACAGGTAAGGAATTGGGATGAAAACCGTACGAGACATGAAAATGAGTGTCCTGAAGGGATGAATGGACTGCATCATTGTACGCATATTCTGCTAGGGGTAGTTATGAAACCCAATCACCAGAATATTTGTACACATAACAGCAGATGTACTGCCCCAAGGTTTGATTTGCCCTCTCCATCTGTCCGTTGCTCTAAGAGTGATAAGCTGAGGAAAAATGAAAGTCTATGTGCAAGTGTTGACTCAGTGTTTTCCAGAAATGAGACATGAATTGCAAACCCCTTTTGGTAACTAGAACTATAGGGAGGCCATGTGGTGTACAAAGGTCTGCACAAAGGAATGTGCTGTAGGTATGTTAGGAAATGCTGTAACATGTCCCATTTTAGTAAAGGAGTCTATGACAGTTAGGATACTGCATATCCTGTAACTAAGGGTAAGTCTTTAATTAAATCCATGGAACACGTGTGCCAGGGACCCTCAGGGAGACTGGCAATGGTTGTAACAAGCCCATGTTTTTACCCCAGGGTGTCTTGGCCACCACACAGATCGTACAAGTACTGATATAATCAGCCATGTCCTATTTTTGGGTGTCCCACCACACACGTCTCTCTAATTTCTTCTGTGTCTTATGGACTCCAGAATGACATGCACCTGGTGCGTCATGACACCACCGGAGAGTGTAGAGCTGGCTTTCCCTTGTATGTAACTAAAGACAACCAGAATGGTACAATAAGCCCTTTCTTTCCATATGGTTTGGAGCTTGTTCCAGAAAGGCTTTTCTGGGCTCAGTTGAATAGAGCTGCTGTAGAGTTTTTCCCTTGTATTGGAGGGGATTGAATTTATCGGGCGTAACGAACCCTCTTCTTCGACTGCCGGTTAATTATACATCCAGGATAACGCATCTGCATTGCTGTTCAAATGTGCTGGCTTATAGGTGACAGTGAAATCAAAGCGAGAGAAGAAGTGAATCCATCGGTTTTGCCACTGATTCATTGCCATAGCAGTCTTCAGAAATTCTGAATTTCTATTGTCAGTGACCACATTGATGGGATGCCTGGCGCCTTCTAACAAGTGACACCAGGTTAAGAAAGCTCCCTTAATGGCTAACAGTTCCTTCTCAAAAATGCTATAATTGCACTCTGCTGGATTTAAAGACTCTGAATGATACGCAACAGGATGTGTAAAGGATGTCTTCAGGTCCTTCTGTAGGAGATAGATGTAGTATCGGAGCTGACGTAAATAAAGTCTTAAGTGTTTGAAATGCTCATTGCATGTCAGGGACCATACAAAACGTGTATCCTTTTCCAAAAGTCGGGCCAATATGAGCAAGAGTGAAGAGTACGGAGGTATAAACCGTCTATAGAAATTAGCAAAACCCAAGAATCTCTTAGTAGTTCTTTGACTGTCTTGGGTTCTGGCAAGTCTAATATAGCGTGAATCTTTTGCAGGTCCATCTCAATGCCCTGTAGGGACAGAATGTATCCCAGATAAGCAATTCGAGTTTGGTTAAAACTACAATTGGAGAGCTTGGCATACAACTGATTCTTCAAAAGGCGCTGAAGCACTTCCCTTACATGTTCCACATGCTCTATATAAGAGGGTGACTAAATCAATATGTCATTGAGATAGATTACGACATATACATCCAAGATGTCCTTGAAGATATCATTTTTAAAATGCTGAAATGCTGCAGGAGTATTGCGTAGGTCAAAGGGCATTACAAGATACTTGTAATGCCCAAAGCGAATACAGAAAGCCATCATCCAGTCGCCACCCGGGTATATCCTTACCAGGTTGTATGCCCATCGGATGTCTCTAACTTGGTATACACATACCTAAAACCTGCTCGGTCTAATAAGACCTGGATTAAAGGCAAGGCATTCTGCTGTACTCTTTGGACTGCCATGAAACTGGTGTAATCATCTCTGCCTCAGCATTGACCAAGTTCCCTACTGTGGAGGCAGAGTTGGACTAGGGCATGAAATTGGCTCGGGCCCCAATGAAAAAGCAGCCCACAGTTGCAAATGGCAATTCGTTCCATTTATGACAGACTGTTTGAGTAGTACCCAAGGGGGAGGTTTTTGGTGAAATGCGATGCAAATTGTGCATTTTAAAGAATATGTATTCAGTTACACTTGTCAAAACGACTAGCCACATGGTGAATTAACTTATCAATATGGCCCACTTTTGCAAAAAATAACTAGCCAACACAAACATTTCGCGTTTTGGGTGCCCTATTGCCCTATAGGCCAGCCCGAGCCTGTGTGGCGCTTGCTAGGAGAAACTTGTGATCTCCATCTGCGGAGGACTGCAGTCTGACTAGGGTGGCTCGGCAGGTGCAAGATTTCCTGCAGGTGTGAATGTCCCTCGTGAATTAATAATGCAACTGGATATTGTCAACAAACCCGAGCAACTGGTTGGCTGCGTAACCCAATCCAGGTGCTTCACACTTAACCTAATTGAGCAACATTTTTGGATGTATTCTTTTTTAATTAATCTGCTATCACATTACCAGTGGTGAAAAGACAGCGAAAACAACTGGCAGCGCACACCTCTGGAGACCGCTGAAACGGAATCTCTCTCCCGCCCTTTTCGCCTGCCGTCGTCACGTGTTCGGGCCCCTCTGGCGCAGCTGGAAGGAATTTTTCAAAACATTTAATACCCGTGTGCTTTCAAGTCATCCCTTATTTAAAGCATTTTTTTAGTTTTATTCTGTGAATTGGGGCGTTGGACATCTTTGTCACGAGAAGTGCAATGGAAAATTAAAGCCCCTACACACTGCAGGTTATTTAAATAAAAAATATTGCATGCAGGGGATCGATCACTTAACACCTATGCGCAAAAAGGTCCTCTTCATGCAATGGTCATCATTTGTGCTCACCGTGAAATGGTCGAAAGAAATTACCTACTTAAAAAACGATCACAATTTTTTGTTTTCGAAACAAAATAATAATAATGTGGGGCGAGACCCCCATACTTCTTCCCCCCAATTCGCCCTACCTTAGCCTAACCCCTTACCCCAGCCCCTATCTATTTTTAATAAAAATGAACAAAAATCCCTAACAAATTCAGCCAAAAATATTCGGTCATTTCTCATTAGGTATTTTTGTATTCGATCATTTCTGCAGATAACCTTTAGATTTGTGCAGGACAGACATTGTTTACAATGGATTCCCATGAAACCCACCTTCTGTCAGTAGGTACTATTAACCAATTTATTTATTTATTTATTTATTTATTACATTTATATAGCGCGCAGGCAGCCCAGGGGCATTGTGGCGCTGTTACTTGTAAAGGAACTTAGTTACAGGTACAGGTGTAGGTTGTGCCTTGGGTTACAGTGAGGTAGGATCCTGTGTCAAGCGATAAGGAGAATCATACAACAGGGTACATCATACATCATAGTACATCATACATGTTTAGTCATTAAAGTTTAAAACATGAGAGATTGGTTAGGTGAACAAGGTAGTTTTCATGGCTTTGCGGAAAGCAGTCAGTGAGGGTTCAGCTCGCAGAGAGGTGGGGAGGTTGTTCCAATGTAGTGCGGCAAGGTAGGGGAAGCTGGCGCCACCTGCTCTAGCTCTTTTTACCCTGGGCACAGAGAGCATATTGGCATAGGGTGTCCTGGTGGGTCTTGTGGATGCGACTGGGTGGATTCTCTGAGATAGGTACGCTGGGGCTGAGAGATGGACACATTTGTGGGTGATGTTTAGCGCCTTGAATATAACCCTTTCATTTATGGGGAGCCAATGGGATGCTTTTCTGGCAGCAGTGATGTGCTATCTCTTGGCAATGCCTTGTGCAGCGCGCAGGGCGCTGTTCTGAATTATTTGCAGCTTCTCGAGGTTTCTGTTGGAGGTCCCTAAGAAGAGAACATTACAGAAGTCTAGTCGGGAACCAGTTATGGCTCTAGCTATGTTGGTGCAGGTGTCTTTTGACAGAAAAGGCCTGATTGCATTTAGGAGTTTTGCATGGTAAGCCGCAGAGGAGGCGATTGCGTTTACTTGTCTGGTCATGGATAGGTTAGAATCTAGATAGACGCCTAGCGTTTTTACCGTGTCGAGTACTGGAATTCTGATTGAGTCAATGGTAAAGTGGCTAAACTGGGAGTCAAGTTTCTTGAGGGTTTTGGGGGATCCTACGAGAAGGAGCTCAGTTTTGTCAGAGTTAAGGCAAAGGCCGTTGATGGCCATCCACATTTGGTTTGTGTTGTATATGTTGTTAAGAGTTGCGCAGTCAGTGTCATAGTTACCTGTTAGTGTGAGGAGGATCTGAGTGTCGTCAGCGTAGTTGGTGTAGGAGATGCCCATGGCGTCAAGGATAAGGAAGAGGGGGCGGGTAAAGATGTTATATAAGGTCGGGGAGAGGCAGGAGCCTTGGGGCACACCACATAGCATGATGGTGGGTGACGCAGTGGCTAGGTCAGAGAAGACCTGCATGGTTCTGCCTTGGAGGAAGGAGGTGATCCAAGTGGTAGCTTCTTGGGAGAAGTTGGCTGTGGAGGTGAGGTGATGGCAAAGGATGTCGTGATCTACAAGATCGAAAGCTGCAGAGAGATCAAGGAGAAGGAGCAGGACAGGTTTGCCTTGGCCTCTAGCGTCATCCATTTGGTTTTTGAGGTCGAGTAGGGCGGTCTCTGTCCCGTGCCTAAGCCGAAAGCCAGATTGTCTCAGTCCTAAGAGGTTATGCACTTCGAGGAAGTGCTGGACCTGCAGGTAGGCTGCCTTGTCTAGAATCTTGAGGAGGAATGGGACTGTGGTAATGGGGCGGTAGTTGTTGGGGGAGGTGGGGTCAAGTGTAGGTTTTTTTATGAGAGGTCGGACCCATGCTTCCTTGAGGCATGAGGGGACTCTCCCTGTGGTGAAGGAGGCATTGACGAAGGCTGTTAGGAAAGGAGCAAGGGTGTCTGAGCAGTCTTTGATGTGGAGGCGGGGCAGGGGTCCCCTTTGCAATAGGAGGGTTTGATGTTTTTCATGATGTTGATCATGTCTTTTTCCTGAATGGTTTTGAAAGAGAAGGTAGGGGCGGCCTCTGTGGGTGAGGAGAGGGGGGAGGGGTATGGGGGGGCAGGGAGCGCTATTTTAGTGTTCAAAATTTTGGTTTGAAGTGAGCTGATTTTATTGCGCATGGCTGTTTGGATGTCATCACACCATGCTTTATCTTTGGTGAAGTTTTGAGGGGTTGGTGTAGGGGTCTCGAGTTCCCTGAATATGGCGAACATTTCCTTGGTGATTGATTTGGCCTCGGAGATTCTATCTTCAAATGATTTGGCTTTAGCTTTGATGATGGCTTTCTTATATTCGTTTGCGAGGGATTTGAATTTAAGTTTGTCTTTGTCATCACGGGATGTTTGCCATTGAGCTAGTGCTGCTCGCTTGTCTGTGCGCAGTTTGAGGAGGTCTTGGGTGAACCAGGCATTAGTGTGGCTGGTAGGTTTGGTTTTGCACGGCTTAAGTGGGGCGATAGCATTGATTGCAGCCGTGATAGCAGAGTCGTAGTTCTTGGCAAGGGTTTCTGGGTCGTTGGAAAAGGGGGGTCTAAAAGCAGGTCCCTGTAAGAAGGGTAAGAGTCTTTCTTTGGTCAGTTGGCGGGTACTTCTTGTGAGAGCTGGTGGTAAGGGTTTGGGGGTGGGATGGCGAGGAGGTCGGGATGTTGAAGGTGATGGTGTGGTGGTCGGACCATGGGGTGGTGGTATTGCCTGTGACTGTGAGGGGGCAGTTGTGATGGGCTATCCAGTCTAATGATCTGCCTAGTGTGTGAGTAGGGTCTGTGATGGTGTTGGCGAATCCTAGAGTGGCTAGAGCTGTGTCAAGTGATTTGGCACCAGGGTCTTTGGTGTCATTCAGGGCTAGGTTTATGTCCCCAAGGAGAATGATTTATGACTTTTTTAGGTTGTCAGCCAGGAGGTGAGTGAGTGATGCCTGGAAGTCTCCCAGGGGGCCTGGTGGTCTATAGATGAGGTGTAGGGTGATGGTGCAGTGATGCGAGATAGTCAGTTTCAATTGAAGGTAGTCGCTGTTGTTGTTTATAGTTTTGTCAATCTTTCTGATGGTGATCGAATCTTTGGCTATGATAGCGACACCACCTCCTGTGGTCAGGCGATCTTGTCTCGTGATGGCATAGCCTGGTGGGAGAGCGAGAGATAGAGCGGGGCCTGAGGCTTCTTGTAGCCAGGTCTCAGTTACCATTAGGAGATCTAGATCGAGGGTGATAATGAGGTCATGGATGTCTAGGGCGTGCGCATTGATGGATCGGGCGTTGATGAGGGCACATTTGAGGTGGGGTTCGGGGGAGATATTTACATCAGTGGGTGGCATGGCTGTGGTAGAAGAAATGCACATTGCGGTAATCACATTAGCGGTAGTGGGGGGCACATTATCTAGGGTCCTAGACATGGATAAAGTAGCTTTTACATCAGTGGGTGGCATGGCTGTGGTAGAAGAATTGCACATTGCGGTAATCACATTAGCGGTAGTGGGGGGCACATTATCTAGGGTCCTAGACATGGATAAAGTAGCATTTACATCAGTGGGTGGCATGGCTGTGGTAGAAGAATTGCACATTGCGGTAATCACATTAGCGGTAGTGGGGGGCACATTTTCTAGGGTCCTAGACATGGATAAAGTAGCATTTACATCAGTGGGTGGCATGGCTGTGGTAGAAGAATTGCACAATGGGGTGATCATATTCGAGCCCGTGGGAGGTACATTATAAGGAGTCATGGCCATTGTTACAGTAGCATTGTGGTCAAGGTAGTGCTTACTGCGTGGACTCTGATCCATAGCGTGGCGCAGCCTTTGGGGATTGTAGTTTGTTAAGGCTGGAATCTTTGGGCTAATGGAAATTTGCAGGGTTCTAGTTTGCAGGCGCGCGTTCCATACGTTTGTTGGTGTAGGTATTGAAGGTAGCGAACATGAATTCCACAAGGATCCAATGCATTAATGACAGTATGCCACGATGGCATTGATACCAACAGTTTTATATTGAGGAGCGCGTATTGGGGTAGCAGTATCAGTGGATCCGATCTGTGCCTCTTCGCCACAATACAACAATTAAGTGGTTCACGAGAATGATGTGCCGGCGTGTTACACATATCTGTGACGCATGTTTTATTAAATACGCCTTGATCAAAAGGAGCCCTTCTGTGTGTGATATGATATGATAGGTTATTTATAACGCACTTAATATCCAGAGGTTTCTAAGCGCGGACCACGGGTTCAAACCTGTGTTGCTCCGTGTTGTCTTGCTTCCAAGGCAAGCACGTTGCCCCTATGCTATCCTCCCGAGAAAATTCTCTTGGACATATCAGAAGTGTGATTTGCAGTACTTTTTAGGATTTTTTTAGTAGCTCCCCATGATGTAGAATTTAGCGCATAATAATTCAAATAACGTTCAGTTTTCTCAACACGCTCCCCCGCTTTTCAATGCTTCAAATGTACATTTAAATAGATGGGTAGAAATACTGATTTCTCCAAATTACGTGCTGGCGGGGTGTGCGTACAGTGAACAACATCCCTGGGGTTCATTTTTCCAGTCCCACGTATAGGTAGAAATGTTGGTAAAAGGGTCAGTACACTTCTACCACCACTTTTACTCTGCTGCAGGATTTTCTTCGGTTGGTCAGGCAAAGTTAGGGAGCAGGACAGATCTTTTGCACCCAGTTTATAAGTGCAGCTGCATTACTGCTAGAAGGTGAGTTTCATGCTGGTGGTAATGCAATGGATTCCTTTGAAATCCGTCTGAATTTGTCACCTAGCAGTAGCAGACGGATTCCATAGGAAGTCATTGCAAATGCAAACTGCAGTCGTTAGTTGCGGTTGGCATGTATATTGTTCCACAAATGCTCTGAAAAATGATCAAATTCGTAACAAAAATGAATGTAATATTAGACTTGATCGTAGTATCAAAGGAAGAGTTGGTTGCAGGACTCCCCTGCTGCAAAATAAAGTTCAATTGTTTTTTTGGTGTATGCAGTCGGATCGGATTGGGAGATATAAGACTTATTTGAAATTTGCTACCTTTAGAAGGAAATGGGGTGATCGGCCAAAGTATTTACTACAATTTCCATGTGTAACTGACAGAAAAATGTATTAGCGTTTTAAATTAAATCAATTTCACACACATGAACGCATACAATTCTGGGAAAAGAGAGCTAAAGATACCAGTGTACAGTTGGGGAAATGTTTTTTCTGCAAAAATGAAAATGAGGTTGAAAGTCTTAAACACCTGGTGATGTTCTGTGAGTATTTTGAGGATCTAAGAGGTGAAGAATTTGGACACCATTTGATTACAGGATCTGTTTTATCTAGGAATTCATTGTGGGTGAACTGCATGTGGGGCAATAGCCTCAACCTTGTTATCAAATTAACTGGAATCCTAGTAGTGATTGTTGAACTCTTAGTGTCACGTGTGAGGTAAAGTTTACTTAGTTCTGGTATGAAAATATGAAGTAGTGGTGTGGTATAATTAAATGTTTATTGTCTTAGTATATTGATGTATGTACTGAAAGAGAAATGTTTTGTTTTTGTGGAAAATTTTAATTGAGTCTGGTCATTGTCAAAGTAATAATGTGATATAGAAATGTTTTGTTTTTGTGGAAAATGTTAATCCGAGTCGGTTCAATGTAAAAGAAATAATGTGATATAGAGATTTGTTGATATTTTAAATTTGTGAATATGCTATTTTTATGAATGAATTGATAAACTCTTGTTTTTAGGTATTATCATTAAATCATTGTAAAGGTTTTCTATGTAACCAAACACAATAAAAACATGTTTAAAAAACTACGGAAAAGTGAATTGTGGAGGCGATTTTGTCTGTGTTTGACTCTTCAAGTTTTCCAGTACATGGTGGGAAATTTTAAATGTGCATGCAGTGGCCAGTTTGCACTTAAGTGCAAACTGAAGTGCCCCCATCCATGCAACTAACATTGCAAAATAAAATGACCCCCATGTGTAAAACGTTTTAGGCATTTTTGTAGCAGATCTATGTGATCGAGCGCAGGCTTAGGTGAGAATAAAAAATTCTGCCACTGCTATCCTGTGTCAGGCAAATCCGACAGCCTCTCTGCATACATCTGATGTTGATGGGGGTGGGATGCTTGGGATACCATAGGAATCCAAATTAATGTGTCTGTCATTCATACACATGGCAGACAGTACTTAGATTTACATATGGCTTTGCATTCCACAGGGTATATGTTTTTGTTTCGCAAGGTGCTTACTGGCATTTTCACAGGGGGATGAACGGCCCACCGGCAGGGGCACAAAATCACAACAAAAGTAAACGAACCTTGCAACTGTACCTTGAGACAATGGGCCTCATTACACGGTAGGCGGTAACCATGGCGCTATTAGCGCCATGGTTGCCGCCGGTATTTTACTGTGTCCCCCTTGGTGGATGGCGGAATTACCGCCCTACTCCAAGGTGAGCGGGGGCGGTAATTCCTCATTCACCAAGGCACTTCCCCATTCCCATTTTTGCCCCCATATGGCATAATGGGAATGGGGAAGGAGCTAATTACGGTACCGCAAATTAGCACTGAGGTCCCTTTGCGGCACTCTACTTTAATGGCTGGTAAAACCAGCCGTTAAGGTCGGGTCCCGCAAAGGGAACTCGTAGTAAGGCGGTAAGGGTTTACCGGTACCGGTGCCCTTACCACCTAACGTGTAATGATGCCCAATGTCCTTAAGAAACTTCAGACTTGGAAGCATTCAATAGACCCTCTCTAGAATGCCCACTGCCAACGATGTTAGAGGGAATCCCACTCACCGCAAACACAGTGAACACAGCGAACACTCCTCGCCACCAGATCACCCGAATACTTTGCAAGGCGTATTAAGAATAACTCATCATTGGACCATGCTGGGAAAGGTACAGTATTTTCCATATCTTCCGCCAGTGAAGGAAGGCCTAGACCTCCAAAGAGGGAAGCAAGATCCCTCCTCTAAACATCTCTAAGGGAACAGTGGGGGATACTGAATCCAGAGGACCCTCTAGCAGATCAAAAACCAGTACCCAGCCAGCACAGCGCGTATCCTGCTAGGCTCTGCAGCAAGAGTCCTAGGTGGGAAGTGCCATAGAGTCTCTGAACCAAACCAAGGATAAGGCAGATACCTGCAACACTCTGTTCAGCTTTGGCCCATCCGCCTTAAAGGACAACACAAGCCCAGTGAAGAAGCTAGGAGGAGTGCATCGACAAGCATCAACCTGCGTCCGCCTTAACGGCCATTTTCGAGCCAGTCGAGTTCCTCGAGCTTCAACCGACTGCACCACTGACTGTTGTTACACCGCAGTTGTTAAGGCCGTCAGAGACGCCTCGACTAGTCCTTCAGAACCACCAACCACTACTGAGACACTGACTCCTGACTCTGAGCTGATGTATAGGCCAGCCTGCAGCCGTCCATCTAGCTTCGCTCGCCGAACTGCCGGCCGCCTGATACCCTCAGCTGTTTCCTGTATTGAACTCTGTTGCAGAAGCTGGAAAATGCCCTGAAAAGGACTCAACCCTGTCAAACAACAAGAACTCTTACAGCACAAGGTACATTGGGTTACGACCCATTGCTCGCTTTGTGTTGAAACCAAGCATCCTTGAACTATTGCGATCATTTACTATACCAACTACCGTCCTGTCAGTATCTAGAGTGCATCCCTTTTCCTTCTTTGAAACTGTCTGTCCTCTGCATTCCTTTACAGGGTGAGTTGTATTTTGTATTGTGCTAGAACTTTATGTTGTGATAATAATAAAGTAGATATTATACAACCTTGACCGGACAGTCCCTTTTATCATTGGGGAATAATAGTATTTTCGCTGCAACTAACCAATGACCCACGACCTTTCGGAGATAAGCCTGTTGTTCCATCCACGTTACCAAAATTTGACAAGGAGTTTTATAATTTGCTGGGTGTTTCCAATATGTTCGGATCCCTTCTGGTGTACTAAACGTGTGGGGCTGATTGATGGTTTAGAAACCAAAATTCATCCTTGGACCACTGGTGCCCCCGAAGTTGATTCGTCACAGTGTCCAAAAACATCAATAGCAGCAAAAATGGGTCCACAGAATGGGGCCTCTCAAAGTTGCTTCCACGTAAATTGGGGGTGATTTTCCCTGAGGCAGATATTGCAGAGAGTGGACCACCTCCATTTGCACTTAGGTGCAAACTGTCCTTTCCATGCAACATTAGTCATTTCTGTAATGGAGAGGAACATAAATGTGTGAATCTTGACAGGTACAGGTTTGCACTTTCTTTTGCCAGAAAAAGTGCAAATGTCTCCCACAATTAACGACTGGGGGAGGAATTTACAATGACATCCGCCTGCTTTTAGCAGCTGTAAAAGTCAGGTGGATCTCGTAGGAAGCATGACGGACACGGCTGGTCTATTCCGTGCCCCCGCTCCGCTTAAAAAAAAAGAAATTCCCCTGCATCAGATAAAAAGGCTTAAAGACAGGCATTAATGTGTAGCGCCTATATTTGCACCTGTTTTTCTGACCCGGGGCTTTAGAAATGACCTCTATATTGACATTAGAACTTTTTCTTAGCCCTGTGATATTGGTGCACTGAACTGACTGAGTACCAGTCAGTCTGGCTCATCAAGGAATTTCTGATCTGTGTCCACACTCGGCCGAGATGTGTAGGGTATTCACGCATTGCATGTGATGAACTTCCAGTTACTGAGTTTTTTTCTGCAGAAGTGTGTAGAGCATAAAGGGAAGTTCCTCTGTCCAAGCATGTGCACCTCCGAGATCTGCAACGAGGCCTGCCTTTGCGGCAGTCGCAGCTGACATCTCAACCGCTGCCCTGGTGACATTCAATTTGGATGGACCATGCCTGTTGTTTACTTGCACAGAAAAACTGGGCACACTCTTCCACAATAACCCTTCGGTGTGTGATCCCCAATTTCCGTGCTTATCCGCGTGAAGGGCCAATGCACACGATCTGCTGTGCAACATTTGTGGCATATTTCTGGGTAAAGGTGTTTTACCTTAAAATAGCCCATGCTTGCCAGGCACAACATTAGGAAATCTGTCTGTTATGTGGAGAACTAGATGTGAAACAAAGCAGAGAAAAACATCTTGGTTCATTAAGGGGCCCTCAAAGCCCAGGGATTGGCTCTTCTTCACAGATTTGTATGGGATCCTAATGACACAGACACCAGTGCCATTTTCTATAGACTGGCTAATGGGGAGGAAACGCTCTTAACAATAGTAATAGTAAAATTGTTGGCTGCAGCAGGGATAATTAATTATTATTAGCGGTCTAGGGCCTGGTTTCCACTACTAAATGCTTCGATCTGATCTCAATTTAAGAGTGATCATGAGAATCTATAACCGTATGCCCTAGATCAATACTGACGCGATCGGTGAAGCAATCACAGAGGAGGAGGGTTTTCTTGATGTTAAAATAGACTGATATGTAACACGCTACAGCCTCTTACCTACTGCTTTGTACACTTCCCTGCTGCGTATTTGTACAGAGGGGAGAGGCGACGACCTGCAAAGCTACCAAACTCTTGAAGAGGGAGACTTAAATGTGGCCCTCATTGCACCGGTCTCGCCCTCATATTGACGTCGTGGAAATGAAAGGTGTACATCGTTCCTGGCCCCTAACAACCTATCATCGATGTACTGCAGATATGAGCAACGTTATTCACTTAGACAGCCATTCAGACCCTATCCTGATGATGTCATTGAAGAGATACATTTGCAATCGATGGAGCAAGTAGACTGACTGCAACCACGCCGAAAGCTGCTGATGTCACGACTAAGACTATGACATAGATGCATTAGACATGAAACACATATGCATTCCTGCATGAAGCTACGCAGACACTTAGATCCCACCCACTTAGCTAGAGGACGGACACACCTATACAATGCAGTAATCGCAAGTTGCTCATGAATACATATGAACCAGGGATGGACTGGCCTATAGGGAACTCTGGAGATTTCCTGATAGGCCTCTGCACCCTGGGCTTTTTTGTGGTAACCCATTTGATTTCCACATTTTCTCATAGGAAAATGGCTGGGGTTGCTGAAAATGTGTAATATGGGGCCACTTAGAAAATTATTTCCAGGGCCTCTTTTGGTTCCCAGTCCACCCCTGATATGAACTGCTTGCTGACGCTAAAACGCAAGGAACATGAACGGCCATGTAAACAAAGATGGAAGCCACAGTCGTATTGAAATGAATGGAAGACACTGAGAGGACTCAAGAATGCAGAGAGAGGCCTGACATGCTGATTTCGCTGAGACGCATCTATTGTGCACAACCTTGCCAAGGACAAAGAGGGAGAGAAGGTGTCACATTAGCAGAAGAAATAGGACACCTGTAAGTGTAAAAGCTTAAAATCCTCATAAATGCAAGCAGAAAAATTAAGTTTGTGGTCCCTACACACGTGATTTGAACCTGGAAGACAAAGCCTATTCATTCGAGCCAGACAGAGACCGGCATTCCCATTCAACTGAAGTCAAGATGATACTAAAGTAATACCAGGTTGAAAGTTTAATGTTCCGTCTCAAGGCCTAGAGGGTCGGAGATGGTAACGTGTTGGGTACAAGCAGCACCATTGCGGCTGCTCCCACCACCCTGAATAGTTTCTCATGGGCTGGTAACTTTTCAAAGCACCAAGGATGAGAAGACCCTTGCTAACCAATCCGTAGCCACCTTCCACGCTAGCTCACACTTTGTTTCAAGGCCCAATGACAGTATGCTAACCTGACATACCTGTAGTTGCAGCATTTAGGAGGTGGTCACAGGAGGAGCCACCAGAAACAGTTCAGCCAATAACGTTACTAACCCCATATACATCCTATATGTAGTCTACCTCACTAACCAATCCCTTGTTACATTAGGTTTTTTGCAATCTATAATTTATTTTGTGACAAAAAGTCACCTTCAAAGTTAATGACAAGGCTGAGAACGACGAGAAAGTATTGGAGAATTTTGTGTTGTCCATAACTGGATCCCTGTTTCGAAAGCTTTCAATAAACAGTTCGATTTGTCACATTTTTGGACTCTTCCATTTTCGAGTGCAGGGATTTCCCCTGTCCCAGGTCCTCTTGCTTGTAATTGAGGAAATTAAAAATCCCTTGACTAGCAAAGGCTGTGGTGTGGTAACTACATATCAGCCCGTGTGTTTGATTCTCTGTTACGTATTTTGCACACAGTGGAGTTATGGTTGAGAGTATCGAAATGAAATTTGTAGCTGGTATATGTGGTACAATGTGATTTTTGTTATGCATTTCCTTTTCCGGGACTCTGCACTTTAACTGTTGTTGTGGTACAAGGTTTTAGGCATAATAGAATTTGGACTTGTATGGATCTATTTTAGAGTGATTTTAAAAGTGATATTTAGATAATCCTCCTGTAATAAAGTGATGTTTTTTTCTGTTTTGCGTATGCTTAAAGTGCATACATTGGGTTGTATATATTGTATTGATTGTTGTGAATGTTTTTTATAGTTTGTGTAAGGTTGGCTGGTTTCATCCAGAATCACAATAAATAAATAATAAAAATGAGATTTACAGAGTTATGAAAACTATTCCGCAACATCTTTCCAAGCTTGCAAAGGAGTGTGGGAGCCGCTCTACTGAGAACGAACATGGGTCAAATACCATGTTCTATGACATTTCCTCCACTCAGGAGGCTCTACCACAGCATTTTAGCTCACTGCACCCTTCACAGAGGAGAAATACCCATTTGCATATCAGTCTTTGTCCCACCCACAAGGGCAGTCGCTTACCGAAATGCTAGGCAAATCTCCTCTGAACAAGAGTACCATCAGCAACCCCAGACACGTGTTTTGGTCTCGTCAGGCCTCATCAGTGAGGTGAAGCTGAGCCTTGTTAAGGCACAGTGAGCAAGGGGTTCACATCTGGATTACCCTGGGTTACTTAGGGTGAAACAAAGGAGTGTCGGAGCCCCTCTACTGAGAACGAACATGGGCCAAATACCCTGTTCTATGAAATATCTTCCACTCCGGAGCCTGGAAGAGGAACGCATGTATTGCCAGGCCAAGGGGAGAGAGTTAGTGGGCTGGATGTCACCCACTGTGTGGCATTATTCTTTCAATAGTGAGATATTGATTGGTACCTTGAAGATAGTTTGAATTGATGTATAGACTTTTTAGAAATAACAGTGGCAGCCTATAAAAGCCTATAATTTGGTGTAACTGAGCAATACGTTGCGCTCAAGACATCTGAGGAGAGTGCATTTTGGTCAGAGATGGGTGTGTAATGGGTGGGAATACCCATAGGGATTAGCATGGTCGTGTGTAGTCAATGGATGGATAAGAAGCCAAACTACACCCATCAGCTGAGTGACCCTGCTCACATTCTATGGACCTGTATCATTCATGACGCCTTTGGCCAGTACATTTTGCATGCTGGGAAATGTAGGCCGATAATGTAATGGAAACATCGTAACTATAAATCCCAGCATGCAAAGTGGAAGGCTAAGTCTGGCTGAAGTCATCAACTTATGAGATGGAGCCACTTGGCATGTACAGTATGAGAATATCTCTGAAGCGTGTATATCCATAGCCTGCGGGGAGGATATCACTCATCACTGGGGTACAGGGATTGGACTTTACTGCAGTTTTGTGATCTTTGGCCAACTCTATATTCTGAAATGATCTTCAGAAATGCATTGCCTCTTGACTACACTTAAAACAGACCAATGCAGTATTCAATATTGATTATGAAATAAATCCCCAGGCGGCGGCTTTACCAAGTTAACATGGTGCCCGTCACCAGTACCAGGCAGACACCCCCCTGCCCAGGGTTTATAGTGGTTAGTACTCTGGGATAGGCTGCGTCCCAGGAGTTCTAATCAGGAGCTAGAAATCCCGGGAAGAAAAGAGATGAATGGCACCAAAGTGTGCGCCACTGGTGTCATCAAGGGAGCCACTGACGTGAGCAGTGTTCAAAGTCGGCGGGAGCGGTCGGGAGCAGTGCTCCTCTACTGTTTTTTAATTACGTTTCACTGTTCCTATGCCTCTATTTTAAAAAGAAACCGTTCCGGAATGGTTTTGTTTTAAAATAAAAGTGAAGGAAGAAGTTGAAACTTGCACTTTCTGCGCACTGCTTTGGATGTTCCCAAAAACAGCCGGCGCATTTGTTCGGGTGTTGTATTGTGCGTGGGAGGAGGCGTGGCTATTGGGGTCTGTGGGCAGCAGGGGCAGGCCAGCAGGGAACACAGTTCCATTACTTCTTTTCATACACTTCGACGACTGAATGTGAGTGAGGAGATGGTGGTATTTGGGAAGATGGTCCATGACCGGCGGGGATGGCACGAGCATGGCCTGGAATCGTGGACGGTGAAAATAGCGACCAGCGTCAAAAGGAGAAGTAATTGGAGATCGTGAGGAAGCCAGACTAGAGTGTAACCAATTAGCTTCTGGCATTGCATAGCTTGGGGTACAAGTTACATTTAAAGTATTTCTCTGGCCGCTCCGCCTGTAGGCATAAAAGCCCCACTAAACGTGCCTGGCAGGGATAAGGGATTGTGGCCATGATTGTGTTGAGGAAAGATGACCTGTGGATGTGGCAGGGCAGACAGTTCCTTGGAATCCTTTCAAGAGAATACAGTTTGCTATAATAAATGTTTAGGAATTTCTGGTGATGAAGTAAAAAATGTTACTTTAATACTGGATAAAGTATCTAGGCAACTGAGTTAGTAAATTCAATGTTTTATTTTGTAATATTGAAATAACGTCTGTCCCCATAAATTAAGCATTTTAATTGCAAGCTTGGCTTAACTGAAACGCGTATAACATTAGCATGCATTTCATGTCATGTAAACGCAAATGGTTTCTGTATCTGATAGGTTATTTATAACGCGCCTGAGGTTTCAATGCGCACACTCAGGGATTGAACCTGTGTTGCCCTGTGTCATTTTGTTTCCAAGGCGAGCACGTTGCCCCTGAGCTATCCCCCTGAGACGAAGAGAACACTTTTTTCCATGTTTTGGCTTTCTCTTTCTTGTGTTAAAAAGGATGTTGCAGCAAAATAAAGGGTGTCTCCGAAGGAAATGTCAGTAGTTATTGACTGCACTCTAAACATTCGGATTGGCTGAGAGGAGGTCAATAACAATCTCCATGTGCTAACAAACACTAATAAATAATACATTTATTTTATAATATATTTAACCTCTCGCAGACAAATCACACCCAGATAAATCAATGAGCGTGCTCCGGATCATGGACTTTAGTTAAATGGTGGGTCTACATATTTTCGAAAGCCTACTTAGTAGAAATGGTTTCAGTGTGTGGATTTCAAGGATCGGGGCTGGAAGCCCGTGACGGAAATGTTAGAGGGAGAAAAGACCGAAGATCATTTTTCCAAAATAACCTGGGGTCACTTGGCCCCCGCCCCCACCCACCAGGCAGCTATGGATCCTGATGGCTCTCATGTGACCCAATGCCCATCAGCCGCCAATCATCACTTCCCAGCTACTTTACTGATCCTCCTTGTTGTTGGAATCCGCCCCACCACCTGCATCTTCCTCCCCTTCCTCCATTGGACCAACACTGTGACTGTGATGTCGCAGCTGGCCCTGAAATGGACAAAACCACCCCTGCCCACAGGGTGCTGACCATCCATTTTCCAGCAGCCTTTTCTTGGAGATTTTTTTTCAACATTCCTTAAATCTACCTGCTCAACATAGATCCCAGCCTCACTGTTTTTTTTTTTAATAATTCTGTTTATTACGTTTTAGGAACATAAACAACAAGACAAACATGAATCAATGGTATACACCAGATCGTGGTAGCAAGGCAGTTTTCAAAAGGCAAAAGGAACCCAGTCGGGTCAGGAACCAGCAGGCATGTGTGGGATAGGTCAGGTAACCAATGTTAACATCTGTACATGTCTGTTTTCAGTGATAGATTTCAGTTAACGTCCAACCACTTATCCCATATTTTCCCGAATTTGCGGGGGCAGCCTCGTGCATTATAAATCCGGCGCTCCACGGCCGCGCATCTGTCCAGCTCATTGCTCCAGCGGTTCACGGATAGCGGGTCGGCAGAGCCCCAGCTAGCCGCGATCAGTCTTTTGCTTGCCCCCAATGCCAGTGTCAGAAATATTTTCTCATATTTCGACAGGTCCACCTCACCTCGGATTCCCAGCAGTATCATTTTGGGGTCCCTGGGGATTGTTGTCGCCAGGGTGTCTGCGATCTTGTTGATACAGCTCTCCCAGAAGACCTGTAATACTCGGCAGTCCCATAACATATGGTAAAATGTGGCAGGTTCTGTTTTGCACCTGAGGCATGTCCCGTCTTCCAGTCCCCCCCATTTGGCCATGTCAGTGCGTGAATAGTATGTGCGGTGGAGGATCCTCAGTTGTATAAGCCTGAGCTTGGAGTCTATGCCTATTTCTCTAGGGGACATCAATGCCTCTACCCAGTCTTCTGGTTCCATTAGACCTATGTCCTTTTCCCCTTTTTCTTTGAGCCCATCCAGCTGCGTCGCCCCAAAGGAGTTGAGAGCTTGATAGAGCGTGGAAGTGACCTTGGTGACAATGTGTTGCGAAAGGATGTTGGTCTCAATGGGAGTATAGGGGGGTATAGTTGTCGTATCAGGGAATTGTGTGCGGATAGCGTGGGCCAGTTGCGCATGTCGAAACCGGTCCATGGGAGCAAGGTCGAATCGCTCCTGCATGGTCTCAAAGTCAAGGAGGTGGCCGTCCTGTATCACATGCGCTAGTGTATGTATCCCTTTCGCGCACCAGTGGCCGAAGGGGCCCATCTTAACAATTTCCGGGAGGAGTGCGTTGTGCCATAGGGGTTGGGATAGTGTCGGTTTACCTTTCCAGCCTATTAGTTTGTGCGCGTCCCGCCAGGCCCGGCTAATGTGGCGTGTCATTTTGGGCAACAACGGAGCTTGGTCGTGGGTGGCGTACAGAAACTGTAATGGGGTTAGTGGGGTCATGCTTTCTATTTCAAGACGGATGTGGGGGAGTGTGGGCTCTGCGTGTATCCAGTCCTTTACCACCCCAATCTGGGCTGCAAGGTAATACGTGCGTATGCATGGCAGACCGATGCCTCCCTCCCACACTGATCGCTGAAGCGTTTCAAGGGCGATCCTGGGTTGTTTCCCTCCCCACAGCAGGGTGCGAAGGCGTCTGTCTATGAGTGCGAAGGTGTCTCGGGGGATGGGAAGGGGGGCGTTTTGGAGTACATACAGCAGTCTGGGGAGGGTCAACATTTTGAATAGCGCCGCTCTGCCCATTAGTGATAGTGGGAGTGATTGCCAGTGGGAGGTGTCCCTATTGAACCGGTCAATTATTGGTTGTAAGTTGAGTTGCAGGAACCCACCCAGTGTCGGGTCGAGTCTTATGCCCAGGTATTTGAGTTCTCTAATGGAGACGTGATATGGGCAGGATTCAGGGATCGCAGACTCGTTTCCCTTGACCGGGAAGTAAATGGTTTTGGTTTCGTTAACCTTAAGACCTGCAAAGCGCTGATATTCACTAAGGATGCGGGAGACAATCGGGCAGGATGTGCGTGGGTTGCTGAGGTATATGAGGAGGTCGTCCGCGTACAGGGAAAGTCGGTCTTCCCCCCCTCCCGGCCAGGCAAACCCTGACCAATTAGTGTTATTCCTAAGCTCAATTGCGAGGGGTTCTATGGCCAAGAGAAAAAGCAGCGGGGAGAGGGGGCATCCCTGTCTCGTACCACGGCCTAGGGGAAATGATCGGGAATATCTGCCGTTCACCCTTACCGTGGTCTCCGGTTGTGCATACAGGAGTTTAACCCACGATATAAACGTCTGCCCCAAGTTCATCCGAGCCATGATTGCCCACAAGGCCTCCCAATCTACAGAGTCAAATGCTTTTTCGAAGTCCACTGCCAGGAGGGCCAATGGGGCTGGTATTTCCTTAGCTCTGCTCAGCGCCAACTGGACTCTGCGCAGGTTCATGCGGGTGGATTTGTTGGGCATGAATCCGCATTGGTCGGGGTGGACCAGGGCCTCTATAACTTGCAGCATTCTGTTGGCTAGTATTTTGGCGAGGACCTTGGCTTCGCCGTTGATCAAGGATATTGGGCGATAGGAGGCACATTCCTCCGGGGGTTTCCCGGGCTTATGTATGACTATTATGCATGCCTTCCTAAGGTCCGGGGGGAGTGCCCCCAGCTCTCTGCTGCGTAGAAACATGCGGTGCATGTGGGAGGGCAATGACCCGCCAAGGCATTTCCAGGTTTCTGTAGGGAACCCATTAGGACCCGGGGTCTTCCCAGGTTGGAGCTGTGCGAGCGCCTCTTGTACCTCGGTGACAGTGATTTCGGCATTCAGGAGGTCTGTTTGGCGCTGGGAGAGCTTCGGGATCTCGATCTGGTCAAGGTAACATGCGGGTTCGGAAGACTGTCTCTCGGCCGATGGAGTGTAGAGTTTCTCATAGTAGGCGGCGAATGCCGCAACAATGTCCGCGTCGTCTGTGAGGAGCGTTCCGTCTGGAGATGTTATTGCCCGCACATGTCCCCTGGCCTGTTCGCGCCTTTCCAACCAGGCCAGTGTCTTATTCGCCTTGTCGCCTCGATCGTAGATTTGGCTCCGGACTAACTGATGGGCTATTCGTGCATTGTCTAGAGCCAGGTTGCGAAGGGCCTCTTGTGTTGTGATCAGCTCCTCCTTCGCTTCTTGGGTGCCGTGTTTTAGGGTTTGCCGTTCGCACTCCAGGACACGTGCTTCTGCCTCTTTGATCTTTTGGGTTTGTCGTCTTCGGTAGGCCGAAACTTCCGAGATAGCCTCCCCGCGGAGGACAGTCTTATATGCCTCCCAGAGTGAGATCGGGCAGTCCACTGATCCTTCGTTGTTTTCAAAATATTCTGTTGTCCTCTTTTCCAGTTCCTCCGCAATTTCGGGGAGACGTAGGTGATACGTGTTCAGGCGCCAATTACGATCCGGACCACGGCCGGAGTTCTTCATGGACAATAGGAGCGGAGAGTGGTCAGAGATACCTCTTGCGAGGAATTCCGCATCGAGGAGCCTGTGCTGTATATTGCGGGGGATGAAGGCATAATCGATTCTGGAGAATGACTTATGGACGCCTGAGAAGAAGGAGAACCCAGCCTCGTTGTTGTGGAGCGAGCGCCATGCGTCCGTCATACCCAGGGTTTCGGCGAACGTGGCGAGTGGTGTGGGGGTAGGGCAGGTGCCTGACCTCCTGTGAGACCTATCGATTGCAATGTTCATTACTTCATTAAAGTCTCCGCCAATCACCCCCCATACATCGGCCTCATCTTCTAGTAATCGGCACTGTAGCTCGGAGAGTAATTCTTTCGTTTGTGAGGGAGGTGCGTAGATTGCAGCGAGGCCCCATTTCTCGCCCCAGATATCGGCCAGTATCATGACATAGCGGCCCCGGGGGTCGGTCTTGACCTTCTTGACCTGCAGGGGGACTCGCTTGTGAACCAGGATCATCGTGCCCCTGGCTCCCGTTGTGAATCCAGCCTGGTAGGCGTGGGAGTAGTTGGATCTTTTGAAGAAGTGTGTGCTCGTACCGAGCAGATGTGTTTCGTTTAAGAGGGCTATATCGGGCGAGTGGCGATTAAGATACTGGAGCACTAGTCTTCGCTTTATGCTGGAGCCAAGGCCGTTAACGTTCCAGGAGAGCACAGTTATCTTGTTGGAGTCCATTCTATCTGCGTGGGGCGCATATCTGGGCATCGAGGATCAGTGGTAGTCTTGTGCGCTCGAGAGATGTATGGCGTTGTGTTTCCGGGGGAGACGGCCGGGGGTCGTCTCAGGTTGGTATATCTGCTGCCCGGATGATGATTATGTCTGTGATCCTGTCCACAGATTGAGCTCGATTCCCTTGCCAGTGCTACGATATGACTCGCCTTCATATTTCTTGATTCGGTTTCTTTACAGTCCTTGAATTCCCCCCCACCCTGTACTTCCCCCCCAACTGGGAGCACCTGTCGCCCAAACATTGAACTTATAACTTTATAAACTTCTTCGGGATAACCCGGCTGTGATAACGCGCGCTCAGCCTTAGGGGGCGGCGGCCGCTAGGTGCTCATTTCCATTCTACCAATCTGCAGTTTGGTCCCTTCAGTACCGGGTACTCAGCCTTTTCCCGTAGGAGTTCTTGACGCGTCGTCTTCCGCATCGGACGGGGGGTGAGGAGGCGAAGGTCTCCCAGGTCGGGGTCGCTGCGCGGGTGGGCCCGGTAGCACGCGTCTCCCACTGGGGTCCGTGAGGACATGAGTTTCAAGCCAGTCCCATGCATCTTTGGGGTTGTAAAATAAGTGAGTGGCGCCCTCATACTGGACTTTTAGCAATGCCGGGAAGAAGAGGGCATATTTGATGGATAGTGACTGGAGCTTCCTCTTGATGGAGTCAAAGGACTGGCGGGCTTTTTGGACTTCTTTCGTGTAGTCAGGATAGAAGCCGACCTTGTAGCCGTTGTACGTGATCGGGCCCATGGCCCTTGCCATTTGTAGGATCGCATTGCGGTCGCGATAATTCAGTAGGCGTGCAATCATTGTTCTGGGCGAGGCACCCGGTGTTGGTCTGCCGGTGGGGACTCTGTGTGCCCTTTCCACCGAAAAGAATTTAGATAGCTTCTTCGGGGCAAAGATATGAGTGAGCCAATCTTCTAGGAAGAGTTCTGCGCTGGGGCCTTCCTCTTTCTCTGGTATACCAAGGATCCTGAGGTTATTGCGTCGCGCTCTCCCCTCACTGTCTTCGGCGCGGTTTTCCAGTTGGGTCACTTTTTGGGTAATCGCGGTGAGCTGTTGTTCCATGCGATGGACTGCATCTTCAGTGTTAGACACCCTCTGTTCCGCTTCCCCCACCCTGGTCGACAAGTTGCGGAGGTCCTGGCGTATAAGGGACACCTCAGAGGATAGGCCACCTATTTTTTGTTCCAAGGACGTCCTCGAGTCCCCAATCGCTTTCATAAGATCTGACAAAGAGATAGAAGGGTCTCTGAGTACTCCAGGGTTACTCTCTTCTTCTGGGGGTTGAGGTTCGCGCGGGGGCGGGGCCCCTACGGTGAAGAGGTCCATCTTGCTCTGTAGTGTTTGCCTCTTGGTTTTCTCCTTTCCCATGCTTCGGACGGGCTCTATGTCGTTGGGATCTGGCTGCCCTCCTTCGGTGCGCACTACGAGCCGCCGCCAAAGCTATTTTTTGGTATGGCCGCAGTGTCGTCGCTCAGCCTCGCTTAGTTGCTCGGTGTATAGTAGGGATGACGTGGGGAGGACTGTACCCCTTTTCTATCGTCGTTATGGGCCTGTTTCCACTGTGTAGGGTGGCCCTCCGTGAGCGCTGCGTTTCGGGCGTTGGTTTAAGCCACTCGGGGCGGTCCCAAGAGGGGGGTAGGGCAGGTCTTGGGGTCCACCATGGACCGGGGGAGAGGTCCCCCACCCTCTCAGTGTGGCTGCGTTTGTGGCTCGTGGGACTATGGTGCAGCTGTGCTCTGTGTCCTCCTGTAGCAGGCTGGTTGCCAAAAGGGGGTCGTGGGGGGGGGGGGAGCAAAACAAACATCCACCCCCCACACCCGTGTACCTTGCCGCGGGTGCCTCTGGTTGCTGCCTCCTTCAACGGGGGAGCGCAGCTTTGGGCTCGTGCTGCCGCTCGACCCCGGGTATTGTAGTCCTGCAGATGAGGGGGCCCCACTGGGAAGGTTGGCGATGCGGCGTCACAAGTGGATCGGGGGGTGTGTGGGCAGTCGGCGGGGCCTTAATCCGAGCGTCGGCCCCACCTGGGAGCCGCAGCAAACTCAGCGTCTCCGGGGGGGAGGGGCGATCCTCTACTCCCGCCCGCGCCGCGATGGCCGCGATTCAACCGCCGGCGGTCCGCGGGCTGGTTCCGGCGTCTCCCGCTCCGATTTCCCTTCGGAGTGCGCCGACAGCAGCTCCAGCTGGTCCGCCGCCGTTGGTGGGCGGCTGAGGCGCGATCGGTGCTCGTGGAGTGGAGAAAAAACAGGATAATGGTAGCGGCCGCCGGGAGCCGTTAAGTTTAGTCCCGCATGCGTCGCGCGCGCATGCGCAGTGTCTGGTTATCCCCAGCCTCATTGTTGGGTGCAACTAGCCACAGGCATCAGTTGATTGATAGCCTTATTGCCTGGAGCTGCTGTGGATTACGGGAAGTTGTGTGCCCCGTGCCCCACTGTATGCCCCCTTGCTTTGCCCATAAATTGGGCTTCCTGCATTACAACTTTCCCTGTTGCCATCAGCAATAGGCACTGATGCTTAATAATCAACGGACGCCTCAAATGTACTAACATAAACCCCCACATGCCCACTTTAGATAGGCAACCACACAGGCAGCGGAATCTGTGCTTTTGGAGTCCTGCATGCATTCTAGGATTGTAATGCGCACTTAAGGATCTCAAATGCTTGTTTATAGCCATCCCATACTTCTCCACATGCCCCACTTGCTTCAGAAGATGTTTGCATACTCTGTGCCCCTTTGGTGGGCGCACAGTGGCATATCAATGCTATTACGTTAATTGAGTGAAAACGGTATGCAAACACTAGACCGAAACGTACACGCATACAGGTATTAGCATAATTGACCTAAAAACATTTGGCCTAAACATTTGATCAAATTGTGTGGACCTTTTTTTTGGTCAATTTTAATTAAATATATATATGGGGGTGGGTAAGGGTATAGATTGGGTTGAGGGGAAGCGTGGGGTTTGCGGACGGTCGAATAAATTGTGGTTGCCCATGTGTGTACAAGAAATAAAAAGGTGTGGCTTGTCATGCATGCTGCTTTCCTTTTCCCACGCGCCACCTGGACCGTAGGCCAAATTCACCCATTACCACCACACTATGAAAATATACCCAAATACACATCTAACTTTTCTTTAAATAGATTCAGTGATATTTCTAAATATCTGTACGGGACACATCCAATCAAATGTGTTGATTTGTATAGCAAGCATTGGACTCTTCCAATGGAATGAATCGCATGAGCATGCACTATAATCCAAAGATTGGATTGGCACCTTTTGCATTTGTTAAAGAAGGGAGATATTCTTTTAAAATATTGCAACATTACCCCTGCAGAATTGTCACTGTGGTGCTGGTGGCGGTGAGCGTGGTGTGGATCCCCATCTTGCAGAGCGCCAACAGCGGGCAGCTCTACGTCTACATTCAGTCTGTGACCAGCTACCTGGCCCCTCCCGTCACCGCTGTCTTCACTCTGGCGGTATTCTGGAAGAGAGCCAATGAGCAGGTAAGTGCCTTTTCCCCTGGTGTTCTATGCATTATATGGCCTGAAGACAGTATAGACTTCACGCAAGCTAGACATTAGTGGTCATCAAATGCAGGAAAGTGGTATGGGTGAGCCAATATGAGCTAGGCAAGCAGAAGAGATTTAAGGGGGAAGATGTGGTGTATTTTACTGCAGGAAGAAGTGGGAGAAGAATTGATCGAAGATAGAACAAGATATCAAACGAGTTATTCTACAGGAGAGCGTTGCTGCAATGCCAATATAGGATATCAGAGGAAATAAGGTTGAAAGCTAAGATCTGCAAGAAAAGAGGTGATGTAATCAAAAAGTGTTTTAGGTCAGAAGAAATGATTCAGTCGGAAAGTGATTTAAGGTATGCAAAGTCATCTGAAGGATAATTGATCTAAAAAAGAACGGATCTATGGGCAGATGTGTAATCTATGTGGGGGAAATCCCCATTATATAGAATGAGGCGGGCACCATCTTAAATAATTCTACACAATTTCTTAGTTGATCCAAGTACAATATTAGCTGTTAACCAAAACCTGAATTGCACAATTCAGCAAACAATGTGCATGTGCAACTGGGGGTTCATCACCACTATTGCTTGCACCCCAGTAGCAAATACTGCAGCGCGTTCACATAAAAGTTTTAAAAAAACGTATTTAATTCATTAATTCATTCAAAACTTTATTTGGCATTGAAAAACCCTAAAGTTCATAAAAACAATTACAAATAACACAAATCTACAAAATGGACAGGCAATAAAATGAATAAGAAACAGTGGGCGGAATAAATAGCAATCAGAGCAAAACGTGCGTACGACGAGTTTGATTTAACAATAGGGAGAGTGTCCTCGCAAGCCCGCGATCACACGTAAGCTGCACAGTTACAGCTTTTCCTAGCATAGGCTTCCTGGTTCAATGCTGTTGTCACAGTCCTCACTTTTTATTATTTTCCGTCTGCACAGCCATGCTCGATGGACATAACAGGCTACAGAATTCACAAGATGAGGGTCTGCGGTTCTGTCCAAAATTAAAGTGCTTCTGCAGTTGAGCGGATACTCGCCTTCCCAAGCAAGGGTTTCAAATGCCGAGCTCTCAATGGTTTTAACATAACACAAGAAAACAGCAAATGCATAATAGTTCCCTCACCTAAACTGCACAAGGGACACATACCCGACCCATCAGGGTCCCAAAGCTTTGTGAGAGCTGCAATGTGTAGTGTCTCAAATCTGAAACTAACATATAGAGCTCTTGAGCATGGTGGGCCTATATAATCGAGATAACCCTATAAGCCAAAATCTAATTTGCATAGAAGGTAATCTGAACCAAATTTCATCTTATTGGCAGCTACTTCCATTTTCTCTCTGCCCAAACCCATTGCTGCTCTCCTAATCCTATTCAGGGCCGCCTTATCGGCACTGAGTGGCTCTTCCTAGAACCCAACTTCATTTAGCGTAAACAAAACCTTTTTCACATGGGCCCCTCACGAAATACTTTTACCACCTTCTAAACTCCCAATTTCAGATATCAGACTGCGTTATTCAAACCTGCTCCTGGGCGAAGACCCTTGGAGTTTATCTAGACTCTCATTTAAACATGAAAATGCATGTTACCCAGACAAAGGTTGCAGGCGCGTACGCAACGAAGCTTATCAGACAGATAAAACCCTATCTGTTAAAAATATTTCCTCCTTGGCTACTGTCCTTATACATTCTAAGATAGGGTTTATAGTCATAATTTCGAAACCAATAATGTCGAAAGTCATTTCTTTGAAAAAAAAGTCGAATTTTTTTTTAATGCATTTTTCTTCGAAATGGGGGGGTTTCCCCAACCCCCCCCCTTTTTTTTTTGTTTTACCCATTTTTTTTTTATCCCGAACCCCAAAATAAATATATAATTTAAAAAAACGGAATTCAACATTTTTTTTTTCGACATTATTTTTTTGAAAAAATTGTCATTCGACATTATTTTTTCGAAAAAATGACCGAACACCCTAAAATAGATTATTGCAATAGCCTTCTCACTGGCACATCAAAAACTAATGTTAAGATATTACAGACCTCCCAGAATAATGCGGTCAGAGCTGTCTGTGGCTCAGGTGCTCCGATCATATAACGCAAGTGCGACGGTCCCTACATTGGCTCCCAATCCAACAGCGTAGCGCCTATAAAATTCTCACTCTGACACACAAATGTCTGGCCAACTCGTCCTCTTCAATCTACTGCCGGGCAGATAGCACAGTGAGTTGAGCACTCGTTCTGACATCTGCACGTAGCCTGCTGATGCATGTTCGAATCCCAACTCAGCCTTTCATCCTTGCGATGTCAATAAATTGAGTACCACGCAATGTGATAATAACAACAACTGTTATTGCAGCGCTTAGATACCTGTGGGTTTGTAGCGCTATATAAAAACGTGTTATTATTACTAAGCCTAATAATCTGTTTCAACCTAAATGCAAATTGTAGAATTTTGGAGGTACTAGCTTTGACGCCTATGCTGCATCTCTCTGGAATGCTCTCCCTCCTCATCGCCATAATATTCCTGCCCTACCACAGTTTGGAAAGCAATTAAAACCTTTCTTTTTAATTCTAAGGTTAGATCTTTTTGTGTCACATCCTTCTGACCTTTGTCTTGTTCTTGCTCACTGGACCACTTGCGCACTGAGGCCTTTGGCCGTGTGGCGCTATATAAGCGATCCTAATGATAAGAGGAAAGGATGCTTAACCACATCTCGGTATTTCTTCAGTTCCTCGGTGCTGCATAACATAGCCCAATATATTACTGGGTTCAAGGAGACTGGCTCTCTCCTATTGGACGCACATCAAGCTCGAGAAGTCACAATGCATTAGGAGGGCCTAGTGGAATCTGAAGGAGCAGTTTCCGATGCTTATTTTCATCCCTGTCTAGACGCATTAGTAGAGGCAATTTATAATGGCACAATCCCATAGGAAAACGTTCTGTGAATCAGGCCCATTGTGTTTACCTAGCCCCACTATTCTGCTCGGATGGCTACCAATCTTCACGTCTGTATGCGACATCTTTGTTAGCGTTGCTCCTTCGTTTTAAGGGCTTGAGTGGCGAAACCAGTGGCCAATCCATTTCCAACAACGTGCCCCTTCACAGGGGCAATCTCTGGGATCCACTGGAGCTAACAGGGTAGTCTTGTTTCCTTATCTACACATTTTAAGTGTGTGCCAACTTATGGCAGAGAAAAGCATTGTGCTAAAAAAATAAGTTTCCACGTCGTGGATAACGTGTAGCTAAAAGTGCTTTGCTCTGCGCCAAGTTGGCCCACACGTGAAATTCGGCTGCGATATTACCTCTGCTCGATGCCAGAGATTGCCCGTAGTATTTACTAGTGAGGTGCAACCTATACTGTTGATGATCCCGCAGCTTCGTATGTACATTATCCATGCTGGGAAGCATAATGTAAATGAGCAGATTTGATGTAAGGGCTGGGCAGTGAGCCAGATTTTTATTTATTTATTCATTCATAACGCACACAAAACCCAGAGGCATCTAGGCGCAGGAGAAATGACGAACAATAGAACATGTGATCTAATTGAATGCTGCTCTATGGGATGAGGAATCTTAGAAGGGGAGTGAATGGTTACTGGGAAGAAGTAGAATCTAGGGTAAAACTACATGGGGAGGAGAATGGCCCAAAACAGAATATGTTGGGAAAGGAACAGAGTAGCATAAGAGGTCTGGTATTGAAAAAGTGACCTTCCAGATGAGAGGTATGGTCTGGTGGAATCATGAGCCAAGCAATAAGTAACTATTTAAGGGAACATATATGATCATGATCTAAGCGAGGCGAAACAGTGTCATGATTTTTAGTGTTTTAACCCTTTCTCTTCCATGTGGACGTGCATATGCTTCTTAACTTCCACAGGAAAGCATTTCATCCCCTGCAGTGAAAGGGTTAATGAGGAGAAGAGACCCATGGGCGAGAGCGAATTAGTGATTTAAGTGTGGGAGAATGAGTCTTGTAAAGAGATCATTTACAGTCTGATAGCTGGGATGTAATCTGAGCGATCATAAATGATCTAAAAATGGAACTGGGGTGCCAAGGGGCAGACGTCTAAGGGAGATCTAAGGGAGATAGTGGCATGCTTGGGAGATGGCAGTATGCTTGGGAGATGGCGGCATGCTTGGGAGATGGTGGCATGCTTGGGAGATGGCGGCATGCTTGGGAGATGGCGGCATGCTTGGGAGATGGTGGCATGCTTGGGAGATGGAATGCTTGGGAGATGGTGGCATGCTTGGGAGATGGCGGCATGCTTGGGAGATTGTGGCATGCATGGAAGATGGCGGCATGCTTGGGAGATGGCATGCTTGGGAGATGGTGGCATGCTTGGGAGATGGCGGCATGCTTGGGAGATGGTGGCATGCTTGGGAGATGGCGGCATGCATGGGAGATAGTGGCATGCTTGGGAGATGGCGGCATGCTTGGGAGATGGCGGCATGCTTGGGAGATGGCAGCATGCTTGGGAGATGGCGGCATGCTTGGGAGATGGCGGCATGCTTGGGAGATGGCGGCATGCTTGGGAGATGGTGGCATGCTTGGGAGATGGCGGCATGCTTGGGAGATGGCGGCATGCTTGGGAGATGGCGGCATGCTTGGGAGATAGCGGCATGCTTGCCAGATGGCGGCATGCTTGGGAGATGGCGGCATGCTTCGCAGATGGCGGCATGCTTGGGAGATGGTGGCATGCTTGGGAGATGGTGGCATGGGCATGCTTGTGGAAAACAGTCTGCTGGAGGAGGCGTGCTCTGAACTAAGATAAGTGGAACATGGTAGGGCACATGATCCAGGAGAGGTGACTTGTTGGGGGCAGAGAAGGGATTCAAGAGACAAGAAGTGACCAGAAGTAAAGGAATGTATCTGAATGATGAAAAACGATCTGTGTTATGACATGTGTGGTCTAAGGAGTTGAAGTCATCTCAGTGACCAATCTTGCTCCATGGTAAAGGGGGCTCTAAGGATGAAAGTGCCCAATAAATGGGAAAGAATGGGTCTATGAAACTCACATGCAACTATTTAAGGGGGCAGGGAGAGGGATCCGAGGAAAGATGCATGATGTAGAGCATTCACCCGTAAACTGTTTATGTGGTGCAGGCGAAACCCCTTCATCTCTGGAACACTACACTCTGTTGGCAAACATTTGCCATAGTGAAGCATCCCTACATGTGGAAGAAGCATGAGCAAAACCAAAGGTTGATTCCGGGAAGGTTTTGAATCAATCATAATCATTAGCATTGCACTAGGCAACCTCTAGACCACAGTTATTTGGCCCGCTAAGGCATTACACAAGGATAAAGATCACATGCAAATCAGGCTTTGCAATAGCTTGTACCCCTTTGTGAGACAGGGTATACCCAGATGTGGGTCAGTTGCACGCTATGTCATAGAGAACCAAGCTGCACCTCACTGACGAGGTTGCTTGTGGTTCCGTGCAGCGAGGACATGGCCTAGCAGTTCAGGCTGGACTGCTCTCATTGGTAACATAAAATATGTACAATGCACTCCTTCTAGGTGTATATATGTTAGTAAACATAGGTGAATGTATAATTTGAGGATGCAATTCCTAACCGTAAGGTGCAGGGGAGAGAAAGCCTGCCCTGACACCTGGGCGGGAAATGTTCCCAAGAATGAGGGAACTCCCGTCCCCTGCACCCTATCGTAGGCCAAAACAATGATAGTGTGCAGGGGAACTCTTATCTTGTTTTCTGCTCTCATTGGTGGCAGTACCAGACTGATTTGCATATGGCTGTTCCTCTTCCTCAATGACACACATGAGCTGAAAATGGTGCTGTGGAAGGTTGTCCACAGCACTGTCTGGGGTACAAATGTATTGAAACCCCCCCCATAACATGTATTTGTCTATAGAAGATCTTTAATCTAAAGCTGGAAACATGGTCAGTTCTACATAGGTGCTCCAGTCTAAGGGAAGCGATCTTGGGCACAGTGGCCTCTATGCCCCACGGTACAGGGATCCAGTAAGAGATGCGGCGCAATCTAAAATCTTAGTCAATTGGGGAGGAAATACTGGATCTAGTAGAGCAGGGGCTGGGATAGTAAGAGTGATGCAACGAAGAGGCCTGTGCAAGCATCAATAATTCATCAAGGAAACTGATGGCTCAATGAGCAAGCTCTGCCCCTGAATTTCTTTGCTCTGTTTGATCTTGAGCTTGATATGTCACCCGCGCTGCAGTGTACCCAGATGTGTTAATGCATGTGTGCACGCGCCTTGGTAAGTGTGGAAGCCATTATCACCCAGGCCTGAATGTCAATATCTCCTGAACTATTCTCATGATGGACTGGATGGTAAACAGCCGACATCAATGATCTCAGCGGGGCCTTTGTTTTTCAGGGTGCCTTCTGGGGTTTGATGGTGGGACTGGTGATTGGCCTGGTCCGGATGATCATGGAGTTTATCTACCCTGTCCCGCGTTGCGGCGTCTACGACGAGAGGCCATCAGTGATCAAGGACGTCCACTACTTGCACTTCGCCATCATCCTCTGCGCCCTGACGGTTGGAATCGTTGTGGGGGTCAGTCTGTTGACAGAGCCTCCCTTGCAATCACAGGTGAGTGAGTAGTTTGTTCATTTAGTTGGTTTCAGACTATCATCCATAAAACACCGGATATCACAAACATATATTATTCCAAAAATAAATGGGTTAGCAACACAGTATGTTCAAAAGAGAACGTGCTAAAAAGAGGATACAATAGAAATGGTACTGGTTATTCAATAAAACAATACCACCAACATACATTTATTTATTTATTTATTTATATTGCGCCGAAAGCCTGCAGGCATTGGGGCGGACACATATAGACTCAGACTAACATATAAAAACAGGATTACACATCTAATTAAAACAAACTAAAATGCAAAAAATAAAACCTTGCTGTAAATAGGAGCAGGGATTAAAGTGCAAATCCAAATAGTGCAAACATCAAGGGAAGCAACCCATTGCTACAATGCCTGCTCTCAACCCTTCCTGTTCTCATCACTCAAGCTAGGATCAGTCCTTTGTCGTGACTCCTGAGGGCTAAAAACGTAGCGGGTGTCACCCGATTGGCACGCAGTAAATTTGCAACGGCCAATATCCCGCACGGGTGAGCAGTGGACTTGCGTAAGATGGAAGCTTCTCTGGGGTGCCTTTGCTAGCAGTCTCTGAAGCAATGTGTCAGATATTTGTTTCTCAGAGTGCAGTATAAACGACGGATACGTCAAAACGCTGCTGGTCCTCCTTCCATGCATTTGCAGGGAAGTGACCACCCGGTCATTGTCCTAGGAGTCATGCTATCATAACCACAGAAATGTCTCTAGATATCTCGCTCAGAAAGTGGTCCGGTTTCCACAGAGAAGAGTCCTGAGAGCAAACAACTCTAATCTTCTGCTCATCCCCAATGCAAGACTGGCCATGGTTGCACAGAACTCCTTTGCCCACACAGCCCCCAGGATATGAAATGTTCTTCCGCCTGACCTGAGGGCTTGTAGCAGCTTTCTGAAATTCAAACAGACACTTCAGACACTCCTTTTCTGCTAGATGTTTTGCCCACACTTGCCCTGCCTTTCGTCCTCATTTGTTTTGTCGAATATGCCTACGGCTTTGTCGATGCGCATTACAAATAAAATAAATAAATAAACCAAACTCACTTTTCTGACCACCATTCACATTTGCACAGTTTAGCAATTCTCAAAGCAGGATAAGCTTTAGCGTCTCCAAGCCATTCTACAACCAGCATTGTGTAAAGCGTGTGGTCTGCAGTTTGCACGGCTTCATGGAGCTGATGGGTGTGCGGGATGCATAATGGGTACTTGGTTGGATTCCTCTGCAGATTGTGCACTGCTTGCAGTGGCTACCTCTTGGGCTCAGTCCTCCTAGGAGACGGGTTCTTGCCACCTCCCCCAATATCCATGCATTTGTGTCGGTTACTGCTTTGAGGCTTCTGTGCAAATGGATGTCAAGGTGATATTCTTGGTTGAAGGTTTCATCTGATGTGCGCCAGCTGTACATGTCTCACGTAGGATTTTAGGGTGTTAACTGCGAGGTGTGGGTGCCTGTGTCTGGTAGGTGTGGGCTTCTGGTGAGAGATGCCTTCCGATCACCCTTTTGCACCCTTCTGTGTTGATGTCATGTGCTGTCTCTAAATCATCTTGTTTGCCACCACTGCTTGAGCGTCTGGGATGTGCCTGTTGGAAGCTCGTTGGTCTCTTGAGGAAAAAGGGTGCCTATTGTGTTTCACAGAAGGAAGCATGGCAGTACGGTTCTAGGTCATTTGGTCGAAAATAAATGGTCGACAGGACAATTGGTCGACACCAAAAGGTCGACAGGTCAACTAGTCGAATAAAATGTTTCTTCACAATTGTTTTTTTTTGGGGCGGGGGGGGGGGGTCCCCCAACCCCCTTTTTTTTTCTAAAACCCCCTTTTTTTCCCTAAACGAAAACCTGAAAAATATATATATAAATTTAAAAAAAATTCGACCATTTGACCTGTCGACCAAATTGTGTCGACCAATTGTCCTGTCGACCATTTGTCTGTCGACCATTTGACCGGACACCTGGCAGTATGTGAACGGTGCCTTTGCATGTTTGTGGGAAGTAACGTAGTCCAAACCTGTTTCCGAATTGCAAGTGTCATCCGACGTCACATGCTTGAGAGTGGAGGGATTTCTTGAACCCTTTTTCCTGCGGTTCCGCGACGTGGTGTCTTCCGTGAGGGATTGCGCACTTTGTAAGCATCCCCAACATGGCAACAATACAAATACAGTTCAATTGTGTCGTATTAACGCTCACAGATGCGGAGTCATTGGTAAACAAGGCGCGCGCACGTGATTGGAAACAGCCGTGGCCCCAGGGAGTTGTGTAAGGGAGAGGTTGACAGCAGGAATTTTAATAAGGCGAACCAAACGATTATCAATGTACGGAACTCGGAGTTCTGCGTCTTTATAAAAGCGCAGTCAGTGTCAGCATATGATTAATCGGCTAGTGGTAAGGGGCGCCCACTTGCACTGCTCACTGTGCTAACTCTCTTTATTCAAAGGTCTACATACAGTAAGCAGCACGCATGTTAAGTAAACACGTATGTTCCCGGATCCTTTCTTTCACCTTCAGTTCCATACAATCAAACCGATGAAATCAGGGCAGAACCAGAGGCAGGCCATCAGAGGAATGGACCTCTCGATGTTGTGGTGAAAAGACTTTACAGTCCTGGAGACTCTGGGTTGTGTCATGTTCGGCCCTCTCTGCCCACAGGAGCCACTATTTTGGGCGATGTGTGACTCCGCCGGGTAAATTGGTTACTGAGTGGGTTCGGAATTAATTGTTTGAGGGGCGAAATCTTTCATTGACTCTTGCACTTGGACGCTTCTTTAAAATGATTCAGGCTGTGACAGGGGCACATATGTATAACTTGCAGCTTTGAGTGGGTGGGATCAATGGAACTGTATTGGATGAGTATGAATTATAAGGTAAACGATGTGTAGGATTTCATCATATTTGATGCTGTTTTATTGGTGTATTGTTGTATCTGTGTTAAAGTTTTATAAACTAAAGACACAATAAAAAATAAAAATAAAAAAACAATGACACCTTCGGGCAAATCATCACGAAAGAAAAGAGAAAGAATAAACAGAAAAGAAACAGTCGTCACAATATAGATTGTGCAATACATTGGAGTTGTGCTAATTCTCGAACCGTGTGATGAGTTACGAAGCTATGTTATGTACACTGACAGAAACTTCTCCTATAACTCAGGGCACCCCGCTACCATTACTGACCAGCAAGGCTTCGCAGCACCCTTGGGAAATACCTCCTTTCATCTGGACATTCAATTCATCTACACTATCCAATGAACATATTCCTCTACCCTCTTACCATATCCCTCTCAGGTGGGACCCGGTCTCGCGCAGCAGTGTCCTAAGCTATCCAATGAACAGATTCCTCTACCCTCTTACCATACCTCACTCAGGTGGGACCCCGTCTCGTGCAGCAGCTTCCTAAGCTATCCAATGAACAGATTCCTCTACCCTCTTACCATACCCCACTGAGGTGGGACCCCGTCTCGCGCAGCAGAGTCCTAAGCTATCCAATGAACAGATTCCTCTACCCTCTTACCATACCCCACTCAGAAGGGACCCCGTCTTGCGCAGCAGTGTCCTAATCTATCCAATGAACAGATTCCTCTACCCTCATACCATACCCCACTGAGGTGGGACCCCGTCTCGCGCAGCAGCGTCCTAAGCTATCCAATGAACAGATTCCTTTACCCTCTTACCATACCCCACTCAAAAGGGACCCCGTCTTGCGCAGCAGTGTCCTAATCTATCCAATGAACAGATTCCTCTACCCTCATACCATACCCCACTCAGGCGGGACCCCGCCTCGTGCAGCAGTGTACTAAGCTCTTACCATACCCTACTCAGGTGGGACCCCGTCTCGTGCAGCAGCATATTAAGCTATCCAATGAACAGATTCCTCTACCCCCTTACCATACCCCACACAGGTGGGACCTCGTCTCCCGCAGCAGTGTCCTAAACTCTTACCATACCCCACACAGCTAGGACCCCGTCTCGCGCAGCAGTGTCCTAAGCTATCCAATGAACAGATTCCTCTACCCTCTTACCATACCCCACTCAGGTGGGACCCCGTCTTGCACAGCAGTGTCCTAAGCTATCAAATGAACAGATTCCTCTACCCATTACCATACCCACTCAGAAGGGACCCCGTCTCGCGCAGCAGTGTCCTAAGCTATCCAATGAACAGATTCCTCTACCCTCATACCATACCCCACTCAGGTGGGACCCCGTCTCGTGCAGCAGTGTCCTAAGCTCTTACCATACCCACTCAGGTGGGACCCCATCTCGTGCAGCAGCGTATTAAGCTATCCAATGAACAGATTCCTCTACCCTCTTACCATACCCCACTCAGGTGGGACCCCGTCTTGCACAGCAGTGTCCTAAGCTATCCAATGAACAGAATCCTCTTCCCTCTTACCATACCCCACTCAGGTGGGAGCCCGTCTCATGCAGCAGTGTCCTAAGCTATCCAATGAACAGATTCCTCTACTGTCTTACCATACCCCACTCAGGTAGGACCCCGTTTCGCACAGTAGTGTCCTGCGCTATCCAATGAACAGATTCCTCTACCCTCTTACCATAGCACACTCAGGTGGGACCCCGTCTTGTGCAGCAGTGTCCTAAGCTATCCAATGAACATATTCCTCTACTCTCTTACCATACCCCACTCAGGTGGGACCCCGTCTCGCGCAGCAGCATCCTGCGCTATCCAATGAACAGATTCCTCTACCCTTTTACCATACCACACTCAGGTGGGACCCCGTCTCGCGCAACAGCGTCCTAAGCTATCCAATGAACAGATTCCTCTACCATCTTACCATACCCCACTCAGGAGGGACCCCGTCCCGCGCAGCAGTGCCCTAAACTATCCAATGAACAGATTCCTCTACCCTTATACCATACCCCACTTAGGTGGGACCTCGTCACCCGCGGCAGTGTCCTAAGCTCTTACCATACCCCACTCAGCTGGGACCCCGTCTCGCGCAGCAGTGTCCTAAGCTATCCAATGAACAGATTCCTCTACCCTCTTACCATGCCCCACTCAGGTGGGACCCCGTCTTGCACAGCAGTGTTCTAAGCTATCCAATGAACAGATTCCTCTTCCCTCTTACCATACCCCACTCAGGTGGGACCCCGTCTCATGCAGCCTTGTCCTAAGCTATCCAATGAACAGATTCCTCTACTCTCTTACCATACCCCACTCAGGTAGGACCCCGTCTCGCGCAGCAGTGTCCTGTGCTATCCAATGAACAGATTCCTCTACCCTCTTACCATACCACACTCAGGTGGGACCCCGTCTTGTGCAGCAGTGTCTTAAGCTATCCAATGAACAGACTCCTCTACTCTCTTACCATACCCCACTCAGGTGGGACCCCGTCTCGTGCAGCAGCATCCTACGCTATTCAATGAACAGATTCCTCTACCCTCTTACCATACCACACTCAGGTGGGACCCCGTCTTGTGCAGCAGTGTCCTAAGCGATCCAATGAACAGATTCCTCTACCCTCTTACCATACCCCTTTCAGGTGGGACCCTGTCTCGTGCAGCAGTGTCCTATGATATCCAATGAACAGATTCGTCTACCCTCTTACGATACCTCACTCAGGTGGGACCCCGTCTCGCGCAGCAGCGTCCTAAGCTATCCAATGAACAGATTCCTCTACCATTTTACCATACCCCACTCAGGCGGGACCCCGTCCCGGGCAGCAGTGCCCTAAACTATCCAATGAACAGATTCCTCTACCCTTATACCATACCCCACTCAGGTGGGACCCCGTCTCGTGCAGCAGTGTCCTAAGCTCTTACCATACCCCACTCAGGTGGGACCCAGTCTCGTGCAGCAGCGTATTAAGCTATCCAATGAACAGATTCCTCTACCCTCTTACCATACCCCACTCAGGTGGGACCCCATCTCGTACAGTAGTGTCCTAAGCTCTTACCATACCCCACTCAGGTGGGACCCGTCTCGTGCAGCAGCGTATTAAGCTATCCAATGAACAGATTCCTCTACCCTCTTACCATACCCCACTCAGATGGGACCCGTCTCCTACAGCAGTGTCCTACGCAGTCCCGTGAACGGATTCATCTACCCTCTTGCCATACCCCACTCATGTGGGACCCTGTCAGCAGCGTCCTACGCTATCCAATGAACAGATTACCCTCTTACCATATCCCACTCAGGTGGGACCCCATCTCGCACAGCAGTGTCCTAAGCTATCCAATTAACAGATTCCTCTACCCTCTTACCATACCCCACTCAGGTGGGACCCCGTCTCGCGGAGCAGTGTTCTAAGCTATCCAATGAACAGATTCCTCTACCATCTTACCATACCCCACTCAGGTGGGACCCGTCTCACGCAGCACTGCCCTAAGCTATCCAATGAACAGATTCCTCTACCCTCATACCATACCCCACTCAGTTGGAACCCAATCGCACGCAGCAGTGTCCTAAGCTATCTAATAAACAGATTCCGCTACTCTCTTACCATACCCCACTCCGGTGGGACCCCGTCTCGTGCAGCAATGTCCTGCGCTATCCAATGAACAGATTCTTCTACCCTCTTACCATACCCCACTCAGGAGGGACCCCGTCTCGCGCAGCAGTGTCCTGCACTATCCAATGAACAGATTCCTCTACCCTCTTACCATACCCCACTCAGGTGGAACCCTGTCTCGACCTTCAGTGTCCTAAGCTATCCAATGAACAGATTCCTCTACTCTCTTACCAAACCCCACTCAGGTGGGACCCTGTCTCGTGCAGCAGTGTCCTATGATATCCAATGAACAGATTCCTCTACCCTCTTACCACACCCCTCTCAGGTGGGACCCGGTCTCACGCAGCAGTGTCCTATGATATCCGATGAACAGATTCCTCTACTCTCTTACCATACCCCACTCAGGTGGGACCCTGTCTCGTGCAGCAGTGTCCTATGATATCCAATGAACAGATTCCTCTACACTCTTACCACACCCCTCTCAGGTGGGACCCGGTCTCGCGCAGCAGTGTCCTATGATATCCAATGAACAGATTCCTCTACCCTCTTACCATACCCCACTCAGGTGGGACCCCGTCTTGTGCAGCAATACCCCCTTACCGTACCCCACTCAGGTGGGACCCTGTCTCGACCTTCAGTGTCCTAAGCTATCCAATGAACAGATTCCTCTACCCTTTACCATACCCCACTCAGGTGGGACCCCATCTCGCACAGCACTGTCCTATGCTATCCAATGAACAGATTCCTCTACCCTCATACCATACCCCACTCAGGTGGGACCCTGTCTCGTGCAGCAGTGTCCTATGATATCCAATGAACAGATTCCTCTACCCTCTTACCACACCCCTCTCAGGTGGGACCCGGTCTCGCGCAGCAGTGTCCTATGATATCCAATGAACAGATTCCTCTACCCTCTTACCATACCCCACTCAGGTGGGACCCCGTCTTGTGCAGCAATACCCCCTTACCGTACCCCACTCAGGTGGGACCCTGTCTCGACCTTCAGTGTCCTAAGCTATCCAATGAACAGATTCCTCTACCCTTTACCATACCCCACTCAGGTGGGACCCCATCTCGCACAGCACTGTCCTATGCTATCCAATGAACAGATTCCTCTACCCTCATACCATACCCCACTCAGGTGGGACCCTGTCTCGTGCAGCAGTGTCCTATGATATCCAATGAACAGATTCCTCTACCCTCTTACCACACCCCTCTCAGGTGGGACCCGGTCTCACGCAGCAGTGTCCTATGATATCCGATGAAGAGATTCCTCTACTCTCTTACCATACCCCACTCAGGTGGGACCCTGTCTCGTGCAGCAGTGTCCTATGATATCCAATGAACAGATTCCTCTACCCTCTTACCACACCCCTCTCAGGTGGGACCCGGTCTCGCGCAGCAGTGTCCTATGATATCCGATGAACAGATTCCTCTACCCTCTTACCATACCCCACTCAGGTGGGACCCCGTCTTGTGCAGAAATACCCCCTTACCATACCCCACTCAGGTGGGACCCTGTCTCGACCTTCAGTGTCCTAAGCTATCCAATGAACAGATTCCTCTACCCTTTACCATACCCCACTCAGGTGGGACCCCATCTCGCGCAGCACTGTCCTATGCTATCCAATGAACAGATTCCTCTACTCTCTTACCATACCCCTCTCAGGTGGGACCCTGTCTCGTGCAGCAGTGTCCTATGATATCCAATGAACAGATTCCTCTACTCTCTTACATACCCCTCTCAGGTGGGACCCGGTCTCGCGCAGCAATGTCCTAAGTTATACAATGAACAGATTCACCATCTTTGATCCATGCCGGCATGAAAGATTCTTAAAATACTAATTGAGAACCATCACTATCGGAGTCCGCACTTTAAAAAAAGATGCATTGTCTGCTGAAAGGAAGAACGAGACCTCCTCCAGCACCATTTGTTCCCCGATACGAGACAACCATTGTGCAGTAGAAGGTGGAGTGTCCTTCCACCAGGGGGCACCTATCTGCAGTTTAGATGCTATGGTTAATATATAAAGAATTTTCCTATCAGTGTTGGGCAGATCATGAATGTAAGGGTTACGCAGCATTAAGAGCAAAAGTTATTCTTGTTGGCGCCCCGAATTTCTTTCCAATGAAAGTGGACTTTCAGACAAAACCAATAAATGTGAAGAGGAACCCACCACCTTTCTCCACAATCATGGCAGCAGGGATGCGTCTATCCTACCCAGTCCTGTTATGCTATGTTATTTGGCATTTGTATAGCGCTTACTGCTATTGTTACGGCCTTGAAGCACTGTGGGCATGAACGCCCGTTAGAAGACTGTAGTCATAGATGTGAGATGTGAGGAGATCTTAAACATGCCCAAGATCAAATCACAGGCGGATGCTCACTTAGAGATTGCTGAGGACACAAGAACCTTTCCTTCGGTCAGCCTCCTAGAGGGCGAGACCGTAAACATTGATAGTTTCGACCCAAAACACAGTAAACCTGACCCATCCCCAGACTTTACACTGGACCCTGCCGCAATTAAAATATCACTACTAAATACCCGGTCACTCAGTAAACCTGCCACAGATATACCGGGTTATGTCCCGTAAGAGAATGTGGATATTATGGGTATAACTGAGACTTGGTTAAATGATGCCTGTGGCCCCAAAACCTATCTGACCGCTCCACCAGGATACAACTTCTATGGGAATAATCGGGTTAATGGGATTGAGGGAGGCGCGGCTTTCTTAATAAAATCTGGCCTACAAGTTTTCGAAGGCCCCATTGAATGTGGAAATCCTGCACTTACTTGTCCTCCCTGATAGGAACCAATGCATACATTAAATGATGATTTACTGACCCCCAAAGCCCATCCAAACTTGTGTAGAAGAACTGACACACCTACTTGCCCCTCTAGACAAACATAACAGCTCTACCGTCCTACTGGGTGACATGAACTATTGGCTGGGTAACCCAAACGATAAGGAGGCGAATTAATTAGAACGACACCTCAAACGTTTGGATCTCCGAACCATCAACACAGAACCTACTCACTCTGGGGGCAACACCCTGGATTGCGTTGTTACTAGAAATACCATGACAAATATCACGTATACCAGGCTGTGGTTGTGGTCGGACCACCGCTTTGTAGAGGGCTATATCATTCTCCCTGATAAACTCACCAGGGAACATAACCCGCCTAAAAGCAGAAATTTCAGAAATATAACCCCTGCTGTCTTAGAAGAGTGTCTCAACCAGATGATGGCCCTCACATCAGACACTGAGAGCCCTAACATCTTAGTAGAGGTATATAACAAGACTTTATCTCAGTTGTGGACAGAGTGGTCCCCTTCAGATCCAAGGTGCTTAGAGATGGGGTGGCCAAACATCCTTGGTATAGCCCTACTCTAGTCTGTAAAATAACTGGAAAAAAGAAAGGCGGAACGAAGATGGAGAACATTTCCAACTGAGGAGAATCAGGAAAAATGGAAATCCACACAGAAGCTACATAATGATCTCGTTCTTCAAGCTAGACGTCATTTTTCCAATCATGAAATTGAGGCTGCCAAAAAATAATTCTAACCAACTTTTCAAGGTTTACAGAAACATCGAAAAACCTAAGATGCAGCCCCTGCTATCACCACCCACTGTAGAGGATTGTAAGGAGGCAGGCTTTTGCTAATAAAATTGAAACTGCACAGACTAACATTTCAGCTCTCTCAATGGAGACTATCCACCCCCCTGTGGCGGTTGCTTCCCAAGAAAAGCTGCTCAGACCCCCCATTGCCATTATTCATATAACCAAGGGCGAAATGCTTGAGGTGCTTCACTCTATGCACCCCACACACCTCTAAACTCATTTTGCAAAACTCCAATCTTTTTGCCCCTTTCTTGGTCCGTTTTGGTAACTCTTACTTCGACTACAGCATCATACCAGACATCATCAAAAAGGCTGCAGTTATCCCATTGCTTAAAAAGCACATTATGAATTTGCTCTTCTTACTGAAGGTCATCGACAAACTAGCCACGCTTCAGTTGCAACAACATCTGGAAATAGCTAGGATTTTCCATCCCAAACAATATGGCTTTTGTGCCCAGCATGGCACCGAAAGCGTATTAATTGAGATCCAAACCCATATGCTGAACATCATAGAACAGAGCAAACCCGGAATACTTATCCTATTGGACCTATCGGCTGCGTTTGACCTGGTGGATCATGGACGCCTACTGAATTGTCTTGCCTCCCATGGAGAGTAGCCCAACAGGGCTGTAGACTGGATCAACTCTTTTCTGAGCAATAGAGCCTCACGCCTATGCTGGGGAGAGGCCTCCTCAGACCCGGAACAAATATACTTCGGAGTTTCACAGGGCGTATACCTATCCCTGGTCCTGTTCAATCTGTACCTCAGACGCCTCTGTGATCTCCTCACCTCAACCAACGTCCTCTTCTGTAACTATGCTGATGACACCCAACTCCTTATGGAGCTAAGTGCTGATTATGCCTTTGATCAAACCAGGCTCTCGGACATCTATGATCTGGTCAAGAGATGGATGGACCAAAATTGGCTGTGTCTAAATCCAGCCAAGACTAAGTTGATGATCTTCGGCTCCATGCACGCAAGATCCAAATTAAATGCAGACTACTCCCAGCTGGCCATTGAGGATAACCAGATAAAGATCTTGACCAAGGTCAAAAACGCTGGGAGTATATATGGATGCCTTGCTAAGCTCAGATGCGCAGGTAGACAGCATTTTAGGAAATGCTCAATACCATCTGAAAGTGTTAAGGCTTGCTGAACCATTTCTTTCGCAGACGAATCGTGCCTCCCTAGTTAGAGCAGTTCTCATGCCACACAAATTGATTATTGTAATGCTCTGCTAGTTGCCGGAAACAGCAACAGCCTAAAAATTCAAAATTCTACAAAACTACGCTGTGCGTGTTGTGTGCGATACTCCCAGAAGAGAACACATAACACAGGCCATTAAAGGACTCCATTGAATGATCGTGGCCGCCAGAATACACTTTAAGGCACTTTCAGTGGCCCCCGGTCTTCCTGAAGGAAAGCTTAAGAGTCTATTTCCCCCAGCACCAACTCCTCTCTGGATCTAGGGGCTTACTAGCTGTTGGCAGAACCCAAAGAGCAAGAGGCCTAGGGCGATCTTTCATTGTCGTGACCACTTTCGACAAGAATTCAATGCGGAACTACGTTTGGAAACAAACTACCTAAAGTTTAGGAAACAACTGAAAACATTCTTGTTTGAATAACTTTGGGGACCTGCCCCTTCGGTGGTAAATTCTTCTAATTGTCCCGTCCCTTAATTGTCATTTCATGTGTAAATGTAGCGCCCTGTTGCCGAGGGCTTTCGGCGCCCAATAAACAAATAAAACTTTTTTTAAAAAAGAAATGAAATGCATGTGTGCATTTTGATCCAGCACAAAGGTAGGTAGGGATTGGCTAGGTCTCTAGTAGCAGCCCATAGATAACAGGTGAGTGGATGGGTGCTGCGACAGATTGTCAGGGGATTAGGAGAGTCAAGGAGCCCACGCATTCCTGTCAGGGTGGGTAATGGTTCACCCCGGAGATGGACTAAGTCTGTGAGGATTCTGAAGAGAAGAGGCAGGATTGGAGAGCCTTCCTGAAGGTCGTGGTGACTTTCTATGCGTCGGATGGTATATGTGCGGACGTTGAATGGGCTGGGCGAATCCATGGAATAAACAGTGGACGAGAAAAGGAGGATGCCAATGGTACCCGCAAGTTGCCACATTCTTTGCCCATTAGACGGCGTGTGCACCGTGTTGACCACAGCTGAGGAGGAAGGACTGGAGTCACTCCAGGCACTTTATTATTTGAACATGGTGTATTGTAGGAATCCGCAACCTACGTATCAACTGATTAGTTGAACTACGATTCACATTATACCTCAAACATTGAATATGCTGGCTGTTGCTGACAGGAGCTGTAGTTCAAAACATCTGGAGGGCCCATGGTTGCAGAGCCATGGTCCATCATGACTAGAGAGGGTGGGCCTCTCTAATGGATGGCAATGGTATTTTGAGCCACTTGGGTCCGAAAGCTATCAACCAGTGGAGCCGAAGAGTAAAATTATGTGGGCGCGGATATGGGACAAAGGAAAAGCTAGTGATCTTGCCATTAGACGGAATCCTAACACCCATTGGGCCTCATTATGAGTCCAGCAGTAGCCGTGCTGGTAAATACCGGCACAGCTGCTGCCAGAGTCATGAATTTACACGCACCCAGCAATGGGCAATTACCGGGGCATTCCAGCCCATTGCCGGGTGCCGTAATTATTACTCCCCTTTTGAGTCCTATTAGACTCAGTGGGAATGGGGAGGTTGTATGCACCAGCACCATTCATGAATGGTGCCGGTTCATCCGTCGAGTTCTGCGAGCAAATGCCGTTCCGCCCGCCAGGTCTTATCCTTTTGGATAAATGTGACGGTAGAAGGTTGGCGCCCAGACTGTGAAGTCCCATGGAACTTCCTGTGCTGGTAAAAGGAACCCAATGGAGAACGGTGAAAAGGGGAGAGCTTTTCTAGTCCTCAATGTCATATTAAGTGCCAGGGCATGGCCAGTAGTACGACCAGCCTCCCTACACTGCACTCATTGACAACCCTTCTGCCACCCTGCTCTGGCGCGGCACAGGGGGTTAATAAGGGCCAAGGACGAGTATGCTGGTCCTTTTTGCATAGGATTGCATAATAGCCTGCCACTTAAGGGGTTCATTTGTCTGGGTTTCTCCCTTTCTTGGTGGCTCTTCTGAGAGCAGTGGCAAGTGTTTTTGCGGTGGTGACTTTATGACTTGTGCTATCTTCCTCTGTTATGTTTTAAGTTGTGCTATGTTACCGGTATGTATGGAAAGAAGACAAACCTACACTGGCATCAGACCTGTCATTAAGCCACTAGTCCAGTGACCTACTGCTGACCCAGGCAAGCTTTGAACGAACCGTCTCCAAGTCTTGGTAAGACATTGAACCACTCCCTGTTTAGTTTTTGCTCGCTCATCTGAGAATTAAGAAAAGACACATGAGATGGTTGCACCCATTGACTCTCTGGAGAGCCTGGGGTGCTACCACGACCCTCTGGTAAATATCTTCTGCTCTGAACAAGTCCATTCTTGTTGTGTTTCTTGGCACCTGCAAGCCTGTCGACGTCACATCAGTGTGCTTTGAGAACCTGCAAGAGTTCGGTGTCACCTGCCTCACACTTGCATTGGATTGACAGGCGGAATGCAGGAAAGTTATTAAATGTAATTTTTACAGGGCTTAAGAACAGGGTGTGGGCGTGCACTTGGTTACTGGCCGGCAGTCATTGCAGCGTGTGACTGTGCAGCACTATGCAGTGGCACCGTCTATCTGATTCTGGGACAGGCTGAACTTGAAGGAGCTCACAAAAGAACACACTGGGCCCATTCCCTAACACTACCGAAGGACTACTGGCCGATGCAGCGGGCCCCTTGGTACATGGCCAGGTTACAGTAGGCTGACTTCTTATCGGTCTGCAGTAGATAAAGGGCATGATGCTGGAAGTGGACAGTGCATGGGCCGGTGTGGGCAGCAAATTAGAAGGCACATATCATATGTGTGACTTTTGATACTCTCTGGCATGGAACGCTATTACACTTCCACATGCTTCAAGGGCGAGGGGGGGGGGTCCCAGAGGATCAGGCTGCCCCTAGAATCAAGGACGAATCTAAATCCGGTTTTATATATTTTTTGATCATTTTTATACTTTTATATATTTTTTTGATCATTTTTATACTTTTATATATTTTTTGTTGGTTCAACACAGTGCCACTTTGTGCGGAGGTTATCCTTTGGGGACAGTATTGTGCAGTACACGGCACCTCAAGCGCAGGATGCTCACCTCGGGTCTTCTGCTGATTTAAGCCCCCATCTCATTTAATGTCCATATCTGGGGAGAGCTGTCAAGCATTACAAATATAGGAAAACGATACAACTGCAACCAATGTCAACAACCTAACTACGAACTTCCCAGGAGGATAACTCAGAAGCCACACATTTATCTTGGAAGCAAGACAATGCAGAGCAACACTGCTTAAAGCAAGACAATGCAGAGCAACACCGCTTAAAGCAAGACAATGCAGAGCAACACCGCTTAAAGCAAGACAATGCAGAGCAACACCGCTTAAAGCAAGACAATGCAGAGCAACACCGCTTAGAGTCGCGGTCCTGAGCGTAGAGACTGGTCTCCGGCAGGGGTGGACTGGGAACCGAAATAGGCCCTGGAAATAATGTTCAAAGTGGCCCCATATTACACAGTGTTAAGCGCGGCATAACAAATTACTTAATTAAATGTTGGTGGCAACCGTATCAAGCCGTGAGCACGGGCACACTGATTTCCATGATTATGCAGCTGGTGCAATGAGGCAGGTTTACACCTTTTCCCAGAAGAGAACACGCAGGCTGTTCTGGAAGATTCTGCGTTTTAACCTAGGTGGGGCACACTGAGGGCTCAGGTGACGAGCTTCCACTTTGGCATGTCGCCACACAGATGGATGACACCTGAGACCTTTCACAACAGTACCCCTGGGTGGAGAAGGGCACCTCCCATCCAGGCGGACAAGAGAGTATTTCTGCCCGTGCTACTTCCCTCTCCTTTGCCCAGAATGCAGCAGAAACATGGTTGCATTCCTTGCCAGGGAGACCCTACAAGAAGAAAGCCGAAATCAGTGCTTGCTAAGGCTCGGAGGGGCAGAGAACCCCCCCCATCCCCCAACATTTTTAAAGTGCAGGAAACAGTATGCAGTGGTGCCTACATGTGTACTCAAATGTTTTCAAATTCCTCCTCTGTTAATCCCCTCTAATTTCTATAAGGGGGTGCTGTTCCCTGCTTTTAGGAGGAGTTGTATGGGATCATTAAACAAACAACCAGAATCTGAATGCATGCCAGAAATAGAAAGGGGGCTTCCTTGCAATGCTAGACACTCTGGCGTGGGGGGCAGGGTAAACACTCCCTTTGTTATCATTGTGAATGTAATAGAGTTGGTAAGTCAATACATTCCACTTTCTATGTTAACTTTGAAAAATACTTTCCCCTATAACTTTTCATCATGTGGATGGATCTTCACCAAATGGCGCAAACTCCTGAACCCGACAGATCCATGCACTTGAGCAAAAGTTATAAGAAGTTGATAAAAAGCCTTTTTATTCATTTTCTAATCCATAGGAACCGGAAAGCTTTCGAACCAGTTTTCTTAAAATTGCTTTGCTGGTGTCGTGTGCTATGTCTGCCCTCCAGACGGGCAAATCCCCAGGCCCAAACGGCTTCCCAATTGAACTGTGCCGGAAGGTGGGGTCCAGCGTAATCGCCCCACACTTACTGAGAATGTATCAACACGCAAAAGAACGGGGCATCCTACCTCCAGACCTAAGAGAAGCCACAATAATTGTACTGCCCAAACCAGACAAGCCCCCTGACAACTGCAATTCATACCGGCCCATCTCACTTATTAACAGCAAAACTAAAATCCTAGCTAAGATACTGGCAGATCGTTTGCAACAAGTGATACCCTCTCTGATTCATCCGGACCAATGCGGCTTCATGCCCCAGAGATCGACACACATGAACCTCCACAGACTGCATGCGGCACTGGAGAAAGCTGACCGTATACAAGGCCCGTTGGCCTTGCTGGCCATCGACTTCGAGAAGGCCTTCGATTCGGTGAGATGGGATGCCATCTGGCACATAGTGAGGCGCATGGGGTTTGGTGGAAATTTTATGAGCTGGGTGCAGCTACTGCACAGATGCCCGACGGCCAGGACTAGGGTTAATGGCTGGCAATCGGATCCTTTCAATCTGGGCCGAGGCACTAGGCAGGGCTGCCCTCTGTCAGCAATGATCTTCGCAATAGCCATCGAACCCCTGGCTATTCTCCTACGTGACTCACCGCTTTGGGAGGGCTTCCACTGGTCGGGGATATGGGAGGACAGAGTCTCACTCTACGCGGACGACCTGCATATTTACTTAAAAGACCCATGTAACTCCTGTCACAAAGTAACACATATGCTGAAGAAATATGGAGCCTTCAGTGGCTTACGCGTGAACTGGCCCAAGTCCATCCTATTCCCCATGGGCAGCGTGGCAGCCGCGCGCCCCGCGGACAGACCACTTCAAATACCTAGGGGTAATTATCATAAAACGTCTTACAGACTATATAGTACTGAACCTCCACCCAGTCGTGACGAGATTTGCAGAGGACACCCGCCATTGGACCTCCCTGCCGCTAACACTGATGGGCAGAGCTGCCCTATTCAAAATGATCGCACTCCCCAGGTTTCTGTACATCCTGCAAAATGCACCGCTGCATATCCCACATCATGAATTCCTTAAGATGGACCGTATCCTTCGTAAACTGCTATGGAGCGGAGGTCATCTGCGGATTGCTCTCTCTACCCTTCAAAGGTCCATCTGGGAGGGTGGGATTGGGTTGCCTAGACTGCAGACTTATTACTGGGCCAGTCAGATGGCGGTGGTGAATGACATGCTCCATGCGGACAGAGACCTACCGCACATCAAAAGGATCGATACTCAGGGTGGAACCTCACCCCTGGAACTCCTGTATCGCGGTCGATGCCGCACACCAGCTCTCAACATGGACACTCATGTCACACGCATCTGGAAGGAAGCACACCGCTACATAGGATGGGATGCAAAACTGACTCTAGCTCAGCCTCTGTGGAACAACAGCCTTCTCCCCGAAATACAGAAACTACCCAAATGGCCCGCGTGGGCCCGAAGCGGTATTGCCAGAGTCGGAGACGTAATAAGGGAAGGGACAATGGCCCCGTTTGAAACACTGCATTCTGAATTCGCCCTCCCTCCTTCTGAGGAATACCACTATACTCAACTGAAGGCAGAACCCCAGACGCACGATGCCTACGCTGTAAACAGGAGGAGGGAACTTTCTTTCATATCATATGGGAATGCGACAAAATACAGCAATTATGGAGGAAATGCTGTGACAAACTTTCCCGAGTCATAGGCAAGCCAGTACAATGGGGACCGGCCCAGCTCCTGTTAGGCATTTCCAACGAGTGATCTGACCCGCTATGAGAAACTACTCTGTTCGACCGCAACAGCAGTCCTCAGAAGGAACATTGCGCAGCTATGGGTATCAGAGAGAACACCCTGTTATGACCAATGGGTCACAGACGTGGACATCTGTGTGATAATGGAACGCAGGGTGTATGCAGCGAGGGGATGCCCGCAAAAAGCAGACAAAATTTGGCAGAGATAGGAAGAGGACGGCTAAGCTTCCGACGAGAGGTAACAAACAGGTTGAACGGAGTGGGCGAGGCGACCCCGGGTTGGCGAATCCGGCACGCACAAGCTGATTCACGTGCTCCCTTATCGAAGACTTGATAGTCCCGTGGGCTAAGGCCCCATATCTCTCTTCCCCTTCCTTTCCCTGAAGTTGTTTTATCCCCCCCTTTTCCTTTCCTCTCCCTCTCTTCCTCTCCTCTCCCTGTAATGTATAGATATGTGTAATGTTTATTCATGCTTAAAATCAAATAAAGTATTTGATTAAAAAAAAAATTGCTTTGCTATGAAGTGATGTCTGCTTCAAAAATGTTGAAAATTGCGGCAACTAAACTTGAGATTTTAAGTTCTAAAAAAATGGAAGTGTATTCATATTTTAGATATGCCAGCGACGTTCAGAATGTTTCATATTGCAGACAAGCAGCAGCATACCAACAAGCTTAAAAACTCCTAATGTAACAAGCACAAGGAGGTGAATAAGCAGAATACTCATAATTAAGCAATATGCCCCGGGGCCCATAGTTATAGGCCCGAGTGAAGCTTCACTCGGGCCTATAACTATGGGCCCCGGGGCATTGCCAGAGTCGGTAATGCGCCCACCACGATGGGCATATAGCTATTAGTACCCCTGCCCGCAAAAACTGCGTGACCGGGGCACTAAAAGCTTTTCTTTTGTCCCAAAACGCTGCAGCAGAAAAAAGAAGAAAAAAAAGACATCAAAGAAAATGGCCGTCATGAAAAGGGAAAACGGAGTCAACTTTCCCTTTCCATGGCGGCCATCAGGAGCGGACGCGCTGGAAACAGAAGCGTTTCCAGCGCATCCGCTCCCGAAAAAAAAGAAGGTAAGTGCGGTTGGGAGGGCGGAAGGGAAGGAAAAAAAAAACATTCCTGGGTCCCCGGTGGGGGACGATAGAAGCCTCCAGCCGTGTGGAGGCTCAGAGCGGGGATGGCCCCGCTCCGAGTCTCCACACAGCAGGAGGCTGCCATCGTCCCCCACTGGGGACAAGGGATAGAAGGTAAGTGGGGTGGGGAGGAAAGGGAGGAAGGAGGTGGGAGGAGGGAGGGGAAAAAAAAGCCAAAGCCTTACCTGCGTCCCCGGCAGGGGGTGAAGGCAGCCTCTCAGCTGTGGGGAGGCTCGGAGCGGGGATGTCCCCGCTTCGAGCATCCTCATTGGCTGAGGAGGTGCCACGCCCCCCGCTGGGGACAAAAGGTGTGGAATCCCGACAGAGGGATTCCCGGCCTGGTAATGACTCAGCGAGGGCCAATCAGAATGGCTCTTTCATTCTGATTGCGCCCTCGCTGAGTATGTGTAATATTACAAACCGACAGAAGCAGGCAAACACGCAGATACCTCACACCTCAGTGTCATCGGATTAAGCAGAATACTCATAATGTGTAATATTACAAACAGAAGCAGGCAAACACACGGATACCTCACACTGTTCAGTCTCATCCGAACAAGCAGAATACTCTTAATGTGTAATACTGCAAACAAGCAGAAGCAGGCAAACAAGCAGACACCTCACACTGCTCAGTGTCATCAGAATAAGCAGAATACTCGTAATGTGTAATACTGCAAACAAGCAGAAGCAGGCAAACAAGCAGACACCTCACACTGCTCAGTGTCATCAGAATAAGCAGAATACTCGTAATGTGTAATACTGCAAACAAGCAGAAGCAGGCAAACAAGCAGATACCTCACACTGTTTAGTGTCATTTGAATAAGCAGAGTACTCTTAATGTGTAATATTGCAAACAGACAGAAGCAGGCAAAGAAGCAGATACCTCGCACTGTTCAGTGTCATCCGTATAAGCAGAATACTCATAATGTGCAATATTACAAACAGACAGAAGCAGGCAAACAAGCCGATACCTCACACTGTTCAGTGCCATCCGAATAAGCAGAATGCTCGTAATGTGTAATATTGCATTTGCAAACAATCAGAAGCAGGCAAACAAATAGATATCTCACACTGTTCAGTGTCATCCAAATAAGCAGAATGCTTGTAATTTGTAATATTGCCAACAAGCAGAAGCAGGCAAACAAGCAGATACGTCACACTGTTCAGTGTCATCCGGATAAGCAAAATACTTGTAAGGTGTTATATTGCAAACAGGCAGAAGCAGGCAAACAAGCAGATACCTCACACTGTTCAGTGTCATCCTAATAAGCAGAATGCTCATAATGTGTAATATTACATTCAGAATCAGGCAAACAAGCAGATACCTCACACTGTTTAGTGTCATTTGAATAAGCAGAATAATCATAATGTGTAATACTGCAAACAAGCGGAAGCAGGCAAACAAGCAGATAACTCACACTGTTCAGTGTCATCCGAATAAGCAGAATGCTTGTAATTTGTAATATTGCCAACAAGCAGAAGCAGGCAAACAAGCAGATACGTCACACTGTTCAGTGTCATCCGGATAAGCAAAATACTTGTAAGGTGTTATATTGCAAACAGGCAGAAGCAGGCAAACAAGCAGATACCTCACACTGTTCAGTGTCATCCTAATAAGCAGAATGCTCATAATGTGTAATATTACATTCAGAATCAGGCAAACAAGCAGACACCTCACACTGCTCAGTGTCATCCGAAAAAGCAGAACACTTGTAATGTGTAATACTAAAAACAAGCGGAAGCAGGCAAACAAGCAGACACCTCACACTGCTCAGTGTCATCCGAATAAGCAGAAAACTTGCAATGTGTAACACTGCAAACAAACAGAAGCAGGCAAACAACTCACACTGCTCAGTGTAATCCAAAAAAGCAGAATACTCGTAATGTGTAACACTGCAAACAAGCAGAAGCAGGCAAACAAGCAGACACCTCACACTGCTCAGTGTCATCCGAATAAGCAGAATACTCGTAACGTGTAATACTGCAAACAAGCAGAAGCTGGCAATCAAGCAGATACCTCACACTGTTTAGTGTCATTTGAATAAGCAGAATAATCATAATGTGTAATACTGCAAACAAGCGGAAGCAGGCAAACAAGCAGATAACTCACACTGTTCAGTGTCATCCGAATAAGCAGAATGCTCCTAATGTGTAATATTGCATTTGCAAACAAGCAGAAGCAGGCACAAAATTGGATACCTCACACTGTTCAGTGTCATCCGAATAAGCAGAATGCTTGTAATGTGTAATATTGCAAACAAGCAGAAGCAGGCAAACAAGCAGATACCTCACACTGTTCAGTGTCATCCAAATAAGCAGAGTACTCGTAATGTGTAATATTGCAAACAGACAGAAGCAGGCAAAGAAGCAGATACCTCACACTGTTCAGTGTCATCCGAATAAGCAGAATACTTGTAATGTGTAATATTGCAAACAAGCAGAAGAAGGCAAACAAGCAGACACCTCACACTGCTCAGTGTCATCTGAATATGCAGAATACTCGTAATGTGTAATACTGCAGACAAGCAGAAGCAGTCAAACAAGCAGACACCTCACACTGCTCAGTGTAATCAGAATAAGCAGAATATTCGTAATGTGCAATACTGCAAACAAGCAGAAGCAGGCAAGCAAGCAGATACCTCACACTGTTTAGTGTCATTTGAATAAGCAGAATACTCGTAATGTGTAACACTGCAAACAAGCAGAAGCAGGCAAACAAGCAGACACCTCACACTGCTCAGTGTCATCCTAATAAGCAGAATACTCGTAATGTGTAATACTGCAAACAAGCAGAAGCAGGCAAACAAGCAGACACCTCAGACTGCTCAGTGTCATCCTATTAAGCAGAATACTTGCAATGTGTAATATTGCAAACAAGCAGAAGCAGGCAAACAAGCAGAGACCTCACACTGCTCAGTGTCATCCGAATAAGCAGAATACTCGTAATGTGTAATACTGCAGACAAGAGGAAGCAGTCAAACAAGCAGACATCTCACACTGCTCAGTGTAATCCGAATAAGCAGAATATTCGTAATGTGTAATACTGCTAACAAGCAGAAGCAGGCAAACATGCAGATACCTCACACTGTTCAGTGTTATCCGAATAAGCAGAATACTCATAATGGGTAATATTACAAACAGACAGAAGCAGGCAAACAAGCCGATACCTCACACTGTTCAGTATCATCTGAATAAGCAAAATGCTCGTAATGTGTAATATTGCATTTGCAAACAAGCAGAAGCAGGCAAACACCCAGATACCTCACACTGCTCAGTGTCATCCGAATAAGCAGAATACAAGCAATGTGTACTATTATGAACATACATAGGCAAAGTAACATTTATAAAGTTTATTATTACTAACATCAATGGGAAAATACTAAGCGGAACATGTGTAATGTGCCATATTTTGAGTACGCAGAAGCATACAAATTTCTGTGGCATGCTCCATCCTCGTCACACGTCCTCATTACAGCCCCATCATAAATGCTCACTATGTCCCCACTTTACCACAAAACCCATCTTCCTTCTCAAAACCCCCTTTTAACCCTTCATCCCATCACAGTCCCTCATTAAACATGTCACAGTGCCCTCCAGACCCAATCTTCCCACATTCTCCACTGTGGGTGGCTTGGTAAGGCCTGGGGGCATACCAAACATTTGTTAAAGGGATGATATGGTCAAAAGGGCATGAAAAATCTATGAAAGAAAGCGAGAATACAAGAGCCCGAAAAAGTTGCAGTTATGGTTTCCAAAGCAACCCTAATTGCACGCCCACCATCATAAAACAAGCATGACTCCGCCGCCACTGTGCACTGCTAATCGGGCCACATGTGCTAAAACAAGTGACATGTATGTTACCCAACTTTGAACCGGACATCAATGATAATAATGATAATGATGTGTTATTTATATAGCTCCTTAATCCAAAGCACTTTACAGAGCACATATTTACATACAATATCACCCAACCGAAATTGGTGTAACAGCGAATATAAGACAAAGTAACAAAAATAAAGGCCTGTGCTTTCTTTATGTTCCATGTGAGGAACAACACAAAAACTCCCTTGAAACTATAAAAATTCAATTGGAAAACGATTTTGATGGGTAGAGACTGCATGGACGGTGGCATGGCGGTGGCGTGCCGGTGGGAGAGTTATGGCTGTTGTAGAAACCATAGGAACCATAACTGGCACCTTTCTGAGTTTTCGATTGAGGCACAGCAACCATAAAGCCCCTTTAACAAATTCTTTTCACAGAATGTGACCTTTTTTAGGGCAACATAACTAAACATCCATGCAACTAAAATGTGTTAATTGAACACGCAATATTTGTATATATATTATATATGCTCCATTTTATTGCAAAAAATTTGAAAACCCTCCTCCATCCTTTCCAAGGAAAATACATTTCTATTCCGGTATTTAAAATTCGTTGCATTACATGTTGCTGTGTTTCCCCCATTGCATACCCTCCCACCCCTCGCTCAACATCAATGAGTTCCTCTTTCCTCCTGCTGTGCTCGGGGTTCAGCCTAAAGGCCACAGGTGTAAATCCTAACTCCGCCTTTCATCCTTCTGTGGTGGCTGAATTCATTATTAGCAACCCTCTTTCATTTCAGGGCTATGCAATGGAGAAAATGCTGTCGCTCGCGCTATATGAAAAATAAGTTATTGTTGTAACTTCTTCTCCACAGTGCAGAGTGGCAATCCGTGCCAAGGAGGACGAGGGTGAGCTGACGGATGCAGGCTCTTTGGCACTGACTTTGCCCAGCAACCGCAGAAAGGCTTGGCGTGGCCTGCAACTAGTGAGCAGTGCCCAATAACATGGGTGTTACTTAAGCAATAAGCCTCGGGCCCATAGTTATAGGACCCACCGGGGCATTACCTGACTTTGTAATGCCCCCGCGGTGAGGGGCTTATTGCTATTAGTACCCGGCCCGCAAGATCGGGGTACTAGTAGCATTTTTTCTGTGCAGCGTTTCGGAATAGAATTATTATTTTTTTTTAAATGGCCACCAGTGAAGGGAAAACTGAGTCTGTTTTCCCTTTCCATGGCTGCCATCGGGAGCTGACGCTCTGGGGACAGAATTGTTCCCAGCACATTCGCTCCTGAAATAGGAGAAATAAGAAGGTAAGTGGGGTTGGGAGGGCAGGGATTGTTTGCAGGGGAGGTAGGAGGAAGAAGGAAAAAGTCATACCTGAATCCCCGGCGGGGAGGATGGCAGCCTCCAGCCGTGTGGAAGCTCGGAGCGGGGAATTGCCCCGTTTCGAAGCCTCCTCATTGGCTAAGGGGCTGCCGCCTGGAAACAGAGCAAAGGAATCACGGCCAAGGTATTCCTGGTCGGGTAAAGCCCCGGCGAGGGCCAATCAGAATGTTTGTTACATTCTGATTGACCCTCGCCTGATACTAATTAAGCAATATGCCCCAAGCGGCAGGGGCATTACCGACTCAGGTAATGCCCCGGGGCCCATAGTTATAGGCCCCGAGCGAAGAGAGGGCCTTAACTAATAGCTATATGCCCCTGCCGCAAGGGGCATATAGCTATTAGTACCCTGGCCTGCAAAACTGCATGACTGGGGCACTAAAAGCTTTCTTTTTTTCCCGAAACGCTGCAGCGTTTCGGGAAAAAAAATAAGACATCAAAGAAAATGGCCACCATGGAAAGGGAAAACAGAGTCCATTTTCCCTTTCCATGGCGGCCATCGGGAGCGGACGCGCTGGAAACAGAAGCGTTTCCAGCGCGTCCGCTCCCGAAAAAAAAGAAGGTAAGTGGGGTTGGGAGGGTGGAAGGGAGGGGAAAGGAAAAAAAAAAAAATACGTACCTGGATCCCCGGCGGGGTACGATGGAAGTCTCCAGCCGTGTGGATGGACGGGGATAGCACCGCTCCGAGTCTTCACACGGCTGGAGACTTTCATCGTCCCCTGCCGGGGACCAAGCATAGAAGGTAAGTGGGGGGGGGGGCAGGGAGGTGGGAGGAGGGAGGGAAGGGAAAAAAAAGAAAAGCCTACCTCTGTCCCCGGCGGGGGGCGAAGGTAGCCTCTCAGCCTTGGGGAGGCTCGGAGCGGGGATGGCCCTGCTTCGAGCCTCCTCATTGGCTGAGGGGCTGCCACGCCCCCCTTGCCGGGGACAAAGGCCTTGGAATCCTGACAAAGGGATTCCCGGCCTGGTAACGACTCGGTGAGGCCAATCAGAATGACTCTTTCATTCTGATTGCGCCCTCGCCGGGTACTAATATGAAATAGATCATATTATGGAGACCCATTTCCCGAAATCTAGTCCAAAGAGTAAGGGCCTGATTCATGGAACTGTGCATTTTGTACTCCAAAAATTACTATGCACTGACTTTGCACCACAAAAATACACTTTGCAAGTTTTATGAATCAGGGTTTGTGTCGGCAGTGCAAAGTCACTTTTCAGCAGTGCAAAAAATTCCATGAATCCGGCCCTTAATGTGATCGCTTTCGAAAGGCAACGCTTATGCGATGACTTGCTTTTATTTGCTCTTCTTTTCAAAAGTCTTAACGCATTCAACCTTTTCAACTAGCTGACATTTTTTCTGTAGATTATAATTCTTTAATTAATAATCATAAAGGATAGGGTCATATAATAATGCAATAATTGGTGTGTATTGAGCAGGGGTTATAGGGCTCTTCATGCAAGAAGGAACTACAAGCAACTGAAGCCAGGGGACAGAATGGTTTAGCCCAGAAGAGGAAAGGCGCCAGTTAAAGTCTATACCGCCTTATAATTGATTAATAACAAAACATATTGCTGCACCCTAGCATCTGGCTAGCTATCTAATGTAAACTGACTATAATACCCCCATTTCCAAAACAGAAAGGTGATGGCTGTGAGGTGTGGAATTAATCTAAACCACTGGCACTGCTCTGGGCAACCCTCCAGACTCCAGAAGGTCTCCGGAAAAGGGGATGCGACCTAGCAGCTCGGGCTGAACTGCCCCTTTTGCGGAGGGAGCAACATTCAAGTTCAGTCATAATACTTCCTTCCCTTTACAACCAAAACACATGAACATAACACTGATCTGCATAAGGCTGTGGACTTCAAACTGTGGGGCTGCGCCCTCTGCCCCGAGGGGGGCCCAAAGGATGCCCAGGGGGGCACAAGGCTCTATTAAAAGGGGTTACGATGACTGAGTATAATACAACCTATCAGAGATATGCCATCTGGGGGGCCCGAGCAACAATATTTCAACTCAGGTGGGGACTCAGCAGCAACATTGTTACTCAAGGGGGATCAGCATTAACATTGTTACTCAAGAGGGGGACTCAGCAGCAACATTGTTACTCAAGGGGAGCTCAGCAGCAGCATTGTTACTCAAGTGGGGACTCAGCAGCAACATTGTTACTCGGGGGGCTTAGAAGCAACATTGGTACTCAAGGGGGGCACAGCAGCAACATTGTTACTCAAGGGGGGACTCAGCAGCAACATTGTTACTCAAGGGGGGCTCAGCAGCTGTTACTCAAGAGGGGGACTCAGCAGCAACATTGTTACTCGGGGGGCTCAGAAGCAACATTGGTACTCAAGGGGGCACAGCAGCAACATTGTTACTCAAGGGGGGACTCAGCAGCAACATTGTTACTCAAGGGGGGCTCAGCAGCTGTTACTCAAGAGGGGGACTCAGCAGCAACATTGTTACTCAAGGGGGGCACAACAGCAACATTGTTACTCAAGGGGGCTCAGCAGCAACATTGTTACTCAAGGGGAGCTCAGCAGCTGTTACTCAAGAGGGGGACTCAGCAGCAACATTGTTACTCAAGGAGGGCACAACAGCAACATTTTTACTCAAGGGGGCTCAGCAGCAACATTGTTACTGAAGGGGGGCTCAGCAGCTGTTGCTCAAGGGGGCTCAGCAGCAACATTGTTACTCAAGGGGGGCTCAGCAGCTGTTGCTCAAGGGGGGACTCAGCAGCAACATTGTTACTCAAGGGGAGCTCAGCATAAAAGGTTTGAATACCACTGGTGTAAGGTCTTTCCCAAGCTGGGAAGGGGTGCCCAGAGCTATCCCAGGACTCCTTCCAAACCTTCCAGTTATTACCTTTTGTGTTGTGAAAAAAGTGCAACCATGACCTCACAACTCTACTGTTATTAGAAATGTTTTTTTTATTTTTTTGCATTTTTAAAGCACTCACACAGCCCGGGGGCATGGCAGTTTTTTTTGTCTTAGCTGCGTATTTGTGACATGCTTAAATACCCAGAGGTTTCTAAGCACGAACCCGGGGATCAAACCTGCGTTGCTTCGTGTCGTCTTGCTTCCAAGGCGAGCACGCTGCCTCTGAGCTATCCTCCCGGGACAGTCCTGAAATATGACTTACTATCATGCAACAGTGTTGCCATATCAACATCCTACCCTCCCATCATGCTCCCTGTGAGGAATTAAACAATGGTTCATGTTGTGGGAATTCTGGTAGGTGGGAGCAAAGGCAGACTCTGCTATTGCTCATGATTATGATGTTAGTGTTCAGCCTATGATCGCTGAGAGACAACAGCGACTAAGCAGATCCAGCCTCATGCCTGGTCTTTTGGGTGAAGAGAGCTTAGTGACGCTGATAGGTTGTATTCCATGTGCATGCACATTGAAGCCCAGCAAACACATCGTCGACACTTCACTGTATGCCTAGTCAGCACACGAAAAGGTAGGTCCAGCATACTGACTCGGCACATGCTTACCAGTTTACAGCATGTCCACTTATCAAATCACTCTCTTTCCCTCTCCCGCTCTCTCTCTCTCTCCCTCTCTTGCTCTCTCTACCCCTCTCTCTGTCCCTCTCTCTCGCCCCCCCTTCTCTCTCTCTCTCCCCTCTCTCTCCCCCTCTCTCTCTCTGCCTCCCCTCTCTCTCCCCCTCTCGCTCTCTCTACCCCTCTCTCTCATCCCCCTTCTGTGTCTCTCCCGCTCTCTCTCCCCCTCTCTCTTCCTCTTGCTCGCTCTCCCTCTCTATCTCTCTCCCTCTCTCACTCGATCTCTCCCCCTCTCCCTCTCTCCCTCTCTCCCTCTCACTCGATCTCTCCCCCTCTCCCTCTCTCTCTCTCTCTCGCTCTCTCTCCCCCTCTCTCTCTCCCTCTTGCTCTTTCTCTCCCTCTCTCACTCGCTCTCCCCCCTCTCTGTCTCCCTCTCTCCCTCTCTCTCGCTCTCTCTCTCTCTTACACTCTCTGTCTCCCTCTCTCCCTCTCTCTCGCTCTCTCTCTCTCTTACACTCTCTCTCTCCCTCTCTCTCTCTCTCACCCGCTCTCTCCCCTCTCTCGATCTCTCTTTCTCTCTCTCTCTCTCTCTCTCTCTCTCTCTCTCTCTCTCTCTCTCACACACTCTCCCTCCCTCTCTCTCTCACACTCTCTCATCCCTCTCTCTCTCTCTCTCTCTCTTCTCCTCTCCTCCCCAAGCACAATGATCAGACAGGGCTGCGCAGTGTTAGCAGTGAAACGAACACCAGCAAAAACAGGGCCATTGTGCCAGCATTCAGTTCAGTGCAAATCCTTTCACCGCACCAATGCTAAGACCAGCGCAAGCTGTGGACATTGCACTGCCGCTAAAACCAGGAATGCATGCCTGCCATGAAAAGAGTGCCACAGGCAAACCCCTTATGTGGCTGACGTGCTCCAGGCTTGCACAGTGGCACTAGATCGCCATTTCGCAAATCCACTGCACTCTAAATGTGACAAACCCACTGCGCCCTCACTTGTTTATTTTAACTCCACCGTACCCCAGTTGTTCAACCACAGCATATTCTGCTTTCCGACTCCATTCCCAGTTTGAACATCACAGGTTTCTATCAATTGCAAAAGTGAAGCATCATTCTAGTGTCACTTCACCAACATAGTCCCAGATTTGACAAACACATCATACTCATAGCTGAACAACCCCAATATAGTCACACTTCGCACAATCCCAGTACACTCTCTCTATACTCCCAGTTTGCAAAATCCCAGTATATTCTCAGTTGATCTTTCCCAGTTTGGTAAATATGTATAGGTTCTCAGTTTCAACACCCTGTTACTTATCGATGATGCTTAATATGTCCTGACGTTATAGTCCACATCACAAACTGCATTGTGCTTTGGTGCTTGGTGATATGGGTTATTATGGTGAGGGGGGGGGAGTCCTTCGTGACAACGAGGGACACACAGGGGCACACTATTCACAATATAATTGTAAACTCTCAATGTGTTCAAAGCATCAACTCACATAACAATTTGAATGTAGGTAGATATACAGGTTTCATTAACAAGAACCATATTTCTTTACACCATATCGGTATCTACTTGTTGAGATCGTTCACATGTATTCACACCATCTGTATCAAACGGTGTTATTCTGATTCATATTATATTGTCATATGTTATGTTATGTTATGTTATTTTGCACTTATATAGCGCCTTATATACCATTGGTATGGTCTGAAGGCGCTTGTAGGTTGAACGCCCTTGGGAACCGAAGTTCAGATCAGTAGAGAGAGTAGGGAGAGTCAAAAGGTGCGTGTGAGCACCGGGTATGTGTGCAGCTCGTGTGGTACTCGTGTAATAGCTGCTTCTTAGCGGTAGGTGTGGTGGTTGAGAGATCAGGAGAATGTGTTCGTTCTGGCAGGATTTATCCGGAACGGATGTGGCTGCGTTAGGCCTGAGGAAAACGCCTGGCTGGGGGTGTGGAACCAGCAGTGATTACATAGAATGATGTGGAGTAAGCGGCGGAATGTTGGTATGAGAACAGTTATACCGAATGGTGTCATAGTATCTCTGTGTTCTAGTTGAGTGGTGATGTAAGGAGAGAGTAAGCATGGTGGTGTGGTATGATCGGTTATATGCTCTTTCACTGAGCACACTTCTAATTGCAACTTTCCCAGAGAGGGTACTGGGCGCACTTCTAAATACAGTTTTCCACAGAGAGGCTATTGGGCACACTTCTAGATTCAGTTTACTAGAGGCTATTGGGCACACTTATAAATGAAACTTTCCAGAGTGTCTATAGGATACAATTCTATAGTCAACTTTCACAGATGCTATTGGGAACACTTCTAAATTCAACTTCACAGAGCGACTATTGGGAGCACTTCTAAATTCAACTTCACAGAGCGACTATTGGGAACACTTCTAAATTCAACTTTACAGAGCGTCTATTGGATACACTTCTATAATCAACTTTCACAGAGGGTATTGGTTACACTTCTAAATGCAACCTTCACAGCGATGCTATTGGGCGCAATTCTAAATTCCATTTTCTACGTAGTGGATTCTGGGCGCACTATTAAGTCAATTTTCAGAGAGGCTTTTCCAGAGAGGGTGTTGGGAACAGTTCTAAATTCAATTTACTAGAGAGACTATTGGGCACACTTCTAAATGCAACTTTCCAGAGTGTCTATAGGATACATTTCTATAGTCAACTTTCACAGATGCAATTGGGAACACTTCTAAATTCAACTTTACAGAGCGTCTATTGGATACGCTTCTATAATCAACTTTCACAGAGGGTATTGGTTACACTTCTAAAATGCAACCTTCACAGCGATGCTATTGGGCGCATTTCTAAATTCCATTTTCTACGGAGAGGCTATTGGGCGCACTATTAAGTCAATTTTTCAGAGAGGTTTTTCCAGAGAGGGTGTTGGGCACACTTCTAAATTCAATTTACTAGCGAGACTATTGGGCACACTTCTAAATGCAACTCTCAGGGAGGCTATGGGTACACTTCTAAATTTCGCTGAGGGGATAATGGACATACTTCTAAATGCAACTTTCATAGAGTGTCTATTGGGAACCCTACTAAATTCACAGCGAGGTTATTGGGCACACTTCTAGATGCAACTTTCCAGAGTGTCTATTGGGCACACTTCTAAATGCAACTGTCACAGAGGATCTTGGGTACACTTCTAAATTCAGTTTACCAGACAGGCTATTGGGCACATTCTAAATTCATGGAGAGGCTATAGGGCACGCTTTCTTAATGCATCTTTCACATGTTAACATTTACAATTCCATCTAGATGCGACGCAGGCCGATATTCACAATTCCATCTAAGTGTGGATATGCTAACATTCACAATTCTATCCAAGTGTGGACATGCTAACATTCACAATTCTATCCAAGTGTGGACATGCTAACATTCACAATTCTATCCAAATGTGGACATGCTAACATTCACAACTCCATCTAAGAGTGGACATGCCAACTTTCACAATTCTGTCTAAGTGTGGACATGCTAACATTCACAATTCTTCTAAGTGTGGACATGCTAACATTCACAATTCTATCCAAGTGTGGACATGCTAACATTCACAATTCTATCCAAGTGTGGACATGCTAACATTCACAATTCTATCCAAGTGTGGACATGCTAACATTCACAATTCTTTCCAAATGTGGACATGCTAACATTCACAACTCCATCTAAGAGTGGGCATGCCAACATTCACAATTCTGTCTAAGTGTGGACATGCTAACATTCACAATTCTATCCAAGTGTGGACATGCTAACTTTCACAATTCTATCCAAGTGTGGACAAGCTAACATTCACAATTCTATCCAAATGTGGACATGCTAACATTCACAACTCCATCTAAGAGTGGGCATGCCAACATTCACAATTCTGTCTAAGTGTGGACATGCTAACATTCACAATTCTATCCAAGTGTGGACATGCTAACTTTCACAATTCTACCCAAATGTGGACATGCTAACATTCACAACTCCATCCAAGAGTGGACATGCCAACATTCACAATTCTGTCTAAGTGTGGACATGCTAACATTCACAATTCTATCCAAGTGTGGACATGCTAACATTCACAATTCTATCCAAATGTGGACATGCTAACATTCACAATTCTATCTAGGTGTGGACATGCCAGTATTCACAATTCCATCTGAGAGTGGGCATGCTAACAATCACAATTCTATCCAAATGTGGACATGCTAGGATTCATAAAACTTGAGAATCCATGCTAACAATCATATTTCTGTCTAGATTTGGCGAAGGCTAGTCTTTGTGGTTCACTCGTGGTATGGTTAGCATTATACTGCAGGCAGTGTTTGATGTCCCGCCATTAATAGGTTTGGGCTGGTGGTCACATCTTTCTAATAATGCATGGTGCGGGTCTGTAGCGGTCTAGGCCATTGATAGGTAAGTTAGAGTGGCAGGAACTTTCTGGAGTAGAGTGATTGCTCTACTCCCCACCCATGCCACACTCACGGTTTTTGTTGGTGTCTGTTGGTTGCTGGCTTCCTTGGCGTCCCCTGCGGACACCTGCAGACACTTTCTGGAGCCGCCTCTGTTGGAGCCGCCCTTGGCCTCGGGGCCCTTAGCCGCTGGGGCTGCCGGGCAGAGGGCTGCCCTGGGAGGACCAGTGATGAAGGTAGGGGATGGGCGGGTCGGGAGGCGGGAGCGGGACCTTGATGGGCGTGGGGCGAGCGAGGGAGAAACCAGGAAGGGGAGGCCGGGAAAGCACGGGGCAACGCAGGGCCCGGGGGAGCAAATCAACCCCAAAATCACTCAAATGGGGTCGCTCATGGGGGGGAACACTCACCTGCTCCTCAGAAGTGAAAAGAGGAGTGGGTGCACTGAATGGGTCGCTAGACCCAGGCGGCCCCGCTGGGGCTGCCGGGCAGAGGGCTGCCCTGGGAGGACAAGTGATGAAGGGCTCACGGCCCAATCAGAGCGGGGATGGGCGGGTTGGGAGGCGGGAGGGGAGCGGGAATCAGGACGAGGGTGCGGGGTGGGAGAGGGACGCTCGGAGGGCCTGGGGGCCCAGTTGGCTCCCGAGAAATAGGTGGCGTGTCCGGATGGGCTTCCTCACCTCGCGCGGGCTGCGAATAGGGAAGCAAGGGGTCGGGAAGGAGAGGGCTGCACACGGGCCAAGGGGGCACAGAAAAGCAAAGAAAATGACCAAAAGGCCCAGAGGATCTTCTGCTATGGAGCGCTCACCTGCTCAGCACGATGGAAAGTGCGGGCAGGGAGCGAGGAGGGTCGTTATGGCCCAGGAAGCAGGGAAGTATCAGGACCAATCAGGGGAGGTGGGAGGGCTGGGGAGGCGGGAATAGGGAAGCAAGGGGTCGGGAAGGAATAGGGAAGCAAGGGGTCGGGAAGGAGAGGGCTGCACACGGGCCAAGGGGGCACAGAAAAGCAAAGAAAATGACCAAAAAGGCCCAGAGGATCTTCTGCTATGGAGCGCTCACCTGCTCAGCACGATGGAAAGTGCGGGCAGGGAGCGAGGAGGGTCGTTATGGCCCAGGAAGCAGGGGAACTATCAGGACCAATCAGGGGAGGTGGGAGGGCTGGGGAGGCGGGAATAGGGAAGCAAGGGGTCGGGAAGGAGAGGGCTGCACACGGGCCAAGGGGGCACAGAAAAGCAAAGAAAATGACCAAAAAGGCCCAGAGGATCTTCTGCTATGGAGCGCTCACCTGCTCAGCACGATGGAAAGTGCGGGCAGGGAGCGAGGAGGGTCGTTATGGCCCAGGAAGCAGGGGAAGTATCAGGACCAATCAGGGGAGGTGGGAGGGCTGGGGAGGCGGGAATAGGGAAACAAGGGGTCAGGAAGGAGAGGGCTGCACACGGGCCTGGGGGGGCACAGAAAAGCAAAGAAAATGACCAAAAAGGCCCAGAGGATCTTCTGCTATGGAGCGCTCACCTGCTCAGCACGATGGAAAGTGCGGGCAGGGAGCGAGGAGGGTCGTTATGGCCCAGGAAGCAGGGGAAGTATCAGGACCAATCAGGGGAGGTGGGAGGGCTGGGGAGGCGGGAATAGGGAAGCAAGGGGTCGGGAAGGAGAGGGCTGCACACGGGCCAAGGGGGCACAGAAAAGCAAAGAAAATGACCAAAAAGGCCCAGAGGATCTTCTGCTATGGAGCGCTCACCTGCTCAGCACGATGGAAAGTGCGGGCAGGGAACGAGGAGGGTCGTTATGGCCCAGGAAGCAGGGGAAGTATCAGGACCAATCAGGGGAGGTGGGAGGGCTGGGGAGGCGGGAATAGGGAAGCAAGGGGTCGGGAAGGAGAGGGCTGCACACGGGCCAAGGGGGCACAGAAAAGCAAAGAAAATGACCAAAAAGGCCCAGAGGATCTTCTGCTATGGAGCGCTCACCTGCTCAGCACGATGGAAAGTGCGGGCAGGGAGCGAGGAGGGTCGTTATGGCCCAGGAAGCAGGGAAGTATCAGGACCAATCAGGGGAGGTGGGAGGGCTGGGGAGGCGGGAATAGGGAAGCAAGGGGTCGGGAAGGAGAGGGCTGCACACGGGCCAAGGGGGCACAGAAAAGCAAAGAAAATGACCAAAAAGGCCCAGAGGATCTTCTGCTATGGAGCGCTCACCTGCTTAGCACGATGGAAAGTGCATCATGGATACAAGTCTTTTATGTCATTTTTACAAAAATGTCCTATTTACAATTATATTGTGAATAGTGTGCTCCTGTTTGTCCCTCGTTGTCACGAAGGACCCCCCCCGCCCCCCAACAGTTTTTCCAGTTCTGGTAGCACAGCACCAACAGGGAGCACCTAAAAGTAGGTGATCCAATCTGCATAACCTACCCTCTATTTAGTTACTATTAGAGAAATCGAGTGCACCCCCTCCTACCCCCCAAAGTTATGTGTTATTACCTAAGTCAATGGTGTCCCTGTTATCAGCAACAGTGAGAGGGTAAGAGGCTGAATCGGTCCTGCTGGTATTCAAACAGTGTACAGGCAAACCTCAGCAGCGGGTGTACAACCCACTGGGCTACCTTACATAATCAGGTATTAATCACCTTCCGTCCCGGGTTTGCATGGTTAGGTGGCTACAGTAATTAAAATAGTTATTATTTTTCACAACGCTTACAGAATTTTGAAGCTTGGCTCGAACCCCCAACCTTTCAGTTACAAGCCACAACACTTACTGACTGTGCCACAGACACTGACAGCAAGCCATGTAATATCAATCAGAGCTAAAGCTTGTTTTGAATTAACATGCCAAGATTCACAGACAAAACTGCACAAATGAGATCATGTACAGTTTATAGAAAGGAGAATTGCTGCAAACATGGTTGGGTGGTGGTTGTGGGTGCGTGTTGGGGGAGGGGTGGTAATTAGTGGGCTGCAGTGAGGTAGTCCCTCTTTTATGTTGTTGGTCGTCCCGGTTTTTCATTTTGGAAATCTGGTCACCCTACCTGTCGCAAGTGGCTAATGAGTGGGGTTCGAAAGCCTGCAATAGGCCCCAAAACTGGCACAGCAGTGGGAGCTATTTTGTGATGGTCCGAGCCACTTGGTGTGAAAGGTTTGGGGTGGCATGAAAACTGCGCCATGCATTTGTGACACCGCATGAAGCCAAACCCTCCGTTTCTGTTGCAGAAGAATGGTACGCCCATGCACTTTTTGTTTTTTCGGCACACATGCTGAGCTTAGGTTTAGATAGTATAATGTACACTTGAACCTAAACAACATGTATGTCACATATATGAAGTATTTTTTGATGTGTCTGGTAAATTCAATACAGTTCTCCCTTCTCTGCCTGAAGGATATTGCAATTCATCACGTTGTCGTGCAATATCCTCTTTGCATTTGGCAGGGGGTATTTTATCCTGTATAATACTTATCCGTACCACCATCCCCATTAATACTTGTATCTTTCTCACTCTGATGTGAGAGATCTTCCAGTTGTTGATGCATATAATGCATGGAGAATTTGGAAATAATACACAGATGTTCACTATTTATGTGGTGCAAATAGATAGCTGAAGTATTTTAATACAATGCATTAAAAAACCGTTTCTTTGGTTTGAAAAAAGTGGTAACATGCAAATAGGTTTTTCCTATTCTTTGCTGAACTCCAGCAGTCAGAGCTTTACGTGGCCCAGTGGTGGGCCAAGCCCCGGCAGTCTCCCCAAACCTCAATCGAGCCGAGGCTCTGCTGGGGTTTACACTACCCTATAATGCCTCTTTCAACCACTTTTATTTCTTTCCGTCCACAGGATTCGAATTCGGTAAAGCCCCTGGCCCAGATGGCCTCACAATGGAGTTTTTTAAACACTTCAAATCCTGTCTTATACCTGTAATCATCACCCTATGGGACGAAGCCAACAAAGCTGTAATTACGATACTAATTAAACCCGAGAAGCCACCCGAGCAGTGCGTGGCCGACCGACCCCTCTCCCTCATAAATTCAGACATTAAAATATTCTACAAGGTCCCGGTGTTACGGTTAGCCCCTTACATGAGTCACATTGTGCATCCCGATCAATCTGGCTTCGTCCCTTGCCGTTGTACAGCACTTAATCTGAGACACCTTTTTAATATCCAGGCACAGATGAAAACGGAGACACAGGCAGTTGCAGCAGCCCTTGATGTACAAAAGGCCTTCGACTTGGTGTCCTGGCAATTTGTGTGGGCAGTATTGAGTAAATGTAACTTTGGGCCCAGGTTCATATCATGGGTACAGCGGTTATACACGCAGCCTTCCTCCACAATCAAAATAAATGGAGTCCTCTAGGCGCCAATCAATGTACAAAGAAGGACCCGCCAGGGCTGTCCGCTTGCACACCAATTATTTGCCACAGTGATGGAGCCATTAGAAGATGCGATTCGTTTTAAACATGCACAGCGAGGGGTCAGACTTACTGGTACACCAGCGATCATTTCACTGTATGCCGATGATACACTCCAATTTGTGCGTGAGCCAGAGAGGCACCTAGCCCTAATCATGCAAGAAGTCCTCTCCTTCGGGACCCCCTCCTGACTATGGGTCAACTGTGCCAAATCTGAGCTGTTCCCACTTACTGATGCTACTACTACTCCACCGGACCTCATGGGGTTTGCCTGGTCTTCCGATAGAAATCAAATACCTAGGGGCCATTATAACACGTCACAAAACATCCCTCTATGCCCGCAACTACGGGACATATCTACCTCAGTTGACGTCCAAGCTGCGTGTCTAAACAAAACTTCCACTAACAATAGCGGTTCGGGTGTCACTCCTCAAAATAATAATTCATCCCAAATTACAGTACTATTTCCTAAATATACCACTCTGAGCATGATTTATGTGGCATGCAGACGCGGTTCGGCTAAAGTGGAACATCCTTACAAGACCCTACAAGCACGGTGGCCTTGCCGCCCCAGATTTGGAGAAATAATGGGTGGCCACCCAAGCGCATTATGCAGCATACTGCTTCGATGATGGCACACAACACCCTCATCTTAAAATAGAGAGACACTCCACGTGCACCGGAGATATCCGCTCATTAATACTATCACCGCTGTGGAAAGACCCCGAACTTAGCAATCCATTCGCCATAACAGCGCTGGCCTGGAGTAAAATATGGAAAGTGTTAGGCAAACCCCATCCATACCACAGCGGCTTACCACTATGGATTTTCCTCCCATGCCTCCCTAAGGTAAGCAAAACGGTGGCACTACAGTGGGCGGCAGAAGGATACACAACCATAGGCGATATGTTCAACATGGAATCCTTTATAACATTCCACGATCTAACAACACCCCTACCCAGCCAATCTTCATTCTGGCTGCAGTATGCCGGGCTCTGCCGAGCAGCCAAAAAAACATGGGCCGAATTCCCGCTACAGACACCTGATGAACCGCTGCTAGACACCATCATGAGAGGAACCTCTACACGGGGTGGGGTAGCTAGACTGTATGATCAGCTGCAAGACCGCAGCAACAAACCCCTGGCTAGACCCCGAGACACCTGGGCTTGGGATTTGGATGTAAACATAACAGACGAAGTCTGGTAATCCATGTGTCTACGCACCCGGGCTGTGTCCCTATACTCCAGATTCTGGCTGATACAGTTTAAGGTATTACATAGATTTCATTACACTCCTGCCAGGCTACATCTCTTCTCACGCACCCACTCCGCACTGTGCCCTAGATGCCACTCGGATGGAGCAGGGATACCTTCACATGCTATGGAGCTGCCCAAAGCTGGGTGAGTTTTGGAAGGGGGATCTGCGATATTATGTCTGCTATGTTCAATTGCACTATTGATCCTACCCCATCACAATGTCTGTTCCAACTTTTCGACCAACTGCAACTCGGCTTTCACAAACTAGCACGCCTCAGTACGCTAATAGCAATTAGATGTGTTCGCCTGCTATGGCTATGCCCTATTTGCCCAACTGTGGCATAATGGCTGCGCTCTGCGGCCTAGAGGAGCGCTGGTCCTCGCTACAACCTACAAACAATAAACATACAGGCAACCCCTTACGCAGTTACTTATTATCAACACATAAAGACGGACGCAACATTGAAAACTTGCCGACCAATTAGTGTCTCTTTCCCTGCCCATGTCCTCGTACAGTAACGCCCACCTCTCGGTTTCTGTATGCTATGAACTGCGTGTCGATCACCGTAAAGTATATGTCCATGACCGGAAAGTAATGTTGCTACACCTGTCAAGGCCGCTGTCTCTCCCTGTTGTTGTAATGGCAAGCACACAATAAAGAACTTTTTTTATTTATTTTTTATAAAAGGCGATAATGCTGCTTCATTTATTATAAGGGATAAAATACTACCTACCACAGTGCAAGTCCCCTTGGCCTTCCAGGTCTCAGTGAAGGAACTCACCCATTGGCCGTTTTCCTCTATTTGGTCAGAGAGCGCCTTAGTGTCCTGTGAAATCCTTAAAAAGTCTGGTAGGGGCAATTTATCCCATATATATTTCTATTATTATTATTATTATTATTATTATTATTATTATTATTATTATTATTGTTATTATTATTATTATTTTTATCAAAATTATTATTATTTGTATTATTAATAATAAAATAGTGAGTAGATATTTAACATTTAGGCCATTCTTTTTGCTGTGTACTGATCCCTAAGCACTCCTTTTTATATCATCTATTGAAAATATTCAAAAATATTCCAATAAATTCCTGAAATATGTCTCTAAATGCAATGTGGAGATAGAAAGTAATGTTGTATTTGCATCTGGATGTATTCGATGGTATTCTGCCTGTGCCAAATCCAGACAGATTTGTTATGGAATTATTTTAGAGAATTAAAGTTCATCAGGGCGGGGTCACTGTCACTTATTCGTTCGGTGGGTAGGTCACTGAGTGTCCTTTTTCTCTCCCACAGCTGAAGAACCTCACCTGGTGGACCATTTCCCCAGACAGAAACAGCCCCGAAATCTCAATGCAGAAACTTAATGCTGCCAGCAGAGCTTCCAGAAGAGAGAAAGAGGGTGACGTCATCTTTCTTTGCGACACCTTTGCTGCTCTCAGTGCCACTCTAAAAGCTTCCTGTATTCCCTGGAATTACCGCCAAACTCATTTACCGTTACAGCCACTTGGTTTACCATGGGATAGCAAGTCGTGGCAGGGCTGTGTTGATCCTCATTGTTTGGGTCCATAGGAGTCCCTGAGGATTTCGGCAGAATGACTGGGAGCGGTATTTCTGCCGATATTTATTCTTAAAGTGGCGGATTTACTTCTAGCGTATAGCTTGAGGAAAATCCTCCTCTTTAGTGTCAAAATTGAAGTTTGGTGGTGTGGTGAAAATGGTGGTTATTCTGTTACTGACCAAAAAAGTGTAAGTTACGGAATTACCACCAGTTTTTTTCCGCACCGCCAAGCTTGTAAAGAGGCCGATTTCCTCCTGAGAAGGTTATATATTCAACTGTGTACACAACTCAATCTCCCGTCCCGGCGGGGTAGTTCCGCAGATGACATCATCAGTGTGAAACATTGTTTATTCATTCCATACTAAAGAAGGCAATCACTCAGCTTATTAAGTAGAGGTCTTGTAAGTGGATCAAGGAGTCAAGAGCCCAAACAGGAAGTTCACTTTGTATACAACACTATCTCACATTAGAAAGGAAGATATAGCCTAGTATAGAGGTCTGCATAGATGTTTTAAACTGCAAATCCCATGATCCCTCCGCTTTGGCGATGTTAGCATGGACTGATAGGAGTTATAGTCTAAAACGGTGTCCAGTCATAATGTCGAATACAATAATATCGAAAGTCAAAATGTCGAAAAAAAAATGTCGAAAATAAAAATGTCGAATTACAAAAATGTCGAATTTTTCCGATTTATTTTCGAATTAATGTTTAAATAAATAATTAATTAATTATATTTTATAAAACATATATTTTTTAAATGGTTAAAGGTATATCCATGGTGAGTGGGGGGGATGGGGAGGAGGGGGGGGTTGGGGTAGGGGTTTGGGATGGGGTTTTTTAATAATTAATTATTTAATTAATGTTTTATTAAATACTTTTTTTAAAAAATAAAAGGTATATCCATGGGGGGTGTTGGGGGGGATGGGGAGGAGTGGAGGGTTGGGGTAGGGGTTTGGGATGGGGGGTTTGGGGGGGGACCCCCCCAATAAAAAACGTTAGTATGTGTGACATTTTACATAGTTATTTTAACATTGGTTTTTCGATTTTTTTTCGACATTTTATTTTCGAATTAATGACTTTTTCTATTATATGTATGTGTTTTCGACATTTTTGAATTCGACATTTTTGTAATTCGACATTATTTTTTCGCTATTATGACTATAAACCGTCTAAAACATCTGGAGAGCCAAAGGTTGCAGACCCTGCCCTGGTCCTTAAACACATGCCAAGATTTCCAATTTATTTTTACATGTTTTTATTGGCATTTATATAATTACAGTCGTGCAGTTTCCACTTCGCATGCCTACATTTAGGTTAACAACAACAAATAACCACTAACAAACAACTTCCTACACGTGCAATGTGTTACTTATAACCTCGGTTGGGGCAAATACTCCAATGTCTGGGGCTTAGCCTTTTTGTTCCTCATATCTCCAGTTGGCCAATGTCAATTGGGTGCCGTGTGGTGATTAGCTGGGCACACCGCGGGTGATTCCTTCCTTGGTTGGTGCACTCATGGGGGTTTGTCATCAGATGGGTGAAACATCCCAGAGCAAAGCTTTCCATGCCACACACTTATCATTACCATCGGGTTCCGATCTGTTCGCTCCCTACACCCACACCTTGGTCTCCGCCTCTGCCCATCTTTCGAATTCCTTATGACATTTTCCATATTGTGGCCCCGCAGCAGTTCTCCAGGACATGGCGATGGTTCTCTTGGCTAATATGCATGCCAGGTCCATAAACCTCACCACATGTTTGTGTTTGCTGATTCTGGGGTAGGCACCAAGCAGGCATTCTTTCAGTGACCACTCATACCTCTTTAATCCAGCGTCCCTGCAAGCTTGCTCTACGTGTGCCCAGAAACTTTCCACACGCACACAGCCCCAGAACATGTGTAGCAGGTCAACATCCTCGCCTTTGCACCACGGGCATTGTGAACTCGCTTCCTTGTTAAACCTAGCTATTCTGTGCGGGGTCATGTATGTGCGATACAGCACATTCAGTTGTATTAGTTTGAAGCTCTGGTTCCTCGATACAGCCTTAGGAAAGCTCAGAATTCTCTCCCATTCTTTCTCCATTATGTTTGCACCTAGGTCTTTCTCCCATTGTTCTTTCAGTGCTGTGCCCTTTGGGTTGGGTGTGTCTATCAGCATGCTGTACAGCCTAGAAGTCGGCCTCCAGCCGTCGTTTAAATTGTACATCAGGGTCAGCAGTGGACTCGCCTGTGGTTCCTCTGGCCAGCCCTCCCATCTTTCTTTGGCGATTTCCCAGACTCTGTGGTGCCAGAGAAAATGCCCGTTCGGCAGCCCCTCTTTTTCTTGCATCGAGTCGAATTCCCTGAAGACCCCATCTTCATATACATCTCCCCATTGTATATCCCCTTCCCTTCCCATTTTCTTATCACTGCCATATCTGTACTGTCTTTGCATGTTTCTGCCGCTATCAGCACCTCAGGTGAGTAGGGGTTTACTAGTTTCAGTAAGGTTTGCGCTCTCCTCCATACCTTCCTACCCAATGTTACCATCAGTGGAGTGTGTTTCGAGCCCTCATGTGTTACCCACAGTATTTCTTTTAGTCTGATGGGAGCCACAGGGCGTTGCAGTAAGTTTGTTTCCGAGGTAGTCTCGTCTGCCAGCCATTTAATTACGTGACTGAGATGAGCTGCCAGGTAGTACCTCTCGAGGTTTGTCAATTTCACCCCGCCCTTGTCGTATCGTACATATAAAATTGCTATGCCAGGAATTCCAATAGTAGGATCCAAAAAAAAACTAGGACATTGTGTTCCAATCTTATTGGACTTCACTTACTTTCACATTATGCTCCTCTGTCTGGAACAATGCCAGGATCCCAGTTCTCTCACCCGTTTCCCCTATGCAGCATAGAAATTGAAACAATATCTATGAATCTGATTATTAACTTCTTTTTTTTCTGCAACAGATGCTGACAGAGTGGCTCCAGCCAACCGTTCCTGGTCCAGCAGGTTTTGTGGCACCCGCACGGCTGCGGCAGATGAGGTCCCAAAACCGCTGTATATTAAAAACACGCGCAGCACAGCAGAGGACCCCTTCTGGGCCCGTGTTTGCTGCATCAACGCCATCATCCTCATGTGCATCAACATCTTCTTTTATGCCTACTTTGCCTGAGGAAATGGATGGGCTGCAGGCGCTCCCACCTGCTGCGGATCGCGCCGAAGATGTCAACCAATCGGACGCTTTCTTTACTTCATAACATAAGAGGTGTAATTTCGTGCCGGTTGGCCGAGAGGATGCCCAAAGTCAAATTGAGTGCTTTTTTTGACTTAAACATGTGTTCAATGGTGTCTCTCTTTAGAACAGTGGTATTCAAACTTTTTTATTCCGAGCCCCTCATTGAGTACGAATTTTGTTGCAGAGCCCCCCACCTAGAGTAAAAATATTGCTGCTGGTCTGCAGAGAAGCCATTTCTGCTTAAATTTTCTATTAAAATCAGTCACTGTAATCCCTTTTGAAAGAGCCTTGTGCCCCCCATGGACACCCTCCCGGCCCCCCAGGGGAGCCAGCCCCACACTTTGGAGACCACTGCTTTAGAAAGTTGATAACTCGCAGCCCCTTTTAACTTATGAAGTTGCTATAAAAAAAACATAGAATGCAGCACTCCAAAGTGCACTCTCCAGGACCATGCCCAGTCACAATAACAAAGCACAAAGCCACTGACAGAGAACTCTTTTTGATGGAACGTTTTGGGTGACCTTACGCCATCTCTGCGAAAATGTGGTCCTGGTATAATGTGTTATAAAACGGTGTGCTATATTATGAGACAAGTGCCCCTTTTTTCCATTCACGTGTTCTCTTTAATCTTGCATTGCATTTCAATCCCAGACTTCCTCTCTGCCCACCCTGACTCGCCTCCCCTCTTCACAATGTTTCCCCGCCCAATCTAGAAAGCTTTTTTGCTTAATTGGCCTCATACAGAGGCGTAATTCCCTTCTGAAAATCCAAAGAACCTTCTCCCTTGTGCAAAGGAATCATGATTTTGGCCTCCTATTTATGGACCATCCCCAGGGAAAATTCGGCAGACCATTAAGGTCCATCTCAAATATTAAATCCAAACTTAAAACTGAAACCGGATGTCACCTGATTACTTGTTCACCCATTTCCGTTCCTTACAAAAAGGTTCAAGTAGAAACTGGAGCCACAGCAAAACAAAGGGAACACAAGGGTCTGCAGGATACCAATTGAGCATTAGCATTCTCCCATCTGAAGGCTTTGCACACACCTGTTCAGGGACCTTTGGAAATATTCACCCGGAAGTAACTGTGAAAACAAAGTAAACACCTGTCCTAACAATTCGAAAGCCTATTCATGTCCTAAGGGCAAATAAGGCAAGTCAATTATGAGCTCTGTGTACATGCTAAGGGCAGTAATTCATTCATCAACATTTTTAGGTAACATCCCTCTAAACTCAATACAGAAAGGTTACCTGCGGACATAATTCACTTACCATAATTCCATGATGATAATCATTTTAAAAACACCTTTTAATGTTACTTAATTTATGCAAGAGTATAGAAACACACGCCCTTTCAAAAATATGAAGAAAAGCGGGTAGGGCAAAAAGATTAACAATACAATCTGCGCCTATCATGAGTTGTCTATTTGTTTGGTGTAAAGACTGCTGCGTGTGGGTGAATGGGAATTAGATGGCTTTGCCCTATGCCACTGGAATTGTACACAATTGTAGTGTGCCTTATTGCGCAATTACCTTTTAAGTGCTCTTAAATTGGGTAATCTAGTTTGGATCCAGTCAATTATTTAACCATTGAACATCATAAGTGTAGGTAAATTATATCTCGCAAAGGTTTATTGCTTTGGGAATCCGACACGTGTTTCGACCCAGAGGGTCTTTATCAAGGCCACAATAATACTCATGTTTATAAATCCAGGCAATATTGGGATTCCGTAACACCCCTAAATGATGTAATCCTATGTAGTTCTGATTATTCAGGTTTGAGTTACCAAATGATTGTATTTCAAATAATAAATTGTTGAAAGATCTACTGGCGATACCGCGGGCCAAAATAATCAATACCCTTTCTTCCACTAATACTTTGTCGGGATGTTCAGAGTTCTTTCAATGCAGATCCAAGGTGTCGGAATCAATTTCTGATAGTCATGCACCTTTTCAATCGAGATTACCCATAAAACAGTCTGGTAATCTCCATCCCTAGGTTAACTGAAATGACAGTGTCACCATTAGAAAGAAAATGGAAGAAAGACATGAATGTATTATGCCTTACTAATGTGAAAATAGCCACCAAAGAGTATAAAAATGCAATATTTGTGGCGATATCTAAATATCTTCACAATAAGATTCAAAACTCATTAAATAGACATAGAGAGATTTTTGCTACTATTTACAATGTTCTCCGTCCCTGCAGTTATTCTGCTGCTACTATGCCATCTTTAGCACGAGCCAACACCTTTAATGAGTTTTTTGTGAATAAAATCTTCAACATTCAGGAAAGAATTGATCAGTCAGTGACAGTTGGTTTCGATCATCACCGCCATCTTCCAGATTTGATTTTAGCCCGGTTTCTCAGGAGAACATCACTACTCTTAAGAAAAACTTGAAACCAACCAAACCAACTAATGACGCTCTCTAGGTTTTACCAGCCTGTGAAGCACAACTCCATGCTGAGGCCCTGCTCAGTTCATTACTACTTGTATTAACTATTTCTTAGAACAAAAATTCGTTTCTTCTGTGCTGAAACTTTCCACAGTTTCTCCATTGCTAAATAAACCTATGCTTGACGCAAGTGACTTTGAGAATTACCATCTGGCTACTGGACTTCCCTGGCCAGCCAAAATTCTGGAAGAAGTGGTAATTAATCAATTACAGGAACATGTGGAAAAAATACTCATTGCTTGATACCCGTCAGTCTGGCTTCTGCCCTTTTCATGGAACTGAGGCCACACTGTTGGTGGTCTGGGATGACATCCTGACAGCTGCCGACGACAGAGAACTCACTTTATTGGTGAAGTTGGACCTATCAGTGGCCTTCGACACAATGGGTCATGGGATTCTACTGTCCCCTTTAGTATTGGTGGGTGGTGTACGAGATCATGTGTTGCGCTGGTTTAGGTCCTTTCTTTCCAACCATTATCAACAATTCACAAGCTACCTCTCAGACGCTCTACAACTGAAGTGTGAGGTCCCCAGGACTTGTCGCTCTTGCCTTTTCTGTTTAACCTTTACTTACAACCATTGATGGCTATCTTTACAAAATCTTATATTTGTCTCGACGACACTCAGATTTACCTTAGAGTTGACAAATCGGCAGAGTCACAACACAATGTAGTACAATGTTAAGAGGAGGTGGGGCAATGAATATCCTGGAATCGGCTCCAACCGAATCCTAACAAAACAGAGGTTATCCTGTTTAGTCCAAAACATCTTTTAGCGGAGCAAGCCAAGTGTCCCCGTCACCCTGCTTTCTGAGATCTAGGTTTGCTTATACCTTTACAATCAAGACTCTGGGATGTGTTTGGCAGTCTAATCTCGGAAGTGAGCATCAGGTTGGTGCAAATGTTCAATCAGTGTTCCACTCTCTTCGTCATTTACACCTAGATCTCCCATACACTCCCCAGAAAGACATAATTGTGGTTGAGGTGTTAATTAATGCTAGACTAGATTACGGTAATAATACTCTAACAAGTATCTGAGCTAGAAAAATGCCTTGACTTCAGAGAGCCCAGAATGCAGTGGTATGACCTATTTTGAAAACATCTGAATCTGTTTCGATCTCACCTTTGCACAGAACACAACACTGTCTCTCTATCAAAGAATAGATTTCAAGACCCCTGCCTGGTTTTTAAGTGTGTGCATAATTTAGTACCAAGATATCGGTAAAATAAATGGACACGCTATGAGTCATCGCTCTTGCTGCGTTCCTCAGACAAATTTTTACTGGTTATCCCATCCTCCAGATGTGTCTATAGGAGTCAAAGGCGTTTTTCTGTTTATGGGCCGAGATTGTGGAATGCCTTGCCGGCTGATATTCCGAGCATCACGCAACTTGCCCGATTCTATTTGTTTAAATAGCTGACCCCCTCGCGAATGACACTTACTTCCCAGGCTCACTTTTATTGGTTTATTCGAGCCAACACTTCTTCCACCTGCGCTGTTTGATCTGTCTTTTGCGTGATACAAATGGTTCAAAATTCAAAAGTCAAAATTCCTTAATGATAGTGACGCCTTTTATATCAGGGTTCCTGTTCATATTCCCTGTAATGGGGTGTCCTAATGGTGTGGGCAGATGTTCATCAAAGTGGTATCCAATTCATTTATATACAATGTGAACTTTCATATTGCCCGTCGTTGCAAATCCGCCCTGTTCAACGTCGGCGTCTCGCGTGCTTTGTAAAATGTAACGTAAAAGTATGGTTTTGAAATCTCTAGTAAAATCCTTACTTTGTGATAAAACTACATCCTGCGTGTTATCTGTATGTTTCAAGCATATTCTCCAGATGCAAGAATGTATACTCAACAGGCACGAACTAAAAAGTCAAAAACGTTGATGAATTTGGGACGTCCACAGAGGTTAAAATATTATACAAACTTCTCCCTGAAACGACTGGACACTTGGCTCTCCATTAAATGATATAAAACACAATAACATTGTCAATTTAAAAGCTACTTCCCTACAAGAGAGACTCCATTTGTCAGGCCACTTAGAAAGCAGGTACAAACTTTTTTCGCAACCCATAAATAAGAACTTCTTAACCGTGGAGATCTTCTCAACCTAACACTTTTCTGTGGCCCACACAAGGAAGGATCTCTTTCCCCTGTTCCACAATCCTACTCAATCGAGTGGAGTTTGATTGACACATGGAAATGTACTGTTCCATATAAGACATACCAGAGCACAGTGTATTGCATTTTACTGCAGCAGTTTTCCATGAGGGAAGATCTTCTTGAAAAGTACATTTAAATACCAGTAGGGGTGGTATAAGAGGGGATCTCAATATGTTTATAAGAACCAGTGAGACCAAAAGGAATGTACTAGTTCATATTTGTTTTGAGTTCCCGGTCCCCAAGCTGCTCTGATACGTTTAGACGCGTGTCCCGACAGGTCTGGGATCTTTCAGGATCTGCTGGAATGCTACAAGCCATGCGCTAAAGCTCACCCGCCAAAATCCTATCCGGACCTCTTTGCACCTCTTGAAAAAACTAAGACACATCAGAGGAATTATTGAGGCCAGATGCACCCAAAATCTTGCAACTTGAAAACCAACCGCATTCAGAAAGGGATAGAACACGTGGTTTCTTAGATAAACAACACCATTCCATTCTTACATCCCTCCCCAAACATACACCAGATCCAAAACCGCCAAGACCACCGTTGAGGCAGTGAAATGTTACCTGGATAATTGACCTTTCCCAAACATCTCTTCTACCTTTTTCGAATGATCGACTGAAAAACTATTGAGTTGAAAAACATTCTGAAAATGTTTAATCTCTAAAAATATCACTTTGATGCCTGCAGAAATCACAAATTGTTAGTAACCTGATGACATTTTTGAACACAATAATGTCTTGCCCACACGCCCTGTTTATTTGCAAATCTAAAAGGTTGCTCACAGAAGAGGTATCTTGTGTTGGTGCCTGAGGCTAGTTCTTTCACTTGGTGGCCTGTTTCTCTGATGAAAAAAATCCAGAGTCGCGTCTGAACCCATGGGCACCAGGGAGTGAGCAACTACATCCTGGATAGTATCAGGGCCTTTGAAACTAACACCAGTTGCGATCAAGATCCCGGCCAAAATCTCCAAATCCAAACAATGTTCTCCTTAGTTTGGGTCCTTTGCATGATGTCAAAGTATTGCCAAGATGTGTTCTCTATTTGTGCATTCTTTCTCGAAATAATAAAAAAAACTGTTGGTTTAAGCCTGGAATTTTTGTTGCCATTTCCTTCAGTTATATTTCATTTAGAAGTGCTTGCATTCATTAGAGGCAAACGTGCATTGCGCTTACTTACCGTGGCATGTCCAAATTCAACCGAACGTCAACGTACGGAGAGCCTTCTCCAGGTATTAAAGGTGTGGTAAGGCCTTTGCTCTCACAAATATTTAATGTATGGGCAGTACCCTTTTTCAGGGTGACCCGCCATCCTGAAGACGGTCATAAGATCTGTAATTTTAAGGAAGTTACCTCTTAGGCTTCTTGTAGGTTGCTTCAAGTTTATTCACATCTTCGTAAGTTACAGTTACATACAGAAGTTACATAGAACAATACACTGGCACCTAGCACCCAGGCAGGGACTCTCCAACTGCTTGAGCTTGGAACCCTCACTCACACACATTCTCTCATCCACAACAGAACATTCTACATGACATCATAGACTTCCACATACACTCACAAGCACTATACAACACATCTCCCTTCCTGACAAATACACTACACACACAAAGAGGTTTGTCACAACACACCTCCCTTTCTTAAGAAGACACCACACACCCACACGAAAGCACATCACAATACACCTCCTATCCATCCGGAATCACTCCACTCACCCAACACACTAAGTACCTTGTTTAGAGAATCGGCAACTCTGTAAAACAAACAGAGGTGTTCCCCCCTCCCCTTTAACTTAGATTCCAAAACCCAGAAGGCGTCCCTCCCTCTCTACCCAAGGTGTATCTCCAAAACAACACAGAACCTGGCATGACTCACACACCACTCTTACTGACCTGACGTGACTCACACACACCACTCTTACTGACCTGTCGTGACTCATGCACACCCTTCTTACTGGCCTGGTGTGACTCACACACACCCTTTTACTGACCTAGCGTGACTCACACACACCACTCAGACTAACCTGATGTGACTCACACTCACCACTCTTACTGACCTGGTGTGACTCACACACACACACACACCACTCAGAATAACCTAGCGTGACTCACACACACTACTCAGACTAACCTGGCGTGACTCACACACACCCCTCTTACTGACCTGGCGTGACTCATAGACACCACTCTTATTGATCTGGCGTGACTCACACACACCACTCAGACTAACCTGATGTGACTCACCCCCACCCTTCTTACTGACCTGGCGTGACTCATACACACCCTTCTTACTGGCCTGGCGTGACTCACACACACACCCCTCTTACTTACCTGGCGTGACTCACACACACCACTCTTACTGACCTGGCATGACTCACACGCACCACTCTTACTGACCAGGCTACTGACCACTCTGACCTTTGTAAAACATACATCACAGTATGTGAACACTTGAAAGTGATTTTTCAAAGGTTAAAAACGAACTAAAATTCCTTGTTGAATTAAACCAACTTAAATCTGCAAAACCTCAAACTTTGGTTATATCTGTAGTTATATCTACATACATCTCTGCAAAGCTTTATAACTATTATCTCTAAAAGTCCATAACCAGTCTATGGCTCTAACCTGCACTTCCATTTCTTAAACCTACAAGTCCATGTTGCGTTTCCGTAACCTCATGCTACAAATCCTCAAGAGGTTAGTTTCTACATTTCAGCAAAATATCCATCACCTCTCCTCTAAGATGCCGCTCAACTACTACCATTCTGGTCCATTCCCACACTTTATGTGCATTGCTAATTCTACACACATTCCTGCACATTAACAAACACAGCGACATTTTATCTGCGACTAATTAAAGTCCTAAAAGTCCATAGCCAGTCTATGGCTCTAACCTGGAATTCCTCAAAAATGTTATTCAAACTAAACAAACACTGCACACTATAGTACTACAATCTTTACACCATGCCAGTTTTTGACATCTCCAGACCGTACCATACACCTTTGTACTCATGTAAGATAGACTGCCAACATGCCTCCCACACATATAACCCAAATGCAATACTTCTCGTTGACAAACCTTTTGTGTTTATCTCGTGATACCAAAAGCAAAATTACGGCGCTGCATCACTTATTGCAGCCCCAGCAAAAATAACTCATGGGCCTGATTACACGGTAGGCGGTAAGGGTTTACCGGTACCGATATTTTACCGGTACCGGTAAACCCTTACTGCCTTACTACGAGGTCCCTTTGCGGGTTGGAGAATTTAACGCCTGCTTTTTGCAGGCGTTAAAAACCAACCCGCAAAGGGACCAGGGAGCTAATTACGGTACCGCAATTTGCGGTGCCGTAATTAGCACCTTCCCATTCCCATTATGCCCTATGGGGCAAAAATGGGAATGGGGAAGGGCAATGGGGGAAGGGGGAATTGCCGCCCCACCAACCTTGGAATAGGGCGGTAATTCCCCTTTCCACCAAGGCGGTGCCGGTATTTTAGCGGCATGGACCAAGGTGCTAATAGCACCGTGGTCCACCGCCGTCCGTGTAATGAGGCCCATTGTGCCAATTTATTCTACATGTAAAGGATACATTTAATGTGTCCATCTTCCCGACAAACTGAAGGGTACATAACATGTTCACACAAATGAATCCACGGCCGGATGGCATCTTCTCCATACCTCCAGTTCAAGCTCTGCTGCCATTCCAAATCACATGCAGTCAACAGTACCTTGACTCCTTGCAGTACTTCATGTTCATCCCGGTCCGGCACTCCTTGTTCCAATATCTTATTGAAACCCCTTGTCACCTTCACTTTGCGGGTCACTCGCTTCACACTTACGGGCGCGGTCTAACTCCTGCACCATGCGTTGTAGTGCGCATCACCTTGCCTTTACTCCTGCACATGACTACGTTTGCCCTCTGACCCTCTCCCTCATCACACCGCTCTTGAATGAAGGACGAAACTCAAAAAAATGAAAAGTTTCCTTCCAGTAGTATCAATGAGGTCATGTCCACTAACGTTGTGAGGTGTTTTGCTCTAGCACGGCCGTCTGTTCACCGTTGACTGCAACTTGGAGATTACCCATACTTCCAATCAGCCCCATCTTCGTATTCCACAACACGGACTGCAGGACATTCAAAACATGCCAACGAAACATTGCTGACTCGTCTCCGACACAGAACCTCAACCAGACGAACAGCGTGTGACATCACACGCTTCCAGCAGAGCACAGGTCCTTTTCTCGAACACTGTGCTTGAAGCATCGGAGACCCTTGCTTCAGTGTTCCTAAGCACTTTCTGTCCATCACCATCTCCCTATGCACCCAATGTGATATCACCAGTCACAGGACCGCAGCGGAGCGCTCCAGTTGCTTAACAGTTTCTTGCTGCCCAAGCTGCTCCGGATCTCACGCTGCCACATAAATGCCCATAACACAACTTGCACTTCTGAGGGCAACACGTAGCATTTTCTCATTCCCACAACCCCCGATGGCATCACAGTGAGTAAGTGTGCGGGTGACACCCTTGCAACCCCTGGCCCCCTTGTTCACTATAATGACACTGAATGGAGGATTTATTTGACATTTTCAGCTGTATGTAATTTTCGTACAGCGGATTTTCGAACGAATCTTCCATTTGTTTTTTTAGTCTCAAATATTTATACAGATTTCCCCAACATATTGGGGCACATACTAGCACCCTGGATGGATGTGGCAGCCAATCCTGTTACTCAAGACCCTGGATGACCCTAACGATCCAAACCCAGATTTACAGCAAGCTGCACAGTACTCACACCTGCCCTCCTGCCTGATTCCTCTGCCCACCCACCTGCCCAACTCTCTCCCACTGCCCCCACTCCTCGTCCAACCCTGCCAACACCCAAGCCCCTAGAATCTCGATACTCACTGCATAACCATACCCCTGCATAATGGCCTGCAGAAGTAGTCATGGAAATGAAAGAGGGACTCCAAAGAGAGCCCCCTCCCTCCATTTGCATGGTGGCCATTGTTACTGATCTATTTATGTCTAAAACAACGAGCGACAATGGGAGAATAAATTGCTATCAGCATCCCAGCTAGCAAATTCGATGCGCTAATAGCAATATTCACCAATTCTACGATCTGTTCTGGTTGGAAACGGTCTCTGGCATAATAACTTAACCCCGGGCCATTACCATTCAGTGCAGCCCGTGGACAGAGGACACCATCCTGCTGCTCGAGCTTAGATGTCTTTTCAAAGACACTTGCTGACAGCCCATACGATATGCACATGCCTTTCCTCAAAAAGCACCATGCACTAGACAATTTGAACCGTTTTCTCTCTGGGGGACTCACTTGGTAGCTCTGTCAATGTTCAGGCATTTTTTTTCCCTATCTCCTCCTTGAGAAAACCACTGTTCTGTCTCTGTGAAATGATGTACACTCAATACCATATGAAAGACGAATAGTGATTTTATTTGAGTAGAGGGATTAGCCCACCGGCTCTCTCACAACCCCAACGACCAATGACTATTGGAACATTCCTCTTCAGCATCTTTCCTCTGACATTCCATGTGCCATGTTCCACACTCCTTACAGCTATGTGGAAGGTGGCACATGGAACATGGAACTCCCAGAGTGATTCAACAATGAGATACTACACACCACTTCTTTCTTTTTTTTTTACCATCAATGCCATTTTGCACCTCTCACAAAATGAGCCCCTATTTGCTCTCATTAAACGCCAGCATCTCGGTTGCTTGCACCTGCAAATAGTGAGCAAAATGGTTGCTGCTATCTTTTCTGTATCACCCGAGACTCAAAATTATCCTAGGAATGCATTGTACTAGTTCCCATTTAACAAAAATGGCTGCCAAGACCTTGCAAGGGTTGTCAGCCTATAGCCAAGGCCGGCAGCCATCTCTCCCTCCCCTCACACGTTTGTCCTTCTTCTTTCTCTTCCACTTTCAGGCTGTGATCTAGTTACCCCTGATCTGGGCCCAAAAAGTCAGATATTCAGACGAGGTACACGTGATGTGAGAGCACGGTATAAAAGCTTATTAACATACATATCTAATGTACTGTACTTATATCTGCTTGCAGAGGCCTTTCAGGCCTCCAAGTCTAAAAAAGTGTTCAATGCAGCTAAACCACATATATAGAACTGCCGACCCCCCAATAGCACAAAGGCATGCCACACCAAAGGAGCCACAACAGCAAATCCCAGCCAGGCATTGGGTTCCCAAAAGTGCTCTAAAGAAAAGCAATTAAACATTAAAGCAAAAGGAAATAAAACTTTGATACAAGTTAGAAGCTTCATGCTCCATGCCATTCTGAAAGAGGAGGGGTGAAAGAGAGAAGGTGAAGGGATGGTTCTAGAAGAAGCGGTTTAAGAAGGTAATGGCTGGGGAGAGAAGAGTGGCATGGAGCAGGGGCTTATATGTTCGGATCTTATGAGGAAGCATAATAAACAGCTCAACACAAAGTACTCAGGTGTGAGCTGCTTTACTCAATCCATTGACGTTGAGCTGAGTGGAGAACGTAAAACCCCTGCAGTCACCCGTATCTGGAGGAGCGATCGGGACTAGTAAAGTGCCATCGACGCAACGCTTTTGCTCCACTGAAATGCGATCAGGACCAAATCATCGAAAAGTGGGGAATAAAAAATACCATTGCATGGCACATATTAAGTTTAACATCAACTGCGAACCAGGAGAAGAAGGGTGTGCACAACCAAGCACGGACTAGAGGAAGGCACCCAGTGGCTCACTTGAGGTGCATGTTGCCATGTACTGACTAGAGAACGGCATCCAACAAGGGATAGACGCCAATAGGGGTGTGCTCCTCCAGAAAGGCAACACGGCTCATGATAACTGATTGAGGTGAGGCACGAATTGTGTACACGTCGATACATGGAACGGGACAGTTGTAGTCCTTGATTGGGCGCAACCTGTTAAAAAGGGGAGGTGGGTCATACACAACAAAGATGCAGAACGTACAGGGCCCAGCAGTATTCATTGCACAACCTGGAACCCCCAGAGTGAAATAAGGCTCAAGGAAAACATGATTCTTACACTACCTCAAGGCCGCATGTGGTGGTGGTGTGGGGATGGATTGGAAGGTATCACTGTTAAAGCACTGTCTAGGGTATGAAGGCCAACCGATATATGAAACACTCCCAGAACTAGACAATGGAAACGAAGTAGGCGAAGGCCTGAGTGAGTTGGAATATGCTCTCATGAAACTCTACAAACACTTTAATCCCAAGACAAGTACAATACTCAAGAGGTATAATTTAGCAAGATGGAACAGGAAGCAAATGAAAGTGTGCCGGAATATGCCACGGCACTAACGCAGCTAGCTAGTAGTTGCAACTCTGGGGATAGGCTTGATGAGCACATTCGAGATCAATTCATAGCGAGATGTTATTGAGATAAAACATGAGAGGAACAGAGGTTAAAAGATCACCCCAGTTTAGAAGAGGTATTGGTAATTGCAAAGCGAGTGCCGCATTCAATGTTGTTTCTGGCTCGTCTTTTAGAGTGAAAAGCACAGGAAACGGAAATGGTGATGATGGTCGATGATGGAAACAAGACCAAACAGCGCAAAGGAGGGAAGAGAAGAGAAAGGCGAGACTGGAAAAAGGAGGTGGGACGAAGGGGTGGTGATGGAAGCAGCCAAGAGAAGGCATGCTTTGGTTTTGGAAGCAAAGTACATTTATCTGGTGCACCAAATTGCCTGGGGCGGACGGTGATGAGTAGGAAATGTAACAGATGGGTACATTTCGCTAATTACTGTAAACATTTGGAGGAACGAGCAAGAGTTTGAGTGTGGTGTGTGCCAATGTGAGCGGTTGTGGCGAGTCAGATGAAAGTGACGATGTGGGAGAGGCGGATATATGTCCCATAAGCGTTGTCAGGGAAAGAGATGAAAGCGATGAGAGCCCCATGGTGGAAATATTGATCAGTGGGAGAGCTGTTCACATGATGGTAGATTTAAGAAGTGTGAAGTGTGAGAAGGTATGCTTGGGGAAACTGGAAGACTTGGTACCTCCTAACATTAGCCATGGTGGCTACAACATGGATAAAATTGAGATTTTAGGGCTTTTTCCTGCAAGCTTGGGATTCAAAGGTGGAGAAGTACTGGGCAAGGAATATGTGACAAAAAAGGGTGGGACTTTTAAGGGTGGCACCTAACAAGCAAACAATAAAAAAAATAAGTTGGAAAGAGCAGGGGAAATTAACAATTAACCTGATCCAAATATTGATGAGCAGGTTCAAATAGTACATGAAGGTGTAACGGTTTATTGAGAAGCCACCCTTAACACAGGGAGTCCCTTCCCTCCCCACTCAAGTGGTTATTCAAAAAACTGTTTAACAGATTCTTTTTCTTAGCCCTATCCCAGACACATATCATGCCCCTTCTATCCCTCTCCCCTGAGCTAACAATGAGCCAAGAACCAGGCCGGTGTACGGGAAATATATTGGTATTTATTTGAATTAACAGTCATAGAAATAAGCATGAAAATATCAGAAACACCACTTTATCCGTGGCACAACACAATCAACTTCACTCAGCATAAATAAATCTCAAAGTGAGTTAAAAAGAAGACAGACACAATTCTTCCCTTTCTGTAAATCTCACTTCACAAAATAATTCCACTGACCAATAATATCATTTCTCCCCACACTTTTGGTTTAAAACAAACACAGGGCGATGTATCGCTTTGTTTTTCAGACCCCCCCCCCTTGCTTTGGTGTATGTTGGAAAGTCAGCCAGAGAAATGTGACTGCTTTGGGGAATTTTGGATTTTGAAAGGCCTGTGTTGGGGAAGCGGGATAACAAGGTTGAACTGATTCAAGAACAAAGACACTCGTCTTCCTTATTGAAGTCAGGGTCAGCTGGACAACAAGGATTACCCAATTAAATTATAGGCTATAGTTTTCAGCGCACACTGGGAAGTGAGCTTTGTTAATTTCGAATTTTAACAAAATTCACCCCATAGTGTTCTGCCAAATGGGGAATCAATTAAATTAACATTTTTGGTTATATAGGCTAAGGATATACACAGTCCCCCCCCCCCCCCACACTCTTTATAATGGGAAAGAATTCAGGGCAATCAGACACCCCCCACCTTTTGGTTTTCCAGAGCTTAGTTCTACTTACATAGCAAGCCTCTGTTTAAGGTTCAGGAAAGCCAGCTGCTCTCCGGACACTCTGAAACGATAGGGCAGGAGTATGGTCAATCCACTCTCAAAAATGGCCCCCCGCTCTCCACCACAGGACCCAGTCAGCTTTGAGGCCTCCTAGAAATTGACAGCTCCACCCAGATGCACTCTCAGCAATCTCCTCTGGTGTCTCCTTACAGCTGTCAGATGGTGAGTTTCAGCAGCTTTCTTGTCTTTCTCCTTTTTCTGTCACTCGGTTTTTGTGTCTCTCCTGTCCTAGTGCAGTCCCCCTTATATGGCAGAAATGACATCACCCATTTTACAATCTTGGGGAAGTACCCTGCAATAATCCCTGCCACTAGGATTGGACAGTTACTCCTCTCTCTGCTCCCAACCCTGCCTGCAAGTCAGGATTGGTTTAGGGGTTTGGAGCAACATATGCCATTTGCTATTTATAATTGCCCTTTTGTTCTCATTTCAACTTTTTGTCAAACACGACTTATGTATCACAACATACTAGCAACTGCCACACCAAACATATTTTCAGTTTTAGCTGATCATGGAGAATTAGATAAGCCGACCACCAAATCCATACCATGTAGCACGGCCATGTGGCACCTTTCTGCCGTTTCCATAAAATGCACACTAGTTATGAAGATGTAAGTTATTAAGCATATCCATAATTTCATTTTCCACCTTTTCACCAACTCTCACATTTGGAACATGTGCAGACCAGCCAGAAACCTAATCTAACATGCCATTACAGATCCCAGAGTCACAGGTAGATGCATTTTATATCCCCAAAATTGCCTGGAAATTACATCAAAAATTAAATCAATCCACGTTATGGTTGCTGCAATAATAGTCCTTTTAAATTAATTGTGAATGTTCATGTTCAGCAAATCGGAGGTCTGCTTCATCCAGCCCAGCCATCTGTCTCCCTGGGTCAGTCTGTGAACAGAGTTTTTTTTATGAGTCTCTTTTAAGTTGGTAGTTGGCTCTTTGAAGTGGGTACCCCCATGTTCACACATATTAGTCATGCTTAAGCCAAGGTTGAATTTCATTGAAGACCCTTCTTTCAACAAGTATGGAGGACACTAGGCTTTCAAAACCTTCAGCAGCACATTGTATTGCGGGTGGGCCATTAGATGGGAGATGTGACATCCAGGCTGGAAGTGGAAGTTTTCCTTTGTGATTTTTTGACCACTGCCAGAAATTTATTGTATGATAATTCAGTTTGGTGCAATTTATATTACCGGAATGATGCATATAAAATTGCACATTTGAAAGTCATCCTGGGGAAATGCTGAATACTTTTGTTAATAAAGGTAATATAGTTAAAAGTGTTTTGAAGGTTTAAAATAAAAACAAGGGAACATGTGCAGAGAATAAAGCAGGCCTGAGACTGTTGTTCAGTGACAGGGGGCCTCATTATGACCTTGGCGGTACGGTAGCTGTGCTGGTAAAAATGGCACGGCTGCCGCCATGGTCATTTTTTCCCAGCGCCCGACAATGGGGACCTACTGGGGCATTACAGCCCCAGTAGTCCTGGTAATTCCCCATTGCCGGCCGCCAGAAAAAATTACTCCCCATTCCCATATAATGGTGCCGGTGCTACCGTCAAGGTCTGCGAGCGTGTGCCGTTCTGCCCGCCAGAAGGCACCCGCTCGAAGAACTCGGAGTATGCCGGTCCGGTAACAATGGTGCTGTAAGATTACCGGCAATGTTTTTAAGGGACCGGCATACTCATAATGAGGCCCAGAGAGTCACACTGTTAAGCAAGGGTCTCTAACACCAGTGGTCAAGTCCTAAAAAAAGTGGGAGGATTCATTAGCATACCAATTGAATGTGGTGTCACCAGAAATTAGCATATGAATGTGTCATCTGAAAAAGTGGAGGAGGGCTTCTGAAAAAAGTGGTGGGGGGCTCTGTCCACCGCGTGTACTCTCGAATTGTGCCCTGTCTAACACTGATTAGGAAGTTCAAAGCCTGTGACAAGAAGAGTGGAAAAATGAGTTAGGACCTGATTTGGGTATGTTCGCTGAATAAAGTAGCTGGCATGTACACTCAAGGTTAATTCTGCATTTGTTTACAGAGAAGCTGCTTTCTCCAAATCCGAGTTCATCAAAGCCTTCTCACAGCCACGCGTAATGTTGCATTTCTGTGTCTTTTATCATGCAATGGCCTCCATTTTGATGGCCTCTTGGTGCTTAGGGACCTGCAAAACATGGGTTGGGATGGGGCTGGTTGGGGTGGGAAGCTTGTAGGGGTAGATTGAAGAGAGGAATAGAGCTGTTTCTGCCATGTTGCAGATACCTGACTATTTAGGCAGGTATTTTCTAGGTGTTTCTGGGAGTATGTTGTCTGGTGAGACCCAGTCTGGACATACCCTTGGGTGGAAGTTAGGAACGGACTCACCACCGTTTGCAGTGGGGCCGATGCAAAGGAAATCCAAACCCTCAGGCAGGACTGCACCTCGCAACCAAGGAGGTGAGGCCAACCCAATGGCAGGAACAGCCAACAGGAACATCCTTGAACAAATGGGAGGTCTGCTTCATCCAGCCCAGCCATCTGTCAGCCGGCAGCGTTGTTAAGTGGACAGGATGATAGGTGGAACGTCAGAAAGTTAGTGGTTGTAGAGGCAAGGGCATATTATTAAGATCAGGGTCTAAAGGCGGCATCTCATCTTCCCTACCTGGGCCCGGAAGTCCTATAAATCTCAGCAGTTACCTAGGATGGCAAATCCAACAGGTGACACCACTAACAGGAAGCACAGAACACTTGATTGGCAGCTGATGGTTCTTCTGGGGCAGTGCAAGGTTCCCTCCAGGGCTAGCACAGTCAGAGACCTGACAAGATGGTGAAGGGAAAGAACAGCAAAGGAACATGGGAAGTCCCTAGGTAGGATGAACTAAGGTTTTAGACTTCAAAGGGACAATACTGGTAGTCAGGTATGGGAGCAAAGTCAGGGCTACAAGTCTATGAGAGATCACGAGGTATCACACACTGGAAAACACTGGCTTGCAGACGGGCTCACAAGTGCCAGGGTTTGTAAAAGGATGAGGTAACACACAACAGGGCAACAAGCACGTGGCGACAAAGGGTGAAGCAGGGCAGACAGAGTCTGTGTATGACAGGAGCAGCTGCCAGTGGGTGGAGAAATGAGAGCTGGGTTAAGGGGTGAAGAGATGACCACCTGGAGAAGGCAGGCCTATAGGCAACGCTAGAATTTTCCTGGTAGGCCTCGGCACCCTGGGCATGTTTTGTGTGGTATTTCTGCAACCACCGTGAAGAGGAGGAGTCATCAGGAAATGGCAGTTCAGAACCCTGGCATTGCGGCAAACCTCAGCAACGGGATCAAGCATCTTGCAAGACGCATGCGCCCACTCCACAGGAAGCGTCAGTGTTGCCGGCCGCGAAGCCGCTCGTAGGTCTGCATGCTGTGGATGTCTGACAGGGACTCTGGTTGGTACAAAGTGTGAACTTGCGTAGTGACTTAGCCAGGTTGATACACGTATGGCATATGCTTTGATGGTGTGTTTTAAGGTGTTTGGCATTGCGCGCTTCAGTGTTATGGTGTCGTGGAGGGATCTTATGTGACATTTGTACACCGCCTGACAGCCACTGTCGTGTAAATGGGTCTCAACTCGCAGACAGGTAGAGCAACATGACAGCAAAGATGTATATTAACAATGGGAAGTCCTTTGCCATGCGGTGTTCCAGGTTGGGACAAGGGCACAGCAGGACCCACTCTCATGGTTAGCGGTTTTATCCAGACAATTTCCCATGTGCGGGCAATCAGGTGAATTGGGCTCCCCCTCGAGACAATCTCTGGCTGTCTTTTGGGGTTTAGTATTCTACGTGTGTGATAGGTTTGGAGTTCCACTCATTGGCCTCTTGACTTTCTGAGCACACACTTTGCTCCCCAAGTTCTTTTCCAGGGCACCGGACCCCAAAGTACAGTGTTGATATCAGATTGTTTCAATATCTGGATGATTGCATAAGCATTGTTGCATATTTCACCCAATAGTTGGGCCTTTCACCCAATCTTTGGGTCTTTCAGGAGGGAGGGAGTACTATTGGTGCTGGTAGTCCCATTAAGGACTTGCACAAATTGGACACTCCCACCCCCCAGACATATGTATTTGCAAAGTAAATCCTTGCAGTCGCTCCCCCCACTGGCGATCTCTCTCTTCTGGCCAGATCTCAGCATTGCATGAAGTTTTCAATTTAGAAGTCAGGAGGGGTAGTGTTTGAATGCCTGGGCCTCTCTGGTGATCAGGCCTAGACACAGCTTATCATTGCTCTCCCAGTATGCCAGGAACCACTGGGGGTCCCTGGCATACATCAACTGGGCTTTGCCCCTGTATGAACCACCTGCACACTGTCAGCATTTGTAAAGGGAAGGGTATTTCATAAATTTACTCCCCACCGCTTCAATTATTCTGACACTTTACATTCTAGGCCCATTATTTAAAATCACTCTCATCATTAAAAGTATGCAATATCAGTGAAGAGGAATCAAATCACCTGTCATACCGTGAAGTGAATCTTCTGGACCTAAGAAAGTGGCTGGTGATCTGACCATGCGCACACACAGGCTGCAAATGTCATAACAAGAGTACACTAAAAAGTTATGCGTGTGTACAGCCCCTTCTAGGCAAAGCGGTACCTGTTCACAGCACTGGAGTAACACAAACTGTGACCCCCCCTGCAAGCTATGCTGAGTGTCGCCCCCCTAAGCTTCTCAACAAAACATGGGATGTGCCACACTCCGGGGCGTTCTGGACCACCATGCATGAGCAGTGCCCATGATGGTCATGCCGCTGCAGGGGCAGACGCGCACTGCGCTAGCTGAAAGATGCAAGTATGTTTTTTAATCAAAGCTTAAATATTTGCACCTAGCTTAGAATCAAGGGAGTGGTGCCTGGCCCCTGGCACCCAAATGCAGCAGCCACCAGTGGTGTCTGGTGAATTTTTAATTGGTGGGGCGTAACTGTATGCCACAAGTATGCAAGACTGACCTGGCGTAGTGAGGGAGCCCAAATTAACAAAAAGAGGGTTTGTGGGCTGGGGGGAATCTCCCCCGAAAACATATTTTGAATAATGAGGTAAAGTTGTGGATTATTCAGCACACTTTCTGTGAATAATTGCGTAAAAAGCCAGACAGTCTGCAATTGGTTTTGTACAGGAACTCATGAAAAGATCCAATAGGTGCAAGTCACCAACAGGATACAGCAGCATTTCCCAACACGTTTTCATGCCTTTTTCTCATAATATATGCCAGTATAAAAAACATTTGTAAGCTGGCTATGCATGTACATTTCCATGCTGGCTGCACCAACATATGCCAGTCTTCCCGTATGTCTCGGGAGGATAGCTCAGCGGCAATGTGCTCGCCTTGGATGCAAGACGACATGAAGCAACACAGGTTCGATCCCCGTATCCGTGCTTAGAAATCTCTGGGTATTAAGGACGTTATAAATAACCTATCATATCATGGGCCAGGAGGATACCTCACGGGCAACACATTTGTCATAGAGGCAAGACAACACAGAGCAACACAGGTTCGAATTCCTGTGCTGCAGTTAGAAACTGGTCTCCGATATTAAGTGCATTATCAAAGAATAATTTAATTAAGAACATACTTCTAATTGTTCTGCACATATATGCCAGTAATGATAGTATAGCAAAACATGTCCATGCTGGCTCTGCCAATATGTACCAGTACCATCACATAAGAGCATAATCCAATTGGCTTTGAAATTAAAAATGCCATGCCACAATAAGACCACATGTGCAAACCGGCTTCAATTATATGCCAGTCTAGACACAACAGAACACTTACGATGCTTATTTTTTCATAGATGCTCAGTAGAAAAATGCCATGCAAAAGTAAGACATAGCTGCGCTAGCTGCACCCAAATGCCAATCCACCTATGTAATAACACTTATCATGCTTGCAATAACATGGATGGCCTGTCAACAATACCATGCCACAGTATGAAATGGCTAGACTGGCTACATCAAAATGCCAATCTAGCCATGTCATGCCACAGTAAGATATGGTTAGAATGGCTGCACCAAAATGCAGGTCTAGCCACGCAATTCCACATATGATGCTTGCTTTATCCCACTGCCCTCTACCCCTTAGGCTCCTTACCCACCAAAATCAGCTTCTCTGCCCAGCAAAAACACAAGCACACACAGATTCAAACAACATTCACTCCCTCACTTACACACACCATTTACTCACTCATTCACACGCACACCCAGCCACCCATACACCATACACTCATTCACACACACATTACATACAGAATGCACAACCTCGCATGCATGTGCACACACTTAATTTGTTTTTCTTAAGTGTTTCAAGTCACCCAGCCCCCGAGGTGACTTGATCTCCAGGAGGCCTCTGGCAATGGCTCCCACTCTCCACGCAGACCAGGAAGCTCCCTTCTCCGAGTGGCAGGCACACAGGAATGCCTTCCAGGATACTTTGATGAAGAGTAGCAGTTTTGCACAATAGTCCCTCGTAGCTCAGGGGGAGGTCTCCTTTGCAGGTCCTCTCTGGATCAGCCCTTGGGAGATGCTTTCAGATTATTGAAGAAATGCAGCAGCAGACTTCGCTTCCAGGTGGTCTTCAAGGAGCAGCTTCTTTTTGCTAACCTTCGACTTCAGCTACAGAACAAATTGGTGTGTGAGAGTTCCCCAGATAAACACATCTATCCCTCATTCACTCTGTCTGAGCCAGGCTCAGTCAGCCAATCACACACTAGGGAATTCATGCAGGCAGGCAGCCAACCAGGCTCACATGCATTCAGGCAATTCACTCCACCCAGACACCCATTATAAATTATGTGGATTTGAGCAACCACCCAGCCTTTCAGCACACTACACTGCATTCATGTCAGTTTCAGGTCTCATTCATTGTGTCACACACACAGAAACCAGACCCCCACAACAGAGAATGTGAGTTCACTTCAGACTCCATTCACACAGGTCCCACCCCTAGTGTGTACCCTCAACACACAACGCCTGGGAAGTCTCCAGTCAGTCAGACAAGAGGCACCCCCAGAGGCATATATATGGTATTTCCACCCCAACAGCCAGTCAGGGGGAAAGGGAACAATAGAGACATATATGGTGTTTCCATCCAACAGCCATTCAGGAGGAAGGGACAGAGTCAGGGCTTCCCAGGACTTTTGGAAACAAGGTACAAGGCAATAGAAACCAAGAGGCCACAGGGGCCATCTTGCCTCCTAACAGGGATCCATTGACTCCTATCGCAGGGCCTGGGTGTCCCAGAAATGGAGGACACTCAGAGCCACTGCCAAATCAGCATGTAGCTGCCAGCAGCCCATAACCTGCTGTGTGAGCAACACACAAGTGCCCAACAATAGGGGTAGAAGGGTGTAGCCATGCCCATGGGTGCCATAAGGGTATCTCATGGATGATGTTCACCTAAAGATAAGAATGAAGAGCTGTACTGCCAGAGGTCCAGGTGGGACCTCAGTGGCAGAAAACATAGAGAGAACATACACAGAGAAGTGGTAGGACAAGGACAGGGGGTATTTCCAGCATCACAATCTCTCTCTCTCATTTCGTCCGAATCCTCTCAACCTAGGTGCCTCCAAAAACATCTCAACTCAATTCTCTCACTTCCCAAACCCTCCTCCATCTCCTCTACTATTTCTGCTAATGATCTAGCTTTCTACTTTGCTTCAAATATTTCCAACATTCAAAATACTCTTGTCAATTACCTCCTATCCCCCACCTGCTCGCTTTTCTCCACCTCTACCCTCCTCTCCTGCAACAATGTCTTGCTTTGCCCCCAGTAACCTGGATGAGATTCTTGACCTTCTCCTCAGGGCTAACCCTTCACATGCCCCCATTGACCCTCCATCCCCACACATAGTGAAACTCATAGCTCCCAGCGTGCTTCATATCTTGATAATGATAAGTTATTTACATAGCGCTTTTGCCAAAGCATTTTACAGAGAACATATTTACATACAATATCACTAAGCCTAAGTTGGCCCTCATTTATTCACCTCGGAAAGATGAATGGCTGAGACGGCCTTTCCGGGATACAAACCTGCAACCTGCAGATCACACACAGATTGCAGCAGCAAGCGCTCAACCCACTGAGCTATCATGCCGGCTCTTTCGTCTTCAACTCCTCTCTTGAAAGGGTCACTTTTCCATCATGCTACAAGTCGGCAAATGTCATCCCTATCCTTAAAAAACGTGGCCTAGATCCTAACTGTCCTGCCACCTTTCGTCCTGTCTGTTTTCTACCTCACTATTCCAAAATCCTACAGCGTGCAGTTTTCAACTGGCTCACTGAGTTCCTTGACAAACACAGCCTTCGGGATCTTCTTCAATCTGGCTTCCAACCTCTGCACTCTACTGAGTCAGCTCTCCTCAATGTCAGCAACTACATCTCTTCCTTTCATCATACTAACCATTCATGTAGTCTTATTTTTCTTGACCTCTCTGCTGCCTTCGATACCATCAACCATTCTGACCTTTCGTCAAGACAATCTTTCATAGGCATCAGGGATAAGGCTCTGGCTTGGTTTGCTTCATTTCTGGTCCCCATAAACTTTCAGGTGTCCTGGAACAGCCTTACCTCCCCACTCAACCCCTTCACTGTTGGTGTTCCCCGAGGTTCAGTCCTGGGTCCATTTCTCTTCACTTTCTATACCTCTGCTCTTGGCACCTTGATCTCCTCCCATGGCTTCTCCTATCAACTCTTTGCTGATGACATACAGATCTTCTTCTCCATTCCCTCCTCATCCGAGGAGCTACAATTTAACATTTCTATGTCTCCACCATCAAATACTGGATGGCAGCTCACTCGCTCATGCTCAACTCCACTAAGACTGAGCTTCTCTAACTCCCATCTGAACAGGCTATTTCTTCCTCTCCACCTCTTCTCTTCTTCTCTCCTGATTACCTTCCTTACTCTGCTTCTGCTCGCAACATTCGGGTCGTCTTTGACCCATCTCATAACTTCTCGCTCTTCATCTCCAAATCTGCCATTGCGGCCAGACTTAATCTCCTCCACATCAGAAAAGTAAGTCATCTTCTTCCCTTCAACACTGCTAAGCACCTAATCTCCTCTTCAGCACTCTCCCAATCTGACTACTGTGCTACTCTATGGCCTTCCCAACTATGCTTTTTCACCTCCTGATAAAGTCCTCAACTTTGCTGTCCATACACTTTTCAACATTGCCTGCTTCACCTCCACCTCCACAGTCCGTCGCCATTTAGGCTGGTTACCTGTGAGATACTGGGCAAAGTATAAACTCATTCTCATCATCTTCAAAACTTGCCCACCATACCTATCGGCCCATCTCACTCCCTACTCTCCCCCTCGCTCCCTACGATCATCCTCGGCTAACCTCCTTGCCACCTCCCATGCCCTATGTGCTCCCTCTTGTTTCCGCTCTCTTTCTCTCCTCGCTCCCTTACACTGGAATTCTCTTCCTCTCTGCACTACTCCCACTCTATCTCTATTTAAATCCAACCTCCTAGCTCTCCTCCTTTCTGAAGAACCACATGCATATCATTCTATGCCACCACATCTCCCTGTTTGCCTTTCCTCTACCTTTCTGCGCCAACCCAATTGTACGTATCCCTTACTCCTTCATCCGAAAACTTCCCACGTCCTCCTCTGTTCCATTCATAGTTCATGCTCTACTGTCCTTGTCTCTGGTTCATGTGTCTACCTCCCCAGCATCATCTGGTCCTATAGCCACATCCTCTCACCCATTGTTAAGGACGCTGGTCTGCTCTGTACATCAATGTTTAAATGTTTTGTAAGCATTTTTTTGGCAAAGATTCATTGTCATTCCTATAATTTTCAATAAATAAATAAATATCCTCTTGGGGAGTTTATACAGTAAACTAATGTTGATGGGTTCAGGTGATGATTACTGATATTTTCTGGGCTAAATACTTTGTCAGGGTTTCCTCATTGTCCTGCAATCAGGCTGTTGCCTGGTGCTTGGCCATCCTCCAGGGGCAGAGATGTCTGGACTTCTCTTAAGAGGAGAAAATTTAAGAGATGTTTCATGCCGTGAACAAGGATGAGAAATGTTGAAATGAGGGTCGCTCTAGTCAGAATTCCAGTTTGTGCACAGGATGTAACATGGTGAAAGGGGCAACTGGGATGCTGCAAACCCCAGGCTATGGCAATTCCAGCTATTTACATTCCTTGAATGCCCTCCCCTGCCCTTACAACCCATGTGCATTTCCCTGCAGGGCCATCCCCTGAATTCTCCACTGTTCAACAGGCTCCTTTCTGCCAAGATTTCTGTCGAATCCCTTTGAACTGCTTCCTCAATAGGCCCCCTGTTCGCTGCTCGGTCTGCATCCTGCCAGATGTGCATCCATTGTTGGCAGCTGTCAATGAGCCATTCATAAATCGGTATAATTTAGTATGCATGCGTTCAACTGCACACCCCTCCTCGCACTGCTGTGCAAACTGTTATCCATTTGAATTCTCTTTGTTTCAGTCCCCCATCTGCATAACTATTGCACATCTATGCCGAATCTTTTCTATTTCCATTGATTGTTTACAGAAAAGAAAAACGACTCTGCGCTAACTCTTTTACGATGCTTCTTACACTCCTATGTTTACTGGGAGCTATGTTTTAGTGGGCAATATAGAAGAAGGAATTAGCATGTGTATGCGTCGCTGGAGGTGTGTATGGCGTATGACATTGGGATGTTCCATCACTAGTTTGTTTTTCTCCAGTCATGTGCCTGGTGCAAGTAGTACATCACAATTATAAAGCTGGAGATGGCATTAGGAAGCCCTCGGCCGCATCCACCTCCGCGCTGAGTCCTCTCTGCTCGTTTATCCTGACTACCCGCATGGAATGGTCACAAACAGGAATGGGAGTTTGGGCCGAACCTGGGTTCCAGCGCCTGTTGCCGTACCATGGAACTAATCCACGTGGATCTCTGCATCGCACATGCACACCAGGCAGAGATCATTAATGGCATCCACCATACAGTGCATGACACCGGTCAATAGGGTCATTCCGGGTTTAGAGCTAACCATGGAGTAATTAGCCCCATGGTTGCCTCCGAAACCGTCCAAAATCCGGCATGGTGGATGGAATAATTACCGGTCCAGGTTGGAGGGACCGGTAATTCCCCATTCACCTTTTGCCCTTCCCCATTCCCATTTCTGCCCCATAGGGCTCAATGGGAATGGGGAAGGAGGTAATTACGGCACCGTAAATTACGGTACCGTAATTACCTCCGAGGTACCTTTGCGGGTCCCGTACTTAACTCCTGCTAAAAGCAGGAGGTAAGGAAGGACCCGCAAAGGGACCTCGGAATACGGAGGTAAGGCATTACCGGCATCAGCACCCTTACCAGTGCCGGTAATCCCTTACCTCCAACCTCGTAATGACCCCCAATGGATTCTGACAGGCCGTGCCTGATTTTTCGTAGTTACACATGCTGACCCCATGGAGTGTCTGTCGTCTTCTCATCACATACAGAAGGATGCTTAGAGATGGACAGGCTCTCATAATGCCCTCGCCTTTAACCAAGTTTGCGTTCACAGTTATCATGCAGTCCATCCTGGACTTAGCCATTCCTTTCCCCCTGCCTTTGACGTCAATTATAGTACATCTAGTGCACTATAACATATACAGAGGAGGAAGGATAGCTCTGGGGCAACGCGTTTGTCTTGGAAGCAAAACAACACAGCGCAGCACAGGTTCAAATCCTGATCCCGTGCTTAGAAACTACTCGCTTAGCTGATATTAAGCACGTTATATATACACGGAGCAACACATGTTCGATCCCTGGGTCCGTGATTAGAAACCTCTGGGTATTAAGCGCGTTATAAATAACCTATCATGTTATATCATATCATAAAAGAACAATTATAAGTCCCAGATACAGTCAGAGAAATGAAATACATTCCCAGACAAGAAAAGGACTCCACGCTTCAAGGGGCTACTTGAGCACATCTGAAACCCATCTGAGTGGCATACGCTAGCCTTTATAATATCTATCTATGTTCCTAATTCTGCCCACATGCATATTGACTCTGATCTACGGACACTTTGGGAATTTACCCAGGTATCTTTCTGAACACATGACTGCGGCTTCATGCTTAACTGGGGCACATGCACCCAAGCGCTCACACACCACCCACCATGCTGTGGGCCTCATTACACGGTAGGCAGAGCACCACGGTGCTATTAGCACCTTGGTCCATGCCGGTAAAATACAGGCACCGCCTTGGAGGAAAGGGGAATTACCGCCCTATTCCAAGGTTGGCGGGGCGGTAATTCCCCCTTCACCCATTGCCCTTTCCCATTCCCATTTTTGCCCCATAGGGCTCTATGGGAATGGGGAAGGCGCTAATTACGGTGCCGCAAATTGCGGTACCGTAATTAGCACCCTGGTCCCTTTGCAGGTTGGTTTTTAACGCCTGCTAAAAAGCAGGCGTTAAAGTACCAACCTGCAAAGGCACCTCGTAGAAAGGCGGTAAGGGTTTACCGGTACCGGTGTCCTTACCGGCACCGGTAAACCCTTACCGCCGTCCGTGTAATGAGGCCCTATGTCTTCTATCCCTGTTCGTCTTTTTTACCCGCTTTCCTCTCTCTGCATGGTCTCTTGCTCCTTCGGCACAGACTAAAGTTTGGAGAGCCCTGGCGGGGACAAACAAGAGCATTTTACGGACAAGCCTAGGGTCTCCGAGACTACTCTGGTGGCGATTTGGTAGAGTAGAAACTTTTCAACATAACAAAACAGTGCTGAAAAACTTGTAGGAAACTCTAGATATCTGTTATATCACACGATTCCCACACCACTGGTGACATTGACATTGGACATGATGTATATAGAGGCATGAGAACCCCTTTTTAATAATGCCTAATGCTGTCCAATGACATCTGTTTTACAGCTTTTTTAATTTGCATGGACAGCATTTAACAGATTTCCTTATCAGTTACTAGTACCTAACAAGGGTCAATGAGATTGTAAAACGCAAGCTCATTGGCCCTCGCCCTTGTACTTACCTGCCCGAGAAGGCTCAGACCTCCGCGGCGTCCGGAATTCTTTCTGCGACTGGCCAGCCATGGAAAGGGAGAAGGGACTACACGTAGTCCATTTGCCCTTTCCATTGTGGCCATTTGTTTGTTTACTTTTTTTCACATGAATTTTAATGGCTGGAATGGAAAGAGCAGGGACTACGTGTAATCCCTTCTCCCTGATCCCTGGCGGACATTATTTTTGCTCTGTTTGTCGACTCAAGAAAAATTGCAATTTGTACTACGGTTCGACGTGCTGGGGTACTAATGGCAATATAACCCGAGGAGGGGGGCATTACCGTTCGGGTAATGCCCCTGGGGCGCTGTTAAAGCCAGAGCAAAGTGAGGGCTTCTAACTAAGGCCCTGGGGCATTACCCAACCAGTAATGTCCCCGGTAATGCCCCCCCCCCCTCTCGGATCATATTGCCTAAATAACAGAGGCCTAAACTACAGGTCAAAACCACAATACTTTATAATGCTTAAACAGAGTAGATGTACTGTGATTGTTTCAGAAGTATTGTAAAGGTTGTAATGATAATACAATATTTCATGAGATGACAATAGTTTAAATGCTGTCTTTTAGAGTAAAACACGAGCCTGATTTTTCCCACGTTGAATCCTAACCTCCAGTCCATGAATACACAGCGTGTTAGAATCCCAGCATTAATCTCCTTGGCCTCTCGTCTGTCCAAGCTACTGAGTAACAAAGCGAGAGCAGTCTTTTACAATACAGAGCATGAAATCTGGAAAACTGCTGTTTATTTTTAAAATATTTAATTCTGTTCCTTTCGTTTATGCATATTAATAAAGCACAATTTATGCCGGGAAGAGCAAACTGGCACTGTTGTCATGTATTCAACACGCCATACAAATCAAGAAAGCAGATAGAGTATACAGAGGACAATGAAACGTTTTCTGCTGTTCACGAAATGAGAAGTGATTACTGTCTTTCCTGGCAGTGAATGCCAAAGAGTGATGAGAAGGGTCTAGGTACCTGGTTAATTGAATGCATTTATCCGGGAATTAATTACATGGTCTGCATTTTTTGAAGGCAGTGAGCGACTAGGGGAATCTTTTTGTTAATATATCTAGCAGAAAATACGTTCCTCTGGAAAAAAAGACATTATGGATCAGACCAGGGGTCAAGTCCTAAAAAGGGGGGGGACTCTTCAACAAATGCAATGGGATATGACGTTGCCAGAAATTAGCATATCAAGGTGAAACATGCACATTTCATTAAATTGGCTTTGCATAACTAGCCAAATTGCACAGGACGAATGGCATGTGCCTTTCGTAAAATCAACACACACACAAAACCAAGAGAGGATATTTTCTTCTAATAGTGTTTTTGAAAACGTTAAAATGTGTGCATGTTTTAAACTCCAAGGCCCTCATTACAAGTCAGGCGGTGGACCATGGTGCTATTAGCACCATGGTCCATGCCAGATTCCGCCATGGTGGATGGCGGAATTACCGCCCCATTCCAAGGTGAGTGGGGCGGTAATTCCCCATTCACCATTTGCCCTTCCCCATTCCCATTTTTGCCCCATATGGCATAATGGGGATGGGGAAGGCGCTAATTACTGCACCGTAAATTACAGTGCCATAATTAGCACCAAAGTCGCTTAGCGCCTTGGACTTTAATGTGAATCAGGCGTTAAGGGTTTAACGGCGCCAACGCTCTTTACGGCGCCGTTAACCCCTTAACGCCTGACTTGTAATGAGGGCCCAAGAATCAATACACATGTTTTCCCTGGGACTTGCAGCACTGAAATGGGGCATTTTACCTTTAGTTGATAGCTATTTTTCATCAGGCCCTATAGTGCAGTGGTGAAGTGTCCGGCTGTGGTTTGATACCTGTGGTTGGCTTTAATGCATAAATTCAAAGAGGACATTCATTGTTTCTCATTTTAGCTGGGGGGGGGGACTGAGTCCACCGTCGGAAAAAAGTCGGTGGACTGCGTCCCCTCGCGTGTACCCTCGACTTGAGCCCTGGATCAGACGAGTCTTGAATTTGATTCGCTCGGCAATAGAGAGCTAGTGGCAAATGTCTCATGGCAGAAGTTTGGGCCTTCTTAAGCAGTTGAAGAAGAAAAATGGCATAGAGCTGCTCTACCCTTTGACGCGTAAAACTCCGATATCTGGGAAGAGACACATAAACGGAATTACAAATATCCAAACGTGGTGACACAGATAAAACATTAACCAACTGAACCTGACGAATAAAGTAAAAGCAATGTAACATTTTTTCAGTTCGCACATTTGGCCAAAACAAGAGCCCACGAGCTGTAGTATTCAGCATTGACCACTGTCAACCATCACCTCTAAGTCAGGAACCTCATACAAAGGGAAAGGGGAGGACCCAGGGCGTCCTGCCAAAAGGAGGCAAACCATTTAGACAGATAGAGATCTCAGGGCAAAGACTCTGTGTTGCCATCCTAGAATTTTAGGCAGTTGAGGTCCATCGATTCATTGACCATCTGTAACCCCAAGGAAAACTGGGAATCGGGTGCCAATGACACCCCGTCCAGATGAAGGTGGCTATGGCTGTCACCAGCACATGTGTAAAAATGCATTCCAAATTTGTTTAGAAGTTTTGAGAGATGCTTCAAATAGCAGTTAAATAATAAAGGTGAAATAATAGACCCTTGTAGGACACCACAGCCTATGTATTTGGAAGAGGATTCAAAAGGGCTTATGGGCCCAATTCATGGAATTATCTGCACAGAGAATTGGACTTTGCGTGCCGAACTGCGTGCAAAATCCTGTTTGTTAATTCATGGAATCGGCTGCGCTGCACTTTTTTGTACTTTGCAAGGACTTCGCGCAGGATCGGCACATCACTGCGAGAAGCCGGGTGCCTTGCGTGAGACACCATGCAGAGTGTGGGCGTAGCTTGCGCAGAGGGCATGGTAGGGGGCGGAACTCGGAAAATGAGGAAGAACAATGCAAAATGTGGGAGTTACAAGGGATGGCCCGCAGGCAGTCCATCGCATGCCCACTATTGTGTGGAACGATACAGTAGCATGGATCCAAGTTCGGAACTTCTCAGTGGGGAAATGGCCAAGCAAAGCCCTCATACTATCCGCCACTCGAAGGCAGGTGTACAGACACTTGCGCATAGAATTCACAGCACAGAGGTAAGATCAGGTGTCGGATTTACGTATGCGTGTACGCAGCCGGGGTTCCGATTTGACTTAGGGGTGCACGTACGCAATGTAGCAGGGTGCAGGAATGGTTTGACGGGGGTTCGCACAGAGATTTTCCGAGTTTTATCAGAGTAACGATAAATCGTACGCATGTTGTCGGGGTGCCATTAACAGTTACAGGGACCCCACGGAGGATCCACGAGATTCAGGCCTGTTTGCAGGGGCACCCATGCACTGTTTGAAAGCAGTGGCGTGACACAAAATGTGGGGGCCCCCCAGCAAGCCATGCTGAGGGTGCCGCCCAACTCAGCAACAAATCACGGGTCGTGCTACACTCTGAGCCGACCTAGATTATCACGCTTGCACAATACGCATGAACGTGCTGCTGAAGGGGTATGCCGCACACTGTACTAGCAGAAAGATATAAATATGTGTTTTAATGCAATAAACAGCACACTTTCTGAGAAAAATTGGCTAAAAATCCAGAGTGTTTGCAATTGTTTTGTAGGATAACACCATTCCAATACATGCAAGTCACCAACAGTGCACAGGAACATTAATGTTTTGCTATTAAAAATGCCATGCCACATTGAAAACATGTCCCACTGGCTGCACAATGTAGACCAGTGTAGACACGTAATAACATTACAGTAAAGCATGCCATGCAATATTTAGACATACCTAGACTGGTTGCACAAAAATGGCAAACGAAGCAATAACACTCATCAATAAGAGAGCACACATTGAAGCCCGGGGTTTCTGCGGCCTCTAATAATATGGCCAAATTCTTTAAAATCTTCACGGAACTGGTCAATCCAGTTGCGGTCTCCGCCTCTCCTGTTCCCTCCCAGGCCCTCTGCATGGCTCTGGCCTCTCACTTCTCTGCTAAAACTCAGGACATCCTGTCCACTATCTCCTTTTCCTCTCCCTCTTCCTCTCTCGGCCCCCCTTTGGCCATCTCTACCTCTCCTCTTCCTTTCTCCTCTTTCTCTCTGACGACACCTGACAAAGTTTCTAGACAAGTCTGATCCATGAAAGTGTTGTCCAAACAGGCTCTCCCCTGCTCCTCCAGGACCATCAAGGACCATATTGACACCCTTGCTGCAGCCTTGGCAGATTTCTGTAATCACTCGTTCAGCACTTGGATGTTCCCCTCTCCCCTTAAGCACTCCCTTGTGCACCCACTCCTCAAGAAGCCGCCTGCCGATCCTACCTGTCTGGCAAACTATCGTCCAATCTCCATCAGCCCTTTCCTGGGCAAACTCTTGGAAAAAGCTGGCGATCTCCCAGCTTACCTCCAGATTGAACCTGTTGGTTGTCTCCATGACCATCAGTATCGCTTCAGAGCTGCCAGAGGCACGGAAACTGCTCTCCTGAACACCTGTGAAGATCTGCTCTCCAACCTTGATTCCAGCATTCCTTCTGGCCTAATCCTCCCTGATCTTTCCTCTACTTTCGACACAGTCAACCACGCCATCCTGATCAATCGACTATGTGAGAACCTGGGCATCACAGATCAGACCCTGGAGTGGCTGACCTCCTGCCTCTTGGACTGTCCCTCCCAGGTCCAACTTGGTCCCTTTATCTCTGCCACCTCTCTCTCTACCTGTGACATTCCCCAGGGCTCTATCCTCTCACCCTGGTTTTTCAACCTCTAGTTGGCCCTTTTGGCCCACCTGATCTCTACCTTCTTTAACTTTCAGTGTTATGCGAATGGCACTTAGCTTTCCTTGAGGCTCCTCTCATCTCTCGCTCATTCCCAACTGTCTATCCATGATTCAGGATTGGTGCACCTCCAACGATCTCTGCCTTAAAGCCATTAAGATGGAGATCCTTCTCATTGGGACCCCTGACCCTGCTTTCCCTCTCTCACTCAGGCCGCTCACCTTGGGCCCTTTTCCTTTGCCTTCCTGCAAGGCAAAAAACCTTTTGTGTCATCTTCGACTCCACTCTCTTTTTCTCTCCTCGCATCTTGAACGTCGCCAAGAAGTCCCACTACCTACCAGCTGCTCCTCCTCAAAGGGACTCTTCCCTTTCTCCCTTTCCCCCAGAAGCTCACTGTCTCCAGAGCCCTGTTTCTCTCTAGGTTGGACTACTGCAACAGCCTCTTTCTCAAGCTGCCTTCTGCTACTCTCCGCCCTCTGCAACTAATCCAGAACAGGACTGCAAGACATATTCTTGGCCACAAGCCCAGGGATCATATATCTCCAGCCCTGAAATCTCTCCACTTGCTCCCGGTGCTTGCAAGAATCAAGTTCAAGACCCTTTGCATAGTCCATAAGGCTTTCTGGGGTCGGGCCCACACTACATCCAACGCTTTCACCAAAATACCTTCTTTCTCAAGCCCTTCCCCCAGCTACTTCCAACTCTTTAAGGGCTAGACACTTCTCCAGGCAGAAGTGGGGGGTAGATCTCTCTCCTCTGTAGATGCCTCCCTCTGGAATGGCCTCCCTGCCCCTCTCAAATTTTAGCGGATCACCTGATGTTCCGGGAGCAGCTCATAACTTTCCTCTTCTCTGCTTTTGCTCTCTCCCTCCCCTGATGACCTAACTGACCTACCTGTCTGCTGTACCAACTGGTTGCTTGGCTACTCTCAGAGTCTCACTGAGTTCAGGCTCTTTCTTGATCAGTCACCCATGCACTGCCTCCGGCCTACCACACACTTAGGGGCTCCAACTGTAACCCTACAGTCCCTTATTCTCCTTGCACTACCCAGAGCTGCACTGCCCTGGCAGAACTTACTCAGAGCATTATTGCCCTGTTTTCCCCTCCCTTCTTCCTTGCACTTACCCCCTCCCTTTCCCCTTGCATTTCTCATTCTCACACTTGCACAATCTGAATAACACAAGGTCTAGTAAGATCATTTGTCTTGTCCTCCCTCTATCTTCCCTCCCTTGCTTGTCGCGCCTAGAAACACATGTGTACAGGCATGTTATACTAGACTTATATCATATCATTCTTTCACAGATGCCCAAAGAAATATACCGCAATGCCGCAGTAAGAAACAGCTAGACTGGCAGCACCCAAATGCCAGTCTAGCCAGGTAATAACACTTAGCAGGACTGCTTTATCAGAAATGCGCAGCAAAAACAAAATCATACCAAACTGAGGAATAACTAGACTGGTAGCACCAAAATGCCTCTCTCGCCACTAATACCACATATCATGCCTGGTTAGCCTGGAAATGGACAACCATTATGATTTATCACACAATCCCGCCCCCCACACATCCCCTCTCCCTCCCATGCCCTACCCCAACCTCCAAAATCCGCTCCTTGGCTCAGAATTACCTTCTCGCGTCCCTCTTCCTTGTTCCAGAGCTTATGTTTGAGGCTCCTTGCCTCATAGGTAAGTACTGGTATGAGGAACAGTTGGATTAGGAGTAATGAAGATACAAGTAGCTAAGCCAGGCATTACCTCCATGTACCTCTACCTCATCCCAGTACTTCTGTATGAGGCATAGTGCCTCATACACAAGTACTGCCTCATACACAAGTACAGGGACGAGGAAGAATAGGGCTAGGAATAATGACAATTACCAATATGTAATTAAGGCATTAAACACAAGTAGGGGCTTAACAATATTTAGTTGACTGGGCTTCAGCACTCACCCCCAGCCATTTTGGGCTGTGTTGACTCAACCTGGCTGACCTTCAGAGCAGTTGCCGGACAGAACAGGACACAGATTTTATACGGCACCTGGGTTTCGCTGTTAATAAGGGCCCAGCAATTACTAACATAAAGCATTTCACTGTTCGTATCTGCATTCAAATACCAAATTTTTTAGGCATTTTAAATTGTGATTTTTTTTGTGTTTTGTGTTGTCACGTCTTGCCATGAGATAGGAGGGTGGGGATGTTTTCGAATTTCGTTTTGAATAGCTGTTAATTTAGTAGTAATTTGCATTTTGTGGCACTAATGTAAATGGAGTAATCTTTTGCTTGTTCCCATTCTGTTGTTACTCAGTTGTATTATTTTCTGTATAATTATTAAATAAAGTTGGTAAAAAAAAAAATTGTGATGTGGGTTTAGTACTTTCATGCCAGGGAAGTGATTGGAGGGTAGAAAGAAAACAGGAGACCGTTCATTCTCACAGCAGTTCACAAGTGGGTGCTTTCACACTTAAAGGAGAAAGTTAACTACGTGTAACATTGGAGCTGCACTAAAATAGTCTCATTAAAATGCGTAAAGAAGTTAGATGCCACCACAGAAATAAGTATGCCCGTCCCCGGCGCCCGTGAAGTTAGAGCCTCTCCCAACATTTGAAGGATCAGCCCCCCAAAATATAGGTTTTGTTGTGCCCTTGAACACAAGCACACACACCATTCACCATATACATGCACGCACACCCAACCATCCAAACATTTAAGTGTGCACTCTTTCACCATGCAGGCACACCCAGGGAGCCATCCATACATTTAAGTATTTAAGTGTGCACCCTTCGACCATACAGGCACACACACCCAGGCACCCACCCATACATTTAAGTGTGTACCTATTCACCATACACTCACACAGGCAGCCACCTATACATTTAAGTGTGCACCCTTTCTGTCACGCGCAGGAAGGGTACCCTCATGCACACCGCTCTACATAACACTCACACTGATAGAGGTAGGAAAACTCGCGCTCTCACCCCCGGGGACTCCCCGACACGTAGCACAGCTAGACTCCCCAAGGTACAGCCAGCTCCTCAGAGGGTCACGCTACCTGTGGTGCGGGGGAGGCGTGATCAATCCTTGTTCCCAGGCACGCGCAGAGGGCGACTTCATTGGTTCCCTTGTTTGCAGTGGCAACTACCATGGAGATTGCGAGCGGGCTGGAGCAGCCGATCGCAACCACTTCCTGGTTGTGGGACGTTTTCCCGATCACGTGCTCTGAACTCCGCTCACGTGATCGGGAGTCGTCGTACATAAAAGCCAGGCAATTTGAATCACTCGTCTCTTCACAGCTGTTGTTACGACACTGTTCAGCTTTCTCGATTCAAGACTCGAATTCTATGGATAAAGACCACAGCTCACGCACTACGGATTGCTCTTTCTCGCCCCTCTGCTACTGTTATTCTGGTTTTGTTCGGATTTTCAGATTTTTTGACCTTTGGATAACGATTAATGGACTGATTCGGAAATCGCTTCTCTGGTTTGACGTTTTCTCCCCGCTGCCTGGATTCGACCATTGGATTGTATTTTTGACCTGCCTTTGTGTTTCTTCCTGAACTACTATTGTGCCTTCAAGTGTTCCACGCTTACCTAAGCGGCACAAATCTGTCAAGGATCACACAGGTGTGTAGCCGGCACTTATCCATTGGTGCCAGGCTTTATGGATGGTTGACGCTCCCCTTGCACCATAGCCTCAGAGTCCCAAGCTCCTTCCCATTGGGTTTAGGTAAGCCCTCTTTTGTATACAGTTTACATGTATGGATATTACTGTGCTTGTTTGTGCTAATACCTGGCTTCCTTCCAACAGCTTTGGGGTCCTCGGCGGCGTCTGATCCTGTGAACAACAACCACCTGTGGCCTCAAGGCTCGCACAGGGAGTAGTTCTCTCTCTCTCTGTGGGGAACTTGGGGACAGAGGTCCATATACTCTACACGACGCAGCAAGACAAGACACTTTCACTGTACACGCACACACGCACACACAGTCACCCATACATTTGTGTGCACCCTTTCACAATACACTCACACAGGCAGCCACCTACACATTTAAGTGCACACCCTTTCACAACACACTCACACACGCACACGTCATGGAGTTGAGGGGAGGCCTATTACTTCAAAAAGAAATTGTTTCTTTTTGAAATCACTCTGACTTCATAAAGAAATTATTTCCGTTAAGGACCGAACCATAACGGAAATCATTTCTTTATGAAGGCAGAGTGACTTCAAAAATAAACTCTTTCTTTTTGAAGTCATGGGGCTCCCCCAGCCCTTGACATGGAGGCCTCCAGCCAGGGGTCTTCCATGTCATGGGGTGGGGGTGCCCTCGGACTTCAAAAAGAAAGTTTCTTTTCGTAATCACTGTGCCTTCATAAAGACATTATTTCTGTTACAGAAATAATGTCTTTATGTAGGAAGAGTGATTTCAAAAAGTAATGAAAAAAAAAGATTTTTTTTAAAAATAATTTTTGATTTTTTTTCTCCAAGTGGGGCCCCCTCCCAGGACATGTGCTAGCGGGGCCCCCCGCACCGCAGGGGCTCAGGGCCCCTGTAACGCCAGTGTTTGAAAGGTGCATGTATTCGCACCCGAGGGAGCACAGAAAGGTAGCTGTTCTGGCTGTTTTTGCTTTGCGTGGGGGTGGGCTGGGGGTGTTCCAGGCACGACTTGCATATACTGTTACGTTGCACAAACAATTCCATGAATACTCAGAGCGCATATTAACTTTGTTCTCTGCGCGCAGGCATGTGGGATGTCTGCGCACTTTTACATGAATCGGGCCATATAACTATAGATTGAAATATGTGGAACAGGAATCCTTTAACCAAGATGACACAATGTCGCAGATTCCAAAGCGCCAGACTCTGTCGTAGAGAATGGAGTGGTCAATGATGTTCAAAGTAACAAACAAATCCAGAAACTGCTGCCATCTACCACGCAGCCAATATCGTTCATCATAGATGTGACCGCTAGCTCTGTGCTGTAACCAGGTTGGAAATCAGCCTGCCCATCAACAAGGAGCTTTGCAGATTCCATATGTCCCATTAGTTAAGCGGAGGCAGCTGATTCTTCGATTTTCACGGACACAGTATTGTGAAAAGAGGATGAAGGTTTGCTGGGTGCAATGGATCAGCACCTTTTTTTATTTGTGGAAGAACTGATTGATATTTAAAAAAGAAAGGAATTTGTCCTAAAGTCAGGGATTTACTTATGGGATGCCTCAGTGGTTTGACCAAAACAGGGAAAAGAGATTTGAGCGCCTTAGCAGGACTTGAGTCTTTTGGAGAACCAAACTGTTGAATCGTATTTACCAAAGAGATGGTTTGAGACGAAGAATAGGACATCTCAACCCAACTCAAATGACTATAGCCCTCATCTGGGATTGGACACTTACCTTGAATTTCTGATTGATTCAGCAAGATTTTAGTTAGGAAGAAATTTGCAATGTTTTCACAAAGCCGAATAGATGGCTGGATATCCATATCAAGAATTTTCATTTTATGGAAGTTTACCTAGGAACTTGAACAACTATGTAGAAGTAATTGAGTGCAGAAAAAAATCTTTTTAAAGGACCCCTTTTTTGCACGGACAATGCTATGATTAAAAAGTTAGGGCTTAGATTTGAAAGTGACAAGATCATCTGCAGGTTTAGAAATAAGCCATTTACATTCAGCTCGAAACAATTTCTAACCTTGCAACTGGATAGAATACCAAAGTTGATTATATTTAGAAACCAGATTTGGTGAGCCAAATCTAAGGCTAAATTTAGATGATCATTTATAGTATCTAAGGTTATGTTTGTGCCCAGATGACCCACATTTTAGTCATTAAGTGTTGGAATTAATGGGGAAATAGTACACATCGATGACCATTTTTTGACAATCCATTTTTTTTTAGACCTAGAGATAGACAGTTATTGATCCATGTGGTAATTACAATATAAAGGGATAGGAACATGATAAATCCATAAAAATGAATGCGACGGATCAAGGAAGAATTTAGTAGCAATGAAAGAAATACCGTCTAAGGTATGACCTAGTACGTGAGTATTGTATTGTATTGTAGTCGTCATTTATGTAGCGCCATTTCCCCATTTGTATGGCCTCAATGCGATTTGTGGTTGGAACGCCCTGGGGGACCCAAGTCCACGTATGGGAGATTCTAAGAGCTAGCTTTAAGATGCGTGTGTGCGCATTCTGCCAGGTTAGGACTTAGGAGGGCTGGCTGGGCCCCAGTAAGCAACCCAGAGTTCAGTCACGTGGGCGGGTGCCATCGGCAGTTTGAGATAGAGTGCTAGTGTAGGAGAGTCGATGTGTGAACAGCTAGACCAAACTTTTAACATAGGTTGTCACTGTATACTTATGGCCGAGGTGTTGAGACATGTAAGGGGTTTCAGTTTGGTCGACTGTGCGAGCTGCTAGACCGGATTTGACATAGCCATATCTGCATTCTAGAGTGCATGTATGGGGAGCCGTGGCTGCGGCGTGGGTCCACTCATGTGGTGTGGTTTATACATACCTTAGATTCGGACATAAATTAGTTTTTTTCTGTGTTGTTTTCTTAGATCTTGCTGGACTGGTCGTTCGAGAGCATCTTCTGGTGAGGTTAGCGTACTACCTTAGGGGAGGACCTGACTGGTGGCATCCTTCCAAGGGCGTGTAGCACAATTTACTCACTAAAAAAGACCTACTCAACTTAGTTATGGCAAATCATGATCAACAAAACATTTATAGATTCAAAAATAGTGCCTACGTGAATATGCTTTACTTAAAGTGTTCCGTGTATTGCGCATCATTATGAGTCCGGTGGTAGACGTGCCGGTAAATATCAGCACGGCTGCCGCCAGAGTCATTTTTTTCCATGCCCGACAATGGGGAATTACCAGGGTATAACAGCCCCGCTGGTCCTGGTAATTCCCTATTGCCGGGCACTGGAAAAAATTACTCCCCATTCCCATTCGAGTCCCATTGGACTCAAAGGGAATGGGGGGACAGATGCACCGACACCTTTAATAACAGTGCCGGTGCTACCGTCAAGGTCTGCGAGTGGGTGCCGTTCCACCCGCCAGGTCAAACCTGGCAGGCTGTAAGGCACCCCCTCGCAGAACTCGGGAGTATGCCGGTCCGGTAGCAACAGTGCTGGTAGCTTACTGACACCGTTGTTACCGGAACGGCCTACTTGTAATGAGGCCCATATACGGTATTTATAGAGCGCACAAAGATCGCAAGACATCAAGGCGCTAGAAATGCAATGGGGAGCTTTAAGGTATTTCGGATGACTCCCACGCTCCTTTTTAATTTGAAAAACAGTGCAATTGTTGTGAGCAATCCTGCACAGTCAGGAAGTGAGCCTGTACATGGCAGCCAATCAGGTCTCGATGAAAATATGAATTCAGGAAGCTGACAGCTCACCTGCAGGTTGACTTGATTGCTTTTTTCATTTAACAGATGCTGGTCTGCGCATTGCGCTGGGGCCCGTGGTAGGCTTGATGTACATCGTGCACTGCAGCCCACAGCCACACAATGGGGGTCATCATGACCCAGGCGTTAAGGGGTTAACGCGCCGTAAAAGGTTGCGGCGCCGTTAACCCCTTAACGCCTTACTACGAGGTCCCTTTGCGGCTCCCGACCTTAACAGCTCGTCTGGACCAGCCGTTAAGGTAGGGACCCGCAAAGGGACCTTGATGGTAATTACGGTACCGCAATTTGCAGTACCGTAATTACCGCCTTCCCCTTTCCCATTGAGCCCTATGGGTCAAAAATGGGAATGGGGAAGGGCCAATGGTAAATGGGGAATTACCGCCCGCCAACTTTGGAATGGGGTGGTAATTCCCCATTTCACCATGGCAGAATCGGTAAGTTACCAGGGTTAACGCTGGGGTTGTAATGAGGGCCAATGTATTCTTGCCATGCAAAGGTGAACCGGGTTACTGGATCCTGGTGTCTTTTGCGTTATTAATCTTCAAATCAGAATGTGAGATTCCACACCTTTATTTTGACCATGGAAAAGGTGGAATTAATGGTGCCAAGGAAATGTGAAGATCGATTGGCACCGGGGGGGGGGGGGCGGGGACAACTCGGCAGAATTACCCTAACTGTGAACAGGAGGGAGAAGGAAAAAATACTGGTGCAGGGATTGGGCTTTCTACAGCCTCTAAACCTGATCGCACCATACTCGGAAATGTCTTCTCAGGGTTGGCCCTTACTATAGGCTTCTACCCCTGGGATCAGGAATAGGCGAATGTCTGTAAAAGCGATAGTTAACATTGAACAAGGATAAACCTGTTCCTAAATGTGTCAAGAGAGGACAGCAACATAATCAATCTAAAGGTATAATCTCAGAGGGCCTACTATCATAGTCCAAATATCCAACCCGAGCTGATCCAACCCAACCCCAGCAATCGGATATCCAAGCTGATTCTCCCTGGCTTGTTGTGGCTTGCTATGTACTTCCCCGCGGCAAGATGCTTTTGGGTGTGTGTGCACGTTATAAGTTTACCTAACATAACATAACACCCCCTATCTATCAAAGGAAACAGTTTCATGGTTACAACCCCCCCTGTTATGAGTTCCCAAGACGATACCCATGGTACAATCTTTCATTTTCCTTGGACAATCCTTGATTCTGATGTTCTCCTTGGTTGGCGCCTGGGTGCAGATATTGCAAAGCTCTGGCTCCTAGTCACCCTCCTAGGATCCAGAAGTGCAGATGCAGCAAACCTCCAACCAGGAATGACTTTACGATTTCCCTGATTACTCTAGGGGGTACCCAAAACAATTACCATTAGGAATTCACACAGTTCATTTTCAGCCTGAACCCACCACCCAGGTGTTTCCTCCTGGCCTTGAGCCCATTACAGCCTCTGGCCGGTTCTCAATTCACAGATGCCCCGCACCTAGGCTACAACCCTCAAAAGACCCTGGTGATAAGTGTCCTTGTGTCTCTGACACCTGACAAGCTCTGACGTTTAGCCCCCTGCACACTTGTCATTTGTTTTCCGCTCATTATATTCTGGCTTTCTCAAGGTCATTGGGCCAGAGCCCTAGTAGCTCCTTACTAATGACTTGCACTGGGTTGCTCTGATCTGCAATCTGAATTCTTTACTCAATCTATAACAAATGCTATAAATAAAAACAAATAAACCTCAACTTCCAATTCTTCTCCACCATCTCTAATTCTTTTCCCTAACTTTCACAATGCCTAACTCCTCCTGGCGTATTATCTGAGGTCTCTTAAGTGGTTCCCTACCACTTAATCAACATTGTGCTTGATTAGGTATGTTTCCCGTTGGCCTCGGGTCTCCTGATGGCTAAGGGCCTTTATTATTTTTTTGTATCTGTATTTATTGTTTTATATAGCGCCTTAATCCAAGAGAACACATTAAACATGGAACAGTATTTCCTTTCCCCACCAGTGATCTACGTTCTCCTACCATATTTTCATGGCTTTCACTGGTGTTGGCTAATCATGAAATTGGCAGGACTTGCACAGGCCAATGGATCAAAGAAACCTTCTGGCAACTTGGATTCGGGTGGCAGTGCCATGGCAGCCTCCTGGCGATACATCCTGCAGCATGGTGTGACCTGACTGCAGTTGCTGGTGGGCCTTATAGGAGAAATACAGGCTCTCCTGACCTGACCACTTGCTCCATGGCACTTGATTCATGTGAAAGGGTTTGGGAGCCTTCTGCTTGCCTTGGTGTATTATTGTGAACTTGTGTCTGGGTTTACATGAAGCCACCCTCCAAGTGCTCTGATCCGTGGTGCTCCCCACAGCTGTATGTGACACCTGTTACAGTGCCCTTACACAAAGGATTGGGGACGGAAGAGAGGCTCGTCGGCCCCCTGTATACCACCTCTGGTGGTCCCATCATCAATTGGGTAGGTTCCCCTGGTCCCCAGAGACTTCTGGTCCCTCTCTTTCAATGCCAAACAAGTCACAGCTTCTATTGAACAGGACTCCTTGGAAGGTCCCCCAGCTACTTTAAATCCTATACCATCAGACATGGACATGTGAGGATAAAGGTAGCACCAAACAAAGCTCAGCGTTTCAGCTCAGTGACCAGCTTACGGAACACATCCCGGCCATGCATTCAGAAGCCCGGGCGCATACAATTACGCAGGAATCCTCTGGTTTTATAGCACAATAGATGCCCTGCTCAAGAAGCAGAGATCTTCTTCCCCACGCTAAGGACATTGATCCTTCCTTTGATGGCATTCGAGTCTGGATATTCCATACTCTAAGCACAACAATCAAGTTATGACTTCAGGTGCGTTCCAATACACACATGAAGATCTGGGCATTACCTGAACCCACCAATACAAGGCCATCATAGGCCACACAACTTGGGGTCGATTGTAAGATGTTTTTTGGAGCACATGATGGGATGTGCTCGCTCATCTTGCGACTTGTACAAAAATATTGATGTGGCCCATTCACAAAAGGGCATCAGAATACGACATTCAGGTGCCCTTACCCACCCCTTTGCGTGTTTATGAAAATTAGGGGGCAATTCTACGCCTTACAATGCTCATCCCGAATTCAAGAATGGGATCATCATTTAAATGCACAGAAAAGAAACACATTCCCCTATGCATCTTTGGAACAGGTCCAGGGTGTGAGGAATTCGACCATCCGCAAGGTGGTTGTGTGCTCGCCTGGGTTTTTTGACATTTTAAAAGAAATTGAATGATGTTAGACGAACCTCCGGAAAATGTGCAGAGCTAATCCACACACAATTTCCTATGTTCACTGCATGATATACACATAGACCCGTGTACTCTGGGTGTACACAGCCTACAGGGGCCATCCCCATGTCATATTTAGTTGGGATACGCCAGCCAAGAGTAAATCAAGGCATCTCAGAAGGGGGAGGGCAACTCCTTCCTCCTGCCATGGCCAACCTGATTAACTAACAAAGACTCCATGCATTCGCCCTGTCCTTTGCTAGTTCTGTTGGAGGCAGCTTCGCATACTAATCAGAGTTAATTCAAACAGACTCATGGGGGGCCTTGTCGCAGGACTAACAAAAGAGACAGGAATCCCCAACAACCTTTGATAGGCATCTGTGTCAACCTGAAGCTAGCTTCCTCCTCTTAGTGTCAAGGGCAGTGAACTGTCATGTCTGGGAACCAATAGGAACAGTACTGTTTGATGCAAGTTCCTCACCTGTTAACAAAAAGTGTTTGTCAATGGTTAAATTGAAATTGACGTTCCTCCATGATGTTTATGTATACATTCACTAAAAAATATTGCACATATGTACTATTGTGGCGTCCATTTTTGTTGTGAGACATTATTGATACCCATTTAGGTATGTAGAAAAATAGTTCGAAACAATTGATTGAAACTCTTTATTTGAAATGTAGAGCAGTGATGAATGGTTACAAGAAAACTTTCTAAAACTTCACATTTGGTTTGGGCTACACCTCAACATCCTTGTGTGATAATTTACCTGGGATGAGTTACATCCCCATAGGAGTGCATTGCTGGGGCACCTGTTAGTGTCTAACAGGTTATGTTCGCTTTGAAGCTGTTTACAGTAGTCATCCCCACAGGGGTACGCCATTCAGAAGGTACAAGAATGTGGTTCGCAGAAGTCAGAAAGTCTGGTCTCGCTGCACCTTCAAGGGAGACCTGCTGCTTTAATCAGGAACCACAGAGAGCACAATTAACCAGGGAGACCCTTTGATCCACAACAGACAGCAAGATGGGTGGGACTTAGTATTACATGTTTTCACCCCTTTTACCTTTTCTGTTGCAAAGCACTCTGGTTATGACCTCATGCATATAAGAGATTGTTGGTGGGGACCCAGGTTTGGTTCATTAAGGTAGGCTTAGCCTACACCAGTCACTGTGGCCCATTTTGCTTTAAAAGAGTCAGGAAAGTTTTTGTTTTTTTTTTGGCAACCAACCCACTTTTCACCATGCGCCTGATTTATGCTTAAATTCTTGGGATGGTGTTGCACGTGTGTGCAGCAAAAAGAGGCAAAAAGAACCCAACCTCTTATTTGAATCAAGACAACAGGACTGGCCACACACATTAACCACTGCGCCACACTTGGTAGTTGTAGAAATCCTTTTTTAGTTTTTATTTTTTTAAAAAAAATGTTCAATGCATAGAATGATACAATCAAAGTAAGTGCCCTTGAGATAACACGTGTTTCAACACAATAGTGCCTTTTTCAAATCAGGGCCGACGCTCGAAGAAACTATGCATACTTTGGAGGGGGATTAGACCCATGAACACTTGGTGCCCCAGATTTGAACCTATATTTGGAACTTAGACCTTGGCCGAAGAAGAGGAAAGGCAGAGTACCTCTGAGGAGGTGAAGTAGGAAGTTAGACTTTTTAAAGACATCAGAGATGTGGGCAGAGAAGGACAGTGTGGAGTCAAAGATGACCCTGCGGTTCTTGGCCTTGGAGATGGGGGCAGGAGGAGGGCCAAGGGAGGCCGGCCAGAGAGTGAGGGGAGAGGAGGGTCAAGGTGTGCCGATGAGGAGGATCTCCCTCTTGCTGGCATTCAGGCAAAGATCGTTGGCGGCACACCAATCTTGAATGGCTGTTAGGCTATCAGAGATGAGAGAAGGAGGTGGCTGAGGGTAGCCGGAAAATGAGTTGAGCGTCATGGAGGATGTTAAGCATCTAACCACAGGAGCAAAGAGCAAAAATGCTTTCCTTCTATGGTAAATGGATGGATGAATGTCATTACTGAACTGATGAGTTGCCTGTCAAAGAATGCAGCAAAATCGTCTTGCTTAGGATGACACTCATGACTGGCTCTCCTGTTCGATATGGATCTTTTCTCTGACTTTGCCCCTGTGTTGGGGCTGTTGGCTGGCGACTGTCCTGTTGTTGTCAACCCACTTTGCTGGTTATTACACCAGAGAGTTTGCAGCAATGTCGTGCAGTCCGAGTGGAGCAGTCTGTGGACATGGCCAGCATCAGTGCCCAGGATTGTCACTTTTTATCTCAATGTTTTTCAAGACAATTGATAAATAGTCCTGCCCTGCCAACCTGAGTCATCCTGTTTGTGAATAACCATGTGCCATCCCAGGATGCAGATACCCTGGCAAGTGCACACTGTTGTTGATTGTTATGTTACTATGACTGACTGACAGTTGAAATAATAAAGTTGCCAAAACACCACAACATAATCAAGCTGGGCTTAAAAATAAGTGCCGGGACTGAACCCTGGCAAGTCCCCCAACATTAGGCACCGATCCAGGGGGAATACTGTACACGCATGGCCATTTTCTTGTCACTCATCTTGAACAGCGCTGACTAATTTCTCTCTGAGAAGGACAAAATGGCCTGCATCTTCCTCTGGACATTTTCTGTGGCTTTCTTGTGGCTTTTACAGCAGGACATATTTTATCTTGTACCAAAACCTTTGCTTTGGAAGGCACTTATTGTTTTGATGCCTGATTAATGGAAATGTGCACTTTTTTCACACATCCATCAGATGCAAACTTTTTCTTGCCACAATATGCATGCGTTGAAATTTCCATAAAAAATTTGCCCATCTGTCATCGACATCTGCATTTGGCCTGATGCGTGTTTTTTTCAGGCATCACGTTAGGTGCAGATTTATGTTTGTACAAGTTTCTGATTTGCATGTGTGCAGAATTGCATTTTGTGCATTTCAGGCGTGGTTATTTGTGAACTATGCAATCACACTTAAAAGGGGGAAGATTATTTGGGTATGATAACCTAAGAGGAATCACCCCTATTCATTAACACTATTCCACAAAAGCAGAAGACTCCTATAACAATTATCAAAAGTGATCCCGTCACTCAAACTGGCCCTCCAGAAGAATGATCTTGTCCCTCGTATGAGGGTCTGTCCCCAGTGTGCGATGATGCGCTGCCTATCTAAATGGGATGGACAAGAGGAATGCCCTACTATTTTTAAGAAGATATTACAGAAGGTAGAGGATCAGGTAACAGAGCACTACGGTGTTTGCTCTCAATTTCAATGGCAGTCAATGCTTCTAAACACAGTATCAAAAACTGGAAGGTACTTCTATTCCAGGATAACTCATGATCTGGGGTTATTGGGAGGATAGCTCAGCGGCAAAGTGCGCGCCTTGGAAGCAAGAGGACACGAAGCAACACAGGTTCGATACCCTGGTCCACGCTTAAGCAACTAAGACAAAAAAAAACTATTACGCACCTAAATAAACAAAAACGATTCCTATAACAGCGCCTCGATGCCCGTGGGCTGTGTGAGCGCTTTAAAAATCTAAAATAAAATTGATACCTGTGTTACACTTAAAAAGGACCTGCTGGTGCATTTGGGGAATTTTCATTTGTATTAACTCTCATTAGTATATATGGCCATCACTAAGTTCCTCTATCCTATGTTCTTGACTTGGGTATGTACAATCAATAAAAAAGATATCCCAAACAAACAAAGTCAACAGGTTTCAGCGACTTTCAAAATTATGTTTCTTTCATCAGGACCAATTCGATATATGATTCTAATTTTCATGGTCAATTGAGGATTTCTTTACTCTGCATATGGTTTGATAAGTCAACGTGTATCTTGATTTGTGCCAGTATTAGCCAAAAATGCAAATTTGGTGACGTGAGACGAATGCCATGTGTGCCATATTCTTCCTCTGTTTTGCAAACACATCTCCGAGCCACAACAGATCACAAGCTCCTAGCACAGCAAGTCATCACCCAACACTGAGTGTTCAGATTTAACTACATGAAGTTCGTGAAACTCGTAAACCACCCTTCCCGAGCTTACCTGGTGTGCTGGGGAATTCCATATGCAAGATGCGTGGAAATGCGAAACGCTGCATGGTAAGGAACTACGCGGAACGAGAACGCAAGATTTTGCCAATGTTGCACGGTGATTATATAGCTGCGGAAGACCTTGGTGAGATAAATCAGATACAAAATCTGTACAAGGAGGCTCATTACAATGGATTCAAAAAATCCATGTGACTAACAGCAGAAAGACCAATCCAGCCCAAGATTATAGTATCCCCATCCAATCCCAAGGGCCAAGAAAACTCATGCATCTCACTAGACACTATAAAACGGGCAGGGTGAGCCCAATGCCGGGGGCTGCTGGAGCAGAATCCACAGCATACGGGGAACTGGTGTACATGATCCCTTCCGGTTTCTGCTGGAGCAATCTCGTCACTTTGTATGAGGTGGGAAGTTTGCTAAAGGAATTACTTACAAACCAAACCTTGAGATTAGGGTGTGAAACCTGGCAGAAGTCTAAAAAAGACTTAAGAATTAAATTATTGGAGACAAGGCAAAGACATAAGAGAAGCCTGAGAAGCCAGACACATGGGGGAGGCTGGAGGAGTAGTTTGAAAGCAGGAAGACCAGCTGAGGGACCGGACAGTCAGTGAAACTCTGGAAGAACCTTCCCAGGAGCAACTGTTTACTTTTTTGTTTGAGACTAGGGATGGACTCTCTAGACCAGGGTTTGTGAACCCTTCTGCTGGCCAAAAATTGGAATATGTTAGCCTTTACTTAGGAGCAGCCTGGATGCTGAGAACATCTGAAGTTTAGGTTTGGGGCGGACTCTCAGGCACAGCATCACGCTTGCACTGAGTACCTGCCTTCCCACGTGGAACATCTCAGGCATCACCAGTACTGATGTCTTCTTCCAGTTTGAGGTCTCGGGATGCAGTGGTGGAAGTGAGATGCTAGCCCCTGGCTGCTCCTCTTGCGCTTTAAACACAGGAATTTGCTGGTCGTACTGCTCTCCACAGCTTTGTCCACACCTCTCCACACCTTTGTTGCCACACCTTTGTCCCCTTATGTGCCCACCTGGGCCCTGGCCTCTCAACCCTAATTGCCTTTAGCCTCTACCCACTCCCAGCACTTGCTTCTGCGGCCACTGGCCTGTGTTATCACAGGCGGCACTTATTTATTGGCAGTTGACCACTCTTACCAAGTGATCTCTGCCAGTCACTTAACAGCTGCTTGCAACTTACTGCCTAGCACTTCCCTCTGTGTTACTCCTAGCACTTACCCCCATCCCTCGCTCTCTCTCTGCACTTGCACGTTCTGAATGCTCCCAAGGCATAGTAGGACTGCCTCTTTCTTTCATTGTTACATTTTCCTCTCATTCCCATGTTCCCTCCCTGTTGCCCTGTAGGCGCTTTGAAACACAATGTACTTGATGTCTAAGCACCTTACACATGCACAATAAAATTAAAATAAAATGAAGTAGGACTGTGCTGAACGCTGTATACAGACAGCTGTGGCAGATGGAACCAGCCCAGAGATCAATAGGAAATCAGAGGGTAATGCCAGGTAAGTACCACAAAGAAACAAAACTGCTGGTGATTGGAGAACAGCACTGCAGGAGAACAGCAAAGGACTCAAATGTGTAATGGAGAGTCAAGGTAAGCTGGAGGACAAAGGAGCCACAGAGGTACTGACAGATAAAGCTGATCCCTTGAAGAAGACAGTGAGGAGGCAGGGAAGGAGCTAAGTACACTAAGATGCACTAACTGTCTTGCTGGGCTTTGTATATAACGTTCCAGCATCTGGGCAAAACTGCAGACTTTGTTCCAGGGTTGCCATGGCACCACCAAAAATACAACGGACTGTGCCTGTGCAGAGGGTTGGCATTTTGGTTTTGGGAATCTCTTGCTGATCAAAGGCAAACAGACTTACCCGCTGGGCTGGCAACAACCTGCAAGCATGGGGCAGAAAACACCAGGGACTATGAGAATTCGGACCACACTAGCACCAGGGGAGGAGCCACCAGCCCTCAGGTAGGAATGTTCCTGCTGTGTGGTGACGGGAACTTTATGTTGGCTATGTTGCTGGACTTTGCTTGTAGAATAGGGGTCGCTGGTGGGACAGAACTTATAAGACTAGATTTGAACTTTATTAGTTGGAAATATAACACTGACTGTGTCTGACAATTAAGGAATATCCCCACTTTGTGTTACAGCATTCCTGACACTGCTTGCGTTACAAACTCCCTTACCATCTCTGGAAATACCCTTAGTTCTTATAGGCATTTGGTAAACCATTCCTTGACACTTAAAACCATTTCACTGAACTAAAATGTTCATTTTCACATGCATTATTGTTCAATCTCCTCACAAATGGTGTTAGAGGTGGGATTCTCAAGCGCTGATACAACTCCTTTCCGGTGTCACCTGACTGACAAAACCTTGAATGTTCTTTGCAATTCTCTGAGTACTAGGTTGCCATTGCTAGCGACTTCAGACTCCCCCAGCCTTGACATCTTTAGTAATAAACAGGTTATTATTCTGGCAGATTAATGGCCAGCATTAAGACCTGACTTAAGTCCAACTGCTCAACAGTACAAACCGAAACATGGCTTCAAATTCCAGTTTGGCACTCCCCCATTCAGTGGATGTTAAAGCGGGGGTAATAGAGAAAGGTTACAGGGGTGAAATACAGGTGATCCTTGGCAACGCCAGGTAGGACGACTTTGCCATCCAAGTCAGAGACTGGATTGTGCAGTTAATCTGTGAGGTCATCATTAAACCCCAGTTAAACAAGTGAACCCCTTGGTGGAGACTGTGAGAGGTATAAGAGGGTTTGGTTCCACAACCAGGACATCTAACAAATGTCCCAGCTACCAACCCCGATCTGCCCAACTTCACGAGGAAATTAAACAACTTTGAGACCCCCTCCCTATGATTCACCAGTGCTCAGAGGAGATGTTTTCCAGCAAGTCATCCATGACGCTGAGGGAGCAGACTTACGGGGTCCGTATTATGTGTAGATGAGTGCATGTTTTAATGGGCGCCTAACAACCTGGGGTGACGGGATGCTAAACTATGATACTAACTGCTGGTTCCAGCACCACTCCAACTGCGGGACATCAGCCAGTTCTATTGGCATGGGGTAAACCACTGAATCAAAACATGCCTCTTGCCCCATCTGTTGGAAAACCTGCACCCTTCCTGTCCCATGAGCTCCTTTGCACCATTTACCTATCTTTGAGATACCATTTTCCAGGATAGCAAGGGTCACAGTTATGCAACTAGAACCATCCAAACTGGATTCAAAATATCCTGGTTATTGTAGACTGTGACACCCGATATCCCGAGGCATGTCCCCTGAAGGTCAATAAAACACTACACATTCTTAAGCATCTTCTTCCCTTATTTCCACAGGCTGGCTTACCCAGGAAAGATCCTAACAGATCAAGAAAAGCCTTTTATGGCCAAGGTGATAGGAGAAGTGAAACAGTTACTGGAAATCAAAATATTGTAAACCTCAGTGTATCACCCCAGATTGCCTGGTGGAGAGATTTAACAAGACACTAACAACCATCCTTAAAAAAACTAGTAACCGAAGACCGATGGATCTGGGACCTCTTGGTTCCCTGTGTGTTGTTTGCTGTAGGCAAAACACCTCAAATTATCACTGGAGATGCACCCTTTGAGCTGGTTTGTGGGAAGAAAAACATGAGATGTACTTGATCTGCTCAGGGATGTTTGGGAAGAGGAAGAAAATCAGAGCATAAAAGTAGCCCAGTTCACCCAAGACACCAGAGTTCACATGACATTAATTTGGTAAATTGTGAAACTGACTCTCTTAAATGCACAGGGAAAACTTGTTATAATCAGAAGGCATGTCTACATAGATGTAATGTAGGAGATTGGGTTCTTGTATTACTCCCAACTCCAGACTAAAGTGCTTGCTAGATGTCACACCTCAAAAGTTGGTATCAGGTGAAGCAACCTGACTGGTGACTGAAAGATTAAATATATCAAGTTGACCTTTTAAAGGAGAAAAAAGATCCTTATGTTCTACTCACTGTATGGGTATTTTGATTGGCTCCACAATCACCTCTGAGTTCATTTCCGAAAACATTTAAGTACAAGAAAATCAAGACTTACTAGACTTGCTGGACCAGTTTACAGACATCTTCTCTCCAAATCCCTTGAAAGTTCAGGGATTCCTTCATCTGGTTTGTGCCCCTATTGGTCAACGCATATGCTTTAAGCCCTATCAGATGGCTGCATTTGTCAGAAAGTGCAAAAGAGGTTAAAAATTCAAGTCATAGAACCCTCCCAAACCCACTGATCCTCACCAATAGTCTTGGTCAGAAAACCAGATGACTTGTGGTGCTTCTGTATTTTCATTTGATGCTTATCCAATGTTCCTCATTGATAAATAGAAAGAGAAGTTCATCTCAACATTAGACCTTACAAAAGGCTACTAGCAGATTCAATGAGCACTGGCCGATAAAGATACAAAAGAATGCCTTTTTGACACCAGATGGACAGTATCAATGTATTGTGTGGGAGCAGAACTAAGCCACCGTTGAGCTGGAGGCACTGGCTATAAAATGGGAATTGAGTCCCTCAAATGCCACCTGGAAGGAAGACAATTTACATGATGTATCTGAGTCAGGAATGACATGGAGCAGGAACCAGGCTGACTCAGGTAAGTGTAAAAGGAACAGGCTTTATTCTTCTTGGTTACATAGCATAGTCATGAAAGGTAGGAGAGTAAGAATAAGCCTCTGCCCTGGTTCCCAGTCTATCTCCAAGTCCCAAACGACACTCTCTGGAACCCCCATGCTCACTCTCACCAGACCTAAAAAGAGGTAACATAGATAATAAGTTAATCATTTCAGTAGTGACAATCCTTCTTAATACATCATTCATATTCTACACTGTCGGCTGCTGACTTTGCATACTACTTACCTCTAAAATTGAAGCAATTCATTCAGTTTTCAAGTTCCATCTTCATCTACTACCACTACTACTAGTAATTCTCCATTGTCATCTTCTGCTCCATTTTCTTTTAATTCTCTCTAGTATCAGACTCTGAGATGACTACTTGCCTAAACAAGCTCATCCAACAACAGCTCCATTTAATACTCTAATGTCTGTCCTTTTTCCAAGTTGGTAGCCACTCCTAGTTCCAGTCTTACCTATTCTTTTTAACCTCTCTTTACCTTCCGTTATGTTTCCTTCTGTCTACAAACATGCACCATTTATTCCTATATTAAACAAACCCTATTTGGCCCCTTCTATTCCTTTTAATTTTCAACCTGTATCCCTCTGAACTTTTCTATCTACGATTCTGAAATAAGTGCTGTATTCTGTGACAAATCCAGGGAATTCATCCCCTCTCCCAATGGGGAGCCACCCCCTTTGGGACTAGGGAGGTGAGAGCGCTAAACTTAACACTCCTAGGGAACAGGGCAAGTGGGATCCCATTGGACATAATCCCCCTGCCCCCCTTAGAGGACAGACAATCCCTAAACAGGGATGTGTGTTATCCTCCCTTGTCTCAGGAAGCTAATATATTTGTTGGCTATATGGGATTACAAGAGACAATTGTGTGAATATCCCTAGGGATGGTATGGTTTCTTACCCTTTACTGTTGCCATCCTTCATCAAATGCAGGACAAATGGATTGCCCCATCTCATTGTTCAGAGGAACATAAAAGTTCCAACAGAGAAGAGAGACACACGCCTGCAGAGTAACGCAGAGGAGGTAACGTTCCCCTGTGAGGTGGAGCCAGAGAGTAGCACCACACACATGGCATGGAAAGCAGAGGAGCTGTAGAGCCTGCAGAGTACTGCTATCCTCTATGAGGCCAGGAGCCAGAGAAGCTCCAAACCGCCAAACACAAATGAAAGCCACCCGCGCAGAGTGGTTGGCCGGTGCCTGCTGGAACCGATGCCAAAGTCCTCTAGAGCCCCAACGGGAAGAACTGATGCAAGCCCAACCATCATGGAAGACTGGCGGGAAACTGGAGTTGCGGTTCTGCACTGGCTGAGGTGACTTCCTTCATAGAGGAACACTGCTGGAGCAAACAAGGTATACAGTGCTTCCAGGAAACGGAGAGGAGGGAGGAGAGGCCTGGCAGTACCCCAAGTCAGGGTGAGAAACCAGATACCCTAAGCCAGGTGACAAACCACATAACGCAAACTGGGGTGAGTAAGCAGATCCCAAACTGGGGTGAGAAACCAGAAACCCCATGCTGAGGCATGAAAGCAGATACCCCAAGCCGGTGAGAGAAACCAGAACAACCCAGCTGGGTGAGAAAGTAAATACCCCAAGCCGGGGTGAGAAACCAGATACCCCACGTTGGGATGAGAAAACAAATTCCCCAAGAGGGTGAATAACTATGTGCCCTAAACCAGGATGAGAAATATGATACCCCAAATCCGGGTGAGAAACATGATACCTGTTTGAATGGATTTCTGGACTCTGCTCTGGTGAACCCTTGTTAGTGAAACAGGGAACACTTCTGTGAAGTTAGCCAGGACAATTCAAGGTAGCTAGGAAAACAGCCAAGGCTAAGTCCCAGGAGCAGTGGGGGTGATCTGAGATCTTGGATGAGCACACACAGTGGGACAACAAGAATTACCATTAGACAGTAGTATATAAAAAATACACAATGTATTAGGCCCAGAACAAACACAAGTGAATAATGGAAAACACAGTAATAATACTACTTAAACAAACACTATGTAAAATATATACAGTCTTTTTTCGGTCAATGCAATACATTGCGAATTCCCTCCAAAACCTGTGAGGAGGGAAAGCAAACAAACTTTATCACAATGGCCAACTCCAGAAATGGATATCCCTAACTTAATAAGTCCAGCCCTACGTAGATTGGAGCCTTGTGCTCAATGTTATGTGTGTGCGTAAAAACGCTCAGCGATGCGTAAAGCAACCAAGTCCACACTTCAAGGGGGAGGAAAAATTAGAAGGACATTGGAGTGTAGAAAATTGGATCAGAGAGTCAGAGGAGGATCTGCTGCGGAGAACAAATCTATCTCCAACTTTCAGACAGCTATAGGAAGCGGAGGCCACCCAACACAAAGCAAGGACCACCATGGATCCTTCGTGCGTAAAAAGGCTTTGGATGAACTAGGGGCCATGGTATGATTACTCACTGTCTTTAGCTCACTCCGGGGTCAAGTTTGGCAGGTTTGAAGAAAGTTGCCTGGATTACGAAATCCCCTCCTTAGTTTTGCTTCAAAGTGCACAGGTGGTGCGGGTGTGGATGCGGTTCCGGGTTAAAATTGGAGCTGGATCTTTAATCACAAATGGAGGACAAAGAAAGCACCAATGCAGCTGGTCTCAGGACACTTGAAGAAAGGTGGGAAAGTTGCCAGCAGCAACTGTCACTGTCGCACAGAGACACAGGGTCACCCAGGTCTCGCAGACTGCCGCACGCTTCTCTCTCATACAGTAGGGACAATGAGATTTGGCAAACAAAGGCTCTGTAGTGGGATCTAGGGTTCCTCCAAAGCTCGAGCCAAAACTTGATAAGACAACGCTCCAGCATGGGTGCCATGGTACAAGCTAGTCAGTCCATTGGAGGGCCCATAGACACTTCCGAGAAGGCTCATTTGCAGGGCATCAAGGAGGCGCTGAGAGTGATTGGTCTCACCACTCCAAGGGTTTGAAGCACCTTTGCAGGTCTTCGGAGAGCTTGCGCAAAGCAGGGCTCTACTGGGACAGCAGCGGGTTTAAGGTGCCAAAACTTCTCTTCATGGTTCCGGATAGTCCTTGGATCTGCTTTGCTCCTCTAGATACTTGGCTCTGTGTACAAGTCGATTCGGACCTATGGGTTATCTGCAGGTCTGCACTCAGGCCCCCTCCTTATATCCCAAAGACCAGTGAGTGCTCGTACCTGGTGCCAATGAGAAGATCTGTCCCACTCATGCATGCCAGCAGTGGTCCAATCAGGGACCACTGTGGCTCTTGTGCTCTTGTGCACAGTAGACATCCTGGCACCAGTAATGTGGATTGGGACCAGACAGTCCCAGTCCACTTTCTGGGTACATGACATGCATTAGCCCACGAAAAGCGCTGGCTTTTGTGGGTGAATGCATCCCCAAATAAGGACTCCCTGGGTCTCAAAGATCAGGAGGAAGGCTAACGGACAAAATGGCCAAAGGAGAAGACAAAAGACCTTGTGGCACGGCCATGATGGACACTAGCCAAAGTCATAGCCAAATGTGGTAAGCGCAGTATGACTCAGTAAAGAAATGTAAAAATACATAAAAAAGCTTCTGCTGACACCAGTCTACCCTAGTCACCTTGTCCAGCTACCTAAAAATCCTGAACGGATGGCTAGGGCCCGAAAACACAAGGACCCCAGTGCACAGTACAGTAAAGTACTTTGCACACTGAAATACAGTTGGCAAAAGTGTTAACAAAGTCATAAGTCTAAGAGAAACAATGTTTCTCAGTACTGAGTGCCTGAAGGACAAGCCAGTTCTCCCATTAAGATGAGCGAAAGTCATGACAGGAGGCTGAAACAAAAGCAAAAAGTTGTGGGGTCCGAAAATACAGAGGAAAAATAGCAGTAAGTGAAGTTTTACCGAACAATACCCCAAGATGGGGTGAGAGACAAGGTATCCCAAAGATGGGTGAAACACAAAGCAGCCCAAGGCAGGGTGAAAGACAAGAGAGCGCAAGGGGGGCTAAGCTACAGGGGATCCCAAGGCTGGGTGTCAGCAACAAGCCTCCCAGGCAGCGATAAGGAAGTAATAGCCCAAGGTGGGGTAAGAGATTTTATTTTATTTTTCAGAACCTAGTAATTACGACCCAATTACAAAAGGCAGAGAACATTATCCAAGGAGGAGAGGAAGAATAAAGAGATACTGACCTGAACTTTGAACTTTAGTACTGTGCAAGTGGCCTCGAAGAAACCAGTGTGATGGGATGGCCCACCACGAATAACCACTCTGACTCGGGATGTAAGTCTAAGGGTGTTCATTGACCTTCAATAGACCGGCTGGATGCTGAAGTCGGGTATTCTCTGGGGTTCCCAGGGGTTGGGGTTTTGGGCGCTAGTGCCATCCCACTCAGATTCGATTTCCCCCACTTTTCCCTCCTCCCTAGAATGGGCGTCTGTAACAGGGACGTTACTTCTAGTGAATGGTGCCACCTGTCTGTCTGGTCTTCTGACTGGGACTAATGATGTTTTCCTTAAGACAATGGCTACCTGTCTGCCTAGTGGTCTTCTAGATGCCCCTGACCTAGCCTGCTTAGTACTCTAGGGGTTAAGGGGTTAAGTTAGGGGTGTTATGGAATGGTGCCTCCTTCCACCCAGTTCCACCTGTTCTTCTTTTACACACAGTCTCACCTGCCCCTTCCCTACAATAGGTCCCAAGATGTTCTCCTCCCACTGTGCTACTGTCCTTCTGATCTCACATACTTTCAATTTTGTCTGCTGCCTCCAGTGCATCTTCTCCACCTTCCTTCCTCCTCCTTGCACCACTGCTACTATCACCCCTTTTCTTACTCCTAGTCCTTTGCTACTTCCCTTCTCTACTACCACTCCTACCTCTCACTAATGTTGTTCCCACTCTACTTCTACTACCACCTCGTTACTACCACAACATATCACGAACAGCCCATTCTGCTAGTTTCTTTCTTTTTTTGTGGAATTTTTCAAGTTATTGAAACACGTTTTTCGAGAAATCCAAAAAATCAAATTTCCACTTAGACATTTCACTCCCCGGTTATTCAACAATCATTAGCCCTAGTTGCCAGCAATAGAAAGTGTGTGCGCCATGCACGGAAAGTGCACCCTTCTTTTTACACTCCAAAGAGCATTACAATCATGGTCAGTTCCCTGGGAATACCCTCCAGGCTTTTGATCCATTGGGTGTAGTAATATGTTATCTGCAAACAGGCCTATTTCAGACTCCCCTCCCCAACACTATGTCCTTGATGTTCTGATTTAATATTATCCTCTCTGCCAGGGGTTCCAATGGCAGTATGAACAGCAGGGGTGACAGAGGATATCCCTGTTTTACCCCTTTCTCTATGATAAACCATGCAGCCATCTTCCCATTTACTACCACTTGCACTCCTGGGGACTCTTATAGCTTCTCTAGCACCCTTCTAAGGCATGAACCAAATCCAAGGTGTTCCAAGACTGAGAACAGCAATGTCCACTTCACCCGGTCGTATGCCTTCTCGACATCTAAAGAGAGCAGCACAGGTTCCACCCCTTCCCGTACCAGGAGCTCAGTCAAATTAAGGGTTTTACGTATAGCATCTGCGCCCTGCCTGCCCCAGGCGAATCCCATTTAATGTGATTTGGGAGAACTGTGTCGATCCTGGGTGCCAAAACCCTTGCAAAGACCTTGGCATCGACACATAGAAGGGTTATCGGATGGTAAAACGCACACTCTAGCAAATCTTGTCCCCCCTTTAGAAGTACTATTATCAATGCATTCTTAAAGGACTTGGGCACATCTCCCTCTTTCAGGATACCATTAATGAGGGGCACAATTCGCTGAATGAGAATGGAGGTCAGCTGCTTGCAACAGATCACCATGAAGCCTGCCTCTCTGGGGCTTTTCCCGCTGCCATCCCACAGATTGATGCCAACACCTCCTCGGCCGATATTGGTTCATCCAACCTGTTGGCTTCATCATGCTTAAGTGTGGTAGGTTTAAGTTTTCTATGTGTTTGAGGGATTGTTTCCTTGTAGGACTACTCTCCTCCCTGCCTAGATATTTGTAGAAGTTTGCAAAGCCCTCTGTTATTTCTAACCGGGTGTTGACAATCCTCCCACTTCCGTTCTTATTTTGTCTACTTTTCTTTCTTGTCTCTGTACCCTCAACTTATTTGCCAAAATAGCATCCACCTTGTCCCACTTCTCATACATTTTTTGGTTTAGGAGGCAAAGCTTCCGGAAAACTTCTCCCAGGGCAAGGGTTACTTCCTGCTTAATTTGCTTGCTAGCTCGGGTGAGGTCATCCTCTCTCACTCTTTGCAGCTCCAGCTTTTTCAAATCAGATTTTGTTTCTATGACTTCTTTTCCTTTTTTTGTTGTTGCACCATGTGAAGATTCCTACGGATCCATCACTAAAACCCTGCCTAAAGTGTCCTCCCAGGTGGCCAGGGAAAGGCAGACGTTTCCTGATCCAGACCTTGGGGGTTGTGTACTGCTCGAGGGTCACCTGGAATGAGACTAGGCCCAGGGGGGTGAGAACCCATGGGATGAGACACAGTATTTGTCCTCTGAAAGGAAGAACCTTTATAGGTTACCAAAACAGGTAATGGCGTATTGTCATTAAAATGTCCCTGACCTGCATATAAAACCTATGGCTATGGGTATAAGTACCATAAAGTCTGAACAAGTCTTATCTGTAGAAAGAGCCTACCAAATAATTCAGGATAAACACCTTCCTCAACCCCAAAGGCAAAATGGAAAGAAACTTAAAAATATTGCCTTAACTAAATTGTCTTCACCTAAAACAACAAACTCAAATGATTCCTCTTTAAGTGATGTTGAGTGAAGTAAGTTCACCTTCAACATCAAGCCAATACTAACTAATTTTCTAATTGGGGACTAAACGTCCCATAATCCCAAGAGTACTGGGACGGGGAAGAGGGTGAATGAACCTGGGAGGCATTAAAGGCCCCCTCAGGTGCAGGCAATGAGAGGGAGCTGGAACTGTGGCTGGAGTGAGCACTGCAGTAGCAGAGGCAAACACAGCACTGGCAAATTAAGCAGCAGTGGGAGAACCAGAGGGACCCCGGAACATAGATGCAGCAGATTTCACCTGCTTTTTCTGAGAGGGTCCTGCTTTTAAAAACATTGAAGTGCAGGGGCTGCGCAGCAGAAGATGTGCAGGCAGGCTGTCTTTCCCCATGTGATCCTGATTGCTGTGATTTCTGTGCAGGAGCCGTGTTGGAGACCAATGCGAGAGGCTGTGGGTGATTTTCAGGTCTCAGGAACGAGAGGGGTTCCAAAAGAGAGTGGCTGGACTGAAGACCCCTTCAGCGAGAAAAGGTGCAGGTCCCTGAGCAGCCAGAAACAGTAGAAGTTGTGCCCAAAGTCGTAGAAGTTAGGTAATCCGCAGAACAAGGATCACAGAAGCCAGTGAGTCAAACCTGGCCTCCCTCACATTACTCCCCAAGCCATACTGTCCCCTTTTGCCTCCACCCTCCACCCTCCCTCTGGCTCTCTCTTGCTCTGCCCTCCAAGGTCTCTTTACGCCTTCGATATCCCTCAGGTGGTCTCCATGATATGACATTTCCTCCTGCCAAACACAGTCTATCCCTCTTACTTGCAGGAGCCTCAGTCCTTTCCAGGTGAGGGTGTATTAGTTTTCCTGAATTACCTCACCAAACACTCTTCTTTGTGCCCCAAATCCTTTGCATCTTTCTCTATTGCATGACGTGGTGGTCCCTGCGATAGCATTGGGTGCGTATTTAACACTCTCCCTAATGTGGCACCTGGTCAACTTCCTCTGCAATAGTAATCCCATAATCGTCATCCTCGAATTCGAATACCAAGCAAAATGAAAGTTATTTTTGTACATGACTTTGTGTGTAGTTAACCAGTGTGTCAACTGTTTCACACTCTTCTTCTTGTTAGAGGAAACAATATCCTGTTTATTCCTCACTTTCTGAAGTATCTCTGCTTTTTCTAAATATCTATATATTCCTCCCTCCTCTTGAAACAAGGCATGGATGATTCCTTTTTTTTTCTTTTTTTTTTTTTTAAATGTTATAGTTTAATTTTTAAACTTTTCATTTGTCTCCAGTTTTCCAAGGTTTCTTTTCAACTTATTACAGGTTTGCTGAGACCTAGAATTTCTTGTAGAAATTGGCATATTGTCAAGATCAGTTTTTGCGATTTGCCATTGAGCATCTCCATCCATCTTTCTTCTGTCTCCATTGTTTGCTCTCCGATCTTATAATAGCTGCCGAATCTAAATCTTTGTTCTGAAAGTTTATTGCATTCCATTAGTAAGTGGAACAATGTTTCAGATTTTTGGGTGTCTGAACAGAAGCGGCAGAAATGTTCTGTTGGAGCGATTTGTCTGGTTTTGGCTACATAAAAGCGTGTTGGTAAGGTTTTTGTTCGGACTTTCAGATATGTTGCACGGATTTTGGCATCAGGAAACATGGTCAGGTAGGCTGGTAGTTCGTTAATGGATCGAATGTCTGTGTCGCATTGTAGGTTGAGGGAGTATTTTGATTTTTCTTCAAGGGTTTTTATCCAGTCATTTTCCATTATTTTTGTCTTCACGTGTTGAGGTCGCATCGTAAGCATTTCATGTAAGATTTCTTCTGTTTGCATGAGTTGATCCAAATTGCTTTTCCATTTAGCAAGGATTGTGTTGTTCATTGCTCCGTCATGGAACTTCAAGATTTGAATTGCTGGTGTTTGCTCATCTGTGAGGAGCTTGCGGTATAGGTCTAGTTGTTTCCATAGGACAATTGAACTGATGGACTGAAGTGCTATTTTGTGTCTGATTCTAGGCATTGGAAAAGAAGGTGGCAGCTGTAAGATCTTACGCCAGAAGAGGGCTTCCAGCTTTGTCCAACTGTGGTCTGTTGCATGTATCATGGCTTCTGTTCCATATACTATTGTCGGAATCACCTTTTGCTTTTAGTATGTGGTTATTGGTTTGAAAGAGTATTTGCGGAATTTGCGCTGGATCATGGAGCCTTGTATTGCTAGAGATTGAGTCCGTTGTTCCAGTTTCAGAGTCCACTCTCTTTCGGATTTGGATTGGTTTATGTGGATGCCCAAGTATTTAAATGTTGTCACTTCTTCGAGCCGATTGTCATTTAGATGGATTTTTAGTTGTTTCCCGTTGTTATTGGTCGTTCTGCACAGTTGCATGATTTTTGTCTTTTTTGTATTGATGATGAGTTCGTTAAGATTCATATAATGGCTTAGTTGGCTGAGGCTGTTTTGTAAACCAGATGGAGTCTTGTCCAGGAGAATGATATCGTCCGCATATGTCATGATTGTTACCGGAGTTGAGTTGATCTTTGGGGGGTTGAGGGCATCGGACTGCAGATGGGTCTCGATGTCTGCGGTAAAGAGATTATACAATGTGGCTGCAAGAGGGCATCCTTGTTTTAGACCATTTTCGGCTTTTATTTTTGGTGTTGTGTGGCCTTCTCTTGTGAGTCTTATTGCTATGGTGGTGTTTGAATAGAGTTGTCTGATTGGGCCTAGTATGTCATTCGGGCATTCCCATTTTTCAAGTTTATTCCAAAGTTCTTGGCGGGATATCCCGTCGAAGGCCATGTGGAGGTCTATGAAAGCCGCGTATATTTTTGTTTTGCTGTGAATTGCTTCATGTTTTATCAGATTTAGCAGTAGTAAGTTGATGTTTGTCCCGACATTTGGGGTGAAACCAGTTTGTCTTATTGTGAAGCGCTTTGTGTCAGTTGCCCACTGATTAAGTTTTTTCAGAAGAATCGATGCGAACAGCTTTCCTAACGGATCCAGTAACGCAATTGGGCGGAAGTTTGTCGGGTCGTCCTTCGGACCTTGTTTGTGGATAGGAACGATGGTCGCAGTTTTCCATGATGTTGGTATCTGGTTAAGCTTGTTAATGAGCGTGATGATGTTCCTCATGAGGTTAGCCCATGAGTGCGGATCTTTCTTAATCATTGCGTTCGATGTTCCGTCAGGGCCTGGAGCACGAGATATGTTGAGTTTTTGGATCATCTCAAAAATGTCTTGATATGTGCAGTTTACTGTCCACTTTATGTTCTGTTTTTGTGGATTTTTTCCAGTTTCCTGTGGTCGGGCTTTATATATTTTTGTGTAGTGTTCAATCCATCCGTCTTCGGTCACATTTCCTGTCAGTTTTTGCTGGTCCACTGTGTTGTTGTTCAGAAGATTCCATAGATCTCAAAGATTGTGTGTTTTGTAAGTTTCTAAGATTGCTTCTGCATCTGCTTGCAATAGCATCATGTTGTGCGTTTTGATCCAGTTTCTGTAGCTTTGTTTCGCCGCTTTTATTTTGACGAATGATTCCTTGTCTTTTTTTTTGTCAATTGTCGCACTGTGTTCCTCAGTGCCCTTTTTCTTTCAACTAACTCCTTGCTGTATGAATGTTGATGAGTCTGTGCGGTATTCTGTTTGGTTGGTTTGTAGTAAGGTTAGAGTAGCCATCCGTAATTTAATTTATGGTCGTCAGGTAGGTTAGTTTGGATAAATTGTCTTGTGAGTGTACTTGTTGCTTGTTTGGTTATGCAGAGTTTTTTTCCCAGCTGTGCAGACTTCTAGCGGGTTAGGACGATTGGGCTGAGGTTGGCAGGAAATGTCTTGTCAATGTATGACAAGTTGGTTATGGTCGCTCTTTGTTGTTGCGATTATGCTTGTAGTTTGTACTGCAGTTCTTAGCTCTTTGGAAAGATAGATGTAATCAATTATACCAGATGATTTGCCTCGGGACCAGGTGGGAAGAGGCTTGCCTGTATCGTCTTTAGGATAATCAATGAATAGTAGATTGCGGATGACAGTTTCTTTAATCCATTTTTTTGCACAAATTGTTAGTTTTTCGTTAGGGGTTGGTTGTCCGTCTTGTTGCCATAGGTGTAGGTTTAGGTCGCCACATAGTATGAAATCAATTTTTGTATGTTTAAGAATGAGGTTGTCAACTGTTAGGAAGACACCGTCCAAGAATGCTTCATTGTTGATTGCCGCTGGATTCCAGTACAGATTCATGATTGCAATTTTTCTTTCTTGTTTGGATGTCGTTGTTGTAAGATCTTGGGCTTTCTTTGTCACTATTTTTATGACTGTATTTTGTATCCACGGGTTGATGTTTGTTGTGTGCAGTATTGACCATATGGTGTCGATCTTGATTAGCGTTAGTAGACCTGATGTGGGTCTTCCTTTGGTTCTTGTCGGAGCTGGGTTTAGGAAGGCTAGAAAGCCGTCACAGCATGGAGTGTTGGAAAGCCATGTTTCTTGAAAACAGATGATCTGATATGATTCGAATTCGGGGGATGGGTCGTTAAACAAGTGGGAGTTTCCCCATGTATTCCATGAGCACAGGGTCCAGCTGTCTGATGTGTTGATTAATGGTTATGAGATATTGCTCAGTTCTGTAGAGTCTGAGAGGTTTAGACCGTCTTCTGATGCATACTGGCGTCTGATTCCTTTAACTTTCTTTTCCACATCTTCGGGTGTTTCTTTAGTTGATTCCTTTAGTTCCAGGATCCTTGGGTTATTCCTTGTCTCTCTGTTTTCAAAATCAATGCTGAGAGTAATTTCTGCTTCTCTTGACTACTGGACCTGTATTCCTGGGAAGTGGGATTCAAATGTAATTCCTAGAACCTCTACGGACAACTGGTCATTTTCAACTCTTCCCTCTCTCTTCTCCAATCTTCCGCGTAGTTCCGTAATAGAGAAGTGTGTGTATGAACATGTCTGAACACAGAGCTTTAATCTCCGGCAAGATGCTTAAAATGTTCCTCTTCATCGCCACTCCATTGTTCTCCTCGTCTCTACCCTTCTCTCGGCGTGTCAGGTCCACCTATGCCTGGTAACACTACTCTGGATCTCTTTCCTTTTGTTTCCCACTCTTTGCACCCCCATGGTCTCCACAGGAATCATCTCCCCTTCACACAGGTATCTTCTCACCTTTACTGCATAGTCCTAGGGAAGAAGTGCTCCAGTCGTAGCCTTGGGTGTTTCAGGTCTGAACCCATGCACACCTCCAACCCCCTCTCTGATGATACCACCGGTCCAGGCCCGGATCTACAGGACCACTTCTCTATCTTCTTGGCTGGCTCAGGTTTGCTTTCTCCTTCCTGGGTTGATGGGGCCCAATCTCCTCCCTTTGGCACTTAAGGAGGATTGAGGCCCCACACCATTCACCTTCAGCTCACCATTCATCTCTTCTTTGCTGCACCACTCGGAACAGAGGCGGGGATGTTGAAGGTTCTACGCACTTGAACCACTGTCTTCAGAGTCTACTCTGCCATTGCCCTCTCTTTGCCCACCACCATCACAGCTGCCTCTTATGGTCCGGCCTTCAGCGCCTTCTCCACCTGCCAGCCCCTTATCTTCCTCTGCAAATCTGTGGTCCTTCATGTTTCCTCTCGTTTGCCTCTGGTGCCAGTGTCCCAAGGGCCTTGGCATGACCCAGCCCGGGACGTTCTCCTCACATGGATTGTGGCCCACACGGCACCCAGCTCCCTGGGTGGCAGAACGCTTGTTCGATACGTGTCTGACCCCCCCAATCGGGTCTCCAGGCTCCCGCTGGCTCCCGCTCCTGCTGATCGGTGACCCCCAGACCCTCCAATTTCCACCTTATTTGTTGTTGGAGGCAGGAGGCAGGGTGGACAGCTCTGACACTACATGCATTTTAATACATGTATTTTAATATATTTTTATTACATTTTTCCATCAATAATAAACCACTTCATTTTACAAACGGCCCCATGGGGTAAACGCCATGGATTAGTTAAATCAAAGCCCCCACCTTTTGGTGAGCATCCACATTCACTGCACAATACTCTAAGTTCCCCCTCCCTTACCCACACCTTCCCAATAACATATTAAACATACACCTTTGCGTGCATTTCGATCACAAACATAACTCGTCAGTTCTCTTTCCTACATGTATTGCACTCACCTTCTCTCACTCAGCGGGATTCTCCAGAAAGGTCATTCACTCGAATCCCAGATCCCTCAGGAGCTCCTGTATCAGGGTGGTTCGATGCTCCATTTCATAAATGTCACGTGCCTTTCCCATCCATTTCCTGTATGTTGGCAAGTAGGCCCTTGTCGAATATATGATAAGACAAGCTCTTGCTGCTAATAACAGATTCCTCACCATGTGTGTTACGCCCCTACAAGTCTTCTTCATCCCTTTCCATTCCAAACAGTATTAAGGGTGGTATTAATGGCCTCTCCAACCCTTCCACCACCTTTATCCAACTCACCACCTCTTACCAGTACTCCTGAACTTTCGGGCAGCTCCATCTCATATGCTGGTGTGACCAGATTTCTGCACAGCCTGTCCCGCAGGTTGAGAGTATATTCATTTGGATGCTACTCAGCCTTCCTCCCCAGGGCATTGTGTGCTTGTCCCATCTCCCCATATCTTCTACCAGTCTGGACCATAAACCCGGGTAGTTAGCCCCATACCATTCAGACAGGTATCGTGTTATGTTCATCCTCAGATATCTAATGGATGTTGTGCACGGTTTTATCTGCATCTTCGACAGCATATCCAGGGTTGATATTGAACTGTCATCCAATAGTAGAGCACTTGACTTATTTAGATTTATTTTAAATCCTGAAATAACTCAGTACAATTTTGATTGATTCGTTTAATCAGTCTTGGTATGGATTAAACTGGCTTACAAAGAAAGGCCAGTATATCGTCCGCGAAGAGGGAGAGTTTGTACTCTTCATTACCAACCCTAAATCCTTGGATGTCCTTATCACTTCTTATCACTATCTCTAGAGGTTCCAGTGAAAGAGCAAACAGCAATGGCAATAATGGGAAGCCCAGCCTCGTACCCCTACCCAAATAGAACTGATCCGAAGACACCCCATTCACAGAGATTGTTGCCTTTGGATTTTGGTATAGAGTCTCAATTCCCTTTAACCACCTACAAGCAAATCCCATTCCCTTCATTGTGACAAAAAATACACTTCCATCCCACGATGTCAAAGGTCTTTTCGGCATCCACAGATAGGAGAATCCGATCCTCCTACCCCTCACTCAGATCCAAAGTTTTTCTAATATTGTCCACCCTTTGTCTACTATGAATAAATCCCACTTGATCTGAGTGGATTAGTTTGGGGAGTAGGTATCATAAACTATTTGCGAGCACCATCATGAAGATTCTTGCATCGCAATTCAGCAATGATATGGGTCTGTGCGATACACACACCTCCCTATCCTGTCCTTCTTTATGAAGTACGATTACTCTCACCTCTAGGAACGTTTCTGTAGCTCCCCTCCAAAATGGAGTCATACAACTTCACCAGGAACGACACAAAGACCTCCCCATAGCTCTTATAAAAGGCTGCTGTGAAAGAGTCTCCCCCTGGGGCTTTCCTGGGTTTCATTGAGGCTATCGCCTTTTTGTTTTCTTCAACAGCAATTGGCTGTTCCAGCCTATCCCTTTCTTTCTCATTCAATGATGGCAAGACATGTTTGTTTAAAAAGGACTGTATGTCTCCCTCCGGACCCTTTTTGTCTGTACAGTTTCTCATAGAAATCTGCCAAATCTGCACGCCACGTTCTCCGTCGATGACAGGGTGATACCCCTCTCATCCCTGATCTGATCTTGCACACCCTCCTCTCGTCTTGTTGCACTTTCATTTTTCTCGCTAGCATTGCACCAGCTTTATACCTGCTCTCGTAAAATGAATGTTTACAGAAACTGAGCTTCACCAAAATCTTGTCCGACCTTGAGCTCTTTAATGCCTTTCCTTTGACCAGTAATGGGAGAAAGAGGGTCACATAGTACAGCCTGCTAGAAGAATCAAGCGAGGTATATGACCATCAGAAAAGAGAGAGCTTACCAGTGCAGGGTTCTCAGTAGGATCCCTGGTGGGTACCTAGTTTTGATATAGTTTTCTCGTTCTTTTCTCCCCCCTTGAATAGCAGCTAATTTCCTGTATGCTGCACAGTTTTTACACTGTAGGGTGGAGTTAGGAATATCAAGCACTTTATTTGTATAGATTCAATATGAACTGTATTTTTTTATGCTATTTTATTATGTATTCTGAATTAGTTGTCATGTGATTTGAAATGTGATTAATAAAGACATGTTATTTTTATACTATCCTTGACTTGGCCCACTCCCTCATTGGTCTCTCTTTTCTGATGGGCATATACCTCACTTGATTCTGCTAGCAGGCTGTACCGTGTGACACTCTTTCTCCCATAGGTTTCTTGGTCTGTTGCTCCGCGGGTCCACGTAGTAGGGGATGCCCATCCTTGGTTTTATTATTTCCTTTGACCAGTGCCTGTTCTACTTCCAGCCCACCGCCCGACCTTTGCTGTCTGATTTGTGCCTCTAGTCCTCAGATCTCTGCCTTCGACTTCATCTCTACCAAGCTTCACTCTCTCTTTTGGCTGTTCCTTCTGTCATAACCAACCCTCTAAAAGTGGCTTTCCCTGCATCCCATACTATCTTCAACCCTACTTCACCAGTGTCATTCGTATGGAAAAATTAAATTATATTTTCTCTCATCTCTTCCTCAAAAACCCTATCTTTGAATAATGTATCTTTGCATATACAGCTTGTTTCCCTCCTGATTCTTCTGTAAGCGTATACCACCATGTCATGATCCGACCATCCCACTATATGTATCTTCGCCTCCAGCAGCAGGCATTCTTGGCCCTGTTCCATCAATATGTGGTCTATGCGCTTATACGTGTTGTGGGGAATCGAGACAAATGTATATCCCTTTTTATCTGGCTTTGCCTCCCTCCATGTATCAAATTGAAAATATTCCACTGTCACCCGCTGCAATGTCTTCTGGACCTTTCCTTCGTGTTTGCTGTTCCCTTTGTCTACAGAACAACTGTCTACAGCCGGGTCCATGATCAAATTAAAGGGATGGTTCGCCCAAAATTTTTTATTTCAAAAATAGATAGGCAATATTAAAAAAAAACGATTGCCATTTTTTTTTCCAAGTCCCTATGTAAAATTTTGAGCAATTCAAGCTCAAAATTTGCAAAATCAAGCACATGGGCGCATCCATTTTGTGAAATGGATGCCCGCCTGTGCTGGCTTTTGCTTTTGCGGCAATAATGAAGGAAAAGCCAGCTAGCTGTAGTAAACAAAAGCTATCACTGGGTGGCTTTTCCTTCATTGGTACCGGGACTCGGAGGACGCGGACCGGAGACTACAGGCAGAAAAGCTGCAGCTGCATCTCGGTAAGTGCTATTTATTTATTTTTTAAAATAAACACTAGCTGTGTTTTTTTTTTCTAAGTTTTCCGGGCTGGAGGAGCCCGGAAAATGTATGTTTGCGGTTGCTTTTGAAGCGACCGCAAACATAAATACAACGTTATTGAGTTTGAAAACGCTGCGGTTTTTCTTTCTAAGTTTCTCAGGCTCCTCCGAGCCTGAGAAACTTAGAAAGAAAAACCGCAGCGTTTTCAAACACAACCGCGTGGGGAGCCCTAGAGCCCCAAATGGGAAAGCAGATTTAGGTAGAAACACTGCAGCATTTAGCATTTAGCATTTCCCATTTGGCGCTCTCGGGCCCCCCGTGGGGAGCCCGAGAGCCCCAAATGGGAAATCAGCTGTAGGTAGAAACACTGTGGCATGTAAACACAGCCGGAGGAGCCTGAGAAACTTAGAAAGAAAACCCGCAACGTTTTCAAACACTATAATGTTGTATTTATGTTTGCGGTCACTTCAAAAGCGACCTCAAACATAAATACGACATTTTTAAAGCTGTGGTTTTATTTCTAAGTTTTCCGGGCTTATCCAGCCCGGAAAACTTAGAAAAAAAACGCAGCTAGTATTTATTTTTATTTAAAAAATAGCACTTACCGAGATGCAGCTGCAGCTGCAGCTTTTCTGCCTGTAGTCTCCGGTCCCCGTCCTCCGTGTACAGCACCAATGAAGGAAAAGCCACCCAGTGGTAGCTTTGTTTACTACAGCTGGCTGGCTTTTCCTTCATTAGTGCTGCAAAAGCCAAAGCGAGCACAGCGGCGGGCATCCATTTCACAAAATGGATGCCCCCATGTGCTTTCTTTGAGCTTGATTTGCTCACAATTTTACCTAGGGACTTGGAAGAAAAAAAAATTCCAATCGATTTTTTGTAATATTGCCTATCTATTTTTGAAATAAACATTTTTGGGCGATCCATCCCTTTAAAGTCCTCTCCACAAATCAGCACCCCTTCTTTCCACTGCAGCACCCATCCCAAGGTGTCCATACAAAACCCCAATTGGGTCGCATTTTGCGCATACAAAGCACTGAGCGTTGAGCATTGGTTTCGTAATGTGCATTTCGCTGCCAACCAGTGCCCATCCAAGTCCCTCTTTGTTTGTCTCACCACCAATCCCAAATTGTTCTTATATAGAATTCCCACTCCTCCCTTTTTGTTGGGTTCCGAGACCCAAATTGGCTTGTACAGCCTCCTCCCCTCAACTTAAAATTCCTCTTCTTTCTTGTATCTTGCTTCCTGGACAAAAATACACATAGTCGCTCCTGGTGAAACAAATGTGATAACATAACCCTTTTCGAAGGGGAGTTCAGGCCCTTCACATTCACCGTGCCCATTCGCATGCCCTCATCCATTTCCCCTAAAATCGACACCTCTGAACAGTAGGAGACCGATATTATTCAAAAATAACCACAACATAATAACTCGTGCAACATCAAGCCAAGCAGTAAATGTTTCCAACACAGATTTAAATTCCACCTACCCCTCTGCCCCCAACTATCATCCCTGATGTCGAGACGCTCTGACTAATAATCAGGGCTGCTCAGGTAGCACTTGCCGCTCCAAACCCCCTTCTCACTATTATATTCCACTTCTCTGTAGCTTTCAAGTAACCATTTTGACAGTATCCCCACAACCCTCCCGCAACTTTGTATCCCTCTCTGTCCCAGGTGACAATGTTCTACCACTGCCCCCAAAATTCAGCCCCGGATCATGGTCTCCCATACCTCTGACCATCATTGCCCATCTCGCTTTCCCCTTTATCCCCCCTCATGTCTTTGGCGAGGGAGTATCTCCTGAATTTCCTTCGACTACTTCCTATTGCTGCACTGTTCAGTTCTCTCAGCCCTAGCAATTTACAGGCATTTACGCCTGTTAGCGTATCGCTGTGTGACTCTGGCGAGGTGGGCCACAGCTCCTTCCACTTCCCCTCACGATGTAACACGGAAATCCTCTTCCCCTATCTCAAAGTTTAAGGAGAAGGGGAACCCCCATCTATACTTCACCTGATGCTCCCACAACCAAGTCGTACGTCCCGACAATCCCTCCGCTTTACCAGGGTAAAGGAAAACAGGTCTTGGTAGACACAAGTAAAGGAATGTGTAGGTGTTGCCAAGTGTCACTGCGCCAACCCTACTTTTAAGTTAACTTCATTGAGTCTGAATTGATCTGCACTGTCAGCAACAGGCGGGGAGATGACAGTAACATCTAAATAGTCAGATAAGCAAACATGATATACAAAATGATCTCACACAGTTTTGCGCTCAGTGCCTATTATCTTTTCAATGAAAACGTACACAATCATATATGTCTCACCAATAAATGGTTTAATTATGTATATACTCTTTGAATATTGCTTCATATTCAGTGTTTACATCAAGTAAAAGGATTTGGTTTGTGTAATCTTTTGGCGAATGTGCCTATTGTTTCCCCAATCCATTGGCTTCCTCTAGACTAATTAACAAATTCCTGGTCAATAGCGAAACACTAGATACAGTTTTAGTCACTTTCTGCAATCAAACTAGCCTCTGCCCGTTGCACTGGAAACATCCGTTTTGTGTGTATGTTAATACATCAGGCTATCAGTAGCTGTGATACCCCTCGCGTAATGTCTTTATATGCTGCTAAGCATCTAATCAGATATAATGTTGGCTGATTAGGAACGTCATCTTGTTTGGTGATAAAGATTTCCTATTTACTTCTAGTGCTCTGATATCTGATACTCTCTTGCACGATAGCAGGCACAAGAGCATAGTGAGTTTAGTAGATAATGCTTTCCTAGATTGATCTGCATTCTCTGGCCATGCTAGAAACATCTTCAACACAGTGTCTACATCCCACATCTGAGTGTATTTCTCTTTGGGAGGTCTAGTAATTCTTATCCCTTTTAATAGTCTGCATATCAAAGGGTGCACGCCTATCAGAACCCCTTCAAACTTGGGATGGCCAGCCAATATCGCAGAGAAGGCTGTATTAATAGTGCTATATGCTTTCCCTTGAGCTGCCATCTGTGCCAGAAAATTGACTAGGTGTACCACATCTGTTCCATCGGGATGAACGTCCCTTTCCACGCACCAACTACACCAATTCATCCATGCAGACTTGTATGCTCTATGAGTCCCTGGTGCCCACGATGTGTTGATGAACAGCTCAGCCTTGCTTGATAAACCCGGCCTAACTCAAGGTCTCGTGAAAACGTGCATGCGATCAGGTTTAGTTTGCCTGTCTGCACCAGTGGGTGGCTGTCCCCTCCGGGGGTCTCGCACAATTAATCTAATCCGGCATGATCAGAATCAGAAAGGCTATGTGCCTCTTCACCTGAGCTAATGTTCTCGTGATCATCGAGAACGGGGGAAAGGCTTAACATGTGTCCTGTCCCCACGATTGAAGGAAGCCATCTGTTGCCTCTGCCTCCACATCCGGCCTCCAACTGAAGAACCGAGGTAGTTGGTTGTTCAACCTCAATGCAAACAGGTCAATCTGGCACGGGCCCCATCAAATTATTAGTTCCTGAAACACCTCCTCGTCCAGCTTCCATTCGCTGGCATTCCTGAAGAATCTGGAGTTCCAATCGGCTACCTCATTCAATCGTCCCAGCAGGTATTCTGCTGTCACTGATACCCGTCTCTGAAGACAGAGGTGCTAGAACTCTTTTGCTATCTCTGCCAACATCCTGGACCTTGTGCCACCCAATCTGTTTATACATCTGACCGCTCACACATTGTCCATTTTGAGTAGCATGCAACATTGTGCCCTCTTTTGATTCCAGCACCGTACTCCAAAGGACTCTGCCAATGGTTCTAGGCATTTGATGTGCAAGGATGGTTCCTGATCCGATCACCAGCCCCCCGTCGACAGGCCTCTGCAACAGGCTCCCCAGCTCCATCTGCTGGCTATCAGATTCTACAATCAGGTCCGGGGATGAGGCAAATATAGCTCTCCCGTTCCATGCATCCATTTATTGGAGCCACCATTCCAACTTCTCTCTCACCTCTCGGGTCACTAGGAACCTTTGGTCATAAGAAGCGCCCCTCCTGAGATGCAAGATCTTCAGTGTCTGGAGTGCTCAGTAGTGTAACAGCCCTGGAAATATTGCCTGAATTGAAGAGGCTAAACGCCCCACCATTCAGGCAATTTCTCGTAACAATACCTCTCTCTTCAACAGCGTTTGTCTGATCTGTTTCTTTATGGCGTTCACTTTGCCATCGCCAAACTGAGTGAACCCTGGGTCTTATCTATCACGAAACCCAGGAATTCCATGCATTGTTCTGGTTGAACACTGGATTTCTCCCAGTTAATTAGAAAACCCAGACTCTGGTGTAACTCCAGTGCGATGTTCACCTGCACTCTGAGTATTTCTGGCACACTATGCATATTTCATCCAGGTATACTATGAGTCGAATACCCTGCTCTCTCAGATAAATCACTACGGGTTTCATCAGCTTGGTGAAGCACCATGGAGCTGACGCCAAGCCGAAAGGAAGGCAACACAATTCACATGTCGCCTCCCCTCAGAAGACCTCAGGAATTTCTGGTGTTCTTCTGCGATGGGTACCATCAAATATGCATCCTTGAGGTCTATCCGGATAATCCAATCGCCCTGTGGCAATATGTGCCTGTACACAACACATTTGCTTAGCCCTCTCAGGCTGATAATTGGTCTCAACTTGTTTTTCCCTTTGACTAGGAATACATTGCTTAAACCTACCAAAGCCTCTGTTACTTGCACTATGCTTGCCTTGCGCTCTAGTTTTCTCAGTTCTACCTCTAGTAACTGTTGGTCGTCTATGCTTGTGTGCATATGAATCGGGGGATAAACCTGTTTTGGTGTTGTGTGAAAATCTATGTGAAACCCTTGTACTGTGTCCAAAATCCAAGCATCTTTGTATATAGAAAGCCAAGCATCTACATGATTTGCCAATCTCCCTCCTACAGCGGGTGGGTCTGTGCTTAAAACACGCTTGATTTCGCTCATCCTCACCCGAGTTATTATGTTGGCGGTCTCCTTGTCACCAACCTCTGTCCCTTCTTCTAGATTTGGAGGGGAAGAAAGGGTTTGGCTTTAGATCTTCTTGATCCCTCCATTGTGCTCTCTCGCCGAAGGACCTGTTGTAGTGGTATTGGCTGGAAGAGCGGCCACAGCCTCTACCAGCCCTCCCGAAAATCTGTCTGCCAATTACCCTTTTCAGTGAGGCATGCGCTTTGTCGAGGGCTGCATACGAGTTGGCAAACCTAGTCAGTTCCTTTAGAAAGGCATCTCCGAATAATTTTCCTTTTGTGGCTGCTGCAGACTCTGAGGCCACCAGCTCGCTAAGCTTGGGGTCTATCTTCACTAACAGTGACCTCCTTTCGGTAGTAATCGCATAGTTGGCATTTCCCAACATGCAAATGGCCCTTTGTGCCCATCTGATTAAAACCACCAGATCAACTGTTTAATTTTTTTCCCGGGCTTCTCCTGCCATCTGGAGTATTTTAGTGAGAGGACCCACAATGTCCAACATCTTGTCTTGGCAGGAACGCTAAGACCTGTCCAGTCCTTTCCTCACATCCTTCACATATTTCCACATGAAGGTGACCATCTTCTCATCATTCTCATGGGGTGTCAGCTATTCCTTTGCGGAGGAATGGTCCAGGGCATTCACCCTTAGTTTATTTCTGACCTCCTTTCTTAAGATAGGCCACCACATTCTTAGGGGGCTCCCACTCTGAAAATCGAGGGTGGATTAGAGCCTCTGGGTCAAAATTGTCACCCCCTTCGACATCTTCCTCATCAACCTTTCTTTTCTTTGGAGCTTTCTTGTGCTCCTCGTCAGAAGATGATATTGACACTACTTCCTCATCAAAGGACTCTTTGCCTGAGCTACTGGATGACTCGTCATGCCACCTGCTATTCTTCACCCTGGATCTCATCTTTTTACCTTTGCCACTCTTCCTCCTCTGTGGCGTGCCTGGGGGGGTCTGTTTGCAGGCTGCTCTTCTTCCCCATTTACCTCTCCCTTGCCTAAAGCCTTAATTTCTTCCATTCCGTGGGAGAACTTCAACCAGTCCTCCATCAGTCATCTGCTGTGACCCTTGACCCATTGCAACCATAGCCTTCTGTATTATTTGCCCAAGTCGGGGTAACTTCTCTTCTGGGTCACCTCAGCTTTGCTATCATCACTGATGCTACTCATCTTCGGATATTGGGGGAGGGTATAGTCTTTTAAATAATGTATTTTCCAGGAGCCTGTTCCCATCAAAAAATACACTGATGTGTAATAGTCCAGCTGCTGATATCTCAGCCACCAGGTTTTTCAGGGGACTGTACCTGTCGTATTTTGAGCGATGATACATTCTTTTGGCTAGCAGGGGCGCTGTGTGTGTGGGAAATCGCAGGCCTCTCCAGAACGTTTCTGTGGAACTATGTAATACGTTCCAATATGGTATGCGGTAATCAGCTGCACTTCTCCTGTCAGATGATTTACTCTCCAACAGTCTCGGAAGTGTGGATCAGAGAGCGGGAACTAAAGATTCCGTTGCGGACTGATCACACTCCGTGACCACTGTGCCCCCTGTCAACCGGCCTCTGTAACTGCAATTGCCAGAGGAGCTGGCAAATAGAAAAACTAAAACTCTCCTAAGCGGAATGTTCCGCCATGCTCCTGCTGCCTGCAAAGTGATTCGCTCTGTCTCCCAGCTCACATGTGTGATATCATTTAACCAATTAATCATGCACAATACAAATATATGAATGAAAATAGCGGAACACTTAACAGAGGGGTTTTCAAGGGAGTACCAGTGTTTATGAGGAAATGTGACTGTGGACTGGACATTTTTGACACGTGTTTTGTCAGGAACCAATAATACTTGGACTACCAAAGACTCGAAACAAGTGGGACTTGTAGTCTTTATCTTTGTTAATGGTTGTATTATTGTTTGTTTAATGCTGCTCGAGAAGTAAAATTAAGGGTAAAAGGATAATCCGAGCCTCCGGTCTTCAGATAGAATAACGAAACAACACCTACAAGCTTTGTGTGCCTTTTCATATGCCATTTCTCCCTAGATGTACACTAACGGAATAGTTTTGGCTTATGGGTGTTGCTTTAAGGCACCGTGGTTAAGGCCTGTAGCGTAATCATTTAAGGAAAGATAATGGACGCTGTCAGCTTGTACATATATATAGGAGGCGAACACAGAAAGTATGTAGTTTGTGAGATGAATAGTGGCCCTATTTTTTTATTTTTTTTAAATCATCAGTTATTCCAAACCTACAGAGGCAGAATAGGGCCTATTGTTGTGTTGTGCTACAGGGAAGGGCTATGCCGATGCAGTTCTGTGGGCTGTGCTTTGTTGCTGTGGGATTTTCGCCACCACAATGGAGTTATCAGGGAGGTGTTTGTCTGGTGCAACTGGGGAAGAGGTCAAAATGGCGGCGTTGTTGATAGGGTTCATACTTCCCAGACATCATGGTTGCAGGTACATGGTATTTTCGAGCTACAGTCGTCCAGATGGGACACGGATTTGTTAATCTTTTAAAGGGGACTGATAGCAGGCAGGCCCATGGTTACTTCACACGTTTATGCTTGACAAGTGATGAGTATCTTCACAACACATAGCTATGGATACATATAATCAAACGACAACATGCTTCCATTCTATTGGTGTCACACAAGTACATACGTTTTTGACAGTACTAATATTGACAGAACAGTATTTTTCTAGCACCCTGCTCAATTTGGGGCAGGCCACAGCCTGTATGTGTTGTGTCTTGTTCATATTTCCCTTGTGAGCTGTGTGCTGGGTGACAGGGGAACGGTGATATGACTTTCCGGAGATTCCATTGGTCACCTTGCATAGACTCTGGTGAACTATTCCTCACCTCAGGGGGCAGTATTGTACAAGAGAGCAGTGTAATAGAGAGGGCCCTGTCTGATTTGAAAAGCAAAGGACCAGTGTTAGGGAGGATTCTCATTTCATGGCTAATTTCCCTTACCTAAAGAGTCCCCCAGCAGCTTTGCTGGATGTGAAGGGTTTGTTTCTGTTTACCTGCTAAGAGTGAGACTCTTTTTCCCACTCTTAGGCATTTTTGCTATGTCTGTTCTAGGCTATTTTTGTGTTTAATGCTTACGGGATCTTCTCAACCCCATAGGAACCATCTTTATTCACATGTGTTACACAGCACCCTCCGTGCAGTGACACAGGGGTGCCGTAGCGACCCCCAAACATAGGCTCCATACCCTGGGACTGGCTACTGTCTGCCAGGGCATGTAAAGTCCCCATTGACTTTACTAGTCAAATCCTATGAACTAAACCAGTACAACCCATTTTACTATTGAGGTACTGGAAGGGGTTAATAGTTTTTCCCCCATGTTCATTTTCGAGAGTGTACCCTACAGTACCTCTCTCAAAAGTCTCTGGCTGGTGGCAGTGGTTACTACCATAAATATTCGACCGCAAATATTTCTCTATGGGCTTATCCCATTGTTCGAGGCTACCACTTTTTCTGACAGCCTCTAACATACCGCCGGTGCATTTTAATATTAACTTTGCTCCGGTAGGTTTTATTTGTCAGAACATTAATATAACTTCTTTCTCGTGTCTTTCTCTACAATCCTAATGCAGGTCGGGGATCCTTTGTTCGCCCGTTTGGCGGGCTTCTGCCCAGAAGCCCTCCTTCTGGCGCCACTGAGTCTGGGGTGGGTCCATTGTGTGGGAGGGGGAGTAGGACCCCTGGACAGGGTTGCCTCAGCAACCCATGTCGCACTCTATCCTGATAGGCTGTAGGGTCTCCCGCCAAGATGACCATTCCACTGTGTGAGTGACAGCTAGGCTGTATGAATGGGAATCTTTTTGCATAAAAGCAGGGTCCTGAGGACTGGAAGAGCAAGACGTCGCCACTGGAACTAAGAAGCCGAAGAGGAGAGAAGCCAAAGACATCTGCATCGACTGAACCACTGGTGAAGCCCTGCTGCAGCGTCTCACCACTTTTCTCCACACGACGAGAGAAGATCTTCACCTGCAAGAGCCTTCTTCCCTTGAGCTGGTGGGGCCAACCAGTTTGCCAATCGCCTTCCCGGACCTGCGTTGGTCGAATAACCCGTACCCTGTACTCGGAGGCCAGATAGCCAGGCACCAGTCCACCCAGACCGCGATTTAAAGGAGCGTACCTTTTATTCGGCGGGCAGCACCGCGGCTGGTTTCATCCCTGGGTAGTGCAGTAACTCGAATCTTCCTCCACAACGAGAGCATCTCTTCCTCTGCTGGATCACCCGACCTGTAGAAACTACCAGGAACAACCGCCACTTGTGATACATGTGTTTTATTAGAAGTGTATAAAATAAATATATATATACTTTTTAACTACAAAGCTTTGGTCAGTGTTTTCTTGTTCCATAGTCTAGTGGGCCTAATATGTAAACCCTGAATACTGCTCATCTCCCTCTTGAGATAAGTCTGACTGCTCAGCCACAGCTACCAACTAAATCTTTGTGGTACAGACTGATACCAAAGGGGATTTATTGCTCTCATCTGTAGTCCTAATCTGGTGTAGTGCTCCCTAAGGGAACTGCACTGGATTCTGCCTAACACTGGGTGACAGGGGAACGGTGCTATGAGTTTCCGGAGATTCCATTGGTCACCTTGCATAGACTCTGGTGAACTATTCCTCACCTCAGGGGGCAGTATTGTACAAGAGAGCAGTGTAATAGAGAGGGCCCTGGTATGATTTGAAAAGAAAAGGATCACTGGCAAGAGTGTAGCTGCCAGGATTTGGATAGTTGGGACTGACAGCTGGGTCCCTGGGGGGAGTTGGTGACCGGAGCTAGAGAAAGCACTCCGTTACTGTGAGCGGGTTACAGAATACGTCGCAGGTCTAAAGAGTACTCCCTTATTAAACTGCTGGGGTTCCCTCCCCATAGTACGAAGAGCACTTACAATAGTGACCTTTTTGCTAAGTGTAGGTCAGCTCTCAAGTATGGCTTTTGAAAGGTAGGATGCTTGGGGTATTGCCAAAGTACGGCCCCTGGTGAGTTTTTGGCATGTGTCAGGTGAGCAGAGTTTCGATGTATTTGTATTTATTGTTTTTATATAGCGCTTTAATCCAAAGCGCTTTACAGTTTAACAACAAAATACATCAAACATGGAACAGTAGAAGCAATAACAGTATACATGAATCAAACCAGAAAAATCATGTATTGGCCACAACACATGATTTTAAAGTATAGCAATAGTATTGCTCAAAGGCTATGGGCCATAACATTTATTTTACACCCAGGAGTAAGGGAGAGGGTAATATGTTCATAGAGGATGCGGGTCACATGACCCCCCCACCCCCCTGAGATATCCCCTTTTTATTCTCTTCGTTGAGGGTGCGGGTTCTTAAACTCCCGAGGAACTCCCTCTCATCTCTTATTTCCAGCTGTATGAGGATACTGGCACAGTGGCTCTGGAAGGAAATGCCTGGGCTAGTATCTTTTTATTCTGGAGCATGTGTAAGAGGGTCCATCTGCTCTCTCATTCCACAGATGTTTCAGTGATGAGAGTGCCAAGGTGCCGCAGAGGTGAATTCAATATCCATTATTTTCCCAGGTGAAGACTGGGTGTGCGTCGCTGTTTCCTGAGTTTTCTTCACAGTCCCGCTAAAAAATGTTCCTCGAAAGTGACAGCCACTTTTATGATGCTCAGTAAAAAAAAAATAGGGGGTTGACCGAAGCAGGCAGATTTCTGGGTTCCACGCAAGGAGCACAAACATAAGCTTTAAAAAAGCATGTTTAGGGTTGAAATGATTCAACACTGAGTTTGGTTTTCAGCAGGTGTTTGGGGTTCTCGGTTCTCCTCTGCCTGCTTGAAGAATAGCTGGGCTCGGGTGAGAGTCCTCGGAATGTCGAGCTGTCGGACATACGGTGTCTGTATCCTCTGGATCCGAATGTCTACATAGTAGAGCACAGGTAAATGCTCGCGTTTAAGCTGGTCAGATAACACAGAGGGTAGAGTGCTTGCTTAACATCTGTGCAGAGTCTGCCGACGACGCAGGTTCAAATCCCGGTTCGAAGTGCTATGTAAAAATGCAAGACTTCTTTTTTTAAAAATTAAACCTATATTTTCATCGAAATAAATGCATTTGGTCATGCAGATAGCACTGGTCCCTGGCCAGTGCGTCAGTTCGTTAATATAGACTGAGAGAGGGGTCGTTATCGCACTTAAGGACCATGAGTTGGGAAGGGGTCATTACCCCAAACGATAATTCCGTCTTCAAAAGGCTATTAGCAGATGGTGGCAGTGGCAATACATGTTTTTAAGTGTTTGTGCTGAAGTAAAACATGGTGCTGCAAGAGTGAGTAAATGGAGAAACTGAGTTAGTAAATTAAATGTGGTTTTATTTTGTAGTATTTAAATAACAAGGCGGTCTTCAAGTTAAGCTTTTTAATTGCAACTTGGTTGAACTGGAACAGATTTAACATGATCCTGATTGAGGTGTCATGTAAAATCCAATGGTTTCTCTGTACCAGAAAGTGAAAGCATTCTCCAATGTTTTCACTCAAAACACATTTTATTCAAAAGATATTTTTGGGCAGAATGGGCTTTAGCGGTAACGGTGGAGCTGAAGGGTGTTGCATCTTCTCCAGGCAGCACGGCGCGAACCTCCAGTGGTAAGGTGGAACTTGTGTCCCTTGCCCAAGCCACGGCTCTTCTTGCCAGCCGAGGTCAACCCACGCATCTCCCTGTGCTTGTGGACTGGTTTGGTGATCCATTGAATCTCTGGGTTCCGTCTGATGGCCTTATGGAAGGTGTCAATGAGGACAACTTCAAAGAACTTGTAGGTAGAATCTTCACCCACCCAGTATGAGCTCAGCACTCTCAGACCTCCACAGTGGCGGCCACCACGCTCCTCAGCAACAGACTGAAAGCTGCGGGCAAACTTTATCTGGTTAACACCATGGTGGACAGGTTTACCATAGGTTGCTCCTTTGGGGACCGGCCGTTTGCGCCCCCTCGACGAACGCGGATGCGATAAATGACATAACCTTGTTTAGCCTTGTACCCAGCCCTGCGCGCCTTGTCTGGCCTGGTGGGACGGGGTGCCCGGTGGAGAGCTGACAGCTGGCGATACTGCCAACAACCGACGCGCAGAAGGAAACGCATCACGTCCGACTGCTTCTTCCGCCATAGCTCCTGCATGTATTTGTAGGCACCCATCCTGCAACCTGAGGTTCACCAACCGGAAAGCTTCCAATGTTTTCAGGTTTTCTTTCGTATGCTAATTAGTATGTTACAGCAAAAAAGTGTCCTGTTGAAAGAAAACTTTGCCTTGAAAATGCACTGTTGTTTCTGTGTATGTTTCTGAGAACAGAATGTGAAAAGGGCAGTCAATACCAGTAGTTATTGACTGCACTCGAAGCATTCTGATTGTCTGAGATGGGGTCAATAACAATTTCCATGTGCTAATATCATATAACAAACTGCATGTACATATTTGCTGTCCACTCATTCTGGGGTGCCTACCAGGCGCCAGGTCATTGTAGCTGGAGGCACTTGCGGACATCGTTTTTACCGCACAATATAAATCACTTAAGACTGATGTGCCCCTTTATTACGCAACAATAGGTAGCGCCGAGAACTAAGCTCTTATCTTCGCAAGAGAACTTTTTTTTCTTTTTTACAACAGAATGGGATAACAGTCTCACATCATAATTTTACACAAACTTATTACAAACACTTATCTTCCTTCACAATGAAGAAATCCCTGTCACCACAGACAAAACGCGGGCACTAACGGCTGTGTCGTTGCTTGTCCAACTGAGCCATTTGCGTTTCTCTTCTATGTCATTCAGTCCTCACTCGATGTGAACACAGCAGAGACCAGGCCTCCTGTGGGCCCGTCACTTCCAGGCGAGCTCTGTGACATCATCCCCACAGAATGTGACCTGCATGGGTACACTTCCTGCCTGCTCATTTGACCCAGGTAAATGCGACGCTATTTATAGAACATTCCTCATAAGAGGTATTTAGGTAACCAATTAGGTAACAACCATGATAAATGTGTTTGAAACGCCGATTAGGGACGATATAAAGAAGGGTATATTTAGTCATGTGTGTCGTCATTAGAAATGTATGCAGAGAAATGACTCGATAAACCATTAAGTGAAATGTATGCGCATAAACAATGAGAGAAGCCTGATGTTCTTTTGTCCCAAAATGCAGTTCTACAGTTCATGTAAGCAACCACACACTCATTAATGCTGCACGTGGGGTGTCTGTGTACACACACAGCTCCAGGATGTGGCCTAGTTATAAATTCCTTCTCCTGTTGCAATAAGTTGGACACAGTCGAAGCCTTGTGAAGTTTTTATGTTTAACACCTTTATTCGACATATAAAAAAATCCCACTTTGGTGCCAGATGACACAGAATGTGAATAAGAAAACGTTATTAGAATGATTCTCCGCTCTTCCCCTGTTGTTTCCGGCCACCTGTATGTTTGTTAAGTCTTTGAAAAGTACTAGGACGTCTACAAGTACACATTCAGGAGTTCTCCAAGTTTTCCAGGTTCTGGGTCAGATTGTATTGTGGAAGCAAACACAAAACCCAGATCTCAGGTCACGGTAGCAATGGGTGACAGGGATAGCTTAATTATTTTCATCTGCAGAGAAACCAACAGGGAAAGCCGATGAGTATACTCATGTCCCCAAAAATGGTGTGCCTGCATGCAGTCAGTGACTTTTCATGGGGTTTGTGACTTGGAATATCATGCATTGATGTGATACATTAAGTTATCTACGTTTGAACATTACGTTTCCTAATTTAACCTTGAGCACTACATTAGCGGGACCACATCTCCTGCCAGGGCCAGCCTTAGTCATGGGCCTTCTGTGCTGTCGCCCAGGGCCCCACGGTCATGGTGGTCCTGCAGGCAGGCACCAGCTGCCACTTGTAAATCAAGTAATTAAGTTTGTTTTCAAGAGGGACTGCGGCTGTGTCAGGCACCATGCTTTTCTCTCTGTACAAGTGTGGCTGTTCTGCCCGTCACCTCACAACCCCTTGTTACTCCTAGAGAAAAATACCCACCCCTCCCACGTCGGCTGCCCTGTCCCATCAGATGATGCAAATATAACGTATAGCTCACTTTGTTTTGCAGAGCATTTAAAGTGAAAGCTATTCATAAGTGATGGTTCATTTAACCATCACTTATGAGTAAACATTGCTTTGGACAAGTTGTTCTTAATGTTTTGTTTGACGTGAAAAGGGTGCATTTTTATTCTGAAAACACACGCAAAAAGCACCAATAACCACCTTCATCATTCCTTTCTTTCATGGCAAAGTGTGATACACAGTTTTTGAAAAAAAATATCTCCCTAATATTACTCTGTTCTTATTTGACACACCAACAAGCATATGTATTTTGTTGAAATCACATTTTCCTCTCATCCTTTATGAAGCATAGCTTTGCCAAACAATGAAAAACAGCCAGGTTACCTTTTCACACATTTTAGCTCTGACTATAAGTCTTTAAGTCTTGAAAGTACATATCAGTCTTTGTCCTGTCCAAGGGCAGTCCAGCACCGAAATGCTAGGCAATTCTCCTCTGAATAAGAGTACCGACAGTAACCCCAGACTTGGACCACTTGCTCACTGTTCACTGTTCTTAGAGAGGCACAACTCCACCTCACTGATGAGGCCCGACTAGGCTGAAACACGTGTCTGTGGTTGCTGTTGGTACTCTTGTTCAGAGGAGAATTGTCTAGCAATTCGGTGCTGGATTACCCTTGGGCAGGAAAAAGACTGATATGCAGGGATATTTCTGCTCTGTGAAAGGGACAGTGAGCTAAAGACTTGGTTAAGACTCTCCCGGGGGCCATCCACCCAAGAACAGGTCAATGGGCCGTCTTTGTGCCGGTAGAGAGACTCCCAGAACCCCCCTTGTTTTGCACATCAAGTAACTTTGGGTCTCACCTTAAGTTACCAGGGGAATCCAGAGGTGGACCCCTTGCTCACTGTTCTTAGAGAGGCACACCTCCACCTCACCGCTGAGGCCCGACTAGGCTGAAACACGTGTCTGGGGTTGCTGTTGGTAGTCGTGGTCAGAGGAGAATTTCCTAGCATTTCGGTGCTGGATTACCCTTGGGCAGGACAAAGACTGATATGCAGAGATATTTCTCCTCTGTGAAAGGCGCAGTGAGCTAAAGACTTGGTTGAGTTTCTCCCGGGGGCCATCCACCTAAGAACAGGTCAATGGGCAGTGTTTGTGATGGTAGAGAGACTCCCAGAACCCTCCTTGTTTTTAATAATTCAATTTAGATTGCTGCATTTAAAAGTTGCACACCTTTTATATTTTGCTGGCAACATTATAGGAAAATCTTCTCTCTTGGGATATTTTTTTTGGGTGGTGATGATTCATTTTTCAGTGCACTTTCTTCTATTAGGAAGGGACAACTGTATTAAATGTTCAGATTTCACTTTAAGATGTGTTCACTTCCTGTATGTATATCAATGAGCTCCCACTCATTTTGTAGGTCCACACACCGACGTGACATTCCTGCCATGCGTAGAGTGAGGATGAGCTTAGTCTTGAGGCCTAATTTTCTGTTTTACATGTGTAGGGCATATTTGCGTCTTAAACAGGGTGTCACTTTGCAGTTGTACAGCCTCATAGACACTGTTATTTCTCTGTCAACCAATCAGAGGCTTTAAGGCTCTGCGGCTTTATACAGAAATAGTCATGGCTGTGAAACTGTTCTGCTCAGAGTAGACAAAGCCTTTATGAAACTACATTAAGTATTAACAATTACAACACTTGGATAATATGAATATTGGCCACTATATTATTAGTGTAAATATGGTGAGTGCATGCACAAAAGATGATTATTAACGTTGGTTTTATTGTAGAATTAAGATGCCTCTATTCATAACAAGAATAAGGGATGAATATTGTTTCTGAGTTTACATGGGCGTTACACTGATGGTGGAAGAATTAATGCTGCCCTGATGAAGGCTGATATACATTAGTTCCAACAGGCCGAAACACAATGTGCCAATGCTTCTTTTGAAATAACCTTCACACAGTATGTATGCAATGTATTAATTTTGAAATGTGTGCCATGGAATGCATTACGGTGCATATAGGAATGGGTTGGAATTATGTTAGTTCTGCACTGAGCAATGATGTCTCCCATGTACTAAATGTTTTAAAAGTTTTTTGAACAAGCCTCTTTTTGTATATCAACAAAGCTTAAAAAGACAATTCCGAATTGTGTATGCACCCAGTGTATGGCTGATCTTTTCATTAGATTAATTGCATTAAGGCCATTGTGGTCTTTATACAAGTAAAATACAGCACTTGTAATCCAGCCCTTGGCACTGTTGAGTAGTACAGTTTATGAACATCAGAACATTTCCAATCAGCTCTGTTCATGTGTAGTTTGAATAATGTTCCTTGAGCGATATTGTGTTGAAATGCTACTGTTGTTTTCACTTGAGCATGCTGAGAGTTTCACAAACAGATTAATGGAAACAGAAAGAGGTTGGTGGTGGCACGCGTCTTAGGATTCATCCCTCACTTCTGTAAACATGGTGTAAATTCTATTCACTCGATTTTTGGTATCATGAGAAAGTCTACTATGAACCCACACCAAAACAAAAAACATTATAATCGAGGGTCCTCATTCTGGGTAGAATGTGAAGACATTTCCACTCTCCCTCGTATGCATTGCAGTGGTATGAGTATTACCTATTCTCTCTACCGGCTTGACATTACCACTGGTGGTAAATTACACATGTGTATGCTGTTGCATCCGTACCCTTCCAAATCCTTCACCTTATATGCTATTCTGTAAAATATGCTTTGGGATGTTATAATGTTCTGCTTTGGAAGGTTTTCTCACTAGATTTCCCTCAGAGTGAGTTGACCAGGAGGAGCCTGTGGGTAGAGACCCTGCCCTGTGTTTCTGCCTCAAGAAATATGTACCTTTCCATCTCTGCATGCTTCTGGCTCTTGTCTGTGCAGTGCAGTGCACTGCAGTGCAGTACACTGGTTGTCTCTGAGCCGGCAAAAAAACTGGTGACTAGGGGGACCTGTTCTGATGGCAGCGTCCTACTTCACAATGCAGAGGACACCCAACCCCCATCCAACATCCTGTGATGAAAATACATTGACTGCAAGGAATAATTTTAAAAATGACAAACCTGAGATATTACATTTTGCAGCAGTAAATAATAAGATTGAAAGCAATACTTGAACAACCAACAAAATCAGGCATTTAATATAGCAACACCCAACATACCCAACGAAAATAAGAAACACGCTCAAATTCCATTCCTGTACCATTAACAGTAGTGGGGAACACCTAAAATCCATACCCTAGTGAATTAGATTGACAACCATGTTTTTTCTATTGTGGGAAAATTAATAAGAACACCCTTTTTCTGTACAATATATGGAAGAGGGAAATACTAACAATCCCTCATCTGCCCAATTAGAGCAAGTGAGAGAGAAATAGAGAGACATAGACAGACAGAGAGAAGCAGAGAAAGACAGAGAGAAAAAGAAAGGTTATCCGCCATCTTGCAACATCAGCATTTTGGAGCAAGGCCCAATATCCTCGTCCTATTGCACCAGCTGAAAAGAAGAGAAACAATTTCTAACTCCATGTCGATGTATCATTGCAGGTACAGGGGAACACATAAAATCTACATTATCTGTCACCTTACTGCATCTGGCATGACATATGACACGCTCAATGTTCCGAGCCGCCTTTGATGGTAGCCTGAGCCTCCCCATCTTGCTTGAGAGGGGAGGGCCTGGCGAGATGCGGTGAGTGAACTGGTCAATGACACACGGACACAATGGTGTAGTTGGGTGGTCCCTACTGTCCCATCGGGCCCCGACGACCTGGGAACCTCTTTCCTCATCAAATGTCTGAGTGGAGTCGCAATGGTGGCCAGGTCTGGAATGAAGCAGCTGCAGTATGAGGCCATCCCAATGTAGCTCTAAATATCTTTAACTGATGTTGGGGGCGGGTGCCTTGTATGTCAGCAACCTTTGCTGGGTCTGGTGAAACTCCTCTGGCGTTGAAAATGTAGCCAAAGAAAGACAGTTCAGCTTTGCCAAACTCACATTTTTTGGCATGTAGCATGAGGCCAGAGTCTTCAAGGCGTTTCAGAACGGCCACTAGCCGCGAGTTGTGTTCTTCCGTGGATGTGCCGTATACCAAGATGTCATCACTCACGTTCGTTGTTCCTGGCAGGTCCTACAGGACTTTGCATATTTTTTTCTGAAAAACCTCTGCTGCAGACAAGATGCCAAAGTTGAGTCGACGGTATCTGCCGAGTCCCAAGTCTGATGAAAATTTTGTTATGTAACTGGACTCCTTCGCCAATCCCATTTGGTGATCGGCAGACAGGATGTCTATTTTGCCGAACACTTTTACGCCAGTCAGGTCCACGATTAGCTTGTCGATAGTTGGGGTGATGTGCCACTCTCGCCCAATAGCTTGGTTCGGCAGTCTCATGTCAATACATATTCTTACTGCATTTGGCTACTTTGTTTTTTTTTTTGTTACTACCATGAGCGAGACCCGCGGTGTCGGCCCCAACATTTTTTCTATGATGCAGAGATCCTCAAGCTTGTTCACTTCCTCCTCAACGGCTGCTCTGAGTTGGAAAGGGACTCTCCAATGTCAGACAGCTTTCGGTTTTATCATCGGGTCGATGTGAAGTGTCACTGTCCAGTTCTTTAGACAGCTTTGGGTGTTTGGCGATGATTTTGTCAATTTCCTGTTGCAGGAGATGGAGGATGAAATGGATGATCTTCAGCTTTTCTGCAGTTCTGTAGATGACTACGGTTTCTACGTTGGTGCCCACAACGTAGAACCTGGTCCGACAAGCTTCCCCATTGTACACAATGTTAGCCTTGAATTACCCTTTCACGGGGAGCGGTGTATCACTCTCGTATTCGTACAGGCGAGCAATTCTGCACTACATTGTTGGTTTGGTGCCCATCGATTCTAGCTTGTGGAGTAGGATCACGTTCACCGACGCTCCAGTGTCGATGACTACCTTGGTTGTTGTGTTGTTCATGAGTATGGTGCATGTGGGCTGAGATTTGCCCGATGTCTTTTTTGGCTTGTGTGAGTTGACAGCAGAGATCGGATGTGCTCTTTCGCTTCAATGCTTAAGGTGCGAAATGCGTCGTTCTAGGGATTACTCATTGTCTAAGTCTCCACTCACCTCAACTGTCACTGGTGCTGGCACGTGCTCCCCGCTCGATTGTTCTTGCGTTGCCCTTTCAGTCCGCTTGTCGTCTTCCTAAAGGCCTGGGACTGGGATTTCACGTTAGTGGGGTTCAGTGGTCTCACGCTGTTCGCGGGAGCTGATCCAGACTGAGGAAAAGTGGTTTCGTTTTCCACATTTGCGAAATGTGGCTCCAATAGCTGGGCAGGGTTCTTCGTGGTGCAATGCACGCCGCACCATTTGCATGATCGCTGTCTCCGTGCTGGCCAGGGTGGTAGGACCGGGATTTATCTGGGTTCCCGTCCTTTGGTCTCTACTGCCGCAGCTCCTAGTTGGGGAATTCACACCTGATGGCCAGCTCGCGGATTCTCAAGTGGAAGTCGTAGATGGATTCTTCCGGGTGCTGTCTTGCTAGGTTGAGCTGTAACCATTTGTTGTTTGGTTTGAGCTGGGGTCAGAACTTCCCATTAAGTACGGTCCTTGCCACCTGGTAGTAATTCTCTAGCCCTCTGTTTGGGAGCGTGTTGAAGAGCCGCAGCGCCAGCGTGCCTAAGTTCAGCATGAGTAGGGGTCGCTTCTCTTTGTCTACCATGACTTTCTTGGATTTGAGGTGGAGCTCAAATTGCTGCAACCAAAGCTCCCACAGGACGGCCGCTCTTTCAGCGAATGGGTCGAAAGGTTTCATGAACGTGCCGTGTGCTGAATCATGCCTGGAACTCTGATCAGGTTGTGGGCGCGTTGTGCCTGGGCGCTCTTCTAGGGACCTGCTGCGGCTGTCGGAAGGGGCCTGCTAATGATCCGCCATCGTGCCTTCTGCGGGGTGGCTTGCAGCCTTTACTTAAGAGTTCCTCCCATTGCTAACGTTGTCATGTGCTTGCACTCACTGTTGGGGCTGCTTTGCCTAGCTCCTTCGTGGAGCGTGTGTTATCGCTGTTTGTGGGGAATTACACTGTCCCAGCGTGTTGTTTTCTGCTCTCGTTGTGATAGGCAGAGCTGGCTTCCTAGCGCCTGTTGCTGTGTTCTCTGGTGGAGTGGGGATTGGCTAATCTGTTTGCTAGTGGGTTTATTTTTCTCAGGATTGTTATTTCTCTCTTGTGGCTACTTTCCATGTTTCGCCCACTGGGGGGCACTGTGTGCACTTACGTTGGAGGTGTGGCCCGCATCAGCACTGTGTCCTTCTGCTCCCAATGTGGACCAACTGAGCCCACTGTGATGTTTGCGGGAGCAACAGTTCTTAATAGCAGGGGTAAGAGGAAAAGAGAAAGTGTTCGCTTAGCAAATAGCTCTGTAAACTTCCTTGTCCCCAGTGATGTTAGCTTGAGCCTCCCCATCCCGATTGAGAGGGCAGGACCCGGCGAAACGTGGTGAGTCATCGGGTCAATGACACAGGGACACAATGGTGTAGTCCTTTTATTCGCTTGCCTGCGTTCTGATGTTGCAACGTCAGAACGCCTCCAGTGCCTTTCCTCTACACACCCCACCGCCCTGTATTAGAAAGGCACAGGTATTGTCCGATGGTTCCCATTGGTACTTAGCAGGGAGGAATCACATCTAAGCCCCGCATTGGGCAGAGAAGAAATGCACACCTACGTTCCCTGTCGTCTTGGGGGCGAGAGGTAGGCTGGTTATAGTTGTCTCTTATCCTCCCCTGTCATTGAGGGAAGATAGGAGATTCCAATGCCCCTACCTTTCTGTATGAAAGAGAAAAAAGAACTACATCCAATGGGACATGCTGGCTTATCTGGCTTATGTCTGCTCGTGACCACGTGCAGCTGGAGTTCTTCTTCCACATTGTATCAGGGTTGCACCCTTGCATTATGATGTAATGAATAATGAGGGATGCCAATGGATGCACACCAGACCCTGGCTAAAAGGAGCCAAGGCGCTATTGCAGATCATGAGGTTGGGACACAAAACACCTCCTTAGGACTACACAACTTGTCTGCCAGTCTTTACAGGTTGACTTCTGTAGAGGCAGCAAAGCGGGCTTCCCAGACCATAAAGATGACATTAAAGACTACTTAATCGTTATCCACTGAGGGACTCACGGTGGGTTCATAAAGGAGTTCATGTCTCATGCCTTTCTTAAATGGAATCCATCTATAACAGAGTTTCTTCCTTTGTATGTTTTTACCTTGAGTTCCCAAATGCAATTTAACAATGACTTTCTTTAGTATCCAAAAAGGGTACGCCTCCAGCACCGGTTTTAGGAATCCACAGTCCCAATCCAGACGCTATACCACTCGCCATTGTTTGCACCTGACCATCCAGTCCCCTTTTTACCCACTTTCCCTTCAGGTGTGACTCTGTGCAGAGTTGCAGACCGTTTCCTTGTTCAAACAGAGGGCACTCAATGTCTTCTATGGTAAGATGGGACTTCATGGCGGCCCCGCATTCCAGAGAGATCCTTAGGGGTAAATATAAGCCTTGCTCCCTGAGGCATAATTACCAGAACTGGCATGACGTCTCTTGCAATTAGCAAGTGTAATCATACTCCTTTGCTTGGCAATATTTCTGCCACTCTTTCTAAAAAGTAAGGACTATACCTGCATACACTTGTCTCCTCTGCTCCTCTGCGATCGTCTATTCCAACTGGTCGCCACCTCCATAACGACTTTCCACCAACTATCACCAGGAAAGACAGGAAGGTTTTTGCACTTGCCACTGTCAGAGAACCTTTCTTGTTGCGTTTGCTCACCATCGCTTGTCTCGCAGGGTGGGCTGGCGGTGACAGGGTCTCTCTCTGCTCCGTGCCTTCTGGTGGTTAGGTGGAAGTCCATCTAGCGCTTCCACTGCGGTGAGCGGCTCCTTCCACATTGTTTGCAGTACTTTCTGGAAATGGGAGGCGTTTCTTGTCACAGTCTCTTGTCCTCGCTGGGCCGTCACCATCCCGTGTTTCCTGTGGGTGATTGTCCATAGGGTCGGTTTGTATTGGAGAGCCATCTTGGTTTGGGGAGCTTGATTCCTGACTATCAGCTGGCCTCTGGGGCTCAAGTCGCTGTTGACGGCCTTTCGGGCTCGGCTTTCTCTGTCATTTCCGTCTTGCCTCTGATTCTCTATTCATTCTCTGTCCAGTTCTGGGCGGCAACCAGCTATGGTGGGCAGGCAGTCCTACTTGTATTGGGAGTCCAAACATCAGTGCCACTGGACAGACATGGGTTGATGAGTGAGGGGTTTGTCGGTATGTTCATAAGAACCAGTATACTTCTGGAAGCCATGGAATTTGTTGTCTCTTCGCAATACTGATTACTTTGTTGAGCGATGCCATGCTGCATTCTGCATCCTCATTCTCTTGTGGCCAATAAGGGGTGATGGGTGTCCAGTCAAACGATCGAAACAAAAGGATCGAATGACCTTTTGCTCGAATGTAAAAGGATCGAAAAAAAAGGGTTGATTTTTTTATTTTTATTTATATATTATTTATTTTGGGTTGGTAAAAAATGTATTTAATAAAGAAAACGAGGGGGAAATGGGGACCCCCGTCATAAAAAAAAAATATGACCCTTTTTTTCGATCCTTTGACTGTCGATCAAAAGGCATTTGATCCTTTTGTTTTCTACCCTATCAATTGCAACCGGGGTGATGCAGTGGTGTTGAATGTTCAGGTTATCCAGGAAGTTGCAGAGCTCTCGCCCTTTGAAGGGTGCGCGATTGTCGCTTTTGACTTGGTATGCCGTGGACTGCAAACATCTTTTCCAGGGCAGTAATGACAGAGGTCGTGTCTGTGGATTGCACCTGCTCCACTTCTGGGTACCTGCTGAACTCATCGATGGTGATGAGTAGGTATGCCTCATTGGCTACTGAGCAGAAGTCTAGGCTTATCACATCCCACCTCTGTTGGCTGCGAGGGGGACTCGCAATGGGCTCTGGAGGGCTTTGTCTCTACGTCACTTGGCAGGCGGTACAGGCGCTTACAAGGGCTGTGACTTTTGTTTGGATGTCGGGTAGCCACACCCTGGATTTGAGGAAAGCCTGCATTTTGGTGATGCCTTGGTGCCCTTTATCTGTTGAACTTTTAGTATGATCCCTTTAGGTGAAATGTTGCAGGAGTTCTTGGTATGCTGGTGTTTGCTTCGTTGCTGTTGCAAGTAGATTGCTCCACTCGCTGGACATCATTCATTCCTTGACTTGCTAGGGGTTGGGGTCTTGGTCTGTTTCCTTGATGATTTCTTCTATTTTCATCCATTTTGGCCTGGCATACGCAATTACGTGGGAAACATGTTCGTCGGTTTCGTGCGTGCTGTCTTGTTCTTTGGGTGTGGCTGGCCGGGGGTGTTGAGAAAGGTAGTCTGCTGGGTTATCGCTTCCCGAGCGATATACTACCTCAATGCAAACGGCTGTAGTTGGAGCATCCAGCGCTCTAGCGTAGCCGGTGTGTGTGGGTGGCTGACATCTTGAAGATGGGTATCAGGGGTTTTTGTGGTCTGTAAATATTTTCACATGGTGCCCTAGTAGGCATACTTGGAAGTTGCGGCAGCCCCAGACGATGGCAAGGGCTTCCTGCTCGATGTGGGCGTAATTCTGTTCTGTGCTGGTCAGTGCTCGGCTGGCGAATGCGATGGGGTGTGTGTTCCCCTCTTGATCCACCTGTGTTAATAAAGCTCCAAGACCAACTGGGCTGGTGTCTACTAGAAGCTCCGTCTTGTATGTTGTGTTGAAAAATGCCATGGTCTGTCATCGCGACTATGTGAAGTGTCACTGTCTGGTTATTTAGGCAGCCGATTCCTTTGAATAGCTTTGGGTGTTTGTCAATGATTTTGTCAATTTCCGGTTGCTGGAGATGCAGGGCGAAATGGATGATCTTCAGCATTTCTGCTGTTCAGCAGCTCAGTAAGGTTTCTACACCGGTGTCCGCTACGAAGAACCTGGTCCGGCAGGCTTCCCCATTGTATAAGAAGTCAGCCTTGAATGACCCTTTCACAGGAAGGGGTGTATCATTTGTGTATACATAGAGGCTAGCCGTTCTGTGCTGCATTGTTGGTTTTGTGCCATCAGTTCTAGCTTGTGGAGTGGTTATACATTCCCTGACGCTCCGGTGTCGATGACTACCTTGGTTGTTGTGTTGTTCATGAGTACTGTGCAGGTGGGCTGAGATTTGTGCAATGCCTTTTTTGACTTGTGTGAGTCGACTGCAGAGATCAGATGTACCCTTTCGCTTCGATGCTTGCAACGCATAATGCGTCGTTTTCAGGATGACTCATCGTCTGAGTCGCCACTCGCCTCACTGTCACTAGTGCTGGCACGTGCTCCCCGCTCGATTATTCTTGTCTTTCCCTTTTCAGTCCACTTGTCGTCTTCCTCTCGGATTGGGCTGTTCACTTGAGTGGGGGTCAGTGGTCTCCCGCTGTTGGCCGTAGCTGAGGCAGACCGAGGCAAAGTGGTTTAGTTTTCCACATTTGCAACATGTGGCTCAAATGGCTGGGCAGGGTTCTTTGCGGTGCCATGCTCTCCGCAACATTTGCATGATTGCTTTGTCTGTTCTTGCCGGGGTGGTAGGACCGGGATTCATCTGGGTGCCCGTCCTTTGGTCTCTACTGCGGCAATGGCGGCTGAGTTCTTCTCCGCATCGATCGGCAGCTGGCTGACAGCTTCTTCCATCGCGGCTGCTTGGCAGTCATTTCTCTCCCTTTGGCGTCCCATCTCTTAAAATGCAGTCTAGTGGAATGTTGCGTTCAGACTAGATGTCTCTCCGGAGTTTTCAGAGGAAATGCTGTGGATGACTGGAAGGTTTTTGCACTTGCCACTGTCAGAGAACCTTTCTTTGTTTTGCAAATCAGTCATAACCTGCATGATTTATGTATGTATGTGGATGCATTTAGAATGAGGAGATTTGCATCAATTCCTTCTGGTGAAAATGAACCTTGGATGAGCAGAGTGGAATGCTCATACTATAAAGATTGCTATAGTGTTGACTTGGCAGATATCGGCTGATTCAGGGACTACCTGGGGTTCACCGAAGAGTGGGTGCCTCATAGATTTTTTAAATTGAATACATCTAACATATAGAACCTAAAGAATTGTTTAAAATCTTTAAAAAACTAGAAACACTGTCTTCACCCCCGGAGAACCTGCCAATTAAAAATGCAGAATGCTGCACATGCATTCAAAAAGCCATGCTAAACAAACTGGATAAGATCAAACAAAATATTGAGGTTAAGAGAACAGAAGCAGTCCCTGCCAAAGTATACATTAAGAAACTTCCTGATGAAATAACAGGACCTGCTTTCAATTTCCACTCAGTAACGCAGACAGAACTGGACAAAATTATCCGTAAAATGAGACCAACCAACTGCAAGGGGGATTCTTGTCCGACTGAGACTTTTAAAGCTTGTTCCGCTTTCATGATCGAAGCCCTTACTAAATGTATCAACACCTAGTTTCTGGAAAGTCACATCCCGGATCACCTAAAAACCGCATGGATTTCTCCATTGTTACAAAAGACTGGCATGTGTCCCTTTCATGCACTTAATTATAGGCCTATCATCAATACTCCTTTTTTGCTTAAAACTTTAGACAGCGTTGCGTACATCCAGATTTGAGAATTTCTTAAGAACCACAAGGTTCTGCATGACAGACAATCCGGTTTTAGACAAGGTCACAGCATGGAGACACCCTAGCTGGTCTAATTTATTGCATACCAATGATAAGGGTGGGACATCAGTCCTGATGTTATTGGACCTGTGAGTCGCCTTCGACCTTGTGGACCACCATCTATTAGTTGCCAGGTTGAGGGAGGTGGCCAATTTTTCTGATGCTGCTTTGGCATGGATACAATCCTTTCTGAGTAACAGAACACTGGGTATGCAGTAACCTAGAGGAAGCTTCACCTTATGGTTGTTGGTTGTTGGAACACCTCTCAAAATAAAAAAAATAAAATAAAAAAGCCCCATAGGGCTCAATGCGAATGGGGAGGGTGGTAGCACCGGTACCGGTGCTACCATCATGTTCTGCTCGTGGGTGCCGGTACGGCCACCAGGTCAGACCTGGTGGCTGCAAGGGCACCCGCGAGCAGAACTCCTAGTATGGCGGTACGGTAGCAATGGTGCTGGGAGTGATACCGGCGCCGTTGTTGCCTTACCGCCATACTTGTAATGAGGCCCAATGTATCAAGAATATATGAAGAGAGTGGGACTCATTACTGGAACGCTCATGTTTTTCCCAATCGAGAAAAGTGTCAAGTATTAAAGTACATGAGAAGAGTGAGAATCATTACTGGAACGGTCATACTCGGACCAGTGGAGATAAAGTGTCACAAATACATGAAGAGAGTGAGAATCAATACTGGAGCCCTCAAGGTCATCCCAGTCAAGATAAAGAGTGGATTATTAAATAAAAGGAAGATCTTAAGTTTGAATAAAGAGAAAGGAAAAAACGTGTCCCATGAAGGGAGAGGGTCAAAAGTAACTAGAATAAAACAAGAAGAGAATAAGAAGGAAAGAAAGAATAATCAACTGAAAGAAACGGTTGAAACCTTGAAAAGCCCAGTATGAGAATGGTATGATTTGATAAAAGTAGTTATCTAGAACTACCTAAGGATACTTTATGGAACTGAACTTGGTGACAAAATATCTCACAGGAGGAGGGAGTCATTCTCCTGTACTTTTGTTGTTCTAATAGTTGTAGGGTTAGGATAGATTCGTTTGCACAGTGAACTGATCTCGATTTTGACTCTCACTGATGACTGATCAGCACCTTAGCTTCAGTTAGTTATCTAAGGAACACCCTTAACATAGGGAAATATAGAAGTTCTGACCTTTCAATTAATAAACAACAACAATCAGATGAAAAGTCTGAGGCCGTGTTCTTCTTCTGACCCACTACAAATTACAAAGACTCAGTCAACGCTGCCAAAATGTGTGTGCAAGCGGCCTGGTGCTTATCAGAGCCACAGGTAAACCTGAATAGGAAATGCACATGTGGTTTACCAGTCTCAGCACTGAATTGAATATGCTCATCAATTGCATTTATATACTGTAAACAAATCAAGTAACAAAGTCAGGGAACTGTGTCAGATAGAAAAACTGTCGTCAATGTAAGGACCACAGAATGTAAAGTATTTATACCCACACTGGCTGATCTAATACATGTTGCATCTCAAATCTGTTCGGTATCCACGGATAGAACCAGGTTAAGGGATCTAATACACGAATCTAACCTTAATCATCATCATACCACATATTGATTCAGGTTAATTCTATTCAAATATTGCTTTGTCTTTGAAGATAAATCAGTATTTTAGTGTTCCTGTTCTCCTTTTCCTTAAAATATCTTCCAACAGAAGATTTTTTGTTGTTTTCCGCTTAAATATCAACTTTATTTGGTTTCCATGGAATGAAACTAGTTTTAAAAGTAATCTTTCTTGGCTGGAAAAAATAGGTCAAGAAACAAAGTTCACGTGTATCCCTATACACAGAATACTTAAAAATAAGACAACTGGAGTAACTGGACCAAGTTAGATCAGAGAAAACTCCTATTCTTTGGGGTCCGGAGATGTATATCTTATTTAGGCTCCGTTCCTCAGAGTCGATACATAGTCCCTCCTTGTAGTTTTTGGGGAAGGGATCAATTTGCGGCGTAACCTGTGGACCTTATTTGTCTGTTTCTAAGTGTCCGGGCACAAAGAAAAAAAGCCTACTGGCTTCAGTGGGAAAGAATAATTTGAACCACTTTCATCAGGGCTAATGCAGATCAACATTTAGTAGTGTGTGATCTTATTCCTTTTGTGTTGAGATGAATCTAGGCTGTCAAAGGGAGGCCAAAACCTTTAAAGATGGATTATCCCATGTGCAGTGGTCCTAGATCAACATACGCATGGATATGGATAATTTTCTTCTCCAATGTCGTGCTTTCAGAAGTGCATTCTTTGGGAACCTGCTGCTGCACGCGTGCAAACAGAGACCGGTACAGCGGAGTACCAGCTCCCCTTCACAAGGGGGTGGTCTCCTGTCCAGGGCAGCTGTCAGTGCTTGAGGTGCTGCAAGCCTACAACGGGACACTGCTCTCCTGTGTTGCTGCTCTACCGTTCTTGTGATGTCACGCCACAACCCCGCCCCCCTCTCAAATCTGTACATGAAGCAGTTGGCATACACAGGAACCATAGTGGCTGCCATTGCTGTGCCGGATGACTGTAAATAGTGTTGCTCCTTGAATCTATAATAGACTCATGCTGTTTATTTTTATGTTCCTTTTTTCACTTCTGTTAAATTCAAGCGCTATTTTCAGTCTTTATATTCCGGAGATTTTAAACTCATACAGTGAATGTGAATGCATTCAGGATAGGTCCTTCGTTTTTATCTTAATTGATATATATTATTCATCCATGAACCGCTGTGATGGTTTCTTTCTATTGTTTACATTATTCCCTGTATCATTATTACCTTCCCTACGTCATCACGTATTGTAATATGACATCATGATGCTAACTTAAGGGGTGGAAGGATAGCTCAGGGGCAGCGTGGTTGCCTTGGAAGCAAGACAGCGCAGTGCAACACAGGTTTGAATCCTGAGCAGCGTGGTTGTCTTGGAAGCAAGACAACGCAGTGCAACACAGGTTTGAATCCTGATCCCGCACTTAGAAACCACTCGCTGGTATTAGGTGTGTTATAAATGAACAATAAAATAAATACATAAAAACTGAGTAATGCATTTTCCAGTGCTTGCAACTAAATATATGTATGGTACGTAATTTTTTTTATATCATCAGACTTTGTAGTGATGACAGCATAACATTATCTTAATGTATTTTACATGGTGTGTGGCTGCATATAATCACACACACAGCAGAACACGTTCACTTTACAGCGGTAATCATGTAAGGAAATTAGCCGTATGGTTGCGAGCAAGTGGTAGTGGTAGGTGCTTTTAGAGCTTTACTTTTTTATTCTGAGCTGTACATGAGCACTTGAGTGTGTTCAGTTTTCTTATTTTAAACTTTTCCCATTCAGGTTTACATGGTATGTTGTGTTATATGGCATTTGTAGAGCACCCAACCCCAGTCTCTGGAGGATAGCCCCAGGGCAACGAGCTCGCCTTGGAAGCAGGACAACACGGAGTGACACAGGTTCGATCCCCGGGTCAGCGCTTAGAAACCTCTGGGTATTAAGTGTGTTATAAATATCATATCATATATATCATATAATTGGTATGGCCTCAAAGTACTCTACAGTGAACCCTCTTGGAGGACCAAAGTCCTAGGTATGAGAGTTGAATGAGGATTCTTTTTAGATTGTGTGTGTGTGCATTTAGCCAGCATGAAGGTAGGGAGGGGTTTCTAAGTCCCTGTTAGTGACTCATGGAGATCTGGCTAGTGGATGAGTGCTGTGATAGACTGTTAGGAGAGTAGGCGAGTCAAGGAAACTGATTATGTGCCCAGCTGGACTAAATTTCAGCCTTATTCTAATTGTATAGCTGATGTGCGTTATGAAGTTGAGTAGTGAATTGCTGTAGAAGTATGCAGGTGAGTGGCCATGCCCCGGGCGGGCAGGATATGGGTATGTTCCATTGAGATGGAGTGCTATACATATCAGAGGGTCGCTGTAGGCGTCTTTATGCATGCCTACAACACTGTCCCTGTGGCAAAAGATGCAGGGCAGTGACACCAGACAACAGCGAGTTTCAAAATGCAAGCCTACAACACTGCCCCTGCGGGAAAGATGCAAGGTAGTGGGGCAAAACAGCAGCAAGATCTAAAGTGCAGGCCTACAATACTGCCCTGTGGGAAATGATGCAAGGTAGTGGCACAAGCAGTAGTTAAATGCAAAATACAGCCAGACCCAAAATACACGCCCATGGCACTATCCCTGTGGAAAAAGAAGCAAGGTAGTGGCAGTAGCTAGAATCTAAATCACAGACCTGCAGTACTAATCCTATGTATCGAATATTCTGCAAGTTAAAGCCATTGACTGACATTACATTAAAGGGATTTCCTTCTGGGCCCTATTCTATAAGTATGTCATTGATAGCCACCATCATGCACTCTTCATCCAGAATCCCAAAATGATTGTAAATATTGATAATCAAGTGATTATAGGATCCCATTTGAATTCTTCCAATGCCATTTTACGGCCATTACATTTTGTAACTGTTACTTCAAGGGCGACAATTAGATCTTAAATGAATTATTAAACATACACAAAAAATTACCCCAGAAGGCCATCCGAGATCTTGCTTGTAAGTTTGCTGATGAATAACAGTTTGTTTGTTTGTTTGTTTGTTTTATTATTTATAATGCGCGATCATACCCTCGGGTAATAGGGCGCAGCAGTTACATGTATATGCGAAGCTTAGTTACAACAGCGAGATTATATACATACATACAATAATAGCGAAATTATATACATACATAGAAATATAGGTACACTATATGTAACAAGCGGACCACTTACTGGCATTGGAAGTATAAACAAGTAAAAGATAGATAAAGTATGTACAAATAAACAGTGGGGTGGACGGGCGGTGCTCCTCGCGGTAAGACCTGGCAACATGTTGCGTTTAAAGATCCTACGTTTTCAACCATAGGACAACGTTAGACCGGAAGTTGTGGTAGGGAAGGTCCATTCTCAGAGTGGGAGCTAGGGAGTTCCACAATTTAGCTGCTTTCACCGGGAAGCTGTTGCCCCCTATTGTGGAGCGACTGAAGTTAAGGATAGAGAGGCAATCTTTGTAAGCTGTTCTTGAGGGTCTCAGGGAAGTCTGTCTGTGGAATCTGTCGACCAAGTATTTGGGAGCTGCGTTGTTAAGAGATTTATGAGTAAGTGACAGGGTTTTTAGGAGAATTGTGTCGTTGATAGGGAGCCAGTTATTCTGTTGACTATATGCAGAGATGTGGTCTCTTCTAGAGATGCCTAATGCCGCTCTGAGGGCGTTATTTTGTAAGGTTTGTATTTTACTGGTGATAGCTTTGGTGGACCCTAGATAGAGGACATTACAATAGTCCAGACGAGACAAGTTAAGGGGTCTGGCAAGGGTCATGCAGCTGATATCGGAGAGAAATGGCTTGGCTGCACCGATCAGTTTACACGTGTAGGCCGTAGAGGATGCTAAGGAGTTCACCTGTTTGTTAAATGAGAGGTTTGAGTCCAGGTAAAAACCCAACGTTTTGACCTCTTGTCCTACTTTGATACTGTTGCCATCGATTATAAACGAGGAATAGACATGGCCTGGTTTCTTTAGGCTAGAGGTGGTGCCCAGGATGATGAGTTCAGTTTTATCATCATTCAGGCATAGTCCGTGTGTGGCCATCCATGCCTGGATGATGATGTACACTCTGTTCACCAAGGCCAAATCCTTTTCATAATCCCCAGAAAGCGGAAGGAGGATCTGGGTATCATCTGCATAATTGGTGCAGGTGATACCGAGATGATCCAGATCATCGAAAAGGGGCTTGGTGAAAATGTGTGCGGGCGAGACACAAGAGCCCTGTGGCATGCCACAGGTGATAGGTACAGGGTCTGCTGCTGCTGTGGGCGAGAAGACCCTCATGGTTCTGCCATTTATGAAGGATCTAATCCAGGTAATAGCATCACCTGAGAAGTGAGTGGCTGTGTTGAGGTGGGTGCATATGATAATATGGTCGACCAGGTCGAATGCAGCCGAGAGGTCTAGGAGGAGGAATAGGGCGGCTTTACCGTTGTCTCTAAGCTCATCGACTTGGGTCTTAAGGTCAATGAGGGCAGTCTCTGTCCCATGTTGGGGACAGAAGCCTAATTGTCTAAAGCCTAATAGGTGGTGTGCTTCCAAGTGCTTCTGTATTTGTACATAGGCAACCTTGTCCAGGATTTTTAGGAGAAAGGGTACGGTCGTGATAGGTCTATAGTTTGTTGGCGTGGATGGGTCAAGGGTGGTTTTGTTTAGGAGTGGAAGTACCCGGGATTGTTTGAGATTGGTGGGGATGGTGCCAGAGGAAATGATGCATTAATTAACTTTGTGATGAAGGGGGAGAGGTCTCGGGCAGCATCCTTAATAAGCTGTGCGGGGCACAGATCACCCTGACAGTTGGAAGGTTTCAGTGACAATATGATTCTTTCTACTTCGAGTATGGAAACTTTGGTGAAGTTGAAACGGGTAGATTCAGTATCTGTAGTACTCTCGATTGATTTGGATGGGGGGGGTCATTTAAAGAAGCTCTTTTGCTGGAAATTTTGTTTTGTAAAGTGGAAATCTTGTTGGCCAATGCATTTTGGATCTCTGAGCACCAGTTTTTATCTTTGGTACACGTATCAGATGGTGCTAAAGGAGTCTCTATTTCTTTGAGGATAGAGAATAGTTCCTTCATATTTGATTTAGCTTGGGATATGCGAGAGTCGAAAGAGATTCCTTTTGCTAGGCATATTTCTTTTTTGTAGAGGGCTGAGATTTTAGTGAGTTTAAGTTTATTGGCTACTGATGGAAGTTTTTCCAGGTGGCCTCACAGTTTCTTTTTTTCTGCCTTAGGTTTTTGAGGAATGGTGTAAACCATTTGTTCAGATGTGTTTTGGGCTTACTTGGTCTGAGTTTGAGGGGGGCAATTAGGTCCAGCGAGGAGGACATGATTTTATTGTATTCTTAAACCAAGGTCTCTGGATCCAAATTGTCAGGGAGCGTGTTAAGTGTGGGGAGTAAGGTTGGGATAAGTCTCTCCACAGTGATACTCTTTTTATTTCTGGTTAGCATGGGTGGAGCCCTGATGGCTAGCGGGGGTGGGGGTCTGATAGTAGAAAGCATGAATGACACAAGGTGATGGTCAGTCCAAGCTAAAGGTGAAATAGCGATGATGTTGGCTTGACAATTGCAGTCGGCCACCCAGTCGAGTATTCTACCTTTAACGTTCGTGGGTGCATTACTTCTTTGAGTAAATCGTATTTCTGAAAAGGTGTTGAAGGTAGTACTGGCAAGCTGGTCAGATTGGTCATTGTAACCCATATTGAAGTCCCCAAGAATAAGTACTTGTGTGGAGCTTGTGAGGTTGCTGGACAAAATTGTGTTAATGTCCTCATCAAATGTTCCCGTTGGGCCAGGGGGACAGTAAATCAGGTGGATGTTGAGGCTTTGGGCATTAGTGATTGGAACTTTAACAGACAGTAATTCACATGAGAGGACATTGATGGGAGTAGCTAATCTCATTCAGAGACTACATTTGCAGATAATAGCAATACCGCCTCCTCTAGAATTTAGTCTGTCTTGTCTCAATATTGAGTAACTATCCGGACTGCTAGCATAAGCATAGGGCCTGCTGCCGGATGTAGCCATGTCTCTGTAAAGGCGAGGAAGTCAAAGTCTTCTCTGAGGATCAAGTCTGCAATTTCCGTTGCGTGAGCTACTAAAGACCTGGCGTTGATTAGAGCTCCCTTGATCTGAGGACTCGCAGTAGTTGTGTTGGGGTGGTGGACTTGTATCTTTTTAGGTTTGCTATGCTTAGGTGGACTATTTGGAGGTCTGGAGTCAGCGTTATGAGGTGGGTTAGAGTTTAGGTTAGTTTGGCTGGGCCAGGTTGGCATGGTCCTTAGTCTGGAAGTAGTGGGCATAGAGCGGATGGGAGGCTCATACATTTTGGCTAATCTGGCTCTGAGTCTTAAGTTCCTAGCTAAGGTTGGGCATGGATTACATATTAGAAGAGGTTGTGTGTCATTCATATCTGAAGGTGATCTAGTAATTGACGTGTTGTGGGGATTGGGTGAGTGCATGGGGGTGGGTGAGTGAGGCAGCATGCTATGTAACGTGATGCTGCATATAAAGAGCAAGAGACAGGCAGTCTGGATGGTGGCCGGGGGGATCATGCTAGTTAGTTATGGCAGATGTTTCATAGGTGGCTAATTATTTAGCCCTATCACTTGAGGATAGGTGATCAGTCAATACGGGCCTGGGCTGCCCCAGAACAGACTAGGTCAAGCAGATCCTTGAGGGGTGAGACATGCAAAGAGTACAGGACATATAACAGATGCAAGTCAGTTAAGACAGCAAGCTAACCCTCTACTGCAGGACACTCCAGGAGCCAAACTTAGTGTGATAAAATGATGTCATACATATGTAGGGCCAAATTTTCCACCCTCTTAAAGCCCCTGGAGTTCCATGAGAGAAATGAAAACCCAGTTTATCAAACTGACCGCTGGCGGTGTCTTTTTGACAAGGCACCTGATAGCCATGACCAATCTTGGCCAACCACAGCCGGGTCATTATTGTATGATGTTCTTAGTCCGCACATACTGACGGTATCGAAATCTAAAGCCTCTCAGGAAGAGTTCTCTGTGGTATCACCATGCTAATGTAATTCCTTGCCTATTGCTTTGCAGGTGGCACCATCATTGCTTGAATTGCGTTAACATTTGAAGACTTTTTTTGTTCCCGGTTTAATTTTACTGTTTTCAATGTTGCTGAGTTCAATACCCTTTTGTTCAATTTTCCTTTATAGCACAGTTTTTTTTGTAGTTCTTCCTCTTTCGGTTCTGCGTCCTGATGCCTGGTGTTTAGAGGGATTTTTCGACTCTGGCCTGGTGCTTCTGATAAGCAACGCACTACATGCACACACATATTAGCAGCCTTGACTGAGTCGTGAGTGTTCTGAAAACATTTTTCAGGTATGTCTTTGAGGTAAATTTGCTCACTTGTTTACGCTGCTGTATTTTGGACACTTTACACATGTCCTGCCTTTTAGTAATCTTCATTCAATTTTTGAGATCACAAGGAGTACCCAGTGTTGATTGATGGCTTTTTCTCGCTATCGACCCAAAAGGTCGTATCCAGAAGACCGTACACATGGTTTTCCCATATTAGCCATATACATAAAATCACAAATCCGAAAATACTGAGGTAGGTGTGCATGGGTTATGGGGGTGTCCCCTGCACTCTTACCTCTGTATTTTCGATTTCGGGGGCTGCCGGGGTGTCCCCTGCATACTTGAAAGTGAATGCTGGGAACATTTTAAGATAAAACGGCAAGATCGAATTGCAAAAAGCAACTCAGTGGGCCTAAGCATTTTGCAATGTGATCCTTTTGTCCTACATTATTTTAATGTACATCCCATTTTATCTTAAGTCACAGGCCAGGTAAAATGTCTTCATATGTTTGATCTCCTGTAGTATGTAATTTCTGCTACGTAGTACACTATTTATGTTTCTTTTTTTACGATTAGTCTAGTTCTTTCACAGAGACCTTGCCCTGATGAAGGACTACTGGGGTGCGAAATGCAATGGGATTCGTCTGCCTGTACACTAATTAAATAGTTTTTTCCACCATGTATTATCAACCTTACCTTTTGAGATACTACAAAGTTATTGTCACGCACGGCGGCCGCGGCCGCGACCGCTGGTGCTTATGTAGACGCTGGCGCTGGAGCGGCCATTGTCATGGCCGCTACGCAGCTGCACGTTCTCCAGCCGCGGTCTAGCGTTCTGCCGTCGTATCAACGGCGCGCTTTATTACGAGCGCCAACCCGGAAGTCCGCGCGTTGCAACCTATTCGCGTTAGGCTTCCGGGTTGGTACGCTCCAGTTCTTTCCTCCGTGTTCTGTTTTCCTCTCCCGTTTTTTCCCCGTTTGACTTGGCGCCGCTCTGCATGGCCTTCTAGCCCCGCTCTGCATGGCCTTCTAGCCTCTCTCTCTCTCCCTCTCTAACTTCCTTCTTCCTCTGCAGTCCTTTGGTACCGCTACGGATTTGCCTCAGCTATTCATCTTATCTTTCCCTACCTTGTCGGATGGTCTTTGCCTTCATATCATTTCGATCTGGTATCCTGCCATCTGACTCAATCCAAAGGGGTTTTTTGTGCCTTTTGGCTTTTTCCCCTGCATTGGTCTGCCCCGGTTCGGGGGCCCCCCTAGGCCCCGAGTCAGAGGGGCAGGGTGGCTTCCTCTCGAGGCAGACCCCATCTGCATTCCAGAGAAGAGGCTTTGAGAAGGAGGAGATTCGGACTCCAGACAGAAGAAGAGACAGCAGGTGAGCAGGAGGGCATAAGGGACACCTTGGTTGGGAATGAATCAATTAACCCAGGGAGTGATTCTGACAGTTTGCAACGCCTAAAAAGAAGTATGGCCTCCCCTGAGCAGATCCAAGAATTAGTGGCCGCGGTCCAGGCCATGAATGTGGAATTGCAGAATGTAAAGGCAGATAATGCAGTTCTGAGGCAGATGATCTCTAATCGAGAAGCTAGAGATTCCGACCTACCTCCTATGACATTATCCACAGGCAAATTTGACGGCACCCCAAAGCGCTTAAAAGAATTTTTGGAAGCTTGTTCCATTTACTTTGCATTCAGACCGCTGATGTTCTCTAATGATCAAGCCAAGGTGGGGTACATGATATCCAACATGATCGGAAATGCCTTGGCTTGGGCCACCCCCTTTTTGTGACCAACAACAACCCTATTATCAGAGATTATGGGGGTTTTCTGGCCTTATTGCGCCAGACTTTCGAACAACCTGAAATAACACATGTAGCAGCAGAGGAACTTTTGGATGTGCAACAGGGTCCCAAGGATCTGCTGACAAACATCTCCACCTTTAAACGTTTGGCCTCGGAGGCTGGTTGGCCAGAAAGGGCCCAGTATACTATTTTCCGTCGAGGATTGAAGGAGGAGATAAAGGATGAGCTGGCCAGAATAGCCCGTCCTACTACCTTGTCGGACTTATTCTCAATAGTAACACAGATCGACTACCGCCTTAGTGAACGCAAGGCAGAAAAGAAGAAGCAAAAGGGGTCTGTCACCCCTCTACCCAATGCCTACCCTATGCCCTCACTGTCTCATTCCTGTAACAAGGAGGAACCCATGCAAGTTGGGTCCGCTCGGTCCCCGTTAACCTCCGAAGAAAGAAGACGTCGGAGGGATGCGGGCCTCTGCATGTATTGTGGATCCGGTTCACACTTGCTCCGGAATTGCACGGAAGTCCCTCCTAGACGCTCGGGAAACGATCGACCTCGGAACTGAAGGGGACAGGTAACCGAGGTCCGACAACAAGTCCCTATGTTACGGTGACCGTAGCGTCTCATTCAACCACCATGGACTCTCGCCTTATGGCTGTTCCAATCCTGTTGGAAACCCCGACAAAGGTCTTCACCACTACGGCGCTTTTGGATTGTGGAGCAGCAGGAGTATTTATGGACACTGAGTGGGCACACAAACATGGTCTCCCACTACAGAAACTGGAAGAAGTCCAGAAGGTTGAAGGAGTTGATGGTTCTCCTCTGTCGTCGGGGCCCATCACCCATTCCACTATCTCCTTGAAGGCGTGCATTCTCCAGCATACCGAACAGATACAATTCGATCTAATTCGAGCAGCCCATTTTCCGGTTATCCTTGGAATCCCTTGGTTAAGGAGGCATAACCCGCTCATCGATTGGGCACAAAACACCCTGGCTTTTACCTCCTCATTTTGTAAGCAAAACTGCCTACTCCATGCCTCAGAAGATCTGGTACAGGTACTCACCCCCCAACAAGAAGGAGTACGTGAAGTTTGTAAGATTCCCTCAGAATTGGCTAAGTTCCAAGCAGTTTTCAAAGACAATCCGATCTTGGATCTCCCTCCTCATCGGCCGGAAGACTGTGCCATTGAGCTGGTACCAGACGCTCTGGTTCCGTTTAGTCGCATGTTTTCTTTATCTCTGTTGGAAAAGAGGGCGCTTCGAAATTACTTGGACTCTCATCTGACTAATGGTCTCATTCGTCCCTCTAAGTCACCGGCTGGAGCCTCGCTATTCTTCATACCTAAAAAGGATTCCTCGGAGTTAAGGCCCTGTATCGACTATCGAGGTCTTAATAAGGTCACAGTACGCGACCGTTATCCAATGCCTTTAATAGCAGACATACTGGAAGCTGTACAGGGTTCAACCATCTTCTCAAAATTAGATCTCCGGAGTGCCTACCACCTTCTCCGGATAAGAGATGGAGATGAATGGAAGACTGCCTTTCGGACACCTTTTGGCCTTTTCGAATATCGAGTGATGCCATTTGGCTTGGTTAATGCTCCGGCCATATTCCAGCGTTTTATGGATCGCTTGTTTTCTGACCTATTATTCATCAATATCATTGTCTACCTCGATGACATCTTGGTTTTCTCAAAATCCTTCTCAGAACATACTTCGCATCTTCAGACAGTGTTTCATCGTCTACAGATTCAACATCTATTAATTAAACCTGAAAAGTGCCTTTTCTACGTATCCTCTGTTCCTTATTTGGGTTATGTCTTATCCCATGAAGGCATAACCATGGATCCCAGGAAGGTGTCTGCCATCTTAAATTGGCCCGCACCCATGTCTTTGAAGGATGTCCAACGATTTTTGGGACTAGCCAACTTCTATAGGAAGTTTATCGGACATTTTTCGCAGATAGTGCTGCCCATTACTTCATTACTCAAGAAGGATGCCAAGCCATTTCAATGGTCTGAAACGGCCAATCATGCCTTTATTGATTTAAAGAAGAGATTCTGTTCCGCACCCATTCTATCCCAACCTGATCAGAATCAGCCCTTTATAGTAGAGGCTGATGCTTCCGCAAGCGCCTTGGGAGCAGTACTTCTTCAACTCAAGGATGGACTGGAACACCCTATCGCATACCTTTCTAAGACTCTATCCACAAGTCAACTGAATTACTCCGTTATTGAAAAAGAACTTCTAGCGCTCAAGGTGGCCTGCGAAGAGTGGAGACACCTGCTTCAAGGTGGTTCACATCCATTCACTTTACGCACAGATCATAAGAACTTAAAGATCCTCCGAAACATGGAATGCGTCAACTCCAGGCAGGTCCGCTGGGCACATTTCTTCAGCCAATATGACTTTTCTATTTCCTATATTCCAGGCACTCAAAACAGCTTGGCTGATGCTCTATCGAGGTGTCAGTCCTCCGAATATCACTCTTCTTCATTTAGTCACATGATGTTTCCTCGGAACGGAATAGTGGGGATAATCTCATCATTTCTTCAAGAAGTTAAGACAGCAACCCAACCCAATTTGGCAACCTCTGTGCCGTGCGACTTACATCCTCAACTTCGCTGGTCTGAAGGACTTTTACTGGTGGGACAGCGTTTGTACATTCCTTCTAAGCCCCTACAATTGAAGGTTCTGGAATGGGGTCACAACCATGTTACCGCCGGACATAGGGGTGTCAAGGGTACATTGGAGTTGATCTCTCGCTCTTTCTTCTGGCCTTCTCTTTCTCACGACGTGAAACAACACTGTAAGTCGTGTACGATCTGCGCCCAAAACAAGAACTCCACTCACAAGCCTTATGGGTTGTTGATGCAACCGGAATTGCCAAGCCAACCGTGGTCTCAAATATCCACAGACTTTATAGTAGACCTGCCCCGATCCCAGGGGCTGACATGTCTTATGGTTACCGTTGATTCATTTACCAAGCTGGCCCATTTCTCAGCGCTTAAAGGAGTACCATCCGCTACAGAAATGGCCGAAGTATTCCTTAGGGACATATTTAGAATCCACGGACTACCTGATAAGATTATCTCTGACCGGGGCTCTCAATATACCTCTCGATTTTGGGGAGCACTATGTCAACGGTTAGGTATAGAGAGAGCCTTGTCATCCGGTTTCCATCCTCAGACTAATGGTCAGACAGAACGCCTCAATGCCTCCCTGGAACAATACCTTCGATGTTATGTCAACAAGAATCAGGACAATTGGGTGAGTCTTCTGCCCACCGCCGAATTCGCGTATAACAACGCTGTACATTCGGCAACTGGACTCAGCCCTTTCTTTTGTTCTTATGGTTTCCACCCTAGAAGTATTCTACCGGTCTTCTCTTCTCCCTCTAATATACCCACCATCGAATCCACATTAGATCAAATAACCACAGCCCACTCTACCGCCCAACAAAGTCTGGTATCTGCCAGACGCAGGTATAAGGAGGTGTCTGATCGAGGTCGTTTACCAGGTCCTGATTGGAAGGAGGGAGAGCGAGTCTGGTTGTCCACTAGATATTTGCCTAAATGGGTACACCCAACCAAACTAACCCCCCGGTTTATCGGACCTTTCAAAATACTCAAGAAGATTAACCCAGTGGCTTATAGATTACAACTCCCTAAGTCCATGTCTCGGATACACCCGGTCTTTCACTCCTCTCTCTTCCGTCTAGTGGACTCAAGCACTCCTGCTAGAAAGGCCACTAAGATTGTGAGTAATCCCCAGTCTATCCCAGAAGAATATGAAGTGTCTGCCATATTAGATTCCAGATATCGCAGAGGCAGATTGGAATACCTTGTGTCATGGAAGAACTATCCTAGTTCAGAGAATTCTTGGGAACCCAGGTCATATGTACATGCTCCTAGACTGTTAAAGAGTTTTCACCGAACACATCCGGGGAAACCCGGAGGGGTAGGATCTGGAGGGGGGCATACTGTCACGCACGGCGGCCGCGGCCGCGACCGCTGGTGCTTATGGAGACGCTGGCGCTGGAGCGGCCATTGTCATGGCCGCTACGCAGCTGCACGTTCTCCAGCCGCGGTCTAGCGTTCTGCCGTCGTATCAACGGCGCGCTTTATTACGAGCGCCAACCCGGAAGTCCGCGCGTTGCAACCTATTCGCGTTAGGCTTCCGGGTTGGTACGCTCCAGTTCTTTCCTCCGTGTTCTGTTTTCCTCTCCCGTTTTTTCCCCGTTTGACTTGGCGCCGCTCTGCATGGCCTTCTAGCCCCGCTCTGCATGGCCTTCTAGCCTCTCTCTCTCTCCCTCTCTAACTTCCTTCTTCCTCTGCAGTCCTTTGGTACCGCTACGGATTTGCCTCAGCTATTCATCTTATCTTTCCCTACCTTGTGGGATGGTCTTTGCCTTCATATCATTTCGATCTGGTATCCTGCCATCTGACTCAATCCAAAGGGGTTTTTTGTGCCTTTTGGCTTTTTCCCCTGCATTGGTCTGCCCCGGTTCAGGGGCCCCCCTAGGCCCCGAGTCAGAGGGGCAGGGTGGCTTCCTCTCGAGGCAGACCCCATCTGCATTCCAGAGAAGAGGCTTTGAGAAGGAGGAGATTCGGACTCCAGACAGAAGAAGAGACAGCAGGTGAGCAGGAGGGCATAAGGGACACCGTGGTTGGGAAGGAATCAATTAACCCAGGGAGTGATTCTGACAGTTATATAACCTTGAAATGAAGAAAATATTGTGGCGAATGTTACAGCATTTTATGCAAATTGCAAGTGTGCAGTCATCACTGTGGGCTGACGTACTGGTGCTTCCTCCTAAGTTCTTAGTTTGTAGCCATACTTAATCATCCCCATTGTCCAGAAGACCAGAACAATGATTTTGATCTGAATTCTTATTCACACGCTCTTCCGATTCTTACAGATTACTACTACCCAATTTGTGTTTTTCCCGATGAGTCTTTATTCACTGAAACACCTGATATTCTGAGACTGAGGAGGCAGGCAAAACCAGAAGACATAAAGAAAAGGAACACAAACATTTAGTAAATTCAGTGACAGACTGTGTAGCCTTATTAAAGTCTGAAGTGGAATAAAGAGCTTTACAAACACAGGAAACTATTGCAACCATCTTTCAGAAAGGATTTGGCCCAATTACGAGTATGGCTGTAATTCTGCAATTTTTCAGCAGAATTACTGACAAACCCGTTTATGGTTACTGCTACAAGATCCGGCATAGTTTCCAACAGTATTTCTGCACAGCAAAGCCACAGACTTTTGTAGGTTAATGTGAAGGAGGCACCTCCAGCTATACGCTGGAAGTAAATCTTCCACTTTACCTCCAAACTCAGAGTTTGGTGGTGAATTAAAATCAGTGGTAATTCTGTTACTATCCACAAAAATTGGAGGTTACATAATTTCTGCCAAAAATTGCCCACTGTGGCAAACTCATAATGACGCTTTATCCAGTTAACCATGTTGACAGATAATAAACAAGGTTATTTCCGTTCCAGGTGATTTGGATACAGTTGAAAGGGAAGGGAAATATACCAAATTTAAAGTTATGAGCAAGGGCTTTCAATTGTCCTGGTCTGCGGATGCAAGATAGAGTTAATAATGTTCAGAATTTTGATCTAAGCATTCCGCCTTACCATTGGTTTGCGGATAATATCTTGATGAAAGGGCATGTTCAGTGCCTACGATGGAACAAAGTGCTGTCCAAAGGTGGCACCCATATTGCTATACTCTATCAAGAATTATTTGTCTGATAAACCATGAAGGCATACATGATCAATTATGAAGAATCTGTCTCTTTTGGTTGCTTTGGGTAAAGATGTGCGTGGTGGGTAACATGACATTGTCGCAAAGAAGTCAAGCAGAAGTTGGTAGATCTACTTTAGAAATTGCTAGCTAGGAGGCTTAGGCCAGGTTAGACTGCTGCAGGTGGCTTTGTGCAACTTGTTTAAAAGTCTTTAATTGAGCACACATCCGGCAGGAGGATGCCTGTTCGTGAACATCTTTGAGTACTGTAAGCTACCAGAAATGCGGACACATTACTTTTTAGCTGAAGACGAATCCTTTACGTCCAGCTGCATGGGTTTCACGACACATCTTATCATAGCTCGCAGAACAAAGGCGGAAGCGCTACCAGGCGGGCATAGCACTGGTGCTTGTGAAAACCAGGAGGCTGAAATGTACAAGGCTGTGCCAGGCAAAGATTCCATTGAACTCAACCTCCTTTTTTGACAACTGAGGAGTAAGTGCTTTAACATGGAAACAGTGTTCGGTGTCTTTCCAGTAAACATTAGTTAGTGCAAAGAAGGACAGTGTATTTCATATCTATTTCGGTAATGTCCATTCAAGAGGCTTTTCTCTGATCGTTCCAAGGGTCCCTCTGGAGACAGTATGTAACTAAATAAGAGACGATAGGGAAGACAAAGGCACGCGTTTTCAACGTATTGATGGATGATGTTCACACAGCCTTCCCAACACTTCCCTAACGTAGGTAGTATGGAATTGTGGACTGATTGAGCTTGTCAGCAATCTGCAATCTATGAATCTCATAAATAAAGATATAGCTTTTTTTTGTTAGGGCAAAACATCCATAAATCTTTGAAAATGTTGCAAAGCAATTCCGTCCTTTAAATCATAATTTTGTCCAAAAGATTCCACATTTCAATTCAAACTTTTTCATGAAGCCAAGAAACTAGGGCTATTTTACGCCAGACTATAAACATATTAATTTAGTTTTTTCTAAGCAGATATACTGCTGGGTGTCACGGCATTCCAATTTGCAGTTAACACAGCTTGCGTTATAGTAGTCACATTAAATTCATAGCTATGTTTCAGGTCCTAACCTCAAGCCCTGCTGCTAAAAGACTCAGCATTGCACCTCCTTCAGCTAGCTTGATTGGTTACCTATCCTACTCTTCATTCCTATTTCTATCTCTCCCCACCGTCCTTGAACAGTCGTATGTCCCCAGTATCATCAGGAATTTGAACATCTGGGGAAGCCACTTCTAATTCATATCCCGAGGTCTCTAAGTCTAACCGGTGTATAACATAGTCAATATTTAATATAGTAATACATTTATGGAAGACAGCCTCTAAAAGTAATTTCAGACATTTTATGTTTAACTGGTCCTAGTGCTCATATCTTGCTAACACATTGGACCTAACCTTCCATACCCTACTCTATCAATTTCTTCCAGATATCTATAAAAAATTAGTCACTTCCCCAGATCTTCTGATCTTTCTGCACAGCAAATACATTATTTAATGTTGCTTTAGTTGTCCTCCAATTATTTAAAAAAGAAATGTGTGGGGATTGAGCATTCAATTTGTAATGTCACAGATGTTTTTGATATTCCATCATCATGTATATATCTCCAGTACATAATCCTCACTTTCCTCCATTCCATCTGTCTAAATACTTGTCTCACTAATGCTACATTTTTTATATAGGAGTCTAATAGGACTTCTCATGCAGATAAGCACATTTTTATTTTCTTCCATATTATATTTAAATCTTTAATTATTTTGTATTTTTGGTTCTGATTTGGGCCCTCCTATAATTCTCTGATAAATAACTTTCTGGTTCATCCAGCATCAACATAAAGTTTAGAATCATAGTTTCAAATCCATCCACAGTTGGGGCATAACATTCTCTACAGGGCCTGTTTTAAGATCCCACAATAGCATTTCTAAAAATGTAGGTAGCCCTTCAAAAGCACTTTCCCATCTAAAGGGTTATTGTAGATTAACACAAGGACATTTACTGACCCAAATAAATATCCTATGTACTACCCGAAGTCTTTAAACAAAAACAATAACTGGGGTATTATGACAAATGGGTTCTTAGTGATTGCATCAAATTAAAAGGCTTCGAATGGCAAAGTTTAAAAAAACTGCATCGAAACAATGCATTTTTTAACCCCTTTTTTACCCCTTAAAACCTATAATAGTTTAAAAAAACCTTAACCTGCAAAAAAAATATTTTTTACCATGAATTTCTTTTCCAAACTTTGGCATTCGAAACTATGTTTTCGAAACAATGCCTAGATACCTGATAAATGTTATCAACTTAATGAGTTAATAAAGGACAGTGGGAGATTTCTCCTTTTAGACAATTTTATGTTGATCTTCATATGTGCCTGGGCACAATTACATTTGTACAGTATTTTAATATGTTCAGGAACATATGTACACAAATACCTTTTTTGTATATATTCTCACGCTAATTCTAGCAGACGTTCAGGTAAAGTTTAATTAATATCATTTCTGTCTCTTGTGTTTTTGCCATAGGCTTGTGAATACTCTGCTATAATGTTTACTTCTTGTGTCAATGATTGCTCATTTGCTCTTTAAAACAAATAACATCTGCATAGATATGCATGGTACAGTAATATGACTATGTTGGTGAGGAGTGAAGTACAGACGCTTCATACCATTACGTAACATAACATCACATTGGATAAAATAACATGTAATACCATACCATAACATATTATTTATTGTTAGCAAAATTATAATCATCAAAGGTCCGTATTACTGTACTTTCCAAATTAATTTAAACTGATAGATGCTCAAAATATAGCGTAACTAGCAAAGTATATATATTGCACAGTCTTGTCTAGTTCCAGTGTTATTTCAAAGCTCACCAACAATTTTAGAATTCATTTTAATGTAGCCATGTGCCTTTTTGCATCCTTCTGAATAACGTTGTACAACAAGCGGACATTTCATTTTAATAAAGATTTCCAAATTCCAATCAAACACATCGAATGCCTTTTCAGCATCCAGTAGTCCATTGGATGATTTCTATTAAGTAGTAATTATTTGCTGCTATGTTCCTTTCAGGGATGAATCCATTTTAATCAGCTCCAAATAATTTTCCTTTCAGTATCGGCAACTTATCATAAAATACCCAGAGGACAATTTTATCATCCACAGTTAATAATGTTATGTGTCTGTATGACCCACATTTCAATTTCTCCTTCCCTGTCTTGAGATAAACGATAATTAATGTTTTGTCTTCTTTGACAGCAAAGGATGGTAGATGGTACTCTGATGTGAACCTATGGGCAAGGGAAGGCAAAGCAGAGGTGGGATATTCCAGGGCCCTGCAATATAAACCCTGAGTTACTCGTTTTAGCTGTGTCTCTCATTCTGGCCTGGATGGTTGCGATTCATTCTAACCTTCCAGCCATCACCTCTTTGTTTTTGCTTTGTCACCCCGAGTGGGACGGGCATGCCCAGACGTGGGTCCTGTGCCTGCTGGGCCTAGGGACCCAAGCTACTCCTCACTGATGAGGCCCAACAAGGCCGAAACATGTTTGGGGATGCTTGTGGTCTCGTGCAGAAGGGATGTGACCTAGCAGTTCGGGCTGGACTGCCCCTTTTGGGGTGGGACCAGGCCTGATTTGCATATGGTCTTTTCCCTTCTGTAATGGCTTGGCAAGCAAAGAACGGTGGCCTGGAGGGTTGCCGAGAGCAATGCCAGAGGTTAAGATTCAATCTCTACCTTCCAGCCATCACCTCTTTGTTTTTGCTTTCTCATTCTGATAACACATATGATTTCCACCCGGCACCAAAACTGGATGCTTCTTACCTGAATGTGAGCTCCAGAGTGTTCACAGAAACATTTGCACAGGTCTCTGGAGAAACAAAAATCCACCTCCTTCAGGAACCTGGGAAAAATCTATCACAGTAGATGTCAGTTGAAGGAATCTTGTTTACAGCGCTCGAGATAAGCAGAAAGTTTAAATACGTAGCCTGAGCAAAGGGGGACCTGAAAAAGTGAGCACAAGGCTGGACATAGATGCACACTGAGCAGAGGTGGAAAGGAGCTAATATCAACGCATGTTGTCTGGCAGCATCTTGGCGACCATCATTCATTCTTATTCAGCGTACGTTCAATAATGCAGAAGTAGCTCCCTGTTCATGCAGAGCCTCATCTTGCAATAGTGCTATGGTCTATTTCGAAATGGATACAACAGTAACCCAATTGCCCCCTGGAAGATCCTTCTCCCTTCTATTTGTGACATCAGCATTGTTGGGTAAAAGGCGATGGAGGGCTGATGACAATCTAGGTGCATTATAAATTAGGATGGCTCCCATAATCAATCTACTGCACACATCCTTCTCATTTCAGCAGGTACAGATGTTGACTTTGGCCCTTGAATCTAGAATTGCTTTACACTTTAAATTCCTGTGAGCCATCCACCATATCAGGAGATGGAGGTGATGCATTCTGGGAGTTTTTGATGCCAGTCATAATATGGATGAACTTTCCATTGAGTTGGTATTGCCAATCGAATCACAATTTGGTTCAAGATCCATCTGATCAATGGAAAATGGACTGACAAAACAAGGCATACATTTATGGAAGAAACCTTAATTTCAGATGATTTTTGTTGAAAGCTATAACTTGTCATTGATCACATTCTTTGGTGTCTGATTCCTTTTAATATGCTTTGTCCATTCTGTTTTAGATAATTTGCAGATGTGCTAAAGCAGAGCATTGGACAGAGCTTATTCTCCTCAAACTAGTTCCCAATGAAGGTGTTGCCGATTGATTCCCAATAACAGGCAGCTTTTTGGGATGCTTAACATATTTTAAGACATCTTGATTTCTGGGTGTTGTAGGATGTTGGATATAATTATGTTGCTCGTGGGAATCAAACAAATTTAAGGACTGATCCAGAGCCCTATTTTTCCTTTCTGCCTTTCCATTAGACTGTGGATAGAAAGCCAAAGTGTGGCTTCTGTGCAACCTATGCATGTACACAATCACCTTGGACATCTTTTTTTAACAAGGTTACCAAAATTGTTGCTGTACTCACTCTATCATTCTATACATCCCATGATGCCCTACCAATCGAATATTGTGGCACCAGTAGAGGATCTGTAATTGTATTTTACTTGTCAGGATGAATAGCTTATTGTCTTACATTAGAATCTATTACTGAACAACAGGAAAGGTTTATGCCAATCCACTCTTCGGTGCTCCATTATTCTTGTGCCTCCTATTCTTCTTTTATAACCAACACTTCCATATGTTTCACTTCTACATTAGTAAGAACAGATCTGCCAGGAAACACTGTATTTTCTGAAGTTTCCAAACAAATGGACCCATTTGAAAGTAAAGTCTGGAAATTAGTTGGTACGCATCATTGTGTTGGGAAAACCCAAGTTCTTGTGGTCAGCCCATATAGTCACCATATGTCGTGCACCCATAACATAATATATCCACTGAATAAATGCCTCAGTGACCCGCAACAATTGCCTTCATTAAATCAAGTAGTCACATTCTGTTGCTGCCAATGTGGTAGAAAGGGAGGACGGAGGCTTAAGAATACCGGAAAGAGGATCCCTTTGGGACAAAATGCTCCCTAACATAAATCTAGAAGAATCAGTTTCAACCCCATATGGCAGAAATTGATTTGGGTTACTTAGAATTAAATGTTGTCTTTAGCATTTCCATGGCATATCTTATTCAGGCATGTAAATAAATTAACCAGGGGTAAAGCAACGGTACCAAAGACTTCCATAAAATAGCACTAGAAATTGGCAATGCCACACATTTGTTTATGCTTTTAATCAATGCCATTTTTATTGTAATCTTGCCTGAGTCCTCAAGGGATCAATTTACATCCCATCTGTCGAAAGTGAAAGCCCCAGATGAGTACTGTTGATTGTTGAAATGCATTTTTTTCCAGCTTGCCATATAAACAATGGGCCTCATTACAACCCAGGCGGTAAGTTCCCTACTTTACCACCATGGTGTAAACTCTGTTTACACCATGGTGGATGGCGGATTTACCGCCCCATTCCAAGGTGAGTGGGGCGGTAAATCCCCATTCCCCATTTACCCTTCCCCATTCCCATTTTTGCCCCATAGGGCATAATGGGAGTGGGGAAGGCGCTAATTAAGGCACCGTAATGGTGCCGTAATTAGCACCAAGGCGGGTTAGCGCCTTGCATTTTAACGCCTGCTAAGAGCAGGCGTTAAAATTGTAATCAGGCGTTAAGGGTTTAACGGCGCCGACGGCGCCGTTAAACCCTTAACGCCTGGGTTGTAATGAGGCCCGATGTCACTGAATATGACGTAACCCTTTGTTTATATCTTGCCGGTGTTCTAATACTGACTCAGAACATATCAAAACGTTGACTAAATAAGCATCCACACCAGACCGCAAATAATCCAAAACAATATCATTAATGAGATGTTCCAATGCAGGAGGCACACTGCATCATTTATGGTATTGAAGACCACTTTCCATTTATTTTATTTATTTATTGTTCGCTTGTTAGGTGCTTATACAGTAAGTACATTCTGTCATCCCCAGAGGAAATTCACACCAAGTTATAAGCCCCTCGCTCTGGCATTAAAATTGGTGAGCATTTTTACTCTACGTAATTTGTTCCAATAAGACAGAGATGTTCATGGTCGTGGGCATTGATTGTGTATGATGATGACATTTAATGCGCGATAATTGATGCATGAACTCATGGCCCATGATCCTTGGGAAGAAATAAAAGGAGCCCATGTTTGGGATATGGGGTGTCTTATGAAGCCTTTTCTGATTTTTAGCTGTACGCATTTTTTAAGCTCTTCATCTTCTTGCAGAATCAATGCTCATATAAACGCACAGAGAATGGGATTGCATAGAAGAAGTTCACATTGTCACATAAAACTGCAGTGTGGTTGAAGTTCTTCCACTGCCTTTTCACAAAATAAATCTCTAAACTAAGAGTATATGTCAGGCAATTTATTTTTTAACGTGCATTCTGACTTTCTGATAGAACGTCTGCCGTAAACCCTTTTTTTGCGTCTAGATGCAATGGTGGATACAAAATAAAAGGTATAAATTCCATAATCCATTCAATTTGGGGATTGTGTTTTTGCATTCATTGTATCCCTGAAATGATGGGTAAATTAGGACTATCCATAATGTCAAACAGGTTCTTCCTGAAGTGACATGGGGGTCATCACAAGTTGGTGATGCTATTACTGCTGCGTTACCTATCCACCCAACTATGAGTTGGGCAGAAAGTTGGAGATTTACCTCAAGCTTTGAGCTGTTGGTAAATCTGGCCACTTTCTGCCAATTTTCCGTGCTATTACTGCAGTGCTATTAGCAAAAATGCCCCATTGGGTCCATATGAATGGGGACTTACTGCCCGACCGCAACTCGGGATCTGGCCCTAATAGCGCCAGACGGTGTTGCAGTAACGCTATTTGCTTTGTGCAGTATCCCCGCGGATTTACTGCCGGGATACCGCCCACTCCTGATGTGGCACATGGTCTATCAATCATGAGGCGTTCTTCTCTCTGTCCTATCAAATCCCTTGCGGTGAATGCACTGTCTCCCACTGAGCTAGCCACGCCTGCTGCAGGCTTAGTATCTGCTCAAGAGCCTGTTGTTTGATAAATTGGGCATCTACCAATACTTCAGAAGCTCTTGAATCCAATAACGCTAACTGAACCTTTTTGGATATCCTTTAATAACGTGACTTAGTGGGTTTTGGGGTTAGTTACAGGGGTCTTTCCAAATGTTCAATCATTTTCAACTATTTAGGACGACGCATTGTCATTTCCCTGCAACTGGGAACATTTGTATACATACTGGCCCACTAGGACACAATACATGTATCGGTTTCTCTATGTTTCTGCTGGGGTTAGAGATATATGCAAAGTTCGAATCTGAATAGTGTTTGGCCCTTTGTTAGCAGGATGCTGATAAGTGGGGTGAGGAACCCATCGTCAATTCTTTCTTTCTTTCTTTCTTTCTTTCTTTCTTTCTTTCTTTCTTTCTTTCTTTCTTTCTTTCTTTCTTTCTTTCTTTCTTTCTTTCTTTCTTTCTTTCTTTCTTCCTTCCTTTGATGTGTTGTCAATGCAGCAAGGGTAGCAGAGGCTGTGAGGAGGTAATATGTTTTTTCTTTTTCCTTTTATTCATTTATGGAAGACCACAGCTGAGGCTATATGCGCCCAGTTTACATCAGCTACCAGTTGCTAAAACTGGGAAATGAAGGGTACTCATTCTTCTTGGGGTACCTATTTTAGATCTAGGAGTTCAGTTTGTGCTAATTTATTTAACCGTCTTCTTTCAAAGACATTTGATCACATTTTTTTGACCTTTTTTTCGGTCAAATTTAATTAAATATTTGTATGGGGGTTGGTAAGGGTATTGATTAGGTTGAGGGGAAGTGGGCGGGTGGGGAGTTGCGGGTAGTTTGCCCCGCATTTTAGACCAAAAAAAAGGTAAAATAAATTTGATCAAATGTGATTAGGTCAAATGTTTTAGGTCAAATAGACACAAACCATTTTAACCTCAGCTTGTAATTCTCTTGCGGCTTGGGCTGTGGCTCATAAGGCGTTGAAATCATTATTCACTTTGGTGGCTAAAGAAACTGTTGTGTCATTTTTGCCAGCCAAGGCTGATAGATAGCATTGTGATATGAACCTCTTGGCTTCCAAAAACACACTACCCTGATAGGGTAGCACAGTACTCCTCAAAGCAGGAAGTGACGGGAAAAACAACATGAAATGCTCCGCAGACCCACCATGATAACGCCTTGAGTTGCCATGTCTAGCAATGCCTCGGATAACACATAAGAGTTCCCCCGAGCACCACTACTGGACCCTGCCTACCTGACTGCAAAGGCAGGAGGATGATACCCAGAAGCTCCACAATGGGCCAAAGAGTAGGCAATATCCAGTTCCTTCAGGGAGCAGGGGAAAGGCTGTCACAGCAAATGGCGTTTGAAGGCTCCTCGAAAACGACACTGGAGCAAAGCAGAACCCGCAAGTACGTGGCCTGAACAAGGAGGGACCCGTAAAAGGGAGCGCAGTGGCAAGAGATGGGTACGCACAGAGTGAGAAGGCAAGGAGACAAGATCTGGCAGGCTACTGGTGACCTTATTTGCTTTGTGTTCTGTGTGTGTTCTGTAACCCGGGCGTAGCTTTCTGATCACGCAGAGCACCATCTAAGAACGTTGCAACTATGCGGCAGTACGGTCTGTTTCCAAATTGACAACAATTTATGGAGATCACACACTATTCCATTGGCCAATTTGGCTAACTTAGGTAATAATAACCATTCACTTTTCTGTAAATTTCTGTGGTATATATCAGGTGATCTGCCATTTACTAGATCAGTAAAAGCTTTTCTCACCCCTCTCAGTGTATTTTGGCAGTGGGCTTCCTCTATAACCTTTGAAACATTAAGCCTTCCAAGTAAGCATCTTGTATTGTCGCTTTATGTTAGGTTTGCGGAATCTATAGTTTATGATAATGACTTCCAAATACCACACGGATTTGTAATGGTGGTCAACCACTCGGCCCATTGACTAGTCTAGCACTTGCTATATTTTACAACACTCCTCATTTTCCACCACCCATGCTTGTTCTCACCCTGATTTCTCACCTTTGTAACATTACTTCGAAGGGTACTTATTTGGGTTTTCTTGTTCTAAATACTGTTGTTTCATTTTCTCATTTATGTTTCCCAATTTCCCCATTACCAAACTCAAAGAGTCTGATGAGCCCTTTGATTCCTTCAGCCTATTTTACTATTTATTAGTTTTTAAACCTGCTCTTCCTTGGCTTTCCGCAAACCTGCCTTTATAAATTGCCTTTATGAAAAATCAAATTACCTCCTATAACTACTTTGAAAGCTCCCAACATCATATCTTAGCCCTCCAATGGGGTATTAAATAGTTGAAGGAAATAACTTGATTATCATAAAGACCAAATGGTGTCCTTGAATAGTGTCTTTCATTCGTTCCTGTGTTTCATCTTGATGAGGTGGAAAGGACCACCGAGCTCTAGCTCTGAAAAGATGATAGAAAAGTAGAGGGATTTCAAATTATTGGGGATCACAGGAAGTGGAGACCTATCCTTTGATGTTATGTCCTCTGCAGTCTGTACATTGCCTGAGTTCATCTGCCTCCTTTTTGGGTACGAGAAGCAAATAAGCTCTGTAGAAGATTTGCATTATGTTATCATCCAGTTCTCCAAGCTCTATTGGAAGTATTAGCAGTATTTCTGGAGAACTTGCTTTTTCTGCTCAGGTAAGATTAATATTCTTCAAAAGGGACTGGAGTTCCGGGACAAAGTCAATGGCAAAATCCAACCCCTGCCCCTATTATTCATGAAACCCACCTGAAAATGTGTTGTACTTATGTGGTATGTAAGTAATACCAGCACGGGGAACATTCAGCGAAGTCATAGATCATATGTTGAGGTGACACTGGATTACGTCAGCTATCAGAAGAATATCAGACCTACTTGGAGAAATCTGACCCATAACAACAGAACCAGGGCTGCAATTAATGTAAGGATTATAGTGATGACATCAGGGACTACCAAGGACAAATCAATCACGTGGCCCTGCAATCAGTTACAATCAGATCTGTTCGGAGTATCTTGCAACAGGCAAATGCATCACTATGGTTTGATCGACCACCGGTCGAGAAGCAAGAGACTGGCCATCAATGTCATGCATGGCTTGAGCATGTGGCTTTGATGTACATCATTCTGCAAGGTTCACTTGATGTCTATAAACACACAGCTCCTCCAGAGTGAATCAGAGCCAATAGAGGCAGAGATGGATGTGGTGGTCAGGCTAATATAATCTAGAGAGCCATCAGTCCAGTATCTGTTGGCTCAATGTAGTGTGTGTGGCACTGATGCTTCAGGAGAAGGATCGATATCTGGCCATATGTCGCCTTCCCCCTTAGGAACCATGATTCTCACTTCCCAACTTGCCTTTTTTGGGCTAGTGGATCGTTGGCGGGTGAGAGCCCATTGAACTTAATGGGTGTCCAAGAGGCTTGGTGGGTGAGTCAGCTGCAAAAGCGTGTGAGTTGAGAGCTATGCGTGCACTGTGTTTTGCCTTTCGAGCACAGCTAGTGCTGAGGATGTCCTAGCGGCATCAGCCACAGGCGTGACTCCCCTGACATGACTATTGAACCCAGGTTCGTTTGAAGGCAAATTTATGGTGCAATGCCATTGGTTTTTATGTCACACCCATTTGCCAACCCTTTGCAATTGCGACGGTCCCATGTATGGAGTGCATGCATGCAGAGCTCTGGATTGTGGTATATCCTGGTCTAGGGCAAAGGCGTGTGACATGTAATCTATCTTAGAGGACATAAGAGAGAGTTTGCGTAATGGGCCAGAATGCGCCATAATCTGAGACACTCCGCCATGTTGCGCAGCTGTTGCTCCTCCTCCCATAATGCTCCTCTAAATTTCAGGACTTTTGATACTCCTTCCCCCCTCACACTTCAAGCACTCCTATGGACTCTTGTCCTCTACCTATTTTCCTCATTGCTTTCTCCTGACCCAGCACCTCATACCATCCAATCCCTGTCCTTCACCTTACCCACAAAACATCTTCTGGCCAACCTACATTGCCTTATCTCATCTACCATCCTTATTTCCCCTCCTGCCACCCTTCCCTCCCCCACCCACTGCCACAACTCTTACCTTTGGGTTATGGAATGTCCAATCTATCTGTAAGAAAACCTCCTTTGTCACTTTTCACTTTCACTCTCACACCCCACCCCCTCTCTGGCAGCCCTGGACTTCACTGAGAATTGGATCACTCCTGTTGACTCTGCTACTCCTGCTACATTTTAGACCGGGTCAACTTCCTTTTTCCACTCCTCCTCTGCTTCCAAAAATAATGGGGAACTTGGCCGATTAGTCATCAAGGACCATCTGTTTGCCCCTTCCACTGTCTAATTTTCTCCCACTCTGCTTTAAATGCATATCCACCCAACTCTTCCAGCCTACCCCATTCACCATGATCCTATATCATAGGCCTGTGTGTCTTCTCAAATTCTTCTCTGATCTGGACCTCTTCCTTGACTCCATTCCTACAGAAGACTAATGGCACTCATGTAGACTTCAAAATACCTAAAATCTCTTCTGCCCACCAAGTTCAACTCAGTTCCCTCCTCTCTGATCACTCTGCTTATAATGTAGGCCCTCATTTTCAAAGGAACTCTCTTGAACATGCCTTCCTCTGCTCCTCACTCAACACATTGAATCACACCAGTGACCTGCCTCCTTCTACCCACTACATCCTTCACTTCAGTATTACTCTTCCCCCAGACTCTCTCCCCTTCAAAACACTGCTCTTTTCAAATGTAAATGTTATCCTGACTCCCTAACACCCCAGCCAAAGACAGGTCTCCCCTACTCTCTCTTTCTCCTTTCCAGGCCAACTCTATTGAACAGGCCTTTATTGACTTTGACCAAACTCTCTGCTCGCCCTTTGACCACCACTATCCCTCCAGTACCTTCACCTATTATACTCCCTCACCACCAGCGCTGGATCAACCATCAGATCCACCTACTCAAAAGGGAAATGCAATGCAACCTTCACAAGTGGCACAAGGACTGGATTCCCCCACCCCTTCTCCTGTACTTTAAGAATTCCCTCCTCTCCTTCACAACAGCTCTTAACTCTGCAAATCACCTACTTCACCTATTTAATTACTACTCTTCAGTCCCATCCATGCAAACACTCCTCCACACTACAAGCCATGCTGGCTTCTCCTCGCCATCATACTATCTCTTTTACCTTTTCCGCGCATGACTTTTCCCACTACCTCTCATCTAAAATTGAATTACTCTGTGGCACTGCCATCACCATCCTATTAATAACTAGAATCAATAGGGCACACGCCGAGGCAGTCAAACCCGGCCGACTATTAGCTTGGCTTTTCAAAAAAGAACACGCCAGACATATAACCACTGTATTGAAAGACGAACTCGATGAAACTCACAACACTCAACAGGGTGTCAATGACACCTTTAAGAATTTCTACGAGCAATTATATTCCCATGCGGACCAGATCCCCCGAGATCAAATACAGGACACTCTAGATGAGATATGCTTACCCAAATTAACCCCAGCACAATCTGAGGCTTTGGATGGGGACATTTATACCTGATGATATTTCGGAAGCAATTAGATCCCTGGTGACGTGTAAGACCCCGGGCAGTGATGGGTTGCCCCCGGAGTTCTACAAGGCATTCAAACCCTCCTTGACGCCACTATTGCTTGAAGTCTTCTTAGAATCCTATGAATGTGGTACCCTCCCCGTTAGCATGAGAGAAACTTTGGTGGTCCCCATACTTAAACCCGACAAACCCGCAGATAGGTGTGACTCTTACCGCCCGATTGCGATGATAAATTATGATGTTAAAATACTTACAACAATCCTAGCCAACCGACTAGCCAGAGTAATTGGAGACTTAGTACATGAGGACCAAAACGGCTTTGTACCCGGTCGTAATACGACCATGAACCTGCGTAGGCTCCAGCATATAATAACCCATACCGACACAAGCAAAGAATGCTATGCACTATTGTCCTTAGATGCCATTAAAGCATTTGACTCAATATATTGGGAGTGGCTAGTGGCGGTCCTGGAGCGGTTTGGTTTCGGTCAGGGGTTCATTAGATGGATTAAAATACTGTACAATGGACCGAGTGCACGAGTAAAATCTGGGAGATATGTGTCAGAGTCGTGGGACATCCGCAGAGGTACCAGACAGGGGTGCCCACTCTCACCCATGCTGTATATACCGGGCCTGGAGCCCATCACTCTCTTTTTTAGGCAGCAATTCTTTGATGCAGGCATTCGGGTCGGAGGGGTAGACCACATCATCTCCTTATATGCTGATGATGTGCTGATGTATGTCAATAATCCCCTTCTCAATGTACCAACAATGCTGGACGTTTTAGACAATTACGCCAAGGTCTCGGGCATAAAATTCAGCAGAGCCAAGTCCTGCTTGTTCCCGCTAGCGGGACTGAAGGGAAAGGCCATTACGGAGCTTCCTCTGGTGGGCATAACTTGGCAGACCACTTTGTTCCGATACCTTGGGATTCAGATTCTACACACCCCAGAACTAATGCACGACTATAACACTAGGGCGAAGATCCCAGCGCTACGTAAGTCCATGGGGTTCTGGTCTAAGCTGCCTTTATCCATGATGGGCAGGGCCTCCATAGTCAAAATGATTGTCCTCCCCTGGTTCCTGTATGTGTTCCAAAATGTGCACTTCTATATTACTAAACCTTTTTTCCGTTTGCTGGATACAATAATCCGGGATTTCCTGTGGGGGAGGTGTAGGCACCGGGTGGCCCTGTCCACATTGGTCTTACCATACAAATCGGGTGGGATCCAACTGCCTAATTTAGAGAAATATTACCTGGCCGCCCAGTTAGGCTTTGTATCAAAATGGTTAGCAGACGAGGTCACTTCAGAGACCCCTCTGTTGCAGTCCATGATCTCTCCGTTACGCTTAAAGCAATTGATCTGGGGCCCTCAGACCCTGATAAGCAACCCACCCTTCCTGGTGACCCTGGGTAGGAAAATATGGTACAGGACCTCAGTGATTATGACACTAAAGCAAACATATTCCCCGGAAATGCCACTGCTCTCGGGGTTGAATAAGACTGATACCGATCTAAATAGTGTCAGGCTCTGGGAGGGAAAAGGAGTCTACATGTGGGGAGACCTGTATGAAGGGGGGACCTTTCGGGAGTTCTCTGAGTTACAGGCGGAGTATGATATTCCCTCCAGTCACTACCTATGGTATCGGAAGATTAGACTGTTTGCCCGAACGAATTGGGAAAATTGGCCAGAGGAACCAGACATGAACTCCTTTATAACGCTGCTTTATAGTTTGGGAGAGGGTGGAAGAGTGGTTTCCCAAATATATGGCCATCTAAGTGATACACCTAACCCCCGAAGCGCGGAACTACGGACCACATGGGAAACTGACATAGGGCAGGAACTAACAGATAGCGAATGGGACAGGGCACTGTCATTCTCTGGAGAGGTCTCTAGAAATCACCGATTTCGACTGATCCAGATCAAAGTGTTATACCGCACCTATCTGACCCCGAGTAGATTGGCCAAATTCAACAACAGTGTGCCACCAAACTGCACTTGGTGCGGAGCTGATAATGCGGACCTAATCCACATGCTATGGAACTGCTCCAAGACCCAGACTTTCTGGTCCAAAATAAAACAAATGTGCGAGGAGGCGGGTCACACTAGGTACGAATGGACCCCACATGAGTGTCTCCTGGGCACCTATCCTAGGTTAGCTAAACTCAAACATTCAGTCAAACTAATGGATTTGGCATGCATAATGGCGAAAAGGACAATGGCTATGTCATGGAAAAAACCTGCAGGTCCGATTTTCACAGTGTGGCGTAAAGAACTTGAGAAATGGGCGAATGCCGAAACTAAGGCTTGGGAGGAGAGCGTAAACAGGTCTACTGAAGACTCGAGTATGGCGCTGGTTGCATGGAAAGACACCATGACAAAACTGTTCCACTCCCCTGATGATAAACCTCCTTGAATAATCCGCAGGAAGCACACCCGACCACTGCAGAAAGAAGACGCCAGCTTCTATAGGTCCATCGTGAGACACAATGACCCCCTGGTCTGGTCCATGTCCCCTCCCCTTCCCACGACAAGAGCATCCGCCCTATCGGTCACCAGTGAAACTAGACTTGGATTGACACCGCAGACAGTTACTGTTCATTGTTGTTTGAAATTATTGTTTGACATGTTGCTGTATAAGTATGCAAACTTGTTTATTGATACTGAAGTTGGCACCAGAAAGAGGTGCAGTGTTTGCAAATATAACAAAATGCCAATAAACAAATTTTAAAATAAATCACCATCCTATTACTGCCTCCCTGATACCATCTCCCCCACCACCTACCTCTGCGCTCCTAGCTTCCTGTTCATAGAACAGCTGTCCCTGAATGTGCCTCTGCTGACTCATTTGCTCCTCCGAAAATGGAAAGCAAGACCTCCAGGCAACCAGACAATAAAAAACACTCCTCTAGGGAAAAAGGCTTGGTGCACCCTTTTGCAAGGAAAACAAGATTTATTTTGTATACAAAAAGGAAAAAAGTATCAGAAGCTCCCATTGAAACAAACTGATACGAAGCTATCTGTTACTACAAAGCAAGTATGAGGTTTTTAAGGAAAGAAATTGTCACTCATGATGTAAACAATATACAGTATTATTCCCCCACCCTCACCGGCTGCCACCTATATACATACTACCAGTCCTCTATCGTCCCTTGACCGATTGGCCACATCCTAATCTACCCCTGCCCTCTAACACGTGGTTCCCCTATTCCGTCACACTGATTCCCAGTTACTGGATTGATGAGTTACCTGGGATGTTACCCGCCCCATCTGCCTAGTCACATAGTGTGCACCTGGTCGTTAGCATGAGCTCAGTGGATAACTCTGAGGTCAAATTGGCCCTTTGAAATAATAGTGCACATTTCTTGATACTAGACACGCAGGCACCCCAGCCATGCCTCCCAGCTCTGGACTAGATTTGTTGGCATCACCTCTTTCTCTTCGTATCACAAATCAAGGGATTTTCTGCTCTATGCTCCCCCTTATCAGTTGCCCAACCACGGTACACCTGCTTGCTCTCTCGAGGACCACATTAATTGGCCCAATTCTGATGAGTTTATGTATGTTAATTTCCCGACCACCTGGCAGTTCAAAAAGGCCATCCATTGTCCCGAGAGTGCTAGTGCCCTAAACCGAGCATGTTGGCAGCTCGAAACCTCTAACCTGGGTCTCATGGATTTATTCTTCAGCAAAGGGCACATCCCTACTTTCGCTCTACCGTTCACATTCCAATCTTGTTCCAAAGGCCTAAAGCTTGATACAATTAAGCAATGCCACTATTCTCAGCTGTACTCCTGGGGCTTGGGAAAGGGAATGGGAAAATTATTCATACTCTTCATTATGAAGAACTCTTCATTATGCTACACCTCCAATAGGGAATACAAAATGCTAGGCCTCACTTCCAATATGACGATACTTCAATATTTCCCACATCCCAGCCCAGTGTCTACATCATCATTGTTACACATTACATTTCACTACAATATCACCCATGCCCTATACCTGGGCCTACCTAAGCCTCTATAACTACCTTAGGATTACATGTGTTGCTCTCACCTGAGCTCCCTACACCCTGCAGCTGCACACCTTCATTTTCTTGTACTTTAATAGACTTCTCTTAGCCTGGATCATTTGACCATGTACGGGAGCTATATGTTTATTCCAACAACAGTCAAGGAGCTTTCACCCATTGCCTACTTCTGCCGCTCCTCTCTGTTCAGCTCCTATCTTTCCTTTAGTTTCTTTACAGACTGTTTCAAGGTAGGAAGTGGCCTACCAATCCTAAAGAAGTCCTCTGCTGACTCCAATAATCATGCCTATTACCCGCCTGTATCACGCCTCTCCCACTATTAGATAAAACCTAGAACAACTCATCTTTAATAGGATATACTTCTATCTCGACTCCAGTGGCATATTGTACCCTCGCCAATTTGGCTTCCATACACCTCTTACTTTCTGACCTCTACTGACCACTGCAAACTATCTTCTAACCTCATCCTTCTAGACTTATCAGATGTCTTTTATGTGTTGAACAGCTTCTCTCTTCTTCTGACCCTCACTGACCATGGGATACAGGTTACACTCTTAAATGGGTTGCCTCATACCTCTCTCATCAGCCCATCTACATCTCTGTCACATCTCATCCAACCTCTCTCCCTATTGGCGAACCCTCAATATTCTATCATTAACCCCTTACTGTTCACCCTTTACACCTCCTCTCTTGCTCCACTGATCTCCGGATTTGCATTCTCCTACCACATTTTTGGAGATGGCATGCAAATCTCTTCACCTTCCCCAATTTCACACCTGCCCTCTTTGCCACTAATTGGCACTATTTTTGTTTGTGCTAAATGCCTCTGAGAGCTAAGTATTCTACTTTCCAACCTCCAACATCCCTTCTCTCCTTTATACACTATCTAATTCTCAGCTGACCAACTTACCAGTTACCCTAAGGCTCGCAACTTTGGGATGATTTTTAATAGTGATCTCATCTGCCACCACTCCATTACGTCTACCTCGTCTGATGCCAGGATAAACCTGGTTAATTTCAGAAAAATCAATTTCCTTCTCCATACGGCACTTCCAGAACCCTAATAATTACGCTGGTACTCAGTCACCTTGATATTGTGCCATCCACCTCCTTGGACTCCCTCTCTATGGCTTCTCCCCACTTGATAAAGTACCCAAGTTTCTCTTCAACCTTTCCTGTTCTTCCCCCACTTCCAAGCCCTGCCTCATGGTGCTTGGCTTTCATAGAAAATGGAGTCCCTCTTCAAATTGCTACTGCTTGTGTTTTTTAATCCCAGCATGAGTGTGCGCTCTTCACTGTGCTAACACTATTTCGCACTACTCTAATCCCTGCACCCTCTGCTCTAGTGTCCTTCTTGATTTTTCCATCCATGACCACTCCTGCTTCCGCTGCTTCTCCCTTCTTGCTCCGTACTTGAGAACTCCCTACCTCTCTATGCTAAAAATGCTACCATCCACTCCTTCAAAACTGCTCTAAAGCTTCAACTCCTGGACCAAGACAGAGCCCCCTGTTCGTGCTTCCCTTCACTCCTCCTCCCAGGCCAAGCTGATGCTAACTCAGTCATACATACTAGTCTGTATGTAAGCAATCCTCTCTGACTACACTTTGTTTTGTGTCCCCCAACACCTACAGATCTGTTGTTTACTGCCCTTGCCGTTAGTGTATGGCACCTGATTTAGGATTGCCTTGATTACTCTTTAGATATTTAGATGTTTCTGGGAGAAGCGCTAACAAAGGCTGATGGCATGGCACAGCAGGGGAAGATGGACATGTTTCCTCTGTTTCCCCGCTGATCAGATGTTCTCCATAAAACCCGTCCTGGCATGTGAAGCAGCTAGGGAAGGCCAATCAAGGCAGTCGCCCTGGGACACCAGGGGTGGCTCGACAGGTTTGCTCTGTTAACCATCCAATCAGATTTTAAACACAAATCGTGCTCTTCTGGATATGTCATCACATTTAACTTGAATTTGACGTTGCCACTGATGTTATCATTCTGAGGATATCTCTACTGTTGTAAAAGGGGGGTGGGTGGAGATGGACTCCAGCATCCCTATGAACCAATCCAGCATTCCCCCTCAAAAAGCTTGGAATTTATGCAGGGCAGAACACACCAAAGTGACCCCAGGAGCCATTCGACCATTCCCCTCGCAGTATGCGATGCAATGATGTGACGCTTATTTGGAACGACTGTGGCATCATCAGTGGTCTTTGACATAACAGCAGTAAGCTTTCACCAATCCAATCCAGGGAAAGAAGCGCTTGCACAGCCAATGCCAATTACTGAACAAATGCCCTAACCTCAGCGACGGAGGTTGTACAATCTTTCTTAGACACTGAATAGGATATCGGGGCACAAGGTAAAAAGACACCCTTCGAAGATACTTCAATCACAGAAATCATGGAAACTGCTCATTGAAAAAGCCAGCCCTCTGTCCTCTTATGAGGAAGATCAACCATATAACCAATTCAGGGGCAAGAAATATCAGTGTCCGCTTGAAGTATATGTCAATACAGGAAAGGAAAGTTTTAAATGCACTGATGAATGGTGGCACGATTGCAAAGTGGACTGGATGAGGGGAGACGAATGTTGGGGTTGGCAATGTAGAGGATCCTAGAACAGTTGGACCACTATTTTATGCAGCTTCCGGTATTGTTCTTTGCAAAGAATTTTCACCACTCAGTGTTCCACCCGTGTTAGTACTGATTCTGCTACGTTTGACACACCAATTACTCCCAGCATGCGAAGAGAGCAGAGTTAGAGTAGTCAGAGGAGAGAGCGAGACTGATTAAAGGGTTTCACCATCTTGGTTTCTGTTAGTGCTCGCTGCAACGTTTTGTCCATCCGCACTGCAAACAAAGGACTATGTGTATGTCAGAAGGCAAAGGACACTTGTTGTAGCTGACTGGATTGGACCTCTGACAACAGGTATAGCTTGGACAATTCCCCTGTAACAGGTTGCATTTATAAGGAGAGGAAACCCTCTCCTTAGATGACTCATCTTTGAATTCATACAAGTACAAGAAGCATACATTGGAACTCTGTTGGGAATGGAGGACTTAAGAAAACTAAGAGTAGGAAAAAAGGAAAACCTTTTACCAGTGGAAAAATACAAAGATGGCCGAGGATAGACTAATTTACCTGGGAGGGGGGCGTGGCTTGGAAGCCATGTGAGAGGACGCGCTCTTGGAAGAGCTCCTGAAGATCCTGCATTTATCCTGTGTAAAAGTGCATTGAGACTAACTTTCGCGAGTCAGGAACGAAGGAACCCGTCCATGAATGTATGCTGCATAAATATTGAGGAGCTGAATCCTTCGTAAGCCCGGCAACAACAGAAAAATTGCGATCGAAGAGCCGGGAGTCACGGCCCGGACGGAGGGAAGATGGCGGCCATGCCGGACAACGGAGGAGATACATGCGGGGCGATGAAGAGGCATTCTCGTAGTGATCGGTGGCAAAGTAAGCTGTGAAGTGTGAGAATGGCCTCTGGGAGAGAACCGGCGAGTCTCGGTGGGCACCGATTACTTATCACGGGCTTTGGACAGTGACGGTCAGTGGTCGGCACTAGGACCCACCCGAGCTGACCACCCGCCTTGGGTGCCGGAGCATCGCGTGCTGGTCAAGCGGCAGCCTTGGGACGGAGGGCCCACATTGTGTAGGAACTCGCTGGTAGGGACCCAGTCGAGTGGCGGAAGGAGTGACTGCGGAGGTACACTTGGTGCGGGAGAAGCGACTCGCTCCATTGCGAGCGGAAGGTGGGCTCCTCTCTCCCGGGGTGGGGGTGAGGCGGGAGTGTACGGGCCCGCGACATACAGTGGTGGTGGAATGGCGAATAAATCCGTCAGACAGAAAGTGAAACAACCCACATTGGATGAGTTTACCAAGACACCACCAGGCCCAGAAAGTGCTCGGAGCAAGGAGAAGCCATCTGCAGGCGGCATGGCCGCCGCTAGCCCAAATCAGGACGTGTTAGTTGCGCTCGCAGAATTGAAAGCGGATTTGAAAACCGCTTGGGAAGCCAAGCTCGAAATGGTGGTGGCGGACCTGAAAACAGTGCTTGACCTCAAAGTGGGAGAAGTTCGGGAGGAGGTGAACCTACTTCGACAAGATGTGAGGACTCTGTCGGAGCGCACGGAGAGCCTGGAAAAGGAGGGGAGCGCCAACACGGCAGATTGCGCCTCACACAAGGCCGACCTGCATGTCTTGGAACAGAAAGTGCGCAACCTGGAGAACAGGGCCGAAGAAGCAGAAGGGCGCGCCCGGAGGAATAATATCCGTGTAGTGGGCATCCCGGAAGGATTGGAGGGTCACAACCCCACGGACTTCATTGAGAATATGTTGCTCCAAGAGATCACTGGGGGAGTGCTGTCGCAGGGTTTTGCGGTGGAGCGAGCGCATAGAGCATTGGCCAGGAGGCCTCCGCCGGGCGGTCCGCCCAGGCCAATGATAGCCAAAATCCTTAACTACCGAGACAGAGAGAGGATTTTGGAGCATTTTCGCAAAGGAGGAACCATCAAGAGGGGGGAGGCCACCATAACGGCCTACCCAGACTACACCATGATGGTGCAGAGGAGTCGGATGAACTTTGCAGCGGTCAAAAGGAGACTTAGAGAGGCGGGGAAGAAGTATATGCTCCTCTACCCGGCCAAATTGAAGGTGACCCACAACAACAGATCCTTGTTTTTCGAGTCGCCTGAGGAAGCCATGGGTTGGTTGGACATGCAGGGCAGCCCCCAGGAGCCGGAGGTCCAGGCTGATGAAGGTGGCAATAAGAGTTAAGTGCGCTACGACGATAAAGAGTGCAGCCAGAAGACTATGGGACTTGAATATAGTTACTGTTATGGCCGGGGGAGGTCGGGCCTGGAACTGAATGATCAATGCACTGTTTGCACCGTACCTGTGGTTATACGAAGGAGCCTTTCGGGGCTAGTCCATTCACCCCCATTTAGTGTTTTTTAGTTAAGTGGCCGTTAGGGCGACTTTACCCTACTGGGCTCTGTGTGTAACAGCCAGAACTAGATGTGGGGGGGCCTGAGTTCCCGAGGTGGAGCTGGGCAACAGTTGGGGAGGGTGTTGGGGGGACGGGTGGGGGGAATGGGGGGTGCGGGGAAAGTTGGGGTGTACATAGCGTTGGGGAGTTTAAGTTTGACCGCGAGCCCTGGGAGTACATTTTGGATGAGATATCTGGACGGCACGGATGAGCGGGGTGGGTTGGGGGGGAGTGGGCAGGATACCAGTGAATTATGGGGGAGCTAAAATTGCTAACATGGAACGTCAGGGGTCTCAATAGCTATCTAAAACGGAATAAAGTCATGCTATACTTGAGAAGGCAAAAGATAGACATCGCATTGTTGCAAGAAACGCATTTGACCCGAGATAAACTGGAGCTGGTAAAGAAAAAGTGGGGTGGAACGGTGGTGGGATCCACGTACTCGGCTTATGCCAGAGGTGTACTGATCTGGGTGGCGCCACATGTCCCGTTTCAACTGAGGCAGGAAATCTTGGATACTGAGGGGCGCCTGGCTATGGTAAGAGGGGCAATCGAGAATAAAGAGATGTGTGTAGTGAACACGTATGCCCCGAACCAGGGCACAGCAGAGTACTATCGGACTATGAGTGCCAGCCTGAGCTGGTGTGTTGGGAGTGCGGTGTTCTGGGGAGGGGATTTTAACTGTGTGTTGGAGCCGGGGATGGATAGATCCGACGATAAAGTGACTAGGCCCGCCCCGGCAGCCCGGGCGCTGCGGACGCTGCTGCGAGACTTCGAGCTCGAGGATGTGTGGAGGACTAAGCACCCCAATGTGAGACAGTACTCACACTACTCGGCCCCGCAGCAGTTGCACACCAGGCTTGATTATATCTTTGCCACATCGGATGTCTTGACAGAGGTGTCCAGGGCGGAATATAAAGCGAGGGTCCTATCGGACCACTCGCCATTGGTGGTGGGTTGGCAATATGGCCGCCCCAGAGCGCGGATCCCGACGTGGCGTCTGCGCGCAGAGGCGCTTAAAGACCAGGTTTTCAGGGAAGATATGCGGGAGGAAATAGCTAGTTATTTCGATACCAATACTGGCAGCGTTGATTCGGCGGGAACTCTGTGGGAGGCTTTTAAGGTTGTGATGCGAGGGGTGGCGATTGCCAAATCGAAAGGCTTGCAGAATGGGGTCCTGGTTGATTTACAGAGGGCAGAAAGCCAGTTGGAACGGGCGTTGAAGAGCGAGCCCATAGACAACGAGCTGGTGCTTAAACTGCAACAGCAGTGTACGGAACATTGGGGGAGGCTCTGTAACCTAAACTATAAAAAATATATTGAGAGACAACACGCGGGAGGAGACAAAACGGGCCGTCTCCTGGCATGGCTATATAAGAAAGAAACCCCGAGACCCCCGATTAGGACGATTACTAGAGAGGATGGGAAGCAGATAGATACCCAAGAGGGCATAAACGAACAATTTGTGAATTACTATAGGGAATTGTACGGGGATCCGGGTGGCGGTGACCGGGAGGATATGCTGGAGACCCTGCAAGATATTGGGCTGCCCAGGATAAGCACGGAAGAAAGAGAGGAATTAGATGCCCCGATAACATTGGAGGAGTTGGAGGCGGTTGTCCGGCAACTACCCACTAGTAAGACCCCAGGGACGGACGGCCTGCCCAGCGAATTTTACAAAACCTTTGGAGCGGAAGTGCTCCCCCCGATGCTTGATATGCTCAATGAGGCGTTCGAGACGGGGAGGTTGCCGGAATCGCTCAGAGAGGCGGTCATTGTACCGCTCCCTAAGCCCAATAAACCCAGGCATAGTTGTGGGTCGTACAGGCCAGTATCTATGCTGAATCAGGACAGCAAGATACTAACGGCTGTCCTGGCAAACAGACTGCGGAGGGTGATAGGCAAACTGGTACACCCGGACCAAACAGGGTATGTCCCGGGGAGGAATATTACCCAAAACCACAGACGCCTCCACCGGGTGATAGAGATGGGATCCATTAGCGACGGGGAAATGGCGATAGTGTCGTTGGATGCTGTAAAGGCCTTCGATTCGGTTAATTGGGGGTGGCTGCTGACGGCCTTGAGAGAATACGGACTGGGTCCAAGATACGTTAGATGGGCGGAGCTGCTGTATAGTGCTCCACTGGCCAGGGTCCGGACGGGGGCAATCATATCCGAGAGATGGCAACTCAGCAGAGGCACTAGACAGGGGTGTCCTTGGTCCCCGATGCTGTATATCCTGGCCCTGGAACCCCTGGCACTGTACCTGCGGCAGCAGTACGACATTGTGGGTATTGAGATTGGGAGGGAAAAGCATCTGATATCCCTGTATGCGGACGACTTGTTATTGTACCTGAGTCATCCGGAGGAGAATTTACAGTATATCCTGGACGTGATGGGGAGATATGCGAGGTTGTCAGGCATAGCGGTCAACCCCCAGAAGTCGAACATTTTCCCATTGGGCTGCTATACGGGTGTCCCCATAGAGAGGCTGCCGGTGCTACAGGTGCCCTGGGCAGTTAACACGTTTCGTTACCTGGGAATAGATGTCTACCACACGGTAGAGAAAGAACATAAGTGTAACACTGAGATGGCTGTTGAGAAGATACGCGCATGCATGAGTTTCTGGCAGAAGTTGCCCCTGGCGATGATGGGGCGTGGAGCAATGATTAAAATGGTGGTTCTGCCTAGGCTGCTACACTACTTTAGTAACATCCCATATATGATCCCTAAGGGTTTTTTTGCTAAAATAAATGGGGTTTGCAGAGAGTTCCTGTGGCATGGCACTCGAAACAGGGTAGCACTCTGGAAGTTGCAGAACTCTCATGAAAAAGGGGGAGTTAGACTCCCAAACTTTGAGGCTTATTACATAGCGAGCCAACTACAGTTTGTATCCAAATGGCTTTCCGACGAAGAGACCCCAGAACTTAGATTATTCGGGCATGATTGTGCCCCATTTTTCCTGAAGGAAGTCATTTGGTTGCCAGAAACTGTTACGAGAAAGTACCCGGCGATGGTGAGGCTGGGATGGAAGATGTGGAGACGAGCATGCAAACTGATGGGAGACCCACTCCCGTGTTCTCCGCAGATTCCACTAGTTGCCCTGGCGGGGGTAGACGGACAGCTGAGGGGGATTATTAGGACCTATTGGGAATCTGTGGGGTTGGTGACATTGGGTGATGTGTGGCAGGAGGGTGCCATCAGAGCGTTTGAGGAACTTAGCGGGGAGGTTGGATTACATGGAGGCCAATATGTAACATACCACAGATTGGGGAGGAAAATTCGGGAACTATGGCCTGAATTTACCTTGGCAGACGAATCGGAGGTTACGCTGGAAGGGATATACGACACGACGGAAGGGGGACATGAGATCTCTAGGTTGTATGAGATGGTGATGTTGAAGGTTGGGAAGGAATTGACAGGCCTACGATCGGAATGGGAGTGCGAGGTGGGGACCCAGATGGGAGATGGGATGTGGGAACGGGCTCTAAGATACCACAGGAAAGTATCTCGAAATGCCAGACTGCAGCAGGTACAGCTATATGTCACGCACAGAGCGTATATGACCCCACTGCGGATATCCAAATTCCGGAATGCGGGCAGACAGGCGTGCCCTAAATGCGACGAAGAAAATGCGGACATGACGCATATGTTCTGGGCATGCCCAGTGATCGAGGGGTTCTGGAGGGAGGTGGCGTGCAAGCTAGGAGAGAAAGGGGTCACGCTTGCCATAGACACCGCCTGGGCATGCCTGCTGGGTGGGTTTTCCAGACCTAGGAAGCAGAAACATGTGTGTAAACTGAAAGACTTGGCGTATGTGCTGGCCAAACGGAGAATAGCCATGGGCTGGAAAAAATGTAGCAAGCCACGGGTTGAGGTGTGGTGGAATGACCTACAGAAATGGGCGGAGGCCGAGACAGCAGTGTGGCAGGAGGCGAGTTGTATGTCTTGGGAGGAGGAACTGGCCTCTTTGATGGCATGGAGGACTTTGATATCTTGCATATTTGGGACAGGGATGGCTTCGGGAGGGTCGGATGACAACGAGGCCCGCTCATGTGCGGCAGATACGGAATGTGACATGGAAACTGGCTCGCGAGGGGGGAGGGATCAGGGAGGTAGTGCGCACTAATGATTAAATGCTTTATTGTAATATTGTTAATTGCACTACGGTTTGGTTTGTATTGTTGTTTGTGTTGAAAAATCAATAAACTTTTTTAAAAAAAAAAAAAAAAATTTACCTGGGAGCAGCAAATCGATTCAAAATGGCAGTTATCAAAGCCAAAAAAGAATCATATGATGCACGCATCCAATCCGTCGATCACGACTCTAGGGACATTTTCACAATCCTTAGGGAACTTGATAAGCTGGATGTTATCTGCCAGGAAACCATCGTCAAAGATCAGGAATGGTGCACACAGATACAAGAGGCCATGACTGCTAAAACAACCAAAATAAAAAATGGGATTGAACAAGCCATGAAGCTTCGACCAGCAGACCCTCACAGGGCAGTTCACGAAAAAATATCTGCCACCTTGAACTCTATACCTAAGTTTGATTTTAGAAGTATATCTGAAGAAGAACTCTGTGTCACCTTGGTGAAACTTAAACCTTCTGTCTGTAAGGGAAACCAGTTTCCAGCTACAGCCATTAAGGCCTGCTCAGAGCTTCTTATTAGCTCTATCTCTAGGATCGTTAATGCTTCATTCAAGGAGGGTAGGGTACCCACTAGTTTGAAGGGTTCTTGGGTCACCCCTCTGCTGAAGAAATCCGATCTCGACCCTAAAAAGGCAAATAACTATCTCCAACTCACCCTTCATCTTGAAGATCATGGATAGAGTTGCGTATGATCAATTTTAATGACATATAAAAGACTACCCTATCCTGAATGAAGCACAATCCGGCTTTCGGCCAGGCTTCAGCACAGAATCAGCACTGCTGGAATTAAAATCGAACATGATTATGAATATCAATGAGGGCACAACAATGTTGCTGATGTCCTTAGATTTATCTTCCGCATTCGACTTAGTGGACCATCCACTCCTTTTGGACAGATTGCAGAGCCTAGCTTACTTTGGTGTGATTGCAAGGGATTGGATGCAATCCTTCTTAGGGAAGAGGACTATGCAGGTGTGCAGCAGGCAGAGGCGGAGCCGGTCTCAGTTTGTTATGATGTACCCCAAAGGGCAGCTCTCTCTCCAGTTCTTTACAACCCGTTCACAGCTCCCTTCTTTCATATGTTAGAAGATAAAAATATTTGCTTTTCAAATTATGCGAACGATTCGCAGTGCCCTGTTCCTCTTACGGGAAACTATGTGAAGGATGCCATGGTAGTCGCAGAGATATACAATGTTATTCACGATTGGATGGACAGGAACGGCATGGCACTGAACCATGGCAAGACAGAGCTCATGATAATTGGATCCAGACCCAGACTTGCTAAACTTGCGAGCGAGTATCAATCCTTCCGCATTGCAGAGCATGGTATTCCGACTAAGGAAAAAATATAAATTGAGTATGTCCACTCATGTTAACGGACTGGTGTCTACATCTGCCTACTATATCAGGCTGCTCACAAATATTCACCATTTCTATCTCATAAAGACTGCGAAACAATTGAGTTCAGACTGCTTACCATTACTTTTAAATCTCTTATAAGCTCCTTCCCGGCTTATATTTGCAAGAGACTAAAAACCAAACAGGAGGTATGCACCCTTCGGTCAAATAGTGATAAAATCTTACACATACCCAAAACTTCTTTGGAGTTAGTTAGAAGGGGTGCCTTTTGGGCTGCGGCCCTGGCCAAATGGAATGCCTTACCTTTGATCCTAAGAAATTGTCCGACTCTGGAGATATTTAAGAACACGCTTAAAACACACCTATTTAAATAAAGTGTTCGCTCACTGCCAGGAATCTAGATCTTGTGTCTGAGATAGTCTTCGGTGCCCATATGCCTCCGGGCCATTGTGGTTGTGCCCAATAAATAATATAAAGTAAAGTCTATTCCAAATTCCTTTGCCATAAAGGTGGAGAAAGAGAGCTCCAAGGCAGAGGAATGTTCTGTCCTCTAGCCATCCCCAGGAAACACTGGGCGGTGGGGGCAATAATGCCTCTCTGATGCTCTTGCATTGGAACCAGGCTCCTGCTCACTGGAGGTGCCAGACAACTTCCTGGACTGGAAGGGTGGAACTAAGGACTCAGATTGCCCCTTGAGAGCCTGAATTGGGTCTCAAAGCAAGCTAGAAGTCCAGAGGCAGCCAAAACCCTGTTTTACCACCTCAAGACATCTTGTATTTCGCTCATCCATGCTCATCTCCCTTCAGACTGTGATAAGAACTGTGGTGCTGCTTTTGGTGTTTTATGTTCTTCAAGCCACTTACTCCCCTTTCAGCCTTCCAGACATCGGCTTGACCCATTGAAGGAGAACACCTTGTCTCAAGCCAATTGCCGGCTCGACTCAGTTGAAGCAACTAACTGTAACATAGTCTTGACTTGCTGGAAGCAATTGACTCCCCTGTCTCAAATGCCAACTCGACCCAGTAGAAACATTGTTTCCCTGCTGTCTCAACCACCTCCTCAAACCACTCGAATCCACTGAGTTGACCGCCTTGAATGTCGACTCGACTAAAAAGAATTCCATACGTCGAACCGACTTGGTGCCGATTCACCAGAGAATGCACGACTCAAACGTCTTGACATCGGGTCGATTGCAGTAAAGCACCAAGAAGTCCAGCTCAATGTTGTGGAGCCCTAAAGACAAGAGACAAAAGGTATTTGAATAGGTCTTGTCCCCATGGTCCACCTTAAAGGGCAAGAGTGACTTTTAAGCCCCTTTCTTGCCTTTTAAAAAGGTATTCTTGAATGCCGACATTGCTACTTAAATCTTTTGCCGGAACACTCCTGCTTATCTACCCAACGTGCCCTTTCTCATAAAAGTCTGCATTCTCTCTTTCAGGGGTGGGTCATTAAAGATTTGAAACAATTATGGGCATTGATCTTTTTTAGTAAAGTCCATAATTTTATAGAACCTTAATGGGACATTCTTTTATTTTGGTATCACTGCACTATTACTGTTTTGTGCTGCAATTGTATCAGCTCACACCCTTGATGAACATATAGCCTGCCTTTGGCCCATGTTATAAAAAAAAAGGTGACGAAGGTATTCCTATCGGGCTGCGCCAGTTTCACTTTTGTAGTAGGGATCACTGCTGGTTTAGTAGTAGTATGGGGCTGAGTAGATGAATTAGCCACAGCTCTTCCATGTACTACTGTAGAATACTAGTAATTTTTGCACACAGCGTGTGTGCATCGGGCTGTTAACTAGATGGGTTTTTGCTGGGCCTTGGAACTAGGCAGACGTACCCATTTCTCTGATTTTGTTTGCTCTGGAAGTGATGAAGTGATTAGAATAGAGCCTGCTCACCATAAACTTGCACTAGGGGACAAAGTGCCACAGTGCCATTAAATGTGGAGGATATTCTTTCATACATAAGGAACCCTGTGCCCAACCGTTATCCCTTTGCTTAAAAGGTTGTTAGCTTTGGTGGCTACTGTGGCCTGCAGAGAAGCTGGTCCAAATCTGACGTGCTTCCTTTGCTAGTCTCAACTTTATTTCTCCTTGAGATTAGTGAAGGCAGGTCGGCTGAACAGTCAGGGGTGTGGATTTTTAGCAACAAAGCTAGAGTAGATGTTGAATTTGACAATCAAAAGGTGGATATGCTTAACTCTCTCTGTTATTGGAAAAACCTCTAAGAGTATTGTCTCTCTAAAATATTGCATTATTTCCAAAATATCCCTGCCTGGCCCAGCTTTGGGTTCTTTAATAAACAGTTTCTTCTCTTGGTCCATCGTTCAAGGTACGCCACAACACCAAAGATTTGATAGGCCACATTGTCTAGGGCATATTGGTAGGGTTGTGTCACTCCCTTGTGACATGAATGCCCCTGGGCTATACAATTTGTGGAATATTGGGACTAGAGTGTGGTTCCTTTGCCACATGTGTTCACCCATATTCACTCCCACTGCTCCACCTGTCCAGCATGATTCTTGAGCATGGTAAGTTTGGCCGAGTTCACTGACATGGGCTAGATTGTTTAAAGGGAATCATAAGATCAATTTGTGGGGCATTGAGAAGTTTGCCCATTCCATTCAAAATCTGTGGGTAACTTTTCTCATGCGATGCTTGGGGGCCATGTTGCCAGTGGGGCCATTTGTATCACAAAATACATGTCATAGGCAATGGATGCAGATATGCAGGTACTTTAAGAGGGTCTCCCTAATGTTGCTCCTAAATAGGGTGTATGTTTAATCCAACAGGCTGACAGCTTTAAGAGGTGGAGCTGGCCAGCCCAAATGTAACTGTGTGCAAGCCACCCTTATCCGCTTTACTAAGAGAGCCCTGCAGTTTCTACCTTATGGTTATATGTGGTTCATGCCACAAGCAGGTGGTGCACCTTTGCAGAGTGTCCACAAACCTGCCAGATCAGAACCCCATCTGGTGTAGAATGATAGCCAGAGAGGGAGAAGTGACCAGGCAGGTGATTGGGGAGGATGGCCACCACACATGCACAGCGACTTATTCGCCAAGGATATGGGTGCATGTATGGGAGTATGGCATAGGGGATTAGACAAGGTCAATCCCAGAGAAGTGCCCAGAAGGTAATTCAAGGATTGGGTGGGCAACAATAGATTCAGACAACACTAATCAAAAGCCAAGTGACAAGGGTCAAATACCATCAGAGTGCAGTCCATAATCCAAATTGTAGTCAAAGCAGCACATCAAGGAATAAGCAGACGCAATCATAATACACTGTCTAATTGGCCAGGCAGTGACCAGCAGAAGGTCTGAGCTAACAAACACAAGGATCAAAAGTGAACACTATCCATACAAATGCTGTGTGAAGGTCCAATTTGGTAAATACAGTCACAGTCTTGAGTTGGTCAAAAGAACATTGATTGTAGGCAAGGGATAGTGGTTCTTTACTGTGACATTGTTTATTGCTCTGTAGTTTATGCATGCATGAAGTTTGCAGGTTTCTTTGTACAAAAAAAGAAGGGTGATGTTCCGGGCAACTTCAAGGGACTTTTGAATCTGGTCTTCAGATTCTCTTTCAGGTACTGCTGTAAATATAGGTGCTTGGCCTTAGTGAAAGGAGGAATCAAACCACAGGGAATACTGGCACCTGGAACTGGGATCAATGGGGCAGTCGTAAGGTGGATGAGGTGGGATCTTAGCAACCCCTTTTATTGTCAAATAAATCAGCATAGTCGGAATAAGAATGAGGAGCAGCTGCCGCTAGGCCAGCATTGTCCTGGAAAGAAAACAGCAGAGCTAAATCCAGACCTGCTTCCACAAAAGCGGTTTAACCTGAATCAAAACAATCCTGGGTGCATTGGAGGAAGGAGGAGAAGTCTACCGTACCACTGGCCCCGTTGATAACCGGATTGTGATGTGCCAGTCAGGGTATCCCTAGCAGGACTCCATAATGCAGGACATCAGCCAAGTCAAAAGAAAGTGCTTCACAATGATTTTCCTGACAGGCAAGTGTTAACACAGGGATGTTTTTGTTGATGGATCCAGATGTTAGTTCGGTACTGTCACATGCCCCGACAGGTTCTTGAGTTGCTTTGTACAACATTGATATGAACAGCTTCTTAGTCAGTGATAAGCTCATGTAAACGCTGATAGCACCCAAATCGATGCAAGCTGAGGCCTCCTGGAGGGGATCTTCCTCATACCGCAGTCCGACCAGAATATGTGGCAGTTTGGGGTTAGAGCAGACACTAGGTTCAGAGCTTTTAGACACAGGACTCGTCCATGCAGTTCCCTTTATGGCCAAATTGTCTAATTTCCAAGCTGTTTGATGGGACAGGTCGGTCTATTGCAGAAATAATGGCCCTGCTTACCACCGTACAAGCATAGATTGCCTTTCAGACAACTCTCTCTATTTCCACCCAGTGGAATGAGCCTCATATTGCTCTGATCTGCATGGGTTCTACCCCAGTATTTGGGATCCAGACCTGGTAGAAGCTGCCATTTCAGGACTGGTACTGGTGTTAACACATAAATAAGGGTACTTTTGGTCTCCACATCTTTCCTCCATGCTCGAGTCGACCTGTAATACTAGATCTACAGGGTTGTAAAACTAGTCAGCATAGAAACAGTACTATGATGAGAGCATCTTTTATCTCATCCTTCAGTCCTTTATATAATACTGTCACCTTTTTGTCTTCTGGGCAATAGCTCTTAGCAACTAACTGGTTAAAGCATGTCACACAATTCATAAACTCCTTTCAACCTTGTGTTAATTCAAGAAGTTCCAAAGTAGGGTGCTCCCTATGCCGTGTATCAAAGAACCGAGACATCCTGGCCATCAAGGTGTTAAAGTCATACAGGAGCGGGTCATTATTCTCCAATAACATATTGGCCCGTAATGTGGATCCTCCCCCAGTTAGGAAACAATGAATGATGCCTTTGTGGCGGTGTCTGCAAAAACATTGGGTGTCCACAGACAATGACTTTGCACTAGTTTATGAAGGTACAGAACAAACGGGGATCCCCCATGTTCGAGGGAACCAAAGGTAACAGCATAGGGAGGTGGGAGCCGGCCCGTCTGCTCTAAGGCCTGCATCGAAGGCCCTTTCTGTCCCTGTCCATACCAGTGCGTGCCCCAGACCACTTTCTCTGGATGCCCGTCACTCCACATGCCAATGTATTACACTTTCCCACACACATTGCCTTTGCCAGTTGATGGATTCAGCGACACCACCAGCCTCAGTCCTCCTCCACTGAGACCCACTAAGGCATCAACAACAAATTGGCCCCATGCTTAACGGTGAACACACTTCCTCTGACTCTACCTACTATGACTCTCACTCACTCCTCTGCAATGCAGTACTGCAACTTTGGTACAGCTCTAAGCGTATGTGCCTGTATAACTTACTTACATTTGCATCTCTGCAAGCTGAAAGCTTATAGTTTCTGTATATCGCTCTGGCTACTTGTCACACGATACCGTGTTTATGCTTGTCTATTGTAGCCATTGCCCCCCACCTACGTACTCTCCTTAGATGCTCCCATACATACTCTGTGCCTGTTACACCTTCTACTGTCCATCTTGGTTATGCTAAGGATAACTGCTAGCATCAGCTCCACTGCCAGCCTTTTACGGCACCTAACTCCTTCGATTCACATCTTTCATCTCCCCACCCCACTGTGCTGGTTGCCCTAAGGTCGTATTGTAATGCCCTTCTACTAGCTTGCCCCAGGCATGCCTGACACATGCTTCCCACCCAACTGTAACTGCATATTCTGATGTAGCACCCTGTTCCATGAGGTGAGGCTTTCCAAAGTGTGTTTCCAAATATAAATCGCTTCGTACCTATCTGTAAGCACATATTTTGATGTAGCACCCCGTGCTATGAGGTGAGGCTTTCCAAAATGTGTTCCCAAAAATAAGTAATTTCTGACCTACATGTAGTTGCATATTTTGATGTAGCACCCTGCACCATGAGGTGATATGATATGTTATTTATAACGTGCTTAATACCCAGAGGTTTCTAAGCACGGAACCGGGGATTGAACCTGTGTTGCTCCATGTCGTCTTGCTTCCAAGGCGAGCATGTTGCCCCTGAGCTATCATCCCGAGAGGCTTGCTAAAGTGTATTCCCTAATATAAGTCGCTTCTTACCTATCTGTAACTGAATATTTTGATGTAGCACCCCATACCATGAGGTGAGGCTTTCCAAAGTGTGTTCCCAAAAATAAGTCATTTTTTACCTACATGTAACTGCATATTCTGATGTTGCATGCGCAAGTGTCTTGTAACTAATGGAGCTAGGTCCGTAAGCCTTCACCTTTGCGAGCCTATCACGCTAGGACTGTAACCTGTTACCACTGCGAGGAACAAATGGAACCCGCACCATAAGCTAAAAGCGCCTAGATGCCTCTGGGTTTTGTGCACTAAACAAACGATAAAATAAATAAATAAATAAAAGGTGCTTATTCTTGAAACAATAAGATGATCCACAGGTGGTACAGGTGGTGCTAACGGAGCTCCAGGTGCTGGTGCACCTGCTCATGCGGATACATCTTCCTCACCAGGGGACCAGGGGCGCATGTTGACTTGCATATTATCTAACTTGTTGGGTATGTCTGCAGGGGCAGTCTCTATGTTGGTAGGCAGCGCGGCTAAGGCTTGTGTAAGGGTGGCGACTGGACCAGCAGATTTATCCAATCAGCACTGGGAGGATGGATGTCAAGCTGTCATGGGCAGGTGGTGTGCATTCTCAGAGTGCTCCACAAACCTTTCTGATTGTAACCCTTTTCCGGTGTGGAATAATAGCTGGAGAGGGAGCAGTGACCAGGCAGGAGGATGGGGAGGATGGCAAAAATGGATGCCAGACAGGCCTCTTTACTCTGCAAGACAAGTGACATGAGTAAGTCACTGGTTCCAGGAGGATGAGCAACCTCCCCCCTCTCTCTATAATCCAGGTTTTCTTGATGCCCCAGAAAGAAATGTCACAAGGGAAGCAAGGAAGGCAAAGTCCAAGGACCAGGAATACCACTCCTAGCAGAACGAGAACGCCACAATAGGACCAAAGCACAGGGCCGTAACCGGGTGGAACAAGGGTGAAACTATAGGACTATGGCAGAGGAGATCGGGGAAGACCAAGGGTGGGGAAGTGTCCAGGAGGTAGTCCAAGGATTGACTGGGCAGCAATAGACTCGGACAACACTATGCAAGAGCTGAGAGATACTGGTTCAAAGCCATCCAAGTCTAGTCTACAGTCAAGCAGGAGTCTTGACAACAATCTAAGGGATAAGCAAAGGCAATCCTAATACACAGTCCTATGTTCAGACAGCAGGTGGCAGAAGAAGGTCCAAGCTAACAAACAGGAGGATCAAGAGTGAGCAATGTCCATAACCATTCCAAGCTCAGTACCATGAGTTCATGTAGCCAGGGAACACAACAAAATGATTAGGCAAGTTCAGGTCTAGAAATTCTCAGAGGGTCAAGCAGAACGCAAAGTACACAGTACAGGTACCCCAAGGCAGGGATAAGAGCAAACACCGCAAGCTGGGCTGGAGCATTGCGGAAAGGTCCTGGGAGTCTTTCATGGGCCCTTGTGTTTCCGAATGCTTAGCGACCCACGCACACACGGGAAGTGCTGGCGTGGGTCCAGAGGCACGCAACATACGTGTGCGAGCATTGCTTGTGAGTGCTGTAGTCCATGCTCGGCGCCCTGATTCCTGCTCCATTGCTGCAGGGGGTGGAGGGGGCGGTCCGGTTCCTGCCTGTTCATACGTTGGAAGACATTACAGTGCTCTGTCTGCCCCTAGCACCATTGAACTGCCTACTGGGGGCTTTCAGGAGTGCCCTAAAGATCTACCAAAATCAATCTTCATAGCGTTCCTACTTGCAAAGGGATGTGAGCTATTGACATGAAGGAGTGGAGGAGCTCTCTTGTTCTCCAAGTGAGTGTGAAAGAGTGTATCACTGTGAACTTCCCGCACATGACTTCGGGATGGGTAGGCCTCATCACAGTTATATTTGTGTAACATCAAATCATCCATGGAAATGATGCTGGGTAACTTTCCCCTCGCCATGCTATTGATTAGAGGGGTGGTCGGGAGTAAAGTCGAACAAAGCCACCCTGTGTCCCACAGGTACGGAGCACATCTGAGCAACTTAGCTTTTCATGCTTCTGGGGTTCAAATATTGGTGACGATGAAAGTGCGTCAGTTATTTACAGGGCAATACACGTCAATAACTGCGGCTGCAAACACCATGCAAAGCCAATCATTTTAGCGTTTGTAGTTTATTGCATTTTAAATTTAGCACAGGGGAGTAATGAGGAAGGACAGTGCTGAAGGGGGGTATAAAAGACGGCATAATGGAGACGGAAGCAATCCAGAAGATGGCCGCCATGAGAGCGACAGTACACAGGAGCATTGTATAGCATGTGAATGGAGAACTAACAGTGGAAAGGAATGACAGCGCAAGGGGGAGATTAAGGAACGGAAGTGTGAGGGGAAAGAATGCCAGCAGAAGGGGGCGGGAAGCAATGGCAGCCAAAGGGGAATAGGAATGGCAGCGTAAGGAGGACGGAACGGATTGGCAGCACAAGTGGGGAATGGTAGTGCACAGGGGAAGAAAGGGCAGCATAGGCAGAGGAGGGGAGTAAAATAATAGCATGTTAGCAACAGTACATAGGTGCACTGACGAAGTCCATGCCCACAATGAATAGCAATACCGCTTTAAAGCAAATACTTGTTCATGATGCCTCATTCGACAATATATGCCTGTATTCCCCAGAAAATATGTTTCATGCAGCCTGTGATCAGAGTTGACAAAATGTGTTTGTGTTGTACATATGTTTTGCTGTACTCACCCTGAGTGGGACGGGTATGCCCTGAATTGGGTTGTGTGCCTGCTGGGCCTAGAGGCCCATGCTACTCCTCACTGATGAGGCCCAACGAGGCCGAAACATGTCTGGGGAGGCTGATGGTCTCATGCAGAGAGGATGGGACAAAGCAGTTCGGGCTGGACTGCCCCTTTTGGGGTGGGCCCAAGCCTGATTTGACTATAGTATTTACCCTTTTGTAATGGTATGCTGTGATTTTAACGAATCAAAAATAACAAATTGAATTTTAACGAACCCAAAACACAGAGAAAAAATAAATTTGTTAAAACTATATATATGTGGTTGGGAATAGTAGTTTTGGGGTTGGGGGAAAAGTATTAATAAAAACACGGGGACTTGGGGGAACACCCCCCAAAATCAGCGTTAAAAAATGTTTTTCCCCTGTTTTTTGGGTTCATTAAAAAATAATTTGTTGTTTTGTGATTCGTTAAAATCACATGTAACCTTTTGTAATGGCGTGGCAGGCGAAGCACGATGGTCTGGAGGGTTGCCCAGAGTGATGCCAGAGATTAAGAGGAGAGTAATGAGTAAGGACAGAGATTAGGATTCAGATTAATTCTAAACCTTCCAGCTATCACCTCTTTTGTTTTGCTGTGTCGTAGGTATGTCCCTGCTACGCACAACATCGATGGAACAAAGGGCAGACCTTGTGCCCAACCCTTGGTTATGAAGAGCAGTGAAATGTCACCTGTCGAGGCCCCTTCCCCTCCCCTCTCAAGCGCACCCCTTTCTGCTCATTTCTGAAATCTTTGGGGAAACTAATCAATGGAAGATTCAAGCAATGGACGCAAATGTATTGTTATTGGGCAGAACCATACACCCGCTCGACAGAGTTTTGCATCCAGAGTGTGATGAATAGCATTATCATGTCAGACAGAGGGTTTCTTTAGGCCACACTTTTTCTCTATAGGTGATTGGGGGGGATCAGGGCTCTTTTATTTAGAGAATAATCTGCTGTTGTTTATTTTACTTTGTATTTTTTTGTAACATCTTTTTATTAGATTTTCAACAAAATATAACCCCATCACATAGGTTTCCTTGAATTACAATGGCACTAGTTAGTTCAATAACAATATATTAACATTAACATTATCGGCCTAGATCTAGATCCTAAAACACCCTTACACCAATAATTCTAATATACTATCATCCTATGCAACAGCAATAACAAAGCAACTATAAAATCCACACCAACACACATAAAACATCACAATAAACAACAGAGATAGAGATAGAGGAAGAAAAGAGAAAAAATAAAAATAAAATAAATAATAATAACCCTGAAGTTGTTTGCTGGGCTTCCTTTTAGTTATGATTTTAATCACTTAATGTAGATTGACTCCAGGGAGGGTGTACTTTAGAAATAATATAAATGAAATACACATTAGAGAGTGGGGGCATTTGCATAGCTCTTCTAGCAACATCTCGCCAGATGTTCCATTAACCCCTATATCTTCAAGACCCACCTCTTCAAGGAGTCTCTCCTCCTCAATACCTAGGCCATCACGCCACCCCTCACACCACCTGACTCGCTAGATGCCGCCCGCCACTCTCCTCCCCGCCACATAGTACAGCTGTACCCCTCCTCTGTATCCCACCTCCCGCTGTATAACTGTTCTGTTGTTAACACTGAAAAGTGCTCCGTTATGCATCTGTACTATTGTACGTCTCTGTAAAGCGCTGGGTTATTTATCAGTATTGGTGTATACCTCTGTAAAGCGCTCCATTATGTATCTGTATGGTTGTATACCTCTGTAAAGTGCTCTGTTGCTTCTCGAAGGTAGGTCTGTGCTCAATAAATACAATAATAATAATAAAAATCATCCTCCATCCCTCTATCCGGGGCCCCCTGTCTCCTGCTTCTATGCTAGCCCCACATCCTACTTATGAACTTGTAACCCCATAGATCCCAACCCTTCCATTGCTTGCCACCTATGCTCGTGCTTTATACAGCCCATTCACACACATAGTGAGGAACCATGCCTGTGCATGTTAAGGAGCACACAACATGCAGAGCAAATGTTAACTCTTTAAAAAGCATTCAATGTCACAACTCCAGGGCAGAGGCTGCATGTCATTATTGCAGCATGCATTTAAACAACTTCCAGGGCTCCATTCCTGCATTCACCTGTATTAAATGTTACCTGCATGTAGATGGCGGGGGGCATGGGGGCGTCTGCATCATACCTGGTCCATGAGACTTGAGAAACCAAGAGCCACGCTTCGGATCCATCTCGCGACCTAAGAGACGTATTAAAACTTGGCTCTTTAACACATTTTATACCAGCAGTGTCCCCACCATGCCACCATAAGCACACTGCTATGACTGTACCCTGAAATGTTCTGCCAGTATTGTATCTCAGCTTGTACCCCGAAATGTACTGCATGTATTGTAACTAACGTTGCAACTAATTACTGCCTGTAATGTAATAAATTTTGTAACCACACAAGTACCTTATGTAACCTACGCTGTGATACGTCCGGGTTTGGGCGCATAACAAATGCTATAAATAAATAAATAAATACATACATATTTGTGGAATAGTTAACGCTCTGAAAATATGAAAAGCAAACGCGTGATGCCTCCCTGTTTTGTAAAAGCTAACATCTTGCTGTCCCCTAGCGATGCAAGCTGTATACAGTAATGTCCAGTGTAACGGTGTGGTTGACTTACTCTTCCTTTCGCGAACAGAGTGTCTCTTGACCTATGTTTGCACCAGTACTTAATTTGTGGGGTGTTTGCAGGGGCTCTGCCCCGGCACTTATTTCTGAGCCCCAGTACTTATTGTCTCAGACTCAGATTGATTATGATGTAATGACAGCCAGCGCATCCATCAGCCCCAATGAGCAGGCGTGAACTGTAGTTTAAGCACAAATTTGTGGACACTGTGGGGTGCCACTGTGCGTGGTGGCAGCAATGGTGGTAACTGCCCGCCCGCAGTGTCTCGAAAATATTTGGGCCCTGGCACTTATTTTCTTACATATTAAGCACTGTTTGGTTATCTTAACACATCTAAGCATTCGATCATCCTCGTAGTTGTGGTTATTCATTAACCATCGCACGTAACGAAAGTTACGCACGAAGTCTGTGTTGTGAAGCGGGAGATCGTCTCCTGGAAAATCAATTATCCATACAAATGTTTAAAGTGGATGCAGGCAAAATGTTTTTGTTTTGAAAGCACGGATGACACACTGGTTAGGGTCTACACTGCTTGTGCTGCACTCCCTGCCATTTCTGCCTTTGGCTCTGATACAAGCAGGTGTGTTGCAAGGTCTGGAAAAGATCCCGGGCTACGCTAATGTCAGGACTATCGGGACTCAGGGCTAGCTATAGCCTTTAGATTGGAGCCATTGAGCTTGTATCCGGTGCTACAAGCAAAAGACCAGGGGCTATAGCCCCCCACCTCCCCCCGCCCTCCTAGCGAGGCTGCTGGATACAAAAATTGAGATATGATTTGCTTAGTTCACTGATTTACAAAAAGGTCCATGTGACTGCCCAGTATGTAAACAAGAACGTTAGAAACTGGTCATTGGCGCTTGTATGTGCTATATTTTGGTCTAGGGGAACTATGTGTCTCGTTTCTATTTCCCCCACACATGCAGGTGTGTTACAGAAACCAAAGTGTGCTTCTGTAAGCCAAAATGCGCACATTGGAAGATCAAAGGCACAGCTCGAATTTCCGTTTATTCCAAGGAATAAACTGAAGTTCAAGCAGTGAGTAGTTTCACCACACGTGTTGGCAGACTACACGGGCATCGCAGCAAGCTTCCAACAATTACTTTTTCACGTTTGAGAAACAATGTAATGGCTGGGAATGGAATGCTGGTAGAAACAGCAGGTGTAGGACCGTTGCTATGCAGGCGCGCAGTATGTTTGACTATTTTAATATGTACTACGTAGTTTTTATTTTGCTTGCACGCCATGATTGGCAGTCCAGGTGTAACTTTTTACTAGCTTGTTTCACTTTTTAAAATGAAACAGTATTTGCTTCCTGTATAAGCGCCTAACAAGTGAGCAATGCATAAATAAATAAATAAATATGAACTACATTACAGTCAGACATTGAACTGATGAATGCCAAATCAATGTCTGCAGCATAGACAGTAAGGAATGCATTTTAAATTACTGTGCCCTAAAGTGTTTGGTTTAGTTTTATGGGGTACACTGTACACAAATCACAACACATTATTGTTTCACACGCACACACTAAACCGCAATGCAATTCCATTACTAACACGGATGGTGTGTCTATTGCAAGGATCTGCACTGGACCTCTGCTGTTACCCAAATTCAAAGCACACTGCACAGCCAGGAGTAGCCCGCAGCCACTCGCCTTGACGTCATCCGGGTTAGCCCCCCCTTTTCATGATCTTTTACAAAAAATGATCTATTTTGTTAGATCTCTGTTAGCTCTGGTTTGATCAACCATTGTTGACGTTAGATCCGCTACAGAACAGGAGTTATAAGCAATTCTTTAGTGTGGGGGGGGGCTAACCCCCATCAATCAAAAAACAGGGGGGTCTAACCCGGGTGAGCTCTTGCCTTGGGAGGAGGACACTGGCATGCAGCATGACCATGATCCCAAGGGACATGCTTCCAAGCACTACTGGAATCACCACAAGTGACACTGAGTAAAGGTCGTCCTTCATATCTCTGCACTGCAATGGTAGGCGCGCACTTCCCAATCAATCCAACAGACCCTCACCACGGGGAACAGCAGGGGTTTCTGGGGTCTTTTGGGCGTATGGGGGGTGGCAGGGAGGTGGCGTATGGAGCCAACACTGTCCTCAAGCTCTGTTTCTAGTACTGCGACCCACACCCAGACCTGGATGGCAGTCCGACTACCTTGGGAAACTCAGTGTTTCTCTGAGACTTTTCTTCTCAAAGGGAGGTTGGGGAGAAGAGCATGTTGATGATGTTTGAAAGAGAACTCCGCAGCCCAGATGTGGGGTGTAACCCCACCCCATGTGGTCAAATCCCTGTTTATATGTCATGCGACTGTATCGGATTTTAAGGGTTGTATGTTTATCCCAGGCGCGCTTTGAAGCAAAATTTTCTACTCGTTCCTTACAGAACTCCAAATAAAATGAAAACATGTACATGTGTGTTTTTGTGAATGTACAGCAAAGGGTTCCAAGTTATCCCTTTTCTCATGCTGACAAATTGGCACGGAAATACACGGTGGTACTTTATTACACTGCTAAACAGCACTTAGATTGAGTGCAATTTCCTCCTATTCACGCCACGGGAAGCAGTCCTTTCACCCGGATGTGCGCGTGTCCTCTGGGGCCTTCAGAGAGTGATCAGGCGTCTGCTCTCTTTGTGGGCTTTTTGGCGCTTGGCTCGGGTAGATGCGTTTCTCGTGTGCATTCATTCTATGCCTTTTAAAAAAAATTTTTAAAAAATCTGCTTTGCTCAGAGCTGGGAGGAGATCATTTCTTGTCAGGGCACATCCTTGTCAAAAGACGCTGATTAACAAGGATGTGTTTGATTGAATAATTGCCAATCCCAGGTGATTATACATGCGTTCTGCGTCAGAGACATCTTGTGCTTCATTAACTTCAGTTTTAGCAAATTAGTCTTTGCACAATTTGACCTGCTGACGTCTGGAGGCACCGCTAGGCACCATACTGACGGGGGACCTACACAATCGATTATGGGAACTGTTCGGACCATGACCAAATCTTGAACTAGATTAACTATGATTTTGCTGCCCGGGTTCAGGGGTCCACTCTGGTCCAACAGGCAAACCTGGCAGGGATGGTGGCCCTTATGGTTGTCCATTGGGTGGAATTGTAGCCCAGGCTTGGGCGTTGGACTGTCCGGCTGGACATCGACAGTCGCATTCTGCAACTAACCCTGGAACAGCTCAGGCAGCTGGTAGGCCAAACAGGCAGCTGGCAGGTCGTCAGTGTTACTAGGGTCAAGGTCATGGTAACCGATTATGGTTGATGAAAACACGTGGGATCCCTGTCATAATTTCTGAGAATTTGTGGTAATAAAATGCAGAGCCTGTTTACCTCCAAAAAGGATGTGGTACAATTTTGTATAATGCAATGTGTGTTTTCTGGCAGACATGGCCACTACGAGTGTGTCCCTATAGGGAAGGGCTGCGTTTAAGGCTCTGCATCGCCTGCATAAAAATCAAAGGTGCAGCGCCACTAATAGTGCCAAATATTTTGATGAATAAATATTCCTTATCAGTGCTTGAGTGTATGCATCTTTTAACCCAACTAGCACATAATTGAAAGTTCCAGTCTTTCACTTAGCGCATGGTTTCCAGTTGACAATAAGCCAAGTGGGCAAATCCCATAATGCCCACTCAGCAGACTTGCGGGTCTCTTTAGTTGGCACAATGTGACTTGTCTCAACTGTGCTCAATTTGCCCCACCCCAGTAGAGTTCCAGTTTGACAATTCCAGTACATTCCCAGTTTGAAAAGACAAGCATACTCCAAGTTTGACAACCTTAATATACTCGATGTGGACACACCACAGTATAGTATGTGTTTGCACGATTCAGGTATATTTCAAGATTGGCAATCCTAGTATACTCAGTTAACACAATCCCAGAATGTTGCTCCCAGTTTGTAACTCCCAGTTTGCACAATTGGAGTATATCCTCACTTTATCCACTTCAGTACATTCCCAGTTTATCAAGCATCTTCACAGTTTAAGATTCCCAGTATATTACACGTTTAATAACCCGAGTATTACACCAGTTCCAATACACTCTCAATTAGCAACCCCATCGGGTTCTCAGTATGCATAGTGGCACTGTGTTTTGAGTTCTGCAACAATGACTTTCTTCTAGTTTTTAGAATGCCAACATATTTACAGGTTTGAAATCCTGGTATTTTCTCATTGTGCACAGTATCACACTATGTAACATTCTAATATACTTCGTTTTAACATTTTCAGCGGGATGGTAAACCAAGTGTTTCCTCATTTTCAACAGTATTTTAGTTTACCAGTTTACGTTATGTCACAAATTTAGCATATGCCCACTATGGAAAAACCCAATATGCACCCAGTTTGACATTCAGTTTACACAATATATTTATTTATTTATTTATTTATTTATTTATTTATTTATTTATTTATGTACAGGAGGGAGAATGCGCACAAAAGAACATAGAATAGATAAGAAATAGGATTTGACGGGAAACAGTGAGCTTTTTACAATGGTGTGAGTTTGAGGGACATTCTGACCAGGTTGTGGAGAGGAGTAAATGGAACAGTCACCGGGGACAATACATAAGTAGATTTACATAGATTAAGGACAATGAACATTGGACATTTTTAAGTGCAGGTAGATGGTACGGCCAGCTAAGCTCGGATGTGACTGTGATTGATGAAGTGCTTGAGTGGAGGCAGAGGAAGTGAGGGACAGGGAAAGGTTAGAGGCGAGGGAAAAATGTTAGCAAGCAGGCTGACAAGCAGTAGATTAAGAGGGCAACTCAAGAGATGAGGAGGTTGGCTTTTAGTTTGGTTTTGAACAAATCCGTGTGGACTGTTTCTTGGATGTCTGGGGGAAGAGAATTCCATGCAAGTGGAGCAAGAAGAGAGAAGGAGCGGAAACGAGTCATAAGAGTAGTCGACGAGGCAGAGCAGAGATTATGAGAAGGTTTGTAGAGTTGGATAGAGGAGGATAGATACAGTGCTGCCTTACCGTGGATAGATTTGTGAACCTGTAGTAGACATTTAAATCTGGCCCTGTTTTGCATCGTCAGCCATCCGGCCTGATGACAGTACGAGGAAGTAGGTGTGAAGTGAGGGAGTTCAAAGAGAATCCTGGTAAGGAAGTTAATGATCTTGTCAAGAGGACAGAAAGTAGTTGAGTGACCAAAGAGGATGTTGGCACAGTAGTCCAGTTTAGAGAAGACAAGAGTGTTTAAGAGACTCTTGGCAGTGTTGAAAGGAAGGAGGTGTCTGATTTTCCTAATATTTAGGAGGTTGAGGCGAGCTGCTGTTCCAGTTTTAGAGATGAAAGTAGGGAAGGTGTAAAAAGGGCCATAGATGAGACTGAGGTTTCTGGCTGAAGAAGAGTAAGGCAGAGTGTCAGGTGGGAAATGGAAAGGCAGAGGAAGAAGATTTTTTGGCAGGGAAGAAGAGCACCTCTGTTTGGGTAGAGTTTAGCATCAGAGAGTGCAAAGCCATTGAATATTTAATGGCAGAGAGACTGTGAAATTTTGATAGAGAGATCAGAGGAGAGTTAAGGAAAAGAGAAGAAGATGTGGGTGTCGTCCGCGAAGACTTGGTATGAGAACTCAAAGGAGGAGATTAGTGCCTCAAAAGCAGAGGTGCAGAGTCTAACGATAAGTAGATCCCAGACAGAGTCTTTTGGAACAGGAACAGTTAGAGGAGTGAGTTGAGAGGTGTTGTTGCTGCAGGAGACAGAGAATTGGCGAGGTACAAGGTAGAATTCAATCCAGGCAAGGGCTCAATTGCAAATCCTAAAACGGAAGGGAGTATTCAGGAGCTCAGAGTGATCGAAAGTGTCAAACGCAGCAGATAGGTCAAGGAGAATTAGGATAGAGGATAGGTTGGGCTAAGAAGTTGGAAACATTCATGAGAGCAGTTTCCGTGAAGTGACAGGAGCGGAAACCTGCTTGTAGGGGGTCTCAAAGGTTGTGAATGTCTAAGAAATTGGAAAGACGGTTGAACCCAAACCTTTTGAGCACTTTAGAGTAGTGTGGAAGGAGAGACACCAGGTGAAAGTTAGACGGTAGGGGTCAGCCCCTTGCTTTTTTAGGAAAGGAATGACCATGGCTGTTTTGAAAACAGAGGGTAAGCAAGCAGAGTCTAAGGGCAGGTTGAAGAGTTCAGCTAGGTGAGAGGCCATTAAAGCAGCAATAGGCTTGACTAGCTGACGAGCAAGAGGGTCTGATGGGTGACAAGAGGGGTTAGCCTTCATCAGCAAAGATAACACTTTGTCAGTATTAGTGTGACTAAAGTGGGAGATAGAGGCAGAGGATGATGGCAGACTAGGCGAAGTGTAAAATGTAGGAGGAGGGAGTGTAAGGAAGGTCAGGAGAGAGTGTCTAATTTTGGAAATGTATGCAACAAAATATTCTGCTAGGTCCTTAGCTGTGAGAGTGGAGTTGATAGTTATAGACTTAGGAGGAGTGAGGAGTGAGTTTAGGGTGCCCTGTAGCCCGGCAAGAGTCAATGAGGGTTAGGTAGAATTCCCTTTTTGCTCTATCAAGAGTGGACTTGGGAGGGTTCAGGGCAGAGCGTTAGAGTTGCAGGTCCTCATGCGAGTGGGTACGCCTCCATTTGCACAGCGTCCGACAGATGTCTGTGGGAAGAGAGTGTATGAATGGGGTGATCCATGGCTGAGGATGCTGAGACTTAGGGGTGAAAGTAAGCATTGGGGAGTGAGAGGAGAATTATTATTTTCTTTTTTGAATGAGTCATATAATAGGGATGGGAAGCTGGAGAAGACAGTGTTGGTGGAATAGGCAACGGGTGTGAAGGAGGAGGGTGAGAATTGTAGATTGGAGAGAAAAGGGGGAATGGCAGAAGGTTTAAATGTCCTTTTAGTAATTGGTGAAGTAAGTGATGAGGAAAAGTCAGAGGGTGGAAAGGAGATGGTGGTGGAAACAATTGAGTGATCAGATATGGATGGTGTGATAGCAGTATTAGTGGCTGAGAGCGAGGTGAAGATGAATAAGCGATCCAAATAGTTACCCACAGTGTGGGGCGGTAGGGGAGGGATAGAGTGGAGAGCATGGTGACTAAGAAAAGACTGAAGTTCAGATTTCTGTGATTTGGTTGGCGAGGGAATGTTAAAGTCACCTAAGAGAATGAGGTGATGTTTAGTGGAAAGAGAATCAAGGAGTTGCCCAAGATCATCAAAGAATGGTCCACTGGGACCAGGAGGGATATAGAAGGAGATGATGTGAACAGAGTAAGGCAGAGCAATAGCAGGGATGGTGAATTCTGAAGAGGTAGGAGAGGATGTGGAATTGGAGATTTGTGAGGCCTTGAGGCGGGAAGAGAGAGGTGTGTGATGCCTCCACTTCTGCCAGTCAGTTGAGGAGAGTGACCAAAGGATAGTTTGGAGTCGTGTACAGCTGCCGCCAGAGTGGCAGTGACAGATGGAGAATTCCAGGTTTCAGTGATAGCAAGAAGGTCTAGGGGAGGAGAGCTGGAGTGAAAGCAGTCAGTGATAAAAGAAGTTTTGTTGCATAGAGACTGAGCATTCCAGAGTGCAATGTTCACTTGAGGAGGTAGGGAAGAGCAGAGAAGTTGTGTCTCGAAGGAAGAGAGGCGAGGTGGATAGGTGCTTGAGGAGGTATGGTTAGCTTGTCGGCTTTGCTTGTTGGAAGGAGGTGGAAGAGAGATGGAGTAGTCAGCGTTTCGAGTTGTGAGTTTTATAATAGGGATAGGAATGGAGAAAGTTGTAGCGTGATTGGAGAAAGCATAGGGAGAGGTGAGTAGGAGAAGCAGCAGGATGAGCAGCAGTGAATGCATTATAGGTGGGTAGCACAGTGTGAGGCGCAGTACAGTAATTATGAAGCTAAGGGTACTCACATGTGCAAGTGTATGTAATTAGTTGTTTTAGTGGAGTGTTGTGTTGGAGTTAGATTTGAATGTTGTTTGTGTGCTGTATGCAAGGCATTTTTGTGGCAACCTGTGGCAAACAGGGGCTAACAGGGAACACAGAATGAAATAAAGAAGGATATCGTAGAACCCATAGCTCTATTATTCCTGGATGCCCAGGTGAGTGGACGCCCAAAGGACAGTGCTTATATAACCAAAGAAACCTGGAAGTAACTTTGTCAGAGGTCACGGGGGCAGTCCATCGATCAATCCTGGATGCTTCTTTTGGGCCACCTGCCCTCTGCAGGCAGCCTCAGGCAGATGGAAAGAGGGCCTCTGGTGATGTTGGGGTGAGGTCTGTGTTGCTCCCAGCCCAGCTGAAGCCCCCTTCAGTGGGGGAAAGACCTTCCAAAGATGGTGATTTTGGGGTCAGAGGTCACGGGAGCAGACCCTAGATCGACCCTGGACGCTTCTCTTGGCACAAAACCAGTATAAAGCCAGATTGATGTATGCCAAGAATATCTCCCGTGTAGTGTACTCCCGGTGTTCACAATATCAGTAAATGCCTGGTTTGCACAGGTGCACTACATTGCTCCTTTCCCATTGTGCAATGATAAGAGTACTCTCACTTTGCTTTTGCACCAGTCTCTTACACTCTCACGTTTCTGTTATGAAATGATAGTGAACTCTCAGATTGGTTAATACCAGTTTATTTCCGGTCTTCGGGTTACCGGTGTACACAGGGGGTTGAAATTGAAAGTGTACTCACAGTTTGTAAAAGGCCATACTCTACGGGTTTGACATGACCAGTTTGCTAACTCTCAATATATTCCCATTCAGACGAACAATGAGTTCACCTAAAATGCGCTCATTCAAATGACCTTTGTGAACTGGGTTTTGCTTGTATTCGTGCAAGTGAGGAGAATCCGGCCCTTTGTCGTCAGGAAAGTGGACTGAATACGTTTTGCAAGAAATAGAGCTGTTCACGCGCTAATGTGTTGTCTACATAAAAATGTGGCGTGAATAAAAGTTGAGAAAATAGAATTTAAGGAGTATTGAATCAAAAGAAAAAACTTTTAGATATGAAGTTCACTATCAATTGTTGAATAAACATTGGATTTGTCTACGGTTAATTTATTGAGCCATATCACAATCATTTTTTAAAAAAAAAACACATTGGATATTCAGGGGCCGGCGGCAAAGTACCAGTTCCTTTCCACTAGGTAAGGGGTGGGAGCCGAGCATGGTGAGTTAGGGAATCTGGCCGAAAATGCCAATTTATTTGTCTTCTTTTTTTTAAACCCCCTTTACAGCACATACATATGCGGGGGGAGACCCCCCCAAATCCCCCCATATTACTATTATATCATATACCCCCCCCCACATCCATATGAAATTCCGCATGAGGAACACTTCTGGCTGAATTACTTTCTCCATCCAGGGATATTCCAGTTTCTCCAATCCAAGTGCATTCTACTTGTCCAGCCTGACAATATTCCCTGTTTCACAAGCACAGCAACAGTTACACCATTCCTGTACATTCCCAGTCTGACAGTTCGGTTTCACTGAAGCTGTTTTACACATGGGCATTTTCCCCGTGAGCACTTTTGCTTTTTTTTGTTTAAATTGGGGGGTTCCCCCAACCCTCTTCTAACCGACCCCGCCACCTCAGCCTGCCACCCATCAACCACCCAATCCCCTACCCCAAACACACAACACAAATATGTATATTTTTTTTTAATGGGAAAAACGGCTGCAGTGAAAACACCACAGTCAAAATTCCCACGTGTTAACTAGACACAGCGAAAACATGGTAAGCAGAAAATGCCAGTCTTTTCTCAGATTGACAACGCTGATATATTCCCAGTTTGCACTATGCCAGTGAAGTCCTACTTTTACAGTCTAGGAATTGCTCCAGTTTGCTGAATCCCAGTGCATTACTAGTTTGGCAATCCCTGTATTTTTCTATTGGGCGCTGTAACCAAGTAGACACACTTTCGGCATACACGTACAGCACTTACAATAGCAGTAGATGTACAGGGTTAAACATTCCTGCATGCTTACAACAGACTGTTGCACAGTGTGTGTCCCCTTCCCGCGTAATGCCATTACACAATCCAAAATTACCCTCCATTTACCGTTAGTGGACTTGGTAATCCAGTATATCCGTAGTTTGCATAATACCAACCTATGACCAGTCTGCACTACCCCAGTAAACTACCAGATTGAACTCCCCAGCTTATCAGCAGTTTGAAGATCCCATCACATGGAATACTAAAACCAGTGTAGCCAGAGTTTGCTATTTCTTGTTAACACAATCCCTGTATATTTCAAGTTTGAGCTTCCCTGTATATTCACAGTATTTCCAAATATGGTCAATATTGGACATTTCCAGTATCTTCAAAATTTCGCCATTCCGGTAAAATCTCAGTTAGTCAACCGCAGTATACTCCCAGGATGACAATCCAAACATCTTTTCAGGTTGTACTATCCCAGTACACAGTATTCCCAGTTAAACAATCCCAGCATACTCCCAGTGAGGAAAATCCCATTGTTTGACAATCCAAGCATTTTTCCAATTTTGTAGTTTTATGAATCCAGCATAGTCCAATTTGATAAACCTAGCAAGTTCTCAGTTTGCACAATCCCAGTACATTCACACTTGGGCAAACTCAGTGCACTCTCAGCCAAAAAAGGCCCACTTCGGCAAACTAAGCACACTCCCAGTTTGACAATGCCAATACGCTTCCAGCTTGCCGCCTCCTGGTATATTCAAGGTGGCCAATCACAGGATAATCCCAGATTTGCTTGAGTTTTACATTTTGCGAAGCATGTGTAAGGTGACAGGTGCAAATCTGCAATGGTTGCAGGAATCTCCTGGCTTGCTCCAATGCTGCAAATCTTTGTGAATCAGGCCAATGGTTTGTAGGTGTGACACAGAATGAACAGAACATTCATGAGCCTGTTCTTCTGCCTGTTGTGTAAAGGGGCCAGAGCACAGTATTCCTGTGCTAAAGGTGAAGGGATGTGCACCGTGCACACCAGCTCTCTGCTACTCATTATCCTTGCCCGATGGTCTCACGTGTCCTGCATAGACAAATGTTCAATGAAAGCCGACTATGTTAGTTCGGAATGCACTGAGTAAAAGCTTTTGATTGGCTTACAAGAAAAGGCCCTTTATGTAGGGAAACAAGAATTAAATTAGGCTATATACTGTAATGCATTTAAAAAAAGGTAATGGCCCTCATTACAAGTATGGCGGTAAGGGAACAATGGCGCCAGTATCGCTACCGGCACCGTTGCTACAGTACCGCCATACTAGGAGTTCTGCTCACGGGTGCCTTTGCAGCCACCAGGTCTTACCTGGTGGCCGTACCGGCACCCGTGAGCAGAACATGATGGTAGTACCGGTACCGTTATTAACGTTACAGATGCTACCACACTCCCCATTCCCATTGAGCCGGGGCTCAATGGGAATGGGGATGTACTGGCCCGACACCCGCGAAAGGGCAATTACCGGGTCTGGCTGGGCCGGAATAGCCCGGTAATTGCCCATTCGCGGGTGCCGGACCCAGATGTGAGTTTGGACGTAGCCTTGCTGGTAAAACCAGCAAGGCTACCTCCAACCTTGTAATGAGGCCCACTGTCTTTGACTCAAATATGGAGTCTATATGAAATGCACGCTGGGTGAAGCAGCGTACGTTTGTTTCCAATTCTCTGTGAATGCCTAATTTCTGAATATCGGCTGCATTTTCTGAAAACACTGGAAAAACATCTTGTTTTTGCCCAGGCCAGTCAAGGTTTGTCTTGAATTCCGCAGGAGCCGAAAAGAGTTCTTTCGGCTCCCATGAGAAACAGAGAGTGTTTACTTGTCACAGCATTCCACAGAGTACATCGGCTGGGTCTCTATCAAGTACTATCAGCAGGTGACCTTTCTGGAGAAGTACTAGTCTGTAGTTGTGTAAATTAGATTGGGGGGAATCAGACGAGGCAGGCAAAGAGAGACACACAGCTGAACTGAGAGACGGTGGACGCACCGCATCCAGTTCCAGTCCTGTTGTGCTGTCTCTCTCTGCCAAGCCTGTCTTGAGAGGCTGTCCAGTGAAGTTCTTGGCAGGGATGAAGTGGTGCGAACCTATGCCAACGGTGATGTAACCTTTTTTGTAATTCTGCATTTTATTTTGGAATGTTTATTTGAGTTAATAAACGGCCATATAAGTGCCAGTTTTATAATCACTGAGAGTGAATGAATTATTGCGTTCAAAGAGTACATTGCCTTCCTTTTCAATGTGTTGGGAAAAATAATAAGATATATAGACATCCATGCACTGATAGTCGGGAGAGCAAAACATTACTTATATTTAACTCTTGTATTTGTTTGTTATCTAAATGCACATGATTTAATAGACCAATCCTCTGACTATTTCACATAATTAATATCTAATTACATTGTGTAAATGGGTTGCTTTATGGGGTTATAATCTGTTATTTCATGCACTGCATATGGTTTATGGATTGCATTTCACAACCTGAAATAAGCATGGTTTCCTTTGACTTCCAGTCTGGTTCTTGCTGTGGCCAGAAAGGGCCTACGGCCAGAACGCCTGCTCAAGCCAAGACTCCACCAAGCTCATCCCTTTTCCTGACATCTTCTTCCAGACACAGGGATCCTTCCCCCCACTGCCTATAGATTCACTGCAGAGCTCCTCTTACTTTATTGGACCAAGGAACCTTGCTGTTTTGGGTCTGTTAACTGATTACTTATAGCCCCATTGTAGACCAACTTAGAACTTACTTCTGCTTCTTCCTAGCCAGCCATTCACCCCTTCCCTTTCCGATCACTTCTCTACCCTCTCCCTCCCTTGGGCTTCACCCTTTCTTCATTGTCTTCACCTTCTGGGCCTCTCTGCTGCATTTGACACTGTGGACCATGGCATCCTCATGGAGAGACTGCCACTAGCAGGGCCCTCTGGCTCAGTCCTGGACTGGTTTGGGTCCTTCCTTTCTGACTGTGGGCACGCAGTCTGTTTCTCTTCCTTCTTTCATTTCACCTCTTAGATCTCTCACCTGTGGTGTTCCCCAAGGTTCGGCTCTTTAGTCTCTTCTTGTCAATATTAATATCCAGCCTCTTGTGACGTTGATTCACTTTTTAGGTTTTGGTGTTCCTCATATGTGGGTGAAATGTAGATTTTGGGGCGGCTTGAGCTCTCTCTTCTTGTCACAGCTGAGCAGTGTCATAAGTGTCTGTCTGCCATTCATCTCTGTATGGGCAAAAATTGGCTTCGCCTTAACGGAGATAAAATGAAGGTCCTTATTGTTGGTGCCACCTCTGAGTCCTCAGGATGGTCCTCTGCCTTCTGGCAGGTCGAACTTGGCCCCCTGCCTTCTGTGTCCTTAGTGGTAAAAAAACAGGGTGTGAAGATTTCTGCCTCACTGTCTATGCAGGCCCAGGTCAGCGCTGTATGCCAGTCTGTTCACTGAAACTTTGCATCCTGCATAAGGTTCCATCTTACCTTCCTTGTTCGCACCGTCCCATGGTAGTATCTTCACTTACATCTGGATCTTTGGATTATTGTAACTTTCTTTTGCTGGGGAATCCCGGTTTAATACTCCAGTGATTACAAGTCCTTCAAAACTCTGCAGCCAGGCTGGCCACTGGGGCTGCTTGCTATTCCTCTGCTTCCCCCATTTTGGTTGCTCTGCGCAGGGCTAAACGGATAAAGTTTAAGGCTCTTTGCCTCGCCCATTGACCCTCCTAGAGAACAGGGCCTGAATATCTGCAAGTCAAATGTATTCAGTATGTTCCCTCCCGCTCTTTGCGTTCTTCTACCTCCCTGTGGATTCTTGTTCCCCAGTTCAAACTTTCCTGTGTGGGAGGTCGTTCCTTCTCTGTTGCAGCGGCTCAATTATGGAACTCATCCCCGTTGTCCCTGCGGGAGTTTGTGGACCACCTGTCTTTTCGGCACACCCTGAAGACCTCACTATTTTCACCCCTCGTTTTTTTGTGTGACCTCATCGCGATTGCTCCTTTATAGCTTACCCTCTGAGCGCCATGATGCTTTAATTGGTGAACGATGCGCTAAATAAGTGCAGTTAACATAACATATGTCTTCTACCCTCCATCATGCATCTTGATTTCACTCCATTCCTCTGTCTATTCACTCCCCCTTCCCATCTCTCATAGTCTTCAACCTCAACTTGGTCTAACTCTCTGTCAGTGTCCGGCCTCACCATCTTCTTCCTTCCCCCCTGCACCTGCACCCCTCAAATAAGACAATCCTGTGCGCCCAGGTTCACCAACCTCATCAATCCCCCTTGCCTTTCAGACAGCACCTGTTCCTCTACCCTACCTCCTATCACTGTTTCATACGGCCTCTGGAATGCACAGTCCCTCTGCAACAGGTCTTACAACATTACTGACCACTTTCACTTATTGCTACCGCAGAAACCTGGATCTCCCCTTAGGACTCTCCTACACTAGCAGCTTAACACACTGGCTAGGCTACCTTTTCCCACTCTCCCAGACCTGCTGGAAAGGGTGGCAGTGTGGGGCTTCTCAAAAATAAGGCCCTCAACACTACCCCTCTACCCCACTCTGACATCAACTCTTTCTCTTTTGAATATGCCACTATTCAACTGCCGCCTCCTACTCTTCTCACTGTTCTGGCTCCCTATCAAACCCCTGGACCTCCAAACTCCTTCTTCCCTGATCTGACTCTACTCCTTGAGTCACTTCCTACTAACATCCCTGTTGCCATGCTGGGGGACACTAACTTTCCCAAGCCCTTTGCAGCCACCTGCCTTGAACTTTAATCCCTGCTTTCTGACCACTCTCCCTACTCCCTCTATGGCCAGCCTATCTACTCTGGTGGGATCTCTTTTGGCCTTGTCTTTCTCTCCAATTTACTTGCCTCCTCTGATCTCTCCATTGACCCCTCTCGCTCTGATCACTCCGTTGTTCACTTTAACATCTATGTCCTTCCACCTTCTTCTCCTCATCTCCCCTCTTCAATAACTATGGGGAAATTCAGAAAGGACTCTCTTGCCCCTCAGCTTGACGATTCATTTTGCCCTATTCATGCCTCGTCCCTTGACCTTGCTTTTGCAGACTTTTACCAGGCACTTAAGACTCCATTTGACCAACGTTATCCTGCTCACACATTCACACCTTCCTATCCCCAACCTTGGATCCCCTCTGATATTCAGACCCTCACACCAAACGTGCATGCTGAACTATGACACTGGTGCAAATTATTGACATGTTCCCTACTCCTAGCCTACAAAAAGTCCCTTGCTGCCCTAACCACTACACTGGACTCGTCCAAATCCTCCTACTTCACAAATCTAATACCCTCCCTTCGCAGTCTCCCAGGCAAACGTTCATCTACTCTCCAATCTTTCCTCACACCTACCAAGCCAATATCCATTGCCTCATCCCTTACTGCTAATGTCTTTGCTTACATACTTTCCTCTACAATGCATGACAGTCTCATAGCCCCTCGTTCTCTCCCTCCCGAACTCTCCTTCTGTCCACCAACTCTCCCCCTACCTCTTCTATGCTGGATGACTACTCCCCTTCCTCTCTTATTGCATTAGCATCCATCCTTCGCAGTGCCAACCCATCTTGCACTCCTAGCCACTCCTTTGCTCCTCAAAAGGTCAAAGACTTAGTCTCAATCACATGTTCTTATCACTCTGATCTCTTTAACCTCTCTCTCTACGCTGGACTCTTCCCTGCCTCTGTCAAATCTGCAACTGTCTCACCCCTACTGAAGAAACCCTCTGCTGACTCAAACATCCCAACACACTATCACCCAGTATCTCTCCTTTTCCGTTATTTAAAATTTCCTGACTGGCAGTTCTTCGACTGGATAGTACCTTTAGGATAATGGCCTTGGAGATTCACTTCAATCTGTCTTCCGTAATAAACGCACCACCGAAACTGCACTCACGCATGTCTCCAACTTTCTCTCTAATGCTCACCACTCCAAACTCTCTTCGATATACATCCTTTGGGACATTTCTGCAGCTTTTGACACTGCCGACCGCTCCTTTGTCCTCATTCTGCCGGACCAAGGTTTTTGCAAATCTGACCTTGCCTAGATCACCTCCTCCCTGGAAGGTTGATCCTTTGGAATCTCTTAGATATCACAAACATCCGACACCAACCCTCTCTCTATCGGTGTGCCCGAAGGATCAGTCTTTAGACCTCTGCTCTTCACCCTCTATACCTCTGCCCTACGAAGACTCATCTCAGCCTTTACCTTTCACTAACACCTTTTTGCTGATGACACTCAAATATTTTTCTCCTTTCCCTTCTCTACCCAAGCCATCTTGGAACAGATTACGAACTGTCTCACTGCAATTCGTCACTCAATGGTTCTCCTCTGACTCATGCTGAACTCTTAAAAAACAAACAGAAGTAATTTTTCGCCCGGCTTCCAATGCCATCCCTCCACTCCCCTCTCCTATTTCCTTTCCACCTGATCTTCTTGCTTCATCACCCAAGGCTCACAAACCTGGGGTCCTCTTTGATAGCGACCTACGACTGCAACAATTCATCACTACCACTGACGCTCGTATTAACCTCCTCATCATTATGGAAATTCTTCCTTTTCTTACTAACCACTCTACAAACACTCTAATATCCACTGAAGTGCTCAGCAAAGTGGACTCCTGCTCAAGCCTACTCTTTGGCCTTCCTCTCTACTCCTTACTCCCGCTAGACAAAGGCCTCAACTTTACTAACTGAACTCTCTACAACCTACCCAGATTCTCCCAAATGTCTACCTACCGACAACAAGCTGGTTGGCTCTCCATGCATAACAGCTCTGTTTTCAAGTTCCTTCTCCCAGTCCACAAAGCTATCAATAATAGTCTTGCTCCTCAGTACCTGTCTGATTGTATCTCGGTTTACTCACCATCACGTTCCCTCTGATCCTCCTCTGCACTCAACCTCACATTTCCTTATCTTCCCCATGCCTCCTCTCACTTCTGCTGTTTCTCCCTGCTTGTCTCGGTACAGTGTCCTTTCATCAACAGTCGTTATTTCAATCGTTTTTTTAATGAAAACGTTTTAATGAAAAAAATGCCACAAAATATATAGGGTGAGTTGGGAAAGTGTATATAAGAGGTGGAGGGGGTTGAGAACAGTTAAAAACAATAGGGGGTGGGGAGTTTGGGGGGAACTCCCACAAAATAAAAAAAAAGAATTTCGATTAGTTTTTTCTTTCAAACATATTTGTAAAAAAACCCATCCGAATAACGACGGTCGATGAAATGACATAGAACTCACATCTCGCTCCACTGGAACTCACTGGCCATAACAAACAAAGCTAGCCCAACTGTGGATCTCTTCAAAGCTTGGCATTAACTTCACTTACTTGCTAAAAAGGAAGCTCTCCTGCCCTCTCCCCCATCCTCGCTACCATACCCCACTGCGTCCTCCAGTGATGCTTAATGTTATTTTGCACTTTTAATGAGTACTCCTCCTTAGTTTGAAGTACTTAGGTGAATATTACCTTTGTAAGTCACCTGTTTTCTTATATACATTTTGATGGCTTGGCATTGTCCTTGGAACATGTCTGAATGTTTTACACCCTCATAAACTGGATCGCAACTTGTTCTCATCTTTATGCTATTTTGACAAGCATACTTCCACCATCTGTAAATGTGTTAATGAAAGTCATTTCTGATAGAAATCGACAACCCTGTTCTTTAACTAAATACAAATACAAATATTCCCGGTTTACACAATCCAAGTCTACTCCAAGTTATACTTCAGTATATTTCAAAATTGTAAACTACCCAAACGTTTCTAACGCCAGTACCCTACTGCTTGCACAGTCCCAACATATTCCCTGCTGCCATGATCCTGATGCATTATGTATTTTGGCAGTGCACTGGTGAGCAAATCCGGCAGTGGCAATGTCCACTTAAGTGTTTCACTTTCCTCACTGCGTGAAACCACTGAATGTGTGCAATGTAACTTTTTCCTGGTATATTTTTCACCCTTCAATGTGAAAATCCCATACTGGGATTTGTACCTGGAGATTTGACCCTTCTTTGTGAATCAGGATGCTTTTACAATAGCAATTTCCATCTGGCCCAAAATGCTCGCTGTTTGCACTGGATTCCTTGTGATTCACTGTTCTCCCGCTCTTTGTGCCAGTGCAGACACACATTGCAGTTGCTGCAGTTGGTATCAGGTAATAATGTCCCAATACATAATATCCCCATACATAATATTGCTGGGAAAAGCCATTGGCGACACAATATATGTTGACATTATGTCCCCTTCTCCCATTTAAAAAAAAAAGGAGTTGCAGGGGTGTCCCCCGCATGTTCAATGTAATAATGTCTCTGCAAAAAAAAGGCGACTTTTTTGTCAGGGGACATTTTTGCGGGAACATTATTACATGGGACCGCCACAGTTTGCAACGGGTCGACAAAAAGCTTTGTGGATCTTGCCCGCTGTGGCTCAGATGCACAAACCTGAGATTTATTTTACCAAATCCATTTAGGAAGAACTTCCATAAGGTTCTCCCAACGCTCCCTAAAAGTCTGCTCCATGGAAACCTTAGGAGACATGGTGAAAGATAATAGGAAGAATACTAAACTTCTGGCTTTTTTCGTGCCTAAAATATTCCCAAACAATTTTGTTCATTGTAGAACAATTTCAGAATGCACATTTTAGCCTGAAGACCATGAACGGATAGCCAAGTCGGGAGAGGTGCTGCCCTGTGCATTGTGTGTGCCTAGGCCAAAATGGATCTATTTCGAAATTGCTTTTCTGTTCTGTTCTTTCATTGTGCAATGAGAGTTTTGAAATGGATCTCCCCACCCCCTGCCCCGCTGCCTACCTTCCCTCACTCCCCCTCACTATCAGGGGTCACTCCCTAGATCCCTGTCCCCTCCTACTACCACTATCTTCTCCCTCCCCCAACTCACCTCTTCCATTATCCAATGACGCCCCCAGGAACCACAAACCCTCCCACCACGTTGCAGCCCTTCACTCACAAGGCTGTCTGCCCCACCCACCCCCCACACCCCACTCTCCCCACTTACTTTTCTTTGCTGGGCAGCTTTCGCTTTCTTGTTTGTGTAATCGACATTTCACGCACACATTACGCACATGACGTCAATTGCGCAATCAAGAAAGCAGATCATCCCACGCACACGTGTTAGGGACAGATTATTTAACATTTGCTTGGTTTTAAAAACTAAGCAGATGTAGTTTTCACCAGTTTTGCTGCTTGTCTAACATGGAATGGAGCAAACAGGTTTGCTTTTGGCCCAAGTCATATTACATGAAGATGTTTGCACTGGGTTAAAAAGCAGCATATTCTGAACTTTGATCCTTTTTTGATGCAAACTCGCTTCTGCCTATAGTTCAATTAGGATTTCAACCTTTTAATTCCACAGAAACTGTGCTTCTTCATGTTGCTAACTGTCTTCTAGCTGCCCATCTTGCTAAGCATTCATAATTTCTTGTTTGATTAGATCCTTCAGCTGCGTTTGACAGAGTGGATCACACTTGACTTCTTCCTATTCTTTCCTCAATGGAACATTCTGGCACTGTCCTTCACTGGTTTGCTTCTCTTCTTTCTTGTCAGACTTATTCTGAGGCCTTGGCCAGACATGCCTTTACTTCCTATCTTCTTTTATATTTTGTACAACATGGCTCAGTCCTTTTTCTCTTTTGTATCTTTATACTACACCTTTTTCTGCAATTATTTCCCCTTTTCATCTTGTGACAGAGCCAGGGACCGTCCCAGTGGTGGGGCGTGGGAGTTAGGAGGTTCGCAGTGTCCGTCTCTTCTACTTGAGGGTCCGTCCCTTCTAGTCCTGGGAGGATAACTCAGAGGTAACATACTCTCCTTGGAAGAAAGATGACACGGAGCACCACAGGTTCGATACCCGGGTCTGCGCTTAGAATCCTCTGGGTATTAAGCGCGTTATACATAACCTATCATATCATATCATATCGTACTTGTGCCTATATACCAATGATAAGCACAACTTCTGATTGCCACATAACTTGCATACAAAACGCCCGCTAGCGTCTTTTCTCTTCTAGAACAGCAAGATCCAGAGGTGCTTGTGGCAGAGGACGCATGTGACCCACCAGCCAGCGAGCTAGCACAGATCAACACGGCAGCAGAGTGGTGCACGCTACGGATCTCAGACCACCCACCTAAGAACTTGAAAAGTGACTGTGTTTACTACGGCCCGCCATTGTGGAACACTTGCGGACCCGCATACAGAGACCACGCACAGAGATACTTTGGCACTCATTATGTATTTCACAGGCCGGCATTGCAGAACTCTGGCGGACCTGTGTTAAGAGGGGTTAGGGAGGTTCAGAGGCATTATAAAGCCTTGCACCTGTATGGGACCACCCAGAAGAAAGAACAAGCAATTGCCTCGAGAACCAGTTGGGAGCCAGGACAAATGGAAAGGGAGGAGGTCACACAAAGGGACAAGGGGAAGAGAGCAGTGTGGGTTGTTCAGGTGAGCTAAAAGGAGGGGGAGACGGACCAAGAGATCTATAGAAGGAAGGATAGTGCAGGAGAGAGTGAAAGAGGATTGTAAAGAGTGTGAGCAAGGTGAGGTAGTGGTTAGTGAGAGAAAGTCGTACTGCATGTGCGTGTGCTTGTATGGGGAGCTAAAAGACGGATTGAAGTTAGGTGTAAGAGTAGGGCGTGTTTGTGAGAGTGAGTGAACCAGGTGAGTGGGAAGAGTGAAAGAAGGATGACGGTGGGAAAAAGAAGGATTTAGTGTACAGTAGAGTGGACGGGGAAGAGTAGAGGAATGGGGAGGATAAGAATAGTAGAGTGGAGAGGGGAGAGTAGTAGAAAGGAGGGCTGAGGGTAGTAGTCGGGATATTAGCAGAACGAGGGAGAGTAGCAGTGGACAGAACAACATTCGAGGGGCAGTGAGAAGAAGAACGAAGGAAAGAGAGAGAAGAGCAGTAGGACGAGAAGGACAGAGATTAGAAGGAAGTGATCAGGGCAAGAGGAAACAGGTGTGAGAGAGAGCTGAATAAGAACTTGGGAGAGTGAAAGGCCGCACTCCTTGTTTTTTGCATCTTGTTCGACCCCAGGTTGGGATCCACCTAGAAAGTCTGGAAGGGAGCAAGAGAGATAAGCTGATTAGCTTTAGGCCCTCATGACCAGTCAGCCAGAATCTAGAAAGTAGGGCTTAGCGATCTCTAGTGGCCATCTTTGCATTTAGGGATGCCTGGGATAGGGAGGGACCAGCCCTTGGGAGACGGGAAAGAGAAGGACAACCCTTTAAGATACCCTATTTGAAATTGTTAATAAAAAAAACCTTGAACCCTCTTTAAGAATTGATGCATTCTATAGGCCATCTGTGACACTAGGTGTCATTGTGGAATTGTTTATACCCAGATATAGAGATCACCCACAGCCAAAGGAGATTTTAAGGATAATATCAGGGATGAAGACCTCCTGAGTCACCACTAGAGCAACAGCCAGAGCAGAGATATGTGACTTTTAAGGAGATGAGAGGTGGTAGTCCCACCTAGGGGCAAGGAGGGCCTTGCCCCTCGGTTAAGGGTTAGGGTGGAACTGGGCTGAGGGTGGAACTTCCAAAACAGACATATGGATGGATCACTCCCAAATCGGGATGGGCCCATAAACATTCCTTGGATGTGGGTAATTGAATTGAATTATTGATGGAGGTAGTTCCGGAATTAGTGCGCTTAAACCTGACAGCTGGACAATTGAGCCTAGAAAAGGCACAGAAGAATTTACTCAGCCAATTCTACTGGTCTGTAGTGCATGCTCAGATCAAGCCGTTCTGCGCTGTTTGCCCGATCTGCGCAAAGACTTTGCCAGGTGAGATGCTCAGAGCACCCCTCCAACGATTACAATCATACAGGTTCCATTCTATCACATTGGCATGGATATCATGAGGCCCCTGGAGCCCTCCAGGGCAGTGAACAAGTGCATCTTGTTATCTTACACTATGGCACCAGGTACCCAGAGACATTTCCCCTGAGGAACAGCAATACCAAAGCTGTACTCAAGGTGTTCCTACCATTCTTCACCCGAGTCAGCTTTTTGGCAGAAATCTCACAGATCAGGGCAGCAGTTTCATGAACAAGCTGATTGGTGAAATGATGACCCTTATTAAGATCAAGATCCTAGTGTATCACCCTCAAACTGTTGACCTTGTGGAGAGGTTTAACAAAGCCCTGAAGAACTAGGACAATGTAATCCCATGTGTCCAGTTTGCTGCGAGGAAAGTGCCCCAATCATCTATCAGGTTGCCTCATTTTGAGTTGGTGTAAGGTTGGTAACCAACGGATGCCCTCTCCATCATGAGTGAAGAATGGGAAAGTACAGCGAGTCGACAGATCAGTGATCACCCCATCATAAAAAAATACCTGGGAATTCAAGGCAAAAGCACACAAACTGGTGAAAATGCATCTTCAAATTTCCCATGCCAATATAGGGAAAGCCTACTAAAAAATAGCCGAGGTAAGCACTTTCCAAGCCAGAGACAAAGTCATGATGCTACTCGCCACCACCCACAACATATTGCTGCCAAGATGGTATGGACCATATGTTATTACAGAGGTTGTGTCCTGTCTCACCTATAAATTACAATAGGTCAACCAAAGAAAACCTACGCAGCTATACCATGTCAATAGGCTAGAAGTATGGCAAGCGACTAGTAATCCCCAGCTCCTGATTCTCTATGAGAACAATAGCTGTCAACCCAAGTCCAGGGAGTCACAATTCCTGCAGGGCTTTCTACATCTAGCGACAAACTACTTGCAGAATTACTGGAGAATTATCCTGATGTGTTCTCACTGAACCCAGTTAGGGTACGAGGGGTGGTCCACAAGATCTAGACACCACCTGGAAGAGTGATTAGACTGGAACTGTACTGTCGGCCGGAGGCAAGGAAGAAACTTGTCATGGGAAGAACTATAGAAAATGTTGGACCTAGGCGTAATCAAAAAGTGTTACAGTGGGTGGTCCTCTCTTATTGTATTGGTCCCAAAGCATGACAATAGTTTATGATTTTGTATCGGGTTTCGAAGACTTAAAGAAACATACAAATGTGATGCCTACCCAATGCCCCAGATAGATGAAGTGGTGGAAACTCTGGGAGAGACCAACTTAATTTCAACACTGGACCTCACAAAGGGTTATTGGAGAGGGGAAGAGTAGCAGAAAGGAGAGGCGAGAGTAGTAGAAAGGAGGCCTGGATGTAGTAAAGGGGAGATTAGTAGAGCAAGGGACAGACAAACTTTGGAGGGATAGTGAGAGGAAGAAAGAGGGAAAGAGAAGGAAGAGTGGGAGGAAGAAAAGGACATAGATTAGAAGGAAGGGAAAGAAATGCAAGAACATCAGGATGAGGAGACAAAAGGGCATGAGAGGAAAGGTTGAGTGAAAACATAGGTAATTGAAAGGCACCACTTCTTGACATACTTTTTGCATCTTGTGGAACCCCAAGTTGCATTCCATCAGACATTCTTGGTGGGAGCAAGAGTGATAATGCGACTGCCTTCAGGCCCACACCAGAAGCCACCTGGAACCTAAATCGTCAGGGTTTCTGTCTGATCTGTGGTAACCATTTTGGGATTTAGGGATGCCTGGGCTCTGGAGAGACCTGTTCACAGGAGAAGAGAAAGAGGGGAGGTGGCCCTTAGAGAAACCCTATTTGAACTTGTTGATTAAAAAAACCCATGACCCTCTTCAAGAGTTGGTGTGTTGTTGAGGCCATCTGTGACAATTTGTCCTGTCACTTTTATGCTGATGATTCTCACGTCTTCTTTGCTTCTAATTTTACTAAACCACTGCCTTCTACTCTTTCTTCGTGTCTATCTGCAGTCTAAGCCAGGATGCTTACATGCTCACTCCATCTTAATCCCTCCAAAATGGAAATTCTTTATTTTCCTGCAAAAATTCCTTCACCTTCCCTCCTCGATCTTTTTCCCTCAATGCATCTTCCTTTGTGCACTTCTGCCCGTAACCTGGGTGTTCCTTTTGATCCTTCGCTCTCCTTCTCACTTCATATATCGCACCATGAATGTGCCGGTCACTCTTCAATATTTAAAACAATTCGCCTTTTCTTACATTTGAGGGCATTAAACCTCTAACTTCTACACTTATTTGTTCACTTCTTGGTTATCGCTAAGCTCTTCTTGTCGGTCTTCTTGCTAATGCCCTTGTGTCCCTCTTTGATCAATCTTTAAGTCCTTTGTTCATCTTCTGTTCCGCTGGTCACCTCAATTTTCTATATATTTTTCAATGGCTTCCCATTCACCCTGGTGTACTTTTTCATTTTCTCTGCATTGTTTTTAAAGGGATCTATGTGATTATTGCGATGACCGAAAATGCCGACTTTTTTTTATTTTAAACCCCTTTACACCACAAATATATGCGGGGGGAAGGCCCCTGCATCTCCCCCCATATTAATATTATATTCTATACCCCCCAAATATATATGTGGTGTAAGGGGGGGGTAAAAAAAATCAAAGTCGCCATTTTGGGCCGTCGTAATTGTGAGGACGACATTTTGGTACGATTCCTATTTAAAGGTGTTTTGCTGCTTTGATCGCCTTATTTTCCCTGCCACATTCTGTTCCCTCTGCATATGAGCTCCTTTGGTCTGTTCCATGCCCTCCTTCCGCCCAATATCGCATTAGGGCGTTCACTCGACTTATTGGAATTGCCTGCCTTTTCATGCACGTGTTGCTACTTCTTTTGCTGCTTTCTGTTCTGTACTTTAACAAACGTGTTCTTTCCTCTTGTGCACCTACTACTTGTTTAACATTCTGAAACAGATGGAACATCGTATGCTTCATTAGTTTGACTATTTATTGCACTCCTGTACTGTTGTTTTACTTGCAAAGCACTTTGGTTAAAGCACTTTATAAATTCAATAAAGCAAGCTCAACTACGAATAAAGCACTATGATGTTTGTACTATATTTGCTGTGGGGCGTAATACGAAACCGATTGTGCCTAAAAGTCCCACTTTTTACATTGAAAAATTATATTGGTGTTTCTTATTGTAAAAACAGAAATAAAATGTAAAATCACTTGGTGTGCTCTGTTTTAATGCTCACTTTTCTACACCGGTGCAACATTAGGGAAGCTGGTCCCAGGACTCTGGCACCCTTCACCATTGGAGGTCTTGTACCAATTGGATGGTGAAGGTCAAAGAGCAAAGCACTCCATAGACTCAGCCTCTTAAGATCACTTGTTATCACTATGTTCGGATCTTCTTTATGCAGTCTTGGTGAATGTCAGTTATCATCATCATCAAAACTATCTCCATAGCAACATGCTATGTTATGGTATGCAGTCCAAATACACACACACTCCCAGATCACTGAAAGGATTCCATGAGTATTGCCTCACAGGACTTTGAATCCCCAAATGCAATGAACATTCATTTTTAAAAATCTACATCGTGGTGATCTTACTCCTCATCAGTTTTCTTTAATTGCAAAAAATACACCCCAACCACAACCAATATAGAATCCCAAAACCGCAATATATTTTAAATGAAGGGAAACAAAATCCAAGTGCCAAGGACGAGTGTGCTCGTCCTTTTTGCATAGACTTGCATAATAGCCTGGCACTTAATGATAAAATAAAACCAAAGAGGAGAATGTCCACAGAAAACACCAATTCAATATTAAAATGTTCTATATGGTATAAACCTGGGGTTATTGGGGGATTTTAGTGGCAAGGATTTATGAATTGAAAGAAACAAACTTGAGAAGGCTTCGGTGGATGATATTGGATAGCCAGAGCGGGGTAGCTCTGTGGACGTTTGTGGAAACTGTTTGAGGACAAGACAATTCTGCAAATAATCAAAGGCTAAGTCACGAAGAACATTATAAAGTTCATTGGATTCAAATGGAACGCATTCCCCTCAAAGTCTTTAACTCCTCGGAACTTGTTTAGAGGAAATGTGGTCCGGAGATCTGCAATCCATCGCCTCACATCTGCATCAGGTTGATGTAATTGCGCGGAAAGGTGCCCACTCTGCCGCCAATCCGACCTTTCCACCAGTTGGGGTCTGAGCAATCCAGAACCTCAATGATTTCTCCCCTGTAGAAGGGAAGCTCAGTGGCATCTTGGGAGGCAAAGTCGAACTGGGCCTGAACAAACTTGACCTTTGGCTGAGGGACGAAAAAAGACCGGGTAAGAAATAAGGCATAATTCAAACAAAATTGATACTCATTCAAGTCAATAATTGCATACACTGGAGTATAGTAACACATCAGTTTATAGAAAATCATCCATAGATGTTTCAACAACATTTTCATGTTATATTCACTTTCCCTTCACATTGCCCTGTGTCCTAGCTAATGTAGGGAGGCACTGCCCGATAGCACAATGAATCATGTGTTAATACTGATATTTTAATACCTGAATATTATTCTTTTCATGGCTCTGCCTAATGTACCTATCTGGGCCCTTACCTCAGGCACACGGTCCATTGCGTGCTGGTTATTATCGTCTCAATTTTAATCAATATAGTTCAATGATTATTTACTCCGATTTTATTACTATTATTCATGTGTTTCGGCAACATAATAAGAAGTCCACTTCTTCAGGGCCAAAGTTAAGACGTAAGGTAATAAACTCTAATATTGGTGCTTGTAGCTTCTAAAATTTGTTTGTCGGTGGCATGGTCATCGTTTGGACAAAAGGTGAAGATTCTCTTACACAATTTCATGAATCAATCAATTGCTGCCACCGCCAAATTAATTTCACCACAGACTTCAATATCACGAGATGAGCGCACAGTTTCTGGATACCACCATGCCTGCTGGAAGGAATGGCCAGATGGAAACTGCTGTATACAAGAAACCCAAGTACCTGCACTGGGCAGGTCTGCATCTGAGCCACACAAAATGATCTGTCATTTACAGTCACGCAATCCCCTACCAGCGCATATGCTCCAAAATGTGGACACGGGACAAGCAACTCCCCGCACTTGCAACATCATTTCTGCAAAAGGGAAACTCATCTAGACAAATCGACAGGGAGTTTGATTGTGCCTTAAACATTATAAGGGAGACCTGATATAATACAGAGAAAGCAAAACTACTTCAAGGCTACCCTTAGTGGTCATCTACCACCCAGCATCAACCAGAATTAACAGAATTGAGAAGGACCTACAACTAATATTCAATAGGGACAAAAAACTACTAAAAGACATTTTTAACTGCACCCCCTTGATTGCATGTAAGCAACCGGAAAATATAGCACATCCCCTGACCAGATCTGCATTTCTATTAGATCAAGAACAAATGAGACATGGGGCCTCATTACAACCCTGGCGTTGGACCATGGTGCTATTAGAACCATGGTCCATGCCGGATTCCGCCATGGTGGATGGCGGATTTACCGCCCCATTCCAAGGTTGGCGGGGCGGTAAATCCCCATTCACCATTGCCCCTTCCCCATTCCCATTTTTGCCCCATAGGGCTCAATGGGGATGGGGAAGGCGCTAATTACGGCACCGTAAATTACGGTGCCGTAATTAGCACCAAGGTCGCTTAGCGCCTTGGACTTTAACGCCTGCAAAAAGCAGGCGTTAAAGTGTGAATCTGGCGTTAAGGGTTTAACGGCGCCACAGCCTTTTACGGCGCCGTTAACCCCTTAATGCCAGGGTTGTAATGAGGCCCATGGAGCATACCCATGCAATATTAGGAGATGCAAAACCAGCCAACACATCTGCACTGTGTAGATGTCTAGCTGTGGATGATCACAGCACTGCATTCCTTGCATGTTGGCGTTGGATGTAAATCTCTCATTACTGTTCCTCCCCCTCACCTTTGTTTTCTACCATTTAAAGACGAAGATCTATATGACTTTGCAAGCTCCTTCAATATTGCATCTCAGCATAACGTTTTCAGTTAGTCCTATAAAAGGTAGCACAACTCAAAATTAGCACATTATTTTAGCAACTATTTTAGTTTCTGAATAAGAAACACTTGTGTGGGTGCACTTGATTGCACTTGCGTGGCCTGCGCCGTTAAGAGCCAAGTCGTTTGTTCTCTGCGGATCTTGCCTCACAAGAGAACTGGTTCCAATTGAGAACAAATTCTCATTATAAAGCAGGTATATTTGATAGATCACTGTGCAATGAGACAATCAGATTTTTAACTCATCTTCTCTCGTCTAGTTGAATGTGCCTCAGTCTGACTTGTAACATGAAGAGGGCTTTTTTTGTTGTTGGAAAGACAACAAATTAAATTCCACAAGGTTGAGTTGAGTGCCAATAGGCAACCTGCACATTTCACTCTCCCTTATATATTTTCTTTGTTAGGTCTAGAAGCAACATTTAGGAGAAAAGCAGAACAGCTGTCATGACCAAGAGGCACCTGCATGCCCCCAACATAATACTTTACCACGCCTTAGAGTCATCACTAAAACCTCGAAAAACTTTACCCTGACCTGACATTTACTTCTCATGACCTCTACTTGGACGTGGCTGTTGCCCCCAAATTGAGTTGAAATAGTAAATCGGCCCTGATAACATAAAGGACACGTGCAGTAAAGGTCAGGCTGAGGTAAAGTGGGATGAGAAATGTTATGTTAGGTCAGGGGTCGGGAACCAGTGGCTCTCCCTATGTTTTGGACTATGACTCCCATGATTCCTCATCATTGACTCTGCTGGCCAGTGCTGATGGGAGTTATAGTCCCAACACTCGGAGAGTCAAAGGATGCAGAGCCCTGGGTTATGTGATAAAGCAAACAGAGATATCCCAGTTGATCGTTTTTGTCTCTGATCCTGCCATTTTAACTTGTTTTTCCTTTGATTTATAAAGAGTGACCTTCGCTCTAAAGGGGAACCATGGATCTGTGGTTACTGGACCACTGGATTAACAGAGGATCGTGAATTAAGGAATGATAATCCAGTCCGTAGCAAGATCTTGGAAGTGACATGTCTATGTATGTACTGAGTTTCTTTCAAAGGATGAGAAGATTGTCAATGTTACGAAGGGTCTGGAGCAACAAGCCCCATAAAATGGACACCTGGACCGAGAACATACAGGAGCCCCCTTTCCAGCACTGAAACTCTTAAACCTCATGATGTTGGCGTTTGAGCCCTTCAAAGCCATGCTACTGAAGTATATGTCGTCGGTCTTTGGAAGACAAAGCTACATGTCTAGTGCCTAGAAACACTTGGCTGAAGGCGCTTTATAAATACAAAATCATATCATATCTCGGGGCTAGATTCTGACACCCTCTATCGGTCTACAGAAGGAAAGAGTGGGTGTTCTTCATTTAAAATCGGAATTTCCATCATTAAAAAAGTGAATTGCCACGTTATCCTGACAACCTGCCCGCCATTTTGTACTCTACACTATGCGGGCACCGTGCTCATCCAGATACACAAAGACAAAGTTACAGACCAAGTCTTGCTAAAAAGAAAACTTGAAAATGCTCTGCCATTCTGCGGCCCAGGACTACGTTTTGCAACTAGATAATGCTGAAGTGCCTGGAATGAGTGAGGTGCAGCTCAAGCGCGGCCCAGGGGGCTTTGTGCCTGCGACATTGTTAAGGAATGAGATACTGTTGGCATTTCAGTCAATATCCAGAAAGAGGACCATTTTTCCAGATGCCTGGTGATGACCACATATTGGGTGTATGTCTGTTTTTCCACCCGCTTTAACAATTTGGAGTGTTTTCATATTTTTGGCAGACAGAGCAGCAGAATGAAAAAGAATTACCATTTTTGCTTACCCCGCATGCTCCACTTGCTAAAAAAAAACATGCATTAACACCAGCATGACTTTTTCATATCAGCATTCATGCATAGGATTTCTATGGAATCCACCTTTTTTTAGCACACGTTAAAAGCAGGTGGATTCCAAAGGAATCCATTCAGTTCTGGAAATGGAAAACATGTACTGGGGATCCCTCTCCTCTTTGGAGGGTGGGGGTGGGGTTGGAGGTCTGGCCATGGGGAGGAGGGAAGTGGCCGAGGGGCGAGGCCTTAGGACAGGTCACGCAACACATTATTCTCTTCATAGAATTGCAGCCTCTTCATTTGCATACAATTAAAGAGAATTATGGGAGCATTAGGATGCCTTCAATTTTAAATTTGAAACATTTGTGATAGATATTCAGCAAGAAACCTTTTTGAGCGAGTCATGGAGGTGGGACTCTGCTCTTTTCATTAGCCACAATACTCACCCCAGCAATAAAATGTCTGCAAATTGAAAGACATGTATACTCATTTGGACAGCTATGGGACACGTGTGTGAGGCTTTGGCTGTTTCTGCATTCAGTCTCCCAGGCAGAGTCTTCTGGAGCGTGGGCAGGGAGAGCTCGGCTGGAGGACATGTCCAGGAGTGTCCTCGGCCAGCCCCTGAGCCTCGGGTCATAGCAGCGCTCCGGGAAGACATACTTTGCCGGGGCTCGACTCTGTCTTGTTCCGGCCCAATTCCTACACTGAATCCATTATAAAAGCATCCTGCATTCGTTTATTGTGCGAGGCTTATACATTTCTTTGTGATATGAAGGGCTAATTTGGACCCATCGAGCTTAAACACATTTGTGGTGCAAATAATGACAACTATGCGGAGGAGACCAAAGTACACGTAGGTGGTCCCCTGCGTGCAACCTACACATCTCAGAAAATGCCTCTGAAAGAAAGGACCAATGAAATGAAACAGGAAGGGGGTCATTTCATTTAAAGTGCTACTTGTATGCAGAGCACTGAAGCGAACGGACGAGGCGCAATCGTATTTCCCCTCCAGTCTCCCACACCGACTGCAAAACATCTTCAACATCCATCAGAGCGTAAGAACAAGAGGTAAACACGTTCGCCTTTGTTTACCGTCTTAATTTTACGCTTTACAGGGCCCGGAAATAACTCCCAAATGTTGATATTTTAAAACCAATAGGTTGTTTTTTTCTGCACCATTAAAGAAAGCCAATGTTCCGAGTGCTTTGAGACATCATATGCATTCCAAATTATGTAGAAACAATAGCAGAAATCAGCGTAAACAACCGCAGGAGATACAGCAGGTCATTTTCTAAAAACCCTGTACATTGCACGGAGGGTACTTGTGACATTTGCGCTTAAGTGCAAAAAAGTCTCCCCTGTGCAATTTTCAACATTTGCACTATGCACTGCACAAAGGATTAAACCAGTACAATCACCTGTACTCCTTCATTTTGCTCCTCGGTAATACTGCAAATGTTGTAAGTGCCTCCTACCATCTGCACCGAGCAGGCAGCATTTACAATACACTCCTACTGGAACCCGCCTGCGTTCAGCTGGTGTAAAAAGCAGGCGGAATCCAGAGACAATCAATGTATTCCCACCAGGATCAAAAGCAGATGCTGGCGGTGATAGATGCAGGGGGTGGAAGAAGTAGTAACTCCACTCCATGCAGCCGCACCGCCATACAAGTGTGCACTGTCACCATGTTGAATTCCCAAGGCAATTCCACCATGTCGATGTGGGCCACTGAGAAAAAGCAAGGACATTGGCAAAGGGAATGTACGAGTAAGTTGGGAAGGGAATGAAAAGAGAAAAAAGGAGGATAAAAAAGGGAGGAGTTGTAAAAGGGGGTGAAGGGGAGGGGTGTTTAAGAGGTTAGGAGGAGGGTATGGCGTGACCCCCCCCCCCATTTAAAAAGAGAACCAAAAAAATAATTCTCCAAAAGAGAAAAACAAAATGAAGGGGAAACAACTGTTCATTTGATTTAAAGGGAAAGCTGAGTTTATGACATTTAACCACATACAAATCAACAAAAAACTGGGCAGAAGGTAAAAAGCAAACGTGAACGTTGTACTTGCTTTGTATGTTACGCCATGTCCACCCTGCATCAGGGACGTAAGCAGACTAGGGTCTGTAACACCATGTTCACAGAGGCCATCCCAAATAACACACATTTGGAGAAAGTGACTGTAGAACCAGCTCTCCGCAGCTATCTTAGAGATCATACCTCATCTCCGGCCTCAGCCAGTAGCTCCCAACTCTTACTGCCCTTTATGAGTGGTAAGCTGTTGATAATCTATTTGCTTTCTTCCTGACACTTTTACATAGAATGCTTACCAAGCTTAATCTGTGGTTTTGTATAGTCCTATTTGCACAGAAAGACCAAGTTTATTCTGAGTAGAATTTCCCATTCTGGGTTCTTTTGACACTTCCCAAGCAATCCCTGTTAGGAGTTTTCTCCCGAGGGGAGAGCTAGGCTCACCTTGGCTCGCCTATTGAGATCAGTGTGACAAATCCAGGGAATTCATCCCCTCTCCCCAAGGGGGAGCCATCCTCTTTGGAACTAGGGAGGTGATCCCCCTAGTGGACTGGGCAAGTGTGATCCCACAGGGGTGACCCTCCCTCGGTGGATAAAGAGTCCCCAGAAAAGAATTTTGTCAGCCTCCTTTGTGTGAAAATTCCCATATGTTTGCTGGCTACATGGAGGAATTGACCAGTATAATTGTATGTATGGCCCTTTAGAAATGGCAGGTGTGGCTTCTGACCCTTTAATAAAACCCTCATTATGAGAAACACAGGATCATCCAATCTCGTTTCAGCCTGAGACATAAAGACCCCATACGAGCAACACCAGTTGAGAAGGAATGGGAAGAGGAAGTCCTGTGGAACAAGCCACAAGAGGGGACGGCCTCCTGCATGGCAGAGTCAGGAAGCAGCCGGACACAGATCGCATATTGCGCAGAGGAGCCAAAGGGCTTGAGCAATGCTGCTCTTTCCGAAATAGTCTGGATACAGCTAAGCTTGACCGAACAAGCAGAGAATTACTGGCCAAGCCCAAAGCGGTTGATCATTGAACACAGTCCACAACGCCAATGAACCCGTGAGAATCAGCCTGGAGAAGAAGCCGATGGAAGGAATCGACGCAGGGAACCAAGAAAGAGGCCAAACAGCAGTTCTGTGACAGCTGAGGAGACCGCCTCGTTTGATGAATGCTGCCACAACAAACAAGGTACATGGTATTTCCAGGTAAAAGGGAGTACGGCGGAGAGGCTCGGTCAGAGCCCACGGTGGAGTTAGAGACCAAAGAGCCCTGGGTGGGGTGAAAGCCACATGACCCAGTGGAGGGTAGAGGGATACCCAGTCCCAAGGTTGGGTGAAAAAACCCCATGGCAGGGTGAGAGTCCACGGAGCCCTACATAGGGTGAAAGCCAAACAACCTCAACAAGGGGTAAGAGATACAATACCCCACGTTCAGATTCTGGACCAGAAAAAAGGATGGAAAAAACAAAACCCCAAGAAGGGGCCAGAGAAGCAATAGCACCAAGGTCGCTTGAGACAAACCATACTCCAGAGCCGAGTAATTGCAACTCGATTGCAGTCATCAAAGACTGTTATACCAGAAGATGAGGCAGACTCAAAAGACATTCTTACTTGAGTTTTGAACTGTACAACCAGGCATGGCTGGGACACATCAAGAGAGACATTTGGGTGGGGATCAGAAGCCAGCTGCCATTTTAGACATTAAGAAGGGAACCCTTAACAGACCTGTTCTGGTCGAATTTATGTTAATCCTCTTTATTCGTGGTAGGACAGAACTCAGGTTAGATTTGGCTTTGGGACAGAGGACTGTGTTAGGTTTGTAAGACTTACTGACAAGCACCAGTTATTCTTTTTTTTTTGAGGGGCCAAGAGCCACATTAGATATAGGAAAAGAATAGGCCTTCTTGTCTTCCTTGTAATAAAACACAATTTGTGACATGACCTCTTGTCTGCCTCCACGATCTGACTTACCACAGCAGCAAGTGAGGAAGGCAAAACACTTAGGAGTTAATCAGGGCACACAGGATTATAGGGCATACTTTGACTAAATGAACCTCTAAACCCTAGGTATATTTTGATACTTTGTATGTCGCTGCAGGTAGGGTAGGTAAATATGTAGGTACAATTAAAAGAACACACATCCAATTAAAGAGCAATGAGCTCATGTTGCTAGATCACATAATTTGATGGCAGGGATCTGGTACATTTGCACTCAGGTGTAGCCAGGTCCCCGCCACCAACCTTTTGTTAAAAGGTGACATACCTTTTGCCCCAGACTTTTGCCAAGCAGCGTTTACTTTTCTTTTTGAGCACCGCTTGCCATGCTCGAATGGCAAGCAGCCCTCACAGTTACAATCAAACACTGCCAGATATGTTTCATTTTACTTGTGAACACTGCTTGCTTTGCATGCATAGTAAGCAGCGTTCACAGTTACAAGGAAATGCATGCGAACATGTCAGGTCAGGCAGTGTTTAATTGTAATTGTACATGCTGCCTACCATGTGAGCATAGCAGCCATTGTGTACAATGAATCACTATTGAGTCCGCCTGCTTTATACTGGTGCATAAAGCCGCCAGACACCATAGGGATCGCTAGCATTAGCGCCAGCATGAAAATCCATTCCAGCGCAAATGCTGAAGCATTTGTATGGTGAGAGGAAGGGAGGCGGTGGAAACGCAAATTGCGCTCCGCCCCTCCTCTCCACCATACAAATCTGAAAAAATTGAGCGGTAACATGAATGAATAGAATAAAAGCTTTACGGAAGGCTTTTACGTCATTCATTTATGTTATGTGCTCATCGAAAATGAGCTCCAGATTCTTGAATAGTAAATGATTCCCAACTCTTAATTTCTAGAGTTGAGATCAACCACACGGCCATTGGCAGTGCCCAGTCTTACTTGCACTCAGTAGAGTTAATATTCACCGTGAAGTAGGGCCTCATGGAACGGGTCTATGGACCAGCAGTGTCTGAATGGTTGAGTTGGTGATAGCTCTGATGATGATCTGGTTTCAATGGAAAGTACAGGAAGCAAGCTTGATTGGGATCTAGGCTTCCAATTGGTGGCAGGCAGCAATAGTCCTCATAGTCCTGACCAAAAACAGTCCTTGGGCAAGGCAGGCTGAGTTAGGGGTGCCTCTCACTTGAGGAATTTTGGCTATTGCTCACTGAAGCTGCCCAACGCTGGGCTGTCTAACTACAGGAAAGGTTTCGGGCGGGACATAGAGGTTCTAATGTTACAGGAGGCCAGACCAGATGGAAGATAAGCAGATCTAGAAAATGGGGGTTGGGAAGCTAGGGGAAAGCGCATACCTTTCAAGTGGCAATGACATTCTAAGGGCAGAGGGGTGCAGGTGTTGTGAAGCTAGTAAGCACATGGTCCTCTCAGGATGTGTGAGATGACTGATCCCAGAAAGACATTTGGCGGGCACCACGATTGAGGTTTGTCACAAGGATGATACCACTGAGCCAGGGGTGTGTGCCTCACCCTTAGTCTCCTGCAGGAAGGTGGCAGCGGGGTTTCAGCTGACACCGGGCAGAGCTTCCCAGTCATGTGTGTTCTTGGAGCGCCACAGGTTTCAGCAGGGCTTTCCCAGGTCCATTCTTCTGGGCAAGGTCTTCCTCCATGTTCAGTACTCCAAGTTTTCTAGAGATAATTGGAGCAGGCACTCTACATTAATGGGGGCGAATCCAGGCTCCAGTCACAGCCCTGCATTTAGCCAAAAAATGTAGCACCCACCAAAACCACAATCTGTGGAGGCTGCCATATTCAAAGTTCATGGGCTTTTTCGTGGGCAACGTTCTGGTGTGGATTCAGGTCCGGATCCAGGCACCATTCACAAAGTGGTCTGAACTTGTTACAGACAGTGCTGCTTCAACTCGCTATTCCCCCCACACTGCATAGCACTGGGGTGTGCACCACCCACCCGCTCAGTCCTCCTCCAGATACACACTAATGCAGGCCACGGTACTGGTGATAACATGCCTTGTGACCAGTGTCACAGCTCCTACTCCTCACAACCACAGTACAGAGATTACCCCGAAAGAATGGAGGTAGAAGCAACCCAAGGGCACCAATTTAGAGGCCTCATATGGTCTACTGGGATTTGATAGGAGACTGAACACAGCTAAAACACATTTGTTTGGAAACCCTCCACCCCCTTCAGAGAATTTCACTTAGAAAACCCAGACACAGTGCGTACGTACCATCATGCATGTGTCGTTGAAACACGCAGATGTGAGGCTCCCCCAGGGGTTGCTATCTCGCAACATACTGCTACCTTTCACTTATTTATCTTCACTCCAGACATGTGGGGGATGAAACATGAACCATTTCAGCACAATTTCAGGCGAACCTTATGGAGCTGCTACTTTGCCCCCCTCCATCCGGAGTGCAACAGGCTCTGCAGGATTAAGATGAGGCTCACTTAGATGAGCATAGATTTACTGCTGGGGCAATCCGTTTCCCATGCCCCCCCACTTACTTCTCTGGGACAATCTTTAGTTGCCTTGGGTTAAAGTTCCCTCTCCTCTTACACGCTCCTGGGTTCCAGGTGTCCTTCTATCACTCTGTCCTGGAACTGAAACCTATCCAGGCAACGTGGCATCTGGACTGATCGTCTCAAATATCCCAAAGCATGCCTCCCTGAACACACCAATGTGTTTACACACTGTCATGAACCGTCATTCGCGTCCCTTCTGGACTTCGTGGTCCCTGACCCATAGGGGACTGAACTCAATAGTACTCCCAACATGGCCGCTGAACGCAGAACACTGTTTGCCAGTCTCTGTGTTGTACGCTCTACGTTCTACAAAGCAGACACGCCCCCGCGGTTCTGCGCGTCTCAACGCTACCGCTTGCAGTAGTCGGACGTGTGTTGCTGGTGCTCGTTCAGTGCTTACTTTTGATTCCTGGTTCCTGGTCCCCTGAATTCCTCTTCCTTTATCCTTCCCCTTATACTTACCTTTGCATATCCTGGATTTCCATTGCATTCGGTTTCAGAGTGCGATCCTCATTGTTTCCTGGTCTTCGTCCCGGACATCTGAGCAGACCCTGAAGCTGGGTCACGAACCACATGCTGGAATCCGAGGATCCACGCACGGGGTTATATAAATCCTGAACAGTACGAAAGAAGACATCCCCGAAGATCATGAGCAAACAGTACAGACAGGTGAGAAGAGGGGAAACCTGTAACACACACTGCAGTGGACCAATGTCAATGTCCTTGCACTTCCCTTTGAAGGAGAAGCTCATATGTTATTGACACAAAAGAAATCAACTCTCTTGGAAACTGACACCCTGCAGAAAACTTACTACACTCACACTAGAAGCTCAGGACGAGTTGCAAGACTGTTTTACTTTCACAATGACGCAACAACCACAACCCTTTTGAGCTCCTTTGCCTTTCGTCAGGGTGGTCACACCCAAGTTGGTGTTCAAATAACTTGTGGACACTAGGGTGAACCCCCTCTCTACTTGTACAACAAATAAAGGATCTTCTTCTGAACCTACAGAACTACAACAACGGCTATACCGGCAGTGGCTATACCGGCAGTGGCATATAGGGCTTCTTACGGCTCACACTGCCTGCAAACATCTCTCTCCTCATTGTTAAACATTGTGCAAACTCACTCTAATGCATGACAAAACACCATCAAAATGGCACACTCCTTACAATGCTGCCCTGGAATTACAAGCCAGCCACTTCTATGACCATTTGTGGCCACACTCGTATCACAGTCTCTCCCCTATAAAGAAGATATACGGGTGAAGGACTCTGCAATGAACCATGGGGATCACTGGCATCTACACCTCTGGGGCACAATTGAACTGTACCCCTTAGAATTAGGTCAAACCTGCCACTGACCAGACAATCAGCCTCATCACGAGTTGGGCGATATCCCTACTGGGATACCGGCCAACTGTATTTGCATTATCGCTCAATCCTCCAGCAGTATTACCGCCGGAACATGGGTTGGGCAGTAACTGTAGTTCCCCATTCCCCATTGGGTCCATCGGCATTTTTGCGGTGTATTTACCCCGGTAAATGCTGCCAGCCCGAGATTGGGCGGACCCTTAAATGCAGCGGTAATAGCGTTACCACCGCATTTAAGGGCTACCATCCAGCTCGTGATGAGGCCCAATGTATCCACGCCAAGCTTCTATGATTGGGATTGTTAAGGGATAAACAGGGCCCGTGATCTATCCTGACTCTGAGTGACTTTGATAGCCCCAATTGCCAAATATGCTATATGGCTCTCTGATGAGGTCATAGGTTAGGCCTGATCAGAGCAATAGTGAGTAAACCAGTCAGGAAAAAGTGAAAACAAGAGAAATGCAGCATTTGAGAGACATACATGGAATCTTGGCCCCACAGTCTCCCAGTTTTGGGAATGTCACCTCCTTTTCATCCCATCTCCCACATGCCCTGGTGTTGAGCCTGTCAGCGAGACTAGAGGTCAGTGTACAGCCTGTTAGATTGGTGAGATGGACAGATGCGGCATATCCCAGATATCCCATGCCTTGTGACAGATATTCCACATGGTTGCTTTCCTGATAATTGTGTTCACTAAAAATTAAAAGTCTTTCTGTATCCTACTTTGGCCCCAAGATTAATTACATAAATAGTACATGTGACTGCGCCACATCCGAACCAGACCAATTTATCATGAATGGATCCGGTCCACGGTTAGACGGGTAGTCACAGTGGTAGCAAGCGCCAACCGATGGCAGACCAACTGGTTACATGAATATTTCCCTATCCCAGACACCATTCCCATGCTGGCTCATTTCAGTTGGCACACAGTGCTGGAATTTGCAACATGTTTGCCCAAGGTAACAGCTAATCACAATCACGTTGGGCGTGTTCCGCTTTTAGTTTGGCTTTATCCCCACGCAAACTTTGCATAATCAGCGAACTGCAAGTCTCAGAATGTTGCACGGAGCTCCCCATCCACACGTGCTGCTCCTCGGTTTCACTGCAGAACAAAGTCAAGTCAGCTTCGGAATAGTTTATCATTGAAAGGATAACTAAACCTGGGCACCTTTGTCATAAAAGTGGAGAAAACTACCCGAAATGAGGAGAGAAAATTACCCAAAATAAGGGGAGCAAACTACCTGAAATAAGGAGAGAAAACTACCCAAAATGAGTAGAGAAAACTACCCGAAATGAGGGGAGTTATTAGTCGTTAGATAATGTCCAACTATCTTGGTAAGAGCATGCACGGACGCGGGTCTGAGTTGGACAAAAGCGGCTCAATCGCAATGCAACTGCCAATCACTTCATTTGACCCCTATGTACTTCCTTCCCAAGGTCAGTGCGACAACAAAATATCTCTAGGCGGCTTCTCAGCGTGCCACCATCAGTATCCTCGTCAAGTGAAGCAAGACACGAGGCTCATGGGTAAGCGGAGGGGCGGGAAGGGGAAGTTAGTTTTGTTGGAATTGAGGGACAATAAAGAAGTTGTATAACCCTCCTCCCATGTCTGCCTCTCCTTGGTGCGTGATAACTGACGGAGGCCTTGTGGGATAGACAAACAGGACCCCTCGGGTCCGACATCACATTTGGCGACGAGGCGTGTCGACTGATGCGTGTCGGGTCCCTGCTACAACGAGGGAAACCGAGTGAGGACCTCATACAGAGTCGCAGGTAGGAGGAGCCATGGGCGTGAAGGCCCCGCTGGCCCTGCCTGCAACCCCTGAAGGCGCGAAGTGGAAAATAACCCGGCGACTACAGCCGGTGAATTAAGCAAGGGAATCCAGTGGGCGCGGCAGTCCCCCTAGCCCTACCTCGTTGTCGGATGATGGGGGAGGATCAAGAAGCACCATAAAACGGTCCGGACACAGAGCACAGGACTCTGACGCGCACTTGTGTGCAAGATCGATCCGACAAGGCCCTGGAGGAGCCTAAATCCAGGAGAAGACATCCAAAGCCCAGCAGGAGGCCGAAGGCACGCAGCAGCAAGACAATCAAGGTCAGTCAGGCCAGGGGGACCCTGCCTAATAATCACAATTTACTGTGAAGAGAAGAAAGCGTAGATGCCACATGGCCCACCCCACAGTCAAGACTACTGTCCTCGAAGGACACAGATAGCAACCAAGATGTCGGAAGAAGACAACCTGACAGTAACCCTCACTCCAGCATGGGCCCTAACTTCAAGACTGCAAGACAGTCTTATCACACAAGTGATTATGAAACAGAAAAGGAAAACAGACAATTCAATTAGTGCATGGCAAAATTAAGGACACAACTTATCATATGATGGAAAATTAAGGACACAAAATCAAAAACTCATATGCTCACTAATGGCATTATTTCAACCTGTGCTCCAGCATACTCCCTCCTTACTTGGCTCTCCCCTTCTTTGGTTGTTCTTGGGTATTCCTATAGTTACATTGGACGATTCATATCACCAAGTGTTGTTCCTGTTGTCACTAGAGGCATCGGTTCTTCTCACTGACACACAGAGTGTATATTTGATCAACTTGTTAGCAGGATAAATGTGTCTAATGAGCTGTTTTATTGTTTGTTTTTTGTTTTCGCTTTCTCTTTTCTTGAGCCTTGTTTCTTGTTCATATGGTTCAATATTTGTTTTCGTTGTAATATTTTTAGATTTTTTGATTTTGGTTTTCTGATCTTATCATATGATGATTTGTGTCCTACATTTTGCCATGTATTAAATGGATTGTCTGTTTTCTTTTTCTGTTTCACAATCATGTGTGATCTCATATCATGTCAAATGTGTAATGCACATTTACATTAATTATTGTTTACCAATATTGTGTATGACAGCGCTTTCTTTACAGATCTCAAGATTTTCAAGTATTACTCTTTTTGATAGCTCAGGGGTGACCTATGATCTGATGAGATAGCAGCAGTCCTCTCCCAAATATCAGACTAGCAGGAATTATATATTCTTTGCACTAAGCGCTCTGATGCCCGGTTATCCATACACAGTTGTTTAATTTATCACACAAGTACCAACACACTTTGGTCTGTCGGAAACCATCAGTTTCTCCCCCAAAAGGAAGAGGTAGGTCAGGGACATTGAGGTGTGCATAAAGTCCATTGGGCCTCTGGAAGAAGAGAAAAAGCACTTTCTCCTCACACTATCCATAGGCCCCAACGTAAGACATTGTAGATGAATTGCCAACAGTGACAACGGATACCTACCCCAATCTCAAGACAGCACTCAAAGAGTATTTCACACCGCACACCAATGTAGATTATGAAAGACACATCTTTCACACCACCAAACAAATAAAAGGAGAATCAATGGACACCTATTTCATGCGACTACGGCTAAAACTAAAGCATTGTGACTTCAACAACTACTCAAATTAGGTAGCTCTAAGGTCACAAATCATAGCCGGATGCGAGTGCGCCGACTTCAGAAAGAGGTTATTACAGAAACCCCGTTCTCTGAAAGAAATACTGCACCTCGCACGATCAGACACAGTGCTGGCGTCTCAAGTGGAGGCTTTAAGTGACATTTAAATCTCCCTTGGAAAATCAGAGAACATACACAAACTAGACTTGACGCAAGCTAGCAAAGGAAACAGGGAACCCTTTTGCTACAGGTGTGGATATGAATTCCCCCGCGAGGGCGCCTGCCCCACCATTGGGCAACAGTGCTCGGCATGCAACAGAGACAACCATTTTAAAGCGGTGTGCCGCATGTACCGTAGCTAAGCTGGAGGTGAAGGCACCGGCGGAAGACCATCACAAGGCAGAGAGAGCAAACACAAAGTCCTCCAAGAATGTAAAACCAACTTTACGAGCCACCTCATCGAAGCCACAGAGATGACAGAGAAGAAAGGAATCTACAAGATAGAACATCGGGGGAATGGAGATCGAGCAAATCAACGACATTCAGGTTACAGGAGAAGAATGGGTGTGGTGCCTTGATGGGTGGTATCCCACTGAATTTGATCCATTTTGTTCATTCGATCTTCTTTCCCTTTCTACCTCTAGTTCGGGTCTCATCATTCTCCGTTTCTTTTCTTTGCTCTATTTTCTCCAAACATTTAGAGACTTGTTTTAAAATTGCTCAGCATGTCACTCGAAATATTGTTACATGGCTGAATGTATATTTTTGCGTTTACTCTTTGTAAAATATGGTCTTACCTTCTACACACGGTGTAAATATAAATCAGGATTGACTAACGTTTTTGAAGAAATAATCATCACAAATACAAAATAAAAAGACATTGGGCCTCATTACAAGTCCGGCGGTAGCCGTGCCGGTAAAATCGGCAAGCTGCTGCCGGACTCGTGCATTTTTCCGGTGCCTGGCTCCACGGAAACACCAGGGGATTACAACCCGGGTGTTCCTGGAAGTCAGGCGCTGCAAAAATGTAAATCCCCATTCCCATTTGAGTCCTGCAGGACTAAATGGGAATGGGGATGAGGGAAGCACAGGCACAGTTAATAACGGTGCTTGTGCTTCCCGGAAAGTCTGCAAGCGGGTGGGACGGCACCCGCCCGCAGACTCGTAGTGTGGCAGTCTGGTAACAACGGTGCCGGTAGGCTTACCGGCACCGCTGTTACCGGACCGGAAGACTAGTAAAGAGACACATTTAATGTTTCCCTCTGTGTACAGTGAGTGTTTTTACGTTCGATCATGGTAAATGGGATAATGAAAGTAAAATCCCTATCTTAAGAGAATCAGATATACAACTAGGGTTCTTTCCTTCTTTCCAGTGGTAGCCTTCCTATGCTTTTGTTGTTAACAGAAGGACTCACCTGGCCCTGGACCCCAGGATTGGATCTCCTAGCATCTGCAGAAGCATGGAAGTGGGTCCTGGCTCTCCCTACATCTCTGAACCACCAAGATTCCAGTTTGGTAACCTTCAACGCCATCTAAGCTGCTACACGGGAACTGCCAGAGTCATCCATGACTTCAATGCTAAGTTGCCTCCTCACCTCTGAGGTCACTTGATGCCAATGCCGAAACGTCAGTGTCTCCACATCTGACCCGCCGACTCTTCTAGCATCCCCAGCTCGACACCATCATCTGGTTGCCAGCTTCTTTGAGCTCCAAGCCAATGTAGCTGTAGTGCCTTGATGGTGTGTTGCGCCAGCCAAACCCGCTCGCCTCTGAAGGCAAGTCCCTGCTTCTCCATCCTTGAGATCACCAAGTCTTCCAGCCCTGCTGATCCAATACTGCCAGCTACTCCCATTGTCTTCAACCAGCAAGTAGACACCGCTGCTGCTGAACAGCACCGCATTGTTCAGGTTTGTCATCGCTTCCCCATGACTCAACCCCAGCCCTGCGCCCAAAGCACCCAGACTCCTGGTTCAATGCTAAAAAGCCTGGCCAAAGACAAGAATTAAGATACGATGCAGAGGCCTTTGCCCCGGTCCACTCTTTGGGACCATAGTGACTTTAAGCCAAACTTCTCTTTTTCTTACAAGACAATCTTGAACATTGCGATTATGCCAATTAGTGCATGAACATCACAGCTCATCTATCCAGAGTGTCATTCTACAGCAGGCTGCAATTTCTGTGCTTCTTTACAGGGGTGAGATTTTGCTAGTGTTTTTTAGTTAGTTTATTGGATCTTTATAAAAATAAATATTTTTATAGAGCCTTGATTGGGCATTCTTTTATTTTGGGGTCTCTGTACCTATGTTCTTTGGGTTGCTTCTGTCAACAGCTCACACCCCTCCTGAAGAGTATAGCCTGCCCTCAGCCCAGGGTACCACAAATGGCAAAGGAGGTGTGTCTGTTATGATTTGGGTTGCTGCTGCTTAAGTAGTAGTGTGGGGCTCAGTTGGCGGGTTAGTCACTACTCATCCCTGCACTCCTGCAGAACAGTAGTCATTTTGTTGCAGCGATCGTGATCAGAGAGCACATGTGGGTGTTCTTTTGGAGAGCAATATTCAAGTGCTGCAAGGGGCGGGCAGAATCTGCAGTTGGGTACCTTGGCATTGTGCAGGTTCAAGAGCAAGAGACGTACACATCTCTTACAGAGAAAGATGAATGCTGGGTTCTCAATGGGACACCAGCTTGGAAGGTTTGAAAGGTTGAAGGGCAGGCCCATACGCACAAAGGCTACAGGCTCCTCCCCTAACCGGGGTCATTGATTCTTAGGCGGTCTACATCTCCCCATCAGTATATCCTGTGCTACGGTCGTGTTCCCTTCGCATGTTTCCATGCACTTGACGTTCTATTCAGCGACTCCTTAGGGAAACTCCCTGGATGATGAGCTCAGGTATTTGGGACACATTCCCAGACACTTAATGGCCGCTTCAGAGGTATGCTTGAAGGATTCTCACCAGCACTACTGTTGTCACACCGGCATGTGAGAAATGATCCGATTGTCCGGGATGATAGCTTGTCCTTAAAGCTCCCGCCTTGATATAGGGCGACCTGGACTTTGAATCCTGGCTAGGCCGACTCAGCCATTCATCCTTAAGTGGAGGGTAAACAGTGTACCATTAAATTGGGTAATAATACCAGCGCTTAGAAGCAAGAGAACTGGATTGAAGCGCTGTTTAAGAAGCTGCTGCTATGTTTACAGGTACATGGCACGCTTGTGATGGAAATGCTGCTCTAAATCGAATCAGGCCTATGAATGTATTCTTTCATCCTGCTATATTATTTCATCTGCCACAGACAGTGGGGAGAGGTGAAGGTGGAAAGCAGCTTCCATGCTTCACAGTTGCGGCATCGGCAGTGAGCGCTGTGTGCAGCCGCGGGCCTTGGTTTGGTGATGGCTATTTAAGCGGAGGATCAAGCGCTCAGGTCATATAGTGCCTCGAGGCCAGACCGCGTCAGAAGACGAATGCCAGCCTATTACATTTATTTTTTAAATCATCTTTTGATAAAGACTCGCTCAGAGCACTTTAGGAGTTGAAATATTGTTTCACCTGACTTTGAGTCAGCGGGATCTGTTGGAAGAGCACGCCGTGGTATCATCTGAAACCTTGGCATAATGTATTTTTCACGCGGTAAGCAGGAGCATGCGGTACAAGTAATACTCAATGCAGAGCGGCCAAAGGCCCCTTGGGATCCCCTTTGACTAATTTCCTTGGTTCTTCTTGTACTTACTTTTTAAATCTTCCCCAATCTCTACTTGCAGGATTCCTGCTGCAGAATGTGTAAGACATTTAGTTCTCCAAGGCCCCTTGTCCTGAAAACAAGTAGGCACTATGGAAAATTCCCAATCCAAAATGAATATGTGCTAGTACAGCATACGGCTAATGTAACGCCGTTCCAACTCATATAGCCTCTTCCCCTTGTGTGCGCCCCCACCTGACCATTCCAATGACCTAATGAATGCTGCCTAGGTAGCATGATTTATTAATGAGGTCCCCGATTTCTTATTTTCAAAACAAAATAATCAGGATGGGGAGATCCAAAACAGAGACACAGAGGTGCTAAGCGTGTGTATTTATTCTATAACTACACAGGAAGAGGTAAGTATCTGTACAATTTATTTTACATTACTTCCGATAAGCACGAAAGGTGGTATAGAGAAGACGGACAGGGTTGGTTATGCAGTGGTGACACAGGTGGGTGCAAACCTCTGGAGTGTAGAGGTCAGTATTACATTGAGATGCATATTGCCTCGTGTATCGAGGGGGTATAAAGACCCGCTGTTGAACAAAACCACAAAGAGCACACAATAAACTTGAAAGTGAACAGGTACAAGTAGTGATGCTGTTGTGATGAGTAGTCATAACCAACCCTGTCCGTCTTCTCTATACCACCTTTCGTGCTTATCGGAAGTAATGTAAAATAAATTGTACAGATACTTACCTCTTCCTGTGTAGTTATAGAATAAATACACACGCTTAGCACCTCTGTGTCTCTGTTTTGGATCTCCCCATCCTGATTATTTTTTTTTGTGTATTATACGTATACCCACCTGGGTAAATCGGGACCTAGCCAGGTGCCCTAAAGATTTAAATATTATTTTCAAAACAGACAAGCAGGTTTCCGCTCATCTCACTCCACGGAAACTGCTCTCATGAATGTCTCCAATTTCATTGCCTCTGCTAAGCACTCCAACATATCCTCCATCCTGATTCTCCTTGACCTGTCTGCTGCCTTTGACTGTCGATCACTTTGATCTCCTTAATACGCTCTTTCTTCTTGGGAATTCACGATCGCACCCTTGCCTTGATTGAATCCCACCTTGCACCTCGCCAATTCCCTTTCACCCGGAATAAAATCACCTCTCAATTCGCTCCTCTAGCTGTTGGTGATTCACAAGGCTCTGTCTTGGGTCCCCTCCTCTTTACCTTCTACTCCTCTGTTCTTGGGACTCTGTTGGGGCTGATTGTGGTTCTCATACCAACTACCGACACCCAAATCTTATTCTCTTTTCCTGAACTCTTCTCTGATCTTTCTATCAAAATTTCTAGCTGTCTCTTTGCCATTAAATATTGGATGGCTTTGCACTCTCTGGTGTTAGACTCAACCAAAACAGAGGTACTCTTCTTCCCTGACAAAAGCTCTCTCTCATCGCTTTCAATGCCTGTCCAGTTCCCACCTGGCAGTCTCCCCTACTCTTCTTGAGCTAGAAACCTCGTTGTCATCTATTCCCCTTTTCACATCTTCTCCGCTTTCATCTCCAAAACTGGAACAGCAGCTCGCCTCATCCTCCTAAATATCAGGAAAATCAGGCACTGCCTTCCTTTCAACACTGCCAAGCATCTCTTAACCACTCTTGTCTTCTCCAAACTGGATTACTGTGCCAGCATTCTCTTTGGTCTCCCCAGCTGTGCTTTCTGTCCTCCCGATAAGATCCTTAACTTCTCTACCAGGACTCTCTTTGGACTCGCCCACACCTCACACCTACTTCCTCGTAGCAGGCCAGATGGCTGACGATGCAAAACAGGGCCAGATTTAAATGTCTTCTTCTGGTTCGCAAATCTATCCATGGTAAGGCACCACTGTATCTATCCTCCTCTATCCAACACTACAGGCCTTCTTGTAACCTCCACTCTGCCTCCTCAACTACTCTTGTGGCTCCTCGCCCTCCCTGTGCTTCCGCTCTTCTCTCTTCTTGCTCCACTTGCATGGAATAACAGGACATCAGAGAAAAAAGTCCACATGGATTTGTTTATAACCAAACTAAAATCCTACCGCTTCGGCCCCGATTTTACCCTCTTAACCTACCTCTCATCTGCTTACTAGCTAACATTTTCCCCCACCTCTAACCTGCCTCTGTCCCTCACTTCCGCTGCCTCCACTCTAGCACGTCATCCCTCATGGTCACATCCCTAACACAGCTGGCCGTACCGTCTACCTCCACTTAAAAATGGCTAATGTTGGTTGTCCTTAATCTATGTACACCCATGTTTTGTCCCCGGTGACTGTTCCATTTACTCCCCCTACTACCTGGTCAGAATTTCACTCGAACTAACCCCATTGTAAGGAGCTCGCAGCTCCCTGTAAAATCGGGTTTATTATCGTACATTCTTTTATGATCAAAAGAGCCTTTTTCCTCCCGGTATGCATAAATAAATACATAAATAGATTTGTTCTGATTTCATTGCGCGGCCCCTGTACTCTTCCTCTCACACGATGGCTGGAGTATATGAACAATAAGCTGCCACAACAAGCTGCCCAGAGCTTTGTATCATAGGCCTTTTGCATTATTTCTAGCCTTTTTGCTCAGCCTGTATAACCTGCAGACCCTATTATGAAACATGTATATTTTGTATATTTCAATGTAAATACGTCTAACTGTATCATGTCTGAAACTAAACAATGCGCCTGGTTGCCTTCGGGCCTTGTGCACTATACAAATAAATAAAATACAAATACAAAATACGGTCTGACACCACCGCCAAACCCGTCTGAAGAGGAGTGGGGGCCCATTTCAACATGATGGATGGGTGCCCCACTTTGCTTATGTGGAAAACAGTCTGAGGCACCCGTGGGGTGCATACATTAAAATGGAGACCAAGAATAACCGCCATGGGTTAATAGCCACTGATTATAACGAGACAGCCAGCCAGCAGGGAGCTCAACCACTAAATGCACACTGAAAAGCTATAAATCCCTCTTTGACAGATATGGACTGATGTGGAGGAACCAGTGTTAAAATGCAACAAGGTGATAAGAAAACGTTTGTAAACCCCTCCTCCCCCACCAGGGAAGTGATGGCAGGAGGAGCTTCAGCAAACCCAGTTTGTAATGTGAGAGCACATTAAAAGCCTCAGAACGAAAGTATTTTAGAAAGCCATATATTGCCGTGTTAATAGACTGCTGGCTGGCAAGATAGGGGCCTTTGCTGGGGCCACCCCCTAAGGCTCGAGGCCCCTTTCCGACGCCGTCGCTGGCACCTGAGTAGGAGCGTGTTTCTCGGAAATACGAGACCTCCACGAGCTGCAAATGATGGCTGGCGACAAAGAATTAGAAATCATTTAGTTATTAAACAAGTCAATCTAGTTTAATTCACGGAAAGGGTGTATGCCAGCCTGAAGTAGGCTATGCATTACTGCATAACTAGGCGGTCACCGGAGTAAGGTATTGGGCATGGCAAACTAATATGGGTTACATTTTTTTAAAAATGCATTCTGAACAATTCTCATAATTAAATGTTTGCCTGACATGCATACAAAGAAATTGACCTGGCACTGACTCTAAAATGTGTCATTGTTTGAAACACCTCGCTAGGAACATGTGCCATGTTCATTTGTGTGGTACCATTGCTGAGGCATCAAGGGATCCCGTTTTTTACAAGCGAGTGTGAACAAGTGTTGCGAGAGAAAGGCGCCAATAAGTGTAGCTCGCGCTGCACGCCCCTTGCACCTCAACATGGTTTCGGCTCAATGGGCAAAGAGGTCGACCTGAGGTGTAAAGATGGCGAGCCGTAATATGTAGTGTGCTCAGAAGTAGAGAAGTGGTGTCATCTGGGGTACCCTGACCAGGGCCGTCATGAGGGGGGGCAGGAGGGGTAAACTGCCCTGGGCCTTGCGCTTGCGGGGGGCCTCGCGGCACCCTCTCCTGAGTAGAAGGCAGCACAGTCCACCCGTGTCCTTTATTCACATGAGAGGCTGGTCCCTGACCCCCTCGGGGGTGATGGGCTGTGGCCACTCAGGTGACTAGGAGGCTTCAATGCTGGCCTGAGAGTATGTAGGAGAGCTTCTGAGAAATAAAGGAATGGAGGAGCACAAGGCTGCCTGATTTCGGGGCCTTTTTGTAATGCTGCAGTGATGCCCAAGAGATGGTGTTAGTTCCTTGAATGCCTCAGATCTCCGAATGATCTGTTTTTGGTCGATTTCCATTAAACTTGTTGTTTGTTAGAAAGCTTGGGCCCGCACTCACACAGAGGTTTTCGGCGCATTGCAGGTGATAGGCCTTAAGTGGTTCTTCACAATCAATGTTGATTTTACAATTCCACTCTTATTTGGAGGGTGGAAATGTAAACAAAAAAAAACAAAAAAACATAAATAGTGTAATATCTAAAGAGTGGACTTCCTCACGCACCCGCTCAGCCACCCTCATACACACAAGGATACGCCGACTCAGGAGTTGGGGTGCAACACCTCTTTACTCAACAGATAACTATCTCGAACTGCCTTGTGGGCGGTAACCCCGCCCTCATGCACACGTGGGTCGCAGCCCACTGATTATTAAACACAGACAGAGGACTCATCCTCTAAACATGTAAATAGTGACGACACCACACCCTCCCGTTACTAAACATTTAGTGGTGCCCTCAATTAATTTCTTCGATGAGGCGATGAGGCTTCTTTCTCATTCTCTGGGGTCGACAATCCGCTCTTGCCGCCGTGTCAGTCCATGTTTCTACTGCCATGTCATTTTCAGAGTCTTCTCGATCTCCTTCATAAGGCGCGTCCCATTGAGAGAAAGTGTCGTTCATGTTGGTGACACCAGAAGATGGGGTGTCAGGCATCCGCCTAGAATGAGACGAATTTCTTGTGACGGACCGGCGATCCCCCTCAGCAGTGATGAGTGATCCCTTCTTCTTGATAATGATGAGTTTCTCTTCACTGAATGGAGCTACATTTTTCCGCTGTTGATGTTGTCTGACCACTACCAGGTCTTCTGCTGCTAGGTCACTTCCCTTGGCCCGGCGAGTTGCCATCGGCACTTCGCTTCATGTTCTCTTTCATGAGTGTGTCCTTCTTCCTCATTTCGGTGTCATTCTCGTATTGATCCTCGTCGGCTATTACGTGGGTTAGTCGCGTTCTGATCGCTCACCCAAACATTACCTCCGATGGCGACTTTCCTGTGGTGCTGTGTGGGGTGTTTCTGTAGTCTCGCATCAGTTGGTATAGTAGTTTTTCAACAGGTTCTCCTGTGAGTCGTGCAATTTGTGTCGTGCGTTTGATGTTACTCATGAACCTTTCAACAGTCCCGTTTGCCTGTGGCCACAAAGGTGTTACTTTTCTGTGGCGGAACCCCATGTATTCTGCGAATCTTTGGAAGTCTTGTCCAGTGAATGGAGGTCCGTTGTCAGCCTTGACTACCTTGGGTATTCCGTATATTGCGAACATCCGATCCAGTGCTGGTATGGTGTGATGGGCTGAGGTGGACGGGACTATCTGCAGGTCAGGATACCTTGAGTATTCGTCCACAGCTACTAATATACATTCACCCCCTTCCATGGGCCCAAAATGGTCGATGGCTATTTCTTCCCATGTTCCTTCGGGTAGTGCGGTCATGCTTAGCGGTTCAGGGACTGTATGTGGCTTCACGATGGCACAGGTGGGGCAATTTTGCAGTAGTTCTTCCACGGATGTGTCTAGCTGGGGAAACCAAAGTTTTTGTCTTAGCATCCGTTTAGTGGATACAATGCCCCTGTGTCCTTCGTGTGCTAGTTCTAGCACCTTCTGTCATAAGCTTCTCGGTATTACAAGTTTTGTCCCTTTCAGTAGTAGTCCTTCCTCTGATTTTGCGAGTTCTTCTTTCACAGCTAAGAGGCATGTGATGTCTTGTTTAATGTCATCATTCATGGTTTCGCGGAGCTGCTTTGCATGCTTCCATCGCCCTGTTTCTAGGCATCTTAGGATGGTTTGTATTCCCTGGTCTGTATTGGATTCCCGTGTTATTTGCTCCATGTCAAGTGCTTGCTGTGTGCTGCTGTGGATAACATATCTTATATATTGATCCGCGATGGATGTTTCTGGTCCACTCTTTTCTCTTGGGTGGCGGGAGAGAAAATCTGCAGGGTTTTGTTCCTTCCCTGGCCTGTGTATGATCGTGAATTGGTAGTCCTGCAGCCGAAGAGCCCACCTGGCTATTCTAGGTGGCATTTTTGCTTGAAGATTGCCATAAATGAACGTGAGTGCCTGGTGGTCTGTTACGACTATGAAAGGTTTTCCATATAAGAAGAGGTGAACATGCTCGCCGGCCCAGACGACCGCCAGCCCTTCCTTCTCTGCTTGAGAGTAGGCTTGTTGAGTTTTGGAGAGGCTTCGACTGGCGTAGGATACTATGTGTTTTCCACCTCCCTCCTTGTCGTCCAATTGCGTGAGAATTGCGCCTAATCCAACGGGACTGGCATCAACGATGAGTTCTGTGGTCTTTCTGGGGTCAAAATATGCCATGTTTCTGGCATCAGAGATGCAGTCTTTAATGATTTGGAATGCTTCTTGGCATTTGGGTGACCAGACAAACTCGGTGTTAAGTTTGGTGAGAGCTCTGAGAGGTTCGCTGATGGACGCGAAATCTCGTATGTACCTTGTGCAATAGCTTGCAAGTCCTAAGAAAGATCTGAGGTCTGAGGTCGTCGTGGGTGGTTCAGCTTCATGGAGTGCGCTAACTTTTTCGGGGTCAGGCGTCATGCTCTTCTCCGAAAATATGTGTCTGAAGAATCTGAGTGTCTTCTTGCGAAATTCACACTTTTCCTTTTTGAGTGTTAGCTGGGCTTCTTCCAGAGCCATGCAGACTCTCATTAGCGTGTTGTCGTGTTGCTCTCGATTCTGACCGAACACTAAGATGTCGTCGCTATAGTTCAAACAGTTGGGCACGTGTTTGATGACATTGTGAATTTTTGCTTGAAAAATTTCTGCCGCAGAGGATATTCCAAAACTAAGCCGCTTGTAGCGGAATAGACCTAGATGAGTGGCAAATGTTGTTATATATCGGGAGTTCTTGCTGAGCTCTAGCTGGTGATAGCCTTTATTTAGGTCTAACTTAGAGAATATTGTTGCTCCATTCAGCAGGTGCACCATGTCTGTTATTCGAGGAGCTTGGTGTCGTTCTCTCAGGATGGCTTCATTTGGTCTCCTCATGTCCACACATATCCGGATATCGGGGGAGTCTCTCTTGGGCACCGGCACTATGGGGGAGACCCATGGTGTGGGGCCTTCCGCTGGCTCAATGATGTCTGCCTCAAGTAGTTTGGTTAGTTCATTCTCAACTTGCTGTTGAATGTTGATGGGGATACCCCTGTAATGCTGCGCTATTGGCATGACACTGGTGTCGATGTGGAGTTCAATCTGTTTGGCCTTCAGTTTTCCGAGGCCTTTGAATAGTGCTGGGAAAACTTGGTTGATGCTTGCCGATGGGTCTAAGTATTTGTGCACCATGATGCGGTACAATATGTGAATGAGTCCCATCTCTATGGCTGACCGATATCTTAGGATGCATCCGCTCTTGGTGGCAGCCTCTAGCACGTGCATGGGGATGTTTTTCTCATGTTCCTTGTATTTGCATGATGCCATGAAGAACCCTTTGCATGCCAGTGGTGTTTTTGAGACATATGGATAGATGAGGGCTCGTGCTGGCTGTAGATGAGGAGCGTTTGGTATGCTTTTGTATACTTTCTCACTGATCACGTTCACGGTTGCTCCCGTGTCTATCAAGAATTCGGCGGCTGTTTGATTGATTTGCATTCTTAATATTGGGCTGTGTTCTTTTGCCGTGTTATTTCCAAGGGTGTATAGATATCCCTTTCTCCGCAGTGTTTCTTGGTGTATCTCCTGTCTGCGGGATGTCTCTTCCGATGATGCACTTGACACGCTGTCCGACTGTGACTGTTCTATGAGGCACCGTACGTATGTCCTGGGCCTTCTCCTTGTTTTAGATGAGGTGGTTTTGTTCTCCCTCCAGTCTCTCTTCTCTTGCCTTCTTTCGGGTTGTTCATCGTGGTGTCGGTGCCGCCCCTTGTTCATGGAGTTGGTGCACTGCTCAGTGGTGCTGTGCGGGCTGGTTCTGCTCCAGTTCCATTGTGGTTCTTCCACTTCTCCCGGCTCCTTTCATTTTGCTGTGAAATATCAAGCATACAGACTTGTAGTGGTTGTCGCCGCCACATGCGGAGCAGGTCTGGCCCATAGCGGGGCACGTATCTTCATGCGGGTACTCATGTCCGCACCTGTAGCACAAGGGGTCACTGTTGGTTCTCATTGTCCCTTCCAATTTGTTGATACTTTCGTGTTTCCTGTGCGTGATCTTTATGTCGTCCAGTCCTTCCACTTGCGCCGCGAGTGCAGCATCTGACCTTGCCAACCGCAGGATTTCCTCCAGGCTTCTTGGCTGTTGTAGTAGCCTCTTCCGAAAATCTGCGCTTTCACAGCCCACTATGATCTGCGACCTGAGGGTCTCCTCATTGGAGTAATTGTTGAAATCACAGTGTTTCATTTTCGATCTTAGTCTCATGACAAATGCGTCCATGGTTTCTCCTCTGATCTGCTTGGTAGTGTGGAATATGTGGCGTTCATAGTCAACATTTGTGTGGGAATTGAATTATTCCGTGAGTGTTGTTTTTAGTTTTGCATAAGTGTCTATGGTGTTTTCTGGTATTTCGTCGAGGATGTCTCGCACATTTGATCCTACCGCATGGTTTAGGAGTTTTAATTTTTGTTCATCCTCTAGTGGTCCAGCCGCTTTTAAGCATACTTCGAAATCTCTCAGCCATATTTTCCATCTAGACCCGAGGGTGCCGGTGTCAGTGAGGTCAAAGTAAGCTGGTAATTGAGCTAGGAGGCTGTCTGTCATTTTCCTGTGGTCTCTTCTGGCTGGAGTCACTGGGACCGTTAGTGACTCTTCTTCCGAACCACTCTCTCTGGCTGGGATCCCTGCGGCCCTTGAAGATGCTCCTCCTGACCCGCTCATTGGCTGATTTTAATAGCCCCTCTTGCGGCTTTGTCGTGCTGCAGTGACTCTTGTGTCCTAGGTGTGGTGAGGCCCTCGTGACTGGCGGGGCGCTGTGCAAGATGTGCAGTGGCTGGTTCGTGGGGCCTTGCTTTGTGGTTCAGATTTGGGGCTTATGAGGCCTGGGGCCTAGGAGGCACGTGTTGTAACTTGTTGGCGCCTTTTCATGCGTCGTGTTAAAGACATGTGACCTTATCCTTGTTGGGGATAGGTGGGAGGGTCGTGCCCTTACCGTTGCTTCAGGAGTTTCTTTCTGGCCGTTGCCGTCGGCGGGAGGCCAGTGCTCCTCGACCGCCCGGAATTCTGTGCAGGGAGCCACTGCTCCACCTGCGGATTATAGGATGCCTGCCGGCGTTGCCGTTGGCGGGAGCGAGTTTCTTCCTCCGCGCCCGGGGAAAGATACGCGGCGAGCTGCTGCGGTTGCTCCACCCGCGTGGTGCGTGCGTCGGAGCCCATCCGGAACACACGCGCAGGGCTCTTTCAGACGGTGGGGAGCCTTCCCGCTCTGACCCACTGTCTCCGGGTGTCCGAACCGGGAGATGTTCCGCCGCTCCAGTGGTGCTTGATCGCACGCCACGAGCACTTGGAACTCGAGATGGCGGGCACGGTGAGACAGGTGTCCGCCTCGTCGCCAGTGTAATATCTAAAGAGTGGACCTCCTCACGCACCCGCTCAGCCACCCTCATACAACCAAGGATACGCCGACTCAGGAGCTGGGGTGCAACACCTCTTTACTCAACAGATAACTATCTCGAACTGCCTTGTGGGCGGTAACCCCGCCCTCATGCACACGTGGGTTGCAGCCCACTGATTATTAAACACAGACAGAGGACTCATCCTCTAAACATGTAAATAGTGACGACACCACAAATAGAAACGCTCATGCTTTCCACAAATGTTGCTGTTCTGGGCACTGCAATGCAGACCGGAGTCTGACCGGACCTCCACGTATTTTCTGGATTCCCTTGAGGACCAAATAGCATGCGCAAAGGCATTTTGCGCATGCCGTTTTCTGTTCCGTGTATCAGCCCTCACATGAAACGTGGGCCTTTTCACTTGCGCAGTCCACACAAACAAGTAGGTAAAATCCAGCGCTGGTCAATGGGCTGGCTCTCGCCGGATCCGAGATCCAGCCGCAGATCTCTAGCCGGATTGCAGCATCCGGCTTGCCTCTGCCTCAGCCCCGGCAAACAACCTACACTACGCCCTGTGCAAGACCTTTTCGGGGCATTCCCATCCCCCTTCCTCCTGTGGAGACCAGGGCGGCGGTGCACCGAAAATACGGTTTACTAATTGACTGTCAATTACTCAACTGAGGGACAGGGAGAAAAGTTTCACCGCGCCAGGCCCCACACAATACAAGAACCGCAAGGGGCTCAGTTGCTGAGTGTGTTTGATCGTGTCAATTGAGCCCCCTGCTGTTCTTGTGTTGTGTGTGGCCCAGTGATAGCAAATAAAGGGCACCTTGCATCTAGCTCACTGTCATGCAAACCTAAGTTTGAGTCCGATACTTAAGTTTGCATTACAGGGAGCTAGGGGCAAAGTGCCTTTTATTTGCTGCCCCTGAGGGAGTTGGGGGTTGGGGGTGATGTGCCAGTCCTGCCTATAATAATAATTTAGCATTTATATAGCGCTACGAATCTTCAGGCATCTGACCGCTGCTTATTGTTGACCACAGTGTGTGGTGCTCATTTATCGACCTCGGTAGGATGAAAAGCTGAGTTTGGCGCTGCCGGGATTGCGCTCTACTCACTGTGCATGTAATCTGAATGGACCATTATACAACAGCTGTACCTCACTGTCCCTACATTTACTGTCCCCCACATCTCTTGCCCAACAGGTTTAAGTACTGGGGCGTCCAGAGTTGCTTCTGCCTTTGCTTGGTTTGCTGAGGGACCTCCCATGCATAGCACCTTAGCAACATATGCGAGGCTCTGCCCCACTTGATCGGAAACATGGATGCGAGGATGCCTGCAAAATCACCTTGAGAGTAAATCATTGATTTCATCTCAACTAAGACCAAGGGAAGCTTTGTTCGCTCTGGCACGTAACAAGCAGGAGGCCAAGGCGGAGAGATCCCTTGGGAGCTCCCTCTGTGCACTGTCCATTTGGATAGTCTCACACGCAAGTGAAAATATCAGACCTCAGTCCAAAATAACTTAGCAGACTTCCAAAGTGCCATGACCGGTTGCTTGACGAGACACCAGCCAATGCACTGTACCGTGCACTGGCGCCTCCCTGAGCTGAGACACCAACCAATGCACTGTCCATGCACTGGCGCCTCCCTGAGCTGAGACACCAGCCAATGCACTGTACCGTGCACTTCCGCCTCCCTGAGCTGAGACACCAACCAATGCACTGTACCGTGCACTGGCGCCTCCCTGAGCTGAGAGACCAGCCAATGCACTGTCCATGCACTTGTGCCTCCCTGAGCTGAGACACCAGCCAATGCACTGTACCGTGCACTTCCACCTCCCTGAGCTGAGACACCAACCAATGCACTGTACCGTGCACTGGCGCCTCCCTGAGCTGAGAGACCAGCCAATGCACTGTCCATGCACTAGCGCCTCCCTGAGCTAAGACACCAACCAATGCACTGTCCATGCACTGGCACCTCCCTGAGCTGAGACACCAACCAATGCACTGTACCGTGCACTGGCGCCTCCCTGAGCTGAGACACCAGCCAATGCACTGTCCTGTACACTGGCGCCTCCCTGAGCTGAGACATCAACCAATGCACTGTACTGTGCACTGGCGCCTCCCTGAGCTGAGACATCAACCAATGCACTGTACTGTGCACTGGCGCCTCCCTGAGCTGAGACATCAACCAATGCACTGTACCGTGCACTGGCGCCTCCCTGAGCTGAGACACCGGCCAATGCACTGTCCATGCACTGGCGCCTCCCTGAGCTGAGACACCAACCATGCACTTTACCATGCACTGGCGCCTCCCTGAGCTGAGACACCAGCCAATGCACTGTCCCGTGCACTGGCGCCTCCCTGAGCTGAGACCCCAGCCAATGCACTGTCCCATGCACTGGCGCCTCCCTGAGCTGAGACACCAGCCAATGCACTGTACCGTGCACTGGCGCCTCCCTGAGCTGAGACACCAACCAATGCACTGTACCGTGCACTGGCGCCTCCCTGAGCTGAGACACCAACCAATGCACTGTACTGTGCACTGGCGCCTCCCTGAGCTGCAGTCCCGTGAAGGGCAAAAGCCATAGTTGCAAACACAGTGTCCGATCTTAGATCTGCTGTTTCAGATCAATTCACGAATCATTTTGCGGTAAAATGATTTGTGAATTGGATTGATACAGCAGATCTCGGATACACTTGCAGAAGCATACAGCCCGATTCATGGAATTATTTGCGTGAAAAGCGCAAATTTGCGCGCCTTTCTGCCCGAAAATCCCCATACTTGAAACAGGGATTTTCGGGCAGAAAGGCGCGCAAATCTGCGTTTTTCACGCAAATAATTCCATGAATCAGGCTGTTAGAGTTGGAATGGACCTGCCAGACCGTTTGGGAGACCCCCATTCATGATAGCGGAACGGAGGGTATTCAGATGTTGCAAGCTGGCGTTTTTACATGATATAGTACAAGTGACAGGAGGATCCCTGGGTAAACCGAGCAGCTTCCTGCAAGGGATTCCTGGGGGGCACCTCCTCAAGGTCATCCTTCAAGAATGCAACATCATTTGACCTTCCACAATTCAGGATTGTGGCCTGGATGGAGTTCCCGGGTTGCCGTGCCTATTGGCACAAGAGATAAACTGCTCACATGGTCATTGCCCCCCTCCGGCCCCATTATGGTGACATCACGAGGCATGAGAAGCCCAACATGGCTGCATCAACTTATCCAGATGAAGAAACATGTGAATGCGCAACATCAGCTTGCGTCCAACGTGAGCAGCAGCTCCTGTCCCCGGGCAGGCGCCTTCGCCTCGGCACTTAATGAGGGAAATCGTTTTTGAAATGACAACGTCAGCACTTCAGGAGGTGTACGAGACAAGACAATCGCTTCCCATGGGCCTTGCCTCTGAGAAGCGCACCTAGGGCAACGCGCGCCAATCAATTACTCGACGCATTAGAGGGATGCAGCCTTGATTAAAAGGCAATTACCAATTGCAATGAAAGAATGGAGGAAAACCATGCACCCATGAAATTGCAGACATGGAAACTGCACTGCAAGAGGCAAAACAACCAGGGAACAGGCTTTTATTTTTATTTTGAAGCACCCTAGAACAAGGTACTAATGCCGATAAGATTGTCCCCCTCCATCCTACACTGCCGCAAGGACCTGAAGACCCTACACTTCAAAGAACATTTCTCCCATCCCTGATCTCTCCACTCACCCTTAGTTTTGCTCCGCTTCACCCTAACCCACTATCTTTCCCAGCTCCTCTGCTACCCCGCACCTTTACTTGTAACCCCCTGGTTGTGCCCCCGTGTACAGTGTGGCTTTGCTACCCGTCCAGCAGGGGCGTTGCTGGGGGGGGGCTAAGGGGGCTATAGCCCCTGATCTTTTGGTTGTAGCCCCGGATAGAATCTCAGGAGCTACAGCCAAAAGTCTAGCTAGCCCCCAGTCCCAACAGTTAAGACATCAGCTTAGCCCCGGGTCTTTTGCAGACCTAGCAACTCCCCTGCCGTCCAGGTTTACACTTTGTAAGTCCCATATGTACACACCTACTGTTATGTTTTTCAAGGTGGTAGCTTTACCAGTCCTGCAAGTAATTACAGGCAGTAGTTATGTACTCAGTGCGCAACCATTTCCTCATCTGGCAATCACTCTGACAGCAACATACTCAACATTAGGTTGCCCTACTTCCTGCCAGTGTGCCTGTGTTTTTGGAATAATCGTTGCATTCTGTTGTATATCTAGGGGTATCCTGGTGTACTAGGTTGGCCCCGATGTATAGTACGGATGCTCCTGATGGGTATCCAATACAACAAGTGTCTGGAAACTTTGGCTCTCTGGACATTTTGGATGATAACTCCTATCAGATCTAGCCAGTATAGTCAATGATGAGGGATCATGGGAGTCGTAGTCTCAGACCTCTAGAGAGCCGCTGGTCGCAGACGCTTGTAATACAAAAATTGACAACTCTATGTACCCCAGTGTGCCTCTATTTTCTGAAAAACAATTTACGTGCCATTCAAGGTGGACCCCTATGCCCATGTTGACCTCGACATTATTATTATGCTGAAATGACCAGACATGCATTTTATGTCTGGCTGAATGAAAAAATCAGCATCGCATTCAATGGCACATTATTCGACGACCGGCCAATGCAGAAGACTCATTAATAACAGCATGGCTCAAATCTTCTGTAAAATGGTTTTCCCTAGTGTGCAATTTCAACTGCTCGGGTACCCTCAATTAACACCCGATGACTCCATGAATCACTAAAGTCTCTTATATTTGATAACCACAATAGGTATCTGTTCTAAAAAAAACACAACTATATTAATGGAGCATCCAAGCCGTCTATCCTTATAGCTGTAATTTCAATTTCTGCACAAATCTAGTAATTCAAATACATTTACTAGTAAGAGAACTTAATGCTGCAATACTCAAAGTAGCCAGAGCAATGGAAACGCATGGGCAGTGCTCTGGTAATGCCCACGCAGTGGCCTCCGAATACACCACACCTGTCACTTTTCTCTACTGCGGCTTCTTTTAAGGATGGGCCAGGGGTTGATCTGCTTTGCAAGCTGGCCCCAGTCGATCATGTGCCTCTTTCCTGAGAATTCCAAGCATGATGCTAGATGTGATGGGCCTCTTCATGGTTGGGCGCAACTGCGCGCTGAGAGGTGGGATTACACCAGCAACCCCTGGGCTTCTGAGGACTAAGTCCACGGGACAGTCGACGCTTGCTACACCTGCTCACTTGGCAGGTATTTAATCTGGCCTAGAGTTTCGAAGCGCTTCATCCCTGTGCAGACTCACCAACAGGTAAGAACACTCCTGTTCCTCAAATTAGGAACGGGGATCATAGTTTAGAAGCTCATCGGATACTTCCACACCCACTCCACCTCTGCCTGTGCGTAGACCGCTGGTATAGCCTCTCCCTGACATTCTCTGGCCTCTGTGTGGAGCCCAGCACACATTTTCGGTCTATGGGTTGCTCTTAGCAACATTGCTTGGCAATTCTTTCATCATTCATAACCTCAGCTTTTTTATGTCATTCTTGCCTCTTGTGTGTGATATCATGCTAGCCTCGAGGGGAGCAGGGAAGAGAAGGCGGCTGGCTCAGCTTGGAAGTATCCCATCTCATCCAACCTTTAATGTATTCCTTCAAAGGATGTTCGTTCTGTGCTGCGTGTGTGATCCAGTCCCAAGAAGTCTTTTCGGCCCACTTATTGCCGCGTGTCTGCCTTGCCTATGCAATTATCTGCTACATGCTTCTTGAGCAATCCTCTCTTTCATAGCCTGCCCGTCCCGTGTGGGAAGCGGCATACGCCTAGAGTAGAGATATCGGGTTAAACCAATGGCATCAACTGATGATCAATATCAAAGAACGCGAGGAACCCCATGCGTATGGAAATGTGAGAGATCGAAATGTATGCAAAGCAGCCTAAATTATGCAGAATAAGTCATGAGTTTAGCTCATACTTATGTCAATTGTCTAAAAACAAGATGAACTGAGATTAACCAGGATAAACCAAGTCTTTAGAAAGCGGAGTCGAGAGTGAAGAAATCAGGTTACAGAAAGAACATAGAATGGAAGTTAAGAAACGAGAATATCTGTTCTGTTAATTCAAGAGCCTAACATTTTTTGAAACAGACAGTATATTTATTCAAAAGTACAGGAATCGGGTTACGTCACAAGTTATGAGCATGTTACTAGCCACAGAGTAGTGTAAGAGAGAGGAAAAGCTTCTGATGTCATTATGGAGGTTCCACAACCTCAGTACTAGTGGTGGTCAAAGGCTCTTTCTAAAATACCTCTGCATTCTACTTTCATGGGCGGGGTAAGGCTCTAGGCCTAGTGCGGAAAGGACTGCTAGAGGGTTGAGGGCACAATAAGCACAGGGAAACACAATTAAAAGAATTGGATCTTTGTCCAGATAAATGCTAATAAAGATTGGCCTCTAAATCAGTGTTTATTATGGATTGCAATTGCCAAAATATCCAAGGCAGAGTCTCAGTGGCCTTATACGGTAAAGGCGGGCTGAGGCCCTAGAGGGGTTTGTAGAGGTTTGGCCGGTTGTAAAAAGTTACTTTGGTATTTAAACAGTTTCTGTAGAACACACATTATTAAAAGGGCCTTCAATATTCCTTCCAAAGAAACCACATATGCATCCCACTGAAGCCTGCCTCGGCCAGGGACTCTCAAGATGTCAAAACGAGGTTAACAGAGTATAAAAGATGCTACTTGGAAATGTGACAGGGTTTCTTTAAAGGGATTCAGGCAGCAGGTTAAACCAGGAATATTTGAACCAGGTTGTTCCAATATTTTAGAAATCAGGTTAAGTGAAAATGAGAGGTTAATGGAACCTGTATACTAATAGGTTTAAGTCAATAGACTAGGGGAGAAGTACAGAACACAGCTCAAACCAAAATGAATGACTATAACGTTAATACAAATATTTGAACAAAAGGTTGACCAACAATATAGAGAGCAGGTTAATTGATGAGTGCAGAAGGCAGTGCAAGGCATTAGGAAGGATAGCAAGTAAGGGAACAGAGAACGGACTACTGCAGAGTCCTAAAAAGCAGGTTAGATTCTGAAAATAATTATTATCTTTATCTAGGAGATTAAAGGGATGGTTAACCTTGAAACCTAGGGAGATGGTTTACTCAAGAGAATAGAGAGCAGGTTGATTAAAGAATGTTGAAAACAGGAAAAATCAGGTGTCTAAAAATGAGATTAAGTCAAAGGTTTAGACAGTGGGTTAGGAAAATGCTATAGAAATGATCTTAGGGAAGAAAATATTTTCAAAAGCAGATTGATTCAGGAGTTCAGACAAGTCATTAAGTCAAGAGGATAAAACACGAGTTAATTCAAGAGGATGCAATCAAATTAAGTGAAGAGTATGGAAATAAGGACGGTGAAGAGTATAAATAGTGGGTATATTTTATAGTGGAATACAGGTTATGTCAGCGCCATAGAGACCAGGTTGAGACAAAAGTATTTGTATTTCTATTTGTATTTATTTGAAGAACACGGATGTCTATTTCAATCAGAAATGACTTACAACAGTATATTTACAGATGGTGGAAGCATTCCCACGCCGGGTGCCTGTGCAGTAGCACAAAGATAAGAACAAGTGGTAAGTCAATGTATAAGGGTGTAAAAGAAAAGTGGGACCTTTACCAGGGACGAAAAATAAATAAGTATATATATATATATATATATATATATATATATGAAAACAGGTGACTTACAAAGGTAAAATTAACCTAAGAGGGCAAGTGCTTCAAACTAAAATGGAGCAATATATATGTAAGAAATTGCATTCTTGAGTGTCACCGGCGGGAGTGGAGGGGTTCATGTAGGGAGGATGGATGAGAGGAAACAGGGAGCATCCTCTTTAGCAAGTAAGGGAAGTTTAAGCAGAGCTTTAAAGAGATCCAGTTGGTTTGGTTTTGATTGCGATGGTCTGCGGGCTCCAGTAGAGCGGAGTGAGTAAGGAGAAAGAGCAGAGGTGGGAGGAGGCACAGTTAGGTGGAGTGCAGCGGAGGATCGGATGGAATGAGATTGTGAGTCAACAGAGATTCAATCACACAGGTACTGAGGAGCAGTACCATTCATGGCTTTGTAGTTTAGGAGAAGGGACATGAAATGGGAGCAGTTGCGCATTGAGAGCCAACCAGCAGGTTGCTAGTAGGTAGTAGTGGGGGAGGATCTGTGTAGGTTGTAAAGAATGTGCGTTGAAAATTTGAGGACTTCACTTATGAATCACCTCCTCAAAGACTTGTACACCAGTAGACAAAGTATTTTCTCTCCATAATTTTCAGGGGTCCCTCCACTGCCATCTCAGCAGGATGCCTGCTCTGGGTATCGGTGCCTTCATTTGATGGGTCTCTGGCTAGCAGATCCCCCAAGGGGAACACATCTGGCCTTCAGTTCCAATGCTGTCCCCATCCTACCTTCCTTGCCACGGCTGTCTGTCTCCACATAGGAAAGCGGACAGCGCAGGTTTCACTGGCACCTGCTTCATGTGTTCATCTGCCTCCTCAACTTCAATATCATTCACTCCTCCTCGAAATGCTCGACACCTTTGAACCTAATAATGGCCAACTTCTTAGGCAGCCCAACTCATTTCTCAAGTCAGTCAGGCCCTCCAAAATCCTCCTCCAGTGAGGCAATTCAGGGCCCAATGAGGGGATCCTTCAAAATAGCTCTGGTTCCACCATTCTGGTTTCCCGCGTGGGAGGGTCATACAGCTCCAGTGATAACAGTAAAGTCCCAGATGTGGAGCTAGTCCCAGAGCTTCCCGAAAACACGTCTTCCCCAGTTGTCATTTGGCTGCGCCCCCTCTGAACATTGCACCTAGGACCGTGAGTGACAATGAGCAGACACTCAGAGAGACTTTTGGAAGAAACTTGTGAAGCAAGAAGAACTTTGTTTTGTAATTTGTACCCCTTTCCCCAACATTGTACATGTTCCTGAATACAACTTTCTGATCTAAAACCATGAGATGTCCTCTTTGGAGTCCTTTTGGAACCTTGACAGCCAATAGACAGAGACTTGCCCATTCAGGAAGAAAGCAACAGCCACATCAATGCAGTAAAATTAAGGTAGAAACAACATTAAGAACTCCTTCTAAGGAAACCTATAAATGCCATCTACCAGGACCATATCAGTTACCACTTTTGTTCTCGATGCCAAAACCCTATACAAGAAACTTAAATTAGAAGACTTGGAAAGTCACCAATCGAACTCACACTTGGGCGGCCATACTTAGTTGTATTTAAAGCAGAATGAGTTTGTAGGGATTATAGGTCCACATTTTTAGAGTTAGCCGTAGGGGAGTTTCTGGACATCGTCTGCTTCTTAAAGCATTGGAAGCAAGCGTTATAGGCTAATCCTGCCCTTTTAAGAGACAGCAATGACAATGCACTTCGAGGCAATCATTGTTCTCCGTGTGGTGAAGATTCTATGTATGTATAGAGTCCCATTTTAGGAGAGTGTGGTGGCCCTTTAGAGTCATAAAAGATCAGAATCCAGCTACAAAATGTTGAGCTCTACCAGGGCCTGTTTGTGCTAGGAAGACTTCTTTCATCTCCTACAACATAAGCATTTCACTAAATTCACTAGAGAGCATCCTCTTCCTTTAGGGTTTTAGAAATGGTTAAGGAGTCTTCTAGCATTATTTCTCCAAAGAACCAAATGTTCTGATTCGAACAAATAGCTCTAGGATGGCCAGCAAGGAAGGAAACACTACAAGAGAATTCGTGAAAAGTGGCGGAGAAAGACCGAATGTGTCAGGACCTTAATATCTGGCTCATTCACAACTGACGCAACAAATCCACGCTCTGGAAAGCTAAGACAGCCTACAACCGGAGCTGTATTTCAGATGTCAAAAACTCAACAAACTTTTTAGCATTTTCTGTAAGATGTCCCCGACAATTTAGTAGAACAAGCCTCAACTCTGTGAGATCCTGCCAAACTTCTTCAACATGAAGACTGACCGCCACCTCCTCCTTACCTCTTCTCACCACTTACATCCTTTTGATGTCCCTCTTCATCTCAGTTATCACCAGTCGTAAGGACTAATGTCTGTAAAATCATCACCCACCTGCAATGTTGACTTTTGGGTAGCCAAGCTTGGGCCCCAGAATTCTGTTCTTTGTAAGAAATTCTTCAACGCATCGCATAGCACTGGGGTTATGCCCAGAAAGCTTAAACAAGATATCATCACGCCACTTCCTGGAAAACCTGTTGCTGACCAGAATGAATTATCAAACGTCTTAGCTGCCTTGGCCTCGTGTGTTGTAAAGGCCTTAGAAAGAAAGAAACTGGTTCTATGTCATAATCCCGCCCGTTGAAGGCTGCGTCCAAAAGGACTGCTTCTTTTAGGCTCATCTTGTATGGCCTTTAACAGGCAGTATTATCACAATGTTAGGTGGTTTAATCCCCCGATGCCCCTTCGGAGCTGCACCCCCAACTTCTCCCAAGCTGGTGAGATTAATTTTCCTTCAGGGGAGTTATGTATATATGTATATATATATATATATATATATATATATATATATACATATATGTATACATATACACAAACACACAAACACACACACACACACACACACACACACACACACACCCCTCCCCTAGAGTTACCAACTCCCCAGGCCTGTGACTTGCTCATCTGGCCTGCGCCCATCAACCACTATGCACACTTGTGTGCGGCATAGGACAGGGCTTGGCGGACTTCGATATTTAGCCTTTTTTTGTCCGTCCACCCGATCTAAAGATCGCAGACAACAGACCTGATAACTAGAAACCATTGATCAACTCTTCTCCCGCTTTTAATTTAAAAGCTCCCTTAATGATTATCAATCATGCTTCCATCCCAGCGGAGGCACCAAAACCAAATTAATTGATGATGTAAGGCAAGATCACCTACAGATATCAAAGTCACTTGTACACGCCGATCCACCTTGACATTTCACTCTGGTAACCACTGCTTCCTTCTATGCTGTCTTGGTCATAAATGAATGGGCGTTAATACTACCACTAACATGTTTTGCCCTCTTTTTCCACCATCATAACAGCCAGATGACCGCCTTGCAGCTAATACTCTTTAACATTTACCCGGCCCGACTTACACAACTTTACGATTGACTAGCACATGTTTACAGAAGATCCTAAGTTCAAGCTGCATGAGTCCTCAGCGGGTTCCGACCGACTCCTGCATAGTGAGGTCTGGATGATCGTCAACCTTTTCTGATTAAACACATTCAAAACACAGTTGCCCTGCTACTCAGCTGCACGGCCCCAGTTATTTTTTACCTTCTTATCATGGTTGCCTTTGGGGACCCCGACCCTCACCCTGAAGCATCTGGTCCACAATCTGTGTGCTTCTTGAAAACATAGACTTATAATCCACCCAAAGCAATGAAGTCAAGCTTCTACCACGAGGGGGCCATGGGGAGAATGGCCCGCCACTTGCTGGTGACTGAGATTAGTGCCCATTGGTCATGCTGCAACTCTGCTACAACAATGTGTTGTACACTACTTTGTCAGCGAACGGGCGGAGAAAATATAGCGACCAAAGAAGCGTGCCTTCTCCGCGTCTTCACCCTAGAGTGCTCTGACCGCATCTCAGGTCATGAAGACATGGCTTTGGTTATTGAGCAAATAAACGCATTGAACTCTGAGCACTGTGTACGACTCGTGAAGCTTGCTTTGGTCCCGTGGTTTTCCGGCAGAAAAACAAAAAACAGTCCTGATGAATACCGGTTTGCTGCCCCTAGATTGCCGTAATTTTCAAACAATATATATATATTCAGAAGTGAAATGCAAGAGAAATCCGAGAAAATAAATAAATAAATGAGGTAAGGAAATCTAGGGATGGACGGGGACAAAAAGGGGTACATGAAGTGGATCCCCCAATTAGGAAAACAAAAGGAAATGCAAAGGTTGTCCAACAGAATTGTCAGTGTTGCTCATTTTTGTAGGCATTTTGTCATGTTTTTCAGGAATAAATACAAGACATGGGGCAGGAACCTTGCCCTTCGATACCTCACCTGTGTACTGCTGATTTACCAAGTGGATTCCTGAGGTTGGTCCACCAGAAGCCACTGGCTCACCGCTAGCTAAAGTTTAAGAAATCTGCGAGTCGATCCCTCAATTTCCAAGGCATTTTTCTAGGACTTTCTTCGGCTGAAACTTCGGGCCCAATTCATGGAATTGTTTGCACGGTTCAAAGTGACTTTGCACTGCTGTGAAAAGTTATTTTGCATGGACGGCACAAACCCTGATTCCTGGAACTGTGCAAAATGTATTTTTGCAGTGCAAAGTCATTGCAAACTCATTTTGTACTACAAAAATGACTTTGTACTGACTTTGCACTGCAAAGGGGGGCCCCGGGGGGAACGCGAAGCGTTTCCCCCCGGGGAGTATTTTGGCACTGCACACGGCCAGCGAGTGGCCGTGGGGGGGTAGAGCGCCCCGCCCGGGGTACTTAAGGGCTCAGGGAAGGTTCGGGAGGCAGGCGACGGTTAGGACTTGGCAATTGCACAGGTCCCGTTGCCCGCTCCCGAGCCTTCCCTGGGTTCCCTGGGCCTAGTTGGCGGTGTAGCGCAGGTGAGATAGGGGATTTTAGTTTAGCGGAGGGAGGGTAGGTAATTAAAAAAAAAAAAAAAAAAAAGGGAAAAAGTTCGGTTGTCATTAGCAGGGTAGGAGGGGTGCCGTAAATAAGACACCCCTCGGCTTACCGGTTTCTCCAGGCTTCCGTGGCTTTAACTGTATAGTCCGCAGGCGGGGGGCGTTGGGCTCCGTTCTTTTTGTCGGTGGGAAGAGGATTATTTCCTCTCAGACCCGCGGTTCGTGTGGGCGTTGGTGCCGAAAGGGGAGCGGAGCTTCAGGGGCCCGGCAGTGTGTCTTCCGCGGGGCTCTGGGGAATTATTCCCGCTACGCTTTTGAGCGTTTGGTCCGTGTGAGAGGGCTTTTTCGGCAGCGCTCGCAGGAGAAGGGGGCTGGGCGGCATGTTTAAAGGAGCCGCGGCCCGATTGTTGCGTGGTGGAGTGCGGTGCTCTAGGGACACGGCCAGGTGGCAGTGTTGTCCTGTTAGCAAGTGCTAATTAGTGCTGGCTACTGGGCGGTCAGGGCTCCTGCTTCCGGACTAGGTGGTGGGGAGGGAGAGTGTAAACTGCTAAGTGGTAGTTGGGCAGTTTAAAAAAAAAAAAAAAAAAAAAAAAAATATTTATAATTTATAATTTTCAATTTAGCAGCAGGGAAGAAGAAATATATTAAAAAAAAAAATATATATTTTCTTTTTAGGAAGGTTAGTTTAAAATTTGTTGCCATTAATTGGCACTATTAGGGAGACTTCTTTCAGGGATCCACCTAGGTGTGTGTGGTGATTGGGGTTTTTGGGGGCGCTTAGCTCCTTTCAGGTTTTAGGTTTTTTCAGGGCCAAAAGGGTTAGTCCACGGGTAGGTCCCGGCTCGGGGGCATTAGAGTATTTAGGGCAAATTTTGAAGGGGTGTTATTTGCTGGGCACACACATTTTAGTGTGCACAATGACAGGCCGGGGGGCGAGCAAGAAGGGGCTGGTGGATGCCGGGGCCTTGAAGAAGGCCCTGGAAATAATTAGCAGGGCCACTAAAGCCCAATTGGAAAGTGCGGTAGGGGAAGTTACGGGAGAGGACGAGAGCGGTGGGGGCCGGCCGCAGCGCAGAGCGGCGGCAGACGGTGCATTGGCGGCGGTGGTGGCTTGCACCCCTACGGCAGGGAGAGGGGAGATTTGGGAATCTAGGGGCAAGAAGATGAGGAGGGAGATAGACAGGAGGGCAGAGGGGGGTTTAATGGGTTCAGGGGGTCAGCCAGAGAGAGAGGAAGGGTATGATAGCTCTAGGGTAGAGGGGAGCGCTCGAGATGGTAGGGACCGAGGGAACAACAGTGGGGGCAGGGGGGGAGGGCAGGTGGGAGTGGCAGGGCAGAGAGGAAGAGGGGGAAAATACCTGCAGAAGAGCGCGGGTGGGAGGAGGAGGGAGAGGTCCCCGTCAATTGAGGAGGGTAGGGTGGGGCGCGGAACGGCCCCCCGGATAGGAGGAGTGGGGGCGGAGGGCGCTGCGCAGCCCCCGCTGGGCAGATGGAGGATGAGGGTTTTGGTATGGCCCCTCCTCGGTTAACGCAAGGAGAGCCTAGAGGGCACAGCACAGCCCCTAGCAACGAGGATGTCAGGGTGGAGGTCGGAACGCCTCGCCCAAGAGAAGAGGACCAGGCAGAGGTTCCCACAGCCCCGCCGAGAAGACGTCAGAGGAGTGGCGGGGCGGACGCCCCGGGCTCGGAGGAAGATCAGCAAATCATCTCGGGCAGGAGCCCGCATCCTCAATGGTATTTAAGGGGTGATGAAGTTGGTTGGGAGGAATACGGGGGGCAATGGGAATTTGAGGATTACAGGGCGGAAAGGGAAAGGGCGGAGGAGAGAAGAAGTTCAAGGTGGGACAAGGAAAGGGAAGTACAAGGGGGTCGGGGTGAAATGGGTCGAGGAAATTATTGGCTGGGCGATTGTGCTGACATGTTTTGTCCCCGCAGCAGGAGCCCTCTGAGAATGGAGAGGAGGAGCAGCGGTGTGGAGGCCAGGCCGCAGATGGCAGGTGTGGAAAGAGGTGAGCGGGAAAGGGAATGGTCATCTGCATGGCAGAGAGGGGTCACAAATAGGGGGTTGGGGGATGACCGGGGTGGTCTGCAAGGTGTGATGAAGGAAGTAGGGGTGCAGGCTTTTGGAGCTGAAGGGGTTGGAAAGAACATTTGCTCAGTGGAGGTCCAAACGGACAAGGTGGTGGAGCCATTGGGGCTCGAGGTGCAGGCGGGAAAAGATAAAGAGGTGGAGGTAAAGGGAAAGGAGAAGAAATTGCCATACATGGGGATAACAAAACCATTGGGGGCACATTTGATGGCAGCAACCAGGGAGAAGATACAGGGAGGTGAATTTGTGGATGTCTTCAAGTTGCTGCATAGGGAGGTGAGAGCGAAAGAGGGGTCTAAGGAGGAAGAGAGAGAGCTGGCTTCACGCCCGAGGGTCCCGGTGACCATTGAGAATTGGACGTCGGCGTTTATCATTTATGCCAGCGTGTATTGCGAGAAATTCCCGGAGCGTTGCGTGGCTCTGCTGAAATACATGGATGTAATAAGGAAGGCTTTCACGAGCTTTGGGGGCTTTGCTTGGGTAAGGTATGACGAGGAATTTAGAGCGAGAATGGCGGAGGACAGTCAGGCGGTCTGGGGGGAGATAGATATGGATCTTTGGCTGCAATGGATGGCCCCAACGAGGCCAGCCCCGACATTACACACGGCGAGCGGGCTGCCAGTGCCTTTCCGGCCCTTTCTTGGTCGCCCCGCCCATGAAGGGGCGGGGGGAGGAGGCAGGGGCCAATCCTCAGCAGCATGCTGGGGGTACAATAAGGAGAGCTGCGCGAGAACCATGTGTAGGTTCAAGCATGAGTGCAGCAAGTGCGGGGGAAACACCCTCTCACGCAGTGTTTCCAACAAGGAGACAGGGGAAGTGGGAGAGGTGCAGGAAGAGGGGTTGGGGGGAAAAGCTTTTACTCCAATTAAAGTGGGGGTGCTGGATGAATGGTTGCAATTTTACCTGGATAGGGAAGGGGCTAAGATTTTGAGTGAGGGTTTTGGGCAGGGGTTTAGATTAGGTTACCAGGATCCAAGGGTGCGGAGATGGGCGGAAAATCTGAAGTCGGCAAGAGAGAACACGGAGGTGGTAAGGCAAAAATTGAGCAAGGAATTGGCAGCGGGCAGGATGGTGGGTCCGTTTGATGAAGTACCGGGTGACCTAGTAATATCTCCACTGGGGGTGGTGCCCAAGAAAGCCCCGGGGGAGTTCAGACTGATTCATCACTTGTCTTGGCCGGAGGGTATTTCAGTTAATGACTTCATTGCCCCGGAAGAGTGTGGGGTTGTGTACGCGAGTGTAGACCAGGCGGTGGAGCTAATAAGGAAAGAAGGGCGAGGGGCCTTCATGGCCAAGTGCGATATCAAGGCGGCGTTTAGATTATTGCCAGTGCACCCAGAGGATTTTTGGTTGTTGGGGTTGCAGTTTGAGGACCGTATTTACATAGACAAAGCATTGCCTATGGGGTGCGCAATTTCCTGTGCGCTGTTTGAACGATTTAGCTCTTTTTTACAGTGGGTTTTCTCATTCAGCTCAGGGTGGGAGAGTGTGTTGCACTATTTGGATGACTTTCTGTTCATTAGCGGGGCAAAAAGGGAGGAGGATTGCAGAAGAATGCTAAAGTTGTTTCAAGACTTGATGGAGGAGCTGGGGGTACCATTAGCCGAAGACAAGACGGAAGGGCCGGCAGTGGTGTTAACATTCCTGGGAATTGAGTTGGATTCAGTGGCCATGACCTCACGCTTGCCGCACGACAAGGTGAGCAAATTGGTGGCACTGTTGGAAAAAACAGTAGGGGCCAAGAAAATGATGCTGGTGGAGATGCAGAGATTGGTGGGACATCTGAACTTTGCATGTAAGGTGGTGGCCCCGGGGAGGACGTTTTGCAGAAATATGGCAAGGGCCATGGCGGGAGCGAAGTGCCCACATCACCGGATAAGAATATCGGGGGCAGTGAGGGAGGATTGCAGGATTTGGTTGCGTTTTTTGAAGAGTTTCAATGGAACGTCTATGTGGTTGCAGGGAGATCCAGTGACTTGGGAAGTGCAGATTCTCTCGGATGCAGCGGGGGCCGGTGGCTTTGGAGTGTTTTGGGGGGGGAAAATGGTGTGCCGAAAAATGGCCGGAGAGATGGTTGAAGGAAGGGAGGAGCATAGCGTTCCTGGAGTTTTTTCCATTACTAGTTGCATTGGAGTTGTGGGGGAAGGAGCTGCGAAATAAGAAGGTGAATTTCAATGTAGACAACGAGTGCGTGGTCCATGTGGTGAACAGGCAGTCAGCGAGGGATCAGAGGGTGGCAAGGCTGATGAGAGAATTTGTCCTGCGTTGCATGGAATGGAATGTGGTGTTTAAAGCAACACATGTGCCAGGGAAGGATAATGGCATCGCTGATGCATTATCTCGTTTTCAATGGCAGAGATTCCGTGGATTGGCTCCAGAGGCAGATCGGGAGGGGCGGCAGATTCCGAAGGAGATGTGGAAGATAGGAGGCTGAGAGCGCTGGCACTGGTGGAGGGTTCATTGGCCGCGGCATCCAAGAAGTCATACAGGAGGGCCTGGGAGGATTTTATTAGAGGAGGAGCTAGTAGTTGGAGGGGTAGATGGGATGCGGAAGAGCGGAGGAGGGATGACGTGATTAATTTCATACTGAGGTGCATTGACAGGGGCTGGTCAAGGGCAACGATAACAGGAAAACTAGCAGGGATCTCCTTTTACGGAAAATGGTTTTGGGGTTTTCAACCAAGTGGGGGGGAGATGGCAAGTAGGATGTTGGAAGGATGGGCAAGGGAGAGTAAGAGGGACAAAGACAGTAGGAGGAGGCCGATATCGGCTGAATTACTGCAGAGTTTGATTGAGGTTTTGGGGGGAGTTTGCTGGTCGGTATGGGAAGTGGAATTGTTTGCAGCTTGTTTTACATGGTTATTTTTTGGGGCCTTTAGGGTTTCTGAGTTGGTAGGGGGAAAAGGGGGGCTAGGGGGGCTGCAGTGGGATGATGTGCAGATTACAGAGGAAGGTCTAGACATCAAGATTAAAAAGTCAAAGACGGATCAGAAGGGAAAGGGCTCTTGGGTCCAGCTGGGTCGAGGGAGCGAGGCTCTATGCCCAATTAGGGTGGGTAAGGTATGGAAGGAGCGCTGTGGGTTTAGCTCAGGTTTGGTTTTCCAGCATGCGGATGGATCCCCGGTTACAGCAGCGCAGGTCTTGGGGGTATTGCGTAAGACGCTGGGCAGGGTAGGAGAAAAGGGGGAGGAGTTTGGGACTCATTCTTTTAGGATGGGCGCAGCATCTGAGGGTAGCAGACTGGGTTTTTCTGAAGAACGGGTGAAAAGCTTGGGGCGTTGGAGGTCGGGAAAATACAAGGGTTACGTTAGGGATTTTGGGAAAGGGGATTGCTGAAGACAGTTAGTAGGACTTGGGGGGCAAGTTGTTTGGTTTTGTAATAAGATGACTTGTCAGTAATTTTTTTAATTTTTGTTTCAGATGCTGCGCAAAGAAAGGGGGAGTTGGCACAAGTTTGGATTGTTGGACATTCAATTGTGAAGTGGGCTGGCAAAGAGGCGGAGAAAAGGGTGTTTGGTAGACAGCTGGGGTGCAGTTATAAAGAAGTGGTGGTGAGGTGGCATGGTTTGGGGGGCCTGCGATGGGATCAGCTGCTGCCCATATTGGCAGGAATGAGAGAGCGATATGGAGTTCCTCAGGTGGTGATGCTGCATGCTGGGGAGAATGACCTGGTTAGGGATACGGGGGTGGCTCTGCTGAGAAAGATGAAGAGGGACTTAGGTTGGGTTAGGGATATGTGGCCTCAGGCGGTGGTGGTGTGGACGAAGTTGCTGCCGAGAAGAGTTTGGAGGGGTGCAAGGAATGAGGGAGCGATAGAGCGGGCTAGAAAGGGGATAAACAGGGAAATGGAGAAATTTTGTGCGTTAGTGAAAGTGAGGGTCATGGACCATAAGGAGATAACATACGAGGGGTTTCTTGTTTTTAGAGGGGATGGGGTACACTTGTCCATATACGGGAACAGTTACTACCTTGCGGACTTGAGTTCGTGGCTGGGAGACTGAGTGAAAAGTTTGAGGTAGAAAAAGGGGGGGGGGGTTTTGGGGCAGAAAGAACTCCACGGGGGAGGGTTTTTCTGGTGCCGGGGGCATGGCCCCTTTTGATGTGGGGGGGAAGCACAATGGGGGAATGACACGGGAAAGGAGGGGGTGGCGCTGTTTGCACAAGCAGGTCACCCCGGGGGATCAGGTATTGAGCCTGGAGGGGCATGGCCCCTGGGGAGAAAGCGGGACGCCTGGAAAAGGGGCAAGGATTCGGTAGGATCCAAGGGATCATTAGGGAGGAAATGGGTTATTTAATTATTTAATTGTTGGGGGGAAATGGGAAATGTTTAAGTTATTTAATTGATTGTTCAAATAGCTATTTAGTTTGTTAGGCCATGGAGCCAGTTAAGCGTTGTGATTGTAAGCTTTGGCCTGTCACATTAAAGCGACCTTTTCCACTTTTAAATGAGTCTGGGTTTTTGTGCAGTAAGCCAAAAGGGGGGCCCCGGGGGGAACGCGAAGCGTTTCCCCCCGGGGAGTATTTTGGCGCTGCACACGGCCACGAGTGGCCGTGGGGGGGTAGAGCGCCCCGCCCGGGGTACTTAAGGGCTCAGGGAAGGTTCGGGAGGCAGGCGACGGTTAGGACTTGGCAATTGTCCCGCCCTCCCACCCCTTCATTTTGTTTAGGAAGTTAGTTATGTAATTGGGGGGAGGGGTCGTTCGTCAGTGGTTTATGAGGAGGAGGGGGGGGTTTATGGTTTAGGGGTCGGTTAAGAGGGTAGGGATGGTAGCTTGGTGTGACAGGTCAGGGCATCGGGAAAGGTGTGTGTAATATTGTTGCTGATGTGGCAGGTCAGGCTGGCTGCAGGTCACAGGTAAGAGGAGTTTGGTGTAGAGGGGAGTTTCAGGGGGTCAAAGGTGGCCGGGGCGCCGGGGGCATGGCCCCTTTTGATGTGGGGGGAGGAAGCACAATGGGGGAATGACACGGGAAAGGAGGGGGTGGCGCTGTTTGCACAAGCAGGTCACCCCGGGGGATCAGGTATTGAGCCTGGAGGGGCATGGCCCCTGGGGAGAAAGCGGGACGCCTGGAAAAGGGGCAAGGATTCGGTAGGATCCAAGGGATCATTAGGGAGGAAATGGGTTATTTAATTATTTAATTGTTGGGGGGAAATGGGAAATGTTTAAGTTATTTAATTGATTGTTCAAATAGCTATTTAGTTTGTTAGGCCATGGAGCCAGTTAAGCGTTGTGATTGTAAGCTTTGGCCTGTCACATTAAAGCGACCTTTTCCACTTTTAAATGAGTCTGGGTTTTTGTGCAGTAAGCCAAAAAATACATTTTCCACAGTTCCGTGAATCAGGGTTTGTGTCTTCCGTGCAAAGTCACTTTTCAGCAGTGCAAAGTCACTTTGAACTGTGCAAAACATTCCATCAATCAGGCCCTTAGACTTTAACCAGGCCGGTGGAAATTCAGAATGCAAATGAAAAACAACCTTGTCCGCTCTAGCCTTGGAGCTCCAGCAGCCACCCCTCTACCCCAGTCCCCACCCCCCCAGCTGTGCTTTGTTCCCTTGCCATCCCCAGCCACTCTGCCTGGTTTCCCATCTCGCATTTTGAAGTGCTACTCTCTGAATGCTGGAAAGTGTGCAAATCACCCAACTAAATAATTAGATAGATACATAAATTAATAAATCAGCATTTTGATGTGGCCCCTCCACAGCGTTACAGTTCTACAAATGAGCATAGATAAAACAAAACACATATCTAACAGGTTTCCTGTAACACTGATTCAATATGTGCCGGCCTGCCCTTACTGTGCTGCTTAGACCAGCCAGTAGAACTCCAATAGCCTTCTTTGGGCGAGGACCTCAAACCAAGTTTGGGGAGCAAGCCCGAACACCATCCCACAAGCCAATGTGAAGGCCCCCCTTCCACTCTAAGTCACCTCTCTGTTGTTGCTCTCCTTTCTTTCCCATCCCCATTCCCAAATAAATTCAGAGAAACGCGACGGTACCTCTGGTTTCTGGGTCTCATCCTTCAGGAAGATCTGCTGCTTCTTGGCGATGGTCGTCGTCCGGTAGAAATCCACCAGTTCGTTCAAGGAGTTGAACTTCTCCTCCCACAGAAAATATTTACCGCTTCTATCCCGAAGGACTTTGAAATGTTGCACATGTTCCCCATAGCTGCGGACACAAGAACAGAAGGTTTATCATTAAGATAGCGGAGTCCTAGTTTCTCATATCACATTATTTGAGAGATTTTATAAGACGGATGCCTTCCTTCATTTGACTTTTTCAGCTTGCAAAGAGCCAGACATGATGCAGACCACACTTTCTAAAAGGTTGCCAATGGGATCTTCTCCATGTCCCACGGGCGCGATGCATATTAATGTGTGGGCAGAGGCCAGCTGGCATCTCTACAAGGGAAGCAAAGCGCTGATGATTCTCAACTTTAGTCTAGATGACAGGGAAAGCCAGGGTTTTGAGTGGAGCAAACCATCTCTTTGGCCATTACAGACTGATGGAAGACAGGATCGATATGAGGTCCAGACTTCATAAGTACAATCTCAGTATTTCCTCAGGAAATTAGAAATTCTTCCACAAAAGGAATGGCCTGGCCTTGGTTTACGGTATTCCACACTTTTGCTGAATGCAACTTTGCCTAAATATTCTTTGCTGATTTTTGTATCCCTTTTTTATCTTAAAACTACAGATAGTAAGTATGGGTATGGTATACAGAAAGGGTTGGGGCTGTAAGAGGGGGATTGCAGGGGTCTCCTCCTGTATTTTGCAGGGGAAAGAATTGTAAATCCTGGAAAATAAAATTTGGCATAGTTGCATTTGGCAAAGAAATGTCAGTACAAATGTATAGATCCGGTAGGACTAGACTAAAATGTTTATAGCTGCTTCTACCACCGCCTCACGGTGCACTGCAGAGCGCATGCTACTTAAGCAATAATTTATTGCAAATGTTCATACAACGGGCACACTGCATTTATAACAACCGAATATGCCCTCCAAGAGTGACTAAGACACATAATTGGCCGGAAAGGAACTGGCAAATCATCTGTCAGCAACTGGGTGAACCCCCAAATGGAAGGTCCCAAAAAACTGAACATTAGTTATTTTCAAATGTGTATTTCAGGGAGAATAGTTACTGTGATAAATCACAGGCTTTAATGTCCAGAATGGATCCCACACCTTCCACACTCGCCATCCTTCTTCAGGGATCTTCTGCCTGGATGACACCTTCTTACTGGTCCCGAGCCTAATCGGAATACAAAAAGATTTCTCCTCTGCAGGGGAACACTAGCTGACTTTTCTTGTTGTGAAGCATCAAACGTGGTATCTTACAGTAGCGCTATTTACACGAATGATCCAGCTACTGACAGAGGTGTGCCAGTTCATTTTCAGCCAATTATCAGATCCTTAGTGCAAGGGGACCTCTGGTGTGGGCCCGAAACTATTTTCTAAGTTGATGTACTTTTTCAAATATTAGTTGGTACCCACTAAATGTGTAGAGGAGCAGCTGTGTGCATCTGCCGGAGATCCCGCCACCTACCTCCCGTGTATTGGAGACATGAAATCGTGCCGTGCCTAACACCAGCCAAATTACCAATACCGCTTGTGGTTTGAAAGAAGAAACCCATTGAGACAACCCTACTGAATGTATCCTCGACGTGGTAAGATCCTGCAGGAGGAAAAACAAGTCTGAAAAGAAGCTAACCAATGAATTAATGACGTCATAAAGAACTGTGCACGTCTCGAGGTACTTGCTAAAGATAATGTATAGATCCTGAAGAAACTAATGACGAAGTAAAGAATCGAGCCAGTTTCCCAATATGAAAGGGGAAGATTACACATGCACGAAGTGCTGCAGAAAAACTACCATTCAATAAATGTACAGTTGCTGAAACGATAGGTAGATTAAATCATTAAGACCCATTTACTGGTCGACAATCTTGATGCGCTCAACCTCTCCCTTCACATGAACAGTCCAACCCATTCTAAAGGGCACACCCTAGGTGCTATCTTCAGCTCCCTTGACCTGACACTTCTAGCCCCCCCTTACCACTCATCTGGTCCGACCACTTTGTCATCCCTTTCTCCATCCTCTCCCTTGCCCCTCCCCGCCCCCCACCTTTACTGCAAATGCTGGAAAAAAACTAAAGATCATCCCTGACCTAGCTGAAGCCCTGCTTCTCAGACCCCACACAACACGACTCCTTCGACTCATGGCGCAATGATTCACTAATTCTGCTCACCCCCTTGCGCCCCTCTTTCTCACGCCTCGGACCATTTCCCAAATGGTTTACACCTGAACTGAGGAATGCCAAAAAACGAAATACTTCCCTGGAACGCAAATGGCGAGCAGATAAAACCAGTCTTGGCAGATCCACTTTCGCCTTGCACCATAGCAACTACAAAGCAGAAATCCAGAAAGCCAAAAAAGCCCACTACAACAACTGGATTCTCAACTGTGGAAACCGCAGCAAAGAACTCCGCAGAATCATATCTGAATTCGTCAAACTCACTTGCACCTCTTCCCAATCTACCCGATCACATTCACTCTGTGACTCTCTCTCTCTCCACTTCTACACCACTGCTCTGAACAGAACAACTACCGTTAACAACAAACTGCCCCTCCCCTCCCCACCCAAACACCGACCAACCCAACAACCACCCCCCGCAACCCCATTTTACCCACCTTTGATTCTTTCAAACCGATCTCCAGAGAAGAATTTCTTGACCTTCTATCTGCTCGCAAACCTTCTGGTTCCCCCCCTAGACCCCTGCCCCGCCTCAGTCCTCAAAGAAATATTCTCATCCACCTGGGCAGGTGAGTACACAAGAACCATCCTAAATGACTCCCTCAGCTCTGGAATCTTCCCCGATGCCTTCAGAATTGCACATGTCAAGCCTTTTCTTAACAAAACATCCCTTGACACCCTTGACCCCAAAAGCTACCGCCCCATCTTGAACACCAGATACCTTGCAAAACTCATCGACCGAACAGCATACTCCCAACTAAACGCCTTTGTTGAATCCAACAACCTCCTTGACCCCGCCCAATCAGGCTTCAGAGCTCGACATGGAACCAAAAGCACTCTGGCCTCAATCTGGACGATCTTACGATCACTGCAGACTCTGCAGGATGCGCTGCACTAATTCTCCTCGACCTGTCTGCAGCCTTCGACACGATTAGCCACTCAATCCTCCTTGACCGCCTCCACTCCCTAGGATTCCGTGGAACCACTATCAAATGGATCGCCTCCTTCCTCAACAACAGGAAACAAATAACCCTCCTCTCCCCTTTTGTCTCGGCTGCTCGCCCAGTTAATAATGGAGTATCGCAAGGCGCATGTCTATTAGCTCTCCTATTCAACCTCTATATGTCCACCCTCCCTGGAATCATCCGCCTGCACAATATCTTGTGCTACAACTATGCCGACGATACACAAATCATCCTTAAACTCCACAGCTCAGACTTCAACTCTCAGCCCAACCTTGCAGCCTGCCTCCTAGATATCGACCGTTGGATGACTATAAACCACCTCCTCTTAAACCACACTAAAACTGAAATCATGGTGTGTGGCAAAACGTAGCTTCTGCCTCGTCCACTTCCTTTGCCCCCTTCCATGGGCCAACCCCCCACCTCCTCCGTCACAGTAAAAAACCTTGGATGTACTATGGACTCTGGCCTAACCCTCTCCCAACAGATCAACAACGTATCTAAATCCTGTCACTTGCATCTCAAAACTTTCAGGCGCATCTTTCCATACCTCTTCTACCCGAACAGACTTGCTGCTGTTATGTCTATTGTAATGTCGAGATTGGACAATAACAACTCCCTTTACCTAGGAGTCCCGGCATACCACCTTAATAACCTCCAAAGAGCACAAAACGCTGCTGTTAAACTGCTCCTTGCCCTGGGTCCAAGAGACCACACCTCTCCAGCTCTCAGAACCCTCCACTGGCTCTCAGTCGGACGAAGGGTTACTATCAAGACCCTGTGCATCACTCATCGTGCAGTGCACAATACCGGCCCTCTATACCTGCAAGATAAGTTAAAACCCTACCTCCCAACCCGCACCCTAAGATCAATCTCTGCCCTTCTTTTAATGATCCCAACTACTAACTCCGACAGGATCGGAGAATCCTCCTTCTCAGCATTGGCCCTGACTCTGTGGAACTCGCTTCCACCACACATCTGACACACCCAAGACTATATGACATTCCACAAATTACTAAAAACATGGCTCTATCCATAACACCAACCACAACCTTAAAGATGTGTCTGAACTCCCAGCAACCCAATGACTAAATACACAATGGGACTCTCTACTATGTCTTCAAAGAATACACCCTCTGATTCGGCTATAAGACAACCGTATAGGAACACTGAATAATGACCTCTGATCCTACCCACAGGATAGGATGGATGGAACGGATGGAGTAATGGATGGATGGAATGATGGAGGGAATAGATTGGCGAAATGGATGGATGGAATGGATGTTGTGGATGGATGAAAGAGATGGATGGAATGACGGATGGAATGAACGGATGAAATTGATGGAAAGGATGGAATGGATTTATTTATATATTTTATTTCTTGATAACGCGCCAAATCAGCCATAGGCCTCACGGCACACACAAAACAGTACAAGACAGGGACAATCAGTAGAAAACAGAGAAAAATCGAAGACAAGAAGAAGGGAACAAACTATGTTGTATGAATGGAACGGATGGACGCATATGAAATGAATGGATCGAACGTATAGCACGGATGCATGTGGAATGAATAGAAGGTATGCATATGGAATAGATAAAATGGATGAAATGGAGAGAATGGATGTAATGGATGTGTCAGGTTTCAGCGCCATTCTATTGTCCCGGAGCCTTTGAAACACAATATTCAACATCAAACATCCAAGCATTTTGCCGGCAGAGCATACAAGAGAAAAAAGAACACTGGTCCTTTAAAACGTGTGTTGCCGGGAGCTTGGAAGTTGCCATGGAAACACTGGTGTCCTACCGGTTCTTCCTGGTCCCGCATTTCACGCTGAAGGAGTTCTGGTTTTGTCAGCTGACAGGCTTCTTAAGCTCCTCCTTTCCTTTTCCTCAGTGCTTCTGAATGACAAATTCTAGTGGCGCTTCCCTTGAATCTTTGTACCTTGCTCCCGCTCCTGTTACCACTGTCATGACCTCCTATGCTCTGACCCGGACTGCCTATTGTTATTGCTTTGCCACCCGTCTTATCTGCTTTGATGATTCTGGCCTCTCGATTTTGGACCGCTTCAGGAACTGCTTTTCTTTTTCCCTTGGTACCTCTCTGCCTGGCACGCTGCTGAACTCGGACCGCTACACGACTCGATCTGTCATCTCCATTTGTACCTTGCTGCCTGATCTGGTATTTGATCTTGGACTTCTTAAGGATTCTCTCTTCCCATACAAACTTTTTGTTTATCTTGGATTCAACCTTCGGTTAGGGCTGGGATTTATTGTGACTTTGTATTCAGTGCGTACTTGAACTAAAGACTGCCTTTTGTACGCTTAGGCGTCCTCATGCCGGCGGGATAGGGCTAGACGTCCTCGTGCCGGCGGGCTAGGTTTTCTTGGATTATGGACTCCTTACAGTCGTCTGGAGAGCGATCCTGTTTTTGGACCTGAACTTGAAATCTCCCTTATCCTACACAAAGATTGCCCATACGGTAAGCCTTTCGTCATCACCACGCTTTCCTGTCATCCCTGTCCTTTCAGTAGATTAGTAGTTAACCTTGTCTTGGGTTGTTTTTTCAGATACACCCCTGTTGCCTACCTCTTGTCTCTCAAAATCAAAGACTTGTCAGGCTATTCCAGGTCAGTGTCGTTCGTTTTCTCGCTGGTTGTTGATAGCTCCTACCAAGAATTGCGTTGTTTTTACTATTGCTTTTCTTGCAGAGAGTCTGGGTCTCCACAGGTGTTTCAGTGACGCTTCCGGCTGCACCTATCAGCTCTTGCTGTTTTGGAAATCGTTTGGCAATCCATCTTTCCGCCCATAGACAATTCTGGTTGTTAGTTTCTTCAATCAGAGTAGTACATTGGCAGGAAGAATTCCACGACTACACTACGGGCGCAACAGAGCATCTGACAGGATGTAATAGAGAAACTATAGCACAGATGCGTGTGGAGTGAATAGAAGGTATGTATATGGAATAGAATGGATGAAATAGAGAGAATTGATGTAATGGATGTAATAGAGAAATTGATGGAAAGGATGGAATGAATGGAACGGATGGACGCATGTGAAAATGAATGGATCAAATGTATGGCACGGATGCTTGTGGAATGAATAGACATGTACATGGATTAGATAGAATGGATGAAATACAGAGAATGGATGTAATTAATAGAACGGATGGATGGGTTGATGGATGGGATGGATAAATGGAATGTACGAATAGAAAGATGGATGAATGGATGGATGGAATATATGGAATTGAATGGAGGATTGGAATAGATGAAAAAGATGGATGGTTGGAAGGAATAGATGGAATAGATGATGGAATGGATGGAATGGATGGAAGGGATAGAGAGAACGGATGGACGCTTGTGGAATGAATGAATGGAATCGATGGCATGGATGCAGGTGGAATGATTGGAAGGTATGTATAGGGAATTGATGAATGGAATGGATGGAATTGATGGAATATATGTATATGGAATTTCAGATAGCATGGATGGTATGGATGGAACTGGACTTTTTTTCAACCCCCTTTTCACTGCATACATATGCGGCGGAGACCCCCACAGCCATTCCTACTCCCCCAACATTCATTATATACTGTACCCATCCCCCCAGATGAAAATGGAGTGAAAAGGGGTAGATTTTTTTTTAAGTCGACATTTTCATCCGGCGCTGTAAAATCGGTGCAGTAATGGTATGATCCCAGCCTTGTATACCTTTCCATGCCTTTTCATGCCATGTTATGCCCCGCTATATGTGGTCACCTGATTGTTTCTTCCAGGTACCCCTCAGTAACCTTCTCACCTTCTTCTGCCTTATACTAAACACATCAACTAGCCCCTCACAGCCTGAAAGTGTTTGCATCTAGTATCCCCTCACGGTCACACTGACACAGCCCTTCAGCAAACCTGAATCCTACTCTAAGGGAAGAAGACCCGATTAGCAACTAACCAAGCAGGATTAGCGCTGGCCAATGGGCCGGATCTTGCCAGGTCCGAGATCCAGCATCAGATGTCTGGCCGGATCTCAGACCCGGCCAGCCTTAGCCCTGACCAGGCTATACCGAGCCTCCAGCTTGGCTGAGGGAAGCAGAGAGCTTGGTGATCTAATCTGCGCTGTGCTCCTTTCCACAGCCGTCACTTGCTCGTCTGCAGACTCTATTCGCTCAACCTGTTTTCTTTCTTCTGGCCTGAAAGGGACACCAAGGAAATCAATAGGCCATGAATATAACTGAGGGTCAAGGGGGAAGGGGGGCATCACTTGTTGAAAGCAGGCTTTCTACAGGCTGGGCACACTATTGTGTTCCAAATGTGCATTTCACACTTCCACAGAAAAGCAAAAGTAATTTCCAGACTGAAAAATGCTGCTTGCATTCACAAATTTTCTTTGATATATTTTCTTTTTTGTCAGACTACCACAAAAACTCTGTAATTTGTGTGCCCCTTTGTGTTTTATCACAGGTTTATAAATATGTTATCTGCTTGTCAAACTGCGCGATCACAAATAAATTCTTCTGTTGTGCTGTTGCGGTGAGAGCGGTTATTAGGAAATTAAACGATGGGTTCATGGGTGCCAAATTTAGATTTTCACTACAGGGGTAGAAATACCCCCACCTCCAACCTGAATGTAAGCAAGCGACCAACCCAATCCATTCCCTGGTCAAACACATGTTATAGCAGCACTTGTTTTTTTGTTTTTTTTAATAAGGAATTGCAAGAAGTCGTACGATCAACAACCAGTTTTCAATATATAACATCTCAACAACGGTCTCTCAACCTGCTGAGCTACCCTGGTAGCCTCCTACTGTAGAGCGTGTCTATGGATCGCTTAATGTACTAAAAAGCACTGCATTAGCATGTTGGGTGCACCACTGCCATGGAAGTGATTTCAAGTGGAATTGATGTACAGTGTGGAGTTTGGAAAGAAGCAGCATGAAAGAAATTACACAATTTTTTTATGTTGTTTTGAACATTTCCTTTGAATAGAATCCAACTGCAAGCTCCGCCTCATTGGAACTCCGCCCCCTCGCCAATCCGCCCCTACCTCCAAACTCCACTGCAGCGCTTGAGGGATCCTGTTTACATTTTTGCCATTTCCACCACTGAACAGGATAGCAACCCCTGGGGAGCCCTTGGGATGATACATACCTCAAGTGCCCGCATCACAACTAACCTAGAAAAATGCCTGTACACAAAAACACAAATTATTCGGGTCCACACATATCAACATTTCAGGTTCCACATCTTGTGTCCCCCTCCTCTCCTCTTACCATCTCTCTTGCACACACCCAGCCTCCAAATAAACTAAAAAATAATATTCTGTATATGAGTGCTAAAAAAATTTATTCAATTAAATGCAAATAAAATAAATTAAAAATATATGAAACTGCCTTCAAGACGCAAAACGCTGCAATTCCTGAAAATCCCACCAGCAGAAAACAAAAAGACCTCTGTTGCACGAGGTCCTAGGCAGAAACAAGCATGTATCAGTGGCAGGCAGGGGCTTGCTTCTCAGGAAGGTGCCAAGCTTGCACGCAATACGAAAAACCTTCCAAAAGTGAAAACAACACCTTGAGAATTTATGCTGGGAGTGCCGAATGTGTTGAATGCAAAATGAGTTAAAAGGTATTCCTTATAGACAGCCTTTAAAGCCCTGACCCAGCTGTAAAGCTACCAAGTACTGATGGATGCAGATTCTATGCAAAGTGTCTCCAAAACAGCATGTGTTGCTGGGAAAACGAGTCCTCTTTTTGTAAATGATGCCATTAAGCCCCCACCCCCCACGCAGAGAAGAAGAACGAGTTTGCCTAAACTGAAAGGTGGTCACTAAGTCCCAGCAAGAGACTGCCCAGAGAAGGAGGCTTTATGCATGGGTGCAACCTGCCCTGTTCTGGTATTATGCAAAGTCTCTGTTTAGCCTCCTGCCAAAGAGGACTCCAGGCAAAGAGCAAGTATGGCCCTGGTGGCCACTGGGCACCCGAAAACCTGCATGGGGTTGCCCAAAACATTGTGCTTGTGATGTTTGTTGGGGGCCCGCTCCCGGATTACTGGAGCGGGCCATCGCAGATGTCGGGATCACCGACATGGACCATTGGGCTGTGTTTACGCAGCCGGCACACAGCAGGGAGCACCCTGCTTGCTCCAGAGCACCCAAACAGTACACATGGGCTGGGGGCACCCAGCTCACCGCAGCCCCGGATCTGGGGCCACCCAAGCCGGGGTTGCACCAATGGCAGTGGTCACACTGCACCACCAGGGCAGTGGGATGGTGTTGCCCGGCAGGGGCAGTGTCCAGATGCAGGGCCTATCCAATAGGCCTTCTGCATGCGGCGTGGCACCAACACGGTGCTTCCAACAAACACACCAGAGTCAGTTCTTTGTTCGACTGACGAGCCGGAAGCAGATCGTCCCTTTTTTGGGTTGGTCACATGGTTACTACCATGTGACCATTACACAAATCCTGGAAGCTACCATGCTCCCAGGAGGGGTGACATGCAACAATTGGGGGCACCGTTGAGTTTCCTTTAGGAGACAACAAGACAGTACCTAGCCTACACAGAAAGGATTCCAGTCGATCTGCACGATATGATCTGCATACTCTCATCGCAACTAGAGAGCAGCCATGACTCTCTGGTACGTATATAGCACTCGATCTCAATGGGACATAGCCGTATACCTCCCAGGGCATGGCCACCTACCCGCACACATCTGCAACAATTCACTACTTTACTTCATAACGCACAGTACCTCTGTCATAAGAATGCCGCCGAATCCCAAGAAAAAATGTAGTCCAGCTGGGCACATAATCAGTCACCTTGACTCGCCTACTCTCCTGACAATCTATCACAGCACCCATCCACTATCCAGATCTCCATGGCTCGGTAGTAGGGACTTAGCCGCCACTCCCTACCTTTATCCTGGCTAAAATGCACACACGCATTCTAAAATCCTCATTTCAACTCTCGGACCTCGGTCTTCCAAGAACCATATAACATAACATATAACATAGCAGAGAGAACAAGTTCCTGGGGAAACGCAGTTCTAAAGTCAGGAGATAAAACCATTTTCAGCAAGAAGCTTCACAATGACCTACAAGCCTGGTTGTTCAGGAGTGGGCATTCTGGGTGTTGTACTCTTTTGCCTGGCACAGATGCCGCTTGCACTGAGCCTCCTGGAAGGCCACAGAGGTGCATGTGGCAATAGGCATTATCTCGAACGGTGGCACCAAATCACTACTTTCCGACATCAATGGTTGCCCGGGCCCCACCACCTGTAAAGGCGGATGGTAATTAGCAAAGGCGCACTCGATGCAGGACACAAAGCTACCATCCATTAGCTTGGAGCAAGCAGGGTCCTCCGCCAATCCTTCCAGATAGAACAGCAGCCAAAGGCCATGCACTCTAATTACCACTCATCGAGTCCCAAAGATAACTGAGTGTATGTATCCTTGGACCATGTTAGAGATATCTGTGAATGAAAAGCTTGAAGCCATTCACAATATGTGCCATCTTGGTACTCACACACAGTAGACAACCTTGTGGTTATTGACAGCAAGTTCTTCGCAAAGTGCATGGCCTGGTACCACTATGAAAGTGGAACTATTTTCTCACCTTAGGTAACCACAGTCTGCATAACTCCTCGCGCTAAGATTTTCAAATTCTAAGTGGATCTGTAGATCCTCCTTTGAGGGCATTAGGAAGTAGTGCTTACTTGCATACCCTCGTTTGGATTTGTGAATCCTGCTCACCTTCACAAATCACACAACTCAAAAAGCCCCTATCCCCCCCAAAATACAATTTGTTGTACCTCTATCTCACGTTACATCCCGCTCTGACATATATGGCACCTTTATGTCTATTTAACAACTGCATTTACCTTTTCTGCGGGGGACTAGCGGGTCTGGTGGCGGATCTGCATGTCTGAAATTGGTGACCTGCAGATTGTAATTGTTTATTTGTAAAGCGCTTATACACAAATGAAGTGCTTCAAAAAGCTTCAAGGCGGGAATGGAACAAGGAATTATAGTCATCATTCTTAGGCCTTGAAGATTCCGAATGATCAAACAACAATAACTAGCATACTAGGCCAGAGGCATATCCACTAGTGGAAGTGCGAGACAAGGAGTGAGGAGAGAAGGGGGGGGCGTACAAAACAATAAACTATAGGCCTCGCTAGGGAGGGGAGGGGACCGGACAACAGGCTTGTTAGGCCTAGTACATTCAGGTGCGCAGAGAGAGGAAGTGCGAGGCATGGGGAGGGGGACAAGTGCACCCAGTCCAGCAGGGGCCAGGGTTAAGTGCAGAGTGGTTGCCCCTCTCATGGAGCATGATACAGTAGTGCTAAGGAAAGTGCAGCGGCCCAGAGGAAAGTGCAGGACTGGCGGGGGAGCCTGGGACCTGTAGGGCTCTGGAGGTGCACTAGGCACATAATTCACACCCTGCTACAGCCAATTGCGTAGTCCGCCTGGATGTGGATTTTGAGTCCATATCCACAGTTAACGGCCACAGATCACTTTTACAACTGTGACCTGTCCTCCACCACCCCCTAACCCAACGGGGGATCCAGTCTTGACTTCCTGAGATAACATTGGACACACTGCAACTTGCACATATTGCTTTTATAAAATAAATACACATTGAAGAATAGAAAACCCGTTTCCAGCTCATGTCTTGGAGAGAAAAGGGTGAACGGGTAGAGTATGGAAGTGGGGCTGAACGCTGCTTTCTAGTCCATCCAGAGCAGATTGTTTACTGCAGAAGTGATACATATGCCAAGCACTCTCTAAAGCTCCCCAGCATCCACGCCCTTGCCCAATTGGACTGCTAATGACGCATAATTGCTCTGATGCATGCTTGGGAGATGACCTGCTCCAGGCAAGCTTTAAAATGCAAATGATTTTTCTGGTTGTCAGCTTGGTCTGAATTTAAGATGTCTGCCTGCTTTCATTATCCGGTTAGTTTGCTTTAATTCTACGACTCATTACGAGTTAGTCAGTGTGGTAATACTCTGCTGGCATTGCCGTATGCCAGCATGTTACCACATTGGCAAACTAAGAGTTTGCCGGTGAGGTGGTGGAATGACCTCCCTGGCAAAAACTGCCGGTATTACAGGCGCAGGTAACACCTGCGCCTGTAATACCTTCAGAATCCACCATGGAGTTCAATGGGACTCCATGAAATGGGGATTTACACCATCTACCACCACTCGTAATCCCATGGACATTCCACCAGACCGAGTGGCAGTAACAGTGATACAGTTTGCCGGTATTCTGGCAGATTTGCCACCAGAATACTGGCAAACCTGTAATGAGGCCCAATGTGTTTTACTGTTCCATCCTTCTTAGATTCTATGGATCGTAGATGGTTTTCCACAAAACTGGTCATTTTATATTCCCATGGTATTTATAAACTCATGTATCAGATGGACCAATGACAGCTGATCTCTTCGATGTATCATTTCAATGACCTGGCAATTGGCCTGCTTTAGAAATGACACCCCGGCTTGGAGCCCATTCAAAGAAAGAAAGCCTGCAGTACCTCATGCGATACTGTGTCATGCTCATTGTTTCTGGGCACCCAGGGCATGGAACGCGCTAACTCTCTACATACACTGCATCCTCTGTCACCACTTTCAGAAAGAGCCTCAAAACATACATGTTTCCCCACACATAACCCTGCACTCCTCCAGTTGTCTGTCCTAATCTCCCTTTTTTGTCCTGAAAACATTTTTAAACTTGCTTTCAATTCCCACCTTTTCAAACTTTGAACCATGTAAGGCACCCCAAGATCCTCTGGGTAGGGAAGCGCTAAACAAAAATTCAAATAATAATAATTGCACCTATTTTTCCCTTAGTAACCCAGTGTTTGAGTGTGTTGTGACCAGACCCCTCAATTTTTAACATTTGGCAATGGTTTATATGTAATCCTGCGTCACCAAGCGACCCCATAAGATCTTTGGTTCTACTCCACACGGTTCCCAATGGCCGAGTTGCAAAATCCATGCACTGGAGTATTCCGCCCATCACCACTACGAAAGGTATACCACATATTGTTACGTTGAACGTGTGACAGGGTCAGTCCCTTGAACTTGTCAGGGGGAAACAGCGGCCCTCTCGACTTGTAGTATGCAGCCTCCCAGGGTGTGCGCCAGAGTCGATCATACCCCACAGGCAGGATGAGCAAGCTGGGGAGGAGGCGGGTCAGCCACTATCCACCCTGAGCGTGCCTTCTTGGCTGATGTTGGTACCAGTGTCAATCACACAATACCTACTGGTTTCTTTTATGGGCAGAGTTTTTCTGCTCCATTTGAAGGACCACAAGGTCCATATTCCCACGCAGTAATAACCAAGCAAACCAAGAAGAGGGAGAGAACCCCTCAACAAGAAGCTCCTGATTACACTGATTCCCAGTTAACCGCAACGAACTGCAGCTTCACAAAACAGAGCGGAAGCGAGACGTCCAGCCAACGTCAACCTGCCTGGACTGCTAAACCGACACAAACACCTGCAAACGAAAAGGGGTCAAGGACTAGATTGGTTCATGAAATTGCGTACTGTGATCACCCGGCCCGGGGAAAATCCTAGGATTAAATTAGCACATATGGTCAGGTAAAGTAAGGAACCAATGGGAAAGGGGAGGCAAGAGATCACGTATACAAATCCTGCATTCATAAGGAACAGTGAAAGGTGTACGAGTGAGGTCAAGCAGTTTGGCGATAGGAAGAGTGAAAGGTAAAGCAAGAGAGCAGGAGAAATGCAGAAAGTGGAGGGAAGTGCTAAGGAGACTGCAAAACTGTTGTATACGAATGCGGTAGGCTACTCACCATGAGAGAGATTGGTACCAAGTGTTATAGGATGAGGTTGTGAGAGTGTATGTTACTGTGAGTGGTCATATAGAGAGGGAGGGTGTGGGAGATAGGAAAGATTTAGAAATGAAAGTCTAAGTTGAAACAGAGAGAGACAAAGGGAGTGAAGGAAGAGAAGAAGTGTGAGTGAAAGAGAGAGGAGATATGTGTAGATGGGAGGGTTAGCGATAGGAGAGAGTTTTAGGTAGAAAGTGGGGGAGTATAGAGAGAGAGTGGGAGTGTGAGAAGACCTGAAAGACACAGGAGGAGAGAGGTTGGAGACAGGAGGAATGGAAGTGTAGAGAGAAAGAGAAAGGAAGAGAGTGAGAAGACTGGGGAGAGAGGGGCAAAGAGAGAGACAAGCGGGTGTAGGAAAAGGAATACCAAGATACAGAAAGAGAAAAAGGAACTTAGTGGAACAGAGGTGGAGGGAGAGAGAGTAAGGTGGGACAAGAGGAGGGAAAGGAACGAGTGGAAGAGAGAATGTGTAAGGAGACAGGCAACAACCTCTTGAATATCATTGATCAGATTGCGGGACATCAAGAGAATAGGGTGTCCTTAGAACGTGACGGATGGAGTAAGGCAGATCAGACTGCGGCATGTAAGCCCTGACCACCAGAGTTGGAGAGATTAGACAGTAGGCACTTCTGATCTCTAGTTGCATTTCACCAATAGAAGAGCCTGGGATAGGGTGGGAGGAGCTCACCGGAGGTCATGGAACGACATAGGGATCACCCTTAGTTGGATCGACCTGCATTTGGCTAAATGAACAACAAAAATCCATGAACTGATTTTTTCTTAGTTCTATGGAATTATTCAAGCCACACATGACAAAAGTTAGACTCAACCCACCAAACTAATATGTAATTCGTTGGCACTTGATTGGTCAACCTATGAATCAAATCATTCCTATTTTTTCACAAGATTTGCCAGAGTCATAGGTCATTCCTTTCAGAAAGATTCTACTAAATGTAAACACATACTAGCAACATGCGCTGTCCTGTTAAAACCCCATGCAATTGCAGCTAGTGTACAATTAAGCAACAAACTAGTTCCCTCTTCCATTCCTCGCCCTGGTTTTAAAATCTATCAATGGGCTAGCCCCCCCCATCCTCTGCTGACTCCATCTGGCCGACTGTATCTTCTGCTCCCCCTTATCTAAAGCCCCCGTCAACCGTTCCTGCTCTGTCCACCATGTGCTTCATCACACTTCTGCTTTGCGCTCCTGGCTCCTCACTACGAAATCTACTTATCTGCTGATCTTAAATTCAACTCCATGATGATGGGGTCTAAGATGAGCCTCAATATACGGAAATGGCCCATGAGCTTTGGAGGCACATCACTCCATCTCCTTGAGCCCTAACCCTATCTGCGACCACTGCTATCTTTGACTAAACAACATAGGGAAGTCACTACAAAAACCGGTAATTTGAGCAGTGAAAGAGGAAAGACAAGGGACCCCAACTCCAGGCCTTGAGGGCCAGATCCATGCCGAGTTTTCGGGATACCCCTCATTAATATTCATGAAATAAATGAGCATTTTTCATCATGAATATTAATGAGGGATATACTGAAACCCTGTCAGGTTTCCGGCCCTCAAAGCCCAGAGTTGAACAAGAACAACATCTTCCTTGTCAATGGGGATGTGACAGGAGCAGCATCACTGCAGAGAAGAGGAAAGTCTGAGACCAACAGAGAAGGAGGACTTTGTAAAGCTAAGGGGTCCCAGTGATGACTCTGATATCTTCTGATGTTCTAGTGGCTTCTTTATTAAAGTTCCAGTACATCATATTAAGTTTATCATGTCAGGCACATCTGAGTTTAAGGCAACATGCACCGGCATCTCCTCAGGTAAGCTACATCTCTCCAACTGACTCACTCAGTACTCTCAACCATACATCAACACTCTCACAGGCAGCATTCTTTGTCACTCACCCAACATTCCATACATACTACAAAGGCAACAGGGAAACCAGGTCACTACAGACTCCCATTTCGATTAGGGAGACAGGCAGAGACACAAGGGGACTGATTTACAAAAGAGTTTTGGAATGGCGCAATCCTATTGAAAAAAGCTTTGTAAATCAGGCGCATGGTCAGCTGAAGGGATGTCAAGAGACTGAAGAGCAGTTCGCGTAGAGGAGTGGCGAGCGAGAGCAAGGAGGAAGCAGCAAGCCCAAATGCCAGATGCTGGGAAGGAGGAGAGATGGCCAGGCCAGCGGCAAAGGGATGTATGCAAACAATCAGTTGCCGCAAAGACGCAGAATCAATGTGGAGCCCCCCACAGTGAGACTTGTGAACCATCTGTCAGAGACGATGAAGTACCAGAGCGGGTGAGGGGCCCATGAGCAGTAGTTGTATGTGAGTAACCAGATGCGGTAAGGGACCGAATGGGTGAAGACCTGTGACAGCGAGATGGCTGGACTGGGCGTTAGAGGCAGTTAAGTATCAGAACTGGTCAGAGTTTTAATAAACGGGTGTTATCTGCGAGGAACCACGTGCTGGGACGACACTAAATCATGAGTGAGCCCGAAATCAAAAAGAGCACCCCATGTTAGATGTAGATGGGGCTGGTAAGAGGGCCTAGAAACGAAAGCCATTTCTGAGGTATCGGATTGCCAGGAATCAGTGAGGAGGCCCATAAGTGAGAGAAGGGTCAACGGTAGTGCAGGAAGGGAACCAATGAGAAGGCTAGAGATCGAGAATTGAATCACAGGGCCTGAATCCTTGAAGAGGCAAACCCTAATGTGAAAGGTCAAGATTTGACAGCATAGGGAGAGACTTGAGGAGTGGACAGAACAGCAGTCAGCAGATTGACACACTGCAATATAGGAGAATGAGTACAACCCCACCATATAATCACAGTCACAGAAGGAGAGCAAGAGAAACACAGGATTCTGGGAGACAGAGCAATCTCGGAATGTAATTGAAGTAATGTAAAGTAACTAAGTACTAAACACTACATTCAGGAATATGGAGTATAATCCCAAAGCGTACACAAAGTTAGAGAAGGAAAGCAAGGAAAACACAGCATTTTGGAAGACAAAATACAATCCGAAAGTGCAAATAAAGCGAGTGAGGGGAAGTAAAATGCTGCATTCTGGGAGAAGGAGGGCAATTCCTAAGTGTGACCAAAATGAGACACGGAAGACATGTGACATGCTTTATTTAGTGAGATTATCAATCACAAAGAGTAATCAGAGTAAGTGAAGGAAAGCAAGTGATAGGCTGCCTTCTAGGGGATGGAGTACAATCCAGGAGCTTAACCAAAGAGAACCAGAACATGGGAAAGATCCCAGACAGGGGAGGTGAATTTGAGACATGCTGAGCGGATACTGACAGCCTATTATGTTTTAATAAATCTTTAGAAACGTAATTTTGTTTCACTGTGACTTCTTTCCTGACAGTGTGTCACTTCACTCTTCATATGAAGCCTGTGCTGTCCCACCTCAATGTTTCCAATAAATGATCTTACTTAAAGGCGTTTATTCATTTCTCTTGAGCAGCACCTCCTTAAGTTCCGAAAAAGCCTCAAGACCTTTCTCTTAAGCTCTTCCTTCTCCTACTATCTTCCCTGCTAATCATACAGAAGCATGACTGATGTGCAGGGCCCTTGTGTTTCCTTGGGCCTCTGACCCCCCACATATCCCATCCCAGCCGCTGTCTATTTACTGCACTTACTTGGGCTCACCCCTTATGTTCTTCTCTTCTTAGCACTTCACACCAAGCACTTCTCCATGAGCACCACAGCACCTATCTCTTACCCCCCCCACACCTCTGCACTTGCACGTTCTGGACACTCACAAGGCATAGTAGGTTTGTTCCCCTCCCTGTTATTCTCCTTATTTGTTTGTACTATTCATTCAATTATTTATCTTTGTTTTGATTCATTGTCTGCCCTCCCCTTTCCACACCCTGTTGCCCTGTGGGAGCTTTAAAACAGTTGTTGATAATTGTATAAGTGCCTTATAGAAACTGACGACGAAGTAAAGAATTGAGTAAACTTTCATGTGCAAAATGAAGATTGCACGTATGAAGTGCCCTGTAGAAAATACAATTTGTTCAATAACTGTACAGATGCAGCAAGTAGGCTAAGTAATCATATAAACTGGCTATCCGTAGTCAATAGACTGCAGTTGGAGCCGCCAATATATAGGAGCTGGACATCAGTGTCACAATTTTAGTAAGTTCAAACCCATGAAGAGAAGGGCTGAGTGCCGTGTCGCAGCAGATAATTAGCTGGGAGCATGGAAGAATCGAGAAGGGCTGCCTGGCCTGGCATCAAGACTGAAAGCAGCCAAGACTGGTTATTTATTCCTGAAGGCAGAGAACGTGAGAAGCTGGATTATACCTTGATAAGGTGCAATGAAAGAACACCAGGAGTGCCAGGTTTTATTAAATCATGACAATTAAATGCAGCAAAATGGGCCGATTTCCGGTCTTTTCTCACGTGAGCCCAGCATGAAAATAGAGTTGGGCATGCAGTTCTAGAACTATGATAAACGTGTGCTCACACTCCTTTATATTCCCAGAGAAGAGAATACATTGCAAGTCCAAGTTCAAAGACAATCTTCATGGCAGAAGGCATGGGTGATGAGAGATGTTGGGCTAATTGGGTGGGGAGGTACAGTCCAGTCCACCTGCTGGCACCTGGTTCTGAACTCACATGCTGCTAAGTGAACGAAATATTTCAGAAGTATCACAATCCAACAGTACCCACGATTGTCCTTAGCAGCAGATACGGTAGAAGATGGTTCAGAGGTAGTGAATGCGTCCCCCAAGGTGTTCAGAGACCAGAACATGGGAAAGATCCCAGACAGAGGAGGTGAATTTGACACATGCTGAGTGGATCCTGACAGCCTATTACGTTTTAATAAATCTTTAGAAACTTAATTTTGTTTCACTGTGACTTATTTCCTGACAGTGTGTCACTAGACTCTTCATATGAAGTCTGTGCTGTCCCACCTCAATGTTTCCAATAAATTTTCTTACTTAAAGGCGTTTATTCATCTCTCTTGAGCAGCACCTCCTTAAGTTCCGAAAAAGCCTCAAGAGCTTTCCCTTTAGCTCTACCTTCTCCTCCTATCTTCCCTGCTAATCATACAGAAGCATGACTGATGTGCAGGGCCCTTGTGTTTCCTTGGGCCTCTGACCTCCCACATATCCCATCCCAGCCGCTGTCTATTTACTGCACTTACTTAGGCTCACCCCTTATGTTCTTCTCTTCTTAGCACTTCACCCCAAGCACTTCTCCATGAGCACCACAGCACCTATCTCTTACCCCCCCCCCACCTCTGCACTTGCACGTTCTGGACACTCATAAGGCATAGTAGGTTTGTCTCCCCTCCCTGTTATTCTCATTATTTGTTTGTACTATTCATTCAATTATTTATCTTTGTTGTGATTCATTGTCTGCCCTCCCCCTGCCCCACCCTGTTGCCCTGTGGGAGCTTTAAAACAGTTGTTGATAATTGTATAAGTGCCTTATAGAAACTGACGACGAAGTAAAGAATTGAGTAAACTTTCATGTGCAAAATGAAGATTGCACGTATGAAGTGCACTGTAGAAAATACAAATCGTTCAATAACTGTACAGATGCAGCAAGTAGGCTAAGTAATCATATAAGCTGGCTGTCCGTAGTCAATAGACTGCAGGTGGAGCCGCCAATATATAGAAGCTGGACATCAGTGTCACAATATTAGTAAGTTCAAACCCATGAAGAGAAGGGCTGAATGCCGTGCCGCAGCAGATAATTAGCTGGGAGCATGGAAGAATCGAGAAGAGCTGCCTGGCCTGGCGTCAAGACTGAAAGCAGACAAGACTGGTTATTTATTCCTGAAGGCAGAGGACGTGAGAAGCTGGATTATACCTTGATAAGGTGCAATGAAAGAGCACCAGGAGTGCCAGGTTTTATTAAATCAAGACAATTAAATGCAGCAAAATGGGCCGATTTCCGGTCTGTTCTCACGTGAGCCCAGCATGAAAACAGAGTTGGGCATGCAGTTCTAGAACTATGATAAACGTGTGCTCACACTCCCTTATATTCCAAGAGAAGAGAATACATTGCAAGGCCAAGTTCAAAGACAATCTTCATGGCAGAAGGCATGGGTAATGAGAGATGTTGGGCTAATTGGGTGGGGAGGTACAGTCCCGTCCATCTGCTGGCACCTGGTTCTGAACTCACAAGCTGCTAAGTGAACCAAATATTCCAGAAGTATCACAATCCAACAGTACTCACGATTGTCCTTAGCAGCAGATGCGGTAGAAGATGGTTCAGAGGTAGTGAATGCGTCCCCCAAGGCGTTCAGAGACCAGAATCTGGGCTTAGTGCACCTCGGGGGCCGCACCCTTGGGAAACCCTCGTGGGGAAGAAAACCCAATAGTAATTCCTGGGAGATGATGATTCCAGCCAACACTCCAATGTGCACTGCAGTAGACAAAGGTGCTTGGATCCGGGCTTGGAGAAAACAGATGAAAGCCTGCAGAATAACAAGCTAGTGGGAGAGAAAACCCACATAGGAAGGAGGCTGTTTGCAGGAACTGGAAGGAGCCTGGCAGATAGAGTGTCAGATGGCAAACAAAACAGATGGAGGAAGAGTGCAAAAAGTAAGGAAAAAAGGGAAAAGGTGTAAGGAAAGGAAGGAAAGAAGCAGAAGAAAAAGGTAAGGAAACGGAAACACACGGGAGGAGGCTTCGATGTAGGAAGGCAGCAGAGCAGAAGAAAATAAGAAAGTAGGAAGGGAACAGGAGCAGAGAAAGGATGAGAAGAGAAACAGTACAGTAGATTCGCGGCGAAGCGCTAAGAAGACAGGTAACTGGGTAGGCTGAGAAAAGTAGCTGGAACGCAAGGTAACACAGGCAAAGTGACGCATCTTACCCGATCATAGAGAGGAATGAGATAGAACGGTAAGGTGTGGTTGCCATGTTTGAAAAAGACTAGAACTGCAAGTGGTTTGTCCAGATGACGCCAAGAAGGCGGCATCTTGAATTCCACTGTTGGTAACGTGAATTACATTTTCTCTAATTCCTCCAGCATTGTCCTGCTGAATTCCTGACAGTATGCCCTCCCCGTGGGGTCAATGGTCCAGGTTTCCAGGGATGAGATCGATTCAATTTGTTTACAAGTCTTGGGGCATGAACTGAGGAGGCAGGTTCCAGGTCCGGTCTGAAGGGTTGTAACCTTTCCAATCTATGAGGTACTGCAGTGCTCCATGATGGTATCTGGAATCACATATTGCAGCAACTTCATATTCCGGTCCTTCTTGGGTGTCAATTGGAGGGGGATTATGATTTGAACCCCTCTTGAATCTGTCTTCTACTTGTGTTTTAAGTTGTGAAACATGAAAAACATTATGAATCCGATGCCAGGACGAAGGAAGTTGTAGTCTATAAGCCACTTTCCCTATGGCCTCAATGATGGAAAAAGGTCCGAAGTATTTGGGAGAGAGCTTAGATGGAACAAGATGCTTTGGAAGGTATTTAGAAGAGAGCCAGAACAGATCTTTGGGTTGATAAATTGGTTCCTGTAGTCGTTTCTTGTCAGCTTGTTGTTTGACTCTGTTTCTGGCTTCAGAAAGGGCTGCAAGAGCGGTAGCGTGACCTTCTTGGATATCTGATACCAAAGTGTCTACTGCTGGGACTTTTGTAGATTTAGGAGTTATTGTAGGAAAGCTGGAGGGATGGAATCCATAAGTACACAGGAAGGGGGACATCTGTATGGCTGTGTGAAAGGAATTGTTATATGCAAATTCTGCATAAGGTAAAAGCGAGCTCCAATTGTCCTGTGCTGCTGATACAAAACAACGTAGATATTGCTCCAGAGATTGATTTAATCTTTCCGTTTGTCCGTTGGATTGTGGGTGATAACCAGAGGTGAGGTTCCGTTGTATGCCCAAGGTTTTGCATAGTGTTCCCCAAAAAGAGGAAATATATTGTGGACCTCTGTCAGATATAATATTGTTAGGCAATCCGTGAAGGTGAAAGATTGTTTGAAGAAAACAGGAAGCCATTTGTGCTGCTGATGGCAATCGGTCGGTTCATGGGAATAAAATGAGCAAGTTTAGTCATAGAGTCTATGGTCACCATAATGGTTGTGTTGTGAGAGGAGGGTGGTAATTCCACAATAAAGTCTGCAGATATGCTTTCCCATGGCTGAGTCGGAAGCCTTGGCTGAACCAACTTTCCTGAGGGCAATCACCTGGGTACTTTTGATTGTAAACAGACGGAGCAAGAGGATACGTAATCCTTGACGTCGTGGATTAATCCAGGCCACCAAAAATGTCTATTGATTAGTTCCAATGTGGTGGCCACTCCTCGATGTCCAGCGGTCTTATGGTCGTGACACATAGACAATACTTTCTTTCTTGAAGTTTCTTCAGGAACGTACAGTTGGTTCCCATGAAAATAAAGTCTGTCTTCCTTTCTCAAGTCATGACCCCTGATTTCCGTATGAGGCAGATCCTGACTCAGGGTTTGTATCTTTTGCAGAAAAGAGGACAAAAAATAAAGAAAAGTAGCTTGTGGCCACATCCTTTCTGGGGGTAAAGGCGGTATATTGTGGGAACTTCGAGAAAGGGCATCAGCGATCTAATTATTGGTTCCAGGAATGTATGTAAGGATAAAATCATAGGATATGATCTGTACGTATTTGAACAGGATGCTGAGCCCCTAATAATAGATTTCTCCATTCTTGGCAAGCTTTTTTGATAGCTAACAGTTCCTTTTCTAATACCGTATAGTTGCGTTCTGATTCAGTGAGCGATTTGGACATGTAGGCAACTGGATGTTCAACCCCTTCTTGTGATGTTTGCTTCAGTACTCCTCCTATTGCAGAATCAGAAGCATCTGTTTCTAAAATAAAGGGTTTAGTTTGGTCGGGTAACCTCAGAATAGGTGCTGTAGAGAAGGCTGTTTTTAGTCCTTCAAAAGCCTTTTGAGCTGCAGGGTTCCAAGAAAAGGTCTTTCTTTTTTGGAGAAGAATAGTGAAGGGTTTGATAATTCGAGAGAAGTTTGGAATACATTTTCGGTAAAAGTTAGTGAACCCTAGAAATCTCTGCACTTCTTTAATGTTCTGAGTAGGTTTCCATTTGTAGATGGCCTCTACCTTCCTTGGATGCATGGCTGCTCCTTCTGCGGACAGGATGAAACCCAAATATGCTATACTGGGTAGATGGAAAGAACATTTCTCGATTTTAGCAAACAACCGGTTTTCTTGTAGTCTTTTCAATACTTCAGTTACATGGATAATGTGTTCCTGCAGGTTGTTGGAAAAGATGAGGATGTCGTCCAAATAAACAATAAGTGTATGTAAGAGTAAATCTGTGAATATATGATCGACAAATCACTGAAACACTGAAGGGGCATTGGCTAGCCCAAGAGGCATCAGGCGGTATTCATAATGTCCAAAAGGTGTGCGGAACGCAGTCTTCCACTCATCACGCTCTTTATTCTGATTAAATGATACGCGCCTCTAAGGTCCAATTTTGTAAAGATGGACGCGCCTCTTACTGCCTCCAAAATGTCTTGTATAAGAGGTAGCCGGTATCGATCCTTGTGGGTGACTTTGTTGAGGCCTCTGTAATCTATGCAAGGCCGTAGTTCTTTACAGACTTTTTTAGGGATAAAAAAAAGAAAGGCTTCCCGAACTTTTAGATTCAGTGATGCGACCATGATGTAAGTTGGTTTGCAGATATTCTTTCAAAGCCTCCTTCTCTGGGATGGAAAGGGTATACATGCGACCAAGGGGTACTTGGGAATCCGGTATTAGATCAATGGAACAGTCATCCTTCCTGTGAGGGGGTAGTTCCTTGAATTCCACATTAGAAAAGACAGATTAATATTTGTGGTAGCATTCTGGTAGGAGAGTAAGGTTGGAAATGGTGGACTTTCCCACGGATTTATCCTGTGGTGTGGTAGCAAAAAACAGACCCACCGCCGCATCGGTAAGACAGGAATGAAGGCATTGCTCCAAACCCAAAAATAAGGTTCCTGCAGCCCAATTAATAAACGGATTATGCTTAACAAGCCATGGTAGTCCAAGTATAAGAGGGTAGCGGGCTGCCTTTATGAAATCAAATGATAACTTTTCAGTATGCGTGGAAATCTTCATAGTGAGAAGAGTTGTATTTTCTTTTATCGGTCCTGAGGATAAAGGAGAGCCATCCATTCCTTCTACTGGTAGGCTCAAGGTTTTACCAACACGGGGTATATTGTTCCTTGAGGCCCATTCGGAGTCCATGAACAATCCGGCCGCACCACTGTCCACTAAGGCGGGAATTTGTTGAATTTGTTTGTCTAGGAATTGCAGAGTAACAGCAATCACCACCATGTGTTGGTGTGTTGGGACATTTTCCTGGGACCTTTGCACCAAGGACCCACTCATGGTTCCCTTCATGGGTGGGTGTTGTCATTTCCCGGACGTCTGGAAGGAATCAGATGACAATTTTTCAATTCATGTTTATCGGAGCCGCAATACATACATAATACCAGGGTTCTTCTTCTTTGACTTTCTTCTGGGGTTAAAGGACCTCTGCCCATGCCCAATTTCATTGGTTCTCCGGTATCCTGAGTTTTGTTGATCTTTGGGGTATCGGATTTGTAGGTTGCCAGAGGTGGACGAGGTTTCCCTTTTCGTCTTCCTTGATTTCTCTCTTGTATGCAATAGTCCAATTGAAGTACTAAAGTAATCATTTCCGCGAGGTTCTGAGGTTACGGTACTCTAGAAACTTCGTCCTTGAGTTCTTCACATAGATTCCCGCAAAAAATGGTCAGCAGGGCATCATCCGCCCGTGCGGTTTCGTTGGCTAACTGTTTGAATTGGGTAATGAAAGTAAGGAGATCCATGTTACCTTGCTTAAGATCAATTAGGTTCGCCTGTGCTGACACCACTAATTCCTTTCTGCCGAACATGGCTTGAAGACTGTTGATGAATCCTGCATAGGAATCCAAGGCATTCAGAGACCAGAATCTGGGCTCAGTGCACCTCGGGAAACCCTTGTGGGGAAGAAAACCCAATAGTAATTCCTGGGAGATGATGATTCCAGCCAACACTCCAACGTGCACTGCAGTACACTCTGTTGGAGAAAACAGATTAAAGCCCGCAGAATAACGAGCTAGCAGGAGCGAAAACCCACGTAGGAAGGAGGTTGTTTGCAGGAACTAGAAGGAGCCGGATGGCAGACAAAACAGACGGAGGAAGAGTGCAAAAAGTAAGGAAAAAAGGGAAAAGGTGTAAGGAAAGGAAGGAAAGAAGCAGAAGAAAAAGGTAAGGAAACGGAAACACACGGGAGGAGGCTTTGATGTAGGAAGGCAGCAGAGCAGAAGAAAATAAGAAAGTAGGAAGGGAACAGGAGCAAAGAAAAGACGAGAAGAGAAACAGTACAGTCAATTCGCAGCAAAGCGCGAAGAAGACACGTAACTGGGTAGGCTGAGAAAAGTAGCTGGAACGCAAGGTAACACAGGCAAAGCTCTGTGCAGCGATCAGAAGCGACGCATCTTACCTGATCATAGAGAGGAATGATATAGAACGGTAAGGTGCGGTTGCCATGTTGGAAAAAGACTAGAAATGCAAGTGGTTTGTCAAGATGACGCCAAGAAGGCGCCATCTTGAATTCCACTGTTGGTAGCATGAATGACATTTTCTCCAATTCCTCCAGTATTGTCGTGCTGAATTCCTGACAAGAAGGGCACGAGCATGCCAGCCAATTGTAGAGGGCCATATAACGAAGAGCCTTATAGTTTGAAAGCCAATGAGGTACCGTGTTTCTAATAACTGTTGAAGATGACTTGCACTAGGGGTGGGCATGATTTATCCACCTCACTGTAGAGACCCAATCACAACCCGACCATTTATAGAAAGTATACTTAGATGTTCCCCTTGAGCCAACGTCAACCCTCCATAGGTTTTTCTTATTTGCCACGTAGTATGACATCACGTATGGCAAGTGTTTACTATAAAATTGTTGTTTTTTATGAAATGCTTTGAGAGACTGTTGTGCGACGTCCGTTGTAACTCCCTGTTTTAGATAAAACAGTAAACAAACTTTGCCATCTTCCTGAGTTGGTTTGATTATTTGGTGTAAAGAGTTACTCTGCATCCCACCTACTGCATGACGCGCTGCCCACCAAGGGCCCTAAGCTCATGTGGTAGCAGTGGTAGGCTGGTTCAGACCCATCGATGAGTTCACTCCAGAGTTTCGGATGATCGGACATCCTCCGCCATCTAGCCGGAAGATCGCAGGGTTTCCTGCGGAGAGCGGACGAATAGAAATCTTGCAAGAAAAACCGAGCTGGTGGGCAGGGTACGTCTTTAACGAAATCCTTACCTGGTTTCCACGGGTGCTCTGCGGATGGAAATTGAAAGTTGTCAGTTGGAGGAGGAGACGATACCAAAGGCCTTGAGTCAAAATGACCGAATGGTGAGTAGACTGAGGGGAATGTCAAATTAAGGGGACAGGGTTGTGGTAATTTAAAAGTAACATGAAATATTGCGTGACGATAGAGATAGAAGCACCCAGAAGCCTGACCCAAGGGGGTCTAGAAGAAGTTATCTCAAACTCCAGTAGGAGTCACTAGGCTACGTGTGAACAGGTTCACATAAGACAATTTAAATCCTGTGACAGGATATTTGAATAGGGGCGAGGAGAAAAAGGGTGATCACAGAGTATTTTTAGTAAATGTGTAAAGTCGACTAGTCTGTCTGTGTTATGTGTTTAGTTTAAGTGTTGAAGAAGTGACAAAAGTTGTGAAGGAATTGAAATGAAATTAAGGAGCTAAAAAGACTATCTAGGAAAGTGGTTGGTACCAATCCAGAGACAGAAAGAGAAAATTGGAAAGGTAGAGGTTTGAGCGGTGATTGTTGGAGCACGCTCATATTTGTTGTTTTAATAGTATTGGAAAGTGGCTAAAGTTGTTGGCCTCCACAATGACTTGGAACCCCCACCCACTCACTGTCAAATTGTGTGTCTGTGTGGATGGGTTTGGTGACATGGCTGAAAGAGCTGAGGAGCTGAAAACTTTGGCAGTGGTTGGCTGTTTCCCTGTGACATAAGTGTGATATGCGGCTTGCACTACTACGATAGTCACTCGTCAGGTAGAGTGCATTCTGCTACAGTGTGGAAAAATGCATTTTGGGTAAAGGCCAGTAGTAAAATGTATTTCTTTTATTGCAAAGATTAGTGGTTAATATAATTAACATTGATACAAGTTGTAATGTGTGTCTGTCTATAGAAACTGGTTTTGCAAATGATTGTTTATATATTGATTTGGACATTGTTAGCCCATTAATACTAAACCCCTAACTTGCTGCCTCCCTTACTTTTCAACAGAACCTTTTCCAACTATCCTTCACAAACTACCTTTAACGCCTACCTTTACGGTCTTGCCTCACCTGTCACTACTTAATCTTCACCCCCTAACCATTTACCCCCAAGTATTCACTCTTTATGCCTGAATCTTAAACCTAAATTTGCACTGAGGCCCATCGGCGTGTTGCTTGTAACAAGAATGGAATAATATGAATAATACTAATAATAAATGCCCACTCCTAACCCTCTAACCCCATCTATTCCCCCTTAACTTTTGACAGGTAACCCAATTAGCTCATTTGCTCCTTACTCCTCACCATTAGCCATCCACTGCAAACATTGACCTCAACCGTTCCCACCTTTGATTTTCACATTCGGTCTTTTGACCTCTATTTCATCTGCTACCATTTATCTCCTAGCCCTATCCTTCTGTGGTTACGATTCATTCTAGGCTAAGTTTTTGGAGGGATAATCCTGAATTGGCAAACGTCTTCCCTGTTACAAGAGATGTGGTACAAGATCCTATATGGATGGCACTATACCCCAGCCAAGTTCGGAAAGATCTATCCGGATGTTTCAACAGAGTGTTGGAGGGGTTGTGGGAAAAGGCGCATGTGGTCGCACGTCTGGTGGAAGTGCCCCAAACTAGGGGCTTTTTGGAAAGAAGAACACAAAGCATTGGGGCAGGTGTTTGGAGATGGGTTCAGGGCTACTCCTGAAGAAGTGTTGGTGGGCCTGGAGGAAAGGAATCCAGAGGGGAAAACTAAAGCAAGGCGTAAGGATCAAATAATCTTAGTCCTGGCCACCATGTTACTAATAGCTCAAAAATGGAAAGGGGGGAAAACACCTACACTGCAGGACTGGCTTCGGAAGCTGTGGGATTTCGTGGCTTTGGAATGAGTCTCGTATTCTCGGACAGAAAAGGGAAGGAGGGGAAACGTTTCTTCCTTTTTGTGGCATGATAAATATGATTCTTAGCAGATTGAATGCTGTGTTTTTCTCATTGAAACTGAATAAAAAGAAGTTTTAAAAATATTATTCATTCTAAACCTTCCAGCCAGCACCACTTTTGCTCCTTTTGTCTCTCAACCATTATGTTAAATCCCTGAATTGTTAACACCTCATAAGGATAAAGGATGACAGATACTGGCAGATGACACTCCTGGAGTTCTTGTACTCTGCTAACCTCCCACCTTACAACCTGTTCACTATTTTCATGTTCTCCATAAAATAATTAAAGTAAACTATTATTGCTCAATGTCCTCTTCCTTCTGCATATCATACTGAAATACTGCATCCCATCAGTGCGAGGCCCAAAACACCAAATTTCGAGAGCCCCATTTCAGCATATATATGTATGTGGTGGGGGGTGGGTTAAGTATTGTATTTTATTATATTGCAGTTGTCATATTTATATAGTGCCTTTTACCATTTGTATGGCCTCAAAGTGTTTTGTGGTAGGAACGTCCTCGAGGACAGAAGTCCAGGGATGGGAAATTCTAAGCGAGGCTTAAAGTGCGGGTGTGCATTTGGCCACAACTAGGAATTAGGTGAGCTGGCCAGGCTCCAGTAAGCAACCCAAGAGGGCAGGCATGTGGGAGGGTGCCGAGGGGGGTTACCACAGAGCGCTAGTGCAAGAGAAACGATGTGTGCCCAGCTAGACCGAAAATTGGCATAGGTTGTTGATGTATTTTAATGGCACGGGTGTTGAGACAAGTGTGGTGTAAGGGCGAAATTGTTATGTGTCCAGCTAGACCACATTTTTCGTAGTCGTAGCTGCATTCTAAAGTGTGTGGATGGAAAGCCTTGCCTGCGGCAGATGTCCACGTAAGTGATGCGTTTATACATACCTTAAGCTCAGATAGAGTTTATCTTTGATCTTGCTGTGTGATCTGGTCAGCTGTGTGAAGAAGAAAAGCTAGCCTCAGATGCTATTCGAGGCATTAAAGACAGGCTGCCATCAAAGTCTTCTGGCGCTAAATAGGCCAGCTATCTTGTGTCGTCTTCTAAGCGTGGATGCCCGGCTGCCTTAACATTTAGACTCAAGGATTTTCTAGCGCAATAGGTAAACTACCCTTATAATCTTACTCTGTATTTTCCATATTCCATAATAGGATAACATCAGGAATCTTCTAGTGCAGAATCAAAGGTACCTGCATATATCGTTGTGAGTTACAGTGGCTAACTTATGGGTCTTCTAATTGCAATGGATATATTACCATCATATATCTTCTAGCACAATGGACTGGGTAACTTTACAAGGTCCCGCAAGAGTGTCCACTCCCAAATCTGTGAATTAGCTCACCCCTCAATCCATCTAACCCTAAGAGATCTTCTAATATAAATACTTGTGCAAAACATTGCAATCTCTTCTCGAGCCGTACCTGTGCAAGTGTTCGTATTTCTTAAAGTACAATTGTCTTTGAAGTGTTAAGTTTGTCTGTAAAGCTTGCATTATCTCTATATTGGAACAAGACTTGTTGGTTTAATGCATCCTGTAATTGTAATATACAGGTTTTAGTCCATGTGCTTGTGCTTTCAAGGACCTTCTGAGTACTTTGTGGTCAATCCCCTTAGATCTTAGACACAGAATGGCTGATCAGTATGGGTCCTCAAGATGTGCAGCCGGGCAAGAAGTAAGGACGGAAGTTAAGTGCATATTTTGTGTCCTGAGGAGCTATCCTGATACTTTTCTTCGGTATCATACCGGCTATCCTTATATTGTCAAGAGTTGTATACAAGTAGCCTGAGAGCAACCAGTCAGAGCGAAAGCGGCCCGGAGGCTGATGTGTGTTCGTGTAAAGAGAGTGGTCTGCTGATTCGAGCGGTCCGCCGTGACAAGGCCAGCATCCGCCTTTGGGTTTATGTTTAAAAGGGTTGTCAGTGTTTTGAGGTGTGTAGGGCAGGCTCCTGCAGCAGCATGTGGCATCCGCTGCATACGTGATGTGTTGGTGTGTAGATGTGAATGATGTTGGTGTATGGGAAAGAGGCTCTCGTAATGTGGATAGCGTGGGGGGAGAGTGTTTCAGGTTTCTGCAGGGAATAGCCAAGTTTTGAGGGCCTTTCGGAATGAAAGGTAGTTATCAATGTGGTGGATGTGAGAGGAAGCAAGTTCCAGATGGTAGGTGCTTGAATGGAATCTGGTGAACCCTAAGGATTTTGCTGAGTCTGAGAGTTGTGGATCAGATCCTTCTAGGTGCATATCATTGAGCCATTGTTAGACAAGTTGTATTTTAGTGGGTGGACTGATAAGGATGAATTCAGTCTTGGATGGGTTTAGTTTAGTAGATGGCTATATTGGGATCTTTGAGGAGAGTGCCCAGAGGCAGGTTAAAAGGGATTGGTGAGAGGATGGTGCCCTGGGGACTCAGGAGGAGACCTGGAGTTGGTTTGAATTCAATCAGTACATCTGGATGGCCTTCTGTCTGCCTGAGAGGTAGTAGGTAAACCAATTCAGGACAGTGCCAGAGAATCCCATCCTGTCAGCAAGGAGGGAGAGAAGGATGCGTTGGTCGACTCTGTCAAATGCACCCGAGAGGTCAAGAAGGACGAGGAGGCATGAGTCGCCTTTACCCATGATTTGGAGAGCATCATCCACCACCTGGATGGTGGCTGTCTCAATGCTATGCTTTTTTATATTCATTTAGGAGGTGGAGGTGTTCAATTCTGGTGAATAGTTGTGCAGCAACGACTTTTCCCAAGATTTTGCCAATAAATGGGAGGTTCGTAATGGGCTGCAGTTGGCCAGGTCATCTAGCTCCAGTTATGTTATGTGGATTTTTTTACAGCACACCAATACCACCCAAGGGCGGTCTCAGGTGCTCAAGAGGCTGCCGCAGTGGTGGTGGAGTAGTAAGCAGCTTTGGCCTCAATAATCAGAATTCTACGGTTTGGCACAGAGATTTGAGGTTGGTGATGTCTCCTCAGTCATGATTTTTTCACAACCATTTCTCTAGGGCTCTGATTGAATGTTTGGTGGAGGCTAGCACGGGGGCTGTACCATGGGGAAGATGGTTTCATCTTAGCCCCGCTGCCTTTTAGGGGGGCATGAGTGTCCACCAGTTTCATAGCAGAGTTGCTGAATAATTCCAGGAGGCCCGAGGCATTCCCTGTGGTGGGGAAGTCTACAAAGTTTGCTTCTAGCTCCTCATCCCTGATCGCTACCGTGCCACAAGGGCAGTTTCGAAAGAAGAGAAAAGACGATCCATTGATGACAGCGTTCTCAATAAAAAAAGACCAGGTAGACCCAAGTTTATGATTTGTCTGTTGCACTCTTAGACATTTTAAAGTGGCATATAGAAATTAAAAAGTTAAATAAGTTAATAAAAAAGGTAGAGGGGAATGTGGGTGAGGGATGCAGGGGGTTCTCCTCCTGCATATACATGTGGTGAAATGGGGTTAAAAACAGTGCATTGGGCTTCACAGTGATTTTTTCGACAATATGTCATAGATCCATCCTCCTGCACCACTTCTGTGTTCCCTGTCAAAATTTACTTGTAATCCTCTTACATCTTTAAAGATGGAATAGTCAATTTCCTGCACAATCCTTTACATGTCTTTCGCTGTTTCCCCGTCTTACTCTATAACCCCAAAAGAGCAGGTTTCACCATCTGTCACCATTCTAAATATCATCCAATTTCAAATATCATTCCTCCTCTTACCTTTCCAGTTCAGAGACCCTAATATCTACGTGTGTCTCCAAGATGACGATCGACCTCTGGTTCACTTTGGGATCATGAACTCTTTCATCCGCTGAGCCAATCCTGCCTATACGTGTATCCATCTTCAGTTCTACGTCTGACTTTGTGCCTCTGATCTGGCCCAATATGGCACAGATGTCGTTGTTGGTGGCCACCTGGTGTTACTTCTGCCTCTCCTTGTCTCCCTGCGGCAATGCCACCCTTGCAGGGTTGCACATTTCCTCTCCCCCTTGCCTACACCTTTGCAACAGGCTCCTCTTGCTCATCCCCTGGGTTTGCTGCTTTCTATTTACCATATGATCAGAGCTGGTCACTATCACTATTTTAACGCCTTTGATTACACCAATGGGCCACTTGCCCCCTCTTTTTTCTGTTCTATCTTATTTATGCCACCATTAAACCCCTTCCTAGCCTTCTTCTTTCCTTACGCTCTACTTCCCAATTTAATTTCCTGTTTCCTTCACTTTTCCCTCATAGTTGCCCTTGTTTTTTGCCTCTTTTTCTTTAGATTATTTTTTATTCTAGGCTATCACTTTGCTTTCTTTTCTTTCCCTTTATCTGGCCTCTTTCTCCCCTTTTTTCATTTTCCATTTCTCCTATCTTCTTGTCCCTTCCCGTTTCATAAACCCCCCTTTATTAATGTCTTTTCCTTTTCTCTTGGCTTTTCTCCTCCCCTTCCCTTTCTTGCTCTTTCCTCCTCTCGTCTTTGCTTGTTTCCCTTCTTACTGCCTTTTCTCTCCCAATCTTACGTCCTTTCGGTTTTTCCTAGCTCTTCGTCTTTTGACTCTTCTTCTCTTCTCTAGCAAAACAAAAGAGGTGATGGCTGGAAGGTTTAGAATGTATCTTAACATCTGGTATTGCTGTGGGCAACCCTCCAGACCATCGCTCTTCAACTGCCAAGCCCTTACAAAAGGGGAAAGACCATATGCAAATCAGGCTTGGTCCCACCCCAAAAGGGCCAGTCCATCCCGAACTGCTTGGTCACATCCCTTCTGCATGAGACCACAAGTATCCCCAAACATGTTTCAGGCTAATCGGGTGTCACCAGTGAGAATTAGCTTAGGTCTCTTGGCCCAGTAAGCACGGACTTACGTCTGTGCATAACCGTCCAGGTCAGCGTGACTATAACAACATAAAAGAGATGATGGCTGGAAGGGTTAGAATTAATTTTAACCTCTGGTATCGCTCCAGGAAACACTCCAGTCCAGACTCTTCTTTCACCTTTTCCATTTCCCGAATCCGTCACCTTCCCTCTTTTTGTGTCTCGTTCCTTCCTCCTTCTGTCTGTAAAACAACTGCCAGCATATGAAAAAGTGCGCAGGGGCTTTCCCCTCTGTGTTCTGGACACCCTTTCTCACTGATGAAGGAAGCAGGGGATCGCTAAATGTGGGGCGTGACTGCTTTAGACTTCACACCGCCTCAAGTACCTCCTCAGGCTTCTCTTTCGCTCTTCACCTGGTGGCATTCCACCAGTGACCGGCCTCCTCGCCTCAAACCTGTCTCCTGTAAGCTCGCCACCAGCCGGTTGCCCAAGGAGGGTGGGCTCTGCTCCCTGCTGAGATGTCTCTCTCAATCTCTCTGGGCCCCTTCTCTTCTTCACTGCTTGGTCCATCGCCATCGACATCGCTGTTGTCGTACCCCCCCAGGGGTCAGGTCACCTCACCAGGTGGGGTTTGCAAAGGCTCCTGCCGTCCTCCACAGCGTTGCACTCCTCTGGGCTCTAGCTGCAGCCAGGACTTTTCGCCAGGGGATCATGCCACTTGCCAGATCTACCGGGGTGCTATTCTACCTCAAGCCACCCCCTCCTTTCTCTGCGACTCCTCCTGCATCCCTGTCCACTTTCCCGGTGCTTTACCCACTCTCCAGTCTCTTCCACTTTAACATACTGGGCAATAGGGACTTCAAATTCTTACTGCGTCACTGTCAGAGGCCCCCTTCTCAGAACTCCTCTTCAGTTGTCATTTCCGAAAGGCCACGCACTTGGCTCACGGGGCGTGGTCTCCAGTTGCCAAGACGACAGGTCTCAGTCTACACTAGGGCTGCTTGTACAGGGAACGGGGGTTCTCTTCAAATTATCCGCCCCTCTCTACCGCGAATCTAGGATAAACCCGCTGCTCTGGTTTTTCTTTCTGGGAGAACTATCGAGGCACCATCTTCTCTGCAACCCCCTAGTCGCCTCATGTACATTAACATTTAGTGCATTTTCAAACTGATGCGTCAAACCGTTTTATGTAATGCCGTCCTTGATGTTGATCAAATCAGAACTCAGGCACCCTTTTTAATCTCCATTTTCCCATAAAAGACCTAGGCCAGATGAGAATTATTAATCCGAGCCTGCCACGAGCCTCCCTCAAAAATCACCTACTTTTTGGTTTGGCTATCATCCACCCTCTCCCCCTACAGGGTACATTCTGCTGCACGTGAATAGAACAATTCCAATTTCTCCAGACGAAGGAAATGCGTGGCCAGACATGAAATATTTTGTCTTCTGGTCCACACCCTGGGAAATGCACACATCGACAGTTTTAAAAATGCTGATTATGCAGAACAGTAACCAGCCCAGGGCTGAAACTTTCTTCTCATGTCAAAGAAGGCATGTCTCCTCTCTGCCAGTCATCGTGATGTCTCCAGATGTAGAGGGGCATGGCCGAGTTCTGTGTTTCCCCTGTGGTATTCTTATTTGGCTTCATTATGATTTTGCCAGGTTTTCTGGCGGTAAAACCCTCAAACTCGTTAACTTTTAACACCACTCATATTGGTGGTAAAACCACCACATCTTAAATTGAGTCTGGAGTATGATCATGCCCTGACTGGATAATCAAGCGATTAGAGACAAACAGGCACACTCTTATTGTGTGGTAGAAGGCTTTAGTACACTACATTGACAGAAAGTAGTTGTTTGAGCTCCAGAGATGTCATTTCACCAAAATGACAGGGGTAGCGGAAGTGACATCACACGACCCTTGACCCCCTGATGACATCTCAGGAAGTGATGTAATTTGTCCACCACCCCGAATTGACATCACGGGAAGCAATGGAACACAACTTTTAACCCATTGACAAAACAGGAAGGGGCATCACATAGCATTGCTCTTAAATACACTATGAAAAATATGGTTACGATATCACCCTGCAGGATTTTGCGATAATGGCAAATTTTGCGGCACAAACCTTTATTTATGCTGGCATTTTTGCAGCACAATTTTTATTGACTGGAGGGTGCAAGATTGCTAAATTGCAGCAAAGAGGCCGTGTGCAAGGATACAAGAGAGCCAGGGTGTCAATATATGTATCTTTTGTATCAAATAGAAAGAGTCCTAGATGTCTCTGGCTTGGCAGAACAGTGTTTGTTTTGGCTACATTTTTTGGTTTAATGTGCATGCCTATTTAATATTATTAACGTTATTAATGATTATCAGTTGTAATGCTGAAAATGTTCCCCTTCTATGTTCCCCAATTCCGCAAACACCCACACACCTCTCTAACCCAACACACCTCACACGTCTCACCAATTCCCCATCACAACTTGTCTTTTTGAACCTCACGCTCAGTCATACACATACTCTGTCACACTGCCAAGTCACAATTTGCGCTCTCTAGTCCCTACCAAACTCCAAATCATACTCCCAACTCACACCGTAAGCTCCCCAATTCCTTCCGCAGTATACAGTCCTTCATTCTTGCATGCTACTTCTGCAACTTTCATCCTTTCTCCCATTGTATCACACTCTTCCCTCTCATCCTTTCTGCCAATCTGCAGCTTACTGCCCCTTTCCGGCTAACCCCTCTCTGCTTTTGGCCCACTACTACCCCTGACCCCACGTCCCTTCCACTTTCTGTACCTCCGCTCTCTCTCTGATTTCTGGCCCACCGCTCCACTGCATCCACTCTGCTCTCTTGCCCACCGCTTCCCCCTCTGACCCAGTGCTCTCCCTCTGATCTCCCTTTGCTTTCTTGCCTATCACGCCACAGCTCACCCATCACCCACCCTCTCACTCCTTTCTGTCACATATTGTGAACATTTTTCCATTTTTGAAGAAAACTAGATTTTGACCTAAAAAAAATGGGGCATCTAAAAATAGAGTAGAGTATGTGCTGTTTTTAGATAACCCATTTTTGGAAATAAGTAGGCCACCTTCATCTCAAAGGCGACCTGGCATTTCCACAGGGCTGAGCTGTAGCGCCAATGATGCAGTGGCCAGCCGCCTTGAATACGTTTGTGTTGGCAGCGCTCTCCCGACAATGGTCTACAGGCTCCCCGTGCATTTCACTGTGACTGACCCTTAAGGGTCCTGCCACTGTAAAATGCAACCCAAAAAACACATTTCTATCCCATTTGGGGAACAGAAATGCAAGTGAGACAGCAGCTGTCACACTTAAAAATGTTTTTTTTTAAAGTTTTGCATGAGTTAGTAAAGACCCTGTAAAGTAGTGGCATCCCTCGTGCACGTATTTAAAGTGGGCGCATAAGGTGGACTACAATTCCTGCACATTTAAAAGCGCATCTTGTTTGTCAATTTGGGATCCACTTTTAAATGTGCAGAAACGCCCCCTGATTTGCGCAAAGGGGTGAAAAAGGACATCTGAATTAGTCTAACAATTATTGTATAGAATTCTAGAAAGACCAATTATTTGTTATTCCTATTCTTTCTTATTTTGGGTCACTGCTCAAAGTGTTACACTTGTGGAACCCCCTATTTTTTTAAGAGCCCTGAACAAGAAAGCCAGTCACTCCAGAAATGAAGATCCACATGGTGCTGGCCACAGCCCAGGAGCTTACATTTAAACCTCCCAGGGGGTAGCAAGAGAGACCATAGCGGTAGCAAGGGAGACCTGAGGGTGGCGACCCCCAAATGATGTCCTTGTTGAGCTCACCACTTTTCCTCGCTGCTCTTCGCTGCTCCAAATGCTGCACTCAGGAGAGCATTCGGCGCGAGCACTACGTGCTCCCAGAGCATTCTTCAAGCGTCAGCCTAGGAAACTCCACCCCCACAAGAGTCGAGCCGGGAGACCAAAAATCACATGCCAAACCGAACCAGGATACTGATCTAACTGTTGCGCTCAGCAGGAGCAATCCGTGCTGCCATATTACGACTGGTGCGTTGGTGCGCTATTCCCCGTTATCAAATCCCATTGGGCTCCACTGATGTTTGGTCGTACCGCTATCAGCGCATCCTCCACTGTACACAGTTTGATTATGATGTGGTGGTGTGACAACTTTACTTTAACTGCCATTCGCATAATAAACACCTATAGAATCAGAGCAAAATGTAAATGATGATTGTGTTTGAAAGTCACACTTTCTGCGCTCTTGCACTTTTCCAGCCTCCTCCCACTAACCCCTCTTCCCTTCCTCTTTCAGAGCCGCCAGAGCGCCAGGGGACCACTCCGGTGGTGATAGTGCATGGTACAAATATCCTTTAAGATTAACATTAAACATTTGCCTAATGTCAAGACACGAGTTTGTTATTTTAAGTGTACGTGGATTGGTATTTGTAACTCACACACCTCCTCTAGTGTGAGTACATCCGTCAACCACACTAAGCCGGTGGGAGTTGCTGCTTTAACCCCATATATGTTGCCAGCCTGGCGAGCAGATGTGGGTGGTGGCAACAGTGAGCAGGGAGCTGCCCATCCTGACGTGTCACGTGCGTGTTCGAAAATATTTGAGCCCCTGCACTTATTTATTTATTTTGATAAATGAAGCGCTGTCCGAAGGGTAAGCACAGCATAAGGAAAAGCAGTTTGGAATGCACAGGCTCATGCTCTGCCCTCTGCATGCCCAGTCTGGGGCCTGGCACTTATGTGTTTAGTCTTCCTTCTCCGCCTGAGGATATTAGGCACGCTTCTTGCAGACTTGGCATGGTACCCCACTCAAGTCTTTTCTGCTTGAGGGTTACCTTCCCAGGTTTGCTTCATCACACCTGGTCCTGGACTGATGTCAGGCCTTAGGAAAATGGCACAACACATACTTTTTCCTGTGGTTCTCTGATTTTGGAAACTGAGTCTAACCAGTTGCGCCTGCAGAGGTTGGGACCTCACCACTGAGTTCAAAGAGGTCCTAGTTGTGATTCTCTTGCAGCTTTGATTGCTCAGAAATCCCTTACATTGGTAGACCAACATATGTGGCATCTCTCAAATGAGCTCAATTTGGCGACTGTTTGCCGAGTATTCACTTTGCCACACTCAGTATAGGTTTCCACACATGACTTGCGTATCCCAAATCACATTTGCCTCACACTGCGCAAATTCCACCACAGGGATACGTATCCCAGATTTCATTAGTTCATGCAGTAGGAACCACTGCATTGTCACAGACAGTGATTGCAGGTGTCTCATCAGAACTACAGGACCCAGAATGCATAGAACCAGATTGGGACACTTCACAAAACTGATGCCGCCATGGGAATACATGCCACAAGAAGCATGCTGCTTGACTTAATTCAGAAGCCCCACCAACCCCAACACACACTAGTCTTCCTGTCAAGAAATGTGCATTGCTCCAATCAGCGTAGAATCATCTCTATGCGTGCATTCTGCCTCATGCAGTACACATGAGCCCAGGGGACTGCATGCTCTAAAATGCACTTTGCATCACTAAGTACAAGTGTCCGGTGAAGACTACCTATCTGAAAATGGTCAGCTAACGTCCTTTCAGGGTCCTCCCTATAAGGGCAACATATCCTAGGGTGGGCTGCATTTTGCTCAATGCAGACTCTCCAGGTGGACTACACATAAAATGCACTTTGGATCCCTAAGTACAAATGCCCCATCAAGACTACTTAACCAAAATGGTCAGCTAACGTCTTTTCAGGGTCCTCCCTATAAGGGCAACATATCCTAGGGTGGGCTGCATTTTGCTCAATGCAGACTCTCCAGGTGGACTACACATAAAATGCACTTTGGATCCCTAAGTACAAATGCCCCATCAAGACTACTTAACCAAAATGGGCAGCTAAAGTCTGTTCAGGTTACTACCAATAAGGGCAGCATATCCCAGAGTGGGCTGCATTTTGCTCAATGCAGACTCTCCAGGTGGACTACACATAAAATGCACTTTGGATCCCTCAGTACAAATGCCCCATCAAGACTACTTACCCAAAATGGGCAGCTAAAGTCTGTTCAGGTTACTCCCAATAAGGGCAGCATATCCCAGAGTGGGCTACATCTTGCTCAATGCAGACTTTCCTACTGGACTACACATAAAATGCACTTTGCATCACTAAGTACAAATGTCCGGTGAAGACTAACTATCTGAAAATGGTCAGCTACGGTCGGTTCAGGGTCCTCCCGGTAAGGACTACATATCCCAGAGTGGGCTACATCTTGCTCAAAATGTGCTTTCCTACTGTACTACACATAAAAATGCACTTTGCATCACTAAGTACAAATGTCCGGTGAAGACTACCTATCTGAAAATGGTCAGCTAACGTCCTTTCAGGGTTTTCCCCATAAGGGCAGCATATCCCAGGGTGGGCTGCATTTTGCTCAATGCAGACTCTCCAGGTGGACTACACATAAAATGCACTTTGGATCCCTCAGTACAAATGCCCCATCAAGACTACTTACCCAAAATGGGCAGCTAAAGTCTGTTCAGGTTACTCCCAATAAGGGCAGCATATCCCAGAGTGGGCTACATCTTGCTCAATGCAGACTTTCCTACTGGACTACACATAAAATGCACTTTGCATCACTAAGTACAAATGTCCGGTGAAGACTAACTATCTGAAAATGGTCAGCTACGGTCGGTTCAGGGTCCTCCCGGTAAGGACTACATATCCCAGAGTGGGCTACATCTTGCTCAAAACGTGCTTTCCTACTGTACTACACATACAAATGCACTTTGCATCACTAAGTACAAATGTCCGGTGAAGACTACCTATCTGAAAATGGTCAGCTAACGTCCTTTCAGGGTTTTCCCCATAAGGGCAGCATATCCCAGGGTGGGCTGCATTTTGCTCAATGCAGACTCTCCAGGTGGACTACACATAAAATGCACTTTGCATCCCTGAGTACAAATGCCCCATCAAGACTACTTACCCAAAATGGGCAGTTAAAGTCTGTTCAGGGTACTCACGATAAGGGCAGCATATCCCAGAGTGGGCTACATCTTGCTCAATACAGACTTTCCAGGTGGACTACACATAAAAGGCACTCTGCTTCCCTTTGCATAGGTTCCTTAGCAGAACTACATACAACTTGCCTCACTGCGGAATAAACCCTTACGAAATGGTTTACATATTACAGGCCAGCACGGTGGACGCCACATGCCACTACATGTCCCAGAGTAGACCCTGCTCAGTACCAAAGACCACTCACGACATGGCATGTCTCAAATCTCACTAAAGTTCCCGGCAAACCTAGTCATGTCCCTGTGTTGTAATAAGAAGTTAGTGAATGAAAAAACAACCATTTGTCAAGATCAGGAGGATGAAATGCAAAGTTTGCCCTTCTGGGATTCGGACACGAGACCCCGAATGCCCACACGTGCACACACACACACAAATACACGCACCACAAACACACACCTGTTTTTTGTGAGTTTACCTACTACATTTTCTTTGCAAATCTCTCCCGATGAACCTTCCCAATATAACTGATTATTTCCTTAAACCTCACTGACTTGCCTTAATGTTCTCCATAATGTTCTCTCAAATATTGGGCCTCATAAGGGGTTTGGCTAATCCGTCAAAATGTGGCGGTAAAGCTATAACTGCCGAATTACTGCTCCGCCCAATCCTGAGTTTCGGCAGAAAGTAGCAGATGTACCTCGAGCTTTGAGCTGGAGGTAAATCTTGCCATTTTCCACCCATTTGCTGCACTATTACCGTGGCGCTATTAGCAGCAGCGGTAATCGCGCTGATACTGTCCCATAGAGTCCTTTGGACTCTTAACAAAATGGGGACTAACCGCCTTGCCACAACTCGGGATCCGGCGCTAATAGCGTCGGACTGGGTTGCAGTAACACTATTTGTGTTGGCGGTATCCTGACAGATTTACTGCAGGGATACCGCCAAACTTCTGACGAGGCCCATTTCCAGCAAATCTCTGAAACATTGGGCCTCATTACACGGACGGCGGTAAGGGTTAACGGTCACCGTTAATGGCAACGGTGACCGTTAACCCTTACCGCCGTACTATGAGGTCCCTTAGCGGGTTGGTGCTTTAACGCCTGCTTTTTGCAGGCGTTAAATACCAACCCGCTAAGGGACCTCGGAGCTATTTACGGCACCGCAAAATTGCGGTGCCGTAATTAGCGCCTTCCCCATTCCCATTTAGCCCTATGGGGCAGAAATGGGAATGGGGAAGGGCAATGGCGGAAGGGGGATTTACCGCCCCACCGACCTTGGAATGGGGCGGTAAATCCCCTTACCGCCAAGGCGGTGCCGGTAATTTACCGGCATGGTCCAGGGTGCTAATAGCACCCTGGATCACCGCCGTCCGTGTAATGAGGCCCATTGTATCCAAATCTCTGTTTTCTGCCACTCTACCTAATCTCTCCAATGTGCTTTGCAAATCTTCCTGGCTTCTGGGTATTTGCACACAAAGCATAACTCATGAATTAGAGTCAGTAGCAGCAACACTGATATGGTACAAAAACCACACGTTTCACAACCTCTTCCATACCTGTCATTCGGCTGACACTGACGTAGCTGTACAATCGGTAAGAAATATATCCTATGCTACAGCATGATACAGCTGTAGTTTTCGGTTTCATGTGCCTGTGCTGCTGTACTGAGAGAGAAACATATGATTCTCCCACTATGCTGCATAAGCATTTAATATCACATGCCAAGTCTCTGCGCTTAGATGATGCTCTATGGCATAACACTGAGGTCATGCCCTTAATGGAGAGGCACAGGTTTAATTACAATTCAATTTCATGCACTTGCCATTTGACTTAAGATGAGATTTACTGTCATTGCTGCACAAAGAGGGGCCCTTAACTCTCTGCTCTATAGCATTAGCGTTTACCTCAAGAATTCAATATTTGCATCCATTCTTTACAACATTCAGATATTTCTCCAAAAATGTAGGGCACAGTACCTTGTCACCTTGTATATTATCAGAAACATATGACTGAATAAGCATGCAATGTGCATTCTCTCTGCAAATGTTGGGTGCATACAAGAAACATGTGAAATCCATGGAATTATATTGACAAGATAGTGCCAGAGGGTTGGAGATGTCTGTTTTGGGCACATGTAGCTAATGCATTCATGAAGTGAATTACTGATCTGTCTCCACCCTGCTGTGCGATGAATCAAAATGGGCAGACAAAGCCTGACCAATAAGTAACTGTAGCAGTTTGGTTCTTTACCATAGCCATTTTACGGCAACCTGAAGGAAGGCTTAAGAGCCCATTTCAGATGCTCCTCAGAGGGACAGCCTCAGGGTATCTTGTGGCCTGGTCTACCACCACCAAGAGGTATCTGTTCCCTGAGCTGGTTTGAGGAGCCAAAGGACCCACAATGTCCATGCTTAGTCTCTTGAAAGGCCGCCCAACTATGTGTAGTGGAATTAAGGGGGCCTTTGTGACATCACCAGACTTGCCAGAAGCTTGACAGAAAGTTCCTTTTGGATTTGGCTCACCAAATTCCTTTAGTGGGTCACTTGGGAGTAGCTAAAACATCAGATCGGTTGTCTGTGCACTTTTACGGGCCTCAGTTCAACGTAAAGCTTAAGGAATTTGTCCTGTCCTGCCCGACTAATCAAGTTTCTGGTAAGTCAGGTTGTGCCACAAAAGCTCCCTTAATTCCACTCCCCATGGTTGGGCAGCCATTCAAAAGAATAGGCATGGACATTGTGGGTCCTTTGGATCCTCAAACCAGCTCAGGAAACAGATACATCTTTGTGGTGGTAAACCACGTCACAAGGTACCCTAATGCTGTCCCTCTGAGCAGCATCAAAGCCCCTTTGGTTGTGACAGGTCTTATTGGGATATTGTCCCATGTTGTATTCTTCAAGGAAGTCGTTTCTGACAGGGGATCAAATTTCATATCAGCATATACGAAGGCTATGTGGGAAGAGTGTGGAGCCACCTACCGGTTCGCTACATCCTTCCATCCACAAACAAATGGGCTTGTAGGGCGGTTCAACTGATGGAGTGACTGATGGAGAGACAGAGGGGGAGACCAATCCCCTCCCAGACCACTTGCCGACTGAAGCCAAAGATGTGTCAGTTGAAGGTGTCAACATTTCAATGGACCTTTCAGAACAGCAACTGACAGACTGTTGCTGTTTAGTGGGACAGTTTGCCGGCTTGTTTTCTCTGACTCAAGGTTATGCAGATTGGTGCACCCATGATGTGGACAATGGAGACAGTAGGCCGATGAAGAGTAGGATTCACTGGATGTCCGATAAGGTCAGGGATACCATCAGGGAGGATGTTTCTAAGATGCTGTCCCTATGAGTGATAGAGCCATCCCACAGGCCCTGAGCTAGCCCAGTGGTATTGGTTCATAATAAGAGCAGTGGTGGGAAGACTGACGTTCGCTTTTGTGTGGACTACAGGGGGCTCAACTCTGTCATGAAGACAGATGCTCACCCCATTCCTTGGGCAGATGAGCTCATTGACAAACTTGATGCTGCCAAGTACATGAGTACCTTTGACCTCACGGCAGAGTATTGGCAGGTGGGCTTGAGAGATGGAGCTAGAGAGAGATCAGCATTCTCAACCCAGGAAGGACATTACCAGTTCACTGTGATGCCCTTCGGATTGAAGGATGCCCCTGCCACTTTTCAGCGGATGGTTAACCAGGTTTTGTTTGGTCTGGAAAATTCAGTGTCACCTACATAGATGACATTCCTGTCTTCAGCCACACCTGGGAGGATCACTTATCCCACCTGAAACAAGTGCTTCAGGCACTGCAGAATGCAAGTCTGAATATCAAGGCCACAAAGTGCCAAAAGCACAGTGCACCGTGACTTACCCAGGCCACCAGGTTGGTGGAGGTAAGAAACAACCTCTCGAAGTTAAGGTAGAGACTGTGAGGGATTAGGACATCCCCACCACACAGACGCAGGCGAGAGCCTTTCTAGTTCTTACCGGGTACTACCAGTTGTTCATCAAAGGGTATGGGACCATTACCATGGACCTGAATGATGTAACTTCCCAGAAGATGCCAAAGAAGGTAACTTGGTCCTGCTTTGTTAAACCTCCGCTCAATATTTAAAGGATGGATTTTGCAGGGCCCCAGTTCTGAAAGTGGCAGACTATGGTCAGAAGTTCATTATCCAGACAGACACCTGTGATTTTGGAATTGGAGTAGTGTCAGCGCAGCTGAACTCTCAAGGGGTACAGCCACCTGTCACTTACATTAGCAGGTGATTGACAAAAAGAGAAAGGAACTGGGCTGTAGTTGAAAGAGAGGCGTACACAGTCGTGTGGGCCGTAAAGAAGCTGAAACCCTACATCTTTGCGTCACATTTTACGATCCAGACAGACCACCGGCCTCTTCAAAGGTTATGTTATGTTATTAATTTCTTGTAGAGTGCAACACGCCCGAAGGCCTCAGTGCGCTAAAGCAGCAAAGCAGATCAGTTAGTCAGCATCAGGAAAACAACAGCAGGTATCGATTTATCCTAGTCATTGGAGTTAAAGAAAAGTGTCTTAATGGCTTTCTTAAAGCCTGAGAAACATGATGTGTTGAGAAGAGAGACCGGTGAGGAGTTCCAGAGAAATGAGGCCTGAACAGAAAAGCAGCGACCACCAAAGTACATGGTTAATGACCATGCAAGGGGAGAACCCTGTGCTTTTGCATTGGCCCATATCCCTACATGGATTAGATATGAACATCCAGCACAAGCCAGGCTTCCAGCATGGAAATGCAGATGGGCTCAGCCAGAACTTTCACCTTGATGATGAACCAGACCCTCAGTAGGGTGGTGGTTCACTTGTTGAGGCTGGGGGCTAGGTAATGAATTCGACCATCTGCACAGTGGGTATGTGCTTTTCTGGGATTTTTTGAAATTTTAATTGAAATTGAATGATGGAGGTTCAATCTTTGGTTGTTGTGTGGAGCTAATCTGCATACATTTTCCTATGCTCACCGCACGACATACATTTAGTTGGGATATGTCCATCAGGAGTACATCAAGACATCTCAGAAGGGGAAGGGCAAAACCTTTGTCCTGCCATGGCCAGCCTAATGTACTAACAAAGGCTCCATGAATCTGCCCTGTCCTCTGTTAGCTGCTGGTGGCAGCTTCGCATACTAATCAGAGTTCATTCAAGCAGACCCATGGAGGCCTGGTCGCAGGACTAACAAAAGACAGATAAACCCCAACAAACTTTGATATGCACTGTGTCAAACAAAAGCCAGCTGGCACCTCTCAGTATAAAGGGCAGTGACCTGTCATCTCTGGGACTATGTATTCACGGTAGCCATCCCCACAGGGGGACCCCATTCAGAAGGTACGATTATGTGGTTTGGCAGAGACCAAAAGTCTGGTCGCACCGCAGCTTCAAGGGAGACCTGCTATGTTAATCAGGAACCACAGAGAGCTCAATTAACCAGAGAGACCCTTTGATCCACAACAGACAGGAAGATGGGTAGGACTTAGTATGACATGTGTTCACCCCTTTACCTTTTCTGTAGAAAGCACTCTGGTTATGGCCTCATGCATACAGGAGATTGTTGGTGGGGGCCCAGGATTGGTTCATTAGGGTAGGCTTAGCCTACACCAATCACTGGAGCCCATGTTGCTTTAAAAGAGGGTAAGCCCTTCTTTTGGCAGATAATCTGAAGACTTTGCAAGGAGTAACAAGAAGAACTCATTTGGACCCTGGCTGAAGGTGTAGGCTGCCTTACAGTTTCCGCAAGTGAAGGAAGGACAGGATTTTCAAAGAGGGAAGCAAGATCCCTCCCCTAAACATCTCCCAGGTAACAGAGGGAGATACTGAATCCAGAGGATCCTTCAGCAGCTCCAGAACCAGTACCCAGCCAGCACACAGCATGCTTCCTAGGTGGGAAGAACCAAACCAAGGACAAGGCCATTGCCTGCGACACTCTCCTCAGCTTTGGGCCGTCTGCCTTAAAGGACGTCATGAGCCCAGTGAAGAAGCATGAACCAGCGTCCGCCTTAAAGGTAATTTTTGAGCCAGTCAAGCCCCTCGAGCTGTAACTGACTGAACCGTTGACTGTTCTCACGCCGCAATAACTAACGTCGTCCGAGAGGCCTCGACCAGTGCTTCAGACCCACCAATCAGCACTGAGATGATTCCTGACCCTGAACTGCCGTGTAGGCCATCCTGCAGCCGCCCGTCCAGCCTCGGTCCCCAAACTGCCTGCCGCCTGATACCTGCAGCTTTCTCTCATATTGAACACTGTCGCAAAAGCTGCCAAGTGCCCTGAAACCGACTTGACCCTGTTGAGCACCAAGAACTTCTACAAGCACGAGATACATTGTGGTTCTGTCACCCTGGTCCTTCTCCGAAGGCCTCTAGTGACATTTTACGACCCATTGCTCTTATTTTGTTGAAACCAAGTACCCTTGAACTATTGTCATTAATTACGTTATCAACTACCCTCCTGTCAGTATAATTCCTTTTCCTTCTTGAAACTGTCTAATCTCTGCATTCCTGCACAGGGTGGGTTGTATTTTGTAGTGTGCTAGAACTGTCTGTTGTGATAATAAAGTAGATATTTGTGTACAACCTTGGCTGGACAGTCCCTTTCATCATTGGGTAATAATTGTATTGTCACTTTGTTGTAACTAACCAACGATTCACGACCTTGCAGACATAAGCCTGCAGTTCCGTCCACGTTACCAAAATTGGACAAGGAGGTTTAGAATTTGCTTGTGTTTCCAGTCTGTTCGGATCCCTTCTGGTGTATTAGAGTAGTGGGGCTTATTATTTATTTATTTATTTATTTAATTTGTTTATTTGTATTGCGCCGACTGCCCTTAGGCATCGGGGCGCATACATGGAGACAAAGACAGACGAATAGTGGCACAGAGTGAAACAGGACAATTCACAGTACAGGTGGAGATGAGACATATTCAAAGGCAGAGGATTTTACAATGTAGTTTACTTGAAAAGCACAGTTTTAAGCTTACTGATGGTTTAGAAACCGATATTCATCCCTGGATCACTGGTGCCCCAGAAGTTGACTTGTCACACACTTAGAGGTGGTCCTTGGAGGCGCCACCAGATATGGCTATCCAATGGTTATACTAACCCCTATCTTTTGATTATTTAGTTTCCCTGGACTAACCAATTCCCTTCCCTGCTAGGTTTGTTGGGGTGTAACTTGTTTTTGTGATATCACCCGCAGTTAAATCATTGTGACACACGTTTGGAGGATTAGAGCTCTTTGAATCATTATGCTATTCAATTGTGATCCATGTCAGTTTGATGGATAATAAAGACAGTAAACTTTGCCCTATGGTTTGAGTCTTCCGTTTTGCGGCGGGGAAGTTCTGGAGCCCAAGTACCCTCTTGCTGGTAATCGGGGTAATTTCTAAGAGTGCCCCTGCCGCTCCTTTACAAGCTGTTCTCATAACTTGACTCTTTGGCTCTTTGACAATTTGACACAGCACCCGTCCACACGCCTCTGTAATAGGGGCTTCTGTTTAGAGACACAGCCATTATCTAGCTACCTTCTTTCTGGCTATAAATGCACACGCATTTTACCACAACTTCATTACTTTCAACACAGCCTACGGTCTTCTGATTGGGGGCTTCATCCGCACGCTGCTTCGAGGCCGTACCAATAGCAGCAGGCGCTATGCAAATACCACTTAAGATAACAGAGGCTAATCCTGGACCTAGCAACCTCAACATTCCCAGACCATGCTCAAAAGCCTGCCATGAGGTCAGGTGCACTCTTTCATGTACCATAGTCCCCACTTTGTTCTACCAACCAGATGGACGATAGGATCTTGGGAGGATATCTCAGGGGCCACATCCTCGCCTTGGAAGCAAGACGACACGGAGAAACACAAAAGAGATAGATGGTGGTTTTGGGTCGGGTATAGAAAAAGAAGGGGGTGAGGTAGTAGGTGAAAGGTTTGAGGGGGCTGTGCCTCGCCTTTTTCCTATAAAAACACAGTAAAAACATTTCAGCATAATGTAATTCAGCCCAAAAAGGAAGTTGACGAAACTTCATAGATCCCTGTGGAAAATACAGCAGTTGTAAGACTCTTCTGGGCGCGGAAGATTTGCCCGAATTGTGAAATTTAATGAAGGGACCAATAATACTACGGGTTACGCGCGCTATACAAATGACATATAAATAAATAAATACTTCCCTGACGTGGTTTTGCGGACATGTGTTTGTTGCCAGGCACTCGAGAGTTAATGAGTGCAGCCCCCGCCGTTGGGGAGGCGGAGTTATTGTATTGGGGAGCGGGAAGGGGAAACGGGGAGTTCTGGGTAAGGCGCGAAGGCGCCAGTTCCGATTAGAAGGGAGATGAATAAAGAAGTCGTTACATCCACTTCGTGTGCGCGTCCTCCTTACTGGCCCTTCTAAGAGGGTAACACTGGCGACGAGGTCTTCCAGTGCGCACAGCGGAGTCCTCCTCCTCCTTGGCAATCCGCCACACTCGTGCTCGGCAGGCCTACCGGCTCCTCCGCCGCAGGCACCTCCTCCTGCTCCTTCGGTGGCCGCACACGTGCCATCACCTTCCTCTTTCCGCTACATCGGGGATTTTACCACGTGCCCTCCGGCAACTGAAGTACGCCACGGCCTGACTGATCTTCCCCCGACGAGCTACCATCGCACGTCGCCATGAGCAGAAGGGGCTCCACTTCGGGGTCCGGGCCCAGTTCACCTCAACTGCCCCGTGCGACGCAACCGATTCAACTACGCCTACCCCCACCTTTCACCATGACCCCGCAGTCCACAAGAGGGCCGCGATGGACTGACTGGATGGAGGATTTTCAACATTATGTACGGGGGTCCGGCGATGGCGAATCGCCCAACATCAGGGACATCTTCCTCAATCTGGTGGGGGGAGAGATTAAAACCGTTGTGAAAACGATTCCCGCTGCAGAACAAAACACTTTCAAGAACTTGATTAAGGCGCTAGACAAGCTCCTCATAATTGAAGTCAACCGTGACTATGAACGCTACCTATTCAACAAGTGCACCCAAATGCCGCAAGAGACGGTAGATGAGTTCATCACGCGCCTTCGGGTAAAAGGAGCGAACTGTCAATTTGACGCGTATTCACTGGAAGAAGCCATAAGATTGAGGGTCATCGAAGGGTGCCTGTCTCCGGCCCTCAAGAAACAACTCCTGAAGAAACCTCTCACCATCCAAGAGGTGAGTGAACTAGCCCGCATTCACGAGAGGGTGGATGCCCAGGCCACATCCATGTGCAGTTCGGCCCACCCCAAATTGGACACTGCTGAAACTGTTGCGGCATTGCAGCCATCCCGCCCGGGAGATAGAGGCTCACACCCATACAGGACGCAGCCCGCGCAAGCTCCTCGTCTACAGCGGCAGTGCTATCGGTGTGGGATGTCGTTCCCGATGCCGGAGCGTGTCCAGCGCTGTCACAACGATGCTCGAATTGCGGGAGAGAGGGCCATTTCCAGTCCGTATGCCGTGAGGGCATACCGTTCCCGCCGGTGAGACCCCTCACACAGGCCAGGATGCCTTTCCGCCCGCCGTTCCCACAATACCACCAGCCCAGATTCGGCCAACCAGGAGGGGGACAGAGGCGCTACATCAGACCCATCGACGAGTATCAGACCCAAGGTTACCCGATGCAGCCTGAACTACCGGATCAGCCACAGGCTCTCACCGACGAATATGACCACCCCCCGATAGACTTCAGATACGGGACTGCCTACCATGACGTGCAAGAGGCGGCATACGATCCGCCATACGACACGTATGACCAGGATGAATTCGTCAACCTGATACAGGACACTGAAGAGGCCAGAGAAGCCCCCAAAATCCCTGTCAAGATGGGCAATCAACAGTTCCTTTTCATGATCGACTCAGGTGCCACCGTCAATATCATGGGTGAACAGGACTACGCCAAAATCCTGAACCCACCTGCACTGGAGGCCCCCCGTTCCAGAATCTTCCAGTGGGGTGCCGCAACGCCCCTACAGGCTGTGGGATGTTTTACACAACTCCTCCTGAACGGCCGGCAGATCGACACGACCATCCACGTCATCCGGTCGCTCACCAAAAGCCGATGCCTCCTTAGTTACCACACGGCATCTCGTCTGGGGCTAATCGAAATCCACGTGGGAGCGGGAGACGTCATCGCCGCAATCTCGGACAGCCTAAACCCGAGAGACTCAGTCGGCACTGTCACGTGCCATCAACCGCAAAATGTGATCACACAGGCCGACGTTGCGAGTGGCTTCCCGAAGCTGTGCAAAGGTCTGGGCAAGCTCAAGGCCCCCCCCATCCGGCTACACATCGACCCTTCGGTGACCCCCGTCCCGCAGCACCCTCGAAGAGTTGGATTTCACCTACAGACGGCAGTGTCGGAGGCACTTCACCAACTACTCTCCGACGGCATCATCGAACCAGCCACTGGGCCGACGCCGTGGGTGTCACCACTTGTGATCGTGCCCAAGGAAGGGGGCAAGATACGTCTGTGCGTTGACATGAGGGTGGCAAACACCGCCATCCAACGGGAGAGACATCCGGGACCGAGCATCGAGGACATGATTGTCCAACTAAACAACGCCCAGATGTTCTCCAAGCTCGACCTCAATCAAGGTTACCATCAGCTGGAGCTGCATCCGGAGTCCAGGCCCATCACCACATTCGCCACCCACGATGGCCTCTATAGATACCGGCGACTGAACTTTGGGATCTCGTCCGCCGTGGAAATTTTTCAGGAGGCCATCCGGCAGGTAATCAGACCCATCAAAGGAACCCTAAACTACAGCGACGATATCCTCGTGTTCGGACCGACGAAAGAGGCCCATGACCGAGCCCTCCTTGCCACGTGCACGGCACTCCAAGACGCGGGTCTCACCCTCAACATCTCCAAATGCAGATTCAGTAAATCGAAGCTGAAATTCTTCGGTCACATCTTCTCCCGTGAAGGGATGCTCCCGGACCCTGACAAGGTCGACACCATTACCAACCTGAGCGAGCCGCGGCAAGCAGCCGAAGTCCGCTCGTTCCTCGGCATGGCGGGGTATTGTGCCAGATACATACCTCACTACGCGTCCCTCACGAACCCACTACGCAAACTCCTGCAAAAGGAAGCAGCCTTTGAGTGGACCCCCGCGTGTCGTGCGGCATTCTCTGACATCAAGCGTGCCCTGGCGGAGGCACACCGATTGGCGTACTTCAACCCGTCATGGCACACCGAAATCGTCGTGGATGCCAGCCCGGTGGGACTCGGCGCCATCCTGGCCCAGACCAGCGGGGAGGACATTCACCCACGACACGTGGTCGCCTATGCGAGCAGGGCGCTGTCCGCCCCGGAACTTGCCTACTCCCAGGCGGAAAAGGAGAGTCTGGCAGCCGTCTGGGCCTGCGAACATTTCCACAATTTCGTCATTGGCAAAAAGTTTACGCTCATCACTGATCATCAAGCCCTGTTGTCCCTGTTTGGGAATCCTCACACCAAGATGCCCCCCAGGATCGAGAGGTGGGGCATCCGCCTGCAAGAATACGACTATGACATAGTCCACCGCCCCGGGGGCGACCTCAACCCCGCTGACTACTTATCACGACACCCTGTCGGGGTGCCAGTGACCCGGGAGGGTGACGTCGCCTACATACAGTTCATCTCCACCAACTCACTGCCACCCGCGATGTCCCTCGAGAGAGTTGCAGCCGCATCGGCGGCCGACCCGACCATGGCCCTCGCCATCAGCCTCACCTCCGCCAACAAGTGGCACGACCACCGCAGAGCGATGCTAGCGCACCCGGGGGCGTGCAAACAGGAAATTGAGCGGCTGGCCAGGATACACAGAGAGCTGGCTGTGAAGGACAACGACATCCTCCTCAGAGGGTGCAAGATCGTCATCCCCGCCACGCTACGGAACGAGGTCGTGCACATAGCACACGAGGGCCACAGGGGCGCGGACAACACAAAGAAACAGCTGAGGTGCCATGTCTGGTTCCCCTTCTTGGACACGGCAGTAGAAGAATGGGTGAGAAACTGCCATGCATGTCAGTGCACAGCCCCTCCAGAACACCCTCCTCCGCTACAATATACACAGATTCCAGAACGCCCGTGGGAGCGCGTGGCAATGGATTTTTACGGGCCGACGGAAGTTGGCGATTACCTCTTGCTTCTCATAGACGAGCACTCAAGGTTCCCGATAGTCAAATGCGTCACCTCCACTGCATTCCCGCAGGTAGCGGCGGTGATAGAAGAGGCATTCAGCGAGTGGGGGATCCCGAAGATGGTCAAATCGGACAATGGACCGCCTTTCTGTGGCCACGAATTCAGGACACTAGCGGAACACCTAGGGTTTAAACACATGAAGGTGACCCCTCGCCACCCACAGGCAAATGGCATGGCCGAACGCTTCATGGCGTCTATCAAAAAAACACGACAAAGAGCCATGCTGGAGGCAATCGATCCTCACCAGGCGGTGTGCCGACTCCTAAGGGATTATAGAAACACCCCACACGAAGCCACAAACAAGACGCCTGCTGAACTAATGCTTCGATACAAGGTGAGAACCCGCATACCTCACAATTTGTCACCTGAAGAACCGCCTGACATGGAGGTGCTCCAAAAGGATGCAGAGGCAAAAGAAAAAGCGAGATGGGACACTGACGCACGCCGCCATGCGACGTTGCCAGACTTCCACATAGGGGACAAAGTGCTCGTACAACAACCAGCCCTCAGGAAGACAGATCCGCGGTTTGCCCCAAGCCCCATGAGGGTAACCGCAGTCAATGGCACTATGGTGACAGCGGAGGACCAACACCGAGCTGTCACCAGGAACTGTCAACATTTCAAACACTACAACAGACGAGAGGGATTAGGAGTGCCCCAAAGGTCTGTCTCTCCAGAACCTCGAGAGCCGCGGGACGACCCGTGGATTCCCCCGGGAAGAGACCCGGACGGGCTGAGTCAGGAAGAAGGTGCCCCAGAAACCCCGGGACCAAGCGCCCTTGATGAGAGGCCTCGGAGAGTCGTCAAGAAGCCGGTGAGACTAGTTGAAGAGTGTTGACTCTGATGTTTGGACATATTGTTCGGGGGTGGTGTTGCCAGGCACTCGAGAGTTAATGAGTGCAGCCCCCGCCGTTGGGGAGGCGGAGTTATTGTATTGGGGAGCGGGAAGGGGAAACGGGGAGTTCTGGGTAAGGCGCGAAGGCGCCAGTTCCGATTAGAAGGGAGATGAATAAAGAAGTCGTTACATCCACTTCGTGTGCGCGTCCTCCTTACTGGCCCTTCTAAGAGGGTAACAGTGTTTACATGGTTTTGCTGATCTGTATTATTGCATGTGGGCTGTTGGGCCATGAAAAACCAGAGTAGGAGAGGAACACAGAGCAGGACTTGAAGACATCACACACAATGGCAGTCGCTTAGGCAGTAAACAGCCCTGCCAAGGCCAAAATGGCACGTGAATGTGTGTGTGGGGGCCGTTACCGTGTGTGCTGTGCAGCGAAAGAGGAGGACAAAGCCAGGCCCCGTGGGGGCTAGTTTTGGTAAAGGACTCGTCCTTGGGTGTGCGAGGCAGGCTTTCTGGAGCTACTGATGGTGTCAACAAAACACACCCAGATCCTTACGATAGAAATAAGGGGCAGGCGGAGCTTGGGGGCAGGTTTGAGCAAAAAAACACAAAAAAAAAGCACATGACACTTGGCAGCCTCTGGCGTAATGAGGCAGAGAAGAATACAGGTGCTTTTTACATTTTTAAAAAGAGCCTCCCTTTCCTGCCTTATAAGAGAGAAGTTCACATTCCCCAAGGGGATAAACATGACACAGGAGACCGGAATCTTTCCGCAAAAGTCTCTTCCCAGAAGCACAGGTGCCTAACTGCTGACGCCTGCAGAAGGGGGAGTCCTGTTGTGCTTGTATGTTTGCTTAGGGGTTGCATATAGAGCTAACATTTCACCTTACAGCTGCTCCAGAGCACACTGGGCGACTGTGAGCCTACTGAAAGGCCAAAACAAAGCCGGACCCGGTCAGTTGCGTTGTTGAGATTGAGCTTGAGTACTGACCCCTTCCCCTCCCCCATCACCCTCATGTGTGATTTTTGTTAATTGCAACGATTATGCCATTCAAGGAGCTTCTAGGCACCTTGTCCACATTAAACGATTAAAGCACAGTAACGTAGAAAGACACTGGGCCTCATTACGAGTGTGCCGGTCTGGTAAGAACGGTGCAGGTAAGCCTACCGGCACTGTTTTTACCAGACCGGCACACTATGATTCTGCGGTGCCGTCCAGCCCGCCAGGTCAGACCTGGCAAGCGGGACGACGCACGCCTGCAAACTTTTTTGGAAGCACCTGCACCGTTATTAACAATGCCGGTGCTTCCATCATCCCCATTCCCATTTGAGTCCTATTAGACTCAAATGGGAATAGGGAATACCATTTTCCCGGCGCCTGACTTCCCGGACCAGAAGGGTTAGAATCCCCTGCTATTACCGCCAAGCCAGGCGCCGGAAAAACTCGCAAGTCCGGCGGCAGCCTGCCGGTTGTTTTTTGCGCAACAGACAGCAAAATAATGGGAGACCGAAGGGCTCAGAAGTGAGCTCTGCTGACTCCCGTTATTCCGCTGACAACGTAGACATGCTGAATGACAAGAAAGGACTCCTCTCCTGTCAGTCAGTGGGCCTCATTACGACTTTGGCGGTAGCCATGCCGCTATTGGCTGCCGCCAAAATCGGGTTCCGGGTACCCTGAATGGGGAATTACAGGGCCATTCCGAGTTCGGAGCGCTATGGGGGCTCAAATGGGAATGGGAGAGGGAGCAAACAATGGGCCGATTACGAGCGCCCCGTTGTTTGCTTCCTCTTCCCCTCGCGGGACCCGGTAAGGATGCCTGGTTTGACCAGGCGTTACTTACCGGGTCCCGCGAGGGGAGCTTGTAATGAGGCGGAACGGAATTAACAGGTCCGCCTCCTTTAGCGGAGCCCGTTAACCCGTTCCGCCTCAGTCGTAATGAGGCCCTGTGTGTTCACGCTGCTCAGCGTGACAACGCTGACTGATAGGAGTTCTCTCTTGTGAGGCAGCATGTCTACGTGTCAGAGTGAAGGGAGGGCCATCCGGTCCCCGTGGCTGCACAGGTGCTTTTGAAGTGTGCATGGAGGTAAGGTAAGTATTTTTTTTTATTTTAAATTAAATGTGTATATAAGTGTATTTAAATTAAATTAGTATGTTTATGTGTATGAATGCATGCGTGCAGGTTGGTGTTTATGTTTGTGTTAATGCTGTGTTTGGTTTTATGCATGCGTGAATGCAAGGAGTTGTGTGACTGGTGGATGAATGCATGGGTGAAAGTGTTGTATATGAGTGTGTGTATGCAGCCCCACCCCTAAATTTAGCCGCCCTGCGGGCCACTTCATTAAGGGTTTGGTTCATGGCATCAGAGGTGTACATAGGCTAACATTTCAGGGGGAGTGGGACTAACACTTAAAATGTTGGGAGATGTGCTGACTTTGGAGGCTGTGAGGGAGGGGTATACTCACTTGTGTGGGGGCATCTAACATCTTTCCACATTCAAATGAGACTATTCTGGTGAAGCTTCAATGTTACAAGCAGCAAACTCTCGCATTCATTTCTGACACATCACACTTAAGGACTGCAGTGAGAATGAGATGTCTAATATCACCATTTCCCTTGTAATCACTCCTCTGGCATGCAAGTGCCAACCCCACATCACAATTTCAATTACCTACAAATATATGCATATGAATGCAGGTGCTAATAGTGAAATATGTTATGTTAGTAATTGCAGTGCCTTTGTTAACAGCGAAGCCCAGGCACCATTGACCATTTGTGTCCTGTTCCGAATGGCCATGGCTTTGTTGGTCAGGGGCTGGATGACAGTTTTGAAAGCGGATAGTGAGTGGGGCCAATAAACCCATTGCGCTGTCGGTCTCCCCACTGAGGCATGGCATCTGGGCCTTTCAGCTTTAACAGTTGAAATGGGCCCCCAAGCAGCTGCCCCCATGTTGGCCGTTTTATGAAACAGATAATCTGCAGCTTTTAACCACCTTGCTGCATTATGCTAACTTCATTGTTGATTTAAGCACTCCACAATTGCTTTGGTCTATTTTTCCAATCAGTTCGGCAAGGGGTGCCCACAATTCATCAAAAATAAATGGGCCCCCACCAGCCCTGACACATCTTCAGCCAGCCCTGCTCCCGTTTCCGCCCCAATTCCCTGAGCACAGCTAGGAAGCTGAATAGCTATTGCACCTTCCCTTTGGCCACTAGTTGTACCTTTCACCCCAATTCAGAGGCTGTTAACTTTCATAATACTAAGCTAATCTCTGGACAGGTGGGCAATCTAAACGCTGAGACCAGAAGTTAAGCCTTTGGTTTTATCAAAGTGAGTCGGTTGATATCGCATGGATAGGTTTTTGTGCTCAGCATGTTTGATGCTAATGCTGCTCCTTAACGAGTGCTACGGGCTGGCGACATCGGAAGAGGCCTTCTGCCTCAAAGGGGGCAGGGGCTGGCGCCACCCATGCAGCCAGGACGAGTCAACAAAGCCCAACATGTCAGGAGGGGGCTAGAGCCTGATCTGCTCAATGGTGTTGCACCACTGCATGGCATTCTTTTTGTTTGGGTTATTAGGTGTGCCATCAATAAGCCAAAACTATTCAGTGGCGGAAATATACTTTTTTTCTGGGCATCCCTCCTACCACAGTGAAAGAGGCTGGATCCAGCAACGGGAAGATTAGGAGGGTTTGGGCAGGCATTTACGTCACCCCGATGAACATTTGCTTCTTCTCCTGAGAGAATTTATCGTCAGAAAAGATAACAATCTGTACCCCTTTTAAACCTAAAAAATACAGATCAATATTTCCCGTACTGTGCAACATTGGCAAGGGATTTCACAGGGCACCCGCTCAGACCCACAAGTGGTCTTGTGGGGGAGTCTTTGGAACCTAGTGACCATGGTTCAAATCCCTGGCCAACATAGTTTAAAGCACGGACACATCACAGCATTCTAAGAAAAACATATAGTGTACATAGGTTTCCCAGATTGTGGAGCTGTATCTGAGATCTGGTGAGTAATTTTTTGCCAGATCCTGTATCTGGGAAGATCCGTCCTAATGACAGCATCGAGTAGAGATAGGAAGAAATGGCATTTGAGGAGGGACACAAAGCTTGTAGATGTTGTTAATGTATTTGCCCATTGACTTCTCATGACCATGCTAATCCATATGGCAATTCTCACCCAGCTCCTGCTCTCCCCACCGAAAACACCTCCTCATTGGAACTCTTTGAGCTAACTTTAATTAAGCCTTGCCATCAAACCTTGCCCTCAATGTGCCTGCAAGTGTTTTCTCAAAGGAGTCTTCTGAGAGTTAATTACTTCATTGGAGTTGTAAACAGGGAACTGGTGTAATAAATATGTCTTGATCACGGCTGCCTTCAGCCACTCAATTTAAAAGCATCCTGCGTGTCTTTCGCTGAAGTCCTGTTAAAAACAAGCATTGGCAAAGCCAACAGTTTTGGCTTGTGCATACATATTAGGCATTAGTGGATATAGGTCACCTGGCCCAAGCCCCGGCCACCTGGTGCCTTCCTGCTTGCCGCTCTTTTTCCCTACTTAAGAAGCCCTCCAGTCTCGTTTCCCTTGCAGATGGGGAGCAGGTGCAAGTGGATGTAGGTCACCTGGCTTAAGCCCTGCCCACCTGGTGCCTTCCAGGTTGCTGCTCTTTTCCCCCCTTAGCAAGCCATGTCCACCTGGTGCCTTCCTGGTTGCCGCTCTTTTTCCCTACTTAATGAGCCCTCCAGCCTCTTTTCCTTTGGAGGTGGGGAGCAGGTGCAAGAGGATCTAGGTCACCTGGCCTAAGCCCCGCCCACCTTCTTGGCCCTGCCTCTTCCTTCCTGCTCTTAACTCTTAGATCAAGGCCGTCTCTCGCCCGGGCGTCCGAAGCGAAAAGGCAAATGAAGAAAAGGGCAATTCCTGTTTTGACCTGTTCAGACCAGGAGGGCCCAGGGCCCGACCCCCTGCTCAGACAGCAGGTAAGCATGCACCAACAGGTGTTTACTCCCTCTGTCCGCACAGGCCCTCCCCACCCCCTCTGGTCCCCCGGTGATATTCCTTTGTACCCCCCTTCTTGCACACAGGTGTTGCCTGTTTTGCTTGATTCTTCTACCCTGCTCCCTCTCTCCCCCACCCCCAGCCTACTTCTGCAGGAGTCTGTCCTGATACATTCTGGTTTCACCATCACCGTCTTGTGGCCAATGCTGGATTTTACTTTTATGGACTTCATTGATTCACGGTGCGTCACCCTTTCTCAACTCTCATGCTGGACTTCTTTGCATCTTGTACTCATGGTGGCCCTGAATCATGCTGTTCCCATCTTCATCTTGTATCCTGGCTTCCAACATTATGGGCCTCATTACGACCCAGGCGGTAAGTTACCGCCTGGGTCGTACCTTTACCACCATGGCATAAACTACGTTTACGCCATGGTGGTTGGCGGACTTACCGCCCCATTCCGAGGTTGGCGGGCGGTAAGTCCCCAATCCCCATTTACCCTTCCCCATTCCCATTTTTGCCCCATAGGGCATAATGGGAGTGGGGAAGGCGTTAATTACGCCACCGTAAATTACGGTGGCGTAATTAACATCAAGGTCCCTTAGCGCCATGGATTTTAACACCTGCTAAAAGCAGGTGTTAAAACCTCCATGGCGTAAGGGACCTCGGAATCAGGCGGTAAGGGTCGGCGCTGTTTACGCCGCCGTAAACCCCTTACCGCCTGAGTCGTAATGAGGCCCTATGTGTTACTACTGACTTCTGCAATTGTATTTGCTTGCCCCTCTTGCTTCTCCACTCTTTTTGACAACTTACTCTCTGTTCTCTCCTCCTCTCCCTTTTCCTATCTCCTCCCTTCCTCCCCTTATTTTCTTCTATGAACTTATTCTATCAGAATTGTCCATGGACCTAGTATGATGGCAACACTCCGTCTGTCTCCTCCGCCCTCCCCTTACTTGTTTTTTTCCCTCCCCCTCCAGCACTATCTGAAATGTCGTCGGGCATAGTATGATAGTCGCTTGTTTTGTTCCTCTCCTACCTTTCTGCACCCCTCTGCCTCACCTTTTGTTTTTCTCCGGCTCTACCAGAAATATTGTCAGGCCTAGTACGGTAGTCACCTGTCTTCCATTTCCTTCCCACTCTCCCCCTACCTTCCTTATCTATGTCTAAGCTCTTGCACTATGTGAAATGTCGTCAGGCCAAGTACGATAGTACTTGGCCTGCTCTTTTTGCTTTACCCTTGATGCACAGGACTATGCATCAAGGTTAAAGCAAACATACTATTTGGCTAAATTGACCCACATTGAATTTAGGCCAATCTAGCCACTAATAACACTTATGGTGCACTGTCAGCCTGGACATACTTTCTGTGGCATGGCATTTTTACTGGCTGGGAGTCTGTGCATGGTAATAATGGCATATTTTGATGCAGCTTGCATGGACATACATGGGAACAACCAACATAAATATATTTTTATACTAGCATATGTTGTGTGGAAAGGCGGCATGAAATGTATTGGAAAAAGTTCCTGTGCACGGTTTGTGATTTGCAACTATTGGGATTTTCCATGTGCTTCCATACAACATCAATTGCAAACTGTATGGATTTCTACCCAATTATGCAAAGAAAGTGCTGTAAAATGCATAATTTTAACCCAATGTTGCAAACATTCTTGGGAGTGAGAACCCCCCTCAAGCAACCCATGTTTGGTTTGAGCTCCCTCACTGTGCCCTGTTCGTGCTGCATAATTGGTGCAAACATTTAGGCCTCTTAACTTCAGAAATTCACCCGCCTCCACTGTACATCATCTATCTGTCACTGTGTATGATGTGTGTTTTAATGCGCACACAGGGGCAGGGTTCTCCTCACGCACCACACGCTGTCATGCCATCCTACATATATTTATGCCTATGATACAAAAGTTAGTCTGGCATAAACCTCTCTTCAGTAGAGAAATCTAACTTTGCTGTCGTTGATTTGCAGTTGTAGTAATAAACCATATTTGGGATCCAACCATATTTGGGATCCGACAAACTCAAGGGGAGATTTCTCGAGTCTGCTGTTTGCGTAGGTGCCGCCGCCGGCCCAGCGCAAAAAATTGTAAGGGGGCCTCACCAAATGTTTTGTCCCAAGCCTCACCACATCTTGTGACAGCCCTGGTCCTGGGTGAGGGAGGGGTGTTGGGGTGCGGCAGGTGGGAATGGGCCTTACAGTCCTTATCTTCAGACAGAGGCATTGCGAGGGGGTAGCTGAGAGGGCTATAGCGCTGGGTGTTTTTGTGGTAACCCCTGGATAGAAGCTCATTACCTGCAACCAAGAGGCGGGCTAGCCCCATGTCCCGACATTAGAGTAGCCCTGGATCTTTTCCAGACCTAGCAACACTTCAGTCAAATTACAGTCCAGTCCCACTTTGGTATATAGCTGTTAACACTGATGTGTTCAGGGCTTCTAAGCACATTTTGATCAATGGGGTGAAAAACAGCAGGTAAAATGACTCCCCATCAGAAAGACATACTTGGGAATAGCCTTCCACCTCCACTCAAGGTCGACCATCTTCAGGGAGGCAAAGAAAAGGACACATCTCCATCAAGCCTCAGCCTAGTGGGCCTCTCGCGCACCGACCAGAGAAGTCGCAATAACCTGAGATGTCTTTCAGTATCTTGAACACAGCATATCTGTCCACTGTGAAGGACACCCCTACTTTTCTTACTAACCTCATTCCCTGTCTACTCTTGCAAAACAGGTCCCAGGAGGATAGCTCAGCGGCAACGTGCGCCCCTCGAAAGCAAAACGACACGAAGCAACACAGGTTCGATCCCAGGATCCCACTTAGAAACCTCTGGGTGTTTAAGCGCATTATAAATACGCAACTAAGACAACAACAAAAAAAACAATTACGCAAACTAAAGAACAAACAATTCCTGTAACAGGCTGTGTGAGCACTTTAAAAATGTAAGATAAATAAATGCGTGACATCATAAACATGTCTCATGCACAACTGGTCACATGGGAAGTGCAGGAACGAAGAGACTGGTCTTTATGGTGACTTTTAGTGCTCTTGAAGTTGGGCTAAGGAAAGGGGGGCAGCATTGGTGGTTTAATGGAATATCTACTCTTTTGAGCCATGTGGCAGCGAGCTACCACTGATTTGAACAGATAGAGCGTGTTTCAATATGGAAGGAGCTGGTAAAGTCTAGGAGGCTGGCGCTATTGCGGTCTTCCATTTTAGTCAGTTAGGAACTGGTCAGAACCGGCCTCATGTTATCATTTGTTGTATTTATCTCGCTACATAAAGTGGGCGTGCCAGCACATGTGGTTTCCCATCTCAGAACTGACCCTATGAAACCAACTCTACTCTGGCAAAATAACAGTGGCCAAGAAGGAGACCAACAACCCACGACTACGGAGCAGGACATTTCGGCGCGGCCGGTTCGGCGCGGGACGATTTGGTGCGGCCAGTTCGGCGCAGGAGCCGGTTTGGCACGGCAGCCCGCGCCGAACTGGCCACATCATCATCACAGTCCTAGCATCCACACCCGAGCCTATCATACTGCTGGTTAATTTCTGATTAGGGCAGGAAGTGGAATAGGAATGGTTAAAGCGACCTGAGGCGTGGCCAGGAGATAAGGAGTAAACATGGAAAAGGGACAAATGCATCACCTCTAGTCTTTCCCCTGTTAGGAATGTAGAGTGTAGAGTTTATCTATCTAGCCGTCAAATCACGACGGACTGTGACGAGGAAGACTTGAACTCAGAGCAATGAAGATAACCGGTAAGAAATTAGGCCAATTTATCCACACATGATTTTTCCATGTAAAAGTCAGCATAGAACTTCTAAAACAGTGAAAAGTGTGCTGCTTGCTGACTCCCTCGGGTTTTGACATAGTGGGGGGACTGTTTAAATGTGAAAGAAAAAAGATCACTCAGCCCTGCACACGCCATGACATACGCGCGCCTGTTCCAGGCAGGGACGTCATTTGGGGGTCGCCAGAGGTCACAACTGCGACCTCTGAGGTCTCCCTTGCGACCTCTGTAAAAAAAAAAAAATTTTAAAAAAAACATTTTTTGTTTCTTCCGTTTTTTGTAATGCAAGGTCCTGGAGTGGCTGGCTCTCATGTACAGGCTCTTTTTAAAAAAAAAAAATAAAAAATAAGAACAGGAGTGCCACAAGTCTAACACTTTCAGCACTGACCCTAAATAAGAAAGAATAGGAAACCAAATAATGTGTCTTCCTGGAATTCTGTACAATAATTGCTAGACTCATTAAAGGTTTATTTCAGGCACACGTCAGGGGGTGAGTCACTGATTTAGTCTGTTCTTAAACGCCTCAACTCAGCCTTTCATCCTTCTGAGGTCGATAAATAAGTACCAAGACAGGTTGGGTGATATTGGGTGTATATGTTTTCTATATAAAGCGCTTAAGCGTAAGTGCTATATAATAACACATCATTATCATTTGGTCATGGACGTCTGCTTACATTCACAGTAATTTGGGAATATGGGCCTATACACACTGATCTTAATGCTACATATGGTGATCCATTCTTGCATGAAATGTACATCACATTATAGTGATATCGTAACCATATTTTTCGTAGTGTACAATGCTGTGATGTCACTTCCTATTTTGGCAACGGGTGAAAGGTCGTGTTCCATCGCTTCCCGCGATATCACTTTGGGGTGGGGTCAAATGACATCACTTCCTGTGATGTCATCAGGGGGTCAAGGGTCGTGTGATGTCACTTCCGCTACCCCTGGCATTTTGGTGAAATGACGTCCTTGGTTCCAGGATCCTTTTTGTTTTTTTAACAAGGAAGCACGGCACTTTTTAAAAAACACTTTAACAGGCAATAAGTGGGGCCACTTACTAAGTTAGCCAGCCGTGAAAGAATCTGCCTCAGGCCACACAGTGTCAAGTTGAAGAGATACAGATATAGCAAGAAAGAGCTATGCCGAGATTCTGAGATAACGGTGAGGTAGTGTGGCAGTGAGAGGAATGGTGTGCAAGAAAACAGAAAGTGAAGTTGTGGTGTGTATGAGAAAGAGACAGAGTTAGGGACAGAACGATATGTGGAGACATTGGGAAGAAGAGAAACTGAAAAAGTGCAATACACGCAGCAGAGTGCAAAACACGGAAGTGACGCGGGTTTCAGGCCAGGAAGTTGACAGCTACTGAGAGTGTAAGAGAAATCATGTTTATTTTGAGTAATCTGGGTTCTTCATTCTCTTTAACACTTTGCTTCCTGCGCAGTGTTGGGCGTAATAATGCATTCAAGCCTCTGGCCTTGCCATGAGATCAGTTTTTAGCACATGTTAAGCAGAGGCGTAGCCAGGATTAATTAACACGTGGGAAATGAAGCTAATGTAGTTGAGCCCACTGCAGTGACATTAACATCTGTAAATGCCCACACAGAGCTGCTGAGAGGGCATCTCTACAGATTGTGGGGGGTGAGGGGGAGCTTGCCCTGTCTACACTTCTGGTTAAAGACCCACCCTCCTGCTGGCATTTCGAATGTTAAAGACACGCTGCTGCTTCTAAGCACTTGGTAGTCGCTGCGAATTGCGTGTAACTCAAAGCATATTGGATACTCTGTAATGTGCGTGGATAGGTGTACACGATTAGTGCTGAACCCGCAAAACATACTGTATTATAACAAAACTCCATAAGATTGGCTTCCAGAGGTCCAAAAGTAGCCCCTCGCAAGAAACAAAGCATACTTGATCAGGAATAAAACATTTAAAATGTGATTCAGCGAAATAGCAAATCTGAAAAAAGCAGAGTATCGTAATGTAGCATTAGCAGCGCCTAGAAGTCTTCAAGATGACCTTTCAGAGTTCCAATCCTTCACCAGCAGGGAAGTGTACTGATGAGGAATAGCAACTTTAAAGTTTGATTCAGGGACATTCGAAATGTGCACAAAAGCGAAATAACATAACAATAACATGCCAGACACATGCAACTCTTTAAGATAACATTTTGAGGGTCCAAAAGGTAGTCTCTCACTAGCAGCACAGTATGTGGATGAGGGGTGATCCTGTCAAGTTCAAAATGTGCATTAAACAATGACAAGTCAGAAGATATAAAGTGCCTCCAAACAGGCCGTGGAAACTATAATCGTGTAGGAATTTGAAGATACGTTTGAAAACGTGAACTATATACTTCTCACATGTCAGGGGGCTAAAGGTAAAGAGCACAGGTGCGTTTGACATGTGGGAGCAGGGCCGAAAATGTTAGCTGAAGGTTTATATCTCAACATGCGAGTCTAGGATCTTCTAGGACCTTCTTAGAATTAGTCACGATTTTAAGCCCTGTTTGTATTATTTGAAAATGACCAGGGAATCAAAATGTGCCCACGTGGCTAAAAGATGTCATCTCGTAGCTATTGGAACTAGCTTCAAAAAGATGACATCTGAGTGTTGAAGGTTTTGCCCTTGTTCGTCTAAATCTTTATTTCAAAACATTGCCAGCTGCCACAGGATCAGGGCTATCTAAAGGTACTGCTATTATGATAGAATTGTGTAGGCTGGCAAGCGCCACACTTAGATAGAACTGTGAACTTCAGGCTGTGTCGCATCTAGACAGGATTGTGAATGTTAGCAGGTGCCACACATAGATTGTATTGTGAATGTTAGCAGGTGCCACACATAGATAGTATTGTGAATGTTAGCAGGTGCCACAATTACATGGAATTCGAATGTTAGCATATCTCACACTTAGATTTGGGAACATTAGCCTGTGTCGCATCTAGACAGGATTGTGAATGTTAGCAGGTGCCACACATAGATAGAACTGTGAACTTCAGGCTGCGTCGCATCTAGACAGGATTGTGAATGTTAGCAGGTGCCACACATAGATTGTATTGTGAATGTTAGCAGGTGCCACACATAGATAGTATTGTGAATGTTAGCAGGTGCCACAATTACATGGAATTCGAATGTTAGCATATCTCACACTTAGATTTGGGAACATTAGCCTGTGTCGCATCTAGACAGGATTGTGAATGTTAGCAGGTGCCACACATAGATAGAACTGTGAACTTCAGGCTGCGTCGCATCTAGACAGGATTGTGAATGTTAGCAGGTGCCACACATAGATTGTATTGTGAATGTTAGCCTGCGTCTCATCGAGATAGGATTGTGAATGTTGCATGTGCCACAATTAGATGGCATTCGAAAGTTGGCATATCCCACACTTAGAATTGTGAACATTAGCCTGCGTCTCATCGAGATAGGATTGTGAATGTTGCATGTGCCACAATTAGATGGCATTCGAAAGTTGGCATATCCCACACTTAGAATTGTGAACATTAGCCTGCGTCTCATCGAGATAGGATTGTGAATGTTAGCATGTGCCACAATTAGATGGATTTCGAATGTTAGCATATGCCACACTTATATGGAATTATGAAGATTACCAAGTGTAACACTTAAATGGAATCGGGAATGTTAGCATGTCCCACACTTAGATAGAATGTGAACATTGGCCTGCGCCGCATCTATATAGGATTGTGAATGTTAGCATATCCCACACTTAGATTGAATTTGAATGTTAGCATGTGCCACACTTAGATGGAATTGTGTAGGCTGGCAAGCGCCACACTTAGAACTGTGAACTCTGGGCTGCATCGCATCTGGACAGGATTGTGAATGTTAGCAGGTGCCACACTTAGATGGAATTATAAAGGCTAGCAAATGCTACACTTAGATGGAATTGTGAATGTTAACATGTGCCACACTGATATGGAATTATGAAGATTACCAAGTGCAACACTAAAATGGAATAGGGAATGATATAATTGTCCCACACATATAGACAGAATAGTGAACATTAGCCTGCGCCGCATCTAGATAGGATTGTGAAAGTTAGCAAATGTCACACATAGATTGAATTATGAAGGTTACCAAGTGCCATACTTCGACAAAATTGTGAATCCTAGCATGTTAAATGTCATATAACCCACTAACCAAAAAGCTAAAATTTTCTCCATACTTACCTCACTCAAAAAACTCACACAACCATCTCTCGCACAACAAGCCGCACGCACTTCACCAGACTGCACCAACACATAAGCCGGACCAACAGCACACGAGGACTGACACCGATCCAATACGCGCACCAAAGCTCAGCACCGGTGTATACCGAGATGAAGCTGCCAACAGAACACCACTCCTCTCACTATCCTACTCCCCCTTCACCTTAATAACCCATCCCGCCTTCTCGTTTACAGATCAGCCAGAGCACCTGGAGACCAACTCTGTTGGTGACGGTGCGAGATACAAATATCTTTAACATTTATTAAAATGTACGTGAACTTCACTCAAAGCAGGAGCGATGAGAGTAAAAGGTGGGAAAATGTGAGCTTGGAGCCCAATGTCTCCTTTTTCCTCAGTTCTATTTTGTTCCTTCCCACCCACTTACAGTTTCAAGATAGTTTAGCCTGCACCGCAGGGACATTGGTTCACTTGAAGGCTTGAAACGTCCAACTCTGGGGTTTCATTTCCCCTTAAATGCGTGAAAGCAGACAGTGCTTACAATGATTGCCTCAGCACTTCAGGCCCACAGTGTATTCACTTGGCACTTAAGATGTTAAATGTGCCAGTCTCGGTGGATACACACTGAAGGTCCTCAGTGTTTTGATTCCATCTTTGGCCACGCTCTCAGCAGTCTTTGGTGGCGCAACCAAGATCCAGCGTGAGACCAGCGCATGCCAATAATCTAGTCACATAGCTATTCCAGCCTTGCGCAAGCTGCACCACAGAGCGGTGTCCCGTCCCTGCATCTGCTTTGCCAAGGGACATTGACAGCTTGGTGCCCCAGACCTTTAGTGCCATCAGGCAGAGAAGAGCGCCCCAGCCTCGGCTGTGGGTGATCTGTAGCGGCCACCTTTGCAGCACATGCAATCCCGGACTTTATGTCAAGAGCTCGACCTGAACCATTGATGGTGGGTTGTATCTCACCCATGTATATGGACAGAGAGACTTTTAAAGACGGGTGGAAGAAAAGATTTGAACTGATCATTCTTTATTCTTAAAGAGGAATTGTCTTACAAGGATGCAGAAGTGAGGGAAAGCCACTAGAAGATTAGCGTTTCCATCTGCTTTTAGCACGTACATATTTGTTTAAAGGTTTTTGAGAGCCTACATTGCAGTGCATATAACTCCCCTTGAGATATGCAGAAGGAACATTCTGCTGCACCAGGACCCGACTGTATATATCTTCAACCCATTCCTGCACGTATACATTAAGGAAGTGTGGAGAGCGTGGCCTGATAAGGCCTGTGGTCTTCAATGAACTCATGGACGTGAAAAACAATCATTATTACCTTACGCCACATGCAAAATAGCTCCGCGACTTAAGCACCCCTGCTCCTCGCTCCTCCCCAGCATACATCACACGACCTAACGGGCCAGCCCTACCACACAAAAACACACAACCCACACATCCAGCAAAAGAACAAACTGCCACATAGGGCCAGCCCAGACACTGGACGTTGCCCCTCCGGGCACAATAACTTCAGTGCCCACGATCCAAACACACTCAGAAAGCCAACACGCACACACGCCAGTTTCTCCTGGGTCTGCAAGCATAAGCAGCTGGGCAAAACCTCTATCCCGTTCCTCTTTGCTCTCTAACCTACCCAGAGCTAGGCGAGCACCTGGAGACAATGCCCGTGGTAGCGGTGCGCGGTATAAATCAACTTTACATAAGACTTGCATCAGGGATCTACGCAGATCCCGCTGTGACAAGGTGCAGCCCCGGCAGTCAGAGTCCATGTGCAATCTCAGTCTTAGAGATGGGCTTCCTCTTACGGGATATCTTTGGCAACAAGAGTGCACTTTTGTTCCACGAAAGCCATAAATATGAGAATGCTGTGCCAGGCAGAACCTACACATTCATGACCGCAGTAGCTTCAACTTCCTTCCTCTCGCAGCCCTTGGACCTGAATAATCACGCTGTCACTGAGACATGCATACCAGCTGCACATGTGCCCAATAATACTGACTGGGGTGTTTGCCTTGGCATACCTGTTACACATTCCCCGGGCTCATCTTGGAGTCTGGTTCAGCATCCGGTCCACAGCCCACGGATGCCGGCTCGCTCCACTGCTGCTCTCCGAACCCTGCCTGTGTTTATTGTAGCAGGTTACCTCGGCTGACAGCGCTCAGAAGCAGCCATCAAGGACCTTTTAATCTACATATAACGCCTACACCCAGAGGCAGACATAGCGTGCATAGGAAACTAGATGTTGCAGGTTTCCACTGTGTTTTCCACTCCTCGCGTCGAGCATAGACAACCACGTCGGCCATTTTGAATGTTACATGCGCGTTTGGTGTGGGTGCTTTTTTAAGACCAGAAATGAAACACCGTGCGGTTAACTGCTTCAAAATGAATCTTTGAAGCTATGCATGCTGTGCAGTTGCGTGAGCAGCCACTCCCACCATCAAAACCTTCCTCCTGGCCTGGCTCCTTGTTTTATTTAATGAAGCTCAGTTTTACATAGGAAGTGTCACAAAATGGAAGATATATATGTATAGAGCTCCATCCACACCTTAATCAGAAGGATGCAAACCCAGCCGAAATGGGCCAGGAGTGTGGTGAAGATACATTTAGGAGGGGACATTCTGCCTTTAAACCTCTGCCTGTGTGAGTCCCTCCAGAAACTGATGCTTGTGCGCCGGCCCCCATTGTGCAACCAGTGAAGCAGTGCTGGATAAAAGGAAAAGAGGTTTTTGGACATTCTCTCGGCAGCGCTACCTCAGCCTCCGCCGCCCTCCATTGCCTATTGTCCATTGTAGTATAGACAGCCAGTCTCCAAAATACCACAAATAAATAAGAAAACAGAACCCAAGTTAGAATACTCCTTTCTTTAGGCTAAGCCAGGACGCCATTTCATGAGTCGTCGGTAAGCCATATTGTCGACATGTTTCAACAACTAAATGAGATAGCTTCCTATCTTCCCATTGCTTTCTTCAGGATGCTTTTTTCATGTTATACACAGCTGGCGGACCCTTATCTACAAAAGAAGAATAGATCAATTCTCCATTTCACTTCACCAAAATGTTTTACCAACTGCCTCCTTCCTTCTGTCCTCACAATAATTGCATTCCAATCCCGTCAGGCGATCCATCCATCGTCTCCAGCCCACACCTCTATGGAAAACCTGGACGACGTTCCTGCACAAAGTGAGCACAATTCAATGGCCTTATAAGCTATTATTTGTAAATAATGTACTGTTATAGGCAAGGGAATGCATCGCCCACAATTTGCTGAGAACTGCCCGGGTACCAAGAATGCTACCGTCTATCTACCAGGCCCTCATCCCCCGCATCACCCCCTAGCTTCTTGTTGACCTCTCACTCCATGCAGGACCCTTATGCACCGAACACAAGCCACGGAGTTAGCCCACAAAGTGAAACACACTCCAACAGCCCTATTTCTTTGTTAGTGCGTGTGTCCTACCAACGCGGACCATAATCCTCCTCAGCAATGTAGCGTGTTGTTGTCATGACGCGCGCTCCATGGAAGCTATGGAGCCAATGGAAGGGCTGATCCCATTCCTCCACCAGCGGTCTAGTCTCCTACGCACTGCACATTACCGTCATGACGCATATAAATATGCTTCACACGCGGTAGTCGATGCGTTGCAACCTTGCTTTCCACGCCAGGTTCGTACGCTAGTGCTCCTCTCTTGCTCCGCTTGTGTATTCCCGCTTGCTTCCTCTTGTCAGTCCGCAGTGATTGCCCGCTCAGCTCCTAGCCCTTCATTTCTCATGGTGCTTCCTCCTCTCCTCTTTTCCTCCCGCTTGGTAGCCCTTGTTCCTTCTCCCGCTCTTGTGCTTTCTCTCCATTTTGTGCATACTTCCACTATTGTACGCTCATTCCCACCGCAGCCATATGCAGGCCTCTTCGTCATTCCTCGGCTACGGTATCAACCCAAACAGTGCTCAGGATACTCACGCTAGCCCGACTCCAGCAGTGTCTTCTGGGAATTGAAGTCCTCTCATCTACTTCAACGGAAAGCCTTCAGCCTTGACATCCATAGTGCTAACTACATCCAAGCACACCAGGGTTTTTCAGCCACGCTTTTCCCTGGAATTGGGGGCGGACTCCCTGAGGGCCCCTTCTGCCTTGCTGTCTGCCAGCAGGCAGGGTGGCTTCCAGTGGAGCTCGTCCCAAACTCAACAGGAAAGGACTGGACCTCTGGAGAGAAAGGAGAGTCATAGACACAGACGGTTCCTCAGAAGAACCCAGTACAGGTGAGGAGGAGGAGGAGGGAACCAAGGAGGGTATTTGTCAAGCAACCAATACTTCTTCGCATGACAGTTGTGTCAAAAGGAGGGTCCCTGATCTTACCCATTGCGGCAATATGGTGGGCACAATCATGCAACTGCATCTCAGGATAGGAACTTTGCAAGCTATGGCGCATGCAGATGTATCCCAGAGCAAGCTTTTGCTGGGTTAAGAGGGTCCCAGCCACCAGAAAGTCACTAGATCCCAGACGTGTAGCTAATAGGACTCATCGCTTGTCAGGAAAGCTTGCACACAGGCCAGCACTCAGCTGCAAATATGCAAACATGCATACAGTAGCTCACCCTAACCCAGATATTCGACCTATAAAATGGTTTGTTCATGGATGATTGTGGCCCCCAAGCAATAGTAGGGACCCTTTAAGGGCACTCATTTCACTGTGGCCCCCGGAACGCTTCCTTTGCTTATGTCAATGCAGCACGCTACCGGGTCCGAAAGTGCTCAGAAGAAGCTGAAAAGGTCAATTTTTCAAGCAAACCGATATCAAACCAATGCATGATTTTCATGCTTCACGGATCTGATCGTGAAATGAGCCGTGCGGCTTTGTTTTAGAGCCGATGACTCTTCAGCAAGGATTTGAGGTAAAAAGCAGTGCAGAAACATTGGAGTGGCTTAGCAGAGGGACGAGGATAGCTGGAAATGGATCAGGTGTATTCGTGATGAAGGGGATCTGCAATATTCAGATCTAAGAATAAATGTTGCTGATACAAGAGTGACGTTGCAGAGAGCCACCTGGTAAAAAGGGTGTCCGCCGCAAGGTTGGGCATTCTCTATCCGCTTCCCTTTGCTAGTTTTTGGCGGGTCCGCTCACGCCTGCACTCCTCTATCCGTTGTGTTGGTCCACTACTCTATTCCCCTGATCGTCTGCTCTGCATTTCCATTCTCCCCACCTTACCTTCACGACTCAGTTCCATTCCCGATGGCAGTCCCCGGCCCGCTGGACTGAAGCGCCTTGTACTGTGTGTCAGCCGACAAGCAACGCACTTTTGTGCATTGTACTTTGCCCCAGCGGTCATGAGACGGCAATCATGATATTCAGCATGAAGGACAAATGACAAAAGACCTTCATATAAGACCGTTATGTATATCTTGCTGAACTGGGAATACAGGGTCTCCCAAGCATGGGCTATTGAAACCAAAGAGATACAAAAAGATATGTTCCCCCAACAGGAACTCACAATAAGTGTCGCCACCATAAATTGTGCAACCCAGAGTGAGAGCGTTGGGGCGATCTGTGAGGCATTAAGGGCGATCTGCAGTAGAGTGGATCCCTGCGAACCCACACACAAAACGTTTGATTGCTCAGTTAAACCTGTTAAAAATAATCAGAATGGAAGGAGGGAAATCAGGCCAGGGGGCATCCGACGGCTCCAATGAATTAATCTGGTTAAGATGAAGTCATGGTCGGTGGTGTAGATCCAGTGTCAAGAGTCAACGGGAACAAAGCACTGAAAGGAGCTACTCCCTATTATTCATGAGAGCAGTTGCCCACCACTAAAAGCAGGGTGCATGCATGAAAGAGGTCTAGGAGAAATGTATGTTCAAACAAGGCCTGCTCAACCATAGCAAAAGTAACTCCCGCATTTGACCTGGTTGACCATGACCCCCTTGGTCGCCACCTACTTCAGCACCTCCACTTCTCCCCTGAAGCCACCTCGTAGATCAATTATTTCTTTAGCAAACGGACCACAAGGGTATTCATTGGTGAGGCTGTTGCTGACCCAATCCTCGCACCCTTAGGTATCCCACAAGGCTCCAGCCTCTCACCCACTCTGTACAACACTTATACTAAGCCCCTGTTCAACCTCCTTGATTCATTGATATATTATATGATTGTTTATTTACAACACGCTTAATAAGGTTTCTAAGTGCGGACTCGGGGATCGAACCTGTGTTTCTCCATGTGGTCTTGCTTCCAAGGCGAGCATGTTGCCCCTGAGCTATCCTCCCGAGACAATGGTGATCCTTTACACTAATTTCGCAACAACACCAAACTCCTCATCCTCATCACAGGTAACATATCACTGGCACTGCCTCTTAGTCTAGAGCATGATACAAACCTGGATGGGCATCCACAACCTTTGTCTAAATGATGAAAATAACACACTCCTCATTGTGGGCACAGCATTTAGCACTCTCTGAATCGATAGCGCGTTCATCCCAGTCCTAAAACAGGTTAAAATATTGGGCGTCTACCTGGATGCAGAGTTATACATGACAAGGCATATTAATGTCCTATCCTCCTCCACTGCCTACACCTCCAGGCTCATATCCTTGAGCAGACAATTCTTGTCATCAGACAACTGCCTCACACTGGCACAAGTACTCATTCTGTCCAAAACCGCTTACTGCAATTCTCTCCTCATGGGCACCTCTTCACACACCCTGGCTAAACTACAACCCCTGCAGAATAAAGCCCTGCGTGTCGCCCTTGGATTACAACGATCTGACCACATCTCGGCAACCAGACGTGGGGCACACTGGCTACCAATCAAAGCACGGATTGACTTCAAAACTTTATCCATTGCACACTAGTGCATCTACAAAGAAGCTACACCTTACCACAACAATTGTCTTGCCCAGAAACTACTGGTGTGCTCTTTAAAATCGAGCTCTAGTATCTCACTGCTCACCCCCCGCTACAAGAGGAAAAGAGGGGGATCAGCTTCGGTGTTACTGCACCTACCCTTTTGAACACTCTCCCGGCAGCCATTAACATAAAAAAACCTGGCTCTTTCATAAGTATGATTAAGTCTTGCATCATATGTTGTTCCCTACTGTTTTCTTACTCTACCACACGCTGTGATACCCTTGGACTTTAGCGTTACACAAATATCATAAATAAATGAATAAATACTCCCTGTATGACTCGGCTCTCCCAAATACTTCCCCCAGGTATCAATCAAGAGTAAATGTTTGCCGCCCATCAACCCCAATAGCCCCATCGGCCTTCTCAACCCCTCTGCCTCCAGGAGAACCCTTTGATCCTGGCTAGCATCTCCTGTGAGGGATTTTTGCAGGCTTCTCTTGCATGGTATATGTATTGATAGCTATACTGGTATATGGTAATGTAGCAAATCCTTAATGATGGAAGGACCAGAGTGGCTTTCCAAAGCATAGGAAAATGTCCTGTTTGGAATGGCAAGTCACTGAGTAATTACATTGAACACATCTATGATACTTTAAATTCAAGGAATGTGGTGCAAGCATTTAATTTGGCGTGGATGCAGCTAACAGTGTTCCCCCTTCAGATATTAATCATTTGTAAAGCGCAGGGAAAGGCTCTTAAAGAGCAATTGAGTTTGTCTTTGTTGTGATGCCTTTAAGATGACGTGAATGACAAGTCATAACACAGCATACATAAATGGGCGCCACAGTGCGTGAGTTAGTAAGAGCACGAGTGAATGCCGTTAACCATATCCACGGACTCCTGTGTGGCATTATGGGCAAGGAAGCAATAATCGCTGCACCCCAACTGTGTGACTAGGAGCCGCTAATCAGCGCTTTAGTACACAACACTGGTGATGAGGCCGGTGCCCTTTCTTCCTGAACAGGCGTTGGTTGACCGAACCCAAAAGGCCTGCGTGTGGACCTGACGTCGAGGTGCAACACTGGTGGCAAGGCCGGGAGACGGGCGCAGAGCCGAGCGGTGCATGCTACTCTCCACCTTCACATACAATGGTGCTCCACAGCTGAAGAGGGGCTTCCTGAAGCACATACAAGATCCACATGGTAACAAAAAACCAGACACATTGGCATAATACATTGCGGCTCCCTGTGGCGTGCTCATGCACCTCGCCATATTTGGCCACTGAAGAAATATAGAAGTCCACATCCATGCACACGTGGCCCAAGCTGTTATAGATACCTACCTGACCACAGACTGTGGGAACATTACATTTCCTTCTGTATGCTTACCCCCATTGGGATACAACCCTCCTGGACCGCGTCCAGCCTACATGTGCTCAGGCCAACTGTCCTGCGGTGTGAGCATACATCATATACGTGTCTGAAGATGGCTTGATGAACAGGACCTCCCAAACAACAAGGATATCGAGCCCCTTTGATGGTATTTGATATTTCGGGGCACCTTCCAGCCAAGGACCGAGGTGGTGTCTATGGGTAGAACGTCTTGAGATGTATTTTCATGCCACGGGTGAGTTGAATGACAGCGCAAAGAAATTAACCACTCTTTACTTAGCCGGTCCTGCAGTTCACCGGATTTTGTAGACTGAACCATTTTGATAATTTGTATGCGGCCTCAACGTCAGCCCTAAGTAATTACTTCATCCCGATGGTCAACGCTGAGGTCAAACGCGTTGTTCTCTTCAACACAAAACAAAAAGAGGAGAGCCTTGACGCTTTCTACTCAAGGCTAAGACAACTTGCTTTCATGCACGTGTGTACTCCTGATTCAGGACGAAATTCAAGCTCAAGTGATCCAGGGCTGTTTCCCAGTTAAACTGAGAAAACAGATACTTCGTGAACCAGGTATCAGTTTGACGAGGATACTAGAAAATGGGAGATCTCATGAATTGGCAGAGGTGAGAGTATCCAGAATGGACTCGACTTTGAAGGTGATTAAACTAGAAGTTGCCTTTGTGGTGTGCAAGCAACTGGTGAAATAATTCCAAACAGGGAGTGCGTCGAAAAACGAAGTCGCCTGAATCATCAGGCATTTGTCCCTATTGCATCTGTTCCTTGCCTCACATGGGTGATCGCCCGGCAAAGGGACGCCCATGTGGTAGGTGTGGCTGCATCAACCATTTAGTTAAAGCATGGCCTGCTCAACTTTACCGTCGAGTGGAAAGCCCAAACAACGACAACAGTTTGCGAGAAGGAAGCAAAATGTCGCGCAAGTTAATCCATCCATTGCAGAAAATGACACAAGTGGTGCAGATGAAGAAGATGTGCTTTTCATTTCGAGCATCCTGAATGTGGTAAGGAAACGTAAACCCCAGCTCAGGTGTGTGGTTCGCAAACATGGCACGAACACTACTGTGCTAATTGACACTGGCGGATCTGTTCATGTGATGGTGCTGTCCCGCTTCAAAGAGCTGCACACGCTGCCCCCGGTACTTTGCATTCAAGGACTCATCTTTGCATTTGAGGGGGGTGAAAACCATAAGCCTGGAAGGAGTATTTGTAGCATCGGTTTTACATGGCAATCAGCAAATTCAAGCGAGACTCTATGTTACCTCAGTCGGTGAAGATACCCTGCTAGGCTGTGGTGCCGCGGGGGCATTGCACATTGTTAATTTTGCATGTGGAGCATATGCAGCAGATGTTCAATCACTATTTGAAAGGTACAGCTCTTTTTTTGAAGGAAATGGATGTATGCATATGGAACCAATTGATGTACATATTGACAACACTGTCCACCCTGTTACTCTAAAACACTTGAGAGTCCCATTTGATATGATATGATAGGTTATTTATAACGCGCTTAATACCCAGAGGTTTCTAAGTGCAGACCCGGGGATCGAACCTATGTTGCTCCATGTCGTCTTGCTTCCAAGGCGAGCACATTGCCCCTGACCTATCCTCCCTTCAGCTCAGAAGCCCGGTGGAGGAGGAACTTGATTCGCTAGTGGCCTTGGACATCATCAAACAGGTGGAAGGCCCCACCCCATTGGCTTCCACAATAGTAATTTCCCAGAAGCCAGAACAACCTGATTCCAACAGAATCTGTGGACATGAAGTCACCTAATAAGGCAATCAAATGAGAGTGGCACTTTAACCCCCTGGCTCCCCACAATAGACATTGTTTCAGACAGTCGCAGCTTTCTTTTCAAAACTTTAATAATGAGCTGATACTTCACTCATCCTCAAGGTACTGTGAAGGCATCATGAAGTAAGACACAGACAACAGATTCAAAGTTCAAACAGAATTGTTTTATTAACTAAAATGTCAGGATGGTTGAAGGCCTAACTTGCCCTATACTAAGGTGGGATTTCCCTACCTAAGGAAACTAAGGAAAGTTCAACTTAAAAGTCTGTCTGTGTCCAAAACCTATCCTTGCCCTCACAACTAAAGCTAAACACGGTGTAAGGATGTCAGCAATAAAAGAAATAGTGTTCCAAATAAAGGTGTGCGCTTCTTCCAGCTCCTGGCTTACTTTTCAGCTCCCCTTCCTCAAGTTCAAGATAGTTCCACAAATCCTCTGGATTTCCTTCCTCAAGCTCAAGACAGTTCCACAAACCCTTGGGGGCCCCCTTCCTCAAGTTCAAGACAGTTCCATAAATCCTTGGGGTTCCCTTCCCCAAGTTCAACACAATGGGCCTCATTCCGAGGCTGGAGGTAAGGGTTAACGGTCACCGTTAATGGCAACGGTGACCGTTAACACTTACCACCATATTCCGAGTTCCCTTTTGCGGGTTGGCATTTAACGCCTGCTTTTAGCAGGCGTTAAAAATCCAACCCGCAAAGGGACCTTGGAGTAAATTACGGCACCGTAATTTACGGTGCCGTAATTTACTCCTTCCCCATTCCCATTGAGCCCTATGGGGGCAGGAATGGGGATGGGGAACCGGTATGGTGAATGGGGACTTACCGGTCCCTCCAACCTTGGAATGGACCGGTAATTACTCCATTCACCATGCCGGATATCCATGGAGTAAATAGCTCCATGGTTGCTTACCATGGTGCTCTTTACTCCATGGATAGCTCCAGCCTCGGAATGAGGCCCAATCATCTTGTACTGGTTCTCAATCTTTCAATGTTAAAAAAATAGCCCCAAATCAACTTTACACTCCTTCTGGTTTCTTAATAGTTCAATCAGATTGATTTCTCTTGTTTCACTTCAGCAACCTCTTTGGCTTTCAAAAGTGGGGTTTCCCCGGCCTAGCCGCAGTTGTCAGACCACACGGTCCACCCATTACAGGTCACGTGGCCAGGAACACTAGGCTCTCTAGCCCACACAGGTTCCTCTGTATCTGTACATGTGGGATGATTCACACTCAACTGGCTTCTCCTTGTCAGCCTCTTGGCTCTGCAACAATCTGTTTCTTCCTTTCCCAGTACGCGGCCTTGGCGCAATGTATTTTCACATGTTTTGTTCCTTCACCACCTTGCTATCAGGCTCTCTTGCACTCTCCCATACTCGCTTCCTTCTGTGTTTCATATGCCTTGTGCTTTTCGAAATAGGCAGTATATGAATTTCAGGTGCAACGTCCTTTTGCTGACCGTACTTTTTTCGATAGATTTTTTACCGACAAACAATCCACTTCAGGTTTCTCACAAGGCATTACCAGCTTCACAACCCATCAAGGGTTCCATCGTTAAAAGAAGTTGAGTTTTGGCATCTCCTCAGCGGCTGAGGTTTTACAACATGCAATTAAAGGAGCTCTAGTTGACATACTCAGCGCAATACATTTCAGTGATGACATATCAGTATTTCCCAAAATGGGTGTGTAGCACCTGGAACTTTGGAAAAAGAACTAGAAAGAATACTGTTGATGAGTGTGACGCTTCATAAAGAAAACTGTGTATTCCTGAAAAGGAAATTGGAATTCTTTGAATATATATTTCAAGAACAAGGAATTTTACGGAACATAGGAAGGTGAATGTCTTCCGCGATGCCCAGCCCCTGTCAATGTATCTGAAGACCGACATTTTTTGGGAATGGTTACTTACTGTGGCAGGTTCATCAGAAATGTAGCAACTTTGTCAGAACCTCTCAGAAACCTGACTAAGAATGACCCACCGTGGCAGTGGACTCCACTTGAACAAATATTTCTGATGCTCACACATTGAATACCACAATGTTTTTTTTGACCCAGGTAAGTGCTCATAGCTGATTGCGCATTCAAGTCCTTTTGGTATAGGGGCTGTCCTGCTACTGGCAGATTCTAATGGTGATGTGAAACCAGTGGCATATGCTAGTCGAGTATCGTCGACCACTGAACATCAGTACTCACATATTGTGCATCAATCGCTTGCTGTTCTTTGGGGTTGATACAATTATCACTTGTTCATCTATGCAAAGCCCATTGCGGTTGTCACGAATCACAAGCCCCTCATAACGATCATGTTAGCATCATTATGGCCTGCAGAAAGAACAGAACCAGCACTGGCAATGCCAACAGTTTGGGCTTGTGTGCAGGCACACTTGTGGCACCGCCGTAGAGGCATTAACTGGCCATTGATGGTAGCAGGTGCAGAATGGTGTGAGTACCTTGGTTTTGTACGATCGGACTGAAAAAAAGGTCTGACCGTACAAAACGACCGAAAAATGCTACCACCAAAGGTTCGAACACCAAAAGTTTGTTCGTCCCCCGCAACACCCCGCTCACTATACTGTGTGGCATAGTGAGTGGGGTGTTGCGGGGGACACCCCTGCAGCACACCTGTAAAAAAAAAATGAACAAAAAAACAGGGGCTGCAGGGGTGGCCCCCGCAACACCCTGCTGACTATACTTTATAGTATAGTGAGCGGGGTGTTGCGGGGGAAACCCCTGCAGCCCCCGTAGTTTGCAAGTGTGTTCGCATGAGAAAGGTGCAAACTTTTGGTAGTTCGCACCTTTCTCATACAAACATTCTGGCCGTGGCAAAATCAGCCGCGGTCGGATCACTTAGAATCAGTACCTTTGCATCTAATAGCAGTGCCTGGCAAATGCCTAATACCTATTCACAAGCCAAAAATGTCGACTTTGCCAATGCTTGTTTTTTAACAGGATTTCAGTGAAGGACACACAGAGTGCTTATAAATGGAGAGGGTGAAGGCAGAGGTGGTTGACATTTAGTTTTACACCATTAGTGGGTTTACTACTCCAATTAAGCAACTATCTCTCGGAAGACGGCTTTGTAAAAACATTGTCAGGCATTTCGAGCACACAGTTTGATGGTATGGTTTGATTAAAGCCAGCTCAAAGAGTTCACATGAGGAGGTGTTTGGGGGACGAGGGGCAGGAACTGGGTGGCAATGGCCATAGGGATTAGCATAGCCATGAGCAGTTAATGGCTGGGCAAATAACCAAACAATACCTGCAGGTTTTGTGTCCCTCCTCATATGCTATTTCTCCCTATCTGTACTCTATTGTAATAGTGTTGGCTTATAGGTGGTGCAAGTGACACCTAATAGCCCAAACTAAAAATGGCTGTATCATACTGCACAAGAGGTGGCAACCCGGTGGACTACTGTCGAGGCACCCATCTCCTCAGACCTCTGGCATAATGAAAGAGGAAAGTGAAAGTGAGCAGTCCCCAAAATATAATACAAACTCCCCAATGAAAGTCAATAACGGACACACCCCGGTAGTGAATGAGACCAAGACCAAATGCGGGTGAAGTTAAGAGGTAACGTTTATCTAAGCAAAATAGGGCATACAGAGGACTCTGCATACTCTGAGAGTGATCTGTCAGACATTGGAAAACATTCATATTTATTATAAAATCACGTCATCTATGACGTGGAATATAGGGGGTACATGAATTGCGGGGATTGGACAAAGGGGACTGGACGATATATTTTATGTAGGCCCGGTGCTTTAGGATTGGTGGAAGTCCACGTGGTGTCGGCGGGGGGTGCACGGGTCAGCTGGGCTCTTCTGGGTGGAGCGCAGGGTCAGGCGGTGTCCGAGCTGTTACAATTTATGCTACCTAACAGTGCCCTTTTGGCCACACATACTCTGACATATTTCTACATGCACAATATATATTATAACCACAAATTATGTACAATATAAAGGGTTACTCCATGGGTCCAGGTGCCTTATCCTGAGGTTATATTCTAGGGCTATCTGCATCAATTACTTTATTAGATCTATTGGTGAACAGCTTAATAGCGTGTTAGTACAAGAAGGGATATATTGCCACATGGAATTTAAACATCAGGGGTGAGCTAAGGTGGTACTGGGTCGGAGGGCACACAATTGGCACATCAAACAGAACTTGGGGCCCGGGGGCTGGGGGCTGTGTTTCTGAACCTGGGGGTCTGTTGTTGCTGGTTCAGAGTTATGGAGATGGATGGTTTTTTCCAAGTCAGAGCTCTGGCCCAGTTAATTCGCAGGGCATTGATGTAAAAGGAAGACGAAAGATACAGTATTCAAAGTGTTACTTTTTGCACTCAGCTTCCGTGAGAACAGGTTTGCTGCAGAGACGGCACAGGGGAGGAAGAGGCAGGTGTGGCTGGCTAACTGTGCGAAGACCCAGGGGGAGTGGTGCAGGCCTGCAAGCCGGCGCTTCTGCGAGGCCTACTAGAATCAGTAAACAATGGAGTCGTGACTGTACAAAATGGAGTCGGGAGTCGATCCTCTTCTAGGTGTTGCACATATATGTGTCACCCCGAGGCTGTCCAGCACCTTGGCTAGAGGCGCGTGGTCAGCCGTGGAACGAGCATGGTGTGCATACGGGGACGGGGATGGAGGGGAGGGGGACTGGACGACCCTTTCTTCCTTACAAAAGTGACACAGAAGACTATGTGTTCTTGATAACAGAAACAGCTATTCCCAAGAAGATGTCTGCAGAAGAGAGAAAACAAGCATCTAGTGACGATGAACGTTTCCGGATTATAGGATTGGCCATTAGGAGTGTAGATTGGAAGCACGCATTTCATTACTTAGATAAAGGAACATAGGAAACCAATTGGACAGGAGCAGACGTATACATCCGCAGGAGATCCCGCCCCCCCACCTCCCCTGTATTGGTGCACATGAGACCGTGCCTTGTCTGACACTAGCTAGCGTACCAAAACTGCAGCAAGTATTTGGAAGGAGATATCCATTGGGACAACCGTATCAAATGTACACACAAAGTAATGATGGCCTCCAGGAGGAAAGCCTTGAAGGAATATGAGAAAGAGCTAAGAAGATAAACTAATGACGTCATAAGAAAGTGTGCACGGCGTCCCGAGATACTGAATGAAGACGATATTTGGATCCTAGTGGACAAATGACAAAGTAAAAGAATTGGGTGAACAATCAAAGTGGAAAAGAAGATTACACATTAACGACGTGCTGCAGAAAACAGAAGGATTGTGAATGTACAGATGGTAAAACGCAAGAAACATCAAGTTATCATGTATGCTAGCTATAAGTAGTGAATAGAATGCAGGTGAAGCCTGGACATTGGTATCATGACATACAAAATCCAAAACCATGAAGGGGAATGAAAAGCTGTGTTGCAGTAGTATGACAGGTTGCTGAAGCTGCGTCGCGAGGCTGTCTGGCTTGAAGTCCAGATCTTAGAAATCTAGGTCAGCTATCTACTCTGAAGAAGAACAAGTGTGCAGAGGGTGAATCTTCTCACGTTAAGGTGCAAGAAAGAACACAAAGGATGCCAAGGTTTAATTTGTTGAAAACATTTAAATGCTGCAGAATTAACTAAATTGTGGTCTCTTGTCACGTCAAGGATGGAAATAGAGTTTGATCTTGGAGTTCCAGACACAATAGCGAGTGCCCTCACTCCCGTGCATTCCCAGAATGAGAATACTCTGCAAGGCCAAGTACAAATCCAATTTCATGGCAGAAGGCATGGGTGTTGAGAGATGTTGGGCTAATTGGGTGGTGGGGTAGCTTCATGTCCTATTTCCCTGCACTTGGTCTTGGCTTATGTGTTGCTAAATTAACTGAATGCTCCAGACACGGCACAAGCGTGCCAAACCAATTGTATTAGTCCATATAACGAAGGACCTTATCGTTTAAGAAACCAATGAAACACAGTGTAACAGATTTTTCTGAAATTACACATATGGAGAGGTAGGCATAAGTTATCCACCTGAAAAAGGACAGCCAATAACAATCCTATCTCCTATATTATTGTATAACTAAATGTTTCCCTTAACCAATCCCGACCCTTGATAGCTTTTTTACTATTGCCACATACCATGACGTCACTCTGACGCACAATGAAGTATGTGAATTGTATTTTTTGTGGAAATCATTGAGAGACTGAGCATACATCCATTGATGTTTGTTGTAATCTGCCTGTTTTAGATCATTGTTAATAAAACAGTAACTTGCCATCTTCTTGAGTTTGTCGGTTATTTGGACTCTGAATTATTCTGATGTAATCCCATCCATTAACAGATGCACGTTCCAAGGGACATAAGCTCAAAACGTACCCTGGACAAATTGTAGAAAGAAACATAAACTCATATTTTTGTCACATGGACTATTACTTTGGGATTCACAAATGGTCATCCCTGCCAAATTGATTTAGAAAATGATAGGGCTTGCTTCCCATGGACACCAAGGTGAGGCAAAGACAAAGGCCTGCATCATGCCAAAAGTATGGTTTCCCAGGCTGGAAGAGAAAGTGGATGAAAATGTCAAGAATTGCCTCTGGTGTCAAGCCGTGTCCCCGGAATTGAAAGATTCCCTGATTCAATCAATGCCCTGGATCTGTACGCCTTGGGAGAGAATTCACATCGATTTTGGCCCACAAGCACTTAGGACCACTTTCTTGTTATGATTATCAGTGATCATGTTATCATGAGGTGAAATTTGGGTCATCCACAGCTGCCACTGATGTAATACCCAAGATGGAAACAAATATTTGCAACACACGGCTAACCTACTGAGGTTTGTTCGGACAATCGTCCGCCGTTTCAAGGTGAGGCTTTCCGAACATTCATGAAGGAATGTGACATTCACCACTGGAAAATAACCATGTTGTGGCCCACAGCAAATGGAGACCCTGAGTACTTCATGCAGAATTTGGATAAGGTTTTGTCGTATCGCTCATGGCCAAAGTGCGGGTTTAGATTTAGCTTTGCATCAATTCCTGTTGTACCATCAGGTAACTCCTCAATCTTCCAAAGCTATTGCTTCGGCTGAGGTGCTATTTCACTGTTGTTCATTAGGACTCTTCCCTCATCATAAGTCTTATAGCCCGATGATGATTGATAATGACACAGAGAGATAGGAGGAATGCAGAGTCAGCAATCAGAAAAGCCAAAGACGTGGGCTGCGCATTCAAGAACTCACGCTGCGTGATTCGGATTTAATGAGGACGCGGTGGTCGACCGGCAGGTTGAGCCTTACCTATGAACCTCATCCATTTTAGGCGGTTGATAAAAAAGAGTCGATGCTGATGGATTCCAATGGGCGGAAGACAGTGACAAGAAACTCACATTCTTTTTTAAGAAGTTTGGAGAGCCCGTGATTGACCATGATGTTGGATGTGTGCTAGTGAGTGGCACTGAAGAGCCAAGTATTCCCTGGGACGTGGGTCAAGAGTACTCTCTGCCCGACAGCACACAGGGAGTCCAAGGCATCGAGGAAAAAGAGACAAGAACAGATGTAGACAAAAAGAGAGAGCCTTCTGCAGTGAGTAGTCCTACCAGTCGATACCCACAAAGGATCATTTGCCATCACTCAATATATTTGGACGATTATGTAGTGGACACCCACAAAGGTGGGGGCGAATTGAACCATGCAAGGACCCATGTTCGAAGATATTATGTTATGTTATGATTTTTGAGAAACTTAAGTTTGCTGTTATGTTAAAGGAAGAGTGTTGTGATGCCTTTAAGGTGACGTGAAGGACACGTCACAACACAGTATAAATAAAAGGGCATCTCGCTGCGTGAGTCAATAAGAGCACAAGCGGATGCCATTAACCATATGCACTGACTCTGGCACGGCTATTACGGACAAGGAGGCTGTCATCACAGCACCCCAATTGTGTGACTAAAACACAACTCCTATAGGCTCCTATGTAGGGCACTGGCTGCGTTGTGATCACTGGATCACCGGAGCGAGCCACAGCGGATGTCGGGATCACCCAACATGAAGCATATTGCTGCAACCATGCAGCTAAAACCAGGCACGGGTCACTCCGCTAACTCCGGATCACTGGAGTTAGACACGCGGGCTGGGGGCACCCAGGTGGGGTTGCTTCAACAGCCATGGTCACATGGCCAGGACCTTCAGGTGGGACGTGTTGCCCAGCAGGGGCACCGTCCACGTGCAGGGCCCTGCCATTGGGCCTGCTGCACTCGGTGTAGCACCAGCACGGTGCTCCAAAATAACTACACCAGAGTCAGTTCTTTGTTAGACTGATGAGCCGGATGCGGCTCGTCCCTTTTATAAAGTGGGTCACATGGTTACCTCCATGAGACCCAGGCACAAGTCCTGGGAGCTACCATGCTCCCAGGAGGGGTGACATGCAACACTCCTCCTTTTCCATAAAAACCAAAAAACGCTTAAACGTAACATCACACCACAATACAAACAATGACACTAGGAATATAGTTACAACTAAGTTTCACACCATTGGAATCCCAGGTTAACCCCATCCACAAGGCCTTGGTACCCATGGTGATGACAGTCAGGGTTGGTAGGTTACTGACAACATGTTGGAAACTCCACATGCAAGCACACCCTTTATTAATCTGGGTGAGTGGAACTTGCACCACTGACTAAACACCCTTGCTCACGCTTAGCACCCCTCACACCACCACCCACAACCGCCGGATACCAGTCCAACTTCCAACGGCATCTTATCGGGACAGTCCAAAGCTTAAGGGCTGGCAAAGCCGCACCTCTGGGTACTAGGGGCCACTTCAGCCTCGCACCTAGCTGGTGGGGAAGAGCCGGTAAAGCCGCACCCGAGAGACCCAGGGGCCACCTCTAGATGGAGGGGCAGGACAACGGTGGCACACAGACGATGGCAGGGTGCTGCATGACTCGCTACTCACATTACTTCCCTTTGGGGCCGCTGCCGGACACTGCTGACGGTATGGGCGCACAAGCACTTGTGAGAGCTGCAACCCTGGTCTGCGCTTCTCTCCAACTTTGCCAGTCACCATTCCTGGTCCCCAGATCATGACAGGGCCTCTGTCTTCACAGCTCCAGTAGAGTGGGCGGATTGTAACCTCACTCTTGCACACGCAACCCATTTCTTTCACAGGCTCCGACATGGGCACACGGACCATCAGCCCCCAGCTGGCCTGATGTCTTCTATTTACATTGTCCATGGCTGCCACTTGATGGCTGGAGTCACTCCTTTGTCGTTTTCCTGCATGGAGCACACGAACAACTCTGCTCCAGCTGGGCCCAAGCTCTTCTGCCCCTGTGTGATGGGCTTCCAGGGATGAGTGGCATGCTGGCCAAACACGGGCATCACTGCCTGCACCATGGTCACAGGGGCAGGGGACACAGCCTGTGCTCAGCTTTCTCACGTGCCCCCTTCTTTCACCACGGGCGGCCCGATCTTAATGGGCCCTGCCCCTTATTTCCTGGCCTCAATGTCCCGTTGTTCATCTCACCGCAAGCGGCCCAGGTCTTGGTGGACCACGCCCCCTCTTTGCAGGCCGCTGTAGGCCTCCACGTACCTTTTTGTTTTTCTGCGAGTGGTCCGTTTTTTTTCCGTTTTCTTTTCTGTTTTTTTTCACCGCGGCAGGCCCGGGTGTTATCATGCCCCGCCCCTTCTTTTTGGGGCTACCACAGGGCACCAGGCACTTTCCCTTCTCACCGCTGCCTTGCCCCTTTTGTCACTGTTGCTGCGGCCGGTGTTCTCAGGCCATGGCCACCTTCCGGGGTTGCCGCAGGGCCCGATATTCCCCTGGGACGTATCTTGCCTACAAAACAGGCACACGCGGAACTGCTGGCTGCTCCTCCCTGCTGCTGGGAACCGCAGGGAAACGCCAGCTGGCCTCTGTGTCCCATACAGTTCCTTTTATGCAGCCGCTGGGGCACGTTGCCCTGCTGTGCGGACTCCGCCACCTGCACTTTCCTTCGCTGGGAGTGGGCGCACAAGGACCCGCTACTTCTCCCATGTCCTCCACCTTCCAGGGGCGCAGGGAGTCAGCAGCGGGCGCCGGCCTTCCTCTCCTCCACCGCTGTGGGCCCAGAGCACACCAGGCCATGCCGCGCACACCCACAGCCAACACTGCTTCTTCTCTGCCCTGCAGGCACCAGGCAGCCTGCACTTTTGACAAACCTGGGCCCTGGACCACGCGCTGCTCTTCCAGGATCGCACCAAACAGGCTTCCAGCAGCCCACAAACTCCAGCCTGCTGGGCCTGGACCAGCCCTCGTTGACATTGTTGTGGCCCGCTCCCGGATCACCGGAGCGGGCCACAGCGGATGTCGGGATCACCCGACAAGACCAGGCAGGGGTCACCCTGCTAACTCCGGATCACCAGAGTTGGACACTTGGGCTGGGGGCACCCAGCTCACCGCAGCCCCAGCTCTGGGGGCACCCAGGCTGGGGTTGCACCAACAACTGTGGTCACACGGCCAGGACCTTCAGGTGAGGGTGTTGCCCAGCAGGGGCACCGTCCACGTGCAGGGCCCTGCCACTGGGCCTGCTGCTCTCGGTGTAGCACCAGCACGGTGCTCCAAAATAACTACACCAGAGTCAGTTCTTTGTTAGACTGACGAGCCTACCCCCAGGAGACCCAGGAACAAGTCCTGGGAGCTACCATGCTCCCAGGAGGGGTGACATGCAACACTCATCCTTTTCCATAAAAACCAAACAACACTTAAAAATTCCATCCACCAGCTGCGTCCGCTCCAACAACATACCATTCAGCCCTTGAGGACGCCAGGGTTCGTGTCCCAAGGATTGAGCATGAATATTAATATTTGCTGTTTTGTGAAGTGCTGCAAACCTGGGGTAGTGTTTATCAGTGCACTTTTGTAAATTGGTGCAACAATGACCAATTACCCAGAATTGTGGTGCACAATTTGCGGCCTCACAAGGATGAAGGCGTGAGTCTGCCTTGCAGGTGTTCGAGGCCTTGTCTCAGCAGAAGCTCCTCTTCGGAGGCACGCGCGATTGGCGCTCTCCATCCATGCAGTACACTCGCCCTTTGAGCTGCACGTACAGGTTTAAACTATACCTTGGAATTGAGCCGCACACCTACACTCTAAGCAGCACCCCTGGCATGTGTCTGTGCCATCCTTGCATATGTTCCATCACTCACTGTTATATATGAATCACGACGCTGGCCTTTCTGAACTGCACTCCTGCCCCTTGCACGCGTCTCTGTGTGTTTGAGCAGTGATAGTACATGATGTTACTTGAAACAACACGGCATGCTGTACTGTCCTATGGCATACTAAGCAACAACTTGGTATGCTGAGCCGCACCTTGGCACATCCAGTTTCATTCTATTTATTGAACCATGTATCTGTGTTACTGCAAAGCCATTTTATGTAAATAGCTCACTGTGACAGGACGAGAAACACCCTGGCATATTGAGCAGCACACTGATTATATTAGCAGCACCAGAGAATGCTAACTAACATTCTACAATGTGTCCTCTGTTACACTGAGCAAGAGCCTTGGACATGTTATTTATTTATTTATTTATTTATTTATAATGCACCTATACACAAGTGTTTCGAGGCGCAACACGACAGGGGGTGGGGGGACAGGGTGGAGAAACAGTAGCGACCCTACCAGGCCTTGTGACATTCAGATCGTGCAAGTGCAGTACCGAGAAGTACAGGGGAGAGTCGAGGGGGCGGAACGGCCCGTGAGAAGGTGAGTGCTGGGGGGGGGGGCGGTGGACAGAGCCAAGGGCAAGCAGAGAAGTGCAGCAGGGGAAGGATGGTCCAAGAGCTAAGTGCGAAGTAAGGTGCTGGAAGGGCTACAAGGGTGCAGGCCCAGTCAGGTTAGTGTGTGAGAGGGCAAGTGCAGGAGGGCGTCAGGGGGGACCAAGTGCAGGAGTAGACTGGACCTGGTGCCCTATACGACTCTGTAGGAACCAGGCAGGCAGTCAAGGGCAGATGTGGACATTTGCAGGGGAGGGAGAGGGGGAAGGAAGAAGGAAAAAGGAAGGTCTTGAGAAGCTTCTGGAACTTAAGGTGATCGGACAAAAGTCTGAGAGGGGCGGGAGCCTATTCCAAAGGGAGGCACCTGCAGAGGAGAGAGATCTACCACCCACACTCTTCTTGGAGAAACGTCTAATCTGCAGAGAGTTAGAGCTAGACGACCATTTAGGGAGAGAGAGTTGGATGTAGTGGGGTCCCAGGCCCCAGAAAGCCTTGCGGACAATGCAGAACCATCCCAGCAGCACCCAAATATACTTAAAATGGCCATCAAAATGGCCTCTACTAGCAATGCACTGATATATTGGCAGCAATTCGGAGTGCATTTCATGTGACACAGGCATCCTGTTAGATTAGGCAAAGGATACTTTGTAGCTACTACAGATGCGGTTACATCTAGTACAGGCTTATGATAGCCTTGGCTATATGCCATGGCACCATGTGGCCGAAAGGCTCTGGCTAACCTATGGCATGATCCTTTGTTTACCGGGACAAATCTTTCTAGATGGTCAAATGAATGCGTTTGCTTTGGCCGGGAAGCAATGCTCCTAGGAACTCCTCCTCAGTACGCTTTCTGAAAACTGCGGTAGCACGTCTTAAGTTTGGTGGAGTTTAGGTGCTGGCAGGGGTGCCTCATCTCCGATGGGTGAAAGGGCGGTGTCCCGTGTCCCATTAGGGAGGAGCCAGAGAGCCGGCATTGTGAACACGCCCTCCGCTGCAGGGTGCAGGTAAGGGAGCACTCCTGAGTCAGCCCACGCATGTTGTGGGGAAATCTTGTTTCCATTTGCTTGTAGTAACCCCAACCTGCCCATGCCCAAAGTTCCATGCAAGTCTGGGTTGTTTTGCTCCCCCAGCCTGTCATTGCCTATAGATACTGTATGCCTAAATGTTTTAAGGGGGGTAGCTGAACATCCTGAGAGATAAAGCTTGTTCTGGAGTCCTAATCTGTAGCACTGGTGCATGTAAAGGACTCAGGACTTAGAGGAGAGGTGTTGATTGAAAGCGAAGTGACTACTTCCCTGCAGGTATACAGGGATGGATAGTGGCTTTTAAACTCCTACTCTGCCCAATACTACTACTAAACCAGCAGTGATGTCAATTATAAAGATGAACCAGGCACAACATAAAAAGGTACACCCTCTATGCCTCTCTAAGGTAGGAAGGGCCGTGGGCAGGCTGAACTGTTCAGAAGGGTGTGCGCTGGCAAGGAAACCTCCAAAACACCAATGGTACTGTAAGTACCAAAATAAAAGAAATGTCCCATCAAGGTTCTATACAAATAAGGCAGTAAATAAACTAAAAGGACAAACACACTATTAAGAACAGCAACAGCTCCCCACTGTCCCTGTAATGAGATATACAGAGAATACAAAATTAGGAGGACAGGCACTTTGGATATTGAAGAACAGTGGTCTGCTGAAAAAGAGTCTTGCCGAACAGTCAACGATAAAATGGGATATTACATGGCATTAGGGCCCAAAGAACAAGGAAAGTGGCAAACAACCACTGAATTATAACCAATGTCAGTCAGTCAAGCAAATGTATTCGGCCTGAAAGGCCATAAAAGTACATCCTGATAATGCAGTTCTAATACATAATTGCAACAAACATAACAAAATGAAGAAGAGCAAAACCATGCAGTAGGCCGCACCCTCCTTGAGTGCCACCGAACAGAACATTGACCAGGGATCAGGAACCACCGTCCCCGTACCTCCGATATCTCCCATAGCGCCTCAGACCCAAGGCTGTCAGATTAGCCCCTGAGAGGGGACTGTTACTAGTGGGGCTTCCCGTGGGGCAAGCAAGGGCAGGGATGAAAGGAGAGCTGACTGCAATACCACTTTTCCATGTCCGCCCTTGGCCCTTGCATTTTTCCAAGACATCGCTTGCCATGTGGGCGTCCCCAAAGACCAGCTTGACAGTATCCGTTTTGGCTGGGAATTTAGACAGTCTGGTACACCCCAACAAAGAACCCCTGGACACGAACCCACACTCCCCTATAGCCCGCAACCAGTGAAGACATTTGTTCCGCAGGGCGTCCCTTGGTTCTCTTGTATCTGTGGATAGTTTAGGGACTCCCCGAAGGAACACCAAGGAGCTGCTACTGCCTTCAAATGTATGGTGCCCAGGCAGAAACCTTAAGGCAACAGCCACCCTCCCCACTGGATGCATATTGCCCTGGGCTCTCCCAACAGAACTCTGCAATGGTGGCGGCTCGACCCTCAAGCTTAGGGTCCTGATGGACTCCCTCTGTAAGGGTGGCACTGGGTGAAGGACCACCCCTGGTCGACTCCTCATGGGTGGGGGAATTTGATCCACAAAAACAGGGGGCGGGCAGTCTGGATTCAGCCCCCCTAGCCCATTCCCAACTGAGCCCTCTCCTCCCCTCCCCGCATCTCCCTCCCCCCAGTCCCCTAGCACCCCCTTGATCAATCTCAATCCCTTGATAATCTGAGCCAGCTCAGAGAACAGGTGTTGACAGGGACAACTTGGCAAATTGGCAGAAACTGTGGAAAATGGGACTGGTGGACACCAAACACCTTTTAGGGGGGGCTTAGGAGCCCAAAGAGGGCTAAGCCGTAGAAAGGAGCTGACCCCCGAGGGAACATCAGACGTGAGCTCGCTCCCGATGCTAGACGGAAGGCTGAGCTTCTCTCCCTCACCCAAGCCATCTGGGCTCACATCGCCGGAATCAAGAGCCATGGGCAACAGAGAAAAAGGGAGCGGGGCGTCAGGGAGAACCAGTGACGTCTGCAGGACTGTAACGTCAGGGTTTGGGTCAGAGGATAGGTAAGGAGGGGCCAGCGCCAGAGATGGAGCCAGAGGTGGGGCCGACGAGACATGACCTCCAGACAGCTTTGAGATGCCCATTGAAATCCTCTCACAGCCATTGGCCAAGGTGTCCAGAAGGTCCGCAGTGGCCACACAGTCAAGGCCCCCTCCAGGGGTTAGAAAGTTAACAGGGGACACAAGTTCATCCAGAAAGGGGCTTGCCTGGCGGGGAGTAAGGAGAGGAATCGAAACAAGACCACAGTGATCCCAGAGGACCATAATGAGGGGCTGTCAACGGGCTGTGGTGCAGGGTAGCTTGGGTGTGGGCTCCCCAGAATACCCGTCTTGGTCACAAACAATGGCCGTAGACTGTTGGACAGGCTCTCCATTCACGTTAAAACTCCCAGTACAGGCTCCAACTCCCTGCGTGTCCCCCTGAGCTATGCGCAGCATGCCCCCCCTCAGTCGTCTGCCCATAATTGGTTTCCGGTGCATCAATGGGGCTGGGAGGCCTTGTAAGTTCGATAGGAGGGTAGATTTGGAGAGGTAGAAGGGGGAGAAAGTGGAGGAGAGGTCCCTTCCTTCCGTGGCACTGAAGGCTCTGAAGGCAACACCCCGGGGAAGGCCCACCATCATGCAGACTAAGTAAGAAGAGACCATGGGGATCAATTCCGCGAAGAAGGAAGAAGAAGAAAATCTCACCTCACCACACCAAATGGAGGTTGTGCTGTGGGCTTCTACGCGCACCTGTTCGGTTAGGTGCTCCACTCCAGCGGTGCGCGAACAACCAGGCAGGAGCAAAAACCCACACCCTTTCTACCGCGGGCTTCCACCCTTGCAAGTTTCAGCCTGCAATATTAGTCCTGCAGGGGGGCGGGGCTTGGCGGCAAACAACAAGGACAGACTCCCAGGCTCCCCCGCTGGCTTCCATTGTCTTCTTTTAGGAATGCAACAGGATCGAGTCTGGTTTCTTGGCATTTTATAGTACCTCAAATCGGGTTTGAAATGTCACGCAGGGTCGGCGTGATTCGTCAATGCAGTGCGATTAAACAAGTAGCAATGTCACTCAGCACGAAGAATCTTGAGAAAGGTAGACAATGTTCAAATTGGCAAGCTTTGAAGGCTCAGCAGATCTGGATTCGGGAAGCGTTGAGTCCACTTTAGCAGCAAGCGGGCACGAATGGTTCCAACAAAGCAATGTGATTTGACAAGCAGCAGTGGCTTGAGGATAGAGAAGCTTGGGAAAGGCATGTGATGTTAGGATCAGAGTAGCTTGAAGGCGCTTGAAGTGATTTGAAGTGTGTGGCGTGAAAGGCAGCAATATTAGGCGTTTGCAGCCACTCAAGGGCATTTAGAGCACTCACAGTCACTTAAATGGGCTCGAAATAGCTGAATGAGCAAAGGCAGTATCCTTAGGTCTCTGAGTTGCTAAAAGACTCTGCGCTGGGTCTCTGAGGAAAGAAAAGTATGCCTTTTGACCTTTCGAGCTTGGAAGGTTGCCAAGGACATTTGCAGGAATGAACACTTCAGCATGCAGGGTCTTGGGTACAGTGTCCAGGAGTCGTCAGGTCTTTTCAACAGCTGGTTGCTACAAATGTTCCCCTAAAGCACCTACAGAGAGGGTCAGGGCCCTCCTTGAAACTCTGATCTTAACCTCAAAGGATGGGATCTTTGGGCAGTCTTTACTCAACAAGGTTTCAGTAAAATCTGCTGAGGGTTGTAAGGATGCTTAACGATGGTATGTTAATGATATCTGATGATTTAGAAAAGGTTCCTAAAATGATTTAATAAGGGGGTGTCACCCCATTGTATAGTCATTTTGCCACAGCCGGTTCGTCCATTCCTAGCTTTCTTTAATGGGCAAATCATTGATGTTAAAACAAGGATTCCTTAGGATGTCAGCTCCCAGAATGACTTGTCTACAGGAAGTTGCGTGGTGGGGCATGAGGGGGTTGCAGAAAGGTAGTGTGGCCTTGGCTTGTTCAAGATGGCTGAATCCTTCTCCTGTGCAGAGGTCCTCTCTCTTGCTACATTATTCATCCCCACTCTTCTGTTTGCCTGAGATCAAAAGGACTCCAGTAATTATCTCCCTAGTGTGACTTGCTCATTGTTTTGCAGAGATCCATTTGAAGAGTCCATCCCTCATCCCACCCCTGGAGGAGGTATGTCCTGTTCTATCAAAAAGGAGTCAAGGCTTCCCAGCAAAGAACAAAGAGCTTCCTGGAATAGGAACACCATGGACGGAACTTGCAGGCCAGATGCAAAAACACAAAAGTATCAGCAGCTGTAGGTCAGCGGAAGCCAAGTAGAAATAATAAAATTACATCAGATTGGGCTTTTGCATTTTAACTTTATCACCTCATATGCCACTACATAAAAAAAAATCAAACTGAGAAACTTTGCAACGTGTCGATCAATTGGGGTTATTTACAGCATTATGTGCCCGTGCGGTCTAATGCATATCAGACAGACTGCAAGGTCTGCCCGAGAGCGATGGACTGAGCATAAATCAAACATCCGTTTTAACAATATGAAATCTCCAGTCGCGAGGCATTTTGCAGCGGCACGCCACACCATAGCTCAGATCAGGTTTACTATTTTGGAGTTTGTCAGACGTCCAATTAGGGGAGGGGACTTTATGAGGACCCTTGCTCAAAGGGAGATGTTTTGGATAGATACCCTTCAGACCATCTCACCGAAAGGTCTGAATGAAGAATTTTCTCTCAATTGCTTTATTTGTATACAATTTTATTTTGGTACTTGGTAATACATTTTATTTGGATTTTATTTTTGTGGACTAGTCATTTTCACCACATTCGTTTGACTCCCTGATTTAGTGACCTTTGTTGCACCTATTGTACTTAGTGTACTTGGTTCTTTACCTTATTCTTCTTTGTTATAGATTACCTGCTTGACATTGTGAATAGCCATGGGCAGAAGTATTGTACCACTCTGCTAATCTCATGCAGTTCATTATATTTCAGTTTATTAATTTGTTTTTGTGTATTTTTACCGTTGTGTTAGTTATCCCTTCTAAGGTTGGCACTTTGCCTCAGTCAGATTTTCCATTTTAACTAATTCGGTTGGCTTACTACATCACATCAATCATGAGTGTCGATGCCACTTTCCCTGTGTATTTATATATAGGTCTACTTATATTTCAGTACTTTTTCTTCTTTTTTTCATTAGTGCGCCTATTGGCTTACTATTCTGTACCAACCACATGTGTTTGATGCCACCGGTTCAACATATAGATCTAGTTAGATTTCAGTATAGGTCGGTATCATTATTACATTCCTTACATATGGACAAGTATTATCTTGTATATTTTTTCCTCTTCTTTACCGTTTTTACCTTTTGTATAAGTGTCTCATAGTATTCCTTTAGGTTATTTGAATTAGGCTCTACTATTATTTTTTCGCAGTTTCTGGCCCGGTCATTGGTTACTTTATTTTTTTGTACATGGCGCCTGCATCTAATTTTCGGTGCATGCTTTGTTTGCTTTGCCCGTAAATTCCACGGTACCATGTTTCAGTTTTAACATTCGAATTTGTGGATGACAGCCTCCTCTCTACACGTCGGATTTCCGACGTGCAATACAACGCGTTTTCAATTTGTGACGGCTTTAGTGTTATAAACGGGGGCGGCATCGCGGCGATGTTAATTGCTTTCCCTTTAACGCGTTATCTTTTTAACGTTCCAGATCATGTGCCTTTAGCACATGACCATTAACTGGGTATAAATGAAGTGCCTGCTGTTGCAGTACACTTAGCCAGTTCGAGTTGTCACGTCTGTGAGAGGTGTTCGCGTATACTCCGGTGAGTTGAATAGAAGGCAGGGCTTTCTCCGTGTATTTTTAGTTTAGCAATTAACTTTTGTTTATTTCCCTTGTATCTATTTATGGTGGTAGTTTTTGTTACACTATCTACTAATATGGTTTGACCTCTATTTTAAGTGTCCATATTTCTTGCTTATAAAACTCTTTTCTATTTTTTTTACTTTTTTTACCTTTGTGTGGCCATCTGTTTTGGTCACATGCAGTGACTCCTCTTCAATTGGAGCTGTTTAGCGGTTAGATCACTTTCATACATAGTTTGACTTGTATTTTAAGTCTCCATGCGACATGAATTAATTACTCTGGTCACATGTAGTGGCCTGTTTCAATTTGGCGTTGTATTAATTTAAAGTGTCCTTATTCATCGTTTTGTCTACTATTTAGGTCTCTACACTATATGAGTAGATTCATTTTATGATTTTCTTTTTTTCCATTTGTGGTTAGATACAGTGCCTCACCTGTCCCTACCTATTCAGCCTTTGTCATTCTTTGGGTACTACATAAGTGAAAGTGGACTTCCTTGGGAATCTGCCTACCATCTATGGGCTGTTCCTTGTGGGACCCTAGAACTGTTCCTTAATAGCTTTAGTGACTGAAGTCCTAATCATTAGTAAGCATGGTATTCAATCTATTTTAGGTGTCCTTTAATTCCTTGACCCTTAGGCTTATTACACAATACCACTTATTTATTCATCTTTACTCTTATTGCACAGGGTTGGATCCTCATTGATATCAGATTTTCAGATTTTCTGTTGCTGTGAATTCATCAATTTCTTTGTTTTTAACCAGTCGGTTTTGACAGGTAATATTCCCTTTTGATTTGTTTAACTATCCTAGTGCCCGTTTGAGGCCTCATTAATATCTTTCTTGGAGTCACACTGATGAGATGGTGGATGTTTATGTCAATACATATTTGTTCTGATTATAACTGAATAATTGTGACTACATATATGTGGATTGTTTTATTCTTTTATATATTTTCTATAAATTATTTTGTATATATTTTCTCTTTCTGGATTGCTCTAATTTTGTGTGCACTGTAAATACCATATTGACAATGATGATCTCTTTAATGTATATAATTACATATTATTCTGCTCCTGAAGAAGGGGTTGTTCCCCGAAACGCGTAGAGCTCCTCAGAACTTCACAAGAATAACATTTTTGTTATTTTCTGATTGATTATATAATAATACAACCAATGTTCTATTTCTGTTGTTTTCAAGATTATTCTCTCTTATGATGGCCTGATTTGAACATTTGTATGTTTACGAACTCTAATGCTAACCAGAAGTGTTCTGGTTAACACATTGTGAAATCTGTTTGTTTTGCCTAAATATTTACTTACCTTTTTGAAGTAAAAATTCTAACTACATTTGACTGACCGTGTATCAGTTCCAAAGGTGTGCAGAGGACAGGGGTGTCTTTAGATTTAGACACTTTTTTTCGTTTCATGTTTGTCACAAGCCCCTTGTCAGGGCCTGCACTCCTCCCCAGCACCCATAATATCTAAGCTGTTGATTCTTTAATTTGAAATTGAGACTTAAAATTGGTGTGCACCTATTGATCAACCTATTTTCACTCAAACCTTCCAACTGCCAAGGCGACTCCTGCCCAGCATCTGTCATTAAAGATGCAGCCAAAGATCTTGCCCCCGTTATGACCACGCTCATAAATGCCTCCTTTCGCACACACACTGTTCCAACCAGCCTGAAGAATTTGTGGGTACTCACACTCCTAAAAAAAACACATTAGACCCAGGTATTCCCACCAACTTCAGACCTATCACTACTGTCTTGTTTCTTCTCAAAATCATTGATAATGCTGCCTATAACCAAATTCAAATGTACCTAGAGACCAGTAAGCTACTTGGACTTCGCCAATCTGGATTCAGACCCCAGCATAGGACTGAGACCACCCTGCTCAATCTAAAAATACAGATTAATGACCTGAAGGACAAGGGGAAACCTGCTCTCTTGCTTTTGCTGGATCTGTCGGCCGCCTTTGATCGGGTTGATCATAAGGTACTGTGCAGTCACCTAGCCTCTGCAGCCCACTTTTCAACCGAAGCAACAGCTTGTATCTATTCCTTCCTAAACAATAGATCCATGAGAGTGTTCTCAGCCTCGGCTGCAGCTGTTCCTATCCCCATCTCCTGTGGTGTCCCTCAAGGTTCATGTGTATCACCGACCATGTAAAATGTCTTCACTAAACCACTGTTTGATTAACTAGATCGTCTGGGTGTCACCTACACCAACTATGCAGACGACACCCAGGTCCTCTTGCCCCTGACCGGTGACTACGATATTGACCTTACTCTCATTAATAAAATCTACCTCATCATTCAGGCTTGGATGGCCACTCACGGACTGTGCCTGAAAGATGAATCGAATTACTCCTACTAGCCTCTCCTGCTAACATGAAGAAACTGAGCAACCAATGCCTATCCTTTAACATTGATGGCAATGACATAAAGGTGGCCAACGAAGTTAAAACCTTGGGTTTGTACCTCGACACCTCCTTAAATCTATGTTAACAGGTCAGTGCCACAGCATCGACGACAGCTTACACTTGTAGGCTCATACATTCCTGCAAACACTTTCTCTCATCCAACAGCTGTATCGCCTTAGCTTGTGCGCTTGTCTTATCAAAAATTGATTACTGCAATGCACTGTACTTAGGTGCCAGCAAATATATCACCTACAAATCCTGCATAATAATGCCCTTAGAACTGCCTTGGGCATTCCCAGAGGACGACAACAGGGTGCAATAACAACTGGCTTTCTATCTCAGAAATAATTCAACTCAAAACTGCCTCTCTCATGCATACATGCCATAACAACACCACCCCTCAATACCTAGCAGACAAATTCCTCAAAAATAACTCTGCCAGACCTACTAGGACTTCGTACACAGGCTGCCTCAGGGTGCCAAAGTACAAACTAAAAAGAGCATGGGGCAGCAGTTTCCCAGTTATGGCTGCCCAACTATGGAACTCCCTCACCACCTCCCTACGAACAGACCAATCCTTCTACAAATTTAGGAAAGATACCAAACAATGGCTTTTCTCCAAAGACACACCGTTGCAAACCCCTCACCCCATGTACGCATAGAGACACTATATCCCACTACTATATGTATATATCTCTCATCAGTCATGCTGTACTTCTAAGTACCAGAATAGTATCTTCTTTTTTGCCTGTACCTTCTATGCGTTCCTTCCCGTATATATCTCCATGCTTATTTTTGTGCATCTCTTAGGTACACACCCTGCCCAGCTTTTGTTGTGTATCATTATGTATGGGACATGCTTTTCTTATATGTAAATATTGTGTGCACCGCTTTTCTTTTGTCTGTAACCATGAACGTGAATATTCTTGTAATGCGCCCAGATACCTCCGGGTCAGGCGTGCACTATAAATAATAAACAAACAAACATACACAGCGTGAGGGAGAGAGGAGTATCAGAGCCAACATTCCATGATCCGGCATACTGAGGTGAGAGGGGACAAGTAGGTCAGGAGGGGGGTCCCGGCGCAGGCCCCACATATGCACCCGGAGAGGCCCGGCATGGGTAGCCCCGTCCTAGCACACCACCACATGAGCGGGGCAACACTCGCCATGGCTTAAACCCCGGTTGGTGGTGCGCAGCTGAACTCATCCGTCTCTCTTCCCTCGGTAACACCATTACCGCGCTCCCCCTGTGGGGGAGACATAACGTGGCATGGGCATTCCATGAAGAGGCAGGATATCAGGCAATGGCCCGAGTAAAGTGCGAAGGCATAAGAGGATAAAGACCTGGCTGAGCATTAAACGGGTGAAAAGAACAGGGGAGGGACAAACCAAAGAGACAATTAACTATCCATCCGAGATCAGAAAACTGTCAGAAGGCAGCACAAGCATCTAAGCGCAAGAGGTGAACCCCTCACTCAGTAATTCAGGCAAATCACAGGAAGCAGAAGTAAGAAGGAAAGTGGACACGCCTGACCGCTGAGAACAGAACCCTCCAGCCTCACCACCACAACCCGAACTGACTATATAAGGCAGTGGAGCACGTCAGGGACCCCAGAAGAAGGGGCATCTGATCAAAAGGAAGTGAAGAAGTAAAAGATCAAAGGACCTGGCCCTGCAACGGAGGGGGGGAGCTGGGGTGGGCCTAAGCAAACTCAGAGAAGAACAAGAAGGAGACCGCAAGAGACCTGTGCTGCACTCAACTGATAAGGCTGAAGGGAGCGTCAGAGAAGCGGGCACACTCGCCCCGCTCAATAATGTCGACAACTAGGGGAAAAGAACCACCAACCCCATCAAAGGGAGCTAGGAAGAATCAGGAGGGGACGTTGCAAAAGATCTGGGCCAGAGAAGCTAACTTCCCTGGAGAGATACAAACTCCACAGGATCAACTATCTCAGGGAGGAAGCCCCCTGCAGGTCAACCATGACCTGCCAGTGACCCAAACGCTGCTCAAGCAGTACTTTAATGAATTCGGGGACAAAATAGCCAACGCAGTTCAAAAGCAGATAGACATACTACGAGAAGATTTAGAGGAGGCTCTGCAGGAAATCAAATGGGACAAACAAAATGGAAGAAAGGGAGGACACAAAAGAAAGAGCGAATCAGGAGCTGACAGAAGATGCAAGGAGATTCGATACCCTTCTGGAGAGCTTGGCAATGGCGACAGACAACCACAAGCTCCATACCGAGGACCTGGAAAATAGATTCAGAAGGTCGAACATCCAACTGAAATGTCTCCCAGAGGAGGTCCTGGACAAGGAGCTCGACACAGAGGTCAGAAGCATTTTCGCTAACCTTCTGGAAGTTGAGAACACCCCGGAAATCAAATTTGACAGGATTCATAGGGTGGGGCATCACAGGTAAGACCCAGGGGTGAGGCCAAGGGATGTCTTAGTTGCCCTTCACAAATACACGACTAAGGAAAGGATTCTTTTAAAAGCAAGAAAGAGGAAACAGATAAACTTACAAGGGGGTAGAAATAGGTCTCTTCCAAGATTTGGCCCATTCAACTTAGCAAGAAAAAGAGAATGGCTCCAGTCCTGGTAGTTCTAAGAAGCAAAGACGTATGCTACAGATGGACGTTCCCATTTGGCCTGCTATTCGAAATGGCAGGGGAAGCAGCAAAGAATCACATCCTACAAGGAGGGAGCAAAATTCTGGAGATCGAAGAGGAGGGCCCAACTTCAGATCATGCTTCAGCTAGGCATCAAAGAAGTCATAAACCCTGGGAAAGGTCGATGGTGAGACCCAAGCGAGCTAAGAAACGGGGATACCAGACACAGCTAAGAGGCCCCACTGCGGGACAGCCACAAGAGTGGATCAATTACCCCGCAAAGAACTCTGTATGACCAAGTAGCAACAAGAGGCAATGGAGCACATTAACAGCCTAAGCGTGGGGAGGGCAAACAACACAGGGTCTATACAGGTGGCCCCGGGGGGAGGAAGGGGAGAGAGGTTCTTGGAATGGGTTCAGGAGAACCTGCTGAGGATCAGTCTAAGAGAAGGGAAGGGTTCAACCCTCGAGACAACGAATTGAGGGGGGCTAGAGGCTGGTTGAACCCACCCAGATGGGGGACGGGGAGCAAGGGAGATCGTAGGGGGTGGCGGGAAGGGGCTCAGAGACGGTGGGAGAAGTAGGGGGGGTCCGAACAATGGTCCATCAAGAGGCAATGAATACAGGAACACCCATGGGATAATGGCTAGTAACAACAATCTCACACTCATATCCCTCAACGTTAATGGGCTAAACTCCCCAGTTAAAAGGAAAAAAACACAAAAGATTCCTGAAAAGGGAACTTCCTGACGTAATAGCACTCCAGGAAAACCATGTTCACACACGGGACAGAGGCAGGTTAAGGATATGGGGTTTCAGCCGAATTTACCAATCAACACACGCCAGCATGAAAGGGGGGGTATTAATGGCTGTGAGGAATTACCTTGATATTGCAGTCCTGGATACCGTTAGGGACGACCAAGGGAGACACCTAACGATAACCCTAAAGGGGAAGGGCAGGACTGTACAACAGCCACAATATTTGCCCCCAATGCGGGGCAGGACACATTCATCCAAAAAGCTCAGAAGAGATTGGAGAAATGTGCAAAGGCCTGCATTAACCTAACAGGAGATTTTAACATGCGTGGGACCCTGCAAGGGACAGAAGCAAAAAAGACTACACAGGGGAAACCCTTGGGAGAGCTTGAGGAGAAAGTACAACATCTGTCCTTAATCAACATCTGGCGAGAGATAGAGGGGGATAAAGTGGGATGCACCGTCTATTTACATGTCCACCGCACACACTCCAGGATAGACTATGTGTGGACCTCTCGGTGTCTTTTGGGTAGGATAAAAGGGATACGTATGGGGATAATTATACTGTCTGACCATGCCCCCATGAGACTGACAATAAAAAAGAGTCCAAGGTGTCCCTGCCCTATGGAAATGGAGATATCCGGCTTTCCTGTTTAAGGACGACAAGCTGAGGCAGGAAGTTAAGGAAGGGATGGTGAGATTTTTTTAAGTTAATAAAGCTGCGGATACATCACTGCAGACAATGTGGGATGCGTTTAAGGCGACAATAAGAGGGAAGATTATAGCCATCAAGGCACGTAGAGACAGGGAAATGAGACTGGACGAGAAGAAATTGGAGGGGAACCTCAAAGAGATAATGACTAGAGCTAATTCAGACTAGGGTGGCGGAGCATGCTCTATTATCTCTCAAGCAGAAGTATTACATTAAAGCAAACAAATCTGATAGATGATTAGACAGGATGCTGAGGAGGGAGGGGAAAGCCAACACTATTTTAAAAATAAATGTTGAAGGGGTCACCACGAGCACCAGTACAGAAGACATCAAACGAGAATTTTTCAGATTCTATACCGAGCTCTACAGCTTGGATGGCCCTTTGCTACAGGCACAAGAAAGATACTTAGAGAATATAAGTCTCACAAGGATAACGGACCAGGGAAGCCCTAGAACAGGACATAACCAAAGAGAAATTTGGGTGGCCATAAAAGCATTGTCCTCTATTAAGTCCCCAGGCCCGGACCGATTCACCACAGAATTTTGTAAGCTACACAGGGAAACCCTTCTACCACACCTAACCGCCTTATTCAACAATCTTAGCGCAAGGGTGGGGGGCATTACTCAATCCATGGAAGAGGCGAAGGTGGTTCTCATCCCCAAAAAGGGGAAAGATCCAACAGCGTGCTGCTCATACCGCCAATCATTTTAATCATTGTCAATGCCAAAATTTACATGAAGACAATAGCAAGTAGACTTGACCGAATCCACCCACAAATCATTCACACAGACCAGTCAGGTTTCATCAGAGGCCGACAAACCAGCGATAACATTAGAAGAATTGCGTATCTCATTAAAAAGGGCAATAAGAAAAAAATCCCAGCCCTCCTCATAGCTTTGGACGCCGGGAAAGCTTTCAATAGGGTTGAGTGGGGGTTCTTGTTCACAACCATGAAAAAGATGGGTTTCAGGGACACATTCTTGGCTAGAGTTGAAGCTAACTACCAGCACCCTCTGCTGCGATTGGACATAAAGGGCCAACTAACAGAACCTGTTATGGTACAGCGGGGCACAAAGGAAGGTTGCCCCTTGTCTCCCTTGCTATATGCAATACATCTGGAACCCCTCCTGGCATCAATAAGAGACAATTAGGAAATAGCAGAGGTGTCATTCGGGGAAAGGAACATAAAATAGCCACCTTCGCGGATGACATGTTTCTATCAATAACGCACCAAGAGACCTCCCTAAAGGCAATAGAGGATGATATGCAACAATTCGGGGCTGTTTCAGGACTCAAAATAAACACACATAAGTCCAAAATACTGAACTTGACAATCTCAAAGGATGCAGAGGCTGAGCTTAAAAGAGGTTCCGCGTAGAGTGGGTTGGGAAGGCTATAACGTACCTCTGAGTCAAATTAGCAAAGACAACAGATGAACTCTACATGGCTAATTATCCTCCCCTTCTAGAGTCCATAAAGAGCAGACTGACAGATTGGGGCCCGCTGTCCATAACGTGGCTAGGTAGAATAAACGTCCTCAAGATGGTCATACTCCCCCAGGTGATATACTATTTCTCGGCTCTCCCAAACCTAATACCCGCCTCCTTATTCAGAGTATTACAAAAGCACACAAGTAGATTTTTCTGGAACAAAAGGAGACCGAGGTTAGCAAAAAGGTTAATGACGATGCCTAGAATAGAGGGGGGCTGGGAGAACTAGACTTTAAAGCATACTATCTGGCTGCGCAAATAAGAGTAATTAGAGACTGGCATGAGGGAGATCGGGATAAGGTTTTGCACACCAATGGATAGGGCTGTGGAAGGTGAGAATCTGGAGGAGGTACTGTGGAAGCCCAAGGCAGAGAGATCATCCAAAATGTATAGCAGCACAATACTCTCTGTAGTGGGGGACTCCTGTGACAAGTCAATTAAACATGCCCGTATCACCCCATATCTGTCTCCACTAACACTGATCTTTGGCAATGCACAGTTTACCCCAGGGTGGCGAGGCAAGGCTTTTAGTGTTTGGCAGGAAGGAGGCTGCCAAAAGATCTGAGACATGTTTGAGGGAGCAGTGGTGAAGTCCTTCAACCAATGTAAGGCAGACTTCGGAGTGGGAGAGAGAACAGAGAACATACCCAAGTTTACAAGGTCCCTCCACATCCAGGAAATATGGGTAAAACTGATTTTGCAGTGGCATTTAACCCCAGCGAAACTACACAAAATGTATCCCAGGGAATCCAAACACTGTTGGAGGGAATGCGGGATGGACAGAACATGGAGCCACATATGGTGGAAGTGCCCCTGTATACAAGAGTACTGGGGGGGGGCGATACAGGAGGAAAAAAATAGATGGGCGATAGCTTTCTTTTTTGTTAATGTGGGCCTGGTTCTAGAAAGCAGGGTAAATATGATTGAAGAGAATAGAGACCAGGCTACCCCTCCCTTACACGCATAAGGGGGAAACCTATTTGGAGCTAGTAATTATTAAAGCTAGCTATTGAGGATCACACTCATAGTCATACAGATAAAACACAGTTTAATTCAGAAAAAAACAGCTCGTTAAAAAACAAAAAGGACAAAAGGGCACTATTGTCAACCAAAAAAGGCAGATGTCATGTCATAGATACTGAATCCAAAAAATAGATTAATGTGTAGTAACAAATTCTAAACACATTTTTACTGTCGACACATTAGTGTTTCTGGCTCGGATTTGGATATTACACCCATTGGAAGTCTTTTAGATGGAAAATGGCTTTCAGGAGCTCTGAGCTTTCTTCCAGACAACGTGAAGGTTGTTAAATGTAACAGTTTGGATCTAAGATTTTAAAAAAGGGTACGTATTAAAAAGTGTGATCGTGTCTCCACTAATAGGGAGGTTGAAAAAAGATAAAATAGGTTAAACCTCACCTTTCAGTAATTAGTGGCGTCTTGGGATTGGAGGATTGAATTACAACTGTCTTGCGTACAGTACAGGAGGTCTCTAGTGCACAGAGGCTATGTAAAATGATAGAGACAGAGAAAGTAATTAGGGCTAAGTGCTATAGTTATGAATACTAAATAGCTGGTAGCAGGGTACGTTATTAATTACCTCGAGAAGGTATTTTGATCACGTCGTATTATGTGTTCTTCGTGTTCCACAATTGGAACCCATCAACAAGATCTGTTCGAATGCATATGGATGAGGTAGTCAAACACCAGTCATCTGGTTCCAAAGGCACTTCTTAATCATCCTACAAAAGCACGAACATGTGCAAAACTCAAAAACATAGCGCCTGGTGCTAAATAGATAGCGTGACTAGGAACTACAAGGAGTGTTTACTAGTTCGTAGTGGACACCAAGGCTGAATGTTAAAAAGTGCAAAAATGCCCAATACTGCTGAGGGGCAGGAGACTCAATGGGTTGTTGAGAAATGGCCCGTTTAACATTGTTGACTAGATATTTGGGCATTGCTGAATCCAAAAGGACGGGGTCACGCTTGTGGCGTAGTGCGGAACAAGAACAATGCTACTTGGCTGCCTGGTAACTAAGAACGCTACAAACCGGGCTGTCGAGTTAATGGCGTACGGTCGCCTACTTGCTGAGGACGCGCCACGACATGCAGCAAAATTAATGAAAAAAGGGGGGGCCATGACTAAATGCTAAACACTAGATAGAGGCCCAAGTGGCTAACTGATTTGTTCGAAAAAGAGTTGCAAAAAGCAAAAAGCTCACCTTCGCAAGTTCCTAGCAATGCGGTCGTAGTAAGGCAGTGTTCCGGCTCTCGCGCATGTGCAGACGTGCTGAAATCCGGGACATTGAATTTAAAATAACTTTATTAGCTCTAACGTGAAAAAAGGGAGCTGTGTCGAGCAGATGCTTCCGAAGTGCTCGAAAAAGGAGCTAATAGTTCACTAAAAGGCTAAATTGTGAATTTTTGTTTTAGGGACACGGATATAGTTGTCTCTAACAGGCGCTGAGTCCTGAAGCCATTTTCATTGTTATTGCATATAAAATACACTGCAAAGTATCACGTATCTGAATTGCTGATGGAAAATACTTACAAAAAACTTACATTTATAAAGTTAAAAAGTGGCCTACTATTCACCAAATAAAAATGCAAGTGGTGCAGAAATGAATCAATGTTAGAGAGGTCAATCAGTCGTGAAACACAGAAGTAGTTGCATATATAAACAAAGGTTGTTTTGTTTCATTTGCATAAATGATGTCGCTGAATTAGGTGGAACCAACAAAGCAGATATACATATATTGTTTCATAGATATTGATTACAGAATAGATTAATGTGTAGTAACAAATCCCAAACACATTTTTACTGTCACACAAGTTTATATTACGTAGTCTCTGGACTGGTGCTTATGGATTGCGGCAGTGCCATCTATTCCTTTGTGTAACGTATATATTTAAGACACAATGAGATATGATTGAAGGCGGATAACCATTCTGTCTCATAATCTATCTTCAATATATGGAAAGTAAATGAGAGTGTACAGAAAAATGGATTTAGTTGAAAAACAAATTCCACTCTATTGAAATATTGAGGCCCTTCCTTACGGTGTCTAGGCGATAAATCCACTTTTGTTCTAGGCAACGTAACCTCATGTCATGGTCGCCCCACCTGTAAGGATTTTTTACCGTTTCAATAATGAACCAAAATAAGAAATTCATCTAAATGCAATAATTTGTAAATTCAACTCTTTCACAAACTGCAAAACAAAATGGTCAGTTTAGTTGGCATCAAATGTCCATGCGGTCTAATATACATTGGTAAATGCAAACCAGAAATCCGACAACGGATTTACGAACACAAATATTGCATAAAAAATGAAGTGGAAGACAAGCCGATAGTTGCACACTTCAAAGCAAAGAAACATCTTCATACAGACCTATTTTGCTTCATTATTGAAACGGTAAAAAATCCTTTCCATAGAGTGGAATTTGTTTTCAACTAAATCAATTTTTCTGTACACTCTCATTTCCTTTCCATATCTTGAAGATAGATTGTGAGACAGATCTTTTTTTACTATGAGTGTGATGACTATGAGTGTGATCCTCAATAGCTAGCTCTAATAATTACTAGCTCCAAATAGGTTTCCCCCTTGTGCGTGTAAGGGGATGGTGGTAGCCTGGTCTCTATTCTCTTCTTTTGGGCGATACAGGAGGCCATAGAACTTACCTTGGGGGTAAAGGGAAGTGGCAGTAGAGGTCTGGCAATGATAGGCCTAGACGGCATACTGGAAGAATTACTCGTGAAAGTGGAGCTCAAAGTATATGCCATCCTGCCGCTGGCCAGGGTGCGGGGTTAGCGCAAAAGTGGAAATCGAACGAGCCCCCGCTGGAGCATGAATGGGTGGGAAAAATATGGAACTTTGCAGCTCTCTAATGGTTAACATACTCCCTGCAAGGGGATCATCATAGCTATCTAACTGATTGGTTGAGGGTACTGGAGTTCTTACAGAGTGGGCCCAGGGGGACCTGGTGCCCAAGGAGAATGTGACTCTTTGGACTGGTATGACCGCTATGGGTGCCCGAAACAGAGGGACTGGGACGCACATATGCCACAGAGCTCTTCCAAGATCATAGGGGTGACATTCACAGGAGTAGAGAGTAGAGCCAAGGACTGAAACCGGGAACGGGAGGGAGGGGGATGGGAGGAAGTACAACCACAGTTGAAAGGTATTGTTTAAAAATGCAAGTAAAAAGTTATGTTAAAAGAAAAAGGTGCATATATTGACAGATGTTTCAACGTGAAAAATGCATTACGTTTGGACTCTAGTGGACTGCTTTGGGGTGTTGGAATATGCTATGATATTTTATTTATATCGCGCTCATACACAAGTGTTTCAGAGCGCGACCAAGCAAAGGAGGGGGAACAAGGGGGAACAAAAACAGCAATCTTACTAGGCCCAGTGACATTAAGAACGTGCAAGTGTATGGAAAAGGGAAAAGGGGAAAAGTGTGTGGAAGGGGGGGAGTGGAAAGTGCAGAACAAAGGAGATAACAGAATAAATAATAAGTACAATAAATAAATAAATACAGGCAGTGAAAAGTGGTCATGCAGCCAGCGAGTGGCACGTGCATGATTAGTCAGATAGGGTATATCTGATAAGTGCAGAAGAAAAATGGGGGACTGTATGGGAACAGATACAGATCCCAGTGCAAGGGGTGGCTCGGAGGCAGTGCAGGAGGGAGGCAGGGTAAGCAGGTACCTTGGCCCCAAGGACAGAGGGTGGCCAGGAGCATGGTGCCAACAGAGAAAACAGATCAGCAGGGGAGAAGAGGGGCAAAGGCAGAGCGAAGAGGAAGGTATTGAGGTGCTTCTGGAACCGGAGATGGTTCTCAAGTTTCAAGGTGGCCGGGAGGCTGTTCCAAAGGGAGGACCCAGCCGAAGACAGAGATCTGCCCCCAGCTCGTTTCTTTGAATAATGACTGACCCTGAGGGAGTTAGAAGTAGAGGCGCGAAGGGCTTGAGAGGAGAGGTATTTACGGAGGGATAGTTGAAGGTATTTTGGACCCAGGCCCCAGAAAGCTTTGTGGACAATGCAGAGGGTATAAATTTAATCTTTGCATCCACTGGGAGCCAATGAAGGGATTTCAGAGCTGGAGAGATACGATCCCAGGGTTTGAGGCCAAGGACAAGTCTCGCAGTCTTGTTCTGGATTAGTTGTAAAGGGCGGAGAGTGGAGGCAGGTAGATTTAGAAAGAGGGTGCTACAGTAGTCCAACAGTAGAGAACCAGACCTTGGGAGACAGTGAGCTTCTGGAGGTGCAGGAGGAAGTTTGACCTTTTAGAGACGTCAGAGATGTAGGCGGAGAGGGAAAGGGTGGAGTAAAAGATGACCCCGAGATTCTTGGCCTCGCAGGTGGGGGTAGCAGGGGGTCCTAGGGAGGCCGGCCAGAGAGTGAGAGGAAAGGATGGAGATGGTGTACCAATGAGGAGGATCGCAGTCTTGTTGGCATTAAGACAAAGATCGTTGGTGGCACACCAATTTTGAAAGGCGATTAGGCAATCAGAGATGAGGGAAGGAGAGGAGGTGTCTGAGGGAATCCTGAAAATGAGTTGGGTGTCATCAGCATAGCACTGGAAGTTTGAGCAGAAAATGGATATGCAGTAGGCGAGAGTGGCCAGGTATTGGTTGAAAAGCCTGGTCGAGAGGTTAGACCCCTGGGAAACACCGGAGGTAGAGAGGGAGATAGAGGAAAGGAAGGACCCAAGTTGTACCTGGGAAGGTCGGTCAGAAAGGAAAGAGGTCATCCAGGCCAGAGCCTGATCAGTGATACCCAGGTTGTCACGGAGACGATTGAGTAGGATGGTGTGTTTAACCATGTCGAAAGCAGAGGAGAGATCAAGTAGGATGAGGACAGAGGAAATGTTAGAGTCAAGGTTGGAGAGCAGGTCTTCACGGATTTTCAGGAGAGCAGTTTCCGTGCTTCTGGCAGCTCTGAAACCAGATTGGTGGTCATGGAGAGAGCCACCAGAGTCGGAATGAAGATTAAGCTGTGAGATGGCCAGCTTTTCCAGGAGCTTCCCCAAAAAGGGAGTAATGGAAATTGGACGATAGTTAGCAGGATAGATAGGAGGGATCAGCTGTAGGTTTCTTGAGGAGAGGATGCACAAGGGAGTGCTTCAGAGAGGCAGGGAAAGATCCAGAGGCAAAGGAAGGTATTACAGAAATCGGCAAGGGTATCAATGTGGTTTTAGAGGAACAGGGATGGACCTGTTTTGGTGAGGCTTTCATATATCGGACTTGTCGAGCAACCTCATCTGGGTAGAAAAAAGGAAAGGAGGAGAATGAGGGAGGGGTGTGCATGAGGGAGGGTCAGCAAGCCGGGAAGGAGAGGAAAGAGGAGGGGGGGCAGAGGAGAGGGTGGACAAGATGTCCTGGGAGGATGGTGGGATGGACGCTGGTTGTTAATTTCTGGGTTTATGGCATATTAAACAATATGCCTGAAAAGAACGTGCTGTAAAACATGTTCCGTTGGACTCCATTTTGAAAAGGAGATTATTTTTGGGGGGTGTTTAGGATTTGGGTATGCGGCCCAGCAGTCCTGTCATGAGAAAGCCATCTAGCAAAGAAAGGAAACGCGCGCCTGATCTGTGTTCCTGAGCACGCCTTTGATGCTGCTCTCAACACAGATTGCTGTGCAGCTTTAAGAATATTCTGGTGTTGCGTGCGTTATGTGAGAGAGCGAGGTGTTGCCAGGGTAAATATCTGTGCTTGGCAAATAGCGGGAACTAAAAAAAAGAGACAGAAAAATCAACAAAACAACTCATGAAAGGCTGAAGTACAAGTCAGGGCACTACCCAGACGGCTCGCGCTGCATCGGCCTGTGGCAGTCTTTCACTTCAGACCGCGCTCTGCTTGTTATGGCTGCCTCCCACTTACTGGTGTGTTTGAGCAGCTGTGACCCGGCAGAGGAAAGTTTCTGTTCCTTTGCCAGGTGTGTGCCCGACACCTTTGGGCTTTTCATATGAGGATTTGGATGCGACGTCGGTCGCTGCTACCTCATATATACAAGAGAACACAATCGAGTCGTATACAATGATGATTCGCACACACGTCACCTCTGGTGCACATTTCGGGCGAGGGCAGGGATAGATGCATCCCTGACATCCTTTATTAGCATGTAATGAGGCCAAGTGCACGTCCGAGCGAGTAACGCAACCTCAGTTTTCACCTGTCATTGTGACTCACAGTTTACATTTCCAGCCTGGCCAGGAAGGCGCGGTGGGTTTAGGGTAATCTGCTCGGCAGCGACACCCGCAGGCCAGTTGGTGAATGACTTCAAAGGTATATTTGAACACGGCGCTCACAGACTGCTTGCAATTGGATAATCATTTCGGAAGCGAAGCCGTTGTACCTTCGCATTGTTTCAGTTAGGGTTCGACGACCACATCCAAATTCCAACCCCTAGTCGTCCAGTCTCTGCCCAACAAAAGCCGCAGCACAGCTGTTTCAAGAGTGTTAAAGACAGCAGCACCTGTGTGTGGAAGGATATGGAGGCTGTACCAGGCCCGGACTGGCCTATAGGCAGTGGTGGAAATGGTAAATAATTGGTGGGGATCCCACAAGGGTCGGGGTGGGGCGGTGTTTGGGGAGGCAGGGCTGGCAGTTGACCTCCGATCAAAGGAAATGTCCAAAATAATAGTTTAAAATGGCGCAATTTCTTTCATGTTGCTTCTTTTCCAAACGATATCAATTCCACTTTAAACCACTCCCATGGCACTTTTGATGAGTTACTTCACTATGAGGATAATAGTTTTGACCAGTGTTGCTGAGTAAATATTCTTCAAAATGAACAATTTACATCCAATTTTATTTTAAAAAAAAACCTCCCCCTTGGGTACTATTCAAACAGGGTGATTTCTGTTCCCCATAAGCAACGTTTTCTTTTACTTGAACCACACCCGCCACAGCTCCTGCACCATACCTGCCTACATTTGAAAATCAAAATTCCTGAGATTTATGCCCCGCCCACAGCCACACAAGACTCCGCCCATTTGCACACAGCTCCGCCCACACGCCCCGCCCACCTGTCAAAGTGGTAAACCCGGTAGTTGTAGCCTTCAGTTTGCTTACTATAGCATTGAAAATAATTCATTCACTGCTATAGTAAGCAAAATGAAGGTGGCGGCGCCGCCGAAATAATAGTGCTTTCAATCCATGTCATTGGATTGAAAGCAGCATTATTTCGGCTGCGGCGCTGCCTTCATTTTGCTTACTATAGCAGTGAATAAATTATTTTCAGTGTTATGGTCAGCAAAATGAACGTGACACCTCCGTCGTAATAATACTGCTTTCAATCTAATGACATGGATTGAAAGCACTATTATTATAGTGGTGCAGGCAGTGGGCACGAACATTTCGCGCCGTTTCTGGGACCCGTCATATTCTCCACCTGATTGGCTACCGGCGGCAGCCAATCAGGTGGAGAATATGACAGGACCCGGAAAGAATCTCAAAATTCCTGAGATTCAAGGAACTTTTCCGGAGACCCGGAGAAATGCTTGAAATTCCAGAGTCTCCGGAAAAATTCAGGAGGTTAGGCAGGTATGTCCTGAACCTCCCATCTGAAAGCAGTTGGGTGGATGCATCGTGTGTGATAGCTTCAATGTCAATAGGGGTATTTATTCTTGGAATGCTTGTCGGATACCTTTTTATTTATTTATTTATGCAATGTTTGTCGGATTCAGGTATCCGACAAACATTGCATAAATAAATAATCCGAGTCCATGTATCCGACAAACAATGCATAAATAAATAAATAAACCGAGTCGTAGCTAAGGACCAGGTCGTGGCTGAGGACTGTAACTTCCTCTGGTGACCCCTTGCACTGGGTCACCAGAGGACGTTACAGTTTGGTCACAGGCACTTTCTTTTTTTTCTTTTCTCCCTCCCACCCCCCACCAGCACTGACTCTGGCCGGATCCCCAGATCTAGCTACACATCTGGTGCCGGCCCAATCATCAGCACTGCCTTTTGGGCAATAGGCCCATGGCAGAACCAAAATCGCATAATTCTGGTGTGGGCCAGTTTTTTTTGGTCAAATTGGGCCTCTTTTATGACCAATGTGGGCCAGTTTGATGAGTTACTTCACTATGCGGCTAACAGTTTAGACCAGTGTTGCTGAATAAATATTCTTTAAAATGCACAATTTGCATCACATTTTATCAAAAAACTCCCCTTTGGGTACTATTCAAGCAGTGTCACAAAAGGAATGAATAGCAATTTGCAACCGTGGGACACTTTTTTATTGGGCCAAACCGAAACCGCCACATATCTGATGTTTACCTATTTCAAAATATAGCAAATTAAACAAAGTTTCACTCCAGCACAGCATGTTTCAATATATGGTCAAACAAGTATAGGCAAGTTTAAACAAATTACATTGTTATCTTTCCAGCTGATCAGCATATATGAACTGAAATGCATGCTGATTATTTTGTGCATGAATGAGAGTAGAGTTGATATGCCTAACGTGATGGCTTTCCAGAGGCTGCGCTTTTTTGAAGACTAAAGCTAACCCACACCCCCCGACCCCTGTGTCCTTCCCCTCCAAGGCTACTTGCCCCGTCCCATGTTCAGGATTCCATAGCCTCCTGCAAGGCTTTCACAGGGTTTGGTCAGGCGTGGGGCAAAAATAAGTTTAGGACCCCTCGCTAGTTTTTGCACTGCGCCAGTGGCACTGCAAATAGGAGATGGAAAAACTCTCCATTTGAGTTTAAGTGTGGAAGGCAAGGATGCTTTGATTAGGCCCCCTGGATGCAGCTGGGATAAGCTAAAATCTTTCTGTTGGTCCATTGCCAACAACCATGTGGAGGCTGAACACAGTGGAAATCTTGCAAAGATCACGTCATGGTCGCCCAACAAATGTCCTCTTGCCCCAGTAGTTAAGGTCATGAACTATGAGGCTATCATCTACACTCTAGTCAGATGTAATCTTCCCTAACAATAGCCCCTTCCAGAAGCTTTCCTTTTGTATTTGTGTTGGGGTTTCCAAAATGTGATATATTTGCAAAGGTACAGCTGGAGAATAGTGTTTATCTATAGGCCACGCAGGCTGAATACCACAGGCCCAGAGTTTGTCTTTAGATTTCTGAGCCTATCATTTCGTGCAAAAATACTCCATGTTTTGATGTTAATGTGGCGTAGAGTTTCCCGTATTCAGGTGGTAGAGTTGGTATTATATCATATTTTTATGTACAGCGCTTCATGTTTGATTTCTGGCTCTTCCTGCATCTAAGTGCTGTAAATATAGCCGTTAGTACTGCGAAATATAATAGTACTTAATTTATCAACCTCACAAGGATGAATTGCTGATTCCGCCCTGCTGACATATGTACTTGGGAAGTGCAGGCGGACGGACACATGTCAGAGTTCAGATTTCAACTCGCCCCGCTATCTAATTTCAACATAGTATTCTATTTAATCAACTGTGGAGTAAATCAGAAGCATTTATTAGGATATCAGCCCACCACCCTCTCCTGGCCCCTCCAGTCATTTTAAAAACAAAACATAACACAGCTATCATCACATTTACTAGTGGGCCATGACATATTCTTTTTACCTCTAAGCACTGTAATCATACGTTTTATGTTGATAAGACATGTATACATCAGAACCATTAACCGATGCATTACCAAATACTGTGTTATGCACATTTAATGAGAAACAGCGGGTACGATAGCTTAGCTGGTTAATGGCTCACTGCTGAGATTTATGTGTGATTTGAAGGTAACAGATTTGCTTGATTCAGGACCGGCATGACAACTAGCTGAGGGGACAGTGTCAGGGCTTGATCCTCGAGAATAGACCCTTGCGTCCTTGGGCAACGCTATGAGTGGTCTGTAACCACCTGGGGCAGAGTCCCAGCAGTCTCCAAAAACAACTCCTGAGTCAGGGCTGCGTCAGTTCCCTCCACTGATAACAATGCAGAACAATTGTGTCTATGTGTGCTGATTAGTGCATACAGAGATGATTTACAAGCAGTGAAAACTACCATTTTGGGCCTGTAGGTGTGTGAAAGTTCAAACGAGGAACCCTTTTAGGGTATTAACAATGGTGAAGAGCAAATCATTTACAATTAGTGCAATTAACACATTTCTGGTCATTAAGGTAAACGTGCAAAGGAACACAATTATGGAAATTATAAGCTGTCCCCTGCTCACGCAGTACAGCCCAATCCTCACAAAAGAGTTGAAACTAGCCAAATTGGTTCATATGGTTCATGGTTTGCAAACGTTTTACTGTTAGGGTGAGTGTTGTGGCAAATGAAATCAGCACCATGTCCAGCATGTGTTATGCAATCAGAAGGGTTGTATACTTTAATCACTTTACACACATATTGGTCAAATATAAAAGTATGTGCTCATTTTTATGTTCCCAGAATTCTCTTTGATTTTTTGCAAAGGAGCTAGGAGCCCACATTAGTTATTCTCCCCCTTTCCTTTCTCAAAAGGTGTATTTACGGGATTATTGTGATTTACTCATTGAGTGAATTGTTTCTATTCTAACTGACGGACTGGTTTATTTACAGACAGCCGATTATTTACAAACCGAGCCAGAGAGAGATCTACTTGCAATATGCAGACGGCATACAAACAAGACTATAGTTAGTGATGCAAACTACATGTGCCAGGCCACGCAAACAGTATCTCTTCATGGAATCCAATCCTAGTGATTTGCATAAAAGTGAATTGCATTTTGGGAACATAAGAATGCCCCCAATTTTAAATTTGTAACATGTCTGTGGTAGTAATGCAGCAAGAAACCCTTGTGCGTGCGTATTGGAAGTTGGACTCTGCTCTTGTCATTGGTCACAACAGTCTCCCTAACAAAAACCTTCTGTAAATTGCACTTCTTTGGTGGAGCTCAAAAACATGTGATGGATATGTAGCTTTCTGCTTGAACAATGGTATTCATTGATTCACCATTGTTCTAACGTACACTCTTGGAAAGAAAACAAACATTTACACGAATGTGCACATGGACCATTGAGCAAGGAGCATGAGTGTATGACAAGGTTGTTGGTTTGCCGGCTCCCCTCCTCACACAGCACTTGAAAAGATTTTGTATGGCAAAACACTTTTAGGAGACATGAGGGGACATAATGTATACATAATATGTGCATAAAGTACAGGCATAAAAGGTTGCATTTTGGCTTAGACAGTATGAAGGCCAGAACAAGACTGGCTGTACTTGCACACAACGAGCAGGTTGGAAGGGAACAAGCAAAAACTGCAGGAATTTTCAGGATGCCTCGTTACAACAAGAAGCTTACCAAAAGAAGCAAACAGTGGGTGGCAAAGCTAATATTCCAGCAGTTGGATTTTGAATTTGTGAAAGATCTGACATTGAATGTGATGGCCATGCAAACACATGGAATTGATCCAGACTTTGTTTCCAGGGCACAGTCTAGGCCACAGAATATTACAAAAGAGGTTTGCCCTCCCAAACTTAAACTTGTTGAAAGGTTGACTTCAAGATTCAAATGATGTGTGGCTGTATTCACACTGTTTAACAAAACCAGTTTTAAGCTTTTGCACAGTGTTTGGAAACTGTTTTCATTGTACAATAAATTGAATAGTATGTTACTTGAGATGTAATTGTTAAATATTTCATTTTTAATTAATTATTGTTTGTGAAGTAATGTCACTGTCAAATGTAGAAGAAACTAGTGAGCTTAAAAACCCAGGCACTTCTTCTAATTCTTGCATATCCAATCCTAATTTCCAGCCCTGTTTGTAATTAACTCACAATAGTTGAAGAGCATTGGAGCAGCAGACATACAGAAACTCAATGTCGCCAGAACTCTGGTCCTCTCAAGGCTGGACTACTGCAACAGCCTCTTCCCCAATCTGCCTAAATCCTCCCTTCGCCCCCTTCAACTAATCCAGAATAGGACTGCAAGACTTATCCTTGGCCTCAAGCCCAGGGACCACATCTCTCAAGCCCAAAAATATCTTCAAAGGCTCCCGTTGTCTGTGAGGATCAAGTTAAAGACCCTCTGCATCATCCACAAGGCATTCTGGGGCCAGGGACCCCACTACATCTGACTCTTTCCCTAAATACCTTCCTCTTAGAGACCTTCGGTCATCTAGCTGCAATGATCTGCAGATCAGATGCTATTCCAAGCAGAGAGTGTGGGGTAGATCTTTTTCCTCGGCAGGTGCATCCCTCTGTAATGTCCTCCCTGCCCCCTCCCTTCCCCTCCCAGGCTTCTGTTTGATCTCATTAAGTTCTAAAAGATTCTCAAGACCCAACCTTTTTCTTCTTAATCCCCCCTGCTAATGCCCTCCTCTATCGCATTGACTGGCTGCCTGGCCCCATCTGAGCTCAACAGGCCACCTGTCCTTCCTCAGCCAGTATACCCCAGGTATACCCCAGTATCCTGTCTTCCTGCCCCCCCCCAGGTGGGGTTTGCATCCCTGCTGAGCCTGGTCCACCCCCGTCCTCGTGCTTCGCATGTGGTCCTCACTCCCTGATTTCCCTGGCACTTGGCCTCCCCTTAGCACTTGCCTATTCCCATTGGCCCTCTTCTTCCCCTATGCCTCCTCCTCCTCCCCCTGCACATGTATACCTCCTCTTGCCCAGCACCTCCCTCCCACCCTGGCATTTCCCCGTCTGCCCTGACCTACACCCCTCATCTCTGCACCGTCCCCCTGCACTTCTTGTTACTGCTCTTGCATGATCCGAATGACACAAGGTCTAGTAGGACTGTGATTGTTTTTTTCTTCCCTGGCCCCACACCCTTTGTCTTGGATGTCCTTTTGTTTACCCAACTTCCCGCAAACTTTGTGCTGTGGAAATGCACCATTTCTGCCTCCCTGGGTCAATTTGGGCCCGCATCAATTCAGGAAAAACCTTCAAATTGCCATTTACAGGTCGCTTCCATACCTTTGCATTTGGACCCTCCTGTAAACCCACTAAATGTGATTCCTGGAGGCTCCACCGCATGGAACTCCGGGCCCAAACAGGGCCCATCTAGATTGGGATTACATAGCCTATCAACACCTGCAAGGAAAAGAAAATACACATTTACACACAATCGGAGTTGGCAAACTATGTTGTTTATTTAAAGTGTATCTGTCCTTTCTGAGAAGTTTCAAGTGGAGGGGACATGCAGGACGACGGCGGAGTCCCCCCACCTTTCTCAGAGGGTGGACAGAGTGGTCCCAAGCATTTTACAGGAGTGTGTAAAACGAGAAACATTAACTCGCAGTCGCCAAGTTCACAGACCAGGAACTTAACCACTGCACCATATAACCTGACGAAATGCAGCACACAACTAAAGGTGAAATGTCACACTTCGTGACTGGATGGCATATTTCAGATAAACATTGGCATTGGTTCTTGGAGTTTAAAACATGCCCACCTTTTAACGTTTTCAAAACACCATTAGAAGAAAATATCCTCCGTTGGGTTTTTGTGTGTGTTGATTTTATGAAAGGCAAATGCCATTCGTCCTGTGAAATGTGTATCGTTATGCACAGCCAATTGAATGAAATATGCATATTTCACCTTGTTATGCTAATTTCTGGTGACGTCACCTTCCATTGGTATGTTAATGAGTCCCTCCACTTTTTTTATAGGACTTGACCCCAGGCTGAGCTGTATCATGGACCTCCCTTATTAGGGGTGGAGTCGAATGCTGGTGACTGTGAACAATAGGCTGCTCGTCCCCTTGGGACTGGTCTGAATGGTGCTGCCTGGGAAAAGACAAGGAAGAAAGGAAAAGAAAAACCATTAGGACGGTTGGAAAAAAAGGAGAGCCAGTAGAAGCAGCGTTAACCCCAGAGGAGATGCTTCCTCTGGTGCCATCCCCCAAGGCTAGGCTGGAGTGGGTGCCGTGCACCGTCTCTATGTGGGCGAGCTGCATACCACGTGTGAGGAATTCAACCATCCGCACCGTGGGCATGCGCTCTCCTGGGCTTTTTGACTTGCTTAATTAAATGGAATTATTGTAGACCGACCTTAGGAAAATGTGTGGGGCTCATCCACTCACCTTTTCCTATGCTCACACCCCAACAAAAGCATAGACCCGTGTACTCTGGCATGGACACAGCCTACAGGCAAGGTCCACCCCTGTCATATTTAGTTGAAATATGACAAGAGAGGGTGGCACAAGGTCATCCCAAGAAGGGGGAGCACACAACTACACATGCACAGCCTGATTAACTGACAAAGGCTCCATGGAACCGCCCTGTTCTTTTGTTACGCCCTGCAGCTGGTGGCAGTGATTAACATGCCAACATAGGGCACTTCAGACAGGCCCCCATGGGGCGAGGCTGCATAGGATAATAAAGGAGACAGGAAACCCAACAACCTTTCATATGTGGCTGTGTAAACCTGAAGCCAGCTCCCGCCACCACTTTCAATGACAAGTGAACTGACATGTCTGGGTCTTTTATTGGAGTAGGCCACCTCCGCTGGGGGGACCTCATTCATAAGATAACAGAATGTTGTTTGCAGAAGCCAGAGGCCAGGATTTCCAAAGAGGTAAGCAAGATCCCTCCCCTAAACATCTCCCCGGGAACAGAGGGAGATTCAGAACTCAGAGGACTCTCCAGCCGCTCCACATTTATTACCAAGCGAGCACACAGGTGCCCTACTAGGTACTGCAGCAAGCTGCTGGATAGTAAGTGCCAGAAGGTCTCTGAACCTACAACCAAGGACAAGACATATGCCTGCAACACACTCCTCAGCTTTAGGACGTCCACAATAAAGGATGACACCCGCCCATTGAAGAAGCTGGGAGAAGTGCCTCGACAAGTATCTACCGCCGTCCTCCTTAAAGGACATTTTCGAGCCAATCAAGTGCCTCGATCCACAACCAACTGTAACGCTGACTGTTGTCAAGCCGCTGTCGCTTAAAGACATCTGAGACATCTTGACCAGTGCTTCGGATCTGCTGATCAGCACTGAGACAATGATTCCTGACCTTGGGCCTGCCATATAGGCCAGCCTACAGCTATTCGTCCATCTTCGCTCAACAAACTGTCTTGCCGCCTTATACCCGCAGCTGGCTCCCTTCTAGAACTCTGTCACAGAAGCCTGCAAAGCACCCTTAAGCCAACTTGACCCTGTCGAGAACCAAGAACACCTACATCACAAAGTACATTGTGGGCCTGTCGCCCTGATCCCTCCCAGAAGGCCGCTAGAGACAGATTAAGACCCATTGCTCCCTTTGTGCTGAAGCCAAGACACCTTAAACACTTGTAATTATGAACAATACTGACTACACTCATGTCAGTAGACATAGTGCATCCCTTTTCTTTCTTTGAAATTGTCTGTCCTCTGCATTCCTTTACATGGTGGGTTGTATTTCATAGTGTTGTTAGACTGTTGCAATTAATAAAGTAGATATTTTGAATACAATCTGGACTGGAGACTCCTTTTTATCATTGGGTAATGATTGTATTTTCGCTGTGTTGCAACTAACCAACGATCCATAACCTTTCGAAGACAAGCCTGCCGTTCCCATCCACGTTACCAAAATTGGAGGAGGTTTATATTTTGCTTGCTTTTCCAATCTGTTCGGATCCTTTCTGGTGTATTAGAGGTGTGGTGCTTATTGATGGTTTAGAAACAGATATTCACCCCTTGACCACTGGTATCCCGGAAGTTGATTTGTCACATCACGGGAGCATGCACCGAGCTGATTGAGCAGGCAGGTCGGCTAGTGGGAAGCCCTGGACACATGTGTATTGCGGCTCAGATAAGGAGAGGTTCAGAGGAGGAGAAGAAGCAGTCGATCCAAAGGCCACGTGTGTCAGGTGCGGCCAGGGAGATCTGCGGAAGAATAGCGGGCATAGAGGGAGTATCGGATAACGAGCCTGGGAAAGATGAAGACGTTCTGTCGCAAGCAGCACTGGGACCCAAGTCGGGAGAGCCCCAGCGACTAAGTTACGACCTGCACAAGGTAGTGTCTGTGTACGCCAGGCTAGGCAGAGGGCCCTGATGGGGAGGCGAGTCAGGAGGCGTAAGCCCACAGCCGTTGGTGCTCTGAGAACTGCAGAGCGGTGGCAACACCATTGGGCAATGGCATCTGACCCGCTCACCCATCATGCCACTCAGACTTGCTGTCCTTGCATGAGCGGGCCCCGGTTGAGCTGCTGCAGGATTGACGCGCCGCACCATCCCTGTAGGGAAGTACCGATGCAATAGCATCTCAAGATTTGAGGGTCCTTGAGGGGTTATGTACTGAGGATAAGAGAGTGGCTGCGACAGACCACAGCTGCCCATGTTTTGCACCACCATATATGGGGTTCCTGTTTTAATGACGTATGGTTGGCACAACATTATGTCCACATGTATGATGTTTACTGTTGGAAGGGTTAACTGGCATATTTTGCACGGGGTGCCGGGGGTCACAAGGTCATACTACTGGGATGTAAGAAAGGCAATATGCAGGCTCCAGGTCCCCTGCTGCCCTCTGGCCACATGCCCTCTTTTCGGGGCACTAGACGGGGTCACTCCTGGGGGCCCTTGCCGGTGTCAGCATGCACCCCGTTACCCGAGTACCCATGTAGAACCCAGCTTGAGGAGGGCGTAATCTACTAGTGCACGCATGCTTGTGAGCCCAACTTATTCAGCTCAGTTAGGGATCCTTATGGGCACCCCAATGTGACAATCATTATCAGTGCTTTAAGTGGGGTGAGAAATTGACCTGGGGCTATCATGATGTTTTGTGGCCTAAATGATGTGTGTGGCCTAAAGTGTCCCCAGCAGGGGACATTAAAAACAAAGTGGCTTCCCTCACTGTTGGTTTGCGTTTTTTGTCGTTGTCCCCTGCCGGGGATTCGAAGCCGGGCTCTGCAGGTGACAAGCCAGTGTCCTAGCGCTCTGTGCTAATCGTCGTTTGTTTCCGGCTTTATTTGTGAAGCATCCTATTGTATGAAACCAGAAAATATTCAGCATCTCCGAAATTATCTTACTTGCTTGTTTCAATGTAGGTTCCAATTCATGCAGAAATGGAGATGCTCTGTTAGGACGAAAAAGACAACTGCGTCTCATCAGGAGTTTATCCTTGGAGGAACTCAGGATGTAGCCCGCTCCTGTTATTGTGTTAATGTTCTGTTTCCGGGTTACCGTGTTGATGTTATCTTTCCCCCACAGCTTGGCAGCGGAGGAGGGCGGTGCAAAGTAGTGGCCTCCTGGGGTGTGAACATCGTCCACCTCCATACCAGAGTAACAGCATCTGGGCTACTTGTAGTAAAGGGTGACTGGTGCGAAGCTGCCAACTTTTTGGCAAGACACACCCGAGCTTTGTGCGAGCAGTCGCATGGACAACGCCTCATTAATTAGTTGTGTGCAGTGTGTTGCATTTTATGCTTAAGAGATAAAAAGATATGCAAATGGGCAGCGTACTGTTGCATTCATATAACGGTGGCATCGGCCCCAGAAGATGGTCTTGATCACAGAAACGGGGCAGGGGTTGCAGGGAGCATTTCTATTCTTCAAAAAGCCCACCCCCGCTGAAAGGATACCCCCAACGCAACACATGCAAGAATAGAGTTTGGGGGTGGTCAATCCCAAGACCGCGGCGTCTTTAGAGTGTTCACGGTTCCCCGGCTCCACAGCTGACACGCATGCCCCCCCTGTTGTTGTTACTGTGTAACACCGTTGCCTAATTCTAACTCTTCGAAGTGAAAAATGAGCAAAAGAGGTAGCGCCTTAATAAAGATAATGCCTACAATGGTTTAGCGCCGGCCAGATTTTCTCCCGGAAACACGATGCACGGCAGACGAATGGTGCGGACAAATGGAGCGTGGGAGTGGGGGGGGAGCGGAGGGGGAATCCTGCCAGCTGAACCTTGGCAGCAGTTAGGTTGCCTTGCCACCTCCTTCCTGGCCACATCACCAGGATCCTACTATGATGGCAACAGGCTTCTTACCAGAGCTATATGGAGGCGTCGTGTATGGCCAAGCTGGTCTACCACCACCACAGAAGCTGGTTGTAGGTTTCCAGTCCACCCGACCTCAGATCAGATGATATAGCAACTGGGCTGCAGCCTGTGGTGTTCATAAGAGCAGGTGAGGAGGCATGCAGCCTTGGGGTTTGCCCTTAGGGGCTCTGTGCATGGATACAAAAGAAGGACTTAAACCTCAGCGAATGATTGTACTGTTACTCTCTTCCACAGTGGCCCTTCCTAACCCAATCCACACTCCTCCCTCCCGCACTCGCTTTTGACCTCCTGCCTTACTCACCACTCTAATGCCTTCAATAGGACGATGTGCTCCTCATTCCAGTCCTCGTCATCCTCCCAGCCGGCCAGGTGTCTCCACAGGTTTCAAAGGAATCCTTCTTCCCTTTCCCAAAGGGATTTTAGCCCAAAGACTTTCATCAGCCTTCCACCCAAGCATCTGACTTGACCAGGAGTGTAGGGAGGCTGGATGAGGGGGAGTAGAGGGGATGCAGAGGGAGTTGTTCTCTTACTTCTCTGAGCAGTGGGGAAATGGGGGCGACGCAGGGCATGGAAACTCATGCAATGTTCTTTTCTGAAGTGGTGCGTCGGAAGCGTGGGTAAGAGCTGCAAAGGTCTCCTACTCTTGAAAGGCATTCCAAAAACTGAAGAGAATTGGCTAGAAGGCTTGGACCACATCTTGTACCCTGTTCCTGTCTCAATGCTCTGTAAAAATGTAACTGGTTTGCAACAGCACCCTGATGCCTGAGGGCTTAGGCGCTTTACAAATAAAATAAATAAATACAAAAATCCATCCTCTGGCACTGCTCTGGACAACCCTCCAGTCCAGTCTTTTTACCGACCAACTTTGAAAGGCCACTATTTCACTGCACATTGTTTATCTTTGTTTTACCGCAAAAGGTAGATGGCTGGGAAAGCAATGCAGGCACGGGGAGATGGGGGAGGTGGTGGAACGAGGGTGCACAGGGATTCCACCCCCCTTCATTTAGCCACAAAACTGTAAAAGAAAGTGTGGTAAACACTGTTTGGTAAAAATGTGGATATTCAAAACACATGTACCCCTCCTAATCATCGTTGATCAGCTGCCCGTGCCATTAAAGAAGGGGGGAGACCCACCCAGCGCTGTCCTGCCAATAAACACGAGAAGGGCACCGAAGGGGCATTTTTGGAGCTACAAAAAGCACGCTGTTTGCACTGCCCACTTTTGTCTAGTTATCAACATGATCCATTCCAATCTGTAGGTGCTTATCCAGTCCGGGGGTTTTAATTTGAATCCTGGGACGTGTAGTTTGAATTTTATAATGGGAAAAGCAGAACTACAAGTCCCAGAATGCTAAGAATATATAACAGACTGGATAAGCACCTACAGATTGGAGTGGATCATGTTGGCAACTATGCTTTTACCTTTAAAGTGCTGTACTGATAAACAGCAAGGTGATTATCACTCTAGAGCCCACTAACTGCTAACGTGCCAGGTTGCAGCGGAGAGGCTTCTGTTCTCCTTTGATTGAAAGAAAATATCACCAGAAAAAAAAAAAAATCGAAATCGTCTTTACAGACTGCTGAGTATGAGAACAAACCTCAAACTGAGCACAGCTGGGTTTGTAAAACGTCCATAACGGTTCTTTTTAAAAGCTATGTAGCACTCTACATGTTGACGGGCGGGAAGGCGGCAGCCATCTTGAAGGGTGCAGGCTGTGTCATTAGCAACGCCCACAGTCCTGTCCTTAATGTTAGTGCCTCTTTCACCCAAAATACACTTTTGGGACTAATCGTGTATCGTTCCTGACAATACACCCTAATATTCTTACACACAATAGGTCATCAGGTAAGTAGTTCAATTCATTTTCACTTCAAAGTTAGCAACCGTGTAACTATAGTATAACTTGCCCTCCAACAGTTCTATTGCCCAGTGAGGTGGCTGTCCCTAGGTAGCGCTGGTGGGCCGCTTATCTAGGGTGAGGGGATAGGTCAAGGACTTGCCCTATCCTATTGAACCACAGTCACTAGTAACATTTATTCTCTAAAAGGCACACTTTTCAATTTATATAAGTCGTGTGTCACATGCTTTGCAAGTGAAATCTCATTATTTTATTCTCTTTCCTTGCTTTGGCAACTAAAAGAAAGAAAAAAACAGATTTAAAAAAAAACAGAATAACAGCATTTATATCTGGAACACCCTTCGTTGGGAATAGATAGAACTGTTGGAGGGCAAGTTATACTAGAGTGCCTCTTTCACACCTGCACTTGATCCTGCTCGTCCGGTCCACAGATCGCAAGGCATGCACGCCATCTTCATGTTGATTTGGTCATTTTTTTGTTTTTTTTATTCGAGAACAACACAGAGGTGAAATTCGTAGCCTTGCTTTACATAAATGAAGCCTATTGGGGGTGAATTGATTTCAAGCATCAGTGCTCTGCATAAGGTTGCAATGTGTAGTGCTAAACAAGCTCAGAATAGCGCTGAGGTGTAGTCATTGGTTTAGGTATCACTATATGGGGCAAGGCTGGGTGCAATAGCTGGCTACTAGCCCTTTAATCAGACGCATGGACCCACACAGATGCCTTCAATGAAGGCTTTTTACCAAGTTGTACATAGGCTTGAGAGAGCATGTGCAAGTGGCCACCAGATCCAGCCTGGCCATGCCGGGCGTGGACTACTGCCACAGTGCTGCTTGCTTATTTATGTATTTATTTATTTATATATTTGCAAAGCGCCTTAAGCCCCAAGGTAAACGGGCGCTAGTAACAAATGCAGACAACAGAGTAAGGCATGCACAGGGAAACCAACACCAGTTTAAACTAGCTAAAACAAGGGGGGGGAGTGGGCACGGACGTAAAATCACATAAAATACAGACAGAATTAAAAGCAAGAAAACCACAGAGGTACGGGCAATGGCAGCAGAAGTAGCACCGATCACTGAGACTATGTGAAAAAAAGGTTTTCAGTGACTTGCTTGGTTACATGAAGAATGGGTAACAGCAGTAAATTAACCCCCCCTTCCCGGCCCACCAATCCCCTCTTCCCACCCCTCCACCCACCATTCCCTTTGCAATCTAGGTTGCAGGGCATCAGCAGTCCAAGGCACTGCTTTCTTCAAGGTTTTCTTTCAGCATGCTGCAGCCATTTACTGATCAGAGAAGCAAGTGTGTGTAGCAAACATCATACAATGAGTTCATTCCAATACCAAGAGCAAATGCTGAGGTATATATGGTGTGTGTGGGCGCGCGTGGTTCTGGCCACGCGCACCCATTTAGCGATCTTAGCGGTTGACACCCCAGTTTGGCAGCATTGCTTCATTGTAATTATGGGCCTGCGCCAGGTTTTGTTGCATTTAACCATGAATAATTGAGCGGTGCATTCAGTGCATATGTATCCGCCCTCCCACTTAAATGTGTTATTCTGAGCTCAGTCGCTACATAAAGTGGGGAGCTTTTCAATAATATAAGTAGGAGAGCCCGGGATAGGAAGATTCTATGGTAGAATGCAAAACCATCGCATTTTTTTTTACCGAAATTGCCCGAGAATATATGTGGGGAGTGGGTAAGGGTAATAATTAAGGTGGGGTGATGGGAGTGGGCAGGGGGTTCTCCCCCAGCATATATTCAAAGCCAAATGGATTAAAGGAAAAGAAAATGAGATGGTTTTGCATTCGACAAAATCCCTACGATCAAATCCCATAGAACCGGATAGCCCATTTGAGCCAAGTCACACATTCCGCAACTCCAACAAGCAGCCATCGCTGGAAGCTTACCTCCAGTTCTGAGCCACACCAGCAAGGCATTCTGGGTATGCAAATTAGCCAAAAACTTTCACCGATGGCTACAAGGTGGTGCTGTGGAATGTGTGACTTGGCTCAAATGAACTTTCCTACTTTCACATTTCAGGTGAAAGGTTTTTTTTTCCAAGCCTTTTTAATCCCACCATAACTCTATTGGTGTAAAATAAGGAAAAAAGACAAGCATTTTTACACGCGCACCAGGTGCTTTCTATGGACAAAGAGTTCAAATACTTCTTTTTTGCATTGTAAAAAAAACTGTACAAAATAAACGGTTTTAAAAGGATGCCATGTTGTAGAGTGGTACATTTTGCGAATGCTCAGCATCCTGTCACTGTGATGCCTCCCTTGAGTGAGTCCTTTCTGCGTTAGCCTTTGTCCAGTGTGGTTAACGCCTATGGTCGATTCATAGAAAAAGTGCAAAGTCCCTGCAAAGTACTTAGTGCGTAAAAGAACTTTGCGCCTACTTGCATGCAACCGTTTTTTGCATGTTCCGCATATTTGTGGATTTCTACCAGCGAAGTAACCCGAGGCACAATGAAAATAGAGTAGCGCCCAGAACGCCCACAACACGCCCCAACGCAAAGCAAAACCAGCAACATATACCTCTGCGCCTACCCTAGCCCCACCATGCTGCACCCGGGCAATTCTGCAGACCGCCCCACCACCCTCAACCAAGGCAGCACCCTGGAGAGACTGTGTACAACTCTTGTTACCCAAAACTGCACCTGCTAATCTGCATTCCATTTCACGTAACTCAAGGCAGTGCCTGGTTAATCTGCATACAAACCCCTGCAATTCAAGGCAGTACCCTGCTAATCTGCATACGATCACCCCGTAGGGTACTTTATGTGTGCCTCCGTCCTCACTGCATATTTGTGCCTTCTTTTGACAACCTTAGATCCAGATTCATTGTTCTATGGCCTTCCAACATGGCCGCATGGAAATCCCATCTTGTCCTGCAGCCTTGGGTTGGCCCTGCTCCCCGCCTCCCATTGGTTGCTCTTGGCTCTTAAGCCAATCATTGCATCGGGGAGGCGGGAGCCGGCCTTACACCTAAGGCCACAACGAAGGCCCTGTCTACCCCTGTCCATGCCGGATCACCCCCGTGAGTGTCTGTGTGCCCCCTCTCCCCCCCATGAGTTTCTGTGTGCCCCCTCTACCCCCATGAGTTTCTGTGTGCCCCCTCTTTCCCCCCATGAGTGTCTGTGTGCCCCCTACCCCCTTTTTTGGCTCTGTGTACCCTTGCCCCGCTTATCTGCCTTTCTACCCCCTCCCCCCTCCATAAATCCCTCCTCTTCCACCTTCTTCCTACTCCCCATCCCACTTATTTCTCCCTCCTCTCAGCCTTCCCCTCTTAGCACTTACTCTTATCATCTGTTCCCTTGACTTTTGATAGCAGCTTGTCTGTCTCCCCTCCTCCCCTCCTTGTTCTTCTCCCTCCTCCCCACCCCTGCTTTTTGAAGTCACAGACAAATTTGCACAGTAGCGTGTCTTGTTCATCTCCTTCTCCCCACTTATATCCCCCCGTCCCGCCCCTCCCAACCCTCCTCCTGTACACCTCTTGCACTACATCAATTGTCGTCAGACATAGTAATGTTACTGCTTGCTTTGTTCTCCTTCTTTTCCCTTCCCTCTTGCCTTACTTGTTTCTATGCACTTGCACTATCGGAAATGTCGACAGGACTATTACGATAGTTATTTTTTACATTCTGTATTGTTTCAAGGACTTTAACTGAATGTAACTGTATTTTCCTATGTTCCCTCCCTCTTTGAAGTGCTTTGAAAAACATTGTGTATAGGCGCTATATAAATAAACAATCAACCAATCAATTCAAAGCAACACCTAAATTGCTATGTATACGTTACCTTTGCTCGCTGGTTCCTATGCGCATAGTGCTTTGCGCCTCCTATCATGTGGCGCAAAGATCACAAAGTTTGTGTGTGACTTTTCCTGACATGAAGTTGCATGTTGAAATCCATGAATTTGGTTCGGTTTGCGAACTGGGCGAGCGATTTCTTTGCGTGGCCCGTCCCTCAACACGCTTGTGTTATTCCTTGTTCTTCCTCATTTTGCGGGGAGAATGGGAAATATGCATGTACCACCCCCTACTTATTTCTTCGAGTAGGCCCGTCCCACACTTTGCGTGGAGTGTCGCGCAAAGCACTCGACTGCTTGCAAAGATGTTATGGGCCCACACAAATTCCCGCCAAGACACCCAAAGTCGGATCTATGAATCGGTAAAAGGAGTTTTGTGTGCTGAAAAGTGCACAAAGTCACTTTTAGCGCACACAAAATGCTGTGAATCAGGCCCCTAATCTCACTGCGCAAACAAAGGAAATTGGCATTATTTTGACTATGCACTCTGTTTTTCACCAACTAGGTTGCACGGCACGATGGGCTCTTTAAAATCACATCTACAAATATTTACCCAGCTAAAAAGGAAACAAAAATTCGCTGTCAGCCATCGCAGGTGTCGGCCTCTTCAGATGACAACAGGGGCTGCTTAAAACAGCTGTGTTACTGTTGGAAAAGGGGAACTATGCCAATCATTTGTCATTCAAATAGACACTGCAGTTACTGTAAATTAAATGAAGGGGACATTCCTGCTTTGTGTGACTGTTGAAAAGCTTTGTTCAGATATAGTGGTGTTCCGCATTCGCAGTTTATTAGAATTGTTGGCGCACAAGCGGCATTTATATTAATCGCATTAGGTTCCCTCATTTCTAGGAGGCCGATTTCCGAATACTACAGCCTGGAAAAACACCGTTGGGTCGAAACACGTGTTGGCTATATTCATCCTGAACTATCTCGTGTTCATTGCATACGTTGCATTTGCGCAGTGTGGCTGTGTAACTTCTTGATTGTTTCCATATTCCACTGGTCTAGCCCTTCATCAGGGTGCGGTTGTGAAATAGCAGCTCACGACATGAGTGCCATTTAGTAAAGAACATTACAAAACCTATCAGAAGTGTGCATCTCACCCACCAGGCTGATGTAAAATGTATGAGTTTGTTGGACCCCGAATTTGGAGCTGGGGGGAAGGGGCAGATCATTCATAGTCAGAGCTGAGCTGGAGCCAAGTCTGGGGGGCCTGACGTGGCACTAAGGGCCGACGACGCGGCAGATCAACAAAAGACTCACACGTGGCGTCCTGACTCCCAACCTTCCACAACCCAACACTAGGCATAACAACATGCCCAATTACAGTTGATTGGTTTGCCAACTCAAGTTATTTTCTTTGCATTCTGGGGCCAGTGGTCTAGGATTTATAATGGGGAAATTCAAGCTACAAATTCCAAAAGGCAAAGAAAATGCAGGCGTGGTACAACATCTGCTGAATGGAATGGGACCTATTGGCAGACACATACCTGGCATCAGGTGCCGATCACCAACAACACAAGACCCATACTTGGTGTCCAGCCTCCTCACCGAACACAACGCCCATACCTAGCACCCTGTCCCGCCACTACACAATACCCAATACTTGTATCCTGTCTCCCCCCTCCTGAAAACACAAGCCCCATACGTGGCATCCTGCCTGCCAAACTCTGAAATTCACAAAAACCATACCAGTAGTCCGTGTTCATTCTACCTCCCCCTCAAACACAAAGAGTGTTCCTGGCATTCCAATTTGGATAATTGCGATATCTTACTACGATCACATGCTTTAGTTGAGTGGAGGCTGGGATTTGAGCCCAGTCTGCTAATTTTACACACTTCACCATGGGCCCGATTCATGGAATTATCTGTGTGGAAAATAGGTACTTTTGCACGCAACTGCGCGCTAAACCGCCTTTGTCGATTCATGGTATCAAATGCGCAGTACTTTTCACAGACTTGCGTGGAGTTTGCGCTGGCTCGGTACGTCTGTGCGAGCCATCAAGGGCGTTGTGCGTGACTCCAAGCAAAGCGTGGGTGTGGCTTGCGTAGAGGGCTGGGAAGCGGGCGGAACACCAAAAATGGGGAAGAACTTGCATAAAAGTAGGTGTTCCAAAGGACGGCCTACAGGCAGTCCCTCGCACTCCCACAATTGCGTGGCATGGGACATATTCATGGATTCAATCGCGCAAAGCTACGTCTGGGTAATGGCCATGCAAGTCCTTCATACGATCCGCCACCCGAAGGCAGGCATAAGCACACTTGTGCGTAGGATTTGCAGCACGCAGGTGGCATTGGATTTCGGGGTGCGTGTACTCCATTGGGGTTCCAATGTAATTTAGGGGTGCGCTTAAACAGTGTAGCAGGGTGCAGGAACGTTGTATGGGAGTTTGCACACCGATTTCCAGAGTAAATTCAGAGTGACGATTTTTTATACGCATGTTGGCGGGGTGCCGGATAAGGTTACGGGGACCCTGCAAAGGGTCCATGATTCGCAGGCCTGCTTATGGGGGACCCCATGCACTGTTTAAAGGGTGCATGTATTTACACAACATAGGGAGCACGCAAAGTTAGCTGTTCTGGCTGTTTATGCTTTGCATGTGGGCGTGTCAGGGGCGTGTCGGGTGCGACTTACGATTACGGTTACTTTTTCGCTGTAAATTCCATGAATACGCAAGGGCATTTTTTCGCGCAGTGTCCTTCTCGGCGCGCGGCCCTTGCAGGATTTCTGCGCACAGTTCCATGAATCGGGTCCCATATATCTTGTCTGCTTTGGCTGATGCAAATGCGTGCTAATGTATGGATGTAAAAAGGACAAAATAATAGTCTGTTTATTAGAGATTACTTGAAACGTACACACAATATTGTAAACCAACCTGTGAAATGTGTAGATCCTTATGTTAATAAAATGAGCATGGTTTTTTGCTTTGTGTTCTCCATCTGGAATGGAAACCTACACAAACCACACAGAAGAATGCAAAGCACTGTCAGCCAAAAAAATCGCCTCTGAATTTTGTAACTGCAGTTGCAACAATTAAACACACTGCAATGAACCTACGTGATAAGGTCCCCTGTTTATAGCCATTGTTGAATTGTGTATGGAATTTTAAGTATATATGCGCCCATCCATTTGTTTGGTTCATCTTAGAAGGAACCATTGTGGAGGAATGACCCCCCGCCCCCTCTCCACACTTCTGTGTCTGTTGAAAAGCTTTCAATTGACATGCACTGGAAGAATTCATTAATAAGTCCACTAACCTACTCTCATAAATCCTCCCTACTGAGGCAACCTCTTGAGCACAGTCATTGCCTGCACATCCTACTCGTTCCAGGTCTTAGCCAATGTTGTTTCCTACCGTGAAACAAGCGGTTGCCAGTGATAGGGTCGAAAACAAAAGGATCGAATGCTTTTTGATCGACAGTTAAAGGATCGAAAAAAAGGGTGGAATTAGAATTTTTTTAAAAATTTTTTTATGGGGGGGTTTTGCCCAAAGCCCCCCGTTTTCTTTATTAAATACTTTTTTTTACCAACCCAAACTAAAAAATATATATAAATACATTTTTAAAAAAATTCGACCCTTTTTTCTCTCGATCCTTTTGCATTCGAGCAAAAGGTAATTCGATCCTTTTTTTTCGATCGTTTGACTGGACACCAAACAAGCATCTCTCTCAACCATTTCAACTTTCGCTGGCAGGTCCTATCCATTCCTAGCAGCACTACCCACTACACCTGCCCACGGCTCATCGCAACCTTGACATTAGAACATACTTGGGGGTCCCTTAGCAGAAGTCATTTTTGTGTTGCTCAAATTATCATTCATATATTTCTTGCTGGAATTCGTTAACGCAGCAATGCATACTAAAAGGCATATCAGTCATATGCAACACTGCTGCGAGTTGTGTCGCCTGGCGGGTAAAAACACTGTTCAGATTGGGCGGCGTAACAAAGAGGAGACACACAAAACGTAGGATTCACTGCTTCTTTATTTTCCTTACACTCCACTAACATGGATTGATGGGGGCAGAAAATGTGTTGCTCCTAACTCACCATTCTGCATACTCACCCTCAGACTCTGACCTAAACACAACCAGACCTCTACAGCACACACTCCACAAGACCCAACATGAAACCAAACCATGCACAATCATACCTCACCACCACATGACGGCGACCAACTGAAAATACACCGACGCTCAATGACCAGTTTGTCCTAACGGATGCTGCCAATGGCACATCAAAGCTCTCTTGCTCTTCTCCCTCTCAATCCCACTAACAAAGTTTCCACCAGGAGAGGTCTGCAGAGGTTCCCTTTCAGTTGAGTGGCCATGTGGTGCTCAGGACAAGCGAGGGCTGCAGAGGTTCCCTTTAAGTGGTGTGGCCATGTAGTGCTCAGCACAGGCGAGGGCTGCAGAGGTTCCTTTTCAGTCGTGTGACCCTGTGGTGCTCAGCACAGACGAGGGCTGCAGAGGTTCCCTTTCAGTCTTGTGGCCATGTGGTGCTCAGCACAGGCGAGGGCTGCAGAGGTTCCTTTTCAGTCGTGTGACCCTGTGGTGCTCAGCACAGACGAGGGCTGCAGAGGTTCCCTTTCAGTCTTGTGGCCATGTGGTGCTCAGCACAGGCGAGGGCTGCAGAAGTTCCCTTTCAGTTGTGTGGCCATGAGGTGCTCAGCACAGGCGAGGGCTGCAGAGGTTCCTTTTCAGTCGTGTGACCCTGTGGTGCTCAGCACAGACGAGGGCTGCAGAGGTTCCCTTTTAGTCTTGTGGCCATGTGGTGCTCAGCACAGGCGAGGGCTGCAGAAGTTCCCTTTCAGTCGTGTTGCCATGTGGTGCTCAGCACAGACGAGGGCTGCAGAGGTTCCCTTTAAGTCGTGTGGCCATGTGGTGCTCAGCACAGGCGAGGGCTGCAGAGGTTCCCTTTCAGTTGTGTGGCCACGTGGTGCTCAGCACAGGCGAGGGCTGCAGAGGTTCCCTTTCAGTTATGTGGCCATGTGGTGCTCAGCACAGGGGAGGGCTGCAGAGGTTCCCTATATGTTGTGTGGCCATGTGGTGCTCAGCACAGGCGAGGGCTACAGAGGTTCCCTTTCAGGTGTGTGGCCACGTGGTGCTCAGCACAGGCGAGGGCTGCAGGGGTTCTCTTTCAGTTGTGTGGCCACGTGGTGCTCAGCACAGACGAGCGCTTCAGAAGTTCCATTTCAGTTGTGTGACCCTGTGGTGCTCAGCACAGACGAGGGCTGCAGAGGTTCCCTTTCAGTTGTGTGACCCTGTGGTGCTCAGCACAGACGCGGGTCGCAGAGGTTCCCTTTCAGTTGTGTGGCCATGTGGTGCTCAGCACAGGCGAGGGCCGCAGAGGTTCCCTTTCAGTTGTGTGGCCATGTGGTGCATAGCACAGGCGAGGGCCGCAGAGGTTCCGTTTCAGTTGTGTGGCCATGTGGTGCTCAGCACAGGCGAGGGCTGCGAGGTTCCCTTTCAGTTGTGCGGCCATGTGGTGCATAGCACAGGCTAGGGCTGCAGAGGTTCCCTTTCAGTTCTGTGGGCATGTGGTGCTCAGCACAGGCGAGGGCTGCAGAAGTTCCTTTTCAGATGTGTGGCCACGTGGTGCTCAGCACAGGCGAGGGCTGCAGGGGTTCCCTTTCAGTTGTGTGGCCACGTGGTGCTCAGCACAGGCGAGGGCTGCAGAGGTTCTTTTTCAGTCGTGTAACCCTGTGGTGCTCAGCACAGGCGAGGGCTGCAGAGGTTCCCTTTCAGTCGTGTGGCCATGTGGTGCTCTGGCCATGTGGTGCTCAGCACAGGCGAGGGCTACAGAGGTTCCCTTTAAGTTTTGTGGCCATGTAGTGCTCAGCACAAGCGAGGGCTGCAGAGGTTCCTTTTCAGTTGTGTGGCGATGTGGTGCTCAGCACAGGCGAGGGCTGCAGAGGTTCCCTTTCAGTTGTGTGGCCACGTGGTGATCAGCACAGGCGAGGGCTGCAGAGGTTCCGTTTTAGTCGTGTGACCCCGTGGTGCTCAGCACAGGCGAGGGCTGCAGAGGTTCCCTTTCAGTTGTGTGGCCACGGGTGATCAGCACAGGCGAGGGCTGCAGAGGTTCCTTTTCTGTCGTTTGACCCTGTGGTGCTCAGCACAGGCGAGGGCTGCAGAGGTTCCCTTTCAGTTGTGTGGCGGTGTGGTGCTCAGCACAGGCGAGGGCTGCAGAAGCTCCCTTTCATTTGTTTGGCAGTGTGGTGCTCAGCACAGGCGAGGGCTGCAGAGGTTCCCTTTCAGTTGTGTGGCCACGTGGTGATCAGCACAGGCGAGGGCTGCAGAGGTTCCTTTTCTGTCGTGTGACCCTGTGGTGCTCAGCACAGGCAAGGGCTGCAGAGGTTCCCTTTCAGTTGTGTTACCCTGTGGTGCTCAGCACAGGCGAGGGCTGAAGAGGTTCCCTTTAAGTCGTGTGGCCATGTGGTGCTCAGTACATGCAAGGGCTGCAGAGGTTCCCTTTCAGTCGTGTGGCCATGAGGTGCTCAGCACAGGCGAGGGCTGCAGAGGTTCCCTTTCAGTTGTGTGGCCATGTGGTGCTCAGCACAGGCGAGGGCTGCAGAGGTTCCCTTTCAGTTGTGTGGCCACGTGGTGCTCAGCACAGACGAGGGCTGCAGAGGTTCCCTTTCAGTCGTGTGACACTGTGGTGCTCAGCACAGACGAGGGCCGCAGAGGTCCCCTTTCAGTTGTGTGACCCTGTGGTGCTCAGCACAGACGCGGGCTGCAGAGGTTCCCTTTCAGTTGTGTGGCCATGTGGTGCTCAGCGCAGGCGAGGGCTGCATAGGTTCCCTTTAAGTTGTGTGACCCTGTGGTGCTCAGCACAGACGAGGGCTGCAGAGGTTCCCTTTTAGTCTTGTGGCAATGTGGTGCTCAGCACAGGCGAGGGCTGCAGAAGTTCCCTTTCAGTCGTGTTGCCATGTGGTGCTCAGCACAGACGAGGGCTGCAGAGGTTCCCTTTAAGTCGTGTGGCCATGTGGTGCTCAGCACAGGCGAGGGCTGCAGAGGTTCCCTTTCAGTTGTGTGGCCACGTGGTGCTCAGCACAGGCGAGGGCTGCAGAGGTTCCCTTTCAGTCGTGTGGCCATGAGGTGCTCAGCACAGGCGAGGGCTGCAGAGGTTCCCTTTCAGTTGTGTGGCCATGTGGTGCTCAGCACAGGCGAGGGCTGCAGAGGTTCCCTTTCAGTTGTGTGGCCACGTGGTGCTCAGCACAGACGAGGGCTGCAGAGGTTCCCTTTCAGTCGTGTGACACTGTGGTGCTCAGCACAGACGAGGGCCGCAGAGGTCCCCTTTCAGTTGTGTGACCCTGTGGTGCTCAGCACAGACGCGGGCTGCAGAGGTTCCCTTTCAGTTGTGTGGCCATGAGGTGCTCAGCACAGGCGAGGGCTGCAGAGGTTCCTTTTCAGTCGTGTGACCCTGTGGTGCTCAGCACAGACGAGGGCTGCAGAGGTTCCCTTTTAGTCTTGTGGCCATGTGGTGCTCAGCACAGGCGAGGGCTGCAGAAGTTCCCTTTCAGTCGTGTTGCCATGTGGTGCTCAGCACAGACGAGGGCTGCAGAGGTTCCCTTTAAGTCGTGTGGCCATGTGGTGCTCAGCACAGGCGAGGGCTGCAGAGGTTCCCTTTCAGTTGTGTGGCCACGTGGTGCTCAGCACAGGCGAGGGCTGCAGAGGTTCCCTTTCAGTTATGTGGCCATGTGGTGCTCAGCACAGGGGAGGGCTGCAGAGGTTCCCTATATGTTGTGTGGCCATGTGGTGCTCAGCACAGGCGAGGGCTACAGAGGTTCCCTTTCAGGTGTGTGGCCACGTGGTGCTCAGCACAGGCGAGGGCTGCAGGGGTTCTCTTTCAGTTGTGTGGCCACGTGGTGCTCAGCACAGACGAGCGCTTCAGAAGTTCCATTTCAGTTGTGTGACCCTGTGGTGCTCAGCACAGACGAGGGCTGCAGAGGTTCCCTTTCAGTTGTGTGACCCTGTGGTGCTCAGCACAGACGCGGGTCGCAGAGGTTCCCTTTCAGTTGTGTGGCCATGTGGTGCTCAGCACAGGCGAGGGCCGCAGAGGTTCCCTTTCAGTTGTGTGGCCATGTGGTGCATAGCACAGGCGAGGGCCGCAGAGGTTCCGTTTCAGTTGTGTGGCCATGTGGTGCTCAGCACAGGCGAGGGCTGCGAGGTTCCCTTTCAGTTGTGCGGCCATGTGGTGCATAGCACAGGCTAGGGCTGCAGAGGTTCCCTTTCAGTTCTGTGGGCATGTGGTGCTCAGCACAGGCGAGGGCTGCAGAAGTTCCTTTTCAGATGTGTGGCCACGTGGTGCTCAGCACAGGCGAGGGCTGCAGGGGTTCCCTTTCAGTTGTGTGGCCACGTGGTGCTCAGCACAGGCGAGGGCTGCAGAGGTTCTTTTTCAGTCGTGTAACCCTGTGGTGCTCAGCACAGGCGAGGGCTGCAGAGGTTCCCTTTCAGTCGTGTGGCCATGTGGTGCTCTGGCCATGTGGTGCTCAGCACAGGCGAGGGCTACAGAGGTTCCCTTTAAGTTTTGTGGCCATGTAGTGCTCAGCACAAGCGAGGGCTGCAGAGGTTCCTTTTCAGTTGTGTGGCGATGTGGTGCTCAGCACAGGCGAGGGCTGCAGAGGTTCCCTTTCAGTTGTGTGGCCACGTGGTGATCAGCACAGGCGAGGGCTGCAGAGGTTCCGTTTTAGTCGTGTGACCCCGTGGTGCTCAGCACAGGCGAGGGATGCAGAGGTTCCCTTTCAGTTTTGTGGCCACGGGTGATCAGCACAGGCGAGGGCTGCAGAGGTTCCTTTTCTGTCGTTTGACCCTGTGGTGCTCAGCACAGGCGAGGGCTGCAGAGGTTCCCTTTCAGTTGTGTGGCGGTGTGGTGCTCAGCACAGGCGAGGGCTGCAGAAGCTCCCTTTCATTTGTTTGGCAGTGTGGTGCTCAGCACAGTCGAGGGCTGCAGAGGTTCCCTTTCAGTTGTGTGGCCACGTGGTGATCAGCACAGGCGAGGGCTGCAGAGGTTCCTTTTCTGTCGTGTGACCCTGTGGTGCTCAGCACAGGCAAGGGCTGCAGAGGTTCCCTTTCAGTTGTGTTACCCTGTGGTGCTCAGCACAGGCGAGGGCTGAAGAGGTTCCCTTTAAGTCGTGTGGCCATGTGGTGCTCAGTACATGCGAGGGCTGCAGAGGTTCCCTTTCAGTCGTGTGGCCATGAGGTGCTCAGCACAGGCGAGGGCTGCAGAGGTTCCCTTTCAGTTGTGTGGCCATGTGGTGCTCAGCACAGGCGAGGGCTGCAGAGGTTCCCTTTCAGTTGTGTGGCCACGTGGTGCTCAGCACAGACGAGGGCTGCAGAGGTTCCCTTTCAGTCGTGTGACACTGTGGTGCTCAGCACAGACGAGGGCCGCAGAGGTCCCCTTTCAGTTGTGTGACCCTGTGGTGCTCAGCACAGACGCGGGCTGCAGAGGTTCCCTTTCAGTTGTGTGGCCATGTGGTGCTCAGCGCAGGCGAGGGCTGCATAGGTTCCCTTTAAGTTGTGTGGCCATGTGGTGCTCAGCACAGGCGAGGGCTGCAGAGGTTCCCTTTCAGTTGTGTGGCCATGTGGTGCATAGCACAGGCGAGGGCTGCAGAGGTTCCCTTTCAGTCGTGTGGCCATGTGGTGCTCTGGCCATGTGGTGCTCAGCACAGGCGAGGGCTACAGAGGTTCCCTTTCAGTTGTGTGGCCATGTAGTGCTCAGCACAGGCGAGGAGGGCTGCAGAGGTTCCCTTTCAGTTGTGTGGCCATGAGGTGCTCACCAGAGGCGAGGGCTGCAGAGGTTCCCTTTAAGTTGTGTGGCCATGTAGTGCTCAGCACAGGCGAGGGCTGCAGAGGTTCCTTTTCAGTCGTGTGACCCTGTGGTGCTCAGCACATGCGAGGGCTGCAGAGGTTCCCTTTCAGTTGTGTGGCCATGAGGTGCTCACCAGAGGCGAGGGCTGCAGAGGTTCCCTTTAAGTTGTGTTGCCACATGGTGCTCAGCACAGGTGAGGGCCGTGTGGTGCTCAGCACAGGCGAGAGCCGTGTGGTGCTCAGCACAGGCGAGGGCTGCAGAGTTTCCCTTTCAGTTGTGTGGCCATGAGGTGCTCAGCACAGGCGAGGGCTGCAGAGGTTCCCTTTCATTTGTGTGGCCATGAGGTGCTCAGCACAGGCAAGGGCTGCAGAGGTTCCCTTTCAGTTGTGTGGCCACGAGGTGCTCAGCACAGGCGAGGGCTGCAGAGGTTCCCTTTCAGTTGTGTGGTCTTGTGGTGCATAGCACAGGCGAGGGGTGCAGAGGTTACCTTTCATTTGTGTGGCCATGAGGTGCTCAGCACAGGCGAGGGCTGCAGAGGTTCCCTTTCATTTGTGTACCCACGAGGTGCTCAGCACAGGCGAGGGCTGCAGAGGTTCCCTTTCAGTTGTGTGGCCACGAGGTGCTCACCAGAGGCAAGGGCTGCAGAGGTTCCCTTTAAGTTGTGTGGCCATGTAGTGCTCAGCACAGGCGAGGGCTGCAGAGGTTCCTTTTCCGTCGTGTGACCCTGTGGTGCTCAGCACAGGCGAGGGCTGCAGATGTTCCCTTTCAGTTGTGTGGCCATGAAGTGCTCACCAGAGGCGAGGGCTGCAGAGGTTCCCTTTAAGTTGTGTGGCCACGTGGTGCTCAGCACAGGTGAGGGCCGTGTGGTGCTCAGCACAGGTGAGGGCCGTGTGATGCTCAGCACAGGCGAGGGCTGCAGAGTTTCCCTTTCAGTGTGTGGCCATGAGGTGCTCAGCACAGGCGAGGGCCGTGTGGTGCTCAGCACAGGCGAGGGCCGTGTGGTGCTCAGCACAGGCGAGGGCCGCAGAGGTTCCCTTTCTGTTGTGTGACCCTGTGGTGCTCAGCACAGACGCGGGCCGCAGAGGTTCCCTTTAAGTTGTGTGGCCATGAGGTGCTCAGCACAGGCGAGGGCTGCAGAGTTTCCCTTTCAGTGTGTGGCCATGAGGTGCTCAGCACAGGCGAGGGCCGTGTGGTGCTCAGCACAGGCGAGGGCCGTGTGGTGCTCAGCACAGGCGAGGGCCGCAGAGGTTCCCTTTCTGTTGTGTGACCCTGTGGTGCTCAGCACAGACGCGGGCCGCAGAGGTTCCCTTTAAGTCGTTTGACCCTGTGGTGCTCAGCACAGGCGAGGGCTGCAGAGGTTCCCTTTCAGTTGTGTGGCGGTGTGGTGCTCAGCACAGGCGAGGGCTGCAGAAGCTCCCTTTCATTTGTTTGGCAGTGTGGTGCTCAGCACAGGCGAGGGCTGCAGAGGTTCCCTTTCAGTTGTGTGGCCACGTGGTGATCAGCACAGGCGAGGGCTGCAGAGGTTCCTTTTCTGTCGTGTGACCCTGTGGTGCTCAGCACAGGCAAGGGCTGCAGAGGTTCCCTTTCAGTTGTGTTACCCTGTGGTGCTCAGCACAGGCGAGGGCTGAAGAGGTTCCCTTTAAGTCGTGTGGCCATGTGGTGCTCAGTACATGCAAGGGCTGCAGAGGTTCCCTTTCAGTCGTGTGGCCATGAGGTGCTCAGCACAGGCGAGGGCTGCAGAGGTTCCCCTTCAGTTGTGTGGCCATGTGGTGCTCAGCACAGGCGAGGGCTGCAGAGGTTCCCTTTCAGTTGTGTGGCCACGTGGTGCTCAGCACAGACGAGGGCTGCAGAGGTTCCCTTTCAGTCGTGTGACACTGTGGTGCTCAGCACAGACGAGGGCCGCAGAGGTCCCCTTTCAGTTGTGTGACCCTGTGGTGCTCAGCACAGACGCGGGCTGCAGAGGTTCCCTTTCAGTTGTGTGGCCATGTGGTGCTCAGCGCAGGCGAGGGCTGCATAGGTTCCCTTTAAGTTGTGCGGCCATGTGGTGCTCAGCACAGGCGAGGGCTGCAGAGGTTCCCTTTCAGTTGTGTGGCCATGTGGTGCATAGCACAGGCGAGGGCTGCAGAGGTTCCCTTTCAGTCGTGTGGCCATGTGGTGCTCTGGCCATGTGGTGCTCAGCACAGGCGAGGGCTACAGAGGTTCCCTTTCAGGTGTGTGGCCATGTAGTGCTCAGCACAGGCGAGGAGGGCTGCAGAGGTTCCCTTTCAGTTGTGTGGCCATGAGGTGCTCACCAGAGGCGAGGGCTGCAGAGGTTCCCTTTAAGTTGTGTGGCCATGTAGTGCTCAGCACAGGCGAGGGCTGCAGAGGTTCCTTTTCAGTCGTGTGACCCTGTGGTGCTCAGCACAGGCGAGGGCTGCAGAGGTTCCCTTTCAGTTGTGTGGCCATGAGGTGCTCACCAGAGGCGAGGGCTGCAGAGGTTCCCTTTAAGTTGTGTTGCCACATGGTGCTCAGCACAGGTGAGGGCCGTGTGGTGCTCAGCACAGGCGAGAGCCGTGTGGTGCTCAGCACAGGCGAGGGCTGCAGAGTTTCCCTTTCAGTTGTGTGGCCATGAGGTGCTCAGCACAGGCGAGGGCTGCAGAGGTTCCCTTTCATTTGTGTGGCCATGAGGTGCTCAGCACAGGCAAGGGCTGCAGAGGTTCCCTTTCAGTTGTGTGGCCACGAGGTGCTCAGCACAGGCGAGGGCTGCAGAGGTTCCCTTTCAGTTGTGTGGTCTTGTGGTGCATAGCACAGGCGAGGGGTGCAGAGGTTACCTTTCATTTGTGTGGCCATGAGGTGCTCAGCACAGGCGAGGGCTGCAGAGGTTCCCTTTCATTTGTGTACCCACGAGGTGCTCAGCACAGGCGAGGGCTGCAGAGGTTCCTTTTCCGTCGTGTGACCCTGTGGTGCTCAGCACAGGCGAGGGCTGCAGATGTTCCCTTTCAGTTGTGTGGCCATGAGGTGCTCACCAGAGGCGAGGGCTGCAGAGGTTCCCTTTAAGTTGTGTGGCCACGTGGTGCTCAGCACAGGTGAGGGCCGTGTGGTGCTCAGCACAGGTGAGGGCCGTGTGATGCTCAGCACAGGCGAGGGCTGCAGAGTTTCCCTTTCAGTGTGTGGCCATGAGGTGCTCAGCACAGGCGAGGGCCGTGTGGTGCTCAGCACAGGCGAGGGCCGTGTGGTGCTCAGCACAGGCGAGGGCCGCAGAGGTTCCCTTTCTGTTGTGTGACCCTGTGGTGCTCAGCACAGACGCGGGCCGCAGAGGTTCCCTTTAAGTTGTGTGGCCATGAGGTGCTCAGCACAGGCGAGGGCTGCAGAGGTTCCCTTTCTGTTGTGTGACCCTGTGGTGCTCAGCACAGACGCGGGCCGCAGAGGTTCCCTTTCAGTTGTGTGGCCACGTGGTGCTCATCACAAGCGAGGGCTGCAGAGGTTCCCTTTCAGTCGTGTGACCATGAGGTGCTCAGCACAGGCGAGGGCTGCGAGGTTCCCTTTCAGTTGTGTGGCCACGTGGTGCTCAGCACAGACGAGGGCTGCAGAGGTTCCCTTTCAGTTGTGTGGCCACGTGGTGCTCATCACAAGCGAGGGCTGCAGAGGTTCCCTTTCAGTCGTGTGACCATGAGGTGCTCAGCACAGGCGAGGGCTGCAGAGTTTCCCTTTCAGTTGTGTGGCCATGAGGTGCTCAGCACAGACGAGGGCTGCAGAGGTTCCCTTTCAGTTGTGTGGCCACGTGGTGCTCATCACAAGCGAGGGCTAAAGAGGTTCCCTTTCAGTCGTGTGACCATGAGGTGCTCAGCACAGGCGAGGGCTGCAGAGGTTCCCTTTCAGTTGTGTGGCCACGTGGTGCTCATCACAAGCGAGGGCTAAAGAGGTTCCCTTTCAGTCGTGTGACCATGAGGTGCTCAGCACAGGCGAGGGCTGCAGAGTTTCCCTTTCAGTTGTGTGGCCACGAGGTGCTCAGCACAGGCGAGGGCTGCAGAGTTTCCCTTTCAGTTGTGTGGCCACGTGGTGCTCATCACAAGCGAGGGCTACAGAGGTTCCCTTTCAGTCGTGTGACACTGTGGTGCTCAGCACGGGCGAGGGCCGTGTGGTGCTCAGCACAGGCGAGGGCCGCAGAGGTTCCCTTTCTGTTGTGTGATCCTGTGGTGCTCAGCACAGACGCAGGCCGCAGAGGTTCCCTTTAATTTGTGTGGCCATGAGGTGCTCAGCACAGGCGAGGGCTGCAGAGTTTCCCTTTCAGTTGTGTGGCCATGAGGTGCTCAGCACAGGCGAGGGCTGCAGAGGTTCCCTTTCAGTTGTGTGGCCACGTGGTGCTCAGCACAGACGAGGGCTGCAGAGGTTCCCTTTCAGTTGTGTGGCCACGTGGTGCTCATCACAAGCGAGGGCTAAAGAGGTTCCCTTTCAGTTGTGTGGCCATGTGGTGCATAGCACAGGCGAGGCCTGCAGAGGTTCCCTTTCAGTCGTGTGGCCATGTGGTGCTCTGGCCATGTGGTGCTCAGCACAGGCGAGGGCTACAGAGGTTCCCTTTCAGGTGTGTGGCCATGTGGTGCATAGCACAGGCGAGGCCTGCAGAGGTTCCCTTTCAGTCGTGTGGCCATGTGGTGCTCTGGCCATGTGGTGCTCAGCACAGGCGAGGGCTACAGAGGTTCCCTTTCAGGTGTGTGGCCACGTGGTGCTCAGCACAGGCGAGGGCTGCAGAGGTTCCCTTTCAGTCGTGTGACACTGTGGTGCTCAGCACGGGCGAGGGCTGTGTGGTGCTCAGCACAGATGAGGGCTGCAGAGATTTTGGACCAGTTCTCCCCTCTGCATTACCAGATGACTTACCTGGCGTATTCCCGGAAATAGGAATGAGGTGAGTTATGAAGGACCGCATAAACCTAGTAAAGGAAACTTCTAAGATGGTTGTCTCCACTTTACTTTAAAACAAAATAATGGCCGACTAAATTTGGAAATCATCGGACCTTGCAAGCAATACATACAGAATGCAATCATACTACTTACTCTAAGTTGAAATCATGAAACCAGAAACCGTTAATTCCTTTATGGAAAATAAAAACGATGTAAGGATGGGGTTCTGAAAACGTCCGCCTTTCTTGTGTCTGCAGGACGCGAGAAAGAGGGCGTGACGTGGTAATCTCCCGCCTCGGGTGTTTGCAGGTATTTCCTCTTTCGCATCTTAAAAGAGGAATTTGCACCCTGAAAAAAGTGTACGGAAATCCTTGACCACACACATGTAGCAGAGGCCGTTTACTGCTTTATTGTGTGTGAAACTTTTCTTTAATTCGGGGTGTCAGCGGGGGAGTGCCATTTTGGATACAGGGAAGGTAGGAGGGACATGTGTGTTATGTCCTGGCCCGAGGCCACCCAGGCCAGGCGAACCAAGACTGGGGACACTAGGTAGACACAGAGACTGCCAGGGGCGTTGCTAGGGGGGGCTAAGGGGGCTGTAGCCCCTGATCTTTTGGTTGTAGCCCCGGATAGAATCTCAGGAGCTACAGCCAAAAGACTAGCTAGCCCCCAGTCCCAACAGTTCCGACATCAGCTTAGCCCTGGGTCTTTTCCAGACCTAGCAACTCCCCTGGGGACTGCGATCACGCAGTCGGGTTCCAGGCAGGGATCACCCTGCTTATTTCGGGATCACCCGACATGACATCAAGGCTGGGGGCACCCAGCAGACACCTCCGGACCAGGGGCACCTGGTCAGCCTGTGGGCACACAGGCTCCTCCATGGCCTGGGGTCACCCAGGACCATGCCAGCCAACAACGCTGACCTTGCCCAGCAGGGGCACTGGCTTCCAGCGATCGAGTTGCCCAGCAAGGACTCGTCAGCTATGGTAGAGTGCCATGACGGACAGTGTTCCCTGGCAGGGGCCCTGTCCTGCTGGAGGGCCCTGCATGGCAGACCCTCAGCCAGCTACGCAGCGCTAGCATGGCGCTGCGCAATGAATGATACAGCACACCATCTTCAGTTACTTCAAGGACTAATGAGTGGGCAGCCGCTCATTCTTTTTTATTAAAGCTAGTCACGAGAGGTCACTGCCACGAGACAGGAGCACGAGCCTGGGAGATACCATGCTCCCCGGAGGGGTAACACATTACAATGTGCACTAAATGGCCTGGCAGATAAACTGGCATCAGTCTGCAGTTCAATTTTTAAGGGCCAAGAAATAGATCCCAACTCCAGAAGTCCTGCAACCCTGCTAACACAGAAGAGTTGATATCTTCCAGGCTTTCGAGGACGCTTAGAGTGACGCGAGAAGTCCGTTCCATAAAGGCAGTTTAGCTAAGCAGCTTCCGGCTTAACTCTTCACGGGCATGTGAGACTTCACCTGTCGCGAGCACGCAGGCCTTCACTCTAACGTGCCATAGAAAAGGTACACTTCCGTTTCTTATACTTCACATAGCACATGCACTAAGATATTGTACTATTAGAAAAGAGGCATGGGGAGTTTGGCAGGTGTAGCCCGAACCCCTACCAAAAGAGCCCATATAGAAGAAAAGCATTTCATCCTTAAAGGATTGGGCTAAAAGGGATGGGGTAAAATAATTGGTTAAAGGGTTGGTGTTAAAGAACTTGGGTAAAAGGGCTGGGGTAAAAGAGCTGGGATAAAAGGGCTGGGGTAAAGGCATGGTGTAAACAGTTTGGGGTAAAAGAGCTGGGATAAATTAATTGGTTAAAGGATTGGTGTTAAAAAAACTGGGGTAAAAGGGCTGGGTTAAAAGGGCTGGGATAAAAGAGTTGGGGGTAAACGGGCTGGTGTAAAAGGGATGGGGTAAAAGGGTTGGAGTAAAAGAGCTGCAGTAAAAGAATTGGTTAAAGGATTGGTGTTAAAGAACTGGTGTACACGGGCTGATGTAAACAGGCTGGGGTTAAAGAGACGGGTAAAAGAACTGGTGAAAAAAGGGCTGGTGTAAAGGGCTTGGGTAAAAGGGCTTGAGTAAAACGGCTGGGGTTAAAGGATTGGTGTAAAAGAACTGCTACAGTTAGGAGTGGTTGTTCTACTGCAGGCAGTCCGGAAAAGTAGGTCTTCTCACGGTATACCACCTGTATTTATGGAAAGTTATTTTAAACGCTACATTACAAAAGTTCATTGCTGAGGTCCTGAAAGTACATTCTAATTCAGGTAACTGTGGTGGTCAAGAAACGTGGGTCCTGTGCCTGCTGGCGCTAGAGACCCAAGATACTCCTCAGTGATGCGGCCCAATGAGGCAGAAACATGTCTGGGGATGCTTGTGGTCTTGTGCAGAATAGCTGTGACCTAGCAGTTCGGGCTGAACTACCCCTTTTGGGGTGGGACCAAGCCTGATTTGCATATGATCTTTCCTCTTTAGTATTGACTTGGCAGGTGAAGAACTATGGTCTGGATGGTTGCCCAGAGCAATAACAGGGACAAGGATTAATTCCAAACCTTCCAGACATCACCTCTTTTGCTTTGTGTAAGTCACCCCGACTGGGACGGGTATGCCCAGACCTGGGTCTTGTGTCTGCAGAGTCAAGAGACCCGAGCTACTCCTCACTGATGCTGCCCAACAAGGCAGAAACATGTCTGGGGATGCTTGTGGTCTCATGCAGAAGGGATGTGACCTAGCAGTTTAGACTGGACTGCCCCTTTTGGGGTGATACAAAGCCTGATTTGCATATGGTCTTTCCCCTTTAGTAATGGCTTGGTGGGCGAAGAAGGATGGTCTGGAGGGTTGCCCAGAGTAATGGCAGAGGTTAGGATTAATTTCAAACCTTGCAGCCATCACCTCTTTTGTTTTGCAAAAGTCAACCGAGTGGCACAGGTATTTATTTTATTTATTTTAATTTTTATAGAGTGCCACACGCCCAGACGTGGGTCCCACGCCTAGTGGGCCTAGAGGCCCAAGCTACTCCTCACTGATGTGTACCAACAAGGCCGAAACATGTTTTGGGTTGCTTGCGGTCACGTGCAGAAGGGATGTGACCTAGCAGTTTGGCTGGACAGCCCCTTTTGGGATGGGACCAAGCATGATTTGCAGTTTTCCCCTTTATTAATGGCTTGGCAGGCGAAGAAGGATGGTCCTGAGGGTTGCCCAGAGCAATTGCCAAAGGTTTAAGATTAATTCTAAACCTTCGAGCCATCGTCTCTTTGTTTTTGATTTACCACAGAAACCTTGCCAGGTTGCAAGGGAAGTAAACGAAAGTCTATATTTAATGACACTGACAAAATACAAGTATCCTTAGCATGGCCGGGGAAACACACCAGACTCAGTGGGAATTCAACCAGGTCACAGGGCTGGTGGAGAGTGGGTGCCAGGGTGGTGAAGATTGTGGATGTTGAGGTTCTGGAAATCAGGGTCTCTCTGAAGATGGGTGGAAAGTTCATTTAGATAGAAAATGACAAATAATGAAGTGGGTTATCCTGAGATTGTTTACATCTTATCCAGTGCTTGAGGTGGGCCAGGGCTAGCCAGGCTGGAGCCCCTGCAGTCTCCATAAACTCATCCCGAACCGGGGCACTGCCGAGTCTCCCTGTCACCCATAATCATTCCATGCATTTTTTCCCTGATGTGCACGTTCAGGAGTGAACTCCTGACACGTCTCCCATGAGCAGCCTGTGAGTTCAAAGTGCACGGAAGTCACTGTGCTGCCTGACATGTTGGGAGCTGAGCACAGTGAGATGGGAGGTAGATAGCTGGTGTTCTCCATTCGTTATCGCCATTAGCACCTCATTTCCCTTGAGCAAGGTGGGGGGCATGGCTGTTTCTGGGCAGCTCCCACTGTGCGCAGGCTGTGGCCTGCACAAGGGGAACACTGCTCTGCCACCTTTCTTTATCTAGTATGGAAGTATTGAGGCAGAAGCGAGTCCTAAAGGGTTTATTGCTGTCTGCCTCAGCTGATGCCCACAACTGTATTCAGACCTTTTTAATTGAGCCAATAATTCACTCCATGTTCTCTGTAGTGCATCTGCTTTGTGCCTTCAGTATAGCACAGCTTGTGTAGCATTGTAATCTTTCTCTGAGAAATGTGCTAATGAAATGCTATAATCAAAATGCATCTTGTCTTGGGAGGATAGCTCAGTGGCAACGTGTTCGTCTTGGAAGCAAGACAGTGTGGAGCAATACAGGTTCTTGGAACCAAGACAATGCGGAGCAACACAGGTTCTTGGGAGCAAGACAGCGTGGAGCAACACAGGTTCTTGGAAGCAAGACAGAGCAGAGTAACACAGGTTCGATCCCCAGGTCCGCGCTTAGAAACCTCTGGTTATTATGCGCGTTACAAATAACCCATTACAATTACATCTGATAAGTTTGAGTGCCACCATGGTTAACAAGGCATACCCGTGTGCTTAGTACATGCTGCAGACATCTTTGTTAATAAGCCATGGCATAGTGCCTAACCCTGGCATGGATGACTCAGCCATTCCTATGTCAGATGTTATTTTTGTTCACAAAACACTGTTGGTAGTACGTGTTATAATGCTAACAACATTAAACCCCAGATAAATTAATATGTCGACTGGATGCATATGAGACCATGCTGAGTGACTCAAAGTACATGCTTGCAGGGTCTCGTGGTGTGTTGGGTCGGGCGGCACCCCCCCTTAGGCCACACCCAACATTTAATCCCCATCACTTTTAGAGCCCCCCTCGATTTTGCATCCCATATAAGGCACTAATCTTATCCCATCCATGATCCGAGAAAGAGGGTAGGTTAACTCAGTAAGTGCATGATGCCAGGGCTAGATAAAGCTTTTCAGGCACAATGTCCTGTGTAAGCTAATTTGCATACCCATAGAGCATTGCTGTGTTCATCGAGAGGTGAACTTCCAGTGATGAGTACTACGTGATGGTGTGATTGTGTGGCTTTTTTTTTTTTTTAGCACAAATGGCCAATTCTACTCTCAAAAGTCAGTGACGTCTTCCTTTCACAAGGCCCTTGCTTTGCCTTCCGTTTCACAGTGGTTACAATGGGCCTCATCACGAGTTGGGCTGTAGCCCTTAAATGCGATGGTAATGTTAATGTTAAAGGATATTTGTACCGCGCACTATCACCACCGGAGTGGTCCTCTGTAATGGTATTACCGCTGTATTAAAGGGCTAGCCCTATCACGAGTAGGCGCTAAATGGGCTTTTTTACCTCCAGCCTTTCCCTGGAGGTGAAAATCCTGTTTCTGGCTGTATTACCGCCGGCTGTATTAGCCCACATAATTAGCGCTGAAAATGCCCCATTGAAAACAATGGACCCAATTGGGGGATGGGGATTTACCGTTAACACCCAACCCGTGATCCGTCGGTAATACCGCCAGACCAGTCAGTGCTAGAGCTATTAGAGTCGGGCGGTATTACAGCCGAGAAACAGCCCAACTCGTGATGAGGCCCAATGTCCGGAGGCCTCAGAATGGGGTCAGCTGTCCAGGTGCTTTCCTCCCATGCAGGAGGTGCTACTTTAAACACAAATTAAAGGGGGAAGAGATAAGTGCAGGGTGGGTGAGCTGCAGCCTCCAACAAGTGCTGGAAGTCTGGCCATAGCACCCAGAAGCTCTCTAGGGATTGAGACATTAGTCCCACATTACAAGGGACAAGAGAGGATCAGGGAGGAAGTCAAAGGTCTTCTCTAACTCTGAACCAATCCCCCAGTGCTTCCCAATGGTCTTCTGCAGTGATGTGGCCATAGGATGAGCCATTACCTGGCCACTCTGACCCTAAAAAAGATTCTAAAATACCTTTACCCTCTATGACAGAACGTTTTCCAGTGGGGTTGGTGAATTAGGCCCCTTGTCTTTAGCCAAATCACTTTGCCTTCCTTTAGCAGCTTAAGACACTTCCAAATGCTCAGAATCGAGTGGTTTCAAAAACAGAGAAGTACGTGCCAGCACTTACATCTGATACATCATGCTTCTATTGCGTCCCTGGGCACAATACCCCATGCATCCATCGCTTCAAAATATGAATCTCTATAATAACTCCACTGACACCTCCTGATGTCCATGAAGTATGGTTTGACCGTCATCAAATATGAATCAAATGTTCATCACTTTGCTATGATATGTTATTTATAACGCACTTAATTCCCAGAGGTTTCTAAGCACAGACCCGGGGATCGAACCTGTGTTGCTCCGTGTCGTCTTGCTTCCAAGGCAAGCACTTTGCACCTGAGCTATTCCCCCTGAGACTTTTCAGGCTTTAACCAAATGCTAAGGGTTACTTGGCACACAGAGGACACCGTCACCTCCTGTGAGATGGAATGTGTACACTAGCAGCTCTCCCAACAGGCTGCCCATCTCAAATATACACAGTTCAGGGAACTCTGGTGGAGGAAGGGCACTGCCGCAACAAATGCCCACACCCGTAAACCAAATCCTGATGCTGGTCTGGAGGACCGAATTGTAGCGCTCCGCGTGGTCTTTTAGGGTTTCGCAGTGATCCACTCCTTCTTGTGCCTGGTTATTGGCACCACTGCCTGGACCTGGGGTATGTGCGGGTATGCCGAAAGTGGTGCGAGCAGTGGTCGAAGTGGGCAGGAGAAGTTGGGAGCGGTGCTCCTCTACTTTTTTTAATTACGTTTTATCGTTCTTATACTTTTTTTAAAAAAGAAACTGTGTCAACATGGGGTCTTTTTTTAAATGTGAGTGTAGGAGGAGGTTGAAACTTGCACTTCAGTGCACTGCACTGAACTTTCCCTTAAACGGCAGGTGCGTTTGTTTGGGGGTTTGGAATGCGAGTAGGAGTGCCGCAGTGATAGGGCTTGCGGGAGCGGGGGCAGGCCAGCAGGGAATGTAGTTACACTACTTCTTTTCATACACTGCGAACACCGGGTGCGAGGCACCAGGCGAGAGTGTGTGAGAACCCTGAAGCTGCAGAAAGGTTTCAGCGCATGTAATGATAACTTGGTTGATTGACCAGCCAGGTGGATAATCACAAAATGATAGCAAGATTCTGAGAGTGCCTTGGTTGTACCTCTGTGATTAATGTGAAGACAATGTGTAGTCCTGTTGCAGTAGGTACAGGCGACGGTTCAAGTTGAGTGCTTTTTTAGTGCAGTCCACTGATGAGGACCTCTGAAGGACCAGAGAGGCGTTGTCCCAGGGATCCAACCAGTGATCGAAATGGGAGGGAGCGCTTGGGAGCGGTACTGCTCTACTTTTTCAAATCAAGTTTTACCGTTCCTATACTTTAAAAAGAAAATGTTCTGGAATGGCTTAGTTTCAAAGTAAAAGTGTAGAGAGAAGTTGAAAGTTGTACTTCAGTGCACTGCACTGAAGGTTCCCTTAAACAGCAGGAGGGATTGGAGGTTTGGTTTGTGCATGGGAGGGATGCAGCAATGGGGTTTGTGGGGAGCGGGAAGAGGCCAGCAGGGCACATAACTCAACCACTTCTTTTCATACACTTCGACCAGCGGATCCAAGAAGACTGCAGCCCTTGTGACGACGGACCCAAATTAGACATGGAGAAGGTGTGGCCTGCTCCTGAGCCATCGACCTGATGGAGGGGCACGCGCTGAAGCAAAGGGAAGATGAGGCAAGCTTTAGTGCACCTGCTCCCGTCCATCTAGTAGATGAAGCGGTGCCACAGAGGGGCACGCGCTGATGCAAAGGGAAGATGAGGCAAGCTTTAGTGTACCTGCTCCCGGGCCATCGAGCAGATGGAGATGTGCTGCAGAGGGGCACGTGCTGAAGCAAAGGGAAGATGAGGCAAGCGTTAGTGCGCCTGCTCCCGAGCCATCGACCAGATGGAGCGGTGCCACAGAGGGGCAAGAGCTGAAGCAAAGGGAAGATGAGGCAAGCTTTAGTGCGCCTTCTCCTGGGCCATCAAGCAGATGGAGCGGTGCCGCAGAGGGGCACGCTCTGAAGCAAAGGAAAGATGAGGCAAGCATTAGTGCGCCAGCTCCTGGGCCATCGAGCAGATGGAGCAGTGCCGCAGAGGGGCACGCGCTGAAGCAAAGGGAAGATGAGGCAAGCTTTAGTGCACCTGCTCCTGAGCCATCGACCAGATGGAGCGGTGTCACAGAGGGGCACACGCTGAAGCAAAGGGAAGATGAGGCAACCATTAGTGCGCCTGCTCCCGGGCCTTCGAGCAGATGGAGCGGTGCCACAGAGGGGCACGTGCACTGCGATGTCTCTGTTTACTATGAATCTCCCAAAAGTGGCGTTGGAAAAAAATAAGGAAGTTCACGCTACAAAAAATGTATAAGAAGCAAAAAACATTTTTTTAAAAATACCTAAGTGCTAAATTATTGGGAAAGTAAAAAAAAATACATGGTGCTATTTTCCTGGTACCTGGTGCCAATGGCTGAAATATCATTTAGGAATGATGCTGTATTTTTGTGGTAAAAAAAAGTAAATGCCCAGTTGGCCAATAGGCTTATGTACCTAGATGTGAGATCTTTGTCAGCCAGTAATGGCACAGTGCCCACGTTAACACTGGTCCACGGGCCATTACCACATGGTAAAGCCCTCCACTAAAGTGCATAAACCTATTAGCAGTCAGAGCATTTACTTTGCTTACTACAAACATGTTTGTCATAACAAAAGTGGGACATTTCCGTAATGAATATTCAGCCCTGGACACTCCATTTGAATTCTGGTGGCATAGATACAAACATAATACAATCTGTTTTTTATATAGAGCTTAATTCCTGACTGCTCCCGCCTCTAAGCACTGTAATAATAGCTGCTCTTGTTACTACCCAATTTAATGGTACTCAATTCCTTACTCTTAGAACGTTGAAGGGCTGGACCAAGACCACCAGGGTTTGACATTGCTACATGTGGCTTGCTCTGTGTCAGAGGCAAGCTCTTAACCTGTGAGCTATCCAACAGTAATACATACTTATCTGCCTACAAAGGAATTTTCTCAGATGGGTTACTTTTAACCTTGACTGGTCGTGGGTGGTATACAGTCTTTATAATGAACATTTTATGTAGAATGAATATTTAACGAAAATTATATAACGAAAGACATAACGAAAATGTATGTGGGGTGGGGTAAAGGGTTAAATCTTGTGGGTAAAAGGTTGGGGGGGCTTTAGTGGTGGTAAACAGTAGCTTGGGGGGGTGCCTCACCCGAAAAAAAAGAATTTTTTTTGTAAAAAATCATTATGTTTTGTTGTTATAAAATGTTCGTTATATGTGAATTTGTTATAAAATTATTTGTTATAGAGACATGTAACCATCGTGGGTACTTGACCATTAGATTTATCCTACCGTCGGGTTACTTGTTCTGTGTCATTATACCAGAACAAGCTGCAATACGATGATTTAAACAAACAGCAGAGTCCCGCCCTCTTTCGACCGTGAGGTTGCAGTTGCCCAAATGTAGTTGCTCTTACATCAGTTTGGATTGCACATGGTGCATGAAAGTGAGGGACGCCGCTCTGCTAAACCGACGCAGAGCAGGCATTGGCAGAGCCAACGGGCCTTGCTTCATATATGTAGAGAGAGAGGGGTTTTAGCAAAGTATCCAGAATACAATCGCACCCTTTTTTATTCACACAGCGATCCCTGTTGCCTTTACCAATGCTTGTCATTTCATGTTTGGTTGTTTGAGCTTTTGCTTGTGCAGTGTTTGTGTTGCCGTGCTTTCACTGGCATGTTAGGTTGTCTGCATTGTTTTGTTGATTCAATACTATGGCTGAAAAAATAAGCCTGTGCTTGTTTTTTCCTTAAGCTTATAACCTACTCACACAAAGTAAATAACATAGAGAATTAGAGATGGGCAGTTGTGAACAACCGGGGTATAGTCCACCCAGGGGTTCTGATTGACAATTGATAGGTGACCCAGAAATCACCCAGCAGTTGAAAGCTACCCATCTCTAATTTTAGGTCAGAAATTGTGTTGGGGTATAACCGTGGTTTGGTGCGCTCTAGCCGTTAAGTATTGCTGTTGGTTAGCTGCATTGACAGCACTGAGAGGAATTCCCCTTAACCTCACCTTCCTCTCATCTCCCCTTAACCTCTCCTTTCCAAACAAACAAACAAACAAATAAATAAATAAATGTCTATAGCCATTGAACTTGTGCTGGCGAGTTGCGCTTGGCCTTAGAGAAGTCTGTTCTCCTATGTCATGCAATAAATTGCAAAGTCAATATATTTAAATTGTGATTTATTTTTCTTCCTAATTACAGCCGACACGTGTTTCGACACTTGGTCATCCTCAAGGAAGCTGTATCTGGGTAAAATCACCCCTGCTACATGCTAAATAAGTTTTCAGTAGGCCAGACTGGCTCATGTGTCCATATATTGTTGTCAGTTGGTATTTTACTGCTTGAGAGTGCTACAGGCGTCCTCTTAGTTTCAGCACCAGTCAAATATCTTAAATGGAGTATAGCCTCCTAGTAGCCCCTCAGACCTGATTAGGTGTAGACCTGTTCTACAGAGTAGTTCCTGGTCACCGCATTGTGATAGAGGTGCATCATTAGGAAGAATAATAAACCACAACTTAAATAAATTGACTTTGCAATTTATTGCATGACACAGGAGAACAGACTTCTCTATGGCCAAGCGCAACTCACCAGCACACGTTTCACGGCTATAGACATCTATATTTTTAGGTTGTGTTTCCCACCCCTCTGTCCCTTTTCCGCCCTCTGCGCTGTCCAATTGAATTGTAACGGGTGAAGAGGGCAGACTGCAGGGAATGATGTACAAAATAAAAATTCAGGGAACTACTATATCCCTGTTCCTATCCCATCAGTTGATTGTGAATTCAATTAACCTTCTGACATATCGTCATAGTAGGGAGATACAAAACTCGGACAAGGGAAATACGCAACCGTGGCATACACTCCTTTTGCTCGACAGAAAAAGAGAGAACAGAGATAACTGTCTCCCTGTCTGTCTGGGACTGCAGGAAGCTGCCCCGCGGGCTGTCCCATTTGATCCAAGGTGGGTGCAACGTAACAACGCTCACGTGATCTGTGCTACGCTTCCAAAGGGGCCATGTAGCAGCAGCCACTTGTGTCGCAACATCCACGTTGCACCGTCGCTAGTTGTCCATTCCCGATTCCTTTATCCTACCCATTCCTCGCTCCTTCCTAGCTGATACGCCCCTTCCTTCTTTGGAGGTGTGGGCTCTCTTGACTATCCTCTCCTTGCCTCTGGTTCTTCTGGTTTCATCCGTCACCACACCTTCCTGCCTTGCCTCACTATCAAGCTTGCAACAAGGCTCTCCTGTGAAGTCCCTGCCGGATCCATCTACGGTAGAAAAACCCTCACCACCAGTTGTTTTTTTTCGACCTCTTTGGGATCGCCAACAGCCTCACTGTTTCTTTCCCTTCAATCACTAACTGAAGATTCGGTGGACCCTTGGAGGTCACCCACATGCAAAAATGGAGCACAACAAACCTCAGCGCATCGGACAGGTGAGCGCCATTGGAAATGGAGCGTGTGCTATCCAGTATCGCTGAGATGGTGATGGCAGCTGGTTCCATTTTTAAGGTGAGAAAAGGAAAGGGCGAGTCGATATCAGGGTTCTCTTTGAAACATATTTGTTTATGTAGGAATTAAGGTTCCTGGGGCAAGTTTTGTCAAAGATTCGGCAAGTGAAGGGTTTCAGGTCAGATATGAAACCATGGCATGAGGTCACAGCGGGTGAGCTAGACCATTTTGGAGCTGAACGGAGAACGAGTTGTGAGAGCAGTGCGTGGGGTGAGCAGAAGGGATCAAATAACAGAGAAAATGAGATCTCTGCATTACCTCCACCTGTGCCATCGAATTTCCCTCAAGATTCTTACTCTCACCCATGAATGAATATTGGGTAAGGCACCAGAGTCCTTGATAAAATGCATTCACAGCGCCCCTGTCATGAGAACGTTACGGTCCAATAGATTCAACAAGTTAGCTACCCCGAGATACAGGCTAATACACTTTGGAGGCACTAGCTTTAAAGTGCGTGCACCAAGTTTATGGGATTCTCTTCCAAATAGTATATGCAGTATCTCATGTCTTACTAGTTTCAAGACGGCCATAAAAGCCCATTTGTTTTACTCAAAAGCACCATATTACTTTCTCTTCGGTCTGGAGCCTGGCTCCTGATCTGGTCTTCTACTGTGTTTGTAGGTCATGTGTATGTCCCCCTGTGCGCACTGAGGCATATGGGCGTGAGGCGCGATATAAGAAATTAAACAATAATAATGATACTTTTGTTTTGATTAGTTGAAGCTGCTCTAGCTAATTTTTGTTCCATCTTAACTAGAGGGTGTTGCTTTAAGCAAGATATGAGAAGACAGGAGCTCTGGTCACTTCAATTAAACACGTCATTTCCGGGACAATGTGTTAATTTGGCATTGGAATGAGAGTTTGTTGTTAAGGATCATCCATAGGTTCATTCTTTGTCAGAGCGGGATGGAGCCACAAGAGGTGGCCATTTGAACATTAATACGCTGTCGCTAGGGAGCCCAAAGAAAGATGATTTCTGTCTGTGAGGCGTTCAGGCGTAATTCTAATAAATGGTCCGGTCCTTGAATTTTTGGAAGAGGTTGGTTATATGTGGGTTATTATTGTCATACTCCAGAATTGGTTGAATCGTTAAGCTGCGTTCAAATAGCTCATAAATATGGGTGACATGGATTTATAAGGTCTGCCAAGAGTTTAACACACATATGTTAAACAGGCAGAGTGGTATAAATGATACTTGGACAAAATGAGCCCATATCGACACTACTGAGAGGTATCTTCTAGGAGGGGGGTAAATTGTCCCCGGTAGTTCTGCCTATACCCATTTGGAGATTTAGTCTTTGCCATATTGTTTGATGGTTAACCCTTTTGTAAGCAGCAAATAAGTCAGGGCGCAGGAGATCTGTAGGCATGTTGTGGTCAAGTCATTTCAGCAGTTCCACTTTTTTCAAAAAGAAAATGTATTGTGGATTAGTTTAATTCATTAAAACTGTAACCACGTTTCGTATCAAAATACATCTCCAAAATATCAAAATACACATCTCTCTTAAAACATATTACAAATCAACTTACATATCCAAATGATCAAAGTACACATCTTTCTAGCACTTCCGCTTTCATGAACAGGGGTTTCCCTAGTCAGTGCAGAATGCTGACTGGTTTTCATGGAGGTGCTGATTCTCTTTGCTGGATGGGGCAAGTTAGGTGGCGTTTGTTGTTCTAGTATTTTTGTGATAAAAGAGATAGTAGGTATTGGTATAAAATGTTCAGGGACATCCAGTTCGGCCTTAGAAATATTTGGGAGTGGTGTGATGGAGGCTGTCCTTAATTAGGATGGTATGATCCGTGCTGTTAGTGAAATGTGTGCCCAAGTCTCCTGCTAGGTGATGGATGCTAGAAGTGTGGGGGGCGTGGGGGACAGGAACTCCTCTACACTCCATGATGGCACTGTAGGAAGAGTCTGGGGGATGCCCTGGAGCACCCTGCTGTTGCATCATTGCATAGCAGGGGATAATCCTATGGAAACTACAGCTCCCAGAATCCTTTTGTGCTGGGATCAGATTAACCAGACCATAGAGGCACAAACAAAGTCTTACTTAGAGGAATCAATCCCAGGGAAATTAGCCAGGGGGGGTTAAGCTCCATCCAGAGTTCATCCCTCCCTATTTTCAAATGTGAGCAGGTCCCTTTAAGTTGTTATGAAGCAACATCTCTTACAAAAACCCCAAACCCAGCCCAAGTGGATAATTTTAATGTCTGCCGAGCGGGAAAAGGCTGCATTTTAAGATGTCATGGGATCTGTGGCTGGGTCTACGACCCAGGACATGCCCAAAAATAAAGGAATGTGTAAATATAGTCTAGTGCACAGGAGGCGGGGGGAGGGGATTCATTGCACATCAACACCAACACTTAGATCTTTTAAATCAATCTCACACCCTCAGTATCCAAGTGGAAGGCCCAGGCCCAAGGCAGGCAGAGCTATACAGGGTGACATTGTGAAATCCTATTATTGGCTGCCTCATTAGCCACACCCCGGGGGAATCGCCAGAGAATGCCCGATCACAACCTAGTCCTATCCACTGACTCCAGATGCAAGCCATCGGCCAGAGAACCAGCCAGTGGGAGAGGCCAGGATCCTTTAATGGACCCACAGCTTCAGTAAGTTTGTGGGTTGCTGGAGAAGAGGTAGGATGGTGTTTGGTGACAGTCGGTAAGCAGACAGCGAGAAGAGTGCAGAGACAGTGGAGGAGACAGAAGGAGCAAAGTGGAGTAGAAGAGGGAGGGTGAAGCAGTCGAGGGGAGTCAAAGTGCTGAAGGAAGCCTGGAAAGGACAGAATGAGAAGGTTGGAGGAGAGTAGGTAGCATCAGGAGGTTGGAGATTGCAAGGAGGATGCTAAAGAGTTTTGGGAAGTTGTTAAAAATGGAGATTGGAGAGCATGTTGCCCCTGAGCTATCCTCCTGACACAGTTGTTGGAAGATGCTGATAAAGCTGATAAGGAAGGAGTCAGAGGTAACGAGGAGGCAGGATATCTGTTGGAAGAGGTTGGGAAGGGTCAGAAAGAAAGAAGTAGAGTTAAGGTGGTGGTGGCTAAACAGTGTCCACTGGAGAACGTAGGTACAGTAAAGAGAGGAGGCAAGGTTAGGGAGAAGGAGGTTAAAGAACAACAAGTGATAGAAGAACGTGCAGTCATGGAGAGGAGGGGGCAGTGCAGTATAGGAGGAACCTGGAAGTGAGACTTCGATCTGACAAAGTGGAACCAAAGATGGATGGAGGAACAAGCAGGTGGCATGATGACGATGATGTAGCACTGGTCCAAAGACAGAGCAGGACGGGTTAAGACCTCCCCAGATTATGGACCTCCAAACCCATCGTGGCCAATTCCTCTGAGCGGCGTTTCGGACAATTTCTAGTTCGATGGAGATCCGTTAGCTCATGATAGTAGTGGGCTGCAGGAATGTGGTCATGGATGGAGATCCATTAGCTCAAGATAATAGTGGGATGCAGGATTGTGTTCTGTGATGGAGATCTGTTAGCACATGATGGTAGTGGGCTGCAGGAATGTGGTCATGGATGGAGATCCATTAGCTCAAGATAATAGTGGGATGCAGGATTGTGTTCTGTGATGGAGATCTGTTAGCACATGATGGTAGTGGGCTGCAGGAATGTGGTCTTTGATGGAGATCCATTAGCTCAAGATAATAGTGGGATGCAGGATTGTGTTCTGTGATGGAGATCTGTTAGCACATGATGGTAGTGGGCTGCAGGAATGTGGTCTTTGATGGAGATCCATTAGCTCAAGATAATAGTGGGATGCAGGATTGTGTTCTGTGATGGAGATCTGTTAGCACATGATGGTAGTGGGCTGCAGGAATGTGGTCTTTGAATGAAGATCCATTAGCTCATGATAGTAGTGGGCTGCAGGAATGTGTTCTTTGGTGGTGATCTGTTAGCTCGTGATAGTAGTGGGCTGCAGGAATGTGGTCTTTGATGGAGATCCATTAGCTCAAGATAATAGTGGGATGCAGGATTGTGTTCTGTGATGGAGATCTGTTAGCACATGATGGTAGTGGGCTGCAGGAATGTGGTCTTTGAATGAAGATCCATTAGCTCATGATAGTAGTGGGCTGCAGGAATGTGTTCTTTGGTGGAGATTCGTTAGCTCATGAAAGTAGTGGGCTGCAGGAATGTGGTCTTTGATGGAGATCCATTAGCTCATGATAGTAGTGGGCTGCAGGAATGTGTTCTTTGGTGGAGATCCGTTAGCTCATGAAAGTAGTGGGCTGCAGGAATGTGGTCTTTGATGGAGATCCATTAGCTCATGATAGTAGTGGGCTGCAGGAATGTGGTCGTGATAGAATTATTTTTCTCCATTCAGTGGTGCTGTTGTGGTGCCCCTGCTAAGGCATTCTGCGTGGCTATTTGTCATTAGTTGATTTAGGCTTCCTCCAATTGTGTTTGGGGTTGAATTGGTCTTTTTTGGTGTCACTAGTTCTTCATCACACAATCCATTCGTTGGATCACTGGTTTCATTCTTTTGGCCATTTTCAGGGTGATGATGTGAAGTGTTTTTCGTAATTTCTTTGATTGGAGTGCCAAGGTCATCGCTTCATCATCATCACCTCCAATGTCTAGCCTCTGTGCCTTAATGCTTACAGTTCCATCCTTATACAATATGCTTCTGCGAATACATCTGCTCTACATCATTGCAAATTACCTATGTTAATAAGGTTGCATATGTAAATACTACTGATTACATACCAGTGGGATTACTTTATAAGTAAATATCTTATGTCTGTAAATATTCTTATTATGATTTATAACAAATCACTGTTTTCCATTGTTGCCTGTGGTAACCCTGTAATGTGTATTACCTGCTTTCCAGCGCCCAGATACCTACGGGTTTGGTGCGCGCTACAAATGCTAAATAAAATAAAAGTTCTGTCTCTTATTTATTAATTTGTCCGAACATAATTATATATTTTTGTTTAATAACACGCTTGACACCAAAGAGCTTTCTAAGCGCGGACCCCGGATTCGTACCTTTGTTGCTTTGCATCATTTTGAGACGAGCGCATTGCCACTGAGCTATACTACCCGTGCCTGATGTATTCCATGGGCTGGTGATGGGAGTCTGGCATGGCAAGAACAGATTGGCGTCTTTAGAATACATGATGCAAAAACCAGGGTCAGATCTATGGGGGTTGTGTTGAAAAAGGTTATGAGCCCCAGAGTGTTCATGGTTGGGGCGAAGAGGCTGCTATTCGCGTTGTCTGGATGATCAAGCCGAAGGATTTGGTGGCCACCATGTTTTTCATGGTGGCTGCATTGCTGTATACCGCTCTGTGCCCACACGGCACAGCTCAATATGATAGGAAGCGGTGACCAAAAGACAGGCCTGGGTTCCAACCAGGGGGCCGTGCCTGTCCCTATACTATGTGGTGAACTTTGTGTTTAGAATTATAATGACAGGGTTGTTATTTGAAGAAAAAAAACATGTATTGTGGAAATAACAGGCACTGGGTTGTTTATTTGTTCCTGCTCAGTAATGGCTGCCTCTGAGGTGTTCCATTATGTTTTATATTCTCTATAAGAGTTTACCGAAACATGCTTCGGTACCAACTATTGGAAGGGTAACCCATGGGATGGATCCCGTATACATGCAGAGCACCAGCTTTGCTTACCCCAATATTGTTGAAGGATACAGAAGGAACCCTGGCTCCAGAAAGGTTCCAGAGCTCTGTGGCCGCGGTTCCTGTGCACTCTCCATTATATGCGATGTTCTCGAGGGCAGCCGCTGAGAGCAGAGCCGCTGACTTGACTATCCGTACATATAAAGGTTTTTCTCGATCAAACATCTCCTAAGGGTCTATCCCAATGGTTATGGGGTGTAAAACACTGATGCACTGCCACAGAAATGGCCTGGGCGACACACAAATATATTTGCTTGTTTGTTTATTTATTTATTATGTACAAAGGTTTTCACTCACATGCTACTGGTGAAGGGGGCAAGCTGTAGTCTCCATTTGACAAGGAGCCGCGAGGGACGGACCTGCCATGTGCACACTTGATCCCTTCCCTGCCAGGGTCAGGACAACCCTGCCCTGCAGGGTTTGATTGAAAGTGCATTAAAAAAAACTTGCCATTCATGGCATAGCCTCGCTCCATAGCAAAACAAAGGAGGTGATGGCTGGAGGGTTTAGAATTAATCACAACCTCAGTCATTGCTCTGGGCAACCGTCCAGACCATCGTGCTTCGCCCGCCCAAGCCATTACAGAAAGGAAAAGACCATTTGCAAATTAGGCTCAGTCCCACCCCAAAATGGGCAGTCCTGCCCAAACTGCTAGGTCACATCCCTTCTGCACGAGACCACAAGCATCGCCAGGCATGTTTCGGCCTTGTTGGGCCTCATCAGTGAGGGAAAGCTTCGGTCTGTGGCCCAGCAGGCTCGGGACCCTCATCTGGGCATACCCGTCACACTTGTAGCGACTACAGCAAAACAAACGAGGATACTCCATTTCCGTATTGTTCATGCTGTATATTTCTACTGGTTTAATATCCAACATACTGTATATAGTGCTTCATATCTAATGTGTACTTTGCATGCTGTCCCCAATCATTGAGCCCATTTTTATCCCCGGTCCCCCGGTACCAACTGGATTGCAGGCTGCTCATGTATCACACTGTCTTTATGTAATACACCATGAGAAGTGAGTGCTACAATCAGTGGTCGTTCGTGTTTCTGTTTGACGAGCACACCTCTTCACAGATAAATGCACATATAAGAAATACACATTATGGAAAAGAAGCCACTTTGTGTATCCTGGAAGCTGACTCAACAATACATCATAAGGGTGCTTAGAAAGCTAGATAGAATTATACGAATAGACTTTGAGCTGGCACGCTTGCATTTGCATATTCCCCACACAAATCACTCAAAAATGTTTTGGAAAGAAAATACACATTTATGAACTAAAGCAACCTCAAACAGTGTCAATTCTTCATAAATATTTTATTAAGTCAGGCCAAAGGTTGGGTAGTTTACTGCTGTGATTCCCAACTACACTAGACAAACCAATGTCAATAGCAGAGTAATTAAACCGTTGAAATCGCAGCACAAGTTAAGAAGCAAAGCTGTCATCCTGATCTTGAATGCTTCAAAAAGGGAATAAGTGAGAAACTTTATTCAGCAGAGGGTGGAAGGGGTTTTAGATGGGTGGAGCCGCGATATCAGAATACAACAGCAAATCACCTCAGATTGGAGATTCCTAAATGCGATGGGAACTATTTCAGCAAATTAACTCCAAATGCCTACGCTCATTGGTACAGAAGCAACATTTACAAAGGGGGTGATAGCAAGCATTAATGCGGCTTAGAGCCAGTGGTGCTAACGGTTTCCGCCAGTGACCTATGCCTTTGGACTGAGCAGTCGTCCGCTGCCTCAAAGAGTTCAGTTCAAAGTTCCCTATCATCAGAGAAATGCCACAAGAAAAAAGTGAAAGGGAAAAGAGTGAAAATCAAGAGGGGAAAAGTCCAAATAAGAGGAAACAAATCTGGAAAAACAAAAAGGAATACATGACAAAAATAAGCCATACCTTGGAAAAGCCTAATGATAACAGGCAGTAAAAGGGAAAGTCGCCCCGGGAACCCAAGGAGGAGGAAGAGGTGGAAGAGGGGGAAGAGAGGGAGTAGGAGATGGAAAGGAGACGGAGGAGGAGAATAAGGAGAACGGGGAAAACACGAGATGAAGCAGAAGCACTGCCCTGACCATGGACGCCAGAGGCACTGAGGGAACTCTGAAGGATATATTCTGCGTGGCGTTCTAGATGATTCTAGGTGCCAGGCTTGCACATGCGCGCCTCCTGTCCCTGGCTCAGCAAGTTTTGTTCTTCCATTTGAATTTCAGGAGTTCTGAATGGTCTTCCAAGACACCGGTGGCAAAGCGGGCCCATGGATTCCACCGAGTGATCACCAGACCACGGCTGCATCGTCCCGGCAGAATGGTTTTACTTTCAAACATTACCATATTTTTTAATTGTCATTTTTCCTTGCTAAAAAGTAAGAAATACGGCAGATAGTTCAGAGGTAGCGCTCCTAGAACCACATAAGACCACAAGATTAACTTCAGTAATTGGTTATTTACAACACACCCAGAGGTTTCAATGTGCGGATCCGAGGATCGAACCTGTGTTGCTCTGCTCATCTTGCTTCTGAGGCGAGCGCGTTGCCCCTGAGCTATCCTCCCAAGACATTGGGAGGCATTGCTCCCCCTCCCATGAGGCATTGCTAGAGGGACAGCTTTCGGGCTGTAGTCTTGGGTCCTTTGTTTATAGCTTCGGATAGCTCACGAGCTACAACCAAAAGGCTAGCTAGCCCAGAGTCCAGACAGCCCCAACATTAGCATATACCCGGATCTTTACCAGACCCAGCAACACCCCTGGGAAATTCCCTAAAGACTAAGTAACACTCGGATTAATACCTACACAGATAGTAACACCATTTCCCACAATCGCCCTCATGTGTGGTTGGAAGAAGTGTGTCATGTCCTCACACAAACTCTGCGCTGCAGAATCACTTGCTCAGCAGAGAGAGAGGCCACGCGGGCCCGAGTCAAGGGAGTTCCCGGTTTCTGTTAGTTTGTCTGCGCGGGCCCCGCCTCTCTTCGTGTTAACCTCCGGATCAGAAACGCTTGATTTAAACAGGCAAGCCAACCAAAAAGAAAACAAGGGCAGCTTTCCAATTATCTCCCTATCCCGAGGGAGAATTTGGTTCCGGCCTCCGTCTTTTCGCCGGATGCATCCTGTCCACGCAGGAGGGTTGCCTTTCTCGGCAAGGCGCCGGCGGAGTGATGCAATCACCACGCAGGGTGACGCACCGCCGGGCGCGTAGCGCTGCAGGAAGCGACCTGCTCGTGACTCTCTGGACAAGGAAAAGAATGGCGGACCGGGAGTGAGCACGACTCTACACTGCTTGGCAGGCAGGGCCGGCGGTGAGGCCAGCAGTACTAGCACTTTCAGGCTAGGCTGAGGAAGTGCTGGGTGACTGCTTCCTTGGGTAGAATGAGAGAGAGCCTTCCTCTACAGCATTGATCCTCCCTGGAGTACAAATATTGTTTCCACCTCCCCCCACAAGCTACAGCTGCTTATATTTTCTATTAAAAGCAGTCACCGTGAACCCTTTTAAAACAGCCTTGCCCCTCCCCGCACATCCTTTGTGCCACCCTCAGGGCGGCCAGCCCCTCACTTTGAAGACCACTGCTCTACAGTGTTGATGATCATGATAGGTTATTTATAACGTGCTTAATACCCAGAGGTTTCTAAGAGCGGATCCGGGGATCGAACTTGTGTTGTCTTGCTTCCAAGGCGAGCACGTTGCAGCTGAGCTATCTTCCCGAGACAAGGTGAGGCAAAGCACCCTGCACGTTGCACCTCGTGTGATAGGAGCCTCAGCTAAGAACTTTCCCTGCCATGTGCCACCCCAACTCCCACATTATCACCTCAGCCCCAGAAGGACCTTTCCTGTGTCGGGAGGATAGTTCAGGGGCAACGTGCTCACCTTGGAAGCAAGACGACACAGTGCAACCCAGGTTCGATCCCCGGGTCCGCACTTAGAAACCTCTGGGTATTAAGCATGCTTTTAATAACCTATCCTATCATATCATAGCTAACCCGTGGGCAATGCCCCTCACAGCTAGCCCTTCTTTACCACGTCCCAGCCCTTAACAAACATGAGGGTAGCCTTCAACTCAGAAACAGGTGCCCCATTGCCCTCACAAAAAAAGATAACACTCCTCCTCTACCAACAACAAACAAGCCCCATATTATGATCGAGGCTTTCCGTGGTCCTCCTGATGACAACAATCGCGCCAAAGGGAGTTAAGGAGGGGCGCAATGATGGCGACATAGGAGAGTAGGGATAAGAGTCATTGGAAGAACCAGTTAGTAAGGTAAGATGTACCCCTTCAGCGAATATTCCGCACACCATTCCCTAAAATATGTGGGGACATAACTATGAGGTTGCCGATGCATTAACCGTGAGTTCATAAATAAGGACTGCATCTGTTGCGTCTTTATTATCGGTTTGGCCCCTGATGGGGAAACTATAGACTCATAGTCCTAAGTGGGTGATTGGCCAATATGATGGCAGGAATGACAAATAGACATGGGTCGGCTGGGCCAGGCAGCAGCACTATACATGTTCAGAGAAGAAGCCCACTGGAGCTGCCATGCCGAGTCCTGGTGGACCGACCTTCAATACAAGGAGGCAGCCTAACCGCTGCTGAAGATCACACCATGGAAAGATCGGAGCACATCCTGCTTAATGCATGTGGAGAAAGCGCGCATCTCTTCCCTCGTCACAAGCATACACTTACTATAGCACGAGGCTCTATTCGGGCTCTATTCAGGTCGAGGAACGAAATCCTACATAGATTGGCAAAAGCGTTTTTTTCAGCGGCCAACGGATTTGGACACGACTTCCTGGGTTTCACCGTGTGCAGGTTGCACCTTAGGAAAAAAGGCGGGTCCACGCCGAAAAATAAGTGTCTGAGCCACAATGACTCACTTCATGGAAGAGTAGCAGCCAACTTCCCTATACGTTTGGCCAAAGTCTTAAGAATTACAAACAGGAACTTAAAGGGCAAAATGCCACATCCTCACCGCGAGTGCTTCCAAACAGAGGTTTTGATCTGGCGGGAATGGGAGGTTTTGCCTCAGCAGATTTCGTCGCAACAGATTTCATCAAGTTTTTTTCAACAGGTTTTGCCGAAAATATATGTGCGTTTGGGCTAATAATTAATGTCGGGTGTGCAGGGGATCCCCCACCATTATATTTGCTGCAAAATCTAACGTTGAAAAAAAAGATTAGATGAAATCTACCACAATGGCAGGGTTTTCCCCCAGTACCGTGCCCAGCCTTACCTATGGTTCTCCAAAAGTATTTACTTCTGTCCCACATAATCTAGAATTGCCACAAAGCCATTGAATGTGAACATGTTCTGAAAAAAAATCCAAAACCTGCACTAAATTACAAAACAAAAGGAAAAAGCAACAATCAAGAAAAGAACCCCAGTTTCTTGCTTAGGCCCATGTAAGGCTACGTGATGGAGGAGTTTCTACCACTGACTCTTTGCCTGCCCCCACAAACACCAATTTCTTGGGTGCCAATTTTTTACATTCCAAAATGTCTCTCTGGAAATTCTTGCGGTGCGTAATGGACACGGGATGGGGGATTTCACTCTTGTTTGATTGCCATCTCGCTGAGCCAACATGGCTGCCAGCTCTGGGGAGATACTCTGGTGGACACTGGTTACTAGAAGCATCTGTCCCCCACCTTTGGTGAACGTCCAGGCAATTGGCAGGAACGTCAGGAAGGCATGGCGGAGGTCCATCTTCCAAGGTCAATGAGCATTGCCCATCTTTTCATAGCCACACATGTCCTGGGAAGGAAAGAGTTCCTGTGATGCTGCCCCAAAAATCTCGCAGATCTCCTGAGACACCAATTGTGCATCTACAGACTTCTTAGAATGAAAGGAACCCCCTGCTCCGGTGATCTGCCAGCACAGTGCCCACCCCTGATGTAAATCCCTGCAAGGAACAACAGCTTCTCTTCAGTCCATGACCCTTATCTGCAGGGAGTACCCCCTTGCCGGCTGATGTATTCTCACCCAACTATACTGTGAGATTCCAACAGGACAATTGACTCGATAATGTCATAGGAGGAGAGCCAAATTCTTCAGTGCCATGCAAACTGGTGCAGTGGTATCCAACCACACGCGGCTCAGCAGGCTTGCAACTCCCCTCCCCACCACTATCCGTGTCCTTCCATCTTTAATAATTATTTACGATGCTTTAAAAAAGTATTGGTTCAAGTAAATCTTCCCTTGAAATAGCACATTGTTACTTTTTCTCTATGGGAATTGGTTCTAATTATGTGATCGTTGTTTGAGGATGTTGTTTACATGTTTTCATGATGCGCTGATTTATTCAGAGCCCTGATACCCTTAGGTTCGGGATGCCTTCAATACATTTGAAAAATAAAATAAAAAGACTGAAGATAGCCTCCAGGGGTGCTCCCTGAACCAACTCCCCACCACAGCTTCAGAATGCACTGGTGCACATTACCTGCTGCAGCCTCTGGACTTTACGGTTATGTCACAGGAGGAGGATTCAATAAAATGGTGCCCTAGCACCTTGAAACGTCTCTTGTGCTAGATGGAATTACCAATAAATATCTCAGACCAAATAACCGGACAGACTCAGGAAGTATGGCAAAATACTACTTTATTCTCAGTTCACTAAAGCAGGGAAAACTGGCGAACAACGGATTGATGCTCGCACACGCACACATAAACTTGATTATACAGAGGTTATAGACCCCCAATATGCGTCATCTATGACGTCATGCTACGTGGCAAACTAAAACCTATTGAGGGTACGGATTGTTTACAGGAACATATGTATCTATGGTCTACATAGGAGTTAGTACATCATTGGCTGCCCCTTATCTGTAGGGCACACCTTGATTTACCTCTAAATACATATAATACTGATTATAACAGAGAAAATGGCAGCGGATTGGTTTATGCAACATTGTAGCACATTGCGCCACAGACCCTCAGATTGGTTGCCATGCTCACCCAACCTTGGACTTTCGGCTCACTAGAAGCACGTAAGCAAAACGAAACCCAGGTGCTAGAGACACATCAAATTACTCCCCACTTTCCAAATTAGTCCATCATCTCTTATCAGTTCAACCATAAGCCAAAGTTTCCTGTCCGTCGACCTTGTAGCCTGCTCTCTGTTCTAGGACATTTGAGGTAGTGTAAGCACATCACTATCTTCATCCAAAGCCTAATGAATAGCCCTTGTTTTCGACTTCTGAATCATGTGTGAAGAGACTGCAAATTTGTCCATTTCGACCTCTTATTTACTGCTATTAGACTTAATCATACTGGGTGTTCCTGCTCTTCGCGGCCTCTAGAGAGGTACTCACTCTGTCTTGTATAGACTTTATTCACTGTTAATTGTCCACTACTTGGCTCTTGCAAATGTTTTCTTCTTCTTTAATCTAAGAGAAATATGTCTTAAGCACATGGCTTATCCATCAGCCTTGCAATTATTCCTTAAAATAGCACCCTTGATTCCAGGCCAAAATAGACTCCTCTTTACTTTGCATACAAAGCTATTTCTCCATCGTCTCCTGGCTCTGCATCCCTGGTCTGATTCTGAGGTCGCAGGATGGAGTCTTAACACAAGCCGGTGTCCATTTTCCTATCATGACCATCCTAGCCACGTTATATTTTCCTCCATAGAAAGCTTCTATATGTCTGATCTACCCTGCGTTACTGCGTATTTACACTTATTAGTGAGCAAGTTACTTTATCTTATTTATATGTATGATTACTTTATAATTTCGTACATGTTTCTCTTGTCAATGCAGTTACATCGGCACCATTAAGTATTTTCATATTGTTTCTGTATGTCCTCGTATATCTTCTTCATGACATCCCCATGCCCTCTTCAGGTTTCTCTCTGCACTACATGAATCCAATGGTGCCTGCTGGCATCCTTCCACTCTTTCAGTACGAGGGAACATTCGGAACGGTTGCCTAAGTGCATATAATCTCTCATACACTCGATGCAGTATAAGGACAACACATGGGGTCCCACATACAGCTCTTCTCTTGCTGATCCAGTATGACGGCAGTGAGGGGGCAGGAGCTAGGGAAAATGCTTCCCCCTGCTCCTCTGCAACACCCTTAGCACCCCTGAGAAAGGTTGGTCAGAAGCTATCCTGGCTAGAGGGCTTGATAGAAATAGTTTCTCCAGGTCCCGGAACCCTGATATCCACTGAGCAAGTGGATGAAGATGATGCCTTTCTCAGGGGACCATAGAAACACACCGCCATTGGCTCCTGCTCTAGCCCACTTCAGCGGACCAATAAAGCATGATGGTCCCTTAACTTCTTGGCTCTGGATTTCCAGCAGAAACACAACTCTGGGATTCAATTTGGAAGCAATACCCATGAGCACTCACAGTCCTTTATTGGAAACAGATCCCAATGTAGTCCTTTAAAGCAGAATTACCTGCACTCTCGTGTGTATTCACCCTGAGGGCCTTTGGTCCAGGTTTCATGGCCCACTTGGTCCTATGTTGGATTTTGTTTCCCTATGGAGTCCGTCTACTTAAGGATGGCAAATAAAGCCGGAGGGCCCCATGGGGTTGCCCAGCATTTGCGCCAGCATGAAAATGCATGCCGGCACAAATGCTTGGCCATTTGTATGGCAGAGCGGAAGGGAGGTGGTGACACTGCAAGTTGCATTCTGCACTTTCCCTCCGCCATAGAATAAATGAAAATGGAGTGTGATGGGAATCAGCAGCGTAAAAGCCCTACGTAAGGCTTTACGCTGCTTATTCCCGTTACGTCGAGCCGGAAATGAGCTCCCTAAACATTTCCACAGTACTTTTGTGGACCATGCACTGAATTTAACAGCTTGAATGTGGGTAACCGGTTTCTTTTCCACAGACGCGTAGGAAGTACTTTGAGGGAGCCATTGGCAGCAGATAGTTATTGCATTTGGTGTTGATTACCTTGACAAAATAGTAAAAGTGAAAGGCCCCCATTCTGAAAGGGGCAGGCACAGAAGAAAATAAGGGAAAGCAGCGTTTCATGGCTTCTTCTGCTGCATCTGCCCCATTCTGATGCAGGGGAAGAGGATAACTTGCAGTCTGGAAATCTTAAGCAGAAATTCCAAATCAGAGACTCAGTGTGATAGGATGATATGACAGGTTGTTTATAACACGCTTAATACCCAGAGATTTCTAAGCGCAGATCCGGGGATGGAACATGTGGTGCTCTGGCGAGCACATTGCCCCTGAGCTATCCTCCCAAGACTAACCTCTGGAGCTTCCCGCACCATGCAGCAATCCTCAAGTCGGTCCACAGGGGTCATCATTGTGATGCCCCCAGAGAGACCTGATATGGGAAAACTATCCCCGCTTTTCCAGGCACGGCCCGTAGAGATCGATAGATCTTGGATAGACACGGATATCTGCAATGCGTGCCATGCTATCCACCATTGCTGATCTCTGCTGCGTCAGTGCGGTAAAAAGGAACGGGAGGCCAGATGGTCCTGGATTTTCATGGCTTTCACAGCATGGATTTAGTGACTCCTGGATCTGCCTGCACCCTGTATAAAAGCAGATCAGGATCTGGAAGCAAAAGACAGTGCCGCCAGTATCGATAATTCTAGTACGATTTACCAATAAGCAACTTGTCTATTCTTTGCCTCTCCACAATGCTGGAGCATGCAGCAACCTTTGCCCACCACTATTTGGCTACACTTCGGGCTGATTGGTATACCTCATGGTCAAGGCTGTACAAAAACTCATGAACATAGAAAGCGGTGCCTAAATCATAGAAATTAGCAGATATCCATCACATCCAATCAAACATGTCCCACCTTATCTTTTACAAGGGACGATCGGAACAACGGGGCTCATGATGATGATCTGGAATGTTACTGTAGGTCCTATGGGCGCCTTTTGTACTCAGACGCCAAATACGCACGCTTAGATGCAGTTGGCGTAATGGTTCATTACGCGTGATATTTGTAATGGTGATATCGTTCATACCTACATCCTCTGGGGCCTTACTATTCCACGCAAGCCGTGGTATGCTGGAATCAAGAGCCATGAATTACCACATTAACATTTTAGTAAAGCGATAATCAGCCCCCTGTGGGGCTTTATAAGGTTCTCTCTTGCAGAGTGGCATGTAATAGGTGCATTGTGCAGAATTATTGACCTCTGTTAGAGAGTCGCTCGACACGTGCGCATTGCCTTATAGAACAAAGTTCTGTCGAAATCCACAACAAAAAGGACAAATAAGTGGCAGGAAAATAAAACACTAACAGAACAGGCTCCAACTTGTATAAACGTGCTAGAAGGAAATCGTCTAGCAATCAGAAAGGTGGAACTCTGGCAACCCGATCCAAGATGGCGCTGGATATCCACATGAAATGCAAACTTGCGGAATACATCACTCACTGCCAGATCCGGGATTTGCGGGGCCTTCTGAATTACACGTGTGCCCATTTGAAAGTCTAGTGCAGCACGAGCAATGAAAATTCCAAGCATTAAACAAGAGACAATTTTGATATGCTTATGAATGGCCCTATTAAAATAAATTGCGCCATGTTATACTCTGTTCAACTGTGATTGCCGCTTTTTTCAAAGGTCATAAGCCTGTAAACTGAATCTCTTCTGAGGACTCGCAATTTTGGCAGATATGACCCAGTCAGAGAACACTAAAATTGTAGAAGGAGCATGGGCAAATAGTTAAGAGGCAAAGCTGGGCTTTAAGCCCAGTCAGCACTGCGTTGTAAAAATATATTTTTTTTAAAACAACATGACAAATCTACACAGCCATATATTAATGCGGGAAGTAGGAAGAGTATGGGTTTAGCTTTACATTTCTCAGTCTGAATAGATGTCTTCAAGTTATGGAATGTAAATAATTCAAATGAACATTTTAAATACGGGGCAAAGGGTATTTGTTACTCTGTTAAATTGTCTCTGTTACCTGTCCCAGGAGGATAGCTCAGTGGCAACGTGCTCGCCTTGGAAGCAAGACAACATGGAGCAACACAGGTTTGAATCCCAGGACCGCGCTTAGAAACCTCTGGGTATTCAGCGTGTTACAAATAACCTATCATATCATATCATATCTTGAAAAGGGAGAGATTTCAGTAGCCCGTGGAAGCGATGTGGGGACTTTAGATGCCAAGATGCCACCAGTTATTAACCACCAAAAGATACATATAAATAAGGGAGACTTGCTGCCAACCACCGCTGATAATGAGCTACCTTTCAAGCCTGTGCAGACGAGTTAAGGCCTTGGTGAGACCCTCATGCAGGACGCCTGAGGAGTGGTGATAAGGATACAACACTTTTCGAATCCCGGCATTGGTGGTCCCCCGCAGCACGAAGACCTGGGCAGCGGGGCAAGCACTGACCTCACCCTGGACCAAAAATAGCCCCCAGGAGCTAGCTCTAAAGATAGAGCAGCAACATATACCTTAACGGAGGAGCCTGAATATGTAGATGTTCCAGGTGAGGGTGAGGGGGGGGGGTCAGGCATATACGCCTTCTGGCAAGGGTAGGGTTTGAAACGTTGGTTTGATTCAAAGTGCCTCGCAAATTCATGTTACCTTAGGGTATTCTGGCGCATTACAATTAATAAAACAAACAAACAATTTCCTGTCAGTGGAAATACACTCACCATCCTTCTGTTACCGCACCCTAATATATACGCAGAGGGGGCCTAACCCGTAACTACTCTCTCTAGCACAGTGGTCTTCAAACGTTTTTGGCCTGGGCCCCCCTGAGCAAAATTTAGGCAGGCCGCCCCCCCCAAAAAATGCCAAATGGGCAGTATGTATTGCATGCCGTCACCGCACCCTACTCCCAGTATAGTCCCTGGGCTCCACCACCTGCTCCCATCACAGTTGCTGGGCTCCCTCATCACACTACTACCCAGTCCCTGGGCTCCCCGACCCCATCACAGACCCTGTGCTCTCCCCCCCTGCTCCAACCATTATCCCATGGATCCCACCCATCCTGCTCCCACCACAGTCCCTGGGCTACCCCCATCCCATTCCCAACACAGTCCCAGGGCCAGTGGCGGCGGGTGAATTTTTTAAGTGAAGGTGCATAACTATTTCCCCCAAAAATGCCATAACGACCGAGCGCAGCGAGGGTCCCCAAACCAATAAAGAGGGGATCGGGGGGGGGGTTTCCCCCTATAGATTTCTTTTTAAAATAATGGGTTAACATGTTGCATTGTAGAGCATATTGTACAAAAAAATGGGTAAATCGCCAAACAGTTTGCAATTGGTGCTGGGGGGGCCCAGGGGGCAAGCATGACATTTTTTACTGGACATCTATGATAGATGTACAGTAGAAAGATCCCACCACTGTCCCTGGGCCCCACTGGGTCTAACACAATCAACATGATTATGTGTGTATGTATGCAAGGCGCTGGGACGTCAAGGGGGAACGCATGGTATGTTTGACTGGACATCTATGATAGAAATACAGTAAAAAATATCATCCCTGTCCCCTGGGCTCCACAGCGCTTCAGAACAAGAGACGATTTTGGCACGTGGGTAGGGGGATTGTGCAACAAAGGCATTTAGGCATTTTTAAAATGCCTTTGTTGTACAACCCTCTTTCACCCCTCTATCCACCACTTGCCAAATCAGCTCAACTGACCAAAACAAACACACACACACACACACATCACCATACACTCACTCATAACACAAGCATACATCCATCCAAACATATGTTTAAATAAATCAAAAAATTAACATAAAACATACCTTCTGCATTGGCCTGTGTGTGGATGCTAAAACGCCATGCTCCAGGCTGCTCTGTCCGTATGTGCGAAGAGGCACAGGAGCTCCCCCTCACACATACAGACATGCAGTGCCCCAGCCTGCATTTCCAATGAGCTATGCAATGCTGGTGAAGCAAAACGCCCCAGCCTTGCATGGCTCAGTGAACATGTGCGGCTGGGGAACTGAACTGTCAAAGGGAAATTGTGTTTCCCTTTGACAGTTCAGCCAGCCCAGGAGCACTCCCTCAGCTGGAAAAAGCAGCTGAGGGAGTGCTCATTGTTTCATTGGGCTGGCTCCTTAGCTCCTCCATAATGGGTGATGGGGCAACTGGGCAGGCGCCCCCTCGCCATTATGGATGAGCCTCCAGGCTCGGACTGGCCTATAGGGCAATGCCTGTACCAAAAATGCTAGGGTGGGCCAGTCAAAATGGGCCACCTTTTTGGCCAATGTGGGCCAGTTTGATGAGTTACTTCACTATGCAGTTAGTCAGTTTAACTATTGTTGCTGAATAAATATTCTTTAAATATCACAATTTACTTGCATTTTAACACAAAGCACCCACTTGGGTACTGTTCAAACAGTCTGTGACTAAAGGAATGAATATCCATTTAAACTGTGGCCCACTTTCTACATTGGTGCCTGAGACAGTTTCATGCTTCAGCCCGACCATGTGAGACGCCCCTGGCCATTTCTTCCAATCTAAAAAAAAGAAAATATATATATAATATATATATATATATATATATATATGTATATATTTTTTTTTTTACATTTCATGCTGGGCTCTCACGGCCCCCCAGGGATGCAGCCGCGGCCCCCTGTGGGGGCACGCCCCTCACTTTGAATACCGCTGCTCTAGCATAATCAGCGTGTTAGGTGGGCTGGGCAGACATGCTCTTCCCGCCCTGTGGGCACCGGTGATGCCAGCCTTCCTTATGTGTTAGGGTTGTGCTTGCCAGGCCATGAAAAAGGACCTGCCACTGCGCATGGCCAGCTTATGTTCTCTCCAATTCTCAGGAGCATGCAAGCTGGCGGCTCATCGTGTTGCAACATGTCTTCCCGGGCGGCAACCCCCCACCCCGACCCCACCACCCGCCATCAACTACCAGCAACATATGCAGGTTTCTGAGAAATGGAATCAAGGGGGCTTAACACGTTTGTTGTGAGGCGGCAAGGGATCAGAGTGGGATCACTCCTAAGACGGGATCAGAGCCCGCTGTAAAATACTTGTAAAAACAAGAAAGGGCAGCTTAACTGTCATGCTACTGAGTGCACGAGAACAGCTGACTCGGTGGTTTGAATGAATGTGTTCTAGTCTAGCTATAATACTTTAAATGCATACATTGTCTCACTCTGTCTCACTACCTCACCTCATCCCCAGATCCGCCAGAGAGCCAGGGGACCACTCCGGTGGTGATAGTGTATCCTTAAACATTAACATTGCACTGATGGAGTAAGATGAAGAAAAGTACACTGAGCATCATTTTTCGAGATCAATGTAAGGTTGGGGAACATGTTTTGAGTGTTTCATTGCTTTTAAAAAATTAAGTTGGGGACTACTTCTCGAAAATACCCACAGTTCCTTGTATGCAAAGATGTTCTGTAAGGTTCACAGCATTGTCCTGCGCACTAATATTAATTATTTCTTACACCACTAATAGTCATAAGATCGCAAATGGAGTCAGCAGGCATCACAAGAAAACAGGTGTTATGATAACACGTTTCTTCTCCTATATGAACCGCCCAGTGCATTTCTCTGGCTTCTATATGCAGTAGTGGAGCCCTCAGGAGGGCCCGATGGCTCCTAGAAAGTGCCCCGGAATGATCATTTCCCTGGCTTCCTGGGTGGCAAATAATTTTTTCGCACCTGTGTTTGTTTCCAGCAATGATTCGCTCATTTATTTTTTTATTTTGAAATTTGTATAGCGCACCCAACCCAGAGACATCTAGACGCTGTTCTTGACAGTAGTGAAAAATAAACACACAATATTTACATGGTGACGCATTACATCCCACATCTTAAGTTACAGTGTTCATTTAGTTGTTAGTAAAGTCCAGATTTCTGATAGAGAATTTCTTTAGTAACTCCTGTGTGAAGAGCCACGTTTTCGGATGTTTGCGGAAGGTCCAGAAGGAGGATTCTGACCTTAATGCGGCTGGTAATGTGTTCCAGTGTTTGGCAGCTACCACTGGAAAGCTATTTCTACTGCCTTGGCAGCAGTTTACAAAAGGCAAAGGACCTGCCCTTGCGGGTATGCCACATTGGGTGGGCCGGGCGGAGGAGCCACAAGGGGGGTCTAGGAGTGGCTATTGTTGACGCTCAGAGAACCCCGGAGTAAACTGGTTACCCAGTAGGGCGGCCATGCCGGTTTCACGCGGTCGGGCCGGCGGATTAGCGGAGCGGTGTGAAATGACCCATAAAAAGGGTGGGCAAAAAGTGCAAAGGGCACAGTTTCTCTATCATACCTTGGGGATTTCACATTGCTGTGTTCCTGGCGTCCGGGTCCAAGCAAACCTGACTGCCAGCACCATTGTGCTTTTGGTGTTTCGCCTTGCTGTTCCAGATTTTCCCGAGTCGGCGAGCCGGAAACATCGAGGAGGAAGGTTTTTTCACGGGCGCGCCAGCATGTGAGGAGAGGCTCCGAGGGGAAGCAGTTGAGCGAGTGTGGATTTGGGTGGCGGCAAGAGACCATGAGTGGAGAAGAGAGCACTATTGTTTGTGCAGAGAGCCGCGTGGTTGATAATTGTGAGCAGGGTTGTTGATGGTTCCAGGGTATTGTGAGCGGGAAGCCGCGTGGTTGTAGTTGTGCACAGGGTCGCTGAGGTACCGAGGAAGAGAGCCGTGTGTGTACAATTTAGGGCAGTATCTTTGATATACTAGGGCATTGCGAGTGGAGAGCTGCAGATAACAGATTGGGGCTAACTAGATTTACTTTTGTAGTTCAAATGTACTCAAATCGCCAGAGCGTTGCGGGCAGCGAGGCGTGCTGGGCAACCGACGTCGGGGAGGAGATTTCCTGACAGTTGACAGCATCCCTGGCACAGCAGTATAAACCACAGGCATCACCGGAAAAGGGCGATTGTTTCATATTGTTTCATAGGGTAACTGATCGATTCAGGGCCTCATTAGGAGGGTTCTATTTACGACACTTTAACGCCGTGCTGGCAACAGATATTGCAATAAGCACAAAATTGGTTGCACAACACTTGCAGATATTCAAAAAATGATTTGCGAACTTCTGCTCACATGATTTAAGAATTATAAAACACTGGTAAACATTACCTTGGGATAGTATTTACAGTATTGAGTCTTAAGATATCTAGGAGCCGCAGTTTAAATTAATTAAGGGCACCATGGACCCTTGAAAGTTGGTGGCGATTATCGCCATGAAGCAGGGGAAGAGCTTAATGCCACACTTGCTTCCAACTCGGGAACCCTGGCGATGGGGGACGGAAGTGGGATACCAGTCAGTACCGAGGTAGGGGCAGAGGACCCCTTACCGGCCCCTATGACAGAAGATGAATGTGGCACCTTGGGCTGCTTTCCCCCAGTGAAATAAATGAAGGTAGCAGCAAAAATTGGGCACCTCCTCCCACTTCACCGGTAAAGGTAGTGCTGGTGATAACCCCCAAAGCCACGGTAATGATAGACCCAAGTGAGAGGAGGCTGGGGGAAAGAGTGGAAGAAGGCCTTAGAAGAGTCTGTGCACTGCAAGAACAGGTTCTAGACAGCACTACAGAGGGGCCCGTATCAGGCCTGATGGAGCCAAGAGGAAACCAAGCTGAAACAATGGGGGTTTCCCTCGAACAACACACGGGCAATGGTGCGGGATATGGGTAGGGTGCTGCAGTGTCAGGTGTCCCGAGGGGTATGCTATTGTAGGGCAACTCCCAGCGATCAAACTAAGAAAAAAGAACCTGCTAGGGAAAAAGGCTAGGTGTTAATCCCCCACCCTCATTGGCTGCTGCTATATACATACTTATAATTACGTATAGCCCATATTCCAATTGGTTCCGCTGTCTTCTCACTCCTCTTCACCAGACATGGGCAACGCCCTTGTCCATCATGGAATGCTGATAAGCGATTGGTTAACATCAACTAGCACCACCCTACCTTCAATCCTAACCACATGACATACTCCTGGTTATCAACATGAACTCAGTGGGCAACTTCGAGGTGAGCTTGGTCCTGTTGAACAAAGCAGACCTTTTCTCATCCCAGACATGTTGGCGCCCACCCATCATGCCCTCCTCAATATATGGGCATCTTTCGTAGCTCTCCGTGGCACAAAACATAGATCGTGTCATTCTCAGATTTCTCCTTTATCAGTTCCCCTGCCCAAGAGTGAACATAGTGTCCCACTAATCAATCCAGTTCCCAAAGAATTTAGGGCCCATTTCCCCGTACATCTGGTAGTTCAAATAGAGTGACCATCGTTCCGGTGGGTGATAGTGTCTTAAAACTTGGTTCATGTTTTGGCATCCCAAGACCTCTGCCTTCGCTCCCAGGAATACAACTTTGGTACTAAGCCGTAGCCCTTAACTTCTTTGACTGCACACATTCCTACCCAATTAGTTCAAAGGCGTCACTGATGTGGGGGCTATGCGTGTTCCTTTGCTGCGCCTGGGAATCAGGAAGCAATGGTGATGCGAGTTATAAGGCCTTGTTCTTCTGTGTTTGTGTGAAAAACATGGCCTTCAAGGATTCAGGCTTACTTGTAAATGCAGTGTTAGTTCAGGTTATGACTGTTGTGTATATATGTATACTGCATCCTACGTAATTCAATTGCAACATTACTGAATAACTTTCCCCTGTATGATTTCCCACTCCCGCCAATTATCCCCACCCATAACACCCGGCCCCTCCCCCTACACTATTCAGTGCTCATTTCCATATGTTAATGTATTTCTTGCAATCTAAATTGTCTAGGAGTGGCGGTGGTCTGGACGTGCATCCCAACAGGATTGCCATTTGGGGGAATTTTTGGGGAATAGCACGGGGGAATCACAGCAACAGGCTTGGTTTTCCCTGTCCATCAAAGGCATCTGGTCAGCAGGTGATAGAGGCAATGGGGGTGCCCTCAACCCAGAGTGAGGTGGTAAAAAGTAATGGGACACACCCACCAACAGCCGGGGGTGTAAAGGAAACTCCGGTAGGGCTGGTGATCCTGCGTGAGGACACTGCAAATCGTGGGCCCGCGGTACAGTAGGCCTGGGTCAGTCTCGGAGGGGACACCTGGACTGAGCGGGAAGCCACTGAGGAGGACAAGTGGCACAAGTGCTAAGGGAACAATGGGGGGATTCTAGGGGACACCAGCAGCGTCTACAGATATATCACTGGAGGGAAGCAGGCTGAGATGGTCCCCGCCCCAATTCAGGCAGCTACCCCAGGTATGCTTCAGTGGCATGTGTCGCAGGACACTAAAGAAAAGATTTGGAAGGACAAGTACATTGATATTTTTTCCCTGTTGGATTATAGGAGGGTGGACGAGTGTAAGGTCACAAAGGGGGAAGGGAAGGATAGGACATTCTTTGTGGACATGTCTTTGGCCAATTGGGCCACAGGTTTTGTAATTTTCTCTTTCTCTGTTTATATTACTTGAAAAGTCTCCAGAGCTCCATCAGAAGCTGTTGTCAGATAATCATTTAGTGCTGACTATACATCACAACTGCACCTCTGGGGCTTGGTTAGTGTATGATGAACGGTTCAAGAGGGCTAAGGCAGGGGATGCTAAGATGAATGGGCCACACATTACTGAGAGAGGCCTTTCTTTGGGGACAGCCAGCATGAACATGTGCTGCAAAATACTCTTGTGTACTGTTGGTGACCTGGCTTCTGTTGGAGTATTTGGTGTGTTGCCCTGTAGAACTGAGTGTAAACTATACATTGTTATTCAATTCTTCTGAAAATGCTGCTGCAAAATGTATGTTTTCAACCTTTTATTAAAAATAGATGTCTAAGAGGAAGCGCTGCCCAAAGACCCTTTTAATTTAGCTCAGGTTCTCTTGCTTGGGCCAATTCAGGGAAACCTTTACAACCCTGAACTTCACAAATGTTTTGCCAAAACCACTCAAGAATGTGGTGGCATTGTGGAAGTGGGTCATGAAGGCCCATATGCGGATGGCTTATTAGGTATTGCTCCCTTATTTGACCACACATTGGGAGAATCCAAATCACCCCCTATCCCAAAATAGGACTTTCTCAATAAGTCGCCCCTCCATTCCTGCCACGCTGGAAACTGCCCCTAGGCACAGGCTTTCTAATCCCTCGGCCAGTGAAGGACATAGCTATGAATAGAGCAGGAACACAAGACCAGATTTTAGGGTGTTTTATATCTGCGTCATAGGGCAACTCAAAGCGTTACACTCCCAGACAGGCATAGATCAGAGAGCAGAGGAAACAAGACCCCACCACAGCACCACCACCACTCACTGGTGCACATGGAGTTCTGCCAGGGCTCGCTTTCTATGGATACAGGCTCTGACCGACACCTGCTGAGGTCGCTGCCCCCCCTAAGTATAGTCGTTATTACTACGGGTAGGGGTGGAGAGGTGGGAAGGGGAAGAGGTTCGAGGAGGGTAGGGCTTTGGGTACTGGTAGCGGTCCCGTTCGATCCTTAAGGGAACTGTGGATGAGGAAGAGAACGGAAATCGGATGGGCTGATCTGGACACTGGAAGGGTGGGGGTGGGGTAGGGTGAGTTGGGGTCTGATTGAAGTTGTTAAATATCAAAGTTTTAAGTGTTGGAGGGGCTGGCCTTTGAGGGGTTGAGGGGGAAGGGGAGAGGGGTGAGGGGGGAGTTGGGGCTTCTGGGTGGTATTAAAAATGCTAATAAAGATTGTTTAAAATAAATAAATAAATAAACATACTTCATGGCAGAATTATTTCCCCAAAATGGAATATCCCAGCAATCAATGCCCTTGGTCCAATATCATCTATTAATACCCTGTTGCTCTGTGACTACATTACAATCTGGTGCACGTCAGTCATTTTGCAATTGTTTTGGGATTTACTGTTCTCTTCCTGGTAGCTCTTGGCTTCGCGGGAAACCTGTTCTTATTGCAATGTGTCTGGGTCGAGGTAATGCCTTAATTGTTTTCCTCATCAGCCTTGAGTCAGCCCTTAGTCATGACTGGATCCAGTGTGGAAGAGCGTCAGCCATTTCCCTCAATCAGGCCAGCAATCTCCTCAAACCTTCTGAGAGACAGAAGCATTATCACTCAATATAATATTTCTTTTTGAAGCGGCATTAGATTTTTACGGAGTGAAAATCATTAGAGGATAGTGTCCGAGTTACAGGAAAAGAAAATGTCGGCACAAAATGTACAGTTTACGATGCATTAGCGGGCGTCTATTTCCGACCGCTCTTATTTTGTGCGGGCATCTTTTCTGACCTCTGTGTTTCCTTTTTCGCTTGATAATAGAAAGTCCTACTACATGTGCAGAGTGAAACTCCAAGACTAGCTCATTTTGCAGGAAGGGCTCCGGCTTGCATTGGAGGGGAGGAGCCTGCAAGGGGAAGGATGTTTGCAAACTATGGGAACACGTCCTGGGGTTCCCAGGCAGGATCTCACAAACGGGTGATGATTGTCTCAATTTGGCACAGCTCCCATCACGCTTTTTGTGATCGATTAAAAGCAGGTTAGTTTAGGGATGGGATTGGAGGATGTGGTGTGTCATCCTTTAAGGGAATGTGTTCCTCCCATGTGTAGTGCCCTTTTAACATGGGCCTCCAAGCTAATAAAAGGAGCCCCTGCAGACATGTGCACCAGAACGGCTGCAGACTCCCAAAGAGGAATGACTGGCCCGTCTCTCATTTAGGCCTGCAGGCCCACACCACGTCAGCATGTCATGATGCCGTGGGACCCTCGAGCAAGCAAGGTGGCAAGGGTCTGGATGGTCATGGGTATGGACCGCCCTGCCCCCACTAAAGGCCGGGTATCCTCGGCAACCCTCTACGATGCTGATGAGCCACAGCACCCCGGGGGCCTGCTGGATGCCCATAGCAGGCCCCCACCTAACAATGGCGATGAGGAAGAACCCCAGCGGGGCTCCCTGTCCCCGCGGTTCCTGTGTTTTATTTTCTTCCTTCTTTTTTTTGTGACGAAGGAAGGAGGGAAGGAACTGTCCCCCGCTGGGAGAAAGAATGAGGAGGGCGGCAGCCATCGCTGCGAGGGAAAGGAGGAGACAAGCTGTCCCCTGCTGGGGGAGAGAATGCGGCATCCATCGCTGCGAGAGTAGGTAGCGAATGCCTAGCCCCTAGCCGGCAGACCCTTCCCCGGTCGCAGCCCTCTGCGGAGAGGGTGCCCGTGCGGCCTTAGAGAGGGGCAGCGTGTAGCCCTGTGCCGTTGCCCTGATCGAAGCTCCTCAAGAAAGGGTGGGTGGAGAAGGTGGTGCCCGCCCACCCCGTGAGCGGCGTCCACAGGGGTGCCCCGGCCGCTGGGCAGCGCTTAATATATGCTCCAGTGCGGAGCAAAAGCAGTGTAGCGCCCGCCCCCCCAACACCACCAGAAGCAGCATTGCCTGCACAGTACTCCGTTCCCTGGTATGCGGCATCTGCCGTAAGAAAGATGGAGGGGAGTGCAAGCTGAGGCCCTCCTGCAACAAAGAGAAGGGAACGAGATGAAGCGGCCACCACGGCCGCAAGAAGAAATGAAGTGGCCGCAGCCGCAAGAACAAAGAGACCTTCCGCCTGGGGAGAGGATTACGCTTCCCCTAGGGGAAGAGATGAGGAGGTGAGTGCCTGCTGCGCCCCTTCACACCAACCACCCCCAACCAGCGTTGTTTCAGCAGCCCCACCTCCAGTTAAATCCCAGGACGCTGGATGTGCATCGTATGGGCGTGTGGGCACAAGGGAAAATAAACATGCCTCCCACTCGAGGGGAGATGCATAATGCTCCAGTGTCTGATGATGTGTGAAGAGAAGCCATAGCAGAATACCAGGACGAGTTGGCGGTGAGTGAAAGGAGCTGAGGAAACGAAAGGACTCTGCTCTTGCATTCAAATGAGGCATGTGGCATCAAGGCAGCGTTTCGGCAACACCTAGAGTGGCAGCACTGTTCCTAAAGTGGACAGGCCACGCTTGTGCTCCTCAGCATTGCAAGCAATGATCAGATGAGCTTCCTGTGCACTGCATCTGCAGTAGAAATGGAGTGGAAAACAAATGGTAATCAGCTCCCTGCATAGCTCCATCAAGAAATGCAGACGTCTGTGAGGGTTACAGCTTCACAGGTGGGTTTGTGTGCCCCAAATGCCGGTTTTGCCCTGCCAGCGGGCCCTGCCTGGGGGGAGAATAAGTGGCCACCAGCAATACCCTGCCCCCAGTGGTACCCTGCCACGGGTGGGCGCCCTCTGCTGATGGCAGAATTCCTGCCCGCACGCCTGCCTGGGGAGGTTACTGTGCAAGTGGCCTCATCGCCCTGCCACTGGTGTGCAGCCTGCCGGGCCCACCATCTATGGACCAGGCCGATGTGGCTCTGGGTACTATCCCAGCAAACCACAAACTGGGATAATACCTGCACCATCAGCAGCAGTGACTTCTGCATGGGGGAGGAGAAGAAGTGGCCCAGACACCCTGGCAACTGTGGCTGGCAAACCAACGTCTCGCAGCCCTCAAACCCACCACCCAGATGAAGTGCTATGAGGCAATCGAGGGTTGCAGCTCTGAACGAGTTCTTGTGTGCCCTCCTGTCCCACGACAGTGAGGAGACATTCCTGTCTGGCAGAGAGTAGCCAAGAAAAAGGGGAGTGAGTAACATGCTAACACCCCTGCCCTGTTGACATCATGTGGCGCAGCCTGGATGCCCTGCTAAACGTGTCTCGCTGACTGCCCAACATCAAGGGACTGACTGAGCCTGGCACAACTTGGACGTCCTGCTACCCACGTCTCTCTGACTGCCCAACATCAAGGGACTGTCTGAGCCTGGTGCAGCTTGGACGTCCTGCTACCCACGTCTCACTGACTGCCCAACATCAAGGGACTGAGCCTATGTGGCCCCTGACAACCCCAGGTGTGGATTTACCGGCCTTTGAACTGTAACATCAACAGACCTGGACCTGTGGTAATGACTATCCTGAACGGACGCTGGAAGTGTCCTCCTGCAGTCCTGCAAGTGCTCGGAGAAGACTCAGTGGACATGTCTTTAAATGCTGGGGGCCTGCATGGAAAGTATGTGCTTAATCTGGGCCAAGTTAAATGGATGTGGAGCCGTTTTCCCGTAGGTTTGTAGGCATGCTCAAAATGGTGCCAGCAGCGAGCAATGGCGTCATTCAGTGGTGGAAGTTCCACTGGCTCCAGGTTAATAAAGGGTTTTGTAACATGTGGTCGAACTGCCAGCATTCCACCGGTGGCACACCAACTGCGACTGTCCCCTGCTGGGTATGTTTAGAGTGTGTGGATATGGGTTGTATGTCTACAACGATGTGAGCCCCATGTGTGTAGCAGTGGCATATCATATTTGTTATCGATCCTAAATTCTGAAGTAGCCCAAGTTATGTCGTTCTATAACAGGGGGAGGGAATCATTTATCTTTCAGTAACATTTGTTTGTTTGTTATGAAAAAGGAGTAGTGTGGTGTGTCACCCTCCCAAGTGTGTTGCCCCTTAATGTGTCCCTCCCATGTGTATTGCCCTTTTAACATGGGCCATGGCTTTGTCATGGCCCAAGCTAATAAAAGGAGCCCTTGCAGACACGTGCACCAGAATGGCTGCAGACTCCGAAAGAGGAATGACTGGTCTGTCTCTCATTTAGGCTTGCAGGCCCACACAGTGTAAGCACGGGCCTGCAGGCCATGATGCCGTGGAATCCTCAAGCCAGCAAGGTGGCAAGGGTCTGCATGGCCATGGGTATGGAGCCCTACCTCCACTAAAGACCAGGTGTCCCCCAGCAATCCTTCTACGATGCTGATGAGCCATAGCACCCCCGGGGCCTGCTGGATGCCCATAGCAGGCCCCCACTTAACAGAGGCCGATGTCTGTGCAGCCATCTAGTACAGACTTGATTCTTTTAATTCTTTTTCCATTTCTTTCGACTATTCTCTTGAATATTGCCCAATAACAATGTAACTTAAACTTAAAACTGATGGGAGGACACACTTTAAGTATGCAGCAATTCAGTCGACGTTACAAATCTCTGTTGCTGTACAAAAAAACGCCATCATGAAGTTCCTCTGGAAATTCAGGTCAAGAAATAGTAAACCGTGATCACAAACTAGCAAAGCTTGTTATTCTTTTTTAAGGGTATTTATTGAGCATGGACCTTGCTTCGGGAAGCAACAGAGAACTTTACAATTTATAGAGAGAAGTACAAGCTGGGGGAAGCAGATCACAAGGGATCAATACATTCGAGCGGGGAGCTAACAATGGAGGAGGCGGCCGGGATTCCCTCCCGTCCTAAATATCAACAGCATGGCAGTTCAAGCCTCGTCCAATCATGCACCCTTCCTATCCATACAAGGTGCAGCATAGGCAGAGAGAAGTCACATTTCTCTCTCATGCCAAAAATAATGACAGTGGGCAGTTCAAGCCTCCTTCACCCCCGGAGCAGTTAACGCATGGGCAGATGTAGAGGGATCTTCTTTAACACCCATAGCAGGTAGAGCTTCGGCCGATGTAGAGTAATCTTTCTTCAATCCCAGAGAAGGTAATGCATGGGCAGATGATTTTCCTTCACTCCCGGGGCAGGTAACACATGGGTAGGTAACACACGGGCAGATGTAGAGTAATCTTCCTTCACTCCTGGAGCAGGTAACACATGGGCAGATGTAGAGTGATCTTCCTTCACACCCTGAGCAGGTAACGCATGGGCAGATGTAGAGTGATCTTCCTTCCCTCCCAGAGCAGGTAACGAATGGGCAGATGTAGAGTGATCTTCTTTCACTTCCCGAGCAGGTAACGCATGGGCAGACAGAGTGATCTTCTTTAAACACCCTGAGCAGGTAACGCATGGGCAGATGTAGAGTGATCATCCTTCACTTCCGGAGCAGGTAACGAATGGGCAGATGTAGAGTGATCTTCTTTAAACACCCTGAGCAGGAAACGCATGGGCAAGTGACACATGTGCAGATGTAGAGTGATGTTCCTTCACACCCGGAGCAGGTAAAGCATGTGCAGATGTAGAGTGATGTTCCTTCACACCCGGAGCAAGTACAGCATGGGCAGAGGTAGAGTGATCTTCTTTCACATCCGGAGCAGGTAACGCATGGGCAGATGTAGAGTGATCTTCCTTCACACCCAGAGCAGGTACATCATGGGCAGATGTAGAGTGATCTTCCGACACTCCCACAGCAGGTACAGCATGGGCAGATGTAGCGTGATCTTCCTTCAGATCTAAAACAGATGCAGGACAGGCAGGTGTGAGAAACCTGAGGGAATTCTCAATCGTACTCCCCTTGCATCCTCTATGCAGGTGGCCAGGGAAAGACCATCGCTCTTGGATCCTGACCCTGGGGGCGGAGAAGTGAGGGAGGATCACCTCGGCGTAGGGTCCTTGAGGAGTGGGAATGGGGTACCCTTCAGTGGGACATAGTCTCCCCCTTTCTCCATAGATGACCAACCTACCCCCCCCCAAACTTTATGGGCTATTGTAAGCCAGCTCTCCTCATTTTCCCACATGTGACACTTGACGGTACTGGGACGAAGAAGAGGCAAGTGAGAGTGATGAAGATTACACCTTTTCATCGCTTTGGTAGTGGGACGTAGAAGATGCCTGCAAGGAGCTGTGATCAGGCAGGGATAATTGGGCATCCACACCTGCAGCCTTTCAAGGGGTTGCAGGTGTATAAGAGGAGTCCAGCCCAACAAGAGCTATGATGGAGCGCGACAAAAGGAGCCACATAGAGAGCAGCAGAAGACCTGTGTGAGGCCGGAGCAAAGAGGACGTTGCTTGTGTGCCGAGAGAAGCACTGAAGCTGCCGACGTGTGGAGAGAGGCATACGGCAGGCGAGTGGGGCTCGCATCAGTAAGGTTTCCCGACTTCAGAAGCAGAAAAGAAGTTGTGGGAACTACCGGAGAAGAAGCACAGAAGACCAGTGAGTGTCGGAAGGGCGTAGAGGATCCGGGGTGCTCCAACAGGACCGCAAATGAACAACATAATATAAACAATTAAATGTATATTGAATACTAAAAAAAGGGAAACTGAAATTTGAACAAATAAATACCGATTGAAAACCGAACTTAATGGAACTTAATGTTGAAACCAAAAGGTGCATATTAAATATTGAACTGAATAGAACTTTAAACCTGAGTAATAACATTGCATTTTAGAACACAGAAATGAATTGAATACATATTGCACCATGATTCAATTCAAACATCAAAGTCAAGAATATAAAAGGTGAAAAGAGTCAACGAAGAAAAGATTTATGAGTGAATGCAGTGCGGCAGTGCCACAGCTTGGCAAGAGGTGTGTCATATATGGTGGAAGGGCCACGAGGCTAATAAGAAGCCAGAGAAGATCAAGATTACATAAAGCCAAGAGGCCAATAAAAGGAACTAAGCGAAGGTGACTTGCTGCACAGGAGCAAGTGCCAAGGAACCAGTTGTGTGTATGCTGAGGAGCCCTGGGGACCGGGTTGCGCGACCTGTAATGGGTGCACCATGTTGTCTAAGAAGTGCGCCTACACCAGAGAACACTGCATGGCGGACTGTAAGGACACAGAGCAACAGCCTAATGAAACCATTGCATACGAACTGGAAAAGTGAGCCAGCAAGAATGTCAGGTTGACCTGGTTTTTTGTTAAGACTTTTTGGAAAGACTGTAGCAAGTGGTGGAGTTGAAGTCTTGGGGAAGGGAAACCTGAGACTCAAAGGAACTACCTGTGTTGTCTTGAGAACAGAGTCTCAAGACCCCTTTTACTTTTGAATTGTGCTACTTGAAACTTGGGGAAGGGAACCCCCAAGTTCGGTTTTGAACTATATCACCTTGAATTGGAGAAAGGTAAACTTTGAGACTTTTTCATGGAACTTTCTTATGATTGGGGAAGGGGAGCTGAAAGTAAGCCGTGAGCTGGGAGAAGCTCAGAACTTTGAGTTGAACACTATTTCTTTGAACTTTGACATCCCTGCACATGTGTTAGCCTTAGTTGTGAGGGCATGGATAGGATTTGGACACAGGCAGACTTTTAAGTTGAACTCTTTGACTCAGATGTTTCCTTGGTTTCGTTCAAGTATGGGAATGCCACCTTAGTTTAGGGCAAGCTAGGCCTTCAACCATCCTGACATTTAAGTTAATGAATATCTTTCGTTTGAACTGTAAGTCTGTTGTCTGTGTCTTACTTCATGATGTCTTCACAAAGCACACGATTCCTGCACATCTGGTGTAGGTACCAGCATGGGCTCGGGCCCTGGAAAAATCACTCACAACAAGAACAGGTCCAGCAAAGGCAGCAGGAACCCATATGTCACACATATGCAGAACAGATACAGAAGGGTCAGTTCAAGAGTCCCTCACACATTGCGGAACCGGAAGTACACGCGTTTTCCAGCTTCCGTCCCATAAAGCAATGCATCATTGGCAAGGGCAGCACAAACTCTGCTTACAATCACAACAGGCACTACTGCAGGAACAATGCAAGATGTTTTTTCACGTAGAAATTAGGTAGATTATGGGCACGTGAAGTTCACGTTTTTCTAACAGTAAGGACATGTCCATGTGCAATGCAACCTTCTCACTCCCAGGTAATAGTTGGTTGGGGTGCTGCGTGCTTTCTTCCCACACATTCTAGATGTGGAATATGCAGGGCTAGTGCACATTTTCCTTACAGACTGAGCAGTTAAAGCATGGTATTTGATGATCAGGTTTTACTCACAACCAGGACAAGTGTTGCTGTTGATGACCATTAACATAAGGCGCAAGCTTCCCACACATCCAGCAAACATTTAGCACATGCAGTGTCAGGTTAGCTTTCACTGTGAACAGGTGCAGTGCAGTCAGTGCCAGTTTCCCTCACTGCTGTAATGGATACTGTGACAAATCAGCTTCAGGGGCACCAGTGGTCCATGGATGAATATCGGTTTCTAAACCATAAATCAACCCCACACCTCTAGTACACCAGAAGGCATCCGAACATATTGGAATACAAGTGATTTATAAGACCTCCTGGTCCAATTTTGGTAACGTGGACTGAACGGCAGGCTCATCTCTGCAAGGTTGTGGATCATTGGTTAGTTGCAACAAAGCAAAATTACAATTATTAGCCAATGATAAAAGGGACTGTCCAGCCAGGGTTGTATAAGAATATTTATATTGAGTGTCAATTGAAGCCTACAAGAGGCTGGTTCGCGATATTGGTTCCCGCATTCTGGGACATACACTCCAAAGCGCGCCTCTGGAAGTATGGGAGCGGGGCTAGCAGTGCTTCTGTGAAACTCGGCTCACTTTCTGCTTCTTCCTTGTCTGACATTCTGCCTGCCCTGGTACTCCTGGGTGAGTTTTATTTGAGCAAAGTCTGATGTAACATTATAATGATTTAGCATCCGTGTGGTCCGGTCTTCCGAGTTGGCGGCACAGTCATCTTGATGCTGGCCCTTCAAGAAGGAAACCAGATAATCTACGTCCCGCACATGACAAGCCCTGCCTCCTTGCCCAAGTTTGAGTTGGTTCTTAGACCTGAGAATGGGCGAGGGGACATAGTGCAGAAGGCGATCCACAAGATATTTCGGTGCTAGATTGAATATGGTGCATGCGGGCAAGCCTATGTTTCTTTTTTTTTCTTTCATCTGCTTCTCACTGAGAGTGAGGTCCTGTTTCCACCCTCCTGGCCATCTGTTGTTCTCCTGCACATGTGGAGTTTGTGCCTGGCTGCTGACCATTCCATTAGGTAGGTGCACTTTCTGTGCATTAGTGCACCTCCAGGGGAATTATTGATCTTGAAAAATTGAAATTGGAAAAAGAAAGAGAAAAAAAAAACACGAAATGTGCATAAAATTGTTGGAAAGCACTGTTTTATTTGGTATTTTCATCGTGCTGCCATTTATTTAGCTTTTTAATACCTGGAGCTTCCTTGCTATTTTGAAAGCACAAGTTTTTTCCCACTATTGCCTGCTTATTTGACTGTTCTTTGGCCCTTCCAAGATGGCTGCCGTTGTTTTCTTTGTTGTATAGGCAGGCTATGCTGAACCACCTCTCCCTGTGATGCACTCCCATTGGTTGCTGAGTGTTTTCTTCCATCCAATCAGGGACCGGCAGGCTTCGGTCGGCCCTCTCAGCAAAGACCCACTTCTAATGCCCCTGTCTGCTCCCTGCCTGCTTCCGGAACGCTAATTGGGGTCCTCCCTGCATCGTAACCACAATGATGCAGCCACCTCACTCCTCTAAGAAATCCGGACTGCCTTGATTGAAAAGTCAAATCTTTCTGTTTTTACTTTGTGTTAAAAAGTCAAATCTTGCTGCCCATTGCAAAATTCTCTGTATTTTGCGTGTATACTGTTTCTTCTCTGTAACTTGCCAGCCCAGTGACCTCACCACTCTCTTTTGTCCCAGACCTACCTGCCTGAGCCCCCCAGTATCTCCATCCTCTCCTCGCTTCCACCCCAATGGCGCTTTCTCTTTCTCCTATCTTTTCCAACTGCTTCTCCGTTGACTATCCTTCCCTTCTCACCAAGTCTGGTAGGAAGAGGTTCAAAAAGGATATCTTGGCCTCTAACCCTGGTCTTCCTATCGCCAACACCTACTCCAATACTTCCGCCTGACAGACCGTCACCAACATCCTCTTTGTTGTTCCTTCACCAGATCTATGGACTCCTCATATGGTCTCTGTGCTCTGCCCTATCTCCTCCTCTCCCATTAATGATGGCACTCGCTGGGAAGTTCTCATGGCTTCCTTCGACTCCTCTAAAGTCATCATTTATGTTCTACCTATATGGCACTGTCATGGTCCAAGGCCCTCAGGCCAATCTCCTCCTCTTTGATAGATGCTTCCCTCGCCTCATCAATTTCCTCTCATCTCTTACTGTCCCCTCCTCTCCTCCCTTGGCTGCCTTGCCCTCTCTCTCCTCCTCCTCCTCTGCCCCTCATAGGGCTCTTTCTTCTCCACAGGGCGTACCTCTTGATTTGTACCCCTCCCCGCAAGATATTTAAGGCTGGCAACCTTCTTCATATTGCCACTCTCAACTCTCGCTCTGCTGTCAAACACTCCTCTGACATCTGCCACCTCCTTGAAGAACTAGACCTTGATGTCCTTGGTCTTACTGAGACATGGTTCACGGCCAGCTCTGTCACGAGCTTTGACACTCTCCTCCCTGATGGCTACAAGATCCTCTCAGCACCCAGATCCTCCCGGTCCGGTGGGGTGGGGGGGTAGCCCTGATCTTTCCTGAGTGGATTCCTACCTCTATCATTCCCACTCAGACCTACTCCTCTTTTGAATGCCTTGTCTGTAGGCTTTCTCTCTCGCCTACCCATTCTCTTACTGTGGTTACCATCTACCAGCCTCCTGGTCAAATCACCTCATTTCTCTCCGAGTGGGCAGACCTCTCCTCCTCCCTCCTGGCCTCTACCACTCAACTCCTCCTCCTTGGTGACCTCAATATACATTTAGACTCTTCTTGCTCCTCCTCTGTACTCTTCTGTGACCTCTGCGACTCCCTCTCCCTGTCCATCCTCCCCTCTAGCCCGACTCACTCTGCAGGGCACACACTCGATGTCTTGATCTCCTCTGACCTCCCCCTCTCCATCCCTCTGACCACTCTTCTCTCCTGGAGTTATCACTCCCTCCTCTCCTCTCATCTCTCCATCTCTTCCCCCCAAGCCAAGCCTACCCCAACACTGCCACCTACCTTCTCGGACATCCGGCCCATGAAGCGTGTGTCAGTTGAGGCTTTTGCGGCCACTTTCTCTCCCCCCCTCCACCTTTGGCTGTCTCACATCCTGACACAGCCCTGCCTTTGCTCTACTCTTCAATTTCTGATACGCTTGATGCTCTTGCCCATGTCATGAGGATCCATTTGAAGTCCAAAGCCAAGTGCACTGCACTGAACGTTCCCTTAAACAGCAGGTGCATGTGTTTGGGAGTTTGGATTGCGCGTGGGAGGGGGCGTGGCAATAGGGTTTGTCGGGAGCGAAGACAGGCCAGCAGCGGACATAGTTCCACTACTTCCTTTCGTGCCCTTCGACCACTGAGCTGCATACACCAGAACCATGTTTGATGCCACGTGCTGTTTGTGGGACCAAACTGGATTCATCTTCATGACGGATAATAGGGATCCTTTGGTTTGGATTGGAGCACATCTGGGTTTCCAAGGACGCGAGTAAGAGCAATGGTTGGAAATGTGAAACTTTTGAAGCTGAAGACAGAAGGCCACTGCCTTCATCTGAGCTGAATGCTACTGAGGGAGTCTAGATAAGTGGGTCAACAGATATGAGGAGTCAGAGAGCCAAATCTATATTTAACCAAAAAACCTGAAACTTGGCAATCCTTGTGGCACGCCGCAGATCAACAGACTCAGCAGGTTCGAAATTGACTGGTTTCGCTTGGTGGCTCCCATCCCTCAAAAATGATAAGGCGACCTAAGGATGGCGGCCAAAGCCAGAGAACAGGTAACCAAATGCTCTAGGAAGGCGTGGGTGCTTCACTGAGCCAAAAGGGTAGGGCATACCCAAAAGGTTCTGCATGGCAGTGCCACGCCCATCAACGCTAGCACATTCCCATAATGCTCAGTGCGACTGTTAAACTGACCGGGAGCTATGGGTGCCTCCCACGGTGCTAATGAAGGTTATGGGTACCATCAATTTTTAAACCAGACTTCAATACATTGTTCCTAAGGATCATGCATGAATTAATGAAAAGACGCATCCTCCTACGGTAAAATGGGAAACTCTAGGATAGCTCAGCGGCAACGTGCTCGCCTTGGAAGCAAGACGACACGGAGCAACACAGGTTCGATACCCGGGTCCGCGCTTAGAAACCTCTGGGTATTAAGCGTGTTATAAATAACCGATCGTATCATATCATATCTTGTAGAACAAAGGTACAGGTACCAGACCAGCCAAGAGATGGCATGCAGGCTGGAGATGACAAAGCGCTGAAGAACCTGTCATGTACCCATCTACTATACCCTAAACCTCACTAGGATCCAGGGCAGACCAAAGACATACGTTTCCTTGGGAGGGGAATGCTCCTCATCAGTCGAAAAACCACGCAAGCACAATTTGCTAAGGCTGGAGGTCAGACTGGATGATATCAAACAATATTGTTGCAGCAATGGCTGCTCATCCAAAGCCATTCATGCATGTGAGTCACCACGTAAGAGGCATGTCTTTCACAACCTATTCTAGACAGCAGCTTTATGAGATGTGATATGTCATTTATAACGCGCCTGTACGCAAGTGTTTCCAGGCGCGACAAGGCAAGGGAGGGAATACAGAGGGAATTCAAGACAAACGATCTTACTAGGCTTTGTGTGGTTCGGATCGTGCAAGTGCGAAAACAAGATGTGCAAGGGAGAGAGGAGGAGAGAACAAGGCAGCAATGCTCTGAGTAAGTGATGCCGGAAGAAGTCAAATGGCATTTGGGAGACATCTAGCAGTGGGTGTCATGCTGTTGTCGTTTCCTGGAGCTGGTGGCATGCCAGCTGTCTCTGTAGACCATCCTTATTTTGGGAAATGAAGCCAGGATTATGAAATACCTTTTCACACACGAATCTGCAACCCTGCTTGTCTACCATTTCACATGCAATCGACTCTCACACACACCCCAACACTGCCCCGGGTCCCTCTGTGAGCCCCCGACCAGCCCGTGCTGCCTGAGTCTTGGTTCCCTGTGCCCTGTTCTTTCTGAGGGCTGAGCAGAGGGGAGTTATTCAACGGAGCATGGAATAAAAACGCCACTTGAACAAAAAGGGCCTTATTTATGTACCTTGTATTTGTTTTGCAATGTGATGCTGTCCCCATTGACAGACGCCAACTTAAACACTAAAGAACCAACTAAAAGAGAAATGTTAGATGAGGATAATGCTTGGAATTCGCTCCCAGCCAATGTCCACACGGAACAGAGTCTCGCTGTGTTCTGTAAGAGGCTTAAGAGCCTGTTTTTTGCCCAATTATATCGGTTTCCTTCTTGATGAGTTCCCAACTCTTGACCTGTTCTGTGACATCTCTGTTGTTTTGTGTTCATGTTTGCCCTTTGATGTCTGTGGGTTTAAGCGCTATATGAATTTTTAAACATAAACATAAACATGTTAAGCCTGGTCTTTTTGACTAAATTATTCCGATTGCAGTCCGCATTAAGGGCATGGCCGGTCCCTGGCGGAGGGACTGGCTTCACAGGCAGCTGGTAGACGGACCTGCAAATCGGTAACTTAGGCTGAGACGAGCAAACATAGAAAGTAGGTGCATGCTTGCGACCGTGCACTGTTAATGCCATGGTTCGTTTGCTGGTGGCAGATGCTTTAGGGATGGTTGTCATGATGGCGGTGATGGTGTTGCGTTGGTAGGGGTAGCAGTGGTATTGGAAAGCTGTGGTGAAGGCATTGCTGGCAGTCATGATGATAGCGACAGATGGTGCTGAATTGGTGGACCATTGAAAGGTACCAGTGACAGTCATGTGTATGTTGGTTGTAGTGGTGGTGGGAGTGTCGTCGGTGGAACGGCAGTGATAGTGTTGGCGGTAACAGTGGTGTTAGTGAGAGGTGGTGGCAGTATTAACAGTGGCCGTTCAAGTGGTTATTTTGGTGGCGATGCCTGGCAGCTGTGATGATAGTAGAGGTGGCTGGCGGTTAAGGTATTGATGGTGGCAATGTCTGGCAGTGGCAATAGCTGTGAGAGCAGAAGGATGTGTGGTGTTGGCTCTGGTAGTCTCAATGGCGGCTGTGGTTTTTGTATATGGCAGTGGCCACAGGAAGGATGGCGGCGCCTCATGTGGCATGCACCAATGGTTACGATTGTATGCCAAATAGTATGTCTTCAGAAAACATGGTTTACAGATGACCAACACAAAGTTGGGTCCACCACATAATGATAATGACTTATTTATATAGCGCTTTCGCCAAAGCACTTTACATAGAACATTTTCCATGCAATTATCACCCATCTGAAGTTGGTACTCATTTATCGTCCTCTGAAAGAAGAAAGGCTGAGTTGGCCTGGCTGGAGAATCGATTCTGTGACCTGCAGGTCATACACAGATCACAACAGCGAGTGCTCAACAAGCTGAGCTATTTTACTGGATTACCACATGCAGCATTCTGGCAACTAAGGAACTACCAGCCATCCAAAGGGAGGGCTGCTGTCATGGATTGCTGTAGATTTTAATAATAAGGTAGCCATTACGGCTAAGGGACCTAGTGATATTCAATATTAGATAAGATCCTCCAATGATCGCACTATTCATCTTTTTAATATTTATAATCACCCATATCCCACCACTGCTGGATCGCTGGTTACCCTCTTTAAAAATCTTTGGGATCTTTCGGAGAGTATAATAACATATTTATAGTCATAATTTATGAATTGAATATCCAATTGAAGGAAGAAAATAAGGCACAGGGATTCCCAACACTTTGGCATTAGTGCCATCAAGGCCCCATCCATTGGTTGAATGTATGACGACAACTAGCTACTTTGTGAGCATTTATTGGATGATTTGTAGGTCGCATTTAAACTCCTACCATTTTTGAGGTTAATGATATATCTAGCTTAATTGATTACATTCTGGCAAACATCTCAAACGGGTCATACTTGTGGGATTTTAAGATCATTACGAGGGCAGAGAGCGGTCACCACCTGCTGTCCCTCGATACCAAGGTATTATATGCACCTAAAACTCCGAGTGTGTCTGGATCTGTACCATGGTGATCTCCAGCACTCACGATTGACTCTTACAGTCTTCTTCAAACCATGATAAATTATTATCCCAGTTATAGCATCATCTCCTCCCTTTATTAGAAGTTGGAAATTAAGATACATGGGTAACATGGAAGGTTTCTATGAGGAGCTGGTCAGGTGGTCCAGACCATGTGTTACCATATCCTCTCCGACTACGTAGCTACATAGGGCCGATGTGGCAACACGGTTTCATAATGAATGTAAGAACACCAGATCCGGATCGGCAGATGCTTTGCAATCAGTCGAAGTCAGGAGTACATATAAAACACTGATTCAAAGGAAAAATGGGGGCAGAGAGCAGATGGTCTGAAGAGCCTTTGATCAGCCATGATTAAGAAGAAAATACTGGACTTCTGGCAGATTGTCATTTGGGGTGAATAAAATGCCCACATGCAACAAGGACATATTTTCTGAAAAACGATTGTTCTCAACTTTACAGATCCCTATAGTTGAAGGACAACCCAAAAGGGGCCATTAATACCACAGAGACCTCTCCTCCTTTGTCTTCGAGCCCCGAGTATTTTATTGTGTTGAGGCCAGGACAGGCCTTAAATCAGAGAGACCTGGGGAAACCCTGGGTCTCGAAGGGCTGTCCGTTGGCCTTTTGATTCTAGTTAACAAAATCTTATTTAATGCAATATATTAAATCTTTCCTACCCAGCTTCATGGGAAAAAGCTACAATTATTCCTATATGGAAAAGCTCGTCAGGAGGAGCTAATAAACCTTTGTCCAATTTTATTTTTGTATGCTCTGGCATAGGTCTTTGGTAAGGTCTTCCTAAATAGGATAATTGATGGGACACATATTGTGTCCCAGTTTTAAGCCGGATTGTAAGCTATATTTGTTAATTGATAAAAATGTGTTTTTTTGAAGTTCCAGACCCTTCAATTGGTCTTTGTTCATCTCCAAACTGAGCTTGACGCTATTAGTAGAATCAGTTCAGTATACATTTTATGAAGCGCTTACCCCCAAGTGCTGTACAATCATATAAAACAGTACAATAATAAATGAAAGAAAGAATTGTCAGAAATACATGGTTAGGCTGGTAAAGAAATTAGATAGGATATTAGAAGGGAGCGGAAGCAAGGAAAGGTTGAACGAATGGAAGAGGGTTCCAATGCTTAGGAAAGGGAAGTGCAAAAGAACAGACGCGTGATTGGGCACAGGGTGGTTTGGGAACAGCTAATAGAAAATCGGAGACAGTGAGGGGGAGAAGAGAAGGAACTAACTGAGGAAAGATAGAGTGGAGCAAGACCATAGAAACATTTAAAGGTTAGACAAAGAAAATGAAAGAGAAGCCAAGATTTAATGGAAAGCCAAGATGAAGAGGGAAGAGTAGAGGAAATAGTTGATCAGATATGAAGGGACAAAATGACATGGATTGACTGGTTATAGATGGAACGAAGAGGAGCCAAAGGATATTCAAGAAGACCATTTAAAAGAGAAGAACATTGATGATCCAGAAAAAGAGCTGAAATAAGAATCCTAGTAGCAGTAACAAAAAAACTGGCCAAATTTTACAGATGTTAAATAAATTAAAACAGCATTTTCGAGGAATAGCAGATACGTGCGTAGAAAAAAAAAGAGAGGAGTCATAGATCACTCCTCGATTATGTGCAGAAGATGAAAAAGAGATAGCAACATGGGGAAGGAGAGAAAAGAACGTGGGCGATAGGGAGAAACAGAGGAGGGTGGAAAGAAGAGGACTCCAGTTTTGGGAGGGTTTAATTGCAGATATGTTAGTGCATCGAATGTTGGAAGTAAGCAGGACGATAAAGAATAATGAAGAGTATGTGAAAATGAGAGAATGCAAGATTTGTGACTCGTCTGCATAGAAATGAAGCGAAAAATCTAATTTAGCAATGATGAAAGTGGAGAGATATAGAGGGGAAAAAAGAAGAGGACCAGGAATAGAACCCTGGGGAACCATATTGCAAAGGGTCACAGGTGAGCGGGAAACAAAGACCAATCTGAAAGATAGGAGAACCATGATAGGACAGCACCAGAAAAACCCACAGAAGATAGAGTAGATAAGAGAGAAGGCTGATCCACAATATCAAAAGCAGTGGAATGATGCACGAGAACCAGAATAGAGGAGTGTTTAGGATGGCATGCAGAGAGTAGGGAATTAGAAACGTAAAGTATTTTCCATAGCAGGCTCAGGGTGGAATCCTGACAGATGAATCATTTGTGGGGCTGCCCTACAAATAGGTCTTCTATGACATAGGGTCTTAGCAGCCAGAAAACCAGAATGTTCACAGTTTCAAGGGGAGTCCACCAAGGATGTGTCCGATCCCACCCCACTTGCTTCCCGTTTCCATGGGCTTGCAAAGGGTGTGCCCAAGTGACAGTGAATTACACAGTGACGTTGGACTCCCATGAGCTGTGTGGGCAGTCTGTAGTCAATACTGTGTATACATTCCTAGTGCATATTGTTGTTGTATTGTGCACTGCATGGTGTATTGATGTGTGCTTGTGCATCCATGTCAACCTCCTGATTTGCAGGTTCATTCCTCATGTCTTCACAAGGCCGTCCACTTTGGAGATGGGGCTCATGTTGTGAGCAGTGGACTTCCAGATGTGCATGGCAACAACACTGTACAGTTGGAGGTGGTGGATGTTCTGGCATCCTCATGTTGTAAGACTACGTATCCTTTGCCTTAGTACTGTCATGTTTATGCTATGTCGATTGTATTGTGGTAAGTATTTGGTCATGTGTGTTGTTGTTTCTACATTCATGTTGGCATATTGTGTGTGGCCAGTTTCCATTAGGGACACTGTACTTTGTGACACGTGTCATGTTTGGGGAATGACTTTGTTTGCTCTCACATGGCATGTCATGCCATGGTGTGTTAGGTGGCGGTGCTGGGGAGGGGTTGGGTGACATGGCACTGTTGTCATGTTGTGTCTTGCAAGGGGGTAATGATTTCAGCAGCATAGAAGTGTGTCTTTTGAACACAGCATTGGTGCTGTTTGTGTAGTTTGGGAAGCACACAATGGAACACTTCCAGATGTACAATCTCAGGCTGGTATGGTTGTGACAGTTGACTGTCCATTGACACATCATAATTGTCAGTAACAATCACCATTGATTGTCAGCTGATATGTGCCAGGGCTGTGTGCACTCCACAGGGGTGTGATTTTATGTGAAGTAATTAGCCAAGAGCTGCGTACGGGCTGCCTCACCCTTTCCCCTCCCATGCGCAGTGGGCATGCATGTGGTTGGGGATGTGGGGGCACCACCATGTCCATGGCCAGGCCCCGGCGTGTTGCAATGTTGTGCAGGACACATGCTGCCACTATGATCCTGCACACTACTGGGGGAGCGTATAACAGCTGCCCGCCAGAACGGTCAAGGGAGCGGAAGCGTGACTTGAGCACTCCGAATGTGCGCTCCACGATGCCCCGGGTTGCAATGTGGGCTGTGTTGTATCTTACCTGGGGCGGCGTGGTGGGGTTCCGAATTGGCGTCATCATGTGGGTGCTGAGAGGGTAGGCACTGTCCCCTGGGGAGGTGGTGATGGGTATCATCAGTGGGGCTGTGACATTACTCAGTATTTGACATGCATGCATGTGCAGTGGCATTTATACTCACCGAGCAGCCATGTATCGCCATGCCGCCCAGCTTCTATGTCCCGGTTTAGGGTAGACATTCTGTAGATGAAACGGTTGTGGGTGGAGCCTGGATAGTTGGCGTATACTGAGGTGATGATTCCCTTGGCATCACATACTACCTGGGAGTTGATGGAATGCCAGTGCTTGCGGTTTCTATAGATGTGCTCAGTTGCCCTGGGGGGGACGTAGAGCCACATGGGTGCAATCAATGGCACCTAGCACTTTGGGGAATTGTGTCACCCTGTAGAAATCCTGGGCAACAGCCTGCCTTTCTGCAGGTGTTCTGGGCAGGTATATGTGCTTGCGGACTGATGGGCGTGCAGTGATGATGGCCAAGACCTGGTGTAGGCAGCGTGACTGCGTGGCCTGTGACACCCCTCCCACTATGGCACTTGTCCGCTGAAATGATCCAGTGGCCAGGAAGTGCAGTACATTGAGGACCTTCTCCAGGGGGCTGAGTGCTTGGGAGCACAGGGTGGTTGATGTGAGGTCATCCTCCCACTCACTGACCAGGTCGAGTATTATGTGAGGTGGAAACCTGTACTTCCCATACACATGGTCATCAGGCATCCCAAAAAGGCTGGTTCTTGGTGTAAAAATTCTGGCCCGGACTATCCTCCTCCTCCTCCTGCGGTATCCCACGGCCACTGCTGCTAGGAACGGTATGTTCATCCTGGCGTCTGAGCTTGTTTGTTGTTTGCGTGCACTTTTATGCTGTGCGGGTGGACGTACGACTACTTCCTGCTGGCGTACGTGTTTCCGGATTGGCCACGTTCGTTTCCATGAATACGTGTTGTAGGCGAGCGTGTAAAACTTCCCGCGCAGCCCTGGAATACCCGCACCCAGCCCAATCGTGTGGTACTTCTCACACACCCCTGAAATACACATACCCCGCTCCCACAGGCCCGATCGCGTGTGAAACCACCCGTGGGCCCCTGAAATACACGCGCCCAGGCCAATCGCGTGTGGAACTTCTCGAGCACCCCTGGAATACACACACACGCTCCCCCAGGCCCGATCGCGTGTGAAACCACCTGCGAGCCCCTGAAATACACGCACACGCTCCCCCAGGCCCGATCGCATGTGAAACCACCCGCGAGCCCCTGAAATACACGCACCCAGGCCAATCGCGTTTGGAACTTCTCGCGCACCCCTGAAATACACGCACACGCTCCCACAGGCCCGATCGCGTGTGAAACCACCCGCGAGCCCCTGAAATACACGCACACGCTCCCCCAGGCCCGATCGCGTGTGAAACCACCCGCGAGCCCCAGAAATACACGCGCCCAGGCCAATCGCGTGTGGAACTTCTCGCGCACCCCTGGAATACACGCACACGCTCCCCCAGGCCCGATCGCATGTGAAACTACCCGCGAGCCCCTGAAATACACGCACCCAGGCCAATCACATGTGGAACTTCTCGCGCACCCCTGAAATACACGCACACGCTCCCCCAGGCCCGATCGCGTGTGAAACCACCCGCGAGCCCCTGAAATACACGCACACGCTCCCCCAGGGCCGATCGCGTGTGAAACCACCCGCGAGCCCCTGAAATATACGCACATGCTCCCCCAGGCCCGATCGCGTGTGAAACCACCCGCGAGCCCCTGAAATACACGCACACGCTCTCCCAGGCCCAATCGCGTGTGAAACCACCCGCGAGCCCCTGTAATACACGCGCCCAGGCCAATCACGTGTGGAACTTCTCGCGCACCCCTGAAATACACGCACATGCTCCCCCAGGCCCGATCGCGTGTGAAACCCCCCGCGAGCCCCTGAAATGCACGCGCCCAGGCCAATCGCGTGTGGAACTTCTCGCACACCCCTGAAATACACGCACCCAGGCCATTCGCGTCTAATACTTCTCGCAGGCGCAGCCCTTTGCGATGGTTTTGCGATCTTGATGGCTTTTCCTTGCGCGAGAGCGTTCTTGGGGGCATAACTGGCGCTGATGCAGGGTCGCTGCACCACTCTGCGCCACGTCTGCTTTGGAGGTGGGAATCCATGAATACGCTGTGCGCGGAAATTGATTTTATCGCACGCGGCTGGCGCAGACATTCGCACGGGCACGCTGTGCGCCAGCCGCGTGCAACACTTTTGGGAGGAATTACATGAATCGGCCTGTTAGTCGGGTATACTACCCGTAGCTGCCTTTGCCTCGGAATGGAAACAGGGTTAAGTGATCAGTGTGCTCATTGTTTGATGGCAAAGGAAGATCTCACTCATTCTTTTTTCCTTTGACCATTACTGAAGACCTATTTTCAGAACTTTATGCATTGGAAACCAGGGACCTGCCCTTGTTTTCGACAGTTCAAAGCGATTAAAACCAACAATGTTTTGCAGTTGCAAGTGTGTACAAATAGCCTGGCTGAACATGAAGAAATGTATTAACCTAATAGAATTAGAAATTAATTAATTGTTAGCACTGGTCACTTAAAAATACAATTTTTATGTGATTTCACTATGCGTAAAGAAAACAAAATCAATGAACTATGTGCTGTTAGCTGTACCTGGCACATTATATGCCAATCTCGCTCGCTCTCCCGCCTCTCTCTCTTGTTCTCTCTCTCTCCACCTCTCTCTCACCCCCTCTCCCTCTCTCTCTCCCGCTCTCTCTCTCTATCTCTCTCTGTCTCCCTCCCTCTCTCTCTCCCCTCTCGTTCTCTCTCGTTCTCTCTCTCTCCCCCTCTCTCTCGCTCTCCTCTCTCTCTCTCTTACTCTCTCTCTCCTGTCTTTCTCTCTCTGACTCTCCCTGCCTGTCTCTTTCCCTCCTCCATGTCTCTCTCTTTGTGGGTGAAAGTCACATTGTCAGGAGTGTGTTTGCTCGAGCCACCCCGGTTCTATGTGATATTTTCGATTTTTTTTATAGGTCGCCTAACTGAAAGACCGATGTTTTTCGGCCGATTTTAAGCAAAAAAACAAATGTTCATGCCCCAAATCAATCGCAACAACCCCCTCTGCCACTCTGGCAGGATGTATCTGAAATTGGGGGGGGGTGGTTAAAAAAGAAGATCATTATTTAATTCTAACTGTCTCCCTCTCTCTCTGCACTCTCTTATCCGTCTGCCTCATTCTATGTTTCTGTCTCTTTCTATTAGGGTATGACTGACATTTTCAGGTGGTCATTTGCTAGAACCTGCCCAGACTTTCCAGACAGCCACGGTACCAGAGCCCCCCACACACAAAAGCAGCTATTAAAAAAAGGAACTTATATAATACTTTGAATTTGACGGACATTATAAACAGGCTCTTTTGAAAATGATATATTTTAGTCATAGTAAGAGTGTTACATTTCTCTTACTAGGCAAATCACATTATCAAATCAATAACCATAGACATTATTTTCAGAAAGAATGTTATCATCCGAAAATGGACAGTCAGGTACACTTCTATCATTCTCTTTCAAAATACCCATTTGAAAAGAGAGAAAGGAACAAATAGCACCGATGATTGTTCCTGACTGCCTTCCAAAAAATAAAAGAGCTTTTTCGAAGATAATGACCACAGATCTTTATATTTGACAAATATCTCGGTGATAAAAGAGTTGCATCCTTGAATAACCAAGTACATAACACACACTGACTGGGCTTGGTGCACATTCCATTTTTCTCAACACTCAACCTAACATTAAAAAGTTTCCAAAGTTCAAACCGAAACAATGATTGAGAACGCATCAGGTTTAGGTCTTCGGAATCAGACAGGCCGGACATCATGTTTCTTTTGCCCATATAGAATTTTAGCCAGTTCTGAGAGGAATGAGACTCTGCACATGCTCAATACCCAAAGGTTAGACATCGCAAGAGAACTATATATATTTAGGATAGCGCGTAGAACTCTTTTTGACGAAATATATGAACAGCACAGTTCATTTCTATGTGTTTATTTGTGTCCTTTAATATTTTGTTTGTGATTTAATTTTTTTATTGTATGTTATTTATTACGAATATATGTATGCAAGCAAATAATGTAACGTTTGTAACCTATCACCACTGTAAGCAACTACTGTAACCAACTATGAGTAAAAAGCGCCTAGATGTCTCCAGGCTTTGTGCGCTATACAAATGATAAATAAATAAAAGTAGTGTTTTGTGTTTATAGCATTAACCCGAGATAACACTGATTTTGAATACCATTGGTCTACTCACTATTCCATAACCCTATCACATCTCGGTGACCAATGTTATACTCGTCTTCAATGTACCCTTGGGGAGTTATCTAGTCATTTAGTTGCAAATCATAGGGTGACCTCTGAGGGGCCAACACTGGAGTTAAGTCTGCTCTTAGGCAACCAGGCCTGCTCAGAAGCTACAATGCTAATTAATGCTAAGCCTGTAGGATAGCTCAGCAGGTTGAGCGCTCGCTGCTGCGATCTGAGCGTGATCTGCAGGTCGCAGGTTCGAATCCCGGCAAGGCCACCTCAGCCTTTCATCCTTCCGAGGTCCATAAATGAGTACCAATTTTGGTTGGGTGATATTGTACGTAAATATGTGCTCTGTAAAGCGCTTTGGATTAAGGCGCTATATAAATAGCACATCATTATCATTAATTCATGTAGCCTTCACCTGAGAGTGCTGACTGCACACCATGCCAATGCCTGCCATCCCATCTCTAGGTTGTTTTTGGTCTATTCTTGTGTTTTCTTGATGCAATGTGACCACGCTGTACATGAGAGCAACAGCAGTGGGTGCAGCAAGCTCATGAATGGGTGTTTTACAAAGGGTTGTGGTTATAATAGAGCCGGGTGGGGCCCAGGGGGTGAAGGAGGAAAGCTCCAATAGGAAAATGGTCTGGGGTCAACACAGACTGACAATATGTGTACAACATACACAGGTCTTACAGATCGTGTTTACAGTCACACACATTTGGGTGGGATGAGGGGAGAGGCTGGTGCTAGGACGAAAAGATGACTCTTTCGCAGGACTCTGGCACACCTCCTTTTAATAGGGGGAAGGATTCTAGTGCAGTAAGTCCTGAAAGGTGCTGTATTTTTATTTATTAATTTGCATATTTATGTTAAAAAAAAACATTTTAGTAAAACAGTCCTAATATCTTTAATCGACCATAGGCAAACCTTTCTCAAATGTAGTTCATTACTTTGTTTGTTTTACTCCTTTGTCTAGGTCTTTCCTTTACATTTTTAAAAGAAAAGAAAACTCTTCGATGGATACATTAGATCTTTTCCCACAGAGGCTCTAATACATGCCATTAGTACTGGACCACCGCTATTAGGCGAGGCATCTGGGTTCCTGTTGCTGTATGTTTAGCATTCAGGGGCAGGGTGTGCCCGCAGTGGGGCAAACGCAGGGGGGAATGAGCTGGGAGGGAGTGCTGGGGCAGGAGGAGCAAGCCTGTTTAGGAAGGATTGAGATTACATAGTGAGAGTCAGGAAATAGAGAACTATAGAGTAAGCCAGGAAATAGGGACCCGGCCATGAATGGATTTAAATGCACGGAAGAGTAATTTGAAGAGTGATGCCCAGACAGCCAACTCAAGAGAAAGGAGAGGAGTGTGGGAGGTTGCAGGCAGGGCTGGCCTTACCACTCCGGGGGGAATAGGGGTGGTGGGAGTGCCAAATTAAATAGGGCACCTCAGCAGAAATAGCAGCCGCGCTGTATTTAATCAAGTTATTAACTCCCTGCTCAGTGCTGGAGCGGGGAGTTAATCTGAACCCTAGAGGCCCTTTTACTCAAGGTAACACATCATACTATGGATGGGACAGAGAATAACTTCTCAAACTAAATAATAAGACTGACTCAGGAAGTTGGCAAATAACTCTGTTTTATTAACAATTGTCTAAAACAGGGAGTACAACGGACATCAACGGATGTTGCACAGCATAATCTCAAAGCATCTCATAAAAAACAACACTTATATACAAAGAATTTGTCATATGTGACGTCATATTACGTGGTAAACTAAGAAAACCTACGGGAGATTGTGGTTGGTTCAAGGGGAACGTCTAAGTATACTTTCTATATGGGATTGGATCGTGATTGGGTCTCTGTAGTCAGGTGGGCACTCACGCCCTCCCCTAGTTCAAGTCATAGTGCAAGTAATCTTCGACAGTAATTAGAGACACATCACTTCATTGGCTCTCAAACTATGAGGCATTGTCATTGTCGAATCCACCAGGCCGCCCGATAGATTCGGGCACAAGTGCTCTGCTCGAACCACTGTCTAAGTTTGCGGACAGATACCTAAAACTATGTGTGAGCACCATGTTCTCTTTCGTACAGGACACTACCAAAATCAATAACATTGTGGAAAATAGGCAGTTCGATCCAAATAAACAACTGCTTGTCAGTTTAGACATAGTTTGACTCTACACCTGTATACCGCAGCAAGAGACTCTGCAGGTTTTAGAGGAAATACTACTTACCAAAAGAACCGAGGGCAGCACACCTAATAGTTTTATTTCGTGGTGCGCAGAGATGGCCCTAACTGAAAATGATTTCAGCTTTAATGGCCAGCTTTATCATCAGTCCCACGGCACAGCAATGGGGTCATCAGTAGCCCCTTCAGCAGCAAATTTGTTAGTTGAAAGTTTCGAACGACAGATCATCTATAGCACGACAAACCCTTTCTTTTCTCAACTGGGGTTGTGGCGATGCTATATCGATGATATTTTGATTGTGTGGGAGGGGTCTATCACTCTGTTCAATGAATTCATGGAGTGGATTAATTGTCAAAACCAATTTCTCAAATTCACGTCCACCCAGAGCAACTCGGAAATCAACTTTCTTGATATCACAATTTGGGTCGATACCAGTCAGAACATTCTCCAGGTGAAACCATTTCACAAACCAACAGACCGCAACTCCCTTTTGGTGTTCGATAGCTGTCATCCGCGTCACACCAGGGAGAATCTTCCTTTTGGCCAATTCTTGCGCCTCAAACGGAACAGCTCAACGAAAAAGATCTTTTTGGCAGAAGCCGCCACTTTGAGCTCCAAATTAGATGCTAGGAGGTATCCAAGGAAAATAGTACAACGAGCACTTAAAAGATCTAAAAACAATAATCGTGAGGCGTTACTAGAATACAATGACAGAATAAAGGAAAATAAAGGGATAGTGTTTGTTAGCACTTTCACCCCTTTAGCCAACCAAGTCATCAAGATCATTAGGAAGAACTGGCATATTCTCGCGGGTGGAGAATGCCCTTTGGAAGCCCTTTTATGTGCATTCAAGAGAGGGCCCAATCTTAAGGACCTTCTGACGAAAAACAACATTTCTAGAGGTAATCAATCTCAGAAGAGTGTTACTGAAGTGTGGGGTCTACCGAAAGTAGTAGGACATTCAACCTGTGGACACTGCTTCAATTGCCATTTAACCAGTAGGACCACTCAAATAGATCTTGGTTTGGTGAAGCCTTGGTCACAAATGACATTTACTAATTGTAACACTAGTAATGTCATTTATGCAATATGGTGCCCTTGTGGCAAACTGTATATAGGTATGACCAAGCGTAAAATCAGAGTGAGATTTACAGAACACAGAAGCTGCATTAGGAACAAGGTTTCTACAGCCCCATGGGTCAGATGGACTGTGTTGTTACATATAGCACCTTTTAATAACACTGAATCTTCAACCAAGAAATTAATGGCAAAAGAGCAGTGGCTTATCTATTTGTGCAAATCGGCAGTTACAGGGTTGAACGAAGCTATAGATTGGACCAGTTTCAGTTAGAAAAGTGTAATCCAACTGTGCTGTATTGTTTTTGAGGATACATATATGTTGTTCCTAAAACAAACCTGTGTAAGTCACCGGAGTAAATGGACTTGGTTTATTTACGAAGATATTTTGGTTGAGTTTTTGCATTTCTCGCTATTTGCGAGGACGCCATTTGCTTTATTGCGCTGGGCTGCAGAATTTGTTAAAAGCACTATGGAGCGAGCGCCTTTGAGAGCGGGATGGCGTTATTTTGATCAATCGTGAGGCATGCATGTCTAATTAAATCCCGCAGTGGCCGCTTTATGTACTCCTACGTGTTAGGAGCCGGCCACGTAATGTTACGGTTTCCTTTCTTTCCTAGTGTTTACATTGTAAATAATGGCTTTACTATAAGGTAACAGCTAGTAACTAATAACTGTAGGAATTTTCCTAACTAGAGTTACGATTTAAGCATACCGTCTGCTAAACAGTCTTGATCCGCCCTCTGCCTTCAGGAAAAGACAGTGCAGGTCGAAGCCCGGTGGTTCGGACAATTTGTGTTAAGTGGCAATTACAACCAGCTGAGCCAAGGGATGTGATTTAAAAGCCGTTCACGTCTTCAGCACCAACCAATCGGGTGACTGAAGACGCACGTTCACGCCGGGTATGAAAACGACGTGAAGACTGCAGTACAATCCCAGTAAGTCACTAATAGTTGGAGTTGGTGCTGTTGCGTTTGTGCAACTTGCCACCCCCCACAGTTTTATTTTTTAGAACTAGACTCCAGTAGGGAAGCAACGAAGAAGGCAAGTAACGTCCTTTCTTTGTTTCATATCCGTGTTTAGGAACTCAGAAGTACGGAAAAGTCCAGCTAGTTTAGTACACTGCCAGTGAGGAGACCGTTTACTTTTGAGGCGTTCTGACTTTTCTAACGAGGATCGCCCGTTAACAAGAGCCTATGAGGCACAATGAAGGCTCGCAGTTCTAAAAGGCATAAAATGGCTCTGCGAGTTCAAAGTAAGTGAAGCCGCCTTGTAAATTCTTACACACGGGAGAAATAGATTCAAAGAGTTAGAACCCAGATAACGCCAAAGGTTTTTGTAGGAGCCGTAGTACGAGGCTTTAGTGATTGTATTTAGTAGAACACAACTTGGGGTTAATTCTGTTTCTTTACCGAGTTTAGAACGGGGCAGTTGGGGCGCATGAGATAATTTGTAAAACAAGGTCTGCCTTATTAGAGAAAATTATCCGGTCGTAATAGGGTATTTTACCTGGTCTCCAGAATCAGTTGCCTTTGCAAATGAGTGCAAGATAGATTGGGATTGGTGTCTTTACAGGCACCCTTCTACAATATACCTAATTGTGAATTAAACTGTGTATGTACAGCTCAAGAGACGTGGTTGTGACTGAATGGTGTGTTTGTATTAACAGATTGCAGTATACTTTGAAGACACACCTACTAAACTGTTGTAAGCGTAATTGTTTAATGCCACCACGGTAAGCCAACTCTAGGAGACGTTGTAGCTCCTGTAAGTGAAGGCTGGTTGAATAAGTAAACAACATTACTAATGGCTGTTTTTTCATGCTGATTCTCTTAAGGTTTGAGAAGAACACTACTGTGTGGATTGCGCAAGAGAGTGAAGACCTTATTTGTCGAAGTTTCCCCTGAAGAAGTTCTTATATTTGTAGTATTCCTGTCGAGAAAGAACAAAACATGTTGGGTGTTTTAGGTGTTGTATATTATGACAGCACCCATTAACGAACTATTGAATAGATTAGAACCTTGTGGTTGTAGACACAAGGATTCGCCTAACGAGAATACGTGTTGCTAAAAGTGAGCAGCCCGCAAGGTGGGAGCTCCCTCAATCGAGTATTCCATAGATGTGGTCATTACAAGTGTGAGTTGAATGGTGCTTTTTTTTGTTAGCTAGTGGTTGTATGCGATATTGATAGTGAGTTTGCACGTTTACACTTTGTGAAACAGTAAGAGAGAATCTTTCTAGGCTGGAGTTTTCCTGCAGTGTGTTGTATTTTAACTATTGTGTATATGTGTTTTATATATTAATATAATAAAGCTTTGTAATACATTCATTCAGTTTTTATGAGTGCTTGATATAATTCCTATGGGCACATTTATGTTAGTGTTCTGCTCTGCTCAAAAGCGACATAGCATGGAGGCAACGAGATTCTAAATTTAAGAAGATATCACATGCAGGTAATTGGGGATGAATCTCTGGGCCGTTTAATCTCTCCCCAATGTCTTTCTATAGTTTTTGCTTCCGTTTGTTATACAGCCTTCTATAATTGGTTGGCACGCTTGTACCCTTATGGAACATTCGATTTTCTAGCAACATGTAAGCTAGTACCCCAGGTGCTCGTGGGTGAACTTGACCGTGCCTCCCCCCCCAATAAGCCCAACTTCTCTCATCACTCATGCCGTCTGCCATTCACATTGTCTTTGAACTCGGCCTTGAAGTAGCTTCTCACCTTCGGGAATACAAGGGAGTGTGAGCACTCGCTATCTTCAATCTGCTGCACCATACCTTTTGTCTATTTTCATCCTCCGCTCACATGATCAGAGACAGTGAATTAGTGAAAGACTTCCTGTAGAGGCACTCGGCTGCAAATCACTTCAATAGAGCTGTGGCAATCAAACCAGCATGGGGCTGCCTTTCAAAGGCTGCCCCCATGCTGGTTTGACAGCCGCGCACAGCATGAGAGCGGGCCGCATTTCGATTCAATAGGGCACCTGCCGTGCCTTCCTCTACCACTCCTGCTTTGGGGAGTCCTTGAAAGACTCCCCCAAACTGATGTGCCAAAGGGGAGGCTAGACTAGGCATTTAGAGGGCTCAGGACAAGAGTGGAAATGTAGGATTTAGCAGAGTGATAATTTGGGTGAGAGTGAATGTTCTGATTGTTAAAAAGGGCTAAACAAGGTGCTGTGGTAACGGAGCTGATAAAACGTTGGAGCTTTAGTTTGTTGTCAAGGAGAATCCCAAGACCGGAGACCTCGACTGCTCAATAAGAAGATTTTGGGGGGAAAAAGAGAAACAAGGGAAGGATATGTAGGTTTTTGGGAGTGGAGAGGTGGATGACGTCAGTCTAAGAACAATTGATCAAACACCACATTAAAAAACATCAATTCTGCCAAGAAGAGGAAGAGACCCTCTCACATGCCCTTCTAAGTTGTCTGGGGTATATCCATTTAAAAAGCACATATATTCATCACTGCCTGATAAGTGAGAGTCTTTCAGATAATCATGCAGTGGCTTTGACTTTACTCTTGAGGGAGCTGAGGGGTCAAGCAAGCATTACCAAGATGACTGTGATGAATCAACTTCTGGGATACCAGTAACCAATATCGGTTTTGAAACCACCAATCAGCCCTACACCTCTAGTACACGAGAAGGTATTCAAATAAATTGGAAACACAAGCAAATTATAAACCTCATCGTGGAATTTTGGTAACTTGGACGGCATGGCAGGCTTATTTCCGAAAGGCCGTGGATCGTTGGTTAGTTGCAACACAGCGAAAATTCAATTATTATCCAATGATAAAAGGGACTGTACAGTCATGGCTGTATACAAATAGCTACTTCATCATTATCACAACAGATAGTTATGATAGGTTATTTATAACGTGCTTAATACCCAGAGGTTTCTAAACGCTGACCCAGGGATCAAACCTGTGTTGCTCCATGTCGTCTTGCTTCCAAGGCGAGCACGTTGCCACTGAGCTTCCTCCTGAGACAAACTAGCAACACTGCAAAATACAATCCATCCTGTAAAGGAATTCAGAGGACATGCAGTTTCAAAGAAAGAAAAGGGATGCACTCTGGATACTGACAGGAGTGTATTCAGAATAGTAATTAATCGTAACCGTTCAAGGATACCTGGTTTCAACACAAAGCAGGCAATGGGTCGTAAAAAATGTCACTAGGACCTTCGGAAAAGACCAGGGGGACAGAACCACAATGTACCTTGTGCTGTAGGAGTTCTTGGTGCTCAACAGGGTCAAGTCGGTTTCAGGGCGATTTGCAGCTTCTGCGACAGAGTTCAAGATGGGAGACAGCTGTGGGTACCAAGTGGCAACCAGTTTGGCGTGCGAGGCTGGACAGACGGCTGCAGGCTAGTGTCACGCGCCAGGGAAGCTGGCACTTCTGGAATCGATGGAGAACTCGCCTCCATTGAACCTTGCCATCACGTTCATTCGCCCGTCACTTGAGCGGTCTACTGTATGTTCAACATGGCCACTGCCGGGAGGTTCTTATTCCCTCCCCTCCCGGCGGTCGGCACGTTGCAACCCAGTTGTTTCCCGACTTTAGGGTCTGACACTAGTGTTTCCCTTTACTCGCTCCGCACCGTCTCATGCGGCACTCCTCGCCGGTCGCGGCTTTCTGCCTCTCTTTACACGTTCTGTCTCCACGGGTTGTATTTTCTGCTCAGCCACGCTGGGCTCTGGTTTCTCTCACTCCTCTCTTTTGCTTTGCCTTGTCTTGGCTTCACCCTCTTTATTTTATTTATTTATTAACATTTATATAGCGTACAGCAGCTCTGAGGCATTGTGGCGCTGTTACATATAATCATAACTGGTTACAGAAAAAAGCATACTTAGTTACATGATAGTGTGTTTGGATATACTTACTTAGTTACAGGCATTACATAGGACATGACAGTGTGTAGATTATACATGCTGGTTACAGGCATTACATAAGACATGCAGAATTCCAGCCGGCGTGAGGTGGAGTGTTTTAGTTGAATAGTGTAGTTTTGAGGCCTTTGCAGGAAGCTGCAAGGGAAGTCTCCTCTCTGAGTGCATCGGGCAAGGCGTTCCAGAGTTTGTGCGCTAAATGAGGAAAGCCGATACCCCCTGCTTTGGCCCTTTTGATGGGCGGGATGCACAATTGGTTGGCGCAGTGAGTCCTCTTGGGACGCGAAGAGGTATCTCTGATGATGGTTTCAGCTAGGTAGAGAGGGGCCGAAAGGCTTAAGCATTTATGTGTTAATGTAAGTGTCTTGAATGTGATTCTCTCCTTTACCGGTTGTCAGTGGCCAGCTCGTCTAGCCTGTGTGATATGGTCTCTTTTGGTGATATTGAGTGCTGCTCTAAGTGCGTTATTCTGGGATGTTTGGAGCCGATTTAGGTTTTTAGCTGAGGTGCCTGCAAGAAGAGCATTGCAATAGTCTAGTTTAGCTCCAATGGTAGCTCAAGCGATGGAGAGGCAGTTTTGGTTGGAAAGGAATGGTTTTATAGTATTTATTAATTTAGTGGTGTGGGCAGAAGCGGAGGTAATGGCACTGGACTGACGGGTCATAGACAGGGTGGATTCTAGGTAAACCCTGAGGGTCTTCACTGAGGAGGAGACAGGGATGATGGTATTGTCAATGGTGAAGTTGCAGTATTTATGGTTGAGTTTGGACAGTATTTCTTTGGGGCCTATGAGGATTATCTCTGTTTTGTCTCCATTGAGGTATAGTCTGTTGTCTGCCATCCAAGCTTGGATGGTTGAGTATATTTGGAGAAGGGCTGCAGAGTCCAGGTCGTACAAGCCGGTGAGAGGGAGAAGTACTTGTGAATCAACGGCATAGTTGGTGTAAGCTATGCCGAAGTAGTCCAGTTTGTCAAAGAGTGGCTTAGTAAACAGGTTGTAGAGGGTTGGCGCTGTGCAGGAGCCCTGGGGAACTCTGCAATGGATGGTGGCGGGAGCTTCATTTGCCTGGTCAGAGAAGACCTTTAGCTCTGCCTTCTAAAAAGGAGTTTATCCAGGAGGAGGCCTGTTTAGAGAAGTGGGCTTCATTGGTGAGATGGACGGTAAGGATTTTGTGATCAACGAGATCAAAAGCGGCTGACAGGTCCAGAAGCAATAAGAGTGCTGGTTTGCCTTTTTCCATTATATCGGTTATCTGGTTTTTAAGGTCCAGTAGGGTGGTTGCGGTGCCATGGCCTTTACAGAATCCTGATTACCTTTTCCCTAGCATGGCGTTGGACTCTATGAAGTGTTGGATCTGGTTCTGGGCAGACCACCAGTGTTTCAATCACTTTCAAGGATCCCTCGCACTCGGCTCTCTGCCTTTCGGCCGTGTCTACACTGGTTGCTGTGGCAACCTCAGCTTACCTCTTTCTCCTTGGGGTGATTTCCCTGGCTCTCGTGCTCACCGCTGTGGACTCACCCCCTCTTCCCTTTGACTTCTCAAGCTTCCTTCTGCTCATTCAGACCAGAGCCTGCTTTAGCCCATTGGAGGGACATTGCTTACAAAGGAATTTGCTTGGGCTATTTCGAGTTCAACACCTGGCTTATTCTACATCGGGACATCAGGGTTTTTTTTATGCCTGCAGTGGCTTTTTCCACTTTGTTGGTTGCCCCGGGAGAGGGGTCACAGGCCTGCTAGCCTAACAAGCGACCACTGTGGAGGAAAGAGTTCTGATTCTGGGGAGGAGTCCAGAGAACTAGACAGCTAGCCTACAAGGTGGCTCGGGGTCAGGAATCGTTGTCTCAGTGCTGGTCTGCGGTTATGAAGTGATGGTCGGGGCATCTCGGACAGCTTTAGCGAATGCAGTGTAACAACAGTCAGGGGTTCAGTCGGTTGCAGCTTGAGAGGCTCAACTAGCTCGAAAATGTCCCTTAAGGCAGAACTCAGTAGATGCATTTCGATGCACTTTTCCTAGAGTCTTCATTGGGCTCATGCCGTCCTTTAAGGCGGACAGCCCAAAGCTGAGGAGAGTGATTTATGCAGCTGCATTGTCCTTGGTTTGGTTCAGAGACTCTCTGGCACTTTCCAACAAGGAAGCTTGCTGCAGAGCCTAGCAGGGCACGCATTGTGCTGGTTCTGGAGCTGCTAGAGGGTCCTCTGGATTCTGTATCTCCCTCTGTTCCCTGGGAGATGTTTAGGGGAGGGATTTTGCTTCTCTCTTGGAGGTCCTGGCCTTCCTTCACTGGTGGAAGATGTAAGGCAGACTGCACGTTCAAGCTGGGTCCAAAGACGAGTTCTTCCTTCTGCTTCTGGTGAATTCTTCAGTTGGTCTGCCAAAAGAGGGGCTCAGCCCCCTTTTAAAGCCAAATGGACCACAGGGATTGGTGTTGGATACGCCCACCTTAATGAACCAATCCTGGGTCCCCACCAACAATCTCCTGTATGCAGGAGGTCATAACCAGAGTGCTTTGCAACAGAAAAGGCAAAGGGGTGAACATATGTAATAGTAAGTCCCACCCTTCTTCCCGTCTGTTGTGGCTGAAAGGGTCCCTCTGGTTAATGGAGCTCTCTGTGGTTCCTGATTAAAGCGGCAGGTCTCCCTTGAAGCTACGGTGAGACCAGACTCTCTGCCTCCATCAATCCACATACCTTCTGAATGCGGTCTCCCTGAGGGGATGACTACTGTAAACACGCAGTCCAAGACACTGCATTTCACTGTCAGTCGATACTCAGGGTGGAAGCTGACGTTAGGTTGACTACTGTAAACACGCAGTCCAAGACACTGCATTTCACTGTCAGTCGATACTGAGGGTGGAAGCTGACGTCAGGTTGACACAGTGCATTTGAAAGTGTGTTGGGGTGTCCTGTCTCCTTGATCAGTCTCTGCAGCCAGGCCCCATGTGGGCCTTTTTTAATTAAACTCTGATTAGTATGTGAATGTTGCCACCAGCTACAGGGTTCAACAAAAGGACATGGCAGATCCATGGAGCGTTTGTTAATTAATTAGGCTGGCCATGGCAGTGAGAGGGTTTGGCTCTCCCCCTTCTGATATGACATAGTGTACTCCTGGCTGTCATATCCCAACTAAATATGACAGGGGGACTGCGCCTGTAGGCTGTGCCCACCCAGAGTACACAGGTCTATGGCCCTCATTAAAACCCTGGCGTTAAGGGATTACCGGTAAGGGTACCGGTACCGGTAATCCCTTAACGGCTGATTACGAGGTCCCTTTGCGGGTCCCGACCTTGGCGGCCTATGTGTATGTCATGCAGTGAGCATAGGAAAATGTGTGCAGGTTAGTCCCACACATTTTCCGGAGGTTGAGCTACAATCATTCAATGTCATTTAAAAATGTTAAAAACCCCAGGCGATTGCACACCCACTGTGCAGATGGTTGAATTCCTCACAATGATGTCTGCCTTCCTTACCACAGCTGAGGAAAAATGTGAATAGTCTGAACTATTATCCTACACATATATATCTCAATTACATTTCTAATTTCTGTTTGTCTTTTTTTGCATTTCATGGGTTTTGATGGACAGACAGACAACAAGGTACCTATCTCTTGAATTTTAACTGTATTATGTATGATATGTTATTTATAACTCGCTTAATACCCAGAGGTTTCTAAGCGCGGACCCGGGGATCAAACCTATGGTGCTCTGTGTTGTCTTGCTTCCAAAGCGAGCGTGTTGCCCCTGAGCTATCCTCCTGAGACAAAGTAATTTAATCGAGTATGTATTCAACCTGTTTTTTGCATTTCTTTCATGACTCTTACATTCTGTACCTTTTAACCTTGGTTCAGATTTTTATTGAAACGTGCCAGAAAAGGTTTATGGAGCTGAAAGTGTATACAATTAATTAAATTAAAAATGTAATTAAATCAAAATGAAATCAGTGTTAGGAGACTTTATCATTAGGCCTCTCATTGCCATCCGGTGGAAGATGGTGGTGAGAAAGTTTAATTAGGTGGTAGGAGAAGCCTAAGGGAGAGATCGCTTTGGGGAGACAGGAGGTAATGCCCCGGTAGAGAAGTAGGCCCGGAACAGGCTCTGAGTAGACCACTTATGCCCGGTGGGGGCCTTGTTCCAGTATATGGGGATTTCCTGGTCAGAAAGATAGGAGGCTGTCCAGTCTAGGGGTGGAGGCAAGGGTGCCAGTGTTACAGAAGGTTAGTAGTACACCAGTACCGGAGGCAGCACACACAGTTCAGGAATTGCGAGACACTGGTCAAGACTTCTCGGTATCCCTACAAAATATCCCCACCAAAACTATTGCCATACATATGACCGTTAGTCTCGCCATAGGCGATATTTTTGGGGAGGATATTTTGTGGGAGCAGGGGTTGAGGGGGTGTCGCCCGCACATTTTAAAATAATGCAGGGGTTGCGGGGGTGTCCCCCGCAGGATCCAATATCGCGCAAAATATGGGGATTATTTTGTATCGCGATATTTTTGCGGGGATATTAACACACGGAACCGGTTTCTCCGCAGAGACTGTTGACCTCCCCTTTGGGAATGATCTGATTTTACTCAGAACGTGTTCTAGGATTTAGATTAACGAGAGCGGGGTGGGGAGGGGGGGGGGTGCAGACTGATAGCAATAGAAATGCTGAGGTCCAGGTTACAATCAAAGCACCTCCAATGAGCTGTAGTATTGGCCCACTTTTCAGATGTAGTGTCTGAGTCTTGGGCATCCTAAGGTTTTACCATCCTAGATTGTATGCCCAAAATGCCAGCTGTTGACACAGATCTTCTTTCACAGCTCAGACAACTCACAACAAGCACAGCATGTGTGTGCGCATGGAGCTATGCATACCTCCGGCTCCCGCTGCAGTCGTGACCTGCTGACTCACCCGCGCCTCTGGTGCACTCCCAACCCCGCCCAATGCCCGGCTTGTTTTGATGACCTTCTTCCGGGGGAGCCAGCTCACCCCGGTGCGGCTCAGGCACCGGCCGGATGCAGACAGCTGAACTGTTCAACCTGTAAAAGCTGGAGAGCAGGTGCGTCATCGCTGCAGGTGTGACCCCGTAGGAGCCACACCCTGGGATTGGCATCCGCGCGATCGTTTTAGGTGAGGAAGAAAGTTAAGAGCACCCATAGGCCACCCTGAAATGCGTCACTGCTTCTTTCTGTTTAAAGAGGAATTACATCTATTGTATTCCTGCAATGCACTAGGCCACTAAAGGAAGACAAGACTGCACATCTTCCGCTTTTAATGTACCCGGAAGCTTTAAAGTGGAAAGGCCTGCTGTGCACGGCCATCTTGTTTTAGGGGGTAGGTACTAAATACCCCTGCACCAGTGATATCGCATGAAGGACCCCCACTAGAGTTACCCAGAAGCACTGATGAACTTCAAAAGCTTTCTTTATTAGTGAGGCAGATTTTAAAACTGGGAACTGTTTCAAAGCTGCTAGCGCACTCTCAGTGTTACATTCACCTGGGGTCTGCAACCTTTTCTTGCCAGTAGATCTGGACTACTACTCCCATCAGCCCAAGCCAGCACCGTCAATGGTGAGGTATCCTGGGAGTCATAGATCAAAACATCTGGATGCTCAAGGTTGCAGATTCCTCCCGACTTCGGCCATGAATGTGGCTAATGAACAGTGGATTCTGTTTCAAGCCAATGTATTGTTGTTTTAGGAGACAGTACCATTCTAGGGGACATAGCCTAGGGACATCACTGCTGGAACAGTCCACTCGAACAAAAAAGCTGCAGGTCTGACTGTCGCATTCCTCAAGCGTGTTTATTGTAAAAGTCCAAATTATGGCAGTTTTGCAAACACAGGTGCACTCTAATATAAAGCTTATGTAAAGACTGCAAAATCTGTAAACTATTCAAATGCATTTTAGGTGGCTTTCAGGTGCCCAGAGCATGCCATCACCCAGGCATAGTGGCCAATGGCCATGCCGCCAAGCCATGGCACTTGGCCACTTTTGGTTGCTTCCAAGCATCCCTGGGCAAAGTGACCACTGGCTATGGCCACTGGCTTGGCCCAATGGACACTACGGTTGTGTTGGTGGTAGCAGCCATCCCAGTGGCCAGTACAGAAGTATGGGGAGCTGGGAGGATGACCTGGGCAATTGTCGATGCCGTAGGCCACGTTCAGTGGCCAACGTAGGTGGCATGGTATGACACACGGCCTTGGCAGGTTATTGCGGTGGGAAGGACCTGCAGCACACTTGTTGTTGGCCATGTCTTTTGGTCACTGTGTGGCTTGGGGTGGCTGGGGGCATGGCCGAATACCATGCCGCACGCCATCTGGCCAAACGCCGCTACGGGTGAGTTCAGGTAACCCAGAGCAAGACAAGTGGACACTGTTTATATCATAGTGTATACCATTAAACTCCTCTAAAGAAATATGAGGGAAACCGTATGTTCATGTCTAACACCTAGTGGTAAAAAAGTCCTAATACAGGCACAATTTCCTTAACACCTTTCTTTTCATCTACGTGGTGCAAAAAGTGTAAATCTCACCAGAGATGAACAATTCCGGGAGGCATTTACAATACATTCCTATGAAATGCTCCTGCTTTTGCCAGGTTTAAAAAGTGGGCAGATTGCAAAAAAATGTATGCTGGTGTTGAACCATGGCCCTCATTATGAGTATGCCGGTCTGGGAAAAATGCAGGTAAAATGGCCGGTACTAGCGGGTCTGGCATTTTTCCCAGACCTGAATTCTCCAAGTTTGCCGGTAGGGGCAGTGAACTACCAGCAGGCCTGACCGGCCAGGAGTTTAGGCCCCTACCAGGAGAGAATTGACTGATCAGGAATTGAGTAGTTCCCATTCTATGGAGTCCTATGGAATGGAAACCTATCGCCATTGCCAGCACCCGTAATATCCCAGTAACACTGGGATATCGGCACAGGTAACGGATGGTAAGGCGATTATGTCGGTAACCCGCCAGTAGCACCGGCAGATTGCTGGCAGATTCATAACAAGGGCCCAGGTGTTGCTTTGAGGCAGAGCTGAGATGCAAGGCTAAAGTGGTTAGGCCGTTCATTGTCCCAACTCCATCTCAAAGCAAAAAGAAAATCTTCTCGATAGGGAAAAAGGTTTAAAAATAGGCACTCGTCTTTAACGCCTGTCCCTACACCTTTTTCCCCCACAATTCACAGGACTTGCAAAATGACCCCCTGGGCATTTATATAATTAGCCAGGTTCTCAAAACAGGCACATCTAATTTCCAAAATACAATAGCACAAGGTAGAGAAAAAGTAATCAGCTGCAACAAAATATTATCACAATAAACAACTTTTATTAATAATCATTAAAAAAACATCATAAAAAACATGCAGATGTTAAAACCTAGTAAAAACAAAGTGCAAGTGACACCAAGCTAAATGCTCACAATTAGATTGTAACAATTCATCTCTAGTCATTCAGTGGACTAGATACACAACTCCTGTTGACACATTGATGTAGTATATACAGAAGAAGGAAAATATTGGTCAATGACGACCCAAATACACAGACCAGTAGATCTAATCCCTGGTAGTATACCTCGACATGTTTCAGTTTGTGTAATTTCTTGAGAACTTTCTTCAGGAGGAAGTATTTTGATCCGTCACTTTCTTTTTAGCATTCACTGCGGCACTTCATCATTATAAAGTGCTAAACCCTTAAAGGTGCTGCTGAAAAACATTTAAAAGAGCTCTATAAATCTACATATTCACTACAGAGAAAACAGAATAAATCTGAATCGGCTTGGCAGTCAGAGAAACAAATACATCTTATACCTAGCCTCAGGGTGGAAGTAGTATAGGGGAGAGCTGGACAATGTTCCGTCTTCAAACACAAAGTGCACCCTTTGCAGATTCAAATTCTGTGGAGATACATACACATCATATCAAAACCTACTATTTAGAGCCTACATAAACTGTCAATTATGACTCTGTGTTCACGTCTATATTTCACATGTATCGACTTACATTTAAAAAAACGAATCAGAAAATACACAAATACCCCCCAGTGTGGGGTTAAAGTACTCCAAAAATATCATAACTATAATCACTAAGAGATGGTCTCAATACCAGAAGACAGAACCCCTAATGCCGTGATGACTCAAGTAGCAATGGGGAATCGAAGGGAGGAGACTTAGAGTAAACTGTCTCTTACCTTGAAGTCAAGCGTATACCGCCAGGAAATATAAATATAGTCTTGGCGGGCTATGCAGTCAGGGCAAAATCCTTTTCACTTCTCTCCATAGAGATTAGAGAGGAATAGAAATGCCAGGGTGAGGGATAGAATCCGCTGCAGAAAGAGAGTAAAAGCAGAGTTTGTAAACAAACTATCTATTTTGCTAAATGACAACAGAGGACCAATTCTAATCCTCCAATAGCTACTGCCCCGGATGACACTGAGTAAGGACTGTACGAGACAAACAAGTGTCTCCTCAGTAAGGTATAACACGTGCCTAACCCATCTTTGTGCTTACCTGCACTCGTGTTAATTAAATGCGTGTCTGGCGCGTCCCGCGGTTTGCAGGATGTTTTCTCAAAAAAGTTTAGTCTTGAGAGGTGGTGTTGATACAGTCCCTTACTCCCGTAGCGGAAGTTCGCGTGTGGTTTAAATAATTAATCCCAACAGCCCGCGGGAGGAGAACACAATGTTGTCGGCCATCATGGGGTGGTCCCAACAGGAGAAAAAGAAGTCCCTTGTTAGTGCCTATGAGATGACTGGGTCTGATACTGGAGCTCAGACCCCTAGTGGTGAAAAAGCATAGTGCACGATAAAAAAAGTAAAAAATAGCATTTCAAAACGTGGAACAATAGCATTTCAAAACATGGAAAGCCCGATGTTAACAGGAAAGCGTGCAACTGAGGTATACTTGCCAAAAGATTTTATAGAGAAGGGCAAAGGTACCAGTAATCCATAGGGGCACCATAAAGTGTATACACGCACTGTCTAAGCTTATTTAATTTTATGCCATTCAATGGTGTCATTTAACCCGTGAAGGTTACTACGGGTTTGGAAGATGAGCTGTTGTTCTTTCTGTAAGAGTTTTGAATTTTGAATTGCTAAGGTATCATCTCTAACCACCAACAGTACTGTCCAAGTGAAACTTTCAAAACTTTGGGCTTTATCAACGAAGTGTTTTACCATCAGTGCCTGGAGGGTTTCATTCTTAATGCAACTTTTATGTTCATTAACTCGAATTTTGATTTTACGATTGGTCTTTCCAATATAGTGGAGACCACAGGGGCATGTGACCATGTATACTACGTGGTCAGCATTGCAATTCGAAAAAGATTTCTGAGTCCAGACTATATCGCGACCTATGTTGACTTTATGGGATTTAGATGTAGTTTTACATGCCACATATTGTCCACAGGGGTAGTAACCTGTAATTGGAGGAAGGCCCCATTGACTAGTAATATTAGTCTTTGGCACAGAAGGATTACGAAATCTGCTTTGGCTAACTCGATTACCTATAGAGGTAGATTTGGTATATGCAAAAAGGGGTATACCGGGATCAGACTTAGTAGTTTTAAGCACTTTCCATTGTTTGGAGATGATCTTGCGGATAGCTAGACTGTGATTGGTGAAAATGTTCACACACACTATTCTATCTCCCAAATTCTTTTTGGGTTTAGCCTCCAATAAAGCTAATCTGTTGTTATTGAAGGCACGTTTAGCCGCCTTTTTAATGAGTCTGTTAGGGTAACCTCTATTTAAAAGTTTAGCTTTAAGGTGTTGGGCTTCTTTTTCATAAGACTCTCTGCTGGAACTATTCCGTTTTAGCCTTAGAAATTGCCCGAAGGGCAAGTTATCTCTCAGATGTTTGATGTGGTGCGACTGGAAGTGCAAGAGAGAATTCTTTTCAGTCTCTTTGTGAAACGGCCTAACTCTAATTTTGCCATTTTCATGGTATAAGGTCAAGTCAAGAAAGTTAGTTGCCTCTTGTTCAATGGTCAGAGTAAATTGAAGATGTCTATTGAGGCTATTAAGCCAGTTCAAAAAAGCAGCAGCTGTCTCGCGTGTACCCTCCCATATCACGAGTACATCATCAATGTAACATGACCAGGCTTTGATGTTGTTACTAAAAGGGTTGACCGCAAAGACAAACTGTTTCTCGAAAAATTCGACATAGAGGTTTGTCAGGCTAGGGGCTATAGTGGCCCCCATGGTGGTTCCCTCTATTTGTTGATAGAAAACGCCTGCAAACACGAAGACATTTTTAGTAAGAGCTAAAGAAATGCACCACATTATGAAAGACGTGGGGATCGGATCAGCATCCAGTCGAGTCAGGAGAAGTTCTTCAATTTTCTCCAAAGTGTCCTGTTGCGGGTTATTAGTGTACAAAAACACTATATCGAGAGTCAACATTAATTGAGTTTCTCGATTAAATTCCATGTCTTCAAATTTGTTGATCACATCTTTGGTGTCTTTTAAGTAAGATTTCATCATAGACACATACCCTTTGAGGTAGTGATCGGCAAAGATAGAGAGGGGTTCAAGAATGGAATGAATACCCGCAACAATAGGCCTACCCGGTGGGTTCACAAGGGTTTTATGAATCTTGGGGAGGCAATAGAAACATGGAATGCTAGGACTTTTATTAATCAAGAAGTCACTTTCTTGAGGATTAATCCATTCTCTCGCTTTAGCTTTCGAGACCTTGAGTTTAATGAGTGAGGCTAGTTCTAAAGTCGGGTCCCCACTGAATTTTTTATAATAAGCCTCATTCAGAAGTTGTCGATTACATTCGCTGACATAATCGATATGGTTCTAGACCACTATTCCACCTCCCTTGTCTGCTTTCTTAATCGTAATGGACTCATTAGTGGCCAGGTTAGTCAAGGCCATGGGAGATTTTGGAATACTTTGGTATTTTTTTGTTCGAGTTTAGCAACCTCAGCCAAGACTCGCTTTTCAAACACCAAAGATTCTGGAGAAAAGGAGTGAGCAGGGGGGTAGAAGACCGAAGGAGGGCGAAGGCCAGTATGGTTCACCATACTATTAGAGACAACTTCATTGGAGTGGCGAAAAATTCCTTAATATGGATTTTGCGCATTAACTTGTGGAAATCGGTGCGAAATTCAAACGAATTATGCGTCTTAGTAATTACAAAACCCAGGCCTTTCTCTAGGACAGACCGTTTATTATCTGTTAGAACATAATTCGACAAATTAACTAGAAGCGATTCCCGCTCCGTGTTTGTTTGTAATTGTCGTTCCAGGTTCCTCTGGACGGGCCTTGATATAAAAAAGGTCTCTGGGAATTGTTCCAATTGCCTCGTGTGGGACTGAAATTGGCATTGCCCCTCCCTCTTTTAGATGGTCCATTAGAACTTCCTGCAGTGCGATCATCTGGATCATTCGTGCTACTGTCGTTGCTGCTACTATAAGATGCGGCACGGAAACTGACTCTTCTTGACCAATTGTTCTGACCATTATGTTGGGAAGCTGAAGTTTGGTACCCTTCTTTAGTGTATGTAAATGCTCTCTCATGAGTAATTTTAGCTAAATCTTTCTTGAGTCTAGAGATACGATCTAGGGTATTGATTTCCTTAAAATCTTTCATCACTTTCTAAATCTCCTCTATTCTTTTTTTGTATATATCTAGGGAGGTGAGTTTTTTAATGTCTTCTTCAATTTTATTTAGGTCAATTTCTATTTTGGCAGCAGTCTCTTTGGCGGTGTCAATGATAAGGATTAACCAGTCCCTTCCGCACCGATTCGATATGTAGCTCCATTGGAGTTGTCTAGAAAAAGCCTTGGCTCATTCGGGACTATCAATCCTTGTGGTACAGATTCATTCTTTAAGTACTCGAGCATGATTGCCCCGTGTAGTTCGGTGCAGATGAGTCTTTTTTTTTAATTGAACTACTTCATCCCACTCAGTACTTTTGTCATTATTTTCTCCCAAGGTACTGCTATTAATAATTGAAATAGCGTTCATGAGTGCGGTGGCATAGTCATCACTATACAACAAGGTTCTGTCATCTGTCATTTTGATGGACAAAAGGGAAGTGAAAAATAGAAAGAGAAAGAACTATTGTCCAGTAAGGAGCAACTAAACTACTAGTAAGTATGATTAGAGCTGGGAACACAGACTCAACTGACAGAACAGCTTTAGGTTTCTAAAAAACCCTTTTTAAGTTTCCTGTGACACAGCTGGCACTGTAAACAAAATATATTGGAAGGAAACCCTTCAAAACAATTACTCCCTAAGGTAGTAAAGAGACCTCTACCTTCAAGCAGGGTTTATAGAGACAAAATACAAAAGCACAAGGTAGAGAAAAAGTAATCAGCTGCAACAAAATATTATCACAATATACAACTTTTATTAATAATCATTAAAAAAATCATAAAAAACATTCAGATGTTAAAACCTAGTAAAAATGAAGGGCAAGTGACACCAAGCTAAATGCTCACAATTAGATTGTAACAATTCATTTCTAGTCATTCAGTGGACTAGATACACAACTCCTATTGACACATTGATGTAGTATACAGGAGAAGGAAAATATTGGTCAATGACGACCCAAATACGGACCAGTAGATCTAATCCCTGGTAGTATGCCTCGACATGTTTCAGTTCGTGTAATTTCTTGAGAACTTTCTTCAGGAGGAAGTATTTTGATCCGTCACTTTCTTTTTAGCATTCACTGCGGCACTTCATCATTATAAAGTGCTAAACCCTTAAAGGTGCTGCTGAAAAACATTTAAAAGAGCTCTGTAAATCTACATATTCACTACAGAGAAAACAGAATAAATCTGAATCGGCTTGATAGTCAGAGAAACAAATACATCTTATACCTAGCCTCAGGGTGGAAGTAGTATAGGGGAGAGCTGGACAATGTTCCGTCTTCAAACACAAAGTGGACCCTTTGCAGATTCAAATTCTGTGGAGATACATACACATCATATCAAAACCTACTATTTAGAGCCTACATAAACTAACTGTCAATTATGAGTCTGTGTTCACATCTATATTTCACATGTATCGACTTACATTTAAAAAAACGAATCAGAAAATACACAAATACCCCCCAGTGTGGGATTAAAGTACTCCAAAAATATCATAACTATAATCACTAAGAGATGGTCTCAATACCAGAAGACAGAACCCCTAATGCCTTGATGACTCGGGTAGCAATTGGGAATCGAAGGGAGGAGACTTAGAGTAAACTGTCTCTTACCTTGAAGTCAAGCGTGTACCGCCACGAAATATAAATATAGTCTTGGCGGACTATGCAGTCAGGGCAAAATACTTTTCACTTCTCTCCATAGAGATTAGAGAGGAATAGAAATGCCAGGGTGAGGGATAGAATCCGCTGCAGAAAGAGAGTAAAATAAGAGTTTGTAAACAAACTATCTATTTTGCCAAATGACAATGGAGGACTAATTCTAATCCTCCAATAGCTACTGCCCCGGATGACACCGAATAAGGACTGTACGAGACAAACAAGTGTCTCCACAGTAAGGTATAACGCGTGCCTAACCCATCTCTGTGCTTACCTGCACTTGCGTTAATTAAATGCGTGTCTGGCGCGTCCCGCGGCTTGCAGGATGTTTTCTCAAAAAAGTTTAGTCTTGAGAGGTGGTGTTGATACAGCCCCTTACACCCATAGCGGAAGTTCACGTGTGGTTTAAATAATTAATCCCGACAGCCTGCGGGAGGAGAACACAACATTGTCGGCCATCATGGGGTGGTCCCAACAGGAGAAAAAGAAGTCCCTTGTTAGTGTCTATGAGGAGACTGGGTCTGATACTGGAGCTCAGACCCCTAGTGGTGAAAAAGCATACTGCATGATAAAAAAAGTAATAAATAGCATTTCAAAACATGGAACAATAGCATTTCAAAACATGGAAAGCCCGATGTTAACAGGAAAGCGTGCAACTGAGGTATACTTGTCAAAAGATTTTATAGAGAAGGGCAAAGGTACCAGTAATCCATAGCGGCACCATAAAGTGTATACACGCACTGTCTAAGCTTATTTAATTTTATGCCATTCAATGGCGTCATTTAACCCGTGAAGGTCACTACAGGTTTGGAAGATGAGCTGTTGTTCTTTCTGTAAGAGTTTTGAATTGCTAAGGTATCAGCTCTAACCACCAACAGTACTGTCCAAGTGAAACTTTCAAAACCGTGGGCTTTATCAACGAAGTGTTTTACCATCGGTGCTTGGAGGGTTTTATTCTTAATGCAACTTTTATGTTCATTAATTCGAATTTTGATTTTACGATTGGTCTTTCCAATATAGTGGAGACCACAGGGGCATGTGACCATGTATACTACGTGGTCAGTATTGCAATTCGAAAAAGATTTCTGAGTCCAGACTATATTGCGACCTATGTTGACTTTATGGGATTTAGATGATCTAATTTCCAACACCAAAAAATGGCGCGCCCTATTCAGAAAGGGCATTTGAATGTGCACATCATATGCTCTTTTTCACCCCATTTGCACTTTTGCACAAATAAGAGAGCATTTCTGAGCATTTCAATGCGCATGCCAAATTCACAAATGAGAAAACAAGCAAATTCTCTTGCTTCGGTTTGGAACAGATGCAGAGGGATGCCCTATGCACAAAAGGGTTTTTGCAGACCCCGCCATGCATTTTTTAAAAGAATTGTCACAGCAGTGTTATGAAATGCTGCTATCATACTTGTGATTCTATCCCCCATAGAGGGATATTTAAAACATGTATATTTTACAATAACTGCCCATTTAAGGGCCTATGGGCCTTTCACTATGAAATGCGCTTGCAGCGCCCAGCTGAGAGCCAGTCCTTCATTGGAGTCGGGAGTGCACTCGCGAGTAATGTATGCAAGGCGACTTCCCAGAGTATTGTGCACTGCTGCACAGCTCCCAAGAAATGTGCACGTGAATATGATGACCTGTTCCTTTCTTAAAATGGCACAAATAAAAAACAAAACGCATTCTCTGAGCTTTTTACATGAGGCACTTTATGAGAAGCTGTCCCAAAGTATGTTGTGATCAGAGATTTCAGCACTTGTTTTCACTTAAAAAGACACAGAAGAAAGACTATCAGAATTATCTTTCCTTCATCTGATTTGTTTATTTAATTGGTTATTTACAAAGCACGTAATACCCAGAGGTTCTAAGCGCGGACCTGGGGATCGAAACTGTAGTGCTCCATGTCATCTTGCTTCCAACGCGAGCATGTTGCCCCTGAGCTATCCTCCCGAGACAATGACATGTCAATATGCATTTTGCATACAGACTTATACGTAGCAAAGTAGAATGAAAACAGCATAGGCGTTTATTTAGTGACCAATCAATAATGCAAAGTGCGGCTTCTATTGAAAGGAAGATGCCAAAGGCTCGTCCCATTAATAGGCAAAGTGCATAAATTAAATATTTGATGCTTACAGAAAAAAGGTACAGACATTTTTTCATTTTGGGCTAAATTAAAACACGTATAATCGTTTCTTGTACATCCTGAAATGCAAGTGAAACAGTGAGAGAAAAATGTAGCTATAGGTGGACAGAGCAATCTAAACTATATTTTTTCAGGCTATCTCTATAGTTCCAGTCACTGCCAAGAAGCCCCTCCCCCATTCCAAGCTCCCTCCTTTATCCTTCACACAGGTAGTAGGATATAATTGCCAAATCTTAGAAAGACACGCTGACTTACCCAGTGACTCTGGGAAGCAGAGGCGGCCTGGGAACATAAAGAGGCACTGGAAAAAACTTTCAAAGTGGCCCCATATTACACATTTTCAGCACCCCAAAACCTTTTCCAATGAGAGAATTTGGAAGTAAAATAAGTTACCAGACAAAAGAGGCCCAGGGTGCAGAGGCCTACCTGGGAATCTCCTGGGTTCCCTATGGGCCAGCCCACCTCGGCTGCAAAGCACTTCAAAAGGAAACCCCCCCATCAGGTCACCATGCGATCTACCTACAAGTCGCAGCTCAGATATGTGGTGGGGATACATGTCAGCAGTGTGGGGGGAGACATGTTGGAATTTAGGGTACGTGCTTCACTTGTTTAACGATTCAAGGAGTTACGACCGAAATGGCGCAATAGACCACGTGGAAACCACAGGAGGAACCACCTACAAGCCCAGACGATAAATTCTGCAACAGGAAGTCTAACATTTTCCATGAAAACAATTTTGGACCTATTCCAAATTTTAGACTTCAAACCCCTTTGATGCAAAAATACATCCAGACCCAACAGAGAAAAAATTCACGTTGGGTGGAGTGAAGGCGCAGAGTGGGGCCGCCCACTGGATCATGCTGCCATGGAGTTCCAATGGAGGCAATGCTCTCTGACAGAGACCTGCAGCCTTCAAACTATGAATCCCAAGCGCCCTCACTATTGACTATGCTGACTGGACCTGATGGGAGTTGTAGTCCAAAACATCTGGCGAGTCAAAAGTTACAGACCCCTGCTCTAGGCGAAGTGTAACATAAGGGTTTATCGGCGTTATTGACACCTTTCTTAGGTTGTTTGTGGCTCATACCCTAAAGGTTGTCTTTGCTGCTTTGTTCCAGAGCTTGGATAGCGCCAGAGCTGTTTCTGGAAGCTGAGGCACTGGCTACCTTAAACATCCCAAGTCTCTCATTTCTATTGGCACATCCCTCGGGATACATACATTTCCCCGCTTCTCTTCGAGGGGTTTAACTAGGTTCTAAAAGTTAAAACCCTCAAACAGGATAATCAACGGCTCAAACATGATAGTGTGAAGATTAATTATCATTACATGTTTAGATCCATCAAGTAATGTTATAGAAATATGTTCATGGTATAAAGACATAATGATGAAAAGTGTAATAAAAAAGGGTGCACTTGTCTAGTTCAGACAGCAAACTACCACACACGAAAATCAGCAAGAGAAAAGGAAAAAACGAAGAAAGAAAGAAAGAAAGAAAAAAAGAAAGAAGAAAAGGACTCGCAACTACAACTAAATGTAGCTAAGAACAGATACAGAAGTTGAGGAAATGAATTGCAACTGTACACAGTCAGAAACAATTAATTTGTAAAATTGCATCTGTGGAGCATCTAGTAAACGAGCGACAGTTTGAGGAAGTGCCAGGGAAGTTCATTTCAAAGCCTGGTTTTGTGCACAGCGTCCCAGTGTCTTAGCGCGCAGCATCACCAGTGCTTAATGTATGGGGTGTTTGCCAGGGCTCAGCCCTGGCACTTATTTCTGAGCCCCAGCACATATTGTCTCAGACTCACTTACATTATTAAGGGGTGATAAGCAGTGCATCCTTCAACCACAATGAGCAGGTGCCAGCTGTAGTGTAACCCCAAATATGCTAGAAATGTGGGGAACAGCTATGGGTGGTGGCAGAAGTGATGCCCACCTGCAGTCTCACAGGAGTGCTAGGAAATACAGTCCAACCCTGGTCACGGGAGTGCTAGAAATGATTCGGGCCCCAGCACTTATCGTTTTACAAATTAGGCATGGACGATACTGCCACGTGTTTAATCATGCTTGGGGGGCCTGAAGCAAATCCAGCGGTTGCCCTAGAGTGACGACCTTCAGACCCACGTCTGCATCCTGTGCCGTGCTTCCTGGGAGACCACGCACGATAAACACCTCCACGCGGTGCAGAGATGCCCCTTTGGGAGGTGTGAGCAGTGCATCCAGTCCTGGTTGTTCTTTGCCTTCAGCCATCTGTACTGAGACTACTCAAGCCAGGCAGAGAAGGAAAGAAGCCGGGCGGTCTTCAATATTCCATAACGACAATCAAATATTCCATAACGATAATCACGTTACTTTTATTCTTATTAAAGTCAAAGGAGGGTCATTTTCCTGCAAAGTCGGTCCCCTACCTTGAATTTTCCTCATTTGCACTACAAGGTGCACAAAACGTGTGTTAGACCTGCCGAAAACAGGCTAACGTGCTTTGTTGCACTTCGTAGCGCAAGGTTGTGTAAACGACTCCGACAGTTTACACTACCGGGAGCTTTTACAATGGATTCCTATGGAATTCACCTGCTTTTAGGAGGCGCTAACACATGGGGATTTCATGGGAATGCAATCATTTTCCACCAGTGTGAAAATGACATGTTGCCGAGCCCCCACCCCACCTGCAAAAGTGATGAAAGTGCCCCGGAGCACAAAAAAAGGGTGTTAGAGCAGGCAAAACACTTGTGCACCTGTTTTTAGTGCAACGTCTGAGGGCTTGCAGAAGGAGCCTATTTGCACCTATCACACCTGGCATGCATTAGAAGATCAACCTCAGTGCAATGACGGGTGACATTCACGTCGGTGATTCTGAGGTTTGCGGATACTTCACAACACGTGCATGGAACTACCACCCGAATTCAACACAGGAAAGAAAAAAAGATGTCAATTCCATTCAATTTTTTCAGTAAAATATTTCTCAGTGTAATGGGCCATCCAGAGCTTAAGTTTTCACATAAGGAGCCAAATATAGCATGGAAGCAGCCAAAAGGGAAAGGTCAAACAGAGAACATAGGCAGAGTCTCAGTGTGACCTTCAGGGCACAATAGAGTGGGCCTCATTACGGGGATGCCGGATAACACACCGGTAGGCGGAAGGTTTCTGGGAACCTCGTAACAGCTGTGCTGCGTCCTGATATCCCGGTGCCACTGGGACATTACAAGTCCTGGCGGCCCAGGATCTCAGGCGGAGGGAAAGGTAAGTCCCCATTCCCGTGAGGGGACACCGAAGCACCGGCACTGTTGCTAACAGTGCCAGTGCTTCTGTGAAAACCATGCCTGCAGGGGCCGGTGCTCCCAGCAGATCAGACCTGCCGAGAGCACCGGCCCCTGCAGGCATTCTCGTAGTTTGGCGGCCTGGAAAGTGTGCCAGTTCGTTGCTACCGGCACCCTTATTTCCGGACTGCCAGACTTGTAATGAGGCCCAGTGAGTTCCACTTCCTCTGAGCCAGACTCGAGAGTGCCCGTCCAAACAGCAGTATGTCAGGGACTGCAAAAGGGAAGTAGTGATAGGATATCTTCAATACGTCCACGCCATTCATCCAGCAATATCATTAAGTCAAAGGCCAATGTTCCCATTACCATGGGCTACCTGAGTGCAGTTAGTATATAGTGACACGGAACAAGTGGGAACTTGCAGACGCTATATTAACGATAAAGGAGGGATGAAGCAGTAGGGAGGAAAGTGAAAAGGCTAGTTGAATTTCAAGACGGGCTGTAAGGGGTAGGATATCAAGGTCTAGGGCAGTAGATGACCCCTAGTTACACACAGAGTTCATGAAATCTGCCCCATATAAGCTCCTGGCCATGTTCCGTTTCCCAGCGCTTCATTTGTAAAATACAATTGCTCAAATATTTTCTGACACGCACATGACATGTCAGGATGGGCGGCTCCCCACCCACTCTTGCCACAACCCACGGCTGCTCCCCAGGCTGGCAACATATATGGGGTTAAAGCAGCAACTCCCACCGGCTTAGCGTGGTACTCATTGCGGCAGAAGTGTGATTTACAACTACCAATCAACACACACATAAAATACCATGCTGATCGTGTCTTGGCATGAGACAAATGTTTAAGTGTGTCTTTAAACACAATCATCATTTAGATTTTTCTCTGATTCTATAGGTGTTTATTATTTGACTAACAGTTAAAATAATAAAGTTGCCAAAACACCACATCATAACCAACCTGTTTCTGAGACAATAGGTGCCGGGGCTAAGAACCATGTCAAACCGCCCCATAAATGAAGCACTTCCTTTTCTCTTCTTGTGAACACAATTTCCTCGGAGTGTGAAGGACGCAGCAGGATCTCAGCCCATTCCTCTATTATCGGACACTTCACAGTCTCCCAAAGGTTCAAGATCTCTTTCTTCGCACAGGTGAGTGCTCTACCCCACCCCCTCCTCACATGGGTGGATTGTACCACAGACCCTGGGACGTAGGTACTTCTTCCAGGGGACCCAGAGGTAGGTCGTTACCAGTCAGTAGCCAAACTCACTCAAACACCTCTCTGAAACACCACCTCCCGCCCGCATCCAGTGGTCGAAGTGTATGAAAAGAAGAAGTGGAGCTATGTTCCGTGCTAGTCTGCGCCGCTCCCTGCAATCCCCATCGCCCTTCCCCCTCCCACGCACAATACAAACCCCCAAACACATGCGCCGGTTGTTTAAGGGAACATTCAGTGCAGTGCACTGAAGTGCAAGTTTCAACTTCTTCCTACACTTTGATTTTAATACAAAACCATTCCGGAAAGTTGCGTGACACTGAACGCAAAGTGTGGGATGGGCCTACGCAAAGAAATAAATAGGGGGTGGAACATGCATATTCCCCATTCTCCCCACAGAATGAGGAAGAACAAAGAATAATGTGGGCATGTTGAGGGACAGGCCACACAGTGAAATCGCAATCCCAGTCAAGCGCAAGCCAAACCAAATTCATAGAATCCAACGCGCAACTTCACGTCAGGAAAATTTACCTTGTGGACTCACCGCCACATGACATGAGGCGCAGAGCGGTGTGCGCATTGTATCCAGCACACAATGGTAAGGTTTACATAGCGCTATAAGGGTGACGGCACGTAGTTGAAGTGCTGCTTGTAGTTAAGGGATGCAGATTAGCGGGGTGCAGCCTTGAATTGTGGGGTTTCGTAGGCCGATTAACTGGGCGGTGCCATGAGTTACGAGAAATGGAGTGCAGTTTTGGGTTATGGGGGTTCGAACGCAGTCTCACCGGGGTGCTGCCTTGGTTGCGGTTTGGCGGCCGCTGCATCACCCGGGTGCTTGATGGTGGGGATTATGTAGGCGCAAAGGTCAGTATATATCGCCTGCCCCTCGGGTTACTTTGAGGTTATAATTCCATGAATACGTGTTGTGCGCAATACGTTTGAGCGCAAGTATGCATAAAGTTGTTTTACGCGCACAATACTTTGCAGGGTCTTTGCGCGTTTTTTGATGAATCGGGCCCTGAGCTGTAAATGCACACGTTGCATTGTGCATCAGAGGTCGAACTACATCCTCTTTTCTACATGCCTCCACAGATGGACTCCCAAGCATTCTCAGTCAGATCACCCTCCCACGAGAACTTGAATACAAAAAAGGTCAAAAGAGAATGCGCATGCTCCGTGGCAGTGCACAGTTTACAACAGCCTCTGAGAACCTAAGGCTGTGAAACCAGACTTCTGAACTGCAAATCAAGATTGCAAATACAGGGGCCTAACGACTTTGATTTAGAGATCGCAGGTACGAAACACAGGACGCGCAATAAGTGCGGATGTGCTCGAGACGCTACTCAGTTTGATTTCATAAAATGGACGGCTACTAGTTTACAAATTGCAAAAGCAATAACAATGATACGTTAAAGGCTTGAACATAAAGCAGACTGCTTGCAATGTGACGAATAGCATTCTGGGAGGAACTGTACGTGGGACTAATCTGGTTTGACAAGTAAGGGGCGCATTGTTTGCACTGTTTCGACAAATATTTGAGCGGACTCCTGCAGGGGAAAGTGCTTCTCCAAAGCATTAACACATTGCAGGCGGCACCTTTGTCCTAGCTGGAGTCTCCCAGTGCAGCGTTTGAGCAGGGCGCGGTCCAGATAATAGACATTTTACCGGCAGTGCGCGCGCAATCACAAATTCGGAAGGCCAACCGCAACAACAAAAAAAAGGAAAAGAAAAGAAAGAAAGAAAGAAAAAAAAGAATCCGGTATTGTACCCGAGTAACACAAAGCATGTGTGCGCATTAGTGCTCTGTGAAGACCGTGTTGCTTGTTGTTGAATGGAATCTATTTCTGTGCAGCTCAGACGCTCGCGGGGCTTCGCTGTAAACGTTGTCATGCAAACGCTGCCGCCTTGTTACCGGGCCTGTGTCGGCCTCACGTCAGTACAGCTGCCAAGTTTCTCCAAGTCATGCGTGACACTTTGAGCCCGGCCTGTCTTTTCACTCTGTAGGCTGGGAACCGAAGGCCCATCCTTATAAAGAGCAAAAACGAAACTACGATCCCCAGCATGCAACGGGAAAAGTGGCTCGGATTCCCACAGTACCACTCGGCAGCTTAGCAGTTGGGGGGTTTGTGTGGAACAGCTTAAGACGGTGATGGGAAAGCCTCTCAGCCAGTGGTGTGTCCAGACTCTTTTGTCTGGAGTGGCCCAAGTGGGGTACTGGCTATGCAGTGGTGGCGTTGCTAGAGGAGGGATGAGGGGCTATAGCCCAATGTCTTTTGGTTGTAACCACGGATAGAAGCTCAGGGACTACAACCAAAAGGCTATAGCTAGCCACGAGTCCCGACTGTCCGGACATTAGCGTAGCCCTGGATCTTTTTCAGACCTAGCAACACCCCTGGCCCGGTGGCATGATGTACGAGCACACACACATACCGATCATTGTTTAGGCTAATGGGGTGCCACCAGGGGTGGCCAATCAAATTCCAAGGGTAGCACGCACCACCCCAGACCCCTCCATGGACACGCCACTGCTCTCAACCAAAGCCGGGATTCCAGCCAGACTCGGCTACCACATGGGCTTGCATCATTGGGGAGGCCAAGAGGAGTGCTGAATCACTTAACCCTCTCCCTACTTGCACAACGATATCCAAAGCAATGGAGTCAAAGGGAACAGTGCGAAAACCAGCCGTAACTGCACGATTCCTTAGACTTTCCTCTAAAGGAAGAGGATTTGTTCCCCACTCACTTCCCAGGTAAGTATGTACTTCCCAAGGCTTCCAAAAACGGACACGAAATGTCCTTGGGAATAGGCGCATGTTTAATAAAGGCGGGGAAGATTTGGGGTAGGAGTTGCTCTGAGAGAATGGTTTGGCCTGGAGACCGTTCTTGGTAGGAAGAGAGAGGGGAGCGAGGACAGATCCTGATCTTGTTCGAGGAGTTTAGTGGTGGTTGAAGTGAGAAAGGGTGGAGCTTCCCAATAAGAAAAGGAATTGCACATGCAAAGTTGCCAGTGGCGTTAGAGGCCCCATCAAAGGCCGACTGCTCGACAGTATGGAAAATTGGAGAAGTAGAGACGGCCGTGAAGGAGACCGAGGAACCAATGAGAAAAGGGATACGAACGAAACCACCAAGCCGGGGTTCTGAATAGTGGGCGATGAACAGATCCAAATGTGTTTGACGGGCCGAGATCATCAAGGCCAAGGAGGAGCTCAATGCAGCGTGTGTGGCCGCACTGGTTGCGAAGGCTAGAAGAAGGATGCCAATTGGTTGCCAGTGACAGAAGCCCACTGAATGTGAGCGATGGGAGTAGAAGAACGCAGGAGATCCAGATGTTCTTAATGGCGGGAAAGAGGAAGATGGGTCGATATATTCCAGAAGGGTAGGGTACATTATCTGAAACGTGTTACTAGTTATATGATTTTCAAAATGTGGCTTTGTAAAAATTATGCTGGGCCGCAGCATTTTTCCTAATAGAAAGGCATACATTTTACAAAGTCAAATTTGATATTTAACAAAACTGCAAACAAGACCGAGGTTGTGCAAAGCCAAGAACTGGGCAATGTATTTTTGGCAATTTCAGGCAATACTTCCATGAGACATTCTACGGGGCACTTGGCCAGTCTACCACGTGTCTCTCTAAGTCACATTCCATTACATCTGTGGCGTCGTGCGCATGTGCCTTGTGGCTTTTGAAGGACTGCGGGAACACGCGAGTAATGCAGTGTTATATGCAACCTGTTCTGTTAGGGAAGTTGGTGCTGAAGATCAATGCCTGGATATCGATTTGTGGGTCAAAGCTGTCATCTACAAGTGGTCAAATTCATCAATTCGTTCGTTCATTCGTTAATTCATTCATCCATCCATCTATTGATCTGTCCATCCATCCATACATCCATCCAATGATCCATCCATCCATCAACGCACCCACCATTTCATCCACCCATCCATCCATCCATCCCTCCATGCACCCACCCATCCATTGATCCATCATCCCATCCCTTGATCCATCCATCCAAGCACCCACCCATCCATCCATTGATCCATCCACCCATTTACCCATTGACCCATACATCCATCCATCCATTTATCCATCCGTCGATCCATTATTGGAATTATTATTTTACTAGTTCATCTGGAACCCTGTGCTTGGCAGTGCCCTGCAAAAGCAAGAGTCACACACAGCGTACAGTGCTACACTCCCAACCTGGCACAGTTTAGATTGGCATTTTTAAGAAATCTATTGGTTGTTCTGCTGGTGACACATCAGGGAATCCATTCTTTAAGGATACGTCTGGCCGGGCGACTAATGAATTGGGACTGCCACCAGGCTTGGCATGCTTGGAAAGAATCAAGGCGTTGGGTGCCCCTGTCTACCCTCAAATTATAGCTCCTTGGAGTACTTCCAGTTTTTATTGAGGCACACCCATTGGACGTGGCCTCAAATGGTTTTATTGCTCCTGCCTGTGGAAAGGCAAGAGATTAAGCTTCAAGCCAACTTGGAGCAGGTGAGCAGTTCTCATTGTCCTCAGTCTTTCCAGTCCCAGCTGCTTTATTCTGGGTAACCAACTTTTCCTGGCATTTTAGAAGGTCCTTTAATGTCAGAATCAGTGTGCAAAGTGATGTTTTTTAACCAGGGATCACACCAGACATTGGCTGTAGTGGAGTGATCTTCAAACATATACCATTTGGTTAATCAATGTAAACATGGGAACTAACCCAAGGAAGAGGTGGTTCCTAAACTGTTGCAAGCAAAGTATAAAAGGTGCACACCTTTTAAACCTACAAACATGTACTTAAATATTTCCTGCCGAGTGCAGTCTTAACAAGAGATTTCACTGGGCTCCTGATCAGACGCTCCAGTGGTCTTGTAGGTAAATGCCTCTAAGTATCTCCCAACTAATCCTAAAGATCCTTGCAATCCACCAGGCACATTTTGGGAACTCCTGCACTCTATTGCTGTAACTCTTACTACTCATTAGAACCCCACCCGCACAAGCGCGCGGCTTGAGGATTTCCCTTGCTCTCCATCATCTCAACTCATCTGGCACATTTGGGGCCCTCCAAAACTCTACAGCTATCACTCTAACTACTCATTACCAACCACCCCACGAAAGCACGCAGCTTTGAGATTTCAATTGTTCTTGACCCTTGAAATCCACCTGGCACATTTGAGGACCTGCAGCACTCTATTGCTATCACTGTTACTACAGATTAGCACCCCCCTCGCCCTCCACGCAAGTGCGCAGATTTGAGATGTCCTTTGTTCTTGATCCTCTCAAACCATCTGGCACATTTGGGTCTGTGGAACTGCTGATAGTACTTAAAGCGGAATAACAAAAAGGCATGGGGCCTCATTCCGAGGTTGGTGGCAGTCATGGCGCGGTTAGCGCCATGACTAGCACCATTACCGGTACCGTGTCCGCCCTTGTTCAAAGGGGACTTACCGGTCTAGTACGACCTTTGCGGGACCGGTAAATCCCCATTGAAAATGTCAATTCCCATTTGAGCCCCCATAGGGCTCAATGGGAAGGGGGAAGGCGGCAATAACGGTACGGTAAATTACAGTACCGTTATTGACCCCGGTATCCCTTTGCGGGTCCCGTCCTTAACGCCTGCTAAAACCAGGCGTTAAGGGAAGGACCCGCAAAGGGACCTCGGAATAGGGTGCAAAGGGATTACCGGCACCGATGTCCTTACCAGTGCCCGGTATCCCTTTGCGCCCGGGTCCTAATGACCCCCATGGAGTCCCTAAAGGGCCATGAAAGGGAAGGGGCTTAAGAATGTGCTTATGTGACCTAGTCCAAAAAATATCTGAGTTCACACATTTCTAAAACGACCCTTGCTTCATAGAGGGTAAAACAAATAGGAAAAACAATACTGCATGCATAGAGCAGGGTGACATTATGTGAGGAGACTTGCACACTCTGGGCTGTGGCAGATACGTGATATGGGACACAGGGCTAAAAGCTGATTTTCCCAGGATGACACAGTTTGGTGATCTGGGGAAGCCAAGACTGGGGAAGCCAAGATTAGTACCCACATCTCCTGATTCTAAATTCTAAATCTCCTACAGTTTGGTGATGTGGGGAAGCCAAGATTAGTACCCACATCTCCTGGTTCTAAATTCTAAATCTCCTACAGTTTGGTGATGTGGGGAAGCCAAGATTAGTACCCACATCTCCTGGTTCTAAATTCTAAATCTCCTACAGTTTGGTGATGTGGGGAAGCCAAGATTAGTACCCACATCTCCTGGTTCTAAATTCTAAATCTCCTACAGTTTGGTGATGTGGGGAAGCCAAGATTAGTACCCACATCTCCTGGTTCTAAATTCTAAATCTCCTACAGTTTGGTGATGTGGGGAAGCCAAGATTAGTACCCACATCTCCTGGTTCTAAATTCTAAATCTCCTACAGTTTGGTGATGTGGGGAAGGCAAGATTAGTACCCACATCTCCTGGTTCTAAATTCTAAATCTCCTACAGTTTGGTGATGTGGGGAAACCAAGATTAGTACCCACATCTCCTGGTTCTAAATTCTAAATCTCCTACAGTTTGGTGATGTGGGGAAGCCAAGATTAGTACCCACATCTCCTGGTTCTAAATTCTAAATCTCCTACAGTTTGGTGATGTGGGGAAGCCAAGATTAGTACCCACATCTCCTGGTTCTAAATTCTAAATCTCCTACAGTTTGGCGATGTGGGGAAGCCAAGATTAGTACCCACATCTCCTGGTTCTAAATTCTAAATCTCCTACAGCAGATTGATTAAAGATGAATTATGAGAGCAAGAAATCCAGTACCTGCCCTCTCACCCAAATACATCTACTGTGCGCCAGGTGTGAATTGTTGCCCTTACTTTCCCTGACTAACCTAAGTGAGGCGGTATGCACATTTTCAGCTGTTTTTTTTTTAAATGTTATTTTACAATTTCTTGCTAAATTGTGGATCCCTCTTTTCAGGGCTACAGAAAACATGTCTGATTTCTGACAGTCTGCTCATTCTGACATGCCAGTAAGCCCGGAGTTGCGCCGCATGTACTGCAGACAGTCATTCTCTTTGGCTGCCATCTGCCTCGCAGGTCCAAACGGTGAAATGTCTGACAGGCGTCATGAAGAGAAGATGTCACTCAAGCGCCTCACTTGTGAAGTGTTCAATCCTGCTTGAAGAGACGTGTGTGCCCCTCGGGAACAGCGGGCCATTATAGCGTGGGCAGAGGCCAACTCACGGCTATGCCATTATGCCACGCCTCCTTAGACAGCCGGCTCCTGAAAATGTGTTTGTCGTCTACAAAATGAAGCCCAGAATGACTAAGTGAGACTAGTCCAGGCGCTGAACAGAAGGGGGTGACGTATCTGCTGCTAGACGGGCTGCCACTGACTGCCAGACATCATCAGAGACAGAACTAAGATGGCCGCCCTAGCCTTGAAAGGCCTGTATACAACCGATCTAATAACGGTAAATTATTGTGAGCTATTATGATCCTGCCCAGCCCCTGCACCCTTTTGGGTGTTTCTTTTGAGCATCTCCCTTTCCCCCACACAGTCATGCTTATTTTTTCTAAGGCAAGGTGGGTCTTGGCTGGACCAACAACTGTGTGGCCCTCAAGGCATGAAGGTGTGCTTCTTCCAGTACATTCCGACCAAATACAAGCATTTATTTATTTATTTTTAACTTATTTGCATTTTTAAAGCGCTCACACAGCCCAAGGGCATCGAGGCGCTGTTACAGGAATATGTCTTGGTTGCGTATTTATAACGCGCTTAATACCCAGAGGTTTCTAAGCGCGGACCCGGGGATCGAACCTGTGGTGCTTCATGTCGTCTTGTTTCCAAGGCGAGCAGGTTGCCGCTGAGCTATCCTCCTGGGAAGCATGTTTCATAAAATGCCGGAGGAACAGCTGCTGGGACGTACGCTTTATCGCTTCTACTTCTCCGCTCCTTTACTTCTGTCTTTCACTTCTCCTAGCAGTCACTTTGCCATAACAGCGGGAGACCCGATGTACCCTCCTTCTTCTTCTCTAGCCCTTATTTTGCCCCTTGCCCCCTTGACCCTAACCCTAACCTTACAGCTAACTTGAACCACATCCACCTTTATCCTGTGAAAATGCAGACGCAGTGAAACAGGGACGACATTTAGGGGTCGTCAGAGGTCGCAAATGTGACCTTTGAGGCCTCCCTTGCGACCTCTGTGGTCTCCCTTGCGACCTCTAAAAAATATATATATATCTTTTTTTTTTGTAATGCAAGCTCCTGGCCTGTGGCTCTTTACTTCTGGGGTGGCTGGCTTTCTTGTTCAGACCCCCTAAAAAAAAAATAAGAAAAATAAGAACAGGAGTGCCACAAGTCTAACACTTTCAGCACTGACCCTAAATAAGAAAGAATAGGAATACCAAATGATATGTCTTTCTGGAATTATACAATAATTGCTAGGCTCATTAAATGTTTATTTCAGGCGCACTTCAGGGGGTGAGTCACTTATTTAGTCTGTTCTAAAACGCCTCACTCAGCCTTTCATCCTTCTGAGGTCGATAAATGAGTACCAACACAGGTTGGGTGATATTGGGTGTATATTCTGTTTATATAAAGCGCTTAAGCGTAAGTGCTATATAATAACACATCATTATCATTTGGTCATGGACGTCTGCTTGCATACACAGTCATTTGGTAATATGGGCCTATACACACTGATCTTAACGATACATATGGCGATCCATTCTTGTATGAAATGTACATCACATAGTGATATCGTAACTATATTTGTTGTAGTGTACAATGCTATGTGATGCCACTTCCTGTTTTGTCAACGGGTGAAATGTTGTGTTCCATCGCTACTCGCGATATCACTTCGGGGTGGGGTCAAATGACATAACTTCCTGTGATGTCATCAGGGGTCAAGGGTCGTGTGATGTCACTTCCGCTACCCCTGGCATTTTGGTGAAATGACGTCCCTGCAGTGAAACAAGGAGAAGTAAATGCACGGAGAGAGCTTTGAAACACTTGCCTGTGTATAGGTGCTATATAAATAAACAATACCATACCATACCAGAAGTAAAGGTCAGGAGAAGTGAGTGCAGAAGAAGTAAGTGTAGGGTATGGTTTCTGGGGGATGGGGTGATTAAAGGGAGGATGCCACCCGACCATGGTTAGGAAAAGCCACAGGTCCTTCGTTCGCTGCCATGTCCTGGACCTTCCTGCAGCTTATGTCGAACCCCTTATCCAAGAAATGCAGCACTAGGCGTCCATGCTTGTAATCCCTCCCTGTTTGGCCTTGCACTGGTTTTGACTAAACAAACCCCTGTTCAGTGCTATACGTGTACTGAAAAAGTAGTGCAACTCCGGTCTTGGCAGGGGAGAGGGTACGCTGAAGGTTCCATGTGTTAATATCCCTGCAAAAATATCGACATTCAAAAGTTTTGCCATATTGTTGCGGCGATATTAAGGCATGGTACCTGCGGGGTACACCCCTGCAAACGCTGCACTTTTTTTGAAGGAGCGGGGGACACCCCTGCAACCCCCGCTCCCAAAACCCCCAAAAATCACCCCCCCCAAAAATATCGCCTATGGCTCTTCCAGAAGACCATATATACGGCGATAGTTTTGGTGGGGATAGTATGTAGTGATACCACGCTGAAGTATAGTGCAACATGTGCAAGGTCTTGCGGCCGGGGCATTGCAGTAGTGACTAGTAACCAAGGCTCCTATGAAAACTTTACACTTGCACAGGAACATGAATGGACAAATCCTCTATATAGAATCCTGAATATGGTCGTAAGAAAGATTAAAAGAAAAGTCGTGGAACACCGCTCCTGAGCTTCCTGCCTCACTTCGATCACTGCCCCTGTTCTGTGCCGGATCGTGGTCATAAAATGCTCTGCTCACGGGCATCTTTGCCAAGACAGAAATGAAGTGTGAGATGGTCTGCAATGAGAAGATTGACAAGTTGAGGGGACCATCACATGACCTCACCTTTCAAGCAACACCTTACCGGGGTCATACATAACAGTTTGGAGGCTGATGAGCCTGCTTAGCAAGGCAACGACTTGACCAGCATCGCAGAAGGAGGGCAGGAAGGAGGTGTCGCTCACACACTCGCACACTGAGCATTCACATCCTACCCATTCCATTAACCAACCAGGACCCGGATGGTGGAGACCGGAGACGAGGTGATGCGTCCACATGTCACAGCTTGATGGGTGGAAGGAAGTGGCCAGGGACCCACTTAGGGGGAAGAAGCCACATCACTTCTGCCGAGGAAGTGCCCGCAGACATCATGGTGGATGGAGGCCACCTCAATCAATGCCTGAGGTAAAGTGATAAGAGATACCCACAATGCTGAGTGGTGCATCATCCATGGGAGGAAGTAACCAGATATACCAGGATCTGTGGACGCGGACGTAAGGCAACATGGAACACCCTGATGCAGGGGTGCACAACTCTGGCCCTCGAGCCTGCCAACCAATTGGGATTTCTACCTAAAAAAGGCATATGAATGTATTGTGGGCACATTTCTTATGGTTATTCATACTGGGTTTCCTAGGAAGTGGACCGGTCTGTGGCCCTCTCAGGCCGGAGTGGTGCACCCCTACACGTATCCATAGGGTGCACTTTACGCCCAGCGTTCAAAAGCTCAGTAGAAGTCTGATGGGTAGAAGGCAAATCAAGCCGGCACCAGAGGTGTCAAGAGGCATGCTGGGATCCACCTCACCCATGAAGGGGGTGAGTCCAGAGGCACCTTGATGGCTAGCCATTTGTTCCTATAGATGGAATGGGCGAGAGATGTCCTTTCTGGGGGAGAGCTGTACAGGCTAATGACTAGGTCTGAATGCCATCAATGCCGGCTCATGTGGCTGAACTGGCCCGGAATGCACTGCATTAAAGGACCGATTCTTCGATTTGAACCAGAGGCTTCTTAGTCAATTAAACATATCAGCGCAGGCGTGCCCCAGAAAGCATTTTTGGTAATTGATGGGTGGAAATAATAAAATAATTAATCATAATAGCAGCTTGTGCCTGTAATGGAGAGTAGGCATTATTCCCAGTCTCTGTCTATTATTTTCTTTACACTGTTATTTATACTACCAGATCTTAGGCAGACGAATCCGCCTACGGTCGGTCACTTCTGTTTGCCATTACCTTATACCTCACATTTACTTCGTTTTTTAAAAGTTATACTTCCAGCGTAGATGCGGGCCGACGCAGTAATGGGACTCTGGGATGCAGTGGCCCTGTTATTATACATTTGAGACATTAGGTTCCTTCATAACGCTTTTAATATCCAAATCAAAAACCTTCCTTTGGGACACGGATAAATAAGGGTTGTTCCGCTCAGTGGTGTTGGAGAAGGGTCATTCCAATTGAGCCACAGATCGGACAGTGGACGGTACTGGTGACGTAAGGATTGAATTACTGTGGTGCCTCCTTCCCCATCTAAAGAGTAGTAATCCCCCCCGTGTTGGTCTATGCCTCAAAATCTCCTCAGAGAATTGATTAGGTGACGCATGATGCAGCTGTTCCTCACTGCGGATGTAGTGGGGTGTGTCGTATGAGGTTGGTTTCTTCGACATTTCTATAACTTGATGCCCTTTGAATGAGCACCTGGAAACAACAGCCGACCCCATTGGCTGACAGCTGTCCTCTGCATTTCAATGTCCTCTTCCTCCCAGGCGCTCGTTGATCAGCTGCTCTTGATCATTCAGTGCCTTTGCCTCCGGTGGAAGTGGAATGCTTGCCGCTGGCCTCAATGCCATCCCTGCCGGATCCATTTAATATTAAATTGCACTTATAGCAACAGTATTACACAGCTCATACAATTTGTCTTTGTATCCATGCATGTATGTAATCTTTGTTCGACAAAAAACAAAGGAAATACTATTTGTCAACATATTCTTGCTTGTTGACCCACAGCATTGAGGCTCCACCTTGCTAGGCTTTTGGCAAGCTCCACAGCACATACACTGTTTGTAACCAGTGGGCTGGCTGTTAATGAAACTCAGAGACTCAAAATGGCCACCTATGTGTGAAATGAACGAACGGGGTTAGCTGGCGACATGGACGGCCCAGCTGCCAAGAGACTGCTGGTTCACTCCAACATGGCAGAGAGGTCTTTTGAAAGCGTTGGCTGCGGAAGCCAGAGTGTGGGCCCAGTCCAAACAATAACATATCCACCACACGTGACATTGAGTGAAAGTAGAAGTCAGGTAGCTGGGGCAGAGGTGGACCTATTAGGGAACGACCTACGATAAACAGACAGAGCTACTAAAAGAAAATGGATGCAGCCACCCTAGCACTCCTTAGGACAATGAACATTTGAACACCAGTATACAAATAGGCAGCAGCCGCCGGACTGTGAGGCTGTTAAGGACACTATTCTAGAGTGTGATTTCCTATGCAGTAAGAGGAGTGAAAGGAGACAAGAGTCAAAACCTGCACTGGCCAAGCCAAATAGGCCAGATAGCCAAGATTATACAGGACCAGGGATGGATAAGCCAAGTGAGCTACATAGTAAAACAAGCCAGGACTAAGGGGAACGCTAGACTAGAGAGCCTGCTAGGAGCCCCAACCCAAAAGCTGGCAGGTGCCAAAAGTAAGGCTTTAAGAGAAGTATCTACAGAACAGCCTGCTGGGGACTCTCAGACAGATAATGTAACAGGGCAATGTAAAAGTGTATCTAACTGCCAACAAAGAACACTGTATATGCAATTTCAATGTCTGTCCATGCCAAAAATTAGATATAGGCATAACCAAATATTCTGTGTCAACTTTGATTGTTCAACATTGATTGAAAACCCATACAGAAAATCTTCAAGCACCCTTAGTCACTCATTAGCTTTAGCATAACTATTCAGAAGATCAACTCTCATGGGTGATCACTGATCTTGTAAAAGCATAGCTGAATAGTTGTTGTACATCTTTTAGATTACGTGATTTTAACTGTAATCGATACATAGGTTTGAGAGCCACATATCCAGGTTAAATGATCAAATTGAATGATCCTTGTTACTACATACCATTTCATTGCAAGATCATTTTGCATAAAATAATCCAAAATGTTGGCTATTTTGATTTAATTATAACTGCATTGAACCCATTCACTAGTCCACTTAAATAGGGTGGCTGGTGCTGGGCTGTAGAAACTTGAACCATTTTGGTTTTAATGATACCTTGGCATTTCATGAAATTATTTTATATGAAAGACATGTCACAAAAGCTAGAAGGATAATTCTAAATGTGGCTGTGCGTGGATGGAATAACCTTTTATCTTGCTGAAGAAGAACGAGTGATGACGGATTGTAAATGTATGTTGGCATTCAAGTTAACACTAGGACAGAATTAGGACTTTTATTGCAATAAAACTACACTGAAGAACAGGGAAAACAGAAAGAAATATGTTTCTGCCTTAATTTCCATCTGAGGCGCTTACCAGGTGGTATCAATAAGTATACATGTTCCTTTGTTATTACACCTGTACCTTTGTGAACATTTGCAACATAAATATTGGACTTTAATATAGTTCTGAGATATGTAATTAGGTTATAATATTAAGAAGATGTCATAAATTCGCAATTATTGGATTTATGTGAAAAGCCTTGTCTATAATCTATAGCCTTTTGGAATATATTCTTGCTTTTGATTTAATCGTTGATGTAATGAATGAGACTTAAAGACAATATGCACCAAAATCAAAATTAAAATGTTCTTTGTCAATAGTCACAGAACAAAAGAAAACATTACGCAACTGAGGAATTGAACACAGTAGGCAAAATAATTTTCATAACACAATGATATAATTCATTATCTTCTAGACAAGAATCTGAAAGATGTTTTTTAAGCTTCATTTTATAGAACACTTCCATATGACAGTAACAATCATCAGTGTGATCCTGTAGAAGGCTGGTGAAGAAAATGATAATCCCATCAGCCGAAACTCCAGGTGATAGTTCACAATGGATTGCTCTTTTCTGAAAATATACATTCATAGAACAACACTGACAAATATTTTTTTTTTATTCCGTTTATCTAAGTTGGTGAATTCTCAAAAAAAGAAAAAAGCATGCAGTATTGACTGCAACATCTGTGCTATATGAATTAGGATATTTAGTAGAGGATCTTTCTAAGTTAGAGTAGTAGTGTTCTTTTTCTGTGTAAAAATTGTAATTAGCTACATAATGTTTTTGTAAATGTAATTCTTATCAATTTTCTGACAGAATAATTATTGAGAATAATTAGAATTAGAAACATTATTTTTCAGATAGTGTTTTTACAGTAATATATATGCTAAATGTGCATGTTTGAATTTTATTTTATTTCTTATCATCCTCCCTAGGGAGCACATTTTGTTATTTGTTACCCCTTTTCTCATTAGTGTATTTTCAAAAAGGGTATTGCGTCCTTTCACAGGCACCAGTTTTTACGATGGGTGTTTTGCCGCAGGAGTTTTTCCGAAAAACTCCAACATTTTTTGGGGGGATGGGAAAGAGCAAATAAAGGGTTGAGGGTGTAATAATTACAGTTTCAGAACAAGTTAGGTAACTGACAGGTTATCTCAATGACTCACCGATACTCCTCTTCCTCTCCCTTCTCACTCTCTCTCATTCTCTCTGGCTCGGATATCCTTCAACAGGGGGATGAATACGAAAGCCTCCCTAAACCCTTTTCTCTACACCTAGAAGACTAGAGGAGAGAAAAGGACTCAGGGAAACCCTCTGGGGAAGAAAACCCTGTGTCAGCGACTGCAGGATCAATGTCGTCTGTTGCAGCGAAGATTCAGGTGAAGGTTGGTGGAAGGCGGTCTTGACGGAAAAAGAAGAAGAGAGTTTGATAAATATATGAGGGTTATCGAGTGATAGAAAGTGGAGGTAAGTATTCTCAGTTTACCCTTAAAAAGGATTAGGAGGTGTATCACGCTGGAAGAGGAGATTTTTGGTTTCCACCTTGCAAGATGTGAGAGAGGAACTTGGCTGTAAACCCACAATCACAGGTGTTGAACAAGTGGGTCCGAAGACTGAATTCGGAATCCCGATGAAATCTAACAGTCTGCTCGCCGGATTCCTGATTAGGTGTGAGCAAGAGGGAGCTGGAGTCTCTGTGGTCGGAGAGGAGGCGAGTAGAAATGCAGAGTGTAGCGTTGTCTGTGAGGAGTAGAAACGCATCCGTGCGTTGTCAACAGGGACAGATAAACTGAATCTCGAGTAGGAGGGCGGAGCGTCCCTGGTGCTGGGCTGTGCATTGTCTAGACCCACCTCGTCCATTGTGGCGGCCATCTTGGAAGGAAAAATGGCCGAAATTCGTCGTCCATGGGACCAACGATGCCACAAAGACCAACGTCTCCGAAGGGACGTGACAGTATGTCCCCTCCAATGGGTCGGGGCCTCCGGCTTATCAGGATGTCTCCGAAAAATCTGGTGGATAAGTGCCAAAGCATGAACCGCTGAGGCAGGTTCCCATGAGCGATCAGCTTGAGAGTAACCCTTCCAATCAATCAGGAATTGAAGACGACCCCAAAAAAGGCGAGAGTCACAGATGCCAGCCACTTCATATTCAGGTCCCATCGGAGTGACAATAGGAGGAGGGGGAGCATCCCTTGCTCTAGAAAACCGATCAACAACATCCTTCTTCAGTTGAGACACATGGAATACTGGATGAATTCTGTACCAAGAAGGAGGAAGCTTGAGTCTGAAAGCAGAGGATCCCATTTGTTGCAATATTGGAAAGGGACCAAAATATTTAGGAGACAATTTGGAAGGGACCAAATGACGGGGTAAAAACCGGGAACACAACCACACTAAATCACCCGGCATCAATCTTGGTGCTGGAGTGCGGTGTCTGTCCGCAAAGCGTTTGACACGACTCTGAGCATCCAAAAGAGATGTCTTAGCTGTTCGATGACCCGCTTGGATTGTCCTGAGCAGGTTGTCCACATCCAGAAACTGGGACGAGGATGCAGGACCAGTAGGAAAACAAGTAGGATGAAAACCGTAGGAGCAAAAGAAAGGGCTGAAACCCAGAGCGGAGTGACAAGAGTTATTGTAGGCGAACTCTGCCAAGGGTAGTAAAGAACACCAGTTGTCTTGTGAAGCAGAGATGTAACATTGCAAGTACCCCTCTAGAGTCTGATTCAATCGTTCTGTCTGGCCTTTAGTTTGTGGATGGAAACCTGAACTCAAGGCTCAGGAGATGTTCAAGCTTTTGCAAACTTGCTGCCAATATCGAGATGTATATTGAGACCCACGATCAGAAACGATTGTTTCAGGGAGGCCATGAAGAGTGAATATCCGTGAAAGGAAGATCTTTGCCATCTGGGCTGCTGTGGGAATCCCAGGAAGAGGAACAAAATGAGCCATCTTTGTAAAGTAGTCTACTGTCACCATGATCACAGTGCAACCATCAGATACAGGCAGTTCAACTATAAAATCCGTTGATATCATTTGCCAAGGACTATCTGGGACAGGCATTATCGACAGAAGGCCCAAGGGGGCTGACCGAAGGGTCTTAGATTGCAAACATATGGCACAGGCGGACACATAATCTTGTATGTCTCGAGTCATCTCCGGCCACCAGAAATTACGTTGAACCAACTCCTTGGTATTTGCCACGCCTCTATGGCCAGCCAACTGGGAGTCGTGGCAGAGTTGTAGAACCGATCTTCTCAATTCTTCAGAGGGAAGAAACAGTAGTTTCTCTCTATAAGCACACCCTTGGGAGAGGGTAAATTGCCAAGTGGCCACAAATCGGGGATTCAGCTGAATGAATTGAGATGTTGAGTCAGCCACCAACTGAAGAAAAGTTGTGACTACTTGTAAAAACCTTGCTCGTGGAAAAAGAGGTTCAGATCGGAAAGGGTTTGAGGTGTTGTTATCCTTCCTGGATAGTGTGTCTGCCTTTAGATTCGCTCTTCCTGGTATGAAAGTGAATATTATCTCATAAGGGGAAAGGAAATGAGCCCAACGAGCCTGTCGGCTATTCCTGGTCTGTGAGTATTGTAAGACTCGCACATTGCTGTGATCTGTTTGAACTTCAACAGCATGTCTTGCCCCCAATAGTAGGTGTCTCCACTCCTCAAAGGCTCTCTTGATCGCCAGAAGTTCCTTTTCGAGAACTGAATAGTTTATTTCTGAAGGTGAAAGCGTCTTCGATAGATAGGCTACGGGGCATTCTACACCTTGTTAATTTTCTTGAAGCAGAACGGCTCCTACCGCATGATGTGATGCGTCTGATTCTACAATGAACCTTTTGGATTGGTCCGGAGTAATCAGTATGGGTCCAGTAAGGAAATGTGTTTTGAGTTTCTCAAATGCTTGATGGGCTTCTTCTGACCAATGGAATCGTACATCCTTCTTAAGGAGTGCTGTCATCGGAAGAATCTTCTCAGAATAGTGGGGGAAGAAGCGTCTATAAACATTTGCAAATCCCAAGAATCTTTGCAGATCCTTGATGTTCAGTGGAACAGGGCATTCAGTAATCGCGGAGACCTTTCTTGGGTCCATTGCGATTCCTTTGGCTGATATTATGTACCCCAAATAAGCCACCTTGCTCTTGTGGAATTCACATTTCCCCAATTTGCAAAAAAGATGATTGTTGGACAGTCTTTGCAGGACTTCTCTTACGTGATGACTGTGTTCAGATGAAGAAGTAGAGAAAACCAATATGTCATCTAAGTAGACGATTTCTGTATGAAGAAGAATATCGGAAAATATGTGGTCCATAAAATGCTGGAAAACAGCCGGGGCATTAGAGAGGCCGAATGGCATTACTCTATATTCATAATGTCCCAAGGGAGTACGAGAGGCCGTCTTCCACTCATCACCGGAGCGTATGAGGATGAGATGGTACGGCCCACGGAGGTCCAGTTTAGTAAGATTGTAGCTCCCTTAATGGCCTCAAGAATATCCAGAATTAGAGGCATCGGATATCGATCAGGAGTCGTGATCTTATTCAACCCCCTATAATCAATACACGTCGGAGTTCCGTTGAATCCTTCTTAGGGATGAAGAACAATGAAGCCCCTGCGGGAGAGGTGGACTCCTGAACAAGGCCGTAACGTAAGTTCTTTTGGAGGTATTCTTTAAGTACTTCCCGGTCCCGTGTGGACAGAGCATACATGCGACCGAAGAGGATCGGTGCATCTGGAATGAGTTCCAAGGCACAATCATCCCTACGGTGAGGGGGCAATTCTGCATATTCTGAATCAGAAAATACTGTCTGAAATGTCTGATACTCGGGGGGGGGGGGGATTTCTTGGATATTATTTAACATGGTGGTTGTGCAACTGTTTTCTAACACAGAGATTGAAGGACGAAAACCAAGTGCTCCTTCAGAGAGACAATCAGCCAAACAATGTTCTGACCCTAGAAAGATTGTGCCAGCCTTCCAATTGATATAAGGATTATGGGTTCGAAGCCACGGTAATCCTAAAATCAACAGATAATGTGCTGTACGAATAACATCAAATACGATGGTTTCTTGATGGTAGGAAATCTTCATCTGTATTGGTCTTGTCTGTTCCCTTATGGGTCCCGAAACTAGCGGACTTCCATTCACTGATTCTACCAGAATTGCCAAGGATTTGCCTGAACACGGTATTCTATGAGTTGCTTTCCAATGAGTGTCAATGAAATTCCCGGCGGCCCCACAATCAATCAAGGCCGCCACCAGTACGGAATCCGAAGTACCCCACTCGATCTGGACCTGTAGGACCAGCATAGGGAGATCGGGAATGTCTGTCACTTGAGAAGGCAAGGATGCTGTTGGGGAACCTATTACTGACACCCTAGCCGCGGTTCCCCTAGCGGTTGGGAAGTGGTGTTTCCCTGTCTTTTGACAGGGATGATAGGGCAATCTTGAACTGCATGATCCTTGGATCCACAATACAAACAACACACCTTTACTCGGCGTCTATTACGCTCTTCCGGGGTAAGTCTGCCTCTTGTAGCTCCTATCTGCATAGGTTCATCGGTCTGGGCTCTCCCTGAACTGGGAGAATATGTCGTTGGTTGTTTCAAGGGACGACCTTGGCGTCGTTCTTTAAGTCTTTCTGGCATTCGATAGTCCATCTGCATTACCATTGTAATCAATTCTGCTAGATTTGGAGGTCTAGGCACTCAGGAAACTTCATCCTTTAGATCCTCGTTCAATCCTCTGTGGAATAACGTGATCAACGCATCATCAGCCCACGAGGTTCCGGCTGCTAACTGTTTGAAAGTGGTGATGTATGACAGTAAATCTTGTGATCCTTGTTTAAAGTCCAACAACTGTTCCTGGGCTGACACGGTGATCTCTTGCCGGCTAAACATTGCTCTAAGGCTATTCTAAAAGGCGGGATAAGAATCAAGCAGAGCATTGTTTGTGGTAACCAGTGGCGTAGCCCACGCCAAGGCAGGACCTGTTAAGTTAGCAATCATGTGTCCGACTTTGTCGCAATCATTTTCAAAAAACGCAGTCTTAAATGAAAATTGGATGGTGCATGCCTCAATAAAAGCCTTGAGTTTATGAGGGTTCCCATCAAACAAACCCCCCGGGATCGGGCCTGGTGGTAATTCAGAACAACTAGGACTTCTTCCCACATGTTGCCGGAGAAATGCATTCTCCTGCTTTAAAGCTGCACCTCAGCAGTCAAAGATTGCACTGCTGTAACTAACTGTTGTTGTTGGGCTGGATCCATAATTTCCAGTGAGGATAACTACCGTGGACCTTGAGATAACCGATTCAGTCTCTGGGAAATCCCAGATTCAAACAAAAATTCTTTTGGGCGTTGCTAACTGTAATAATTACGGATTCAGAATAAGTTAGGTAACTGACAGGTTATCTCAATGACTCACCGATACTCCTCTTCCTCTCCCTTCTCACTCTCTCTCCTTCTCTCTGGCTCGGATATCCTCCAACAGGGGGATGAATACGAAAGCCTCCTTAAACCCTTTTCTCTACCCCTAGAAGACTAGAGGAGAGAAAAGGTCTCAGGGAAACCCTCTGGGGAAGAAAACCCTGTGTCAGCGACTGCAGGATCGATGTCGTCTGTTGCAGCGAAGATTCAGGTGAAAGGTTGGTGGAAGGCGGTCTTGACGGAAAAAGAAGAAGAGAGTTTGATAAATATATGAGGGTAAGTGAGTGATAGAAAGTGGAGGTAAGTATTCTCAGTTTACCCTTAAAAAGGATTAGGAGGTGTATCACGCTGGAAGAGGAGATTTCTGGTTTCCACCTTGCAAGATGTGAGAGAGGAACTTGGCTTTAAACCCGCAATCACAGGTGTTGAACAAGCGGGTCCGAAGTCTGAATTCGGAATCCCGATGAAATCTAACAGTCTGCTCGCCGGATTCCTGATTAGGGGTGAGCGAGAGGGAGCTGGAGTCTCTGTGGTCAGAGAGGAGGTGAGTAGAAATGCAGAGTGTAACATTGTCTGTGAGGAGTAGCAACGCATCCGTGAGTTGTCAACAGGGACAGATAAACTGAATCTTGAGTAGGAGGGCGGAGCGTCCCTGGTGCTGGGTTGTGCATTGTCTAGACCCACCTCGTCCGTTGTGGCGGCCATCTTGGAAGGAAAAATGGCCGAAATTCGTCGTCCATGGGACCAACGATGCCACAAAGACCAACGTCTCCGAAGTGGCGTGACCGAGGGTGGGAAATAAAAAAAATAGTTAAAGGAAGGGGGGAATGGGGGAACTGCCCCAAAAATTATTTTTTTTAAAAATTCGAGTATGTTTTTCAGAAAAACTCCTGTGGCAAAACACCCGTCATAAAAAGGGGTGTCGGTAAAATGACATGGAACCTCAAAAAGATAGGGTTCCCAATCATTTATGATTGATGAAAAGCCACCAGCCAAAAAGCAAGTTTGCATTTTAGAACATTGTGCAGGTGAGGGAGATGAAGAAAACCCAGAAATGCCTTGTTTCTCATCCCTCTTCAAATTTCCCAATGGGACACTTTAATTTTTTTGAAAGGTTATTGTTTTTCATATCTTCTTTAGGTTCATCTGTGTCCCGATGTTTTAAGACTGAAAGGGGCGTACCTTTTGAAATTTGCGGAGTTCGACCTGTTATAAAACCTCTAGCTTTGGGATCCTGTCTGAAAGTCAACTGATGCCGTCCTACCGTCAATGTTTCAGCCAGAAGAAGAGTCAGCAAGTTCCAAACTGTATAAGGCCCTTGTCTGTGATAACGGACCTGGTCCTTTTTTTGTGTAATTTATAATACCCCAAACTTCCAAGGTTGGGGTGGGGGAGAAATTATATTTAGGAGAACAATTAGGGCAAAAGGTATAAGATAAAGGGATTGCTCTGATAGGCATTCTCGAGGCTACAGCAACCTGGAGATTACTCTGTGGTTTCACTGTGTAATCAAAAAGGCCAGGATGGTATACAGTGTTAATAACGAAAAATTCATAATGACAAACATTTTCAGTGAAACCCAAATAATTAAAAAAATGTACATTTTTTATAAAAGTATATTTGGGGGATGGGATAAGGGATAACAAAGGGTGTGGGATTTTGGGGGGTTAGTAAAGCGGGGGAAATGGGGGACTCAGGGGGCGACACCCCCAAATTTAAAAAAAACTATTTTTTTTCTTTATGTGAGTGTCACTAAAAATGTTTGTCATTATTTGTTGTTTCGTTTTAAACAGATGGATCCGGCCAAGACAATACCTTTGCTGGGCACTATGCAAGATCCTGTGACTGTAAATGATTTGAAGAACACTGTTCTGGGTACTGAAGCACTAGGACTCTGGGACATGCAATTGGGATTGCACTCAGGACATTACACCCTCATGGAATAGGCCTTTCACTGAACTTTGCTTATTCCTCCATTCTCCAACCATTGCCTTAGAATTGTCCTTCTGAGTCGGGGCCCCTGCAGTCAGTATTCCTCCAGCCCCTTCTCCAGAAAAAATACAATAAAGGTGTTAACACATCCTTGCACGGCCTGTGGTGTCCAATCTGTGGCAATGGTTCAGAGCCACATCATTAGAGGAATCCGAGGGAAGACACTCCATTGGAATCTTGCTGTGGCAATAGCCACTTTTGCCCCACAAGGTGCAATCTGATACTGAATTGATTCAACACTTTACAGAGGAAGGGCAACTTCCAGAGACCATCTTTCTCGGATAGATACCAGGTTTTCTGTGCATAATGAGTTTTAAGAGGCTGTGTACAGCTTACATTCTACCTTTCCTGCTTGTCTTCTCTGATGCAGAAGCACCCATGTGTGAGAAAAGATGGCACCACCCATGTATGTATGTATGTATGTATGTATTAAAATGTATAGAGGGTGAACCGAGGCCCAAGGGCATCTGGGCCGTGCGCCATGTCTGGTGCATGGCCTACTCACCAACTCACTGTTAGCCATCACCTTTTAACGACTCACAACTTAAGTGCAAATTAACTGCACAATCTTGAGGCAGACATTTTGCTATGCTCAGAGGTATCATGGATCACTTTGTAGGAGGCTGGAGCAATAATCTCCTTAAAATGGATACTGCCATCGGCCATTTGTAATATAATGTAACATAAAGAGTTCTTGAACTGCACACCTCTGCCATTTCCGTGGCATTCTTGACACATGATTCTGAAAAAAGGAATAGATGAAAAAGCAACTGCGAGTTCAGGAAGACGTACCCAAGAGCTATATGCCGTTGTCACTTGACCTGGTTTGTAGCCATGAAAATGTAAGCCCTCTCCTGAGGCGATGTACCAAAGATGTATGAGCTAGAAACACTGGGAGATGAGGAGAGTCACTGGTCTTCAAGGGAGAGAGTGCTGAACAGGTTGGGAGCCGTGCAGTGAAATCTTAGAGGAGGAGGAGGAGGAGGAAAAGGAGGAGGAGGTTAATGAATCAGAGATGGTCCTACCAGATGCAAGACTGCCCTGTATGTGCGTTCTGTGCATGTGGTGTAAAGGTGCTAGTAGATTGAAAGGTGAGCCAGTTAGTTTGGGGACGAAGAGGTCATTTGGGAAGCTCTCAAGGTGCCATGTTGTTAAATATGATGGCTATACCAAACTGCTAGAATTCAGTTCTGCTATCGGGCTGAAAGCTTAGGTTTTGCAGTGGTGGTATTCGCAGGGACGGAGGTTCCCCGCCGTTTTAGGTTCCATTTTGTGTTGATAGTAGTAAGTAGTGTTGAAGGAAAAAGGTGGGCACCACGAAATTGTAATGAGCAAAAAACAGTTATATGTATTGTTAGTTAGGCAAATAGTTCGAGCAACGACAAGCCGACTGAGAAAGGTCCAGAGACACCTGGACCCAATAATTGTCACAAGAGGAAAACCGAGTTAGAAATACTCAGCTAGTCAGTCGCTCACACGCTGTCCTCCGCGAGGAGTTACTGTAAGAGTCCACAAAAGTTTAGAACCGTAAAAGTAAATTACAACTACCTTTAGCTTGCTTTTTGAGTTAAGAAATAAAATCCAAATGTTCAGTGCTTTTCCAAACAAAATGGGGATTTTATTTTTCAAACAGAAAAGGAGGCCCACTGTAGCTTCCAGGTATCACAGGCTCATGTGGCAATGCATTTCGGAGTGTGTAACTCCTTCGTCAGGCCTGAGCTCTTTTAGTCAATACAGTGAGTAGTAAATAAGTAAACTTTATTGATCGGATTTCTTCATTAACATACATCATAAACACAACATTGTAAAAACAGAAATGTATACAAAGTTTAAAATCAGTTAGAAACACAATATAAAAAGAGAATTCTCCCCAGATGATAGTAAGATGGTGTTGACATCCCATGTCTATTAACGCGTATTGGGGAGATTGACATGTCTGAGTCCAATCGCCTGTGTTTTGTTATGTAAAAGTGGTACCAAGGAGTCTTCTCGCATGTTAGTAAAAATGATCCAGTTTCTAGTGCAGTGATCCGGTGGGTCTTTGCGTCCACGTTCTATTCAGCTAGTATGTTAAATTAGTCACAATGGTCAGGCTTGTGTGAGTTGCTTGGCCATGCTAATTTGGCTGTCGAGTTCTGCTGGGCCTCCGGGTGCCGGTCCTAGGTGGCTAGTATGTTGCAAGGATTTGATTGGTCCGCTGTTTGGGAGATACCATGCTAGTTTACTAGTCTTGCTAAGAGATATTCTGAAGACCAGGCCATCCTCCTCTATTTGTGAAGTCGTCTGGGCTTTTTGTTGTTTCAGATTCAAATGTGAAACTTCAACTACTGAGCTGCTGGAGGCACGTGCCTTGACAGGCATGTAGTCAATTCATTTCTTTGTGGTGAATTCTTGGACCCCGCTTTAGATGGCCTGGTGGGTGCTGCAGAGGGCTTTGAAATGGATCCGGCATTTGACTGGAAGCCAATGAAGAGCTTGGAAGGTAGGGTGATGTTATGGGTGGAGTCTAGCGCTAGTGTATGCAGTTCAGCAGATGGGCTGGAGAGAGGCGGTTGGCACAGTCCAGCCTGCAAGTAAGATTCCTCTGTACACCCTCCCGTCACCACGTGGCACCCTTATGATGGAGTGCAAGGTTCAGTATGGCAGAAGCTCAGATTTCTCCATGCACACCTAACACAGTGGGACTAGAAAGGTTTAGCCCTTCCTACACAGCCTGCTTTTTTCAAAATGGAGGAGAACTGCAGCATGCCTGGGTGGCTTTTGGATATGTGGCATTTAGAGCAGCTGCAATGACAAGCATTGGAGCAGTCAGTGATGCTAAACCAGGACTGTCACGATGGTGTATTTAGTACTCGGCCGAATACTGAATAGTAAAGTACTCAGCGGAAGTTGGAGGCAAATCCTTCTGTTTTGATAAAGTTGCAAACACGATCAACTCACTTCATAAACTAAACGCACCCTTTCAAGTATTTATGCCTATTATTGGTTTTACTTCTCTTATAATCATATACAGAATTAATTTGTTTGAAGCACGAAAAGCAAGAATGGAACACATCATTATTTAAAAAACATTTCAATAGATGCCTAGGTTGCCTTTTTGTTCATCTGTGGGTGTGGCTGCCAGCACAGGCTGTGCCAAGTCAGCGAGACGAGCCCACAGACAGAGAGAACCACCTGGGCAACCTCAGGAGAGGGGAGGGGCAAGGGTGACCTCTAATGTGCACGCGAAGGTGTATTTTAAGTGTTTGTCTCAGTGGCGTCGCTAGTGGGGTGGAAGGGCCGGGGCACACCCTGTGAAACTCTGTGCCCCCCAGCCTTGGGCCCCCCCTACCTAAGACGAGAAGTGACCATGGTCTCCCACTACTCCCCCTACTTTTGTCTGTGCCCCCCTACTTTTGTTTATGGCCCTCTCTGTGCCACTCCTAAATTTGATTCCTAGCGACGCCACTGGTTTGTCTTGCTTACAATGCAATCAGAGTGATGCATTCCAATTGGTAACTGGACAAGGCTGGTCTTTATTAGCCAAGAGTCCCTCTTTTTAACTCTCAAATGTTGGGGTGCATTTTTGCTGTTGGAGGGTGGAACATTTTGCATAGAAATAGCAACACCATATGGTTCCATGTAATAATGCCCCCTCCAAAAAAATCGGCATGCAAAGAAATTGGCGAAAAATTGCCGTTTTTTTGTGGGAACATTATTACATGGAACATGTGGTGGACATCCCTGCAACCCCCAAACCCTTTTTTATTTTTCATGGGGATCGGGGGACACCCCTGCTTCCCCCGTCCCTATATATATGGTCACCTATATAATGCCGCAACATCCTTTTCCCAGCGACATTATATACAGCAACCATATATATAGGGATATTATGTCCTGATACCCACTATATGTCCCCATGAAACACTTCTTTTTCCAACATCAGAGGGGTGGGAGGTGGTGTTGTCCTTGAAGGGACCTTCATCAGGGGTGGGCATACCCATCTCTGCAGCAGATTTTGCTGGGATTAGATCTTGCAGGATCAATAGGGGTCGCTGCAGCAGTTCCACAAGATCCCTTTGCAATCTTACTGGGAGATTAGAACAGGCAACGTTCAGGGTACATACAGTTACTGGGAGTTATACCCTGGAAAAGGCCACTTTCCTGTTGGGATTCTCCCCCAAAATGTTCTAACTCATATTTACCCATTCGCATAGCTACCGGTTTCAATGATCTCGGTAGGATAGCTTAGGGGCAACGAGCTCATCTTGGAAGCAAGACGATGCTGATCAACACAGGTTCGATCCCCGGGTCCGCGCTTAGAAATCTCTGGGTATTAAGCACGTTATAAATAACCCATTCCAATAACAATGAAATCAGCCCTTGCAGCCCCCTCCGTAAACTCCTGACACTTTTTACCAGTATTTGGTAGTGTCTGTCCTTTGCATTTCGTTGTACCTGCTCTTCTCGCAGCTCTGAATTTGGCTTGTGTGACCAAATGATTTACTGTTCGACAGAAACTGAGTTTCTCTTTTTTCAGCCGGCTTTCGGCCTAGCACTTATTTGAAGACGAATTTCAGTACACCCCATGGGTGTTGCTAGGTCTGACAAAGATACGGGGCTACACTAATGTCGGGACCGTTGGGACTCGGGGCTAGCTAGCCTTTTGGTTGTAGCCCCCGAGATTCTATCTGAGGCTACAACCAAACGACCCGGGGCTATAGCCCTCTGAGCCCCCCACCCAGCAATGCCTCTGGTACACCCTATTCTAATCTACCGTTCATTCAGATAATAACATTACCACCAGAACCCATTGTCATTGGCCGTCCAGCACAAACATACTGCTGGGACAGAGTATGGAATGTTCCAAGTGATGGGGGAAACATCTAAAAAGGGGCAAGAAGCAGCTTATTTTTGTTATATGCCAATTATTTGGGACCAAATAAGTCTGGATCTTGAAAAATGGTGTGTCCTCGCCATGTCAAAAATGAAAAACAATTCACTACTTAATGCTAGTATCTATCTATCTATCTATCTATCTATCTATCTATCTATCTATCTATCTATCTATCTATCTATCTATCTATCTATCTATCTATCTATCTATCTATCTATCTATCTATCTATCTATCCATCCATCCATCCATCCATCCATCTAGCCATCCATCCATCCATCCATCCATCTATCTATCTATCCATCTATCCATCTATCCATCTATCTATAAGTTTTTTTATATTGTGCCACTCACCCAAAGGCCTCAGGGTGCTCACAAGACAGAAACAGACATTGAGCCTCATTATAAGGGTGACGGTATGAACGGTGCCGGTAAGGCACCGGCACTGTTCATACCGGGCCGCCGCATTACGAGTTCTGCTCGCGGGTTCCTGACAGCCCGCCAGGTCTTACCTGGCAGGCTGTGCGGCACCCGCGAGCAGAACTCGTAATGCCACTGGCACTGTTATTAACGGTGCCGGCGCATCCATGCTCCACACCCCCATTCTGCCCTATAAGGCAGAATGGGGGTCGGGAGCCCGGCAATACCGCCACCCGCAAATGGGCAATTACCGGCCCATTCATCTCGTAATGGGCCGGTTATCGCCCAATCGCGGGAGGCGATGCCAGTAGCGAGCATGGCAGCAGCCGAGCCTGCCATACAGGCACGGCTACCGCCATGCTCGTAATGAGGCCCATTAAATCAAAAAGGCAGCAGACATTAATGACATTAAATCAAAAAGGCAGCAGAGTTCTTTCAAATAAATATAATACACCGAAAATTGTGTGCAATATGGCGGGCAGTCTCCTTTCAATACCATTAAGCACAGTGAAACCGTTGGCAAGGGTTTTCCCTCTGCTGAATGCCTTCATTACATATGAGACTCGGCCACAGCAGCAAGCCGGGTGGAGAGTTTCCTTAATGTCACTTGAGTACACAGAACACGCTCCGTGCCAATTGTGTCCATTCTCTCTGTCTATTACAGGCGGGATTCAGCCGGAGGAGAAAGGGAGGTACATGTAATGGCGCCACAGATTCACGGACCGAGACTGAAAGCGAACTATGGGCCTCATTACGAGATTGGTGGTAAATTGACAGTTAACTTGTTGATTGGCTATTAAACTTGTTTACCCTTACCACCACCTCATACCGTGAGCTTGCTGCGGGACTGCGAGTGGTAATAGGACGGGGTAAATCCACTTTTTTGGAGTCAAGTGGATTCCATGAGGATTTTTGGTGGAATTACTGAGATCAGTAATACCGTGTGGTAAATATGCCAATTTCTGGAGGTAAAGTGGAGGGTTCACTTCCAGCATTTGGCGGTGCAGTGAAAAAGGGCAGTAATTACGTTACCGACCAAAATGTTAGGGTAACAGAATTGCTGCCAGTTTTCTACTGGACCATCGAATTAGTATTGAGGCCCTATACGTTTTAATGGAAAAGCTGCTGGACTATCTTGATGGAGGAAGGTGGGAGGGTGGAATATACGAACTGGGGGCAAGAAGCAGAATGCAAAGGGATGTGGCAGAGACCCTGGTAAATAGGGAAGCGTTAAGGAAAGGAAAGGGTGTCGGGAGGAAAGAAAGTGAACAATCCATGGAAGAGGTAAAATGGAGGGCAGAGAAATGCAAGTGAGGCAGTGATCCAGGGGCATACCATAGATAGAAACTCAGAAAAACATAAAAGCAAACAAAACCAAGGGACATGCTCCAGGCAAAAAGAGTGCCGCAGCAATGCAATCAAGGAACACATCAAAATATTATGAAAGGCGTACAACCCACACTCAAGTCTTTTACGCCTTTCATTCACGTTACCACAGTCATTAAAAGGAGCTCCAATTAAGGAATTTGAGGCTGCCAAGAAAACGAGCTAAGGCTGGAGACAGAAAGAGGACTGGTGACAGGCAAATCTATGTTTTACTAGACTGTCTGTGGGGCAGAAAGTAAGGTTAGCGTCATTAATGGGCTTAGAGAAAGCCTTAGTTTGGGCTAATAGGTGCCACTTGTGACACATAAAAGCCGTAGCTATTGCATTAGAGTACAGATAGGGAGGAATGGCATATGAAGAGGGATGAGGAGGGACACAGCCTGTAGGTGCTGGTTGGTTATTCGCCCACCCATTGACGGCCCATGGCCATGCTAATCCCTATGGCTATTTCCACCCAGTTTCTGCCCCCCCACCGCCCAAAATACCTCCTCATGTGAACTCTTTGAACACACTTCACGCTATTTCCACCCAGTTCCTGCCTCCACCGCCCAAAATACCTCCTCATGCGAACTCTTTGAACACACTTCACTCAAGCCTTACCATCAAACGTTTCACTCACGTGTCTGCCACTGTTTTTCCAAAGCAGCCTTCTGATAGTTAATGACTTAATTGGTGGTGTAAACCTGCTGCTCGTGTACTAGAAATGTCTTCCCAGGTCTGCCTCCAGCCGCCCAATTTATAAGCACTCTGCATGTCTTTCACTGACGTCCTGTTAAAAACAAGCATTGGCAAAGCCAACAGTCTGTGTATAAGTATTAGGTGGTTGACAGGCACTGCAATTAGATGCCCAGGTACTCATACCATTTTCCACTTGCTACCATCAATGAGCTGGGCAGTTAATACCAATATAGCTGCGCCTGACAAGTGGCTTTCCTATGCCTACACAAAAGCCCAAACTGTTGGCATTGCCGATGCTTGTACACCTTGCGCCGTCTTTGCCAGGGCCGGCCTTAAGCGCAGCAGCGCCCTGGGCGAATTGGCGCCCCCCCCTTGCCCTTTGCGCGCCCCTGGTTAGCAGGGGGCGGGGCGGAAGGGGGGCAGGGCCAGGATGGGCCACTTTTTTTTTTTTCTTAAACCTCCTCGCTCCGGCGAGGAGGCAATGGTGTGAATAGGGCGCGTTGGCACCCCATTGTCATTGAATGAGCCCGCTGCTGCAGGTTCATTCAATGACAATGAGGCGCCTGCCACGCCTTCTGCCACCACGCCAGCTCGGAGGAGCCTTTGAAAGACTCCCCCGTGCTGGCGTGGTGGGGGGCCAATGGTGCCTTTTTGCTGTTAAAGGTACCCGCAGTGGCGGGCACTTTCAACAGCAAAATGCTGCCTGCTGCGTCTTCTCCCACAACGCCAGCTCGGGAGAGCCCTTGAAAGACTCCCCCGAGCTGGCGTGGTGGGGGCTTATGGCACCCTGGGGTGCGTGGCGCCCGGGCAGTTGCCTGGCTCGCCCCCCCCTAAGGACTGCTCTGGTCTTTGCACCATGCTGCCAAACGTTCGATTACTTTCGATGTGTTCATAACCCTACTGGGAATATTTTCATATAGTTTCCCATTAGGAAGCCGCACCCTGCTTCCTGTGGGTGTGTAGAAAGCGTTCAGCGTTATGCCGTATGTGTGATCTGTTCAATAATACAAAAATAATACATTCTAATCCCACAATAGCAAACCAGAAAATGAAACGGAATCTCAAAAAAGAGCATGCCAAGAGCAGCTCTTGGAAACACATGAATAGTTCTTCTCTTTCTAGGAACAGATCAGAACTAACTCAGAGTTACTTCTGAGTGCCACCGGCATCCCTTGTTTGAAACCATTGGGCCTCATTATAAGGTTGCTGGTATCCTGGCGGTAGATCCGCCAGGATAACGGCAAATGTTATTACCGTCTTCAGCACTCGGTCCGGCGGCATTGCCGCAGGATTACGAGTGTCGGGTGTAAATCCCCATTCACCGAGTCCCATAGGACTCCATGAGGGGATTTGCCGTCATTACCGGCACCAGCAATACCTGTGCCGGTAATAACTTTTTTTTGCTGGTAAGGCGCCTGCCTTAACTCCATCTCTTAGCTGAAGGTAACACAGGTGCCCCACTGTCAAACCTGTAGTCGGCAGGTCCAGGAAAGTGCTGGTATACACTAATACTGCCAATTTATTACCTGGCCGGCAGACTCATAATGAGGCCGAAAGTAGTGAGAAAAAACCAAGGCACTCACACATGTTTCGACTTCATTACTGAGAAGGCAGCTTCCACAGGCTCCTTCTCTTATCATGGACCAGGGCCTTTTACAGCTTGGAACTTTCTGCCTCTTCTTCCGGCTGAAACATAAAAGGTAGGACTGCACCTGAGACAGGACCCTCTAGGCAGAGGTTTTAGAAGAAGTTTGACTCAACATATTACTAACGGTGCACTCCTCTTATGCTTGAAACATCGAGACACTTAGGACCCAAAAATAAATGTGAAAAAATAAATACATTAAAAAAAAAGAAAATTGCAAAATTTGAAGTGTGGTGAGAAACGAGGCATTTCCTTAAAGAAAATCCTGCTGTGATACAGATCTCACAACTTTCTTTTCCTGCCCTTTTAAATCATATCTACTCAGATGCTTTGAGAAGGTAGGTGTGAACACTGTTGCCATAGTAACCCCCTTGTGGTTGTAGGTAGAGCAACTTCTCAGACTTTTCGAGGTCTGGTGGTTTCAGTTCTCAGGATTATCTGAAACTATTGCAGTCGATGATGCTGGAGGGCGGTGTTGGCATTTGTGAATATTTGTAATCATGTCTGACCTTTGAAAAGAAACTCACAACAGGGCTAGGCTTGCCATTACGGTGAAATATAATGCCATGTTTTCTACAGTGCTTCACAGCAGCCTCTCCCTGCTTCTAAGCAATGTTATTAGAGGCTACCTAATAAAGTGATGGGCCACGGACGGAAAAAGCATGGGGTGGCCGGGGCCCGGATGCAAATTTGCAAATCATCAGAGGCGAGCGCTTAACTTAGAGACTATCCAGACAATAGTGGAATCCAGTCTGGTGTTTACAACTACCAGCACTTTGGTAAACTATCTCCTCTGAAATTCATCATAAGTAAAGTATCTCATTCACGTATATTGCAGATGCTTTGACAAACAGGGTGGATTTGGATTATTCAATGAGTAGTTGAGCCAGTTGCATTAACTGAGAAAAGAAAGATTACTCTGGAACTTGCATGTAGCATTCTAAAGAATTTTGGGATTTGTAGTGCAGGTTCCCCTCAAAGGAACTTATGTACTAGAGAACAATGATTCCTAAAAGGAAATGACCGGACTGAAAAGAGGGACTCCTCTGTGACCTGCAGCCATTTTGGAAATTCTGAAATTTTGACTCAGGGCCTCATTATGAGTCTGGTGATAAGAAAAACGGTGGTATTTTAAATGCTACCTGCATTTAAAATATTGTCTAATTATGAGTTGCTCTGGCCTGGGATATTTAAAGCATGGGATACTTGAAAAACGTGGAATGGAGTAAATGTGGCTTATTTACCACATGCAGTATTTTCTGTTACCCCATGCAGTAAAGATCCCATGTGATCACGGCCCACAATTGGGTGGTATTTTAGAAATAGGCGGTACTAAAAATGCCATAAGTGTTATGAACAACACCATGCTCATAATAAGGCCCTGATATTAGTTCTTTGTTTTTAACCTAATATTCAATCATATGAAGGAATAATATGCGTTTTATGGGAGACCTGGTTGCTACTACTTGGTTAGAGAAAAGCGCTTAAGACATGCTATTCATTTGTGATAGCGGTTTCAGAAAATCTACATGTTTTATTAATTGCTTTAATCTTTAATAACTTACAGTGTAATTTTTCTGTAAACAGGTTTGACTCTTGTGTTATTATATTGATGATAGTCTCTTTTTTGCCAGTCTTTCTTCACTTTCCATCTGTTGCTTACATGCTGTTTTTCTTTACCTTTAGTGATTTTCAGTCCCTTCTCTCTCTCCACGTAATAGGGAATTGTGAGCACACGTTTTTCTTTTTTGCAATCAAAGGGGGTGGGGGGGTCATTTAAAGAAAATGTGGAATAGTATGCAAGGGACGTCGAACGCTTACACGTGCGTGCTCTTGGGTCCTTAGCATCCGATTTTCAATTTTTGCCAGGCCAAGTGCAAAAGTAAGGCATAAAACAAGGCGAAATCGCCTTTACTCGTCAGTTTTACTCTTCACAAATACGCTTTGCAGGCAGTAATTTATAATGGGGTCAAATGGAAACCACTGCTCGTTAGGAAGTGTTAATGTAAGGCAGAGTGCATATGAATCCATTTCTTTTAAATTGGCATGAAAATCTCACGCAGGCGCAAAACCAAGTGCTCACATAAGATGGAGGAGGAACGCATGACAGATGTTAACGCTGTGCCCCTCCTATGCCTCGGGTCAGCGGGAAAATGGACCTGGGCACTATGCCTTGCTGTTCCGCTACCATTTTATGCTCGAGCTTGTTCTAAAATGTACCGCCTCTTGCAGTTCATTTGTGGGTAGTGTGGACTCGTCCCAGTTTTCATAAAATCCTTGAAAATAGTTGCTTGGCATTACAAGCTTCTGAATAGTCCTTCGTCTTGCCCCTTCTGTTGTGAAGGCCTGCTTTATTTTCTGCGTCACAGCATTTCCACTGTGGGGCCCTGACTGGATTCATCATAGATGAGACCTTCCGCTCCTGCTCTGCCTTCAGACAATCCAGGGACTGTCTGCAGCATCTTGTCAGCACAGCCCACACCAGGGGATTTCCTGCCTCAGCCACACCCTGACGTCGAAGGGTGATCCAGAACACGGAAGTGCACTGAGCTACCGGACTGCACATGTAGGACCATGGGCTGCAGTGGCGGTAGGAGGTTGTAGGGTATTTCCCAGACCAGCCGGTCTGTGGGGAACCCCTCCTTGCTCTGGAAGACCACCCGTGTGGGATGTCTAGTTTTATATTTTCACACTACGGGAAGAAACCAAAATCAGTCTGTATTAGGACTATACCACTTTGCTAGCAGAGTGGGGCAATTATTAATTGTCCCTGCCTCAGTTGTCTGCGGACCCTTGGATCACGCTGGTGCGACGCCTAGCTAATCACGCATTTGCAATTCCAACCGTTTTGGCTTTTGTGTAGGCCTGGTGAATGCATTTGCCAGGTACTGCCTAAGTGGTTTTAACTGGCCATTGATGGTAGCAGCTGCAAAATGGTGGGAATAACTGGGCATATAATAGCAGTGCCTGGTAATTGCCAATACTTAAACTCAAAGCCAACCTTTGCCACTGCTTCTTTTTAACAGGACTTATGTGAATGAAACACATAGTGCTTATAAACCGAGTGGCTGAAGGCAGACCTGTTTAAGACATTTCAATTTCACCAGTACCGTGTTTACAGCTCTAAATAAGGCATTGATTCTCAGAAGACTGCTTTGAATAAGCACTGGGCGGCACTTCGAACACAAAGTATGATGCTAAACCTTGATAAAGTTAGATCAAAGTGATCCCAGCAGGATGTGCTTTGAGGGGGAGGGGCGGGAACTGTGTGGGAACAGCCACAGGGATTAACATGTCCATGGACAGCCAATGGGTGGGTAAATAATCAAACAACATCTACTGGCTGTGCCCCTCCTCATTTGCAAATTCTCCCTAGCTGTACTCTAATGCAATAGTTTTGGCTTATATGTGGCATACCCAAAACTAAAAAGAGGGGCATATACCTTATGCCCAGTGTAAATGTGTGGAACATATCACACCCAAGTGAAACCCTATAACGTATTGACCATGGTAGGGCACAATCCTTCGTAATGGCCACATAACTTTTATCTGTTCTTATTTGGGCATTCTTTGCCCCATTCTCTGTTTCGATATCGACATATAAGGGACTTGTAGGTGAAAGTTCTTTTTTTGGTGCACTCAACGTGTAGTACACAGGTTAGTGCAATGGGCCATTCACTCTTTCACCTTCTGTTGTCATTTCCGGAAAACATATTTTGGCATGAAATCCTTCGCCTTGCCCAATGTGTTGGGTGGCCACGCTTCTTTTCTTTGTAAATATATTGAACATTATGATAAGAAATATCCTTTTGCAGGAAGTGCCAAAGGGCAGCCCGGAAGAGGGTCACCAGATAGGGATCACCTGACGCACTTACAAAGCATCCTCCAATACTAAACCAAAAGGCTTTACGTTTCTCCACCACAAAACCAAATATGAAGAGATGCACGGCGGGGGATTACAATTGTGGGCCACCATTGCCACCAATGCTTGTTTCTTTGTTTATTTTATTTCTATACGCATCTGACCCCGAGGTGTCTGGGCGCAATTAGGTCACAATGGTAAGACAGGTTACAGACATACGCAATAGGCAGATTGAAGTTACGTAGGAGGTCATACAAATGGCAAGAATACGGTTGAGTAAGGTGGTACAGTTGAACGTGGTAAGACATTTGAGATATACAAGAGGCATGAACTACGCAGATAGCTGCATTTGGCGTGGTTCCTTATCTCAGTTAGTTCTTGCTAATCAGCCAGGAGATGGCGCCTCTCGGAAGTTGGAGAATACCTTGATACCTGGTCTGGTGCAACCAACGTACTGCACTGAATGACATTTCTAAGAACACATTGTAGTGATAGCAGCGCAAACAGAACACAAATGGATCCCTCACCTTCAAGGATAGTTGGCGGATTTCCTAACATATCCTTGCTCTGCATAATTAGAGGCTTTGAGTCATGTTACAGAGATGCAGAATGGAGGCACGTGGTAAGGAGTGGGTCATTGTACCAGCAGTAGCCAGATGAATATATGTGCTAAACATGATCCAGATCATAGCCTGCTGAGTGGCAAGTGCTGCCCGGCCTCCACCTCTAATTTCTTTGCCAGAGGCCTGCATGCATTAAGAGAAGGTGAAGACACAGGAATAGGGAGGTTGCATCCTGGAAGAATTAGGCAAATACGAATTTGATACATTTCTGTAATCGAATTTGGCCGAAAATATATGTGGGTGGGTAATCATGATAATTAAGATAGGGGTGAGTCTGCGGGGAGGTTGTGGGGGGTTTCCCTGCATATATTTGCGGGCAAATTTAATTACAGAAAAAAATAATTCCACAAAATCTATTAGTTACATTGTTTTCAATGTAAGCACATAGAGCTGCAGGCACACATCGTTTCCCACGTCGTTGGCCATTTTAATTTAGGAAAGAGACAGTATGGAGGCCAATTGTGGAGTTACAAATACAGAGCAGACAACATCACAATCAGCAATCCAAACAACAAACATACACCTATAATGCACTGGAATGGTCCAATGTGGCAGCCATCTTGGAATGCTATCTGGTAGTGCTAGTACATTTTGACCAGCGTCAAATTAAATTAACTGGATTCAGGGTTTTGCTCTCAACAAGATTTCTGAAGTACTCTATATGCTTTAGTGGCCCCAGTCATTACTTGTAAATGCAGCTAGCAGCTGGTTGGGGACCTGAATTGGCCAGCCTTTAATGCACTATCATCATGAGGCCATTTTACATGCGAGTGTGGGTGAGGGCCTAAGGAAGTGGAGTTGAATTTGGCACAATAAAACATGGAGGTATAAATTCCAGAGATTACAGATGGGTAACAACAGGAAGAATGCTTGGGTGAACCGTTTAATGAAAAAAGGGATGTTTTCAGGATGGCTTCAGTCTAGAAGACTGTGGCAGTCGCTCAATCCACAGCAAGAAAGCAACAGGGAAATTATGTTTGTATTATTAAGGAAGAGCTGAACATAACAGGCAATCGGATATGCCACAAGATATCACCTTTCACACAACAGAAGGTGGCTTCTCTGCATGGAGGACAACTTGAGGACGTGGAACATGGAACGACCAGGCTGAAGCAAAGGGAGTGGGCTACAAGCCAGAGTCAAGAATTGAAAGCATATTCTGCTTGGTTGAGGCTCAACCTTAGAACCTAGAGGAAAGATCACGTAGGAGAAAAGTAAGGCTACATGGCTTGCCCGAGACCATGGAAATTCTGTCATGGAATAATGTGAAAAGACATTTTAAGGGAGATCCTTGGTAATATCACATGTCTACGTAGTTCAGTGCTTAACATGCACAGCAGTCCTTGTAGATCAGGCCAGCACAAGATTGTCCAGCGAGATCAGCATTTGCCAAACTCCTGTATAACAGGAATATGGACACACGTGTATTACCTGTCCCAGAAAGAAGGCCTACGTCAATATCAAGGATGCACAATTCAGATTCTTCCTGACGTGTGCGTGTGTTTATGCATGCATGTTTGTGCGTGTTCAGAGTAGGGGTGCAGGGAGGTCTAGGAAGGAATAAGGCAGGGGTTAAGTCCTAAAAAAAGAAAAGTGGGGGGACTCATTAACATACCAATTGAATGTGGCACCACCAAAAATGTGCACATCAAGATGAGGTGCCCTCTGAAAAAAGTGCGGCACTCCGTCCCCCAGCGTGTACCCTTGACTTGAGCCCTGGATGGGAGAACAAATATCCCGGCTGGTTTAAGATTATGCATGAGGACCACACATGCTTTCACACATGTTTGAGAAGCCATGTTGATGCCATTTGGCAAGTATAGCACTGATATTTCTCCCCAAAAAGTCTAACATTAAGGTTATATTTTGCAGGATGAATTGCTGCGATAATGGCAGTGTGTGAAGAGGACTTCATTTTTGTGAGCGGATGGGAAGTCAAAGTTATGAAGAAACTCCTGTAATTGCAAGTCTAGGTAGGAAGATAGTTGTATTGTCAGTTGTTTGAAGAATCCATGCCAAAATAAACGTGCTTAAAGGCTAATGTATTGTGGTTTTGTGTTTTAGGGGTAGAAGACACACCATAGTAAGTTATGGATGATATGTGGGCGGGGGGTGGGCTGTAGTTTCCTGTATCTATGGGGCAAGGCAGAGGGCAGTTGACAAGGTTTTAGCAGTGAGTGCAATGCACTGGAGTCGCCATTGGGGTGGGTGCACAAGAGATGCCTTACTCGAGTAATAATCAGGAAATACATACATAAAATAGATGGATTGGAATGGACACGTTTTAACAATCAAATATTACGCTTCGTGGATATGTATGCGATTAAACTAAAAGAAAAAAGCCACGAATGCTGTTGTTTCAGGAAATGCTTGCAGCTGTGAATGGCCATCTGTCATCAGCAAAGAGGGAACAGCAACCTGATGCACGAGACCTTGACGTAGAAATGACATGCATTTATGAGATGAAGACATCCGCTTTGCTGTAGAGAAGAGTTCGCTGGAGAGCAAACTGTAAGTCCTATTGATGTATGTGTATCCAATGTTGACACAACACGCTCCTCCTACGAGAAAGTCATAGGAGAACACGCAATTATCTAATAATGGGTGAGCGTGCAATGACGCGATGCCACTAACACTTTAACCAGGACCACCAGGAAATTGGGTTACAAAAAAAACAACAGTTCTTGCAACAAGATCTAATTTGTGTGGCACAGTTATTGTGTGGGATAACAATTTTTCTTGCAACCAACCAAGGAGGTAGGGGCTTTGGTTCCTCCCAAATCTCCCACTCCAACTCAACACGTCCCTACAGAAATGATATAAGGGCACAGACGTAAGAAGTTGTACCCGAGAGTAACCCCAAAAATTATAAACACTCATTACAAGGTTGGCGGTAGGCCCGTGAACATCATTTTACTGTTTCTGCTGACTGATATCCCGGTAATACCAGGATATTATGGGCGGCAGAGGAACAGTAAATTCCCATTCCCATGGAGGGAACTCTATGGGAATTGGAACACTGAATCATGGGGATCATTAGTAATGGTGTCGGTGCTTCAGTGAAAAATCTGAAGGGTAGGGGCCTGAACTAAAGGCAGGTCAGGAATGCCAGTAGTTCACAGCCCCTACCGGCAGACTTGGAGTGGTCCGGTCCGGAGAAGGTGCCGGTAACCAAAACAACCCCTGGCCACCACTTTCCCCTCACTCAGTATGGCACGTCTTGCCCTTTCCAGTACCATCGCTTCAAACCTCTCCCCTTAGAACCTCCAACCTCTCGCACACACCCCTGGCACCCAAACACACAAAATGCAGAGGCAGAGACAGCCCCTCGCCCTCTACTCTACATGCCTCGCCACCCATGCATCGGTCCACCCACCTCACCTTTCATAGACCATCTGTCAGGACACCACTGCTACCCATGCACCCCACTTCTATCTTTGATAAGGACCTTTCCCCCACTAGACCCACTAGACCTACACCTCCCACTTCCCCTGGGCACAAATCAAATACAGCACCAAGCCCGACACCACCCACCGCACCGCTCAACTCAACCTTCCCTACAACCTCAAATCCCATGCCATTCCTCTAGCGAAGGCCTGCCACCACCCGTTCACTCTTCCCGCTCCTGATCCACCTCCCAGACTCCCCGCTCCCACCAACAGAATCCTTCAACCCAACCAACACTATCCATCCAGTCACAACAATTGACCCAGTCCAACCAACCACACCGTCCTACCCAGTGACCTACACCTACCCACCGGCCACTCTGACCCACCAAGTCCTTCCAGCTCCAGACACCCAGGGAAAAACGGCAACTTCCTGTCAAATCACATGCCTCCTTTTCAATACCCACTCAGTGGCCAAAAACAGACACAGCGTCTTTGACCACCTATCCTTCGACAATCCTGATCTCATTTTCATCACTGAAACATGGTTCTCGGACGATTTCAAACCAATCGCACATGAAGCATTCCCTCCTGAGTACTCGCTCATCTCCCACAACAGACCCTCCAGAGGAGGCACAGTAGCTATCCTCCACAAACCATACATTTCCATCACACTCACTGAAACTCAGCCCTACACAGCTAACTGTGAATCACTTCTAGTCAAACTCTTCTGCCCACTCTCTTGCACAGCTTCTTACTCGTCTACAGGCCACCTGGGTACGACAGACATTTTGGCAACAGCCTTTGCGACTCACTAGCAACCACACTACTTAACTACCCAGCAGTCACCCTACTGGGGGACTTTAATATCTGGGTTGACATGCCCAACAACTCCATGACTCAACCAGATTGGGGTTGCTTGATCGAATATTTGTGCTCATGGTCGATTTCTTTGGGTCATTTTTGCCGTAAATATATGCAGGTGGAGACCTCCCAAAGCCCTCTCCCCAAAGTACCTTATATTATTTTTTAACCAAACCCACCCCACATATATTTGCGGTAAAAACTCCCTCCCTAAATTCAGTCAAATCGGCCACAATCAAATCAGCCATGGTCAACTTGGGTAATACCACCTAAACCCCTGGTCGACAGTCTAGCGGCACTCAACCTTTCCCAGCATATCACAGGGTCCACCCACATTGCAGGCCACACCCTTGATGCAATTTTCAGCTCCTCCAACCTCGTTTCGGAGTTCACACCTAAACCCCTTATCTGGACAGACCACTCAGCCATACCTTTCTCTCTCTGCACACCACCCCAGCCTCCCAAGACCTCCTCTGTCCCTCTATTTGATTTCATATGCTAGAAAAGGGTCAAGGTATTACCTAACCTGGATGAAGCCCTGCTATGCACCTTCCCTTCATTCCCGACCACAGATAGACACGTACCCATTGAATCCTTTGACTCATGGCTCACTCCTTCCTCTCATCACCTCCAGCTCTGCTCCCCCCCCACAAAGGGCCAACCCCCAAGTGGTTCGCCCCTCACCTGAAGGCATTCAAAACCCAAAATCATGCCCTCGAGTGAAAATGGTGAGCCTCCAGAACCACTCAAAGCAAGTCAGTGTTCGTCCACCATCACTGAAACTACAAATCAGAGATCCGAAAGGCCAAAAAAGCCTATGCCAACAAAAGAATCCTGAGCTGCCACAGTAGCAGCAACGAGCTCCACAGGATCATCACATCATTCCTGAACCCTTCCGGCACCTCTATCCTGACCACCTCCAGGCAAATGCTTTGCAACTCCCTCTCTGAAACTTCCACAATCCAGCCCTAGACAGGGCGGCCAACCTTAATGCCCAACATCCCTACCACACCATCCGCCCAACATCCGCTCGTCAAAAATCCACCACCCTCCACTCTGAAACTCCTTTGTTCTGCTCTTTCAACCCTATCTACTAGTATCCAGCAGCCGGCCGTCTGGCTCCCCCTTCACCCTTGTCCCGCCTCTGTCCTCAAAGAAATCTTCACCTCCACTTGCGCAGGGGAACTGGCGAGGTCTATACTTAATGACTCCCTCACCTCTGGCATCTTCCCAGAACCCTTCAAACCGCGCATGTCAAACCCCTTCTAAAGAAAGCATCCCTCGACCCTCTCCAACCAATCAATTATAGGCCCATCTCCAGCACCCGATTCTTGTCAAAGCTCATCGACTGCTGTGCATACTTTGTGAGAAACCGGAAGGTATTCTCACTCCTCAACCCCTTGGATCCTCTGTGCAGGTTGCCAAGGAAAGGCCATCACTATTGGATCCCGACCCTGGGGGCTGAGAAGCGAGGGATGATCACCTAGGTGGAGGGTCCTCAGGGAAGGGGAGCGGGGTGCCCTTGGGTCAGACATGGTATCCCCCTTTTCCTATTGACAACCAACCCAAATCTTCCGCCCTCTGGTATTGGGACGAGGAAGATGTCTGCTAAAATCTGTGAAGGTCAGGCATGTGCCTGTAATTGCGGTCAGGCAGGGCTAATTGAGCCTTCATACCTGCAGCCTGTCAAGGGGCTGCAGGTGTATAAAAATAGACCTGCCCAGTGGATAAGAGAGCAACAAAGAGAGCAACATGTGTAACGAGAGCAGCTGTAGGATCATCGAGGAGGCCCGTGCAAGCAGCAGGAGCGGAGCGCTGAGACGCTGTGGACCAAGGAGAGAGGTGGCCCATGTAAGTATGGCAGGGGAGTTTGAACTCCCTGGAGCTGGCAGAGCACGGTAAGGGGAGCCATGCAGGAAGGCTGCCCCTTTTCTTGTTGCTTGAGGTGCTCGTTCCCCTGTGTGAGAGAACCTACACAGGGTTGTCTGAAGGGCAGGAGTTGGAGCTCCAAAGATAAAACCAGAAGGCAATGTCATCCGCACTGCAACAAGAGCTGTGAGCAGATGGTGGTGTGCTCCTCGCTCCAATAAAAACTGGTAAAGTGACAAGTGAGTTTCTAATGAATGGGAAACCTGGTGCGTGAGTTTGTGAACTTTGCAATTCGTTGAATACTTTGTATCAGAGTATTTGCACGCCTTCTATAAGCACGTTTTTGAAAGTCTCTGATCCTTCCTTGTCAATTACGAAGAGTGGGGAAAAGCTAAGGATACTTTGTGTCGGAGTGATAGCGTGTGGCAAGAAATACATTTTCGAAGGTCTCCGAACACTGGGCCATCCAATTAACAACAGATAAAGCGCAAAGGAATAATAAGCAAAATTAATGAATAATGAATACCGAACTGAATCAAAACCATGTTACTAATCAGAAATAAGATATTTTGAAGTCGCACAGAGAACAGCACTTCAGATTCAAACAACATCTGGTATATATTTGAGAGGATACAACTTTAAAGAATAAACAAACCACAACAGGATGAGTTCTAAATTGAATGTGACTTTAAGAAACCTACAAACAAAAGGTGTTGCCACTTTAAAAACAATACTTTAATTTTTGAACTGTGTTACTAAAATCTTGGGGAAGGGAACCCAGAGTTATGATTCAGACTATTTCCTTTTAAGTCCACGGAAGATACCCTTTGAGACTTTTTTGTAGAACTGTTTCACACTTGGGGACGGGGGCTGGAAGAAGCTCAGAACTTTGGGTAAACACTGTTTTCTTTTTGGTTTCTGACCTCCCTACACATTGTACAGATTTAGTAGTGAGGGCAAGTGTAGGCTTTTGGACAAAGACATTCTTCAGTAGAACACTTTGACTCAGACTTTCCTTAGTTTTCTTTAGGTAGGGAAATCTCACCTTAGCATAGGGCAAGTTAAGCCTTTTCCATCCTGACATTTAAGTTAATAAAAGTGTTTATTCTGACCTAGACCCAGTACAATCAGGCTTCTGTGCACACCCGGAACAGAAACCAGCACAACAGACTTAGACTCAGCACAATCAGGGTTCTATCAGCACCACGGAACAGAAACCACATTGACCTCGATCTGGAATTACCTCAAAGTCTCTGCAGACTCTGCAGACTCTGAAGGATGTGCAGCACTTGTTCTCCTTGACCTCACGGCAGTGTTTGACACGGTTAAACACACGATCCTTCTTGACAGACTACAATCTCTAGGAATCCAAGATTTAGCACTTAACTGGATCACCTCATTCCTCAATAACAGACAGCAAATCACTTTCCTCCCGCCTTTCCTCTCCACGCCCTGTGAACACTGGTGTACACCCAGGTGCCTGCCTCTCACCTCTTCTCTTCAAACTTTACATGACCCCTCTGCCAGTGATCATCCGCTCTCACAATCTCACCTGCTATAACTACACCGACAACACAAAAATCATTCAGAGTATTCCCAAATTGACATCCGATCTTCGCCCTGACCTAGCATCATGTCTTACAGACATCGACCTCTGGATAGCAAGTATCCATCTCCTTCTGAATCCAGGTAAAATGGAGATCATGGTGTGCAGTAATACAGCTCTATTCCCACAACTGTCTGCATGACACCCTCCCTTGGCATCCCCCCAACTCCACCCCCGTCAAAGACCTTTGCTGCACAATGGACTCAGACCTAACCCTGTCTCACCACATCAATAATATATCCAAATCCTGTCACTTACCTCACCTACCCTAACATACTGGCTGCAATTATGTCCATTGTCATGTCCAGACTTGACTATGCGATCTCCCTCAACTCCGGTGCACCAGACTACCAACTAAACAAAGAGTCCAAAATGTGGCTGCCAGACTGCTTCTTGCACTGGGACGAAGGGATTACATCTGACCTGCTCTCCGTACCCTACACTGGTTCCCAATTGAACAAAGGGACACCTTCAAAGTCCTGTGCATTACTCACAGAGCAGTGCATAAAGCCAGTCCCAAATACCTACAAGAAAAGATTATGCCTTACCTCCCAATCTGCAACCTAGGGGCAAGCACAGCCCTCCTCCTAGTGGTTCTGGCCACCCAATTCATCCAGGATTGGAGAGTTTGCCTACTCAAGTCTGGCGCTAACATTGTGGAACTCATTGCCTCACCACATGCAACACAGCCAAAACTACATGGCTTTACGGAAAGTACTCAAAACTGGCTGTTTACCTAAATCACGCAACAGACTGCTTTGGGCCACTCTAACTACCACCAAAGGCCAGAAAATGGCTCGAATGGCATTAACACAGGGAGGTAAGAACAATTGGGACACAGGCTCTAGTGATAAATTAATTTCAATGCTAGGAAGCTGATGGCTCAGTAACAATGGCCTAGCTGCTTCCATGCACCAATAAGCTAACCGGGCCACAGCAAACCATGCTACAATCTTAATACCCATGACTCCAAACCTGAGACATAAAAACACGTATGCTCTTATGCTATGACTGGGCTCGCTCATTGTCCTCAAGCAGGCATGCTCCACGCTCTTAGACCAGGAGAGGTTTATCTCTATCTATCTGTAAACAATTACCCTTGGCTCCAAACCCGAGTCCTAATAGCACTTATGTTGTTCGCCACGACTGAGCTTAATCATTATCTTCCTGCAAGTATGCTTTGCGTTATCAGTCTAGGAGATGTCAACCTCTGTTAATCTTACTTATCTGTGAATCAATGCACAGAACCAAAAACCCAGATCCTAATAGCACTTATGTTCAAACAATATGAATGGGCTTGCTCTTGTTAACCTGTGTTTATCTTACTTATCTGGGAAGTAATGCGCTGAACTACAATCCCAGACCCTAATAGCACTTATGTTTCAAAGACTACAACTGGGCCAGATCTTGTCATCCACTGGGTATACAAGCTGGTCTGTGATCAAGTCATATTACCCTGATCTGCCAGGGAATTGATGCCATGAACGCCTTCACATGGGGCGCCGTATCAACTATGCTTTGGTTAGGCTTTCTCTTTTGTCTCTTTTGTCTATTGCTGATATGCACTACGCTTTCCAATCAGATGAGCGCTCTAGCACAGGAGAATGATGCGGTATAATTCCATAATTCAATCCATAAACGACGACCGGAATAACCATCCACTCATTATAAACAATTACCCAGCACCTGGAAACTGGCCCCAAAAGCACTTATAATCTAGCTTCAGAAATGGACTGACTCTATTTACTGCCCTACTCTCTCCACTAACCTGGACTATGGTCCCTGAGGGCGTTAAACCCACAGCACTTTGAGATCATACCAATGGTATATACGGCACTATACAAATGCACAATAACGTAACATAACATATTCTCAGGGAGAGAGGTCATAATCTTGAGGCTGTGGCAGAGAATCGTTGATCCCCTGTAGGCAGACATTTCGAGCAAGTGATTGCCAGTAACATCTCGATGGAAGATACCTATGAATTGTATTCCTCTAGATACAATGGGGCTAATCCATGCAAACATTTAAATGTTAAACAGAGGATCTTAAAACCAACTTGTCTTTGCACCGGTAGCCAATGCAGGGAACGGCGGGATTCAGAAATAGAATCCTGACACAGAAGTTTAAAGATCAAGTGAACTGCTGCATTCCATACTCTTTGCAACTGCTAAATCCAATTGTCTGAAAAGTCTACATATAGTGAGTTGCAATTAGCAATTTGTGAATTTATCAGAGCACCATCCACGCCTGCAAAGTAATCGGACTCAATGAATGGAGTAGGTCTATGCAGCTGCCAGAATTTAAAAAAATCTCACTGCCAGTAAAGAAAACAATTTTTTTACTTTAGTTATATACTTCATAGGAATGTCAAAGAAAATTGGAGATTGGTAGAGTTCCTCTTAAATATGGAATTTGTTTTTTGGCCCAAATAAAATAACCTCTGTTTTGTGAATATTAAGCTGCAGCACATTATTTGGCATCCAAGATTGTACTGCATCCAGACAATTTGTCAGAATGTCAATACCAGTATTAAGTTCGACCATTTTTAGATACTTCTGTATATCTTCTGCAAAAGCATGAAAACCAAGCTTATGTTTTTCAAACAAATCGTAAATGGGTGTCATGTATAGATAAAAAATAAAAAAAAGTAAAGACAATGTAAAATCCTGGGGGCCTCCAAATGACAAGGATAATAATGTATGTAAAATAAGTTCCATTTGAAGCGCTTTGGATAAAAGCGCTATGTAAATAACAAGTTATATTTTGTTAGGACAAATAAGGTCCAAGTGTCTCCTTAGGGTCCTCTAAGGTAAAAAAGATTGAAACCACTTGGACACCGGATTTGAGATTTGTGCATCATTTTCAAGTCGATAAATAAGAATGCTATGGTTCACTGTATCGAAGGTGACTGACAGATCCACAAAACCAATAAGGTAAAAACACCTTTATCAGCCTCCTCTAGAATATCTTCCCACAGAGCAAGTAAAGCCGTCTAAGTTCCATGCCTACGGTGAAAGCCTGATTGAAGCGCATTCAATATGGAAATGGCTTCAACAAAGTCTTGTAATGGAACTGCAACAAGTATTTTAGCAAGACAGGGCAACCCTGCCACTGGTCTGTAATTACTTGGAGTTAGAGGACCTAAAACAGCTTATTTAACAAAGGAGATATAATAGATGCCTTTAGCTGAGAGGGCACAAAACATTCTGCAAGAGATTTGATAATGTTAGTACACAGCGAGGGAGCGAGGGAGGCTCAGAATGTGGGCAATACCAGATGGTAATCCCGCCGCCCTGAGCCTCCTCAGGGTTGGCAGCTGCCATCTTCCCTCGCTGGGGAATCGGGTAAGTGTACCGCGTCCCACTCCCCTTCCCTCCTCCCTCTCCTTCTCCACAAATTTCTCTTTCCTCCCATCCCTTCCTCCACTTACCTCTTTTTTGGCTCCTCTTCGGAAGCGGACACGCTGGAAACACTTCTGTTACCAGCGCTTCCGCTCCGATCTGCGATACGCCGCCATGGAAAGGAGAAGGGACTACATGTCCCTTCTCCTTTCCATGGGGCCATTTTTTTTGTTTACATTTATTCCTATTTTTTGAATGGCTGCCATAGAAAGGGAGAAGGGACTACGTGTAGTCCTGTCTCCCTTTCCATGGTGGCCATTTTGTTTGTTTACTTCTTTAACTATTTCCAATGGTCACCATGGAAAGGGAGAATGGACTACGTTTGTCCGTCCTTGGTGGCCATTTTTGTTTTCTTCATTGCGAAAAGTTGGACTGGGGTACTAATGGGAATAAACCCTGAGCCGGGGGGGGGGGCATTACTGAGTCAAGTAATGCCCCAGGGCCTTCGTTAAGGCCCTCGCTTCGCTCAGGCTGGTAACTATGGGCCCAGGGGCATTACCTGACTTGGTAATGTCCCACTGACTCGGGGCTATTGCATAAATAGGAAACTAAACTCGGATAAACTCCATTAAAGTTCCACAACATACATACAACTCATAAAACAATTACAAAAGATTACTCACAATATGATAATTAACAATTCATCAAGGTATAGTCCAATTATGCCATGCTTACCTTCAGCAATCTAAATCTACATAAAATATGTATAATCAATTTAAACAATACAACTACTAAATCGATTATTAGTATAGAAAAAATTCACAAGAGCATGTTTAATGATTTTTAAAGGATGTCCCTTCTTTTAAGAGTGTTCAGGGGCAGATGAATATGTCATTCATAGCTTCTGCCCCTCCCTCATCTCAATATCACAAAGGTCAGAAACCTTACTTACTAAGCAACTGTGTACGCCCTTATCCCAGGCAGCTACAAAAGGATTTGAGTACAATCTGAGCTGACATATATATTTGCGGGAAATAAAAAAAAAATTCAAACTTTTGGGAAGTCGAACCTTTGGGTTCGGTAAAATCACTTAGAACCCAGAAATACAGGTCTGTGCACAGCTCAGATAGGAGCTGGCAACCACAGCCAAGGTTACCGCGAATTAAGGGAAGGTCAGAAAATTGCAGTGAAAGCACGAGATAGCAATTCCCAGGACACAAGAAGGATACTCCTAGACCAATTAAAGTCTTATAAGAGTACAACCAGTCTTTGTAAAGCAGGTGCAGGACAACTATAAGTCAAAAGAATCCATGAAGAACAAATCAAGAATGTCTGCAGTGGTAAGAGAAAACACAACACTCACATCAATATTAGCTAAACTCCCAATAAAGGCAGGATGAAATAATTCCAAACATGGTCCCATCACACGTGACCCATAATTAAAGAACACTGTCCATTCATTAGCAACAAACATAGATAGAACACCTGCCTTATTCCTTACACATACACTGAAACATGAGACACCACACAAGGCCTAATACAATGAGATCACCCTGCCTCATGGACTCGAAATGAGGGATGGTATCTTCTTTAATTGAAAGGAAAGCTGACCGTGGACCTCTCTCCCCCTACTCCTGTCTGGCTCATGTCTTGATGACCTATCATTAGTCCAAGGTTTATTAGTAGGAAGCCCACCAATGAAAATCTCCAATGTTATGCCACCCATGAAGCAAGACCCATGAAGCAAGGTGCCAGCCAATTACATATTGCAGAAATAATGTCTTTTTACCTTTATCAATTTAGAGGTGGTCGCAGGAGGAGCCATCAGACAAACGTTACCCAATTAGAAATGTAACCCCTATAGAATGTATATGTAATCCCGACTATTAACCAATCCCTTTTCCCCGTAGGTTTTGGTAAGTAAGATTACAGCATGATGTCAGTTATGACAAATATTGAATACATAAACATTGTTTTTAATGTAATCCAGTAGAGCTCCAATAATTTAATGCTTGTATGCTGTCTATACTTTATTTTGTTGATAATAAATCTGGGTTTTGCCTTGCATTTTGTCTATTTCCGTTATTGAGTCCAGTTTGAACTTGCTCCAGAACCTCTGTAATTTGGGACTTTCCAGGCCATTTTAACAGATGATAGCAGAGGGGATGATTTTCTAGGAGTCGTCAAATTGTTGAGGAGTCCCTGCCGTGACCCAAAGACTACAGAGGTGGCCTGTGGTCAGCGGGATTACACCTAACAGAGAGAGGTCAACAGGAGCCCCTTTGAAGAAAGTCCTGTCCGGTCCCCACCGGGTGCCCCGTAGGGTGGAGAGCAGCTAGCTGTTAGGGGAGACTCAACACCAAAGACCTTCAGCAGATCAAGGGATGTAAGCATGACATAGGCCTGGAAAAATGGGGGGGATTGTTTGTATATTGGGGGATTGTGATGAAATGAAGAGATAAATGGTAAAGGAGGTAGCTTCTGACAAGGGTCAGAAAGATCACGTGATAAACCTTGTTATGGGGTAATAAGAAGACACAAATACCTCAGCAGGAGTTGAGAAGAGCTCCGTAGTGTTTTTATTTGTGTAGTAATTGATGGTGCCATCCTTATGCTGTGAGATAGGTTCGAATTTGTAGAAGTGGACTTTTGTGTATATTGGTATATATTGTGGAGGACGTGAAGTTGTGTGGAGCAAGGAGGGTGGACCACTGTGGGAGCAGCGAGGAGGGGCTGCTCAGAGTGTGAGTGATGGTTGTGGTGTCACTCCGAAGGTTTGGAAGGAACAGCAAGATGGGGCTGTTTGGAGCATGAGTGGAGATTGTGATGCCGCTGTGAAGCATTTGGTGATGCAAGAGGCAAGGTGTCAGAGAGGCGCAGAAGTATTCATTTGTAGATAAGTGTCATTGGGAAAGGGTGTGAAAGGGAGGCAAAAGAGTGTACGTCAGAATTGAAAGAACATTTAGTAAGTATTGATAAGTTGAGCTAGGATGTATTATCATGGGACACACTACCATTATCCACCTGTGCAAAGCATTACCCCGGTATAAGGACAAAACCATTAAATGCCACACACAGTGGGTGCAGGACACGGCAGGCAAAATGTTTATGCCCTGGCTACAAGAAGGCACTCACCCAAAGGCAGTACTACAACACATGTGCACCTATCGACTAGCCATTCTGGAACTATGGAAAATGTATGGTGTAGAGGTAGAGAAACCAGCTGCAAAAGAATGGATGCTTAATCAGCATGTCGAAGGGGGCATAGCACCCATGGCTACTCCTCCGCCCCAGAGTAGCGATCCATCTTCGGAAGCAAAGGAATTATATCCATTATGAGCATTAAAAGCAGCTGTGGGGTATACTAATCTCACATATGCGGCCCCTGCTACAGTAGTGAAGACATTATAAGTGGAGGAAAAAGAACTAAGCAAAGACCAGTGTCCACACACGTGGAATATGACGAGTGCCACGAGGAGGTCCAGAGAGAAAGAAGTAGGCAGGGCAACAGAGATAAGACATGAATGAATGGGTAGGAGGGGAGGTAATGCTCAAGTTGGAAGGAAAGGAAAGGAAATGAACGATTTTAAAGAAAGAGAAAGGGAAGTTAGTGAAAGATAGGAGCAGGAAGAAGAGAAAAGAGAGAACAGGGAGAATGAAAGAAGGAATGAAGAAGAACGGTAGAAAGAATGGAAGCAAGAGACAGAAAGGGGGAGTAGAAACAAGAAGAAGAAAGCAAAAATGAGAAATAAAGAAGTGAGGAGAGGGAAAGAAAAAAGAAAATACAGGAAGAAAGGGAGCGACAACGAGATGTGGAAAGAAGTAGGGAAAGGTGACAAAAAGAAGTTGATGATATTATTAGGGGGCGTACATTCCCAGACAGAGAGAGAGAGAGACAGGAAACAAGTCCGAGAGAAAGAGAGAGGAGCTTAGAGAAGCGCTGCAAGGAAGTCGATGAGTCTTAAAAAAGCATACTCTTCCAGATGAAGGGGACAAAGGATATATATGAAGGAGGATTGACAATCTGTACCGGAGCAAGAGCCATGGCACCAGTAGCATAAAGGGGAGTATAGGAGGGTCCCCGTAAGACTGGGGAAGGAATTTATTGGTGTAGGTGATAAGCAGAACGTATAGGACGAGTCCCCTTGGGAGACTAGATTTTGAAGACAGAGAAGACGGTGAAAGTGATGATAGTGACAATACTATGTTAGAAGTTTAAGAGAGAGAGGAAAGCGGAGAGGAGGAGGCTGCACAAGCCCATTCTACAAGCATGGGGATAGGGAAAGAAATAGTGTGGTTAGATTTGGAAGAACTGGTGAGGAGGCTAGAGCGTGTTGAATATCCCAGACACCCGATGATGTGATCAACCAGTTTAGAGGAGAGAATGCTGTTCGTGAATAGACTGCAAAATGTACCAGGATGGAAGAGAATTCGAATTACAGGTGCAGTGGCAAATACAAAGAGTGTGTCTGGACTGGGACAGGACACTGGGTTTACACAATTCCCCTTATTGGAGAGAGGGAGGACTGCCACAATACATCTTGTGGCCACAAATGGCCAAAAATAGTTTCATTTATAAATTGCCATCACTTGCATCATGGGCGGGTAAATGGATCTATGAATTGGAGAGAATGACAGCTGGGATGACCTTAGCAGCAGGTGACATAAAAAGCCTGCTTGCTTCCATATTAGGGAAGCAATCAGACAACATTTGGAAGCGACCAGGATATCCTGGGGTGACTGCACGAAATACTAACCATGACGGAGCACCTTTTAATAATTTTCAAGTTGACATATGGAGAGCACCTAGGGTCTAGTAGTTAGATTCATCAGACATGAGTGCAATTATGACTCGTAAAATGAGAGCAGATGAAGATCCAATGGCTTATATTAAGGATATTCAAGAAAAATGGCAGTTAGAAACTAGAGAGCTGTGAAACAAAAATATAACTATTTTTTACATATTTTATGCCACAGACTTCCCAAAGAAGTACAAAGACAATTGCATGGGAATGGAAACAAAGCCATGGGCGGAGATACAACTGACGATTGTTCGTCATTGTCGGTTAAAACAAGAGAATCACAGAAAGAAAGTTGAAGACAGGAAGATTGAAGAAGCAAAGTTAGTTCAGAAGAAATTGTCTACATCTTCAGTGGAAGGAGCATTAATGACAAGTGCAGGAGAACAATTTATTTCAGGGACACATCAGGTACAGCTAGAAGCAAATGGAAACTTTGCAGGAAGGAGAGAGTATAATTATTTTCCACGAGGGCAAGGGTTTGCACCCAGAGGCAGAGGGTTTGGGTTTTAAGCTCCACAAGGAGCAGGGTTTAATGGGAGGCAACCTAGATTTGGAGCACACCCACAGCAATGTTCGACATGTGCGAAGATGCAACACATTTCACGCATATGCAGAAGTAGGGGAGGGATGCAACAGAACTGGAAAACTGCAGATCCAATAGGGGGGACAGCATACCCCTCACCATATAGCGTAGAACCACCCAAATATTTCCATAGGGCTTAATGGGAATGGGGAGGATGGTAGCAGCGGCCCCCACAAGCAGACTCGTACTGTGGTGGGCCGGTATGAACGGTGCCAGTGCCTTACCAGCACAGTTCATCCCGTGGCTGCCACACATGTAATGAGGCCCAATATCATTTACTGACAAGGGGATAATATGTTCTACCCCAGGGATCCATTTTGTGAATGCACAAGAATTCATAACAGCATTTTATGGTCATGAAGCACATAGAGGATTGCCATAAAACCCGGAAATATTCCTTTCTGGGGAACATATATTGTTCGCCTAGCTTCCAAAAACACATAACAGAGTATTGCAATTATCCACAGAGGTTTTTTTTCAGCCGGAAGCATCCACAGACATGGAGGAAGGGTAGCTAATTACAGTTGAGTTAGAAGCAGGAATAGTGAGGGAAGGCAGAGTAATTTTACACAGAGTTGATGAGGAGGGGGCAACCTGCAGAATGGAGATAGCTCTTGATGAAGGACATAGATTGACTGACTTAACACATGAAAGCTTGTTTACGTATGATGATTCAGATGCCAAAGTGATGCTTAATATAAGTCTTACATATCAGTTCAAAATTGAAAATAGGGAGATACCGCAGAGAATGTCACTAGTAAAGAAAGTGCTGTCCTTTCTCCAGGAAGATTTGGCATAACTACATTGTGGACCAGCAGTACATATGACATTGGTATTTTGACAGGAGTGAGGGAAGTCAAAATTAAATTGAAGCAATGAGCTATTTTACCACAAGTAAGTCAATATCCCATGTCATAGGAAGCTGACAAAGGTATCTATGAAACTATTGCTGCCTTAGTGCGACAAGGGATATTAGTGCCTTCAGAATCCCTATGTAACACGGCTGTGCATCCAGTGAAAAAAACGAAAGGGTGGTGATGGAGATTTATCCAGGACTTACACCCCTTGAATAATATTGTTAAGGCAGAGTTCCCATTGGTTTCAAACCCAGCAACAATATTATGTAACATCCCACCCAAAGCTAAATAATTTACAGTGTTTGATTTAAATAATTCTTTCTTTTCCATCCCCTTGCATGAAGAGCCACAATATTTGACCTTGTTCACTTACTGCAGATTTAAACTAAAGCATACTTGGTTACCCGAGAGGTCCTGTGAACCCCCCTTGGTCTTTAACTGAGTGCTGCAGATGGACTTGGGAAATGTAAAACGTGACAGCGCAGTAATTTAATATGTAGATCACATTTTAGTGTGCAGCAACATATAGGAGGAGTGCAGGAGAAACTCACTAAAGCTGATGACAGTATTGGCAGAGAAAGGGTATAAAGTTGACAAAGAGAAAATACAATATTTCCAGGAAGAAATCCTATGGTATCTGGTCATTGCATCTAATGCCATTCCATCAAATTTTTTCCATCTAAAAAATGTGCATCAAATGCATGTTTTGGAGGGGAGTAAAGGGTTTATTTTTATTCAGGAGGTTTTTAAAGAGTAAAAAACAGGGGTTTGGAGGCTCCCCCCCCCAGAAAAAGAAGAAAAATGCATTCGATGCAAATTGTTTAGATGGAAAAAATGTGCTGCAAATGTATTTAGATGCAAGGAATTTGATGCAATGACCATAAACCAAGTCCTATATATAGGCCAGCTAATATCAAAGGAAGGAAGGAAGATGACACCTGAAAGAGCAGAAGCAACCATGAAGTCATCCAAGCCACAGACAGTGAAAGGGTTACAGAAATTCCTAGGCCTTTGCAATTATTGCAGGGAATGGGTTTTTGACTACAGCACATATGTAAGGCTACTTTTAAAAGGACCGAAAGAGGATCAGAAGGATTACAGTGATATAGCCTTTGATGAATTGCAATTAGCACAGTTCCCACGCAGGGGGTCCCCATTTACAATGAATAATTATTTTTATTCTCCCATTCAAATGGAGTAGTGATGATGGCTGTCCCTGCACAGAAAACTACCATGGGACACAAACCATTAGCATTTTACAGTGGGATTTTAGATCCAGTCACGAGAGTCATTATACCTGCAAGCAAGCATTGGCAGCAGCAGCCTGTGCAATTGAGAAACCTGCCAGTATAACTATGGGCTGCACAGTTACATTATACATTGAGCATGCCGTATTTATCATACTTAAAAAGTCCATAAGTACATTGAGTACACAGAGAGCCTCTGGTTATGAAGTAATTATATGAAATCCATCGAATAAACTTGTCTGGTGCCGAGTGATTAATCCAGCCAGATTTATAGCATAACCAGTAAAGGAAGGAAATAACATGTATGATTGCACTAAATACACCGAATACCATGATGAAATACCACATGTCAAAGAAAATGACCTAGGAGGGAGGATAATTCTCTTCATTGACGGGTCATTGTCAATAGACAAGAGCACTGGTGAAAGGCACAGTGGCACATCAGTAGTGAAGACAAAACAGAATAGCAGATTTGAGACAGTGACAAGTGTGAGATTGCCGGCAAATTTCTCAGCACAAGTGGCACAATTGGTAGTGCTGATTTTGGCACTAGAAGTGCATGAAGAAGAAGCAGTTACTGTGTATTCCACCTATTGACATCAACAGTACATGCAGGACTGTCACGTTGGAAGAGATGGGGTTTCCTGCATGCAGACAGCAAACCAGTGCAGCATGCTCGACTATTGGACAGACTCATAAACGCACTCCAACTCCCATCAGCCATCACCATGGCGACGTGTGCAGCACACACCAGAGGTGCCGATTTGATTTCTCACGTCACGGAGGCCGCCGACCTTGCAGTAAAAAGAGCAGCATATTTTCCCGAAATCTTGGAAATTGCGACTGCACCGAACAAATACACACTTGCACGCAACATGGTGATGAAGGACGGTTTTAATAACGCTACCCATTGCACATTGCACAAATTACCGAACTACAGCGAAGGGCACCACCAGAAGAGCAGGAATTTTGTAAATGAGGGGGGTGCTCATTGTCCCCCACAGATGTTTGCGGAGGCAGGGCAGCACTGGGAAACCAGCCATGCCCCTAGGACTGCTTACATAGAACTAGACCAATTGCACTACTCAGCACAGGCATCAAGAGAGTGTCTTGTAGTACTGATTTCAGAGGACAGGCTTGTCCCAAATTTGGCAGAACACATATCTAATTATATTATAAATTGCTTAACATGCCATAAGTTCACTGCTCGGCATACTGTACGAACAGTGAGAGGAGCAATGCCCACCCTACTGGACCATTTCAGCATTTGCATATCAACTATGTAGATATGCTCCAAAGTGGTAACAGCTTCAGGTAGATGCTAGTGGTTGTACGTCCCTTTTCCCGATGGATGGAAGCAGGTCCATGCACACATCTATATGCCACATGTGCTGTGAAGTTCCTCGTACATGAGGTATTTCCAAGGTGGGGAGTGAGCGAGGTGCTACGGTCTGACAATGGAGAACACTAAATGAGGTGTTTGAGCACATCACTATTCTATTCAGTATAAAGTACAAACTCTTATCAGCTTATCACCCACAAGCAAACAGCCTTTGCTAGTGCCTCAACGGCCTCCTTAAGGAGCAAACTGCCAAACTAAAAGGGACACTGTAAAAAGGTTGGCTCCATTGCATTATGTAATCATCCCAACTCTGACCATCACTTAACTCCACCTGAGTTAGAGATGGGACGCCAAATGCATACACCTCTTGCTCCTCCCATTCGAGCTCAAACCGATGCAGAGAATGCTGCAACTGTGTTAGGGAAAGAAATGCACAATTTGACAGCTATGATGGAATCTCTTAAATGTATGTCTCTACAGGTATGAGCACAACACGGGGGTTCACAGAGGACTGAGGAAGCAAATTAACAAACTGATCCAGATATCGTGTTGAGACCATTGGCATTGTTTGCAGGTGACAAGGTTCTATGCAGGAACTTTATACGACAGTGACACAAGACCCGCTTCAAGGGACTGTTCGCAGTGCAGGTGATTGCACAGTCCACAGTACAGGTTCAAGGAAGGCGTGTCTGGTTGCACTTCAGTGATGTCAAACACTACGAAGGAGAGACCCCTCTGTCGTGAACATTGATTACAATATTGAAGAAGATGTAAGAAGAGTCCAAACGAAGTTGAGGACGAAAGCCAACCAGCAACAAAAAGAATAAAAGACACATCAGTTTTTATATAGATGCACAGGTGAGTTAGTTCAATAACCTTTGACAACGCTTCCCTAAAACAAAGCGTGATACTACTACAATAAAAGGAAAATAACAGATGCACTTGAATTTTCTTGGTCTTGTCCTTTTATATGAACACTTATCCCATTTTAGGGGCCTGGAACATATGCATCACCCTATTAACATTCAACCTAAAAACATATATAGTGTTGGAAAGGAATTTTCTTTCAATATTGACAAGGTTTTTCCTGTGAACACTTGTTTTCTAAGAATACAAACAAAGCGCTTCTCTTAATTACAAGAATGCATATGTTGAATAATATGAGATATTCTCTTTTAGCACCTAGAAGAGAATTTATTTGCAGGGATTTGCAGAAATTAGATACCCAAGCAATAATGATAATAGCAATGTTTTTTACATTTCGTAGTCTTCATATAATTATTTTTATCACAGCAAGAGAAATGATAATTTATAATAATGCTAGACTGGTAAACATGAATATAAGTACTGTAACAATGATAAATGAAATGGCAACAGAACAATTGCTTGTAGTAAACACACAGATGAGGAGACTAAAAAGATAATATTGCTGATTCTGCTCTTGTCACTAATAATTTGTAGTACCAGCACATGAGCAAAATAGAGATCGAGACATCTGATGAGAGCTGTAGTGTGTGCTCTGTCATTCCCTACACCGTGAGCACTTCCAGGACATTTGTGGCCACAGAAATACCTGCACTTAGTGCACACTCCCTAATGCATTTAGCACTTTGCACAAGTAGGGGGCAATTCCAAGGAAGGTGGGCCACCTTGCAATAGATGACAAAAAAGATTTTTCCTTATGAGGATAGCTACATAAAACAAAAAGCTATGGTGGATGATCCTGGAAGAAAAAATAAGGTGATGCAGTACACATTAGAAGACCCAAATAGAGGAGAGGTTAAAATAATGGACCATAAGTTATTAGAATGCATAAAATGCTGCAGGGAAAGAGATACCTGGGTGCTGAGAAAAACCCCAGTTAGTCATATACAGGAAGGTATTTACCTCAGAAGGTTGGGCCGAAGGGATGATGGGGTGCAAAAGAATGGACTGAATATTCCAAATTGCTCACATGGGTAGATGATGAAGCAGGACCCCTACCCATAATACCCTTTTGAAGAATGCCACATTATGTTTCAGGAATGCTGGCCCAGTGAAAGTAGGGGAAAACAAAGGGTGCAAACACATTTTTGATGTGCCAGGCATGAAAATAGGCACTGCCGTATTAATGGACCACTATTGGCCTCTCTTTCCTCTCTTTCAAGGGTTTATTTGCAGCTCCCTCCATACTGGGGAGGCTTGTGCTCCCTGGTGGTAATAGGTACACCAGTCTTGGTAGCATCCCAGAGTGAAGTACAGATTGGCGATTTCCCCAAAATGAAAACACACATAAGACATGTCCCTCACACTTGTATGCATGAAGAGGAACAACTAGGAACAACTAAAACTCAATGAAGATGGAAAATGTGTATGACGCCATGCCAGATGAGCATAAATGGTTCGGCAGAACTTGGATGTTCTTTACATCCCTCTTTACTTCCGGGTTACAAGCCAACACATATGCAAAATGGCACCGAATAACCCACAGGGAGCAGTTGCAGACAATAATCACAACAGTAAGAGGCTTTAATGCAATAAGAGAAGGTATGGATACCCAAAAAGTCTTATCTGGGAAAGAGCAGAAGGAAGACAGTGATGGAGGACTCAACCAGAGTGGGGACTGTTAAGAGGCAGATTAATATGTCATCCATAGCTTCTGCCCCTCCCCCATCTCAATATTGCACAGGTGAGAAACGTTACTTACTAAGACAAATGTACTGCTATAATCCCAGACAGGTACAGCAGGATATGGACACAATCTGAGCTAAAAATTGCAAGAGTAATAAAACTAATGTTGCAAAAATACATGTGAATGCATTCCACATGAAGCAAATGTGCACTGAACATGAAGAACACGTACATCAGGTACATTGAGTAATATATGCATTTATACATAAAGAATATTAAGATAGCATCCATAAGACATCCATGAAACATGAAGAATACTAACATAAGCAATGTATAATCTGAATGCAACATGAACAACACGCAAATATAGCTCACTAATATAGAAATGCAACAATGATTAAATGAACGTTCTTAAGACTTCACAAGAACACAAAATGCTTGAACCACAGAAATACAGGCCTGTGCAGGGCTCAGATACGATCTGGCAATGACAGTCAAGATTGCTGTGAATTAAGGGAGGGTCAGAACGTGAAAGCACGAGATAGCAATTCCCAGGACGCAAGAAGGATACTCCCAGATAAATTAAAGTCTTAAAAGAGAACAAGGTGCAGGTAATCCAGGTGCAGGACAACTATAAGCCAAAGGACTTCATGAAGAATAACTTCAGAGTGTCCCCAGTGGCAAGAGAAAACATAACACTTGCATCAATATTAGCTAAAATCCCAAAAAATGCAGGGTGGAATAATTCCAAACATTGTCTCATCACGCGTGATCCATAATTGAAAAAAAAACTGTCTATTCATTAGCAACAAACACAGATAGGACACCTGCCTTACTACTTAAACCTACACTCAGACATGAGATACCACACAAGGCCAAATACCAAGAGATCATCCTGGCTCATGGCCTAGAAATGAGGGATGGTATCTTCTTTAATTGAAAGGAAAGCAGGTCATGGACTTGTCTCCGCCTACTTGTGCATGGCTCATGTCTTGACGACCTGTCAGTTGTCCAAGGTTGGTTAGTAAGAATCCAACCAATGAAAACCTCCCAATGTTATGCCACCCATGAAGGACAGTGCCAGCCATTTATATATTGCAGAAATAATGTCTTGAGGTGGCATTATCAATCAAGTAAGTCACGCTGTAGGCAATGCTGAGGCAGGAGGCTTGAAGTACAAAAGAAAACATCTTTATTGAGTAAAGTTTAAGATAAAGGAAGTAAATAGGAGAGCTCTGGTATTAGCATTCACCCAGCTTGGCTCTCTCCTGACCTGTCCCTTACAACTTACTCCCCTGGAACCTCCATGTATCTCAGATTCCATTGGGTTCCATTACTCAAGTTCATTCAAATGCATGAGGACAGTCACTGTAGTAAATGGTGTGCATACTACACATCTCCCTTCCTTTGACATTTCAAAAACAAAACAGCTGAAAAAAAACACGAAACCAGTCACAACTCAAACACGCATGACAACAATCTCATCCATTCAAGGCATAATGTGAAACTTATATCAGCTAACTCAGAACTCTTAGCTACTCTCTGAACCATCATCAACATAACTAAACACCTTCCGCCCTATTCTGCCACACTGTGGACCATGAGTCTGCCACACCCAAGCACATACCGGCTATAATGCAAACTTTACAACATGCTGAGCCTTCACATGAACTTGATCTCCTTTTACTTGGACCTGCCACATCCAAGTCATGGGACTGCCACTCCCAAGCACTAACTTTACGTCTGAGCCTGTTGTACTTGACTAAAACACACTAACATTCTCAACAACTGTCCCAATACACGTAAAGATGTCACAGCTCGCTTAGCATGAGCAACAACCAGAGAATCATTACACATCCCTCTCTTTAGAGTACACATAAAAGCATGGAAAAGATAGACCAGATCACTCACCAGAAAAAGTAACACATTCACCACAAGTGCATGCAAAGAAGCAGCACAGAATAACACACCAACAATGGAGGAACACGGTAAATCCATGCTGGTGGGTGTGGTGGAATTAACAAAGAATTGTTGTGCACAATATAATCTTTCTTGTACTGAAAGTACTAATTGACGCCTCATTATACTGACAATTTTCAACTGTATGTAAAGATGTGCACACCTAAGATACATCAAGTACAACCTTTCTACACCGTAAGTGCCAGAAACATAGTTCACAAACTGACCCCTGCACATACGTGTCAGAAGTTCCACTCTGTACCCACACCAGCTCACCCCACCGTTCAATTCAATTAGGTGTGATGTGATTTTAAACAGAGCACTGTTGGGTTAGCTACTCCCTGTAATGTGCCTGCATGCATGTCTCACTCTAATGTTTCTTATCCTACGTACTAATTATAATATTCTCATATTTAATGTTAGGTTTTAATATGTCTAGGGCACACCAAGAAGTGATGAATTGCTCTATACATAACCATATTTGTCTCCAGGAGCACATTCCATCTGTATTCCTGGATGCTCACAAGGCCTAGTAGGTCCGTTCTTTATCCTCCAGTGTAGAATTTGTTTTCATTCCCATGTACCCCCCACCACCCCTGTTGCCCTATGGGTGCTTTGAAACACAATTCACTTGCTGCATAGGTGCCTAGCAATTGCACAATAAATAAAATAAGAAAACCTATATGCTCATTAACCATATGTAACCAGCCCAAAATGAACAGTCGCAAATGTCAATTTGATCTCGGACACATTCCATCTTATTTTGTCTTCATTTTCCACTTCTCCAAATATCTCTTTTCATTAAAATTGTGGGCACCACACCTGTCCAGCGCATGAGCCCCTTTATACCCTTCACGCAATGTCACATTCACAGCATGCACCATTAACGTGCATTCACCATTCACCTTCTAATAATTCATATACCTGAATATGGAATGAAGCGTGGCACTGGCACAGTGGTGGTGGTATAACACAGCTCCACCCATAAACCAGACCTACAATATCAACATCCCATTCTGGAATAAAACGTTTTCCTAAATCTTGTGAATGTAACTTCCACTATAGTAAATGGCAACATCATTTTTAAACTCAGTTATAAAATGCATGAACTCTTTCTTAATAATAAATAAATGGTAAAACATAATTATTGCACATGAGCGCAAGGGGACCACTCCGGTGGTGATAGTGCGTGGTACAAATATCCTTTAACATGACCATGAACACATTAGAACACATTTCATTGCTGCTGTTAATTATGCGCTTCTGTCCAGGCATTTTCGGCTCCACGCTGCAGGACCACCCCATATCTTGGCCTTGGTCCTTTTTTTTGAGGGACTTATTAATGGCTCTAATGGATGGCTTTCACCATGGCATCGCAACAGCAGGCATCAGTGGCATCTTAATTACAGCTTGAGCAACACCTGATGAACTCCTCCCCTGGACTCTGGACTGGACTGCATCAGGCAGTGTTTTTTATCTTCCTCCTCACCTGTGAGCTCTTTAATCCTCTCCAGCAAATTGAAGTGTCTCCATAACTCAGGTAAGTCCCGCGGTAGGTAATTATGAGGCACAAGGCTTGAAGTATAAAAGGAAACTTCTTTAGTAAGTTACAGTTCAAGAAAAAGGTAGTAAATAGGAGAGCTCTAGTATTAGCAGTCACCCAGCTTGGCTCTCTCCTGCCTAGTTCCTTCCAACTCACTCCCCTGGAACCTCCATGTATCGCAGATTCCATTGGGCTCCATTACAGAAGTGCATTACAATGTGTATGGGGACAGTCACTGTAGTAAATGGTGTGCACAGCACATGTCTTTTTACCTTTATCAATTTAGAGGTGGTCGCAGGAGGAGTCATCAGACAAGTGTTACCCAATTAGAAATGTAACCCCCATAGAATCTATATGTAATCACCACTATTAACCAATCCCTGTTCTCTGTAGGTTTTGGTAACTAAGATTACAGTATGATGCCAGTTATGACAAAAGTTGAATATATAAACCATTGTTCTTTATGTAACAGCGAGAACACCATGAATGCAATGCTTGTATGCTGTCCCTGCTTTACTTTGATGATAATAAAGCTGGGGTTCCCCTTGCACTTTGTATATTTCCATTATTGAGTCCGGTTTGAGCTGGCGTCAGAACCTCTATGTAATTTGGGACTTTCCAGGCCACCCTAACAAGAGCCTTAAACAAAAAAGATGCAGTCAACAAACTGGCACAGGGGTCTCCTAAATTCATAATCAAAATGTGTGCAGCATCAACAGTTCTGGTGTTCCGTTTTTTCCATAGGGTCTTCAAGGTAATATTCCTCGCATTTTTATACAGTGGCCGGAAAAAGACAACATGCAGTCCACTTTCCTTTACCTGATTGTTTAGGCATAACATCAATGTATCCCTCTTATTCCATTTACGCAGTTGGGTAACTATCGGGAGCATTCCTATACTGAAGCGAGTTCAGAAAAACCTATACTGATCCTACAGCACCCACTCCAAATAAGCTGCCGGTTTATCCCAGGGGGCATGCTGGACTCCAAATAACCTGCCGGTCTATCCCAAGGGGCATGCTGGAGGTAGTACTGAGCCATTCATTCCCCTTGATTTTTCCTCTCTCTGTCAGCAGTCAGACCATCAATTGTCACATTTCTGACCATGGTTGAAGAGTCACTAGTGATGCTGCCTACCTCGGTAAAAAAGCTAGACAGATGAGGGTTATAGAAAACAGGTCTAACGTAAGATGACCAAGGAATATCCGTAATAATGAAATTCTCCAACAGATATCTAATTAATCATTTTGTTCAGCCTGCCTCATCATAGTTGTGTCCACATCACCAGTGGTTCTGTAGCTATTAGGTCATAGATATAGTTCAAAGCTACTTTATGGGTAGAGTAGGTAGGGGTTTGTAATGATACAGATACATACGTCATTAATACCTTCTGCACCAGCCCTGCTCCAATATCACATGGGCAAGAAATGTGATAAACTGAGACAGCCATACCATCCCATAAATCTAGGGGTAGTCGACAGTAGGAGTTAAACTGAGCTCCATGAAAAATATGCTTAACCAAAGTGAATATTGCAGTATAAATAGTGAAACATAGTAGAAAAGAAACAGGAGGTTCCTGTGTACTAAGACATGTACTCACTATAACGATGGGGCAGGTAAATTATAGGTAGATAAAATGCTGAATACACGGGCAGGGAAATCATCATATGGCAGACATACAGGATGAATAGGTGCGAATATAGGTCACTAATATGGACACAGGAAGACAGAAGTTCAGCCATTTTCCTAGGGCAGAGGCCTCAGCAGGTCTCAGAATTAGTAAAGTCTCAGAACTCAAGATGCTTAATTTATGAAAACACATGTACTGAAGAAACTTGTGCAGAGCCCAAGTGTAGCACATGGCCAGAGGCAAGGTCAGGAACAAGGAAGGGAGTAATGAATGAATGGAATGCAGGCACGAGATAACAGTTCCCAGAACAGGAAGCAGTAAACTCCAGAGTTAATTTTAATAAGAGCACAGGTTTAATAAGAGCACAGGTGCACGAGATCAGCAAGCCAATGGACTTTATAAAAAGTAACTAACTGCCTATGTGGCCACCAATAACACAACATGCATTTTAGAATTAGCTAAAACCTCAATAAATAGAAGGAAATCCACTTTCAAACATAGAACCTTAAAACTTGATCCAGATAGGGAAAGCACTGGCTATTTATTATGAGCCAAACACAGATAGGACACCTGCAGGACTCACTTAGCATGCACACAGGCACAAGGCAGTGCACAAGGCCAAGTTTAAAGGATATGGAAGGCCTAATTGCCTCGGGAATATTAGGAGCATTCTTTAATTAAAAGTATGGCAGCCCATGCAAGTATATTACCCCACTTATGTCACGCTTATACCTTGATACCATGTCAGGGTGTCCAAGGTTGGTAAGCTAGATGCCATCCAATGAGAAGTCGCCTTGCCATACTGGTGCATTTTGTACCAATTCTAGGCACATTGGGGGTCTATTCACTTAGTACTTCTGCTAGGGAATTGCAGAGGTTAGGTGCTAATAACCCAACCCTGGGACACTCTATTCTGAACAGAAGAATTGTCAGTCCATTCTCCATTTGGGCCATACCTTACTCTGGCAAGGTTAGTCATATGTAACTCCATAATTATCTTCAGCAGCATATTTATTTACTTATTTTATTTATTGAGCATTTCTATGGCGCCTATACATCAACAGGTGTTTTCAGTCACCACATGACAAGGGGGAGGGGCACAGAGGAGAAAATAACATTAACGGTCCTACTAGGCCTTGTGATATTCGGATCATGCAAGTGCAATAACAGGAAGTGCAGGGAGAGGGGAAGGGGAGAAGTGGAAGGGGGAGAGGACCAGGGGTCTGGGCAAGTCCTAAGGTAGACCCAGTAGGGCAAGTGCTCAGGCAAAAGGAATAGGAGTAAACTAGTGCGATGGAGGGTGGGTGGACCAGACTCAGTAGGCTGGTCGGGGAAGGGAGCCCAAGGGCAAGTGCTGGTAAGGGCAAGGGGGAGACTGGTCGAAGGAGGGCCTGCCCCAATAAGGCTCATGAGGGATACAGGCCACCAGACATAGAGGCAGGTGGAACTAGCAGGGGAAGGGGAGGGGGAAGGAGGAGAAGAAAAGGAAGGTCTTGAGAAGCTTCTGGAATTTAAAGAGATCCGGCTCAAGACAGAGAGGGGACAGGAAGGCCATTCCAGAGGGAGGCTCCTGCCGAAGAGAGAGAGATCTTCCCTGCACTCTCTGCTTAGCGAAGCATCTGACCTGCAGATAGTTTGAGCTAGAAGACCAAACAATTCTAGCAGGGAGGTATTTAGGGAGCAAGAGCTTGATGCAGTGTGGTCCCAGGCCCCAGAAAGCCTTGTGGATGATGCAGATGGTCTGTCTTGAATTTAATCGCTGCAGCCATAGCGAGCGAGTGGAGAGATTATAGGGCTGGAGAGAGGCGGTCCATGGGCTTGAGGCCAAGGATAAGTCTTGCAGTCTTATCAGAATAAGACTGCAAGACTTATCCTTGACCTCAAGCCCTAGTTGAAGAGGGCGGAGGGAGGAAAGAGGCATATTAAGGAGGAGGCTGTTGTAGTAGTCAAGCCTAGAGAGAACCAGAGCTCTGGGGACATTGGGTTTCTTGGGGAATGTGAAGAAAGGGAGAATGCCTCTGAGGAGGTGAAGCTGAAAGTGAGATTTCTTGACAAGTTCAGCAATGTGAGGTGATAAGGAGAGAGAGGAGTCAAATATGACATCCAGGTTTTTTTCCTCACAAGAGGGTGGGGGCGGGGGACCCAAGGAGGGCAGCCAGAAAGTAGGGGAGAAGGAGAGGGCAGGAGTTCCAATAAGAAGGATCTCAGTCTTACTGGCATTAAAGCAGAGATTGTTAGAAGCACACCATGTCTGAATAGCATCCAGACAGTCAGGAATAAGAGAGGAAGGAGAGGAGGAAGAGGAGGGAGGCTTAAAGGAGAGCTGAGTGCTGTCATCATAGTATTGAGAAGAGAAGGTGGAAATCAGGTGGGTGAGAGAGGCAAGGTAAATGTTGAAGACATGGCGAGAGGATAGAGCCCTGAGGGACGCCGCAGGTCAAGAGTGAGATAGAGGACAGAAACAGACCCAGTTGAACTTGGAAGGGCCTATTCGAGATGCAGGAGGTCAACCAGTCCAGTGCCTAGTCATTGATGCCTAGGGTGACATAGCCGATTTATGAGGGTGGAATGATTGACTGTGTAAAAGGTGGTGAACAGATCGAGGAGGATGAGAAGGAGGATGAGAACAGAAGGAGAGATGGAATCATGGTTTGAGATCATGCCATTACAAGTGTTCAGGGGAGCAGTTTCCGTGCCTCTTGCTGCTCTGAAGCCAGACTAGTGGTTGTGCAGACAGCAAACAGATTCAGTATGATGGATTAATTGGGAGATGACCAGCTTCTCCAAGAGTTTGCCCAAGAAAGGGGTGGGGAAGATAAGGTGGTAGTTAGCACCGCAGACTGCTTTTTTCATGAAGATTGAGGAAGTGAGGAAAGCACTAAGTGGGTGGAAGTTGGGTATGGCCCTGGGGGGGAACTGTATACCAACTGACTTCTTTAAATGTGAAACTGATCATTCAGTGGCCACAAAACTAAAGTCTATGCAGTTTTCATGGACTTATTAACAAAAGTTGATTGGGTTAATCTGTCATTACTTTCGGTTATACTAAGGAAATTGGGTATTCCAGATAGCCAGATCAAACGAGTGTCAGTAGATGCTTTTTCCGCCTCCTTCATTCCCCCCACTCCTGCCATCGACTCCCACGCTGACTCTTCCCTTGATAAACTTTACCTCTCCATCTCCAACACTATTGACATCCTTGCCCCTGCCATGACGATCCACATGAAGCCCGCCTCCAAGTGCAATAGCTGGTATGATTCCGACCAAGCCTCGCTTAAACGCAAGTGCAAAGTCGCTGGACAAAAATGGTTGGCTTCTAGCACATCCTCTGACAAACTGGCCTGTCGCCTGCTCCAAAGGCAATACAGCCTCTCCATCTGCTCCAAGAAACTGGCCCATATCCAAGGCCACATCTCTGGGGCCACAAACAACACGGCTGAACACGGCTAAACTTTTCAAAATCACCAAAGATATTTTTCCCAGTTCCATCTCAGGCTTGAATATGCGGGCCTTGTGATCACTTTGTGATTGTTATTAATAATAATGATAATAATAATACTACTAATAATAATACCAGTAGGAGTACTAGTACTACTGCAAACAGCATTACTATCCCTACAGTTAAAGCACTCCTTCTACCAATAGTGATAGTAGCGCCATTACACATAGTATTGCTATTTTTGCTACTGGTAGCAGCAGTATTTGCGCTTCTAGAAGCACTGCTTGTTATAGTGCTAGCAAAACTATCACTTCTACAACTCCCAAAGGTAGCAATATTACTACTAGCATTAGTCGCATAACGAGAATCAGTGGTAGTGTCTGTAGTTGTAGTAGAGAAATTAGCAGCAGCAGTGCCGGTAGGACTAGTAACAATTGCATGACTTGGACTAGTGGTGGTACTTTCAAATAAGACATTTGGCCCGTTACAACCCCGGCGGTAGCCGTGCCGGTAAAAACGGCAGGCTGCCCCTGGAGTTGTGTTTTTTTCCGCTGCCTGACCTTGGGGTCACCGGGGCATTACAGCCCCGGCGTTCCGTGAAGCCAGGCGCTGGAAAATGTTACTCCCCATTCCCGTTTGAGTCCCATAGGGCTCAATGGGAATGGGGAGGACGGAACCACCGGCACCGTGTGCAACAGTGCCAGTGCTTCCGTCAAAGTCTGTGGGCGGGTGCAGCTCTGCCCGCCAGGTCTGACCTGGCGGGCAGGACGGCAGCTGCCGAAAGAACTTGGAGTGTGCCGGTCCGGTAACAACGGTGCCGGTAGCTTACCAGCACCGTTGTTACCGGACTGGCACACTCGTAATGAGGCCCAATGTGTTAGATGACAAGGCTTACCATGTAGGCATATATCAGATGCTAGAAAGGGAAAAGAATGCGAGTGTTATTTTGAGGGTCAGGGTCACATTGCTGCTGGTCTTGTAGTAAAGGATTGCCATGCAAAAAGGTAAGGCTATGCGTGGGCGGGGGGGGGGCATGAGCACCAGGTGTAGGAGCGGGTGGCTGTTCAGAAAGGGAAACGTACCCTTTCACTTTGCATGGCCGCTACTGTAATTTTTTTACATACTGCACTTGCGCCCCCTCCTCCAAAGTCACTTCCAGTTTCCGAGTTTCAAAGCAGGTGACGGGGAGGACGCTCAGGACAGCCTGAGGGAAAACAATGCACAGAGGAAAGGTGAAACTGACACAGACAGGACCACTTTCGCTGGGAATGGTAAGGAACAACGTGTTCTTTTTGTACAAACTCTATGCCCCATTTAAAACACTATAATATTTAAGAATAAAAGACATAGGGAGTTACATTTAAAAAGTTGGGGTAACAGCTAAGAAAAAAGAGTAGTAGTGGATGAAGAGTTGAGGAAATGTCAGAGGAGAAATATTGAGGCAAGGAGTTTGAGTTGTTCTGTAGAGCGGAGGTCGGCAACCTGCAGCCCTTGAGGTGTTTGCACTAGGACTCCCATTGTCACTCACCATGCAACATGCTGGCAACGGCTAATGGGAGTTGTGCAAACACTTGTGTATGGGCGCCATGCAAATGCACAATAAATAAATAGTACAGAACATCTGGGGGGCCAAATGTCGCAGACCGCTGATGTAGAGGGATCACTTCCCATTAACTATGACATTATTAGCCAAGTCTTCCCATTGGATAAAACTTTGGACCATCAGGCATGGTAAGCTTGTTCTTTTTTTATTAATCATTTGCAAGACCCTTAATACCAGAGACAAGTCTCGAATCGGGGGACCGAATTCGAACCTGTGTTGCTCTGCTTGTCGTGATTTCAAGACAAACAAGTTGCCCCTGAACTATCCACCTGGCCTGCTAGGAATTATCGAGACATTACAAGTCCCGGCGGACCGGGAGCTAGGTGCCGGTAAAATGTTGTTCCCCATTCCCGTGGAGTCCCATAGGTCCCATAGGTCTTCTCCCCTAGGACTCCACGGGGATGGGCACACAGAAGCACTGGCACGGTTGTACACAGTGACAGTGCTTCCGTGACAGGTCTGCCTACCGTGGCTGCTCTGCCCAGCAGGGTCAGACCTGTCGAGCACAGTGGCTATGGCTGGCAGACCTTTAATTTGCCAATTCGGAAACAAGGGTGCTGGTGAGCTTACCGGCACCCTTGTTTCCGGACCGGTAGGGTCGTAAGGAGACCCAATGTCCATTAACATATTTCTTCTTACTTTCACACTGAATGGCGGGGCGGGGCAAAGATGTCCACATCATTGTTCTCAGCCTACTAGTATACCCAACTATGCCTAGAGCTGGTGTGGAAGAATGTATTGGATCTCTATACATTCTGTGACTTCCTACCAGGCAATGAGAAAAAAGTTACTAGGACGCTCAACCTATTGGTGCCTCTTCCCTTACCGACTGACAGCGAAAGTAATCATCATTTTAATAGCCATTTCTAGGACATGATTATGGTAGCCATGCTTGTTTGACAGTAGGAAGCGGGAAGGCTCACGGGGCATTGCGATTAGTAGCAGCAGGACCTAAACGATGCAGTATAGAATGATTTATAGCATGTGAGCAGGTGGAACTAGTACATGTTAATGAGGGATGATAAATGTGACCAAATGAAGTGAGGATGTGTAAGTGGCGGGGGTGGGGAGGCAGTCTTGTCCCTAGATGAAACAAGTTCATGCAAGGTCGTGAGCACACTGACATGGCTGATGTCTACTTCAAAACAACTAAAAGGCGACTGCTTTTTGGGGGTACAATTTGACAGACGGGGATACACCGGTGGGTACTCTCCTTGCATTGCAATGAAAATAAACAGACTCTGTTCCTGTTGCAAAACTTGAATCACAGAGTGGAGTTTGTTTGCTTCAAGACTTTGGATGGCAAGTCCCAGCTGAGACAAAAACAAGATTGTGGACAGCTCCTCTCTGAACTCTTGGTGCCAATCCGAGAGGTAAGCACTGCCAGTAAACCGAGTCAAACGCCTTGATCGCATCCAAAGAGACTACCGGCGATGTCTGGAAGGTTTCAAATCATTCATAACCACTGGCACAGCTCTGGGAAACCCTCCAGATCACTGTTTTTCAGCCTGTCAAGCCACTACAGGAGGTGAAAGACCATATGCAAATCAGGCTTTGTCCCACTCCAAAAGGGGCAGTCCAGCCCAAACTGCTAGGTCACATCCCTTCTGCATGAGATCACAAGCTTCCCCAGACATGTTCCAGCCTTAGTGGGTTTCATGAGTGAGGAATAGCATAGGTCTCTAGGCCCAGCAGGATTTTCTAGGGGTGATGTCGTGGACCTGCTGCTTGCATTTTACAATAAAAAGCCCTGCAATTACTGTCACCTGTAAAACACTCTTCTTCTCTATCTCCCATCTAAGAACAGAAACGGGGTGTTACTTACCAAATATACAAAACAAAGAAATAGCAATCAAATTGGAGCGAGGAGTAAAACAGGGTTGCCCTTTGCCTCCAGCTCTCTTTATCGGCTTTCTTGGGTATTTCCAAAACTCCGAAGAATCTGTGAGATATTTCCCACCAAAAATAGGCGATCACTTAATATCTCAAATTCTCTATGCGGACGATCTAATCTTGTTAGATCAAACCCAAATTGGTCTCCAGCCCCAGTTATCCAATCTGGCCAAATATACCAAAGAAAACAATCTGGAAATCAATATAGCCAAGACAAAAGTCTTAATTCTCGACAAAAAACTGAACAAGAAAAAAGGAAAAAAACCTTTGGTCACTCAACATCACAAAAGTAGAAGTAGTTCCGCACTTCAAATACCTGGGAATAATAGTGGACACAACAAGCAACGAAAAGACGATGCAACAGACATTTTGGAACAAAACAAAAACGCTAACCACCCAAACCAGACTGGTTGCCAAAAAATATGGAAAATTTTCCCTAGCACCAACAATACAGTTTTACAAATCCAAAGTGGTGCCCTCCCTGATATACGGAATGGACACTTGCCTTAACATTCCAGCCTCTCTCTGGACAAAGTTAGAGGGTTACTTATGGAAATCAGTGCTGGGACTTCCCAAGTCAACCTCAATAGCAGTTATCAGGCGTGAACTCGGTCTCCTGTCTCTGACAGCGTCAGTCGAACAAAGCCAAATGCAGCTCCTGAGGAAAATTATAACTCCATATACCCTGGCGGTATACAAGATCATCTGTCTTGAACTCCAAAACAGTCGCTGCAAAGCATTAAACACTTGGGAACGCAACTTGAACAGAAAATTGAAAGACCTGGCTTGCACACAAGAAGATCTGCTCACTAACCCCGAAAGAGTAAAGACAAAAATGGGACTCCAAGACTGGATCACAACGTGTGACAAAGCCATAGCAAATCGATTATTGACCCACTTACCCTCATCCACAAACAAACTGAAAGTTCCACTGGCTTATTGCTCTAAATTCCCGGACAAATCACTGCAGAAAACATTCATGAGAATAGGCTTGAACCTATTACCAATGCAAGAAATCTGTGCCATCCGAGCACTTACAACTTCAGACAAATGCAGACTCTGTAACGACGAGTCTGAACAGGAGACCATAAAACATCTATTAATGAAATGCCAAAAAAAGCCATGTCTGGGTCGCCTTCCTAACCCCGCTTTTTGGAGACGCTGCAATTAGGGGAGAGGAAACCTGGTGGTGGTGCTTGATAGCAGGGGAGAAAACCAGATATACCATAGCGACGGTCAAAATCCTTGATGCAGCAATTAAAACTATTGCAGCTCTACCGACGCTCGATCAAAAGGCTGATCTTCATCGGACTGATCAAGAAAATTTAATAATCGAACAGGGTCCACTTCCTTGAGCAGGATACTCAGCTTTCGCTACCCTGCTAGTTACTCCTATTAAAATCTTTCCTCAAACTTACAAAACTTTCTTGACAGCTAAGACACGCCGTCCCAAAGACGGTACTATGTAAAACGAGGCAATTTCATTACAGTTTCTTTACTAGTCTCTCTACTACAGTTTCTTTCTTCCTTGACTTCTTTTCTTCTACCTATCTTCTCATCCACGCTCTGCCACAAAGAACCTTGTAAAAATCTTATTAGATTATACACAAGTAATAAAAATTAAAAAAATATGCAAAACAGAAAGGTGATGCCTGGAATGTTTCAAATCATTCATAACCACTGGCACAGCTCTGGCAACCCTCGAGACCATTGTTTTTCTGGTTGGACTTGTGTTGATCAGTTGCTGTTTCCAGTCTGTGGCCAGACACTTGGCAGGTACTGGATGTCTGTTCTCTGGGGTTTAGGCTCCTTTGAGATACTCTGGGCCTCATTATAAGTTTGCCGTCTGGTAACAACAGTGCCGGTAAGTTACCGACACCGTTGTTACCGCACTGGAAAACTACGAGTTCTGCAGGCGGGCGCAGCACCCACCCGCAGATACTGACGGTAGCACCGGCACCATTCAGAATGGTGCCGGTGCTACCATCCTCCCATTCCCATTGAGTTTGTTTGTTTGTTTGTTTGTTTGTTTGTTTATTCACTTATTACGCGCTTCAGACCCGGAGGTAATAGGGCGCGACAGTATGAAAATGCAAGGCTTACATAGTTGTGCAATGTACAGAAATACACAAATATAGTAGGAATTACTGTAGATACAAAAGACAGTTCAGTGTATGAATATGGCAGCAATATAGTTACGGTAATACATAATGTACAAATATACAAGTTACAGATATTCACCCTGTGAAGCCCTCAGGTTCGCAGGTAGAATAGATACATATAAATATCAACAATATACAATGTTCAAATATACAAGTTACCGGATGTTACACTCCCGTGTAACAGTAAGACTCGCAAGGTAAAGTAGATTCTCATGTGCTTCAGTGGAAGGGGTAGTAAGCTATGGGTCAAATTAGATGATGTGTTTGATAACATTTTTCCTATCGGACTCAATGGGAATGGGGAGTAAAATATTCTGTCACCCAGCAATGGGGAATTACGGGGGCCCACCGGGGCTGGAATTGCTGGATGCCGGAAAAAAATGACCCCGCCGGACTCATAATGAGACCCTCTGTCTATTTACAGTTTAGCCCGAGTGATGTACAATAGTCCAGGTTGTTGTGTTGGATATCTGCTTACATTCACAGTAATTTGGTAAAAAGGGTCTATACACACTGATATTAATGCTAAATATAGTGATCCATTCTCGTATGAAAAGTATATCATATTACAGTGATATCGTAACCATATTTTTCTTAGTGTACTGAGGAACAATGCTATGTGATGCCACTTCCTGTTTTGTCAAGCCATGAAAGGGCATGTGCCATCACTTCCTGTGATGCCACTTGGTTGTGGGGTCAAATTACATCACTTCCTGTGATGTCATCAGAGGTCGAGGGTCACGTGATATCACACCCGCTAACCCATTCATTTTGGTGAAATGAAGCCCCTGCCTACAAGAAGGTTTCACCTGTCAAAATAATATCCAGAGGCCTTTTTTATATTAAGGCCCCTCCAGGGGAACATGGAGCGACAATCAAAAGTATAGCCGGAACAGGAATTGCTTCTAATGAATTTGTCAAATTACAGCTTAACATAGGTTGAGCAAGATGTCCTTAATAAAGGACTAGGATTCGTGATCACCAAAATACATGATCCTTTTGAGTTCCGCTCGGATTTCTATAAATTGATGCACAAAATCCATATTAAGGAATTTTTCGCCTAACTGCCGACGGAACAGAATGTTCCCACAGTGATTAATTGTACCGGCCTACGTCCCACCTCTACTTTCTACCCTCCAGCTCAGTCATTCTCTCCTGAAACATTGGTCTTTGAAAAACCGGTTCTAGCATAAGTCGAAAGACTAGAACAGTCGAACACGAATGTTTTCCACAACCTTACTAAACTGGAGAAAAAAGCATTTACCAATCTTGCTAATAATGAACAGCTTATCATCAAGAAAGCTGATAAAGGTGGAGGCATAGTCGTTCTGAATTGGACGGATTATTTGAAAGAATGTAATAGACAACTACTTAATGAGACCTACTATAAAAAACTTGTAAATGATCCCACAAAAGATTTGGCTGCTCTTATTGCACTTAAAGTAACTAAAGCTAAAGATCAAGTGTGGATTAGTCCACAAGAAAGTGAGATTCTCATTAATAAAGAACCGTCCATTCCAAGCTTCTATTGCCTTGCCAAGATTCATAAGACCCTCACTAACCCTCCTGGTTGACCTATAGTCGCAGGAATTAATTCTATCTTAGAACCGCTCTCTATTTTTGCTGATCACTATCTTAAAGATCATGTTAAGACCATGAGATCATAACTCAAGGACACAAAAGATGTGATCAACAAATTTGAAAAGATGGACTACAACAGAGATGGCCAATACCTGTTAGGGTTAGACATTGTGTCCTTGTACACAAATATTCAACAACAAGACATCTTGGAGAAAGTTGAAGAAATACTTCTCATTTGCCGGTATTTTTTACCAACAAGTTGAAGGCACAGCGATGGGGGCTACTATGGCCCCAAGTCTGGCCACTCTTTGTTGAATTTTTCGAAAAACAATTTGTATGTGCACCGAACCCGTTTACTAATTACATCAAAGCCTAGTCACGATATATCGATGACGTGCTGGTCATCTGACAAGGCTCGGTGAGGTGGCACAAGAGATCCTAAAGTGGCTGAACAGTCTGAATAGACATCTTCAGTTTACCATGACGATGTAGAAAGATGCAATTATTTTTTTGGATCTGACTTTGTATCATGACAATGGCAAAATCCTTGTGAAACCATTCCACAAGAGCACAGAGAAAAATGTACTATTGCATTATAAATCTCATCATATAAAACATCTTAGAGATAATTTACCGTACGGGCAATTTCTAAGACTAAAATGGAATAGCTCGAATAAAGAGGCCTATGAAGAAGAAGCATATCATTTGAAAAAGAAATTTAGAAATAGAGGATGCCCTAAACGTATCAAAAAGGCAGCCAAATGAGCCTTTAATAATAATAGGGAAGCCCTCCTTGAAGAAACAGCTTGAGGAAAGAATTGTGTGTGTGTCAACACTTTTACTAACCATAGCTTGACTATACACAGTATAATAGTGAAACACAGGAAACTATTAAGAACTACAAAGGCAAATCTGAACACTCCTCTGTTTGCTTACAAAGAATCTACCTCAATAGGCAAATGTGTAAGCCAAAGCAAATACAGAAGTAAAAACCCCTCCGCCACAAGCATTACCAGCTTACGGGGTCTACCTCCAGTATTAGGCCATCATCCTTGCGGACAATGTGTCGTCTGTTAAATAACAACTAGAAGTAAAGAGGTGGATGTGGGTCTGGACAAACTACGGGTACAGACAGCCTTCTTGAATTGTAACACAGACCATGTAGTGTATATGATAACATGCCCATGTGGTCTACACTACATAGGGAAGACTAACCATAAGATTAAAACTCAAATCACAGAACATAAAAGTTACTTGAAAAACAAGATCATGCAGGCCCTGATGTTTAAGCACTTTATCGAGAAATCACATGGTTCTGAAAATTTCACATGGACCGTACTTCTAGATGACAATCCGACTGCTCAAAATAAAAAACTCCTGCAAAAGGAACAAGAGTTAATTTTCTAAACACGTAGCGATCTTCGAGGGTTAAATGAAGCTATTGAGTGGCATAAACTTAGATAACTGGTAGGCAAGATGCATTGATTTGCCACTGTGTTGCTAATAAATATGCAGTAAACTGCGTTCAGTTTATCGCCTTTGACTTTTTTTGTTGCTCTGGACTAATAATAACAAATAAAAACTTGTTTTTGTAAAGTTCACTGTGCTGGTGAAAGTACAGTTGTGGACTTTAGTTTAACAATGTAATTTATAACTTGACCACTAGAGGGTGACTTTTTATACCTCCTTTGGCCTTTTTTGACTATGGACACTAACTAAGGACAACCCGTGTGCGGTCCCTGATGAGAGTGTAAGCATATCTCTGTACCACATGGAACATGGCCCCAGTTGTGTTTTTGCGGTCTTTCCGGTAGTTGTGGAAGTTTTTTCAACACTGCATGACCACCTTTCCACTTAGAGATCAAGGAGTGAAACATTTCACGTGATTTCAGCGAGCTGTTTTTGCAGCAAATTTTATGAAATCTATATCGCGGGTTGCTGGCCAGTTGTCATTTTGCCATGGGTCGATTGATCCATTTCTGTGAAGACTGAGTGCTACTGGGGAACCAACAGGAATTTTCGACATTCACTGTCCTTCTAACAGGTACGGGTTACCATCTAATGTGAAAAGCGTGTGTATGTATAAGAAACCAAGAGAGTCTAGAAACAGAATTATATGGCAGTAGGTGTTGACAATGTAGCAAGTTTTAGTCTTTAAACAGCGGATTAACATTAAAGGCTGTTTCTTTCTCTATTCCCTCTCTTCCTTGAGGTGGTGGGCAGCTGAGATTGTATCCCTTTGTTTTTCACGAATCAAACCTGATCTTTAGAGTTTGAGTAGCTTCTGGTAAGCTTATGACTGTATTTAATTAATTTATCTAACAGATATTTGAAGAACCTCTGCGCAGCCTTCTGTGCCTCTCTATCTGACTCTATATCACATGACTTCAATTTTTCCCATCGATGAGAGGTAACCTCCTCTAGTGTGATTGTTCTTATACTACTTTTTTTTATAAATAATTCTTGAGTGGCCAATAATATCTGTGGCTTTGACTAAACGTGAAGATATGGAGAAACGTAACAAGACTGTTTTTCACAAGTAGTCTGATACAAATAATATGTATTTGCAGATGACAATGCCCATGCAGGTATTGAAGTGTTTCTGGAGTATCATAGAAGAACCCAGTACACACATCTAGACTACGCGCACTCCTACGCAAGGTAAAGATTTCTCCTTTAACCCCGGGTTTTCGCAGATTTATACTGCCAGGTAATTAATTTATCTAATTGGCATATACCTTGTGTCTTTTTATCCTTTACCAACAGCACTCCCATTACAGAAGTGCAATTAACACAGTTAAGATGATCTTAGATTAAATTATAAAATTCATGTGAACAATTGAGTAATCTTCCTGAAGAAAGTTTGAGACGAAAGAAAGAGAAATTAAACATGTCGAGGCATTAAACTAGTAATTTTGAATACTAGATATGTATTGAGATCCTGATTGATCATGCTTCTCTCCTATTTGTTAAAGAAATTCATAGTTGGAAGTATTATGATGTGACTAATTTACTCGTTATGGATTGCTACTATTAGAACATTTATCTCTTTTGGCGTCACTAAGACTTTAGTTTTTACTCTTTTTTTAATTATCTAATTGTTTTTTATGGATTTTGAATAAAATGAATATGGTATAGGAATGCTAAATGATTTCTGGAAGTGCTGTTGTGTAAAATTCTACCTCGTTGCTCTATATATTTCCTCACCTGAGACACATCACGTCATGATGCCCTCCAACTCCACTTCTGGCCCACTCACTAGGCCCTGCATTACCCCAGCCTGCCCATGGGTGCACTGAAGCCATCCATTTGCCTTTCAATCCATTCATTGCATGCTACCTCTAACGACATCAAACACACACTTACCTTAAGAATGTCAAACAACCTCCCTAACTCACACGATATCCCCCCTTCACTCTCCCTGCCCAAGGCACTTAACCTCACCACTAGCCGACAAGACAGGAAACATAAGCAGACCCCAAGTCCTAGTCAACCTTGTACCCTCGACTACCGAAAATAGAATACTAGCGTCTCGCCTATTTAAATGCTGACAATACCTACTAACAACAACTCCGCTGCTCACTTGGAGGATGCCCACCTCAACTCATGAGCCACCAACCCAGCTTCACTAGACCACCTCATCATTCCCCCCGCCATGTACCGCAACAACAATGCTAAGACAGCACTTGCCCCTGAACCGAACAGCCTCATGTGGGACACTGCCAAATACCACCCTCACTCTCCCCATGACAGCTTCCCTAGCCAACAACACCCTTGCTAAACTCATTCAAGACACGGCTGCTATAACTAGAGCCTCCGCCTCCACCACTCCCAAGCCCCCCACCCCTACTAGTCTAAAACACACACCCAGTAAGGCTGTCCCCACCCCGACATAAAAGCGAACACCACAACACTCCTCACAGGAGTGCTCATCAATGCCAGATCCCTCCTTGCCCATGCTCTTAACATTTCCGCCCTCATCACTAGCAACAAACTAGACTTTTTAGCAATCACAGAAACATGGCTGCACCCTGCTGTTGGTCCCTCCCTCTCCCTAGCCATCCCAGATGGTTACACAATCCTCATGAAAGACAGACTGATAACCAAAGGAGGAGGAGTAGCCTTCATTGCTATAAACTACCCTTCCCATTAGAGAAATCCCAAACCAATCCATCAGCTCAGGCAAGCTGCTCTCAATTAAAATTGCCTTGTCTGCCACAGCCACCCTCATGATCCACTTAATGTACAGACCCCCAGGTCCCCCGCTTTCCTTCGAGCAAGACATTGCTCATCTCCGCTCCACCAAAACTAAGCCCAGTTCCAAAATCATCTTCTTGGGAGCTATCAACTTAGGTTTCAATGATCCATCTGATTCCCATGCTTCACACACATGATTTCAAGCCCCACCCATGACAAAGGCTGCACTTTAGATTGGACAGCAAATCTCAACTGTAACACCACTATTCTAACCAATGCTCCTTGCCCCTGGTCAGGCCACAATGTCATCACCTTTAACATTACTGAGACAGCTCGCTCAGAGGTCTCAACTCAACCAGCTCTGGCCTCACTCTCAAGAAGCTCACGGAACATATCCCCAGCCAACATACTCCCCCTACTTCTCCCACTAATAGCGCACACACACAAACACAGACCCCACCATAATGGTCGAGCTTTATAACCAAACCCTCCTCAAAGCCATCAACAAAGTAGCACCTCTGAGCTTACATAAGACCAAAGCATGTGCCCATCTTAACTCTTGGTGTACCCCCAGTCTCAAAACCCTACACTCCTCTAAAAGAGCAGCAGAGAATGTCTGGATAAAAACTCTCTCTGATGAGAACAAACAACACTTCATAGCACTCTCCAAAAAGTACAAAAAAGCCATTCTGCGAACCAAAAGCACCACTTACAACAGGGGAATTGAAGAAGCCATCTCGGGCACACGAGAGCTCTACACTATCTCACGCAAGCTCGAACACCAACTCAACTGGTGTAAGAACATCCAAAACGCACTCCTCAACAAAATCGCCCTACTCCAATTTAATTTTACTGCAACAAAACAAAAAAGAACTCCCAACACCTAGTCAGTCCCCTGAGAAGCATCCCCCCACCTCTCCTTCCACCCCCTGGTTCAATTTCACCCTGATCACAGCTACCGAAACCTCCAAGATCATTAAAGGACAGAAACCATCAAAATGCCAAGGAGACATCTGGCCGGCCACCGTCATAAAGGATTGCACCGAAGAGCTTGCCCCCTTCATCATGACGCTAATTAACAACTCCTTCTCCATTGGCAACGTCCCAGAGACTCTACAAGAAGCCTGGGTACCCCCCTCCTCAAGAAACCCACACTAGACACCAACATACCCACCAACTTCTGAATGGAATCCACCCTCCTGGACTTAAAAATACAAATGGACGAAATCAAAGACAATGGCAATATGGCCATCCTCCTGCTCCTCGATCCCTCAGCAGCCTTTGACTTGGTCGATCATAAGGTTCTTTGCCAGCACCTCTCCTCAGCTGCCCACTTCTCTGCCAAAGATCGAGTCCTTCCTATCCAACTGCACTATGAGAGTGTTCTCCACCTCGGCTGCGGTCCCACCTTCACCAGTCACCTCCGGAGAGCCTCAAGGCTCATGTGTCTCACCAACCTTGTTTAACATCTTCACCAAACCCTTCTTTGACCTCCCTCATGCCCCGGGCGTCACTTAAACTAACTATGCTGATGACACTCAAATCCTCCTACCCATCTCTGGAAACTACATCACTGAATCCAACACACTCAGCAAACTATACCAAAGCATCTATGCCTGCAAGGCACAACACGGCCTATGCCTTAATTATGAGAAAACTTATCTACTACGCATTGGCACTCAATTTCGGCTAAATACACTCAACAACTCTTACAAAACCTTTGACATCAATGGGAACACCATTACCGTTGCAAAAGAGGTTAGGACCTTGGGAGTATATTTAGACTCCACACTAGCTCTAACCAGACAGGTACACTCTATCGCTTCAGCAGCAGCATACATTGCAAAACTGATCAATGCCTGCAGACCATACCTGTCTACCGACAGCTGCATTACTTTCGCTAGAGCCCTCATACTATCCAGGATCGACTACTGCAACTCCCTCTTTGAAGGCACCAATACCCGCAATATAAAAAAAAGTGGAGATCATCCAAAAAATGCCGTAAGAGCAGCTCTAAACATCTCTAAAAAGCCAGACATAATATCCGCTGGCTCCTGGTCCGAGAACGTATCACGTTCAAAATGCCTAGCACTGACGCACAAATGTATCTCTAACACTGCACCTACCTACTTATCCAGGAACATTTCTAAGGCCTAATCAACCGGACCTACCTGGGACGCCTACTCCCACTCACTTGTCATCCCCAGATAAAGGCAACAGAAAGCAGGGGGAAGCAGCTTCCCGGTGATGGCTCCCAAACTTTGGAATGCTCTCCCTCTAGCCTTACGATCTGATGACTCCTTCTGGAAAGGCCCAAAACCTGGCTTTCTTATAAGACCTTCAAATTTAACTTACCTGAAAATGCTTAACTAACGGCACCACTGTCTCCACCCTGATTCGGAACACAAATATTGCTGCAGACAATGTATGTACTACTTATTTTCTTAAATGAACACAGATAGTTATCAGTCTCACTGCGCTGAACCGTGCAATAGTGACATGTGTTCCAAGTAATTCAAAGAAGGAGGGATTTCTCATGAGTCCAATGAGTTTAATAACGAAGTAGCCTGACACGTGTTTCGAGTCATCACCGACTCTTCATCTGAGGCTAAACATAATGCACAACATAATGATGAACAAAAATAGTACAGCACAACATAAACAGTTTGAATGAAAGTCGTCCATTGTGAAAAAAATAAATAAAAAATAAGGACATTAGTAAGGACAGTCAACCAAAAGGGCAAACACAAGTGCAGGTAGACCAAAAAGAACAGCAGTTACAGCATATATATTAAGATGAAATCAAATAGCAACAAACGAAAATAATAAAAAATAATAGATAAATAAGATTGGCACAGTACCATATTAGGAGGGGATTGAATTGAATGGAGAATTCATAGGTTACGGGATGCATGTAAGAAACACGGGTAAAGAAACAAACAAGTTGCAAGGAGTTAGTTATAATGCATCCACGGAACAGCTATATCAGCGCAGTCAAAGAGGCAAAAGCCGCCAAAAAAAAAAAAATCATAATTAAAAGGTAGCTGAAAGTTTCAAGAGCTAGCCTAACCAATTAAAGGGATGGTCTAGTAAAAATTTTTATTTAAAAAATAGATAGGCCACATTAAAAAAAAATACTAGCATCCTCCGTTTTAAAACTTCCTATGTAAAATTTTGAGCTATTCAAGCTCAAAATTCAAAAAAGCAAGCACAGGGGTGCCGCCATTTTGTGAAATGGAGGCCCTCCTGTGCTGGCTTTTGCTTTTGCGGCACTAATGAAGGAAAAGCCAGCCAGCTGTAGTAAACAAAGTCTACCGCTGGGTGGCTTTCCCTTCATTAGTGCCGGGACTCGGAGGACGCGGACCGGAGACCAGAGCAGGAAAGCTGCAGCTGAATCTCGGCAAGTGCTATTTATTTTTTTTTACAAAAAATAAGCACTAGCTGCGTTTTTTTTCTAAGTTTTCCGGGCTGGAGGAGCCCGGAAAACTTAGAAATAAAACCACAGCTTTAAAAACGTTGCATTTATGTTTGCGGTCGCTTTTGAAGCGACCGCAAACATAAATACAACGTTATTGTGTTGGAAAACGCTGTGGTTTTAAATCCGCAGCGTTTTCCAACACAACCGCGTTGTGTCTGCCTGAATCTGCTTTACCATTTGGGGCTCTCGGGCTCCCCACAGAGGATCCTGAGAAACTTGGAACGAAAAACCGCAGCGTTTTCCAACACAATAACGTTGTATTTATGTTTGCGGTCGCTTCAAAAGCGACCGCAAACATAAATACGTTTTTAAAGCTGCGGTTTTATTTCTAAGTTTTCCGGGCTCCTCCAGCCCGGAAAACTTAGAAAAAAAACCGCAGCTAGTGCTTATTTTTTGTAAAAAAAATAAATAGCACTTACCGAGATTCAGCTGCAGCTTTCCTGCTCTGGTCTCCGGTCCGCGTCCTCCGAGTCCCGGCACTAATGAAGGGAAAGCCACCCAGCGGTAGACTTTGTTTACTACAGCTGGCTGGCTTTTCCTTCATTAGTGCCGCAAAAGCAAAAGCCAGCACAGTAGGGCCTCCATTTCACAAAATGGCGGCGCCCCTGTGCTTGCTTTTTCGAATTTTGAGCTTGAATAGCTCAAAATTTTACATAGGAAGTTTTAAAACGGAGGATGCTAGTATATTTTTTTTATGTGGCCTATCTATTTTTTAAATAAAAATTTTTACTAGACCATCCCTTTAAGTATATCGTGGCCAGTGCCAGATGCACTCTCTAAAAAGGAAGAGAGAAGAAAAGATATTTATTTTATATGAAGTGTTTAAATGCGCTGTTCAAGCACAAATGTGAAATTAAGGAAGAACAAGAGAGTGTGAGATTAAATGACAAATCATACCTCACTGCTTCGCAATTGCGGAACTCTGTAAGGGAAAAGGAATTCCCTCAGCATCACTTAAACATGGACAAATTAACGTAACAACTGTGATTGCTAAAATGCAGCTACCCGGAGTGCCAGAGGAAACCCAAAACGCAAAAGCATGGCGTGCGTGCGCAATTAAGAATGGTCAAAAGCTAAAAATTGACTTTCTCTAAACTTAATTGAGACGTGCTGATGCACTAATTAGAAGTATCATAGCGGCCAGGGGGCCGTGAAAAACCGTCTTACCTGTGCAATGCTGCTGAACTGAACTGAATGAAATGAAAGTAAGCCCAGACCATAGAGATAGAAACGGGACTATTTAAATACACAAGGTATTTTAGAACATGGCCGATTAGGTCAGGAACGAAAACCGCCATATTGGAATGATGGAAATGAAATGAATACCTCAGGAGTGAATTTGCCCCAAAAAGTAAGGAGCTTACCAAACGCCGCAAAAAGGCAGAGATTAACCTGTTCTGAATTTAAAAATAAGCAGGGCTGGAATTCCATAAAAATTGCAAAAAATGTACTAATTGCAAAAAATGGAGCCCCGGAGGGCGCCAAGATAAATATATACTAGTAAGTCCTGCGAATGAAAGGAAATTTGCGCCTCGTGCACCAATTGCTGTTGAGCCGAACAACCAAAAGGAAAAACTGATTCATATGGATGAAGGGGATTAAAACGCAGAGAATTGTGACTACTAGAGCATGCTCGTAGGAACCAAATTGGGGAAAGATGTTAAATAAATTGTGCATCTGCCACGCACGCCATGCTTTTGAGTTTTGGGTTTCCTCTGGCACTCCGGGTAGCTGCATTTTAGCAATCACAGTTGTTACGTTAATTTATCCATGTTTAAGTGATGCTGAGGGAATTTCTTTTCCCTTACAGAGTTCCGCAATTGCGAAGCAGTGAGGTATGATTTGTCATTTAATCTCACACTCTCTTGTTCTTCCTTAATTTCACATCTGTGCTTGAGCAGCGTATTTAAACACTTCATATAAAATAAAAATCTTTTCTTCTCTCTTCCTTTTTAGAGAGTGCATCTGGCACTGGCCACGATATACTTAATTGGTTAGGCTAGCTCTTCAAACTTTCAGGTACCTTTTAATTATGATTTTTTTTTGGCGGCTTTTGCCTCTTTGACTGCGCTGCTATAGCTGTTCCGTGGATGCATCATAACTAACTCCTTGCAACTTGCTTGTTTCTTTACCCGTGTTTCTCACATGCATCCCGTAACCTATGGATTCTCCATTCAATTCAATCCCCTCCTAATATGGTACTGTGCCAATCTTATTTATCTATTATTTTTTATTATTTTCATTTGTTGCTATTTGATTTTATCTTAATATATATACTGTAACTGCTGTTCTTTTTGGCCTACCTGCACTTGTGTTTGCCCTTTTGGTTGAATGTCCTTACTAATGTCCTTATCAATTTTTTATTTATTTTTTTCACAATGGACGACTTTCATTCAAACTGTTTATGTTGTGCTGTACTATTTTTGTTCATCATTATGTTGTGCATTATGTTTAGCCTCAGATGAAGAGTCGGTGATGACTTAAAAACACGTGTCAGGCTACTTCGTTATTAAACTCATTGGACTCATGAGAAATTCCTCCTTCTTTGAATTACTTGGAACACCTGTCACTATTGCACTGTTCAGCGCAGTGAGACTGAGAACTGTCTGTGTTCATTTAGGTTCTTAACTGTGGGTGGCATCTGGCAGTGCTCCCACACCCCTCAGCCACCTGCAGCTTTAGTGCTTCCCTAATTTCTTCAGTGTACACGCGCTGTGGACTTTGACTTGTTCTGCCAAACCTGTATGTTTACTTATTTTCTTATTTTACTATCTCTTGTAACCACTACCTGTAATGAATGTAATCAATGCAGTGGTCGAAGTGAGCGGGAGCGATCGGGAGCGGTGCTCCTCTACTTTTTTAAATGTCTTTTTACAGCTCCTATACTTTTATTTTAAAAAGAAACCGTGTAGGAAGAAATTGAAACTTGCACTTTCAGTGCACTGCACTGGACGTTCCCTTAAACAGCAGGTGCAAGTGTTTGTGGTGTGTATTGTGTGTGGGAGGGCGGGTGGCGATGGGGTTTGCGGGGAGTGGCTGCAGGCCAGCAGGGAACATAATTCCACTACTTCTTTTCGCACGCTCCGATCACTGAATCAATTTAATTAATGTACCTAATGCACCTTCTTGCTTGTAACCTTGCTGTAACTAAGTATCCATGTAACCAGCGCCCAGACACCCCCGGGTTCGGTCCGCTCAACAAATGTCAAAATAAATAAATACAAATAAATAAATAAAATCGTCATTCAGTAGGTGAGTCTCCTGCAGTAGGGCTATGGAGATCTGTTTCCTCCGTAAATACGAAGCAATCCGGAGTCACCTCATATAGGAGGACATTCCAGGACACAATTGGAAGTTGTGCCATCGATCCAGAGTAAAGGGGAGATGTCAATCCCATTCCCAATAGGCAACCATCCACCGCATAAAGGCCATGGACAGTCAAACAATATTAAGACAGCCATTACATCCACATTTCCAGCCTCGCCTCCTTTTTCCCCACACATTCCACACACCTATGCGCCCCATCCCCGTTCACTTCCATGCATCTCCATCTCAGCGCGGCCCCATAAGAACAAGTGTAAACCTACAAAACTGTGAACAAAAACAAGCATAACAAACATGTGGCTCAACTGAAAGATTTTGTTCAAGCCTTCCCACATACACGCATGTGTGCCAGGGGTCTGCAGGTGGAGTGGAAACCAACATATCAGGCTCCACTAATGGCATATCCGCCTTGGGGCAGTGGTTGCGAGAGGCTGGCCAGTCAATTGAAGAGTAAAGTGGGATACGCTGAAGAAGGCCCCCAGAGCAACAGAGCATCAAAGTAGTTAGATAGCAAATGTCATGAATCGACCACTGAGGCACCAATCTATTTGGGCGAGATGGAGACATCTGTATAATTACACCACCTTGTGACACCTTTCCAAGATGGTGCCCACGTGCTCCGTACATCCTGAAACTTCTACACTTCCAACATGGCGCTCTGCTGGTGCTTCGCAGCGTGGTCACATTGCTGCATTGAATATCAATGCTGCCCAGAATGGGATCCAAGCGTCTCAACGCTAAGGTAGTTTTAGCTCAGCGCTTCTCCTTGCCTTTTGTTCTACGTTCCGTTTCCTCTGCCCTCACTGCTTCGTTCTGTGTTCCCCTGTGTTGCTTGTTCATTCCCCTGGTTCCTCCTTCCTTGCTCTTAAATTCCAAATCTCCTTACTGTCTCTTACCCTGGACTTCCTTGTTTCCTGCTGCCGCCCTGCTGCCTTGGACTTCTTTGTTTTCTGCTGCTGCCCTGCTGCCTTGGACTTCTTTGTTTTCTGTTGCCACCCTGCTGCATTGGATTTCCTTGTTTTCTGTTGCCACCCTGTTGCCTTGAACCTCCTTGTTTTCTGTTGCCACCCTGTTGCCTTGAACCTCCTTGTTTTCTGTTGCCTCCCTGCTGCCTTGGACTTCTTTCCATCATCTATCCTACACTTCTGGGTTAATCACAAAATTCTGTAACAAAGTCACTAACACTAACCTGTATCGGATGCACCAGCTCAAGGAATGAGAAAGTTTCCCTAGAACCCCCACTCCTCCCGGTCTCGAGAGGCCCAGACCCAGGAGGAGCATGAATCCCAGAGAAAACCCTCTGGGGAGAAAATAAACTTGCTACCTGGTAGACTTCAATCTGGTTTGGTGTCAGCTTCGGACTGTACGGGGCTGGAGATCATTGCGGCGGTGCCTCAGATTCTTGATCCTCAGAATCACTGGAATGTCTGCTGTTGTGCTTGGCAAAGATATCTTTTACCTGAAGACCCGGACATAGGCCTAACTCAGCCTTAGGACATAAGAGGATCACTTTTGAAATCCTCATACGAATAGCAAATATTTCATATATTGAGATGTTTCTAAAAAAAATGTTTGATCCAAAATTAGGATTTTCTGTTATTCACCTAGCAAGTAATAGATACTCGGTGACACTTGTTACATTGAACGACACTTTAAGCAAGGTGTGCAATTGGGAACTGAACTGGACCCTTGATTGGATTGCCGAACATAATTGCCCAACCACTTTCACCTCCATAATGCCTCAGCCCTGGTCCGACCACCACCTGGTATCCTTCACCCTAGAAGCCACACCACCTATGAACAATAATATCTTAGCTCCTACCGCACCTACCAGAAATAAAAAAAACATTACTCCTGAAAATCTTATCCCTCTCATCCTCCCCACCTTAAACTCTATCTCAGATCAGTCCGACCCAGCCACCATGGTAGAAATGTACAACGAAGTGATGCTCGCATCTCTGAACGCTACTGCACCACTGAAGATTAGAAAGAGCAAACCCCGCCAACACCTAAATACCTGGTTCACATCTCTTCTGAAAGATATCAGACAAAAGAAACGCCTAAGTGAATAAATCTGGAGATCAGACCCTTCAGACATCAGTAAAAATAACTTGAAGAAATTAGCTACCCTTTACAAAAAAGAAATTATCCTATCTAAACAAACATCCTACAACTCCCGAATCGCTCAAGCCAAATCCAACACCAAAGAACTGTTCACCATCCTAAAGGAAGTAGAATCCCCTATCCAAGTTCCTGACTCATGCCTTAAGGACAAGAACTGGTTCACAAGCATCCAAAATACCCTTGCCAACAAGATAACAATGCTCCAGGCGAAGATTAATAACATAAAAGCTACCAGAACCGCTCCAAAAACTGTTAGCATTGGCACCACCTCTAAGACTACCAAGAACACATTACCAATTCCGCAATCCACTTCAACTCTACCCACACCAGACACCCCTCGCTTCTTTCACACAGTCTCCACCAAAGAAGTCGAGAAAGTCATCCTCACTCTCAAACCTTCCAACTGCCAGGGCGAACCATGTTCAGCCCAAATTATAAAAGATGCTGCCCGTGAACTCTCACCCTTCATTACTAAACTTATAAACGCCTCATTCACATCAGGTACCATACCTAGCAACCTGAAACACTCCTGGGTCCTCCCTCTCCTTAAAAAGCAAACCTTGGACCCCTCCATCCCAACTAATTACCGCCCCATAACCACTGTGCCATTCCTACTTAAAATCCTAGATAAAGTAGTTTACCTACAAATTCAGCACCATCTGGAACTAAACCACCTTCTAGGAGTTCGCCAGTCTGGCTTCAGACCTCAGCACGGTCCTGAGACTGCACTCCTAGACCTTAAGGCACAAATAGACACATTAAGAGGCAAAGGTACGACGTCACTCCTACTACTCCTCAACCTCTCTGCCGCATTCGATCTGGTAGACCACGCAATACTCTGCAATCACTTGGTCACGGCAGTCTGCTTCTCTCATGAGGCAGTCGCATGGATCCAGTCCTTCCTAGATAACAGGACAATGTGAGTTTTCTCTCTAGCGGCCGCAGACCCCGCACCTATAACATGTGGCGTACCCCAAGGCTCATGTGTATCTCCTACTCTGTACAATATTTTCACAAAGCCCCTTTTCGATGATCTAGATGGTCTAGGTATCACCTACACTAATGCAGATGATACACAGATCCTCATCCCGCTGACGGGAGATTATGACAAGGATTTGGCCTTTGTGAACAGAGCCTACCTCATCATCCAGGCATGGATGGCCTCCCATGGTCTATGCCTGAATGATGACAAAACCAAACTCCTCATTCTAGGCACATCCTCCAACATCAAAAAACTAGGTCCCAATTATGACTCCTAGATAATTGACAACAACATCATTACTGTGGCCAAAATAGTCAAAACACTCAGCTTCTACATAGACTCCATGCTTACCTTTGGTAAACAAGTAAATGCCATGGCCTCAGCCACCTCCTACACCTGCAAGTTAATTAGAGCAGCCAAGCCCTTCCTCTCACCCAACAACTGTATCAATCTAGCAAGGGCACTAATTCTGTCTAAACTAGACTAATGTAACACCCTTTACATAGGCAGTAATAAATACATCACTGCCAAAATTCAGACCTTCAAAACAATGACCCGAGAGCCGCCCTAAACTTCCCTAAAAAGCCTATATATCAGACCTCAGGAGATCCACCAATTGGCTCTCCACAAAAGACAAATCCTCCTCAAAACTGAATCCCTTACACACAAATGCCTTAAACACGCAGCCCTGCAATACCTCATAGACAGATTCACCCGACAACCAGCCTCTCGCACGCTAAGAAAAGCCAATTCCAACCTTTTGCTAGTACCCAGATTTAAACTCACTAAATCCGGCGGGAGCAGCTTCCCTGTTAAAGCAGCACAATATTGGAACTCCCTTCCCCCTGCTTTAAGGGAAGATCTTCCCTACCTTCAATTCAGATCCAATCTCATTCATTGGCTAAAGGAACATGGTGCCTAACCATACCCCACTGACTGTCCTCTGGGATCTTTTGTATTTTTTGTTCTGCTTTATTTATGCGCCACACTTGCATTCTTGTAAAGTTACTGTACATACATCCCTGCTTCTTTGACAGTAAATGCATACAGCATTGTAACCGTAGCTGTACTTTTCCATGTATAATATGTAACCTGTAACCTAAGCTGAACAACCCTCATTGTGCCTTTGTGCCCGAATACCCCCGGGTCTGGTGCGCAATATAAATAATAAAACAAACAATCAAACAAACGTTACCTAATTGGCTCTCCCTTTGTTTGTTGCATGGTGTTCATGATCACATTTGATTTATGATGATTTAATTTGTTCCCTGCACTTTTGAGATTTTTCAGTGATATTTTTCTGTGATTTTGTATTGTTATGTCAAACAGTTTTCTTTGTTTTCAGCACATGTGAATTAAAATACCATATGACAGGTTACTGTTTATTTGTTTATTAGTCTCCATAGTTTTGATACATTAGAATTGAGTTAGCTTCTAATTGTTTTCCCTGCAACAGCTTGAACTGTCCACAGATATTTCTAAATAACCAGTCTGGACGATTGAAGATCTAACGTGATACCCACAAAGCAAAGTGGGGTAACTTTAGAATTAGCTTCACTTAATTTCTTTTCTACGGTCGGGATACACCAATATTATCTGCTCATACCCTCTGCTGGGCACTGGCTTTGGTGGAGACCGGAAGAAAGTGAAAGAGTACCGAAGAGCTACAACAGAGCATGGAACTCCCGGTGCCATCTTGGTCCGGAAAATCAGGCGAACATGCTTCCATCTAGCCCACATGGACCAAGGTTGGTTATAAGGTGTGACATCATCTGTATCGCCTATTCTACAGCCTCGCTGCCTCCTTACATCAATCAGGTTTTTTCACCCTTCAGAGTTCTGGCTGCTTCCCTGACCAGGGTGTTTATCACTGGCCAGGGTGGCATCCAGAGAAAGTCGCCCCTTTCTATATGAGTCCGAGATCACTCAGAGAAAACAACAGAGCAAGAAGACTTCTCGGGGCTCAGCCTCTAAAACTAAGGTGAGACAGAAAGCGAGTTCATCAGATAATTCTGAGTATTTATCAGACTCTGAACCTGATACCAACCCTTATAAAATCAGCAGCAGTGGGAGGGTCCCACATAGTGAGCAATAGTTCCTGAAAAGTGCCTTCGTCCATTGTTCATCCTTCTCCAGGGTCTGTGTATCTCCTCTCGGGGCCATGTGCCATGCCACATTCATCCATCCATAGGTTTGCATCTTTGGGGTGTTCAAAGAGCATCACCTTGCTTTTATATAGCACCTTAAGTTTGGCTGGATGCAATAGCATGTATTTGAGGCCCAAACTGATGAGCCTCTCCTTGGTTGGTACAAACATGTTTCTTTTCTTCTGCACCATTGAAGTGTAATCCGGATAGATAGCTAATTGGGATGCAACACGTTTGATTAAGCAGAACTTGATGATAGCCTCCGGTCCCGGGAATTAAGGATACGAGCAATGATCAACAGTAAATCCCTGGGACAATTTACTAGCACCTATTTCCTGTAGCAAGAGGTTTTCAACATATTGCATTGGATGTGGACCTTCGTCTCCCTCACTGACTCCCATTATGCATATGTTGTTGCGGCGGAACCTGCCCTCTGCATCCTCAGCTCATTGTTCTAGAATTTTATTCCTGCATACCAGGTCCTGCATCGTCGTTTTCAAAATGTCAGTGTCAGATTTCACGGATAAAAGATGCTCTTTGTTGTCTGCGACCCTGGAGGATAGATCTTTAACTTCCTGCCGTAGTAAATTAACATCTATTTTGACCTCTTCTATTTTGTATTCAATGGAGGAATGCAATGCCGCGATCGCAGCCAGGATCTTGTCTTCATGTTCTGGTGAATGCACGGTATCCTTCTGTGTTGCCCCCTCAGGAGCAAATGGAGTGTCTCTTTGAGTGACTTTAGGGCTGAATGAGTTCATATAGGAGGGATTGCACTCAGATTAAAGATTAATCTGTACACAAAATATAATATGATGCAGTTCTATGAAGTCTCTGATGTGGTTTATTCCACATGTTAGTGCACTGATACAGCCGACACGTGTTTCGACCTCCTAGTCGTTTTCAAGGCCTATTCTGTTGGTTCAATGGGGTATCCCTTGGTAAGGTAAGGTAAGTAGTCTCTCAGAGATAGTTGTGCTAATATGCTGTAATTAATCGTGGGTCAAACTCACTAGTCCATCTTCTTAGATGGTGTTAAGTAGTAGAATGGCGTCATATTGACGTATACAGATGTTCAGTAAAGGCATTTGTTACGTGGGATTTAGCCCGTAATTTTGTGAACACCAGATTTGAGGCATAATTTGAATGAATTTTGCGGATACACATATGGAATCCAGTATTGAATTGTACTACTGAACATGTGAATAAGTCAATATGACGCCATTCTAGTACTTAACACCATCTAAGAAGATGGACACAGCATCAGGCCCCCAAAAAGGTCAGCAAAGCCCTGTGATTGATAGCGTGGTGGCCACACACCCCATAACTGGGTCCGGAGCAGTCACACGGTCAAGGAGGAGGGATGATCATTTGGGCTCATAAAATTCATCCAGTGAGCTCACTCTATCGTCCAGCGCTGGATCAATCTTTGTTCACAGGTGGCTTGCCCTTAAAGGCAAACCCGGGAAGTGGTCTAGGGGCTGTTGTTGAAACCCCAAGGGGCAAAAAGGTCTCTGTTTGCTCCTACAGGTGCAAGAGCCCCAGTTTCAGCCACTCATATGCCCTCTGGTGTACCTGATATGCAAGTATTCCCAGTGTTTCATGGAGACCGCTGTCTTCCCAGGGTCAAGTATGCAAGCTGTAACAACCGTGGTGCGCGTAATGGCAGCCACCGGCAGGGGCCAGGGTCTGTGCAGCTCCAGGCGTTCTCTTCCTCCGTACTGTCGGGTCAGCAGCAGGTGGTGCACTGCGAACTCGTCCAACAAAGGGAGTCGCGGTTCCTCCGCCATCAGCCGTCAGCAAATTGCATTCCAGGTAAGTGTAATATGCCCCTGCTGACGCATTGATCCACCTTCTGAGCACCAGAGCAGTCACTGTGCACACTCCAGCAGCAGTGCGAGCGCATATGTAGCCACCGTCAGTCCCAGTGAAATGCAGGGACATATAAGTATAATATTGTCGGGCATTAACGGCCGGCCACCTCAGTTGTCCGCATCAGGGAACACATATCAGAGTCACAGGGAGACATGCAGCAGCCGCTCTGGGCTCCACAGCGGTCGCCATGTTGGTTTTCGTAGTGGTGACAAATTCCAGTATTGTATTGTATTGTATTGTTTATTTATATAGAGCCTATACACAGGAAGTGTTTCAAAGTGTACGTATAACTTGATGAAGGAGGCACAAATCGATGTAAAGGTACAGCAGATTGCTCACAGCACCTTCCAACACTGCACAGAGCAAGACCTTCAGTGTAGCGTTAGCATGAGCGTATTGATTCTAGGATCATGCCGGGTAGCTCGCAGCAGAGCCTCTTCACAGCATTGCAGTAAGCCACGCCCCCTTGGACAAAATCATCAGGAGTGTGTAGTACAGGCATTACTTGTCCCAGTGCTATTACCCGCTCCTGACCCTTTCCCCCTTCCTGATTCCGAGCATTACTAGCTTTCCCAGACTCCCGGATTCCTGGACTACGCGCTCCCGGAACTAAACGGAACCTGGAACCAGACGAGACTCGAGCAGCGCTGTTCAAGACCAGGAGCGTTCGCAAGAAGGCAGCGATCGGAGACACCGGCAAACCCAGTACCCAGGTGGGAAGGGGGGAACTCCTTGACACTCGTTAGCCAGGATTTATAGCTGTTGACTTCCACTAGGCAGTCAGCCTTGGCCGAGTCAGATTGTTTGACATGCTGCTCTTCTTTTAGCTTTCCTCAGAAGTTTTCTTCTGTCCACTAAGGCTTGGTCAAACACGTGCCGGTGTTTTCGGATTTGGCCTTTGTTGTTCTTAAGGTCTGATCTAAACTGTAGTAGAAATGGGAGATAGTCTGGTCTCTCGCACTCTGTTGATTTACCTTCCATAAATTTTCCGTAATTATCAGTAATCTTCTTGATGCTTTTGGCAGTTAAGCGAAGCCTGGTGCACTGAGTGTTTGCTTCTATTGCAGGAAGAGAAAGTTTGTTTTCGTAATGTGATGATGACCATGTTATTGCAAGCAAATTGTGGTCACTCTCTTTTGTCCTTATAACTTTAAATGATTTCACCAGAGGCAGTAAATTGTTTGATGTGAAGATATGATCGAGTGTAGCCCGAGAGTTTTCACGTTCCCAAGTAGGGATGATGTTATCCCAAGATTTAAGCCGTGCTAAATTGTGGAAATTCCTTGAGTTCATGGTGATCATCCAGGCTTTTCCTCTCTCTTCAGACGACAGTCTATGTCTGGACCGACTGGCCAAATCTCGTACGCATATTGCGTTCAGGTCTCCGCAGATGATCACATGTTCTGTGTTTGAATCGATTCTGATGTTATCGATCACCTTAGTCACTTCCTTACAGAAGTTTAATGTTGTTGATTGTTGGGGATTCCAATACAAGTTGACTATTGCCAGATCAACTGTATTGGTTTTTTTGGACCTTAAATCCTGATATGTCCATGACGTAAGGACTGCCAACATTCCGTAGCTCTCTGCTAGTTTTTTTAGGATCTTAACCTGAACCAATTCTTACTGCAAGCAGCAGGCCAGATGATGGTCGCCCAAATAGGCCTTGCTTGGCGACTGAAAGTTCAATCTTGTAGCCATCCAATGAGGGCTTCTCCGTAAGCCAGGTTTCCTGGAGGCAGATAATATCGAAACCCACCAGGGTCTGATTATTGCTATCTGTTAAGTGTAAATGGCCCCTGGTGTTGCAAGGGGCCATGGAGAGGGTACGAATCTCCGATGAATCCTGGGCTAGCATGTTATTAGCCCAACCTGGTTGCTATCTGCTTGATTTCCCATTTACTGCAGTCTTGAGCCATTCCCATGGGCCTTGTGGGTATCGAGATGAGTCGCAACTTGGAGACAAGTCCTTATGATGGATTTCGTCTTTGGATGTTTTTCTAGGTGGTGTGGTATCAGATTGAAGGCGTCGTTTGTGTTCAGTTTTGCTTGATCTGTATGATGAAGAGCTATCAGAGGCTTTCCAAGAAACCCTTGAGTTTTAGATGGCGTACGTTCCGTTTGGAGGTCTGTGTGTGATCTTAGTTGGTTTCTTGTTCTAGTTGATTTAATTTCTCCGTTATTTATGTTGTGTGGATCTTTGGCTTTCTGAAGATAAGACGACTTGTAGGATCTGTTGTCCTCCCTGTTGAATTTCTCCGACATCAATTTTGTTCTAGTTCAGTTAGCAAAAGGCCAGTTTGACTGAGCTCTTTGTACGCCTCTTCCATGCCTGTTTGTAGAGCCTGTGCTTTTATATGCAAATATTCCTTAGCCCTCTGTTCTCTGTGATAGGGCTCGATTAAACGGAAGTCTCCCGTGATTAGGGATCTTAATGACTTAGTTTTGCTCAAGATTTTTAACACCGTTTTCCTGTTCAGGATCATATATATCCCGACTTATGTGAAGTTTGTTCCAACTTGAAAATCCGGGTGCCTTGGATAGAGCTGTTGGAATTTCTTCGTAAAGACTCAACTTGCATTTTTCGTTTGATTACTTCTTCTTGAGAACTTCCGTGCATTGTCTTCAAAGGTTCAAAGGTTCATCCGTCAAGACTGTTTGCAAGGCATCTGATGATGGGCGCTTGTGGTCAACAGCTTTATCAGGTGCGACGTTTTCCTGCTTCTTGTCTTTTGATCCACTATGACAAAGCCAACACAAGTGTGTATTTATAGTTGCAGTGCTGATCTATATTGGCATACCAGCATAAATGTCTTCTTACGGTGGGAGTATTGGTCTTGTTGGGCAAAGCCAACAGAAGTGTGTTCATAGAGAGATGGTATTTGCATTATTGGGCAATGCCAACACAACTGTGTTCTATTGTGGCAGTTCTGGCCTTATTGGACAAAGCCATCATGATTCTGTTCTTACAATTGGAATGCTGGCATTTATAGCAAAGACGAGTGGGTATGTTGTGAATTGATCTTCATAAAGTTAGAAGTATACGGAATGAAAAGGAGATGATCATGGAAAGGAACATGATTATTCTGTTTGTTTCGACCTTCCCTCCTTTATGTTACACTTTCCTTCATTTTGTCAAATGCGATTGTCAGAAGCTTTGTTGTCACAATAGTCCATTTGATCTTTTCTCCCGACATTAATCTGTTCCACCAAATGTCTTCGTCTAAAACTGAGGCCGGCATCCCAAGAGGCGAAAAATAGGCGCTTCTTTCCTGACAGAGCACCTTGCAGTGTAGCAGAAAATGCTTCAAGTTTTCAGGTTCCTTTAATGATTTGCATAATCTGCATTCTGTAGACGAAGACAGGAGTCTAATGTTGAGAATTTCACGTGTAGGCATTAGATTCAGACGAGCTCTCAAAAGTGTCCGCATTCGTTATTTGTCCGGAAATTTCGAACAATATGGCAACGGTACCTTCAGTTGGTTAAAAGTTGGGGGCAGATGTCTGGTCAATTTGTTAGCTCGGGCCTTGTCGACTGTATTAATCCAATCCATGAGGTCCATTTTTCTTTTTATTCTCTGGGGGTTTCCGATCAGTTCTTCCTCAGTGCAGGCTATTTCATCCAATTTTGCTTTTTGTTTTTGCGACCATTTTTTTAAGATGGTAAGACAGCCAGCTGTAAGCTCTTCTGCTATCAGCTTGAATATCGAAAGGGTTTCCGGCATGATGATTTTTCTATAAATTTGCATTGCGTTCTGGTCTACTGCTGCGAGTAGGGATTGCAGCCCTAACTCGCGCCTGATGTTTGCAATTGCGGCCGAGTTTGGTAGGCCCAGAACTGAGCTCCATAGTAAGCCTTCGAGTTTAGCCCAGATTGCGGTCGGCATTGATAGGGTTGCGCCCATTCCGTACGTTAGGGCCGGGACAACTTTGCCTCTGTAGAATTGGATTACAGGCTCCAGAGAGAATTTACCATATCTCTTATTGATTGATCTCATCTGGGCTGCTAAATTCCTGGTTTTGCCCCACAGCATCGATTGCATGGTTGTCTCCTGTACTGAATTGTCTATTGTTACTCCCAAATATTTGTAGCTTTCGACTGTTTCAATCTTTGTATTTTCTAGGAACCATCATCTATGACGTTTCTGTGGGACTTATTTTTCGCTAGCATCAGGATTTTTGTTTTGGATTTGTTGATTTCCAAGTTATTGGATTTTATATAGTTTGCCAAGTTGGTCAATTGGATTTGTAATCCAACCTCTGTCTGATCTAGCAGAATTAAGTCATCCGCATACAGCAGGCGAGATGTGTTCGTGTTGCCTATTTTTGCCGGAAAGGCTCGGACTGAGCTTTCAGTGTCCTTAAAGTCTCCGAGAAAGCTGATGAAGAGTGCTGGTGCTAAAGGGTACCCTTGTTTCACCCCGCGCTCTGCTGGAATCTCGTTTGATAGGGTTCCATGATTGTTGAGTCGAACTCGCAGTTTGTTATCCGTGTTTAATGCTTTGATGTGGTTCAGCAGTTTATTTGGGCAATTCCATTTATGTAGTTTGGACCGAAGCAAGCTCCTGTCCACTTTATCGAAGGCCTGCAAGAGGTCAATGAAGGCCAGCAAAACCGGTGGAGTGCCCTGCTTTACTTTTGCTTTGATTAGGTTTAGGATGACGGATCAAGATGTTTACGGAAGTTCCGCCATTTTTTAGGAAACCCAACTGAAAGGGGTCAAGTGCTGGAGAGACATTAGCCCAAGTTTGGAACTGTTTGAGCAGTAGTGTTGCGAATATTTTGCCAATAATATCCAACAGGGCAATCGGTCTGTAATTCTGTGGTTCTTCCCTATTACCGCGTTTGAACAGCGGGACAATTATAGAGTGAGTCCATGTTGTTGGTATAGTTCTGAGTGATTCACAATGTTGGAATATGATACTTAGGAATCTTGGCCATGCTTCCGGATATTGCTTGAGATCTATGTTACTTAGGCCGTCCGGACCAGGGGCTCTCGAGGATTTAAGATGCTTGATGACGTTGATAATGTCTTCTTCATCAGAGAGCTTGATCCATCTGTCACTTGTCTTTTCTGGTTGGCTTTCAAGCAAACCGTTTGGTGCCGCGAACATGGTTCTGAAGTAATTGGTCCAGTTTTCTTCTGTGACAGAGTTCGCCAGTTCACTTTCCCGGTCATTCATTGACGTTTTAATAAGGGCCCAAAAGTCGCTAGATTTCTTGGTGCTTAATGTCCTAAGCATCTTTTCCGCGTTGTTTTGATACATCGATCTCCTGCGACTTGTTGTCATGAACTTCAGATCACGCCCCTTTTGGACCTCCTGGTCCTTGTCTCAACGGGGCTTACATTCCGTACTACTTCCAACATGGCCGTCCAGCGCTGAAGCCCTTGCTCGTTCCATGCGCTGAACGCGGCGTGATCTATTTATAGACCACGCCTTCCACGGCTCCGCGCATCTCAATGCTATTGTAGAGTAGCCTCAGACGTGTGTTCGTAGCTCGCGGTATTGTTTACTTGTCCCAGTGCTATTACCCGCTCCTGACCCTTTCCCCCTTCCTGATTCCGAGCATTACTAGCTTTCCCAGACTCCCGGATTCCTGGACTACGCGCTCCCGGAACTAAACGGAACCTGGAACCAGACGAGACTCGAGCAGCGCTGTTCAAGACCAGGAGCGTTCGCAAGAAGGCAGCGATCGGAGACACCGGCAAACCCAGTACCCAGGTGGGAAGGGGGGAACTCCTTGACACTCGTTAGCCAGGATTTATAGCTGTTGACTTCCACTAGGCAGTCAGCCTTGGCCGAGTCAGATTGTTTGACATGCTGCTCTTCTTTTAGCTTTCCTCAGAAGTTTTCTTCTGTCCACTAAGGCTTGGTCAAACACGTGCCGGTTTTTTCGGATTTGGCCTTTGTTGTTCTTAAGGTCTGATCTAAACTGTAGTAGAAATGGGAGATAGTCTGGTCTCTCGCACTCTGTTGATTTACCTTCCATAAATTTTCCGTAATTATCAGTAATCTTCTTGATGCTTTTGGCAGTTAAGCGAAGCCTGGTGCACTGAGTGTTTGCTTCTATTGCAGGAAGAGAAAGTTTGTTTTCGTAATGTGATGATGACCATGTTATTGCAAGCAAATTGTGGTCACTCTCTTTTGTCCTTATAACTTTAAATGATTTCACCAGAGGCAGTAAATTGTTTGATGTGAAGATATGATCGAGTGTAGCCCGAGAGTTTTCACGTTCCCAAGTAGGGATGATGTTATCCCAAGATTTAAGCCGTGCTAAATTGTGGAAATTCCTTGAGTTCATGGTGATCATCCAGGCTTTTCCTCTCTCTTCAGACGACAGTCTATGTCTGGACCGACTGGCCAAATCTCGTACGCATATTGCGTTCAGGTCTCCGCAGATGATCACATGTTCTGTGTTTGAATCGATTCTGATGTTATCGATCACCTTAGTCACTTCCTTACAGAAGTTTAATGTTGTTGATTGTTGGGGATTCCAATACAAGTTGACTATTGCCAGATCAACTGTATTGGTTTTTTTGGACCTTAAATCCTGATATGTCCATGACGTAAGGACTGCCAACATTCCGTAGCTCTCTGCTAGTTTTTTTAGGATCTTAACCTGAACCAATTCTTACTGCAAGCAGCAGGCCAGATGATGGTCGCCCAAATAGGCCTTGATTGGCGACTGAAAGTTCAATCTTGTAGCCATCCAATGAGGGCTTCTCCGTAAGCCAGGTTTCCTGGAGGCAGATAATATCGAAACCCACCAGGGTCTGATTATTGCTATCTGTTAAGTGTAAATGGCCCCTGGTGTTGCAAGGGGCCATGGAGAGGGTACGAATCTCCGATGAATCCTGGGCTAGCATGTTATTAGCCCAACCTGGTTGCTATCTGCTTGATTTCCCATTTACTGCAGTCTTGAGCCATTCCCATGGGCCTTGTGGGTATCGAGATGAGTCGCAACTTGGAGACAAGTCCTTATGATGGATTTCGTCTTTGGATGTTTTTCTAGGTGGTGTGGTATCAGATTGAAGGCGTCGTTTGTGTTCAGTTTTGCTTGATCTGTATGATGAAGAGCTATCAGAGGCTTTCCAAGAAACCCTTGAGTTTTAGATGGCGTACGTTCCGTTTGGAGGTCTGTGTGTGATCTTAGTTGGTTTCTTGTTCTAGTTGATTTAATTTCTCCGTTATTTATGTTGTGTGGATCTTTGGCTTTCTGAAGATAAGACGACTTGTAGGATCTGTTGTCCTCCCTGTTGAATTTCTCCGACATCAATTTTGTTCTAGTTCAGTTAGCAAAAGGCCAGTTTGACTGAGCTCTTTGTACGCCTCTTCCATGCCTGTTTGTAGAGCCTGTGCTTTTATATGCAAATATTCCTTAGCCCTCTGTTCTCTGTGATAGGGCTCGATTAAACAGAAGTCTCCCGTGATTAGGGATCTTAATGACTTAGTTTTGCTCAAGATTTTTAACACCGTTTTCCTGTTCAGGATCATATATATCCCGACTTATGTGAAGTTTGTTCCAACTTGAAAATCCGGGTGCCTTGGATAGAGCTGTTGGAATTTCTTCGTAAAGACTCAACTTGCATTTTTCGTTTGATTACTTCTTCTTGAGAACTTCCGTGCATTGTCTTCAAAGGTTCAAAGGTTCATCCGTCAAGACTGTTTGCAAGGCATCTGATGATGGGCGCTTGTGGTCAACAGCTTTATCAGGTGTGACGTTTTCCTGCTTCTTGTCTTTTGATCCACTATGACAAAGCCAACACAAGTGTGTATTTATAGTTGCAGTGCTGATCTATATTGGCATACCAGCATAAATGTCTTCTTACGGTGGAAGTATTTGTCTTGTTGGGCAAAGCCAACAGAAGTGTGTTCATAGAGAGATGGTATTTGCATTATTGGGCAATGCCAACACAACTGTGTTCGAGAGTGGCAGTTCTGACCTTATTGGACAAAGCCATCATGATTGTGTTCTTACAATTGGAATGCTGGCATTTATAGGGACAAGCCAACCTTAGTGTGTTCTTACAGTACCCATGGTACTGGCCAAAGGGTACAAGGCTATTGTGATAGCACTCTTATTTGGATTCATTATAGTGCCAGCATTAGCATATATTAGCACAACTAGCATGACATGTTGTTTTCTTACAGTGGCAATATTGGAATTGCTAGGCAAAGCCAGCACAAGTACATCCTTACAGTGGAAGTACTGGCCTTATTGGACAAAGCCATAATGAGTATGTTCTTAGAGCTGCATTAGTAACAATATTGGGCAAAGCCAGTACGAGAGTGTTCTTACAATGACTCTCAGTGCTGGCCTTATTGAATACAAATATTGTCAGTGCATTCTTAAAGTTGCAGTAGCAGAATTACTGGTCAAATCATTATATAGGTATACTTACAGTGCCACGCTGCAGGCCGCGTGCACCGAAGCCCCAGACAAGATGGCCCCCGTCTCCATGGCAGCACAATCAACAAAATGTGCTTTGGAAATCACCGCCGCGGGCCCGTGTCCCGATTCGCTGCCTCAGCCCGCCCCCCCCTCCCCTCCTGCTTTAAATGGAGGGGGAGAGGGCCGAGAGGCGAAGCCGAGCAGGGAAGGCCGTAAGGAAAGGCCTCTGGTGCTCTTTGCAGCTCCGCTGCGAGCACAAAGCATCCCCGACCAGCTGTGTGCTCGATCAGCTGCTTTGATTCACTTCGGAGCGGCCGCGTGTTCCCCTTCATCCACGCTGCAGGCCGCGTGCAACGAAGCCCCAGACAAGATGGCCCCCATCTCCATGGCAGCACAATCAACAAAGGTGCTTTGGAAATCACCACCGCGGGCCCGTGTCCCGATTCGCTGCCTCACCCCGCCCGCCCCTCCCCTCCTGCTTTAAATGGAGGGGGAGAGGGCCGAGAGGCGAAGCCGAGCAGGGAAGGCAGTAAGGAAAGGCCTCCGGTGCTCTTTGCAGCTACGCTGCGAGCACAAAGCATCCCCGACCAGCTGTGTGCTCGATCAGCTGCTTTGATTCACTTCGGAGCGGCCGCGTGTTCCCCTTCATCCACGCTGCAGGCCGCGTGCACCGAAGCCCCAGACAAGATGGCCCCCGTCTCCATGGCAGCACAATCAACAAAATGTGCTTTGAAAATCACCACCGCGGGCCCGTGTCCCGATTCGCTGCCTCACCCCGCCCGCCCCTCCCCTCCTGCTTTAAATGGAGGGGGAGAGGGCCGAGAGGCGAAGCCGAGCAGGGAAGGCAGTAAGGAAAGGCCTCCGGTGCTCTTTGCAGCTCCGCTGCAAGCACAAAGCATCCCCGACCAGCTGTGTGCTCGATCCGCTGCTTTGATTCACTTCGGAGCGGCCGCGTGTTCCCCTTCATCCACGCTGCAGGCCGCGTGCACCGAAGCCCCAGACAAGATGGCCCCCGTCTCCATGGCAGCACAATCAACAAAATGTGCTTTGGAAATCACCGCCGCGGGCCCGTGCCCCGATTCGCTGCCTCACCCCGCCCGCTCCTCCCCTCCTGCTTTAAATGGAGGGGGAGAGGGCCGAGAGGCGAAGCGGAGCAGGGAAGGCGTAAGGAAAGGCCTCCGGTGCTCTTTGCAGCTCCGCTGCGAGCACAAAGCATCCCCGACCAGCTGTGTGCTCGATCAGCTGCTTTGATTCACTTCGGAGCGGCCGCGTGTTCCCCTTCATCCACGCTGCAGGCCGCGTGCACCGAAGCCCCAGACAAGATGGCCCCCGTCTCCATGGCAGCACAATCAACAAAATGTGCTTTGGAAATCACCGCCACGGGCCCGTGTCCCGATTCGCTGCCTCACCCCGCCCGCCCGCCCCTCCCCTCCTGCTCTAAATGGAGGGGGAGAGGGCCGAGAGGCGAAGCCGAGCAGGGAAGGTCGTAAGGAAAGGCCTCCGGTGCTCTTTGCAGCTCTTCGCTGCTCGTCTGCCGTCTGCCCAATGCCCTTGCAGCACCTACAAGGTAAGAAGCACCACTCTAGCAAGCTTCTCTCTGAACCATGTCTCGCCTTAAGACTTCTCAGGTTGCGCACCCGTACTCAGGAAGCAGCCCGCAGCTCGCACCCCACCCCAACGAGCACCCGTAATACACGGCTATGCTCGCGTACTACAAAAACCTCTATATGTGCCGAAAAGGCCAGATTCCAGCGCACAACCCTGAAGGCTGTATCCTCCAACGATATTACAATTACAGCAACCAACAAAGTACTTTACCCGCATCACAACTGTCATACCCACACTACAAATACAATTAATCCTGCACCCACCACCACCCCTAGTATGAAATCTGTGTTGTGCAAATCTTCTACCACCATTTTGAATTCTATTGTGCCAAATGCTATGCCACTTGTGTCCACCACCCATGAAAATGAGCCCCCCAGTGTAAAATCTGTGTTGTGCAAATCTTCTACCACCATTTTGAATTCTATTGTGCCAAATGCTATGCCACTTGTGTCCACCACCCATGAAAATGAGCCCCCCAGTGTAAAATCTGTGTTGTGCAAATCTTCTACCACCATTTTGAATTCTATTGTGCCAAATGCTATGCCACTTGTGTCCACCACCCATGAAAATGAGCCCCCCAGTGTAAAATCTGTGATGGGCACCGCCCACAACACGCTCGATGCACCTAGCCCCTCCATACCACCATCTCTCATCACGAGCTCCCCCACAGCCACTACTGAACCCCACCTGAAATGTGCCATGATTAACGCTAGATCCGTCAATGCCCATGCCCTAGACATCCACGACCTCCTAACCTCCCAAGACCTAGATCTACTTATGATCTCAGAAACTTGGCTACATGAGGCCTCTGGCCCTGCGCTCTCACTCACCCTACCTCCTGGCTATTCCATTACTAGACAAGACCGCCTCTCCAAAGGTGGAGGTGTAGCAATTATCGCCAGAGACTACCTCTCTGTCAGAAAGGTAGAGAAATCCCTGAACAACAACAGCGACTATCTCCAAGTCAAAATAACCCTCTCTCCCCACTGCACAATTACTGTGCACACCGTATACCGCCCACCAGGCCCAACAGGAGACTTTCAAGCCTCTCTCATCCACCTCCTCTCGGACAACCTCAAAAAGCAATCTAAAGCCATTCTCTTGGGGGATGTCAACCTAGGGCTCCAGAATAGTAAGGACGTAGCAGCAAAATTCCTCGTCTCTGCCCTCAAGGCGCTAGGGTACAAGAACACCATACTTAGCCCAACTCACACCCAAGGCAGAACGCTGGACTGGATAGCACAGCACAACTGTCCACTCATCATCACTGGAAACACTCCTACCCCATGGTCTGATCACCACACTATCACCTTCAGCATCCCCACCGCTAGTTCCCCAGCTACCCTTTCACCCCAACCACTCCCTCCCTGCCTCGCCAGAAGCTCCCGCCAACTCACTAAGGAGAGATTACTGCCCTTCCTCCAAGGCCCAGCCTTCAGACCACCTTTCTCCTCAGACCCTGAAACACTTGCATCAACCTATGATACTGCCATCAAAGCAGCCATCAACACCATTGCCCCACTCAAACCTCGAAATTCCAAACCCACTGCACATTCCAATTCTTGGTTCACGCCGGACCTCCTCTCACTACGCAACGAGAAAAAAGCCACACTCACACAGTGGCAAAAGTCCCACTCCGAAAAAGATAAGATGATCTTCAAAGCCCTCTCCACCAAATACAAAAAGGCAATCACCCAAGCCAAAGCCAAATCCTTTGAATCCAGAATCTTGGAAGCCCAATGCAGTACTAAAGAAATATTCGCCATTTTCAGAGAACTCGAAACACCCACTCCCGCCCCCCAGAATTTCACCAAAGACAAGGACTGGTGTGACGGAATACAGAAGGCCATGCAATCCAAAATTAGCCTCCTCAAAAACAAAATACCAGCCACTAAACAAGCCCTACCAAGTAAGCACATCCCAGTCCCACCGCCTGCCCCTGATCCCCCCTTACCCTTCTCCTTCAAACCCATTCAGGAAAAAGACGTCATCAACATAATGAGGAACATTAAACCCTCTAACTGCAAAGGTGATGCTTGCCCAGCCTCCATTATCAAAGACTGCGCAGAACCGCTAGCTCCCTTCCTAACAGCCTTTGTAAATGCCTCCTTTACCACAGGGATAGTCCCTGCCTACCTCAAGGAAGCTTGGGTCCGCCCTCTTCTAAAGAAGCCAACGCTCGATCCCATCTCCCCCAATAACTACAGACCCATCACCACTGTCCTGTTCCTCCTCAAAATATTGGACAAAGCAGCCTACATGCAGGTTCAACACTTCCTTGAAGAGAACAAACTCCTTGGTCTCCGCCAATCTGGCTTCCGCCCCAGACACGGAACAGAAACCGCCCTACTTGACTTGAAAAACCAGATGGACGATGCGAGAGACTTGGGCAAACCTGCACTTCTCCTACTCCTAGACCTCTCAGCGGCCTTCGACCTTGTGGATCATGACGTCCTATGCCACCACCTCACCACCACGGCCAAATTCTCCCCTGAGGCCACAGCATGGATCACCTCCTTCTTACAAGACAGAACCATGCAAGTATTCTCCGACTTAGCCGCCGCATCACCAACCATTATACTCTGTGGGGTGCCCCAAGGCTCCTGCCTCTCCCCCACGCTATACAACATTTTTACACGCCCCCTCTTCCTCATCCTCGACGCCATGGGCATCTCATACACCAACTACGCCGACGACACACAAATCCTCATCACTCTCACAGGCAACTACAACACTGACTCCCTGGCCCTCAACAACCTTTACAATACCATCCAAGCCTGGATGGCAGACAATGGTCTATGCCTCAACACTGACAAGACGGAACTCCTACTGGTAGGCTCTCCCGACACCCTAAAAAATCTAGATGCCCAATTCAGTCACTTTACCATTGATTCCATTAAAATTCCAGTCTCCGACTCTGTCAAAACCCTGGGAGTTTATCTGGATTCTAGCCTATCCATGGACAGACAAATCAATGCAATTGCCTCTGCAGCGGCTTATCATGCCAAACTTATCAATGCAGTCAGACCATTTCTCTCCAAAGAGAACTGCACTAACATAGCCAGAGCCATCACCGGCTCTAGGCTAGACTACTGTAACGTACTCTTTCTAGGAACCTCTAAAAAAACCTAGAGAGACTACAAGTAATACAGAACAACGCACTCCGGGCAGCCCAAGGTATTGCAAAAAGAGAACACATCTCTGAGGCCAGAAAACTAGCCCACTGGCTCCCAATAAAAGAAAGGATACTATTCAAAGCCCTGACATTCACCCACAAGTGCATCCACCTTACTGCGCCTGCATACCTTTCACAAAGGATACACCCTGTCTCCTCCACCAGGCCAACCAGATCACCCTACACCAACATGCTCTCAGTGCCTCTGGTAAAAAAAGTAAAAGCGGGCGGATCCAGCTTCCCTTACCTGGCGCCCGCGCACTGGAATGCCCTACCACACACTATCCATGGAGAGGCCTCCCTCACCACCTTCCGCAAAACGCTGAAGACTACCTTGTTCACTTAAGGCTAGACATACTAGCACGATTACCCCATGTATATTGTATCATATGATCAAAAGCAATATTTGTAACAACAGTACGTCATCCTGCAACATTTACAATGTGTCAACATCCACTATCCTACCTGTACCATGTAACTAAGTTCATTGCAAGTAACAGCGCCTCAATGCCCCTGGGCTGCTTGTGCGCTATATAAATGTAAATAAATAAATAAATAAATTAAGGGGCATAACCATCATGACTATGTATCTATACTGGCAGTACTAGCGTATCTTGGCACAGTCAACATAAACATAAGGTCTTCTGAAAATGTAAGCATTGAAATTATTGAACAAGGCGAACATGAGTGTGTTTTTACAGTGACAGTACTAGCATTATTCGCAAAGCCATAATGAATGTGCTTTTACAGTTGAGGTACTGGCATTACTGGGGAAATTGAAAACAAATGTGTACTTATAGTGGTATTAATAGCATATATCGGCACAACTAGCATGTACACATCTTCTTGTGCCATTTTTGGCATCAATGGGCAAAGGCAGCATGAGTGTGTGCTTGCACAGTGGAAATACTGATATTATTGTATAAAGCCAGCTCAAGTTGGTCTTACAGCAGAAAAACTGGCATCTAGTGAAACAGCCTATTATGAATAGGCCTACCTACTGTAGCAATAATGGCAACACTGGGCATAGCCAACATGAGCAATGCTTGCATATGTTGTGGGCACAGATATTTTACATAACTGATTGTAAAATGTATGGGTTTTACTGAATATTTCACATAAAGTGTACTGTAAAATGTACACTTTTAACCCATTATGTTAAAATAAGCCCCTGGGAGAACTCCCCTTTGTCAGTTTGTGCTCCATCGCTATGATCAGGACTCATGCTCATGACTGGGAATTATTTATGCTCCTCCAATGTAAACAGTGCACCAGCCTCCTCAGCTCATAATTTGCCTCTAGTGGGCGGTCCACATAATGCCAGGTCTCAACACTACTGCGAAGGCACCTGCTAAAACAAAGGGTTTCATTCAAAACCTTCTGCAGTGCCCAAAAAGTCCTGCAGGAAATATCTCAGCCACTGAAACATATGCTCCCTTACCAACTTCCCAGACATCTAACGGTGGCCTCTCACAACAGGACCATACGTTTTGCAAGAGATGTAATCTTTTTTTGCGGGCGAACATTTGATGCACAAGGTTCATCCTCATGTCACTCCATCTTGTTGCCCCCTCCCAATGAGGGCAGCTTCGAAAAGTGCAACAAAAAGAAAAAATAGCTGTTCAGGTAAACGTAGGGATCGGACTCGGGCTAAGTGTCCTTTTGCTTATGACAACTATCTCCCCACTTGCAATCTGGTATTTGTTCCGCAGAAGTTCTCTGAAGCAGTCACATGGAAAAGTGAGAATGTTATCTCAATTAACCCATCTTCCCACTCTTAGCTTTTGTTTATCTTGTCCACTCCTTACCTTTCTTTTAAATGTGTATGTGCATACCATTACCCTTTTCACTACCCTCTCTGACCTTTATATTTTGCCTACAATTTAACTTTCTTTCTTTCTTTCTTTCTTTCTTTCTTTCTTTCTTTCTTTCTTTCTTTCTTTCTTTCTTTCTTTCTTTCCTCTTTCTTTCTTTCTTTCTCCTCTCTTTCTTTCCGTAATTCTTTCCTTCTCTCCTATCTTCCTTTTGTTCTTTATTTCCCTTGTCTTTCTTTCTTTCTTTCTTTCTTCACCTCTTTCATACTTTCTTTCCCTCTTCACCTATTTCTTTCTTTCTATTTCTTGCTTCTGTCCCTTTTCCTATTACTCTCGTTTTTCTTTCCATCGTCCCTTCTTTTTTCTTTCACCCTTCCTTTCTTACTTTTTTCTTTCTTTCTTGCTTTTATGCCACACCCATTCCTTCATACCTTGTTTCCATTACCTACCTTCCTTCCTTCCTTCCTTCCTTCCTTCCTTCCTTCCTTCCTTCCTTCCTTCCTTCCTTCCTTCCTTCCTTCCTTCCTTCCTTCCTTCCTTCCTTCCTTCCTTCCTTCCTTCCTTCCTTCCTTCCTTCCTTCCTTCCTTCCTTCCTTCCTTCCTTCCTTCCTTCCTTCCTTCCTTCCTTCCTCTTCCTTCCTCATACTTTTCATCCTTTTTAACATTCCTTGAAGGTTCTCCTTTGTCTCTCTTTCACCCTCCATTTCTCTTTGTCTCTTTCTAGCTTTTATCCTTTCTTTCATCTTTTCCATTGGAAAGTTTTATTATCCACACTGAGCTGTAATGGCCATAGCACCTCAAGGGTTTGGTGGGTCAAAATATGAGAAACAGTCGTCTATTGTAAGCGGTGCTGGAAATCTCCTCCCTAATGTGTCAACAAAGCGTAAATCACTTGAATGAAAGCAAACAGCACTAAATGTCGAACTATGTTTTTGTATATGGAGTGTCTTGCACACACTTTCTTGTACTGCTCTTGTACCTAAGTGCAGAGGTGGTGAATGTTTGAAAAGCTAATTGAATCTGAAACAATTGCAGGTGCCCTGTTCGCAGGCATGTCATGTTATCAGTTTTTCTTAAGAAGCATGTCAGCAGAATGGAATGCTAATATTGACACCCTCAGGCAAGTTTGGCACACGGCCATGCCTTGGTAATTGAATATCTCTTATTTGTAGGAGTTGAGAGGCCGTAGAGTTGGGCCGCAGATATGCACTGCAATATGTTCAAAATAAATTAACGCTTTACATGCTAGACAGTATCAGTAGCAGCCTTTATGTATGGCAGACTGCACAGTTCACTATTTACAGTGGGACAGTGCTACCTGCCTCTGAGCAGGGGCTCTTTCCCTTGCTACATGATCGTCTTTTCATCTTTCAATGTGCAGCCACATTAGGGATACTTTATTACTATGGCATGGCATGTATACTGGGCATCAAGAGTAAAGGAAACATGATACTTGGGTGCAGCCAGTCCAGCTATACTTTCTTATTGCGGCATGGTATTTTGTATTAGGCATCAAGTGTAACGCAAGCATGAGTGCCATCATGTAACAAGACTGGCCTACTTGGGTTCAGTCAGTCTAGATATACTTTTTTACTGTGGCATGGGATTTCTTTCTGGGCATCAAGAGTAAAGCAAACATGATGAGTGTTATTATGTTGCTAGACAGCATTGCATTGGTGCAGTCAGTCTAGCTATACTTTCTTACTGTGGCATGGCATTTTTTACATGGTATCAAATATGAGTGATGAATGCTATCATGTAGCTAAACTGGCATACTTTGTGGCAGACAGTTTAGCTATACGTTTTTACTGTGTTATAATATTTATATTAGGTATCAAAGAAAAGCAACCATGACAGGTGCTGTTACATAGCTAGACTGGCATCCTTGGGTGCAGCCAATCTAGCAATACTTTCTTACTGTAGCCTGATATTTCTTTAATGGACATCTGGGACAATACATATATTATGAGTGTTATTACACAGCTAGACTGGCCTTCTTTAATGCTGCCCGTTTGGATATACTTTCATACTGTGGGATAGCATTCTTTTGTTTTTACTGGGCATTGAGGGTAAAGCAAAAAGGATTTATAACATGGCTAAATTAGCCTGCATTGATGGTGCCAGTTTGGCCATATATTCTTACTGTGGCACGGCATTTTGTTACTGGGCCTCAAGGGTGAAGCAAACATGTGTTGTTGCATGGCTAGACTGGCCTCCATTAGTGCAGCCAGTCTGAACAAGTTTTCTTCCTGTGGGATGGCGTTTTTACTGGCAAAACCCCAAGCTGTAACTTCGTATATGCTAAACATGGCATATATTTGAAGAGAGGGTCCCCTGAATGGCCCTCATGTCCCCTATGTGCATGTCAGTCCGAAGGATAAGAAATGAGAGATGCTGCTTGCTGTTTGGCCAACCACCGGGTGAAGCAGTGTATCCCACGTATGGGAACAGATATTCTCTTAGACAACCATTCAAAGCCTATCCAGCTGATGTCTTCGCTGAGACAGGTGCCTCATCACTAGTTCAGGTTGATTGATAATAACAACCAGCTGTGCTGATATCACTAGGGACAACACGACATAGCAACGTTAGTCACGAAGTAAACTTGCATGCCTGCACGAGGTTACACAGACACACACGCACACACGAAGAACATGCTAACACCATTCTGTAGATAGAGGACAGATACATATACATACTGTCAGCAGCTTTTTCATTTTACTAGCCAAACGCAGTAACGCAAGAGAACAAAGCACACATGGAAGTAGCTTGCAACCGCTTCATCGCAACTAACTATGAGCAACTACAGGGATGTATAAAGAACCTTTAAGGCCCTGATCATTACTAATATATAAAGAAAATATTAGAACATATAGGGAAACCATAAAAGGACTGTAGTGAATTTGCACAAAGCCATAGGCCTCAAATATGGAAGAAGGGATGCAGACTCTACAGCGCGAAGCACAGAGCCAGTGCTCGCAGCCAAAGACAAGGGCAGGTGGAAAATTCCTAATTTCCAAGGCAGTGAGGCACCTGCGAAAAAATACAGAATGAAATCCTCAATAATTGCAGCCCGAAAAGGCTCAGTTTCGTGGTCCTCGCCCACATGACCCAGCTGAGCTGAACATTGGCCTTATATTCATGGTGGGAAGAGGAGCTGTTCCCAGCGTAGCAGACAAGACGGATACATGCGTTGTCCACAGAACATTGCAACCTGCAGGCACTGTCTCAGGCTAGGTGGCTATATCAGTGGCAACAATGGGGACACACAGTGTTGCCCATTACCTTGAAAAGGTACACCGGGCACTCTGAACAGAACAGGGTTCCAGGACTGAGGAGACCCGCTCCAGCCACTCCAGACGCTGCAACCCGGGGGTGGTGAATAATGTTGCAGGGGCCAATGGTCATCGTGCAACCTTGAAACAAAGTAATAGATTGTTTTTGGGGAAGTCTCAGGCGAACCCACCTGACATAAGTGCCTCATACTGCCTCACCCCACACCCCTCTCCCCTCCTACCCTGGTACTGGGCACTATCCACTTGTCTTGTGCTCCTAGCACTTTGCTGTGCCTTCTGCTATTTCTTATGTTGGCAAATCCACTTGCAGAACTTATCACATCGTCACAAGCCTATCTGCAGCCAGCATGACTCCTGTGCCCGGCCCTACCACAAGACCTACACTCCCGAAATGGGATGATAACTTTCCTCGATCTGCCGCTACATTACTGGTAGCAACACTGGCCCTCTCCCATCCTCACCAGCCCCGGACCCTGATCCACTCTTCAACACTTGCCCTGCTACCTCCAGCATGCCGCTACGCCCTACCATTGACTACCGACTCCTCTGACAAGCACCGCCTTTGCAGTGCCATCCATTGGCTGCAGCTTCCAAGGCTAGTGCCCTCTCACACGCCACTCCTGTCTGGGCCCTCTGTGTCCTTGCCTTGTCATCATGCTCGACCCAGCAAGAAGGATATGAACTCTATCTTCCTACAAACACTACATCAATACCACAAAATCTACCATATCAGTTTAACCAGACCAGAACTACCACCTCCTGCACACCTAGAAACATTTACTAAACGCTGATCTTGCAACCTCCACTGCAACACCGTCCTTTGACTCTTGATTCCTCGGCTACACCACCAATGTAGCCTTCACCCACCAGGTGAGCCTTTTCTGGCATGCGCCCCATACCACCGGGCTGGACCCATTACACAGGGTGTGACCCTCTCTGTGCAACTAACGGACTTGACTAACTAAGCCTTGTGCTATATTTGTCTGCCATGTAATGTAACTTGTCATGATATTACTGTTCCCCTTGCCTGCTGGGTCCTTTACAACACCACTGTGCCCTGACCTGGACCAGTAGGCAGGCCCTGTCTAACTCGTATCTGTATACCTGCTGTAGCCCCCATAACATAAGGCGTGCCTTTTCCAGATTGTGCACCTACTCTAATTTTGTCCTTTGCATATTTGTATGCCTAATGTAGCCCCACCTGTAACATAAGTTGCAGCTTTTCCAGACTGTGCACCTACTCTAATTTTGTCCTTTGCATATTTGTATGCCTAATGTAGCCCCACCTGTAACATAAGTTGCAGCTTTTCCAGACTGTGCACCTACTCTAATTTTGTCCTTTTGTGTATTTGTAAACCTGATGTAGCCCCCGTAACATGAGGCGTTGCTTTTAGAGACTGTTCATCTACTCTAATTTTGTCCTTTGCATATTTGTATGCCTGATGTAGCCCCTTTAACATCAGGCATTGCTTTTTCAGACTGTGCACCTACTCTAATTTTGTCCTTTGCATCTTTGTAAACCTGATGTAGCCCCCCCGTAACATGAGGCGTTGCTTTTAGAGACTGTTCACCTACTCTTATTTTGTCCTTAGCATATTTGTAAACCTGATGTCGCCCCCATAACATCTTTTAGAGACTGTTCACCTACTCTAATTTTGTCCTTTGCATATTTTTTATGCCTGATAAAGCCCCCGTAACATAAGTCGCCGCTTTTCCAGACTGTGCAACTACTCTAATTTTGTCCTTTGCATATTTGCAAACCTGATATAGCCCCCCGTAACATGAGGCACAGCTCTTCCAGATCATGCTTTCAAGAACCACCCGTATGTTGTAACCCTTATGTGGGTTCTTGCACCTTGTAGAACGTACTTCGCACTTACTGTAACTAGCGCCTAGATACCTGAGGGCTTTGTGCGCTGCGTTTAGTGCAAAAATAAAAAATAAATAAACTCGCCGCTACTTCAGCCTTTGGCTATTCCGGGATCCAGGAACCAGTCACAATGGTCCGGGCTGCGGAAGTTCCAAGCAAGCAAGATCATGCTGCACCTGTACGGGGCAAGATGCGCAGGGGGCCATGGTTGCTCATGTATGGTCCAGTTCCACTTCTGTGCTGAACAGGCCTCTGGGTATTAGCTGCAGCTGGGCTTGCTGCGCACGGCCCGGCGCGAGGCGAACGGCCACGCAGCCCAGGAGCATGGAGCAAGCTAGCACTGCCTGCTCTCTGGGAAGTGCCAGGACATACACCCCGCTGCGGGACTTGAGCAATGACGGCTGAGCTGTGATGCAACAACCCGAGTGCATGCGAGGTCAACGCAGGCCCGGCGGATCCCCAGCAGAGGTGGCTGCTCACGCGAGACCTGTGCTCTCACCGCCCCCTAATCTCACCCTCCACCCCCGGAATTGTGCGGCACTTTTAAGAAGGTGCCTTGAGCTGATCACCTGTCCCCTCCCGGGAGGCATAGGTATTCCACCATGATTGCGGTTGGAATGCTCCTGTTTAGTGCAGCCAGCATGTCCAATATGGCCATGACTCGGGTCAGTGTTATGTTATGGTCTGTTAGCTGAGCTTGTAAAGCGCAAACGTTCGCGCGAGGGAAGCTCGGCGCTGAGATACCAGAAGCTGTGAGACAAGGTTAACAACCTGATTTATTGAAATGCGGAGTTTTCAATGACCTTCGAAAGGAGAGATGGCCAGTAGTTGCTCGAAGAGACAGAGTGAGACAGTTCCATAACTTGGCGGCCGCTACGGAAAAGGGACCGGCCACCCACCCGCGCCAAACTCACACGTGGCACTTGATATGATATGATAGGTTATTTATAATGCGTTTAATACCCACATTACCCAGAGGTTTCTAAGCACGGACCCGGGGATCAAACCTGTGTTACTCTGTGTCGTCTTGCTTCCAAGGTGGGCATGCTGCCCCTGAGCTATCCTCCCGAGTCTTGGATGGTAAAAGAGGCTTGAGAGCGAAGGAGGCGGTTGGGCGCATAAGGGCGGTATTTGCAAGGAAGGTACTCAGGCCCTGAACCATTGAAAGCCTGATTTTGCCTGATTTAATGCCATTTTTAGCACTCCATGGGCTTTTCAAAGTTTGTACATGTGGAGTAGGGGCACAGAACTGAACGACTGTTTCTGCCTTACATTCCAGCGCCGACTAAAAAAACACACAGCTTTAGGCCGGCATTGTGACGTCCCCGTAGTGTGCAGCGCATGCGCGAGCCTCGTTCCCGGCCGCGCATGCGCAGAGGAATAAACGGCGCCTGTGCGGCGGTTCCCGCCGGGACGCGGACCAGGCAACAACGCGTCCCGCATCGTCCTTGCATGTGTGTCCGGTGTGCGTGCGTGCATGCAGGAGTGAGTGCGGGTCCCTCCCCCGACCCTCCGGGGGTGAGGATACAACAGGCATGACATTTTCATGCCGGTCTAAACCTATTAAGTTCCTATGGAATCCAGTATAGAAACCTAGGAATCCACTGTAAGAGCTTTTTGAAATACAAAGTGCAAAACAAGCTGACCTGTTCTCCCCAGGATGTACTATGCACAAAGATTTGATCTGCACTCTACAAATAATGGGAAATCAGTGCCTCTGGCGCAGAACAAACAGGGGAGTCCGGGCCACTGTTCTGGCTGCACGGAGAGACCTGCATCAACAGGGGAGTCCGGGCCACTGTTCTGGCTGCTGCACGGAGAGATATGCATAAACAGGGGAGTCTGGGCACTGTTCTGGCTGCTGCACGGAGAGACCTGCATCAACAGGGGAGTCCGGGCCACTGATCTGGCTGCTGCACGGAGAGACGTGCATAAACATGGGAGTCTGGGCCACTGTTCTGGCTGCTCCACTGAGAGACCTGCATCAACAGGGGAGTCCGGGCCACTGTTCGGGCTGCTACACAGAGAGATATGCATAAACAGGGGAGTCCCGGCTACTGTTCTGGCTGCTGCACGGAGAGACGTGCATAAACATGGGAGTCTGGGCCACTGTTCTGGCTGCTCCACGCAGAGACCTGCATCAACAGGGGAGTCCGGGCCACTGTTCGGGCTGCTGCATGGAGAGATATGCATAAACAGGGGAGTCTGGGCCACTGTTCTGGTTGCTGCATGGAGAGATATGCATCAACCGGGGAGTCTGGGAACTGTTCTGGCTGCTGCACAGACAGATATGCACCAACAGGGGAGTCCGGCCCACTGTTCTGGCTGCTGCACGGAGAGACCTGCATCAACAGGGGAGTCTGGGCCACTGTTCTGGCTGCTGCACGGAGACACGTGCATAAACATGGGAGTCTGGGCCACTGTTCTGGCTGCTGCACGGAGAGACCTGCATCAACAGGGGAGTCCGGTCCACTGTTCTGGCTGCTGCACGGAGAGACCTGCATCAACAGGGAAGTCCGGGCCACTGTTCTGGCTGCTGCACGGAGAGATATGCATAAACAGGGGAGTCCGGGCCACTGTTCTGGCTGCTGCACGGAGAGACCTGCATCAACAGGGGAGTCCGGGCCACTGTTCTGGCTGCTGCACAGAGAGACTGCATAAACATGGGAGTCTGGGCCACTGTTCTGGCTGCTCCACGCAGAGACCTGCATCAACAGGGGAGTCTGGGCCACTGTTCGGGCTGCTGCACGGAGAGATATGCATAAACAGGGGAGTCTTGGCCACTGTTCTGGTTGCTACATGGAGAGATATGCATCAACCGGGGAGTCTGGGCACTGTTCTGGCTGCTGCACAGAGAGATATGTACCAACAGGGGAGTCCGGCCCACTGTTCTGGCTGCTGCACGGAGAGACCTGCATCAACAGGGGAGTCTGGGCCACTGTTCTGGCTGCTGCACGGAGAGACGTGCATAACCATGGGAGTCAGGGCCACTGTTCTGGCTGCTGCACGGAGAGACGTGCATAAACATGGGAGTCAGGGCCACTGTTCGGGCTGCTGCATGGAGAGATCTGCATCAACAGGGGAGTCTGGGCCACTGTTCTGGCTGCTCCACGCAGAGACCTGCATCAACAGGGGAGTCAGGGCCACTGTTCGGGCTGCTGCATGGAGAGATATGCATAAACAGGGGAGTCCGGGCTACTGTTCTGGCTGCTGCACGGAGAGACGTGCATAAACATGGGAGTCTGGGCCACTGTTCTGGCTGCTCCACGCAGAGACCTGCATCAACAGGGGAGTCTGGGCCACTGTTCGGGCTGCTGCACGGAGAGATATGCATAAACAGGGGAGTCTGGGCCACTGTTCTGGTTGCTGCATGGAGAGATATGCATCAACCGGGAGTCTGGGCACTGTTCTGGCTGCTGCACAGAGAGATATGCACCAACAGGGGAGCCTAGGCCACTGTTCTGGCTGCTGCACGGAGAGATATACATAAACAGGGAAGTCTGGGCCACTGTTCTGGCTGCTACACGGAGAGATATGCATAAACAGGGGAGTCTGTGCACTGTTCTGGCTGCTGCAAGGAGAGATATTCATAAACAGGGGAGTCTGGGCGCTGTTCTGGCTGCTGCATGGAGAGATATTCATAAACAGGGGAGTCTGGGCCACTGTTCTGGCTGCTGCACGGAGACATATGCATAAACAGGGGAGTCTGGGCCACTGTTCTGGCTGCTGCACGGAGAGATATGCATAAACAGGGGAGTCTGGGCCACTGTTCTGGCTGCTGCACGGAGAGATATGCATAAACAGGGGAGTCTGGGCACTGTTCTGGCTGCTGCACGGAGTGATCTGCATCAACAGGGGAGCCTTGGCCACTGTTCTGGCTGCTGCACGGAGAGATATGCATCAACACGGGAGACTGGCATCAACAGAGGTGTCTGGGCCACTGTTCTGGCTACTGCATTCGGCAAACTGGGAACACATCTCCTTAGAGATCTATCTGGGCCACACTATGGATTAATTATTTAGCAGAGGTATGCTCCTAATGTCCCAGGGCCCCTTAGAACTCTAATTATGGGTGGTCGGAAGGGTCTTTGTGTTGGACCCGATGGCCTCTTATGAATCTCCTCATAGGTGGGATGATCCTAGCACTGACATCTGGTTCCTGGAGTCCTCTGGCAGGAACCTCTATAGAAAGTGTGATCCCTGTATTGGCGCGCACGCACGTTTTTTCCATCACTTATAAACAGAAATATTGACTTGAAGTCATCCAGTCAAAGATCAAATCTTTTGAGTGGCATTCATTAAGACATGTGCCTGCAATGGCAGTCAGCCTCCAGTATCAGTCAGCTGGGCTGACTGCAGGAGCAGGGCCATCTTTCTGCCATTTGGACTTCAGATGTGTGGCTGGGCTGTCTCTTGGTCCCCGAGGCCCCACACCTGGGCACTCACGAGCAGAATAGCCCCTCTGTTAGGCATTGCCCTTAACCCAGGCATTCTCTCATTGGATCATTCACATCAACCCAAGAGGGCCCAGTTTTTGTCTCTGGCCCAAGATAACCACAGCATGAACCATCTTTAAGGCGCTGTGCATCCAGTTCAATAACCATTCCTTTGTGTTCTTTTTCTGAATGGTCTGTAGACCAGATTGTCTACTGGTCGGCCATGGTCCATCAATAGACACCCTTGAAAATGTTAAATACAGTGGTCTCGTGCTTCCTTCACTCTCACAGTAACCGTAGTCATTATTAATGGGTGTTTGCCATTTCATATTAGCAACAAGACAGAGCGAGGGAGAGAGAGAGAAACAGGGAGGGGGGGAGAGAGAGAGAGAGAGAGAGAGATGGAGAGAGAAGAGAAGAGAGAGACAGGTAGAGAGCGAGGGAGAGAGAGAGAGAGGAAGATAGAGAGAGAGAGATGGAGAGAGAGAGGGAGATGGAGAGAGAGAGAGAGATGGAGAGAGAGGGGGAGATGAGGAGAGGGAGAGGGAGATGGAGAGAGAGAAACAGGGAGCGAGGGAGGGAGAGAGAGAGGCAGGGAGAGAGAGAATGAGAAACAGAGAGAGCAAAAGAGTCCGGGAGAGCGAGAGAGAAGTAGCAGGGGGTCAACGGAGAAAGAGAGAATACATTGATGTTTTTTTCGACCGAATATTTTTCGAAATCATTGAACCATGGTGGCCCTAACGCCACTGGATTAATGTTCACTTAAAAAATAGTTCTAAAAGTACAAATATAAGCCTTAAGGCTCATAATCATGAGGTCTAACATTGGACAAGTCATTTTGTTAATTCTAAAAGCAGCTAAAAACCGAATGCTCCGAGAAAGCATTGACAAGGATGAACATATGGGAGCCTCATGTTACAGCGCACAGAAGACCTCAACATTCTCATGATGTCACAATCGAGCAGCCAGGCCAGGCCAGCCTATGCAACGCAGCAAAGTCAAAACTCCCTCCACTCTTCTCTGCCCGGGATATTCTATCTTTACCAATGTCATTACCAGCCCCTCAGTGCTCGTGACAGAATATCATGCCACAAGGGCATTCTGGGGGCCCTTGAGGCTAGTGTGGTAAGTGATCAGAAGGACACCAAAGTGGTTACACCGGAAATGGAAATTCCTTAAGGTCGAAGCACATGTCGTGCAGTGTATGTCACATTTTAACAAAGAGCAGGTGTTGACTACAGTCCATAGACGTGTCTAGGGAGTGGACTGGGGTGGAACGTGCTACCTCTGGAATCTGATTGGCCATCCTATTATCCAGACCTGCGCGTGCGCGCAGGCGCGCGCTCTTACTTCATGCCACCCCTGCATAAGTCAGTGCCCCGCTTGGACCAGCCCAGTGGAAAGAATCTGGACACGCCACTGCTGCAGTCTGATATTAATTCAATAGCGTCTAATCGCTCTTTGTTGGTCTTGGAGCGGAATGGAGCCATGCACAGAGATAGATAGCAGGTGGCAATCGCTGAGCAAGCATTGACAATGCTAAAACTCTAATCCCACAGGAGGTAACAATATGTACTTAGTCACTTCTGATGGATATTAATTCGTTTCTTAAACAAGTGAAAATATAAATAGCCCCTGTGCCTTTTTTACGTGTTTCAGTTGAAAGGGCCCTGTGGCTTGAAGCAACCCACGCAGACAAGGCGCAAGAGGCCTGCTATGGATTGCTCTGTGAATAGTTAGCCACACAACAACCGGAGGTCCTCCACAGTTATGATAAGTGCCAGGCTATTATGCAAGTCTATGCAAAAAGATCCTTGGCACTTAAGGGGTTAATGGCATGGGAAAACGTGGAGATCCTGGAACAACAGCACGAGCAGCCTCCATTGCCAAATTAACTTTGACTTATTACAATGGGAACAGACAATTTAATTCTTGTATTAATATTTGTTTTTATTATTTTTGTAAACGAATATATAAGGTAATACAAAAGTGACAACCATGTATGACTCCCTTCATCTTTCAAATATCTCAGTCAAAGCTCATGCATCATTCGAAAACATACTCTCTCAATCATTTATAAATATAGTCTAATGACATCACTACACATGAACAACAGATCACAAATGGAAAACACGTGCAAAAACAGTCAAATGTGCAAAACACGCAGTAAAGTGCAAATATGAGCAATTCATGTAAACAGACGACCTCTTTTGGACCCTCCACTTGTGCTGGCAAGTTACTCCTTCTTTACAGTGCCACATCACCATGCTCCTCACGCCTACAGCGCTCGAGCCGGATGTGTGCAGTGTCCTCCAATATCGTGCAGCTGAGCACCGTCCTTTACTGCCCGGGGTATCTCCCACGACGCCCTGTCTACCCCGCCTTTAGCCAGGTCAAAGCCTGCTCTCCCGCTGAAGATGGTTGCGCGATCTTCTCTCCTGCAACGCCGCACTCGTTTTCCCGCTGTGCTGTGGACAGTTGCACGATCTTCTCCCCTGTACCGACGAACCCGCCCTTCTCCAACCATCAACAGCACTCGCTTCCACGCCTTCTGATGGGTTCTTCAGCCGCTGCCTGACTGCGCAGCAATGATAGTGCCTGTAGGCTGTTGTATTCTGCTCCCCGGCCGATGCGTCGGTGGGAAGCAGGAGAGATGAGGCCCTGGGCGGCAAGGCCCCGCTGCACAGCTCCAGCTGGAGCAGAGACACACGCACACGCTGGTGTTGGTGTCATGCCCGGAACTGCCCTCGCGTAGCAGGGGCAGGGCTTTTATTAAGAGCGCCTTACATCACCGCGTAGCGGGACGTAAGGCGTACACAACATTCATCCTTTTTTCCAACAAAACATTAACAAGAACATGGTATATTTCAAACATTGCTTTAACTGTGAGTTCTAGTGTCACTGGGACTGGAGTTCTACCATTCATAGTCTTTGAGTCTTTCAGGGGGCCTAGGAGCAGTTCTCAGAGCATAGCGTCCAACCCTGAGGGCTGACCCCTGACTCTGACTGGTTTGCTCACCTTCATCATTCGAGTCTGCCTCTGCTGGTGCGCTCTGCAACTCATCTCTTCCGCCGTCCAAGGTTGCTTCTCCTTCCTGGTGGTGCTCCTCTTCATTTGTCGGGACTGCGTCTTCCATCGGTTGCTGCTCTCCGTCCGTCCACAGTTCTCTTGGCACTGTCTTGAACCATGAAGCATTTCTTGTCACCTACTTGTGTCCCCTCATGGCCGTTATCATGGTCCCTCGCCTTTGTGTTATAGTCCACGGGACTGAGTCATACTGGATGTCCAGCTTCGACTTGGATGGGTTTCTGACCATGGTCACCTGATCACCCACTCAGTGTTTGGACTTCTTGGCGTGTCTCTTGATACTCATTCGTTCGTTCGCCACAGTCCTTCTTTGTTAAGTTTGTGCCCTGTCATACGTGTCCGTACCCCTACTCGGGAGTGTGGGATGGATGAGTTGATGATGGTTCCATACATGATGTCCGCCGGTGGTATCCCTGTGGTGCTGTGCGGTGTCACTCTGTAGTTCCTTAGGAATCTGTATAAATCCACCCTCCAATGGCTTGAGTTGGCACTGGAAAGGCGCAGTACTTTATTGAGTGCTCACATGAACCTTTCCACGTCTCTGTTAGCCTGTGGCCATCTCGGCATTATGTGATGATAGTGAATGTTAAGGTCGTCTAGGTACCTCTTGAATTCCTCGCCTTGGAACGGTGGTCCATTGTCGCTCCGGATTCGCCGCGGAAGGCTGTGATTGGCAAACATATTTTCCATGGCCGGTATGACTGCCTCTGCTGCTGTGGAGGCTACGATCTCGACCTCTGGGTACCTGGAGTAGTCATCGATTGCCACTAACAGGTACGTGCCATCCTGTATTTTGCAGAAATCGACGTTGATTGCGTCCCATCTGGAGGACCATCTCTCTGCCGCCAGTATCGGTTCGGGATTCGGTGGGGCGCCGGTGATTTGATATGGGAGGCATGTAGTGATGAGCTGCTCCACTTTTTCGTCAATGCCAGGGAGCCATACACGATGTCTGAACCAGGCCTTGGTCCTTACCATTCCCTGGTGACCTTCGTGTGCTAATGCTACGACTCTGTCTTGCATGCTTGCGGGGATGACTATTCGGGTCCCTCTCAGTATGAGCCCTTCCTCTGTGATTGACAGGTCCTGCCTTACTGCGAACATGCCAGCGAGGAACTCTTTGGCTTCGGCCGTGCGGTTGTGACTATTCCGTAGGAATGATTTCCATTCAACAGAGATGACTGTGTCTTTTACCAGATCACAGCAGGGGTTGGCTTGCGTGGCCTCCACAATGTCTTTGATGCCGATGGCTCTTAGTTTCATCGTATCAACCACGTTGCAGATGTGTTCCTCCGTTTCCTCAGCCACGTGGATTTCCCCTGGCGTGGCAGCTCTTGGGTGCCTAGATATAGAAAATCTGCTGGGTTCCCGCTGCCAGGTTGGTATGCCAACTTAAAGTCATACTGTTGTAGGTGCAGTAGCCACTTCCCTATTCTGGCTGGGGGTTGTGATGACGAGCCTGTGAATATGGGGAGGAGTGGTTTGTGGTCTGTATATGCCTTCAACTTTCGGCCATACAGGTACAGGTGAAAATGGCGGCAGCCCCACAGTAATGCGATTGCTTCCTTTTCTATAGGGGAGTACCATTGCTCTGTCGGTGTCAAGGCGCGCGAGGCGTATGCGATCGGCATCAACTCTCCTGTGGCAGCTACTTGGATTAGGTTTGCCCATAGGCCCACCGGGCTGGCATCGACGTATAGTTCAGTCGACAGTGAGGGATCGTAGTAGGCCATGGTGGTGTTGGCCGAGAGCGAGGCCTTGATCAGTTTGAATGCTTCCTGGCAGGTGGGGCTCCAGACCCATTTCGTGCTGGCCTTGGTGAGTTCCCTCAGAGGTTCTGACAATGTGGCCAGGTTAGGGATGAATCTTCTGCAGTATGTTGCCATTCCTAACAAACTGCGTACCTCTGTTGGCGTGGACGGGGGTGAGGCAGCACGGATGTCCGCTACTTTTTTTTTTTGTATATCCAAAGAACGAGATCTCTTCCTTTAGGAACTCACACTTGTCCTTGTGGATTGTTAAGCCTGCACTCTCTAGCCTGATGAGTAGCATGTTGAGTCGTTGTATGTGCTCTTCCTTGTCCCTTGCATGAATGAGAATTTTGTCGCCTACATTGAGTACCCCCGGGATGCCACGTATCACCTCCTGGATGGTCTGCTGAAACACTTCGGCCGCAGAGGAAATTCCGAAACTGAGCCGTTTGTATCTGCGCAACCCTATGTGAGTGGAGAATGTCGTGATGTACCTGGAGTCCCGGTGGAGTTTCAGTTGGTGGTATCCAGCATTGAGGTCGACTTTTGAGAAGATTTTCGAGCCTGTGAGGTCCGCTATAATCTCATCGAGGGTGGGGTTGATTTGTCACTCCTGCTGTATTGCCGCATTGGGGAGGCGCATGTCAATGCATATTCTCACCTTACCCGGTTGTTTGGGTTTCTTGGTTACGACCATGGGTGACACCCACGGTTTTGGTCCGGTCACCTCTTCAATGATGCCCGCTTTCTTGAGTGCATGGAGTTCTTTCTCGACCTGATTTCGTATGTGGAACAGAGTTCTTCGATGGCGTACTGCTCGCGGTTGAATGACTCATCAATGTGAAGTTTGATGGACTTCCCTTTTAGACATCAAATGCCCTTAAGGAGGTTCGGGTATTTCCCTCAGTATGCCGTTGATGTCCTGTGTATCTGTCACATCACAGATAAAGCTTATGAGTCCCAGGTCCTCTGCCGCGTCTCCGCTCAGTAAACACTAAATTCCTGCATTTACGACGTATATTTTCAATTGCAGTGACTTAAACCTCTGCTGAGGGTTGTCAGGAATCGTCCTATTACGGGCAGTGGAGTTTTCAACCCATATGCAAACAACAGCGTATCCGTCGTTTTTAGGATTGGTGTGGGTCGTAGTTTTTTTAATGCAGTCAGTGGCATGACATTAACGGATGCCCCGGTGTCTATAGTCATCTGCGTTTCTTGGCCTTGGATGGCCACTAGGCATTTCCATCTTCTCACTCTTTTCGTGGGTGTCGCGCCTCCATAGTCCAGTGCTGAGACCAGGTATACCTTTTTCCCTTTTCTCCAGTGCTCGTTAGCTGCTTCTTTCTGAGATTGTGCATCGTTGTCCCCTTCCTCGTCAGTTGACGAGTTGATAGTCTCCACTCAGCGGGCACTGGCTTGTTTCTTCTTCTTCCCCGTGATTTTGTCTTGAGGCGTTTGAGGGTATTGAGGTGGCCCAGACGATCTGCATACTTTTGCATAGTGGTCTTTTCTGCCACATGCACCACACGTGGTGCCTTGGGCCGGGCAATTTCATCTCCCATGGCAAGGTCCTCCGCACCACCTGCACTCAGTGGGTCCCGGGGTTCTTGGTTGCCACCGGGGGGGGATTGCTGCCGCCGGCCTCTTCCCTCGTGTATTGACAGTTTGTGATCTGGGCCACTGTCGCCATCGTTAGTACCGGTTGGAGTTTCTGCGGGGTCGTGCCCATGTGCGCTGCTCAGGCATGTGACAGCTCCCTCTGGTGCTTGAGTTCGAAGATTCTGGTCAGAGATATGCCTTTTTCACTTAACACCATTCTCCTTAGCTTCTCCCAGTGTATCCCATTGATGATCTGGCATCGGATTTCTTTTTCAACGTCGGCAAATTCGCAGGAGATTGCCAGTTTTAGTAGTCTGGTGTGATAGGCTTCAAGTGTTTCGTCCTCAGACTGGATGGTAGTGCAGAAAATGAATGTTTCATAGTCTGAATTGAGCTGGGGTAAAAAATGGGCTGTGAGAGCGTCTTTGGTTTGTTGGTAGACGTCGGAGCCATCTGATATTGCCAGCGAGTTGAATATGCGTAGATTCCCGACATTAAGTAGGAGGTGTGACCTAATTTTGCGAGATGTGGTAATGCCCTTACAATCCATGGCGATCTCGAACTTTTGTATCCACAGCTGCCAGCAAGGACCAACTGAAAAGGGGTCGGTGTATGGGTCGAAAGGGCTGAGTGACATCGCTGTCCCTCCTTGCGAGCGCACGTGTGGCGTGGATGGTGACAAGTTGGCAGCCATTCTGGAGGGCGTGCTGGGCCTGGGAGTGGAGATGCCCGTTGCCATTGTGCGTGGATCTGGTGCCTGTGTGTGCGCACGTGTGATGGTAGCCCCTCACCTTGGTAGGCAGCATGTGTCCCTTCTTGTCTCCCACGTCGTGTGTCAGGAGGTGGGACACGAGGCTCCAGTGTGTCTCCAACCTTGTGTCCCCAACTGCAGGGCTAGTGGGCCTCAGGAAGCCTGCCAGTTCGTGGTGGGCCTACAGGTGAACATGGAGATGGCCGTTGCGTGAGATTCATGATGTGGGTCCAAGATGAGTTTTTTTTTTTGGTTCCAAAAATTGTGCCCGTGCTGGGGGCTTTATTCACTGGGCGTCGCGTGTGACATTCGCTTTTACTACCTCATCGCCAGTGTTGTATTCTGCTCCCCAGCCGATGCGTCGGCGGAAAGCAGGAGAGATGAGCCCCCGTGCAGTAAGGCCTCGCTGCGCAGCTCTGGCTGGAGCAGAGAGACGCGCACACGCTGGTGTTGGTGTCATGCCCGGAACTGCCCTCGCCTAGCGGGGGTGGGGCTTTTATTAAGAGCGCCTTTCGTCACCGCATAGCGGGACGTAAGGCGTACACAACATAGGCCGTGTCCCTCTCTGGGAAGGTAAAGCCAAAACACTTCACCGCCACTTCAGGGAACAAGAAATAAAGGCTGGCCAGGTGTGAAATCGTCCTAGCAGAGCCAATCCCATGGTCCCCTCTCTTCGCGGCAAGCCTCCCCTTCCTGCATGGTCATCTCCCACTGGGTCACTCCTGCCATGTGACCCTTTCAGGGAGAGCTCTTTGTGTTCTGTGAATGGGGGTGGGGGCCTTGGCCCTCTGCCATGTTACAAGCATGGCCCCCTAATGCCTCCTCTTCTTGGTGGCTGCGCCATACCCTATTCCGCAGTACATGACTTTGTGGAACCCCTTTCCACTGCCCACACACTTCCTCTTCCAGCTTCTCAGTGCCCCCTTTGCCTCCCCATCCCGCCCCACCTTTCACTTTTTGTTTATGTTTTACGTGTTCTCAGCAACATCCTTGTGGCATGCACTGGAACGGGTCCATGAAACGTGGCTACGTAGGCTTGATCCCTGCCTTTTTTGGGGGATAGGGTGTCCTTTCACAGCGGACACCCTATGACACTGGTCCCCATTTGTATGTTCCAAAATGCAGTCTGCGAAAATCACAACCTTGAAATAGTGACCCACCCTCCTGTGACACCCATTGCATTGCTCTTCTTGGTATAGTATAGAAAAGTAATAAACGAGACCTCCATGCAAATTGGCATGGCCAGTTGGCACGCTTCTTTGATGTGTTGGCACGCAAGGTGGGATTTGGCATTTCCGTGAGGGGATTGTGGATATAGTGTTATGCTATGTGGTATAAGAGAGGTTATGGGAGATGATTTAGGAAGCACCCATGCGCCGGGTAATTGACTTTGCATTGTTGGACTATGACTAGTTAGGCAAGAAAGCAAAAACATACTAGTGAAGGAGCTACCATGTTTTAACTTGGCAACGGAAGACAAAATTGTCGCAGGGCAGATGGAAAGGAATCTCACAGATATGTGAATGAAGAGGCTTCATCTGCCTTGTACTCTCGATGAGCAATCAACAGTTTGAAGAAACAGGGAGAAGTTACTTGCCCCTAGAGTAGTGCTGGAACATGTGGGACAGTGGAAGAGGCATCTTTTGGTGCCGGGTGGGGGCGGATAGCTCTTGAAAAGGCACCAAGATTTCGAAAAGATTTATGGGTGAGCAAACCCCTGTGGGGTGGTGAATGGGTAGTCCCTTTGCACGGGTAGCCCCTTGTTTGTTTTCATGGTGCCTAAGAACGCACTGTCATCTTTCCGTACCAGTTTCCCACCAGATGGAGTCTCATAAAAGAAGAGGAGAGACGTGGAGCCTCGCGTCTCAATGCTAAGGTAATCTACCATAGCTCAGCACGCTCTCCTGCTCTAATTGACCCTCTAATTAATAATTAGGCATTTATATAGCGCTACGAACCCTCAGGTATCTGAGCGCTGCTTATTATTACCCACGGTGTGTGGTGCTCATTTATCGACCTCGGAAGGTTGAAAGGCTGAGTTTGGCGCTGCCGGGATTCGAACCTGCGTTAACAGGCTCTGCACGGATGTCAAAGCGAGCGCTCTACTCGCTGTGCCACTTGACCGGATAGTCTCCCTTCGCTTCTTTTCTTTCCCGTTCTTTTGCTCTACTCGTTTTCCACCTGATCTGATTCCTGTTCCTCTGGGATCCTTGACCCTTGCTTGTTGCCCTGACTCTTTGCTGTGGCCAGCCTTTTGGACATTGTTCTTACTCCTCTCTTCTCCTTACGCTGGAAATCTTGCCTCATTATTTGTTCTGAACAAGAAAACTCTGCTCATCTCAATTTGCAACATTTGGAATACTCATCTTTGCTGAAGAAGTATTTTTTTTCCTTATTCAGTTTTTTGTTTTCCTTTTTGGAGATTTGCTCCGGGAGGAATCCCGTTCATAGCAAACCCGGCTGGACGGTGTGGCATCCCGAGAGGACCACCCCTACCTGCAAGAATCCCGTTTGCGACACAAACACTGTCCTAGTCCACCTGGCAAGCCGTCCATCAAACCGCAGGTAAGCCATACACCTGACAGCTTCATGCGTGTGATTTACACTGGCCATTACTAGCAAAGACAGGCTTCAGCTGCAGCCTTATGAAAATGCTATAAAGTGCTCCTATGTAGTGCACTGTTGGTGACATGGCATTTACTTGATTTGTTTCATGTTCTACCCCAGAGTACCAACTGTACATTGTATCTTTTACCTAATTTTTGGCAAAAATGTTGCTAATTGCTGGCATAGGTAAGACAACATATCTATGTCAGCAATGGTCACTTTAAATCCGGGGGCAGCTGGTGAATTCTTTAATTGGAGGGGCGTAAATATTTCCCTCAAATATGCTAGAGCGACTGAACGTAGAGAGGAAGCCTGAACCAATCTAGCGGGTTGGGGGTGTTTCTCTCCCCCAGAGATTTTTTTAAAAATATTGGTTTAAAATGGTGCATTATACAGCACACTTTCTGTGTAAAACTGGGTAAACGTTCAGACAGTTTGCAAATTACCACCAACAGTACACACAAGCATGTCTGAACACATTTTCATGATGCCCTCGCCCCCACAATATATGCCAGTATAAAAACATGTTCAAAATGTTCACACTGGCTGTGCCCATATATTTTCCATGCTGGTTGCACCAATTTATTCCAGAATTCCTATATAAGAACTCCTGTTTGCTTTGCACATAATGCCGGTTAACATACTGTAAGAAAACATGTCCTCACTGGATGTGCCAATACATGGCATTATCCCCACATAAGAACAAACTCCTGTTGGCTTTGTGTTTAAAAATGCCATTCCACAATAAGAAAATATGCCAAGACTGGCTGCATAATGTAGCCCAGTCTAGAAACATAAAAACACTTATCATGTTTACTGTATCATAGATACCCAGAGTAAAATTCCATGCCACGATAAGAAATGGCTAGACTGGCAGCACCAAAATGCCAGTCTAGCCAAATAATAACACATATAATTCTTGGTTTATTTATTTATTTAAAGACTGATATAGCGCAACATATTGCCAGAAGGCATCTAGGTGCTATGATAGTGGCAGTGAATCCAGAAAGAGACAACGACATATGAGAAATGACCAAGTTGGAGAGTCAGAACAACAGATAGGTTTTCAGTGCCCTGTGAAAAGGAACATATTCCTCAATCGCTGCAGGAAAAGGGGGGAGTGGATTCCAAAGTCGAGGTGCCAAAACTAAAAATGGCTGACCCCAAGCCGGGGCCCCTGAAACTTTGGAACTTCCAGAAGCAGCTGTGATGCAAAATGGAAATGTCTGGTAGGACAGTAATGTTTAATCTTCTTCTTGAGGCATTCAGGACCAGAATTATGAGTAGCTCGATGAGTGACGCAAAGCGCCTTAAACTCTATCCTTGACACCACTGGGAGCCAGCACCCTCAGCGCCAGTCTGGCTGCTTAGTTCTGGAGCACCTGCATCCGCTGAATTTGGTATTTAGCTTGTCCCAAATAAATACCATTGCAGTAATCCAACGACCCCATAATAGTGGCGGTAACCACTGTAGTCCGGCATGCGGGGGGGAGCATAGGGAACATTTTCCTCAATATCTTGAACTTCCCAAACCCTGCACTACATATTGCAGAGATCTGTGTTTCTGGTCAGCCATTAGAAGTAGCTTCACCCCTAAGCTCTTAACAAATGAGCAGGCAGCAGGGCAAAGTCCTAGAGATTCGGGACAGTATTGGGCATTACAAAGGTTATCCATATTATGTGGGCCAAACACCAGGACCTAATTTTTGCTGCCATTTAGTTTTAACAAATTCCCTGCCATTAATTTGCTGATTTTGTCCAAGCAGTCCCGAAGTTTTCTGGGAGGATCAGTTAGAGGGGAGTCCCTACGAAACACTAACTGAGTGTCATCAGAATAGGTGTAAAAAAGGACTCCACACTAGGCAATGAGATTGGCATACAGGTTAAAAAGAAGAGGGGCGAGGGCTGAACCTTGGGGAACCACACAGGACAGCCCTAAAGTGGGTTAAAAACATTCCTGAAAGGAGCTAGTCTGAGACCTGCCCCCAAGAAATGATCTACCACCCCAGCTTGCTCCAGTCGAGTTAGTAAAATGTCATGATGTACTGTGTCGAAAGCTCCGGAGAGATCAAGGAGAATAAGAACTCTTGACTCTCCACGGTCTTGAAGAAGAGCTAAGTCGCCCAATAGTGAGATTACAACAGAATCTGTTCCCATAGTGGGACGGAAACCGGACTGAAATTGGGTGTAAGCAATCGTTGTCTTCCAGGAATCTCGAAAAACTGAGCAGTGATAATTGCCTCCATCAGTTTCATGATAGCAGGAAGGAGGGAGATGGGACGGTAATTAGCAGCCTCCAGGGTGTCTGAATTAGCTTTTTTCAGGAGGCGAGCGACAACGACATGCTTCAAAGAAGCAGGAATAGTCCCCATTGTGAAAAAGTACTGAAGGGCGTTATTGAACATAGAGATGGCCCTTTGCAGGAGACCTTTTAAGATCCGAAGCGGAAACTGCGTCGTAGGGTGAGGCCAATTTGAGGTAATGTAATTCTCGCATTATAACACCATCGTCCACTGGTGGGAGATAAAAATTGTTTAGCTGAGGGGGATCAGAGATCGCGTCAGCCTGCCCGAACAATGGCTCACTGAGCCCATCAGCAGATTGGCCATTCACGATTATTTGGCTGATTTGTTCATAGAAAAAAGCGCTGATTGCATAACAATGTGACTGAGCATCATTTAATTTGGCCTGCTTCCTAGAGGAGGGAGCAGATAGTTCTGTAGCAACCAAAATCATGGTTTATCATAGATCCTCAGTAAAGAAACATTATACCACAGTAAGAAAGGGCTAAACTGGCTACCCCAAAATGCTAGCCTAGCCAAGTAATAACACATATCATGCTTGGTTTATCGTGGGTGCCCAGTAAAAAAAAGGCATGCCACAGTAAGAAAGAGCTAGAATGGCTGCCTGCAAAATGCCATTCTAGCCAAGTAGTAGGACTTAACATGTTTGCTTTATAATCAATATCCAGAAAATGATGTCACGCCACAGTAAGAAAGGGCTAGACTAGCTGCCACAAGATTCCAGTCTAGCCACGTGATAACACATCGTCATTTCCTTTAGCAACCCGCAGTTGATAAAAGAAAGAATGATGATTGTTTACTGGGCATCAATGAAAGATGCCCAGTAAAAAATGTGTTATTGATGCACCACCAGCCGATCCCCGGCTCAGCACTAACACACATGCATGCGCCATTCACAGAACACATTCACTTGCTCATTCCATTCACACACAGCATTCACTCACTCATTCACACATGCACCATAATAAATTCACTGATTCACACACATAATGCATAAAAAAATGAAAAGCTTACATGCACAAAGCCCTGGCCGATCATCATGCAGCTCCGCCGCGGACTCCATAAAGCCCTATAGCTCCCGCACAGCACAAACAGAAACCAGGAAGTGCTTTGCACATACATGCAGGAGCCGAAGTGCTATTGATGCAGCACCCCGACCCATTTGTATTTGCGGGATGACGATTAGCACTCCTTGCACATACAAACGGGAAGCACCCCAGCATGCATCCCCAATGGGCAGTGGGCAATGTAAGGTTGGGGGAAGCAAACAGCAGCAGAATTCGCCAGACAGCACCGTGCCTCAAATCTGACCTTGACTTGCTTATATTATCAAAGCAACACCTGGGTGCTGTGCAATCTGTACTATAGTTTTCCCTCTTCACGATGGCCACCCTCATCCTCGACACCGGAGTGCCTCTGAGGGTTGCCATGGAGCTACACTAAAAAGGCTCTGATTGGCTATCTGCGTGTGAAAGCGGGCTTATGGGGAGCCGGTAGGCGAGAAAACCGACCCCCAACACTAAGTCCCACACAAAGGCCCCTGTCTGGCCCTGTCTGAAGCTGGTGGGATCACCTCTCCCTGCAGCTACTTGGCATCCCTCCCAAAGGGTTCATATGGACTTAATCCCCCACATGATCTGACCATGGACAATATCTTGACTTCAATTGCCCTGGATACCAATTATGGATCTCATTGGTCCACCCACCTTCCTTGGACACTATGGGCCTCATCACGAGTTGGGCGGTAGTCCCTAAATGCGGCGGTAACAGTATTACTACTGCATTTAAGAGCTGGCCCGATCACGAGTCTGGCATATTTACAAATAAGTGGAAGAAATGCCCATACTGAGCGCAATTACCACTGGTGGTATTACTGCACGGTAATTGCGCCAAAAGTTCCCCATTGGGTCCAATGGAACCAATGGACTCAATGGGGAATGGAGACTTACAGTTAGCGCCCAACCCGATACCGCTGGACCGGTGGACGCTAATATAGTTGGACGGTATTACAGCCCAAATACCGGCCAACTCGTGATGAGGCACTAATACTGCTCAAATTGCAGCGTGCTCCTTTTCATACCTGCCTGATCTGTAACGTCTAATCTCTGCACCAACAGTACTATGCATCGCGATGTGCCTTATACTGATTGCCACGCCACTGCTCTCATAATGCCCTGCTTCAAAAGAAAAACGAAAACAAATAATGTATAACTCTTTTCTATTTTCTGGTGTGCTTCCAACTGTGCATCCACCATTTTGTACTGCCTTTGAGTGCTTTCTGGCTAAAATCGAATTAAGGTCTGCTTCCACCATTTTGTGCTGCTTTGAGTGCTTTCTGGCTAAGATCGAACATAAGTGTGCTTAATGATATGTAAATCTGGGCATTTCCAGCGTACTCTCTGATTTCTTTCTGCTTGGCCGCCTGGTGGTGATTCTATTGTTGTATAGTACTTCTGACCCTCTCCCCTGCCATTCTCTGCCCCCCCCTTGTCTCTGCCCCCATGGTGCTCTGAGTCTCCCCTATCTTTTCTAACTGCTCCTCAATCTCATATCCTCCCTCTCTCACATAGCCTGGAAGGAAGAAACTAAAAATGGCACTCCTGAGTTCCAACCCTGGTCTGCACATTTTAGACACCTACATCAGTGCTTCCTCCAGACAATCACTAACACCCTCTTTGCTGTTCCTTCTACTAACCTATGGACCCCCATATGGTCTCTGTCCTCTCCCCTTTTTCCTCCCCACCCATTACTTGCGGCACCGGATGGGAAGTGCTCTTGGCTCACTTTGCATCCTCCAAATGCATCATTAATGTCTATCCCAATGGCACTCTCATGGCCCAGGGCTCTCAGCCCAACCTCCTCCTTCTTGACAGGCATCTTCCTTCTCTCTTTTACTTCTCCCCCTCTCCTTCCACCCCTCCTTCCCTCACCCCCCTCTCTGCTCCCCTTAGTGGTGATACCCCACCCCTGTGCCCCCTCACAAATCTTTTAAAGGGAGCAACCAGCTTCACTTAGCTACCCTCAATTCTCGTTCTGCTATCAAACACTCCTCTCAGATCTGTCACCTCCTTGAAGACCTTGACGTCCTTGCTCCACTGAGACATGGTTGATGGCCAGCTCCGTCACTGCTTTTGACACTCTTCTCCCTGAGGGCTACACGATCCTGTCCAACCCCAGGCCCACCCGGCCTTGTGGTGGAGTGCCTATAATCTTCCCTGAGTGGGTTCCTGCCTCCATCATCCCCACTTAAACCTACTCATCCTTTGAAAGCGTAGTCTGCAGGCTGTCTGTCTCACCTACTTTCTCTCGCTACCATCTACAGATCCCCTGGAACGTCCACCCTCTTCCTGTCAGAAAGGGCCGACCTGTCCTTCTCGCTTCTTGCCTCCTCCCCCAAACCTAACTTCCTTGGGGACTTCAACATCCATCTCAACTCTCCTGATGTGGCACTGTTCTCTTATGCGACCTCTGCGAAACACTCTTTCGCTCACTATCTTTCCCTCTGGCCCAACCCACTCTGCCGGACACACCTTGTATGCTCTCATCTCAACCTACATCCCTCTCCCCAACCCTGTCACTACCATTCTGTCCTGATCTGACCACGCTCTCCTCTCTTCCCACCTTGACCTCCCCTGTCCCCTGATGCCTCCGCCCGCACTGCCAGTCTCCTTCTCAGTCATTCGACCGATGAAGCGTGTGTCAGTTGCTGAATTTGCAAATTCCTTCACCTCTCCTCTGCCCTCTTCACTAGGTTCTCCTTCTGGCTCTGTTCTAGCTAATCTCCATTTCTCTAGCTCTAACTCCCTGGACATCCTTGTCCCCATCATGGGGATCCACATGAAGCCTGCCTTCAAATGCAACTCTTGGTATGACTCTGACTTGGCAGCTTTGAAACGCAATGAAGCACTCCATTTCGGCTCAACGAAAATAAAACGTATATGGACCCCTGCAGATCCCGGGCCTCAGGCGGTGGTTGGCTCTGTGTCGGAGTCAAGTGAAAAAAAAGGAAAGTTCCCCTTCACAGTGATCCAGCCTGGGGGAGAAGGGGAAACAGGTGTGCTCCGTGGTTGGAGCCTGAAAAGGAAAAGAAACATCACTACAGCGCCAAGAAGCTCCACATCAAGGAGGCCGAGCACTTGAGCCTCCTGCCCCATGTGCACTGCACATTTGCACTAGCATCATCACAGCCTGGGATCCTGCACGCGCTGGACTTCACAAGCTGGAGACCCTCCCCGCGCAGCATTAATAGACATGTGTAAGACGGGAGAGACTGTGCGTACCCCTGCAGTGCCACCGGGCCGCGAGAACAGTGACATGCATTTCCCTCCGTGGTCGGAGCTAGCGAAACAACCGGGTGAAAAGAAAGATGGCTGCCGCCTCGCCGCCTGAATGAGAAAGGGTCTGGTGCACTCCCTGGCAGGAGCGAGCTGAATGAAGGAAATGGGTAGTGGAACTCATTTCAGACCGCGCGTTGCTCAAAATGTAAGTGTGGAAAAGAAATACAATTAGCAATGGGGGAAAGTAATCACACCACGCATAGTGCTTGGGAAGGCAAGATAAACTGCACTGTGCGCAAAGCGTCACTACCTCTACAAACAAGATGACTTTGTTCTATTTGGCACAAAGGAATTCTGAAGTTCCACAAGTTCAAACGCGATTGCACGTTACTACTTCCATGCCCAGATGCCGTGTACTGCCCCAGGAGTGGGTGGTTCTAAGAAATCAACGGAAGCCGCGCTGGATTCACTTCTAGTGTTGTGTACACAATGCATTCCTGTCATGGTGGCAACAAGCAGAGGTGTTGCTAGGCCTGGAAAAGATCCGGGGCTAAGCTAATGCTGGGACTGGCGGGATTCGGGGCTAGCTATAGCCTTTTGTTTGTAGTCCCTGAGCTTCTATCCGGGGCTAAAACCAAAAGACCCAGGGCTATAGCCCCCTCAGCTTAGCCCCCCACCCCTCCAGCAACTCCACTGGTGGCAGTAGTGTCTCACCGTTTCCCAACATGTACCAATCACCCAAAGATGAGTTGTTGCAGAGGAGTGGGAACAAGCCAATGCATCTTTTGTAGCACAGCAAGCGTATGCATGAGGCAAGCAGGACACCGTCCGTAAAAGCGGAAACGATGCACCGGAACCCAATGATAAACGATGTGCTGGGAAAGGGCTGGTGGTGGTCCACCTTATTCTGGTTCGGTGGGTTCCTCAAAAACTGCCCTGATGACAAGTAGGTGGCCCCCGTTCCTATGCGTCTCAAGTCCCTCACGTGTCTGTGGCTCTCACCCCAAGAGAGTGCTCATGCGGCCAGGTCAGGAAGATGACCACAAGACCGCCTGCCTAGGGGAGTGCTGCATAGACACCCTGCCAATCAGTGTCTTGCTGCCCCTCACCCGCCACCTAGAGGAACGTGACTACTGCTGGGGGAGAGTAAGTGAACATGCCCTGCCTGGATGAGGGAGAGACAGAGGGCGGCCTCCTGCTGCCGTGCGAAGACATGTGACTACTGCCTGGGGGAGTGGGGCCCAGACACCATGCCACCAGTGTCTCATTGCCCCACATCCCGCCGCCCGCAAGGTTGTAACTCCTGCCTGGAGGAGCCTTGTTGCTGTGTGGCAGCGCCTCTCCAAAACCAGCCTACCATCATGCTAGCACTGACCTTGGCACAGCCCTCCACTGAGAGGGTGCTTGAGCGGCCGAGAAGGGGGGTGAGTAACATGCTGCCACCCATGCCCTATCAACATACAGAGGCATTCCCTCCTGGAGGAGCCTGAAAGTGGCGCAGTCTAGATGCCGTGCTACCAGTGTCCTGCTGCCTGCCCTAACATCAAGTGACCAAACCAATGTGGACCCCGGTGCCCAGGTTGTGGCTTTGCCGGCCACTGAACTGTACTATCGACTGTCCTGAACTGAACTAATACAAATTTGGACTGGTTTCCTGCAGCCTCCCAGATGCTTAAAGAGGACTCAGTAAACATGTATTTAGATGGTGTGAGCCTGCATGTAACTTATATGCTTAAAGTGGTCCCTTTAAAATGGATGCAAAGCTGTGCTCAGCAGTTTGTCGGCATGCTCTATAAGATGGCAATAGCGGACAATGGTATCATTCAGTGGTTGAAGTTCCGTTTCTCTCATGTGTAATAAAGTCTTAGAGTGGGGGCCCTAGCAAGCTTGCAGCCAAGATGGCCGCTTCCTTTTGAGCTCTGTGCATGGTCTGCATTGCATAAGGGGGAGGCCAGCACCATACCCACCCCATAAACCGCCAATCCTTGTGGCGGGGCACACGCACATAAGCACCGTCCACCATCTTATCGAGTTTGGGCTAAAGGAGCACCCTGCGTGAGTCCCGAGGGTGACGAGACAATGGCATAAGCTCGCACTGCCGGTGGAACCCGGGCAGGTGTGGTGAAGAGACCCGGCGCTGCTTGGACCTGGGAGCATTGTAGGACCAGCGATCGTCGGCAGGACCACCGGGGGCCTGGTACCCACTCGGCAATATCTAACATGTGGCTGCACTCCTTCAGAGCCTGGATCCCTGAGGCGGCCGGTGGAAGGCACGTCGGTGGAGAGGTGGCTCCCCTGCTTGGAACGGAGAGTGGTGCTGGCCTGAATTGAGAGGGGTCGCCTTGTGACACCGGCAGCTGGGTGCCTCTCTGGGTGATTGGAGGCCTCCAATCTCCCCAGCGCCTGGGCCGGCAAGCCCGTATGCCCCCCGCACATTCCTATACATGTGGCTACCACATTCAGCATAGAGTGCTGCTCCTGAAATGGAACTCGTCCCGAAACGAGAGACTTTTGGCCCCAACGATTGGCACAGCCCCTAGTGAACAAAACCAAGTCACACACTCGGGCGTCCTGGACAGGAAATAACGCTGACCTTGGAACTGGATGTGGCACACTGCGGCGACGGCCCAAACTGTGAGTAAGCCCCCTGGGACATCTGCAACTGTGCGCCCCTCTCCCACTGTGTGGCATTAACTACCCTCTGCCCCACATCCTAGCTGACCAGCTTCCCAGGTCAGCTCCATTCACCTGGACTGGCCTTATACTGGGGGGATTTATTGGAAAGAAACACTGCTGTTGCACTCCATGTGTAATTAGCAAGTCTCAATTTAGACAGAAATAGTCTTATACCGGGGCTACCACCAGGGTCAGGAGAGACCTTTTTTCTTTTTTCAGCAGTACTGGACCTCTGGTGCGGGTGACCTGACCTCCCCTTTTGGTGTAGATCCTACAGGGCAATGCCACTGCGAGAAGTACAGAGCTCACCTGGGCATTGAACTGTGGAACATTGAAAGTGGTATTGTATGGCGAAGGGTAATAAGCACCAATCCCACTTCCCATTCTCCCAGAAGGAGGGTCTAGGTGGTGGGGGAGAGAAGATGCTGATGCCCCGTGACACCCCGAACAGGTCGAGTCAGTTCAGCCGAGATGAGGCTTCCTTTAAACCTGTTGAGGGCGCCCCAGCGTCGGAACTCTGCCTAGTGCTAGGTGAAATGAGGTCCAGCTTTGCATCCATCAATATGAAACTCGACAGAGTAGCATGCAAGGTGCACCGCATGCAGGAGCGAATCGAGAAGGAGAGTAGTCGAATATCCGAGGCAGAGCACAGAGTGGGGGCCCTGGAGGATACCTGCAGAGAGGTGACACAGGCAATCCGCTCGCTACAGAGGGAAGTCACTGCAATCAAAGAGAAGAACGTGGGATTGGGAGGCAAGATCTCATAGGAACAACATCGGAGTGGTGGGGGTCCCGGAGTCAGTCCCACAGCAAAATAAAGAGATCTTCATGGAAAGGTTCATCCAGGAATTGCTGCATGCACACCTGTTGTCATCACAATTCTTGGTGGAAACGGCACATGGTGTGTCACAAGTGGCCCCAAGGCCGAGCCAGAGCCACCGGCCAATAATAGCTCACTTATTAAATTACAGGGACCGCAACACGGTTCTTCGCAGAGCCTGCGAGCTTGGCGACTTGCAATACGACAACACCCGTGTGTCCCTTTACCCAGACTTCACCCCATCGGTACAGAAGGCTCGCCTCTCTTTCCTGGTGGAAAAATGCATCCTGCATGACCGTGGATTACAATACGCTATGCTATATCTATCAAAGCTGTGCATGCTACCTGAAGGCAAGGCACATTTTTGTACTGACCCCGGGGCATTGCAGTACTTCCTACAGGCATTGGCGAAGGAATGAGAGGATACTCAAAGCAGATCTCTGTGATTATGTCTTAGTACTCGTCTGAGATTGAATACTGAAGAATTCGGGGAAAGATCGCCCCGGCCGACTGAGACTGCTATGGGCGTCGCTGTTCTAATACTGACATGAGTCATTTTTATTTTTTGGTGGGTTATAGATAAAATGGCCCATGTAACGAATCAGTACAGTTGTTGAGCAATGATGTTATTATAAGGACCGCCCCCTGAGGGCAGATGAGGCGGGCAGGCCCCTTGGGTAGTGGAGTCCGGCACCCCCAGGCTGTGGCCCACGCTGGTCTGTATGTTGGGGACGGGATGTGGTTGGAACATTTCACTGCTAGTTGGGGGTGGGCCGTGTGGGCAGGGGAGGGTGCATTGGGAGGCAAGTGTGAGCTTGGGGGGATGGAGGGAGGAGAAGGGGGAGGGAATGTTGCGAGTTATTTTATGGAAATGATTTATGGCTCTTGTGTTTAGGTTTCAATCGTAGTGGGGTGCGGAGTGTATACATAGGTTAGGCTGGTCTGTCCAGAACAACTTGGGGTCTATGGCTAGATGCAAGATACTAAGCTGAAATGTGCGTGGGCTAAATAACCTGTGAAAGGCCGCAAGGTGATCCAATATTGTAAAAGACATGGAGCCAAGATGGCCCGGTTGCGGAAGACCCACCAAGTTGGAGAGGTGAATGAGGGGGTCGCCAGGTTCTGGGGTGCCTGTGCAAATATTACACCTCCTACTCCACATACTGTCATGACACTTATACAGAAGTCTCTCCAGTTTAGTACCATGGAAGCAGTGATCGACCCAATTGGGAGGTTTGTGATTGTCTCTGGATGTTGGGGGCACAGGCTAGCGAGGTTTGTCAATATCTATGGCGATAATGTGATGACCCCTCTTCTTTTGAGTGACTACTATCCAGGTGTCACAAATACCTACCTACCAATATGGTGTGGGTGGGTGATCTCATTGTCATCCTAGACCCAGTGAGAGATAGATCAGCTGGTGGAATTTGCCCATTATCTCGGGCAGCGGAGATGGTGCAGAGGTGCATGTCTGAGCTGGGGATGGGGGATGTGTGAAGGTTGCTCCGTCCAGAGGGTAGGGAATATTCATTCCACTCATCTGTCCATAATACCTTCTCGCGCCTAGACGATATGCTGGTGAGTCCACCGCTGGACGATCGACTGTATCCTTCTCCCAAGAACACTGTCTGACCACTCGCCTGTTCTCTGGTCCCTAGACGTGGGAGTTGAAGGTACCCCTCGGCCCTTTTGGAGATTCAAAGCCACAGCCCTATCCAACATAGTATTCTAAGGTGAAATACGTAGCCTCGTCAAGTTATATTTCCAGGAAAACTTGGGTTCGGTTTCCACAATGAGTTCCACATGTGAGGCATTCAAGGTGATCCTGCGGGGGAGGAGGGGTCTGTCCCTGGAAATGGGAATGCTGAAGAAGACTCAAAGACAATTAACTGAAGTAGAGGTGGAAATCAAGGACTGTGAAAATGGGGTTGAGGAGGAGGATGCTGACTCCAGAGCCGGTGTGAGGGATGCACTAGACACTTCAATAACCTAGCAGAATGCGAGGTCAAACACCTGGCCCTCCCGGCAATCGTTTGTCGATATGGGGAGGAGGGCCAGCCGGGCAGACTGTTAGTATCAATGATCCGAAGCCAGGGGGGGAGCTACGGATATAGCCACAGTACGCGCAGAGGACGGTATTGTGGTGGTAAAAACAGATGCCATACTCGACACCTTCTGCCAATACTACGAACTTTGATCAGCTTGTACGTATCTATGGGGTCATTACCCATGGAAGAACTAGCGAAATACGTGAGCGAAGTGTCCCTGCCTGTGATACAGAGGGAGGCAGTCGAGGTGCTGGCTAAGCCTATTACGCATAATGATATCATACTGGCAATACAAGCTTTGCCTTCCGCCAAAGCGCCCGGCACGGACAGCATAACGGCAGAATTTTACAAGGAGCTGGGCCCAGAGGTAGTTAAACATCTATTGTCCATGTGGGAGGAGGCGATGAAGGTGGGGCAGCTAATCGAGAGGCGATGGTCCCTCTGATCTTGAAGCCTGAGAAGGATCCTCTCGACTGTGCCCTATCTCTTTGCTGAACCTAGACACTAAAATCTTTGCCAAGGTGCTGGCAGATCGAATGCTCCCTTATGTTTCGACCATTGTCCATGTGGACCAGTGAGGCTTCATCCCTGGGAGATCGACTTTGCTGAACCTGCGCTATCTCTTCGCCATCCTGGCTCAGATTGACCCCAAGGTACAGGCAACAGCACCACTTCTTGACATGAGAAAGCATTTGACTGTTGAATGGAGCTACCTATTTGAGGTATTGCGACAGGTAGGCATCCCGGAATACTATTTGATGGTGGTGCACCTGCTGTATGCTGGAGCGAATGCTCGGATAGGACTGGATGGCAAGCAATCCTGGGCCTTTAGCCTGGGTCATGGGACCAGGTAGGGATGCCCGCTTCTGCTGCTGCTCTTCGCAATTGAGATTGAGCCCTTGGCAGCCCAGCTACTTAAATTCCATCTGACAAGGGGCCTGGCACTGGGAGGGGGTTGAGAATTAGTGTCATTATACGAGGACGATGCAATCCTGTACTTCAAGGACCTGGCAATTAATTTGCAACCGCTGTCTCAGGAGATAGCGAACTTCAGTTGGACCTCGTTCCTTAAAATAAACTGATCAAAGTCGATTGTGTTCCCACTAAATGAGTCTACTGTTAAGCCCCTTGACACTGGAGGTTACAGATGGGAGCAGACATCAGCCACGTACTTAGGGGTGCAAGTAAGCCACAATGCCCAAACATTGCTGGAGGTTAACCACATAAGGTACATGCATGCTCTGAAGTCCAGGGTAAAGGGATGGTGCAGACTCCCCCTCTCACTGCTAGGTCGGATTGCGGTAGCCAAGATGATAGTGGTCCCCAACTGCCCTACATTTTCCAAAATATCCCTGTGTGGCCGGGTGTCGGTTATTTCGCTGAGTTGAAGGCACAGTTGGTTAAGTTGGCATGGCATCCACAGGCCCCCCGAGCTAACTGGGACACCCTGGATTTCCCCAGGGCATTTGGCTGCTTTGGTGCGCCAGATGTGGAGTTGTATTTTCTTGTGGTGCTGCTGTATTTCACATCCTTCTGGATGCCGGGTGCCCCCTGCTAACCTCACGTACGTATAGAAAAATGCACAGTGCGTCCTTTCACACTACAAGGGGTCCTGGTGTCGAGGAGGGTGCAGGATAAATGCAACGTCGACACAGTAGTGTGCACAGTGCATGCATGGAAGAGGGTTCTGAAGCGATTGCGGGTTGATATCCCCTTTGACCCGGGCCTTCAGCTATGGAATATTGAATTGCTCCCACCGACATGTGACGAAGCTGTAGCCCGGAAGTGGCGGGTAGCGGGGATCGAACACATGGCTGATGTATAGCCTGAGGGAACATTTTTAACACAGGAGCAATTTTCTGCTAAGATGGGCATAGGGTTCTGACACAGACTACAGTACTTCAGAATCCAGGCCGCCTTTAAAGAGTGGTCAGCGTCGTTGCCCAATATGTCACCTGCACTCCTGCTGCTAAAATACCTACTGGATCTCTGTTCGCGAGGCGGTAGGTCTCTGCGCTGTATGGGCTAATCCAACGCGATTCCCCCCCAAAAGACCCTGAAGTATAGACGAATCTGGGAGGAAGATGCTGGTGTTCCCTTCACAGATAAACAGTGGGCAATGCTCTTTGAGCGTACACATAGCAGCGCATTCAACACACAGTTACAATTAATCCAATTCAGGACCCTGCATAGAGTGTACCTGATCCCAGGTCGCCTTCATCTGTTTAATCACACCAGGGCAGGCAGTTGCCCGAGATGTAAAGCTGAACATGCCGATTTCATTCATTTGTTGTGGGTGTGCCCTAAGCTGCAGGACTTTTGGGAAGGGGTGGTGGGGGTAGTCTCCAATGTACTGGGCTGTGAAATACCCTGCACATTGTTGTGCTGTATGTTTGGCTGGCTCCCAGGGACACCAAAGCAGAGCTGGAAACTGCTAACGACATGCATGATTGTCGCAAGGAGATGTATCCTGCTGCGATGGACTAACTCGTCTCCTCCTGGAATAGGGTCTTCTTGGCTCAGGGACCTGGTCTGGCTTAGTGATACTGATAAAGAATATGCTGTTCTACGCGGGCAGAACAGACCCAAAAATATATGGGGTCCTTATGTGTCCTACCTTCTGTCTCAACGCTGCGGATCGGAACTAGGGGAGTCACTGACTGTACCGCTGGCAATGGATTTGAGTGTAAGCCATGCAGGAGAAAGAAATGCTGCACCCCAGTGTGTTTCATGAGCAAGACCTGCCCCTTACACTAAACATTACCTGTTTATCTGTTGGTAATCTGCTCATGCTGGGCTTCCATTCCTGTACCCCACGGCATTAAGGTACTGTCGAATGGTTTGAAAAAAAAAAAAAAAAAAGTCTTAGAATATGGTAGAGATGCCAACAGACCATCAGCAGTCCACCAATCCCGACTTTCACCCGCTGAATATTTACAGAATGCTTGATAAATTACGTTTGCAACTATGTGAGTCCCAATGTATGTGGTCATTGTTTTCTCCTACAATTCCCAAGTTGTCTAAGTATTGTTGTATTGTAACGGGGGGCGGGGTCAGTTCATATTTAGCGATACTTGTTTTTGTTCCTTAAGAAAAAGGAGGAGTGTGGTGTGGCCCTCCTAAGTGTATTGCCCTTTTAAGAGGTGTCATGACTATGTCATGACACCATGCTAATAAAAGGAGCTCCTTCATACACGTGCCTTAGAACGGCGGCATACTCCAAGAATTGATCTATTGTGTTTGTCTCTCATTCGTGGGCCTGCAGGCATCCTTGTGAACACAGTCCTGCGGCCCTTGCCTGCAGGCCCACACTGTGTGATCACAGTCCTGCGGGTCCTGCTAACCTGGAACTCTCAGGTCAGTATGGTGCCCAGGGTCCGCCCAGGCCACTCAACAATCTGGATGCTCCCGCCCTCTAAGGGGACCCGGCAGCCCAGGCCTGTGTTAGCACCGGCGATCATGGTCCACCCTGCAATACAATAAATTCAGGTAATCCCGGCAACCAACAAAGGTGCTGGCCCCCAGCACTGATGGGGCCGACTCCAGTGAGCAAGCCATGCCCCCCACAACAATGAATGGGCACATGTTGTCAGAAAATGTCCAGTCAATGGAAACGGAACTTATCCCTGGTAATGTAGTCATGTGGAGAGGTAAGTCTGAGAATTGTTGCTGGCACGTTTGTCTGTCTTTTCGTACGCATGGGGGATGAGGGACTGGTGAGAATACACAAACAATGCACAAGATTGATAGGCACAACAATGTTCACTCCTCTGGTAGGTGACGACTTAGGTGGTGCCCCACCCGCCCAAGTGTGAAAGTGTCCTATAAATAGTGCAGCAGTGGTGGCCCAGCAAATCTATTTCATCATAGGCTGAGCCAGTGCTTTAAGTGGCCCGGGGCCAGCCAGGACTGAGCCCTGGCAGTCTCCAAAAAGTGAGGTCATTATCCTGCCACGGCCGCAACCACGACGGGAGATGAGCCTGCCACCATGATTGAAACAGGCAGCTGTGACTGACAGAAGTGCCAGCCAGTCACAGCGTTGCCCAAACTATTTGAACGATGCTGTAGCTGGCTGGCACTTCGGTCAGTCACAGCTGCCTGCAGGAAACACTCCAGCATCTCCAAACTAACTTTCTCTCTTGACCCTTCACAAGGGGTCAGGAGATGAAGTTATAGTCCCTTTGTTGCCTGTGGGCAGAATCCCCAGGTCACCTCGATGCTGGGCGCTGCAGATTCGACCACAAAGCCCACTATTAAACAGACCCGGTATATTTATTTATTTATGCATTGTTTGTCGGATAGACGTATCCGACAAACCATGCATGAATAAAGAAACCAGTGGTGAAAAGAAGCGATGCAAAGAGGGGAACAACGGAGATACACGATCAAGTTTATTTATTTATTTATGCAGTATGTGCTGGGTGATTTATCTATTTAGTTTGTACCAAGCGTGTTGATATGCACTTAGTGGCCACGCCCATAAAGTCTTAGACCACACCCATCACGCAAGCCATGCCCCTGAATGAGGGCCCCCCCTCAATTTCTTACCCCACTTAAAGCACTGGGCTGAGCCCCCGAGACACAAATACACTTGTTGATTTGAGCATATGGATCACGATTCGTCGCCATTTTTAGGTATTTCCTCAGATTGGAAAGACAGCACTTCAGTCAAAAACACACAGATGCGCGGGTGTGTCTAACTGCTATTTCTTTTCCTCTGTCCTAATACTGCCCCTACCTACACCTTCACTTCCTTTTGCTGTCTTCCCAAAGGAACCATGTGTAACCCTTTCTTCACATAACAATGTAACTGGGCTGTAAATACATACCTGCATAAACCTAAACTAGTTACAAATTGTCCAAAACAATGCGATTAGAGCTGCCCTCAACATTCCCAGGCGCCAACACATATCCGACACTAGACGCAACATTCACTGGCTCTCAATCCCACACCAAATCTCCCTGAAAACCTTGGCTCTTACCCACAAATGCCTTCATAACCAAGCTCCTTGTTACCTGGCCAACCGATTTGCCCTCCACAACTCCATTAGACCCCGCAGAATGGCTCATTCAAACTGCCTTGATGTTCCACGTTTCAATCTCCAAAAATCAGGTGGAACCAGCTTCCCTATCATGGCAGCTAAATTATGGAACACGCTTCCTAATGAGCTTAGAGCTGAACCTTCCCTCCTGAGATTCAAACACCTTACCAAAACCTGTTTGACCGCCCAAGACATCTAGCTTTGGGCTCATTGCTTAACTGGTACATAGCCGTACCCATGTATATACAATCTGCTTGTCCTTCATTGCTATTAGTATACCTGTTAATTCTGTACTATACCTGTAAACTTTGTAATTATTGCTCCATTCTGTCTTACTTATGTTGTAACTAAGTGATGCGCCCGGTTGGCCCTGGGCCTGGTGCGCTATACAAATAAATAAATAAATAAATAAACAAGACACTACACCCAGACCTCTGAAATCACACGCTTTTAGTAAGATTCAACCGCCATGGAAATCGTTCACTCCTCCGCCAAGCCCCTAACTAGCCCATAAAACGAAATGGGCTCTCACCCACCCAAATGGGCTCTCACCCACCAAAAATGTCAAAAGTCATAATCTCGAAAACAATAATGTGGAAAAAAAAGTCAAATTTTGTATTTTTTTATTTATATATTTTTTTGGGGTCCGGGAATAAAAAAAATGGGTAAAACAAAAAAAAAAAAGGGGGGGGGACCCCCCCATTTCGAATAAAAAACGTAATAAAAAATAATTCAACTTTTTTGTTTTCGACATTTTTTTTCGAGATTTTGACTTTTGACATTTTTGTATTCGATATTATCAACCTTGAGAGCCATGTAGAACTTTCTGCTGGCCTCTGCCCGGCATGACCGCTCAGAATTTTGTATGACCTGGCCTTCAATTTAATTTGGATTCCAAGACAGATTACGCTTGCCGGGTGCCATGTTGGTCAGCATTGGGATATAGGAAAACAGTTTCATAGCAGCCGGAACAAAAAATATGCAGGGAGAAAGACCAAATGCATTATGGCTTTAGTTAGAGCTCCTGGTTAATTCTTATTTTGCATTTACTGTCCATGGGAAAGGTGGTACCAGGAAAACAAAAATGTTTTTTAAACGAGGATCATTGAACACATAAAGCTGCATTCTGAAATACACTGGCCCACCGTAGCAAAAAAGAAATCCACTTTTTGGATTGTTTTGGGATTGCTTCTGTCTTGTTTTCAAGCTTCAGATTTCTTTTGCATTTATTTAGGATTTTGGGGGGATTTTTTGCAAGCAAGGATTTATTTGTCTTGGGTTGAAGGATTTATTTTGGATTTTGACCGACTTGTTTCTCAGTAAAAAAAAAATCCACTAACACTAATTGGCAGGCACACATTTTTACTGCATTTATTTTGGATTGTTTTACAAGCAAGAATTGTTTGGTCTTACATTGGAAGGTTTGTTTTGGAGTTTTTCCAACTTGTTTCTCGGTAAAAACAATCTAGTAACACTAGGCACACATTTTTACTGCATTTAAATGTTGAATGTCAACCTAGTTTCAACGTTGGTTGCAGTTATTTAGGATCTTAATGTGGTAAAACATTTAGCTGAGTTTATTTATTTTGGATTTGATTGGTGCAATAAAAGTTCCACTGCACTTAACTATTTCTTTATCAAATAATGCCCAGTCTCTAAGCTTTATCTTCATGGTATATGAATTTTCAGCCATAGGAATAGCACTCTAGCCATTGTCTTCAATGGCTTTAGTGGCCTTACCAATGTTTGTTTTAAACGTGGCTTCAGTGTCTTTGCCAATGCTTGTTTTAAACAAGACTTCAGTAGCTTTGCCAGTGCTTGTTCTTCAATAGCTTTCTCAGTGGGACAGAGTCTGATTAAGCACATTAGGTGAATAACCAATGATATTCTCTTAAATAAGATGCATACAAGAAATGGAAACAAGAGAAATGTCAGAAACATGCAATTATGGTAAAATATTTTTGAGGTGACATCTCAACTTGGATTTAGCTACCAAGTGTGGGGTACCAGGAAAGCCACTGGTGAAGCCCAAGAGGAGAGGGTGTGCAATGTGCATAGATATGTTGTGGACCGCACAGAGAGCATTCTGCATAGCTATTAGGTTGGAATCGGGGGTACAAGAATGAATCAAGCTGCAGTGTGCATGGTCGTTTATGTATGTAGTTTCGGTGGTGAGAAAATGACAAAGTGAGTAGGTTAGTGGGGAGGGGAGGCAATTTGGGAACCTCAAGGAGTCCTGTGTCTGTGGTTGGTGTGGTCGACCAACTCATTAGTGTTTTGCTAAGTGCTCAACCAAAATTCTTGATGTCCTGTACTCTTGCCATTAGTCAGGCCAGCAGGGTTATTGTTTTTCCTCGTTGACTTAGGGTGGATTTTGGGTGGCAGTAATTCCCAATGCTTGAGGGTTTTTGTGCCCATGCTTGATCAACCAACCCATTAAGGTTTCAGTCAGCAGAAGCAAAGACAGTTATATTGTGATAAATGGGCTTCCCTTTCTAGATCGAACATGAAGGGCATGCAACAGAGCCCAAATGACACCCAGCAGTATCTGTTAAAGTTGTTGTGGTCTTGAATACAGGTGGTGGTTTTAATGCCCATGTCTGTTGCAGTGAAATTATTAGATAAACTGCCCAGATTGAGACTGGTCTCAAGAGTTTTTGCAATGTCATGCTCGGGTGGTTTATGAGCGCGTGGGCGATACTGACCCGACTGAGTCTGGTCTCTGGTCCACTTTTGTTATTTGTGATGCTGTGTTGTATTATTATTGGTGAACACTTTTGCTGTGTGTGTTGTATGTGACAACTTTGAACTAGGGCAGGAGAATTCATTAAAACATCTAAAAAAATCTCTGAATCATGTTACAGACAAACATGTTTGTTTACAGATTAGTATTTCTGATGGTAAATCGGTTTCCATTAAGTTTAACAAAACTTCAGAGAGTCTGTGGTGGCCATTGCTTTTATTAAATCAGAGAGTCTCGAAAATTTACAATTTTACAATCTCCATTATGCACCCATATACATGAAAACATACCTTATTCCGTTCAAGATACCTTAGTCCAGTGCTGATATTTTCATTCTGCTTTCTGGGACTTCCAGAGTGGATTTATAATGGAGGAATACAAGCTCCAGGATGCAAGGAATAAAACACGACCAATCTTGCACATTACAAACATAATGGGGCATATTGATATGGATGCATAGCGTTCACTGGGAGAGCTTAAAGTTTTTGCATGGGTGGAAAAACAACATGGAAAAAAGATGAGAGACTGCCACACAAATGGGTGGGTGTGGCTATTCTTTGTTAGTGGTGGAACAAACTCAAACTTCACCCTGCTGGAATAACGCCTTCATTTAAGTACACTTTCCTCCCATTGCATTAGATCAGGCATATGCAGCATTGTCCTTATCTGATAGCAAATTGTCCACCATCGAGACTGAAAAACCCCACTCATGAATCCAGAAGGTCACCTTGTGTGGTTCCCTGCACTAGAAAGGGAGATATCAGGACCCCAGGAGAGACAAGGAAAAATTAATGAAACAATTCACTGAAAATGAATGGCGGGTTGTCCCCTGCAGGAGGTATTTGGCGTGTGTTGTACCCTGACCCAAGTGTGGTGGAGGCTGCGAAGACTGCTCATACAGACACCAGACCTCCTCCGCCCAGAGTAAGTTCCAGGAGTTGACAGGCCCATTGTAGTAAAAGAGGTGCGGGTGCTCTTATTTGCATGTGAATTGACATCCCCGATAGTGACACCATAGAAAAGGAAATGTGTCTTTCATACTATAAGGCATAAAATAATTTTACATTACATGAAGTTGTCATGAGTAAGGAAAGAGACAAATAACTTTGTGTTGTGCAATGTATGGTCACTGTTAGGCCTTTTTAGAATAGTGTACTCTGCAAACTAAATCACTCCCAGGGACCTCAAATTTTGTCAGACTAGGGACAGCAAGATCAAAATGATTTTCCCATGACAAGACGCTTTAGGGAATAACCACATATCTTCCCAGCTACAGTTGGTGGACATGTTTGGTTTTTGATGGAGATGACTTAAAAAGTATGCAAATCACACAATAAACCACGCTGACAAACATCTCCTTATAGAAATATGTGTTACACGAAAAAGAAAAAAAGTTCAATTTTAGTTGCCCCACCCCATCCCCCTCCCCATTTTCACTGGAAAGCTACAAGGACCAGAAGGTAAAGTAATATAAGCCTAATCTCAATGGGGTTTCCAAATGTGCTTTCAAAACACACAACAAAATGTATATTGTGATAATAAGGTCACCTACTGTGGTCATTGTTTGACAGAGGCATGCAGCTGGTTAATAAAGAGAATTTAATTTAACTGTGCTGCTCATAACAAAAGGTGTTTTTAAAAAAAGAATGTTTCTGAGGAGAGTGGGGTTACATTTGCTAGGTGAGCAGCAGATTATAGTAAAATAGTTTTATTTTAACACTCTGTGTTTTATGTATAGTTATGCTATTCTGTTAAGTTTCTTACTTTTGAGACCTAACCACAGCATTTTAAGTGAGTGTTCTTTCTTTCTGGTTATTTCAATGGGAGTCGGCTTGTTTTGGGCTTGTATTGGAGGGGCATTCAGCCTTTCTTTCTCGAACCTTGCAACGCTGCAAGCAGCAATGGTGGCGGAAGATATGGTGGCCCTGCTGGTGGGCATGAAAAACGGGATAACTACCATAGAAAAGGTAGGTGGGAATGCACACGTTTTACGACACTTACTTATTTTAGTAATTTGTGAAGGTGAGTTGGGATTGAAGAACTGTGAGTGTAATGGCAGGGGCAGGAATGGTGAGAGTGCATTGACACATGGGGGCTCACTCCTGGCAACGGAGACTAGCAAGATGAAAGTGAAGAGCCCAATGCTGGAGCTTTGGCCCGCAGTACACTGCTCACCGCATTCACTATTCGCCTCACAACCTGCCTCGGTGCATACTAGCTGAAGCAGCAAGCTTCCCACACCAGTTCTAAATCAAGTGGCTGAAGGCAGATCTGGTTAAGACATTTTTATCACACCAGTAGTATGTTTACAACTCCAATTAAGTAATTAACTCTCGGAAGACTGCTTTGTAAAAACACTGGCAGGCACTTTGAGCTTAAAGTCTGGTAAGGCTTGATTAAAGCAAGCTCAGAGTTCCCATGAGGAGGTATTTTGGGAGGGGCAGGATCTGGGTGTAAATGGCCATAGGGATTAACATGGCCATGGGCAGTCCATGTTTGGGCAAATAACCAAACACCTACTGGCTTTGTGTGGCTAGGTGTTCACTGTTTCAGAGGTTCAGGTAAGACTGGCACCTGCCCGAGACTCGCCCATGTGTGCACCCCTACAGTCTGCCCAACCACCACCCTGCGTGTGGGCCGGTGTGTGTCTGGATGGCTCATAAATGCTTGTGCTACTATTTCAGTGTACTGGGACAGAATGGCTTCGCATCAGAAGGTGGCCATTGAACATTGCCTGGAACTGGCTCCTCAGTGGAAAAAGAGGGAACCACCAAGTGCTTTAATCTGATCCCAGTCCTGGTCCGGCAACAGCATCAGAAGCAAGCACCCCTTGAGTAAAAAAGAAAGGTGGCTGACGCCCCCATTAAAATAAATGCTTTATTTTCTCAGTCAATATGGAGTTAAATCTTAGTCTTCCTCCGGCCTCATCTCTCCCCTCTTCCCCGGGAATTCCTGTGAAGACATCTTGTGGTCAATACACTTGTAAAATTTGCAATAGACTATATGCCTAAGCCTACAGCGCTATAATGTTATGTATTGTGCTTACAAAGCTGTTTCACCAAAGCACAATACAATGTGAATGAATAACCAACTAGGCAGAAAACTAGAAAAGTGGTAAGGAAACAAGATAAACAGACCACCAAAAACAGAGAATATTATTGTGGGTGTGGTTTTATTAAATACAGAAATCTTAAAAATTTCTATATCTTGATATAGTTTTTCAGTTTTGAAAAATCTAATAATTTTTCATTCCTTATATGCACAGGGGAAAATTCTTCTTCTTACAGATTTCATGGTGAACCCTGTGAAACCAAGGGAGATGGTGATGACGGCAAAAAAAGACAGACAAGCAACTTGGCACGATGCCAGCTGAAAAAAACTGCTGGACCGTGAAGGTAGCAAAATGGCAGAAAAGGGAAGATTAACATTGGATTGTCATCGAAAAGAAGCTATAAAAGGTACATAAATGCCATTCAGAACACATATGTTAAATATATTTATTTGGAGATTGTACCGTGCTAATTTTCTACTGCGCTTCCTTACATCCAGGCATCCCTGTGCCAGGCACTTCTTCTGCTAACTTATAATGCACCTCCTTTCAAGATCTGCCTGTTGGTTAAATGTCTTTTTCCAGCTCTTTTCAAACAATTTCCACAGAATTATTCCTTTTTGCATTTCAGAATGTATCCGTTAAAGCAACAGAAATGGGCTTTGAAGAACACTCTGCTGTTGAATACCGAAAAGCACTGCCAAACACAATTGGGATCTACTGACTGAAGCGGAAGGCACCCGAGTTGTCGTTTTCTACGCAAGTCTAGTCACTATTTAAAGAATGCAAAATTCATCTTATTTTTCAAACCATTTAGTTATTGTATTATAAAATGCTACCTTGGCTGGTTCAGGGGAACTCCCTTGCTGCCTGTACTTGTTCTGGGCCCCCCTGCCCCTCTTCCTCCCTGCATTGTGGCTGGCTCCCCTCCTCCCCCTTGCTACCTCGCATTGGCTTGTGCCCTCCCCTCTCCGACTCCCTTGCTCTTGTATCCCTTTCCTTTGTGTCCTGGGCTGGGTCTGTGTCTTCCCTCTCCTCAGCTCCCTAGGCTAATCAAGGGGTGTCCCAACACTTGCCTGATCCCTGGGATGGGTCTGCGTCACCCTCTCCTTTAATCTCTGGGCTGTGTCCCCACCTCTGCCTTCCTCCCTGGTATGGGACATGCCCCCCCAGCTCCCTGGTCTGGGTCTGTGCCCCCCCCTCCTTGGTTATGGGTCCCCATCTGACTCCCCTGATCCCTGGACTCATTCTGGGTCCCCACTGGAATCCCTTGCTGCCTGAACTTGCGCTGGTTCCCCATTTGCCTCACTGGCTTGTTCTGGGACCCTAACAAAGTTCCTTACTTGCTGGAATGTGTCTGGGTACCCATCTGGCTCCCTGGGCTGGTTCCGGAACCTTCCTTACCCCCTGCTCCCTGGGCTTGCCCTGAGTCTCCATTTGACTCATTGGCTGGTTCTGGGACTGACCTGACTTCCTTGCAAGCTGTGCTGAGTCTGGGTACCTGCTTCACAATTGCTCTCTGAGCTTAGTCTTTACCTGACTTCTTGCTTACTGCTTATCCGGGTTTGACTCCCTGACTGGTATTGGTTTTTTTTAATCCATGCCTGTCCACAAATTGTTCTGGGATGCTACAGTCATGCTTGTGTATATCTACACAGTTTCAGGTTGAACCTCATTGTGCCTCTTTTAATAAATGCAACTGAATAAAAAGCAGGTGTTATTTTTTTTATTAGGTAGATAATATCCCATTAGCATTGTTTGACTTTCATATCATTTTACCCAAATGACTACTAAGACCCAATAAGTCTAATGCCAATAGGAGGGTTTCTTTTCGGGGTTATCGTTTTGGGATTTTTATAGGATTGTTTTAGGTTTGCATTGGTTTTGGCTTTGTAAAGTATATTTGGGGATTGTATTGCTTTTGGATTTTTATTGGATTGTTTGGGGATTGCATTGCTTTTGGATTTTTATAGGATTGTTTGGGGATTGGATTGCTTTTGGAATTTTAGTGGATTGTTTGGGGATTGCATTGCTTTTGGATTTGTATTGGATTGTTTGGGGATTGGATTGCCTTTGGATTTTATAGGATTGTTTGGGGATTGCATTGCTTTTGGATTTTTACTGGATTTTTGGCGGATTGGATTGCTTGGATTGTTTAGGGATTGCATTCCACTGAGGATTTCTAATTATTTTGGCTGCATGAAGCAAAAAGTAAGCTGAATGCAATCCATTGCTTGGATTTATTTGTGGATTGGGTTGCTTTTGGATTTGTATAGGATTGTTTGGGGATTGCATTGCTTTTGGATTTGTATAGGATTGTTTGGGGATTGGATTGCTTTTGGATTTTTACTGGATTTTTGGCGGATTGGATTGCTTGGATTGTTTAGGGATTGCATTCCACTGAGGATTTCTAATTATTTTGGCTGCATGAAGCAAAAAGTAAGCTGAATGCAATCCATTGCTTGGATTTATTTGTGGATTGGGTTGCTTTTGGATTTGTATAGGATTGTTTGGGGATTGCATTGCTTTTGGATTTGTATAGGATTGTTTGGGGATTGGATTGCTTTTGGATTTTTACTGGATTTTTGGCGGATTGGATTGCTTGGATTGTTTAGGGATTGCATTCCACTGAGGATTTCTAATTATTTTGGCTGCATGAAGCAAAAAGTAAGCTGAATGCAATCCATTGCTTGGATTTATTTGTGGATTGGGTTGCTTTTGGATTTGTATAGGATTGTTTGGGGATTGCATTGCTTTTGGATTTGTATAGGATTGTTTGGGGATTGCATTGCTTTTGGATTTGTATTGGATTGTTTGGGGATTGGATGGCTTTTGGATTTGTATAGGTTTGTTTGGGGATTGCATTGCTTTTGGATTTGTATTGGATTGTTTGGGGATTGCATTGCTTTTGGATTTGTATTGGATTGTTTGGGGATTGGATTGCTTTTGGATTTGTATAGGTTTGTTTGGGGATTGCATTGCTTTTGGATTTTTATTGGATTGTTTGGGGATTGCATTGCTTTTGGATTTTTATTGGATTGTTTGGGGATTGCATTGCTTTTGGATTTTTAGAGGATTGTTTGGGGGATTGGATTGATTTTGGATTTTTACTGGATTCTTTGTGGATTGGATTGCTTGGATTGTTTAGGGATTGCATTGCTTTTGGATTTTTATTGGATTGTTTGGGGATTGCATTGCTTTTGGATTTGTATAGGATTGTTTGGGGATTGCATTGCTTTTGGATTTGTATTGGATTGTTTGGGGATTGGATTGCTTTTGGATTTGTATAGGATTGTTTGGGGATTGCATTGCTTTTGGATTTTTATTGGATTGTTTGGGGATTGCATTGCTTTTGGATTTGTATTGGATTGTTTGGGGTTTGGATTGCTTTTGGATTTGTATAGGATTGTTTGGGGATTGCATTGCTTTTGGATTTTTATTGGATTGTTTGGGGATTGCATTGCTTTTGGATTTTTATTGGATTGTTTTGGGATTGCATTGCTTTTGGATTTTTAAAGGATTGTTTGGGGGATTGGATTGCTTTTGGATTTTTACTGGATTCTTTGTGGATTGGATTGCTTGGATTGTTTAGGGATTGCATTGCTTTTGGATTTTTATTGGATTGTTTGGGGATTGCATTGCTTTTGGATTTTTATTGGATTGTTTGGGGATTGCATGGCTTTTGGATTTTTAGAGGATTGCTTGGGGGATTGGATTGCTTTGGGATTTTTACTGGATTCTTTGTGGATTGGATTGCTTGGATTGTTTAGGGATTGCATTCCACTGTGGATTTCTAATTATTTCGGCTGCATGAAGCCAAAAGGAAGCCAAATGCAATCCACTGAGTACAATTGGATTTTCTGCATTTAAAGAGGATTTAAATGTTTGGGAAAATCCAGTAGTAATGCACTTTCAAACCAGATATTTTTGGTAGGGCAGTTCCGAAGGTATCTCATTTTACGACAGCAATTTCACAGAAATTAAGCTCAGGTGGACTGCATTACTGCAAGTTAAAAATACAGGACGTAAGTTGCAAAGGACTTACTGTGCAAAAAAGAACAGCAACAAATGTTTTATGATGGTGAACACATAGTGGGTCTGATTGAAGCAGTGACGTGGAGAGGGTACTACATTAGAACGCAGTGACTCTTACTGTATGCAGTATCCTGGAGCGTATCCGTTCTCAATCATTCTCATATAGAACAAAGGCGAAGCGTACAATGACTAACAACAGAGACAAAGAAAAGACATCAAATGTGTGAGAAACTAAGAAAGGACAACCTCTGTGGGGCTCCAAGTAAAAAGATGGAATCCGGCTGCCAATAGACACGTGTTCAGCACTGCACAAGCGAAGGAAAACGCCTGTGATGGTTTGAGCCCCAGTGGTGGCCCTTAAGCTGCTGTGTGGTATACCCTCTTCCATGAAAATGCAGGTGTTTTTTTGAAGTGTGAAATACGGAGGTCTGCCTCTGTGAAATCCTAGCAAAAGGGCCATTTTGTGTGTATACTGCAGGCTGGCCCCTATCTAGGGCTTTGACATAATATGGTGGTAAAGCCATAGCAGGGCTTCACAGGACGCAGGTTATTTTCCAAGTCTGTCTCTTTCAAGTCTTATCTTTTATTAAAGGAATGGGGCAGACACACATCTAAAATGGAGCGTGTCAAGGGCCCCCTTCTCTGTGAAGCCTCCCCTCACCGGTAAGGGGACATTAGCATTCCAAAGCCCCTCACCCTGTGCATATTCCACAGTAAATACCTCCACCACAAACCTGTTTTTATTTTAACTTACGAATTCTGACTAGATTGTGATGTATCTTGTTGTTGTACATGTAAAGGGTGTGTTAATAATGTATGCATGCTTGCACATCTTATCCAAAAGATGCTTGTGTGAAACAGTGACTTCTGTGTTGTGAAGACAATGGGAGAGTATACAGAGATGTCTGCCTGTCTCGTGATAGGCAAGAGGTTTCCAAGCATAAGGCTGCTGTGATTGTTTTACAGACTCCTTGATTTCAAGACTATGGGGTGTTTATAATGAATGTTGAAAACAAGAAAAGGTGGTGTTCTAAAAAATATGCAGACGCGCATGGGTACAACTTGAGACTGAGCGTGCCACCACCGGGGTTTGAGCTACCATGAACACTATTTTTGTACTGTTCAGCGGTTGTTTACATCAGATTAGTACGCTGGGAATAAAAGCAAGACACAGAATAAATGCCTCAAAAAAAGTTTATAGACCGGTACCTTCTACCGCATACCGCCTCATGTTTGAGGCGAGCAGCTCTCCCGGTATTGATATTGATATTTTATTTATATCGCCCTCGTACACAAGTCACTGTCACCGAAATTGATCTTCTGCGTTTGTCTCTGGATAGATAGGCAGCCAAGTGTCACTGCCACAGATCACCTAGAAACACACAGGCCCACAGAACGCCACTACTTCCAGCCTGCAGCTACCAACACCTCAGGTTTCTGACTTGCCTCTTGCTCTTTTTCCACTTCCGAAACCAGGCACCAAGAGGTCGGTCAACATTTCAAACGTTGCTCTATATAAGACCACATCACATTACATTGCATATCAAAGACGTTTAAAAATGTATTTCATGAAATAAGGTCCATAGTGTTTCCGGGAAAGAAACATGTTGTGCACCCGAGGTTACAAATCTGGACTTTAACCTATGGAGGTTCACCGATATCGTGAAATTGCTCCTTTTGAATGGTTGATGATATGGATATTGTATGAATGTTCACTGTAGCAATGATGTAACTGTTCTACTACAGGTGATGGGTCACACCGCGTTACAATAGGGGTACGCCATGAAATGTTTGACGTGTTTCCATGTGGCGTCCTCCCTTTCCCTCTTCTACATTCACTTCTTCAGACATTTACTTCTTGCTTTTCTTTTGCCTACATCCTCACATTGCCGAGCTTAGGTTTAGGGTTCTCGATAAGTTAGGGCGACGATCAGGGGGCGGGTAGGGTTTAGGTTAGGGCTGAATTTAAAGGTGGTGGTAAGGAAACGGTTAAGGGTACGGGTTTGGGGGCAGAGAAAGATTACGGAGAAGAAAGGATAGGAGATTACAGGAAGGTTCTCCCTATAAAATAACCTCCTCTTCTTGTTAGAGTTGGGGTTAAGAGGTAATAATGTTTGTTAGAAAAGAAGGAAGGCTACACGGGTCCCCTCTTGTAATGATACTTTTATGTTTTTTTACCGAAATAAAGTTGAAATTGATTGATTAATTGATTGGACAGAAAGTTTATGTATGGCGAAGTGAATGCAGAAGAAGTCAAGACATACACCCTGCGCCGGCTCAAGGTGCGCTCAGAGGGTGCGGCCGCACAAGGGCGCTACCACGGGGCAGGGTACCTTGCCTCCGGCTCATTGTCATGTAAACAGCACCCAATGCAGAATCACATTTTAGTCGCTGTTTGCATGACACTGAGCTGGAGGCAAGGCGCCCTAAAACACTCTTTCCAAGAAGCAGCAGGGGGGGCTCAGTTCTGTTGTTTGGCTGATAATTGTTCTAGTATCCGCCGAACAACAGAACTGAGCCCCCTGCTGTTCTGCATTGTGCTGGGCGGGGTGGGCAAATCTTGCACAGGGTGCTGGCAGAGATGGGGCCGGCATCTATAGCAAGACTTCATATTGCTGCATTTACATTAGTATTCATTGGTAGCAATGTAAATGCATAGGTGCTGGAGCATCTTGTGCAGATAGTAAATGCATTCACATCATGCAAACACATACCCATGTCAATGCAATATTGGATACACATGGAACTCTCAAAGGCCTGTGTGCCAGCTTCTGAGAGTTGAGGTTAGTTGCCAGGGGTTTAAAGTGAGATGGGACGAGCTGGGGCAGCAACGCCTGCAGGGTCCAGAATGTGTTCTTGAGACAGGCCTCTCCAATGTGATTTCCCCACGGTGAAAGTCAAGGAAAGGATGTCGAGGCAATACTGCTCCTGGCCAATAGATGTCACTATCATCCATGCTTATACTTTGGCTATCACTACCTGACAGTTCCTGCCATTTACAGGAAAACTGTTTGTTTTGTAAATCATCTTTCAAAGGGTCCTTAGCTACTTGCAGTTAACCCAAGTCAGAAACTTTCTAGGCCCTACCAAAAAATGTAATTTTGTGAAACGCTTGGGTCACACCTGTATTTCTTGTTCAACTTTAAGTTAAAGCTGTGAGATCCAGACAAGCCAAGGCCCAACCTGGGCCAAATGGTTCACTTTAGCTCGGCTCAATTCTCAAGCCACTCACTGGCAATGACATGGCTGGGCCTCCAGTGGTAGAAGTCTACCAAAAAAAGTAGTGGAACTATGATGCCAGCAAGGGGCAGAGTAGGCCGGAAAGGAGCTACATGCAAGACATTTTTCATTGGTTGCAACCGTGCTGATTGACAGCCAATTGAGTTGAAAAATATTTCAGTTTAGCTGTAACTGCGATTGGGTGGTAAAGTTGAGAAGAGTGATGTAACTTCACAAAGAACAGTTCTGTAATGGTGAAAAGGGTTACAAAATGTAGTGGAACTTTTAACAGTAACAAATAAAAGTAGTGGAACGCCGCTCCCGACCGTTCCTGCTCACTTCAACCACTGTGAGCCTTATCTACTCCCCCTCTACCCCCACAAAAAAAAAGTTTGTTTGGAAAAAAGCGTGCACCTCTAATGGGATTCAAGTCTGTGCCATGCAGTGTTGACCTGTGAGTGTTCAACCAGCTGACTCTTTCCTTTACCAATTTGAAAGGGAGGCGAAACATGCTCCATCCAGAACAGGATGAAGATCAATAGAAAGCTCACCAGGTGGGCTAGAGACCCCGCCTTCAACCAGCAAAAACATTTGTTTGGGAAGGAGAGCAGCACTGTTGACAAGCAGCCCATTGGACCGTAGAGGGGTCAGTCCCTGACAAAGACAAAACAGGTTACCCGACTTCCCCCTACTCCTTCCGGGTCCTGCACTGCAAATTATTCACTGGGGTTTGCAAACACCTGGCCTCTTTGTTATGGACAGGGAATTCACATGGAGAGCAATGTTGCCTCCAACAAGACGAATTCACATTCATTGCTGTGCAATCAGAACTGATGGCTACATTTGGTTCCAAAGGCCCACACTAAACTCCAGTTAGTTACTAAAATCTGTGCCTTTTTCTAAGACAGAGTCACACAAATAAGTTTCAAACCGTCTCTTATTTTCATGGTGTGTGCTTATTTAACACACACCAAAAAGGGTTTCATTTTTCAGTAGACCTTTACATTTCCTTGCCTTAAGAAGCACCATGCCTTTGTCAAACTGATTACAAGCAAATGCGCATATCTTACAGTATCTCCTGCTGTACGTCTAACTCTTGAAAGTACATTTCAATGCCGAGAGTGCTTGTGTTAGGCTCACATTACTTTGCATTCTGGTATTATAGACTTCCCAATCAAGAGGGGAAAATTAAAACTTGAAGAAACACTCTTTCTTAAGGGCAGAGTTTCGGATTCTTATGGGTGGTGTTAGTTGGGTGCAGGAGATAGCAGAAATCTCAGGGTTTTTTCTTATTTTCAAATTCAGGCCGGCATGGTGAAGAGTTCTTCACATTAACCTACCTGGATGGAAAAGCCTGGCTGTGAAAATCTACACCCCAGCACCGTCTACAAGTCTTCCATTCAGGATGGGAGAAAATAAAGCTTCCCTCACAGGAGCTTGTTTTCATGGACGTGTAATGTAATTGGAAGGCATAAAATCCTTGCATAAGAATTTTACACCTTCCATTCACCCCAAGCCCCATCTTCGCATGCATTTTTCTGCTGTTCCCTTCCCCTCCTGCCATACAAATACTCCAGCGTTTGTGCACGCATGCATTTTCATGCAGGCACAAATGCTAGGGATCCCTATGGAGCCCGCTGGGTTTTTGCGCCAGCAAAATGCAGGCAGACTCCATAGAGATCCATTGTAAACTGTGCATGCCATGCGTACATGCGTACATGCAGTGGCGTACCGAGCGAGAGGGGTGGCAGATTGCCCCCCAGTGACTCTTTCAAAGCACGACCGGGACATTTGGCAGTGGGGCACCTCTCCCGCTCTGCACCCTCATAGGGTGCCGAACGGGAAAGGTGTCCTGCTGACAGGACAATTAGGGTGCCGAGCACGGTGTTCTTGCTCAGCACCCTCATTGTCCTGACACAGAGCATGACAATCAGAGCCATTAGACATTGATGGGAGGGTGGGGAGACTATTAAGAGGGACTTTTGTCCCTTAAGAAATGTGAATGGGGGTGCTCAGAAGTGAGAAGGGTGCATAATGCTGCATGTTTTATGAAATTATTATGGCTTTAAAACCCAAGGGGGATTTGTTTGGCTCACATTAACCTGCATGATGCTATTGTGACTTTGCATGCAGGATGGGGAGAATAAAACCGAAGCCATACTCTTTTTGCGCAACATATTTCTATGACGATGTATATAGTTGATTATAATTGTTTTTTATAACGCGCTTAACACCAAAGAGTTGTTTCTAAGGCAGGATCAGGATTTGAACCTGTGTTGCGCTTCATTGTCTTGCTTCCAAGACAAACGCGTTGTCCCTGAGCTATCCTTCCTCCTCAACTATATAGTGTATAGTTAGTTTATTATGAAAGTGTAGTTTATTATGTAATGTGGTTTGTTTCCAAGGCATTTCTATAAAATATTATTTAAGTGCAAAAAAATGCAAAGCAAAACCTTAATAAATATCTATATCAACTAAACCTGGGAAGATGTGCTCAGTTGCTTAAATTGTCCACATCCCGGTATCACCATTTAACCGAAATGTGTGATCCTGGGCAAATCATTTAATCCCACGTTGTCTTATCTGCAGCTCTGTAAGTGATTCACTTCATAGCTTATGTTAATATATCATGCTGTTATAAAAAAAGCCTAATCACTAGAGTTGCTCCATATATAATAATAGTACAGTTTAGGTGTTTTGCACCCCAAAGTTATTTGCCACTTGGCTTACTTATGGCAAATTATTCCAAAGTCACTTCCCTGGTGCCTCCAATTATCATAGATGAGTTTCCTGCATCTCTAATGGTCCTACAGTTTTATTTTTTTTCTCATGTGTATGTGTTAAGTAGCCATCTGCCACAAATGTTAGCAAAAAAGTTGATTTGGGCGTGAATGAGACTGTGTGGAATCGTGCGCACTGCATTTGGGGGAAAAGTAGCAGGTCTTTTTTCGGGGCTCGACCGCCCACACTCTTGCCATGTTGGACACTCCTTAGGTTCATAGCAGGTGGCATTTCTTTCATTTGCAGGGTGGTGTGGAAAAGTGCAGGCCAAAAGGTAGCTTGCACTTGTATGCCGGCTTTTGGCCTGCACTTTTGCAATCATCCATGCAAATGGCCAAAATTCATCAGCAGGTAACCGCTTACGCGGCGAATTACAGGACTCATGGAAATCAGCTCCGTAATCGTTTTGCCGATCAAATTCTATAATGCTTTCTCCAGCTGTCAGGTTGTTTTTATAAAGTAATGTGTGCACTTTAAAAGTAATCTCCACAAACAGTATTATTTTAGCACTTTAGAGCCAAACATGAACTCAAAATACCACCAAGTAGGGCTGAGCAAACATGTGGTTAAATAGACTGGGGTGCAATCCTGGTTCATCGCTTAACTAAAGTGTGTGATCCTGGGAAAATAAGTTGTCTCACTGTGCTGCATCTGCCAAAGTGCGGATGGCAGGTAAGGACCTTTTGTTGCGGGAGGTGGGAAAGCAGGAAAGCAGGTATGCCTCTCGTATTGTAGTAGTTGGGGAGGCACGACGCCAGGTAGCTGTCTTGTGTTTTGGGAGGGCACCAGGTAGGGATCTTTCACCAGCTTTTGCCAGACTCAGCTCTGCCATGGCTCGGCCATTGAATTATTTTACGCCCATACATCCATAGTTGCCAACATGGCCCATTCCAATATGTAGGTGCTTATCCAGTCCTGTTTTTTTCTTTGCATTCTGGGACGTGTGTTCTGTGTTTCATAATGGGAAAAGTGGAACTTCAAGTCGCAGAATGTAAAGGAAAAAAACCGGACTGTACAAGCACCTAAAGATTGGAATGGGTCTACTTAAAGCACCGGTGGTTATTTCGAGAGGAACTTGGCCTCAGCAACTCCAACAGACTTTCTTTTCATTTGATTTGATGTAGAAAGACTGTCTGCAGGTGAACTATAAGTGGAAGTTGCCTGACTTGGCAGAAGTGTTGCTGCCAACATCTCCAAGAAAAACAAACATTTCAGCATTCTACTGCGGGGTGCTACATGTCTTGCCCGTGTGATATGCAGCAAAGGAGAGGCATTCGCTCGCGTGACTGAGCCTGTCTGCTGCCCTGCTGTGCAGCGCGCGGGCCAGCAGTACCCACCCTGAACCAGCCCCTCTGCCGCGCGACAGACTCCCAGCATGCACCGCGGTCCCTGCGCCAGTCGCACGGAACAGAATGTCTGGTATGCGCGCTCACAGCAAACCCTATGATCTCCCATCTCTGAAAGGCAGCGCTCGGGTCCGGCTTTCTTAATGTTTTGCGCGTGAAAGACATCCTGCTGATAGGGTTCCATTGGCGCTCTAAAATACAGCCAGACGGTGGAAAGACACAGGCAGCAATTGGGTGGCTGCAGGCTGCAGAGAATGAACGAATGTACACTATTGCAAGCGCCTGTCAACCAGGGCTTTCAGTGGCTTAAGAAATCGAGGCAGGGGCCCTCATCTGGGGGCGTGGCTTGTGGGGTGGGCGTGGTCTAAACAAGTACACAAACCATAGTAAGGTACGCAAAAAAATATATAAATGCATATAAGCATTTATATATTTGTATGCATACCGTACTATGGTTTGTGTAGTATGAAAGCCATCTTTAATGAATATCTGTTCATAAAAGATGGCTTGCAAAGTACACAAACCATAGTAAGGTACGCACATGAATATATAACATTTATATATTTGTGTGCGTACCTTATGGCTTGCATACTTTTCAAGCCATCTTTTTTAAACATTTCTATGTTCATCAAAGATGGCTTGAAAACTTCACAATTCAAGCCATCTTTTATAAAGCTTTGACGACGGACAAAGCCTGATTTGCCCGGCATTGCCCTGGCTCAGCCCCACTTTTTGGAGACTGCCGGATCCCGGCAGCGGCTGGCCCCGGCCCACTGCTGTCACCATTCTATGGCAGCCCAGATGGTTAGGTGCCTAACTTCCATGAGCTCTAGCCAGCAAAGTCAGTAGTGTAGTATCATCATATATGTAGTCCAAATCACTGGGGGCAGAGCGGGCACCTAATGAGTAACCAGTGTTCTAAAAGTGGGATACGAAATCATGGGGGACTCTAGCATGCCTTGATGCACATTTCTGGGGGCGGGGCCTAAAAAAGGTCTGGTGAACGGTCAATGCCAAAGCCTTTAATAGAGGTGGGGGTGGGGCCCACATGTTTAATTGTGACCTAACAGAAGCACTCGAGCTTTCATGCAGGCAGTGAGAGTACATTCTACTTTAAAATATATTCACTAACAAAAAACTTTGTTAAAGGAACGTTATGCTTAAGTTGTACTAGCAAAAACCTATGAAATTCAATGGAAAAACGTTGTTACAGGGAAGTTATGGTTACAGGTAAAACTGAAACCCCCCCGAAATTCGCCAGTTAGGGTAAGCTAAAACCATAACGCGCGCCACCAGTGTGCACTGCAAGGACTAACAGCCATGAGATCAAAGATGCCATCACAAATCGCATTGATGACATCACTGATGACATCACATGTGTGGCTGCCCTTTTATGTTCACTGACATAAGTAGGCCAGGTGCTTTTCTTCCCTAGCAGGAAGTAACAATTCAAAAGGTTCTATCTTTGTGTACGACACCCTTCTCACATGTTCTTCCACTACTTTCCTCAGGATTCACTCACATCATATCATTCATATACATATAGGGTAAGAAGAAAGCGTAAAACACAGCAATCATTTCTGTGCATGAAGGTAGCCAGTTATGTTATGAACAGTTTCTGGTAATACTGCTCCTTTTTGCCTACTGTAATTTCCCTGTATATGCCCATATTTGTATACATTGTGGTGTCTTTATGTTTTCTGCGCAGTAGTGCAATTATGTAGTTATTAAGGCAATGGTAGCTACCTTTTACATGTTTCACAGTACCCGAAACTCTAAAACGCAAGCATTCATGATTTCACTATGTAACATGGGACGATTTTCAAGATTACACTTCTATGGGTCATGGTGCAGACAATGGCTACGTGTCCTCATGAGTTGGTTCATGTACTGCAAAGAAGTCTGTAATACAATGGTGTGTATGGCAATGCATTGAGCAATGAACTCATGATAGTTCTTCCAATGATCTTTGATAGTTTTCTGCCACCATTACAATAACAATCCCTTGTGTAGGCTTTCCCTGAAAACTAAATGCACATGTGATGTCATCAGTGATGTCATCAATGAGATTTGTGATGGAATCTTTGATGTCATGGGTGTTAGTCCTTGCAGTGCACACTGGTGGCGCGCGTTATGGTTGCTTAGCTTACCATAACTGGTGAATTTTGTTTTTTTCCAGTTTTACCTGTAACCATAATGTCCCTGTAACAATGTTTTTCCATAGAATTTCATAGGTTTTTGCTAGGGCAACTTAACCATAACATCCCTTTAATAATGTTTTTTGTTAGTTCATTTCATAGGTTTTTAGTAGGGCGCTGGAACCAGAATGTTGCTTTAGCATAGTGTTTTCAGTAAAGGCGATAGTTTTTTAGTAGCGCAACTTAACCATAACGCCCCTTTAACAACATGTTTTCAGAGAGTACGGACTGGAAAGTACCAAGACCAGAACGTCACTACAATGTAGTAAGCACACTGAAGTTTGTCTACTAACTGCATGGGTGCTGCAGTAAACAATAGTAGAGAAGCATAAGGTCTCATTTATTACAGAGCAATGGCAAGCACCTTAGAGTGGCTGGAAGAAAATTCCCCTCATGACGCAATGACTTACACTACTAACCCCATTGGTACGCACAGTACTGTGAAGTGTACATTATGTAATATATATTGCTATATGTACAGCAAACACATTTTCTTTTCTGTCAGAGAACATATTGGAAAGGAAAGCAAGGCAGCACAAGCTGCAACCTTTCCACAACAGCATACGGCCATAGCAAAGGTAAGAAACTCTGTGCATGGCAAAAAGGACAGGCTGGAAGCCAAAGTGGAAAAATTGGTGCACAATTGTGCCGGCTGAAAGGTTACGTACAAGGGTGCATTATTGACAAAATGAAATAGCTGTAGCAGACCTGCACGTGTACCCCTTCCCAATGCCAAAGGGCGCCATTCCCTCAAAATCCATGCGATGGGAGACGTTAAGTGATACCTCAATGTCTTCCTCCCCTCACAACCAACTTGAGGAAATCCCCAATTCCCCACAAGAAGTATCCACTTATGCTACTCCTTCCCTTTGCTAATGGTGTGTATGAATGTGTACAAGTAAACGTTAATAAGTGAAAGGTTGTTGCGTGTATATGCAATATGGTTTTTTTGATGAAATGCCGTCCTTACTCAGCGGCACACAGCCTCGTTGGAATCACCGCAGTTAAGGAAAAGGTAGCTGTCCTACGGACACCGCAGTTGCCCGGCCTATCCACAATGACAATGGAGGCATCCGTATGACACCAGCACGCTCCGCATGTCCGCATGTTGTCCTCCACCTACGATGACATGTGGGAGGGGACATTTGGTCGTTGTGCAAGTACACGCATGTGTATAAGTTCCACTGTGTCCTGGTAACACTGCCACTGTGCAGCATATCCAAACAAATGTTAATTCGATCGTGGAACCCACCCACGGCCTACAGGTACCTATACAGATAAACATCCCACCTGCTATATCCTATGAATATCCAGTGTCTCCCAAAATGCTCGGCACAACTATGGCACCCTATTATTCAGTATAGAAGTGGCAATGGTATGCACATGCGCACAACATATTCCACCCAAAACGCGTCCTGCGGACAGCAGTTCGAAAGGAGAGCTACGCTGACGTCACCATGCGACCGCACCCATGCTGCGCATGGGCCCTTATTTCGGTGACACGATCCGGACCCATGGACAACAGCAAAGTACAGTGGTGAGGAACGTAGGGAGTGTTTTTCAGAAAGTACACACTTACAAACACACCACAATGGGTGTTGTACATGTATGTAGGTTTTTGAACAATGTAGGCCTGTTTTCCGCACCCCAGAGCTGCTCCGCAATCTGTTTGCAGCTTTTCAGAACACAGTAGCAGGCCACATAGGTTTGGCGTGTAAGTGATGTTGGACCAAATGGGCTGTGCTATATTGCAATTGCAAGTAATTGCAACCATGTCAGTCCGGCTCAGTGTGCACAATAATGTAGAAAATTAAGAACGGCCCTTCCTGTGACCCACACCCGCAGGTGTGATAGTCCCCACTGTCCCAATGTCATGGATAGCAAGCTGAAAACGGGAGTATGTGCGTTTCCCCAAGGACTGCGAGGGCCGTGCCCCAATAAAGTAGAATCATTCCTTCTTCCCTTTCTGCTGTCTTCTTTCCAGCACGCCATCATTGTGTACTGTTAAAAAGTTCCACACGCATCCACCTATAACATTGAAAAGCTCCCCATTTAACAGTATCAGTTCTGTGCAACAGTCCTCTGCATACACACCACGCTCAGAAACGTTATTGCGCAATCCCTCTGCCTCCACAGTTCCATTTCCATTACCACCATCCTGAAAGTCCCCGGATGTTGCTTTCGTGCTGCGTGCGGGCGTGGGGAAATAAATTGCAACCAGGGTAGGAGAGTCGTTGAAAGGGGCAGCTCTGAAAAGAGCTTTTATTTTTGTGTAGATGCTTCTGGAGAAACACCTTTTTTTGGTTTTTATTTGATTTTGTGTTTTTTTGCGCTCACATTATTACAGTAAACTCTTCAACGCATCCTGTAGACGAGCAAAGAAAACTGCATTACCAATGGACGACAACAAAATGCCATTTGCTTGGAACAACTCTGCATTTCCACAACTGATGGGGTCATTGTTGCAGAAGAACATCCCACGAACAGACAAAAAAGTATACATATTTCTGTTGATGAGACCCCTTCCGACCTCTAGCTCGCGACAGTGTCAGAGGTTTCCCCCCTTCTCACATGTCTATGTTGTTTACTGGAGTTCTTTGAAGGAGTCTTCTTGCGCACAGTTCAGGTCTTGTATAACCCAGTGCGAACGTCTTCGGGTTCCAGCGTGCGTTCAGCGTTCGACTCCTGGAACGTTCAGAATGTCCAGGAAATCCTGGAGGCGATGAAGAGTGTACTCGGAGACGGGTACACGGAGGTCCGGGATACAGGAAGTTTAAGAGGAAGGAATGAATGAGGAAGGGAAAAAATAGGGGCCAGGAACCAGGAATCAATGAAGTCAGCGAGAGCGAACTACGGCAACACACGTCTAGCCACAGCAAGTGGTAGCGTTGAGACGCGCGGGGCTGCTGGGGCATGGGTTATTTATAGAACATGCTACGTCTGACGCGGAAGCTGGTAAACAACGTTCCGTGTTTGACAGCCATGTTGGGAGTACTGCAGAGTGCAAGCCCCGATGTGTCAGGAATCAGGAAGTCCAGAAGGGATGTCCGACGGTTCATGACAGCATGCCTCCTCCGAAGACCTGTCCCTCCGGGTTTGCCCGGGTGTATGAGATGATATCTTCTGAGTAATCTGGGGGCATTTAGGTTTGAGATTGGTTCCCAGGTGTGTTCACTAGGGGGGGTACCCTTTCCACTCAACCAGGTATTGGAGCTGACCACGTTCGTACCTGGGGTCACATATCCTGGACACTTCGTATTCTAGCTGGTCGTTGACAATTACAGGGTTAGGCCTAAGGGCAGTCCGGGAAGACTGGATGTAAGGTTTCATTAGGGACGTGTGAAACACTGGATGGATCCTCTTCCAAGAGTCTGGTAGTTTGAGTCAGAAGGCTACTGGGTTTATGATTTCCTTTATGGAAAAGGGGCCATAGTACCGGGGAGCAAATTTATTTGGTCGTAAATGTCGAGGCAGTAAGTTTCGAGGATAGCCAGACTTTATCACCCACTGCATAGGAGGGTACTGGTCTTCTTTTGGAGTCCGCATAATGCTTGGCGTGAGTTCGGGCCCTTTCTAAGTGTTCTTTGGCTTCCTTGTGTACATTGATAAGAGTTTGAATCCAGGAGTCAACTGTAGGTACTGGCGTAGGATGTGGGAGAATGGAAGGTAGAACTGAAGGGTGAAATCCTTGGCTGCAAAAAAAAGGGCTGGTCTTGACCGCCGAGTGATCCGAATTGTTGTAGGCGAATTCAGCCACAGGTATTAAGAGTGACCAATCGTCGTGTACCTTGGTAGTGAAGCAACAAAGATATTGCTCTAGGGTTTGGTTCACAAGTTCAGTAGCTCCGTTAGTCTGTGGATGATAACCCGAGGAGAGGGCGCGTTGGATCCCTAGTATTCGGCATAAGTGTTTCCAAAACTGAGAAATGTATTGAGGTCCTCTGTCTGATATAATCTTGGAGGGGAGTCCATGAAGTCGAAATATATGTTCCAGCAAGTTCTGATGAAGATGGTAGCTTATACAATGGTGTAAAATGAGCCATATGAGTGAATAAATCAATGGTGACCATGATAGTCGTGTATCCCCTGGAAGGTGGCAATTCCACAATGAAGTCCGTGGCGATGAATTCCCAGGGTCTCGTTGGTAGCGTAGTTTGAAGTAGGAGACCCGCCGGTCTCTTGTTATCATGTTTGTTTTGATTGCAGACTGCACAGGCTTGGATGTACAGTTGGACATCAGTTTTCATTCTTGGCCACCAAAATTGTCTTTGTATTAAACAGAGGGTATTGGTGATGCCACGATGTCCTGAGTGAAGGGTATTGTGACAGAGATTTATAATTCTTCGTTGTAGTCTCTGTGTGGGAATGACCAGGCCATTATCCTTGAACAGATACCCGTCCTTTGTTCTTAGATTCCATCGATTCTTCCCTGTTAATTCCTTCCAGAGCTCAGAGGACTGGGTTTGCGTCCGAACGTCTTCCAGGAGGTTGATTGCTTGGGCTACAAAAATTGTGTGGGGAAACATTTTTGGGAAGGACCGATCTTCAAGAGTTTTGTAGTCGGGACGTCGGGATAAGGCGTCAGCAATTATGTTCAGTGTTCCAGGGACATGATGGATCTGGAATTGGTACTGGGCAAAGAAGAAGGCCCAATGAGCTTGACAGCTATTTCTACACTCCAGAGACTGTAAAACTTGAAGATTCCGATGATCCGTGCGGACCTGAACAGGATGTTTTCTCCCAGAAGTAAATGACGCCATTCAGTGAAGGCTTGACGGATGGCTAACAGTTCCTTTTCCAAAATGGAATAATGGGTTTCGCTGGGAGTTAGAGTCTGTGAAAGATAAGCAATGGGATGTTCAAGATTATCCTCGAATTCCTGTTTTAGAACTGCTCCAATGGCATAGTTAGAGGCATCCATTTCCACTAGGAAAGGTCGATTGATGTCAGGTTGACCCAGAATGGGGGCTTGTGTAAACTCTGTCTTTAACCGTTGGAATCCTTCATCTTGGGCTGCTGTCCAGAGAAAGGAAGTATCTTTTTTCAACAATCTAATGATCTGTTTAACTATCTCAGAAAGGGAAGGTATGAATTTTCGATAAAAGTTGGCAAGTCTCAGGAAGGATTGGATCTGTTTCACGGTAGTCGGAACAGGCTAGGATAGTATGGCTTTTACTTTTGAGTGGTCCATTCCGATTCCTTCTGGGCTAAGGACAAATCCTAGATAGTGAACAGTAGAGACATGGAAAAGGTATTTCTCGGGTTTAGCCAGGAGCTTGTGTTCACGTAGCCGCTGTAACACTGCCTTAAAGATGATCCTTAGAGAATATTAGGATATCGTCCAGGTATACTATGACGAAGAGGAACAGCATATCAGAAAACAACGATCCATGAAACGTTGGAAGACCGCTGGGGCATTGGCAAGTCCGAAGGGCATGACCAGGTATTCGAAATGACCAAAGGGTGTTCTAAAGGCTGTTTTCCATTTGTCACCCTCCCTAATACGGATCAGATGGTAGGCTCCTCCGAGATCCAATTTCGTGAAGACTACAGCTCCCCTCACTGCCTCCAGGATATCTGAAATCAAGGGCAATGGATTGCGGTCCTTCAGGGTGCACTGGTTTAAACCACGATAATCAAGACAAGTTCTAAGCTCTTTAGTATCTTTCTTGGGAACAAAAAACAACAAGGCTCCTCCTGGTCATTTGGATGGTTGTATAGTGCCATTTTCAAGGTTGGTATCCAAGTATTCACGGAGCGCCCTTTTCTCAGGTTCAGATAAAATGAACATTCTTCCAAAGGGAATCACGGCTGAGGGTTCAGTATCAATAGCACAGTCTTCAGGTCTGTGAGGGGTTAGGGCTTGAACTATGGCAGTTGAGAACACATCAGTGTAATCCTGATAGGCCCTAGGAACCTGGATGATATTTGAGACCGTGAATGGGCCTTGCTGGTCTGTCAGTGTACCTGCAGAAGATGTCGGCGAGGAATCCGGGAATAGACAATGAGACATACAATGCTTGGAACCCAGGAACAAGGATCCTGCTGCCCAGTTGATGTATGGGTTGTGCCTTTGTAACCAGGGCATACCCAGTGCCATTGGGTAATAAGCAGACTTTATGATGTCGAATTTGATCACCTCTCGATGGTGGTTTATCGAGAGATGTACCTCCTTGGTTTGTAGGCTTATGGGTCCTGAAGAGAGGGGTCTTCCATCAATAGCCTCTACAGGTTGCGTGATGCCTCGAGTTTCATAGGGAATGTGGTGGGTAGTGTCCCAATCTTGATCTAAAAAAATCCCCATGGCTCCACAATCCACCAATGCCAAAATGGGGTAGGTTTCGTTCTTGGATGGCGATAGAAAGGCCTGTAAAATCACAAGATTGTTTTGTCCAGGAGAGTTCAAGGATGGAATAGATGTGGAGCAAACATCTCTCTCCCGAAGCTGTGCTCCATCTAGGATCGGGAGCTGGCGTTTCCCGAACACCGTGGAGGAGCTAAAGGACTTTCTCTCACTAGATGTTTATCTGAGGCACAATACATACATAGCCCAGTGTGGATCCGTCGCATTCTTTCTTGCGGGGATATGGGTCCACGGAAAGCCCCCAGTTGCATGGGTTCTGGTTCGTTAGCGGGGGCAGGAGTGGGCTCAGTCTTCGAGGTGGTTTTTACAGAGCTCTTTTGGAAAGGCATCTTAGTCTTCTTCTTTTCGGCCTTCCTTTCATGGATACGAAAGTCTATCTGTAGAGAGAGGTCCATAAGAGCCTGGAATGAACCTGAGCGAGCCACTCTGGCTAGCTCATCTTTTATTTCTTCATTTAGTCCTCTTCGAAAAAGGGTAAAGCAGGCTTCTCAGGACCAATCCGCTTCTTTAGCCAGTTGCTTAAAGCGTGTCACATATGTAAGCATATCTTGGGAACCTTGTTGGAAATCTAGTAGCCTTTCCTGAGCACTATAGACCTGTTCTGGGTGGTCAAACATGGTCTTTAAAGCCTGTACGAATCCATCGTAGTCATCCAGGAGAGCATCTCCAGAATTAACTAAAGGCGTAGCCCAAGTTAATGCATTCCCAGAAAGATGAGAAATCATAAAGCCCACCTTTGCCCTGGGGGTAGAGAATTAGTAGGGCATAAAGGTAAAGTGGACTAAAGAGGAGTCAAGGAATCCACAAAGGGTTTTTGAAGAACCGTCGTATTTATCTACTACTCCGCCCAACAATACGCTTTCCTTGGTCGCAGAATCACGGGAAAAGACTAATTGTTTTAATGTAGCATTCTCAGCTTTAAGATTCTGCACTTCAGTTGTTAACTCCTGCATGCCGCGCATGAGATCTTGAACCGCCGCCTCCATTTCCGTATCAATTTCAGTTTGTTGGCATCTCAATCTGTCACAGGTTTCCCCCTTCTCACCTGTCTATGTTGTTTACTGGAGTTCTTTGAAGGAGTCTTCTTGCGCACAGTTCGGGTCTTGTATAACCCAGTGCGAACGTCTTTGGGTTCCAGCGTGCGTTCAGCGTTCGACTCCTGGAACGTTCAGAATGTCCGGGAAATCCTGGAAGCGATGAAGAGTGTACTCGGAGACGGGTACACGGAGGTCCGGGATACAGGAAGTATAAGAGAAAGGAATGAATGAGGAAGGGAAAAAATAGGGGCCAGGAACCAGGAATCAATGAAGTCAGCGAGAGTGAACTACAGCAGCACACATCTTGCCACAGCAAGTAGTAGCGTTGAAACTCATGGGGCCGCGGGGCGTGGCTTATTTATAGAACGTGCTACGTCTGACGCGGAAGCTGGTAAACAACGTTCTGTGTTTGACGGCCATGTTGGGAGTACTGCAGAGTGCAAGCCCTGATGTGTCAGGGACCAGGAAGTCCAGAAGGGACGCGTCCGATGGTTCATGACAGCCAGCAATCGTTGGAATAGGTGCATAGTAATCTTGGTGGTGTACATGAGAAAAGCACCTTGGCAGCAATATCAAGCTAGGTAGGGGATTGGGTTTTCCATAGTAGATTTTTTTGGTTTTTTTACGTGCGTACAAGCAACCTTTTTTGTTTTTTCTCTTTATATGCATTGCTGTTGCCTCTCATCACATTTTTCCCACATTCTGGTCAATGCTTCTTGCACAGTGTAAAAGAAAACGGCATTGCCAATGGAGCTCAAATAAATGCTATTTCTACTGAACCACTGCATATTTTGCGACCTCATGATCTCATAGTGGGTGGAGAACATGCCAGCAGCCTGCATATATTTACACAAGTTTCTGTTTATAACACACCTTCCAAATCTCTGGCTGGGGACAAATTACACTGGCATGGGCCCATACTCCTCTTGGTGTTATGTTTGAGAAAACGACCTTAGCAGTAGGAAAAATCCACATCACTGCGTTCAGCAACCTCTTCAGGTGACGGATTAAACATCCACACGACATGTAACCCAAATGTAGACTTCCATAGTGCACCACAACAAAGTCTACGTTTGTGACAGAGGCCACATATCTGCAAAGGCGAACTATCCAGCCGAAACTGCAGTCACCCTGACAGCCCCAGAAAGCATCCACACCTTCCAACCCGAAATTACCTCTTTGCACACAACACTTGTGCAGATGGCGCACAAAGGTATCACCGACAATAAGCACTGTGCGTCTCTCCATCTCGACCAACCTCACGACACAATATTGGGAAGAAATGGTACCACCCCTTCCGGCATTCCTACCCAACCTCCGCACCACAAAGGAGCTATACAGCATAAAATGCAACAGTTACCATAATCTACAAACATTACACTGTGTCCGGCACCCCTACACCCTTTCATTCACATACTATGGTCTTACCCACTTCCACTCAGAAAGTATTGTGTCACTGCCAAACTAACCACAAAATGTTCACAACATTGCCCCTACTCCAAGCAATCTGAACACAGCACACTATCCAAGCACATATAAGCTGCACTTCAACCATACCCTCTTCCATACTGACAGTACGCAAACACTGCACCCAGTGCCCACACTGCATGACTTTTCACTGCACCATCTCCAACTACACATGAAAAACTTGACCATGTTCTAACAGTGACCTCACCTGCGAAACCAAACATACACACATGGCAGCTCACTTCTGCTGCTCTATTGCGACTAAAATGTGCTCCGCAACCATTCTGTAAAAGTCACCACCCTCTAACTGATGCAGAGTCAAAAATGCATTATTGCTGTGGGTGTGCTCAAACCCTAGGCTCTTGAGTGCATGGCCTAGGGCCTTCGGCCATGCACCCTATAGTCTAGGCCTCACCCACTGCAACGTAATGCTACCATGCATGTTACCATGTCACCAACTACGACAATCCACATACACACCACTGCCACCAGCGCTCCTACCCAACCTGCGCACCGCCATGGACCTATGCGGCAATAAATTGCAACAGTTACCATAATGTAGAAAGAAAACACTGTCTCCTGCACCCCTGTGCACTTTCATTCACATACTATGGGCATACCCACTTCCGTACTGTGTCACTGCCAACATACCCACATACTGTTTGCAACATTGGCCCTACTCCAACCAATCTGAACACACCACACTATGCAAGCACCACCCTCCGCCGGATGCAGAGTCAGACATGCATTGCTGCGGTAGGTGTGCTGAAGCCCTAGACTCTTGAGTACATGCCCTAGGGCCATGCACCCAATAGTCTAATCATTCAACAGACCCACTGCTACTTCATGCACCCATGCATGCCTCCATGTGGCCAACTACCGCAATCCATCCGCAGAGCACAGCCACCCGCGCTCCCACCCAACCTACGTCATGTGCAATTCACTCTCCTTCTGAAATTCACCTGCCACCACTCACCACGGAAAGAGGTTGCCGCAAACAGGTTGCAGCACAAGCTATCTGGCCGTTACGAAAGCTGCCTCCAATCACCACACAAAGTAGTCGCCTGTCTAGGTACCCGCGAAGTGGCCCAATATGCACAAATACTGCAGGCACTCCTCCGTCTTCTTCCACCTATTTACATATGTCACATGAACCACTTCTCACTCCCCCACGCTTTCCCTCCCTTCTAGCCGCCAACACACGGCGAACGGTATATTTTCCAGACCATTCCGCCGGCGCACTGTCCTCTGATACACCATGGCAGCGTTATCCAAAAAATGTTGACGCACAGCACGCTTCCCTCCAGCCAACCACCGGCCCGATCCAAAGTTCTCCAACAGCACACCGTTCCACGAGCCAATGACACTTCTGTCCACGGAGCGAACAGGGAAATGGATCTGCGGAGTGGACCCAGATATCACTAATTTTTAGAGATGTACATTTCAGTTGTTTTCAACAAAAGTACTGATCGGATTTCCACCAAACACACAAAAGCACGCTTTCTGACCCAAGCCCCCGCCCCTGCCGTAGATTTGGTGCAAATCCGTCCAGCCGTTCCAGCTGCAGCTGTGCGAAAAGTTTTTGCCCATTCAGTCTATGGAAAAAAAAAAAATTGGGGACCCCCTTATAACTTTGCCCCCCCTGCATGAAACCTCGCCCAACTTGCCGAAAAAACTCAAAGCGGGCCATATACTTTTTTTGCAAAGTTTGGTGAGGAGTCCTGCAGTCGGAGCGAAGTTATAAGCCACCGAAAAAGTGCTCTTCCTATAAGTTTAGCAACTATACCATAAATACACAGCCTCTGCCGTGGGCCGGTTAATATTAAATATAATATATGTGCTTAATAATATTGACCAATATAAATATATCCATGAATAAAATAGAACTTTAAATTAAAATAGATCACTGCACCTTGCAATCTCATAGATCATGTCAAAGAAATCCGTGATTCTTATATACTAATAAACATCATTGTAATGACAATACTTTAATACAACGGATGGAGCGGATGGAATGGATGCAACGGATTGAGTGGATGGAACGGATAGAGTGTTTGTAACGGAGTGAGTAGATGGGACGGATGGAGTGGAAGGAACGGATGGAGTGGAAGGAATGGATGGAGTCGATGGAACGGATGGAGTAGATGGAACGGATGGAGTAGATGGAACGGATGGAGTTGATGGAACGGATGGAGTGGACGGAATGGATGGAGGGGATGAAATGGATGGAGTGGATGAAACAGATAAAACAGACGGAGCAGACGGAACAGTTGAATCAGACAGAGCGGATAAAACTGATGGAGCGGAGGAAACAGATGGAGCGGATGAAACGGGTGGAGCGGATGAAACGGATGAAACAGACAGAGCAGACGAAACAGTTGAATCGGACGAAGCGGATGAAACGGATGGAGCGGATTAAACGGATGGACTGGATGAAATGGATGGAGTGGATGAAACGGATGAGCAGATGAAAGGGATGGAGTGGATGAAACATATGGAGTGGGTGAAACGGATGAAGTGGATGAAACCGATGGAGTGGATGAAACGAAAGGAATGGATGGAGCAGATGAAATTAAATGGATAGAGTGACGGAGTGGACTGAGTGGATCGAATTAGATGATTTGAATGGAACTGAATGACATTGATGGAACTGGACGATTGGATGGAAATGGGTAGTACTGGATGGAACTGGATGAAACGAACGGAATGGATGGAGAGGATTGAGTGACTTAATGGATGCATTAAATAAACTCAGATGCAGCCCACAGGGGGCGCGCAGCAGATGGCAGCCTGAGTGTTGCTCTCCCGCCGTACTCGGGCCGTTGAAAGGGATTGAGCCCCCCCCGGACCCTCACAGTGGCAACACAGTGCTGGATCGGCTGCTGGACCCCCCCGCACCCCTTTTGAGCGAAAGAGCGGACTCTGGGGGCATCGGGAAGCTGGAGAACGGACTTCACGGCCCAAAGCGATGGAGCGAAGAGAGGGCCTGGAGGGGTGATCCCTCGACCGCGGACCCGCAGCATGGGCGTTGCCCGGCAAGGCGGGGGATTCACATCGGAGTGCTGGGCCCACGCAGAGAGCTCTCCGCCCATCACCGCGGGAAGACACGGAGACCTGGGACATCGGTCCTCAAGCAGGAAGAGGACGCGGACGAACAGAAGCGCCATGGACGGAGCTCCCGCAGCGGTAGAACCTGGGTGTGTGCTCCACAAACCCCCCCCTGGTGAAGAGAGCTGGTGGCGGCGGGACGAGCCAGGGGCCAGAGACGAGGCGACGCCCGGGGAGGAGAGGGTGGCCCCCTCCCCCCCTCCTGTGAAAGGCCCATGAGCCTGTGCCCAAGGAAGAGACAGACGACGGCGATAGAGGTCGAGGACCCCTCCACCAGAGAAATTATCTGGCACTCACTCCTGGTAGGTGAAGGCCCCTGCGTTAGGCCGCAGGGCGTGTGCCCGCCTGCAGTCCCCCAGGACTTTACAGGACCCGGGTGTGAGGCCCCCACACAGTTCTGGTGGGGCGTGTGCCCGCCTAAAGGTCTCCTCCCGCCGTGCAAACCCATCCACTAGGCCCCGGGGGGCAATCCCCTCGTCCCGGAGCCGGTGGGGAACAGCGAAGCAGGAACGGGTAATGCCCGTATGAATTGGCGGGAGAGCCTGCAAACCTTTCGCTACGAGGGGGCTAGTGACAAAAACGAGAACCCCACAAACCACGGGAGCATGGCCCATTCGGAAGCCCCGACGCACTCCGCAGCAGCTATGGAGAGAGGATTCGCATCCATACTCCAGGAGATCCGGGATATGCGATCAGACACTGCGCAGAAACTGGAAAAAATGGACAACAGGGTGGACAAGGTGGAGGACAGGCTCTTGCAAGTGGAGACCTATCAGTCGTCCTCAGCTACGCAGGAGGTGCAAATGGAGATGCGGCTGGCGGCCCTGGAAAAGAGAGACGAGAAAAGAGCCAGGCAAATGGACGACTACAAAAATAGGGAAAGGAGGAACAATCTCAGATTTTTTGGGTTTCCCGAAGTGGAGGGGGAAACGGAGAGAGACTTAACCCGTGTGGTGCGAGACATAATCACCCTCCTATTCGCTGAGGAGATGACCACGGAGCTGACATTTGATCGTGTGCACAGAGCGGGCGGTAGGGCAGGGGGCCCCCGCTCGATCCTTGCGCGATTTCACTATTATACGGACAAGGCAAAGGTCCTGGAGGAGGTAAGGAAAGCGGGGGTGATCTCCTACAACAACGCAGAGATCTCAATATTTCAAGACCTATCCGCCTACACCTTGGCGAAGCGGAGAATGTGCCGCCCCCTCACGCAACTGTTGAAGGACAAAGGGGTGCGCTACAGATGGGGATACCCATTGTCCCTGACTTTTGAATACATGCACCAACGGACATCGTTAATCACAGAAGAGGATATAAAAGGGGCCATTCAGGATTACGTGACGGAGTCTACCCACAGAAGAGGCCCGGTGGGCCCGGCAGCGATCGGGGAGGGGACCTCGGACCGTCCTGGGTCCAGGAGGAGGAAAACCGGCTCGAGAAAATACAGGAAGCTAAACACCCCACCGTCCGGGAGGGAGGGGGTGCGCAATGACTCAGAGGACTGAGGATCGGGGCGACCCGTCCGCTTGAGGGACGGGACCCGACGCAATGATGGTCCGGATGAACAAAGATTCCCCCAGGACAGCAAGTAAGATGGGGGCGACAGTGGGGAAGAAACAGAGGGGGGGCTCATAACAAAGAGCTTGGATGTGAGTGCCCGGTCGGGAAGGGCAGTCTGGTGGTCCGGCCTAATGCCAGGTATGGCGGAACTAATTGGATGGATGCCGGGGAGGGGGTGACAAAGTTAGTTGGGGGTTTCTGGTTGGCGGAGGGGTTCGGGGACGAGTTGGGGAAAGGTTCAAATAATGTCCTATCAATGAGACTAAGGGAGCAAAAAGGGTATAGTGATGCTAGGCAGGTGCCCAACAGATCTGGCGACTTAGATTATGGCTGACTGCCAACCGGCCCTGGGAGTGGGCACCCTGAATGTGCGGGGCTTGAACACCCCCACCAAGAGGTCCCTGTTTTGCCGAGAATTCAGGAGGGCTAAGCTGGACCTGTTGTTTTTGCAAGAAACACACTGGACGCGGAAGAAGGAACCCAAAATGAGAGGGGGGGCCTAGGGGAGGTTTTCCATGCATCCCACAAGGGAAAGAAAAGAGGGGTGGCCATCCTGGTTGCCAGGGACGTCCGCTTCACTAGCGAAGCCACCCTACAGGACCCTGAGGGCCGTTTTCTATTGGTGAGGGGCACCTTACAAGGATCCCCCTGACCCTGGCTGTGATGTACGGTCTGAATGATGGCCAGGCCCAATTCTGGGAGGGAGTAAAGGAGAAGCTCAAGCTATTTGTACGGTGCATGTTGGTAGTAGGGGGAGATTTCAATATGGTGCTGGACCCATCTTTGGATAGGAAGCGAGTGGGCCTCCAGAACCCCAGACCCGCGGATGAGTCCACGGTGTGCACCTTCCGGAGGGTGAACGAAGAGCTGGGCCTGGTAGACTCAATTCCGACCCCCTGAACAGGAATCCCCTCTTTTTCATACTACTCGGCCATCCATGCCTCGTTTTCAAGGATAGACTATATTTTGGTGGACGCAACCCTTCGCCCGTATGTGGCAGGCTACAGGGTCGATCCCGTACCCTGGTCGGACCATGATATGGTGGGGGTTACAATATCGGGGGGATGGCGGAAAGAACACAGAGGCCGTTGGAAATGCAACAACGCCCTACTAAAGGACGAGGTCCACGCTCAAGAGATTGCAGAAGCCATAACAGAATTTTTTGAACTAAACGACAATGGGGAAGTGGGCACACACACGCCCTGGGACGCCTTTAAGGCGACTCTACGGGGTGTTCTTATCCAAAAGGGTGCATCGGCAAAAAGGATGAGAGAAGCTCAGGAGAAGACCCTCTGGGAAAAAATTGCCCGACTCCAGCCAGGGGGCTCCCCGGACCGAGAGCCGGAACGCGACCGTGTGGCCGCCCTGGAGGATTACAGGCTCCAGCTGAAGGACTTACTCCTCCACAAAACAGAGAGAAGTCTTCAGATGGTCAAGCAAAAGTACTATGAGAAAGGGGACAAAGCGGACAGGATCCTGGCCTGGAAGCTGAGGGAAGTCCAGAGGAGCAAAATGGTGAAGGAAGTGAGGGACGCCCAGGGAACTCTGGGTTGCGAGTCTTCCCACATTGGAGAAGCCTTTCGCCGATATTATGAGACCCTGTACTCATCCGAATATGATGGGGGATCTGCTCCAATAGAAGATTTCTTTAACTCAATCCAACTCCCTGCCTTGTCTAGGGAGATGTCCGAGGGTCTGGAAGGGCCAGTGACCGAGGAAGAGGTAGACAAGGCGATAAGCGGGATGAAAGTGGGAACCACCCCCGGGGATGACGAGTTTTCCGTTTATTTTTACAAAAGATTCCAATCCGCTTGAATCCCCTACCTAGTGAGAGTCATCAACTCCGTGCTAGAGGGGTAAACTCTCCCCGATTCCATGATGGGGGCTATCATCGCAGTGTTACCCAAGGAGGGGACGGACCTTGCAGAGTGTGCATCTTACCGCCCCATATCACTGTTAAACATTGACGTTAAGATTCTGGCCAAGGTGGTGGGGAGGCGCATAGAGGGTATCTTGCCAAAGTTAGTCCATGGGGATCAGGTGGGCTTCATCAGGGGAAGGCAGGGTTCGGACAACATACGTAAGACCATAGACCTATTCCACTTCGCGCAACGGTCGAAGCTCAACGCAAGTGTCCTCTCCTTAGATTCGGAGAAAGCATTCGACAGGGTCGAATGGCGGTACATGGATCTCCTCCTGAGGAAGATGGGTTTCGGGACCCACATCATGAGCTGGGTAACGGCACTTTACAGAGCTCCCACGGCAAGGGTCCAAGTGAATGGGGAGTTGACCGATGCCTTCCCCCTCTCTCGAGGGACAAGACAGGGGTGTCCCCTCTCCCCCCTGATATACGTCCTCATGATAGAAGCTCTGGCCATAGCGATCAGATCACATCCAGGAATTAAGGGGATCAGCAGGGGGGAGGTGGAATTTAAACTCTCCCTATTTGCAGATGACATCCTGGTTTACCTGGTAGACCCTAGCTCCTCACTCCCCCCTCTGTTGAACCTGGTGACCGAGTTTGGACGCTTCTCGGGCCTGAAAGTCAACGCCTCGAAATCAGTCCTGCTCCCTATGAGACTCCGGGACCCAGTGCTAGACCCCTTAGATAGGCTTCACGGGATCAAAATGGGGAAGGCCGAAATACGACATCTGGGGGTTCTCCTCACACGGGACCTAACTAAAATGGCGACTGCGAACTACGACCCCATAATATCAGGGATCACATCAGATCTGAGGAGGTGGGGCGGGATGATCCTCTCCTGGTATGGCAGGATGACGGTGGTTAAAATGAACGTACTGCCACGGCTCCTATACCTTTTTACAGCCCTTCCGACCAATGTCCCAGAGCAGGCTTTTAGGGCTCTCCGGAATGCTATCCAGGACTTTATATGGCAGGGGAAAACCCCGAGAACCAGGAAGACCACACTGACGTTGCCAAGGGAGGAGGGAGGGTTTGGGTTGCCGGACTTCCATTTGTACTTCCACGCCGCCCAGCTCCGAGTGCTATTGGAACACATGAAGGAAGGAATGGGGACGTACTGGTCATACTTGGAGGATATGGACACTCACCCCCTGAAGTTCTGTGACCTTGTGTGGGCTGCACGAAGAACAATCCCGAGTCATTTGAAAACCCACCGACCTTGGGGGTTCTCTGGGACATTTGGAAGGAAGAACCTCAGACAGCGTTCCTCACTACATGGCCGTCCCCGATGACCTCCCTCTGGGGCCACCCCGTCAACCTGAGTAATAAGGGGTTTAGGTCATCCCAAACCTGGTCAGACAAGGGATTGGAGTGGGCAGGGCAGATGTTCAGGGAGGGTGAATTCCTGCCTTATGAGGAACTAAGGGACGCGCTCGGCCAGGGATCCCTAACCATCTTTGAATACCTCCGCCTAAAGGGCATTCTATCTGATCAGTCATGGGGCCCCAATCTGAGTAGACAGCTAACCCCCTTTGAGAAGTTCATAGATACGGCAACCTCGAGGAAGGGGGTGGTATCTTCCATGTATAAAATCCTCAATACGTACGACCTCCAGGGAAGGAGAAACTTTCGCAAGTTCTGGAATTACCTGGCGGGAGAGGAGATTTCAGAGGACTCCTGGTCCAGAATATTCAAAATAGCCTTCCATGGGAATCTATTTACCGCCGATATGGAACACAACTTTAAGGTAAGGCAGGGGTGGCATAGGGACCCAGTGAAAGTATCTAAGATGTTCCCGGAGGTGTCCCCGTTGTGCCCAAGGGGATGTGGTCAAGCAGGCTCCAGGAGCCATATGTGGTGGCACTGTCCAAAGGCTCAAGTGTACTGGGGGTCAGTGAGGGACTGGATGGCGGAAGTGATAGAGGAACACTTACCTCTAAACTCCCTGACGATGCTACTGGGCCTCCCCCCGGAGGAAACGGAAGTACACCGATACCCAAGGATGTGGGAGACAATGCTGCGGGCGGGTAGAGTAGCCCTCGCACAAAAATGGAAAAGCCTGGAGCCCCCTTCTAAGGAAGTTTGGATGAAAAAAGTTAAAAACATGTTTGTGATGGACAAACTGACTGCCATGGTGAACAATGACATAGGCTCATTCCTCACGAACTGGTACGGAGTACAACAATCCTGGGGATGGGAGGTCCATTGAATCCTGGGCGGGGAGCTCGGTCCCAACGGGCAAACCAGACTGAGAGCTGTGCAAAAAAAGACAGGGAGGCCCGGTACCCGGGGCAAGGCGGCTTCAGGCCTGTCGGAGTCATGGGCACTAGCTGCATCACACCCGAAGAGAGGGAGAGCACGATAAAAGTCTCCCGGAACAACATACTTGGTTTGGACATGGGGTCGGGGGGGTGGGTACAAGTGGTGGTGGTGGGGTAGTGGGGAGGGGGGGGTTTGGGGAATGTTTAAACACTGTTTTGTAAACCTGAATAAAAATTGAAGTTTAAAAAAAATTTAACTCAGATGACATTGATGAGACTGGACAGAGTAGATAGAACTGGATGGAATAGATGGAACTAGACAGAGTGGAAGGAACGGGACTGAGTGGATGAAACTGGACTGAGTGGATGGAACTGGACGGAGTGGATGGAACTGGACAGAGTGGATGGAATTGTTGCCATATTTCTTTATCCCCTATATACACTATATATCTGTATCCCCATAGATATCCGTATCTCCATATATACCTGTATCGACCCTGTCTCTATATACCCGTATGTCGCTACGTATGTCCCCACCGTCCTGTCCACGTGCCTTGTCTCAGGTGCTTCTACAGATAATCACACCACTACGCTTACCCTCTACTACACACCATCATTCAACTAGAACACAGCTATACCCCTGATAATTCGGCCTAGCTGTTCACTTACGAATACGACCCCATGAACACCTCAACACCCTAATAAAACGCAGCGAGCAGAGCACATTCCAGCCTTGCTGCTCACATAGGCATTCCTCAGGCCTAACGCAGCCAGAACCCAGTCTGGGTGTCCATCCACCAGACTGCACACATCCAACTGATATCTTCACCGCCACAGATATCTGGTGCACCCATGCACCATACAACACTATCTCTCTGTACTGACTTGAACTATGGTTCCCGAGGGCGATCCACCTACCAGCGCTTTGAGGTAATACCAATGATATATAAGGCGCTATAAAAATGCCAAGTAACATAACATAACATAACATAACATAACATAACATAACATAACATGTGTTGCAATATCCAAACCTGTTTGAAAGCAACCTAACTCAATGTATGTTGAAAATTTAAACCTGACTGGTAGTGGCCTCTACTGGCGAAGAACAGTATTGCCACTCAGCTTTGTATTTACATTACTGCAAGGAAGAGGAGGCCTGATCTAAAGTCAGTTCACAGAGCCCGCATAGCCCGCGCTCCAGGGTAATATATGAGGGTCACTCTTTTTGGGGGGGGTGCCCTGGCCTATTTCTTGTCCCATTCCGACCCTGCTAGCATAGTTTCTCGACGCACCATTGGACACCAGAACGAAGAATGAAAACATCCAGTTTACTTGGCAGCATTTGCGCACGCATTCCTCTCTGAAATTCCTTGCGGCTGTAGACGAAATAAAGATCTGATAAACAAGTCGTTTTGTCTCCAGGCCCCTTCAGAACTGTCCGCCTGGGAAAATACCTCAGATCACAGACGTGAAACAAAAGGCTTTTCAGGAGCGGCTGAGCAGGTTCTACCCAAGTTTTCATCTCAACGAGTCACATTTCCACTGAACGCGTAATAAGACTCCTGCAAATGAGTTGGTGTAAGTACTTCCGCCTTGTTTCAGTGCGGGTGGGCCTGGCTATTCCCTTGTCATCCATACTCTTCTGGTGAGGAAGGCCCCTTGCTGCACCAGCCTCGCTTTGACTCTGCACCTCCCCTATGCAAAAGGAAAAGGGAACGAGATTGTGGCCAGGCAACCCAACACCTTTGCCCTCAGTGGGCTTGAGCAGTGCAAAGGCTCATGGCCTGCTGGTGCTTGCGCCGAACCCTGAGGGAGCGGCCAGGCTGCTTCTGAGGCCCATGCACAGTGCTGCGAGGGTGTTTTGCATCCCTGCCACTGCCTAGGACTATAAATACTGCACTGGCACGAGAGTGGCATGTGACTCCTGAGGTGGGCACTAACATAATAAATAAGTTGTGTGGTAGATGATGAATATGTTTCGTTTAGAGTCTTTAGCATCTCCTCCCAATTAACCAGTGACCGAGTATAGCAAGGAAGCCTAAAGGATGAATTGTTTGGGGAAGGAAATTTACCGCACTTAGATGCATTGTTGGGGTGTGAAATGTGCCGCACTTGGATGAATTGTTGGGGTTAGGAAATTTACCGCAATTAGATGGATTGTTGGGGGTTGGAAATGTGCCACACTTAGATTGGGAACATTAATATGTCACACTTATATTGATTTTTGGGGGTGAGAAATGTGCTGCTACTAAATAACCACACTAAAAACTCACCATTCTGCATACTCAAACTCAAACTTTGAACTAAACGCAATCATACCTCTTCCGCACAGCAAACCACACCCACTTCACAATACCCAACATGAAACCAATCCATACACAATCTCACCACAACACTTCATGACGGCTACTGACCGAAAGCGCGCCAATGCTCAGTGACCGGTTTCTCCGAACTGAAGCTGCCAACAGCACATCAAAGCTCTCTTGCTCTTTTACCGCTCAATCCAACTAAAAAACCACCCCCTTGCATTGCCAGTGCGCCAAAAGACCACGGATGTGGTAACAATGCGCGGTACAAGAACTTTTAACAGAACATAACATAAAGCAATGTAGAGAAGTGTGTCACTTTTCCCGCAAGAAGGTTCTTAAAATATCACGTTGAAATGAAACATTTATGCACAATTTTTGGGAAGAATGGGTAAAAGGCCATATCATTTACAACTGGTTCTCTAGGTTAACACATGAAAGAACCCAGAAGATACCAGGTCACCAAAATGCACAGGAGGATTTTATAGCACTTTCATTATACTTTTGGCCAAAATATAAGCCAATGCTGCTATTGTAAATCACTTTCATAAAGCTGCATCTATATTATATATGCCAGCATTGTCACTGCAAATCCTTCACATGAAACTGCACTCAGAACATGTTAGCATTGCCACATCACTTTTATGATGCTGTGCACACAATAAAGGCCAACATTGACATTGTATACCATTCTTATGATGCTGCACCTATAATATGTGCCGGCATTCCCACTACAAATCACTTTGAGATGATATCATGCACACAATATATGCCACCATAAATTACATTGATGTTGCATTCACAAAACATGGCAGCATTGCCACTGTATATCACTTTCAGAAAGATGAGCATACAATATATGCCAATATTGCTACTGTACATCATTTTCATGAAGCTGCAACTAGAATGTCAGCACTGACACATCACTTTCATACTGCTGTGTCCAAAAAATATGCCTTAATTCCCACTGTAAATCACATTGATTTTGTTCCAATACATACCAGTGTTGCAACTGTAAGTGACTTTCTTGAAACTGCACCCACAATGTATGCCATCATTTTTACTGTAAATTATTTTTATGATGCTGCACCCACAATACATCCAAACATTGCCAATTTATATCACCTTTAGGATGGTGCACCAACATCATAGGCTGCCATTACCATTACAAAACAAGGTGAGGTGGTCACTTGCACAATAAATGCCACCATTATCACTGTAAATAACCCCCACACTGCCAAAAATATGCAGTTGGAGGGTTGGGATTAATTTTGGTTGCTAAGCAATGCGTAGATGGCAGCTTGCAGCCCCCAACCCTGCAACCACCAGGCTGCATACTATTGCGTGCCTTCGTCTTATTAAAACATACTTTCATTTGATCCAGGGGTGCCAGGCCAGAGGGAGGAAGGGGAGCGTATACTTGCCTTGGAAGAGGGTCGAATAGGGGGACAGTTAATAACCTAGATCAGCCACTGATGTGATGATTCGGTGTGGGCTATTGGCTCCTCGGCCATCATGTATGTATCTGCGGTAATGACTTGGGCTTTGAGAGAAGACAAAAATCATCCTGTTTGGCACACAATCTCTCCTGCCACAACGTGCTGCTAAGAATGACTATAGATCACACAATATGGCCAAAGGCTAGCTATGAGTTAGTGAGAGTATTCCAAGACATGCTAGCTCAAGGCTGAGTGGTTGAAAGAAGATGGGGACTCCTGCCAGAACAGATTGAGTTGTCAGGTGAACAAATGAAATATTCTCGTGTGTGGGACTCACAGTTATATAGGAGAGAAAAGACCATGGTGCAGATAGAGCAGTGGGATGTTTTGGTTATTGTGCAGTGGGGCTCAAGTGACCTGATGATTCTGTTGGAATATTATGCTATGCTAATATGCCTGTTTATCTCTCTTATTAAAGACTGCAATTAATTGATTGTATTGCCTCTATGCCTTGCCAGGGGTTTTCTAGGACCTTTTGGGCACATTCTTGAGGATTTGAATTAACACAGAGTGGTCAGCCAAACCGGGAGGGTGTGCTGTTTGCGGGCAGTGGCCTACAGCCTCCACCAATCCTCTGAGGGTTGTGGTGAGTGACAGGCCCTCCTTCCAAACGAAGTGGACTGCCTGGCTTTCATGTTCCCTCCCTCTGGAGCCAGTGATGTACTGCCTCATCACCCTGCAAATGTTGGCCTGGAGGAGCTGTCTATCTGGAGTTTCTCAGTTGCCCACAACTTCCAGGTAGGGATACATGAAAAAAAGCACCTTCAAAAGGAAGGAGAAGAGTCCCGTGAGTGGAGAGAACTGTATTTTGGTGATTCACAAGGGGCAATTCCCATGTTAGGCATTTCCCCAGGCGGTAAGCGTGAAAACAGGTGGTATTTGGTATGCTGACATTTTTAACAGCACATCATTGTGAATGTTAAGGCATTCATCGTATGTGTGATGTTTAAATGTGTATTTGGGTACAGCACACTTATTGGACAGAGAAAGGCTTTTGCACAGGAAAAAGCCTAGACTGCTTTTTGGGCCCTGTTCAGATTTCCAGCATCTGTAAATCACGGATGTTATTCAGGGGTCACAAGGGCTCGCACCTACAACCCCTGCGGTCTACCTTGCTACCACTATAGTCTCACTTGATACCGCTAAAATATATATATTTTAAGATTTTTTTTAAATTGAAGCTCCTGGGCTATGGCCAGCACCATGTGGCTCTTTGTTTCTGGAGTGGCTGGCTTTCTTGTTCAGGCTTCTTAAAAAAACAGGGGGTTCCACAAGTGTAACACTTGGAGGAGTGACCCTAAATAAGAAAGAATAGGAATAACAAACAATTTGTCTTTCTGGAATTCTATACAATAATTGCAAGAATTTTTAAAGGTTTATTTCATGCACACTTCACAGGGTGAGTCAATGATTTAGTCTGTTCTTAAACACCTCAAATTCACAATGCAGGCAAAAACCTCCAAAATGTATTTAGAGTAGAATAAGCATCCATTTCAGACTATGTATTTTGCTTTTCACAAATTGCAGTTGTAACATGTTTTTTTCTGCCGTTGTCTCTGTTACGATCATCACAAGACATTGCATCTCGGTGTCCTCTGTCACTTGACAAAATTCTTGTGTCTAAAAGCTTGTGTACAATGTAGACATGTTTGCCCATAGCAAATAAAGTGGCCCTTGATTTCATTGTGCCAAAATGTATTGTAAAGTGTTTATCTTTCCTATCTCCATAGCATGCTGTTCAGGATGTTTCTTTGCATGTAGGAGGTAACCAGTGTTGAGAGTACACAATGCCATGTGAGTGCGCTGCTTTCCCTGCGCTACTCTAAATTCTTAATACACAGTTATGAACCCTCCCAATGGTATGTATTTTGACAACCTCTGAAGCCTGAAAAGTAGATCCACGCAGGCTTGGCATGTGGCCAACCTTGCACCTGGCCTGCTGTTAAATCTCAGTTACCAGTTTAATGGTATCCACTGGAGAATGTAATTTGCTTTCTGACTTTGAGAACATTCAGGCATGTAATTGCTCATTTTACTATAGCTAGTAAGAGTAAGCTATAGCCGGTAAGATAGCTCAGTGGGTTGAGCGTTTGCTACTGTGATGTGTGTGTGATCTGCAGGTTGTAGGTTTGAATCCCTGCAAGGTGAACTCAGCCTTTTATCCTTCTGAGGTTGGTATATGAGTACCAACACAGGTTGGGTGATATTGCATGAAAATACTGTTTTAAATAAAGCGCTTAAGCATAAGTACTATATAATAACACATCATTATCATTTGGTCATGGAAGTCTGCTTGCATTCACAGTAATTTGGTAATATGGGCCTATACACACTGATATTAACAATAGATATGGTGATTCGTTCTTGGATGAAATGTATATCATATTACAGTGATATTGTAACCATATTTTTCGTAGTGTACTTAGGAACAATGCTATGTGATGCCACTTCCTGTTTTGTCAAGGGGAGAAAGGTTGTGTTCCATCACTTCCAGTGATGTCACTTTGGGGTGGGGTCAAATGGCAGCACTTCCTGTGATGTCATCAGAGGTCAAGGGTCGAGTGAGGTCATTTCTGCCACCCCAGGCATTTTGGTGAAATTACGTCCCTGCTGTAAATGTGTAGTATTATATCTCTGTGTTACTGGAACTCTCTTTTACCATTGTGTTGGAAGGCTGATCCTAAACCACAGTCCTTAGTCCAAATCTATTCAACTTGCTCAACAGTTGGGTGTCTTTATCACACATATCTCTTCCTGCAACTACAGTGGAGGTGCAGTCCCTCTGAAGTGACCTTGTAGCTTTTCAGAAGTCACCCGCCCCCGGGAATCCTGCATGAACTCTGGACTCTGTCTACCGCGGAGGAGACTGGAGCAGTCATGATACTGCAGCGTTCAATGCAGCGGAGTACATGTGCATGACTCCATAATGAATACCGAGTGAAGCAATTGAATTTAGTGCAGCCTCACTACGGACTGCGGATACCAAGCTACCCTGGCATCCAACATTTATGTTGGAATACTGGAAGCTCTGCTGATATTTGGTCAAATCACTGGCGTACTGAGGATTAGTTCCACAGTTTACACTACCTCCACGATTTCACATTGGAGTGTTTTTGAAGACATCTTCCACTGGACTGTGTTGTAAGGGTGAGGCGACACTGACGCCCCGCCTTTCATCCTGAAGAAGGTCGGGCTAACGCAAGGCTACATCATAAGCCCCTTATACCGACCGAAACACGTGTAGACAATGTTTATAAGCTATTTCTGTGCTATCTCACAGATACACACACTTGTATTTTGGAAGGGTGAAGAATTAACCAAGTTTTGTTTGTTGAAAGGGTTTTATGTAATTGATAACCCATGTAACTGTAGAATTTGTTTTGATGTGTGTATGTATGGTGGAATGAATTTTGTGATGTCAAAATATGGAATACATATGGGTTTTTATAAGTAAATAGTATATGACATTTCGAATTTGTTTTTGTAGTAAATGTGACTTTTGTATGTAATCAGTGTGTAAGAAGAATCTTTCCAACTTCATAGCTGAGGTCCATTTGTGTTTATTCCATGAACTCTGGAAGGGGCATTAAACTATCGAGTTAGATTATGCATAAAAACCTTCTCCAGCCCATGTCAGCTACCAGGAGTGGGGTTTTGCCAAGTGAGTAATATTCTGCTTACCTCCTCCCTTCCTTTAAGAAGGCACTTAAGTACAACACCCTATCGTTCACATCCCGCTGCAGTTAGCGATCCATCTTCCATTGTTGGTGGTTTGATAGTGTCTTCGACAAAGTGAGGGTCAAGTGTTTGCGCTTTTTCTTTCACCTGTCTTGAAAACTGAGCAAGTTAAGAGTTTGCCCTAGATATCTGTGCCGGAAGGACACAGGCTCGAATTCTGACAGGGCAAACTCATCCTAAATTGAGCACTATTTACTTGTTATGTTAGACTGTGGCAAATCACACCATAGAACACCTAGGCTTGTCCCCGGAGTAGACTACTGGGCTCCCACCAGGGGTTTCACAACCTTCGTCTCCTGGAAGAAAGAAAATAAGCCGAGGGAAGATAAAAGATTGGGAAAGCAGGAAATAGATGCTACAAAGGGAGGGATGCATCAAGGGAAAAATACTTTCTGATATCCTGGGTTCATGCCAGTCCTGTTAGGTTGACCATAGATCTGCAAAAGAGTACAATAGCACGCACGATTATAGTGCCTAGAAGCAGGAGGAATCTGGCATGGTCCATTGTATGAAAAAGTTGGTATTATTAGCGGATCGTAGCACGTCCTTCCTGTTTATGGTCTCTCAGGCCACTCTAAAAGAACAAGTGAGGCAAACGGAGATTTTAGACCATATCCCAAAACCTCCACTGCAGCTCCATCAACAGATGGAGCACAGATGCAGGAGGATTCTAATGGTCAGCGCCAAGTTATATTACTCCACTACCTCCTCCCTTGACATAGGACTCGCTATTTGAGGCTGTCCTGTTGCATCCAGAATCGTGCCAAATCTTTGTCCTCCTTCTTCTTGGGCGTTCCAGCTCCCCACCAAATATCAGGCAATATTGAGGCACGCGTCATCTGGGGCTTACTTTTTCTCTGGTCTGTCCTCATATAGGAGCTAAAGGGAGAGCCTGTGATGGGGCTGAAAGCTGTCTGAAACCAACTGAGCTTACTGAAGGGGATCCACAACATGAGGTGGCACGTTTACCCGTGAAGAAGGATCAAAGCTGATGCTTCTGGTGAGAACTGGCAGTGCCGAGCCTGCAGGAGAAGGTAGGATGGTGCATCATCCTGTCGAAAGAAAAGCAAGTCTGATGACCTTCCAAGCAACCTAGCACTGCATGACCTATCAAGTTGCCAATTTATTTTGCCATTGAGGTCTGGAGAATTTCTCCACCTCCCATCTTACTAAGGAAATCCTACATCCTCATGAAGAATTGGCCACTGGCAGGCGAGGGCCCATAAATAGATCCAACAACCAGGATGGTGGTGTTTAGAGAGATCTCAGCCATGGCTCATCTATCCTCCTATCTATAATAGTTCTACCAATCACGTGACGCAAGCCCCTGCGCGGACGCGCACAAACCCCAATCGACTCACTAACAAAGCAACCAGGTAGCTCAACATCATATTTGCGGCTGAGCATAATCAGCGTATCCAACTCCAGAAGAAGGGTCTCCTACTAGAAAACCACATTGGATCGAACTCCACGAAGCTCGGAGAAGACATTATATTGCTTGTAGGGGATATTGAGCCTTTCACATTCCAGCTCACAAATCTTACCGGGCTAGCCACACATCAACTAACTTGTGCCTCATATATATCAAATCCACTGATTTCCCAAGACGAGTTTACCATTCCCGCACTGGTTCGCAGCAGGAATTTACTTAAAAGAGATTTGAGTCATGTGCCACTAACATAGCACCGTGTGTGCACATAGTAACCCAGGTAACAATAGCATCATGTCGTCAAGATGTCAGACATACACGGCTTGGTCATACCGCTTCGTAAGTATCTACAGATAAATATATGCACGCGCAGAGAGGAACTACTAAGACCCAGGTTAACATCATGCATAGTTACAGGAGCCGAAGCAGCTGTTCCCATAAATATAATAATCCTTTATAAAAGTGAGAAAAGCTGAGATCTGTAACCAAGTAAGTAACAAGGAAAAAGGAGCATGCCCGCCTTCCCACACACCTGTCTTTTATCCAGCACTACATAAAGAAATTACCCTTCCTTAAACTAAGGCACCAGTTCCTAAGAATTGTGATGCCTGAATCAGAGGCGCTAAACCATCATGCCTGTTCCGCTCGCCACCTCCAGTAATCATCCACAGCCATTACCATCAGACGTGAGCCGCCATCACGGCCGTAACACGTTACACCACGGGTCGCTCACACCCCAACACCAGCCAACATGCCGATGAGGAGGTAGGAGTGAAGGGAGAAAACACAATAAATATAATGGAAGTGTGCTGGCACAAAATGTCAGACCCTCCCTCAGCTGTGCATGCATCAGAGGTGTAGACCACAAGTCAAAGTAGCAAGGTGAAAGATATGCCGGAAGCGGTGGCTGGCTTCATCACTCACTGACTCTCTTCACATGTGGGAGAAAAAATGGGTAAGTCCCAGAATTTTTTGTTCAAGGGAGATTGAGCAATAGCGGGACTACTTATATAGTGTGAAGAGCAGAAAGAAATGCTCAATTACCCCTCTTTTAGTCTACCTTATCGAGTGGTCAGAGAAAATGGGATAAAATATTTTATTCATTTACCCTCGTTTCATATGTATTGACAAAATTTGTCATGCCAAAGAAGTGAACATATTAAAACACATTTTAATCAAAAATTCAATTTAGTACATAGTTGTATAGTGAGTGCTTTCCACAAGGCATCACCAACATTTGAATTCATAAAAAAACTTTTTTTGACAAACAATTTGAAAATTTCAGGTTTGAATTGAGTAAGTTGGACCTTCCTCATGAATGTGGTGACTTGCGAGCTTTTGATTCGCCGTTACTTTGGGAGAAAGTTGATTTGGCCTCTAACGAATCACTCGAGTTTGGAGATTGACGAGCACAGCGGCCGGAAAGACGCCCAACGACAACGACAGAAAAAAAGCATGTTTGCGACACCGAAAAGACAAAATCGAAGAATTCTGGGCCAAATCAACTTTCTCCCAAAGTAACGGCGAATCAAAAGCTCGCAACGTACTCAATTGAAACCTGAAAACGAAAAATCTTTTTGTTAATTCACAAAAGGGAAACAGAACTTCATTAAATGAGCAGATTAGTTTACCCAAAATACAAATAAGGAACAAGGAAGTAACCGCCTGATGAAAACGATTACACTTTAGTCTAACCGCAAGAAGACCAAAAGTCTCCTACTGAACTCTGACAACATGGGGATCTGAGTTTGGAACATTTTGTCCCATTGAAACAACGTATTGTCCGGAAGAGGGCTACAAACAACAACAGCGGAACACCAGGGAAGGTGTTCACGACACTCTGTTCAGCCGAAACATATGTAGACATCCCACAGACACCTTCAACAACGTTGTCTATGTATGAAAACGATTTCTTAGATCATTTCTGCACATTGATAGTCTGCTCCCCAGTCAAAATAGATTCTGGTATCAACATCTTGTCACTGCGATTAATTATGAATGTCACTTACTAACTCTAGCCATAACTGGCACAAACACACAAGTATTCTGGATCCGTTTTTCAAATTGTTTGTCAAAAAAAGTTTTTTTATGAATTCAAATGTTGGTGATGCCTTGTGGAAAGCACTCACTTTACAACTATGTACTAAATTGAATTTTTGATTAAAATTTGTTTTAATATGTTCACTTCTTTGGCATGACAAATTTTGTCAATACATATGAAACAAGGGTAAATGAATTAAATATTTTATCCCATTTTCTCTGACCACTCGATAAGGTAGACTAAATGAGGGGTAATTGAGCATTTCTTTCTGCTCTTCACACTTCTCTTCACATGTGGTATTCCTTTACACATCTTTTCGTTCCATGATCTGGATCATCTATTCAGATCGGTCGACACACCATCCCTGGTTGCTTTGCCCTCCCCGCGTCACATGCACTAACTCAGCCGGAGCTTCCACCTGTCGTCTGTGCCCACCCTCTCCATTAACACCATGGCTAGAAGAGCATCGCTGAGGGCACTGAAGGCGCGGATACCGATGCAGCAAGGCCTTCTTGATCACTCATTCACATGTGGGGGGGGTTTCAAATTCAAACATGAGGACTTTGGATACATTGATGGTTTAAAAACTATTGTTTAAAAGCAAAATGCTGGTGTGGGACTGTTTTTTTGGTCAAAGTGGGCCACTTTTTTGGCCAATGTGGGCCAGTTTGATGAGTTACTTCGCTATGCGGCTAGTAGTTTTGACCATTGTTGCTGAATAAATATTCTTTAAATTGCACAATTTAGATTTGATTAAATAAAACTCCCCCTTGGGTGCTATTCAAACAATCTGTCACAAAGGGAATTAAATTCCTTTGAAAACTTTGGGCCACTTTTACATTGGTGCCCGAGACAATTGTATGCCCCAGTCCGATCTTGCTGCTAGAGTCCTATTGCACTGACAGTGTACTCCTGGAAGAAGGCCTCACTCCAGGGAGTCCCTAGCCTTTCACTCGGTACTGCTGGAGGAAACTCACTGTTCTGAAACCCTGCAAGACTATCAATGGAAGGACTGCTGCAGTCACATGGCACTGCTAATGTACTTCTGCAGGAAGCTTACTCTGCTCAGGTTCTGTAAAACTGACAGTGCAGTGCTTCTGGAATCTCACACTGATATCATCCATAGCATTGACTGGGCCTGCGGGTCTTGGATGGGCAACCTCAAATCGCTGCAGTCCTATGGGTTATGTTTGGGACTGCTGGCGCTGGAACTATGCTACGTGCATGATTCTGTGAACTAGTGCTATGTGTTCAGGACATGCATGGAGAGAAGTGTGATACGTGCAGAGAGTATGCGTTAGCTAGATATTGCAAAATGTATATGTACACTACAGATGTGCAATATTGTGTAAACCACATGGACATTGGTAATTACGATAGAGAGCTGGACGTTTACAGCGATGCTGGGTGTGTTACATGAGCGACCCTGCACATGTGTTTGTTCGTGGGCGCACACATGTGTGTGTGTTTTAAGAGTGTAACCAGCCCTACAGATAAGGGGTGTATCTGCCACCTTTACTCCCCATAAATTGGCAAATACTCTCAAAAAATAAAAATAGGGAGAACAAATACTCCCAACAGAAAGATATGTAGGAACTTGCGCCCCTGCTTTCATCCACACAGCTCCATGGACATGTTTGGACCAATACTACTATTTTAACTGCCTGATTATAAGAAGTAAACATGTATCTTTTAATGTGCATTCATTATACATATTTCTTTAAATGTGTTTTATCTTATTTTATTTGTATTGAGATACAGAAGAACTTTTCACACACAATTACATTAAAATCAATCAAATAGTACTATACACAGATTGTCACACTTCATTAACTCTTGCTTAGACACTCCAATTCATGACATCTTGTGTAAAAATCTCACAACTGGTGTAACTGTGAACCAACTAAAATCACCATTATTCATACATATACATTTCATACAATCAATGCTTAGGGTATACAGATTGTGAATATAAAACATTAAATAATCACAAAATTACATTAAAATGCACAAAATTAGCTCATCATGAACTGACCCCATAAAATCAATTAATAAAATCAATTAGTATTAGGCAGGCGTTTTTTGATGATACACCATTGCCGGTAGAAGGCAATGTGCACACTTTCAGTCTCAGTATTGAGACAGTAGTTCCGAAATGCTTCCTGCTTTATTGACTCACGATTGTGTACAAAACCGGCCAAGATGGTCATGTATGATGTGCCCAGAGCTGCACATTCGGTGAAAAGGTGCTTTGCTGCCTCCAATATTACAGGCAAATTACGATATCTTGGACGGGTAACCCAAGTTGAGCACCACGAAAAATAAACAATGGCAACTGGTTTATCTGAAGCCTGATTAGGAAGCTCTGCACTGCTGGGTTAGGGCACTGCCTCAGATATCTTTGAGGCTGTAGAAATCGGTGCACCACACCTGAAACATAGGTGTAGGAACGTAGGGTAGCCGAATGGGCATAGTTGTTAATCCAGCCCCACTTCTTCAATTTACATTTAAAAATATGTTTTAGGACTGGCCACCAGGGGGCGCACGGATGAACGTCCTCTCCGTGTGAGCACCGCCCCCATGGTCCCAAAATAGCGGCATGAGCCCCCGCTGACGGCCCCCCCCACTGCGAAAGTGCGAAATCCTAGGGTCTGAGGAGACCCCCCTGCAGAGGAGAAGAAACCCGACGAAAATCGGGCCCGTTTTCGTAGAGAACGAGGTGTTTTAAGGAGCGCCCGCCCGCTGCACTACAGGAGACTCGAGTGCGGCGGCTTCTGTGACGGGCCTCTCTGGCGGCTACGGTCCGCGCCCCAAGCCCATGGAGAAGACCAGACGCGGGACCCCAGAGAGGTGACGCCCCCCGGGACCGGCATATGAGCACGGGGTAAGAGGGGACCCCCACCGCGAGACTCCGCGGCGCCAGGGCCCGTGCCCCGGCGGCGCCGCGTGACACGCGCGCCTTCCTCATTGCGGACGGCGCGTGTGGTGAGTTGTGCCCCGGGAACCGGACACGCTCTGGGCAAAGCAGGGCGTCGACCCCTGCAGTTGTTGCCTGCTGGACCCGGACCCCTATACTTGTGCTGCTGCCCCCGGCCCCACCGGGGGTAGCGAGGTGCCTCTAAACACCGGGCTGCGCCAGATCCCGACGGTGAGCACTGAACCACGGCGCACGGCCCTAGGTCCTCCCTCCTTGCTGTAGAGGTGGGGAAGACCCCCCCGAAGGCCGAGAAGGCCGCGAGACGCCGCATCCAGTGAAGGACACAGCCTACAACACGGTCCGTATTACAACACGGTCCGTATAAAAGACTGATTTCCATATGACCATTGCCCCTAACTGCTGACTGCCCTGGCATACGCTCCCTGCGCCAAACGCCATTCTGAAGGGACAAGGGTAACCCGCTAGCACAGCACTACATACGGGGCAACCTCCGCCTGGGCACGCTTCTGGACCATGTAAACCCTGCGTTGGGGACACCGAACACTGCCCAAACGTCGCGCTCCACGTGCAACGGATTCCCAGCAGTCTGGCAGGGAGGGTCTCAACAGAAGTCGCCTAGAACGCACAGGTGACCCCAATCCTGGGCGAGCATAGCAGCATTACCCTGCCCCGTGACCCCCCGCTGACCTGACCCGAGGAATCGGCCCATATCACACGAAGTGCCGAAAACAAACGACAACACTGAGCCTGCCACCCGTGCATCCTCCCAGAGGGTAGGGCCCCCTATCCAGGGGCGTGTGCCTCCTCTAACCCGGGATTTGGCGCATGGACCCGCGCCACAAACTGGCCAAATTTGCCTACGGTCCATCCCCCGCACCCTCTAGGACCATAGACACCATGGCCACGGACCCATCGGAGGCAGGTGCTGCGGCCACCAAAGGAGACATTGCCACTCTATTGTCTGAAATAAAAAACATGGGTACCAGCCTTGGCGGCAAAATCGACAAAATCACCCAGAGAATGGACAGCTTCGAGGAACGATTGGAAAGCGTGGAGAACAATCAGACTTCAATTGACACCCTCGAAACTCAGATGGATGTACGAATCCGCAACATCGAGAAAAGGGAGATCGAGGCAAGGCTTAAGATGGATGACCTGGAAAACAGGGAAAGGAGAAATAACCTTCGCTTTTTCGGCATTCCGGAACGTGATGGTGAAACTGAGAAAGACCTCAGAGACGCCATTCACGACATCATCAAAATACTAACAGCTGATGAAGACATTGATGAACCCAAGACTGAACGCATACACAGAGCTGGAGGACCGCCTGGCGGCCCACGCTCTGTATTGGCCAAATTCCACCGATATCAAGACAAAACCAGAATTCTTGAAAAAGCCAGGTCTGGTGGCCCGCTCACAATGGGGGGGTGCGCAAATCACCATCTTTCAAGACTTATCTTCGCTGACGTTAGCCCTAAGACGCCTTTGCAGCCCCCTGACGAAATGGCTGAGAGACCAGAACATAAGGTACAGATGGGGATACCCTTTCTCGCTTACCTTCGAGCATGGCAGCAGGAAATTGATCCTACGCTCCGAAGAAGAAATCAAAGATTGCATCGCCGATCTCCTTGGAGCGAACCAGGGAAGCAAGGAAGGTGACGACGGCGAGCGCCCGGGAATGCAGTGGGAACTCCAGGGCCCTAGGCGCAAGAGGGTAAAGGGATCAAGAAAATATAGGCGCCCCAACAACACTCCCGAGCAGACCTGAGCCAAGGAACCCAGGCGAAATTTGAGCTGACCACAGCCATAGCCACAATACGCGGCGCTGTCTCCCGCGGAGATCGTTACATGGCGGACCCCGCCGAATGGATGCCGCCGCTGGCGGGGCATCCCTCCGGACCGAAAAGTGATGTGAACTCCCGCGGAGAGACCAGTAAATCACACGTAACGTTGGAATTTTTCACCTGTTTGTTGTTACTGTTGTTGAAACTGTATAATGTTTGGGGGAGGGGGAAAGGAGATGGGGGCTCACCCTTAAGTAGCGATGGGTAATCTGATTGGGACCGTGGGACGACGGTTCCCACTGATGGTCCGCCAACGGACCATACGTTTCCACCTAGTCCGTTCCGGACGCCGTCAACGGCTGCCGATGCAGCACACCCTGTTCCTAAGCTCAAACGAACGCCACCAACTATGGTGGGACACGAGAGAAGGGGAGAGAGGTAATGAACACTTGGGAAATGTACAAATAACACTGCACTCGCTTCAAGATGTCGTATTTGCAATGACACAGGGTATCCGCAGGTCTTTCCGGACTCTGGTGGCGAAGGATTCCAGACTACAAATCGCCAATGGCATCACATGAGAAGGTCAAGGGCAAGGGTCTTCTCAGAATTGGGTCAATCAATGTGAAGGGACTGAACTCTCCTACCAAGAGGTCACTGGTACATAGAGAATTTCGAAGGTCTGGCATAGACATTCTCCTCATACAGGAGACGAAATTTGCGAGGGGTGAGGAGCGGACAGTTCTGGGGACTAGGGGAGGCACGGAATTTTGGGGCTCTGGTCCGCTCAGAAAGGGAGGGGTTGGAATCCTCATTAAGAAAGGAGTTGGGTTTGAATTAGAGAAGTCATGGTCAGATGTGAGCGGACGAGCCCTCTTGATTGTGGGGAAAATTGCAAGGATCCAGGTCACGATTGCCACAGTGTACTCGCCCAATACCGGACAGACTGCATTCCTCAGGAAAACGATTCCCAAAATAGTGCTGGAAACTGCAGGCCATCTCGTGGTGGGAGGCGACTTCAACCAGTGGATGGACCCATCCGTAGACTGGAGACCAGGCAACCCTGACACGCGAAACCAGCACAGAGGGGCCCGCACTGAATTCGCAGCCCTGATGGAGTTATATGACCTACGTGACGTATGGAGAGCACAGCATCATGATGAAAAGGGCTTCACTTTCTACTCGAACCCTCATGGCACATTCACGCGCATAGACTATATATTTCTCTCGTCTGATCTTGCGAAGTCCACAAGCCACTCCAGTATAGTTCCGATTACATGGACAGACCACGATATGGTACTGGCAGACGTCGACTGGGCTGATCTGCCGGTCGCCGGAGGATCTTGGCGCTGCAACGAGTCCCTTTGGACTGATGTGGTTTTCAGGGGACAAATGGAGACCGAGATTGAAGAATACTTCAGGATAAATGACAATGGAGAGGTCTCCAAACAAGTGATCTGGGAAGCTGGGAAAGCTACGTGGAGAGGCGTGCTAATACGCGAGGGCTCCTCTAAAAAGAGAGAGCGGAGGATTGTCGAAAACAAGCTACGCAGTGAAATACACCAACTCGAGAGCGAATTGAGAGATGAAACAGAAATGGACTCCGCCAAACTGGACATGGCCCACCGCAAAAGAGAAGAGCTGCGATTGGTGGAACATGGCCAGGTGGTGCGGAAATTGCAATTTCTGAAACAGACATACTATGAAAAAGGTGACAAGGCCGATGCACTCTTAGCTGCCAGGCTCAGGGAACGGAGAGAGGAACGCAAGGTTAAGGAGATATCAGAACCCACTAGCCCCACGACCCACCTACCCTGTTCAATACCCGAGCGTTTTGCCACCTTCTATGAAAACCTATATACCTCCGAGCTCCTATCGGCTCACTCTGACATAGCGTCCTATCTGTCCCCAATTACCATCCCTACAGTAACGCAAACGGAAGCCGAACTCCTTGATAGTCCCATAACTGAAAGCGAAACGAGAGATGCAATCAAACGACTTAAAATAGGGAAGTCGCCGGGCGAAGATGGCTACACGGCCGGTTTCTATAAGACCTTCGCCGACCAATTGTCACCCTTCCTTACGGAACTCTTTAACGAGATAGTGAGCTCTGGGACCGCCCCAGATTCCTTTAAGAAAGCCCTCATATCTGTCATCCCTAAAGAAGGTAGAGACCCCAAATTATGTGGATCGTATCGCCCCATTTCCCTCCTCAATCTGGACGCGAAGATTTATGCCAGGGTATTGGCTGCCAGACTAGAAACTTTAATGCCCAAACTAGTCCACTCCGACCAGGTCGGATTCATTCTCGGCAGGCAGGGTGCCGACACCATGCGTAAGACTCTGCACCTTGTCCACGCCGGACACAATCTTCAAAATGACCCGGCCCTCCTATCGATTGACGCTGAAAAGGCTTTTGACAGGGTGGAATGGGACTTCCTGGATGCAGTCCTCCAGAAAGTAGGAATAGGCCCCAAATTCTGTGATGGGATACGAGCACTATATGCTTCTCCCACAGCGTCAATCTTCGTTAACGGAGAATACTCCAGGTGGTTTGAACTGCAAAGGGGGACCAGACAGGGATGCCCGCTCTCAGCGATCCTGTTCGCACTCTCCCTGGAGCCTCTGGCACAAAAGCTCAGAGACGACTCCCGAATAGAGGGAATGCGGCTGGGAGGGACCGAATACAAAGCAGCGTTGTACGCTGATGATATCCTCCTACATCTAACCAGACCAATGACCTCAATCCCTCATGCCATAGCCCTAATAGAAGAATACGATCAGTTCTCCGGATTCAAAGTGAATATGTCCAAGTCCATCCTCTTTCCCCTCCAAGGTGCCCCGGTTGAAAATGAGACAAAGTTCCTCTCCCTTGGGCTCAAAATAGAACATGAGACACTACAATACCTAGGTATAAAGATTACTAGAACCCTAGATGACCTCTACGAGGCCAACTTCCCCCCGCTTCTCCGAAGCTTTGAAAGAGACCTCGAGAAATGGAGTAAACTGACGATCTCATGGCTGGGGCGTATTAACGCCGTCAAGATGGTGTGCCTCCCTCGCTTCCTATACCCCTTCCAGATGTTACCGATCGTGATACCCAACCAATTCTTTGTCGAGGCCCGGAGGACCATGCTGCGGTTCATCTGGCAGGGGAAGAGACCGAGGGTCTCATACGACACGCTTATTCTCCCCACAGAAAAAGGAGGGGTGGGTCTTCCTGACTTAAGGAATTATTATAAAGCTGCCCAGTTGCGTGTCCTAATCCCACACCTTAGGGACCACAAACACCTGCAATGGGTCCAGATGGATAACCACTATATGTCCCCCGCCACAGTGGCAGAATGGCTTTGGTCCCCTTACCAACGGGTGCTGAGGAAAATCAGACAACATCCCATATTGACTACTACATGGAGCATATGGCGCACCGGGAAAGAGATGCGAGAAGTCACCACCTGGCCATCCCCGCTCAGTCACCTATGGTCTCCTGGCGTAAATGACCATATTCCGAACCTGGAACGATTCCAGTCATGGTATGAAGCGGGCCTTGAAAGGGTAGGACAACTTCAGAGAAAAGATTTGTTCATCACACTACCGGACCTGACAACGGCGCTGGGGATAGGTACCTTATCGACATTTCACTTTATCCAGCTAAAAGGGGTGTTGACAAAACCTGAATGGAGAGTAAAATTGAGAAGAGACCTCACCGCCTTTGAAAAACTTCTGGACTCCAGATCAGAAATGAAAGGCCTCATATCCGTGATGTACCAAACACTTTTAGCAGCAGGGGGTGGCAACACGGAACCCCTCAAGGCCAGATGGGAAAAAAACTTAGGTGAAGAGATACTCCCCGACCAATGGGACCTGATGTGCAAAGCCGCACCCAAATCCTCCATCTCTAGCCAGTACAAACTCCATGCAATAAAGCTCCTACACAGATGGCATTATGACCCACTCCGACTCTCTAAAATGTCCCAATCCATGAGCCCGAAATGCTGGAGGAGGTGTGGAGAAAATGCCAACTATTGGCACATGTGGTGGAGCTGTCCGCGCATCAAGGTGTTCTGGACTGAGGTTCTGGGATGGATTAAGGAGATAGATGATATTCACAGAGAACCCGACCCACACCTTGTTTTGTTTGGCCTTGAAAGAGACGAGGAAGAGTGGCTCCGGGTGAAAGGCCTGGCCCCCCAGCTGTTGTTGGCGGCAAGGGCCCTCATAGCGACCAAATGGAAGTCCCACCTGATCCCAGGGAAGGCCGAGTGGATCAAAATCGCCACAAATATTTATGTGATGGAAACGATCACCGCCTCCTTGCATAACAAATCTGCGAAATGTGAAACTCTATGGATGGACTTCAAGAACACGTATATCTCACCCCCTTCTACCTCCCAATCAGAGGAGCCTCAGAACCCGACCGAATGATGCCACGACCAAAGGACGATACGAAATACAAGAAGCGAGTCACCCAAGTCCGGCTGCCAATATCTTGCAATGCTTAGCCCTGTGCCAACCGCACGATACCGATACTAATGTTAAATGACTGCATTTGTGATGTACAACAAACCAAGTGGGGGGGGGGGAGGGTGGGGAGGAAGTACGGCAAACAGCCAACGAAGCATACTCAGGTAACTGGGTCTGTCGCACGACTAAGAGACACTTGGCATAACGTTCTAATTTGCATCTCGTGCCTGACTTGCCCTCCTGAGGGACGTACAACTGTGTTTAAACATTGTTTGCATTTTTCTGTTCTTTGTAAAACCAATAAATATAAAATTAAAAAAAATATATATATATGTTTTAAAACAACATGCCTAGTTCCTCTGTTGAAATCGGGACACCATCCAATACTCTTATATAACGTAGCGATTAATATGCCGAACTAAACATCCCTGTGTCTATGGCAGGAACTCTGGCCAGACCCCAGCAGAGAGAGTAACCGCCATTTAGGCTCAGTATTGATTTTCAAGTGCAGTAGTCCCGGTCTGGTCAACATCTGGCCCTTAAGGGAAACCAGCCCCAGCTCCAAACGAAGATATTCAACTGTGGTAGAGGGGCTTAGCCTCAGAATGCACTTGCAAAAATAACCCTCAATCAAATCCAGCCAATGCAAGTCCCCCAGGGCCAGGGCCTCTAAGCCATAAAAAACCATGGGGCAAAAGCATGGGCTGTATAGTGTAATTATCACTTCAAAGGAAAACCTGGCAATATGTTTTGCAAAATTGCCAATCAGTTGAGTAATGCGTCCAGCCTTAATCATCTTAACAGCTTAACAGATCAGACATATATATATATTGTAAAGCAGTGGCGCAATCGTACAACCCTGCATCACCGCTTTGAATATCATAATAGGGGTAGACACTCCCCTTGTTCGTTCAGTCGAACGTGTGCTTGAGTATTCGAATGAAGACCGTTGATGACATTGACAGGCCATTTCGGACACCCCCAGGTAAATATTACAAAAACATTTCTGTTTTTCAGTTAAAACATATTTTTACTCGCTTATAAAATACTCTCAATGGGAATTGGACCTACATTTTTACTCCCTAAAAATCATTTGACTTCTAACTTTAAAAAATAGGGAGTAAAATACTCCCACTTCAAAATCTTATCAGAAGCACTCAGTGTAACTGTACATTGAAGTGTGCATTATACTGCTGCAGGCAAAGGGAGAGGTGTGTGGCATTGTCAAACTTTACATCGTCTATGGGTGTTACTGCTCAAGTGTGTGTGTGTGTGTGTGTGTGTGTGTGAGTGCGTGCGTGCGTGCGTGCGTGCGCGCACGCGCGCCTGTGTCGTTCGATGACGGACTTCACATGAAACTGTAGGCTTTTTGTTAGGTTATGTTATGATAAGTGATTGGATTATAGTTGCTGGCGACCGGCCGCAAAGGTGATAGGTTGTTTGGCCCGGGGTGGTTTGCCTTCAAGGGAGAGGTTATTCTACATTCCTGACCGCATGGATTATGAAGTGTGTATATTTTCTGCTCAGGGTTGGCCAGGGGTTGATGCCTTCTGCAATGCCTGGGTGCCAGTGCTGGTGTGTTGGAATGAAACACAGGAGACAGGTCGGTACATTCCCCTCTACTCATTCCCTAACTGAGCTTGGACTGACCAGGACATTGATGTGCAATTATGTGCAGCACTCTTACCAGAGGGTGGCCTTGAACTGTGACTCCGCTGGGAGCAATGCACTAGTGGGGCTGCCCGAAAGTTCTTGAGGCCCGCTAGGAGCTTTAAGGGAATGGCCAGAGTGGTGTGGGGGACTGGTTCCCACGGGTGCTAAATGTGGAGGTACTCTGGGAGGAATCTGCGTAACCCAGCCTTTCCTATCCTTCTGCGCCTAGGCTGCAGTTACATTGCCTTGTTAAAAGAGGGCATATTGGGTCAAGGAGGGGCAATAGAGTCACCTTACCAGCCTACATTTCCAGGTCTACTTTGGTCATTCCGGCACTTTTCATGAACTGAGCTCCTCTTTGCATGCATAATTTCTTCATCTATGGGTTTTGTTGAGCACTACATTCGACCTTAGAGCCATTTCAAACCACTTGTCGGTCCTTTTGACGGTCATCAAGTTAGACAGTGTTGGTCTAATATTGTACCAAAGAAAAGGAAAAAAGGCCTCCTTCTTCACTTTTTTCGTAGCGCCACAATAATTCATTCAAACACTGATTATAGTTTTACTTTGTGCATCCTAATATTTATTAGGTAAGGTGTCACATTCCTTGGTAATGTGTTATGATTGCCCTTAGTGAGGCACGTGTTTCCGGAAATTCTATGCCTTTTTCAATCAGGGCCAGGCATGCTTTCAATTTGAGTGGATCTAGTGATGCTATTCACATATAGTTTACGGGTTAAATCCCACCTATAAGTTCTTCTGACAGTCTCCTCGCGTCGGCCGTCATCTACTGCTTGTTTCTTTGAATTCTGATACTGATATGATATGATATTTTATTTAAAGCGCACCTTTACACAAGTGTTTCAAGGCGTGACGATGCAGGGGAGGGGAACAAGGAGGACAAGACAACGATCTTACTAGGCCCAGTGAAACTGAGATCGTGCAAGTGCAGGGGAGAGGAAAGGGAAAAAGTGCCGGGGGAGGCGGGAGGAGGAGCAAGTTCAAGACATAGGATCGAAACATCAAAGAAAAACAAGAAATGCGGCTAGCAGGTGACAGTGCAGGGGTTAAGTGCAGACAAAAAGTGTTAGGAAGTGCAAGTAGGGGGACTGTAGGGTTGCAGATACAGTCCCAAGTGCAGAGTTCCCAAGAGACAGTGCAGGTGTGCAACTGTGAGGGCAGGGACCTGGGCCTGTGGTTCAGGGGGTAGCCAGGTAACCAGTGAAGTATCAGACAGGAGATCAGCAGGGAAGAGGAAGAGAGAAGGCAGAAGCAAAGAGGAAAGTCTTGAACTGCTTCCGGAACCAGAGATGGTTCACCTCAAATTTCAGAGAGGCAATGAGGCTGTTCTGGAGGGAGGCTGTTCCGGAGGGAGGCTGTTCCGGAGGGAGGCGCCAGCCGAAGAGAGAGATTTGCACCCTTTTACATTTGCATTACACATGTGAGGCAACCAGTGGCCACATGTAAGGAAAAGAGGATGATTAGGTGGCTAATCTCTGCTTCAACCTTTTTAAATGCAAAATCCTGATGTGGCCAAAGTATGCAGGGTTCTCCAAAGTCATGAATTAATTCCCAATTAGGAAACATGTCATCTAAAGGCCTTGCAGCAGCTCTCCTGAATCTGAGCTCTTTTCTGTCACAGAAGAGCTAAATGCGTATCTGCCCAGATTGTCTGATTGTTAGGTTACAGGACTGTGTGCGTTCCCTATTGTGGAAGGATCAAGTATCACTGAGGAAGCTGCTTTAAATGCAAGGCAATGTGGTTGCCTCGACGCGGGGTAGCCCTTTTGACACATCTCCATTTGAAGCCTTTGGTGAAACATCTGCTTCAACATTGGACCGCAAATTCTTGCCAATATAACACCTCAATCTTGATCTCTCAAGGGTCATGCCAACATTTGTGTTGTTGGATGCTGGTTCCAAATCTCAGGTGGGAGTGTTCTTCAATGCTGTACAACTACTGGTCCTGACTATGCATGCCAGCCATGTTGGGTGCGGTGCACTCCTTGAGAGTCATTCAGCTCAGAGGAAAGTGGTCTAAGAAACAAAACTCCAGGTCTTCCAATCTAGGAGAGCTAGCATACATTCATAAGGCATCCCTAGTGTTGGACGCTTTGTCCTTAGGGGCAAACACAAGCACAGTACTTTTCTGGACAATCAAGTAGCCATGGGGGACATATGTTCCCGCTCTAAACTTGAATGCCCACAAAATTATCATCAGAAGCAAGAGTAACATCCCCTCATTAACTGCTGTCTATTTCGTGAGGAAGGAGAATGGGACTGAGGATCACTTGAGCAAGAGGCTTCCCTCCTCGGTACACGATTGTCTGAGTTTGCAGGGTTTATATCAGATGATAGATTATTGTGGAGCCCCAATAATGCATCTTTTTACCATCATCTTGAATGCCCTTCTCTCCCATCTTTTGTTGATAGGAATTTCCTCCATCGGTCTTCATGCACGATTTCTACAGTTGACTAAGGTACTTTTGAAAGTCCAGAGGGACCAGGTGGAGTTCTTCCTAGTAGAACCGTGCTGGTCTTGTCGTAGTTCGTTCCTGCTCTTTCAACTTCTAGCGGAAGGGAAACCCTGGTGGATCCTGTTAGTTTGGTTTCTACAGAAGGCTCTCATTTGGCCTCGGACCAGTCTGTATGAGCTTTGCTTGGTAGGTTGGAAGTTAAAGGCCTGCTCAGACCCGGTAGTTGTAGACATTCATGTGTCCCATAAATCGGCCACTCGTTCAGAGCACACCCGTCACTGGAGCATTTTCCTTCATGCCGCTCTCAAAATCATTAATGTCTGGTTTCTGATTGGTGTGGCGGAAGCGCCTGTCGGTGCTTGTGTGTATTGGGCATTGATCGGTGCGGCTTGACTCCTTACACGTACTCCTTACGCACTGCGTTTTACAGGGTCCTTTCCTCTTCTTTTTTGAGAGACGAGACGAGAGATGCGTGGTGCCGCGGACTGAGGCAGAATGAGACGAAACGACTGGTGTGGTGTGGCGTGGCACTGGAGGCAGGTCGCTCGGACTTCCCTGAGGCCCCCCCCCCAGATCCACCCTCTGGTTCATGGTCCGTGGTCTGCGGTCCGTACAGCGCAGAGAAGCGCGGCAAAGCTGGTATCAGAGGTAGAGATAAGCCAAGGGAAGCAGCGCGGCTTGACCCGGCCTCTTCACCCCCCCCTCCCACTCCCACTCCCTGAGCTCCCCCTCCCTGGAGCTCCAGCTTAGAGCTCTAGCTGGCTGTAGAGGAGCAGAGGAGCAGAGGAGGAGAGTGAGGCCTTTACTGTCTCACTTCACAGGGGTCCAGTTAGTCAGCCAAAAAGAATGCCTCCAGGACTAAGGTGTGGTCAGGAGGCCTTTATTCCTGAATTTTTGCTGGCTGATCTAGCCAGCACATAGAGTATCAGTGTAACAGTGTAATTCAATACCCCACCCCCCCCATTTTAAACCTCTTGATCTGAGAAGAGGAGAGTAGGAGAGGAGAGGAAGGGGGAAAAAAAGGAGTAGATAAGGAAAAAAAAGGAGGGTGAGCTGATATATTTAGGAATATGAAGTTGCATAGCATGGCCCTTCTGGATGATAACAGATGCCCAGAATGGGATAGCTCTTATGTAGAAGAGTCGGAAAGCCGGGCTTTACAAACTATGCCACATAGTTCACCTATCCCGAAAACTACCCCTACTATTTTTACAACGGTGCAGGTGCACTCCCCACGAACATTTGAAACCGACCCATCCACAGATATTACACACTCCTGGAAGCAGGGGCTACAATATACGGTCACAACAAAAAAGATACAGAAAACAATAGAAGACCACTTTGGGTTTAAGAAGCGAACAAAAAGCTTGAATGATCTCCAAAATGAGCCACTTATAATACAAAGAACATATGCACAAGATACTCAAGAGGACCAGGATTGCCGGGTATCCCTACCTCCAAAAACTCTGCAAAAAGCCAGTAGCTGGAAAGGTAACGTTATTCCCCAAGGAACGGGGGTTGCTGGAATAGACAGGGTCGCTGATCAAACAGAAAACCCGGCTACTCAGGCAACCAGTAAGACACAATCACCAAGGTCAATTTGCCACTTTACGCCAGACAAAATGGATAATGCTCAAACAGGAGCAGAAACTCTCTCAGCTTTACATTTTGTACTCAACTCCTTGGTGACGGTCTTTGAACACCTCAAGACAGAGGTGCAAGTGCAGGGAGTAACACTCTTGGAATTAGCTAGAGAAACAGCTAACATAGAGTCAGCCCTAGTGGGACTGACCACGACTTTCAACTCAGTCACTATACCATCATTAAAAGATTTGAGGGTGGAAACAGCAAAGCAAGGTCTAGACCATGGGTGCACAACATACGGCCCGCGGGCCAGTTGCGGCCCGCCATGCCCTTTTGACCGGCCCGCGAGGCACAAAGACACTGACCCTCATTGGCTCAGCACACACACGCATCACGTCGCTCCTATGAGCCACGTAATGCGTGTGTGCTGCACCAATGGAGGGCCAGCACTACGGCTGGCGTGGCCCATAAGGCTTGATGCCGGAAGGCATTTCAGCCTTGGACCACGCCAGCCGTAGTATGATTCCTGCGACTTCCAGCTTACCGGCCTGCCTTCCAGCACGTCTCCGGTAAGTGGTCTGTTTGTGTTTGTGTGTCGGGTTTGTTTTGCTTTATGTTTGTGTGTATGAATGTTTGTGTTTGTATTTTGTGTATATGTTGAGATGCGGGGGTGGGGGGGGTGTCGGATGTGTATGAATGTTTGTATTTGAATGTATTTTGAGTGTATGTTGAGATGCGGGGGTGGGGGGGTGTCGGATGTGTATGAATGTTTGTGTTTGAATGTATTTGAGTGTATGTTGAGATGCGGGGCTGAGGGGGTGTGTCGGATGTGTATGAATGTTTGAATGTATTTGAGTGTATGTTGAGATGCGGGGGTGAGGGGGTGTGTCGGATGTGTATGAATGTTTGTGTTTGAATGTATTTTGTGTATATGTTGAGATGCGGGGGTGGGGGGGTGTGTCGGATGTGTATGAATGTTTGTGTTTGAATGTATTTTGTGTATATGTTGAGATGCGGGGGTGAGGGGGTGTGTCGGATGTGTATGAATGTTTTCTGTTTGAATGTATTTTGAGTGTATGTTGAGATGCAGGGGTGGGGGGGTGTGTCGGATGTGTATGAATGTTTGTGTTTGAATGTATTTTGAGTATGTTGAGATGCAGGGGTGGGGGGTGTGTCGGATGTGTATGAATGTTTGTATTTGAATGTATTTTGAGTGTATGTTGAGATGCGGGGGTGGGGGGTGTGTCGGTTGTGTATGAATGTTTGTGTTTGAATGTATTTTGTGTGTATGTTGAGATGCAGGGGTGGGGGGGTGTGTCGGATGTGTATGAATGTTTGTATTTGAATGTATTTTGTGTGTATGTTGAGATGGGGGGTGTGAATGTTTGTATTTGAATGTATTTTGTGTGTATGTTGAGATGCGGGGGTGGGGGGGTGTGTCGGATGTGTATGAATGTTTGTATTTGAATGTATTTTGTGTGTATGTTGAGATGTGGGGGGGTGTGAATGTTTGTATTTGAATGTATTTTGTGTGTATGTTGAGATGCGGGGGTCGGGGGGTGTCGGATGTGTATGAATGTTTTGATTTGAATGTTTTTTGTGTGCTGAGTTGGGGGGTGGGGGTTCGGGTCTGTATAGGTGCTTGTTTGAGAGTTTGCTGATTTGGGGGGGTGGGGGGTTCGGGTCTGTATGGGTGCATGTTTGTGTGTGTGTGCTGAGTTGGGTGGGTGGGGGGTTCGGGTCTGTATGGGTGCATGCTTGAGTGTGTGTGTGCTGAGTTGGGGGTGGGGGTTTGGAGTTGGGGGGTGGGGGGTTCGGGTCTGTATGGGTGCATGTTTGTGTGTGTGCTGAGTTGGAGGGTGGGGGTTCGGGTCTGTATGGGTGCATGTTTGTGTGTGTGCTGAGTTGGGGGGGTGGGGGGTTCGGGTCTGTATGGGTGCATGCTTGAGTGTGTGTGTGTGCTGAGTTGGGGGTGGGGGGTTGGGGTCTGTATGGGTGCATGCTTGAGTGTGTGTGTGCTGAGTTGGGGGTGGGGGTTTGAAGTTGGGGGGGTGGGGGGTTCGGGTCTGTATGGGTGCATGTTTGTGTGTGCCGAGTTGGGGGGTGGGGGTGGGGGTTCGGGTCTGTATGGGTGCATGTTTGTGTGTGTGCTGAGTTGGGGGGGTGGGGGTTTCGGGTCTGTATGGGTGCATGCTTGAGTGTGCGTGTGTGTGCTGAGTTGGGGGTGGGGGGTTGGGGTCTGTATGGGTGCATGTTTGTGTGTGTGCTGAGTTGGGGGTGGGGGTTCGGGTCTGTATGGGTGCATGTTTGTGTGTGTGTGTTGATTTGGGGGGTGGGGGGTTCGGGTCTGTATGGGTGCATGTTTGTGTGTGTGTTGATTTGGGGGGTGGGGGGTTCAGGTCTGTATGGGTGCATGCTTGAGTGTGTGTGTGTGCCGAGTTGGGGGTGGGGGGTTCGGGTCTGTATGGGTGCATGCTTGAGTGTGTGTGTGTGCTGAGTTGGGGATGGGGGGTTGGGGTCTGTATGGGTGCATGTTTGTGTGTGTGCTGAGTTGGGGGTGGGGGGTTCGGGTCTGTATGGGTGCATGTTTGTGTGTGTGTTGATTTGGGGGGTGGGGGGTTCGGGTCTGTATGGGTGCATGTTTGTGTGTGTGTTGATTTGGGGGGTGGGGGGTTCGGGTCTGTATGGGTGCATGTTTGTGTGTGTGTTGATTTGGGGGGTGGGGGGTTCGGGTCTGTATGGGTGCATGTTTGTGTGTGTGTTGATTTGGGGGGTGGGGGGTTCAGGTCTGTATGGGTGCATGCTTGAGTGTGTTTGGGGCATAGTGTTTGGTTGGGGGTGAGGGGGCCATGGGGCATAGTGTTTATTTGGGGGTTAGGGGGGTGAGGGGGCCATGGGGCATAGTGTTTGGTTGAGGGTGAGGGGGCCATGGGGCATAGTGTTTGGTTGGCGGTGAGGGACAGGGGGCATAGTGTTTGGTTGGGGGTGAGGGGGCCATGGGGCATAGTGTTTGGTTGGGGGGTGAGGGACAGGGGGCATAGTGTTTGCTTGGGGGGTGAGGGACAGGGGGCATAGTGTTTGGTTGGGGGTGGGGGCCATGGGGCATAGTGTTTGGTTGGGGGTGAGGGACAGGGGGCATAGTGTTTGGTTGAGGGTGAGGGGGCCATGGGGCATAGTGTTTGGTTGGGGGTGAGGGACAGGGGGCATAGTGTTTGCTTGGGGGGTGAGGGACAGGGGGCATAGTGTTTGGTTGGGGGTGGGGGCCATGGGGCATAGTGTTTGGTTGGGGGTGAGGGGGCCATGGGGCATAGTGTTTGGTTGGGGGTGAGGGACAGGGGACATAGTGTTTGCTTGGGGGGTGAGGGACAGGGGGCATAGTGTTTGCTTGGGGGGTGAGGGACAGGGGGCATAGTGTTTGGTTGGGGTGGGGGCCATGGGGCATAGTGTTTGGTTGGGGGTGGGAGCCATGGGGCATAGTGTTTGGTTGGGGGTGAGGGGACCATGGGGCATAGTGTTTGGTTGGGGATGGGTGCCATGGGGCATAGTGTTGCACTCCAAGAGTGAACTCAATAATAAAGCTAAAACAGGCACAGTTAGGAGATGTACATCCTTTGCTTTTTTGAGGAAACCTGACTCAACGAAGGCCATACACCTCTTGGGTAACCCAAACAGCAAACTATAGCAGTCCAAAATAACAGAATGTCCAATCAAGGGTCAATAAAATATATATAATTTAATTAAACAGACGATATACAATAACTAAATCGAAATAAATGATAGCAATGGAAAATGTGTAGTACAAAATGTAAGCTTGAAATGCAATAAAAATCGTTACCCCTCAAAAACATATCTTTTTCCATGTGTTTAATACAAATTGGGGGTTGAAAAAGCCTCCTGACATGTCCCGCCTACCGCCCCGCCCACTTTTACTTTTCGGCCCACTATAGCCCTCATGTAAGGTACTTTCGGCCCTCTGTCAAAATCAGTTGTGCACCCCTGGTCTAGACCTCTCGGCAATCCAGTGGACTCTAGAGGAGAAAAGAAAAGAAGAGGTTGAGCAAAATAATTTGATTATAGAACTCCACCTCTTACTGAAATCTCAAAACGGGACAAATAATGGAGAGGGGGCGTGGCTTGGGCAGCCATGGAGTAGGACGTACTTCCCGTGTAGCTACGGGGGATCCGACAGATGATCCGTACAAACTACCTTTGAAAGTGCGCCATTGGTTCCAGAATCGATCACACACACATGGGAATGGATGCTTCGCTCATTGTATAAAGATCGAGAAAATCGTAAGCGGGAGTCTGGAGGAATTGCTCGACGAACGACGGCGGCGGCTCGGTCCATTGTCACACAAGATGGCCGACAACAAAAGAAACAAAACTAGGGTACCCGAAGAGGACAAATAGAGGCGGCAGCCACGGGGAATGAACGACAATGGCGAGGTGAAGGCGGAACAAAACCCCTGGGGGCTGTAGGCCTTGAGTCATGAAAGCTTGGGTGCTGGCCCGGACAGCAGGGGCCCGAGGGCAGCAGAGGTGTGAAAATGCAGGCCGCACCATGACCAGCACGAGAAGCGCTCGCTTGGCATTGAACTAGTAGCGGCGAGAGGAGGTGGAGTTTGCGACTGCCTGGAGACCACCGCGACAGTCGGTAAAGAGCGGAAATTACGGTTGGGGAGACACTCGGTCGCTGAATCGTGATAGGGAGACCCAACGAAAACCGGAAAATGGCGGCGCGAGGGGCCGTGGGCAAGAATAAGAACAAACAACCCACGATGGACATTTTTGCAAAAGTACAACTGTCTCCTGCGGCCACCGCAACCAAAGGCCCGATGGCACAGGCTGAGGGCGCGACAGCGGCTGATAATCATCAGATTTTGGAAGCCATTACGGAGCTGAAGGAATCTTGGGAGGTTGCGATAATGGATTTACGCACTTCCCTGGAGGCTAAAATTGAAGCAGTGGGCATCGAAGTCTCCCTGCTGAGACAAGACGTCAGGGGACTGGCAGAACGCACAAGCAGCCTGGAGGGCACGGTGAAATCTAACACGGACACCAGCACCAACAATACAAAAGAGATCCATGTCCTCAAGCAACAGGTGGCCAACTTGTCGAGCAGAAGAAGCACAAGGGAGAGCGAGGAGAAACAACATTCGCGTGGTGGGGTTGCCGGAAGGCGAGGAGGGCCAGGACCCGACTGATTACATCGAGAACTTACTCCTACAAGGAATCGGGGCCAGTACACTCTCTCAGGGATTTGTGGTTGAGCGCGCACATAGTGCCCTCATGCGGAAGCCGAGACCAGGAGCCCCTCCACGAGCGATAATTGCCAAAATACTGAACTACAAAGACCGGGAAAAAATATTGGAGTATTTTCGGAAAGACGGAACGATCGAGAGGGCCTCCAGCACTATCACGGCATACCCGGATTACACTATGCTGGTCCAAAGGCAGCGGGACAGATATGTAACTATCAAACGGAGGCGGCGGGCGGCTGGGATAAAATATATGCTGCTGTACTCGGCGAAATTGAAAGTCGTGTATAAGAGCAAAATGCATTTTTTTGACACTCCGGAAGAAGTGACAACGTGGTTGGATCTGTAGGGCTGCCCGGATCAAGACACGGAGGAGACACAAAATGGACGTGAAAAGTGACTCAGACACGGGATGCATTTTGCTATGATGGCGAGCGAACATCCAAAGGGTGCCTAGGCGAAGGCTGAGAACGATGGGCCTGGTTGTAGGAGGCTGATATTCGATAACATATTGCAGATTGTGAGAGACTTGATGGACTTGAATATAGTGGCGGTTACATATATTTAAACTGTATAGCGATGTGTAGTTCTTTGACGTGCTATTGGAGCGGCAGGGCGGTAGCATCCTACCCCCGAAATGTAGTTGTAGTTATAGTAGGTTGGCCACTAGCGCGGCCTCACCCTGCAGAGCTTCGAGTACAGGCGAAAGCCGGAAAGAGCTAGATGCGGGAGAGCCTGAGATCCAGGGATGGAGCTGGGCAACAGTTGGCGGGGAGAGTGTTGGGGAAGGGATGGGAGGCGGGGGGGAGAGGGAGTGGGAAGTTTGGTGTGTTTTTGGTTAACGGGGTTTTAGAAGGGGATGCGAGCCTATATAGATTGGAATGGAACTCAAGGTTGCACTGCACCTGGGGGGGAGGGAATGGGATCATACCAGGCCATGGGGGACCTTAAAATACTCACATGGAATGTGCGGGGGCTTAATAGCTATTTAAAAAGGAACAAGGTTATGCTGTATCTGCGCAGGCAGAAAATAGATATTGCATTGCTACAGGAAACCCACCTTAAACGTGAGAGGATGGACACGATTGCGGGAAAGTGGAAGGGGGTGTTGGTGGGCTCTTCGTACTCGGCCTACACAAGAGGAGTACTTATATGGGTGGCGCCACATGTCCCGTTTCAGCGGTTGCAAGTGGTGGCTTAGACAGACGGGAGGATGGTTATGCTGAGGGGATTGGTAGAGAATAGGGAGATAAGTATTGTTAACACATACGCCCCAAACCAGAACACGGCGGCGTACATTAGGACACTGAGTGCGAATCTGAGCGTGTGTGTGGGAAGCGCAGTGATCTGGAGAGGGGACTTCAACTATGTATTGAACCCGAGGGTGGACAGATCGGACGGGAAATTGGATAGACCGACCCCTGCAGCCAGGGCGCTACAGACACTGCTTGATGACTTTGGGTTGGAAGATGCATGGAGATTGTGGCACCCTGGGGAAAGGCAATATTCGCATTATTCTGCCCCACAGCAGTTATCAACAAGGTTGGACTATGTCTTCGCATCACCTGAAATGATAGCGGAGATTGCGCACATAGAGTACAGGGCCAGGGTCTTCTCGGACCACTCACCCCTGATTCTTGTGTGGCAATACTGCCCCCTGAGGGCAAGGATCCCGACATGGGCCTACGAGCGGAGGCGTTGAGAGACCCCTTCTTTAGAGAGGATTTACGGGAGGAGATAGTAAATTATTTTGAAAGCAACACTGGGAGTGTGGACTCGGCGGGGACACTATGGGAGGCCTTTAAAGTTGTTATGAGGGGGGCGGCCATGGCGAAATCCAAGGGCCTACAGGGTGGGGTTTCAACTGAACTGAGGGAGACAGAAGCAAAATTGGAAGAGGCCTTAAAAGCCGGTGACGATACAGCGGAGAAACTAGATTTAATACTTAAGCTGCAGCAAAAATGTGCGGATTACTGGGAGAGGTTGTGCAACCTTAATTATAAAAGGTACATAGAGAGACAGCATGCGGGAGGTGATAAACCGGGGAGACTTCTGGCGTGGTTATATAAGAGCGAGACCCCCAGAGCCACAATTAGAACTCTAGAGAGGGAAGATGGTAGCGTAGTGGACACCCAGGAGGGAGTTAATCAAGCGTTTGTGGATTATTATAAAGTGTTATAAGGGGAAGACAGGGAAAGTAGCCGGGTAATGATAGAAGAAACGCTTGAGGATATGGGGCTGCCCAAGATAAGTGAGGAAGAAAGAGAGGAATTGGACTCCCCGATCACCCTGGAAGAACTGGGGGAGGTGGTGAGGCAGTTGCCTACTAGTAAGACCCCTGGAACAGGCGGGCTCCCAAGCAAATTTTACAAGGTATATATAGAAGAGGTCCTCACCCCGCTGCTAGAAATGATAAACGAGGCGTTCGAGATGGGCCGCTTACCGGAGTCACTGAGAGAGGCTGTTATAGTACCTCTCCCTAAACCAAATAAACCAGGGCGCAGCTGTGGTTCCTTCAGACCTGTGTCAATGTTGAACCAGGACGGCAAGATATTAACTGCGGTCTTGGCGAATAGACTGAAAAAGGTCATTGGTAAGCTAATACATCCAGATCAAACGGGTTATGTCCCCCATAGAAACATCACCAACAATCATAGGCGACTTCAGAGGATCATTGAGTTTGGCAGCGGAAGTGAGGAGGAAATGGCAATCGTGTACTTGGATGCGATCAAGGCCTTCGACTCCGTCAAGTGGCTGTGGCTGCTGGCGGCCCTGAAACACTATGGGTTAGGGCCTGGCTATGTAAGGTGGGCGAAGATTTTGTATAGTGAACCGCTGGCCAGAGTAAAGACGGATCTGTGATATCAGAGAGGTGGCATCTTAGTAGGGGTACTAGACAAGGATGCCCGTGGTCACCTATGCTCTACATACTGGCCCTGGAGCCTCTTGCGATCTATCTGAGGCAGCAATATGACACCATAGGCATCGAGGTGAATGGGGAGCGGCATTTGGTCTCCCTATATGCGGACGACATGTTGCTGTATGTGCGGTATCCGGAGGAGAACCTCCAGTACATTAGGGAAGTGCTTGGGAGATATGTTGTGCTATCAGGCATAGCGGTGAACCCCCAGAAGTCTAGTCTGTTCCTGTTGGGGGGTATATAGGGGTTCCAGTGGAGAGGTTACTGGTTTTACAGGTACCGTGGGCGGTTAGTACTTTTCGGTACCTGGGGATAGATATATATTACACCGTGGGGGAGGAGCATAGGTGTAATACAGAGGTGGCAATCCAGAAAATTGAGAAATGCATGCGGTTTTGGGCGAAGCTGCCTTTGGCGATGATGGGGCGGGGAGCGATGCTAAAGATGGTGGTCCTGCCGAGGCTCCTGCATTACTTCGGGAATATTCCATACCTGATTCCTAAAGGGTTCTTTACCAAACTGAATAGCATGTGTAGGGACTTTCTGTGGCATGGCACGCGAAACAGAGTGACGTTGTGGAAGCTTCAGAACTTCCATGACAAAGGGGGAATAAAGCTACCCAATTACGAGGCGTACTATGTGGCGAGCCAGTTGCACTATGTTGCCAAATGGCTATCTGATGAAGAGACCTCCGAATTTAGGCTGTTTGGGCGGGATTGTGCACCTTTTTATTTGAAAGAAGTTATGTGGGCACCCAGGGCGGAGATGGTGGGGCGCCCTAAAATGATGCTGCTGGGCTGGAAGGTGTGGCGCAGGGCATGCCAATTGATGGGGAACCCGTCCCCATGCTTGCCGCAGATGCCATTGGTTGTATTGACAGGGGCAGACGCTCAGCTGCGACTGATATTCCGGACCCACTGGGAGCAGGCTGGGGTGGCAACGGTGGGGGATATTTGGCAGGGGGGCTCTTGTGTTACTTTTGAGGGGCTGCAGGAGGAGGCTGGGTTGCACGAAGGCCAGTACATTACGTACCACAGAATGGTACAGAGGATTAAGAGAATGTAGCCCGAAACTGTGCTGGAGGAAGAACTGGACGCCACCATCGATGTGATATATGATATAGCTGAGGGGGGCCATGAGGTTTCCAGGCTGTACGAGATGTTGATGTCTAAACTGGGGAAGGAGGTCACGCAGCTGAGAATGGACTGGGAAACGGAGGTCGGGGCCCAAATGGGAGATGGGATGTGGGAACGGGTGCAAAGGTATCATAAGAGGGTGTCTAGAAACGCGAGGCTGAAACAGATACAGCTTTACATAACACACAAGGCTTATATGATGCCTTGGAGGATATCGAGGTTCGAGAATGCAGGTCGGCAAGCATGCCCCAAGTACGATGAAGAGAACGCGGGCATGCTGCATATGTTTTGGTCATGCCCGATCATAGAGAGGTTCTGGAGGGGAGTAAAAGAGAAACTAGAAGGAAGAGGGGTCAAGATAGTAGTGGATACGGTGTGGGCCTGTCTGCTGGCGGGGGTTCCCCAGACCACGGAAACTCAGGCATGTAAGCAAACTAATGGATCTGGCTTATGTGCTTGCAAAGAGAAGGATTGCCATGGGATGGAAGTCATGCCATGTGCCGAGGATAGAGGTGTGGTGGAAAGACTTGCAAAAATGGGCAGAAGCCGAAACCATAGCATGGCAAGAAGCGTGTAGCAATGGGGGGAGGAGGAGAATGAGTCCCTGATGGCCTGGAAATCACTGATAGCCGGACTGTTTGGGTCATTAGGTGACCCGACTGAACCTGTTGAGAAGGAGACCGAACCACAAGGTGTGGAATCTGATGATTCAATGTAATAGACTTGCAAGGGCGGGTGGGGTAGTGGGAGTAATGGTTAGGAATGTTAAAAAGTGTAATGAAACTGTTGAAACATGCACTGTTTGTTTGGTTTTATGGTTTGTTTGTTTGGAAAATTTAATAAAAACTTTTTAAAAAAAAAATGGAGATGAGAAAGATCCGGGAAAGGAAGAGCGCCATAGCAACCCCTTTGATGACACTCCACTTTCGGAATCAGTCCTAGAAGAGTTCATAAGGTTGGCACATGCAGCTGAGGAACCAGAAGATGGAGCAGCTGAACTTCGGCAAGCTCTTCCAGACGCTTTGCCTCAGAACCAAAATGCTCATAATTCAGGATAGACAGAGGCTAGCAAACACCTCTCTAAAGGAAGAAGAAGAGCAAAAAAAAAGAGAAACTAAAAGGATAAGTAGCACTGCTTTCCGGATTGCTCTTAGAAAAAATCTAAAAAATCCAGAGAAAAAAAGGAAAGGAACAAAAATGAGTGCCAAAGAACCACTTATAAATAGTGAAGGAATAATCTCACTAGATGAAGAACCACATGAGATTATTCAAGAAGAAAATGAGATTCACTCGTTCTTCAAGGGGGCAAAAAGAGACTCAAATGATAAAATACCCCCCATAATCTCGTCTGGACAGAAAAAAGCTGGGGTAAATGCTGTGAACTCAAGACAAAATCAACAGGGATCACAGCTAACACAAACTACAACGATAAGTGTGGGCTTACAGACAGAGCACCCATTAGCTCCAATTGAAGAGCCGGAGCCTTCAGGATCAGGGGAAAATAATTTCCCAAGTCTCAAAAACCAAGGAAACGAGAAGGGAGGGATGAATGTCATAAAGAGCTGCCCCCCTTTAAAGGGCCCTCCGTGGGCGCCAATTTTCGCTAAGAAGGGGTGCAAATCTAGTATAAAGACCTTGTTTGCCCCAGCTGAAGGAACTGGTAGAAAAATTGCACCTATCTTCCTGAAACGACCCTCATCGGGTCTCCCAGCGCCCCTTCTGCCCGATGGAAGTAAAAATGGCTTGGGCAAAACAACAGTAATTGTGGAAGAGCAAAAATATCTGACGCCAAACTTTCCGGTTCAGGATCACTGGTTAGCGAAAACTCATCCACAATTGCCCGGGGCATCAACAATTGCATAGAATATGCCATTCCAAAACTGTGCCTTGAAGCGACAAATAAAATGCAGAAGTACAACTCTCTATGCAGAGGGGCGATCTTGGGTTATTTCAACAAGATCCCAAATCTCTTTCTTTTTGGGTCAGGAGACACAGAATATGTTGAGTTTTGTTCCAGAAATAATACAAAACTGGTCGAGGTGGGATTTACATCAACAAAGTCCTGGAATGCAATACAGAGCAACAAGATAGAACTGAAGAAAGTCAATCTACAGGTTTACCGCAACATACCAGAAGAAGGGAGAAATGCAAGAAGCGAAGACAGGAGGCCTAATGTAGGCATCTGAACTGGGCTGGTGGGAACAACAACTGGTATTGCTCCTTCAAAAACTCCTGAGGCCGACAGGGATGCACAGGCCAGTACATTGGCCGCACCTCCAGAGATTCTCACGCAAGTCCTACAAAAACTAGGTCTGGGGTCGCAGACTCTTTAGGCAGGATAAAGTATCCATCTCAAGTTGGAACACTCGCGGACCCAAATCATTCACAACCAGCAAATTGAAAAATACCCTTTTTTGCAATATAGATATTGTATGCCTTCAAGAGATGTGGACAATCCATCCTATCATAATGGAAGGCTTTTCAATATTTACAACGCCATCTAATCAGAAAGGAAAGTGTCGTCCGTCAGTGGGGCTCCTGCTGGGAATTAACAACTCATTAAGCAAAGATGCCACTCTACTTTTCAGTAAAAAGGAAGGCATTCTCGCGTTGCAAAATCGGTGTGCAATCCTCAGTAGGCCAAGTACAGATTATCGTGGTGAGTGTTTATTGGAACCCTGCCCAGATTGACATACAGGCTTTCCATTCCTTTTTATCATCAGTTATGGAAATGATAGCTCTGGAGTATGGAGGGGCAATAGTAATCTTGGCAGGGGATCTTAACGCACAGGGTATTCCATTCCAAAAACATGGAAACCTTCCATCAAAGGCAAAAAAGTCCAAGATTGGGGCACAATGGGCAAATTACCTAAACTCACGGGGCCTAAGTATACTGAATAGTGCAGTGCCCAGTGACACCCCTCCATCTCCAACATGGTCACAGAGAAGCTTCTTCTCTATTTTGGACTACATCTTTGTCTCTGAAAACATCCTGTCAAAAAATATACAAATGGAAACCTTATGGGGAGAAGGGAGTGACCATGCCTGTCTAAAATTGGTTATTTCAGGCTTTGTTCTCACTCAAGCGGAAAAGTATGGCCATGATTTAGATCTGAAAAAGGGCAAAGCATCGCTGGTCAGATATAAAAGAGAGGGGAAGAGACTGAAGGATAATCTTGCATCCATCTCTCTGAGAGAACAAAAGGAAAACTGTCATCCTGAAAAAATTTTAAAATACATCTGGGCTGTACATCCACCATGCTCAAGTGATTCAAGGAAAATATTTCAGCACCAGCATGCATTTGATGAAGAAACGTGGGCCCAAAAAAGAATCTTGTGAAAGGAAAGGAAACGGCTGAAAAACCTTATCCTTGACCAAACAATTCTGTGAGGAGAGCTTAAAAGACCAAGAACGGACAATAAGCATTGGTCCCTCTCAAGAAGAATTACTCGTCATCAGCAGGACAAAGAACAAATGCTTGCAGCTCTGTGTAAAGAAAACTCTCAGAATTTTTGGACTATTATTAATAATGTGGGGAAAAAAACAAGCAGTAACAACATACAATGCAATCTGGTCACAGAAAAAAGCTGGATAGACCACCTCACAAAAATCTTTAAACATAATCCAGATTTCCAGTTCAGTAAAATAGGCGCCACAAAGTGGGATCTAACCTTCAATACCCAACTGTGTTAAGAAAGGAAGAAGGCAATGAATATGGCAAGGGAAATATGCACGGAATCGCACAGTGAACAACTTTAAATCTAACTACGTGCATACAATACCTAAGACTCGTGTATACTAAAACCCAGGAGTGCAAATAGAGTGAAACAATAATACCAATATATGAAAAGAGATGTGGGGTAAGCACTTAGAACCTCCTTATGACTGAAAGGAAAGTCGGCAAACTCCTTACCCACTATGCTATTACAGATACTGACAGCGCTAAGCCCACGTAGAGGGCAAGCAAGGACAGGATCGGTGAGCTGACACTCTGGATGATACTGAATAAGGAACTTAGAAACAGTACTCACGAGGACCGGAAAGACCACTTAAAAGTCAGTAAACCCACGAACCCAGTTGATCAAACAGGGACCCAGAAGGCTATAACAGCAATGGGTGGAGGATAACTAAATACATAAGACCCAAGTCAAGGGGCAAGTAGGAATTGTGTTTATAGAATAGGGAGGAAAACAAAAGGCATTCACACAGGGACTAGTTACAACAGCACCCCACACCTAATTATTAATGGGAAATAAATGCAGAAGTGCAATGGAAAACATGGAATGGATCCCAATAGAAAGTAAGGATCAGGAGCAGGGAAAATGATATCACAAAAGGAAACCTTTCCCACCCATCCAAGGAGAAAAGGCAGGAAGCTAAATCTATAAAGGGAAAGACTAATGCATCAAGTTTTTCAGTAGCAAAGGACAGCATCAAAGAAACAGAGAATACAGGCAAATTGGGCAGCATCAAAGGGTAAAGCACAGAGAAAGGCTGCCTGCAGGCAGAGGAAGACAGAAAGGGAAATCCAGAAAGCAGAAATCAATTAAGCACATAAATCCGAAATCCAGGGCAGAGGAACAAGAAACAGGAACTAGGAACTACGCACAAAAGCTAGGAACAAGGAACAAGGGACCAGTCACAACAGGAACACTGCAACAATGACCAGCGCTGGACTGAAGCAAACTGAGGCTTTTAAAGCTGCTTAACAAGCACACCCCTCAGGTGTGCCACCTGCTGCACCTGCAGCCACAGGTGTTGGTTATCCTCCACCCAACCTTGTCCTGCAAGGGAGGAGGTGAAGCAGTGAGCCAGGCATTCTGGGAAGCATAGTCATTAGATTAAAGTAGCATGCTGGCTGCCAAAAACCTGGAATGGATCCGGAAGGGAAGTAACTTGGCAAATAAGGTTTTAGCGCTCCCAATTCATCACAGCACTGTAGCATAAGGTTCGGAGGAAATGTCCAGTAGGGAATAAACCCCAAAACATGCCCCCAAGTGACGGGAACGGGAGCGAAGGGAGCGAGCCGTGACAAACTGATAGAGGATCTAATAATAAAAGCTTCTTCCTCAAAGGCGGCTGGCCCAAATGGTTTAACCTATCAGGTTCTAAAATACAACATCAAGACTTGGGCGAATCTACTCTGCCATCTATATAATTAAATCATACTAACCCATACATTTCCGTCCTCCTGGAAGCAAGCTATCATAATTCCATTCTACAAGGGCGGCGATTGGTCACAACCTGTAAACTACAGACCAATCGCCCTCCTTGATATTGAGAGCAAGATATTCATGAGGATTGTGTTGCTGGAGTTGGAGGTCTGGGCAAAAAAGTCAAGAATATTATCCAAGTTTCAAACAGGCTTTAGAAGAGGGATGTCCACAACGATAAATGGCCTGACTCTGAATCTCCTGGCTGAACATTCAAAAGAGGCGGGAGATGGTCCTTTATTTGGAGCATAGATAGACTTCTCTAGAGCCTTTGACTTGGTGATAAGGGAACGGCTTTGGAATAAAATGAGGGACTGGGGCGCACCGCCCGGTCTGCTATCTAATCTAATGGAACTGTATAAAGATACATCATTGATGGTCCGACTTGACGAGGCAGGCCACCTGACGGAATCAATCAAGGTGGAGAAAGGGGTTAAACAAGGCTGCTTGGTGGCGCCCTTTTTTTTCAATCTATACCTTGCAGACTTGGGACCCTTTTTACAGTCCTGGATAATGGCGAGCCCAAAGCTAAATACAACCAAGGCGCACTGGCTCGCCTATGCTGATGACATCGTACTGATTGATAAGACTCCCGTTGGGTTGCAACACTTGCTGAATGGACTGAGTAAATATGCCAAAATAAATGGCCTTCTAATCAACCCCAAAACATCGAAAATCTTGGTGTTTAAGCGATCAAATAGGCACTTTAATCTTGCAGGGTGGTTTTTGGAGGGAGAAGCTATCCCAAGAGTGGAGGAGACATTATACTTGGGCTACATAATCTATGCCTCACCAGTGATTGGGAAATTCGAACAGGAAATAAGAGGCAAAGTAGAGAAAGTAGTCCCACAGATGAAGAAAATTCTGTGAGAACTTTGTAAATTTTCCATTATTCCCCTCCTGAATTTCTATGTAGCAAAAATAGTTCCAACAATTCTGTACAGTCTGAAAGCAAGACCAGCAACATGGGAACTGAACTGGCAAAAAGTGGAAGGGCAGATCTGGAAAAAATCCCTAGGCTTGCCCCTGAGCCTTCCTATGTCAGCACTCAGGTTCGAACTGGGCATAAAATCGTTTAAATCATTGGCCGACTGGAGGCTTCTTTCACTCTACAGGCTGATAATTGAGCCACAAGAAAATTCCTTGTATGAGGACCTCAATTATTACATACAAACCCAGAAATCGAAGATCCTAATACATTTGGAACATAAAATCTTATTGGTCTTGAGTGAAGCAGATTCATCCATCGAAACGTGGAAGACCAATCCCATGAAAGCAAAAAAAGACATCGAAACGTGGGATTGGTTCAAAACCGGAGAGAAAATGCGTCAAATTAAACCCCGGAATGACTTTTTAGTGCTGGATAGAAAAACTAGGCCAGTTGCCAAACTATCTAACGAAACATCCAAGTTGGGAATCCAGAGACACATTCCTAAGGGCCCGCTTGAACTTAATCCACACAGGAGAAATACTAAATAGTAGAGGGCAAAGCAATTAAATTATGCAAAATCTGTGAAGAGCCAGCTAAACAAAACCTGAGCCATTTACTTCGGTTCTGTGGTGGTACATGGGACATAAGAGTGAAATACCTCTCCAAATTTGTAGACAAGGATAACTGGCTGCTCTCAGAAAATGTTTGGAACTTGTTGATCTCAAGGCATAATACCGCTATAACACTAGCAGTCGGCCAGATTCTCCAAAGAACTGGAAACACCCATAAGGCTGATCTGCATAGGGTAGGCGGAACATAGAAATCCAAGCAGTCGCGATAAAGAAGTGGCAAAGCTTTGGTTGGCCTTAGAACAGGGTTGCCCAGAGCATTGCCAGTGGTTAAGATTCATTCTAAACCTTTCAGCCACCACCTCTTTGTTTTTGCTTTGTCACCCCGAGTGGGATGGGTATGCCCAGACGTGGGTCCCGTGCATGCTGGGCCTAGAGACCCAAGCTACTCCTCACTGCTGAGCCCCAACAAGGGCGAAACATGTTTGGGGATGCTTGTGGTCTCGTGCAGAAGGGATGTGGCCTAGCAGTTCGGGCTAGACTGCCCCTTTTGGTGTGGGGCCAAGCCTGATTTGCATATGGTCTTTCCCCTTCTGTAATGGCTTAGCGGGCAAAGAACGGTGGTCTGGAGGGTTGCCCAGAGCATTGCCAGTGGTTAAGATTCATTCTAAACCTTCCAGCCATCACCTCTTTGTTTTTGCTTTGTCACCCCGAGTGGGACAGGTATGCCCAGACATGGGTTCCGTGCCTGCTGGGCCTAGAGACCCAAGCTACTCCTCACTGATGAGCCCCAACAAGGGCGAAACATGTTTGGGGATGCTTGTGGTCTCGTGCAGAAGGGATGTGGCCTAGCAGTTCGGGCTGCACTGCCCCTTTTGGGGTGGGGCCAAGCCTGATTTGCATATGGTCTTTCCCCTTCTGTAATGGCTTGGCAGGTGAAGAACAGTGGTCTGGATGGTTGCCCAGAGCATTGCCAGTGGTTAAGATTCATTCTAAACCTTCCAGCCATCACCTCTTTGTTTTTGCTTTGTCACCCCGAGTGGGATGGGTATGCCCAGACGTGGGTTCCGTGCCTGCTGGGCCTAGAGACCCAAGCTACTCCTCACTGATGAGCCCCAACAAGGGAGAAACATGTTTGGGGATGCTTGTGGTCTCATGCAGAAGGGATGTGGCCTAGCAGTTCGGGCGGACTGCCCCTTTTGGGGTGGGGCCAAGCCTGATTTGCATATGGTCTTTCCCCTTCTGTAATGGCTTGGCAGGCGAAGAACGGTGGTCTGGAGGGTTGCCCAGAGCATTGCCAGTGGTTAAGATTCATTCTAAACCTTCCAGCCATCACATCTTTGTTTTTGCTTTGTCACCCCGAGTGGGACGGGCATGCCCAGACGTGGGTTCCGTGCCTGCTGGGCCTAGATATCCAAGCTACTCCTCACTGATGAGCCCCAACAAGGGCGAAACATGTTTGGGGATGCTTGTGGTCTTGTGCAGAAGGGATGTGGCCTAGCAGTTCGGGCTGGACTGCCCCTTTTGGGGTGGGGCAAAGCCTGATTTGCATATGGTCTTTTCCCTTCTGTAATGGCTTGAAAGGCGAAGAACGGTGGTCTGGAGGGTTGCCCAGAGCATTGCCAGTGGTTAAGATTCATTCTAAACCTTCCAGCCATCACCTCTTTGTTTTTGCTTTGTCACCGGGAGTGGGACGGGTATGCCCAGACGTGGGTCCCATGCCTGCTGGGCCTAGAGACCCAAGCTACTCCTCACTGATGAGCCCCAACAAGGGCGAAACATGTTTGGGGATGCTTGTGGTCTCGTGCAGAAGGGATGTGGCCTAGCAGTTCGGGCTGGACTGCCCCTTTTGGGGTGGGGCCAAGCCTGATTTACATATGGTCTTTCCCCTTCTGTAATGGCTTAGCAGGCGATGAACGGTGGTCTGGAGGGTTGTCCAGAGCATTGCCAGTGGTTAAGATTCATTCTAAACCTTCCAGCCATCACCTCTTTGTTTTTGCTTTGTCACCCCGAGTGAGACAGGTATGCCCAGACGTGGGTTCCGTGCCTGCTGGGCCTAGAGACCCAAGCTACTCCTCACTGATGAGCCCCAACAAGGGCGAAACATGTTTGGGGATGCTTGTGGTCTCGTGCAGAAGGGATGTGGCCTAGCAGTTCAGGCTAGACTGCCCCTTTTGGGGTGGGGCCAAGCCTGATTTTCATATGGTCTTTCCCCTTCTGTAATGGCTTGGCAGGCGAAGAACAGTGGTCTGGAGGGTTGCCCAGAGCATTGCCAGTGGTTAAGATTCATTCTAAACCTTCCAGCCATCCCCTCTTTGTTTTTGCTTTGTCACCCCGAGTGGGACGGGTATGCCCAGACGTGGGTCCCGTGCCTGCTGGGCCTAGAGACCCAAGCTACTCCTCACTGATGAGCCCCAACAAGGGCGAAACATGTTTGGGGATGCTTGTAGTCTCGTGCAGAAGGGATGTGGCCTAGCAGTTCGGGCTGGACTGCCCCTTTTGGGGTGGGGCCAAGCCTGATTTGCATATGGTCTTTCCCCTTCTGTAATGGCTTGGCAGGCGAAGAACGGTGGTCTAGAGGGTTGCCCAGAGCATTGCCAGTGGTTAAGATTCATTCTAAACCTTCCAGCCATCACCTCTTTGTTTTTGCTTTGTCACCCCGAGTGGGACGGGTATGCCCAGACGTGGGTCCCATGCCTGCTGGGCCTAGAGACCCAAGCTACTCCTCACTGATGAGCCCCAACAAGGGCGAAACATGTTTGGGGATGCTTGTGGTCTCGTGCAGAAGGGATGTGGCCTAGCAGTTCGGGCTGGACTGCCCCTTTTGGGGTGGGGCCAGGCCTGATTTACATATGGTCTTTCCCCTTCTGTAATGGCTTAGCGGGCGATGAACGGTGGTCTGGAGGGTTGTCCAGAGCATTGCCAGTGGTTAAGATTCATTCTAAACCTTCCAGCCATCACCTCTTTGTTTTTGCTTTGTCACCCCGAGTGGGACAGGTATGCCCAGACGTGGGTTCCGTGCCTGCTGGGCCTAGAGACCCAAGCTACTCCTCACTGATGAGCCCCAACAAGGGCGAAACATGTTTGGGGATGCTTGTGGTCTCGTGCAGAAGGGATGTGGCCTAGCAGTTCGGGCTAGACTGCCCCTTTTGGGGTGGGGCCAAGCCTGATTTTCATATGGCCTTTCCCCTTCTGTAATGGCTTGGCAGGCGAAGAACAGTGGTCTGGAGGGTTGCCCAGAGCATTGCCATTGGTTAAGATTCATTCTAAACCTTCCAGCCATCACCTCTTTGTTTTTGCTTTGTCACCCCGAGTGGGACGGGTATGCCCAGACGTGGGTCCCGTGCCTGCTGGGCCTAGAGACCCAAGCTACTCCTCACTGATGAGCCCCAACAAGGGCGAAACATGTTTGGGGATGCTTGTAGTCTCGTGCAGAAGGGATGTGGCCTAGTAGTTCGGGCTGGACTGCCCCTTTTGGGGTGGGGCCAAGCCTGATTTGCATATGGTCTTTCCCCTTCTGTAATGGCTTAGCAGGCGAAGAACGGTGGTCTGGAGGGTTGCCCAGAGCATTGCCAGTGGTTAAGATTCATTCTAAACCTTCCAGCCATCACCTCTTTGTTTTTGCTTTGTCACCCCGAGTGGGACGGGCATGCCCAGACGTGGGTTCCGTGCCTGCTGGGCCTAGATATCCAAGCTACTCCTCACTGATGAGCCCCAACAAGGGCGAAACATGTTTGGGGATGCTTGTGGTCTTGTGCAGAAGGGATGTGGCCTAGCAGTTCGGGCTGGACTGCCCCTTTTGGTGTGGGGCCAAGCCTGATTTGCATATGGTCTTTCCCCTTCTGTAATGGCTTAGCGGGCAAAGAACGGTGGTCTGGAGGGTTGCCCAGAGCATTGCCAGTGGTTAAGATTCATTCTAAACCTTCCAGCCATCACCTCTTTGTTTTTGCTTTGTCACCCCGAGTGGGACAGGTATGCCCAGACGTGGGTTCCGTGCCTGCTGGGCCTAGAGACCCAAGCTGCTCCTCACTGATGAGCCCCAACAAGGGCGAAACATGTTTGGGGATGCTGGTGGTCTCGTGCAGAAGGGATGTGGCCTAGCAGTTCGGGCTGCACTGCCCCTTTTGGGGTGGGGCCAAGCCTGATTTGCATATGGTCTTTCCCCTTCTGTAATGGCTTGGCAGGTGAAGAACAGTGGTCTGGATGGTTGCCCAGAGCATTGCCAGTGGTTAAGATTCATTCTAATCCTTCCAGCCATCACCTTTTTTTTTTTTTGCTTTGTCACCCCGAGTGGGATAGGTATGCCCAGACGTGGGTTCCGTGCCTGCTGGGCCTAGAGACCCAAGCTACTCCTCACTGATGAGCCCCAACAAGGGAGAAACATGTTTGGGGATGCTTGTGGTCTCATGCAGAAGGGATGTGGCCTAGCAGTTCGGGTGGACTGCCCCTTTTGGGGTGGGGCCAAGCCTGATTTGCCTATGGTCTTTCCTCTTCTGTAATGGCTTGGCAGGCGAAGAACAGTGGTCTGGGGGGTTGCCCAGAGCATTGCCAGTGGTTAAGATTCATTCTAAACCTTCCAGCCAACACCTCTTTTTTTTTGCTTTGTCACCTCGAGAGGGACGGGTAGGCCCAGACGTGGGTCCCGTGCCTGCTGGGCCTAGAGACCCAAGTTACTCCTCACTAATGAGCCCCAACAAGGGCGAAACATGTTTGGGGATGCTTGTGGTCTTGTGCAGAAGGGATGTGGCCTAGCAGTTCGGGCTGGACTGCCCCTTTTGGGGTAGGGCCAAGCCTGATTTGCATATGGTCTTTCCCCTTCTGTAATGGCTTGGCAAGCGAAGAACAGTGGTCTGGAGGGTTGCCCAGAGCATTGCCAGTGGTTAAGATTCATTCTACACCTTCCAGCCATCACCTCTTTGTTTTTGCTTTGGCCTTAGAACAAAGACAGTAGTCCTCTGGTGGAACAACTCTTCTTTTTTTCTTTTTGCCTTTGTATCACGTTTAATAACCCACATTCACTGTTGCTTTATGTGGTAAAAGAAATTGATTCCTTTTTCCTTGTTCTTTTCTTTTACTCTTACTAAAATAATATATTTTAAAATTAGTTAATCACTATTGTGATTATAGGAAATGTAACTCTATCTCAAGTATTTTTACCATGTTCTAATTGCTGTAGGGTTTTTGTAAAGGTCTATTTTTAAATAAAAAATAGACAAAAATAAAATTATGTCTGGTTTCTTTTGATCCAATTGCCATTCTTGCTTTCCTAAGTGATCTTTTATGGTTATTTACTTTTCGAGAGCAACAGGCAGGTATTCGAGCCTTTGAGAAATTTGCAGTCGGGGTGACCATTACTGATACTCTGACACAGAGAGGGTTACTTAGTTTCAAAAATCGGAGGCTTCTCACCCGTTCATGCATCCGGATGTTCCATTAGTTGTTAAAGGTCTTCAGCAGGTAGTCTTTAAGACCTTCCATGATCCCCCTCTTTATTTATGGTCTGCAAACATATCTTTATTGGTTGCTATCAGTGTGATACGAGCTTAGGAGAGATTGGAGGCTTGTTGGGATAATGTTGCTCGAGTGAGTCGTCCTCAGAACTGGTAAATCCTATCAACCCAAGAGAGCTTCCAGGCATCATGAGAAGCAAGATATTACTTCCTGGTTTTTTTCCCCAAAGCTCTGGTCCCAAGTTGCCTGTAGATCAACACCCATTAGATATAAAAAGAGTGATTTCCAGTTATTTGGAATGTACTGCTATTTCTAGACATTTGCTGTCCCTTGTTGTCACTCATAGGGATTCAAAACAAGCAGTAACAACCCTATGCTGGTTGATGTAGCATAATTGACCTGATACAATACTGTGGGTGCATCAGATCTGTCCAATGTTCAGGGTTACTCGACACCGGGCATAGTGGCATCATGGGACGAGTTCCTCTCTGTGCAACCCATGTGCTACTGCCACTTGGTCTTAGCCCCCTACCTTCATACAACACCACAAACCTTGAGTGATGGAGAGTATTCTGATTTTGTAACAAAAATAGTTTTGGCTGCATCATCATGAATTCCTTTCACTTGGTGTGCAGTTATCGATGTCCCTGTTTCTCTTGTTTCAGTACTGTGATGCGGAAGACGAACAAGGAGTTAATTCGTGGATAACCTACATTCTCGATGACCTCTTTCCCAGAACCAGACTTGCAACATATCCTACAATTTTCCCACAGAGCACGTCCTACCCGTTTGTTCTCCAAATACATTTACCCTTCTCTCAATGTATTCTAGGTTGGGCCATGTCTAGTCCCGTGGCTTGGCGGTCATGAATTACTATACTAGAGTTCGTCCTGTGGAAAAATGTAATCTCTGGTCAAGAAACCCACCATAATTTAACTAGGCAGCTGGACCAAACCACGACGGCATCACACAGCCAAACATCATGTGTTATTAACGGTTTATAGTCATTCCATCGACAGCCAAAGCATCTAATGCCATACCATCTAAAAAAAAGCATTGAAAAAAAAAGCATCTAATGCATTTTTTTAATTCTTTTTTTAATGGGGGTCACCACAAAGCCCTTTTTTTAACCTTTAACCCCATTTTTATTAAACTAAACCCTTTACCATCTTGAAAAATGCATTAGATGCTTTTTTTCGATGCATTTATTTTAGATGGTATTACTGACGATGCTTTGGTTGTCGATGCAATGGCCGGATACCGTTATTAACTACCTATTGTTTCTCTAAGCTGCGTCACATAGATAATCCGTCTGATCCCAAACACGCTTAGAACATATCATCCTTTCTAAAATACCTGTCTATGGCCATAAATCCACATGCAACCAGGCTATCACAAAGCATGATTTCACCCCCTTCTCCATCAGCACATCTGTATATCTGTGGCATTCTCTCGTGTCCTCATCTTCTCCCTACTCCTTCTCATGTGCAGACCAAGGCCTGGATACCCCGGAAAAGGCCACGATACGCCAACCACCAGCCAAGCCACGTGCTTTGCGACCACTACAGTGGTGTTTGGGATCAGTGTAAAAGCCTCACAACATAACATAGGTTTCTGGGTCTATTTATACCAGTCCTATCTAGCCTCGCCCCATTCCATATTTTTCCTTTTGCTTGGATACTACAGATTGTGGGTTTAAGTCAATCTAACTTTATACAGGAAGTCAAACCACTGTAACAGGAAGTGAAAGACTAAATCATTTTAGGGAACATCAATCCTTCTATGTTATGGCAGTAGGTGCCTATGTCAGGAAGGGGTGCCCTCATTTCATAAGGGCTATGACAAGGTAGACTACGACTAGGAGAAATTAAGATACCCGGTTAGTAACCGGGCATTAATAGGTTGTTTACAAAAGTGACATCTCAGCATATTGGGAGATACAGAAACCGTTCGATGGAGTGAAAGAGGCTTGGAACACAGAAAAGGGACACCACAACATTTTTGACAAATGAACTCAGGTTGTCTACTCTCCTTATACCAGGGTATCTGACAGCCGCTGCTGCTGTTATACAGGAGATCCACACCTCATTGCCCCACAGAGGTCTCAGTGGAGGTTGCACTGGGAGAAATCAAGGGCGATACCCGGCTGCGAATCACAAGGTCAAATTCTGACGGGGCAAGCCTGGATTTTCGACGCTGATGAGTAATGTATTGTGCACGGATGAATTGAGGATGGGGCTTACCTTCCATCCCATGCACGTCATTTAGGGGTGGCCAGGGGTTGCAACTGCGACTCCTGAGGTCTCCCTTGCTACCCTTGAGGTCTCCCTTGCTACCCCTGAGGTCTCCCTTGCTAGCCCTGTGGTCTCCCTTGCTACCCCTAAAAAAAAATATCATTTTTTGGTTACATTTTTTTAAGTTGAGGTTCATGGGTTGTGGCCAGCAGCATGTAGCTCTTTGTTTCTGGAGTGGCTGGTTTTCTGATAGCTATAGCCAGTAAGATAGCTCAGTGGGGTGAGCGCGGGCAGCTGCAATGTGTATGCGATCTGCAGGTTGCAGGTTCGGCTCCCGGCAAGGTCAACTCAGCCGTTCATCCTACTAAGGTTGATAAATAAGAACTAACACAGGTGCATGAATATTTGTTCAATATGAAGTGCTTACGCATAAGTGCTATATAATAACACATCATTATCATTTGGCCATGGACGTCTGCTTGCATTCACAGTAACTTGGTAAAATGGGTCTATACACACTGATATTAACGATACATATGGTGATCCATTCTTGTTTGAAATGTACATCACTTTACAGTGATATCGTAAACATATTTCTCGTAGTGTACTTAGAAACAATGCTATGTGATGCCACTTCCTGTTTTGACAAGGGGTAAAAGGTTGTGTTCCATCGCTTCCCGTGATGTCACTTCAGGGTGGGGTCAAATAACATCACTTCCTGTGATTTCATCAGAGATCAAGGGTTGTGTGATGTCACTACGCTACCCCAGGCATTTTGGTGAAATAACGTCCCGGTTCCATTAATTTGTTAAATTTATGATACAAATAATTTCTATTCATATCAGCCCTTCATAGACATTGGGCTTATTTCACAGCTGATCTGTACTGCTTTTTTCAAACCAGTAAGGCAACCAATATAGCTTATTAAAAACGATTTGTGCAGATTTTAAATACCCTTTGCGGTTAGTGTTCAAAAATACAGTCTTGATGATTGTTCTGAGGTTTCTCCGTGTTGTGGGTGGAGCGCCATTTCCCAGGCTCAAAGAAAAGGTCAGATCATAACAACATCCTTTTCGGCTGCTTTTGTGCACGCAGGCAGGGGATTCATAACCAGCCGATCCCATAATCACACATTTCCGTAACAATTACGTCTTCGGCAAACAACAGCAGTGTGTTTGAGATCAATGCCACAGCGTTGGAGTCACCTTTCAAGGGTGTGCCCTTTGCAGGTCTCCCAGGAGCAGCTTCTAGTCGCGGCAGGTCTGTCGCGCCTCTGTCAGCTTCATGTACAAGGTAGTTATTTCAAAGTTAGGTCCATTACTTTGAAAGCCCCACCAGCAGCTCCGGGTCCACAACCGTCCTCCACATTCCACCTTCGCAATTCTGATTCCAGAATGCTACTATGACCAACGGGAGGCCACGCTTTCATCTCAACCGTTCTCTGCATTCCACCTTCCCAATTCTGATTCCAGAATGCTACTATGACCAACCGCGGTCCACGCTTTCATCTCAACCGTCCTCGGCATTCCACCTTCCCAATTCTGATTCCAGAATGCTACTATGACCAACGGGGGGCCACGCTTTCATCTCAACCGTTCTCTGCATTCCACCTTCCCAATTCTGATTCCGGAAGGCTACTATGACCAACCGCGGTCCACGCTTTCATCTCAACCGTCCTCGGCATTCCACCTTCCCAATTCTGATTCCAGAATGCTACTATGACCAACGGGGGGCCACGCTTTCATCTCAACCGTTCTCTGCATTCCACCTTCCCAATTCTGATTCCGGAAGGCTACTATGACCAACCGCGGTCCACGCTTTCATCTCAACTGTCCTCGGCATTCCACCTTCCCAATTCTGACTCCAGAATGCTACTATGACCAACCAGGGTCCACGCTTTCATCTCAACCGTCCTCTGCATTCCACCTTCCCAATTCTGATTCCAGAATGCTACTATGACCAACAGGGGTCCACACTTTCATCTCAACCGTCCTCTGCATTCCACCTTCCCAATTCTGATTCCAGAATGCTACTATGACCAACTGGGTCCACACTTTCATCTCAACCGTCCTCACCATTCCACTTTCCCAATTCTCATTCCAGAATGCTACTTTGACAATGGTGGCCCACACTTTCATCTCAACCATCCTCTGCATTCCACCTTCCCAATTCTGATTCCAGAATGCTACTATGACCAAGGGGACACCCACTCAGAAGCTTCGATTCTCTCGTTGATTCCATAAGTTCACACAGCTCTTTGTTCACTTTACCCTAATGGACACAAGAACTTCTCCGCCCTTTGTGTGCTACAGGCGTGGCTCCTTGGTATAATCTGATTTGGTGCACAAATCCCTTCAAACACCCGTATTTCTTGCTGAATAATTGATTCATTTGGCTACCATCACAGTGCATCACTGTTTGGCAGGCATTAGGATTCAGTTGAATTTCCAGTCTTTTCTGCTGGAGCCAGCTCAGCAAAGGGCTAGTTCCTTTTTCTGTAGCATAGAATTTGCCTTTGAATTCGAAATTTCCCATGAACCATCCCACCATTCCCATTCTTGCACCCCCTTGTAGGCTACCAGTCTAATGTCTACATCCATCAGATTTCCACCTGGAAACAGCCGATCAAACATGGCTTTCAGGAGAAGAGAGTACTTTGCGCCCGAATCAACTATCATTTAAACCCATTTCCCAATAATCGTTACAGCGTCTCGGGCCATCTAAGTCTTCTTCCTCATCTCCTATTGCAAACGCAGCCTCTTCATCATACTCACACATCCCTTCCATGAGACTGAATCTTTGTGACCTGCAGCATTAAGTCAGATGTCCCTTTCTTTTGCACCTGGCACACTTTGCTTACAGTGCTGGGCAAGTGTGACTGTTTGCAAAGTGACTCACTGAGTCACATCTGAAGCATCGTTTCTGCATTGACGTCATGCCTCGCAAATTCACTTGCCTATTGCCTGGATTACTAGCCCTTATGACATTATTGCTTGCCACATTGGAATGTTTGGGTAGTGGTGCGATAGTTTCTGTGATCTTGGCTCCCTTTTCTTTGGAAGGCTTCTGTTGTTGGGCTTTCTTTTCTAGAGGTTGAACACGCTTATTAGTGTGCTCAACTTCCTTGGCTATTCTCAGGACTTCATCCAGAGGAGGATCTCCTTTGGACCATAGTTGATCTTTGATCTTGCTCAAGCATGAAATGATCTTGGAGTCTTTTGTCTGCTGTCCATAACTGCATGTTCGATCGAGACTTCTAAGCACTGTGATGAATTGTTCCACTGATTCGTCTTCTCTTTGTGCTCTCTTCCCAAAATTGTATCTCTCCAAGTTGATACTGGTTTTGGTGTCGGAGTGTTTGTCCATTTTGGAAATGCACTTTTTGTATTCATTCAGGCCTTCAGACTCATCAGCAGTGAGGTCAGGGCGGTAATCAAACTTTTCTTGGCCAGCGGGGCCCAGACAATGCATTAGAAAGGAGTTTTTCCTTTCGACCCTATAATTTGCGCCGCACACTGCTGCAGCATAGTGCTCAAATTATTTTTCCAGCATTTCAATGGCACAAGGGGACCTCCAGGAGTTGGAGGAACGTTCATGGGAGTGGGAATGTTCTGTAGCAGCGTGAAGGTGGGACCTTCCCTTCTGTCTCCAGTATCTTCTATACTGACTGCTTCTTCCTCTAGGTATGTCTTATATGTATATGTTTGTACTCTGCTTTGCCACTCCTAAAATTTAATTTACAGTGCCCTTCAAAAACGTAGTAGTTTTTCTTTCCATGTTTTCTTTCCTCTGGGCAGAAAAACAAGGAGGGTAGGTGAGCCTAGGCGACGTCGGAGCATGATGCAGAACAGTTAAAGCACTTTCCTTTGTTTGTGGACATTGCCTGGCAACACCGCTGGTAATGATGGAAGGTGCTTTTCTCTGCTACCTGGGCTACAGTGCTTTGCTCACTGCGGTGCACACCTCTCAGGGCTCGAGGTATTTTGAGCAGTGCTACACTCTCTGGGGTTGAGTCCCCCCTTCTACAAGCAATGCAGGGAGGGAGAATGCAGGGAAGGGACGTTTCACCACTGCACAAATACCTCACATTTTTTTTCTTCACCTTTCCACACAGGTCCGTGTTTACCATAGCCGCGGGCCGAAGTCAAGAATAGGAAGCCGATGGGGTGCCTCGTCGTCAAAATGAAGTGTCCTCGATTGACCCAGCTTCGTGGAAAAGGTATTTATTTCAAAGTTATATCGATTACCAGGGACATCATTTGGGGATCGGTAGGGGTCGCACCTGCAACCCGTGTGGTAAGAGGTGCAACCCCTGCGTTTACGCTTGCGACCCCAAATTAAAAAAATATATATTTTTTTTACTTAAAAATAAATAAAGTAAAATCAGAGCTCCTGGACTGCGGCAGTGGTGTAGAGGAGCCCGGGCCGCTCCCACTACCCCCATGAGTGCCAGACACAACTCCCATAAGGTTTATTAACATTCAAACATGGCCCTGCCATGTAACTTAATGTGTCTCCAGTCCATTATAACAATGCATGTCTGGCCCTCATATGTACCTGTCCATTACTCGAAAAGCCCCACCAGCAGCTCCCGGTCCACACTGATATTGATATTGATATTTTATTTATATCGCGCTCGTACACACGTGTTTCAGAGCGCAACCAAGCAAGGAAACAGGGGAGAACAAAACAACGACCTTACTAGACCCAGTGACATTGAGAAAATGCAAGTGCATGGGAGAGTGAGAGGGGAAAGTGCATGGAAGGGGGGGGGAGTGGAAAGTACCTATCAAAGGAGAAAACAGATAAATAATAATAAATAAATAATAAAGACAACAAATCATTTGTAGTGCGGCCAGCGAGAGCAAGTTCTGGGTTAAGGCAGCAGACAGGGTATGTCTGATAAGTGCAGGAAGAAAACAGGGGGGGCTGCATGGGTACAGATACAGACCCCAGTGTAGAGGGTGGCCCGGAGGCAGTGCAAGAGGGTGGCAGGGTGAGCTGGAACCTGGGCCCGGAAGACATAGGGTAGGTCAGGTGCACAGTGCAGAGAGAAAACAGATCAGCAGGGAATAGGGGGGAGAAAGCAGAAGCAAGGAGGAAGGTCTCGAGGTGCTTCCGGAACCGAAGATGGTTCTCCTCAAGTTTTAGAGTGGCAGGGAGGCTGTTCCAGAGGGGGGCCCCAGCTGAAGACAGAGATCTACCCTCAGCTCGTTTCTTTGAAAAAGACTGACCCTGAGGGAGTTAGAGGTAGAGGAGCGAAGAGCTCGAGATGGGAGCTATTTGCGGAGGAATAGCTGACGGTATTTTGGACCCAGTCCCCAGAAAGCCTTGAGGAAAATGCAGAGGGTTTTGAATGTAATCCTAGCGTCCACTGCGATCTAATGCAGCGATTTCAGAGCTGGAGAGATTCGATCCCAGGGCTTGAGGCCAAGGACAAATCTTGCAGTCCTGTTCTGGATTAGTTGCAGAGAGCAGAGAGCAGAGGTGGGTAGATTTAGAAAGAGGCTGTTACAATAGTCCAACCTGGAGAGAACCAAAACTTGGGAGACAGTGAGCATCTGGGGGAAGAAGAGGAAAGGCAGAGTACCTCTGAGTAGGTGAATTAGAAAATTAGATTTTTTAGAGACATCAGAGATGTGGGCGGAGAAGGAAAGTGTGGAGTCAAAGATGACCATGAGGTTCTTAGCCTCACAGGTGGGGGTAGGAGGAGGGCCAAGGGAGGCCGGTCGGAGAGTGAGGGGAAAGGAGGGTGAAGGTGTGCCAATGAGGAGGATCTCTGTCTTGCTGGCATTCAAAGATCTTTGGCGGCACACCAATCTTGAATGGAAGTTAGGCAATCAGAGATGAGAGGAGAGGAGGTGGTCGAGGGCAGCCTGAAAATGAGTTGAGTGTCATCAGCATAGTACTGGAAATTTGAGCAGAAAAGGGCAATGCAGTGGGCAAGAGTTGCCTGATATTGGCTGAAAAGCCAGGGCGAGAGGTTAGACCCCTGGGCAACACCACAGGTAGAGAAGGAGATAGATGATAGGAAGGACCCAAGTTGGACCTGGGAGGGTCGATCAGAGTGGAAAGAGGTCAGCCAGGCCAGAGCCTGATCAGTGATACCCAGGTTATCACAGAGAAAGTTGAGCAGGATGCTATGGTTTACCGTGTCGAAGGCAGACGAAAGATCGAGAAGGATGAGGACAGAGGGAATGTTAGAGTCTCAAAGTTGGAGAGCATATCTTCACAGATGTTCAGGAGAGCAGTTTCCGTGTTTCTGACAGCTCTGAAGCCAGACTGGTGGTTGTGGACACAGCCAACAGAATTGGAATGAAGATTAAGCTGAGAGATGGCCAGCTTTTCCAGGAGTTTGCCCAGAAAAGGAGTAATAGAAGTTGGGCGATAGTTAGCCAGACAAGAAGGATCAGCAGTGGGTTTCTTGAGAAGAGGCTGCACAAGGGAGTGCTTCAGAGGGGAAGGATCCTGAGGCAAAGGAGTGGTTGCAGAAATCAGCATGGGCCGGAGCGAGGGTATCAACATGGTCCTTGATGGTTTTAGAGGAACAGGTATGAACCTGTTTTGACAAGGCTTTCATAGATCAGACATGTCTAACAACCTCATTAGGGAGCAAAGAGGAAAGGGTGAGAAAGAGGGTGAGGGGGTGGCTGAAGGAGGGTCAGCATGCACAGAAGGAGAGGGGAGATGAGGGGTAGGTGAGGAGAGGGTGGACAGGAGGGCCTGGGTTTTTGAGATAAAGTGAGAGGCAAGGGCATTGCAAAGAGCCTGGGAGTTCCATAGGAGGGGTAGAGACTGCAGCAGGGTCGGCCAGCTCCTTGCAGATTTTAAAGAGTTCGGCCGAGTTGTTTGTTGCAGCAGAGACACGGGCTTGAATGTGGACTCTCTTCTTGGTGAGGACACAGAGAAGCCCTCCATGTCCTCTCAGCCGCCCTACACTTACGTTTAAGTGTAGCTAGGTTGGAGTCTTACTAGGAATTGCACTTGGCTTTAGACTTCAATTGGATTCTCATGACATGGGCAAGAGCATTAAGTGTAACAGAAATAGAAGAGTAGAGCAGAGACAGGGCTGTGTCATAATGTGAGTCAGCCAGTAGTGGAGGAGGGGGAGAGAAGGTGGTGGCGAAAACCCGCTTCATGGGCCGGATGCCTGAGAATGTAGGTGGCAATGTTGGGGTAGGCTTGGCCTGGGGGGACGAGAGGGAGAGATGAGAGGAGAGGAGGGAATGATCAATCCAGGAGAGAGGAGTGGTCAGAGAGGAAATCAAGACATGTAGTGTGTGCCCTGCAGAGTGAGTCAGGCCATAGTTTAGTTTAGTTTATTATTTATATGGCGTCGCCATATCCTGGGGCATCAGGGCGCAAACAGACAAGGATATGCTCAACTTAGTTACAAGTACATGATAAGTAAGAAAAAATACAGATATCAGCAATGTTACAGTAGGCAGGTATGTACAAGGAAAGGTCAAGGAACAAAGGGGAACAGGGTACATGTTTCCTGCATAGTCATAGGATAGTAATATACAGTTATGTACAGTGTGACATATCAGGTCACCAATGTCAGAGTGATGTGCTGCGCACAGAGTTTCAATCGTATGGTAGGTAGGCTCCAGGAGCAGGGAGTGGGAGTCAAAGGAGAAGCATTTAAAGGGTCATGCAGGTTAGAGTAGTTAGATGTCATTGGCTCTCAGCCATCTAGTTAGGTTCTGTCTAAAATTGGCGAAGGGCTGAGGTTCTCTGATGTCATGCGGGAGGGAGTTCCATAACTGCGCAGCCTTGACTGGGAAGCTATGTCCTCCTATAGTGGAGAGTTTGAAGCGCGGATCTTGGAGGCAGTTTGCGTTAGCTGTTCTTGTTGGTCTGGAAGAGGTTCTTTTACACAACCTGTCCATGAGGTAGGGTGGAGCTTTATTATTGAGGCATTTGTGGGTGAGGGAGGCGATCTTGAGTTGAATTTTATCAAAGGTGGAGAGCCATTTGTGTTCTCTTCTTATAGAGGATATATGCTTATTTCTGTTTATCTTGAGTGCTGCTCTCAAGGCATTGTTCTGGAGGTCTTGCATTTTGTGGATGGTCTGTTTATTTGGCCCAATGTAGAGTCTGTTACAATAATCCAATTTGGATAGTATCAGGGCTCTGGCAAGTGTAATGCAGCTGTCTGTGGAGAGGAATTGTTTACTTGCTCTGATAAGTTTGCATGTGTATGCTGTAGCAGAGGCTAGAGAGTTGACTTATTTGGTAAAGTTCATGGTGGCGTCTAGGTAGAATCCTAGCGTTTTCACTTCGTTAGCTACTTTTATGCTGTTCCCATCAATAATGAAGTTGGCATATTCAGGGCTGAGTTTGGATATATAGGTTGGGGTGCCTAGGATGATAAGCTCGGTTTTATCATCGTTCAGGCATAGGCCGTGTGTGGCCATCCATGCCTGAACAATGATATAGATTCTGTTCACTAGGGCCAGATCCTTGGCGTAAACTCCTGAGAGTGGGAGGAGGATCTGGGTATCGTCTGCGTAGTTGGTGTAGGCGATACCCAGATGATCCATTTCATCAAAGAGGGGCTTCGTGAAAAAACATTGTAGAGGGTGGGTGACACACAAGATCCTTGTGGTACACCGCATGTTATAGGGATTGGATCTGCTGAGGCTGATGGAGCGAAGACTCTCATAGTCGGGTTACTCAGAAATGACTTGATCCATGTTATAGCCTCCTTTGAGAAGTGGGCTGCAGAGTCGAGGTGGCTACATAGGACTGCGTGGTCAACTAAGTCGAATGCCGCTGATAGGTCCAGAAGGAGGAGTAGGGCTGCTTGGCCATTATCTCTGCATTCGTCTATTTGGGCCTTGAGATCTATTAGAGCTGTCTCAGTCCCATGTTGCGGGCTGAATCCTGATTGGCGGGTTCCGAGTAGGTGGTTGGACTCTAGGAAGTTTTGTATCTGCATGTAGGCCACTTTGTCTAGAATTTTTAGAAGAAAGGGCACAGTTGTGATGGGCCTGAAGTTTGTGGGAATGGCAGGGTTGAGGGTTTGTTTCTTTAATAGTGGCAGTACCCAAGACTCTTTTAGGTTATTCGGTACTGTGCCTGTGGCAAAGGAGGAGTTGATAAGTTTGGTTATAAATGGCGATAGTTCTCTCGCAGCATCCTTGATAAGTTGTGCTGGGCATTGGTCGCCTTTGCAGTTGGACGGTTTAAGTCCCAGAATGACCTTTTCTACCTCTATGGTCGATACCTTAGAAAAGCAGAATCGGGCTTCTTGATTAGGCTGTGGTGGTGGTGCTAAGCTCTGAGGGATGTGAGGCGTTAGGGATGCCTTCTTGAGAGCAATTTTAGTTTGTAAATTAGCTACTTTATTTGTTAAGGCAAGTTGTGTACTGGAGCATGGTTGAATCACTACAACACATTATACTTGTATGCCCGGCACTTAAATCCGCTAGGGTAAACTATTTTGCGAAATATGTACATGATACGTCCAGTGTTAATAGGGATTTCATTTGGTCAAGAATGTTGCATAACTGCGAAGATAATCTGAACATTAGAGTGGTTACTTTTTTGAGGAATGTTTGTTCTATCCTCTTTTAGAGAATTTATGTGTTTTTTTATGTGATTGAAATATCTTTTAAATGGATATTTATTTATTTTCATCAAAAGATTTATATTGAGTTTTGGAAAAAAAAAAGTCAAATAGTAGTTTTGTTTACGTTTGTATATGCTTTTTACTGCTTTTTCTACTTGCATCTATTTGTAAAGGTTTAAAATAAACCAAAACAATAAATAAAAAAAAAAAAATAAAAAAAAATACTGGAGCACCATTTTTTGTCCTTGGTGCAGATTTCTTGAGGTACAACGGGAGTTTCCAATCCTTTCAGAATGCTGAACAGTTCTTTGACACTAGATATTCTAGTATTATAAGTTTCCTGTTTGGCTAATAGTATTTCTTTCTTGTATTGGGAGGAGGCTTTGGAGAGGTTGAGTTTATTTTCGACTGATGGGGATAGTCTCCAAATGGTTTCAAGTTTTCTTTTGGTCAGCCTGAGATTTTTTAGATGAGGCGTGAACCATGAGTTGAGGTGTTTTTTCGGTTTGCTATTTCTTAGTTTGAGTGGAGCTCTGTGGCCGAGGGCTGAGTTCATAGCTTCATTATACTGTTCAACTAACAGATTAGGGTCCATAATGTCTGGTAGTGAGTTCAATTTAGGTATTATGACGGGCATCAGATTTTCCGCTGTCATGAGTTTTTTGTTCCTCGTGGGCAAGGGTGGGGCAAGTGAGGACTGGGCAGTAGCAGGGTTGGTCGTCACTGTGAATAATAGCAGGTGGTGGTCAGTCCAGATCTGAGGTACGTAATCCGTGATATTTACTTCGCAATTATGTTCTGCTATCCAATCAAGGATACAACCTTTATTGTGGGTGGGTAATTTAACTTCCTGGGAAGGAGGGGAGGATGGACAGAGAGAGGGAGTCGCAGAGGTCACACAAGAGTAAAGAGGAGGAACAAGGAGAGTCTAGATGGATATTGAGGTCACAGAAGAGGAGAAGTTGAGTGGTATAGGCCAGGAGGGAGGAGGAGAGGTCCGCCCACTCAGAGAGAAATTAGTTGATTTGACCAAGGGACCAGTAGATAGTAGCCACTATAAGAGAACGGCTAGGAGAGAGAGAGAGAGAGAGCCTAGAGACAAGGCATTCAAAAGAGGAGTAGGTCTGGGTGGGAATGATAGAGGCAGGAATCCTTCAAGAAAGATAAGGGCTACCCCCCAGACCGGGGGGATCTGGGTGCAGAGAGGATCTTGTAGCCCTCGGGGAGGAGAGTGTCAAAGCTTGTGACAGAGCTGGCCGTGAACCATGTCTCAGTAAGACCAAGGACATCACAGTCTAGTTCTTCAAGGAGGTGGCAGATGTCAGAGGAGTGTTTGACAGCAAGATGAAGAAGGTTGCCAGCTTTAAAGACCTTCCAGGGAGGGGTACAGATCAGAGGTGCGCCCTGCGGAGGTGATGGAGCCCTAGGAGGGGCAAAGGGGGAGGAGGAGAGAGGGCAAGGTAGCCAAAGGGGGAGATGAGGGGACATCAGGAGATGAGAGGAAGCGCCTATCAAAGAAGAGGAGATTGGCCTGATGACCTTGGACCATAACTGTGCCACACTCTCATTGCAACCGTCTTTCTCTCTCCACGTTCTCTCCTCTGCATTCCACCTTCTCATTTCTGATTCCATGCTCTACACATTACATCAGGACTATTAGAATACTACATACTTATTTGACTGAAGAAATTGGCAAGGGGATCTTGTTTTGTGACAGCCAATAGCTTGAAGTGCCCCACAAGTGACAGATCATGGAAAATGAGGGAGAGCAGTTGTCCCATTTATTGTTTTTAGTTTACATTTCCTATTTCAATGAACTTGATTGAAACACGAGGCCCCAAAGTACTCTATGACGCCATCACATAGAGCTAAAATAACCCCCAGCCTTTCTCTCTGAAAACTCATTGAAATGAAGCAATGTGCATCGAGGCTGATGCCATTTTATGAAATCTCCCAAAAGTAGTGTGATATTTGGAGCTAGATGTGGAATGGCTTACAGATAAATAGCAAGGTTTCCTATGAGTCCTTGGCATCTGAAAAGCTGGCGGCAGGTGAGCACATGCCAGGCAAACCTGTGATGTACTGGCTCTGCCCCAGCCCTACCAACCATTCAGGATTCCATGTAATAATGTCCCCGCAAAAATGTCTCCTTACGAAAAAGTCACTGTTTTTTGCAGAGACATTATTACTTTGAACCTGTGGGGGACACCCCAGCAACCCCCAATTATTATTATTTTACAAGGGGAGCAGGGGGCATTCCAACAATCCATCCCCACACATAATGTCACCATATATGATGTCACCAATGGCTTTTCCTGGCGACACTATGAATGGGCACATTATTACCTGATACCACATTCAGTCCCACAGCCCTGTGGGAAATCCCAAATGCATAGTAGATTAGGCAGCCCCATGCTTTCATTAGCTGGCTTATTGCGCTCTTTTATGTGGAAAAAACAAGAAATGTTAGCTAATTAGGCAGACAATAATATTATCATGGAAAGTATTGACTTGCCTGGCAGGAGTCACAGAGCTCTAAAGCTTACTCCTATTAGCGGCTGGACTGGGGGAGCCAGCCAATCAGCACCCTCCAATGCCGACTGGGTGCAGGGATACTGACTCCCCAGGGCTAAAGCTACCAATCTCACTTCACAGCTCCTGGTGTGCAATCATGCTGGCCTTCCAGCAACTATTCTCCCTACCTGCAAGCCCTATCTTTTCCTCCCCTTCCCATCTGCCCGTAACCCATGCATGCTCCCTGCACTGGTTCTCTCTGCCATGCTGCCTCTAGCCGCTCTTCAGATGCCAGGGTCCCCAACATTGGACTCGGTCCCAAGCCACACCCACATCAATGGTTGCCATCTTGAGACTGGGCCACCTTCTCTTTGATCAAGGGGCACACGTCACTGCGCACCTTTTCATCAAAGGGAATGTTGATATTTTTCAGAAACACTCTATCAGCACCCAAGTAACGTGCCAGGGTGCTAATAGCATACAGACCCACATTCTGCAGGTGGTCGTGGCTGTTAATGGCCCCAATCCCTTGCCGATGCCCTCCCTTTGTTCAGGCCTATCTTGGCTTGTGCTAACGGGCCATTAATGGCCATTAATGGCCAAGCCCACCCACAAACATGGTTCTTAACGCTATATAAAAGGAAAATAGGTTGATCAAAATTTCTTATCTTGGCAAAAGACTCAGACGAAAAGCTCTGAAATTGGTTGAAAAAAGATTGAACACATATCCTGCTTTGGGTGTCATCGACATGCCCCCCTTTCTCCAGCAAATCCACCTACAAGTGGAAACATTCCTTTGTTGGTGACATCATTGTACACGTGAAAGTTTATAGCCTACATTGCCACTCTGAGAGTAAATAATCCCTCAAACGTGTGATCCGCATCAAGGTCTGACCACTGACCCGGACATAAAATAACAATGTCTCGTTTTACCCAATGTCCTTCATTTCAAGAGAAGATGATGTCACAAGGCGGGCGCTTTCTCTGAATATAAAGGAGCTGTAGCGTTGGTGCCGCTTCTTCTGGAAAACGAGAAGAAGTGTCCCATGAATATGGCCAAGTGGATTCAGTAAGTCTGACTGAGAAATGGTGCGACGTCCTGAAATAACAATCAAGTGTCTGCGTGATATTCATCGGTCGAACGCGAGGACTTATTGCATGAATGCGGCTCTTACCTCGATTGATGGGGCCATTAATGAACACAAAAGTAGGACATTCTGCGACTCTCTCACTCCCTATTCTCCCCTCTGGCCTGACACACTTTGCAGGGCACACTCTGGATGTTCTAATCTCTTCAGACCTTCCCCTTTCGATCCCTCTCACCACTCCTCTCTCCTGGAGTAATCACTTTCTCCTTTCCTCCTAGCTCACCCTCTCTACCCCTCAGGCCAAGCCAACTCCAGCACTGCCACCTACCTTCTCGGTTATCCGACCCATGAAGCGTGTGTCAGTTGAGGCTTTCGCCGCCACTTTCCCTCTACCCCCTTGGCTGACTCACACCCAGACACAGCCCTTTCCATGCTCCACTCTTCTATATCTGACTCTCGATGTTCTTGCCCCTGTCATGAGGATCTGCTTGAAGCTCAAAGCCAAGTTCAATTCTTGGTACAACTCAGACCTTGTCACCCTTAAACGCAAGTGCAGGGTGGCTGAGAGGAAATGGCGTGCTTCCGGTTCATCCTCTGAGAAACTGGCCTGCCGCCTGCTCCAAAGGCAATACCAGCTCTCTGTCTGCACCAAGAAGAGAGCCCTCATCCAAGCCTGCATCTCCGCGGCATCTAACAACTCGGACAAACTCTTTAAAATCTGCAAGGAGCTGGCCAATCCTGCTGTAGTCTCTACCTCTCCTGTCCCTTCTCAGGCACTCTGCACAGCCCTGGCTTCCCATTTCATCTCTAAAGCTCAAGACATCCTGTCCTCTCTCTCTTCCTCTCCCACTCATCCCTTCACCCCCTGCTCTTCCTCGGGCCCTTCTTCAGCCACCTTTCCTCCCTCCTTCTGTGCCTTTCCCCTGTTCTCCTCAGACAAGGTTTCTAGACAAGTCCGATCTATGAAAGTCTCATCAGAACAGGTTAACCCCGTTTCTCCAAGACCATCAAGGACCACATTGACACCCTGGCTCCTGCTCTGGCTGATTTCTGCAACCACTCCTTCGCCACTGGAGTCTTCCCCTACCCCTGAAGCACTCCCTTTTGCACCCCCTTCTTAAGAAACCCTTCCTGCCCAGCTAACTATCTAACTATCGCCCAATCTCCATCACTCCTTTCCTGGGTAAACTCCTGGGAAAGGTGGTGATCTCCCAGCTTAATCTTCACACTGAATCTGTTGGTTGTCTCCATGAACATCAGTCTGGCAACATCCGTGAAGACCTGCTCTTCAACCTCGATTCCTACACCCCCTGTGTCCTCATCTTACTTGATCTCTCTTCTGCCTTTGACACAGTCAACCATGCCATCCTGCTCAACCTTCTCCGTGATAACCTGGGGATCACCGGTTCGCCCTAGCATGGCTGACTTCTTTCCTCTCCGATCGACCCTCCCAGGTCCAACTTGGGTCCTTCCTCTCCTCTATCTCTATCTATAGTTGTGGTGTTCACCAGGGGTCTAACCTCTCTCCCTGGCTCTTCAACCAATACATGGCACTTCTTGCCCACTGCATTTCCATTCTATGACCCAACTTTCAGTGCTTTGCGGATGACACTCAACTCATTTTCAGGCTTCCTTCTGCCACCTCTTCTCCTTCTCTCATCTCTGACTGTCTGTCCGCCATCCAGGAGTGGTGTGCCGCCAATGATCTCTGCCTTAATGTCAGTAAAACCGAGATTCTACTCATTGCCACACCTGCTCCCTCCTTTCCTGTCACTCTCTGGCCGGCCTCTCTGGGCCCTCTTTCTGCTCCCACCTGTGAAGCTAAAAACCTTGGTTCATCTTCAACTCCACACTTTCCTTCTGTCCTCACATCTCTGATGTCTCTAAGAAGTCACACTACCAGCTGCACCTCCTCAGAGGTATTCTTTCCTTCCTCTCCTTCCCCCAGAAGCTCACTGTCTCCAGATCTCTGGTTCTCTCTAAGCTGGACTACTGCAACAGCCTCTTTCTAAATCTGCCTGCCTCTACTACCCGCCCTCGGCAACTTACCCAAATCGGGACTGCAAGACTTGTCCTTGGCCTCAAGCCCAGGGATCGTATCTCTCCAGGACTGAAATCTCTGCAATGGCTCCCAATGGTGGCGAGGATTAAGTTCAAAACCCTCTGCATTGTCCACAAGGCCTTCTGGGGCCTGGGACCTCAATACCTTCAACTCTCTCTTCCTAAATTTCTTCCTTCTCGAGCTCTTCGCTCATCTGCCTCAGGGTTAGTCGCTTCTACAAGCAGCGAGTTGGTGATAGATCTCTTTCTTCTGCTGAGGCCTCTCTCTGGAACAGCCTCCCTGCCTCTCTGAAACTTGAGGAGAACCATCTCCGGTTCCAGAAGCACCTCAAGACCTTCCTCTTTGCTTCTTGTATTTGTTTTATGTACTATGATCATTTTTATGACATGTTTTATGATGTTTTGCAATTAATAAAATGTATTACATTTTGTGAATTTGATACACACATGTTCCATCTTTTGTTGGAATTGGTTGATGAGATTTCTTTCTAGACACATTTTCTGAACTTCTTTTTGTATATGACAACACAATTTGCACCAGTTGAAACAAAATTCATTTGGATTTTACCCATTGATTGGACTCTGCAACTAACCTTTGGAGAAGGGCTATCAATGCTTACCCATTAGTGTATGTCCGGCTGTGAAGGCTAACAGACACTAATTATCACTAACCAATACATTTGGTTTCAACTGGGGCAAATTCCGTTGTGGCACAAGTATTTATCATAATGGATCAAATGTGAAAAGCTCGGGGTTGAAGAGACAGGTGCACACCACCAAAGAGCAGCAGCACGGATTCCATGAATTATTGATGTCATGCTGGCATCCAAGCCATAACCCCAATGCAAGGTTGAGGGATGCCCATCCTAGCTGCTAGTTAGAGACCAGAGGATGACCAAAGGGAAAACCATTACATTGAGGGCGCCCAGCAGAGTAATGGTCCAATCTGAAATGGTTGGCGAGAGGAAGCTCATTTCTGCCCATGCACTAGCTGCCAAACTGCACTTCTGCGGACTCAATGAAAGTGTGTTTGCAGCATGACGCTCGCATGGAGATGAGCGGTAGGTATCACTGATGCAGTACATTGAAACAAGGCCTTCCACTGTGAAAACAGGAAGTAGAGTGGAGAAAAATAAAGAAGTGAGTTGAAGCTCTGTGGTGCGTGCATCCCTCCTGGGAGTGTGTATGAGTGCAACCCCATGTGTTTATAGTTAGTCGGGCACACGTCATGATTTGTGCATCAGCAAACGCACTGCAGGTGCTAAACCACCAGCATCCATATACTGCGCTTGACTATTGGATCTTTTATCAGTTCATATTGATTGATTCTTTAATTATTATGCGCTTATACACAAGTGTTTCAAAGTGCAACGCAAAGCGCATATACGTTCCCGGAATTGGCAGCCAACCGCAGCTGGGCTTGCAGTTTTGCTTGAGAAGCAATGTGAGGTTCTGCATCTATGTTTTGTGATACTCATGTGCCTATGACCTATGACCGTGCCCACTCTTGGGTAGGTCTACACATAAATGCCTCACTTCTGCTGGTGGGGAGACAAACAAATGAAGCTATGGCCAAGTGCATTTCCAGGGACTCTGCTGAACAGCAAGCAAGTAGTGGGGTTGCAAACCGCTGGCACTTGCCCCAAGTGATTTGCAGGACCATCCGTTTGGCTAGGCACGGCCAGGGAACCAATTTTGGATTATTCACACTTACCAAATGCTTGAAATAACGTGAGTTCTCAGAGGTTCATAATTTGTAGGTTGTTTGTGTGAAGGTTCTAATCAGTTGATGGTGTTGCTGTGTCTAAAAGCAATGTCCCAAATGTTCAGCACCACAATATGCAGGTCATCAGTCAGAAAACAGCACACAAACCATGATTTCCTCTTTCACTAGAACCAACACTTCCTCTTCCTAACAGAAACACGGCTCACTGTAGACCTCAACACCTACATTTGTATTTATTTAATTATGTATTTATATATAATAGATAAGAACTCAGATTTGAATGGCAAGCAGTGAGCTTCTTACAATGGGGTGAGTTTGAGGGATATTATAGCCAAGTTATGGAAGCGAGTAAATGGAAGAGTCACCGGGGACAACACATAAGTAGCATACATAGATAAAGGACAGTGAATATTGGAAATGTTTAAGTGCAGGTAAGCGGTACGGCCAGCTGTGCGAGCGATGTGACCATGATGGGTGAAGTGCTAGAGTTGAGGCAGAGGAAGTGAGGGACAGAGGCAGGTTAGACACAAGTGAAAAATGTTAGCTAGCAGGCAGAGGAGAGGCAGGTTGGGAGGGTAGCTCGGAGACGAGAAGGTAGTTTGGTTTTGAACAAATCCATGTGAACTGTTTCTCGAATGTCTGAGGAAGATGCAAGAGGAGCAAGAAGAGAGAAGGAGCGGAAGCGAGAGGAAGCACAGGGAGGGCAAGGAGCCAGAAGGGTAGTCGAGGAGGCAGAGAGGCGATTATGAGAAGGCTTGAGTTGGATAGAGGATGATTGGTACAGTGGTGCCTTACCTTGAATAGATTTGTGAACCACCAGGAGAAGACATTGTCCACGTTTGGCGGCCGTGCAGTGCTCTGGCTTCAATTACTGATGAGCCAGAGGGCAAGTCCAATGGAACATGAGCACCCCCACAGCTGGCGGAGCACTCAATTGGCCAGCACATAAAAGAGTTGTGGGATTAGACCCATCAGATCAAACCCCAGACAAAGGGTCCATTTGAGAGTCATGAGCATTGAGTGTGGATTAACGAAAAACAGTATTGACAATGTCAATGGGTACAGCTTTATTTAGGGTCAGCTGCAGACCCATATGACCAGCTAAACTAACTCTATGCCCTGGGAGGGAAAAGGCTTCCCATACTCAGGTGCCGCCATCTTAATGCAGGTGTAGCCTCCTTAAGCCATGTATTTCCAGGATTGTGGTTGGAAGCCTGCGGCTGAAATGTTCGAGGGAGAAAAATAACTTTCGGTCTTCTCTCCCCTGAGACTTTCAGCCACAGGCTTCCAACCCCACCCACACCCCGATGCCCTACTTACCTTGGAGCGGCACACTTCGCTGTGTGCCACTGACTCGCTATGGCCCTGCAACGCCTATTTCCTTTCACTTCTGTGATCAGGAACTGGCGCCATAGGGTCCTTTCCTTTATTTTTATTTTTTACTTTTTTTTGGGACCGGCTGCGGGGGGGTAACCCTCACTCACAATATAGTGAGCTAGGGTGGTGGGGACAACCCTGAAAGCCCCTGCAGCCCTTGGCACCAAATGGGGTATTTGGTTGAACTTTTCAGCAGTTCGGAATTTTTGAACAGCAGAAATTCGGCCAAATCTCCCATTCAGTCTTTTTTTCTCAGCCTTTCTGGACGTTACCGTATTTCCCATATGCAGCCTAAAATATCCAGTCACAGATATTCATAAGCAAGATTCAGCCATGCATTCCGATATAAACCCAGTATATGGTCAGGTTAAACCTAATTTTTTAGGGAGCATCCCGTAATCTTTGGAACAGTCCCATATACCAAGTATGACCTTTGTCTGGAAAGATAAACCTCATGCCACATGCTGGACGCCCATGAGGTACATCACTCCTCCATACAGTCCCGACAGGCACCTGAGCCCCCCCCCCTCCACATCCCACGATACACTCAAACCCTCTGCAAATTCGGCTCAGGACAACATGGCCGAGGAGGCATTCTGTCTTACTCCATGTAGAGGACGCTTTGATGGGCCTGGTGTTGCACCGAGTGTAGCCAGCAGATGGCATGTGCAATCATGATATCCCATGTGCAGATCATGGTGCAGACACAGAAACAGGCTTGCATGCCAAGGCGCGCCCATCATAAAGCACATTTTGCTCTGCAGCGTCAAGTTACTTTGACCATGTATCGGAATCCAGACTACGTAACACAAAACAGAGGCCCCAGTGCACTGCGTTTCTCAGAAGACATACTAGCCCTGGAACGCACTCAGTGCTGATGGAGCAACATGACAACATGTCACAGAATTAGCTCTGCCTTTCTTAATGTAGAGGCCTGCAGAGGACTACATGCCCTAGAATGCACTGTGTCAAATTCACAAATGCTTTGCCCACATCAATAAATGCCCCACGATTAACTTTGCATCAGTCAGTAAAGATACTCTTAAATGACTAAATGTTCCGAAATGCACCCTGTTTTAGAGATTGGTTACTTTAAGAAGAGTTGTCATACCGCAGGCCTCCAGGACTGGAATCTTGAAGTGTTTTCAGCATACCCCTCATTAATATTCATGAGAAGAAAATGTGCATACATTTAGAATCACTGTATGCAAATTCGCCTCATGAATATTAATGTTGGGTATCCTGAAAATCTGACATGTTTCTGGCCCTGGAGGCCTGGGGTTGGACAACCCATCAATCTTAGTATTTATGAAAGCCCCCATCGAGGACAACATGGTTCTGGAATCCATTTTACCTCTCAGACTACAACTTTTCCGACAGATGAACCTATCCCAGAATGCACCGTGCCATACTCGTTTAAAACATCTCTACAAGAGTACATGTCACATGTGTCACATAAAATGAGCTTGGCGATGAGCAGTATGTTGAGTTGGGTTGAGTACGTGGGAATAGACCGGATTACTCATACAGTGGGTTTCAGTTGTGGGCCTGCCCTCTATCAACATTGTAACTGTGTGTGGGTGTAAGGCAGCCGCACAGTCGCTAAGGTGCAGGGCCTGACATTTTGTGAGGTGCTTCAGAAGGGGGCAGGCTCATAGTTGTGTAAAATCGAAGGAGATACAAAGCACAGGAGGATCCCGCGTTGACCCTCTCCCATTCCCCCACTTGGCCTATGTTTCGGTCCTGAATTACACAGGATATCCTCGTGAGCCCATCTGCTCCTACAGCTCATTGATCCAGCCCTCAGCAAACATGCTTAATGCTGACGGCCATTTCAGGGGTCTCACACCCCTCAAACCGTAAGTGCTAAGGCTCCACTCTAACATAGGGCCGGTTTCACAGAGCGTTCTGCAAGGCAACTGCGCCATTACAAAACGCTCCTGTGAACTAGGCCCTTAGACTTTGCCCAAGCCATTTAATTAAGAGCCAGGTTAGAGCTTCAGGCCATTATTTGGAACACGAATGATGCCAATCAGGATTCCACACAATTGGTGTGCACATCACAAAAGCGCTCAGCTGAGCATTGCTGAGTAATTCTGTCATTTCTGAGCATTGCTTTCCACCATTACATATATGTTGCTCACTCTTGTCATATGTCATTGCCAGAATGTGCGACTCACTGATACAAGCATCATGTCTTTCAGTTACAACAGTAGCTGCCTTCGAAAATATATACTGACGCCATTTGCCCACTCCATTTGCTGCTTTGAGCCTGCCTGGAACAGGGTCAGGGCAAAATGGAGAACTTTTCTTTTCCATTCTCAAACCCAGCAAACCGTGGGCGTGGCTTCCTTCCTAGGTTTGCCTCTCCTTTGAGTTGTATGACAGGGCCAATCCTTTCCCACTCCTATTCTGCATATGAAAATAGTTTGATTTAACTTTCTCCCACCTTGTCTACCCAACATGTGCTGATTCTGAACTCCATGTAACGCCACCATTTTGTGAACTAAGACCCAAATTCTTCAATGATGTGCACTTCAATCAAGGACTACTGGCTTACTTCACTGAGACGGAAAACTCCCCCGGAGAGCTCTCACTCTCTCGGATCAGGAAGGCTCCCGGTTGCCGTCTCTTCAGCAAAATCTCTTCAGCGGCCTGTCTGGAGATTCGGCCTGCGTACCACCTGCAAGCAGAAAACAACAAATACAGCTATTAGCATATCTGCACCCCTCTACTGCGTTCTCCTTTCTAATGTCACCAAATTCGAAAACAGCTATTCATTTGCCTCCCTTCACACACTTACATACAAAAGAATTGCTTTCTGTCACAGATAAACCTCAAGCTCCTCCATTACTAGAGTGATGAGGGTAGGCTAGGAAACAGACATCAGAGCAGCCGTGGGACAGTTAGACATTTTGTATTCCCCGCCAGAGCCACTGTAAGATCTGGGTACAGGCAAGGGGCTTCATTACGAGGTGGGCGCTAAGGGATTACCGGCACCGGTAAGGGCACCGATGCCGGTAATCCCTTACCGCCCTACTACGAGTTCCCTTTGCGGGTCCTCCCTTAACGCCTGGTTTTTCCAGGCGTTAAGGACGGGACCCGCAAAGGGACTCTGGAGCTAATAGCGGTACCGCAATTTGCAGTACCGTTATTAGCACCTTCCCCATTCCCATTGAGCCTTATAGGGGCTCAATGGGAATGGGGAAGGGCCCTGGTGAATGGGGAATTACCGGTCCCGCCAACTTTGGAATGGGCAGGTAATAGCTCCATTCTCCAGGGCGGAGTCAGTAAGGTTTTGGAGGCAGCCATGGTGCAAATAGCGCCATGGTTACCTCCAACCTCGTAATGAGGCCCAAGGTCTTTGATGAGATAGTTGGGGCTTATGGGAGCCCTGGAAATCCCCCAGTGGGGCGTATACAGTCATTTAATCATCAGGTATTTAAACGTCTGCCTTTCTGACGAGTACATAATAACGAAAAGGGTAATCAACATTTTTTGGGTGGGTGGGTGTAAAGACTGGAGGGGAGGTATCTGTACTCCTGCTCTCTATATGGCAGAGGAGAGGCACAGAGCACCCCACCCAAGATTCTCTATTTGGTAAACGTGAACGAGCAATCAAGGCTTAAGCTCTCAGGAGGTGATGCCGGCTGGGTCTTAAGTTCAGTGTAGTCCCCAAGCACCCAAAAAGGAATGTCCACACCCTATGTTAGTGAAAACACAGCTTTTTATATAAATAAGGTTCAGAGTTATATACACAATCACAATAACACACTTTGTACTCTGGTAATACTATAATGGCACATATATGCAGATCTACGTGGTACCACACTTAACTATCAATTCCTTTGAAAAGCATCAACTGCTAACAGTTCAAATGGCATACAAATCAGATTATAAAATGAATCAATGTTAGACACAGAAAGAAAGCAAGTTAAATCAAGCAATGGCAGAACAATCTATCCCACTACCATGAAACCGTTCTGTGTGAGGATCCCCCCCTGCAACCTGTAAATAAAGCGTATTGACAAGCCCAGTCCAGATATGCTTAATATAGTATTGATTCCTTCTATAATGTCTATGACCCCAATGTACCTGGTTTCGTAGAGTTCATCAATGAGTCATCGACGGGCCCTTCTTGAGTGAACTCCCTTTAAAGCAGGACCCACGGGTCGTCGAGATTCCTGGATGAAGAAGTGAACACTGTCATTGAGGTAGCAGCTTCGGTCCTTGTGGTGCTGGTTGATGATCGGTCGAAAACATCCTGCAACAGATGAGGCGTGCGGTGCACCTCGACAACGATGGTTTGTTGCCGCAAAGAGTCAATGAATAACTTTGGCCCAGCAAGGGCGTCGGGTCTTCAGCGTCTGGCGTCGGTGAACGGGACGTGTCCATGGCTCGCTTCCGGATGTTCATCAGCGTCTCTGAGGTCTTCGGGTGGCGGGAAACCCACCAGCAGATTCTCCTCGGTTTGTCAGCAACCTTGACTTTCTCCGGCAGGACAAAGTGGTCGACGGTGATGAACAAGGGAGTCCTTGATTTGAATGCCTTAGGCAATGGAGCGTTGCGGCTCCGGTCGACGATGATTGTCGTCGATGGTGATGGACTTCAATGTCCGGGCGATTTGCTTCGTGATTCCTCAGCGGTCCCCATCTCCGGTCGGCAGCCTTTCGAGAACTGACTTCCAGGGAGCCTTGGTGAAGGTTAGCTGGTGCACGATGATCCCTCATAGCTCGGGAAGAGGTCTTCTAGCCAGGTCCTCTCTTAAATCAGTTCCTTGATGGAGACGCAGCTTTCAGAGTAGCGAAGGACAGCAGCAGCAATTCTTCTTCTTTCAGCGGGCCTCAAAGTTAAGTATCACTTTCGACTTCAGCTTCTGAACGATTTCCATCAGTGAGAGGTACCCAGATATACTGTTCGTCTCTCATTCACTCTGCTGGGTCACACTCAGGCAACCAATCATTCAGAAGGCCATTCAGGCAGGCAGGCAGACAATCAGGCTCACAGTGCATTGAAGCCATTCTTCTCCATCTAGACACTCACATTACGGAATGTGGATTCGGACAAGCATCCAGTCATTCAGCACTCCACACTGCATTCATACCAGTTTCGGGCAGTGCTGTCTCAGTCTTTGTGTCAGACATCAGATACTAGACACCCATAACATGAAATGCGTATTGGTGACACACTCCATTCACACAGGTCCCACCCGAAGGGTGTACCCACAACATACAGTCATTGGGAAGGCTCCAGCCAGTTTGGCCTGGACTTCCCCACAATACCATATATGGAACCTCCACCCAATAACCAGTCAGGGGAAGGGACAGAGTCAGGGCTTCCCAGGACTTCGGGAAAACAAGGTAACAGGCAATAGAAAGCAAGAGGCCAAAGGGGCCATCTTGACACTATCAGGAATCAACTGATTCAAATGGCATGGCCTGGGTAGTCCAAAATGGAGGATACTCAGAGCACCTGTCAAATTCAGCATGGAGCTGCAACCAGCCCATACCCTGTTCTGTGGGCCATACACAGGTGCCAAAAACATACACTAGGAGTACAGGGTTTTACTCCCACCCATGAGTGCCATAAGGGTATGCCAAGGGTCTTTTCACCAAACCAAAAAGAGGAAGAGCCGCACCGCCAGGAGTCCTACATGAACTCCTGTACGGAAAACAAGACAGAACACATGATAAAAATGAATAATGGACAAGGACACAGAGGCCCTGTCCCTCCAATGGATTTCCAGCATCACAGTGGGAAAGGGCAGAGAAGGGGTTGGCGGGTCGGGAATAGTTGAACATAGGTGGGGGTGTAAGCGTTGGTTCGTTATTATGTACTCGTTAGAAAAGCAGACGTTATAATACCTGGCGAGGAAAGAACATACAACCCAGTGGAGACAGAGGCCCTTCTTACGAATTTGCCGGTAACCCACTGGTGATACCGGTGGGCTACTAGCAAACTCATTTTACCGTTACTGGCACCTGATATCCCAGTGTTACCAGGATATTACGGGTGGCGTCAAAAGAGCGGTAAGTTCCCATCCCATGGAGTCCTATAGTCCTATAGAACTCCATGGAATGGGAACTACTGGATCACCGGCATCATGGGTAACGGTGTCAGTGATTCAGTCATTTCTCTGCCGGTGCAAACCTGAACTCCCAGCAGGTCAGGCCTGCCGGTAGTTCACTGTCCCTACCGGCAGATTCGGAGTGAGCCGGTCTGGAAAAAATAACAGAGCCGGTAGTAACAACATTATTCACAGCATTTATTCCAGACCAGCTCATAACGAGGGCCAGAATCTCATCTCTTAAGGCATGTCCCTCAGTGTCTCCAGAACCCCACTAAAAGGAGGCAGATCCTGCCTTGCAAGAGTGTGCAAGTGCCCACTGGCTGGCCTGTGCAGAATCATCCAGGAAGGGCAGTTTAGTGCTTTTGTGCTCCAACCAGACCCACATGATACTTTGCATACATTTTCATGTGCCCTAGCATTATTCAGATACGATCACAAGAAAATGTGCACTGCCATTGAGAGGAAGGCCTTCTCTGCATATATTTGATTACAGTACAGTGCTGTGCTTGTGTCAAAGGTATGAGGTCATATTCAGGAAAACCTTTCCACATGTCCACAACACTTTCCGCCAATGAGAACCTACGAAGAAATTAAAAAGCCTTCTGCCAAGAAACTACAACTATGCAGAGTATTTTCAAAGGTATGATTCCTCCTATATGATAGGGATGAAAACATCTTCAGAATAGGGGAATTAACAACCACAATCTGGTCTCTTCATCTCCCCTACTCTATAGCTGGGGTGTGGTTAGGTTCCCTCTCTGCCTGGTAGTTTCTCTAGCGTGTCCACACGTTTCTATTCCCTTTCTCTATGAATCTTCCTACCAGGGATTTTTGTCCGAGTTCATCTCTCAGTGTCCTAGTTGTCTTAGATCTTAGGATCCTTTGGCATTTCAGGGCCTTCCGTTGTATTTTCTGGAGGAACCACACCTACTGTCACAGTCTTAGCTTCAGTGGCGTGTGGTTACATTTTTTTATTTGGAGGGGTGTGAATATTTCCCAGAAATATGCCAGAGCACCAAACCAACCAAGTGCCTGGGGGGTTCTCCCGCGAGAATTGTTTTTTTTAATAATGGGTTAAAATGGTGCATTATACAGCACACTTTCTATGAAAAATTGAGTAAAATTGTAGTTTTTAATTGATTTTGTAGCGTAACTCCAATCTAAAAATGCAATAGATGCAAGTCGCCAACAGTCCACAACAGCATTACCCAACACATTTTTATGATACCTTTGTCCACAATACATGCCAGTATAACAAATGTTTCACTCTGCCTGTGCCCACACATTTCCATGCTGGCTGTACCAATATATGGCAGTATTCCCATATTAGAACATACTCATGCTTACTCTGTGCATAATGCCAGTACTGATAATATAAGAAAATATGTCCACGCTGGTTCTGCCAATATATGCAAGAATACAAATGCAGCAACATGCTCCTGTTGGCTTTGCCATTAAAAATGTCATGCCACAATATGAAAACATGTTGAAACTGGCTGAATCAGAATGTGATTCTAGCCACGTAATAGCACATAATGTTTGCTTTATCATAGATGGCCAGTACAAAATGCCATGTCATGATAAGAAATAGCTAGGATTGCTGCACCAAAATGTCACTCTAACCCATGCTTGCTTCATATAGTTGCCCAGTAAAAAATTCCATGCCACAATACCAAATGGCTAGACTGGCTGTCTCAAAATGCCAGTCTTGCCACTTAATAACAATTAACATGCTTGCTTTATCATAGCAGCCCAGTAAAAGAAAATGTCATGCACACTATGAAATGGCTAGACCGACTGCCCCAAAATGCCATTCTAGTCACGTAATAATACTTATGATTGCTTTATCATAGGTGCACATGGAAAAAATGTCATGCCACATTATGAAATGGCTAGACTGGCTGCTCCAAAATGCCAGTCTAGCCATGTAATAACGCATATCATTTAAAAAGAAAATCAACTGCATTCTTTTAAATGGTATCTATGATAGATGCCCAATAATAAATGCTGTTGTTCCCACACACCTGACCCTCATCCCTCACCTCCCATTCCCCACCCTCACACCTGCCAAAATCAGCTCCATGGCCCAGCAACAATAAACGCATTCACACATTAACTTACTCATTCACAAACTGCATTCACTTACTCATTCCCACGTGCACCCATACATTATACACACACATTAATAATCCAAATTCATGAAAGAAATGCTTACCTGTATGCATACCAGTGTGGATTCTGCTCATCTCTGCCACCTCCACGAAAGCCTTCAGTTCCCCCACAACACAAACAGAAACCAGTAAGTGCACTAAGAACTTCCTGGCTCCTGGACATATCCGCAGGAGCGCTTCTGACAAGGCGCCTCGATCCGTTTGATATGTGGGGAGGTGCAGGAGCGCCACTTTGCACACACAAACATGAAATTCCTCAGCCTGCGTTCCCAAAGGGCCATGCAAGGCTCAGGAAGCAAAACGCCCCCACCCCCCATGCTTTGCTTGGCCAATTGGGCATGCGTTCTGGGGAACAGAACTGTCAAAGGGAACCTGTGTTTGAAACTGTGTTTCCCCTTGACAGTTCAGGATAGCCCGGAGTGCTCCCTCAGCTGCAACAAGCAGCTGAGGGAGCACTTGGTGTTTCCACCGAGCAGGCCTGCCTCGTCCATGATGGGTTAGAGTTCAGGCAAATAGACGCCCCCTTTCCCATTATGGGCGAGCTGCCCATAGCTCCTTGTTCCCTTCTTCCCAAATGTGCAATGTTCGCTCCTACAATGGGTAGTTTGCTTCCAAAATTTAAGAGGCCAGACTTCAGCAACACCGTGGGGCTCTTGTTGTCTTCTTGAACTCCTCTCCATTGTGTTGGAACATGGTCCATCTGAGGCTAGATCACACCTGGGACTGTAGTCTTTTTCTAAATTACTACGGTCTTAGATCTCTTTCCAATGTTTAAGTTGTCTCTTTTCTGGTGGACTGGTGACCAATGGTTTCTTGCTGCTGCTCTTTGATTTGTCTTGGGGATGGATGAAGCCATGTTCCTCGCCAAGGGCACGTGTACAGGAATAGCCGCTACCTCAAAAGATGAACGAGTAGGCTGCATTGTGGGATGCTGTACTATTGCTTTATTACATATCAAAGTGTGCCCACCACCGCGACCTGCGGGATGGTCAACTCGTCAAAGCAGAGAGGGGAAGCAGGTTACACAAAGAACAAAGGAGGTCAAGGTTGTGAGAACTAAAAAAAAGTCTGCTGGATCATTTAAATGCAATATAGCAGAACAGCAGGTCAACAGATCTGCTGACCACCTAAAGCTAGGTAACAACGTCTGAGGAGAACCAGAAGCAGCAATAGGGAAATGTATAAGATTAGATAAAATGGCATTGGAGTGTGGAAGCGGGGTAGAGGATTTGAAGCAGAGCGTAGGCTCGGCCAACACCCATATCACATCCACTACACCACAACTGCTCCTCTGAACATCACCTGCAAGACTGCACGACACCCCCTGCAGTACCACTCTCCTCGCCTCTGTAGCCGGGATGCAGCGGTTAGTCCGGTGTTCTGCCCTGGCCTGCGTACCTCCTCCTTGCACGCCTCCTTCATCTTCAGGCGAGCACCCGTCTGTGGGTGAGGCAGTTCCAGACCGCTTTGAGGCTGCCCATGTTTGGATGCAGAGGCGTTGCTAGGGGGGGTTCAGGGGGCTATACCCCCAGGTCTTTTGTTTGTAGTCCTGGATAGAAGCTCAGGGGTTACAACCAAAAACGCTAGCTAGCCCCCAGTCCTGACAGTCCCAGAATTAGCGTAGCCCCGGCTTGGTCAGTAGACAAAAACTTCCCATCAGCCACTAAACTTACTTACATTACTAGCTGGAGTAGATTAAAGCCAACATCATTGCTAGGAAGTGGTTTCACACCAGGGAAGAACTCTGACTAATGAATAAATGTGTATATTTAAATGTAATTTGATTGCTTAAAGCACATACCTAGCTCAAGAGCCGTGCACCACTTTAGAACTGGAGGGGGCAGAATTGGGCCTGGCATTTTATGGTCTTGGAGTTCTGTTGCTGGTGGCAATGAGGGTATTTTATTCATGTGGCAGCTATTTTGCACGTAAAATAAAATTAGCCATTAAAGCATTCAAATTAATTCCTGCCTCCCATGCGGTATTCTTAATTATCTTCCCTCAGCATTCATCGTGACAGTTCGTTTTCATTTCTACTGCCTCGCCCCATGTTCATATCGACCCTGGGACTGGTCGTTACAGTCCGCTTCTTGCAGTGAGTTCACAAGTCATGTCTCATTTTGTGGTGACATTTTGACTACCTTTAAATGAACCTGGAAGCACTTAGTCATAACCCTTTTTCTGTTCTCAGTTTTGCCAGCTTTTCTTCCATATTGTCCATATCGAAAGGAAACCCTTCAATCAGGAAGTGGCGTATGTGGTTATTCTGGACTCTGATAATGTGCTTTGCTATAAGGTAGACTGGAAGTGATCTTTAGAAATAAATACTTGCCAACCCTACAGATTTAGGCAGTAGGCTACTGCTTTTTAAGCAGTCCTACTGCCTACAGATTTGTTTGACAGATCCTACTGCTTTTTACAGTGGCAGGTAATTTATGTGACTCAAAGGCAGGCTGCAGGACAAAGCATGCAACACATTAGTCTGTCTGTGCAGTGGGCTAGTAGGTGATTACTTTGATTGGGCTCAGACCAATCCACTGACGTGACAGCTACGTGACTCTGTCCCGCTCTTTTGCCCGGACAACCCCTAGGTGAACCAAGGCAAGTGGCAGAGCGTACCACCATCACACAGCATCTGCCTATCAGACTGAGGGGGTATCAGTCTCCATGTCATTATGTGTTCAACTAGCACTGCAGGAATACATATGTTTTGTCCAGGCTGCTGCTACAAAGCAATGGCAAACGTTGCCTACCAGCTCTGTGTGATTACCTTCTGTGTAATTGAATTTGGTGTTAACTTACCGTTCTGAATTATACATTTTTAACATGTGAAGAGCTTTCCATGTTGTGCTGTTTGATGGGTTGTGTATTTTAGAATGCTTCAATGGTGCCAACAATGCATGCTTTGTATTTTCCTGTGATGTCATTTTTATGCAAATTATTATTTTTGAAACTTGAAAAATCCTACATCTTTTTGGTCACAGAATGTTGGCAAGTATGAAACATTACACAAAAAGAGCCATTATTCAATATAAGTACAACTAAATAGTGACCTTTTTAAATATCTTCCTTTGCCGGGTATACACATTCCTTGAAAAGGGTGCGCTGAGATTAAAAACAGTGATCTGTTTCTCTGATTACCAAAACAATAAAAACAATTGTACACCCCACAGCCCGATACTCCGTGCCCTTTCCGATTCTGTCAGCACCTCGGTACCCGCTGCCGAATCTCTCCGCGCCTTGTAGACAATCCACCATAAGCGTGACAGCGACTTTCCTGCAGGACACGTATGATGATCATGCATGCCTCCAAACACCATGTGTTCCCCACCTCATGGGATGCCTCTGTTGCTGCTGCTCTCCTTCTACTTTTAACCATAAAAAGGGGCACCAGGTGCCTCCTCTTCAAGTTACCTGTATATTTCCTCTGGTCATTCTGCAGCCAGCAAAGGCAGTGGCTGCCCCGGCAAACATTCACCACAATGCCACTCTCCCCCACATATAAAGGGAGACTTAGTGCCCCATTCCAAGGTTCCCGATCAGGAAAAAATGCCAGAAAAAGTGCTGGTTATACCGGCACCAGCATTTTTCTAGACCAGGGAAACACAAGTTTTCCGCTAGGGGCAGTGAACTACCAGCAGGCCCGACCGGCCTGGAGTTTAGACCCCTACCAACAAATAATTGCCGGAATCACCGTAAAATTCCAGCAATCCCATCCCATGGAGTCCTATGGGACTGTAAGTAATGGGAACTTATCAGCGTCTTTGGCGCCCGTAATATCCCGGCAATACGGGGATATCGGGCGGCGGAGACGATAAGTCAGTTTCACCGTTATCCCGCTGGTAATTTCCGCGGAATTGTAATGAGGGCCTTAGGGCGAGATAGAGAGTGCACGGAGACAGAGAGGGGAGAGAGAGTCAGAGAGAGAGAGAGAGAGAGAGAGCGCTAGATCGATGTATGATTTGCACAGAGATCTGTACACCAAGCGCATTGCGCCACTCATCTATCACACTTTCTGCTATGGGACAGCAGTATACTCCCATACACGGGATACTGTGACCGCCAACGCCTTGTGTGGCAGGCGTGTAGTAGACTGCAGCTCTTACTGCAGAGACTCACTCTCCTGCAGAGGTCTCCACGATCCAATGAGGTCCAGGGCACAGAGTCCAGTACTCCATGAAGGGGTTAGAATGAGCTCAGAAATGCAAGTCATTTGTATTTTTTTTTGTTTCTAGCATGAACCTGTCTGAGAAACACCAGAGTGCAGCACAGCACAACACAGTGCACAATGTGATCACAAAGCGAAATTCATCAGACCAACACAACACACTGACAACGAAAAGATAGCAGTGTGCAACAGACTATCATTGGGCAGCAGCAAACTTGCATTGGCAAAGCTAACCGTGTTTGTTTTTGGATAGGCATTGGTAGGCTTTGCCATCATAAGCCCAGGTACTTGCAACCTTTAACAGCTATTGCCACCTTAAGGCCAGGTAGTACCAATATGTATTGCTAAAACGTGCCCAGGTACTCACAATATGTGCTGTAACACGTCAAACCATTCTACGCTCAGTTACTAACAACTTTGGATGTTATCAACCTTACAAGACAGGCACTCGCCTCATTGTAATCAGAATGGTCCTGAGGGTGTTCATGTGCATCGCAGGGTGCTCCTAGTGCCGCAGGCTGGCTGCCTCCACATTGTATACAGTGATAGGTTCCATTGATACGCCACTACCAAGGATTAAGTCGTCACCAACTTGCAATGGGTGGCCGGACTGTCTCGGTGGTGGCAGCGCAAATCTCTGGAACTTGCTACCATAGATGGGTTCCATGTGTTAATATCCCCGCAAAAATATTGCCATACAAAAATATTGCCATATTTTTGCAATGATATCAACCAGGTGTTTCTGGTTTTACTGCATATAGAAAGAACTCTATTGGCATTACGAAGTGTATCTCCTTCCAGCTGATATTGGTTGGTGATCTGTATGGAGCGGAGAACAACGTGCTTCTCGGACGTATCAGCCTCTGATTATGCCGGGCGTCTCAAGGCTCTAAACAGAATGGAGAGGGAGAGCACCGGTTGTCAAAAGCGCGAAGTAAAGATTGTTGTCATTATATTGTTAGCCCTCAGAATCGTGAGTGCTTACCGAACTGCGCCGCTTGGATATGCTGCATCAGTGAGCATCCGCTCAGTATACTGGAAACAAGCATTGCCTGTGCGAGCGCGGAATGGTGTAGGTTCCGCGTTCGTCACAGGGGGTATGGTCTGTATGCCATATGACCACAGGTCATTGTCAAACCACGGCGGCCATGTTGGAATAACCTCGAGGGCACATATTGAGCCACGTTGAAACTGTTTGAAGGCGGACATGGTGCATTATTCTTGCCAACGCCTCAATGTAGCCTTAATCTAGTATACAGAAAGATTTGTGATTTTGGACTTATTGCATTAAGCTGCAGCATGCATAATTCACCAGTGTAAAAAACGAAGGGAGAACTATGTGAATTTACAAAATCTCTGTTTTTTCTTTTAATCTTACATTAGATTACATAGTCCATGCCCACATGTTGTTAGATCCATAGGGTAGGTGCAAATGAATCTGGTGATGGTGCACTGGGCCCAAACCTGGTTTGCTGATGGTACGTGGACATATGCGTCCCAATACTCACACTATGTAAACAACAGAAAATGTGCACAGTGTCTGGAGCGATCAAGTAGGCCTCAGTGCTGCATATTCTTTAACTGGATAAACAATGAGAGAACACTGAGCCTGTTTTTTTCACTGTGAGGCCAGCCATTAGCGAGGCATCACAGCAAATTCCTGCCACTGAAAGGTTTCATTAAGGCCCTGATCGCATGTGTTCAGGCGGAAAATCCACATTTGTTCCCTCCTTAACAAGATGTCATGGTAATTACCACCTCACTTCGGATGTTTGATTTTTTCGATGATGGTCCATTTAAAATCATCTGCGGAGTGGCCTTCAGCTAGAAAATTAGAAACAAGGTGTGCTGACAGTTTGCCTGTCCTGATGCATGACCTGTGTTTAATCATGCATTTGCTTACTTGTCTTGTGGTCATCCCTATGTATCTTAACAGACATGGGCAAGTAATCATGTACTATACCTTTGGTGCTGCAATTGGTGTACGTTTTTTGTAACCACAGAGTCTTCCATCCAATATCTATTTGGGTGTTGCTCATGGTTTGAGCACATACTGTGCACTGGGGCACGAGGGAGTGACCTGTTGGGGGACCCGTGTTCCAAAGTGTTGGCTGAGTCAGTTCAGCAGTTTGATCTATATGGGGCAAGGGCTTGACCAACTTGTCCCTAATGTGTTGTCTCCTTTTGAGGGCAAAACGTGGTACTGATAAAGAGCCTTTTCCTGTGTTGAGGATCGGCCAGAGCTTCTCGATAGTTTTCTTGATCTTATTCAGCAATGGCGAGTAACCGAATATGGCTGTAATTGCATCACTTTCATGGGATGGCTTGTTCTTCTGTTTGAGAGTGGCTGATGGCATATGTATTCTTACCGAGCGGATGCTGACTGATGCAGGCATATCCAAGTGGCGCAGTTAGGTTAGCACTCACGATTGTGAGGGCTAACACTATAATCACAACAATCTCTACTTCGCGCTTTTGACAACCGGCGCTCTCCCTCTCCATTCTGTTTAGAGCCCTGAGACGCCTGGCATAATCAGAGGCTGATACTTCCGAGAAGCACGTTGTTCTCCGCTCCATACAGATCACCAACCAATATCAGGTGGGAGGACATACACTTCGTAATGCCAATAGAGTTCTTTCTACATGCAGTTAAAACCAGAAACACATGGTTGATATAATACGATTAAGATCACAAGTTTGATTTCTGTTGCACTCCTTTCTCCTCGCCTCACCCCCGTCCACTAGAGAATGTGCACAGTAACCTACTAATGTGGCAAGAATTAGTTACAAAGATAATAAAGAGATTAATGTAAAATTATTAAGACAATGTGGCTGTTATTCTGCTCAAATGCAGTTAGTATGAAGCCAATGGGGTACGTATACCCTGCCTTTTCAATCTTTGACTCCCTACAGGAGATGGAGGTGCTCACCTACACTGTACAACTGTACAATACAGTGTCTTGCTGGGATATGAATTACCACAACATAAGCACCGGTCCTGAAGAAGATGGTCTAATTTTGTACGCCATCGAAACCGGTCGACCAACGGGTCATGATGGTCTCATGACCATTGTGATATCTCAGTTACCAAGGAGGAATACGTCACATACCAATTACAACTGCACTTATGTGCAGTGAGTTTTTTAGTGGTCCAAATTACATGGGCATTGTTTTTTAACATGTTTTCGAGCACAACCAATTGTGTTTGGTATACTTGATACCTGTGGGTAAATAAATCAATAAGAAAATATCCCAGGTTTGCAAATATACATTGTTTCCATCAGTCAGTCAGCTATTACTGACAGGATATAATATCCAGTCCTGTTTGATCAATAATAGCCGATTGGTTGTATCTCAGGTCTTTTTCATTCCAACTCTAACAGAAGTTCATTTCATTCAATTGGCAGAGACTAGGGACAGTTTCTCTTCCCCTACCCCTGTTAGATAGGCGACGCCCCATTCCCCACCTAGGGCCAGGCACTCCTGTCAGGGACAGGGTGTCCTTCTATTATGGACAACCAGGACATTGTTTACAATTGTTCTTTTTGAACCATGCGACAGCATAGTCAACCCCAACTAATTTTTTCTCCTGAAGAACCGTTTTTGTGTGTTAAAAGACTGTTTAACAGTTAGGAAATGTAATTTCTTTCCCTTTTGTTCTCAAGTTTTTACCCTGTTGTTTGAGTGCTTATCGCAAAAACATATACATTGCATTCCTGACACAAGACCTAGAGTATGCAACCTACGTAACTAAGTATCTAAACGGCTCTCCAGATGTTTTTCACTACAACCCCCATGATCCTTTACCATTGACTAAGCTGTCTGGGGCTGATGGGAGTTGTAGTCCAAAAACTCTTGAGAGCCAAATGTTGCAGACCCCTGCCCTAGACTATCTCCAAAACCAACGGCTTTGCCAGCGGCTGTTTTGATGAAGTCTGGATTTTTTTAATTTTAGAAATGGTAGACTCCATCCAACTTAGTCCCCTCACTACCATGGGCTCATCTTTTATCTTTTCCTTTTCTAAAATTTACTCTCCTCTTTCTTTCTTTCTTCTGACCTATAGACTTGTTTTATTCACAGTAGTCCGGTGATTTGGTAATGCAGCGGTAACTGACTTACTGCCACTTTTCAGCTGTTTTTACTGCACCATTGTACTTGTAATGAGGCCCTACACTTATTGGGACAACCAAAGTGGGTGAATAATTGGGCATCTCAAATACCTACGTTCTCACCTTCTTGGCCATGTAATGCTCAGAATGGTCACTAGGGTGCATTCTGTGCATTATTCCTCATGATGCCATAGCACTATGACCGCTACTGTGCCTAACCATCCTAAAGACTGAAAACATTACTGACAGGTACTAAAAATTAATGCAGTATTTCCGAAAATATGCATACTTTACCACTGGTAGGGCGGTAAAGTATCCTCAGACAGTGACTCTAATATTAATAAATCCGCTACCAACAGTGGCGGCTGGTGACTTTGAAAGCTGGTGGGGCGTACATTTCTCCGGGAGAATTTTGAAGTGAGCGAGTTTGGACTGTTTTCTTATTGTGACATGTCACTTTTAATGGCCAAGCCAACGGGAGTATTGTCTACATAGGAGTACTGGCATATATTGGCAGAGCCAGCTTTGTAACTAGTGCCAGTAATGATACTATAAAAAACATCTCAAAGTGAACATGAGTATGTTCTTATATGGGAATACTAGCATATGTTAGTAGAGCTAGCATGGAAATGTATGGCCAGCATGAACATGTTTTTTATAAGGCATATATTGCAGGGACCGGCATGATCATTTTTGACTTGCATCTATTGTACATTTTGTTCATGGGGTACCCTACACCCTACAAAACCGATTGCAAACTGTCAACCCTTTTGCCGAAATTTGTACAGAAAGTGTACTGTGTAATGCACCATTTTAACCCATTATTCAAAACATTTTCTCATGGGAGGGGAAAGTATCCTCCCCAACCCATTTTCATTAGTGCAGATCCCTTCGCTAGGCACGGTCGCAATCGCATACTTGTGGCAAATATTTACACCCACCAATAAAGCAACTCACCAGCCACCACTGGTGGATGGTATATTTAGGGACAAGCACAGCCCCCTTCTTTCCACCTAGGTGAAACATTTAAGCTTTGATTAAAAAACATATCTACTTCTTTCACTTGGAGTAGTGCATGCCCCTGCATCAGCATAATCTGCATGGACATTTCTCACCCAGGGTGTGGCGTGCCCTGTGCTTTGTTAAGGAGCTTGGGGGGGCCTCAGCATGGCTCGCAAGGGGCCCTCCAAATTTTGTGTGACGCTACTGATTGGGCTCAGCTCACCTTGAACGCATTCACGTGTGATGTGAATGGTTGAGAGGGGCCGCAAACTCAACCAGGACCCTGCTCTGGTGTAAGACTGTCTAAGAAAATAAGCGCTGCGCAAAGAGACTCACAAGTGAGAGAGCCCTTGAGTGACCCACCGCTCCCTACTCAAACTCCTTTTTGGAAAGGACTTTGTGGAAGCTTCATTTACGGGCCAGTCATGAGGGGGTCATTGAATAACGCACATCACACATAGAGCTCTGCAAATCGTAGATGTATTGATTCCCACTCTAGAGGGAAGTGCAGCCCCTACTGCCGACACCTCACCCCGTTAAAAAAGATTGAAGAAGAGTCATGTATCAAAGCCTAGGATATTAAGGTGTTATGTTCGGCTCTGGGTTTTGGGGGACAACGTGTGGTTGCTTGTCACATAACGTAAAGATAAATGCACACGGAGACAAATGACCTCAGCTTTCACCCGCAAAATAGGTTTCTTCTATCCTAGTGGTAACTGACTCATAGATACATTTGTAACCAGGGAATTATGTTGATACTAAATCCTGGTCAAAGATTACATTTTCAGGCCCTGCTCGTGCAGCATTTTGCTCCTGGGTAAATAGACAGCGTATGCCTCCCCAGGTCAGTGTGTTTTGGATTGTTTAACACATCAATGCCAAAGATAACAAGTACTTCTGTGTCCATTGATCTGTAGATGTTTCTACACTAGATGTAACCTGCATTAGAGATTTTGGTTACCCTGTTACAAGTACTACATTATGTATGTTTTACATATAGGCCCCACGTCAATCTTGAAATTGGCATTACCCAATCGTGGACAAATCATGTCTCCCTCTGGGCCTTGGTTCATATATCTGGCTGAAATAAGAGCGCCTGGAAATACGGGTCATAGAGGCAGTGGAAGGTTGAGTATCATCACATCCTGTGATGTCACTTGGGGGTGGGGTCAAATGATATCACTTCCTGTGATGTCATCATAGGTCAAGGGTCATGTGATGTCACTTCCAATATCCCTGACATTTTGGTGAAATGACGTCCCTGTTTGCAACACATTTCCAACAGTTTTGCGTGCTAAAAAGAGTTAGGTATTAGCAGATAAACGGTAGGTGGCAGGCCTGCCTAAAATAGATTGCTTTAAAAAATTGGGTAGAAGCCAATACTGCTAAAGTGAGAGAAAGTGGGTGTGTGTGGCCAGGAGCTTCTATGCAGACGTGAGTGGAGAGAGCTCCGTAGCTAACCATCTGAAATCCTGGAGTAATCATGTGAAGAATGGCGAAGTTGACAGATTGAGGCCGTAGGAGCTGGCGGTGTGATTTGGTGGGCATCTGGAACCAAAAAAACAGAGGAGATTGATGCGCTGGAAGATCTATCCTGAGCGTGAGGCGGCTTCCATCTTGGCAAAGGCAGAAGCAGACTGCCTGATTGACGATCCAGAGGGAGGCTGGACGGCACTTGATTGGTGAATCACAGGAGGAGACCGCCTGTCACTGGAAGTGAGTCAGGCTCCCACCGTCAGCTGACTGTGCAGCGGTCTGAGCGTATTACCGCGGGTGGAGTGAAATGGAGGTGACATGTGCAGGTGGCGAGGGGGCCGATCGCGTGTCCCTGTTTGGAGACGCTCCTCGCTGGAGATGCTGTATTCGGTGGAGGGGACCATGGGAGCGGGCTCTGGTGTGATGGGTTACTATTGCCCAGGCTGTCATAGTGTATGGGCTAGGCCATCAGGATCGAAGCCCAGTGGATGTTAGTATCTTGGGAGACATTAATTGGGCCTCTTTGGAGTGCCGAAAGACCCAGGACCGATTGAGGAGAGTCGCTGCTGGGCTACTGCTCCTTCATGGGCCTGCATGGTTAAGGGGCAGCAGAAAATGTAACAGTATGTGGGCACCAAAAATAAACACATCAAGCATACTGCAGTGGATGGTGACAGTGGTGGGGAGCTACCCAAGGCAATAGAGGGAGTCACAATGGAGAGCCTGGTGGCGACGATACAGGAAACCAGGATATCACTGGAAGGTAAAGTCCAAGAGGTGGGAGTGGATGTCTCCCTGGTTCAGGTGGATTTACGGAAGGTGTCCAAGAGGATTACTGCTGTGGAACAACATGTTAGTGATGTGGAGGATACATGGTATTACTGCAGAACCAGATGAAGGGTTTGGCTGGAGCAGGAAGAGCTCTGGAAGATAAAGCAGAAGATGCAGAAGGGAGGTGCCGAAGGTGCAGTGTTCAGGTGTTGAGAGTGCCAGAGGGGAACAGGGACATAGTGTGGATTTATTCCTGGAAAGGTTATTATGGATAACTTTCGTTTCAAGGGGCTTTCAAAGTTGTTCACGATAGCGAGAGCTCATAGGGTGCCGGGAAGGGTACCGCCACCTGTAGTACCGCCAATGGCAATTGCCGCCAAACTTTTCTATTTTAGAGATACAGATGCAATATAACAGGAGGCATGCAGGAGTGGATATTTTGTGCTGGGTTATGCAAAGATTCTGATAGTCCCTGACTTTTCTTAAGAAGTTCAGACAAAGACGCGATCTTTTGATGCTGTGAGAAGATGGTTGAGGGATGCAAATCTGAGGTACATGATGTTCTTCCCTCCAAAATTGAGTGTATTGGCGGATGCGAGGTCGCACTTCTTCATGGCCGCACAGAAGGTGTGGAGCTGGTTAGAGAATAGATCCTTGAAGAATAGTCTAACGAGAGGGGAGCGATCCTGTAGAAAGCATCGGATGAATGGAATTGAGGGATGATCGGGGACAAGTAACCTGAACTGGAAGGGGACACCCTTGGTCCTGATGCACTATGTCCCACTGGGTAGTGCAAAATGACGACTGTTGAAAGACGCTGGAGAAATTACGAATGTCTGGACAGGGTCTCCATATTTATATTCTGTGGGAAATCCTGGGTATGTGATTAGTCATGGGGAACAAGGTGGAGGTTGCAGCTGGTGGGGAGACTGAGGGCCTTTACAGGAAGACGCCATTCACTGGTGTGACACAATATGGGCCGTTGTTCTGGTCAAGTGTGGACAGTAATGATAATCGGAAGGCATTTGAAGGGGATACAGTGACGGATGGGTCACGAAACCAGGATGATTTACCCCAGGCCTACGGTTCACTTGCCCTCGGGTTAGGAACCCAGAGAGGAGGGGATTGGACCTGATGGTCATTCATTGCTGGTATTTGGGGAACTGTAGTGAATGGTCGCTGCACCAAAATGGTTTTGTTGCTTTGATACTTGATCTGTTTTTGGGGGGAATTTGGGAAGGGGCGTGGGTAGTTGGGGTGTTCAGGGGAAGGGTGTTTGGAGAAATTACTAGGTTTGTATTGCAAAATAGTGTCTATATGCAGTGCAGTGGGAGAGTTTGTGGGTGGGGCTGTGTTCGGGAGATATAGGCCAGTGGGCAGATCAATGTGGTCACATATATCGGATTGGGCTAAATAAGGTGAAAATAGTGACGTGGAATGTTTGGGGACTGGGTAAAAGTGGAAAGAGAATGAAAGTTGGGAAGTTCCTGAGAAGAAATGGAATGCAAGTTGCATTACTACAGGAAACAATTCACCTGGGGTCAGACCTAGATGACGTGCAACATATATGGGAAGGAATGGTATTCAGCTCCAAGTATTCCTCCTACATGAGAGGGGTCCTGTTAGGAATAGAGAAGGGTGTTGTGATGCATACAGAAAACAGATTGGGGATTCAGAAGGATGGACCCTAATATTGATAGGTAGGCTAGAAGGTTAATGCTCTGTTAATTCCTATGCAATAACATAGACAATAAGGAATAATTTCTGTCAGAATCCACCTGCTGCCTTGCTTAGGGTCCTGGCTTCTGCTGTGGAGATTAGCACAATGGGTTTCTGTATAACGCCAATGACCTGGATTCGGTCGTCCCCTATGGACAAACCAGCAGCCGCAGGGACTGCCGTCCTCTGTGAGGAATCTGAGGGTGTCCTCACTTCTTTCCCCAATATGTCCTCTCCGCAGGTGGGCAGTGAAAGGCCGGCACTTTCGGATCCTGACCCTGCGGGTGGATATGCAAGGAAAGATCGCCTGGGTGGAGGAGACATGGGGAGTGGGGTTGAGGCACCCTTCAGTGAGACACGGTATCCCCCATCTCCCTTTTATAAGGAGTCAAATGTCCCCAAGGCGTTTATGGGATATTACCAATCCTCTCCCAATTTTGCCAGAAAACCATCTCCCAATACACACCAATCTGGTACTGAGATGAAGGAGAGGCAACATAGAAACATACATCCTTCCTTTATTAACTCAGACATTCACAAACACCACTCTGGTATTGGGACAAGGAAGAGGAATGCCGAGTACCAGGACCGATATGCAGTTGAAGAATATTGCCTGCACCCAGTGGTGGCTGGTGACTTTGAAAGTTGGCGGGGTGTAAATTTCTCCAGGCAAATTTGTGAGCGAACGAACGAGCGCATCGAGCGAGTCCACCCAAATTAAGGGTGATGCAGGGGTGTCCCCCACGAACATTTTGGAAAAATGGCTTCCAAAATGTGCAATTTACTGTCCAAACCCACAAAAATATGACATAAAAAGCTTTAGGTTTAACATACTAATGGTGGTACATTGTTGTTACATGTGCAAGTGTGATGGTGTATTTTACAGCAGCTCTGGGTAAACCAATATCCAGAAGGTGCAGAATGGCGGTTGAAGGACGATGTTTTTACTTTCACAATTAACCTGGACTGGATGGATTTGTTTATGCAATGTGTTTTTGATGGTCTGTAAAGAGAAAGCAAGAGACTGATCTGAAAAAGGGCAACATAGGCTCGGAACAATATTGAAATGGTTTCAGACTTTAAGGCGAGAGTTAACTGCTTGTAACATTGAATCTGCACTAGAATAGTCTCATTAGAATGTGCAAAGAATTTAGAAGCCCCCGCTCAGGTAAGTTTGCTCCCCCCCCACAAGTCTCTGAATTTACCCCCTCTCCCTACATTTGAAGGGTTAGCCCTCCGCCCGAGTGAAATGTGTTGCCTTATCTACAAAAAACATAAGTAAACACCCAGCTCTATTGTCCTTATTGTGGGAACACATTTACACCCCAACACAAAACACCTGCTACCTTTACCAAGGGCAAACAACTGTGCGTTGTTTTGCCATCTAGCGCTTTCGTTATAAATCTCTTTTATTTGCGCAGATGGCACTGTTTATGAACTTCGTGAGGTTTTATTTTTTTAGAGTTATCACGATAGTACGAAGGCTTCAGCTTCCTGTTCGTTTAGCGCAGAGGGGCTTTGCAGGTTCATCAATACAGCGGCCAAGCTCCCTGGTTTTGTGCTAGGTTGTGTTGCGGGAAACGCTAACTTTCCCCCTCACGTGTCAGAACTACAAAAATGTGCATCTCCTTTAGAAACCGTTTGTTCGTCTGTGTTAAATACAGTACAACACTTTCTCTACTGGTTTGCAGCGTTACTGCTTGCCATCATTTTGTACCCCTTTTTTAATTATTCCTGACAATGTGGAGAAACATCTAATATATATGGCCTGCCAACACTGAATGGGAGACAACCAAGCCGTGTTTCTAGCTCGAGGGCCCCGTGCGCACTAACTCTGTGACGCAGGCAGCCCCCTTTTATTTCCTAGATCCTGTGACAAAGCGCATCACTGTACGCTTAAAGAAACTGCTCATAACTTTTCATAAGTATAATAAAGCTTGGCTTGCATCGCCAACATTACCACAACGTTTGGAAACAATCAATGTTCGGCGTGATCGTTCATGATCACTTGACAACATTTTTTTTAGCATATTTAATGCAGCACAGGAGGACAGGCGACTGTGAATTTGTTACTTACATCTGGCGCTTGGCGAGGGTTAGGTACGGTAGTTCCAGGCCACGATGCACGTCCACGGTCCACCAAGTCAACACACTAAGTAAAAACATGCTCACACTTGTGCGCCCATGCGCCTGTCCCCACCGACACCCATGATTGCCATTGGCTGGAAAACAGCCAATGGCAATCACATTCTTCATCCTGTTTCTATGCTAGCCTGCAGTGTAACTGTCAGGTGCTGAGCTGTTTGCGCACAGATTACATACTGGCGGGGCCACCCCTCTAGCGCCCCGCCAGCCTCCTGGATGGGGTGGGTTACGTAGAGTGCGTGGAGCTCTGAGCTCCACACACTCTACACAGGGGAAAATCTGTGTAAATCGGGACGCGCCCCTCTGTGAAGGGTCACAGCACAGTCCCAGCCAGCCACAAGAAGACTCATGCAGAGCGGCAGATTAATTCACTGTAAATAAAGAATTAATCTGCCGCTCTGCAACATTGATTTGCCACCACTGCCCCACCCATATTCTCTGGACACTCCCTGGGCACTGGGGCCCTGGTGGGGGGGCGGCGTCCCCCCACCCTATGTAAGCGGCCGCCACAGCCTGCACCTGAGGCCAAAGCGGTGGTATAAGAGACCCGCTCAGGTGAGGCTAGTGGAACGCTTGCAGGAGAAGCCGGAGGTGAAGGCAGGGTGACGCGTGTCCAAAGCAGCAGAAGCGGATCGTGGCGAGGGCATTCGGAATGTCTCCGGTGTCAGAGTTGGACTGCTGACCTCATGGAGTCGAGAGGACTCCTTCTCCGGTAACCCAAGGTAGCGGAGATGCTGGAAGAGAGACGTGCCGAGCCGGGAGCAGCGACAGCCACAAAGAGCTTGCGGAAGCAGAGAGCGGCACACGGAGACAGCATACCCAGTGAGTCAGAGCAGGCTGAATGACTTTGAGACACTCTGGTGCGAACCACATGGTATATGCAGGTTGGATAGCTTGGACAGAGTAGGTAATCGGAATGCCAGTTCAAATTAAAATACAGATGATTGATAACTACGAAAACCTGAAGGCTGAAAGAGATTGATGTAACAAGTTTGTGAATACCGAATTGTAATAAAACTGACAAGGAAAGGCCAGAAAAGCAGTAAACTTTGAAAGTATGAATAAGCCAGTGAACAGGCTGCAAATTCCCAGCAGGAGAGTAAACAGGGAATTTGGGATTGCTTTATTTGATGTGACTGATTTGAAGTTTTTCATACTGAACCGAAAGAAAGTAACAATAATTGAATGCCACTTGGATTGAAAGCAGTGGATAATGTTCCCGGATAAAAAGGAGCTGTGAATTGTGTGAACTGAAGAAAACAAGCATTGGCAAGTGCCATACAAAATATAAGAAACTGTGAATTGTGTAAACTGAGGAAAACAATCATTGGCAAGAGCCATAAGGAAAAGAGGAACGTTATAAGTTGGAAGCTGAAGCAGTGGCAAAACTATGAGAAGATTTGATAATCTAACAAGTGAATGGTGGCAAACCAAGTATTGAGAACGCTGCAAGAGTATACGTCCAATACCACTGTTAAGCTGAAGCAGTGGCAGTGTAACTGTGGGAAAGAAGCACATAAGGTGTGTTGGTTGTATGACTTGTAATGGATGGACCATGTGGTCCAACAACTGCGCTTAGACCGAGCACACCCAACTAAAGAAAAGGCACTTAACTCATCTATAAGTCTGTGGTTGAATGTCAAAAAAAGCTTGTGTAATTTGAACTTAAAGAACTGAACTTTGTGATATTAGTGAAAGACGCAGAAGCTTGAAAAGCTGGGAAGTATCCTGAGGAATTGTGTTGCTTTGAAACATTGAGAGTCTTGAACGCTTTGGGGGAGGGAACCCCTTTTTGTTCGCAAGTGAACTGCCTTGAATCCTGGGGAAGAGAGAACCCCTTTCCGACCAAGAGCTGGAAGAAGCTCTGAACGTTTGTTTGAACACTTTTCCGTTTGACGCTGACATCCCTACACATTTTGAACAAGTAGATGTGAAGGGACTACCATTAGTTTAATTTAGGTAGGGAAATCCCACCTTAGCATCGGTCATGTTAGGCCTTTTACCAACCTTATTGTGATTTTAATAAATGTTTGTAGCCCAAACTTTACATCAGTTGTCTGTGTTTGCTTTCTGATGCCTTCACAGTACACAATTCCCTGCATCTATGTGCATGACCTCATTGCGCATGTTTCACAGAACGTGACCCGGAAGTGCCGGTCCTCGTATACAGCAGTGAATAAATGGGTCAGAAGGATAACAACTGGCACTCCTCGACTGTTCGTTGGACCATGAGCAACGTTACTCTTTGTTGGCCTTTTGATTCCGTATTCTGTTGTTCTTTGGTAGTTGAATTTCTCTGGTTGTATACTTGTCTGTTATCCATATATTGGATTGGATTGGATTGTGCTGCTTTGATCGTGCTGGAACATTTTGCCTGGTTCTCAGGTTTTTCCCCTTGCATTATCTCTAGACTGTTGTGGTTACCTGGATCCTGCCAAATTTTCTGGAATTCGACACTTGTCTGTTTTGCTGAACTTCTCAAGGAATTTCCCTTCTGCTTGGTGTATCTGGATCATTTGTACCTTTGGGATTGTTTCCTTTCATTAGTATTGCGCCCTTGTGCCATTCGGGTCAGGTCCTCACTTTTCCTTGGACTTTGCGACTCTGGGCTACAGCGTCGGGTGGTTTTCTGGCCTATGGACATTGCAATCATCTGGTAGGAGTGTGTCATCCATCCTAGGTTCAGAAACATTCCATCATCAGGTCTAAGGTGGGAAGGGTATTGGTGTACATGTGGGAGGTGAGTCGCTCCATGATTTCCTTATAGGGCTAATGTCAATGTTTGTTTTGTCTTTCTATCTACCACAGTTTGCTTGATGTGCCTATTGCCTTTTCATCTGAGCCCCTAGCCTGCTAGGATATTCATACATTCCATAGGCTGGAGCTCTCAGAGGGAAAGTCTTCCTGCGAAGGAGACTCACTGCTGGTTCAGATTTCCTTGGACAACAGTGGGTTTGTGACATTTTCAATTGGTGCTGAAACTGTCCGTGGGTTACCGGTCTGACATCTTTATTGGGGCGGGGGTTAAATTGCCTTCTGGACCCAGGCTGGACAAATCAGTTAAGGGTGGCCCATTCTAACAGCAATCATCTTAACCTTTAAACAATGTGGTTTTTGATCTTGATTTGGTTGAACTCTGGAGAGGAAGTCATGGAAATGAAGATGGGTACTCCTTTTATTCATATACTCACGGTTCCTATTCTAGACTAGATTATATTTTGTGGCGAGGGAGCATTATCATTGGTTCTCTGAAACAGAATACCTGGGGAATATTCTTTCAGATAAGCGCTCCACTGGTTACTGTGTTTAAGTGGGCAAAATGGAGGGCGGCAGTACCTCTTTGGAGATTGAGAGCAAAGGGTTCTGATGATTCAGCATTTAGGAACACAATAAAGGATGAGATACCTCTCTTTTGTTTACCAATATGAGAGCTCTGTAGAGGATGTGGAATTAAAGTGGTATGCCGTGAAGGTACTGAAACAACAATAGGCCTGATGAGTAAAACAAATCTCTCTGGTACCCGGAAAACATATAAGAGAGACAAATTTGTAATCAAGAAACATTGCTAACACCAGTCACAATATCACCCTCAAAAAGAACTAAACTGTCGATTTTAGTGCAAAATATCCCTAGTATTACATTACCCTAGTATGCAGTATTGTGTGTGAGAAACCTGAAGGCACTCTCACAACCACCCCCTAGGGATATTCTGCTCAGGTGGCTAGGGAAGGGCTGTCGCTTTTGAATCCCGACCCTGGGGGCGCAGAAGCAAGGGAGGATCACCTGGGTGGAGACTCCTTGGCGATTGGGGAGAGGGCGCTGGACAGCGAGACATGGCCTCCCCTTTCCATAACACTGAATCACACTTCCCTTCCCTCAGACTTCATGGGCTATTTCCATTCATGCCCTTTTTTTCCCTGTCAGTACCCATCAAGTACTGAGAATAGAAGAAGCAACTAGGAGTAATGCATACTTCCTATTACAAACACCACTCGAGTACTGAAACGAAGAAGAGGGGTATGAAGGCATCCAAAACTGAAGCCCAGGAATGTCCCACTGATTGGGTTCATTATGGGCAGGCAAGACAAGCCAAGGACTCACACCTGAGGCACCTTAATACGGCTCAGGTGTATAAAGGGAGGAGACCCAAGCAAGCAGGGGAGAGAGAACCGCTGTGGTGGGACGAGACCAGGAGGTCTGAACCCTGGCAACGATCACGGAGGACCTGCTGGTCCTGGAGCGAGCGAGTCACGTGGTGGCTGCAGGACCGGGAGCCCTCAAATCAGAAGGCGGGCAGCTGGAGCTGCCAAATAGCTGAGAAGCAGAAGGGACATGGTCCACATCTATTTCAGAAGCTGGCATGTGCAGAGAAGTGCCTGGCGAGTGAGCAGAGCCCAATCAATCTGCTTCCAGGCAACAGAGAAGGTGAGTGCGAGTAGAAAGAACCACTGCTGTGGAGACACAAAAAGCCGGTGAGTGTCAGAGGACACTGCTGTGGAGACACGAAAAGCCGGTGAGTGTCAGAGGACACAGGGAGACCAGAGCACTCACAGGGGACTGCACACAAGTAAGGGTCCACGACCTTTAATGAATTTAATGAATATGATCTGTATTGAATACCGAACAGAATGGAAATTGTGGTTTGAATGAAACCATGTCATATTGAATACTGAACTGAATGGAAAGTGCTATTTGAATAAGACTACGGCATATGGAATACAGAATACCGTCATATTGAATACCGAACAAAAGTTAAAGCACCATATTGAATGTCAGACTTTGTGTAAGCAGCACTGTGAACAGAATGAAAGCATGTTGAACATTGAATAATCACTTGGGCATGCTAACAACCAATGTGAGAAAGAACCATACATCTGTGGTCAAGTAAAAGACTGAGACAGAAGAGTGTTACACTAACCAAAGAGAATATAAGTGTGAGACATCAGAAGCCTGAAGCAAAAGAGCCTGTGAAGGAGCCAAACAAGGCAGAGGAGAATTTATGGTTGCTCAACCTGAAATGGGTGGACCCTGGGGTCTGACAACTGCACCTAGACAAAGGAGGTCCCAACTGTGAAGATTACAGACACCCCAAATTAAGTTAAGGAGAAGCATAGGTTTCCTAGTTGCGTGGCCTGCAATGGGTGGACCATGTGAGTAAACCATGAGGAACTGTGAATTGAATGCTAAAGCAAGCTAGAAGGTGTGTCAAGTGGACCTATTGTTTTCTTTTTTTTTCTTCAAAGTGAACATTGTGCAAGTGAAAGTAATGTAAGTGCTACAGTGAAATCTTGGGGAAGGGAACCCTGGCAACCGAAAGAACTGAGACATGCTGTCTTGGAGAAGGGAACCTCAAGACCTCCCTTTTTGTGTGAACTGTGCTAAATTGAACTTAGGGAAGGGAACCTCAAGACCTCCCTTTTTGTGTCATCTGTGCTAGATTGAACTTGGGGAAGGGAACCTCAAGACCCGGCAGAACAATGGTGCAACAAGCAGCTATTGGAACTGCATTGAACTTAGGATAGGGAACCCAAGAAGAACTTTTGCTGAGTACAGCTGAGAATTTACTTTTGAACACTATTTTTTTGTTGGCTAAGAAGAACCCCACACCACGTTTTTCTAGCTTTGAGGGCAAGCATAGGTTTTGACACAGACAGACATTTTGATTTGGAGTTACGGACATAGACTTTACTTAGTTTACTTAGGTAGTTAAATTCCCACCATAGTTATAGTGCAAGTTAGGCATTACACCATCCTGATACTTAATAAAGATCCTATTGTTAAATTTGAAATCTGTTGTCCGTGTCATCTCTTGATACCATGCCTGTCTCACATGTGCCACCATTCTAAGGAAAGGATAGAGGGAGACAACTTACCCTAATCAACTATCTAGCACTTCAATAAAGATACCACTTATCTCAATATGAACTCATCAATACTAAAAAGGTACTTAGATGGGTGCACCTTCATTTTAATATACACATTCTGATATGCCCTGATTAAAAAGCACAAAGAACCACAATATTCAATCTATTATATTCAATGGGCAATGTTGTAACAAAATGTCTTAAACTTGAAACAGGACTAGGTAATTCAAAGGGTTTACCCCATAATTTAGAGGAAAAAAAGGTTGAATGCACGTTTACTGTGCATTCGAGCTGGTATAAAAAATCGAAGCCCATAATACCTAACAAGGGGATCCTTGTGGTGGTGTCCCCCGCTTCCCTAGTTCAGTATTATGGGCTGCAGGGGTTGCAGGGGTGTCCCCACATACATTAAATGGCCAGCGGAGGGAACAAAATGAAATCCCCAAAACTCTAATTACAAAATGCGAACAAGTGGGCTTCGCAATTTTGTAATTCTAGTTTTTGGGATTCGGTTTTTGTAACGTAGATCCCATTCAAAACCTATCATAGTTACACATTAAAACAAAAATATTCTTCAGGTTAAGTTTCCCATGTCAGAACCACTGTCTTCAAGGTAACCATGAGAGGGATTTCATATCAAAGTCTGTGGGGATGAGAAAAACAAAATGCTGAATAGCTCCCTAAATCCAGTTGAGCAGACTGTTAAATTACTGGAAGGGGAGTTAACCAGGGTTTCCCAGGAAGGGGAGGATCTCTCAACTGTGCTTAAGAGACACCAGGAGTTGAAGGAGTCATTGATCAAGTTTGAATATAGTCAGTATATGATCTGTGTCCACGGTGAGGGGGACAAGGCTGGTCAGCATTTGGTATGATTTATCCAACAGGAGCTGCCCAGATCGATAATAAGGCCGGTTTTTAAGCGGGCTGGTTCCTTAATTACATCACAACAGCAGATTAATGGGGTATTCCAAGAATATTATATGACTTTATAAATCAGTGAGGATAAATACTCAGATAGGGAGGCCTCAGATCTGTTAGATTTGGTGCAGTTACCAAGAATATTGTGGGTTGTCTGGGATTAGATGGATGCACCCATAGAGGAGAGCAGACACACGTGATCACAGTTCAAGGGTGTTTATTAAACTGTATAAATGGGTGAGAAAGAAACGCCTAATCTAAACCTAAATCTAAGTAAGCTACAAACATCAAATAATAATACCGTCCAAGTGGAGACGAGTCAATACCAAAGGGCCTATTCTAAAAAAAAATTATTGCCAATCCTTACTGCTACGTTTACAAAATAGTGTGGAATAATGCTCACAAGAAAAGAAAGAAGTGTTCTCAAAATGATAAGTCAGGATGGTATAGCTGGGGTCAGTTCATTTCCAAAATATCATGGCTTTCTGTAGCCAAGTCTCTTTCACACAAAATCTCTTGCCTCGAAGGACCTGATGTGTCACAATCAACAAAAACAAAAGTTCCTTCAATGGGGAGATTATTCTTCGCCTTAGGACCCCCCTCTGGCGAGCTCCAATCCCTCATACAACGTGGGCCTCCCTCTGTCGGGTTCACTACGGCCTTTCATTCATAATGTAACATTCAAGAGTCTCAATGTCTTTTTTAAACAACCATTCACTGTGGACAATCCTCAGCCGGGTTCACTCTTGTCGACACAATGGGTGTATTATGCTTCATCCCAATTTGCAGGCATCCCTCAGCCGGGTTCACTTTTGCCAAATAGACAGTGCACTTGGCTTTATCAATATGCAGGATTCACTCTCCTTAGCTTTCCCCTTGGCACCCCCCTGTCGGGTTCACGTGGACATTCTAACACAGATCATGATGTGCTCACTCTCGTCAGAAAGTGGGGATTCCCATCCCTTAGCTTTCTTTCGGCATCCCTCTTTCGGGTTCACACTTGCCTTAGTTCACAATGTTGACAATCTCATCAGAGGGTGGGGTTCCCTTCCCCTAGCTTTCTCTTGGCATCCCTCGGTCGCGTTCACACTTGCCACAATTCGCACAACAGTTCCTTTAGACCCCTTAGGTTCCTCCTTTTACCTAAGTCCGGATCTCATCCCCAGTCAGGCTTTCCTTTAAGCCCCCATCCAGGCTTCTCTTTACTTTTCTTCTTGTCAATGCGTCACAGACATTCGATTGTACAAGGGGTTTGACTCAACCCCTGTACGACCCCTCTGACTCGAAAGAGCACCCACATGGCGCTGGATCACTCTGCTGCTGGTCCTTCACTGGCTTTTCTTAAACGTTCAATCACATACAAGTTCTTTGTTCAATTAATGTTGCAGTTTGCAACCTTGGCCTCAACACAGTCCGGTTTACTATCAGCTCTTCCCGACTCACAGCTGTGCTGAACTCGGTGGCTTCTCTTTTGCTGCTGGAGTCAAGGATGGTACCCTTGCTATCAGCGCGAGAGGATCCCATGTACCGTTGACATCTGTCGCACCATTCGCCAGCTGTAGTTCCCAGTCTTATGATTCTTTTCTTGGAGGATTCACGGGTCTGGGTTGAAAAGGGCAAGGGTACTTCCCTCTTTGTCATTCTTTCAGGTCTCGCCGTCTTTCTCCTCCATTTGAACTGCTGTCATGAAATTACTGCTTCCTCATGCATTTGACCTTGCTCCAAGTGTGTTCACATGCTTTGTCTTTTATCCCTAGGGTGGAAGAGAAAGGGGCGTCAGGTGTGTGTAATTATATGCAATTACCTGACTCTGCCTGACCCTTGTGTTGGGACATGTCAGTTAAACGATTTTGTTGTTAGTCCATCGTCTGTCATGGTGTGAGAAAGTGTTTGTGTCGGAAAAGGGAGAGGTAGATTTCCTAAGTATCCTATGGGGTAGGATGGGGGAAAAGGTGTCACAAGGAAGGAGGTGGTTGGTTAACTCAGAAAGGTGAGCTTTGTAGGGTTTGTGAATTGAATAGGGGAGATTGTGGGAAGGGTAGTGTTTTGTCACAACAGATTGGGAGTTCGGGAAATAATAATTAGAGGGACGTGGAGGAGAATGATTGGGAGTATTCGAGTACGCAATGGGAGAAAAGGGATTCTGGGAGATGTAGTGTCCTAGTGCAGAGGGCTTTGAGTTCTTATTGGATTTACCAGATATGGAGGGGTCGCTGGATTTGGGTAAGGGAGATTTTTTGGGTGGAAGGGAGGTAGATGTGGAATAACCTACAAAGGCCTCAGGAACTTTGTCCTCCTCGCCTTCCTCCCTGGTATAATACTGGGTCTCACCTGAGGTATTTCCCAGAGCACAACCCAAGGCTCCCCTACCCAGTTGATCCTCCCTCGCTCGTCCGCCCTCAGGGTTGGGATCTGAGAACACCAGCCCTTCCCTGGCCACCTAAATAAGGGATTCTCGAGGTCCGCTTGGGAGAATACCCTCAGGTTTCTCACACTTCAAAGCTGAATTCTATCTAACATATGCAGCTAGCCTGGTACCTAAATTAAAGAAGATATATAATTGTCCTTACAGTAATGGAATTCTACCAGAAACAATGTGTAAGTTGATTTGTACGGTTCATTGTGAATCGTGTCGGCCCATTTCATTTAGTAATGGGGATTCAAAGATCCTAGAGAAGAGCTATGAGACTGTCGAAGGCCGTACTGGAATTGGTGCACCCAGACCAATCTGGATTTGTAAGGGGGGGAATATCTCCATGAATTTATGGCGGCTAAAGTATGTTATGGATCAAGTACGTTAGTCAGGGGGAAGAATTGGCAATTGTGTCCTTGGATGCAGTCAAGGTGTTTGATTCTCTAGAATGGGCTTTTAAAGTGCTGGAGAAATGTTGCCTGAGACCAGGCATATTGATATGATATGATATGATATATGATAGGTTATTTATAACGCGCTTAATACCCAGAGGTTTCTAAGCCCGGACCCGGGGATCAAACCTGTGGTGCTCTGTGTCGTCTTGCTTCCAAGGCGAGCACATTGCCCCTGAGCTATCCTCCAGAGACAGGAATGGATCTGACTGTTATATGAGAGTCCCATGGCTGGGATTAAAATAGGAAGTTGGGTATCCTCCGTATTGACCTTGGAGTGAGGAACCAGATAGGGGTGTCCAGAATCCCCAATATTGTTTGCAATGTTACTGGAACCCTTAGCAGGATACTTCAGTAATTATATATCTGAGGCGGGAATACAGGTTTGTTTGTACGTGAATGTTGTCTTGTCATAAGTGTGTAATCGTTACATAATATCCCAATAATTATTGAAATATTAGAGAACTTTAGGAAATTGTCTAGATTCTTGGTTAACAAGGAAAAATCCATATTCGTCCCTCTTGCTAGTCTGAGGGTTAGCATTAGAGACACATTCCGTGATTGGGGGACAAAATGGCAGCATGAATCTGTTAAGTATTTGGGTATTCAGAGCTTTGACGCAGTGGAGATAACATTTGCATACAATACGGGTAGAGCATTGACAGGCATTGGGGACGCTATAGACTTCTGGAAATCATTGCCATTTCTGTCCATTTTTTTATTTTATTTTTTATTGTTTTGGCTGAATAAACAACCTTTTCAATTTATAAAAAATACCATCAATACAATTATGATCAAATATATAAAACAAAAGAAATTATACATAAAAATGAGATGCAACAATTCATAATTAATACAATACAATTTCTCATAAATTAACTCTTTCCTCAGCCAGTTAGTATTTTAAAACTCTACAATTCCAATTCATTCAAATATCCAATAGTAGCCAATTTGATAGACATTTGTTTAGCACCAAATACTAGCAGCCACAATACTTCATTGTCAATGGATCTTAGTTGTTCGAAATAACGGAAAAAATATTTGCAGCGTTTGGAATGCAATTCGGGGCAATATGCAACAATATGCTTCAGGGTTTCTGGGTGGTTAATACATTTACAAAATCTACAAATGTTCTCCTTATGTCCTAAAATCTTTCGTCTACATTGAATTTCCTTGGTAGGCCAAAGATTAAGACGAAATCTCATATAGTCTCCTCTAAATTTGTGTGAAGGATATTTAATTAAATAAGGATCAGGAATTCTATACCTTTTATATCCATATTGAGCAGGACTCCAATCTTTATAACTTAAACACAGTTCTCTAGTATAAATCCAATCCCTTTGATAGAGTTTTGTTTTAGCGCGATTAGAATTGGTAGCTAAGGTATCGATTGTGATATTCGCATCAATAAGAATATTTGTAACAAAGTGTTTCGCCAATTTAATGGTTAGCGGTGGTTTGATTGTAGTAAGTATTGCGCTGGAACCTCAGAAATGTTCACATATTGTAAGGGGATTAGACACTTTCTCAGTAGTGCAATTGATTTCCAGGCAATCATACTATAAAAAGATAGTAAACCCAATTGAAAGCGGATTAGGGCAATGGGTACACAATTGGGCAAGTTAACAATCGAGCGCCAAAACCTGCCCTCCATTCGATCCCAAAAAAGACGTTCTTTTGGAGCACATGATTCAGAGCTATAGGAAAGAATAGGGATCACTTTCAAGGAGTAAAATGAAAGAAGGTGGCTACATGAGAATTTTACCAAATTTGTAGAGAATAGCTTTCGATTGAGAAATTAAGGCCTGGAGTTTTGAGTTTATGTCCGCAACATGAATAATATCATTTGCAGAGATGTTAACCATAATTCCTAAGTATCTGTATGCAGATGTAGTTAAAATGCGTTCTTGCCCCAGTGACCAAATAAATTGCTTCCGTTTCTTTAGTTTACAATTGTAGCATTCCATAATCTGAGTTTTGGCTCAATTAATGGTCATGGTGTTTTCAGCTGCATATGATGTTAAACCATTAATCAGTCTTTGTAAAAGAGTTAGATAAAAGAATAAGGTCAACAGCATATAAGACCCATGAAATTTGGTGAGGGCCCAACTTTGGGGCATCAGATTTAATATCTATGAACCTCTCACCCATATCAAGTGTTAAAAGGTTGAAAATGGTAGCTGCAGGGATACAACCTTGCTTAAGGCCACGAAATGTTGGAATGAGTGCAGTAAGTTGGCCATCTAGAGAGAGCCTGATGCGTATAGAGGTATTCAAATGAAGCATCGATATCAGTTTGACTATTGAGAAGGGGCAGCCCATGGTAACTAATTTGTGCAACATTAAACAGCCATTTTTGTCAATAGGTAGAGTAGTATTATAAAAAGTGGTGGTTCACCCAAGACTATCGTATTTATTTGCCAATATTGCCATCATGATAAAACAGATTTTCTTTAAGATGTTGAATACTAAGACTGTGGAATTACTGTGGGGGGCGGACAGAAGAAGGGTGGCATTGAAGATGCTGCAGAGGTCATATCAGGAAGGTGGGCTGGCGCTCCCAGATTTAGAACTCTATTTTTTTGCTGCCCAACTACAGTTTACAGCCCGGTAGGATAACTTACCTGACGGGGAAATACAAGGGTTGATACAAACTCTACCAAGACACAAACAAGGCACAGAATTGCTTCGGTATCCGATGGGGACAAAGGGAGATACATGTATAATTAATATCCTGCGTACAACACGGAAAAGATTGCTAGCAAAATTCCAGCTAAAGAGTGTATATATTGGTGACTTGCCTATGGGATTTAACACAACTCTCCTTAAGGCACTCAGAGACATAAGTCTCTCCACTTTGCAAGTTAAGGGGTGCAAATCAATGGGCAATTTCTTTGTGGATAGGAGGCTGCTCACTTTCGAGCAGCGGGCAGGGAGATATGGAATGCCAAAAAGGTTTTTCTTAACATATGCCAGGTGGTGAGGAGAATGGCCAAACTCTGAGAAGATATCCCAGAGCAGTCAGATACTACTCCAATGTTACAGACCATGCTATCATTGTGTGAAAGGAAAGGGCCAATGTCCCAGATATATAGGATGTTGAGGGAGGGGGGACCCCCGTCGACCTTTGTGGTCAAGGGCAAATGGGAAAAGGATGTGGGCTCCACGATTATGGACCAGGAATGGCTTAATATATGCGAATAAGTGAAAAGGGTATCACGTAATGCTAGATTTAAATTGATTCAATTTAATTTCTACACCGGATGTATATGACCCCAGAGAAACTTCATGCTATGGATCCAAAGCTGTCCCATTGTTGTCCAAGATGTGGAGATAGACCGCCAGGGTTTTGCCATATGGTGTGGCACGGGAAATGGTGGCAAGAGGGGGAAGAATGCACGATGTTACCAGTAATGGGTACTGTGGACTAGCTGGGTAAGGCTTCTAACATCTGAACAGAAGGAGGTGGGAGAAGAGACTAATATGTCAGGGATATAATCGTGAGAATCTTTGCTTTCAAAGATGCAATGCTGAAGTGCTAATACCTGACTGCATATGCCGATGACACTGTAACATTCCTGTTTACTATGCAAATCAATAATAAAAAAGAAATTAGAAAAAGAAAGAGAGACAGACAGACAGAGAAAGAGAGAGAGAGAGAAAGAGAGAGAGGCAGACAGTGTATTTTGGAGGGAGGCCAGAGCATCAATTCTAGAACCATAATATTTTTGGGGAAAGAGCTACTGGTGGGATGCTCACAGCCGGAGCAACAGCCATGGGTACTATCGCTCCTGGCAAAGTAGTCCAAAAGTATTTTTATCCTCCTAGCATAGAATTGATGATGTCTATGCTTTGGCTGGAGTTCAATGTGTTGGATGAGCCATGTTTCTGTACAATCTGTTCTTCCCAGACAAATAATGGCGCGTTGGGCACCTGGTTCATTAGCAGCTGCAGAGAATTACTGCTTAAACGTAATGTTGCAGTGCTTAAAGTACTAGGTTATTTTAGTAGCTCTCCTTTGCCACTGCCTCTCAAACATTTGCTTGCACGGCTGGCCAACGCATTTGGAAAGCACACCAGGGTCCTATTTTTAAAACATTTCTTGAAAGGTTATTCTCCAAAAATCCCTTGAATCAGCATGTGGCGCATGGCCAGTTTGCAAATTTGGGTGAAACCACTTAAAAGTAGGCGGGCCCATTTTTGGTTAAAATGGGCATCACAAATCTGGCCCTTTGTACCTGGGCGTAAAAGCTACACCTTTGGTCAAGCTGGCTTTCGTAGGGGCCCTCTTGCTCGATACCACTTCTAGTGATGTAAGTCTGCACTCAACAGAGTCACCCTCAAACCCAAAAACAGATTGGCGTTCATTTTTCTGATCTCAAACTTATTAAGTAGACCAACCATGTTAATCATCAACGCAGAGAATGTTTCAGTCGTTTTCTTAGCAGAAACTAACTCTGTTTCTGAACAACTATCCAAGCCTTGTCCTTGGGCCTCACAAGCCGTGGCCTGGGGCTCTTACACCCAAAAAAGGACAAGTCTTCAGTGGTCTCATGCCATGAAAATTCTCTCTTCCGTCTTCTGATCCCTCTCAGAGAAATTGAGATTGGCTTGAAATGGCAGCCAGGTGAATATAATAGTATCTGCGTGTCTCATTCTGATCACTATGGAAAGGGCCTTCACACAATACCAAAGGCAGTCGTTTGGGATCTTTCCCTTAATTCTGATTGGTAATCGCACATGGCGCTGATGGATCAGTGCTTAACTGCATGCATGCTTGAACAGACTCTGGAACATGTGCTTTTTCCGTGGGAGGAAATATTCCCCAAGACAAATGCATGTTGCTACATCTGGGAGAGAGTAATGTAATGCAGAAAGGGAATGTCAGGTCAAACATTCCTGCTGACCAAGGAACATAAATTCATCCAGGATTTTGCAGTGACTCCTCAGTGTAAAATATTCATTCACCAATTGCAGTTCGTTTGTCAGTATCACTTGCAAATGTCGTCTTGTTAGATGCATTTCCAACAACAGCCTTTAAACCGTGCACTAAAACTGTCTGAATGTGATGCACTGCATCACCACACTGCAACATGTCTCCTCGTGGAATTCATTCAGGATGCGGAAGTCTGATATTAACACATGATTCCATCACCAAACAGGGATTTGAGTCTATGGGCCTCATTACGAGTTTGGAGGTAGCCATGCCCTACCCCCAAACCAGGGTCCGGGTTCCCTGAATGGGGAAATACCGGGCCATTCGACCTTGGAGCGCCCGGTATTTCCCCATTCAGGGAACCCAGACCCGTTCCATCCCTATTCCCATTTGAGCGCCCATAGGGCTCAACGGGAATAGAACCTGTTAATGACTGGCCCGTTGTTAGCATGCTGGCCCGCTATCAGGATACGCTAAGGACGTCTGGTAAAACAAGGAATCCTGAGCGGGTCCCGCGAGCAGACCTCGTAATGGGGCAGTAAGGGGTTAACGGCTCCAGCACCTTTACCGGCGCCGTTAACCCCTTACCGCCCTCCTCGTAATGAGGCCCTATGTCCTTTACTGCTCATGAAATCATCTATTTCATTATACAGAAGTGAAAAACAGGTTTGTCACCGGTTTAGTCTAGTTTTAACAAAATGATTTGACTAACTGGAAATATTATGGTGCAATTGAATCATGCATGAGCTTTCAAGGTCACAGAGGTCTTCTTCATCAGATGGTAAAAAGCAAGAAGTAGAGAAGGAAAGGCAATGCCAGTTTTGCATCTAAGGCTGGCATGTCAGGAAGGCAGCATGGGGAGTGTCTTATCATACAGATATGCATCAACACTACAGAAACGCCAGCCTTTTGTCCATTTCCAAACTAAGAGAAATGCTTTTTACAGAACAGGGCCTAGTGAATTTGAAAATATGTTTATTTTTGTTCAAGGTACACATGTCCCGAAGTGCAGGGTTTAAAAGGGCAGAGGAGATATGTGTCCTGGTGTAAAACATTCACAGGAAAAGTTGCATTGCTGAAAAAGTCAGAGCCAAAAATGAAAAACTTTCAATCCTGCCTTTTTAGTCAAAAGGGACTGGCTGCATTGTTTATAACAATGAATTATTTTTGCAAACGGTGCTTTACACTGCTGTGTACTGTGGACAAAAGCTGGGAAACCTCTCTGGCTTGGCAAAGGAGAACAATGCCCAGTACCTGCTTCAAGCTGAGGGGCCCATTACCAGTGCTCAAAAGCTATGTGACTTGATGGTCAAGGCTACAAAGTTCATGCCAGTGGCACATAAAACCAACACCTATCTCCAAACCTCTAGTCTTCGGGTCAAGCATCTCCAAAAACCTGAGCTCAAAAGTTCTTCCCTGTCTTTTATTTGGGAGATAATCTTTCGATACCAAAAGGGGCAGGTCCTTTAGTTGGCATGTAGTGGTGGCCCGCTGGGGTTACTGTTGGATGGTTTGAGATGCTATGTAGGTGTGGGTTCATTCTTTCTTGCGGTTCCTGGCATGTTTCATTCGCGTACTTGCCTTGCAGGCATTCCTTGCATTGGATGTAGTGCACAATGTTGGACCATTTGCTTTTGTGTGTCCCTTGGATCTGCATTGTTCGGTTCTGTGGGGCTGTTATGGCGGGTTCAGATGTTTAGGAAGGTTTTTCACCTGCTGTTTAGTTTGCAAAGGTAGCGGGCGCCCCTCTCTCGACAGAACAAGGCCTGATAACCTGTTCAGTGGTTATTAACCACTTGAGAGTTCGCAGCCACTGCTTTTACTCACTGTGCCTTTCACAGATGGGAAATATCCATTTGCATATCAGTCTTTGTCCTGCCCAGGGGCAGTCCAGCACCGAAATGCAATGGCAATTCCAACCTGAACGAGAGTACCACCAGCAACCCCATACACGTGTTTCACCCTTGTTGGGGATCATCAGTGAGGTGAAGCTGATGCCTCTCTAAGCACAGTGAGAGGGAGACCACGTCTGGTTGCCCCCAGGAGACCTAGGGTTACCAATCCCAGGTTCCTTGAAATTTAGTTTGCAAAGGTAGCGGGCGCCCCTCTCTCGACAGAACAAGGCCTGATAACCTGTTCAGTGGTTATTAACCACTTGAGAGTTCGCAGCCACTGCTTTTACTCACTGTGCCTTTCACAGATGGGAAATATCCATTTGCATATCAGTCTTTGTCCTGCCCAGGGGCAGTCCAGCACCGAAATGCAATGGCAATTCCAACCTGAACGAGAGTACCACCAGCAACCCCATACACGTGTTTCACCCTTGTTGGGGATCATCAGTGAGGTGAAGCTGATGCCTCTCTAGGCACAGTGAGAGGGAGACCACGTCTGGTTGCCCCCAGGAGACCTAGGGTTACCAATCCCAGGTTCCTTGAAATTTAGTTTGCAAAGGTAGCGGGCGCCCCTCTCTCGACAGAACAAGGCCTGATAACCTGTTCAGTGGTTATTAACCACTTGAGAGTTCGCAGCCACTGCTTTTACTCACTGTGCCTTTCACAGATGGGAAATATCCATTTGCATATCAGTCTTTGTCCTGCCCAGGGGCAGTCCAGCACCGAAATGCAATGGCAATTCCAACCTGAACGAGAGTACCACCAGCAACCCCATACACGTGTTTCACCCTTGTTGGGGATCATCAGTGAGGTGAAGCTGATGCCTCTCTAAGCACAGTGAGAGGGAGACCACGTCTGGTTGCCCCCAGGAGACCTAGGGTTACCAATCCCAGGTTCCTTGAAATTTAGTTTGCAAAGGTAGCGGGCGCCCCTCTCTCGACAGAACAAGGCCTGATAACCTGTTCAGTGGTTATTAACCACTTGAGAGTTCGCAGCCACTGCTTTTACTCACTGTGCCTTTCACAGATGGGAAATATCCATTTGCATATCAGTCTTTGTCCTGCCCAGGGGCAGTCCAGCACCGAAATGCAATGGCAATTCCAACCTGAACGAGAGTACCACCAGCAACCCCATACACGTGTTTCACCCTTGTTGGGGATCATCAGTGAGGTGAAGCTGATGCCTCTCTAAGCACAGTGAGAGGGAGACCACGTCTGGTTGCCCCCAGGAGACCTAGGGTTACCAATCCCAGGTTCCTTGAAATTTAGTTTGCAAAGGTAGCGGGCGCCCCTCTCTCGACAGAACAAGGCCTGATAACCTGTTCAGTGGTTATTAACCACTTGAGAGTTCGCAGCCACTGCTTTTACTCACTGTGCCTTTCACAGATGGGAAATATCCATTTGCATATCAGTCTTTGTCCTGCCCAGAGAGAGGGGCGCCCGCTACCTTTGTAAAACTATTTGTTAAGGAACCTGGGATTGGTAACCCTAGGTCTCCTGGGGGCAACCAGACGTGGTCTCCCTCTCACTGTGCTTAGAGAGGCATCAGCTTCACCTCACTGATGATCCCCAACAAGGGTGAAACACGTGTATGGGGTTGCTGGTGGTACTCTCGTTCAGATTGGAATTGCCATTGTATTTCGGTGCTGGACTGCCCCTGGGCAGGACAAAGACTGATATGCAAATGGATATTTCCCATCTGTGAAAGGCACAGTGAGTAAAAGCAGTGGCTGCGAACTCTCAAGTGGTTAATAACCACTGAACAGGTTATCATGTCTGTTCTTGCGAGAGAGGGGCGCCCGCTACCTTTGTAAAACTATTTGTTAAGGAACCTGGGATTGGTAACCCTAGGTCTCCTGGGGGCAACCAGACGTGGTCTCCCTCTCACTGTGCTTAGAGAGGCATCAGCTTCACCTCACTGATGATCCCCAACAAGGGTGAAACACGTGTATGGGGTTGCTGGTGGTACTCTCGTTCAGATTGGAATTGCCATTGTATTTCGGTGCTGGACTGCCCCTGGGCAGGACAAAGACTGATATGCAAATGGATATTTCCCATCTGTGAAAGGCACAGTGAGTAAAAGCAGTGGCTGCGAACTCTCAAGTGGTTAATAACCACTGAACAGGTTATCATGTCTGTTCTTGCGAGAGAGGGGCGCCCGCTACCTTTGTAAAACTTTTTCACCTGCTGTATTGCATTGGTATGTCTCAGGTCACTCGTGTTCTTGATCCATTGTAAATAGGCTTCTGGATAGGGAGTGTGCTGCATTTTCTGGTTGCTTGTATGCAGTCAATGGGGGTGGGGGGACTTTTAGTTCTTCGTCCCTGCTGAATACTGTTTCTAAGTCATTAACAATTCTGTTCAGCTATGTTGATGCTGGGTCGTAGATGACCACTATAGGTACTTCTTCTGTAGTTCTGCTTTATCTCCATTTAGCTCCATTGAGATTTAGCATTGTGGCAGGTTCTCCCTTGGAAATGTCAATGCACGATCAAGCTCCTTTGTCCATTTTGCAGAAAGGATACGTGGAATGCAGTGCGTCGCGTGTTCTTTGCCCTCCTGTTGGATCACGTGCCTCGGTACATGATTGTTTGGCTGCAGCTGACATATTGTTTTGTGTGGCTTGTATGGAAACTTGTCCTGCACTGGTACTCCGGCCGATGAAAGCTCTTTTCCAGATGAACATTTCTTCCAACAGAGATGGTGGATCCAGGAAGCACATCCCCATCTTGGTATAGTCAACAGTGAATTTAATATGGAGGAGGTAGCTATTGAATGATTCCTGGTACTGTTTGAAAGAATCCATGCCTCCTGTCCAAATCATGAAAATGTCATCAATGTATCACAGGTATACTAGTGGTTTCTGTGATTATTGTTGTTGGAAATCATCCCTGAGCTCTGACATAAACGGGTTTGCATATTGAGACATCATGTTTGTGCCAAAGGCCATTACAGTGATTTGTAAGACTGATTGTCCATTAAAGCAAATGTTGTAGTCTGTGAGTGTGACTCTTATAAGTTCCAAGATCCCTCTGATTGGGGTACCTAATTTGTGTGGTCAATTTTTGCAGGAATCTCTGGCTTGCAGAGTTTTCATCCTTATGTTGAATGTTGGGGCAGAGTGAGGTGACACCCAGTGTTGTCGGGAGTGTATTAAGTGGTAGACATTCTATCTCTTAAATCGTCCTAAGGAAATGTGTTCTGTGCAAAGCATGTTGTGTCTATTACCAAAAGTTTCAAGATAGAGTAAGTATATACAGATATTTCTTTGGTTAATCGTTTGATGCCAGGGATGACCGGGTGGCCTGTGTTATCCAGTTTATGAATCTTCAGCAGTAAATCATTTGTCCCAGGAGTTGGCTGTTCTGCTATGAGACTATGGATATGTTCCTTAATATTATTGGGCATGGACTTGGTGAATTATTCCAGAATTGTTTTGTACTCCATGGTTAGGTCATCATTAGGTTCTTGGTAGTTAGTCATATAAAGTAGGTGCCTGTTCGCTTCCCTTTTGGATTTCTTTATATCCATGACCGCATTGGCACCACCCGTGTCTACTGGTTTTAGTGTGATCTACGTGTTTGTCTGCATTGTTCCTTTGACCGTTCTCTCTTGATTTGTGAGGTTCTGCTTGTTGAGTATATCAGAAGTTACACATTTCCTGAGGTAAGCAATGCAAGTTTCATGTTTTGGGTTATGCCAGAAAGGGGGGACCAGTTTCAGCATTTTTTGCGACACCATGATCAGTGTTCGTTTTCGGTTCATTGTCCTGTCCATGGAAATGTTCGTTGTGATGTAACCATCATCTGTAGTCTTTGTTTTCTCCATAAAGTTCTTGGTAGGGTCGGAATGTCAGCCCCTTAGAGTGTACAGAATGTTCAGAGTCTGTGAGTTGGATTTCAGAAAGGTTTATAAGCTGTCGTAGGCTTGGTGTAAAACAGTTATTTGTTTTTCTCAGACTGGCTTGCTTGGAATAGAGTTGGTGTGTGAGATGATTCCTTAATTTATGTGATGTTTTCCTACATATCCTCTCAGCATATTCCATGTTCTGGGTTTACTCAGTGGGTTTGAAATCCTGGTTTCTTTTGATTTTAGATTCTTTTTTAAAAATTATTATTAGTTTATTAGAAACCTTTAAAAAAAGAATTTTTCGTTTACAAACTGTTAGAGAAATTCAATACATTTCCTTGTATTGTCTTAACAGTTTTGATCAAAAGCATTAAATGTTGCAAAATAAAGGAGCATAATCGTCAATTGTCATTCATGTCTCTTACTCATTATCATTCATGAGGCTCTGTGTTATCTTATCTAAAAAGAATGATAATGCAAATGTTAATTTTTTGTTAATGCCTTCATGCAGTATCTGCCACCAGTCTTCAGCGCAACGGTACAGATATTTATCAAGTTCGAAGCTTAAGTGTCTAGTTCTTTCGTCTCTCATTTTAGGGCAAAACAGAACTAGGTGCTTCAAAGATTCATCTTCAAGATTGTGTAACCTGCATCTGGCATTAGTTTGTTTATCCGCGTCCTTCATGCCATATCCCACATCTCGTGTGTCGAAATTTTTCAATCTAAACTTTAGGAATGTTGTTCTTATCTTGTTACATGGAAACTTCACCATGTATTCTGGGGTGACGTGTAGTTTTTTAGCTTCAACCGGTGCATTGCTCATTCTGGTGTGTTGAATTCGTTTTTCGCTTGTTTCGATCCAATCTTGCTCGTAAAGTTTCTTTTTTACTGCACTTGGGTTACATATTAGCCATTTTTTGTCAGTATTCAGGAGGCTTAGAAAGTTCTCACAAGCATTTTCCCATTGATTTAATAGGCTTTCAGCCTCAGTGTCCTTGTCATTATTTAATATTTGGAATTGAGGTATGTTGTCACCTCCAATCGCTTTTCTGTAAAGCGCTAAAGCATTCCATATCAATACAGCGGTCATTGATGGTAAACTGACCTCATACCTTATGCAAGCAGTAGGGAAACCTTTCGGTAGTTTTAGGATCCTCCTCCATATAACATTCTGACATCTTGTCCATATTTTATAATTGCTGCCAAACATCGTCTCTGCTCCATATGTTAGCATTGGGATGATTTTATTCTTGTAGAAGCGATTACAGGTAGCATCGAGAACTTACCATACTTTTTGTGTAGCCTGTCCGCTTGTGCAGCCAACTGATTGCATTTAGATGCTAGTTTTTTAACCATCGGTTCATCGTTAATACTTGAATTTAATGTGGTTCCCAGGTATTTTACTTCTTTAACCACACTTAGAGTCTACTTTCCCAATGTCCAGATGTATCTTTCGGACTTTGTATTTTTTTTTGGCTCCTTGAAGGTTTTTGAACACCAGAATCTCTGATTTCTTTACATTTATCTGAAGTCGGTTTTCATGGATATATTTTTCAAGCGCATTTATTTTTCTTTGAAGGCCGATTGGGGTCATGTCAAGTAGCACGATGTCATCTGCGTATATTAATGTGCTAACATGGGTGCCGTTCATTTTTGGTGGAAAGGACTTCACTTCCTCGACAGATCTTGTCTTACAAGTCGGGGGAAAAAAAAGTCAATGTCCATCTGAGCTTCTTTCCTTTTCTTCTGGCAGATGTGCCACTGTTTTTGGTTAATTTCAGTATCCTTTACAATGAGCAAAAGTAAGTTTTTCACTGTGTCGGCTGTGCCCTGTTTAAAAAATAATCACAAATGTTTGAGTTTTTATACCTTTTATTGAACTGACTGAAAATGTTATGCTGAGCTGGAATAATGCATTAGATTTCAAAGTCACAAAAACCTTCTTCATCAGATGGTAAAAATAAAAAAAGAAGAGGAAGGAAACTGGAATGAGAGTTCTATATCCAAGGCTGGCATGCAAGGGATGCAGCGCTATGATCATTTTTTCTAACAGCTACAAATCTACGTTACACGCCCTTTGGCTTCCAGGCAGAGCAGATAGAAATATTTCACTGCTAAACAAAATACTTGAATTTATATAGTTTAAGCATTGCAGTCTTTTCTGTGCTTCCAAATCCGAGGAAATGCTTGTTAAAAGACAGGACTCATGGAATTTGAAAATATTTCTATTTTTGTTCATGGTAAAAATATCTCAAGGGGCAGGTTTTTAAAAGGCAATGAAAGCATGTTCTCTGCTGTATTCATTAAACAGTTAAAGTTACATTGCCGAAAACACCTGCACCAAAAAGGAACATCTGAAAATCTTGGTTGCTTGTTCTGAAAATCCAGTACTGACATGCTGCAGTCATTCTAAAACTTAATAATACTTTCCAAAAGGAGCCTTACATTGCTGTGCACAGTGAAGCAACAGTTTCCTTAGGTAGAGGCAAACACTGTGTGTCCTGTATATTTTGGCAAAGGAGTAGAATTCATAGAAACTACATGAAACATGCTTGTATATAGTATATCTTCATTTGTTTTCAAAACTGAGATTTTGTGTTGTGCTTCATGCCAGAGGCCAGCCTCTAAGTGCAGGACAAGGTTTCAGACCTGTGACGCTCTGCGCTGTCTTGCTTCGCCCATGACGCTCTGTGTTGTCTTGATTCGCCCGTGGCGCTCTGTGTTGTCTTGCATCACCCGTGACGCTCTGTGTTGTCTTGCTTCACCCATGACGCTCTGTGTTGTCTTGCTTCACACGTGACACTCTGTGTTGTCTTGCTTCACCGTGACGCTCTGCATTGTCTTGCTTCACTGTGACGCTCTACGTTGTCTTGCTTCCAACGCTTTGCCCCGAGCTATCCCACTTCCCAATTTACTTTTGAATCTAAACATCTTTGAATATCATTTTTTTGTTTCATTTATGTTAATATCCACATTTCGAGGAGAGAACCCTTCATCTTTCACATCTCTTTTTTCCCAGACTAGAGGCAGACATTTCATGTGCCCGAAACTTGGCTGTGAAAGAATTTTCTGCGGTCCTTAGCCATGCGGTTCTCTGAGTGGGTAACACATATTACAGTGCTTAACACATAAAATAGAGTTAATTTATTCTTTAATTTCAATTTATTCCCAGTTTTTTTTCTCACAAAAAGAGCAGCTGCAGCGCAGTCGCATAACTCCTCAGAAGGCGTATTGGGCATGTGCAAGCTTCTGGATGCTGGGGTAAAGGCGCAGTGTTCAGGTAGTGGCGGGGCGAGGGGATGTGCATTTATGTTCAGTACTCCGGGGTGCAGGGGCCTTGCTTCGAGCCCACATGTTGTACCTAAGGCAAGCCATGGCTGACTGGTGACAAGCTGAGACTGCAAGCAAATGCACAGTGTGCACCTGTCCTCTTGCCTCCATTTTGGGCAAGGTATGGGCTTAAGAAGCCTTGCTCATGCACTTGAAGGTACAACTAGAATCAGAAAAAATGAAATGCCAACTCGAGCTACTAGAATTTCCACTGCAGTCTGCTCCAGAAACCGCCTCCCTGGGTGCATGCAGTGTGTCTCATTTCCTCTTTCAGCATGGGAAAAGGAACACACGAAAGAGAGAAGCACGCCATCCCACCACAGATGTGAATGTTGGCTACATGGCTCAACTAAACCAAGCACATTTAGATTCGGTTCTGCATTCACACCATGAGTCGAACAGTGCTTGAAATGTCAGATTAATTCAGCCGTTTCTGCCACAAATTCTTGCATTTATCTGACGCCGACAAAAGCCGTACTTAACTGCTTCCTTCCGGTGTCAAACGGGCCACCCAGGAGTCACATTCATGCAAGCAAGTATCATCGTGTGACAGTACCCAGCTCAGACATGAGAGTGGGTGCATCAAGAAATTCCACTCTTTATTCGGACTCATATTTTCTGAGAGAGATGTATGAGTGGCGTGTGGGCTCACTACACTCTGGTTTGTGTGGCGAACATTAAATATGTGCCTTCTTCCCTGAGGAAGTGTGGCAAAAATGAATTGTGTAGCTGAACCCTGAGGGATTGCAATACATATTCTGTGTGCAGCCCCTTACCTGCTGGAGTGGATGAAAATTGTGTGTGTGCCCACTCCAATGCGGGAGTGCTTCAGAAAGTGCGCGTGCGCGCGTGTGTGTGTGTGTGTGTGTGTACATCCCCTTCCCTGCGGGAGTGTGGCAGAAAGAATGTGTGCACCCCCTTCCCTGCAGCAGTGGGTTGTGTGTGCATTAGCTTACCTGCAGGCCTGCCAGAAAGATTGGGCATGTGTCCCCTTCGTCTAGGGGGTGCTGTAAACATTGTGTGTGCGCCCACTTCCCTGTGAGATTGTGGTAGTTCTTAAAAACAATCTGCTATTGTTTCAGAAACACAAGAAGAATATGCCACCGCCCTGATGGGCGAACAGTTTACCAGGAAATACACATTGAAAACAAAACATCTTATCCTCCCATAGGCAACCCACCCATGATTCTCCACACCACCTGATTACAGTGTTTTATTCATAATTACCAAACAGTAAAAGAACACTTTCCCCAAAAATAAAGAACCCCTAATGGGGCACAGAGGGTGCGAGAGGGGGTGGGGGGAGAAACGGTAAGAGGAATAACCACTGCAGCAACAATATGTGTGAATGTACCCTCTTGTCTGCTTGAGTGTGGCAAAAAGTGTGTGTGCATGCCCCTTTGCACGAGGAAGAGTGGCAAAATGTAAGCGTGCCCCTTACCCTTCGGGGTTTGGCAAAACGTAGATGGTGCCACCTTATCTGGGGGGGTGGGAAGGGGGGTTCAGCCAAAATGAAGTGTGTGCGTGCCCCTTCCAGTGTCGAGTGTGGCACACGTTGTGTCTGTGGGTGACTCATGCAGTTCATGCTGTGGTTTAAACAAGTAAGGAACTGCCCCACATATCCCTGGGCTAGATTCTGATCACAGAAACTCAAAATGTTGCAGGCTTAATGGTACGCACTCTGGGGCATCACCAACACTGTGAATGACCTCAGTTGCCTTCGCCATCACAGTATCATTAGATCTTCACTGACTGAATTAGTGGCAACTCTGAAAACAACAGCAGACCCCTCCCATTCCACTGGCCTGGCTGACCTTGCTTTCGCTGGGACTGAGGGCATCTGATTTTACTATGATGTGTTGCTCACTTTGAGGCTATTGCTGCACTTTGATAAGCATTGGTATCTTGCCCATTGTGTGCTGGGTATGTTGCTCAATCATTGTTAGGAATGCCAGTTGTTTGGCTTGATGCACACAGAGACTGCACCATTAGCACTGAAAACATGTTCTGATTGCACCCAGTGGCTGCGAGGATTAAGTTCAAAACCCTCTGCATTGTCCACAAGGCCTTCTGGGGCCTTGGGCCAAAATACCTTCAACTCTCTCTTCCGAAATATCTTCCTCTCGAGCTCTTCGCTCATCCACCTCCAACTACCTCAGGGTCAGCCGCTTCTCCAAGCAACGAGCTGGGGGTAGATCTCTCTTCGCAGCAGGGGCCTCCCTCTGGAACAGCCTTCCTGCCTCCCTGAAACTTGAGGAGAACTATCTCCGGTTCTGGAAACACCTCAAAACCTTCCTCTTTGCCTCCGCTTTCTCTCCCTCTCTCCCCTGCTAAAATCACTGAACCTGCACTGAATCTGCTACTGGGCCACTCACCGATCTCGGTCCTTGGCCCAGCCACTCTTCCCTGCACTGCCTACCTGCACTACGGGACTGTCTCTGTATCCTACAGCCCCTTCTCCCGGCACTTACCTTGCACTTGCCACCAGCTGGCCCTATTATTTATCTTGTATTCTACTAACCATGTACTGCACTTTCCTTGCACTTGCCACTAGCTGGTCCTTTTATTTATCTTGTATTCTACTAACCATGTACAGCACTTTTCCCCCTCTCCCCTTCCCCTTGCACTTTTCCTAGTCCCCTCTACCCTTGCACTTGAGTGATCTGAATGACACCTGGCCTAGTAGGATCGTTGTCTGTCTCCCCATGTCCCCCCCCCTGCCTTGTCGCGCCTTGAAACACTTCTGTATAGGCGCGTTACAAATGCCATATCATATCATATCATATATCATATCATATCATATCATATCATATCACCCTAGCTGGGGGTTTGGGGGCAGCACGGGATGCTGATAGCTACACAGAGAAGTGCTGCTGGCGCTACTCACTGCTTGGAAATCCAAGGCTGTCATCCATCTTAGATGGGGATCAGGATGGGAAATATTGAAACCCTTTCCTGGCCAAGAGGGTGTTTAGACGGCACGTGTTTTAGTCCAGCAACTCTTCTTCTTGTTTATTACTGAAATGACGGATGACATTTCTGCAATGCCAGGAGATGCCCACAGTCTCAAGGTGAAAAATCTAAGAATACTATTTTTTTTTGATGAAAAATCAGCCTTAATTTCCTAAACTCTTGTCAGCCTCCTAAGGCAACTAAACATATTTAATGGGATCTTGAAGGATCTAGGGCCTCCTCCAAAGGCAACTAAAAATAATTATTGAGATCTTGAAGGATCTGGGGCCTCCTCCAAAGGCAACTAAAAATATTTAATGAGATCTTGAAGGATCTGGGGCCTCCTCCAAAGGCAACTAAACATATTTAATGAGATCTTGAAGGGTCTGGGGCCTCCTCCAAAGGCAACTAAAAATATTTAATGAGATCTTGAAGGATCTGGGGCCTCCCCCAAAAGCAACTAAACATATTTAATGAGATCTTGAAGGGTCTGGGGCCTCCTCCAAAGGCAACTAAAAATATTTAATGAGATCTTGAAGGATCTGGGGCCTCCTCCAAAAGCAACTAAACATATTTAATGAGATCTTGAAGGATCTGGGGCTTCCTCCAAAGGCAACTACAAATATTTAATGAGATCTTGAAGGATCTGGGGCCTGTCAATTAAGACAAAAACTGCATATATCCCTGAAGCGTAATTTGCCCGGGGAGGACAGGAATGAGAAAGTTGATACCTTTGATTATCTGGGGGCTCAATTTAGTCATGATTGTTGATGACGAGCCCAAATAGAGAAGACTAATTTACTACTAAGTAGAGGAGGGTGAGCTACTTTGTATTTTACCTAACAATTTTCAGGGTATGCAGTGACCCCCAAAGTGGAGGTCTACAGCACTCAGGCACTACCAGCAGCTTTGCATCAGATAATTGTAATTGTAAAGGGTTATTTAAAACATGCTTAATACTCAGAGCTTTCTAAGTGCGGACCCGGGGATCGAACTCGTGTTGCTCAGCGTCATCTTGCTTCCAATGCGAGCGTGTTGCTCCTGAGCTATCCTCGAGACAATCTCCCCATATATTGGGTATTGCCAACACAGATTGTGTTGTACTAGAGAGATTTATTTGTTGAAAAATATGCTTGCACTCCATAAACGCATACTCAATTTTCCATTGTACTTCAAATCAGACAGTGAGGGCAGTACCCATATACTTATGATGAAGCCTGTACAGTTTTAGGTTACGTTCTAGGGTTACCTGGACCAGAGTAAATACATTGGCTTCAGCAGATGTCATGGCACATTCTATCTGCCTTGGCTGATACGTTCAGGCATATGGACAAACGCCTTGACCTGGAGTGTATAGGTGGAGTATATCCTAGGCAGACTGGGGACCACACCAAACACAAGATAACACATGCATGTGAGGAGTGGTCTGTCAAGGTATGGTTAGGAAGCTGCCAGAGGAGGGTACTTTAACATATGATTATTTTGACATCAAAAGTGGCATAGGGGCTATAGGGGTACATGGTTGCTAATAAGCCCTTCCCTTTAGTACAAAGGTTCTTTAAACTACGCCTATGTACTCTACTCTACCCTATGTAGACGCGTTTACAGTAGGGTTGAGAGGCGGGAATAGCAATAGGTGGCCCTATTGTCCCTCTTTTAGAGAGAACGTGCCACGTGCCAATGTGTTTTACTGTCCACTATATGTAGGAGCTGAGAAAAGTGGTTGCCGATTATTTAAAAAGGGCATGGATGCTGAGGTCCAGGCACCTAAATCTCGCACAATGATCCCTGGCCTGTTTTTATATTAACTGCCTTATTTCCTGCAGGGCCTTTCTGGATTCATTGTGTTCCCTTTGAAGCAGATTTGTATGTGGTGGCAAGGGTCTTGTATTTCACAGATGCTTGTACATTTGAAATCTCAATGTGCCCATTAATGGGTGCTCACCTTCAGGACAGCAGGTCAGGTTTTCAATGACTGCCAACAACGAATGAGTCTAATTGAGCAGCACGAGAAATATAAATCTAATGAATGAATTCTGTATTCAGTTCATGTTTTCTTTGATCTATTGTCACACTGTAATTATAATGTATGCACTTTAATGGTAGTGTTGCCTGAAATTAACGTATATTTGATCTGAGAGTTAAAATTGCTGTGGGTACTCGTTCTTTTCAAATTGGCATCTATTGCTGAAATATGCATCCTCCATCTGTTTAGCAGTGGAGCCACTGAGGCTAATTATTGTTCAACCAGGCGGAGACTCATTGAGGATTCGGAATCAGGAAATGAGTCCCACAGGAGCCTATGTGTGACTCTACAGGGGGCTCCACAGTCCCTGCACAAATGTCCTGGATAAGAGTGGGCCGCCACATAAAACACTTCTTACTGGGAATGCTCAACAGTTGCTTTCCCTTGATGCCTCTGCTCTACAAGCAAATGTTTTTGCAAACACCCCTAAAGTGCAATCTTGCACATCTCAATGGTGGCGTCTTGATGGTGTCCAATTCTCCACAGTCTGGAATGCAGTCCCTTTCAAATGAAATCTGGGTCAAGGAAAGATGCCAAAATATATTCCATGTTTTCGTTCATGCATTTTCTGCATGGATCATCAAGAAAGAGTGACATCAATGGTGTCACCAGCTGCACAATATTTCCCTCGCCCATTCTTTCACATTCCATTGCCTTTTTTGACAGGAGCATTTCCAACAGGTATATCAATGGAACCTCTCCAAGTGGCATGGAGCTATGGCGCATACACTGCATGGCTTTCTCAAAAGGACCTAGCACACAGCAGACACTTTGCCTGAGCTGCCACTAAGTCGATGTGGACAAGGCACCACCCATTGCTTGACTGTGACTATAGCTGTAGCCATTCACAGCCATGCTTTACTCACACAGGTGGTCGAGCATGGGCAATGTTGAATTGCAGTGGGTTGGCACAGACATTTCCATCCGTTGGCATGGGAGTTTGTGTTGCACCTTCAACAATCAGAAACCGTTTTTGCTGCATGACTGGCTGAAATGGGAGCAGATCTTGTGTGCCATGGCAAGCCTGTCAAGGACAATGGAGCAATCACTGACAATAGGTGTCGCCAAAAGGAAAGGTTCATGTGAAAAGCATGAGGCAGGCACTGTGTTTCCCAGTCTCAGGGCACAAGGGGCATTGAAACAAGTGTCTTCTGCCCAAAAGCACAAGGGTAGCTGCCAGGGACTTAGCCCCTCTGTCACCCCTGCTTCACTCTATGCCAGATGTATGTGCCTGAGTGACTCCTGGAATCAGAACCTTGCATGCAACAGTCACCTGCTAGTGAATGGCCTGCTGTCGATGCGATGACCCAAAACACGGACTAGTGTTGCTACTAGAGGGAAGGTGTCCTAAATCATTGGTACAATCATGCTGTTAGTGTTTGGGATGCTCGTCCACATGTCCATTATATTGTGGGCTTTGCTCTCCTGGGACCTATATAATGTCTTTCTCACCATAAAAGAACAACCGCATCACACAACCCATGTATGCCCCTGACTGAAAAGGAATTCTACATGCCATTAGCTCCCTGAAACATTCGGTGTTTGGCAGAAGGTCTACTCTCAGCACTGCTGCCAGTGTGACATTATGCTAATATTGCTGGTGGCACTCAACGAGCTCACTGTGGCTGGACTGCCACACAGTGACAGCTCTCCTAACACTACCACGGCATAGCTTGCAAGTAGCTGGGATTACTTTGCTGTGGGATTACCGTGCCTCCCATTTCCAGGTTTACAGTGCAGGGCCGTGCCGGCATACATCTGAGTGTTCAGATGTTCCTGGGGTCCACTGTTCAAGTTGGTCCCATTCCTGTGCATGATGGCACTTCATATGGCCTAGCATTGATGAGGTACCCCTATTGCTTTTGGCTTCCCGCGTGGTACAATGTATTGGCACAGAATCCAGGCGGCAAGATGCAGCTCTTGAATATGAACAATAACAAATTCCACACAGAAGATATGCCCTGTGGACCACAGAAGGGGCATAAGGTGCCACTGCCTGTTGGCAGACGGAGGAGCGGGATGAATGTACTCCACAAAGAGAAGATGGTCCATAGGTTTCGCTGTTTGCTGTGACGGCCTAGTTGGTGCTGCTGTTGCCTGATGGAAACCTACCGCACGGACACTTTGTGGTCTCTGACTCTGCAGGCAGGATGCATGCCTTGTGAAATACCTGCACTCTGAAAGCATGTAGGAGTTGGGCTGGTAGGTCCAGTATTTGCTTTCCCCTCCATCTGTCTTTCTGGCTCACTGCCAGAGTTGGGGTAGAGCCCATTATCAGTGTTCTCAAATGCATCTCTAGGCCTTCTGTCGTGGCAAGGTGCATCGCCACCATTGCCATCATCAGGTGCATATGATAATGGCCTGAAAGCAGTGAGAGATGCAGTGGGTCTGCCATGCTGAGAAACATGTTCCCCCTCTAAGATGGATGATTGACAATGGCCCTGCTGCCCATGACCTGCTGCAGAGAGTTGCAACGCCAAACATTCTGCATGTTCATCCCTCTTCTAAAACGGTGCCAGTGGGTGGCTACACTGCTGCCTCAGCAGATCCCTGCAAAGCATGGATGTGCACCCAGGTCTGTTGCACCCTGGGAGGATTGGTTGGAATCCCATGTATGACAGACTCAGATGTTAGGGTGATGGGTTTGAGGCTGACAGCAGTGAAGTGCAGACACAGCCAAACCAGTTATGACCTTAGAATCTTTGATAGCCATCTTGACTGGTGTTACAGTGCTTGGAGTACTTGTTTACTGAGTATGTAGAGGCGCACTCGGTGGTGTTGTATAATTTCTTATAAGAATATGATAAATTACAGTATTTGTTAGATGTGCTTTCAAGGTGCTCCCAATTAATAGAGTGCTACCTCTACTGTAACAAGTGTGATAAATAAATGGTACAACAAAAACCTTGTTGTACAAACTGGGCACAGCATAAGGCAAAAGAGATCTTGCTTAGAATTCAATTCAATTACTAGAAGCAGGGGCGTTGCTAGGGGGGGCTAAGGGGGCTATAGCCCCTGGTCTTTTGGTTGTAGCCCCGGATAGAATCTCAGGAGCTACAGCCAAAAGATTAGCTAGCCCCCAGTCCCAACAGTTCCGACATCAGTTTAGCCCCGGGTCTTTTCCAGACCTAGCAACTCCCCTGACTAGAAGTACTCTCATATAGTTCATTATTCAATAGATCCCTGTTCATTCATATTCAACATCTTTCAGATAGAAGAAAACATTTATTTTTTGTTTTCTGCGTAAGGAACATTACTTCATAAAATAAATCAAAGTTGTGCATCATAAACAAAAAATTGACATATTTACTCATATGTGTTTTTTAAACAATACACATTTCTTTCACATATTTTCCTCATATGTTTAATTGCCCGAAACGCGTAGTTTAAAAGATAGGAAATAAGATTGGAAACCTATCAAGACTATTGGATCACGTGAACAAATAACATTTGGCAACATATGAGGAAAATATGTGAAAGAAATGTGTATTGTTTAAAAAACACATATGAGTAAATATGTCAATTTTTTGTTTATGATGCACAACTTTGATTTATTTTATGAAGTAATGTGCCTTACACAAAAAACAAAAGATACGTGTTTTCTACTATCTGAAAGATGTTGAATATGAATGAACAGGGATCTATTGAATAATGAACTATATGAGAGTACTTCTAGTAGTTGAATTGAATTCTAAGCAAGATTTATTTTGCCTTATGCTGTGCCCCAGTTTGTACAACAAGGTTTTTGTTGTACCATTTATTTATCACACTTGGAGTACTTGTAGCCATGGTAGTCTAGGTTGCCACCGGGCACACTTCTATGCTGCCACCTTTATAGGTTGTGCATCTCCGACAATTGGAACGGCAGCTGGTTCTGTTATAAACTGTGCAACATTCCCATGCCTTCCTCTCCAACTCCCACATTTGGTCCATTGAACTTAAACCACCTTATTTGGTTTTGCGAATTGCCTCACATACCACAGACACTCACCGCCCTGGGAGTACATTGTTCAAATCTAGGTAGGGCTGTGTGACCTTGCAACCTGCCCTCAACTGCTTTAGTAAGGTGCCGTGGTTCAGTCATCAAACCAGCCCAGTGCAAATTCCGTCTCCACCCAGGGAAGCGGTGTGTTGGGACATCCACCCAATCACATGGCCACAAATTCCAGTGCCTGATCACCAGGACCATGCAGACAATGTTATCCCTAAACACCTTTCCCTCAAAGTGGTGGTAATACTTAAATAAATGCAAGTACTCCTGTCAACTATTGGGTACTAAGAGAAAAAGGCCAATTTAGAAAGACTGCTCCATGACCGCACGGAGCGGTCTTTCTAAATTGTACTGACAGCCCGTGCCGCACACGAGTGTGCCGAGGGGCTGACTGGCTCTGTGAGCCCCTGCGGAGTCGTCGGGGGAGTCAGAGGTGAGTTTATGACTGTATGTGTGTGTATTGTCTGTGTGGGTATGTGTGGTGAGAATGCGTGTGTTGATGCGGGAAGGGGGTACTAAGAGAAAAAGGCCAATTTAGAAAGACTGCTCCATGACCGCACGGAGCGGTCTTTCTAAATTGTACTGACAGCCCCTGCCGCACACGAGTGCGCCCAGGGATTGACTGGCTCTTTGAGCCCCTGCGGAGTCGTCGGGGGAGTCAGGGGTGAGTTTATGACTGTATGTGTGTGTGTGTGTGTTTGTCTGTGTGGGTATGTTTGGTGAAAGCCTCTGTTGATGCGAGAAGGGGGTGTTGGGTTGTTTAAAGGGGAGGTTCAAGGGGGTAAACCACTTCGAGGAACGAGAGAATGAGCGGGAGAGGGTGAGGTGAGGGTGGGGAGGAGAGGGGCAGTATGCAGTATTCCCACATTTTAAAGCAAACACCAAAACGGTCCAAAAATGATCCGTCGGTTTTGTCTTTGTGCTTTAAAATGCAGGATTATGACATAGAACCAGCTATTGTGCTACTATTGTGAGTGTGCTTTGAATCAACTTGCCACAGATCAAATGTCTCCCCCATCCAGGCAGGTGGTTTGCAACATCAAACACCCAATCACAGTGCCAAAAATGCCACTGCCTGACCAACTCCTGCCCAACAATGTTCCCTGCACACCCCAAACACTTTTCCCCCACCTTCAAAGGAGGAATAATGAAATACATTCTCACGCTCGTGTCAGTTATTGCACTAAACCCAGTTGTTTCTGCGCGTGCATGCAATCAAGCCTCCACCATTACACATTCCTCCTCCATACATGACCGTGGTGTGTTGTCTCACACACCCAATCACTCTGCCTTGCCTGATCACCAACACCTTGCAGACAGTCCCCCCCCCCCCGCTCCCCCAAAACACGTTTTCCCTTCGGCCAAAGAAGTGGTAATGATTGCATGAATGAATGTGCTCATGTCAGCTTGTCTCCGCTATTGAACTAAAAACAGATGCGTGTGAGCACACATTCATTCAAGCCAAGGCCAGTGCAAAATATGCAAGCAAGGTGGCGATGGACAGGCGGACAAAGTGAACATTCAAACACAATCCCAAGCACGCCTAGCCTAGCTGGCCTGTCTGTGAAATACAGATAATTCCTTTTAAAGGACAGACTACACATCCTTCCACAACAAGATTGGACAAAGTCAATATTTTGGGATTTTCGTACAGTGAAATGGTGTTATGTGTTCACACTCACACACCTTGACATCAAAATATAGAGGTGTTAAATAAATAGATTATAAGTATAGGTGAGGGCAGGCAGAGAAGGGGGCAGATTACACTGTAAAACAGTCACTGTAGGGCCCTTGGCACAGGAGGTAAGGGGACAGGATACAGAAGAAGCATGAGGGGCAAGTGAGTGTAGGATAAGAGAGGCGCAGTGCCCTGGGTAGAGTGCTGGAAGCAGGCTCGCTAGAGGCGAGTGAAGCAATTGTAGGGTGGAGGAGTATGATAGTCATGGAAACAGGGTTGGCTAAAGAGGTGTCATGGATCGGGGGGCCGGGAGGGGGCTCATTTCAACATGAGAGGGCCCCCTGTGTAGAGCAGGAAAAACGGTCTCAAGACCCCCATGGGGTACATACATTATATTGGAGACAAAGAAATACAGCTGGGAGCTAATAGCTGCAGATTAACCCGGTACAGTAAATGACCACTGCAAATCTAGTATTCAGTCTTTCTTAGCCAGCGGCTTATGTAGAAAACATTGGAGTAAAAAGGAAACAAAGTAAGAGCGTTGCTGGATACTAAAGAGGTCAAAGGGAGGTGATGGCCTGAATGTCTCAGGCCAATGCAGCCTCTAGCATGTGCACTGCAAAGCACACGTTGAAAGTCCCGAATTAAAGGGCTACGCTGCAGTTTCATAGGACGCCCGACTGCAAATGTTGGTGCCTCTGAGGGCCCCCCTGATGCTTGTGGGCCATTTGCACTGAAAGAGATGAAAGGCCCTGATGCTGTCCCTGCATAGAAGGGTGAAGAGGATTATTAAGCTGCAGGTGTAATTGGACATGAGAACAGGAGAAAGCAGGTGTAAAAGGATGAAGGTATTGCAATCATACAAAGAAAGAGGCAAAAGCAGCTGCAGGAGGATAGGGGGACTGCAGTGCTAGTCAGGAAAGGAAGCATAGGGAAAGGAGCTGCAGGAGGAAAGCAGCTGCAGGAGGATAGGGGGCTGCAGAGCTAGTCAGGAAAGGGAGCATAGGGAAAGTATCTTCAGGAGGATAGGGGGGCTGCAGTGCTAGTCAGGAAAGGGAGCATAGGGACAGCAGCTGCAGGACGATAGGGGTGCTGCAGTGCTAGTCAGGAAAGGAAGCATAGGGAAAGCAGCTGCAGGAGGATAGGGGGGCTGCAGAGCTAGTCAGGAAAGGGAGCATAGGGAAAGCAGCTGCAGGAGGATAGGGGGCTGCAGAGCTAGTCAGGAAAGGAAGCATAGGGAAAGCAGCTGCAGGAGGATAGGGGGGCTGCAGAGCTAGTCAGGAAAGGAAGCATAGGGAAAGCAGCTGCAGGAGGATAGGGGAGCTGCAGAGCTAGTCAGGAAAGGGAGCATAGGGAAAGAAGCTGCAGGAGGATAGGGGGCTGCAGAGCTAGACACGAAAGGGAGCATGGGGAAAGCAGCTGCAGGAGGATAGGGGGGCTGCAGAGCTAGTCAGGAAAGGAAGCATAGAGAAAGCAGCTGCAGGAGGATAGGGAGGCTGCAGAGCTAGTCAGGAAACGGAGAATAGGGACAGCAGCTGCAGGAGGATAGGGGGGCTGCAGAGCTAGTCAGGAAAGGAAGCATAGGGAAAGCAGCTGCAGGAGGATAGGGGGCTGCAGAGTTAGTCAGGAAAGGAAGCATAGGGAAAGCAGCTGCAGGAGGATAGGGGGGCTGCAGAGCTAGTCAGGAAAGGAAGCATAGGGAAAGCAGCTGCAGGAGGATAGGGAGGCTGCAGAGCTAGTCAGGAAACGGAGAATAGGGACAGCAGCTGCAGGAGGATAGGGGGGCTGCAGAGCTAGTCAGGAAAGGAAGCATAGGGAAAGCAGCTGCAGGAGGATAGGGGGCTGCAGAGCTAGTCAGGAAAGGAAGCATAGGGAAAGCAGCTGCAGGAGGATGGCAGAACTAGTCAGGAAAGAATGAAGAGGGACAGCAGGTGCAAGAGGATAGGGACGCTGCAGGCCCCTACACAGACACAGGGACGTCATTTCACCAAAATGCCTGGGGCAGCGGAAGTGACATCACATGAGCCTTGAACTCTGAGGACATCGCCCCCACCCCGAAGCGATATCACAGGAAGCAACGCAACACGACCTTCCACCCCTTGACAAAACCGGAAGTGGCATCACATAGCATTGTTCCTAAGTACACTATGAAAAGTATGGTTACAATATCACTATAATGTGATGTACATTTCATTCAAGAATGGATCGCCATATGTATTGTTAAGATCAGTGTGTATAGGCCCATATTATCAAATGACTGTGAATGCAAGCAGACGTCCAAGGCCAAATGATAATGATGTGTTATTATATAGCACTTACGCTTAAGCAGTTTATATAGAACAAATATATATGCAATATCACCCAGCCTGTGTTGGTACTCATTTATAGACCTCAGAAGGATGAAAGGCTGAGTTGAGGTGTTTAAGAGTGTAGTGTAGGAGGATGGTAAGAAGTCATCAGGATTCAGGTAAGGCACAGGAGACTTGTTTATATAAAAAGGAGTACGTCTATTTGTAGTTACAGGGCTGGTTGGTTAGAAAGGCAGGGACATCCTAAATAGATGACATCCTTTCAGTAAGGTTCTCCCATCCTGTGTACTCAACTGTAGCTCTTGGAACCCTCAGGTCCCATAACATTCTAGATGACATCACTGTATTCTACTACCCGCACTGTGTGCACCCAGTGCAGATAGATACAATAATACTGCAAAGAACAGACTAAATCAGTGACTCACCCCCTGAAGTGTGCCTGAAATAAACCTTTAATGAGTCTTGCAATTATTGTATAGCATTCCAGAAAGACTCATTATTTGGTATTCCCATTCTTTCTTATTTAGGGTCACTGCTGAAAGTGTTAGACTTGTGGAACCCCTGTTCTTTTTTTTTAAGAGGCCTGAACAAGAAAGCCAGCCACTCCAGAAGCAAAGATGGTGCTGGCCACAGCCCAGGAACTTGCATTTAAAAAATAAAAATAAAACGTTTTTTTAGGGGTAGCAAGGGAGACGACGGGGGTAGCAAGCAGTTGCGACCCCTGGTGACCCCTAAATGACGTCCCTGCAGTCAGAAAGAGGTGCTGTATACTAAGGCACAGCGCTTTACCTACCTCACCAGGAGGCTCAGACACATAATCAACTGCCAAGGCCATCCACCCTAGAGCATATGCATATGTTATTTTATTTGGCATTTATATAGCGCCTTATATATCATTGGTATGACCTCAAAGCGCTGGTAAGTTGAACGCCCTCAAGATATCCCTGACATTTACACCTAGAAGCCTCACATCTGGACGTTCTCAGGCACAAACAATTGGCCCTAACAAACGAAACTCCTGGTCATCACCGGCACCCTCCCCACCACTGCACTACCCTTGCGGGCCCCTGCCAGCGGCTCTGCATACCAGCTTGGGAGTCGCCTGCACTAACACCTAGCCGGATGTCCTTCTCCTGGCTCAACCTAGAACTTTCCCCATGGGTCCTTCACCAGCACTTGTCTTATATCTTCGGGAAGCAACAGGGTGCTTTACACTTGTAGGGGGAAGAACATAGTGTGGGAATCAGAGAAAAAGGAGAAGGGAGGTAACTGGTGAGGGTGGGAAATTGGCAGCATGGGGGAAGACAGTGGGGAGCAGAACACTGAGTCTGGCAATCTTCCTAGCAGGGAAGTAATGAAAAACGGCACAACTTTCCCCTACAGACCCAAGTCAAGCAATCGCTATGGGCAGCATTTGCCGGCTTAGATCTGCTTTCAAGCGGACTCAATCGCTTTTGGATCCCTTTTGGAGTCACTGCAAGCACCCGGAGATGCCTTTGAGACTCATTGCTGTTTCAATATGATTTGAGCCATCAGGCTGCTGACTTGACTCGTGCTTGCCAGCACTCTAGCTGCATGCCTCATCAAGGGTCTACGCAGATACAACCAAATCACCCTGCCCCTCATCGACATTCACTGGCCCCCACTGCACACACAAATCACCTTCAAGTGTTGCTGCATCATCTATAAGGCAGTCACCCTCAAGTCACGCAGTGTCAGAACTTTCGGCTCCTGATCATTATAGAAGCAGTGGTGGTTACGCAGGTAACGCTGTATTGTGCCGGCACAACAGTTTCCTGCTGTCTGCAGTCTAGTGTTCATTCACGGCCGCCTACGTCATCACGTGAGTACCGGCAGAATATCTAGGATCATAACTGATGAACCCATATGCATGCATCGTTGTAAGCCGAACCCCGACCCTCACCCGAAATGATTAGTCTCACAACATTTTGTAAAGTGTTGGCAATAAAAGTCCGTAGGATTTTATTGTACAGATATGGCTATGCAGATAAACAAATAATCACATATCATAATAATATCATACTTTTGGGCACCAGGTCCTGAGGTTACCCCCTCTGGCCCGTGCCGCCTTCTCATGTCCCACGACTCGTTGTGGACACCGTACAGTGCCCTGTACTTCCTTCCTTCGTTCTTCTCCCTTATTTGTAAGGTGGGAGGGTTTTGTGGTAAAGAAGCAAAGTGTGGAAGACGCCGAGTGAACGGCGAATCTCCTGTCAGTTTGGGTGCCCGTTCAGGGTCCACAAACAGATTGTGTTCTCTTAGAGCATGCTGCTCTTATTTATAAGACCCAGGGAAGCACACCCTTCCTCGGCTTTGTGTGACAGAGACTGGGTCTCTCTGCGCTTGTGGGGGAGAGGAGCAGGCCTGGGGGCGAGAGCTGCCCCTCTCCTAGCCTGCCGGATGGTAACATCATTTACTCTGCCTCGCCTTGAGCGGCCCTGCGGCATTGCTCCGAAGAATCAGAGCTCTGCGTCTCAACAGGTATTTCCTGCTACCCAACACTAGTGTTTCCTTCTTGCTTATTTCTGTTCCTCCCAGCCTTCCTGATTCCTTGTCTCCCCCCTTGCTTCATCCCTTTCTTCAATTGCATTGTTGCTCCATATATTGTGGCCCCTTGGGTACACTTTTGCCTACCGTTGAGCTCCGGTTGCCCCGCAGCCTAGGCTGCATAGCGGTCTACTACCAAGCTCTGCAACTCGTGGCCCTTCGGCTGCGGTCTTGTTATTCACCGCTCTGCATCACAGACGTCTCTACTGAAGCCACCCCGGAACAGTGTCTACACTGCTATTATTTGTGACATCTTGCAAGCAGCTGGATATTCCGGAGTTACTATTGACACAGCACTATCTGGACAAAGGTTCACCGGACGACAGCTTCACACCATCAAACGAGTTTTTTTTTTAGGGAATTCTCCTTTTTTCCCTCGTCTGGGCTTGGCGGCTGGGCTCCTCCTTGTACCTCATTTTGCCATCATCGAAGGGATGAGAGAGGGTAACAGGACGCATAGTACCATTTTTCACCCAAGAACTCTGGTTAACCATCAACACTCTGGACGGTAAGTGGCAAATCTCACACCTAGCTACCTCGTGAAGAAACTCAGCATCTCCGGCGGACAGCGCACCACCAGAAACCAGGACACATGCAGACATGAAAATCCGCTTCTGAAAAAAGGAAAGCACCAGAAAACAAGCCTTCTCTGCCTACGCCCCAAGATTATGAACCTCCTCCCCGTCGACATCAGATTTGCCCCACGCTCCTACAATTCAGAACAGAACTCAAGACCCACCTCTTCAAAGAGTCTCTCCTCTGCAACATCACGTCGCCTCTCACGCCACCTCACCCGCTAGACGCAGCCCGCCCTCCTGCTCCCCTGCTCCCCGCCACCCGGTACAGCTGTACTCCTCCTCTGTGCCCTACCCCCGCTGTATATCTGTAATGGTGTATACCCCTGTGAAGTGCTCCGTTGCTTCTCGAAACCAGCTCCGCACTCAATACATCCCATAATAATCATAATAGTACTAATAATGTTCAAGTTGATCATAACTGAAGAACGGCATTGCCTCACTGGATGTCTTCAAACTGACTGGACTGCTTCCAGACACCAACTCGACCACCACCAGCCTGAATTGCTGAATGCCTGGGAGAGACACTCAAGCACGTTATCAAGAGCAAGTATGTCCAAAGCTGGGAACGGATATGCTTCCGGTTAGAAAGCAGGCAGAAGATGGCAGGCTACACAGGTCCGGCCTCCATCTGACTTTCGATTCTTCGTTCCTGTATAGTGGGGTCATGGAACAGTAGTGTGCCCTATACAAATCATTCACACACAGAGTGAGTGCATACACTTGCAAAGTGCTGTGACAAGTGAAATCAACTCCTGGCTTGTGTCACACACACACACACAAACACTCTCTCTCTCTCTCTCTCTCTCTCTCTCTCGGTTCCATGTGTTAAAATTGTGGCAAAAATGGCCGTTGACACAAAATATTGTGGCAAAAAGGCTGTAGTTTTGCTGCCACAATTCATGTAAAGGATGCGGGGGACACCCCGCAAACCCTGGACCCATTATACCATTTACAGGGGGACACCCCCGCAACCCCACTCCCCCTAAATGGTATAATGGGGTATACCTTTACCGGGTCAAACCACAGCATTTTTCCTGCGATTTTTTGTACAGGCGACATCTCTCTCTCTCTCTCTCTCTCTCTCTCTCTCTCTCTCTCTCTCTCTCTCTCTCTCTCTCTCTCTCTCTCTCTCTCTCTCTCTCTCTCTCTCTCTCTCTCTCTCTCTCTCTCTCTCTCTCTCTCTCTCTCTCTCTCTCTCTCTCTCTCTCTCTCTCTCTCTCTCTCTCTCTCTCTCTCTCTCTCTCTCTCTCTCTCCCTCTCTCTCTCTCTCTCTCTGCTCAGAGTAAGATATAAAGTCAACTGGCTTCAGATCATCATCAGTTACCTTTATCTGGCCCCGAATTTTTAGCCAGTCGAACTTTGCCAGAACTCACAAGTTTCCCAATTACACGCGTAAGAAAACCATTCTGTCCTACTTTTTGTATTGGAATTCTGGAATTGTTAGTCCTACATTTAAAGTGGAAAAGGCAAAACTAAAATCCCAGAATTCCAAGAAAAAAAGAAGACTGGACACCACCCACGCTACTATTAAAAACAAGACTGGATGGCTTTCTCAGACATGTCATTGAAAGCTCTGACTTTGCATGCTGGGATGTGTAAGCCAGACTCAGGGTATGGTATGTAGGGTACATGATACTTATAGAGAGCAAGCTATCATCTTGAAAATGCATCTTGGTACTAAAGATGGCCACTAAAGCATCACGGTGTAAGGAAGGCACCACCACTAATGTACGCCAATCAATGGCCCTCATTACAACCCCGGCGCTAAACAATGGCGCTATTAGCACCATGGTTGGTGCCGGTGTTGTAACGAGTCCGCCATGGTGGAATGGGGAAATTCCACCCCATTCCAAGGTTGGCGGGCGGTATTTCCCCATTTCACCATGGCCCTTCCCCATTCCCATTTTTGCCGCATAGGGCTCAATGGGACTGGGGACGGCGCTAAATACGGTACCGCAAATTGCGGTCCCGTAATTAGCACCGAGGTCCCTTTGCGGCACCCTACTTGAATGGCTGGTAAAACCAGCCGTTAAGGTCGGGTCCCGCAAAGGGACCTCGTAATCAGGCGTTAAGGGTTTAACGGCGCCGACACCTTTTACGGCGCCGTTAAACCCTTGACGCCAGGGTCGTAATGACCCCCAATGTATTTCCCAATTAAGTCATTTATACGAGCATCACAGACGACCTAACAAGAATGGGCAAGAACAACTGGTGTAGGGGTCAAGCTTCCCTATGTGCTTGCTTAGATAAGCAGCATATGCAGACTCAAAAGGGGAGAGGGTGTAACTGGAGGGAAGGATAAGACTCTAAATTAGCACCCCAATGTACCCTCCTGGTCTCCACCTTTCATGTCCATAAAACCTGGGCACACAATATATGCCTGCGTGAAATTCCAAGCAGTCAATTCACATGCCAAACTTCATGTCCTCCCACAATGGCACCTGCACCAAATCGAGGCCACTACGCATGCTCCTTGGCTGCAGTGGCCCAAACAAGCCTAGTACATTTGAGAGTGCAACCAGCCAAAAGTCATAACAGCTGTGAGTTGGATCATTGCTCAGTGTTCACACTAGCCTGAGCTGGAGCTGTCCTCTGCAATGGCGGCGTCAGTGAAAGGATACAGTGCAGGAACTGGGCATGGTAATAGCCCCAAAACGAATCAGAAAACAACAAGGCCGAAAAGATCGAGTTTCTTTGGTTGAATTTCGACTGGATTTTTGTATCTTTATAAAAATAAAAAAAATGGGGGTTTGGGTATAAATAAAGGTAGGGTGGTGGAGGGAGTGGGGAACACCCCCCTCTCACTATTAAAATTAATAAAAATGTAGAACCATTGGGAATATCTTAATGTATGCCAGCAGCAATTTGACCATGGGGATGTCACAGTCCATCTCTGGTGGTATTGTCGTGCCAAAACAGCCAACACTAACAAGAAGGTCTGCAATGAGGGAAGGCAGATTTAGAAGTGCCCCGCCCTGTGGCATAAAGAATGAACTTTCATATAATCGTTCAATTATCCGATTCATGATAACACCATGTTCTTGTGGTCAAAGCAGGTGACATGCAACCAACACTGGCACAGTACCAAGTCCAGAAAGATTGGTGTACAGCATCGCCAATTGTCCTAGCGTCTCTAATGTTGCCAAATTCAGTGGCAGTATTTACTGGAATGTCTGAAAGGCACACTGATAATTAATTCAATTTTGCAGTGGTACATATTCATAGTTTTAAACCAATGACTACTTTTATAAAGGGCTATAAAACAAAGAATTAACAATCAAGCAATTGAGACGTTCATTTAAGTGGGCAGACTTAAAGGTCCAGCGAAGACATGCGCCATCAAACTGGATGTTTGAAAAAGACATGGCTATTTTAAACCAGCGCCATTACAAATGAAACTCATGTAATAAAATTATCGACTCACAGGGGCGATACTTAAATCTACTGGAACAGAATGGGATTATAGGAGGTACACAGGCCTGGTGGCAAGTGAGGAGCAACCCTTCTAGTTAGGAATCTATGAATTCCACAGGTGACCCCCCAGCCACGCTGACACAAAGAAAAACATTGCAAGGCTGGTCTTATTTGTGGCGGTGTGTCTAGTACCTCCAGTGGGTCTCTAATACCACAGATGTTGGTAGGAGAATTGGCAAATTTGCAAGGCTAAAAGCGGCACTTATCAGCGGCAGTAGGGCTTCCACCATGCAACACTGCATCAGCGCAGAAGTGTGTCCTTCTACATTTTGTTTTTTTCTAATCCTTTAATTTTGGCTTGGTGGACGTGTGCCTGCCAGACACTTGGAGTGGGAGGAGGAGTTGCTGCGTGCAAATGCCCAATGGGGCGGGGTACTGCAAGAGATGGCTAGGGACATCCATCACCTGACGGAAAATGTTATCTCCTCCAATGCCGCACTCACTGCCAGACTATGTCTATTGCGGCAGGAGAGGAGAGAGGACACACAATGCCAGAGCCAGGCAACTCAAGGAGTGTTCTACTGATAGGCAATCCCTGCGTGATGAGTTTTTGGGCTCAAGGGAGCTCCAGCGGCAAGAGATGGCCACCTCGAGACAAACCCTACGTACATAGCTTTTGGCCTCAAGGGCAAGCCACCATCAAGACATGGATTTCTTGAGTCAAACTCTGCATTTGGAGATGCTGACCTCAAGGGAATTCTGCAGTGGAGACATGGATTCCTTGAGACAATCTCTGCATGAGGAGATGCTAGCCTCAAAGGAATTCCGCCGTTAAGACATGGATTCCCTGAGTCAGTTTCTGCATGAGGAGTTGTAGGTGTCAAGGACCCTCCATCGCCAAGAGATGTCTGCCTTAAGGGAACGTCTCAGCATGAAGTTGGAGACGTCAACGGTCACCATGCATGCTGACTCTGGCCACTCGCAATAACCATCATCAGGCCCTTGTTGCAATTGGGGCCCTCCAGCATGGATCTCTCTCACCAGTGGCTGTAGCCAATGAGGACCAGGCTTTGGCATTGCGTGGTGAGAATGCACCATCCCAGGATCCACCACAGGACATTTACACTTCTGTCATGTCAGCCTTGCATGCCATCTCCTGACATTTTTCATGTCAACTTGCCACGCCATGATCAGGGGTGGACTGGCCTGAAGGGGACTCTGGTAATTTCCTAGTAGGCCTCTGCACCCTGGGCCCCTTTTGTGTGGTATTTCCACATGTTCCCATAGGGTATGGGTTGGCTTGTGGGAAAAGTTTGAGTATTGCTACCAGACAATCTTTTGGTTCTCAGTCCACCCCGGTCCATGATGCAAGGGCATGCAACACATCTGACTCTCACAATCCTCATAAGGGGATGTGTGTACGTGGATGATGTCTGAAGAATGCAGTGCATTGCGGGGGACGTGTGGGTTTGGAAGACTTAATTGTCTGTTTTTGTGTCATTATAATGTTGCTGCTGTGATCCCATTGATGTGATCAAGACATGTTGACGGTGAGGGGTGTTAAACCTTACATGTGTTTTATGTTTGTGTGCTCTGTGAGTGCCTACATTGCTTTCTGTAAGATTTAGAGGGCATCTTCATGATTGGACAAGGGACATGTTGAGGGTATCGGAGACATGCACGAGGAGGGGGTGGGTGGGGAGCTGTTGATTTTCCCCATTGCAGGAGCACATACATGGCAGTGGTGCGCGGAGGTGAGCAGGACCAGCAGCAATGGGGCAGAGGGACCCATAATGAAGATGGCAGTTAGGTGAGACATTTTTGTTGCACTTGTATGTGACTCAGGGGAACACAGGTATGGGGTCATTGTGCCAGTGGCTGACTTTGAGATTTCATGTATTTTGGGCCTGTGACATAGGCACTTTCATTTCTACTTGAAATGACTGTGGCGTGGCTTGTGCACTTAATGTGATGGATGACAATTGGGTGGCATTGTACTTTTCATGTCATGGGGCACACACTGTTTGTCATTCCAAGAGACACACTCTCAGAGTGTTGATATGGGCACTGGATTAGACTAATTGCATCATTGAAGCTCATCAGCGATGTGGCTTTACTTTGTGTGTTCCACAGGTGTTCAATTCATGTGAAGTAGGTTTGTACTACCTGGTTGCGTGTGGCCTGTCCCTGTGCCCTTTGTCCTGCTAAGGGAATGGGTGGTGCCTGTGGATGAGGGTGGAGGCCCTCCTGCAGCTCTACCGCTACGCCATGACGTGTGGCAATATCATAAAGGACACAACAAGCCAGAATGATTTACATACTGCAGGGACTGAACAAAGCAAAAAGCCACCTCATTGGTCAATGGAGCGTATGCGTAACTTGAGCACTCTGAACGTTCAATCCACTGTGCCCCTAGTGGCTATGTGTGTTGTGCTGTAGTGGGCTTCACCTGGGGAGGCCGTATTCCTGATCTGTGCCAACAGGAATGGTAACAGCAGGTAGGAACAAAATGGTTATTAATTGCGTGTATTGTCATTTATTATGTTCCTGTGTGTCATGTGACTGCTTATGTACGCGTGATTGTTTATACTCAACCACAAGCCAGGCGTTTTGAAAGGTTCCCAATGCAAGGACCTGGTATATGGGGGAATGCTGGAAGATGTAGCTATCATGCGTACATCCTGGATAATTGGCATTCACATGCATGATGTGACCCTTGACATTACAGATCAACTGCACATTTATGGAAGGCCATTGTTTCCCGTTGTGATAGATATGCTCTGTCTCTCGGGGTGGGGGTGGTGGCAGTGCTACATGGCTTCAGCCGATTGCTCCCATGACCAGGGGAACGTGTGCAACTCCATAAAATTAATGGCGCCAACTCTGCATTGCCTGTGGGGCACGTGGCATGTTAATGTGCCTATGCATACGTTCTAGCATGCAGCGCAAGACCTGATGGAGGCACCTTGAGGGTGTGGGCTGTGATATACCTCCAACAATGTCTGTGGTATGCTGGAGTGATCCAGTGTCCAGGAAACGCAAGGCTGATTGCACTTTAACCAGTGGTGTCACTCAGCCACTGAGCACACTGGGGATGATACAAGGTCATTCTGCCACTTCTGGACCAGGTCTAGGATGACATGGGGAGGGAAGATGTATCTTCCACGCACCTTCTCATCTGGCATCCCAAATATTGTTCGTGGATGAAAGATTCGGACCCTCCTCCTCGTCCTTCCATGTAGTAATATCAGTGGTAACAATGCAGGATCTGGTATTATGGCAATTGTATAATCATTGGGCTTGCATTGAGCTTTTCATACATGGGCTTTTATTGTGCTTTGTGCTTTGCAACGGGTAATGGGTGGCAGAGTATTCGTCCTCCTTTGTAGTCACAGCGATAGCACAATGGTTTCTCTGAATATGGTTTACTTAGCACTTGATAGGGTGTGTTGCTTGTTTGCACAGTGCCGCCCTCTCCAAACCCACACCCATGTTCTTCCTCATTTTCCTCCTATAATGAGGACTTTGCATGTTCCGCAATCCCAATTGCAATCCCCGGCAACTCCCGTGCAACCCCTGGCTCTGCCTCTGCGACGCCTTGGGTCTGCAGAGGCAGAGAGAAACCGAAGCTAAAGAGGGCTGTCAGGCGACAGCCCTCTTTACAATCGTTTCTTCTTTAAGTCAGTCTGACTTCAAAAAGAAACTATTTCCATTATGGTTTTAATTTCTTTTTGAAGTTAGACTGACTTCAAAAATAACCCAAGCTGGAAAACTTGGTATATTTCATGTTAATATGCCCCCTATTTGTGGACCTCAGAATAAAATACCTGAAACCCGAAGCGCCTGCAGGTGAAAATGGGGCTGCAATCTAATTTAATAAAAGAAAACCACACAAACACTAGTGCAAGTATATATTTCAAGTGTTTCCTGTTATTGCCCTGGCATTGTGCACAGATCACCCCACGCCCCAAACAGGACATGGAAGAAGGATCTGTCTTCCCTGCTCTGCACATGACAGGAACCAAAGCTGGTGCCTTGCGTGCGTGGAGCATGGGAGATAGGCTTGCCTGCAGAGGAGTGTGCGTGCATGCATGAAAGGGTGTGTGTGTGTATCTGTATATGTATATTATGTAATGTGTGTGAGTGCATGATGTATGGGTGGCTGGGAGTGTGAGTGAATGGTGGATGGGTGCAGTATAAATCAGCATGTGAATGCTGTGTGGGTTCAATACCTAGAATAGCTTCCTGTAATCTGCATTACTCCTAGTCCTACTCTTCCTCATCCCAGTACTTGCCTATGAAGCACCTTGCCTCATATGTAAGTACTGGGACAAGGAAGAGGGACGGGGAGGTAAGGCTGGGCCAAGTGGCTGAGCTTAGGGTTGGAGGAGGGTTGTAGGGATAGGGACCGTGCCATGACACGTCCCCTATCCCTCCAACCCTCCTCCAACACTAACCTCAGTTTAGGGGTATGTGGGGGGCGTTCTATCACGTAATCGGCATCCATGATAAAGGAGGCATGATATGAGCCTTTTGGTACAGCATTTCTAGTCCTTTCCTTTCTTAATGTGGCATGACATTTTTACAGGGCATCTCTAATAAAGTAAGCATGATAAGTGTTATTACTTGTCTAGCCTGACATTTGGGGGCAGCCAGTCTAGACATTTCTTACACCATCATGGCATCATTTTCTGGGCATCTATAAATAAGTAAGCATCATATGTTTTATTACGTGTCTAAACTAGCATTTTGTTGCAGCTAGATTAGCCATTTCTTACTGTGGCTTGACATATTGTACTGGGCATCTCTGCTAAAGCAATCCTAGACTGGCATTTGGGTACAGCCAGTCCTTACTGTGGCATTGTATATTTTTCTGGGCAGCTATGATAAAGTAAGCATGATAAGTGTTATTACGTGGTTAAATTGGCATCTTGGTGCTGCCAAGCTAGGTATGTCCTTCTGTGGCATGGCATATTGGACTGTGCATCAATAAGGCTACAGCAAACCTGCTAAGTGTTATTCTGTGTCTGGCCTACATTCGGCAGTCAGTTTTGACATGCTTTCTTACGATGGCATTGCATTTTTAATAGCAAAGCAGTAAGATAGCTCTGCAGGTTGAGCGCTCGCTGATGTGATCTGTGTGTGATCTGCAGGTTGCAGGTTCAAATCCTGGTGAGGCCAACTCAGCCTTTCATTCTTTGGAGGTTGATAATGGGTACCAACTTCTGTTGGGATGGTAATTGTATGTAAATATGAGCTATGTAAAGTGCTTTATAAATATCAATTCATTATCATTAAAGCATTAATGCTCCTATGCACAGAAAGTGACTTGCATCTTTTGGATTTTTGGATACTGTATTGTCGCAGCAACAGGCAATGTATGGGAATATGGAAGTAACTGGCCATAAAATGTTGAAGTGGCATGTCCATGGCAGTGCCTCAGCCTATTTTTCTTTTGTGTGTTTATATTTTATAAAGAAAACTTGAACACATTTTTAATCATACACTTCACAACTCTTAGTTAATTACAAATGGCATTAAATTGCTACAGGCACAACATTCTAAAACATACATTACAGGCATGAATTAATTCAAAACAATACAATATGATACCATCTACTATATACCCATCAGGGCCTCTCTTTTTAACCCCCATGATTACATTTTCCACCTATTCGACAAATTACTCCCTTCCCTGCGTCATTATGGGGGACTTATCGAGAAAAACATTTTGCCCCAACATTTTGTGTATCACCATTAAAATATTCACTAAAGCAATGGTCATTGAGATAGAGTATCCATACAAGAGCCTGGCCCACTTGATATCACTGTTTAAATCCTCTAATCTCCTTATGAACTTTCCCAACTACATTTCCCTGGGCCATGGGGTTGCGTGTCAGCCAATGTTTTAGCGTTTCTGCTTCTCCCGACTTTTTACAGAGCCGACAATTTCTTTCTTGCCAAGAGATCCCTCTTAAGGGACCCACCTTTGTAGGGAGCCTAGTAAGTTAAGAAGAAAGCGCATATATAAATGTAACTATATTTCGGCCCTAGGAAACTCATCATGGTTTTTACTTTTCATGGTGTTTACTTTTTCATCTGTCAATCACCTGCATTCTGCCTCCTTTTTTAAAAAAAAAAACGATTTTAGGTGTGTTCATTTTTTCACCTGTGAACAATCCTGCATTGTGCCTCCTTTTGAAAAAAAATGATTTGAGGTGTGTCTACTTTTTCATCTGTGAACCTCTTGTCTGTTGTAATTCTATTCCTTTCTGGTTTGCATTCATGCCTTTGTGACTACTTCTACTAGGCCTCCTGGTGAGTTTAGCTAGAACTGTGCTGTGCAGCCCCTCTTCTTTCATTCCTCGGCTATCCTGTGCCGCCCCTATGGCTCTCTCCATCTCTCCTATTTTCTCTAACTGCTATACTATCACCTATCCTCCGTCTCTCACGAAGTCTGGTAGGAAAAAGCACACAAAGACATCTTGAGTGCAAACCCTGGACTTCCCATCACAGGCACCTATGTCTGTGCTTCCTCCAGAGATTTTCACTTATATTCTCTTCTATGTCCCCTCTCCAGATCTATGGACCCCCATCTCATCTTCACTCTCTCTCCTTCCTCATCCTCTACTACTAGAGGTGGCACCAAGGGGTAAGTCTTCTTGGCCGGCTTCTCATCCTCACTTTGCTTTGTTAATGTCTATCACACAGGCACTATCCTAGTTCAGGGTCCACAACCCAACCTCCTTCTCTTTGATTGAATCATGCCTTCTCTCATTAACTTCCTTCCTTCTCCTGCATCTCCCCCTTCTACTTTCTCCCTCCTCTGACTGGTGTACCACGCCCCTGTACACCACCTCAGAAAACCTTCAAAGGCACAGACCTCCTCCCCCTGGCGACTGTTAACGTCCGCTCAGCCAACAAACACTCCACTGTCATCTGCATTCTTTTGAAGACACTGACCTCGACATTCTCGCTCTTACCAAGACATGGTTCAATGCCAGCTCAGTCACTGCTTTTGACTGCCTCCCCCCTGAAGGCTTCAAGATCATCTCAGAGCCTCTACCTCACTGCACTGCCTTAATCTTCCCTGAGTGGGGTCCTGGTTTCATCTTACCCACCCAGCTCTACTCTTCCTTTGAGAGCCTGGTTTGAAAGTTGGTCATCTCCCATCTTCACTCTGATCATTGCTACCATTTAGTGGCCTCCAGGTGCCACCACCCTGTTCCTCTCTGAATGGGCTGATTTCTGCTTTTCCTTCCTTTCATCCACCTCCAACCTCCTCCTCCTGGGTGATTTCAACATCCAACTGGACTCTCCTGGCTCTGCTTCCAACCTCTTCACTGACCTCTGCAGCTCCTTACTTTCCCTCTCCATTCTCCATTCTGGGCCAACCCACTCAGCTGGACAAACCCTGAATGCGTGCATACACCATGACCTGTCTCTCTCCCCCTCACTAGTCACCACTCTCTCCTGGTCAGACCATTCTATCCTCTCCTCCCACCTGGGTCACTTTGGCCCTCTGGCCGCACCCCCACCAAAAGCCCTGCAAAACTTGTTCGCCAACATCCGCCCGATGAAACGAGTGTCAGCTGCTGCCTTCACTCCCACCTTCATCCACACCTTACCCCATACCTCTGATTCTGCCTCTGACTCTGCCCTCAGCAGCCTCCACCTTTCCATCACCAATACTCTAGACATTCTTGCTCCAGTCATGAGGATCCGCCTGAAACCTGCCTCTAAGCGTAACACCTGGTACGACTCTGAACTTGCGTCCCTGAAACGAAAGTGCAGGGCGGCAGAACGGAAATGGCAAACCTCAGCTCATCTTCTAAAAAACTGGCAATACAGACTCTCCATTTTTGCCAAGAAAAGAGCCCACATAGAGGCACAGGTTTCCGCTTGCATCCAACAACAGGGCTGAACCTTTCGAGCTCCTGTGGAGTAAAATATAGCCCCTGAATGTCTGAAATAAAAAGACCAGGCCAATCCAGTATTTAAGAGTGAAGCTGACTGGTGCTACCCATTGGAAAAAGCAGGCCATTCCCAAAACACTGCTGTTTCTGACTTAAGACCTAGGACATGAACAGAAATGGGCCTCTTTCAACTTTACCAAAATGAACAGGGGCTCGAGTAAAGGAAAATGTGCCTGAAAACTTAAAATTGCTAGATGTGCCCAATGCATGGCAAAAGACATCTGTGGCTGAAAATGCTGTTTTCATAAAATATGAAAAGCTACACTTTCTACTCAAAGAGACATAAAGCAGCGTGTACAATATCTTTATGCAACACGAGACTGTGATTCAGGAATCCAGGTGAAACCGAGTCTATGACATTTCACAGGAGGGAAAAGAACGTTAATTTTCAACAGCCAAAATGACATTTAATCGAAAGGCTTATTTCATTTTTCATAATTGAACACTGGTGCTCTCTGTTAACTGGCCCGTTTGGTGAAATTCTGAATGTACCTCGGGGTTAATACTGTGGAAGCAAAAACTATATGTTCTAAAAATTTAATTTACTATGCAACTGGGCAAACACAATGCCATGCAAAATGTCAAAGGGTAAAAACCTTTGGTTGATCTAAAGCTGTACTTTGAGAAGCATGGATGCAGAGGGGCATTTTCACTGAAACGAAACTGTGACCCATGACCTGTTGGAGCTGGACCTACCAAGAAGAATGCCTGGTTGTCAATTAGTTGTTGATAACAGGTCCTGCAGAAGTAACCTTGAGGTCAAGCTTTCCATAAAACTGTACATTAATAAGGTTTATGATAAATTAATGTTGTATTATGTTGTTGAATGGATTGTATGTTTTTAATTAAAAAAGGTTCTATATGATTTCAACAAAATCATTTAGAGAGAGGTAGGTTATAACAAAACTATAATAACAGAAAAACATTGATTTTTAAATTATTTTTATTTGGGGCATCCCCCACCCAAGCCCCCAGTTTCCCTATGCTTCTAACCCTACCCCAACCCCCTCCCCACCAGTCTTAACCCCTTACACTACCCCCATATATTGAACAAAAAATTGTGCTTTCTTTTTGTTATTATAGTTTTGTTATAGCCTACCTCTCTGTAAATGTTCTCATTATAATCACTGGATACAAACCAAAATTTGGATTGTAATTTGTTCAATGAATTGTATTTTTAAATGTCAGCAATAAAATTTCTTCTGAAAAAAAAGCAAAAAATGTTTAAACTAATTTTGTATTGAATAAACTCTATAGAATTGATGAGCACGGTCACAACCCCGTATGTCTACAGTTAAGTGTCAATGGATAAATGTTGATGCTCCTCATGTGTGCTTTCATATAGCTAATTTGACAGCCTGTGTTTTGAGGAATGATACAGTTGTTTTTTTGGCTCCCCTGTGTGGGTTACAGAGTTGGTTGGATACAGAATATCTATTTTTTTATTTATTCAAAGTTGTGGGTTAAAACATAAACAAGTAGTGTAATAAAACATACAGTAAGTGCACAGACATTAGCTATTCCCCTTCCTTTGTTAACAGCTACTGGTATTACCTATTTAATACAGCCAATTGTCCACCAGCAAATATCTTGTCGGAGAACTTGATGCAAAAACGTGTAGATGCCATCAATTAGCTTTCTTTTGTGCCTGAACATGCTTTAAATATGCCTTCAACTGCACCCTCACTATTTCACAAGTATTTGGCTAGTATTGAAACGCTGTGAACTCAGGCAGAGACCAAACCCAAAAATGACCCTGGGAATCTATAATTCTTGCAGCAGAGGAATATCCCGTATCACTCTCAATTGTTGGGTGTTCAAACACTCCAGGCTCCAACAAACCTTTGTGTCGAGGCACAAAAGAGCAACGCAACACTGCATGAAATGGAGTACCTGAAGTAAAGTAATTAAGTACACAGAGGCCCGCATATCACTTACAAAAGAACACAAATGTACATTTGATTCAACTGATGTTGTCACATAAGCCGCTTGACCTATTTGAGAATTTCCAACTCGTTTGATTAAGAGCTTGAAGAAGTTAATGCAAGAGGTGGCGATTAAGGTGGTGATTAAGAAGCTTCATTAAATGACGGGTATACACCGGGGAAAGAAAGGTGAGAGTGCCTGGAGATTGATGTGTGAATGGCAAAAAAAGCTTTTTAAAAATGGCTTGGATGAATCTGCATTAATGTAAGTAGTCTGTGACCATGATTGAAATATGTGTGTCCCACCCAGTGGTCGAAGTGTATGAAAGAAAGTAGTGGAACTATGTTCCCTGCTGGCCCGCCTCCGCTCCCCACAAACCCCATTGCAACGCCCCCTCTCACGCACAATACAAACCCCAAACAAATGCGCCTGCTGTTTAAGGGAACGTTCAGTGCAGTGCACTGAAAGTGCAAGTTTCAGCTGCTTTCTACACTTCTATTTTAAAAAGAAACAATTTTGGAAAAGCTTCGTTTTAAAATAAAAGTATAGGAACAGTAAAACTTTATTTAAAAAAGTAGAGGAGCACCGCTCCCAACCGCTGCCGCCCACTTCTACCAACGGTCCCACCGGAGTCTTAGGGTTCTTCGCCAGGCTAGCTACATTGTTAAAAAGCTTGGTTAGACCAGCCTCGTATTGTTATGCAGTGACTAAATAGAGGCTCTAAAACAAGTCATATAAGGTTTGTACATTTTTTTAGAAACCCTTGTTATTGAGAAGGATAAAAAACCACAGCCAGGCAGGGGTTAGTTGTAATCTATAAATTAAAGGCTTCTTATGGGCTTCAAAATAAAAATAAATAATTTGCAGTACAGACTATCTCTCCTGAATCTAGAACATTTTGCACAGCCTTTGTTATTACAATTAATGAAAGCTAGTGTACACTGTTGGTCGGCCCAGCATTGTACTGTCCCCGGTAGTCATTAGATATCAATCATTGAGGGCAATTAGATTGGGAAGAGTCAAGTCACAAGCCAGCTGAACATATGAAAGTCCATTATGTAGCACTGGGTTCAAGGCTGAGTTCTGCTCCAAGTGTGCATAAGCTTCAACCACAATTAAAATTGATTCTGTGCGGGGGGGGGGGCGCTGTTGAGCAGCCTGAAAATGGCTGCCTAGTCACAGAGCTCCGCGTGGACTTGACACGGATCCGGCCGTATCAGCAGTCCTCTTATGCATCAAAGTCTCAAACTGGTCTGAAATATTGTTAATACCCTGCTGGATGTCCGATCCTGAGCCTGACTGTGTCCGGACTTCAGAAGCCCTGCAGTGACTGCCGACTGTTTGCGGCCTGACCACGTGGGTGGAGTCCGGTGCCGCGTATCATCCGGCTTTGGGCTACTCCTTGTTGCAGCGGCAAGGGGCTTCGCCTGCTGTCGGCAGTGCGCCGGAAATCTCCCCACTTGAGCCCTACGCACCAGCGGGTCCCGCCACGCCCCGCCCTGAGCCTGTGGCGACATAAGCATTGGAACGTGCCGCGGCCAGGCAGGTGCATCTACACCCGGACTGGCTCCTCGGATAGTGCCGCGGGCCGGCCCTGCTACCCTGGGGACTCCGACCCTCTGCAGACCGGGGTTTGCACCATCGGGCCGCGTGCACAGCATCCCTGGCGGGCCACGGTTGGGCCCCCTCACCCTCTGGTGCCATCTGTGTGTCCCGCAGCCGGACGCTGACGGAGCCGGGAGGCTACACCCCGCGAGCTGGGAGGAGCGCGCTCACAGGGCAGGTGAGGAGCTGGGGGGCACAGAATTGAGTGTGCATGTGCTGTTGGAGCTGCCGGCTATCCCACTGGTCCATCACTTCTCAGGATACCATCCCTGGCGTGAGCCTGGGCCTGCACCTCCATGTCCCCTTGAGGTGTGTGTGGGCAAAGTAGAGACTTGGCCCGTCTCTTCATCATCTGGCCCCAACTGACTGGACCGGGCCTTGCGTGGTGTTGCTGTGTCTGGCCCCCCTGCCTCATTAGCTAGGGAAGCTTGGCTGGACTAGCAGGGCCTCAGGCCCCATATGTCTGTGTGCTTGACTGCCTGAGGGGCCCGCAACCCCGATTCTTCAATGTTCAAGGGCTGCTGATTACTGGATACTAAATTCCCGCCACTGTCACCCATCATTATTTCTGGGGTGAGTCAGCACAGCATACCGCTACCCTGTACACCCAGCGACGAAGGGCTGGAGCAGCCGCTGGCCCCACGGCGTCTACACCATAGTCCTATTGACACTTTAACTTTGTACTCCGACACTGCTGACCCCTAGTGCCCCTGCCTGACGCCCCTGCTGCCCCATCCTGCATTTGCTGGGCACCACTGCACCGGGCTGTGCCTCTGCGTTCCACATCGCATCAGGCTTCGCCTACTGGGACGCCTCAGCACCACGTCCTGCACCAGAAATGTCTAACAGATCTCGAGGGGCCAATAAGGTGGGGGTGATGGATAAGTTTGCAAAGGCAACATTGAGAGCTGAGCTCGGGTCTGCATCATCCATCCAGAAGGACCCTGATTCCAAACCACAGCCCAGCGCCGTGACCACTGATCTCCCCACAATGATGGAATCGATGGCCAAGAACTTTGCCTCCTTCCAAGAGAAGCTGGACCATATTAACACCAACGTTGCTTCACTTAAATCACGGGTTGGCCAAGCTGGAACTAGGATCACGGAGGCAGAGAACAGAATCAGCGCAAATGAGGATGGCCTACACACTCTTCAGGATACAGTTGCCACCCTGAACCGAGACATGAAGATCGTGAAACCAAAGTGTGACGATTTGGAATCCCGCTCGCGTAGGAACAACCTACACATCATCGAGGTCCCAGAGAATGCCCTCAAGGGGTGCATGGAGTTGGCAGTCGAGAACTTACTCAAAGAACTATTGGGCAACCCTTCCTTGTCCCCATACTTCACGGTCGAACAAGCCCACCCCAGGCCTATCATTGCTAGAATCCACAATTATCGAGCTAGGGACCTCATGAACTGCGCCTCGACTCACACACCAAACAAATATTCCCCGACTTCTCTGTCAACGTGCAACAGGAGAGGCGCCAGATCATTGGCATCAAAAAATTGTTAAGAGAGCGCAACGTCCCCTATGCAATATTGTTCCCGGCACGGCTTAAGATTACCTATAAGGAAAAACTGTACTTTTTTACCGTTCTGGAGGAAGCTGTGAAGTTCATAGAGTCTCAGATACCACTTCACAATCCAATAGGGACCTCATGGACAATGACTGAACACTAGCTAGCTAGACTACACGTAATTTGGTCTTCAACGTTTGCTTCCTAATGGGATGAGGTAATAAAGGCCTACTGATCCGCATACACATATGCACCCGATTCCAGCGGCAGTAGCATCAAGATGGTCCCCTTCTGGAAGCCACTATCTGCTCCTCTCCCTACGCTGTTCAATTTGGCATTGGCTTGTACTCGCTTCTGAACTTTAACCAATTGGTCTCATGTCACTGGGATCCGACTGTCTATGGGTATGTTGCTTAATTCTTCGTCCAAGCCCTGTCTTTAGATACGCTTGCTGGTGTTGTGTAATATGCGATTGCTATGTGTACCGCTGACTCATGTACTGCCATGGTACTTCATGTTCCCTGCTTTGTTTATGTGTCAACCACACGGTAACAGCGCGCCCCGTTGTGGTTGCAATGTTCACTTTCTTAGGGTTATGGTGGGGTGTTGGCCCCTGTTGGGCCAGTAGCGTGGTAGATCCATGTTGGGACTCACCCGCTTACCCCTGTTCTACGGTAAGAGTTGGTACAATGGGGAGGGGAGAGGTTGGGAACACTACCTGCCAGAATGGGGTGGTGAGGGAGGAGGGAGGGGTTGAACGGGGAAGTTTTATTGGAAAAGGTGGAGGCAGGCTAGCATATCACGCTGCATCGGGGTGCTTTCAGAGTGGCACCATTGGCTGCAAATACATATTGCGACGACAGAGCTGGGATGTTCCCCCTAAACGTCTGAAATGCCCACTACCGTAATGTCCTGGAATGTCCGGGGGTTGAGTAATCACACTAAGGGACGGAAAATCATGGCCTATGCCCACAGACACGGTTGCAAGATGTTACTCCTACAAGAAACGCACTCTAAAGGCCCCCTGGCAATGAGTATGGCACCGTCATGGAGTCCCAACAGGTATTCTACTTCCTATTCCACTCGAGCCAGAGGCGTGGTGACAATGATCCATAAATCTGTAAAATTTGTTCTACACAAGAGTTATATTGACCCCGAGGGCAAGTACATTATACTACATTGTACAATTACAAACAGAAAATACCTTCTAGTGAACACATATGGTCCCATTGTGGACTCCCCCAACTTTATGGATTCGGTAGCAGCTCTACTGTTGGGCTATGTAGGGGTCCAGATCATCTGGGGAGGAGATATGAACTTGATACTAGACAATAGGCTGGACAGGACTGGGACCGCTCCCAGACCTCTGTCTGGTGCTGCACGCAGGCTGCAGGTACATAGCGCCACACTTGACATCCAAGACGTCTGGAGGATATTACACCCGCAACTACGTGAATACACTCATTATTCCCCCCTCCACGATAGCTCTGCCAGGATTGATATGTTCCTAGTGTCAAATGGGGTGATGGGTAGGGTGGGTGGAGTGCAAATCCTTACTCGTACCCTTTCTGACCACGCCCCAATCACCCTATTGCTGTAACTGGGGGTGCCTGCCCCAACATGTAACACATGGAGATTCAAGTCTGCCGCCCTACAAGACATTGGGCCTCATTACGAGTCCGGCGTTAACCGAGGCGGTAAAACCACCTGGTTACTGCTGGACTTGTATTACCATTCCGCCTCTGTGATTCCCGGAATTACCGGGGCATTACAACCCCGGTTTTGCGGGAATCACGGAGGCGGAATGGTGTTAATCCCCATTCCCATTGAGTCCTATGGGACTCAATGGGAATGGGGATCATGGAAACACCGGCAGCATCTCGTAATGCTGCCGGTGTTTCCTCGTCCGCCTGCAGGCGGGCGGTGCTAAACCCGCCAGGTCAAACCTGGCGGGAACATCACCTCCCGCCTGCAGGAGTCAGGATCAGGCGGTCCAGAAACAACGGTGGCGGCGGGTTTACCGCCACCGTTATTTCCGGACCGCCTGATTTGTAATGAGGCCCATTGAGTTTAAGGCTGACATCATAGCTGAAATTACGCCTATTTTGAGCATAATACTCCTCAGGCCACTAACATTGGTGTCCGTTGGGACACCTTCAAAGCCTACATCAGAGGAATGTCCATATCGAAAGAGGCGGGAGTACTAAAGACAATAAGAGCAGACCTCAGTCGCTCCGAGTCCAGACTTCGACAGCTGGAACGGGAATATTCAGCATCAGTTGACCCTGCCACCCTTGCCCTTATTAGTGAGGACCTTCAATCATTTAATGAACATGCCACCAGGGAAGTCCAATATTTCAGCTGTCCACAGGCCGCACAGAGGTATGGATAGGGCGATAGACCCGGCAAGACATTGGCTACCTTGACAAGGGGAGAGTGGGGACAGGCCCAGATTACCTGTGTCAAGGATGGTCAAGGCATTGCACAATGGTCTGACCAGCAGATACTGGACATCTTCACTGACCTTTATACAGACCTCTATTCCCAACCCCCAGAACATAGTGAACGGCACATGAGGGATCTCCTCGACCAGATACCCACGGCATGTATCTCCCCCGCAACAAGGAACCAATTAGATTCCTCGATTCTACTAGAAGAAATAGTTGACGCCATATCAAATCTTCCCAAAGGTAAGGCGCTGGGTCTTGACGGGCTCACAGCCGAATTTTACCAGGAACACATAGCTATACTGGCTCCCAAGGTACTGGAGGTATGGGACGAATCACTCCGTGTGTCCGCCCTCCCCGCAACCTTGCGTGAGGCCGTTATAACGGTACTTCTCAAACCTGGTAAACCCAGCGATGAATGCGGTTCTAACAGGCCCCTCTCACTCATGAATCTGGACACTAAGAACTTCGCCAAAGTAATAGCGAACTGGTTCCTCCCAGTTATGACATACATAGTCCATGAGGATCAGGCAGGCTTTGTACCTGGAACATCCACTTCCCACAACATTAGGAGTTTGCTCAATGTCATGGCTCAAATTGATCAGGGCTCGAATGCTGTGGCGGTCACACTTGACGCCCAAAAAGCATTTGATATGGTATCCTGGAAGTACATGTGGTTAGTGCTGGAGACGATGGGCATAGGCCCCAACATGATCAGATACATCAAACCATTATATGCTTCTCCAGTGCCCAGGGTTCGAGTCAACTCCCTAACGTCCACTCTGATCCCGCTCTTCAGGGGCACCAGACAGGGCTGCCCATTCTCCCCGATTCTCTTCGCTCTGGCGATAGAGCCAATGGCAGATCACCCTAAACTGGCTAGCAGATGCTGACTGTAACCTCTCCCTGACACACATCACACCGTGTGCATGAACCGATCATCACCTTATCACTTTCTCTTTACCCAGAACTGCTCCCAAAATGACACCACCCTCCAGGACACCTCAAATAATCTCCAGAAACAATCGCAACATCACCATAGAAAACCTTAGACCACTCCTCACGCCCATCTCCAAAGCCAACCTCCCCACTCAGAATGACAACCCCGCCACCCTGGTAGACCTTTACAACAACACGTTGGAACTAGCCCTCAACCAGATAGCTCCACTCAAACAACGTAAAGCCAAACCCATGGCCCATACCAACAAATGGTTCTCAGCAGAACTAAATGCTCTCCGTAACATTAACAGAACTGCAGAATCTAGCTGGAGAAAAGCTCCCTCTCCTTCCACAAAAGACAATGGGCCTCATTACGAGTCCGGCGTCCTATGGGACTCAATGGGAATGGGGATCATGGAAACACCGGCAGCATCTCGTAATGCTGCCGGTGTTTCCTCGTCCGCCTGCAGGCGGGCAGTGCTAAACCCGCCAGGTCAGACCTGGCGGGAACATCACCTCCCGCCTGCAGGAGTTGTGATCGCCCGCCATGGAAACAACGGTGGCAGCGGGTTTACCGCCACCGTTGTTTCCATACCAGGCGATTTGTAATGAGGCTCAATTTCTCTACAGCTGCCTCCACCTACAAATCTGCTATCTTAAACGCTAAAAAAGAGATTTACAACATGAGAATACTCAATGCTAAATCCGGCACAAAAGAATTATTCTCTATACTAAGAGAACTTGAATCACCATTACCACCCTCAGAGGACTGCACTAAAGACAAGGCCTGGTGTAATAATATCCAGCTAGCCCTCTCTAACAAAATCGCCCTTCTACAAGCAAAGATCGAAGCCAAAAAAGCCAACCTTGCCGCTGAAGACAACCTTAATAGTAAAATAGACCTCACCTTCCCCAACTGCCCACCTTTTCACTTCTCCCCAGTCACTGAGGAGGAAGTAATTAAGATAATCGCTAGCCTTAAACCATCTAATTGTAAAGGTGACTTGTACCCCGCGTCTGTCATCAAGGACGGAGCCAAAGACCTAGCTCCTCTCATCACCTCATTGATCAATTCTTCCTTCAAGAATTCAGTGGTCCCCAATTACCTCAAAGAAGCGTGGGTCCTCCTCCTTCTCAAAAAACCCAATCTAGACCCTAACATCCCCATAAATTACAGACCTATCACAACAGTCCCTTTTCTCCTCAAAATATTAGACAGAGCAGCCTACCTCCAAATACAACAACATTTGGAAGAAAATAACCTCCTAGGCCTACGACAATCCGGCTTTAGGCCTAGGCATGGGACAGAAACCGCCCTCCTGGATCTAAAAATCCAAATGGATGAAGCCAAAGACAAGGGCAATCTGGCCATTTTGCTCCTGTTGGATCTCTCCGCTGCCTTCGATCTGGTTGACCACCAGATCCTTACTCAACACCTCTCTTCGGCTGCCGCATTCTCCCAGAATGCCACCAATTGAATTCAGTAATTTCTGTCTGACAGCTCGACTAGGGTCTTCGCCCCTTCAGCGGCTGCTGACCCTATCCCAATCCAATGTGGAGTCCCCCAAGGTTCTTGTATCTCTCCCACACTCTACAACATCTTCACTAAGCTTCTCTTTGACCGTCTTAACGATCTGGGTGTCAGCTACACCAATTACGCTGACGACACCCAGGTCCTCATCACACTCACTGGCTGCTATGAAGAAGATGTTGCAAAGTTAAACGAAATCTATCTAGAAATTAAAGCCTGGATGGCCACACATAGGGCCTCATTCCGAGTAGGGTGCTAAGGGATACCGGGCACCGTTAAGGAGACTGGTGCCGGTAATCCCTTACCGCCCTACTATGAGGTCCCTTAGCGAGTCCCGCTACCACCATACTCTGAATGAGGCTCATAGTCTTTGCCTCAATGACGATAAGACGGAACTGCTTATCGTTGGATCCCAGGCCCGCCTCAATAAATTGGACTCCAGTTATCAATCCTTCACCATTGTTGGTAACATTATAAAAGTATCCAAAGAGGTCAAAACATTAGGTGTGTATCTCGACTCCACTCTTTCACTGAAAAAACAAATAAATGCCACCATCTCATCTACCACTTACACCAATAAACTTATCAATGCCTGCAGACCTTTCCTATCCCCCTCCAGTTGTCTCACCTTAGCCAGAGCGCTGATACTGTCTAAACTAGACTATTGTAACACACTCTTCCTGGGCATCACGACGATAAATCTGAACAGACTCCAGATTCTACAAAATAACACCTTAAAATGCGCTCTTAACCTCCTGCGTAAGGCTCACATCTCCACGGCCAGCAAAGAAGCCCATGGGCTCCCCATCCGTGACAGAATTAAGCTAAGAACCCTTGTCATTACACACAAGTGCCTGTCACTAACTGCCCCACGCTACCTATCTGACAAATTCTCTAGACGCAGCACTTCCAGACCCACCAGAACCCCCTATCTGCACCAACTAAAAATCCCCAAATGTAATCTAAAAACAGCAGGAGGCTCCAGTTTCCCTGTTCTTGCAGCTCAATGCTGGAATACCCTCCCTTTCGCTATCAGATCCGAAGCTTCCTTCTGGCCATTCAGAGCCATGGTGAAATCCTGGCTCTCTACCTAACACGTTGCCACTCATTTACGCACATTCCTGTCTCCAACATTTTCTACCGTACTACCTAACCATATCCTGAAACGGACCATCATGTAACCCGGTCCTCATGCTCTATTGTATTTGCTATTCTCATTGTACCCCTCTGTGTAACATTGAATGTATGTACCCTTTTTGTGTTGCGCAACGATATGTAACTATGTTGTCCATATGATTATGCGCCCAGCTACCTGAGGGTTAGGCCGCGCTTTTTAATTAAACACACTAAACTAAACATCAGAGCATGCCACTCTCGCAAGGGAATACGACTGAAAGACACCCCGAGATCATATCCCTCTATGAAGATGATGTATTATTGTTTATCAGGGACCCCACTATCCACCTCGATCCAATCTTGAGAGACATCACCCGCATAGGAACTCACTCCGGATTCACAATCAATTACTCCAAATCTGAGGTCTTTCCACTCACTAGCTCAACCCAATAACCTGTCACCGAATACCCACTCCGCTGGTCACCTGGCGGGATTAAGTACCTGGGGGTCCAGGTGTCCCTAACCAAGAACACATTGCTAGCGGACAACTACCTGGCTGCGGCGCAGTTAGCCGAGACCAAAATGGCACGTTGGTTTCTTTGTTTGTTTGTTTATTTTATTTGTATAGCGCTCCAGACCCAGGGGTATATAGGCACTCAAGGATATGGTTACAGGATACAGGTATATACATTTGGAACAATTGTGCAGAATTTATACAATTTACAAAATACAGTTATTGCAAAGGAGTTATGCATTATATAATATGTACACAGGAATGATACAGAAGCTAGTATCAACAGACGCAGGGTGGTAGTGAGTGAATGCTGGGGGTATGTGTATGAGGTGTCCAGAGTGACCTGAGGTGGTGTTAGTTTTTTTTCAGTAGCCCGTTGATAACCTGGGTTCTAAATGGTTGAAAGGTTGAGATGGATTTGATGTCCAGTGGAAGTGTATTCCAGAGTTGGGCGGCTAGAACCGGGAAACTGGTTCCGCCAGCTCTTTTTAGGGTGTATTTGGGCACCATCAGGCATAGTGTGTTGGTGGATCTGGTGATTCTGGTAGCAGGTTTCATGGTGAATTTATTGGTTAGATAAGGCGGGGCAAGGTGATTCAGGGCTTTGTAAGTAAGACAAATAGATTTTAGGTCGATTTTTTGTTGAATGGAGAACCATTTACATGATTTTCTGATAGCAGAAGTATGTTCTCTCCGGGGAATATTAAGAGCAGCTCGGAGTGCGTTGTTTTGGAGGACCTGCAATTTGTTAATTATGGATTTGTTTGCGCCTACATATAAGCCGTTGCAGTAGTCCAGTTTGGACTGTATAAGTGCTCTAGCTAAAGTGAGGCAGCTGTTGGTGGATAGCAGAGGTCTGCAAGCACTGATCAGCTTACCTGTGTAGGCAGTGGCTGAGGCGATCATGTTGATTTGTTTAGAGAGGTTGGTATTGGTATCTAGATAGAAACCGAGGGTTTTTACACTTTTAGCGATGGGTATAGTGTTACCATCAATAATGAAGCTATTGTAGCTGGGGCTGAGTTTCAGGAGGGTGTTGGGGGAGCCGACAAGGAGCAGTTCAGTCTTATCATCATTCAGGCAGAGGCCATGTGTGGCCATCCATGCCTGAATGATGGTGGAGACTTCATTGATCCGGCCGACGTCAGAGTTGTAGTTACCGGATAGAGTTAGGAGTATCTGGGTGTCAGCTGCATAGTTGGTGTAGGTGACACCTAGATGGTCCAGCTTGTCGAATAGAGGCTTTGTAAATATGTTATACAAAGTAGGCGAAACACAAGAGCCTTGTGGGACACCACATGTGATGGGTATCGGGTCGGCTGCTGCTAACGGGCAGAAGACACGCATGGTCCTGTTAGCAAGGAAGGATTGGATCCAAGTGACCGCAGAGTGGGAGAAGTGTGCTGCCAAAGACAGGTGGTTGCATAAGATTTTGTGGTCAACCAAGATAAAGGCTGCAAAGAGGTCTAAGAGAAGAGGGGCATTGGGAAGCTGGGAAGCTTTCACTCATTAAGATGGTATTGCTCCCCAAGCTATTGTATACATTCAGTAACATACCCATTTGGCCGGGTAGGGAATAATTTACAAGATTACACAAATTGTGCGCGCAGTTCCTGTGGCACTCTGGGGCGGTGTGCTAAAAATGGTCGGATATGACACTTCCATATGAAAGAGGGGGATTTACCGCCCCTGACCTGTTGCTGTACTGGCTGGCGGCACAGGCTCAATACGCCTCCCATTGGTATCCTGGGTTCCGATCTCGCCCACATGTCAAGCTGGAGATCCGGGCAGCAGCCGACATTAATGTAATGACACTAATATTACACCGGCAGTACGCACCGGACTCGCCCATCGACCCAGTCAGAACCGCCGTACATTCCTGGGGCCGATTATTCAGTGCCGCGGCTGAACAACTTCCCTACTACAAGTGGCTCCATGTCTGGAGGTTCCCTGGGCTGGAACCTACCCACGACCCGACCACGGCGCGTCATTGCGGAACCCTGAGCTACCATGCACTAACTTACTTCTATCCTGATGGAGCGGTTCATAAACCCACAGACATGGAAGCCGGGCCATTCCAGGTCGACACTAGAATTCCTGCAGTATTATAGGCTTCGCGCTGCCTTCCGTGCTGACTGGCTGGATTTCCCCAACGAGCGCCCTGACTCTCCAGGGATTACATATATCGCGAACTCGGGGGAGCCCGTGGCGTTGTCTCCTCATTATATAAATTGTTACTAACGAATGCCCCGACCTGACCCTCTGGGGCGCGCAGTGAGTGGGCAAATGAACTGGGCCTTGAGATTTCTGACCACCTATGGGGGAAAATGTGCACGCATACTAATAGAGTTTCCCTCAATTTCTGCTACCGTGCCATGCAATACAAACTGTTGAACAGGCTGTACTACACTCCCCTCCGGATCTCTAAATTTGCTCGCACCATCCTGCAATCCTGCCCTCGCGGTAAGGCGGTGAATGCGGACCATCTACATATGTTCTGGGAATGCCCCAAACTGGCAGAATTTTGGGAAAGAATTTTAGGGACACTATCCGAGATCAGTGACACTAGCATTGACCCTGACCCGATGGGAGTCCTGTTTGGGGTGTGGGAGGCTGAAGGGGTAAATGTATGGCCACATTTTTAAATATAAGTTGTATAGTGGCCATGAAATGCATTCTTCAAAACTAGAAGAGTCCCGCTACCCCTACTTTTCAGAAATGGCTAAATGTACTTACTTGTTCTCGAAACTGTGAAGAAGAGTACCTCACTATGCTTCCTACTCACTCACGCCCTAAGAACATTTGGACTGCATTCAACAGCTACCTTCACAGCCAAGAGGAGAGCACATCCGAGAGTGGCTCCTCCTCGATTTCACAATGACATGTTTATACCTTGTGGTGCATTCGAATTACTGCTCACCCACCTGTTGTAAAGCTGACTCTGTAATAGCTGTATTACTCCATATGCACATTGAGTGTTTTGCTCACCCTGATGTACGTGTTGCTGTATGCCTCTGCTGACAAAAATAAAAGTTTTTTTTTAAAAAATGGATTCTGTGCTACTGTAAATGAGTACACTTCTATGCAAGTGGCCAGGGAGTTCATGTGACCCAAAAGCCAAGCCAATCCAAAATTCAGAGGAAAGAAACGTATACAGGCATTGCAAACAATTTGTGGAGCGGGCTTGGCCTGGCCTCTGTTTTTCAATTCAGCACATTGTTAGAATTTTTCAGGAAATAAATTGCATTGAATCAAGGGGTTCTCAGCCTTATTTTAGTGGATAAGTGGATAAAAGCACTACCTCCACCCTCCAAGTTAGCGGACACAAACCCTGGGCCTACCTCAACGGGTGTTTGCTGCTCCCATTGTACATAACAGTATATACGCACTCATAAACTTCGACTACAGACTGCCTTTTTCTGTGTTTTGCTGCTTGCAGAAGGGAAAACAAAAACAACAAAAGTTACAAAAAAAGAAAATGTGCTTGCAGAGGAGGGATTGAAATCTGGCTGCTACATTTTGTAGAGAGTGGACTAGCAACTTCCCAAAGAACTTCGTAAGCATGAAGCTTATGGACTAGATGTGCATTAGGAGCTCCTCAGACATCACCACGAGCTGGACTAAATGTTTTTGCACGGGTACCAAGCTTTCCATATACTGCGGCCTATAGAATAGATGAGGGTTAAGAGATCGTCAGACATCGCCATGATCTCGGCTAAATGTTTTTGCACGGGTACCAAGCTTTCCATATACTGCGGCCTATAGAATAGATGAGGGTTAAGAGATCGTCAGACATCGCCATGATCTCGGCTAAATGTTTTTGCACGGGTACCAAGCTTTCCATATACTGCGGCCTATAGAATAGATGAGGGTTAAGAGATCGTCAGACATCGCCATGATCTCGGCTATATGTTTTTGCACGGGTACCAAGCTTTCCATATACTGCGGCCTATAGAATAGATGAGGGTTAAGAGATCGTCAGACATCGCCATGATCTCGGCTAAATGTTTGTGCATGGGTACCAAGCTTTCCATATACTGAAGCCCATAGGCTAGATGAGCATTAAGAGATGTTCAGACATCACCATGAGCTCACCTAAAGGTTTGTGCATGGGTAAATCATTTTCCATATACTGAAGGCTATAGGGTAAATGAGCGTTAAGAGATCTTCAGACATCACCATGAGCTCGGCTAAGTGTTTTTGCATGGGTAGCAAACGTTCCATATACTGAAGCCTATAGGCTAGACGAGCGTTAAGAGATCTTCAGACATCACCATGAGCTTGGATATGTGTTTGTGCATTTGCCGGGAATGTGAAATCGTGGACTTGACTGTTGTTGTTACACTTGCTGCTAGGTTTGTTAAACTTGGAGTATACCAGATTTATCACCCAGGAATATACTGCAATGATCACTTTGGGAATATGCTGAAATTCTGATAACAAACGGGGAATGTCAAGCTTACAGGATACTGGCATTGTGCAACCGGGAAGCGCTGTGAAATTATAAAAATGGTAGTGGACTGGGATTGTGCAAACTTGGAATGTAGTGGTGGTGTAAAACAGAGAGTTTTCTGATGTTGTCAACATTGGAATATACTGGGATTGTCAAATTGAATACACTGTGGTTGGACAAGCTGGGAAATCACTGTTATTGTGCAAACTGGGAATGTGGTGGTATTGTGAATAATGGATGTATACTGGACTTGTTTGTAGTGTTATACTGAGCAAAAGGTAATATACTGGAATTGTCAAACTCGTTTTAGTCTAGGATTTGGAAAAACATGGAGAAATCTAGGTAGTCCAACTAGGAATCCACAGCCATAGTGCATTTGGATTATCCTGGGATTCCGGGACATCGCGTGAATAGAGGGCATTAGAGCAGTAACCCTCCATTATGCACAGGCCATCACGGTGTCTTGCAGAGCATTCATCCGTCATAGATTTGACAGCTCTGCATGACAAGCCATCTTGTGCATGCAGGGACAGACAAATGCCCCGAGATGTGGCACCAACGTATATGCGGACCTGCAGAGGTGCAGGTGATACCATTTATCCCTGGCCGAAGGAGGTCTTGAGGAAGTCAAATTTAGTGTCCCCTCATGCACAGAAGAACAAATGTTGATGCACCAAACCTGAGCTCTCGTAGCATCATTTGGGACCAATTGAGGAAGGACTCTGGAAGGGTCAACTTCCCTCTCTGTTTACTGTTTCCCAGCATGGACACGGAGCTGTAGAAGCCAGAGGAGATGAGAGGAGCCAAGGGACCAGAGAGAAACCTGTGCTTTTAAACAAACTTTGTGTGTGTGTGTGTGTGTGTGTGTGTGTGTGTATGTGTGTTTTTGCATGTGTGTGTGTGTGTGTGTGTGTGTGCGCGCACGCGCTCGCATGTGTGTGTGCATGTCAGTATGCCTGTATGGGGAGGTAGGGCTCATGGTGCATGTGGTGTTGGTTTCTGTGCGAGTGCAGGTGTGTGTGTGGGTGAGGGGTCTGGTGCAAGGGAGTCTGGCGGGTAAGGTAAGCAGGGGGCAATGATGGGGCTGTGAGAGTGACATCGAGCAGAACTCGCCACTGTGGAGCAATTTGGAGTAGAACGCCATTCGGGGGTGGGGGACAAAGTGGTTCAGAATTCAGAACTGAGGGACATTTTGGAGCAGAGTTTGAAACTGAGGGTGTAAATGGGACAAACATCAACAGTGGGGTGGCATGTGGGGCAGAACCTAGCACTGAAGGGATATTGGGGAAGAACTCATCACTGGGGGCTGGGAGGGCTGATGTAGGATACTCCAGTGGGGGACAATTACACTAGATGTCAGCACAGAGCCTCCAATTGATTTTTTTTATTTATTGATTATTTATAAGGCGCACTATACAGCAACATGGTGTTTTCAGGCGCCAAAAAACAACAATGGGGGAAGGGGGAGGAGGGGAGATAAACAACATTAGTACCCGGCGAGAGTCAAGCAGAATACAACACGCATTCTGATTGGCTCTCGTCGGGTCCTTACCCGGCCGACTTCTCCTCGGCAGGGGGCGTGGCAGCCCCTCAGCCAATGAGGAGGCTGGAAGTGGGGCCATCCCCGCTTCGAGCCTCCCCGCGGCTGAGAGGCTGCCTTCGCCCCCGGCCGGGGATTTGGGTAAGGCTTTTTTTTTATTCCCTTTCCTCCCTCCTCTCCCCCACCCTCACTTACCTTCTTGTTCCTGCTTCCCCAGTGAGGAACGAGGGAAGCCTTCAGCCATGTGGAGACTCGGAGCGGGGCCATCCCCGCTCCGCACCTCCACACGGCTGGAGGCTTCCCTCGTCCCTCGCCGGGGACGCAGGTAGGTTTTTCATTTTTTAACTTTTTTTAAAACTTTTTTTTTATTCCCATCTCACTCCCGCCCTCCCAACCCACTTACCTTCTTTTTGATCCTTTTTCAGGAGCCGACGTGCTGGGAACACTTGTGTTCCCAGCACGTCCGCTCCCGATGGCCGCCATGGAAAGGGAAAACTGACTCCGTTTTCCCTTTCCATGGCGGCCATTTTCTAGGTCGTTTCTTTTTTTATTATTTTCTGTCCCGAAACGCTGCCTCGTTTTGGGACAGAAAAAAATTCTTTTAGTGCCCCGGTCATGCACATAATGCAGGCCGGGGTACTAATAGCAATATGACCCGAGCGGCAGGGGCATTACCGACTCAGGTAATGCCCCGGGGCCTTCATTGAGGCCCTCGCTTCGCTGGGGCCTATAACTATGGGCCCCGGGGCATTACCTGAGTCGGTAATGCCCCCGCCGCTCGGGTCATATTGCTTAAATAATGGCCCTATTATGCCTTGCGACATTTGGATTGTGCAAGTGCAGCAACAAGAAGTGCAGGGGGCATGGGAGTGGTGGAAGGGGGCTAGGGGTGACAAGTGAGTGGGCAGGGAAGGGGGCATAGAAAATGCAAGGGGGGAGTGGAAGAAGGAAGAAGGGCCCAGGTACTAGGCAAGTGCTGGGGGAAGCCCAGTGGGGCAAGTGCCAGGGGATGCCGGGGACCGACCACTGTCTAAGTGCGAGGAAGTGGGGTGGATCAGACTCCGGAAGAATGCTCAACCCACTAGGTTAGTCAGAACAGCAGGGCAGTGCTAGTTTGGTGAGTGCTGGTATAGACTGGGCGAGGAGGGCCCGGTGCCCTGTAAGACTCATAAGGGAACAGGCTGGCAGTCGCAGCGGAAGTTGAGGGCATTAGCAAGGGAGGGTAAAGGGAAGGAAGTAGAGACGAGCAGGGTCTTAAGAAGCTTCCGGAGCTTACAGTGGTCCGGCTCAAGTCTGAGGGGGGCAGGATGGCCATTCCAGACGGAGGCACGTGCCGAAGAGAGAAACTTTCCCCCACCCTCTGCTTGGAAAAAAATACCTCTGATCTGCACAGAGTTGGAACTAGAACACTGAAGGGCTCTAGCAGCGAGGTATTTAGGGAGAGAGTTAGATGTCGCAGGGTCCCAGGCCCCAAAAAGCCTTGTGGAATTGTGTTTATTTATTTCATATATTGAACATTTGTATGGCGCCTTTACAGCAAAAAGTATTTCCAGGCTTCACAAGACAAAAAGAGGTGGTGGAGGCAGAGGAGAAAACAACAGTAACGGTCCTACTAGGCCATGTTACATTCAGATTGTGCAAGTGCAGTAACAAGAAGTGCAGGGGGAGGGGGCAGACAGGGGGAAGGGATGGGATAGGGAGAAGAAGGAGAAGTGCAGGTACAGGGGTCACAGGAGCTGGGCATGTGCTAAGAGGAGCCCAGGAGAGCAAGTGCCAAGGGAACAGGGGTAGGGGTCAACTAGTGTGAGGACAGGGGTGGACCAGACTCAGTACACTAGTCAGAGAAGGGTGCCCATGGGCAAAAGCTGGTTAAGGGTGCAGGGGAAGGCTGGTTGAAGGAGGACTTGGCCGCAGTTAGACTCATAAGGAACACAGGCAACCAGTCGCATCAGCAGGTGGAGATTAGCCAGGGAGATTTGGCTGAAGTCGGAAGGGTGCAGGGAGAAGGGTGCAGGGAGGCCGTTCCAGAGGTGAAGAAAGAGATCTACCCCCACTCTATGCTTGGAGAAACGTCTGATCTGTAGAGAGCTGGAGCTAGGGGCCCGAAGGACTCTAGCAGGGAAGTGTTTAGGGAGAGAAAGTTGGACGTAGCAGGGTCCCAGGCCCCCGAAAGCCTTGAGGATGATTCAGAGGGTCTTGCATTTGATACTTGCAGCCACTGGGAGCCAGTGGAGAGCTTTTAGAGCTGGAGAGATGCAGTCCCTGGGCTTCAGACCAAGGATAAGCCTTGCAGTTTTATTTTGGATTAGTTGAAGAGGGCGGAGGGACTAAACGGGCACATTAAGGAAGAGGTTGTTGCAGTAATTCAGCCTGGAGAGAACCAGACCTCATTAGGCATTGGGTTTCTGGGGGAAGGTGAGAAAGAAAGGGAGAATGCTTCTGAGGTGGTGAAGCTGAAAGTGGTCTTTTTTTGCCAAGGTCAGGAACATGAGAGGAGAAAGAGAGAGGAGTCCAAGATGACACCCAGGTTTTTTGCCTCACAGGAGGGTGAGGGGAGGGGGCCCAAGGAGGGAGGCCAGAGAGTAGGAGAGGGATGTATTAATTTATGTATTTATTGATCGCTTGTTAGGCACTTATACAGCAAGTACATTATTTTTCAAAGCGCCCACAGGACAACAGGGAGGGGACATGGGAATGAGACACATCAAAATAACTAAAAATATTAAATACAGTGGAAGGAAAAAAAGGACAAACCTACTATGCCTTGTGAGTATTCAGAATGTGCAAGTGCACAAGGAAGGTAGGTGCTGGGTTGCCTGTGCTCGTGGGTGAGCAACAGATGAAGTGCAAGGTATGCTAACTGTGAGTCTCTTGGACAGAGGGTGTGCCGAGGCAAGTGCTGAGGATAGGCAGAAGCTGGGGCGATTAGGTGTGGGGGTCAGGGCCCCGAAGGTGCATAAGGGCCCTTGACACCAATCAAGCAATTGTGAGATTAGCAGAGGAGATAAGGGGGGAAGAAGGAGGTAAAAAAGAAAGTCTTGGGGGCTTCTGGAATACGCAGACAGAGGGGGAGGCTGTTCCATAAAAGGGAGCCAGCTGAGGAAAGCGATCAACCTCCTGCACTCTGTTTAGCGAAATGCTTTACACACAAAGAGTTGGTGCCAGAGGAACAGGGAGGTCTAGAGGGAGAACATTTAGTAAGAGAGAGTTGCAAATAGTGTGGTCTCTGGGTCCAGAAAGCCTTGTGGATGAAACAGAGGGATTTGAATTTAATCTGTGAAGCAACCATGACCAAGTGAAGATTTTTTCGGGCAGGAGAGATGCGGTTTGAGGCCAAGGATAAGTCTTGCTGCCCTATTCTGGCTTAGCAGGAGGGGTTGCAGAGTGGAAGAAGGTAGATTCAAGAGGTGGATATTGCAATAGTCAAGCCTAGAGTGAACCAGGGCTCGGGTAACATTGGGCTTCTGGGGGAAGGTGAGAAAAGGTAGAATTCCTTTGCAAAGGAAGAGCTGGAAGTGGGACTTCTTGGTAATGTCATGAGTGTGAGGGAGGAAGGAGAGATGGAGTTGAAGATGACTCCAAGGTTTCTGGCTTCAGAATACGGAACAGGGGGAAGGCCCATGGAGGACAGCCAGAGTGAAGGGAAGAAGGCGGGAGCAGGGGTCCCAATGGGATGGATCTCAGTTTTGCTGGCATTGAGGCACAGATCATTGGAAGTGCACCAGGCCTGGATGGCAGATAGGCAGTCAGGGATGATGGAAGGTGCAAGAAGGTCAGCAGGAAAATTTAAAAAGTGTTGTGTGTCGTCTGCATAACACTGGAAGTTGGGGGAGAAGGAGGAGAGGAGGAGTGCCAGATGAGTAAGGTAGATGTTAAAGAGCGATGGAGAGAAAGAATAGAACCCTGGGGGATACCACAGGTGGAGAAGGAAGTAGGAGAGGAGAAGGTGCACAGGATGACTTGGGAAGAATGGTCAGTCAGGAAAGAGGTCAGCCAGTCAGTGCCCGATCCGAGATACTAAGGGTATCATGGAGTCTTTGTATGAGGATGGAGTGGTTAACCGTCTCAAAGGCAGATGAGAGAACAAGTAGAATGAAGACAGCTGGGGAGTTGGACTCAAGGAATGCAAGCAATTTTCACAGGTGTTCGGAAGAGTAGTTTCCATGCCTCTGGATGCTCGGAATCCAGATTGATGGTCGTGGAGACCGCCAACAATTTAATTGTGAAAGTTGAGTTGGGGCAAGGCCAACCACTGGCAAAGGAGTGGCTACAGAGATCAGTGAGTGAGGGGGCAAGAGAGCCAATGTTGTCCACCATGATGGTTGTGGATGAGCAAGGGGAAACCTGTTTGGAAGAGACCTTCATGGAGCGGACAACTCTTGTGACTTCTTCAGGTGTGACAAGTGCGAAGGAGGAGAAGGAGGAAGGAGGAAGCATGGGGCAGGAGTCCCAATGAGAAGAATCTCAGTCTTACTAGCGTTAAGGCAGTGATCGTTAGCAGCACACCATGCCCGAATAGCAGTCAGACAGTCAGGAATGAAAGAGGAAGGAGAGGAGGTAGAGGAGGGATGCTTAAAGGAGAGCTGTGTGTCATCAGCGTAACACTGTAAATGAGGAGAGAAAGTGGAAATCAAGTGGGGCAGAGGGGCAAGTAAATGTTGAAAAGCCACTGCAAGAGGATAGAGCCCTGAGCGATGCCGCAAGTGGAGAGTGAGGTAGAGGGGAGAAAAGGGCCAAGTTGCACTTGGGAGGGCCTATTCGAAAGGAAAGGGATCAACCTATCCAGTGACCGGTTCGTGATGCCCAGGGTATCATGGAGACAATTTATGAGGGTGGAATGATTGCCCGTGTCAAAGGCAGAGGACAGATCGAGGAGGATGAGAAGGGAAAGAGAGTTAGAGTCAAGGTTTGAGAGCAAGTCATCACAGGTGTTCAGGAGAGCGGTTTCTTTGCATCTAGCTGCTCTGAAGCCATACTTGTGATCGAGGAGACAGCCAACAGATTCAGTGTGATGGATGGATCAGTTGGGTGATGACCAACTTCTCCAAGTGTTTGTCCAAGAAGGGGGTAGTGGAGAGTGGGCAGTAGTTAGCCCGGCAGGAAGGGCTTGCAGACAGCTTTTTTAGGAGGGGCTGCACAAGGGAGTGCTTGAAGGGTAACATGAAGGAGCCAGAGGTAAAAGAGTGGTTACATAACTCAGCCAAGGAGGTAGCAAGAGAGGCAATTCCTTGATACTTCTAGAGGAGCAGGGGAACACCTGTTTGCCTGTTTGGAGGAGATTTTCATAAAGCCAACTGTTTTGGTGACCTCATCTGTTGCTATGGGAGAGAAAGAGGAGAGTAGGGGGAAAGAGAGGGGGGCAAGGAAGGGCTGTGTGCAGGCGGAGGAGTGAGGGGAGTAGAGGAAAGAGAGGACAGGATGTCCTGAGCTTTGGTTGTGAAATGAGAGGCCAGAGCCGTGCAGAGGACCTGGGAAGGAAGAGGAGAAGTGGAGACTGCAGTAGGATTGGCAAGTTCCTTACAGATTTTTAAAAGTTCACCCGTGTTATTTATGGCCCCAGAGATGCAGGCTTGTATATGGGCCCATTTCTCTGAGTGTATGGAGGGTCTGTATTGCATAGCTCTCAACCTTCATTGACCCATGGTCGGGTGAAAACACCAGATTTTGTATTTGGCGGGTGAAAGCCCATTAATTCCTAAGAACGTGTAGAGAGCTTGGCGGGTGAGAGAGCTGCCAAAGTGAAGGGTGACACCCACCAAAAGCGTGTGGGTTGAGAGGTATGCTGTATTTCCTCTGGAGAAGGCAAGAGGTCAGTTTGTCAGAGGGGGTGCTAGAAGCCAACCACTTCCATGGATGATGCAGAGGGGCTTGAATTTGATTCGTGCAGCCACCGGGAGCCAGTGGAGAGATTTTAGGGCTGCAGAGATGCAGTGCCTGGGATTGAGGTCAAGGATAAATCTCACAGTCATATTCTGGATTAGATGAAGGAGACCAAGGGAGAAATGGGGGCAACATTGGGCGCTTCTAAGCAGGGTGGGGCAGAACGTGGCAGAACAAGGCAATGAAGGACAAATTCAGGCAGAAGTCAGCACTGATGGGCAAACTGTGGCAGAACTCAACACTGGGTGACACGATGGTGACGCACAGAGTAGAATGGGTAAAAGGTGATTTAGGGCAAAAGGGTACAACGTCCTTGCATCACGGGATGTTTTTTCGTGGGTTTTTTTACTGCAAATTTTTGAACGAAAAAAAACATCAGATTTTTTTGGGGGGGTTGGAAAATTATATATATGGGATGTGGGTGTTTGGGAATAGATAAAAACTGAAAGGGAATGGCTGGGGGGGTGAATGGGGTGTGGGAGACCCCCCCAAAAATACATTTAAAAAAAATGTGATGGGTTTTTTCGTTAACAAATTTGCGGTAAAAAAACCCCCAAAAAAACAACCTGCGATGAAACGACATGGAACCGGGCAAAAGTAGGTACTGAGCGGCAAATTGGATAGAAGTCTTTACAGAGTGGCAAATGGGGGCAAAACTGATCACTGAAGGGTAGAAGACAGCACCTATTTATTTATTTCTTGTTGTTCTTTAGTTCAATGAACTTTTACAACATTAACACATTATCAATTACATCCATTCTTATTCATATACTCAATACTTTAAATTCGTTCATGCTTATTACATATAATTATCTTAAAACACTTATTATTTCAGTGCAATCTATCGACCATTAAAATTCGATAGTGTTCATTTACATACGTTCTTAAAAGTTTACCTATTTATGTACTTTCAGAGGTTTCTTATCTACCTCTAACTGAACTCTATTATTCAGGTCAACACTCATTCATAATAAATGGCAATATCATCAAAGTTACATAGCTTTTACAGTTCAACTCCGTTTTGAACATAGATATAGCTGTTTGCCAAACATTATATAATGCTATAATCATGGCTTCCGAGACAGTATTCAAACACAGATCCCAAAAATGTGTTGTGGCTAAAGTATCATAGTCATGGAAATAACAACTAAACCATCTCCTATACACTGTTTCCTTCTGAACACATCCCGTCAATATGTGTCTAACGGTTTCCAGATTATCTTCAAGTAAACATATATGACACATGCGTTGGTTCAAGGCCAATTTCCACTGTGTGCCATGGGTTGCCCAAACAGGCAGTTGGTTAAGACGCATTAATAGGCGAAATCTTCGAACCTTGGGACAAGGGCATCTAATCAAATACATCTGAGGGGATAAATACTTATGCATAATGTTCCGTAAATATGCATAATTATGAAGGCCACTCAGATATATAAAGTTGCTCGCCCAATCTCTTGATTTAGCTTTATTCTCAAAGGCATGTTTGATAGCGTTATAGTTCCCACAAGTAGAGTGCTCGATAGCCCAATTTAGTTCCTCATAATACTTCAGACAGAGTGCTTTTTATGATTTAACTGGCCCTTTATCCCCTTGAAGGTTGAGCACATCTTTGCCGATGATTTTTAACATTTCACTAGTGGGATGATTCAATGTCTTCAACAGTAATAATGCTCTTTGATATTGAATAGTCGCTTTAATTGAAGTCAACCCAAATTCTGTTCTTATATGTTTTATTGGGCATGTATGTGGAAGGCCAAGAATGGTACGGCAAAAGAAGCCCTCTATCCAGTCTATCCATATCAGGTTATCAAGAGTGAGGGCTTCGAGGCCATATGCTACTACTGGGACAAACCACTGTTTATACAGCAGTAAAATGCCTTTCAAGGTGTATCCAGCATATTCCAGGACATACTTTCTCACTAACAATGTGATTTGTTTAGTTCTCATGATTCTGCTTTCAATTAGAGGGAGATATCCCAGTTTACAGTCCATCTCCACTCCTAAGTATTTATAGGAATGAACATAGTCAATAATCTCCCAACTGACTTCAATGGATGGTCTGTTAACCTTCTCAGAAGAGACAAACATTGTCTTGGTCTTTTTCAAATTCACCCTCATATCATGTTCATTACACAATCTGCCCAGCTCTTCCATGAGATTCTTCATCCCAGCTATTGTATGATCTACTATCACCAGATCATCAGCATATAGTAATGCTGTGATCTTGGTTGTGGCAAGTCTGGCTGGGATGTGGGCATGTCTCTCCAAACGATGTATACGCTCTGCAATATACAAATTAAAGAGAAGAGCAGCCAGTAAAGAGCCCTGCTTAACGGCCTTATTTATTTCTATAGGACATGACAGTTTCCCATTATTGTCTAGGCATACCTGAGCTGTGTTGTTCATATGTAATTGGATTAGAATTTCCACTAGCCAATGAGGACATCGAAGAGCTTGTAATTTATCCCACAATTTATTACGATTAACTCTATCGAAAGCACAACTAAAATCAACAAAGGTTACGTAGATAGAGGGATTTGAACATTGTTTAGCTTTAAACATTATCGCATCTAGGAGCCTAATATTATGGGTTGTGCTGGCTCCAGTGCGAAATCGAGATTGGAACGTGTGAAGTATCTGGTTGGCATCAGTCCAGGATTGAAGGTGATTAAGGACTATTGCTGCAAATATTTTACTAGTGGTATCCAAGAGTGACAGTGTACGATAATTCTCTCGGTGTTCACGGGAGCCTGCCTTATACACTGGTATCAGAATCGATTTTAACCAAGAGGCAGGAATGCGCTTCTCCAAACACATTTGTTTATAGAGTGTCAATAAGTATAAGGGACCAAGTGGCAGGATCAGACTTGACTACGATGGAAGCAAGGCCATTCGGCCCCAGAGCTCTGGAGTTATTAAGCTTATTGATGATTTTAATTATTTCACTTCACCCGAAGCTAAGGGGCCGCGGTTCAGCTGTACAAACAGCCAGGTCTAAGATTTATTTATCATAGAAATGTCCAGACAGATATTCTACCCATGTACCCTCCCCAATAGTGTTAACGGGAGTATGGGAGCTTAAGGACCCTCCATATTGATCTCCCATCTTTAAGTTGAGCTTCTCTAGATGATGGCGCTTACACCATCCTCTATAGTTGTTATTCAACAACTTTTTACGGTTGGTGTATTCATCCCATGAGATTGGGAGAGCTTTCAACGTCTTAATAGCTCAGCGATATATTCTCCTATTAACTACTAATTGCCTATCATAGGGAGAAGCATAGCTTTTACTAGAGACAAATATCGGTTTACTACGGACTGATGCTACTTCAGTGGTCCATTGCCCAATCAGATGCTCAATCTCGTCTCCATTTAAATTACTGTTTTCGGAGATCCAGTCATAGACTTTTCTATTAAGCGTCTTAATTTTGGTAGCATTTCAACTTATCTTGTTTCCGCTATTGGAAATTTCGATATTTAGAGGACCACCCTTGTCAGCAGAGGGTAGATTAATGTTCATGGAAATAGCAATCAAGGAGTGATCACTAAACGGTGAGGCTACCACTTCAAAATCACTTATGTGGTGTAGTGCCGCCATACTACCACAAAAGTAATCCAAAGTGGCAGCTTTACCTCCACCACTCCAGGTACATTTCCCTGGGGTATCGCTGGTAGTTCTCCCATTCAATGGCCACAGCACCCAATCTTGGAGATACTTTGACCATACATAACCTACCCTTTATGTTGCTCTTTCCTTTTATCATTACATTAGTCTGTGAAATGTTGCTAAATTCTACTTTCATCGTAGAAACTCCACAGTATGCATTCAAATCACCTCTAAGGATTACAATATCATTAGCCTCCATCAATAGCCAGTCAGTTAATACCAAATCTATTGAATCATGGATTTCAGTGGTACAAGCATTGGACGGAGGGTCATATATGTTAATAACAAGAATCTTAGGAGAAAGTAAGTCATTTTAACATTAATTTGAACTGCCAGCACATGGTCATTTTCAGGATGGAGTAATATTTGTGTGGCATTAAAATCATGACTTATGCCCATCATAAGACCTCCATATGGATGTCCTCTTTCACCCTTATTAGCATGAGATTGAAATATGCAATGCGAATCAACATACAAATCACTCATTAGCCATGTTTCTTGGAGTAGGAAAACAGGGAAAGCAACAATACATCCAAGAGAGCCGCCCTCCGACATAAAATGCATGTGCCCACGTATGTTCCAAGAAACAACCTTTATCTCTCAGGGGGCATTTGTAACTAGTTGGGCAGGTAATGTCTTAAGCCATTTACATCCAGCTTGGTTATCAAATTTCTGTTCTGCTTTTACTGGTAGTTCAGTCATGGGTTTGGCTTTTTAAGTCTGACAATGTTCACATGGGTGCGTGTCCATTCCCTCTCGGACTGTTTTATCTAATTCAAATCCCAGGAAGTCCAAAGAATCTTCCTGTGAACTAATGAGTGCAGCTGTCACAGGTAGCACACAGTGGACCTCAGTAATCGCCCCAAACTTACTTCATGTTTTACTAATGAGAAATAACAAGTATACGTAATGTAGGGATCTTGGAGCATAAATCCAGCATGAGTGCCCGATTTAACGGTTTCTTGGTAAGGTTGTCCATTTTCTCGCTAATTATCACAATGTTTTTGTCCAATACAACTTTTTTCTCAATAGGCAATTCAACCTCAGGTGTTGGATTATTAACTGTTCTTTTCCGTCCCTTTTTCGTATCAATATTTCCACAATCTGCTCCTTGTGGAAAGTTGACGTCTGAGGATGAAACATGGGGCATGTTAACATTGCCCTTAACAGTTTTCTACTTTGATGTTGGCCAGTGTGATAATGACCCAATTTTATTAGCATATTTCTTCTTCTTTCTGTTTTGGCGTTTGTGTGCCCTTTTGGACCTTATTTTATCTATAGTAAGCAAGGTTGCAGTAGAATTCTGGGGTTGGCTGTCATTGAGTATTTCTTCATCAATGCTGTTATCAGAGATGGATAAAACTGTACATTGCCTACGTTGTTTGGCTCGCAGTCTCCTTTGTTTACGTGTGGGGTATGACTGTGGAGACTCAGAATGAGTTTCTCCCCTTATCTTCAACCTCTTTAATTGGGATTTGTACGGGAGCATCAGAAACATCTGGTGTTATAGCTATAATCACTTTGTCTTTGCTTACTAGATGTGAACGAACTTTTGTTTTCAAAATAATTTCCAATAACTGTCAATTTTTTACAGATTGATAATATGTCTGGTCTGACAGTTTTATTAAAATGTTCATTGCAAGGTGAAGCAGGCCAATGGAAGGGAACGGAATATTTTCACAAATCGTCCTTTCCTTTTCATTTCCAATGGCCGCTTCACTTCGATCCGTTATGTCAATAACTTTGTTGAGTGCTCCTTGTTCAGGGCATTGGTAACTAGGCAAGCTAGTAGGAGGAAACAATGAGGGTGCACATGATAGTCGGCACAAAGTATGGGTGTGTGAGAGGGATACGTTTTCAGGGACAGATGCTGACATAGCACACATTTTCTCAGCCATTGCTAGCTCCGCCTCTATAGTTTCTCTGTTTGTACCGCAGAGGAGCTAACTAAGTTCAAGTATAGAATTGTCATCAACATTATCATTTGCAGATGTAAGCGTATTGGTAGCAGCAGCTCCACTCGGGTGGTGGGTGGGTGGGTGTATTTCTGCATTTATACTTTGCAACGTTTTTCTGTTGCAATTGTTTTCTACTTCAAAATAATCAGTAATTTGTGGTGTTGCATGCCTGGGTTTGCAAATCACACTTTCAGGAGGGTTGATGCTAATGTTCGTGTTATTAGACTTATCCACCAGAACTTTACTGTCTGATCGCTTTGCATGTCGGATTTAAATGGACAACGCTTACCTTTAGCGTACAATGCTTCCACAGCCTAACACTGCCGAACACACTCTGCCACACTCCGCTCACGCTCCGCGTGGTTGGCTATGGCTTTAGTAGAGTGAAAGTATCGGCTAGAGTGTCCCCAGGAAAAACAGTAAAAACTGAAAAATGACTTAACGAAGTCCAGATCCAAGCAGCAATTCGACTCTCCAGTAGAACCATGATGTGCTCTCCTCTACTGCCGAACACACTCTGCCACACTCCGCTCACCTATAAGGCAGAACATTCCACTGTGGGCCAAATAGGAAGGACCGCACTACTGAGGGGAACACTGAGTTGGGCACTGCGGGAAATGGTGAAGCAGAACTTAGCCCTGATGGACACATTGGGACAGAAGTTGGCATTGACAGGCACACTGGGGAAGAACTCAGCACTGAAATTGGGACAGAAACCAGTGCTGAGAGGCTAATTGCAGAAGTACTCTGCACCGAGGGCCAAAAGTGGGCAGAACTGTCTACTTAGAGCAAAGGGAGCAGAATACATCCTGGGGAGAGAATATTTGGGTAGAACCTGGCACTGTGGAGACAATTAGGTTAGAACTGGTCATTGAGGGAAAAATGGGTACATGACTGGGCACAAAGGGGCAGGGCAAGACAGAACTCAGAACTGCAGGACAAGTCCAGGAAGAACACAGTCGTGATGGGTTAACTGGGGCAGGACTCAGCACTGCAGGGCACAATGGAAAGAATCTGGCACTCAGGGGAAAATTGGGTGGAACCCAGCAATCAGGGGCAAATGAGGTAAGAATTGGACCAGCGAGCAAATGTGGTCGCAGCCAGGCACTAAGGGGGAGAGCTCGGCAGCACACCCCACCGAGCAGAACATTTTGCAGAGGTCAGAAACAATCAGCAATTTGGGCAGAACCCTGTACTGAGAGGTAAACCGGGGCAAATCCAGGAACAGAGGGGTAGAAGTCAGTTCTGAGGGGCTAATTGGGACAGAAAATGGCACAGGAAAAGTTGAAACAGCACTCAGGACATAGTGCCAAATAGGGGTGAACTCAGCACTAAGGGAGAGGTGAGGCAGAAGCAGTATGAGGCGGAACCTGGAGCAGAAATGGGAAACAAACACCATAAAAGTATGTTTACATTAGTAATGCTGGTATATTAGTGGAAAACGTGACAGTGAACCCGTGCCCATGGTCCGACTACTCCTTCATTCTTTTTCAGCTGCATCAAGGGAGATTATGAGCAGTAATCTGTGCAAATTTACCCATGTTCATTGCACCCTTTCTTCTCTTCAGTTGTAGACACTCTCTCCAGCTTAGACTCGGCATCTAAACTTGCAGCCGCTTATGACAGTATGATGATATTAGCTGTCAAAAGCTTGGCACCACTAAAACAAAGGCTGGTAAAGACTCAGCCATCAAAACCATGGTATTCTGCGCACATCCATCAATTACAATCTATGAAAGATAAAGCGTTTAGAAGATGGCGAAAATTTCTTACTCCAGAAGATAAGGTTAGTCATACAGCAGCAGTTAAAATGCATAAGATGGCTATCTGTGAAGCAAAGAAATTGATTTATGAGAAAAGGATTATTGGGGCTTCCTCAAACTTTCAGGAGTTTTTTAAGATCCTGAGAGACCCAAAGGATCCATGTCCACCTTCCTCCTTGATCAAGAAAGACGCACAGTGGTGTCTGAGCATACAAAACTCTATGAGTCTCAAGGTTGAGAATTTCAAAATTGATATCGCCGTTAATCTGTCTTCCAAAGCTATGTCCCCAAGTGCATTAAAAATGTGTGGTTGGCCCCTTTGCTGAAAAAACCCTCTCTGGATCCATTGGTGGATGGCAACCTTTGCCCCATAACCAACACACCTTTTCTGCTGAAGAACCTGGATAAAATTGCTCATTGGCAAATCCAGGATTTCTTGAGCCGCTGTAACATCTTAGGCCCAAAACAGTCGCGGTTTAGAAGTCATCAAAGCACAGATCCACCTTGTTGGACCTCAAAACAAGCATCGTTAAACATCTTGACACGGGTCAGATCACCCATCGGATGCTTCTGGACCTGAGAATGGTTTTTGATCTGGTTGATCATGCCACATAAGTAACCAGGCTGCAAGAATCTGCCACATTCTCTTATGATGCCTCGAGTTGGGTGCTGTGCTTCTTGTCCGATCGAACAGCCAAAGTGCATAGTGAGGAGGCGACAGCAGAGGTCTTTGTGCTGCCCTGTGGTGTTCCACAGGAATCATGTATGTCGCCTACTCTTTTTAACATTTTTACACTGTCTCTATTTGAAATGTTGGACTCAAAAGGAGTAATTTATGCAAATTACGCAGATGACAGCCTGTGTCTTATCCCCCTTGCGGGTGACTATGCAAATGACTCCTTGAAAATCAATACCACCTAGAACTCAACCAGAACAGAACCACAAGACTTATCCTTGGCCTCAAGCCCTGGGACCGCATCTCTCCAGCACTGAAATCCCTCCACTAGCTCCCAGTGGCTGCAAGGATCAAGTTCACGACCCTCTGCATAGTCCACAAGGCTTTCTTGGACGGGGGCCCGCACTATCTACAACTCTCTCTCCCTAAATACTCTCCTTCTAGAGCGCTCCACTCATCCTCTTCCAACTCTCTGCAGATGAGCCGATTTTCAAAACAGAGATCCAGGGGTAGATCTTTATCCTCTGAAGGTGCCTCCGTCTGGAACAACCTCCCTGCCTCACTCCGTCTTGAGCCTGATCTCCTTAAGTTCCAGAAACTCCTCAAGACCGTCCTCTTCTCTTCTTGTTTCTCTTTTTCTCTCCCTTGTTAACCCCCTCTCTATTCCTGCCTACTTCCCTCCTCCGTCTCTTCCCTAATTCTGCTCCGTTCTGCTGACTGGTCGCCTGGTGCACCTCCAGAGCCCCACACGTCCCAGGCTCCCACCCCAGTCCACGCACTTGCCTCCAGGCCACTGCACCCTGCTCACCACTATTGCACTTCTGGAATTCATTCCATGATAAGGGTAAACTCTCTGCACTCAACCCAGGGTCCTGCTGGACTGGGCACAATTGTTCCCCTCCCCCTCTCTTTCACTTCCTGTCTGCATATTTACATTACCTAGAATGCACTAGGCCTAGTTCGCCAGTCCTAGTACGGTAGCTCTTTGTTTCTGTATGTTCTTCTCCTTCTCCTACCTCCCTTATCACCTCACTCTCTGTCATGCACTTGCACTATCTGAAAAGTCGTTGGCCCAGTACGGTAGTTTAAGGATTGTATGTTCTTCTCCCTCTCCTACCCCTTCCTCGCCTCCCTTCATGTCATGCACTTGCACCAGTAGTAATGCCGTCAGGCCTTGTTTGGTAGTCATTTTTTGCTAGATCATTCGGAAACTTCAAGGCCTAAGAATGACTCTATATTCCCTTGTTCCCTTCCCGCCTTGAAGCACTTTGAAGCACTTCCCTTGGGTATAAGCGCTTTACAAATAAACAATTACAATTACGTTTACAACCATATACATAGATGGATGCTGTTAAATGGACTAGCATGAAACAATGCAAATACTGAAATCATGATTGTGGGTACAACACACAGGCTTCGCAAACTAGACCCTTTATACCAATCCTTCAAAGTGGCTGAATGCTCATCCAAAACTCTATCTAAAGTCAAGACCTTGGGTGTCATCTTAGATCAAGAGCTGAGTATGAAACCTCATGTTACCCATCTAGTCCCATGCTCCTCATACTATCTGAATCTCCTAGCTCTTATTCGTCCTTTTATTAACACAAGCAACTGTGCCACGGTGGCTTGTGCCATTATCGGGTAACATCTAGACTACTGCGCCAGCCTACTGCAGGGCCCGGGTCAAGGAGTACTTAATCGCCTCCAGGTGGTCCAAAACAATGCAGTCTGTGTGGTTTGTGGACTACAGAAATGTGATCATGTATATTTGGACAGGAAATCCTTGCACTGGCTCCCGATTGGGAAAGAAATCGTGTTTTGTACCCTGTATTGCGCACACTTGTCTTTTTGGGAAGAGACCTGTCTATCTCTCCTCTTGGCTAGGATTGCACCCAGTTAAACACTCATTAAGGTCCAATATTTCTGGCCTCCTACTGGCCCCAAAGGATAAACTTTCATTTGTACTGGAAGGATGCTTCCCAATGACAGCTCCTCGCCTCTGGAATGTCTTACTACCTGCCTTGAGGTCTTGTTACTCACTTGTGTCTTTCAAACACTGACTCAAGACCCTTTTGTTCGAATGAACTGATTTCCTATTTACTTTCCCCTAAGTCTGGCTCTTGATTATATACCATTTAGTGCTTCTTGTCGTACGTCTTGTTTGCGCCTCTGTGCCCAAGGGCTGTGTTCCAGCGCGTTACAAAATAAAATAAATATATACTATTGAAAAAAGCCTCATTATTTTCTTTGGGCACAGCCAGCAGAAAGAGGGCAGCTCTGTTGAATCTTGTTGAGAAAGGCCATATGATATTCAAAGCATGAAAGAATATTTTCCATGGGCAATGCAGGCATATTTTGTTGAAGCAGGCCTCATGATTTTCTGTGGGCATGTGTTTACTGTGGGAAAGCTGGCATCTCTTCCTGAATAAGGCCTCGAAATTCTTTGGCACAAGCAGCATGCAACTCTTTTTTACTATCCCACTTCTCGCTTATACTGTATTAATGAGAGTGGTCTCGTGTTTTGTAAGCACAAGCATCATGAAAATGTAGAGTGCTGGCATATATTGTTGTGAGAGGCGTTATGATTTTCAATGGGCACAGCTCCAATGAAAATGTTTTACAAAATGCTCCTGTGTACTGTTGGGGGCTTCATATCCGGTGGAGTAATTCCTGTGTTCACCTAAAGAAGCAATTCTAAATAATATGGCTTTTTATCCAAATATTCTGAAATTTTCACTTTACAATGCACCAGTTGATAAATTTTTTTAAAAAATGCTCCGAGTAAGACCAACCTCAACCGCTTTTGTTGGCTCGAGGTTGCTTGCTGTGCTTGGTCTGGCCAATGCAGAGAAATCATTTACGTCACCATCACTTGAAAAAATCAGCAGCTGCACTTGCTGTCATTGTCAAACTGGGAAAATGCTAGGGTTAGAAAAATTGGATAATATTGGGACTGACAACCACAAAATATATGAGAGCACATTGCATTGCTAAACTGGGAGTATACTGTAACTGCAAAACCTGGCAATGTACTGAGTAATCAAACTGCGTATACAAGGATAGTAAATATTGACTACAGTATACTGGTAACATGAAACTGGGAGCATACAGGGGTAGTCAAGTTAAGTGTTTGTTGGAAGTGTCAAACTGGCAATATACTGGGGTGTCAAACCGGGACTTTTCTGGAACTGTCAACCTGGGAGTATCCTGTAATGATGTTGACAGGACATATACTTGAGTAACGCAAAATGAGAATGCGCATTGGCCCTTTTTTGTGGTTCAGAGGATGTGGGACAAAATGCAGAAAAAGGCTTCTGCATGTTTTTCCTGTTGATTCTGCTGAGTGTGGAGTCAGCCGGGGGTGTTACACCATGCTGTGGATTCACTGCGGGCAGGAGAGACATGCTGGAAGTTCTTGCAGACTGGACGATCATGATAGTTTTGTTGTCTGCTGAACTATAATGAAAGTGTGGTGTTTCTGGGAGATCCCGGGCCACCAGGGGTCTGGCAAAGACAACCACTACACACACCGGAATACAATTCATGAGGCCATCATTTTCAACACAAATGGTTTCCAGGGGGTGGTAGTGGTGTGTGGGGGCACAGGATCTCTGATCTCCACAGGAGTCAGAAACCTTTAAAGAAAGTTATTTCACAGAAAGATATTTGTCTCTATGTTCTCTCTGCCATGGAGACGCTATCCATAATCCGCCACGATGTATTCAGGGTTTGCCAATGAGGGAGTACAATAGGATTTCTAAACCACATGTTTTCAAACTGGGCATATTATGGGATTTTACAAACTGGCTGTATACTAGGGTTGTCACACTGGTCATATACTGAGATTGTGCAAACTGGGATGTCAGACTGGGAGTGGAGTGCTATTGTCAAAATGGGAGTGTACAGAGATGCAGACGGCCCACGTAGAGGAATTGTGCAAATTTTGATTATACAGTAATTCTATGACAGAAAGGTGAGAGTAAAATCGATTTGTGTAATAGCACAATAGAATTATTCTGCCATGTGCAACAGTACAATGGGAGTAAATAAAGTGATGTTTGATATACTGTAAGGTGTGGGATATAGTGACACACTCTGCTATTCTATGCGGCATCACTCTTCTATCTATGGTGTAAGAAACAGCAAAAATGGGGGCAAATACTTTGTGCGTGCCAAAACCTCCAAAACCTCCAAAACGGTGTTTTTCAACACACAAAAAGATGGCTGCACAACCTGCTACCCATGGTACATGTGTGGTGGAATAGAGCACACGCTGCAGAAAAGGTGCCAGTGGGCTCCATGACAAGCAAACATAGAGTGCAGAGGGAGCAGCAGCGCTTTGCAAGTGAAACTCCAAAACTTTCCTGTAAATGATATTTACTTTACAAGTAAAAATCCAAAATGCCTGTACATAACACTTCTCAACACTCAAAATCTGGTTTGGCACTAAAATTCATTTAACCTAAGGAAGCATTGTGAATGTACAAAGTCCTGAAAGGTTAAAAGCAAAACATTTTCCAGCAAAACTGGATTGCCTCTGAATGACAGTTCCTGTCAAAAATCTGAGTGCAGCACACCGGGCTCTCCTGATTAGACTTTAAAGTTATCTAAACTAAAAGCCAGCAGGATTAGCAAATATAAAAGGATTGTTGAAGAAAGAAACACAGATCACAGTTATTTTTGATTCCACAGGTTTAAATCTAAGAATGTAATTTACCTATGTCATCTGATGCAACAAGTTTCTTTTCTGCTGGATTTTAAGTCAAGAAACTAAGAATAAATAAATTAGCCTGGCTGGGCCTGCCAGAAGTTGAAAAACAGGTTTTTCCACCCAAGAGGAGGGCCTTCCTCTCAGCAGATACTCACTGACATATGATAATTGGGGGGTAGGACAGACTTTTGTCTGCAGCCAGAGAAATGGACGTGTGAAGAGGTCATAAACTTGGCTTACAGAAGGTTCCCAAAGGTGGCTACTCCTTGAGCTCCAGGGAGAGACAAAAGGCGGACCATTTGCTGCTAAGAAAATATAATGAATCATTTTTAGAGACTCATAACTTGTTATAAGGAATGGTGAAAAATACAAAAAGGGCAGATTTGTTAGTCTAATTTTTGGCGCTACATTTCAAGATGTGATGGAGCTGTGTAGCATATTCGGAACAGGAATGGCAATATATGTGGTTTTATGGGAACTGTATTTATGCTAGAATTGTTAAACTTTGCACACACATTCCTATGGTAAACACACATAACTGTGGAAATTTGTAGAACATTTGGAAAATGTTTTCATGGTGAAATGGACAAAATGCTGCAGAAAGGCCAAACAAGGAGGAACAGATGCTTCATAACATATGTAATCCCTGTATGTGATTTTTGTAGAGGTTACAAATGTATAAAATGTATTTAAGAAAAAAATTGATTTTGATACTAGTGGCTAGGGGAGGATTCTAAGGATTGTAAAAACCAAACCATAAATGTGACATCATCCATCTTGGATCCAATCACTTGAATGCAAGGCAGAGATGAGACTCTGATCCAATCCCGGTCCACAGGGGCGAGTTTAGTTAAGTCAGCCCATACACCCATTTTTGTGATGTCATTTGAAAGGATAAATAGAGACAGCTGACAACTGACAACACATAGGGAAGGGACTCACTCTTCTGATTCCAGCGAAGCACTCTGATCCAGCATTTAACATCCAGCATTCAACATCCTTCCAGATCCAGATGCCAAGGACCAGGCTAAGCAGCAGCTGAACCATTTTCAGCAAGTCCTCAATCCTCAAACTAATTCTTACAACCCAGTGAAGCGCTGTGGTGTGAGAAAGCATCCTGAAACTAGCATCCTGAAACTATCTTGTTTGCTACCATAAATGCTTGCCTGATGAACTCGCAATCCCACTGAATTGAAATATCTAGAAACAAGAAGGGCAGATCCTGTGCCCGTTACGGAGACAGGCCTAGCGGATCCAGTCCCGCACGTGATGTGCTGTCTTTCCTTGATAGAACCAATCCATTGACCAGAACCGTGACTGTCCAAAAATCTTAAATCCCAGTGGATTGTGAGTATTAATAGGACGCTAGAGAACTATTGTATGCCTTGCATTATCTTGTTCCTCTCTAATCTCTGAACTATCCTACTTTCATAACCAGTAACAGTGTCAAAATCTTTAGTGTTATCTTATTCTGTCTAGTTGCTAAAGCGCCATTTGCATAGTCATCTTTATTTGTGCAACTCTGATCCATAAATCCCACTTTGAGTCTTTGGACTGGTGCCGCCGGGGAAGGTGATGGGGATCTGTTACTGAAGACATGAATCAGTCTCAAAGCTTACTTTGTCCCGACTTGGCTGCCTAGCCTGAACGCTCTAGCCTTGAGTAAAAGCATAAGCCATATTTTCTGATTCTAAACTGTAGTCTTTGTCCAAATTTGTGTCTTTATTTTCAAAAACACCTCTCACTAAAACATCCATAACTCCCTCAGTTTTTAAGATAGAAGCGAAATTTCAACTCCCATTTGTACCTAACAGCCTCAGCTACACTCAAAATGCAGTGCAGAACAGTGCGGTTGACCCATTCTATCAAAAATCACATAAGTAAAAGTTTGCTGCAAATGTACATTTCGAAAAGTTTTACACGTGTGAATAGCTTTCAATTTTTTCCCGCTTTGACTTTGATATTCCAATTGTTTTCTTTTGATTACATCATTGCTTTTGCTTGCCTGCATCTGTTCAAAGCAGCTCCTGTAGAAATGTATAAGAATTTAAGCATTTTTGAACATATTTTGTGTTTTTGCTCTGCCAATTTCAAAGCCATCCTGACAGTTGAAAAGTCAAATCCGTTTTTCTCTTGTGTGTAAGGGGGGAAGGTAGGAGTGATATTCTGTTGGGTCTGCATTATTCCTGAATACCTACTCTCTCCTCACATCTATTTAAATTGCCTATTGATGGGTTGAGGGGTGTTGCAGGGGGAACCTCTAACCCCATTGCTATCTGTTCCAAACCAACCCAAAGGTATTCTTTCCTTTGCTGCATTCTTTTTGTGTTCATTACTTGATTCCTAGTGCATTAAAGATATTATTCATTGTTCCTGGCACCCCATTGGTGACTGTTGTTACCTATTAAAAATATATTGTCATTTTAAATTCTAAATAAATAAACTAATATTTACCTTTGCAACTAGCCTGATTCCTGGTTCAGTGTAACCTGGGTGGTATTTTGCGATGGATGTGATATGAGTGATATATCATTCAGAATATTGAATTTATAGATACAAATAAATAAGGCTTTCATTTGCGCACTACATGCTGGGCGAGACTTTGGTGTGTGCCTGATTGAAATCACTTACAAAGGATACTGCAATTGTGTACACATGGAGAATGTGCAAATTGGCAAAAAGGTATTATCAAACTGGCTTTACATTAGAATTAATTAAACTGCCACCACAACAGGATAACAAAACAAGGGTTATACCACCATTCTGCCAACTGTTAGTATACAGTGAATGCCAAACTGAAACTATGCAAAGATAGGACTTGCACACTCCAAATAGACAGGGATTGATGCAACTGGGAGGGCTCAGGGATTTGTAAACTGAGAAGTCTGGAATTGTTCAACCTGAGACTATATTGGGATTGTCAAACAGTTCTTACTGGGTTTGTCAAACTGGGAGTTTACACGATTTCTGAATATGCTGGAATGGTTACACTTTAGAATGTGGAAGAGGAAGTCTTATTTGAACATACTGTGTATATACTCACTGGAAAGTTACTTGTAAACTGGAAATATATTCGGGTAATCAAACTGGGAATGCTCTGGTATTTTGCAAACTGGACTACACTGGGATTTTGCAAATTGGCAGTGGACTGGAATTGCCAAAGTGGCAGTATATCTGGACACTGATAACTGGAACTATAGCGGCCTTGCCAAATGAGAGACGGCCATGGCTGTTCAACTGGGCGCATACTTGTTTTGTGAAGCTGGTAATAAAATGGGACTGTCAAAAAGGGAGTATAATTGCATGTTGCAAATTAGACACATACTGGGGTTGTTAAAGAAGGCATTATGGGATTTTCAATCTTGTAATATAGCAAAGTGTTTTAGAATTGCCTTAATGTACATAGATTGTGTTTGGCAAAACTGGGGCTATAGAGCGATGGTCAAACACTGAGTGCCAAATTAGAAATAAAAATACATTTTGCAGACTGGAAGTATAATGAGATTCTCAAACTGGAAATATAAAGGGCTGTGTCTCAGGACTCAAGTCGAGGGACGACGCGGGTGGGAAGCGCCCCCCTGCCACCCACACTTTTTTGAGAGGGCGGACAGTGGACACCATCCTTTAGTGTGTTTAAGAAATAAAAAAATAAAAAATTAACAGCTGGCTGTGGCCTGGAATCGAACCTTGGAACAGAACCAAGCCCTGGCCTTGCATTTCTGAAACACGAGACTTAACCAGAAGACCACCGCAATAGTTGCTGTTAGTCTGCAATATGTCTCCTATTGACATGTTACTATGCAGGGCATGCTGTGTTACATGTTCTCGGATTTAAAGGGCGCGTGCATATACTTAAGCAGCAAGGTGATATGTGAATGCCTGTTCCTTCGGCAAATGCTTTTTTTGTCATGCGCGATTTTTTCAATCGTGAAAGACAAGCCAGAATGAATTGTGCATATTTCACTTTGACGTCCCGTGACGTGACGTCACAATGGTCCCCAGAGCCCCTCCCCCCACTTTTTTTAGGATTTTTTTTTAGGACTCGAGGATTGAATGGAATCTACTTGGGCTGCTCAAACTGCATATGGAAGTTAGCAAACTCAAAGTAGACTAAACTGATCCAACTGGGATTACACTGGGGCTGTCAATCTGGAACACCCAGGCATGTGCAAGCGAGGGCTGTGCTTCTTAAGGTTGGGTGTGGTGTGCGCCACACACCACTATCTGCATAGCAGCCATACGTTCCTGGCTTCAGATTCAGGGCCATGGTCAGATTTAAGCCGGTCTTATCACTGGCAGAAGGACAGGGTCGGCATGAGATTTAGGCTGGCGCAAAGGCCGCTCTTTCGCTGCTGTTAGTGCCAGTGCTGGCACCGGTGTAAATGTCCTCATTGAACCCTGCCTCGTAGCATCCACATTTGGGCATTGTGCTGTGGCAACAGCTGGCAGGGCGGGTGAAATGACCCGGCGTGCGCAGTCTCCGCACTGCAAGGGAGACGGGAATGGCGTGGCTGCCAGTGTCAGCAGAATGAAGAGATCTGCACTTCAATGAGTACCTGTGCCATCGCCAGGGCATACGTGGGCAGCGTGCCAGTACTTCCGCCTTTGCAAATCCAAATAATGCGCCAATGTGCAACCTAGTCAAATGCAGTGTTTTCAGTGGCACCACAAGTCCTACCGATCCGGTCAGGGCTGTTACATTAAGACCAGTGCACATCTAGGGAGGATAGCTCAGGAGCAACGTGCTCGCCTTGAAAGCAAGATGACACGGAACACGGGTTCGATCCCCGGGTCCGCGCTTCAAAACCTCTAAGTATTAAGCGTATTGTAAAAAACCTATCAAACCATATCATTTCTTTATTCCCCCTTGTGGAACGCCACGTCATTCACATGAAGCACAAATCCGTTGCATGGCCCCGTTTCTTTGGGTCTGTTGGTATCATTTGGGCTGGCTGCAGTGATCTGGGCCTTCCAGTGCAGCCTGCAAGCCTATGGCCGAGTCTCTGCTGCTCGGCCATTCCCTAGACCTGCGCAGGCAACATATGCCTTTTTATTATGGCTGAAGCTGTAAAGCCTGAGCATGAGGATTACGCAGCGCGCACAGGCCTAGCTGCAATCACACGCGGGAGCCGGGTATGCACACAACTTCTCTTTATTAGAACATGGCGGCAACTGCCGAACTCCCTTCCCGTCCCTCCCCTTCCCCTGACGTCACGTCCTGGACGTCACTACGTTACAGCCGCAACGGCGGCCGGCCCCCGCACACCGATGCGGGTGGGCTGACATCTCCCCCCTTTTTAACATGCGAGATGCTCCTATCTCCTTACCCCATTTCTTCTATGAGGCGGAGTGGTTTGATGTGGCTCCTCTGAGGGCGTCCCGCCTTGCTCGGTGTCGCACGGTCTATGACAGGGGTTGCGCTGTCCCTTTCTGTCTCCGACTCCTCGCCGTCTCCATGGTAGGGTTCCTCCGGCGGACCAACCTCGTCTCTGTCTTCGTCCCATTCCCACCGCTCTCTGTGGTGGGGCCTTACCCGCCTAAACTGTGAGCTATTTCGGGTTATGGACGTGCAGTCGCTTCTTTGTGCTGTGACCATCGTTCGTTTCTTATGGGTGATGACGATAGGGGTGGGTGCGAAGGTGGCTTCTTCTTTTCTGTTTTTGGGTTGTCTGAGCCATACTTCGTCACCTGGCTGCATGAGGTTTTCTCTCGCCCTTCTCTTTCTGTCCGTTGCTTCCTTCATTTGCGCTTTGTTCCTTTCGTCATTGACTCTTGCTTCTTGTTCCAGACTTGTCGTGCCCTCGGGTCTTGGGTCCTCGGGTAGCCTTGTGGTGATCGGCCTCCGGAATAGCAGGTCCGCCGGGCATATACCTATGGTGCTGTGTGGCGTGTGGCGGTACTCCCTGAGCAGTTGATTGAGGGCCTGCTCGAAGGGTTTGTTTTGGATGTGGGCGATCTGTAGTGTTCTCTTGACGTTGGTCATGAATCTGTCGACCATGCCATTTGCCTGAGGCCATCGAGGTGTTATCCGTTGATGTTGGAATCCCATGTATCTTGCGAACTTTTGAAACTCGTGACTTATGAAGGTGGGACCGTTGTCCGACTTTATAATTTTGGGGATCCCGTTCGCTGACAGCATCCGGTCGAGGGCGGGAATAACGCTTGATGTTGCACTACTTTCCACAATCTGGGCGTCGGGGTATCTCGAATGTTCATCCATGAGTACCACGACGTGCGTGCCATCATTCAGTGGTCCGAACAGGTCCACTGCTAGCTCCTCCCATACTTTGTTGGGAAGCGGTGACATTTGTAGCGGATTTGGATGTGGCAGCGGAGCTACCTGTGCGCAGATGTGGCATCCCCCTACAATGGTTTCTACTAGGCTGTCGAGCTGTGGGAACCACACCTTCTGCCGGAGGAGTTGTTTCATGGGCACTACCCCGCGATGTCCTTCATGGGCCAGGTGTATCGTCCTCTCCCGGAGTGTCCTCGGAATGACGACTTTGCACCCTTTTAGTAGTACCTTGTCCTCCACCACTGTCAGTTCGTCACGGACTAGATGTAGCCCTTTAACCTCTTCCCTGACTTCGTCCGCTTCCGCCTTCGCTTGCTGCCTCATGAGGGCCTCCTTGTCTGTTAGTAGGCAGTGTCTAACGATGCGTAGTGCAGGATCCGATTCCGACTGAGCTGCTATTTCTGCCCATCCTATGGGCAGTGGTTGTAGGTGGTGAATGACGTAGTTGATGTAGGCGTCTGCGATGGAGGGTTGAGACGCCGTGGATGTCGCGGGGTGACAGGAAAGATAGTCGGCTGGATTGTTCTCCTTCCCGGGCTGATGTTTTACCGTGAATTGGTAGTCTTGCAGCCTCAGGCCCCATCGGGCTATCCTTGGTGGCATGGTGGCTTTAGGATTTCCATAGATGGTCAGGAGAGCCTGGTGATCCGTGACTATTGTGAATTTCTTGTCGAAGAGGAACAAATGAAAGTACTCACAGGCCCATACTACGGCCCAACTCTCCTTTTCCGCCTGGGAGTATGCCTATTCTGTGGTTGTTAGACTCCTGCTGGCGTATGCAACTATGTGAACATTTCGTGGTTCTTCCGGATCTTTTTGTGTCAGGATGGCACCGAGGCCTACCAGGCTGGCGTCTACAATCACCTCGGTGTCTTGGCGGGCGTCAAAGTACGCCATATCCTCTGCCTGTGAAATGGCGCTCCGAATGGCTTCAAACACCTCTTGACACTCCTTCGACCAGACGAACGGTGTGTCCTTGCGGGTGAGCAGTCGAAGGGGGTTGCTGACTGCGGCATAGTCCTTCAGGTATCTGGAGCAATAGCTAGCTAGGCCCAGGAACGAGCGCAGATCTGTTGTGTTCACGGGGGAGTGGGGTGGCAGTGTTCAGAGCTTCTACTTTTTCTGGGTCCGGCCTCATGCCTTTCCCTGAGAATATGTGACCGAAAAATCTCAGGGATCCCTTGGAAAATTCACACTTCGCTTTGTTTAGTGTGAGGCCGGCCTCTTCCATCGCCTGACACACTTTGTGGAGCGCCCTGTCGTGTTCTTCCTGCGTTTTGCCATATACCAGGACGTCGTCTGAATAGTTCAGACAGTTTGGGATGTGCCGAATTACTTTATGAATCTCTTCTTGGAAGATTTCAGCAGCTGACGAAATGCCAAAACTGAGTCTTTTGTATTGAAATAACCCAAGGTGGGTAACGAAAGTGGTGATGTATCGGGATTCGGCTTTGATTTCGATCTGGTGATACCCTTTCGTCAGGTCCAGTTTTGAGAAAACTCTTGATCCGTGTAAGAGATGGATCATGTCTGTGATCCTGGGCACCTGGTGTCTCTCTCTCTCGATGGCGGTGTTTGCTCTGCGCATGTCAACGCACAGACGGATGGACCCGTCCGGCGCCTTCTTGGGGACAGGGACGATGGGTGAGACCCAGGGGGTGGGCCCGATACTGGTTCAATAACGTCCATCTTGATCAGCTTGTCAAGTTCTTCTTCCACTTGTCTTTGAATGTTAAATGGGATCCCACGGTAGTGTTGGGCTACCGGTTTAATGAGTGGGTTTATGTGTAGGTGTACTTTCTGGTGTTTTAGCTTTCCTAGGCCGTGGAATAGTTTGGGGAAGGTCTGTTCAATCATCTCCGGTTTGGCGAAGTACTTATGAGCCATTAGCTGATAGAGAATGTGTACCAGGCCCATTTCCACTGCGGTCCTGAAGCTTAGGATGCAGCCGCTGTCAGCTTCCGTTTTGAGGATATGTAGCGGGATTCTCGCGGAGTGGTCTTTGTGGGTGCACCACACCGTGATTGTGCCTTTGCACGGTAGGGGAGTCGTGGATCCGTACGGGTATATGTCTATCTTGGCTTTCTTGATTTTGGGTGGTGGAGTCAGTGCTTCATAGGTTTGTTCATTGATGATATTCACAGTGGCTCCGGTGTCTATGAGGAACTTCACCAGCGTGTTGTTTACGTTTAACGTGAGTATAGGGCTGTGCTGTGTGGCTGCCGTGTTGGTCTTGACGGCCCACACGTAGCCCTTCTTCCTCTGATCATCTCCTGAGGACGGGGTGTCGCTGCTGGTGGGGATCGCGTTTCTATATATCGTACATAACGTCTTCTGTGGGAGCGCCGCGTGTCCTCCGACAAGCGTCTGTCATCCCGGGATTAGTGGCTGGATCTACTGCTGTCTTCTCTTTTTGACGATTTCCGGTCGCTCTCACCTCTGGACCTGGACGGGCTCTGTCGCTGTATCGGCGCCTCTCTTGTGTTCGGGGTCTGCCTTGTGCATGCACTGGGGCGTTCTTGCACATGGCCCTGTAGTGGTCCATGCCACCGCATGCCGCGCATTGTTGTCCCAGGGCTGGGCACTCCCTGGCGTGTGGATATTCATATCCGCACTTGTAACAGGTGGCTTCTGTGCGCTTACCTCCCTGACTGGGGTTTGTGTGGAGTTTGTTAACAGATTCCGTGTGTTCTCCTGGCTGTTGTATGGAGACTTTCCCCAGATTGTCCAGTTGCGAGTCTACGGCGGCCTCCATGCGAGCCAGTGGTAGGATTTCTTCAAGTGACCTTTGTTTCTGCAGGAGTTGTTTGCGAAAAGGTTGCGAGAGGCATCCCGCGATCACTTGCAATCTGAGTGCTTCTTCGTTTGAATATTTGTGGAATTCACAGTGCTTTAGTTATATGCGCAGGCGCATGACGAAATTGTCTACGGATTCACCCTTTTCTTGCCTGGTCGTGTGGAATACGTGACGTTCATAATCGACGTTCGTGTGTGGGACGAAGTATTCAGATAATTTGGCATGGAGTTCGCCATATGTGACTGTGAGTAGCTCTCCGGCGACGTTGAGTAGCTCTCCGGCGATGTCCCTCACCGCTGGCCCAACTGCCATGAACAGCGTGTTCTTCAATCTTGCGTCATCAGTTAGCCCTATTGCTCTCGTGTAGAATTTGAAGTCTCTGAGCCATATGGTCCATCGGGGTCCTAAATTTGATGTGTCTCTTATTTCGAAGGGGTTTGGCATGTGCATCACCTGTGCTGCTCCTCCTTCAGTGTGAGTGGGCAGATTGTTGCCTTGATTTCCATCTGCTCCTCCTGGCGAGGCTGCTGCGGTGCCTGCCCCTCCCGAGGATGAAGCAGGCGTGCTTGCGGAGTCCGACATCTTAAATATCTTTGTACTGGCCGAAATGCCTCTGACGGTGAGCTTGTCCCCGTGCCCATGTGTTGGGGCTGTGCCTGCCCGTGTGGTATGCCCCTCCCAGTGTCGCCTTGGGGCCTGTAACTTTCTGGGGGCGGGCGCTTATTCCATGCGCCTGTGTTCCCCTTTTGGCTGGCAGTTCGTGTGGAGCTGTCGAGTGGGTGTGGAGCGGGCGCTTAGTATGCGCGCCTCTCCCTTCCCACGTTCTCGGACTGCTTGGATGTCACGCCGGGAGTTATGTAGAGGAGCGGGCACTTGTTCTCTGCGCCCCTCCTTTCCTTTGTTTTCCGGCGGCTTGTGGGCTGCGCCGTGTTGCGTGTGCTGACCTGCAGTCCGGGGGGGCTCACGACGTGGTCCGGAGCGCTTCTCTCCCCGCTGCAGTCGGATGCCGGTAGCTCCCAGCTGTTGAACGTATTCGAGGCGCGCCGACGCGCTGAACTGCACGGTTGCGGACCTCAACACGGCACTGGTGGGCCGTACGCCTTCGTCGCCATTGTAAAGCCTCAGCATGAGGATTACGCAGCGCGCCAGGCCTAGCTGCAATCACACGCGGGAGCCGGGTATACACACAACTTCTCTTTATTAGAACATGGTGGCAACTGCCGAACTCCCTTCCCGTCCCTCCCCTTCCCCTGACATCACGTCCTGGACGTCACTACGTTACGGCCGCAACGGCGGCCGGCCCCCGCACACCGATGCGGGTGGGCTGACAGAAGCCTGCTGGGAGAGGGCTTTTAAGTCTGGCCAATTATCTATCATCGTGAAATTATAGAAACCGGACATATAGGACATAATGGAAAGTGGAAATTTATTTAAAGTGGCTATCACGTAAACTATGAAGGATGTGCGACGTGTGTGTACAGCAAACAGATCATGATTTCACAACTGGCTATAATGGAAACTCACAATTATGTACTGAATGAGTAGAATCTAATTTGATGAATGGGCATACTATGAGCTGGAAATGAAGTGGCAACTGGCTATGCTTAAAATTGACAATGATGTTCTATCTTGGCATAATGTGAACTGGCAACGAGTTACTAGCTGGGTATAATGGAAACTAGCAATTCTCTACTGAGTGAGTAGAATCTAATTTGATGACTGGGCATACTATGAACTGGTAATGAAGTGGCAAGTGGCTATGCTTGAAATTGTCAATCATTTTCTAACTAGGCATAATGTGAACTGACCACGATTTACTAGCTGGGTTCAAATATGCATATTTCCAAAAACATACAGAATAACATTTATTTATCAGAATAAGTGACACATTTTTGTGCCCTCATCACTTTGTTTTACCCTTCTTCAGCTGCATAAATATACTAAAAAAAAATGCTTTTAGCTCCTATTTTCAGAACATTATCAAAATTCTGAGGTGAAATGTGCATGTTGGATGTCTCACAGTAATCACAAAGGAAAGTACTCTTGAGATACTTTTAATGTTACAAGGATATACGTCACACACCATATATTTCGTACAAATTACAGAGCCAATTTACATCAACTTTGCCGCGATACAGTACAATGGTGCACTCGTTTGGAAATAGCCGTCACGCAAATGTCATGCATAACTATACGGCAGTGGTCCAAAGTTCATGTAATACAGGCCTGAATGTTTAAGGAGGAACCAATGAGAATTTGGTGATAATAGAAAGGGCCCCAGGTAGAGTTACTTGGTGTCTACATGTCACCAAGTACATTATACTCAATTCCTCATCTTTGCATTTACTAGCTTCACTCCATTGTATTCAATTGTTCTCATCCAACAGTATAACTCCCAGAAAATAGTTGATAGAGAAATGAAAGCCCAGGACAGGGTCATGGTTTCCCTTGTGGCATGGAGTAATTTAGTAATCCCAAAAGCTCAGAATATTGATGACTTGACTGAAGACCAAGTCCATGTCATGCTTTTTACCCGCCAATTCTCTGGCGTCTGCTTGACTGTTTGACAGGCAAATTAAACCTCGATTAATCAATAAACACATGCACAGTGGTTCAATTAACAGGCCGATCAGCAGATAACCGTATCTAAAAAAAAATGCTACAAGCCTGCAACTTATCATACCATGATCAAATTGGGACCCCGGGTGGCTGGTGCGCCACAATCAATATTTCTATTATTTTTGTGGCGGCCATGAACATGTTGCCTCCTCAAAGAAGCCGCTGTTGTCAGGTGTGTAATGTGTTTTGTTTGATATTCAGAATTGAAGTTTGTTTTGCATAATTGCTTTCTAATAGTAGGACTCAGTATTCTATCTACAAAAGTGTAGTTTGACTTTCAGAAGGCAAACTAACCAGCCAGGGGAAACTACTTAAGAGTTTGATTACATGTATTTGCACACAATATATTCCACTGAGGGGCCTTTAGAGCACAAGATGGCTGACTCATAAAGGTCTTTCGCAATGTACCTCAAGTTCAGTTACTTTCGAAACATTCCTTACAAATGTTTACATTGTCTGGAGAATCATGTGCCTTTTGACTTAGATGGTCATGGCTAAATTACACTTATTTGCTCACTGCACCATAGGCAACCAAGCTGCACCTCACTGATGAGCTCCAACAAGGCCAAAACATATTTCGGGCTGGGCTGCTCCCATTGGTGGCAGTACCTGACTGATTTGCATATGACTGGACCCCTTTTCCAATGGCGTAGATGGGCTAAAAAACGGTGGTGTGGAAGGTTGCCCAGAGCAATGCCAGTGGTTCAGATTAATTCAAAACCTTCCACCCGTCACTTTTTTGGTTACAATACTCAAAAGGAAAACAGTAAATAACAAAATTGTTGGAAACGTTGCAGAATTCGAAGAAAAAGGCCAACAAGTTTACAGAGAGTTAAAACAGAGTGTGGCAAATACATGCAAGTAACGGGGATAAAAGTAGGGTAGGTAGTCACTCATGAGGTGGGAAATAAATGGAAGCCATCTGAAGAGACTTACGGGTGCGGTTTGACCTTGATGTAGTTCTTTGGGATGAAGCCCTCGTATCCCATCAGCTCCGCTTTGTACCAGTTCTGGTCATCTTCCATGTTGAGTATCTGAGTAACAAACAAAAGTGTTGGTTACTCAATGGATGGTGTACACTGCGGAAAAATTTGCCTGACAAATTGTGTTTAGCAATCCAGTCTCTTGCTCTGCAGTAATTCATCGAATATTGTGCCTTAGGTCATACATGAATTGCTCTACAAGCGCTGTCTGCCCCCTAATGTTTGGAAAAAGGTACAGCAATTAGCCTTTCAAGTGCCATGTGTTAGGGAACCCCTGTGCCAACTGCATTTGGAAAGATCTGCAGGGAGGTGTTCTTCCCACTGATTGCCGGATTACCCACGAGCCGGAAGTGCTTTTATATGCATCCGGGGTGAGATAAAACCAATAGGTTTGGATGCCAATATGTGTGCTAAAATTGGCTAAAGCTTTGAAAAATTGGTGGCAACAGGAACAGGGGGGGGTGGACAATCAAGCTGAAGACTAAGCGAACACCTGCAGTTGAATAACCCTGAACACATGGGACATGCATTATTTCTAGAGTTATTGACTTGCCCCACGGTGAATAATGCTATATTAAGATCATCAAATGCATGGTTCAGCCAATCATAATGCTTGGTATCTGGTAAGCTACTTAGATTTTAAGATCTCATTTCCAGGCATCAGGCCAACAGGCGCAGTGGGGAGAGGCAAGTGCTCAGACACATCAGGATCTGCCCTCAAACTGAACGGAAAAGCATTGCCCGCCAGCTTCCCTTTCACCCACTTCTCCATTCCTGCACCCTTCCTATAGAGTCCTACTGGCTGGATAGGTGGTCAAATAACTGCAGGTGTAGGTCGATTCAAACCCATCAAAGCAGGTGGCAAGAGCTTCATTGTTATCCCACCTACCCTTTGGAATTCCCTACCACCGATCATCAGGAAGTAACCCTCCTATGCTACATTCAAGAGAGTACTCCAAAAGTGGCCGCACTGGTAGGGCCTACAGTACTGCCAGGCTTTGTCTTCTGACCCATGTATCTCTTCGGATATGCCTGTACTTATTGGCCTTACTTGTTCGCGCATCACATGCCTGTACAGACGCTGTGATACCTTTTGGTCTGGGTGCTACACAAATGTCATAAATAAATAAATAAATAAATAAATAAATAAATAAATAAATAAATAGATCTTCTGGGTATAAGAGGACAAATGAACACTGCAGTTGCTGTTTCATTGTAGCATTATTGACTGGAGGTTCAATAATGAATGCTACTTATTGGGGATTGCACATGTTGGCCGACATGCTCATCATAATTACTCAAAAAAAAAACAGAACTCCAAAACGTGTCCTAAGACAGAATCCTATTGGCGGGCAAAGCTTACCATCCTGGTCAGACAGGCCACTGACTTGCCCGAATCATGAAGCATGATGCATGATAGGTTGGAGGTGGTTGGCCACCACAGCATGCTCCCGGGCTTGGTTGAGGGGCTTTCAGGGTGCTCGGCATGCCACCGGGTGGTGCGGAAACAGGATCGATGGGGGTTGGAGGGAAAGTGAGGTGAATGCAGATGCCTTCAGAGATACCTGGCTCTTCTATGGGATGGCAGAGTGTTGGGGGAATGTGAAAGGGGGTTTCGGCATAGGTAGGTGAGGAGTGGGTGCAGAGAGAAAGGAAGGTGGCATGTGCCAACAGTGTTGGCATTTTAAGTTTGTCTAATGGTCTTTAAATAAAAAGAGCTAAAACAAGCCAACTCCGAGAGGCGCGAGCAAAGTAGAGGCAAACGCTGGGCGTTCGGCATTCCCAGTATTGACCACTGGGATCTCGAGCAATGATAGGGAAACAGAAGGACGTCGGGATAAGGGGAAAGATCTGAGATTGGGATTCTGCTAAGCAAAATGTGGTCATTGATTTCAGTTACTGGTCAGCAGCCCACTTATGGGCGCTGGTCGTGGGCAAGAGTAATGAAAAATGCATTTCTTATATAGCGCTACACACCCATAGGTCTCTGAGCGCTCAAATAACAGAAGACAGGTACCTGTCTATACCTGTATCTAAGCTTTAAGTATTCTTGTGATGTTGTGCGCCCAGCTACCTAAGGGTTTGGTGCACCCTACAAATAAATAAACAAACAAACAAGACATTATTATCCATTTTATCGATCTCGGTAGGATGAAAGGCTGAGTTGACCCTGCCGGGATACAAACCTGCCGTAGCAGGCTGCATACATATATCAGGGGCGAGCACTTAGCTCGCTGTGCTATCTGACCAGATAAGTGCAGTACGAGGGGCCATTACTTGAGTGCATGGTCAGTAGTGCTACTAGCACGTGAAAGTACAGTCCATGGCACAACCGTCTCTACTTTCGCTGCCCATTACCAGACATTGAAAAGAGCCCATTGCATAGTAGGCCAATACATGTGAATATTGACCACATCCTGAGGGGTCAGTTGGCTCTCCCATTGTGAACATGCGATGGTTGGGCTTAGTGCATGTGCAGAATATGGCAGGTGCATGGGTGCTATAGAGAGGCAGCAGAGCACAGATCCCTGTGCGCGAGACCTTTGAGCACTGTACCCCAGGCACAGCAGGCTAGTCTGACGGTGAAGACAGCCATGCATAAGGATGCCCCTCTGCTGCCATAGAAACACATTCGATGCCCCGAAAATCTTTGTTACACTTAGAGACCACTCCAATAGTCATTGCCCCAGAACCAAAAAGCTATTGACATACCATTACATTGGAACATGTTATAACTTTAAAATCTTCACATTTAAAATACATAGTTTCAGTAGCATATTGTTATACGGTTTGATGTTACTTGATATGTGCGTAGTGCCTTACTGCAACTTTTATGGCTTATAATCGCGGTGGCAGTGAATGGCCCTTCGGCAGCAGGTAGCCTGACCAGCATTAACTAAAAAGAGCATTACATTGCCTGCAAGTGGCATTTATAGTTTCAAGGAACTGTTCAATTATTATCAGTGAATTTGTTATTATTTGCATTTTTAAAGCACCCATACAGCCCGCGGACATCGAGGCGCTGTTACAGGAATTGTTTGTTTTTTAGTTGCGTAATTGTTTTTTTTGGTTCAGTTGCGTATTTATAACGTTCTTACAAAACCCTGAGGTTTCGAAGCACAGACCCGAGGATTGAACCTGTGTTGCTTTGTGTCTTCTTGCTTTCAAGGCGAACTGAGCTATCCTCCCAGGGCAAGATTAGTGTGGTGAGTTTTCGGCTGCAGTGTCTTTGTCACAGCTGGATCAAATGAATGTTTCATGGGACTCAGCCGCAGTCTATAAGGCCAAGTACTGAAGGTGGAACAGGGGCTAGATCAAATCACTCCTTCTACGCCAAGGGCAACTGTTTACAGTCGAGGGTTCTGCTATGATTTACGTGCACATGTAAAATGGATATAGCATGCGATAGCATGCACATTCATCAGATATGTCAAAGGTACATTCAGTACATGTCCACTTCTCAGGCTGTCTTTGAGAATGGCCAGACCTATATGATATTTAAAGGCCAGATAACTGGTATTAGCCATACGTTCATTACAGTTCGATATAAATACTGCATCAAATCACCACCATAGCGGTGTCAAGGACCCTACCCTTGTCCGAGCTTCAGGGCATATTGTGACCCCGCCCCAGGATCGCCAGACCATAGACTGCTGGGGAAAATGAAAATAAGGAAAGGCAGCTGGGAGAAAAAAAAACAGGAAGAGGAAGGAGGAAAAGAGAAAATAAATGGAAGAAAGCTAGTAATATGTGAACCCGTGAATGAAAAGGATGTATAAAGTGACATGTGGAAGAATTGTATGGATGCATAAGGGGCTCGAGAGGTGGTCAGCCTATCCTATCTATAATGAAAAGCTTGATTGACTGGGTCACCACTTGCATAGGCTGTGTCCTTTAATGCTGGCAAGAAAGCTCAGTGTGTTTGAGCGTTCACTGCTGTGATATGTAGGTCTCAGGTCCGAGTCCTGGCAAGGTCCACTCAGCCTTTCATCTTTCCGAGGTCGATTAAATGAGTGCCAATTTCGATTAGGTCCTAATATTGTATACACAATGTTTCTATGTAAAGCACTATATTAATAACAAGTTATTATTAAGGAAGGAAGAATTGGCATGAAAAGCTAATATGCATAACTTGAGATCAAACAACTCTGTACAACTAAAAACTTGTGCCTGTAGACTGTCGCAGGTCAAGAAGGGAGGTTTTTTCACTGCTGCCCCGGCTGCATGGAACACAATTCCCTTGAGTTTTAGAGAGGACATTTCTACACCTGTCTATAGAAAGAAACTAAAGACATTCCTGTTTAGTTAGAATGTTAATTTCCATCCATGCATTGGTCTATATATGCCGATATCGGCTTTGTTTGGCCCTCTCAGGCCTGGCAGACGCTTTCTTCCTTCTGTTATGTGTGTGTGGGTTCGGCACTCTTAAGTCTCCGGGTCAGTGGTGCGTAATATAAGTCAATAAAGTAAAGAAATGGTCTTAAAAAGTAGGCTGCCATGGCCATGAACACAATAGTCCAAAATATATTTGCTGCTTATCTTTAAAAGCTTTGGAGAAAGGGTACAAATTAATTTAATAGCAGAAACGATTATAGGAATTAACCCGCCCCGTAAAATAAATATTTAGAATTACAGGGTATACACCAAAAAAGGTCATGTGTAAGCATTAATGACAGTGGGCAGATTCTAGTGTATGAAAGTAGGGGTTCATCTGATGCAACTGTCCTTTGAATATACAATAAGCCAAAGTGCAGTTACTGTAAGACTAATGTAACGTCAGACAAAGTGCATTGAATTCTCCCCCGTGTACGCCCACCCCAACATCACGGAATTTAATATCTCAAACATCTATTGCGATGTACCGCCACGTTTTGCAGGCCTACCCCGCCCCTGGAAATACAGAGTAAAAGTAAAAACTGATCCTAATCAGACCAATGTTCTTTTCTACCCTTCCGTGATGATAGGGGACTTATCGGCAACCTCCTTCCTGACAGCCACTGCTCAAAAAAACAGCAGCCTTTGTCCGTACAAGTTTTGATGCAAAAATAAGCAATGCTGAAGCTATAAAGTGACCTGCTTCAGACCACGGTCCCCTCTATGTGAAAGACAAGGATGTCAATTTCAAATAGAAATGACTTACAATTACACATTACAGATGTCTGAAGCAGTCCCACGAACGGTGCCTGTACAATAGCATAAAGATGAGAACAAGTAGTGAGCACGTTTATGATGGTGTAAACAATTAGGACATATAACGGGGACAGAACAAACCAAACAGAATAAAAATGTAAATAAGGAAACAAGTCAAATACAAAAATAACAATCGAAAGGGGAAAGTGCTTCAAACTAAAGGGGAATAATAATTAAATATACAGAATTACATAATTACGCGTCACTGGAGGCAGTGGTGGAATCGGGTAGGGAGGATGGAGGAGAGGCGATGGGGTGGGCACCCTCTTTAGCAAGTAAGCGAAGTTCAAGGCATGGCTTGAAGAGATCCAGAGTTGGGCTGGCTTTCATTGTTATGGCCAGTGGGTTCCAGTGGAGCAGGGCGAGAAGGGTTGAGAGAGCAGAAGCGAGAGGCGGCACAGGGAGGCTATGGGTCATTGAGGTTGAGTGGTCAGGAGGTTCGGAGGGAACAAGATGGTGAGTAAACTGAGATACAATCAGACCAGTACTGAGGAGCCATTGATAGCTCTGTAAACTAGGAGAAGGAACTTGAAAAGAGATTGGGTGTGCATTTACACTTTCTATCCCTGTGTGCTTTTTCTTGCATTGTTTTCATTTTAGCAATTTTTATCGTATTGTGTCGATGAATTGTAATAACCTTTGAAGGTACTTTGTCCTGTTAATCAGTGACTTTTAATTATTGTTAAGTGCAAAAATAAAATTGATATGTTAATATTTTTCCTATTTTGTATGGTAAAGTGGTAAGTCTGCTGTTTAATTTCCCAATATATTCAGCTAATAACATTTAGGGTTGTTATAACCTTCCACTGAGGCTTACTGCAGTGGGAGGTAGATGTCTCTGTCAACACACGGTTCACCAAACCTGTTGTATATTATGTATAGGTTTACCTAAATCAGGGGGCCAGTTTGGTTGAGCAGTATAAATACTTTTTCCCCCCTTCCTCCTTGTTTGTTGGAATGTTCCAACTGTGATGGGTCTGGGTCCAAGAGAGCTTCATCAGTGGCAAAGGCTATGCCTTTTACGCAGCTGGCCTTCAGTACAAACCTACTTTCCATTTCCAATTTTGAAGTCTATGTAGAACAGGATGCAGGCAACACAATTCAGCCCAGATTGCATAGTGTCCTAAGATAGTTCAGTCCTAGAAAGGCTGGCCTAGAAATTATGCTTAGGGAGGATAGTTCAAATGCTAAGCACTTTCCTCTGATGCAGGGCCTTGCCGCAAGTGTGGGTACCAACAGGATAGAAGAGGCCCAATTCCTAGGGTGGATACATTGAGCACCATTAATGTGGGTGTGCATAATAACTTTTATTGGTGCTCTTAGAAGCAGGAGCAATGCAGCGTGAAGCGCTATAGTAACACCGGATGCTCATTCCCACGCATATTCAACCAGGAACGGAAGCAACTCCAGGGAAATCTACGTCAAAATGTAGGAAAGAAAGTTTTCTCATCAAACATCGGGTGTGTCTCTTTGGCAGTGCAAAGAGTTACTTTGGGACAAGTTTTCATTACACATGCATCTTGTTGCGAGATGAACAGAGAACACAGACAGACCCAGGAAAAACATCAAAGAAAAGGGAATAGAGGAAGTAGAAAGAGTGAAGGAGTCTGTAATTATAATTAGTACCCGGCGAGGGCGCAATCAGAATGTAGGAGCCATTCTGATTGGCCCTCGCTGAGTCATTACCAGGCCGGGAATCCATCTGTCGGGATTCCACGGCCTTTGTCCGCGGCGGGGGGGCGTGACAGCCCCTCAGCTAACGAGGAGGCTCGAAGCGTGGCCATCCCCGCTCTGAGCCTCCCCACGGTGAGAGGCTGCCTTCACCCCTGCCGGGGACTCTGGTAAGGTTTTTTTTTTCTTTTTCCTACCCTCACTACCTCCCTCCCTCCCGCCCTCCTCCCTGCCCTCCCTGCCCCACTTACCTTTTTGTTGCTGAGTCCCCGCTGGCGAACGATTGCAGGCTCCAGCAGTGTGGAGACACACGGCTGGAGGCTTGCATCGTCCCCTAGCAGGGACGTAGGTACGTTTTTTTTTTTTGTTTTTTTTTTCAACCTTCCCCTGCCTTCCGCCCTCCCAACCCTACTTACCTTCTGCTTTTTTTTCGGAAGCGGACGCGCTGGGAACACTTGTGTTCCCAGAGCGTCTGCTCCCGATGGCCGCCATGGAAAGGGAAAACGGACTCCCGTTTTCCCTTTCCCGGTGCCAATTTTCTTGGTGTTTTTTTTTTTTCCTGTCCCGAAACACTGCGGCTTTTCGGGACAGAAAAAAAAATGCTTTTAGTGCCCCGGTCACGCACATAATGCGGGCCGGGGTACTAAAAGCAATATGACCCTTGTGACGGGGGCTTCGCTCGGGCCTATAACTATGGGCCATGGGGCATTACCTGAGTCGGTAATGCCCCCGCCGCTCGGGTCATATTGCTTAATTATAATCGTTCTTTTATAACGTTCTTATATCGTTCTTTTATATACCTGACATGATCTGTTTCTACGCACAAGACCACATGAGGGATTTTTCTCGTTTTATGAAAAAAAATCCAACAAAAAGGAGGTTAAATGTGTACAGAAAAAGTACACTCCCTGTGTCACAAAAAACAAAACAGGTGCAAAAATAAAATAAAACGAAGATAAAAGTTTATTAATGAAAAGAGGCAGTTACCTCGGGCTGGGTTTCCCTGACCACTAACACCTTCCATGAGTTCATAGCTCACTGTCAGCAAGTACGGGAGGCCCAGCGACCAAAATAGAGCTGCAGGGAAATGGTGATAAATTATGCGACGACTGCCCTTGGAATTGTGTCTTTTCCACTTTTCTCAGTGTGTCTTGGGTTTGGCTACAGAGTGGTGTCGGCACAATGCATTTGTACGGGGGGCACTGTAGGAGAGCGTGCCTTTCAATCTCCACATCTGCTAGGCCACACTTTGGGAAGATTCTGGGCACCCACAGGTCATGATCTAAATATGTGCCGTTAGTTGTCTGTGGCAACTCAATCTGTATTTGGTGTGTGTTTTTGCCTGTGGTTTCATGCCACGGTCATGTGTTTTGAAAAGTTGAAAGACGAACCTTCTATGGGTACCTCCTTTAAAAGTTTTCTAAAGCTGTGTCTTGCTGAAGGCGAAGCTGTAAAATGTCTATCTAGGGACTGTTTCATGCTCTTCCTCCTAGAACACGTGGTTTCCAAGACGTGTTACTGCCGGCTGTTGCTGGGTAGGTTCATGGCAAAGGTCTCTAGCAAGTATTTGGTCTGATTGGATTTGGTGCTGTGTTGCCCACTATTGGTCACTTACCTTATTGGAGAGCCAGATTTGATTAATGGGCTTCCTTGCATTGAGTAGCAGAGCAAGTTTGGCCAAGTTCTTCTGTGCTCCTATCACTGAGGCCGACTACTGAACTCCTGTGGGAGGCGAATCATGTGGTGTATTCAATTTATATTGAACGTCTTTGTTTCTTATCGAGGGTTTGCTAAATGGTCACGTGTCCTTTTGTGGGCCCTTCGGAATCCCAATATCACCCGAATAATGGGCTTAGATGCCCATTGTAGCCAAAGCGGGTCTAGGAAATGGAGAACCAAAGGGGAGGGGGCAGTACCTCATGAAAACTGACAAGGTGAGTTCTACCATGACAGTTTACACTCTCAAAGTTTGCCTCGAGGGAGATGGCCACTTCATTTGTTCCCTTCTCCTTATGCATCCTCTCTAACTCCTGTATCTTTTTCTCTAGTCTCCCCTCTGCTTCCCTCCTTTCCTCACGCTTCTCCTTTGCGACCCTTATGAAGTGCTCTTTGATGTGTTGCCTAAATCCATCCCATCCCTCCCCCGGGCACTTACCCTCCTCCCCCCTTCCTCCACAAATGTGCGTATCTCATTCTGCGTTTGTTGCCTCACTTCCCGGTCTCTAATAATGTATCCTTCTAATCTCCATCCCCCTGTCCCTCACCGCGCATTCCCTCCCTCCCATTCTAATGAGACCATTGTATGGTCGGATATTGTGATGCTTCCAATCTGTATTCTACTAGTTGTTTGGACTACTCCTCGTGTTTCCCAAATGTAGTCTATACGCGAGAATGTCCTTTGGACGTGCGAGTAGAAGGAGTAGTCCTTCCCTTGTGGGTGGTACTTCCTCCATACATCATTGACCCCTTCTTCTTGGCGCCTCTTTAACAAGTGACTGGACATTCCCTGTCGCAGGTGTCCCCTCAGACCTCCTGACCTATCACGCCCAGGATCCGCTGCTAGGTTAAAGTCCCCGGATACAATTATTTCCCCCTCCCAAACTTACTTAGTTCCTCCAGAAACCTGTCAAAGAACCCTACCTGCCCCTGAGCAGTGGCATATACTGACCCCAATGTATATTTCTGGCCCCCTAGTCTCCCTTAGACCATCATATACCTCCCCTCCGTATCGTTTTACCCTAACCCCTTCCATTCGCACAGTTCTATGTAGTAGGATCACCTCCCCAGCCTGCGTAGTCCCTGCAGTGGCATGTTATTGCATTGGGTAGTTCCTACTCTGCAGGCGTCCCTCATCAAATTTTGTCAAGTGCCTTTCCTGCAGGCACATTATTACAGGCCCCTCTTTTTCAATTTCCCTCAGCATTGTGGCCCTCTTATTAGGGCTGTTCAGTCCCCTTACATTCCATGAAATTAGCTTATACATCCCCTCTCGTCAATGTCTTCCCTCTGTTGCCCCGGCAGCCCCTGCTTCCTCTGAATGGCTGAGCCTTCATCCTGTAGGATCTTGCCACCCCCCAAACTGGTTATACCCCCCCAACTTGTAACTGTCCCTGGATCCATTGTCCAGGTTCTCGACATGGTCTCCTTCTGTGAACCGTGGGTATTTTTGCCCCCCTCTGCCCGCATATATCCCTGCATCTTACCCCCAACAGGCTATATTCTAGTCCTTATGTTTTTGTAGCAAACTTCTTCCCAGGTCCCGGTGCTCCCTTTCACGTCTTCTTGGCTTTTTTTGTGATCCACCCTTGAGGCCCGGCACATACCTCATCTGACTTCTCTGACAAATGACCTTTGTTGTCTCGTTTCTGTCTGTTTTTCATGTGTGCTCTGAGGCCTATGGGTATGTGGCACGTAATAAATATATAAAAAAAATAATAATAACCATCTCAAATGTGATTTTCCGACACTAATGTAAAACACTTTCAAATGATACAAAAGTTAGAAAACTTTGGAGAAAGTTTGACCTAGTTTGAACATACTTTTAAGACAGTATAAGATAGGAGAAATTGTATTTGTACGAGGGTTATAAAGTACATATGTCCACTACACTACATGTTGGCGCTTGACAGGACAACATCTAAGCCTGCAAGATTCGGCTAAAATACAGGCTAAGAGTGGGAAATTGTCAGTTAACTAAAGATGTATCATCAATAGCAGAGTATAGGATTGTTTTCATAGTTTTCCTAAATGATAGTAGATTGTACTCCTTTGTTATAGTGAGCAAAGGAACAGTTGATAATTTGGATGCCATGAATGGGAAAGTAGGGCCACCACTCCTTCCTTTAATGAACTTAGAAGTGGTTAGAGCACAAGAATGGTGTAATTTGAGAGACCTGTAAGGCTGATAATGGCGTTGTTTTACAAATATTTAAATAGTCACAAAATTCGAATTACTAGCATAACATTACATAAAGGAGTCATGCTTTATGGGTACAGATTTAGGAATCAAGTGCATCCTTTTAAAATGGCTGCTTGGTTAGTAAGCAGCCATTGCCATGCGTGTGCAATGCCCAGGGAGATGTCATCATTTTTCCTGAGTCCAAGCAGTAAAATGGCTGCCAAATTTTGCACTCGCAGCAACCGAGCTGTATTATTAGATGATAACCCAAGGTATGCACTATTCCTAAAGTCAAAGACAAAAGGAGACAAGTGCATTGATTATGGCTTTGTGAAAGGGAAGTTAGGAGGGCAAACATTTCTCAAGTTTCTGAGCTGAAAAAGCAGATCGATACACTGATGTTGCTGGCTGTGTCAATGACAGTTCGGAATGAAATAAAATACTAAGATTTTCACATGGGTTTTCGCGACTAGACATGTCCCAAATCATTCAGGCCAGAAGGTGCTGCCCCTTGGGCGATAATTGGCTTTAACTGTCAATCATTCCGTTTTGGCCGGAGACATTTCAAGCTACTTAGACTGGTTTTATGGTAGTTAGTGTCCAGTCTTTAGCCACCACCAGGTTGTTCTCAAACTGCTATTGAAACTATGTTCCCGAGCCGCGGGTTTTAACATTGATATCCATAGGTCAACATGGGCCATAGACTATCATTGCACCACCCGAGGTCCCAAACTACCAATAGGAGTGTATGGAGCAGACATTTGTCAATTGGAGACCAATGTTCAAGTCAAAGCCAGTCAGAGGAGGTGGAAGAAGGAGTGTGTGTCTGACCCCAATTGATACATTTCACATTCAGGGAAAGGAGTTGAGGAGGTGTGTGGGTTCAAAGATAGAGTCAAGCGTGAAAAAAGAAGGAACAGTGGCCAACGTGCTGGATTGCAGGGCTTGAAAAAGGGGTTGGCCTGGGTGGAAGCCAAAAGCATCACCTTTGGTTAGGGCAGTGGTATTCAAACTGTGGGTCGCGACCCCCTAGGGGTCCGCGGGTGCATCCCAGGGGGGCCCTGAGAGCTCAGCATGAAAAAAGATTTTTTTTTTTTTTTTTTTTTTTTTTAGATTGGAAGAAATGGGCAGGGGTGGCCCACATGGGCGGGCTGAAGCATGAAACTGTCTCAGGCAACAATGAAAAAGTGGCCCACAGTTGTAAATGGATATTCATTCCTATAGTCACAGACTGGGCCTCATTACTACTATGGCGGACCAGTAACAACGGTGCTGGTAAGCTACCGGCACCGTTGCTACCGTTCTGCCATAGTAAGAGTTGTGCTCGTGGGTGCTTGACAGCCCCCGCCAGGTCTGACCTCAGCTCGTCGGATGCACCGGCACCGTTATTAACGGTGCCGGTGCATCCGAGCTCCCCATTCCCATTTGAGCCATATGGGGCTCAAATGGGAATGGGGATCTACCGGCACCTTCGAAAGGGCAATTATCATGTCCGCCTAACTCGGCATGACCTAGTAATTGCCCATTCGCGGGTGCCAGACCCGGATGCAACTCCAGTGGCAGCCGTGCCGGTTTTACCGGCACAGCTACCGCCAGAGTAGTTATGAAGCCCACTGTTTCAATAGTACCCAAAGGGGTGCTTTGTGTTAAAATGTAAGTAAATTGTGATATATTCAGCAACAATGGTCAACATTACTAACTGCATAGTTAAGTAACTCATCAAAATGGTCCACATTGGCCAAAATGGTGGCCCATTTTGATTGGCCCAAACTAGCATTTTACATTTTTGGTACAGGCATTGCCCTATAGGCCTGTCCGAGCCTGGCGGCTCATCCATAATGGCAAGAGGCGCCCACCCAGTGGCCCCTCACCCATTATGGAGGAGCTAAGGAGCCAGCCCAGTGAAACAGTGAGCACTCCCTCAGCTGCTTTATCCAGCTAATGGAGTGCTCCTGGGCTGGCTGAACTGTCAAAGGGAAACACTGTTTCCCTTTGACAGTTCAGTTTAGTTCCCCAGCCGCACATGCTCACTGAGCCATGCAAGTGCTGGGGCGTTTTGCTTCGCCAGCATTGCATAGCTCATTGGAAATGCTGGCTGGGGCACTGCATGTCTGTATGTCCGAGGGGGAGCTCCTGCGCCTCTTCGCACATACGGACAGAGCAGCTGGAGCAGGCCGTTTCAGCACCCACACACAGGCCAATGCAGAAGGTACGTTTATGTTCATTGTTTTTATTTAAACATGTGTATGGATGCGTTATGAGTGAGTGTATGGTGATGGATGCTCATGTGAATGATAGAGTGATTGCTGTATGAATGTGCAGCGCCTTGCATATACACATAATCATGTTCATTGTGTTAGGACCAGTGGGGCCCAGGGGACAGGGATGGTATCTTTTTACCGGACATCTATCATTCAAAACCCTCTGCCTTGTCGACAAGGCTTTCTGGGGCCTGGGTCCAAAATACCTTCAGCTATTCCTCCGCAAATACCTCCCCTCTCGAGCTCTTCACTCCTCTACCTCCAACTCCCTCAGGGTCAGTCGTTTATCAAAGAAACGAGCTGGGGGTAGATCTCCGTCTTCGGCTGGGGCCTCCCTCTGGAACAGCGCCCTGCCACTCTAAAACTTGAGGAGAACCATCTTTCTTCCTGCACTTATCAGACCTACCCTGTCTGCTGCCTTAAACGTAGCACTTGCAAATTGCTGGCTGCACTACCACTGTTTGTTGCCTTTATTATTTATTTATTGTTATTTATCTGTTTCTCCTCTGCTTCGCACTTTCCACTTCTCCCCCCTTCCATGCACTTTTCCCCTCACACTTGCGCGTTCTCAATATCACTGGGCCTAGTAAGATCGCTGTTTTATTCTCCTCTGTTCCCCTCCCTTGCCTTGTCACGCTCTGAAACACTTGTGTATGAGCGCGATAGAAATAAAATATCAATGCCTGCCCCCTGGACTCCCAGCAACAATTGCAAACTGTTTGGCTATTTACCCATTTTTTGTTAAAAGTATGCTCTACAATGCAACATTTTAACCTATTATTTAAAAAATAATTCACAGGGGGAAACCCCCCCGAACCTCCCCTTAATGCCCCTCCACTTAAAAAAGATTCACCAGCCGCCACTGGCCCTCAGACTGTGTTGGGAACGGGATGGGGGAACCGAGGGACTATGGTGGGAGCACAATGGGCGGGAACCATGGGATAGTGATGGGAGCAGAGTGGGGAGAGCCCTGGGTGTGTGATGGGGTGGGGAGAGACCAGCGACTGGGTAGGAGTGGGATGAGGGAGCCCAGCGACTTTGATGGGAGCAGGTGACGGCGCGCAATATATACTGTCCATTTGGCATTTCTGGGGGGTCCCGACCTGCCCAAATTTTGCTCAGGGGGGCCCTGGCCAAAAAAGTTTGAAGACCACTGGGTTAGGGTGAGTAGAAATGGACTCCTGGATGTAAGACTCTCTAGGGGAAGGGAGGTGACACAATAGTATAACAAAGAAGCAATGAAGAACCTGCAGACTTTCCAGAAGGAGCCTGTCGCTTTTTTCGCCTGCATGGTTCTGAGGGTCCTCAGAGTGCTTGCTAGGGAAGTAGGTTCCCGGGGAGCCTTAGAGCGGAAACTCCGAGTTCCATTTCCTGATCCAGGTGGATTTGCTTAAGTTTTAATTGTGCCCCGTCCCTCCCAGCAGTCATTCTTAGGTAGTCACCTAGAAACAGCTGGCTTCCCGATATGCAGGAGGTGGGTAGCACCTCTTCCTATGAAATATGTTTTGGAATGCTTAGGGTCGCGTGCAGAAGGGGTGTGGCATAGTAGGTCCAGACTGGACTGCCCCTTTTTGTAGGGTGACCAGACATCCCGGTTTTCCCGGGACAGTCCGGGGAAATCACCCTCTGTCCCGGGGTCCCAGGAGTTTTTTTCATTTTAGAAACCCAGTCCGGGGTTTGCATAGCTGGGCGGCTATGGTAATTAAAATTGTAGTTATTTTTCACAACACGTTCAGAATGTTGGAGCTGGAGGATTGGCTCGAACCCACAACTTTTCAGGTACAAGTCACAACACTTACTGACTTTGCCACAGAGACTGACTTGGAAATGGTTGTACAGCAGCCATGTAATATCAATTAGAGCAAACGCTTGTTTTGAATTAACATGGCAAGATTCACAGACAAAACTGCACAAATGAGATCATATACAGTTCATAAAAAGGAGAAGTGCTGGAAATATGATTGGGTGGTGGTTGTGGGGGCGTGTTGGGGGAGGGGCGCTAATTGGTGGGCTGCGATGGAGTAGTCCCTCTTTTATGTTGTTGGTTGTCCCGTTTTTCATTTTGGAAATCTGGTCACCCTACCTTTGTGGATGGGACCAATTATTATCTGCATGTTTTTCAAAATAGATGGTCTGGATGGTGGCCCAGTGTGAACCTTCCGTCTATCATTGTTCAGTGTTGTGGCTCTTCTGAGACAGCCGGCGCAGTCAGCCCCACTGATAGCTCTTTGGAAGTAGCAACAGGCCTTGGTTGCTTGTCCACAATTGGTTCTAAGTCTTCCCTAAAATGATTCCTGCCTTTTTAAGTGTGTTAATGTCCTCACGTCAGTGGTGCACCAAAGAATGTGGCGGGCCCTCCAGTGAGCCATGCTGCGGTCACCCCTCCAATCTCCTCAATAAAGCACGGCTGAACCACCACACTTCGGGCCAAGCTGGACCACCACTCATGTGCAATGCGCATGATGATCATGCTGCTGCAGGGGCACACCACGCTCATACGTATGGTTTTTAATCCAACCTTTAATCTTTCACCCAGTATAGAAACATGGGTATAATGCCTGTCCCAGGGCACCCAAATGTACTAGCTATCTCTCTGCATGGCCAGCAATATTATGTGGGATAATGATACCACGAGGAAACATGTTCATGCTGGCTCTGCCAATATATGCCTGGATTCCAACGTAAGAACATACTCTTGTTGGTTTTGCCTTTAATGACAGTTACCAATCCATGCGACAGGAAGAAAACATATTATTTCTGGCTGGCCAAATCTGTGACATCCCCACCATGTAAAAACACTCTTCTGGTTGACTTTGCCCTTAATGCCTGTAAAAGAAGCCATGCCTCAGTAAGAAACATCATCTCCTTGCTGGCTTCACAAATAATGTCCCTCCTCTACCATGTGAGAATACTCATTTGTATCTATTTATAGTATAGAATGTTTATGCCTGAGTGTTATACAAAATAGCAGTACTCCATAAATTGGACAATACAACGGTTTTCTCATTAGGGAAGAGAAGAAAGCAGTAGGACTTTAGATGAGAGTAAAATAAAGGCAAAGAGGTAGAGGAGTGAAAAGACAGACGACGAGTTTTCCAGTGGTTTGGAGCAAGGAGTGAGAACGAGCAACAGTGCAGTTGAGCACAGGGCAGTTTGGGCACGTCGAGAAAGAAAAGCGATTGAGAGGGGAGGAGGAGTAGAAACAGAATACAAAAACAGTGTAATTGAGTCATTTTAAAAATTCACAGCACATGATGCTAAAAAAGAAAGTAAATCGCATTAATACACGTGATATAGTGCGGATACAGCAATTTGATTAGTGCACTACAAGGGTAATACATTTTTTAGTGGAGATGTCTAACGGAAGTTCATTGCTATTTAAAATCCTGGCCCAGAACCACTCAGTATTTAAGAGACAATTGTCACGCGCGCATAAAGCGGTTGAGGAGGTGAAGGCGTAAATCTTCCAAGACAAGGCATTCTATAATAAAGTGAAAAAGAGTTTCAGCGCTCGCTGCACAGTACCTACAAACTCTGTCCGAGCGAGGAATGCACTTTCTTTCATCAGCAACTTCTTTCGTTGGGAGTAAATTTAATTTAATACGTAACATATCAAATCTATGTTTTCTGGATGGATGCTGTGTGAGATAAGGAGGCAGAGTGCTAAAAGCTCTTATTTCATATTTAAGATGATAAAAAAGTAAAATAATTCATAGCCTTATCTCTGTTCCGGATCCAGTCAGATTTAAAAAGGAGACTTTTGTTTTTGATTGATGGAACCATCAGGGCCAGTGGATCTAAGTTGTATCCTCTCATGATTATCAAGGAGTCATGTACCCAATCTCTCAGAACTTTGCATGGGCTTGTGAACAATATTATACCTAATTCAAACATTAAAAAATGTTTAGGCGGCTGCATAATAACTTTCAATAATTGCAGTCTCCTCCAATCAACCCGGGCCTGAAGAGAGATCAGGCCCATCTCATGTCGAAGGACTGGAATAGGGGTTCCTTTGGGAGTAAGAGCAGCCTCTTCAGTAGCATTGAATCAAGGCTGTCCCGTTTGTTTGTTAAAACCCCTCTATCAGCCCCATGGAGAAAACGTGGAATTGTCTGTTGGTGGTAATATTTCCAGCATGGAAGAGCCGAAAATCTTACATACCTTTTATCAAAGGATGATAGTTCAAAATAATTAAATCACATTTTTTTTTTCATCTCGATTGAGTCCATTCCACCGGACGGTCTTTCAAAGATTTCGACTCCTAGATATTTAAAGCTAGAAAACAATTCCAAACGTGTGTGGTTAATGGACCATTTTAAGTCTCCTTTTTTTTTAGTTTAACATTACTATTTTTGATTTAGGGACATTACATGGTAAACTTAGAGATGAAAGGTAGGAGTTAATCGCTGTCAGTGATCTTTGAATGCCAATTATAGTCAGGTCGAACAGGACTATATCATCTGCATAAGCTAACTAACTAATTATCAGATTTCCCAGCTTTGGCAGAAAATTCTATTTTCCAGAATTAGCATGAAGATTGTAGGACCCCTGCAGAAATCTAAGTTAAGGAACAAATACATACTTGTAATTGTAGACTGTGCCACTCATTATCCTTATGCCTTCCCCCTTAAAGCTAACGCCACCCAGCAGATCCTGAAACAACTACTCCCCTTCATTTCGAATGTAGGGTTTCCCAAAGAAATCTTAATGGATCAGGGCTCTACATTCTTGAGCAAACTCATGGGTGAAGTGAAACCACTTTTACATATTACCACCTTAGGAACTTCAGTATACCATCCACAGACAGATGACCTTGTAGAAAGGTGTAATAAAACCCTGAAAACGTTGTTACAGAAGCTAATGGAACAAGATGGAAGGAATTGGGACCAGATGATACCTCAGGCTTTATTTGCTGTTCGGAAGACCCCCCCCAAGCTTCTACAGTTTTCTCCCGTTAGAATTACTATACGGATGGGAACCCAGAGATACCCTGGATATGTTGAGAGAAGCCGTCTTAAAGAGCACATGACCGTAGTAAGATCTCTAGTCAAAACCTATATGGCCAAAGCACAAGAACAGCAGAAAACCTAATGTAATCGAAAGGTCACCTTCAGATCTTTCTTGGTGGGGCAAAAGGCGTTAGTGTTATTACCGACATTGAGAATAAACGAATCCCCAAATCGTACACACCGTATGAGGTGCTAGAACAGACAGGACCCTGTAACTGAAACATTTCCCAACCCGCGTGTCGATTAAAATCCCAGTTATACTGAGCATATGACCCTTTGGGTATCGTGCATGCAATGGATAGACTACAGAATAACTACAACACCAAATAATTGAACCAACTCAGGAAGATGGCAACAGTGCTGTTTTATTAACAATGATCTAAAACAGGGAGTTATAACGGACATCAACGGATGTTCGCTTGAGATCTCAATTCATTTCACACAAAAAAAGCCTTATATCCAGAAAATACATCAGATGTGATGTCATACTACATTGAAAATTAGAAAAACCTACGAGAGTTTGTGATAGGCTTAAGAGGAATATCTAAGTATACCTTCTATAAGGGGTGTGATCGTGATTGTCAGGTGGACAACTTATGCCTACCTCTAAAACATAAAGAATATGGGAGTGGTGGGAACCACAATATTTTTTATAGTTGTACTAAATGTTCAGAACTCATAATTCAAATTTTAAGATTTTAGCCTGGAGCTGCCAGTCCAAACTTGTCCTATAGCACAAGGACCTCTAATAACCACAAAACTAAAAACAAGGCAACGTTTCCTTAGCATAACTGGCGCTTCTCAGTTGGCCCCTAATCCTAGGGGCTGAAATGTTTCAAAAATGTGTATTTCCCTCTTATTAATCGCTCCACTCGTAAATTAAGTTAAACCACCAGTTGAATCCGGGTAGTTATAGCCAGTAATGTTTATTCACATTCCCGTTTAAGCATATAGTGTAATAGCACTTTTTTACAGTGCGCCAAGTTGAGCGATCATCTTATGCCATCTATATACATTTTGCCAATGCATTTCGGTGAAAACCTTCATCTGGGCAGTATATAGGCGCTTGATTACATCATCAAGCTATTCATAATTACATTGTATGCACCATCATTGTCAATGCCAGTTCATTTCATGTTCCATATTCAATACATTAACAAGTTTGTATTTTTACACATACCATTAATTATGATGTCCCACGAATGTTCAATTGTTGAGAAAGTAAAACAAAAACAAAAAGTGCGATTTAGTTTCAACGTTATGTACTCTGTGTGCATAAGTTATAAAGGACTAAAGTATGTCCTACCTGATCGCATGGAATACAGTGTTTCTACAATTCGTATTAAGCCGCATGACGTTCCGTTCTTCTATTGTGTGCCGCTTGTGTTTCTGGCTTTCAAGTGCATATAAAAACGCATGTGTCGATCCTGTCTCTGTTAGATAGACAGGCATCTTCATTAGCCACCTTATCATTTTGTAATTCATCGTTTGGATCGGACGGCGAGAACACGCCGATACTTACCTCGCATTCCAGCGTCGTTCTGCATGTATTTAAGGGTTGTCATGGAGACGGTTGCAAGATGCCGTGGTCTGGCTAGGGAGCCAGTGCACGTACGCCTCACGCCCCAGCCCCGGGTGCTTACCCTGGGGCGGGGACGTCTCCATGGCAACCTTGTGTTACTTGCGGCACTAAAGCGAACTGTCAACTACACTCCATTAATTCGAATATTCATGAGTTTGATGAAGCCACTACATATTTGTATAAGAAAAGAACGCTGCGGCAGCTAAACTTTGTTTGCATGGGAAGTGGCCTCTCATGACTGGGTCCACTGTAGTACGCCAGGGGCTTATACCCCAACAAGGTTCTTTGGGCGAGCACTGCCGTCATAACTCTGCCATCTGTGTGAGAGAACAGGTAGAATTCCTCTGCATAATTAGGAATCACGAGAACTGGGGCCGTACAAATTGCTCTCTTGAGTTCAGTAAACCCTTTGTCCATAGCCTCAGCCCATTCTATTTTTTCCCTTGTCGCCTGGGCCTTCTTTAGGGCCTGGAGCAAGGGCTTGGTATACGAGCTGTAGTCGAAGACCCATGCTCTAACATAGTTGGACAGGCCTAGGAAGCTCTGCATTTGCTTTATCGTGAGCGGCTTTGTTGTGTTCATGATAGCTTCAGCCCTTTCCGGGGTTATCTTTTTCCCCTCGTGTGTGATTAGCTGGCCTATGTATAGCACCTCTTGTTGACAGTATTGTAACTTTTCCTTGTCAACCTTATATCCTTTCTCAGCCAGTATAGTCAGTAGCTGGATAGAGTCGCGCCTGCATTGCTCTTCAGTGGTGCTGCAGATCAGAATGTCATCTACATACTGCAAAACAACACTGTCTAACTCAATATTGCTTAGGTCCATTTGCAGGACTCTATTGAAAATGGACGGGGACTCACAATACCCCTGGGGTAATCTCGTACTTTTTAGACGCATCTGTCTGAAAGTGAATGACATCAGATGTTGCGAGTCACGGTGCAGCGGGATTGAGAAAAAATAATTTTTCAAGTCAATCACCATGAAATATTTCACCTCACTCTGTGTGTTACACAGGATCGTAGATGGATTAGGGACTAGAGGGAACTCGGCTTCGACTATGTCTTTTAATGCTCTTAAATCTTGGATTAAACGCCAAGACCCTCCCTTTGATTTTTTGACAGGGTAAATCACTGTGTTACAAGGTGATTCTGACGTCACTACGATGCCCTGTTCCATCATGGCAGAAATTGTCTTTGTGATCCCTTCATCCGCTTCTCTGGACATGGGATATTGTTGTGCTCTTGGTAAAATTGCTCCTGGTTTCAGTTTAATTTTCACTTCTCCTGCCCCTTTCAGGAGGCCTACGTCATAGGGTCCTGTAGTCCATACTGAAACAGGCACCTGGGCCATATCGTCATCAAAGTATGCGGGGCGGATCAGCACCAACATCATTCTCTGAGGCACTTCTCATTTGATCATTTGACCCAGAATATGAGACTTACTTCTACCCTGGTCTCTTCTAAGTCTGGGTGCTCTTCGAACAGATCATCATCGGTGATGTCAGTCACTCGGTACCCTTCTTCAACAGCGATAATTGCACAACATTGTTTGCCTTCATCGTCGAACCCTTCGACCATTACTACTTTCCCTTGTACTGCTGCAATATGTATCGATAAGGGAAATACTTGTCCCTTTTCTTCATGCATAGGTATTCTTGGCCTAAACAGGAACTCATCAGGGGACTCATAGTTCTATCTGCGAGGCCTGGCAATCCTGCCATAAGCACATGCACGCCATATGCAAAGACTTCTGGTTCTAATGGTATAGCTCTCATGGCTATGCGTCCGGAGTACGTTCTGATCATTTCGCACACGTTAGTATAATGCATTCCTGGAGTGGAGCATACTATGCCCTCCTCTGTGAATGATATAGTCATATTCAACGTTGTCATTAAATCTGGACCCAAAATGTTTACTGGGGTCTGGCGTGAATATAAAAGGGTACATTCATCTCACAATCCCCTACAGAGACTGGGAGATTGTCTGTAAAGGGAACTCTACTGTGAGCTGCTGTAAAACTCTGAGTATCTATGGCCTGGCTGGACAAGGAAAACCTGCCTTCTCGTATGCACGAGCATGTTTCACCCGTATCAACTAAGAAGGAATATTCTTTCCCCCCTATGACGACATTTACCCTAGGCTCCCTGTTAGAGTCTGGTGTAAATGATAGGATAGAACACATCAGGGTTCCCAGCGACCTGTCCTATTTCATGTATAAGTTCGTTCAACTGTATACTTCTGGATTTCCTCCATTTCCAGGGTTGACTCCCACTCCGGGGTTTGTTCCCTGTGATATTTGCGGCAGTGCCTGTTGGGATTGCCCCTGTGGCAAGCTCCCCATGTTCAAGGGTTGAAGCCCTTGCTGCGCACCTTGCTGCACGCCTGGTGCTTGCTGCTGCACTGTGTGATTCTGTGCACCGCCCTGTTGCGAGATGGCAGGCTGATTCACCATGCCTGTTCCCATTCCTTGTCCATTTTGCCACGCGCCTTGACTTCTGCACGCGCGTGCCACATGTCCTGTCATTCCACACAGCCAACACACTGGCGGTGGTCGGGCCATCTGTCCATTTGGCATATCTGGACTGCCCATCTGCATGCTTTGAAAAACCCCTTCATTATTCTGGAAACCTCCCGGATTACTTTGAAACCCTCCCTGATTACTCTGCCATCCTCTTCCTCTAAATCCCCTTCCCCTCGGGTAAAATCCTGCATTACCCTGGTTATTCTGCGATGGGTTAGTCGCTTGTTGTGCACTCGGTTCAGCCGGGCTTGTCAACATGGCTCCTTCGAGAGCATACTTTGAGAGTTTCTTTTGCACCAGCTTCACTTACTCACCCTTACAAGTTGCCTCCTTTTTTCGATTCTTTTCTTGCAACAATCTACAGTAGTGTGCAATCGTCAACTGTATTTCGGCCCATGGTTTAGCTTCTACTCCTCCAATTTCTTGAGCTGTTTCTGCACTGGTTCAGGCAACCCTTGGCACAATATATGGTAGAATACAGGGATAGATTTTGACCAGGATTCATGCATTTTGAGCACCCATGCATCTTGAAAATTCTGGATATAAATCAACGGATGCTCTGACTCTTTCATTTTTCAAGTCATTATAGCTCCCATATCGGAAGTGTCTGGGTACAGCACTCGTACCGCTTTCCACACTGCTGCTCTACAATTATTGAATGGTGCTCCATCATGGGTAGTGTTAATTATGGTTACCCCAGGGTACCCAGCCCGCTTCCACACATCGTTTGCTCTCTCACCAAGTATGGCGATCAGGAGACCCTTAATGTCCCCTATAGCTAACGTGACACCCCCTGTAATTTTTTCTAACTCGTGTATCCACTTCCCGGCTCCCGATGTCAGCATTGGAAGCTTGTTTTTCAGGTTCTCTCGACCCATGTGTGGCCATGGAATATATTGTGGTCTTGCGCCCCCCTTTTCTAGCAGCGGAAATTGAAATGTGCAGTCTTCCTTCTCTTTCCCCATAGCTCTCCTATCTATCGCTGGGGTAGAATTCCTGCATCGCCGTCTACCTGGCAATGTCCTCAATCTCTCTACATAGACAGGTGCTGGCATCCACCTAGGACCGGGGGGTATACCCTCATGCCGGCCAGGCTGCGCGGCGGACTTGCTAGCGTCTGACCATCGTACCCCTTGGTCCCTTGGGAGCCGCTTCTCGCGCCCTCTCCCTTCTTCGTGTATCTCGTCCTCCGTCTCCCCACTTGAGTCGGACGCTGATTGTTCCCAGTTCACGCAACTCCTTGCATCTTCTTCATTCGTACTAATTTCTAGCCTGTCCAGGGACAGTCCCCTGCTCCCACTACTTCGGGTGACATCCTCAGTGTCATACAGTTGAGTGCTTTCCAAGCGCTCGTCTTCCCTTCACCCTTGGAGAATTTGTTCCAGCCCATTTCATCGTATATTTTATCAATCGTTTCCCTGATGCTTCTGGTGTCGAAGTCATCTTCAATGTTTGCCCCATTCGTGCCTGATACTGACTCATTTGCAGGGAAGAATTCTTCGATGTCTTCCCATTATACAACAGGATTGGGTTTTTTAACTTCCCGCTCCAAATATTCAAGATCCCGTGCCCTCTGTCTACGTTTGCGTTCTATATCATCATCGATTTCCTTGCGCTTCCTCGCGTCTTCTCAAGTCTTATCTTCTTCCCTTCTTCTTTCATTTCTACGTTCCTTTGCCCTTCTAACTTCCTCATCTTCCTGTCTCTTTATTCTCTTTTTACGTACTCTTTGCTCTTCTTCCAACCTTTGCTGATTCTGTCTGAACTGGTAATAGGCTGCCTTCTGTTTGCGATCGAGCTGTTTCTCTTGCTCTTCGCGATATAGTTCTCGTCTCAGCCTATCCTTCCTTTTTATCTTTTCATCCCTCATTACCTTCTCCTTTTCTCTCTCCCTTCTTTGCGTCTCATCAGACTTCTCTCTCGGTCTCACATCATCACTTCCTTTACCATCGAGTTTCAACATATCTGTCCTCCCATCCATTCGTCTTTTGCGAATGCTATCTCATCAGTTCTGCCTTCGCTTCCTTTCCATTTCTTTCCCTCTCTCTCCTTAACGAGAGGTGCACAACTCTGTACCTCATCTTTTCTCTCCTCATCGCGTCTCTCCTTGTCCCTCGGGACTGCAGAGGTAAGATTAATTTCCTGCTCCTTCTCCTTGGTTTCATCACTACTGTACGTAGGTGACTCATACACGGGGATGCTGTACCCTGTAGCTGCCTTAAGCTCTCTTAACGGGTAGAGTCCCTCTGACTTACTCCCCTCAATCTCTGGCTCAGGCAGGTCTGATGGCGCGATAGGAGGCTCACCCCCCTCCATGCATACGTTTAGTATCCAGTCTGCAGGAGGCTCTTCCTCCTTTGGCTGTTCGAACATTTTCCACAGTTCTAGAACAGCAAGACGTTTCTCTAGTTTCTTGTGTGTGTATGTGGCATGCAGATAAGTCGTCATATGCTGTAAGACGGCTTTAGATAAAGACCCGTTCTGTGGCCACGGCATAAACATTTTGTGGGTGGTACCCTTAACCCACTCTATACTATACTTCTTAAGCTTGGTTGCGTGTTTGGGCAATTGCTTGGGGTAAAAGGTGGGGTAACCGCCTCCATTCTCAACTTTCGTTACCAACAATATTTTATGCAATTTTCACACGTCCAACAGTATGAGCGAGCACCAAATACGCAAGCTCCAATCAATCTTTCCCGCCAAAATTCTATATCATCAATTTACTCAAGAACATCAATCCATTGGCGATTCCCTCTTAGTTACGGAATCGCGTAAAGCCCAAACTTCATTTCAAACAATCAATGATACAGTTCTTTACATTTGACATAACAGGACACGCATGACAGACATTTCACAGACTAGACAGACACCAGCTGGACACACATATACCTGCCTTTTAATCAATACCCCAACATGGGGTTTAAACAAACCCCTTTAGCGCCGCCTTTAATTGTCACCGTAGTCTAATCGTCCCTCATTATGTAGGCTCTGAGTTCACGTTTCTTCTGACCGCTGTATTAAAGCGCAGGAACAAGGCGAGTCCTCTTTACTTTTTTCTCTCGGGTGCCCTCCGGTAACCTACTTTTTTTCTCGGGTGTCCTCCCGGTAACCTACTTTTTCTTATCGGGTGTCCTCCTGGTAACCTACTTTTTATCTCGGGTGTCCTCCCGATAACCACTATTTATCTCGGGTGTCCTCCCGGTAACCTACTTTTTATCTCAGATTTCCTCCCGGTAACCACTTTTTATCTCGGGTGTCCCCCTAGTAACCACTTTTTCTCTATTATACTCGAGTCATTAACCCCTTATATATATATATACAGTCTTCTCTACTTCATTTCAAGACATTTGCCAAAGTAATTAGTTTATTGTTTCACTCACCGCTCGCATTTTTTCCTCTCTGGAACTTCGGGATCACCGCCCCTCCTTTTTCCTGCCTCTTGCGGTCTTTTTGTCCGATCCGCTGCCCATGGGAATGAGAAGGGTTATGCTTTGAAAGGCAGGTTCCTCCAGACCCACTGCAGATTTTATGGACTTACACTATCATTGTCCACGGGATGCTTCTCTGTCTACTCAGACGAATGGCTACTCGTGATATTGCCGAAGGCCTCGAGTTGCTTCGTGCCGTCGGTCTATGGGTGTCTTAGTATTAATTAATCAATAGTTGATGGTCGAACCATCCTCACGCTACCAATTGTACAGGAGGGTGGAGCGTCCTCTGACGGGCCCATAGGACTCACCCTCTAGTACCTGTATGACAAGATAGCTGCACCTTGAGGAGGTTGGGGAGCAGGATTATCTTGCTCTGACACAATTCAATAAGGACAACTCAATAGTTTGGCAAAGGGAAGTCCGTTTAATGACAAGTACAAAAAACGGGGAAACACATGGTAATCAACAGAGTCGCGACCGCCTGTCTCGCTTCAACTCCCCCATTCTTTATTCAGACAGCAAATTTTATGGGAAAAATTCGTCATCATTTGACGTGCAAAACTCATACATTTGTCATGCAATTCTATTGGTCGGAAAGGTAATTTAAGTATAGGTGCTAAATCTGTATATGGTAACAGAGCATGCGGATTGGATAACTCTTATTGTGTGGGCGTCTACGCACATCCCACTACATCACTCACGATAGACGTCACTAAAACTACGACGTCTTATTGGTTCTACAAGCTATAGGACCCTAGATTATTTGGTCCATTGTGATTGGGTGGGTTACACCCCTAGGCATAAATCTCCACTTTAATTAGCAGCATGCAGAATGGACACCCAGATGCGGAGTGCCCCAAGATTCACCCTGCCTCCCTTCCATCAATCAGTACCTTTAGGGCTATGCGTCAATTAGTTGGCTGAGCCTGGCCTCGAAACTGTAGCTTCTTATCAAGTTATGGCCTCCTGGGTTCTGGGTGACATCAGACGTTGGTACCTCTTTGCCCTTGGCTTGCCGGAATAAAAAGTATATCGTGCCTACTATTGTAATAAATATATTAATATTGGCCTACGCCAAGCTGCTTGAAAGTCACTTGTGAGATCTGTGTTGCAAGGTCCGGACCTTTAATCTATGTAGGCCGCCATTTTAGGTCAAACCGCCATTTTAGGATTTATGTGGAAAAGTCACCCCGTGAGCTAAAATGGTGGACGATGTCATTGCAAAATACAACATGGCCGTCTTGACCTCTGTACATCGCTAATGTGTAATTTGCCTGCAGGCTACTTGTTGAGGTCATGAACTAAGACCTCGTCCTACATTGACCTGAGTGTAAAAGGATTACTCGCGCAATGAAACCAATCCACGAGTATATACTATGATAATGTATTTACACATTAGACAAAGAACATCTGTTTTACTATATTGTATTAATGTTTAAGAAGACCTGCAATACGAAACTTAGAATACACAGTTAATGCATATGCTTATTGTTACATGTAATAAAGAACAAACCAGTTAGATGCGGTTATTTGAGACTCGGCAACGAACCCTAGAATTGGTGATGTATAAAGTAGAATATTAACCCGAAGAGGGGTTGGCAATAGCACTCACAAAATGTATAAAAAGCTAATGCATTCTAATGTACAGTCTCTCACTGAACACAATGAACCACGCTGGAGTTCGTTGTGTTGTACTGAGGGCCGATAGCTATTTGACTTTGCACTGTTTTGTAATTGTATTCGATAGAGAATAAAAGTACTTTGTATGTTCCTTTGAAACCTGTGTTTGGTGTATTTCCTTTTGGGGTACTCAGCCTCGATATTTTGTTTCTCTTTTCACAGGCTGGTCACGTGTCTGTTCACCGTGAATCTGCTTCATTTTCCTTCTTTTTGTGTATTTGATTCTTACTTAGCCTTGCCACCTGCCTGGGGCCTCCTTATCGCGACCTTCACTGGCTAGCTGGTATGCTCTGAAGTTTCGATTCTCCAAGGTTGCTGCTCTCAACCCTTCCTTAGGTTGACCTCGAATTCCCAGGCATGAGCTACTTCTTACTGAGTTTCGATTCCGCACTTTCCTTTGGCTTTGGCTAGAATATGAATCTTGGCCTTGTTAGTCCTTTGCAACATGGGCTCGATTCTGCTTTTACAAAATGGAGTCGCACTTGTATAATGTGCTTCAGTGAGGTAGATATATGATTGGCGCTTGCCGCTCTAAGCTTCTACTAAGCATTGCAAGCAGTACCGTTTACTTAGCTTCTTGCGTTCCGAGCCTATTTACATGCATTAATCCAGTTGCACAATTCGATCCTGGTTACGTTCTTTGTGTTGAACGTTGTATTTTCTTATACGTCTATCACATCATTATTCCTTACATTTCTTCCTTGTGTATCATCTTTTGCTTGTAGTTTTATGGTTATCTGTACATCACGTCTGGGCTCTTATGCCGTCACCAGTTGCCTTCCATTAAGACTCTGTGGGTCTCTTCGGGGACAATCTGTAAAAAGTCTTCATTTCGTGTCAGCTGCTGGTACTATTGTCTGAGAGGGTACCGTGCAGCCCATGGCTGTCTGGTTATAGGTATTTCAGCCGGTATTGCTCTTCTGATGGGCACCGGGCATAGGCCCAGTATAGCTCTCTGTTGGTTCAATTGCTCCTCGTACGTCACGTATTTTGGCGAGTATGTTCTTGGTCCCTCGAAATGGGGGGCAGGGGTGCAGGCCATGTCTGGGACCTCCTCTACACCTTCCTTCATCCCCGACTGCCTCTCTGCCATCCAGGCCTGGTGCACTGCTAATGACCTCCGCCTGAATGCCAGCAAAACAGAGATTCTCCCCATTGGGTCCCCTGCAAAATACCTCTTCCCTTCCCTCTGGCCTTCCTCCATGGGCTCCCCCCGCCCCTGTCTCTGCCTCTGAAGCCAGGGATCTCAGAGTAATCTTCAACTCATCCCTTTCCTTCATCCCTCATATTCAGGACATCGTCAAGAAGTCCCACTTTCAGCTCTTTCTTCTCAAAGGAACTCTACCCTTCCTCACCTTCCCCCAGAGACACAATGTTACCTCTGCTCTGGTCCTCTGCAGGCTTGACTACTGCAATAGCCTCTTCCTTAAACTTCCTTTGTCCCCCCTACGACCCCTCCAGCTAACCCAGAATAGGGCAGCAAGACTTATCATTGGTCTCAAGCCCAGGGACTGCATCTCTCCTGCCTTACAAATCCTTCAGTGGCTCCCTATCTCAGCACTGATTAAATTTAAATCCCTCTGTACATCCACAAGGCTATCTGGTGCCGGAAACCACTCGTATCTTCAACGCTTCCTGACCAAATACTCCCCTTCTAGACCCCTGCGTTCCTCTGGCACCAACTCCCTGCATGTGAATGGGTTTGCTAAACAGAGAGCGGGTGGTCGATCACTTTCCTCAGCGGGCTCCCTTCTGTGGAATAGCATCCCTCTCCCTCTGCAACTTGTGCAGGACCTCCTTTAATTCCGAAAAAGCCTCAAGACCTTTCTCTTTACCTCTTCCTTCTCCTGCTCTCTTCCCTGATAATCATACAGTAGCGTGACTGATGTGCAGGGCCCTAATGTGTCCTCGGGGCCCTGACCCCCCACATCTCTCATCCCAGCTGCTGTCTTTTTTACTACACTTACTTAGGCTCTCACTTCACCTGAGCACTTCTCCATGAGCACCACAGCACCTATCCCTTGCCCCCTCCCCTCTGCACTTGCACGTTCGGAACACGCACAAGGCATAGTAGGTTCGTCTCCCCTCCCAGTTATTCTAATTTTTTGTTTGGGGTCATGCGTGTTGAATTGGTAGTCATTTAGATTATAGGTAAAAAAGGGTACCAGCAAGTATGGGTAGGAGAGATAGTTATCACCAGTTCAAAGGAAACTTATTTATTCTCTCCCTCCCCATAATGTTTGAATTGTTCTTGCAAACCATGTGCAATCATGTCTAGGGTTAGAAGGTCTCAGGACAGCTGGAACGTGTAATGAATTATGTTTATGTTTAAATGTGTAACTATGTGATAATGTCATGACCTACCACGGAAAGGGGTGTGCTACAAATATGAGCTGATGATGGTAGATAAATGAATGTAACCGATGAGAATGTTGGAATTAGAGAATTTTGGATTTCTTTTGTATAGGTTTGACCAATCATGTGTGGGGGGATGATTTATAATAAAATATGTGGGAATGTTTTAACTGTTGCAAAATGTATATTATGTGAAGTATTTGTGTGGTTCAGTGAGACTCCGGTTAGTTTGAATCTACAGTGTCATCTAGCTCCTCCCGGTTGATTGTAAAATAAACTTGCTTTACGTACAAACGTATACTCACTTCTTAAGCGGTGGGCCTACTTTGCGTTAAGGTGATTAGAGGACCATCCTCACACTACCTTGCAGGTAGAATTCAGGGTGCACATTTAGTGAGAGAAATGAAGAAAATTGAAACAGTAGTGCTACAGGGAAAATCACAGCTAGAGTTATGTGAGCTTAATGGTGGCACAGAGGGCAGAACACAAAAAAGAGCAGATGCGTCCTTACATGTTGTTTATTTCTAAGTATATAAGGTTCTGGCCATCCTAGCCTTTCTGTTGTTCCCTCATTTTCACTGCTTGAAAACGTATTACTGAGTGGTGAATGAATATGCACACAGGCCCCATCTTAAGCATACATTTGGAGAGTTTTGCAGGGACAAAATGGCCTCTTGCATCAGGTGTTCACTGGCAAATTCGTAGGTCTGTATTTCCTTCTGACGACTTCACCCATAAAGGTATGTTGAGGTGGAACAGCGGGAATGTTTTCAGTGTTAGGTGGAAGTTCTCGTTCATTAAATTGTGTGTTTTAGTTCTATCATTTGTGAAGATAGTCATAAACATTTTGAAGGAGACTGATATGCAGAGATATTCCTGTGATAAAAAACAATTAGATTATAGGTTTTTGAGGTACTTTTAAAAATGATTTATGTTATGTTTTTCCAGAAGATTATTTCGGAGAATTTGAATTTTGTCTTACAATCTGCCTTTCTTTAAAACCCACATTGTTGTTCTTATAAGATTTTTAAAGTTGGTAGGTATCAGAATCAAAACTTTCCTTCAAGGTTGCACAACTATTCAAAGCTACTTTTGAAATTAACTGAACTCTACAAAGAAGATGTCTTTAAAGGAATGGTGCGGTCAGAAATATTATTGTCCCTATGGTTCATGCATGAGTTTTTAACCATACAATGATCGATCGTACAAACATTTCCTATGCACCTTACTGTAGTTTTCGTCTTTTGTACACAAGCGAAATCAGGCAGCAGGGCGAGGCCATCTTGTGATAATCTTATCAGTTGCCGCATCGCCCAGGGTGGACTGCCCTTGCGCCACTAAATCATATCCCCTGCCCCTGAACCTGACATCACGAGACGCGTACCGCCCATTTCACAACGCCAAAGCACGTCTCGTGTCAACATTCTCTGCGCTTCAGCTAATGACGAGTCGCCATGAAAATGGCAGGACGCCTCTTTCCTCAATAAGTATAAACAGACCGTTTCACAACACACAACATCAGATTTTCTATTCCATTCCTCTCACTGTATTTCTTTGAGTATTCTGTGACTCGTTTCTGTGCTCTGGTCAGCTACCTTTGTTGCTTGTAGCCCGTGCGAACAGATTCCAGGACCATCGCTATAAATTATTTTCGTTTGTTTACCCCACAATGGCAATAATAATGCCCTACCAGTATGAGCACGAGTGTTCCTAGGCGGAATTACTGGAAAGAGAAAGATGCGGAAATGATGGGGCTTCGGACGACAGTTGGGAGGACGATTCAACAGATCAAGGACCTGAGCCTAGTCGCATGGACGGTGTCTCCACCTGGTGTACTTGCAATCGGTGCGCGCTAATGCCAACCAAGGTGGAGAACTGCTATTGGCGAGAAAACTCTGGATGCTTGTCCTACATATCGCAAGGCGAGCCACGGCCGCAATGTGTTACCGAGCTGCCAGACTTCAGGGCAGCCTGCCTCACATGGTCCGTGTTGAGGATTTTGATGGTGCTTATGCACGAACTTCACGCAACAGTTTGCCCTCGTAATCCAAGTAACGAATAAGTATACTCTGGTTGTGATGTCACTTAGGCCACTATTATTTCATGGTTGTCTCCTATATTGTCGTAACTTCAATATATCATTGTCATACCAATTTAGTCTTGCAATTCTCTAGAAATAGTTGTATAATAATCGTTCAATATTGTGCGGTGTCTAGGTAGCATTTGTACTGGCAAAAATGCCATCGGATACAAGAATTGTCATTGACAACTAAGGTTTAATACACTTATCTTGGTCATTTAAAAACAGTTTGTATCTTTCTCTTTCACAGGTGGTACAGGCTGGTGGCCTATCGTTGGTTTACATGGTGGCTTCATGGGAGGCTTGGACACCGCGTTCGACGAGTAATACCCGCCTGTGTCATTGGTGCCATTAGAGAAATTTTCCCCAGTGACAGCGGTCAGTACAGGGGGTTTTCCCTCACTGTGCTGCAACCGGAACTTTACAATGTGTAGTAGTTTTTTGTCATCAAAATAAGAAACAAAATAAAACACAACAGAACTTTTATCAATGGTTGTTACAGTTTTTCAGTGAATGAAGTGTGTCTCCATTCAGCAGTGTGTCGGGTCTTGCCTGCACGCCCCAGGCCCATCCACCCCCCTCCATTATCAAAGGCAGTTGGCACCAGTGGATGTGCGCTGCCAAGGGGTGCTTTCAGGGGCGCGAACGGCCAAGGTGCCAAACACCATGTACACTTCAAAGGTATCTTACGCGCAGGGGCCATTGTTCACATGCCCTCCTCAGACCCCGTGTCTCCAGGCAGGCTCCCCTTGAAGCAGGCCGCGCCCCTGCAATCCACATAAGTGTGTCTCCATTCAGCAGTGTTCCGGTGCCTTGTCTGAATGCCCCAGGCCCATCCATCCCCCCTCCATTATCAAAGGCAGTTGGCACCAGTGGATGTGCGCTGCCAAGGGGTGCTGTCAGGGGCACGAATGGCCATGGTGCCAAACACCATGTACACTTCAAAGGTATCTTACGAGTAGGGGTCATTGTTCACATGCCCTCCTCAGACCCTGTGTCTCCAGGCAGGCTCCCATTGAAGCAAGCCATGCCCCTGCAATCCACATAAGACCACGACATATACAAATCATTCATTCAAATACACACCCCTTTTTGTAATTCTTTATAAACCACTTGATATTTATCATGAGAACATCTTTGACCACTGCAAGTCAACTCGTGAACGTGCTACCTGAGAACCCCAGTGACCAATGCTAATCTGCTTGTTGTCGTGCTATCTGTGAACTTCTGTGACCGCTGCGAGTCAGCTCGTCACTGTGCTACCTGTGAACATCTCCTTGTTCTCCTGCCACTAACTACTCTGCTTGCTGAATCGAACTGTTTGTTGGTCAAGGTAAGGGCATGTATCCTAATCATATCTCCTTCATCTCTAAATTTCTATCTATTTCGAACTAACGTACTCAGTAGTGTTATGTTCATTCATCTTATTGCCATTGACTTGAGTTTCATTTGTTATGTTATCGATATATCAATTTTCATCAGTGTCAATTGGCATCGAATTGCAGCCTTAGTGGACCGTGTCTATAATATAAGCATATATCGTGTTGATGCATGATAGCACATTCAAGGGACGAGTAACATGAAATGATTTTCGTCACATCAAAGAACTGTTTATGAAAGTTATTGTATACAGCCACCCACACTGCACTGGTTTTGCTCTGGTGACCAAAACAAAGCTTGCATTGAAGAATGTATGGTATAATTCCTTCTTTTTCACATTTTTATGCAAAGTAATTTTCGAATAATGTTGACCTTTTTTTGCAGAATTTACAACATTGCCTACATGCTCGATTTTCGTTTGCCCTTCTAAGACCCATGAGCAATCTGAAGGCACTACAATGCATGTATTCCCAAAGAATGTAGATCAAATTAGAGAATGGGTCAGAAATTGCGGATATCCGCCGGAAGAGCTTGAAAGTAAGGTCAATAAAGTCTTGGAGGACAGAGGGGTGATCGATACCGCATCTGCAGCCTGCATTTTACCAGGAATATGTACGACACATCCTTGTACACAAAGAAGAATCAACTGAGAACGACTCAAAAATTGCTCCCAAATGCTATTCCGACTCCATTTGTTCAAATGCCGCCTCAGGTGAGTCACAGTTCCGGATTTAGCTGTAGGCCTTGGGGTAGTGAGCAGGTAACTAAATGGATCTATTGGTATTTTAGGTGTAAATGTCACTTATAATACTTTCCATATTTATATGATTGTATAGCTTTTTAAATAATGACCATTTTGCTAAACATCAGTCCTTGGTTTTAGAACCCTCATAGAAAATTGATTTATGGGCACAGATAACTATGCTATATTATGCATTGTAATAAGCATAATGTTCTCGTATTCAGTCTCCTTACATGGCAATTTTTAATATTAGCATTTCTAAATCAAATAATACTTTCCCTTTACAACTCCATGACTATGCACTGAATATGAAGGAACAAGATTCAGCATCCATGTCTTGCGTGGAGTCATCAACCACTTATCAGGTAGTCTTACTTAGCTATTCTGTTCCATACTTGTTTTATGCATGGAATTTCAGATAATCTGATCATATTTACGTATCGTGTCATTCGTTTACACAATGTTTCATTCGTGGTTTTCTATTGATATGTACCTTTGTCCGCATCCCAATGTGTATGTTCAATTTCCAATATGCTCATCCTTACTAATGGGAGTAGTGTGTTTCAGGGAGATGCTGAAGCGTCCACTACAATTACATCATCCCTTGTAGTTGATCCAGAGCCAGAGGTATGCATACTGACAGTTCCATCGAATGAGATAATATGATCTTTTTTTACATATCGTGTCATTCGTTTATACAATGTTTCATTCGTGGTTTGCTATTGAGATGTACCTTTGTCGTTGTCCCAAAATGTGTGTTCAATTTCCAATATTTTCATCCATACTAATGCAAGTACTGTGTGTCAGGGAGTTGCTGGAGCGTCCTCTACAATTACAACATCCCTTGTAGTTGATCTGGAGCCAGAGGTATGCGTACTGACAGTACCCTCAAATGAAAGAAAGTCAGTCTAATTTGATTTGTAATACAAATGACTTATTTTAAATGGATACTCTTTCAAGATCTGTATATAGAATGGGAGGCACATGGATCCGAGTCGGTGCACCAGCTTGCTATTGGTGACGTTAGAGTAAAGAAGGTGTCAACGAAAAGAAAGAAAGATAAGGTAATTTATAAACAGTTTCTATTTTTAGCAAGTGTTTTGTGCTGAGGCCTTCATAATATGTCTTTTTTAATGTAAATTGTCCAATACTGTATGTTGGATTTACATTGAACATCCTTTTTCCAATCTGTGCTCTAGTTGCACAATGGTGTACGGACTATGCAGACACAGACAGCGACACAAATGAGAGATGCTGCTTGCCAAACTGTTTTCACCATGGAGGAACTATTAATTGAGGCGCGGCGTGTTCAGACTCAAGATGCCTTTGCCCAATGGCCAGAAAATTAATTTAATTTGACCGGCGAATCCAGCAAAGTGTTTTTGGACCATTGCTACAATGCGACTGCTCCACCAGATGAAGATGAAACTGAATGTATTGAAAATACTTTTGAATTAGTCGCAGACCACTTGACGCAATCGACACCCGCCGAAAAAGTGCCACTCAAAAAGCAGTCGACGTTGATGTTTTCTCCTATTCACAGTCAAGTAACAGATGTTGAAATGACAGAGACTGAAGCATCAACACAATTGACCGACGAACTAGACAAAGATCTCAACTATAGTATGTCCAGTTTGGCTGATATGTCCACAACAGTTCAGTCCGAAACAACATTAATGCAGGATGACAGTCTAATAAAGGAGGCCAAATACATAGTGTTTGACAGCAGCTTGATGGAGATTATAAAGATGCTGAAATGTGTGCATTATGTGAGAGGGGAAGTATGTGGGAAGCCATTGGTGAATGTGACTCATCTAACACAAGGCAGTAACCTCAAAATACATGCCACCTGTGAAAAGTTCATGGTCCGCTCAACTGTTGCTGGGGAAACTGCCAGCTGGCAATCTACTGCCTGCAGCAGCTTCACTTTTCAGTGGCTCTAGTTTCAGGAAGTTGTCCAGTTTCTGTCAATTTGTGGGACTCCATTTCATTTCTAAAACTCAGTACTATAAATATGAACATGGTTATCTATTCCCTGCCATTAGTGAAGCTTGGAAAATTGAACAATTGTCTATTCAAAGTACATTCTCCGACAAACGGTTCAGGCTAGCCGGCGATGGACAGTGTGACAGCCCCGGATTTTCTGCTAAGTACTACACATACCACTTTCAGGACATGGAAAGTAAAAAAAATGTGAGTTTGGTGGTCGTGCAGGTGTCCGAATGTAAATCCTCAGTGGCCATGGAGAAACTTGGTTTTATAAAATCACTGGAAGATGTACAATCGAGGGGAATGCAAATCGTCCTCATAGCCACAGACAGACACGTTTCAATAGCCAAGACAATGAGAGAGGTTTCCAAATATTAAACATCAATTTGATGTATGGCATGTTGCCAAATCAATCAATAAAAAAATCTCAGCTGCAGGGAAAAAAACAGGTTCTGAAAGTATTTCACAGTGGTTCCAGTCTTTCAGCAACCATCTTTGGTGGAGCTCCAAAACATGTGATGGGTCTGTGGAAATTCTACTGGAAATATGGCGGTCACTAATGCACCACTGTTCCAACATTCACTCTTGGACAGAAAACCAACATTTCCACCAATGTGAACATGGCCCTTTGTCCAAGAAGAAGTGGTTTATTCCATCTTCACCTCCACACAAAGCCCTTGAGAAGATTGTGTTTGATAAAACTCTATCAAGAGATCTGAAGGGACTCACAGAATTCTTTCACACAGGAGATTTGGAGGTGTTCCACAATATGTGCCTAAAGTACAGGCCAAAGGGATTGCATTTCGGCATTGGAGGGATGAAATATAGGACATTACTAGCGGTATTAGCGCATAAGGAGAATGTAGGCCGTGAACAATCTAGGACTGCAGGAAACTTAGGGATGCTTCGCTACACTATGGCCTTTACAAAAAGAAGCAAAAAAATGGGTGGTCAAGCCAGTATATGAGGAAATGGAATTCGATTTTGTGAAATATCTTATTATTAATGTCTTGGAGATGCACACTCATGGAATTGCGCAAGATTTTGCTCAGAGCACATATACATTGCCACAAAACATTGCCAACGTGCCCTGTCCACCTAAAGCAGAGCTTGTTGAACAGTTCAAATCCCGGTACAAATGCTTTCCATCTGTTTTTATTTTTACCAACAATGTTTTTATGGTGGTCAAATAAAGTATGCACATGCCCGAACCATAGGACAATAATATTTCTGACCACACCATTCCTTTAAATAGGACGGCGCTGTCTCTTGAACACATGTAACTGCATTTTCGGAAGCAACATCATACATCCAATGTTCCTTCGAGAGTGAAAGCACAAGGTTTTGACTCAAATGAATGATAAAGAGTAAAAATAACATCTGCTAAAGCTAGCACCAGATGAAGGCCTCTTCTCTTCCACTAGACCAGTGGCCAAGTGTTTAAATCACAGGGATTCCAAGGGCCTGATGTAGTATAATAAAGGGGATTCAGCCAGCTGGATTTGGCAACTTTATTAGTTGTGGTAACAAACATGCAGTTAACACTGAAACTGAGTTCCTTAAATGTTTATGGGCAAGAGGGTTAGTAATGCAGGACAGAGTTGTCCTGTGCTGCTCTGATGGGCTGTGGCAGTCTTGAGTCTCTTGTAAGGAGGAGTGCCGGCAGCACGACCTGCTCCAGAGGGTTGGCGCCTTCGGAATGCTCGTCTCGCGCTTTTCACGGCTATCGCACAGTTGCGCGGGAAGTCTTGCGAGACTATGCGGTACTGCGTCTTGCGAGGTCCCTACACCTGATTCAAAGAAGCGTTTTATAAGGGCGCAATCACATAGGAAAACGCTCTGTGAATCAGGCCCCAAGAGTCGACAGGGACCTGTGTAGTAACGTGGCGTGGTGTAGAAGAATTACAATATGGAAACCTAAGCCGCAAACAAGAGCCTAACAGACTGACGTCAAGCAACTTGCGGGAGGCTGAAAGTGTGATCCACTATAAATATTCGGGGAAAATGTAAAATGGCCCTGCACCTTTATTGATTTGCCAGCCTCCAAAAAGCAGAACATTTATGAAACATGTGTTGGCTGTTGTTTCTACCAAATGAGCCGTGACAAACTAAACGCAGCAACCTAAATACACAGTAAACATTTTGTGGAATGACTTTCAGTTACGAAATGCAAGTGCTGGTTGGCCATAGCGAGGAAAGCTTGTTGACAGCATGGGGGCAGTAAATGGATCTAGAAATGAGACACGTGTGTAATGTCGGTGACCAGTTCTTTACTGCTTTTTGTTATTGGACAGAATTGCTAGTACCTCATAGGATGGAGTGCCTGCGCCTCTTTGATTCTGTTCCAAGCACTGACTGACAGTGCACGTTTGTAAACTCATTTCCCAGGGACCCTGACGGGGGTGGGGGGGGATCTGTTACCTATTCAATAGAATGACTTCAGCCACCCTGGTGTGTTATCTATGGCATCTGCATCCGCCACTTAGAAACAGCTCTGGGAAATTGAAAATAGTCTCAAGTTTTACGCAGGAGCTTGAGTTATGAGAGCAGGCAGATGCTTAACCAATCGGGCTCAGTCAGACCGTTTAGGGCAGTGGTCTTCAAACTTTTTTGGCCAGGGCCCCCCTGAGCAAAATTTGGGCAGGTCAGGACCCCCCAGAAATGCCAAATGGACAGTATATATTGCGCGCCGTCACCTGCTCCCATCAAAGTCGCTGGGCTCCCTCATCCCACTCCTACCCAGTCGCTGGTCTCTCCCCACCCCATCACACACCCAGGGCTCTCCCCACTCTGCTCCCATCACTATCCCATGGTTCCCGCCCATTGTGCTCCCACCATAGTCCCTCGGTTCCCCCATCCCGTTCCCAACACAGTCTGAGGGCCAGTGGCGGCTGGTGAATCTTTTTTAAGCGGAGGGGCATTAAGGGGAGGTTCGGGGGGGTTTCCCCCTGTGAATTTTTTTTTAAATAATAGGTTAAAATGTTGCATTGTAGAGCATACTTTTAACAAAAAATGGGTAAATAGCCAAACAGTTTGCAATTGTTGCTGGGAGTCCAGGGGGCAGGCATTGATATTTTATTTCTATCGCGCTCGTACACAAGTGTTTCAGAGCGTGACAAGGCAAGGGAGGGGAACAGAGGAGAATAAAACAGCGATCTTACTAGGCCCAGTGACATTGAGAACGCGCAAGTGTGAGGGGAAAAGTGCATGGAAGGGGGGAGAAGTGGAAAGTGCGAAGCAGAGGAGAAACAGATAAATAACAATAAATAAATAATAAAGGCAACAAACAGTGGTAGTGCAGCCAGCAATTTGCAAGTGCTACGTTTAAGGCAGCAGACAGGGTAGGTCTGATAAGTGCAGGAAGAAAGATGGTTCTCCTCAAGTTTTAGAGTGGCAGGGCGCTGTTCCAGAGGGAGGTCCCAGCCGAAGACGGAGATCTACCCCCAGCTCGTTTCTTTGATAAACGACTGACCCTGAGGGAGTTGGAGGTAGAGGAGTGAAGAGCTCGAGAGGGGAGGTATTTGCGGAGGAATAGCTGAAGGTATTTTGGACCGAGGCCCCAGAAAGCCTTGTGGACAAGGCAGAGGGTTTTGAATGATAGATGTCCGGTAAAAAGATACCATCCCTGTCCCCTGGGCCCCACTGGTCCTAACACAATGAACATGATTATGTGTATATGCAAGGCGCTGCACATTCATACAGCAATCACTCTATCATTCACATGAGCATCCATCACCATACACTCACTCATAACGCATCCATACACATGTTTAAATAAAAACAATGAACATAAACGTACCTTCTGCATTGGCCTGTGTGTGGGTGCTGCTCCAGCTGCTCTGTCCGTATGTGCGAGGAGGCGCAGGAGCTCCCCCTCGGACATACAGACATGCAGTGCCCCAGCCAGCATTTCCAATGAGCTATGCAATGCTGGCGAAGCAAAACGCCCCAGCACTTGCATGGCTCAGTGAGCATGTGCGGCTGGGGAACTAAACTGAACTGTCAAAGGGAAACAGTGTTTCCCTTTGACAGTTCAGCCAGCCCAGGAGCACTCCATTAGCTGGATAAAGCAGCTGAGGGAGTGCTCACTGTTTCACTGGGCTGGCTCCTTAGCTCCTCCATAATGGGTGAGGGGCCACTATGCAGTTAGTAATGTTGACCATTGTTGCTGAATATATCACAATTTACTTACATTTTAACACAAAGCACCCCTTTGGGTACTATTGAAACAGTGGGCTTCATAACTACTCTGGCGGTAGCTGTGCCGGTAAAACCGGCACGGCTGCCACTGGAGTTGCATCCGGGTCTGGCACCCGCGAATGGGCAATTACTAGGTCATGCCGAGTTAGGCGGACATGATAATTGCCCTTTCGAAGGTGCCGGTAGATCCCCATTCCCATTTGAGCCCCATATGGCTCAAATGGGAAGGGGGAGCTCGGATGCACCGGCACCGTTAATAACGGTGCCGGTGCATCCGACGAGCTGAGGTCAGACCTGGCGGGGGCTGTCAAGCACCCACGAGCACAACTCTTACTATGGCGGAACGGTAGCAACGGTGCCGGTAGCTTACCAGCACCGTTGTTACTGGTCCGCCATAGTAGTAATGAGGCCCAGTCTGTGACTAAAGGAATGAATATCCATTTACAACTGTGGGCCACTTTTTCATTGTTGCCTGAGACAGTTTCATGCTTCAGCCCGCCCATGTGGGCCACCCCTGCCCATTTCTTCCAATCTAAAAAAAAAAATAAAAATAAATAAAAATAAAAATCTTTTTTCATGCTGAGCTCTCAGGGCCCCCCTGGGATGCACCCGCGGACCCCTAGGGGGTCGCGACCCACAGTTTGAATACCACTGGTTTAGGGAGACTTGAGCCACCGGAATTGTTGAAGAACCTAATGTGCACAACTTTTATCTCTGCTAAAGTGCACACGTGTCAGGATTCATTTCGGTTTTTTAAAAGTAAATCTGAATTCCAAGCAAAACCCTAATTACTAATATTACCCTTACTACTACCACTACTACCCCTACTACTAATACTACCACCACTACTACTATTACCATTACTAACAATACTACTACCCCTACTACTAATACTACCACCACTACTACTATTACCATTACTAACAATACTACTACCACTACTGCCCCTACTACTAATACTACCACCACTACTACTACTACTACTATTACCATTACTAACAATACTAGTACTACCATTACTGCCCGTGCTGCTAATTCTACCACCACTGCTACTACTATTACCATTACTAACAATACGACTACTACTACAGCCCCTACTACTAATACTACCACCACTACTGCCACCACTATTACCATTACTAACAATACTATTGCCACCACTACTGCTAATTCTACCACTACTACTACTATTACCATTACTAACAATACTACTACTACCACTACTGCCCCTACTACCATTACTACCACCACTACTGCTACCACTATTACCATTATTAACAATACTATTACCACTACTACCCCTACTACTATTACTGCCACTACTACTACTATTATCATTACTAACAATACTACTAGTACCACCACTACTGCTCCTACTACTAATAATACCAACACTACTACTACTATTATTATTAATAATACTACTACCACTACTGCCCCTACTACTTTTATTACTACCAACACTACTACTAACACTAGCAATACTACTACCACCACTACTAACAATACTACCACAACCAACAATACGACTACCACTACCAATACTACTACTACCAATATTATCACTATTACAATCCCACTACTACTACTAGTACTACCACTATCGCTACTAGCAATAATTCCAACAATTATCCTAGCAATAGTAGTACTAATAGTAGTAACATTGATTATAATATCATAACTATTATCTGTATTATTGTACCATTATTTTTGGACGATAACAGATGAAAAAGCTACAAGAGTGGCTATTTAAATGGTCAAAGTTGTAATTATGGCTATTCATGTTATTACCATTATTATTATTAAAAAATAACAAACAATACTAATAACATGAACATATTTCTAGCGTGAGAAGAAAAGTGCACTGGCACCCGATACAAGAATGTGTCGTGTTTAGCACCCTCTCCATCACACACAGATACCTCTCAAACTCTGTGCCTCTGTACCTCACGCAGAAAATCAACTAAAGCCAGTCAACGAGACCAACTAGATCTGCGTATGCTCACCGGATTATTATCCCTAAATTTAAGCGGGCTAAAGCCGGCGGCTCGAGCTTCCCAGCAACAGAGCCACACTTTGGAACACCCTGTCACCCACGCTGTGGGCACAACCATCTTACGCTGCCTCCCAGAAAGGCTCTAAAAACGCGGTTCTTCAAATAGATATTGCCGGGCCTCACATCACGCTACCCCTGTAGTATCATGCATGTGACGGGTAATGTAATCAGCGCCTTGATGCCTTCGTGCTTAGAGTGCTCTACAAATGTAAAAATAATAATAAATAATAATAACCACCATCATAATAATTATTGGGAGCATTTAAATCATGCACTCTTTTTGCTTTCTAATAGACGATATTATCTTCGGACCAATTGGCACTCATTTTTACTGCTCTGCACACACATTCAAACTTGTGAAACTGCAAGCGGGCGCTAAACGCACTGAGCTATCCTAACTTTCTAAATCGTGGCGCACAGATGCCATGTTTGGAAGCCTGGCGATAGAACCGCGTCTTTAGAAAGGGATGCCTGCTTTCTACAAGGAGGAATGTAAACGAGCACACAGCTGAAACAGTTCCACTCAAGCAGTCACCGGAAGCATGATCTCGCCGGAAGCATGTCATCTACCTTCAGCATGTCCCCTTTGCTGAATCCCAGCTCATCCTTCTCGGTGGCCTGGAAGTTGTACAGCGCTTTGGCCTCCATCGCTGCCTTACAAACGTTAGGTCCTCTCGATGCCTGGCCAGACCGAGCGCAGTCCCAGGAGGATTGGCAGGGGCTCCCCACCCCGCGGTGACCCCCACAATCCTAACGGCTCGGAGGAGCGAAGAGCGCCACACAGTTCTGATAGCACAAGCACCTGACTTCACTCACAGCACCGCGGTTCAGAAGACGCCCATTTCCTGCGGGGGTGGCTCGGCTGACATTTGCCTATATGTCTCCTTATCTTCCTTTTTTATGCGTGATTAGTTAAGTGAGAAGCTCTTCATTGTGAGAAGCAAAACAGGAAGTGGGCTAGAAGGCAGCAGGGCCCTGTCCCTTTCTGAAGGGTGATGCACGTGTGCGTGTTAAGCATAGGGGGATAGAGGGAGAAGATGCAAAGGAGAGCTGTGTCGGAAAATATTGCATGTGCAGCTGTGAATGAGGGCCGTTTCCTGCAGTGCCCCACTAACGTGTGCCTAGGGCCACCTAAACAGTTTTTTGGGTCCTGGACACAGACAGCCACAGCCCACCTGCCCCCCCCCCAATCCCATGTCCTACTCCCACCCAGCCTGAAACCCATGACAACCACCCACTACAAAACCCATGCCCCTTCCCAATCTGCAAAATGAAGGGATTGCATACCTCAAATCATAACAGAAACTCGTTTAGGCCTTAAATGGATTATCTAGTTGTTGGTAAAATATAAACATTACACTACTCGGTGACCTGTTTCCCCAAAAGGACGCCATAGTGAAGACATGTTCACTTTGTTTTTAGAATACTGTAATGATTTTTAATGAAAATAAAGGAACATTATTTTAAGCAATCTAACAGTTCAACCTGACAATGTTTTCGGTATGAAGGTGTCCTAAGTACATGCTTTTGAAAAGACATTACATGACTAGGCAGCAGAGAAAATAAAAAGGCAAGTAGCAAACATCAGCATTTCAATTCATGTTCAAAGAGCCGCAACAAATTCAAGTATTCATGGAAAGTATGAAATGAGAAGCACCAAGTGAGTTTAGGCTTTTCCCCAAAGCTGATTTGCCTGAAACACTGCCAAGATCAATTGATATATTTTCTTCTAGATTTGTATATTGCAAAATCATGTCAGAAAATGGTATCTCTTGAACCATTCCAGACCATGGACGTCATTTAGCAGTTGCTGCCCCGGCTATTGGTTTGCTACCCCTGACCAATCGGCTGCTACTCTGAAACCCTATCCAATCCTCCAATCAGGAGCAAGGTGGTGTGGCCAAGTAACACGCACGGCACGTTCGCGCCGTTGGGCTGGCTCTGGGCTCCCTCCATTTTGTTTGCAGGCAGGAGGAGCACAACGTGTCTATGAGATGACTTAGTGCAGGCCTGCACTGACCCTGCCTGCAGCGCTGAGTGGAGAGAGGAGCTCAGTTGCTCAGGTGACTGATCAATAATATTGAATATTAGCTACTGCCTGCAGTCAAAGAATTTGCCAGCCTGCAAATTGAATTTGAGACAGTGCTTGGTGTGCACTTGTGTGTTCCTGTGGTGTGCTGGTGGCCGCTCTCAGTAAGCGGGGCGACTTATCGGCCGAGGAGTGGGCAGACTGCAACAGGCCTGTTTGGGCCCTCCTGCTATCCGACTGGGCCTGCTGGCTTGCGGCCAGGCCCGAATGTATGCAAATCACAGGCTAAGCAGGGCCTCTGATGGGAGAAATGAACTGTGCTACAATGTGCCTCTTCTGTTCGGCTCTGCCTGCCGAAGCTTCCCCCTACACGGGGGACAGGCAGCTCTGCAGACGCTCAGGTTTTCCGGGAGGGCTGAGTCAGGGCCTGCCTTCTCACCCTTGCTTAGTGGAGCTTCCAGAACAGGCCCAACTCTTGCCCTTCCACTTGCAACTCATACTTACCTGCAAGGGAGCAGGGTGGTGAAGCTGATCAAATACTATGGCTAGTGGGTCATGTGGCATTACTGCTTTCCCCGTGCATTGCTGTCTCCATAATAGATCAGTAGGGGACTGTTTACACCCTCTCTTGACCCACATCTCCTTCACCTCCTCTGGAACCCTCCCTTGTAATTCAATGACCTGTGCTATGGGTAATGCATTGAATGAAACAGGTGGCGGTTCAGCAGTGGGCATTGTTGCAACGTATTCAGCTGGTGTGGGTACTGGGAGAATTGCCACAATTGCGGCTGCTGCATCTGTGGCGGCCTTCCCTAGTGACACTTCGTCAGTATTGATAGTATGGGCGGCGTGTTTGATGACCGCCACTACAGAAGGTTGCGATAGTGCAAAAATGAGTCTGTCCAATAATGCAGCATTCTGTACTGGGGACCCGTCTGCCCTCCTAAAGCCCCTCCACTTCCACCATGAGAGACAGGCATGCACTGTTGTAGTGACGTAGGCCAAATTAGAATAAATGGGCATGTGACACCCCTGTGAGGCTTGCAGTGCCAGAAATAAGCACTATAAATTAATCTGCTTGGGCTCAGTAATGCATTGGTAGTCTTTTCTGAATCAGTGTTTCATATTTTCCAGCTACTAGGCGCACCAATGCTGCACCAGCATGTCTCAGGCCTGTGTCCTTGTCAATTGTCTGTGATCCATCAACAGAAAAAAGGACCTCCCCCCTCGAGTGTACTGTCTTTTTCTTTCAGAATGTCATCTTCCTCCCATTCGTATGTTACAGAGTCATGTCTGGCCAGGTCCTCATCCATGCACATTTCTGTTAGAAACGTGGTGGGTTTAACTGTTTTGCTCTGTACAATATGAATATTTGGGCTGGAGAGAATAATCTCATATGCAGATGCACTATCGGTAGTCAAGGTAGATTTTGACCTTTCCAAAATGGCAAAGACGGCATGTTCTACATAGAGTGTGACGGAGCAACCCATTACAATAGTTGAACTTTTCTCAATCGCAAATGTAGCTGCCGAAAGTGCCTGTTCGCATGCAAACTGCTCCTGCATCACTGAGTCTAGCATGCCGCTGTAATAGGCCAATAGCTTGTGGCCCATAGTGCTTTTCCGTGTCAACACAGCAGTCATGAGTTGGCCATTCAAATGTGAGAATAGGTAAAATTACTGTGTGTAATCTGGGATAGTTAGCACAAGAGCAGTTGAGATCACCTCCTTGAAGTCATTGAGGTTTAGTAATATTTCCTCTGTCCGCACAATTTTATTGTCAGTTTCTTGTGCCTCCTTGAGACCCTGTAAGAGCTGCCTTGTGTATAATGCATAGTCAAGGATCCATGCCCTGCAGTTATTACACAGCCCTAGGAACTTCTGAATTTCCTTCACTAGCATGGGCTGGGGGCTGTGGGGTGGTGCGCACAGATGCAGTGCGGTCTGGTATTATTCTTTTACCATCGGCTGATATTAACTGCCCTGAATACAGCACCTCCTGTAGACAGTACTGTAGTTTAGGTTTGTCAACCTTGTACTCTTTGTGGGCCAAGAGCTGCAGGAGTGTATTGGAATCCTGTCAGCAATGTTGCTCACTGTTACTACACACCAGCAGATTATCCACATACTGGATGATCATGCTGGACACCTGGGTATTTCCCAAATCTGCATGGAGTATTCTGTTGAAAATGCTGGGGCTCTCAGAGTACCTTTGAGATAATCTTGTGTGTTCAAATCTCCTCCCCCCATGTGTAAAGGCCATGAGATACTGTGAGTCTGGATGTAATGGTATTGGGAAAAATGCATTTTTGAGGTCCACTAAATGGACCCGTGAAGTGTGTTGCTTCTTTGGGGATGTTACACAGGATTGTGGCAGGGTTATGAACCACAGGAAAATCCTGCTGTACCACATTATTCAAGGGACGCAAATCCTGTATCATTCTCCAACTGCCCCCCCCATTGCCTTTTTCACAGGGATAGATAACCATGTTGCATGGGGAAGTGGATGCTACTATTATCCCTTGGTTGAGTAGGGGATTTATGGTATCCCTAATTCCTTCTTCCACCTCCCTAGATAGTGGATACTGTTTCACTCTGGACAGTGCTGCTCCTGGTTTTAGTGTTATGTGTACTGGGGTCACTCCCTGTGGGAGCCAAAATCTTGGTGGTTATTGGTCTAAAGTCATCAGGCACCTGTTCCAAATCTGTTTCAATTAAGGGGGGCAGGGCTGCAAGGGCCATTAGGTGACATTGGACCTTTCCATACAGTACCACTATTTCACAGGGGATACAGATTGCTAACACAATCGCACCATCATCTGGCCTGTCTTCAAACAATTCTGCGTCAGTCACCTCCCTGAAAGGTATCATGGGGTCAATGCAAAGCACTGTACACCACTCGCACCCATCCTGGCCAGTCCCTATCACGCAATCCTTTTCACAGAAACCACCAGACCTTGCAAGTCTAGAGACATTATTGAACCTGCCGCCAGCTCAGGGTACACCACAGGACGGAATATGAAGTATGTAGGCACTCGCCAAAAACCTTGCCAATCTGCTGCACTAACTCTACAAGCACTGTTATTCCATACACCAACACGTCTGAGTACACAGCTATCCTGCAAACCACCACCTTTCCTCCTATAGCATGAATTATCATTATCACCCATATGGCACACATTCCTGCTGTGGCACAAATTATGCCACTCTCTGTAAACAAAATAGTCATGTTGAGTTTGCTGCAGTGGTCCCTGCCCAACAAATTCACTGGGGAACTTTCAGAGTACAGTAGGGGGACCTGCACCACCTCCCCCCTATTTTGATGTCAACCTCTTCAGTGTATGGAACCGTGGAGACAGCCCCAGAGAAGCCATGTGTGTCAAGAGTTTTGCTAGAGAGCGGGAAATCTCCCTCACTGATGCATGATTTTGTGGCACACGTGTCAACCATGAAAATAAAGTGTTTGTTTCCTATCTCTGCACCCACCAAGGGTTCCTCATCTGGTGAACAGTCATCGATAGAACTGGGCATGCAAGAGCTCTCTGTGGATTGTCCTAGTCGGGTATGTGTTTGTCTCGGGAAACAAGAAAGGGTTCCCTCCCAATAGGGTGTGATGGTGCTGTTAGGCATGGCCTCATGTGTGGGCACATTTCCTCTGTGTAGGGTATTGGGTGGGGGCATGCGCTGCCGAACTGCTTGCGGGTTTGGCACTTGTGCATTTTGGGGTTGTGGCAGCATCCACAGTGGCCTATATGGGAGTAGTGTGTATGCCAACTCTATCTCGGCTGGTATGGAAGTCGGCACTGGAGGGAATAAATTCTGATGCAGGGGCTGAGTTGGTGGGTGATAGGTGGCATATGGGATGTATCCTGTTCCTGCTCAACTTCTGCATTCCGTTGCGAAATGTCCCCACTTCCCACAATTCTAACATTGTGAGGGGCCCATAACCCCCCCCCCCCCCGGGTTCCATTCCTCCGGCCCCCCAAAGAAGCTGAAAAAGGTACCAAGCTAGTCAATTAGGCAATGCCTCTGTCAAACAAGAACGTCTTTAGACATTTCTTAAACTGGGGCAAACAGGGGATACTTTTCAATAAAAACGGTAGAGCATTCCATAATAATGGCACTCAGACCTCGAAGCTGGTGCCACCACAATTCTTATGGGCAAAACGAGGTTGGTCCAGTAAACTGTCCTTGTTAGAGCACAAAATTCATCTGATAGGAGCCCTCTTAGTACGTGTACTAAGTTAGCAAGGGGCTTTACCTGACAGACTTTTGTCTAAAAGGGTTAGAGCCTTATGCTGCACCCTATGTTGCACTGGGAGCCAGTTTACTTTTTGAAGGGCCTCTGAAACATGCATTCGCTTAAGAGACCAACAACTGCTTGCACTGCCCCAGTCTCAATTACTTTCAGCTTCCTGATATTGGACTGTGAGGCACCAACCAAGAGGCTATTGCAGCAATCAAGTTTTGCATTAATGGTGGCATGAGCAACCAGTGCCCTATTCTTATCTGATAGATATGGCTGAATCTGCCATAACAGTCTGATGCACGAAGAGGAGGATCTAGGATACAACACATGCTTGCTGGATAAGAGTTGAGAATCCAAATATACTCCCAATGTTTTACATCCTGGGCAACAGGTATGGTCCATCCCGCGATTATAAACTGACTCTACAGGTCAAGTTTCTTCAGTCTAGCACCCGTTCCAACGATAAGCGACTCAGTTTCTTATCATTCAGTGGCAGGGAGTTTAGTGCCATCAAGGACTGCATAGCTGTGTAAATTCTCTTGATCATGCCTGCATCGCGTATGTAGTCCCTGGAGAGCTCCAGAAGGATCTGAGTGTCATCAGCATAATTTGCAAATTGTACATCCAGACCATCCATTAGGCCACACAGAGACCTATTGAAGATATTACACAATAAAGATGACAGGCAAGATCCCTAGGCTACACTGCATGTAAAACTCACGCAGTAGATTGGAAATCATTCTTGACTACTCTGGCCTGTCGTGGTCCAAAAAAGGATTGAAACCACAGTGCAGCCTCATTGGAGCACTTTCCAACTCTGACTAGTGTTTCAATCAATAGGGCATGATCAACCAGGTCGACTGCAGCAGATAAATCTACCAACATAAGCAATGTCGAGTGACCTTTATCAATAATTTTCACAATACTGGCCTTCAGATCTAGCAGAGCAGTGTAGGTTCCATGCTTTACATGAAATCCAGACTGTCTGGGGCCGGTGATCACGTTATCTACAACTTGCTCTCACTAAAAACTCTCCCTCTAGATCTTTACTCTCCTCCGACACTAAGTCTCTGTGTGTAAAGCACTTTGTTAAACAGAGAGCTGGTGGCCCATTTCTTTCCTCAGCAAGCTCCCTCTTATGGAACAGCCTCCCCCTTTCCTTCTCACCTTGAGCCAGATCTCCTCAATTTCCGGAAGCTTCTCAAGACTTTCCTTTTCACCTCTTCCTTCCCTTCCTCAATGCTAATCCCACATTTGCTGAGAGTGGTGACCTGGCCTCCGACACCCAATCACCTTGAGCCTCCGCTCCCGCTCCCAGCACTTGATTAGGCACCCATTGTCCATGCCACCACAGGACTGCGCTTACTTATTGCCAGCTGCTCACTCCCTAGCACTTTCCTCCCGGCACACCTAGCACTTCCCCCATCCCTTCCCTTCCCTCTGCACTTGCACATTCTGAATGCTTCCAAGTCCTAGTAGGTCTGCCTCTATCATTCATTGTTTTAATTGATTTTCATTCCCATGTTTCCTCCCTGTTGCTCTGTGGGCGCTTTGAAACACAATTTACTTGTTGTACAAGCACCTTACAAATGCACAATACATTTAAAAAAAAAACATGTGCATCTATTTACCTATTTTTATTGTGCATTTGGTTAATTATAAAACCAGAAACACATAAAATACAATAGACAACAATCAATGATAGAAAATGCCAATGAATAATGAAAAGTAAAAGAAAAATACAATAATATGGTCCATACCCAGGTTTAACAATAGTGGATAGGAGACAATCATAATATAACACAACAACATTTCATTTCCATATATATAGGTTTCATTACAATAAATGCATTAGAAATTCACCTAAATTACGAAAACTGAGCCAGTTGACACAATATCTCCCTCCACATATAGAAAGCTGCAGCAGTAAAAGTGACAGACTCAGCACAATACTTTCCAGACTTGAAACCAAAGCAGTGTATCCTTTTACATACAACTCAACTAACTTAGAATAACATGTAAGTAAATGGTTAGGGGTCTCAACGTCAAGTGCACAGAATTGCCAGAGTCTCTCCTCATAAGGAGTCCCTGACCATCCTCCTTTAACCTCATTAGTGTGCAAAATGTTAAAACGCATTTAAGTAATGAATCTCTTTAGCTGATTCGAACATGGCTTAACTAGATAAAAACGAGGTGTGTTGGGAGTAAAACCCTGAGTAGCAAACTCAATGAAGCTTTTTTTAATATAAATTTGGCTAAAGCTTCAGCTTCAGCTTACATCCCACACACACGTTTCTTTTTAATTTTACAATTGCTTATGGAGTACCAATCATTCAGAAAGATATATTAATGATATTGACAATAGGCAACTTGGTTAAGTATCTTTAAAAGAAACAGCACATTAGTTATGGGCCTGAAATTTGATGGAACTGCATGATCCAAATTGTCTTTGTTTAAAAGAGGCGAATTCCAAGGCTCGTTGAGGCACCTGGGCTTCAATAAAAGACATATAAATAATGTTTGTGACCCACGTCAATATAAGGTCAAGACAATCTTTAAAGAAGGAAGCAGGGAGAACATCACCTTTGCAGGAGGTAGGTTTCACGTTTTGTATTGTAGTATAAAATTAATTTTCCAATAATTCTTTAAAAGAAAAAAAGAGAAGCGTCTCCACTGGCAACCTGGATTCGGGCAAGGACTGGGGTGCCTCGGCTGCCACAGGAGATTTTGCAAGCAAAGATACACGCTTGATTATGGCGTCTTTATGGATTGAGATTTTCCTGGAGAACTCCTTCTGGATATTTTGATACCAGTTGTCGTCAACGTCAATGATGGGTTTATTAGATTTTCATGAAGAATAACTATAGGTTCCCTGGAGTTGGATTTAGCAGCATCAATTCTTTCTGCCGTCTAATAAGCCAGTTGCGTGGAATCACAGGGATCTTTCCTCCAACTCCGCTCAGATACACCTTTGTTTTCCTAGCAAGCATCACTTCATCATTGAACCAATGGTTTTGCTTTACAGCTTTTTTTGGAACAACAGAACATAGGGGTGCTAAAATGTCCAATGCTGCATTGGTAATTAATATAAACTGATTAGTAAGATTTACAAGTGGAATATCAGAGGAAAATGTACCTAGCTGAATATATACCAAAGAGGCACAAGCTTCAGGAGTCGCATTCCTTGTGTTCCTTATCATTTTAGGTTTCCTAATTTCTACAATGGATGATGACAAGGAGCAGGGGGGGGGTACAATCTAAACGAGATGCAACAATGGTCAGACCAGAGGCACTTTTCCACACTTACAGGCAAGATATCAAAGTTCCGGGACAGAATCCAATCAAGAATATTACCCCCTGTGTGGGTGGCAGTTTTAACGTGTTGCAAAAATCCCGTAGCTTCAAGGGAATTCAGAAGGGCAAGTGCATCAGTATCCAAAATGTTATCTGTCGATAAATTAAAGCCAGAGAGTAAAAGAACACAGGAGGATGATTTAAGTGAAGCACCCAATATAGCAAACAATTGTTCCTCAAACTCTGGAGTTTTAATGGGTGCCCTATACAATTTTAGAATACTCTAGGAAGTGGTTGCGTCAATACTCAATTTGACCATCAATGATTCACAATGATCAAGCTGTACCATAGCAGCACTGTGGATTTTCAAATTGTCTTTAAAAAAAATAAGTGCAATCCCACCTCCCCTAATACCAATGTGGTCAGCTCTTAAGAGATGATATCCTTCCAGAGTGGCATTAAGAAAGGCATGGGTAGTGTAGTTCTGAAGCCAGGTTTCCAGATTGGCAAACAAATCCATTTGTGAATCCAACGTAGTCTGCCAGTTTCACGGCTTGTGAACCAGGGGCCGTGTATTCAGAAGGGAAACTTTCAGGGGGGGGGGGGGGTAACCTCAGGCAGCAAACCAGTGGCTGACAATACCTCTGGCTCGCTGTGAGTGACGGAAACCATATTAGGAGTTTCAGAGGGCTGTCACATTAAGGTTGTCTGCTGACTCTCCACTACCGATTTGGCCATGGGAATCTCCAACTGGCGGGACTCAGATTTCGTTCTGGCTATAATCTCAACAAGGAGATCTGTAGTAGGTAGTGCCTTAGAAGAGCAGACTAAGGTGGAGAGAGGGCCGGTTTGATCTGTCGAGGAAGAGCTTTCCAACAATATTGATTTAGACAGCAAGACATTAGAAAAAGTCATTCGACTGAACCAATGATATTTCTGTTGCAAACTGAGCTTTAGCTTGCTGAAGGGTAACACAATCCAGTATTGTGAACGGGGGAAGATGGGGGGGCAGCAATATTTTGAATTAGATGGGGGCAGCTAGTAGAATAACTACCATATAATTGTTCCCTATTGGAGCAGGTGGTTGAGTTAACAATAAAATCCATAGACAAGAACTGTGACACAATGTCTGCATGTTTACGGCGGTTCCGTTCAATGGAAGCTGTTATTAGATCGCCCAGCTGGTACATGGTAAAAGGCACAGGGGAACAAAGAAACCAAAATAACGGCTAAATAACAGATCGAGTAAGAACCAGGCTTACCTTCCGTCAGGCTGCCAAGATGGAGAACCAAAGTTCGCTAGAGCAGCACAGCGCTACCTCTCGCGAACCGACGCAAACTGGGTACACGCAACGGCTATGGTGTTCAAATAGGCAAAGTAGTCTGGGAAATGTAGTCCAGATGGGTAATTCCAATTTTTAAACAAGTTATCGCAAATGCTCTTAGTTCCCGCACAATTCCTACTGATTTTAGCAGCGTCTCCGTAGTAGATAAAATAGCAAAAAGCCTATGTCAAACACAACAATGCTAAAAACACATCACTAAAATAAAAGTTTTACAAAATTCGAAAACAATAAGGCAGCATGTCGAATGTTAATATACTCAATTCTCCAATATGTTACAGGATTTGGGTGTTTCATATGCATTCTGTGCTAGCGGTTCGAAATATAAAGCACGGCAATGAAAATCGGGAACAGCATAGTGGCCATGATGCCAGCCAGGTGGACATTTCGGAGGGGACCAAATCAGGAATGCTCATGGGCATTGTCCATGAACAACACAACTGAATATAACTCGGCCTTGTACTAAAAGCATTTTTTAATATCCACTATTTAGCTTGTAATCTGTACATTCAATCTTGTTGTCAGCTGCTTTTTTGTCTTTATCACTAGTAACATTTTGGGTGGGCATGGAATCTGACACAGCGAATGGAAACATTTGTCATACATCCTGTGTGCTCTGAGAGTACAATCCATTCTCCCCTCCATAAACAGTAGGATTCCGAGAAGGTCAACTTCTAAGAAATTGTACAAAGAGTAAAATACATTATAACTCGTGGTTGTGTTCCAATTTATGCAACAGTTAATTAATTCCAATAAGCACTGAAAAATCATTTCAATAGCACTGGTTGATTTTGAGCATATATAAAATGCCTCAAACGTAATATTTGGCAAGCCATTCTAACTCTTTGTCGACTGATTTCAGCAATGCTCAAGCTATTAATCTCAGGAATAAGCTTCGTCATTAAGCTCACTGATTTCATAAATACCTCACTGAATGCAATACACAACATGTCTTCAATGATATACAGTTCTTACCATCGACATTTGCAATATCGGCTGATATTCAATGCACTGGTTGCTCTGATACGAAAATTCTTGTCTCGTCGGCCATCCTCCTACATATTTATTTCTTATTCCCCCATTGGTGATAAGCCTTAAAACAAACTAACTGCACCTCTCCACACTCTGCACAGTGTGGCGCTAGATGCAAAACACGCTGCCCATGCACAAGATTGGAGCCACACCCAGCCTACAGCATTATCCGCTGTCACCTAGTGCCGGTGCTAAATGTCATTCCGAAGGTGGTGCCAAAAGCATGGTGAAGTACAATGCAGTGTTTCAGCTTTGCTTAACCTTATCTACACTTGTACAGGCGTCAGTGTCACAGCATTGAGTGTGCAGCAGTTTGGGCACTTTATTTGGAAAAGGTAGCAGTCTGGAAGCTGGGTTTGAATCTCTCTCCCAGAGCTTTCTTATGTTGCCTAAAAGGGTCTATATTTGTCGATTGTTAAGACAAAATATCAATAATTATCTGATCACTGCTTTTGCAGCTCTATCCAACTGAATTCTGTGAGGGGTCAGCAATGCGAGGTGGACAACTGTTTGATGATTGTACAAAATATGCAGTTTTATTAAAGGATAAACGATATCAAATGCCTCACAAGCCTTACTCTAACACAGAAGGTATGGCCCTCACACTAAACAACAAATACACAAAGCAAATATATGGCAATTCAAATAACATAAACAACGTTCACAGTGTCGTGATAATCTCTCAGTAACCTGGGCAGATTCCCTTCCCCAGGGTTCAAAGTGAATTCTGCTCCAATGTTCAACTAAATAAACAAGGAAATCCTTAGAGGTAGGACAGTCTCAAATCTGTTCTTGAAGTTTCAATATCTAAGTAAAGCTTTGTTAACCAAAGCTGCAACCATTAAAATCTTTTCTCCATGGTGAAATTTGGACTTTCCACTTTCTCAGAATAGCACCAATGGTAATCAGGGCCACAGTACTTTGTCACCACTTCCAGCAATCCAAGAAGACTCGACACCCTTTACATGAAATGCAACTTCTATCACAGTCAGTGAATCATAGTTCTTAGTTAACAGTTAGAATGTCTTTAGTTACAGATTTAGGATTCACATTAGGTCTATTCGTCAGGATGACTTTGTAGGGCTGCTAGTTCCACTTCAAAAACTTCACTTCTACTCAAGTTTACCATGAGAACTGTCTCCTTCACCTCATAGTGCTCTACTTTGCTTAGGCAATTGCAATGATGACCAGATATACCACCAGAGCTTCAGTACTTTGGACTACTACCACAGCTGCAGTTATATGGACTCCAAGACAGGTTTTGACAAAATTCATATACACATACTTCAACACCTTCAAGCAGGCGGCACTCTTCCTCTGAATATCTCTTTTCAACAGGGGCAGCCTCTTTGCCTTTCTTGTCTATCTGCCACAATAACAACCTAGGTTTGCTCTATAACACACTTCTCTCTTCCTTTCACAATCTTTGGCAATATAGGTTGTATCAACTTCCAAATAATCTTTACAAGCTGCCAGTTTCCCCTCAAAATGTTACCTTCACCTTTCTGCCAACTGTTAGCCCAAGTAACTACCCAGAAGCCTTCGTACCACTCTCTTGGCTTCAGGTAATGATTACACACTTGTATCCTAGGCAAGGTCGAACTGATTGGGTTCCCAATCATAGTTAGCTTGCTTCTTGGCCCTAAAAAGGCAGATTTTACTCTTAGTATGGGGAGACATTTGGACTGGGCAATGCTTGCTCTTCTCTCCAATGGTAGATACACTTTTTAACTGCTTAACTTCTTTTATATGAAAGGTATGCCTGCGTGAAAGCAAAAGATAGATTTCAGGTTTCCTTTGGAAATCACATTTAGGCACACGCGACCACTTCTTGATGTAGTTTTAAAAGGTTATGAGTTTTAACAATGGTCTTGTCAATGTTAAGTATTCAGCAATGGCCTTTGCAACGTTCCCTCCTATTAATAAGAGACACGCGACCACTCTTTTATGTAGTTTACAGTCTTTCAAGGGTTTAACAATGGGTTTTAGCAGTGTTCGCTCTTCATGCGAGTAACAAGGAATTAACCAATATACGCAAGTGCTACTTTTCCATTGTTCATGTATTAAGGCTTCATCAAACAACTTTAGCTCGCTTTTGACTATCCACGAGTGAATAGGAGACTGGATACTGTTGCCGGAGGTGCTCACGTAAGGAATCAGAACACCACGTTTCACTCACTGCCTTCTGCGAACCTTGTGCTGCGGGTTGCACTACTTCCACAACTTCTGCCATAACTTCTACTGCTTCTGGCTTCACAGGGACCCACACCCTTCCTGCAGGTGACTCCGGTCCGGCCACTCGTTTAAGGAGCCCCTCTCGCTCCCGAGACCCAAAGCTTGGGAAACGCTCCTAGCCTTGGTCTCTGACACGTTCTCTGCACTGCAACCACAGAAATCAGTCTCAGATGGGGAAAGACAGTCTGCCTGCACATCTTCCGTTGCGCAGTCTCTGCACTTCAGAATTTGTGGGAACATCACTCTCTCAGAACAAGCAGGTTAAATATGCTGCATCCAAGTTCCAGCATCCCTCTGCTTCTCCCACTTCTGCTTGGTTTGCCAGCTCCAAGACGTCTTCTTTCTGCTTTTGCTACCAAAGCATGCACTCCAGTCACAGTTGCAGCTCCTCCTGATTGCCTGCAACTAAGGGGGCCTTTTATGCCTCCCAGGTTCCTTCAGGTGTGGGCTGTTAGGCTTAATGGACTGACTACTGCTACTGAATGCCTCTTCAACCCTCTTCCTAGTCCCAGTACCTGTGGAAAGTTAGCTTTCTTAAACAAGCTCTCATTGTTAAGGGTATTTTTAGTCCCTTTAAAGTTATTTATGGATAAATCATTAGGTTTTATAATCACATAGGAACACTGTCTATTTAAGTCAATACCTCTAGATTCCTTTCCGTTATACCTTTGGGAGTAAACAAGGTGTTTATCTTAAAATACCTTGAAAGGTCTTTCTGTGTGTACGGGTTGTTTCAGATCTTATGTACTGGTACCCAGAGCCACGAATTTCATATGTGATTCAGGAACGTTATAATAACAATAAGCCATTACCTGTTTTGGCAATTTGGAAAGATGTTCCCTTTCAAAGGACACATACCGCGTGTCATCTCACAGGATCTCCTCACCACCCTGAGACTTGTCTCCTCCCAGTTGATCCTCTCGCAGTACACCACCCCCAAGATCAGGGTCAGGAAGCATCTGCCTTTCCCTGGCCACCGGGGAGGAGACTTTAGGCGGGGTTTCAGTGAGGGATCCGTAGGATTCATCACAAATCTTTGCATTTCTATTTTTTGGTTTATTTATGATTCCACATCCTATTAAGCATTTGGCAGAGAATTAAATGGCCAGGCTGCTGTAGTGTTTGGGTGGCGTAATAAGTAACACCAGTACAGTCATTATAAGGTAAAAATTAAGATGAAAAACTGAACTGCACGTTAACATCTTATCAAAAGTGCCAAGTATTTATAGCTGGACTCAATATGTTACTTTATGAAGGACTTAAAGTTTTTGCACAGCATAGTGACATTTCAAGCTGTGCTAACGATATCTACTTGTAAAGGCTTCATGATCACAGCACTTTATTAGTGCAGAGGTTTGGGCACTTCTCAAAGGGAGAAGCCATTGGAAGTCAGCTTGAGGGGATGCCCCGGACAGATTGAGGTAATCCTGCCATCTGTCAAGTCCAGGTTTTGAAGATGACCAATGTCATTTTTTTATTATTTTCCACTTTTTTCTCTCTTTTCTCTTTGGCACCAAAGCTTTTGTAAAATTTACTGAGGCGCCCCACTGATGTTGAGACACGTGTTAACCTTCTGCATCATAGTACCCACTACTGCCCATGGCCTCTTGCAATTTATTGATTCACACTTTTTCTGGTGAACAATTGCCCTCTACCAGGGATGCAAAGGCAAATGATTTTTAAGGGGCCATGCACTGATAGATGTACTCTAGCCGCTATACTAAAACATAAATAAACCCCAGACTTTTATTTGCCCAGTTAGGAAACAAAAGGGTCGCCCATGAGGGACAGGACCAGTGGGCAAAGGGGAACTGTTATAACAAAGGGTGTCCTGCCCATATATTTTTTCTCTAAATGCATTAGTGTTGCATGGTAATGAATATTTTATTTTTTGGATACTTATTCCAAACCCTTCTTGGAAACATTTTAAGTTTTTTATATATGGATTAAAACATAACAATTCCTACTGGTTGAATTGCCTTTTTAAATTGGCTTCTATTTATTAGATTTAGTTAATCTTTTTTGTAAAACTGTCTCAGATGTTCAAAACTCTTGGTTTTACATCACGGTGCATTTGATGATCCTCTCACCTAGCATTCCGAAAATCTATGAAAACCATGCTCTTCAACTAAATCTAGCCTGCACCCCACCTTCACTGGATCGCTTCAAGGTGCCCTAAACATAAAATCGTTTGGAATGATTGTGTAACAAATACCGTGTAACAAATTCTCAATGTACAACAATGTAACCTATGTATATAACCCTGTAACCCCATGTATGTAACCTTGCGTAACTAAGTCTGCCACAAGTAACAGTGCCATAATGCCTTTGGGCTGTATGTGCGCTATACAAATGTAAAACATAAGTAAATAAATAAATAAATGATTACGTTTCCGTACATCAACATGTTTAGAACAGTTTTTGGAGCGAAATACATACAACATAGAACATTTATGGACATCACATTTATATCAAACAATATAAAACGATTTGAATCTGATAGCTGTTATTAATTCAAAAAGTTAATCTCGTCAAGGATATTCTTTTGGACCACCCACTACGTCCCATGGCCTCTTTCAATTTCTTGTTTCACACTTTTTCTGGGGAGCAATTTCAGTCCGCCAAGGATGCAAAGGCAAATGATTTTTCAGGAGCCACGCAGTGAGTGCCTCATCTCGCTATAAAAATCCTTGCAGCGAAGGTGTTGATATTAAAGAAAACAAACATATTGCAAGTTAATATCATGGACCCTTGCAAACTGGAACAACACAAAACACAGCACAACACACACTACCCATATCATACTCCCACTGCCAATAAAAAAAAAATTAACATGCTTGCAAATGGGAAGGACACAGGAGCCCAACTCAACACATAGTATTTCAACTACTTATCAAACTCTCCAGATGCCAATAAAAAAATGTCGCCCTCACAGGTGGATGCAAATGGGAAGAGCACAAGACATAGTAATGTACGCCAATTCCAAACTCTTCCAAGGCCCATGTCGATTCATGTGATTATTTGCATGTAAAAAGGAGATTTGCGTGCCATCCTGCATGCAAATCCCTGTTCGACGAATGGGGATTTGCGGGCAGAATTGCACGCAAATCCCTGCTTTGCACACAAATAATTCGATGAATCAGGGACAATGTAAATATTGTAATAGAGGAGCGCAGTAATGACACAGTAATTCACCCATGGGGATGAAGAGTGCTTTGCTCTTACTGTTGTCTTGACTATGGGGGGCAATCTCCTTCGTGATCTGTTTGTTTGGCATGGTCTGTAGAATTTCATTTCTATGTCATTTCATCGACACCGGTTTTTACAACAGGTGTTTTGCTGCAGAACATTTGGCCCAAAAAACTTTTTGAAAAAATGTTTTTACATTTCCCACCCCAACCCCACCATCATTTACCTATTGTTTTGCTCTTCCAACCCCCAACCTTTTATATTCCCTTGCACAAACCCAAAAAAAAGTGCAAAAAAAGTTTTTTTTAGCAAAAATGCCACGTCAAAACACCCGCCAAATAAAACGGATGTCGATGAAAGGACGCTATAACAGAATTTCGGGGTCACCACTCAGAGACCAATACTGGTAACAGACTCAGGGCCCGATTCATGGAATTTTTTGCACGGTTTAAAGTGACTTTGCACTGCTGAAAAGTGACTTTGCACTGCCGGCACAAACCCTGATTCATGGAACTCTGCAACTTGTATTTTTCCAGTGCAAAGTCACTCCGAACCGTGTAAGAAATTCCAGGAATCGGGCAAATATTGTGTTCAGACTTGAACCGGCAGTGATGGTAGCACTTAAAATCTCGGCCTCTTTTTTTGTGTCAGCAGAGGTACCATTCATGTCCCTGACTTTTTTTTCTGTTTGAGGGCATTGATGCACACTTTCCGATGAAGGCATTGCAGTTCACTTGGGCTGCAATAAAACTCAAAGTATCCTTGATGGTCACAATTCTGCCCTGTATCTTTTGACAGTCAGTCTGAGGTTACTGTGTAAACGAATGGGGGAGGGGCCCTTAAGGTTTGGGACTATTTGGCCATATATGCTGAATGAAAGTCAATCTACCATATCCAGGCAATACATAAACAGGGAGTTATACTAGGATGTATGAAACTGCAAAACGTACAAGGCTAAAGTTGTGTCAGGGCAGGGGTGAGTCCCTCGTGCAACCATGTTTATAATATTTCTTGGCTCCTGGCACCCATAGAAAGATGAGCTTTGAAGTATACTATATATTCAAGCACACACTTTAAAATAGGTGGTGCCGTAAATAAGACCTCAGAATGGACCCAGTGTTTATATTTGCATGCCAGTGTTTATATCTCTATGAAAACAAAATTTAGAATAAAAAACTGTTTGCCATGACTGTATGCATGACTCGAAACAGAAAATATTGGTGTCAACGTTGGCATGCTGGTACAGGTGTTTTGACCGAGTAGATAAAAAAAAGAACAGTTGCTTCAGGAGGGAATTTAATGGATTTCACCTGGAACTCATGCACTGCCTGGAATGGGGCCCCATTAACAAAAAACATATAAGGTTGCATGGGCTGAGTGCACCAAAAAATACATTTGTGTGACAACGGCTTCTGACCTCTGTGAAATACTGTTTGACATGAATGTATGAGGACAGAACCAGTACATTTTCCAAAGAAAAAAACAGGGCATACATAAACAAAACATTTTTGGGGGGATCGAACCCTGCTTCCCACGTGATTGATGGTGTTCGCCAGGATCAAACCCTGATTTCCATTTGGTTGAGGGATCATCGTAAGCGTGTTCTAACCGTTAGTGTATCAACACTGTGGGAAACGACACAAAACTGAGTGCATAGGTTTGTTTGTTTTATTATTTGTAATACGCGAGCATACCCTCAGGTATCAGGGCGCAGCATTTACATGAATTTGCGAAGCTTCGTTACAACAATCATAATATATACATAAACACAATAAAAGTAAATAGCAAGATTATATACATATATACAAGTAGGCACAAGTGGTTACAGTGTGTGCAAATGGCAAGCGTAGGACAGACTTGGCACCTGGATGTGTTTGAAGGCCTATGTTTTCAGCCATAAAACTACCATGGACCGGAAGTTTTGATAGGGCAAGTCCATTCTGAGAGTTGGTAGTAAAGAGTGCCTGGAAACACTGCGCCGGGGTGTGTTGTGCACAGGTAATGCAAGTGCATCCGATTTTAACCTGTTGAATAACAAGAAGACGCCGGAGGGCCGATTCATGGAAAGTTGCGCATTTCTCCTGCAAAGTCTGCGTGCCGAGATTGACACTGCGTGAGCCTGCACAGAGAATAAAATATGCACGCCCCACGTACTCATGGAATTTCCTGCGCAAAGTAACCGTATATGGAAGTTGCAGCTGGAACACCCCCGACACGCCAGAACAGCTACCTTTGAGTCTTGCCTGGGCACAAACACATGCACCCTTTCAACAGTGTGTGTGATCTCTCACAATCAGCCCTGCATCTCAGGGACCCTGCGTAACTGTTACCGGCACTCGACAACATGTTTAGGATGTTTCAAAACTCAGGTGAAACTCGAAAAATCTGTGTTCGAACCCCTGTAAACCGCTCCTGCACCACACTACGCTGCGTACACACACCCCTAACTCCGATCAGATCCTCGGCGTCGTACACGCACTCCTAAATCCGACACGCAAACCCACCTCTGCGCTGCGATTCATAAACGCAAGTGTACTTATGCGTGCCTTCGGGTGGCTCAGACATGGAGGGATTTGCGTGGGTATATCACAGGCAAGCTTTTGCGCGGTTGCATCCATGAATACGCTTTGTCGTGTGCATTTGTGGGCATGCTATGGACTGCCTGTGGCCTGTCCCTCGTAACGCCCACTTTTTCCCTTGTTCTTCCACATTTTCACCTTGTGTTGTCTCTCACAAGGTACTCGACCGTTCGCAGAGACATTCCGAGCCTCTGCGTAGTCAATACAAGTCAGGAAAAAGTCCTGCGCATTTGATTAAATGAATCAAGGAATGGGTTTATGCAGTTTGGCGCACAAGTTCCCTATTGTCCGCCCAAGTAATTCCATGAATCGGGCACCTGGTGTTGAAATGCTAGACAGCGTTTCACAAGACTGAGTCTGGTGTGTATAAGAGATAAATTGGTGCCAAAATAGTCTCAAGATGTGTTGTTGAGATGGCTGTTTCAGCCCATAGAAAAAGCGATATGTTCAAATGTCACTTTCAAGTGTTTGAAAGACAATTCGGAAACCCAATTAAAAAAATATCAAAATATCTGCCTGGGAAATCGCACTAAGGGCACCCATTAGTGATGCTACTTTGTTGAGGTACCTTAGTCCTAATTTGCAACTTGTGTATTCTCAAAAATGCACACCGTCCAGAACATACACATCCCTTGGAAAAGATATGATATGATATGATGTGATAATGCATTTATAACGCGCCTATACAGCAGTGTTTCAAGGTGCGCAACAGATGGTCAGACCAGGTCCCATCCAGGATACTCAGAACGAGAGATGTCCTCAAGTAGGTGCAAATCTCTTGCACATACTCTTAATCTGCCCATGTGTCGCCGAATTATGGTCTAATCTGGGGAAGGGGCCATTGCTTACCCTAAGAATGAAAGCAACATTGTGCCCAAGCAGAATTCTTTTTGGCATCTCAAAGTTCAAAGATATCCCACTCACCCAAAAGCTCAGGCTAGTGCAAGCATAAACCGGAGACATTGACGATCTCCAAGTGCATTTAATGTTGAGATCTGTCTGACAGAAACGTGCAAGCTTGTGGTGATTTAATCCTACCCTTGGAACAGCGCTATGCCCCCGGGAACTTGAAGAGGACGATAACTGGGCCTTTATGAAAGAAGCCCACACTCGATCCTACTGGGCCCTCGAATTTTCTACCAATATCCCAGCTTTCCTACTTAGGCTACTTTGGGAAAAAGTTATAGCTTTTCAAACACATGACTTTGCCCAGGGCAATGGACTGCTACATGGACACCAGGCTGTATTCCACCTCGGCATGGGCACAGAGACCATACTGGCGGGTGTCCTGGAAATTGGCCCAAAACAACAGCCGTTGGCCCGCATGAGCCAGATCCCCCATCTTATCATGTGGGGTGCCAAAGGGTTCCCCACATTCACTGCCCTTACTCAGTCTGTGTTGCCCTCGCTTTGTTCAGAACTTACTTTTTCAGTGTATTTTTAACAGAGAAGTTGGTGATGTTCTCTCTGCTGCCAATGACAATATTGCCAATGTGTTCTCTGTGCACTGGGGTTGCTGCAGGCTTTTTAAAACACTTTGGGGATCATTCCGAGTTCTGGGGTAAGCGGAAAAACAGGGGTAATGGAATTGCTGCCACTTTTACCACTCCACTGAATTAAGGGTACCAGAAAATGGGTGCTAATTCCGCCAGCAGAATTAGCATCGGCAGAATTAGCGCTGGTGGAAATACCGCCAACATCTCACGGAATTAGCCCCATATTACAAGTTGAAATGGTGCCGAAATGCTGCTGAAAATGGGCAGTAATTCCACCAAAAACACAGTGCAGTTACCTCCACCTACAAGGTGGAGTTAAATGCATACAGGTGATGGAAACCAAGCCACAGGAGCACCCAATCCACGCAGAAAGTGTATATAAGACCCACACCTTCCCCAAACACGCTTTCCAACACCATGCTGCCATTATCCATTGCATACATGGAAATGCAGCACCTCCTGCCCTATATTGAAGTGCAAAAGCAGGAACAGCACCCTAGAGCAGAAAGGCGCATGAGTCGCCATGCAAGGGGAGCGCCTATTCCTCGGGTCAAGTCATCACCCTGGGCACTAACAGATGTCCAGCTGATAACCCTGTACCTCAACAGCGGAGACCATTGCTGACCTGCTCTCCCTGATCCAGGAAGACATCCAGAGTAGGACTGCCATCTGAACTGCCTTACCACCGCTGCTGAAGCTAATGTCGGAGCTGCATTTCCTAGCTACTGGCACTTACCATCGCATTGTGGGCATGTTGCATGGCATGTCTCGGGCCACTTTTTCAGTAGTGCTTGGGCAGCGGGTGAAAGCACTCTTGCGGCATGCACCCCTGCACATCTCCCTGCCCACCACCCCGGCACAGATATATGCCACAAAGGCACTGTTTTACTCAGCAGCTTACCTGTCCAATGTTATTGCAGCTCTGCACTCATGTGCCATTGGTGGCCCTCCAGGCGGCAGAAGAGGTATCCCACAACAGGAAGCAGCACCGTTAAATGAATTTACAGGTGACCTAAAATGCTGGCCTCACCATCACACACTACTGGGCTCGTTTTCCTGGTTTCACCCATGATGCCATGGTCCTGTGGAAAAGCACAATACCTGCGAAAATGGAAAGCAACAGAGGGAAACAGATGTGGATACTGGGTGAGTACAAGTGGCATCTCTTCTTTGCATCACAAGCTAAATGCTATGTGAAGGGGGAAGCAGTACTGCGACTAATCACTGCATGCACTGTCAAGGACGTGTGTGTGTATGACCTGCACTTTCACCCCACACATTACATTTGCCAACCCACAGGACTAGACCCTGCATGACAATGCAGTAGCATATTATGTTATGTTATGCTATATGGCATTTGCATAGTGCCTAATGCCATTGGTATGGCCACAAAGCGCTGTGGTAGAACTCCCTTGGAGGACCGAAGTCTGAGGTATGAGAGCTGGTAATAGGAAATTAGAATGTGTGTGTGCATTTTTGCCAGTACGAAGGTAGGCAGCGGTGGCTAAGCCCCGTCAAGATCTGGCTAGTGGATGGGTGCTTTGATGAGCTGTCGGTAAAGTATGCGAGTCAAGGAAGACTGATTATGCGCCCAGCTGGACCGAATTTGTTCATGGGACTTAGCTGCATTCTATCTCCACTGGAGTAAAAGCAAGCCTACGGCATGATCCCTCTGGAGAAAGATGCAATGTAGCGGCAAGAAACAGTTGCTAAATTCAACAAGCAGCTTGCTTCAAAATACAGGCCTACAGCAATACTAGAAGTACAAAATATTCCTTACCTGATTGTTGCAGCAGACAGGGGTCAAGGCCTGGCTTGAGTTGGGTCGACCAAGGCAAATAGGCAATCAGGCAAACAGGTGATGATGTGCCTAGGCGGTGCCCTTTGCCAGAACCCTTAGCCGGCTGCCTGGGCAAGGCTGCTCGGGGGGAGTGCTCAAATAGATGTTCTGGGTCTCAGACCCAGAATGCCAATCAGAGGCAGTGAGAGCGGGCTGAAAGAGGGGGGGAGTGGCTGGTTCTCAGGCCCAAGGCCACTGAAAGGAGCGCTGCATCTTGCCATACTTAATGCTCGCTCTGCTATTAAACACTCTGCTGACATCTCCCTTCTCCTTGAAGACATTGACCACGATATCCTTGCTCTCACCGAGACGTGGTTTAATGGCAGCTCAGTCACTGCTTTTGACTCCCTTCTTCCGGATGGTTACAAGATCATCTCTAAACCTCGCCCTAACTGTCCCAGCGGTGGGGTTGCCCTGATCTTCCCTGAATGGGTCCCTTCTTCCCTCATACCCACCCAGCCTTACTCATCCTTCGAGAGCCTGTATCTCCCCCATGACCATTGCCACTATCTATAGGCCACCTGGCTCTATCACCCTGTTCCTCTCAGAATGGGCAGATTTCTCCTCCACTCTCCTGACATCTTCTTCTAAATTCCTTCTACTGGGTGACTTCAACATCCACCTTGGCTCCTCAAACACAGCATCCACTCTCTTCCGTGACCTCTGCACCTCGCTCTCCCTCTCCACTGTCCCCACTGGTTCTACCCACTTGGTTGGACACACTCTTGATGCTTTCATCCACACAGATCTTTCACTCCCCCCCCCCATTCACCACTTCACTCTCCTGGTCAGACCACTCCCTCCTCTCCTCCCACCTGAGCGCCAATCAATGCTGAATAGGGAGGTATGACTAACTTCAACTGAGGCACGGCACACCGCTGCCACTCTTTGGGCTCCATTTTGTATTAGCAGGCTAGCAGCAGCACACGTGTGATGAAGCAGCCAGTGCTTCAAAAGTTTAAAGGTGAGTCGTGTCGGACCGGGCTACTTAAGCAGAGAGGTGTGGATTAGCAATAGGGTGACCAGACATCCCAGTTTTCCTGGGACAGTCTCAGGAAATCGCCCTCTGTTCCGGGGTCCCGGGATTTTTTTAATTTTATAAACCCCGTCCCAAGATTGGAAGGGTGGTTGGCTACGGTCCTGGTTTTGCCGGGACCCGATTTCGAAATCCCAAATTGGGCCCGGGGCGACTCTTCCTGCGCGTGAATGGGGGCGTGAATGCTTTTCATGACCCAAATTCCTCCCCCTTCCTCTTCTTGGATGCTCTCCTCCAATGAGAGGAGTGTGCCCGTGAGAACACCATCCCGAAACAGGCCTGCGACATAGAAGTAGGACTACAGTTTTATTTGTGTTTACTTCAGTCCTACGTCTATGTCTATGGCCTGTCCAGATTTAAATAAATCTGGTCACCTTAATTAGCAGGGTCTCTGTCTCCGTCACAACGATTTCAGTGCTGCTGCTGGCAGCTGGCCTGCTGTACCTTGGCCGTATGGTTCGATGGGCTTGGAAGCGAGCAGTGTTGCCAGGTCTGCTAATTATAAACGACTTTGGGCTTCTTTTTGTCACTTTTGCTGGTCGCTTGTTGCATTTTTTGTCCACTTAGTACCCCTATTAACCGCTTATTATTGTGCTTGCTCAGTTGACTGATTAAGCACTTAATAAGGGTAATACGTGGCAAAAACCGCATCAAGCATTATCACTTCGCCGACGGGGCCCTGATTCATTAACATAAATGAACTTCCTGGGGCCATCAGCCTTCTTCATTCCAATCCCCGCTGCGGTGCAGCGACCCCTGCTGCTAAGTTTCATTAGCAGCAGGGGTCACTGTCAGTGCCAAAGCGGTGAGGGAAAGAAGCACTACAATAAGCCACAGGGAAGTTAAATCTTATTTAAATCCTGGTCTAGGAGTTAACATCCCGGTGGCTTACTGTGGCGTCTTCACTTTTCCACATAGTTTCTATTGCTCAAAGCTTTTATTCTCGCCTGACAAAAAAGAACTGAGCTACACACTTCCTTGGTAGAGCTAAATGAGCATTCGTGCATCTGCGTGGGCAATCTTGGTTCTATGCTGCTAATGTTTGATTTATTGGAAGTATACACATTAGGAGTGGACCGAGAGTGGTGCTGCATTTTTTGTGTTCAAATATCTGTATTGATTTTTTTAGACGGATGAACCAAATTGGCATTTTGGTGGTGGAGAAAAAGCTGGGTTGATAATGTATTCAGGTTTGAACTAAACTAAAAAAATCCTGCCTCTAGAAATGTTTGCTTGCTCATGGTATAGAGGTTCACATTTTAGTTTGTGAACATATACCTTTGTCTTATTGAAATAAACTCCACAAAACATGATACAGAATCAGGGATTTGTCTTGGAATGCCAACATGCCCCATTTCATTCAGGAATTAACTGTTTCTCAAAAGTTAATAAAATATATTTGAATACAAAATAAAATAAATACAGGATGGAATGGGTCCTGTGGACATGCTTGTGTTTGACAAGTGCTAGCCAGTCTTCTTTCACATTCGATGGACGTGGTTGATGTTGAGAGATGTTTTTAGGCGGAAGGCTGGGCACCACACGAGTTGAAGATCGTTGTGTGGCAAGCACACATGATAAAGACTTATAAATCAAACACATCCAAGAAAAGAAAAAAGACAGTAAAGGTTAGAAAAATAAAAATGCAATTTTTGAATAAATGCTTTTTGTTCTAACATGTCATGTTTGTGTTCTCTCTATGTATATTTGCGTTAATTTTATCTATCTTACTTTTCAGACCTAACCACAGTGTTTTAGAGGTGCGCTTGTTTTTTCAGCTTGTTTGGATGGGAGTCAGCTTGTTTTGGGCTTATTTTGAAGGGGCATTCAGCTTATTCTTTCCTTCTGACCTGGCAACACTGGAAGCAATGCTCCGGGTCTCCATTTTCGTGGCAGGGGTCTGGACTCGGCAACAGGGGTAATGTAAACGAAAAGACAGTGCGTGCAGTAATGGACAAAACTACAAAACCTTTCAATTTGTGTTTACTGTTTGGGACACTAAACACCAATTGAAAGGTTCTGCAGTTTTGTGCACTGTCATTCCGTTTACATTACCTGGCCGCATTGGCAACGTAAAGTTCACCTGCCTCCAGCGGGTGAACTCACGGATGGCGATGCGGACGAAAGTGCCAAAACCTTTCAATTAGTATGTACTGCTCGGGACAGTAAACACCAATTGAAAGGTTTTGCACTTCTGCGCACTGTATTTTCCTTTACTTCCCGGTGGCATCAGCATCGTAGACTTCACACGCCGGTGCCTCCACACAGTGGCGCAACACTATTGAGCAGATCGGGCTCTGACTAGAACCCCCTTAGCCCCCCCTGAAATGTTGGACTTTATTGACTCAGGCTAGACCTGGCTGACCTACATAGTCGTGGATGGAAAGAACAGGACACAGACAAACGGTACCTGGGCTTCGCTGTTAACAAAAGCTTGGCAATTACTTACATGCAATATTTCACTCTTAGCACATGCATTCCTTCCTATGCATGCATTTTTATGCAATTGAAATTGTGATCTGGGGTTAGCTGTCTCGGGAGGATAGCTCAGGGGCAGCGTGCTTGCCTTGGAAGCAAGACAACATGAAGCACCACAGGTTCAATCTCTGGGTCCGCGCTTAGAAGCCTCTCGGTATTAGGTGTGTTATAAATAACCTATCATATCACCTGTATGCCAGGAGAGTCATTAGAAGGGAAGTGGGGACAGGAGACACGCCATTCACAGTAGTCTTTAAGTGGGAAGTTTCAGATATGAACTAGAGAGTTAATTGCTTCGAACATTGAAGCGTCACCAGAATAGTCTCATTAGAATGTGTAAAGAAGTTAGATGCCCCCACACAGGTAAGTTTGCCCCTTGCGCACAGTCTCTGAAGTTAGCGCCTCTCCCTACATTTGAAGGGTTAGCCCCGCCAAATATATGAGCCTAGCTGCAGCCCTGCTCCCATGGTACAAAATAAATCTATTTATTTTGCAATGTGGTGGCAGCCCGGTGACGGGTGAAGTGGCTGGCTGGCCCAGTAACACTGGCCGGGATAAGGTATTCAGGAAGGAGCCACACAGCAGCTGCTACAATACAATTTGCTGGATGCGGTGCACGCACTGCAAGCTGGCATTTGCATGACTTCTTGCATTTGGTGCACTTTATGAAACATATGCCCAGGGTGGTTTTAATCATCACAACGAAATGTGCAAGACACACAACGAATATGCTAACAAACAAACCATGCAAACAGCTCTATTTAGGAATATATCCAGCAGAATGAATGTTTAAATCATCGAATATGCATGAAGGCAGAGGCGTTGCTGGGGGGGGGGGGCTGAGAGGGCTAGAGCCCTGGGTCTTTTGGTTGTAGCCCCGGATAGAAGCTCAGGTGTTAGAACCAAAAGGCTAGCTAGCCCCGAGTCCCGCCAGTCCCGACATTAGCGTAGCCCCTGATCTTTTCCAGACCTAGCAACTCCAGATATTACTAAATATGTGTGGCAACAGTTGTGTGTAACTGACATCACGATGTCACTGTGCTTGGACAAATGAAATACCCCCGACCTCACTGGCAACTAGTGCGGGAAGTACCCGAAGCTGAAAAAGAGACACAATGTAAGCAGTAGTAAACTAAGCCATTCTGGCGTGGGCCATGTTTTGAATGAAGAGCATTCCTCGTCTCCTCGCATAGTGGATTTTGGTTCAAGAGACTGGTGAGAATGACATTAGGCCTGATTCACACAAGCGGTTTACACCGTTGCAATCCACCAATCGGAAAAAGCTCTGTGGATAAGGCCCAATAGTATGGTATGTTTCAAAACATTGATGGAGAGAATGATTTTGATGTAATTCCCACAGTACCTGTGTGAACATTCTCCAAGCGAGTAACAAAACACTGTTTTTTGTAGTGTATGGAATTAACACAAACTGTTGCTATGCACTTCGGAAACGGATGCCCACACAATGGGCCTCATTACAAGTATGGCGGTAAGGCAACAACAGCGCCGGTATTGCTACCGGCAGCATTGCAACCGTACCGCCATACTAGGAGTTCTGCTTGCGGGTGCCCTTGCAGCCACCAAGTCTGACCCTATGGGGCTCAAAAGTGAATGGGGATGTACTGGGCCCGGCACCCGTGAAAGGGCAATTACTAGGTCTGGCTGGCCCGGAATAGCCCAGTAATTGCCCATTTGCGGGTGCCAGACCCGGATGTGAGTTTGGAGGTAGCCTTGCCTTTTACCGGCAAGGCTACCTCCAACGTCGTAATGAGGCCCAATGTCCTGCAGCCACAGGTTCTCATGCATGAGTGCAGAGTCAGTGTACGGGTCGAAATCTCCTTGTAGGTGAGCAGGGGCGCTGCAGCTACACTTTAAGGTGCAAAGATCAAGCCTTTGCTTTCTTTAATGGAACGCCACCAATTATCATTGTTATGGATGGTGGAAAACCAGCTCTATTTCCATGCACCAAAGAAGGTATGTGCTGCCAAGCGAAGTAAACATTATGGGCTTGAATCATGGAAATGTGCACAGAAATCCCGCAATTGCCATGCAACGAGAAGCACAGGGCGTGCAGGAAAAAAAATGCACACCCCGCGTATTCATGGAATTTACAGCGCAAAGTAACCGTAATCGCAAGTCGCGGCTGGAACACCCCCAACACGAATAGCATAAACAGCCAAAACAGCTACATTTGCATGCTGTGCCTGGTGCAAATACATGCACCCTTCAAACAGTACGTGGTGTCCCCCGCAAGCAGGCCTGCATCTCGGGGACCATGTACGGGGTCCCCTGTAACTGTATCCGGCACCCCGACAACATGCATATAAAAAATCAGTAAATACTCAGGAATTCTGTGTGCGAACCCCCGTAAACAGTTCCTGCACCCCGCTAAACTGCATACACGCACCCCTAAATTAGATTGGATTCCCGGTTGTGTACACGCACCCCTATATACGACATGCCTTCGGGTGGCGGATAGTATGAAGGACTTGCATGGTCATTTCCCGGCTGAGAGGTTGCGCAATCGAATCCATGAATACGTCTCATGCCGCGCAATTGTGGGCGTGCAAGGGACTGCCTGCAGGCTGTCACTCAGAACGCCCACTTTTTAGCAAGTTCTTTCCCGTTATTGGTGTTCCGCCTCCTTCCCATCCCTCTGCGCAAGCCATGCCCACGCTCTACGTGGAGTCTCGCGCAAGGCCCTCGACAGCTCGCAGAGACATGCCGAGCCTTCACAAACTCCACGCAAGTCCAGGAAGAGAACAGCGCATTCGATTCCATCAATCGACGAATGCAGATTTCTGCGCAATTTGGCACGCAATTACACTATTTTCCACGTAAATTATTCGATGAAACAAATGCGCCTGCCAGGGCAATTTTGCTAAATCCGAAGGGACGGTTTCCACTGTTTGTTAATGTGTTTTTTAAATGAAATATCAAGAAGATTCTTTAGGTTTCCAAAACACATTAATGTGCACACGGTACGTACCTACTGCCTCTGCACTTTGTTGAGCAGCCACAGTGTACTGGGAAACTGGTACTGATGTTGTGTTTCATTAAATGAATAATGGAGTCCACCTTAAAATTAGTGGTAATCCAATGTCTGCTCGTGCACTCAAAAACACCACAGATTTCCAACTTTTGGCATATCTTAGGAGAGTCACGTTTTAAAGTAAAACATGATATGAATTGCCAATGTATACCATAAAAAACTGTGCCACGTTATGCAATGCTCATCATCAGAAATAATCCTGCTCTTGTCCTTTCCTTGAACCGACCCCCCGCTGCTTCTTAAACCCTTACTGTTTTGCATCTCTAGTTCAGACTTTCAGATAGAGCTTGTAGGATCACAAAACGAATTTTCCATAACCTTTACGAGGGGCGTACCCACCACTAGAGGCACTTGGTCCGAGTTTTGTACTGAGAAGTGATGGTAGAGAGGGGCCCATTGGCCCCTCGCTCCCACACACTGTACTAAACTAAATGTACTATTTGTATTGCTCATTACAGAAAAATGAAAACGAGAAAGAATGCCGATACAAGTTGGCCTCATTACAAGTTTGTCTGTAATTCCTTTCCAGTGCCGTCAAACTCGTTTACTGTTACCACCACTCGGTATGGCGGATTTTCTGCAGTAATATGACTGGTGTACTATTTCTGGGCTGCTAGTCACACATTTATTGAGGTGGGGTTGGATGATTTCCATCATTTTAAGGTGCCTTTTGTGCGATTAGCCCTTGATGAGCAACTGATGAGTTATACACCTGGGCACATGTACATCACAGCCAGAAAGGGCTCTAGTTTTTTTGCCCAAAGATATTTGCTGCCACGCCATGCTGTCTGCCCCTGTAGGCTGGTCACTTTCACGGCAGCTCCAGCTCCGAACATGTGCACAGGTGACAGAGGTCTTCCTGCCCATGACCTGGGGAGGGCGAGTCTCTCTTCTGGAGGACATTGTGTATATCGTATTACACTGATATTGTAACCATATGTTTCTTAGTGTACTGAAGGACAATGTCATGTGCCATCACTACCTGTTGTGTCAATTTGGGATGAGGTCAAATGCCATTACACCACTTTCTGTGATGCCACTGGGGACGGATTAAATGACATTACTTGCTGTGTCATCAAGGGGGCCAAGGGTTGCATGATGTCACTTTGACTACCCCAGGCATGTTGGTGAAATTACATTCCTGTGTGCAGGTATGCGTAGCTGCAAGAGGTGGAATGGGTGTCTGTCAAACCCCCTTCACTCTGCCTTTTCTGTGTTCCAGGTCTTGTGACCCGGAGCACCAATCAGAGATGGTGAGGGTGGGCTCAGGGATGGGGGAGGAGTAGCTGGTTCTCAGGCCCTAGGGCCACTGAAGGGAGAGCTGTGGTGGGGAAAATAAATAAATAAAGCTGGGCGCAGATCGGCAGTGTACCTGGGGAGGCTGGGGCCCTGTGTAGGTATGCAAAGCTGCAAGAGGTGGCATGTTAGCAACGCAATTTGCTCAAGCAAGCAAAGGATTCCAAAATAGAGGAGTGCAGGTACCATAATACGTAGGGAACACATACCTACACATCCAATAACACAGTTCACCACTGCAGAATTATAATGCAACACTGCCAGAGTTGACATGTAGCTGCAAACCATGAATGGAATTTCACAACAGCAAAAACATCAAACATGCACAACAACAACCAAACACCCATCAGGGCACATTCATGACAGCACTGCACAGGGCCACCACATGCAACATGGGCATAGCAAATCACATTACAGGCGATGATTGTAACAACTGGTGTTTGCAAGATGTGTGCACGTGGTATCTCAAAGTGACAATGCATAAGAAACCCCCTAGTATATGAGTCATCATGACATTTACGGAATGCACAACCATGTTGTACACCAATGAGCCATAACTGCATCAAGAGAGTGTTCATCACCATGTCATGACAAATGCCACCCATCCTCATTTCACTGTTTATTCATTTATTACATGTATAGCAGCGCACAAAGCCCGGAGGCATCTAGGCGCTAGTTATGGTTACAGTAATGCATAGTGAAAACGATACAGGGGGACAAAATTATTGAGAAAGTACAATGAGGCGAATAAAATCCTAGCTGGGTCCATAATGAAGCATGTGTCACAGCGCTGTCTTCACTGTGGCGCATCAGAGCATGATTGCTCCTTCACATTTTACTAGAACCGTATTGCGCTGTCTCGTTTTTTCAAGATGGTGCCCGCTATTCTGGTAACTATATAATTCGGTGTCCAATGCCGGACCAGTGCGTTGCAACCGTCGTTATACCGGATAAGAGCCTGTCCTCCTATGCCCCCTTTTTTGGTAATCCTGCTCCTGCTCGCTCCTCGTTTTCGTCCTGTTCTTTGTTACCCTGTTTCTTCCTTTGTGTGGAGTCGCTCCTATTCTCTCCTCGATGCTGCCTTTCCCTATTCTACTGGTTTCCTATGATTGGATCCTCATCTCAATTAGTTCTTGGATCCCTGTTACCTAAACCTGATTGGATCCTCGTCTCAATCAGTCCTTGGATCCCTGTTACCTAAACCTGATTGGATCTTCATCTCAATCAGTCCTTGGATTCCTGTTTCCTATTCCTGCTTGGATCCCCTCCTCAATCAGTCCTTGGTTCCCCATTGTCAATAACCATCAGCACAAGTTGTATTCCTAATACAAGATTCTTCAGCCCAAGTCCACAGTTTTCTTTGGCCTTATCTGCTTTTTACTAGTAAGGGTCTGTTCCTCCAGTCCGCACCCATGGTTGTTCCTGTTACCTCAAGCAACACTGAGGCGGCAGGTCAGGAAAGGTCTTACTTATTCAGCGAACGACTCAGAGACAAACAAAAAGCAGGCTAGAAGAAACAAGGAGCCTCCAGTAAGGACAACCACTTTGAATCCTCTAAAGCTACAAGTGAGAAACGTGAGAGAATGTTGGTAGTGCAGGATCACAGCAGGATATATATAGGGGAAAAACAAAAACGGCAGGTCACAGTGGGCTGTTATTTCGGTAATCTTAGGTATGTGAAGATAGAAACTTCAGTGAGGATGGGTATCTGCCGGAAAAGCCACACCCAGTGTAACTGGGGGTTACGTTGGCTGTACCGGCATTGGAGTCAGAGTTGGTAATGAGGAAAGGAATGGCTCTATACTGTGCGTATCAGTGGTCTAGTGAAGCTGAGACCCAAACAGGGGTCTGCAGCCTTACTCACCTGCCTTCCTCGGGTGCCAGTTGCACCTTCCGGTTGGTTGCAGAGTGCATAGTTGCGTCACCCTGCGGCCAATTAGGCCGGAGGGTGTAGGGAGTCATCTTGAGGTGGATTTCATCCCTGGAAGGGGTCAGGCTCACAGGGGCAGCCATGGAGCTTCGGCTCACACACAGCATTGGGATATAATGCGGGCATTACAGCTATGAGGAAAGGAACGGCTCTGCACTGCTTGGATCAGTGGTCTAGTGAAACTGAGGCCCAGACAGGGATCTGCAGCCTTACTCAACTGCCTTCCTTACTGACATATGTGACCTTTGCCCTTGCAAGTGACTCAAGATACTCTCAGCTTCCATTGCTGATGACCCCTTTAAGCAATCCACGTACACTAGGTGGCCAACAATGAGGCACACGTCAGGACCAGGCTGTGCATTGAGCAGAACTTTAGCCTACTCATGGGACGTTTCCGGTTTCTACACCTGACCAGAGGGGCCCTGATGTACAGGCCAGAGAAGGTTGGGAAAATCTTGGTTGTCTGTGACATGTTGCACAAGATGTGCACCAGGTGGCATGTCCACCTACCTCCTGATGACGACATGCCTCCCCGGAGGATAATGACGCACTTACTGTAGATGACGTTCTGCCACGCAGAGAGCATGAGAAAGGCATGGACGGCCATTTGTTGCAGCCAAAACTCAAATATAATTTTGTTAGACACATTTCTTTGCACTTGCTTCGCTCATTTGTACATAGCCACGCATTAAATAGTTCACTCTCACTCAAAAGCATTGTCCTTGCATGTGAAGTTTACGTGTGATTTTTTAATAATTGTGCAAAACACGCACTTCCTTCCACCTCCTTTGTGCATTGTGAAATAGTCCATTCACTTGCCTCTTGGGTATCGCAGGCTGTTCCAGCTGCGAATTGGCCACATACCTCAGGGAGTGGCGATGTGGGCTCCCAGCCAATGAGCCCTCAGTGGGGGTGACAGAGGTGGACGATTCCAACTCCTGGCACCGGATTTGCTGGAGGGTCAGGATCATGGTGCGCTGTGCATGGATTCTAAAAAAGCAGATATGCCCTTGGTAAGCTCCCTCACCATCTGGCCCACATAAGTAATGGCAGCACTTGCCACTAACAATTGCCGGCACTGCAGGTCCATGGACCTTGCAATCTGGTGGAATTAGCACTGGACAGAGTTACGAATTGCCTGCAGAGGCTGCAACTGCCTTTCTGCAATATCCTCAATGCGCACTTGATGCTGTTCGATTGTGTGCAGCCTACTCCAGATGGCATAGAGCGAATACTGTGGAACATGCTCAGAGCTATGGAACAGGTTGGGGCTGAAGCAGGGGGACCTGAACTCCCTACCACCTGCATCTACTGGTCCAATGCCATCAACATCGCTCCCTGTGTCATGCTGCTGATGGCATTAGATCAGTGACTCAGGTGAGGAGGTGGAGTCAGTGGGCGGATGTGTGGGTGCGCATGTTGACACATGGGTGGTGGTCTTCAGCAGTGTGGTTGTCAATTGCTATAGTTCCGTGCCTTAGATATATAGAGATATGTGTGATGCAATTTCAAAATATAGGAATGCTGCGTGTCTCTGAGAAAAAGCCTACAACCTAGAACTAAATCTATCACAATTGTAAAATTCCTATCTCTTGGATATGCGCTCTCCCAAAAAAGACAACGAAGGCAATAACTTAATCATAAGAGAGTATAAGAGAGTGTATCACATCCCATTGAGAATTATATGCACTTCAGCATTTCATGTCTTATTCTCAAGATGGGTAAGCAAATAGTGACAAAGAATAGTAATCACATGTTGCCTAATGACAAATACATATGCGTGTTGCCGACTGTATGGCCATCACTTTTGCCCATTCTCAGGCTTTGTCAAGGTAAACAATAAAACCATTTATTTGATTGACAACTTTATAGACTACTATATTCTGACCATCGTCGCATAAAACGAGAATAATCAAAATTAAAATAAATAAGAGCAAAAGAAGGGGGAGAGAAACAGAATTTAATTAAAATTAGGTTACATTTAGAGGTATACCATTAGAAATAATGAAAAAGTTAAGAAATCTGTGTCCACACACCACTGAAGAACAAATAATCGTACTTCAATCCGATCCAATTAATTTTATTTTGCATAATTGGTCTGTGTGAGGTATTGACTAAAGTAGAAGTGTGGCTTAAGTCGATAAAAAAACAGGTTAATAAACCTATTTCCACCTATCGCCCATGTGACTATTGATTGTGCATGAACAATATATAATCCTCTCCATTTCAGTCCATGAATGAATATTATCCATGTGGGGTAGATACCTGTTGGCTCCAAAAGATATGTTTCTCTCTTAGTAGAACATTTCCATTTCTAGTTTTGGCTATTAGGTGGCACTGAAAGTGCTATGTATAAAGCCAAAACAATTGTCATTAAAATAAGAGCTTTAACATGGGAGCTTGAAATAGGGGCTTTGGATGCAGGTTTTTTATGCTTTTCAATGCAGGTTGACATATGAGGATGGATATATGGTAGTTTGGCGATGTGTCCCCCCCATTTAACGGCAATCGACAAGTGAAATCTATAGGGTTTTCCTCCCATTCCTACCGATCTCCTCCCACCACACACCTCTTTTTGCACTCTTTGGCTGATTTTCTACTGTGTGGTGAATTTGGCAGCCATTTTATCTTCCAAAATGGTGGCCACCATATTTTAATGTTATTAAAAAGTTATTTGACTTGATTGATACTTTTAAAAATAAGTATTACAGCTTTGAAGTTATGTTACACATTTTAATGTATTTTGTATTTAAAATTAACAAGTTAAATTATTAGTTACGTTTTGGTCTAAAATGTCTTTAAAAATGTTCATATAGTGATTTGTGGGGTGTTGGTCAAGTGTTGTTGATGTAAGCAGCACCTGATTGGCTGTGCAGTGAGTAATGTCAGTATGATATGGGTGGTTCTCCAATCTGTGTGTTTACTCATGGCAGCCATTTTCTCACAGAGTGTCTGGGGAGTTTCGGCCCCCGTGGACTCAATGTGTGTCTGTGGCCCGTACAGCCTTTAGGAGTCCTTGGAACGTCTCTCACTGCCATTCCCCTGCTCCTGCCTGCCTGCCCCCGGGCCCCCAGAGGGAAAGGGCAGGGCTCAGCTGCCACTAGGCCAGGGCAGGAAGGGCTCCGCCTCCCGTCTCCATGATCGGGAAGATGTCCTCCTCCATCAGGGAATGCATGGTGAACCGGCAGAGGAAGCTGGAGTCTATCATCAAGGACCCTGAGTCTCCCATAAATATGGAGAGCCTGCTGGTAAAGTGGTGGGGCCTAGGTGTTGTAGCTGTTCAACACTCAGGGATTCCTCTCTCCAGAAGTACGTCCCAGTGTGCGTGCGCTGCTCAGACACTTCCCCGTTTCTTTCTGGGTTAGCATTAAAGGGGACCAGCATTCTTCTATCATGCCTCTAAATGTCCTTCCCTTTGCCTAACATAAACTGTCTTCTCCGCCCGACCCCCAGCTCCCATGGATACACTGGTCTGCCTTTTTTGTCTTCGATGGCCTGACTCATGGAAAAATCTTTGTGAATCAGGCCCTGTGTGTTTCCATGCATGTCAATTGTGCGTCAAGACTACTTCATGTATAAAGCTCAGATGTAACAGCAATGTACCCAATCATCTTTATTCTTCGAACTCCCGCATAAAAGCTCTGTTTTCTTCTGCTCAGTTCGCCGTGTGTGTCCTGCTTCTTGGACCAACAGTTAATGAAGCATGTAATTAGCGTGATTCATACTTTTTGCCACCCAACTCTTCGCCACTTCAGCAATCTAGGTGCTCTAAGAAGTCTCATGTTGTGCCGTTTTATTATTCATAATTCATACTTGTACAGTTGGTGCTCTATTATTTGAAGTATTATGTTGGCTTACTGGTTGGCTTCAGTTCACGCAGATGGCTGCAAACAATTTTAAGAGCAATTCAATGTGTCCGGAAAAGCCCCCGTTCTCAGCAATTTTTCCAGTGTGTGTAGTCTGTCTTCATGAAAGAAGTTATTATCTTGCTGCTTGTTGGAGTGAGCAATCAATCACTTTGCTACTAGCCGCATGTGATTGTTAACATCACACTTTTTGTTTGGCGCCGAACGACCGGAGACAGTCTGTGAAGGCACGGCAAGGGGAGGAGGAGGAAACAGAAAGCGGGGCTCCAGTAGGGGGCGACTCTCCTGTCTCCTTTTTACTCCCACTCTGCTAATGTGCTGCGCTGAAACGTAACCACGGCCACCTACCCCACCCTGTGCCCGGCCTAGATTGGGACTTAGGTCATCAGCGTTCTAAGCTAAACACGACCCCACATGTATTATAATCAAGAGTTTTCATATTGGTATTTAGACACATTCTTAGGTATTGTGCACAAATCTGCAGATTATTTTCGTGTGCTTTTTAATTTTCTGTAAATCAAGAGATCAATTTCCTACTGCCTCAGTTTGGACGTGTGCCCTGTTTCCGCCCTCTTTCCTGGCTTTGCAGCAGAATCAGCAAAAATAAGCCAGCTCCCCTTTCGCTTTCACTTTCAACTTCTCAGAAAGAGCAAAGTTTTGTGTTTTTTGTGCAACATCTTTCAGTCACTCAATGACTTCAGCATATTTGAGAAAGTGTCCAAGAAATATTGATTGATTGTGCTCTCTTCTTGTGAGTGAACTTAGGTAAACTGTAACCTTGCCATTTCCCATGTTTGGAGTGGCGTGAAAAAATAATTGCTTTAATAAACACTTTCGAACTTTATACAGTAGTATACATTTCAGAGGAATAACCAACACATCGAACATTTTGCCTCAGACACTTTTCCAAATGTTGCCTCCTTCTAGTACCTACTTTAGTGAATCGGGGGTGAGCATCAGTAAATTAGGTTGTCTACGGAGTGAATATTAAGATTTTTGCATCCAGACATACACTTCGATCTTGTCCCAAATAAAAGAGGAATCCATGCAGAATTTGGTAGATGTGGGTTCAACAGTGTGGATTTGTATAGCAAGACAAACATACACACACACACACACATACATACATTCGGCTTTATGTATAAAGATTGTATGTGTAAAAAGCGAAGATCTCGCATATGCGTGCCACAGTGCAAATTTAAACCCTCAACTGTACTCCGGCTATCTCTTGGTCCTAGCTATCCACGACAATGCTACTAGCAAAGGGGTTCTGTCCTTTCAAGATGTAACCGCAACCTAAACATTAAAATGTAATCATGTTTGCCAGAATTCCGCTGAAATAGTATTTGGTGTGTCTTGACCACGGTTTTATGCCACACCCCATCCAGGGTCAGACTTGCCCATACATTTTTCTCGGGCACCAATGAAAAAGTGGCTCACAGTTGGAAATGGCTACTCATTCCTTTTGTGACACTGTTTGACTAGTACCCAAAGGGGAGTTTTTTGATAATATGTGATGCAAACTGCATTTTAAAGAACATTTATTCAGCAGCACTGGTAAAACGACTAACAGCATGGTGAAGTAACTCATCAAACTGGCCCAGATTGGGCAAAAAAGTTGCCCACTTTTACAAAAATACTGGTCCACACCAGCATTTTGCATTTTTTGGTTCTGCCATGGGTTTATTGCCCTATAGACCAATCCGTGCCTGACCCCATCTGATGCAATTTCTTTTCTCTTCTGCTCCCGTAGTGCCAACGACTACAGCAACATGTCTTGGGTGAAAGAAACGGTGAACAAACTGCTGAAGGGCTACGACATCCATCTGAGGAATGACTTTGGGGTTAAGAGCGCAGTCTTCTAATGGCCTTTTGCCAACTAAAAGAAGTGGGAAAAGCTAATTTCCCTAAAATGGACTGCGTGTCCCAGAATCCCTCAGTGACTGTGATGAAGAAGAGGGCTGAAGAGGCATACAGAGGTAGAGGACAGGTAAGCAGGCCTAACAGCCTTTGCCAGGGTCAGGCAATTAATACTAAGGACCTGCACCTGAAGCCAAATGCTGCACCTGAGAGGAAGAAAAGGCTTCAGCAGGAACAAGCAGTAGAAAGAAGCTGGAGCAAGAGCTGGATGGTCGGCAGTAGTAGCAGAAGAAGAAGCAGAGCATGAGGCTGGCAGTTCACTAGGAAGTGTGACCATGTAAGGGACGCCAGAGCAAGAGAAGAACACATTTCACCTCCAGGTTCTGAGTTGGTACTGTGCTCACAAACCCTTTTTGGCTGTGGCTGCATTGGAAGAGACTTTGAGAAGTAAACAGTCTTTCCAGGTGCGCCTAATTGCTGTGGATGCAGAGCTGAGGTTGTGCAACTACCTGAAGCCTGTGTGCAGAAGCCAGCCGAGGGAAGCAGGAGATGAGGAGAATCTCGGAGTTCGAGGCCGGATCAGAGACACCTGTACTGCATAGGGGGGTGGGACCCAGGAGTGCCTGAAGCAGTAGTAGCAGAAAGAAAGTTGGGAAGTGGAAGCATCCCTCAACTGTTGTGACTTTGGAGCCGGTGCATGAAGCTCTGTACTCCAATTCACAAGGAACGCCTTGCTGGTAACTGTAACCAGCTAAATTAACAATTGCACAGAAGTAGGAACGAGTAAAAGTTGTATGTTGCTATGGGAAGTCTTCACTACTAAGGAATTGTATCCTGCGCATAGAAGGAAAGACTTTTTAAATTCCCTCTTGTTCTAAAATCATTAACGGAGTGGTTGGGTGTCTCCTATTAAGAAGTAGAACGTTAATGGTAACCACTTGAGAGGTAGCAGTTGACCTTCCAGAATTGTTACAAGCCTACTAACATCATAGAAAGGTTGGAGGTAAGCAATTGTGATTCCTGATCTACGCTGAAGCAGAACTCTACATGAATAAAAGGGAATGCAAGGCTTTACTTGAAATTCATCATCAAAGAGTGGTCGTGTGTGCCTAATTTCATTTCTCTATTGAAACTTGACTCTTGTAACATTCAGATCAAATACTTTGTAGGTGTAAAAGTTGCTGAAGTCACGAGTAGGACAAGCACTACCCAAGCCAGTAGACCAATCCTTTCTAAAGCAAAACCAGCCTTTTTAAGACCTAAACACAGATGTTCTGAAGTTGTTTAAGCTGTTGTAATGCAGTGTCCTTTGATACAAGGGTGACAAGGTTATCCAAGGCTGGGAGAGTGGCAATCTTGATTTGGGGTAACTACTGGAAACAAGAAGGTGTGCATAAAGCTGAGGAAGGGAGCAGGGTGCTTGTTAAACAAACTGATCAAAGATCTGTGAAGACAAGACTGTTGACGCTGAGAGAGAGAAGCAGTCTAGAAGCCAAGAAAGATTCTAGTGGTAGCTGTAAGACAGACAGAAGACGCAAAGAGTCTACCTTTTCTTAAGGCACAGTAAAGAAGAGTGCCTTGCCTACAAGTAGAGGTCGAAGAGTCTTGCCTAAGTTGCCTGATAAATTCTTAAACTTTCAAGTTGCAACAGAATCAATAAAACTGTGGTTGTCCTTATTATTGTCAGAAAACATTTTTTTTATTTGAATTTAGCTGAGTAAATTCAACGTTTTCAAAACATTCAAATCAAAACATTTATATTTCCAAATTTGCACTTTTCCAAATGTATACAAATGTATACAGCACCATTAAACAAGGAATAAAAAAAGAAGAGGCTAAAATAAGACAAAATCTCAAAACACATATAAAACGTATGGTCCATATGAAATTCATATAACAATAAACAGAGCCATATAAAAACAAGAGCTTCAACACAAGTGTCATGTACGGGCGTGCAAGCAGTGTTAAGAAACGGCTGCGTAGCCCTTTAAGGACGCTGCAACCAGGTGCCTGGAAGTTGGCATGGCAATGCTGGCGTCCTCTCAGTGTTTCCTACGGCCAACGGCGGAATCCGCGTAGCGCTGTCATGTGACCTTTCCTTTTTAGGCAACGCCTTCACTTCATATCGGTGCTTCTGATTGAGAATTGGTGGCGCCTTGTACCTTGTGCTTAGTATTCTGTTCCCTTGAACCCCTGTTGCAGTACCCTTCCTCCTCCCCATTCCCTCCTGTGTTCCTGATTGCCTCGTTTCCCCGACCGGGACCGTTACCTGGCCTTGATTCTGGACTGCTTGTTCTTGTTTGCTGCCTGTATCGTGCTTTGACCTCGGACTGCTCACGGACCTCTTTGCCTTCGCCCATTTGTTTTGGTTGCTCTTCGTCTGTCTTCTGGATCCTCACTCACCTGGATTGCATCTGGGGAATTCGTTTTTTGGAACTTTTTGAACTTTTGGATTGTTGAAACTTTGGAACTTTTCGAACTTTTGGATTGTTGAGACTTTGGAACTTGGACTTATCTGCTATGTACAGAAACTCAAGACTGCCAAGTGTGTATTAGGCGTCCTCGTGCCGGCGGGATAGGTGGTTCGGTTTTCCCTGGATTCTGGATTGTGGATTTTGGATTTGGATTTGTTTCCCTGCTTTCTTCCACCTAACTCTACCAGGCGGTGATTAAGACAAAACACGGTAAACCATAGTCTCGCATGGGAAGGGGTTGTTATTGGAATTTGACAAACACGAACTGCATTCTTGATCTGTTGTTTTCGGGTCTTGTCAGAAGGGCGGTTGGTTATACATTCTGTGTTGCGTTAACTCCTCACTTGCAGATCCAACGCCTGTCCTCTGACACTCGTACCACCCTGGCTTCGCCGGTAACAACTCCTGCGGCACGTGTCATCATCTGGGTCGTCTGGGTCTCATCTGGCATCCTTTCTTTCCTCTGATTGATCGCTCTGTTTGCCTATTCCTGGAACCAGATGGTTCCATTAGGAGGAAGAACTCATCGGCTACACTACGTGGGCAACTCGCATCTGACAACAAGAGTATAGTTGTCCAATGGTGCTTATACTAATGCAAATCGATGTACTGGCTTGATACACAGGTTATTAGAAAGCAAAGGTTGATACATAGTATCCTCATAAGGCAACTAATTTTCTTGTGCGCCCTACACCGTTACAGAGTCAATTGCCGCACTTAATTTAAAACATTCATAAAATTAAAATTTGCAACCCGAATGCTCATAACTTTAGTGGTCAGAATGTTTGGCCATCTATTTTCTTGGGACATCAGACCAAAATAAGTCACGTGCTTCCAGAAAAACTTTGCTCTCAGATCCATGAGGGCCCGGCATTCCACTATTACATGATTTAGGGTTTCTCTGACAGATATGTCAACGCAATATCTACAGTAGTTATCTTTTTCATCAATAAGTTTCCTTCTTGTCAAAACATCACGTGTTAAGTATAAATTAAAACGTAAGCGTAAAATCGCAGATCTCAGCTGTGGTGACGGTGCTCTGCACAAATATGATTCTAAGTCTTTAAGTTTTTTTCTGTTCAAATGCAGTGGCCTAAAATTCTTACAGGTAAAACATAATCTTCTTGTTTCAATCCAGTCCAACCCATATAGCTTGTCCTTGGCTCAGTCTGGATCGGTGATAAGAATGTCAATGGTCACATCAGCCTTCGCCAACATTTTAAGGATGCATAGTGACCACGTTCGAACAAAAACATGTGACGACAACAACATGTAAGCGGACAGAGTTGCCAGCATGTTATCAGTTCGCATAAAGATTAAACATTTGTGAAATAAAGCACATAATCACCAATTATATTCTGCCACCAAAGAGGTAAGGCCCAACTCATGTCACAGACACGGTCCTGGTATGCACTGTGGAAGATGGAGGACACCCCTCCAAAATCTTGCCTCTAATTTATTCAAAAATAATGCCGTGATTATCTTTTTAGTCTCTAAACCATAGAGGATCGTTGGCATGACTTTTTGTCGCCAATACAAAACAACAGATTTAATTGAGAATTTGCCGTATTTGTATAAAATCAACAGTGTCTGCAATATGGCTGAGATTAATTTGTGCGCAAGCATTTTTAATTGTGAGTCTACATGCGGCATTCCATCGAACAATATACCAAGCTCACATCATTAATGCTCCAATCCATTTTAGCTCTATTAGTTAACCTTGGAGCATATAGTACTATCTGAGTTTTCTTCAGACTGATGACCATTCGTTGTTATCTAGTAGGGCAGTCAAGAGGTGTTGCAGGCCTATCAGTTTTTTCAAGATCAAAACCAGGTCGTCAGCATACCACAAGGCGTTAATCGCAACACCGTTCATTTTCAGTGAGTCTGAACATACCTGAAGAAAGTGTCAGGATTAGTCAGGCGAGTACAAAGGCAGCGAATATGGCAAGGGAAATGTGCACCCAGGAACTATGACTCAGGTATGCTAGAACCCAGGAGTGCAAATAGAGTGTGACATCAAAACCAATATATTAAAAGGGATGTGGGGTAAGCACCTGACCGCGAGGAAAGTCGGCAAGCGCCTTACCCCCAATTGCTGTTACAGGTACTGACAGCGCTAAACCCACGTGGAGGGCAAGCAATGACAGGATCTGTGTACTAACACTCTTGATGGTATTACATAAGGGAACTTAAGAACTGTACTCACGAGGACGAGATAAACCTCTTGAATGTCAGCTAGCCCACGAATCCTGTTGAAGAAACTGGGACCCCGAAAGGCTAGAACAGCAATGGAAGGAAAACTAAATACCTAAGTGGGAATAGTGTTTACAAAATAGTGAGGAAAACATAAGCATTCACACAGGAGCTAGCTACTACCGCACACCACACCTAATAATCAAAGGGAAAATAAATGTAGAAGTGCAGTGGAAAACATGGAATGGATCCTCTAGAAAGTAAGGATCAGGAGCAGGGAAAAACGAAATAACCTATGCAAACTTCTCCCTACCCCTCCATGGAAAAGACAGGAAACTAAACTAAGAGGAAGGCTAAGGCAAATGGGTAACAGCAGCAAAGGACAGAGTCAAAGAAATATAGAACACAGACAAACTGGGCTGCATCTAAAAGGGGAAAGCACTGAGAATTGCTGCCTGCAAACAGAGGAAGACAAAAAGGGAAATCAAGGGAGCAGAAATCAATTAGCGCATGAATCCGAAATTCAGGGCGGAGGAAACAAGAAAACAGGAACAAGGAAGTAGGTACAAAGGCAAGGAACCAGGAACCAGGGACTAGTCAAAAACAGGAACACTGCGATAGATGACCAGCGCTGGACTGAAGTAAGACTGAGGCTTTTAAAGCTGCTTAACGAGCACACGCCTCGGGTGTGCTGATTGCTGCACCTGCCACCACAGCTGTTACCTATCCTCCACACAACCTTGTGTTGCAAGGGTGGAGGTGGAGCAGTGGGCCAGGCATTCTGGGAAGCATAGTCATTTGGTTAAAGAAGCATGCTGGCTGCCAAAAACCTGGAATGGATCCGGAAGGGAAGTAGCTGGGAAAATAGGGATTTAGCGCTCCCAAATCATCACAGCACTGTAGCATAAAGTTCGGAGGAAAAGTCCAGTAGGGAATAAACCCCAAATCATGCCCCCAAATGGTGGGAACGGGAGCGAAGGGAGCGAGTCGTGACAGTATACCCCCTCCTACGGCCGGCTTTGGGTGCCCGCCACCCGCACGAGACATCTTCTTTCCATGATGGGAGTGCTTTTTCTTTGGAGGTGGCACTGATGGAAATGGTGGCCTGTGGGCAAAGGTAGATGAACTTCCATGATAGGAGTGCTTTGTCTTTGGAGGTGGTACTGATGGAAACGGTGGCTTCTGGTGAGGAAGAGACTCATGGTTCGAAGAAAGGCATGAAGGACTTGCAGGACCAGAAGCAGAGTTGGAAGGTCCAGGAAGCTCAGTCACTGGGAGTGGACCCTTATAAGTCTTTGAGGAGAGAGGCAGGCTGGTGCAACATGCCTTAGGCAATGGTAGAAGCTCTGTTAGCCTTTCTGCCGAGAGTGGACATGCGGGAGGTGAGGAAAATGCTGGCTTCAGGAAAGGTTTATGCTCAGCCATTAGAGAAGGTGGTGGCTGAGGTAGAGGTTCAGATTTCCTTCTGTCATCCATCTGGGAAAAGGCTTGTGGTTGAAAGTGACTAAGGTTTGACTGCACATGTTCTACGCCTTGGAGACCTGAAAGTCCAATGGGTTGTACAAGGCTAGTACTCCTGGTGACAGTCGTGTAGCCACTTTGTTTCACGTGGGATACCACAGCAGGGATGTTTGGCATCCTGATAGGAGTGATAGACGCAGTACTTGGTATTTCAGGCAGACTTGCAGAAGGAGCAATAACAGACACATCTTGAACTGCAGCAGTCATTCCCTTCCTTTGGCTACTAGCACCCGACTGGTGCTTCTTGGCGGAATTCTGTTGCACAAGTCCTGTAGGTAATACGCCGGTCTGCACCACCCCTTGTGCACACCCAAGTGAGTGGTTCTGACTCACCACTTGGTCCAGCTTGATGACTCTGAAGCGGGAGCTGGCAAAAGTCTCAAACTCTAATGCTGCATCTTTAGGAGGCTCTGATGCTAAAGTGAAGCAGTTGGGAGAATCGTCTTGTGGAAAAGGCAGGCATTCTGGTGCACCTCCTGAAGCAAAAGAAAGGCAGGCTAGACGTTCATCGACTGTAAATGGTTGGGATTCAGGAGGAATCGCTGGAGCAGAAGAAAATACAGCAGAATCTGATGGTGTAGACAGGTTTACCTCTGATATTGGCAGCGAGGCTATGCAGGATACAGGCGTCTCATGAACTGAAGGCAAATACTCAGTATACTCCGGGACTGAAGACATGCTCTTTTGATGGACTACCGGAGGCTCTAAAGCTGAAGGATGATCTGCAGGATGAGTCACTGTAGCTGAAGACAGGCAGGTCAGGGGAAACCTTGAGGCTGAAGGCATGCAAGCTGAAGCAATCTCGGTTGCTGGATACAAACATGTCCAGGTCTTTGGGACTGGCTCTTGAGTAAATGGCAGACATGGTAGCGGTTCATTGGTTGAAGACAGGTGTGCCAAAGATGACTGCAGGGCTGTGGATTGAATCATAGAAGAGTCAATGGTTGTAGGAGGACAGACAGAAGTCTCAGAAGTTGACAGACCCATCGGTGGCTCAGGAATGAAGGGCACCTTTAGGGCAGTAGACTCCTTGGCACCAGTAACCAAAGACTGAGCTGTACCCTTGCAGTCCCTTTCTTTAGTGGGTGACTCAGAGTCTTTTTCTTTGTAGAAGTCAAAATCAATCAGTGGAATCACCATAGTAAAGTCTCTGTTAATCAGGATTTCGTCTATTGTCCATTCCTCTGTTTTAGCTTCTGAAAGAGGCAGATTATCAATCAACAGTTCAGGAACCGCCTGACGGTTCTTTGGTTCAGTATACTGTGGAATGAGTCCATCAGAACATGAAATCTGTACTGTCTCTGACTGTTCGTATTGATCAGAAGTGGCAGAAGGAAGAGTGAACCCAGAGGTAACATTGTTTTCCACATCAGCTTTAACATCTACTTCAGTCTCAGCAGCTGTATCAAGAGCAGGGCCTAAGCCTACGGTAGTGACTGAATCTGTGTATGCCACCATTGTGGATTGTGTTTGGAAATCAGAAGCTTGTATGTGTGCTAGCTCAGAATTATGACAAACTGCTACACAGGGTATTTTTGGTAAAGGAGTGGCTTGTAACTCTTCAGCTAACTGCAATCCCTGATAAACAGCAGAACAATTGTTAGAACCTGTGCCTAGCTTAAGCGCTGTGCTAGACGAAAGACCTTCACTCCCAATAGATCTAACATATCGACAACTATCATGGTTTACCAAAGTCTCTGCACTCAGGGGCTGAACAGTGTTCACTTCCTCCACATCAACAGATAAAGTCTGAGGTGTATTCAGTAAAGAGTGTAAGGTTTTATTTTCCTCTTGTGCAGAAATGAGTTCTTGTCTTAACTCCTCAAGTTTAGCTCTTAGCATGCCCTGCATTAACTGTACATCACTATCAGTAGGCACAGGGGGAAGCCTAGTGGCATCAGGGCTGGATCCTGCACTAGCAATCTGGATGTGCATCGATTGTACATTGTCCTCTACTGCTTGCAGGTTCTGTGATTTATAGTTTATTTTTCCAACTTGGTCTGTGTTTCCCTTAAACAAACTATTGACATTAGACCTCTTGGCATTAGGGACTACAGTATGTACCTGTGCAACGGAGTATGCGTTAGACTGAGGGTAGAAAACAGAAGTTATGCAAGAAACCCCTCCATTCTTTATGTTGGTATCATGAAACTGTTCTATCTGAGGTGAAGCACAACTGGAAAAATCATGGGGTTCAACAACAGAGGTACTCTTGTATAATAAGTCTAACAGTGTGTTGTTTTCTGCGGCTAAGGCTTGTGCTGACATAGAATCGGGATCAAAACCAAAGATAGAACTAGGATCAGGCCATGTAGGATGTGCCATCATATGGGAAAAATACTTTGCACGTAAATGCCCATTCGTGACAAGGAGTTCATTGGAGTCAGGACTAGTGATTTGATTGTCACAGGTAAATGTAGGGGAAGCTTTCTGTACAAACTTGTTAGAGGCCTTGCTGCCTTTCTTTCTTAAACTTGCCATATTCAATGGGAATTTTGGGCTGGTCATACTGTCAGGATTAGTCAGGCGAGTACAAAGGCAGCGAATATGGCAAGGGAAATGTGCACCCAGGAACTATGACTCAGGTATGCTAGAACCCAGGAGTGCAAATAGAGTGTGACATCAAAACCAATATATTAAAAGGGATGTGGGGTAAGCACCTGACCGCGAGGAAAGTCGGCAAGCGCCTTACCCCCAATTGCTGTTACAGGTACTGACAGCGCTAAACCCACGTGGAGGGCAAGCAATGACAGGATCTGTGTACTAACACTCTTGATGGTATTACATAAGGGAACTTAAGAACTGTACTCACGAGGACGAGATAAACCTCTTGAATGTCAGCTAGCCCACAAATCCTGTTGAAGAAACTGGGACCCCGAAAGGCTAGAACAGCAATGGAAGGAAAACTAAATACCTAAGTGGGAATAGTGTTTACAAAATAGTGAGGAAAACATAAGCATTCACACAGGAGCTAGCTACTACCGCACACCACACCTAATAATCAAAGGGAAAATAAATGTAGAAGTGCAGTGGAAAACATGGAATGGATCCTCTAGAAAGTAAGGATCAGGAGCAGGGAAAAACGAAATAACCTATGCAAACTTCTCCCTACCCCTCCATGGAAAAGACAGGAAACTAAACTAAGAGGAAGGCTAAGGCAAATGGGTAACAGCAGCAAAGGACAGAGTCAAAGAAATATAGAACACAGACAAACTGGGCTGCATCTAAAAGGGGAAAGCACTGAGAATTGCTGCCTGCAAACAGAGGAAGACAAAAAGGGAAATCAAGGGAGCAGAAATCAATTAGCGCATGAATCCGAAATTCAGGGCGGAGGAAACAAGAAAACAGGAACAAGGAAGTAGGTACAAAGGCAAGGAACCAGGAACCAGGGACTAGTCAAAAACAGGAACACTGCGATAGATGACCAGCGCTGGACTGAAGTAAGACTGAGGCTTTTAAAGATGCTTAACGAGCACACGCCTCGGGTGTGCTGATTGCTGCACCTGCCACCACAGCTGTTACCTATCCTCCACCCAACCTTGTGTTGCAAGGGTGGAGGTGGAGCAGTGGGCCAGGCATTCTGGGAAGCATAGTCATTTGGTTAAAGAAGCATGCTGGCTGCCAAAAACCTGGAATGGATCCGGAAGGGAAGTAGCTGGGAAAATAGGGATTTAGCGCTCCCAAATCATCACAGCACTGTAGCATAAAGTTCGGAGGAAAAGTCCAGTAGGGAATAAACCCCAAATCATGCCCCCAAATGGTGGGAACGGGAGCGAAGGGAGCGAGTCGTGACAGAAAGGCCTGTGCCACATCATGTATAAAAAAAACTGCACAGGGGTATGGGAGTGAACACAGTGCTCCTGCTAGAAAGACTACCAGAGGTGGCTGCAACCCAGAAGGACTTAACTGGAAGTGACCGGAAGTGCAATGTTTTAAGCCAGAAGAAATTGAAACTAAAGTAAAGGTTCAACAGTTGGTATGCACCGGAATGGCAAACGGCCGAGATTAAGGTTAGGGCCTTCACTAGGAGCCAGCCCATTGCTGGGATCACTCATAAATCGACTTTGTAATAAAGTGGACTGGTTCATTTCAGGATGCACTGTCTGTCAATTATTCAACCTGTACTGTCCAAGGGGCCTTAGTGGGGGCTGGCCTCGCTACGCTGCGCAGTGCCCTCCTGTGACAGGTCACGCTATTGTCCAGCATCACACACACTCCACGCTACCTTGCTGTGCAATTCTGGTCACCTACTCTGTGTTCAGTGGGCAGTGCTCCCTCAGCTCCCACAGCCCAGAATGTCTGTGAGTGGGATCCCTCCTCGCCTCTAACCGTTGTTTTATCATACTGGCTACCATTGTTGGTCACTGCACCCACTAGAAGGACCTTTCCGCTTAAGTTGCCCATTCTGCCCCTTCAATGCAGGTGTTGAGATCTTTACGTGCCTCCGTACGTTTGCCCTTGTGCCAGCTTTCTTTCAGTTTATTAGTATGGCAGGATTGATGAAACCTAACCGCAGGGAGTCTCCGCCCTGGACATCCGCCTCAAACGCCTGCTAGCCATGCCCCAAGTACCTCTGGCTTACCGTTGACCTACTTCTGGAGAGAGCTCTTCGATTCACAAAGCAAGTACTATGAGCAACTCTGGAGTCACGAGAAACGTTGACTTTACTCCTGCCTTACTAATAGTATGTCAGAAGTATGTTCTTTGGGAATGGAATAGCCCTCTCTAGAAGTATCTTAGTGTTACTCATAATAACTTATTCTGTATTGGGCCCTACGTTTCAAAGCAAACATTTGAAAAGTGGCAAATCCCTCAGAACCATGAATCTGTCCTGGTCCTGGTTCCTGGAGCTTCAAAGTCTGCATGAATTTGCTCTGCTAGGATTTGTTCTGTGGGGCATGGCACTTGCCTATTCAGGCAAAGATCCTTTGGGGGTTTTCCAGTCTGGTCAGTCTTTTGCATTTATTTTTGTTAAATTTCTTTCAATCCGGAGATGTTTTATTCATATCACCTTTCAATACACAAGCATCCAATAAAATCCATGCACGTGTTGATGGAATAAGAGTCTGTAAGCGATATTCAATCAACACTACAGCTAAGTAAATGCCTAGTCTGGGATTCTGCGGAAAACCCTTATTGATGTATTTTTATATCCAGTTCAGTGCTCTGGATGACAACCCTTGTATAACACCCACCTCTTAGAATCCCCCTGATCCCACTGAGCCAAGAAGTAGGTTTGTTTTGCAAATTAAAAATGTTTATTTGGACAATTCAACAATATATATATATCACACTTTAAAATAAATTAATATCTGATAGTACACTTAGACATATGATGTTGATCAACAATGGGTAATCTGGCACTAGCACACTTCTTTACAATCAATGTAAGTTAGTATAGGATGGATAAAGTAGCAAAAATACTTTTATGATTTCAAGGGAAAAGCAATGAGGAATAAAATGCAGTACAGAAATACTTGATATGATTTTAGCAAAAGATAAGATAATCACTTTTTCTCTGGCAATTCACCCCCCTCCCCTATGCAATGTAAGAAATGGAAGGAGATGGAAAGAGGAGCACATCGTTCTCAGGAATGCAATCAAATACAATACGAAATTCAGTTCCCCCCAGCAAGCTTAGAGGAAACAGGTAGGAGTTTGAAACACAGGCCCAAAATGCTTTTTAAATGTGACGGCAATGGATGGGAAAATGTGCCAATTGATTTTAATTCCCTCTAGAGATTCAGGGTGAGTGGGAGATGCGTGTTGGTATTAGTTCAGGCTCACTTTAGCAATGCTCTATGAGTTATTACCAAGTTGTAATGGATTTTAACAAAAGAAAGAATGGAGCTGCTATTTTGACAAGTGGAGAAATGGAGCCAAAATCGCAAATCGCGGTAAATTTCGCGAGTGCGTAAATCGTGATTGCGAAAAAAGTATAAGGAGTGGGAAGTCGGTTCTAGGCTTGTTGGAAAGCTTAGATTCAAGCTTTCAGAGGAAAGTTAAATTTCGTTCCTAGCCCAAACGGTTCCATAGATACGGACGATTTAATAAAGGTAGTTTTTCGGATTTAAAGTAAACTCAAAATGACAGGTGACATCTTGCAGCTGCAGAATTGACAGGTGACAGTTGTGCAGCTTTAAAAATGACAGATGGCACGATTTCTAGGAGGCAGTTCTACTTAGGTTAAAATAGTTTGGATTAGATTATTTTAACTAAGAGATTGGTTCTGCACAGTTCTGCTAGGTACTCACAATATAAATTTGAACTAGGCCTCGTCACGGATCTGGTCAACACGTCCAGCTGCGGTTCTGTCTGCTTGGCGGGTCAATCAGGCACCGGTTCTGCTCACAGCGATCTGGGTCAGCTCTGCTCTGCTGGTCTAGCCTCTCTGGATTCTGGATGTAACACTGCTTTCTGGGTACTGCTACAGGTTCTTGCAAAAATTCTCAGCAAAACTTCAAACAGCTCGCCCGGCTGTTGAATAGTTTGGTTAGTTTTGAGGCCTTCTGAAGAGGATTCAGCTTATGGATTCAGGCCTCTCTGCTACAAATTATGGAGTTAATTCCTGCTACAGGTTCTGGAGATTGATGGATTTGAAGTCTGGATCTCTGGATGTGAAGCCGTCGGTTAGCATGCTCCGCAGCAAATGGAATTGAATCTCTCTACCTGTCCCAGCAGTCTCTTTTTATGTGTTTTGAAAATGGGTGTGTGCGTTGGTCATAACTAAACCTGCCCCTCTCACTTATCATTGGCCAATTCCTCCTCTCTCCCTTGATTGGGGGAAGGAAATGTGAGTCAGTGTGATGCTGTAGGTTTTATGGTGAGAGGAACCTCCCCTTGTCAGATTGCACACAAATCTATTTCTGACCCAAATACATATTTATCTATGCACCATTTTTCTAATATATTAGGTCCAGTTAACATATTTTCTATAGCACCAAACCATCCGATCCCTGTCTTTGTACGATGTTGTGTCCACTGATGACAGAATTCTCCCCTGTTCATCCAGATAATGACCTCTAAACCTTTCCAGATTTTACACAAATGTGCACCAGGGATATGGGTTACAGATGATAAAGTGTCAGATTTTTAACATGCATACATTTGGAGTGAGACCCTATTTTCCGCTAGCAACCCCCCAGAATACACCACAGGGTCCCAACGCCTCTCGAAATGTTCACAGAAAAATCACAAAAATAATGATATTACTTATATAATTCTGACAAGTCCACACTATGAGTTATCTATCTTTTTAAAATTATGCCCTGGTCAAAAAGGGGTGTGGCTTCCCCCATCACAGGGTGGAATAACTCGTTTAGCCACTTCCCCCAAGCCAGCTCGTTCACAGAGGCACAGCTGCCCCTCAGTTTCTCCCAAGAGGAGGCTATTTTACGACGCCCCCAATATAACATTTGCCTGAGTCCAGGACAGGCCTTTGTTCAACTCCCTGTAGTCCCCAGCTGCTCCACCCCTAATCTAATCAGAGAGGTGACAACTCCTTTTGGCAAGGGGAAGAGTGGCTGAGCAGGTTTCATCTCCTGTCGGGGGTAGTTGTCAGGCAGAATCCAGTTTCATTAAGCCAGGTTTCAGCTAAATGTCACTTTTTGTTCCCAGTTTAAATCACTTACAATTTTTACATATACATTAAATAATTACTTCCTTCAAGTCATTTCAGAATATAGTTTTACATTGTATCCACCTCTTAGCAAGTCTTTCCTTGGTCTGGTTTTGTTTCATTTGTTCAGTTTTACACAAAGGTCTGGTGGTTTTAAAACGCCGGCTTTCTGATAGTGGTGAGTACTGGTAATGAAACCATTTTTGGGATTAAGAAAATGAATTCCCCAGAGTTCTGAGTTGCTTTTTTGGCAATCAGCATTGCCATTCCCAATGGTTTCAGGCTACTGTGTGTGTACCCCAATGGTGGTTTTAGGCAGTGCCCTCCCGTGCTCACAACAGAGGCAAAAATGGGTGGCAGCCTATTCTTCATGTTTTCCCTGTGCACTCGCTGGGGAGTTCTGGCCATCATGATGTTTTCCATGCCAGTACTGCCCAGTTTTATGGTAGGGCTTGGATGCATGGGTAAAAACATCCCACAAGCCCCCCCTCTTGCGATGGCCATTCTGTCCTTTCACTGATGGAACTCGCAAGATCTGGGATGTTCGCCTCCTCTTCTTCCAATTCCATGGATGGCACAGTTCAGCATCTTTTCCTCCCTCCAGTCGATCAATCAGTTCTCCTTGCTGGTCCTGATGGGAGGATTGGGCGGTACCCCGGGCCCCTCGGGTCTCTGCTCCCGGTCCCCGGTCGTCCTCCTTGGTCAGTCTCCATGGTTTCATCTCTCCTAGGATGATAAAGCAAAGCGGCAATACCTATTCGTAGACATTTCTTCACCACTATTAATGGTGTGGCGAACATATACATTTTATGAATCAGAAGATATGAACATATACGTTTTCTTTTTTAAATTAGGAGACAAGAACATATATATATACAAGGATCACATAATTTTATATGCTATATGTGGAATATTTTAGGGTTGGAACTGAATTACTCTGGAGCGGCCCCCTCTGGGATTCCAGTGGATTCCTCCAGTTGTTGCAGAGTGTGCCTGGGATGGCAACACTTTAGCTGATTTATATGTACCCACTTGCCTTCCCCTTCCACCAGACTGCCTTTGGGGATGCAGATCTTATAGGCAACAGGGGAGATCTTGTCTATAATTTCAAACAATCCCTTCCATGTAGGCAAGAATTTTCGCTGTTTGGCCTGGTTCCTTTGGAAATTGTATAGATAGACCCGATCACCCACCTTATATTCCTTTCAGGTAGTTTTCAAATCATAGTGGGTTTTCATACTCTCAGCTGATCTTTCTAGATTCCGCTGAGCATAGGCAAAAGCATGCTGAAGGTGTTTCCTTAAATTCTCCACATACTCATTAGTTGTGGAGGCATTTATCAGTGTCTGCTCTTGAGTCCTGTAGAGCAAATGCTGGGGAAGCACCATCTTGCGTCCCGTCATCAACTCAAATGGTGACATTTTAGTTGCAGATGAAGGGGTAGATCTGATGGCCATTAGGACCAGAGGTAATCGGATATCCCAACTTGGCCCAGAATCTGCCACAAACTTTTTTAAGATGCTCACAATGGTTCGGTTATATCTCTCCACTGCTCCAGAAGAAGATGGCCTGTAAGCAATGTGTAGCTTCCTTTTAACCCCCAGTATCTCCCACATCTTTGTCATTACTTCACTGATGAAGTGGCTACCTCTGTCTGACTCAATCCTTTGAGGTAGACCAAAACGGGAAAAGATGTGGTTAATCATCAGGGCAGCTGCTGTTTCTGCCTTGCAATTTGGGGCTGGGAGACATTCCACCCACTTGGTAAACAAGCATGTAACGGTCAACATGTACTTGTTTCCTCTAGACGAGCGGATTACAGGGCCTATAAAGTCGATTTGCAAATCTACCATGGCAGTGTCATCCCCCTCTTTTGGAGAGGTGCATGGTGCGTGAGGGATGATGGCTGAAATTGTGCACACACAAGACACCCCTTCAAGTATTGGTGAAGGTCCTTGCCCATGTGTGGCCAGTATGCAACCTCTCTTAAGATTTCCAGTGTTATGTGAAACCCCCTATGGCCGGCGGTGGCTGCATCATGGGCGTGACTTAACATCAGGCTTCGGAATGAGGTAGGAACCACCCACTGATCATGGCCAGCTTGGGATTTCCTTACCAACAAACCGTCTTGGAGTCTGAACATTTTTGGACATTTCATCAATACTCTTAGGTCCTCTTTCCCAATGTAATCGGTATCCATCAGGGGAAAGTTCTCAGGGTCCTCAAGGTGTTGGTAAAACTTACCAATAATTGGATCCCCCTTCTGAGCTGTAATTAAATCAGCATCAGGGGTCTTCTTACTCCATTGTGCAGTTGAAAGATCATTGTGAGCATTTGTCTGGGACCTAGTGATAGCAGTGACCTGGATTTCCCCCAACAGGGACTCTATTTCTACTAGATCCCCTTGGATGGCCCCGGTTTTGGCCAGCTGATCAGCTAAGTAATTTCCAGTTTTTTCTGGTCCCTCTACTTTGGAATGACCCTTGATCTTTTTTCAGTAGATGGTCATCCCATTCGATGTGACCAGATCATCAATGTTTTGAATTAACTTCCCATGTTTCAGGGGTTTGTTATTAGCACAAAACATGCCTCTGGTTTTCCAATTAACCAGGTGCTCCACGAACCCGTTCCGTACATAATCCGAATCTGTGATTATGACCAGTTTGTGGAGTTGATGTTGGACAGCAGTGAGGATTGCCTGATGCACAGCCATCAATTCTGCCACCTGACTACTTCGGGGACCAATTTTGGATCCAGCGGAGGGTTCTGGAAACTCCTTCACCCAGGCATTCCCTACGCCGGCCACCAGTTCTTTCTCCCCATTGTTGTCAACATGGTACGAGCATCCATCCACATAGACAGTGGGCATTCCCTCACACTTGTCTTCTTCAAAGACTTTGTGTGAGGAATTAAGGTATGCCTCCATGTTGTCCCTGATTTTTAGACTTTCGTCCTCGAGACAGTTTTCCCTGGCACAATCATGCAAGTCAGCCAGACTTTGCGCGAGGGGACTCTTCTTGTTTTGGCCATATCTGACCTCCACAGGAAAGCCTTGCATTGACAGAATCCAGGAAGTAATTCGGGAATTACTCACATTTCCGGCCCGGATTCTGTCACTTTGGAGATATTGCAGAGGCTGGTGTGGAGTCTCCACTATGATGTGTTCCCCCTGGATAAACAGGCGGTAATTCTTCAATGCGCACACCGTTGACAGGAGTGCCTTCTCACAATCGTTGAATTTTTCCTCCACAGAGGATAAAGTTTTGCTCGCATAGGAGATTACTTTATTGACCTTGTCATGCTTTTGGTATAATACTGCCATCAAGCACGTATTAGAGAAACCTGTCTCCAGAAAGAACTCCTTGTTTCTGACAGGGTAAGCTAGGCAAGGCGATTGTGAGAGGCTTCTTTTGAGTTGTCTTACCACCTCGGATTGTTCTGGACCCCATTCCCACTTGACCCCCCCCTTCAAGAGATGAATCAGGGGTCTAGTGATCTCTGCGTAGCCTTCAATGAACTTTCTGCTGTAATTAGTCAGTCCAAGGAGGCTCCTTAGTTCCCGCAGAGTTGTGGGGTCTTTCAGTTTCTGGAGTGCTTCCACTTTCTTTTCTTGGGGACCAAGACCCTGAGGAGTAATCGCATGCCCCAAGAAAGTAACACGGGTTCTACACCACTGTGCTTTCTGAAAGGAAAGTTTTGCTCCGGCGGTCCTTAACTGTGTCAGAACATAACGGATCTCCGCTATGTGTTCCTCCACAGATGAACTTTTGATGAGGACATCATCTACATAAACCAGGTTACCCCTCGCACCCAGGTCGGGCATGGCCTTATGTAGGAAAATGTTGAATTCATTGCCGGAGTTGAGGTATCCGAAGGTATCCGGGTCCATGTGTACTGCTGGCCCCCAAAGGTAAAAGCCAGTTTGTATTGGTCCTCCCTACTGACAGGCACGGTCCAGTATCCATTGGTCAGGTCTATTGCTGTGAATACCTGTGACCCCTGAATCTGGGCCAGCCCTTGGTCAATGTAGGGCAGAGGCCATCAGGAAGTTTGAACCCGTTTGTTGAGCTCCCTAAGGTCGGCGCAGAGTCTCCACTGGCCGTTTGGCTTCAATATTCCCAGCACCGGATTATTGAAAGTGCTGTGTACTGGTCGGATTATTCCCCGGGACTCAAGGTTCTTAATTATTTCAGTAAGGGACTCCATGGATGCGAGAGGCAAGCGATATTGCTTCACAAACACTGGAGTCATTCCAGGGTCCGTGGGAATTGTTGTGGTGTGGATGTCGGTGCGACCACAGTCATATGAGTCTACCGCAAAGAGATCTTGGAAATCCAAGAAAACTTGTTTCAACTTTTGCTTCTGTTCCAGAGTCACACAGGCATCAGCTAGGTTGACTCTCTCTTCCACCATCTGCCTGAAGCCTGGAAAGACTTCTGGTTTGGCTATCTCAGTGGCCTCCTCCAGCTGGGTGGAGAAGTCCCTGGTCAGAGTGCTGATTTGGACTGGAGGCTTCAGGTGGGAAAGGCAGCCCTCATGGACCTGGAAAATCACCTCATCCCTCCTGAAGTCACAAGTCACATCTTCCTTACCATAAGGGCAAGAAGTGTACACCAGGAAGTTCCCCCCATGCCGGGTGAAAATCCTGTCTGGTGTTGTATTGTCCTCACTGTCACTGTCAAAACAGTCCTTGGGGATTGGTCCTAACAGTTCATTTCCTAAATCAATGGAGAAATGTCAGTCATCAATCGCCATTCCAATAATGGTGCCTGCGGCTAGAGTAATACTCTTTAAGTCGCTGTTAACCACCTCTGTTGGAATGGTGTCATGTTCTATGTTGACTAATGGTGTTGGGTTTACCCCTAACCCTTGGTGTTGGAGAGAAACATTTAGATGGATATAAGCATCAGGGTTTTTCAATTTTCGTCCTCTTTTAACTTTCACTTCCAGGGAGAATTGTCGGGTCCTTTCTGGGATGGTGACTTCCTCTTTAATCTGAATTTCAACTGCATAAGGTAGCAATTGAGCTGACCTAAATGCTTTTTCTGAATCATCAAAGCCCATGGGATTATCCGCTAATCGGGACCAAGCTTTGAAGTTTATTAGGTCCAAACTAATGGCAAAGCGATTGAGAATGTCACTGCCTAAGTAAAAGGCGGCAGTGACGTCTCGCACGACCCAACAATTATGGACTATGCTCTTGTTGCCAATGGAGATTTTGAGCATACACCTGCTTGGCGGGAGATGTTTGGAATTAGGTGCTTCCAGGTCCATTTCCCATTTATCTATCAGTTTGAATGTGGGAATGGCTGGATCTTTTGGGAGTTGGCGGAACATGGCTTCGCTGATGAAGCTCTTACCGTTGTTCACACACACTCGAGCGAGAACAGAGTCCTTCCCATCATTTAACTGAACAGGGATGAACAACTGCTCTCCAATTTGCTGAATATCAGCCAGGCTCTGAGCTGATTTCGCATCTTTCTGGACTATAGGAGTGGGAGTTTCTGATTGTGGATTAGTAAAGAATTTCAGGGTGTTTCCTTCCAGTGTGGAATACCACCTTAAACTGGAAGGAAGGTTGATTTTCAGAAATAGAGAGGACCCCCCATCACCAGTCTGTTGTCCTACTGCTATTACTGTCACGTCTGGAGTTTGGTTGTTCTGGAAGTGAAATTCTACTTGGTCAGATTTTTGTTCAACCATGTGGCAGGTGCCGTTTAAACTAACATGGTTGACACTCTGTTTTAATTTTATGGGTCGGCTAGTCTGGGTCCAGAGGACCTTGTTTACACAATCTATCAGGGGTGACTACCTTCTCAGGAGGTCATTCCCTAGTAAACAAGGGGTGCCCTCTGGAGTCACTACTATGACCGGGTGTTTCACCTTGTGTCGCCCAATTTTGATGTCCAAATCTGCAGTCCCCTCGACAGGAATTTCCTTCCCGTCAAAGTTCTGCAGTTGTCCAGGAAGAGAGGTGAGAGGAATACGGTAATTCTCCCCCTTCCTGCATTTAGTTCCTCAAAGGCCCTTTTGGACAGAAGGGTAGCTTGGGATCCAGTGTCCACCAGTGCCAAAATTGTACCCTGCCCCTGTACTTGTACCGGGGCATAGTATCTTCCCTCCTTCTCCTCAAGGGGGCACAGATAATGCACATTTTTGGACAACTGGTGGGCTAACTTTCTGGTTTTGGACATTGCAAGAGAAGAGATTTGGGCAGAATTCTGTGGAGAGCCTTGGGAATCTGAAAGAAAAAGTTGGGAACTGGAGATCAGAGCCATTGTGGGTTCCCCTGGTTCCGGTTCTGGGCCGCCCCCCCTCCTTTTTGGAGGCAGCCACCAGGATGGGTTTGAACCCGGGGATTTTGGTATTGTTGGTTCTGGGATGAGATGATGGGTAGCTCAGTCTCCACATTTCCCAGTCTGAATTGACATCCCTTGGGACCCATTTGTCCTTGGGAGGAGTTCCCCCATCTCTGAAGGAGAAGATCCTTTTCCCAGGATCTTCTGAGGATCCCTCTCCCTCAAATTGGAAGACCTGTACCTCCTCCACAAAGTGGGTCTGTTTGGGTCCTTTGTTTCTCCTACCTCCTCTCTGCTCCTTGGGTGGCAGACTTTCAGGGGTAGGAGATTTTGTTTCCGGTTCCTGGTTTTCCAGGGGCTGTTTACAAGTTGGGAAGGAAGCTTCCTCCAAGGCTTTACACCCCCCTTCCTCTTGTGCCTCCTCCCTGGGAACCGGTGGGTTATCGGGGTGCTGCCCCCGTCATTGTTCTGGAGCACCAGGTCCAGAGTTTGGGGCATTCTGCGGTGGCATGCTCATCTGAGGGTTCTGTTGAGCCCTCAGTATGTGACCCAGATCCCGTGCCATATTTTGGACCAGGCGCTCAAGTTGTGAAACCCTCTCAGGCTGATACGGGGCTCTATTTTCTCCCCTGGGCTGATCCCGGGAAGGGTAGCTATCCCTTCTCTGGTAGTACCCCTGGTTGGGAAGATTTTGGTACCCCTCCACCCTTGGCCTCCCCTCTCCCGGATTAGGTTGTCTGGGCTCAGGGAATTGGGGAAAGAAGGATGGATGATTTTGGGGCTGGAAATTGGGTGGATACCTGGGGAAAAAGTTCTGCCCAGGATTTGGAGAATTTCTGCCCTCCTGTGGGAAGTTGGGAGGGAAGTTCCCTGGGTTAGGTGCTTGGCTGGATCCCCCCCCTTGGGCTGGAGGAGTCCACACATAACCCAGGATTGTTCGGTTTCCCTTGTAGCGGGGACTTACATAGTCAGGGGAGCGGGGGACCCAATTTGTGGGACTACCTCCTCGACTCCCTGTCTGTGACTGGCCCGAGGGCCTTCTGGGCTGTGAATTATTTGGTGCAGGCAGGTTTTTAGGCCCCCCCATCTCCAAACCTAAAACGGGGGCAACCTTTACCTCTGCCACCTTGGCAGCAGCAGCGGTGCTGTTGGTTTTGGGGTTTTTCGGCGCATTATTTTTATTTTCTCTCACAAGCTGGGTCATTATGTATTTGGGTAAGGCATGGAAAAACGTATTGATAAATTCTCTGCTATCCGTGCTCACCCTTCTGGTGGTCTGCGCAAAAGCACGCTTTAATTCTTGCACAAACTCTTGTGGGGCCTGATCCTCCCCACATTGCAAATTGTAGGCTTCCTTGCGAGCCTCTTGAGGATTTCTGTGCACAGAAAAATGTTTCACGATGGCCGCCCTGTATGTGGACCACCTTGAATGGTTTTGATCCTCCAGCCCCGCAAAGAAACTGGAGTATTCTGGTGAGAAGGTCCACTTTACATATTGAATACAGCTTTGGCTGTCCTTCAAATGGAAAGTCTCCATCATTTGCTCATAGAGCTCCAAGTGTTCCCAAACAGAATGCTTGGCGTTCTTATGATAAGGCGTGATGACACTCCTTATTGCCTTTATTTGTTTCAATGGGTCCTTAAGCAAGGCCCTTTTTGCCTTATTGGCCTTTTTGGTTCGGGTAACCCTGGTCCATTCATCCTCTGACTCAGAAGCGCTGCTCCCAGAGGTGCCCGTCTGATCTTCCAGGTTTTCCCGGATTCTGCGAGCCTGGGAATGGCTGGCAGAATGTGGGGACCTGGTCTCCTGTGTCCTGTGCCACTCAGAGGAGTCTTCAGATCCCTCCTTTCTACCAGGATTTGCTGGGTATCCCCCCCACTGACCTAACTGGGCAGAGGTTTTCAGGATGCCCTTAGTGGGCCTACTCTCCTGGGGTTCCCCACTAAATTGCACTGTGCTTGGGTGCCCATACCCGGATGCCCGCCCCTCCAATCCTGGGTGGTACTGGCCTATGAGCCCCATACTTTTAGCTGGATAGTGATCTGCCATCCCTGTGGCCCCATGCTCATGTGCGCCAGGGAACATGGGGGTGGCAGAGTCCAGGGACTGGTAGAGGTGAAGGCCTCTGGCACTAGGGCTCCTGAGGTTATGCTCAGGAGTTTCTCTTTCCCAGCAAACCTCATCTCTATCCGCCCCTGTTCCCTGTTGCAATGCAAGAGCCTGCACTTTCAGTTCCTCAGTTAAGGCCTTACTAGACTCTATCAGTCTCTCCTGCATCGCTACCTGTTGCTGGAGCCTATCATTGTGCTGACAGAGAGTCTCATTTTCTCTCTGTGCCTCCTGATTGGTCCTGGAGTACTGGGCCAGTCTCTGCTGCAGGAAGGTTACCTCCTCAGACCCATCCCTACTGGCCTCCTCCTTTCTTGCCAGAGCCTCCTCCACCCTCCTGGTGTGATCAAGCAAGCCCTGATGCTCTTTTTGGAGGTCACCCAGCCCCTGGAGGGCCAAGTGATTTTCTTCAATTTTTCTTTTTAAGTGGCAGACTTCCTGGACTAAGGTATCCCTTTCCTGACCCAGAGCCTGCATTTGTGCCGCCAGGTCGTCCCTTTGCCTTTGGAAGGCACCAGCTTTCTGGCGCTCCTGATCAAACTCTGCCTGTGTATCCAGGTCCTTCAGAATCAATTTATTGCTTTCCTCTTTTTCCCTATCTAGGTGGCTTTGCAGGGTGGCTACCTGCTCAGCACATGCCCTATTGAAATCTAATTGTTGCTCCAGCTTTTTCTGGCTCTGCAGTAGGGAGTCCAAACCTTCTTGGTACTCCTTCTGCAAGGCCAGAAATCTGGTATCCTGATCCGCCTTTTCTTGTTGCAGCACATCCATATCCTCCTTTATTTTATTGATCTACTGTCTGCTGTCCTTTTCTGACTCCTGGCTCCTGAGCAGCCTCTGCTCAGAAGAGTCCAGATCAGATTGGGCCTTCTCTAACGCCATCTGTTGCCTATTTGCCAGATCTTGGCCTTCAGCACATTTGTCCCGCATGGCTCCCATATATAGATACAAATATGCCTCTATTCTGGCAATCTTATTATGTTCATCTTTGGCTTTAGGGGCCATATATAGTTCACTCAGGGCCACATGTAGGGGACCCTGATCTCCCCATATATCTGACCCTGTTTCAGTGACCTGTTGCGCGATTGCCTGCAACCAGACTGTTTGGTCCTGTTGAGTCCACTCACCTCTCACAAATAGCTTATGTAAGAAGTGCTCCCTGGCTATTTTCATATCTACCAAGGTCGTCATTCTGGAATTTGAGTTCCTTCCTGACTTACAGAAGTTTGTATTTTATTTTGCAAAACAGACCGTTACCTTAGAGCGTTCCTTTGAGGGATGCTTTCACAGTGTAAAACAGCGTGGTGATCTAACCGGATATGTGTATCTGGTCAGTTGGCACACTGTATTAATCTGCACAAGTGGTAAATCTAACCCAGAATATCCCGGACGAGCCCCCACTTCTGTAAGCGATATTCAATCAACACTACAGCTAAGTAAATGCCTAGTCTGGGATGCTGAGGAAAACCCTTATTGATGTATTTTTATATCCAGTTCAGTACTCTGGATGACAACCCTTGTATAACACCCCCCTCTTAGAATCCCCCTGACCCCACTGAGCCAAGAAGTAGATTTGTTTTGCAAATTAAAAAGGTTTATTTGGACAATTCAACAATATATATATATATATATATATATATATATATACATATATATATATATATATATATATATCACACTTTATAATAAATTAATATCTGATAGTACACTTAGACATATGATGTTGATCAACAATGGGTAATCTGGCACTAGCACACTTCTTTACAATCAATGAGGAGTTAGTATAGGATGGATAAAGTAGCAAAAATACTTTTATAATTTCAAGGGAAAAGCAATGAGGAATAAAATGCAGTACAGAAATACTTGATATGATTTTAGCAAAAGATAAGATAATCACTTTTTCTCTGGCAATTCACCCCCCTCCCCTATGCAATGTAAGAAATGGAAGGAGATGGAAAGAGGAGCACACAGTTCTCAGGAAGGCAATCAAATACAATACGAAATTCAGTTCCCCCCCCAGCAAGCTTAGAGGAAACAGGTAGGAGTTTGAAACACAGGCCCAAAATGCTTTTTAAATGTGACGGCAATGGATGGGAAAATGTGCCAACTGATTTTAATTCCCTCTAGAGATTCAGGGTGAGTGGGAGATGCGTGTTGGTATTAGTTCAGGCTCACTTTAGCAATGCTCTATGAGTTATTACCAAGTTGTAATGGATTTTAACAAAAGAAAGAATGGAGCTGCTATTTTGACAAGTGGAGAAATTGAGCCAAAATCGCAAATCGCTGCAAATTTCGCAAGTGGGTAAATCGTGATAGCGGAAACAGTATAAGGAGTGGGAAGTCGGTTCTAGGCTTGTTGGAAAGCTTAGATTCAAGCTTTCAGAGGAAAGTTAAGTTTCGTTCCTAGCCCAAACGGTTCCAGAGATACGGACGATTTAATAAAGGTATTTTTTCAGATTTAAAGTAAACTCAAAATGACAGGTGACAGCTTGCAGCTGCAGAATTGACAGGGGACAGTTGTGCAGCTTTAAAAATGACAGATGGCACGATTTCTAGGAGGCAGTTCTACTTGGGTTAAAATAGTTTGGATTAGATTATTTTAACTAAGAGATTGGTTCTGCACAGTTCTGCTAGGTACTCACAATATAAATTTGAACTAGGCCTCGTCACGGATCTGGTCAACACGTCCGGCTGCGGTTCTGTCTGCTCGGCGGGTCAATCAGGCACCGGTACTGCTCACAGCGATCTGGGTCAGCTCTGCTCTGCTGGTCTAGCCTCTCTGGATTCTGGATGTAACACTGCTTTCTGGGTACTGCTACAGGTTCTTGCAAAAATTCTCAGCAAAACTTCAAACAGCTCGCCCGGCTGTTGAATAGTTTGGTTAGTTTTGAGGCCTGCTGAAGAGGATTCAGCTGGTGGATTCAGACCTCTCTGCTACAAATTATGGAGTTAATTTTTGCTACAGGTTCTGGAGATTGATGGATCTCTGGATGTGAAGTCGTCGGTTAGCATGCTCCGCAGCAAATGGAATTGAATCTCTCTACCTGTCCCAGCAGTCTCTTTTTATGTGTTTTGAAAATGGGTGTGTGCGTTGGTCATAACTAAACCTGCCCTCTCACTTATCATTGGCCAATTCCTCCTCTCTCCCTTGATTGGGGGAAGGAAATGTGAGTCAGAGTGATGCTGTAGGTTTTATGGTCAGAGGAACCTCCCCTTGTCAGATTGCACACAAATCTATTTCTGACCCAAATACATATTTATCTATGCACCATTTTTCTAGTATTATAGGTCCAGTTAACATATTTTCTGTAGCACCAAACCATCCGATCCCTGTCTTTGTACGATGTTGTGTCCACTGATGACAGAATTCTCCCCTTTTCATCCAGATAACGACCACTAAACCTTTCCAGATTTTACACAAATGTGCACCAGGGATAGGGGTTACAAATGATAAAGTGTCAGATTTTTAACATGCATACATTTGGAGTGAGACCCTATTTTCCGCTAGCAACCCCCCAGAATACACCACAGGGTCCTAACACCTCTCAAAATGTTCACAGAAAAATCACAAAAATAATGATATTACTTATATAATTCTGACAAGTCCGCACTATGAGTTATCTATCTTTTTAAAATTATGCCCTGCTCAAAAAGTGTGTGGCTTCCCCATCACAGGGTGGAATAACTGGTTTATCCACTTCCCCCAAGCCAGCTCGTTCACAGAGGCACAGCTGCCCCCCAGTTTCTCCCAAGAGGAAGCTATTTTACGACGCCCCAATATAACATTTGCCTGAGTCCAGGACAGGCCTTTGTTCAACTCCCTGTAGTCCCCAGCTGCTCCACCCCTAATCTAACCAGAGAGGTGACAACTCCTTTTGGCAAGGGGAAGAGTGGCTGAGCAGGTTTCAACTCCTGTCGGGGGTAGTTGTCAGGCAGAATCCAGTTTCATTAAGCCAGGTTTCAGCTAAATGTCACTTTTTGTTCCCAGTTTAAATCACTTACAATTTTTACATATACATTAAATAATTACTTCCTTCAAGTCATTTGAGAATATAGTTTTACATTGTATCCACCTCTTAGCAAGTCTTTCCTTGGTCTGGTTTTGTTTCATTTGTTCAGTTTTACACAAAATTCTGGTGGTTTTAAAACGCCGGCTTTCTGATAGTGGTGAGTACTGGTAATGCAACCATTTTTGGGATTAAGAACATGAATTCCCCACAGTTCTGAGTTGCTTTTTTGGCAATCAGCATTGCCATTCCCAATGGTTTCAGACTACTGTGTGTGTAGCCCAATGGTGGTTTTAGGCAGTGCCCTCCCGTGCTCACAACATAGGCAAAAATAGGTGGCAGCCTATTCTTCATGTTTTCCCTGTGCACTCGCTGGGGAGTTCTGGCCATCATGATGTTTTCCATGCCAGTACTGCCCAGTTTTATGGTAGGGCTTGGATGCATGGGTAAAAACATCCCACAAGCCACTGGGTTCTTAGTCATTGCATCGAATTCCTACCATCGACATACAAGTCCATCTAAAAAAATGCATCGAAAAAATTCAATTTAATGCATTTAAAAAAAAAATTAATGGGGGGTCCCCCTATACCCTTTTTTAACATTTAAAACCCATTACAATTAAAGTAAACCCTTTAACTTTTTTAAAAAAAATGCATTTGATGCTTTTTTTTCGATGCAATTTTTTTGATGGTAAGGCATTCAATGGTATTGCATTCAATGCAATGACCAGATACTGGATCACTGCGATGCCTGAGATAGGAAGCACTGAGATAGGAAGCAGAGACACACCTTCAGAGAAAAGAAGAACCGGAAACTATTTGTTCTATCTTTTGCATTTGAAGGCCCAGTGATTTCCTGCTCAGTTGTGGTTTTCCGGTGCTCCCTTCAGTGGGAGGCCCTCTGCTCTGTGCGTTGCGCCTGTTGGTTGAGTGAAGGTCTTTCCTGTTTGGTGCAGGCTGCGCTTGTTCTTCCAAAAACACAAAACGGGCCATCTGGAATTGGGAATGCGTCGTTGGATTTCTGCAACAGAATTGTACACTGAAGTCTTGCCTTTTGAATTATTGTATACCATTAGAATCATGGATTTCCGTTAAAGAACCGAGGGGTTGGAAACTGCATTGACCACTTTTATGTGTTCTTTAAATGGTATTATTTTTAGTTTAGTCTTTTTTTACTGCCGATTTATTATGTTATATTATTTTGAGCAAACCTTAATACATTGATTTTGCCCCCTTTTATGACAGGTACGTTAACCCGACGCTGCCTGGCAGGCCGCTCCTTCAGTTGCACTGGAAGCACATGTTTTAGAAGTTCCTTAGGCAGCTGTGAGTCTTAGGCCGTGTCAGACACTTCGGATGCGCAGCCGCAAAGATTGATGTGTGACTCATTCATTTCCTCCTCTCAATTTCTCATCCCATGTAAAGCACTGGTTGTGGGCTCATTGCGACACTGACAAAGTTGTCCAGATTCTCAAAAACCTTTTTGGATGCAAGCAATGAGATATGCCGGTGCCTCTCACCGCCTGCTCCAAAAACAGACGCGCACTACGCGCAGAGGGCATCTATTGGTTTTCTGACAGCCAGGTGGTCCTATTCAGTGCCAAGGGATTCAGCTAGAGAATTCCAGAGATTGGTTGAGAAGAAGAAACATCCCCTATGGAGTTTCCGGTTTTAGTTTGCGGCCATCACTAAGGCATTATTGATGGATCGAAGACCTCTCTGCCATTGATAGTGGGTGAATTTCCTGGTATCCGTAGAAATAATCGTGAGAAAGAAACGTAATCAAAAAATTACCGAATCTTTTTTGCGATTATTTTTCCAAATTTGGGGAAATTTTTATGAAATATTCGGGTGGGGTGGTGTAAGGGAAATAGTTAAGGTGGTGCGTAGAGGAGTGGGCGTGGGGGACTGCCCCCACATTTTTACCTCCCCACCCATTTTTCCATCCGTTTTTTTCAAGGATATCCAAATTTCCTTGTGATGGATTCTGAGCACCTAAAATAAACAGTATTTTGAAGTGTGTCTTTTGTTTGATCGGGAGCCAGTGTCTTATTTGGGGACCGTGTTGATGAGTTAATTTATTTAAAGCCTCAGAAGCAGACTGCTACTGCGATTTGGGTGGTTTGTAGCCCGTCGAGCAGGTATTCTGGGGCACTAGGTTAATGCTTTTGGTGTAATCTAGTCTTGAGAGCGCCACTGTATGGTTTGGTGTACACAGGTCAGGCAGAGCATGATGTGTTAGGTCGTGAGGAGCTGGAAAAAGCACCCCCTGGATTTGGGTATAACTGATGATTCCAGTAGAAGGTCCATCACAAGTCTGACATTTTCTGACAAATGCAGTGGGCAGAGGGCAAGTTACTATTAGGTAAGAATTGGTGCAGTCACAAAGGGTGAGACTACACAAGACTTATCTGCTTGGTATTAGGTAACCCACCCTTTGGTATAGATGTGTACTACACAAGTTGGTAGTGTGACTATCTCAAGAGGGGTACATGGGAGCTGTAGAGCTGTACAATTGAAATCCGTAAATACAAGAAGCCAAGTAACACTTACACTCAAGGTTTCAGTTATAAATAGTTATTTATTTATTTAACATCAGTTTTAAATAAGCATACTTTAAAAAGGTCAAGGATTGTAACAATACGAATAAACTTTTAAATTACTTTTCAGAATCCAGCCAGTGTATAATCTTTGGATAGGCTTCATACACTTTTCCTACACCCGGAGGTGACTTCAATCACAAGGAAAGTTATTGCATGCATATATTACACTAGCATACTTTGCAGATTCAGTGTTGCAGAAAGGAAAGGTAAATCCTCCAATGAAGTCTAGATAAACCTTTCCCGGCAGTAACAGTGTTTAACAAGCGCCAACCTACGAGAGACAAGCAATATCAAAGTCAATGGATTAAGAAGAGTGCCTTTAGGGAGCCAGGATAGCCGGCCAATTGAACACAGTCTATGGATCTGATGAACTTCTTGGATACAAAGTCTTGCACAAAGTTAGAGATTTCAGAAAAATCACTTGTAGGGCCACAAGCGGTTAAACGTGTGAGAAGGCAGTTGAAGTCAACTCGAAAAAGGTAAGCCAAGGCAATTCCCCAGTGAGAAGAGCGTGGCTAAAGGCAATAAGGTAAGTCCCTCAAACCTAAGCAGTACCTCTGGTGAGAAGAAGAGTGGTCCAGCTGGATTCCGTCTTGCTACAGTAGTGCAGACCCTGGTTCCTGAGCCTCAGTCATTGGGACAAGAAGGAGGACGTCTGGAGAGCTCCTGCAGCAGCACTCTGGAGGTCATCGGCAGCTGCGGGCTCTTTTCAGTCCAGCTGCACTTTGCGGTTCCAGTGCTTAGCAAAAAGGACTGATACGTATCTCGGACCCCAATCAGACTTTCTTCACTCCCTTGGTCCTGCACTCTTATGAGGGGACTCTGGATCTGGAGTTCCTGCTTCTCTGAGGGTCCTTAGAAGACTTCTGGAGCTTCTAGCTAGATTCGTTCCATGCAGAAGTTGCACTCGACTACTGTCGGTCGACCCCGGGCATTAGGCCCTTGCAGCAACAAAGAGGCACAGCAAGTCGGGGATGGTGGTCCAGTGGTGTTCGTCTCGGGGTTAGTTGGTCCCACTAACCCAAGGGGAGAAGTCGTTCCATCGGGAGCTTCTCTTTCGAGGTGAAAAAGGAGGTTAGCACTGCAGCAGGGCTTCACTGGGCAAATCAAAGGTTCAGGAGGTTGCAGCAAGCTTCGTTCACGGTTTCTTCGTTGGGTGTTTCTTTCATTGGTCGACTCTGCCTGTAGTCCCAAAACCCTCGCCTTTTAAGCAGGTTTCTACCATTCATGCACTGCCTAGACTGTCAATCACACAGCAGTGTGGCTGTCCTTTCAGCCAGTCAGGACTAGTTGCACTCAGGCATTCCTAGAGACAAAGGACAGGGGAGTTTCGGGACCCTCCATCAAATCCCGTCCTTCCAGACACACTGGAACCAGGGGCGGGCTTCAGGGCTGAAGTTTACCAAAGGCAAGACAAAGAAAGGGATGAAACCTATCTCAACGCACAGAGTAAAACCCACGAAAGACCTCACAAACAGAAAATGGTGAAAAAAGAAGACAGGGCCATTTTGACAAAATAGTCACCCATCGGTGCTGTACTGCAGCTGAGGTTTCAGCCTGCGCTAGAAAAGCAAAATTGTAGGAAAAATTAAACCACTGCCAGCAGCCGTTTAAAGTAGGGAGGGTAACATAAAAATGTTGCATGAGAATATTAGGATAAGGGGTTACTAGGTAACACCCCAGCACTCCACGTAAAATGGTGTGTGCTGGCCCTAAGGTAAGTAAAGTCAATTTCACTTTACTATTCTTGGGAACTGTAGTTCACACGAGAAAAGGTGATTAAACCTTAAGAGAAATCTAAAGGATTTCTCAGTGACACTGCACTTAAGGTGCTGTGTGTCACCGTACAAAAAGCAGATGCCTATGGAGTTTGTCAGACTCCAAAAACAGTGAAAACACAACATCCAAATCAGGTAAAAACACATGAGAGAGTGAGAAAAAGATCCCACTCACTGGGGAGTTAAAATTAAAAAGTCCTAAATCCAGCAAAAGAGCTTTGGGTCTCTAAGGTGGGAGGAATTTAGCACTCAAAATTAAAATTCTCCCTAACAGTTACTATAAATTGGGCGGAGAGTTGGAGGATTCACCTCCAGCTCAGAGCTAGAGGTAAATCCGCCATCTTTCAGCCAAATTTCGGTGGAATTACTGCCAACGGAATCACCACTGCAGTAATTCCCTATGGACTCCAATTAATGGGGATTAACACTTGAAGGTGACTCTGGATACCAACTGCTTCCATGGCTGATGACCCCCCAGAGGAATCTCCAGATGCTGAAGGAAATGGCATATAACAGGGCTCAAGTGAGAACCAGGGTGGCCATTGAGCAGACCTTCGGCCTCTTGAAGAAGCCTACACCGGTCTGGGGGCGCACTGATGTAGTGGCCAGACAAGGTTGACATGGTTAGACAGATAGTCCTGACATGTGCAATGTTGCATACCATCTGCGTAAGGTGCAGCATACCCCTGCCTACAGATCTTGACAGGCCTCCTCCATAGGATGAGGATGCAGCGCCAGCTGGTCCTGCATCAGGAACATCTCATTGAGCTGCTTGCGTGCCATGATAGAGAGTTCTGACTGCCTTTCCTCAATGGCACGCAGGTGTGCATCCAGTGAACGTATGCTGGGCAGTGGCAGTGGTGGAGGGCTGTGTGCTGGGCCAGGGCTGTAACAAGCAGAAGGTAGGACTTGTTGTCATCCTCCTCCTCATCGGTGGTGTTTACCCTCCCACTATGGACTAGTGGCTGTAGTGCCGGTGGTGGTATTGAGAGCACAGGAGGGACAACAGAACGGGGTGCCCAGAATGTGGCCTGGTCAGGACTCCCTGCTGACCGCTGGTGGGACTGCTGGTGTGGTGAGGGCGGCCGACAAGGTCACCACTTGTGACGAATCAACTTCCGGGACACCAGTGGTCCAGGAATGAATATCGCTTTCTAAACCATCAATCAGCCCCACACCTCTAGTACACGAGAAGGGATCCAAACAGATTGGAAACACAAGCAAATTAGAAACCTCCTTGGGCCTCATTATAACTATTGCGGAATGGGTTTAATGGCGATGCTAATGGTGCCGGCGCCGTTAAAGCCATTCCGCAATATTACGAGGTCCCCTCGCGGGACCCGCTCTGGACGTCTTGTTCTACCAGACGTCCTTTGCGGGTTCCGCGAGCGAACCAGGGAGCTAACAACGGGCCTGCTTGTAATGGGCCCGTTGTTAGCTCCCTCCCCATTCCCATTGAGCCCTATGGGGGCTCGAATGGGAATGGGGAAGGACCGGGCCCGGGTTCCCTGAAGGAGGAAATACCGGCCCTCCAAACTCGCAATGGCCTGGTATTTCCCCATTCAGGGAACCCGGACACGGTTTTGGAGGCAGCCATGCCCTTATTAAGGGCATGGCTGCCTCCAAAGTTGTAATGAGGCCCCTTGTCCAATTTTGGTAACGTGGATGGAATGGCAGGCTTATCTCCACAAGGTTGTGGATCGTTCATTAGTTGCAACACAGCGAAAGTAGAATTATTAACCAATGATAAAAGGAACTGTCCAGTGAAGGTTGCCTAAAATATCTACTTACTATTATCACAACAGACAGTTTTAGCACACTAAAAAATACAACCCACCCTGTAAAGGAATTCAGAGGACAGACAGTTTCAAAGAAGGAAAAGGGATGCACTCTGGATACTGATAGGAAGGTAGTCGGTAAAGTAATTAATCTCAATAGTTCAAGGATACTTGGTTTCAGCACAAGGGAGCAATGCATCGTAAAATGTCAGTAGGGGCCTTCAGAGAAGGACCAGAGGGACAGAACCACCATGTGGTGCCTTGTGCTAATAGAAGTTCTTGGTGCTCAACATGGTTGAGTCGGTTTCAGGGCACTTTGCAGCTCCTGAGAAAGAGTTCAAGATGGGAGACGGGCTGTGGGTATCAGGCTGCAGGCAGTTCGGCGAGTGAGGCTGGATGGACGGCTGCAGGCTGACCTACACAGCAGCTCGGGGCCAAGAATCATTGTCTCAGTGCTGGTTGGCAGGTCTGAAGCACTGGTCGAAGCATCTCGGACGACGTTAGCGACTGCGGCATAACAACAGTCAGCGGTGCAGTCGGTTCAGCTCGAGGGGCTCAACAGGCTTGTTAATGTTCTTTAAGGCAGGCTCTGGTTGGAGCTTGTCAATGCACTCCTCCTAGCTTCTTCACTGGGCTTGTGTCATCCTGTAAGGTGGACGGCCCAAAGCTGAGGTGAGTGTTGCAGGCAATAGCCTTGTCCTTGGTTTGGTTCAGAGACTCTCTGGCACTTCCCACCTAGGAAGCTTGCAGCAGAGCCTAGCAGGGCACGGTGTGTGCTGGCTGGGTACTGCTCCTGGAGCTGCTGGAGAGTCCTCTGGATTCAATATCTCCCTCTGTTCACTGGGAGATGTTTAGGGGAGCGATCTTGCTTCTCTCTTTGGAAATCATGGCCTTCCTTCACTGGCAGAAGCTGAAAGACAGACTGTACCTTCAGCCAGGGTCCAATGCTGAGTTCTTCTTGTTACTCCCTACAAAGTCTTTAGATGATCTGCACAAAAGAGGGGCTCAGCCCTCTTTTAAAGCAGAATGGGCCACAGAGATTGGTTTTGGTCTAAGCCTACCCTTGTGAACCAATCCTGGGTCCACACCAACAATCTCCTGTATGCACAAGGTCATAACCAGAGTGCTTTGCAACAGAAAAGATAAAGGGGTTAAAACATGCAGTACTATGTCCAGCCCATCTTCCTATCTGTTGTGGACCAAAGGGTCTCTCTAGTTAGCGTAGGAAAATGTGTGCGGTTTAGCCACACACATTTTTCAGAGGTCGATCTACCATCAATCAATTTCATATAACATTTCCAAAAAGGCCCAGGTGAGTGCATACACGCCGTGCAGATGTTTGAATTCCTCACACCACTGATGTCCACTTGCAGCGGTGGGTGAGGATGGTGGTGATGGCGGGAAGGCTGATGCAGCTGATTGAGGAGGGGCTGACGCAGGCGTTGATGTGCTGGTGGCCCTGCCCTGCTGCCTGGGCCTTCTGGCAGGGGGTATGGACTTTGCCGCTCTGGCTGCTAATGTCTATGTCCAGCTCTGTTGCTCTCCATGGACTGTGTGCCTGTTGGGAAGAGATGAGCATGCAGTTAGTCATCGGGGAGCCACGTCTGCAGGGATGCATTATGCTCATGCAACATTCTGTGTGTCCTGCTCTATTCATGTGGCCTCATTGTGGTCTTGGGCCTAATGTCTGCTCCTACATGTACGTGGTGGGAGTGCAGACTGCCTGTTGGCATGCCAAGGTGCATTTTTGTTTTATGTGCAGGGGGCCAACTTGCTGTGACTGACATTGTTGTGCCAGTACACTTGCACATTAGGTGATCCAGTGCTTGGGGATGCATGTATTTGAACACAATATTTGCAATAAATGGGGTTTGCTGTACTTACCACCTTCGCCTTGGGTCCCAGCTCCTACATCTGCCATCCCAACCCCCACAATGCCCTCCATATGCAGTATGGTGCTCCAAGGGCATGAGGTGGAGGGGTGCCACTATCCCATCTCCTGTGGCAGCCGTCTCTCCCCTGTGCTGGGAGATGAGGTTCCGGACCCTCAGGCGCAGGTCATCCCAATGCTTCCGGCAGTCCCTCTTCACACGGGGGATAGTCCCCACAGCGGTCACCCTCTCAACCACCTCATACCATATGGCAGTCTTTCTTTGCTAGATAGTCTTTCTGTGGCACCCCCAAAGAGTGCCTCTGAGTGCTGCACCGGCGGACATCAGGGACTCGTGTCTTCTGGCTTCCTGACATGTTTGGCACCTCCTGTAGCAGTGGATGGCAGTTGGAAGTGGGGCATTCAAAGTGGATTGAGTTTTAAAGCTGGCCGCCAGCGAGATTCCTGTTCCGGCAGTGACGTTATTTCCGGTGCTGGTTAGTCAGGCAGTTTGGGTGCTGACATCGGTGTTAGTGGCACAAATCTGCTGGTAATACCGTCATATGGCTGCTGACGACAGTGATTGCAGCTTGCTGGTATTACCATTTCCAGCAATTGGGTGCACGCTTCTGAGGACTTGTATTTCGCCGGTAATTATGGTGGTCACCTTGCCGGAGATGGTAGTACCAGCACGCCAGAATTACCAGAATTTTACTTGCAAACTTTTAATGAGGGCCATTGCCTACAAATTAGAGAAATGTGAACTGTTTGACTGACAATGGATACACTGGATCTACTCTAATTTTTTATATTTTGTATATATTTATTGTCTATTCTTTCATATTTCCATCTTTAAACAACTTTCTTTTGTTACTTATTTGAGGTTCATTCATGTGATAGGAGTTTGCAGATTATTGTTTCAAAACTGCCATAGATGGAAACTTTCACCAAAATGCCAGTGGTAGCGGAAGTGACATCACATTGCCATGCCCCGAGAGTGACATCACAGGAAGTGATGTCAGTTTAGCCCCTCCCCCACGCGACCTCACAGGAAGTGGTCATTTGATCACGCCCCCACGTGACATCACAGGAAGTGGCATCATAAAGCACTGTCCCTCAGTACACTAAGACAGATATGGTTACGATATCACTGTATTGTGACATTTCATACAAAAATGGATCATCATATGTAGCAGTGCATCAAGGGCTATGTCGGCATGTGAAGCGTATGAACCCAAATCCCCTCTTTATGTGGATCTGCCCTGTTATTTCAACAGGTCTACAGATGGAAATCATATTCTGGGGAGACAGGGGCGGATAGGCGGGTATTAGGATAGGGGAAAGCCAGGATAAAAGGGGAGAGGGAGAATATTTCATAAGAGAACATGTATTCTTCTAGTCAATGGCATCCACAGTCTTCAATGATTTTGGTACTTACCCAATTTACTTCTGATTCGACAAGTTACCTTCAGTGTTGTGTTGTACTGTTTGAGGTTGTTTCATGGACTTCATTACTCCTGCACAAACAGCCAGACGTCTCTGATTTTCATCTCCTTCAGAACCTAGAGCTAAGTTTAAAATGGGTTTGATTAGTGCATTGGAAAATAATGCTACCTGATCATCTTCCTGTATCTCTCCAAAGTGCTTGCATAACTCAGGAGGCACAAAACATTTAAAGTTCTTGTTTCTATACATTACTACCATTGCACTCTCACACTTTCAAAACAAGTACAAGAAGTGAGTGAGTGGGAAACATTTGACAGCATGTACAATTCGGAAAAACTTACATCCAAAACGTATTCGGTTCTGCACACATGCAACCCATACGACATGGGTTCATCCCAAAGTTATATGGCAACATATCTCAGGAATACAACAAATATTTATATTTTGCTGTCACATAACTTTTTTCAACATTGTCACTTTCTCTTAAAGCATACACTATGTCAGCGCAATTAAGTGTGCAAATACAATTCCTGAGCTGTCCACGCATGTTTGTATGTACAAGAACAGACGTCCCTGAATACACGTGCAATGTTTATTTTGATACAAATTGTACGTTGCCAAAGAAAGTACAGGGAACTCAAGTTAAATAACTGAGTGTATATTGAAACTTTCAACTTTGGCGGAAGGCTCCAATACACTGTAAAGACCTTATTTTTGATGCAAATGGAGGTAGCGAAACTGCTTGTGTGAACCAATACACATGTAGAGGGGCATTCTGTTAGGTCCCAAAATCTGTCTCAACAGGGATTATAGCAAACATGCACACATCACTCTTCCCTTTGCCAACCATCTCCCTCAGCAACCCCTCTGAATTTTGGCCCAGGTGCCTGCCGTCCAGCTGCACCTCGCACTGCCTTTTGCTCCCCCCAGCAATTGTGGTCTGTATCTGTAACTCTACAGCCCCCTCTCTTTGCACTTACGAGCCACCCGCTGGCTGCACCCTCTGATTACCAGCACTTAGCCACCCACTGGCTGCACTCTACCTGCACTTCTCCATCCCTCCTCCCCTTCTTGCACTTCTCCATCCCCTCTTCCTTGCGTGTGTGCGATCTGAATGATGACACTAGGCCTAGTAAGAATGTTTGTTTTGTCCTCCCTTTGTTTCCCCCGCCTTGTCTTGTGGCACCTAGAAACTGCCTTATTATTCCACTTAAATCCTCACATGAAAGATGGCAAAGCCTTAGATGCCAAGTGCAGCACCAAACGCTGACGTACTGCCTTATTATTCTACGTACGGCCTTACATAAAAGATAGTACAGCCTTACATGTTCAGGTGCTGCCTCAAACACCCAATCATTGCCATATTATACTACTTTCGAGCGTTACATGAGAGATGGTACAGCCTTACATGTCTAAGTGCCGCCTCAAACACCTTATCACTGCCATAGTATTCTACTTAAAGCCTTACATCAAAGATTTTAAACCCTTGCATTCCCAAGTGCAGCCTCAAATGCCCAACCACTACCTTAGTTTTCTACTTAAAGCCACACATGAAAGATGGTACAGCCTTACGTGCCCAAGTGTAGCCCCGAACGCACAATCACTTACATATTAGTAGAGTTAAAGCCTTACATGAAAGCTTGTACAGCTGTGCATTCCCAAGCGCAGCCCCAAACGCCCACGTACTGCCTTATGAAAGCCTCACTGAAAGCCTCACATGAAAGATGGTACAGCCTTGCATGTCCAAGTGCAGCCTCAAACAGCCACATACTGCCTGTTCTGCTAATCCCTCACATGAAAAAGAGTGCAGCCTTACATGCCCACGCGCTGCCTTATCATTCTACTTAAAGCCTCACATGAAAAAGAGTGCAGCCTTACATGCCCACGCGCTGCCTTATCATTCTACTTAAAGCCTCACATGAAAGAGAGTGCAGCCTTACATGCCCACGGGCTGCCTTATCATTCTACTTAAAGCCTCACATGAAAAAGAGTGCAGCCTTACATGCCCACGCGCTGCCTTATCATTCTACTTAAAGCCTCACATGAAAAAGAGTGCAGCCTTACATGCCCACGCGCTGCCTTATCATTCTACTTAAAGCCTCACATGAAAGAGAGTGCAGCCTTACATGCCCACGCGCTGCCTTATCATTCTACTTAAAGCCTCACATGAAAAAGAGTGCAGCCTTACCTGCCCACGCGCTGCATTATCATTCTACTTAAAGCCTCACATGAAAAAGAGTGCAGCCTTACATGCCCACGCGCTGCCTTATCATTCTACTTAAAGCCTCACATGAAAAAGAGTGCAGCCTTACCTGCCCACGCGCTGCATTATCATTCTACTTAAAGTCTCACATGAAAAAGAGTGCAGCCTTACATGCCCACGCGCTGCCTTATCATTCTACTTAAAGCCTCACATGAAAGAGAGTGCAGCCTTACATGCCAAGTGCAGCCTTAAATGGCCGTGTACTGTCTTATTACTCTACTTAAAGCCTCATATGGCAGATATCATTATAACATGCAAGGTGCAGGCTCACATAACGTCTGATGCCATGATATGCCAAATCACCTTACACTCATTCTGGGCATAGGATGGGTGTTCTATAGCATACACGGATTGCGATTGGGCACATGCAGTTGTGCAAGACATACAGACCTGGGTAAACACGGCATCATCTTCATGTACTGAAGTCCGGCATAAAGGCCCTAATTCAGCCCCCCCCCCCCTTGTACCTGTTACTCCACTCGATTACTTTATGGTTATTTTGCGCGCCTTGAAACACTTGTGCCATATCATGTATCATAACCCCACCATACCCACCCAAGCTCAGGCACAAAACGTGTTAGCGCACAATAGAACATAACAACAAGCCCAGGTGCTTCCATCTGGCAGCGCAACACCCACTGCTCTAACCCAACTCACCTTGAACTTCACTAGCACACAGCGTGTTTGGATCTGCACACATTAAAACCCCAGGTTTCGCACCTTACCATGCCCTCCCTCCCATTAACTCCACCCCCTCACACTTGCAGAACTGATCACCATGAGGCCGCCATAGTGGCAGAACTTGCACTGTGCTGGTGGCAAATATTTAAACCAAAATCCCACTCTTTTCACTCTTCACTGTACAGTGAAGTCAACGTCGTGCACGGTGCACCTTCTTCAAACAGACCCAAAGCAGTGCCTGTAGCCGGGCGTGTCCACGGCTTTATTTAAGCACGTCTACTCTGAACACAATCAAACAAACATGCGACTTTAAAGAGACGCAGAGCTGCAAGGCTGGTATGGGTCCTGCCTGGGCGGCCACAGCCGCCACCGCGGCAATGCGGGCTGCAAGGCGCACCGGCCCATGACCAGCAGCACAACGCCACCCGACGAGGAGAGGAGGACAAGGCACCCCACCCAGCAGAGTACACTACCAACTCCCGCTCTCACTCCAGTCTTACCTTATTTCATGAGAAAAGGCATGACGAGAGCCAGGCACCAGCAGTGTGAAGCACACGACACGTGCTGTGCGACTCAAAGCGAGGCAACATGGAGGAACCCACATGCGGCCGGCCACGCCCCCTCAGAGGTCGCAATCCGTTTACCCCTAAATGACGTCCCTGATCAAACTCTGATTGTTTCATACCAGTACAAAGGTATGCAGGGGTTCGGGGTATCCAGTCTCTTGGATATCTGGTTTATTCCTTAGCCTATATGGCAAGGCTATTTTTACCTCCATTGCACCTAAGTTTATTTACACCAACTACATTAATTCCTACTATTCCTAAAATATAGGTGTGCACTTGGACACTTTTCATTTTGCTCATGAGGCCTTTGCTGAGATCCGGGACTTTGTTGTAGAGCCGTGCATGCGCGTGTAGTTCTTATCAGTGTAGTTGAAGAATGGGAGGCCTGAGCTGTTACTAAGTTTCCGGACAGTCGTCATGTAAAGGCTGAACAGCAGAGGCGAGGGACTGTGTGGTTGGGTGCTCTGGGAAGTGACCTGAAATGGGCCATGGATGTTGTTTCAGTCCCTTCAGCCATGAATGACAGGATGCAGCATGTCATGGCTCGTTTTAGCTTAAGGTTCTCAAGTCTTTTCTGCAGGATCTTGTGGCGGATAGTTATGAATGCGCTGGAAAGTCTAGCAGCAGGAGGGCACTAGATGTGTTGGTGTCTGCGTTGTTTTTTTAATGTCCTACATTGAGCATAGTGTGACTTCTGCTTCTCTCGTTGATCTGAATCTGCGCTGCGAATCCTGCTAGAGGATGTTGTTGGTCTTATTTTGTCAGGACATTGGGGTCAGCTGAAGGCTGTTTGAGCAGAGGTTTCATGAAGGCTATAGGGATGTTCCCTTGCTTGCTGGAGGCCTTGAGGAGCGTTAGGAAGGAGGGGCTGGTTGTGATTGCCTAGTTATTGCTTTGTTTGGGGGGCACATGTCTTCAGCTGGCCTGATGAATTGCTAGCATTGACTGTGGTGGGGATGTCTTGCATGGACAAAAGGTGATAAGCTGCGAGTTGGTAAAGGTGGTTTTCTCAGAGCTGTTTCTCTTGTTGACAGTTCTAAAGTTGTTCATTGTTTTGTCAATGAGGTCTTGAATTAGAATAATGTTGCTGCTGACATATGTCTTAATGGAGTGGCAGAGCTTTTGAGATTGTGTTGGTGAGGTGTTTTCAAGCAGCAGGTTTATTGAATTTGTTGTATGATTTTTTAAGATATCCTTCTGGTTACCTCATGCTGACTTTACTCAGGCTATGAACTATGCTTTTCTGTTATGATTAGTTCTGCTCTTCATAAAAGAAGCTGTGTATGATAAGCCGTTGTTGCTTTTAGATGGTAATTCCCTCTCCATATTTTCTTGAGCCTTCATTTTTCAGAGACATGTTTCATTTGTGAGAATTTGAAGGGCTTTTTAGCAGCCATGGTGTCAAGGACATTGAGCTAGAACGTTGCTGCCCTCTTCTGCCAAAATGCATTACTACAGGCAACATGTCAAGGCCAGTGATACAAGACATTCTAATTTAATGACACAGTTCAGTTTCAGGCTCAAAGAATTGAGTGACAGGAGGAATTGTTCACTGAAGGTTAAAGGTAGGATTATTACCATTTGGTGCGTCACCCGGCAGCTACTACTGCTTTTCTGACTGTGTGTCTCCTTCTCTTTAGGTCATGGGCGTGCCTAATATTAGAGCGTGGTTTGGGTACCACTGTATTTGGATACATTGTACTGGGTTGGAAAGGTCACTTTTTATGTCTTCCTTAGGAGACCTTAAGCTCTCAGCCAGATCTAATGATATCACATTTTAAATAGCCACTCATATTTCTCTAACTTCTAAGCATGGTAATAAGTGCTATATTTACTTAATATAATGCCACGCAATTCATCAACAAAAGATGGGTGTATGGCTCCGAGTGAGCCTGCCCAATATCATGTGTGTCCTGTAGGCTGAACATTGATGTCTGAGGGAAGTGCTTAACCCGCTGAGCTACCCTGCTTGCTGAAGTAACTAAGAACATTAAACAACTGTATCAAAAAATGCTTTAGAATGTAAAAAAATAGTAACATGATGCCCGTACGAGACGCATCATTTATTTAATTGGTGTGAATAATTAAATAATCTGCTCCTTTCGCACCCATTTCATTAAAAAGGAATGCTGGCAAACTGACCTCACAGTCATTGTCACGTGGACCTTGGAATGACATCCCGAGAAGCCAGCTGTAGTACCTAAAAACGTATCCACAGGCCAGGTCCCCCTCACACCTCATTTTGGAAAGCCCAACATTACAAATCCCCCAGAATTCCCGCCTTTGTCAGAGGGGAAACATTGAATGGATCTAGAAGCATCAACTAAGTATTCAGGAGCAGGAAGACTATGGTGGAACCATAACCAGGTCCCTTTAGGATTGTGAGAAAACGGCTCTCACCGAAGTTACCCAGGCTCTGCCAGCAGAACCAAAAGAAAGGGAACTAAACGTCCCACTATCTCCCTCTTTTGCAAAAGGAAAACCAAGGAGAGATCCGGGAAATGCTATTAAAGATTTGGGGGTAGGGAGGCTACAGGGAGGACCTGACTGCCCCACAGAAATGTTTCCCAACCCTGAAGAGGACACTCATGGGACATTCACACCCGATCTCCTATTTAATTCCCCAAGTGGTAAAAGAAAATACGGCTCTTAAGACATTCAGCATCCAGACCTCTTATCGACAAATCTACGTCTTTCCCACACTGCAGGGTGTAGTAAATACCTTCATTAGTAAGTCACAGTCCACTCACAGACCAGCTGCAGAGTTAATAATTGCTTCCAGTAGACTTTATTTACATATGATATACATATATATGTGACTCCAGTTTCTCTTGAGGTATTTACACGTTGTGATGGACACGTGACCACGGTCACGTGCACATCTAAATAAACATAAGCACGGAGCCCCCCTTACAGCAGTTCCGCCTCTGACTCTAATGCAGTGTGTCAGTGTCTTTCTTTGCACGTATTGACAGCTGCATCACTACGTGTGGGCCTGCTCTCATTGATTCCTCCTACATCACATTGGCGATGGAGGCTGGGATTCCCGACAAACCCAGTGAGAGAAATCCTCACATACTCACGCTCCCCCGACAGCCCAGGCTCGCTGAGCTACTCGCGCCGGGCATAACATTTGGGGAGCGTGAGGAAAAAAAAAACGACGACATAAGCCCACCGTTGCGGACTTAGACAGTAAGTGCTGCGCTTTGTCAAGGGTTTTGACCCATGTTGAATTATTAGACGGGGTAGATGTGGGGATGAGCTGTCACGGCCCATCATTCTATCCCAGAACAAACTAAATCAATAGACTGGGTGGAGGTGGGGATGAGCTGTCGCCGCCCACATTCACGCCAGAATCCAGGAGAACTGTGCAGTTTGCGCACACCAAAATGGTCACCTAATCTGCCACCCACCAGTGCAAAGAAAGGTGGTTCTGTTCAAAATCTGTTTTTATTTATGTCCAAAAGTTTCTAAAATCATGGGCACAAGACCACTCTAAAGATACAACCTTCTTGTGGGGGGTTCCACATCACCACTCTACTGTAAGGATGCCATCAAAACAATGTTAAGCAAGGGTCCTACACTATCAAGCAAAATACCACTCTAATGAATTGCAGTAATTCAAGACAGATCCCAAAAATGGGTGCAGTACCAGCTTTGTCCACAAACCGGCGCTAGCTGTCTAAACTCTGACAGGGAAACTGTATTTATGAGTTGCAAGAGGGGCAGGGACTTCAAAGCCTGTTGGTTAATTAAAAATCTTAGCCACCTGCTGTTCCCAGAGACCAAGAGGCTGAGAACTCTTAACACCCCAGAGACTCACAACAGGAGGCAGGATATCACATGGCTCTTCTGAGTGAGAGGGAGGGGGTTTCCCCTTCAGCCTGGAGGAGAGAGACAATAGCCCCTTTCAGTTGAATGGGGTATGTTAATTTTGAATTTTGGCTGTAAACAGAGAGCTGCCTGTGAGCAGAGACATGTGATCCCTGACCCACCCAGCTTCAAGGGGCGGGCCAGACTTGAGTGTGGATTCCTATTGCAGCAAATATATATTTTATAGAAACATTGATAACTTATTGTAACCAAATGACAGGAATGTACAACTTTGAGATTCTTAGTATGAAAAATGCCCTCACGATTTGAGTCCAAACTCCAATTTCCACAGTGTTCTAGGACCAAACCCTGCTATTTATTGATATTACAGACACCAGGTTTATGCTAGAAACCTAGTAAATAGCTGGAATGTGTGTAGAAGGAGGGTGTACACTGGTGTCATTTTTGATACAGATTTAACATTGGTAAACCAATTAAAAACTAAATTAAGTTGTCATTTTGTTATGCAAGCCCCCAGGAAGATCAGGGTCGGACAAGCATGGACCATAAGGAATCTGTAATATGTACACGTAATTTCAACAAATTGTGTATCTAGGAAATATGTATTTGAATCAAATATAGATTTGTGGGCAAATTGACCAGGGGAGGGTCCTCTGACCCATAAACAGACCTCAGAATGATGACAATCCATTTCCTTTCCCCAATCATGGGAGAGGGGAGAATTGGGCCAATGACAAGTGAGAGGGGCAGGCTTAGCTAGGCCCAGGCACACACCCATTTTCAAAACACATAAAAAGTGCCACTGAAACCCAGGTGGGGACATTCACTTTCCACTTTCTTGCGGGACGCTTTGCCGGGAGACTTCAGACTTCACATTCAGAGATCCAGACTTCAAATCCATCAATCTCCAGAACCTGTAACAGAAATTGACTCCAGAATTTGTAGCAGAGAGGCCTGAATCCACAAGCTGAATCCTCTTCAGCAGGCCTCAAAACCAACCAAACTATTCAACAGCCGGGCGAGCTGTTTGAATTTTCTGCCAAGAACATTTGCAAGAACCTGTAGCAGTATCCAGAAAGCAGTGCTGTATCCGGAACCAGAGAGAACCACAAACCAAACCGTTGTAAGCAGAACCGGTGCTTGACAGACCCAGAGAGCAGAGCTGACCCAGATAGCCGGGACTTCAGAACCACCCGCCGGAAGTCCTGTCCAACCTGACCAGACCTTGACGGCTTATTTCAAAAATATAGTGTGAGTACTCACTGTGCCAAAACCAATCTCTTAGTTTAAAATAATCTAATCCAAACTATTTTAGCCTATTAGAACTGCCTCCTAGAATCGTGTCATTCTGTCATCTTTAAAACTGAAAACTGTCATCTGTCATTTTGAACTTTTAAATTTCAAATCCGAAAAACTACCTTCACAAAATCGTCCGTATCTCCGGAACCGTTTGTAGGAGCAAGTTTTAACTGTCATCTTAAAGCTAAGATTCTAGGCTTTCCAACAAACCTAGAACCAACTTGCTACTCGGTATAGGGCCTCCGTAATTACGCTCGACGCACGCGATTACATTTGCCGCAATTTGACATTTTGCACAATTTCAGGCACGTGTAAAAATCAGCAGCTCCTTGCTTTCCTTTGCTAAAATTCACTTTAACCTGCTAGTTATTCATAGAGCATTGCTAAAGTGAGCCTGAACTAATCTAAACTAGATATCACCCACCATGAACCTCTAGAGGGAATTAAAAGCATTTTTAGCACACTTCTCACTTCATTGTCATCACATTCAAAGCATTTTGGGCCTGTGTTTCAAACTTCTACCTGTTTTCCTCTAAGCTTGCTAGGGGGGAACTGAATTATATTGTTTGCATTCCTGAGAACTGTATGCTCTCCTTTTCAATTCACTTTCCCCCTAGGGGGGAGTGAATTGTCAAGGAAAAGTGATTACATTGTCTTTTGTTGAAGCCATATCAAGTTATTTTCTGTACTGCATTTCATTCATCATTGCGTATCCTTGAACCATATAAAGCATTCTTTCCCACCTCATTCTTCTGTTCCTATTCATAAGTAACCAAGAACGGTGCTACTGTAGGATTACCTCTTGCTGATTACTGCTCATATTCACAAGTGTACTATCCATTATCAATTTATTTATAGAAGTGTAATATATATATATATTGTTTAATTTTTCAAATAAACCTTTTAAATTTGCAAAGCAAATCTACTTCTTGGCTCAGTGGGGTCAGGGGGATTCTAAGAGAGGGGTTTTATACAAGGGTTCATCATCCAGATTATAACTTGCCATAAAAATATATAAATAAGTGCTTCCCTTGGGCATCCCAGACAAGGCACTGACTTAGTGGGATTGCTTGATTGGAGTCACGTACAGCTTCCTGACACACGCCCTGCAGGTGACGGTTGATCACACAGCCCCAGCTGCTCTCTGGCACACCCACATAACGTGAGAGGGGAGGGGCTGAGAGAATAGTTTTTTTTTTGTTTACAATATTCCACCTGAAGTAAAGGAAAGAACATATATGTGAGGAAGGGGTCCCTACTATGGATTACTGAGAAAATTCACTCACAAACTAAGAAAGAAATACTGCTTCAGTAAAGACAGAAAAAACAAACAAAATACTAGTAGCAGTATAGCAGAAACTGGATTGAGAACATACAGAGACAGTAATACAGCAAAAGAATACAAAGCCCATTGCCACCAGCTGAAACAACAGCACAACACATGCAGATGCTGAGTATCTAGTGGGTTTTTGTCATTTATCAGTATTGTAGTGTCAAAAGAAAAACTGAAGCACTGACATGGCACCAAAGGAGACACAATTCATGTGAAGAGCACATCAGAAAACCAACATACATATTTTAACTTCTCAGACTTATTAACAGCCAAATTACGTTTTGCTAAGTGAAGAATAAAATAAGTGTAAGTATGGCAGATGACATCACAACACCACAGAGGTTGCAAAACCAAAGCCGGAACCCAGACACCAGCACATGGTTAGACACTGCACAGGGCACTTTCATGAAACCTTTTAAACCATTTGGGACCCGCATTGGTCTAAGGTGGGAATTGTGATTGCAACAGTTTGAACTCTCCCTTCAAACCCGCAAAATTGAGGATGAAGAGATGAAGAGAGTGTTTCTAATGCTAAACTTAGGCACAATGGCCCTTCGCATTTTCAATGCTCTACCAAACCGAGGTACAGATGATGACTATGCTACTGCTAGAAACGTCCTCACGAAGAAATTTAAACCAAAAGCCAGTCATGATTTTGAGAGATTCAAGATGAGTCAAGCCAGACAACGCCCACAGGAAAGCATAGATGATGTTCACAGTCGGCTGAGAGAGATGGCATTGTCATGTGATTTCCTAGATGTGGAGTTTGCAGTCCGACAACAAGTCATACATGGGCTGTCTTCAGAGAAGTTAAGACGTGCAGTCCTAGCTGAAGAAGATCTCCCACTTGACACTATTCTGACAATGGGTCAATTACGTGAAAGGACAGAGGAACACACGACAGAGATGGAGCAGATTATAAGCCATCTACCATTAGATGCTGATCTGACAAAGGACAACTCCCCAACCGTAAATGCCCTGAGACATCAGAAGCCACAAATGAAATCATCCAACAAGAGGGTGAAAGGCTATATATGGTGTGGTGGACAGCACAGCAGAAACGAGCCATGTTTGGCATATGGCACCTCATGCCACAAGTGTGGGAAGGAGAATCACTATGCGTCAGTATGCTTAAGTTTGAAGTTGACTAGTGACACTACTGGTCAGGGAGGACCCCACGACACAGAGATAGTGTATGTACTTGAGGTCCTACAATGCATTAAGAGAAGCCGCAACACCGTTGGAATAGACAAAAAGAAATAACCCGACCAAACAAAAGTGGGCGCGCACGTGCCATTGGAGGTGAGGAATCTGACAGTGCCAGTAGCAGTGAATAAAGTCAATCTAGCAGAGAGACACCCCCCAGCAATTCCAAATGGAATTACCACCAGAGAAGGGAGAAAGCACATATGATATCAGCTGTGAAACCAGGAAACAATAACAGTCAGAGTGGTGCTAAATCACGACGATGTACAATACTAGTGGAAGATATTCCACTTATCATGATGATAGACACTGGGGTCACTGTAAATGTTATGCCTGTTTCCAGATTTGAGAAACTAAAACCACAGCCGAGACTTAGACAACGTTCAGTTTTGTTGTATGCTTATGGTTGTAAGAAACCTCTTCCAGTAACAGGATATTTCAAAACGACACTTTCACATCGTGGGGCCAGTTGCAAAACTCGAATCCATGTGATAGATGCTGGTATTGAAACATTACTCAGTTGTTCTATGGCTGAACATCTAGAAGTAATACAATTCAATCTTGCGATACAGTCTGAGAACATTGAGACCCTTCTAAAGAAACACAGAAAACTTTTCAATGGCATTGGGTGCCTGAAAAATCGGTCAGTAAAGCTACATATTGACCCAACAATTGAACCTAAATCAGTGAGACACAAGAGGGTCTCTTTTCACATGAGAGCTGCCGTGGAAGCTGAACTAAAATAAAATAGAAGATCTGAAAATCTTTGAGAAAACGACAGGAGCTACTCAATGGGTCTCACCCATGGTAGTCACGGCAAAACCAAAACAACCAAATGCTGTACACATCTGTATCGATATGCGCCTGCCAAATGCAGCTATTGGTCGAGAACGACATATTACGCCTACAATTGATGAACTGATCGTAGACCTCACTGGCGCAACGATGTTTAGCAAACTTGATCTTCGGTCTGGCTATCATTGGATCCGTTTGGCCAAAGAATCACGTTACATTACAACATTACAACATTTTCATCGCATTTAGGGCTTTGTCGATACCGTCGCCTGAATTTTGGAATATCATCAGCGGCAGAGATTTTCCAGAATGAGATTCGACGAGTGCTCCAGGATCTACCAGGTGTCACTAACATTAGTGATGATATTCTAGTCTATGAAAAAACAGAAAGAGAACATACAACATGGCTAGCGGCAACTTTACAACGACTGGAAGATTCAGGGCTCACACTCCATGCTGAAAAACGTGAGTTTGAAAAGAAATCATTGAATTTTTGGGGATATGTATTCAATGAGAATGGCGTCTCGCCAGATCCCAGTAAAGTAAATGACATTAAAAATACAAAAGCACCGTTAAATGTGTCGGAGGTAAGAAGCGTCTTAGGCATGGCAACATATGGCGGCCGTTTCATTCCAGATCTTGCCACTATTGCTGCTCCTCTACGAGAACTTACAAAAACAAAAAATGTTTGGCAATGGGACATCAGAGAAGAGCAAGCAATTCAGAAAATAAAAGAGTCACTCTCTAGTGATACAACAATGGCAGTTTTTGACATTAATCGCAAGACAGAACTGCTTGCGGATGCGAGTCCAGTAGGATTGGGAGCAGTGCTGACGCAAAAAGACAAAGATGGAACAGTCTATGTTATTGCATATGCGAGCAGAGCACTCACACGAACCGAGAAAAACTATGCTCAAATAGAAAAAGAAGCACTAGCCATTGTCTGAGGAAGTAAGCATTTCCAAGTATACATCCTAGGGCACCCAGTAACTGTGCTCACTGATCATAAACCACTTGTCCTTATTTTCGGAGGCACAGCTCCACACCCACTGTCAATTTCTTTTGTTTTTTGGAACAAGGAATCAGACAGGTATACACAATCTATAGTGGATTTTGATGTACCCCTTTGCCAGGTAAGATGTGAAGGGATGTCTCCCATGAGGGCACCATTCTCCATGTAAAAGTTATGATCTGCTACAAACTTAGACCACCTCTCCTTTTCTTGTGCATGCAATGATTTAATCACCCATAGACAATCCAAATTAAGATCACCTGCCAATATTATGCCCAAGATATTGGGTGTTTGTGATGCTAGTTCTACAGCATTAGACAGGTCTTTGTAGAATAGGTCATCTGAAATAGTCACTGGATTGCGATATAGATTGATCACCACTACAAGTTGTGCAGAGTTGAATATTTTAACCATTTGTATTAATTTGTTCAGGGAGAGCCATTCGGTCATCGTCAGACCTCGGCTAGTTTTAACCGCCATCATCAACCCTAAAGTAGGTCTCCCTCTTTGGGCAGAGATTGCAGGTAACAGCAAGACATCATGATCATCCCAGACAGGAGCCACCAACAACCAGGTTTCCTGGAGGGCCACTATGTTAAATTGATTTAAAATATGATTTACACCCCATTGCAAATGGGAATGCCCCCTGGTGTTCCAACTGGCTAGAGAGATAGCTTTTATTGGTATATCTGTTAATGGTTATGCCTTCATAGGTGGCCCGTTCTGTTGTTGCTGACTCAATGAGGGACCACAATAAGGACATAAACAGTGTTGAATGCATGGTACCTCAACTGTTGCTTTTTCTTTGTTCACACTGAGTATCTTATTTTCTTGGACCAAGCGCTCCGGATCTTGCGCAACCAAGAATCCCATTTTAAATAGGTCCATTTTAGCTTTCCAGATCGTATTTAAAACTAAGCCCGATTTGATCCGGAGACGCACGATTGACCAACTATGATCACAGATGAACTCAACCTGATCAATGTCATTTGAGGAAATATCCTCCAGGCTATCTACATCACCGAATATATTCAGTATGCTTGTTCGGCATAGATCATATTTTTCAAAAGGTTCATCCCGACATTTAATAATGAGAGAGTGAGAGTTAGTGAAAGAATTTTTCATTTTATTTTTTCCTTTCTGCTCTGGATGACTCGAGCTAACCAAAGGACGATTGTTCCTCATTTTCATTGGGGACGTTGCACAGCTCTGCTCGCCACGAGGGCAGAACTCTATGCTAGGCTTCACACAGTCATTGACTTGTGTGACCAATAAAGGGCCCTGCTCAGCTTCATTATGTGAGCGCTGACTAGTTTTTGCCATTGTTGAGGTTGTTTCAATCACGGCAAGATGGGGAGGATTGACTCCCATTGCTTGAGAAGTACGCTAAACCAGATATGCATCAACAGCTGCTTTGATCGCTAAAGTGTGTTCACTTGAATCTCTATTTTCTTGAGTTTCATTGGCATTTTTTTTTGTGTAGATGACATGTCACATCCACTGGTCACATGACCATCAATATGATGATTATGACTTTGTGAGGTAGGCACATTGGTAGATAATGTACCCATTAAATCAACTATCTCCGTCAGTGGAGCATAGTTGATAGGTTGTGCACAATGCAATTGAGTATTATGAATTGTAGACCCATGTGACAGTGTGGAGGATGAAACAGAGCTTATTTCTGGCATCCGCATCAGAGTCTCAGATGTACACGAAGACTGGGGCAATTGAAATTGCTTTAGTAGGACAGAATGGAATTGAGTAGGTTTATCAGATAAGTGGGCTGACAGAGACAGTTGTGTTTGCGTTTTGGGTATGTTATGTGGATGAGCAACTTGGTTTAATTGTTCTGCTCCTGTTAATTTCCTTGTAGCCACTTTAATCCTAGAACTTTTTCATGTTCTGCATGTTTTATGGCTTGGAATTGTTACAAGGGTTCCTCGCAAATCACCTAATGGTTTAGAAGGTTGTTTTTTGGGACTCCCGTCCAAACTAATCCAGGAGTCATTTATAGTAACCACATCCGGTGAAAGGGATTCAACAGGCCCTATTATGTTCTTGAAAATGGGCAAAAGTTGTCAAACTGATTATTAAATTATGCCTCCTATTGTAACGATTATATGTATATTGGCCTACGCCAATTTGCTTAAAACTGTACGCAAATAACTCTTTACGGCAAGGTCTTGACCTTGGAAATTGATGTAAGCCGCCATCTTGAATCAAACCGCCATTTTAGGTTCTCTTGCTGTGTAAAAGTCACCCTGTACATCAAAATGGTGGATGATGCCATTCCGAAACAGAATCTGGTCGACATGACCTCTGTGCAGCTAATGTATAACTTGCCTACAAGCCACTTGTTAGGGTCGTGAACTGAGACTTTGTCCTTCTGTTGACCTGCATGTAAATGTATTACCTGTATCAATGGAACTGATCTATGCACATACTGATGAATAAATTAGAATTGACCTGGCAGAGACCCTATACCAGTAATACATTCATGGAATGGTTAACCCGCGAAGGGGTTGGACAACAGGCTGGAGAAATGTATAAAAGCCTGAATGTCCCAATGTACAGTCTCTCACTGATACATCGAACCCCGTTGAAGTTTGTTGTGTTGTACTCAGGGCTGATAGCTATCCGATTAGTCATTGACTTTGTCATTGCTTGACCTTAAAATTAAAGTACTTTGTATGTTCCTTTGTAACCAGTGCTGGGTGTGTTTCCTTTGGGTTTCCCGGCCTCATATTATTTTTCTCTTTTCACAAGCTGAAGGAAAGATACCCGGAATAATCGGCTTTTCAGACAGGCCATGTAAGTTGGACAAACCCTGGGTTGGTTTTAAACTTGTATCATTCTTTGAATTAATCCTATCTAAAGGAACCGTTAGACTCCAATCTATTATTTTTTGGATTTGTTTGGATTGAAGCGATATTTGCGCATCCATATTTTCAAATAATTTAAATAAACTTGCAACAGTGGTGTTAACCGCTCCTAAGGTGATTTCAATAAGGGCTACATTTTCTGCGGGGTTGTCCAAATTATCAATGGGCAATCTGCGCTGCAGCGTGGGTTGTAGAAAAGAATCAGCAATGGAGTGCACAGTTTGTATAGTGGTATCCATTGAACCTGGAATGGCATAGTCCATTTTACCCGAACTAGGTGAGCTGTTTGTATTGCATGTATCGAAATGTCTGCCGCCACAGGTGACATTTCGCTACACTCATTGACAGGAGACAAGTGTTGAGGAATGTTATTGTTTATTTTAGTCAGAGTTGCCGCTATAGTTAGAATGGTGAGGTCAGAGATATTCGACAGAGTCGGGGCCATACTCGGGTCACTACTCACACAAGCTACAGTTGCAACCGGGTACACTGCTGTCTCTACTGTAGAATCAAGAGATTGTTCTTCTGACATACACTCCTTTCTTTTAGCACAAAATGTGCGAATATCTCTGTTGGGGAGGGGAGTTCTAAGAATAGGAGTTAAGGTGATGGTTTTACTAGCAGTCTGTGTCTTGGGTTTTTTGCGTAGACGTTTTTTGGGGTGTTTGAAAGCAAACTTGATACGTCCGGCATATTTGTTCTTAAAGTATATAAGGAAAGTTGCATTTGTTCCCCCTAGACAAAGTAACGTACAAGATTATGAACAAAACACAGAAAAACTGCCAACAAGGAAATGGCACAGTACAACAAAATAAGTCAGTCTACCTACTTATACCACAAGACAAAATATTCAGGAGAACATGCTTCCCTTAAGCAGATGAATATGATATAAAATAAATGGGGAGGTGGCACCAGCATGCAGCACCGCGGCAAAGTGGCCAAGCGGGTACTCTTCCGTACTCTGCTTGGTGCGCGCGCGCTGGTGCGTGTGCACGCCACGTTATGTAGGTTCAAGGCAAAAAAGGGGTGGGGCTAAGTTGATTTTGCGGTTTAACCGTACACAGAAGCCCACAAGTGATCTCAACAAAAAGAAAGCACACGAATGCATACCAAGCACAAAAGTGCCATGTCCAAAGTCCAAAAAGGGCATCCAATTATAGTTTAAGTCGGGGCCGTACCGTGAGGTGTTGGATTCAACAAAAGTCACGGTCACCAAGAAAGAGATCCAAGTTCAGCGGGCAAGCGGGTACTCTTCGGTACTCTGCTTGGTGCGCGCATATAGCATTGGACCTGAGCAGGATGGGAACACGGTCGGCATGGCATAGGTTGTACCGGCACGGGCCCTCTCAGGGGATGATGCCACCAGGGATCTGTACGATGAGCTCACACAGAGCGGCTCTTAAGGAGATGGGCTGGGAGGGGGTGGTGATCAAGGAGGCCCCCATCTGGGAGAACGCAGACATTCCAGAAGTATGCAAACTGGGCAGGCAGACAAGTTAGCAGGAGAAAGGGGTAAGGAAAGTGGGGGACAACCTTGTGCAGAACAAACTTGCCACTTTTCAACAGCTGCAGGAGAAGTTTGGCCTGCATGATGTGGTAGAGTACACATACACCAGATTGCAACAAGCAATGGCCCAAGAGCAGTGGGACACATGGGACATCCCTGAGAGGTGCCCCATTGAGGCAAATCTTATGTAGGGAGAAATTCAGGAGAAGGCAATCACGCATATGTACCAAATGATCAGTGGGTTCACATCCAAGCTCCTACAGAAGTTGAGACAACAATGGGAGACGGACCTAGGGGCACTGGAAGAGGAGGGCTGGGTGGAGGCGTTATGCTCACTGAGAGAGGCTTGCATATGTATGAGGTTGCGTCTGATACAATATAAGATCTTGCATCAGACGTACTATCGTCAAGATCGCCTCCATCGGATGGGCAGGGCGACGAATTCCCAGTTCCTGAAGACTCTCCTGCACATATGGTGGGACCTGGGATTCAATAATAGAGAGAAGGACCTCACCAGAACTGCCTTTATGACAGAGAAAAAGGTTCTGGCAGTGTGTTGGGGTAACCAGGCGAAACCTGACATACACAAATGTATGGAAGGGATGGACTATTGAGCGGTGCTCGAACAAAGGTATGCAGGGGAATGGGGTGTCCCCAGAAATATGAAAAAATATGGGCTAAATGGGATAGGCTAGGGGATGGAGGACATGGGGGGAAGGAGGAGGGGACAAGTAATAAAGACAACGGGACAACTCGGGGACATGGTGAGATGAATGGAGGAAGGGAACGGATAGGAGATAATGGGATAGGGTGCAAATGAGAGGGACAGTTTTTTGTTGATGGGGCTTGCATTGGACAACGTTTCATGTTTGTTTGTTGTGTTTAGGATTCTGTTATAAGAGTACAAAATATAATAAAAATGGTTTAAAAAGAATATAAATAAGTTTTGTATAGTAATCATACACACTGTTTAGGCCCAGGAGAATATTAGCTGTATCGATTGTTGCCCCTGCTCTCCTGGTCATACAGTCTACCCTGGTGTTCTTTGAGACCTCAGGCAAAACCTAGCACCACCAATGGGGCCTTCGGCTTCCTGACCTTGGGCCAGGTATCAAACTCTTTGGGGTTTTTATACGCCTGTCTATACTGTTGGGGCTTTTCCCGAGTACTGCTACTCAACCAAGCTAGGGGATTCTCTGGGGGTTCATGCCCCTCTTCTTGGGCAGCCCCTCCTCCTTATCACTTTCCCATACTAATTTCTATTCTTCATTGACTCTTTCTGCTTTTGTCCTTTTCTTCCCCCCTACTCAATGTACCACCATACTCTGATCGTATCCTCCTTCCAACACCTCTCTCTCTCTCACTCTATCTTTCTCGTACTCTTTAATTTCCCCTCCTTCCTCTATGGTGTTATTTTTCACTCCCCTCCTTCTCCTCCTCCTCCATAATATTCTCCTGCTCCTCCTCATTCCTCTTCAGCGTGTCCTCCGACTCCTCAGGTCTTAACACTATCTCTTTCTTAAATCCCAGTCCCTCCCTTCCTTCCCCATACTCCTTAGCTACTGCTCCTCAGATCTTAACTCTCTTTCATTCACAAGTCACCACTCTCCCATTTTCTTCCTAATGCTCTTCAGCTCTTCCTCATGCTTCTTCTCGGGTCTTACCTCTATGGCCTTCTCAAACCTTCAGACTCTTCCTTCTTCCTCAGTGCTCAAATTCTTGTCTTTCGAGGCCAATCCTATACTTATGCAGATCATCCTGGAAGGCAGGTAATTGGTTGTGTGGTCAAGCTGTGTAAACACTGTGAGTGAATAGCCTTATTTTCTACTGAAATCAGTCAGAGGTGTTCCAGTAAGTGATGAGTTTTACTTAGTTAATGTCCCTCATGTTCCCGTGTTAATGTCCCTCATGTTCTCATGGGTCAGATTAATTGTGAATCCAAAATATTGGTGCAGAACAAGGTTATTATTGGTAATGGCATGAGAGCAGATATCTCTGAGCATATATTAAGGGGACGTGCAGTCAGGGTGCTGGGGTGAGTGAAAGATCTCTATTGATATTATACAAGTTAAACTAAACAAGGGTATGCTGGAGGAAGGGCAATTGTAACATGAATCATGTTCACTACCAACCACAGATTTGAGAAAAGGCCTACGATTTATTCTTCTAACTATGGGAACATTGAGAATCTTAACTGGGATTAGTTGGTAGGGTTAGAGTTACCCCTCACTGTTGTTGAGGGTACTTCAATGCAACAGACCTAGCTGGGAGAGACGTGCAGATAGTGGTCAGACTTGGCAAGGAGGTCCTGATTGACATTCCACTTAAGGTCATCCCAGCGGTTTCCCAACCCTCATGTGCATCCTGTGTCACTGAATTTATTTCTTGAATAATGCTCGATTTTCTGCAATATTAGGGGATAGCGAGTGGTAAGCATGCTGTGCCAGGCACACATTGTTGCTCCCCAGGAAAAATGGGCAACTATCCCTACCTATAGGCAAGGCTTTATCATGTATTTTATTCAAGCTATTACCTCTAAAAGAAGCAGTGCTAAAAGTGGGTTTGTGACGTGCATTGCTGTAGATCTTCCAGCGACCTTGTGGCATGCTCCTAGTTGCTTGCAGCATATTATCTATTTGAGGTGGCATAGTATGAGGTGCCAGGAGGTTGGCTAGAACAGTTTCTCCTGTGTTCCAAATCACCTTTCCATTTTAACAGAGATCGAGTGAGTGGAAGAGGAGGTAGGCCTCTTTGAGGACAGAGCCTTTTAGGTAGGGGAGGCAACCTCTGTCCTGAAACGGCGGACCATTCTCTTTAGGAATGCAATTGAGTATTCCATGGTCGGTAAACAGTTCTTCAAGTGCAGGGATGACTACTTCCGCCGCAGTAAATGCCATCAACTTTACCTCTGGGTACCTGGAGTACTCATCCAAGAATGACGAGGAAATGACGGGATTGATGCACTGTGCAAAAGCCAATGCTGGCGGTCTTCCATGGATAAGTGACTCTGAGGGGTCGATGCTATGTGAGGGTTTTTTCACCACAGGTCTGGGTGCCTGACACCAGACACAGCTGTTTAGAGCAGTGTCATCCTTGGCTCTGAGATCTGAGAACCACACCTTTGAAGAGAGGCAAATGAATGTGCCCATCATTGTGTTGGCCCTTCCCCCGTTTCGACTGTACAGAAATGAAAGGTGCTCCTGGCATCTATCCCCTCACCACCATCATAGCACTGATGTGAAATACGTTACTCCTTAAAGCAACCCTATAGACCCTGTCCTGACTACGTTACAGAGGCGATAAACCTGCAGACGATGCAACAACTGAACAAGCTGTAATCGTGTAGAAGGCAAATAATGTCATGGCTGAAGCCAAAACATGTTGGTGCATTAGACACAAAGCACACATACATCCAACACGAAGATACATGAACAATCGGCCAAATTACACTTAGACACGAAGAACATGCTTGCATCCACTTGGTCAGAAACATATACTCTCTTTTCTATGCTCAGATGCAAGACGCATAAGAATACATATAAAGCTCGCTTAATAGAGAACACAACTAAAATGAGTGGCCATGTAAACCAAGATGGAGGACGCAGCCACACTTAGATGAATGGGAGACATTGGGAAGCCCAAAGACTGCAGAGGGACCCTTCCTCGCTGAGCCAGCAGAAAAGCCAAACCTGAATAGCTCAGGCAGCAAGTTATATATTTTGCTAGGGTTATCAGGGAAGGGAAGGTTTCGATTAGCACCCTGATAAACACAGATAGTGAACAGATTCCAGGTGTGGGACACAATCCTCTCAGAGGAAGCAAAGAAACAAATGTTGCTGGAAGGTCAGATTCCTACCAACTCAAACCTGACATTGAGGGGAAAGTAGCTCAAACAAGTCTCTAGAGGCCAAGGGAGGTAATGAGATTCACAGTAAAAGGACTAAAATCCTCATAAATTACTGAGCAGAATAATTCGAGATTTGCGGTCTCCGCACATGTGACCTGTAGCTGGAAGATAAAGCCTAATCATTAGAGCCGGACATGGTCAGGCAGAGACCTTTGTGCCCATCTATTTCTTTGGGACAAAAGATACAAGACAGTGTGAAGTTCAAAGTTAAATGTCCTGGCATGCGGCCAAGGGAATCAGAAAATTGTAACATTATTGGGACAAGTAGCACAATGGGGCCGTTCTCATCACCTTCAATTGTTGCTCAAGTGCTGGTAACCATCCAGGGTGCCAAGGCTGAGGAAACCACCACTGTCCAATCCCTCTTCACCTTTAACATTCTTCTAAACAGTGTTGCAGCCACCACTCGCCATGTGCCCTGATGACATGTTTCCCCATGTATCTTTTTGTAAGTGGTCTCAGGTGGGGCTATTAGATATGACCTGACCAACTGATGTACTAACCCCCTCCAGAATCTATAATTAGTTGAGTCACTCACCGAAACCCATCCCACCTTAGGTTTTTTTTAATGTAACTTTTATTGTGACGTCATGTTTGCTTGTAAGCTGCTGTCAAGCCTGTAACCAGTGGAGAGAGATTGGAAATCGCCATATCCATTGCTGCCCCTGTTTTATATGGTTTTTTGAATAAAACAGTACTTTGACATATTACTGGACTCTTCTGTTTTTGGGGGTGGGATTCCCCCTGGCCTGTCCGCTTGCTTATCCATGAGGGGGAATTCTCCCCATTAAAACACCTTCTCTCGAAGACAGACCTTTATCTACCTGACCTCCTAGTGTCCTGCGTGCGCCTGGTCTGTGATGATTTTCTGATAGGAATGTTTTCCACTCTCCTGCATGCAGCTGGGTTGGGAGGTCTTGTAGCCTTTCATCATGAAGTGCGGCATGCACGATATCCTGCAAAGACATAAACTTGGGGATGACCGTCCTTGTGATCAGCCCAACAAAAACGTGGACATCCCTGTTTACTTCCTCATCCACCCCAGAGAGTTGCATAGGGTGGCATGACAATTAGTCAGCAGGGTTATCCACCTCCGCTCTGAACAATAGAGTCACACCGTAGTCCTGAAGCTGCTTCAGCCACTGTTCCAGTCAAATGGGAGGCACTGGAGCAGGCTCCTGCATGATTTGCACCAAGGGCATGTGATCAGCATATACTGTCACCAGAAGACCGAAAATGTACAGGTGGAACTGCTTAAAGCCCCGTAAAACTGCAAGGGCCTCACTATCGATTATCAAGTGCCTCCTTCTCGGTAGGTGTGAGGGCCTTACTTGTGTAGGAAACAGGGTGTCTGTCACCCTGATTTAGGGCTGGCCGATATGAACCAAAAGTCATATCTCAATATTTTTGGGCTGAATGGCGATATACAATATATATATTGCAATTGTTTATGTGGGTTACATGCTCAGTTATAAGCCACCAAGTACATGTGAGATGTCACAAACACCTTTATTTATAGGATATTGATTTTAAAAAAAGTGCAAATACAGGGTTCCTCTTCCTGTTTGAGAAAACACAATGCTGTGTAAATATCACAATGTAAATAAAAAATTGTAGTATATGTAATAATGTATATATATGTATATATCTCAATGTTAACGATATTGTCTCATCCTATATCAATTTTGAAAATATATCGATTTATGTACAAAACTCGATATATCGCCCAGCCCTACCCTGATCGTCCACCTGGATAATCAATGCCCCCAGCCCGACATGGCTGTCGTACACCACTAAATGCATAATTCTGTATGAGTCAAAGTGCGCCATTGCTGTATCTGCAATGAGTTTTGCCTTTGTGTTGCAGAAAGCTTCCTGTTCTGCTTGGCCCCACTGCCAATCGTGGTCCTCTTAAGTCAGCAGCCAGCGTGCTTCCAATAGGGTAGCTAGATTGTGAACAAAGCATTTGCAAATGTTCAACATTTCCAGAAAGCCGCAAACCTCCGGTTTTGATGCGAGAGGCACTGCTTCCTTTATGTCCTTCAGTTTGTGAGGATCTCATAATCAGCCATGTTCATGCACCACAAACCTAAGAAAGTCCACCTTCATTTGGAGGAAGATACAGTTCCTTTTTAGGCACCTGAACAACTCTGACAGCCTCTTCATATGCTGTTTCTCTGAAGCCACGAAGATGAGGATATCATCGCTCACGTTTAGGACTCTGGGGAGCCCTGCCACAACACAACTGATGGTCTGCTGAAAAACCTCTGTAGCAGAGGACAACCCAAAGCGAGCCTCTTATAGCAAAACAGCCCCACCTGCTAGGAGAATGTCATGATGGGTGCAATCGTCAAACGAGCAATGAGGTGTCCTCTTTTTTTTAGGGGCTTGTTGGGGGAGGACTCAATAGAAGAACAGCCAACTATCGTCTTATAAACAAATATACCCGACCCTATCCTCTTTATATTTGTTTATAAGACTATAGTTGGCTGTACATGCCTCTTTGGGCTACAGAATCTTTAGCCAAATACGACATTAGCAGGTAATTTGGTGTGGACCTTGTCTTTTCCTGAATGTCATGATGGCCCTGGAGTCAACATGCAGCGGTACCTGATGGTACCCTGAATTCAGATCAATGGCTGAGAAGAACATTTCCCCTTGCAAAACAGCTAGGATGTTGTCGAAAGTAAGTGTGGGATGCCTTTTATACTGGATAGCCCTATTTAGGAGCCTCATGTGGATGCATATCCTCACCGCTTCCTACTTGGCTTTGCTCGCCACGACAATTGAGGTTGTGAAGTTCATCCTCCATCTTCCTTCTCAGGTGGAACGTCCGGTGGTGTAGGGCAGTTGGCCGGCTGGACGGGTCAATATGCAGTCAAACATCCTGCCTTTCAAGCAGCCATGCCTTTGAATAAGTCTTTGAATAAGTCCTTGTACTCCTTCAGCAGCTTCTCCACATCACTTGAGTACACTTGGTAGACCAGTGGATGAGTCCCAATTCCTCGCCGTGGATCAGCTGAGAAGAGTGTCCTTCGCCGCGGGCATGACATAAGACATTGGTGGGCCTTAATACTCAGTCATGCTCCAACCTGTTGTCAAATGCACCATTCTGCAGGAGGAGCTATGATGCACCGCTAGGAAAGATGTGGATGTGAGGCTTAGCCAGTTTCGGTGATGATTCAATCTACGAAACAGGGCAGATCGTATGGCATTCACTGATGCCCAAGTGTCTATGATGATCAGCATTACAGTCAATAGTATGGTGACTGAACAGCGGGGCTATCAGTGTGTCCCTTGGACATCCTGGCTCACCACTGAAATGAAGAAAACCTCTCCAACGTCATCTTCACCTTCTGGTCTGGACAGAACTGAACCTGGGTCATCATCCACTGCAGCTACTTGCCATTGACAAGGTTGCGAAGGATGTGTCAGATGACTGTTCTTTGACACCGGCCATGTGGCACGGCACATGCACGCGAGATGGTTAGGTTTTCCGTACCTACCACAAGACTGGCCTATGGCTGCACATGATTGAGTGTGGACAAGCTGCCCACCACATGGATCACATGGCTTACCCTGCTCAGCCAAGGGTTTAGCTGTCTGAGGTCGTGCTCTCTGGGCATTCCACTGCACGGGCCTGGCACAAAAGGAACATTTCATAGTCCGTGTTGACCATAGGATGAAAGTATGTTTGCAGGGCCTCTTGGAGAATTGTACGAGTCATCACGAGCCAGCAAGGTCTTGAAAATCTGGTGAGATTTTCTAGCGGCAAGGAAGAGCAGCATTGATTTCTTAGCCTCGTCATTGTCTTCACGGGCTGCAACAAAGAATATCTTTAGTCGCTCCACCCATAAATCCCAACAGGTCCTAGAGTGCCAGGAGCCCCTGTTAAGCTCTGCCAGCTTTCCTGATGCCTTCTGCTGAGTCTTCTCGATATGGCTTCGCCAGTTGAGTTTGCTGTCCAGGGTCAAACCCAGGTAGGGGCTGCTACTCTCCCACTTGATGGTCTCCCTGTTGTGGCTGATGTGCCGGTGCTCCTTGCGCTTCTTTCTGGTGAACAGTGTGGCAGGTTCAGGGGCGTGATTTGGGGTTGCCAGGGTTTCGCAGCAGCAACCCCCTGTGGTTTCCCTTCCTACCCCTGTGGTCTCCCTTGCAACCCCTCTATTACAAAAAATAACTTGACACCAGGGCACTGGATTAGCGGGAGTCCATCACACCAGTTCTCGGTGGACCCCGACCCAGTCTTCACCCATCAGGAAGCGCTCAGTAGGGTGAGCCGACCATGACATGTGGCACGTGTCGCACGCCATATTCAGCTCCAACCCCTTCTCCCACTACTTCCTCGCGGCTCATTTACAGGAACCAGGAAGCTGTCCCAGCTTCCTGGTTCCTGTTTGTGAGCAGCACAGAGGAGCCGAAGGTGGCCTGGAGTGTCGGACCAAAGCTGGAAAAACAGGTAAGAAGGTTTTTTTTTCTTTTTAAATTTGATATTTATTTTGCATGTGTGAAGTGTGTGTCAGATGTATCTATGTGCTATGGGTCATTGAGTGGTGGAGAATGAGAAGAAATGTGACAGTGTGTGTGTTTGAATGTTCTGGGTGGGTGGTGTGTCTGCGTGGAGAGTGCAGTGAGAGTGGATGTAAGAGAAGGTGTATGAGTGAGTGACTGGTGGGTGAATGGGTAGGAATGAGATAGTGTGTATTTGAATGTTCTGGGTGGAAACACGAGTGTTAGACGAATCTGAAGGTTGTGTACCATAATTTCCTGTGATGTCACTTGGGAGCGGGGTTAAATTACATAATTTCCTTTGATGTCATCAAAGGGCAAGGGTTGTGTGATGCCACTTCTACTATCCCTGGCATTTTGCTGAAATGGCATCCCTCAGCAGGTGTCTTACTTGTATTGAGTTCTATCCGCCAATTGCTGTACCGCATCGAGATGGCATCCAATGAAGCTTGCAGGTTCATTGCCACTTGCTTTTCGCTGAACGACTGGGAGATGACTGCAACATTGTGCGCATACAGTGCTAGGTCGGTCTTGTGGAGATGGGTCGGAATGTTGGTGAAGATTCTGAACAGGAAGGGTCCAAAGTTCGATCCCTGCAGCACGCCTGCGCGGATGACATGCAAGGGAGTGTCTCTCCCTTTTATTCCTAAACATGAAGTAGGGCGTGCTCGGTCAGAGGGGATGTCCCATGTCACAACAGGTATGTCACTATGCTCTGGGCTCCCCTTCGCTCATCTTTCTGGTCTCTAGTTCACCTCTCCTGCCGTTGTCACCCCCTCTCCTTCTTATCTGTATCTCCTGTATGCACCGACCCATATCTCACAAGGCAATAATCCCTCTTCTCATCTGACGCTCTGTTCTCTATGATTGTGTTTTGTCTAAGTCCCGGGAGGATAGCTCAGTGGCAACGTGCGCGCCTTGGAAACAAGACGATACAGAGCAACACAGGTTTGATCCCCGGGTCCGCGCTTAATAAATATGCAACTAAGAGGGAAAAAAAAAACAATTCTGAACTAAAAAAATAAATAAATACTCTTCCTGTAACAGCGCCTCGATGCCCGTGGGCTGTGTGAGAGCTTTAAAAATGCAAAATAAATAATAAATAAAGCTGACTAGGGCTGCTGTGAATTCTGTATAGGGATACTTCCGCAAAATGCAAATGTGAATCCGGATTGCGAGACACCGGTTTGGTGTGGTAGCAATGCTTGTGTTATTCCCTGGTCTCAGACAGTCCTGCTTTTCTGAATGAAGAATAATTAATTCTACGATACATGCTGCTAACATGCTATCATCCACAAGAGGTCCGTCTTCCATTAGCCAAATCTGAATTTTTGAAAAACAAATCTCCGTTTCAAAGCAAATGAAACCATTTTAAACGTAGGAGGAAATGGTCGTATGTCAGGCTGAGGTCTGGCTCCACCATTAATTACTTACAGAAAGAGCTTAAATGCCACAGGTTATAGTCATATGTATTTAGTATTTTTTATATTAGAAAGACCATACGTACATATAGAACGTGCACACTATAGTATTATACTATGCGCCACCAACTAACGGCTTCAAAGCCCTGTAAGCAGCAGGCGCCCCAAAGTGCACTTATTTTATCATCTTTAGAGTGATGGCATAGTAGAGTTTTGGGTATTAGCATAATTGTTCGTTTTTATTTGGTCGAATCGGTTACGTTTGACCAAATTTGGACTGTACCGAATACAAACAAACAATTAGGCTAATATATACCAAACATGTGGAGCGGGGGTTGAGGGGGTTGTCCGCCGCTCCTTATGATCAGTATGTATTAGCCTTGGGGGGTTGCGGGGGTGTCCGCTGCTTCCTCAACATGGGAGATGGGGGGCCGTAAAAAAAAAAAAAAAGAAGAAAAAGGGACCCTGCAGCATCGGATCCGTACCCCGTTGGAGAGACGGATCTGACGCCGCAGGACCAGGAGACGAGCAAACAGGTAAGTAGGGAAGGGAGTTGTGGGGTGTGGCACAAAACATTTAATTTGAAATTCCGCAATGCCATGCCTTACATTATACGGTCAAATGTGCTATGTGGTCAGCTTTTTTTCCATCGCTTTCCCGCGACCAAATATTTTTCGGCAAAACATACCTAAACCGAGTTTTGAGGGCATTAACTTGTGACTGTATGGTGCACATTAATGTCTGCTGCAGGCAGACACACCACTGTGCTAGCTGGACTGCGATGATGAAAGGCGGGGCCACATGGGTGATTTAGGCTGGGGAGGAAACATGGGATCAGTGAAAGTCACTATACAGGCAATAGTCCCAGTTTGGACTGTCATTAAAATGTGCTAAAGGAGCGAATAGTATTACCTATAGCAATTATCCAATAGACATCACCTCTTTTGTTTTGCTTTAGTCTCTGGGGAGGTCATCACAACCTCTCATGCTCACAAATGGCAAGAAAGCTACAGAGGAAAGCCACCACCCGACGCAGTGCCTGTTCATTAAACTGCCAGCTAATGTCCAACATACAGGGCGGACAGAGAGGATGAGCACAGTAGTCCAAACAAAGCAACGAGGTACGAAAATTTCCCAGTAGCCCAACTCTAAAAACCTCAATTTATGCATACACTTTGCTAACACAAACGCACACAAGCACATCCCAGCACAGCATTCAGCACACACTTCACCACACTGAAACTTCAAACCAAACAACACATAGTCATGCACAACAGCACATGGGAATTGTACCGACCAATAAATGGAACCAAGCTCAGCGAACGGTGAAAACCGAACTGAAGCTGTCAACAGGACATCACAACTCTCACTCTACCTATTCCTGCTATACCCTACTTACTATCCCCCTCCACACTCGCCTTTCAGATCCGTCAGAACGCCAGGGGACCATTCTGATGGTGATAGTGTGCGGTACAAGTGCCATTTAACATTAACATTAACATTAGTCACCCCGAGTGGGATGGGAATGCCCAGACGTGGGTGCCATACCTGCTGGAGACCAAAACTACTTGTCACTAAAAATGCCCCAGGGAGGCCGAAACATATCTGGGGATGCTTGTGGTCTCGTGCAGAAGGGATATGACCTAGCAGTTTGGGATAGACTGCCCCTGTTGGGGTGGGACCAAGCATGATTTGCATATGGTCTTTCCCATTTCTGTAATGCTTGCCTGGTGAGGAATGAGGGTCTGGAGGGTTGCCCAGAGCGATGCCAGAGGTTAAGATTCATTCTAAATCTTCCAGCCATCACCTCTTTTGTTTTGCTTTAGTCACCCCGAGTGGGACCTGTATGCCCAGACGTGGGTCCCGTGCCTGCTGGGCCTAGAGGCCCACGCTAATCCTTACTGATGATGCCCAACGAGGCCAAAACATGCTTGGGAATGCTTGTGATCTTGTGCAGAAGGGAAATGACCAAGCAGTTGAGTCTGGACTACCCCTGTTGGGGTGGAAACAAGCCTGATTTGCATGTGGTTTTTCCCATTTCTGTAATGCTTGGCAGGAGAAGAACAATGGTCTGGAGGGTTACAGAGAGCGATGGCAGGGGTTAAGATTAATTCTAAACCTTCCAGCCATCATTTCTTATGTTTTGCTTTAGTCACCCCAAGTGGAAAGGGTTTTCCCAGATGTGGGTTTCCGTGCCTGCTGGACCTAGAGACCCACATTACTCCTCACTAATGATGCCGATCGAGGCCAAAACATGTTTGGGAATGCTTGTGATCTCGTGCAGAAGGGATATGACCAAGCAGTTCAGTCTGGACTGCCCCTATTGGGGTAGGACCAAGCCTGATTAGCATAGGGTTTTTCCCATTGCTGTAATGCTTGGCAGGTGAAGAACGATGGTTTGGAGGGTTACAGAGAGCGATGCCAGGGGTTAAGATTAATTCTAAACCTTCCAGCCATCCCCTCTTTTTGTCTTGCTTTAGTCACCCCGAGAATAGTATTTGTCCATAGTACAAAGCACGACTATGGTAATCCCATTTCTGGGTGATTTCAACACCTGTCACCTACAGTGGCTAAAACCTCACACACTCCCACATCAGCGGCTAACCACACCTTAACCGCTATAGTCTGCCATAACTTGGGCTCTTTTCTATGGGTAGCATACACCCAAGTGTCTCTGCCAAACCCATTGAAAGCAGACTAGCCCACTGGAACCAAGTACTCTTTACCTGAACCCATCAACATCACAGGTTTTTCTCCAACTAATGACCCTCCCCCTTTTTCTTACTGAGCCACGCGCGGCGAGGCCACCAGTAGTGGCAGAGAGGCACAATACAATGCCTCTTACATCTGTTCTGCATGAGTTTATGCAGATAGCTAAGCGTGAGCACCGATTTCCAGAAAGCACTGACAAGGCATGGATCAGTGTTCCATCGTGGGTTTGTTCTCAAAGATCACTTGACAGCTGAAATTTACATTCAGGATGGAATGGAAAACCTGCAACCAGGATCCAAGAGCTGTTCACCATTTTTTAAAATTTATTTATTATTTTATTTTTTTATTGTATTTGATTAAATACATCTTTTACAAAAAGGAAAGCACATAATCATCACAATTTATAGAAAACAATTGCTAAACATATTCATATATACCATATTAAAACATAAAATCCAAATAAAAATTCATGAACATATATCCCTGATCTAATTTCCAATTAATCTCGGAGAGAGAGAAAAGAAAGGGTAAAAGGGAGAGGGAATAATAGGGAGGGCAATAACGTACATTAGCAGATAGAGCCATTAGATCATCCCACACAGCAATTATATATTTACATTTGCTACCTTAGTGCCAACACCTCTACAACAACTCCTCTGATCGAAGAGTGAAGAATGGAAAAATCATTGCCCACTGAGCCTCAAACTGCAATGGCATGTTAGAAGACTATATTACATCTTTCTAACACAGGTGCGACTGCTATTTTAAGTGCCTGGACCTGTCCTGAGATAAATTTATCCCAAAACATCTCTGGCAAATAACTCTCAGATCCAACCCTGAATCTAGCAAATAGTTGGGATCTCACAGGCCATGTTCTGTCGCAGTCCATTAACAGATGTTTGGGAGATTGCTCTTCTGGGTTTTTACACACATTGCATAAAATGATAGTAGAATCCCCCAATCCCCTTTTGGAAGGAACCTCCCCAGTGTGGACTACATGCAACCAAACTCTGAGGAAACTTTTCCTGATCTTCCAATCCGGAAATTTAACCAGATATTTTGCCAAATGTCCTAGATTTTTGTCGACTTTCAGGAATGAATTTGGACGTGCCATAGCCCGCATATTATCAATTGTAACTATCCAGTCCATTTCATCCCAAGATTATTTGACTTTCATTGGGTTCTGAATTCATGTTTGATGGTCCATGTCTATTTTGGACAGCCCATCCTTTACCCAAATACTCAGATCTGTTAGCATTTTGAATCTGCTGTTCTCTATGTGTGCTTTAATGTCCTCATATAATGTCCCTTCCTTTGCTGTTACAATAAGCCAGAGGAGTGAAATCAGCTTCCATCCTGCGTGGGCCTTAAGTGACTGCAGGCCTAGTTCGAATCTGAGGCTTGACATGGGAAGGCTCATAAGGAGACAGAGCACGTTCTTCCAAATGAGTCCCTCCCATCTTTGCCAATTCCCATTCCATAGGAGGGGTTTGCCTCCAGTCCATACAAGATGACAGGGATAACTTTTGCTTAATAGTATTTGATTAAAGGTAGGATCAAGAATCTGCCATACTTCCATAACTCTTTTTTCATCTGAGGGATGAGCTGTATGATTTTATCATGAACATCCCGCTCCACTTTACAAATTTCCGGGGATGCATAGACTTTGTATCCCAGATAAACCAGGTCTTCAACTCTTGTAATGAGCTTCCCCCCCCCCGTCTCCCAATTGGGGTAAATTACCTTTTTTATTTCTGTGTCTAAAGATCAGTATCCTCGATTTTTTAGGGTTAAGGGTGAGTCCATTGTCTTTAGCATAGAGATGCAGTCCATTCAAAAGACGCTGCAATCCCACTGCCGTCTTGTCTAACAGGACAACGTCATCAGTGTAGGCCAGCCAGTGGATCTTAGCTCCATTAATCAATGGCTGGCCAACGCCGATGATTTCAAGAATTCCCACGCATCCACCAAATACAGGTTGAAAAAAAGGGGTGCCCACAGGTAACCCTCGCGGACCCCTCTTTCCACCCTGATAGGCTCAGAAAGATGCCCCTCCTCATCTAGGCGCACTCGAACTGTAGTATCCCTGTGGATTTCAACCAGCATTACCTAAATCCCCTCTGGGATGCCCCATGCTCTTAGCTTCGACCATAGCCGACTTCTGTCTACCAGGTTGAATGCTTCCGAAAAGTCCACACAGGCCCCATAGAGCTGTTGCTCTCCCTTACACCCTGTGTTCTCACTCAGGATGTTTAATGCAACTCCATTTAGAGCCGTAGAGAGGCCACTCCTGAACCCCGTTTGGTACTTAGAGAGGACTTTCACTTCGTTCACCCATTTCTCTAGTTCCACCAGAAGGACTCTCATGAATAGTTTACTTTCTATGTCCAGGAGGGCAATCAGAGCATAGTTTGCTGGAACCAACCGGGCGCCCCCCCTTGAACAGCGGAATAATTATTGCAGATTTCCACGATTGTGGAAACTTTTGTCTCAAGAGAATCTCATTAAATAACTGGCACAGCGGTTTTGCCCAGAGAGGGGGACTGTTTTTCAAAACCTGATACGTTAGTCCATTAGAACGAGCAGCTTTCGATGTTGAGCAGGTGTTTATCAGATCCACTATGGTCTGTTCCTTAATAGATAGACCCCAGCCTGCTTCCTTGATAGTACATAAGGTGGTTTCGGGAGGGTTTTCAAAAGCCTTGGATAGATATTCAATCCACCCTCTCTCTGACACTAAATTACATTGTGAACTGCTAGCGTTACCCTCCAATTGGTGTATGACTGACCAGAAGTCTCTAGAGTCCTCATTGCAAAATAATTTCAACATTTGTTCACCATCCAGTTGGAGGCGCAGCATCTTTCTGCCCACCGACCAATGCGTATAGTTTTGCATTAGACCTCTAGATTCTCTTCTGTAGTCTTCCCCATTCAAGTCCAACTTTTTCATTTGTCTTAACCTCTGGTTCAGCAGTTTTTTCCTCTGCATAGTTTCCTCATCAAAAGTGTGACAATGGTTCTGCTTTTTCCCCCCTCCCCCTTCACTCGGCGGGCAAGTAGACCAGATAAATTTGATGAAGCTATAGGGCTGGCATTTATCTCGATAAATTCCCTCAGGCACCTCCAAAAGGCAACTATTCAGAGCCCCCCCCCACTTATATTTCACGAGACAAGCTCTTCCCTTCCTGTTGATGATGGCCTGGCTCTGTCTATCTTGCCAGCCAAAGGCTATTTCAGGAAAGGACAGCTCTAGACGAGAATGGTCACCCCCCCTGCTCATTGAAACATTTTGTGAAAAAAGACCCGCTGACAAGAAAAAATAGTTGAGCGTGGAGGCAGCAGAGCCCTGGTGTTTAGTTGGATTTGCTGGAGTGTCCCCCGGTAAAATTCCATTAGTCATTTTCAAGCCCCATCCTGACAGGAACTTCACCCAGGTTGTACCCTTTTCAGACACTTTACGGGCATTCTGTTTTGTTTTCTCTTTTGAAAGCGGGATACATTGCATATATAAATGCCCATCCCCAGAATTATTTCGGCTCCTTCAAAGAATAACTTGATATTTTCTAATGTTAATGCCAGTTCAATTAAGAAATCTTGTTGCGAGGAACAGGCGGAGTTCAAATATACGTTAACAAAGATCACCTCAAGGTAAGGCCTCTGATGTTTTAAAGATGCTTTACAAACTTGAATTCCCATTTTGTTATTTGAGAGTAATGTAATATCTCCTATTATAGAATTTCTAAAAGCCAAAAGCAGACCACCAGACGGCCTGCCCTTGGCTTTTTGGAGTGCAGATTGATTATAAACTGTATAACCTTCAAACATGATCGGATTAACCAACCATGTTTCCTGTAACATCAGAATGTTTCCTTTTCATTTTCATTGAGGTGAATGTATTTGGACCCTGCGTGTTCCAGCATATCACATTAAACCCTATCTGGTTAAAGAGATTTCGATCCCACCCCCAATTTTTGAAGGACCTGTGTCAGTATTTCTGGCAACAAGGTGATAGTATTTTCTTGTGAATTCTCTCTACTGTTCTTAGCCCTTTTAGGTGATGAATTGAAGGAACAACCAGCCCCATTGTCTACGTTGCCTTGCTGATCCACTTTGAGTCAGGGCAAATTGATTCCAATGGCTGTGAGCAGGTGACCAAAAGACCCTGTTCCTAAAGTTCTTTTACTGCCCCTATTATTGCGTCATGACCTTCTCGTGATGTGAGCCCTACTTCTGCAACATAAGGATTATTAATGTCCGGAAACCGTACAAACTCAATGTCTTGGAAATTCAAGATACAGACTTGGTAATCTTTTATGCATTGGTAAGATTACTCCCCTACAAAGGGACTTTATTTTATTTTGATTTGATATTAAAGTTAGCCACATTTTTGGCATTGCGAAGATTGACTTTTCTTCTTCTTGCAATTTTCCGTGTGCAGCCAGTTGGTCTGAGACTTTCTGGTTAGAGGCTGACGGGCAAGAATACCCACCAGCTTTTGCTGATTTTCCTTCTCCATTGCACTTCATACCGAGCATGCAATGCTTGCCTTGGCCCAGTCTCACCTCTTCTGGTGGATAGATTATTTTAGACTTTTTTGATTCATGTTTCAGAAAAATTGGACCAATTTTTCAATTTTTCCCCCAAGATCGTCTTCACAGTTCAGTGGAAATTGGCCCTTCACTCCCTGATTGGCATTTATTCATCAAGAATATCAGAGCTATAGGGACTTCCATACTGCCTGCAGACCAGCAGTTCTTAACACGCTGAGAATTTCTAATTTCATTCCGTGCCTGATTGGCCCCATTCTCCTTATTTCCCTTTACTTGCTCCTTTGTGAACTTAGTTTCTGGGTCTAGCCAGTCCGTTTGGAGTCCAATACTTGCACTTATAACTTTGGCCTCTTCTTGCTGCAGGGCACCCAGGTTCTGCCTCTTTCCTTTTTGGCTTTGCCTTCTTAATTCTAGCTATGTCCAAGTTCCTTCCTCGGAGCAATAGTCGAATTCAGGACATCACCTCCATCTGCCCTGATTATTGATGGGAGCAAGGGGGCAGCCATCTTAAAAGAGATCTGTGACAAGTATGCACCGCTTAAACTCAAAATTACCAAAAAATCTAAATCTTGGTTTGGCCCAGCATTGGGTCTGATGCGTAAACAGGTACATCAGGCTAATAAACTATGGAGGTCCTCCAAATTGGATTGAGATGCTGAGAAGGTGAGAGCCTGCTCAAAGGAATATAAAACAGCCTTGTTTGTGGCAAAAAAATAATTTCTTCAAAAAGAAATCAAGCAGGCAGGCATCCAAGCAAGAGCATTATTTGATGTAGTGGCAAGGTTTAGGAACCCTAAATGTATGGCACCACCCACTGCCGACTCACAGGAACAAGCTAACAAGTTCAATTGCTTCTTTGAACAAAATATTGTGGATATTCAGAAGAGCATTACCGAAGTGATGATTGCGGAAAAGAGGGACGAACCCAGAGAAGAGATAGAAGTGGTAGAAGATCAGGAAGAAGATGAGAGCTTCTGCTTCCAAACTATTGAGAAGGAAATAGTACAAGCCTCAATACTCCAACTAAAACCCACAAAGGACTTGGCTTTTCCCATGCCAGCATGTACTGCCATTCATTTGGCAGCTACCCTCACCCCATTTATAACCTCCTTCATAAATAAATCCTTAAGGGAGGGTTATGTTCCATGTTCCCTTAAGGGAGCTCTGGTAAAACCCCTGTTGAAGAAGCCCAACTTAGATCCCATGGTTTTGAAAAACTACCGCCCGTTGCCAACCTATGCTGGCCAACTAAAATTCGAGAAAAAGTGGTCTGAAGCCAATTCCAGCAGTTCGTAGATAGCAAAGACCTCTTAGATGAATATCAATCGGGGTTTCGCACAAACAATGGGACAGAGACCGCCTTATTGGCGGTCCAGGACGATCTACTGGAAGCTGCAGATAGAGGAAGCTCCACAATACTGTTGATGCTTGACCTGTCTGCGGCGTTCGACATGATCAACCATAAGATCATCCTCCAACGGATTGAAAAAATAGGGAGAGCTGCTAAAGTAGTGGTGGACTGGTTTGACTCCTTCCTGCAGGATAGAACCCAGCAGGTGGTACTAGGAGCCTTCCTCTCAGAGCTAATACAGCTGAGATGTGGAGTACCCCAAGGTTCAGCGCTCTCACCTCTGATCTTTAACCTGTATATCCGCCTGCTGTTTGATATATTGAGAAAACACGGTTTAAGATTCCATTCATATGCCGATGATTTATGTGGAGACAGACAACTTGTCCGAAGCATTTGAAAGGATTGACCGGTGCATGCAAGATATAAAAAAATGGATGGCATGTAACCAGCTGCAGCTTAATGCAGCCAAAAAAGAGGTAATATTATTTGGATCAGAGAAAAAAAAGAGAAGTGAAGAACAAAATATAATACCACAGATCCTGTGTGAAGATATCCCGTTCTCAAAGAAAGTGAAAAACCTTGGGTGCACATGGCAAGAGAATCTGGCCAGTGAGGCCCAGGTAGGGGCCAAAGTAAAAGCTGTGTACTATTCCCTGCGTATGCTTAGGAACGTACTCCCCTTTATAGCACCCCAAGATCATTCTGTGTCCGTAGGGGCACTGGTAAATTCCCACCTCGACTACTGCAATAGTCTGATGACAGGGATTCCAGTGAAACAGATGATGAGACTCCAGAGGGCTCAGAATGCGACAGTTAGGCTAATTGCCCACTTGGAGAAAAGGGACCATGTTTCAACATCACAGAGAGTGCTCCATTGGCTTATGGTGGAGGATCGAGTTAAATTCAAGGTAGCGTGTCTTATGTATAAATGCTTTTATAAACTCGCACCTAGATATTTGAGTACCAGAATCCACCACTACCAGCCAACTAGAGATCTCCGGTCAGGACATAAGCTTCTGGTGGACGTTCCGCAGACCAAAGGGATTTTGAATGGGGACAGGAGGTTCTCTGTGTTTGGCCCAAAGTTATGGAACCAGTTACCAACTGCCATACGATCATGCACTTCACTAGAAGGTGTTAGAAAATAACTTAAAACCTTCTTATTTAAGTGAATCCAAGAGTTAAGGGCGAGTACAGTGCCTCACAGTTAAAAGTTAATTTACATTTAACAGCTGCACCCGAATGCAGTTTAATCTGCTTGGTGCACGTAAGAAATAACCAAATAGACAAATAGGCAAATAGGGGCCTTAGATAAAGATTTCAGGAATGCATTCGTCTCTGATTTTTTTACTTTTGTACCTTTCTGTTTCTTCGTTTTTCTCAGCTCCTCCTGAGATAATGAGGATTCTTTGATCCTTCTCCTCCTTTGTGCTTCTCTCTTCCTCACTCTTCTTCTGCCTTTTAGAGAGACGCTGGCCAGTTTCTATGAGGATTTGGCTAGATAAGTCCTGATCTTGTTGTGAGGATGCTCTTTCTTTCTGAAGCTGGGATGTATTTCCCTCCTGAATCCCATCTGCCGCATTGGCCAATCTCCTAAACTCCTCAAGTACTGATTCTGAGAGAGGAGTATCATTGAAGTGGGAATTTGCCTTCACCATTCTTATCCCCTCTCTCTCCTCCATATCCCCATGGGTCAACATTTTTTATTGCATCAGAATATCCCGCATAAGCATATTACTTGAGTCTTCTTCTTTCCTTTTTACGGAGAGAGATAATTGAATTGCTGACATATCCAATCCTTGTGTAGTTACCTCTAGACAGAGGTCATTCAAAGAGGGGATCAGGGAGGAGTTTACAGCATTACTTCAGCCTACTGCAGATGAATCGAGAGAGGCCATTTCCTTTGTCAATTCCAAAAGAATTCCAGCCTGTGACTGGACGTCAGCCCTTGATAATTCAAAAACTGACACCATGGAATTTAGAATAAAATTGAGTGCTGATAACGTATTTTCACTTGTTTGAGCTCCAGTTTGTGCTTGAGAAATTTTCTGAAGGGGGATAGATTCTTCTTCTTCTTCAATAACTCTCTCTGCTACTATTGGGTTTCCCTGGGAACCATTACTCGTTCCTATTCCCATGATATAGGCTTCCAGACTTTCTTCCTCCAACAAACTTTAATTTAGATGTGAGAGATATCGAAACTCCCCATTAACTTTTATTTCTTCCCTTTGCGGTGACTTGAAGTTCTGGTTAATAAGCAATACATCCTCATCATTAACACTCCTACTTCTCTTTTTCCCAAAGTGGTCTTTAATTTTTCTTTGGATCTTTTTTGTTGTTACTGTATATTCAAGCCCTCGCCTGCAGGAATGTGTAATGGATTGCTGACCCTGATCCAGACTCAGCCCCAGCCCTCCCCCAGGTGTTGGGGCAATGATTCCGGATGCACTTGGGCCTGGATAGATTGTCTAGGGGTCGCCGTTAGAGTATTGCCTTCAGCCTGGGGAACCAATAAAGGGTGTTGGACCCCGTCAGCTGAGGGCACTACAAGAGGACCATCCCATTCTGTGGATCTATTGTTGTCTTGCAGAAGAGTGCTATGCAATTTCATTCTTATTAAGATCAAGAGTTTAATCAGTCAGAAATGCAATCACTCGAAAGATTAAATATTATATGAAATTCACCCGCTTTGCAATTTGGAGTTTGTATGCCCAGCCCACAGTTAACCAAATCCACTGCGAGCCCCATTGAATATGTATAATCCACCACGGTTTTCTGTAGGGCGGGCAAGTCCAATTACAGTTACAAAGGCCGTGCCTTATAGATCAAACACGGGCACTCGTGAGCAGGTCTCAGAACTCTCGATACAATCTTCTTTCTCTCGTTAGAGTAGGTCCTCTCCCAACAATCTATGGCGAGAGCTATGCAGCTAATTCTATATAATTAAAGCCGTGGGATCCAAGGGGCGTGCCCCAACAGTCTACCAGCGTTGTGTTGCCAAATCCCGGTATTCGACCACGGGAGCTTTATAGTAATGTCTGATTGAATTAAGCGTGGGATAAAAGGGGTCAAGCCCCGACAGTCTCCCGTTTGACAACCTTGACAAGCTTAGCAAGCTATACGACTCTCAAACAATCACTTTGCGTGGCTTACCGAGTACGGTGTAAGTATCAGATCTATCAATGGTTCCTTTCCGTGGAAGATAGATCCCAAGTCTCACAGTTTCTCTGGAATACGATGGACCGCGACATACCACTTTCTCCTCCATTTCCCCTTCGCACGTGCTCCGATCTGCTACTGGGGAGAAATAGTCTTTGGTTGAGCACGCTGATCAAAAGCTCCAACTTCTCCTCATAGACACATAGAAAACACTATGGCCAGACCACGACAGACGACTTTCTCCTCCACCTCCCCTCCAAGAGTTGTTCACCATCAAAGAGGCAGGAGCATTTTACAGTGTACGAAGATGAACACACCTTTGCAGTAGCTCCCCATGCACTGAATCTAGTTCACTGGACACATAGGGTGCGACCTTGTTACATGACATGGGAAGTATAGGCAGTCTTTGCCATCTTTCAGTTGACATCTAAAAACAGAGCCTCACCTGCTACAACTACACAGATGACACTCAAATCATCTACAAAATCCACACCAGTGAAGACCAAAACCCAACCCTTGCCAACTGCCTCACAGAAACAAACCATTGGATGAGCAACAACAGCCTTAAACTCAAAACAGAATCATGATCGTGCCCAACGGCCCGTTGAACCATCACCAGACTCCATGGCCTACCGAACTGGGAAACCCACCAGAACCATCCAGATTCACAATCTGAAATGAACCATACAAATGTTAGGGTTGTGATTGACCTGTCAGTCAGAGACCTGGTATTGGCGTTAACATACGACAAAAGGTTTTTCTCGTGGTGATTTTCACTGCCCTTGGATTGTAAGGAGGTGCATAAGCAGACATGGGGATTATAGGTGCATACAGATAAGTAGCACAGTTTTGGGGGCTTTGGAGTCAGCAGGGGAGCTACCCCCAAAGCATGGGCGAGTGTTGGTGCGGTCCTAGCGGAAGAGGAGAACTTTGATGCTGCGGTTTCAGCTACGAGCGGTTCCAGTTTGCCGCACTCGAGCCAAAGTCAGTCGATGGGCGCTGACTTCCATGTAGGGACAGCTGAGACTCTGTCACCTGAAGTCAGTGGTCCCAATATACTTTGTGTTTTCAAAACTTTACAACTGTTTCTGGGGTAAATAGAATGGAACCTCGTTTCCAGGGTTTGATCCTACTGTGAGGTGGGGGGTGCACAGTGGGGGATCGCCCCGCTAAGCCATGAACCACCCTGCGGGATTGGTCATTACGTTAGCGACAGCAGCTGTTCCTTCTAGGCTCCTTGCTGGCAAAGCTGGGTCCTGGGGGGGGCTGCCCTCGCGCAGTCCTTGATTTGGAAGCAAGTTCAACAATGTTCGTAATCTTGGCATTCACTTCGACTCCTCCCTTTCTTTCACCCACCATATCTCTCTCACTTCCCGCGCATGTCGCTACCACCTTTTCAATATCCGCAAAGTACGTTCCTCGTTAACCTTCCACGCTACTAAACTTTTAATATCCTCCCTTCTCTTCTCTCGTCTTTTCTATGGTTCCACTCTCCTCTTCGTACTCCCTGCTTCTCATCTTGCCCCCCTAAAATCCCTCTACAACTCTGCCATTCGCACCCTCTGTCTACTCTCACCTCATGACTCCATCTCCTCCTCACTCTCACAGCTTGGCTGGCTTTCCTTTCATTCCCAACTCAAATTCCACTTCCTCTGTCTCGTCTTTAAATCTCTCCATGAACTTGCTCCCCCTTATCTCTCCTCTCTCATCTCATTCTACACTCCCTCCCGTTCCCTCAGATCTGCAGATCACTTCCTTCTTCTTGTTCCCCCGCTCTCTATCCGCTCCATCCCCACCTATTCCTCCTTTCGCCTCTCCTTAAAATCTCTCCTTCTCCACTCCCCTCCCTGATACTCTGATCCTCCCCGCCCTTCCCTCCCCCCCACTGGTCTTTTATCCTCCTCATCTTGCCTCTCTATCCCTACCTTGTCTTCTCTTATGTCCCCTCTCCCCCCACTCTCGCCTTCACCTTATCTCACTTCCTGTTCCCCACTCCATTCCCCTCTCCACCCCTTTTTCCCTCATTTATCTCTGCTGGCTAATTGTTCTAGTTGCTGTATTGATGGTTTGACTCATATCTTGTATTTGCTTCTACTGTTATTGTATTCTTGTTATAATGTACAGCGCTTTGGCGTAAAGCGCTTTATAAATAAAATAAACATAAACATAAACATGAAAAAAGGATGTGCTGCCACCAGCAATCTAATCTCCTGCAGCAGGAAAACACATCATGCGAGCATAATAATACCGTTGCCGTTACTATTCCCTTCAACGCTGAAAGGAAGCAGTATAGTACCATTTTCATTTCAAGGTCCGTGATATAGAACTGACCTAGCTCGAAAGACCAGCTTAGTGCCTAAGGAGAACATTCACTTTTGAAGGCGCAAACGTTTTCCCTATGTACAATGAGATCAGATACCAGAAACAGGCATGTGACGCAAAACACATGCTTGAATCTGTACATGGGGTGCACACTTTGCAATTGCATTTCATATGAACCACTCGCATGTGTACAGGTGAGTTGTCCATACACACAGCATGTTTGATCTGGTGCTGGAAATTGTGATTTGCAGGCTGCAGCCTTCATTCGATTAGATCGGGTACAACCAGTGCAACTCCCTTTCTGCCTCTTACACTTGAACTTGTATGATCAGGATGCTGTTCTCTTGGCCTGTGGGCTCAAGCTGTCTAGCCAAGGTATGAATGGTAATAAGCCTTGATGCAGCCCCTAATGTGCATGTTTAGGCGCCACGTGCAGCCTCGCTACATCCCCTGCATGTGTACACGCACGTGAACAGCTGCATGCAGCAATATTTGATGTGTGCACTAATTGTAGCACTCTCTTACAGGATTTGAACAGCTACTACGACACATCCTGGCACAACAAAATCACAGGCGACAACAAGGGACACTCTGGGCGACAAACAACCTGAGCTAAGTGCTGCACTACCTCATGTGTGTTTATTATGTTGCTGTGGCTTTGTATACTGCTATAGGGATATTGTATATGTGTGTGTAGAGTCAGAAGCAGGGACGTGTGTTTGTATGAGTGTAACAGCAGGCTGGAAGCATGCGCAGCAGTCAAATCCTTACCCTAACATCCCCAACCTATCCATAACCTCTCCCCAAACCTCATTCCAGTTTTCCTACATCCTCCTTCCTATCCAACCATCATCACCCTAACCCTCCTTCCCTGCTGGGGTTGCAGAGCCCTGTATAAGCATCTACTTGCAGCAGGTCCCAAAACCTCAGAGGGGGTGGTTGGCTCATACCACTCCTGTGCCCCAGAGCTGTGGACCCTGCAACAGAACTGTAAAGTATGCAAAGTGTTGTTATTTTATGAGTTGTAATGTAATATTTGAGCATAAATACAACTGCAAAGGTACTTTCCGGTGTCGTTATTTGGCTGTACTGTTTATTAACTGCAACTCTATGTTCATTACTGGTGGCAACTAGTAAGCATGCCTGGAGTCTGGTTCTGCAAAATAAGTACAGGATTTAGTCATGTGCTGATGACATTGTTTTTCTTTTTTAAATAGCTAAAGGAATGTTATCCCTTTCTCAAGCGTTTACACAAAACATAACATGCAACAAACACCATGAACCCTCCATAAGTAGCCTTTTCTGTAAAGTCGTGAATTGACACGATTCACAGATGATGGTTTGAGGGCCACATTTTTTAAAGACGAGGGGTGAGACACTTTTTTTTAAGTTTCCAAGGCTTATTTCTTGTCCCATTCTGACCCTGCCCTGGGCTCGCCCCATCCAGGTTGCTACCCTAACCCCTATGTCGTTTTTTTTGACTCGGCTACTCCATTTCCTCCTCTGATTGGATCACCCTAGATCCCGTTCTCTCCCTAATACAGCGGTCTCCAAGGCTTTAGCAAGTCCACCAGCATTACAAACAGATTGTTGTTCAGCAGGCTATCCAAATCAATCAGTGCCTCCCTCTGACAGCTTCAATAGAAGTTGGTCCTGGATCATGCGAGCACCGCCATGGTGAAGTCAGGCAGGGTCCTGCACGCTGTGCCTGACTGGCGCTCTGGACCTCCGCTACAGTCTGGTAGTTCAGGTGGTTTGTTCAGCAAGACTTACTGTGCTTCCCCCCTGCACTCCACTGCCTACTACATATAGCACAGCTCTCTGAGGGGCAAGACCCAGTGAAACCAGCGCTACTGTGACAAGTCCACACAGACCATGAAGAATCCTAACCCACGACTACATACTCAACCCGAGAAGATGGAGGAATGAGGCTAAAGCCTCGGTATCCAAAAATCACAGCTGATGGATACAAATCTATCAGCAAGGAGAAGACAGAGGAGAAGACGGGGTGCCATCACTGCAAGCCTAATGTCAAAGTATTACCTCAGCAAAGTAGGGGTTAACCATATGCCTGAGAGACAGAAGAAAAGGCCATACGGAGGGCTATATGTTTACTCAAGGAGAACTCGTTACAACATTCTGGAATGTCCTGAAGTGGGGTTTGGTGAATTTCTGTCGTGCTTGCGTCTTTTTGGACGCAAATCAGCATTTCACGCCAAGCACTTACAAAAGACAATCAGTGACATTTGCATTCTCATGCCATGGGTGCATTCATTCACGCGCCGAGCAATACAAAGCAGACGGCGCTCCCAGTGCACGGGCGGCAAGAACATCCTCCCCAGCCGGATTCCAGGGCTAAAATTAGCACCCCACCTTCAACGCCTCGACGCCGTGGACAGCTTCTGCTGCTGTTGTGGGTCCCGCGCCCTGGTCCGCCCTGCGCCCCTCCCTTCTCTCCCCTCCGCCCATCCCACAGAATAAACACGAAGCACGATGAAATACATTGCTTCCAAAATGGCAAGAAATGTTGCGAACCCTCTGCTTCCCACCGGGTCTGACCCAGAGACATCGCAATTAAAAGAGACATCTCTCTGGACTTAAGGGGGAGCTGCGTCAACGACAATTCCCATCCCCCATCCCAGGCATTCATCCCATCCTATGAAGACCCCTGAAGGTGGCCCTTTCTGCTTGGTCACTCACCCCTGTTCTCCACTGATGCAGTTCCACTTGTTGCATTACTGCGGGTGCAGTCATTGTGGATTGAACCAACCACACACAAAGCGGCTGCAGTGCTCCTGCATAGTTTAAATAGACCACCCCCAGCGCGCCATTAAAGGAGCACCCCCCCTCCCGCCTCTTGCACCAGTAAAGTGCTGAACTCTTCTGACCTTTCTGCACTCACCAGGCATTTTGTTCTATACTTTATGTTGCACTCATCTGACCTGGGATTCTCCAAAGCTGAGTAGGATCAGAGCGCCCCTTATTCCCTCACCCTTTGGTTACCTCTTGGGGCGTTGCAAAGTCACAGGGTAGACAGCTAGTGCCTTATAACTATATACCTACGTATAAATATAAAGAAAGCAAGTCATCCCTTCCATACTGCCACTTATCCAACCCATCCACCCATTCATCCATCACAACACCTTTACCATCCTTAGATCATCCTTCCTGTTACATCCATTTAAACTATTTTGCCATCCATCCACCCATACTCACATTATTATTATTATTATTTTTATTATTATTATTATTGTATTTATTGTTGGTACAGCTGTACAGGGTAGCAGGGAGGATCCATCCATGAATAGAGCATCCTTCCTCTTACATCCATTCAAACTACTTTCTCATCCATCCATCTCAACGGTGTCTAGTCAAATGGTAGACAGACAAATGGTTGACAGACAAATGGTCGACACAATTTGGTCGACAGGACAAATGATCGCATTTTTTTTTAGTTATATATATATATTTTTTAGGTTTTCGTTTAGGGAAAAAAAGGGTTTTTTAGCAAAAAAAAAGGGGGTTGGGGGGGACCCCCCAACCCCCCCAAAAAAAAAAAAAATGTGAAAAAACAAAAACAAAACAATTCGATCATTTGACCTGTCGACCTTTTGGTGTCAACCATTTGTCCTGTCGACCATTTAGATTCGACCACTTGACCTACAACCCATCTCAACATCTTACTCATCCATAGATCATCCTTCCTGTTACATGGGCTGGGAGGGTAGCTCAGGGGCAATGATGCGTTTGTCTTGGAAGCAAGCCAACGCAGACAGGCCCCGCTGAAGATGTGCAGGGGCCCATTTCAACATGATGGTTGGGCCTCCCCACACCCCTTTGCTTAGAGTGGAAAACCCGTAAGGTGCATACTTTATAACAGAGACAAATAAATACAGCCGGGGGTTAATGGCCGCCGATTATACGAGATAGCCATCCAGCAGGGAGCTAAAACACTAAGGGGGTAATTCATGGATTAGTTGCACCGAAAAAAAACTGGATTTGTGCGCCATTCTGCCCGCAAATCCCCATTTGTTAAACAGTGATTTGCAGGCAGAATGGCGCACAAATCCATTTTTTTTTGGCACAAATAATCCATGAATTACCCCCTAAATGCTGACTGCTGACTGAGTATCCCCTTGTTGTGTTTTAACACCGGTTCCTCCACATCAGGCCCTTTATGACAATGAAGGATTTATAGCTTTTCAGTGCGCATTTAGTCATATACATACATACAAGCTTTATTTTGGTTACCATAAAAGCAAATACAAACAACTGCATTAAAAACAATCCATTCTATAACACCAACTAACAATCCATCACTTTACAGGCCATTTGATTCCCTGATCGAAGAATTTAAAACATTAAATATATCAATCAGAATTTCATCATTATACAAATAGAATATTTACAAAGCACGGTTACAGGAACATATAAAAGCTCATTTAGTGTTTCAGCTCCCTGCTGGATGGCCGTCTCGTGATAATTAGCAGATATTAACTCACAGGTGTATTTCTTTGTTTTAAATGTGCGCTTTGCAGCCCTCCCGTTACACGTTTCATTTGCTGGAGCCATGCAGGCTGTCATTTCTGTCCAATTAACGGCTGAAGGGCTCCAATAAATGAAGATTGTAACACGAGCGCTGCTAAGCGCACATTTAAAGCTCCAGATTGAAAATAATATTGAAAGGAATCTATTGCCTTGTTATAAGAATACCCACTAGCAACATGGGGGCAGTTGCTGGTGGCCTCCTCGAGGCTCGAGTCCCCTTTCAACTGAAAGGGCTTAAAGGCCCTTACACCGTCCCTAAACACAGAGCAACACAGGTTTGAATCTCGGTCCCGCGGTATTGAGTGCGTCATAAAAGATTAATTAATAAATTTAAGCCATTTATCTACCTATCCATCCGTTCTCCCTTCCCCCATTTATCAATTCTTCCTTTCCCGCTCAATCCATCCATTCTCCCTTTCTTCATCCACTCACCTTTTATTTATCAATCCATCAATTATCCTGTTGTCCGTTTATCCATCCATTAACCCATTAGAGCACCAGGGGACCACTACTTTGGCGATAGTGCCCGGTATAAATATCCTTTAACATAACATAACATAACACTCATCAATTTTCTACTTTACCTTGTATATTCCCTTGGCCTTTTCCTTTCCATCCATGCTGTTTCTCCCTTGCTCCCCCCTCCATTTGCTATCACTTCTTGTCTGCATTCCCTCTTTTATTTCTCTACTCCTCTTTCATGTTCTTATTTATTCACACATTTCTTTCTCCTCTTGCATGATGTCTCTTTCTCTTTCCACCCCTACTTCTTCCCCCGTCCTGTCTCGCTTTCTCCCTCCTCCTCCTAACAGGACTGTTATTTATAATATTCGAACTGGAAGCCTGTTATGCAGAGGTCAATAAATTAATGGACATATGACAACACTTCACAGATACATTTAAACTAGAGCTGCTGAATACTGGATGTGATTTCACTCGTGTATGCTTGATTACCAATTACCCCTTCCTCCGGCTTCCTTGTCACAGTGCTTGCAACTATGAGGCCACGCATCCCCTGAGCTTCCAAACCACCCTTTCCCACATCAACCACGAGGATCCCATGGACTGCTCTAGTCCTTCCTCCATGTTTATACTTTGTGGGTAGTTTCCTTTACTCCTCCTACAAGTTCCCTCCCATCACTACCCTCGACCTCGTGATCCCAAGTCCTCTGAAAAACCGGGGAAGGGTGTGAGGGAATATAGGATTGTGACGAGGAACGATCTTGACTCCGAGTAATGAAGATTACCAGCAAGTAATCTGTCCATTCTGCCTCCCGAGCTTGTTGCCCTGGGGCAAATGTGGGTGTGGATTCTGGAAATTGTACAATAGAGAAAATTAAATTTCCCCTTTGGAAATTGGACCATTGGTATGATCCAACTACAGGACATGGATGAACAGCTTTGAGGGGAAGTCGGGCAGTGGTGTTTTCACTGCAAGATTTGGGTATTCCTAGCAGACAACTCTGGCCTTCTGTCAATAGTGGGTTGCATACGGGATATTGGGGCTAAAGGAGGACGCAGCAATGGATACTGCCATGCACTGGGGCTATTTGATGCACTGGGTGTTTCAGGTAATACAGCAAAGACTATGGGCCTTAATGCAAGTTTGGCAGTATTCCAGCAGTAAACAGAATTACTGTTCCCGCCACTTGGTCAGGCGGATTTACCATGAGATTACAAGTGGTGGTAGGCGGTATCAGTCCCCATTTACTGAAGTCCATAGCACCCCATCTTCACTGTTGAACTTGTAGAATGTCAGTGCAGTAATGCAGCGCTAAAGGAATTACCACTCTGCTGCTTTTTACTGCACCACTGTACTTGCAATGAAGCAAAATAATCTGTATTTCTTTTTTCCCCAGTACCTGTCAACTCACCCACAGAGCAAGCTACCTTAAATTCCCGTGCTGTAGGATGCCTTCAATAGCATGTAACGTCAAAGCACAAAATAGTGCAAACCCACCAAAACTAAGCCTAGTACTAGCCCACTGTGCCTCTGACAGATCTTCTCAAATACTCAGGGTGTTTAATAGGTAGATGTTGCATGTATGCGCAGAGACATTGGCCAACTATTCAATTATCTGAAATAGGTGAACCCCAACCACGGACATTTACGATTAACTATGGGATGCAATAAAGAGCAGATTGCGTGCCTAGATTTGAACATGTGCGTAATCAATAGCAAATTACACACCAAGATTTGCCATAAAGAAATTGCGACTAACTCAATACTCCATGCAAGAAGTGGACACCCTTAAAGACTTACTAGGAACATATCATTTGGGGGAAATTCCATGAGTTCATGGAAGCTGAAGTCAGTGGGATGCAATAATGAGACAAGTAAAACAATAAAATGATTCAAAGTTAGAGAGTATATTGCAACGCATTCTCAGGAGTGTGGGCAGTGGAGCAAGACTCCAGAACAGAAATTATATATTAAAACAAAAAGAGAAAGCAAGCACGAAGGTCGACTATCTGATTGATTATTACAGATAACAAAAGGAGTTTGAATGTATATTATACGGTGGCGGTCGCCTCCTTATAATTAAGGTGAGTCGTGAGTTCCATAGGAAATCGAAACAATGAATTGCTGACAACTTTTGAACCGTGCGATGGAATTAGCTGAAAGTTTGCAGACAATTTTGTACGCACCCCCATCAACCTCCCCCTTACCCGCTCGTCGGAGAATGGAAAGTTTGGGAAATATTCCCACAAATAAATAAATAAATAAATAATAAAAATAAGAACGTTATTCAGAAAACAAAAAAAAAGCGCTTTCCGTCTACTCCCCATTCATTTTCCCATAGCCAAGAAAGGTAATTTTTGCTGCAGCGCACAGCGAAAACCACTGGACCGATGTTGACCAGGTCTGACACAACTTGGGCACAAAGCGTTGACTTGCGATACTTTTGTGGTTTTTCTTTCCAGTAGTTTCTTTTATATTTGACAGAGATGGGGGTGCTCTGTTCTCTCAAAATAATTGTGATATCCCCATGATGCATTGCGGGAGAGGATTTTCAGAAATGAAAAAGCCGCCCTCATTTTCATTTCCTGATGCGAGGGATAGCCACGCTATACCCATGAATATCGGAAAACAAAAAGCAGAAAAATGCCATTTGGAGGTGGAAAAACAGTGAAATGGCATCATGCTGGGGGGTGGTGGGGGCACCATGTGAAATTTGGGAGGGACCGATTTTGCAGCAGCACAACGTTTTCCCGTAGCCACAAATATTTTGGCAGCGTACCCAAGGCTACCAGAGAAGACGAGATCGGCAATGACAGTGTGCCACATGGAACAAGAAGTGTTTGAGTGGATATGGGAGAAGGCTAGGGAGGCAAATGGGAGTTTGTGAGAGTGGGGTACCCTTGCCATGAGGAAAGGGGCGCTTGCTGAGTGAGTTGGAGTCCAGGGGCCAATTTTTTGTTTTCACAATTTTTCTCGATAATCGCGTCTATCCAAAACTACCGATAACCAGGCTATATGTAGTGCATTTATTTTTTTATTTATTTATTACATTTGTTACTCGCCCAGACCCACGGGTATCATGGTGAAAATTCAATAAATTGAGGCATTTTTATACGGTGTTACAGTTACCATCACACAGAACAAATTTAACTACAATACAAATAAAACATATGATCACATTTCTTATACTCAATTCAGTTGGTTAAGGTAGCAGATCACATGTTATTTGAAATCTTGTTGCTAGAGGCGAGCCCTAGGGGAGCATGAAGGACATGGGCTACGTTTGCTGTTTAGATTCAGGGAGTGCGGTGACCCAAAGCATTCAGTTAGGTTAATATTTGTTAAATAACCAAGTTTTCAGAGCTTTTTTGAATCTTAGTAGGGAGTCCTCATTTTTGATACTAAAGGGTAGTGCGTTCCAGTGCGATGGGGCTAGGACTTTGAAGCTACTTCCTCCTGCTCTACTATATTTGTATTGGGGAACTTCCAAGAGGGCCAGTTTATTGGATCTCAAAGTCCTGCAGGAGGTTTTTTTCTTGATGGTGTGATTGAGGTAGCTAGATACTTTTTGTTGGTGATGCATTTATAGATGGTGCTGAGTGTTTTGAAGATAATTCTAGCTTCAATTGGCAGCCAATGGTTTTCTCTTCTGATGCTAGATATATGTTCTGATTTCTTTAAGCCTAAAGCCGCTCTAAGGGCTTTGTTTTGTAGTAGTTGTATTTTATTTAAGTTGGTTTTGGAGGTTCCTAGGAAGAGGATGTTACAATAATCCAGTTTCGTTAAGATCAGCGCTCTGGCCAGAGTGATGCAGTTTGTGGGGGTGAGGAATTGGCGGCTGAGTGCAATAAGTTTTGCTGTGTAGGCTGTGGAGGAGGAAAGGGCTGCTATTTGTTTGTGCATAGTGAGGTTGGCATCTATATATACCCCAAGGGTTTTAACTCGTTTGAGTACTGGGATCTGTGTACCGTCAATGTTGATGTGAGAGTAGTTAGCATGGAGGGTGTTTATTCTTTTTTGGGAGCCCACAATGAGGACCTCAGTTTTCTCATCATTAAGGCAGAGGCTGTTTAGTGCCATCCAGTTTTGAATTATGGAATACACTTTGTTGATAGTGTCCGTGTCCTGGGTGTAGTCACCTGTGATGGAGATGAGGATCTGGGTGTCATCTGCAAAGTTGGTGTAGATGACACCCATATCGTCAAGAGCCGAGAAAAGGAGTTCAGTATATGCATTATAGAGGGTGGATGAGAGGCAGGATCCCTGGGGGACTCCTTTGGGTACTACTATAGGGTCTGCTGCATGGTTACCGATGGCAACTCTGGATGTGCAGTCCGTTAAAAAAGATTTAATCCACTGAGTAGCGTTAATAGAGAAGTTGAAGTCTTTTTTTAGGGTGTCGCAAAGTTTGTCATGGTCTACTACGTCAAATGCTGCTGATAAATCCAGTAGCAGAAGGGTGGCTAGTTTGCCTGAGTCTCTGATGGAATCCAATTGGATTTTCAAATCCAAGAGGGCTGTCTCTGTACTGTGGTTGGGCCTAAATCCATATTGTCTGGCTCCTAGTAGGTTGTTTTGTTCGAGATGGGTTTGTATTTGGTTATAGGCTATTTTATCTATAATTTTAAGAAGGAAGGGGACAGTCGTTATGGGCCGGTAGTTTGTGGGTACTAATGGATCTAAAGTGTTTTTTTTTTAGTAGAGGTGTGACACACGCCGCTTTAATGCTAGCTGGGACCTGATTGGTATGGAAAGAGGCATTCACGAAATTGGTAATTATGGGTGTGAGAGTAGGGGCACATAATTAGATTAGGTGTGCTGGAAAATTATCTCCTTTGCAGTTTGAATATTTAAGTTTAGTTATGGTATTAAGTACTACATCATGTGAGACTGATGAGAAGTTAAAGAGTGGGGTGGTGTCTACTATGTTCATGGAGATTTGGTTGGACGTGTACGGCTTATTGGAGAGGAGCTTTCTTTTGGAGATGATTTTATTTTGTAATAGTTTGATTTAGGATGCCAGCGCATCTTGAATAGTGGTACACCATTCTTTACTTGGTTGGACTGGGTTGATTATGGGGATCGGGTTCTCCAACTCTTTAAGTATGGTGAACAGTTCTTTGCTGTCAGAGGATGCATTACTGATTCTGGTGTTAAAGGCATTTGCTTTAAGGGTAATGATGGCTGATTTTTAGATTTTGTTTACAGTGTTGAAAGCTTCCAGTGCTTCTAATGTATGGGTTTTATTGAGTTGGTGTTCGAGCGATCTTTTAATCCATCTGAGAGCGACTAGTTCCTCGTTGAACCAGAAAGAGGATTTTTTATCCTTGCGTTTGGTTTTGTTGGCACAAGGTGCTAGGGTGTCAATTGTACTGGTAAGACAATTGTGGTAAATTTCAATTATGGCAGAGGGGTTTTCAGTATTGGTCTTTTTATTATTCAGAGAGGTGGCTAAAAGAGGGTTGAAATATTCTGCTGTAAGTTTCCGGATGTTTCTTGTTACATAAGATTCCTCAACGATAGGTTTAGGTAGGTCTGGTTCGTTGCACAAGATAGAAAACTGTATACTGTGATGGTCTGACCAAGGTATCGGGTTAATGGAATCTATGGATACTGTGGTATTGAGTGGTAGTATCCAATCTAATGTTCTCCCTTTTGTGTGGGTAGGAGCGTTCACTAGTTGTGTGAATGCCATGTCATTGAGTGCACTATATAGTGCTGCTGCTTTATGGTCTTGGGTGTCATTGAATCCTAAGTTCAAGTCTCCTAGGACTAGACATTTTGTATTTGGTTTAATAAGTGGTGTTAGTAGTATAGGTATATCTGATTCTGGCTGAGATTTAGCATTAGGTGCTCTATAAATAGTTATTATGTTTATAGTGGTCTTATGATTGGTAGCTAACTTGGCTAGCAAGACTTCGTAACCGTCTGGGTTCTCGATAGGGCAGGTTCTTATTTTGAGATGGGTTTTAGCAATAATAGCTACTCCCCCCCCCCTACTGATTTTGTTCTGTCTGTCCTGAGGATGATGTAGTCTGGAGGAATGGCAATGGAGAGTGAGGTTCCTGATGCTTGGTGGAGCCAGGTTCCCGTCACTATAAGTAGGTCAAGTTGTTGTTCGGTGATATAGTCATGTATTTCTGTGGCGTGTGCAGGTATGGACCGTGCATTAATGAGAGCTGCTTTGAAGTGTAACGGAGGGGGTGGTTCATGTGGTGGTGTGGTGATCTTTTTGGGGCATTTAGTGTGGGTTGCTAATGGAGATGTGTTTCCTATGGTGGTAGAGGATGAGGGGGCACTTATGCTAGGATTTTTTAACGACCCTGGCGGAAGACCATGGTGCTATCAGCACCATGGTCCATGCCGGTAAGTTACCGACTCCGCCATGGAGAAAGGGGGAATTACCAACCCATTACAAGGTTGGTGGGGTGGTAATTCCCCCTTCCTCCATGGCCCTTCCCCATTCCCATTTTTGCCCCATAGGGCTCAATGGGAATGGGGAAGGCGCTAAGTACGGTGCCACAAATTGCGGCACCGTAATTAGCACCAAGGTCCCTTTGCGGTTCCCTACTTCAACGGCTGGTCTACACCAGCCGTTAAGGTCGGGTCCCGCAAAGGGACCTCGTAATTAGGCGCTAATAGGTTAACGGCGCCGCAGCCTTTTACGGCGCCGTTAACCCATTAGCGCCTGGGTCGTAATGAGGCCCCTAGTATTGGGATTCGTTTTGTTTGCTTAACTTTAGGGCAGTTTCTGATCGGAGGGCATAACGTGGTGGCAGTCCGAGATCTAAGTCTGTCACGTCTAAGTGGGCTGAGGACAGGAATCGTCACTTTAGGTCGTTTATTGGTAGTAGTTGGGTAGGGTGAGCTGGTTCTTTGTGGCTTTTGGAACCCTATGTGGTCTGTATAGCCATTAATCAGGTGGCGATCTTGGGGAAACGGATTGGTCGGGGTCAGGAAAGGTGTGGGACAGGGGGTGGGGTGATGGCGGGGGCATGCTACTCTGGAGAGGCCATTATCCTGGATAAAAAAGTGGGAGCCTGTGCAGGGTGTATCATATGGTACAATGCAGAATGGAAACATCGTGAGTAGTAACCAACCTGGCATGGTTTGGGTAAGTGAGGAAGGCTGGCTGGGTGTCAACTAGTCGTAGTGTAACTGGAATGTCACACTTATACAGTCCAAGCAGTCTAGGCGACTGTACAGTTATGTGCTGGATAAGGCAATACTAAACACCTCAGGGCAGTCTGTAAACGACTGTGCACCTGTAAGCCAGTTAAGGCAATAGTGGGATTGACTAAGCACATCAGAGCTATCTAAGTGCGACTGTGCACCTGTGTGCTGAGTAAGGCAGAAATAGAACTGGCTGAACACAATAGAGCAACCTAAAAGTGTTGGAATTATAGTCGCGTTTAAGGGGAACTAGTAACAAAAAAAAGGATATTTATACAACTACAGTGAGGTCGGGGTGAAAAATCACTACTGGCTTGGTAGCTTTTTAAATGACTGAAGGGCTAGTAGTGTAAAATATACAGTGGGCATAGCCGTGGCCTATAAGACAGGGATTTTGGCTAGGGAATGATTTACAGTGGGCATAGCTAAAGGCTTTGGCTAGTGGCCCGTTACTGATTTAAAATGTAAAGTGGGCCACTGGCACCGATATAAATATACAGTGGGCACGGCCAGGGGTGTCGAAAAAAACAATGGTGTAAAAAAACCCTTGAAATTCAAGGAAAAAACTTTAGTTAAAGTGCAGTTACTGTCAAGTTAAAGTGCAGTTACTGTCAATAAGAATAAGGCAACAAAACTCTTGAAATTCAGCGCATTGGGAAACTCAGAACCGGCTTAACTCTGCGCGTTCCTGTTGTAAAGGCCAAGAGCACATATATATTATAAGAGAAGGGATTCACAATGCCATACAAAATGGCTTTATGGGGGATCAACAGGAACACGCTGAGTTAAACAGGTCCTGAGATTCCCAAAGCACTCCCAAACAGTTTCCCAAACATCATAGATGACATCACATAGTTATTTTTTTCAGTGACAGAACACATTTTAAGCAGAGGGCTTGATCTGTTCATATTGGTTGAAAACATGATAAACATACTCTAAGGGTGCTGTATATGTAGACGTTAACTCTGTGCTATGTTCTTAAGGTACTTTCCTTAGGGTTTGTCGTGAGCTCATGGTGCACATAGATGGGACAATAAGCAGGCCCCAGACCACAATTCATTTTTTATACATGATGATGAACTCCAATCTTTGTGTCATTTTCTAGTCATGGTGTTTGTTTCCTCTTTATTAGAGTTTCCCTGTATGTGCCTCGGATTTGATGCTTTCCATATATATATTTTGTACTAACACATGTTTGTAGTGATTCTTGTATTGTTAGCTGTGAATTCTAGGTTTAACATTAGTCAAGATTCTGATAGGCTCGGATTTACGATTCTACTGGCCAATATTACCAGATTAAAAATACTCTACTTCTATGGTCCATGCTGCAGCCATTGCCTATATGTATGTTTTATTAGATCGCTGTATTAACAACACTTAAATAGAACATTTCTGTTTCAATAAGTACATTTTGTGATACAGCGAGTAGTTCATGAGAGGTCTCGCGATCACCCTTCATATGTGTCTAGCAACATTCTAAACAGAACTCCATGTAGGGACTTTCCATCAGAATTGATGTCATATGTGATGTTATCATGCCATTTGTGATGTCATCTTTGATGTCCTGGGTGTTAGTCTTAGCAGTGCATGGCGGTGGCCCGAGTTATGGTTGCATAGCTTGAGCGCACAGCGAAAACGGCTGGTGAAATTGGACCAGGTACGAAACAACTTGGGCACAAAGTTTTGGTTTGATATCCGGGGGGGTTGGGTCTTGCGTTATTGTGTGGAGTAGTTTTGAAAATATTTCACAGAGAATATAGTGATATCTTCCATGATGCTTTGAAACAGAGAGGATTTTCAGAACTGAAAAAGCTGCCATTTTTTTTCTCTGATGCAAGAGATATTCGCGAATATTCGGGGTAATATGCCTTTTGGAGGAGGAAAAAAGGTTAAATGTCATCAGGCTAGAGGAGAGGGAAAGAGGACACCATGTGAAATTGGGCAGTTGAGAGGCTTGGGGACCAAGTTCAGAACTGAAATGTTTTCACATATTCTGGGTTATTTTTTGCGTATTCACGGTTATGGTAAAAAACTGAATCAGAGATTAAAAAAATTTGTCACACGTATAATAAGTGTGAATATTTACTAAAATATTTGGGGCTGTTTGTAGTGCATTTGCTGAAATAGCCATGGTTATGGAAAACTTTTAAAGAGAGATTTAAAAAATGTGATTAATACAAAAAGGTGGAATTATACAGCTACAGTGAGATGTGGGGTAACCTTTTGGGGCAACATGTCAAGGGGTGGCATATAGCCCTGGCCATTAAGCATGAAGGCCCTGCTTAGTGGTTCCGAAAGACATGTAAAGTGACCACAGCCAAAGGACGTGGCCACCTACTGCGTCCAAAAGAAACATATTGGGGGAACATGTACAGTGGACATTGTTGAAGGTAATGGTTAGGGGCTTGGTAGTGTAAGTGTACATGGCCTTCAGCCGTGCTCACCAGCTAGGGCCAAAGGCTAGTGGGCCCGAAAGACCTGTACAGTGTCCACGGCCATGTGGCCACCTAGTGGGGTCCGAAAGAAACATACTGGGGGAACATGTACAGTGGACACAGCCGAAGGACATGGCCAACGGCCATGGCTGAAGGCCATAGCTAGGCCCCGGTAGTGTTTTAAAATATACAGTGGGCACTGCCGAAGTGGGCCCGAAAGACACGTACAGTTGCCACAGCCAGATGACCACCTAGTGGGTTCAAAAGAAATATATTGGGGGAACATGTTCAATGGGCAAACATTAAATAATGGCGGAGAGTTAGATCCCAGCTGGCACTGAACTACAAGAACCAGAATGCCTTGCTGTATCATCCTGGTACTTACCAGTGGGATTCAACCTTGCACACCTGAATCACATCTGCCTCCCTGACGATTGCTGAGGCATGAAAGTGCACTTGGAGGAGAACATCACTGGACTGTTAGCTGATTGCAGCTGGGACCCAGAGTTGCGCCCCAACCACCCCCTCCTTTGTCTGCACATTACAGGACCTGCAGTAGCGGCTCTGTAGTTATGTTTAAGTTGCTCAACTCCTAGAAAGAGCACTTTTTGGACGGCTTATAACTTTGGCGCCGTTTGATGATCTTCACCAAACTTTGAAAAGAAAGTATATGGCCCTACTCGTCCAGGGGGGGCAAAGTTTTGGGGGGCTCCCAAAATGTGTGGAAATGCTCATAGACACAATGGAAAAATAAATGTGCCCACACCTAAAGCCCAAACCTCTGGATGGATTTTCACCTAATTAGTGCTAGGAGCAGCGGCTTGATCTCGAAAGCGTGCTTTTGTAAATTTATTGTAAATCCATGTGGTAGTTTTTTTAGAAATTGCCAAAAAGTAGGTCACACAAAATTAATGATATCTGCTCCCAGCCTGCAGACTCATTTCCTGGTTCAGGGTCCGCGGACACGTGTGGGGCCATCAGGGGCCGATGTGACATCTGCTGACATTGTACGTGCCCACTGATAGGATGGTGGAAAACGAGAACTGCGTCATATTTATGGAAACGGTCGCAATGTTGGATCCGTGGACAACCGCTGGTGTCTGCGGATAGCGCAGTTAGGAAAAAGTGTGGAAAACACATTTGGGGTTATTTGATGGCCGAAATAGGTTCTGAAAAGTGTGGGGGAATGAAATAAAGTTGACATGGAGCTGTTTTTATAGGTGAGAAAAGGGTTTTCTGATGCCGCAGAGTACACGGTCACTTTTAGTGGACCTCATCTACGGGCGAATCTTGTATTTTGAAGGTGTACTGTAAGTTTATGGTTTAATTGTATTGTGGTGGTTGTGGCCAGTGGCCAGATTCTTGGGCAAATAATCTGGCCAATGGCCACATAAAGTATAGTAATATGTGTATAGTTATTATACTTAATATAGGGGGAATATACCGTATTTGTAATATTGTGGAATTATATAATTGAAATGTATATGGTATTTATGATAGTAGAACAATTGAGGATAATGCTCTTTGATGTCTCCTCCGCCTTATATACAGTCAACCATTGTATCCTCATTAAATGATTACATGATGCCTTTAGCATCATGGACTGGGCACTGCTGAGCTGTTTTCCTTACTAACCGCCCTTCCCAGCTGCAAGTGGTTTGTTTCTACTGTACCACCTCACGCTCTACTTGCAGTTTACCCCAGTCTTCTATCCTATGATTATGGCTCTTCATTATTAATTTCGTCCCTCAGGCTCAACTGATGTCCTTTTTCTTTCTCATTTCCAGTGTTATGTTAATGACACTCAGCTTTCCTGAAACTTCCCTCAACTAATTTCTTCTCCTTTTTTTTATCCCTGATTGTCTGACCACCATCCAGGCATTGTGTGCAGTTAACAATCTCTGTCTCAGTGCCACTAAGTTGGGCATCCTTCTTATTGTGACACTTGTGCCCTGTTTCCCCCCAACCCTCTGGCCGCCCTCTTTGGGCATTTGACTCTCACCATCCTGTGAGGACAAAAACATTGGGGTCATCTTTAACTCCTTAGTGCCAAGGATGAGGTATCTCGTCCTTAGCACTACATTTGCAGTGCCAAGGACGAGATACATCATCCTTTTTGGCACTTCACTAATCCAACCCCATGGCTATGTGAGGAGAAAGTTCCTCCTCATGGCCCGTGGGTTGGATTTCCTTCAGTTTCACATAAGCGTCCGTAATGCACACTGACGTGAAACTGAAAGTAAATTTCACAGCAGCAGCCATTTTCGGCTGCGGCAGTGAAAGAGAAGATATGTTTCCACCTTCTTCTCCCTCGCTGACTTATATTGCCACCTTTAATAGACTGATTGTAGAAGCAGGGTGGCCAGAAGATAAAAGAACCATGTTTTTTCATTGGGGCCTACGAGGAGACTCATCAACGACCGTCACGGATACATGCCATAGAGGCATATATAGGCAGCGGAGCAGTTGGTAATTACAAAGATCGAGATCTGGCAACAGAAATGGGACTTCCCTTATGCACAAAACCAACAACTGAAAAGGTAACTACTGTTGACGGTACAGAAATTGCTTCGGTACCAGTAACCCAATGCACAACAGAATTAACCTTTCTGTGTCAGGATGGACATCAAGAAGCAATCACGTTTGACCTCATCAAAGCTCCTCAGTTCCGGTTGATTTTAGGGATGCCATGGTTAGTAACTCACAATCCCCACATAGACTGGCGTGCAAAGAGACTGACCTTTTCCGACGAATGCGCCCACGCTTGCTACCCTAAATCTATACCACAGCCAAACCTGAAATCTGTTCAAGGAATAGCATCAGGGATTGCAAAACCAATGGACACCTTACCAAAAGAATATCAGGATTAACAAGATGTTTTTCAGAAGGAACAGGCTAACACATTACCGCCACACAGGGCCTATGACTGTCAGATTGACCCGATACCTGGCGCACAGGTTCCTTGTGGTCGAATTTATGTACTTACGGAAACCAAAAATCTCCACTTGAAGTCCTATCTGGATCAATACCTGGCTAATGGGTTTATCCGCCCATCAAAGTCACCAGCAGCCTCTCCCTTATTCTTCGTACCCAAGAAGGAAGGAGATTTGAGGACTTGCATCGATTACCACGCACTTAATCAAATCACAGTAAAAAAACGCTACCCTTTGCCCCTTATCCCAGAACTGTTGGACCAAGACAAGGATGCCCGAATCTACACGAAACTAGACCTCAGAGGAGCATACCACCTTGTATGTGTTAAGAAAGGGGATGAATGGAAAACCGCGTTTCTCACCAAGTATGGCCTGTACGAATATCAGGTAATGCCTTTCGGGCTGTGCAACGCTCCCGATATTTCATGAATGATGTATTACGGGAATTAATTGATGCCTGTGCTCTGGTCTATATTGACATCATCCTGGTGTATTCCCCCTCTGAAAGAGATCATGTGGAACATGTTCGCTCAGTCCTTGCAAAACTTCGCCAGCACAAACTGTATGCTAAACTCGAGAAATGCTTCTTCCATGTCAACGAAGTTGAGTTCCTCGGTTTTGTTTTGTTCTCTCGCCAAAGGGAGTCAAGATGGATTTACACAAAGTAGATGCCATCCTTAATTGGCCATCACCTTCTTCATTTAAAGGAACCCAACACATGCTCTGCTTTGCTAATTTTTATCGCCGATTTATTCCAGATTTCTCATGGATAGTCCACCCAATCACATCATTACTGAGGAAAAAACAACAAAAAATTCCAATGGACTGAATAGGCAGAACAGGCCTTTCAATAACTCAAGAAAAGATTCACCTTTGCGCAAATTTTACGACATCCTCGTCCTGATCTCCCCTATGTATCTACCCTATGTAGTGGAAACTGATGCTTCCAGCATAGCTATGGGAGCAGTTCTCTCTCAAAGAGATCCAGAGACAGGCCAATTACACCCCGTGGCCTTTTGCTCACATAAATTCTCACCACCAGAACTTAACTATGCAATTCCGGAAAAAGAATTGTTGGCAATAAAATCAGCCTTCAAAGCCTGGCGGCAGTATATATTAGGTGCCAGACATACCATCAAAGTAATCACAGATCACCGAAACCTTCAATACCTAAAGTCAGCAAAAGCCCAATTGTCACGACAGTTGCGGTGGGCTCTATTCTTCACAGAATACAATTACGTAATAACATACCGACCGGGAGTTCAGAATGGGAAGGCCAATGCCTTGTCTCGTATGGGTGTTTAAGAGAAAACGAACAGTACCCTGGACCCTGTTTCCATCATCCCAAGTGATAAACTACTGGGACTCACCACCACATTGACTCTGAGTGAACTTCAAGATAAGATTCAAACCTTAATGAACCCCGAGATCTTGCAGAAATGGAATTCCCAAAATGAACATCACACGGTTCTGGATGGATTACCCTACTTCACGGAACGACTATATCTACCAAGTAAAGATCTGCAAGAATTGGTCATGTCTGTTATCACGATTCCCTGATCGAAGGCCATCCCGAAATTGCTAAGACTGTAGCCACGGTTAAACAGAATTATTGGTGGCCAACCTGGCGTAAGGACATTGCTCGATTTGTTCTATCCTGTGGGATATGTGCACAGAATAAATCACAAAAACAGAAACCAGCTGGCCTCCTACAACCACTGGATATTCCACCGGCTCCCTGCCATACTCTTTCTCTTGATTTTATTATGGACTTACCTCCCTGTCAAGGTTTTAATACCATTCTGGTGGTTGTAGACCTGTTCTCTAAAATGGCACATTTCATTCCATTCAAAGGACTTCCTAACGTTACTGGTCTGGCAAAAGCATTTCATGAACAGATTATAAAACTGCATGGTTTCCCCTCATTCCTAATCTCAGATCGTGGAAGCCAATTTGTATCCAACTTCTGGAGGAAATGTTGTACCATGGCACAAATCGATGTTCGATTATCCACTAGCCATCCACTAGCCATCACCCACAAAGAGAAAGAACAAACCAGACATTACAACAGTATCTACGTTGCATGCTGCATCAAGTGGAAGAGAATTGGAAAGACTTGTCATGGATAGCGGAATACGGATACAATAACTCCATACACACCAGCACGGGACAAGGCCTGTTCTAAACAATATACGGAAGACATCCATGTACCTCTGAACTAGACTCCCCCACGACCTTGGAAATGCCAGTGGTAAAGACTCTACATACAAGCATAACCCAAGCCTTCAAAAGGGCAAATGAACATTTACTGCAAGCCAAAGACAGACAAAAGAAATTCTCGCACCGGCATCGAAAGAAAGCTCCCGATTACCAAGTTGGAGACAAAGTCTGTTTGGCATCAAAACATGTGCCCGCAAAAGGTACCCGGACCTTTCGTCCAAGATATCTAGGACCCTATACCATCGAATCGGTGATAAATCTGGTGGCCGTCAAGTTAGCCTTACTACCAAGCATGCAAATGTATCCAGTGTTCCATGTTTCACTTGTAAAACCTGTACAACCAGGAACCCCACCAAAACCTGTGCTAGTTGATTGAGAGCCTGAATTTGAAGTTAAAAACATCCTGGATTCGAAATGTACCAGATCTAAGCTATACTATTTAGTGGACTGGAAAGGGTACGGGCCTCAAGACAGAACTTGGGAACCAAATGAACATATTTACGCACACCACGTCTGATTAAGAGGTTTCACCTAGATAACCCCACCAAACCCGGACTGGAAAGGAAGGATACCATGAGAGGGGCCTTGGGGGGGGGGGTGCTGTCATGACCACTGTGAGGGGCCACAAGCAGGCTCCCACCAGAACCCTGAGGGCCTTACAACCACTGCAAAATGGCTCCTGGCGCCAGTCCTGGCGCCTTTGGCACCAGGCTCATATGTAGGAAGGAAGGGCTGTTCAAACTAGGTCCCAATTATGTACCTGGGCCTTTAAATCCAACATGGAAGCACCCACACAGTCTAGTTCTAAGATCCAAGCCATGCCGTCTAGTGTTTTGGGTGTGGCAGGCCTGGAACTACTTTCCCTGGTACTACTTTACCTGGGCTATATAAACCACACCCTGACTGCAGAACACACTTCAAGTTATTCTGCAAACCGCAGCGTGACGCTCACCGTGTCCAGCTCCTGGTCTTCAGTATCTTCCTGTAATCCTGCAAGAACAAGAACAAGATTATTCTGTCTTACCTGAGAAAACACCAGCCAGCACTCAGCATCTCAACTGGGATGCAATCTGTGGAAACCGAGAGAAGAAGAAACATCACTCACCTGTGAGTACTAGCTTAAGGACTTCCGGCGAACCACTACCACAGCTGCTGTTCGAACATTGCGACCTGCAATAACGAGAAAGGCAAAAACAATATTAGAACGCGTGCTTCCACAACATTGAATTCCATCAGTCTTACCTGAATTCCATCGCGCTATGCCGATCTTCCATCCGGAGCACCACAGCAACATCTGAAAAGAGACATTTTCAGGTTTGCTTTCAATATTAAACAACCGCATAGTGCTGTACTTACCTTAACGGATTCCAGGGGCCTGTTTTTAATCGCGCTCTCATCCACTCACAGCACCACAGCGGCCTGTGAGGAGAAGAAGAAGAAGACACAGGTTACTTAAAAGACAGTAAAGGCGCTGCGCTTCGCGCTTTCAATTACCTAGAAAACATGCCTCTCCATCCAGCACGCCAGCATCAAGACCTTCGCACCTGAAAAGAAGGAGATAAAGACATTAACAAATTCCCACCATAAACAAAACAAAGACTTACAATTAACAAACCTACCTGCCTACCAGAAGATTCGGGGTCACAGCAGGCCTGGGACCAAGGAAGGCGAACTGCACCAGTGAAGCAACTCGGGCAGCTCGCCAACAAACGTCAAGCGCCCCTGCACAAGAAACGCAGGAAGGATAGCTCACCCTACAAATAACTAAGATTCATTATTCAGCACTGGGCAACTACGCATCCAGGGTTCCAGATCTCAGAGCCTTCCAGGCGCCCCCGGGGATATCAGGTGAGCATAACAGATAGGTCCTACGGAGACTGTTGTCGGCAAGTCCCACAAAAACGTGGAAACAAATAAAGAAAAGGGATACTGGCAATGGTTGCCACTAGCCTTCAAATCACACCTGCCCGTGTTGAGTTGATGACATCGACATATTGTATTCCTGGAATATTCACAGGTTTGCACATTTATTTGGTGAAAATTATCTGTGGTCTAACATGGAACTACTTAGTATAATTGTCCTACAAGAAACCTGGTTAGTAGAAAACCTGCAGCTAGACGGGCAGGTAACAAAACAAAAACCTGCAACAATGGGCCGATTAGGCCGCCCCAAAGGTATCCTACTGATTTCAGTTAGTCCACCTTGGACTGTAGTGGAAATTCCCTGTGAATCTCCTTTGGTGCTGGTCGGGCAAATATCTAGAGCAAGCTTGACTTTTATCATCATAGATGTGTATGACCCCCACCACCCCATCTGGAGCTGCCACAAAAACGAATATGCAGACTGCAGGAAATGTAATAGTAAAATATCGAAACAAATATCCCCTATATGTTAGGGGAGACTTTAACGCAAACATAAATTTACTCGAGCCAGAAACACAACAATATGATATGATATGATATGGCATTTGTAACGCGTCTATACACAAGTGTTTCAAGGCGCGACGAGGCAGGGAGGGGGGAACAAGGGGAAGACAGACAACGATCCTACTAGGCCAGGTGTCATTCAGATCGCGCAAGTGCAGGGGTAGGGGGGAAGGGAAAAAGTGCAAGGGGAAGGGGAGGGGGGGAAGTGCTGAACAGGGTAAGTAGAATAAAAATAAATAAATAAATAAATAAATAGGGCCAGCTGGTGGCAAGTGCAAGGTAAGTGCAGACAAGTGCTGGGAGGGGGGAGCTGTAGGGATGCAGAGACAGTCCCGCAGTGCAGGGGTTGCCAGGGAGGCAGTTTAAGTGGAGAGTGGCTGGGCCAAGGACTGAGGTCGGTGAGAGTGGCCGAGGTGCAGGTTCAGTGCAGTTTCAGTGAAGAATTTAGCAGGGGAGAAGGGGAGAGAAAGCAGAAGCAAAGAGGAAGGTTTTGAGGTGCTTCCGGAACCGAAGATGGTTCGCCTCAAGTTTCAGGGATGCAGGAAGGCTGTTCCAGAGGGAGGCCCCTGCCGCAGAGAGAGAGATCTACCCCCAGCTCGTTGCTTCGAGAAACGGCTGACCCTGAGGGAGTTGGAGACAGATGAGCGAAGGGCTCGGGAAGGAAGATATTTAGGAAGAGAGAGTTGAAGGTATTTAGGCCCCAGCCCCAGAAGGCCTTGTGGACAATGCAGAGGGTTTTGAACCTAATCCTCGCAGCCACTGTGAGCCAGTGTAGAGATTTCAGTCCTGGAGAGATATGGTCCCTGGGCTTGAGGCCAAGGACAAGTCTCGCAGTCCTTTTCTGGATGAGTTGCAGAGGGCGGAGAGTGGAGGCAGGCAGATTAAGATAGAGGCTGTTACAGTAGTCCAGCTTCGAGAGAACCAGGGCTCTGGAGACCGTGAGCTTCTGGGGGAAGGAGAGGAAGGGAAGAATACCTCTGAGGAGGTGCAGCTGGTAGTGTGACTTCTTAGAGACGTCAGATATATGAGGAGAGAAGGAGAGTGTTGAGTCGAAGATGCCCCCTAGGTTTTTTGCCTTGCAAGTAGAAGCAGGAAGCGGGCCAAGAGAGGCTGGCCAGAGCGCTGCAGGGAAGGAGGGAGTGGGTGTGCCGATGAGTAGAATCTCAGTCTTACTGGCATTAAGGCAGAGGTCATTGGCGGCACACCATTCCTGGATAGCAGACAGACAGTCGGAGATGAGGGAAGGAGAGGAGGAGGCCGAGGGTAGCCTGAAAATGAGCTTGGTATCTTCCGCATAGCACTGAAAGTTGGGGCAGAGAGTGGCGATGCGGTGGGCAAAGAGTGCCAGATACTGGTTGAACAGCCAGGGAGAGAGATTAGATCCCTGGGGGACACCACAGGTAGAGAAAAAGATGTCAGAGAGGAAGGACCCCAGTTGGACCTGGGAGGGTCGATTGGAAAGGAAAGAGGTCAGCCACGCCAGAGCCTGACCAGTGATACCCAGGTTATCACGGAGACGGTTGAGCAGGATGGCATAGTTGACAGTGTCAAAGGCAGAAGAGAGATCGAGCAGAATGAGAACACACAGAGTGTTGGAGTCGAGGTTCGAGAGCAGGTCCTCACGGATGTTCAGGAGAGCAGTTTCCGTGCTTCTGGCAGCTCTGAAGCCAGATTGATGGTCATGAAGACTACCAACAGATTCAGCATGGAGGTTAAGCTCTCCAGGAGCTTGCCCAGGAAGGGAGTGATGGAGATTGGACGATAGTTAGCCGGGCAGGAGGGGTCGGACGAAGGTTTCTTAAGAAGAGGGTGCACAAGGGAGTGCTTAAGGGGGGATGGGAAGACTCCAGAGGGGAAGGAGTGGTTGCAAAAGTCAGCCAGGGCAGGAGCCAGTGAGTCGATGTGGTCCTTGATAGTTTTGGAGGAGCAGGGGTGAACCTGTTTAGACAAGACTTTCATAGATCGGACTTGTCTGGAAACCCTGTCAGCAGAAAAAAGGGGAAAGGCAGAGAAGGAGGGAGGAGGGGTGGCTGCAGAAGGGCCAGAGGAAGAGCCAGGAAGAGATGGAGGGAGGTGATAGGAGGAGAGTGTGGACAGGATGTCCTGAGTTTTAGAGATGAAGTGAGAGGCCAGTGCAGTGGGCCGGTGAGGGGACAGGAGAGGTAGAGACTGCAGGTGGGTTGGCAAGCTCCTTGCAGATTTTAAAGAGTTCGGCCGAGTTGTTAGATGCAGCAGAGATGCAGGCTTGGATAAGGGCTCTCTTCTTGGTGAGAAGGGAGAGACGGTATTGCCTTTGGAGCAGGCGGCAGGCTAGTTTGTCAGAGGATGTACTTGAAGCACGCCATTTCCTCTCTGCCACCCTGCACTTGCGTTTTAGGGTGACGAGATCCGAGTCATACCAGGAGTTACATTTGGCTTTGGGCTTCAGGCGGATTCTCATGACAGGGGCAAGGATATCAAGAGTATCAGATATAGCAGAGTGGAGCGTGGAGAGGGCTGTGTCAGGGTGGGAGTCAGCCGAAGGGGGAGAGGGGGGGCGAGAAGGTGGCAGCGAAAGCCTCAACTGACACGCGCTTCATGAGTCGGATGACCGAGAAGGTGGGTGGCAGTGAAGAGGGTGGCTTTGCCTGTGGGGTAGGGAGGGTGAGGTGGGAGGATAGGAGAAAGTGATCACTCCAGGAGAGAGGAGTGGAGAGAGGGACGGAGAGGGGAAGGTCAGAAGAGATCAGAGCATCAAGAGTGTGCCCTGCAGAATGGGTAGGCCCAGACGGGAGAATAGAGAGTGAGAGAGAGTCGCAGAGGTCATGAAAGAGTCCAGAGGGGGGACAGGAGGCATCCAGGTGGATGTTGAAGTCACCAAGGAAGAGGAGTTGAGTGGTTGAGGCCAGGAGTGAGGAGGAGAGGTCAGCCCACTCAGAGAGGAAGGAGGAAATTTGACCAGGTGGCCGATAGATAGTAGCCACTGTAAGGGAATGGCTAGGAGAGAGAGAGAGTCGGCAGACAAGACACTCAAAAGAGGAGTAGGTCTGCGTAGGAGGGACAGTGGCAGGAATCCACTCAGGGAAAATAAGGGCCACACCCTCCCTGCACGGTTGGGCCTGGGCATGGAGAGGATCTTGTAACCGTCAGGTAGGAGTGTGTCAAAGCTGGTGAGAGAGCTGGCCGTGAACCATGTCTCAGTGAGACCGAGGACATCCAGGTCCAGTTCCTCAAGAAGGCGACTGATATCAGAGGAATGTTTGATGGCAGAGCGAGAGTTAAGAGTGGCAATGTGGAGAAGGTTGCCATCCTTGAAGGACTTCCGGGGAGGGGTACAGATCAGAGGTAAGCCGTGCGGAGGTGTAGAAGAGGGAAGTGAAGAAGGAGCAAGAGAGGGGGCAGGGAGGGAGGGTAGAGGCAAGGTAGCCGAGGACAGAGGAGGGGGGACAGCAGGAGAGGAAAGGAAGTTGATGAGGCGTGGGAAGCGTCTATCAAAGAGGTGAAGGTTGGCCTGAGGGCCTTGGACCAAGACGGTCCCATTAGCGTAGACATTAATGATGGCCTGAGAGGAGCCAGTCCCAATAATCAATACAAACAAAAGAGAGCTACTAGCCCATGGCACAACATGATTGACACACATGAACTAACCTGCCTTAACGGACTCTGTACGGAGGATAAGCAAAGATCATTTACACGTGTCAGTGGGAAGAGTGCATCGACCCTTGAGTATGTGTTTGTAAATTCCATCTGACTAAAACTGGTGTTGGACATGGGGATGGTAGCGTGCGATGAGAGCGACCACCTACCTCTGTGCGTGCTGTTTAAGAGCTTGGGTAAAACATCCTGTACAAAAACCTATGACAAGTCTGGTGATATATTTCTGAATAATGCTCATAATCGTATTCAGTGGCACCCTTGAATCTGGCTAAAGGCAAGGTTGTTAGCAAACAACTAATCCCGGACATTTGCCAAGATGCTGGCAATAATGGAAAAAAGATAAGTGAAGCATTTTCGGCCATGATAGAACAGATTAAGAACACAGTAGCCTCCACACGGGACTATAAGACAACACAGGAACGCACAAATAAAATAATAAATAAACTGAACAATTTTTATTGTAAGATCAACCAGGCGAAAACACAGCTCTGTCCCACCATCTCCACTCTAATTACCGCAACCAGATGGAGTCACGACGACGTCGAAGTAGATAAAAAAATCAAAGAAGCTAAAATGCTCTACACACAATGGCTGCGACAATACAAAAAAAGCTGTGAAAATGAGCGATAGCTAAACATTGCCCATTTAGCAACGATCAACAACACGATAGCCATATGGCAAAAAATAAGAGCAAGCAAAAAGAGTGTGTTGCCGATAAATTGTGTCCCCGAAGAAATATGGGCTGAATACATAACAAATACTCTGGGTTCTGGCGATGAAAATAAAACAGTAATAGAAATCCCAGATATCCCATGGATATGCAAAGCTTCCCACTCAGACATAAGAGCGATAATTGAAAAACGTAACAGCTCACGAGCATGTGGCCCTGAAGGGATAATCAATGGTGTTTTGAGGATGTTGGCGGAGACATGGGCAGAAGCGTTGCGGCTCCTCTACATGGAAATTGGGAAGTCTGGAATCCTCCCAGTAATATGGAGAGAGAGAGACACATTCTGCCGGTATATAAGAAGGGGCAGCCTAGCGATCCCCACAACATACTCGCACTTGTGTCTTCAATTGAGTATGCCTGGTTATGTAGAAAAACAAAAGTATATGGTGCTTTCATAGATTTTAGCGCCGCTTTTGATACAATCATAAGAAACAAACTCTGGTGGAAATTAACGGCATGGAAAATCCCCCAGGGTCTTCTGAGGATGCTAATGTTATTACACTCTGATAACAGTGTGAAACTGCGTCTGAATGCTATTGGCCAACTCTCTGTATCCATCCCCACTTACAGAGGGGTAAAAAAGGGATGTATTGTTGCTGCCACTTTATTTAATTTGTACCTGGCCAACCTTGCAATGAACTTTCATAGAAGCATGCTATGTCCTGTTAAAGTTGGCACAGAGCGAATACGTTGGCTGGGATACGCAGATGATTTGCTTCTACTGGATTATACACCAAAGGGGCTACAAAGTCTAATTAATGGTCTTGGTGTTTTTGCTAAACAGAATGGACTCCGAGTTAACACTGAAAAGAGTAAAATAATGGTCTTCTCGGGAAGCCGCAAAAAAACGGTCAACATGAGTTGGTCTCTGTATGAGGAAAAACTTGAGCTGGTAAATTCTTATACCTATTTAGGACATTTAGTAGATGAGAAACTAATTTGGAAGTTGCACTGGGACAAAACCAAGTTCAAATGTTGGAAGTTAGGACTGGTAGTGAGCGCCTTCATTGGAAGGAATGGCGACTTGTCAGTGAAGACAGTCCTACTCCTGTACTCAATGAAAATCATACCTGTCTTAGCATATGGAATCGAGATATGGGGGCACAGTTTAATATTATAGTTAAAAAGATTTGAAGGAAAAATATTACATAGGCTGTTTTGCATGCCGCAATCTGTACCTGTGGAATTTCCTTATCTGGAATATGAATTAACATGCATTTTATCTATTTTTAGTACTCGATCTTTTTTGTGCTCAGTTGATTCAATGACATTCCACAACAGAAAAATAATGGTAGATTACGTCAAGGTTTTTCTGAGCCTAAAAAATGACATACGGATTGGTGTGTGCGGGAAACATATTTATTGTCTTTAACAAATGGAAGGGTGGATGTGATATTGAGATGTCTGCGAATAACACAAAGAGGATAAAATATTGGCTCAAAAAGAAAACCACTTCATTTGATCGAGATAACAATGTGGTACAACTATCAAGCAAAGCCCATAATGGACCTTTTATTCGGTACATACACTCTCGAAGTAGCCCTCCTAAATAAATCACGGCTTTTCCTGAGTTATGGGTAATAAGACAGTACATATTTTTAAAGATCAATAAAAGTAAGTCTCTAGAAACTGAAGGTGCACGGAAAGGCATTAAATGTAGTGAGCAGTATTGCCGGCTGTTTGGAGAAGAAACAATCGAATCACTTGAGCACATTTGACAAGATGCGACAGTCTTATCCATATTAGAAAACGAATTTTGAGATGCTATAATAATTTTCTTAATTGCAGGAAACCTGCACTTTTGTGGCAAATGTTTATGGATGGGGATAATCAGAATTCTATTTATTTTATGGTCAAATTTTACCTGAAATGTGTTGAGATATTTGCACTTTACAAATTATGAAGGGACAGTGCCTCCAATTAATATCGTAATTAAATGGGTTCATTGCCAACGGCGGAAGATTATGGAAATTCATTTTAACTTTAATGTCTTTGTTTTATGTGTGTACTCATGTCTTTTAATGTATTATATGCATATAGCTTTTTATCATATATTGTTAACATTGTTTTATATTGTATATACAAAGCATATATCCTGTATGTATATTAATACATTGAAATTGTTACAGCTTTTCCACACCAGGGAGCCCCGGCAGTGTGCCAATACCTCCCTGGAAGGAAAAGCTGTAATGCAACCCAGCCAAAACTCCAGGAAGGTTGGAGGTGATGTCCCTGGCCTTGGGCATCTGTCTCCCATGTGGGTCTACCATCTCCAAGCACAGCGATAGTCCTAGGGAGCCCCAGCAGGGTCCTCATTTTTCCCAGAGGGAGAAGCTGTACCGCAGGCCAGCCAGAGCTCCAAGATAGTCGAGGGGGGTTATGTCCCCAGCCTTGGGCGGCTGCCTCCTATGTGGGTTAACCATCCCAAGTTCAGCGGCAGTCGCAGGGAGCAACAGGAGGTTCCCCATCCCTTCACATAGGGAAATTCTGTAATGTATCCCAGCCAGAGCTCCAGAATGGTTGGGGTTGATGTCGCTGGCCTTGGGTGGCTATCCCTCATGTGGGTTGACCATCCACAAGCCCAGCAGAGGCTCCAAGGAGCCTCGGCAGGGTCCCCGTCCTTTCCCAGAGGGAGAAGCTGTAAAGCTGGCAGCCAGAGCTCCAGGATAGTCAGGGGTAAGATCCCCGGTCTTGGGCAGCTGTCTCCCATATGTGGCGACCATCCCCAAGTGCAGCAGCTGTCCCAGGGAGGCCCGGCAAAGTCCACATCCCTTCCCCAGGGGAAATTCTGTAACGCGGACCAGCCAGCGCTCCAGGATTTGTCGGGGGTGATGTCCCTGGCCTTGGGTGGCTGTCTCCCATGAGGGCCGACCGTACCAATGTCCAGTGACAGTTCTGACAGAGTCCCCATTCTTCCCCGGACGGAAATTCTGTAACGCAGCCCAGCCAGCACTCCAGGATTTGTCGGGGGTGATGTTCCAGGCCTTGGGCACCCGTCTCCCACGTGGTTCGACCATCCCCAAGCACAGGGGCAGTTCCAGGGTGCCCCGGCAGGCTCCCCATCCATTCCCAGAGGGAAATTCAGCAACCATCCATTTGGGGTGGGGGGAGAGGGCCCCCTTTCCACTACAAACATCCATGGTGGTTTAGTGTCCCCCTACCCCGCACCAAAAATATTTTTATTTTTGTGTTTATTTTTGTTTTGTCCCTTCCCTAGGGGCAAATGGGCACATTAGTGTGCCCCTCTGCCCCCAGGTTGGGCACAATGTACTGCCCCAAGCTTTGGGGGAGTGTAGGGCAGAGGGCTGCTTACATAACCCCCTCATCCCCCCACTTCAAAACAGATCCCTGGTGGTCTAGTGGCATGCTTCAAGGAAGGTGTCGTTGGAAAGGGGAGCTCTCCCCTTTCCAAGGACGGACACCTCCCTCGATCTAAACAACACAATAATGTCGGAGATTGAGGGAGAGAAAGGTCGAAACATACCTTCTCTTTCACCGCTGCAGCTGAAAATGGCTGCAGCTGTGAAATTTCCTTTCAGTTTCATGTCAGCGTGCATTACGCACGCTGATGGGAAACCAAAGGAAATCCAACCCCCGGGCCATGAGAAGGATCCTCCTCCTCACATAGCCAGGGGGTTGGATTTCACATTTGTGCGATCACTGCTTTGTGTTCTGTTCTTGATGGTCGTGCAGATTAAGATACCTCCGTCCCCAAGTACCACACTGATAGAAAATAAATCACTACCAATGCAATCTTTGAGGCCACAGGTGTAGAAAGCCGTAAAGCTGGAACCAGGGACACCAGAAGGACCCCCTGACCACTGTAAAGCAATGAATGATTAGGTCAAACAGTAGCAATGGATAACAGTGCAATATACCAAAAGCAATGCGCTAAAGGCTTACCCAAATGTGATGGTCAGAAAGCCTTGAAGGGGTAGGGAGAGTAGGAGGGGCCGATGGCAGCACTCTGGGTGGAAAAACACCTGAGCCAAACAGGCAGTACTGTGGATGATCCGTGAGCCATCCAATAAACAATCCAAGGTCAGTAGCCAGAAGAAAACACCAAAGTCCAAAGTTCCAGAAGCCAAAATAACAAAGCCAAGGGTCGTAATACCGGAAGAACAACAGTTCGACTTAACTGCAGGGAAGAGCAAAGCAATCCTTAGAACGTTCCGTAGTCAAGAAATCCGAAAATCCAAAGTGATCAAAAAACACTGTGCAGCACTCCAACGAAGCAGCTGTGAAGCGTTCACTTCGCGTTTCCCTTGCCTTTTGACTGTTTGAAATGGTCACGTGACACGAGTCACAAGGGAACGTGGAACCGCGTCATGTGACCCTCGCTGTGAAAGGAGACAGCCGCCGGCGTTTGGTCACATGACCGGAGGCACTTTGTGTGCCTGTGTCGGAGCACTGCCGTATGTTCGTAGAGTGCCTCCGTGCCCTCATAGACCAGCGCTGCTTAGGATATAAGCGCCAAGGTAAATGCTAATGTAGAAAAGACCGTAGCCTGGATGTTGGCTGCCAGAGAGTGTGTGCATGGTTGCGTGCATGGTGGCGAGGGCTGTGGGGAACTTGAGGGATGACACGTGTGGGACCGGGGGGAATGGTGCTATATGCGGGTCTGGGATGTGGCCAATGCGAGCCTGGGAGGAGGCGTGACAGTGGGAGAAGGCGTGACACTTTGCTTCGATCTCACAAAGTTAAGTGCCAAAAAGGACCAGCTATCTCGTCCTTGGCACTGCAAACGTAGTGCTGAGGACGAGATAGCTTGTCCTTGGCACTTAAGGGGTTAAACACTATGACTTTTTTCTTGCCTCCTTTGCGTGCATTTGGATGAATAGACATTCCACCACAAAGTCAGAGAAATGCACTGACACTTAGGCAGTAAATGTCGTATTTTGTCCTTCTTTTTTGCATCTTCTGTTTTCCCATGTTATATTTTTGTGTTCAGCCGTTCAGAACGTTGGGTCTTACAATGTTAGTAACAACAAACATGCATCTCAAATTATTTGTGCTTCTATGACAAGAGTTAAGTGGGATATTATTAATCCAAATGTCATCCCAGACAAATGTGACAATGTGCATCACCACACAGAGGACAACATGTGATTTCACCACATGAGGGCAGAGGGGAAAGAGAAATCAACTGACCCATTTTGTTTGTTCACTAATCCCTTATGCAACAGCCACACCTAGGTTGTTTTTACTCCAAGAGTTGCCACTAAATGAGGCAATATGCATAGTTCCCCTGGCTTTACGCAGAGTGCGAGGCACTGGCCCGCCAAATAAGGTAAACATTCAGTGATGCGCAGTTAACACAACAGTATATGATAACAAATATGTCCCGGAAGAAATGATTACGGAAGAAAATGGGTTGAGTAATCATATACAAATGTATCGACAGAGGGGGAAGAGGCAGATAACTGAAGAATGGGAAAGGTTCTCCAGGAAGAGTGGGTTCTTTCTAAAACTGTCTGCCAACTCCAAACGCTTTAATGACAGAGGGCAGAACCAGTCTCATTGTGGAAATAGGCCTGGATTGCAAGTGCCAGGCGTCGTCTATTACAAAGCAAGATGGGTCGCAGGATCAACTGACTGCATGGCAGATGGGTTGATCAGACTAAGCGATGATCTGCTTCAAAAGATAAATATGACTTGTTCTTCTACATGGGGTAGTTATGCCAAGAGTCTAACGTGGATAAATCAGCATGACCTTCCAATAAAGATCATGAAACGTACACGTTTTTCCTTATGTTTCAGAAGCAATGGCAAAAATGTTCTAGGAGCATACATGAATTGCAAAAAGACTCTTTACCTTCTCGACCTCCGAGGGGCACCGCAGCGCTCATGGACATTAATTGAGTGTGTGGGGACTCCTGTATACCCAGGTGCCCACCATCCTGGGGTGGGTGGCACTCAATGACCATGTTGCAAGCTCCTGTGTTGGTGGTACCTGACATCAATGTTATCGCCATCTGCAAGCATACATATTGAAGCCTATCCATATACTTCACCAGTGGGCCTGCCGATCTCTCGGCCTACGTTGGCCACACTGCAGCATTTACCTGTCCCAAGAATCAAAGGACAAGCTTGATGCGATACCGTAAGAATATGGACTGTTTAACAAAGCTGAAACATTTTTCACCTGTCTTCTCCCTCCAGGGCTGCAAGCAGCAGCCAATGCCAAATGCCTGCAAATAACCAGATGCGAGTTAATTCAACTGGCCAATTGTACAGAGAATGAGCTGAATGCAGCAAGTGAAGCACTTAGAGTAATAAAGATAATAAGGTTGGAAAATAGGTATATTTTAGACCTCTTGACTACCATCAAGGGTAGGGGTCTGTGCAAAAATAGGCATTTCTTGCTGCACTTAAATACCTCCAAAGGGTGCAGAAAATTGAATCCTTGCAAGGGCAAAAAACACCCTGCACACTTTGTGCACCACCATGGAAGAGGAATGCAGGGTGCAGGAAGATGACTGGTTGTTGTTTTCATAGGTGCCCTCATGGATGAGTAACCTCTTGAAAGTATTGCTCCCTTTTATTATCCTACTAATGGTTATTTTCTGCACCTGCCAATTAGCACTGGGATGCTCCAAGACAATGATGGCTAAAACAATGGCCATGATGTCTCTCACATTTAAACCTATGATTGGCAGTGCCCTGCAGAAGAATGCCGTAACCAAACTGCCCCACAGATTCGCGAGGAAAAGCCTTGCATGGTTAAAATATGTAACCCAATCGGTCCCCCAGAAACTTTGCTTGAGTGCCCTGATGATACTGAGAATTATTTTGAATGTGATGTCGATCCTGCGGGACACGGGGACTACTGTTTTTTAACATGCAACCCAGAAGAATATAAAATAGATAGTAGCAATATTTTTAAAGTGTGTGTGCCCAATACTCCCTTTTATAAAATGATGGAGAAATGTGGAGTGGTTGAAATATCAACTAGAGGAAGGAATATAAATATGCAAGTGCAACGTCAGAAACGTAGGAGGAAATACAAAGTACGTGAACAATACTGAAGTGGGCATCTCTGCCATTTTAATTGCATTAGGTTTAGGCTTTACCATTAGTAAGCTGCATTTCCACCATCTTTTATTGCGTTTTCGTGCTTTATGGTCATCAAATAGAATTGAGGCCTAGTTGTGGCCTAGTGCACACCGCTGTTATGCTCAAAACTGAATTTGATTTTATTCCTGCAGCAATTCAAGAGAACCGTCAAGCTACGGAATATGGCCAGGCAGCACAAATATCAGCTATTATTGTATGAGTTGGGCATCTGGTACACTTTTCATGGGATAATTTGTGGGCATGCAAGCACACAATGAAATCACAGATTTTGGCCTTAGCACACTTTAAAGACTGAAGGGGGGTTTCTGTATTCCTGCCCTCTATATGGCAGAGTAGAAGCACAGAGCACCCCAGCCAAGATTCTCTATGCGGTCGCAATGGACGAACAATCAAGGCTTAAGCTCTGAGGAGGTGATGCAGGCAGGTTCTTAAGTACAGTGTAGTCCCCAAGCCCCCACAAAGGAATGTCCACACACTATGTTATGTGATAACACTGTTCGTTATATAAATAAGGTTCAATATATATACACAATCAATAAAACACTTTGTACTTTGGTAATTAAATCTAATATGGCAAATATATACAATATCTATGTGGTACCAACTGCTGACAGTTCTAATGGCATACAAATCAAATAGTAATGTGAATCAACATCATACATAGGAAGGAAGACAAATTAGGTTAAACAATGGCAGAATAGTTGATCCCACTACCATGAAACAGTTCTGTATGAGGATCCCTCCACCTGGGCAACCTGTAAGTAAAGTGCATGAACAAGCCAAGTCCATATATGTTTAAGATAATCTTGTTTCCTGTTAAAATGTTCTACTACCCCAATGTACCTGAGTTTGGCAGAGTTCTTTTGATGGTTCGTCGACGGGCCCTTCTTGTGTGGACTCCCTTTAAAGAAGGAGCCACGGATCGTCGAGATACATACGAAAAAGTTGAACACTGTTGTCGAGGGAGCAGCTTCGACATTTGCGGTGCTCGTCGATGATCTGTCGTGGACGCCCTGGGAAGACAAGGCATGCAGTGCACCTCAATGACATGAGTTTGTTGCCGCAAAGCAAGCTGATGAAGAATGTAGGCCCAGCAAGGTTGTCCAGCGTCGGCGATTGGGACTCGACCATGGCTGGCTTTCAGATCTTCGTTGGTGTCTTTGTGGACTTTTGGTGGCAGGAAACCCAACAGCAGATTCTCCTCGGTCGTCAACGACCTTGACTTTCTGCGGCAGGACAATGCATTCGACGTTAATGGCAAGAGAGTCCTTGTTTCAAATGCTCTTTGGCAATGGAGCGTTGCAGCTCCGGTCGATGAGGTTACATCGGTCCTCCGAACCTCAGTCGACGGTGATGGTGGTCGACGGCCTCAACGTCCTGGTGCTTTACTTCAGTGTCTCCCGGTGGACCGCGTCTCCCGTCGACAGCTGTTTGGGACTGACTTACAGGGCGCCATGATGAAGATTAGCTTCTGCACAATGTTACCTCATAGCTCGGGGGAGGTCTCCTAAACAGGCCCTTTCTTGGATCAGTCCTTGACAGAAACAGCAGCTTTCAGATTGGTCGAAGGAAGGCAGCAGCAATTCTACTTCTTCCAGCGGGCTTCAAGGATAAGCAGCTTCAAGTTACAACTTCAGCTTCTGAACAAGTCTTGTAAGTGAGAGGTCCCCAGATATACTGTTCTGTCGCTCATTCACACCGCTGAGCCAGGCTCAGGCAGCCAATCATTCAGAGGGGCATTCATGCAGGCAGGCAGCCAATCAGGGTCACAGTGCATTCAGGCCATTCACTTCCACCCGGACATCCATAGCAAGGAATGTGGACTGGGGCAAGCACCCAGCCTTTCGGACAGGCTGTTTTACACAGATACCAGATACCCATAACATGAAGTACAGATTGGTCACACACTCTATTCACCCTGGTCCCACCCCAAGGGTATAGCCACAACATACAGTCATTGGGAAGGCTCCAGCCACTCTGGCCTGGACTTCCCCACAATACCATATATGGAACTTCCACCCAACAGCCAGTCAGGGGAAGGGACAGAGTCAGGGCTTCCCAAGACTTTGGGAAAACAAGGTAACAGGTGATAGAAACCAAGAGGCCACAGGCCATCTTGTCTTCTATCAGGAATCCACTGATTCCTATGGCAGGGCCTAGGTATCCCAAAATGTAGGATTCTCAGAGCACCTGTCAAATTCAGCATGGAGCTGCCACCAGCCCATACCTGCGGGCCACACACAAGTGCCCAAAAACATCCACTAGGGGTACAGGGGTGTATCCCCACCCATGAGTGCCATCCATAAGAGTATCCAGAGGGTCTCTGTTCAACACAACCAAAAAGAGAAAGAGCTGCACTCCCAGGAGTCCCACATGAACTCTTATGCAGAAAACAACACAGAACACACATGATAAGGGAGTACAAGAAAGGACATGAAGGCCCTGTCCCTCCAATGCATTTCCAGCACCCCAAACACACGCAGACACAAATGCGATCGTAACACAGGGATTTATTTAGTTTATTGCTGGGGATGGCAGATTTTGGTATTCCTGCTGACTGAGCATGATTAGGTCACCTTCTGGGGGATTGAGAAAATGTACTAATTAGCACAGAGCAATTTCTGCTGACTTAGGTTTTATATAGGTAGGAGCCAATAGGATGCTTGGAATGCAGTGACAAATAATGTTGAGATTATATGCGAATATATACAATTTTGTTGTTTTTGTCTTTAAATACTACTGACTAATGAGGGCGTGGAGAGTTCTCAGCTTTTCGGTCATACGCAACTGATTGACCTCTCCCCGTCATTCATTCTTTGTAATAAACATGTGTTTTGTCGCAACTCATGCTTCTCATTATTGTTTCCTGGAGATTACTAAGGGTCTTCCTTTTCACCAGCAAGGGCGGTCCATTTATTCTTTTTAACTCCTCACACCTGCCAACCATACAAATATTCTGCAAACTGTGACGCTGTTCTTCCTGGTTTCAGTAACAGTGGATTAATCTGAAAGCCAAACAGGGTCCTAATCACATTACTGTAGGACTCATTGTCACACCACTGTGTAGACAGTTGGGGTGCACATACACACATACAATGTCTCTCTGTCATGGCCACAGCCCCCAGAACACAAAAACCACACCATCAAGTGATGGGGGCACAGGGGCCCTGGCTCGACTCAGTCCTGGTGCCTTTGGTGCCAGGCTCATATGGAGATGTGAGCAGGAACACTTTATTTCAGTGCAAGAGTGTTTTTACTTTATTTTAGTGCAGGAGTGATTTTATTTTACAAGAACTTTCCAGGAGCTGAAAGCCTTTATTCCAGATAACATCCTCATGTGCTGACTCATCCGGTGTGGCTCCCTAGGCATGGTCTTCATGTGCTGACTCATCGGATGTGGCAGGGTGTGGCAGGCAGGCTGAACCTGGTGGTCATGGCTTCAGAAGGTCAGCTATATAGACTGCTCCATCCTTAAAGCTGGTGCTTCGCGTTTCTGTGCACTCGCGTGCAACATGACGCTCACCGCCGCTTGGACCAGTTTAATTACCTTTGAAACCAGGCATTCTCCTGCATACTCAACTCCAGGATACCGCTGCTTCAACGCTTCATCTGCAGACTCATCTCCTGACATCCAGTGATCTTGATCCTGATGCCGCAGCACCGCACTCCGCATCCACAAACTCAGACCCTATGAAGAAGAAAGCCAAGGTTAGAACATCCGTCCTAGGGCTGCACTACATTTGAACCCTGTGTGCCCCCTAGTTAACAATTTACCAGCTACTGTACCGCTGCAGCTTCATTCCTCATTCCCTCCGTCTGTCGCCTCGAGCTCCGCAGCTTCTGCCGGGCCGGCAACATCACCTGCAAGGGAATAAAGCAAAAGAGCAAATATCAAAAGTGGAATGGACAGCAATACAAGACACCAAACTTTACAATACAACAAAAACAGACAGGGAAAGAAAGGCAAACAGGACAATTACCTGAAGTATAGTGGCTTAGTCGCAGCAGGACTGGACTACCACGTGCAAGGGACCAATGAAGGAACTCGGTCCAGATCATACAAGCGCCCCTGCAAGAAGCAGCCGGACAGAGTGCTCGCCAAAACTAATCAACAGGTGAGCTTTCTAGGGACAGCGCATCCCACGGGCACCACAGTTTGGGAGAAGGGGTGTGGAAGGGGATCAGGCACACAATCTGGCATACTCATGCCCCCTATTCTCCACGCAGCAGCAGTCCCGAGCAGCATCACCTATTACCACTAGTCACCACATAAGCACAGAGGGCGAAGTCAGACACGAGCGACCACACCCCCGGGTGGGCTGCAACCATTCCCCAACGCCTCTGCAGAGACCAGGTGAGTGTAACAGAAAGCAAAGCCTCTTCGAATCTATGCCTGGGCATTATGGAAACTTCTGAAACTGAGCAGTTGGCGTAACACTCTGATATCACGTTGTTCATTGTCTGTCCATGTTGATCACAGTGCACCCCTTATGATGGAGGTACATACTCAAGTGTGCATACGTATGTGCCATTGGTCACCACGGGTCACCCCATTCATATGCTCTCTCTGTCACAGACATGCGCTGGCTGCTGCGCAAATGGAGGCATACTCACTTACATGAGGACCTGCAACTCAACCTCTCTGCCCTGGTCTCTCTCAAGTCCTCTCTTGAATGAGCGAAAAAAAAGGCAATTCTACCTCAGCCTCATTGACTCTCGCTCCAACCATCCTCGCAGGCTATAGGGCACCCTAAACTAAATTCTCACTCCTGCTAAACCCATGACTATCAACTTCCCAGAGGTTAAAAATTTGATTTTTTTGGTGTAAGTTGAATTTAGTAAATCAATCGCATATATATATTTTCCAACTGCGACACACTGAAAGCTTTTCTTTTCACTGGATCCAGCTCTGCTAAAATGTGTTGTGGAATCATCCATAGTCCATGCATTCTTATGCATATACGTTGGTGCATCAAGGCAATCTATTCACTACATAACTAGCCTTTAAGAATACTTTGTCTACTTGCATTACTGCATCTGTACAATTGTAAAATGATCTTCTCCATTATTTCTGTAGCATGAGCATCTTCATCTTGAGCCCGAAATGTTGCTCATCTTTAACACCTCCTCCTTTGTTTCTATAGAATGTCTATACTCTTCAGCCTCTGATATGATATGATATGATATGCCATTTATAACGCGCCTATACACAGGTGTTTCAAGGCGCAATGAGGCAAGGGAGGGGGAACAAAGGGAAGAACAGACAACGATATTACTATGCCAGGTGTCATTCAGATCGCGCAAGTGCATGGGAAGGGGGGAGGGGGAGGAAAGAGCGAGGGGCAAGGGATAGGGGAAAGAGCAGTACATGGGATAGTAGTTTTGAGTGCATCTGCTCCTCTTTTCTGTGATGTCACTAATCTTTTGGTCAATTTTCACACTTCCTCCGGAATTCCATTCAATTGGCCATCATATTGTTGTGAATGCATGTATGGCTTCCTCAATGGAAGCCAAGGTTCTATCCGGTATTTTCACTGGCACTGCATGTGTCTCACACTCTGGCTCCCAACATATAGGCAGCATGGGGGAGGAGCTTTGGGTGGAGGCACTTGGCTCCACCTCTACACTCCCCCCTCTGGGCGATTCATCGACCACTCTCTCATCAACCTTCACATATAGACATCCTCATCTGAAGAAATGCTTCTTTGGGACCCATATTTTTATGACTACGTTCACGCATCCTGCTGATTTTGATTTCACATGCTCATCCTTATTCCAGGACATAAACATGCATTGTTCACTTGATTTCAGTAGATCCATTTCCCCACATACTTCTTGTGGTTCTTCGGGGACAGGAACTTCATTCCTTCAAGTGCATGAATGCTGGCCTTCACGTAGTTTCTAATTTCTTTATCTGTCAGTTCATAAGTCTTCCATCATGATTCAACATCATTCGTGATCTTCATTACTACTGCCTTCTTTGGAGTTTTCTTGCACTGTGCGATGATTATCCTGATCATACAAAATCCAAGCAATACCATCACTATCAGGGCTCCAAGGAATTTGAACATATCTGCCATCAATTGTGGGACCCACGGGAAGCTTAATCCAAACCAATTTTCATCAGCAATGTCTTCCACTTCGTCTATCATCTGGATGTGTAACTTCGTCAGCATCGTTATGGCCTCTGTCAAGGTGCCATTCTCGTCATCATGAGAAGGTATGAATGTGCAACATGATTCTCCAATTTTGGCACAAACACCACCATCCATAGCTGTGTTCATGTCCAGGATATATCTATTCTGAAGAATCATCAGTCGTATGGCTCTCAGCTCCTCCTTTATTGCATTGAATCCCTTTATGGTAGTGTTAATCATCTGCAGGAATTCGCATCTGGTTATCTGTAACCACTTTGTATTTGCTGCCATCTGAATCCTGGGCGTGAAGATTATCATGAATATCAATGAAGTCTGGCTGAACAATCTGTGCTCATATGGGATAGAATCAAACGCTTCTATTGACTTGGCTGAGAAATAGTTCTTATTTATTTTATTCATTTTCATTTATTACACGCCCAGAACCTTAGGTATCATGGCAAAGTTACGGACAGTTTTTAAAAATTCTTGTACACAATAACAATAAAGAGCAAACACAAAGGTACAACAGTGCATATAACAGAGTACATTGGTGAAGTGATAGGTCGGCTGGAGTTATGTTGAGTAACGGAAATGGGTGGGCTGGGTCATCAATATTTGATGAATAGCCATGTTTTCAGTGATTTTTTGAAATTGGCCAAGGTTTCTTCCTTTTTTATTCTGAGTGTAAGGAGTTCCAGATGGTGGGGGCCAAGCCTCTAAAGCTGTTCCCCCCTGCTTTAGCACTTTTGTGCTGCTGTATTTCCAATAAAGACTTGTTGTTGGATCTGATTGTTCTGTTAGTAGCTTTTTTCTTTATGGTGTTCCTAAGGTAGATGGGGGCTTTGTTGGTGATACATTTATAAACAAAGCATAGTGAGTTGAACATGATTCTGGCTTTGATAGGCAACCAGTGATTTTCTCTTCTTATAGTGGAAATGTGGTCTAATTGTTTAATGCCTAGAGCCGCTCTAAGTGCTTTATTCTGCAACAGTTGTAACTTACTTATGTTGGTGTTAGAAGTTCCTAGAAAAATAATGTTACAATAGTCTAACTTTGTAAGAATCAGCGCTCTGGCTAGGGTTATACAGTTTGTGGGTGTGAGGTGTTGGCGGCTAAGCGAAATGAGTTTAGCAGTATATGCTGTTGAATATGAGAGTGCTGATATGTGTTTGCACATGGTGGGGTTAGCATCTAGGTAGACACCAAGCATTTTTCCATGCTTTGAAACTGGTATTGACGTCCCATCAATATTGATGTGAGTGAAGTCAGTGTGGAGGGAGCCTATTCTAGATTGGGTGCCAATGATGAGGATCTCAGTCTTCTCGTCATTAAGACAGAGACTATTCAGCGTCATCCAATTTTGAATAATGGTATACATTTTATTAATAGTTTGGGTGTCTGGTATGTAGTCTCCAGTGATGGGGATGAGGATCTGGGTGTCATCTGCAAAATTTGTGTAGATGACACCCATATCATCTAGGGCTGAGAAAATATGTTTGGTATAGGCATTGTATAGGGTAGGGGAGATGCATGATCCTTGGGGTACTCCTATAGGTACCGCTATGGGATCAGCTGCTTCTTTCCCAATGGTGACTCTAGATATTCGAGCAGCAAGGGAAGATTTGATCCATAGGGTGGCCTCCATTAAGAAACTGAAGTCTTTGGTTAATGTGTTACAGAGTTTGTCGTGGTCAACCAGGTCAAACGCTGCTGAGAGGTCCAGCAGTAGCCAAATAGCCATTTTTCCTGAACCTTTGATGGAGTCTATTTGTGTTTTGAGATCGGTGAGAGTGGTTTCAGTGCTATGGTCTGGTCTAAACCCTGATTTTCTAGCTCCTAGGAGGGTGTTCTGTTGAAGGTGGTTTTGTATTTGGTTGTAAGCTATTTTATCTATAATTTTAAGAAGGAATGGGACCGTTGTAATTGGTCTGTAGTTGGTTGGAATTAGTGGGTCAAGTGATGTTTTTTTTAGTAGAGGTGTAACCCAGGCTTTTTTGATACTGGTTGGTACAAGATTGGAGCTGAAGGATGAGATAACAAAATTGGTAATGAGCGGTGTGAGAGTAGGGGCACATAGTTTGACTAAGTGTGCTGGGAAGTTGTCACCTTTACAATTAGATGCCTTAAGTTTGTCTATAACTTTAAGCACTGTTTCTTGGAAAACTGGTGAGAAATGGAAGACTGGGGTGTAAAACGCTGTGAGGTTGCAGTTAGAAATTCCTGGTGCAACCTTTTCAGCTAGAATTTGATGATTTGGTTTTGTAATATTTGGATTTTAGCAGCTAGGGCGTCTTGGATAGTGATACACCATTCTTTACTTGGTTGGACAGGGTTTATAACTGGAATGGGGTTTTCTAACTCTTTGAGGATAGAGAACGATTATTTGGAGTCTGATGAGGCATTACTAATTCTGGTCTTTGAGGGCAATAATAGCTGATTTGTACATTTTGTTGGCTGAGTTGAAGGCTTCCATAGTTTCAGAAGTTTGGGCTTTAATAAATCGATGTTCGCATGCGAGTTTGGTGTGCCTCAGCGCTACTAATTCCTCATCAAACCAGATGATGTTTTTGTTAGGGTGTCTGGTTTTAGTGACACAGGGTGCTAGGGTGTCTATTGTATTGGTGAGGCAATTGAGGTAGGTGTCTGCGAGGTTGCAGGGATTGTCATCTGTAATCTTCTTATCTACAAGCGTTTTTTTAGAAAAGGGTTGAGGGTTTCAGCTGTGAGGTGGCGGATATCTCTAGTTATGTAGGAATCCAGTATAGTGGACTATAGGTAGAACAGGTTCTATGCACGAGATGGAGAATTTTCATGCTATGGTGATCTGTCCAAGGTAGCGGGGTGATTGTGTCAATGGAGACTGGAGTGTTAAGGGATAGTACCCAGTACAATGTTCTACCTTTAATATGGGTAGGAACATTGACAAGTTGCATGAATAGCATGTCTTTGAGTGCATTAGTGTGCAGATTGTTACTATGTTAATGGTGGTTTTGTGGTCGGTGGCCAGTGTAGTGAGTAGAATTTCGTATCCCTCTGGATTTTCTAAGGGTCATGCTCTTAGCTTGAGGTATGTTTTGGCAATAATAGCTACACCCCCCTATGGATGTAGTTCTTTCTGTTCTAAGGATGGTGCAGTTAGCTGGAATGGCTAAAGCTAGAGTGGGCCCGAGGCTTGGTGGAGCCAGGTTTCGGTCACTATGATCATATCTAATTCTTGGTCAGTTATATAGTCATGTATTTCTGGGGCATGGGCTGCTATGGATCATACGTTAATAAGCGCTAGTTTAAGTTCTGTGATGGGTTGAGTTCATGGTGTAGGTGTTGGGCGGGAGATCTTTGGTTTGGTGATTTCCTGTATTTATGGTAGTTTTGTTTACTGAGTTATGGTATCCTTCCACGATAGGTATTGTGGTTAGGGTTTTGAGATGTATAGTGTCTACACCGATTGGGCATTTTGGCATTCTTGACCTAAGTCGTTCATTTCTCCTGGTAAGTTGAGTAGTGCTCAATTTGCACTATTGTTTCTTTTTTGTACTGTCTATATTGTTGACACACATCGGGTTGGGGTGCGTCAGTACTATTGGTTGGTCGTATCTCTGCACATCTAGACGTGAAGAGACGTTACATTTGGCAGGCCTAAGTTGTGCGGTGGATGTTCTTAGTGTTGGATGGCTTTATGGATCCTCCACTAAGTGGATCAGCTCATGATTAGTGGGAAATGGTGTAGTACTAGGTAGGAAAGGGGTAGGACATGGGATAGGGTGGTGTCTAGTGCATGCAGGTTTGCTGAGGCCATTTAAGTGAGGGAAGAAGTGGGCTCCCATGCATGGCAAGTCTGATGGTGCAATACAGTAGGGAAACATGATTATTAGGGAAATCCACGATGCTGACTCAAATCCCCCTCTCTGTCAAACCAATCCTCTTACTTCTCATATCACTCTCTCTACGACTCCTGCCTCTCATCTGCCAAGTGCTCCTACTACTCTAACCTTCTACACTCACAAGCTTCTCACCCCCGCCGCATCTTCCAAATCCTCTCTCGCCTTCTTTCCCCTCCCACTCCTGATTCTTACACGAACTCTCTCCTCTCTCCCTCTGATTTCGCCAACTTTTTCTCATCCAAGATTCTCTCTCTTTGCCAAAACATCCTCTCATCTCCTTCATTCTCCCCTCCTCCCCGCTTCATCTTCCACCTCCGCTACCATGTCCACCTTCTCTCCTATCACCCCCACCTGTGTCTTCCGTCTCCTGCCCAAAACTCACCCTACCGCTGCCCCCTCTGATCCCATCCCCACCTCCCTCATCCCCAAAGTCTACCCCTTCCTCATCCCCTACCTTACCACTTTCTTTAACACTTGTCTCTCCTCTGCTACCTTTCCTTCAGCTTTCAAACACCCAAGCATCATCCCCATCCTGAAGAAACCTTCCGCTAGCCCTCTTCTTGCCTCCAGCTTCAGACCAATCTCTCTTCTCCCCTTCATCTCAAAGCTCCTTGAACACTTAGCCTACTCTCAAATCTCTGCTTTCATCTCCTCTCAATCCCTCCTCCCCTCCTCTCAATAGTTTCCGCCCTAAACACTCTACTGAGACTGCTCTCACATATGTACTGAACTCTCTCCTCACTGCTCGCCATGCCAAGCAATCCTCAATTCTCATCCTCCTTGCCCTCTCCACAGCCTTTGACACTGTAGATCACCCCTTACTTCTCAGCACTCTGTCCTCCCTTGGTTTCAAAGGCTCTGTCCTCTCCTGGCTCTCCTCTTACCTCTCCAACGATCCTTTACTGTCTCCTGGAACGGCTGCACCTCCTCCAACTTCCCCCTGAACTATGGCATCCCCCAAGGATCTGTACTTGGACCTTTCCTCTTCTCTCTCTATACCTCCCTTCTCGATCGCGTCATCTCTTTTTTTGGCATCTCCCACCACTTCTACGCGGACAATACCCAACTCTTTCTCTCCTTCTCCTCCTTCACCTCCGACCTCCACCACATTCTCTCTTCCTGCTTCACGGCCATAAAAAACTGGATGTCATCCCACTTTCTTTCCCTCAATGCTGCCAAGACTGAAGTGCTCTTCTTCCCTCCCAACACTCTCTCACCTTCCCCTCCTCCTTTCATCCACTTCCCCCCTTCCAATCTCCCCATCTCGACCCATGCCTGCAACCTTGGCCTCCACTTTGACTCCTCTCTCTCCTTCTCCACCCACATCTCTCTAACCTCTCGCACCTGTGGGCACCACCTCTTCAACATCCGCAAGATCCGCCCCTCCCTCACCTTTTACGCTTCTAAACTCCTTATCTCCTCCCTTATTGTCTCCCCTCACTGCTACTGCTCCTCTCTTCTCTTTGGCCTTCCTATCTCCCACCTGTCTCCTCTAAAATCCATCTACCACTCCTCCATCCATACTCTATGTCTCCTCGGCCCTCGAAACTCTATATCTACCTCACTCTCCCAACTCAGCTGGCTCCCTTTCCTCTCACAATTGAAATTCCAATTCCTCTGCCTTGTCTAGAAATCTCTCCATGACCTCACCCCCCCTATCTTTCCTCCCTCCTCTCATTCTACTCACCCTCCTGCTCTCTCAGCTCAGCTGACCTATACCTTCTCACTGTACCCCCTGCACCTTGTGCCTCCTCATGCTTCCGCTCCTTCCAACTCTTTGACCCCTCCACTGGAACTCCCTACCTCTCCCTATCCGCTCCACACCCACCTACCCATCTTTCTGCTCCTCCCTGGAAGCCCTTCTTCTCCACTCTCCCCCCTGACTCTCCTTCCCTACCTCTTCCCCCTAAACCCTCCCCTTCCACTCCCTCCCTTCAACTCCTCCTGATGCCCTTATATTGGATGCTGTAACCACCATTGCCTGTCAAGACCATCCGGGAACACCCCCCCTCTTCTTTTGAGTAAATTGTTCTATGTACTGTACCACTGGTTTGTTTCAAGTTTGTAAATATGCTCCTTTCTTTTGTATTGTTGTTGTTATACTGTAAGGCGCTTTGGTGTAAAGCGCTATATAAACTCAATAAACATAAACATAACATTGCAGATGCTTGGTGTTTAGTTGATACAATGGTAGTAGTTATTAGGCGGTAGAGTACGTTAACATCGGTGAGTTAATTTTCTTAATTACGATACTGTTAAGCACTTTTACTATTGCATGCATACATTTCTTGGTATGAGTGGCTTGTACATATGTATGAGGCTAAAGGAGGGAGGTGTAATTTTCCAGTAGTAATAACTTACTTATGCTTATGAAGGTTCTTCAATCAATCTTATGCTATGGTGATCCTATCAATTGCATAATGCACAATCATACGAGTCATTTAGTGCTCTAGGCTCGTTAGTCGGTTATTACAATAATCATTGTTAAGGTATACATTGGAATGTTGGATCTTGTCATAGTACACCATACATACACTGGACTCACAGAGTTCTGCTTTACTCACTGTTCGGGTGTAATGTGCCACCTAATATGATCCATGAAATAGTCAGAGTTCGAGCAGATTGTGTCGATGCGGACCACCTTGCAGCCCTGCCGCGGACAGCCGCAGACAGGCCCTTGTGGACGTGACCCTTAGGGTGCACAGCTGGCTTCCATCTCCGGTCGAGGGCTCGGTCTGTAGTAGAGCGCTGCAGCCAATCAGAAGGTAGCATGGGTGTCAGGGGACCACCTCAATGGGTTGGTGAGAATATGGCGGCCATTTTAAGACGGTTGCGTGTCCGAATACATAATATTCACAAAAGTTGTGAATTCAGGGCAAAGGCAGGTAATTCAAACTTCATGGAGCTGCACTGCCATGGGCAAAGGCAGATAATCCTGTTGTGTTGTCGTCCTATTGTGTTCTCTCTCTTCATTCGATTTATCAGCTCAGCAGATCTCTTTTTTCTCAGGTGAGCATCTGCTTTCGGAAACTTGCCAATGTTCAGGTCACTTTTAGGAATTACAAAATCTGGAACATGGACGTTCACTATAGAACATAGTTCTCCCCAATCTCTGGGCAGCTTCATGTAAGCTCTGGATCCCCAATCATTATCACTGCTGTCCCAATATTCATTCCTGGTACATCGAAGATTCAACCACAATTTTGATTCTCTCCAAGTTTTCTTGTGCCATTGTTTCTGAAGCACATCTTTGCACTGTCCAGAGGCACTATCCGTAAAGGCCCTCCTTTATCTTCAACCCATGTCAGTAGTGAAGCAAGTCTAGGCCAAAATGGTTTGCATCCATTTTCCACAATGTCGATGGTTGGTTTGAGATAACCAATTATTACCCACGATCTGCAGATAACTACTCCTTCCTCCCATCCATCTGGAGAAATTACTGACCCCCAAATTGCATTTGACCTCTGTCCTTCCATCTTTGAATTTCTTCGGCAGATTTTCCTGGACTCTCAAGCCTTCTGTTCTCTTCCCATCTGATTCCAGCCCCATTCACTCCAGGCTGTTCGTATCTTATCACATGATTTCTGGTGTGGGATCTTGCTCTTGTCTTTGTGTCTTGAATATAATCATCTTCATCTGGATCTGTCCATTCTGTTGCCCATACTAAAGAGGCTGTTCGGCCCATGAACTGGCATCTTGCTCGGCAGAGTGCAACGTGCAATACACAGTGTGCTGTCTGAACATCTATTTCAATGGCTATAAATATCTTGGACGTCCCATACTGTAAGGCCGGATAATGCACACATAGCATTCCTCCTCAGAGGTTCGTCTGCCCACTTCTTTCATATGCTGACACCACATATTGTTACCCAAGTGTGCTGTACTATCTAGGTAGTCGTTTAAATCATGATCGTCCTCCTTAGCCCGTCTCTTAGGTCTCTTTCTTGCCTCATGAGCTCTTATAATCATCTCATTAAGAATGTCTGCATAGTTCCTTCTTACTGGGGGAATCATAGAAACACGACAGGAAAATCGGTGTCCCTCCATGAGCTACTGGTGAAGGGACAATCACATACCGCCTTGGCTGTCTTACAATCGCCAAATCTGTACCTTTCTGCTGCATAGGAAGATATACAGAAACTACTGCTCTCTTTGGATCAACATCATAAACAGTGCGTATCGTGAGGGAGAGAAGAATAACAATGAACATGATACATATATATATATTATGTACCAGTATGTCCATTTTATACAGAAATAGCTTCTTGCACGTTGTGGTGCTCTCTCGTTGTTTGCTACATTGTTGTTACTATCAATGTTGCCCATCCTCTGACTACTTTTAAGGAAGGAAAAAACAATTTTAATCAGGCACTCTCATTAAATATTCTGCCAACTGTTGAATCTGCTCCACAAGAAGCTGACTGATTGCAGGACGATTGACAGGATTTTGGATGAATACAAAAGTGTTATCCTTACACCAAACAAGATGAGGATGAGTTTCAAGCAAATAGTAAAACATCAATGCCTGTAGATTGTGAATGTCATCACTCGACAGCACCATCCATACTTTCAACAAGATGCTCAGGTAGCAAGTGAATCTGCTCATGAATTTCACTTATCAGCCAATTTATTACAGGTTGATTCCTGGGATCCCTCAAAAATACACAAGTATTGGTTTGTCATCCAACAAGATAACAATGCTCTTCAATCAAGAAATAAAAGACCATTCCAAGCAGTTTATGTGTGTCTTCATCAGATATGACCATCTGTACTTTCTGTACTATACTCGGGTAACTGGGGGATCTGCTCAATTATGTCTGTGAGCAGCCTCCTCACGATTGGACCATTTTTAGGATCTTGCAGGAAAATGTGAATGTCAACACTTCTCCAAACCAGCGCAGGATATGCACGATGAATGAAAAGGAAAACAGCAAGAGTGCCTCGACAGAGAAACTGGGTGAGAAAGGAATCAGGGAACTGCTCCCTTTTCCAGTCGTCGAAGATGAACTCAAGATTTGGCATTTTTCTTCTTCTGGATCTCAATGCTTCACAGTCCAATGTTTTGCAAACTCCTGTGGCTCAAGAACAACAGCTTTTTCACTCATTGCTTAGCAGCTACAAAGAGTGTCTCGAATGAACCACAGTCCAATGTACTCTTTATCTGTCTACTGGACAGTCTTTGCGTCCTTCTTCCTTTTCATTGATCTAGTCTGCACCAGCTGAACTTCTTCTCCGTGGCTTGCTTCCGAATGGGATGGGAGTGTGGGGGTCTCTCCAGCGTAGACTTTCACGTCTCCCAGGTGCAACCAAGCACGTCTCCCTAGGACCTTTACTGCCGATGGAGTGACATCTTCCACTACAAAAGGACTGTTAAATATGGGCTGGTGGTATTGGCGGGTAAAGTTCCTGATCAAAACTTGTTCTCCGGGAAACAGTTTTGGCAATAATAGTTCCTCAGTTCCTGTTGCTGTATGTCTCATCTGTGTTCTGAGACCGACACCTCATCCGTTTCACTTGCTCTGAAATGACAGAGATACTTGTAGGCACGTTAAGTAGGCACGTAGCTCATCTCCTAAAAATTCTGATGTTGTCTGGTTATCACTTCTAGTCCTCGATGGAGGAGTGAGAGGTGTTCTCATTCGCCTCCCTGTTACTAGTTCATGGGTCGTGAGGTGATGGTCAGAGCCTGGTTGTTTCCTCAGTGCATATAACGCAAGAGGCAGGCAATGCAGCCATCCTTTTTTCAACGTTAGCTTTAGCTTGGCTATCCTTTCCTTGAGCAGACCGTTGAGTCTCTCACATATTCTGTTTGCTTGCAGGTGATAAACAGAAGAAAATGTATGTTTTATGCTGAGCAATAAGCTAATTTCCTCAAACACTTCATTCACAAAATGTGGGCCATTATCTGATCTCAACACTTCACATATTCCCCATCTAGGAAATACTTCTCACACTAAGAATTTTGCAGCGCAAGTGGCGTCCAGGTGTGTGCATGGACCAGCCTCGATCCACCTAGAAAAGAGGCACACCACCACTATCAGATATCTATAACCATTACAAACTTGCAGCATGTCAACATAGTCAATACGTAAATGCTGAAAAGAACCATGTGGTCGAGGTATAACTCCTCTGACTGTTTGCAGTGTATGCCCAGCAGTAAGCTTTTGACATACGATGCAATTTGCTACATAAAAAGCAACGTGTTCTGATAAATTTGATATGAACCAATCCCCCGCAATGGTTGCTGCAAGGCTTTCCGTAGTGACATGTGCAGGGTAGTGCAACTGTTCCAAAGCCACCCATAATAAGACTACAGGCATCACCGGTTTACCAGTGCTTTCTTGTCACCACAGTGCCTCGGAAGGGGATAAAGAACACCCCCTCTGTATCTACAGGTCTTTCTCATCCTGTGGGCTCCACCTTGAACTTCCTTCGATTGTATCTTCGATAAATTATTAAAGCTTTCATTTCCAATCATCATCACCACCATTCTTTCATGTACATCAGGCATATCAAAACTCATTATGTCAATTGAATATGCAACTCTTTTTGGTTCTTCATCTGCGGCTTGGTTTCTGCATGAAACAAGTCTGCTCTCTGCGTGTGCACTGCGCACTTAACTATCGCGATGACTACTGGAAGTTGTAGTGCTTTAATAAGTCTGTCCAATGAAGCAGTATGTTGCATTGGAATGCCGTCCGCTCAGAGGTAGCCCCTCATTTTCCAACGTGCTAATCCTGCGTGCACTGCTGATGTCACATAGGTGGAGTCACTGTCCATGGTTATTTCCTGGTCTGTGTGTTTCTCGAGCGCGACAATCAGCGCCACTAATTCTGCAGCCTGTGCTGAAAAGTGAGACGGTAGTCGTGCACTTGACATTACTTCAAATTCCCACAGCGGCACCTTAATGTCTTTGTCCATCAATTTGATCGATCCTTGAAGAACCATCAATAAAGAGAATCTCCCCAGCTGCCAAAGTATTTTCTTTCACCCTCTGGATCTCGTCATAGAATTCTCATATTTTGAGGAATCATGTGCATGCTCGTCTTCTGCCAGTGGTTCAGCTTCAAACGTGGCAGGATTCACTGTTTTACATCTTACTATTTTAATCGCTGGATTCGATATAACTACCTCATAAGCAGAAGCTCTTTGAGATGTCAGTGTACCTTTAGGTTTCTCTAGAACAGCAAATAATGCATGCTCAACAAACAACGTCATGGAACACCCCATTACTATGCTTGTAGATGTATCGATGGCGAACGTGGCGGTTGCCAATGATTGTTCGCAAGGGAAGTGACCCCTCATTACTGGGTCAATAATCCCACTGTAATATGCTAGAGGCTTGTACCCCAACATAATTCTCTGAGTGAGTACTGCCGTCATAACTGTTCCATTCATGTACGAGTATAAAAAGAATTCCTCATATTAATTAGGAATCCCTAACACTGAAGCTGTACAAATTGCCTTTTTTAACTCATCAAGCCCTTCCTCCATTTCCTCAGTCCATACAATCTTTTCCTGATTCACCTGAGCCTTTTCCAAGGCCTGCAACAATGGCCTCATGTATGAACTATAATCAAATACAATACCCATGCTCTTAAATAATTGCACAGTCCCAGAAATTGCTGCATGTGCTTTATCGTGTGCAGTGTCGCTGTTTTCAAAATTGCCTGAGCCCTTTCAGGTGCAACTTTCTTTCCTTCATGCAAAATTAACTGGCTTACATAACACCTCTTCTTGGCAATACTGTAATTTTCTTTATCTACCTTATATCCTTTCTCTGCTATAATAATCATTAGTTGAACTGAGTCACATCTGCACTCTTCCTCTGATATACTGCAGACCAAAATATCATCTACATATATCAAGACAACACTCAGCAAATCAATATTGCTTAAGTCCATCTGCAGGACTCTGTTACACATCGATGGTGACTCACAGTACCCTTGGGGTAATCTTGTGCTTTTCAGTTTATTCTGAGGAAACATAAATGACGTCAGATCTTGAGAATCTTTATGCAACGAGATTGAAAAAAACGAATTTTTCAAATCAATCACTGTGAAATATCGTGCTTCTGGGGGAACACTGCCCAGGCTCATCGCTGGGTTAGGAACTAAAGGAAACTCAGCTTCTACAATTTGGTTAATTGGGCGCATAACTTGAATTAAAAGCCACGACCCCTCTTAGATTTCTTGACAGGGTACACTGCAGTATTGCATAGTGACTCTGACATCACTAAAATGCCTTGATCCATCATTGCAGATATCGTCTTAGAAATACCATTGTCTGCCTTTCGAGAGATGGGATACTGTCATGCTCGAGGTAAAATTGCTCCTGGCTTCAGTTTAATCTTAACTTCTCCAACCCCTTTTGATAGGCCTATGTCATAAGGGCCCGCAGTCCATAATGAAACTGGCACTTTATCCATGTCTTCATTAAAATAATGTGGGACGCTGTCGCACTATCATCATCCTCTGTGGAACCTTGCATCTTTCTACCCTAACACAATATGTAATGCTCATCTCGAATACTACATCGTCATCGGGTGGGTCATCCTTAAATATGTCCTCATCAGTGACATCAGTTAATCTGTAACCCTCTTCAATAGCAATTATTGTGCTCCATGATCTGCCATGATCATCAAATCCTATGAGCATGGCCAAGACCCCTCGTACCACAGCTGCTTGTAACTCCAAGGGAAAAATCTGTCCCCCTCTTCGTCCATGGGAATTTCTGGCCTAAAGAGAAATTCATCAGGTATTCTCATAGACTTACCCACTAAACCAGGCAGCCATGTTAACAAAATGCGTACTCCGTAATTAAATACTTCTGGTTCTAACTGTACTCCTCGTATGGCTATTTGCCTTGTAAATGCCATGATGAATTCATTTAAATAATGTATTCCTGGCATGGAACACACCATGACTTCATCAGTGAATGAAATTGTCATGTTTAAGTTTGTCATTAAATCTCGAGTATATTAACTGGTGTCTGTTTTGAATACAACAATGGGACAGACATATCACATTCTCCTATAGAGACAGGCAATTTTTCAGTAAAAGGAACTCTACTTGTAGCTCCTGTGAAACCCTGAGCATTCATGGCATTACCTGATAATAAAATGTTTCCCTGCCGTATACATGAGTGAGTTGCATCCGTGTCTACCAAAAAGACTCCTATCGTGACGTCAACCCTTGGTTCCTCTTGTGGATTTTGGCATTACTGATAGTACTGAACATATCAAGTCACCCAGTGAGCTGTCCTATTGTGGGTAAATGCTTATTCCTGTGCCCGTAAAAGGATTCCCACCCTTGATAGTGACACCCCCTACTCTAGGAGTTAACAACTGTCCTGTGTTTGCACTCTGCTGTATCTGCATGAGTACGTGCTGTGACTGCCTTTGTGCTGGGTTCAATGGTGCGTGCAGTGGTTGCATAGTCTGTTGCATTCTCAGCGCTTGTGCTTGATATGCTGTTTGATCTTGGGCAAAACCGTCCCTACTTTGTGAGCTATATGCAGGTGGATAAGCGGTCCCCCCTCTTGAGAACTGGCCAGTCTGCACATACCCTTGGCTCCCGCATGTTCGCGCTATGTGCCCTGTCATTGCACATGTCCAACACACAGGAGGTCGTCTTCTGACTTGTCCTCTCTGCATGCCCTGGTTATCATCCTGCATAGTCCGAAACCCAACTTGGTTACTCTGGAAATTCCCTTGATTATTCTGAAAGCCTCGTCTTCTGCTGAAGTTTACCCTACCTTGTAGTATAAATCCATTCCCTCCTTCATCGAACTGCCTTTGGTTATTCACCTGCAGCATACCTGCTGCTTGCTGCGATCCTGGCCCTTCTCCACTAGTTAACATTGCCCCTTCTATAGCATACTTTGATAGCTTTTTCTGTACTAGCTTAGCCTCCTCAAACTTCCTACCATCATCTCTCTTTTGATTTTTCTCCTGCAACAATCTGCACTGATGCTCTATGGCCAGCTGTATTTTCTGGCCATGGTTTTGCCTCCATACCCACTAGCTTCTTAAGCTGTCTCTGTACCTTGTCTGGTAGTCCTTGACATAATATATGATAGAACACAGGTATAGATTTTCCCCACGGCTCACGCGTTTCCAAGCTCTATTGCTCTTGGAAATTCTGAATGTGAATAAGCGGATCCTCACCTTCCCGCATTTTACGTGCCATTATAGCACCCATATCTGACGTATCAGTATATTGTACTCGGAGCGCTTTCCAGACTGCTGCTCTACAATTATTAAACAGCGCTTCATCATAAGCTGTGTTCTGGGCAGTGACACCTGCGTATCCTGCTCTCGACCAAATGTCACCAGCTCTCTCCCCAGGTATAGCTGCTAGAAAACCCTTAATATCCCTCTGTAGCTAGCGTATTGCCTGCTGTCATTTTCTCTAATTCATAGATCCATTTTCCGGCACCTGACGTCAGACTCAGGAGTTTACACCGTAGATGATCCTTATCCATTTGGGGCCACGGTATATACTGTGGTCTGGCTCCTCCTTTTTCTAACAACGGGAACTGCGAGATCCCAAAATCGCACTTGTCTCCTATCGCCTACCTATCCATAGTAGGGATTATGGTTCCACACTGTGTTCTTCCCGGTAGTGACCATAGCCTACTCACATAAGGTGGCGAGTCCCCCATCACACTATGGGATCGCCCTTTAGGTCGATCTGGCTGCGCCAGGGCTCTGGCGTCCTCGATTTAGGTAGGTCCAGATTTGTCTATCTTACTTCCCTGTCTGTCGGAGAACACCCCTCAGGACTATATGAATTAACACCCTCCTCCCCACAGAAGGTTTCTCTGTCTTCGTCTGACAGATCTTGTCCCCAACTAGTGTGGCTTTCATCTTTCTCGTCTCTATTCAGAGTCAACCAGTCCAAAGACAAGGCTCTATGCTTGAGGTTGGACAAACCTCCCTCTTTGCCTTGTGACTGTACACCTTCAAATCGATAATTTTTTTCCTTTATTTTTTTATTCACTTTTGGTCCTCATTTCATGATAAACCTTATCGGTTTTCTCTCCAGTGCTTCTTATATCAAAATCATCCTCTAAATCTGCCCTAGATGGTCCTGGCATTAATTTGTGTATCGGGAAGAATTCTTCTATGTCCTCCCATGCTACTACTGGATCCGGTTCCATTAATTATTTCTCAATGCGATCCATGTTGCGTGCCCTTTGCCTTCCCTTTCTATCCATTTCCTCATCAAACTCTCTTAGTTTCTTTACTTCCTCCCTAACCCTTTCCTCTTCCTGTCTTTTCACCTCTCTTCTCTCGTTTACCCTAGGCACTTCTTCATATCTGCGTCTTTATGATATAATATGATATATTATGATATATGGTATGATATGGCGTTTATAACACGCCTATACATAAGTGTTTCAAGGCGCGACGAGGCAAGGGAGGGGAAACAGAGGGAAGACAGAGACAGCGATCCTACTAGGCCAGGTGACATTGAGATTGTGCAAGTGCAGGGGAGGGGGAAGGGGAAAAGTGCAGGGGCAAAGGTGAGAGGGCAGTGCAGTACATTGGATAACAGTAAAATAAATAAAGACAATAAATAAAAGTGCGGCCAGCTGGTGGCAATTGCAAGGGTAAGTGCAGACATCAGGAGTCAAGTGCTAGTAGGGGCTGTAGGCATACAGAAACAGTCCCAGAGTGCAAGGGTTGCCAACGGGGCAGTGCAGGTGTGCAACAGGCAGGTAGGGGACATGAGCCCGAGATCAGAGGGTAGTCAGGTAACCAGTACATCTACAGATTCAGCCAGGAGAACAGCAGGGGAGAGGAGGAGAGAAATCAGAAGCAAAGAGGAAGGTCTTGAGGTGCTTCCGGAACAAGAGATGGTTCTCCTCAATTTTCAGAGAGGCCGGGATACTGTCCCAGTGGGAGGCCCCAGCAGAAGAAAGAGATCTACCACCAACTCGCTGCTTGGAGAAGCGACTAACCATGAGGGAGTTGGAGGCGGATGAGCGACGAGCTCAAGAAGTGAGATATTTAGGAAGACAGTTGAAGGTATTGAGGTCCCAGGCCCCAGAAGGCATTGTGGACAATGCAGAGGGTTTTGAACTTAATCCTCACCACCACTGGGAGCAAGTTCACATATTTCAGTCCGGGAGAGATACAATCCCTGGGCTTGAGGCCAAGGACAAGTCTGGCAGTCCTGTTTTGGATGAGTTGCAGAGGGCGGAGAGTAGAGGCAGGCAGATTTAGAAAGAGGCTTTTGCAGTAGTCCAACCTAGAAAGAACCAGCGCTCTGGAGAAAGTGAGCTTCTGGGGGAAGGAGAGGAGGGGAAGAATACCTCTGAGGAAGTGCAGCTGGTAGTGTGACTTCTTAGAGATGTCAGAGATGTGAGGAGAGAAGTAAAGTGTGGAGTCGAAGTCCCGGGCTTTAGAGGCAGTGGTCAGAGGCAGCGGCACCGGGGTCACCATGCCCTACCCAGGAGAGCCACATCATTGGTTTTCCTCCATCCCCACCACGAAAAAATGTGTGCTTTTAGAGGGAAGTTGGTTCCTGGTTACCTAAAACAGACTACAGCTACCAGAATTCCTTGAGACCAATTGAGACTAATCTGTAACACGTGAAAAGACAGCCTCCCTGAAGATTGTTAGAGACATGAAAGCGCTTGGAGGAGAACAGCAACTTGAAATGCAGTAGGTATTCAATACTGGGAACTAGAGTGCACCCCTCACCCTCCCTCTGTTTCTCTACATATTGGTTCAGAGGTCCCAGGCTTTAGAGGCAGTGGTCAGAGGCAGTGGTACCGGGGTCAACATGCCCTACCCAGGAGAGCCACATCATTGGTTTTCTCCCTTCCCCCCACCAGGAAATAAATTGTGCTTTTGGAGGGTAGTTGGTTCCTGGTTACCTAAAACATACTACAGCTACCAGAATTCCTTGAGACCAATTGAGACTAATCCGTAACACCTGAAAAGACAGCCTCCCTGAAGATTGTTAGAGACATGAAAGCGCTTAGAGGAGAACAGCAACTTGAAATGCAGCAGGTATTCAACACTGGGAACTAGAGTGCACGCCTGTTACGCTCACCTAGTCTCTGCAGGGGGAATTGTGGCACCGTTTCAGCCCTCCCAGGAAGTAGATCCCCTCTGCCTACCTTCTTCCTCTGCAGATGGACTGTGGGCTGTGGTGAATTGTAGCAGTGCTCCTGCGTAGATATGAGAGGATGTGAATTTGCCAGCCTGTGACTGATTCCCCTCTCAAACCCTTATTCCAATAGCGTGGTTTCCGTGAGCATGCGTTAACTCATTAAGCCTCACCTGCTGATTCTTAATGGCGAGCTCTCCGTCCTGCTACTTCTGGCAGGGGCGCTTTTATGATGAGGACCGAGTTCCTTCACTGGCCCTTCGCACGTGGTTGTCCAGTCCGGCTGAGACTATTCAACGCCACTTTGGTAAGTGTCTTTCAGTTTTCTCTTTGTCTCCCCTTTCTCGTTACCCCTTGTTTGTCGTGAAGTATTTGTATTGTTCTTTCCACAACCCATTATCTGCCCCTTATCTGCTCATTATTATTGTCTATCCCAGCTTTCTCCCAAATAGATGTGATTGCGGCCCAGCAGAACTACAGAGCACGAGGTGGCACTGGATGAGAAGAGGATGCTGCCGCGGTGGTCCGGCAGCAGGTAAGTTGGTGTTTAAGGATGAGTGCGAAGAATTGTGCAATCGTGACCTTAAACTGACCTTGTCTTTCGTCCTGTTACAGGGTCTGCCTTCGGAGATGAAGAATGTGTTGTGCTGCAGTGTCAAGAGCAGGATGTGTGCGTTCCAGAGGATGAAGATGATGGAAGAATGGACATAAGGTCTGGCGAGTGAAGAATGCAGGTGAATCCTGGTTCCAGGATCCAAGCGCGTAAGCAGGAGACTAGATTCCCAAGGTAAGTCTGCTTTATCCCAGGCGGCGGTAAGCGTTACGCTGCATGCGAATGCAGATTAACGCAAATCGCTGGCCTTTGGATGAGAGCGGCTTATATAGCCGAGTTCATGAGGCCACGCCCATCAGGCCTGGCTTGCCTGCCACACCTTGCCACTCCCTGAGTTAGCACGTACATAGTAACTCAGGGAGGCCACATCCGAACAATGTGCACTTGGAGCTGCTTCAGAAAAATGAAGCTCCAGAGTAAAAGCATTTTTACACAAAATAAAGTGTTCCTGTTTACTGACTTTCATTAGCCTGGCGCCAAAGGCACCAGGACTGTGTCCACTCAGGCCCCCTGTGATTGTGACCCTTTGTCCTCTTCCCCGATGGCACAATGTCAGTGTCCTTGAGCCCATTGGACCAGTGACCATGACAGCACTCCCCCACTGGGCCCCTCTCAAGGGTGGTCCTTCTCCTGTCCTGTCTTGGTGGTGTTACTGCGGTGGAACTGTTTGATTAGTCGTGGCATGTGGACATGTTCCCAGGTTCGGTCTTGAGGTCCATAGCCTTTCCAATTTATAAGATAATATAACTTGGACCGGATCATCTTGGAATCCAAGATAGTTTTGACCTCATACTCTGGTTCTCCTTCCACTATTTCAGGATCTGGTGGAGTATTGATCTGTGTACCCGGTTTCATTGGTTTGAGGAGGGAAACCTGAAACACCGGATAGATTTGCATATTGGATGGCAGCTCCAATTTCTGGCGGCAGGATTGATTATGGCTTTAATAGTGTAGGGCCCCAAATATCTGGGGCGGAAAGCCCTTGGTCCTTTCAGTGGGATGTTTTTAGATGCTAACCAGACCTTGTCTCCGACCTGGTAACTGGGAGCTTCCCTTCAGTGTTGATCTGCAAACCTTTTTTGTCTCTCTTTGGCTCTGGTCAGATGCCGGGCTGCTTCTTGAAAAACCTGGGTGATGGTTTTGTGCAACTTTGCTATTGCTGGCATTTCCAATGTGTCGAGTGGATCGAAAACAGATGTCCGTGGATGTTGGCCGTACACAGTGTAAAATGGACTTTGCTCTGTACTTGTGTGAATGGAATTGTTGTATGCATACTCCGATAGCCAAAGGATGTTTTTCCAGGAGTCTTCAGATTGTTGTAACATACATCTTAGATACTGCTGTAATGTCTGGTTGGTGCGTTCGGTCTGGCCATCGGTTTGAGGGTGATGGCTTGTGGACAGCCGAACGTCAATCTTGGCAATTTTACAATACCTCCAGAATGCTGAAACGCATTGAGTTCCACGATCTGATATTAGTACCGATGGGAACCCATGCAGTCGCACAATCTGTTCCAGAAACACTGTAGCAAGAGCAGATGCAGTAGGGAGTACTTTCAAAGGAATGAAGTGAGCCATTTTGGAGAACAAATCCACGATAACCAGGATGGTGTTGTATCCATTACAAGAAGGAAGATCTGTGATAAAGTCCATGGACAGAGTGTGCCAAGTGGCAGTACCATGAATGGACGTAATAGACCAGCCGGATTTTGCTTTTGCAATTTGTTTTGAGCGCAGACACCACAGGTCATGATGAATTGAACGATGTCCTTTCTCCAAGTTGGCCACCAGTAGCTTTTCTTTATTTTAGCCTGAGTCTTTGCTATTCCTGGATGTCCTTCCACCAAGGAATCATGATAGATGTCTATGATTTGATTTTGCAGTTTTTTATCCGGAATGTTCTGTCATAGATTGTTTTTAATGGTATATCGGTCTCCTTTCAATAGCCATTCCTGTTGGGCAGATTGACTCATCTGGTACTGCAAGTCAGGTTTAAAGTCGTCCAAACAGGCAGTTGCGACAATCGTGTTTTGGATCCGTTCTTCAGGAATGATGGCCACAGGGTCTGGTGTAGTGAAAGCTTCCTTTTCCTTGCTCATGCCGGAGAGGCCGTCCGCTTTCCCATTGCGTATTCCTGGTCTGTAGGTAATGATAAAATCGTATTCAGAAAAGAAGAGGGCACAACAAAGTTGGCGCGATGATTGCGCCTTAGCGGTCTTTAAATATTGTAGGTTGCGGTGATCCGTGATGACAGTGACTTTATGTCTGGCTCCGAGAAGATAATGTCTCCATGCTTTACACGCTGCTTTGATTGCTAGTTATTCTTTGTCAGTGATTGCATAGTTCAATTCGGGAGCCGAAAACATACGGGACTACAATGCCATGGGGTGTAACTGTCCTGTTTCAGGGTTCCGTCGTGACAACACAGCTCCCATTTGTTGCAGGCATATGTTTCGACCACGTATGGCAAGTCTGGTTGCGGGTGTCGTAGAACTGGTGCTATGGTAAATGCTAGCTTTAGTTTTTGGAAGGCTTCCTCTGCCTCTGAAGACCAACAGAATTGTTTGTTTATTCGCAGCAGGGAGGTAATAGGATGGACAATCTGAGAGAAAACGGTAATAAATCGACGAGAGAAGTTGGCGAACCCGAGCACACTTTGTACTCCTTTTGTAGATGTCGGACCCGGCCATTGAAGGATAGCGTCCACCTTGCTTGTATCCATGCGAACGCCTCGTGGTGTGAGAATAAAGCCAAGAAATTCAACCTCTGTTACATGGAAAAAACACTATTCTAACTTGGCAAACAGTCGATGTTGTCAAAGCTTTTCTAGAACTGGCCAGACATGATCGACATGGTCTTCTTTGGAAGTTGAATAAATGAGATTGTCATCAAAGTAGACAAGTGCGCAAACGTCCAGTAATTCATGGAGCATGTCATTCATAAAAAACTGGATCGCCGCACGGGCATTACAGAGCCCAAAGGGCATACCCTGGTATTCATAGAGACCATGTTTAGTGCGGAATGCCGTCTTCAACTCGTCTCCTTCTTTGACCCTTACAAGATGGTAGGCCCCTCGTAGGTCCAGTTTTGTGTAAATCTGGGCATTTTTTACCTGATCCAGGAATTCTGGGATAAGTGGTAACGGGTATCTATACTTCACTGTGATCTGGTTTAGTGCTCTATAGTCAATGCAAGTTCTTAAGTCGCCCTCCTTTTTAGGCACAAAAAAGTGGGCCGAGGAGGCAGGGGACTTGGACGGATGGATGAAGCCATTTGCCAGGTACTGGTCGAGGTACGTTTTTAGGTGTTGATTCTCCTGCTCAGTTAGCGCATAAATCTGACTGCAGGGTATCTGGGCTCCTAGTACGAGATCAATTTGGCAGTCGGAAGACCTGTGCGGAGGAAGGACGTTTGCTTGCTCCTTTTGAAAGACAGCCTGGTAATCCAGATATTCGCACAGTATTGGACCAGTGAGACCCAATATGTTTCCTTTCTTGGATATCGGGTTGGTGGGTTTGTGAGTGTACAGGTGTCCATACAGTCTTGGGTAAAGGTCAGAACTCGTTTTCGCCAGTCGATCTTAGGGTTGAGGGTCTCCAACCAAGGCAAGGTAATGTCCTCTTGGTGGCCATCCTGACACAATAGCTTGACTTTTTCGGTATAATGCGTCACTGGGCCGGATGAAAGCTGAGATCCATCTACCGCTGTGACATTTTCCGATTTCTGATTATGTCAGAGAGGAAGACCTATTCAGATAGCCAAATCTTGGTCAATATAATTTCGCACAGCTCCACTGTCAATGTATGCCTCAAAGCATTTATTTTTGACGGTTATTTGTGGTCTACCAAGAGCACCAGGATGACTAGATGGGAGGTCTGTACAGGTTCCTTTTCACCGCTCGACAAGTGGACCCCTACACTTGCCGGGCATTGGGGTTTCTCGAGTCTTGTTCCCCTTCTTCGTCTTTGTTGGTTGCTCCGACTGTCTTCCTGGGTGGTTTCACCGGGCATTCTCAAAGGAAGTGACCTATTTTTCCACAGTACAAGCAGAGTTCCTGTTGTCTCCTTTTTTCTCATTCTGCCTTGGTGAGTTGATTCTTTAATCCCCCAATTTGCATTGGTTCAGGCTGTTATTGTGACTTGGATTGACTATCACAAGGCCGCACATAGACTGGTCGCCCTTCAGCACTTGTTCGATCTATTTTTCGATCCTGCAGCCTGTGATCAAACTGCACTATCAGGTAGATGTATTCCTGTTGAACAGGAAATTGTATTATGCCCTCTATATGTGTATATATTGGCCTAGGCCAAGTCACTCTGCGAGGAAATCCACGTTGCAAGGTCCCGAACTTAGATCTGTGTAAGCCACCATTTTAGGTTCTCTCTGTAAAGTCACCCTGTGTTCTAAGATGGTGGACAGTGTCGTTTTGAATGTAACATGGCCGTCTTGACCTCTCTGTACAGGTTAATATGTAAACTACCTGCAGGCCAAATGTTAGGGTCATGTACCGAGACCTTGTCCTTCGTTGACCTGTGTATAAAGGATTACTTGTACTAACGAGACTAATCCATGAACGTATATTGTGTACAATATGTTTGAGCATTTTATGTGAACACTTGTTTGACTATATTGTTTAAGATATATGTGAAAGATCAATGTGAGATCCAAAGACACACTGTTACTATTGTAACTTGCTTGCAAATATGTTAAGGATAACCCCTAAATGTATAGCTGCATAAATTAGGGCACGAACTCGGCATGAACCTCTAGCCCATGGAAATGGTTAACCTGCAAGTGGGTTGAACATCAGATAACATATTGAATAAAAGGAACGACTATTCTGATGTACAGCCCCACTCACTTCCCACACCGAACGTGCTGGTATTCGCTGTGGTGAACTGAGGGCCTGATAGCTATCCGATACTCTGTTTCTTTGAAAACGGTTCAGTTGCTTTGAATACAGATCTGTGTATCTTTATAACCGGTGTTTGGGGTATTTCCTTTGGGGTACTCAGCCTCAATATCTTCTTTCTGCTTTCACAGATGGCACCCGAATAGGGACCCTCAAGATTGATGCCACCTCATTGAAGGTTGACGCTGCTATCGTACCGGGATCGGACGGTGTAAAGAAAAAAGGGGCCCCTTTCTGAATGAGATGCAACACCTCGACAGCACTGCATGCCCCGGTCCCTGGACGGTGAGCGGTCCGAGTCGGCATCTTGACAATGGTCCACATATCGAGGCGTGCAGATTTGCCGAAACGTGAATTGATTGCACGGGCTGAGCTTTGTATGGAGAGGGATGATCAAGCTAATGTTTTTGCCACACTTTCTAATATGGACAATTTTCCTGAGAAAAATGTTTTCTTTGAAGGATTAGGGATCCATTTGTGTGAAATGTGGGACAGATTAAACAATACAGATCTCCCACAAGGGTTGAGGGATCCGAACACCTTAGTGTTCTCTAGAGACTCTGTGGAGAAAGTACAAGAGCATGTTCAGAGGGTATTTGAGTATAGAAAGGAGTTGGAAAGATTACAGAATGAGGATGAAGATGAAGATAGTATGTATGTGCAGAAACTGTTCTTTCCTTGCGCAATTTGATATCTGAGGAAATGCGAATTTGCATGAAGGATGCGATTAGATGGATCTCAGACTCATCGATAACTCCAGTTGAAGTATATGACACGTATAGTCAGTATACGCCAGAACTGCAGAGGAAAGTGATACAGGTAATGGTAGAATACCTACAGGATGAGTTTGTAAAAAGAAAGATTAGTTGTCCCGCAGAGTTATTAAGTATTTACAAGAGAGCTTTTTCATTTGACATTTCTTCGGCTGCTTTAGCGCTCGATTTGGCTCTGTTGCTTAGTAAGCGCTCGGAGTTGCCTATTTCTCAGTTGCCCATGAGAGAGGTTCGTCCGACACTTGTCCCAAAACTTGAGATCCTCGCTGATGCTATAGCGGGTACAGCTGCTGTGGAAATACCTGCACATTATGTGTCTCAGTTCGTTCACGTCCCGTTCTCAAGACAGGAAGGGAACACCATTAGACAATCTATTCCCGACATTAGGAAAAATTCGACAGGGTTCTATAAAGAAATAGAGTCTGTTTTGCAATCCTCAATATTCACTTTAAGTGATATTGATTTGTTATTTCCCGTACTCCTGCCCGTAGATTTGTGGAAACAGGCTAGGACTATAGATGACGTACCAGGGTTAGGAGATACATGGGCTAACATAATTAGACTCAATGGAGAAAGGCAAGCTGGCGAAAGACCGCCTCAGGTGATACTAACTTTGCCTGACAGAATAGTTGCAAAATTGAAAACTATGATTCCCGAAAAGAGGATTATTTGGGACAAGCTTACTGCCTGTGTCCAAGGGAAGGCTGAGGGTGCTACCGAGTTCTTTAATCGGTTCGAACACGTATTCTCGGATTTCAGTGGACAAGATTTAAGCACAGAGTCTGGGAAAAGATTATTTGTAGACAAATTTGTGCGTTGATTGTTGCCAGACATCCAGTCGCAAATTATGTCTTCTGAGAGCGCTCTGCAAGCAAAGTCCCAATCAGAAGTACTGCACATGGGTCAGTACTGTGAGAATCGTGTCAAAAATGAAAAGGAAAGAGTTGAACAAAGAAAAGCTGATTTGAAAACAAAAGTATTATTACAGCAAATTGGAGGCCTAAGGGGGGTAATTCACAGTTTAGAGGTCAGTATGTTCTGCAAGGAAATGTTCCCTTCGGTCCTGTAAACATTAACCAGCGTGCCCATTGTAGGCAAGAGTGTCATTGGCGTGCACAATGCCCGGTCCTTCGACAGAGGTCAAATAACACATTTGGAAATATGGGTAGACGACCCAGAGGTCGCCCGGGTGTAGGGGGCCCTGGTAGAGGTCAGTTTTCACAAGATTCACAGCAACTTTTTTCACAGGATAATCAGGCACCAAGTGTGGATACTAGAAACATATTTGATCATCATTCTGGCGCTTACCTCTCTGAAGAACTTCCTTTTGATGATATTTTGTTTCGTTAGGATTGCCCGAAGCAGAGTTTGGAACCTACTGTCATCCGCAATCGCTACCGCGGCTGGCGGCTCCTTCCACGATGGAGGCTAACCGACAGGTAGAGCGGAGAAGTCCCTTCTTTGTGTCTGGTATCGATTCATGGCCACTCACAGCACTGCCAGTAGTATATCTGCCCTTCAAGCCCGGCAGTCGCTGCGTTTCAACCCTCCTGCTGGTTTCTGCTCCAGCGGCTCTGGTTCTTGCGCTCACCCAGCGTTTTGCCCTCTGCTCGCCTCGGCGTGCGGCGGGTCTTCTCTGCTTGCTCGTCCCTTTCTCTTGGGATACAGTTTCTTCTACTTACTGGTTTGGCCATTTTGCATTCTGCAACGGCTTTTCGTTTTTCCAGTTTCTTCCTCGCCGTTCCCTCGGCACTTCTACGCTTTCTCTTTCTAGTCTCGCCGCTCCGGCGGCGGGCGTTTTGTCTTTTCCCCTCTTTGCCGCTTTTCTTTTAATTAGCGGCTCTCAAGTTTTCCTTTTGTCTGTTGTTTTTTCCTTCCTGTGATTTCTCTCTTGTTTACCGAAGCCTTTAAAGTCCTTGGCCCGGTACTTGCTTTGCATTGGGCTTCCTTCCTGTGTTCAACCCTGTGGACCTCGCATCTGCTTCCAGTCCTACCAGCTTGGATCTTCATCTATCTCATTGCCAGAAGTATCCTAAGGGTTTTTTTCCCTCTTGTCCGGCCTGTTCCCGGAAAAGGGGCCCCAGGACGGCTGTATATTCAGCAGTCACTGTGGCTTCTCACCGAGACAGGCAAGTGCTACCTAAAAAAGAACGGGACTACCTGAGTCGGCGGAATCTACGGAACTCAGGCCACTCTGAAGACTCAGGTGAGGAGAGTGTGGAGGGATGGAAAGACGAAGGGGTTCGACAGCTTATGCAGTCACAGATTGAAACGCCCCCAAAGACCAAGATGTCAACCGAAGAACAAGTTCAGGAGTTATGGAAGGCCTTTCAGGCCATGTCACTCGAATTGCAGGGGGTCAAGACTGAGAATGCCCTTCTAAAACAAATGGTAGCGGTACGGGAACCCTCACATCCCCCGGAGTTGCCTCCTATGGCTCTTTCTTCAGGAAGATTTGATGGCTCACCTAAGAGGGTAAAGGAATTCCTGGAGGCCTGTAATGTGTACTTCACCTTCAGACCACATACCTTCTCCACGGATCAAGCCAGAGTAGGGTTTATGGTTTCAAATATGATGGGGAATGCTTTAGCCTGGGCTACTCCGCTAGTTACCCACAGTAATGCCATCTTACAGGATTTCTCGGGGTTCCAGAACCTACTGAAACAGACTTTCGAGCGACCTGAACTATCTTTTACTGCAGGTGAGGACCTGCTGGATGCACGACAGGGTGCTCTAGATGTGCTGTCATACATCTCCTCCTTTAAAACATTAGCAGCAGGAGTGGGATGGTCCGAACAAGCACAATATGCTGTATTCCGGAGAAGATTGAGAGAGGAGATCAAGGATGAGCTAGCCAGGTCTCCACGCTCCCCCACATTTCCAGACTTACTTGCTGCAGCGCTCCACATCGAGTATCGTCTCCAAGAGAGAAGGGCAGAACGCCGGAAGCAAAGAGGATCGGATAATCCCATGAACCCTCCTTCACACTCTCCCTCTGGACGTTTCTCCTCTACTCAGAGCGAAGAACCGATGCAAATCGGAGCTACCAGGGCGCCTCTGTCATCAGCGGAGAGGCGGCGAAGAAGAGAAAAAGGGTTGTGCGCTTATTGTGGTTCCGATAAACATGTACTGAAGGACTGCTCTGAGGTACCGGAGAGGAAGGCGGGAAACGACTACCCTCGGCGTCAATAGGGACGGACAGCCGGGGGTACTCAGATCTTTTCCAGCGTCCCTATGTCACACTTTCTGTGTCGGCTTCAGAATCCCAAGAGGACTCCAGACTGATGGTACTATCCGTTAAATTGAATCTGAATAGAAGACTGGTGGAAACATTAGCTTTATTGGATTGTGGAGCACCAGGGAACTTTGTGGATACTCTGTGGGCTGACAAGAAGGGACTCACTCGGATAGTTCGTAAGGTGGGTCAGAAAGTGGAAGGAGTGGACGGTACACCTTTGTCGTCTGGACTAATCACTCATACCACTGAACAACTCTCCATGGTCATCAACCAACACACAGAGGCCCTGCAGTTCGATATTATTAGAGCCGCACATTTCCCCATAATCCTAGGCATTCCTTGGCTGCGCAGGCATAACCCGTATATCAACTGGACGGAAAATCGACTAAGTTTTTATTCCACGTACTGTTCGGTCAACTGTCTCCCTCCCGATACCAGGGAAGACCAACAGTCGGTTAGGGTTCTCTCCAAGGATCATGTGGGTATTCACGCGCTTCCTAATTTTTGTGCAAGATTCTCCGGGGTATTCCTAGAGAATCTCCACGCTCGGCTACCTCCCCATCGGCCAGAAGACTGCTCAATCGATCTCGAACCCAATGCACTGGTTCCATTTGGGCGCATGTTCTCTCTCTCACAGGCCGAAAAGAAGGTATTAAGAGTCTATCTGGATACCAACTTGGAGAATGGTCTTATTCGACCTTCGAAGTCACCAGCTGGCGCATCTCTGTTCTTCATCAAGAAAAAAGACACGACTGATCTGAGACCCTGTATCGATTACCGGGGCCTCAATAAGGTTACAATCCGTGATCGGTATCCCATGCCACTCATAACCAACATTATTGAGGCGGTACAAGGGGCTCAAATTTTCACAAAATTGGATCTCAGGAATGCATATCATCTGCTTTGCATCACTGAGGGGGACGAATGGAAGACGGCGTTTCGAACGCCATACGGTCTTTTTGAGTACAGAGTGATGCCTTTCGGCTTAGTGAACGCACCGGCTGCATTCCAGAGATTCATGGATAGGCTATTTTCAGATCTGCTGTCGGTCTCGGTGATAATATACCTCGACGACATTCTGATTTTCTCCCCTAACATGGAGGAACATATTCAACATGTCACCCAGGTTCTGTCTCGCCTTCAGGAAAACCAGTTGCTGGTCAAGGGCGAGAAGTGCAAATTTGCAGTATCCTCGGTTCACTATCTCGGATTCAGTGGGCCTCATTACGACCCTGGCGGAAAGTGACTGACCGGACCGCAACAGCGTAAATAGCGTTTCCGCCATTGCACGAAGGAGCAAAGTGCGGCTAATTACGACCCATCGGGCACGAGCATTACGCCATGGCGGAATCCGAAAGGCTGCGATGGCGGAAATGACCCCAAAACGGCCCTTACCGCCGCCGTACGCTGCACCAGGTGCAATACCGCCACCCATCTTAGCGGTCACCGTAATGAGCGGTCACCGTAACGAGCGGGCACCGCAAATTACGGGCACCGTAAATATACGGAAACGGAAGTAAAAGCATGTGGCCGGAACGGGAAACAGCACGCCGCACAACTATAAAATCCGAATCCCAACACAACCATTAAAAATCCGACCCTGACACACATCCCAACCCGTTAGCAACCCCAGTTAAAAAAATAAATATGGGAAAGGTAGCCAAGAAAGCGTGTGATCGCAAGCGGCAGGTACACTTCTCCCGAGAGGAACTGACCGTGCTCACCGAGACCCTCCAGGAAAATGCCGCCGTCGTCTTCTCCAGTCAAATGACCAGGACGGCCCTTGCCAACAAGAAGGCCATATGGGCCCTGGTGGCACAGCGCGTAAGTGCGGTGGGGACAACACCCCGCACGCCACAGCAATGTCGCAAGCGGTGGGACGACCTGCGGATCCGCGTACGCAGCATACTTTCTGCGAACAGGAACATCGCCACAGCTACCGGGGGGGGTTCAGAGTCGCCCATCAAGTTGACCCCCTGGGAGGATATCTGCGCCTCCACCATAGGAATGGAGAGCATAGAGGGAGTCGGAGGGATGGAGAAAGGAGTGCCGACATCCGGAGAATCAGGTAGGTTGGCCAAGAGAAACAATGCGAAATCCACAAAACACGAACATGTGCAGTACCATGTGACCCCATAGTGCAATACATACTTTGCCCTGACAGCGCCCTCTAAAAGTCAGAATGAATAAACAAATCAATCAAGATGCCATAAACAACCCCTACATGTGCAGCATGCACCCCCTAACTGCAGGCAGCCAAATGAATGCATCCTCAATCCACACGAAAATGAGACCACCTCCAAGGCCCAGTCCCAAATCAGCCTCATGTACCACCCCAATGCATTTGATACGTTGCCATTCCAAATCCGACAGACCCATAACTAACGCTCGCCCCTCTTTACTCCACCACAGGGTCCGATACCAACGACGAGCTGCAGGACACCCCTACCAGCACGCCTGCAAAGAGGGCCAGGACCAACGTCCCAAGAGCCTCCACCTCAGGTGCAAGGATCAAGACACGGCAGCAGCAGGAATCAAGTGGCAGCACACTGGAGGGGACTGCAACAGGCACCCCAGCAGCCAGCAAGTCCACAACCCCAGCACCACAGGTCCCCCCAAAGAACGTATCTGATGGCACTGCCTCTGGTGGTAGCAGCACCATAGGTGACACAGCTGTCATGCCAGCATGCTCCGACACGGAAAACAGTGCTGGCGACGTAGGTACCATCCATGACCTTTCCCAATCCCCCTGCATGTTCCATCCCCTACACCATGACGAAACCACGCAGGGGCACCCTGAAGACGACGACTGGCCAACCCCCACAAGTCCTGTGCCAAGGCAACATGTGTTGAGCAGCCCCCCTGTCACACCACCGCAAATGTCCATGGCCCAGCAGAGGCAACAGTCCCTCGACCTGCTGATCGAGCAACAGCAGGAAGTGTCCACGCTACTCAAGGACCATGCAAATGAATGCGGGGGTTCCAGGGCAGCCATGGAAACATCCACCGAGACACTCAGGGCACAAATAGAGAAAAGTAGTGAGAGCCTCAGGGGAGAAATGGAGAGAAGCACCGAGAGCCTGAGAGCACAAATGGAGAAAAGCACAGAGAGCCTGAGAGCACAAATGGAGAAAAGCACCGAGAGCCTGAGGGGGGAACTGCATGCGACGTCCAAAGACGTTTGTGCTGAACTTGCTGCTGTGCGCCGTGTGCTCTCGGAGCTCTCACAAACCCTCAGAGACATGCATGGACGCGAGCAGGCAGAGACATCATCCGTGGCAAGTTCCGTCCAGGGCAGCCCCCAACGCAGATCTGGCAGGAACCTGCGCTCCACGGGCAGGGGTGCCCCTGATACCCGTAGAGGGGGCTTGCAATAGCGTCTACCCACGGACAGCATGCATATTTGGACACTGGTGTTGGGGGGGGAGGTAGTAGGGTGGAGGGGGTGTGTTGGGCTTCACTGGGTGGCGGGTCCATAGGGTGTATAAATCAAATCACATTAACAATACAGCACCTCATTATCATCCAATGACATGTGTGGACATTGATATTTGCGTACGAGGCCTTCATAGGCGTACAGTCCACAATGTGCCTGTACTACACACACACAGTGCCACAGGTCCCCTTTCCGTGTAATAGGCACCATGCGTGGTTGCTAGAAGCATGCATCTATGATGCTCTGTCGGATTGCACGTGCATCCTGTGCCTCATGGACTCCTTGAGGTGCCTCCACATCCCCACCCTCATCATCATCATCATCTTCAGGTGCATGCAGTACAGCGTCAGGGGGCATGGGCACATTCCTACGTATGCACATGTTGTGCAGCATGACACATGCCATGACCATCTTAGAAACCTTCTCATGGCTGTACATGAGTGCCCCGCCAGACCTGCTGAGGCTGCGGAAACGAGCCTTCAGTAGGCCGAATGCCTGTTCAATGACCACACGGGTACGTGAGTGGGCATGGTTGTAGTCCTCCTCATGCTCGTTCTGTGGGTTCCGGATTGGTGTAAGGAGCCATCTCTTCAGTGGATACCCGGCATCACCTGTATGAGACGAATAAAGGGTGTCAGTGGAATGATAGTGCTAAGTAGCCCCCCCCCCCTCCTGCAAGGTCATTGACGCATCAAATGGGCCACGATGTCATGCATGGAATGAGACTCACCGAGTAGCCAGGATCTGTGCCCTGCGTGTCGCTCCATGTAGCGTGGTATTCTTGTGTTCCTCAGGACCATAGAATCATGGGTAGATCCTGGAAATCTGGCACAACAATGCGTAAAGATCTTGTTGGAGTCACACACCATTTGCACATTGATTGAATGAAATTGTTTCCGGTTGCGGTACTGGACCTCCATGGCATGTGGGACAACCAATTCAACATGGGTGCAGTCGATGGCACCAATGCAACCCGGGATGCCGCCAAGTGCATGTAATCCCACTTTTGCGTTGGTAATCTCCTGGTACGTGCGTGGTAGTGTGATGTGGTCGTCGGCGTGCTTCAGGAGGGCATCGTGCACTTGGAAGAGTGTCCGTGAGAACAGTGGCTGTGAAATGCCATGCAACTGTCCCACTGTGTGCTGGTAGGTGCCTGTGGCCAGGAAGTGGAGTACAGACACCACCTTCAGTAGGGGTGGGATGGCGGTTGGGCTATCTATCATGCTCACGAGGTCAGCATGTGTCATGTCCACAATGGCGATTATGGTGTCCCGGTCCAAACGGTAGAGGGTGTGGATCTGCTCAGCAGTGAGGTTGAACGGATCAGCTCGGAGGCGTGGGATTGCGGGCCGCCTGCGTGGTGGTAGTGGCAGTGCTTGTGGGCCTTGCTGACCCTGCCTTGCCCTCCTCCTCCTCCTTCTCCTCCGTCTCCCCTGTGCGCCCGGTTGTTGTACCTGTTGTTGTTCGTCGTCTTCTTGTAGTTGTAGCACTTGCAGTGCTATCTGGTCCCCCAGGCCCAACATCGCTAGTCCTGCCGGTAGCATTTTGGAGTGGGAGTGGTTGTGGGAGGGGTTTGGGTCTGCTATATATGTGCTGTCGGCCTGTATGGCCTCCACCTGTGCTGATTGAATGAATCTGTGGCAGATGCAATCCCTTCTGGCCGAGCACGTCCCGCACGTAAGGCTGCATTTGGCCGCATGGCATCTTGGGATTGGAATCATGTATCAAATCCCGATGGCAGTGTGATGTACTTTGACTGATTTTCATGCTATGCTCCCATTGTTACACATGCTATGATTGCAGCCGCTTACATACCTGTGAAGAGTCAGTGGTATGTAGGGCTCGATCGATGGCCGACCCTCATGCAGCACAGTAACGTACTTCACCGACGGGCGTGGCGTCCCATTTGTGATTGCAGCCAGTTAGCATTATGACACACAGCCGCACTACATTGATGTAATTGTGAATGCAAGCGTTCACAGAAGCCTTTTCGACGTAATGTTGCAAGTGAGGAATTCGAAGGCCAGCATTTTTGGTTTTGAAGTAGCGGCGAGGATACGCCCACAGGTCTGGCTGGAAATGTAATGTTCTATTGTAGAATGTCCTTGGGACATGGCCCATAACGAGCAAGCAATGAATGATATGAATTGAATGGGATGCGCAATAGCGTAGTGGACGATAAGGCAGGACGTTCCCAAATCCATCTTGCTTCACAACACTACAGATCCGGCCAGGAGCACAGTGGTTTTTGCAGACTGCATTACGCACAGACGCGATGGAAGTTTCACATATTATGTGAGTGAATATTCATGCGTTTTCATTGCGGGATGAGGGAATGATGAATGGATGCATGGACAGATGATTCCGTTTAGGGTCTGCCATGTACATGGGTTTTTTGAATCACTCCCCTTCCCCTGCGCTATGTGATGCAAGGCTGCCATAGTGGGACTTACGTCTATCTGCCCTTGTCGGATCCTCCCTGTCTCGACGCGCCTTCATACACTTGTGTCTAGGCACGTTACTAATCCCATGTCATGGGTTCTATCTTGACGGACGCATGCACAGTAACCGACGTTGCCAATGGTGTATTTACCTCGATTGATTTCGTTATGAATCGATACTGATTTAGGGGTCTGTATATTCCTTTGGAGTGGGCTAGCATGCATATGGGTGTGGATTTGGTGTGTTGAATGAAGATTGTAATGCATCATGAGTCCCGTAATGCAATCGGTTAATTTGTGTTTCATTTGGGTGACAGGTATCTCCTGCCCTATTGCAGATGCCATCTCTACGCCACTCCTCCAGATGGGTTTTACTCTCGACACCTGCAGCTTCGGGTGAATCAGTGGAGCACCATTTCGATCTTATGGGACGATCGCCAATGGGCCACATGCCCTTACGCTGTACTGGTGGCTAGGTGCAACATTTCGGCCTTTCAGCTCGACTAGTGCCTGCCTCATGGGACGGACCTGCGGTTCTTGCCGCTTCCATGTTGCCTTTTGGAACGTTGATGTAGGCCCTGTGTGCCATGATGGTACAGGGCGTCACACAAGTGGAAGCTGGTCAATTATTGCAGATGCAGCCCTCGGTGATGATGGATGTTTTGGTGTTATTTTGCAAATTGCTGTGGGGCCTTTGTCATTTGGATGTGCATTTAAATTGTATTCCGATATTTGTCGTGTTGCGTTATTCTTTGCAGGTGATGTGGCGATTTTCGATTTGTGGCGGTATGTATTGCGAGATGATCTGCATTGTGTTCCGCCTTCTGAGTTGAGTTGTGTGGTACAGTACTGGCCGCGTTTGCCTACGTAGCACAGTATGGTCACGGATAGGGGCTGCCATTGTGACTGTTTACATGATGTGCTGTTCAGGGGCGGGGGATTGGCTTTTGGCCGACTGGTGCCTGTCAGCCAGGTCGATTGGTGGAATGATGGGATGTTCAGAATGTGGCTGGTCACAGGTGCCTGTGTTTGCGTGCGTTTGTTGGAGGGGGACTGGGGTCATGTCCATTGGAATAGCTTCTGTATTCATGCCATCTGTGCCCTGCAGCTCCCATCGGCCCCTCTTGGGATGAGCCTGGCTGCTCAGTCACTCTGCCAACTTGTGTGGTACATGCTTCTGCTGATGGTTGGTTTGTTTACTGGCAAGAGTACAGGGCTGGTGCAATCCCCCTCAGGATGCTGTTTTGGATGTTGCCTTGCGCTGGTGGCAAGCGATGGGGGACTACTGTTGTTTTGTGTCATGTGTTCTTGATTTTCATTTTGATGTATTGTACCTTCACATGCCTGTGCTGCATCAGTACGGCTATGGTGACATGCCGTACATGGATGCCCACTCACGGGGCGCTTTGAGCCCCTGCATGCATTTCTACGTTGGCATGCATGGGTGAATTGTAGATTTCACTGGTTGCATAGTGTGAGTACATTGCGCCTGCCAGGAGTTGTGCAATGTGGCCAGGGAGTGGAGTACAGGCACTCAGTGGGCCATTTACGGTTGGTTCACGATGCCGTATTTCTCGCCATGGCGGAATGGTACTTTACGACGTGCTTGATGGCGTTCAGTACATGTCCGCTAGGGTCATAATTCGCGTACCGTTGCGCCATGGCAGTGATTCCGGTTTTGCAAGGCGCGCATGCGCGTACTTGGTGCAGTTAGCGTTGCCGTTCACTGCGGTGTCGCTAATGGCATCGTACTTTACGGTGACGGGTCATAATCGCAACGAGCGGTGTTCGATGGCGGTATTGCATTTCCGCCATCATTTTTCCATTTCCGCCAGGGTCGTAATGAGGCCCATTCTTTCCAAAGAAGGGGTGGCCATGGACCAAACCAAGGTCGATGCTGTTCTTGATTGGCCAGCTCCTACTTCAGTCCGAGAAGTCCAGAGATTCTTGGGATTAGCAAATTACTACCGCAGATTTATCTCAAACCTTTCGGAGGTAGTATACCCGATTACGCGCCTACTCAAGAAGGAGGCTGTTCCGTTTTTTTGGTCTGATGAGGCAGAGAAGATTTTCAATTTTCTCAAAAGATTGTTCTGTACTGCCCCCATTCTCCAGCATCCTGATCAATCCCAGCCATTTATTTTGGAGACCGACGCTTCTGCGGTAGCGGTAGGAGCAGTATTGCTCCAGACCATCCAAGGAGTGGAACACCCCGTGGCATACATGTCAAAAACTCTTTCTCCTAGCCAGCTCAACTATTCGGTACTGGAAAAAGAACTTCTGGCCATGAAGCTTGCCTGTGAAGAGTGGCGCCACCTCCTACTAGGAGCCAGACATCCATTTCTGATTAGGACCGACCATAAGAACCTCAAGGTACTACAAGAATTGGAGTGTTCGAATTCCAGGCAGGCCCGGTGGGCCCATCATTTTGCACAGTTTGAATTCCAAGTCTCGTATACCCCGGGATCACAGAACAGTCTGGCGGATGCCTTATCGCGCAAAGACTCCACCAAGGAACACATGGAGATCAAGAAGGAGTGCATGTTCAAAAGCAACCAAATCCTAGCCTTTGTTGGTTCTTTTCTTAAAGAGGTGAAAGCTGCTCTCATTCAGGAAAATCACCAACTACCCCTACGTATTACCTCTCCTTTTCAACAAAGAGGAGACTGGCTGTTCTACAAACAGAAATTGTACATTCCCGAAGGTTCTCTTCGTGCGAGAATCTTGAAGTGGAGTCACGACTCTCGCTCGGCAGGCCATAGAGGGGCTGATAATAACTTTGAGCTTCTCTCTAGAACGTTTCTTTGGCCAAAAGCTAGAAAGGAGACATACGAGTATGTCAAGGCCTGTCCAATTTGTGCCAGATCCAAATATCGCCTGGGAAAACCTTTGGGTCTACTCACTCAGGTCGAACTTCCGACGCGCCCTTGGGGTCTTATATCTACCGATTTCATTGTGGATCTGCCGATCTCGGAATGTTGTACCTGCATCATGGTCACGGTAGACGCTTTTTCTAAGTTGGCACATTTTTCTCCCCTTCCAGGGCTGCCCACTGCGGCTAAGACGGCAGAGGTTTTCTCTCGAGACATTTTCAAGCTACACGGTCTCCCCGATAAGATAATCTCAGATCGGGGAAGTCAATATATCTCAAAGTTTTGGACTGCCTTCTGCAACCGTTTGGGCATTGAAAGAGCTCTGTCTTCAGGTTTTCACCCAGAGACCAATGGTCAGACGGAACGCCTTAATGCGACCCTGGAACAATACCTTAGGTGTTATATCTCTCAACATCAAGACAACTGGGTCTCGCTGCTTCCCACGGCGGAGTTCTCGTACAACAACACCAGGCATTCCGCCACGGGACTCTCTCCTTTCTTCTGCACTTATGGTGTTCACCCTCGTGCCGTGTTTCTGGAGGTTCCCAGTTACACCAACTCCCCGACGGTGGAAGAGGTATTAGGGAAGATTAAGGAAGCCCAGAATTCAGCTATGCAGAGTTTAGAGGTCAGCAGAAGACGGACAAAATCCTGTGCCGATCAACATCGGAAGGAATGTCCAGTATGGAAGCCAGGTGATCAGGTGTGGTTATCCACCCGGTTTCTTCCCAGATGGACAAGGCCTTCTAAACTGTCTCCTCGTTTTCTGGGACCTTTCACTATTCTCTCTAAAGTCAATCCTGTCACTTTTCGCCTTCGGCTTCCCTCCTCTCTTAGCCGTACTCACCCGGGGTTTCATTCCTCTCTTCTCAAACCTTACTGTCCCGACCTTCACCATAGAACCATTCCCAGATCTGTACTGACACGGTCCTCGGAGCCTGAAGAGTATGAGGTATCCCAAGTCCGTGATTCTAGGTATTATCGCGGACGCCTGGAGTACCTTTTGTCCTGGAAGGGATACCCGGAGTCGGAGGACTCATGGGAACCGGTTTCTCAGGTTCATGCACCAAGGTTGTTGGCTACTTTTCACCGCCGCTATCCAGGGAAGCCTGGGGCGGTTAGGTGGGGAAGGGGTCATACTGTCATCCGCAATCGCTACTGCGGCTGGCGGCTCCTTCCACGATGGAGGCTAACTGGCAGGTAGAGCGGAGAAGTCCCTTCTTTGTGTCTGGCATCGATTCATGGCCACTCACAGCACTGCCAGTAGTATATCTGCCCTTCAAGCCCGGCAGTCGCTGCGTTTCAACCCTCCTGCTGGTTTCTGCTCTAGCGGCTCTGGTTCTTGCGCTCACCCAGCGTTTTGCCCTCTGCTCGCCTCGGCGTGCGACGGGTCTTCTCTGCTTGCTCGTCCCTTTCTCTTGGGATACAGTTTCTTCTACTTACTGGTTTGGCCATTTTGCATTCTGCAACGGCTTTTCGTTTTTCCAGTTTCTTCCTCGCCGTTCCCTCGGCACTTCTACGCTTTCTCTTTCTAGTCTCGCCGCTCCGGCGGCGGGCGTTTTGTCTTTTCCCCTCTTTGCCTCTTTTCTTTTAATTAGCGGCTCTCAAGTTTTCCCTTTGTCTGTTGTTTTTTTCCTTCCTGTGATTTCTCTCTTGTTTACCGAAGCCTTTAAAGTCCTTGGCCCGGTACTTGCTTTGCATTGAGCTTCCTTCCTGTGTTCAACCCTGTGGACCTCGCATCTGCTTCCAGTCCTACCAGCTTGGATCTTCACCTATCTCATTGCCAGAGGTATCCTAAGGGTTTTTTCCCACGTGTGGGTTTTTTTCCCTCTTGTCCGGCCTGTTCCCGGAAAAGGGGCCCCAGGACGGCTGTATATTCAGCAGTCACTGTGCCTTCTCACCGAGACAGTCAAGTGCTACCTAAAAAAGAACGGGACTACCGGAGTCGGCGGAATCTACGGAACTCAGGCCACTCTGAAGACTCAGGTGAGGAGAGTGTGGAGGGACGGAAAGACGAAGGGGTTCGACAGCTTATGCAGTCACACCTACACCTATTCCCGTTAATCAGAAAGGTGCCTACGTTGAAATGTTAGTGGGAAATAGGAAACATCTATTCTTGATAGATACAGGGGCACAGAAGTGTTCCATTGATCATTCTCAGGTTCCAAACATTCCACTGTCAGGGCAAACCAATGTTTCTGTAGGATTTTATGGTACACCAGTTGTTTGTCCAGTTTCTTTACCGGTACCTATGTCTTTGGGTCCGTTCACAGACCATTGTCCATTACTTTTGACTTGGTTGAATCTGTTGAAGGAATTAAATGCGGTAATTCATTATTCCTATGATGGAGTGCGTTTGACAATTTCGCCACAGCAACTTTCTGTCTCCCAATTCTTGACTAGACCTTTACCACCCAAATTTAGTGCTGTTCCGGAGTGTTTATGGGCAGTTGATGACAGTGATGTCGGCGTTTTACAAATTGAGCCTGTTAAGATTGTTTTGAAACATGGAGTGAAGCTGCCACGCAATCCGCAGTATAAGATTTCAGTTGATGGTGAGCAAGCTTTGAGATGCATCGTCTCTGATTCTGTACATCGAAGGGTGATTGAGGAAATTGCAGGTAGTTTATGCAATAGTCCGATTTTACCCGTGTACAAGAAAGGCGATAACGCAATTCCTTCTTGTTTCATAATTGATTTACGTGCCATCAATAAGATCGTCGCTCCACAATTTCCAATTGTGCCTGATGTGACGACGATACTGACTATGATTCCAGCCTCAGCTACTCATTTTAGTGTTCTGGATGTAAAGAATGCTTTCTTTAGTATTCCTATACACAAGGATAGTAGAAATTTGTTCGCGTTTACCTTAGGGGGACGCTCCTTCACATTTACCCGAGCACCATAGGGTTACACGGAAAGTCCTAGCATCTACAGTAGGGCTCTGAAAGAAAAACTCGATACCCTTGAGTTGCCCTCTATTTGTACACTGCTTCAATATGTTGATGACTTGCTTTTAACTGCCGACTCAGAAAGCGCTGGTAAGTTGGGCACTGTGTTGTTTCTTCTTCACCTGGCTAAACAGGGACATAAAGCTTCGCTTAAGAAATTTCAATATTGTTGTCAGGAGGTCGCCTATTTAGGCTTTCTCCTGTCAAAGGAGGGAAGAAGATTGACGCCTGAATGGATAAAACTCATTTCTAGCATGTCTGTCCCAAATACGCAGAAATAAGTTAGAGCCTTGATAGGAATGGCTTCTTACTGTAGGCAGTGGATCCCCAATATCTCATTAACGGTTAAGACGATGTTGGCTCTGACGAAGAAGGGCATTTCTTCACCATTGCCGTGGAACATGGAGCACCAGCGTGCATTTGATTTGCTCAAGACTGCATTGTGCTCGGCACCGGTTTTGGGCACACCAAATTATGAAAAGGCCTTTGTGTTGTTTATGCATGAATGTGATGGATGTGCTTTGGCTGTGTTAACGCAGGAACATGGAGGGAAGAATAGGCCATGCAGTTACTTTTCTTCCGCCCTTGATCCTGTAGCATGCGCTTTGCCAAGATGTTTGTGAGCTGTCGCTGCTGCTGCTGCGTCTGTGAAACAGAGTGAGGGAATGGTCCTAGGCCATGCTTTAACCCTGATGGTACCTCACTCCGTAGATGTTCTACTGAACAGAACTAAAACGCAACACCTCACTTCCGCACGGTTGACAAGATATGGATTGATCTTGTTTGCACCACACATACAAATTAAGAGGTGTTGTGTTCTTAATACGGCTGAACTCTTATCTTTCCCGCAAGGTACTGCTTGCAGTGACGAAGAGTCACATGACTGTCTTTACACTACCGAACAAGAGACAAAGAATTGATCTAAAAGATACTCCTTTGAACAATCTGCAAGGGGAGCTGTTCTGCGATGGCTCCTGCTTCAAACTTCCGGATGGTACATCCACAGCTGCTTATGCAATCACTACATTGAGCACGGTTGTGGAAATCAAGAGAATCACGCATAACTCTGTGCAGGCCGCAGAGATTATAGCATTAACCCGAGCTTGCAAACTTTCCGAAGGGCTTACCTTGAATATATACACTGACAGTCAGTATTCCTTTGGGGTGGTTCACAACTTTGGGAGACTTTGGTCAGAAAGAGGGTTCTTAACTTCACATGGTACAAAGATCCAGCACGGCTCCTTGATAGTACGGCTACTCTCAGCGCTTGCACTCCCTACTCAGTTAGCTATTGTAAAATGCGCAGCGCATCAAAAGATTGTAGATGATATAGGAAAAGGGAATGTTTTTGCTGATCAGATAGCTAAACAGAGTGCAACCGATCTCTCTTTAGACATATATGCCTCAAGGTAAGCCACAAATTCCTGTACTATGGATGAGAGTATCGATTCTGTGAGGGATATCCAAGCCGATGCCACATTGAAAGAGTCTACAAAGTGGGCTGAGGGCTTGGGGAAACTTGATGATGATGGGTGTTGGGTGGACAGAGTTGAAGGAAAATGGCTACTTCCTGATGCATACATCATGATGATGGTTGTTATGGCTCATGGTCCTACACATATATGTGCCCGCAAGATTACAAAAATGTTGGAAAATGTATGGGTGAATGACAAAATCTTTAAGGTAGCTGAACGTTTTGTCCAAAACTGCATGATCTGTTTACAGCATAATGTGGGGAAGGGAACATCAACTCCTAGGGGAAGCTTTGGTCCACCTTCTGTCCCCTTCGAGGTTATACCCTTTGATTTTATTGAAATGGAACGATGTAATAACTTGAAATACGTGTTAGTTGTCATTTGTGCTTTTAGCAAATGGGTTGAGGCTTTTCCTGTTAAAGACGCTACAGCCATGACTACTGCAAAGACTATGTTAAAAGATTATTTCCCTAGGTTCGGGCTACCAAGAGTCATCTGGTCGGACAATGGTGCAAATTTTATTGCTGCTGTAATTCTGCGGATATGCGCGGGATTACAGATCGATAAACGGTTCCATTCGGCCAGACACGCTCAGAGTGCCGGACTAGTAGGAAGACACAACGGCATCATCAAAAACAAGCTTGCTAAGACGTGTGCCGGCACCAACCTAAAATTACCGATCGTGTTATTATCCATGCGTACGACCCCTCAAACTAAGACTAGGCTCTCTCCCTTTGAGGTGGTTATGGGGAGGCCTGCTCATATCTGGAACCTTCCGAAAAATTATCCACTGCGAAATGTGGAAAATGTACTTCTTTCAGATTACTGTAGCCAGTTGACTAAAAACTTGTATTTGATTTATCACCAGGTGTGAGAGGCTTTACCTGTACGATACGAGGGCCCCGGTCACAGCATACGGCCCGGTGACTGGGTCCTCATAAAAGCATTCGAGCGATCGTTCTGCCTTGCACCTCGGTGGCGGGGTCCCTTCCAAATCCTGCTGGTCACGCAAACGGCGGTGCGGGTGTCGGGCAGGAAAAAATGGATCCATGCGACCCACACCAAGAAGATTCCACACTCAGTGCTATACGATACAGTAGAAACAGAACCCCTCATCAGTACTGCAATCAACGATCCCGAAGCAGTAAACAGCATTGAGAGTGCATCGGAGACTCTCCCTGAGCCCGTGGGGCCTGGGGAAACAGCCATTTTGCCTCCACACTCTTCAACAGTTTTGTCTCCGGAAGCTGTTGTTCCGGATCATGCATCCTCTCTTGTTCTTGATATGTTGCTTCCAACGGGAAGTGACGACACGTTGTTTTCGGATGACTCAGTACCAGGAAGCACGAGGTGCGATCTGCGACCTAGGAAATAGACCTACTGCACGGTTCGGCTGTGCGATCGAGGAAAATCATCAAGGGCTTGCCTTTTTGGCCCGATCTATTGTCTATACGGGGATTCAGTTGGCTAGGGTTTGTGGAAGGACTAAGAAGACGCTGAGCCTTGAGGTCGCCAGCAAAAAAAGCATTGGCATGTTCGTTTGAAGACTACAATGCCTGCCACCGCTACCACTCATACAGGACTGATAAGTGAACGTGTAACCAGCTGCGAAAAAGGACAGCCTGCAACATGGGCCCCGAAAACGTATTGCTGTTTGTTGATAATGCTAATTGGTTTTATAATAGTCATTGTTTTAGGCTTCTGGTATCTAGAGGAAGTACATGCGCTTGAGAATTTGTTACCGTCTGAAAATGTACCTACTGTTTCTACTCCCTTTGTGCATCTGCACACCCTATCTCCTAGGGATTCTCAACATAGACAGGAATATCACAATAATACGCTATTACTCATCATGAATGCTACACATGCCATCTTTAATAGGTCCAACTGTTGGGTTTGTTCGCATTTACCGCAACATGGGGAAAAGGGGCTAGGTTGGTATATTCATCCTTTACCTTTGACAGCTGCATGTTATGCTTCTCTTAGAGCACTGTTCTTTGGTCGCTGGAACAATAGCATCTGAGGGAACTTCGATGGGAATAATTTGAATCAGTTTGAAAAATGTGTTTTGACTCCCTTAGGATGCTCGCTTTTTGCAAATAGGAGTAAGAGCAACGTTGCTTCTATTAGGCCCTCTGATAGACTGTCTCGTCCTTTCCAATCTTTGATTTCTTTTAAAATGGCTCCTTTAGGCAATAAGCATGCCACGCCTCCTTCTTACACTGTTAACCATAGCCCCGATTTAGTTTCTTTCTGCACACAGAGGAATGGTACTCAGTCAATGGGTGATTTTAAAGGTTGCGCCAATGTTGCGAATTTGACTGGGGAAGACAGACCTTTGTATGTAGGCGAACCTGTCTACTTTGTTTGCGGTAATGTAGCATTTCCATGGTTTCCAGGGATTGGCAGGGAACTTGTTATTTAGGGATCCTGTTACCCGGGGTATTCATAGCCAGTACTGTAGAGGTTTCAAAGTCTCGTCCACGGCGGGACAAATAATGAATTCAGAGGACATCAGGAGACTAGTGAGTGTACTGGAGAGAACCATCAACCAGACCACTGACATACTCTATAATATGACTCTAGAACAGAAAGCAATAAGGTTAGTAGCACTTCAGAACCGGATGGCATTAGATGTCATCCTGGCTGAACGTGGAGGGGTATGTAAATTAGTGGGGTCCGCTTGCTGCGTTTTTGTTCCAGATTCCTCCTCAACTATCTTCAAGGCAATACAGAATCTGCATGTCCTTAGTTCTAAAGTGCATGTTCCAGAGGGAAACTGGGATTTTGGCGCTTGGTTCTGGGACTTCTTGCGATCTTGGGGTTGGAAGGTACTTTCGGTCTTGCTGATCATTTTGGGAATTCTGTTGTTCCTTTGTTGCTGTATACATGTCTTCCTGGTATATGTTCGATGCTAGGGGATGTTGCACTCAGGCGATGGGTACGTTAGGACACAAGGCATACACCCTAGACAAAAATTCCAATGAATATGTTTTGAAAGAAATTCTGGTAACCAATCTAATGGCAATTGATATCTCCGATGGTGATTCAGGGTGTGTGGACATTGAGACATGGAATTGTTCGTAAAGTGATTAGAAGTAGTAGCATAGGCCAAAAGGAAGGTTTGTCGAACGAGAATTGTATTATTCCCTCTAGATCGTATGTGTATATATTGGCCTAGGCCAAGTCGCTCTGTGAGGAAATCCGCGTTGCAAGGTCCTGACCTTAGATCTGTGTAAGCCACCATTTTAGGTTCATGCGCCATTTTAGGTTCTCTCTCTAAAGTCACCCTGTGTTCTAAGATGGTAGACAGTGTCGTTTTGAATGTAACATGGCCGTCTTGACCTCTGTGTACGAGTTAATATATAAACTGACTGCAGGCCAAATGTTAGGGTTATGTACTGAGACCTTGTCCTTCGTTGACCTGAGTATAAAGGATTACCTGTACCAACGAGACTAATCCATGAATGTATATCGTGTACAATACTGTTCGAGCATTTTATGTGAACACTTCTTTGACTATATTGTTTAAGATATATGTGAAAGATCAATGCAAGATCCAAAGACACACTGTTGCTATTATAACTTGTTTGCAAATATGTTAAGGATAATCTCTAAATGTATAGCTGCATAAATTAGGGCACAAACTCGGCATGAACCTCTAGTCCATGGAAATGGTTAACCTGCAAGTGGGTTGAACATCAGATAACATACTGAATAAAAGGCACAACTATTCTGATGTACAGCCCCACTCACTTCCCACACCGAACGTGCTGGTATTCGCTGTGGTGAACTGAGGGCCTGATAGCTATCTGATAATCTGTTTCTTTGAAAACTGTTCAGTTACTTTGAATAAAGACCTTTGTATCTTTATAACCTGTGTTTGGTGTATTTCCTTTGGGGTACTCAGCCTCAATATCTTCTTTCTGCTTTCACATTCCGCACAGCCTTCTGGTGGATTTACCACTGGAGCTAATACATCCTTGAGGTCTCCACGCAATCCTCGGTAAAAGAGCATAGTCATTTTTCCTTCTCGCCAATTTGTTTGAGCTATAAGACGATTGAGGGATGCGATGAAGGTTAGCAGATCCTGATTTCCCTGTCTGAGCGACAGTAATTCATTGTCCAGGGCCTGTCCTTGTGTGTGTGTCGTGCAAACAATTTCTCCATTTCGTGTTGAAAACCTCTAAAGTATCGAAGCAAAGGATCATCTTGATTTTCCAAAGGTATTGACTAGTCCGCTGCACTACCTCCCAAATACGAGAGTATGAACGCCCCTCTGGCTTGGTCGTTAGGAAAGGACATAGGTCTGCACAAAAAATGTAAGCGCCATTGATTCATAAATATGGCGTACTTGTTAGGGTCACCTGTGAAACGTTCGGGCGGGGCCAGAGGAACCGCCCGTGGAAGAACCACCTGTACTGGTGGTGATTGGTGCGGTGTGGGAGTAGGCCCTGGCAAGGGGACCTGGCCAGCTTGTGCCTGGAGCAAATACCTTTCCAAGTCATCAGTACGCTCTCGATTCGCAATAAGCTCCCTTCTTGGAGCATTGGTTTCCTGCTTTGAAGCATGAACTTCAGCCCGTAATTGACCCAAAAGTTGAGCCAATTGGTCTGTCTCAGAGGTTTCCATAATGCCCAGGCAGAGATTTGTAGTGGCTTTGTGTTCTGTTACGCTCAACTGGTCTCTGCAGGGGCATTGGGGCATGGTTGCAGCCCTACCAGGAAGTAAATCCCCTCTGCCTACCTTCTTCCTCTGCAAATGGACTGTGGGCTGCGGTGAATTTTAGCACTGCTCCTGCATAGATTCGAGGGGATGTGAGTTTGCCAGCCTATGACTGATTCCCATCTCAAACCTTTCTTCCCATAGCGTGGTTTCCGTGAGCATGCATCAACCCATTAAGCCTCACCTGCTGATTCTTAATCGCGAGCTCTCCGTCCTGCTACTTCTGGCAGTGGCGCTTTTAAGATGAGGACCGAGTTCCTTCATTGGCTCTTCGCACATGTTGTCCAGTCCAGCTGCAACTATTCCACGCCTCACTAGTAAGTGTCTTTCAGTTTTCTCTTTGTCTACCCTTTCTCGTTACCCTTCGTTTGTCTTGAAGCATTTGTATTGTTCTTTCCACAACCCGTTATCTGCTCGTTATAAATGTCTCTCTCTGCTTTCTTCCAAATAGGTGTGATTGCAGCCCAGCAGAGCTACGGAGCACGAGGTGGCGCCGGATGAGAAGGGGATGCTCACGCGGTGGACCGGCTGCAGGTAAGTGGGTGTTTAAGGATGAGCGCGAAGAATTGTGCAAGCACGACCTTAAACTGAATGTTCGTTATGTCTAACCTTGTCTTTCATCCTTTTACAGGGTCTGCCTTCAGAGATGAACAATGCGTCATGCTGCGGTGTCAAGAGCAGGATTCCTGCATTCCGGAAGATGAAGATGATGGAAGAATGGACATCAGGTTCGGCGAGTGAAGAATGCAGGTGAATGCTGGTTCCAGGATGCAAACGCGTAGGCAGGAGACTGGATTCCCACAGTAAGTCTGCTTTATCCCAGGCGGCGGTGAGTGTTATGCTGCATGCAAATGCAGATTAACGCGAAGCGCTGGCTTTTGGATGGGAGCGACTTATATAGCCGAGTTCGTGAGGCCACGCCCATCAGGCCTGGCTTGCCTGCCACACCTTGCCACTCCCTGAGTTAGCACGTGCATAGTAACTCAGGGAGGCCACATCCAAACAATGTGCACTTGGAGCTGTTTCAGAAAAAGGAAGCTCCAGAGTAAAAGCATTTTTACACAAAATAAAATGTTCCTTTTTACTGACTTCCATTAGCCTGACGCCAAAGGTCCCCTGTGATTGTGACCCCTTGTCCTCCTGCCCTGTTGGCACGATGCCAGTGTCCTTGGGCCCATTGGACCAGTGACCGTGACAGCACTCCCCCGCTGGGCCCCTCTCAAGGGTAGTCCTTGTCCTGTCTTGGTTTGGTGGGGTTACTGCGGTGGAACTGATTGATTAGTCGTGGCGCGTGGACATGTTCACTAGGTTCCCAGGTTCGTTCTTGAGGTCCATAGCCTTTCCAATCTATGAGATAATATAACTTGGACTGGATCATCTTGGAATCCAAGATAGTTTTGACCTCATACTCCGGTTCTCCTTCCACTATTTCAGGATCTGGTGGAGTATTGATCCGTGTACCCATTTCATTGGTTTGAGGAGGGAAACCTGAAACACCGGATGGATTTGCATATTGGATGGCAGCTCCAATTTCATGGCAGCAGGATTGATTATGGCTTTGATAGTGTAGGGACCCAAATATCTAGGGCGGAAAGCCCTTGGTCCTTTCAGTGGGATGTTTTTAGATGCTAACCGGACCATTGCCCTCATTCCGAGTAGGGCGGTAAGGGATACCGGGCACCGGTAAGGAGACTGGTGCCGGTAATCCCTTACCGCCCTACTACGAGTTCCCTTCCTTAACGCTAGGTCTGACCTGGTGTTATGGACGGGACCCGTTAAGGGACCTGGACTTGGACCTGGGACTTGGACTTTGCATTCGCCGGCCCGTTATTTGCGCTCTCCCCATTCCGATTGAGCCCTATGGGGGCTCAAATGGGAATGGGGAATAGTTTGGTGAATGGGGATTTACCGGTCCCACCAAGGTCGGACTGGACCGGTAAGTCCCCATTTCACCAATCAAGACACGGTACCGTTATTGGTGGTAGTCAAGGCACATTTTAACCTGATACATCACAGTATCTAACAAAGGTACTTGTAACTATTTCAAGAACCCAGAACTATAATATATACATATATATGACGATAAAAACTAAAAAGCAGTTTAATGCTAAATTAGCTAGTTCATCCGGCTACTTATGTTCACTGCAGCAGAGGTTTTCCGAGTGAACGGAGAGACTGCGCCTCAATGATTTGAGTCTATGCTGCAACATGGACGAAGACTGTGCTGTACACCAGACAGGGCACGGTTGTCAGAAATTTGGCAGAATAATCCCACAAACATGAGCTCTGTTCGGAACTGTCAACTTAAGGGAATGGCAACAAGAACCTAGGAAGCTGTGCTTCGTTTGATATGGCTGAAAAATCAAGGTTTTTTTTTCGAAATTTGGACTAGAATCTCCCATCCTGATGAAGGTGGTCTTGTTGTGGTACCCACTGAAACAGGTTGACTTCTTTTGGGGATTGTATTACAATAAGGATACACCCTGTTTGTCTGAGCTACCAGCTAATTTAGCATTAAACTGCTTTTTAGTTGTTATTACCATATATATTTTATAGCTCTGGGTTCCTGAAATAGTGACAAGGACCTGTGTCAGATACCAGCCAGTTGCATGTTGGATCATTGACCTTGCACACTTTTTTTGATTAGCACTGAAGGTTTTTTATTAATGGCATATGAACAGTCATAATTAAAGCTGTAAAGACCACAATTCAGAACCATTTCTTAATTTTCCTATTAGTGGTGACATTTAGAATTTCTGGATTGGATTTAGTCAAAACATACAAGAAGCGGGTCAGTTGTTATCTTTCTTTCCCAAGACAGGCCGCTCACCACCGGCATCATGGGCTGGCCCTTTGGTCATATGATAGGAACACATTAGTTCCTTTACAAGGACATGTAGCGACTAGGTTCTTCCAGTATGTCGAAGGAATTTTTTTGTCCTCTCTCCTTGTTTTATGGTCACATATTTGGGTTTCTGGAGTGAATTGACTTCCCAAATAGGCCGTTTTGTGTTTGTGTGTTCTAACAGAATTAGCACAATTGTCTTTCTCTTTACAAACACTAAAACATGATGAAATGAAAAGCCAATTTTCTTTAAAAAAAATAATTAATTTTTAAAAATCCAAAGACCATACAAAATAAATGTTCAGCACTGAAATGTTATTTTTTCCCTTAAACTCTCACAAAACATATAGAATTGTTTAAAGAATGTAGTGCATGGTTAAACACACTAGTACTGCTTGGATTTGTACTGTCAATCTACTAAAGTGGAAGATTTGTGTATGATAAATCCTATTTTATCCTGGAATTCCAAAAAGAACCTGCAGATTTGCTTTAACACGGAAGGTATGATAAATATTTGTTGTTTCACAATAAAATGTATGTTCCACAAGATAAAACTATCTAAGTATATCACTGCAGTATTTGAATTTGTATTTATTAGATGTTATGTAGCGCTTTACGCCAAATCGCTTTACATTACAACAAGAATACATTAGAATAAAATGGAAGCATAATTGCAAAACATGAGACAAACCATCCAAAAACAATATATAGAACAATTTGCCTAGGACTTTATGAGAGAAACTGAACAGAGGAAGAGTAACAGGGAAGCAAGGTTAACAGGACGGGGAATGCAGAAGATGAGCTTTCAAGGAGGAACGGAAGAAGGAGTAAGAGGAAACGGAGCGGATACGGAGAGGTAGAGAGTTCCAGTGTAGAGGGGCAAGGAGCTGAAAGGAACGGAAACGAGAACGAGCACAAGGAGAAGGAGGAACAGTGAGTAGGAAGAGAGCTGCAAATCGGAGGGGGCGAGAGGGAGCGTAGAACGAGAGGAGAGAGGTAGGGACACACAATGGTATTACCAGACCATAAGGTGGCAACAGGCGGCAAAAAGGTGGGATGGCGCATATAATGGCAGTGCTTGGCAAATGCCTATCCAAAGCCTATACAAAAGCCAAACTGTTGGCATTCACTGCAGAGTTACACATCTATGCAATCTCAGGAGAAGGTGAACTATCCAGAGAAACAGAGTATACTTCTAAGAAATATTAATGATGCACAAACAATAGTCTAGGGAGGATAGCTCAGGGGCAATTTGCTGTCCTTGGAAGCAAGACGACACAGAGCACCACAGGTTCGATCCCTGATCGGCTTAGAAACTTCTGGGTATTAAGCACAGTAATAAATGACCTATCATGTCATAAATTACCCTAAATCAGTTTAACATTTTACCCCACAAAACAATCTGGGCATGTGGTTATGTGAGACACATTTAGAAATGCATAGTTACATTCCGGAAATGTCACTGGGTGGCAAAACAAGTACTGTATTTATTCATGTATTAAATTGTTGATTACTTATTTAATAACATTGCCGTTTGAGAGATTTTTGGTTGACACGCTCACGAAATTGTATTAATTACTGTTTAGATTGGAGTTGATTTATACTTGAGATTCATCCCGAGGGCGCACGATTTATCTAATTCTAAAAAAAAGGACTGTTGCAGATTAAATCTCCTTCAGCGAAATCGGCGAAAAACACAAACCGCCATGACGCAGGTACTTACACTTAAACCAAAAAGCGCGCGCTAAAATTGGTATTCGCCCATGCAAACATGCAGAACTACTCATGTTGGCGTAGCGCATGCTAATACACACACGTGTGCTAGTAAGTGAAAAAGCAAGAAAGAGTAAGAGCGAAGGATGACAAGAGAGAAACAAAGAGATGAGAAGGAAGTGGAGAGGGTGAGAAATAAGAGGAAGTGATTGTCACTGAGCAAGACAAACTCAAATAGGGGGAAGGAGAGAGATAAACGGAGAGCATAAGATTCTGAAAGAGAGAGAGAGAGAGCAAAAGAGGAGAGACACACTAGAGGGAGGCAGATTGGAGTTGATCTGTAGAAAACATGTTGTTTTCAAGCACTGCCTTTTTTTCTCATCTTCTGCTCAATAGCTGAACTAATTATTTTAATTTCCATTCAATGGTTTTATTACTCCAATTGCTTCCACTTACTAGACCTGGCACAGATGAAAATACACAAGTCGCGCCATGAATACTGAGCTGACAAGGACGATACTCCCGTGGCTTTTTTAAAACAAAATGTTCAGCTCATGGCCTAAAATACAAATAATCCATGATAAGCCTCATCAAAATGGAAGATAAATCCTCCTAAACAGCCCACGTAGGCAAAGGATGATTAAAGTCCACACCCAGCAAGTAGGAACAATCCATCAGTATCAGAAATGAAATGGCCTCTCTGAGCGCATCCTCGTTATCTGGATGATAGCAGCACTGTGAACATAAAGAAAGGCCTATTCAACGACAGGAATAGGGCCAAAAAGATTTCTAATTGATTCAAGTTCAGTAGCAGCTGTAGAATATTTTCAGTGGAGAGGCATTAACACCCTGCACTGCCCCCTCCCCATATATGATATATGATATGATATGATATATATCATTTATCATATGGCATTTACAACGCGCCTATACACAAATGCTTCAAGGCGCGAAATTAGCAGGAATGTAGCAAGGTAGCCCTAAGAAATGTAAGGACGTTCAGTGAGAAATGCCTTAAAATAATCAGCTAAAATTACACATTTTACAGCATAAATTGTGAGAAACGTGGGGTAGGAAGCCATTCAATTTAAAAACGACGTTCTAGGGTACCACATGCAAAAATATAATAGATGTTAAATCAAAATAAGTAAACAGGAGAATTTTGCAATAATTAAATGATGCCAGCATTATCACTGTAAAACAACTTCATGATGCTGAAGCCCACAATACATGACTGCATTACCAATGTAAATCACTTTAATTACGTTGTGTCCACAGCATATTCCAGTATTGCCACTGTAAATCACTTTAATGATGTATGCTGCAGTGTTTCTGATACATGCTGCGTTTGTTTGCAGTCTCGTTTGTTGGCGGAGATGCCTGCCTATTTAAATCCTCGACCCTCGGTGGAGCTCAGCAGCATGCTGCAGTATCGTTTTGTGTTGAGGGTGAGAGTGAGTCCGCGCCCAAGTGCCTAAACATCAGATCGCAGAGAGACCAAATTACAATGACAAGAGAGGAGGTAAAGCGATCTGCTGCAGAGGGAAGGACCATGCCAATGGCCGGAAAAAGGACACGCCAACAGATGAGGCTGCACAAAGACCCCGAAAGTGCCGGTAAGAAACTGAACTTTAAAAATTTAACTATAGAAGGCGACAAAGTGGCGACTGGGGAGAGTGGTGAAATCATGGAGATGGTTCTGGAGTATCCCAATATTGTAAGCCCCTCCCCTGTGGACCACAGCACCCCTCTTTTGAACTTGGGAGGAATCACTCATGTGAACTCAACCGATTGCATGGATGTGTTAAATAAAGAAAAAGGGGGCGAGGTGTCTCATGGTTACGTGCAACATGGACCGACAAACCCCTCTCCCCTTGATCCTCCATCTAAATTGACATCCCCTCTGTTGTAAATCCCCCCCCGTCTCACCTGGGTTCGCTTCTTGCTCTGTTCTGCGGGAGAATTCCTCTTGTGGACGGATCGGGTCTTGTATAGACTCGCTCGAGTCTCATCCGGCTGCAGAGCGCGTTCAGAGTTCCGGGAAGGCCGCTGTTCCAGGATGTCCAGGAAAGTAGATAGTGGTCGCTAAGAATGGGATTTCCAGGAATCGAATAGAGGGTAAGGGAGAAGGAAGGAGGAAGGAAATCAGGATCTTGGATAGAAGATTCGCCGAATCGCACACACACATCAAGTCACTACCTAATGATAGCGTTGAGATGCGCGGGGCCGCGGGGGCGTGGCCAATTTATAGGACGTGCCGTGTGCGACGTGAAAGCTGGTGTGAGGCAAGTCGCTTGTTGCGGCCATGTTGGGAGTAACAAGGAATACAAGCCCCGGCGCGATAAGGACCAGGAGGTCCAGAAGGGGCAAGTTCTATGGGTCATGACAGCATGCCTCCTCCGAAGACCTGTTCCACCAGGTTTGCCCGGGTGAATGAGATGGAATCTTCTAAGCAGTCGAGGGGTATTTAAGTTAGAAACTGGTTCCCAGGTTCTCTCACTAGGACAGTATCCTTCCCATTCAACCAGGTATTGAAGTCAACCCCGTTTATACCTGGAATTGCATATTTGGGACACTTCATATTCTAGCTGATCATTCACAACAACAGGACTGGGTCTGCAGGATTTTCAGGAGGATTAGAAGTAAGGTTTCAATAGGGAGGTGTGAACGACTGGGTGTATTTTCTTCCACGAATCGGGTAGCTTGAGTCGGAATGAGACAGGATTGATGACTTCCTTTTTGGAAAATGGTGCATAGTACCGAGGAGCCAATTTGTTTGGCCGTAGATGTCCGGGTAATAGTTTTGAGGACAAGCAGACTTGATCACCAACAGAATAAGAGGGCGCTGGTCTTCTCTTGAAATCCGCATAGAGCTTAGTGCGTGTTTGGGCCTCTTTCAATTGTTCCTTGGCTTCCTTGTGAATGTTGATGAGAGTCTGTATCCAAGAGTCGAGAGTAGGTACTGGAGTGGGATGTGGAAGAACAGAAGGTGAAACGCACGGGTGAGAACCTTGACTGCAATAGAAAGGGCTGACCTTGAGTGCTGAATGGTCGGAATTGTTGGAGCAAACTCGGCCAGGGGTATGAGGAGAGACCAGTCATCCTGAACCTTGGTGGCAAAACAACGAAGGTATTGCTCCAGTGTTTGATTTACACGTTCCGTGGCTCTGTTGGTTTGTGGATGATAACCTGATGAGAGAGCACGTTGGATCCCTAGAATACGACAGAGATGTTTCCAGAATTGTGAGCCATATTGAGGTCCTCGGTCCGATATGATCTTGGAAGGAAGTCCATGGAGGCGGAAAATATGTTCCAGGAAGATTCCAGCACGTTCTGATGAGGATGGTAGTTTATGCAAAGATGTGAAATGAGCCTTATGGGTGAACAAGTCTATGGTTACCATGATGGTCGTGTATCCTCGGGAAGGTGGTAACTCCACAATTAGGTCTGTAGCAATAAACTCCCATGGTCTTGTTGGCAGCGATGGTTGCAGTAGAAGACTCGCCGGTCTCTTGTTATCATGTTTGTTTTGACTGCAGACCGTACAAGCCTTGACGTACTGTTGTACGTCGGTCTTCATTTGAGGCCACCAAAACTGTCTTTGTATAAGACGGAGGGTGTTAGTTATACCACGATGACCGGAATGAGGGGTATCATGGCAGAGGTTTATTACCTTGTGTTGTAATTTCTGCGTAGGAATGACCAGTGTATTGTCCTTGAATAGATATTCTTCCTTGACTCTTAGATTCCATGGGTTCTTCCTTGAAAGTTCCTTCCAGAGGTCAGAGGACTGGGTTTGCGCTCGGATTTCTTCCAGGAGGTTGATTGCTTGAGCTACAAAGAAAGTTTGGGGAAACATCTTAGAATAGGCCTTGTCCTCAGTGGCTGCATAGTCTGGACGTAGAGATAAGGCGTCAGCAATCATGTTTTGTGATCCGGGAACGTGAGTGATTTGGAACTGGTATTGGGCAAAGAAGTAGGCCCAACGGGCCTGACAACTGTTCCTGCACTCCAAAGACTGTAGGATTTGGAGATTCCGCTGATCTGTGTGGACCTGAACTAGATATCTAGCACCCAGAATAGGTGTCGCCATTCAGTGAAGGCTTGGCGGATGGCCAAGAGTTCCTTTTTCAGGACGGAATAGTGAGTCTCACTGGGGTCAGGGTTCGTGAAAGGTAAGCAATGGGGTGTTCCAGTCCATCCTCAAGTTCCTGTTTCAAGACCGCCCCTATGGCATAGTTGGAGGCATCCGTTTCCACTAGAAATGGGCGATTTGTGTCGGGCCTGGTCAGGATGGGGGCTTGTGTGAACTCTCTCTTCAATCGTTGGAATGCTTTATCTTGCGATGTAGACCAGATAAAGGGGGTGTCCTTCTTCAATAGAGCTACTTGGCGAGCCCCAGGAAGGATTGCACCTGTTTCACAGAAGTGGGAGCGGGCCAAGCCAGTATGGCCTTTACCTTTGAAGGGTCCATGCTAATTCCTTCTGGGCTAAGGATGAATCCTAGGTAGTGAACAGAAGTAACGTGGAACAAGTATTTTTCGGGTTTGGCTAACAGTTTGTTTTCACGAAGTCGTTGTAGTACTGGCTTTACGTGTTCTTCATGTTTTAGAGGATCTTTGGAAAAAATCAATATGTCATCCAGATAGACAATGACGAAGAGGAACAACATATCAGAGAACACCCTGTCCATAAAACGCTGAAAGACTGCGGGAGCATTGGCTAGTCCGAAAGGCATGACTAGGTATTCAAAGTGACCAAAGGGTGTTCTAAAGGCTGTCTTCCATTCGTCCCCTTCCCGGATTCAAATTAAATGGTAGGCACCCCGGAGATCCAGCTTCGTGAAAATTACGGCTCCTCTCACAGCTTCCAGGATATTCGAAATAAGGGGCAGTGGGTATCGATCTTTGAGGGTGCATTGGTTTAAGCCTCGATAGTCGAGGCAAGGTCTGATTTCCTTGGTGTCTTTCTTGGGAACGAAGAACAACGAAGCACCCGCTGGAGATTTCGAGGGTCTTATGGTGCCGTTTTCAAGATTGGTGTCGAGATATTCCCGAAGGGCCTTTTTCTCAGGTTCGGAAAGGATGAACATTCGGCTGAAGGGAATTACAGCTGAGGGATCTGTATCTATGGCACAGTCTTCAGGCCTGTGAGGGGATAATGCTTGGACTGTGGCGGTAGAAAATACATCAGTAAACTCCTGATAGGACTCTGGAACTTGTATGATATTGGAAACCATGAGCAGTGTTTCTTGGTCTCTTGGAGGTTCTTCAGGAGTTATCGAGGAGGGGTCCAGGGATAGACAGTGGGACATACAGAACTCTGAGCCCAGGAATAATGATCCCGCTGTCCAATTGATATACGGATTGTGCTTTTGTAACCAGGGCATACCCAAAACCATGGGGTAATGGGCTGACTTAATGATCTCGAATGTAATCTGCTCTTGATGATGATTTATGGAAAGTTGGATCTCTTTAGTCTGCAGGCTTATGGGTCCTGAAGAGAGGGGTCTTCCCTCAATTGCTTCCACCGGCTGCATGGTGTTTCGTGTCTTGTACGGAATACGATGACTAACAACCCAGTCTTGATCAATGAAAATTCCCATAGCTCCGCAGTCCACCAAGGCCAGAATGGGATAGGTCTTGTCTTTGGAGGGTGAGAGGAAGGCCTGTAGTATTACCAGACTATTTTGTTCAGGAGAGTTCAAGGATGGAATTGATGTGGAGCAAACATCTCTCTCCCGACACCTCGCTCCATCTACGTTTCCAGAACGCCGTGGAGGGGCTAGAGGGCATTCTCTAACAAGATGTTTATCCGAGGCACAATACATGCACAGTCCTGTGTGGAGCCTTCTCTTCCTTTCTTGAGGGGAAATAGGACCACGGAAGGCTCCGATTTGCATGAATTCCGAATCAGTGTCAGGGGTTGGGTCAGCATTGGTTTTAACAGAGGTCTCAAGGGAATTCTTTTGAAAAGGTGTCTTGGTCTTTCTCCTTTCAGCCTTTGTTTCTTGGATTCGAAAGTCTATCTGCAGGGCTAGATCAATAAGAGCCTGGAAGGAACTAGGACGAGCCACCCAGGCTAATTCATCCTTAATGTCCTCGTTTAGACCCCTGCGAAATAGAGTGAAATCCGCTTCCTTGACCAGTTGTTTGAATCTAGTAACGTATGTTAGCATATCCTGGGTACCCTGTCGGAAATCAAGTAAGCGTTCTTGAGCACTAAAAACCTGTTCTGGGCGGTCGAACATGGTCTTGAGTGCCTGAATGAATCCATCATAATCATCCAGGAGGGCATCCCCTGAGCTAACTAAGGGTGTCGCCCAGGTTAACGCGTTCCCTGTGAGGTGCGAGATAAGGAAGCCCACCTTCGCCCTGGGAGTTGAAAAATAATAGGGCTTAGAGGTAAAATGCACCAAGCAGGAATCCAGGAATCCACGTGAGGATTTTGCCGATCCATCATATTTGTCCACCACTCCATCAAGTAACACACTGTCCTAGTTAGCGGGGTCGCGAGACAAAACTAGCTGCTTTAGCGCAGCAAACTCAGCCTTTAAGTCCTGTAGTTCAGTTCTGAGCTCTTGCATGCCACGCATGAGGTCCTGGACTGCTTTCTCCATAGCAGTATCAGTGTTGGTCGTTTGGCGTCTCAAACTGTCTCAAATCTCCCCCGTCTCACCTGGGATCGCTTCTTGCTCTGTTCTGCGGGAGAATTCCTCTTGTGGACGGATCGGGTCTTGTATAGACTCGCTCGAGTCTCGTCTGGCTGCAGAGCGTGTTCGGAGTTCCGGGAAGGCCGCTGTTCCAGGATGTCCAGGAAAGTAGATAGCGGTCGCTAAGAATGGGGATTCAAGGAATCGAATAGAGGGTAAGGGAGAAGGAAGGAGGAAGGAAACCAGGATCTTGGATAGAAGATTCGCCGAATCGCACACACACGTCAAGTCACTACCTAATGATAGCGTTGAGACGCGCGGGGGCGTGGCCAATTTATAGGACGTGTCGTGTGCAACGTGAAAGCTGGTGTGAGGCAAGTCGCTTGTTGCGGCCGTGTTGGGAGTAACAAGAAATACAAGCCCCGACGCGATACGGAGCAGGAGGTCCAGAAGGGGCAAGTTCTATGGGTCATGACACCCTAAGCTGCTACACCCCAAAGGCACTGCAGGCTGCACAGATCAAACAAGCACTCTGCCTGAGCCGACAGGGATTAGGAATGCCCTGTGGGTGGACAGCTTATCTGGACAGGCTATCAAAACTGGAGAGAGGGATTTGGCTAAAATAACTGAAAAATCTTGCCTGGATTTCAGGGATCATGGAGACACTAAGTATCCCAATACTAGGCAGATGCAAAGGAAGATACGTCTCCCGCCTTGATGCTGGCAAGCTCACAGAAAGGATGGTGGAGGGCAGCGAACGGTCCAAAGTTTTACAGCAAAAGAATTCAGTTTTGGTAGCCCGGTTGTCGAAAGACATGTTGGCCCTTACCTCTATGATTTCAGCACAAAGGTGATGGAGCCTCCCAATTGGTAAAACCACATTGGATGAGATACAGGACGACTGATCAGCCCATGTAGCGATATGAACAATAAAGACTCGCAATGGCCACTTGCATCGGAACTCGATGTGCCGTCCCAGGATAGGAGGAGTAAGGATGGGCAGAGTCCTAAGAGCTTTGTTTTTGACTGAGAAACGGAGACATCGGCCTACCTCGCAGTCGGATTTGGACTCCGGCTCTTCGGAGAGTGGCCAATACTCAATCCCCAGAATATATCTAACAGGGAACCTGCAAACTGGCGTGGAGAATGGCCTTGATCGTGACAGCAGAATGATGAGAGAGATGATGGCGCATGTGCACAATACGGTTATGGTCTCTATAGCCATCTCAATAGCCCCTTTCACGAAGCTGTACGAAGCCTTAAACAATTCATTGAAAGATAGTCATGGCACACCGTAAGATGTCCTTACTCGAAACTTCTGTGGTAAAGGTGCAGGACAGACTCAATAGCGAGGCCGAGGTCTGGATAAACTGGCAAAATTGCCTCAGTGATCTGGCGAGGTGGGAAGAACTGGGTAAAACCACCCTCATGGAAGCTGTTCTGGAGGACTGCACTTGGATGCAAGCCCATTTTAAAGTTCTGCAAACATGGGAGGCCGATAGGAGCAAAACCCAGGCTCCTCCCCTGAGCTCACAGAGAGAAGAGCTGTTAAATAATCCACCTAATAACGCCCTGCTGAAGCGAACAGCTGGGCTAAAGGACCAAAATTGTCAAGAAAGAGCTATGGATGGGGCAATGGACCAAGGAGCGGGTGCTGGCGGGTTACTCGATTTATTGATTGCTCCAGGAACTGGTGAAGATCCTCTTAATAGACCAGAGGAAAAGGAAGTGGTGGTTGATTTAACAGCAGTGGGCAGTAGCAATATGATCAGACAGTGAATGATGGCAACAAGACAGAAATTCATCAGGGTCCCCTCGAGAAGAAATAAAAAAATATGAAGATGGAGCCCAAAAGGAAATCTAATGGATCTAGGGCAATTCTGAGGCAACGGCGCCCTCCCCCCATCTCCTCTGATCAGCCTATCAAACGTCCCATAAGAGAACTGATGGCAGACCTGAAAGCTTCCCTTGAGACGGAAAAGCCAACCTTGAGGAATGAAAGTGAACATAATCGTAGGAAGGATACAGGAAGTGGACACAATATCGTATTTCTGTCCAAGTGATCTCATAGACATTATAACAAGAGACGAGGAAGACGATAGATATGCAAATATGAGCAGGTCGAGACTAATAGAAATTGATAGACACGTCTCCTGCCTAACTTGCAAGTCCGAGGCCCTAACTCCCCATTCCCCCCCCCGAGCTGGAACAAGCCTAGAGACCGGTCACGAAATTAGCAAGGACAAAGGCACTATTCAGAACACTGGAGGAAAAAAGAAACAACCTAGGGGCTGCCAGGAAAGAATCAGAATCCCTGGAGGCGATGAATAGAGTGGAAACCATTGATCTAAGAGGACCAGAGAAAAGGGTGTGCAAAAACAAACATGACGATTGTTCGGATAGTGAAGTGGTGTAGGTTTGCAAAGAAAATCTACTGCCTAATGAAGAGAATCCTATTCTGAATCCATCTAATTTAATGCGCCTATTTCATCACATACCAAAATTTAGGATTATAACAACAGAGGACATCTGCATAGTCCAGTTTGTAAAGGAGTATCGCCTGGACTGGGTAATCTTACATCTGCGTTCTCTTCTAATAAAAGCAGAGATACTGGATCTGCGAGAACTATTGCATCCACTGGGCTATGATATATGTGACTATATGTCAGGGATGGCACTCTATTAAGAGTGGCACAGGACACCCAGAAAGGGTTTGGGTGGTTGTGCCAAAATAAAGTGGACAGATAAGTACACACACAGCTGAAAGGAAAGAGAACGAAGAGTAGGCAAGAGAAGCAAGGAAAAAGGTACAGAATGAATTCCCTCTTGGGGTGTATGCAGATATAGGAAAAGAGTATTCCACGAACCTTAGGAAAACTCTAGCCTTCTGCACAGTTTGCTATAACAGAGGCCCACGCTGTTTGCTCATGGCTTGGAACAGCAGCTATGGGTGTCTGTAATATAGAAACGAGACAAGGGAAGGGGCAGAGGTTGACTGATGGGAACCAGCAGACAAGCTCTGTACAAAAGGATCTACAAACAGTACAAGAGAAGATACTTAGAGACAAATCCAGGAAAAGGAGGTTGATAGCAAACTAGCAGAGGGAAATGAAGGGAAAGTCGTGTAACAGGATAGGATAGCAGAGGACAGTAAGGAACAAGGTTGAGAGCTCAGAGGAGCAGGAAAGCAATGAGCAAGCCCACAGGAGCAGGGCTGTAAGGTAGAGAGCCCAGAGGAAAAGGGCTTAGGGCAGCAGAGTAAAGCAGGCTGCACGGCAAGGAACCCAGAAGGGCCGGGCAGCAAGGAGTGGGCCCTGAGGGGCAGGGCCGCTGACCGTAGAAGGTTGCAGAGGACTGTAGAGGGCTGCTAGGCCGAGAACCCAGTGGAAAAAGGTAGGTAGTAGGCAGCGGAGTGTGATAAGCTGCAAAGTAGGAAGCCCAGAGGACAAGGGCTGTAGGCAGCCGCAGTGAGGCAGGCTGCAGAGCAAGGAGCCCAGAGGACAAGGGCTAAGGCTGGAAAGCAGCAGAGCGTGATCGGCTGCAATGTAGAGAGCCCGGCAGGGCAAGGGCGGAGGCTGGAAGGCAGCAGAGCGTGATCGGCTGCAATGTGGAGAGCCCGGCAGGGCAAGGGCGGAGGCTGGAAGGCAGCAGAGCGTGATCGGCTGCAATGTGGAGAGCCCGGCAGGGCAAGGGCGGAGGCTGGAAGGCAGCAGAGCGTGCTCGGCTGCAATGTGGAGAGCCCGGCAGGGCAAGGGCGGAGGCTGGAAGGCAGCAGAGCGTGATCAGCTGCAAGGCAGGAGCCTGGAAGAGTAGGGCTGAGGCAGGAAGCCCAAAAGGCTAGGGCTGTAGGCAGCAGGGTGTAGCAGGCTGCAAGGCAGGAGCCCACCAGGGCACTGGAACAAAGAGCAGGTGAAATCAGGAAACAGAATACAAAGTTTGTAGCTCGAAGCAAATAAGGTGCCGGAAGGACTCTCAATGCAAGAGACTGAGCTCTCGCAGGCAGCAGCCTTTATACTGCCCAGCCCAGCACAGAGGCAGGCTAATTGGTTGCACCTGGCTCTGCACACCTGCAGACAATCGGCCACCTCCCTCTCTATTCCTGAGCTGGTGGAAGCAGAGCAAATCCCTAGGGCTTCTGGGGATTGTAGTTCTGATGAAGAAAAATAGGAATAGCCAGGAATAGATGGTTATAGCCAAGTGCATTATGGTAAGTGTGGTTTTCTGGGAAAAATAAAAAAGCACCAAAGTCTTGCAAATGGGAAATAAAGTCCAAATAGTGAATAGCGGTTGATCCAAGAGTTTTCTGTAGATAAATGAATAACAATTTGTCCATATTGATCGCCAATGTATGCGCCCATGGCGCAGGCATGACAGTATGCCCCTCTCCAGGCCCCTCTCCAGGCTCTCTGAAGACTGACCAACAGGAAGAAGGTCTGTCACACCGTGAAAGAGTCTTATTCCGAAAAAGGCACATCATGAGGCACCAAAAACTGTGTAAGGTTGTAAGGTGGGAGTCTTGAAAGGTGGAGACGGTATCAATGTGCTGAACCTTTGCGGTAGAAATCAGAAAAGACAAAGTCTTTGGAGCACAAACCCCAACAGAGTATTCATGAATAGAGGAACTGTGAATGTCTGTTGCAGGTTCCATGGCAAAGCTTGCTTTGAAAGGCAACAGTAAGGTGGTGAAAGGTGGAGCCAGAGGCACAGCAGAGTTGATTGCTTTAGGAAGGTTTTCCAAGGCATCAGACACAGCAATGGCAGAGTCAAGATTAGCCGCAGAAACGTCAGGAGTCACAGTGGCGGGTTCTCCATGATTTGTAGGAGTTTCAGAAGCCACCGCAGCAGAGAGATCATGAATGGCTGTGGATAGTTCCGATGCTGTAGCAACTGGGAGAGTGGGTGCCATAGAAGAACCAGCGGACAGTGACGCACCTGAGACTGATAGAGTAGAGTCTGGTAGTCTTAGTGCTGCAAAGGCGCCAGCAAGAACAACCGGAGCTGTAGTCCCAAAAGAAAAGTTGTTATCTGACTTAGCAACAGGTTCTGTCCTTGCAGGCAGAGAGGAAGGGGGTGCTTCTGCTGCGAAAAGAGTGATGTGAGATGCTGCAACAGTAGCAGATTTAGAAGTATTAGCAGGAGGAGCAGCAGAGATTGGGCTAGCAGATGCAGTAACAGGTAATAAGACAGATGTGGGGTCATGATTGGGTAGGCGTTTTGAAGGCTGATCTTCAAAGTCTGGTGTGCTCAAATTACTTGGTGGGTCTGGGGTATAGACTGATGGAAAGGCTGGATTCCAGGCAGGTACCGGGTATTGTTCAGGATTGGAATCATGATCTAGAGTACCAGAACCTGAGTTACTGTGGTTGGAAAGTGAAAGAGCTGTGTCAGACTTTAGAAGGGATGCATACGCTAAATTTAGGTCTTCCATCTGCTTGGTATAAATCTGTATCCTTTTCTGCGTGGCAATTCCAGGCCTTACCATGTCGATCTCTAAAGACACTATTTCGGGTGTAGGACATTGTGTCAAAAGGTCTGGAATATTGTGTCCCTTCATAGAATTTTTACTATGTAAGTAAACAAAGTCATCATAGAGATCTTCGGTCTTTCTTTTAAGGCGTAAGAGTTTTTCTTGTAGCAGGTATGTATCATTAGCCTGATCTAAAGCTTCAGAATCTGGTGTGGCAGAAAATTCGGTTGTAGCAATGGGAAGACTGACCTTAAGGTTATGGTGGTTGGTAGATACTGGGGAAGTATTAAGACCACTGATGGTTAGTATTGGTCTTTTGTACCCAGGACTAGGTGAAATAACCTCAGGATACATAATGCCGTGTCCTGTCAAATGAGGGTTTCCAGTAGACTGGGGAGCTTGCCAAGCAGATCTTGAACATATCACTCTAGCAACAGCGTACTCTGGTTTAGAGACCCCCACAATGAGTGCAATATCCTTGGCTGTAACAGTGTTAGAAAAATTATCAGACGCAGGAGTGTCTTTCACTGTTTGGGCTAACAAGATCTGTAAGAATTCATTATCTTGCTGTAGCTCTTCAACCGATAAGGACTGCGGATCATAGTAGCAAATGTCATAATAGTTATACATGGAAGAAGGGTCAGCAAGCCAGTGAGTGTAGTACCGTGCTTGTAAATCTTTGTTTACTAAGGCAAGACTGTTCTTTAGACTAAGGTTCTTGTTTGCAGTCTTTAGGGAAAGTATAGATTTTTGCAAAGGTTTCTTAACCCGAAAGGAAAGCATCCTTGGTCTGTGTGTGCCTTTCCTGCCTATGGAACAAGACATTTTTGGCTCTTGCATTCTGTCAGGGATGGCACTCTATTAAGAGTGGCACAGGACACCCAGAAAGGGTTTGGGTGGTTGTGCCAAAATAAAGTGGACAGATAAGTACACACACAGCTGAAAGGAAAGAGAACGAAGAGTAGGCAAGAGAAGCAAGGAAAAAGGTACAGAATGAATTCCCTCTTGGGGTGTATGCAGATATAGGAAAAGAGTATTCCACGAACCTTAGGAAAACTCTAGCCTTCTGCACAGTTTGCTATAACAGAGGCCCACGCTGTTTGCTCATGGCTTGGAACAGCAGCTAGGGGTGTCTGTAATATAGAAACGAGACAAGGGAAGGGGCAGAGGTTGACTGATGGGAACCAACAGACAAGCTCTGTACAAAAGGATCTACAAACAGTACAAGAGAAGATACTTAGAGACAAATCCAGGAAAAGGAGGTTGATAGCAAACTAGCAGAAGGAAATGAAGGGAAAGTCGTGTAACAGGATAGGATAGCAGAGGACAGTAAGGAACAAGGTTGTGAGCTCAGAGGAGCAGGAAAGCAATGAGCAAGCCCACAGGAGCAGGGCTGTAAGGTAGAGAGCCAGAGGAAAAGGGCTTAGGGCAGCAGAGTAAAGCAGGCTGCACGGCAAGGAACCCAAAAGGGCCGGGCAGCAAGGAGTGGGCCCTGAGGGGCAGGGCCGCTGACCGTAGAAGGTTGCAGAGGACTGTAGAGGGCTGCTAGGCCGAGAACCCAGCGGAAAAAGGTAGGTAGTAGGCAGCGGAGCGTGATAAGCTGCAAAGTAGGAAGCCCAGAGGACAAGGGCTGTAGGCAGCAGGAGTGAGGCAGGCTGCAGAGCAGGGAGCCCAGAGGACAAGGGCTAAGGCTGGAAAGCAGCAGAGCGTGATCGGCTGCAATGTAGAGAGCCCGGCAGGGCAAGGGCGGAGGCTGGAAGGCAGCAGAGCGTGATCGGCTGCAATGTGGAGAGCCCGGCAGGGCAAGGGCGGAGGCTGGAAGGCAGCAGAGCGTGATCGGCTGCAATGTGGAGAGCCCGGCAGGGCAAGGGCAGAGGCTGGAAGGCAGCAGAGCGTGCTCGGCTGCAATGTGGAGAGCCCGGCAGGGCAAGGGCGGAGGCTGGAAGGCAGCAGAGCGTGATCAGCTGCAAGGCAGGAGCCTGGAATAGTAGGGCTGAGGCAGGAAGCCCAAAAGGCTAGGGCTGTAGGCAGCAGGGTGTAGCAGGCTGCAAGGCAGGAGCCCACCAGGGCACTGTAACAAAGAGCAGGTGAAATCAGGAAACAGAATACAAAGTTTGTAGCTTGAAGCAAATAAGGTGCCGGAAGGACTCTCAATGCAAGAGACTGAGCTCTCGCAGGCAGCAGCCTTTATACTGCCCAGCCCAGCACAGAGGCAGGCTAATTGGTTGCACCTGGCTGAGCACACCTGCAGACAATCGGCCACCTCCCTCTCTGTTCCTGAGCTGGTGGAAGCAGAGCAAATCCCTAGGGCTTCTGGGGATTGTAGTTCTGATGAAGAACAATAGGAATAGCCAGGAATAGATGGTTATAGCCAAGTGCATTATGGTAAGTGTGGTTTTCTGGGAAAAATAAAAAAGCACCAAAGTCTTGCAAATGGGAAATAAAGTCCAAATAGTGATTAGCGGTTGATCCAAGAGTTTTCTGTAGATAAATGAATAACAATTTGTCCATATTGATCGCCAATGTATCCGCCCATGGCGCAGGCATGACACTATAGAGATGGAATGGAAATCTCAATGAAACAGTCCTCTCAGGTGCCTCGAGAGGGTAGGGAAATTTCAACGAATCAGTCCCCTCAGGCCCCTAAACGACCATCTAAAACAAGAAGACCCAGCCCTGGTCCAAAGCTTATGAACCAGAGGAAATTGGATGGCCATATTATGCCAGTAACAGGCAAGCCCTCATTCAAAATTACTATCTATAATGGTGTATTAAAAAACAAATTAGCAACAAGTAGCGCCCCCAGACCTCACCTAGAGAAACAGCAATCCTGGTTGTGACTGGCAGCTGCCCTGACAGAACCTCGTCGACCCTAGAGCCAGGAAGAGGAGGACATTTAACCTCTGACCGTTAGAGCACAAGGGGATTTGTGGAACTCTCCACTAATGGAAATTTGGAGGCTAGAACATTCGGACATCATCTGGGCTGAGGAATATCCCTTTGTGTGAGGACTTTGAAGTCTATCTAAATGAAGCCTAAAAGGGAACCACTGGCAGACCTTTTTCAAGACTACTAACACTGATCAAAACAGCGAGAACCTTTGAGGTGATAAAAGGGACCAAACCCAACCCTTTTGCGCAATCCCTACAGATCCAGTACAATACCCTAATTGTAGAACAAAAAAAGACTCTAATTTTAATTAAAGTGTACTGGGGAGTGAGGCAGGAGAATTATATGACCCTTTTGAACTCCATAATGAAAATAATAGATGAGGCGTAAATGACAGTGAATGACCCTCACCTGATACTCTATGGTGACCTTAACATGAACAGGGGATTTGATGGAGCACACAAAGAGTAAGTTTAACTCAACTTTTTAGTGGATAAGTAGGTATAGAGTAGATAATGTTTTAGGTGCAGGGGAGGACAAATGGCCCTGGCACAGAGCCACCAAAATACAATAACACAAAGAGAAGAGGATCCTAAATGGAACCCTCCTGTCCCCTGCACACCTTACAATCCTGTCACTAGACGGTTAAGTGTTAATTTGATTAGATAGTCAAGAAACTGTATAATAGTCAACTAGGTCAAAAAAGATGCACACTTAGTTATCTGTATTTCATACAAATAGTCATTGATTTAATTAAGGAACATATAAATCAGCGAAAGTTCAGTTCAATAAAAAATGGCTGACGCGTTTCGAGAAATGTTCTCTCTTCGTCAAGAGCCAGAGGAGCCAGAGGAGTTTCTGAACTGTAGATAGATAGTGTAGGAGAGAAAAAGCAGGGCTGTGTCAAACTAGTGCATATCTAAGAGATATATAAACATAAATTCATATTTACACAGAATTCTGGTAAACTCATTGTAATGGTTACAATATATGTAAGCATATTCAAAGCCACTTGAATGCATGAAAAAGATCTCCATATCATGTTATGCAGAATTCAAAATTAAGATTTTTAGAAGGAAGTCCGGCTCAAACGTTGCGGGACTTATAGTGTCTGTAGATAGACAAATTGTCAGTAATTGCATAAAATGGTCATTTCCGAAATAATCTAAACTTAAAGCAGCGAAAGAACGGAGGTTCATAATGGGGCACTCACCGTGACCCTTCAAGTAAACAGATGACTACGTTGTGTAGCTCAGGCCACTGGTAGTTAAAAAGGGTAAATGCGTCCATGTATTAGGTGGTCTCTTATGGCGAGGGTTGCATTTCATCTGGTGTATATATCAAAAACAATGTCCTGTCATCAGGGGTCAAATATTCGAATGCGAGTGACTAAAATGGTTGCAGAGCAATGAGGGAATAAATCCAAGGAGAGAACTCACCTTTGTAGACAAGGTAGAGTTAAAAACACGTTGTGGTTCAGAGAGATAGCGGAGGCAGAGGATGAGCTTCAACTGGGTGCGGCACAGATAGACGCTGCAAAATTATTTTACTTCAGGCTGTAAAAAGTAACATAATGGTGGAGGTGAACCTGGGGAAAGCGCAGTATGTAGAAAAATAGAAAGTGACATATATGCATGATGTTTAAGAGAAAATAGCTTACTGTTACATACAGCATGCAGTGGATCAGACTGCCGGTCTGCTCATGTGGAATCGAATGTCAAGGAGAAGTCATCTCTATGCGTGGTGACCTTAACATGCCTCTTATTGATCAGTGGGGAGAAGCTCATGCAAGAATCCTCATTAGAAAAGAGGGCTAAACTATGGCTCGGCAAAATACACGTCTTTGACCTGGTGCTGGCAAACGGCCAAACTTACCGAGATATTCCAGCATCCAACACCTGGTTAAGGGGAGATCAAAGGGCATGCATTGTTATGTTTCTCAGAATTTTCTTCCAGATATATCACAATTTAGGGTGGCCAAGATGCCCGCCAGTGATCATAACCTATTGGCAGTAACCTGGGGAGTGGACTGCCAAAATAGAAAATTGGGATCCACTGGCCAGATTGATGTCATTTGGTGCAAGAACAGACTTAAAATGGTACCACGGGAAATACCCATAATAACTGAACAGTAAGTTCATTTCACACAAGACTATTGGGGGGCAACCAAATATGCTTGGATTCTCCAGGCGTATCGAGAGGAGAGAGCACCGAATGGTAAAGCAGAGTTTATTCCAGTGCACAAATATAATCATGTCCTGGTGATTGCAAGGAGAGCTTTTAGAGTGGAAATGAGATGGTTAAAAAGAGGCACTAAGAGACCCGGAGAGCCCAAGCTCCTACCGCCCGATAGCACTCATAAATATGGATGCTAAGCTATATACCAAAATTCTGGCCAACAGACTCACAAAGGTAATGCCCAATCTTACTCACCAAGACCAATCAGGGTTCAACCCCAACAGGATGATGTATGACAACATCAGAAGGACAATCCACATCATAGAAAAGATTGGACATATACAAACTCCCACAGCGTTACTGACAATAGACGCGGAGAAAGCGTTTGACCGCGTCGAGTGGTTGATGCTATTCCGCATTCTGGAAAAGATGGGCATTAGAGTCGATTACATCAAGAGAATCCGAGCCAACTACAACACGCCGACAGCCAGAATAGCGATAAACGGAGAACTATCAGATAAATTTGAGATAAGGAGAGGCACCAAACAGGGGTGTCCTCTCTGACCACTTTTATATGCAATCTTTCTAGAGCCACTCCTGGAACGGATCAGAGAGGCCTCAGACATAAAAGGAATACAAATGGGAGGGATAACATACAAAGTGATGGCACACGCAGACGACATGCTGATGGCAATATCGGATCCGACAAAGTCCCTACCCCACCTTATACGAGAAATAGAGAAATTCGGCACCACAGGCCTAAAAATTAACAAACACAAATCCGAACTCCTAGTGTTAGCCGGAAACAGGGAAGAAATACACAAACAAACAGAGGAGCTTCAACTACGCGGGGCAAAAGAAGGGGTCAAATACCTCGGAGTGACCTTGACGAACAAAATTAATGACCTGTACGCAGGAAACTACACACGCCTTCTGGAAAAGACCTAACAGGACCTGAAGAGGTGGAACCCGCTGTCGATCTCATGGTGGGGCCAAATGACGGTGATAAAGATGATGGTCCTACCCAGATTGCAGTATGCCTTCCAGGCGCTCCCCATCCAACTCCCTCCAACCTTCTTTAAGGCTCTCCACAAAACAGTGTCGGCATACGTGTGGCAGAAGAAAACTCCAAGACTTTCAAATATACTACTCACCACGCAGAGGAAATCAGGAGGCATGGCATTACCACACTTCAGGAAGTATTATGAGGCGGCTCAATTGTGGGTCCTGAAGGAAAGGATCCCAGACGACTCCAAAATAATCTGGGAAGCCCAGGACAGAGCGGTGGAAAGAACCTGATTATGCCACCTATTGCGGATCAGCGCGGAACATAGACACCAAAATGTAAAGATAAGTGAAGTCATGAAAACACAGCTGGAGATCTGGAACAGGTCTACAAAAAAGGGAATACTGACAATAGATCCGGCACCATTCATGCCCCTTTTTCAAAACCCAGAGTTCCTACCAGTTATGGAACAGGGAGCATTCCGAAAATGGGAGGAGGCAGACTGCACCAAAGGGGGGGAATGCAGAGAACTACTGGATATGGCCGAAAAAGACAGATTCAAGTATGACCAACTCCACCATTGGCTATCCTCCCCACTACCGGTTAAAGCAGCAACCAGATCTCTTACCGATTTGAAACATTCATTATGTCTCATTCAGGTACAAATAAACTGGTATCAGTCTTATACAAATTCCTAAACGCCCAGAGGGAAGATACCAAATGGCAATATATGAAGAAGTGGGAAACATCGCTGGGAAGAGCAATAACTAAAACCCAATGGGAACGTGTCTGGCAACTCATCCCAAAATGGACAAGAGCAATCCACTTGAGAGAGGCGTGGATGAAAATACTGGTTCAATGGTATTACACCCCGGAAAGACTGCATACAATGTACCACACTATTCAGAATAAATGCTGAAGAGGGTGCGACGCTGTAGGTAGCTGGAGACACATATGGTGGGACTGCCCGAAATTGCACCAATATTGGGCAGAGGTAAAGACCCAGATCCAGGTGATGTTCAAAGGTACAGACGGGCTGAGAGAAGAGGTATGGATGTGTGGCATGTGGAGCCCTGGAGATAAGACACTGACGAACACGCAGAAAAGGAACTTCATGGGGCTCCTGATCGCGGCATGGCTAGCAATAGCCCAGAAATTGAAGCAAAAGACACCACCCTCAAGCCTGCCCTGGCTGCGAAGTCTTGTTCCATCTGGCAATGGAACGGATCACGTACAATATACAGGGGGACCGCCAAAAGTTCACCACAGACTGGGGCGCAACGATCGAATACCTGCAGAGCGATTACATGGAACAGTAGTGCCCACACAAAATATGGATTGTGGACTTGTTCACATAGCACTAAAAACGAAACGAGCTGCACTCATGAACACAAGAACTGAGACTCCAGTGGGGCAGTGAGGGGGTGGGGGGAGGGTGAAGGACGGGGGGAGGGACAGTTCTTGATTGTTGATGTTTAAGAAATGCAATAAAAATAATTTAAAAAAGAGGCACTAATGATCTATCAGGGAGCTTAAGGCGAGAAAGAAAACAAAGATACAGAATCTGGCTCAAGGCTTCTAAAGCAACCCGGCTTCAATTTGATGCAGAACATATGCTTAAAATGCTCTGCAAAAGCAATACCAGACAACTATGGGAGCCACTGAATAATGGTGGAAATTTCAAACCATCCACGTTATTAACTCAGGTCTCAGAAGCTAGTTGGGTGAGCCATTATTCCAAGCTTTTTGAAAGAAGGGAAGAGGTCTCACATGAATACAAGTAGAAGTTGGTCCTTAAGTCTAGATATAGAAGATATAAAATCTATGATCACCAAGAGCCTCTCTATAGTGGCCGACCCAGATGGGCTGGCAAACCATGTCCTTAAAGGAAATGTTGAGGCCTGGGTGTAATTAACTATAAAGATCTTTTAGACAAGTCTTGGCCACAAAGCATATTCCTTCTACCTGGAGAGAACATATATTAGTACCTATCTTTAAAAATAGAGCTTGCAGAAATTAAAACAACTACCGCCCAATAGCTCTACTGGACACTCTGGGCAAGCTGTTTGCTAGTCTCCTACTTAAAGAATTAAATAAGTGGCAGCACAGTCAGAACATGTAGACCTGCATCAGATGGGTTTCGTCGAAGGGTTTGGCACACCCTTAAATCTGTTCCTCCTAAATTTGTTAAAACTCAAGTTAATTGATACTAATAGGAATGCGTATCTAGCCTTCATGGATCTCGAACAAGCGTTCAACTGTGTTAATAGGGAATAACTGTGGCACAAACTCATAATGTGGAACTGTCCTTCAGATATGGTAGAGGCCATCAGACTCTTATATTGAGATACATCGGTCCAGGTCAGGCTCTCATCAGAGGGGGTGCTCTTTGAAAATATTCAGACATTCAGAGGGCTGAAGCAAAGTTGCTCTTTAGCACCGATCCTCTTCAACCTCTATCTGTCAGATCTGAGAGAGTTGCAACTTGGGATGCGTGCTTTCCCACCCAAATGTGGGGAACTAGAGCTACCCTAGATCCGCTATGTGGATGATATGGTCTTAATTGACCAGAGACCAGACACCAATTGGACTCCAGCGTACACTTAATGGCTTTGTGACCTACTTAAAAGCAAACAACATGAAGGTCAATGCTAGCAAGTCGAAAATCCTCATTATGTCCTCTCATCAGAGAAATTTTAGGGGAAGACAAATTTGGAGAGTGGGAGAACCTCTAGAAAAGGTAGATACGATGGCATCTAGTAATGCTGCAGAGAAAGGCTTGAAGACTTGCAATTCAGGCGAGTGTCTTACATAAGAAATTTGGGGCCTTCTCGGTGCTTCCCATATTGATGTTTTATAGCTAGAAACTACTCCAGATTCTTACATACGGGGATGAAGCCATCCTTAATTTAGCACAGAAAGAGTGGGGTGGCCTAGAAGGAGTATTCTGGAGAAAGGTACTCTGACTTCCAGGCTCTCTCCCAATGGCATACATTCAATTGGGACTGCAATCGATGGTTTCACCTGTGGCATTGATAGTCATCTCCCTTTAAATGGAAGGAACAGTGTAATAACTATTTGAAGGACCATAACATAACACAAGATACTCTAATAACCAATCCACTGAAAGTCAAGAGGAAAATGCAGGACCTTGACCAGATAATACGGTGCAGTCCTGAACCTCGTACACTCTATCCATGACTTTCATGGAGGAACAGAGGGGGATAAATCGAGTTCCAGGATACCTGCAAAAATGCCCTTCTGCCCACGTTAGTGATCTGTTTATGCGGTACCGCCTAAACATCCTTCCGTCTAGAGAGGTGCTCTTATTAAGGAAACAGATCGCGGCAGGTGAGGCAAACTGCAGATATTGTGGTGAGCCGCAAGAGATAGAATACACTTGCGGCTCACTTGTATACATGCTTGTTGGTTTTGTTTCCAATATTTGCCATGGTTTGGCAGACATGATTTTATACAGTTGCATATACACCATATGCTGTTCGTATGTCTAGAGTGCCGACACGTGTTTCGACCTAGGGGTCTTTCACTTGGCTATCCAGATGATCACTGTGAGCCTAGTAGACCATAGAACACAGCCCTGCCGGGCTTCAGAAGCTAACCAGCTACCAACATCCAGGACCCACTGGGACCACTTCCTCACGCCTTGAGAAAGACCATAGGTCGAAACACGTGTCGGTACTGTACACATACGAACAGCATATGGTGGATATGCAACTGTATACAATCATGTCTGCCAAACCATGGCAAATATCGGAAACAAAATCAACAAACCATTGAAAACAACCAATCTCAAGGAACTAACAGTGTCCTGAATTATTGGAGACACATTACAGCAGCGGTATTCAAACTGTGGGGCCGTGGCCGCATCCCTGATGGCCCGTAACAGCCCATTTCTTCCAATCTAAAAAAAAAACATTTATTTTTTTTATATTTTTTTTTATATTGAAAGAAATGGGCAGGGGCGGCTCAAATGGTCGGGCTAAGGCATGAAACTGTCTCAGGCAACAATTAAAAAGTGGCTTGCAGTTGTAACGGATTTTCATTCCTTTAGTCACAGGCTGAATAGTACCCAAGAGGGTGCTTTGTGTTAAAATGTAAATAAATTGTGATATTTAAAGAATATTTATTCAGCAACAATGGTCAAAATTACTAACTGCATAGTTAAGTAACTCATCAAACTGGCCCACCTTGGCCAAAAAGGTGGCCCATTTTGACTGGCCCACACAAGCATTTTGCATTTTTGGTACAGGCATTGCCCTATTGCCCTATAGGCCAGTCCAAGCAGCTCATCCATAACGGTGAGGGGGCGCCCACCCAGTGGCCCCCTCACCCCTTATGGAGGAGCTCAAGAGCCAGCCCGGTGAAACAATGAGCTCTCCCTCAGCTGCTTTTTCCAGCTGAGGGAGTGCTCCTGGGCTGGCTGAACTGTCAAAGGGAAACACTATTTCCCTTTGACATTTCTGTTTGGTTCCCCAGCCGCACATGCTCACTGAGTGCTGGGGCGTTTTTCTTCACCAGCATTGCCTAGCTCATTGGAAATGCTGGCTGGGGCACTGCATGTTTGTATGTGCGAGGGTGAGCTCCTGTGCCTCCTCGCACACACAGACAGAGCAGCCTGGAGCAGGGTGTTTTAGCACCCACACGCAGGCCAATGCAGAAGGTACGTTTATGTTCATATTTTTTATTTAAACATTTTTATTCTTGTGTTATGAGCGAGTGTATGGTGAGGGATGCTCGTGTGAATGATAGAGTGATTGCTGTATGAATGTGTGTGTGTGTGTGTGTGTGTGTGTGTTAGTATGTTTTTGTCCGTTGAGCTGATTTTGGCAAGTGGTGGATAGAGGGGGGAAGGAGGGTTGTACAACAAAGGTATTTTAAAAATGCCTAAATGCCTTTGTTGCGGAATCTCCCTACCCACCTGCCAAAATCTCTCCTTCTGAGGCGTTGTGGAGCCGAGGGGACAGGGATGGTATTTTTGCACTGAATATCTAACATAGATGTCCAGTCAAAAATACCAAGTTTTCCCCCTTGGCACTCTAGCGCCTTGCATACACACATAATCATGTTGATTGTGTTAGGCCCAGTGGGGCCCAGGGGACAGGGATGGTATCCTTTTACTGGATATCCATCATAGAAGTCAGAATGCTCTCTTGCATGCACACCAGGTGTGAGCCAATCATGGCCCATGGTGGTCTCAGTCATTAAGGCACACCAGACATCAGGCACACCAAATATCCTGGCACCTGGGCGCTAGCAGATTTGGCATGCACGAGCCCATGAAAGATGCAGTTTTCATGCGAGACTGCATGCCCAAATATTGAAGTCCCATGTCAGCTTGACCTGGGGAAGGTTAAGAGACAAGATGGCTAAAGGACAGAACAAAAGGCTTCGTGACACAGCCATTTTCGGCACTGGCCACCGTCAGGGACCAAACATGATAAACACGGTTATGGTACAGTAAAAAGAAGTAAAACATACCAGTAAACTGTTGCCTCCAGTTGTTCCTAGGCCTACTTGTCTCACCACCAAAAATTCCTTGGAGGGAGTCCAGGGCCATAATATGAACAGACCCCTGGGCGCGGTACAGTAAGGTACTTGGAACACAGATAAAAAGTTGCCAAGAAATGGCAACAAAGTCAAAGACTAAGGGAAACTTAGTTTCCCAGTCCTGACAGTCTGAAGGACGTGTCAGTGTCCCCATAACAAATTAGCAAAAGCCCAGGGGAGTGCATCTGAATGCTGTGCTCCAATGGAAAAAGTCAGGTTAGGCCAGCCAAACAAAAGCAAATAGGTTGTGGGGTCCATAATATGGAGGGAAAATTGCACTTAGAGAAATCTTTCCTAACACTTATGTGTTTTCACCTTCAAATATTTTGAGTAAACATATGTCAGGGACACCTTTCCTTACACTTCTTAGTTATTCCTTTTAGTGTGAGGGTCAGATATGTTTTGGGCACAAGGACAGTTGTTATAATTACAATGACAAGACATAGGGACTCATCGCAAGTTTGGCGGTATCCCAGCTGTAATACCGTCCAACTGTAATAGCGTTTGCGGATTCAGTGTTAATGGTAAATCCCCATTCCCCATTGGGCCCAATGGGGAATTTTCAGTGCTAATACCACGTGTTAATACGGCCGGCAGTAATACAGGGCGCTAAATGGGATTTTCACCTCCAGACCTGCAGACAATCTGGCCTGCTGTTAAATGTCAGTTACTAGTTAAATGGTATCCACTACAGAGTGTACTTTGCTTTCTAACTTTGAGAACATTCAGACATGTAATTGCTCATTTTACTATAGCCAGTAAGATAGGCCCAGCCCAGCCACTTCAGAAACAAAGAGCCACATGGTGCTGGCCACAGGCTAGGAGCTATAGTTTAAAAACAAAAGCAACATTTTATTATTTGTTTTAATTTTTATGGGGTAGCAAGGGAGACTTCAGGGGTAGCAAGGGAGAGCACAGGGGTCACAGTTGCAACCCCTGGTGAACCCCAAATGATGTCTTTGGGAATAAGGCCAGAGATCATGCATGAAGGTTGCCGTCCAGGTCATTCCACAAAGCTGCAGAGGGTCCAAATGGCAGGGAGGTGATCTCTATACGCAGAACACAGCCGAGAAAGGGGCACCATGGGAGCTGCAGTCACTCACCTTTCGTAGCCGGCCTGCACCCTGCTATGTCACTGCTGGGGGTTGATGGGAGGTATTAATGGCCAAGGCAGTGGTCTCCAGCGTGACGGCACTAGCAAGGACCCCTTGTAACTCTCACGATAAAGCAGGCATTAATTCCGAAGTAATTATTGATGAATGCACTTTGTCAGTGTTGTATGCTGCCCTGTCTCCCCGTGATAAATTGCATGACCTGGTCTAGGATGGCATACAATGCCAGCAAGGGGGTGACAATAGAACCCTCTGAGGGGCCCCTGCCAGCATGAGGCCTGGGGCGTTTCCCCCTCTGCCCCTCCTTGTGATGACCCTGGAAGTAGAGCAGGGCAAGCCTGGCTGGGCTTAGGCCGGCCACAAACCCCACTGGGTGCCCGCCCACTCCTTAGCTTTTTTAATAATAAAAGAAATTAAAAGATGTGCTCCTGGTGCGCTGAAGACATTTACGGGAGTGTGTTTGCCTGTTTTCCGGTCCTGGCTGCCTGACTAATGACTCACTCATTGATTGGCTGGCGAAGGAAAGGAAGTCATGCAGCCGGGATGGTAAGTCAGGCAGACACGCTCCTGTAAGTGCAGGAGCTCATCTTTATTATGTCCTCTCCCAGCCACTCATTGATTGGCTGAGGCGGGCCTGGAACACCTCCTGGTGGTGCTGTGAGGCAGAGGCCAATTCAACAAGGTAAGTGAGCCCCTTTGTTGGCCACTATCTCCTTTTCCTGCCCCTCCTTTTGTTGCCCCAACCCCTTTGGCTGCCCCCAAAAGTGTTTTGCCCCCTTTCTTGACCCCATAGTCCCATTTATTCCCCTTTGTTGCCCCTTAACACTTTTAGGTGGCCCAGACCCGTTTTTCCTTTTTTGTTATACACCAGTCAACCCCTTTTGCTGCTGCTTTATCCTTTTAGCTGCCCAGACCCCTTTTGCCCCATTTCCTGACCCCAGACAGCCCCTTTTGTTGCCCCTTAAGTCTTTAAGCTCAGTTTCTTTTAGCCCCTTTAGTCCTTTTTCTTGCTCCCAGCCCCTTAAACTCCTTTCTTTTCGATGCCCCAGTATTTTTTAGCCCCCTTTTTCCCCTCTAGCCCTCTTTATTCCCCTAGTCCCCTTTTGCCCCTTTTGGCGCCTCTGTCCTGTGTAGCCCCTTTTCTTGCCTCCATCCTCTTTAGCCCCCTTTGTTGCCCCCAACCCATGTAATTGCCCCATTAGCCCTTTTTGTTACAGCAAACCCCTTTACCATGTGCTTAAATAGACTATGGGCCTCATTACGAGTTTTTAGTGCCATGGCTACCCCCAAACTCGGGTCCGGGTTAGGAAAAATGGGAATTACGGCCACTCCGACCTTTGCGGGCCCAGTAATTTCCATTCGCGGGACCCTGTACGTCCCCATTCCCATTTGAGCCCCCATAGGGCTCAATGGGAATGGGGAGGATGCTAACAATGATCCCGTTAATTTCGGGACTGTTGTTAGCATCCTGTTCTGCTAGCGGGTGCCGCTCTGCACGTCTGGTCTGACCAGGCGTATAGGGCGGCCCTGCGAGCAGAACTCGTAATGTGGCGGTAGAGTGATAATGGCACCGGCAGCACTACCAGCGCTATCACTTTACCGCCAGGGTCGTAATGAGGCCCTATGTGTGCTGCAGCTCCATGAGTCAGAAGAGAGGGGATAGCGAAGATGAGCCAAAATGACACTATGGAGATAAACGGTTTCGAAAAGGGCCATCACTGGGTCTCCAGTGGAAACCAAGTGAGTCTCCAGAGGGAGGCTTATCCAAGAGTTCGACAATTGCAAGGTGTGTGTTCAGCTGTGTGCAGCTTTGGGTTTTGTTCTGTCTCATGAGCGGACGAGGGAGAGGAGAAGATTCTACAACATATTCAGCCACAACTCATGAGTCAGTGGGGCAATGCTAGCATGGCCCCTCTGGAGACCATGTTTACTCCCTAAAATCAGGCAAATACTCCAAACAAAAAAGAAAAGGCAGAAAATATACTCTCAACAAAAAATAGGAAATGGATGACATATAGAATCCTGCCTTCATGCTTACATTCCACAAAGTTCCAGGGATGTTCAGATCAGTGGTAGCGGCAGAACAGTGCCACGTGAAAGAGCTCTGCTTTTATCACCGCCTGATCGGAAGCGGAACCTTAAGCTAAACATGCATCTTTTAATTGGCCGAGTTAATGGGTGCAAAGGAGGATGTATTACGAAAAGATCTGCTTTAAAAGCTCTGTTTCAGGGGGGCGTGGTCTGCACGCATGGTGTGAAGCCGTGAATCCGCTGTGCTCCAGCCCAAGATCCTGAAGCTGCCAATACTACGGCGGCAGAATCGAAATAGCAGCTACAAAAAATTAAGAGGCATGTAGCGGAACCTTATTGCTCCACTCGGCTGAAATCCCAGAGGAAATCGGAGCTGGCAAAGAGGATAACGGAGCGTTTGAAAAAGCTCCCATACGGCACCCAAGATGGCGGCTCCCAGTGCGGAGGCTGGCGGAGGACTGTGAGGGCTTGCTGGACGGGCCACGAACCGGAGCCCTCTGCGAGCAGATGAGATTGTGAAAGTTTGCCCTCCAGATTGAGACGCACGGCAGAACCGCGGAGTCCTGGGCTGAGACCCCACGTTGAGAGGGAAGAGCGACCCCCGCCGGCAGACAACACTGAGGGAAGCCTGGAGGCCTGCCGAGGAGCTGGAGTGAAGATGAGACAGACGGAAGAAAAACCTTCCCCTTCAGCGTTGTAAGGCGAAGAAGATCGAGGTGAGCGGAGTCAGACGACTGGGGCACCAGGATTGCTGACGGCTGAGGAGCGGAGAAAGGTGCCGCATACCGGGCAGGAACACGAGCAGTCCCGAAGAAGAGGAACGGTTTGGCACAACACATGGTTCCCTATTACATACAACTGGGCCCTTACCCCGCACCTGGAAGGCAGACTAAGCAAACCCCTGGGCCCGGCGGCTACAACAGACATAGGAGCTGGGACCCGCCGCCTCACGCAACCCAGAACCGCCTAGGCATTGGCAGCATTGGGGTACACGGCAGGTGATTGCCCAAGCACCAACTACACGTCGACCCTGGCCACAGATCATTGGTCAAAAGCCACCACGATGGACGCTTTCACAACTGCATTCCCGAGGCAGCAACTACCGCAGGAAGCAATCCCTGCGGCAGACCCACCACCCTCAGCGTTGGACCCCCGAGACGCTCAAATTTTGCAGGCAATTGCAGCGTTACGCACATCTATGGAAGGCATGATCGGAGAAATCAGGTCGATATACAACTGATGAGACAAGATACCCGCAACCTGACGGAAAGGGTAACTAGAACCGAAACGTCCCTGCAAGAAACCGGCGAAGACACACGGGAGCTAAAGGCGAAAGTCCAAGAACTGGAACTGACAGTGGCAAGACTAGAATCCCGCTCAGAGGACGCAGAGGGACGGGCCCACCGCAGCAATGTCCGTATCCTCGGGGTCCCGGAAGACATGGAAGGCCCAAACCCCACCGAATTCATCGAAACGCTGCTGCTTTAAGAAATTGGAGCAGGCTCACTTACCCAGGGGTTCCCTGTGGAGCGGGCCCACAGATCCCTCCAGAAAAGACCGCCGCCGGACTCATACCCACGCCCGATAATTGCAAAAATTCGGAATTTCCGTGACAGGGAAGTGATATTGCGGTTCTCAAGAGAGGGCGGGGTGATCAAGTGGAATGACTCCGTAATAGTTATATACCCACACTACACCCCCACGGTACAACGATTGCGGAATTCCTTCATACCTATAAAGGCCAGATTACGGAAACTCAACCTGAAATACATGTTGTTGTAGCCGGTGAGACTTAAGATACTATACAAAGGGAAGGCAGTCTCCTGGAAACCCCAGCTGCCGCTAATAGGTGGCTTGAGCATAATAACCTGGCCGACGACACTGAAGAACCTGAGAAGGGGTCCATATGACTAAGGAATGACTGAATCTATACATGGAAGAGACCGCACCAACATGCTGGAGATAAGGCCCGCGAAACCCTACTTAACGCTGCAACAAACTGATGTCTTGATTGGGCAGGAGCACGAAGGCCCAAGTGCGAGACCGTCAACGACCCACCCCGCCTAGAACAGTGCAGGTCAAATGCCTACACACCACCCGTACCGAAAGGCCTGGAAAGGCCCCCGAGGCTCGGGAGCCCCTGAGCGTCGCGAGTTCAAAACGACTGCTGGGGGCAGTTACTTGTTTTGTTTTTCGGTTAATGCATCCTCCACGTTGGTGGATGCGAATATTGGTAAGTCTCTGATTGTTAAACCTACGACAAGTGATGGGAGGTCGGAAACACTGAAGATATTGGACCTCAGCCTACTACAAATGGGAAGAGACAGGGACACAGCCGCATCAGCATACAGCCCTTGCAGGAGCGGGATTGCTCCCAGACCCCCTAAGAGACCACCATGGTTGTACAAATTAAGATAATGACGTGGAATGTGCGAGGCCTGGGCACATATCTCCGCAGGAATAGAATCAAGTCCTACCTGCAGCGGAAGAAAGTGGACATTGCTCTACTACAAGAGACACACTGCTCTGCTGAGTTGGAGGCGAAGCTCAATGAACACTGGGTGGGACAGGGTTTTGGGGCCTCCTATTCCATATTCGCAAGAGGAGTCTACACCTGGATCAACCCCCACGTACCGTTTCAACTCACTAAGATGGATAAGGACCCTGAAGACAGATACGTGGTACTATGGGGGACACTTGAACAAAGGGAAGTGTGTATAGTAAACTCATACTTCCCCAATAACAATATCCCACTACACCTGAAAGATCTGAGCTCCAAAATGCTACAGTACAGAAACGCCTTCTTTTTATGGGGAGGGGACTTTAATTGCGTCCATGATCCAATGCTAGACAGGTCCAGCCCCACAATGAAGGGCCCTTCAACGGCCACCACATCCCTGAAAACCACGACCAATGAATTGGACCTGGCGGACGTCTGGCGGGAGCTACATCCAGGTGAGAGAGGTTACTCGTTTTACTCGTCTCCACATGCCCTCCATACTCGGCTAGATTACCTCTTTGTGGGCAGGGAGCACTTACCCCAGATGGGGAGTGCGCAATATCTGGGAAGAACTATTTCAGATCATTCGCCACTATTAATCGAATGGAATCACACCGGCCCGAGACCCCCCATCCCCATGTGGAGGATGCCTGCTGAGGCCTTGGGGGACCAGGCGTTTAAAGAAGAGCTACACGAGTCCATAGACAATTTCATAACCGAAAACACTGGGAGTGTAGAACACGTACGCACGCTATGGGACGCCCTGAAGGTAGTGGTGCGGGGGGAAGTCATTGCTAAAGCGGGCGGCATTAGGAAACTTCTGCGCAACGAGCTAGACAGGGGAGAATTAAAAATCACGGCATTGGAGGCAGCCCCTATAGACACCCCAAAGAGAGAAGAAGATCTTAGAACTTTGAGAGAGAACTGCACCGATGCATGGAACAGGCTATCAAAATTCAACTTTATTACTAGAATCAACAGGGCACACGCCGAGGCAGACAAACCCGGCCGACTATTAGCTTGGCTTTGCAAAAGAGAACATGCCAGACATATAACCACTGTATTGAAAGACGAACTCGATGAAACTCACAACACTCAACAGGGCGTCAATGACACCTTTAAGATTTTCTGTGAGCAATTATATTCCCATGCGGACCAGATCCCCCGAGATCAAATACAGGACACTCTAGATGAAATATGCTTACCCAAATTAACCCCAGCACAATCTGAGGCTTTGGATGGGGACATTACACCCGATGATATTTCGGAAGCAATTAGATCCCTGGCGACGTGTAACACCCCGGGCAGTGATGGGTTGCCCCGGGAGTTCTACAAGGCATTCGAACCCTCCTTGACGCCACTATTGCTTGAAGTCTTCCTAGAATCCTATGAATGTGGGACCCTCCCCGTTAGCATGAGAGAAACTTTGGTGGTCCCCATACTTAAACCCGACAAACCCGCAGATAGGTGTGACTCTTACCGCCCGATTGCGATGATAAATTATGATGTTAAAATACTTACGACAATCCTAGCCAATCGACTAGCCAGAGTAATTGGGGACTTAGTACATGAGGACCAAAACGGCTTTGTACCCGGTCGTAAAACGACCATGAACCTGCGTAGGCTCCAGCATATAATAACCCATACCGCAACAAGCAAAGAATGCTATGCACTATTGTCCTTAGATGCCATTAAAGCATTTGACTCAATATATTGGGAGTGGCTAATGGCGGTCCTGGAGCGGTTTGGTTTCGGTAAGGGGTTCATTAGATGGATTAAAATACTGTACAATGGACGGAGTGCATGAATAAAATCTGGGAGATATGTGTCAGCATCGTGGGACATTCGCAGGGGTACCAGACAGGGGTGCCCACTCTCACCCATGCTGTATATACTGGGTTTTAGACAATTACGCCAAGGTCTCCGGCATAAAATCCAGTAGAACCAAGTCCTGCTTGTTCCCGCTAGCGGGACTGAAGGGAAAGGCCATTACGGAACTTCCTCCGGTGGGCATAACCTGGCAGACCACTTTGTTCCGATACCTTGGGATTCAGATTCTACACACCCCAGAACTAATGCACGATTATAAAACTAGGGCGAAGATCCCAGCGCTACGTAAGTCCATGGGGTTCTGGTCTGAGCTGCTTTTATCCATGATGGGCAGGGCCTCCATAGTCAAAATGATTGTCCTCCCCAGGTTCCTGCATGTGTTCCAAAATGTGCACTTCTATATTACTAAACCTTTTTTCCGTTTGCTGGATACAATAATCCGGGATTTCCTGTGGGGGAGGTGTAGACACCGGGTGGCCCTGTCCACATTGGTCTTACCATACAAATCGGGTGGGATCCAACTGCCTAATTTAGAGAAATATTACCTGGCCGCCCATTTAGGCTTTGTATCAAAATGGTTAGCAGACAAGGTCACTTCAGAGGCCCCTCTGTTGCAGTCCATGATTTCCCCGTTACGCTTAAAGGAATTGATCTGGGGCCCTCAGACCCTGATAAGCAACCCACCCTTCCTGGTGACCCTGGGTAGGAAAATATGGTACAGGACCTCAGTGATTATGAAACTAAAGCAAACATATTCCCCGGAAATGCCAGTGCTCTCGGGGTTGAATAAGAATGATACCGAACTAAATAGTGTCAGGCTCTGGGAGGGAAAAGGAGTCTACACGTGGGGAGACCTTTCGGGAGTTCTCTGAGTTACAGACGGAGTATGATATTCCCTCCAGTCAATACCTGTGGTATCGGAAGATTAGACTCTTTGCCCGAACGAATTGGGAAAATTGGCCAGAGGAACCAGACATGAACTCCTTTATAACGCTGCTTTATAGTTTGGGAGAGGGTGGAAGAGTGGTTTCCCAAATATATGGCCATCTAAGCGACACACCTAACCCCCGAAGTGCGGAACTACGGACCACATGGGAAACTGACATAGGGCGTGAACTAACAGATAGCGAATGGGACAGGGCACTGTCATTCTCTGGAGAGGTCTCTAGAAATCACCGATTTCGACTGATCCAGATCAACGTGTTATACCGCACCTATCTAACCCCGAGTAGATTGGCCAAATTCAACAACAGTGTGCCGCCAAACTGCACTTGGTGCGGAGCTGACAATGCGGACCTAATCCACATGCTATGGAACTGCTCCAAGACCCAGACTTTCTGGTCCAAAATAAAACAAATGTGCGAGGAGGCGGGTCACATTAGGTATGAATGGACCCCACATGAGTGTCTCCTGGGAACCTATCCTAGGTTAGCTAAACTCAAACATTCAGTCAAACTAATGGATTTGGCATGCATAATGGCGAAAAGGACTATGGCTATGTCATGGAAAAAACCTGCAGGTCCGATTTTCACAGTGTGGCGTAAAGAACTTGAGAAATGGGCGAACGCCGAAACAAAAGCTTGGGAGCAGAGCGTAACCAGGTCTACTGAAGACTCGAGTATGGCGCTGGTTGCATGGAAAGACACCATGACAAAACTGTTTCACTCCCCTGATGATAAACCTCCTTGAATAATCCGCAGGAAGCACACGCGATAACTGCAGAAAAGAGACGCCGGCTCCTATAGGTCCATCATGAGACACAATGACCCCCCGGTCTGGTTCATGTCCCCTCCCCTTCCCACGACAAGAGCATCCGCCCTATCAGTCACCAGTGAAACTAGTCTTGGATTGACACCGGAGACAGTTACTGTTCATTGTTGTTTGAAATTATTGTTTGACATGTTGCTGTATAAGTATGCAAACCTGTTTATTGATACTGAAGTTGGCACCAGAAGGAGGTGCAGTGTTTGCAAATATAACAAAATGCCAATAAACAAATTTTAAAATAAATTAAAAGCTCTGTTTCAGAATTGAAATATATTTTTACTCACATTAAAAATACCACCATTGACAATGGGAATAACTTTTTAGCTCCCTACAAAATCATTTTGCTCCCAACTTAAAAAATACAGAGTAAACACAAAACACTCAGAATTCAAGACCTTATTCAGACGCATGGTGGTACCACACTCCTTGTGTTTTAACTACCATGAGTTGGTAGATAGTACCTCTACAAAAATTGAAGACCCAAAGAGGGGATTTCCCTGAGCTTGATTTCTTATTAGGGATTGGAGGTATGCCTGCAGAGATCGATGAGCCTTCCGCCTCTGCCCAAGGCTTCGCCAATCCGTGCCACCCCATGAAGGAGAGAGGTAAGAGAGCGGTCAATGGCCTTCTGTGGAAGAGGACTGCAGGTCCAGTCCAGGGCTCAGCACCTGGGCCAGATTTCCTTGTTTCAGGGAACGGTTGATACAGCAAAGGCCTGTTCAAGGATGTTCCTTAGAGAGTAGACTGCGACGACAACAAGCGTGGAGCACAACAAGTGAGTGTAAAGATGAAAAGGGTGAGGAGATGCACAAATGGAAGTGAGATATGGGTGTGGCTCGGAGGCATGGAGAAGGTCGTCTGCCTGTTTTTGACTCTGCCCCGGCATTTCGCATGATGCATCACAAATATAATCCAATGGGACCGCGCATGCCCAATGGAATGGGTGATCGCACACCAAGGGCCCAGTGATTGCCTGTGGAACACAGAAGTGGATGTGATTGGTGCACCACCAGCACCCAGGAAAAGAGGGAGCAGCCTACCAGGGAGGCGGTCTTTCCGCCCTGTGTCATGCAATGCGGACTCTGTAGGCAAAGGGCCCCCGAAAGCCAGGGGCAGGGAAGTAAGGACAGGAGGATAGAACTGCCAGGATGATAGAGCCATCCAGTAGACCGCCGCTGGATCCATGGAACTCAGGGGAGCAAGCAGCCAGGCCTAAGGGGCTGGTGCCTATTGAAGATGTTTTGACAAAGGTAACCTCTGGCAGAGTGCAGCTGTCAGGGTTGCATAACTGTTACTCATAAATGGGTATGTAGCCATGAAAACACTTGCTGAATACATGAAATGGTACTTACCTAATGGTTTCTTGTTGATCATTTTGGGAAATCAATGTAGTGCCATTCATGTGGTGAGAGCAAGAGGCTCTGTGTAAAGTGTTTTTCTCTCTCATCCTATTGCATTGATTTCATGGTACCAATCTTATTCCACAGTTAATTATGCACTGTTGTACTTTTTGTTAACTCTTTTTATTCATTTTCAACAGTAAAGACATCTTTCGAAAATTCCTCCTTTCGAAATTATACAACTTTGCCAATGTCCCACCCCTACCCTCTAATCCCCCGCTCCTCCCCTCTCACAGGCAGCTGCCTACATGCCAACATACAGGTCAGTTAGAAAGCAATAATAAAACCCCTACCGGGGCCCTAAAACAGGTCCAGTAATTTTAGTTGCTGGGGGCACCACTGGGTTCTTTAATCTTCCTTAAGAAAGTCAAGGATTTGTCCCCAGTCTGTGGAGAATTGCATTAAGTTATTATTCATTGCGTACGTTGCCCATTCGAGAGCCACAAACTCCCAGATTTTCTTTAGCCAGTCCTGTACTGTGGGGGTGCCTGCCCCCTTCCAACACTGTGCAATCAGGAGTATTGCCGCCAATGTGAGCACAGTTCTGGCCTTCCACTGACCCCTGGGTTCCTTCCCGGCCCTCACACCATCCACCCCCTGTATGACTTCCTCGGGGGCCGCCTTGGCAGCTTCTCCAAATATTCCCTACTGGGCTTCCCGCATCTCCCTCTAGAATCGTTCAATTTTGGGGCGTCTCCACCATATGTGGGACCAAGACCCTCCCCAACCCCCGGCAGCCCCTCAAATAAGCTTTCGAGGACCCAGGATACATACTGTGTTAACGGTCTGGCGTGTAGTGCCACATGAAAATCAGCTTGTACCAGCACTCCTGTAGCTGAGAGAACCTCGCCACCCTGGGCAGCCTTTCCCACTTGCTCCTCGCCATCTCCTTCCCAATCATCCTCTCTCAATGCCTTGTAGAGCCCTGATCCTGATATTAGCCCCCTCACCCTTTCGTATGTCGTTAGATATTTTTCAAACTGAGTAAACAGGAGTGTTGCTGCCTCCTTTGTATCAGGGTCTAGTAGCCAGTGCCTCATCTGGAAGTAACGCAGCCTCTCGTTTTCCCCCACCCCAAAGCCTTGCTTACACTCGGGGAAAGACCGAATGGGGTAGCCCTGAAACATATTCCTTAAGTGTGTGGCACCTGTGAGAAACCTGAAGGTGTCTCACCGGCTAGTCCCCGGGATCTGTCATCCAAGTGGCCAGGACATGGCCATCGCTATTGGATCCAGTTCCTGGGGGTAAACCAGTGCGGGAGGATCACCTGGACGTGGGGTCCTCGGGGAGTGAAAGTGGGACACCGACGGGTAAGACACGGTACCCCATCCTTATAACACCTTTTCCCTATCCTACCCTGTAGGATAATTAGAAACTCTACCCCCACCTTTTCCGGCACAAACACTTTCTTAAACCACGAAAGACAACGGACTAACACCAGGGCCATTTACCTGACATGTCCCAACACAAGGGTCAGGCAGAGTCAGGCAATAACCACACACACCTGACGGCCCTTTCCATTCCTCACAAGGATTAAAGGTGGAGCATGAGAGCACACTTTGAGCGAGGCCGAAGGCACTAGGAAACAGCCATTGCGGACCGGCAGTTCAAATGGAGGAGAAAGGCAGCGAGACCTGGAGGGAAGACGAGGAGGGAATTGCCCTTGCCCTTTTCAACTCAGACCTGCAAAGCCTCTGAAAGAGAAATCATAAAACCGGGAAGTCCAGCTGGCATGGGTTGCAACAGGTGTCTACGGCACACAGGGCCCTCCTGTACTGAAAGCCAAAGCCGGGAGAAGCGATTGCTGCTATGGTGTTGTCCTCGACTCATGAGACATTTATTGAAAATACTTTTTGTTTGTTGTTTATGGTCCATCAGACCTTGAAAGGCAAAAGACTTTGTAGAAAATAGACTTGGCCCTAGAAGATTCTGGTATCGTTGCAAGGAACTATGACCTCGTGCTGGCGAGACCCAGGAGTGTGATGTGCTCAAGAGTCCCGCCTTGTCCCGTGCTAAGATCATGGGGAAGGGAGGCCCCAGCCATACCATCCTGACTTATCATTTTGTGAACACTACTTTCTTTTCTTGTAAATATTATCCCTCACTATTTTGTAACTTAGAGGTAAGGATTGGCAATATTTTTTTTTTGCCCTTTTTTTATTTGACGAGACGTCACTAGGACTGCCTTCTTATTATTTGATGGTCGTAGCTTGCTCCCATCTTAGATTTAGGTTTATATTAGGCGTTTTTCTCACCCATTCATACAGTTTAATAAACACCCTTGAACTGTGATCACTTGCGTCTGTCTTTACTGTTGTCACCATGAGTTCCTTACACACTCTCCTTTCGGCCACTGTGCAAAGGCCCCTGGCTCCAGCCCCGGGAGAAATCAGCGTTGTTGTACAACGGGGCAAACGGGAAGGGGACGTTGTGATTCTGTACTTTTTGGTTAAGTTGTCCAATATATCAGCTACCAGCCGTGTTATGGAACTTACATACAGTTGCCGGGCCTATTAGGGCTGGGAGCCATAGAACCTCATGCAAATCCCTTCTTGCCACCGCCCGATCCATTGCCACCCATAGTTTCTCCCCGTTGCCTGCAAGCCATTCCCCTATAATACTAATCTGAGCCTCCTCATAGTATTGCCGAAAGTTGGGAAGCACCAACCCTCCCTGCCACCTAGGGGACAAAAGAAGACCACGGCTAAGTCATGGGCACTTACTTTACCAGATAAACTGGCCAGTGATTTTTACCAGGCTTTGGAAAAAGCTGTTAGGTACCTCCACCGGCAATGCCTGGAAGAGGAAGAGCAATCGGAGGAGTGTGACCATCTTAACTCTTGCCATCTTTCCCAGCCAAGATATTCTCAGGTTCCTCCACTTGGTAAGGACCACTTTTATGGAGGCCAAATTGAATGGGTAAGTTGCCTGATACCACCCGGAGAGCTGGGATGTGATGTTGATCCCCAAGTAACGGATCCCGCCCTGGGCTCCAGGTAAATTGTCGAGGACATCTTCAACACCTCCACCTCCCTGCCTCTCACTGTAAGATTGAGCAGTTCAGACTTGACTTTGTTTACCTTCAGGTCAGTGACCACCCCTACTCCTCTAGCGCCTTTCTACACACCCCCAACGATTCCCCCAGCTTTGTAAGCGTAAGTAACATATCATTGGTGAAGGATGTGACCTTATGCTGGGTCCCCCTGAACGGTATCCCATGCACCTCTAGATTCCCTCAACTACTGTAGAAGAGGCTCCAGGTATATAGCATAAAGCAGGGGGCAACTCTGTTTAATTCCTCTGCTTAAATTGAAACCCTTAGATAAGGACCCATTGATGAGAATACATGCCGACAGGGAAACGTAGTTTGCTTGGACGAAATGGGTAAAATCTCCCCCAGCCCCATCCTCTCCATAACCCTAATCATAAAAGGCCACTCTACATGGTTGAAAGCCTTCTCGGCATCGAGGGAAAGAAGGGCTGACGGAAGTGCTGTTTTATCGACCTTCTCCACCAAGTGCGCTATACGTCTGATATTGTCGAACGTCTGTCTTCCCACCACAGACCCCGATTGATCCGGGTGAATCAGGTGTGGAAGGTGCCCTTCCAATCTGTTGGCCAGGATTTAAGTGTACATTTTGGTATTGATGTTAATTGCCAAAGGTGTTGTAAAAAGTGATAATGTATCTGTCCAGGCCAAGCGATTTGTTGGGGCGGAGCGCTGAAATAACCTTCCTTACTTCCTCCTCCATTATCTCCCACTCCAAGGTCTCCCTAACCTTGGCTCCCACTGTAGGTAATTGGACCTTGTTTAGATAGTCCTACTGCTGTGGCCCATGTTGGTCCTGGGAACGAACTAGGCTCACAGAGTATTGGGAAAAGGCTTCTTGGGTCTCCTCCGTGAGAGAGTGGCAAAGACCTTTTCGTTCACTATTGCTGGTATAGAGTTGCTGGCTGCTGTCCCCCTCAACAACCTCGCCAGTAACCTATCCACTTTATTGGCTTTCCCAAAGAATCGCTGGTGGATGAATAAAAGGGACCTCTCTGCCTTTTTTATGCACAAGACTTTGAGCTGACCCACTGCCTGCCGGTACTCCCTCATGGTCTGTCTAGACAGGCATCCCGGCATCCCCTTCTTAATTGCATCCACCTCGGCCTCCTGCTGCATCTCTAGCACCCTCAGGTGCCTATACCTTGCTACCTTTGCCATGATGAGCTCCCCCTGGAGCTTTGCTTTAAACGCACCCCATCGAGTGTTTTTCACCGTGTCGGCCGCTGTGTTCAGCTCCAAATATTCTCTGATCTTATTTTCTAGGGCTTCCCTTATGAGTGAGTCCCTCAGCAGTTCCCCCAGCAATGTCCAGCACCACAGCTCTGCCTTACGCCCAATAAGGGGGAGAGTCGTTGAGACCAATGCATGATCTGCTATTCCCAGGGTGCCAACCTCTACCTATGACACCCGTCCCACCAGGGAGGCGGAAAACGAAATCTAATCAATACGTGATTGTGAGCCATGCACCATAGAAAAAAAGGTGAACCCCTTCCTATCAGCATGCAGTCCCCTCCAGACGTCCCTCATACCCAGGGCGTCGAGCCTGTCCCTCAATGATCTGGGCATCCAGGGTCTAGGACCAGGCTATATTGAAATTGCCCAGAAATATCACGTGGCCTATAGCAAACACTTTCAGGGTGTCTAAGGGCTCCCTCAGAAACCCCTCCTGTCCAATGATGGGGGCGTAAATCGACGCTATTGTGCATGTGCCCCCCCCAAAATCTCCGACCACCAGCACAAACTTACCTCCCTTGTCAATCTTCGTGCCTTTTATCCTGATGTCCACCGTGTCCCGGAAGGCCAGGGCCACCCCGCATGATTTCTTAAGGCCACAGGCGTGAACAATTCTTGGGAAGCCCCTAAGTTTCAGACGCATCTGATCAGACCTCAGGAGGTGGGCCTCCTGGAGAGCCAAAATGTTAGTATTCGACTTCCTTGTGTACAGCTCCAGTTTTTTTCCTTTTAAGGGGTGAGTTAAGACCCCTTACGTTATATGTTGCCCACTTGAATGTTCATGTTAACGGGGTCGTCCTGGTTTACAACCCCTCGGCTCGTGCCCATCAATGGCCGTCCCTGGTCTGTTAGCCTTGCCCCCTCCCTATCCCATTAGCTATGTACCTGCCCCTGTGCCTATCCCCCTTACTCCCTCCCCAACTCCTGTCCCAACCCATCATTCCCCCCCCCCCCCCCCCCCAAGTACTTGCCTGTTTCCCACCCTTCCCTCATCCTGGCCCCCAATTCTGGGATGACCCTCCTCCCCAACTGTCCCCCTTCACCCATCACTCCCCCCCACCCCCTGGGTGCTTCCGCCCTCACGGGCATCAAGACGGAACGTCCTCGCTTACTCCTTACACCTTGCTACAGGCCTTCTGTGCCCACCCCCCCTACAATTGCTGCTAAACATAGAAAATCACTCCCCCACACTTCAGTTTTCTTTTCCCTGGTCTCCTTCTCCTTTCCTCCCCTGCCCAGGACATGGGCCCCTCAGATGGGCTCTTCGTTTGTGATGCTATCCCGCTGTAGACCATTCCCATGGATACGGTCTTGCGCGGCTCTCAGATGGTGGAGGATGGTCTCCCTGAGACTCTCCTTCCAAGTCCAGCTGTAGTAAGTTGGCCCCCTCCTGAACAGATGTAATGCGTTTCTGACGCCCTCACACTCAAAAAATAGACCAAATGGGAAAGTCCATCTGTAGCGTATACCTCTGCGGGCCAGCTCCTTGACTACCGGACCCATCTGTCTCCTTTTTAGCAAGGTGGTGCCGGCTAGATCCTGGAAAGGTTGGATTGCAGACCCCTTGTGCAAAACAGGTTCTTTTGCCCATGCCGCCCAGAGAAGCGCCTCTTTTTGCACGTATAGAGTCAAGAAGGCCAGAACATCTTGCAGTCTTGGGGCCTATCGAACGCCATTCTAAAACACTGCTTTTGGTCAGGCAGCATGTCACTATGATTCAAGCAACTTAGAACAGTGTCATGGGCTGGGAAAACTAGGGACTAGGGTAAGTCCCTACTGGTACTGGGGGATTTTAACCTAGGCCTTTCCAACCCCAAGGACACTACTGCCATGACTATCAATAATATGCTTATTAATGCAGGATTTACACAGCTCATAAACCAACCTACCCATGACAAGGGCGGAACTCTTGACTGGCTAGCCGCCCACAATTGCCCCATCAACATCACCTCCAACCAACAGTGCTCCTGGACTGACCACAGCTTAATTACGTTCAACATCCAGTCCAAACCTGTATGCCCCTCTCCTAGCATCTCACCTGCTATGGCCACTTGCAATAAACATGACATCACGTGTAACAGACTCTTCCCACTCCTCCTCCCTGCCCTTAACGACCAGGCTTGCACCTGCTCCGACCCCACGGTTCTGGTTGACACCTTTAACCGTACTATGCAAAAAGCATTAGACACCATCGCCCCATCCAAACTGAGAAAATCCAAACCCCGAGCTCACCTGAACTCCTGGTTCACACCCCAGCTTAGAACCTTGCGCAAAGAAAAACGAATTGCGGAATCTCACTGGAAAAGCAACCACTCTCCAGCCAACAAACCTCATCTACTCCTAGCTACCCTTAACTACAAGGAAGCCATACTCCAGGCAAAAAAAGACACATACAATAAACGCATCGAACATGCCAAATCCAACACCAAAGAATTGTTCAAAATCCTAAAAGAACTTGAAACTCTTGTTACTGCACCTGACACCTGCACTAAAGATAGCACTTGGTGTACCAAAATCCAAGAGGCTCTCCTAGGTAAGATTGCCACTCTTCAAACTAAAATTAACAACAAACAAACTAGCCTACTATCTAATCCTCAACCTAACCTTATACCTACCCTCAACCATTCCATCCCAGATTCCCTGTCTCCCTTTAGCTTCTCTCCACTTTCCATTTCTGAAGTGGAAAAGATCATCGCTAGCCTTAAACCATCCAACTGTCAAGGCGACCTTTGTCCTGCGTCTACTATTAAGGAAGCTGCTCATGACCTAGCACCATTCATCACTACGCTTATTAACTCTTCCTTTAGTTCTGGGATTGTACCTAATAACCTAAAGGATGCATGGGTCATCCCTCTTCTGAAATAACTGACCTTGGACCCCAGCATACCGACAGACTACAGGCCAATTACTACTGTCCCATTTCTTCTAAAAATCCTCGACGAGCTGCTTATTTACAAATTCAAGATTACCTTGAATCAAACAAACTTCTGGGTCTTAGGCAATCGGGGTTTCGGCCACGTCACGGTACCGAAACTGCCCTTATCGATTTAAAAACTCAGATCGAAGACCTAAAGGACAATGGCAAACTGGCACTATTACTTCTTCTGGACCTCTCGGCGGCCTTTGATCTTGTCAATCATGAAATTCTTTGTCACCACCTCAAATCAGCTGCACACTTCTCAGACAAAGCTACAACCTGGATTAGTTCTTTCTTAGACAATAGATCAATGCGTGTGTTCTCTCCACTAGCAGCCGCCGCACCTGCACATGTCCCCTGCGGCGTGCCTCAAGGGTCCTGTGTCTCACCTACGTTGTATAACGTGTTTACCAAACCCCTCTTCGATATTCTGGACTATCTCGGTGTCACTTACACCAATTATGCCGACGACACCCAGATACTAATCCCGATCACAGGAGACTACACTACTGACTCCCTCGCTATCAATGCCATCTACCAGGTCATCCAAGCTTGGATGGCTCAACACGGACTCTGTCTAAATGATGAAAAGACAGAGCTCCTCATTCTTGGTTCGCCACAAAAACTTACCAAACTCGACCCTGCGTTCAAGTCCTTTACCATCGATGGGAATACTATCCCTACTGCCAAGGACACCAAAACCCTAGGGATTTACATTGACTCAACCTTATCCCTGACCAGACAAACAAATTCAGTCTCGTCCGCAGCAGCTTATACCTGTAAGCTTATTACAGCCTGTCACCCTCTCCTCTCTACAGCCAATTGTGTGACCCTGGCTAGAACCCTGGTACTATCTAAGGTGGATTACTGCAACGCCCTCTACTTAGGCACTAATCGCTGTAACTTAAACAAGCTACAAATTGTCCAAAACAATGCGATCAGAGCGGCCCTTAACATTCCCAGGCGCCAACACATAGCTGACACCAGACGTAACCTTCACTGGCTCTCCATTCCACACCGAATCTCCTTGAAATCTCTAGCGCTCACCCATAAATGCCTTCACAATCAAGCTCCTTGTTACCTGGCTAACAGATTTGCCCTCCACAGTTCCACTAGACCACGCAGAATGTCCCAAGCCAACTGCCTTGTCATTCCACGATTCAATCTCCAAAGATCAGGTGGATCCAGCTTCCCCACCATGGCAGCCAAACTATGGAACTCACTGCCTAATGAGCTGAGAACAGAACCATCCTTCCTGAGATTCAAACACCTTACCAAAGCTTGGCTGTCCTCCCAAGACATCTAACACGGGGCTCTCTGCTTATCCAGTACTTTGACATACCTTTGTATTTACATTCTGCTTGCCTTATTATTGTTATTACTTTGTATGTCAATTCTGTAAATTCTGCCGTTGTCTGCTCATTTTTATACTGATTGTAAACTTTGTATTATACTTGCAAACCCTCGTAAGTTCCGCCATGTCTGCTTTCATCATGTTGTACCTAAGAGATGCACCCGGTTGCCCCTGGGCCTGGTGCGCTATATAAATAAAATAAATACAAATACAAATAAGTGAAAGGAAACAACAGCCAAGACCAATGAAGCAGGTGTCTTGGCTCTCAGGTTACCTTTAGATAAGGCATATAGGGTGCTGGAAGGTATTATGGAGGACCCCACTTATGAGACCTTAACAAGGATAATTCTTGTTCCATGACCAAGAAAGCAGCGCTTGCATCTCCGGAGAGCCCTGGCTGGGGCACATATGTGTCCGTTCATTGTAATGTGACTAGCCACTCTTGAGAGGCTTTGCCAGGAGAATCAGTCTTGCAGCCCAGCATAGATGTAGGTGGTATCACTCAGGATTTGAGCTATGGAGGCGGGGGGTGGGGTAACAAGATGGCTGTGAGAGGTTAGGTTCCAGTTTATGATGCTTCCCAGTGGGGAGAGAGACTTAATAGGGTGTAAAAAAGCAACTTCCCTATATCCAGACAAGCAGCCTAACACTTGAGAGGAGGAGAGGGGGATTGCGGTTAGTTTGGTGAGGAAGGAACTGAGGCGTGATTGTGTTATTATGGCTTCTTCTGCCCCTCACATCAGGTATTTCTTAAGCAGGAGAATGTGTAGGTCTTTCCTTAAATAAACGAGGGATGAGGCACGCCACAGCTCAGGGGGAAGGGGCTTTCACATTTTCACATTTTCAGTGTGATGGCTCTTGACAGTTGGGATTCCAAGACTAGCTCATGAAATCATCCATAAATATTGCGAAATATTGTGTTTGTCTTTGTACTACTTGTGTGTGTGGCGGCGGATGGCTGTGTAGCTTAAACTGGTCTATAGGATGACATTTCCCATAAAACATGGAACTGGGCATGGGAGAACAGAAGAATGCTTTCTCCATGTGAGAGCTATTGTAGCAAGGGTAACTCTGTGCTTGTAATGAGAAAGGGGATGGATTAGAAGCTATCCAGGATTTGTGTCCCTGAAGCACCCAATTATTTAAGCTCCCTGCATGCTCCATGGAATGGAGGTGATGCATGCATGTTGTGGGAAGGATGCCACATGTGGGGAAATTTAACCCAGAACCCTTGTCCAAAAGGGATTGAAGACTGAGGGGGTGAATCTGGTGTACCCCCATGTTTGACACCACCGAAACTGTTTGGAAATAACCCAGGAAACCAGTAAGTGATGGATGGAATGTTTGCATCAGCAGCTCTGTAACATCAAGGAGGCCACCAAATATTTGCAAGTACATCATGACCCTGACCCAAGAATAAATTGCTAGGCCAAAGCTCTGCGGCATGGGCACACAAGCAAGCCAGATGACTTTTGGACAAGATGGACATCATTGGTGAGATTCAGATGGAGTCCATCGGCACAGGGGACATGTGGTTCGCGTCTGAACATTCCCCCTCCCTGTAATGACAAAGACAAGCTTAAAAATGATGTAAGATGGATGCTGAGTAATGAAGAAGATTTGGCTCAAGCATTTAAATGTATCACTGCTTGTTTTTCTCTGCTAGTTATTAAGTGCTGGGTACAAGAGAAGTTCCAACAAAGGTGTTAAAACTGGTTGGCTTGATGTTAGCTACTTGGAAGGAATTAAGAGTCAAGGTGTAATGTATTAAATGCTCTCTCGTAAACATGGACCGAGGCGCGGCTTTACAATGACAACGTGCATATAAAGCCTCTAATATTGTATGTCATTTAGGAGTGCAATGAGAACAATGTGAAATACTTCATCCCAAGAATATGTGAACGCCTGAAGACAATTAGCAAGAACCTCATTGATGGAGACCTAAGAGTTGTGATTAAACATGGAAGATACAAGAGACACGGTATTCAGTGATATTACTGAATCTTCTTTACCGAAAACGGTAATACCGAAACAATTTTACCAAAATCTTTTTCCGGTATTTTATAAAAATAGATGGGAAGTGGGGTAAAAGGGCAAAACAGGTAGCAAGGAGAATGGGGGAGGGGATATAAACAGGGAGAAAAAAAGGGTTTGGGGGGGCACCCCCGAAACATTTTTTGAAATATACAGAAAAAATAATTCGGTAAAAGAAGATTTGGTAATATCACATGTAACCAAGAAACAGAAATAAGTAATCCTATTGATGTCTTTTAATATATATAAATACTCCCGATGAGCCAATTTTGCCGAAACACGTCTAGCAGACAAAAAGACACAGAGGATATAAAGGTAAAATTGAGGATACAACAAAACACAATTATCTATCAAAGAGGATCAAAGGATATAACCATCTTTGAAAATACTAGAATATAAAGCTGGGAATTTATTATATTGACGAGATCAGGATAGGAGCACAAAAATACAATATTTTGAGTATACTAAAAAGTATACTAAGAAAGGCTGCTGCTGATACAAAGGTGTAATGACATCAGAATTGACATTGGAATCCATAATGTAAATGAATGAGTAACTGAAAAAATATAAGAATTACTTATATATGTTATTGTTTTACGAGAGGTGTGAATAAACACATCTTTTGGTTTCATTAGGTATCTTGAAGCACAAAGTCTCTTCCCGATCTTCACCACTAATATTGTAAGACTTTTTATGGTCAGGTCAGTGCTCATCACTGTATGGTTGGGTGGGCTTTCTAGCCCAAAAGCTACCAATTGGGGTGATCTGCAAAATGGAGTATTCGCATCGCAAGATCTATGTGTCTTTGAGACATACTGGTTGATGGGAAGGCAGACAGCAAAACCAAAGAGGTGATGGCTGGAAGGTTTTGAATGAACCTTAACTCTGGCATTGCTCTGGGCAGCCCCCCAGACCATCATTCTTTGCCTGCCAAGCCATTACAAAAGGAAAGAGTCTGTATGCAAATCAGGCTTGGTGCCTCCCCAAAAGGGGCAGTCCAGCCCAAACTGCTTGGTCATATCCCTTCTGCACGAGACCATCCCCAAACATCTTTCAGCCTTGTTGGGCCTCATTAGTGAGTAGTAGCTTGGGTCTCTAGCCCTAGGAGGCATGGGACCCATGTCTGGGCATACCTGTCCCACTCGGCATGAGTACAGTAAAAAGAGGTGATGGCTGGAAGGTTTAGAATGAATCTTAACGTTTGGCATTGCTCTGGGCAACCCTCCAGACCATTGTTCTTCGCAGAGCCACACATTCACTAATACACTCGTAGGATTAAGGTCCCAAAATGCTATTGTGCTCAGGTTATGCATTCGATTGACAGGGGAAATTAAGCATTTCCATTTCTGTTGAAGGTAAGCTGATTATCCTTTGCATTCTGGAGAATTCTGCTCTCCTGCTTAAAAAGGAGTAATGACCCTGGGTATCTCCACATCAGAGGCGTTGCTAGGGGGGGCTAAGAGGGCGATTGCCCCATGTCTTTTGGTTGTAGCCCCAGATAGAATCTCGAGAGCTACAACCAAAAGGCTAGCTAGTCCCCAGTCCCGACAGTTCCGACATTAGCGTAGCCCCAGGTCTTTTCCAGACCTAGCAACACCCCTGCTCCACATACATACATTAAATATTATTGCAGAAAAGAAGGAGGCTTGGGGGATTCCACATCGGCCTAGGGGTTAGCTATCTTCATGTTGATGAGTTGTAGTCCACCAGGAAGGAAAGAGGCAAAAGGACATCTTTAGTGGAGGATCACTGGGATGTTTCGATTCCTGTGATGGAGCTGTCTCTGTACCTGGGACCAATGCCCAATTCCTGTGTTGGAGGCTGTTTCTATACCTGGGACGAAGCCTGACTGATGGGAAAGTAGGCGTCTGTTTCGCTAGATGAAGAAATGAAGTTGTAGAGCGACAGCTTGTGCTCGAATTTTACACATGAGGAGTGGGTTGGGGAAAGGGCAATAATTTAAAAGTTTGTCGAGAGCGGGTTGGTTTAGGCAGTGGAGGAATTGAGCAGGTTTGAAGCATGAGGGAAACATTCTTATGGAACGAGAGGAGTTAATCATATTAAGGAGAGGGGTGGAGTACTTCCCTGCAGACTGACTTCATGATGGTGAATAGTAGTATGTTATCTTCCTGTAAGAATTGGTTTAGGGAGGTGAGGTTGCTGTCAGTCCCCTGAGCTGAAAGGGGTGATAGATTGCCAATGGAGATTTCAACTGTGGGAAAAGGGGGACAGGGAACTGTGTTATTCGCCAGATTCATAATGGGTCTTATGGTGTGAATGTTGGCAACACAATATTGGTTTTTTATGAAGGGCATTTGGATTGGGTACTGGATTGTGGGCATTGTGAGAGGGCTAATAGGGCGTTTGCTGGCTCTGCCAATCGACCCCACATAGCTTCTATATATTAAAACCTCAGACAGAAACCACTCCCTTCGCACAATGATTGAACCGAATGATAGATAGCTCCCTCTGTTGCTCATTGTCGTGGCAAATGGACCACCAACGTTTCGGGTAGATTGGTGTGGGTCTTTTATGACAGTCGGCAGAGCAGCATGCAGATAATCCGCAAGACATTATACGAAACCAACAATCAAACCGTATACTGTGCAGCAACCCCCTTCTCTGGTTTACAGGATTGTCGGACGGTAATGCACACAGGTTATTCTATGGCAGGGTTGGATCATGAATCATGCAGTGGTAACAGTATACAATGTTTCAGTGTGCAATAAAAGCTTCTCACCATAGAATATGCAAACACTCTGTACGCTTCTCACACCTTGGAGAGTAAACATTGCAACATGCACTAGACAGAGTAAGTTACATTTTCCACAGCACAGCAGTTTCTGCCATGACTACAGTTCTGAAACGGCCTAGGCAGGGTCTGTCCATCTGCTGTTGCTAATTCTACCTGCTGAATCTGTCTCAGCTAGTGAGGCAGGAATCTTAAACATGCTTGCTAGTGCCAAACAGGAACTACGTCAGAAACGGGTAATGTAGAAGTGAGCCCCATCTTGAGCATCCCCCTTTGAGGCTAGGGAGGTGAGACCGCTCTGCAAGACCCTCCCTAGGGATCTGGGCAAATAAGACCTCACTGGGAGAGACTCCTCCTTTGGGGACAAGGACTCCCGCTCCTCTAAGGAACTCTCTCAGCCGTTCCCCGTAATGGCATCCATCAAAAAGAAACTGAGAGGGTTTAAAAGGGCTTCGGGAAAGCTGATCTACCCACAAAAGAGGTCCGACAAGAAGAACCTGAAAAGGTCACCTCTTTAACTGATCTGGCCTTCGCCCAGAGGAACAACCCAGTCCTAGCCAAGGCCTTCAGTTGGGTAATCTCTGAAGAAGCTGGACGCAGCCAGGCAAGTCCCTTCTTCTCTAGGAAAAAAGCATTATTATATCCGGGGGGGGGGGGTGTATAACTACAGAAGGCGTATCACAAACCCAACTGGTTGTTCCCCGAAGCCATAAACGAATGTTAGAGTTAGCTCACTCCCATCTGACGGCAGCCCATCAAGGTGTGGGGAAGACCCGCAAGTCAGATCACATGGCCAGGTGTTTTTGACAATGTTAAGAATGTTGTGCTGACGTGTGAGATCTGTCAGAAAATGGCAACTACTCTGGTTTCCACAGCCCCATTACAACCACTACCCATCATTGAAATCCCATTTTCAGGATAGCGATGGACAAAGTGGGTCCACTCGAAACTTCTAAACTGGGCAATCGCTGCATCTTAGTGATCATGGGCTATGCCACCCGCTATCAAGAAGCTTTCCCCCTGTGTAACAACACCACATAGCACATATTAAAGCATCTATTACCCTTCTTATTGAGAGTGGGATTTCTGAAAGAAATCTTCACGGACCAAGGCATCACCTTCATGTCTCAGTTAATCCAAGAGGCTAAAGAGTTGCTTATTAAAACCTTGAGAAAATCAGTCTGCCATCCCCAGACTGATGGTTTTGGTAGAAAGTTTCAATCAAACATTAAAGAAAATACTATGTAAGTTAGTAGTCACAGATGGGAAAAACTGGGATGTAATTATAACCATGGCATTATTTGCAGGCCATAGAACCCCACAAGCTTCCGTGGGACATTCCCCTTTTGAACTATTCTAAAGTGGGAACCCGAGGTGTCTTAGACACGCTGAAGGAGACTTGGGAGGAGAGAGAGGAAGCCATTTTACCCATTTCCCAAACGGCCCAAAATGAAGATCCCACATGGCAGAGGTAAGGAAAATTGTTAAAAAATAAAAAATGTGGCTCTACAACAACAACAGGCCACCTATAATAAGTGTGCAGTACCCCGTACCTTTTCAGTTAGACAGTCAGTCTTGGTTCTCCTTCCCACCTCGGAAAACAAGATGATTTCCAAATATGAGGTTTTGGAAAGAAAAGTCCTTTGAATTCTCCCATATCTCAGCGCGATAGACAACAGAAAATGCAAGTCTGTCATGTCAACCTCCTTAAGGAATGGATAGTAGATTATAGTGAAAATACCACTGTTACTATGGCCGCTCTCCTTACTGAGTCTAATACTGGAAATACATTGTTTCCCCCGATCTGTCCCCTTCACAAGAGAAGGACATTAGTGACCTGCTGACACAGTTTTCAAAGGTATTTTCCAAACAACCCAGCAGGATTGCTAACTTTTTCCACTATATTCGAGCCCTGGCAGGGAAACCATTAATCTATAACCATATAGGATCCCTGAAGCCACAAAAGAAGGAATTGCAAAAGAGATAGAGTAAATGCTCAAGGCAGATATAATCAAGCACTCAGAGAATCCTGGTCCTCACCCATTGTTTTAGTCATGGAATCTGACCGTTCTTGGCAATTCTGCAGAGACTTCAGAAAGTTAAATTTGTTCTCTGTATTTGACAACTATCCGATGCCAAGAATTGACGATCTGATCAAAAAGCTGAGCTAGGCCAAATATATAAGACCCCTAGATCTAACTAAGGGTTATTGGCAGAGCCCATTGAATCCAGCTGACTGGGAAAAGACAGCATTTTCATTGCCACAGAAACTTTGGTCTGCATGCAGCACCAGCCCTCTTGCAGTGATTAATGGATAGAGGATTAAAGCTATACTCAGCATTTTGTGGGGGCATGCCTACTTCATATTGTCACTCATCATCTGGACAAAATCACCTGTGCCCTAAGAACATCTGAATTAAGAGCGCAGTCTACCGTGAAGTACCTCCGATATTGTGTAGGAAATGGCTTCATACAACCTCAAGCAGAAAAGGTGAAGGCTGTCCAACAAGTGCCTATACCAAAGACCAAGAGAGACCGTTGTGCCTTCCTGGGGTTAACCAGCTATCTTGAGGTCTGGGCAAGTGAGAACTCACTAGGAGAGACTCCCCCTTTGGGGACAAGGACTTCCGTTCTTCTAAGGAATTCCCTCAGCCGTTCCCCATGATAGCATCATGGGGACCGGCTGAGGAAGTATCAGAGATGCCTAACAGCAATAAATCCAGAAATTGGGCTGAAGACAAAGTTAACATATACTCTGATGATCAAGAAACAGAATCTGTCTCTTTAAGGAGAAACCTACAATTCACTGTGACGGGGAGGTTTAAGAGAGAGGATATGCCAAGCCAAGGGGGAGAGAGATGCATACGCCATAAGTGGAGGCTCATTAAGAGCATAACACAGGTGCGAGGCGGAGCTGACGAGAGCCCCGAGCCCGCGAAGTTAAGAATTGTTCTCAACGCGAGCCTCAGATGCTGGAGAGTCAGCATGCAGAGTCGGTGACAAACCAAAAGTACGGGACGCCGATTTCTGTTAGTGGCATGACCATGGAGATGTAGTGGTAGGCAGGATGCCCAGCTAACTACGCCAACACCAACCCACTGAAGTATCAGCCACTGCACCTGTTACCCAAAGGGACCTCAGCGCGCCAAACAAAGAGCTAGAGACAGACGCTGGTGAAAACGAGCCAACAGAGAAACCAGGCGAGACAGAAGGTTGTAAGCGAGTGAAGGCCTCAGAGACGTTCCCCTGTGATAAAAGTGGTAACAGGGAGAACGGGAGGACAAGGAGGCTGAACTGGACTCATTATGTAATCAGAAAAACTCATCCCAGTGAAATTGACGAAATCTGAAATTCAAAGTTAAGGAACCTGAACCGTAAGAATACTGAAACGAACATTATAATTAAACCTGAGAAAGAGATTACTAAGAAGTAGATACGACTAACCTGGGAAGAGGGGAGAATATTCCAACGTTCACGAGTGACCAAGTGGAGTGTATTAAAGAAAGGAGAGTATGAAGTCCAGACATGAAAAGTGGGCAAGATAAAAGATAACCAGGATAAGCAAAAGCTAAAAGGAATAGTTGTCACCCAAAAAGGGTACGCCATCCAGGAAAACATAGCCCAGAAAAATATCCATGGTGAAACAGCCTGGATCAAGGGATCAAGCAATGGTCATGAAAATACACCTGGAGAGCAACAGCTAAAGATAAGTGACAACCCAGAAACATTGGGCCTCATTCGACTTTGGCGGTAACCCACCGGTGCTACCAGCGAGTTGCCGCCAAACTCATTACAGCGTTCCGCCGCTTGATATCCTGGTGCTGCTGGGACAAGTCCTGGTGGCCTGGGATATCAGGCAGCAGAAAGTGTAAGTCCCCATTCCCATGGAGCCCAGGAGGACTCCATGGGAATGGGGACATGGAAGCACCGGCACCATTGCTAACGGTGCTGGTGCTTCCGTGAAAACCATGCCTGCAGGGGCTGGTGCCCCTGGCAGGTCAGACCTGTCGGGAGCAAAGGCCCCTGCAGGCATACTCGGAGTTCGACGGTCCAGAAACGGTACCGGTATGTTGCTACCGGCACCCTTATTTCTGTACCCCCAGACTCGCAATGAGGCCCATTGTAAAGCAGTAACATGCCTTAATACAGAAGGAGACTATCTCAAAATAGTATATTAAGAGAAACTTTAAAGTAAAAGCAGAACACTGCCTCATCGGGAGAAGGGAGTCATTCTCCTGACCTTAGTTAGTTTGAATAGTGGTAGGGCCAGTTAGGATTAGTTTTGGGACAGCAGACTCATTTTTTTGGCCATTTTCTGACGATTGATGAGCACCTTAGTTATTTATATGGGCAGGGAATTTCCCAGAGCGATAGGGAGAGATAGGCCTTTTTCTTATTATTTAATAAACCTTTATGTAAATGTCATCACAGTGTCTGCGTCCTTCTTCCCCGCCACAGCAGTAAGGCACAGATTAACATGGCAGCCACGGGTGGCTGTGCTTCCATAAAGGAAATTTGGAGGAGTACATAGACAGATCAAATTAAATTTTCTGCCACCCAACCCCCTCCCATGAGATCTTCACTCCAGTCTCATCACATAACATCTTCAGAGCTACAGACAGTGGAGAATGGCACATCATGATAGTGTACTTCTTCAGTGGTATTAAAATACAGTGGGCCTCATTACGAGTATGGAGGTAGCCATGGTGCTATTAGCGCCATGGCTACCCCCATACCGCATACCGGGTCCGGGTTCCTTGAATGGGGACTTACTGGGTCATTCCAACCTTGGAGGACCCGGTATTTCTCCATTCAGGGAACCCATCCCCATTCGAGCCCCCATAGGACTCAATGGGAATGGGGAATGAGCTAACAACGGGCCCGTTAATAACGGGCCCGTTGTTAGCTCCCTGGTCCTTTAGCGGCTCCCGCTAAGGGACCTCATAATGTGGCGGTAAGGGGTGAACGGCACCGGTATCCTTACCGGCGCCGTTAACCCCTTACCGCCAACCTTGTAATGAGGCCCCAGTGTCTGTGTCTGTTAGGTGTACCTTTTACATTGGGTACGGACACAGGTGTATAACCATTTGCACATCAAGGCAAGACAATGCAGGGTCAGGAGTAGCACTAGTTTAATGAGGGCAATTTGGACAATGGACATTCCAAAGGAGCCCAGGATACCAGTGACCAAAGATCAAATGGCCCACCCTGAACTGGGGTCCTCATGTAGGGCGGCTGCAGTGTGGCAGATGTGGGCAGCGATGTCACTGATGTTGCCATTAGCATTTGGAATATAAGTGCAACATCGTTTTTTTTAATGAGAGCTCACACACCTCCTTCGGAAGCTAAGAGGGTGTCCACTTGCTCATGGGACAGTATAGTCAGGGAGTTGGCATTGACATTTGCAACATCTTCTATGAGTTGGGAGAGGTGGGACAACTGATCTCGGGTACGACTTGACCCCCACACAGGGATGAGGTAAGCCATGCCATTGATGGTCTTCCAGGCCTGAGGCTTTCTTTGGGAGGGAGTGGTATGGAAAGGTACGAGAGTGTCGAATGGCAGGTAAGACATACCCCATGTAACAACTCCCACCCGAATTAATCTACAAACAGGGGAAAGCTTCGCCCCCACATATAAAGTAGGTCCCGCGATATGTGGCAAACCCAGCTTTGGAAAATGAGAACCATGGGGTGAAAGCAAATGAGACATTATTAATGGTCGCACTGCTATTGGTCGATAGATAAAATCAACACTTACTGCTTCCCATGAATAGTAAACCCTGGTTGGTCAACCAAATAATGCCAGCACACTGAGAGGCAAGGTGGAGCTCTGCTGGTCTCTTTGATACCTGGTCTGGGGGGGAAAACTTGGAGGACTTGCAAACCCCATCCGAGAATGAAAACCACCACAGGGTTCGGGACCTCAGGATCGGATAATCAGCTTTAGATTCAGGCAGACATCTCCGCAATTAAAGGGAACAGGTACTATGAGGAACCTGGAAGACAAGTCATGAGGGAGATGAGCACTAGTGCAACAAACAGAATTTTTAGAAATACAGGAATATTGCCAGATAAGGTGCAGAAAGGTGTTCTCATTGTGAACCCAGGGTCGAGCAGAGAGACCGTTGTGTTTGTGACATATGGTTCTAAAAGCATCTACCACTGGGATTTGAAAGTAATGCAACAAGCTGACTATGATGACAACTGTAGTAATGTAGTCATAATGATTTTAGATATGGTGCACAGGTTGTGCACCCAAGTATGCCAGCTTCAGAAGGGGAAGTGTTTGTTTCCAAAATATCAATAATCGCGGGAGGGATCGACAGTTCAGTTTTGAGGGGAAACAAATGTTTGCAGGAGTTTGCTGGGATGTGGGACTTCCGCTCTCGGAACAGTTCACATTTCATGGTTAGGCCCCAGGCAGTCACAATGTGCACAAGAGAACTGCAGGTGGGGAATTCACAGGGACCCTGAGGATAGGCTGGATTAGGATAAGGCAGTCAGGGGCTAGTGTCTCTGTTTCAGTGTCAGAGATAACCACAGAACCAAAGCCACAGTAAAACCGAGGTTATCAGCACAAAGAGAATAACCAACATCTGATAACAATAGGCTCCAGACCCTTCAGAAAAAGGCATATCGGAAGACATTGTGTCCTCACGCCGCCAGTACTACCACATCTGCCTCTCCTGCCAGCTGACATGTCCAGTGTGAGTGGTGATACCCACAAACGACGTTGTCAAGATTGCTGACTCTGGGAGAACCTCTTTGGGGCCACAGAGTTTGTCTTCCCTGCGTTGGGTACTGAGGTCAAGGGGGGCTCAGCCTTCACATGAAAATGTTGTGCAGCCAACAGAACCTCAGTCAAATTCTTTCCTTCCCAACCAATCAAGATAAATTGTATCCCTTCACCCACCTTGGCTGTGCTTTCATGTAGGAAAAGTGCTGGAATGACTAGGCGGCCTACGGGAGATTTCCCAGTAGTTTTCAGTGACACTGAACCTCTTTTTTTGTGGGGAAGGATACAGTGAGCATCTATCTATTACTGATGGTTAATTTACATTATGTGCTGTGTGAGTTTTGTTTTCATTGTGCATAATCTCCTTGGGGATGTCAACCTAGGGCTCCGGGATAGTAAGGACGTAGCAGCAAAATCCCTTGACTCTGCCCTCAAGGCTCTAGGTTACAAGAACACCATACTTAGCCCAACTCACACCCAGGGCAGAAAGCTTGACTGGATAGCACAGCACAACTGTCCACTCATCATCACAGGAAACACTCCTACCCCATGGTCTGACCACCACATCATCACCTTTAGCATCCTCACCACTAGCTCCCCAGCTACCCCCTCACCTCAACCACTCCCTCCCTGCCTCGCTAGAAGCTCCCGCCAGCTTAATAAGGAGAGGCTACTGCCCTTCCTCCAAGGTCCAACCTTCAGACCACCTTTTTCTTCAGACCCTGAAACACTTGCATCAACCTATGATACTGCCATCAAAGCAGCTATCAACGCCATTGCCTCGCTCAAACCTCGCAAATCCAAACCCACTACCCATTCCAACTCTTGGTTCACACCTGACCTCTTCACACTCCGCAACGAGAAAAAAGCTGCACTCACACAGTGGCAAACGTCCCACTCTGAAAAAGACAAGATGATCTTTAAAGCCCTATCCACCAAATACAAAAAGGCAATCACCCAAGCTAAGGCCAAATCTTTTGAATCCAGAATCTCGGAAGACCAATCTAGCACTAAAGAAATATTCGCCATTTTCAGGGAGCTCGAGACACCCACTCCCGCCCCCCAGAATTTCACCAAAGACAAAGACTGGTGTGACGAAATACAAAAGGCCATGCAAACCAAATGAAGCCTCCTCAAAAACAAAATACTGGCCACTAAACAAGCCCTACCGAACAAGCACATCCCGGTCCCACCGCCTGCCCCTGATCCCCCCCTACCCTTCTCCTTCAAACCCATTCAGGAAAAAGACATCATCAACATAATGAGGAACATCAAACCCTATAACTGCAAAGGTGATGCCTGCCCAGCCTCCATTAACAAAGACTGCACGGAAACACTAGCTCCCTTTCTAACAGCCTTTGTAAATGCCTCCTTTACCACAGGGAAAGTCCCTGCCTCCCTCAAGGAAGCTTGGGTCCGCCCTCTTCTGAAAAAGCCAACACTCGATCCCACCTCCCCCAACAACTACAGACCCATCACCACTGTCCCTTTCCTCCTCAAAATATTGGACAAAGCAGCCTACCTGCAAGTTCAACACTTCATTGAAGAGAACAAACTCCTTGGACTCCGCCAATCTTGCTTCCGCCCCAGACAGGGGACCGAAACAGCCCTACTTGACCTGAAAAACCAGATGGACGATGCTAGAGACTTGGGTAAACCAGCACTTCTCCTACTCCTTGACCTATCAGCGGCCTTCGACCTCGTGGATCATGGCGTCCTATGCCACCACCTTTCCTCCACTGCCAAATTTTCCCCAGAAGCCACAGCGTGGATCACCTCCTTCCTACAAGACAGAACCATGCAAGTATTCTCTGACCTAGCCGCCGCATCACCAACCATTATACTCTGTGGGGTGCCCCAAGGCTCCTGCCTCTCCCCCACGCTATAGAACATCTTTACACACCCCCTCTTCCTCATCCTCGACGCCATGGGCATCTCCTACACCAACTGCTCCGACAACACTCAGATCCTCCTCACTCTCACAGGTAACTACAACACTGACTCCCTGACCCTCAACAACCTCTACAACACTATCCAAGCCTGGATGGCAGACAACGGACTATGCCTCAACTCTGACAAGACGGAACTCCCCCTGGTAGGTTCTCCCGACACTCTAAAAAATCTAGATGCCCAATTCAGCCACTTCACCATTGATTCCATTAAAATTCCAGTTTCCGACTCTGTCAAAACTCTGGGAGTCTATCTGGATTCCAGCCTATCCATGGACAGACAAGTCAATGCACTAGCCTCTGCAGCTGCATATCATGCCAAACGTATCAATGCAGTCAGACCCTTTCTCTCCAAAGAGTGCTGCACCAACATAGCCAGAGCCATCACCGGCTCTAGGCTAGACTACTGTAACGTACTCTTTCTAGGAACCTCCAATAAAAACTTAGAGAGATTACAAGTAATACAGAACAATGCGCTCCGGGCAGCCCAAGGCATTGCTAAAAGAGAACACATCTCTGAGGCCAGAAAACTAGCCCACTAGCTCCCAATAAAAGAAAGGATCTTATTCAAAGCCCTGACACTGACCCACAAGTGCATTCACCTCACTGCTCCTGCATACCTCTCACAAAGGATACACCCCGTCTCCACTACCAGGCCAACCAGATCACCGTACACCAACATGCTCTCGGTGCCACTAGTAAAAAGAGTAAAAGCGGGCGGATCCATCTTCCCTTATCTCACGCCCTCTCACTGGAATGCCCTACCACCCACTATCCGTGGTGAGGCCCCCTCAACACCTTCCGCAAAACACTGAAGACTACCCTCTTCACATAAGGCCAGACACACCAGCACAAATACTTTTCACGTATACTGTATTATATGACCAAAAGCAGTATCTGTAATAACAGTATGTTTTCCTGTAACATTCATAATGTGTCAACAATCGCTACCATGCCTGTACCATGTAACTAAGTTATTGCAAGTAACAGCGCCTCAATGCCTGGGCTGCTTGCGTGCTATATAAATATAAATAAATAAATAATGCCTTCCACTGGAAAAACAAACGTTCTGGTTTTGACTTGAAGACTAATGTTAAGCGAGTGTCGTTTTGTAACTTATGTTAACTCCAAAGCAAACTCTCACTGTTCTAGTCTCTCATCCAGGGAGTCAGAAGGGCACGCAGACACAGTAGGCAGGTCCAGACTGGCCTACAGGGCAATAGGCCTATGACCGAACCAATAAACCAATATTCTGTTGTGGGCCTGTTTTTCTGGTCAAAATGGGTCACTGTTTTGGCCAATGTGGGCCAGTTTGAGGAGTTACTTCACCATGCGGCTAGTAGTTTTCACCAGTGTTGCTGAATAAATATTCTTTAAAATGCACAATTTGCATCACAATTTATCAAAAAAACTCCCCGTTGGATACTATTCAAAAAGTGTCACAAATGGAATGAATAGCTATTTGCAGCTGTGGACCACTTTTTCAATGGGGCCGGACACAATTTTGTGGCCCAGTCTGACCCTGGCAATAGGGGGGACAGGGAGTAAATGCACACTGTGTAGTAGAACACTGGCTTGTCACATGCTCTAGTCTCACATTGCGAAGCACAGCTGCAGTCAGTATGAGCGACTTTCCCATTGAGCCGTATTAGGGCTCAATGGGAATGGGGTAAGGGTTCCTGCATGGAGGACTTACCGGGTCCTCCTATCTCGGGGTAACCCGATAAGTCCCCATTGCAGGAACCCGCTAATGGAGCCCGGAACGGTGGCAGCCGTGGAGCTAATAGCTCCATGGCTACCGCCGTTCTCGTAATGAGGTCCTGTGCAGCTTAATGGCAATTTGATTTTTTTTTTTGCCTGCAACAAAAAACAGAACATTTGTGTAATTTTTAAATGTGCTGCACAATTTGTGAAATACTGATAAAGGGGACAAAATATTCAATTTTACGACTCAGCCACTTATTATAAGAAGGGCACAACAAATCCATTTCATGTACTGCTATCCAGTGCCCACAGCACCAACGCACCCAAGCTCCACACATCATTTATATGAAGGAACTCGCTTTGTGGGAGATTGATTTTAATGTGACTCTAGATTGAAAACAATGTAAATGTAAATATGTACCTATAACTATTTTAATTAAGCAGAAATGCGCAAAAAGTATATATTTGTACCACAATATTTCCTTTTTCTTTCTGCAAAATTTGGAATTCAATGCCACAATATCCAGAGGGTCTTCAAAAAAAGGCAAGAGCACCCGAAACAAGCAGTTTGGGCTTTTATACAGGCATAGGAGAGACGTTTTCCAGATACTGCCAAGATGGTATTACCTGGCAAATGGTGTTAGCACCTGGGTACACTATGACTGTGCCTGGCAAATATCTATCTAATGCCTAAACAACAGCTTTGCCAATGTCTATTAAAAGGAATTTAGTGCAAGAAACAAATGCAAGGACACACATTGATTATAAATCAAGTGCCCGAAGACATACGTGGTTGAGATATTTTTGTTAAACCAGGAGGTGGTCTATAATTGCAAATATGCCATTACCTCGTGGAAGACTGCTTGAAAACAACATAGAGTTCACCTTAAAAGTAGCACAGAGCTAGCTCAAAGAGATCCTGGGGAAGGGTGTTCTAGATTGGGAGAGGCAGGCAGTGGTTGAGAATGGTCATAGCAAGTAGCATGGCCATGAGTGGTCAATGGGTGGATACATGATCAAGCAATACCCACAATATGTGTGCCCCCCTCACATCCCATCTCACTCTTAGCTTGACTTCCCATTCCAATAGTTGTAGTTTACAGTCTGTCTTTAAAGCCCCACTTAATTGGCAACTCCCGACTCAGGAGTGCTCCAGTTTCGAGTTGCCATGTGTGAGAAGGCCATCCAGTCCTGTCTTTTTCCTTTGGATTGTGAGACTTATAGTTTTTTATTTCCTATTTGAAATTTAGGTAAACTACAGGTACCAGAATTCCAAGCAAAAACAAAAGAGAGATCTGTGATTACGGCCTCCATGCCACTTTAAGAGTTACACATTTCAGCTCGGACTTAAATATCAGTGAGATCAAACATACTTCAAGAAAGCATTTTGATGTGCCTCTGTGTTAAAACCAGTGGTTAGGTTGGTATACTGTCATTTTCCCCTAACTGTTTCCCCCTTCGGGCCCCACACTCCAGTCTCTAAAAAAGGGCAAATGGACAATGAAAAGGGTTTCTGTAAATATGCGAGGAAAGGTTGTGGGAAATACATGTGGCCACTCAAAAAGCAGTCACAGAACAATGTGTGCATAGGCTTCGACAAACTCGGAATGGAGCGTGTCGCATGCAGAATACACAGTTGTATTAAACTATGAAATAATGAAAGGGGTGGAAGAATTTACCTGTAGAAAGCTGTCACTGTGCAAATGTCCCACTCAGCACAGACACAGCTCTGGTTACTAATGAATAATTGTGAAAGAAAGGGTGTAGAGCAGCACTACTTTTGTTTAGAAAACTAACGGAAACATCAACTGTTCTGATGGTTACAACCAAAACAGCGTGACACTGCTTAGAACTTAGTAGATGTAACAATTTATTCACAGCAGAGTACTCAGATTAAGAAAATTGGCAGGAAGAATTGGAATACTTTGTTACTGGATCAGACTCTTGCAAACCTCTTCCCAAATCAACCCTTATTTGCTTACAGTAAGAGCAAATCAATAAGAGATCATCCTGTTAAAGATGACTTTGCTAACAAAAGGGAGAAAGAGCTTCATTATAAAGGCACACTTCCGTGCAACAATTGTAACAATTGTCACAATCTAATCAGAGCCAGCACTATCACTCATCCCCACAGAGGATGCAAAATCACCCTACGTCACACTTCAACCTTTATTAAAAACATCATTTATGGGATCAGATGCCCTTGTGGACTCTATTATGTTGGTCTGACAACGAGGAAGGCAAAAACGTGTTGCTCAGAACATAAATCCAATATAAGAATGGCACTGGAAAAATCATCTGCAGCACAACATTTTATTAAAAAAAGACACTCAAGTGCACAAATCAGATTCATCATTTTGGAAAACGTATGCACACCGAGAAGCGGAGGCAACCTAAACAGACTATTGCTGCAGAGGGAGATTTACTGGATAGATCACCTGGATTCCATGTCCCCTCGTGGGATGAACATGGATTGGGACCTCAGTTGTCACCTTTAACTGCCAAGACTCTCAGATGACAGCAACATGTGCATTATTTTAATGCTTTAACCACAAACATATGAAACATATTGAACAATGATCTGGCATTCAGTCAATTGTACCATATTTACCATCCAGATGCGGCACATCGCGGCACTGAATCATTCTACACTCATTTATCTCAATATATCTTCCAGATTCGTCAGTTAAGCGCGTTTCTTTTAACATTTGGCTTTTGTTAACTCCAGCAGATGACAAATACCACATGCAGAAATGTATATATAAGGCATTAATCATTTCAACATGGTGCTCTGCTTTGTAAGCAACACTGATTCAGCCAGTTTAAAAACCACAAGCGCATGCGCCTCGGTTACCTGAACAACCGAATCACTACTCGTACAAGCGAGAGATTCATATTACCGTAGTGATAATCAATACAGGGTAAGAAATCTATTGCCTAACTATCCCGATTACTACTGCTATGGTACGTTTTAATAAACGTTACGGCCCGCATAACTTTCAACAGGCATACAACATCATTTCTGTCCTACAGGACTTAAAATACACAGGAAGTTACCCGAACCAGCATCTACATAGAGAAGAGATCTGGATTACCCTATTGATTATTGTTCGTTCCGAACAATCAGCATAAGAAATTAAGTGCCTGATCATTCCCATTACTATTTCTGTGAGACATTTGATTCTGAAGGTTACGGTAGATGCACCTGTCAAAACGCGTACAACATTATCTCTGTCCCACAGGAAACGTGAAGCTGCTTTTTTGCTGAGCCGCATTAATCAACTGTTAAAACTTCACTCCCCTAACTTGGTGAGTAAACACACTGCAATGGCCAGGGCGTGGGACCCAGCGCTAAACCTTGGCCATACATTAACACATTTATGTCAAGATTTTTATAAACGCCTCATATATTTTACTTCTAGTGCCCACCGTTCCCGGTGACAGGCATCAAGAGATTAATCAAACTTCAAATTGAAAACAAACTCATGAGAGAAGAGATACCTCGTGAACTCACAGGTCAGTGACCTAACTTTATTGGTCAGTTAGGTTGGTCAATGAATTATGAAGGATTTGTACTTTTGACACAATTTTATTTATATTTATTACAGAACCCCATCAATATCTTATACCTGATGAAGGGCATAATGCCCGAAACGCGTTGTATTGACACGAGAAGACGCACTGAGTGCCCACCACCTAGCCTTAGTGCCCCCTTTTCTTCTCTAAAAGATATTTGATTTTGACTAAGTTGTAACAACCTGGGAAAAGCAATTACCTTTATGAATGTATTGTACTTACTACATTCGATTTGTTATTCAATTGAAATACACATGATTGTATGCTAAATGTGCATAAAACATTCTAATTGTTTATATATGTGTTTTTGAATAATAAATCACCACGTGATGTTATATAAAACGTATTAATTCACTTATTCAATTTGTATACACTATTGAAATTGCTTTAGGCCTTGTTTTGCCTTAAGTGGGCCCTGATTTTGTCCCACAAACACTGAGGGACCTCCCACCTGTACTAATGAATGATTCTCATTCAAAAATCAGTAAAAAGTATGGCTTTTCTTACCCATCGTCGGCTAAACGTTTGGACCAATAATTACCAAAGGTTTTCAGGTAACGAAGGTCAGGCATAAATAGGACAGTTTGATATTGTATTGGATACCGCTTCTTCATTAAGAAACAAAGTGATAGCCACTTAATAAATAAACAGATGTAAAGAATACATTCACTCAGTAAAATGTAATGACAGGGTGCTATGGGTTTAAAGTCATTCATAAGCAATCACAAATCAAAACGTGTTGTAGCGCCCAGAAAACAAGTCGAGATGATCACACTTTAAGGTGTGGAGTCTGCCTTATGCAATAGTAAAATGAAATCACATTGCTCTCACACTGCCCCATGTCAGGAGTGAGTAGTAAGCAAAAGTCAGTTAAACTGTTGGCGTTATCAGTACCTGCTTTTAACAGGACATCAGTGCAGGGAACAGAGCTAAATCAAGGGGCTGAAGCTTCACTTGGTTAAGACATATTATTACACCAGTAGTGCATTTTACAGCTGCAATAAGACATTAACTATCGGCAGACAGCTTAGAAACAATACTGGCAGGCAAAAGCGTTATGTTACTTTTGAATAAAGAGTGCACAAAGAGATCTAATGGGGATGTGTTTTGGTCAAGCAGGGGCAGGTACTGGGCTGAAATGGCCATTGGAATAATATGGTAATGGGCAATTAATGGGTGGGTAAATAACCAATCAACACCTACCAGCTGTGTGTCCCTCCTCACATGCCAACTCCCTTCTAGCTTTAGTTTTGGATTGTAGGTGACGCTAAAGCGCCACGGTCTAGCTAAAACGAAAAAGGTTTCTCTTAGGTGTGGATTTGTCGTCGATTATGTGGCAGATGATGCATTTTAAATCGCTCTCTGCCGGTTACCTTGTTCCGAATTACCAGCTGCACTGTGAGCTCAGTCATCAAACTAGGAAGCATTGGCTCTCAAATGTCACACATACAAGTGGCACACAATGGCCTACTGTCAGTCAGTTCAATTGAGTAAAAGAGTGCAGATAGTTGGCGGGAGTCTGGCAGAGTGTAAAGATGGACTTGGCATGCAGTCTGAAGAATCCCCACTTTATCGCTCTGAAATTGTAGTGCTTTTTGGTGGGCACTGTGAGGAGTTACCACCACTACAACTACCACCATTACAAAGGTGGGCAGCTATATTGCTGAGGAAGAGTACCCATATTTTCTAGCTGGGAGAGTATTCTAATAGTACAGAACTGTTTCTAAGCAGGGTAACGTGCTTTTGAAAAGTCATTATGAAAACATTTCAGAAATAAATATATACTTTTAAAGGAACAGTGCCAGTATTTCTCAGTAGGACTACTATAGTATTTCATTGAGGCAGTGCATACACTTCTCAGCGGTCTTGCTATACTGTTAACATCACCGTACTGACACTTGTTGGTTGGACACGTCGGAGGAGAGTCAAAGGACTGAAAAGAAGCTCTCCCTCTCCATGAGCAGGTATAATGATCTCCTGCGGGCAGTGTGAGACCTAAATTACTATATGTGGAATCCTGCATAGTGGGTTTAATCCAGCACCTTTCATGGCCTCTCCATCTCACATGACCTGCAGCACACCTGAGAAAAAAAAAACGGGGTCTTCGGGGATTTCCCCGCAAACACCCCGCTCACTATACCACTTTACAGTATAGTGAGTGGGGTTTGCGGGGGAAACCCCTGCAGCTGCCTGTAAAAAAAAAAAAAAAACAGGACCTTGCGGTGCCGGTTCCCGATCAAGTGAAAGGGAACTGGCACCTCAGGGACACAGCGTGAAGAAAAGGTAAGTAGGGTGTGTTTATGTTGGGGGTGTGGTTGGCCGTGTGTTGAGGGTGTGGGTGGGGGGTGTGTCATGGGTGTCTTGTGGGTGTGGGTGGGGGTGTGGGTATGTAGTGATTTGCAGCGTTTGTTCACATGGGAAATGTACGAACCTTTGGTGGTGCGTACATTTCCCATGCAAACTTTTCCGTCACTGACTTTTCCCTGACGGAAAAATCAAGCAGATTCCTTTTGCACTTGCTTCAGGGCCCTACACCCCACCCACACTCACTGCACTCAAGAAACAACCCATGACCGACCGGGTGCACTTGGACCTCCCCCTCTCTCTGACCGTCTGTGCACTTGCACGATTCGTATGCACCATGCCTGAAGATCGTCTGGCTGTTCCCCCTTGTCTTCACCCCTTAATTGCACTGGTGAAACTGCAGAATCGCTGTCAGGCCTATTTGCTGTGTCTCAAACTGTTAAATGTATTCAATGCACTTACTCAGCTTGTGCAGATATTATCGTCTCAGAATTTCAAGGGCTCTGAGCAACTGTTGTTTTTTCCCCATCTTCCCACCCTCCTTTAGCGCTTTGCAACACTTGCCTGTGAATAGACGCGTTATAAATAAATAATACCTACCTACCTTATCAACTAAACTGGTAGAACTTCAAAGCAGCAGGGCCACACTTCTCTGCCGGGCTGCTATAGATTGAATGGAAGAGTATGATTCATTTCTTCAGACTACTATCCTTTAAAAAGAGATTGCAAGGTATTCTCATCAAAATGGCTTTACTTTTAATCACATAGTACGGGCACTTATTAGCATGCTGCAATGCTCTACATAGGGCATTGCGGGTGTACGGGCCATGCTGCCAGTACATTAGTTTCCACCTTGCAACAGCTACTTGGGCCAATCAGATTGATCAGTGTCACTATCAGTAGATATTGTGATTAATCAGTCTAGATGGAACACCCCTGCATTTCTATGGACACTTTCTGGGGCCCCACATGGATTTGGAATCGCCAAGTGTCAGTATGCCCCTAATGCACCGTTCCACTGCACTAGATGGAATAGAGGTGTTCCACCCATTCCTCCAGGACAGATAAGCATTTTTCAGCAGGACTGCTCTACTTTCTATAGGACAGTACTCCACTTTTCAGATGGCGGTTGCTCTCCAAAAACCACACAGAAGGACTTCTCCGCATGGCTGCTACACATTTAATGGACAATTTAATGTGACAGGCCTTCTCCAAAGAGCTACTTTATTTTTAGTAGTGCATCACTGGCGCTGTTGTAAATTTGCAGCATAAGGTCTAGGAACTCAGCATTACATATAAGCTCCTTCTGATCCTCGTGAGCCAATAGGGTGAACACTGATATGGTACTAACACCACACGTTTCACAACCTCTGCCGTACCTGTCATTCGGCTGACGCTGACGTAGCTGTGCAATCGTTAAGAAATATATCCTATGCTACAGCATGATACAGCTGTAGTTTTCGGTTTCATGTGCCTGTGCGGCTGTACTGAGAGGGAAACATATGATTCTCCCACTATGCTGCATAAGCATTTAATATCACATGCCAAGTCTCTGTGCTTAGAAGATGCTCTATGGCATAACACTGAGGTCATGCCATTGACCAGCACCACTTAATAGAGTGGCACAGGTTTCATTACCATTCAATTTCGTGCACTTGCCATTTGACTTCTGTCACACATGTGACTGATGAAATGTACTTGTCATTAGTGCAAAGAGGAGCCCTTAACACTCTGCTCTATTGCATTAGCTTTTACCGGAAGAATGAAAGATGTGTATCCATTTTTTACAACATTCACAGCTTTCTCTAAATATGTAGCACATAGTACCTATTCACTTTGAAGATTACCTCTCTATAAGCATGCAATGTGCATTCTCTCTGCAAATGCATGTATCCATGTTTTCTGTGCATGCAAAAAACATGCGAAATGTATGGTCTTTCATAGAGTAAATAGAGCAAGAGGGTTGCAGATGTCTGCCATGCGCATGTGCACATGTAGGTTATGCATTCATGAAGTGAATTACTGATCGGTTTCTTCCCTGTTTGGTGACGGATCAGAATGGGCAGGAAGAGTCACTGTAACAGTTTGGTTCTTTACCATAGCCATTTTTTTTTACGTCAAGGTGAAGCAGCGCTTGAGACCAGTTCGGTGGTGAGCCTGCTTTCAAAAAAAGGCAGGACAGCAGGCATATCCTCTATTGATTATATATTTGGAAAATGCGTTTCCAATGCAGCGTTGGATCACATTTTTTCAAACATACATTAAAGGCATTTCCCCACACCACACAGTTCTGCTGAAGGGAGTTTGCATATTTGCTACACCTGCTGGCTCATTAGCGTCAGGATTGTTCACACCCCGATGATGTTGGTGACATGACATCATTCACCAGCACCCCCACTCTAAAAATTGTTCCAGCTACACTGGGCGACGGCAGCAGCAGCTGATACTGGAGGGACCGGGGACGGTCAGAAAGTCACGAAACAAAACAGGTCTCCTTGTCAGGATGCAGTCAGCAGCAGTAGGAAATGCCCCGAGCCCTAGGCAAAACGGTATTGTGAGGTTTTGTTGTAAATCTCGCGTGGTGGCCAAGTAACTTGTTATAATAAATGCTGATAATCAGTGCCTTAAGTGGCAAAAGAAAACGAGCTGGGGCTCATCAAGGGGGCGTGGCCGAAAGTGGTCACCTGCCCCTTTTAGGCCACGCCCCCTTAGCGAGCCCAGGCTCAATGCGTTACAGACACGCCCCACCACCCACCAGGCAGCCCTTTACAGAGATCAGCACCCTCTCTACCCACTGGGCTAGAGGGTGCTGATCTCTGCACTTATTAACAAAAGGGATGTCTAGCAGGGGACAGCGACTCAAATTTTCAGCCTTAATGGTGGTACTGTCCCTCACCAGGCATTTCTTTAGCTAAGATCTCTTAATTAAGAAAAAAGTTTTTGGAAAAAAAGGCCACAGTTTCCAGCAGCCTCACCTTTTCGCCATAATGGTGATCCCAGCATCCCGTAACATGAGCAAAGGCTTCAGGCTTTGGAAAAAAGCCTTGGGCTCCAGCAGGTAGGGCTGCCAGGGGACAAGAGGAAGCCTCGGCAGGGACCCATCTCAGAATCAATTTTCTGAGCCTCCCGGGGCTCCATCCCACTTAGCCCAGGCCCCCTTAAAGCACTGTTGATAATGTCATGATGTTGGCAATCGCCATTGATGATTGCATGTTTTACTGCAGTACTGTCTGTATGATCTGCAATATACTGCAATAATATACTGCAATCGACTCTGCAGGCAGGGGTCGGCCTGCAGCTACGAAGACGAGATACTAGAAATGTACAGGATGCCAAATATTACATAACACCAGCCACCAGTGCGAGCTGAAGGTTGAAGAGTAGCCACAAGCACCATTACAGTCTGGGTCAGAGGCTGGCCTGTCTAGCCTCGGCCTGCCTTACTGCACAGGTTAACAAGCATAGTAGCTTTGACTGCTGGCAGATCCGGTACATCAGGCTCTGGTACTCAAACTCTCCCCAAAATATACCACTTTTGTGATAAATAAAGCACCTTCCATCCATGTGCTTGGGGAGGCCAAGGCTATCTGTGAAAGAATGCGCCTGCACTGTATACTCCAGAGCCCAAGCAGGCGGTGTATGTTGTTCTTTCCCTCCCTATCATGACTCTCTAGTTGGTGGCTGGTATGCTGATGATTATTGGACAGAGAGGAGCAATCACACTTTTTAAGATGCTACACCCATCAATGTCAACCTTTTTTTTATTGTTGTTTAAAGTGCATTTGGTTACATTGCAACCTTTTCACACTATTAGGAATACATAAAAACCCTTTTCACACTACTGCAACACGTTTAAAAAGCAGAAGCTTGGGTTAGACATGTGGCTGACTACCCATAGTGTTTGGATGTAGCAGGATTTGCACAGAACCTTGGAGATATATCCACGATACACAGTATGTTTCCAAACTGACTTATGGCTGATTGGAGACACATTTCATCAAGCATAGCATTTGATAAACTCTTTAAAACAGCAGTACACTGTGCAAAAAAGATACAAAGACATCAACTGTGGGGTTTTCCCACTGGTGGAAGTCTAGGGAAAGTGCTCCGTGCATTTTTCACTTATTTCTAGAGACCTATGCAGGACACGGCATGGCAGTCAGTTAATTTATGGTCACCGTTTCAACGTTATAAATCCATCCATTTATGAAGAGACTTTCCAATTGCACAGCTTCATAACACACGAGTCGTCCCATTAGCCTCCAGTAAACATCTCACTTTGCTTCACTGACAGTCCTGGAACTCTTTGCAAACTAAGGGAAGAGCAACGGGGTGACTTTGCCGGATTGATTTAGGATAGATATATGCAACAGCGCCTCAATGCCTCAGGGTTGTTTGTCTGCTTTATAAATGAAATAAATAAATAAATAGGTGAATTCAAACAGGTCCCATCCGTTTTAATGGTAATGATAATGATAATGATAATGATGTGTTATTTATATAGCGCCTTACCCCAAAGCGCTTTACCGAGCACATATTTACATACACTAGTATGTACAATATGGTAACACCATCCCAACTCAAGGAAAACGTCCATATGCTGTTGGTGATCCGTCTCTGGTGATGGAATACTAGATAAATGAATTTCCGTCAACCTATAGCTGTTATGTCAGGCTACTCCAAGGATACATTTCTTCCTTAAAAAAAATCTCACCTTTAATAGGAGTGTAAATAGAATATGTTAACACCTGATGCACACGTATTACTGATAAACTTTCAAAAATATAAAACTCTGCTGCAGTGCACTTGGCAAAAAAAAAAAAAACAGCATATTTACACGAGCTTTGTCTAACAGTAAGTACAGTTGGACATTAGTCCAGGGCTCGAGTCCTCAAAGAAAAAGTGGGGCGACCCTGGCGTATGCAAAGGGAAGTGATGTCGCCCTCCTCCAACCCCCCCCAGTGAGAGAGAAGCCATGCAAGGGAGAAAGGGACATAGAGCTGAGCGAATGCAAGAACCGGGAAAAGAATGAAATCAGGATACAGGATGTACATTGTCATGTTCGGCAGGGGCGCTGGGGGGATGGAGGGGGGCGGGGGTTGTATTATGTACCATGCTCTGTAACCATCAATCATACTTTCTGAATCTGTGACTATGTGTATGAGAAAAAAACATAAAAGAGTGGAATAAAAAGATGGTTTAAAAAAAAAAAAAGTCCACAGGAAAGATAAGCATTTCCCAACAGTTAAATAGAAAAGGTGCACAACTTTTATATCTAACAAGCTGTAAGAAAACGTGTTTTGTACAGCGGAATGGCAATATCTCTGTTTCACAAACATTAGTTTAGAGATTTTTGTGGTGTTGCAGTAACATTTCTTGCTTTGTAGGCGTGCAACTCGGGTTCGAATCTCGGACATGGCGTCGTATTATCAAGTGGAAGTAGCACTATTTAATTTAAAAAATGAATTCATTGAAAATACATAGGGGGGCGGCCTGAAAAAAAAGTGGGCTCCCGCCCTCCACCTACGTGTTCCCTTGATTTCAGCTTCTTACCTGAAATAACTGATTTTCATTCGCATACACATGTTTGTACGTCCCTGTAAATAGAGCCGGTGTCTTCTTACCAGGCTGTCCCGGATAACCAACTAGGCAAAGTAGCCACCAGTCTATAGGCCCCACTCCTTATAGGGGCCCCGCAACAACGGATCAACGGATCAAAATAATACTGATTTGATCTTGAAAGAAAATTACAATCAAGCTTTCTTAAATTCTTTCCAAAAGATAGAAAAAAATGAATCAACTCAAGGAACCAAAAACTTTACATTAAAGACTATAGAGAAAATACTGCAATAATGTAATGTACAAATTAACAACTTAAATTACATAAACCAGGCACATCAGATTTACATAACAGTTTGTCTCTTAAAAGCTCATCTTCTCACAGCTGTCAGTTTGTAAATAATTCTGGTGCACATTACATACGTGTAATGTACAGTAGTGATGGTCATCTCCAGCTAGGGGCCGATGAGCACACTGGCTAGTTCAATGTTATCCCACTAGAGAACATGGACGAGAAACCGCCAGAAATTAAGCTTTCTGTGAGTTAGTATGTCGCAAGTTCCTGCCGACTCCAGACCCTCGTAGAATATTCCCGAGTAGAAGCATCGAGAACACCGGTATATCCCAATACCCGACGTCTGCGCAGCGTTACTAAGTAAGTCAGCTATAATGAAGTTTCATTAACTTCACCGTCTACTGTAACAGAACAAATCTATCTTGTTCAGGCACTTTTACAGATTTATGGCTGAGACTTAAGAATAATTTCGTTTTCTTGAACAAAGCATACATATTGTTTGTCGTCGCTCTTTATCCTGAAAGATTTCACCACAAACAAATTGAGGAAAGTGAATAGTTAGAGTTTTGTTGGTTTATTAATTTTTTTGTTTATGTGTTTAATGACATCAATAATTGTTAATTTTTAGTTTTGTGAAATAAAATTGGTTCCAGACAGACATTGTGCTCGTTCCCACTTTCATTGAAAGCCTATACTTTGAGAGGTCCTGAACGTATTTAAATAATGTCCAAGGCCACATTTAATTCCCAGTTCACGCCTGATTGGAGGAGTGCATCGACAGATGGCCGCATTCAATTTTCTGCCCACATCATCAGGAGCACAGGACACAGGATCCACTAGGGCTCCTCTTCTTGGTAGAGGGCAGCATCAGCAGGACAGCCGGGTGCCAAGCCCACAATGTGGTTGCGCGGCATGTTTTACAGCATGCGGCACAAGATTCCAGCAACTAGAACGATTGCCACTTCAGATGCTGTGCTACAGATTCAGGACCCCTCTGAGTTTCAGGAGGACGTTCTCAGCAAAGCAGGACTTGAAAATAGCTAGGCGATCCAGTTTAAAGGAGGAAGGCATCGTTGAAGGTCTCCCTGTTAATCGAAGAGCAGATCTTTGCCTTAAGTTACATGGCTTGACCAATGGCTGTCCCAGGCACAGCCCTCCAGCATCCCTCTGTGGCTTCTTCGTCTTCAGATCTGTGGCTCCAATGCTTGACTGAGAAATGTTTTCAGATTGCCTCCTGATATGCAAAATGCTGAGCTTGAGTGGGTTCTAGGGGGTTCGCTTAAATATAAGAGGACCAACTGCATTCAAACGTCTGGGTCGCTGTCCAATCAGAGAAAGCCAATTCAGGTACAGCCGTGACTCAATCAAGGCTTGGAATGTGTTCTGGTGCCGCCTGCAGCCCCCTACCCAGTCCAAACCACTTTCATTCACACAAAGAGGTACTTCCTGGGCTGGTGAAGAGGATGCCAATACATGGCCGCATCCTACCCATGCATGGGAGAAAGATGGCCAAAAGCACAGTGGCAAAAAAGACAGGACTTTGGACAACATGGCCGGCCATTTTGAACACTCTAGTGCCCAATATGCAGCAATGCAGTAAAAATAAAGAGGTGCACAGGAGTGCACTCAAAAAGATTACACAAATAATGGTGCCACTGTTCTGTCCGAGCTGCACTCTGTGTATGAAAATGGCCAAAAGATGAAATGAATGGGAAGAAAAGGGTAAAGATAGTTTCCCTGCAGTATCATCCTTACAGAATATAATGGTGCCTTATTTTAGGCATAAATTGGGGAAAGGCCCTCCTGCACTGGGAGCTCTCTGCTACCAGTGCAGGGGGCCCAAAAGGAAATGAGTTATGCCAGAGAGCGAGATTGGAAAAGACCTCATCTAAAGAAATCAGTCCAGGGTCACACACACGATCTGCAGATGCGCTGGGGATTGCACTGAAAGAAATGGGAGAGCTGCAAAAAGAAAGGATTTCCCTAACATTGAGCGGAGTAACCAAAGCTCAAGTGCTAGAGACTTACCTTCAATACTCCTTTAGGCCATGCCAGAGTGGCAGAAAAAGTGTCCGTTGCAAAGTCGACGACCCGCCCTGCAGATCAAACGGTGCGCGTTGTTGCAAGAACTCCTCATGTGATCTTTGCCACTTGAATGTGGCAAACTCCAGGGATCGCGTCTCCGTGGGTTGACCTATTACCCAAGAGATTTAAGGTTGTGCGGGCACCCAGGGCTTGAAAGAAGCGAGGTTGGAAAGTAGCCATTTTATCTGAGTCCGACCCCATCTGCGCTGCCTAGCCCATGCCCAAGGGCAGGCTACACGGTGTACTAATATTCAAAACAAAAATCAATATATAAATGATCAGTCTATTATCTAGAGGCCAGGCATTAACGTGTATCAGTATCAGTGCTCTGCTATTAAGGTTATCAGCCCAAGTACCAGGCCTCCATTTGTGACTTGGTTTAGAAAAGCTTTTGGTAGCAGTGGCACGTGGTGGCTGCACATCCTCTACATCTTCTCCTATCTTGTGGAACATATCACCCACTGATTTTATTTATTTATTTATATTTATATAGCGCGCAAACAGCCTAATGGCATTGAAGCGCTGTTACGTACAAGAGCTTAGTTACAAGGGCACAGGAATAGTAACATTCAATGGCGCATTCTGAATACTACAAGGCATAATACTGATATTAAGACTGGTACAATTGGTCATAACATTACTGCATATGCATTGGGTCAAATGAGAGGTATTCAAACGGGTGCGAAGCACCTTATGGAAAGAGGGTGGTTTTTATGGCTTTGCGGAAGGCACTGAGGGAGGCCTCACCTCGGATAGTGGGAGGTAGGGCGTTCCACTGAGTAGGTGCGAGGCATGGGGAGCTGGATCCACCCGCTCTGGCTCTTTTTACTAGTGGCACAGAGAGCATGTCGGTATATGGTGATCTGGTTGGCCTTGTAGAGGAGACGGGGTGGATCCTTTGAGAGAGGTAAGCAGGAGCAGTGAGGTGAATGCACTTGTGGGTAAGTGTCAGAGCTTTGAAGACAATCCTTGCCTTTATTGGGATCCAGTGGGCTAGTTTTCTTGCCTCCGATGCCTTGGGCAGCCCAGAGAGCACTATTCTGTATGACTTGTAGCCTCTCTAGGTTTTTATTGGAGGTGCCTAGAAAGAGTACATTGCAGTAGTCAAGCCTGGAACCAGTGATGGCTCTGGCTATGTTTGTACAGTTCTCTTTGGAGAGGAAGGGCCTGACTGTGATGATTAGTTTAGCATGATATGCAGCTGCAGAGGCTATTGCGTTGACTTGTCTATCCATTGATAGGTTGGAATCCAGGTAGACTCTGAGAGTTTTGACTGATTCTGAGACAGGTATTTTGATGGAGTCTATGATGAAAAGACTGAATTGGGAGTCTAGATTTGTTAGCGTGTCGGGGGAGCCTACGAGGAGGAGTTCAGTCTTGTCGGAGTTCAGGCATAGTCCATTGTCTTCCATCCAGGCTTGGATGGTGTTGTAGAAGTTGTTCAGGGTCAAGGAGTCAGTGTCATAGTTACCGGTGAGGGTGAGGAGGATCTGCGTGTCGTCGGCATAGTGTAGGAAATGCCCATAGCGTCGAGGATGAGGAAAAGGGGTCATGGGAAGATGTTGTGGAGGGTGGGTGAGAGGCAGGAGCCTTGGGGCACACCACAGAGTATGATGGTTGGTGAGGCGGAGGTTAGGTCAAAGAATACTTGCATGGTTCTGTCCTGTAGGAAGGAGGTGATCCATGCTGTGGCGTCAGGGGAGAATTTGGTAGTTGAGGAGAAGTAGTGGCATAGGACGAGTGATCCACGAGGTCGGAAGCCGCAGATAGGTCAAGAAGTAGGAGGAGTGCTGGTTTGCCCATGTCTCTGGCATCGTCCATCTGGGTTTTTAAGTCAAGTAGGGCGGTTTCAGTCCCGTGTCTGGGGCGGAAGCCAGATTGGCGGAGTCCTAGAAGATTGTTCTCTTCAATGAAGTGTTGGACCTGCAGGTAGGCTGCTTTGTCCAATATTTTGAGGAGGAATGGGACAGTGGTGATAGGTCTATAATTGTTGGGGGAGGTGGGGTTGAGGGTTGTTTTTTTTAGGAGAGGGCAGACCAAGGCTTCCTTGAGGGAGGCAGGGACTTTCCCTGTGGCAAAGGAGGCTTTTACAAAGGCTGTAAGGAAGGGAGCTAGCGCTTCAGTGCAGTCCTTGATAATGGTGGCTGGGCATGCATCACCTTTGCAGTTAGAGGGTTTGATGTTCCTCATTATGTTGATTATGTCTTTTTCCTGAATGGGTATGAAGGAAAAGGGTTGGAGGGGGCCCGGGGCTGGTGGTGGGACAGGGATGTGCGTATTGGGTAGGGCTTGTTTAGTGGCTAGTATTTAATTTTGGAGAAGGCTCAATTTAGTTTGCATGGCTGTTTGTATATCATCACACCAAGCTTTGTCTTTGGTGAAGTTCTGGGGGGCGGGAGTGGGTGTCTCTAGCTCCCTGAAAATGGCGAAGATTTCTTTGGTGCTAGATTGGGCTTCAGAGATTCTGGATTCAAAAGATTTGGCCTTAGCTTGGGTGATTGCCTTCTTATATTTAGTGGAGCAGGCTTTAAAGATCAACTTGTCTTTTTCAGAGTGGGACGTTTGCCACTGTGTAGGAGCAGCCTTTTTCTCGTTGCGGGGAGAGAGGATGTCCGGGGTGAAAAAGCAGTTGAAGTGGGTGGTGGGTTTGGATTTATGAGGTTTGAGTGGGGCAATGGAGTTGATAGCTGCTTTGATGGCAGCATCGTAGGTTGTTGCGAGTGTTTCTGGGTCTGTGGAGAACGGAGGTCTGAAGGCTGGGCCTTGGAGGAAGGGCAATAGCCTTTCCTTAGTGAGCTGGCGGGAGCTTCTAGTGAGGCAGGGTGGCAGTGGTTGGGGTGAGGGGGTGGAGGAGCATATTGGTGAGGATGCTAAAGGTGATGATATGGTGGTCTGACCATGGGGTGGGAGTGTTTCCAGTGATGATGAGTGGGCAGTTGTGCTGAGCGATCCAGTCGAGAGTTCTGCCCTGGGTGTGAGTTGGGCTAAAGATGGTGTTCCTGTAGCCTAGAGCCTTGAGGGCTGAGTCCAAGGATTTGGCTGCTGGATCCTTACTGTCCAGAAGACCTAGGTTGACCTAGGTTAACATTAGGTGCAATGCTTATTAAACTATAGTGGCATTTAGAATCTTAGAACTGTGGCTTCATGTACTTCTCATACACTCAATATCAACTGTGAAAGCAGGCAGTCACTCCATGACCACATCCGCCTCAATGACTCTCCCCCATCCCTTAAGTGTCCAAGGAATTCAACATGCCTTGAGATGGATGGTCAGCACTTGGAAAGATCTCCCTCCATTTAGCCCATCATGCATCTTGAATGGCGGCCCTGGAGGGACATGAGGACTAGGAAGGGTGGGAGATGAAGTGGTTGGCTTTGCCAAGTGATGGTAGTGCCAGCACACAGAGTAGTCGCGTGTGTTGCCCAAATGATGATGGGACATAAGCAGACAGTCTTGTAAAATAGAGCAGGGTTCGGAATTGCTGGCAGCTGGGAGCCATACCTGCCTACATTTGAAAATCAAAAACCCTGAGAATGATGTCCTGCCCATAGCCATACAATACTCCGCCCAGTTACACAAGGCTCCGCCTACATGTCAAAAAGGTAAACTATATTGAATGTGTGATTGGCTATGTGCACAAAACTGCATCAAATTTAACTGTGCCCTGAAAAAATGCATTTGCCATTTTTTATAGGGCCCTTTTGCATTTAGAAGCATTACACTAATCCAGATAAAGGGATTTTTGCTAACATTGCAAGCAGGTCTTCTCAGCTGCAGGCAAGGGGACCTCCAAACATCATTTTGAAATGCGCACCCACACACCATTCTGTTCGGAGACAGCCTTCCAGCCTCTTTAAGTTGATTGTGGGACTATACTGCTGGTTTCCCCTCTTATAACTACAAGACAACGAGTCCCAGAATGCAGTTCAGTCATTTCACACTGCCATGCATCTTGTTATGCAGGACGTAAATGAAATGTGCAATACCTCATAAAGGGTAAAACGTTGTTTTCATGTCAACCAAGCAGGCTCGGCACAGACTAGTATGCACTGGTAGTGGGGTATTTACTTCAGCGTAAATGCAGATTATGGGGCTTTTAAATGCTAAACAGCCCATCCCAGTGAGCTGTGGCCTGACAGAGAAATGGGCCTTTCCCACCCACTTGCCTGCATTAGCCTGCAATATGAAGTGCCAAGTGGGTTACTTAAAGCAACTAAGAGAATGAGTGAAAAATGCCTGCAGCCCTTGAAGTCCAGCTGAGACATCGCTTTGACATTTTATCAAGCCCTTGATCAGTGCTTCCCTGGCAGGAATAAATACAAGTAACCCTTAATTATAAAATCACTGACAATTTAAAAAACACTCTTTTCGGGGATGCAGATGCGGCAAGTGCCGGCATAGCCACTTCAATGTTGACTGCTCCAGCCCTTCCGCGCCTCAGAGCAGCAGCAAATCTGGGCCTGCTGTGAAAACCTGCAGACTCCAAGCTCTTCCCCGGAGACCAGGAGAAGAGCATGAAAATCCTGAGTCTCCGGGATGAACCTGGAGGTTAGGCAGATATGCTCAGAGCTATTTAGCTCCTGGTTATAACCCAGGGGAGCCGTGTTAGCTTGAAACTGACAACTACTAGGAACTACTTTTGACTCCTGTGGCAAGTGAATGGTATAGTAAACCTAGCTATGTGATATTACCTGTGTATGCTTGAGAATGGAAATTGAGGAGAATGAAGAACTCACCTAAGGGACAGAGCATATTGGCTCATATAATAAAATGGAAAAGAAGTTTAGAGTCTGCATCTGGTGCAAAGTTGGACTCGCCGCACGCTATGTACTAGCTCCTGGTTCCCCCCAGGTGGCTCCATCCTAACTGAGTATGCACCAATACCCAGGGGCTGCTTTTTTGCCCCTAGCGAGCACATCCCAGTTTCGATCCCTGTCGAGATGCAAACTCTGTGCTTAGGGTCACCACCCCCAGAGCTCAACACCCTAACATTGCAGCCTCCCCAAATCAAGCACAGCCAGCCTGACACAGGCCCTCATTATGAGTCAGGGAGGAGCCATGGCCAAACAGGCGCCATTTCACACACGACCTGTTTTTACTGCACACCTGATTATGGGCCACAGGTATTACCGGCATGCGGCAATCTAGAGGATATCCCATGCCATGAATACAGCAGGATTATAAGCTTGAATACCTCATGAAAATTCCACCAATTCATACCTCCGGCCAAAAGGTGAAAGTAGGCATGTCATACTCTCCCTGGCGTCATAAAACGGTGCTGTCCCTTGTGGGAACAGAGATGCGTCGCGGCCTCCCACCACTTACCGGCACTGTGACGAGGGGGATGCGTGAGTACAGCTGATGCCCACCTACCGCATCGCCATAATGCACAGAAAGGTCAATATCCATGCATCAGTGCATTTTACACACTACTAACGAGGCCTTATTCGCCACTGCACCCAATCCATTTCCCTTCTCAAATCAGGGACCGAGGTTGAATTTGAAGGGGGCAAAAAAAAGCGAATAACATGCAGATTTTAAGTTCCAGTCATGCGCAGATCCTCGGAATTCCGCATGCATTAACGGGAATTTTCGCGTACAGAAATCGGGCCAACAAAATCGGCATCACTTCTAAGGGCCATCGAGCTTACTGCACAGCAACAGAGAACGCAATGCTAATGCGGGCGCAGAGAGCTCCGCAGGGAAAGCTTCAGAGAAAGACTTTGCCAGGAGACCCATGGGGCGCTCTCTTAAGTCACAACAATGAATGGGCCGGCCAGCTCTGCGCCCCGAGTTTGCTAAACATAGGGTAATGCGTTCGTGCCGAGATGAGCTCCGCCCACACACGGCTATTTCCGGAGCAGGCTCCGTGCGTGGAAGAAGTGTGCCTCTGACCTTTGTCTTTCCCGCGTGGCAAGCAATTTGGCAGCACAATCAGTGCTGTGATAACTTGTCATCAGTGCTTCCTTTGTATGAATCCGGGATTTGGGGATAGGGGAAGCAGAGCTTGGGCGACCCACTGGAGAAAGAAGCGAGGGGGTCAGTGAACAGTGGCTGGCGGCCGAATGGCCTAAGGGAGTGCTGGGCGCCTATACCTATGCAGATGTGTTTGCCTAAAGCGCCCATCAGCATCATCCAGTAGGGTCAGTGAAGGATCATGGGAGCCGGGGGCAAAACATCTGCACGGCAAGCTGACCGAATGACTGGTCTCAGTGCCGGCCCAGGTCTGCCAGAACCCTGTGCGAGATTTGTGCGCCCACCACAAATGCAGAACAGCAGGGGGCTCAGCAGAACAACAGGGGCTCAGCAGAACAACAGAACTGAGCCCCCTGCTGTTCTTGTAAAGTGTGTTTAAGAGCGCCTTGCTTCACCTCACACGGAGCTGGAGGAAAACCGCCCTTTATTTACTGACTGTGGGGGCGCCCTTGTGCAGCGGCACCCTCTGAGCGCACCTTGAACCTGCGCTGAAGTCTGTTTCGATAACTTGCGAGCGACATAGCAGGGCCACCCCCCACTGTGGCCCCCCCCTTCCCCTAGGATCCAGGGTATGTATGCCAAGGTTACCATTCCACTTACAATAACCACAGAAACAACTGTATATTTTTGGTAAATACGAAGATCACATTTTATTGGAACCAACAAATTGCAGCTGTCCCAGCCATGTAAGCAAAGCAATGTCCTTATCACATATAAGGTAGGCCAACGGTTTTCCGGGCTTGCAGCAAGTTTAAAGTCAACGGGTGACACGTGTCACTTCCGGTTTGCCATTTGCAAAGTGGCAGCCATACGCCTCTGGTTATGAACTGCCATACAGTATAGCCACGGGACCACCGAACTTCAGTTGGCGAGGAGTCACAACTGTCCCTAAAGGGGAGTCAGTGCCCATCGTCCGAACTTGGCTCGAGTACGGCCATTCAGAACCGGTCACGGCCGAAACCGCAGTATCAAAGCTCCTCCACGGCTAGAAAAATCAAAAGTTAGCCACACAATCACCAGATCTGATGAACATCAGCCATAGTATCATGCAGTAGCACTCCATGTGTCACTGAAAAGGAAACGTTAGTATCAGGGTATACATTCTTTCCACAGCTAGCCCTTATCCTCTATGCAATACTACAAAGAGAGGGAGGGTGGGACTTCAAGCGGAGGCTGCAAAAAAGTGAAAGGACCTACGCTGCCCCTCGCCTTAAGAATGCTCCATGGAGCCGAGGCCGGACGCGGCTGGGCCCAGGAACATCCCATCCGCCTCCCCAGAAAGGGGAGGCAAGGTGCTGAATACCCCCCAGGGGATGGCCAGAGGGGAGGCTATACCTCTAGCGCCCCACCAGGGGATGGCCAGCCTCTTGATGGGGCCATTGTAGCTTCCCTCTTCCACTGGGATCCAGGGCATGTATGCCAAGGTTACTATTCCACTCACAATAATCACAGAAACAATTGTATATTTTTGGGAAACATAAAGATCACGTTTTATTGGAGCAAACAAATTGGAGCGGTCCCAGCCATGTAAGCAAAGCAATGTCCTTATCATTTATAAGGTAGCCCAATGGTTTTCCGGGTTTGCAACAAGTTTATAGTCCATGGGTGACACGTGCCACTTCCAGTTTGCTATTTGCAAAGTGGCAGACATACGCCTCTGGTTATCAACTGCCAGACAATATAGCCCCGGGACCACTGAACGTCAATTGATGAGGAGTATCAACTGTCCCCAAAGAGGAGTCAGTGTCCTGTCGTCCGAACTTGGATTGAGTGCAGCCATTAGGAACCGCTCATGGCCGGAACCACAGCGTCAAAGCTCCTCCCGGGCTAGGACTGCCCGTAACTCTGCCACGCTTAAGGGTTAGCTCCCCCGTTGGCCCCAATCCCCCCCAACAGTCATACTCACCATAGAAACTATTTGCAGCCTGCTCTTCTGACCACCACCTGAATTGCTGTGAGGAAGACATTCGTCCATTCCCTGGTTGGATAAATGCACCCTATCGGCCCAAAATTGGATGGGAGTGAGTTCAAACAACAATGCCCAATAAATCCCAGGCTCTCTGATTTAGCAAACTTCTCTATGCTCCGGTTCAATCACCCTCTCAATCTTTCCAACCCTGTGAGGGAGGAGGCCCCACGCCACTGCTGTCTGGGTGTTGTTTCGGACCAAAATATGTCTGTGCCAGGGAACTCCTGCACCAAGATCCGCAGTGCCACCCGTATTTCAGCCAACAAGCGACCCCTCCCCAATGTGGCAAGGTCATTCCCCCCCTAAGTGTACTACCAAAAATCTAGGGGATGGCCTCCATTGGAGCTGACAGCATACCGTGGGCAACGAGTGCCACCTCATACCAGGCATGCCCAGCCAGACCACCTTTGTGTTGTGGAATCCTAAATTGGACCTATACTCCACTGTCGTGCTGTCTTCTAAGCCCAAAATATAATTGAATGCCCCATCATCCATACCGCGTCATCTGTTTATATAAGAAAATGGTGTCATCAACTGCAAAACCAAGGATAATAACTGTACACCAATACTTCCTGTGTTGAAGCACAGGTTGTCAGTTCTGGGTAAAAGATTATTTTCAATATGGCTGACAGTCCTTCTGTTCTATTTTAACATTTTGGACCAAGTTGCCCTGTGGCCTCACATAAATTCGGTAGCAGTTTGACTCCCATCTTCCTACTCTCATAATTGCTAGCACGGTCATCCCTTGTGAAAAGGCTGTGGTGGCGGCCCCTATCCTAAAGCTGTGTGATGACCATCCCTTGCCGTGTATACCCACCATTCCCAGGAAGGCTGACAAGATCTTACGAAATAGGTAGATGGTCAGGGGATTCCACTGGCATGCATTAGTAGTGGCCCACCGTTTTGGGGCCTATTCACCAGGAACAACCCCAGGAGGTGGACCAGGCAGCTATTCTTGTGGGGGGACTCATACATATCAATCAATTTTCCTTTGCCCTCTTGATCGGTCTTACATTTTCTTAACCTACCCTAACTGGTCCTCTTTGCTGGCCGAGGCTAGTTCGCTGACCCAGAAAGCCCCGAAAAATGGCAGTGACAAAAAGCCACCCTAAATAAGGACACCTCATACGCATCAAAGCATACATCTGGCATGGCTTTAAGTAGTTTCTGTTGTAATTCAAAATCAATTCTTTTTTGCACATCCTGCTTGGACCCCTCCATTCTGCCCCATCCTGTCAAGGCCATGAGCACTAGAAAATCTTTAGTAGGGTCACCTTTCCCTAGTTATTTGCTGTAGAAGGCTATTGTCGCCAAGTGTCCCGCCGCCCAGCTCTTGGTCTTGCCTTCCCGGTCTTCCCCCACTACAAACGCATGCACCTGCTCTTCAAGTGCACAGTCAGTGCTTTCCAATGCACGCAACACACTTAGGAACTTACCATAGCCCTGCTGGTACTTGGACCTAACAGCTGGTGTGAGCGATCGCTCCCCCAAGTTCCAGAGGGCCTCTTCCACGACACCAGCTGCCACCACTCGCCTGAAACTGTGACTGCATCTCCCTGGCTGCAGGATGGGCTTTCCGGAACTTGCTGCATTGAAAACAAGAAAGCGCATCAGCAGCAATATTAAGAGAACCCTGTACATGCTGAGCCCTGAACTCAATGTTCCTGTACAAGCATATCGCCACAAATTTCCTCAAGAGGCTCAGCACAGCCCGACAAGATGCTGATTGCAGTGTATGGCCTGAACCACTGCCTTATTGTCACACCAAAAACGCACCCTTTTGTTCCCCAATTCCTGTGGCCATAGCATGAGTGCTAACACGATAGGGAATAGCTCTAACGCCATAATGTTCTTGGTCCTACCTTTCTTGTGACACTGGGCAAGCCATTTCTGCGCACACCAATGCTGGCCCAGGATGACCCCAAAACCTTCATTCCCTTATGCATCTGAGTACATCTGCAGTTCCCCGCTTGTTTCCCACAGCGTTCGCCATCAATGCACCCCATTAAACCCTTTAAGGAATAACAGCCACATTCTCAAGTAATCTTTTAAACTTGAGCCAAGCCGGATACATTAGTGTTTCTGCGTGACCCCCCGCTGTTGGCCTCGGCAACCTGCGTGCAAAAACCATGCCTGCAGGAATAATTTTGGAGGCAAAATTCAATTTGCCCAGCAGCTGTTGGAAAGGGGCAACGCGCTGGTCTTGGATGCAAGACCATGCAGAGCAACAGAGGTTTGAATCCCGGATCCGCGCTTACAAATTAAACTCAGGTATGGTATTAGGAGCGTTATCAAAAAACAATTAAATAAAATAAATAACTAAAGTGGTCCGGTCCTTGGATAGATTGCTCTCGATCTCTGAAAACAGCCCCTGTATCTTATCCTGGGTAACCTACAAGTGTCCTTTTTTGTATCTATTTCAGTGCTCAAAACTGTTAACAGTTATGTAGAACCTTGTGTTTTTTCAGGTGCCAGCAGGATGCCCATCCTGGCCATCCAGTTTTGAAAGGAAACAAGTGAATGAGCACAGTCTGCAGACCCTTCCCTGCCTATGAAAAGGAAATCACCCAAGTAGTGGATGATGCTTCCCTGCTGTTCCTCACTGCACGCAACCCATTCTAAGAAAGAGCTGAAAGCCTCAAATAGTGATCACAACACTGAGCACTCCATGGCCATACATTTGTCAATGTGAAAACTGCCCTCCCACTGGAATCCCAACAGGTGTTGGCCACCAAAACGATGGCCTGGTGAAAGGAGGCATACTGTACTGAGCAGTGCTCGGGGTCGAGCCAGTCATTGACCGAATCCCCTTTTGGGTAAGACAAGTGGTGGATCAACCTGAACTTTCTCTGTTCCTTCTTGCGCACAATGCCCAATGCTGAAACTATGAAATCGGGCAAGGGGGTGAGGAAAAGGGGCCCGCCATCTTGCCCAGTTCCAGTTCTTTCTTATCTGTTCCCTTACCACTCCTGGTTGTTGAAGAGCGGAGGGGAGGCTTTTGGCCACCCAGGCTGTCAGCAGGCCCCCATAAGGAATTTGGAACCCATCCCAAATACCTTTAAATAATAAATCCTGATATTTTCTTTTTGGATTCTCATTTACATATTCTTGTAATACCTGTTTTTCAACTGGGGAGAGTCATTTTTCTAAAGTGAATCTACTGGGCATCCTTGTGTTGCCCTCTGCCCCAGACTACCCCCACCCCCTGGGATTTGAAACATCTAGCCATTGGGTGTCCCTCACCTCATTTTGCGCATTTGTGTGTATATCAGCACCTTGGTCCCCAATTGCACCAGCCCTTGTTAAAAGATCAGGGGTATCCCAATGCTTTTTCACCCTCCAGTGCATTTGCTACCCACCCTGGGCAGGAATTCTTGTGTCCCTGTTCACCTGCCCTCTGCAATGAGGGGCCTTGCTGAAAGGGCTGCCAGTTTGTTTTATGGTAGTGTTCATATTTATTGTACCACTGCTTCTGTATACCTTTTACCACCTGGCTAGTTGCCTGGCTGACCCTATCCTTACCACCCATGAAGGATACCCAACCCTCCATGTCCTCCTGATCTCAGGTCATATCGGGAACAACAACATCTTGGATCTAAACTCCCAGTCATAATCTATCCACCCAGTAGAGCCATACCTTCTTTTTTCGTTGACAATAGCATCCCTATACTTCCATATGGCAGGTCCAAGCACTGGATATTTTTCCATCAACACTGCTGCCAACAAAGAGAATGCCTACTTCCAATTAAATATATTTTCTTCAGCCATACTTTGTTCTGCCTCTTCTTGTCTTCCTCTTTGCTAATTGTAATGTCTGGAACCGCCATCTCTACTGACAGTAATTAAATTATATGTCTAAACATTTCCTTGCCCAAATTCGCTCTTTCACTTGCCTGGGAATATGCCATGCTAAGGTAAACCTGCCAGACAGTAGAGGTGCGATGCTCAGCAAGCGGGTGCCCACAACCCCAGATCCCATCTCCGAAGTCAACGTGGGCCCCTGTAGACTCCCTAAGGCCTTTCGGCTTCTGTGGTGTGGGTACCCATGAAGTCAAAGTGGAGGCTGCTACCCCCGTCTCCACCTGTCTGTGTGCTGTGGATGCTTGCTGGTGTACTGGTGCCGCTACGTCTGTTGGGACCACCCCGCCCCTTGTTTTGAGGTTGGCCTGGGTCCCCATAATTCCCGCGATCGCGGCAGGTCATTCGGCGCCCTCCCAAACTCCCCTTGGAATTCCAATTTTAGCCCCTTCCCTATGTAACTGCACCACACCCTGTAACAAACTAAGCATCTCTTCCAATGCCTTACCAATTCCCACATTTACAGTGCCATTCCCTGTAGGCAGCTTCAATGCCCCACTGGCCAACTGGTTAGTAGGCTACTGTAGGCATCCATGTCAATGTTAGAAGGTGAAAGTAAATGGTTGTAATACCAGAAAGCACCTCAAAATGCATGCATTGGTTTCTTTATTCCTGTCCAGCCAGGTCAGAGGGCATAGTTAGTCTGTGAGCAACTGGAAGTGTCGACCAGCGACATAATAACTCAGAGCTTTGATGACCCACTTGATAACAAGACAGTCCAGTTCAATCATCACATAGATCTTTACTCTATGTACACATTTCCTGATGATGTAGAGAGTGGGGCATTCGCTATCTTATCTCGCCTTGGAAAGCACGGCCCTCACCCCTACCTGTGATGCAGTGGTTTGGAAGATAAATGGCTGGGGGAAGTCAAGCATTAGAAGGAGAGGGCATGACACAGAGAACACTTCAACTGTCCAAGGGCTTGCTGATTTTGGCTGGCACACCATCGCTGGTTTGGTTGGAACAGTCTCAACTGTGCCACCAGCAATCCGGCAATAGTAGAAAACCATCGATAGTATCAGACCAGCCCCAAAAATGAAAATGGTGTTCTTTTTTGGTAGAAGACCGAAGGATTGTCAATGTGTCTTCTACCTTCCTCTGCTGAGGTCCTACTAGGCCCTTACCTATTAGAAAACTCAGATATTTAACAATGGGATGGGAAAGATGACACTTTGTAGGATAGGCCCTTAAACCCATTTTCTTGGTAGAGTTTGTGTCGAGAGGTACATGTGTCCAAAATGTTCACTCCTGGTTTGACTATTGATGATGATGTTGGCTGAGTAATTTCCAGGATAGGCTTGATGAGGTTGCAGCACTTTCTTAGTCTCCGCAGCATGTCTGGTTCTGTTTTCTTGGTTGTGTGGAGGTTCTTGCAGAATTTCAGACCTAATAATGTGAGGGATCTCCCTTTGTGCTTTGGTCTTTTGAATCAAGGCCTAGTTAAGCTGGTAACCTGTGATGATCTTAGCAGTCTTTTAGAGTCATCTTTGTTCATGCAAAATTTGGAGTATTTAGGAGCAATGTTATGGAGAATTGGAAAAGTAATAGAGTTGATTTCCTGTGTTATTTCCCAATAGGGGATTATTCACGTAAAGATGTGGAGCTGAAAGTAGGGCTGTACCGAATAGCATATTTAGTATTCGGCCGAATACCGAATAGTTTGGTAACTATTCAGCCGAAGCCGAATATGAAGCCGAATAGTTGCTTTATTTAATAAATCATGATCCAAACTTCAAAAAACACACTTATTAATTAATAAATAAAGCACCATTTTAAATGCATTGTATACTTTTATTTCTCTTCATTGTAATTAATGTAGCATCTTTATTTAAAGCATAAAACCCAGAAATAAAGCAGATTTAACCAAAATGAAGGGACCAAATGTACAGAAGATTGTTGCATATTCAGTGCCAGTTAATGTAGGAGGTTTCACAAATGCAAAAGGACTGCCTTTGTGAATCAGATGCATTGCATTCTCTATCCAGTTGCAAAGTCGATGCGGTCGAGTTTCGAAACTTCTTTGCAGGTCACATAGAAATGTATATAATGGATCATGTGGGCTCATGCAGGACACAAGTCAAGAGGAAATCTGAAATGCGCGTCCTCCATCTCACAACTATTCACCCCACCCAAACAAATGCTGCTCACTTTTCACTTATTTTAACCACTCCTTCTCGCCAATACACAAACATATGCAACTTATCATTCCTGTTAAAATATCAGATAATCTTAAACTCAGGACTCAAGTCCTTAAAAAAAGAAAAGTGGGGGGACTATGACGTACGCAATGGGAAGTGACAAGACAGTAACTTAAAGTATCTATGCACATTTCTTTCAGTTTGTCTTTTCCAACTGAAAAAAGTGCACATTGCACATAAACATTCGCCAAAACAAAAGATTTTCCTGTATTGTTGCAGGCTAAGTATAAAAGATGAGCACCTTTTATGTCTATGAATCTGTAACAAAACATGCCCTAAAGAGCAGTTACAATATAAGATATTTTTCAGCTGTGTGATAGCAATTCTTCTGGTCTAATTCTATTCAGTTTTGCAAACTGAAGTCTATATTTGTCTTTCTGAGTTCATGTTACATTGTATTCAAATGAGAATGTCAAAGTATTCAGCAAGAGCCGAATAGCAAGAAACTATTCGGCCGGCACCGAATATCTTTTTTTCAGCTGAAATTCGGCAGAATACTTACTCGAAGCCGAAGTTCGGTACACCCGTAGCTGAAAGTGGGATTTTTGGGCTATCAACTCTATTTGTGGTTGTAGAGATAGCTTCGTTTTTAAAATGATGCCTAGATTCTTTACCAGGTCCGATGGGGTGGGTGCCAATCCCAGGAGGGGTGGCCATTTAAAGGTAGTGTTGCCAGAGTTTGCATCCCAAATAAGATTATCTCTGTTTTAGAGGATTTAATGCAGAGATTATATTCTACGGTCCGATCTGGATTATCTGGAGGTGTAAAATTATATTCTTATTGTTGTAATCAGGTTCGATAGTACCTGAGAATAATCTGTGAATATTTTAAAGACTTTGAGGCATTAAGTAGCCCTGCAGATAATCTGAAGCCCTGAGGCACCCGCAAACTTAACTTTGAAAATTGTTAAATTGAAATCGGTCAGGCTGCCGGCATACCGCAAGCAGACAGAGTTACAGTGCCTGGCAGTTTCCATGGCACCTGACAGACGGCCTCTGACTTGCAATGCCAGTCCCAGCATTCTCTGCCGCACACCACATACACAGCAAAATGTCACCTGGAACCTGGAAGCACGGCAATAGGCTTCTGATCGTTCTATTTAGGCATCAGCCATGGATGACACCCTGCTCTTCAACAACTCAGTGAGGAGCGTGCCTTGTTATTCTATTCCTCTTTGACACGTACTTTGCGGTTTAATGACATTGGACGTTTTTGTGGATTCCCTGTTGTTGAGCCCTTGCTTGTTTCTTTGTTATTTGGCGTGCAATTCGATCAACTGGTTATTGGACCACTGGACTGATCCTTGGAATTTGAGTGTTTTTTCCCTATGGATTTGCACCTGTGCCTTTTTTTGGAACTGTGAATATTTTAGAACTGTTATTCGTTGCCTCACAGAACGATCTGTTCTGCTCTCGGTCTCTGAGTTGCTACCTTGTGCTGCCCAGGACAATACTTCCGACCTTCACCCTCTCATCTTACTATCCCATCCTGCTCTTTCCGTCATTCTTACTGCTCAGTCCTGATAAGCTCCTGACATTGGAACCAGTCTTGGCCCACTCCAATCAAAGCTTAAGGTAGGCGCTTCAAGGTAAGTGGTCTTGGTGGTTCTGTCCTTAACTTGTTGCTCGTCTCTTGCAGCTTGGGAGAAAGCTTGGTGGCATGCTTCCCAACCTTTAGACAGAGCCGTCCCACAGTTACGGAGATCTTGGGAGAAAGGCCAGTCGTGTTTCTTGCCCTATCCCCATCTGGACATTTAATCTTTGTTTTAATGTCTGATGGTTGATTTTATAATAGGCAGCTGATAGGCCAGGAGGTACTATGGCTATTAGTGTATTGTTGGCAAGTGCTTTCAGACTTTTCTCTTTCATGAAAAAGAGACTTCTTTCCGTACTCCTGTCGAAACACAGATAACCATCTGGTTTTCAGGAAACAACTAAAGACTATCCTGTTCACGTAATCTTGACATGGTAACCAGTCCTTTTAGATAGGGCACTGTCCTCCCTTTTCCTCTTTGGAGCCTGGATGCCCTCAGGCTTTGGCGCCTTACAAATAAACTAACATAACATAACATAACACTGGGTGAAAACCACATTGGTTTTCATGGAGCAAGAGGTCCTCTTCAATGTGGAGGACCAGTTAAGTGGTAGTTATCGTTTCCAGGAGTTTAGCAATTGAAGAAATGTTAGATATGGATTTGTAGTTTTTGGAAATATCTGGGTCCGCCCTTAAACTTTTTTGCGAGGGGTGTTTAGGGTGACCACCTTTACTGATGTCGGGATACCCCCTGATGTTAGTGATGCATTACAACATTTGGTCAGGGTACCACCACCGTAGCTAAGTTTTAGAGTGGCTGGGTAATGTCCTTTCTTCGTGATATTAATCACCTCTTCAGTCTTCTTTGTGCTATTTACAAGAAAGCATGGAGTGTATTTCACTTCAATAACAGGTACATCCTGCCCTTATGTCCGAGCCAGAGACTCAGACTGGCTACTAGGGTAGTAGACCAAATACCACAGGGTCACTCTGACATGCTAGTATGGGCCAGTTTTCTGGGTCAATGTGGGCAATTTTAATGGCGTAGCTGGTGGTACTAACCAATGGGGAACACACGTTACTGGCCACACCCCCAGCTGTTCCTCCAACTGGCTGTAGTGAAAAGTAGGACATTTAATTTGGTGCACGGGGCCTTCTGCACCATTCTAGTTCTGTTGACACATAATGAACACTTTTGGAATTATAGAAAGTTAAGAGGAACACAAAACTGCTGCCGATTCTGCCGACTTCAGAGCAGAGAAGATAATGCTCCAGCACCCATTCAACCAGTCAGGGTTGGATCAGGCCACGACGCAAACAAACTGCACACGCGAGGAGAGCACAGTATTGATTCATCCATTACACTGTTAAGCGGCTAATTAGCAGTGATGGATTAGGGCGACCTGCCAGACCCAGCAGAGGGGAGGACACAAAAGAGTGTACGGATTCACATACTGTGTATGACCTGCCCAGGGGGAGGGCAGTGGCTGCTGAGCGGAAGAGGCACTGTGGCATAGCATTCTTAGAAGGCCCTCTGTTCTGTACAGGATCTCTAGAAACTTCTTAAAGGGCACAAGCAAACGGATGTGCCTGTAGGTGCTTGGGAAACACGTAGGGCCGTTATGCCTGTTTTTCAGCGTTCTTAAAGTATTACGACACCCAGCCAGAGTCCATGTAGCCTCTGCATGGCATAATAAAAGCACATACACAGCGGGCATGTTCTATATAGTGTTTATGTAATGTGTATTGGTGTTATACAGCTACTTAATGCATGATTGTGGGGTAAGCAAATGTCACCATTCCATAGGGGGTACTTGGAGTTTTCAGGGCCAAGGAAAATGGGCAGGTCTGGTCTCCTCTGTCCAGGGACAGTGGACTGCCCCTTTGGGTGTAGAGGGAGGGGGAAAGACAAGACATTTGTTTTTAAACGGTTGAAGGAGAAAGAAAGCAGCATGGTTGGTATGAGGAGTGACCAGGCGACGAGTGACCAGGCGAAGTCTCCCATGGAGGGAGGGGCGAGTGATATGAGAATCCCAGGCTGTGGGATTGGGGTTGCCTAGGGTGATTATGTCGGCTCGCAGAGCACACCATCCCGACCAAGGTCCAGGGAGGGGCACTCGGAGAGGGGCCAGTCGAGCAGCCCCCCGGGGGGCAGTCTATTCAGATGCCACCAGGGTAAGTACTGGAAAAGCACCAGAGCAAGGGGGCAGGTGCACCAACTTGCCCAGGTAAGCGGGGACCATGGTAGGGTCGGTAGGCTGCCTTCTGGGCCATTCTGGGCAGAGTAAGGGTGATGGAAACGTGCCAACGAGGCCTCCACGGGCTGAGGAGGCTGCAGTGCTGCTCGAGGTGAGAGAACTCGCCATGGTAGCCATAGGCACCAGAACAACTAAATGAGCCGCCTCTTCTTGGAAAAGTCCAGTGAGAGGCAGGAGGTGGCCTGGGTGGGAGCACTGAAGAGAAGCACCCGTCCGGGCACGTGAAGTAACAGTGCGCAGTAGACAGGCTTGGGTGGACCCATGCCACTCACGACCACCCAAATGCCATCCAGACATGAGGTGGTGGAGAGGTCTGCGGCCCCTACCAAAGCCACACGGGTCATTCACCCAGACTGTGTGAATGATTAGCCCAATTCTAGAGGGCAGAGGAATGCTGATGCACTCCAAATGACGGAGCAATGGACACCACAACACTGCTAAAGGATCAGTCAGCGGACAGTGACTCTTAAATGGGGCCTTAGATGTGTAAAGCTCTTAGATTAAAATGTAATTGTGGCTGTCTGGAGCAGCCTTGTAGTAGGATTAGTGGTGTGTATGTTATTATGAAGTGCAGCAGTCTTCAAATTGGGATTTGGCCCCCCTAGGAGAGCCAAAAGGATGTCCAGGCGGGGCCCAATACTCTTTGAAAAAGGGGTTAAATTCACTGTTTTTAAAATAAAAAAGGATTAAGGTTACTGTTTTTAATACAAAATATAAGCAGTAGATAATCTCCTTATATTTTAAAGAGCCTGGGCCTCTACTGGACTTACTTTGGGCCCCCTGGGGGAGAGGGGGCAACCCATATGTGGGGTGTCCAGATAAAATGTATTTACTGAAGGGGGGGCTCGGTATTGAGCTTATGGCCTTTGGAATGTGCATCTGTTACTGGATGGGATTACACCAGAATAATTCTGAGTAGATCAAATAACCGGACAAACTCAAGAAGATGGCAAGTTAATGTTTTATTAACAATTATCTAAAACAGGGAGGTTACAGCGAACATCAACCGACGGGCGCTCAGTCTCTCAATGATTTCCACAAAAAATACAATTTATATACTTCATTATGCGTTAGAGTGATGTCATACTATGTGGCAATAGTGAAAAACCTATCAAGGGTCGGGATTGGTTAAGGGAGACATCTAGAAATACAATCATATAGGAGCTAGGATTATTATTGGCTGTCCAATATCAGGTGGACAACTTATGCCTACCTCTTCATATGTGTCACTTTAAGGCAAATCAATTAGACCGTGTTTCATTGGTTTCTCAAGCTATAAGGTGCTTCATTATATGGACTAATACAAATGGTTGGCACGCTTGTGCCATGCCTGGAACATTTGGTTCAAACAGCAGCACGTAAGCCAAGACCAAGATGCGGGGAGATAGGACATGAAGCTACCACACCACCCAATTAGCCCAACATCTCTCATCACCCATGCCTTCTGCCATGAAATTGTCTTTGTACTTGGCCTTGCAGAATATTCTCTTCCTGTGAATGCACAGGAGTGAGGGCACTCGCCACCATATCTGGATCTCCAAGTTCAAACTCTGTTTTCATCCGTGACAAGAGACCACAATTTGGTTCATTCTGCAGCTTTTAAATGGTTTAAATTAATTAAAACTTGGTATCCTTTGTGTTCTTTCTTGCACCTTAACATGAGAGGATTCATCCTCTGCAAACTCGTTCTTCCTCAGAGCAGATAGCTGACCTCGATTTCTAGGATCCTGACTTCAAGCCAGAAAGCCTCGCCACGCAGCTTCAGCAACCTGGTATTCTACTGCAACACATCTTTTCATTCCCCTTTCATGGTTTTTGGCTTATGTATTTTATGATACCAATGTCTACTTTCTGTACAATAGCGGCTTCGCCTGCATTCTAATGACTAATTATAGCTAGCCTATACGATGACTTGATCTATCTTGCGTTTCAGCGACTGTACATTCTTCATGCTTCTGATTTCTGCAGAGCTTTTTATCATGTAATCTTCTGCTTTTACACTTTAAGGTTCACTCGATTCGTAACTTTGTCATTTGTCCTTTAGGATCCATACATCATCTTCATTCAGTATCTCTGGATGCCGTGCACACTTTCTTGTGATGTCATCAGTCTGTCTTCTTCGTTCATTCTCATAGTTCTTCATCATTACCTTGTGGGTACATTCAATATGGTTGTTTCAATGGATATCTCCTTCCAAATACTTGCTGCCATATTGGTACCATAGCTTGTGTCAGACAAGGCACGGTCTCAAGTCTCCAATACAAAGGAGGTAGGGGGGCGGGATCACCTGCAGATGTATACATCTGCTCCTCAACAGTATGAAAAAGTTTGAACACCACTGATGTAGAGACTGAGCTGTATTACACTAGGTGAAGACCATATATTTAGAAGTAGTGTATGAGGTGTATTACTATAAAGGTAACATGCACAATATGGAAACAGTGAAGGAAGCAGGGCGGCCTGCTATGGGCTCCACCGCAGAGTGGGTTCTCCTTAGAGCTCCCTTGCAGCTCCAAATCTAATACTTAACCACAGAGGGGGCAGAAGGTGGAACGAGTGGGGCCCTGAACTGGCTGTTTGCAACGGGGGTCTTTTTTATAACTCCCTTGAAGGTGAGGCAGGCAGGCTGAGCAGGGATTCACTGGTTTATGCGCAGGGAATAAACTAAATATGAGTAATAGCGCACCTACAATGTCTGTGCATTGTTTTGCACATAGAGTTCACTTGTTGCCATCTGCCGGTTGCGTGGTTACTGGATCTCCTGGTGACTATGATTTTGTCTATTGCACGTTGTCTAACACCCTTTTGCTTCCACAGCTGGTCTGGCAAGGGGGTTGACGTTCTGGGGGCACCCACTGACCTGGTAGCAAAGACCAGCCTGGGGGTGAGGGCAAAATAAACCTGGGCCTACAAAGAGTAGCACTCTGGCCAAAATTGTAAATCATCTATTTATTAATGCTCTTCGAACAATACCATAGCCTATATAGAGTGCTCCATGTTACACTTCTGCAGCTTTATGGCGCAGCAATGTCAAACACCATCTATTAATGAACCGAAATGAGTGGAGCTAATTTTATCAGCCTTGCAAGGAGGATGCTGTTGCTTGAAACTCGAGATCTACAAGCAAGGATTAGACACAGACGTCTAACCCTTCACAGCTATGACTTGCGGTTTTTCCACCATAGCTATTTTACAAACTGCCTCCTGAATTGGTCCAGTTTGGGAATCGAATGATTGGCGACTGCACATATGGCGATTACACACACCTAAAGTAAATGCAATTATATTAGGGCTTTAAGAATTATGTCTGTGGCGCAGTCCGTCAATGAATGTGCTACTGCCATATGGTCTTCGATAAAACAGCGTTGGAGCAGCGAACGTGCCAAGCTAAAGGAACATGATGGCCATGTCAACCCACACGGCGTGAGATAGCAAAGAAAACCCCGGTGATTGGTTGGAGCCGAACGAAAACTTCGCACACTCAGCATCGGCCATTTCAAATCTGCGAACGTACCACGTGAGGCGATTGCAGCACTTCAAGTTCTGAAAGCCTGCCAGAATCCGGGCAGGAATAGACACAGGATGCACGAGGGACAACGCGTCACATGCCAAGCTGCATGGCTTCCTCTCCACGCCTTCTGTGGTGGCGATTTAGTCAACACAGTTTGAGGTTCTTATTTGGTCGCCAAGGCAGGGGATTTCTATAGCTCTAGTAGGCTAACATGAGACAAAACATGACAGGGTTCCGTCTTTTTTAAAGAAAAAAAACGGGCATGATTGTGAACAGGTGAAAGAGTTTCTGCAAATCAGGGCTGCCTGCATATTTTTTTTCTGGGGAAAAATTGAGGCAAAAGGGCACTTTGCTATGAATGGCACTCACTACAACATGGGCGTGCTTGTGCCACTTTGCTTGTCACCTCCATTTCGTGGGAAGACAGTTCACAGAGAACCATATCCACGACCTCCCTCTTTACACTTTATTAATTTACTAAGCATCAGACCACGACAGAAATCATTGTATGCCTACCCTCCACCATGACACAGCACTGCCCACACTGTGTTGCCTCCTGCCCCCTTGTGGTTATCCTGAAATCTCGGTTCCCATCAGGCCTCTGAACTCTGTCAGGCCACTTACCTTACCTGTCCTCTAATCTAGAGTACCTGTCTGCCAGACACGTACGCTTCCCACCAGAGGCGTTGCTAGGGGGGGGGGGGCTTAGGGGGCTATAGCCCCTGATCGTTTGGTTGCAGCCCGGGATAGAATCACAGGAGCTGCAACCAAAAGGCTAGCTAGCCCCCAGTCCTGACAGTTGTGACATCCGCGTAGCCCCGGGTCTTTTCCAGACCTAGCCACACCCCTGCTTCCCACTCAACACTTGCCTCTTTCTAAGAGGAAGAGAAAACGCCGCTTGGCTGCGGGAGCGGACTAGGAAACAAAGGTGGCCCTGGAAATGTTTTTTTAAAGTGGCCCCATGTTGCACCATGAAAGAGAATGAGGCGAGCAAGCTCAACATTTACAAAATGGCCCCAAACTGTGAATGTTAAAACACAATGTTCCCTATTTATAGATTAAAAAGTTGTTAAACATGAAATCTGACTACAACAGGTCGTAGGATTGAAGAATAATAGGATCTATCGCTAAAGGTCATTGACATAAGACTGACTCTATGGAAGGCAGTCGTTAAGGCTGCCCCCCCCTCACCACCCAGAGGGTTAATCTTATGCCTGCCCCTTAATTCCCCTTTTCGGCTGGAATTCCCTCACCATAACCTTCCTCCCGATGACCGCCTGCCTCCACCACTTACCTTTGCATGATGCTTCTAGGCCTGTCCGATCGCAGTATCCAAACCCCGTCCCTCAATAACCCAACCCACTTCCTAAAACAGTCTTTTGTGTGTTGGGTTTTGCGGGATGTGGTGTAAAGAACGTGAATGGAATAATTATAGATTGAAAGCTTTATAACAAATTCTTTGCCTCATAGAGATTTGGTAAATGAGAAGAGATGAAAGAACGGATGGATGAATAGGATAGAGGGTAAGATGAGCAGAAAATCAGGGTACCCACACTAAAGCGGCCCATCTAGTGGCCCACTAGGAAACCTCTAGAGTTCCCTCTAGGCCCGTCCACCACTGGTTGGCTGTGGCAGATCTCCCTCCACCTTGATGCCTCACCAATGTCCCAGAATTCCCGCACGCAAACTAACCTTGACACAACCACAACAATTTTGATACACCTTATTTTGGGTTTAAAATAGGCTGATGCAGACCTTCTCTTAAAATTACAAATTACAGGGAGATCTGAATTAGTTTGAAAAAAGACCCTGACATTCTTAAATTCAAACATGTGATAACTATTTGCATGGCTGGGATGCTGGAGAGGAGGGCGCTCCCTCCTTTGAGATTTGAGATTCCAAGGACATGGACCGTGGTTCTGAAATTCTAAGGTGGGAAGAAGGGTTTTGTCTTGCAGTGGAGTTGAAACGAGGCAGTATAGGAATTTTATTGATAGATTGCTGAAAGGAGAAATTGCTGTCAATAATGAACTTGCATTAATTGGCAGATGGGGTCAACCGAGGTCTGAATCCATCAAGGGGCCAGTCATTCAGCCACCAGTGCATGGCCCTTGTAGTAGAACGAAAACCATTTTGGTGGGATTGAGTCTACGGTAGGTGCTCGTCATCCAAGCTGGGTTGGAGGTGAGGAATTTCCTGGGGCATATCTCCAGTGCAATTCACTTTGAGGAATTATGTAGTATGGTTGACGTATTGGTGAAGTGCGATATTAGCATCATTGAAAACAAACCAAAGTGGTTCCATACAGCGATTGAAGATCACTGGGGAAAGTATTGATAGCTGTGACAGGAAGATGGTTGGAACTGTAGTCACCCATCTAGACTGCTCAGCATCCACCCATGAGGTAGGTGGCAAACCATTTGTGGGCTCTGCCTGTGAACCCATCCTATATGTGAGTATGCTTACAAGTGTGAAGTGGTCGACCGTGCCAAACTGTCACAATTCGCTCCCTTTGCGCTCATTCCAACCACTTGGGGGACTGATTTGGGGTTTATTCCCTATTGCACTTGCCTTCCAAACTTATGAAACTGTGTTGCAGTGAATAAGAAGCTCTAAATCCACATTTCCCATGTCACTTTCCTTCCGGATCCATTCCAGATTTTTGCCAGCCAGTATGCCGCTTTAATCAAAAGACTATGCTTCTCCGAATGCCTAGCCCACTGCTTCATCTCCACCCTTGCAGGACATGGCTGCGAGCAGTATTAAGCAGCACTTGTGGGTAGCAGGTGCTAGTAAACAGCACACCTGATGCTTGTGTCATTGTTAGCCAGCTTTGAAAGCCTCAGTTTGCATCAGTCCAGCCCTGGACATTCTTGCAGTGTTCCTCTTTGTGACCGGTGCCTTGTTCCTGGCTCTTATGCTTAGTATCTAGTTCACAGTTTCTTATTTCTTGATCCTGGATCCCCGGATTTCAAATGTAGTGTGCTTATTAGCATTTCTCCTTCCTGGATTCCCCTTCCGTTTTCCTCTCTTTTGCAGTCAGCACTTTCCAGTGCCTTCCTTTTCCTGCGCAGCCCAGTTTGTCTTCTTTATTCCTTTGACTGTGCCCTGTTCTGCAGTGTACATGTGCTGGAGGCAGCTCTGTTCCCCCGCCACAGTGGGCGCCGCGATTTCTGCAGATCTGCGTATGCATAGGAGGCCACAGGACATTTTTTGAGCACATGTCCACTCTGTCCACCTAGGTCTTCGGAAAACTAGCAGGCTTCCTGTTATATGAGAAGGCAATGGAAGGCCCTTTTTCTTACCTAGCCCTTATGACTCACCCTACGGGTTTTCTTCCTATGCAACCTGTTCCTTTGCTGGTTTTGCGGATATGGATCACCTGGGAGAACCAGGAAAGAGATTCCGGCAATTACGTTGATGTCAATTTTGTGGGCAAGAACAGCATTCTGCTTCAAAGCAAAGACACTGCGACTCCCATAGAGTTGATTGACGGAACAGCACCGTATTCTGGACCTTTTTGACTTACTGCACAAAAACCCAGACTCGTTTAGAGTGGAAAAGGTTGCCTTAATGTGACAGGTCAAAGTTTACAAATAAACGCTTACCTGGCTCCCCGGCCTTACAACCTAACAAACCTTTTTAAACAACCAATTAATAATTAACACTTTCATTTCCCCAACGATTGAATAATTAAATAAATAAATAAATCCACTTTCTCCCTAACCATCCCTTGGTCCCTACCGTCTCCTTATCAATTCTCAAGGCATCCCGTTTCTCCCCGGGGCCATGCCCCTTCAGGTTCAATACCTGTTCCCCCGGGGTAGCCCATTTGTGCAAACAGCACCACCCCCATCCTTTCCTGCGCCATTCCCCCATTGTGCTTCCCTCCCCCCACATCTAAAGGGGCCATGCCCCCGGCAACCAAACAACTTCCCAGATCCATAAAAAACTCCTCTATACACCAATCTCCTCACTCCTTTTACCTATGACCTGCAGCCAGTCTGACCTGCCACATCAGCAACAGATATTATACATCACAACTTTCAAAATGAATGCCCCAACCTGTAACACAAAACTACCGAAACAATACAAACATTGAACCGATGCTCAAACTCCTGGGAAAAATATAAAATAATAAATAAACCCTCAGAAACCACTTTAAAAGAAGCCACCCCTCCACCCCCCCAGAAATTGAAAACCAGGAACCTACAATAATCCAAAAACAAAAAACTAAAAAGGGGGTGGGCAGGTGGGTCAATCTTAAGTCCCCAACCATCGCCTGCTTCCTGAACCTTCCCTGGCCCTTAAATACCCTTAGGGAGACGCTCTGTGCGGAGGCCACCTCGCTGGCCTGTGCAGCGTCAAAATAGCCCCAGGGGGAAATACTTTGCGTTCCCCCCGGTGTCCCCCTTTTGACTTACTGCAGAAAAACCCAGACTCGTTTAGAGTGGAAAAGGTCGCTTTAATGTGACAGATCAAAGCTTACAAATAAACACTTACCTGGTTCCCTGGCCTTACAAACTATAAAACTGTTTTAAACAACCAATGAATAATGAACACTTTCATTTCCCCAGCAATTGAATAATTAAATAAATAAATAAGTCCACTTTCTCCCTAACCATCCCTTGGTCCCTACCGTCTCCTTACCAATTCTCAAGGCATCCCATTTTCTCCCTGGGGCCATGCCCCTTCAGGTTCAATACCTGTTCCCCCGGGGTAGCCCGTTTGTGCAAACAGCACCACCCCCATCCTTTCCCGTGCCATTCCCCCATTGTGCTTCCCTCCCCCCACATTTAAAGGGGCCATGCCCCCGGCACCAGAAAAACCCTCCACCGAGGTGTTCTTTCTGCCCCACCCCAACCAGTTCTCCTTACTTCCAACTCCTTAACATATCTCCCACCAACGAGCTCAAGTCTGCCAGATAATGACTATTCCCGAAAACCGACAAGTGGACACCATCCTCTCTGAATATCATGAACCCTTCATAAACTATTTCCTTGTGGTCCAAAACCTGTACCGCCACAGAGGCATAACATTTTATCATCTCTCTGTTTATCCCTTTCCTTGCCCGCTCTATCACTCCCTCACTTCTCGCTCCTCTCCAAACTCTCTGCGGCAACAACTTAGTGCAAACTACCGATGCTTGAGGCCACATTTCACGGACCCATAACAAATCCCTTTACATTTTCCTCAGAAGAGCCACACCCGTATCTCTTACCAGGTCATTTTCCCCCGCATGAATAATCACCCCATCTGGAGACCCGTAGAGTTCCCTCAACCCCGCCAGCATAGGAAGTAACTGATCCCAGCGAAGCCCCCCTGAACAGGACCATCTTACCAAAAAATGTTTATAGCTGCAACCCAATTGTCTGCCAAAAACCCTTTTCTCAGCTTCTTTCCCCGCCCACTTAACAATGGAATGCCCCACGATCCAAATTTGTGAAATCTGGAAAAGAAATTACAAAATCACTTACAAATCAACAACAAACTACTAAATTCAACTTTCCAGCTAACTTCTAAAAACTGTATAAAACATTCCCTTTGCCCAAATCCCTGACATACCCTTTGTATCTCCCCGACTTCCAACGCCCCAAACGTTTCACCTTCTCCTCTGAATATCCCATCCTACTACTTTCAGATGCTGCCCCCATCCAAAATGAATGAGTTCCAAAATCCTACGCCTTTTCCCCCACTGCTACGAGAGCTTTCCGTAGTACTCCCAGAACTTGTTGCACTGATAGTGGCTCCCCCTTCTCATGCTGGAAAACCAAACCTGTCCTACCCACACAACGCTCCTTCCAAACCAAACCTGACCGAACCGGGCATAACTCCTTACTCTCTCAACCCAGCAAAACCAAAGGGCCCTTTCCTTTTTGATCTGTTTTAGAACTCCTAATCCTGATGTCCAAACCTAACTCAGTAAACTGAACATCTTCCCATTGTAGTCCACCTACCCAGCTTTTCCCGCACCAACTCAGAAACCCTAGAGGCCCCCCAAAAATAGCCAAGTAAAACAAGTTGTGAACAATTCTTCTTCCCAGGCCGACCAGCAAATCCCCCTCACCGCCTGACATAACCTGGTTAGCAATTCGGCCGATATCGGTCTCCTCTTATCTTTTTCCCTCTTACTTTCCCTTGCCCATCCTTCCAACATCCTGCTTGACATTTCTCCACTGCTCGGCTGAAAACCCCAAAACCACTTCCCATAGAAAGCAATCCCTGCCAGTTTCCCCGCTATAGTTGCTCTAGACCAGCCCCTATCCATGCACCTCAAAAGGAAATTAGTGACATCGTCCCTTCTCCGTTCTTCCGCATCCCCCCAACCCCTCCTATAAAATCCTCCCAAGCCCTCCGGTAAGCCTCTCTAGATGCAGGAGCCAGCGAACCCTCCACCAATGAAAGTGCTCTCAGCTTCCTATTTTCCACAGCTCCTCCGGAATCCTCTGCCCATCCTGATCCGCCTCTGGAGCCAATCGACGGAATCTCTGCCATTAAAAACGCATCACCGATGCCATTATCCTTGCCTGGCACGTGTTGCCTTAAAAACCACATTCCATTCCATGCAACGCAAAACAAACTCTCTCATCAACCTCGCCACCCTCAGATCCCTTGCTGACTGCTGATTCACTTCATTAACCACGCATTCATCGTCAATGTTGAAATTCACTTTCTTGTTTTGCAACTCCTTCCCCCACAACTCCAATGCAACCAACAAAGGAAAGAATTCCAGGAATGCAATGCTCCTTCCTTCTCTCAACCAAAACGATGACCACTTCTCCGCGCACCACTTTCATCCCCCAAAAACTCCAAAACCTCCTGAACCTGCTGCATCCGAAAAAATCGGAACTTCTCATGACACCGGATCTCCCTGCAACCACATGGACACTCCGTTGAAACTCTCCAAAAAACGCAGCCATATTCTACATTCTTCCCACACTGCACCTGTTACTCTTATCCGATGATGTGGGTACTTTGCTCCTGCCATAGACCACGCCATGTTTCTGCAAAAAGTCCGCCTTGGGGCCACCACTTTGCATGCAAAATTCAAATGCCCCACCAAACTCTGCATTTCCACTAGCATCAGTTTCTTGGCCCCCACCGCTTTCTCCAGCAATCCTACCAATTTGCTCACCTTGCCGTGCGGCAAGCGTGGGGTCATCTCTACTGAGTCCAGTTCAATCCCTAGAAATGTCAACACCACTGCCGGCCCTTCTGTTTTGTCTTCTGCTAGAGGCACACCCAGATCCCCCATCAAGGCTTGGAACAACTTTAGCATCTCTGCGCACTCTCTTTCTCCTTCCGCCCCACTAATAAACGGAAAATCATCTAGGTAATGCAGCACATTTTGACAACCGGAACTGTATGAAAAAATCCACTGTAAGAAGGAACTGAAACGCTCAAACAAGGTGCAGGAAATTGCACACCCCATTGGCAAAGCTTTGTCGATGTATATCCTGTCCTCAAATTGCAAACCCAACAGCCAAAAATCCTCCAGGTGCACTGGCAACAAACTGAAAGCCGCCTTAATGACACATTTGGCCATAAAGGCACCACACCCTGCTTTCCTCACCAAATCCACTGCCTGGTCTACACTTGCATATACAACCCCGCATTCCTCAGGAGCAATGAAATCATTAACAGACATGCCCTCGGGCCATGACAAATGGTGTATCAATCTGAATTCCCCCGGGGCTTTCTTAGGCACAACTCCCAGCGGAGATACCACAAAGTCTCCCGGAAGATCATCAAATGGCCCTGTTATCCTCCCTGCTGCTATTTCTTTGCCCAATTTCTGTTTTACCACCTCCACATTTTCTTTGGCTGACTTCAAATTTTCCACCCACCGGTGCACCTTTGGTCCCTGATAACCGAGCCTGAGACCATGACAAAAACCCTCACTCAAAATCCTAGCCCCTTCCCTGTCCGGATAAAACTCCAACCACTTCTCCAGCACATCCAACTTAACTGGCGTAAAAGTCTTTCCCCACAACCCCTCTGCCAGCTCCTCTCCCCCTGCCCCTGTCTCCTTGCTGGAAACACTGAGAGAGTGTTTCTCTGCACATTTGCTACATTCATGTCTGAACCTACCGAAATTCCTTGTGCAGCCGTCCTTGTTAAATGCCCAACACGCTGCTGAGGACTACCCTCTGCCTCCTTCCCCCCACACCCTCCTGGGCGGGGCGACCAAGAAAGGGCCGGAAAGGCACAGGCAGCCCGCTTGCTGTGTGCAACGTCGGGGCAGGCCTCGTTGACGCCATCCATTGCAGCCATAAATCCATGTATATCTCCCCCCAAACAGCCTGACTGTCCTCAGCCATTCTTGCTCTGAATTTCTCATCATAACGTACCCACGCAAAGCCCCCAAAACTTGTAAATGCCTTCCTGATCACATCCATATATTTTAGCAGAGCCAGACACTGCTCCGGAAATTTTTCACAATATACACTGGCATAAATAATAAACACCAACGTCCAGTTCTCAATTGTCACTGGTACTCTTGGGCGTGAGGCCAACTCTTTCTCCTCTTCCTTAGAACCCTCCTTTGCTCTCACTTCCCTATGGAGCAGTTTAAACACGTCCATAAATTCAAATGCCTGAATCTTATCTTTAGTTGCTGACATCAAGTGTGCCCCCAAAGGTTTTGTGATGCCCATATAAGGTAGCTTTTTCTCCTTTCCCTTCACTCCAGCTTCTTTCTCTTTTGAAACCTGTACCGCGAGAGCCAATGGCTCAACCACTTTGTCCGTTTGTATCTCCAATGAGCAATTTTCCTTTACACCCTCCAAGGCTCCAATAGCCTGTACACCAATATCTCTCCTTACCCTTTGCAGACCCAACCCTTCATTTCCTACCCCCGTTCTTGTATCCCTCTCTGCCATGCAGTTGACCAGTCCTTATCCCGCTCACCTCTTTCCGACCTGCCATCACCCGTCTGCGGTCTGAGCTCCACTCCGATGCTCCTCATCTCTTTTCTTACTGGGCTCCTACTGCGGGGACAAAACATGTCAGCAGTCTCACCCAACCAATTGTTCCCCTGACCTCTTGCCCCTCAAACCCCTTGCTCCCATCCTTCACCATCCCACCTAAAACCCCTTCTCTCATTCCCCCTCCTCATTACAGCTCAATAACCTTCCTCCTCCCATTGCCCAACATAATCCTTCATCCCAACTTCATCACCCCTGAAATACCATTGCTGATGCAAGCCCATGCTCGGGTTGCGAAGATCCTCTTCTTGTGAGCCCGGGGCATCCGCCCCGCCACTACTTTGTTGTCTTCTCGGCAGGGCCGCAGAAACCCCTTCCTGGTCCTCTTCTCTCGGGCGAGGTGTGGCCTCCTCCACCCTGTGGTCCCCACCGCTAGGGACCGTGCTGCACCCTCTAGACTGTTCTCGCGCCGACCGAGGAGGGGCCGTTCTTAAACCCTCTCCGTGTTCACCTTCTGTGACAGGGGGGGCTGTGCAGCACCCTCCGCCCAAAATCCTCTTAGCCGGGGGGGGGGCGTTCCACGCCCCGCCCTAACCTCACTAATTGATGGGGACCTCTCTCTCCTTCTCCCACCTGCACTCTTCCGCAGGTATTTTCCCCCTTTTCCCCTCTGTCCTAACGCCCCGCGTTGCGCCCAGTCACCCCCACCATGTCCTACCCCTGTCTTACCCCTCTATGGGCACTCCTGACACCCTCCTTCCTCCCTTTCATTATGTGAAACATCCCTGTCTCCTTCCACACCCAAATCCACTTCTCCCCTAGATGCTCTCCTGTCTATCTCCCGCCTCAACCTCCTGCCTCTGGTTTCCCAGACCACCCCCGGCCCGCCGCAGGGGGGCAAGCCACCGCTGCTGCGGGAGCCCCATCAGCCGCTGTTCTGCGCTGCCGCCTACCCCCAAACAACTTCCCCCACTCCCGTGACCTCCCCAACCGCCCCTTCCAATTGGGCCTTGGATGCCCTGCTAATGATTTCTAGCGCCTCTCTCAGAGCCCTGGCATCCACCAAGCCCTCCTTACTGGGTCCTTGACCCACCATGGTGCACACAATAACTTATTGTGCACTAAAATATGCCCCTTACTTCCCAAATAGCTAACTAAGCCCCCGAGCCAGCAACAAAACATGGTACAAAATACCCCTGGAAATGTAACTAAAATATAAAATTGAGAGTATGAGTATTACTCTCCTAGATAAAAGTTCATTAAATTCTATAATCGAAAATAGAAGTATAGAACAAATAATATCATTCTCTTTTTTTTAAATATAATTTCAGTGCTGCAGGCAGCCACCGCGCCATGGTGTCGTGCATGTCAGGTGCACGGCAGTTGGCTCAGGGGCTGCCTGCAGCACTGCAGGAACCCTGAGCACGAGTTGCATTAAAATAAACAGGCCCAGGCCTATGATTTAAAAAACCGGCCCATTCGTGGGCTTATGATTTCGGCCCGGCTGGGAAGTGTCTGTCACTAGACTGTCTTCCATAGCCCTGTTACTGAAATAGATCCCCCCCATACCTCCAACAGCAATGCACTGGTGTTAACTACAGTGCCATCACACTTTACAGTGGTACGGGGTAAGAATTAGCACTAATCGCTGGGGGGTCAAGTGTTAACTCAGCAGTGCCTCTAATGTGCAGCCTTTTCTTTGTATACTTCTAATCATCACCAACACATACTAGCAAGATACAGGTTGTGGGGTTTGTCCCCTCCTGAGTTATTTTGTAAACACCTCTCTATGTCACCCTCACCTCCATTCCACGGTGGAACTGTCGGACAGAAAATGTGTCATGAATTAAATTCTATTGCTATAGTGCCAGGCACAGTCCCTATGCGGGGAACAGGAACCCATAGGATAATACACAGTATTCATTCTAGACAAAAGCTGCACCAAAGGTCACTTAGATTGACATATGGCACAGACTAAAACACGCATTAGAATATTTTATTCTGAACCGCTCCATCCATAACGCGATTGCAGAGTTTTTCCAAATAATCAAATTTTTCCTCTTTTCCTATTGCTCTTCTACTGTTTCATTAACACCCTCTATTATGCTTGTGTTTAAACACTCTTTCTTGTCCCTCAATGCAAGCCCTGTGATAATACATGTCATAAACATACACACACATGCCCAGTCTGAATGATGCTAAGAATATGTGTGTGAGATATGCCATCTGGACAGAAAAGGGAAATTGAGCTAGCCTGAAGGATTCTTAAATGTTCTGTGGGTTATCTATCCTATGAACAGGATGAGGAAACTGTTATCTAGGCTTAATGATGCTTAATTATACCCCTCTGGGCAGTGTTTTCTTGTCAGGGGGGTCAGACACATATGCTTTCAAATTGCTTTGGGTCAACTGTTACTGCACAACCTATGGGATACACGTCAGAGAATCAATTCTCCGCGTCTTACCACTCTCGCTCTGTTCTCCTCAATTTTCTGTTTCCCTCCTCTCTTGCACACGCCTTCTCTTTTATATTTGTAAGCTGTGGGCCTAGTTGGCTATATACTAATCCTCACTTGTCTTTAATAGTGTCGCCCTTTCATCGCCCGTATACGTCCCCGCCTGATGGCACTATACAACAGATGTACCCATGCTTCCCGACAGTTGGGTTGGAAAACATAATTTAGGGATTCCTCTCAGCCTGGCAAAAGAAGGACCGAGGATAATCCTAAAATAGGAAAACGGTTGTGTATGATTCCTTACATGAGCACTGTGTGGGTTCTGTTTCTCTTTACTCTTCTTCCCCTCTGATTTCATTTGCTTTGAGCAGGGTTTTATAGAGCCCAGAAATACCAATATGTCTCTCAGAGCTAAGAATAGTCGGGGAGCCAAGGGAAGAGCTACTAAGCGAAGAGCAATGTCTTGAGGGACTTCCGGAAGTGAACATGGAGTTCAATGGATCTCCAATGCAAAAGCAGAGAATTCCAGCAACCGGTAAGGCTATGCCACCCATTCTTTTCCTTTGATGTTTGAGAGTGTGAAGAATAAAGGCTGTGTCTGAACACAAAAGACGAAAAGGCGAATTGTCTCGTGAGGATAGCTGAGGGGCAACGTGCTTGCCTTGGAAGCAAGACGACAGGAGCAACACAGGTTCGATCCCCGGTCCGCCTTAGAATCCTCAGGGTATTTATAACACGCTTAATACTCAATCATATCATAGTGTCTAAGCTTTTCATTAGGGAGATTTTGCCAAAGCCCTCTGCTGAGGGATGTGAAACTATCTAACCTAATGGCAAAAAAGTGTTCCAACCTAAAGGTAGACGAGACCCCTCTATAATGGTAGCTGTGGCAGAGAATTCAGGCTTAACTCCAGGGAGGGGGCAGGGCTGGTTGTCAAGTAAAGATGTTCCCCACAGTTACCCCCAAAGAACACAACACACTGATATAATTAAAAATATGCACTTTATTTTTAAACTGCACACAGAATCTCTGTTAGATCAAATAAGTACTTAGGTTAAACATAACACAAAGTACCAATGTAGTGTATGTATAAAAGCAGTAATGGTCAGTGAATACCCATCCTACTCCTAACCTAGAAGCGCTGTCCACTACCTGGTGGGATGCACAATACAAGGATAAGGGGTGGAAAAAAAGGCAATTCTTGACAATAAAATCAAACATAAACTCACAATGAGAACCCACAATGCCACACAAAAAACAGTCACCGAATTCTTGAACCACTAACACATTTTAACATCAATGATAGCAATGCACACCAAGCATTATACACAGCACCTAGAGGAAAGAAGGGGTTAATACTTGAGCATCCAGATCAAGAGGGCCATCAAACGTTACGATTAAATTTGTCTCACAGCACCAGATCCATAAGGTCTCATTACAGTTCTAGGAGTACAATGCTACAAAGTAGCCACTGGAGTTTCACAATAGCAAGACATGTCCATAATGCGAAAATTCCACTCATTCCAAGTCACATTCAGAGAGTTGTAGGTACGTTCAAAAGTTTCCCATCGAAATATGGGGAACTAGGGAACTGCCTGCCCACTATGTACAAATGTATGCAAATAACCTGTATTGATTCCTAAGGCGTGTCTGATGCCCCCTGTAACTAAGTTCATCACATGTAACAACGCCTCGATGCCCAAGGTGCTGTTTGCGTGCTATAGAAATTTAAATAAATAAATAAATAAATAAATAATATAAATAAACAGGACAATCTCTGTAGGCACTGTGGTGGTTATGGGGAAAAGTCAGGTAAGTCTGAGTTCTACCCTACAGGTGCAGAGAAAGGCAGGAACCTACCCCAGAGGATGCCAGCAGAGACCCTCAGAAAGAGTTCCAGTCCCAGGGTCACAATCTAAGACCCCCCAGGAAGAAAGGAAGCACAGCAGGTTCGTACTAATGAAGGTCTATGGCAAAAGGCAACAGTAAGAGAGACCTGCAGAACCCAATGCCTGGGGACTTGGGACCCCTGAGGGAAAGTTGCTCAAATAACCCACTAGACTAGCACCCAAAGGTATGTACTCATGGTGGCAGTTCCTGAAAACACGGCTCACGGATGGCGAAACATCCCAGTGAGCAAGAATCTTCTCTTGCCGGTGGAGCTACAGGACCTGGTCACCCAGGGACTTGAACCCTTGACCAGCAACGATCCAAGCGTCACAAAAGAAGAACAATTGACCTGCTTTGGGGCAGAACGCACCAGCCAGGAGTGAAAGCAATGGAAACGAGGGCCCTAGGGAGATGGTGGAACCCAACCAACATTATTCCGATGGGTCGAAGAACAAAGGGCGGCAGCATTGAACCTTAAGAAGCACGTCCATGGTAGTAATCAGGGAAGACTGCAGTGAAACGGCCCAGTAATAGTCCCAGCATGAGGATCCAGGCCCAGCCAATGAGAAGGGTGCGGATGAGGACAGCCCAGGAAGGACGTTCAGCAGCCAAAAAACGAAACCGAGAGGAAAAGGACACAGGCCCCAGCCAGTATGGCCAGACACAGTCCCAAAACTTCAGCCGCAGCGTTGTGGCAACACACTCCCGCAGGTAAGTACACTTACAGAAATCCCAGCAGACGTCAGCATAATTAAGAAAGGGTTAGGTTTCCCCTAGGCATACCCAAGCATTTGTTGGCAGGCCTTTGCTAGCCATTCCATCACACACTGGTGCACCCATACACAAGTTATAGTGGCTAGCCAATCGTCCAACGCCCAGGTCCTCCCATAAGGTATCTGTTTTGGCCTTTTTAGGGTTAGGGACTGTTCTAAATCAGTTCACACCAGAACTGACCATGCAGAGTTGGGCTCAGAAAATGCCCATGTTTGCATAGCAGCCATTAGGCCTGCGTCATGGCTTCCCAAATCAAAGGAAAGGCCTAAAAAATAAATGGCCAGGAGTTGGACTGACTTGAAAAAAAATGCATTAGTGCCCCAATGGCTACCAAAACTTTACAATGGGCTACTGAAGCCCAGGTAGCACCCCGAAGCCAAAATTCAATTACAGCTGCTGCCAGTCAGTCTTCTCACCAAAATCATACCCAATTTAGGGTAATAAAATCACCCTATTGCCAAAATTGGCTGCCTAATTGGTAGCCCCCTTGTCCTAGAAGCCATACGGGCTACCATAGGACCGTATACTAAAATAAAGGACTGCAGTGGCAAGTCCCTCTGACCACAAAAATAAGTCAGCGATCCCAGTAAAGAAGTAAAGAAGGGGGGCACAACGTTTAGGGGTCCCATAAAATGAGAGCAGCAAAACCACCAAAAGTGGAATTCTTCCCTAACACTTCACTTTGGTGAAAGTAGGACCTCAGCGATAGAACAAACCGTGGGCGATGCAATATACTTGAACCAAATGCATGGCTAAACAGGAGTCCAGTGAAGGTGTCTAGTTACAGGAGAGATATGGCCCCAACACCCAGGCATGTTAAGAGTCTAGCTGCTGCATTTTGTTCGATCGTAAGTCACCTAATTCAAAATGCTGGGTGGCCCAGGTAGAAAGAATGGCCATACACCAATCTGGAAGAGCTAGTTGCGCTGATTACAGTGGACTTGCAATGTGAGGGTAAAAAATTGTCAAACCTTCTACAAGATGCGAAGATGGTAATAGCAGACACTGCAGACTGAGTTAATCTGAGGAGCAAGAGACTATGAGCTATCTAACTTGAAGCCCAGATTTTTGACTGAGGGCACCAGGGACAGCTGAATTCCTGTTGAAGGCCACAATGATGCTGGATATGCTCCCTCCATCAACTAATCTGCATACATCATCCAGTACTGCACCCATTGAGAAACACACATCGCCTTGGTAGGTAACCAGCAGTTCAAATGATGTGATGAATTGCTCCCCTCCACTCTTTTTAAGTACTACCACTCAGGGGTGTTGCTAGGTCTGGAAAGATTCCGGGACTATGCTAATGTCGGGACTGCCGGGACTCGGGGCTAGCAAACCTTTTGGTTGCATCCATTGAGCTTCTATCCAGGGCTACAACCAAAAGACCAGGGGCTATAGTCCCTTCAGCCCCCCCAGCAATGCTTCTGCGTGGGTACCACTCTTCTGCATAGGCCTTCCCTTTGCTTGGTCTCCACACCCACTTCGTGGAACCTTCTATCCCCACACTCCCAAGTGTCCCAAACCTAGCTGGCTATGTCTGTGTAAAATGTATCTGCTGGTGGGCTACCACACAGAAAGCCCCTTGGAAAGATGGAAACCTTACGATGCACATGGTTAAACAGATCCAACCTTTCCATCTCGCCTTAGGCAGCACACAGAACGCAGTTTCCTTATAATACAGAACGTATGTACTGCAATGAGTTGGATGAACTCCCCATGTTACCATGTGAGGGGGCGAGTCACTTGAGGCTGGTTTTGTCTGGCCACTGGCCAAGGTGCCTACTCTAGGGTGGAATTTGTGGGATCCCGTATGTTTCCCCTCCCCCACCAAGATATGGTACTCCTCCATCCAGGGTGTTTGAGGATCCTGAAAACAGGACATTCAAAGCTCTAACATCAGGGTGATTTGATAGCTCCAAAGGCCTGTTATCAGGGACCTGGGAAATGCCATTTTCACAAGCCTCAAAAAATAATTCTTTGGAAACAAATTGGTCAGAAACCATGCTTCAAGTCAACAATAAACGCCCCATGTTCAGCCCCATGGGGGGAGAGACTGAGTGTGGGGAGCGTATGAATGTATGGAACATATGAGTGTGGGAGTGTATGAGTGTGAGTAGCGGATGAGTCTGGAAAGCGGATGGGTCTGGAGAGCGTACGGGTTTGGAGAGCGGATGGCTGAGTGTGGGAAATGGCTGAGTGTGGGGAATGGCTGAGTGTGGGGAATGGCTGAGTGTGGGGAATGGCTGAGTGTGGGGAATGGCTGAGTGTGGGGAATGGCTGAGTGTGGGGAATGGTTGAGTGTGGGGAATGGCTGAGTGTGGGGAATGGCTGAGTGTGGGGAATGGCTGAGTGTGGGGAATGGATGAGTGTGGGGAATGGCTGAATGTGGGGAATGGCTGAATGTGAGGAATGGCTGAGTGTGGGGAATGGCTGAGTGTGGGGAATGGCTGAGTGTGGGGAATGGCCGAGTGTGAGGAATGGCCGAGTGTGAGGAATGGCCGAGTGTGGGGAATGGCCGAGTGTGGGGAATAGCCGAGTGTGAGGAATAGCCGAGAGTGGGGAATGGCCGAGTGTGGGGAATGGCCGAGTGTGGGGAATGGCCGAGTGTGGGGAATGGCCGAGTGTGGGGAATGGCCGAGTGTGGGGAATGGCCGAGTGTGGGGAATGGCTGAGTGTGGGGAATGGCTGAGTGTGGGGAATGGCTGGGTGTGGGGAATGGCTGAGTGTGGGGAATGGCTGAGTGGGGGGAATGGCTGAGTGGGGGGAATGGCTGAGTGGGGGGAATGGCTGAGTGGGGGGAATGGCTGAGTGGGGGGAATGGCTGAATGGGGGGAATGGCTGAGTGGGGGGAATGGCTGAGTGAGGGGTATGGCTGAGTATATGGGAATGGCTGATTATGTGGGAATGGCTGAGTATGTGGGAATGGCTGAGTATGTGGGAATGGCTGAGTGTGTGGGAATGGCTGAGTGTGGGGAATGGCTGAGTGTGGGGAATAGCTGAGTGTGGGGAATAGCTGAGTATGTGGGAATGGCTGAGTGTGGGGAATGGCTGAGTGTGGGGAATGGCGGAATGTAGGAATTGGCTGAGTGTAGGGAATAGCTGAGTGTGAGGAACGTACATAATATGCATTGATATGCGGGAACATTCGAATGAACATATATCATACCACACCTCACGCCTACTCTCCTCTTTACACCATCACTCAAATAGAACACAGGGATACTATGACACCATTCGGTATAACTGTTCTCATATCAACATCTCCCGCTCACTCCCCATCACTCTAAGTAACCACCGCTGGTTTAACACCCCCAGCCAGGCGTTTCTCCTCAGGCCTAACGCAGCCACTCTCGAGCTGGATTAATTCTGCCAGAGCGTACACATTCTCCTGACCTCTCAACCACCACACCTACCGCTAAGAAGCAGCTACCACAATAACCCGCACCAGCTGCACACATACTCTGTGCGCACACGCACCTTTTGTCTCTCTTCACCCTCTCTACTGACTCGAACCTCGGTTCCCAAGGGCGTTCAACCTACCAGCGCCTTCAGACCATACCAATGGTATATAAGGCGCTATATAAATGCAAAATACAATACAATACAATACAACCCAAGCATGAAATTTGCAGATAAAACTGGTAAAGGTTCAGGAACGTACTTGATTTTCAAGGCTGGGAAATTAAGAGACCACAACACAGGATTTCAGAAGGATCCTTCGCGGAAGAGCGCTGATTATTCCCCCACAATCTTGGAACATCAGCTACCAGTAAGCATGCTAGAAAGGACTTCCAAGAGGCGGCAACTTACACAGAGAACATTCTTTCATATGTGTCTCTCCTAAACAAAACGCACCATTCCACAACAAATAATACAAAATAAAAAAATATAAACTTCTTCATGGCTGAAAACAGTAATCAGTGTTGCGAGGGCTAGCGGGATGTACAAACAAGTGAACTCGAGTTTGCTTTAGTATTTTTATATACAAAGTGCACAGAAAGCCCAACGTCCCAAATGAAAGGTTCCATGTAATAATGTCGCTGTGAAAAAGTCATCAGGTTCTGGTGACTTTTTCCTGGCTACTAAAATTCTTTCCCAAAATATTCTAAGAGGTCTAATTATATATTATTACCTCCAGTCCAAGGATATTTGTGGAATGTGTTTGATAGACTGGAGGGTGCATCCATTTTTAAAAAAAAGTCGTCAACCTGACAACTTTTTTCATGGCGACATTAGTAGCTGATACCAAATGAAGGGCATTCTCGGGATAGCCCAGGAAAATGAAAAGCAACTAAGTCTCTCACCCTCTCATCCCAGGGTGTTCACTGTTCCTTAGCCATCTGCCTAGTTGTGGGCTTTCCTCAGTCCCGTACCTATGAATAGCTAGAAAAATAGCCTCCTCCAAGATGGAGTCTGGGTCATCTCCTGGGTCCCCTGGTTGATGCACTGCTGTGTTGCTTCGACCAACCTCAGGTAGTACCCACGCTGGTCAGGTCTGTAAATTGGAGCTAGAAGTGTTTGCTACCTTCTTATACAGACTCGGGTCCCATTTCAGCATTGCTGAATGCTCCATCCGTTTTCCTTGCTTCTAGAGACCTGACTACCATGTGCTCCCTACACGGGTCTCCTGCTTCTTCCTGCCACTTTCACCTGACACTTTTCCTGACCTTGTTGCTGACTCCTTCATCTGTCCCCAACCCATTCCTGCTTCTCTGCACCTCCTACAGATGTTATTTCCTCCATCAGACTCCCACTGCTTCTTTCTGTTGCTGCAACCTGATCCAGCGCCACACCACCTACTGCCTCCTTCAACCCCACTCCAGGTTTTACCACCTCCCTCCTTTCTTCTGATCTAACTCCCTTATTCCACTCCAGTCCAGGTTCTACCTATTTCCCCTGTCCTCTGACATTACTCCACCCTTCCACTCCCTTACAGATTTTTACATCCTCCCTCCTTTCATGTAATGTTTCCTCCAATGCTCTCACCACCTCCTTCTGACACCAGCTCCTCCAACTTCTCGCCACCTTATTCTCCCCCTCCTGGCTCTTTCTCCCCCTTCACTTCTGCCACCCTCCACTGACCTAGTAATGCACTCCAAAGTCCTTCAAATGCCAACCACGACCTGCTCCAGCAACCCACACTACCAGGTTGGGCTATCTGACTTACATAGGGCTCCTCCTCTTTCCCTTCGGTAGAGCTTCCCCTAAGGGCCTGCACCTGTGAATGGTTATGGGGCATGGCTGTCGTTGGCTGTGGTCCTTAACATCCCGCGGGACAGAGTGAAGCTGTGGGGGCCAGCCTAAGTCTATATAGCTCTGGTCCATCAACTTGGAAGCCTCTTGTATATGTAATGGGCCATGGCGAGCTGTCTTCTGCTTGTAAGTAGGGTTTAGTAAGGTAAGGTTATTTTGGCAGGTGTAAGGGTGTTTACTTTGTCTTGTCTATATCACTAATATGCTTTACATTGAGCAGGTGTGTTAGCAGGTACACTGACTTTTTCTGCAGATCCGCAAACCCGAAGAAGCTAGCAAAGCTACAGGGTGCCCCAGAAAGTGTGCCCACTGTGATCCTGGGTCGCAGGAGCCTGGTTAGGCACCTCTTCACACTGATTAGGGACAGGAGAGGGTTGTTCTGTGGGATTGGAATAAGGGAGAGGCCCAATAACATTTGGTCCACATTGGGGTTGTACATGGTCGTGTGACTGTGACAGAACCCTGCCAAATGATCCCGACATAGGGGGAGCTCCTCCCCAATCAACCTCAAGGTGTGGGAAGGCCCTCAGCCCCAAGGGTCACTCTCCTAACTGTCCGCTGAGCAAGGCAGAGGACTTCATCCTGATATGTATACATTACCAAAACACCAACCCCTTCCACGGACTGTTAAATAAACTACATGAAATTGGATGATTCCCAAAATAGTATGTACACAACAACCAATCAAAGCATCACAAAACAGAACAATAGTAATGTAATGTAAGTGGTCTTGTATAGTACCAACCTGCCACTATTGGTGACCTTGCTGTGCTTGGCTCTGAAAGAAAAAAGGGTTTGGGGTTCATTAGTGGGAGAGGGGAAGAGGCAGATTCGAAACCTGTGGTGTGGTGTGGTGTGGATGCAGGTCAGAAGTACCCAGTTCCTGCATGACAATCTGCTTTCTATGGGTTTGGTGGAATAACTTGGGACTATGTTATCCATAGGGAAGAGCCCAAGATCTGATAGACTACAGCTCTTCGGGTCTGGTTAGCCGCCGATGTTTGAGAGTGCAGCAGGGCTTAAGAGGTGAGCTTAGTTGTGTCTCTGTTAGTGTTGATGGGCTAATGGCTTGGCCTGCTGTGGCCGTCAGGGTTTTTTTTTGTGTAGTGTAACGTGGTAGAAGATCTTAAGGGGGAGGCAGTTAGTCGGGGGAAGGTGGGAGTAGGCCTTACAAGTCAATCCAACCTGTAACCCTGCATTTCTATCCCAGGCCATTTGCAGACAGGTCCCATTTCTCTACCGCCCAATGCCACTCTCTCTCTTTCTCTCTCTCTGTCTCTCCCTATCCCCCTCTCTCTCCCTCTCTCATATAGATACACTGTACGCCTGGGGAACAAAACAAGCATCTGTGAGTTGGCAGAAGAATGAAAGGGGGGGCGGAAACTCTGATATTATCATAACCTGCAAAGGCTTATGGGAGGGAAGAAGCCATGGTTCAGTGAAAGGGCAGCTTGAAATTTAAGGACTGCAGTCAGCCATTTCATCTTCCTTAGGATGATGGTTAGCAGCCTAAGAGATGCTGCAAACGTCACTCTAACATGCTCGGTTACTACGCTCAGTAGCCTGTTGGGACTTTTGCCCATCAGGGGATGGCCCATCGAGGCATGGCAAGCCATTTATCAGGTGTACATCAGGCATTGGTTGGGGGCAGGGCCAAAATCCTGATTAATTTCTCCCACAGCTCTACACTTCCGTCTCCCACAAACCCCAAACTCTTCTCACACAATCCAACAATGAAATCCCCATCTCCACTGCCACCAACAGACACAAGTCACCAGGTATGACGTGGAGCCAGGCCTACGGTATCAGAGTGTTGCTGCAACCCTACAGCGTGCATGTAATTATTACCTTGGATCTGCAAAAAAATTTGGCATGACAATTCACACACAATTTAGACCACCCTCGCTCAAAAAAAGAGGGGATTATTGGGGACACTATAAAAAGTTGAAGTCTATAAATACTATGAAAGTCAATGTTAAGGATTAACCTATTATTGAACATTAAACCAACATTAACACTAAACATAAAATAAAATAAAACCACCATTACAACCAAAATTGTTGAAAACAGCTCACCCTCACAAAATTGTAAGTTATTCACCGTAGTGACTAACGAACTCCTAGCCCTTAGTCCCCTTTCCTCCGTACTGTACGGGTGTCCCTCGCTAGGGATAGGAGACTGGAAAGAGGTCCTCTTTTTCGTCTCCCATCTCTAGCGAGGGACGCCCGTACAGTATGGAGGAAAGGGGACGGGACGTAGGAATATGCACATTTTAAGAAGTATCAGCACATAAGTATAGCAGTATGTAAAGGAAAATGCAGCGCAGATAGTTTTCTAAAAAATAAACTGATAATGGGAAAACTGCTTCGGTATAGAGCAAGAGAGGCACTGTTCAAAAGAGCTTGTTTTCTTGGATTTCGCCCCTTACTCGTTGCCATGATGGAAAGGGTGCCCCTGTGTGGTACAAATAACTGCGTGTGCACCCTAGAGTCATTTTGCAGCAAAGTGAAAGAGAAATCGCAAACTCTAACCATTTGTAGGGCCTGTAAGTACAATTCCAGAGACTGCGTCGATGCTAAGGACATGCAGAGAAATGCACATGGAAGTTGGAATTTTTCCACATCCAGAAGGATTCAGTAATCCCCCAGAATATTTATTGGAGCTTTCTAACATCATTGAAAAATTGCAGGATTTCATCACTGTGCCATGTCCCTAATATTGTTGGCAGGTGCACTTGTGAACTTTAATCGAAAATAACCTTTAATCCGAAGTTCCATTGTATCTTGAAATATATTTCAGTTAACTGAAATAACATCAACGGTTTTCGCAGGTGTTTTAGCAAAAATTGACAAGTTTGTGTATTTTGGTTAAAACGCCCGGGTTTGCATTTTTTTTTTTTCATGAATGCAAACCTCCTATAACCTGGAGGGTCTGCATGATAATGCATCTCTGTGTGCGTTTCACTAACACGCTCACTCCCTCCCCCAGCACTCCCTTTTCTGGTTGTCCCCTCGCCTCCACCCACTGCATGCCTGCCATGTTTGGTCAATCAAAACCTCCCCTGCTATCCTCTATCCTAATCTTCCTATCCTATTCAGAACACATTGGGCCTCATTACAAGGTTGCGGGTAAGCTTGCAGGTATCGTTGTTACCGGACCGTCAAACTACGAGGTCTGCTCACGGGTGCCTGTCAGCCTGGCAGATCCGACCTGCCGGGTGGAGCGGCACCCACAAGCAGACCTACACTGTAGCGCCGACACCGTTAACGGTCCCGGCGCCATCGGCCTCCCCATTCCCATTGAGCCCTTGGGAACGGGGACTAATAAATACCGGCACACGGCAATGGGCAATTACCGGGTCCGGCGGGGCTGGAATGCCCCGGTAATTGCCCATTGCTGGGGCATTTTCACCTCCTCCCTTTTGAACTTTGTAAGGTACTTTAAGGCCCTCTGGTAGGGCTAGCGCTGTATAAAAGTGTATATAAAATAAAATTAATTATTGCAGTCACCCCTTCCCCGTATATACCTTAAGGGTAGGGAGTGACATCAAACTCAGGTCAGTAGTGCCCAACAAGATATGGGTACCCAGTAATCAAATGGTTAAACAAACCACGTCACATATTTGAACAGAGTTCAGCACAACTTTCTTCTCGACTGTAGAGAGAACTGTTTTTCGCTGTGGATTACTTGTAAAGTTACTGTCAGGAGAGTGTTTTACAAGGGCTACCTCAACCAAATAGACTTTTATATATCAAATTAAGCGACCCCATTCCGGCTTCTATTAAATTCCATTTGTGTGGCCGTGTTTTGTTGCAACTGACACTGGTTGCCACACTCACACGCCCGCCTCGTGCCAAAACAAGCCCTGTTTGCTGCACCCACACACAATGTGAACAAAACGCAGTTCAATGATGTGAAATAAATCAGAAATGTTCATGTTTACATTTCATTAGCGACGGAAGGCCGTGCTACACTCAGCCAACCCAACAAGGCGTATTCTCGCGTGACGCACGCTTCTGTCTGGGCCGGCAAGAGAGGGCGACATTGTGGGGGAAAAACTGATCTGCCGCACCTATAAACCTTGGATTCACCCACGATACCAGTTGCAGCAGCCGGATTAAACCGTTAACTTGAGTTTTTATGGATGTTTGCTACCATCGTCAAAGCAAATGGCCACCCGGGTTATGAGCGCCCAGGTCCCGCGCCAAAGCATGGAAAAACACAGACGTCTGTGGCTCGACTTCCTGGCAATTGCTTGCACAGATGGGGTGACTCAGCTGGAGAGGAGAACGGGGGGGGGGCGAGGAGAAGAAGAGGCTCTGTCACTTCCTCCGGCGGAGGAGGAAGCGGGAGTTCCTGCCTCCCCCTGTGCCCTCTGTACCATTTATGAAAGGGCCTGCGATGCGATGGACTGCGCGCCGGGGACAGAGCCTCCTTATAAATCATCGGCGCGTATACTGCCGTCCAGCTCGCCAGAATCCAGGTCCGGTGAAAGGAGGCCTTCACCGCTGAAAGGGTTAAAAGGCAGCAGATCAACAGCTGGCCTCTTAATTGGACCTTTTTTTTTGTAGCTGCTAGGGCGCGCGGATGCAGGTGTAGTTTGCATACCCCGTTTCCGGGAGGTTAACACACAAGAGAGAAAGAAAGGGCCGGCCGTGCTGCTCATAGCCCACTTGGTATGAACTAAGACAAAGGCCGTGCCTCATTAGGGCGAGCGCAGGGATACGGGGATTACTCGGGCCTTGTGGAAATCCTAGGCTGTTGAGTGCATGGGTCATTTGCTCTGGCCAAAGAAAGTTTCCTATGCTTTAAAGCCCGGATGCCCCTCCCCCCACTCCTCTTTCTGGTACAGACAAGTTTAGCAGTGTGTCCCTCAGCAGGCTCAGACTTGCCTATAGGCCCACGGCCGAACCAAAAACCCCAAATACTGTTGTGGGCTGGTATTTTGGGCCACGGTGAGCCACTTTTTTGGCCAATTTGTGCCACTTTGATAAGTTACTTCACTATGAGACTAATAGTTTTGACCAGTGTTGCTGAATACATATTCTTTAAAATGCAAGATTTGCATTACATTTTTTTTTAATCTTCCCCTTCGGTACTATTCAAAGTGTCACAAAAGGAATGAATTGTCATTTACAACTGTGGGCCACTTTTTCATTGGTGCCCAAGACAATTGTATGGGTTCCATGTGTTAAAATCGCTGCAAAAATGGCTGTGCTTTCAAAATATTGCAGCAAAAAGGCTGTGGTTTTGTCGCCGCAATCCATGTAAAGGATGAGGGAGGTCACCCCCGCAACCCCTGGACCCATTATACCATTTTAGGGGAGCGGGGGACACCCCCGCAACACCCGCTCGCCTTAAATGGGATACTGGGGTACACCTTTACTGGGTCAAACCTCATACATTTTTGTATATGTGACATTTGTGCCACGATTTTATCACTGCATACCATTGTATGGCCCAGTCCGGCCCAGGGGCCCTCAGTATAGCACTACGTATGCTGCGGTGTAGAGCATGGCCTAGTCAAAGGAATCAACCCCCTTTGTTTCAATGTTTTCACAATGCGAACATGCTGCCTTCCGTTGCTTCCAAGCGCTTTGAGACACTGCAGCATGCAGGAAGGGCAGCAAATGGCAGGCTTGGGAGAGCTGTAATCAACAACGTAAGCCTCAGAGTGCTGCCATGGGCTATTGCAGTGGTCTTCAAACTTTTTTGGCGTGGCCCTCCCCCCCGAGCAAAATTTCGGCCGGCCTGTCCCTCCCCCCAAAAATGCCGAATGGACAGTATGTATTGCACGCTGTCACCGCACCCTACGCCCAGTATAGTCACGACTTATAAAACATGATTTGAGAGCTCTGTGTTGGCAGATTTTTAAGAAACAGATGTGTGCATGAAGGCATGATATTAGGTGTGTGACAAGGCTAGGACCATGCCTTTGTCAACACAGGACAAGAACACCTCTTGAAAGGGGGTGGGTGACCGAGGAGGATGTCCACAACCAGTCCTACCCTTGAGAATGGGGGCACTTTAAAGGGATCCAATTCCACCCCCCTTGTGCCATAGTAATGTGGTGCAGTACACCTTTGTCTCAGACCATGCTTCATGACCAAAGTGCTCGCCCAACTCTTTCTGTTTCTTTCAGAGGCAGCAGAGTCAAAGCTATACCAAAGCTTCAACAGATGAATACAGAACACACTCTAACACCATCTGGATCAGTGAGACTGTGTGAGACCCGTGCCCATGCAAGCTTCATCCCTTCAGCGCCTCAATGCCTTTGGGCTGTAGTGCGCTATACAAATTCAAATAAATAAAATAAATAAACCATCTGGAGTGCTACAATTCCAGCATCCCAAACCGGCAAAGAGAGAGAGAGAGAGAGAGAGAGAGAGAGAGAAAATACTGGCCAAGCATTCATTGAGCATCGGCAAGCCGCACCTCACAGAACACCCCGGTGATGCTACGCGTACAGCACCATTGGCATACCTGCCACTAGATCAACAGGGACTAAACAAAAGGGGCACTGACCCCATATCCAATGAACTTATAGTAAGGGTGCCAAAGATTAGGCCCCTTAACACATACTGGAACAGTTGGCCTCCCGGGGTGCCATCAATACTTTGCAGCAGGCCCATGCTGAGAAAGTGGCCAGGGCATAGCCCCTTTATATGGGCTCCTGTTGCACATGCATGCCCCGCCTGGAGAAGAAAGCAACAAATTGGCCAGGGGCAGCTGTCCAATCCTGGGAGTAGGAGGGGGATTTAAGCCCAGGATAGAAGGCAAGAAGTGTGGTTGTTGCAGCAAGATCAGAGGAGGAGAAGGCAGTAGACCAAGAGACCAGCAGGAGAAAGGAGAACAAAGCGCATTGTGGAGGATACTATTTAAGGAGCAGAGGTATTGATTTAGTAAGGGCGAAGATACTGCTGTGTAAATGTGCATGTTTGTGTGGCAAGTGTATTTCAAGAGAGTTGTGTAAGGAGTAATTTGGAAGTGGATAGCAGTGAGTGGAAGGAGGGTGTTTAAGCAGAAGGTAGGAAGAGACCAGTGGGTGGAGGAGCGTAGTAGTGGGAGGTGGGTAGTAGTAACGATTTGGAGGGAGGAGTATTGGTTTGGATGGAGGAGTAATGGTTTGAGAGAGGAGTAGTGGATAGAGGAAAGAGTGTAAACGACTAAGGGCGGAGGCTAATCCTAGCGGGTGTGAAGCATTGACAGGATAGAGAATTGTGTGGGAGGGGAAAAGAGGAGGGGGTGGAGCAGTGAGAGTAGACAGGAGAAAGGTGGTAGTGGGCATATTGCAGAAACCCTGAATCCAACCGAGTAATTGTGAGGCACTCCCCCAAATCCATTTAGCACACTAGCAACTGAATAGTGCAGGGACAGTTAGACAGTCCCTTAGGGATTTTAGGCAGCTGGCGGCATTTAGGGAAGCATCTGCAGTATAAGACAGTAAATTATGCAGTAGCACTGACAGGGGTTACAGACACCTGGGCTAGGGAGGAGGGTCATAACAAGACGAGAGAGCGGGTGATGGCCCTAGGACGCACAAGGAAAGAAATAAACACCCTTAAACTATCTTTAAGACTCTGAGTGATTTCTGTGATATCTGTGACATGTAATAAAAAGGGATTGTGTTTTTCTGCCTTTCTTTCTTTAGGAGGCATATGCATGTTCAGATTCACCAGTTGCTTTCCAAACATTTTATTATTCTGTGCCAGAAAATATAACATTCATTTGCTTGAACTCCTTCTGTGATCTTCACACAATCAAAAACATGAATATTGTTTAGTCAGTACTCACTATGAGGCAGTGCATTTTATTTCTTTGCCTGGGAGCATGTATTCTGATGGGTGTGAACGTTTGAATCATTCACACTGCAATTGGTGCAACTGGTTTCAAGGCACCCACACCCCCATCAAGCAATCTAAAATTCTAAAACCACAGATTGAACCCCCTTTCCTTTTTTGTACAAATTGAAACCCCTTTCCTTTTTTGTAGGACTTACAATGTTGTATCACATCACACAGAAATAAGCTGAATGTAAATGACTACAAACAAGTGCACTTATTACATTTTCTTTTGTGCGTCTTGAAAATGCAGTCGTAAAATTTAGAGGATATCATTTGTTTTGCTCACTTAATGATTTAGGAAAATGGAAGAACGCATTTGGTTGAAATGTGTCTTTTAACTAGTTAGTAGTAGTCAATAGCCTAGAATAGTTCAAACTTTACCATGGCCGGGCTCTCATGTATGTTATGGAGGTCCGCCATGGCAAGAAATCCTGGCTACACCAAGTTCTTGTGTTCATTTTTAAAGTGGAGGTCTAATGGTTTTATTAGAGCATGTTCTGACATGTCATTTTCCGCAGGGTATCAAAACAAATAACCTTTCGATAAGGTTTTGTAGCATATCTTGTGTCTCTCGTGGGGGTTGGCCCAGACAGAAAAAAACGAGTTAGGCGTCTGGCTTATAGCGAAATAGGAAACCACTTGATGCTAAAAAAAATCAGATCAGACGATGGCAGTAATGTGTTTATATCTGGTTTCCGTTCCTGGCTGGCCACAAAATGGATTCTGGTGAGTCTGCGGCAGGGTCAATTCCGTGCTATTCCTTTCTGGGTTATTGCGCATTTTGCCCAGGGTTGCCCTACAAAGGCACTCGTGTAACAATGCTGAACATGCTGAATCGGAAATGTTACCAACACTTTAAGATTTACAAACTTAAGAGAGGACCTACTATTTAAAGAGCACTTGTGTGAAAATAATATTTCCGCGTGAACCTAAGAATGTACCTAGAACAAGGCCGTGTTCTTCGGGCACAGAAGACCTGGGCCAGTAGCACGCTCCAGGCGGTGAGACAGGTTAAAAGGTCATCCTGGCTAAACATTGTTAACCAAGAGCACTGTTAGACAGCACATTATCAGATACAGGCAGCAGGCGGTGACACGTTGTATTACACGTGTACGCGTGCTACACAAATGCATGTCTTCTGTGTTGTGTTCGGGCTGCAACCTGGTTGGTACCGACATAACCTGTTTGTATGCTAAGGCAGCTCGAAAGAAATTAAGAATATGGGAAAAAGTCTGCCTTTTTGCACCTTTTGAACAAAATCCCCATATAAGAACTACAAATACTTTGAAGTGAGGCCTGATGCAAATCTACTGATCAGACTCAAGAAGTACAAGAGATCTGTGGTGCGGGTCCCTGCGGCGCACAGCTCTGTGGCACGTTTCCCTGTGGCGCACAGCTCTGTGGTGCGGTTCCCTGGGGTTCACAGCTCTGTGGCGCGGTTCCCTGCTACACACAGCTCTGTGGCACGTTTCCCTGTGGCGCACAGCTCTGTGGTGTGGTTCCCTGGGGTTCACAGCTCTGTGGCGCGGTTCCCTGCGACGCACAGCTCTGTGGCGCCCTTGCCTGTGGTGCACAACGCGTGCAAAGCCTGCTGCTATACTGCAGAAGCAGCTAAAATGATTGCGTATCACGAGTATGCATTTCTCCTACACGGCGGTTCAAGAAAAACACCACAGGCCTCATCATGAGTTAGGCAGTAATCCATTGGTAAATCTGTGTAATTACTGCCAAACTGAATTACGGTCGCTGCCACTTGGTCACTGCTACTTGGTTAGGGTGACCAGATTTAAAAAGTAAAAAATCCAGACAGGGCAACTAATATAAACGTAGGACTAACTCTTGAAAGTGGCTGACAAGACACTACACTTCATTAGCGTTTGAAGGAGAAGGGGGTTGTGTAAGTACTATTGTTCAAATACACACATTATCGTGGCCCCAACGTCCCAAAGGAAATTCCATCGAAACAGGAGAAGCCTGCTAGACCTGAGTCTCCAGGAGACCCGGGCAAAGACTCAGGGGACCAAGTGGAATGTTTAGAACTATCCAGTGACTCTGGCACGCTAGGGGGAGCGGTAGCCAATGAGCCCCTGCAAAAAAACAGATCACGAAGGAGTGGAAGCCCATTCCCTGAAAGTGTAAATCCCCTGAGGCTACACAGTCAACAAGCACTTTGGGTACCCTTAAAGCCGAAGAAAGTCGATGGAACCATATAGAACAGCCATCTCCCAACGTCCAGCACCTTCTCCACTCTGGATCGACTCACCGTCAAAAGGTAGACACCATCTCTCCACAGACCAAAACCAGGGGGCAATTCCGACAAAGAAACCTGACATGCTATCGATTATGTCGGCTGTAACAATAGCGTTAGCACCATTCATTAAACTGTACGAAGGGTGACACCCTGAAGGACTATACATCGATTCAGGCCACGATGTCTGTCAAGTTGACCTTCTTGGAAGCCTACATCATGGCCCTGGAAAATAAAGAAAAAAGACAGTTGGGGATACAAGAACCGTAACCCCAGCTTACTTCAAACACACAGGTTCACCTTACCACCTCGGTGACCACTAAAGAGACAGGGTGCCAAACATCCACCATGATCGACTTAACACAGATTACTAAAGAAAAACCTCCCCCAAGACACGAGAAGAAAACCTCGGGGAAATTTGAGAGACCTACAAATTCGAAAGTACTGGAACCAGTTCTCATTCTAAATCGACCCCGAAAGAACCTTCCCAAAGAAACAAGAAAAACAACGAACCGTGTCCAGATAGGGGGCAGGATATGTGCATTAGAAGAAACAATAACGGTGGAACCAATTTCACCGGTATCACGTTCACCGAAAATAATCAACAAATTCCTGAAGAGTGATGAGCTGATGAACATGAGTGTGCACCTTGAGGACATTCAGTCCTCAGAACAAAGGGCAGTAAACGAGCATAGGTCACCCAAAGAACAAGCAAGACAGACCAACTGCCCGACCCGGAAAAATGAGCGGAAGGAAGAAAAAGGTAACTACTCTCGTGTAGACAAGGAAAGTGATCTAAAAGGGAGTAGCTCAAGAAACAACACGCCGGGTCTTCATGCGGAACAATCGGGACTCAGAGGGGTTCAAGAGAGTACGAACCTAAGAGAAAACGCAGGGAAAACACGAGACAACAACACGAGAGACCTCTAAAGTCACCTTTGTTGTACATAGATAACAACAAGAGCAGCAAAACTCACAGAGGGGCATCTAATTACCGGAACCTCCACAACAGTCCCGTAAAAACTCATTACATAACAAAAACAGCAATCTACAATAAAGTCAACAAGAAAAAAGACTCAACTAGGTAGATCCTAAAGTTGGAACAAATTAAGGGAAATGACGACAAAGTTATCTTAAATCGAGCTCGGTTTTAGCCCTATTCAGTTATATTCCGAATTTACGACGGATACAAACAGACGATTTACTCATCGTGGACCCTAGACAAAGAAAAAAGAAAGCACTAGCCCACCTGTACATCGCCTCATCAACAGTGCAAGGCCAATTAAGAGATGAAACTAAAAGCCTTTTGAAAATGGGCTACGACCTGACTGAATCTACTAGAAAGGTGAATTCGAAACCAGGGGCAAACCCAGTCAACGGTACGGCAGAAACAGGTCAACCTCAAGCAACCGCCCAATATATACACACTAATGAAAGAGGAGAGGAAATCCAAAGTGAACACAGCACATGAAACAAGATAAGCAGTGTTCCCAGAACTACAAAAGAACGACGCAGATCTACACACTCAAGGTCTCGATCGAAAGGACGAAGTAGACGGGCCCAGCCAGCTCTGGATAATAACAGGCTGATCATGGCAAAAAGCACCAAAAGGGCACCCTCTTCGGACAAACAAAAAACCAGTAGAACAATACTCCAAGCGAAAAGTGAGAAATTGGCCACTGGAGATAATGTTGGTAAGAAATGTTCAACACAAAGCCTGCGGTCCTGACTACCGAAAGTCCTGTCAACACAACAAAAAAGATAGCAATTCTCGAGTTCCGAGCATAGCAAACAACTGAACACAACCCCAGATAAATTAATGAAGCAAATCATGCTATGCTCGTGGAATACAAGAGGCCATGGACATTTGACAGCTACAAGTGACATCAAACTGGGTGACTACGAAGTCCTTTGTATACAAGAGACTTGGTTGACAGAGCTTCCTACACTAGATGGCTATGAAATCTTTCTATCGCCAGCAAAAAAGGGCCCCTTCGGTCACCCCTCATCTGGAATATTGACGGCTATACGTCATGGCTGTGGAATATCGCCAGCTGAATTGCTAACATGCAATCAAGCCTTGCTGAGGATTAAGACAGTATGGATAATTACAGAAAACAATGGAGCCAAAGATACAAAGACAGTGATAGTCATCATGAACATATACTGGAACCCAGCAACAAATGAAACTTGCAAGTTTCTTGGCATGATTGAAAACGCTATTGATGAGGCGACAGCAGTACATTTGGCCTCGCATGCACTGATATGTGGAGACATCAACTCAAGTTGCAAACGGAGAACCGAGACGGCCCTTTTAAGCAAAAAGGTTTTGGCAGCAGACCTAAGTGGAGTAGCATGGACTAACCTAATGTTATCACAGGAGTTCCATAATATAGATGAGGTTCTATCAAATGTAAAGACCTTGCCGATGTGGGAGCGAAAAATCATCAAGCGCCACGATTGATTATATATTTGTAACGCGCCAACTAGCACAAACAATAACTTCATTTGAGGTGACACGCTCGGTTGCCAGTGACCATAATCTGCTGTGCATTACTTGGCCAGTAAAGCTCATCACACCCACGAAATCTATCTCGCATCTGGAGACAAATAACCAAGGATCTAGATTGAAGATGTCGGCGTGGCAATAAGCGATCTGAAGACCAAATATTTGGCACAAAATCATTCGGAAGCTTCAAGACAGATCGCCTATTTACTGCTACTTTTGATATACAAAAAGAAGCAGGCCAAACAAAATTGCGTAGACCACAAAAACACGTATACAATAACATTTTGGTGGAAAAAAGAAAAGAACTAAGAAAAATAAAAAGAGAAGCCAAACTCTCAGGCCCTGTAAGGACAAACCCAGCAGTGATAGAAGCCTTGCAGAGATACAAATCTTTGCTCATGCTATGGAAACTGGTATGGCGTTCGGGGTTTCCGTGTCATGTGACACGCTCTCCCAGGTCACGTGTTAGCAGCCTTATAAGCCACCGAGTTACAGATTGCGGTGCTTCTGATTAGGTGTTCTTACGGTTTTGGAATTTGTTGTGTACTGCTTTTGACCACGGATTACGCTACCTACGACTGCCTCTACTGTCTAGCCTTTGTCTGTCCTTGTTTTTCCCCAGCCAGTTGCCGAACCTTACTGCCACGCTTAACTGGATTGCCTTTTGTCTCCTGAACTGTTGATATTGCTCGCTGGTTGCCAGACTTTGTTTCGTTCTTTGGATTGCTCTCGTTTTGCCCTCGCCCTGCATCTGTGCCTGCAGATTATTCCACTCAACTGAACGGATTTCCGTTCTCCAAGCCTCCTGCCCACATTATCCTCCTGGACTCCGGTGTTTGAGATTATTGAAGGATCTTGCACGTTTCTCCCTGGGGCCAGAACTATATGGACCTTGTTGTGTTTCAATCAAAGTCATCTGCCCCACTGATAAGGCGTCCTCATGCCGTCGGGTCCGGTGGCGCATCGGGGACTAGAGACTTGCCACTCTTGGGTAGGCGTCCTCGTGCCGTCGGGTCAGGTGGCGCATCTGGGACTAGAGACTTGCCACTTTAGGGGAGGCGTCCTCATGCGTCAGGATAGAGCCTTATTTTTTCTCCCCCTCATCTGGTAAAGGTATTCCTACGCATTTCATCCTGGTAAGCCTGCTTCTATCTATTCACCTTTTTTTGTTTTCTTTTCTTGTCACTTTTGGTTACTTGTTAATTGTTATATTACAGCCATAACATCCTACTGAACCTCAAGTGTTACTTTGGCTCATCTGTGGATTCCAGTTTTCCACAGGTTAGTTTGGTGTCTGCTTCTTGTTTCATGTTCCAAGGTTAGCCTTTACTTGTATAGTGATTGTTTATATCCTTCTGCAGGTTTTACTTACTTTTGGTATCTGCCTCGGAGTATTCCTGCACGTCCTGTCCACGCCAACTCGAGACTGAGGTCCATCTTCTGCTTAATAACCTTCCTAGATTGTTCTAGTTTATTACTCATTCTGGAAGGGTATTATTTTTAAGACTCTACGGCTACACTACGGGGTCAACAGCCATAGAAATCTCACAATTGCGTTATACCAGCAAGACGCAGAAGACATTCAAAGAGCCATAAGTGGGAACAAAAGTAGAGAATTTTGGTCTCTCTTGAACTCAACTAGTCCATCAGATGAAGCATGTTGTTTCACCTATGGTGGTAAGGATTACCAACATAGGTGAAACAACATGGGTAAACTTCTTCAGATCTTTGTTTCAGCGCCCAAGAAACAGTCCATATTCGAATCAGTGCCCAACCTTGTCAGAATGGGCCTGCCTTGACGACAAAGTAGAAATTATCCGGATGATTACGACTCTTAAGAACTCTAGAGCACCTGGGCCCGACGGAATCGCAAACATGGACCTAAAGGCCCACCAGGCAGATTGGGCAGATCTTCTTAGTAAAATATTTTGAAGATGTGCTGAGTTAGAATCGATCCCTCCATCATGGAAAGCGGCAACGGTGGTGCCAATTTATAAAAAAGGAAATAAGAGCGATCCGGCCAACTACCAACCAATCGCCCTATTAGACTGCATTGGGAAGGTGTTTGGATCCCTGCTCCTAAACAAATTCAAGACATGGGCAAAAGGGGCCCAGTGCGAGGCCTATTTGCAAACAGGGTTCAAGAAAAACATAGGAACAGCAGCTAACATCTTGACGTTAAATATCCTGAAGAATAAGGTCCTTGAAGGGGGCCCGCAGATATTTATTGTTTTCGCGGATCTCACGCAAGCATTTGATTGTGTGGATAGGTCGCTCCTCTGGAAGAAACTAGCAAGGTGGAATTGCCCTACTTCAATACTGGCACCAATTAAAGCCTTGTATACAGACACAAATATGCGAGTGTGTTTGGACCAACAAGGCTGACTTTCAACAGAAATTCCTACCCGAAGAGGAGTTAAGCAGGGCTGCCTGCTGGCTCCAGCTTTGTTTTTGGCTTTCGTAGGAGACATCAAAGACGCCGACACAGAGGTCCGTTGTTTCCCTCCTAAGATGGGTAAAACCCCCATAAACAGAATTTTGTATGCGGACAACCTGATTCTCCTCAACTACACATCAATAGGTTTGCAACACCAGCTTAGCAACCTACAGAAATATATTACATCTAATAGCCTGGAGATCAATGAAGATAAAACTAAATTTATGATCATGTCCACAGGTACAAAAAGAAAGGAAAATATAAAACTGGGTCTGGAGGAAAATCTGATAGAAAAAGTATGTGAGTTCAGATACCTAGGAGTTATACTTGACAACTCCAAGAATGAGACAGCCATGCAAAAGTTTCTGAAAGAAAAAAAACAGAAAACTAGCGCCCCAAGGGTGTGCAATTGACAAAAAATGTGGCCACTTTTCCTTGATCCCCATGCTAGGTTTCTATAAAATGAAAGTAGTACCAGCTTTGACTTACGGAGCCGACGCGATGCCCAATATATCAACGTCGACATGGCCTCAACTGGAGGTCCTATTCTGGAGAAAGGTGCATGGCCTTCCAAACTGTACCTCGATAGTCTGTATCAGGAAAGAACTAAGTCTGTTATCTCTTGCGGCCACAGTCAAATGCAACACCTTGATGCTGTTCCGAAAATGCCAGCTTTCAGAAAAACTTTCAATCCACAACCTCATCTTGCAAGAAAGCTTGGGATCAAGTTGTAAGATGTTGAATCGGTGGACAAAACAGAACTTGGAAACTTAACAAGAGGTGGCCATGGATGAAGAAGTACTGAAAACCAATCCGGTGAAAGTTCTGAATAAGATCAAAGAGCTTGATTGGATTGTGACAGGAGAATCAGCAGCTGCTAACAAGCTAACGCGACATTTACTGCACAACCCCAGGAAACTGAACGAACTCCAACAGTTCTTACAGCAGTTTCCCTCAAAACAGGCCAGAAATCTCCTAATGACAGCAAGGTTTAACTTATTACATACCAAAGAAATTCTAACCATCCGAGGGCAAGCAGTTACTAACGGATGCCAATTCTGTGACTTGCCAGAAGTGGTAGAGTCCATTCGCCACCTCCTCCTCTCTTGTTCAGGTACTGCAAATATAAGAGCGCACTACTTGAGGCACCTATTCTCGAACTTTGCCTTCAGTGATGAAGACATATGCTGGTCACGAATGATGATGGGAGACAAAACATCGTGGTTATTGGCCACATACAACATTCTGCAATATATAGAAAATTCTCTCCTCTCACTAAATCGGCCGGCGGTCGCTCAAGCACAACAGACAACGTGCCTTAGCGCCTGAATTTCTTTTCTTCTTATACAAAAAAAAAAAAACATTATAATTCATTTATCGCAAACTAACACTATCTTCAGTTGTAAAATGCAGCATTTCTTCTGTGCGAGATTGTGCAATCCTGCCTGCCAGCCATGAAGACGTACCACAAAAAAACGCGACCACTGCAGTTTCCAATGGAAACATAATCTTGAGAACGGGGGACAAAGAGTCAAATACAGGGAGAGTCCCAGCAACACCGGGACGTCTGGTCACCTTATAACTTGGTCCCTTTGGCATTACTGCCCGCACTTAGGTGAAAACTGAATGTTAGCATGCCCGCACTTAGATAAAATTGTGAACATTAGCATGTCCACACTTAGATAGAATTGTTAATGTTAGCCTGCGCCGCATCTGGATGGGACTGTGAATGTTGGCATGCCCACACCTAGATGGAATCCTAAGCATTGGCCTGTGCCGCATCCAGATAGAGTTGTGAGGGTCAACAAGTGCCACACTTGGACAGAACTGTGAATGTTAGCATGCTAAAGGTCAGGCAACCCACTAACCAATATAAACTCAAACTCTGCATAGTTATCTCACTCAAAAACTCACACAACCATCTCTCGCACAACAAGCCGTACGCACTTCACAACACTGCAACAACACATAAGCCGGAGCAACAGCACACGCGGACTGACACCGATCCAATACCCGCATCAAAGCTCAGTATCTGGTGCATACAGAGCTGAAGCTGCCAACAGAACACCACTCCTCTCACTATCCTACTCCCTCTTCACCTTACTAACCCATCCCACCTTATCATTTACAGATCCGCCAGAGCGCCTGGGGACCAATTCCGTTGGTGACGGTGCGCGGTACAAATACCTTTAACATTTAACATTACCACGGAATCACGAGAAGTGATGAGTAAATCCACATTCTTGGAGTCCATACGACTTCATAGGGGGTTTTAATGGATTCATTGCAAGCAGTAATCGACACAGTTAATTCACTGAGTTTTAGGGGTTATTGGAAAGTGGAGGATTTACGCCAACACAATGCTGTGAATGACAATGGTGCGGTAACAAGGCAGTAAAGTGGCAGTAATGCAATTAATAATGCTCATGACAATTGTGACTATCATAGGCCCTCTCCTTTAAGCAGATAGGGTCTCTTTATCACCTCTGACAGCAGTTGTACCACATTTCATAGATAAGGTGGTACGAGGTGACATCAGAGAACCTTCTCCACCCACTACTAAGCGCCAAATCATAATTGTTACTGTATTGAAGTAAAAAAAAATGTTTTTTGGTTCCATTTTAAAAGGTGCATTTCTGCCCAAAATAAGTGACTTTGCTAAAAATCTGCTGGAGGACTTTACCGCAAAGGTCTTCCTCCAAAACATGAATTCGGCAGATGGTAATTCTGGTGCTATTTCTTACCACTAGTTCTGACCTCATAACGAGGCCCTCAGTGGCCCTCATTACGACCCTTGCGGAAATCGGAAAACGATGGCGGAAATGCAATACCGCCATCGAATAGCGCTCGGTGCGACTATGACCCGTCACCGCAAAGTACGAAGCCATTAGCGACACCGTAGTGAACGCCTACGCTAACTGCACCAAGCACGCGCGCGCGCGCCATGCGAAACCGCAAACACCACCATGGCGCAAGGGTACGCCAATTCCGACCCTAGCGGACATGTACCTAACGCCATCAGGCATGGCGTAATGTACCATTCCGCCATGGTGAGAAGTACGGCATCGCGAATCAACCGTAAACGGCCCCACTGAGTGCCTGTACACCGCTCCCTGCCCACAAAGTACAACTCCCCGTAGGTGCAATGAAGTCACAATGCAACCATTGAAATGTACAAGTCACCCATGCATGGCAACGAACAAAAGAAACACAAGAGGGGCCAATGGGAGCTGCATGGCACAGATGGCACGAATACAGAAGCCATCCCAATGGACATGACCACAGTCCCCTACCAAGAAACGCACGCAAACACAGGCACCTGTGACCAGCAATATTCCTAGAATCACATCATTCCACCAGTCCACCTGGCTGACGGGCATCTGTTACACAAAACCCAATCCCCCGCCCCTGAGCATGACAACATTCAAACTGTCATATTGGCAGCCCCCATCCCTGACCTCACGGGCTTAGTAGGCAAACGCGCCCAGTACAGTACCACGCAACTAAACTCCGAAGCTGGAACCCAATGCAGATCTCCTCACAATACATCGCCCCCCAAATAGGCATATGCCACATCACTTGCAAAGAAAAACGCTACACGGGCCAAATCAGAATAGAAATTTTATGCACATCAAAGTCACCAAGGCCATACAGCCATCAGGCCATGAACTCCAAAACACTAATCACCATTGTGGGCTGCATCCGCAAGAAATGACCAGCCACTACTTGTGTGTCGCCCTGTTCCCCCATGGTACACAGAGCCACATTCACGTACGAAAAGGCAACATGGAAGCGCACAGAACCGCAGGGCCGTCCCAATGGGGAGGCACTAGTCCAGCTGAAAGGCCGAAATGTTGCTCCGAGCCACCAGTACTGCGTAAGGGCATGTGGGCCATTGGCGATCGTCCCATAAGATCGTAATGCTGCTCCACTGATTAACACGAAGCAGCAGGTGTCGGGAGTAAAACCCATCTGCAGGAGTGGCATACAGATGGCAGTGGCAAAAGGGGAGGAGATACCTGTCAACCAAAAGAAAAGAAAAAGAACAGAATGGCCATCAGAACTACATTCCAACAACTCACTTCAATGATCACACGAAATCCACAGCCATATGCATGCTAGCCCACTCCAAAGGATCATCACCACCCCAAAACCACTTGCGACTCATAACCATCTATATCGAGGTGCAAACACCATCACAAACGAGTGTACCTGTGCATGCGTCTGTCAAAACAGAATCCATCAGATGGGAATGTTAACGTGCATGGACACAAGTGTCTGAGGGTGCGTCGAGACAGGGAGGGCTCAACAAGGCCAGATAGACGATGGTCCCACTATGGCAGCCCTGCATCACATAGCGTAGGGGAGGCGGATAGATCCCAAGAAGCCCTGTACATGGCAAACTCTGTATCAAATCACCTGCCCATGCATCCATTCATCATTCCCTCATCCCGGGATCAAAACGCCTGAATAATTACTCACATAACATTAGAAACATCCATTGAGTCTGTGCGTTATGCAGCCTGCAAAATCCACAGTGCCCCAGCCCGTAATTCCAGTGTTGTGAAGTAACATGTATTTGGGAATGGCCGGCCTCATCGCCCACGTAGCTATTGCGCATCCCAAACTATTCATATCAATCATTGCTTCCTCGCCATGGGCCCTGTCTCAAGGACATTGAACAATAGAACGTTATATTTGCAGTCAGACCTGTGGGCATCTCCTCGCCGCTAGCTGGAAACCGAAAGCGCCGCCCTTCGAATTCCTCATTTGCAACATCACGTCGAAAAGGCATCTGTGGCCGTTTGAAATCACTAATTATTCCATCGAGTGCGGCTGTGTGTGAAAATGGCAACTGCCTTCACCCACAAATGGGACGCCCCGCCCGTCGTTGCAACTCGGTACAGTGATGCATGAGGGCCCACCGTTACTCGAGTACTACGTTCCACTGACCCTTCACAAGTCTGTTCGCGACTGCACAGATAGTATGTAAAACAATGGGACCACAGCAGAATGAACATATCAACCAATCTTACACGGCCATCGGGTACAAATACATGATTGCAATAGCAAGATGCCATTCCCCGAATTGCAGCGTTGTGTGCGGGACGTGCTCGGCCAAAGGGGAGAGCAGTTTGCACAGGTGGAATTAATCACCACAGGTGGAGGCCATACAGCCTGAAAACACATAAATTGCACAGCCATTCTCCTCCCACAACCACACCGAAATGCTACCGGCAGGACTCGCGATGTTGGCCCTGGGGGACCTGATAGCACTGCAAGTGCTCCAACTCCAAGAAGAAGACGAACACCAACTACAACCAGCCGCACGGAGGAGACGCAGGAGGAGGAGGAGGCCAAGGCAGGGCCAGCAAGGCCCACCAGCACAGCCACTACCACCACGCAGGCAGCCCGCAATCCCACGCCTCCGAGCACATCCGTTCAACCTCACTGATGAGCAGATCCACACCCTCTACCGTCTGGACCGGGACACCATAGCCGCCATTGTGGACATGACACAGGCTGACCTTGTCAGCATGATAGATAGCCCAACCGCCATCCCACCCCTACTGAAGGTGGTGTCTGTACTCCACTTCCTGGCCACAGGCACCTACCAGCACACAGTCGGACAGTTGCATGGCATTTCTCAGCCACTGTTCTCACGGACACTATTTCAAGTGCTCGATGCCCTCCTGCAGCACGCAGACGACTACATCTCTCTACCACGCTCGGAGCAGGAAATTACCAACACAAAAGTGGGATTCCATGCACTTGCCGGCATACCGGGTTGCATTGGTGCCATCGACTGCACCCATGTGGAATTGGTCGTCCCACATGCCATGGAGGCCCAGTACCGCAACCGAAAACAATTTCATTCCCTGAATGTACAAATGGTGTGTGACTCCAACAGGATCATTACACATTGTTGTGCCCGATTCCCTGGATCAACCCATGATTCTATGGTCTTGAGGAACTCTACAATACCACGCTACATGGAGCGACACGCAGGGAACAGATCCTGGCTACTCGGTGAGTCTCATTACATGCATGATTATGTGGGGTATGTGAATTGGCAATGACCTGGCAGGAAGGGGGGGGGTGTGCGTACGTATCAATGGCATTCCACATCATACGTTTCTCGTCCACATACAGGTGATGCTGGATATCCACTGAAGAGATGGCTCCTCACACCAGTCCGGAACCCACGGGACCAGCATGAGGAGGACTACAACCATGCCCACTCACGTACCCGTGTAGTCATTGAACAGGCATTCGGCCTACTGAAGACTCGTTTCCGCTGCCTCAGCAGGTCTGGCGGGGCACTCCTGTACCGCCATGAGAAGGTTGCAAGGATGGTGATGGCATGTGTCATGCTCCACAACATGTGCGTACGTAGAAATGTGCCCATGCCCCCTGACGCAGAACTGCAAGCACCTGATGATGGTCATGATGAGGGTGGGGATGTGGCAGCACCTCATGGAGTCTGCGAGGCACCGGAGGCCCGTGACATTCGTCAGCATCTCATTGATGTATGCTTCTAGCACTCACGCCTGGTGGCTGATACATGGACACGGGACTCGTGGCACTGTGTGTGTCTGGGACATGCACAATATGGACTGTACGCCTATGATGGCCTAGTACACACAGATCAATGTCCACACATCTCATTGGTTGATCGTGCACTTTTTATGGCATATGTGATGTCATGTTGAACACCCTATCGACCCGCCACCCAAGTGAGCCCAACACACCCCCTCCACCCTCCTACCTCCCCCCCGAACACCAGTGTCCAAAGATGCTCATTGTCAGTGGGCTGTCGCTATTGCAAGCCCCCTCTGCGGGTATCAGGGGCACCCCTGCCTGTGGAGCGCAGGTTCCTTCCAGATCTACGTTGGGGGCTGCCCTGGACGGAACTTGCAACGGATGATGTGTCTGCCTGCTCACGTCCATGCATGTCCCTAAGGGTTTGCGAGAGCTCAGTGAGCACACGGCGCACTGCGGCAAGTTCGGCACATACGTCTTTGGACGTCGCATGCAGTTCCCCCCTCAGGCTCTCGGTGCTACTCTCCATTTGGACTCTCAGGCTCTCGGTGCTACTCTCCATTTGGACTCTCAGGCTCTCGGTGCTACTCTCCATTTGGACTCTCAGGCTCTCGGTGCTACTCTCCATTTGTGCCCTTAGCGTCTCTGTACCTCTCTCCATTTCTGCCCTAAGTGTCTCAGTTGATGTTTCTATGTCTGCCTTAGTGCCCCCACATTCATCGGCATGGTCCTTGAGGAGTGTGGCCAGTTGCTGCTGTTGTACGATTAACTGGTCGAGGGACTGTTGCCTCTGCTGGGCCATGGCCATTTGCGGGGGTGCCACAGAGGGGCTGTTGTCCTCATGTTGCCTTGCCACAGGGCTTGTGGGGGATGGCCAGTCGTCGTCTTGTGGGTGCCCCTGCGTGGTATCCTCATGTTGTACGGGATGGGACAGACAGGGGGATTGGGACAGGTCATGGATGGATCTGACTTCGACATCCCCGTTTTCTGTGTCCGAGCATGCTGCCATCAATGGGGTGTCACCTATGGTGCTGCTGCCACCAGAGGCAGTGCCTTCTGTGGCATCCATTGGGGGGACCTGTGGTGGTGGTGTTGTGGGCATGCTGGCTGCTGGGGTGCCTGTTGATGTTCCCTCCTCTGTGCTGCCACCTGATTTGTGCTGCTGCTGTGTCTTGATGCGTGCAGCTGAGGTGGAGGGTCTCTGGCCGTTGGTCTTGGCCCTCTTTGCAGGTGTGCTGGTAGGGGTGTCCTGTAGCTCGTCGTTTGGATCGGACCCTGTGGTGGAGTAAAGGAGGGCGAGGGTTACTGATGGGTCTGTGGGAATTGGAATGGCATTGTATCACATGCTTTGGGGTGGTACCTGAGGGTGATTTGGGTCGGGGCCTTGGAGGTGCTTTGATTTGTGTGTGGAGTGAGGGTGCAGTTGTTTGGCAGCCTGCAGTTAGGGTGTGCCTGCTGCACGTGTAGTGCGTGTATTAGGGGTTTTTAATTATTTATGTATTTATTGTGGGTTTTAACGTGCGCTATCAGGCCGATGTGTGTGGACGTTCTCCTGGACATGTGTTTCTGTTGCACTATGTGGACGCATGGTACTTCACATGGATGGACTGTGTGGATTTGGCATTGTTTTATCGGGCCCACCTACCTGAATCTTCGGATGTCTGCACTCCTTTCTCCATCCCTCCGACTCCCTCTATGCTCTCCATTCCGATGGTGGAGGCACAGATTTCTTCCCAGGGGGTCAACTTGATGGGTGATTCAGGACCTCCCCCGGTGGCTGTGGCAATGTTGCGGTTGGCAGAGAGTATGCTGCGGACGCGTATCCGCAGGTCGTCCCATCGCTTTCGGCATTGCTGTGGGTTGCGGGGTGCGGTCCCCACCGCACTTACCCGCTGTGCCACCAGAGCCCATATGGCCTTCTTGTTTGCAAGTGCCGTTCTGGTCATTTGCGTGGAGAAGACGACGGCAGCATTCTCCTGGAGGGTCTCTGTTAGCACGGTGAGTTCCTCACGGGAGAAGTGGACCTGCCGCTTGCGGTCGCACGCTTTCTTCGCTACTTTTCCCATTTTTCTTGGTTTCGCTAGGGTGGGTGACGGGTTGGGGTGTGTTTCAGGGTAGTGATTTTGGTGGTTGTGTGGTTTTAGTGGTTTTATAGGTGTACGGCGGGATGTTTCCCGTTCCGGGCCCATGTTTTTACTTCCGTTTCCGTATATTTCCGGTCACCGTACTTTCCGGTAGGCGCACACTGCGGTGACCGCTAAGAGGGGTGGCGGTATGGCACCTAGGGCGCCGTACGGCGGCGGTGTGGGCCGTTTTGGGGTCATTTCCGCCATCGCGGACTTTGCACTTCCGCCGTGGCGTGGTGCTCGTGCCCGATGGGTCGGAATGGGCCGCACTTTGCTCCTTCGTGCAATGGCGGAAACGCTATTTACGCTGTGGCGCTCCGGTCAGTCACTTTCTGCCAGGGTCGTAATGAGGGCCAGTGTCTTTTTAGCATTGCTTTAAAGCTTTTGCATTGTCTGTTGGAAATTATGGAGCACACCTCCTCTTCCTGAGCCTTGAGATTAGTCCATGTCGCCCCTGCAGAACAGGAGTGATTGGGGTGGCTGTCTGCCTCCATGGAGTGGAAAGTGTCTAATAAGTTACCATAAAACTGTAACTACTGTTATTAAAAAACAAACCAGCAATCAACTTTGTTCATGCACAAATAAAGTTAAAACTGTCTATAAAGGCCATTTATAGGACTAATCCTCCCTTTTAAATTGAATCTTTAATTTAGGCACGCTGCAGTTTTCCTTTGATGTGCGTTTTTTTCCTGTCGAACAGCACATGCCATGTGGAACTCTAAGCAAATTGAAACAATCGGATGTGTCATTCTTAGTGAATATCAAACCACCAGATTTGATGCAGGTTGACTTGCAATTTGGGAACCAGGTGCAGGATGTACTGATGATATTATGAATGATCACCTCCTGCTAGTGGTTGTGAGGAGCAGGGTTGCTCAAGGCCCTGTTGGTTTTGTATGCATTGGCCTTCATTACAACGCAGGCGGTAAGGGGTTTACGGCGCCGTAAACAGCGCCGACCCTTACCGCCTGAGTACGAGGTCCCTTAGCGCCATGGCGGATTTAACACCTGCTTTTAGCAGGTGTTAAAATCCATGGCGCTAAGGGACCATGGAGTTAATTACGCCACCGTAATTTACGGTGGCGTAATTAACGCCTTCCCCACTCCCATTATGCCCTATGGGGCAAAAATGGGAATGGGGAAGGGTAAATGGGGATTGGGGACTTACCGCCCCGCCAAGGTCGGAATGGGGCGGTAAGTCCGCCAACCACCATGGCGTAAACATAGTTTACGCCATGGTGGTAAAGTCACGGCCCAGGCGGTAACTTACCGCCTGGGTCGTGATGAGGCCCATTATGTCTAGCACCAATTCTTTGCACTACTCCTGCCAGGCTATTATGCAAGTCTAGGCAAAAAGGACGAGCGTACTCGTCCTTGGCACTTAAGGGGTTAATAAGAATAAATGTTGCAGTGAATGATATAGCTGCTGTAGTTGATTTTTATTCAAAACACGCTTTGCATAGAACATCTTTTACAGGGAGAGATGGTGTAAATTGCCTTGAATCAATCGCTTGCTGGAAACTGGTACTTAAGATGGGTGATGCTGACTCAGTGGTTGAATGATCTATGTCAAGGCATGTTTTTAAAGACATTAATGACATACATTTTGTATAAACCTGTAAGGCACTTTATTTACTAGTCCTATGGATGGTCAAAATGCATTTGAGACCTTACGACAGATGATCTGGCTTCAAGCTTTGTAGGGATGGGAACACACATAGGCAGCCAAAGGAAAGGGAAAGGGGATTCTCATTCCCAAATTAGTCCCCAAGAGCATGTTCTTCATTTATAGGAAGGGCTCGAGAAATGAGTCTGAGACAAGCTCTCTGTTTACAATGGGCACGAATTTACTTCCCCTCCATGACTTTTAAGAATTTACAGTTAAGGAGTAAGCCACAACTGTGGAGTCCAACAAGGTTCTATTATTTCTCATGGCTTTTTAATGCGTTCCATAACACTTTGTCGGGCCATGCCTCACAGTGCTACTTCGAATAAGATAGCATTCAAACTTTGGACGCCCTTTGCCGAACCCCAACACGTTCTAGATCCAGGTTTGTACGGTTGACAACTGCCTTTGCCTTAATGTGCTGAAGCCATAAATCTTATTTTTTGGCCCCTCAATTCCTCCTTCTTTTCCTTTTCCTTGTCCTTACTCCTTAGTCACTCCTACCCTCTCATCTTCTGTGTGTAACCTTGGTGTTATCTTTGATAGATTCTTCATTTTCTCTCCTCATATTCAAGAAATCTCACTTTCAATTTCACGTCCTGAAATGCATCCTTCCATTCTTGAAAATAAACAAAAGAATCTAAATAACCTCTGCCATAGCTCACTCTCCCCTTGGCGATTGTAATCGTCTCTTCCTGGGACTTCTAAGAACCTCATCCAAAATATCTGTATTATGTAAAACAAAGAAGCTAGGCTGATTCTACGTCTGAAACCGCATGATCACATCACATCACACACCTGCATTGCCACCCCTCGATTGATTGACTGCTGGAGCCTTCTTGAACACCGCCTGACATACCTCAGGCATACCTCAAGCAGAAGACTAAGACATGCATCCCCTACATGCCTCTGAGATCCCCAGGATCAAAGACTTTTGTGGGCGATGCCTCCAATGGAAAGACGCTAGGAGGCAGGACTCTGAATTCTCCCAGGGCTTCCCTTAGGACAAACCCCCAGTTGCCATTATATAATTGGGGACCATCTTCAGCTCCCAAACAGACATACCTCTTCAGATCTTCATTGACCTAGGAGACTGATTGCTTCTCCAGTCTTTCACACACTCCGTGTCTGCACTACCGGGTCATGGACATTGATATTGCACTAATGTCCTGAACCTGGTATCACCTTTCCCTTATTGTTCCCTTCAACTATGCACTGCATTTTGTTCCATGTTACAATGGCCCCTTCTAATTCCCCTTGCACTTAAATTATTAATTCTACTGCAGTGGAAAAAAGGAACAGCAGTGAACCGTTTCAAAGAGGCACTAGTCTTGGATGCTTGTCGTGACTTGAAGATGTTGGCAAGATCATAGATACTTTTTCCAAGATAGGGAGAGGAAGGGTTTGGTTTTTCTGGTTGCGTAGAAACACAGTATTCCCACTGATGAAAGAGCAGTAAGTGGCTGTGTGACGAATCTGGACAGTTCGTTCCTTCTCCCTAGAGGGGAGCGACCCCCTGTGAGGCTAGGGAGGTGAGCACGCTTCGCAAGATGCTCTCTAGGGTTTTGGGCAAGTGGGACCTCACTGGGAGTGGCTCACCTCTCGTGGACAAGGTTTCCCAGTCCATTGAGGACCTCCTTGAATGGACTACATTGTCCGCCTTCATGGAACTTGAAAAACCTGTTTGTTCTTATGTTTTGACTGCAACTACCAGCGACCTGTTGGCTACAGGTAATGCTAGCTTTCATCTGAACGCTGCCATAAAGGAAGAAGGATTCACCTTTTTCGATTGAGATGACATTTTTAAACACAGTAAGAACTGTGAATGGAGAGTGACCCCCTACGCAGTGCGCAACTAGGTCGGAAGGAGGAGAATCTCCAACCTGCAGAGGCAAACCTCTGTGAACACGTCCTGGAGGGGCGGAGTTACGCGAAGCCGCGGAGCCAGCAGTGGTGCAGTGGAAGTAGGACCCGTTAGCTGGAGGCTACAAGTAGGGTGCACTGACCCAGCAAAAGGCTCTGGTCAGAAGCGGAACGAAGACGGCAAGAAAACCGGCTTCCCTGGTGTTGCGACCACTAGAGGACAGTGGTGGGCCTGGCGCCCAGTAACCGGCGCCGAGACCAGGAAAAAGAAAGGAGCCAGAGTCCCTGAGCTCCACCCAGCGAGTGCCGGTACCGATGAGACGAGCATGAAAAGGGAAGCGAACGCTCCTGGCGTGAGGACTTCAGTGAGGGCTGTAAAGTGTGGGTTCATAGACTGCCAAAGCCGTCCACGATATGAGAAGCTGGGAAAATGGAATGGGCACAAGACCCAGGTATAGCAGAAGACATGAGAGAGACATGAGTACTGCATATAAGGGCCAGAGAAGCCACCAAAGGTATGAAAGTCTGAAAGAGTGGAATGGGACGGCGGCCCAAGTAAAACAAAGGGGAATAGATACTAACACTGCATTTCAAGACTGGGGAAGCTACTCTCAGTACAAGACTCTAAGAGAATTGAATGAGCACATACCCTGTGAACAAGAGAGTGAAAGGGATGCGTGCACTTGTTTCCAGGGCTAGAGAAGCAGACAGACATATCAGATTAATTGGACTAAGAACCAATAACCCTATCAAAGAGCCGCAGGACTTTGGGGAATTCGGGTGCCACAAAGGTGGGATACAGAGAAGGGTGTGCAACATAATCCTGGATGGATTTAACCACTGGTAAAAAGCTGAAGTGATCCTGGAGGGATTTAATCAGTGATAAAAGTTGAAAAACATATAAGAAGAATTTGTCTTTTTCCCAAAAGGGGAAGAGAAAAACCATCCAGAAGACATTCATAATTTTAAACAACAAACTCTAGACTAAGACTGTGAACTCTGTAAAAACTTTCTAAAGGAACTCTGAGACTAATGATAAGTCTTCAAAAAGCCAGGCCAGGAAGAAACCCATTCTGAGGCTATTGTGCAAGCTTCCTTTTCCTTTTAGTTAGATTTTCTAAAGTGGTAGTGCCAGTTAGTAACCAGGAATTTGGACTCAGAACTCTTTCATTTTGGACTTTGACTAGCACCCTTAATTTTTGTTTTAGAAGGTAGGGAACTTCCCTCATAGTGATAGGGCCAGACAGGCATTTTTCGTTTTATTTGTCTTTTTCCTGATTTATATGATTCATTCTCCTGCTGTGCCGGCCTCGAGGGGGCCGCCTTAATACCACTGATGGTGAGCTTCATTCATTGAGCGGGTGAGCACTGGATGAGTTTGGGGCACTACTTCCATTAATTCAACATTGGTCCTGATTCCCTCAGGGATGGCCGCTGCCATCCTCAGGCATTGGAGTGCCTTGCTAGTTCATCCAAAGCCCGCCCCACATCATTGAGATTGGCTCTGGTGAACCATGTTGTGGTGCATCCAGGAGGCGGCAGGCTGAACCGGCTCCGAACAAAGGCCCACAACTAGACTGCATTCATTCTCCTACCTGTGCTGGCCTCGAGGCGGTCACCTTAATACCACTGACGACGAGCTTCATTCATTGAGCAGGTGAGCGTTGGGTGAGCACGGGGCACTACTTCCATTAATTCAACATTGGGCCCGATCCCCTCAGTGATGGCCACCGCCATCCTCAGGCACTGGAGTGTCTCGCTTGTTCATCCAAAGCCCACCTGCTTCATCAGGATTGGCTGTGGAGAGCCATCTTGTGGCCCATTCCGAAGCTGGCAGGCTGATCGGCCCCCGAACAAAGGCTCACATCTAAGGCCCCTCTCTGACCCTGTCCAGGCCTGTACAGACCTCCTACCTCCATGCCGCCCTGTTCCTCACTCTGCCAGCTGGTACAATCCACCATCTGACCACCGGTAAGCCGCTCATCTCCTAGAGGTACAATATCACCCTACAACCCAGCCTGACTGGTCGATTTGCAGTCTGAACTCCCCCAGCCGGTTCCATGTAATAATGTCGCCACAAAAATATCGCCATACAAAAATATCGCCGAAAAATTGTCGTTTTTTGTGGCGACATTATTGCATGGAACATGCGGGGGACACCCCCGCAACCCACACATTTTTTTTTTGTTTTTTGTTTTTAAAAAAAATATATATTTTTTTGCCCCTATCGCCACATATATGGTCACCCAAATAATATCGCCATGACATTTTTGCGGCAATATTATTTAAGGCGACCATATATTTGGCGATATTAATACCTGATACGCCCCAGTGTCAGCTTCCGATTCCACCACTGGTGTAATACCCTTCTTTCTCTCTTCAACCTCCTCACCTGTGGAGTCGAAATCCTCTTCAGCTGGACTGAGTGCTCGATGTGCCGTATAATCCTTTTCCTTTTTTCTAGGTTGAGAGTGTCTTCCACAAGAGGAAGCCACAGTGAGAGCGTGTAAATGCGCCCTGACCGTGTCCCCCTCCCGGGAGAGACAGGAAGGGGGAAAAAAGCCAGAGTAGGCAAAAAACCCCTAGGACCGGTAAGTATCCTGATGGCTGCTGGACGTGATGCAGATGAATGATGGGAGAAAGCAGCAACCGGAACCAGGTGGAATCGTAATGCAGCGTAAAACGCCAAAAGGTAAAGAAGACAAAGTAAAGGCAGAGAGCTGGAACTAAGGAAATGGAGGTAGAGAGGAAACGAAAGACTGGGACCGGAGTTGGACCGGTATTTAGGACGGAAAGTGTAAGAGAAAAATGCTCGAGGAGCCAAAGGTAAACTGCGTGTAGCAAGACCGCGGCAGCGAGGAAAAGCAGCTGACCGTGGAAGGTTGCAACGCGCTGTGCTCAGGGAGAGGAGTGGTTAAATAGCGCTACGGCGGCGAAGACTAGACCGCATAGAGAGAACGTAGCGTCAGCGTGACGGGAATCAGGAAGTCCCTAAGCGGCAGCGGGGCCAAAGACGCCAGGTGCGGAGGCGGCGCATGACAGTATGCCCCCCGCCAAGGCCCAGGCCACCCGGTTTGCCGGGATGCAAACGGTGAAACTTCCGGAGAAGGACAGGAGCGTGGATGTGCGCAATTGGTTCCCAAGAGTCTTCAGCATGTGAATAACCTTTCCAATGCACCAGGTATTCAAGGCGCCCTTTGCGGTATCTGGAGTCCATCAACCCGGACACTTCATACTCAGGAGCATCAGGTGAGTGAGAAAGAGTGGGAAAAGGACGAGCCCTTAATGACTGTTCGGCACTCTTCAAAAGAGATGCGTGAAACACTGGGTGAATCCGCCTAAGAGAATGTGGCAGCTTAAGGCGGAAGGCCACTGGATTGATCTTGGCAGAAATGGGATAGGGACCGATAAACCTGGGGGACAGTTTAGATGGGCGAGACCATCTAGGAAGGTATTTAGTAGATAACCATACCTTGGAACCAACCTCCCAATCAGGTACAACCTGCCGGTGCCGGTCAGCTTGCCTTTTGTAAGCCTGGAGGCTATCTCTGAGATTCAACTTGGCTTTGTCTTGGATGTCCTTTATTCGGATAAGTGTCTCTTCTACCGCCGGAAGTGCAGGTTTGCAAAAAAACTGTGGAATGATGGTTCGGGGATGAAAGCCATATGAACAATAGAATGGAGACATTTTGCTTGCGGAATGACTGGCATTATTATATGCGAACTCCGCTGTCGGCAGCATATCCACCCAGTTGTCTTGTTCCATATTGGTGTAGCTGCGCAAATATTGTTCTAATGTGGCGTTTAACCGCTCTGTCTGCCCATTGGTTTGGGGATGATATCCTGATGACAAAGCGCGCTGAATATTAAGAGCGGCGCATAAGGTCTTCCAGAATCTGGAGACGAATTGGCTTCCTCGATCTGATACAATCTTGTCGGGGAGACCATGGAGTCGAAACACATCTTTAATGAATACTAATGCCATACCATCGGCAGTTGGTATACCAGGAAGTGGAGAAAAATGAGCCATCTTGGTGAGAGAGTCGATGGACACCATTATGCATGTACATCCGTGGGACAAAGGTAAGTCCACAATAAAATCTGTAGATATATGACTCCACGGACGTTCCGGGATTGCATCTTGTTGTAGTAGACCTATGGGTTTCTTTGTGTTGTTTTTACTCTGACAGCAGACTCTGCAGGACTTGACATAATGTTTAACATCTTTAGACATATTAGGCCAATAAAAAGCTCTACTAATCAAGTCCAAGGTGCTGGTTTGTCCCCTATGGCCTGCTGTCTTGTGATCATGGCACCAGGACAATATGTCTTTTTGAAGAGGTTTAGATGGTATCCAGATCCTCTGTTTCTTCAGGAACAAACCATCCTTTTGGATCATGCCGCGAGGTTCTGGATGTAAGGAGACAGCTTCTTTTATCCGTTGAAACAGGGAAGAGATAGTGGCAACAATGCGGTTCCTGGGAAACAACTTTTCCGGGCAGGATGAGGCAACATGGGAGGAGAAAGCCTTTCTGGACAGAGCATCTGCCAAAGTGTTTTGGCTTCCAGGAATATACGTGATGGTAAAGTCATATTGTGAGAAAAAATGCGCCCACCGGGCTTGTCTGGAATTGATGCAATCCATTGACTGTAGTACTTGTAAATTCTTATGGTCGGTCCGGATTACAAAAGGGTGGTTGCACCCTTGTAAGAGGTGTCTCCATACTTCACAGGCTTTTTTCATGGCTAGTAGTTCACGTTCTATTACTGAATAATTCCGTTGACTCGGAGTGAGAGTTTTCGATAGATATGCTATCGGGTGTTCCGCGTTGTCATGCTCTTGTAGTAGAACTGCTCCTATTGCTGCGGCAGAGGCATCTGTCTCAACAATAAAAGGTTTGCTTTGGTCTGGCTGGCACAGGATGGGAGCGCTGCAGAAGCTCTTCTTCAAGAGTTGAAAGCTTTCTTCAGCCTGTGGGCTCCAAATGAAAGGCACAGATGTCTTCTTTAACAAATTGGTAATTGGTAGGACAGTGTTGGAAAAACCTGGCACGAAACGCCTATAAAAATTAGCCAGGCCCAGGAATCTCTGAACTTCTTTGACTGAGGAAGGAGCCTGCCAATGGAGAATGGCCTCAACCTTCTTTTGATCCATTTGTACTCCTTGTGGTGAGAGGATAAACCCTAAGTACGGGATCGAGGATACCCCAAAAACACACTTTTCACGTTTGGCCAATAAATGATGTTTTTTAAGGCGCTCCAGGACCTCAGTGAGATGTAGTAGATGTTCTGACATAGACTGTGAAAAAACAAGTATGTCGTCCAGGTAAACCACAACTGAAATAAACAATAAATCAGAGAATATTCGGTCTATGAACCTTTGGAATATAGCGGGAGCATTGACCAGTCCGAAAGGCATAACGTAGTATTCGTATAGGCCGAATGGTGTCCTGAAGGCCGTCTTCCATTCATCTCCTGGACTCACTCTGAGTAAATGATATGCATTGCGCAGATCCAATTTAGAGAAGACTGTTGCTCCCTGTACAGATTCCAAAATGTCAGGAATGAGGGGCATGGGATATCTATCCTTACGAGTGACTTTATTGAGTCCCCTGTAATCGATGCATGGTCTGAGGTCCTTAGAATCCCTCTTTGGAATAAAAAACAAGGGAGCACCCGCCGGGGATTTAGAGGGTCTGATGAGACCGTTGCATAAGTTGTCATCCAGATATTTTCGTAAAGCGTCCTTTTCAGTCTTGGATAAAGTAAACATTCGTCCAAATGGGACCAGGGCATTAGGTATTAGCTCAATAGAGCAGTCCTCCGGTCTATGAGGTGGTAATGCCATTGGAGCGGATTCAGCAAACACCATAGGGTATTCTTCCAATACCGAGTCAATGGAAAGCACCCCTATACTCGTGGGGAGAACAGTGGGTGATATCTTTACCTCCTGGTAATGTGCTTCTTTAAAGCAGTGTGTCTGGCAATAGCTGGAATTAAACTGCAAAGTGTTAGACTTCCAGTCGACATGGGGATTATGTTGTCGCAACCAGGTAACCCCCAAGATAAGAGGAAAATGGGCTGCTCGAATGATGTCAAAAGTAATGACTTCTGAATGTTGAAATATAGACAGAGGAAGGGGTTCGGTTGTCTGAATAATGAGTCCTGAACTCAAAGGTGTGCCGTCTACTCCTTCTACTTTCTGACCGTGGCTGCGGTCTATCCGTGAAGCACCCACTTTGTCTACCCAAAGGGTGTCAGCAAAGTTTCCTGCGGCACCGCAATCCAAGAGAGCCAGCGTCTCTACGGGGCTGCCATTGATAGTGACCTGGACCGTTATAACCATCAGGCGGGAATCTTCAGAAGGGTTCGAGGAATCAATAGACATAGTAACGTAGGGACTGGAAGATTGCCCTCGATAACCCGTCCCCACTAGGTTCGAGGGTTTGCGTTTTCCGCCGGTTTCTTGGTTAGTTCAGTACAAGTATGCACCGTGTGGCGATCAGAGGCACAGTAGGCACATAGGCCCTGTTCCCTTCTCCTCCTTCTTTCCTCAGGTGTTAAAGAACGGCGAGTAGTGCCGATTTGCATGGGCTCATCTTGAGGTTTGGGCACTGCCGAAGGAGGTGAGGAGGTCCTTGAAAAGGAGGTACGTGCTTTTCTTCTTTCTTGCCGCCTTTCTTGCATCCTGAACTCCATCTGAAGGGCGGCCGTCATAAGATCCTGCAGGGAAGTAGGCCGAGGAAAGTGAGCCATTTCATCTTTTAATTCTTCTCGAAGTCCTCTGCGGAACAAAATAAATTGAGACTGTTCAGACCAACCCGTCTCCATGGCCAATCTCTTAAATGAGGAGATATAAGACAGCACATCAAACTGTCCTTGACGAATGTCCATCAATTCTTCACCAGCTGCCATTGAGACTTCAGGTCTCTCAAAGGTTTGTTTAACGAAAGCAATGAATGCATCGAAATTCTGAAGGACAGGGTCATTTCCGGTGACTAGAGGGGTGGCCCAAGCTAGAGCGTTCCCTGTCATATTAGACACCAGGAATCCAACCTTGGCATGGTCTGAGGCGTAGGTGCGGGTTCTGAAGGAAAAATACACCCGGCAAGCGTCAAGAAATTCTTTTAGGGTCTTGGGGGAACCATCGTATTTCCCTGAAGATAAAGGCATAGGGGGCAGGTCTGTGTTGGGGGGCTCCCTTACTGCCACCATTTGTTTTAACAGATTGTTTTCAGTTTTCATATTCTGCATCTCTAGAGAAAGGTTTTGTACCGCAGCGATTAGTTCCTGCACTTGCTCAGGAGTAGCCATGATTGGTGTTTGTGGGCGTTGCAAACTGTCAGCTTCCGATTCCACCACTGGTGTAATACCCTTCTTTCTCTCTTCAACCTCCTCACCTGTGGAGTCGAAATCCTCTTCAGCTGGACTGAGTGCTCGATGTGCCGTATAATCCTTTTCCTTTTTTCTAGGTTGAGAGTGTCTTCCACAAGAGGAAGCCACAGTGAGAGCGTGTAAATGCGCCCTGACCGTGTCCCCCTCCCGGGAGAGACAGGAAGGGGGAAAAAAGCCAGAGTAGGCAAAAAACCCCTAGGACCGGTAAGTATCCTGATGGCTGCTGGACGTGATGCAGATGAATGATGGGAGAAAGCAGCAACCGGAACCAGGTGGAATCGTAATGCAGCGTAAAACGCCAAAAGGTAAAGAAGACAAAGTAAAGGCAGAGAGCTGGAACTAAGGAAATGGAGGTAGAGAGGAAACGAAAGACTGGGACCGGAGTTGGACCGGTATTTAGGACGGAAAGTGTAAGAGAAAAATGCTCGAGGAGCCAAAGGTAAACTGCGTGTAGCAAGACCGCGGCAGCGAGGAAAAGCAGCTGACCGTGGAAGGTTGCAACGCGCTGTGCTCAGGGAGAGGAGTGGTTAAATAGCGCTACGGCGGCGAAGACTAGACCGCATAGAGAGGACGTAGCGTCAGCGTGACGGGAATCAGGAAGTCCCTAAGCGGCAGCGGGGCCAAAGACGCCAGGTGCGGAGGCGGCGCATGACACCCAGCCCCCAATAGTCCGGCTATGCGTTCTGCCAACCTTGACTACTGCCCTCACTGTCCATCTGGCACTTCACCTACTCCATCCTCCACCTGCTTACAACTGCATCCTTCCTTGCTGGTGGCACCGCTCCAAACCTTGGCACTCGACTTTCCTCACACCTGGCCACTAAGCTGGAATCCAGCACCATACCTCTTGACTGAAGGCCACTCTTTGTGTACCCACGGACTCCTCCAATCCATTGCCCCTCAATCTTACTCTTTGGATTATCATTCTGAGCAGTGCCTTGTAACAGATTTAACAGATTGTTTGCCTCAGAAAACTCATGCTTTTTTGGCTACCTCGTGGATTTTCAAATCTAGCTGTGATGACACATCTTCTATCTTATCACTGTCTGCTGCTTGCTGGACTTATGCTTCTCCAATCTGCTGTGTTCATGCCTAGTAGCTCTATCCTACACTACGGCATCTTGACTCAACAGTCTCCCTTGTTTTAATCTGTGGGCTCCCTTTAGCTTCCAGGCCTACCCCATTGAGCACATCTCCATTGAGTTGCACCTGTACAGATTTGCATGTCTACTATTAGGCCTCTTTGCCCCACCTGTTTGCCATGCTGTAGTTCTCTTACTAGTGGCTGTGCCCCATAAGCCGTTTGTATTCAGTGCTGCCTATGTAATTTAGGCCTTACTTATTACTCGCGCTCATTGCGCAAACCCTGTGCACAAGTTACTTTTGCCTCTTTCTCCTTCATCATACATGCCTTTTCCCTGCATGTTTTGAATGTTGCTAAGAACCAACCACCGCCTGAAACCTGATCCATGCTGTGTTTCAAACTTGCACGTTTATTATTTTCTGTCTCATTTTTAGTGCTCTGATGAATTGTTGCACTTAGAAGTGCCTCTAAAATTGTACATTGTTTGATGGTTTTCTGCTGTATTTTTAGGGCTCCTGCCACATTTTAGTGATTTCATGAATTGTTGTACTTAGAAGTGCCTCTAATCAGAATATTGTTTGCTTCAGCTGTATTTAATGCTCACTCAGTCTGGTACCTGAAATCCTAGTGCCTTGAGCATCTCCTGTCAAAGCACCTCCTTTATCTGTGCCTGCTTGGATGCTAGGCCACCTGTGCAGCTTCCCTGTTTATCTCTCTCCCCCTGCCTACATGGTGCTCTCCATCTCCCCTATCTATTCTAACTGCTTCTATATCACCTATCTTATCTCTCTCACGAAGTCTGGAAGAAAAAAGCTTTAAAAAGCCCTCCTGCCCTCTAACCCTGGCCTCCCTATTGCTGATGCACACATCAATGCTACTTCCAGGCAGACTATCACTGCCGTCCTCTCCCCTCACCTATGGACTTCCTACATGGTCTGTACTCTCTCCCCTTTCTCCTCTTCACACATGAATGGTGGCACCATATGGGAAGTACTCTTGGCATATTTCACATCCTCTAGATGCATTATTAATGTCTAACACAGCGGCACTGTCATGTACCAAGGCTCCCAAGCTAATTTTCTCCTTCTTGACCGGCGCCTGCCCTCACTCTTTAACTTTCCCCCTGCCCCTGCAACTCCCCCCATCTCCTCTGTAACCTCCCCACCACCTCCGACAGGTGTACCACAGCCCTGTACCCCTCCTCAGAAAACTTTCAAGGGTTGTAACCAACTACACTTAGCCACTACGAAGGCTTGTTCTGCTGTCAGACACTCCTCTGACATCTGTCTACTTCTTGAAGACTTTGACGCTGACGTCCTCGCCCTTTCCGAGATATGGTTCAATGCCAGCTCTGTCACTTCTCTTGGCACTCTCCTTCCTGATGGCTACAAACTCCTCTCCAAACCCAGGCCCAGCTGTCCTGCAGGTGGAGTGGCCCTGATTTTTCCTGAGTGGGTCCCTGCTTCTATCATACCTACTCAATCCTACACCTCCTTTGAATGCCTTGTCTTCAGGCTCAGGGTCTCTCCTATGCTCTCACTCACCCTTGCTACCATTTACCGGCCCCCTGGCCCTATCCCTCTTTTCCTCTCTGAATGGGGCAACCTCACCTTCTCCCTCTTAACCTCTACCTCCAAACTCCTCCTCCTTGAGGACTTCAACATCCAGCTCGAGTCACCTGAACTAGCCACTTCACTGTTCCCTCTGTGACTCTCTCTCTCTTACTATTCTTCCTTCTGGCCGACCCACCTAGCCAGTCATGCTCTGGATGCCTTCATCTCTGGGGACATCCCTATCTCGAACCCGGTCACCACCCCACTCTCCTGGTCAGACCACTCCCTCCTCTCCTCCCACTTGGGGCCCCTTGGCCCTCTGTCTGAGCTGCCTCCCGCACTGACAACCTCCTTCACTGCCATTCGACCAATGAAGAGAGTGTCAGTTGCTGCTTTTGCCTTCACCTTCATCCCCCCTCCGATCCCTTCTTCTGGTTCTCCCTCTGACTCTGTCCTTGCTAACCTTCACCTCTCCATCGCTAACACCCTTGATATCCTTGCCCCTGTCATGAGGATCCGCCTGAAGGCAGCCTCTAAGTGCAACAGCTGCTACGATTCTGACCTACATTCTCTGAAACGTAAGTAAAGAGTTGCTAAACGCAGTGGCAGACCTTGGGCTCATCCTCTGACAAACTGGCCTGTTGCATGCTCGAAAGGCAATATGTTTTTTTTATCCGCCTGTATCTCTGGATCCACCAACAACACGGCTGAACTCTTTAAAATCTGCAAGAAACTTGCCAATCCACCTGCAGTCTCCACCTCTCTCCTTCCATCCCATGCTCTTTGCACCGCCTTGACTTCCCATCTCACATACAAAAAACTCAGGACATCTTGTCCTCACTCTCTACCCCCCTTCCCCATCTCCACTCCTTCACCCCTCTCTGCCTCCCTTGGCACCTCTCCCAACACCACTCTCCTCCCTCCTGCCCATAGCACCTTATGAGGTCTCTAAGTTGTCCGCTCTATGAAGGTCTCATACAAACAGGTGCTCCCCTGCTCTTCTAGAACCTTTAAAGGCAATATCTCCTCTTGCCGATTTATGTAACCACTGCTTCACCACTGGCTCTTTCCCTTTATCCCTCAAGCACTCCCTTGTGCACCCACTCCTAAAATAGCTGTCTGCTGACCCCTCCTGTTCAGCTAACTACCGCCATATTTCCACCACTCCCTTTCTGCGGAACCTCTTGGAGAAGTTGCTCCTCCCCCAATTGATTTTTCATAATTAACTTGTCGGTTTGCCTCCATGACCATCAATGTGGATTTGGGCATACAGAGGCATGGAAACTGCTCTCCTAAACACCTGTGAAGACATGCTTGCAAACCTTGACTCCCAACTCTCCTGCTGTTCTCATTCTCCTTGATCTCTCTTCCGCCTTTGACATGGTCAACTACTCTATCCTCATAAAACTGCTCTGTGATACCTCTGTATAACGGACAGGGCACTGGATTGGCTGACCTCCTTCCTCACTAACCACGCTTCCTAGTTGCAACAGGGCTTTTTCCCCTCCACCACCTCACTCTCTAAATGCAGAGTCCCTCAGGGCTCTATCCTATCGCCGTGGCTCTTCAATATCTATCTCGCCTCTCTGGCTCACCTCATCTCCTCCTTCTCCCCTTGTTTCCATTGTTATGCTGATGACAGACAGCTTTCCTTCACACTTCCCTCTACTACCTCCTCCTCCTCTTCCTCTCTCGTCCCTGATTGTCTGACCGCTATCCAGGCAATGGTGTGTGCCTAACGATCTCTGTCTCAGTGCCAGTAAGACAGAGATCCTTCTTATTGGGACACCTGTGCCCTGTTTCCCTCCTACCCTCTGGCCGCCCTCTTTGGGCCCTCTACCCTCACCATCCTGTGAGGCCAAAACATTAGGGTCATCTTTGACTCCTCTCTCACCTTCACCTCTCACATCTTGGACCTTTCAAGAAGGCCCACTTCCAGCTTTACCTACTTAGAGGCCTTCTCCCTTTCCTCACCTTCCCCCAGAAGCTTAATGTCTCCAGAGCTCTGGTCCCCTCTAGGCTAGACTACTGCAATAGCCTCTTCCTCAACCTCCCCCTTTCCTCCCTACGCCCCCTCCAGCTAATCCAGAATAGGGCCGCAAAACCTATTCTTGGCCTCAAGCCCAGGGACTTTATCTCTCCAGCCCTGTAATCTATCCAATGGCTCACAGTGGTTGCAAGGACCAAATTCAAGACCCTCTGTATCACCCACAAGGCTTTCTGGGGCCTGGGACCACACTATCTCCAACTTTCCCCTCCCCAAATACATCCCTGCTTGAGACTTCCGCTCCTCTAATTCCAAATCTCTGCTTGTAAACCACTTCTCCAAGCTGAGAGAGAGTGGCAGGTATCTCTCTTTGGCTGGAGCCTCTCTTCGGAACAGCCTCCCTACCCCTCTAAGACTTGAGCCGGCTCTCCTTAAGTTCTGGAAGCTTCTCAAAACTCTTATCTACCTCTTCCCCTCTTTCCCTTCCCTGCTAATCCTCGCACTGCCACTGAGACTGGTGGCCTGGTCCCTCAGGAATCTCATTGGTTACCAGGCCTTCCACCCAGTCGACACCAGCCCCCTCCCCCCTCAGCACTGCCCTTGTGGGCACACTCTTGGTGGCTGTGCATCCCACCCTGGGACTTCTCCACCCTAGCACTTAGTCAGCGGCCTCCCACATTAGCACCCCCTAGCACTTCCCTCCCGTGCTCCCACTAGCACTTGCCTTCCCCTTCCCCCTGCCCCTCCATTCCTGCACTTCTCTTCTTTGCACTTGCACATCGAATGCCACAAGGCCTAGTAGGACCATGATTGTTATTTTTGTTTTCCACTGTCATTAACTCCCTTGCTCCCTCCCCACTTGCCTTGTGGAACCTGGAAACACCGTTTTGTTGTAGAGGTGCCTAACAAATGCACAATATAATAAATAAAATTAAAATAAAATGTGAATAACAAATATGTACCATGACCCATTATAGTACTTCATCTGGCTAGCCACAGGCTCATAACACTGAATGTAAGCAGTCTCAATGTAGACATTTATTAGATGTACAAATTCCCAAAAAGAGGGCTTTATTTTCTTTTGTAGTTCCTATTTCAGCGAAAACTGCGGTATTCTAGGAAAAAAGAACAATTGATACAGATGGCATGACCCACAGAATGCCGTTGGGTGGAGGGGACTAACAATGCACACATGCGAAGGGTTGTAGTTATACCTTGGAAGGAGTTTGAAATTATTTGATGGGTTGAATAAAGAGTGGATGGGTTGCTGGGATTGGGCATTGCTGGACTGCTTGTCAAAGAAAGTGATTATGGGAATAGTAAAGAGAAAACGGGCTGCAGAAACTATCAGTTGAGGCAGCAGTATTAATAAAGGAATTGGAAGTAATTAGTGTGGCAAAGAGAAGCCAAAGCTTGACTGGGTCAGAGAGTTGTAGTGTCCTAGATAAAACATATGACTTGATTGATTCACATCACAGAATTCACACAACCCATGCACTGGGCCGCTCCTAAGCGGGCTACCTCTGGGGCGATGTCACCCAGTGGGAGCTGGGACCTGATCCCCCTTATTTGACGTGTGGGTTAAGGTACCTTTGAATTGTTCAAACTTACTTTCTTGTCCCACTTGTATGTTGGCTGCACTTGAAGACAGGGACGGAGCAGAATTTCTATATTCCACTTTAATTTTGCAGGCAGGCAGGCACTGGAGGCCACGAGACATTGACGTGCGTCACGCTGCTGGACCGGCGAGCAGGCCTCCCTGCTGTGGGCCGCTGTGCGATGTGGCAGGATGAATTTTGCGAATGTCACGTTATACACTACTAGGGCTATGCGCGCCACCACGCAAACGCACCAGAACAAAGAAGACACCCACATGTTGGGTTATAACGGGGTAACTAGCTTTATTTCCACTAGGGGCGCGGACTCGCCAGCAACGGTCATGTGACCCTTTTCAGTAATGCGTGCCCATGCCACCTGACATGCCGGCACAATGGTACAGATGGGACGCCTGTTGAGGGAGCCTGCTTCGTACCCTACCTTTTTAAAATAAACTTAACTTTAAATATGTCTTTGATGGGACAGAGATTAGTCCCTGCGTGTCTTAACATCCTATTGCTTTGCTCTCGCTCTGGTTCTTTAAAGTAGGCGGTCTTTAGTTTCAGTTCCTGCCATTGCGCATTTCAAAATGCACACTGGTCCGTTATAACCACCCAAAGAAACACATTTTTATTTCATGCTGATTTTATAAACAGTTGTTGTGGTCCAGACGCAGTCATTGTTAAGCCTGGTCTAGAGCATGCAAACATCTGCCCATCCCAGGCCAATGGGAATGCCACATGATGCCACACCTGGGACTGAATGGACGTCGCTCGGAGAAAGTCTGCCCCATAGACCCGTTGCTAGGCTTCTAGTGCGCCTCCACCTGCATACTTGCCAACCCTACAGATTTAGGCAGTAGGCTACTGCTTTTTAAGGAGTCCTACCGCCTACAGATTTCAGTGACAGATCCTACTGCTTTTAACAGTGGCAGGTAATTTATGTGACTCTAAGGCAGGCTGCAGGACAAAGCATGCAACACATTAATTGGTCTGTGCAGTGGGCTAGTAGGTGATTGGGCTCAGACCAATCCACTGACCTGACAGCTACGTGACTCTGTCCTGCTCTTTTGCCTGGACAACCCCTAGGTGAACCACCATTGAAGGCAAGTGGCAGAGCGTACCACCATCACACAGCATCTGCATATCAGACTGAGGGGGTATCAGTCTCCATGTCATTCAGTGTTCAACTAGCATTGCAGGAATACATATGTTTTGTCCAGGCTGCTGCTACAAAGCAGTGGCAAACGTTGCCTACCAGCTCTGCGTAATTACCTTCTGTGTAATTGAATTTGGTGTTAACTTAACGTTCTGAATTATACATTTTTAACACGTGAACATCTTTCCATGTTGTGCTGTTTGATGGGTTGTTTATTTTAGAATGCTTCAATGGTGCCAACAATGTATGCTTTGTATTTTCCTGTGATGTAATTTTTATGCAAATTATTTTTGAAACTTGAAAAATCCCGTATCTTTTTGGTCACAGAATGTTGGCAAGTATGCACTTGTAGCCGTCCTCATTATCCTCCCCACCTGGGCTGTCCCCAGGCTTCAACACTGTTTACTCTCTACTGTGCTGCTGCAGCGCCTTCGCCTTATGTTCTTTTGCTCATCTTCATTTCCCGCTGTACCCCTAATAAAGAGAAGTGTTTCACTATACAGAAGCCTCAGCTATTGTCTGTGCGCCTGCTTCTTGAAGCTAGAAGCATTCCTTTTTTTAGACTGCGCCAAGCCTTCACATGCCGTATTCTAGACTTTCATGTTTCTCCTTTCAGCTCTATTTCCATTTTTCATAAATATAATAACAGGCGGCTCCTGCAGTGAGATTGAAGTCTTGCCAAACGTACAATGTCATTGTCGCGCGCTGAGAAACCCAGCTAGGGGGAGTGTTAAACAAGAAGGACTTTACTTCCGGAGCAGCAGCGTTCCAGTCTGCCTCGGCCTTTGCGGAAAACAGTGTGGCATCTGAGGGTCAGGCTTTCGGATGCGCTGTCTGCAGAGATTGAAATAGCCAGCATCAAATCTATGTCTGTCTGTCTCCGTTTTTTTTTAAATACATATTTAACATGTCGTCTAAAATTTCCAAGCAAGGGTAAAAGTATGCCTGAGATTTTTGTGTGTGCATTTGTCTATGTGCAGCCACTGCTTTTATCTAATTCAAGAGCAATGATGGAGAGGAAGGTAATGAGTTGCACAGTGATCGAAGTCAGCAGGAACGATCGGGAGTGGTGTTTTACTACTTTTATTTTGTTCTGTTTACCATTCCTCTACTTTTTATGACTATGTTCACTATTCTGTATAGAGGATATGTGCATTCATGTCCTTGTGCAAGTGTAAAGTTGTAATAGGAACCTTAGTTACTACTCACCTAGACCGTTGGAATGCCCTGGCCGCAGCACATCTCACATGTTGCACTATGCTTCCGCCTACCCACTCCCCGGCCGAGATCACAGTTCAACTACTTTATTCAGTACCACTAGTGTTGTAAAGTGATCTTACATAGCGCACTTGTGACATTTTGGCCTGTGGTGCTGCATGAAGAGAGATGGGGCAGCCATTGCTACAGGGATAGGGGAGGAGGCGGGTGTGAAATCTGAGCTGTTGATGAGTGCAGGCTGGATGTATCCACATCCGCCGGGGTGGACTGTCCTACAAGGAGCTATGGAGATTGGAGATTTCCCATAGGCCTCTGCACCATGTATCTCTTTTATGACGGTATCCTGGTTTTCTGGACCACTTACTTTCTCTCCCAAGCCCCCCTCAGCCTACCTTCCACCTCTCCTCACCCCCACATCCTTTAGAAGTCAAATATTTGTTATAAAGCTTCCATTATGTGCTTCCATAACGCTGAACAAATGTTGAATGTCCGTATTGTTGTGCTATGTGTAACTACTTTGCAATTCTTATAAGCTTCAGATTGTACAGAATGCTTCTGCTCATGTGATTTTTCATCTGGGCTGTAGGGCCGATATTTCCTCAGCCATAGGGCACTGGTTGCACTGGTCCAGTGGAGAAAATCATCCAGTTCGATTCTGTGTGTCTGGTGCACAAGTCTGTCTAGAATTTGACCCTGTCCTTTTCTTAAGGATCAGTTTAAATAAATTAATGAATTCATCTTTTAAAACTTGCTTAATACCGGAGACCAGTCTCTAAGCGCGCGACCATGGGTTTAACCTGTGTTGCTCTGCGTTCCCTTGCTTCCAAGACAAACACGTTGCCCCTGAGCTATCCTCCTAGCCCATTATGAACTGGTTTGCTTGCTGCACAGCGCTCCTCGTCCCCCGGCCTTTTAGCTGTACCTAAGATTAGACTGGTGAGATCTGGGGGCAGGATTTTTCCTTTCTCGCGTAAAACTATGGAGCTCTTTACTCCCTCTTCTCTATCTCACAAGTAACCATTTGAAGCTCAGCCAGAAACTCAAAACACTGTGGTTTCCTCAATAAGTCTCCCTTGGTGTGGTATCGCTGCTTTGCTGACCTCTTTAGCCCCTAGATGTCTTTCAAAGTAATAACTAGCACATTGTGAGCCCCCATATTATGCAATACAATATATTAGGGCAAATGTACTTTAAAATGCACTATTTGTACCGATTTTTCCTAAATGTTCTTGTTGGGGGGGGCAGATATTGCTTAAACTAGACAGACAACACAAGAATGACCCTAAAGATAAGGAAATCGAATCTGGAGATAAATGGGATAAAGAGGAAGAAGAAGTGCGACAGAGAAGGAAGCTAGAGGAGGAAGAAAGAGAATGGGAAAAAGTGATAGAGGAAGTGGAGGAGAAGGAGAAGAAGGAAATAAGGTGGCAGGAGAAATGAAGGAGGGTGTTAGAAGAAGCAGAGAGGGAGAAAGAAATGTAAGCAATGAGAAAAAGGAAAGAGGAAAGGGAAAAGAAGCCGTTGAGAGGGCAGCAAGAGAAGCAGAGTAGGAATGGGAGAGTCAGGTGCAAGGGAATGAAGAAAGGAGGAAACAGGTGTCGAAAGGCTCGTTCAAGAGTATATGAGCAAGAGCGAGGAAGTAAATAAACAGCAGGAGTGAGAGAGAGAGAGGGTAGCTGGGAAAGATGAATTAAGGAAATGGAGGAAATAATGAAAAACAGTACATTTCCTGGTGAGGATGAGGACAAAGGGATACAGAGGAGGATTGGGACATGATATCGAAGCAGATGAGAGGGTGGGGCTACCTTCAGGGAAACAATTAGCACAGCGGGGTCTCCACAAAGGGAGGAGCCATGATCGTGAGACAGGGCCACGAAAGGGCGAAGGGGGATAAGTACATTAAAACTACTGAATTTTGAAAGCAGAGAGGACGAGGGGAGTGATGGTAGTTGCAGGATAATGGGCTCAGATGAAGAAAGAGAGACAAGTGACGATGAGGAAGAGGGAAGGAACATACCGGGTCCCGCTGAGGGGTCAACCTTAGAACAGGAGGCAGAATGGTCAGAGGTGGAAGAGGCAGAAGGAGAAAGGCCAGGGCTGAAGACACACCCTAAGCAACTCAAGGGTCGCTCGTGCAGCATAGACGAAGGTACCCCATATACCCAGAGGTTGAGGGCACTACCAGGGCGAAAGAAGGTGAGCATGACTTAAGCATTCAAAACAACAAAAGGTCTAGATGCACCCAAGAGTTATGAACAAATAACGCAGTATCCGCTACTAGAGAACGGGGGGAGGACGGCCCCAATATATACCCTGGTCCCAAATGGACAAGGGCAATTTGAGGTGTAAACTGCAATCGTTAACTGCAGTGGTGGAGAAATGGATTTATGAGATAGACAAACTGACAGCTTGCATGACTCTAGCAGTGGGCGACATTAAAAGCTTGCTCTCCGGTTCCTTGGGGAGAGAGCGGACGGCATTTGGAAACAGGCAGGGTATCCTGGGGTGATCGCACAGAACACATCACAAAAACTGGGCACCATTCAATAACTGTAGGGTGACCATATGGCAAGCCCTCAGAGTAGTATCCGATACACCAGACATAAGTGCAATTATGGCACGCAAAATGCGTGATGACGAGAACCACATTGCATATATTCAAGAAATCGAAAAACGTTGGCGTCTCGAGACTCGTTAATTGTGGGACAAGACAGTGGGTTTATTTTACCACATATTGAGTCAGGGACTACCCTAGAATGTACAAAAACAGTTGAAGAAATTAGTGGGGATGGAAGCAAGACCATGGCCAGAGATTCAGTTGACTATAGTACATGTTTATCGGTTAATGCAAGAGAATGCTAGAAAGAAACGTGAGGAAAGAAAGGAGGACGAAGCAAAATTAGTTCAGAAAAAGTTGTCAAAATATATGATGGAAGGGGCGGTGCTGACAAGCAGAGATTGAGTGGTTATACAGGATTCACTGCAGAGCCAGAAAATTGCAGGAGGGAGTTTGCAAGAAGGGGAGAGCTTAATCATTGGACCCAAGGAAGAGGGGGTGTGTCCAGAGGGAGAGGGGTGGACCTCAAGCACTGCACGGAGGAGGATTTATTGGGAAAGGACAGCCCCAACCCATGCGACCCCCACCACAATGTTGGACATACAGGAAGATTGGCCATACATCCTGAGTGTGTAGAAGCAGGGGAGGAGTGCAGCAGAATTGGCAAGAGGGGGTCAGCAGCTCCACGCACATACACAACAGAGCAACCTCACTAGTATGTCCAAGATCACACACCGTAGGAGGCACATGTGCTGCAGATGCAACAAGCTCTTCAGGCACTGGCACAGCCACAGCAAACACATACGCAGGTACCCCCACAGCAGGCACACATACAGATGCAGTCACAACAAGCACATATGCAGATGCACCAACCGCAAACAAAACCCCAATCACTGACACAGCAGAATTCCCTGACTACATGGAACACTAACACAGCAGTACAGACCCCTGCACCCAGAATAGGGAACATGACAGTAGTAGGAGGGAATCCTTTCACCAGGACAGGGATGAATCTATATCCACAATAGGACAGCCCACAGACTGACCTGATGTGTTTCATCGTATCTGTCACACCTGACCCGACAGAGGAGTTACAAGTGGGGGTGACCATAGGTGACAAGATGTTTTCTTTTCTCATAGATACACTAGATCCTGTGTTAGGGAAGGGAGATACCCAACGCCAGGCACTGCCAGGAATGCATAAGCTTTTCTGGGGCTACAACTTTGGTTCCATTTTCTGATGAATTGCCCTTCACAGTTGGGGAACACGACCTTACCATGCCATTATTATATTCCCGCCAAACTCCAGTGAACATAATGGGAAGCGATATGATGAGCAAGCTCAATATGACCATCTTGTTTACTGAGCAGGGGATAGTGTGTTCCACTCCAGTGATCCACTATGTGTATGCAGAAGAATGTATTCCAGCATTCTGTGGTCAGACAGTACAGGGGGGGGGCTCCCCTAGACCCCGAGGTGTTTCAATATGGGGTGAGTCTTATATTAGCATGGCTTCCTGGGATCCAAGGAAAAACATTGATGTTACCCGCAGAGCGTTTATTCAGGCCAGAAATCCTGATGGACAAGGAAAAGTGACACATGTTTGCATTAAATTGGAAACTGTTATAATCAGGGATGAGAGAGTAGTTCGCCATGGGACAGATGACAAGGGGGAAGCATAGCGGGCAGTAATTGCCCTGGACAAGGGACATAGACTGACTGACTTGACAGACAAAGAGTTGTTTAGAGACTTGTTTACTCTGACAGTGAAGTGGTGTTCTCTGTAAGCATTACTTGTTGGATGAGAATTGAGCACAAGGAAGTGCCACAGATAATGGCACTCTTGAAAAAGGCACCATCATTTCTTGAAGATAACTTGGCACAAGTGCCAGCTGTCTTGTGAACCAACAGTCTGTATGACGTTGGCCGACTAAAAGAAATAGGGGCAGTCAAGACCAAATTAAAGCTAGGAACAATTTTATCCAGAGTAAGACATTACCCCCTATGCAGAGAAGCAGACAAAGGCATTTTTGAGACAATTTCAGCGCTAGTGCAACAGGGAATCTTAGCACCATCAGAGTTCCCATTTAACACAGCGGTGTAACCAATAATGAAAGAAATAGGGGTATGTGAGAAACCTGAAGGTGTCTCCCTGGCTAGTCCCCAGGGATCTGTCATCCAGGTGGCCAGGACATGGCCATCGCTATTGGATCCAGTTCGTGGGGGTGGACCAGTGAGGCAGGATGACCCGGATGGGGGTCCTTGGGGAGTGGGAGTGGGACACCGATGGGTGGGATGCGGTATCTCCCTTCTTTCAACACCTTTTCCCCATCCTACCACATAGGATATTCCAAAACACTGCCCCCCGCCCCTCATTAATGACATTAACACTTTCGCACAAAATGAGAGGCAACAGACCTACACCAGAGCCATTTACCTGACATGTCTCAATACAAGGGTCAGGCAAAGTCAGACAATTGACCAGAAACACACACACCTGATGGCCCTTTCCCTTCCCCACAGGGATAAAAGGTGGAGCACAAGAGCACAGATCAAGCAAGGCAGACCGCACAACGTGAGAGCTAACTCAGCATGGGAGGGTGACAAGGAGAGAAGCGACTTTGCCCTTTCTGACCAAGGCGCTTGAAACCTCTGCAGAAGGAATCATAAGACTATGAACAATAGCCAGCGTGTGTTGCAGCAGATGTCAAAGGTGCACGAGACCCTCCTCCACTGATTACCAAGCCAGGGAGAGACATTTGTCTCAGAGGTACCAATCTTGACTCCAAAGAAAAAGGAAGTCAAGCGGTTCATCACAGCCGGTGAGTCGAGAGGAGATCCAGGGGGTGGAAAGTCATCACACCAACATTCATTTGGTAAGCAATTTTTTTTGTTGGTTTGTTTTCCTGAAAACATCAGACCCTCGAAAGAAAGAGACTTTTTTATTGAAAAGAGACTTAACCATCGAAGAACCTAATAACTTGTATGGAGCTGTCGACTCGTGCTGGGAAAGCTCCAGTGGATGCTGTGTTCAGGCGATCCTCCTTGTCCCGTGCTCAAAACGTGTGGAAGGAAGACCCCTGGCAATCACATCCTGACTTATTATTTGTTAACACTTCTTTCCTTAATGAAAACCCTATGCCACACTCTTTCTGTAATTAGTTGTAAGGATTTGGCAATAGGTTTTTGTTAGTATAGGCCTTTTACTTTGACAAGACGCCACAAGGACTGCCTTATATTTCATTTGATGGTCGAAGCTTGCTTCCATCTTAGATTTAGGTTTAGTTTAGGCATTTTTTAACCCTACATTTACAGTTTAATAAACACCCTTGAACTGTGATCACTTGTGTCTGTCTTTGCTGATGCCACCATGGATTCCTTAAATATGGTGTCAGGGGTGGGATTTGATTCAATTGATAAAAATGGAAACCCATGCTAATAATTGTGGTACCACTGAAAGGGGAAAACAAAATAGTTGATCTCCTAGATTTTGACTGTGTATCCACATTTAAAGAGGTGTCCTCTCAGTTACTTATTCCAGCTAGTCAACAGGATCTGTTCTTTAAGACTCAACTCTTACTAGATACCCTTCCACTCTCTCATTATAACATACAACCACGGGACTAAATATTTCTAAATATGTGGTTGGTCTTTTCTTTCATCAAATCCAGTGCTCTAAATCAGAATCACCCAAAAAGAGCGATGAAAATTCTTTGCCCGATTTTCGGCCATTTGAAAATCCGAATGGCCGAAAAGTTCGATCAATGTTGGGGGTGTGGGCAGGGGGTTGGCCAAGTCAGAAATGTTCAGGGGAGGAAAGACTGAAGGTTATTTTGAAAAAATAATCTTCAGTCTTTTCTCCCTCGAACATTTGTAACTCTGTCTTTCAACCCTGATCCCTCTAAATCCTCCTCCCTCCGCGCCCTTTTTTTTTCATGGTATTCAATCTTCATTGGCGCCGTGACCATCAGGGTTAAAACCTAATCTACCCCAGTCCCCTCCTTCAACAGACTCAGAATCAGGGAACTCAGAGGATTTCAAAACCTTATCCAAAGTGGTTGAGAGTTATTTCTTTTCTGATTCGGACACCACAGGGGGAACCATTATACCCCCGGAAGAAATGGCTGATCTAGCCAATATCATAGCCCAATTGGCAACCCATCAGATACAAGCCAAAAACACACTCCAGGAAAATCTAACTAGACTAACTGAATTGCAAGCAAGGCCTTTACTACCCCAAGGCATAGTTCAACCTTATCTCGAAGCAAAGATTTGGGAAATGTTTTCCTAAACTTCGAGCGCCTGGCCGAACATCTTGGGTGGGGAGAGAACCTTAAGACATTTTATTTGAGACCCTTGTTAAAAGGGAACTCCAAACTTCATATCAACTACTCCACCTTGCACAGGGAGCCTACTTCCTATGTATCAAGGAGGGCTTGTTAAAAAGAGAGGGGGCAAACCTGCAGGTTTTATTGGCAGAAAAAAACAAGCCATTAGGTTGAACCTGGGAGAAACCCCTTTAGAGATGGGCGAACAGGTCAAAATCACAGTGACCTTGTGGACTAATAATACAACTCTAGAAAAATTGACAGAGATGATTACCATAGAACAATTTACAAATTCCTTACCCCCTTTTTTGCAAAAATCTGTCCTTCAATCAAATCGACCTACCCTAGCCGTGGCTTTTGAGACTGATCAAAACCACTCGGATGTGGCTAAATACTTCCAGCCAGCCCATCGATGGGAAGATCGAAGAGATCATAAACCCATCCATCTCCCTCAACCCCAGGGAGCAGATTAACAAGGGGGGGTCACATAGAGTCAAGGCAGGGATGCCTCTCTAAAGGGTAGAGATCAGGAAAGCTGATCCAAAACCTAAAGATTATAGCAGAAGGACAGAAGTAAAAGGAAGCAAACCACCTCCTCTAGTCTGTTTTTCCTGTAGTGAAATGGGACATCTAGCTAGACACTGTCCAAAGAATATAAAAGATGAACCTATGGAAATAGGCTGCTTGAAGGGTGAAGAGTGGGAAGAAACCGAGAAAGAGCTAGAGACTTTTAGCATCTGCTTATGTCAAACCCCTACTGAGTTCACCTATGAAAAGTATTGGGTGAATGGAAAGCAGGTAAATGCCTTAATCGACTCGGGTAGCAAGCATACTACTATTACGGTCTGATTTAGTTACACCATAAAACCTAAACCACACAACCCTAGTCCGAATAACTTGTGTACATGGAGACAACAAAATATATCCTAAGATACCAGTACACATAGAAATCCGGGACAAGTCCTGTGAAATACCACCAGCTACAAATCCAGGACTACCTGTGGAAGTTATTCTGCTGCGAGACGTCCCCATCTTCTCTACTCTCTTACAGGAATCTCCACCCCCCTTCTGAGATTTCTTGCCCCAGAGATCCTTGCAGGAAAGTTACGACTCCCAAAACTCTCCAGTATGGGATTGGGAAAACTCAGAACCAATAAAGCCAAAGACAGCCTTTGAAACCCAATTCATAGGTTATTGTAGAGAGTCAGATAAGACCACTTCACCTCTAACTATTAAAACCGATTAGTGGAATATGCAAGAGTTCCTGGACATCTCTCACCCCTGTTCTTTGACCAGTCTTAACAACCGGAAATCTAACCAAAGAACAGGTATATCCACCTTGCATAGGGGAAGGATATGTGAGAAACCTGAAGGTGTCTCCCTGGCTAGTCCCCGGAGCCGGAGATCTGTCATCCAGGTGATATGATATATGATATGGCATTTATAATGCGCCTACACATAAGTGTTTCAAGGCGCGACGAGGCAAGGGGTGGGTAACAGAGGGAAGACAGAAACAACAATCTTACTAGGCCAGGTGACATTGAGATTGTGCAAGTGCAGAGGACGGGGGAAGGGCAAAAGGGCGAGGGGAAAGGGGGAGGGTCAGTGTAGTACATAGGATAGATAGTAAAATAGATAAAAACAATAAATAAGCAGTGTGCTCAGCTGGTGGAAAGTGCAAGGGTAAGTGCAGACATCAGGTGTCAAGTGCTGGTAGGGGGCTGTAGGGATACAGAAACAGACCCCATCACTGCCGTCACTATTGGATCCAGTTCCTGGGGGTGGACCAGTGATGGAGGATCATCTGGATGAGGGGGGGTCCTTGGGGTGTGAGAGTGGGACACCGATGGGTGAGACGCAGTATGCCCCTTCTTTCAACACCTTTTCCCATCCTACCACGTAGGATATTCCAAAACACTGCCCCCCCTTTTCCAACACGAACTCTTTCGCACAACATGAACGGCAACAGACTAACACCAGAGCCGTTTGCCTGACATGTCCCATTATAAGGGTCATATAACAAACAATAGGGGTGCCCCTGTGTGCGAGCGTGAGTGGGGGCAAGATATATTGCTTAAACAGAACCGACAAAAGGGTACTCACACTGTAGACAGTCCTAAATTCTGTCAAAAATTTGAATTAAATCTCCATATCAATTTGAGGCTAGTGCTTGCAAAAGCCAGTCACTAAGGAAGTAAACATAAGAAGAAGTCTAGAGTATGCTGACAATAAATGTATTGTTGAAAGTACAGTTTTTTAATAGATCGGAATTTTTTATACTTTTGACAAAAATTGAATAAAATCAATTGAAAAAAGTGAAGAAAGACATAAAACATAACATTTATCATGAATACATAGAGTACAAAAGAACAACATGTTCATCAAATCACAAACGTGGATTGTTCAGGAGCATTTAATGAGAAGAATAAAACAATCCTTGCAGGATACCAATTGTTCCTACAGCACGGGGCCTTTCAGGGTGTATTAAAAATTACCCTGGTAGGTGTAGAGAAAAAATATTCAATTCGCTAAATTTGCATGTTTATCTGCCAAATTTGCATGTTTATCTGCCAACGTGTAGGAGGAAATCATAAACTCGTTCCGAGGGGAACAACACACATAGATATCACGTTTCGGCGTGCCAGACTGGCATCAATAGTAGAGGCCTTCCTCAGGGCAGGATTGGAGTAATTTGGTAAAATCACCCTAGAGGGGGCAGAAATAGAGGGGACATAGATTATACATACAAGCTTCTGTTGGGACAACTTCAAAGGAATATCAAAGTTCAAGGGTTGCTGTCTTTTAATATGCGGAACACTCACCCAGTACAGATTTAAAGAAGACGGGGTGGAGTCCTTGGGAGCTACTTTTCCAGTTTATTAACCTTCTTGCATGGTATAACGGTGCCGCCTGGTTTTGAGAAGAGAGTGAACCTGGTTAACGGTTCTAGGCTCGCTGTGGGGGAGTACACCAACTGTATAAACAAAATTAAAACAAGAACGGTGGGCTGCAGAGCAGAGAGGCCATGAAAGCTTACTGCAAGTACATTACAGGTGAATAAGTACGACTGCCTATACTCTGGATCAAAAAGAATTTTATGTGACTGTTGAAAATAAATAAATAGTAGTAAACACCAAAGTCAGTGGTTAGGTGCAGAGTAATCAAGGGGAAAGTAGCTGAGGGAAAGGTTAAGCTAATGGAACTGAGTGGAAGCTTATGTAGGAGACGGCAGACTCACTGTTAAAATGAAGTTAGAAGTGCGCGCAAAACCCATGCACAAAGTAGGCACGCGGCACAACGGCAGCACCACAGATAGGGTGGAGCGAGTGTGTAAGGGTGGGAGATCCAGTCGAAGGGAGACACACCCCTGAGTGGTAGGGAGGAGAAAAATACATATATAGAGAATATAGAGTATGCAGTGTAAAATGTGCAAAAAAGAGGGACCCAAAGGAATAGCAATAGACCTGAGGGATACCTTGTATTATTGTACTCCAGGTGGGGCTGGTCCATGGAAAAGGGAAGGAATAGATTTCCAACTGGTACGGTAAATGTTGGTCAAAACCGGCGCCACAATGGGTGTTGTGGAAGAAAGCACACCAAACATAGCATAAATGATGGCGTGAGGAATGGCAGCGTGTAAAACCATTACGGTGCCATCAGGAGAGGGCACCAGAGTAGAGCAGTAACTGGCCACGAACCCGAGGCAAAAAGACCCGTGTGGCATGTGTTAATTAGAAACTCACCAGTGGCTGTGGAAAGAGGTTCAAGCAGCAGGGCTCGCACAGTCAGAGCCAGTGGGAAGAAAATGCCGCGTCATGCTTCAGGGAGACGGATTTCCGTGAGACCCTCTCGAGACAAGCAGCTGAGGCTGGTGAAAGCCGGCTTGCACGTCGCGGGAGGGTTGTCACGGCAACCACGTTCCGAGCCTAAAAAAACCCTACGGAGGGTGTGTGAAGCGTCCGGTGTCAGGCGCTCGGAGCAGGGAGAAGGCTCAAGCTGGAGAGCCAATGAGAAGGGGGGCAGGGCAGTGGCCCTGATAGTAAACAAAGTCTTACCTGAAGTGGAGCCGTGTGTTGCTGGGACCTGGTTTCCAAAAACGAGAGGTTGCTCGAGGGGGGGAGGGTAGAGGGAGGGGCAGGGGCCTACAAAAATGCGAATATGGCGCGTGATTGTTGAGCGTTGTTGTACAGTCCTGTGCCATTCGTTCCCAGGCATTACCAACATGTTGCCTGTAAATCTCCGTGAAGGGGAGAGAGGCGGTTTTGTGTGGATTAAAATTGGGAATTAAGTGCGCGGCAGAGCGAAAAGCACTGCCAAAGGTTCAAATTACTCAGTTTGCTGGTAAGCACAGGGTTTAAATATGGGAATTAGGCGCGGGGCAGAGAGAAAAGCACTGCCAAGGTAAAAGGGTGGGCACAGTTTGAAAAGGACGCCACAAGAGAATGCTGCAGACCGCCAGGCTGAATAGAATGCGGGCGCAGAGGGGGAAAAAGGGAAGGGGGGCGTATACAGGCAGCCATCTCAGGGCAGACAGGCTTCAGAGAGCTTGAGTCAGAAAACTGGAGGAGGTGCAGGCTCATAGTCACAGGGGCATGTGTGAAATATAAGGGTCAGGCAAAGTCAGGCAATTGACCAGAATCACACTCACCTGATGGCCCTTTCCCTTCCCCACAGGGATAAAAGGTGGAGCACGAGAGCACAGGTCGAGTAAGGCAGACCGCATGACGTGAGAGCTAACTCAGCACAGCAGTTCAAGAGTAGGAGAAAGATGGTGCATACCGAGAAGGTGACAAGGAGGGAAACAACCTTTCCCTTTTTCAACCAAGGCCCGAGAAACCTCTGCAGAATGAATCATAAGACCGCGAACAATAGCCACAGTGATTTGCAGCAGAAGTCAACGGTACACAAGACCCTGCTCCGCTGATTACCAAGCTGGGGCGAGATGATTGCATCAGAGGTACCAACCTTGACTCCAAAGAGAAAGGAAGCCAAGCGGTTCATCACAGCCGATGAGTCGAGGGAAGAGTCGATAAGAAATAGAACTGTGTTGAACGAAAAGCAGCAATCGGCTGATTTGAACTGTGAAAGAGCTGTTGATTAAAAGGGGGAAAACCAGCAACAGAGGAGACCGGCACCACATGAGTGCTCACAGAGGAGACTCTGGGCGATAACCCGATGCTAGAAAAAAACATAAGCAGAAGAGCTTGGAAAAAAAAGAAGAGGGGTCAAAGTGGTCACACAGGGGTCTTGTAAAATCCTCTATACAGTTGAACAGCTTTGGCCGACAGATGATTGTGAAGTTAAGGGAAATGAATCCCGCTTGGTGAAATTAGCACATGAACAGTGTGTTGCAAAGTTTGGCAAGAGTGAACAGGGCAGAGGGATGCTAACAAAAAGCGGCAAAGTCTAAAGTCCCGAAATACAGTGAACTGTTTAGCAAAGATTGATAAGAGTGAGCCCGGAAGAGGTATACTAGCAAAAAGGGGCGAGGCCTGAAGTCCCTATGAACAGTGTGTTGATAGGAGTAAACCCGACCGAGGGATATGCACCATGAACTGTTCCGCAAAAGTAGGCAAGAGTGAACCCGGCAGAGGAAGGCCAACAAAAAGGGGCAAAGCCTGAAGAACTGTTTAAAAAGATATTAAGTTTTGTGAATGCAAGGAGTATTGTAAGACCAGGGGAAGTGCCCTTGGCATTGGAATCCGAGCCCGAGAGACGGAGATCCAGGGGATGGAAAGTCATCACCCCAATGTGCATTTGGAAAGGAACATTTTTTTGTTTGCTTGTTTTGCTGCATACATCAGGCCCTCAAAGTCAAGAAACTGTTTTATTGAAAAGAGACTTAACCTTCGAAGAACTGATAACTGGTACCGAACTGTTGACTCGTGCTGGGAAAACTCGAGTGTTTGCTGTGGTCAGGAGATCCTCCTTGTCCAGTGCTCAAAACATGGGGAAGGAAGACCCCTGGAAAACACATCCCTACTTATTATTTGTGAACACTTATTTCTTTATTGAAAACTCTATCCCATACTCTTTCTGTAATTAGTTGTAACGATTTGGCAATAGGTTTTTGTTAGTATAGGCCTTTTACTTTGACAAGACGCCACAAGGACTGCCTTATTTTTCATTTGATGGTCGAAGCTTGCTCTCATCTTAGATTTAGGTTAGGCATTTTTCCACCCTGCATTTACAGTTTAATAAACACCATTGAACTGTGATCACTTGTGTCTGTCTTTACTGCCACCATGAGTTCATTACAGGTCATGGAGATTCATACAGGACTTGTGCCCCCTAAACAATATTGTTGAGGCAGAATTTCCATTAGTTCCCAACCCAGCAACCATATTATGCAAAATCCCAACAAAAGCCACATATTTTATAGTGATTGACCTGAAAAATGCATTTATCTCAATACCTCTTCATGAAGAATCACAAGATGTGACCTAATTTTCATATAGAAACTAGAAGTGGAAACATACAAGATTACCTCTGGGGTACTGTGAGTGCCCATATATATTTAATAGAGTACTTCAGATGGATTTGGGGAATGCACACATGGATAGCGCAGTAATTCAGTACGTGGACAACATTTTGGTGTGCAGTGAGACAGAAGAACAGTGCTAAGAGACTCAATACAACTGATGACAGTCTTAGGAGACAAGGGATACAAGGTGAACAAGGCAAAATTACAATACTGTCAGAAAGAGGTTCTCTACATTGGGCATTTCATTTTGCAGGAATGCAGGAAAGTCACCCCAGAAAGAGCAGAGGGCATTACCAAAACACCACAGCCAAATATAGTAAGAGAGATGCAACAGTTTTTGAGCTTGTGAAATTATTGCAGGGCATGGGTGTTTGATTACTGCACATATGTTAGGCCCCTCCTAGCAGGCCTTACGGAGGATCAGAGGGACAACAGTGAGATTGGCTGAACAAATGAGAGGACAGAAACGTTTGATGAACTAAAAGAGCAATATGCATAGCACCAGTCTTAGGGATTCCTGACTACAATGGAGGATTTTACTTATTCACGCACTCCAATGGGGTGGTGATGACAGCAGTACTCACACAGAAAACTACCGTGGGACATAAACATTTAGCTTACTACAGTGGGCTTTTCGATCAAGTGATGAAGGGTCATTACCCTTGCAAGCAAGCTTTGGCTGCAGCAGCTTTTGCACTAGAGAAGTAAGCAAATATCACCATCAGCTGCGAATCAACACTCTATGTGGAGGATGCCCTTTTCTGCCATTCTCGAGAAACCCAGAAGCACATTGACAATGCAGAGAGCATTGGATTACAAAGTAATCATTTCAAACCCAGAAGTGAAAATAGTGAGATGCAGAGTAGTGAATCCAGCAACATTCATAGCAGAACCAGTTGAGGAAGGAGACTACGTACACGCCTGCGCCAAATACACTGAATACTATGGCGACATATACCATGTCAGAGATAATGCCCTCGGAGAGGGGAAGTGCTCTTTATTGACGGGTCTTTGACAATTGACCAGATTTCGCGCGAAAGGCATACTAGGACGGCAGTACTAAAGGCAAGACTAAGTGGGATCTTTGAGGTAATGGCGGGCGCGAGGTTGCCCTCACATTTTTCAGTGCAAGCCGCAGAGTTAAAAGCGCCTATTGTAGTACTTGAATCACATGAGGATGAGGAAATCACAGTGTATTCCGACTCTGTCTACGTGATGCCGACAGTAAATGCAGGACTGTCACAGTGGAAGAGGCAAGGCTTCCTAAGTGATGATGGCATACCAGTGCAGTACGCACCACTATTGGACAGACTCATAGATGCTCTACAGTTCCCAGAGGCCATTACTGTTGTGAAGTGTGCAGCCCATACGAGGGGGGGGTTGAGATAATCTCCTGGGGCAACCAAGCCACAGATGTGGAGGCCAAAAAATTGCATATTTTCCTGAAATCACTGAATTTGACCCCAACCCAATAAACGCATGTGAGCATGCAACATGATATTAAAGTAAGGTTTTAATTCATTGGCCATCACCCAAATTGTAGAATTACTAGGAAGAGCTCCTCCAGAAGAGCAGGAACTGTGGAAGAGGTGGGGGTGTTCAGTATCCTCCATGAATGCCTTAAAGTGCCATGAAAGCACTGGTAAACAGGTCATGCCCCTCATACTATTACAGCCAGCATTAGAGCAACTCCACCACCTGACCCATACAAATAAAGAGAGTCTTGCAGCACAGATTGCGGATGACTGGTTCGCTCCCAACTTTGCATAGCATGTTGCCGGCTTTGTTTTCAATTGCATGATCTGCCAGCAATTCACAGAAGGACATACATTGCAAGCAGTGAGAAGAGCGATACCCTGGCCTACAGCACCATTCCAACATTTGCGTATTATGTCGACATGATTCAAAATTGTAACGGCTACAGGTACATTTTGATAGCCGTCTGCCCTTGCTCATGCTGGATCAAAGCCAGTGTGTGCACCCACACCAACTCTGGCTCTGTTGCCAAATTCTTCATAAGTGAGGTATTCCCAAAATGGTGGCAGGTTCTCTGCATGGTGACAGCGGCGTGTGGGGGCTAGGAAACTGTAGTGAGTACTGGATAGTGACTAGAAAACTACACTTCCCATCAACCCTTGAGGGAAGCTCTAGTTCCTTTTGCACGCAGTTACGCAGCTGAGTTCATTGTGTGGGGCTATTTGTACGCTGGCCGCCCATGCCCAGGTGCGGGTTATTGAAGCGTTCGGCACGGGCGGAAGCGGCAGCTCGCATGAAGAAATATCACTAGCTCCATGACGCCGAAGGACTGTTGGCGCGCTACCAGACCCTAAAGTCATAGTTTCTATGACACTCCGAAAAGTCAGCTGCCTATCAATCCTTGACCCGAGCAGAGTTACGAGGCAGACTGGGGCTGTGGCGGTGACTTCACACTGGGAAGCATTTCTCCGCATCATTTCTTCCGGTCCGAGTGTTCTCCGGAGCACTCGGACATTCAGATAAGAACAACCAAGATGTATTGTGTTGTGCCTATATGATTTGTGCCAAAATTATGCCAAAATGAGGACTGCATTGCTTAAGTTTGTGAAGCCCATGTTCTCTTCAGAAAATTAGGGATTCTGAGTTGGTTGTGGACTTATTTCGGACACAATTACATTTAGATGGACAATGTTTGGTAAAAGACTTTAGGATTGAGGCCAGTACTACATTGTTCTCTGTTGTCCAGTCGCCCAATGGGCAATGAGTTTTGTCATATTCATGCACTAGGGGTCAACCCCCTTCTTTGTTTCATTTTTGCCATGCTCAATGTTGTAAGTGTCATTTATGTCGAACTAAATGTGTGGGTGGCTTTCATGACACATGGACCACTATGAGTAGGTGTCATTGATAGGAACTTGGTTACAGGGTGAATCAGGATTTGGAGGTGTTCAGGTCAGGAGGCTGGTTTTGCAAGTTCATGCTCATGTATGTTTATTTGTATTCCTAACCCTTTTTCCGGTGTTCCTTATCTCTCCCTTCCTATCCACAACCTCTCCCTAATCCCTCTTCCCCCCATTGGCTGCCACGTGGTGTTCCTGTTATACTGACATCAGACGCCCGTGCCAACCACGGTGGGAGGCTCAAATCTATTTTGGCTTCTGTGGTTCGGGGGAGAGTGTCGGTACTCTACACCCTCTGGTATTTGTGACATAATAATCCGCCCCCAAGTGGGTTTATCATACCTCCCAAGCCAAATGGAGTCATTTACCCCCCCTTTAGCCGACGTGTTAAAGGTATTACAGGATATTCAAATGGAGTTAACCCATGCCCCGCAGGAGTCTATGGCATTGAAGGCCCATGTACAAGGTTTAGTAGCACAAAGGACCCCGTTGGAGGTAGGAACGGCAGAAGCAGCAGGGAGTTCAGTCGGGAGTAGATCTACCACCGTAATTGTCCTAGTAGTGTTCCCCTGGCGGCGCCAGAAAGATTTGCTGGTGATCCTAGAAAGTACATGATGTTTTTAACCCAGTGCAGGTTGCATTTTCTGGGTAAACCAGCAGCTTTTGAAACTATCCAAGCAAGAACAGCATTTGCGATCTCCTATTTGACGGGTGATGCTGCGGCTAAGGCTATGCCCCTGGTGCAAAAAGATGACCCTTTGCTATATAATTGGGAGAGGTTTTTGACAGAGTTTGGCCGATTGTTTGACAAGCGGGAGGTGTCGTTAGCCCAGGACAAGGAATTGTTGGCATTACGGCAAGGGACTCGGGATTTAGTATCATATGTGACACAGTTTAATCAATTGATAATTGAAACAGAGTGGCCTGAGGGTAAGCAGACATTATTATTTTATCAGGGATTGAGGGAAGAATTGAAGGATGCGATTGCACAGTTGGAACCTCAGCCCACTACTTGCTCTGCAATGATTGATTTGGCCTTGCATTTGGATCATCGCATGAATGAACGCAAAGGGGACAAGAAGAAACCTGAGACAGTACCTTTTGTAAGGTTGGACAATGGAAGAATAGGAAGGAGTGGAGGAGAAGGTGAACCTATGCAGCTAGGGAGTGTAAGAGGACCACTGTCAGCAGCAGAGAAGGAACAGTGTAAGGCGAATAATTTGTGTTTATATTATGGACAATCCGGACTTTATATTTGCACTTGTCCTAACACACCTAAGAAAGGAGCAGGAAGGCAGCGAAATAAGGGGGAGTCGGGAAAAGGTTTGGGCCGGCCTTAGAGGGAGCAGAGGTGTCAGGTCCTAGTGAATCAAGGTTCCCAGAGTGGGCAGCAAATACTGCTGGAAGTAAGACTTTGCATTTATATTTGTTGGTGAACTTATGTTTTGCCCTTACGAAAGAAATGGTGTCAGCGATGGTAGATTCAGGAGCAACAGGGAACAAGCAAGATGGCGTGCGCGTGCGTGGGCATGCATACGGCCTGTAAATGGATGCGGACCTCGCAACGACTTGCGGGCTGGAGCTAATGAGGGCTTGGCCGAGAGGAGCAGACTGAGACCCCAGGTCCACGAGAGGTGGCCCAGACTCACCAGCGGGGGCACCGGAGCAGAGAGCAGACCAGGGGAGCACCAGCTGGGGAAGCTAACCCCGGCCCCCGAACGTGACACTCGGCAAGGAAGAGTGAGGTGGATCCGTGCTCGTTGGATCCCCGCTGTCAGAGCATCAGCTGGGGCGGGCGGAGCAGAGAGAGTGTCCCCCCCCACTTCTGCGAGGCTCTGGCATACGGAGCCTAATCTCAAGAAAAAGAGGAAGCGGCGGGGACTATGCTCTGAGACCCTGGTGGGCGCTCCCTCGCAGCTGGAGTAATGGCTGAGGCAATTACTAGGGCAGACGGCACCGGAGGTCAGCCCAACGCCCACCTCCGCAAGATCTCAAATGTGGGCCCTGACCCCAGGTAGTGACGGGTGGCAGGGATAGCCCCATTGGGGTGACACCAGAAGACCCTTTCCAGATACAGGCCAGCAGGGGGCAGCTCTTCTTGGCCGCGGACGGCACGGCACCCCAGAGACTCCTGAAGAAGCAGAGCAACACCGCGGGCGCCATCCACAACACACCAGCATTACAAGTGCTCCTTCATTGACCTGCACCTCTGGAACATCGTATTGCTCTGATACAGGGGGCCCCCTTTTGTTCTGCTCACCACCCCTGACAGTTCCTGCCCCCCACTGCGGACCCACGCCCTGATGAGCCAAGACACCAGGAGCATTCCCGGAAGCCCTGTAGGGTTGAGGCCCGGGCAGAGAACTCAGGGTCAAGAGGCCCCCTAGCTGGATCCCCCCCCACAGAGGGATAAATCACATTCCCAATAAAATCACGCCCATGTAAGCTAGTACAACGGGCGACGGTCCACACCCATTGGGACCCCTTGCTGCATAACACAACGGCCTAAACTACAGGACGGCCCCTGCAGGAACCCCCCCTACTTTTCACCCCCCATACGCTTCCTGGGGCGCCCCGGCCCACATCTCCAGTCAACGAAACCGCCCTTCCTAAGGCAACAGATCAAGCTTCTGGGTCTCCCCTACTTATCGAAGGATCCTGGACGTCCTGCCCCACTTAGCCCAATCGAACAGACCCAATCTACCGGTCCAACAACACAGACGGACCCCGCCCCGATCCCACAGAGCTCACACCCCCAGAACAACACCGAGACCGCTGCCTGCGAGATCTTCTCTAAGAGTTCGGAGCCTCCCCTGGGAAACTTCGGCGCTTCCTGGCGCACCCACCCTCTACAATCATCATGTCTAAACAAGCGAAGGCCGGCAAAAACTCAGAAATAGCCTCTATGTTCTCAACATCAGACAAGGGTAAGAAGCAGGACCCTCCTAAACTGACCACACAGAAACCCCAAGAAGAAAAGGATGCTCTCGATACCAAAGGGGACTTAGTGGCTTTTATGGCTGACATAAAGTCGGAATTCTGCTCATGCTTGTCAGAACTCACCACAAAGTGGAACAGACGGACCAAAGGGTGACGGAGGTGGAGCAAAGACTAGGAGAGATCGAAGATCGCTCACAGGAACACACAGCCACACTGGGGGAAGTCCAGCACTCAATCAGAGCCCTACAAGATAAGTGAAAGATCTTAGAGTTTAAGCAAGGGGACCTCGAAAATAGGGCCGCCGCAACATCCTCTGGATCCGAGGGATCCTGTCTTCTATTCCTGATAAAAACCTGGCAGAATATCTAAGGGACTTTTTTCAAATTTTGCTCCCACAGCTGGATAAATACGAGCTTTTGTTAGACCGCACCCACAGATTACGCCCGCCCCAGATTGTAAACTCGGACCTCTCCCCAGACGTTATTACCAGGGTCCACTTCTTTACTACTAAAGAGGCCATCGCAGCCATCAGACGTACTGGAGACGAACTCTCTTTTCAGGGCTCACCGCTCCAGATTTATCAATACCTTTCAATGCTCACCCTCCAGAAAAGAAGAGCACTCTGGCCCCTGGCACTCTTTCTCCAAGACCAACAGGTGCGATACAGATGGTTATTCCCAACGGCCCTGCAGTTTTCATACAAAGGCACGGTGCAACGCATTAACCACCTGGAGGACAAATCATGCAACCACCTCACCCGGAGAACCCACCTCACCAGACTCAGAGGGGACTGGAGGCCCGGAGCCAGCCCCTCCCCCGAAGTCTAGACGGCCGTCATGGTCAAAGGTGCAGCAGAGCAATAGGGGGAGATAACCGGGGGGCGGGTGCGAGCCCCGTAAACCCGCACCACACATACTCATCGCCGTCTGGCCCTGCCCCACAGAGAACCATCATCTTTGGTCTACGGAACGAGCGCCCGTAACCATGGCGGCGGGCCATATCCACGGTTCATGCCCATTCCAGGAGACATTCCAGCTCTGAGTCCTTGGAAACCTACAGTACACAGTACTCAGTTCCATTTGTTGGCCCTGTTGACCAAAGGTGCGACCGCACACACAATGTCGGCCCACCCGTTGGGGGCTCGTATTAAAACTCCAAGTGCAGGATGACACACTCTTAACCCTCACCAGAGATGGTGGTTGACCCACGCTCCATCAACCCCCCCCTAAATCAGAGGGCTGAGGAGAGCCTGGCCCCGGAACACCAAAACCTAAAATTCCTCTCCCTTAACGTCAATGGGCTGAACGCTCCAGCCAAACGAAAAACAATTTTGCAAAAACTACAGGACGAGGAGGCCCAGTAGCCATGCTCCAGGAGACTCACCTGCTATGGGCAGATACCGGCCAGCTCCGCTCCCGGCTATACCCACTCCAATTATTTGCATCCGGAGAGACTAAAAAAGGAGGTAGCGCAATCCTCTTCAGGAAGGACCTAACCCCCCAGATCCTGGACACCAAAACATGCCCAGAAGGCCGCTTCAAAGCAGTGAAATGCCTCCTGCTGGGAGACCTATATACCTTCATCTCCGTGTATGCCCCCAACTCTGGGCAATCGAACTTCTATAACTCACTAAGCTCCTCCCTCTCACGCTTCGTAGAAGGCCAAACAATAATGGGAGGGGACTTCAACGGAGTACCAGACCCGATAAGGGATAAATCGCACCCCTCTACTCCAAACGACTTCACCCAGGCGCTGAGCCTCCTACACTTTTTCAGATCCCTGGAGGTGGTGGACTCATGGTGGGTTCTTCACCCCACCGAAATAGACTATTCCATTTACTCTTATGTTCACCGAACCTTCTCGAGGATCGACCTTCTCCTAACATCCCCACAGACGCTCGCCTTTGTCAAGGAAGTCTCCATTGGCTCCAGAATCCTATCTGATCACGCCCCAGTGGCCATGGAGATCCGGGCACAGAACCTCAAAACCAACGCCCCAAGTACATGGTCGCTGTATGATCCAATCCTCAATGATATGACGACAAGGGACAAAATCGCAACTGCAATCAAGAACTTCCTTGAAGAAAATCCAGCCTCTGACACTTCACCGGCGAATAACTGGGAGGCAATGAAGGCAGTGATTAGAGGCGTCCTGATTGCACAGGGGGTGGCCTATCATCGGCAGAGGCGGCAGAACCCGATGGCCTTAGAAGAAGAATTGGGAGCGGCAGAGGAAGCACATAAGAAAAAAGGATGGTCCCCCAAAACGCAGCAAGCCCTACGCATAGCCAGGAAGAAACTAGAAGCCCACTATGCGGAACAGACCGCGGAACTAATGGCCATGGTCAAACAATCTTATTACACAAAGAACAAAAAGGCAAACAAAATCCTGGTAGATAAAATTGGCCAAAAGAAAACAAACTAATACTATTGCCGGCTTGTGCCACTCTCAGGGTGTCATCCAATACTCAGAGCTTAAAAAACAGCAACTGGCAGTGGACCACCTGACCCAGATCATGACGGCGACCCCCACGAGATTAGCTTAAACAAGAGGAATACCTGCAAAGCATGCGTCTGCCCCAACTCCCCGACTCAGCAAGAGAGAGTTTGGAGGCACCTATCACGGAGGAGGAGGTCAAGGAAGCCATTAAGTTGCTCAAAACACGGGCCCCAGGCCCAGACGGATTCTCGGCCAGGTATTACAAACTAATTAGACCCCAACTGGTTCCCCCCTTGGTGACACTCTTCAACTCATTCAGAGAAACAGGGTTGGTGACCCCCACGATGCAGGAATCGACCACTATCCTCCTCCCTAAGCCAGGGAAGGACCCGAGAGACCTGGCCTCATACAGGCCGATAGCACTACTGAACATAGATGCGAACCTGTATTCCAAAATTCTCGCAAACCATCTGGGCCGCATCCTCCCAGAGATAATTCAGCCAGACCAGGCAGGCTTTATCTTAAACCGGTCAGCAGGAGATAATATCCGGAGGACCTTAAATTTGGTGGATCTCACCGCCCGAAGCTCCCGGAATCTAGTACTGATGGCCTTGGACGCTACCAAGGCATTTGACAGGGTGGACTGGTCGTTCATGAAATGTTCATGAAACGTTCATGAAACGTTCATGAAGCCTTTGGCTTCGGAACGACATTCCAGACAATGGTCCTCCCCAACTATAAAAAACCAAAAACATTCCTGAGGACTAATGGATCGATCTCTGCCCCAATCCCTCTGTCCTGTGGAACCAGAGAGGGCTGCCCGCTATCGCCCCTGCTCTTCGCACTTACCATGGAGCCCTTCGCCCAGAGAATTAGACGAAACAACCAGATTAAAGGCCCACAGGTCGGCCCATCGCAACACAAAATCGCTTTATACGCCGATGATGTCCTGCTCATGATCTCGGAAGCTCGCTCCTCCTTGAAGCACGCCTTAGCAGAAATAATCAGCTACGGAGAAGTGTCTGGCTTTCAGTCAACTTCACCAAATCGACAGCTTTGGGCATTGGCCTCGCCCTGGAGGAACAAGAAACACTGACCCAATCACATGGAAAAAAAGGGCCCTTCCTCACACGGGAGTCTACATTCCGGCGGACCCAAAAGAGACGTACCAAACCAATTTTCCCCGGCTGTTCAAAGAACAAGAGAGAGACCTGAAATGCTGGACAACCCAGGAGATCTCGCTAATGGGACGCATAATAGCTTGCAAAATGAACCTTCTCCCGAGGTTTCTCTACGCCTGCTCCTCCCTCCCAGTGGCAATCCCAGCACCTACCCTTCAAGACCTACCGAGAAAAATGCTGAAGTTTATCTGGAGAGGTAAGAAGCAAGAATCCCTTACAAGAGTCTACTGGGTGGTTCCAAAATGGGAGGGCTGGGGGTGCCGGACCTACAGGCATACAGAGTGATGGCCCAACTGGCACACGTCCACGTATGGCAAACAATCACAAACCACCCCAGATGGGTAGAACTGGAACAATCACAACTGCCCCTACCCCTACGATTTTTGCCGCACATCCCATACTAGTTCAGAATACGCTGGGATGGGCTCCTTCTGGCAACCAAACACACCCTGAAGACCTGGGACTGGGCACTAAAACGAAAAGGGATCCCAAGGGGCCTGAACCCACAATCGCAGATTTTCCATAATCCAGAGTTCTTGCCTGTGTCGAACCCCCGTGACTTCCAACACTGGATGAACGGTGGCCTTGAGACCCTAGAGCAGCTGTACGCCGGAAATATTCCCCACACATTTGAACAGTGCAAGGAAAAGTTCCACCTTCAGGAAAAAGACAGATTTACGTACATACAACTGCGACACTGGTGTTCGCACCCCTGAACCCTACAGGCAGCGCCGCGCGAACTCACCCCCCTCGAACTAACACTCAAGGACCTCCCGACCCGTGGCAGGATATCCACCTTATATAGGCGCTTTCTGGGCGACTTCCTGGCAGAAATAACCCGCTGCATGGCCCAATGGGAGGCGGATCTGGGACACCCAGTGGAGGACCAGACATGGGCGGACATCTCGTCCCGAGCACACTCTTCATCCACCTGCGTCACCAACAGGGAATGCGCATATAAAATCATGCTGCGGTGGTACAACCACCCCCTTAGGCTGCATGATATGAACCCCCAGGTGGACCATTCGTGCTGGAGAGGATGCTGCCATCCAGGCTCCTTCTTCCACATGTGGTGGACATGCCCGAAGATCTAGCAATTCTGGAAAGTATGTCTGGGGACCATTACACAAATCACCGGGACAGCAATCCCGCTGGAACCGGGGCCCATCTTGCTGGGGTTCCGATCCCTGCGATCTATCCACGATCCGGGAATAAGGCAACACTGCTGACCCAATGCCTGCTAGCATGGAAAATGGTGCTCGCCCGCTATTGGAAGTTCCCGGACGGCCCCCTCATGGCCCAGTGGTGGACAAAACTATGGGACATATTGTTAGCGGAGAAGGTGACAGCAGCAAAAGCTGGGGTCCTCCATCGATTCCAGAATATTTTGGACCTGATATTGGAATATGACCAGCGATTCCCTGCCCTGACCTACAAACCCATCAATGCCCGGTGGATCCTGAGAGACCAGGAAGATCCTGGAAGGGACATATAGACTATGAGGCCACAGAGCGGACAGCCTGGAGAGGGGAAGCCCCGGCCTGGGAAGGAAGGGAAGGGGGGACGGGACCTAAGGGGAATGCCTGGGGGTCAGCATGCCTCTGTTTTCGTTTATGGAATATTATTGTCAACCTGCCTTGGTTTAAAATAAACACATTTAAAAAAAAAATGATATGTGGGTCAGGTCATACAGAAGAAATCACGTTTGATTTAATTGCAGCACCACAATTTGGTCTCATTCTGGGAATGCCCTGGTTGGTGCGGCATAACCCTAGGATTGATTGGATAACTCAGGAAATGTTCGTTGAAAATAAGGATTGTGAGAGTCATATACAGCAACGCGCAAGCTCACCCCCCTCAAACTAACTGGTGGGCCCAGTTAGTCATCTAGTGAACGGTGGTCAGCAGGATCAGCAGGTGGTAGGGGCGCTAGAGACGAGAGTTCCGTCTCAATATCAGGATTTTGCAAGAGTGTTTGACAAAGGGGGGGGGACGAAAGGTTACCACACCATAGGCCTTATGATTGCGTTATTGATTTGGAACCAGGGGCAAAGTTACCCTGCAATAAAATGTATGCTTTACCGGAAACTGAAAATGTTCATTTGCGAGAGTATTTGGATGAAATGTTGGAAAAAGGGTTCATCAGGCACTCTACGTCACTGGTGTCTTCACTTTTATTTTTTGTTCCTAAAGAGAGGGTACACTCAGAATGTGCATAGATTATCGCGCCCTTAACAAGGTAACTGTAAAGAATAGGTTTCCGCTCCCTTTGATTCCTGTATTGTTGGACCAAGTGAAAGCAGCACAAGTGTACACTAAGTTGGATTTGAGGGGAGCTTATCATTTGATCAGGGTAAAGAGTGGTGATGAGTGGAAGGCTGCTTTTCGAACAAAGTTTGGATTGTTTGAGTACTTGGTTATACTGTTTGGGCTATGCAATGCCCATGCGGCCTTCCAATATTTTATGCAGGAAGTATTGAGAGAGTTCATTGATGTATTCGTTATTGTATATATTGATGATATTTTGATTTACTCTGAATCCCTTGAGCAACATACAACACATGCAAGGGCAGTATTGGGGAGGTTGCAGGAATATCAGTTGTATGTAAAATTGGAAAAGTGTGCCTTCCATACCACCAGGGTGGAGTTTTTGGGGTTCATACTAACACCGACAGATATTGTCATGGACAGGAAGAAAGTGCAGGCAGTCACTGATTGGCCTGCCCCACAATGCATCAAGGACATTCAGTAATTTTTGGGGTTTGCTAATTTCTATAGGAGGTTTATTGAGATTTTGTTCACAAGTAGTCAGACCCATTACCAAATTGCTGAGAAAGAAAGCACAATTCTATTGGACTCAGGAAGCGTAGGAGGCTTTTAGGAAATGGAAGGAAGCTTTTACACAGGCCCCCGTATTAAGGAATCCTGATTCAGACAAACCTTTTCAAGTTGAGACAGATGCTTCCAATTTGGCTATAGGGGCTATTTTGTCTCAGAAAAGTGAGCAAGGAATTTGGCATCCTGTAGCTTTTAACGCTCGTAAGCTCACGCAGTGTGAACAGAATTATTCAATTACAGACAAGGAGTTGTTAGCTATTCGGGCAGCATTTTTGGAGTGGCAGCATTACTTGCTGGGGGCAAAGCATCAGGTGGTGGTGGTGACAGATCATAAGAACTTACAGTATTTCAAAACAGCACATACTTTGATCCCTAGGCCATTGAGGTGGTCACAACATTTCAATGAGTTTGATTTTGTGGTAACTTTTCGGCAAGGATGGAAGAATGGTAAAGCGGATGCCTTCTCTAGACAGCAGAATTTGGAGAATGTGGTTACAGAGGTCAAGGCTATTATTCCCCCAGGGAAGGTGTTGGGGCTGTCACCAAAAGGTTGCTAGAGCAAGTGAGAGGAAGTTTGAGCCCCCAGGAAATGCACAAGTGGGGTGTGGGTGACCCAGTAAAAACCATCCGTAATGGGATTTATGCAGGAAGATTGTTTTTGCCCACTAAAGATTTACAGGAAAAAGCATTGTTCTGGTGTCATAAATCTCCACTGGTAGGTCATTCAGGAAGAAAAAAGACAAAAAGTATGTTGGAGAAATATTTTGGTGGCCGGATTTGAGAAAAGATACAGGAGGGTACATTGAAAGATGTCGGTATATGTGGGTATGCAATAGGGGTCAAGTCCCTTGTTTGTTTCATTTTTGCCATGCTCAATGTTGTAAGTGTCATTTATGTCGAACTAAATGTATGGGTGGCTTTCATGACACATGGACCACTATGAGTAGGTGTCATTGATAGGAACTTGGTTACAGGGTGAATCAGGAATTGGAGGTGTTCAGGAGGCTGGTTTTGCAAGTTCATGTTCATGCTCATGTGTGTTTGTATTCCCTAACCCTTTTTACGGTGTTCCTTATCTCCCCCTTCCAATCCACAACCTCTCCCTAATCCCTCTTCCCCCCCATTGGCTGCCACATGGGGTTCCTGTTATACTGACATCAGGCGCCCGTGGCAACCACAGTGGGAGGGTCAAATCTATTTTGGCTTCTGTGGCTCAGGGGAGAGTGTTGGTACTCTACCCCCTCTGGTATTTGTGACAAATGGGGTGTGTGTGAAGTCCTACGGTCTGGCAGTAGATCGCATTTTGTCAATGAGGTTTTCGAGTATATCACAACTCTACAGTGGATTAAGCACACATTTTCCTGTGATTGCCACCCGCAAGCAAATGGAGCTTGTGAGCGCCTCAAAAGCCAGCTCAAGGAAAAACAAGCCAAGCTAAAAATGTCATTGAAAAGGCGATGGCTCCATTGCCTACTGTGAGAAAACTGAAGGTGTCTCACATGCTAGTCCCCAGGGATCTGTCATCCAGGTGGCCAGGAACGGCCATCGCGTTTGGATCCAGTTCCTGGGGGTGGACCAGTGCGGGTGGATTACCTAGATGAGGGGTTTTCGGGGAGCGGAAGTGGGACACCGGACGGCGAGACGTGGTATCTCCTTCCCTGTAACACCTTTTCCCCATCCTACCAAGTAGGATACTTAGTAACTCAACCCCACCCCCCATCCCGACACAAACACTTTCTCACAGACAGCTCACTGTGAGAGAAAAGAGACTAACACCAGAGCCATATACCCATAAACGATGGTCAGGCAGAGTCAAGCAATTACTGATTATTAGACACACCTGACTTCCATCACACTTCCCCACACGGATAAAAGGCAGAGTATGAAAGCACACTTTGAGCAAGGCAAAGCACACAAGGAAGCATCAGTTCCAATATGGCAGTTTAATACGAGGAGAAAGATGGCAAGACCGGAGAGAGTTGCAAAGAGAGACATACCCTTGACCTTTTTAGAGAAAGACCATTACTTTCGTGAGCCTTCGAGAATAAGAAATATAAGACCTCGGATTAAAGCTGAAAAACCTGCATTGTGTGTCGGAGGTATCCGGGCCTCTCCCCTGTCGATAGCCAAGGCGCGGAGGAACATTTGCCACAGTGGTACTGTCCTTGGCTCCTACAACAAAGCAGCACCAGTAAGGTTGGCACAGCCGGTGAGTCGAGGAGACTGATACCAAACCAGTCTGTGTTGGAACCAGGGTTGCAAGCGGCCACATTTCATGGAGAAATCTGAAGAGAACAGCGTGTGAAGCATATGTGACGAGTGACGCAAATATAATTAAAACAGCAGATGAGTGACTGTATTTTTTAATGCCAAGACAGATACCGTAAACCAAGGGTCTGGCACCACATGGGTGCTCATTCAAGGGTCTCTGTTAGGTATCCAACTGAGAGGTGGCAAATGTAAAAAGTAATTTTGAAATCGAAGTGGTTCTGCAATGGGTCAAGCTAAACCCTGTGCACATTCAAAGTCTTTGATAGTTAACATTAACTAAAATTGGTTCTAACCCGGCTGAGGGAGACTAATTATATAAGAGGAAGGATCTGAGCCCGGCTGAGGAGCATCCGGGGTAACCCGTGAGTCAACCGAGAAAAAATCTTCTCTGAACATTGAAAAGGGGATCTGAGCACGGAACAGGAGGAGCCAAAGTAATGACAGTTGTATAAAAGGGATCTGAGCCCGGCTGAGGTGGATCCAAGGTGAACCATGAGTCACCCGCGAAAGAATATTCTCTGAACATTGAAAAGGGGATCTTAGCCCCGAAGAGCGTGTTTCCAAAGTAACGACCATTGTTTAAAAGGGATCTGAGCCCGGCTGAGGGGGATCCAGGGTGAAGAGTGAATCACCTGAATTGAGCAAAATAACTTTTTTTGTTTGTTTTGGTACATCAGACTTGGGCACGGAAGGGCCTGATGCTAGTAATTGAACTGTATCCTCATGCTGAAGAAGCCAGAGATTGTGCTACGCTCCAGTGAACCGCCTTGTCCCGTGCTGAAAATGTGGGGAAAGGAGGCCCAAACATCCTGACATATCATTTTTTGTGAACACTTCTTTCTTTTCCATAAACACTACCCCACACTATTTGTATTTAGAGGTAAGGATTAGCAATATGTTTTTTTTAGTATAGGCCCTTTTAATTTGACGAGACACCACTCGATCTGTATTATGATAATTTGATGGTCATAGTTTGCTCCCATCTGTAGATTTAGGATAAGTTAGGTGTTTATCATACCCTTGTTGAAGTTCAATAAACACCCTTGAACTGTGTTCACTTGTGTCTGTCTTACTGTTGATATCCAAAATGTAGGACCGGACCACTTCCGTTCCTGGATGAGCTAACTCAAAATACCCTATCCAGGGTTTCAACCAATGCTTAAATCGATTAGCTCACTTTTTCAGTATTTATGATTTTTAATCATGAATTCACAGTTCTATGTGTAATCCTTTAAATATCATCATTTAATCCTGACTTCTCAGTGTCACATCATTTTTAGCCAATGCATTTCGGACCTCCGTCCATCGTCAGGGCTATTAACACTGCTACTTATTTATCAGTAAAGATCCCATAGTTGCACAACATTATTCAATTGTACAATTCATTCCCCGTTTAACCATCATTTTGTCAAATACAGCAGAAAGTAAATCATAATTACACATACCTGATAGTTGTTGTAGTCCAAGGTGAAATTTAGAAAAAAAACAACAAAACAAAGCAAAAAGAAGATTCATTGTAATACATTGTTATGTCACTTATCCACTGTTTTAAAACTATATATTGGTGACTTAAATTCACTACCTGTTCAACTTCTATCACCCAGAGTATTTTTTATGTTTCACTCTGCATGTATTTTTGAGCAGCTCGCATTTCCTGTGAAGTCAAAAACTTGCAATTAGGTCCCCATACTGTTCTGTTTCTCTAGTTCCTGTTAGCACATACTTTCATCGTCCTACATCCCTTTTCCTATCCATTTCTTACCTTATGCACTCCGTGCTGTGTGTTCGTGCTGGCTGCTAAAAAGGAGCTGTTGCCGTCGTTGAGTGCGTATTTAAAACGCTAATCTTTCTGCACATGCGCATGGCGTTCTATCCCACTGACCTCACGTCACCATTCCTTCGTGGTGCACATGTGTTTAATGGTTATGTACTTATCTGGGTAATCATGTTTACTCTAAATGTTAGTTAACATCTATAGAATGAAAAAATAAAGGAGTTTATGCTCGATATGCGGAACGTTCATTTCCGCGCATGTGTGTCCATTGTGCACTACGTTCTCTGTTCCCGTGCGTGTGCGTGGACCCAAAAGGTAGTGTTTCTCTACCTATTCATGATTACTGTTATGTAGATTCTCATAATGTAAATCGAGGGGTCCCCGAGTGCCTCCTCATGTGAACAAGTTATGTTCTGTTTTTAAAACGTACATAGGGAGTATTATTGCAACATCCAGCATATCCTGGTTAGTAGTTTAACATTCACATATTAGCTCTAGAGTTGAAATATTATCAATCACCAACCCAGTCCTGTGAGGGTTAATAGTACTCAATCCTCAAAGTATCAAAGTGCCATTTTCTTGTTATGTTACAATTACTTCTTACCAAATTCACCTGCGACACATTATATACATATATTTACATCCTAATTTGCATATTCATCTCAATCGTCCATCAGCAAGGATCCACAGATTGGCAGTGGTGACACTGCCTTACGTTCCACAGGGTGTAATTCCCTGCGGGACATATCGCGCATCTCCGCTGATGGGACAGTGGGTATGTCTATGTCAGGGTGCTATTCCATCGAGTTTATTGTTCATATTTCCAACTGAATTCAGCGGTGGCAAGACATTGGAACTTAATGAAACATAATATCAGCCAGATGAGGATACAAGTCCTAGAAGTCATTAGACAATATAATGCACACGAAGATTTGGGAAAAAGATTAAACCAACAAGAGTCTTTTTGGATATATCGCCTTGACTCCCTGAGACCAGGGGGTATCAATGAGGAGATAAACTTTGTGTTTCCTGTAATTTCAAGTTGGAAATATGAACAATAAACTCGGTGGATGATTGAGATGAATATGCAAATTAGGATGTAAATATATGTATATAATGTGTCGCAGGTGAATTTGGTAAGAAGTAATTGTAACATAACAAGAAAATGGCACTTTGATACTTTGAGGATTGAGTACTATTAACCCTCACAGGACTGGGTTGGTGATTGATAATATTTCAACTCTAGAGCTAATATGTGAATGTTAAACTACTAACCAGGATGTTGCAATGAAACTCCCTATGTACGTTTTAAAAACAGAACATAACTTGTTCACATGAGGAGGCACTCGGGGACCCCTCGATTTACATTATGAGAATCTACATAACAGTAATCATGAATAGGTAGAGAAACACTACCTTTTGGGTCCACGCAGACGCCCGGGAACAGAGAATGTAGTGCACAATGGACACCCATGCGTGGAAATGAACGTTCCGCATATCGAGCATAAACTGCTTTATTTTTTCATTCTATAGATGTTAACTAACATTTAGAGTAAACACGATTACCCAGATAAGTACATAACCATTAAACACATGTGCACCACGAAGGAATGGTGACGTGAGGTCAGTGGGATAGAACGCCATGCGCATGCGCAGAAAGATTAGCGTTTTAAATACGCACTCAACGACGGCAGCAGCTCCTTTTTAGCAGCCAGCACGAACACACAGCACGGAGTGCATAAGGTAAGAAATGGATAGGAAAAGGGATGTAGGATGATGAAAGTATGTGCTAACAGGAACTAGAGAAACAGAACAGTATGGGGACCTAATTGCAAGTTTTTGACTTCACAGGAAATGCGAGCTGCTCAGAAATATCGTGGACCCGGTCCATGATTAGAGATAGACTAGCCATAAAAGAGAATTAGTATAGGTACACTGTCCTTTCTTACATATAGCCCCACTGTACACGAATGAACAGCACTTCAGAGAAAAATATATTTTCCTACAAATTGAAAGAATCAGTGACAGCGGTTTTGACCAGCTAAAAGCACAGACATTAAATGTTGCCCATTCAGCTTTTTACCTTTACTTTCCTTGCACAAATTATCGAAAGTTACTCAGCATTAATAAAGAGTGAAGTGCCCATTACCGTTGTGGTAATCAGGACAGTAGCCGATGGGAAGTTTTTGTAGACCTTTATTACACACTGGTTAAATGTAATGTCTTAACCATGGTGGTTGGACTCCAGGTTGTCCCACAGTTACTTCACTGTGAGTAAAAGGCACCAGGAGTTCCTCTCCCCTTGAAGTGTCTCCTGTTCTCACGGACCCGGATAGGCCCACCAGTTGCTCTCACTCTCCTCTCCTTCTCCCTGCAAAAAGCAACAAAACTGCCATTAGGCCAGTCCCCTTTATACCCGGTGCTTGGAGGGAAAGAGGGCCAATCAGGGACAACTTCCCTCCCCCCCTTTCCGATTGGTGGGGACCCCAGGCACCCACCCTCTATGAGTAGAGCTGCCCTCTCCCCTCCTCCTCCTTTCCCTTGGCTGCCTGGTCCCGGCTCCCCCTCCCTGTTGTCAGCCACTCCCTGGTTGCTATCCCACCTGGGTCGTGTCTGACACAAGCCCTCTCCATAGTTCCCGCCCCCCCAACATGGTGTCTCCCTTGAGGCATGCTCCCCGGAGGCCCGTCCTGCTCGAGGCTCCACGCTGCTGCTAGGGGTCTGCCCTGCTCGAGGTAAGGAGGGGGTTCTGGGTTGTCCCCCCTGTCTGGTTCCTGACCATGTGCATGGCGCTCCTCCGACGCCGAGCGGTCGGCACGAGCCGGGCTCTCGACTTCCCAAGCCCCGCCGCCGCTCGCCGCCGGAGGCCGCCGATGCACGCCGTGTACCCGGGTCGCTCAGCCGCAGCGCTAGCAGCCCGGGTCCCTGTGGGTGCACGCGGCGCTGCGGCTGCAACGCCTGCACCGCCGCGGAACGCCAACAAGGCTTTCCTGCTGACAGGGACACCTCCCCGACGCCCCCCCTCAGCGCCGCACACGGCCGCGGTACAGCAGGCTCCCCTGCCCGGGCGTCCCGCTTTCCGGCGGCCACCCTCACATCCTCACAACCGTCTTACTCAATGATCCCAAGACACAATATATATTTGAGCACATCCTGGTAGCGATTCTAACACAACTCCCTCGTAAGCATCGAGCCATCAAAAACAAGGGTGAGAAACGCAAACGACGACAGACGTTATTATATTCCGTAACGCTGTAAATGTTGCCAAACACAGAATGATTGCTTACAGGAAGAGAAATGGACGTGCACATGCGCAACACACGAACTACACAACCAAGGCAATTGTGGTTATATTTTTTGCATTCTGCTGTCTCTATCTCTTTACCCTCATAGCATTTCGAATAGTGTCAATGCATTGCACACATGAACCAGTATATGCTAATGTGACACATGTTTCCCTAATAACCGAAGTGACAACCCCAAACCTCGCAGGTGCTTCCCAAGAGATAAAGTGGCTCAAATGGAACATCATTAATGACTTTGAACATGTGAATGCTTATATGACTAGTTCTGCTCATGTCCCCAATAACATGTGGTACCAGCACTTGATCCATGTGGGGAGAGAGCCTTTAGGGGAGACTTTTATGTGCGTTTGCTCATTCCCTATGCCATTAGCACCCCCAGGACAGTCATAGCCACTGACATCCCAGCAACTAGAGCACAGTGCCTAATGCATTTGCCGCTTTGCACTACTATGGGCAAATTTCAGGGATGTCGCAAAAGACATTTCCATATGAGGATAGTTACATAAAGACACAGAAAATTATGGAGTATTACAGGAGTAAAGACAAAATGCTGCAATACATACTGGATGCCCCCTACCGAGGGGAAGCTAGAATAGTGACACAGAAGGGGCTGCAATGCCCGAACACTGGAAGGAGAGAGATAGGGGAAATGCCTAGATGCTGGGAGAGACCCAAACTATAAGTGTATGGACCGGTGTTCACCGGAGAATGGGTCGATGGAATGATAGGATGCAAAGCACATGCACTCCTGACAGTTCCAGTGGAATTGGCACAGAAAGAAAATGATGATGAGTTACTCAAGGACTGGGCAGAGTTTTTAAAATTGCTTTCCGGGGTAGAAAATGAAGCAGGCCCTCTATCCATAATACCCCTCAAAAACGCATCATTATGTTACCAGAAGGATGATCCAGTAAAGGCTGGAGAACACAGAGGCTGCAAACACATTTCGAAGATATCTGACATGAAGGTAAGAACAGCATTACTCATGGAGCACTACTGGGCAGTACATCATACCTGCCCATGATGAAAAAAATGGACCCTCACAGAAGCAATAACTTTGCTGTCAGATTTGCATGCCGAGATAGAAGAAGAAACAAACTCAATCAGAGCAGAGGACGACTGGTTGGCGTCCATCTTTTCCTCGATTCCATCTTGGATGGCGAACGGTCTTAAAGTCCTCATAGCTGCACTAGTGTTGGTAATAATCGTATTCTCTGTCATCAGAGTAGTAATAGCACAATGTAAGAAAACAACCCAGAAAACAATAGGAATTAAAATATTAGTTGACATGAGTACAAAGGCAGATGGGAACACACAAACTTTCAGAGTGCTGCAGTCACACCTAAAACAAAGTCCCTTCTTTCCTCCAGATACAAAATTATTGTATCCCCAGGATGCTGGCAATTACGTGGGATGTTGCATGTTCTGCAAACCAGATGGGGAGTGCAGATATATGACCTGGAACCGGGACAAACATATAAAGAACCTAGGCAACCTGAGGGGGGTGACAAAGGTGTGTATCCCCAAGACGCCAAGTAGTGGGGAAGGGCCTCCAGCCAGGGTGGTCGATGACTCAACCAGAGGGGGGAATGAAGAGAGACAAATGAACGTGTCCATCCTTGCATCAACCCTCCTGCGTTTACATGGTATTGACACGGTGTACCTCGCTCATAGTATCTACCCTCTCCCCAACATTGTATCACTGATGCAAGAGATGTTATTCCCTGAGACAACTGTACAGGCCCTACCCAGATGACATCACAGAAGCAATAAATCTGCAGGCGATGGAACCCCTGGATGAGCTGCAATCATGGAAGAAACAATGATGTCATGGCTGCACACATGTGCATTACACATGAAGTGCCTATGTATTCAAAAACGAAGCTAAACAAACACTAGGTAAAATTGCACTTAGACACGAAGAACATGGTTGCATCCATTAGGTTAGAAAACATATACTCTTCTTGCTATGCTGAAACGCAAGTTGCACGAGAATACATATAAAAGCATACTTAATGCAGAACGCAATTATAATGAGTGGTCATGTAAACTAAGATGGAGGACACAATCAAGTTAGGTGAACGGGAAACATTGAAAAGCCATAAAGCAGCAGAGAGACCCTGTCTTGCTATGCCAGCGAAAAGAGCTAAAGCCTGAACAGCGCAGAAAACAAAGCGCACAGGTTGCCAAGGTTAGCACGGAAGGCAGGTTTGAACCAGCATTGAAAAAATACAGGCAGTAAACAGATCCACGACAATGGACATAACTCTATCTGAAGGAGCAGAGAAACAAATATTGCAGGAATGTCCGGTTTTTGCCAGCTCACACCTGACACAGAGAGTAAAGTAGCTCGAATAAGTCTCTACAGGCCAATGAGGTAATGTCACCTACAGTAAAAAGGACTAAAATCCTCATAAATTGCTAAGCAGAATTATTTGAAATGAGGTTTCCACACGTGTGACCTGAAGATGGCAGAGAATGCTGATTCATTAGAGCCAGACAAAGGCAGACAGATACCTCTGTTCCCATCCATCTTACTGGGACGAAGGATATAACATAGAGTAGAGTTGAAAGCTAACTGTCCTGGCTCGAGGCCTAGGGAATCAGGCAATGGTACATTTAGTGGGACACGCAGCACCTTGGGGCCGTTCTCATCTCCTTCAATTGTTGCTCATGTCCTGGCAACAGTCCAAAGTGCCAGGGCTGAGAAAGCCATCCTTATCCAATCACCATCCGCCGCTAACGCTCACCTTAACTGTGTTGCATCCGCCAGTCATAGAATACCCTGATGACCTGTTCCCCATGTACCTTTTTTGTAGGCGGTCCCAGGCGGTGTTACCTAATAGCGCTGAACCAATTAGGCTCTTAACCCCACATAAAATTCATACTCTTCCACACTACTCACCCAATCACATCCCACTTAGGTTTGCACAATGTTTAATTTGGTTGTGACATAATTTTGAAGTAAAACTCTGTGGCAAGCTTGTATTCGGATGAGAGAGATTTGGAATCACCTGATGTCCATCACTGCCCCTCATTTATTTTCAAGGTGTTCCCTTTACCGCAGTGTGGTCTACACTGGCGGACTCTGTATATGGCAAATACGGCCAAGCTCTGGTGGATTGGAGTGGTTCTCCCCCTCTTTCTCCATCTTGTATTTGTAGAGTCAGGATTCCCTTGCGCGAGTTGCACCAAACCATTTTATTTCCCACAACTGAGTTATATGTTTTGGGCAGGTTGAGTCACACAACCCAAGTAGGGCGATTTCTCAAGGTAAATGTCAGAATGGTAGATTAACTTAGATGCAGCGAATGGCCTATACTAATAAGACTGAATGGTATGATTTCAATGCCCATTCCCTACGCTACTTCACAAAGTTTCCTTCAAGTTGCTCACATTCTCAGGGATCTTTCACTTGGACTTGGCAGACAATCACAGTGTTCAGTAGCCGCCTGAGATTATGTAGCCTTTGCTGAACTCCAACTGTGACAAGACCTGTAGCTGTCCACTCTTGCCCTGGGGGTCTTTTCAGTGGGTTACCAGTGCAAGCCCTTGTAGTGTTCTACTCTTGCCCTATGAAATCTTCTGAGTAGGATTTTGTTCCCTCAGCTAGGTATTTCTCAAGCTGCAATAATTATAATCCCCCACCACATGTTTTCTCCAAGGGTGTACACATCTTCTCATGGCTTTGCAGGTACCACGGCAGCTAGAGTCCCCAGCAGGCTACTTTCAAGCCGCCAGCAGTATACTCTCAAACATATTCTTCCGCAGGCCTGGCATTTGGGCAAGGCCCCCAGCAGGCTCTTTACATTGGAATTTCCTATTCGTCTTAACCGGTCTATAATGTGGCTCACAGGTTCTGTAGCCCTCCCAATATTTGACCTACTTGGCTTCACACCCTCTGGTTCTTCCTCTCTGTCCTATCTCTCTCACTGTTATCACGCCTATAATATGGAACAGCGGGCCTCATTATCAGTTTGCCGGTCCGTTAACTACGCTACCGGTAAGCTTGCCGGTACCGTAGTTCCCGGACCGGCAAACAACGAATTCTGCTCGTGGGTGCAATTACGGCCGCCAGGTGTGTCCTGGTGGCCGTACTGGCACCCGCGAGCAGAGCCTGTCGGATGCACCGGCACCATTCTGAATGGTGCTGGTGCATCCGACCCCATAGGGCTCAATGGGAATGGGGAGCATTCCATTCCGGCGCCCGCTAATGGGCAATTACCGGGTACAGCAGGGCCGTAATAACCCGGTAATTGCCCATTCGCGGGCTCCGGAAATTTTCACAAGTTTGGCGGCAGCTTGCCGGTTTTACCTGCAAGGCTACCACCAAACTTATAATGAGCATCTCAATACACTCACAGTCAGGTGGTGTATGACTCCATTCATAGTTCAAATTTTCCAGTAAATGTTTCCATTTTTATTATTTATTTCAGTGCATACAGTTGTAAACAACTTTTTACACTGCCAAAGTTAATTGTTTCCATTAGTGTTTTTTTTGGTGTGTCGTTTACCTCATTCGTTTGTTGTTTATACTTGGTGCGTACCTAATGTTTCAACCTTCTACCACAGTGTATGCCTTCCATTTCACCTCCTTCTTAGTTGTTGTGCATCTTCTAATCGACTTTGACGGCTGCCATGGGCCCCTTGACTGAGATCTCAGACAATCTGCCTCCCATTTTGGGAGGAGACAGCGGTGTCCTGGTGTCCGAGAGCCCCGGCATTCTCACTGGAAATTCTGCAGGTTAGTTCACTTACTCTCAGGTAGCAGATGCGTGCCCAGTAAATTTGCTTATTTTACTTGCTTTTCTCTCTTGCCATGTATTTTTCTTCAGTCTTCATTCCGTGATCCACACTGGTGCTTGTGAACCCCAGAAGTGTTTGTTATGGAGTCTGGTGCTGCTTGTGGATCTGCTGTAGCGGCCAGGCGGTTCTTCTTGGAGTTTTCCCCTATGTAAGGAACTCCTAACACACTATTCCTGGGTCTGATTTTCTCAGTGTTTGTTATCCCTAATCTCACTTTCCTCACAGTATGGCAATATTGGGAAGCCTCTTCATTTCTCATTATATATTTCTTTCTGGGAGACACAACAGATCGTCCTATACAAGGATGATTTCAGGGCACGTAATGAGGGGACAGAGGAAACACTAGGAGAGGTCACCTGACTAGTGACTGGCCTTCCCTGGCCCCTAGAGTTCCCAATCCCCCCTTCGATTGGCATTACAAACATTAATTTTGTCATACAGCGGAGGCCAGCCTAACTAAGTCTGATTTCCGGAGTTTATTAATTGAAGTCGTGTGCGAAGGTGTGAGGCCTGTGTAGGTGTGATTTAACCTGAAAGATTCCCATCTCAGTTGAATTATGCTTTGGCTTGACTGTTGTTTATGTTGTTCTTTACAGAGGTTCATTTGGATCCAGGCCTGTGATGCTCATTTGTGTTGTAACGGGGTCTGTGTTTGGGTTGTGTGTTTGTCGGAGTGTTTCTGGAAGACATTTTGCTCTTGGATGGCTGTTGGTTGAGTTTGGTCTGGTTTGTTTCTATTTGGTCACGTCCTTGAGGGTGCCATCTTTGCAGGTCAAATGGATTCTTGTGAAATTCCAGTTTGATAGGGATTTTGTGAACATTAGGCCTGGCAGGGTCCAGTCATTGGTGTCACAAGTGATAAGCATGAAGTGCGCACTGGTATTGCTCTTAATGCTTTGATTTACAATGGCCATGGACTTCATTTTTTTATCTCTTTGTTTTTATCTGTTAATGATACATCATATATCCTACTGTGCATTGTATTTACTTTAAGTTTATAACACCGGCTTCGGGTATTGCACTTCTTTGTAAACATTTCTAGTGCTCACTGAAGTCTGATTCACACTCTATCAAACTTCAACTAACAGAATTTTAAAAAAAGTTATTCCCAAAAAATATGGCAAGATGAGAGTCAGCAATGGAAAACTTGAAATTGTGCAGCCTGGAGGCAACCCTTGGAGAGCTCTGAATTGCAGCTGTTGTGGAATTATGAGAGCAACTGGGGCTGCGGAATTAGGTGCTCTTACACTGGGGCTGCCCAGTGTGCTGAAATTATACTGCATAGATTGGAGTCACCTATCAATTTCTGCACCTGCCTAATGGTAGATTCTTAAATGTGTTTCAATAATAGGCTTAGACTTGCTTTGCGTTGAAAAAAATTGTTTTTAATTAGATTTGAGTATGTACTCGGTTTAATGTTAATTCACATCAAAATCAAGTTCTTATTTGTCTTTGAATACATGAATTTCAAAAGAATTCTGGTAACTCTGAAAGAAAAAAAACCCCGACCCGCGTTTCCCCAAAAACAGTAATTTGGTTCCTCAGGAGGGTGAGTCAAACATTTAGACTTTGGAAATTTGTAAGCAAGATACAACATGTGTGAACAATAATAGCCTGCTATTGAAATAATGATTTTCTCAATTGAATGCAAAAAAGAGTATCATACAAATTTAAAAGCGAGCCCTCGGTTTTCATAGGGATACCTAATTGACTAACGGAAGAGACAAAAACTTGGTAATTTCTTGTGAAGAAACTTTTTGCCATAAGAATAAGGGCCTAGTAAATATTGTTGTACTCACTTGTTTGAATTCGTGATGGGATTGCAATGTTGAGAAATTCTGATTATTTTGTAACAATTAAGCATTTAATCTGTTTGTCTGGATTAGATAGGTTGTCTATCATAAGGTTTCTGTCCCTCTAAAAGTTTTAAATTGATTTCTCTGTGTACCTGTTTGTGTAAAAGAAATTGTCAAATTGAAATTTACTAGATAAGGGGATCATTTCTCATAGTTGCACTAGCTTGTGCATCCTAACTAAGGATATTGCCTTACCTGAGTGATGTCTGGTTGCTCTTAAGGCTGGGAGAGACAGGTTCGAAGATATCTCGCTGGGCTGGTGTGAGGAGGGAAATAGGGGAGGGGACACCAGGACAGCCGAACCGGGCCTACTGCGGGGCGCTCCGCTGCGGTCAGCGCAGGCACGGGACGTAGGCAATGTGCCGTTGAGGGCGGCACTGGTGGGGAACGCCGGGGAGGGGCCACGGACAACAGGGATGTCTTGCCGGCGTTCTGCGCCGAGGCCACCTGCGATGCCGCAGCGCCGGCCCCTCTCACAGTGGCCCGGGACACTGGCGCTGCGGCAGAGCAGCACAGAGGCGCACCGGCAGAACACGGACCGACACCTCACCCTCCGGCATTGGGCGGCGGCGGAGCTTGGGGAAACGAGAGCCGAGCTCTGTCCGACCGCTCAGCGCCAGAGGGACTCATTACACCTGAGGGAGCGAGGATAGGGGTATATGCAACCAAACCCCCTGCTTACCTGAAGAGGCTGCCAACGCAGGACCGCACACGAGACGGGCAGACATGAAAGCACCATGTTGGGGGGGCGGGGCCTATGGGGAAAATGCACGTCAAACACTGCTCAGGTGCAACGGCAGTAGGGGGAGAGCTGGAAAAGTGGAGGGAGAGCTGGAACCAATCAACAGAAGGAATGGAGGAGGAGGGGAGAGGGCAGCTCTATTTCTAGAGGGAGGGCTCCTTGAGGCTCCACCAATAAGAAGGGGGGTGAGGGATAGTGTCCCTGATTGGTCCTTTTTCCCTCCTAGGACCGGGTATAAAAGGGACTGGCCTAATGGCGGTTTTGTTGCTTTTTGCAGGGAGAAGGAGAGGAGAGTGGAAGCAACTGGTGGGCCTATCCGGGTCCGAGCGAATAGGAGACACTTCACAAGGAGAGCAATTCCTGGTTCTTTCCCACCGTGAAGTAACTGTGGGACTACCGGGAACCAAAACCTAGTGGTTAACACAGAACATTTAACCCGTGTTTAATAAAGTTCTCTCAGCATCAACCTCGACTACTGTCCTGATTATCACAAGTGGCGTAGTCGGCAGGATTGAGAACACGATGGAGAAAATCATACAAACGCTGTCTGAGGGGCAACAGCAATACAACAGCTCCTCCAATTATAGGCCCAGCAGGCGGCTGCTGACCGCCAGGCCTTCCACCAGGCAATGCAAATGCAGAGTACCCTTCAGTCCACATCACAGGACAAACATCAGGAGACCATCAGGCACTTGACGGATGCGGTGACCAGCTCCCGGAACCAACCTATGGTCCCCTCTGCCGTGTTGCAGAAATTTAAGGAAGGCGAAGACCCAGCTTTCTTTTTTACCACATTTGAGAGGATAGCCCGAAATGCCCAATGGCCTGCGGACCGCTGGGGGCAGTACGTCGCACCCCTGCTATCAGGCATCATGCAAGGAGCCTACGAGGCTGTTAAGCCAAACCGAACCACTCCCTATTGTTTAGATGGATTTCTGGAGGGCAGAGGTTCAGAAGGCCAGCCTTGTTTCTTGGAACAGGGTAACCTCTGGACAAGCCAGACCAATCAAGGTAGCCATCGCAGCGGTCAAGACTAGGTCTCAAGAGGGGTGAGGGTGACTGAAAGCCCGCAATGAGCACACAAAGCAAGGACACTTACAAATTACTCCAAGCAGGTGTTATATTAAAAATATAGACACATTTATTACAAGACCTTTGTAACATTGACCGTAGCGAGAAATCACAATAAAACTCAAGTAAACCAACACATCACAATCAAATACAATATATATACAATTACCAACGAGTCTAACGAGTTAGATGCACGAAATGTGCAGACCACCTAGATGGGGAGGAAAACAGGCAGTGCGAATAATAGTTAGACCCAGTCCACCTTCAGAGGCACCTAACTAGAAGGAAGTCCGAGCCCTACGAAGAGTGGAGCCTTGTGCTCAAAAGTACCTGCACACGCGGGTGCCAACGGGCAAAGGGGAGTCTCCTCGAGGGAATCAGGCAGTTCAGTTCGGTGAACAAATGAAGATGAACAGAGCTCCGCGACTCAAGCGCAGCCTCCACTGTGGGCAGAAGCAGAGCGCGAGTATGGAAAGGCGTGCTGTTTGACACAGCGGGGAAATGATATGGGCTACTGCAGGAGGGTGACCAGTTCCTAGCAATGCTACTCACCGGTCCCCGATGCAGGCAGACCCAGGCTTCTCCGCGTCAGTTTCAGTGCTGGCAGGTTCGGATACGAGCAGGGGACGTCTCGACGTCGTGTAGATTCCGCAGCAGCAGAAGTTAGAGTTGAGGATGTCCCAAACGCAGTGAACCCGCACAGTTTGTTACCACAGCAGGGCAACGGAGCGGCCGTGTGTATTTCAGCCCAATGTACACTTCTCACTTCAGACCTGGGAATGCCAAGTGTACAAATCGTGTGAGAGTGGCAAGGACTCGTAATACAGCAGCAACCTGACGGCGGTTACAGAGCAAGACTCCTGGGTAGGCCGGCTAGTCCACTGGATGGCCCAGAGACACTTCCGAAGGCTTACGTGCAGGAGATGGTGAAGATGCCGAGAATAGTTGTTCCCACTATTCCAAAGGGTCGAAGTACCAGTACAGGCCTTCTCATTCAATCAGAGGTAGAAAGTGTTTCACAAAGCGACAGCAGTGCAGAGGAGCAGTTCTTCAGCGGGTCACCAGCGATTCCTCGGTTCAGCCTCGTAGTTGCAGGATACTTGGCTCCTGCATTCCTTTTTTCGTGAGAACTCAGGAGATTGACATGGTAGTGGTGTTTCCAGCCTCCTCTTATCCACGGTTCCTTCGCGCCAAAACGGAGGGGACCCAATGGGAGATCTGCTCACAAAACACTCACACCATACGTGGACCTATCACGGACCACGGTGGTCCCAGGCATTCACGACACACTAGACTCTCTGGCACCCAGGATGTGTATTGGGACCAGACATCCCAGCCCACATCCTGGAGGCACACACAAGGCCTGTAGAAGCTCGCGAAAGCATCTGTGTTTCGCGGGAAAGTACATGCCCAAATAAGGAAGGCCCCGGGTCGGCTCGACCTGGGGAAGGTGAAGGGGGCAAGCCGGTCAGCGGGCAGGACAAAGAGCCTCGTGGTCTGGCCATTTTGGAAGCCAGGCCACCATTTTGGTCTAAGCGCGAGAAACGCGCTTAAACGCCAAAAGGAGCTCAAAAACACAAAGAAACGATCGCTGCCACCAGTCCCGTCCGTGATTCACTTGCACCGTTCGTTAACAATCCAAAGAGAGTGTCTAGGGCCTGTAGAAGACTAGAGACCCAAGAGAGCAGTAACTTAGCTTACAGTGCCCTCTTGTGCCATGTTGCGCGAAAGCTGCAACATGATAAAAAGAACTACGGAAAACAACGTTTCCCGGTACTGACTGTCTTAAGGGCATGTCAGTTTCCCCGTAAGAATGGAGCGAAAGCCTAGAGGAGTGCGGCAGAAGGCTGCACTTCTCTGGCAAAGTCTAGATCATGGTGAAAACAACAGCAAAACGTTTAGGGGTTGCCACATGGAAGGAAAATTACCCACAATTAAGAAATCTTTCCTAATACTCGCCCCTCCCAGACTATGGACAGGAGGAACTAATCCACCCCTGGATGAGTCTCTTCTTCAGGTCGGTTAAACATTCTGGACAACCCATCAGCATTGCTATGTTGGACACCTGGCCTATGCTCAATAGTGAAGTCAAAGCCTTGTAGACTTATGGACCACCTAAGCAACTTTGGATTCTCTCCCTTCATGTTCATTAGCCCCTTTAAGGGCTTATGGTCAGTTTGCACAGTGAAGTGGGTCCCATAGAGGTAGGGCCTCAGCTTCTGTAGGGCCCACACGACAGAGAAACATTCTTTCTCCACTGTGGACCATCTGAGCTCTCTGTCCTTAAGCTGGCGACTAATAAAACCAATAGGGTGTTCCTTACCCTTCTCATCTACTTGCGATAGTACAGCTCCTATCCCAGTGTCAGAGGCGTCCGTCTGCACAATAAAAGGTCTTTGATAATCAGGGGCCCTGAGGACAGGGGCCTGGCACAAGGATTCATTTAAGCCGTTGAAGGCCTTCTCACACTCGTCGGTCCAAGTTACCTTCTTGGGTTTCTTCGGAGTGGTGAGGGCAGTCAGAGGGTCAGCTATGGTGCCATAGTCTGTCATGAAGTTGCGGTAATACCCCGTGAGTCCTAAGAAGGCTCTCACTTGGGTCTGTGTAGTGGGGGTAGGTCAGCCTTGTACTGCTTGTACTTTACTGGGAAGAGGCTGTATCCTCCCTCCACCTACTTCATGTCCAAGGTAAACCACTGAGCCTTGTCCAATCTGGCATTTACTAGCCTTTATGGTCAAGTGTGCTTTCTGAAGAGCCTGGAGCACAATCCCGAGGTGTTTCAATTGGTCTTCCCAGGTGGCACTGAAAACTGCTATATCATCCAGACATGCAAGACAGAATTCGTCCAACCCATTCAACACATGATTCACAAGCCTCTGGAAAGTGGCAGGTGCATTCTTCAACTCGAACGGCATTACCCTGAATTGGTAAAGGCTGTCTGGAGTAGAAAACGCTGTCTTCTCCTTGGCATGTTCTGCTAAAGCTATTTGCCAATAGCCACAGTGAGGTCAAACGTGCTGAGGTACCTGGAGGCACCCAAGGTATCCACCAGCTCATCTGTTCTAGGCAAGGGGTGTGCATCTGTCTTGGTGACAGCATTCAGAGCCCTGTAATCCACGCAGAACCTCAATTCAGAAGTGCCTGCCTTTGGAACCAAAACCACAGGGCTGGACCAAGGACTACTAGAGGGTTCAATCACCCCAAGGTCTAACATCTTGTTGACCTCGGTCTTAATGTAAGACCGTACTTTGTCTGACATCCTGTATCCCCTACTTTTGGTAGGTACACTGTCTCCTGTGTCTATGTTATGTTTGCACCAAGGTGTCAAACCAGGCGACTGTGAAAACGGGGGAGAACTGCCTAAGCAAAGTTTTCACCTCAGCCTGCTGATCAGAAGTCAGGTGAGGGGCCACTCGGACACCCTCAAAGGAGCTATCTGAAGGATCGCTTTGGAACAGGTCGGGGAGAGGTTCAGACTCCTCTTCCTCAACATCTGAAGCCAGTAGCAGTGCTGCGATTTCGACTCTTGGGATGAAAGCCTTCAGCCTATTTACGTGGAACACTTTTGGAGCCTGTCCAGGCCTTCCAAGGTCCACTAAATAGTTAACCTCACCCAGGGGCTCCACCACTGTGTAAGGGCCTGACCATTTGTCCTGTAAAGCTTGAGGCCTTATGGGATTCATGATCAGGACTTGCTGACCAGGTGTAAAGTTGATGAGGGAAGCTTTCTGGTCGTACCAATGTTTCACCAGCGCCTGTCCTGCCTTCAATTTATCACTAGCCAAGCCCGTCAGAAGTACCATCTGTTTTCTGAACCCCAGCACATAATCTACTACGTTTGTAGTAACAGGGGGAGTGGGCATCTCCCATCCCTCTTTGACTATGGCTAAGGGTCCCCGCACAGGATTACCAAACAGAAGTTCAAAGGGGCTGAAGCCAACACCCTCCTGTGGTACCTCTCGGTAGGCAAACAGTAAGCATGGTAAAAGAAGATCCCATTTTCTTCTCTGAGGTACTTCCAGAGCCCCAATCATGCTCTTTAACGTTCTGTTGAAACGTTCCACCAGACCATTGGTCTGGGGGTGGTATGCAGAAGAGAACTTGTAGGTGACCCCACATTCTTTCCACATAGCCTGCATATGCTTTGACATAAAGTTGCTGCCTCTGTCAGACACAACTTCTTTAGGGAAGCCAACCCTAGTGAAGATGCCAAGTAACGCTTTTGCAACTGACTTGGCAGTTACAGTTTTCAATGGGATGGCCTCAGGATATCTGGTAGCATAGTCGACTAGCACCAAGATAAACCTATTGCCTGAGGATGTCTGGGGGTCAAGGGGACCAACAATGTCGATCCCTACCCTTTCAAATGGTATTCCCACAACTGGGAGTGGTACCAATGGAGCTTGGATTGTTGAGCCACTCTTACCAGATAACTGACAGGAGGCACAACTACTGCAGTGACTTTCTACTTGCACCCCCATCTTGGGCCAGTAGAAGTGCATGGATAACCTTTGCTTGGTCCTCTTAATACTAAGGTAACCAGCAAGGGGCACTTCATGCGCCAGCTGCAGGAGGAAGGGTCTTACAGCAAGGGGAACCACCAACCTCCTATGGTCTCCTTCTGTAGACTCTGTGGGCTCACTATAGAGGAGTCCACCTTCCCAATAAATCCGATGCGTCCCAGGAGGTTCACCCTCAAGCTGGGAGCAGGCCTGTCTCCTTAGGCCTTCCAGAGATGGGCACTCACGTTGGCCTTTACTGAATTCTTCCCTGTCAGGACCACCTTCTACTAACAAGTCTTTTAGTTCAGGATGGTCGTTGGGGTCAAATACTTCAGGCATCGCCACCTCCTCGTCAGGCCCGGGCGATTGACCAACTTCCTCCACCGCAGTGGTAGGCGAGTTCGGGGGAATGTTCTCTTTCCCTCGTCTTGACTTTCTTACTCCTTTCGCCTTGGGTTTCCCCTTTGGCTGGGGCGGCGTATTGGTCTTGGCCAATGCTGCCCGTGTTTGAGACCGTGTGAAGGGTCTGTCGGCAGTGTCTCCTACGAGCCCTAAAGATCTGAGATCGTTGCCTAACAAGACCTTTCCTGGGACGTTTCTCTGAATGCTCACTGGAATCCTGACTGCTGTACCATTTAAAGTAAGATTTACAGGTATTACTGGAAACATGCGAGATGGGCCGTCAGCCAACTTATTGGGCATCAGAGTGGCTCTGGCAACTTCCTCTGAGTCTACCAAGGTAGAATCCACTACAGTTCGACTGCACCCACTATCCCTAAGAGCTGGAGTATCTACTCCATTGATCAGCACACTGTCTTTAAAGTAGTGCTTGGTATTATCTGGAATCCTAGCATAAACCTCTGCAACTTTAGGCTCCCAGGAACCCAGGGAAACTAAAACTACCTCAGCTTCTATCCTGCTGGGGAACGAGTCTGAGGAGAAGAATGCTCCTGTAATCTCTTCTTCCTCGTAGGAGGAGAAGGCCAGATTAGCGGAGTGGACCCCCAAAGGTTTAACCTTACACCGGGGATCCCCCTTCACGTGGTCAGTTGCTCCACAAGCAAAACAAGATCCATTGGGTCTGTTTACATAGGGAGGCTTATTGTAACCAGAGTTCTGTTTCGGAGGCTGACCTCCACTACCCTGTGAGTTCTCTTGTGTCTTACCCTTATTTTTCTTTTTGTGGCCCTTTTGAGAAGAAGTTTTATCAGATTCTCCACCCTCCTTATCTTTGGACTTTTTCCCTTCCTCCTGCTTACCAGGATGAGTTTTGTCCTTATGGGACACTCGATGTGACACCCATAAATCTGCGGCAATGGCAAGCTTCTTAGGATCTATCTCCTTCGAATCGGCCAAATGCTGCTTAAGCTCCGGGGAAGAAAATGCAAAAATATGTTCCAGCATGACAAGACTTATCATGCCTTCAAAGGTAGAAACCTTATAACCTTCGACCCAGACAGTCAAGTTTTTTAAGGATTCGGTTGCATAAGATACCCAAGTACCACCTTCTTTTTTCTTATACTCTCGGAATCGTTTTAAATATTGGGCAGGAGTCTTTCCAAACTTTAAAATTAGAATTTGCTTTAACATTGCAAAATCAGCTCGCTCAGCCTTCGACATTTCCATAATGGCACTACAACCAGAATGGGGAAGTCTGCTGAGTAACCAGGCAATCTAATCAGCATTGCCAACTTGTTGAACTTCACATGCATACTCAAACGTATTCAGCCAGTCCATAATGTCATTCTTTTCCTCGTACGCACTGAGCAGATCTTTTGCAAACTATGGATGAGAGGAGGCCCCAGACCCATGTCCAGGACCCTTGGATCCATTTGCAACCTGAAGCTTGGCCAGTTCCAACTGGTGATCCCTGTCTTTCTGTTTTTCTGCCTGGTCGATTTTTAGCTTGGCCATACTGAAATCAAGCTCCTTCTGCCTAAACAGCAGCTCTTGCTTCTTGAATTCAAGCATGGCCTCCCCATCAACACTGGCAGAGGAAACATTAGACATCTCATCCTCCCTGTCCTCGTGGTCGCGGTGGACCAGTGAAGCGGCAGAACCGTCGGTTCTACCAGTGAGAGCAGCCCCACCTCCTTCCTCACTGTCCTCAGAAGTTATAGCGTCAAGCTGCACTTCTTGCCACGCCACGATTCTTTGGATCATATCCAATTTGGTGCCTTGAGAGGAGACACCTCTCTCCGCACACATCTTTTTCAATGTTTCAGACTTAGAAGCATTTAAAGTTAACAAGGTATTTGTTTCCATACTGTTAGATAGGACTATGGCCTTTTAAAAGTTATACTACGACAATTCACTACGTGTCCTGGTAGAAATAACTTGAAATGCCTTAGCTCGTGCGCAACACTGGATACCTTCAGTCGTATCCCACCGCTGTACACCAATTTGTTAAAATGGATTTCTGAACTCTGTCCTGGAGGGCAGAGGTTCAGAAGGCCAGCCTAGTTTCTTGGAACAGGGTAACCTCTGGACAAGCCAGACCAATCAAGGTAGCGATCGCGGCGGTCAATACTAGGTCTCAAGAGGGGAGAGGGTGACTGAAAGCCTGCAATGAGCACACAAAGCAAGGACACTTACAAATTACTCCAAGCAGGTGTTATATTAAAAATATAGACACATTTATTACAAGGCCTTTGTAACATTGACCGTAGCGAGAAATCACAGTAAACCAACACATCACAATCAAATACAATATATATACAATTACCAACAAGTCTAACGAGTTAGACGCACGAAATGTGCAGACCACCTAGATGGGGAGGAAAACAGGCAGTGCGAATAATAGTTAGACCCAGTCCGCCTTCAGAGGCACCTAACTAGAAGTAAGTCCGAGCCCTACGAAGAGTGGAGCCTTGTGCTCAAAAGTACCTGCACACGCGGGTGCCAACGGGCAAAGGGGAGTCTCCTCGAGGGAATCAGGCAGTTCAGTTCGGTGAACAAATGAAGATGAACAGAGCTCCACGACTCAAGCGCAGCCTCCACTGTGGGCAGAAGCAGAGTGCAAGTACGGAAAGGCGTGCTGTTTGACACAGCGGGGAAAAGCTATGGGCTACTGCAGGAGGGCGACCAGTTCCTAGCGATGCTACTCACCGGTCCCAGATGCAGGCAGACCCAGGCTTCTCCGCGTCAGTTTCAGTGCTGGCAGGTTCGGATACGAGCAGGGGACGTCTCGGCGTCGTGTAGATTCCGCAGCAGCAGAAGTTAGAGTTGAGGATGTCCCAAACGCAGTGAACCCGCACAGTTTGTTACCACAGCAGGGCAACGCAGCGGCCGTGTGTATTTCAGCCCAATGTACACTTCTGTTACGATGGGTCTCCGACGCGGTTTGATATGGAACCGCTGGCGGCTTCAGCCAAAGTTGCGGCTTTGTTCCTCCAACATGGCGCCTGTGCTCGGAGTCAATGGTCTAGTTGTCAGGACGGGAGACGGAAGCGAAGCTCTGCCTCCCATCCAGGAAACGCTACAAGAATCCACGTCTCCCGGACAACAACGCGTTGCTACTGCTATCAGAGGCTTCGCTTCGTGAGTTTCCGTTAGGAACCTTACGTTACTATTTCCTTAGAACCTTTGTTTATACTAACCCTTGATTTCTCTCCTTTTCTTTTCGAGCAGGGAAGCCCCGTCTCCTCTGTCACCCACGCTTGCGTTACCGACTCCATTCGACCACCGAGAGCGGTGCGTCTCAACCTCCACTCTTGTAAGCTTCTTTCCGTTTTGGTATCCGGTAACCAGATTTATAGGTCAGGCCTTTCCTCTTCTAAATTACTCTTTCCTTATTCCTCCCAAAGAAACCCAGCTTTTCAGCTTGCCATCCTGCTCCTTCTCGGAACCCCGTATGGGATCCATCTCCAAAGGCACACACACTTACAATCAGCGATTGGAAATCCTCTGCCGACACCCGGTACCTACCACTCGCAGGTATTATAACTCTCATCCAACACTCACAAGAAATCCGATACCATCGCCTTCGCTAACTTCTATATGTTTATCCCCAGTTCATTCTTGAGCCTGATACTTCATAGACGAACTACTTACCTACCGTTAGAAGACATCATCCCGCAAGATCTTTGAGAGTTTGAAACCAGCTCTACACCCAGCGCTTTCCACCGGCAACCGGGTTTTCTCCCCCACGAGGGTTTCCCGGAAGTCTCCTTTCGATACCTGAGTTGGAAGGTGTCGGAAGCTGATTCCCAGTAGATCTATCTATTCTTCATTTCGGGACGAAGACAAAGTAGGCTTTGTTGTGTTGTTCTTGCCGGCGAGTTTGCATGTGGGGATTCTCCAGAGAGTAAAGAGTTAAAGTGTAACAGTTAGCAACGCCCGAAAAATAAAAGCTCTTGAACACTCACAGGGGAAACTCAACGGGCATTAACAATGGAACAACAACTACAACAAATGATGGCCGCCATGCAGACCCTTTCTGCAGAGGTCCAAAAGTTAAAATTGGAAAATACTGCATTGCGACAACAAGGGGGACAGACAGCCCGGAGCTCAGAAGTCCCTCCCGGGCCTTTACCAGGAGGTCGATTTGATGGCAATCCCCAGGCCGTGAAAGAATTCCTTGAATCTTGCACAGTGCAATTTGGCTTTAAGGCAGCCTTTTTTTCCCACGGACAGAGACAAAGTGGGCCATATGATTGCACAAATGACAGGAGCAGCCTTAGCATGGGCCACTCCTTTAGTCACCAATAACAACCCCATTTTGGACTCCTATCCGGCATTTTGCAACAGTATCTGCAGTATGTTCAGCAGACAAGAGGTGGTTGTCGCCTCTCAGGAAAGGCTCCTTGATTTAAAACAAGGGGACCTGGATATCCTAGCTTATATAACTACCTTTAAAAGGATGGCCACCGACACCTCTTGGGCGGACGATGCACTGATAACCCTCTTTAGAAGAGGGTTATCGGAAGAACTAAAAGAGGAGGTGTCTCGAGTCCCGAGACCTTCCAATCTGACTGAATTTATTGCCCTAGTGATGCATTCAGATTATAGGCTCCAGGAAAGGAACAGAGAAAAACGAAAAGGAAAGAACCCTAGATACCATATGGAATCCCTTTCTTCTCCTCATAAATCGAATACTAGCGAGGAGCCCATGCAATTAGGTAACGCAAGGGGTCCTCTCTCCCCTGCAGAACGTGCACGGAGAAAGACACAAGGATTGTGTATGTACTGTGGATCAAACAGCCATACTGTTAAAGAATGTACGGTTGCACCCCCGAGGAAACAGGGAAACGCCAATGCCGACCGTAAAGGGGACAACGGCTTCGGGTTCTTCAACTACTATTAGTCCCCTTCCAAATTACACTATCAGTCCTTCTACCCTAGAAGATGGAAACACCATGATTACTTTAAGTGTTTCATTGGCTTGGGATAACATGTGTCTTGTTAACGTTCCCGCCTTAATAGACAGCGGAGCCGCGGGCAACTTTATCGATGATGTTTGGGCAAGAAAACATGCTATCCCACGTACTTCCAACAAAGCCCATAGCCATCCCAGTGGAAAGCGTAGACGGTAGCCCTCTTATATCTGGGCCCATTAAGGATCACACAAGAGCCTTAAAAATGACGGTGGTCTCCCATCATGAGAACATTGAGCTAGACATTATTAAGACCGCTCATTGTCCGGTAATTTTAGGTATCCCGTGGTTAAGGATCCATAACCCCTATATCAACTGGACGGCGGGTACTCTTTTCTTAGGTTCCGAACATTGCATTCACGGTCACCTTTCAGCTAAACCCCCTTCACCAAATCCTGAGCAGGAGGCAGGGATTGCCAATACCATAGTAAACGAAGTCTCTTCCCTACCAGCAGAATACCATTCATTCCGTGCTATCTTTTCTCAGTCTGAGTTTTCAGAACTTCCCCCTCACCGGAGGGACGATTGTGCGATAGACCTCATCCCAGATCGTCCACTTCCTTTTGGGAGAATGTATATCCTATCAGCCAAAGAAAAGGAAGTTCGAAAAGAATACCTACACACACATATCAAGAACGGTCTGATTTCCGAGTCCACTTCCCCCGCAGCAGCTTCATTATTTTTTATACCAAAAAAAGACACCACCGAGCTCCGTCCTTGCATCGACTTTAGGGGTTTAAACAAAATCACCATCCCGGACAAATATCCCATGCCTCTCATCCCCGATATATTAGAAGCAGTGCAAGGAGCCAAAGTTTACACCAAGCTTGACTTAAGAGGAGCCTACTACCTGATTCGAATAAAGGCTGGAGACGAATGGAAGACGGCTTTTCGCACACCGTTTGGTCATTATCAGTATCGAGTCATGCCGTTTGGACTTATGAATGCCCCAGCAGTATTTCAAAGATTTATGGATCATATTTTTGCAGACATCAGCTTACATTATGTTATCATTTATCTGGATGACATCTTGGTTTTTTCTTCTACCTGGGAAGAACATGTTTTACATGTAAAGGAAGTGTTAACGCAGCTGCAACAGAATCATCTGTTCTGTAAACTGGAGAAGTGTGAATTTCACAAAACCACCATTTCCTACTTAGGCTATGTTCTTTCTCAACAAGGTATTGCTATGGATCCTGGCAAGATATCGGCAATCACGGAATGGCCCTCTCCCCGATCTATTAAAGACATTCAACGATTCCTAGGTTTTGCCAACTTTTATAGAAGATTCATCCCTCATTTCTCCTTGCTGACCAAACCCCTAATGTATCTGCTGAAAAAAGACATTCCATTTGTTTGGGCCACTGAGACACAGAGATCATTTGAACAACTCAAGATTCTTTTTACTCAGGCTCCTATTTTAACAGTACCAGATCAACGACGACGCATCCCAGTATGCCTTAGGGGCCGTCTTGCTTCAACCAGACGAGCAGAACATAGAAAGACCAGTGGCTTATTTATCCAAGACTCTCTCACCGGCTGAACTTCACTTCACGGTGTTAGAGAAAGAACTCCTGGCCATCAAACAGGCTTTTGAAGAATGGCGTCACCTTCTTCTAGGGGCCCAACACCCTTTAGAAGTCAGAACTGACCATCATAACCTCCGAACTTTACATTACACACAAACCTGCAATAGCCGGCAGGCCCGATGGGCCCATTTCTTTTCTCCATATCAAATCAAATTTACCTTTGTTCCAGGAAACACAAATTTGAAGGCAGATGCTTTATCCAGAAAGACTCCTCAAGAAAAAGTCCCTTTTAAACCCGAACCTATGTTTCCAAGGACCATGTCCATATCTGTAGTTTGTCTCTTTCTGCAAAAACTGGAAGACAAGTCCAAAGACCTCGAGATCCTAGACTCTACCCTATTATCGACTCATGGATTAACGAGAAGCCAAGGTCTTCTGTTCAAAGGGGAAAACGTCTACGTTCCTGATCCCGAACTCCAAGACAAAGTGTTACGATTATGCCATGATTCTCAGGCGGCAGGACATCGAGGGTTTACTAATACCCTGGAACTCATTCAGAGACATTTTTGGTGGCCTTCGGTATGCACTGATGTGCGAGACTATATCGCTTCCTGCACTGTCTGTCTGCAGACCAAGACACCTCGGTGTTCCCCTTTAGGGGAATTGATGACCCCTCTACTACCAGTCAAACCCTGGCAGATAATCTCTACTGATTTCATAGTGGACTTACCCCTTTGTAAGGGGTGTAACACCATCATGGTCACTGTGGACAGTTTAACCAAAATGGCTCTTTTTATCCCTTTGCCTACTATTCCCTCAGCAGCCATTATGGCACGGGTTTTTTTGGAACGCATCTTCTCTCTTCACGGCCTCCCAGAAACTATAATTTCTGATAGAGGACCGCAGTATACTTCGAGGTATTGGAAACGAATCTGTCAGGCTTTGGGAATTTCGAGAGCATTAAGCTCCGGCTTTCACCCGCAAACCAACGGGCAGACGGAGCGGCTGAATCAGACCGTGGAAGGGTACCTTCGCTGTTATGTCTCTTCAGCCCAAGACAACTGGAAGGATCTGCTACCCTTAGCAGAATTCGCCTATAAGAATACAGCGCATTCTTCCATCAAAGCCAGTCCCTTCTTTTGCACATATGGATTTCATCCTTCAGTCTTTCCTCATGTGACCTCCGCCCTTACCAAATTCCCGGATATCGACGCCTTGATCGATACCATTCAACAAGGCCATCTCAAAGCAGGTCTGGCCCTACAAGAAGCCCAGACCAGGAGCAAGAAACAAGCCGACAGACATCGGACTCCTACCCCACAATTCGACATCGGGGATCATGTGTGGCTGGCCAGCAAGTTTCTCCCCAGGCGACTCATTCCTTCTAAACTGTCACCCAAATATTTCGGTCCTTTTCCCATCATTGCCAGATTCGGACCTGTAGCCTTCAAACTCAGGCACCCTAGGTCTTGGAGTCGCATTCATCCCACCTTTCACGTCTCACAGCTAAAACCAGATGTTCATAACCATTTCCACCGTTCTACATGCGGTTCTCCCCCTCCTGTGATGACGGACTCGGGTCCGGAGTATGAGGTTTCAGGGATTTGTGACTCCCGTTACCATAGAGGAGTTCTTCAATACCTGGTGGACTGGAAGGGTTACTCCCCCTCCGACCGCTCCTGGGAACCTGCATCCGCGGTTCATGCTCCGCGGTTGGTTCGTGCCTTTTATCGCTTCCACCCGGGTAAGCCGGGATTTTCCTCCCTTGGAAGGGGGCATACTGTTACGATGGGTCTCCGACGAGGTTTGATATGGAACCGCTGGCGGCTTCAGCCAAAGTTGCGGCTTTGTTCCTCCAACATGGCGCCTGTGCTCGGAGTCAATGGTCTAGTTGTCAGGACGGGAGACGGAAGCGAAGCTCTGCCTCCCATCCCGTAAACGCTACAAGAATCCACGTCTCCTGGACAACAACGCGTTGCTACTGCTATCAGAGGCTTCGCTTCGTGAGTTGCCGTTAGGAACCTTACCTTACTATTTCCTTAGAACCTTTGTTTCTACTAACCCTTGATTTCTCTCCTTTTCTTTTCGAGCAGGGAAGCCCCGTCTCCTCTGTCACCCACGCTTGCGTTACCGACTCCATTCGACCACCGATAGCGGTGTGTCTCAACCTCCACTCTTGCAAGCTTCTTTCCGTTTTGGTATCCGGTAACCAGATTTATAGGTCAGGCCTTTCCTCTTCTAAATTACTCTTTCCTTATTCCTCCCAAAGAAACCCAGCTTTTCAGCTTGCCATCTGCTCCTTCTCGGAACCCCGTATGGGATCCATCTCCAAAGGCACACACACTTACAATCAGCGATTGGAAATCCTCTGCCGACACCCGGTACCTACCACTCGCAGGTATTACAACTCTCATCCAACACTCACAGGAAATCCGATACCATCGCCTTCGCTAACTTCTATATGTTTATCCCCAGTTCATTCCTGAGCCTGATACTTCAAAGACGAACTACTTACCTACCGTTAGAAGACATCATCCCGCAAGATCTTTGAGAGTTTGAAACCAGCTCTACACCCAGCGCTTTCTACCGGCAACCGGGTTTTCTCCCCCACGAGGGTTTCCCGGAAGTCTCCTTTCGATACCTGAGTTGGAAGGTGTCGGAAGCTGATTCCCGGTAGATCTATCTATTCTTCATTTCGGGACGAAGACAAGGTAGGCTTTGTTGTGTTGTTCTTGCCGGCGAGTTTGCATCTGGGGATTCTCCAGAGAGTAAAGAGTTAAAGTGTAACAACTTCTCACTTCAGACCTGGGAATGCCAAGTGTACGAATCGTGTGAGAGTGACAAGGACTCGTAATACAGCAGCAACCTGACGGCGGTTACAGAGCAAGACTCCTGGGTAGGCTGGTCAGTCCACTGGATGGCCCAGAGACACTTCCGACGGCTTACGTGCAGGAGATGGTGAAGATGCCGAGAATAGTTGTTCCCACTATTCCAAAGGGTCGAAGTACCAGTACAGGCCTTCTCGTTCGATCAGAGGTAGAAAGAGTTTCACAAAGCGACAGCAGTGCAGAGGAGCAGTCCTTCAGCGGGTCACCAGCGAGTCCTCGGTTCAGCCTCGTAGTTGCAGGATACTTGGCTCCTGTATTCCTTTGTTTGTGAGAACTCAGGAGATCGACATGGTAGTGGTGTTTCCAGCCTCCTCTTATCCACGGTTCCCTTTGCGCCAAAACGGAGGGGACCCAATGGGAGATCTGCTCACAAAACACTCACACCATACGTGGACTTATCATGGACCACGGTGGTCCCAGGCATTCACGAGACACTAAACTCTCTGGCACCCAGGATGTGTATTGGGACCAGACATCCCAGCCCACATCCTGGAGGCACACACAAGGCCTGTAGAAGCCCGCGAAAGCATCTGTGTTTCGCGGGAAAGTACATGCCCAAATAAGGAAGGCCCCGGGTCGGCTCGACCTGGGGAAGGTGAAGGGGGCAAGACGGTCAGTGGGCAGGACAAAGAGCCTCGTGGTCTGGCCATTTTGGAAGCCAGGCCACCATTTTGGGCTAAGCGCGAGAAACGCGCTTAAACGCCAAAAGGAGCTCAAAAACACAAAGAAACGATCGCTGCCACCAGTGTGTCCGTGATTCACTTGCACCATTCGTTAACAATCCAAAGAGAGTGTCTAGGGCCTGTAGAAGACTAGAGACCCAAGAGAGCAGTAACTTAGCTTACAGTGCCCTCTTGTGCCATGTTGCGCGAAAGCTGCAACATGATATAAGAACTACGGAAAACAACGTTTCTCGGTACTGACTGTTTTAAGGGCATGTTAGTTTCCCCGTAAGAATGGAGCGAAAGCCCAGATGAGTGCGGCAGAAGGCTGCACTTCTCTGGCAAAGTCTAGATCATGGTGAAAACAACAGCAAAAAGTTTAGGGGTTGCCACATGGAAGGAAAATTACCCACAATTAAGAAATCTTACCTAACGCCTATGCTGAAATTAAGAAGGCGGTGTTAGATCAATTGGAACTAGATGAGGAAGCCTACAGAATGAGGCTACGGGACACTAGACTCAAACCTGGGGAAAACCCCCGGCAGCTCTTCTACCATGTTAAAGACCTTGCCAAAAAATGGCTGCGAGCGCTGGGTGTGGGCTTACAGGATGTATTGGATAACGTCACCCTGGAACAATTCATCGAGGTCCTACCCCCTCCGATGCAAAGGTGGGTCCGACAACATCACCGACCCACCTTATCTGAAGCTGTGGACATAGAATCTGCATACCAAAAGGCTGGGGGGGAGCAAAGCCTTTGGAACTGGCTCATCCAACCGCAGCCCGATACCATTTACTGAACTGGTCATAACCAAGGGTCCTAGAGTGGTTTTGCCTAGATGGAGATCGATGGAGGAACGCCCTACCAGAGCAGACGAGAAAAAGAGCAGCCCTGACGGCCCGTCCACCCCGCTGCCCACAGGATTCCGGCAACGACAATGTTATGACTGTGGCGAATGGGGCCATATAGCTCGGTTTTGCCCCAGAAGAAGAGGTGCAGAGCCAATGGAAATTGGATTTATGAAGGCGGAACAGGGGCCACTGTGCCAGGGGCCCTGCAACATGGACATCCGGGTAGACGGGATCCCCACCAGGGCCTTACTCGACAGTGAAAGCCGGCACACGGCAGTACCACCATCCGTAAGTGACCCCCCTTACCTCGCTAATGTTAGTATTCCAATACGATGCATACACGGGGACGTAAGAACATACCCCATGAAAACCATAACATTAGAGGTGGGCCCTAACATTGCAAAGATGAGAGCTGCCATCCTCCCTTCCTTACCCTCCCCGGTGGTTATTGGAACCGATCTACCCCACTTCCACCAGGCCATAAACGCCATGGACCAGGGATGGTGGGATGAAGCACCCTTTTCCTGAGAGTCGATACACCCAGGTACCCAGGGCCGTAAGAAAACCAGTACAGAAAGAAGGGAAAACCGGCTTGCTAAATACGAGTCCATGTATGCCACCCAACCGATAGCATGGAACCCCGAGGATCATGAGGAATCCATCCCTAACAGACCCCACCTTAAAAATGGCTAGCGAAAGAGCCACCATAGATGAGGATCCAGACCTCACCAAGGGAGCCGGTTTTACTTCTAGACAGGGTCTACTCTATCGGGTCTACCAGATGGAAAGAGGAATACGAAAGGAGCAGTTACTCCTACCCAAATCCCACCGGGTAATTATTCTCCAACTGGCACATAATCATCCATGCGGGGGCCATATGGCCTCCCTAAAAACACAGCAGAATATCCTGAAACAATTCTACTGGCCAGGGATCTATGGGGAGGTGGCGAAATTCTGTAAGGAGTGCAAGACTTGCCAGCTGACGAGTGGGGAGAAGCCAGCCAAGGCACTATTACAACAGATGCCGCTGATCACCATACCCTTCCAAAGGATATGTATGGATCTGGTAGGACCCCTAGAACCAGCCAGTAGAGGGTACCGATACTTGTTGGTTATTGTGGATTATGCCACCAGATACCCTGAGGCCTTCCCCCTAAAAGGGACATCTGCCAACCAGATATGTGATCAACTTATCCCTTTTTTTTCACGGGTAGGCCTACCCACCAAAATCCTTACCGATCAGGGTACGAACTTCTTGTCGTCTATCATGCGACATGTCTGTGAAAGGCTACAGATCAAACAGTTGCGCACCTCAGTATACCACCCCCAGACGGATGGTTTGGTGGAGAGGTATAATCAAACCATAAAGAAAATGATGAAAAGAGTGATAGGAGCGGAGGGGAAGGACTGGGATAGAGTCATACCTCTGATCCTAATGGTACTGAGGGACACGCCCCAATCCTCGACCGGGTTCTCACCGTTCGAGCTGCTATTCAGGAGACAGCCTAGAACCATTCTAGATCTGGTTAAGGAAGACTGGGAAAACTCTAAGGAAACATCCCTGACTGAATACGCCGAAGAACTTTGAGAACATCTATCCACCTTGAGAAATTTGGCAGAGACCCATCTAGGTCTAGCACAAGACCAGCAGGAGAGGGCGCATAACAAGGAGAGTCGTCTAAGGAAGGTAGAGCCAGGGGAGAGGGTACTAATATTATTACCCACCAGCACCAACAAGTTGTTAGCCTGGTGGAGAGGCCCGTATGTGGTAAAGGACGTAGTGGGGCCGGTGAACTATCGAATACACCAGCCCGACCGGACCCCCTCGCATAAGATCTACCATATCAATCTCCTGAAGAAATGGACAGAAACCGCCCGATCGATGTTCTGGCAACTCACGGAAGTGGTGCGAATCCCACACCCAACCAGTTGGATACAGTACAATGGGGTGAATTCCTGATGGAACACGTGAAGAATGAGATCCAGGAGACGCTCAAACTCCACCGCAAAGCCTTCTCCCCATTACCTGGCAGGACCAACCTCATATAGCATCAGATCGAAACCCAACCCAGACAAATAATCCGGCTGCAACCTTACCGGATCCCGGAGGCCCGGATACTGGTCATAAAGAGGGAAATAGAAGAAATGATCAGACTAGACATAATCAAACCATCGACCAGTGCTTGGTGTTCCCCCATCGTCCTCGTGCCCAAACCGGACGGGGCTGTCCGGTTTTGTATGGATAATAGACAGCTCAATACAATCTCACAGTACGAAGCCTATCCCATGGCCAGAATGGATGAATTGCTGGAAAGACTAGGTGCTGCCCGCTACCTCAGTACCTTGGACCTCACCAAGGGGTACTGGCAGATCCCACTGCAGAAATCAGACAAGGAAAAGACAGCCTTTGCAACACCTCAGGGGCTTTTTCAGTACAAGGTTCTACCCTTTGGGTTACATGGGGCTCCGGGCACCTTCCAGAGACTAATGGATGTTCTCCTGCAACCACACGATCAGTACGCCGCAACTATCTTGATGACATCGTAGTTTACAGTGCGTCATGGAGGGAACACCTGGTTCATCTACAAGAAGTGGTCTGCGCCCTAACCCGTGCCGGACTCCATGTAAATCCTAAAAAGACGGTCCTAGGGGCCCGTGAAACCAAGTACCTGGGTCATGTTGTGGGGGGCGGTGTGATCAAACCCCAGATATCAAAGACCAAAGCAATTCAGAAGATTCCGGTTCCCACCACCAGAAAGCAAATAAGGCCATTTTTGGGGTTTATCAGATACTATAGACGCTTTATTCCCAGTTTCTCGTCCCTTGCCGCACCGCTAACCGAGGCTTTGAAGAATGGAGGTTCCCCGGACCTATCGAACATCCTGCAGCCATCCTGGCGGTGGAGGAATTGAAGCGCAGCACATCCACACATCCGGTGTTGCTATGCCCTGACTTCCAGGAACATTTCTTCCTGCAAACGGACGCCTCAGGCCTAGGGCTGCGTGCTGTCTTGACGCAGGAAATCGATGGTTTCCTGCGACCTGTTTGTTTTGTGAGCCGGAAACTTCTTCCGCATCAAATGGTGTATTCCACGATAGAAAAGGAATGCCTTGCTATCAAGTGGGCGGTGGATACATTGCGTTATTATCAACTAGGAAGGAGGTTCACGCTGTATACTGACCACACTCCATTGCAATGGTTGATGAGACATAAAGACACTAACCAGCGGGTGCTGCGTTGGTTCTTGTCCCTCCAGCCCTTCGACTTTGTCACCCTACATAAACCTGCCAGCTTTCAGTTGGTGGCGGACTACTTGTGCAGGTGCTCGATCCGGCCCGACCGGCCTGGATCTGTGGTGGGGGTATGTGAGGAGGGAAATAGGAGAGGGGACACCAGGAGAGCCGAACCGGGACTACTGCGGGGCGCTCTGGGGACGACGGAGCAGGCAGCGCCAGCTCCGCCATGGTCAGCGCAGGCACGGGACGCAGGCAAGGTGCCGTTGCGGGCAGCACTGGCGGGGAATGCCTAGGAGGGGCCATGGACAACAGGGATGTCTTGCCGGCGTTCCGCACCGAGGCCGCCTGCGATGCCGCAGCGCCAGCCCCTCTCACAGTGGCCCGGGACACTGGCGCTGCGGCAGAGCAGCACAGAGGCGCACTGCACCGGCAGAACACGGACCGACACCTCACCCTCCGGCGTTGGGCGGCGGTGGAGCTTGGGGAAACGAGAGCCGGGCTCAGGCCGACTGCTCAGCACTGGAGGGACTCATTACACCTGGGGGAGCGAGGTTAGGGGTATATGCAACCAAACCCCCTCCTTACCTGAAAGAGGCTGCCAACGCAGGACCGCAGACGAGACAGGCAGACCCGGAAGCACCATGTTAGGGGGTGGGGCCTATGGGGAAAATGCACGTCAAACACTGCTCAGGTGCAACGGCAGTAGGGGGAGAGCTGGAAAAGTGGAGGGAGAGCTGGAACCAATCAACAGAAGGAAGGGAGGAGGAGGGGAGAGGGCAGCTCTATATCTAGAGGGAGGGCTCCTTGAGGCTCCGCCAATCAGAAGGGGGGGAGGAATAGTGTCCCTGTTTGGTCCTTTTTCCCTCCTAGGACCGGGTATAAAAGGGACTGGCCTAATGGCAGTTTTGTTGCTTTTTGCAGGGAGAAGGACAGGAGAGTGGAAGCAAGTGGTGGGCCTATCCGGGTCCGAGCGAATAGGAGACACTTCACAAGGAGAGCAGTTCCTGGTTCTTTCCCACCGTGAAGTAACTGTGGGACTACCGGGAACCAAACCTAGTGGTTAACACAGAACATTTAACCCGTGTTTAATAAAGTTCTCTCAGCATCAACCTCGACTACTGTCCTGATTCTCACACCTGGTTACCGCGGCTGTGAGCAAGATAAACAAAAAAATGGCTGTGTATTTATTATGGCGTGATGACGTTTTATGTCGTATTATGACGTTCTGACGTCATCACGTAGTCCGCTATTTTGAATCGGGCTAATGATGGTTTTTATCAATGATGCGGTTTTGTGCCTTTTTGGAATTGGGCAAATAGTAAATGATTTCATTTTTACAAAGGCACGATTGAAAATTAATGACTGCCGTGCATATGAAATTCCCTTAATACTTTATGGCAAAAACGGCGCCTTATTGTAGATGGCGTTGTACTTTTGTGGGATATGTAACCCACAGTGTTACTGCTTGGATGATAACATTAAAGTTACCATTTACTAATGCAACCTCACACAAAAACTGGGGTAAAAGATAATGATATTACTATCGAACATAAGACAAAAAAGGGAATACAATGCGTGAAAAATGAAAAACTTATTATAGGAAATGAATAATTTCTGTGTCTGAATTGAGTCGTGTGAATCAACAATCTGGCAAACAAATACATTTCGCCTCACATTGCCTAAGTTTCTTTTCTCTATTTCCTCCTCTCACTAGTTTGGCAACTTTCTCAATGCCCAAAAAATTCCCTTGTTCATAGTCCTCATTGGCAAGTTCATGGTAAAAATGGTAGGCATATTGGTACGTTGTGTCTTTATTTCTGAGAGTTCTGAAATGTTCTGTGATTCGTGTTTTGAGGTGGCGGATTGTGCTGCCTATATAGAGGTTTTGGCAGATGCATTTAATACCATACACAACGAATCTGGAATTGCAGTTGATGAAATCTTTTATTCTGTGCTCTTTGCCATTCGGTAATTGTATGGAAGTTTTTGAATTTTCTGAGAAAGTACACACCGAGCAAGACCCGCATTTGTATTTTCCTTTCAGATTTTGAGTGTTCCAGAGTTGTATTAGTCCCTTTTGAGCTTTTTTGCTCTGGAAGTGAGATAGACATAGTACGTTTTTGAGGTTTTTGGCCTTACGATAGGGAATACACAGACTCTTGTTTAGATGATGTTGGAGGTCTTCATCTGATTTCAGGATTGCCCAGTGTTTTTGTAGTATTTTTCTAATTATTTGTGCCTCCGAATTGTATGTTGTAATGAATCCTACCTCTTTAGGGATAGCTGATTTGATTTAGATTTTGTTTTGCAGTAATTAGGTTCTTGTTCTTCGAATTGTCTTTTGATATGCTTGATTTAGACTTTTGTTGTTGTAGCCTCTTGCTTGATATTTTTGTTTGGCTTGTGCTATGTGTTTAATGAATTTGTTGGTTTATGTACAGTTTCTTTTGATTCTTAAGAATTCTCCGTACGGGATATTGGATTTAATGTGTTGCCGGTGATTGCTGGTTGCATATAACATACTATTGCCTGCTGTTGCTTTCACATAAAGAGTGGACTGAATGGTGTTGTTCTCCACGAACAGTTCCAAATCCAGAAATTGTATTCTCTCTGTGCTTTCCTGCATTGTGAGTTGTAGGTTATAGGTGTTATTGTTGAGGTATTAATGATCATCTTGTAATTGTTGTTGTGAACCATTCCAAATCAACAGGATATCGTCAATATATCTGCCCTAGAAAATGATGTTGTTGTCATCTGTGAAAGCTGAATGTTGCCAGGCATGTTGTAGCTAAAAGTGGCCCATGTAAAGATTGGCATAGGAGGCGCAAATTTTGCCCCCATCGCTGTATTTTTGCCTGTAGATGTCATTGTTAAACATAAAAATGTTGTTTTGTAATGTGAAGTTGAGCATCTCCAATATCATTAAATTTTGTAAACAATAAGATATTGAGTGTGTCTTCAATAAATAGTTGGTTGTGTTGATGCCTTTTGAATGTAAGATGCATGTCTATAGTAATGAGACATCAAGTGTTACAAGTCTGAAATTGGCTTCCCAGTTGACAGTGGTGAGTTGTTGAATAATATGCTTTGTGTCCTGTATATATGAAGATAAACCTGCTGCCAATGGTTGGAGATGTTGATCAATACATTCAGAGATTGGTTCTGTTAAGGAGCCGATTCCATTAATGATTGGTCTGGTTGGTGGCAAGTGAATGAATGGTTTGTGGATTTTTGAGAGAAAGTAGGCTGTCTCAATGATAGGATGAGTTGTTTTCATGAAATCTCTTTCATCATCAGTTAAGAATCCTTGGTTATGCCAGTGATTATTCATGATGTTCCATTCATGCGTTAATGCTGGTAAGAAGTAATCCTTAAGTTTATCATAGCAGTTGTTGTCATGGAGATGTTCATTGGCCATTGTGATATAATTAGTTGTTAAGAGCAAAAACTTTTACCTCCTTTGTCTGCTTGTTTTAGAATGATAGCTTTATTGTTACCAAGTTCCTGAATTGCTTTGGTTTCCTGATAGGTCACATTTTGTTGATCGATTTCTTGTTGTGGCTTGCCAAATAGTGTTGTCTTAAGTCATTAGTGACTAGTTTTCTGAAAGATGTCAATTGAGGTTTCCATTGTTAAATTGGGATTAAATGTTGATTTGGGTTTTAGTTTTGTTTCTTGTGCCAATCCTAAATCTAGGTTTAATTCTGATGCAAAGGATTCCAGAGTTGGTTCTTAAGACAAGTCCTCTATACTTAGCAGTGTTACTGTATGTTCAGCTAGGGTTGTTGTTATGGTTGATATTATGGATACTGGTTCTTTAGCATTTCTTGAAATTTTTGTGGAGAAATATTTTTTCAATCTCAAACTTCTACAAAATTTGAATAAATCCACATTTGTCTGAAAATAATCCAAGGTGTTGGAGGGGCAGAAGGAAACTCCCTTGTTTAGTGCTGAATTTAAATGAGGGGAAAGATCCTTGCCCGTAAGATTCATGACTATGTTTTCCTTGATAGGATGTTTTTGGACCTTGTTAAAATTCAGCAATGATGTCAAAACAAATGTTATATGGAACCCATGTCAAAAGAGGCCAAATGAGAGTGAACAATAATGTGAGGAATGAGAACTAATGTTGAAAGAGTCATACAGTGAATGGGGGTGGTGTCAAAAGTGACAGGACGGCGCTGACCCTGATAACAATAGTGCCAACCAGAAAGCTGGTATTGAAGTCAAAAGTAAGGGCAAACTGATGTGAAAAGAGACAAGTGTGGAATGGGCACTAATGTCGAAAGACACAAGCTGGGATTTGGCACGAATGTCAAAAGAGGCCATTATCGGGTGGGCACTGATGCCCAAAGGGGCAATCGCAAAATGTGCACCAATGTCAAATAAGGTAAGGTGAGAGTGGCCACTGATGTTACATGAATCAAGTGAGAAGTGTTCACTGATGTAACAAGAACAATTGTGGGGGGTGGTGGGCAGTGACATACTAATAATCACAATATCCCTGTAGGGGTGCTCTCTGTTTTCTGTGCAATGTGAGGTAGGTGTTACTATTGTAGATCAGGACGCCCTTAAATCACTGGCTACATTTGTTGTCCCACCCAATTAAGAAGCTTTTAGGCCGGCCCTGGAAGATGTCTTATCCTAAGATAATTGATTGGCCTTGTTAAATCAAAGATGGCTTCTTCAGGTCCGGTTTAACTGAATTGTCTTTACATACTATTAGTTTAAAGAGAGGTGATTCTTGGAGAAAATACGTGTTGGGTGTTATAATTCTTGCAGCTTGAGAAATACCTAGGTGAGGGAATGAACACCCTACCCAGAATATTTCCTAAGGCAATTGTAGAAAACTACAAGGGCTGGAAAAGATGCCCGGGCAAGAGGGGACAGCTACAGGTCCTGCCCCAGTAGGAGCTCAGCAAAGGCTACATCATCCCAGGAGACTACTGAATATCATGATTGTCTGGCATGGTCAAGTCAAAGGTCCCTGAGAATGTGAGTAACGAGAAGGAAACCTTGTGAAGTAGCATAGGGAATGGGCATTGAAATCGGACCATTCTGTCCCAATAGTACAGGCCGTCGCTGCATCCAAGTTAATCTTCCATTCTGACACTTCTCTTGGGAAATCGTCCTACTCGGGTTGCTTGGCTCTTCCTTCTTCTCATCCTCCATTCAGAGTCTACCACTTAGCATAGAACACTGTGTGGGCCCACCTGCAGAGGCTGCAAACACAAACCCCATTCAGCTGCTTAGCTCGTGAACTGAGCGTGGGGATTGATTTTCATGTTTCTTTTTTTCTCAGCTATTACCTGTTGATCTGCATGACTGGGCCCGAAGTCGCAGACGAACCCCTTTATGGGGGCTATCTGCTAGCTCGTCTGTTAGAGGTCCGCTGTCCTCATTCACCTTGCTACTGCTCGTCACCTACTGTCAGATGTGTCAACTCACAAGCGCCCATTCTTCAAGCGTGAAGGACTGCACCTTGCACTCGATAATTGACTGTTGGCCCTTTTGGATATCAAACCATTGTTGAATGCTCTGATGTTATAGGCTGTGTGACCTCCTATCCCCCCCCTCCGGAAATGGTTCCGCTTGCTTGCCATTGTGAGGTACTTTATTCAAGCATGTATCTGTCAGTTCGCAAGGCCCTCTGAGTTGATTTATTGTGTGTAGGATACATTTCCGCTGCTAACCAGGATTGCCTAGGCTGAGCCGGGTGACGTTCATGCCTATTAGGGGCCGGGTCGGCCCCATGGGGGTTTGAACAGTAGGGCAGAGTCGAGAGCTGCGTGGACAACTTAAGCAATGGGTTAGGAGGAGTACTAGTGGTAGGGGACACATTCTTTTTTTTGTAGGAGATAGGGGTCAATCTGCTGTGAGAGCATTGTTGACGTGCTTCAGCAAACTTCCTCTTCCCTGCAATGTGGACCTCTCTGTCACCCCCATCATGTGGTTCCCTTCTGTCAGACCTCTGGTTCCCCCACCCTGGTCTTAGGTATTCTTTCTTCTAGGGCCCCATCCCTCTCAGGCTCCTGTACTACCCTATCTCAGGGTCACCTAGGGCTTGATGATTGGATGGCTACTCTAAGGCTGGTGATGGAATTGGAAGCATGGGCAATCCCCTGTCTGCCACCTCCAGGTCCTTTGTGATGGAGCTGGTTCTGACGTTCAGAAATTCATTCCGAACGAATGTTCCTTCATCTAGGAGCTCCTATGGCATAATAGATGTCACCCAAATGTTTGACGTTACAACTCGAGCGGGCAGGTCATTCCAAACCAAACAACCTTTTTCTCACTTTTTTCTATATTTGTTCTAAAGGTCCAGGTTGGCATTTACCATTCCTCTGAGCAAATAGATAACAATTATTCAATTGACCTCTACAGCTGTTCCTTATTCGTCTAAGCCCGAAAAACACACCTTTCTGGTTCCACTTCAGCTCAGTAAAGAAACAATTGATGATTCTCACACATACTGCTTCCTCTGAAGATTTCATCAAACAACAAGTACGTTGGTACTTTGGTTTAACAAAGAGCAACTTTTTCTTTGTAAATGCTATATCTTACAAACATATGTTAATAACATGCATGCAGGCTTTCAAAAAAGCAATGTCTATTATCCCTTATAGTCTAGTTGACTCACAAGCCAAAGCCTTATGTTCCAAGGGGCTGTTCACATGGAACATTACTTCTTAACGTAAGGCAACATTATCTCTACTTAGAAGAGTCATTAAGTAGATTAGATAGTCACATGTTGTCTCTATAAATATTAATTTCATTATTATCAGTGCAGGAAGAAAAGGATCACAGCCATTTGACATTCCAGCCAAACATAGTGTGACATACCCTATTCAGATCTGCTTTACCTACAGTATTCCCCCTGAAGAATGTCAACAATTCAGGTAACCAAAACATGTTGGGGTGTATTGGTTCCTTTCAAGAAATCTATTTAGGTGCCAGGTTGTTCTCTCAAAGCACATGATGTGGTATAAAACATTCCTGTGCCCAGCACCTTTAACTGGAATGAATTCCAGGTAGCATTCTGTACAGTTGGTTTGAGCACAGTGGATACCAATTGAAATGCTGTTATAGTACAGGGTGCATTTGTCATGATCTCATGCAATAGAATATGTACAGATGACATACAAGAAATTGAAGACTGCATCTATTAACTTGCATTTACATATTAGAGACGAACAAAAAAGGGTTATTCTTTGAGTTAGAAGTGGGACCTGCCTCCCCGCCCCCGGTGACCCCAGTCCCACCCTCCAGCCTAAAATATGGAACCTCTGCACAGAGGAAGTTACTAGTTGTCCAAGAGGATACCACAAGTGGAACTTCCTCCCCACTTCTTGGACATAATGGGATCTATGAGATCCCAAATGGGAAATTGGAAAAAACACAGGGAAGAAGTAGCAGCAACTATCACGCTGGGATGTGCACGCGATGCAATGGAGCAAAAAAGAAGGAACCAGGAGCTACTTGGCAGACAGAAAAGGTTCACCAGCCTAACGGCAGGCGCAGTGGAAAAAACCTGGCTGCCGAAGGCAGTAAATGCAGTATGGGTACAAACAGGAGTCAGTGAACTGGCCCACACTGGCATGTCAGGTAGGCCATTCCAATATTGCCATTTTGTCCATGGTGCCACACCCAGATTCTATGGCAAGACAGGAGGCTCATATTATGCATTTACAATCTTTACTCTGAACCACAGCAGCAAAGAAGTATAAAACTTTGTAATACATTTTTTTTTGTAAATAACCACAAAACGCTGTTTCAAACAGTATAAAGGGAAACATCCCAGTCCAACATGGTGGGCAGGTCATGCCCTGGATGTAGCCAAAGGGCTGAGAGCCAGCCCCACATAGGTCTATTCCTCTAACACCACCTCCTCTTTCTTTGCTGCTGACCCACAGCTAAGTCACACCTTTGGTTTTTCCTTAGGCTGTGTAAGGAGCAGTGTTACTTTGTAGCAATTTGTGGTTAATTGCTTTATTGTGTGTGCTGGAGGCAGCGTTCGCCTGGGAACGTGTTTCCTTTTGTTGTATTTCTTCAGAACGTTCGCTTTTGCCGAACGTCTTGCATTGTTTCCTCAGGCAGGGGAGCGCAGCGTTTGTTTACTAGGCCCGCCTCTGCCTGCTGCTGCCTGCCTGGGGGCATCTCTCTTCATTAATTTTGAGCTTTCTCCTCAGAACGCTTACAGCGTTCCTCTGACGCACGCGACCCTGTTCGGGCCGCCAGCGTTTTTTCCTTTGAAGTTAACACGCGCACGGTGTAAGGAGATTAGCTTCTGACTGGCCGCGCGTATGTATTTAAATGTTTGAAGGTTTCTTTATTTAAAATTATTCAAATTATTTATTTAAATGTTTAAATATTTAAGGATTATATATTTATATGTGTTTTTAGAATTACATTTATTTCTCATGCTGTTCGCGTGCTTGCCTGCTAGGCTACAGGTAATGCCTGTTCTTTGCCTGTGTGGCCCTTCCCTGCTGCTTTTCACCCTGCTAGGGTAGGCAGCTTTGGTGATCCTACTCGGCTCGAAGTTGTTGGTACAGCAGTTGAGCCTGCTGGGGGTTAAAATAGTAAAAAAGTATTAAAAAAGTGTTAAAAATATTAAAATATCATTATTTAAGTGCTGTCATGGATAAGAGTGCGCTTCCCTCTTCTGCGGATGCTAGCACTCAGGTACACAATTCCAAAAAAAGTGACAGTTTGGGGGATCAGTCCTTACATGACCAGCCTTCAGTGGCGCAGGCTATTCAGTCCTCTTTGGACACAGCCTTAACAGGTTTAAATAACACCCTGGCTTCAGCGTTTGACAGATTGATCAATCGCATTGCGGATTTTCATCCTTCCCAAGATGCTGGCCTCTCTGTTATGGTTCAGGCCCCTAAAAAATGCACGAGCAAAGCTAAACATATGCAGGGACAACTCAGTCCTCTCGTTGCCATGTCACCTGTGTCTTCCCCTAGGAGAGACCTAAAGCGCAGGTGGGAAGAAACCCGACAACCTATCTCTTCTACCCCGTGGCCAGCCCCCACACCTTTCCCTGCGACTGCGCCCCCTATTGCCATCACATCCTCGGATAGTTTGGATGATTCTGATTCGCCCCCTAAAAGGCAAAAAAGGAAGGTGCCTTCAGTTGCCCCTCAAGAGGGTCCGGTTCTCGATGTTAGTGGGGTTCCATTCTTTTCTATCCTGATACAACACCCCAGGTCGGCTGAGTGGCAGCCTTCTGAAGAGGTTTCCTCTTTCCTTAAGTTTTGGGTCAGACGCCCTATGCCTAGAGAGGATCGTAATAAGTTGAGGTCGGAATGTCCTAGGGCTATGCTCGCCGACAAGGTGGCTTTAACGCCGGAAATAGATCAGTCTATGGTGGCTTTTCTTTCCCAGAAGGGGAAGACCCCAAGAAGGGGGTTTACAAAGCGTGGCGTAGTTGTCAAGATAGACTGTTGGACGTCTTAGGTCCGGTCACGCAGATTATTGAATTGGCAGAAGAGGCGGCTTCCTCTAATACCCCGGTGGATGTAAACGCCTTAACGGGGTGCATCCAATGCACGGTTTGTCTGCTCGGCAACGCTAATGCCTCCATATCTAAGGAGAGGAGAAAGTCATTATTAATGAGGTTGGATCCTAAACTGGCAGACATGTCAGAAAGGGAAGGGGGCCCTTCGGCCCAAGGCAATTTGTTTGGGGATACTTTCCTCAAGGATCTCTCCGCATATGTCCATACTTTTACAGCATTGGACAAAGCATAAACTAATATAAAAAAAGGTATTTTCCCCAAAGGTTTTTAACAAGGCTGGACGAGGTAGAGCCTGCTCCTCTGGCCGGTTTGCCCAGGGCTCCTCCCGTCCCCGCCAGTTTGCGCCTTGAGGCGCTTACAATCCCTCCTCTGCTCGGGGAGCGCACAACCAGTTTTACCCTCAACAAAGCTCAAGTTGGTGAGAACGTCCCGGCAGAGGCGCCGGAAGATCAAGAGGGGCATCAGGTACTTTCTCAGGTGCTAAAAGTGTTTTCCCATGAAAGTCTAGCGGGCAGACTAGCCAGGTTTCTCCCACAGTGGAAAGCCCTCACTTCGAATCCTTGGGTGTTGCAAACTGTTCAAGGTTATCGGATAGAATTTTACGCTCCTCCTTGCCAGTTGTCTTATCCCCTTCCCTTGGTGTTCGATGAGGTCAAACAATCTCTGATAGATGTGGGAGTCAGGGAACTCATCTCCAAGGGTGCGGTAGTCCCGGCCTCTTACAGGGCCTCGCAGTTTCTGAGTACCATTTTCCTAGTCCCGAAGCCAGACCAGGGTTTTCGCCCAGTAATAAATCTAAAAACCCTCAACTCTTTTGTGGTATATCACCACTTCAAGATGGAAGGAATTCATTTGCTCAGGGACACCCTTCTTCCGGCGGACTGGATGGTCAAATTGGACCTCAAAGACGCTTACCTGGTGGTTCCTGTGTTTCCCCTGCATCAAGAGTTTCTTCAGTTTCAGTGGAAGGGTCGAGTGTGGCAGTTTGCCTCCCTTCCGTTTGGCCTGTCCTCAGCTCCATGGTGTTTCACCAAACTCATGAGGCCTGTGATGGCTCTCCTCAGATCCAAGGGGATTCGGATCATAATTTATCTGGACGATATGCTCCTGCTAGCCCAGAATTTTCAAACTCTGTGCACTCATCTGAAATTCACGGTGACCTTTTTACAGGATTTAGGTTTTGTGATAAATGTCAAAAAGTCCATATTGAAGCCTACACAATGTATCCAGTTTCTGGGCTTCAATATAGATTCATAGCTTTGCATCCTTCTTCTCCCGGACAGCAGACTTTCCAAGATAAAGAAGGAGATTCGTCTGCTCCTCAGGAGAGGGAGGATCTCTCTCAGGCAGTTAGCCAGGGTTGTAGGAAGGCTGTCTGCATCCCTTCAGGCTATCTTCCCTGCCCCTCTACATTACATAGCGCTACAGCGTCTGAAAGCCAAGCATCTGCGCAAGTGTCTTTCTTATTCACAGATAGTGGAATTGTCCCCCGAGGCCAGGTTAGAACTACTGTGGTGGCTCAGGCACATGGAGGCCTGGAATGGCAAAGCGATATTTGGTCCCTCTCCGGACGTCATTCTAGAGTTAGATGCAAGCAGAGCGGCTTGGGGAGCCAGATTGGGTCATGTTTCCACAGGAGGGAAGTGGTCGGATTCAGAAAAACAACTACATATCAATTGTCTGGAGTTGTTAGCTGGTTCCTTTGCAGTCCGAAGTCTTCTCAAGGATCAGGAAAATTGTTTTGTTCTCCTCCGCATGGACAATATCTCTGCGGTGAGATACATCAATCATCTGGGGGGCACCAGGTCCAAAGCCCTGGCAGATTTGGCGAGGGAGTTTTGGCATTATTGCCTCGACCGGGATATTCTGTTGAAGGCAGAATATCTCCCGGGGGTCAGCAACGAGGTTGGAGATTGGAACTCCAGGCACCTGCAGGACAGGAGCGATGTTGAACAGAGTACTCTTTGCCGCATAGCGTCTCTCTGGGGTCCCTTTGCAGTAGACCTGTTTGCCTCGAGACTAAATTGTCAGGTTCCCAGGTTTTACAGTTGGAGACCAGATCCTTTGGCTCTGGCTACCGACGCTTTCCTCCAGGATTGGTCGGGTCAGTTGGGGTATGCCTTCCCTCCTTTTGCCATGATAGCTTGGGTGCTGGTTCAGGTTCGCAGACAAGCGGTGTCTCTGGTTCTGGTTACCCCCTTTGTTCTTCATGGTGGAAGTGTACAGTGGGCGTGTGAAGCAGATCAACGACAGAAAGAGGAGGTGGTGTTAGAGGAATGGACCTATATGGGGCTGCCTCTCAGCCCATTGGCTACCTCCAGGGCATGACCTGCCCACCACGTTGGACTGGGATGTTTCCCTTTATACTGTTCGAAACAGCTTTTTGTGTTTATTTACAAAAACAATTTTATTACAAAGTTTTATACTTCTTTGCTGCTGTGGTTCAGAGTAAAGATTGTAAATGCATAATACTCGCCTCCTTGTCTTTTATAGAATCTAAACCCCCTTCTCACGCTAGTGTGAGGATTAGGTATTATGTGTGAGTTGGCTTCAGCCAGATCTCCAAGCAACATCCCGATCTCAAGCGTACTGCTCCATGCTTGATGCCGGACCACCCTTTCCTCCTGCTATAGACATGAAGGTCCCACTCAACCACAGAGTAGCAACACTGTCCTGATTTCAAAACCTGTGAAACGAACTACATTCAAGGCTTTCGGCATTGGCCTTTCCTATAACATTGCTCTCAAACTGTAATTCTTTGGCATCGGAAGCCATTCTTTTTCCCCTTTTCAAAAAAAGGCCTGACTGATTTTTACCCCTCAATATGAACCCCTTTTAGCAGTTCCATTACTTCAGCAAAGGCAGTGAGATTGTTTAATCGTATTCACCCAAACCCATACAAGAGAGCCACTGTTGTGTATTCTGGAACCTTTGGTGTCTCTCAGCTGTCACACTGTGGCTTGCAATAGTGTTTCCTGAATGGTCGTCTTGTGACCCTTTGGTGTGGTGAGGCCAGGGCTGAAGTGAAGGGTAGACACGGGTGGACTCAGTCCCCCCCCCCCCCGCTCAGCTAAAATGAGAAAGATTGAGTGTCCTCTTTGAATTCATGAATTCCCCGAGGTCGAACTGCAGGACACGTCACCACTGCCTGATGAAAAAAACAAAAAAAAACAACTCAAGGTGAAATGTCGCATTTCGGTGCTGCAAGTTCCAGGGAAAACATTTGTATTAGTTCTTGGAGATTAAAACGTGCACACCTTTTAACGTTTTCAAAAACACTATTAGAAGGAAATATCCTCTCTTGGTTTTGTGTGTGTTTGTTGATTTTATGAAAGGCAAATGCCCTTCGTCCTGTGCAATTCGGGTGGTTAAGCAAAGCCAATTTAATGAAATGTGCATATTTCACCTTGCTATGCTAATTTCTGGTGACGTCACATCGCGTTGTGTTTGTTGATGAGTCCCCACCACTTTTATTTTTAGGACTTCACCCCTGCCTACCACCACACACAATTCAGAGACATTACAAAACCAGGGATATCACTTGGAACCACTTGGTGGAAAAAAATTCTCATGGTCGCAACACTGTCTCGTGCATTACAGTGTGCTAACATTCCCTCTGTGTAAATATTCCCATCCGCACTGCCAATCCCAGCCTGCTGTGGAGCGGCGCACATAGCAGCCGCCGCGCGACGGCTCTCTGGTGCTATTGTCGTTGGTGCTGATTAAAGTGCTCGGTAATTAGCGCTCTTCAGTCCTCTGTGAGAACTTTTCTTGATCATCAGCAAAACGCGCCGTTTGCTTTGCCCCCCCCCCCCCCCCCAAGGTTGTCAGTCAGTGAATCCGCTTTAATTTGCTTGATTGATGTCGTTTGTTTTTGTGTAAAAGTTATGCGTCACCACACAGCTTCAAATAACTTGAGGCAGGAACTATGTTTCGGCGAACTGCTACTATCTATCACACAAGGAATGAATTGTCATTTGCAACTGTGGGCCACTTGGTGTCTGAGACAATGTTATGCCCCAGTCGACCCTGCTCCTAGAGGTCCCATTGTAGTTTTACCAAAACATGTCATTTAGGGGTCACCATGGGTAGCAATCATAACGCCTATTTTTTCATTTGCAGCCATTTTGCTTCTCAGGATCTCCTTTTACAGGAGCTGTTTCTTCAGAGAGGGGCGCCTGCTACCTTTTTTGTATTCTTCAATATGTAGCTCCTTTGGAAGAAACCCTATAGATGACTGTGGACATCCTACAGCCCTGGAGAGAGAAACCAGGTACTGATGTTCAAGTAGTCTATGGCACAGCTTCTGCTGGCCTGGCTGAGACATCATTTAGAGGTCACAAGTGTTTTAAGTACAATCCCTAATATATAGAGCACAAATAGTTACCAGTTTACCAACAAGTCCAGAAAGGAAGGTGGACCCAGATGTGGAAAATGGTACCCAGCACCACACCACTGAATCTTTCCAAGTTCATTGAACTCTACGCCCCTGACGTTCACGAGGGACATTCAGGAGATGCCCGCCAGCATCTCAGATCTGCACCAGCTGACTTACGTGGTCTGATCCACACAAATTCAAATTTGATCGAATCTGAAGATTCTGGGAACATTTGTTGGGTGCCTTTTAGCAAATCTTTTTTAATCACATCTGCGATTATCACAAAGTGCTCCAGGCTAGAGGTGGGTGAAATGACTACCGGTGGAGCGGAATCAGTTAAATCAGCCTCATGTTTGCCTTCAGTTTTTTGTTGTTGAAATAAGCGATTTCCGCAGGCCTTAAGTTCCATAGCAAAGGCCGACAGAGTTGCGATACTGCCTGGAAAACTATTCATGGTTAAATATTTTTCTAATTTCACTGTCCGAAATGGTTCTTAATAGTATTGTTCTACAAAAAGGGACATACTAGACCGTGCAGAGTTAGGGGTAGAAGGACAAACTAAGACAAAAGCTATTATACTTCGCCTGTGGCTTTGCCCCTTGCCAGCCTGGGCAAAGCTTTACTCCTTAAGCTGCTATGACAGAAAGACCAGTACACCATCCTGTACTTATGTCAGAGTTTTCTTCTGCCAGGGTGGTTGGTCCCTGCGTCCTCCTTAAATACTGCATATAAACACTGAATTTTCCTTGTGATATTCTAATCATGTCAGAGGACTTTGGGGACGTCCAACACTTCATTTACAACTTCTACTCCCCTGCCTTCCTGCTCTTCCCTTGTGTTTGCCTTTCTGTGCAGCCCCGTGGATGATCTCCAAACTCAGGACCAGCGGAACCCAGGAGAGGCAGGCATCAGGCCTGGGAAGGGTGGAGAGCGGGGAACGTCAATTGTATTTACATGTGCAGGATTGTTTAGCTGGTCCCTACCTGTCCAGTGTGCTCAGCCAACCCATTGCTCATCCTGTTACACTACATGTGAGGTAGAAAAGATGGCGGGAGGCTCGCTTACGTCCAATCAAAGACATCTAATCTGGAATACAATTCCCCAAGGGTGAATTGCAGACACTTTGGTGAGAATAGCTAGGGATGATATTAACATGTCTTACAAATGCAGTATGCTCAGTACAATAGTGTTGTACCTTTGACAAACCAAAGGCCAGTGACTTAATTTCGGTTAAAAGCGGGTGAAAGGCAAAGCACAGTATCAAGGGATTGGGTGGTTCTCCAGGGACTCTTAGGCAAAAAAAGGAAACCTTAACTGAAAGCAGTGAGGAGGACAGATACAAGTGCTATTATGAGTTCCATGAGAACAATACTCGCCTACAGCAGGAACTAGAAACAGCAGAACGTGCAATGACTCGGGTTACATTGTTTCGGCTCCAGTGACCTATGGTTCAGAAAAATCAGATTTAAATAAGAGCATAATGAGCATAATCATACACATCTGTCCCAACCGAGTCGGTTCTACTCTGGAACGCTCAGTTAGATAGGGAAATGTGGTGGAAATGGCCGGCTCATCTCCCGTGATCCTCCGAACCAGACAGGGTTGTGTAGTTGACCCATATCTGTTCTACTCGTGCATAACCAATCCGGAGAACGAGCTGAAGACGTCCCATTGGTGCAAGGTAAACACGTGGCCTTCTGCCCCATGCAGATGACGCTGACATCATTGAACACGCCCCTTCAGCCTTCAGAGCCTTGTTGACATGCATGTTATTCTTTTGAACCCAAGTAAATGTTCGCAAACAACCCAGGGTAGTGACGATTTTTGTGATCAGCGGCATGTTGGAGGAAGTCAAATGTTTTGCTTGCTTGGGTCGAAGATTTGCTGCCAACTTAATATGGAAACAGCCCAAATCTAAATTGACAACCCGAACAACCCAAGTTAATGGGGGCTCAAACATATAGGCGAACGAAAGGACACAACCCGGATATGGCCTTTGAGGTACATGGAGCAAGATCAGGAGAAGTGAGTAGATCGGGTTGGCAGTGGTGTGTGATTAATTCCCTTTGGACAATATGTATCATTTTATTGATTTGTATGTTTGATTCATTTAGATAATTAAAGTGAATAACATGGATTAAAGCGCTATATAAAAACCATAAATACAAATACAAAATTATTTATTTGTAATTGACACTCTTGATCAATTCAGTGAATTCTGTCACAGATGGCTTCAGAAATCCACAAACAAAGGTGGCAGATGTAAGGTGCCTTATTACAATTGTAAACAAATGGTTTGAGAAGGCTCAGATGGTTGAAACTAAGGGGGCCCTTACTGCTCTTTCAAATTCCCCGTGTGGGCTCCCTCCACGGTAACCCAGGCATCCCCACCCACCGGATTGTCGCCGACATATTCTAAAGCCCGGCACTCTGTCTTTTCTAATATGTAAGTGAAATGTAGAGGCTGAGGCCTGCTCTGTCTAGCTCCCTCAGGGAATTCTTAAATGATCCTCTGCCTTTTGGCAGCAGACTGCTTTCACTGGGGTGTCCCTGCTTGCCTCTCCCTCTAACACTCTCTCTCTCTCTCACTCTCAGTCTCTAGCTCTCCCTCTGTTTATATATCCTCTCTCCTCCCTCTGTGATATTCCTCATGCCCCTCGCAGTAGGGGAGGAAGCTTTTGGTGCCGGGGTAGAGGGGGTGGCTCATAGGCACCAATGGGAGGCTGGGGGTGCACTGGGCAGCAGGTGGGAACTAGGAACTAGGGAGGGCACCTCTCTTGCCCCCCTCTGGCTCCGCCACTGGCCCCTCGCTGTCACCCTGTACCCCTCTCCTACTTCTCTCACTTCTCTCTCCTCATGCTTTCTCTCCTCTCCTTTTCCCTCTTCTTTTCCTCTCACCTCTCTCCTTCTTCCCTCCCCTATCTACTCTTCTACCCCTCTCCTCGCACATCTCTCTTCAACCACCCTTTCACTTCATGTAGCTCTTTCCACCCTCTCTTTAGCCGCACCCCTCTCCTGTCACCTCTCCCTCAATAACCCTTGTCTACTTGCTGTCACCTGATTTCATCACTCTCTCTGCGTTTCTCTTCCCACTTCCTTCCTCCTCCTTCTTATCTCCGCCCTCACCACTATTAATCCTACTACCACCTTTCACTTTCTCACCACTCCCCTGGCCCACAGTCTTCTCTACCTCTTGCACTCATTCTCACTCCCTCTCTAAATCACCCCACACTTCTCTGTCACTATTTGTTTATTTCTTTCCCTCACCTGTCTCACCCTCCCTCACAGCACTAAACTACACACCACTGGTACTACTCTGCTACACACACAATACCTTACCTACAGTCTCTCAGAAGACAGTCTCCTCAGCACTCAACTCCACCATCCTCCCTCCACCTGGCCTCTTGGTCCACCACTGCTGCACCAATCTCCTCTATGTTGGCCGACCTTTCATAGCCCAGCCTCTCCTCTACTAGCACTCCTCTCAGCTCCCATTTGTCCCCCTGGTCAGATGCTCCACTTGACCAATCACTGGCTACTTGGTCCCTATGGAGTTCAAGCTCCCCTTGGAAGGCTTTAAGAAGGATGTTAGCCCCACCCCCCATTCCTATCTCCATTAGCAAGGTGGCAACCATGTGCTCAGGCTGCTTGTTTTTTCTCAGACTTTCTCAACACGCTGGTTGAGTTTTGCTTGTTCCTGTGTTTGATGCTCTACTCCCCTGTAGCCCCTTCTCACTCTCAGTTTATTTCTACTGCTCCACCATTCTCCCCAGGTCCATCTTAGGTTGGGTAGGGTGCTGGGTGTCCCATTTTTGTTGGGCAGGAAACATCCCACTCGATTCTGTGTCAGGTCTTAATTCCATTCCTCTGGTTCCAGTCTAGATTTTCTTAGATTTGCCCCCCCCAGGTGCATTTTGGGAGTTGTGGTTCTGAAAACGACAAAAAGAGAAGTCAGGTCAGAAGAGAGGCTGACAGGCAATGTGGAAGAAACATTGGCACCCTCAGCAATATACAATGCACCCTCACCTGGGGCAGGCACTGAGTCCCCGACATCCTCACGTTACCTCAGTGGTAGGCCTGGCTCTGGCCTGCGCCCTGGTGGGCCACCTGCCGAAGGTCGTGAGCGGTCCCTGTAGCCCCTGACAGTGTCAAACGTCTGACACTGTCACAATGAAAACAATTGTTACTAATCCCAACTAACGCTATTAACAATTTATCGTTGGCCTTAAAGTAAACCTAGATCAAGTCCTTTATGTTGCATTCACTGAATGATTGTCCTTTTTATATTGATGTTCTCTTCCCGTATATTGATTATTGTTTATTTGTTGTTACTGTTAACTGAATTTCTGCTTCAACTTCATCTATATGAACTGAAGTTTGCTTTGATTAATAATTCTGAAAATATTAGGGTTGTTTTAGGTTAATTACCAATTAATAAAATTCGTGTTTTTGTAATAAGTTTTTATTTTGTTTAATTACTACATTAATGGAAGTTAGCTCATTTAATTCCTTAAGTCAGTAATTTAGTTTAACACAAAAACGTTCTGACGAGATTCAATAATTGATAACGAATACCTTTATTTTTGTAAACAAGTTGAAAAAGGTCCCCCATGGCAGCTACATCCAAATGAGTTGGCATAGCCAGAATCCGAGGTGAGCAGCAGGGGTGTGAAGGTGTCGCAGTCATCAATACATGTGGGGGAGACAATATTGCTGAACCCAGGGGCAGTCTTGTGGCAACATATCTTGGGTGATCTTACTGCACGTGAAGGGAGCTCACACGCAGCCTGGCTTCAGTGAGCAGAAACGTCATTTAAGGCCCAATATTCGTCTTAAATATATGAATTTTGTAAAACAAAATGTAAATATAAAGCCGAAAGTGGAGTCATTCTCACAGTCTGCTAATGCTTACCTTCTGTTGAAAAATGGGTTAGTAGGAGCCCGTTTAGAATTCACTAAGCCCCGATTCCACAAGGAGACGGAGAAGGAAGGCCATATTTGGGTGGCATCGAGACATGCCACAATTGCCAGGAAGACTCAAAAGTCCGGTTTCTCTGCTTTTTGTAGCCACGATAACCCTTGAAACACACTGCACCTTTTCATGCTCGCTATTACAGTCTATGATTACAACTTGTCATTTCAGTGTTGAAAAAGTTTCATTTTGGAAAGTTTAGAGGGGTGTTTTTTTTATGTCATTTACCATTGATGCGGGTTTGAAATGGGCACTGGGTGTCTTTTGAATGTCGTCTATAACATTAAGCATGTGTGGAATGCAGGAGCTTCATCAGGTTTTATAGAGAGAGACCTGTGCACCAGTCTTCTGGTAAGCGATGGCATACAGACTGTGGAGTGGAATGCATTTGAATGACTGACAATGCTCGGCTGTGCAAGTTTGAAGGTTCCGTGCCCAATATACCTGTTGGGTTGATTTATAGATACGCAGCCTACCAGGCAGGACTGGAAATAAGGTCTATCACACAACACCCACTTCTATTACACACACTAGTATTGGGGGTAGGTTAAAGGTTGCTGGAAGTTCGTGGAAGGGTGGGTGGGTGGCAGAGTTTTGGAGTGTGGGAGTTAGTGACTAAGGTATGGAGGGATTGTTGGAGGGGTCAGTTGACAGACTGTGGAGTTTGTGCTTGGATTATGTAATTGAACATATGAACCAGGATTAGAATTAAGGATCATCAGATAATACCCTCCATACTCCCCATGCATGCTCCCCCCCACACCCGGCCCCCCGCTCTCCCCTCTTTCCCCCCAGAGCCTCCTCCCCAGCGCTACTTCCCCCCCACACACAAATGCGCGCACGGAGCTAAAGACGCCAACAGACACTTAATGGTGGGCATTAGCAGACACTTTACACGAACACAGAACCGGTTACATAGGTGCATGCGTTTCACATAAATAGAACAGGTACAGCAAGAATAGAGACATGGTATGTTTCGCGTGGGCAGCAGAATAGAGCAAGCCTCGTGTTTACATGGGAAAGGTACCTCGTGGGCAGCAGCACAGCAAGCCTCGAGTTTACATGGGAAAGGTACCTCGTGGGCAGCAGCACAGCAAGCCTCGTGTTTACACGGGAAAGGTCCCTCGTGGGCAGCAGCACAGCAAACCCCATTTTTACAGGGGAAAGGTACCTCGTGGGCAGCTGCAGTGCAAGCCTCTTTTTTACATGGGAAAGGCATCTCGCGGGCAGCACAGCAAGCCTCATTTGTACATGGGAAAGTTCCCTCGTGGGCAGCTGCAGAGCAAGTCTCTTTTTTACATGGGAAAGGTACCTCGTGGGCAGCTGCAGTGCAAGCCTCTTTTTTACATGGGAAAGGTACCTCGTGGGCAGCAGCACAGCAAGCCTCCTTTTTACATGGGAAAGGTACCTCGTGGGCAGCAGCACAGCAAGCCTCGTTTGTACATGGGAAAGGTACCTCATGGGCAGTTGCATTACAAGCCTCATTTTTACATGGGAAAGGTACCTCATGGGCAGCAGCACAGCAAGCCTCCTTTTTACATGGCAAAGGTACCTCATGGGCAGCACCACAGCAAGCCTCATTTTTACATGGGAAAGGTACCTCGTGGGCAGCAGCACAGCAAGCCTTCTTTTTACATGGGAAAGGTACCTCGTGGGCAGCAGCACAGCAAGCCTCCTTTTTACATGGGAAAGGTACCTCGTGGGCAGCAGCACAGCAAGCCTCGTTTGTACATGGGAAAGGTACCTCATGGGCAGTTGCATTGCAAGCCTCATTTTTACATGGGAAAGGTACCTCATGGGCAGCAGCACAGCAAGCCTCCTTTTTACATGGCAAAGGTACCTCATGGGCAGCAGCACAGCAAGCCTCGTTTTTACATGGGAAAGGTACCTCGTGGGCAGCAGCACAGCAAGCCTTCTTTTTACATGGGAAAGGTACCTCGTGGGCAGCAGCACAGCAAGCCTCCTTTTTACATGGGAAAGGTACCTCGTGGGCAGCAGCACAGCAAGCCTCCTTTTTACATGGGAAAGGTACCTCGTGGGCAGCAGCACAGCAAGCCTCGTTTGTACATGGGAAAGGTACCTCATGGGCAGTTGCATTGCAAGCCTCATTTTTACATGGGAAAGGTACCTCATAGGCAGCAGCACAGCAAGCCTCCTTTTTACATGGGAAAGGTACCTCGTGGGCAGCAGCACAGCAAGCCTTCTTTTTACATGGGAAAGGTACCTCGTGGGCAGCAGCACAGCAAGCCTCATTTTTACATGGGAAAGGTACCTCATGGGCAGCAGCACAGCAAGCCTCCTTTTTACATGGCAAAGGTACCTCATGGGCAGCAGCAGAGCAAGCCTCATTTATACATGGGAACAGTACCCCATGGGCAGCAGCACAGCAAGTGAAACAACACATCTAACCATGTTCTATCGGGTATGACTTAAAGAAAGATGGGAACTCTTGGACGGGGCGACCACTTGAAGATGGCCGCGATGCTCTGCCAGTATTAACTGAACACCACAGGCTTCGACACATAAAGCCATGGTCAAAGTCGTTTTTATGGGTGAAACTCAGTATCCTCAATGAGAACATTTTCTGTTGGCACTTGTGAGATGAGGAAAATTGGCTATTGCACAGAAATCTTCCTGCACATGCTGCACATTGGAATTCTCTTTGGAAAGTACATGCACGAACAAGAAAGACATTGAGAAACATTTGGGAGACAGGCCAATGTCTGGAACTCCATGCTGGCATGGCCCGGTAGACCGGAAGCTACCTGTGACATGTACATTGGAGAGCTTGTTCTCTAGGGCCTCATGCTGCTGAAACGGTGTTGCCCTTTCCCTGTTAATGAACTCCGCCCTCACCACCAGGACCCAGAATACAAAGTAATGAGCAGACACTCCAGGATATTTTGGAACATTTTACAGCATAAAAAAACTAATTTTGCGGCACAAAATTGTATTTATTGCAGCATTTTTGCTGATTGATTGATTTGTTATTTGTTATGCCCTTATATACAAGTGTTTCAAGGCGCAACAATGGAAGGAGAACAAAGGGAGGACAAGACGGCGATCTTACTAGGCCTCGTGTTCGTGCAAGTGCGCAAGAAGAAGTGTGCCGGTGAGGGTACAGGGAGAAGTGCACCCAGAGCGGCAGGGCCCTGAGTTAAGTGCTGCAAGACTGGGACTACAGGGGGCCATCCCAGCCCGGTAGTGCAATGTTAGCCAAGCGGAAATGCGGTAAGTGCAGGGGGACTGGTCGGGCCGCCTGTTGTTCTTTATGACTCAGAGGACACCGAGCAGCCAGTCAGCAAACGAAGCAGGAGGAAGGGAAGGTTATCAGGGGAGAGGGAGCGAGAAAGAAGAGGAGAAAAGGGAGGTCTTGAGGAGCTTCCGGAACTTAAGGCAATCCGGCTGAAGGTGGAGAGAGGCGGGGAGGCCATTCCAGAGAGAGGCACCTGCAGAAGAGAGAGATTCCCCCCATTCTCTGCTTGGAGAAGTGACTCACCCACAGGGAGATAGAAGTAGACGAGCAAAGGGCTCTAGGAGGAACGTACTTCAGAAGGTAGTTGAAGGTAGTGAGGACCACGGCCCCAGAAAGCCTTGTGGATGATGCAGAGGGTCTTAAACTTGATCCTTGCAGCCACCAGGTGACAGTGGAGGTATTTCAGGGCCAGAGAGATACGGTACCTGGGCTTGAGGCCAAGGATAAGTCTTGCAGTCCTATTCTGGATTAGTTGGAGAGGGCAAAGAGTAGAGGGAGGCAGATTTAGAAAGAGGCTGTTGCAGTAGCCTAGCCTAGAGAGTACCAAGGCTCTGGAGACAGTGAGCTTCTGAGGGAAGGTGACAAAAAGGAGAATACCTCTGAGGTGGAACAGCTGGAAGCAAGCCTTCTTGGCAAGGTCTGTGATGTGTGGAGAGAAAGAGAGACTGCAGTCAAAGATTACACATCTGCACATTTTCTATTGATTGGAGTGTGTACGATTGGTAGATTGCAGAAAGAGGCAGTATGCACGACTAAAAGAGCCAGCTTGTGATTGTTTACACCTTTTTTATCTATTTGGTGGAAAGAGTCCCAGGTGTCCCTGGCTTGACAGAACAGTGTTTATTTTAGTCACGTTTTTGGTTTAATGTGCGTGTCTATTTTATGTTAACTTTATTGATCATTATCTGTTGTAATGGTAAAAATATTCCCCTTCTATGTTCTCCAATTCGCCAAACACACACACTCCCCACTCACCAACACCCCTCACAATCACCAATTCCCCATCACAACTTAAACTCCCAAACCGCTTACTCTGCCAGTCTTGTGCATACTCCCGTGTTCTGTCACACTGCCATGTCAAAACTCACACTCCCCAGTCCCTGCCATACTTCAAGCCATGCTCCCAACTTACACCTTATGCTCCCCAGTTCCTCCTGCATTCTGCAGTCCTTCTTTCTTCCTCGTTCTGCATCTTGCATCCTTTCTCCCATTCTATCGCACTCTTCCACCATCCTTTCTCCAAATCTGCAGCTCACCGGCTCTTTCTGGCCAACCACTCCCTCTCTGTAGCCCAGCGCTCCCTCTTATTCCGGACCTCTGCTTTCTGGACTGACGCGCCCACTCTGCTTTCTGGTCCACTAGACCACCGCTGCCTCTATGCTCGCTTGCCCAACAATTCCTCCTCTGAACCACTGCTCTCCCTCAGCTTTTCTTGTCCATTGCTCCCCTCTCTTTCCTTTTCCCCTCAGATAGTGACTGTTTTATCATTTTCTTTAAATGTAGATTCTAGGCCAGATCCTCAAACAATGCAGCATCTAAAAATTTTGCAGAAATTGTGCTGTTTTTAAATGCACCTTTTTTGGAAACGAGTAGGTCACTTTATTCTCAACGGCAATTGCGCATTTCCAGGGGACTAAGCTGTAGCACAAATGGTTTGCTGGCCAACCGCATTGAATAAATTAGTGTCGGGAGCACTCTACCGACGCTAATGTTCTACAGGCTCACATCGGATTTCACTGCAACAGGAGCTTAAAGGGCCTGCCACTGTTAAATGTGATCCAAAAAAAAAAATGCCTATCCCGTTTGGGGAATAGAAATGCAAGTGAGACAGCAGCAGTTCATAACTGCTGCCACGCTTAAGAGATAGAATCCATGATAGGGTCAGGAAATACCCTGTCATATAATGCACATCCCTCCTGCGCCTATTGCAAGCCTCATTTGTATGCACATTTAAAAGTGCATCCTGTTTGTGAATTCGGGATGTGCTTTTAAATGTGCAGAAACGCTCCCAGATTTGCACAAATGCACAAAGAGGCCATCTGTATGTGCGCATATGAGATGCGCCCATTTAGGTGTCCTTTGTGGATTGGGCTGCTCCTTTTTAGTGATGAGATATGTTATCACATTTAATTACTTGCACCTAAAAAAGTTTTGAGAATCTGCCCCTTTTAAAAAAAAACTCTGTTTTAGCAAAAACAGCTATTTTCGCTGGTGTTTTTGCAAAATTGGCCGCTTGTGTGTTTTTTTTTAACTGGTGTTTTCGCAGCATTTTGCGGGATCGCGAAATCGCGATTAGCTGGAGGGTCTGAAATCAGCACCAACAAAACATGTCCTACAGAGACAAAGTGAACCACAGTGTGTGGCCAGATCATTGTTTCGCACAGCGCGCAGCTTCTTCAGCACCGCCAACATTTCTAATTACCGAGCAATCCTACTTAGCTCACTAAAACATCATATGACTCGAAGAAAAAAAGCGCCCCCGACATTGGTCGCTCCAGTTACCACTTCCTACTACTGGTTGCTTGCAGTTGAAAATGTGGCCTTTGTTTGCTAGATTTTGTGGGATTTCATTAAATGGGCATTTTGGGATTTTGAGGATTGCAATTCCTTGTTTGGAGATTATTCCCTTTTTACATCTCCTTTACTCCTTTACTGATATTCCAGATGTGCAGGCCAATCCCTCCTTGTTTCTCAACCTGGTCCAAACTTCACCATCAATTATTTGGGGCCAGGAATGTTGAACGCAACCATACGCTAACCTCCATAGTGTAACAAGTTGTTGTGGGGAAGGTTAAAGGGGTGACATGGGAGGCCAAGGGGCTCGGGGATCCCTCCTTCCCCGCAAAGCGAAAGGGGGAGATAAAACAACAACATATACTAAAAATAGGAATTTCAGGGTCGACAGACCAGAATTAGATGGATCCGCATAGAAGCCACAGCAGCTCTTTTTATTGTCACGCTTCTTTACAAGGGAAAGCAGTAATGTGTGTTTGTCTAGCCTTTAAAACTAAAAGTCCTTTTTATTTTTTAGCTTAGTGAGGCAATCCGATTGCTGACACACACTTCTGTTAATGTCGTCAATGCCTCTCCCCAGAGAACCATGAATTTACACCACTGCCCGCGGACATCTGCCTTTCAGCGCTTAGGTTTGCAGGATCATGCATAATGCAGGGAAACAGATGTCTGCGCTATGCAGGACATCGGTAAGTAAGATTTCATGTCCGGTTCAGCCACTGTGCGAAATGACTAGGAGTCATGGGGCTGAGTCCAACAAGAGCATAGCCTTGGCAGCTTCACAGGCGCATAGCACGCCCAAGAACATCTCACCATGACAGCCTGCTGCCAGCATCCCAACCGAGAAGCATGCTTCATCCCTGCAAAGCAAACTGAAGGGGTTTCTAGCCTCTGGCGTTGTACTCACTCGTGGCGACCCCATTAGGGCTATGATCGTAATGTAGCAAGCATTGGCAAGGCCAACAGTTTGGGCTTTTGTGTAGGTGTGGAATAGGCATTTGCTAGGCGCTGATGTGTTATGTTTTGGTATATGATATTTGTGTAGTGCCTACTGCCATTGGTATGGCCTCGAAGCGCTGTGGTGGATGAACGCCCGCACAAAACCGCAGTCTGAGCAGACATGTAAATGATTGGAGCGGTGCAATGCGTGCATACATATATTGCCAAATCGGTGATAATCAGAGAACGACTAGGTTTAAAGCGATTGTTTTTAGTCATGCAGTGCATATTGTAAAGGCATAGGGGAAAGTGCTAAGTCAGTGGCTATGTGACGGTTGGAGCACATTTTCCGTGCGACTCAGCTGTAATCTATAGGTTGCAGCCAGTGAGAAGGCAAGGGTGATATAAGAAGCCTGTGCATCCCCAAGGCAACTGTTTACAGTTGAGGGCTCTGCTGTTTGTTATATGCAGGATACCTGCTGCCAAGGCTAACATGGAGTTGACATGCAAATCACATACACAAGTGCAAGATAAGACAACGATACCAGCAGCGTACAGCCTTTGTTTGTACCATCTTTTGTTGTTAAGAAGGAAATACTATGTTGGCTTCAAGCGTGGTGGTGATACTGCATAGTCACCTATGGAAAATTGCACTCATCGTTCATGCCATTGCCTGTCTCATGGAATACCCGGTCCTCTAGAGAGAAACCACACTCTAATCCCCCCTCGATCACCCACCTGCTTGAGTCCCCTGGGTGTCCGATTCTGCGCATGGGAGAGTTCTGACAGCCTAGTCCATGTTGGTTGGTGAGGCAGGGAACCGAATGGAGAGGCTGTGTACCTACAGGTGTATACTCGGGAGAGACGGGTCGTGCAAGGCTTCATAGTCCGGCTGGTTCATCGGATGAAGCAGAGCTTATTGTTAGGAGTGCCTACATTATAAAATATCAGAACGGGAGGTCTCAGTGAGTTGCTAGGATAGCTTGAGTTAAGAGAGCCTAGTGTCGTTTATATTCAGCTAAAAGGTGGGAGGGGCTGGAGAGGGTTAGACTGGGAGAGCCTGTTCCATTCAGTCTCATTTGCTGGCTCTTGTCTTTCAGACAGGTCTGAAGTGAGTAGGTAGGGAGGCTGGTGGATGGGTTGTTTAGGTTGTCTGAGGGTGAGGGAATGGGGTGCTGAGAATGTGTAGGGGTGGATGGCCTCATAAGGGGGTTGTTTGTCATGCTGGGCAAGTAGCTCAGTTTACAAATGCAAGGCTTCAGGAAGAAATGCTGATGGATAGAGTTGTGTGGGCTATGTGAACGGGGGAATGCAGTGCAGAGAATTGGTATGCTGTATGAGGCTGGTGGGGGTTGGATTGTTGTGTTGGGCAATTGGCCTAGAGTTCTTGTACTGAGAAGGAGGTGGCTACCATGTGAGTTGATTTGGTCACTGGAATTACGAGTAGAAGTGCTGAGCCAGGTCTGAGGTTTCTGTTCGGCCTGTAATGAGTACATGTTTGCTGCAGGTATTCAGCACAACACCAAGAGAGTTCCCACTGGAAGAAAAACAACGAATTCACCAAATTGACTTCTTTGTTTCATCTTATAGGATATAAATCAAATTACTCACAAGGCAACCCAGCTCTCGGCCTAATACATTAATAAAATCAAATTGTCCATTATTTATGGAAAGAAAGGGAAGAAGAAAGTGAAAAGAAAATGTTTTTTCACATTTATTTCAAACTATAGTATTGAATCACATTTAATGCATAAAATAACTGGTCATATTTCAAAAAACCTCACAAAACCATTTAACATACAATAAAAAATTGAAAGAAGTAATGAGAAGAAACGAAAGCCCAAAGTGGAAAAAATTGTATTCAGAGAGAGAAGAAATCCTAAAACCTATTATGACAAAGGAACAACTGTGTTAAACTCAAAAACCCTCAGTAAGGGTCACTCTCTCTTCAAATCGTTTTTTTTTATCAGCCAGTAGACTGTATGCATTTAACATATCCATGTCCATTTTATTCCAGTCATAACTAGACCGGTGTGGGACATGACGTTATTTAGTCCAGACAATTTGCTCTTCAATAAAACCTGGTAATTTGACATGTTGACAAAATCTTCAAATGACACATAAACATTTTTTGGAATCAAATGGGTCTTCTGATGGTCGACCTGTGTAGTATCGCAAGTGATGGAAAGACTGCTTGTGTGGTTTATGTTTCGGCTGGAAACTTTGATTAAGACTGCCTTCTTCAGGGCCAATTACTTGGGACCCTACATAGAAACACAAATGATATATATTTCTTAAGGCCACTCTTAAGGGTTTGCGAGAACTCTGTAGATTACAGCTAGTCTGTTATTGCTTACCAAAACTAGTTGCAATGTTGGTTATTTGTCAAGGGGCAGGGAGCAGGTGAAATTGAAATGGTTTCAATTTAAAATAGCCCTGTAGCAAAGACAGAAACACATTTGATGTAAATCATGTCTCAGGGGCAGATATTCAGGTCCTTTGTTGTAGAAGGCTTGATGAGTGATACACATCACCTTGAAGGAAGCTCGCAGACCAGTCAGAAGGCAGTGGAGAACTCGGAGGGTGGGCGGCATGTGTTCTCTAGGACTTAAAGCTACGAGGAGTCTTGAGCAGTGGTTTACACTCTGAGTTTTCTCAGTTGCGAGGCGGAAGAACCTAAATATACTGCATTGGTATAGTCTAGGCATGAAAGGATGATTGCAACAATAGCGATGTGACTCTGCGGAAAGGTCAGGAAAGGAAAAATGCGGCGAAAGATGCATATATGGAGGAAACAGATTTTTACCACTGAGTTGATGTGATGAGACAGAGTCTGGTCCAAGACCATACTGCACCCAAGATTTTTGACTGTGTTGGTAGATGGGGGCGGGCCTAGATGGTGGAGTCTGGTGGTGGGTTGAGGGAAAAGGGCGATTTTCCACATAGCATAATCTCGGTTTTTACTCGATTGAGTGGAAGGACATCCAGCATTTGATCTCAAAGAGGCAGGTTGCAAAATCAGGAGACGTCGAGGAAGGGCTATTTGAGAGTTTAAAGATGAGTTGGGTTTCGTTGGCGTATTTGTAGCATGATAAACCGTGAACTCGTTTGAGGGTGGGCATCGGACTCAGCTAGGGGTTAAAGAGCTGAGGATAGAGTCACCCACTAGAGAACTGGAAGGGGTGCTGAGGAGAACAGAGGCAAATGTACAATCTTTGATCGGATGGAGAGCTAAAACCCTGATGCCTAGAGCGTGTAGTCTCTTGGTGAAGGCAGAGTGGTCTATGGTATCAAACACTGCTGAGAGGTCAAGCAGGATTAGGAAAGCGCATCCGTCTGAGTCTGTGTGTCTGTCTATTTAATTATTTATTAAATTTATAAAGCGCGCACACAGCCCAAGGGCATTGTGGCGCTGTTACAGGTAATGAACTTAGTTACACGTAGCAGGTGTCAGACATTTGCAGAAATATTTCATACATATAGCACAGGCAGTCATAGTATGTACATTGTATCCCTAAAGTCTAGGATAGGGTGAATAGAGTTGTCTTGATGGCTTTTCGCAAGGCTAGGTGTGAAGTTTCTCCTCTTAGGGGCAGCAGCACTGCATTCCATTGCAGAGCTGCTAAGAAAGGGGAAATGGCGCCGCCGGCTCTGGCTCGTTTGATTTTGGGTACTGTGAGCATGTTGGTATATGGTGTTCTTGTTGGTATGGAGGATGCAGATCTGTGTATTCTTTGGGCAAGGTAGAGAGGGGCTGAGTGACTGACACAGTTGTGGGTCAAGGCCAGGGTTTTAAAGAGGATACGCTCTTTGATGGGTAGCCAGTGGGCCTCTTTCCTGGCGGCCAATATGTGGTCCCTTGTAGGTATGCCAGTAGCTGCGCGGAGTGCACTATTTTGTATTGTTTGGAGCATCTCCAAATGTTTTACTGACGTGCCTACAAAGAGGGCATTGCAGTAGTCGTGTCTGGATACTGTTATAGCTCTTGCAATGGACAGGAATGGTCTGGCTGCATTGAGTAGCTTGGCGTCGTATGCTGTGGCAGACAAGATGGCATTGACTTTCCTGGACATAGAGATGTTTAAGACTAGGTACACTCCGAGGGTTTTTACTGTTTCAGAGACTGGGATACTGATGTTATCTATTGTAAAGTTTTAGATCGTCCCAGATGGAAACTAAGCAAGGTTTTGTTCCTTGTCATGGTCTGAAGCCTGAGTGAGCAGCATCTAAGATCTTGTAGGATTCTGTGAAGAGGCATAGTTGTGAGTAAGCTGCTCAGTCAGCAAATTTTGCTATTCGAGATGGGTCTGTAGTTGGTCAGATCAAGAGGGTTGAGGGAGGCCTTTTTAATAAGGGGCTTGATGAAGGAGGTCTTAAATTCTGCTTGCATATGATTCCACCTCGACATAAGATCGCAACAGCTGAAAAATTGAGTGATTACCTACACATACGATGGCAGTAAATGACAAATGCCTCTCTAATACCTCAAGAAAAATCGGTCTGCTTTGTTGTTGCTTGTTTTTAAAAGGACTTCAGTGCATGGCAGAGATATAAATCAAACAGCTGAATGCATACTTGGTGAAGGCATTTTAATTACACCAGTAGCCATTCACAACTGCAATTAGGCTATTAACTCTCAACAGAAAGACTACTTAGAAAGAAACACTGGCAGGCTGGTGTTTGATGCTACTTCTTAATAGGACAAGTTCAAAGAGATCCCGGGAGGATGTATTTTGGGAGGGAAGGGATGGGTAGTGGGTGGGAATGACCCTAGGGATTAGACTGGTCATGGGCAAGCAATTGCAGCATGTTTGTGGGTAGAAACATTTATTATATGAAAAGGGGTTGTAAAAATGCCTGTCTGTCCCTAAGACTAAGAGGGGGTTCCTTGCCTCTAAGGAAACCAAGGAAATTGTCAGAATTTCCAAATGATAAAGTCTGTCACTGTTGTGTCCTAAAAAGCCCTACTTCTGTCCCTAACACTAACAACCTAAACCCATGAGCTAGGATGATCTCCTCCTAAAGTAAAGTGTTCAGTGTAGATCCAACCAACAGAAAGGTTCCCAGTCCCTTGGGCGATCACAAGTGGCAACAATAAAGCAATGCTTGAAACTGTAGAACTTCAAGGTTAAGGTCATAGTTCCCCTAGAATCCTTTTTGTGCGCTCTCCCTCCCTTTTGGAGCCCCTCAGGCCTGCACTTTCCTGTTGGGGCATCTCAGGCCTGTACTTACTTAACCAAATTTCAATAGGCAGCCCACAAGAATATACTCCATATTCATTTCTGATTTATCCAACTAACTTAGCACACTCCTTTCGGCCAAGTGTAGGACCTTTTTGCACAATGTATGCTTCAGGTATTTTGGGTGTGGGTCTGTAAGAAAGGCATGGTATCAAAAAGTGAAGACAGACACAAGTGATCACAGTTTAAGAGTGCTTATTGAACTTCAATGGGTTGGTAGAATGCCTATCTAAACCTAAATCTAAAGATGGGAGCAAGCTACGACCATCAAATAATAATAACGCAGTCATAGTGGAGTCTGTCAAAATAAAAGGGCCTATGCTAATAAACCTATTGCCAATCCTTACTTCTAAATACAAAATACTGTGGGCTAACAATGTATGCAAAAGAAAACTGTTCAAGAAATGATATGTCAGGATAGTTGAGCAGATGGCTTCCCTTACCCACGTTTTCAGAATGGGGCAAGGCTACACGTACGGGCTTCGCACACACTCTGGCTTCTTGGCCACGATGTAACAGTTCAAGACATAGGCATCAGGGCTTTCCAGCAAAGTCTCTCTCACAATGATAGTCTCTTATTGCAGAGGGCCTGACGCAACAAACAAAGCACAAAAGTTCCTTTCCTTTGTCAGGGTTTTCACTTTCACAAATTCAAGACTGGTCTCCCTCCTTTGGGCTCGGACCACGGGTCACCCTCGTACGGGCTCAGACTCGCTTTCTAAAATGTTCACAATTTGGTCTCCCTTGTTCGGGCTCGCACCATGGATCCCCCTCGTCCAGGCTCAGATCCTCTTTTCTACAATGTTCACAATTTGGTCTCTCTCGTTTGGGCTTGGACCATGGATCCTCCTCGGCCGGGCTCAGATTCCTTTTGATACCCGAATCGAAGACTTTCGAATGTGCGCTGGGTTTTGCTTAAACCGTCACAGGACCACTTCGATTCACTTCACACAATTTACACTTCAAATCACACAATAAAAGATTCTTCAGCCTGATTTCCTGGTCTTATGCTTTCTGCCTTGAAGGTTTCCTTAAAGTAACAACTTCCTGTCAACAAGGTCAAGGGTGTTGCCCATCTCACAAACCTCTCATGCCTCACCGTCTTTCTCCCTTCATTCAGCTGCCAACTCGAAAACACTGTACGTTTGTGTGTTTTACCTCGATCAGAGTGTGCTCTCTTGCTCTGCCTTTTATCAGTATGGGGAAGTATAATTGAATTCAGGTGTGAGTGATTGTCGATAATTGCCTGACCTCATCTGACCATAGTATCGGGACATGTCAGGTGTGAGTCTGTTTTCTCCCAGAGCGGGCTTTCTGTGTAAAAGTGTTTAGGCAGGAAAAGGAGGGTTTGGGTGGGGGTTGAGTTTTTAAATATCCCATCGGGTAGGATGGGATAAAGGTGTTACAGGGAAGAGAGGGATACAGCATCTCACCATCTGGTGTCCCACTCCACAAGGACCCCTGACCCAGGTGATCCTCCTGCTCTGGTCCACCCCCAGGGTCTAGATACAAAGGCGATGGCCGTGCCCTGGCCGCCTGAGAGAGATATCCGCGGGGACTAGCGGATGAGGCACCTTCTTGTTTCTCACAGGTCCCAGACTTGTAGTATTCCGAATGGCTTGGTTTATTCGCCCTTCTCAAGATGCGCAATTCCGAACATCGATCGTGCATAAGGAACATGATAGCCGATAAGCCCCTGGTGGAGCACTTCAAAAAAGAACACCATAAAGACACAGATCTAAGATGGTTCATCTTACAAAAAGTGACCCCCGGCAAAACGGCGAGGTGACCTAAATAGAATTCTGACCAAGCTTGAGCAATGTTGGGTACACAGATTGGACACTGTACGTACAGGACTCAACATTTCCGTTGAATGAAACTCCTCTATGTGACTTTCACACATAACATTAGTTCTCCCATACTAGTCATCCAACGCTATGCTCGAAAGTCACTTTTGCATTTATGTACTACAACCTTGATGAGGCAAAATTCACCTCTGGTACCCATTTTTATATATGCTAGCACACACACAGATGACTTGCTGCAACCCAGGACCTTTGTTTCTGGAATTATGCTATTGTACCAGGAAATGTTGAAGATCTATAAGATGTTTATTCATGATCATCTATGTTTTGTGGTCCATGCGGATTATGGTGTACAATCAAATTGCACAATATGTGTATCTAAAACCAGCTAGCTCTATTCCAATTTGGAGAGACAAAGATGATGTAATTTTGATCTATGTGAGTTGTTTATGAAACTGTTATTTATGGGCTCACTACGATCACCCAAATGGTCCATTACATCTATTGATATTGTTGATTGTGTCATCATCAAAATGCTTGTAGCCATTGATCTACATGTCAGCACATTTACGCATACAAGGACACGATCACACGACCAGTGTTCCGTGTTTTGGTTACCATGGCAACCATTACCAACATGTTATCCAATTAAACTATAATTACGTACAGGTTAACTACATCCACCTAAATTTATTTTACATATTTGGAATACCTATGGGCTTCAATGTCATCTGTACGGCCAAGCGTGACTGTTCTAGACACTTCAATATGGCCGCCCATATAAAAAGAACTACTCCCTAGCTGTCAGGTTGCTTGATTGCCGTGAAGAGTATTGAAACCTCCGTCCCCAAGTACCACAGAGAGAGAATACAAGATTACTCCCTATGCGATCATTGAGGCCACAGGTGGGTAGTTCTTGAAGCCCGGAACCACGTAAAATGTTGAAACCCAAGGCAGCTGTAAAGGAAAACCTTTATTAGCAATCAACTGAGCACAGTACAAGCAAACAAGCAGTATAAAGAGCAGGGCTTACCTAAGCTGACGGGTGAGGAAGCCCAGAATCCTATGATGGTTGGTTGATAATTCCATGGAGTGGCACGTGAGCTGGTTTCCCCGATGACAGTAGGGAGAAGAACTGTAGGCCGGGTTATAACCCAACTTGCCCTCCTGTAACTTGATGAAACAAAAGGACCAAAATACGAAGTACTTGATAACGTAATGCAGCAAAGTGGAAAAAATGCCAAGTCCAATTCAGGGTAATCCAAGACAGTCCAAAAAGGCGTTCCGAGTTTGAGATGATCCAGCAAACAGAGCCAAAAGACGTAAGCAAAGCAAATCCGACAACAGTCCAAGAGTCAAAAGCCGTGAAACACAAGGTATCCAAACGCCGAACAGAGTCCTCCAAAGAACAGCTGTGAAGCGCGGACGTGCAGAAGTTCAGCGCTTAAGTAACAGAGGCTTCCACGTCACCTGATCCGTGAGTGAAACGGATGAACGCGTCACGTGACCCGCAGACGCGACACGTGAGCGTTGTTTTGATCTCAATAGTCTCCATAATCGCGGAATTGACTGTAGTCGGCGCCTGCGAGCTCCCTCCTGCAGACGCCATGGCAGACGCCAATGAAGGAATGGGGAACCCTTGAGTCTGCATATGTGGCCCTTAGGGTAAACCCGCTCACGTGACACCCGTCCACTGTGAGTGACATGGAACGGAAACCTGACTGGGGTAACTGGTGTATTGTGAGTGTTGCCTGTCCTAGATAGAGTGTGAGTATTGTTTGACCTAGATGTTTGTGAAATAGGGACAGAATGAGGGGACAGCGTGACACTAGCAATGGCGCTAGTTACACTTAGCTTCCTGCTTTTTCCTGCTACAGAGTGACTCAGCATTCCACGTAGAAATCTGCAGAACTTTGTCTGCACGAAGCGGCCCGCGAACTCCACGAGCGAAAGCAACAACAAGGTATGCATTCACTGCAGCTACCTTTTTCACTCGAGTCATTAGTGTGTGTCAGTTCACTCACACTTTGACCTCTTTCAGTACTGTGAACCCCACAAGGATATCGCAGATCCCAGGCCCCAGTGAGAGGTAAGCTCTCATTTACGATTACCGGCACAAGATATGTTTATTCATTCCTGTATGTGCTGTAAGTCCATTGATACCTTTGAGGAGACTATATTTAGTTTGTCACCTCTGATTTTGCTTTAGGAGCGTTGTCGGGATAAATAACCTGAGACGGCTACCTACACAAGTGCCTGGTGGAATTTCCTCCACTCAGGTAAGCTGTTTTTTACATGATACTTCACATGATACAGCAAACAATTTAGTTGTATTTCCAGCACCCCCACTCAAGCTCTCTCCTAAACAGTTCTCCTTTTTCCTTTCTACAACACTCCATGATTTCCCTCACATACAGACTTCGTCCTGATGAATGTCGTGGTAGATACGTGGCTCATCTAGCCTGCACAGACAGCAGAAACACCCCGGTGTAGATGCACCTTTTTACCCACAGCGCAAGGTCACTGTTTCAGAAAGAACATTGTTATTTGTCTTGTTGTTTATTGTTTATAATATGTTCGGTTGCCCCTACCATAATGCTACATACTAGATCATGGCAGTAAGAGATTCACCTTTTGATTTGATGTACAAGCATTTGACTTCAATACTTTTTATGCTTTTGTGATTACGTTCTGTATGTCTGTTTTAAAAAATCCTTGGTGAAAAACCGTATTTATCAACCAATGTATTTTTATTGTACCTGATACAAAATTTGAAGGATTCCTCAATGAGGTACCATTAATTGAGTGTCTGTATTCAATTGTTTTGACCACAGAGTGTAAAGGAGAGTGCAAAGGTGAACCCCCCCTTTTTGACCTATTCAATTGTATCCTTGTCTTTATTTAGCCAAATACAGAAACGCAAAAAAGCCAAATATACATGGTCCAAGCTTGCATCCGCTTTATTGCAACTAATTATAAGGAGCTACTGGAACGTATAGGGAACTTATAGGGATCTATCGCGACTTACTGCTAAGAAGATATTAGAACACCTAGGCAAATCATAAAATCACTGCAGTGAATATACATGAGACCACATGCCTCAAACACATTGAAGGAGAGATGCAGGCTCCGCAGCACGAAGCACAGAGACAGTGTTTGCAGCCAAGGACAAGGGCGGGTGGACAATTCCTGATTCCCAAAGCAGTGAGCCACCTGTAAGAATTCAGAATAAAATCCTCATAATTGCAGACAGAAGGGCTTCATTTTGTTGTCTTCGCACACATGACCCAGCAGAGCCGAACAATTGTAATTGAGTCGTGGTGAGAAGAGAAACGCTTCCCAGCGAAGCAGGGAAGACTTATGCATTTGTTTCCCACCAAAAATGCAATCTGAAGGCACTCTCTCAGGCTAGGTGATCAGACCAGTGGCAACAATGGGGACAGATAGGCCTTTCCATTACCTTGAAATGGTACACAGAGAGCTGGGAACAGAACAGGCTCCCAGGCCTATGAGGACTCGCTTTAGCCAATCCAGACACTCTGATCGTCGGGTGGTGCAGAATGTTGCACAGGTCAATGGTCTTCGTGCGACCCCGCAACCAGGGGTGTTGCTTGGCCTGGAAAAGACCCGGGGCTACACTAATGTCGGCACTGTCGGGACTGGAGGCTAGCTAACCTTTTGGTTGTAGCTCCTGAGATTCTATCCGGGGCTACAACCAAAAGACCAGGGGCTATAGCCTCCTTAGCCCCCCCAGCAACACCTCTGCCCGCACCAATGCAATAGGTATGAATAGAAAGTCCCAACACCTTCCCTGGGCCTTGGCACCCCGAGATCAGGAAAGGGAGGCTGAAGCACATCAGGACACTCAGACTGGATTTCAAAAGGCATCTGTTTATTATTTTCAGCAGAGCAGGACACAGCTTACAGCATACTGAAAAAAAAATCTGCAACTCCCAAATCCCCTCAGCCTTCAGCTTCTTTTATACAGTCTTAAAAAGTGAGGTAATGCAATGATCAATGTACAACCCCTTTTCCTGCCTGTGATTAGTTGGCCTACCTGCCACTCAAAACTTGCTTGAACAGGTCTCATCTGACTCATTCTACACCAGTTGTCTCTGCATGAATTTCTATGAAAAACGGTTTCCACTGATGTCATCATTACTAGCAAAAGTCGACCATTTTGTATCTACCAACCATTTTAGAGTTGCCTGAAAGTTTGCCTGACTTTGTCCTATTCAAAATGGCTACTAAAATTACGAAATGCCTTACCAACCAATTTTTACTTATAACTTCAATTCTGTTTAGCTATAAACCTAGATTCTTTGATAATTTAGGATAAACAAATACTACTTGACATATTCCCTATTGTACAAGGCATTCTGACCCCACAAAATAGATGGCTTCTTCAAAGCGCTTTTCTGAAAGGCACTACATTTCTGATTTTCACAGCATTTGGAGTCATTGATCAATCCGACAAGTTATCTTCATTAGGTTTGATGGGGGGGTGGGGTCTATTTCCTATACATTCAGTTTGACGGGTAGGGCCCCCCCCCTGTACAGATGTACAGATAGTTCTTGGGGACGTTTCAGGCACAGCCACCTGATATGCTAGACCAATCAGTGGTCTAATTTACACTGTCTTCATAGGTAATAGATTTGAGCTACCCAATTGGGAAACCCCTTAGGTTTTCTGGGATGGAGTTGATGTTTGTGATGTCACTGGGGTATAAAACCGGATGACACCAGTTTAGGAGCTGTGATTTCTGGAGATTTGTGATTTCCTGTATGATCCCTGTCTTATTGGAGAATAAAGACAGTAAACATTGCCCCATGGCTCAGTCTTCCGTTATTCCCAGGAGGGTTTTGATGGGCCTTAAAAATTCTGCTGACTTGTGATATCATTGATGCGTACCCCTCAGTCCTCTGACCTGTTACACCATCATCTAAATAATAGGCCAAAGGAGTGGAAGGGGTGTGAGATGCAGTAGGTGGGCTAGTCTGAGAAACATCCTTCTTCTGTACATGGGCAATTGGGCATGTCTCTGCTGCTTCTGACCTACTTCTGAGAGCTGTAAATCCAAACTCCCCTCAATAACATCTGCACTTTCTGACACATATTCAGTGGCAGTTTCTTCAGCTGGCACCTCGGGAGTCTCCTGAAGAACTTGGACACGTTGACTGGTCTGCTGGCGCAAGTGTGCAAAGGATACATCCCCACTTGTGCCAGACTCTTATTTTAGGGAACTCAGGATTCACACTGACTGCACTAATGTGGCAGAAGCAGCTAAGAGATGACATTGAAAGGACTACTTGCCACCACCACAACTGGTTTTTGAATGCTTTCAGTACATGTTATTATAGTGGTGGATTTAAAACGTGTGGTTAACGGCTGATACTGTTCTACTCTAATACCCATGATGTGTGCAACCCCATCAATTGCATCAGCTACTGCTTCTACCGTAAACCTTTCAGCATTTCCACAGGGATTTCCTTTCCCAAGCCAACGTTTGGCCTTTGGCTCTGAGGACATCTTAATTGATGATGCATTTTGCCTCAAACAGCAGAGCCACTGGCAGCACCTCTTTCAAAAAGAGGTAGTGCTGTATGCCCACTGCCTGTAATCACAACCACCACCACCACCACCCCATTCAACGCATTTTCTGTCACCCCAAATTGTCATCTCCCAAAACAATACAACTACTTCTCTTGTGTGTGAGTGCACCCGTTCAAAAATTCTTGCCCGGTGCAAATTCTACCTCCCAACTTCTGCTCACAGTGTGCTCAAGCAGGTGGTGGGCTGGGTCACACAGCCATTCAACCTGCCACTAATTTCCCTCCAGTGCCTCAATCCATTTTCCCAGCACCCCCATATTCTCCTTTCCCCCAAGGACATGTTTTGTGTGTGAATGCATCCCTTAAACAATCTGGCCTACTGCTCACAGTGTGCTCAAGCAGTTGAACCTGCCACTAATTACCCACCACTGCCTCCAACAATGTTTACAGCACCTTTAAATTTGAACTCATCCCCCAAAACAATGCAACTACTTGTTTTGTGTGTTAGTGTGCAGATTCAAACATTCGATACAGTCTGTATTTAGCCTATGATAGCATAATGTGAGGAAAGACAATCTGGGAACAATGAAACCTGGTTTAACAGACAGTATCAACTTACAATGCTTCATCCCTTCTCCCCAAGCCTCTTTAAGAAATGTGAAAAGTCAGTGAACGAGCGATTTTAAAAATGCACATTCATGTTTCAAATGACCCAGCACTAATTCCTCCTCTTCACGCAGGTTGAGTGTTGCGACACACAGCAAATCCTGCCATTAATTCATCACTATTGCCTCCAACACTTTTTCTGGAATACCGTGTGTGTGTGTTTTCAATCAAACAGCCCCAGTGCCTAGATGCAAAGTAAATTGTTGAGCTACCTGGCAGAGAACGTGAGACTCTCTATAAACAAAATAATCCCAAAGGGCAGCCTCCCTTCCTATGAAATGCAGATTGCTTTTAAGGGCTATGTGCAAAAATATAACATCAAATTATATTCTGTTGAGTACTGCCTAAAATCTCCTACCCACAATCACTTCTATAATATTAAATGTACAACATGCAATGATTTTTTTGTTTCAAAGTCCAAAAAGCCCTACCTAAAAATACAAGTAAAATGCTTGTACGTAACCCCCCTTTTTTCCCCTTTGAATATATTAAATGAACAGGCCCTTAAAGCCCTAACTAGAAATTAAAGTTAAATTCTCCAGCTCTCAAACAACAACAGACACCAGTCCACACCACATTCCTTCTCTCTGAAAGATTCCCTGTGACTACTATATATATAAGTGAATCTGCCTGTCCAAACTTGTTTACACAAATCTCCTAAAGGTTCGGGAAGTTTGGCCGATCCTGAATTTGGGAAACATCTGAATGATCTCGAGAGACGAGTTCCTTGATCTACTATCCGGCAGCAGACCCTCTGGATTTCCCCTTGACCCCTGTCCGGCCTCTCTTCTGAAAGAAATATTGTCCACCACATGTGCAGGAGAATAAGCAACGTCCATAAAAAATAACGCCCTCACATCTGGCATCTTTCCCAAGGCCTCTAAAAAAGCGCATGTCAAACCACTTCTGATAAAGGCATCCCATGAACCCCTCAAGCCTAAGAACGACAGGCCGACGGACTCGGAGGTATGTGCAGCGCTGGTTCTTCTTGACTTGTCAGCCGCCTTTGACACCGTTAACCATTCTATCCTCCTTGACCAACTGCACTCCCTTGGAATCCGAAGCTCGGCACTCAAATGGGTTGCCTCATTCCTCAACAACAGGAAACAAATCACTTTCCTCTCCCCTTTTCTCTCAACCGTTTGCACCGTGAACACTGGAGTACCACAAGGCGTCTGCCTCTCAGCTCTCCTTTTCAACCTCTATCTGACCACTCTACCAAGGATCATCCATGTGCACAACCTCACCTGCTACAACTACGCTGATGATACCTAAATTATCCTGAGAATTCCCAAAACAAGCCTCAACCCACGACCCGACCTTGAAACTTGCCACAGAGACATTGACCGATTGATGACAAGAAACCAGCTTCTTCTGAACCCTGATAAAACTGAGATCATGGTGAGCGGAAACACTGCCCTTCTCCCGCAACAACTCACATGGCCCCCCTCCATTGGCACCCCTATCCTACCTCCAAAATACTCAAAAACCTTGGCTGCACTATGGGCTCAGGCTTAACGCTCTCCCATTAGATCAATAATGTATCAAAATCTCCTAAGGCCCATTTTGCCATACCTCACCTACCCAAACAGACTTGCAGCTATTATGTCCACTGTTATGTCGAGACTGGACTATGCCAACTCCTTATATCTGGGTACTCCGGCATATCAACTTAACACACTCCAAAGAGCCCAAAACGCTGCCGCCAGACTCCTTCTTGCGCTGGGACACAGGGATCACATCTCCCCTGCTCTACGCACCCTTCACTGGCTGCCTGGTGGATGAAGGGTCACTTTCAAAATTCTATGCATTACCCACAGAGCAGTGCACAAAACCGGCCCAGCATACCTACAAGAGAAGATTACACCCTCACACCATCATGCACCCTAAGGTCAAGCACTGCCCTCTTACTAGTGATTCCAGCCTCCCATCCAGCCAGTATCGGAGGGTCTGCCTACTCATCCCTGGCTCCAACTCTGTGGAACTCACTCCCGCCTCACTTTCGACACACCCAAGACTACATGGCCTTACTTAAAGCTCTAATAACCTGGCTTTTCCGTAAACCATGACTAAGCCTGCCGAAACTCACCGTTATTCTAGAAGCATGAGTCCAATGACATTAAACTGGAAAGTAATTACAGTCGACCAACAAGTGTTCCTAGGGATACAGAGAGAAGGGACCCCAATCACAGACCAATAAGACATCAAGGCGGATTGGGGAACTTTGAGACCACAGTTCACACTCTTACTGTGCAGTTGACTCTAAAATATGCACCTTCCGACTCTCCACCTCTCAATAGTACTAGACAGGCCTAGTAGCATCTCATGCCATCAAGTTGATCATAAACTTTCACCCCTACCTTGCACGACTGCATATTGAAGATAGGAACCCTCCCAAGCATCAAACAACCAGGCTCTACAATGTCTCTGTTCTGCCTGTCCCTTAACACCAGTACCTTGGTAGAACTACTCTACAGCAAAATATATCGTGACCTATAACCAGTACCAAGACCTACCCTGTAACCCACCATAAACCACATCCAGGGACCCGGAAAATGGGCTCTCTGACACATAATGCTGACCCTCTGATCGTGCCAATCATAACCTACTCCGGTCCAACCTGTGAATCTACCTCTGAGTACCTCTACCATGAAACATGAGAACGATCAATGCCAGCTCATCCTAACCTAGAAGGTAACCAGGAATAGTGGGCTCCAAAGAGTACACCATCCACTCCAGACACTCACCTCTCCTACCTCTATGCTCACTTTCCACTTTAGCTGCACACATACAAACAATTCTCCATGAGCACCTCAACAACCTGCTAGAACGCAGCTATACCCCACAAAAAAATCGGCCTAGCTGCACGCATAAACTTCCTACACAGGCCTAATGCCGCCAGAATGCAGTCTCAGAGACCAACCATCTGACTGAAAACATTTGACTAATCTCTCACTACCACCACACCTAGTGTTATGCAGCACCATCACGCAAATCACACTGGCTGCACACATACTGAGTGCACCCAAGCACTGTATTCTACCCTACTCTTTCGACTGACCTGGACTACTGTCCACAAGGGAGTTCATCCTACAAGTGGTTTGAGATCATACCAATGGTAGATATAGGGTGCTATATAAATGCCAAATAACATAACATAACATGTGGGATTCGGATGAATAATTCAGGCCAGGCTTAAATATGGGTAGTCTAATTATGACTTTGCTGGAGTCCACAGAAGAATTGTAACCTAAATACAAATAGTATTCTAAATCTCTTTCTTATATATCACAACAAACTAACATTCATTTTGAATAAAGAGAAGATAGGCTCCAACGGTGTACAAATGTAAAAAAATATATTAGATGACTTGTAAAGAGCAATCAGGAAAAAATACACTTTCATGTTTTGAGTGCAAAATGTTCTTAGTACAAAGAAATAATGTACTCTAATGCATCAAGCTGTGATCTTTCCAAATATATTTTCATAGAGTAAGAGGATTTTCCACTGTTATGCGTACTTTGCAGTGATGTCATAAGACAGGGCATCTGTGATATCTAGTTTCCAGTGAACTCATTGATGATTCCATGAGTGATGTCACATGCAATGTCATCTGTTTTCGGTCAAGTCCTAATCATTTTCCCATAGAGAAAAGGTGCTTTCACCTGTAGTGTGAAAATTGCTGGTCAGATTTGCACCAAATTAGAAACAATGTGGGCACAATGCATTGCAGAACTGTTTGAGGTGAATCTGTCCAGTAGTTTTAAAATATTCAACAGAGAAGGGGGTGCCCTCTGCTCTCAAAAAGCATTCATACATCTCCCATGGTGCTTTACGGCAGAGAGGCTGAGAGACGTTTCAGGAATGAAAACCTGCACTTTTTTTCAATGCGAACAATTTCAGAGAGAAGACAAAAATGAAGAGTGCTCAAAATTATATTTGGAGGAGGAAAATGGATGCATTTATATCAGGTTTATAGGTGGATTGGGGAAGGAGGATCACATGTGCAGTTGGAGAGTTTGGGCTGGAATGGTGAGCCGTTTGGGGAGGCAGGAATTTTCAACCTATCAAGAAAATCACATAGGAATCTCGTGAGATTCCCACAGTACGGTAACATCATCAAGTTAAGATCACTAACTTCCCACACCTGCTATATTTCAAGGGTTTTGGTGCAATGACTTTAACTCTCTCTTAACTAAAGTTTTTTCAGAGAAAAAAATATATCTATTTAAAATATATATACATATATTACACGCAATACAGGGTCGGATTGGCCCCTCAGCCTCTTGGCCCGTGGCCGTTCAGAAATCATCCCTAGTGGGTGGGGGCCGGATTCGGCCTGCTCCTGGGATGGTTTGGAATTTTTTTATTTTTAAATAAATAAATAATTTGGGGAAAAGAAAACAAACACCTGCAACGGCATAATTCATCAACACAAGGTAACACATGTTACCTTGCTTTGATGATTGATTTGCATGCATGATGTGTGCATCATAAATTATGATGCATGCATCATTCACATGCTGCTGCAGCAGGCAAAGTTAAGGGGCCGGGGCCGCCGCCAGGCCGGCGGCTGCCACTGTGCCGACACTCCAGGGGGCATGGTGCCCCCTAGAGTGGCTGTGCTGTGTATTAGTGATAAGTATGTATTAGTGATATTAGTGATAAACAACCAATTTTAGAGTAGAATAAGCATCCATTTCGGACCATGTATTTTGCCTTTCACAATTTGCAGTAATAGCATGTCTTTTTTCTGCCATTGTCTTTGTTACGATCATCACAAGACATTCCATCTTGGTGTTCTCGGTCACTTAATAAAATCCTTTTGCCTAATAGCTTCTGTACAATGTAGAAATATTTGACCATAGCACCGCCTATTTCTTGTCCCAGCCCGATCCTGCGCATATAACATATATAATATATGCATCAGACTGATTTGTACATGGGTTTGCTTGTCCCTTCCAACAATGGCGTAGATGGGCTAAAAAGTGGTGCTGATAAAGTTGCCATGGCCACTCACTGCCTGTGGTTAACATTAATTCAAAACCTTCCACTCATCATATTTTTTGGCTATGATATGAAAACCTTACCCGAGCCAATACGTTAGTTCAGTGGGTTGTGAACCCTCCCAGATGCAGGGGTGTCACCTATTTGTATCCTGATAGAGTTTGCTCAGCATTCAATCCCCAGAAGTCATTAAACAGTCCAGTTGAGTCGAGCAACATAATGTCTATGAAAGTGCATTGTAGATTACAGAGGGGATCTGTAAGCAGATTGATTTCTATCACATACACACAACATTGCCCATCCACACATCTGCCCCTCACACACTACGCACACATACACACACACAAACTTCACACTGCCACAAATGCTGACACACACACACAGCAAACAATGCCACTGTAAACAAATGCTCACATGCACACACACATACTGCCTGGCCCCCACATACATTGCCACTCCCCCAATGCATACAACCTGCACACATGAATTGCCCCACCCAAACACACACACAAACACACACACACTGTCCCCCACACAGACATGTACTACACATAACACATATCGCCCCCACACGCTGGCTACACACACACTTTCCACATACACTGGCCACACACACAATGCCTGCTCACATACTCAATGCCTGCTCACACATTAACACTGCCCCCAAACACACTTCCCACTTACACATGGATTGCCCCCAGATGCACACTGCAACTTCACACACATTGCGTTCCAAACACTTAGCCTTTCCACATTGCCTTCACACACTACTCCCACACATTGCCCCCTCCACACTCAGCCCTCACGTGCACTGCCCCCACACACTGCCCACACACACTACCTCCCACACACAATTTCCCCACACAGACTGCTGCCCACACACAATAACTGCCTTGCCGATCCCTCCATGCATTGCCCACATGCTGTAAACTGCCCCAAGCACATCTGCCCCACACACAGTGCCCCCGCACCTACCACCCCCACATACACAACCCCTCACATTCACTCCCCTGCACTCACACACATTATTCCCAGATACACTGCCCAGAACACACACTGCCCCTCACATGGCCCCTACACATCTCCAGTGCACATACTCCCTACAGACACAGTGCCACCCCACACAGTCTTCCCCCACAAACACACACGGTGCCTGCCGCACACACACTGCCACTCCCTCACACTTCCCCCACACACATGCACTACCCCACTACACACTGACCCCACACACACTGACCTCTACACACTACTCCTCCACACACATTGCCCACACACACCTCCAGACACCCACTGCCCATACACACACCCACTACCCAAACACACACACACTGCCCTCCACACACACACACACTGTTTCCCCTCCACACTGCCAAAACATACTGGCCCCACACAGTACCCCACACATTGCCCCACCACACATGCCCATCGTGTCCCTACATACACACCCTGCCCAGGCACAATGTGCCAAAACACACATGCACACTCTCTCCCCAGACACACACAAATCCCTTTTTGCACAGTGTGTGCAAACCCACTTCCCCAAACACTCCCTTTGCACACCCACTGCCCAACCATACTATACACACCCCCACAAAGAGCCCCCCCAACACACAGCCCATAACCTGCCTCACCATACACACACTGCTCACACACACATCGCCCCCAAGCAGACCACTCCTCACATACGTTGGCCATCATCACACACATACACATTGCTCGCACACTAAGACTGTATGCTACACAAACACACTTCCCCCACACACCACCAATGCCCCCCACATACTGCTCCTACAAACACTGACCCTGCACACACTTCCCCTACAAATGTGCACACACTACACCCCATACACACTGCCCTTCACACACACACACACTGCCCCCACATGTACACTGCCCCCACACTTCCACATGTACACTGCCCTAGGCCTATACATCTCAAACACATGCACCCACACAAACAAACACACATACACACTGTCCTACACACACACAGTAACCCCACATACGTCCCCCATACTTCCCCCACCATCACTTTTGACCCATATACTGCCACCATACACTCCTCACACAAACCTACTGCCCACACACACTAGCACTGCCACCCCACCCACCCCACAAAAAAAACACATTGCCCCGTCACTCACAATCTGCCAAAACACAGCACGACCTCCACACATTCATGCCCCCACACAATCCACCACGACCCACACATACTTCACCCACACCAGGCACTATGCCTGCAAAGACACTGGTTCCAGCATGCTGCCGCCACACACATAACTTTCACACACATAGCCCCCTCCACACTGTCCCCACACACACATTGGCAGCACACACACTGCCCACATGCAGCACACATTCATGCACACACCCTCTAAACACACTAATACTGCCCACATACACATACTGACCACATACACTGTTCACACACACAAAGTATCCCCCAGAAGCTGCACACACCAACACAGTGCACACTCGCACATCAGAATGTTGTGAGTACCTTGGCCATTCAAGGAAATTCATGCCAGTGCCTTATGTACCAAGGGATTTGAAGTCAATCATTGGTGATGATGCAAGTGCTTGGACATATGCAGCCATTAGCTGCCGAAAGGTGCGAGTGGCTGCGCATGTGCTGATGATACTTGGCAAAGGCTTGCACAGTGCCCATTCAAAAGCCCACACTATTGGCTTTGCTGAAGCTTGAATAGCTGAAAACTCAAAGCACCAGAGAAGTGGAAGGTGCACGGTCACCTTTTCGACTCGGACAACACAATCCATGCATTTTTTCAATGTTATTTATTCTTTGGTCACGGAAATGGGACATTGCGTTAGAAACTATTTTTAAGTAGTATAAACATATGAAGAAACATGAGTGTGCATTTTGAAATCCGTGTTTTCAAATTTCTCAAAGAGGCTTGGGGAGAAGGGAAGAAGCGTTGTGAGATGGTATGGTTTTGCTGAAACTGGTTTTGTTGTTCCCTGCTTGTCTTTCATGGCCTATATACGGACTATAGGTTTCCGCACATAAGAGGTAGTATTTCCCCTGTGGACGTGGCCTTTCTCTCCAGCACAGCTCAGTCCTCCGCCCGCATCCTCGGGCTAGATCGTCTTTGCCAGGCAATATCGACTTCTCATGGGGTCCATAATATTCCATTTTCACTTAACTCGAGTCGATATTTACTATCTATTATTCATGTGTCTGGAGAGAATTTACTTGCTGGTGTGCACACTATAAATAGCCCTGGTTGCTACTCAGCCCTGTGAAGTCGAAGGCCTATTGGCTTGAACAGAATTGATCAATCGTGCGCATAACGAGAATATTTTTCTACATAGCGTTTGCTACCAACATTCTTGCCATTTCATAGAGCTGTTAATGGCCCACCATTTATTGGTGCACAATACAGTGACTTTGCAATGATGAATGGTTCCATTGGACCGCCCTTCCTTCAAGTCTGTGACTGGCGGATTGAGCACAGATCACAATGTATCGAGTTACCTGACTGGCTGTATGTTTCTACACCCCACCTGGATATGTGAAATGCCTTTGGCACATTTCAGCCAGACAATGGCCCACAGGGACACCCGTACATCTCAAACCTACATGACACACGACAGCTCGATCTCACACTCACATCCTATGACCGGTGGACTGGCGACAGAACCACTAGTATGCGATAAGGCAAGAGCATCATCGTCTCACAGCACCCATAATACTGTGCTGCTACTGTATTTTTCGGATGTATACGATTTGGCCGTGGCACAATTGTTCGCCGTCGAATTGACTGTGATCAATTTTGACCGCGAAGACAATTTTGCTGCTTCCAAATCTGGCCAAACTTAAAACCCCCACGGTCCCCAATACATTCCCCCACCCCTGCTTACCTTTTTGGCATCCGCTCATCTTCTGACCTTGCAGCGTCAGATCCATTCCTCGTACGTGGGTCGGATCCGACGCCGCAGGGTCCGCTTTTTCTTTTTTCTGTCCCCCGCCTCCAAGCCTCTGGAAGTGGGGGTCACCCCCGCTACCTCCAAAGGCCATCACTACCAAACATGGAGAGCAGGGACACCCCTGTAACCCGTGCTCCCCATGTTTGGCAGTGATTACCCAATCTGATGGTTTCCAAATGATCGATAGGGTACTGGCCAAATTCAGCCAGATTTACCATACGATCAAATGAAAACAATCAGTTTGGGTACTACGTATTTTTCACCTCTACTGCCACATAAAACAAGCATTGGTAATGCCAACAGTTTTGTGTAGGCACGGGAAAGCCATTTGCCAGGCACTGCATAGTGGAATTAACTGTTCATCGATGGGAGCAGCTGCAAAATGGGTGTGTACCTAGGCATCTAATAGCAGTGCCTTGCAAATGTCTAATTCTTATACACAAGCAAAACTGTTGGCTTTACCAATGCTTCTTTTTAACAGAACTTCAGTGAAGGACATGCATACTGTTTATAAATTGAGTGGTTGAAGGCAGGCCTGGTTTACAGTGCCAATTAAGATATTTGGGCCTCATTATGAGTGTGCCGGTGCAGTAATAACGTGATGGTATTACTGCAAACCGGCACGCTATCACACTTGCACACTCTAAGTTTGGTGGTGAGGTGGCTGGTTAATTCCAGCACCCCACCACCAAAATACCGGCAATTCCCTCCATGGAGGACACCATGGAATGGGGAATCAGTAATTCAACCCTTCACGCCACTTGTAATTTGCAGATAATTCCAGCAGACCAAGTGGTGGGAGCAGTATTACCGTTTGGTGGTATCCTGCCAGATTTACCAGCGGGATAGCACCAAACATATATGAGGACCATTAACTCCCAGAAGATTGCTTTGAAAAAACACTGGAAGCCACTTTTGTCAGGATTTATGAGCAGCAGGACCGTCTTGCGCCAAACCCCTGTAGCCGTTAGGAGAGAAAGTGGAGACTGCCGTGGCAACTGGGACGCGGCAGCGGTTGCCCCAGCAACACGTCACCACGTTCTGGCAGTGAATGGAAAACAAAAAATGTCATCGGTACGGAGGAGCGGCTCTGGACAAACCCTTGGTGAGTTCCGTGTCTGGTTCTACTCCTGTTGCTCTGTTTCTTACTCATTTCCCTTGTTTCTCCCTCCTGGACCTTTCCTTATTTCCCTACCCAGACTGTGAAAATAAGACTGAATTGCTCTCTTTCTTGGCAAAAACCTTAACAGCTATTCACACAAACAGGCAGGGGATTACCACAAATAATACCAATGTTCTTTCTATATATCGTCAAGATACCTTGAGACTGGCTCCATGCTCACACGAAGAAGCAGACACTCTCATTTTACTCCATTTATGTGATACTGTGCAGCAGGAATATAACAAAGCTAGGCTTCCTGTTGCCTTCCCACATGAAAGAAAAAAGAAAAGATGGCGCCACCCCTGGGCATTACACTGCATATTCTCGCCCGCTGCTCCAGCCACCTGATTGTCTGAGCACTCTTCCCCGGGTGCAAATGGTCCATGAACCCAAATATCATTGATATATTTTAGCCTACTTGTTGACTGACTTTGCACCCAATTTACAAAAGCCTGCTTTCGGGACAGACGCGTGCTCCTCACAAAAGTTTGAGGCAAAGCCGTCTAGTCAGTCAGGCTGTGGGCTTGACAGAAAATTTGCATACGGAGAATGATTGGGGAAACTTTACTTTTTGAGACCACCCCGCTAGACCTTTCCCATCCTTAATGAAATTTTACAACTCAGTCTATACTTTTTTGGAAAGTTTCATGCAGATTTGTTGAATGGCACACACATTATAAACCACACAACAAGTGCTCTTCCTATGGGGAGTTCAACAGAATCCATGGATTTTCTCAAAATTCTATGGCTGATAATTTGTGACCCATTTGGCGAATTGCCATGAATGTATCAAAAAATGTCTTTACCTCAGTCGGAAAAAGACTGGAATGTTATTGCAAAACTTCCAGCAGTTCACAAGATATAAAGCCTTATAAAAAACGGGTGTATTTTTGACTTTTTGCATTGGTTTTACGATACGGAAAATGAAAAATGTTTGGTCAAGCCCTTAGTGCAAAGCCCGGAACGGATGTTATGATTTTTTTTTAAAGTGGCAGAAAGCGTGGGAATAGATCCTTTTTCTGGTTTGGTGGAAATCTGCCTGGTATTATTTGTTTTAAAGTAAACAGAGAGAGGGGTGCCCTTGACACCAACATCTTTTCTATGATGCCCTGCAGAAGCAGGGGCTTGGAAATAAGACATTTCTAACTTCAGGGTGTTTTTAATGAAGGTTCGAGGAGTTCAGGAAATAAAATGTGCATGAAGTGATGTAAATAGTGGAGGGACGGTGTACTTGTCGACAGGGAATTGCGAGGAAGGTTAATGGGTATAAGTGTGAAGGTTTGGTCAGGGCAGATGACTTGGACATAAGGCAACTGCGGGAAGTGGGTTTGAGGGGTTAAATAACAAGCATAAAAAAAGAAGAAACATTTTAAAGGAGATGAAAATCGTTTTATCTCCAAATCAAGACATACATTAATTAGGGGGGGTGCTTACAGACATATTTAAGTATGTAAACGATCAGCAAAGAAAAGGGTGCATTAAAACGCTTGAGACTTACATTTGTGAAAACGTTTTGTGAGAAACAGAGAGGAAACCTTTAGAAAGAGTGAAGGGGTAGTAGACATTACTGTTGTAGAATAAATCCTTCTGTACAACGCTAGGGCGAGCACAGCCGTTGGGTGCCATGTAAGTGCCTAGGATTCGTTGGAAGGGACTTTTGCAGGAAACAGATTAAACCTTTTTGACGAAGTTCAAAGTCCACATTAGGAGGGAAATGAGTGTACAAGATGGAATGGAAGGGATTCTTGAGGGGGGAAAACTGCCTGCAAAACGTCAAGAAGCAGAATATCCAGTTATGTCCAGTTATTTTTGAACACCCAGTACAGAAACGTATATAAGTCGGGTTATTATGATCACAGTGTGTATTAGGGACAATTAATTTGCCACTGCGGTTCTTCAAGTAGTTAACACTTGAGAAGCTGTTTATATGCAGTAATCTTTTATCTTTGTATACTGTAATGTGGTGGTTTTATGTTTTTTATGTTCATGCTTTGATATTTGTGCTTTGACAAGAACAAAAATAAAAATGTTTTGTACTGAATAACTTATCAAGAGTTCACATGTTGCACAACCCACATTTGTTTTAGAGGTTGTAGGCAGGCCACCTGTGTTTATTATTTGGGTTCCTTTGCTTGTATAAAAGGGTGTACGCTCCTTCCTTTTTTTGTTGACTAGGTTATGTAAAAGCTACCAGAAGAGTTTCGGTCTAAGCCAAGGTATTTCATGTTTTATGGACTTCATGTATCATTAGTTGTTACAACTGTTTGTTATATGATCTGGCACCACAAAGAACTTTGTTAAACTGTAGTGTTATTTAGGCGAATACACTGAATTACATGTGTATCATGTACTGAGGCACTTGTATTTTAACCGGATTGTCTAATCGTGTGATATTTATACATTTTATTATTTAAAAATGCATTTTTGATACAAAGTTAATCTTCTCCGTAGTTGTTGCATGCTCGCACTTATTTTATAAGAATCTAAAAGATATTATGAACTATATATAGATTGATCTTCTAAATACAATATGGATCCTTTCATCTACTCAAAACAAATGGTGTTTCACATGAATCTTGATTTCCCTGCTCCTGCGAGTATGCAGGGAGGGCTGCTGTATTGTTACTGCTCCTGCGAGTATGCAGGGAGGACTGCTGTATTGTTACTGCTCCCTGTGAGTATGCAGGGAGGGCTGGTGTATTGTTACTGCTCCTGTGAGTATGCAGGGAGGGCTGCTGTATTGTTACTGCTCCCTGTGAGTATGCAGGGAGGGCTGGTGTATTGTTACTGCTCCCTGTGAGTATCCTGTGAGTATGCAGGGAGGGCTGGTGTATTGTTACTGCTCCTGTGAGTATGCAGGGAGGGCTGGTGTATTGTTACTGCTCCCTTTGAGTATGCAGGGAGGGCTGCTGTATTGTTACTGCTCCTGTGAGTATGCAGGGAGGGCTGCTGTATTGTTACTGCTCCCTGTGAGTATGCAGGGCTGGTGTATTGTTCCTGCTCCTGTGAGTATGCAGGGAGGGCTGGTGTATTGTTACTGCTCCTGTGAGTATGCAGGGAGGGCTGCTGTATTGTTACTGCTCCTGTGAGTATGCAGGGAGGGCTGCTGTATTGTTACTGCTCCCTGTGAGTATGCAGGGAGGGCTGCTGTATTGTTACTGCTCCTGTGAGTATGCAGGGAGGGCTGGTGTATTGTTACTGCTCCTGTGAGTATGCAGGGAGGGCTGCTGTATTGTTACTGCTCCCTGTGAGTATGCAGGGGGGCTGGTGTATTGTTACTTCTCCCTGTGAGAATGCAGGGAGGGCTGCTGTATTGTTACTGCTCCCTGTGAGTATGCAGGGAGGGCTGGTGTAGTGTTACTGCTCCTGTGAGTATGCAGGCAGGGCTGCTGTATTGTTATTGCCCCGTGAGTATGCAGGGAGGGCTGGTGTATTGTTACTGCTCCTGTGAGTATGCAGGGAGGGCTGCTGTATTGTTACTGCCCCGTGACTATGCAGGGAGGGCTGGTGTATTGTTATTGCTCCCTGTGAGTATGCAGGGAGGGCTGGTGTATTGTTACTGCTTCCTGTGAGTATGCAGGGAGGGCTGCTGTATTGTTACTGCTCTCTGTGAGTATGCAGGGAGGGCTGCTGTATTGTTACTGCTCCTGTGAGTATGCAGGGAGGGCTGCTGTATTGTTACTGCTCCCTGTGAGTATGCAGGGAAGGCTGCTGTATGGTTACCGCTCCTGTGAGTATGCAGGGAGGGCTGGTGTATTGTTACCGCTCCTGTGAGTATGCAGGGAGGGCTGCTGTATTGTTACCGCTCCTGTGAGTATGCAGGGAGGGCTGGTGTATTGTTACTGCTCCTGTGAGTGTGCAGGGAGGGCTGGTGTATTGTTACTGCTCCTGTGAGTATGCAGGGAGGTCTGCGGTATTGTTACTGCTCCCTGTGAGTGTGCAGGGAAGGCTGCTGTATTGTTACTGCTCCTGTGAGTATGCAGGGAGGTCTGCTGTATTGTTACTGCTCCTGTGAGTATGCAGGGAGGGCTGCTGTATTGTTACTGCTCCTGTGAGTATGCAGGGAGGGCTGCTGTATTGTTACTGCTCCCTGTGAGTATGCAGGGAAGGCTGCTGTATTGTTACTGCTCCCTGTGAGTATGCAGGGAGGGCTGCTGTATTGTTAATGGAGTAGTTTCCAGAGATGCCATTGATGGTGAAATACATGATGTTGTATGTGATGTCATCAGTGATGTCATCTGCAATATAAACCTTGTGCTGATGGGCTACACAACTGGGAGCTTGCAGTTAAGGTGGCATTGCTTCCAGCGACTGCTGAATTTCAGGAAATATGCTGTGTTACCCCGGTGTCCTAACATTACTCCCGGGGTCCTAACATTACCCCAGTCTCCTAACATTACCCCAGTGTCCTAACATTACTCCGGTGTCCTAACATTACCCCGGTGTCCTAACATTACCCCCGGTGTCCTAACATTACCCCGGTGTCCTAACATTACCTCCGGTGTTCTAACATTACCCCCGGTGTCCTAACATTACCCCGGTGTCCTAACATTACCCCGGTGGTGTCCTAATGCCACTTCAAATAAAGCTGTATCCCTGAATATCAAGTGTTTTGTTGCAATAAACTGTTTCAATTTAACTGTCTCTTAACTATAGCTTTGAGTGAGGCAATGTCTGGCATAACATGGATTTACTGTGGTTACAAACTGCGTTGACAATAAAAATACTTAATTACCAGAGGTAATTCGGTCAAAGTCGTAATGAGGCCCATTGTGCTTCCAAATAAGAGCAATACACGTGCAACCATTCACTTCCTCGGGTTTAAGTTTGAACATTTCATTGGTTTTCTAACATGAAGTACACTCACAAAAGCCTTGTACAAAAATGCATAACCAAAAATGTTAGTCAATGTATATGCACCGAAAAACATTTCTTAACTATTCACTTACCTGTGTGAGAAGGAAGGGGTGTTCAGTTTTCCAAGGCGTTTTAACGCAATTACTATGGAAAGTGTCAGGATGTACTGCACATATCTTTTTGTGAAATAAGTTCATACATTGTTGAGGGTGTTACAACCATACAAATAGCTAGACAGACAGGCCTTAGGCCTCTTTAAAGCAGACTCAAGGATTTCTGAAGGGTGGTGCTGAGGCTTTCCATACAGCCCCTCACATGTGCTTCAAGTACTCAAGACTACTTAACAACATTTACAGTTTCTGTCATGGTTGTGTTCATTTAAATGATTAAGCAAATCTTGGGGGGAGGACGAGGACGTCCCATGGATGACCTTGCAAAACCTTTATCTAAACTAAACAAAATTGTTTTAAAATTCCGAAGCACACAATGTTCCAACAGTCACCTAAAACTCGTCTGGACGCATCTCAAATTCCAGTGCTTCCTCGTCCTCGATGTGCTGCATGCGCGTGACGGCTTGCGCGCGCAGCAGACTGATTGCAGTAAACGCGGAGGCCCGCCATGTTGGCCTCACTCACAGGTTGCCAAATCAATGAGGATGACCAGTTTTCCACTCGACGCGGATTTAGTGACCGTTGTGGCTTGGAGTCGGTTGCAGGTCTCCCCTTTTCACAGCCTGTCAGTGTTTAATCTCTGGGGTGGCTTTTGGCTTGTGGCCAACATTGCTGAAGTGGTCACCAGCGCTGATTTCTGGACTGAAATGAAGCGTTCTGTTATATTCGTAGCAGCAATAGTGATGCAGTAGTCTGTCTGCATGCATTTATAGTATTGCTATCGTGAAGGGATACCACTGCCTGGCAGTGCGTTGGCAAGTAGCAGGTTATTATCAGGAATAGGGGCAGGGACGTCATTTGGGGATGGCCAGGAGTAGCACCTGCCAGCCCTGAGGCCTCCCTTGTTACCCACTAGGTCTCTCTTGCTGCCCCTAAAAAATAAATACATTTAAAAAAAAAAAAATGTTTTAATTGAGGCTCCTGGGCCGTGGCCAGAGCCATGTTGTGGCTCTTTGTTTCTGGAGTGGCTGGCTTTCTTGTTCAGGCCTCTTGAAAAAACAGGGGGTTCCACAAGTGTATCACTTTGAGCAGTGACCCAAAATAAGAAACAATAGGAATAACAAATAATTAGTCTTCTGGAATTCTATACAATAATTGCTAGACTCAATAAAGGTTTATTTCAGGAACATGTCAGGGGGTGAGTCACTGATTCACAGGCCAATTCATGGAATAATTAGCGCGGCGCAAGTGGCCAAAAACGTGCGAATCGCAGTGGAATAGCGAAAATCGCAGTGCAAGTGCGAAAATCGCACGAAAAGCAGCGCACATCGATTCATGGAAGGCCGTGCACGAGAAAACCATCGGATGTGCGATAAAAAAGTGCGCGGCGCACGTTGGCGCACAGGCCATCTAACTGCGTGCGCCAGGTCACAGCGAAAATCGCACAGGCCACAGCGAAAATCGCACATAGCGCGGCGCACGCAACAAAAGTAGGCGGAACACGGGGCGTAACACTCGGAATGGGGAACAACTTGCCAAAATGTGGGCGTCACGGGGGAAGTACAGGGTACAAGTGCGCAGAACGCCCACACGCTCGCCTACAACACGTATTCATGGAATAGAATAGGGCAAAAAAGCGCACGCTTAACCAGCGCACAGGCACAAACACGACCGCCACAAGAAAGCAGGCGGTAGTGTCTCTGCGCCTGTAAGAAATGTGCGCCAAAAGGTGCGCCAACAAATAGCACTTATATACAGCCATGATGAATGTCCTATACTGTGGCCCTCCAGGACAAATGACGTGCAAAGGGGTACCCACAAACACGGACACCCGCTGACAAAAAATACGTGTGCGTGTATACCGGGGTGCGCGGGAAGTCTCACACGCAATTTGTCAGGGTATGTGGATTTCAGGGGTGCGCGGGAAGTTCCACACACGATTTGTCAGGGTACGTGGATTTCAGGGGTGTGCGGGAAGTTCCACACGCGATTTGTCAGGGTAGGTGGATTGCAGGGGTGCGCGGGAAGTACCACACGCGATTTGTCAGGGTACGTGGATTGCAGGGGTGCGCGGAAAGTGCCACATGCGATTTGTCAGGGTACGTGGATTTCAGGGGTGCGCGGGAAGTTCCACACGCGATTTGGCCGTGTACGTGGATTTCAGGGGTGCGCGGGAAGTTCCACACGCGATTTGGCCGGGTACGTGGATTTCAGGGGTGCGCGGGAAGTTCCACACGCGATTTGTCAGGGTACGTGGATTTCAGGGGTGCGCGGGAAGTTCCACACGCGATTTGGCCGTGTACGTGGATTTCAGGGGTGCGCGGGAAGTTCCACACGCGATTTGGCCGGGTACGTGGATTTCAGGGGTGCGCGGGAAGTTCCACACGCGATTTGTCAGGGTACGTGGATTTCAGGGGTGCGCGGGAAGTTCCACACACGATTTGGCCGGTTACGTGGATTTCAGGGGTGCGTGGGAAGTTCCACACGCGATTTGGCCGTGTACGTGGATTTCAGGGGTGCGCGGGAAGTTCCACACGCGATTTGGCCGGGTACGTGGATTTCAGGGGTGCGCGGGAAGTTCCACACGCGATTTGTCAGGGTACGTGGATTTCAGTGGTGCGCGGGAAGTTCCACACGCGATTTGGCCGTGTACGTGGATTTCAGGGGTGCGCGGGAAGTTCCACACGCAATTTGGCCGGGTACGTGGATTTCAGGGGTGCGCGGGAAGTTCCACACGCGATTTGTCAGGGTACGTGGATTTCAGGGGTGCGGGGGAAGTTCCACACGCGATTTGGCCTGGTACGTGGATTTCAGGGGTGCGCGGGAAGTTCCACACGCGATTTGGCTGGGCACGTGTATGACAGGGGTACGCGGGAAATTCTACACGAGATTTGGCTGTGTGCTCCCAAGTATTCCCTGTACACCCTCCACGGCCCCTGCAGGCAGCACACACCACAGGGGACTACCCTGCACACCTGCTCATGTCACCCAGCACCCCCACCACCAACAAGCATCCAGGGGCACCCTCCACCAGGCCCCCACTCATGTCTCCCACCACCCCCACCCCCCAGCATCCAGGGGCACCCTCCACCAGGCCCCCACTGATGTCTCCCACCACCCCCACCCCCCAGCCACCCGGGGCGGCCTCCACCAGGCCCCCACTCATGTCTTCCACCACCCCCACCCCCCAGCCACCAGGGGCACCCTCCACCAGGCCCCCACCCATGTCTCCCACCACCCCCACCCCCCAGCAGTGCAGGGGCACCCTCCACCAGGCCCCACCCATGTCCCCTATCACCCCCACCCCCCAGCATCCAGGGGCACCCTCCACCAGGCCCCCACCCATGTCTCCCACCACCCCCACCCCCCAGCATCCAGGGGCACCCTCCACCAGGCCCCCACTCATGTCTCCCACCACCCCCACCCCCCGGCATCCAGGGGCACCCTCCACCAGGCCCCCACTCATGTCTCCCACCACCCCCACCCCCCAGCAGTGCAGGGGCAACCTCCACCAGGCCCCCACCCATGTCCCCTATCACCCCCACCCCCCAGCATCCAGGGGCACCCTCCACCAAGCCCCCACTCATGTCTCCCACCACCCCCACCCCCCAGCAGTGCAGGGGCAGCCTCCACCAGGCCCCCACCCATGTCTCCCACCACCCCCACCCCCCAGCATCCAGGGGCACCCTCCACCAGGCCCCCACTCATGTCTCCCACCACCCCCACCCCCCAGCAGTGCAGGGGCACCCTCCACCAGCCCCCACCCATGTCCCCTATCACCCCCACCCCCCAGCATCCAGGGGCACCCTCCACCAGGCCCCCACCCATGTCCCCTATCACCCCCACCCCCCAGCATCCAGGGGCACCCTCCACCAGGCCCCCACTCATGTCTCCCACCACCCCCACCCCCCAGTAGTGCAGGGGCACCCTCCACCAGGCCCCCACCCATGTCTCCCACCACCCCCACCCCCCAGCCACCAGGGGCACCCTCCACCAGGCCCCCACCCATGTCTCCCACCACCCCCACCCCCCAGGGGCAGCCTCCACCAGGCCCCCACCCATGTCTCCCACCACCCCCACCCCCCAGCAGTGCAGGGGCACCCTCCACCACGCCCCCACCCATGTCTCCCACCACCCCCACCCCCCAGCAGTGCAGGGGCACCCTCCACCAGGCCCCCACTCATGTCCCCTATCACCCCCACCCCCCAGCATCCAGGGGCACCCTCCACCAGGCCCCCGCCCATGTCCCCTATCACCCCCACCCCCCAGCATCCAGGGGCACCCTCCACCAGGCCCCCACTCATGTCTCCCACCTCCCCCACCCCCCAGCAGTACAGGGGCACCCTCCACCAGGCCCCCACCCATGTCTCCCAACACCCCCAACCCCCAGCAGTGCAGGGGCACCCTCCACCAGGCCCCCACCCATGTCTCCCACCACCCCCCAGCCACCAGGGGCAGCCTCCACCAGGCCCCCACCCATGTCTCCCACCACCCCCACCCCCCAGCCACCAGGGGCAGCCTCCACCAGGCCCCCACCCATGTCTCCCACCACCCCCACCCCCCAGCAGTGCAGGGGCACCCTCCACCAGGCCCCCAACCATGTCTCCCACCACCCCCACCCCCCAGCAGTGCAGGGGCAGCCTCCACCAGGCCCCCACCCATGTCTCCCACCAACCCCACACCCCAGCATCCAGGGGCACCCTCCACCAGGCCCCCACCCATGTCCCCTATCACCCCCACCCCCCAGCATCCAGGGGCACCCTCCACCAGGCCCCCACCCATGTCCCCTATCACCCCCACCCCCAGCATCCAGGGGCACCCTCCACCAGGCCCCCACCCATGTCCCCCATCACCCCCACCCCCAGGGGCACCCTCCACCAGGCCCCCACCCATGTCCCCTATCACCCCCACCCCCCAGCATCCAGGGGCACCCTCCACCAGGCCCCCACTCATGTCTCCCACCACCCCCACCCCCCAGCAGTGCAGGGGCACCCTCCACCAGGCCCCCACTCATGTCTCCCACCACCCCCACCCCCCAGCCACCAGGGGCAGCCTCCACCAGGCCCCCACCCATGTCTCCCACCACCCCCACCCCCCAGCAGTGCAGGGGCACCCTCCACCAGGCCCCCACCCATGTCTCCCACCACCCCCACCCCCCAGCAGTGCAGGGGCAGCCTCCACCAGGCCCCCACCCATGTCTCCCACCACCCCCACCCCCCAGCAGTGCAGGGGCACCCTCCACCAGGCCCCCACCCATGTGTCCCACCACCCCCACCCCCCAGCAGTGCAGGGGCACCCTCCACCAGGCCCCCACCCATGTCCCCTATCACCCCCACCCCCCAGCATCCAGGGGCACCCTCCACCAGGCCCCCACCCATGTCCCCTATCACCCCCACCCCCCAGCATCCAGGGGCACCCTCCACCAGGCCCCCACTCATGTCTCCCACCACCCTCACCCCCCAGCAGTGCAGGGGCACCCTCCACCAGGCCCCCACCCATGTCTCCCACCACCCCCACCCCCCAGCAGTGCAGGGGCACCCTCCACCAGGCCCCCACCCATGTCTCCCACCACCCCCACCCCCCAGCAGTGCAGGGGCACCCTCCACCAGGCCCCCACCCATGTCTCCCACCACCCCCACCCCCCAGCCACCAGGGGCAGCCTCCACCAGACCCCCACCCATGTCTCCCACCACCCCCACCCCCCAGCCACCAGGGGCAGCCTCCACCAGGCCCCCACCCATGTCTCCCACCATCCCCACCCCCCAGCAGTGCAGGGGCACCCTCCACCAGGCCCCCACCCATGTCCCCTAACACCCCCACCCCCCAGCAGTGCAGGGGCACCCTCCACCAGGCCCCCACTCATGTCTCCCACCACCCCACCCCCCAGCATCCAGGGGCACCTTCCACCAGGCCCCCACTCATGTCTCCCACCACCCCCACCCCCCAGCCACCAGGGGCAGCCTCCACCAGGCCCCCACCCATGTCTCCCACCACCCCCACCCCCCAGCAGTGCAGGGGCACCCCCCACCAGGCCCCCACCCATGTCTCCCACCACCCCCACCCCCCAGCAGTGCAGGGGCAGCCTCCACCAGGCCCCCACTCATGTCTCCCACCACCCCCACCCCCCAGCAGTGCAGGGGCACCCTCCACCAGGCCCCCACCCATGTCTCCCACCACCCCCACCCCCCAGCATCCAGGGGCACCCTCCACCAGGCCCCCACTCATGTCTCACACCACCCCCACCCCCCAGCATCCAGGGGCACCCTCCACCAGGCCCCCACTCATGTCTCCCACCACCCCACCCCCAGCAGTGCAGGGGCACCCTCCACCAGGCCCCCACCCATGTCCCCTATCACCCCCACCCCCCAGCATCCAGGGGCACCCTCCACCAGGCCCCCACTCATGTCTCCCACCACCCCCACCCCCCAGCAGTGCAGGGGCAGCCTCCACCAGGCCCCCACCCATGTCTCCCACCACCCCCACCCCCCAGCATCCAGGGGCACCCTCCACCAGGCCCCCACTCATGTCTCCCACCACCCCCACCCCCCAGCAGTGCAGGGGCACCCTCCACCAGGCCCCCACCCATGTCTCCCACCACCCCCACCCCCCAGCCACCAGGGGCAGCCTCCACCAGGCCCCCACCCATGTCTCCCACCACCCCCACCCCCCAGCAGTGCAGGGGCACCCTCCACCAGGCCCCCACCCATGTCTCCCACCCCCCCCCCCACCCCCCAGCCACCAGGGGCAGCCTCCACCAGGCCCCCACCCATGTCTCCCACCACCCCCACCCCCCAGCCACCAGGGGCAGCCTCCACCAGGCCCCCACCCATGTCTCCCACCACCCCCACCCCCCAGCAGTGCAGGGGCACCCTCCACCAGGCCCCCACCCATGTCTACCACCACCCCCACCCCCCAGCAGTGCAGGGGCAGCCTCCACCAGGCCCCCACTCATGTCTCCCACCACCCCCACCCCCCAGCAGTGCAGGGGCACCCTCCACCAGGCCCCCACCCATGTCTCCCACCACCCCCACCCCCCAGCAACCAGCGGCACCCTCCACCAGGCCCCCACCCATGTCCCCTATCACCCCCAGCCCCCAGCATCCAGGGGCACCCTCCACCAGGCCCCCACCCATGTCCCCTATCACCCCCACCCCCCAGCATCCAGGGGCACCCTCCACCAGGCCCCCACCCATGTCCCCTATCACCCCCATCCCCCAGTATCCAGGGGCACCCTCCACCAGGCCCCCACCCATGTCCCCTATCACCCCCACCCCCCAGCAACCAGGGGCACCCTCCACCAGGCCCCCACTCATGTCTCCCACCACCCCCACCCCCCAGCAGTGCAGGGGCACCCTCCACCAGGCCCCCACCCATGTCTCCCACCACCCCCATCCCCCAGCCACCAGGGGCAGCCTCCACCAGGCCCCCACTCATGTCTCCCACCACCCCCACCCCCCAGCAGTGCAGGGGCACCCTCCACCAGGCCCCCACCCATGTCTCCCACCACCCCCACCCCCCAGCATCCAGGGGCACCCTCCACCAGGCCCCCACTCATGTCTCACACCACCCCCACCCCCCAGCATCCAGGGGCACCCTCCACCAGGCCCCCACTCATGTCTCCCACCACCCCCACCCCCAGCAGTGCAGGGGCACCCTCCACCAGGCCCCCACCCATGTCTCCCACCACCCCCACCCCCCAGCATCCAGGGGCACCCTCCACCAGGCCCCCACTCATGTCTCCCACCACCCCCACCCCCCAGCAGTGCAGGGGCACCCTCCACCAGGCCCCCACCCATGTCTCCCACCACCCCCACCCCCCAGCCACCAGGGGCAGCCTCCACCAGGCCCCCACCCATGTCTCCCACCACCCCCACCCCCCAGCAGTGCAGGGGCACCCTCCACCAGGCCCCCACCCATGTCTCCCACCCCCCCCCCACCCCCCAGCCACCAGGGGCAGCCTCCACCAGGCCCCCACCCATGTCTCCCACCACCCCCACCCCCCAGCCACCAGGGGCAGCCTCCACCAGGCCCCCACCCATGTCTCCCACCACCCCCACCCCCCAGCAGTGCAGGGGCACCCTCCACCAGGCCCCCACCCATGTCTACCACCACCCCCACCCCCCAGCAGTGCAGGGGCAGCCTCCACCAGGCCCCCACTCATGTCTCCCACCACCCCCACCCCCCAGCAGTGCAGGGGCACCCTCCACCAGGCCCCCACCCATGTCTCCCACCACCCCCACCCCCCAGCAACCAGCGGCACCCTCCACCAGGCCCCCACCCATGTCCCCTATCACCCCCAGCCCCCAGCATCCAGGGGCACCCTCCACCAGGCCCCCACCCATGTCCCCTATCACCCCCACCCCCCAGCATCCAGGGGCACCCTCCACCAGGCCCCCACCCATGTCCCCTATCACCCCCATCCCCCAGTATCCAGGGGCACCCTCCACCAGGCCCCCACCCATGTCCCCTATCACCCCCACCCCCCAGCATCCAGGGGCACCCTCCACCAGGCCCCCACTCATGTCTCCCACCACCCCCACCCCCCAGCAGTGCAGGGGCACCCTCCACCAGGCCCCCACCCATGTCTCCCACCACCCCCATCCCCCAGCCACCAGGGGCAGCCTCCACCAGGCCCCCACCCATGTCTCCCACCACCTCCACCCCCCAGCAGTGCAGGGGCACCCTCCACCAGGCCCCCACCCATGTCTCCCACCACCCCCACCCCCCAGCAGTGCAGGGGCACCCTCCACCAGGCCCCCACCCATGTCCCCTATCACCCCCACCCCCCAGCATCCAGGGGCACCCTCCACCAGGCCCCCACTCATGTCTCCCACCACCCCCACCCCCCAGCAGTGCAGGGGCACCCTCCACCAGGCCCCCACTCATGTCTCCCACCACCCCCACCCCCCAGCAGTGCAGGGGCAGCCTCCACCAGGCCCCCACTCATGTCTACCACCACCCCCACCCCCCAGCCACCAGGGGCAGCCTCCACCAGGCCCCCACTCATGTCTCCCACCACCCCCACCCCCCAGCAGTGCAGGGGCAGCCTCCACCAGGCCCCCACTCATGTCTCCCACCACCCCCACCCCCCAGCAGTGCAGGGGCAGCCTCCACCAGGCCCCCACTCATGTCTACCACCACCCCCACCCCCCAGCCACCAGGGGCACCCTCCACCAGGCCCCCACCCATTTCTCCCACCACCCCCACCCCCCAGCAGTGCAGGGGCACCCTCCACCAGGCCCCCACCCATGTCCCCTATCACCCCCACCCCCCAGCATCCAGGGGCACCCTCCACCAGGCCCCCACTCATGTCTCCCACCACCCCCACCCCCCAGCAGTGCAGGGGCACCCTCCACCAGGCCCCCACCCATGTCTCCCACCACCCCCACCCCCCAGCCACCAGGGGCAGCCTCCACCAGGCCCCCACCCATGTCTCCCACCACCCCCCCCCAGCAGTGCAGGGGCACCCTCCACCAGGCCCCACCCATGTCTCCCACCACCCCCACCCCCCAGCCACCAGGTGCAGCCTCCACCAGGCCCCCACCCATGTCTCCCACCACCCCCACCCCCCAGCAGAGCAGGGGCACCCTCCACCAGGCCCCCACCCATGTCCCCTATCACCCCCACCCCCCAGCATCCAGGGGCCCCCCTCCACCAGGCCCCCACTCATGTCTCCCACCACCCCCACCCCCCAGCAGTGCAGGGGCAGCCTCCACAAGGCCCCCACCCATGTCTCCCACCACCCCCAACCCCCAGCAGTGCAGGGGCACCCTCCACCAGGCCCCCACCCATGTCTCCCACCGCCCCCACCCCCCAGCCCCCAGGGGCAGCCTCCACCAGGCCCCCACCCATGTCTCCCCCCACCCCCACCCCCCAGCCACCAGGGGCAGCCTCCACCAGGCCCCCACTCATGTCTCCCTGCACCCAGGTCCTCACAATTACCAACCATGTGCGTAATGGTCAGCCTCCACAGCCAAAAGGCCCTACCAAGTAACCCATTCACCCACATGGAAATGGAAATTACATGTTACACCCCCAACGTACATAAAGCAAATGAACCCATGTCTGTCACACACAATGGTTGCAAATGAATTGGAAAACACCCAACATGACATGCATGAAACCAATGAGATGATACCACACAGTGAAGTATGAAAACAAAATTGTATTAAAAAAATATGAATGCAAATGAAATGAAACAAACTACAATGCCAATGAAAAAAAGAAAAGGTGCATGTCCGTCCAAAAAAATTAAAAACACCAAATCCAAAAAAAATGTACTTCAAAGTCACATTAAAAATGAAATCAATCCGACAGAAAAAAAATAAATCCAAACACCATTGCTCCATGGAGAAGAAATAAAAAATTAAAAAATAAAACAATCCAATGAAGAACTATGTACAAAATATCCAAGGGTCCATGAGCCCAACTGTACAAAGGAATCCTACAAAAAACCCTAACAAAAATGCAACTATATACAAAAAGTGGAGCTGTGTCCGTCGACTCCAAATCATAAGAATAAACAAATGAAACCTAAAACTAAAGAACTATATACAAAGGCGGCAGGCAAGTCCAGCGGCTCACTCCGTAGTGTTCCGGGCCAGGGCATCATCAAACTCCTCGTCTATGTCCCGGAGGCGGTCCTGTTCCATGGCCCGAGGGTCTGCAGGGACGACGCCATCTGCTCCTCCAACCCCCTGCGGATTGCCTCGAGGCACTCGGCCCGCCTCAGTGCCCTCCGCATGGAGTTCTCCGCCCTGACCATCGTGAGCCGCTCCTTTTCCGCCCGCCGCCGCTCCGCACCTATCTGCTGGCCCAACCGCAGCCACACGGAAGACACTTCCTGTCCTGGGTCCTCCTGCCCTCCGGCCGATGCCTGCCCCTCCGATGTTGATGGCCCCGAGCCATGATGCCTCCCACGTTGACTCTGCTGCTGCCTCCGACGCAACTGCCTCTGCCAGCACGACGGCATCCAGGCTGATGGAATCCACCGACGCCGTCGTGCACGTGCCCTGCCTGATGATGCCGGCACATCCTCCATCTGCTGGGGTACAGTTGCTGTGGTGTCCACCCCTGCTTGACCTCCGACTCCCGACTGTGGCAGGGATGGGATCCCCACCGAGCTGGCTGCATAGGTCAGGGCAGGTCCACAGGGGGCCCTGGTGGCATCTGGGCCGGAAGACGGCAAGGAGAACGACCGGCGTATAGCCTCCACAGAGGAGGAGAGGGCCGCCAGATTGGCCGACACATGCAGGAAACCCCCGAACATGGAAGATCCCAATTGGGCCACGTCGGCACTGTGCTCTTCGTGATGATGTGCGTGCTCCTCCCGGGAAGCACGCACGTCATCACGAATTGCACCCGCGCGCATCGCAACCCCAATCAGGACCTTCTCCATACGAACACGGGTCCCCTCGTCCGCAGGTGGAGGGGAGTCAGGTGACTCACAGGGTCAGGGACAGCGACATGCACAGGCCCCTCCACGGTGACCTGTGCTGCCTCCTGCCCCTGGGCCTGGACTGCACCACTTGCACCAGCAGGGATGCCCCCACCAGGCCCCATGTGTGCCCCTGTGGCGGCCTCCTCCTCCTCTGTGGAAACCACCAACCTGGATGGCTCCTCACCGTCTTCCACCGTAGCAGGCCCCTGTGGGGGCTCACCCACCCCTTCCGCTGCAGCCGTGGGGGCATCCCCGCCGCCTTGCTCCACAGCGCCGTCTCCGCCCTCTTCTTCACTAGCCGCTGCGTAGAGGGAGACAAAGAACACAAGCATCAGGGTACTGTACAATGGTCCCCTAGACAGGAAGCAATAGCAGATGAGTACCACTGTCAAAGTACACGTCCATCATGTCCCTCCACAACACATGGGTCAGTCCAGGCAAAACACACACAGTAACAGGCATGGTGCATGCCATGGACATTTCCATACATGTCCAATGGACTCTTGAAACATACAATGATATGGAACTCACATGCATCATGGGTCATGCCTATCACATGCACACACTTCACCTCAGTCACATCCATCTGGCCCAATACACCCCAAACACAGCGGATACAAGGGTAACTAGGCTGCATCAGTGAATCTGTGCATTGTCACACACATGTGTCATGCATCCATGGCATGCACAAGTCACAGACACGCAGGTCAGGCACACAGACATGGCTACCATATATGTACCTGGCATCAGCACCCATCCCTCACCCCACCCATGTCCAGGAACAGAGACTGGCATGCTCTCATGTTTAAAATCTGCATAGGGCTCCTCATGTGGCATTTAAACACATGCAACAACCATGTGGTTCACACATCACTGGTCGCACATGCATTACCATGATGTCCCTGCACACATACATGCATACATGGCCTATGTCACACATACAGGCAAGTATCAGAGAACCAGCACACCGCAGCATGCCTTGTCTCACACAGCAATGCTTGGACACTTACCGCTCAACTCCAGACGGGTCTCCCTCTCAAGGATCTGGGCGTGGAGCGCTGGGCGTACGCGTTCCAGGACCCTCATCTGGATGGAACTCATGCGGCCCCGGCCCCCCTCCACGAGGCGCCGGGCCTTCACGAGGGTCCTGGACCTCAAGTCCTCCCAGCGCTTCTTGATCTTCTGGACGTCGCGGGTTGCCACCCCCTCCGCGTTGATGGCAACCACACAGTCGGCCCAGATCCTCTCCCGTCCTTCCTTGCTGGCGCGGGACGATCCAAAGAGGGCATCATACTGCCCCAGGACATGCTCCACCAGGACACCAACTTCGGTGGCAGTGAAGCTGGTGCCCCTCTGCCCCTCTGGCCTGGGGTTGCCACTGGTGCCAGATGTGGAAGTGCCCGACATGGCAACCCCAGAGGCAGGTGTGGGTGGGCAACTGGGTCCTGGGGCTGGGCTGTGGAGCGATGTAATCCCAGTTGGGAGTCTTCAGTTCCAGCAGGGGTGGACACAGCAACTGGACCCCTGCAGATGGCTGATGTGCAGGCACCAAATGGCAGGGCACGGTGGCAGCAGGCAGGCAGGCAGGCAGCAGCAGATGGCACGTGGGAGGCTGCTCGGGGCACTGGGGGGCAGTAATTCGGCCTTCTGGGCAGGAGCGTGGTCTTCCGTGTGTTTTCGCGTGGCCAGCTTGATACGGAGTGATTTGGCATGTGAAAATCCTGCACGTCAGCGTGAAATTCGAGGAAAGGCCCTTAGCGCGTAAGCGCGTCAGCACGCATACGCGATTCTATTGGACCAAAGGCCCTCAGCGCGTAAGCGCGTCTGTGACGTGACCCGCAGGGGTGTTTCCCACACAGCACGTGATGATGGAGCACACGTGGAAAGACTGCACGTCAGAGTGTCATCGCGTGTAATTGGACAGCACGTCAGAGTGTCATCGCGTGTAAATGGACAAAAGTGCGCGTACACGCGATTGGCCTATGTACGTGTATTTCAGGGGTGCACGGGCACTTACACACGCAAGTACGTCAGCGCACCTGTATCCCGGGGTGCGCGGGAATTTCCACACGCTATTGGACTGGGTACTGGATTTCAGGGGTGCGCGGGTCACACGCTCGCCTACAACATGCGCAACGCATAAATTAACGCGCTAACAAAATAACAAGCTCAGACCCAGGATGAACATACCGTTCCTAGCAGCAGTGGCCGTGGGCTACCAAAGGAGGAGGAGGAGGATAGTCAGGGCCAGAATATTCACACCCAGAACCAGCCTTTTCGGAATGCCTAATGACCAGGTGTGTGGGAGGTACAGGTTTCCACCACACATAATACTGGACCTGGTGAGTGAGTGGGAGGATGACCTCACATCACCCACCCTGTGCTCCCAAGCACTCAGCCCCCTGGAGAAGGTCCTCAATGTACTGCACTTCTTAGCCACTGGATCATTTCAGCGGACAAGTGCCATAGTGGGTGGGGTATCACAGGCCACCCAGTCACGCTGCCTACACCAGGTCTTGAACATCATCACTGCACGCCCATCAGTCCGCAGGCACATATACCTGCCCAGAACACCTGCAGAAAGGCATGCTGCCGCCCTGGATTTTTACGGTGTGGCACGATTCCCCAAAGTGCTAGGTGCCATCGACTGCACCCATGTGGCTCTACGTCCCCCCAGGGCATCAGAGCACATCTATAGGAACCGCAAGCACTGGCATTCCATCAACGTGCAGGTAGTATGTAATGCCAAGGGAATCATCACCTCAGTATATGCCAACTATCCCGGGTCCACCCACGACAGCTTCATTTACCGAATGTCCACCCTAAGCCGGGACCTAGAAGCTGGGCGGCATGGCGATACATGGCTGCTTGGTGAGTATGAATGCCACTGCACATGCATGCATGTCAGATACTGAGCAAGGTCACAACCCCACCAATGATACCAATCACCACCTCCACAGGGGACAGTGCCTACCCTCTCAGCCCCCACATGATGACGCCAATTCGGAACCCCACCACGCCACCCGAGGTAAGATATAACACAGCCCACATTACAACCGGGGGCATAGTGGAGCGCACATTCGGAGTGCTAAAGTCACGCTTTCGCTCCCTTGACCGTTCTGGCGGGCAGCTGTTATACGCTCCCCCAGTAGTGTGCAGGATCATAGTGGCAGCATGTGTCCTGCACAACGTTGCAACACGCCGGGGCCTGGCCGTGGACATGGTGGTGGCCCCACATCCCCAACCACATGCACAGCCGCTGCGCATGGGAGGGGAAAGGGCACGGGGGAGGCAGCCCGTACACAGCTAGTGGCTAATTACTTCACATAGAAATCACACCCCTGTGGAGTGCACACTGCCCTGGCACATTCCATCTGACAATCAATGATGACTCAACCTGACACTGATCCTGAATGTCTGGAGAATCAACCGTGAAAACCATATCAGCCTGAGATTGTTCACCTGGAAGTGTTACAATGTGTGCATCCCTACCCACACAGACACCACCAAGGCAGTTTTGTGAAGAAACACATTCAAGCAGCTAAAATGAATACCCACTTGCAAAATGCAACAAGAGGACAGTGCCATGTCAGCCAACCCATCGCCAGCACCGCCACACGACACACCGTGCCATGTCATGCTATTTGCAGGTAAACAAAGTAATCCCCACAACATGACACAAGTGTCACAATGTACAGTGTCCCTAATTGAAACTTGCAACACCTGAAATGCTCACAGTAATGCAGGACCAACAACAAACTTGAGCAGGTACTACCATTAACATGACATCACAAATGTAATAAATTAGTAGTCTCACCACCTGGAAATGCCTGCACTCCCACCACTTCCAACTGTACAGTGTTGGCACCATGTAGAGTTGTAGGTGCACTGCTGCCAACATGGACCCCATCTCCAAACTAGAGGGCCTTGTGTAGACATGAGGAAGGGACCTGCAAATTGGGAGGTAGACACAGATGATGAGTTACACATCAATGCAACATGCAGTGTACAACACAACAGCAATATGCACTAGGAATGTATACACAGTATTGACTAGACTACCCACACATGTAGTGGGAGTCCAATGTCACCATGTACGTCAATGTCACTTGGGCACACCCTTTGCAAGCCCATGGAAACGGGAAGCAGGAGGGGTGTGTGTGACTCAAACCCAAGCATCTGAACCAAATACATGACAAGCCTGCATGTGCCCAGCCACAATGCAGCGTATGCCCACAGAAACCACGGAAGGCAACAAATTGTCCCAAAAAAATTGGGAAAAATAAAAATAAAAATAAAAATAAAAAAAAATAAAAAATGGCCATTGATGGGCCCGGGGGGGGGGTTGGGCAGGCCACCCAGGAGGTCCGAGGACAGGGTGCACACCAAAACCCACCTGTGTGGATCCTGGGAAAAAAAAACACCTCCATGGGCTCATGGCCTACACGGCTACCCTATTGTGGGAGTATCACTGCTGTCGCTATTATCACCCTGTGCAGCTGCATCCGGAGGTGGTTGCACTATGGGAGGCAGCCCACGCAAGGCCCTAGTCTGCTCCTCCATGGCTGCAAGCATGCGGGTGTGGTAGGTCTCGTTCTGGAGGATGAGTGTGCGGAGGTCCCCATGCAACAACTCACGGGATGCCCGGACCTCCGCCCTCGTTGCCTGCATCTCAGCTGAGAGCGTACGGGTGAGACGCTCCAGCTGCTGTTCTGTCCTTTGGTGTGTTGAAGCCTCAAGCTCAACAAGAGTCGTCCTGAGGTGAAGGAGCTCCTGCCTCAGGGCTTCCCTGTGGCCCTGGGACTCTATGGAGATGGCCTCCTGCAGAGTCGCCAGTGCCGCCCGCCTGTCCCTGTTGGACGCCAACATGTCCTCCCTGTGTGACTGGCAGATGGAGTCGGTTGCCTGCTGTAGTCGCTCCATCAGCCTTTCAGGGGGGACAATGGAAGTGGCCACCCTATCCATGGCCTGAGCCATCATCTCGGATGATGCTGCCTGTTGGGTTGCCATACCGTAAATGGATTGCTCCCATGCGGTATTGCCAGGTGGCGTACGGCCACCACGTCGGCGGGCACCACACCTGTCTGGGGCAAGGCGAACTGCGCCTTGCTGTGCCGGCACTGCCTGAGGCTGCAGGACTGCATTCCCCCTCTGATCTGCTGGCCCAGGAACAGGATCAGATGTCGCGGAGTGTGACCCTGCATCCGTAACCACCAAAGGCGTAGCTGCCAACACTGACATCCCCATTGAGGGTTCTGACCCTGGTGCAGGTGGGTGGGACAGAACAGAATCCCTCCCTGGAACACTCACCTGCGACGGCACGTAGGTCTCATCATCCGAATCAACACCTGAGTACAGCTCGGGGGAGGTGCAGCCAGAGACACCCCTTGAGAGCACGACCTGCAGCACTTGTGGGTTCTCACCCACCACCACACCACGTCCCTCACTGGTGGTTGGTCGGCCCTCGGACCCCTCCTGGGTCTGCACCATCTCCACAACCCCAGCAGTATCAGGTGCGTCTTCCCCTGCAAAGACATAAAAACAAAGAAATGGAAACAGGCATTAGCACCATGGCACACAATGAGGGCTGAGAAGCAAGATAACCAGTACTTGATTGACACATGTCCCACATGACTAAACCCCTCCCATGCATGCACCCTCACTGCATATGAAGGGCAGGCAAATGGCACACACTGATGACACCAAGATGGAAGATGAACACATTTTCTGCATGCTGCCTGGCAGTGGCATCACACATTGGCCTGTGATTGCCAGGTGAAACACACATGCCATCACACAGATGGCATGTACCATTGCTATTGAGTGAAGATGGAGAGGAGGGCAGCACCTATTCATTCAGTCCAGTTCCCGCATGTAATAGCTTTTCTAATTCAAACAGGTCAGATTTTTCACCTGGAGCTGCCAGTCCAAAATGGTCCAATTGCACAGGGACATGTGTGAACAAATGATATCCAGGTAACAAAGTCACTCCACTTTACCATAGCCATGTCAGACATGTGACTAGAGGACTGAGAAATGCCTAGTAAAAGTAGTGGAATGCAAACAATCTGCCTGAATGAACAGAGAAAAATAAGCAACAATGTTGTGGCAAGGTGACACTTCAAGGGCAACTGGCATGCTGTTGGGCTAGATGTCTACTGTTGGCAGAAGGGATACTGCTATGGCCAAATGCAGCTGCGCAGGATGTATTGCATGAAGCACATGGCTGACCCATACGACTCAGGCGCACACACTCTCACCTGGCACACAAACAGAAGCCCTCACACACACCATGCACATGGATGACACACACATGCATGTGCACTCACCGGACAATGCCTCGTAATCAGGCAGATCTCCCACGCCTTGGATCTGTTCCTCCGTGACGTAGGTCCCAGCGACTGACTCATGTGGAGTGAGTTCCATGTCCACTACTGGAGACCCACCTCCAGTCACTAGAGTTGCGGCATGACTTGAGGCCAGCTTATTCTTTGCCCTGCGCTTTAGGTCATTCCAGCGCTTATAGCAATCATTGGCTGTGCGCCTTACGATTCCAAGGGCACTTACGATGTCCGCAACGGTCTTCCAGTGTGCCTGGCGTTGTGCAGGTGTGGTCTTGGATCCTGCAACAATGACCATCTCGTTATCATGTCCGGACACATACTCGACAAGTGCATTCAGTTCGTCATCCGTGAAGCTGGGCTTCCTCGACGGGCCGGACTGTGTAGCCGTGTCTGGGGCATCAGCCTGTGCCGGACGAGCACTCTTCCTCTTCCGCTTGGAAGGTGGTGGTGATCCTGAGTGTCCTGCGCCGCTCTGGACACTAGGGGCAGGAGCCCTGGTGGACTCTGTATCAGGAGTGTGGGATTGCACACTCAGTATGGGAGTTGGTGCAGGCATTGGCTCAAGTGTAATGGTGTCAGGGGGAATGTCAGCAGGATGGACTAGGACCGACACTGTCCTGGCTGGGTGTGTGAGAGCTGGGGTGGATGGAGCCGCAGCTGCCCCTGCAGCCTCTCCGCCCTGCCTACTTGGGGCAGCAGATGACCTTGCTGCCCCAGATCCACGTGGCATGATGACATCAACGTGCACCAGCGCACGTGTCATAGGCCTGCTGACCTGGAAGTCAGCCATGGAGTCAGCCAGGTCTGGTGCCACAATGGGCTGGTCCAACAAGGGCTGAGCATGGATGGTGTCAGCCACATCAGCCTCAACGGGAGGGGGGGGGATTATGGGTGCCCTTGACTGGTCCTCCACACATGGGGGGACAGGCTCACCCTGCAAGTAACGACCACGTCCCCTACCAGATCCACCACGGCCACCACTTGTGGCTCTTTCACCTTTGCCACCCTTACGGAATCCTCGCCTCCCAGCCATGGCACTGATGTTAATGTGCGTATGGGAGTGGCTGTAAACTATTGTCCTGGGCAATTGGGGGTCAAAGGGGTTGGGTACCAGATGGTAATTGTACCCTAGTGCTCTAGCAAGGCTGAATGTAACCCCTGGGGAAAGATGACGGGTCACGCTACGCACAGGAAGCCCAAAAAAGGGAGATGACATGCACGCAACCCCTCCTAGACCATGTGTGCAGAAAGAAAAACCTGCACTACGCTGTGGCACCCAGTAACACAAGAATGAATGTATGCGTGTCACACGCAGCCTAGAATGACCTCTGAAGGGGTAGGCTACACACGGGGCAAGCACAGATGTTAGATACGTGCGTGACTCACCGTCTGCCAGGTAAAAGAGCGTGAAAAAGGAGCGCGTTTGGTTGGCAACACCCCCGCCAAAAGAAGATTTGTACGCTGTCTGAGGAGACAGGACAACAGTAGAAGGGAACACTGTTTGAGGGAACAGGCCCAGGTAAACCAGTAAAAGAGAAAAAAGAGAAAACGCTGTCAGAGGTAACAGGGAGTACGAACTTGAAACGCCGTGAAGTAAATCGCGTGTGAAACGACAAGAAGTACAGAATTCACCCACTCGCTCTCCACGAAAAGCACGTACAAGGAAATGGTGTTCTACACGTACCTTTTATGCAGGCCCACACGTCCAGCGTCACTTACGCGGCGTGTACGCGCTAGGGCCATTTCCACCAATTACACGCTTTGTCACTTCTGCGTGTAGGGCCATTTCCACCAATTACACGCTTTGTTACTTCTGCGTGTAGGGCCATTTTCACCAATTACACGCTTTGACACTGCCGCGTGTACGCGCTAGGACCATTCCCACCAATTACACGCTTTGACACTCGGACGTGTCTTTCATTTTTTTCACACTCAACATTTTCCGACGTGTGCCCAATTCAACGTGCACGTGACTTCATAGACGCGCATACGCTGGCGACGCGTTTACGCGCTAAGGGCCTTTCCTCGAATTACACGCAGACGTGTTGGATTTTCACATGCCAAATCACTCCGTATGAAGCTGGCCACACGTTCACACACGGAAGACCACGCTCCTGCCCAGAAGGCCAAATTACTGCCCCCCAGAGCCCTGAGCACGCTCCCACCTGCCATCTGCTGCTGCCTGACTGCCTGCTGTCCACATGCCCTGCCATTTGCTGCCTGCACATCAGCCAGGGCTGCTGTTGCTGTGACCACCCCTGCTGGAACCGAAGACTCCGACTGATTTTCCATCGCCCCACAGCCCAGCCCCAGGACCCAGTTGCCCACCCACTCCTGCCTCTGGGGTTGCCATGTCGGGCACTGCAACATCTGGCACCAGTGGCAACCCCCGGCCAAGGAGGCAGAGGGGCACCAGCTTCACTGCCACCGAAGTTGGTGTCCTGGTGGAGCATGTCCTGGGGCAGTATGATGCCCTCTTCGGAAGGTTGCGCGCCGACAAGGAAGGACAGACTCGGATCTGGATGGACATCGTGACTGCCATCAACGCGGAGGAGGTGGCAGTCCGCGACTACGAACGTGTCAGGAAGCGCTGGGAGGACTTCAGGTCCAGGACCCTCAACAAGGCCCGGCGCCTCCTGAAGGCAGCAGATGCTAAGGGGCGCCGGGGCCACTTGTCGGAAGATCAGATGAGGGTCCTGGAACGCATATCCCCAGCGCTCCACATCCAGGTCCTTGAGAAGCAGACCCGTCTGGAGTCGAGCGGTAAGTGTACATGCATACTGATTGTAAGCTGTGCGTGTGGTGGTGTGCCAGGAGTGTGCAGGTTGAACATGTATTTTTATGTGGCCAAGTAGGGGGGTGTACAGGGCCGTGAGGGTGACACATGCAAGGGGTCTCATGTGTGACACATGGATGGTGCTTGTGTGTGTGGGCTTGCATGGCACAGGATGTGGAGGAATGATTGTCAGGTGTGACATGGATGTCGATCAAAACACTGCGACAGTTGGCGGAGGTGTACACATGCATGCAAGTTTGGTGTTGTGTGTGCATGTGTAGTGTACTCCCTATGTTGCATGTGATGTGTGGATGACCTTTGGCTGCTCATGCTGTTGTATGTGAATGGATGGTGCTGGCTGTTGCATTATGGCTGTGGTATGGCTCATGTGTGCAAGTTGAAATGACATGTGTGTTGGGGATTGTGATGCCATGTCTGAGGTTTACAAATGCCACTCATGTATAACTGTCATGTGTGTATGAGTCCATTTTACAGTGCCCTGATGCCTGTGTTTTCTTTCTCCCTGTCTGCAGCGTCAACTGATGAAGAGGGCGGAGAAGGTGCTGTGGAGCACAGCGGCAGGGGTCGCACCACCAGCCGGAGACGCAAGGCCCGGATCCCCTCCCAGGTTGTGATCTCGTCGGGGAGTGAGGAGTCCGGTGCCGCGTCCCAGGCCGCAGCTGCCGAGGGGAGGTCCAAGAGGCGGAGGTTGGAGTTGGACTCCTCGGCAGCAGAAGGGGCAGCTGGGACCCCCAAGGGCCCAACGGGGGAAGATGGCACGGAGTCATCCAGGTTGGTGGGGGGTTTGAGGAGGAGGAGGCCGTGCAAGCGACAGTGGCGGGGTCTGGAGGTGGGGATTCCACTGGTGCTAGTGGTGCAGTGCAGGATCAGGGACAGGAGGCAGCACAGGCCGCCGCGGAGGTGCCTGTGTGCAATCCTGTCCCTGCTCCTGTCACTGCATCATCTTGCACCAGCGGGGATGCCTACCTCCAGACCCGTTCTCAGGGAGAGGATTGGCTTACGACACCTGGCCTTCCACTCCCTGCGGATGTGGCTATCCTGCACCAGGTTGTGCCTGTCCAGGGTGGGGTGGCGTTGCGTCAACGGGCCATGCGAGCTGACCTGCAGTCTTTTCATGATGAGTCTGCACGTCTTCTCGCATGGCTCGTTGACCGCGTTGACCCACTGGGACAGCTCACCAGGGCTGGATTCCTCCGTTTCCTGGACCTTGTTCCGACCCCCTTCTCCACAGAACCCCCTATGCCCCAGTCGTCCTCCATGCCATCTTCCCACCCATGTTTCACCCGGGTGCCCTATGGAGCTGCCTCCCACCGTGCGGCCAGGCTGGTGGACAACAGATCCCTGCCACAGTCGGGAGTCGGACGTCCAGCAGGGGTGGCCACGTCAACGACTGCACCCCAGCTGGAGGAGGATGTGCAGGCACCATCGGACAGGGCACATGGACAGCAGCAGCTGCAGCAGCAGGAGGCTGTAGGTGGGAGCCACGATAGCTCGGGGCCTTCAACATCGGAGGGGCAGGCATCGGCCGGAGGGCAGGAGGACCCTGGACGGGAAGTGTCTTCCGTGTGGCAGCGGTTGGGCCACGCCATAGATGCGGAGCGGCGGCAGGCAGAAGAGGCGCGGCTCACGATGGTCAGGGCGGAGAACTCCATGCGGAGGGCCCTGAGGCGGGCCGAGTGCCTCGAGGCAATCCGCAGGGAGTTGGAGGTGAACATGTCGGCGTCCCTGCGGACCCTCGGGGCCATGGAACAGGACCGCCTCCGGGACATAGACGAGGAGTTCGATGATGCCCTGGCCTGGAACACCACTAAGTGAGCCGCTGGACTGGCCCGCCGCCATTGTATATAGTTATTTAGTGATAGGTTTCCTTTGCAGTTTATTTTTCTTTGGAGTCGACGGACACTGCTCCACCTTTTGTATATAGTTCCATTTTAGATAGGTTTTTTGGTAGGTTTCATTTCTTCTCTTGGGATGATGGACCCTGAATACTTTGTACATAGTTGGACTTTGGATTTGGATATTTTTTTAACTATGAATATTTTTTGCCATTCAGCAATGGTTTTCTATTTCTTTTTTACCTTCATTTACTTTTCATGGACTTGAACTTTGGAAGATATTTTTTCGTATTGTCATTTATTGATTTCATTTTGAAAAGAGACAGCCTGCTTAATTTTTTAATTATTTTACTTGTGTATTTTGGTTGATTTTGATAGCCATTGCTGTTGTTTTTAATACATTATTTTGATTTTTTCATTCTTCAATGTGTGGTTTCATCTCATTGTTTTCATGCATGTCATGATATGGGTTTTCAGGTTCCCTTGCAACCATTGTGTGTGTGTGAGACACATGTGTTGATTTACATTGTTTCCATTGGAGTAGTATCATGGGCACATGTAATACTTGGTTGTGTCTTTGGGCTGTGGTGGCTGGCCATAAGACACATGCTTGAGGATTGTCAGGGCCTGTGGGCAGGGGGACATGAGTGGGGGCCTGGTGGAGGCTGCCCATGGTGGCGGGGGGGTGGGGGTGGTGGTAGACATGGGTGGGGGCCTGGTGGAGGGTGCCCCTGCACTGCTGGAGGGTGGGGGTGGTGGGAGACGTGGGTGGGGGCCTGGTGGAGGGTGCCCCTGCACTGCTGGGGGTGGCGGTGGTGGGAGACATGAGTGGGGGCCTGGTGGAGGGTGCCCCTGGATGCTGGGGGTCGGGGGTGATAGGGGACATGGGTGGGGGCCTGGTGGAGGGTGCCCCTGCACTGCTGGGGGGTGGGGGGGTGGGAGACATGGGTGGGGGCCTGGTGGAGGGTGCCCCTGGTGGCTGGGGGGTGGGGGTGGTGGGAGACATGAGTGGGGGCCTGGTGGAGGCTGCCCCTGGTGGCTGGGGGGTGGGGGTGGTGGGAGACATGAGTGGGGGCCTGGTGGAGGGTGCCCCTGCACTGCTTGGGGGTGGTGGGAGACATGAGTGGGGGCCTGGTGGAGGGTGCCCCTGGATGCTGGGGGGTGGGGGTGATAGGGGACATGGGTGGGGGCCTGGTGGAGGCTGCCCCTGCACTGCTGGGGGGTGGGGGTGGTGGGAGACATGGGTGGGGGCCTGGTGGAGGCTGCCCCTGCACTGCTGGGGGGTGGGGGTGGTGGGAGACATGAGTGGGGGCCTGGTGGAGGGTGCCCCTGGATGCTGGGGGGTGGGGGTGATAGGGGACATGGGTGGGGGCCTGGTGGAGGCTGCCCCTGCACTGCTGGGGGGTGGGGGTGGTGGGAGACATGGGTGGGGGCCTGGTGGAGGCTGCCCCTGCACTGCTGGGGGGTGGGGGTGGTGGGAGACATGAGTGGGGGCCTGGTGGAGGGTGCCCCTGCACTGCTGGGGGGTGGGGGTGGTGGGAGACACGAGTGGGGGCCTGGAGGAGGCTGCCCCTGGTGGCTGGGGGGTGGGGGTGGTGGGAGACATGAGTGGGGGCCTGGTGGAGGCTGCCCCTGGTGGCTGGGGGGTGGGGGTGGTGGTAGACATGAGTGGGGGCCTGGTGGAGGGTGCCCCTGCATTGCTGGGGGGTGGGGGTGGTGGGAGACATGGGTGGGGGCTTGGTGGAGGGTGCCCCTGGTGGCTGGGGGGTGGGGGTGGTGGTAGACATGAGTGGGGGCCTGGTGGAGGCTGCCCCTGCACTGCCGGGGGGTGGGGGTGGTGGGAGACATGAGTGGGGGCCTGGTGGAGGGTGCCCCTGCACTGCTGGGGGGAGACATGAGTGGGGGCCTGGTGGAGGGTGCCCCTGCACTGCTGGGGGGTGGGGGTGGTGGGAGACATGAGTGGGGGCCTGGTGGAGGCTGCCCCTGCACTGCTGGGGGGTGGGGGTGGTGGGAGACATGAGTGGGGGCCTGGTGGAGGGTGCCCCTGGTGGCTGGGGGGTGGGGGTAGTGGTAGACATGAGTGGGGGCCTGGTGGAGGCTTCCCCTGCACTGCTGGGGGGTGGGAGATATGAGTGGGGGCCTGGTGGAGGCTGCCCCTGCACTGCTGGGGGGTGGGGGTGGTGGGAGACATGAGTGGGGGCCTGGTGGAGGGTGCCCCTGGTGGCTGGGGGGTGGGGGTAGTGGTAGACATGAGTGGGGGCCTGGTGGAGGCTGCCCCTGCACTGCTGGTGGGTGGGGGTGGTGGGAGACATGAGTGGGGGGCTGGTGGAGGCTGCCCCTGCACTGCTGGGGGGTGGGGGTGGTGGGAGACATGAGTGGGGGCCTGGTGGAGGGTGCCCCTGGATGCTGGGGGGTGGGGGTGATAGGGGACATGGTTGGGGGGCTGGTGGAGGCTGCCCCTGCACTGCTGGGGGATGGGGGTGGTGGGAGACATGAGTGGGGGCCTGGTGGAGGCTGCCCCTGCACTGCTGGGGGGTGGGGGTGGTGGGAGACATGAGTGGGGGCCTGATGGAGGGTGCCCCTGCACTTCTGGGGGGTGGGGGTGGTGGGAGACATGAGTGGGGGCCTGGTGGAGGGTGCCCCTGGTGGCTGGGGGGTGGGGGTGGTGGGAGACATGAGTGGGGGCCTGGTGGAGGCTGCCCCTGGTGGCTGGGGGGTGGGGGTGGTGGGAGACATGAGTGGGGGCCTGGTGGAGGCTGCCCCTGCACTGCTGGGGGGTGGGGGTGGTGGGAGACATGAGTGGGGGCCTGGTGGAGGGTGCCCCTGGATGCTGGGGGTGGGGGTGATAGGGGACATGGGTGGGGCCTGGTGGAGGCTGCCCCTGCACTGCTGGGGGGTGGGGGTGGTGGGAGACATGGGTGGGGGCCTGGTGGAGGGTGCCCCTGCACTGCTGGGGGGTGGGGGTGGTGGGAGACATGGGTGGGGGCCTGGTGGAGGCTGCCCCTGCACTGCTTGGGGATGGGGGTGGTGGGAGACATGAGTGGGGGCCTGGTGGAGGGTGCCCCTGCACTGCTGGGGGGTGGGGGTGGTGGTAGACATGAGTGGGGGCCTGGTGGAGGCTGCCCCTGCACTGCTGGGGGGTGGGGGTGGTGGTAGACATGAGTGGGGGCCTGGTGGAGGCTGCCCCTGCACTGCTGGGGGGTGGGGGTGGTGGGAGACATGGGTGGGGGCCTGGTGGAGGGTGCCCCTGGTGGCTGGGGGGTGGGGGTGGTGGTAGACATGAGTGGGGGCCTGGTGGAGGCTGCCCCTGCACTGCTGGGGGGTGGGGGTGGTGGGAGACATGAGTGGGGGCCTGGTGGAGGGTGCCCCTGGTGGCTGGGGGGTGGGGGTAGTGGTAGACATGAGTGGGGGCCTGGTGGAGGCTGCCCCTGCACTGCTGGGGGGTGGGAGATATGAGTGGGGGCCTGGTGGAGGCTGCCCCTGCACTGCTGGGGGGTGGGGGTGGTGGGAGACATGAGTGGGGGCCTGGTGGAGGGTGCCCCTGGTGGCTGGGGGGTGGGGGTAGTGGTAGACATGAGTGGGGGCCTGGTGGAGGCTGCCCCTGCACTGCTGGTGGGTGGGGGTGGTGGGAGACATGAGTGGGGGCCTGGTGGAGGCTGCCCCTGCACTGCTGGGGGGTGGGGGTGGTGGGAGACATGAGTGGGGGCCTGGTGGAGGGTGCCCCTGCACTGCTGGGGGGTGGGGGTGGTGGGAGACATGAGTGGGGGCCTGGTGGAGGGTGCCCCTGGTGGCTGGGGGGTGGGGGTGGTGGGAGACATGAGTGGGGGCCTGGTGGAGGCTGCCCCTGGTGGCTGGGGGGTGGGGGTGGTGGGAGACTTGAGTGGGGGCCTGGTGGAGGGTGCCTCTGCACTGCTGGGGGGTGGGGGTGGTGGGAGACATGAGTGGGGGCCTGGTGGAGGGTGCCCCTGGATGCTGGGGGGTGGGGGTGATAGGGGACATGGGTTGGGGCCTGGTGGAGGCTGCCCCTGCACTGCTGGGGGGTGGGGGTGGTGGGAGACATGAGTGGGGGCCTGGTGGCGGGTGCCCCTGGTGGCTGGGGGGTGGGGGTGGTGGGAGACATGAGTGGGGGCCTGGTGGAGGCTGCCCCTGGTGGCTGGGGGATGGGGGTGGTGGTAGACATGAGTGGGGGCCTGGTGGAGGCTGCCCCTGCACTGCTGGGGGGTGGGGGTGGTGGGAGACATGAGTGGGGGCCTGGTGGAGGCTGCCCCTGCACTGCTGGGGGGTGGGGGTGGTGGGAGACATGAGTGGGGGCCTGGTGGAGGGTGCCCTTGGATGCTGGGGGGTGGGGGTGATAGGGGACATGGGTGGGGGCCTGGTGGAGGCTGCCCCTGCACTGCTGGGGGGTGGGGGTGGTGGGAGACATGGGTGGGGGCCTGGTGGAGGCTGCTCCTGCACTGCTGGGGGGTGGGGGTGGTGGGAGACATGAGTGGGGGCCTGGTGGAGGCTGCCCCTGCACTGCTGGGGGGTGGGGGTGGTGGGAGACATGAGTGGGGGCCTGGTGGAGGCTGCCCCTGCACTGCTGGGGGGTGGGGGTGGTGGGAGACATGAGTGGGGGCCTGGTGGAGGCTGCCCCTGGTGGCTGGGGGGTGGGGGTGGTGGGAGACATGAGTGGGGGCCTGGTGGAGGCTGCCCCTGGTGGCTGGGGGTTGGGGGGGGTAGACATGAGTGGGGGCCTGGTGGAGACTGCCCCTGCACTGCTGGGGGGTGGGGGTGCAGGGGGACATGAGCAGGTGTGCAGGGTAGTCCCCTGTTTTGTGGGCTGCCTGCAGGGGCCGTGGAGGGTGTACAGGGAACACCTGTGAGGACCCACCCAGCCTAATCGCGTGTGTAACTTCCCAGGCACCCCTGTAATACACGTACCAAGCCAAATTGCGTGTGATAATTCCCACGCACCCCTGTAATACACGTACCTGGCCAAATCGCATGTGAGAATTCCAGCGCACCCCTGTAATACACGTACCCAGCCGAATCGCGTGTAAAACTTCCCGTGTACCCCTGTAATACACGTACCCAGCCAAATCGCGTGTGATAATTCCCGCGTACCCCTGTGATACACGTGCCCTGGCTAATCGCGTGTAAAACTTCACGCGTACCCCTGTAATACACGTACCCTGGCCAATCGCGTGTTAAACTTCCCACGTACCCCTGTAATACACGTACCCTGGCTAATCGCGTGTATAACTTCACGCGTACCCCTGATATGCACGTTACCCGCTTTGCGTTCCTTGTTTGGCAGCCCTGTAAACTGGTGCAGGGTTAGCGCAGCCCTTTGCGATGATTTTGCAATTTTGATGGCTTTTCCTTGAGCGAGGGCGTTTCTTGGGGGCGTTACTGGTGCTGCTGCAGGGTCGCTGCGATACTCTGTGCCACGGCTGGTTTGGGAGCCTAAAATCCATGAATACGCTGTGCGCGGAAATCGGTTTTAGCGCACGTGCCTGGCGCAGACAATAGCACGCGGACACTCTGCGCCAGCCGCTTGCGACACTTTTCTGCGAAATTCTATGAATTACCCTGTCAGTCTGTTATTAAACACCTCGTATTCACAAAGCAGACAAAAACGTCCAGAAAGTATTTAGAGTAGAATAAGCATCCATTTCGGACTATGTATTTTGCTTTTCGCAAGTTGTAGTTATAGTTTTTTTCTGCTGTTGTCTCTGTTGCAATCATCACAAGACATTTCAGCTTGCTGTCCTCGTCACTTGACACATTCCTTGTGCCTAAAAGCTTGTGTACAGTGTAGAAATGTTTAACCATAGCACATAAAGTGGTCCTTGATTTCATTTTGCCACAATTGATGCTTTGTTGTGATGTGTCTATCTTTCCTATCGCCATGGCCTGCTGTTCAGGATATTTGTTTGAATGTATGAGGTAACGATGGCCCAGAGTACGGGAAGCTGTGCGAGTGCACTTCTTTCCCTGCTCTACTCTAACTTATTTAATACACAGTTATGAACCTTCCCAAAGGTATTTTGCAAACCTCTGAAGCCTGAAAAGTAGATCCACGCAGGCTTGACATGTGGCCAACTTTGCACCAGACCTGCAGACAAACTGGCCTGCTGGTAAATCTCACTTACCAGTTTAATGGTATCCACTGCAGAGTGTAATTTGCTTTCTGACTTTTAGAACATCTAATTGCTCATTTTACTATAGCTGGTAAGATAGATCTAGCCGGTAAGATAGCTCAGTGAGATGAGCACTCGCTACTGCGATGTGTGTGTGATCTGCAGGTTACAGGTTCAAATCCCGGCAAGGCCAACTCAGCCTGTCCTTTTTCTGAAGTTGATAAATGAGTACCAACACAGGTTGAGTGATATTGTATGTATATTGGTTCTATATAAAGTGCTTAAGCGTAAGTGATATATAAAAACAGCATGGCTCATCCACTGTGCCAGGACCTGACTCTTGAGTCACACAAGTTATCAAAGTCTGGAAATTGACATTGTGAAAAATAGAACTGGAGGCTACCCAGCAACTGACAACTACCACGAAAGCAAAAAAGCAATTATAGAGGCCTGAGTATTTCCACCTGCCACTTTTGTAGTTCAACCCACTGTTTAGCCAATCATACATGTCACAATCACACCTAAATCTACTTGTCCCCTTGAGGAGCACTGGCCCGACCCTCTCAGAGGACAAAAAGGGGGTAACCAAAAGGCAGTGGGAAAGTTTGGATTTTGGTGAGCAAAGTAGATTTTGGAGTGTGGCGGTAAGGCGACAAGTGAAAGTAGAAGAGGAGCAGGAGGAAGGTGGACCAGCGAGAGGTACGATTGGAAGGGATAGAGAAGATTAGAGGTGAGAGAAAGAGGCGTGGGGTACATGAGGAGAGAAATGAGTGAGGGGAGCAAAGGTGGCACCGGGGAATGAACAGAGGTGAAAGAGAAAATAGTAGAGGTAGGAGAAACACAAACAAGAAGGGAGGAGCAAGAGAAGAAAGGAGCAGAAGTGAAAGAGAGGAAAATGACAGATAAAGAAATTATAGTGGTGAGGGGAGGAGAAAAACAGAGGCAGAAAAGAAAACATAGACTAGAGGAGAAAAGTGCAACTCCAGAGGGGAGGAGGGAGAGAAAGAGAGATGGCCAAAGGAGGAGGCGAGGAGAGGGTGGAAAGTGGTGGCATGGATAGACAAAGGTTCCCATAGATAACGAGAAAAAAACACTAAAGAGGAGGGCAAGGGTAGGAGATTGGGGAAACTGGAGGAGACAGAAAAGGAAGAAGAAAGAACATGAACAAAAGAGGGATAGGTGGAGGAGGTCAAGGAAGAGAGAGGAGGACAATGAGAGAGAAAGGTGAGGGGAGATAAAGGAACGAGCTGTGTGGCAGGATAGCAGGGAGGCCAAAGAGTGAAAAGCAGGGGAGGAATAGAGACAGTAGGAGAATGGAAAAAAGGAGACAAGGTGACAAGATGGAAGGAGAGGAGGTAAGGAGAAATAAGGAGAAATAAGAAGAAGGGAAGACAGTAGGGAGAAAAGGTGTGAAGGAGAATGAAGAACAGAAAGAGGGAATGTTCAATGTTTACCCGACTGATGCAACTGTGTAACTGTATCAGCTGGAAGTTGGAAACCTAGAAGAATACCCAGAAGAGATGGAGGGGGCAGCTGTTTGATCCAAGGACCCAGCAACAGTGAAAGACACCCAGCCCCAGTCCAGATGGCCCATGGCACATGGGATGGTGGTCCCAGATATTGAAGGAGTGCAGGTGGACCAGTGAGCCATCCTGACAAAAATCAACCCATGATAAGAAAATCCTAACCAAGCAGTGGCAGAACACAAAATGTGGAGGCCCTACTGTGAGCTATATTGAGGGGCCCCCTGCAAGCTCAGCAAAAACACACAGGCTGTGCCACACTCCGGACTGTCCTGGACCACCACTTGTGCGCAATGCGCATGATGATCATGCTGACGCAGGGGCACGTTGCACAATTAAGGCAGTTACTTAAGGACTCCAGGCCAGTGACAGGCAGAGAGCATTGAAGAGGTTACTGGTCACGTGACCAGGCCCTGCCATTCAGATGCTCTGCCGACCACGCGTTTTCTTGCCTTCGAGGTAGCTACTGAAGGACTCCAGGCCAGATCCAGGCAAACAGCATTGAGGAGGTTGCCGATCATGTGACCAGGCCCTGCCACTCAGTTGCTCTGCCCACCAGCAGTTCTCATGCCATCCAGGCAGCCTCTTTCCCTTGCATTTGGTGAGCATGTGCAAGCGGATCTTGGTCATGTGACCTTAGCCCCACCCACCTGCTCTTCCCTGGCCCTTCCTTTCCCTCTAATTCTTAGATCAAGGGCATCTCTTGGCCCTGTTGGCGAAGCGTAGGGCAGGCGAATAAAAGGGCAATTTCTGTTCAGACCTGTCCAAACCAGGAGGACCAAGGACCAGATCCCCTGCTCCTCTAACATTGGGTAAACTCCCTCAAATATGTCTTTCACCCCTCTCTCCCAGCAGCCCATCCCTACCATCACCACTTATCGTCAACCACACCGCTCATCAGTAACATCATGGAGACCACATTGTAGCAATCTCACCAGCATCACCATCAACCACATCAGTACTCCATCACCCACCACTACGCGAAAATGTAGTCCTCTCCAATGTCCGTTCAGTAACCAACCATGCAGCACACAATGCCAACCTCATACCCACACATGAATTAGATGCCATCTGTATTTCTGGCACCTAGATGACAAAAACCTCCACCCATATCCTAAATGTCCTCATCCCCAACGGCTACAGAATTCTACAATAAGGCCATCTGAACAAGATTGGTGGAGGACTTGCCATCATTCACAAGGCATCATGACCATGCACCCAACTAGACATTACAACCATTGGTTCTTTTGAAAACCTTTCCTGACACTTCTTGCTCTCCTCAACAGACACAGTCACTTTTCACGTCATCTACAGACCACCCAAGCCCAACACCTCCTACATTGAAGACTTCACAGACTTGCTCACCACTACGCCTCTTGCATGCCAACAACATCTTCTTTAGTGACTTCAACATACCTGGCATCCCAGCAACCAAGTCAATGAAGGAAGATCTCCACTGCCTGCTGAACACCCTGAACTTCACACAACACACGAAAGACCCAATTCACAGGAAAGGTAATATCCTCAACCTCATTGTCACATCCCTTTCCCTGTATCAGTGTCACAGCTCTCCAATCTTGCTAAACTGGTCAGACATCTGGCAATCCCCTTTGACATTAGTCACACCACACCAGTCAAGCAAACCCATCAAACAAGCCTTAAGATAATTCAAGAACTTCCCAGTGGAGGATCTCATGGAAATACCTTGCCAAACACCACTTCACATGGACCAATCTACCTCTGATGAACCAGGACTGTGACACGCTTCTCCAAGAACTCAACAACACCCTGAAAACCCCAACATCATCCACCATGCCACAGTGAAACAATGCACCCTGAATCCTAAACTGTCTGCACCCTGGTACACTAAAGAACTCAACTTCAACAAGTGAACCAACAAAAAACAACTTGATAAGTGCCAGTTCCACTGTTTGGGCTCTCTCTGCTGTGTGTTCGGCCTCTCTCTGCTGTGTGCAACGGTTCAGCAGCATCCCCAGTTCACTGGATGGCCCGGTCTGAACTCAACGCCCCTCTGCTACTTTGGATTTGATGGGCGTTGCACTCCACCAACTTGGTAAGTGCTTGCCAGAGCATTCAGTGTCAGCGCAGCAATTCTGCAGCATCCCCATATCTCTGGATGGCATGGCTTGGACTTCACACCTTTCTTCTGCTTCAGGTACATCTGGTGCTGCCCTCAGTGAGTGCTTCTTCCAGCCCGAGTGGACCGCGGAGCGTCCTGCTCCAGTGTCTGCGTCCCAGCCTCTGCTTCTTCCTCGCATTCTGTTCGGGTTCCCCTAGTTCCTCCTGGGTGGATTCAATAATGTAAGAAGTCCGTCTTTCCTTTTTGTAGTGTTCCTTTCACCAGATTGTCCATATTGACTAGACTGCCTGTGTTGGTTCCACAGAGTGTTCCTCATCACTCTGCACATCTTCCATGTCGCAGTACCCCTATGTTTATGATACACTGAGGTACTGACATTCTTCTTCATCTCAGTGTCAACACAATTATTATCCACTGGGTTCTTGATTTTCTTCCTCGTCCCAGCTGTTGGAGAGGATTCACATAGTCTCTACTCCTTCCGGTCTTGCAGTAAGGTTTTGAAGGTGAATGTTCTATCTTACACAAATACATGGGAGTCTGTGAGACTATGTCACCCTCTAGAGGGTAAGAGGGTAAGGGAGGTTTGAACAGGGTGGATGTATACCACATTCTCCCTGAGGTGTCTTCCCCTGCCCCATAAGGGGTTCCCCTCCCCATGTGATCCTCCCACAATGCACCACCCGCAAGGGGGATTATTAGACTGTGTCCACAAGGCTCTGGTCCCGTGGGTGCGGTAACCCATTACGGGAGAAGGGACGACATCCAAGGATTCATCACAGCCTGCATTTTCAACCTAACCGATTGCTGGGTGTGTGCGCACCTGCCCCATGATCTGTCTTCCCGGTTTCCCATCACACCCATTCCCTCCCAGTGGGAAGACATCTGTCTGGATATCAAGCTGGTGAGATCCATGCACACGTCTGGATCTCACCATCTTGACAGTCCATAGGCCCCAGGCCCTGTCAGGACACTCATTCACACCGGGGTTTCACTGGGCCCCTGAATTTCCCTACTCCGGAAAAGTACAGGTCAATCCAGTCACTCTTCATCTGTCCTCCGCAGCGTCTGGTCTCCTATGTTATTCCAACCAGGGATCTCTATACATCTGAAATAGCAAATGTCAATATTACATGTCCACCAACTCTAGTGCAGTGATTTATAATGTCACTTTTGCCTTTGACCCTGGATTTTCATTCTCCCAATACGGGTACTCCACTTATTCCTGAACTTGCATCATATGCAGGGATAAAGCTTATCCATGGTTTCCCAACAATTGGGGAGGGTGCAGTTACAAGGGATATATCCTGCTTGCAGTGCAACATTCCCCTACCTTTCCTGTTCCACCACATTCCATGAGGAGCACAGACTGGGAATCCTTCATCGCAGGGGTGGGATATCTGATACCAGCCCTTAGGGTCAAGATAAACAGAGACCGACTCACTCACTTGTCACAGTTAGTCGAGGACGTTGCCAATGCCACTGCTGCATCATTGTCCTTGGCCATCCTAACTATGGTACTCCAGAATCTTATGGTACTCCAGAACCATATGGCTCTGCATATCATTCTAGGCTCACAGGCAAGCATCTGTGCAGTCATAAAATGTGAGTGCTGAAATTTTATACAAAATAACGCACACAGTATCACTGACATCATCACTCACATTCAACATACCGTAACCCTTCTACACAGTAGCACTGAGAACACCTGGTCTTTTGGATCCTGAATTGTAGGGTTACTAGTACCGTTAGGCGTGTCCATTAGTCAGTTTGGGTATGTTAGACCGAAAAGAATTGGTCGCGGAAATGTGACCAAAACAAAGCAGACCGCATGAAACATGTGACCACAAGATGTTCGGCAAGGTTTAGCACAAATCCAATCAATATGTTGCATTCCGTCTAGTTTTAATAGAAAGAAATAAAGATGCTAAAGGTGCACTTACTTTGTTTATCATTGGGTTTTGTTGTTGATGCATACGCGAGCAGGGGTAGAAATGAGAAAATGGATGTGATAGTGTTTGAAAAGCAGGAAACTAAAAAGATAATAAAGGAAAGGACATAGCAGTCAAATCTCACGAGATTTGAACAAAAAAAGTTACGATCAGAGTGATGAGGGAAATTGAAACCAAAACATTGACGGAGGTGAATTGAAAGCACGCACATACAAAAATATTATTGTTTATAAGATCGATCGTTTTTTAATGTCGATAATTAAACTATTAGCAAAGAAGTAAGAAATGTAAGTGTAATTTTCAACACCATCTATAACGTTGGGCTCACTTTTCCTGAAATTAGTGTAAATAGTGAGGGAACCGTATGTGTTAAAAGGATTAAAGCAGTTGCTTATTATTACTTTTTATATTAGTGGTTGATTGAAAGATCCCTCCCCTGCAAACCCTAGAAAAAGCTGTTCTCTGTTTTTTTGTAGTCAAGAATAAAAACTCATTTAATTGTAAGCCAGATTGACATGTGTTATTCATGTGAAAATAAAGACACAGAGACAACGGGGCTGATTCATGGAATTTGTGCGCCGAAAAACGGGGAGGGATTTGGGGATTTGCGGGCAGAACAGTGCACAAATCCCCGTTTTTTGGCGCACAAATTCCATCAATCAGTGTGAACACGTTTTTTAGTGTTTTACTGTACGTATAAGCATGTACCAACTAGAAATTGTGTCTAAAAGTAATAAAAGCTAAAAAAAAAGGTAAAGAAAGTGAAGTTCGTATATACCTCCTGACTAAAAATTATTAAATAAATTATTTAGGTAAACCAGATTATGGAAATGTCAGTTTACCTTGTGTCTACCAGAGGAAAAGAACAATTGAAAAGAAATGGCTGTATTTACAATATAGAAAGGTTTAAAGGTGAAAATAAATGGTGGAAATGCATAGAATACAGGAGAATGAATTGTAGAGGAAGAGCAATAACAAATGGAGAAAATATAGAAAAAACAAAAGAACATAGCCATGCACCAAACATTGCTAAAATCGAATTAAAAGAAAAGATAATTGAGTTAAAAAGAAAGGCAAAATCGGAAATATGTACAAGTGGACAATTAGTTAGACAGGTATAAGGGGAGATCCCACCACATTTGGCTGGCGAGATGCTGTGTAAGAATTTACAACAAAAAAAAAGAATACTGTACCAGAGGAATTTAGAATCTAGATTACCAATCATCCCAAAAAAAGTGGGAAATGTGGAAATACCAGAAGGGTTACAGAGAGCTCCACAGGCTGAAAGATTCATGTATTATGATAGCAAAACAATGGATAACAGATACATTATTTTTGCACTAAATCAAAACTTGACTCGTTTAGAAATAAGCAAAAACTGGATGCTAGACAGAACATTCAAATGTTGTCCTAAACCGTTCATACAGTTGTACAGTGTGCATGGAGAAATTGATAATGAATTTTGTCCACCTGTATACATATTAAAGGGGAAGTGACTCTAGAATGTTATTGTCCCGATCGTTCGGGAATGTTTATTTAAGCATACTGTAATCGTTCTTAAAATGTTTTCCTATGCATTTTACCTTAGTTTTCCTCACTTTTACACAAATGCGAAAACGAGCGGGGCGCGGCCATCTTGTGATAATCTTAGCCGTTGAGGCATTGCATTAACTTCGAAGGCGCTTGCAGCAAGAATACCCGCCCCTGAAGCTGACATCACTATTCCAAACAAAATGCTCCAACTATTTTCATGACATCCGTGGCCAGCGTGGCCAAACGCTCACAGTCATCACCCATGCCAGAATGTCAGTTAACGCAGAACCAGGATGATAAACACAAACCGCCTCTGACAGCACGTCACAAAATGTATAGGAAAACAATATTTGTAAAGAAAACATAATTAGTCTGCAATATAGCAGGTGATTTTATTTATCAAACAACGCTCCCAAAACTGTTTTCGCCATACAAGTAATAGCTAGCGAAGATCGAATTCTTCATTTTTTAAATGTATGTATAAGTTCCTCCAGTTACACTGATTGCGATCAACGAACGATTAATCCCAGTAGTCCTAGTGGAAGCAATCTGTATGGCAGTACTATCGCATCAGCATCTTACTAAATTGGAAACAATGACAGGTTGCTCTTTGTCGCTGGTACCGCCAAAGGGCATATTGGTGCTTGTCTATCGTCCCACATTACGGTTATTCAGAAAACACTGTGTATGACTATTTGCCTTTGTTGATTGAAGAACCCGTTCAACGGCAGCTGGAAACTATTGCATGTGCAGAATGGAACAATATATCTGTGTAAATAGCAGAATAAAAATATATTTTATTAGCCGTTCTTTAATTGAATCTAACCATTTACTGTGTAATTCTGCATTAGATTAAACCTAATCATACACACAAACCACCCATAACAAAGACACTAATGGCAACATGGGGAGTATTTGAGACCACGACGTGCATGAGAGGTTAGCGCTGTGATGTAGGTATAACTCCCAAAGGGATGTAGAACCAGATGTATATGGAGAACCACAGACTTATGGCATTATAACAGAACTGCGAAGATTATTGATCGTAACAAGACCAAGTTGTCTAAGAAAATTTCCAGCACCCGTCGATTCAACCCCACACCCACTTTTTGCTGCACAATAATGCAAAATTGACAGCACACCCTGTAATTCTTTGGGACAAAGCGGTTTGGATATCACTAGCCCAATCAATACTGCACAAAAAATCATTACCTCAATTTACTTCTCTTTAAACTATTCACAAATACAAAATATTACTAGTACTTGACTTTTAAAGAAACTGCGAGTTACGCACTCGGTTTGTTATTTTGCGCGGTATAAATATAATTCAACATAACACAGTATTGTGTCCATTATATTCTTTCAATTGCACTTTTGCACGTCGCTGAATTATTAAATATGCATACAGCACACATCCCGTGTATAATCGTAACAATATTATGTATAGATCAACTTACATAATGTCAGGCAGTTCCATTCTCTATGCGTTCAGTTCAAGAACAGCTCTGCACCACAGATCCCAAAAAATGAAAAAATATTTTCCAATGTCTTACTCTCAATATACTATGAAACGGTGAGGAATCTATTCAAGGTACTTGTGAAATTGAACTCTGCGCCCTATGTCTTGGTTTTGGCACTTGGTATATGAGGTCGCATTGACCCGGGTAACAATGGAGTCCTTGATTCCTCTACTCCATTAGGAAGGGGCAATTTTGGAAAAAAGTTACCCTTCGGGTGTACTCATGCGCCCAATGCTGAATATTTTTGAAATTATATTTTCTTTCACACGGTATCAATTTCTGAGAAATGTAATGCCCTATGTTGATGACACGTGTTTCGACGTCTATAACGTCTTTCTCAAATCAGGGCCAATAGGTATTGTGGCATGAAAATATCCTCACAGTCTTTTGTTACAGTCATGGGATAATTCCTGTCCTTCGTTGTCTGCATGTTGTGCCTTCCTGTCCTCGTACTGTATGAGGACAGGAAGGCCACAATACGTATCGGCCCTGATTTGAGAAAGACGTTGTAGACGTTGAAACACGTGTCATCAACATAGGGCATTACATTTCTCAAAAATTGATACTGTGTGAAAGAAATTATTATTTAAAAAATATTCAGCATTGGGAGCATGAGTACACCCGAAGGGTAACTTTTTTCAAAATGTACTCTCAATATAGTGAATGTTATACTTTCAGTGTGTTTTCCACACATTCCTGTCTTGTTGGGCAGCGTTTGCTGACTTTCGTTCAAGGTCAAATAACTAGGGCCACTTGTTTTCAATGATAGGATCTACAAGCGGCTAGGTTTCGATTTTGACAAAGAATGCCACAATAATGAAACATACCAGGCAAGACGCGTCAATTTGTCTTGATTAATTGCTTCCATTCCCACAAGCATCAGCCCACTACCTGACCTTCACTAAACTGATAGATGAGCCCAGCCGTGTCACGTGGAATTCGAAATACGCCTGTTAAATAAAGGAATTGTAGGCTGGCATCCACCGATGGATCACGATCATGTATACTGTGTTACCGATCACTAGTGCTGCTTTTGACCCTATATGTAATGTCATTACTGACGTTCTGTACTCTGAAAAGGAAACAACATTCATCTATCGCACCCCCGGCGGCCCTCAATGCCTTTTTGCAAGAAAGGTGACAGTGCATGCTCACATGCGACGACTATGGGGGGCATTACGCCTTTTGGTGGTAAGGGGTTAACGGCGCCGGTAATGGTGCCAGTGCCGTTAACCCCTTACCGCCGCATTACGAGGTCCCTTAGCGGGTCCCGCTAAGGGCGACTGGTCTTACCAGGCGCCCTTAGTGGGAGCCGATAAAAGGACCAGCATGCTAGTAACCGGCCCGTAATTAACGGGCCCGTTATTAGCATGCTCCCCATTCCCACTGAGCCCCATGGGGGCTCAATGGGAATGGGGAGGTACCGGGTCCGGGTTCCTTGAATGAGGAATTACCGGTCCTCCAAGGTTGGAATGGCCCGGTAATTCCTCATTTGAGGAACCCAGACCCGGTATGCAGTAAGGGGGTAGCCATGGTGCTACTAGCACCATGGCTACCTCCAACCTTGTAATTACCCCCTATGCCTTGGGCCAATCGCCTGTGCAAGTGCATAGGGCAAGCAAGGCGGAGCATTAGACTATTTGTTGTATAACGTTATAGTGCGACCCTGAGCAGTGGGTAGCCTTGCGTTGCAGTAGTGTGTGGAAGCGCACAATCGCGTGGATGAAGCAAATAGAGGTTCTTTTGGGGAAGACCGTAGAAAGTCAGGAAGGGCCCTGAGGCGATGAAGAATTGGTTCCACTATTCCAGTAGCATGTGCCCGTGGTGGCAGATCAGTTTTCCAAAGGTGAAAATTGCTGGGTAGCGCTGGCTAACCCAGCCAACATCGAATACCTTTATGGGACAACCGGTGCGTCAAAGGTATCGTTTGTGCTGGTCATAAACCTTCAAGTAATTCAAGGTCTTGAACCATGCAGCCAAATTATAGCCATGGGTTTAATTTTATTTCCGCAAGGACATGCATGTTATTACCCCTTACAATGACCCTTTCATCACACTTTATGTTGAGTCAATGCACTTCAACCTCGTACATATATAAAAAATATATAAAACAGATACCTCTTTGAAACACCCTATTGCTTCTGCTCCGGGGTAGCTGTTGAGACACTTTTTTTTATCTCCTTACTTGAGCACTTCGCTCCTACACCCGCAACTCACTCAGAGTCAGTCACTTCTCCAATCAAAGAGTCAGCGTTTGATCTTTTTTCTGTTGTGGCCTACCGCTGGAACAACACCCATTCCTCTATAATATAATTTCAGTCACTCCACGGAGAGTAGACCCTATACGTTGTACCGTGACGCTCCCCAAGAAATCACATTGTTTAATGAACCAGAATATACATTTTTCAGATCAAGTGATAATCATACACTAGGCACAGTATAAACCTACAACTTTTAATCTGGATAGCAGTCATTCGAGGGGGCTTAGACCTTGAGGTGTAATATTCGATTACACTTGCTTTTGGTTTCCCACACTATGGGAAGCAATTACTGCAACTTAGTATAGGGGAACACAGTTACACCCAAGGTAAGTAAATCCGATACTTTAAGCAATTTCAATGGCAGTGTAAGCAACAACTCTTTTAGTGTCTGTCTAAAACAGAGTGGCACGACCAATTCAAGTGCAAGCAAAATCATCTCAGATATAAATAGCATAACGTTTCAATGGTAACTAAACCAAACCTATATACACTTTGCATAAAGGCAGGCGCATGATTTCTTGTGAAATGATGGCAGTAGTCACGACTGTGCCACTGGCGCACAAATTGACACCAATGATGGACTATTTTGAACTCATTCATCGCCATAATATTCCCTTGACAATACTGATTCATATTTCTCTTGCATTGAGCACGCATCCAGCCCTTTGTTGCCTTGATCCTTTGATTTCTGCTGTGCCCTGGTGTTTCCAGAACCTGCTCTTGTTCCAGAGCCATGTGATCCCTGCCTTGCAGCCCTGCTACTCTGCCTTCACACCCTTGTCCTATATCCCCTGTCTAAAGCCCCTTGCTCTCTAACAGTAATTATCGCATTCTATACCTGCAGTAAATTGTTATTTGTGCCCATTTCCCGTGTTATCAGTCTTCAGTACTGGCCATGTTATCCCACTTCAGAGCTACAGTTTCCCTGTTATCAGTCTTCAGTCCTGCCTTTGTTATAACCCTTCAGAACTACAGTTCACTTGTTTTCTCTCTGCGTTCCCACCATTGTTATTCCAGTCCAGAGTTACTGTTCCCTGTTACCAGTCTGCAGTTTCCATTCTCCTCACCCCTGCACTTAGATGTTAGTTTTCTCTGGTTCATACTTTCTTCCAGGTTCTCTGACCTGAACCTTGCTCACTTTGACTTCTTTTTTTCAATGGATATCTATGTTACAGTTCTTGTCTTCACTTGTGCCTTGTGTATTTCCTTTGTTCAGAGTTTGGCTGCTGTATTTACAGCAGGCTATATTTGCACCATTTCCTTTGTGGCGTTTCAGTATTGTGCCTTGTGCCATTGTAAGAAAAAGTAATACACTAGTGAAACAAAAAGTCCTTCGGGTAATGGGTTTGACACAGGTCAGGATATTTATCATTAGTATGTACATCATATCTACCAAAGGCCATCAATGCCAGTGCCATGCTCTGCATGTGGGGATGTGGTTTGTGTCTAGCAGAGTGTTTGTCAGACACCTAGCATCAGTATACCTTTGAACAATGTCAAATATCCATTTGCATAAAAGTCTTTATATTACCAAAATGGGCAGTGCAGCGCCGATCTACTAGGGGAATTCTATTCTGCAATTTGGTACCAATAGCAACCATGGACATGTGTTTTGTCTCGATAGAGGACCAGTATTGAAAATGAATGGAAGGTTAAAGACCCACCCAATTAAATGAGCATGATTAAATATGTTTTAATACTTTCTTTTTCATTGGAATTGCGAGTGTAACAGCATTCAATTGTTTATGTCCAGTGTACAAATAATTGTGTATCCAATTAAACATTTCATTGTTAGCAGATTATGATCACAGCCACAAATCATTAAAATCTGGAAGTCAACCTTTCAACAAGTTCCGCTTTAGGTGGACAGGGATCTTTTGCAATGTTTGTGGCATTGTAAGAGTCCTAGGAACAAATTCTGGATCAATTCCATGAGTATGCATGGCCAACACAGTCAATGTGAGATCTTTCACAAATTTAAAATCCATTTCCTGGTATATTACCTTGGCCACCCATTGTTTGCCTCGTTTTGTAAAGGCCATGATGTAACGATGCAACCCAAAGTTTCCTGCAGTTTTTGCTTGTTTCCTCCCAATTTTCTCGTTGTGCGTAAGCACAGCAAGTCTTGTTCTGGCCTCCATTCCATCTATGTTGAAATGCAACCTTTTGGGCCTGTATTTTAGGCACATATTATGGAACACGTCCAAATCTACGGTATGACAGAATTCAGTGAGTCCCTTCAGGTCTCTTGAAAGCGTTTTATTGTACACAATCTTCTCAAGTGCTTTGTGTGGAGGGGAACGTGACAACAACCACTTCTTCTTTTGTTCCTGCTCCTTCGATAAAGGTCTGTGTGCACATTCATGAAAATGTTGGTTTTCTGTCCATGAGTGTACGTTGGAACAATGGAGCATCAACGAATGCCATTTTTCAAGTTGAATTTCTACAGATCCATCACAAGTTTTGGAGCTCCACCAAAGATGGTTTTTGATAGACTGACACCACATTTAAATATTTTCCTAACCCTTTTTTTTTTACCAGCAGTTGTAATTTTTTTATTGACTGATTTGGCAACGTGACATGCATCAAATTGATGATGAATGTGTGAAAACTGCTCTTGCATGGCCTTGGCTATTGAAACGTGCCTGTCAGTGGTTATCAGGTCTATTTGCATTCCCCTGGATTGAAGATGTTCTACGGATTTGACAAAGCCATGTTTCTCCATGGCCACAGAAGATGTACATTCGGACACCTGCACGATCTCCAAACTCACAATTTTTTTACTTTCCATGTCTTGAAAGTGGTATGTGCAGTACTTTTCTGAAAATCCGGGGCTGTCACACTGTCCGTCGCCAGCTAGCCTGAAACCTTTGCCAGAGAATGTACTTTCGATTGACATCCGTTTGATTTTCCAGGCTTGACTAATAGCGGGGAATAAGAATTCCCTTTGATATTTGTAGTACTGGGCTTTAGCAAGGAACTCAACTCCCACAAATCCACAGAAACTTGAAATCTTCCCAAAAGTCAACCCACTGAAAGGTAAAGCTGCTGAACATAGTAGATTTCCAGCAGGCACTTTGCGCAGCATCGGTTGAGCAGACCATAAAAATGTAGTATGGAGGTGGACACGGCTGGCTTGGATTTTCAGGTTAGTGCTTTGTAATACATGAGACACATTCACCAATGGCTCCCCGCATTTGTTCCTCCTCAATGTATGGACACATTTCAGCATCTGTACAATCTCTAGCAGGCAGCTCTCGAATACAATGTATTTTTGCTCCTTTAATAGTCAATCATCCTGCATGAATGTGTTTTGTGACTCGACTGTGGTGGCCAAATCGCCAAAACTAGGTAAACTGAAGTCGAGATCTTTAGCAAGTTCCTCGGTCAATTGTGTGCAAGCTTAAGTCTCGGTTAAATCAGGTTGTGATATTTGCACATGAATTGGAGAAACAGGCAACATGGAATGTTTCTTGCATGGACATTTTTTTGAGGGTGTATATTGTGTGAAGGGGTCTGCGAGGAATTGCAATGCATCTTCATTGTATTCAGTTTCATTGTGTCGAGTTGTCACATGGTCGCAATGGGCCTGGACACTTTGTATGGTTCGCCGGTGAGATTCCATTCAGTTTCCGGCCACTGGGCATAAGCATCACTAGTCTGCTTATTGACTTGACAATGCTGCACCCCAAATAGTAGTTGCTCCAATGTGAAATCTGTTTGACAAGCAACATCTTTGGTTTCATTTGTTGTCTAAGTCTTTCTACTTCTCTTCCTTCTGGACCTCTAAGAGATGTGTTGAACAACATGCTCAATGTATAGCACACATACAGCAGATACCATTTTATTTAAAATAAATTATATGAATAAAACATCAGCCTAAAAACTTCTACAAAACAAACTTGTTTGGTTTTTACCCTTGTTTTCTTAGTCTTCTTCAAAATCGTGGGCTTCTCTTTGCCATGGTTCAAATCAAACACATTTTATTTGCAAGCAATTAAACATATGTACATATCTACAAACAGAACAAACTACAGTGACTTGAAAACATTATAACATAAAAATGTATTCCAAATGCAATGTGATGTCCAATTCTATTCAATATTAGGTTACCTCAGGTCCATGTGCCTCCTCTTCTAATTCTGCACCTTGAGTACATTCCTTGAATAGAATATACATTTTTTTGAAAATGTGGATCGTAATGGAAATTGAAGTCTTTCATCGCACAGATCACTTACACACAAAGTATTATGAAATGATTACGATCAGTTTTAAGATACTCCATTCATGGCACCGCCCTCCAGCCACTCTGTCCAAAATGTTTAAAGATGTATCCCCATTTTGCCCTAGGGCATGTATGCAACGCGGTACTTGGTTTCACATGTGGTGGGAATGTCCGGTGATCCAGGTGTACTGGTCTGAACTACTTAGCTGGATCAAGGACATTGTGGGATTCTGTCCGTCCCTCCTTCCACTGGAGATTCTCCTGGGTACACCCATGCCGGAGACCGAACAGAACGCGTTCCCGAGAGTCATTGGGCTATGTTGAGAGCAGGAAGGTTAGCACTCGCTCAAAAGTGGAAATGTGTTCTAGCCCCATCCAAAGAGGAATGGCTCAGCAAACTTAGGTCAATTTTCACCTATGAAAAACTCACTGCGATAACGAATGATACTATGTCGGCCTTCGTACAGGAATGGACTGCAGTTCTTATGAACGATGACTGTATCTCTATACGACTGTGATGTATAAATAATAACGGACCTATTGTGCAACTCTCACCACCACTCTCAGTGGTCCATGTCAGCTCCCAACCTGCTGGAGCACTGTCTGACCCCACTATGGCAAGTTGTTAAATTAATAACAAAATGGTATTTGGTTGCGCTTCCCACAGCTTCTATAACCCGCAGAACCTCGAAACTTGGTATGTTTAATAGCTGGGGGGGTGGAAAACGTATAAAAACTAACATATATTCCTGATTGATGTATTGGTGTCAGGGAGTGCCTGTGCACCCTGTTTCCTACTTAAGATGTTAATAAAAACAAAGTAAAAAAAAAATGATTACGATCCATATACTATAAGATTTGCTGTAACCACACAAATCGAACATTAGTATAAACATAAATTCGAAAACAGTGTATGCGATTTGGTTATAATATACATTTCAGATTTCAACTGATAACCTTCCGAGTTGACACATGTACTTGATCTGACATCAACGTGCAAAACATACTGATTGAAATATCGCTGTAGGGAACTGTGTGTATGCATACCTGATAATCTGGACCAGTTTCAAGGGAGGAAGTTATTGTAGTTGAGGTTCCAGCATCCACCTATAGCACAGTACTTATTTTAGTACGAATGAAAACAGCAAAATGGAAATGAAACAATGAGATGCAGACAATGGTACATATAGAGAGACAACCAGACATGCCACTTAGTGTAAATAACCAATAGCATACATAAACATTTACATTTTATTTGAAATTCCAAGCATAACACATTCCGGTGAAGGACAAGTACAATAAAATTACTTGATAGGCGAGTGAGCTTGATGTTGACTCCAGAAAAGTAATTGATGCAGAATCTTGCTCCTTCATTTTCAGTATATTGTTATAAAGTTGTACAAGGGAAAATTAAAGTTGTTTAAAATATGTGGGCAGATACAACGCTCGAAAATATCACTTTGTGCATGTCGGTAGTGCTCACCATTGGGATACTGGACGTGTCAGTGGTTTGGTCACTTGTCAGGGTTTGCACTTCCAGTGGTGTGCTTTATGATAAAATGGGACATGTCAAGCGACAGATTACGAAAACATTATGCAAAATTTAAAGGGCACTATGGCATTGTTTACTAATGGTCATAAATCCAGGATTTATTAGAGGCTCCAAAAAGCGGGGACAGATGTAGTATAGTCAAATGTAGTATAGTAAAAATGCAATACAACTGTTAACTATGGAAACTTTAGTAGGAGACATTTTAAGTAAATATACACCATAAGCTCCAATTCGCTCATGAAGTTACCTTTTCAATACTCTATCCTAATTAAATCGAGAGATCATAGAGAATACTTATTTATGCAGACCATCATCCTAAATACCACCAAACATAGCTAATTCATCATCCAGGACTCACCAGAGGCAGCGTGTGCATTAATTGCGTTGGAATTGCATTCGGAATCAATTTACAAAGAACTCTGGGTCGACATTTCTTTGTGTACTTCGACTGTTCGTACATATCGTCGCTAAAGCGCAGGCTGTAGATGCGGAATCGATTGGCCCTCACGTCCTTCAAGACATTCTGTGCTCTACTTTCAATCTTGTCCGCCGGATAACTGCAATTTTGAATCCATCTTCTTATTAAATCAATATCCTTCGGGAATGTATGCAGGACTGTGCCAGGTGAGAAGTCTGTAAAATCTGTATAAAAAATATAAATAATTAAAAGAAATAATACTGTAATTCTTTTAGTTAAACAAAGAAAACCTGTGTATCCTAGTAGAATGAACACAGCAATAACTTTATTACAGAACTGATTGGTATACCGCAAATCGAAACGTGTTACCCGTCCGTTGAATGTACTTTGATGCATGAAAAGGAAACATGCTTGCAAACAAGTACCATGAAAGATTCCATTCTATTATAATGGACAGTGATGCAATGTGATATTTAGCGAGATCAAAATACTTGAAATAGTAGACAATGGTGAAGTCTTTGAGATAAACAAACATTACAATACTTGGTACATTAGGTGGAAATATATAGAAACTTTTAGATCAGCGATCGATGAATATACAGCAATAAAAAGCAGACCTACCCTTACCTGGATGAACAAACAAGCCGATTCAGCAAGCAGGGGAGCAAGTGGCTGTGGAACAGGTAGCATGATGACGAGATTCCTTGCAGAGTTCATAGATGTTCTGCTGTTAAATGTCAAGGTGTTTATAAAGGATTAGAAAAGTGGGTGTGTATGTGAATGTGTCACATGTTTGTTGGTGTTTTTGAGGAGGGGAGCCTGGAGACACTGGGTCTGGGAGGCCATGAGAACAAAGGTCACTGTGCAGAAGATACCTTTTGAAGTGTACATGGTGTTTGTCACCTCAGCCGTTCCCATCCTCACAGCCCCCTTGGGAGCGCATGGCCACAGGTGTGAACTGCCATTGATACTGGAGGGGGGATGGATGGGCCTGAGGTGAGCGCAAAAGGCCTGGAACTCTGCTGAAGGGAGACATACTTATGTTGATTGCGGGGGAGGGGTCTTGAGGAAGATTGCCTGGAGACACTAGGTCTGGGGAGGCCATGAGTGTAATGGTCACCATGCAGAAGATACCTTTTGAAGTGTACATGGTGTTTGGCACCTCGGCCATTCCCATCCTCCCAGCCCCTTTTGGAGCGCATGACCACAGGTGCGAACTGCTATTGATACTGGAGGGGGGATGGATGGGCCTGAGACAAGCGCAAAAGGCCCAGAACTCTGCTGATGAAAGGCAAACTTATTTGGATTGCGGGGGCAGGGTCTTGAGGAGGGGTGCCTGGAGACACTGGGTCTGGGGAGGCAATGAGAGCAAAGGACACCATGCAGAAGATCCCTTTTGAAGAGTATATGGTGTTTGGCACCTCGGCCATTCCCACCCACCCAGTACTGGAGTGAGTTATAATGGAGGGGGGGTGGATTGTTGTGGAGGAGGTGAGCGTGGAAAGGCACCAACCATTCTTTCATGTCCCTCATAGACCAATGAGCGTGTTCATGATTCCTTGAAAAATAGAAACAACTATTCGTATACGCTCATTTGTATTTTATTTAGTTGGTGAGGTTGATGGCACAAACAAACTACAAATTGTATACTTGAGGATGCAGCACATTGCGTGTAAATCCCCTGTACTGTCCACTGTCACTGGGGAATTTGGCGCAAATGGCTCCAACGACACAGTCGGTTAATATTCGTTGAACGTGGTAATCCAAGCCTCCCATGAAGCCACCATGTAAACTAATGGTAGGCCACCAGCCTGTACCACCTGTGGAAGAGAAAGATACATACTGTAAATGAATGAACCAGATAAATATGACACCCTACCTTTAAAAATCATCCTAAATTATATGACGTACTTGTCCTTACAAAAATTACTTCATGGATAATTTATTTATGGCTTTGAAGTCTCGACACATTACAAAAGTGAGCATCAATTCAACCCATAATGCTTTGGGCCACAGAGAAATATTCGATTTGGGTTGAAAGTGAAAGACACATAAGCGATGAACACTCCGATTTTTAAAAAAACGGGATAAATGTATTCCATTTGCAGACTAAATTTATTTACTTGATTTAATCAATTCAATGATTTTTACAAAACGTTGTAGAAGTGAAGAAAGCTCAACATCAGCGATAATACAGAGGAAAGAAATTCGAAACAAAAGGTTCATGCAGGCGTAGAAAAACGTAGAAGAAGAAGACGAAGAGTTTTTAAAAGTAAACAAGAGAGTAAAAGTAGAAGTAGAAAGAAGAGAACGAGAGAGGACAAGAAACTCCCGCGGACAGTAAAATAGACAGAATTAAACAAAAGGCAAACATAAGTCGGACTAAACCAAAGTTTCAAGCCAAAACTACACATTTCTTATAGAGTCAATAGAATTTCGGCTTTCCAGAACAGTTCTCTTCTTTAATTTACTGCTTTGAGAAAATTCGTTCTGCTAAGTTTGGGTTTCTGCCCCTGCTGGCCACTTTGACAAGATAGATTGGAGAGTTTGTACTGTGGCAATAGTCCAAGTTTTTCTTTCTCCGCTCATCAAACGGTACCACCATACTTCCTCTTCCTTTGTATAAGACGCGGAGAGGTGAGATAACAAATATTTCTCACCTATTTCTCTTGTACCAGGACAGTTTAGTAGCAAGTGGCGTATAGTTTCCACCTTTGCTTCGCTTTCGCAGAAACGACATAAGTCTGAAGTGCTTTGTCCTCTCAGTTTTAGGATCTGGTTTGTAGCCAACAGGTTTAATCCGGCTCTTAAGAACAGGTTTCTTACTGGTTTACTAGGAAATTTGGCTAAATAATTTGGCACCGAGTTCAGTTTGGTTTGGCAAGGCGGGAGATGGCTAACTGACTTCGCCTTCGCAGCAGTATCCAAAGTTTTAATCCAATCTAACTCGCCCATTCTCCTTTTTATTCTTTTCGGGTACCAGATCAGTTTGTTCTCTGAGGACTGAATTTCAAGCAGTTTTGCTTTACACGCTGTTTCCCAGGAGTTTAGCACGTTACAGCGGGCACGTATTATCGCAAGTAAGTGAGGGCAATCCGGGAGCAGCGTTTTCCTGTATAGGGACATTGCTTTGATATCCGTAGTCCCTGCCAACGATAGGAAACCCAGCTCTCTTCTGATTAAGGGCATAGAAGTGGTTTTAGGAAGGCCTAAAACTGTACGCCAGAAGTACCCCTCGAGTTTCAGCCAGAGATTGGCCGGGGTATGTGGCAAGGCTTCCGCTGCATAAGTAAGAGACGCTACCACCTTTGCACAGTAGAATTTAATCACTGGAAGCAGCGAAAATCGTCCAAATTTAAGATCCATAGCACGGGCTTGTGCCGCCAGTTTGATCGCCTTTTCCATCAACGTTTCCTGTAGGGTTGCATTTGTGCTTGAACTGTCGAACGTTATTCCAAGGTATTTAAAGTTGTTGACTTTTTCTAAAGCAATCCCCTCCAGATACCAGGACGTCTTTTCTTTTGGTCGCCTCCTTTTTTCCAGGACCAATATTTTTGTTTTTGAAACATTGATTGTGAGGTCGTTTTCTTTTGTATAGGTCGCTAGATTGTCTAACTGACGCTGAAGACCAATCGGGGTTAAGTCCATAAGTATAAGATCATCTGCGTAAAGTAGTCTTGTGACTTTCTGGCTTCCCATAGACGGTGGAAAAGATTGTATGAGTAGTTCCGATTTCTTGAAGTCTCCAAGATATACAATGAATAGGGCCGGGGCTAGTGGACAGCCCTGTTTTACCCCTCTTCCCACAGAGATTTCGGATGACAGCAGACCGGCTTGGTTCAACCTTACACAGAGTTTGGTGTCTTTGTGGAGAGCTTGAATAGGTTGAAGAATATCTGTCAGGCAGTTCCAAAGTCTCAGCTTTCCCCACAACTTCGCTCTATTCACCTGGTCAAAAGCTTGCGCTAAATCTACAAACGCAAGGAAGGCACGAGGGCCACCACAGAGGACGTTGCTTTTTAAGGCGCTAAGAAACAAGATATTTGTAGCCGTCCCGTTGTCTTTGGTAAAACCTGTTTGAAACGGGTCAGCGCACGCTCCTTTCTTTGCCCATCGCTGGAAGTGTTGATGGAGAAGTGACCCAAAGACTTTACCGATGGTATCGAGTAACGCTATGGGGCGGTAATTTTTTGGGTCTTCCTTGTGACCTTTTTTGAATATGAGCACCACGATAGATGTAGTCCATGTCACCGGGATTTGTCTGGATTGTTTGCAGCGTTTAAAGATCTTGCTAATCAGTGGTGTCCATTTTTTTACATTTTGTTTTAGGTCAAGATTAGTGATACCATCCGGGCCAGGGGCACGAGATGGTTTGAGCCTTTGAAGGGTCTTTGTTATTTCAGCTTTGTCGGTCAAGTCTACCCAACACTCCAGTTTGCTGTTGTTTACCAAAGGGGGGTGGGTCGATGGTGACTGGAACAGATTTTTGTAGAAGTTTGTCCACTCTTTCTCACTAATTGGGTTAGTTTGGGCCATTTCCGATGGAGCGGATGAAGATCTTAACAGGGCCCAAAACTCCCGTGGATGGTGGCCACAAACCAACTTTAACATAGATTCCGCATCCTGTTGGTATAGGTGGAGCCTCTGTTGTCTAATCCAGGATTTGTAGGCTTTCGTGATCCTGGTTAAGCTGTCTTGGTTGTCAGCTGACGGTAGATAATAAACTTTCTTTTCGCTTGTCTCACTCGCCTTTTCTCCACTACTTCATGACTGTATTCATGTGAGTGCGGTTGGTTTCTGTGTCCCGAACTGTTAGTTTTCCTTATAAACGGTATCAGCAAAGGTTGGTAATCAGGTGCTGTTGGAACTTGCCCTCCCCTATGAACCATTTCTTTTCGTTGGTAATTAGCCATGATCTTCAAGATAGAGGCCGCCAAAGGTTTTAATCAATTTTGCTGATTGTTTGTCTCTACTTGCACAATCATGTGCAGGTTTTCCTTTGGTCCACTCTTCCACCTAAGAGCCAGTAAGTTGTGATCGCTGGCTGTAGACTTTAAGACTTCAAATGAGCTGGTTAGAGTTGCCAGTGGTCTGCTTATAAAGATGTGGTCAATGTCCGCCTTGGAGTTTCCTCGTTCCCAAGTAGACGGTCTGTTTTCTCTGGCAAACAGTTCTTCGGCACAAAGTAGGTCCCTTGAGGACATCAAGGTCAACCACTTTGTCCCCGGCGAAGATGGAGGTATGGCGCAGGAGGCTACCTCAAGCGGAGCCCAGGTAGCATTTAGGTTGCCGCAGAGGATCAACATGGCCTCTGGCCACTTTATACGGACCTCATCAATAGTCTCTCCAATCAAAGCTAAAAAAGCGGAGTCACTCTGGGCTACAGGGTTCCAGTAAACGTTCATAACAATCAGGAGCTGCACACGGGGGGGCCTCCGTTTTCCCCACTGGCTGGTCCCAGCTTATCTCAGTAGCTAAGCGGTAAGTAGTTGATCTCAATATTTTGTTCAGCTGTAGTCCACAGCCTCCCCGAATTGGAGTTATAAGACCTGATGATGGTCGGCCAAAAATTCCTTTGATTGCTGTGACACAGGCTATTGAGTATCCATCCATAACTGGGCGAGTTGTCATCCAAGACTCTTGTAAGCAAACTATGTCGAAGTCTCCCAGATTTAGATCACCTTTCTTTGTCAGATGTAAAAATCCGCGAGTGTTCCATGACCCCAAGGATTGCTCTTCCTTCTCCGCAATGTATCTGATGGAAAGTGGAGCTTCGGGCAGTTTAGCGGATTGCTATATGTTCTTATTGATTGTCAAAGCCTTTGGTAACCAGGCCCATAGTTGCAGTAAAGGGGCAGATTTGGACTGTTGTAAAATGCCTGGTTCATTTGATTTAGAAGGTTGGGTGACAGTACGTTGAATTTTTGGCATGGGACCTGTAGGGACTCTTCCTAATCCCAGGGGATCTTTGTAGACACAGTTACTTCGTTGCACTTCCTTTGGAGGACGAGGGCTGAGTGGTTCCAGGTCAGAATTCTGAGGAATACTCCGCATGTTTCTAGCCTTGGGGGACTGCTCCTTAGATAAGGGTTGTTGTTTATGGCCCGTCTGATCTGAGGATTTCTGAGGTCGTTCCAATTTTTCGCTTTCTTCCATGGGACACATAGGTTTTAGAGACCTGGTCAACTCACGGGATTTCCTTTTTGAGGAAGAGTCAGCGCACTCTTCGAGTTCGAACAGGTCGAACCCTAACTTCAATAATTTTTCAGCTGCTTCCGAGATCCTGATTTTCGCCCAATGTGTGCTTACATAAAGATAAGCGCTGGCAATTTTCCCTTCGTGAAAATGTTCTACTCGGGCGAGATCTTTCGTATCCACATGTCTGAGTGACGGCACGCACTTTAGAAGTTGAAGCACGTAGCCTCTGTTTAGGAACACATATTTCTTGTTATCCGGCAGTTGTTCGATCTTAAAACTGCGTTCCGTTTTGGGTGTCCGGGCGGTCGGTCTTCAGCTGGATTCACCGGAATTTCTGGTCCTGTTTTTCTTTCTCGAATATTCAAGTTGTGGTTGTCTTACTGGTTGCCCTTTGGCCCGAGTTGTGTGAACCCATCGCACTTTAGAAGTATTTTCCTCTATCGGGGAAGTTGAACTCGCTTTCCACCTACGAGGTGAAGGAGAAGGTGAAGGAGAAGGCCTGTGCAGAACTCTTTTGCTTTTTTTGTTGAGATTTAGTTCATTGTCCTTCACTTGCGTCTTTATTGAATCCTGCCCCCAATGAGGTTTTTTTTGTTAGCTTCTTGCATCTGTCTTCTAAAGTTTGGAAAGGTGAAGACACCTCATTGCAAGATTGAGGCAAACAGCTGTCCTCCTGATCGTCGGATAGCGAGTAGACACTGAGGTTTAACAGATCTTCGTTCACCTCAGTGCCTGCCTCTTTGACTCCTTTGGGACTAACCCTGGCGGGTTCTTCTCTTTTTCTGTGGGGGTTCTCATGCAGGGCTGATGTTTCCAACGGTTTAGGGCGTTGCTGGTTCTCCGTCCAAATTCTCGGGGCCACTTTCTAGTGGGCTCTTCTTGAAAATTGTTGAGTTGCCTAGGAGTAAAGCTAACTGCTTTCATAGGTTGCCGACTGCCCTGGTCTTCATTTACATTAATTTTCTCTTTCCCTTTAGGTTCATGGGTCAACTCGAGCTCTTGCAAATTGAACATTTTTTCATTACAGATGGCACCATTTGTGGTTATGGTTTTCTTCTTCAGATTCTTTCCCAAGGTGCCTGACTCGACGAGATTTACCACTCATGGTTCCTCATGGCTCATAACTGGGGGAATCAATCGATCTTTTGGGTTCTGGACGCAGGTGTCAGATAGTGAGGGTCTTGTAGGTCTATTTAGGTTCATGTTTCCAGAGGTTTCATAACCTTCTCGGACTGGTAAAGACTGTTCGATTGTTACCCGTTTTTCCATTTTGCTGTTGAGGTCTTTTATGTACCCTTCTAGGAAGATCAACCGACTGTTCATCATGGCTATAATCGAAGTGTGGTCTTTCAAAGAGTCGTTTATCGACTCGTATAATTTGCAGAAAGGTGCCATGGCCAAGGTAACTGTTGACAGAATTAACCTTAAGTCAGTCTTTTTTGACGGGGAATCTTTAGACGAGTGACTGAGCCGCTCACTTTGACGGCGGGCTCTCATAGGGCTGGGTGTGGTCTGCGAGCTAGAGTTTTGTGCCCCTACTAAGTCTCCACTAGGAGCCAGACTGGTAGGGGCCAGGGCCACTGGACTCGCCATCTGCCTATCCATTTCCTTCTTGTCCAGTTCTTGTATAGCCCGTATTCCAGAGGAAGGCTCTGGTTTTGTCAGGTCAACAAGCTCAGGCGCCTCCAAGGAAACAGGGGCCCGTGCTAAGTCAATGTCCACTGCTTCTTTTAATTGCTGCTCCTGGGCCGACGAGGACATGCCAAGCTGGTTGTTTTCCGCGGCCTGTTGGACAATTTTAGGTTTCAATAAAAGTCGCTTTGGTTCCATGTTCCCTGGTGTCATCGTGGGCAAAGGTGGTATTGCCAAGGATACGTCGGGAGCACGGGAGGACTCCCAAGCCTTTAACTTTTGGTTTGAGGCAACTGTTACGAAGTTTGTTGGTCGTGTAGAGTATGAACTACCCCTCTGTCCCCAAGAAACACCCTGACAACACCTAAAATACTGTCAGCGTGATTATTAAGGCCACAGGTGGAAGTCCCCAAACCAGGACGCGGGACAGCCGGAAGAATCCCTTGAGCGCTGTAAGGCAAGGTACAATGGTTATGTAAGTATGAAAGCAAGACACAATTACTTGTATGTAAATAGCAGATACTAAAATACCTGTGAGGACTTGAAAGAGGTGTGAACCTCCAGACTGTGGCGGGACAAGGCTGTATGGTATAGCAGGCAACCACCTATTGTAGGACCGAGGTCCAACTGGAAACACGTGGAAATCCGAGGTCAGAAACTTGATGATCAAATGTTCCAGCGTCAGTGAAGGGTGAAGCAAAAACAATCCGTGTACTAAGCGTAGGTCGGCAACAGGCAATCCAATGTTCCAAAGTTCCAGAGTCAGAGAAGGGCTAAGCAAAGATGATCCGTGGAGCAGGCGTAGGTCGATGATAGGCAATCCAAAGTTCCAAAGTTCCAGAGTCAGAGAAGGGCTAAGCAGAGACAATCCGTGGAGCAGGCGTAGGTCGACAATGAAAACAGGTCTGTAGAACGAAGAGAGTGCGTCACGTGATCCTGATTGAAACAGCTGTGAAGCAACGCCTTCGGTTTCCGAACTCTTTTTATCCCTGGAAAGGACACATGTGACAACGTCACGTGGAAGCGAACCGAAAGCGTTGCCGCGTTGCTAGGAAACCAGGGTCACATAGTCCGTGACGCGCCGGGCAGCACTGATCTCCGCGGAAGATACGAGTTCCTGGATTGCAAAAGTCTCCACTTGGTTTGCCACCGCAGTGAAGGGCGATAAATGCCTGTACCGCCAAACATGCCACGCCGTGCCCTGCCGTGTGGAACGTGAGTGGGAAATGCTGTGCAGGAATCTGAGCGTGTGTGCCGGGAAGCGCTGATAGTGGTAGAAGCGGAGAGGCGTGTCTTCGGCTGAGTAGGAAGCGGTGTGACAGAATCCCCCCTCAAGGGCCCACGACCACGTGGGCTAGCAGGATTGTCCCTATGAAACCGCGACACCAAAAGCGGGGCCCGGACATCCCGAGAGGGAACCCAGGAGCGATCCTCGGGACCATAGCCCAGCCAGTCCACCAGATATTGAAGGCGACCCCGATGGTAACGGGAACCAAGGATAGCACTAACCTCAAATACATCCTGGGAAGAGACAGAGACCGGGGCAGGCGGGACAAGGACACGAGTGGGAGCAAGGTACGGTTTGAGGAGAGAGGTATGGAACACCGGGTGGATCCGCCAGGAAAGGGGAACAGAGAGCTTGAGAGCCACGGGATTCAAGATTCTGGTAATCCGGTAAGGGCCCACAAAACGGGGCAACAGTTTGCGGCAACCAGGGATCCGCAAATGTCTGGTCGATAGCCATACCCGATCGCCCACCTGATATTCCGGAGCCTTCGCCCGCTTACGGTCAGCCTTGGCCTTCATCACCGCTTGAGCTTCACGGAGATGAACCAATGTCTGAGTATGCACAGCTGCAAGATCGCGCACACAGGCATTAGCAGCAGGAGTGGCAGAGGGGAAGTCAGGTAGCGGCAGGGTGCGAGGATGCTGCCCATACAGAGCATAAAAGGGGGAGAAACCAGTGGCGGAATGGCGGGAGTTGTTGTACGCGAATTCAGCGATATACAATAATTTGGACCAGGAGTCTTGGAACTGAAGGGACAGGCACCGCAAGTACTGCTCTAGAGCCTGATTCACCCTCTCGGTCTGCCCGTCGCTTTCAGGGTGATAGGCCGAAGAGAAGCGGGCATCTATACCCAGGAGTTTAGTGAGAGAGCGCCAGAAACAGGACGTGAACTGTGATCCACGATCAGAGATGATGACCTGTGGCAAGCCAAAGAGACAGAAGCCAGCTCTAAAGAACAAGCGAGCCAGGGTTGGGGCAGACGGTATACCTGTGCAGGGAATAAAGCGGGCCATTTTTGTGTACGAATCGATGATAACCCATATTGTATCGTAGCCTTGTCTGCAGGGCAGGTCAGTGATGAGATCCATAGAGATGGTGTGCCAAGGCCTGGGAGGTACCGGCAACGGTAAGAGTAGCCCTAAAGGCCGTCCCCTGCGTGTTTTGCATTGGGCACATATGGAGCACGTGTTGACGTAATGTTCAATGTCTTTTCTCATGGAGGGCCACCAGCACCAGCGTTGTAACAAGTCTAATGTGCGTTGTTGCCCTGGATGGCCGTTTATTGCCGCATCATGTGACCAAGCGAGTGCTTGGTTGCGTACGTCGCATGTAGGGAGGAACAATTTGCCCTGGATGAAAGGTAACCCTTCGTGAAGGACAACGTCCCATTCGGTGAGTGCATGGGGATTTTGGGAAACCCATTGTTTGATGTCGGTAAGCATGGTGGGAGACGGCGTACACATACAGATAACATGGCCTTTTCCCAGTAGTGTGTCATGGAACAGAGGTAACGACTCCCCGCCAGGAGAACGGGATAACGTATCAGCCTTACCATGGATGCGACCTGGTCTGTGTTTGACTACAAAATCAAAGGCGGCAAAAAACAAATGCCAACGCACCTGCCTGCTGTTTGCACATTTTAGGGAGGCTAAGTCTTGTAAATTTTTGTGGTCTGTATATACCACCGTCTGGTGTTTTGCCCCCATTAGATGATGTCTCCACGTTTGCAGAGCGTCCTTGATGGCCAATAACTCTTTCTCGGTTACAGTATAGTGTGATTCGGCTGCCGAGAACTTGCGTGAGTGATAGGCCACTGGATGCAAACAACCCGTGGTTGGGCAAGGCTGGGACAGTACTGCTCCTAGGGCAAACGAGGAGGCGTCTGCTTCCAGAACATAAGGAAGGTCGGGATCGGGGTGTTGCAATACCGGGGCAGAGACGAACCTGGCCTTGAGTGCTTCGAAGGCCTTCTGATGTGTAGGGGTCCAAGAGAATGGGACAAGAGGACTGGTCAAAGTGGTCAGAGGAGAAACGATAGAAGAGAAACCGGCGATGAATCGCCGGTAAAAATTAGCAAAGCCGAGAAAGGACTGGAGTTGTTTGACAGTGACAGGAGTTGGCCATTCAGTGACAGCACGAACTTTAGACAGATTCATGGACAAGCCTCCAGGGGAGATGTGAAAACCCAGAAACTCCACTTCCCTTGAGTGGAATAGACACTTTTCCGGTTTAGCAAACAAGGCGTTTGCCTTGAGGCGAGAGAGTACTTCTCTGACATGCCCGACATGTTCCTCCAGGGAGGATGAGTAGATCAAAATATCATCCAGATATACCACCACGAACGTATCCAGGATGTCCGAGAATACGTCGTTGATGAATCGTTGGAACGTCGCAGGAGCATTACAAAGCCCAAAGGGCATTACTGTGTATTCGAATAGTCCCTGTCGGGAGCAGAACGCTGTCTTCCACTCGTCCCCAAGCCGGATACGAATCAGGTTGTACGCCCCTCTTAGGTCCAACTTAGTGAAGATAGAAGCCTTAGTCAACCTGTCCAACAGCGTGGAAATGAGCGGAAGTGGGTACCTGTTTTTTATGGTGATGGAATTCAACCGTCTGTAATCCACACATGGACGTAGATCGCCCTCCTTCTTTGGCACAAAGAAGATTGGACTGGCAGCTGGAGAACAAGAGGGCCGTATGTGACCCAACTGCAAAGCCTGTTGTATGTATTCTTTAAGAGCTTGCTCCTCTGACTGTGACAATGAATAAACCCTACCTCTGGGAATGGGAGCCTCCGGAACCAGATCAATCGGACAATCATATGGTCTATGCAGGGGTAAACCCTCAGCGGTGACTTTGTCAAAAACCATATGGAAATCATGATAGGCAGCGGGTATGTTAACTGTAACGGCCCCCACCGTGTGCGACGACGAAGGATTAGGAACGATGTCGTCGATATGAGTGGCAGCCATGGCACCAAGGATCGTGGCAGGAGTGGACAGCGGATCAGCTTCGATGAGACAAAACCGTTGACACACCTCGGATTCAAACGTGACTTGTCCGTTTCCCCAGTTGATCAATGGGTTGTGTTGCCTTAACCAGGGAATTCCCATTATGATGCCGAACTGTGGTGTATCGATGAGGTCAAACGACATGGTTTCTCTATGGATGTTTTGTATCACTACTTCCATTGGCGCAGTCTGGAACCTGATTGGGCCGGAGGACAGGGAAGTGCCGTCCACGGCGTTTACCGGCTCTGGATGCTTTTTCCTGACCAGGGGCAGATTGAGACGATGGGCCAAGGGAATATCGATGAAACAACCAGTGGCCCCAGAATCAACTACAATATGAACTGTGTGAGCGATCTCCCTAGTGGGTTTTAGTAGAGCATGAAGTACCACTGGTCTGATAGGCCCGAAGATGGGTTCAGAGGGGGTCATAGACAGGCTCGCCGGTACCCCCTGTATCATGGGCGAGCCTTCTGAAAACCCGAAGTTTTGTTCTTGGGGCGTCGGGGGCATTCCCTTACAAAGTGTCCGTTTAACCCGCAATAAAAACAGGCGTTATTGTTTCTTCGCCGTTCTCGTTCGGATGATGTTATCGGACTACGGATACCGCCTACTTGCATGGGTTCAGCAGGGGTGGTAAGAACGGAAGGCCCAGATTGACTAGAGAACGTAGTTTCGGCCCTTCTCTCGGATCTCCTTGCGTCAACCTGTAAAGCGAGATCCACCAGATCCGAAAATACCGAGGGAAGGGCAGGAACCACTGAAAGGGCATCCTTCATGGTGTTGCATAGGCCGCGATAGAATACGATTGCTTTCTTCTCCTCTGGCCAGGATGTTTCAGCAGCGAGTTGATTATACTTAGTAATGTATTCTATCAATGATTGTTTACCTTGTGTAAGATCCAGGAGTTCGAGATCCCTTGATTGGGCCTTATAGCGCGTATCAAAGACTTTGGCCATTTCTGATACAAGAAGATCGAAATCATACAGAGCGGGATGATCGCTTTCCATCATTGGATTCGCCCAAGTGGCCGCAACCCCAGACAAATGGGACAGAAGAAACGCGGCTTTTGTAACAGAATCAGGAAACGCTAAGGGCCGGCACAAAAAATGTAATTTGCATTGATTAACAAATGTACGATATTTCCGGGGATCCCCCTGGTAGCGTTCTGGTGCAGCAAGAGGGACGGGTGTAGGAAACCATACAGGAGTGGGTGCAGGGGCCGTGACAGGTGTTGGCTGGACTGGGGGAACTGGGTCCCCGAAATCGGCATCTGCGGGTAATGGGAAACGCGTGCTCTGTAAGGCGTCCAGGCGGTGATGTATGGCCGTCATGGCGGTAACCATGTCGGTCCTAAGGGCCGCCACTGCCTGCAATAAGGCGGTCACTGGATCCCCGGCGGAGGGATTCATACTCCGGACGACCAAAAAGGCTTCACAGTCTGTTACGAAGTTCGTTGGTCGTGTAGAGTATGAACTACCCCTCTGTCCCCAAGAAACACCCTGACAACACCTAAAATACTGTCAGCGTGATTATTAAGGCCACAGGTGGAAGTCCCCAAACCAGGACGCGGGACAGCCGGAAGAATCCCTTGAGCGCTGTAAGGCAAGGTACAATGGTTATGTAAGTATGAAAGCAAGACACAATTACTTGTATGTAAATAGCAGATACTAAAATACCTGTGAGGACTTGAAAGAGGTGTGAACCTCCAGACTGTGGCGGGACAAGGCTGTATGGTATAGCAGGCAACCACCTATTGTAGGACCGAGGTCCAACTGGAAACACGTGGAAATCCGAGGTCAGAAACTTGATGATCAAATGTTCCAGCGTCAGTGAAGGGTGAAGCAAAAACAATCCGTGTACTAAGCGTAGGTCGGCAACAGGCAATCCAATGTTCCAAAGTTCCAGAGTCAGAGAAGGGCTAAGCAAAGATGATCCGTGGAGCAGGCATAGGTCGATGATAGGCAATCCAAAGTTCCAAAGTTCCAGAGTCAGAGAAGGGCTAAGCAGAGACAATCCGTGGAGCAGGCGTAGGTCGACAATGAAAACAGGTCTGTAGAACGAAGAGAGTGTGTCACGTGATCCTGATTGAAACAGCTGTGAAGCAACGCCTTCGGTTTCCGAACTCTTTTTATCCCTGGAAAGGACACACGTGACAACGTCACGTGGAAGCGAACCGAAAGCGTTGCCGCATTGCTAGGAAACCAGGGTCACATAGTCCGTGACGCGCCGGGCAGCACTGATCTCCGCGGAAGATACGAGTTCCTGGATTGCAAAAGTCTCCACTTGGTTTGCCACCGCAGTGAAGGGCGATAAATGCCTGTACCGCCAAACATGCCACGCCGTGCCCTGCCGTGTGGAACGTGAGTGGGAAATGCTGTGCAGGAATCTGAGCGTGTGTGCCGGGAAGCGCTGATAGTGGTAGAAGCGGAGAGGCGTGTCTTCGGCTGAGTAGGAAGCGGTGTGACAGCAACCCTTTCTGGTTTTTCAGGGTCTGTGCAAAAGGACGAGTTTGTGCCCTCCTCCCCCTCATTTTGATTGGTTGAAGGTTTTCTAGACCGAGAAGGAATTGGTCTAGGTTGCGGTGAGCCAAAGTGCCACCTCACTCTAGCGTCGGGTACCATGTTGGAAAATATAAAGCGTGGAGGGTCCAGCGAGAAGGTTGAGCCCTCCGCCACAATTCTCTCAGGTTGGTTATGCACAGGGATTTGGTTTGCTACGGCGTTAAGAATCTGGGAATCTGAGAGTTCTTCTGGTACAGGTTTTTTCTTTTTCAAAAAGTTCGCAAAAACTTGTTACTGGATTCTGACAGGCGCAAGACCCCCTCTTGAGGGGATTTCAGTGCACTTTTCGATTTTTTTGGAGGTCTTGGTCGTAAGGTCGACTGAGCTTTAAGGACAGGCTTTTGTCGCTGGTGGGCGCATCGTCTTCTGCGCGCGGGTGCTGCCTTTTTCTTTTGGTGGAGGGCGTTCGTGGACGCATGCAATGGTTTAGCATTTCTCGGGGAGATTGGTGAGCCATCTGACACCCTTGGCTCTGACGGCACCGGATTCGACAGGGACACTTCCCTGGGAGGCGGTTCCTTCGCCGCCGCACAACCACGGGGGTCCTCCATTGCTGAAGAAAGAGTAGTTGGACTATGTACCAGTTTGACTGTACCCACCGGAGCCACACATCCTGCCGATAGCAAGTCCAGGTGTGCGGCCCATTTTGGGTCGCCTCGTCCTCCCACGCTCCCCCCCCATGCCCAGCCCCCTCCTCACCGTTTGCAGGTGGCGTCTCCTCTCCTCCGAGGGAGGACGCAGGAACCAGCTCACACGGCGAGAAGCATCGGACGGGAGGAGGAAGCTCAGGCTGGGCAGGCCGACAGATGTCGGTATGAGGCTCCCGCTGCTTCAGGTCTTTTTCGTCTTCTCCAGGGCGAAGGTGTAGTTCAATGGGTACACGCGGCACTTGCCACGTTGGCGAAAAGTCCGCATCACCGCCACAAGGAGGCGGCTTGACTCAAAGTGGGCCATATCCTTGTTGGCACTGCGCAAACTTCGTAGACGTGAGCCCTTCACCTACGATTGAGATGCCAATAAATCAGCTGACACGTGTGGTGGCTGTGTCTGTTTAACAGAGGCCTCGGTCAGCAGAGGACTGGCCTTTTTATTTGCGGCGTGAGCTGCCTTAGCTGCCATAGACTGCAGAGACTGCCACTCTGCAGCCACTACGCGGCCGCTCCGCAGGGAAAGAGGGCTTTTAAAGAAAAGGCCGCCCTCAAGTTAACAGGCAGTGAAGAAACACTTCCCAGAACAGGAATCACCAGGAATCACGTTAAACACACTGCAGAGACTGCCACTCTGCAGCCACTCCACCTACTAAACTAAATTCATTTGTCAGTGATCGATCAAAGTTACGACAATGTATGAGACAAACATGAAGTGTTAGTCGTCTCAGTGGTCAAAGTAACATCACATCTAGAGTACATTTACTCATTACCTGGATTTCGAGGGCAAACTGTTGCGTGAAGTTCATGCATAAGCACCATCATAATCCTCAACACGGACCTTGTGAGGCAGGCTGCCCTGAAGTCATGGAGCTCGGTGACGCATAGCAGTGTTGTGTCTTCTTCTGAAATGTAGGCCACGCATCCAGAGTTTTCTTGGCAGCAGCAGTTCTCCACCTCGGTTGGCATGACCTCGCAAAGATTGCAGGTACACCAGGTGAAATTGTCTTCCATGCGACTTGGCTCAGTCTCATGATCCGGTGATTCATCGTCCCAACTATCGTTCGATTCCCCCTCGTTTCCGCATCTTTCTCTTTCAATCACTTTCTCCTGGGAATAATCTGGCTCGTACTGGTAGGGCTGTATTGTTGCCATTGTACGACAATGTTATATATAGAAAGCAATTAATGATTGCAATCAGTTTTGATAGTATAAGAATCTGTCCACAGGGGCTTCGTACTACTAAGGTAGCCGAACAAAGCATAAACAACTCACAGGTGATCGAAAAAAAGAAACACAGCAAGACCATTCAAAAAGCAATGCTGATGTTGTCTAATGAGAAGGGGTCTGTTTATACTTATTAAGGAAAGAGTCGTCCTGCCATTTCCATGGTGACGCCTCAATAGCTTGCATACAGAGATCGTTGACACAAGACGTGCATTGGTGTTGAGGAAAGGGCCGTACATGTCTAGTGATGTCAGCTTCAGGGGCGGGCAATCTGTATTCTTGCCGCAAGGACCTTTGAAGTTAATGCGATGCCTCAATGGCTAAGACTAGCACAAGATGGCCGCACCCGCACGTTGTCGTCGCATGTGTAAAAGTGAGGAAAACTAAGGTAAGATGCATAGGAGAATGGTTTAAGAGCGATTACAGTATGCTTAAATAAACATGCCCAAACGATCGGGACAATAACATTTTAGAGCGCACTTCCCCTTTAATGAGAGAAAAAGGGGGAAAAAATACAGAGAAGTGCTTACCAAGCTGAAAGAAAGTATGCCCAGTGCGGAAAAAGAGGGGAAATATGCTCAATGGACTACGAATTGGCTGCAATTAAAGCAATGAAACAAATATTCCCTATTAATTCTATACAAGGCTGCTACTTTCACTATAGCCAACCTACAGAAACATGGGCTTCAAACGAAATATAGTGAGGATAGTGAATTTCAGCATCACATCAAAAAACTTTGCGCATTAGCCTTCATACCGGAGGGGTGCATCATGGCCTAAATGTGGCCATGAATCATGCAAAACCTACATTGTGGAAGTTTTTGAGCATGTTACAAACAGATCAAGGGTTGCAAGAAAACGAAATTATTCAAAAAAATGAGTAGTCTAAATCTGCAAAAAAACAAAAATAAAAGCGTGCAAAACAAAAAAACTAAAAACGATAGCTGAAAAGTATGAGACATTAACTATTTCTGATTATTTATCAGGTATGGCCTTCTCAGGGAACTTCTTTACAATGTAAAGAAACAAAGACTTATTTAAGAGAAAAAGTGATTGTTAATGAATAATTGTATTTTGAATTTATTTTAAACGTTATAAACTGAATTGTTAAAAAGAAAAACCGATAAATAAAATATTTTGTTTCACAGTGCATGCGCTTTCATTTAGAGAAGAAAAGAAAACAAGAAAAACAGGGTATAAAGCAAGGTAAGTGACAGTCAAGCAGAAAAAGGTCAATTTAGACCACACAACAAAAAGGTCAATTTGGACCACACGAAAAAAGGTTAATTTGGTCATTAGGTCAAATGTTTTAGGTCAAATAGGCTAATACCCCATTGGTCAGATCCTGCTCATAGCCGTAGTAGTGATGTTATGCCTGTCCCGTCTGTCAATGGTCTGTAAATGCCTCTATCAACTGTCAATCAGTTCTTCTTCTGATGTTTACCAAACTGTTCAAGTAATGTATTGTCAAGTTACTGGGAACAACATTTGCTATGATATGCCCGGATGTGAGCGGTGCTCCATTGGAGATGTATGTAATGAGACTGGAGAGAAGGTCTCATAGGCGGGACTGTGTAGGAAAAAAAGAAGTAACAAGGAATAATCATTTTGTACCCCTTTGTCATATGTCACTGTACACCATTATATTCTGATTGCCACTTGCCATGTTTAAACCACTGTCTCTAGTTTGCTTGAGGCGAGATGGTAGACTGTATTGCTCATGCCACAGTCAAAAAAGCGCTTTGTCCACCGCAAAAGAATCCTTGCCTTCACTGTTCTGTACTGGTATTATTTCTCTGAGACTGAACTTCAACTTTTACACCCAAAGAAGCACTATCCAGTGCCTTACAAGTTGCCAAATATTACAGCTACCCCAGATCAATGTTCATGAAAACAGTCCACTCGGTAAGCCATTATCATTACTTCAAGCCATCATTCCAGGGACTACAGAGACCCACACCCAACTGACATTTATCTTCTTCTTTCTCTCCCTTCCTTCCTTGGTGCTTTTGCATTTTCCTTCTGTAATGTGGCATATACCCACATCAATTGTAACAAACGACATGCCTCATTTTACAATCAATGTCTTTTCAACAATGTACATATGGCACTTATTCACCATGATCAACTTCTTACCTATGTCACCTAATTCACCACACACTACTTTACTATCACATCACAATGGACACACATATGGCCTAATGCTATACAACACTCTTGGGGAACCAAACATCTGTTCTGAATGTTTTATTTGCTGACCATGATTGACAAATCTCAGCCTTTATAAAGACCCCCAAGTGGTCGAAACACGTGCCGGCACCCCAGTAACATTAAAGACAATGGCACAATGCAAAATACAAGATGCCATGACTTTATGAAACAGAAACAGAAACATGATGAATGCAATTGAAGTATTCTGTATCATGTGAATCTTGTGTATGGCACCAACTCTGTAAGAATCTCCAACCCCTCCAACCCCTCTACAACATCTCGCTGAATCCCTGTTTCCCTGTTCCCTACCAGAAAACTCCCAGTAATTCTTCTCCATGCCCCTCTGATTATTATTTCCCAAACTCCCAAAATACTTTGTTAAAACCCTACCCTTCCCACAATCCCCCTTATTCAATTCACAAACCCTGTAAATCTCACCTTTCTGAGTTGACCAACCACTCACTTCCTTATGACATCTTCAGCATACCTCGTAGGAGATCTAGAAACTCTACCCCCTCCTTTTCCAACAAAAACACTTTTTTACACTGTGACAAACAATGGACTAATGCCAAAACTGTTTACCTGACATGCCCCAACACAAGGGACAGGCAAAGTCAGGCAATTGACCAGAATGACACACACACCTGATGGCCCTTTGCTTTCCCCACAGGGATAAAGGGTGGAGCATGAGAGCACACTACAAGCAAGGCAAACCGCATGATGAGACAGCTATCCCAGTACAGCAATTCAAGAGGGGGAGAAAGGAAGTGAGAATCGAAGGAGCGTCAAGGAGAGAAACAACCTCGAGGAAATTTAAGACCGCGAACAATAGCCAGCGTGTGTTGCAGCAGATGTCAACGGTCAATGGAGCACGCCTACACTGATTATCGGAACAGGGAGTGACGCTTGCTACCATGGTACCGTCCTTGACTCCAGAGACAAGAAAATCCAAGCGGTTCATCACAGTCGGTGAGTCGAGGGGAGAACTGATAGAAACCAAACTGTGTTGAATAAAAGTCGCAAATTAAGGGAAGTTCAAAGAACTGTTAAACATTAAGGAAAACCCAGCTGCAGATGTGTCAGGCACAACGTGAGTGCTAATTCGAGAGACTCTGGTTGATCCCAAATTTGTTGAAACTACCAATACCAGAAAGCCCTAGGAGAGCCGCAAGGAAAAGGTCAAAGTGCTCATACAGGGGTCTAGCAAAATCCTCTGTACAGTCGAAAGCCTTTGACCTGCACGTAATTGGAAAGCTAAGGGAGATGAATCCTGCATACTGAGGAAAGAGAAAGAACTGTGAGACTTGCAAGAGCTGGAAAGAGTGAACCCAACTGAGGGATGCTGATAGAATGGGGCCTGAAGTCCCAATGAACAGTGTTTTGACAAGAGTGAGCGCGACAAAGGGATGTCCACAGTGAACTGTTTAAAAAAGACATTAAGACTTGTGAATGTGAAAGGTGAAATTGTTTTGGACATCAAGGGCCTCATTAAGAGTATGGAGGGAGCCATGTCCTTAATAAGGGCATGGCTGCCTCCATACCGGGTTCCAGTACCGGGTTCCTCCAATGAGGATTTACCGGGCTATTCCAACCATGGAGGGCCCGGGAAGTCCTCATTGGAAAAACCCATCCCCATTCCCATTTGAGCCCCTATAGGGCTCAATGGGAATGGGGAGGGAGCTAATAACGGCCCGTTATTAGCTCCCTGGCCCCTCGCGGGACCCGGTAAGGACTCATGGTTTTACCAGGCGTCCTTACCGGGTCCCGCAAGGGAACCTCGAAACAGGGCGTCCCATAATGAAGGATGCCGGTCCCGTACCAGCACCCTTCATTACGGGAGCGCCATGGCCGTAATGAGGCCCCAAGCCATAGTGAACCCGAAACAAGGAGGCTAACATTCAAGAAGGGTCTGAGCCTGGAAGAGGGGGATCCAAGGGTGAAAAGCATTACCCAAAGGTTTGTGAATACAAAAGGAGAAAGCGTGTGAATGAGAGCCGTAGTGAACCTGACAGAGGGAGGCTGCTATTCGAGAAGGGTCAGAGCCTGGAAGAGGGAGATCCAGGGGTGAAAAGACATCACCCAGAGTCTGAGCCCGAACGAGGGGGACCCAGGGGTGAAAAGCTTATCACCCGATGACACGTGAATACAAAAGATGAGATCTTTTGAATTCAACCCATAGTGAACCCGACAGAGGGAAGCTGACATTCAAGAGGGGTCTGAGCGGAGGGCCCAGGGAAGAATAATCAGCACCCTAACGGCAATCAGAAAGTAACTTTTGTTTCTTATTTTGAACCTATCAGGCCCTCGGAAGCAAGAAACGTAATCACCAAAGGTCCTGATATCGCTAGGAACTTTTGTGGATCTGAGCCTGGAAGAGGGGGATCCAGCAGTGAATAATCATCACCCAAGGTACATACGGAAAGGAACTTTTTATTTATTATTTTGAACACATCAGGTTCTCATAGGCAAGAGACGTTTTGTATAAAAGAGACTTAACTACCGAAGGTCCTGATAGCTGAGAACAGAACTGTTGTCTCGTGCTGGGTGTTCTGATCCTGGTGATCCGCCTTGATGGTCGTGCAGCTATAAACTACCTCCGTCCCCAAGTACCGCTCGAGCAGGTAAAGAATACTGCCCTAGCAATCTTTGAGGCCACAGGTGATGAGTGGCGTCGTCAATCGGATACCCGGAACACCGGAAGGACCCCTGAGTGCTGTAAGGCAAAGGTTAGGTTCAGGTATACTATGAACAATAATGGCAGTGCAAGCAAACAAGGAACAAAAATGGCACAGCTTACCCTGGTGATGATAGGACAGGTAGTAAGCCTGAACAGACAACGAGGGAAGACCGACAGCAGGCTGGGATGTACAGTACTTCCTCCAACTCACACCGATAGCCAGAGCGTGACCAGATAGCAAGTCCATCCAAGTTCCAGGTGGTGAACCCCAAATGACTCAGGAGACAAAACGTGATCGCCAAGAGCGTGGGTAGAAGTTCGCCAAAACAGAAGGGTAATCCAGAGCAATTCCAGGGCCAGAAAAAGGGTGGTCAAGAGTTCCAAGGGTCCAGAAGATGCGTCGAAACAAGAAGGGCAATCCAAGACAAGTCCAAGTAGCGGTCCGTGGTCGAGTTCCAAAGAGTTACAAGAAGGACGAGGGTAATACCGAACAGGTCTCTGGTGGAAACAGCTGTGAAGCACTGAGTGTTTCCTCTCAGCTCTATTTGAAATGAAAGGTAGATCACGTGACAGGGCACGTGACCGCACAGAGGCGTCACGTGATGGACGGACGCCATCAGTGATTGGTGTTCGTCCGATGTGGACGCCAGCTTCGGCTACAGGCGATCCCGTGACTAGTCACGTGATCGTCTGAGCGAGACGCGATCAGGTTCCCCCGTGCGTGGAAACTGGAGCTGCCGACGCCGGAGCCGTCGGGCATGTACGAGACGCCATGGCAAGCGCCAGCACGGAAATGGGCGGAAAGAGGAGGATCTGCCCCCTCGAACATCCCGCCTGCCGTGTCTTCCCCGTTGGTGTGGGTGGTGGGTATGGGAACGAATGGTGCCTGGTGAGTGACGGGAGGAGGGCAGGACCGGGGACGTGACACTGGGAAAGTTCGAGAGTGTACTGTGCTCGGGAGTCTCACGTTTTCCTGTGCTCAAAACGTGGAAAAGGAAGACCCCTGGCTACTACATCCTGACTTATCATTTGTGAACACTTATTTCTTTCTTGTAAACACTATCCCACACTCTTTTTGTATTTGGTTGTAAGGATTGGCAATAGTTTATTTTTAGTATAGGCCCTTTTATCTGACAAAACGCAACTATGACTTCCTTATTATTATTTGATGGTCGTAGCTTTCTCCCATCTTAGATTTAGATTTAGATTAGGCGTTTTTCCAACCTGCACATAAAGTTTAATAAACACCCTTGAACTGTGATCACTTGTGTTTGTCTTTACCGTTGCCACCATGAGTTCCTTACACTGCCTACATGGGTGTTGGAAAGGCTATTGCTACTTTTGTTTTGAATCCAGCAAATACTGACATTTCTACAATCTCTTTTGCTTGAGGTAATGCTTGATCTCACCTGAACTATACAGGCAAAGAGAAACGACACATCCCTTTTGTTTGTGATGATGTATATAAAAAGACATGGAACCTTGAATGGAGAAGACAAAATCCTAAGCAGAAGCAAGCCCCTGAGGCGAAGACGTCCGGGAGGGGCTGAGCCATGGTAGACCGCAGAGCCAGCAGTAGAGTGGAGAGCGAATCAGTGTCACAGAAGGTCAGGAGAGGGACAAAGACAGTAAAGCGACCATCTCGCCTGGTGGCGTGACCACACGGAAGCCGTGATGGTCCTGAGGCCCATTAACTGACACCAAGACCAGATCGCAGCGTAGATGTCGGCTCCCCAATCTCTGCATGAGAAGTGCATTAACTGCAGAGCAGAAGGGAAGTGAATACTCTCGAAGAGAAAGTACAGTTTAGAGGGGCTAACAGTGATATGGAGGCTGGGAAAGTCACAAGGGTTACAGGAGCCGGAAAACCAAAAAGGGCAAATGTTGCATCAAGGGCCTGTTAACGCAATCATATCAGCAGGTCAGAGAGCTTTGGAGAGCCTTGATAAATCAAGAGACACTCAAGGCGTGAGAAGCCACAACGGTTACGGGAGCCTGGTAAACCCAAAAGGGCAGACGCCCTACCAAGGCCCTGCTAAAACAAGCTTGACAGAGGCCAAAGGACTTTGGGGAGTCCTGGCAACAAGAAACATAGTGAACAGAACTGGGAGGAGAGATAACCTGAAGGGTTCCAGTGTTTAAAAACAAGACAAGGATACTGTCAAACACCAAGTAAGAAATGGTGGAATTATGTTAAGAGAACCTTGTCTTTCCTGAGAAAAGGAAACCGTATGGAATATATGTGAAGACTTAAAAGTTGGCATACAGAACCTGCAGAGAGGCTGAGTTCTGTACTGCGAGAAACTGATGAACTTTGGGGAAAGTAGGATAAACTCGACAAAGGTACAAATCTCTAAAAGTAGGTCAGCAGATTGAGTAACTGTTGCTCAGATCTGTACCTGATCTGCATGCCACTGTACCTGATTGTGTGACTGGCTTGGCCCCTTTCTTTTTAGGATGAAACAATTCATACCTGCTTTATGAACATACATTTCAATTAAGACTTCTCTTATATTTTGAAAGGTTGCTTTATCATGTGACTTGTTGCTTCGAAAGCCAGATTTATTGAACAGTGTACTAGTTTGCCCTTGAATAACAACTTTGCATAGAGCATTATGCTGGTTTAATGATGAAGATTCTAGAGAAGAGGAGTGGACTGGAGAGTGAAATGCAAAATCTACATTTTCAGGATTAGATGTATACCTGGCATCCACTAAGTCGTTGCCATGGAAAATATTCTCAAAAGCTTTATGCATTTTAGAAGGGACAAATCTGCAAAGGGATTTCCTATCCATTATCTGGTCAAGAGGCAGATTACAGCCACCTTAAATTAGGAGGCAATGGCAATTCAGTGCTTGCCTGGTTTGTCTTGGATCATTCCAGAAGGTAGGGTGGGGGTGATTAAGTCCATATACATTCAGAATAGCAGTGTGTGCATTGTCAATAGAGCATTCTACTGACACCCATCTTCCTTGTGTGTCTGTTCTTGTGTCATGAATCTGAACAGGCGGTTTCTTCTGGAATAGAATGGCAACCCACCCTTTTCAACCAACTGTCATGAGTGTAACACCCATTGTCCTTTAAATCTAGTAATTTCTTTATCCGCGAGGTGTGAAGAGGGTATTATGCTATTCTGATTTCCTCTGGTGGGATATGATCTTCTGTGTTTTGATTGTGAACCTTAGACCTCTCACATTTCAAGTGATTAAATGAGCATTTACCCCATTTATTTATGGACGATTATTTGGGGAGTGGATCTATAGAGTGGGAGGTCGAATAGAGGCCTTTTCACTACATCCAAGAGAGGAGATGTAATACCAACAATAATAAAGTGGCTGGGTGTCTGACTAGGCATGTCAGTGCATATCAATACAACACAGTATGCAATTCGATATAACTAAGCATGAAAGAGAGACTGAAGAGGTAGATGAATTTGTAAACCTTGTATAGCTTCAACTATACACATCAAGGGAAAGACCTCACAATGGTTAGCTAATCTACTGATCCTTAGAGGTAAATGGACATCAACATTAATGAAAAAATGATCTCAGCGTAACCAAGACCATACTCAGCCTCAAGAGGCGATTGGAGGGGGAGCTGACAGAATGAAGATGACCAGCGCCACCGACTCCATTCCCTTCTATAAATGGATTATAACGTCCTTCATATAAACAAAAAGCCAAGTGCTGATATACACCATGAACATTTAATTAGCTCAATGTCAAAGTTATGTAGCATCCCTCGCTTCCAATGGGAGGTTTGACTTCAGCAGTGATTTGGATTTTATCTCTTTCTTCTCTAGCTCCTCGGAGAGCAGTGGCTGTGTATAAATATCTTGATCCTCACAGCCAAACCTCTCTTGAATTTGAAGAAAGAGAGTCTGCTGGCCACCTCTGAGTTAGAGGGTCTGACAAACGTATACTTCTGTGTAGAGGAGGTTATCCTCTTTGGTGATGAGGGAAGGCCAGCGTCCTTCCCTCATCACCAAAAATGAGGGAAGGACGCTGATGAGAGAGTCTGACATTGATTCTGAGAATCCTGCCAGGTTAGGTGGTTGCCGAAGGATTATGATATACCGTTTTGGGTCATAACCATTATTCAAGCCAGAGCTAGAAGGCAATAGCAGAAATCTCTGCATCATAGTTCCTGGCAAAAGCTCAGAAAATGCTTCATTTTAATCATGGTGTGTTATGAGAATCCTTGCAAAATGTAAATTGGATGCCCCTCGTATCTAATTTTGGCATCCTTTTTCTTGTAGGCATCTGAACAAGCTAGGAGTATCGCAAGAGGCAGGCACATAGTGGTCTGGGTCTTCTTTTGCGGGCGTTTCCTTCTGACCCTACCCAATGTGCTCTGTGGATCTCAAGTGGCGGCAAGAAACTGACTTGTAAGGCAGATGGGAGACATTTGATTGTCCAGTTTTCGAGATCCGTTCCTTTGACGTTTTCAAGGACTCTAAATATTTTGATGTTACAGCATCTGTTTCTGTCTTCTAATTTGATCACTGTGGCTTCTAGTTCAGAGAGCCTGCCCTGGAGATGCTCCTAGCCTTCCATTCTATCCTCCAAAGCAGAGACATCTCCTACATATGCATCAGGCACCCCATGAATTGGTGCATGTCTATGTGGATCAAATTCATTTCGTCCTGTACTTCTTGGGTGCTACAATCCACCCAGGTCACAGTATTTTGAATGAGAACCACTTCTGCTATGTCATTATGAACATCCATCATGCTTATATGGGAAGATGATTGATGTTTTATCTGTTTTTGGGGAGCTTCTTTTCCCATCTTGGAACTGCATTCCTTGTCTTGAGGACTTAGTTATATTATCTGCTGACCTTCGTGTAGTTCCAGTACTTCTGTGTAAAAATTTGCTTAGCTGTGTAGTGAATGCTGTGATGTTATCACTCCCTCTCCACGGAAGTTCGCTACCCATGTGGCCAGTGAAGGGTAACCACTACTTGATCCTGACCCTCGGAGTGGCTGCCTGACGGAGGATCAAATGGGTGAGACAACCTTCATGGGAGGGAGGGAGACTCACTGGCAGGAACCTGGTACCCCCCTTTTTTCAGGCTCTGACACTCACTCTTTAAATCCCACAACCAGTATTGCATATTGCACATTGAACCTGTTCCCCAACGCAGTACTGACTATGAGGCTTTCTTCCATTCTACTTATGGAAAGACTGAGACAAGAAAGATTGTGGGAGTATTGCAGAGCACTGAAGTAGCAACACGCTCTAGTCGTTGGAAGTATCCGATACGTGCCGGGACATTCAAAATCCCGGCATAGCAAAGAAGATGGAGATTGATGGCAGCAGATACACTTTACCCAACGCTGATCGTGAATGAAGCAGATGACAGTCGGAGAAGGGAGAAGGCCAGTGGCTGTCAGCACCATCATAAAAGGCTGCAATTAAGGTACGCCGTCCAAGAACCGGCAGCAGGAGACACTATGAGAAGGAGGCCATGGAGAAGCAGGAACCGAACAGCAAGATGACGCTCCCCGGCTAAGGAAGTGAGAACTGCAGAGAACGCCAAAGCAACTACAAGAGACCGGTGAGCCTAAGCAAGGGAAGTGGGATAACGGGGCATTTCGTAGAGTAGACCGCCCAGCACAGAAGCGGTGTGAAAGCGAACCCAAGCAAGTGAACAGGAACTGTGATGAATCCAGTGGAGTCATCACTGACACCCCGGCAGTGACTTCCTCCCATATGGCCAGGGGACGGCAGTCACTACCGGATCCTGACCCTGGGGGCGGATATATGTGGGTGGATCACATGGAAAGAAACAACCACCGGGGTGAGGTGATGACTCCATCAGACGAGATGCAATATTCCCCCCTTTCCCCTGAGGAAGACACTATAATACCCAAGTCCTTAATGGTTTGTCACCTAACAGTTCCACCCGATAGGAAAAGTCAAAAAAGCTTTCTTTGATATCCCTCTATTCAAGCCCCACAACTCATACATACCATCTCCTGGTTTTGATGTGTCTTTATGTGACATTTTTGAACAAAGATATCCAAGAAATCCAACACCATCTATGGACTCCCATAGACCAAGAGAAGCTAGAAACCTAATGTGCAGGTGTTGGGAAGGAGAGAGGGTCTTCACACCCCCATAGGTGATACCGAACAAGAACTAGATGCTAATAGAGCATATCCAGGGAGCAGGGGGCCTCAGAGTACACATATGGGGGGGGTGCGCAATTATCTTAGTGCATGTATTACAAGCTGTATGGTAGATGCAGGGGTGAAGGCCATTTTGGCAAATGGCAGCCATCATAGAAGTTAGGCCCAAGCGCGTTAAACAATATTTTGTATGTTAGTATTAGGTCCCTTGCATGAGCGCGAACCCCACCCCACCCTGGCCAGGTCTGAGGGATCCACAACTTCCTTCATTGTTCAGAAAGTTACAGGCCCTCGCGCTCTGGGAAGAATGCGCCCTGCAAAGTCATGAGAAGGGAGCTGAGGGCCTCTTGGCAGTACCATCCCGTGGAGAAGGTAGCAAGGTCCTCCTGCCCCCAACGATCCCCACATGAGAAAAACAGCTTTGCTATACTTTCATCCCATGACCCCCGCATGCCACAGCTCCATCCAAACCCAGACCACCGACCATAAAACTTTTACACCCCTCGATCGATCACTAAGATCAGAAGGCAAGTTTATCGCACCTTCAGGAATGGGTCACATGATTTGTGCAGCGAGATGCAGGGTGGCATCAGAATTATAGCCTAAAACTAAGGTGGAGAACCTTGGGGGTTGCTGACTTGTCTTGGAGCAAGTGAAGTGTGTATGGGTTATTGTGACCTCGGCTCTCCCCCGAGCCCATCCTGTATCTGGTGTGCCGCCAATGATCTCTGCCTTAATGCCAGTAAGACTGAGGTTCTCCTCATCGGCACACCCTCCTTTTCTGTCACTCTCTGGCCAGCCTCTCTTGGCCCTCTTCCTGCTCCCACCTGTGAGGCAAAAAACCTCTGGGTCATCTTCGACTCCACACTCTCCTTCTCTCCTCACATCTCCAACGTCTCTAAGAAGTCACACTACCAGCTGCACCTCCTCAGAGGTATTTTCCCTTTCCTCTCCTTCCCTCAGAAGCTCACTGTATCCAGAGCTCTGGTTCTCTCTAGGCTGGACTATTGCAACAGTCTCTTTCTAAATCTGCCTGCTTCTGCTCTCCGCTCTCTGCAATTCATCCAGAACAGGACTGCAAGACTTGTCCTTGGCCTCAAGCCCAGGGATCGTATCTCTCCAGGACTGAAATCTCTTCACTGGCTCCCAGTGGCTGCGAGGATTAAGTACAAAACCCTCTGCATTGTCCACAAGGCCTTCTGGGACTTGGGGCCTCAATACCTTCATCTCTCAATTCCTATATATCTCCTTTCTCAAACTCTTCGCTCATTCGCCTCCAACTCCCTCAGGGTCCGTTGATTCTCCAAGCAGCGAGTTGGTGGGATATCTCTTTCTTCAGCTGGGGCCTCCCTCTGGAAAAGCCTCCCTGCCTCCCTGGCACTTGAGGAGAATCATCTCCAGTTCCGGAAGCACCTCAAAACCTTTCTCTTTGCTTCTGCTTTTTCTCCTCCTCTCCCTTGCTGACTTCCTGGCTGAAACTACACTGGTTTCCTGGACACCCTCTGAACTAGGTGCCCAGGTCCCCTGCGAGTCACACACCTGCACTGCCTTCCTGGCAAGCCCTGCACTTGGGGACTTTTTTCTGTATCCCTACAGTCCCACTACCAGCACTCGACACCTGATACCTGCACTTACCCCTGCACTTGCCACCTGCTTGCCTTACTTTTACTTATTGTTATTTATTCTATATTCCCATGTACTGCACTGTCCCCTCACCTTCCCCCCCACACTTCCCCCTTCCCCCTTCCCTTGCACTTGCGTGATCTGAATGACACCTGGACTAGTAGGATCGTTGGCTGTCTTCCCTCTGTTCCCCCTCCCTTGCCTCGTCGCGCCTTGAAACACTTGTGCATAGGCGCGTTATAAATGCCATATCATATCATATCTGCCAGGTGCATTGTTACAATCAGAAGAATAACATTGGGCCTCATTACGGGTCCGGCAGTAACCCTGCCGGTGCTACCGGCAGGTTGCTGCCAGACCCATAATAAATTACCGGCTACTAACCTCCCGGTGCCCAGGGCTCATTACGAATCCGGCGGCCGGGAAGTCAGGCACTGGTATATTTGTTAATCCCCAATCCCATAGAGTTTTATGGGACTCTATGGGATTGGGGACACAGGAGCACCGGCACCATTAGCAACGGTGCCGGTGTTCCTGTGAAGAGTCTGCCTACAGTGGCCGCTGCCCTCGGCAGGGTCAGGCCTATCAAGCACAGTGGCCACGACAGGCAGACTCGTAGTTTGCCGGTCTGAAACAAGGGTGCCAGTGAGCTTACCGGCGCCCTTGTTTCCAGACTGGCAAACTTATAATGAGACCCACTGTGTGTCAGAGTAGTTAATTAATTGTTAGGTCAGCTCACCGCGGATGACGTGCCCAGCAGCACCCACATGAACAAAGATGGACAGATGAAGATTAACCAATGGCCTGGCATCCGATATGGAGCAGGCCCTACATCCATAGGCCTCTGACAATCCATATTGTAGAATTTTACTATATATGTTGACTTCACTAGTAAGGCTGTTTGTGTTTATAATGTACCACATATGCCAACGGACCTCAGAACGTTTCACGGCAGCAGAGTTCTTTACTGATGCATCCCTATTTTTGTAGAAATAAAAACTTGTTATCCTTGCAGGAGTGTCTTGGGCCTTTTTCCCAAGAGGGCTGTATTTTTTCTTGTGTGAGCGTACATGGGCATACCATCACAGGCTAGTTGTTTTTCTGGACCTAAAGTGCGTAGGATATTTTAAAATGGCATCCGCACTATAGCAACAGCTGGCAATGCAGGAGAGAACTGTGCAAGAGAAAGCAGTGCAAAAGAAGACATCCAAAGCCCTGCGGTGGCTCGCAAATGCGAGGCACTCATGGCGAGAATGGTGAAGAGACCCAGCGGAGCTCCTGGAGGACTGTGGAAGCATTGAGAGCCGCAGCGCAGCTCCTGGAGGTATAATCATGCCAGGAGACAGCGTTCTCCGGTCCAGGCCACGGAGGAAAGCCAGCGAGTGATTGCAGAGCTGCAGGAAACGCTGGGACAATGTCTGCGCCATGTAAGAAGCCGACCCAATGAGGGAGCTTCATCGCAGAGGCATGTCAAAAGTCGGGGATGCTGTGAACGACCAGTGAGTTTGGCCAAAGATGTTGGGGACCCCAGGGCATATCGACAAGCATGCAACTGAGTGACTGAATGGTATGAGTTTGCTAATATGGATAATGCTCAAATATAGGTTGAATGCCGACAAAACCCAATAACAATTCAATACCCAATAAGAATACTATTTGAATACAGACAAGACAAAGTGCAGCCACAAACCCCAAACAAGTACAGATGCGTGAGATGCCAGTGTGGTTAAATATAGCGAACACCTCAGGGTATATGCTACTGTCGTATAGTGAAAAGAACAGTGAACCAAAAAAAAGCCCTGGTAGAGGAGTATACCAGCCAGCTGACATTGGGGGAAGATATGCTTGGGGGAAGAGCTGAACGCTCTCAGGCCTGCGGGCGAACAGCGCTATATAAAAATAAATATAGCTAGAGATAGATAGATAGATAGATAGATAGATAGATAGATAGATAGATAGATAGATAGATAGATAGATAGATAGATAGATAGATAGATAGATAGATAGATTTACGCTCACCTGGTATCCACAGGGACGCCACCCAGCCGGGTTACTCGCTGGTATGCTTCTCAGCTTTGCCCTGATGTGGTTTGCGGGGAAGGTTCTGCCTTGTGGTTGAATTAGGCGTGCATAATCATATTCGGAGAAGAAAAGGGCCCACCGTAATTGGCGCGAGGACTGGGCCTTGGCTGTTTTGAGATATTGCAGGTATCAGTGGTCTGTGATGACTGTAATGGTGTGTCTGGCCCCCAGAAGGTAGTGCCTCCAGGCTTTAAAGGCGGATTTGATAGCCAGGAGTTCCTTGTCCGTGATGGCATAATTAATCTCTGGAGGTGAGAACTTTTTCCACCAGAAGGCCACAGGATGTAGCTGGCCGGTTTCTGGGTCTCTCTGTGAAAGGACAGCCCCCATTGCGAGACTGGACACATTAGTTTCAAGGACATGAGGGAGGTCTGGACGAGGATGTTGCAGGATTGGAGCAGAGGTAAACCTTTGTTTAAGTTCATGAAAGGCTTCTTCTGCTTCTTCGGTCCAAGCAAACTTTTTATTGTTTTTTCATAATAGTACTGTGATTGGGTGCACAACCTGAGAGAAGTCAGGGATGAACCGGCGGTAGAGGTTCGCAAAGCCCAGCATGCTTTGTACCCCTTTCAGAGACGTCAGTGAAGGCCATTTCAGAATAGCATCTACCTTGTGCACGTCCATTCTGATGCCTCCTGGAGTAAGGATAAAACCAAGAATTTCTACTTCGGTGACATGAAAAAAGCATTTTTCAAGCTTTGCAAACAAGCGATGTTGACGGAGCTTGGTGAGGACTGAACGAAAGTGCCTGACATGATCTTGTTCCGAGGCTGAGTGTACTAAAATGTCGTCTATGTACACTAAGGCGCACACATCAATTAACTCCCTTAAGACGTCATTCATGGAATATTGGAATGCCGCAGGAGCGTTGCATAACCCGAAGGGCATGACTTGATATCCAAACAAGCCGTACTTAGTACGGAAGGCAGTTTTCCATTCATCTCCTTTTCTGACTCGGACCAGGTGGTACGCTCCTCGAAGGTCCAATTTGGTATAAATCTGGGCATCTTTAACTTGGTCTAGCATCTCAGGGATAAGTGGCAAGGGGTAGCGGTTCTTCACGGTGATCTGGTTCAATGCGTGGTAGTCAATACAGATTCTCAAGTCTCCTTCCTTTTTCGGTACGAAGAACAAAGGACTGGCTGTGGGGACTTCGAAGGACGGATAAATCCGTTTGCAAGGTACTGGTCTAAATAGGATTTCAAATGAAGGTTTTCTGGTTCTGTGAGAGCATAGATCCTGCCGCAAGGGATTTGTGCACCAGGAACAAGGTCGATCTGACAGTCATAGAGCCTGTGCGGCGGCAATGTATTGGCTTGGTCCTTTCAGAAAACATCCGGGAAATCATGGTATTCACTTGGCAAGGTATTAGTTGCTCCCAGGGTTGATACTGTTGCTCCAGGAGTCATGGGGATACAGACGTCGGGTTTCTCCTCTTGGTAATAGCAGGCAGGGGAGCAGTCACCGGGGAAGGTTGATTTTTGTGCCCACCAGTCTATCAAAGGGTTGTGAGCAACCAACCATGTCATCCCTAGGTGCACTGAGGTGCCTTGATGAGATCGAATGAAATAGACTCCCGATGTCCGACCTGGCACAGCAAGGTTACCCTGGCTGTGCACTGGGTTACTGGTCCGGAAGCGATTTCTGTCCCATCCACGGTGGTTACCTTGTCCATAGTTGGCTTAGAACACAAAGGAAGCCCCATCTCTGCTGCCAGTTCTTGATCAATATAATTTCCAACTGCTCCGCTATTGATGTATGCTTCAACGGCATGCATTCTTGACGACTGTTGGTGGTTAATTAAGATTACTGGTATTGCAAAGTGCGAGGTCAGCAACTCTTTCTTCTCACTCGACAAACTGACCTCCACGTTTGTCGAGCTTGATAGTTTCCCGATTCCTTAGCTTCATCCTTCTCTGTGGCCCTGACTGTTCTTCTTGGGGCTTTTACTGGACAGTCCTTCAGGAAATGTCCTAGTTTCCCACAATACAAACAAAGCTGTTGTCTTCTTTTGTCCCACTCTTGTTTTGTTAATGGAGGCCGCATGGGTTCTACAGCATTTTCAGGTACACGGGGTGTGTTTTCCCTTTGTCGAACATACACGGACCGAGGGTCAGTCTTAGACCGGTCTGCCTTTCGGTCCTGTACGGTGGTCTAGCTGCACAACCAGATTTATGAATTCTGCACAGTCTCTGGGTCGATCAACCACCTGGGCTAAGACGTCCTTTAATTTGCCTCATAAGCCTCGATGGAATAACGTGGTTCTTTTGTTTTCTGGCCACCTAGCTTCGGCAACCAGTCTGTTGAAGGTAGCAATGTACGTTAACAAGTCCTGATCCCCCTGTTGGAGGGACAAGAGTTCATTGTCTACTGCTTGTTCCTGGGTATGGCGAGCAGAAAGTGTTTCCATTTCTCTCTGGAACCCCCCAAAGTCATGTAATAGAGGATTGTCATGGGTTACCAACGGCACCGACCAATCTGCTGCACTACCACTCAGGTATGATAAGACAAAAGCTACCCGAGCTTGGTCGTTCGGAAATGCTCCAGGCCTACAAAGAAAATGAAGGCGGCACTGATTGATGAATGCTGCATACTTCCGTGGCTGTCCTGCCTGTGATTGCAAGTATCTCTTCAGTGTGTTCTTTGGTCACTATTAGGTCTCTCCAGAGGGCATTAGTCTCTTGTCGGGCAGAATGAACCTCAGCACGAAGCTCTCCTAGTAATTGGGCCAATTGGTCCATTTCTGATGTCTCCATGGCGCCCAGGTGGATTTGTTATGGTAGGCTTCGTGTTCTGTTACGCTCACCTGGTATCCACAGGGACGCCACCCAGCCGGGTTATTCGCTGGTATGCTTCTCAGCTTTGCCCTGATGTGGTCTGCGGGGAAGGTTCTGCCTTGTGATTGAATTAGGCGTGCTCTCCATCCTGCCTTCTTTGCAGGGGCGCGTTGTCTTTCATGGGCGAGTGAGGTCCAGTTACTTCACTGACGCCGGCCCGTTTGATATTGTTCAGGTAGGTCTTATTGCTGTTCTTTAGTTTTGTTGCTATCCTGCATGCCTTTCTTTGTTTCAAATGTCTCTTTTTTCTCCCTTAGTTATGCAGAGCTTCAGCGCGACGAACTTGCTTGGTTGAGCCCCGCTGGTAAATGATGGCGTATTAAGAGCGCTATGATGTGGTAAGTAAGCACTATGCGCAGCGCTGCAAAGTCTTGCCTTTGCTAACCTGTGTTTTCCTTCCTTGTAGGTCACGGTGTTCTTCAGCGCGAGTGGAATGTCCGGAGTGGTGCCAGCCGAGAGGCGACCAGCCAGGTAAGCCTTTTGAGCAGTTCGTAATTTGTAAATGTATCTACAGCTTTCTTTAATGTTGCCTCTATCTTCCTCTTTCAGGTCGTTCTGTCCGGGAGGCATGCAGATTCAAGGATGCTGTTCTCAGTAGCTGCAAGTGTTTAATGATGAAGACTGCAGGTAAGATGCTGCTGCTAATGATGTTCCTTTTGTCTCCTTGCAGGTTCTGCTTCTCCGAGGTTCGAGGGAATAGCTGGACACGGTGAGCGTCACTTCGCAAGCTGTAAAGTAACACGAAGCATGTTCTGCAGTCAGGGTGTGGTTTATATAGCCCAGGTAAAGTAGTTCCAGGGAAAGTAGTTCCAGGCCTGCCACACCCAAAACACTAGACCGCATAGCTTGGTTCTTGGGGAACCAAGCTATGTGGATGCCTCCATGTTGGCTGACAATACAATAAAGTAGTTCCCAAGCACATTGTTGTTCATGGTGTATGAACTTGGCACCATAGGCACCAGGACTGGGCCCATGAGGGCTTTTGAAGAGGATGCCAGGCTCTAGAGGCCCGATTCCTGACTCCACCTGGCCAATGGGTTTGCCAGAGGGGGTTTTGGGCGAGGGTCGTGACAGCTAGATAGATAGATAGATAGATAGATAGATAGATAGATAGATAGATAGATAGATAGATAGATAGATAGATAGATAAGATAGATAGATGGCAGAGGAATATACTAGGGGATCTTAAAACTGATGGAAGGATTCTTGGCAGGAGAGTACACCAGGTAATCCACAAAACTTACAAGACATAAAGATTCTGACATTGTGGGTAGATACCTGGCAGGGGAGTATACCAGGGGATCTGAAACGTCCATGAAACAAGTACTGGTAGGCAAGTATACCAGGCACATCAAGTTGTATAAAGCTTCTGACAGTTGTATAAATATTATGATATTGTGGGAAGCGAGTATTCCAGGGGATCAGAAACCCCCATACCAGGATTCCTGGCAAGGAAGTATACCAGGCAATCCACAAAGGCTACCATAGGAATTAAAGTAAGACTATTATGGAATGTATTGTTTGAACAACAACTTTCTGAGTCTAGTACAAAGACATAAAGGAACTGTTGGATAGAGACATTCTTGCCATCCTACCTAGAAATCGAGGGGAAGGGAATCACCCTCTGGATCCAAGGCTCTTTCCTTGGAAAACACATTTGTTGGAGATATCATTATATTTTTGGTTGTGCACACTTTTTGCTAACATCAAGTTAGAGAGATTTCCTTGCATCCTTTTTTATTTTGCTTCTAATTTGGGGGTCAGCTTAAAACATTTTGGACCCAAGGACAGTTTTTAAGTTACTGACTACTTGACACAGACATATCTGTAGTTTTAGTTTTCAAGGTAGGGAAATTTGTCTTTAGAATAAAGCAAGAAAGACATTTTTCCAACCCACTTTTGTTCAATAAAAGTCTGACTTTGACAATACCACAATTTTGTGTCCACCTCCAGTGAAGAGGGGTTGTAGACACCAAGGATAGTTGAGTGAAACAAACATATGTTGAAGAAGACCTGGCAGGCAAGTATACCAGACAACGTGTGGCGAGTCTGTACCCGCACCAAAAAGTGTATGTTGAAAAAGCCCTAGTAGGAGAGTAAACCAGCACTGAGATTGCGAGTCTGGGACCTGCACCCAATTTCAAAGTGTAGGCACAAGGGAAGACTCAAACCCCTTTGGTGCAACTTACTGTGAGAGCCCTGGCAAGAGAGTAATACCAGGCACGGGAGAAGTGTGAGAACACAAGGGGAAACTCATACCCCTTTGGTGCAGATATACAAAGAATCCCTTGAATGAGAGTTTAGCAGGCATAGGAGAACGGTGAACAGCAGAAAATGAAAGGTGTGAAAGCTTGGCAAGACAGTAAACCAGGCAATGTGAATGTACTGTAATAGTTAGGAAGAGGGAGAGTGACCTCTCAAGATTGTGAAAACTCTAGGGGAAGGGAAGCATCCCCCTGAGCAAGAAATGTGAGTAGATTGTGTAATCAAGGAGTGACAAAGAATCCCTTGAGTTTGTGGAATCTACGGGAAGGGAGCCATACCCCTGAGTTTGGAGAACTATATAATTCAAAGACTGAGAAACTCAGAGGCAAGGATCCCCCCTCCTGAGATTTGTGGAACTTTGATTATTTTGTTTCTTTTTGCACCCTTTTTGGAACTTTGAGCTGGAACTGTGAAAAGAACCACCTTCAACCAGTTGAGAGACTATACCCCTTTTTCACATTATCTTAGGTTAGAATGTAAGGGCCAGGTTAGGATTTCAGACACAGGACGAAGAACCGTTTTGCTTTTGGACGTTCTGACATTGACATCCTCTATTTCGTGGAGGCAGGGAAACCCTCTCATAGCGATAGGGCGAGAAAGGTATTTCTCCAACCCTCTTTTCTGTCAATAAAGGTTTATAGCAATGTACACAATGCCCTTGTGTCTTAGTCTTACTCCTGATTCCTCACAGCTGCCATGAACAGATTACTTTACATAGCTTTGTGAGGTTGAAAGGAGTAGTGGCAATATGTTGTGCTGTGTTGTTGATCGGTTAAGAGAAAGGCCTGACCTAAGATGGCCACCACCATGACAAGGCCGTAAAGGACATAGAAGAGGGATTCATACTGAAGCCCCCCTGGTAACAGGGCTGTACAAAGGCCCCCGACTTCTTAGCCATTGCTTGTGTTGTCATCGCTCTCACCTGGGGGGTGGCGGGGAGTTTGGGGGAACTCGTTACTTGCTGACCTCCCCCTCTCTTAAAGTTGGCAGGGTGTGATTCTTTGACCCCTTTGTAGCACCCTCCCCCCTGTCACTCAGTGACCCTCTTGTCTCCTCTGTTCTTTCTAGGATTTCGTAAAACATCTGCCCAGCTCTGAATTATCCTCTTTATTCAGGGGTCTGCAACCTGTGGCTCTCCAGCTATTTTTGATTAATATTCCCATGGTTCCTAAACAATGGTCATGCAGGCTAGGGATAATGGAAGTTGTAGTCCAAAATATCGGCAGAGCCAAACGTTGAAGGCCCTTGTATTAGTTTGTAGACTACTAAAAATGAATACCTGAATCAACCATGGGTACTACTATTTTTAATGATCTCAGCAATGATAAAAAAAAATTCACCAGAACATTGTGGAAGCAGTCTTACAGAGTTAATCTGGGGACAAACTCTAATAAGGATGCCTGCTTCCGTGGCAAGTCGGAGTCATGTAAAGCTGTGGGGGATTGTAACAAACCAAGGTGTATGGGCCACATAGTGGTGCCAACATTACCGTCCAAGGTTACAAAATATTTCATTTAAAGGCAAACATTGCCACTGGACTTAAGAAAATGTGCCTGCCGCCTCTGTCACTCTCTGTGGAGGCCTGCATGTGGGGGGCAACACAGGCACATCTGCAGCATTCATACATGCCAACCCTCCCGATTTAGGTGTGAGGCTCTTGTGAGGAGGCGTCTCGCGAGACGTGTCACCAGCCGTAGTCTCCCAAGCCACAAGTGGTCATGCGTGAATCCCACGTGTGCTGGAACGGACTCAGAGCGCAGCCAGTGCCGCAAGCGGATGCAACCCTGCACTCCTCGAGCCTCCAAGGCTTAGGCTGCAATCAAAATGACAATTTAAATGGACATCAATCCTGGACTATATTGAATATGTGAGGCAGTGAAGCATATGGCCACTGTACACAGTTGATTTGTGATATGGTGATTAAAGAAGTCACTTACAATACCGTGTGGAGTATTATATAATTCATAACATAATTGGCAATGATGAACAAGGAAATAACCCACCATCTCCACGATGCAAGATGCAACGCATCCTCCAGAATTTCTGTAGCCCCCAGGTAGGCCTGTGATTCCATGGCCACAATGGAAACTGTGAAATTTGAGTTGGAAAACCTGGTAAAGGTTTTTTGCAAGAAGCCTGTTTATTAAATAATATGGGTTTGATAAATGCCTCACTATCCCTAACCTAATGAGGATTTCCCTACCTATCAAAATAACTAAAGGAAAAACACTCTAACAAAAGGAATCTGTCCCTCACACTTGTACATACATCAAACTCATAAAGGTAACCAATGGCAATTCAAATATAACAGAAATAACAGTTATATTCAATTCAATTCCAATATCTGTGTATTCTTGTAACCTGTGTCAGATCCCCTTCCCCAGATTCAAAGCAGGAATTTCAATCAAAGGTTCAGATAAGAAATTTCCATTTTGCAACAAAGTTCTTCTTGCTTCAAAGAGTTTTTCACTTGGTTTTTAACCAACAGTTGAAATAGACAACACGTCTTTATCTCTTCAAGTGTAGCCAAATGTTCTTAGTAAGAAACAAATACTTTCACAATTCTTCTGTGTCAACAACAATGTTTTGTCAGGATGATTTGTGTAGGAACCGCTTTTTTAGCTTTCCCTGTATTTTCGCCGTTCTGATGGCCTTTTGCCAACCAAACAAAGTGAGAAAACCTAATTTCCTTGAAATAGACTGCATGTCCCAGAATCCCTCAGGGACTGTGAAGAAGAAGAGGGATGACGAGGCATACAGAGGTAAAGGAGAGGCAGACAGGCCTAACAGCCTTTTCCAGGGTCAGGCAAATAACACTAAGGGCCTGCACCGGAAGCCAATTGCCCCACATAAGAGGCATAAAAGGCTGCAGGAGGAAGGAGCAGGAGAAAGAAGCTGGAGCAGGAGCTGGAAGGTCAGCAGTAGTAGCAGCAGAAGAAGAAGCAGACCAGGAGACTGGCAGCTCACTAGAAAATGTGATCACATAAGGGACGCAGGGATGAGAGAAGAGCAAATATCACCTGTAGGTTCTGAGTTGGTCCTGTGCTCACAAACCCTCTTTGGCTGTGGCTGCATTGGAAGGGACTGGGAGAAGTCAACGGTCTTTCCAGGTGCACCCTGCTGTGAATGCAGAGCTGAAGTTGTGCATCTACCCGAGGCCCATGTGCGGTAGCAAGCCGAGGGAACCAGGAGAAAAGGAGACTCTCTGTGGTCGAGGCCAGATCTGACACACCCGTACTGCAGAGGGGTGTGGGTCCCAAGAGTGCCTGCAGCAGTAGAAGCAGAAATAAAGTCAGGAAGTGGAAGCAGCCCGCAACCGCTGTGACTTTGGAGCTGGTGAGTGACTGCATGTTGCGTCTACCAGAACTCAGAGAGTCGGCAACCACATTTCTTAAGGATGAATGCGTGGTGGCATCAGTGGGTGATTTAAGAAGCAGATAATTCTTAGAAATTAACTGAATGGCCTAAAAGGGATGGCCCACTGAAAGAACCATTCCGGGAGGATTGAGCCTGTGCTGAAAAGTAATGTGCAAGAATTTGAGGAAAATTGGAATGGATACACTTAGGTTAGAAGTAAGTAAAAGATTACACTGGTCGGATAGCTGCACAACTGTGGAAGTTGAGACTGACCCCTATGTTTACGTTTTGTCTGAGACACCTAACATATGTTTCTTAGCCTATTTTGCAATAACGTTGTAAATAATCCAGATAAGGTGTATGTGACCAGGCGATCTTATGCTAAACTGGTACCTTCAAAGTCACCTACAGCTAGGGGAGGAGGCGCAGCAATCATTTCCAAAACCTCGTTAGACTTCAGATCAGTCTCCTCAGTGTCACGCACATCCTGCGAGCTACTTACAGCCAAGCCGCAAACCTCCCCCACAAGCACGATCACATTTCATCTCATATATAGACCCCCAGACCCTCCCGGGGTCTTTGAAGAAGACATCACATCCCTCAATGCTGAAAACTCCAAGCTATCAGCACAAATTATTAACCTCAGTGATTTCAACCTTGGCTATCGCGACCCCAATGACGCACCTGCTGCATCCTTAGCGAACGCCCTAACAGAACATGGCTTTGCACAACTCAATGTCCTTCCCACCCACCAGAAGGGCAGAATCATCGTTTGGGTAGCAACCTACAATTGCAACACAATCTGTAAGGACCCCCAACCCCTAGCTTGGACGGACCACCACCTCATCCCTCTTGAGATCAACACTGATCATGTGGTACCTAAAAAGTGCACCTTGGCACCAGCCTGCCCTACTAGAAACAAACGCAATAACACAGCTGAGGCCCTACTACCCCTAGTCCTACCCACCCTCAATGCACTCCCAGACAATGCTGATTTAAACCTATTAATCGACACCTTCAATGACTCCATCGCCAAGGCGATGGATACCATTGCCCCACTGAAATTACCTAAAGACAAACCAAAAGCTCACGTGAACTCTTGGTACACCCCTGAACTCAAATTACTTTGAAAAAAAAAAGCCAAGGCACAACTCACATGGAAAACTAAGCCTTCTGCTGAAAATAAATCAAACCTTACGAATATATCTTTGCGATATAAGAGTGAGATAATTTGCACCAAAAAAGAAGCTTACGACATCAGGATTGATCAGGCAGGATCCTCCACCAAAGAATTATTTAAAATTCGAAAAGAACTAGAAAATCCCAATCCACCCTCAGACACCTGCTTGAAAGACAAACCTTGGTGCACCAGCATCCAAGACGCCCTTAACAACAAAATCACAGGACTCTGACGCACCTACGCCCACTGACACCAAATTCGGCTTCACCTTCAAGCAAGTAACCACGGTAGAAGTTCAAAAAATCATCACCTCCTTAAAACCCTCGAACTGCAAAGGGGACAGCTGTCCCGCCCAGATCATAACAGACGCAGCTAGAGATCTATCTCCCTTCATCACTAAACTTATTAACCTATCATTAATCAATAACTCAGTCTCCAGCAACCTAAAACAATCATGGGTTATCCCACTCTTGAAAAAACAATCTCTAGACCCTGCCATACCCACCTATAGACCCATCACCACAGTCCCTTTCCTACTAAAAATCCTAGACAGAGTCGCCTACATCCAAATTCAGGACTATCTGGAATCCAACCAACTGCTAGGAATACGTCAATCTGGCTTTAGACCTCAGCATGGCACAGAAACTGCCCTTGTTGATCTCAAAAGTCAGATTGATTAAATCAAAGACAAAGGCAACACCGCAATCCTACTCCTCTTAGGCCTCTCAGCGGCCTTCGACCTGGTCGACCACAAAATCCTATGCAGCCATCTAGCATCCGCAGCTCACTTCTCCTTTGCTACCGTCACCTGGATACAATCCTTTCTGGCAAACAGAACCATGCGGGTCTTCTCCACAACTGCTGCAGCTGGCCCCATCCCCATCTCTTGCGGGGTCCCACAAGGCTCCTGCGTCTCCCCCACTTTGTATAACATATTTACAAAGCCACTATTTGACCAACTGGACCGTCTGGGTGTCACCTACACAAATTACGCTGATGACACCCAGATCCTCCTCACTATCTCTGGCAACTACCATGAAGACGTCACCCGGATTAACGAAATATTTTCCATCATTCAGGCTTGGATGGCCTCTCATGGCCTCTGCCTGAACGATGAGAAGACGGAGCTCCTCCTTGTTGGCTCTCCTAGTAACCAGTGTAAACCTAACCCTAATTACACAACATCACCATCGATGGTCACACCTTCCCTATAGCCAAAATCGTGAAAACTCTTGGCTTTCACCTTGATGCCAACTCTAACCTCTCCAAACAAACCAACATGATCGCCTCAGCATCCGCCTACACCGGCAAGCTTATCAGGGCCAGTAGACCCTTCCTATCTCCTAACAGCTGCCTCACTCTTGCTAGAGCCCTCATACAGTCCAAACTGGACTATTGCAATAGCCTATACCTAGGTGTTAACCAGTCGATAATTAACAAACTGCAGGTACTTCAAAACAACTCTCTACGAGCAGCACTCAACATCCCTAGGCGAGAGCACATCTCTAGGAAATCATGCAAATGGCTCTCCATACGACAAAACATTGACTTGAAAACCATTTGCCTCACATACAAGGCTCTGAATCATCTAGCCCCACCCTATATCACCAACAAATTCACCATGAAACCCTCCGTTAGAACCACTAGATCCTCCAACACCTTATGCCTGACAGTGCCCAGATTCTCCTTAAAAAGAGCTGGAGGGGCCAGCTTCACAGTACTTGCCTCCCTCCTCTGGACCACACTTCCACTCAACATTAAAGCCATTGAATCCTTTCAGATCTTCAGGAAACATGTTATCGGCTGGCTCCTGAACAAAGAGTAGCCCATAGACTTGTGATTCTCCTCCTTCTGCTTAAATATGTCTGTGAACTTTGCTAACTGTTGCTGTATTTGTAATCGTTGTACCCTGAGATATGGGTGCACACCCCTCAACTGCTTAACCATGACTGTATATTCTGTAACTGTACACTGTAACTGTATAAACTATAATATGTAGCCATTTTCTTAAGCGCCCTCTACCTACGGGTCTGGAGCACTATACAAATAAACAAACAAACAAACAAACCTATGGTGCCGTGATATCACCAAGATTTGCTTGTGGTCACCCTGTGCTCAAAAAGCCATGTGCAGTGACTGCGTTTTATATAACTTGAGATAATTACCATACTAGCCAACTTTTATAGGGCACTTCCGCTTTACTACAGTACACTGACATCTCTCTTTAGGTCGTTTGCACCTTTAGTTTACTGCTAATACATTGCTAGTTTCCTACCAATTTGAAGTCATGCCACGCTTGTTAAGGTTCATTATGTTCCCTTTCTGTATTGTACCCTATGATCTGCTGTGTACAGGCTCACACTTTCTGACCTACCAGAATGGTCTTCTCAGATTAGCGTGTCCCCGACATTACTCTATGCCCTGCCCTACTCCTTTCCTACCCCTCACAACTCCTTTCCCTCCCCATCATGACCAGGCCAATATCCCCATTGACTCTACGAGTGGCCATAAACTTAAAACTAACACCACTCCAATCACTCTCACCTTTAAAACATCGGCCAAAAAGGATCTCCTATCCTGTTCAAGGTGAAATTAGATGCAGCACACTCGGGTCAGGGACCCACGCCATCCTATCCCATTTAGACCTAGATCATACTAAACTTAAGCAGCCTAAACTGATCCCTTTACAGGGCAGCACTAGAACCCAACGACTCAGGTCACGGACCATAAGCTGTTCTGGTAATAATGCCCCTGCCCCAACCACCACCATATATAATAAAACTATATCTGATCACCGATCCAAATCACCAAAAACGAATACCATAACCACTATCAAACAACATGCCACACCACACAATGTTGCTAGTTCACATTTAACGCCAATAGCCCAGACTCCACCTCCCACACAGCTGAAAGCAGCTCTTATCAACGCACGCTCTATAGGAGCACATGCTGCATAAATACACGATTATATTATTGATCAACAATTAGACATGCTCATAGTGACAGAAACTTGGCACCACCAAGCTTCTGGACCAATACTTATGATTGCCATCCCTCCGGATTACACTATCCTCAGGACTGACAGAACTAAGACAGTAGGTGGGGGAGGAGCCATTATTGCTAAAACCCACCTCAAATTAAGAGCCTGCCCCATTGAAAATCCAGAGGGGTATGAAATTCTACTACCAAACCTTGCTGCCAACCACAAAACTACTATCAACATAGTAGCTATATACAGAGTGCCCAATATTAAATCACAGCCCGAGATAGACATATCCCTACTATTAACTCCACTTCAAATCTAAGACAAAATGCATCATTCTTGGCAACCTGAATCTTGGTTTCAACGATAGCCAAGATTACAAAGCAGAAGCCCTCCATAATGCTCTTAAAGACATGTTATTTACACAAATTGTGAATGCGCCTATCCATACTAAAGGTAGGACGCTGGATTGGATATTATCCCTCAACACCAGAGTATCCATAGAATCAATCAATCCCTTACTCTGGACTGACCACCATAGTGTTAACTTCTCTATCATGTGCAATTAACCTTGCCTACCTAAGTCCACCACGCTAGATTCCTATGTAACTAGGAATATTCGCAAACTCTCAGCTGAGAACCATAACCTAATTTTAAAGAATACCCTCACAGATAAGATGATCATCAATGATAACCAGTGTTCCCTTGCAGACATTTACCATAACTGCCTCATCAACACGATAGATACTGTAGCACCCTGTGTCACTAAAACTAGACAAACAGACAAAAAATCCTCTTTTTGCTTTAATGATGAACTAGTATCACTTAGGCGAATCAAACGTTCGCTTGAACACCACCACAACAAATCCCGTACTCTCGAGGCCGCTGACGCCTTAAACACCGCTAACAAAATCCACAAAGCAGCCATCATTCCACACAAAGCAGATGCGCTCAATACCAGGATCAGCAATTCATCCTCAGATTCAAAAGAACTGTTCTCCATCCTTAGAGAGTTGGAAACCCCTATCCCGATCGCCAACCCTGTTCAATCGAGCAAAGAATGGTGCACCACTATTCAAGATGCTCTCGCTGCCAAAATAGAATTGCTACAAAACAAAATCATCATCAAAAGAAAAGTACTAGCTGAAAAACACACCATCTCCAATACAACCACTAGACCCAAAGTATGCAACCCTCCAGCATTCCATTTCTCTTCAGTTTCCCAAGAAGTAGTGCTCAACGCCATAACTAAACTAAAAGCCTCTAATTGCAAAGAGGACAACTTCCCAGCCCACCCAGTTAAACTATGTGCCCCTACCCTTACTCCTATTATCACTAACTTTGTTAATGCCTCTTTCAATTCCAATTGTCCAAGCCGGTATCAAAGAAGCCAGGGTCACACCATTATTAAAAAACCCTTGCTGGATCCCTTAGTACCCACTAATTACTGGCCCATAACTACGGTCCCTTTCCTTCTTAAAATGATTGACAAAATAGCATACAATCAAATACAAACACACTTTGAACAGAACAAACTCTTAGGAGCCAGACAATCCGGTTTCAGACCCAACCACAGTACTGAAACCGCTCTTATTGACCTGAAAATCCAAATAGATACTATCAGAGATTCAGGGAAAATGGGCATACTGCTGCTGCTGGACTTATCAGCAGCGTTCAACCTTGTAGACCATGACAAACTTTGCGACACATTAGCAAAAGACTTTAGCTTCTCCAACAATGCCACACTCTGGATCAAATCATTCTTAGCTGAACACACGTCCAGAGTCGCCATTGGCAAAGAATCTGCTGACCCCATAGCTGTCCCCATCGGAGTCCCCATAGAGGATCATGCCTCTCCCCTACTCTCTATAATGCCTACACAAAGCTCCTATTCTCAGCACTCGATGATATGGTGGTCATCTACACAAACTTTGCAGATGACACCCAGATCCTCATCTCATCACTGGGGACTACGGCCAAGTCACCCAGACCATTAACAAAATCTACTCCATTATTCAAAATTGGATGGCAATGAACAGCCTCTGCCTTAATGATGAGAAGACCAAGGTTCTCATTGTGGGCTCCCAATCCAGAATAGGCACCCTCCACCCTGACTACACAGCCATCAACATTGACGGTACTTAGATCCCAGTACTTAAGCAAGTCAAAACTCTCAGTGTATACCTAGATGCCAATCTCACCATGAGAAAACACATTTCAGCCCTCTTATCCTCCACAGCATACACCGCCAAACTCATTGCATTAAGCTGCCAATTGCTTACACCCACTAACTGTATTACGTTGGCTAGAGCTCTGATTTTAACTAAGCTCGACTATTGCAATGCTCTTCTACTATGAACTTCTAATACCAATATCAGTAAATTACAATTACTGCAGAATAAAGCCCAAAGAGCCGCTCTAGGTATAAAGAAATCAGAACACATCTCCAACATTAGGAGATAGACCCACTGGCTGCCGCTCATTTTCAAAATCTTATGTGTCGTACACAAATGTCTCATGAATAAAGCCCCTAGTTACCTTAACAACACTATAAAGAAAAAAACATCTAGTAGGACCCTCGGATCCAACAACCAGGCACTACTGGAAATCCTGCGATATAAATGTACCAAAGCAGGAGGTAGCAGTTTTAGAGTCCTCGCCCCCACCCACTGGAATTCTCTACCACTTAGTATTAAAATGAGGAAACTATTTCAGGCTTCAAAGGTTGTTCAACCAATATTGACAAGTCGTGCCATACTGCCAGGTCCTAACCAACACTGGCATTGCGATGCCTCGACCTAATCATCTGCAATAAAATGTGAATGTCCTCCTACACATTTATTATGTATGTTAATTTGTAACTACTCTGTAATTATAGCCTTCCGGTGAAATGTTCTTTTCCTTCTACCTGTAACATTGTATAAGAAACACTATAAGCTGTCTGTAACCTCGCTGTGATACCCCAGGGGCTGGGCGTGTAACAAATGTAATAAATAAATAAATAATATAAAAATATGTCTCTTCAATTAATGTAATGGTGTTGACCACTTCCTGGTGTGTGCGCTTGTCCCACAATTTTATTGTCAATTAAGCAGTGTTAAATCACATAATAGTTTTGATAGAGGTTTCATTATTCTGATCATATAATCATATTAGCCTTTACCGACACATGTTTGACCCTTGGTCATTTTCAAGGTGTGGCTACAAATATTGGGTCAGACATCAAATAGTACAAAGGGAAATCATAAAAAAATAATAAGCATGTAACACTTGAATCAGATTGAATTAGTGATTGATAATCAATGAGTAATTCATCAACATTACCATTTTTGCGAGTAGTTGATTCATGTATAACCAGAAGGTTTGGAGGACAAATGATGACAAGTGATTAGACACAATGAAGATATGAAGAAAGAAAAACAGAAAAATAAGAAATGAAATTGAAAAGTTATAAGCCAAATTGTAACATTTTTCAGGTGAATAAGTGTGTGAATTATCTTATAACGGATATTTATCTTTTGTGACACTACCAATGTTATGGAGTGTATCAAAATAGCATGCGATAATCTCCGTGAAGTATTCACCCAGACACGTTTTATCAGTGTGTTTTGGAAAACTATCATGAAACGTCTGGTGATGATTCTGTGTGGATAGCTAGTGCTAGACAATCTATAGTGATAAATGGCTGCTATGATTAGTTCCTAAACTAGGTATTGGGTTCGATTCATTACCGCAGTGGCAAAACATGCGCCGATATATTGAGTCAAGGTCTCTGCGATGTGCCATGTTAGGTGATGCTTTTGATTCGTCGGTGTGTTAACATGCTGCTGTGTGAGACACAATGTAAAGAGGAGATAATACCGGTAGGAGTTTGGTTCCAATGATTCTGATCTTACAGCGACATACAATATATCTGAGTAAAATATGTTTAACAAATAAATGAATAGACAGAAATCTCCAAAATAGTAATAATAATTAGCTATACAAGTTGCATAAGAGTAAAGAAAGTATCTTATCTAAGACCGTTGAGGTCAGGTGAAAGTAAAGTAAATGTTTACGATGTTGCTAAATGATGACCTGGTATATCTGGCGACGAATTGTCAGCATCTAAAGACATCATAAGGGCCAATTTAGTTAAGAGTGACTTAAGTGTGCGGCTACAATTATTGGGTAACTGGGTGTATTTAGACTAATGCTGTATTCATGGCATCTTTCCATCATTATTCTGATGTCTTGGTCCATGCACGGCCACCAGTATGACTCTGACAATCTTCATCTGGTCATGTTAACACCTAAATGTCCCAAGTGTTCCCTGCACAGAATCACGTTTTCATTCCCAGTCCCGGTATCACTTGATCCCCTCTCATTAACAACCCGTCAGCTTCATAAATCGTGTTGCTTACTTTTCAGTACGAACGTGAGACACTTCTTACTCCAGGAGGTTTGGGAACTTGTGATTCCTTGAGGTACTATAATGAAGCAACAGAACCTTGTGTGACTGAATAACACACTTTCAGAACTGTATTGAAAGTTTGTGCTAAATTGAGTTTTCTAGTTTTCTTTGAACTGTGGGGAAAACCCTTTGTTCAGATCTAGGGAAGGGAAACTCACCCAGGTTATGAGAAGAGACATTGATCCTATTGTGAATCAGATTATATGTCATACATTGCTATTGAAATGAGCTGCCATATATTTCCTTTTTGCTTTATTTGTTGTACTAGTGTGAGGGTCAGATATTCATTTGTTAGAGTATTTCCTGGGAGGGATAGCGAGGCATGTATACAACCTGTGTATTTAATAAAATGTCTACAGTTGAAAACGCTTTACAAAGTTGTCCACCTCACATTTCTGACCCATCACAGGGGGTAATGATAGACTACCTATCAAAGTAGATAGAGGCAGAATTTGTGCCCAACATCACCACAGCCACAGTGTTAAATGCAGTCTTTCAGAGGGAAGGTCTGCTGAAAGAAATAGTGACTGACAATGGGGTCCCAGCAGTATCAAGAGAAATGGAAACATTTTTGCAAGACCATAATATCAAACAAATAAAAGCAAGTCTCTATCATACCCAGGCCAACAGATTGGTAGAATGGACCAATAGGCTCCTTAATGGTGCCCTACAGCTGGCTCTGTATTCTGGGATGGACCCCTACAAAACCGTTAAGGAAGCGGTAGCTGCCCACCACCTCACTCCCAATGCAACCACTAATGTGTCTCCCTTTCACATGTTGAGAGGGAGGAGGGCCACTTCCACACTGGTACCCCCACAGTTATCCAAAGTGAGGCAGGATGACAAAGTCAACATGAACTAGATGGTATGGAGAATTCAAAAGAACAAAGACCAGATGAAACTATGGAGTAACACCCACAGAGCAGTCCAGAGAACTAAGGTAAATAAAGGTGACATGGTGAAAATAAAGTTGCCGCACAATGATCAAATAATCACAAAGCAGTATGTCACTGTGCACTCAAATATGAAAATAAATTATTCCAAAACCACAGCTTGATAAAGCGATCCTAACAAATTGGGGTGCTGGGGAGTTATAACTGCCCTGACACGAAGCTGTCAATCAACATGTAAACCAAAAAGAGCCCTCCCGTCCCATGCACACAATTTAAGCCAAACAATGTGTAAGTAGATAAACTTATATTGTTAAGAAAAAATACAATATTAATACATAAGAAACAGTTTATTGTTGAATATTAAGGGCCTCATCACGAATCGGGCGCTAATCCGGCGGATTTCCCGTTGAGCGGTATTTGTGCTAACAACAAGCCCCTGGCGGAAAGCCTGCCAGATCATGAGGACGCGTGCACGCGCACAGGGACATGGCGTTAACGCAAATAGCGCTCGACGTAGAAATTGGCCAGGAACCCGTAGATCCAGCGCACTGTGCGCTACCGTCGTGCCGCGGTGCTATTAGCGCGCGCTATTAGCATGCGCTAATAGCGCGCGGGAAACGCGGCACAGCCAGACCGGGAAATAAAGCAGCGACCATTTTGGAAATCACAATCCGTCAAATATCACAGCCCCTGCAAGCCATCCACCCCTGTGAAGAGTGAAAAATGTCACAGGAGCACACTAGAGGCAAGTCAGGCCTGGACAGGGTCAGGAAACCCAAATTTAGTGACCAGGAACTGGCCGTACTTGTGGAGGAGGCAGTGAACCACCAAGAAGAACTACATGGTGCACAGCAGCGCGAGACAAGCGGGCAGCGTCGGGCGCAGATATGGTGGGAAATCAGCCAGAGGGTGTCTGCAGTGGGGCGCGTACCCCGGGATGGCCAGGACTGACGCAAGTGCCTAAATGACTTGCGTGTCAGAGTACGTGGCATACTATCCCAGCACAGGAGTGCAAGCATGGGTACTGGAGGAGGGCCACCACCACCCGAGCTCACACCGTGGGAGGAGATGACAAGACTCATCGACATGGGCACCATTGAGGGAGTCAGAGGAGCATAGGCTGGCACCGGTATCCAGCAGGCTGCAGGTTGCCCCCCCCCCAAAATACATGAACCTGTAAGGCCCACACATGCAGACCCTGAGTGAATTAATGTGCATGCAATGTGCGTGAGGCACTGTAGACACCCATAACTGACCCCTTGTACCACCGTACCGTAGCACCCCCTAGTCTCCCCTGTACGTGCACTGCATCAATACAAGGGCCAGGGGACAGACATCTATGGCTACGGCATAGCTACGTGATGTTTGAGTGTGCATGAAAAAAAAACAGCAACATGGGCACGGTGCATCCCCAACATGCATGTGATGATGACACACAAACATGTCAGTGCAGTGACCCTCCACAGTGACACATTCCACCAATCACAACATGGGGAGTGAACATAATGCAAGTGCAATGCATGATTGCTACTGTCTACAATCCCACTTGAAGGCATGATATGCATGCTACTTATCTAGGCCGCCCTGGACTCATACCACACCCTATGTACCCCACAGGCACACATCGATCACCACAGGGGATGATGACGGTGAGGAGGTCACTACATCACGGCGCCTGAGGCAGCGCTCCTCGACCAGCACCACCACCCCGCAAAGGGCCCGCCCAGAAGCAACCCGACGCCGGACCCATCCCACATCACCACACCACAGCCCAACCAGACGGCTGCAGCACCCACATGGCCACAGGGTGTCAGCACCTCCTTCACCCCGACCCATCATGCAGACACTGGATGTAGAGGGAGCCACCAGTGGGTCAGAGCCCGATGAGGGACAGAGAGCTACAGCTGCACCTCAGCCAGAACTGTTGAGCTCCCCCAGACGCAGTGACACAGAAGGAATGGCAACACCTCAGGGGAGCCCAGAGCCAGTAGCACAGGAAGCACACACCTCACGAGTGCGTGTGCGTCGTGTCCGCACACCAGAGCCTGATGTCGATACTCCATCATATGGTACCCCAGAGGATAGGCACTCGTACCGCAGCAGCCCCATCCAAGCTGCCAACGTGTCCCCATGCAGCCCCCCTTCCAGGCAGCACACAGCTGTCAGCCCGGACCCCGTCACACCTGAGGTACCTTTGATCATGGGAGCTGCCGTGATGGCACGGCTGGACGCAATTGAGGCCAAACAGGCAAAAATAGAGTCCATGGCCAAAGTGCACAGCTGCCACATCAAGGTCATCAGCGGAGCCATACGGGATGCCACTAAGTACATGGCCCGAGACAACGTGCGGACCCGGAAAGTGGTGGAGGGATGCACCGTGGCACTGACAGTTTTTTGGCAAAGGGTACAGGAGTTGTGCGAGGGACTGTCTGCACATGCAGAGCAGACAAGGGAATCCAACAACCTTCTCCGCCAGCAGCTGCAGGTCACCGGAGCCATCCCATAGACCTCTACCATGCCCACAGAGGGGTCCCTGGAGCCTTCACCTAGGTGCCGGTTAATGCGCCACCTGAGAGCCCGCTCACCAGAGGGTCCCGGACTTGGAAAGTGCCCGCGACCATCATAGATGGACATGGCACAGTTTTTGTGGCCCTGAGAACATGCACCTACCTGCACAGTTTTGGGGGGGTTCACTAGGGGGAGGGGGGATTGTGTGCTGGGGAGTTCACTGGGGGGAGGGGGGATTGTGTGCTGGGGAGTTCACTGGGGGGGAAGGGGGATTGCGTGCTGGGGAGTTCACTGGGGGAGGGGGATTGTGTGCTGGGGAGTTCATTGGGGGAGGGGGCATTGTGTGCTGGGGAGTTCACTGGGGGGAGGGGGATTGTGTGCTGGGGAGTTCACAGGGGGGAGGGGGATTGTGTGCTGGGGAGGTCACTAGGGGGGGGGGATTGTCAAACATTTAATAAATCATGTTCCAAAATCATACAAAGCATGGACATTCATGATTGTGATCATGTGCTCTTTAATGTACAAGTGATATGTGTTACATGTACCCATCAACCGTGTCTGAGTCAATTCTCAATCAAGCCCTGTCTGGCCAACCTCCCCTACCCCATCCCTGTGTACACGTGCACCAGTTCTGGGCACATCATCATCTTGACTTTCATTGCTGCACATTGTTGTAAATAGCTTATGCACAGTTGCCACCTTTAGTAGAGAGGGATGGCAGTTCGGATGTCTATGAGGCTCAAGATGTCGTTGTGTATCATGTCCACAATGGTGGTGATGGTGTTCCGGTCCAGCAGTACAGGGTGTGTATCTGCTCAGGGGTTAGGTTGAATGGACTGGCTCTAATCCTGGGGATTGGTGGCTGCCTCTGTGGTATGACTAGGTGCACTGGTGGGGCTTGCTGGACCTGTCTCACCCTACTCCTCCTCCACCTGCGTCTCCTCTGTGCTGCCTGTTGTTGTTGGTGCTGCAATGCAATCATGTTCTCCAGCCCATGTAATGCTGCTAGTATTGGAATCATCTTGATGTGTGAATGGGTGTGGGAAGGGGTGTGGTGTGCTCCTTTTGTGCTGCCCCAGTCTCCACTGCCTCCACCTGTGCTGATTGTGGCCACCTGTGGCAGTTGGGAACACTGCACATGGCCCTTAACGGGTGGTTCGCGATGCCAGTATTTCTGCCATGCCAGTATGGGCTTTTTGGCCATACACCATGCCGCTATTAGCATGTCCGCATGCCTTGTGATGGACTCCTATTTCCGCCATGCCGCTATTGCCGACATGAGGGGTCGCGCGCCCGCGACCTTGCCGCTATTAGAGGCACCGTTCTTAGTGGTGCCGCTAATAGCGGATAGGCTGGTCGTAATTGGCAGTAGCGGTTAGCGATACCGGTAATCCTTTACTGGCATTGTTTTTCCCTTACCGCCTACCGTTTAATGAGGCCCATTGTAACGTTTGTTTCATAACATGCGCCCCTCCTGAGGTCTCTGATCTTCAATCTCTGTAGCGCTCTGTAAAAAAGCGGCCCTGATGATATAGAATGGATCGATAACACTAGTCATCCTACTAACCTTGCAATGTCTCTCAGCGACATCTCTCTCGTGCTAGGGTGTGTCTTATCTGTTTCTTGATATCGTTCACCTTGGTAATGGGTAGGCTGAGGGATCCCTGTGTCGAGTCTACTATAAACCCTAGAAATTCCATTGTCTGTTCTGGCAATATTCTGGATTTCTCCCAATTTATTAGGAAGCCCAGGTCCTGCACTACATTTACTGTCATCTGCACCTGCATTTGAAGTGTCTCTCTGTCCTGACACATCAAGCATATATGGTCCAGGTATATTATGAGTCTTATTCCCTGGCTACTGACGTGGGTCACCACAGGCTTCATTATTTTGGTGAAACACCCTGGTGCGGATGCCAGCCCAAAGGGAACGCAACGACATTTCCATGTCGACTCCCCCAGATAAAACGTAGGAATTTGCAGTGTTCCGTCACTATGGGTATAGTAAGGTATGTGTCTTTTAGGTGTATTCTGGTGAGCCAATCTCCCTGAATCGACGTGTCTCTTAACAGGTGTATCCCTTCCATTTTGAAGTGTCTGTAAATGACGTATTTGTTCAAACCCTTCAGATTTATAATTGGTCTCACCTTGTGTTTTCCCCTCACAAGGAACATGTTGCTTATGAAACCTCCTGAGGCGTATGTTACCTGTTTTATGGCATTTTGGCTTTCCAGCCCTCTCAGCTCTTCCTCCAGTAATTGTCTGTCTTCTTTGTTTAGATCTAAACCCTTTGGAGGGTTCCTCTGTTGTGGTATCCTGCAAAAGTCTATTTGAAGACCTTGCACATTCTCTAGTATCCATGTTTCTCCAAATATAGCGTACCAATTTTTTATAAATTCCTCTAGCCTCCCCCCTACTGCTGTGGTAACTAAGCGCAGGTTGCACGCTCTCACCTGTGGGGTTCTGTTGACGATCTCTGTGTTACCAGCCTCTTCTCCTTCCTCTGCCCCTTGAGGGGAAGAAAGGGGTCTGCCTTTGGTCTTCCAGGTCTCGCCACTGCTTCCTATCATTGTAGGATCTATTGAATGGAAACCGGCCAGCAGAGTGACCCCAACCTCTGCTGACCCTCCTGAAAATTTGACTTCCAAACACTCTCTTGAGCGATGCTTGCGCCTTATTCGGTGTTGCATAAGAGTTTGCAAACTTCATTAATTCCTTGATAAATGAGCTTCCCCTTAGCTGTTGATGCTGATTCTGATTAAGCTAGTTCGCTTAGTTTTGGATCAACTTTCAATACAAGTGATCTTCTTTCTGTGGTAATCACATGATTTGCGTTACCTAGCATACAGATTGCTCTCTGAGTCCACCCGATCACAACCATCGGGTCCACCGGTTCACCCTTCTCTCTGGCTTCTTCGCCTATCTGTAATATCTTGGTAAGTGGTTCCACCATGTCTAACATCTTGAACTGGAATGATCGCCAGGACCTAGCCAGACCTTTCCTTACGTCTTTTGTATATTTACTAATGAAAGTGATCATCTTCTCGTCAATCTCAGGTGTTTCAGCGGCACCCCCCGGGGGGTGAGGTCTCTGGCATTCGGCCCTCATCTTACTTTTAGCCTGTTTTGCTAGGGGTGCTCTCAGGCATTTTCTCAGAAAGGCCTCTATCTTCTTCTGCGGCTCCCATTCGGAAGAACAGGGGTGGATCAGTGCTTCTGTATCGAAGTAATCAACTGCACCATCCTCCTCGGTCTCCTCTTTCTTTTTCTTTACAGCCTTCTTCCTCTGAGGATGATATCGAGTATACTTCCTCCTCTGAATAGTCCTCCTCCCAATCCTCATCCCTTTCGTCTGAGGTATCAAAGGATTTATCTTGCCACCTGTTAAGCCCCGCCTTGAATCTCACTCTCCTTCTCTTGCCACCCTTCTTCTTAGGTGGTGTGCTCGGGGGGTGGGGGATATGGGCTTCATCTGCCCTGGCTGTCTTTCTGCCCCCTTTCATTCTCCCCCGTGCTTTCAACACTTTGATTTCCTCTAGTCCCTGTGAGAACTTGAGCCAATCCTCCATCAGAGCTATTGGCTTAGGTTCTTGCCCCAACAAGGCACCCTGGGCTTTTTGAAGGACCTGAGTCATTTCCGTGTGGCTCCTCTTGTGGCTAATACTAGCCTTACCCTCATCACTGGAGGAGCTCATGTCAGCACAGAACAATGGGGATTGTATTATGCAAGGAATATTTATGGTTAATCTCTTGGAGAGTGTATATATATTTCTGAGGCTTGTGGAATCTGCTTAGATCACATGCTGTGCATAGGCCGACATCTAGTGGAAGCTGCGGAGTATTACAGTTTGTTTTTCGAAGTCGAAAAATGGGCGTCGACACAGGGCGTGCCAGTAATACTATCCCTAGTGTGACGTCCCCTGTACCCATGATCCCTCACGCGTCTAGGATCCCCAGATTGTTTTTTTCCGCCATTCTGGTCGGAAGCACTTCATCGGAGTTCCCTGGCTTTGCCATATTTTCACTCTAAACTAATTCTAATTTGCCCCGTTTGGCCAACCTTTCGTCGATCAACATCTCGACGCCGAACCGGGGAGGAGATCAACGTCGAATACCCGACGGATTGGGCCTTGAGGCTTCCGCCTCGGCTCGGGCCTGGGCCGCTGGCCTCGGCCCTACAAGTAGGGAGAGTGGGGGTGGTACACTTCCACACTCGACACCTTATTACCTACACACACTTGCCCGCTGCCCACAGGCGCGTATGGAGGGTACGCCCTTTCAGTTTTGCCCCAAGTGTAATAAGAAATACCCTTGGGTAGATAAGCACGCTACGTGCAACCTTTGCCTACCCAGAGACCACCCCGAGACGGGTTGCAGGGCCTGTAGCAGGTTTAAGGCAAAAACTCTTAAGGACCGCTCCACCAAGCGTTGGGCCCACCACGCCAAGCTAGCAGCTATGGAGGCGGAGGGTACCTTCAGCGACGGCAGCGACGCCGAACTTTCGGACGGCGAGGGCACCAAGGCGTCGAAGGACAGCCGAACGCACGTCCCCGGCCTCGGAAGGTCGTCCGTCCCGGCGACTATGGGGAAGTCCCCCGGCGACAAAAGCGTTACACATATACACGCTAAACACAAAAAATCCACCCGAGATTCGACGTCGTCGAAACCTCGGAAAGAGGCACAGAAGGAGCGGTCCGAAAGGACGTCCTCTGGGCGGTCCCGGTCGAGGTCGCCGCACAACGTCAGGCAAGCCTCCACACTTGCACAGAGTGCCTCGACCATTAATATCCCGGAAGATCAATCGTCCGGAGACGAACACGACTTCCACCCCCAGACTGCACCCCAGGAAAAGGGTACATTACTTGGGAGTAAAGAGGGGCCAGTTTCGAAGGCTAGTTCGAAAGACAGGGATTCCACCTCCGATCCTCGACGCCAGGCGTCGAAAGATAAGGGAAAGGGGAAACACACTTCCACCCACGGGGAAGGGGGTAAACAGCAAAGGAAACAACCCTTGCAGTCCTCCACTACAAAAGAACTGACCAAGTCTTCTCAGGGCCAATCCATAGAAAGTCCCAGCAAGGTCACCCCAAGCTCAAAACTCTGGTCATGCGAGGACATTGACAGAGTAATGTCAAGGATGTCTTCCTTGGCGAATTTTTTCGAAAGACACCCTGAACAACTCCTAGCTTTAAACCCTCAGGAACATTCTCCCTCAGGGTCAAGGGACCCTATCCCCTCAAATAAAAGACCCCGGGTCGAGACACCATTTAGGCCTTTAGACCCCATCGAGGTCCAACCCTATTCTTACCTCTTCCCTACAGACCAAGGAAACTCTTCCCTTATAGAAGGTCAGGAAATTGACACGCCAGAAGATCCTGCAGGATCAGATTATTACGGCGAAGACGAAGACGAGGATGAGCCAGAAAATAGCCCAGATATTTTCAGAATGGACTCACCAGTCGAAAGGGAAGCCCCAGTGTCTGACTCCCCAATAGATAATCAGCCCCTCCTGAATGAACTGCTCTTTCGGGCAGCTAACCACTTCCACATAGACACACAAGGTGTCCAGGAAGAAAGGGACTTTGCGGAAGAACTAATAGGGGAAAGGAAGCCAGTAGCCCAGACCATTCCCATCCTAAAATCTGTTCAACGCAGAATAGCACCATCCCTTGTCAACCCAAACCTGACAAGACCTGTAAATCCGAGAGTGGAGAAGCTGTTTAAAGCAGCCCAGTCGGACCCCCTATATATTAGAGGTCAACTTAAGCCAGACTCTCTAGTAGTAACCAACACCCGCAAAAGAGCTGGTACACCATTATCTTCCTCTGAGGCTCCCCCCGACAAAGAAAGTAAAAAACTTTATGGTTTTGGCAGGAAAGTAGCTTCCACGGCAGCCTACCAAGCCAGAATCGCGAATTCCACCACACTGTTGGCTAGCTACAACTGTCACCAGTGGGAAGAAGTGGCAGCACTAATAGACTCTGCTCCCGAACCCCTTAAAAGCCAGCTAGCTCGCATTTGTGCGGAAGGAAGGAACGTGTCAGGCTGCACTGTAAAAGCAACTCTGGACGCCGCTGACAATGCGGGTAGACTTATAGCAGAGGGGACTGTCATCAAAAGGCATGCTTGGTTGAGGCAGTCGGGATTCAAAGCAGAAACACAAGCTGCGCTCTTAGACAAACCAGTGGAAAGTGATCTCCTGTTTGGGAAGGCAGTCGAGGACGCTCTAAAAAACGCTAAGGAAGAATTCGACACCCTCAAATCCCTTGGCCAGTTAACTACCAAACCACCTAACCAAAGAGGGAATGGCAATTTTCGTCGCCCCCGCGGCCAAAATTCCAATAGAGGAAATAGCTACTCCCACACCCAGGGTACACAGTGGAACACCAGCTCACAACAGTCTACCCAGGCGTATGGTAGGGGTAGTAAAAGAGGACGTGGTAGAGGCAGAGGCAGCCCCAGTAAAGGAGGAGGCACGCCTCCACCAAAGCAGTGACGCTCAGTTCAGGGTCCCTTCCCATGCAACCCCAGTAGGGGGACGAATATCAAGTTTCACCAGGCATGGGAAGGGATAACATCCGACAGTTGGGTGCTGTCAACAGTATCCAATGGGTACTGCATAGAACTACTGCAACGTCCCCTAAACCATCCTCCAAGACAAAAAGTCCACTCTTTACAACATCAGAAGATCCTCCTCGAGGAGATCGCCATTCTGCTAGAAAAGGACGCGATAGAACTCGTCCCGGGACACCAGGTAAACAAGGGTATCTATTCAACTTACTTCCTTGTGCCAAAGAAAGATTTAACAATGCGCCCAGTTTTAGACTTACGGCCTGCCAACAAGTATGTCAAGCCACAAAAATTCCGTATGACCACACTACAAGAGGTAATCCCACTCCTAAAAAAGGGGGATTACATGGCAACCTTGGATATGAAAGATGCCTATTTTCATATTTCCATGCTCCCGGCGCACAGAAAATACTTGCGCTTCAAGGTGGACAGTCGCCACTACCAATTCAAGGTACTGCCCTTCGGGATAGCTTCTGCACCAAGGGTATTCACCAAGGTACTGGCGGTGGCAGCTGCACACCTACGCAGGGAGGCAATCCCAGTGTACCCTTATCTGGACGACTGGCTCATAACGGGGGAAACCCCAGGAATCTGCAGGTCAAACATTCAGAGGACCATCGACCTCCTCCACGAATTAGGCTTCTCCATCAACGAGAAAAAGTCAAGTCTGGTGCCAAGCACCTCAAAACAGTTTCTAGGAGCTATCCTAGATACTCAGAAAGGATTGACCTTCCCTTCGGAAGAGAGAATTCGGAACATACTTCTGCAAATTCCGCATTATCAGTCAGGTCAACAGATAACAGTACGCAAAGCTATGCGGTTACTCGGCATGATGGCGTCATGCATTTACCTGGTCCCCCACGCGCGTCTGCGCATGCGTCCCATGCAGGAATGGTTGGCGAAACAGTGGTCTCAGGCAAGTGGTCAGTGGGACGATCTAGTGGTCGTTTCGCCAACACTTGTACAGAACCTACACTGGTGGACAAGAGAGAATCTCGCAAAGGGGAAACCCTTTTACGATCCCGAAGTACAGGCAGTGGTAACTACAGATGCATGCCTGACGGGGTGGGGAGCTCACCATCTCCACCACACAGCTCAGGGTCTCTGGTCTCACTCAGTAGCCAAGAACCACATCAATCTGCTAGAGCTTCTGGCAGTATTCCGAGCGCTGCAGGCGTTCGAGCCCCATCTACTAAACTTGTCGGTGCAGATCAGGACGGACAGCACGACAGCCATGTTCTATCTGAACAAGCAAGGAGGGACTCGTTCGCCAAATCTGTCCAAGCTTGCCCAGAAAATATGGAGATGGGCACTCAGACGGAACATCTTCCTGTCATCGCAACATGTTCCAGGGGAGCTCAATTCCCTAGCGGATGCTCTAAGCAGAGACTCCCTCCCAGAAGAACACGAATGGGTCCTTCACAGAGACGTAGTAGAAGATCTCTTCTCTCAGTGGGGTTTCCCCACTATAGACCTATTCGCCACAAGCGAAAACAAACAATGCCCAGGATTTGCATCCAGGTTCCCACAACCGGACTCCCAGGGGAATGCCCTGTGGATGAACTGGTCAGGGATGTTTGCGTACGCTTTCCCACCAACTCCTCTCATCAGGAAGGTGGTGTACAAGATGAACAAGGAATCGATGACGCTCATCCTAGTTGCTCCCATGTGGGCGAGACAACCATGGTTTCCACACCTACGCAGGATGGCGGTATGCGAGCCCATCAGACTCCCAGCCTGGTACAACCTTCTGTCCCAGCAACAAGGTCAAACAGTGCATCAGGAACCCAACTCTATGAACCTAGCAGCATGGCTCCTGAAGTCATAGAGTTTGGACATCTCAAATTACCACAGAGGTGTATGGACATTCTAAAAGAGTCTAGGAAACCAAATACAAGGCACTGTTACTTTGACAAGTGGAAAAGATTCGTTATCTGGTGCCAGTGTAAACAAATCAACCCGGTTGATTGCACTCCTTCCAACGTTGTAACATACATGCTCCACCTGCTGGATGCAGGGTTGGTTTTTAACTCTCTGAAAGTACACCTGGCAGCCCTCTCAGCCTGCACCACATCCCATAACAAGGTTTCGTGGTGGAAAGTACCAGTGGTTAAAGCCTTCATGGAAGGAGTAAAGAGACTTCACCCTCCTATCTCGAACCCACCGCCAGGATGGGATCTCAATGTGGTGCTATCTAAGCTCATGGGGCCCCCCTTCGAACCCATGCATAAAAGTAGTCTCAAACACCTGACTTATAAAACGGCCTTCTTAGTAGCCATTACCTCCATAAGAAGGGTCAGTGAAATTCAGGCTCTGTCAGTGCAAGATCCTTTCTTTACTATCCACAAGGACAAACTGGTTTTACGCACACACCCTAGATTCTCACCAAAATTCATATCCAAGTTCCATGTAAACCAGTCCATCGAGCTTCCGGCTTTCTTCCAAAACCCACAAAGCTCAGCTGAGGTGAAACTACACACCCTAGATGTGCGTAGGGCGGTCTTATACTATGTAAATAAAACCAGACCGCTAAGGAAAACAGATCAACTGTTTGTCTCCGTAGCTACAGGCAGAGAGGGGGATCGCGTCTCTAAGGGCGCTATCTCAAAGTGGATTATCAACTGTATACAGCTGTGTTACTCTCTTTCTGAAAAAACTCTGCCTTTTACGCCAAGGGCCCACTCTACCAGAGGCATTGGGGCCACTCTGGCTTTCATTGCAAATGTTCCCCTTGACACCATTTGCAAAGCAGCTACTTGGAGCTCTATTCACACTTTTACTCAGCATTACTGCATTGACACTCATTCCAAGGCAGATACACAAGTGGGACAAGCGGTTCTAAGACACCTGTTTGCTCATGACCCTTCTCACATCCCACCTCCTTCTTCTGGTACTGCTCGCTAATCTATGCACAGCATGTGATCTAAGCAGATTCCACAAGCCTCAGAAGGGATACATTACTCACCGTAATCGTATTTCTGATGCTTGTATCTGCTTAGATTCACATGCGACCCACCCTTCCTCCCCTCCGAGAGAAGGCGCATGGTTGCTTGTAGTCTTACCTTTCTGTCTATCTGCTTGGACTATCTGTACTCACGCTACTCCTCATGCTACCTCATGTCAGGAAAAACACAATCTGGGGATCCTAGACGCGTGAGGGATCATGGGTACAGGGGACGTCACACTAGGGATAGTATTACTGGCACGCCCTGTGTCGACGCCCATTTTTCGACTTCGAAAAACAAACTGTAATACTCCGCAGCTTCCACTAGATGTCGGCCTATGCACAGCATGTGAATCTAAGCAGATACAAGCATCAGAAATACGATTACGGTGAGTAATGTATCCCATATACATATATATATATATTCAGTGAAAAAACTTTGTTAAAGGGACGTTATGGTTAAGTTGCGCTACTAAAAACCTATGAAATTCAGTGAAAAAAACGTTGTTAAAGGGACGTTATGGTTAAGTTGCGCTACTAAAAACCTATGAAATTCAGTGAAAAAACTTTGTTAAAGGGACGTTATGGTTTCAAGTAAAACCGAAAAACCCTTGAAATTCGCCAGTTATGGTAAGCTAAGCAACCATAACTCGCGCCACCACCGTGCACTGCTAAGACTAACACCCAGGACATCAAAGATGACATCACAAATGTCATTGATGACATCACTGATGACATCACATGTCTGGCTCACTATTTTTTCTTTTGCTGACATATCTAGGCCACATGGTTTTCTTCAGTAACAGTCAGAAACTAAGAATTTTATTTTATTTGTAGACGTATCCTTCTAGTAGGTTCTTACAGTAATTCCCTTAGAGTACAGTCACATCATAGGAAACATATACATATGGGAAAACACAAGCTTGAAAGACAGCAATCCTTTTTGTGCATAAAGATAATCACTAGACTTATGAGCACTTTCTGATAGTTCTGTTGTTTTTTTTATGGCTGTACTTTCCCTGTATATGGTCATATTTGTATAAATTGTACTCACACTACTTTCCTTAGGGTCCAATCACATCAAGTGATACATATACATAGGGTAAATAGCAGCTTTGAAACAGAGCAATCATTTATTTGCATGAAACTAATCAGTTAAGTTATGAATTGTTTCTGCTACTACTTGTGCTTTTTTGCTAACTTCACTTTCCCTGTATATGCCCATATTGGTATGTGTTCTTGTGTCTTTGTGTTTTGTCTATAGTAATGCAATTATGTAATACATGGGTTTTATTAGCTACTTATTAAATATTTCACAGTACACAAACATCTATTAAGAAAACAATTATCATTTCATTATTCAACATATTAACATTACGAATATCATACCTTCATCTTGTACGCTGCACACAATGTTATGTTTCTGTATGAGTGGCTTAGTATACTAGATAGAACCCCATAATAGGATGCTATTTATATCAATGCATTGTTCAATGCACTTATTAGGGTATATTTCTTGCAATGATTCTTCACACTTTTTTCGCAACATAATAAGAATCCCTTCTACACATATTTCATGAGAAGTACATACACATGTGATGTCATCAGTGATGAAATCGATGACATTTGTGATGTCATCTTTGATGTCCTGGGTGTTAGTCTTAGCAGTGCACAGTGGTGGCGCGAGTTATGGTTGCTTAGCTTACCATAACTGGCGAATTTCAAGGGTTTTTCGGTTTTACTTGGAACCATAACGTCCCTTTAACAAAGTTTTTTCACTGAATTTCATAGGTTTTTAGTAGCACAACTTAACCATAACGTCCCTTTAACAAAGTTTTTTTCACTGAATTTCATAGGTTTTTAGTAGCGCAACTTAACCATAACGTCCCTTTAACAAAGTTTTTTCACTGAATTTCATAGTTTTTTAGTAGCACAACTTAACAATAATGACTTTGACTTTATATACATGTCATATGGAACTGACTAGATCTCTTCTTATGAACTTGATGTCCGCGAACTTATTTAATGTTCGCGGACATGTTCGGAGAACAGTACCACTACCTAAAAACTGTGGGGGGGGGTTGGGGGGGTATGTTTGATTGTTGTATCATAATATAGGAACATTTAACAAATTCAAAAAGCAGCACACAAACACATTATATATAGTAATACATAAGAAATGTAACCCATATATGTAACACACTAACCATTCATTTAAATACAATATGTTCTGAAATGGAATATACCACAAGAAGATAAATTGGCTTCCAACATAATTACCTCACAGACACAACAGAACTGAGAACAAGACCAGACTCACTGAATACATAGGACTTATCTTACCAGAAATAGTAAGTGTACTTCATTTTACTCATATATTTATAAACTTTCTGTATTAGATTAAAAAATATATTATCTTTTTTTTTCTCACAGAAATGTCTAGTACTCTGCAATGGCTAGAAGACAATTTCCCACATGAAGAAATGTCACAAGATAGTGAAACTAATGGTAAACACTTTATAATATAAACCATTTATTTATTATTTTTTTATATACATTTAACATATATATTATTTTTTTGTATAGAGCATACCAAAATAGCAAAAACTTCAGAAAACCCTGTTATGGATAACAGTCTTCACAATATAGAAGAAAAAATTGATGTATTGTTGGCTAATTTTAATAATTTAAAAACTTTTGTAGAAAATCATTTCAAACCAAAAACCTCGTACCATTGCCCCAAATGTACTTGTCCCTCCTCACCATATCCCAGTCAATTATCCCCAAACCCTCTCCATAATCCAAAACGTTTTGATGAGACTTCCATCCCTTCTTCACCTAATACCAATCATGTTGAAACCCCAAATTCTCCTGTTTTTGTTTCTGTTTCTGCCTCACCTTCTCTGTCATAAATTATTAATATATGTTAAATAAAGTTTAATTTTTATATTGTATTGTGAATAGTTTCCGTTTTTTTTAAAAAAAACAATAAAAGTGTCCGCGGACAGTGCGAGTGTTCTGAAATGTTCGTACATAAACGAAAAAGGAGGTGTCCTGAAGAACACCACACCTGTTTGTACTGTTCGCTAGCAAGTTGAAACTGTTCTAAGAACACACGTGGTGTCCTGAAATGTTCGTAAAGAAACAAAAATTAAAGTGTTCTAAAGAACACTATATCTGTCCGTAATGTTCGCTATCAACTTAAAACTGTCCTAAGAACACAATTGGTGTCCTGAAATGTTCATAAATAAACAAAAATGATGTGTCCTGAACAAGAGTACAACTGTTCGTAGTGTTCGCTAGCAACATGAAACTGTACTAAGAACACACGCGGTGTCCTGAATTGTTCGTAAACAAACAAAAATTAAAGTGTCCTAAAGAACACTATACCTGTCCGGTACTGTTCGCTAGCAAGTTCAAACTGTTCTAAGAACGCTATTGGTGTCCTGAAATGTTCGTACGTAAACGAAAATGGAGGTGTCCTGAAGAACACTATATCTGTTCGTACTGTTCGCTACCCAATTGAAACTGTTCTAAGAACACAATTGGTGTCCTGAAATGTTCGTACATAAACGAAATTACACGTGTCCTGAAGAACACTATATCTGTCCTTACTGTTTGCTACCAAGTTTAAACTGTTCTGAGAACACACGCGGTGTCCTGAAATGTTCGTTTCACGTGTGACGCACTTTTAATTACTTCAGAACCCGAACAGTGTCCGTAGGACATCAATGCGCATGCGCTAACCAATCTCCGTGCACTTGGTGTCCTGCGGACAGGCGCTTCCTTCGCGGACTAGTTCGCGAACGGATCATATGACCGAGCCCGCGCTCATCGTGTGTCCTGAAATGCGGACACTGTTCGTGTCCCCGAACAATTTAAAAGTACATTTTCAGTTAATCCATAATATTTTTCAATAAAATCTCACCATGGCACAAGTCCCACATAGCAATCTTGAGTTTCTATATACCTTTTGAAACTTTCCGATCCTTTTTTTGTGTTCGATCTGTCCGCGGACAGTGCGCATGTCCGTTAACCGCGCACAAGCACCCCTATAAAAGACCACGCCCAAGAGCTTATTCCCATTGTGTTTCTGGCTATTATTCAGAACACAGTGATTTTTGCTGCCACCTGCAGACTACACCATCATCGAGATGGCATCCTTGGCTGCTGAACTGCCACTTGGTGCTGCACCTGCTTCAGCACCACCCCTACCCCCTCCACCACCACCACCTCCACAAGGGCCTGAAGAGGGGAACAGGAGTGAGGATGCGGAGGAGGAAGAAGAGGATGATGAGAATGAGGTAGAGGAAAACCCTACTACCCGCACTAGGCGTGAGTCTTGGGTGTGGCGGTTATTTACCATTCATGGTAATGTTCCTAAGGCTCGTGCGAACCGTGTTACCTGCAATGAGTGCAAAATGATAATCAGTCGCGGGAAGCACGGTAAGTACAGCTTTGGGACCACTACTATGAAGCGACACCTGAGGTCATTTCACTCTGGGGCTATTCGCAGGGTTGTACCTTGCGAAGAATGTAGTAGGTTGATTTCCTCTACTTCATCCTCTGTTTCTGATCCTGTCACCACAAGGACCACCTCTTTGGGACAGCGTCTTCCTCAAGCTGCCTCACAGGCCATACAGAATGCTGATGACCCTTACCTTTCGAGGGTCACAGTTGTATGTATGTACTGTGAACAGTACTCTGCAGGGGGGAGCGACTTCGGAGTGCTTTTGAGACTATCGTCTCAGAGCACGAGAAGACCTGCTCACTACCCAAATAAAACCCACTCTACATCTTTCTCTCTCAGCTCGCCCTTTCTTATCCCTGTGGTTGGTGTACCCCCCTTTAACCTCCTTTACCCTCCTCTCCTAGTGTGTCGTGTCTGAAAAACCAAAAAAAATACAAAATTACAAAAATCAAAAAAAAATAAGGCTCGTTTCAGAGCCGCCTTTCCCAGTTAAAAAATAGAAGTGAAAATAAATGAAGCAGGGCTCTTTGTATTTTTTAGAAGTCCGCGGACAGTTCGCGCACATTAAAAAAATTGGGTTGCTACTCCATCACAAACATTGTAATTTTCTCTGGAAAGAAGTGGTGGCTCTGAAAAGAGCCTTTGGGTGGTGTTTGTAAGTCAAAAATTGTAAATGCTTAACATCTACTTCAAAATCGTTGTTGTAATTCCAAAAAAGGTCGCAATGCATTTTGTACATTTCTCAGAAAAATCTGATTGCCAGCATAAGTAAGATGGACTCCATCTCTGCGAAAAATGTATGTACTACAAAACATAATATTTTCATTGTGAAAAGAAGACATGCCAAAATCTCTTAGAAAGGCACAAACAGCCTTATTAACATTGTGCCTTGCTTTTTCCATTTGTGGACCAAATGAAGAAGAACGAAGCCACATTTGTCTCTGCGCAATCCGTGAAAATATCACTTGAGAATTAGGAAACATGTCCATAACCTTCCTAAGTCCTTCTTTCATAGCAAATTGCAAAAAAATTCCAGTCACATGTCCTAAACTGTTCCCTCCACAATGAATTACAATTATGTCTGGATGTTGCTCTGTCTCCAAAGTAGCACAGAGAGGTAGCAAGTCCAACCACTTCATTCCACGTACTCCATGCCAGTGTACTTCCACATGTGGGAATCCAAGATTTACAGCTACTCCACAGCTTTCTGCATGCACCTTCAACCAATGTATCCACGAATCTCCTAAAATCCAAACAATCTGTTTTCTGAAACACACAGCCATAGCTATCTTTTGTTCTCTCAGCAAAAAGAGTATCTGAGAAAATCTCTCCTGGCACAACACACCCACCAAACTTTCCTGACCAATCCCTTTCAGTGCTTATTCTCATTTACATGACTTCTGAACCCAAAAATCCCCGGATGTAACTCCCGATGTCCGCGAACTACCGCCATGTCCGCGGACATATCGTAACATGAACAGCCCTTCTACCATTTCCACTACACTCTCTCTGCCATTCCCTCATTGGATGTACCTCAAAAATCACATGACCATGCACCAATCACATTCAAGACCTCTACATCTAACTGCATCATCATAGATCAGCACTGCAAATGTACTCTGAATCTCTCTGAGTACAAGTGTCATTGGCAAGCAGCATCTACCAGAAATACTGTACAAGTCTTCAAGATTTCTACTTGCAGCTCCATGCATATCCATATGCATGAACACAAACTTCAGGTATGCATATTTTCTGTATAGTAGATGAACACATTTTCAAACAGACTTTTACCTTGTAAAATCTGTAAAATGAATTTACTGTACTTTTTTCAATTTCCTAAAATCAACTATCACTTATAAACCTTTATACTATTTACTTTCTTTATACACACACACTCAAATCATGTTAAACGAACATTTTTTAAATGAAATATATAGACTACATATATTCAAACAAAATTGCATGCAAACACAATCTATGTTTAAACCTTTATATAAATACTTATACAATTTCATATTTTTTGTTTTTATTTATTTATTTACTTAATTACTTTAAATTAGACATGACATTGAGGCGCTATTACCTAGAACAGTTTACTTACTGAAATAGTGGTATTCACTAATATATTATAAATTTCACAAGACATAGTAAAGATATTTTTTTTTGTTGCTACAGTTAGTCATTCAATACAATTTGTTCATTAAGAACATATCATATGTACTGAACTGATGCAATGTATCTTATGTAAATAAATTAGTTTAATGGTTTTACAGAAGGCACTGAGGATTTCAATTAAAAAAATCAATATCTAAATTAAAAACAGTGCTATATACAAACAAAGTTACTAATTTGAAGCTTTTACAATTGCAGTGAAGACCAGTTTCCTGAAAAGAAGCAGCCGAATTCGAAGAAGAAAGAAAAACTAAGAAGTTACCTGTTAATTTAAAAAAAAAGTAAGTAAAATATCACCATAATATTTCTATTATTAATCAAATATACTATAACGTTAATACGAGCTATTTCGGTTTCTAAAAATAGAGATTTTGTACCATTTTGTCCAAAAATGTCCATGTCTTAAACAGCGATTTACAGCCAGAATGGCCCGCAAATTTCTATTTTTGGACACACAAATTACCCAACTGAACCACTACAATTTTCATATTATAGAACAAACAACTGTTTTAATTGTATACATTAGATTTACTATTTGTACTTTTCCACACCACTAGCTTACTTTTATTTGTCATCTGAACCCCAGTTTAGTAACACATAAATTCAAGAATACCTATCCCTACTAGTTTTAGTTCCCAATGCACAATCACACACCATTACATACATCTTTATCATCTTACTCAAACACTCATGCGCACAGCACACATACATTGAAGAACACGCCAACCCATATCTTCTTTATTTTTGTCAACAGACCCTAACGAATTCCTACCTAAAGTCAAGTCCATAGAAAGCAACGCAAAAGTAGAGCAAATGAAAATAAAGGTGTCCAACATAAGCATCCATCTCTAGCAGAATTTGTAAAAAAAGTTGAAACAAAACAGCTAATACAATCATTTAGTGAAACACAAGAAGTTTCAAGTACAACAACTTTGCTTCCTCTATCAAAATGTAAAACAAACCAAAAAACAATTAACAGAAAATCAGCTATCAGTACAGATAAAACTACTTCTTCAAATTGTAATATAGTGCAAAGTAAGCATACCAAGAAAAGTATTTTAGCCAAAATATACCGTCAAAAAGTCCTTCAAAATCTTATAAAAACAGGAGAGAAATCAGGTTCAAAGCTTAAAACCTATCATAGGAAATTAATCTTAGAAGCATTGATGGACAGTGCAATTCTTCTCAAAAGAAATGTATTTATTTTACTGTTAAACAAAATGAAACCACTAACAAAACTAATAACTAAATTACAAAAAAGACTTCTCAATAAGCGAAATATCAACAGAAAGAACTTCTTAAGTATCAGCGGAGGTGAATGGAATCACACTACAAGCACAGAACCATATTTTAATGAAGAAGCGTACAAACAAAAGCAAACAAATACAATTGCCATACATAGCAGTGGTCGAGGTTATGAAAAAGTGAATAATACCATAATGGAACAAGAAGTACTTCTTACAAAAATATGCCCTGAAAACTTACCCCTCCATTCAACTGAATCAGAACGTCTAGTGTACAAATGGCCATGCACGTCAATGTGTAACATTCCCAAACAATGTTTCAAATCTTTACGCCAATTCCTCAATAAATATGTAAAAAGCAAAGACAAAATCAAAATTAAATTACTGCAAAATATAGATACCTGTCCAGTGCGCAAGTACACAGGACTACAAGGACATTCATTGGCCTGCATTACAGGACCTACTTGTAAAACCACTTTCCATGATATCAAAAGGATATCAACACATCATTCAACTATAAGAAATCTAGTCTATAAACTGTACTATGCTAAAAGTCCTGCTTTAGCACTAGCAAAGTTAAATAACATCCTTCTACATGGTACAGCAAAAGACCTACTTGAAGAAATTCACTATATCCAGAAGAAATATTTTGGAAGTGAAAGCCATTTACAGAATGAAATAGCTTTAAACCAATTAAGCAACAATTCTACACATGGAAACCTTTTGCTAAACACATACAAAAAAGAAATACTAACATTTAAAAGTACATCAACTGAAGTACCAAACCATGTATGTGTATGTTGCCGTAGAATGTTTTATAAAAGTAACACAAAAACTGTGGACCTATCATACAAAATAGAAGATAATGAAGATTCTAAATGGTTTGAATTAGCTCTCTACCTTGTAGCAGAAAACAAATATGAAATAACTGAGCCCTTAATACTTTGCAGTTATTGCACTACAAAACTTGACAACAACCAAACTCCTTCACGTTCTATCACAAATAATTTGGAATTATACCCAGTACCAAAACCTCTACAACAACTTAATTTATATGAGAGCATCATAATTCAAACAGTACACCCATTTCAATCAATAATACGCCTTCAACCAAAAACAGCAAAATTACCTCCCTCTGAATTGGTAAAAGGCATTCGTGGAAAAGTAGTTTATTTACCATTAAATCTAAAAGAAAATGTGCATACTCTAGGAGTGCAACGTCCAATGCAGCAATCTTTAATTATATTAGTAAATGGAGTACCTACAAAAGACAAAAAATATGGCAACAGCTGGTAGATTTATATAAAGTTAGACAAGCCTTCCAATATCTTAAAGAGAATAATGAATATTACAAAGAAATTAATATAGAAGAAAACTTGAAAGATACAACTGAAATAATTCAAGAAACACAAGAAGCTGGCCAATTTGAGCTACTAGATCCTGCTACAATATCAAATACTTTAGACCATTATACAATTCATCCTTTGCACTGTAATGACACCATACAAGATGTACTGGAAACTTACCAAATGCGTCAAACAAAAGGATCGCCAATCAGTATATGGGAAAAAAGTATAGAAGCACGTGCTTTTCCTCTACTCTTTCCTACTGGCAAAGGAGGAAGGTATGATGATAGACCTATTAAAATATCAGCTTCAGAATACCGCTCATTACGGATGTATTCTGAAGATCCCAGATTTAGACAAAATGTGGAATACATATTCCACCTACTCTTTGAAAGTGAACTAGTAACTTTATGTTACGGAGTTGCACACATATTAAAATCAGGATCACACTTTCAAAATATGACAGCTACACAATTATTAGAGAAAGTGCAACAAAAGGATGAGGTTTTACAATCAAATATTACAAATCTATTAGCAAATATGCGTGGTACTAAAGAGTACTGGTTTCGACGTCATGGAGATGTACGTTGTATGATCAGAAACCTTGGCCCACCCACTTGGTTTGTTACATTAAGTTGTGCAGAATACGCATGGGAAGATTTACATGATTTCCTACGCATATCAAATAAAAACAAAACAAACATAGATATTCTAACACCTGGAGAACTTTGTTCTTTGGATCCTGTTAATGTTTCAAGATATTTTCACCATCGCTTCACTGCTATGCTACATTTTATTTGTAATAAAACTGTTCCTCCCCTTGGAGAAGTGCAACACTTCTTTTGGAGAAAAGAATACCAAGCCAGAGGAGCACCACATATCCACATGCTTTTATGGATTAAAGATGCTCCTAAATTTGGTCAAGACAGTGATGCCACTGTTTTACAGTTTATTGAAAAATATGTCACTTGTGAAATTCCATCAGAAGCCACAAATAGTGATCTTCATGCACAAATTTTACAATTTCAAAGACACAAATGTAGAAAATATTGTCGTCGCAAATACAAAAACAAAGGCAAATACTACACCAAATGCCGATTTGGTATCCCTAGACCAGTTACAAATACAGGTCAAGTAAACAACCTCATGTCTTCAGTTAGACATAGTGTTAAAGTTAAGTCACCTAAAAATACATATTACATAAAAAGAAAAGAAGAAGAAAAATATATCAATGATTACAAAGCAATCATTGCCCACTTATGGAATGCAAACATAGATGTGCAGTACATTGCAGACAATTCTACTGCAGTTGCACGATATGTCACAGCATACTTAACTAAAGCAGAAAAGACAGAGCTCCAAGACCTCTGGAATGACCTGTCATCAGATAAAACAGTATCTCAGAAATTATACAGCTTGGGCATAAAAATGCTCACCCATAGAGAATGTGGATCTTATGAAGCAGCTGATCGTTTAACTGGTACTTCATTGTATGGTAAATCTGAAAATATAGTATGGCTAAGTCTTGGTCCAGCTAAATCTAGGAAAAGAGTTCTAAAATCATATGAAGATATAGAAACAATAGCCAAACATGATCCCAACAGCCAAGACATTTTAAAAAACAATTTATTTGACACATACTACCCAAACAGAAGTAATACTTTGGAAAACATGTGTCTATACCAAATAGCCCAAAACTACACATACAAAAATAATATGAAACCTGATGAAAAAAAAGGTAAATATAGAGTGACAGACTGTGAAGGCAGCTTAGTTAAACTCACTAAACCAAATTTAATTAATCATATCAAATTGTCATTGAAGACTCCTCAACATAAAGAAGTATATTACATGTCCCTGCTACAACTCTTCAAACCATGGAGAAAAGAAGAACAATTACTAGATAACTATGACTCATATGAGGATGCTTTCAAAGCAAATGAAAGCACTATAACTGATATAAACTTTACACAGTACAAAACAATTTTGCACAATGAACAGCAACATGAAGAAGAACTCCAAGCCCAACTAGATAAGGATACTCCTGACAGTAGTCAACCTTCTGTAACAGGAAGCCAAGAACCACTGGGAGAACCACTAATAACAAATGAGGCAGAATTAGCTATGATAGAAGTAGAAAACACCATGTGTCAGTATGAAGATAAGGAAGACTTAACTATACTACAATCAAAACTAAACAATGAGCAAAGTAGCATTTTTCAAGAAGTAACAAAACAAATTGCACATGGTGTAAAACATGAAAATAAAGAATGTTCCTGCCATAATTATAAACCTATACTACTGTACGTCAGTGGTGAAGCTGGTTCTGGCAAAACATTCCTAATCAAAATCATTAGTAAGTTCCTTCAACAATTGACAAACAACAAACTGTCAGCTGTTGTCACTGCCCCCACAGGTTTAGCTGCCTACAACATAGGTGGTGTTACATTACACCGATTACTACTATTACCAGTAGAACACCAGAACAAATTAGACTATTACAAACGTTCTGCAGAAGCTGCAATGGAATTACGCAGAGTATTGAAACAAATGAAAATGCTACTAATAGATGAAGTGAGCATGGTCTCCAACCTGATGTTAGCTTTGATTCACCTCAGATTACAAGAAGTACTCAAAACAGACTATGAAGAGCTCTTTGCAGGAAAACACATTATTGTTTTTGGAGATCTGCTTCAATTAACACCAGTAAAAGGTGAACCTATTTTTAAAACATTAGGGCACAAACTCTGCCGTAAAACTGTTGGCAGCATTGGAAATGTCAACCTTTGGCAACATTTCCAATACAGAGAATTAACAGAAAACATGCGCCAATCTGCAGATCTAACTTATGCCAACATTTTAAAAAGTTTGAGAGTTGGTATACTTTCTAAAGAAGCAGAAGCAACATTGAAAACCCGGCACTTTAATGCACTTTATAGCGATAATGCATGTGCTACAGATGTTATGGAACAATTAGCCCACAAAAATGTCAATTGTATGGCCTTAATGCCAACTCATGCAAGCTGTCTCAAATTCAATGAAATAATGTTAAGTAAAGAAATGCAACTAATAATGGAAATTAGCGCCACACACAAACTAGATGTACATGGTATGACAATACCCATGTGTGACCAAGCCACAACAAGACTAAATAATTTAGAAAAATCAATCTCAAACACAGCCGGCTTAGAAAAGATGTTAAAATTATCCTTAAATTGCAGAGTATTGCTTAAACGTAACCTTGACGTGGACAAAGGACTAGTTAATGGAGCACTGGGTACAGTTGTTGGCTTTCAAACATACCCACGTGACAACAAAATTCAGTTTGTCAATATACTCTTTAACAAACTTTCAGAAGTAAAACGGATAGGACGCTCAACAGCTAGATTCCTTCTCTACAAAGATATGTATGTACGCAGAGAACAATTTTCTCTAACTCTTGCATACGCAGTCACGATTCATAAATCACAAGGTCTTACCCTAGACAAAGCAATGATAGATATTGGTAACACAGTCTTTAAAGAAGGCATGAGCTACGTAGCACTATCACGCTTACGTACACTTGACGGTCTATTTCTAATTAACTTTGATGCAAGTAAAGTAAACGCTGATATTCCTTGCATTTTAGAATATAATAGACTTTGTTCACTATACACTCCCCATCTAAACACATATTCTGTTCCACAAAAACTAAAAAGTTGTAAAAGAAAACTAAATCAAACAGAAATGCAACAGGACGTCACTGCAAATCCTCCAAAGAGAGTAAAAGAAACTAATACTTCATCAAGTACCACAAACAAAAAATAATCAATTAGAGAAAGTAAACCAGGTACTTCTTTAAAGAAGGAAGACAAACTCCAAAAAAAGCAGTTAGATACAGAACTACATGGACCATTTAAATTCTCAAATATAGTTGGTGTAAGTTGCTATGCAAATGTAGCAATGAATATTCTGTTTCAATTACCACCAATTGTTGACAACATTTACTTACACAGTACAGACCCTTTGTGTTTGCAAATCTTAGTACTTCACAGAAATGCAGCAAACAATCCTGACAACACATATAGTGTTTTTGGAATAAGACGACAATTGGACTACTGTGCTGGAATGGTGAAATTCACTATAAACTCACAGGAAGATCCACAAGAATTTCTAATGTACTTACTATTAGTACTGGAAAACAAAAACATACCTATAAATGAAATCTTCCAGATTTCTCACATGTGGAAACATACATGCACTCTGTGCAACAATGTGACACAAGAAGAAATTCCCAATGAACGCTTCATATATATATCAATACCAAATTGTGAATCCATTCCATTTCAGCAACTTGTACAAAATGCAAACCATGGTAGATTATGCTCTAACTGCAATTCAGATAATCGCTCCACGTTAGTAATACAAACACATAGTAAATACGTAATACTAATGCTTCTACGTTACAATGCAGATGGTACCAAAAACAACTGCAAGCTGACTGTTTTCACACATAGTCAAATATCACTTGGTAAGAAAACCTTCACAACAATAGGTATAATCTACCACGCAGGAGCCACAACCAATTCAGGGCACTACACGGCATATATAAAAAAGAAATGTGGATGGTTTGAATGTAATGATAGTACCATTACTCTAAAGCAGAGATTACCAGCAAATCGCTTATTTGATGTTCTTAAAACCAAAATTTGATAAATAAACTGTATTTAAACCTTTAAGTAAATTTGTGTTAAAAAAATATAAACTGTTAGAATACTCCAAAAGCTATCTAACTGCTCAAAGATTCTACAACAACTAATCAGATAAATGAATACCACTAAATTAGACCAACAAATACACAGCTAGAAAACGCCAATTGGTATCTAACTGTCCCAAAATTATAAATTTGTGTTAAAATAATATAAACTGTTAGAATACTCCAAAAGCTATCTAACAGCTCAAAGATTCTACAACCACTAATCAGATAAATGAATACCACTAAATTAGGCCAAAAAATACACAGTTAGAATACGCCAATTGGTATCTAACTGTCCCAAAATTTAACAATATCCAAATAGATAAATCAAAACCACTAAAATATATTAAAAAATAGACAGTTAGAATACGCCAATTGGTATCTAACTGCTCCAAAATTTTATAATATCAAAACAAATGAAGAATCTGTTACTGCTCCAAAAAAAATACAACAAAGCAAAGTATAAAGCATTAGCCAGAAACAACAAGTGAACACTGAAAACAAACAAACAAATAAACTGTAGCATAACAGAAAAAGGTTTTTTTTTTAATCCAACATGGATTTTTTTTTCTCCCACAGACCAAATGATTTTAGCAACAAATACAGAAACTGAGCAAATTGCACTGTACTCTGATTTGTACTCTACTAAATATGAGGGTAAAAAAAAAATAAAAGTATATTGCTTATACAATGTAATAAGTCATTACAAAATACTAATACTAACATGCTATTTTCTTTTATCACAGAAATGAAGAAGAAAAAACATGGACTCCCATTACTAGACCAAACAGTAAGTATACAATAATAAGGACAACCATAGCAGCATATCACATCCATAGTATCTAATACCTTTCTTCCTTATACATTTGTTTTTCACCCAAAGTTATAAGCAAATATGAATGTGATATGCTGCGGTGGTTGTTGCCAGGGCATAGAGTCTTGGGTGCATGGCCAAATGGCCATGCACCCAAGACTCTATGCCCTGGCAACAACCACCGCAGCATATCACATCCATAGAGTCAAACATTTCAACTATGATTTATGGGAAACTTTTAATGTCCGCGAACAATGTGAGTGTTCTTAGAACACTTTGAACTTCCCAGCGAACAATACGGACACCGTTTTCAGGACACCCCCTACGAACATTTCAGAACAACGCGATAGTTCTTAGAACACTTTCAACTTGACAGAGAACAATACGGACAGCGTCCTCAGGACACCCCCTACGAACACTCCCCGGACACCGCAAGTGTTCTCAGAAACGTCTTCAGAACACCCCCATTTTGTTTATTTGCAAACATTTCAGGACACCGCGGGTGTTCTTAGAACACATTCAACTTGACAGAGAACAATACGGACAGCGTCCTCAGGACACCCCCTACGAACACTCCCCGGACACCGCGAGTGTTCTTAGAAGCGTCTTCAGAAAACCACCATCTTGTTTATTTGCGAACATTTCAGGACACCGCAAGTGTTCTTAGGACACATTCAACTTGACAGAGAACAATACGGACAGCGTCCTCAGGACACCCCCCTACGAACACTCCCCGGACACCGCGAGTGTTCTTAGAAGCGTCTTCAGAACACCACCATCTTCTTTATTTGCGAACATTTCAGGACACCGCGAGTGTTCTTAGGACACATTCAACTTGACAGAGAACAATACGGACAGCGTCCTCAGGACACCCCCTACGAACATTCTAGGACACCGGGAGTGTTCTTAGAAGCTTCTTCAGAACACCACCATCTTGTTTATTTGCGAACATTTCAGGACACCGCAAGTGTTCTTAGGACACATTCAACTTGACAGAGAACAATACGGACAGCGTCCTCAGGACACCCCCTACGAACACTCCCCGGACACCGCGAGTCTTCTTAGAAGCGTCTTCAGAACACCACCATCTTGTTTATTTGCGAACATTTCAGGACACCGCGAGTGTTCTTAGGACACATTCAACTTGACAGAGAACAATACGGACAGCGTCCTAAGGACACCCCCTACGAACATTCCAGGACACCGGGAGTGTTCTCAAAAACGTCTTCAGAACACCCCCATTTTGTTTATTTGCGAACATTTCAGGACACCGCGGGTGTTCTTAGAACACATTCAACTTGACAGAGAACAATACGGACAGCGTCCTCAGGACACCCCCTACGAACACTCCCCGGACACCGCGAGTGTTCTTAGAAGCGTCTTCAGAACACCACCATCTTGTTTATTTGCGAACATTTCAGGACACCGCGAGTGTTCTTAGGACACATTCAACTTGACAGAGAACAATAGGGACAGCGTCCTCAGGACACCCCCTACGAACATTCTAGGACACCGGGAGTGTTCTTAGAAGCTTCTTCAGAACACCACCATCTTGTTTATTTGCGAACATTTCAGGACACCGCGAGTGTTCTTAGGACACATTCAACTTGACAGAGAACAATACGAACAGCGTCCTCAGGACACCCCCTACGAACACTCCCCGGACACCGCGAGTGTTCTTAGAAGCGTCTTCAGAACACCACCATCTTGTTTATTTGCGAACATTTCAGGACACCGCAAGTGTTCTTAGGACACATTCAACTTGACAGAGAACAATACGGACAGCGTCCTCAGGACACCCCCTACGAACACTCCCCGGACACCGCGAGTGTTCTTAGAAGCGTCTTCAGAACACCCCCATTTTTTTTATTTGCGAACATTTCAGGACACCGCAGGTGTTCTTAGAACACATTCAACTTGACAGAGAACAATACGGACAGCGTCCTCAGGACACCCCCAAGAACATTCCAGGACACCGGGAGTGATCTCAAAAACGTCTTCAGAACACCCCCATCTTGTTTATTTGCGAACATTTCAGGACACCGCGAGTGTTCTTAGGACACATTCAACTTGACAGAGAACAATACGGACAGCGTCCTCAGGACACCCCCTACGAACACTCCCCGGACACCGCGAGTGTTCTTAGAACAGTTTCACTTTGCTTGCGAACAAAATGGACACATATTGAGTCCTTAGAACACCCCCCAGTCAGTTTATTTAGAACATTTCAGAACACCCGTGATGTCTGCAAACAAATCGAACACAAAAAGAACATCTAACACATAAAAAACACAACTTTCATCCTATCTCATACACTCCCACCCTCCCCAAACACTCCTACACGACAAGACACTCTACAAAATACACATTTTGAACAAAGTTTCACCGCGCTGTCCGCGGAAGTCCATGAATCCAAGATGGCGGGCGCTACCGAAAAATCTGACGCGCTTCACGCTCCACGCCGTCCAATCAGCGAACACGTTGCATGTCCGCGAACATCACGCAAGACGATTGGCCAATCAGGACACTGTCCGCGAGCGAACAGGGAAGTGTGTCCGCGAACCGAACACAGATATCACTAATTTTTTTTTACCTACTTTTTGGTCATTTTAAAAAAAACTACTGGACGGATTTTCACCAAATTTGCAAAAGCACGCTTTCGGGACCAAGCCGCTGCTCCTGGTCCAAATTTGGTGGAAATCCGACCACCGCGAGTGTTCTTAGAAGCGTCTTCAGAACACCCCCATTTTGTTTATTTGCGAACATTTCAGGACACCGCGAGTGTTCTTAGGACACATTCAACTTGACAGAGAACAATACGGACAGCGTCCTCAGGACACCCCCTACGAACACTCCCCGGACACCGCGAGTGTTCTTAGAAGCATCTTCAGAACACCCCCATTTTGTTTATTTGCAAACATTTCAGGACACCGCGGGTGTTCTTAGAACACATTCATCTTGACAGGGAACAATACGGACAGCGTCCTCAGGACACCCCCTACGAACATTTCAGGACACCGGGAGTGTTCTCAAAAACGTCTTCAGAACACCCCCATTTTGTTTATTTGCAAACATTTCAGGACACCGCGGGTGTTCTTAGAACACATTCAACTTGACAGGGAACAATACGGACAGCGTCCTCAGGACACCCCCTACGAACACTCCCCAGACACCACAAGTGTTCTTAGAACAGTTTCACTTTGCTTGCGAACAAAACGGACACATATTGAGTCCTTAGAACACCCCCCAGTCAGTTTATTTAGAACATTTCAGAACACCCGTGATGTCTGCAAACAAATCGAACACAAAAAGAACATCTAACACATAAAAAACACAACTTTCATCCTATCTCATACACTCCCACCCTCCCCAAACACTCCTACACACAAGACACTCTACAAAATACACATTTTTAACAAAGTTTCACCGCGCTGTCCGCGGACGTCCGTGAATCCAAGATGGCGGGCGCTAACGAAAAATCTGACGCGCTTCACGCTCCACGCCGTCCAATCAGCGAACACGTTGCATGTCCGCGAACATCACACAAGACGATTGGCCAATCAGGACACTGTCCGCGAGCGAACAGGGAAGTGTGTCCGTGAACCGAACACAGATATCACTAATTTTTTTTTACCTACTTTTTGGTCATTTTAAAAAAAACTACTGGACGGATTTTCACCAAATTTGCAAAAGCACGCTTTCGGGACCAAGCCGCTGCTCCTGGTCCAAATTTGGTGGAAATCCGTCCAGCGGTTTGGGCTGTAGGCGCGAGCAAAAAATTTTTCCCATTCAGTCTATGGGAAAAAAAAAAGTTTTGGGACCCCCCCTATAACTTTGCCCCCCCTGGACGAATCCTCGGCAAACTTTGCAAGAAAATTTAGAGTGACCCAAATACTTTTTTTGCAAAGTTTGGTGAGGATCCGTCCAGGGAGAGTGAAGTTATAAGCCACCCAAAAAGGGCTCTTCCTATGGAAACAGCAACTTAACCATAACTACATGGCCACTACCGAATATATATATATATATATATATATATATATATATATATATATATATATATATTCTGATATAAATCACCTGGCTCGTATATATATATATATATATTTATATTGCACGGCCAGTGGTAGCGGGCGTGTAGTTATGGTTAAGTTACTAAAGTCATAGGAAGAGCACTTTTTTGGTTGTACACGGCTACAGGCTGAACGGCTGGACGGATTTTCACCAAATTTGCGGCAGGAGCGGGGGCTTGGGTGAGAAAGCATGCTTTTGTGTGTTTGGTGGAAATCCGACAGAAGTGTTTTTGGCTTGTGGTACGGCGTGCTGTCAGAGAAGTTTGGACACGGCCGGTGGTTGGCTGGAGGGAAGTGTGGTGTACCTCAACATTTTTGGGGAAAGCTGCCATGGTGTATAAGAGGACAGTGCGGCGGCAGAAGGGTCTGGAAAATGTACCGTACGGAATGCGTTGGTAGCAATAAAGGAGGGAACGGGTGGGGGAGTGAGAAGTGGTTAATGTGACATATGTAGGGAAGTACTGTGTGTGGTGATTGGAGGTAGCTGTCGTAGCGGCCCCATAGCTTCGGCCGTGACCTGTTTGCGGCAACCTCTTTTCGTGGTGAGTTCTGGCAGGTGAATTGCAGAAGGGGAGTGATTTGCACAAGACATAGGGTGGGTGGGAGCGCGGGTGGCTGTGCTCTGCGGATGGAATGCAGTAGTTGGCGACTTGGTGGCATACATGGGTGAATGAAGGTGCAGTGGGTGTGTGGAAGGATTGGACTATTGGGTGCATGGGCGAAGGCCGTAAACCGTAGGGTGTATGGCATGCACTCAAGAGCGTATGTGTCACAGGTGTCCCCTTTTCTCACCTGTTTTCTCTGTTTTGTGGAGTCCTTTGTCAGGGTTTTCTTCCGAGCAGTTCGGGTCTTGTACAAGCCCGCTCGGCCGTCTTCGGATTCCAGGATTCGTTCAGCTTCTTCGTCCGGGATCTATGGAAACTCCAGGAAGCTTGCAATGGAGGCAGCACACAGAGGCGGTCTGCGCGGAACGCGGAAGAAACAGGATCAAGGAAGGTAGAAGGAAAGGAGAAGGAGGAAGCTCCGGGAACCAGGAAGCAACACAGTTCAGGAGAACGAACTACAGAGCACGTCAGGCCACAGCTATCGGTAGCGTTGAGACGCGCTGAACCACAGGTGAGTGGCTAATTTATAGAACGTGCTGCATATGACATAAAGGTTGATAGACCGCATTCCGTGTATACGGCCATGTTGGGTGTACTACAGCGAGTAACCCCCGATGTGCCAGGGACCAGGAAGACCAGAAAGGCCGTGATCGACGGATCATGACAGTACGGCTGTAACATACCCATCACAGGACGCATGTTTGACTCTGCATTCGGTACAGGGTGGTGCTTGTATAATGTGGTATGTGCAGATTGGTTGCAGTAGGGCTAGTGTTGCGACCAGAATGTGGGTAGGTTGGCAGTGACACAGTACTTTGTGAATTGAAGTGGGGACGCCATAGTAAATGAATGAAAGTGCACAGTGGTGCAGAAGTGAGTGTTTTCTTTGCACATTATGTTCACTGTTGCAATTTGTTGCTGCATAGCTGCATGGCGGTGTACAGGTTGGGTAGGAGTGCTGGTGGCAGTGGTGTGTATGTGAATGGTCGTAGTGGGTGTCATGGTGACATGCATGGTGGCATTATGTTGCTGTGGGTGTGTTTCACTGCCTGCGCTGTGTGCAGATTTCTTCAAATAGGCCCAATGTTGTGAAAATGTTGTGGTTAGTGGCACAATACTTTGTGAATGGCTGTGGGTAGCGGTGGCAGAGGCTGTGGTATGTTTGTGGATTCCGGTAATTGCAACCTGTTTTCATGCATGGGTGTTTTGTTTGTGCGTAATGTTAGCTGCCCACATGGCCATTATGTTAAGTGGTGCAATTTGGTGTTGCATAGCGCCATGGCACTGCACAGGTTGGGTAGCAGTTCTGGTGGCAGTGGTCTGTATGTGGATTGTCGTACTTGCTGACATGATGACATGCATGGTGGCATTACGTTGCTGCGGTTGTGTTCAAGGCCTAGACTATTTGGGTGCATGTCCAAAGGCCATGCACTCAAGAGCCTAGGCTTTGAGGACACCTATAGCAGTAATGCATTTTTGAAAGTGCATCAGTGAGAGGGTGGTGACATGTGAGGAATGGTTGTGGAGCACATTTCAGCCATTATAGGCCAGTGTTGCAAACAGATTGTGGGTAGGATGGAAGTGGCACAATACTTTGTGAATGGAAGTGGGTACGCCCATAGTATGTGATTGAAAGTGCACAGGGATGCGGGAGAGATTGTTTGTTTTTACATTATGGTAACTGTTGCAATTTGTTGCTGCATACCTCAATGGCGGTGCACTGTATTTGCAGATGCTGCAGTGAAAAGTCACGCAGTGTGGGCTTAGGGTGCAGTGTTTGCATACTGTCAGTATGGTAGAGCTGTGGGTGTGTTGAAGGCCCAGACTATAGGGTGCATGGCCAAAGGCCGTAGCCCATAGGCCATGCACTCAAGAGCCTAAGCCTTGAGAACACCCATGGCAGTAATGCATTTTTGAATGTGCGTCAGTTAGAGGGTGGTGACATGTAAGGAATGGTTGTGGAGCACATTTCAGCCGTTACAGCCCAATGTTGCAAACAGATTGTGGGTAGGTTGGAAGTGGCACAATACTTTGTGAATGGAAGTGGGTACACCCATAGTATGTGATTGAAAGTGCACAGGGATGCAGGAGAGATTGTTTTGTTTGTACATTAGGTAACTGTTGCAATTTGTTGCTGCATAGATGCATGCCGGTGCGCTGTGTTTGGAGATGCTGCAGTGAAAGGTCACACAGTGCGTGCTCTGGGTGCAGTGTTTGCATACTGTCAGTATGGTAGAGCTGTGGGTGTGTTCAAGGCCTAGATTATTGGGTGCATGGCCAGTAGCGCCATGGTTGGCGCCAGAGTCCGGCATGGTGAATGGCGGAATTACCGCCCCATTCCAAGGTTGGCGGGGGCGGTAATTCCCCATTCACCATGGCCCTTCCCCATTCCCATTGAGCACCCATAGGGCTCAATGGGAATGGGGAAGGAGCAAATAACGGTACCGTAATTAGCGGTACCGTCATTTGCTCTGAAGTCCCTCAGCGGGTCCAGTCCTTAACGTGTGGTCTGACTTTTCGTGATAGTGTGGGTAGGGGATTCAGTCTTCCAGCGTAGATGTATTAAGGTGGGGTTTTTTGTGGGTTTTTTGTGACGTGCGTGCCTGCAACTTTTTAAAAATGTTCTCTTTATATGCGTTTCTGTTTGCCTCTCGTCACATTTATACCACATTCTGGTCAATGCTTCTTGCACAGTGTAAAAGAAAACGGCACTGCCATTGGCACTCAAATAAATGCCATTTCTAGGGAACCACTGCGTATTTTGCGACCTCATGAGGTCCTGTGCGAACACCTGGCCTCAGCAGCCCACTTCTCGAAAGAGGCCATAGCCTGGATCCAATCATTCCTGGACAACCGAACTATGAGGGTCTTCTCCACCCTAGCCTCAGCAGACCCCATTAAAATAACCTGTGGGGTGCCCCAAGGCTCCTGCGTCTCTCCCACCCTCTACAACATCTTTACCAAGCCCCTATTTGACAAGTTGGACAGACTGGGTGTCTCATATACCAATTATGCAGATGACACCCAGATCCTCATACCCCTCTCAGGCAACTACGCTTCAGATACGGCCTTGGTAAACAAAATATATCTCATCATTCAGGCATGGATGGCCACACACGGTCTATGTCTAAATGATGAGAAAACCGAAATCCTGCTCCTCGGATCCAATACCAATCTCAAAAAACTCAGTTCCAACTATAAGGCCTTCAACATTGATGGCAATACCATCACAGTGGCCAAAACAGTGAAAACACTAGGCTTTCACCTTGATGCAACCATGCCACTAAAAAAACAAGTCAACTCACTAGCATCCTCCACCGCCTACACATGCAAGCTAATTAGGGCAAGTAGAGCCTTCCTCACCCAAGCTAGCTGCATCATCATAGCCAACGCCCTAATACTATCCAGACTGGATTATTGCAACGCCATGTACCTAGGAGCCAACAAATGCATAACCAACAAACTACAGACACTACAAAACAACGCTCTCAGAACAGCCCTCAACCTACCCTCTAAGGAACACATCTCCAACAAAAGAAGAGAACACAAATGGCTTAAAATCCATGACCGCATCTCCCTCAAAACGGCATCACTCACCCACAAATGCTTAAACAACGCAGCCCCCCCCTATCTCGCATCCAGAATAAAGAAAAAAACGTCCACCCGCCCCACCAGATCGATCAATTCCTACTGCCTGCAGGTACCCAATTTCAGACAAAAGAAAACCGGCGGCAGGAGCTTCCCTGTCCTGGCAGCCCAACACTGGAACGCCCTCCCACTCCACATTAGGACTGACCAATCCTACTATAGCTTCAGGCGAAACACCCTCACTTGGCTGCGGGCCAATGATCCTCACGACTAACCCTGCCATCTAATCTGATCATGCCAGTGCTATAACCTGACTACCATGCATAGCCTTAAATTTGTAAATATGTAAATGCAACCGAACTGCCCCTACGCACAGTATTAATATGTAAATTTGTAAGCCTTCGCTCAACTATATGTATATATGCACATCCCACACAATGTAACTGTAAATGCAATGCACTTTTTCTCATGCCTATCTTATTCTGTAACCAAGTTTTTAAGTAATCCTATCTTCCTGACCTCTGTTGCGCCCTGTTACCTCTGGGTTTTGCGCGCTATACTAAATAAATAAACAAACAAACAAACAAACATGATCTCATAGGGGGTGGAGAACATGCCAGCAGTCTGCATAAACGCACGCATAATTCTGTTTATAGCACACCTTCCGACCTCTGGTTGCGGACAAATTACACTGTCACGGACCCAAACTCCTCTTGGTGTTATGCATGAGTAAACGACCTTCGCAGTAGGAAAAATATGCATCACTGCGGTCAGCAACCTCTTAAGGTGATGGATTAATCGTCCACACAACATGTAACCCAAATGTAGACTTCCATAGTGCAGTACGACAAAGTCAATGTTCGTGACGGATGCCACATATCTGCAAAGGAGACCCATCCCGCCGAAACTACAGTCACCCTGGCAGGCCCAAAGAGCGTCCACTCCTTCCAACCCGAAATTACCAGCAACGCCTCTTTGCACACAACACCTGTGCAGATGGCGCACAAAGGTATCACCGACGATAAGCACTGTGCGTCTCTCCATCTCGACTACCCTCAGGACACAGTATTGGGAGGAAATGGTACCGCACCTTCCTGTGAACCACGCCCTAAACTCCTACTTGCCTATTTCCCACAATTCCATTTCCCTTTCCAACCTGCTCATAATGGCAGGATGTGCACGTGCGCTTTCCCATCTACAGTGAGGGCCACAGCCCAGTAAAGCTGAGACAATACTTCTTCCCTATGCACGGTCAATTTTGTGCAGCACTCCCCCATTGGGTGCTGTCAAATTTTCAAACAAGCATGCAGAAATTACATACAAAACCTCTGCATTGCACACTGTCATTTCTATACAGCACTCCATATTTACAATTGAACACTCTCATTACACGTTCGGTTTAATTGCGTGAGGAAGGTGCAGCAGCTTCGCCATTTTGCAGACTAAGTTCAAACTGCCCCACCTGCAGTTACATGTTTTCTTCAAATGTACGACCGGCAGGCGATCTCTTGATAATTTCCGTCACACCGCTGAGTTCATATTTGTTTCACGGGTCATGGAAAGGCAAGCAGCAGATAAATGAAAGTAATGAGACATTTAACACGGCCACGTGGCAATGCAGGTTTCTGTTCCTTGTTTAACAGTGGCTGTTATACAGTTAGGAGTACTGTAGCCACACATTGGTAGGTTTGCAGAGCCACCCACAAAGTCGGCAGCAGTACTTTAAATGCGGTAGCCTACTGCATGATTCCATAGGGCTGGCAACAGGGGCGGTGTTACCAGCATACAGTGGATGACATATGCATAGTTCTAGGTGTGGAACAGAAACACATGCACTTCCACAACTACTTAAAAGTGCATTCGAAGATGCGGCCATGTGGCCACTAATGGAGTCCTACGGATACTTGCAGTGTGATTGCACATACGCCAACCAGGTGCAGTGTCCCTAGGAAACGTCCATATTGCTCTTTTGTACTGATCTCGGCCAGTACTGTGCGGCACAGATTTATCATGCCCTGTTAACACAAAAAGAAAGCCTACTGCCACACTACACAACATTTACTATGTACATCTATAATTGGGATCGATGAGGGCATCGAAGGAATTAGTAACAAATCGCTGTTAACGGGACGTTATGGTTATGTCGCTGTATGAAATACCTATCCTCATTACAGAAAACCCTATGCTCAAGCAACGTTTTGCTTACAGTGCCCTACTAAAAACCTATCAAATTCACTAACAAGACCATTGTTAAAGGGATGTTATGGTTAAGTTGCACCAGCAAAAACCTATGAAATTCTATGGAAGAACGTTCTTACAGGGACGTTATGGTTACAGATAAAAATGATAACAAACTAAATTCGACAGTTATGGTAAGCTAGGCAACCATAACTCGCGCCACCACCCTGCACTGCTAAGACTAACACCCATAACATCAACAATGACATTACATCTGAAATAAATTTTGATGTAAAGTCCCTACAAGGGATTGTGTTTATAATGTTGGTAACATGATGTCAGTATAGATATGATGTATAGTCTTAGCAGTGCAGGGTAGTGGCGCGAGTTATGGTTGCTTAGCTTACCATAACTGTAGAATTTTGGGGGGTTTTCGGTTTTACCTGTAACCATAACGTCCCTGTAACAACATTTTTCCATAGAATTTCATATGTTTTTGCTAGTGCAACTTAATATATATATATATATATATATATATATATATATATATATATATTAAAAAAAGAGGAGAAAGTGAACCACACTCTCTGCGGTCAATTAAGACCAAAATCCATGAGGAAACACACAAAGCACAGCTCACAAAGAAAATGAAGGTCTTAGAGTATTTAATGTGACCAAAAAATTAACAAAAAATACACAAAATACGGCTGGGCAGCAACGGCTAAAACAGAGGCAGGACGCCAGGATGCACGACCCGCACACAACGCGTTTCACACTCAACTGAGTGCTTGTTCATGTGAAGAGAGGAAGGACTAGAGCACTTTTATAATTTGAAAAAAGAAGTCCTTTTACTATTTCCCTGGAACTGCAAGGGTACCTGGACACATGGAGAAGGCGGCGGCCCTGTTGGAATAGAATGACAAAAATTAGCAGAATTAAAGGCTGCAATAAGTGCATAAATATGGGAATCATGGTGAGATGACCATGAAATATAATCGGGAGCACGCCTTCCATGTAGGGCAGGGCCATGGTTCCGGGGTACCACCTAATATAAACAACAGTAGTAGTACAAAATTGGAATCAATGATGTACTCACACAGTCAAAAAATATTTTACATATCCGCCCCTGATGAATAAAACCATTATATAAAAATGGAAATAAACACACCGTCTAACAACAACACTAAAAGATAAATGACATCAATCTGGAGCATCATAGGACATAGATATAAAGGACTAATGCCAATGAATGAAGCATGATAAGATGTTAAAAACAATTCTAGCAGCCAATTAGTGTGCAAAAATGCAAGATGAAAGTCACAATAACAATATGTGTAAACAAGGCAAGTAGCAGCATTCAGGCAAATGGAATAAAGTGCAAGTGCATGTAATTTAGCAGCATAGTTGTGTAGCGCGAGTGCGCTACAGCGAGGTAGCAGTATACAAATCTAAAACAATGCAAGGGATAGCATGATGGCCCTGTTAAAAATAGTAATAAAGTGCAAGTGCAAGCAGCATACTAATGTGCAAATATGCTGGGCCATTATTGCAGAGTCAAAAATTGCAACAATTGCAAAGTGTCAGCATTGTTAAAAAGAAACAATCGCAACTTCGAAAGATGTAATACACAAGAGCCGGAATGATAACAAGGAACACATATAAAATAACACAGTAAATGGCTGGCCAAAAAAGAAGAAATTAATATCAAAGATGCCCAGAGTCATAGAACCTACAAGGGTAATGGAAAGACGAATAGCTAATATTGACAAAAATATGTAAGTACAAAAGTACAAATGAGAGGAGGGGGATGACTGTGAAGCTGTATGCAGGGGAAGGTGGGACCACAAGAATGGAAAAAAGGGACAACTAAGAGTGATGATACAAAAAGAACAAATAGAGAGCTCAAGTCCCATCAAATCGTGCTACAGCAGATAGACAAATAAACATACATAAGTCTAATACAAAGAAAATAAATGTAAAAACACCAAGAAATTAAGGTGTAGGGTAACACAATCAGGCCAAGGATGCAAAATATGGAGAAAAATAGAAGCTGAAGCCACCAAAACCAAAAGAATAATCGAGATAAGTCAGCAAGAGGGAAGGAATGACAGAAAATGAAGGTAGAAATGTCAGCCAGCCTCAAGTCCCAAGGAACGTATAAAGCTCCTTATCAAGATTGTGTCCATTAGGGAACTTGGTATCGAGGTCCAAAATAAAACGTGTCTCCAATTGTCTTAACTTTAAAACACGGTCTCCGCCCCTGGGATGAATAGGGATGTATGCCACTGCAAAAGAAAGTAAGCAAATTTGAGTCATTCGCATGTTCCTGCACAAAGTGTTTAGCCATGGGGTACGCGGGATCAGAGTTTTTGATTGCCCTGAGATGCTGGAGAATCCTGAGTTTAAGCTTACAGGTGGTACTCCCGACGTACCACTTCCTGCAGGGGCATGTAAGAACATAGACAACGTAAGTAGTGTCACAATTGATGGAATAATTGATGATTTGCTTACTCTTGGTTACTGGATGCAAGTAAAATCTGCAGGGAGATGCGTGGGCACAGGCTTTACATTTAGTACATTTGGTAAAGCCAATGAGCAATGGTACTCTTTTGTACGCAATGGTAGGGCGTTTGGAAAGTACAGAGCAAAAATCTTGATCCAAAGTTAAAACACGCCAATGTCGCTCAATAATCCTATGTACATTCTTGGAGGCATTATCGAAGGAGACAATGAGTCTAGGTTCATCATCTGTAGCAGTCTTGCACGATTGAATACCATACAATAATTTGTCCCTGCAAAGGTCTCTGGCCTTGTTATAGGCCATTTCAATCTTCTTTTTGGTATACCCTTGTTGCAAAAAGTCAGTGGCAGCTCGAGCACAGTGCTGATCAAATACAACTAAATCGGTGCAATTCCTACGGTAGCGAATAAATTCGCCGTAAGGATTACTGCGTTTACATGGCCCCGGATGACAACTGGTAGCATGCAGGTGTAGGCCAGTGTTGGAGGGTTTCTTGTGGAGAGCTGTGTGGAAACCAGATGTGTCCAGGGTTACCACCACATCGAGATAGATTATCTCTGTGGTACTATGGCATTCAGTAAAACATAAATTCATCGTATTAGTATTGATGGTTCTCACAAAAAGTTGCCAATCACTGACGGTCCCCTTCCATATTACAAACACATCATCGATGTAGCGCCACCAGGGAACATTTTGGGTGGAAAAGCTGGATGCAGGGAGATCGTGTAAGAATGTAGCCTCCCACCAACCCATCGTCAGGTTAGCATACGATGGGGCAAAGGTACTGCCCATAGCAGTACCCCTAACTTGCCGGTAAAAGGTGCCATCAAACAAAAAGACATTATTGGTGAGGCAGAACAGCAACATCTCCAAAATCATGGAAATGTGACCATGAAAATTCAATGACCGTGTTTCCAAGAAAAATTGACAGGCTTGCATACCAACTTGATGATCAATAGAGGTATACAATGATACAACATCAAGGGTGGCCAAAAGAAAACCCTCTTCCCAGGGTGTATCGTTGATATGTTGTAAAAACAATCCCTTGTGTCCTGCAAATAAGATGGCAAAACGGAAACAAATGGAAACAAAGTCTCATCAATAAATTGGGCCAAGTGTTCAAGAAGGGAACCACATAACGTAACAATAGGTCTCCCGGGTGGGTGGGCAAGAGATTTGTGTGTCTTCGGTAGAAAATTGATGGTGGGGACGATGTGACAAGAGGGAACAAGAAATGTAACTAGATCCTCCTCAAGAAGTCCATTATCAGCCCACTTGGTGCAGAGATTATTTAATTCTGACTGTATATCATAAAAGGGATTTTTGAGTAATTTGGCATAACACAGTCGGTCCCTAAATTGGCGGTTGGCTTCAGAAACATAATGGACTCTATCTTGGATCATGATATTAGACCCCTTGTCAGCCTGCTTAATGACAATATTGGGCAGGTTTTGTAATTCACCTATGGCCTTTAATTGTGATGCAGTGAGATTATATTTAACTCTGTCAGTGCTAGTCCGTAGTTTTCTCAAATCACTGACACACAAATCATAAAAGGCTTCCAAACAACCACCCACAGGGAACTGCGGATTGAATCTGGATTTGTTCTTGAGCTTTGTATGTACATCCCAGCAGGGGTCAATGTCAAAATCAGTCAAATCAGCATTAACAGGATCGAACTGGGTGTCTTCAAGACTGGCAAGATCCAAAAGCGATGGAATATCAGAAATGAGGAGGTTGGTACGGCCAGTCCGAGGTACAGAAGGCTTCATGACATTGGGGTTTTGAATGAAAAATTTCCTGAGCTTGATCTTCCGAAAGAATTTGTCAAGATCTAAACGTGCTTGAACATAGTCAAAAGCCTTTGTGGGGCAAAAATTAAGCCCATGAGAGAGAACCGAGGTTTGCGGCTTCGTGAGTATATGGGAGGACAGATTAATTATTTGGCACATCTTCATTCTATTGGTGGTTATTTTTTCGCTCCAGAGCGCGTTGATCTGCCCTCCTGATTTGCACCCAAGCCGTTTCCCACGTCGGCCTCGGCGAGTCCTTTTCGAGGTCTCTGTCCTTTGCCTCTTCCTCTTGGCTTGCCCTGGCCTCTGCCACGTTTTTGATTTTTCCCATCTTGGCAGAGTAGCCGCATCTCGTCTAAAAAATTATGTTTGACGATAGGTTCCTCATTTTCCGAGACTGACACATCGGATTCAGATGAGGCTGTGCCAGGATCACCAGAAGCAATGGAAGCAGGCTTAATGACAGGTGTCCGCAAAGAATCAAATCGTTTGGCAAAGGTGAATATCCTGCCAGTTTCATAGTCAAGTTTGTCCCTTATGAATTTACGATGTTTACGCTCTTTGATGTCTTCTTCATATATAATAAGAACCTCATTGATTTTTGTGCGTAACTGCTTGCCCTCCTCTGTGCTGGGAACCTTATTGAGTTCTGTTTCCTTTTTGTCGAGTTCTTCAAGAGCCAAGCCACGATCAGATTTGGCATATTTTACCAAGATGGTAAGAAAATGGGCAGAACAGCCATTGCTGGCTTCCCCCCATTCTTGGAGCATGCGAGGATCTTGGTCCTCAAATGAGGTCATTGTCATGATGCGCAATCCTCGAGGAATACGTCCAACGTCCAAGTAGTTCTGCAGTGAGTGCTCCTCCCACCATTTTGAGATCTCCTTCTTGCGCAACCTCTCAATGTCTTTGAGTAAGGTGATCTCGGCACTATGATTCGAATTGGCCTTTTTTGCCCCAGTGGTGGGCAAAGAAATAGGCAACTCCTGTTGTTCGCTAAACAAATCCTTGGCCTGAATGAGCCGAGCTGCTACCCAGGCATCCTGCATGTTTAGGCCACTATAAGCCAAGCCGTAAAAAAAGTGTTTTTAATGTATAGAAGCAAAAATAGCAAAAAAGACCTAGAAAAAGGCGAGCTAACATGTGCTAAGGTTGAGGTCAAGACCGCAGCATGCCAAGCTAGCGCCAAAGAGCGATATAGAATGTCAACAAAGAAAGCTGGTATGGAGTAAACAGAAGTACAATGCCATTCGAGTGAAAAACAAAGGAGAAAGGTAAGCACATGAGGAAGGCACCTACCGTATGGCCAAGGTCTACGTGTCCTCCGGCACGTTTCACCCGTGCCGACAGAAAGGGCTCCTCAGGCTTATCTCCCAGGCGGGTACAACTTAAATCCAATAGGCAGTAGAAGTCTGTAACCAGCGGCAGCGGATCCGCTTAGAAAGCGCCCCCAAATAGAAGCGTGCCAAAATGGTAGAAATGGTGCAAGTTCAACACGGTGCGCACCGTGTAAGAAAATATTTTTAAAAAAGAGGAGAAAGTGAACCGCACTCTCCACGGTCAATTAAGACCAAAATCCATATATATATATATATTACTTACAGGTTTTACATGGGACTGTGCCCGTCAATATGAGAGCTATGTTTACTCTCTGTGGCCTGCAGGAGCTCTTTGTTTGCTAATCGCGGTTCGCGATCTCATAGAACATTGTGCTTTAATGTACTGAGCAGATTATAGTCTTTGGACTCTGTAATATCATAGATATATGCGTATGCTCACGAAGCGATCGATTGAAAGGATTTATCCTTCAGCAACAGTCAGTGGAATGAAGGGAGCGCCGGAACTACGTGGTCCCGTCGCGCTCGCTCTTCCGTGGCCGTTCTGCCGTCTACGGGATTCACCTTATGGTTGCGGTCGCCGGAGCACCAGCCTCGTCGCGCCAGCAACTCTTGATCCCATGAAATGCGGATAAGCTCCCTCAAAGCCTCTGCGCGGAGCGCGTGCGTGCAAGTCTGTCCCTATAAACAAACATACATTAAAAGATATTAGCATGAATGTAGTAAGAGTAATTAAAAAAGGTCTTAACTCGCTGCCGAGCAGCAAAAAAAGAGGAAGTAGAGGAGAAGGTGCAGTGTGGTCATGGGTATGGACTGGACTGACGTGGTCAGTTTGAAGCACAATAATATCAGGATTACCAAAGACTCTGTTTCAATGTATATTGTCGTTTTTTTTATAGCTTTGTTATCAGTTATATTATTGGTTGTCATTTTGCTGCTGGGGTAGTAAAATTGAAAGAGAAGCATAATCCGAGTCTCCGGTCTTGACATAGAATCGCATAGCTCTCAACTTACACGCTTTTGGCGGGTGTCACCCGCCTTGTAAACAGCTGACTCACCCGCCAAGCCTCCTGCACGCCCATTCATTTCAATGGGCCTCTCACCCGCCAAAAATAAAATCGGGTGTTTTCACCCGCCTTTGCGACACAAATGGTTGAGAGCTATGGAATCGGGATACATACATTTTCCAATAGGAATGCATTGGGGGTACAATTATTTTAGGCGCGAGTACGTGGATAAATCGGGAGTCTCCCGCCTAAATCGGGAGGGCTGACATGTATGAATATGTATATCGGGTAACAAAAACTGCCAGTTTGTCTTTGAATATTAAGCGTAAACAGTTCCTAGTTATACAGGCTGGAATCTGAAGGATTTGCTTTTTCAATTATTTTTGTTGCATAATGCCCCCCTTTGTCCCCCTGAGCCTTTTCCCAACTTGCTCCTGAATGAACTCTGCAGCTGAGGCAAGTGACACCATAGAATTACTTTATGCCTTCCAAGTAATTTAAAATGTGTATATATATCCCCTCTGTTGCTGCATGATTGCTCGCGCAGTCTTGGGAAGGGTGGGGCTGAAAAGATGGGACGCTTTGGTCTTATCTGTGGATTGCTCTGTTTTGCCTTTCTCTGCTTGTCGTGTTTGTCCGTCCTCTATGTCTGCTCTGCTCAATTCTTTTTCTCTGCAAAGGGTGCCGCTTGCAGGGTTACTGTGTTCCTTCACTTTTATTCCAAGAAGGGGGCTGCTGCAGTCCTTTCTCCATGTCGGTGCAAGTTTACACCGCCATGTTGTGGGATACGCATGCGCGTTTCTATCGGTATCTCGGAAGCTTTCAGAGGTGCTGCCGGAGGCGTTGAGAGCCGCGGAGGATACCAAGAGCCGCGCCCTCCATCCCCGCCCGTCCCACCCCCCCCTCCAGTGCGGGACTTGGAGCCTACGCCCTAGCCACCGCCTGTCCCGCACAGCCATCCTCGGATGCTGGAGATACATGGGCAGGGTAGAGCATTCAGCATCTGGTGAGTACTGCTCTGCGGAGCTCAGTAAATGTTTAAAGGGAGGCTCGCTGATGGGGGAGGTGGATATGGGTTGTGGGCTAGCTAATCGTCTTGCTGAAACATTTTATGGTGTTGCATGTGATGCGATCGATCTCTGTGTTGTATTTGGGTGTCATATAGTGGTTGTATGTGTGCGTTGGTGGTCCTTATGTTTTTTGGTGGGTGTTGGTGAATGTGTGCGTAGTGGCGGGGTGGTGATCATGTTTTGGGATTCTGGTGATTGCGTCTAGGGACGGACAGGGTTTTGGGTTGAATGTGGGCACACGCTATGATGTGGGAGAAGGAGGAGACTGTCATTGGGGCACTTTCTCCCCCAGCCCTGTGCTTTCATTGTTTAAGGTAGCCTGGAAGTTGTACTCTGGTTTACCTCTGTTCCTGAAGCCAATAATGTATAAACGGAAAGCTAGCCCTGGGAAAGCGGTACTCTAGTGACATGTATAGTCCGTTATCTGGTCTTGTAAGGGCGCACTGTCCGCTGGTTGTTGGGATCGTGGGGAACCGTGTGGCCCATTGCGGTTTCAAGCATGTAGGCGGCAGTGGCGGGGGGTGGGCGAAGGTCGGTAGCTGTGGCAGTGGTCTGTGGCTGAGGTGTTGGTTTGCTGCTGTATGAGAGGTGGGGATGGCAGTTGTGGAGGCAGCAGTGACGGGGAAATAGGTAGTGGTGGGCAGCAATGTTGGGTGTGTGGGGCTGTAGGGGTTGTGGAGACAGTGATGGAGGTTGCGGGGGGCTGCAGTGGTGGGTGGGGGGCTACTGTTGCAGGTGATGGGGCAGGGAGTGTGTGGGACATTGATGGTGGGGGAGGGGGGTGTATTGCACAGGGATGGTGACTGCAGGCAGTGTGAGTTGCACTGGCATGGAGGTTGCAGGGGGTGTGAGTTGCACTGGCATGGGGGTTGCAGGGGGTGTGAGTTGCACTGGCATGGGGGTTGCAGGGTGTGTTTTGCACTGGCATGGGGACTGCAGGGGGTGTGTGTTTTGCACTGGCATGGGGGCTGCAGGGTGTGTGTTTTGCACAGGCATGGGGGCTGCAGGGGGGTGTGTTGCACAGGGATCGTGCGTGGGGGATCTTGGGGGTGTACTTTAGGATATAAGTTATTGGGCTGTTAGGTTGAAGGGCTGAAATGGGGTGAAGTTGTATGTTTGCTTACGGAGTAGTATGATTTGAGTTTGGTATGCCTGTGACGTTGAACTCTGAAAGGAATGGCACTGTGATTTGATAACCAATAGTGGGCGCTGCATTATTTATGCATTTTTATGTTTTTGTTTGTCCAGTATATGATATCATAACTGTTTTCTCGGACTAAGATGTAAACAAAGGTGACACGTGGGAACGGAATGGCAATTCCCTCTTTCATATGGCTTCAACATAGCTTTGGGTGCGGCTGAGCATGCTCAGACGTGCTTCTTGCATACCTTAGTTTGTGATGAAAAAGTATCAAGTCTTCTTGGTTTACACATCTACTTTCAAAATAGGCACTTCTGCGTTTTTCCCCAGATGTTTGATAAGGTAAAGTTACGTGTAGTAGCGCAGCCAAGTAATAATCACGGAACTTTTCCTATCAAATAAACTTGTTCCATTTGTGAAATATATGCTTCGTTTCTATAAGTGTGGGGATTCAAAAATCTGGCTATTAAAGATGATGTATTGGCACTTCTTCAGCTTGCAAATAAAATAAATGATTGAATGCACCTTCGTTTGAGTAAAAACAGAATTTGGAATGGAATTTGTTTGCCCTTTCCAAGAGCAGGTATGACGAGTAACGTACCTTTTTAGCAATGTTTCTGTACCCTAGTCTTTGTATTTTTAATAATTAGTCGCATTCAGAGAGAGAGACCTATTGGTTTGAATGGGGATTAGAACATCTGTGGTGTCTGTCAGCATGTGCGGTGGTAACTGTTTATATATGGAAACTGGAACCAGAAACAAGGGATACATTTTATAATGGAAAACATAACTACAAATAACCAGAGAACTCCCAAAAACTCACTAACCACTTATTTCCCACACTCCACAACTACAACACACACCCAGAGGGCTAGTGAATGAACCCACCAAAATGCGCAAACTGCACATCCCTTTAACCAAGCTGCAAACCCAACCATCAGTTACAGCAAACAATCAAAGACACTGACTGCCCTTCCAGACCAACACGCTCAGTGCGCAAAACAAAGCACATCTAGAAAGCTCAGACGCCAGTGGCCCCTGGATCTGCATGCATCAACAAATGAGCACAACCACTATCCCATCCCTCTCTCGCTCATTAACCAACACTACCCATTTTTATTGCAGAGCCATTTGAAAGCCTGAATCCCATGAAAATGGTAGCAGTGCGTGGTATAAATCCACATGTGTAACTCTTGTCCCAATTAGGTCCGGACCAGGTGGAGTTACATGATCCCAAGCGGGTAGACCTAGGAACATAAAGACACAGACACAAGGGGTGGTATAAATACTCTGTATGCTATGTCTTGCTTTTATGGGGAAACCTTTTCTTTCTGAAATAAAGTTCATTTGGTTTGATTTGACACCAGGGGCGCTATAAATACTGTATTTAATGTGTGCATGCAGTTCTTTGAAGTGGGAGTATTTTACTCCCTATTTTTTTATTTTTAAGTTGGGAGTGAAATGCTTTTTTAGGGAGTAAATGAAGTCCCATTCCTAACGAGAGTATTTTCTAAGCGAGTAAACAAAAATGTTTGTAATATCCTTGCACCTTCATTCATGCACATTAAGATCAAATTTTACCGCTTTGGATCAGGCTGTAATAATGTTGTTTTCCTGATGCAATATGTGCACTACTATTCCAAACATATCCACAGAGCTCTTTGGGTGGCAGCAGAGTGTACAGCCCCCATATGTGTTTCCTATTTTTTGGTTGGTAATATTTTTACTCCCTATTTTTGTTTTTGGAGTATTTGCCTATTTATTTTTAGGGAGTAACTCAATGGACTATATTATCTGGCCCCTCTATGTGGCGCTTGGAACATTGGGGGCCAAAAACACCATGTATGGGCCACCCCCTGGTGTTGGTGAGTGGAATAGCCTAGAAGAGAACACTTAAAAAAAATAGAGAGACCTAGAGAAAGAGACGAAGGGACAAAGGTTTCTTGGGGACCAGAGTCTTTAGTCTGGGTGGCGTGTTAAGGAGATTGGTCTGGGGCCAGCGGTAGTGACACTGTTCTCCCCCTGCCCCTTTCTGGAGAAAAGGTTTGCATTTGGGCTAATTTGCATATCCACAATGCATTGCTATTGTGGCTCAGAACTGGAGGTGAACTTCCAGCGATGGGTGCTGTGGAGTGCGTGACTGTTCGAATGGTACTTTCACATTTATTTGAGGTGAAGTTATTATTTTTTTTCACACCTTCTTAAACCCACCATAACGTTCGTGGGGTGTGTGTGTATGTATATTAGCTGCCTCATTGGAGACTATAAGTGTAAGATCAGCTGGTTGATTCTGTGTCAAGACCCGGAGGCTTGGATTATGCTTTACTCTCAACTTTACTTGTCGAGCAGCATCATTTAAAACAATAACAGTAACATATCACAAATGCAAAACGAGCAACTCCAATCTCCATATGTTTTGAGTCTTTGTAGTCCTTAATGGTGTTGGTCCTTCCAAACATGTGACCTTATTTAACCAATAGTCGCTGTCCATCCCTATAAATCCTGTCCACCATCTTAAGAACTCCTCTTTCGTTGCTGCTCGGGCAGCCAGTTAAGTGCACTACCTTTTTATATTCTATTTAATTTGAGCAAAGTGAATTGTTTGCATTGTGCGCAGCTAGCAGAGCCAGGGCAACACAAGCAGATAGTGAGAAAGTTTCGCTGAGCTTACCCGCAGGCGAGGAAGTAAATTGTTTACTTGTGTTAGTCACGGTTTGCGACGGGATAGAGCTCTGGCGTCTGCAACGTTTCTTTTTCATTGTAAGGGGGCACTGCGGTCACGGAAGTGATCCGAGTGCGATGGGACTAATTAGAGTTCCGGCGCGCAATGTTATTGCTCCGTGACCGTTAGGTAGTGTGCAACACCCCGGAGTAGTCTGAGCGAGACCGCCCGTGACCGGTTGAATGCGAATCGTTCCTCATGTGGAGACTGTGAGCCTTTTTCTGCGTATGCTCTATGAACTAATCCGCACCATCTGGTGGCCAAAAGTTATTCTCGCAGCAAAGATAAAACTAAGTGTGTGACGGTCCCTGAAAAATCGTTGTGGCAAAGGACAGCCCGTGTTTTGAATATTATCACTGAATAATTTCCTTTGCCCATACATCGATATATCTGGACGGGTGCAGGCCCAAGAACTGTTCTTTGTATTTGGTGGCTAATCTCTCGTGGTGAATTGCTAAATGTCCAGCTCCATTGAAGAAGGAAAGGCCCAGATAAGCCAGAAAAGAATACAGCCCAGTATGGGGCAAGTGGTAACTGCAGTCTCTGGGAGCCAGTTTAGGACATGGATCCCACCAGTTGTCCATCATGGAGGACTGGCTGAAGTTCTCCAAGGGTATGGAGGAACTTAGAGGAGCGAGTGGACAGGGGAGAGAAAAAGGGGGGATAAAAGAAAGCCAGTTAGGCCAGAAATGCCCCCCGCACCCTGGGCTCGCCACAAAAAGGAAAGGGCCATAGGAAGGCAGTAAGTGTGAAAACAAAAATGCAGATGGCAGGATGCAACCTATGAAAGTTCAGAGGAGTACGACTACGCCCATTGGGGGAGCCAATCGTCTGAGGAAGTTGAAATGATGAAGTGGAGCGTGAAAGAGCTTCCAAGAAATATGAGGTAGAGGCCAAAGAGGAGGAAGCCGGACACAATTTTGACCCGACGCCTTGATCCACCCACGTTCCTCAGAATGAGTACTGGCTGCTAGAATAACAGTCTACATAAAGAAATGACTCGGGGGGCACCTTTGACAAAAGAAGCCAGGAATAAGCTAAGGGCAGAATGCCCAAGACCACATCTGCCTGAGGGGATAGCGGAGACCCTGGATATTGATGACCGCGTGATCACATTCATGGGGAGATATGTGAAGGACACTAAAAAAAAAAGGTTAGGACAGGTCTTGGCGTTAATGCCAGGACAAGATGCTGGATATGATTGGTCCATTAACTAAAATCATGGAGATGAAGGAGGGAAAAAAGAAGCCATAGATGGGGCCCAGAGAGCGATATGTTTACTGGGCAATGCTAACATCGTGATTATGGCAGAGAGGAGGAGGTCGATCTTAGTAAAGATCGACCCAAAACTCGGCGACCTGGCCACATCAGAAGCAACTTCAACAAAGGGAAACGTTTTGGTGACGCTTTCATGAAAGAGTTGACAAAATGTGCAAATTCCTATGCGGCAATCGATAAAGCTCAGGCATTCCTGAAAAGTGTATTCGGCAAGCAGGTTTTTGGCCGAGCTGGAAGAGGCAGCCGCTACTCATTCAATCGGTTCCATAATGACAGATACCAATGGAAACCAGATAAGAGAAAGCCCAATCCGTTCTTTCCTTCGAGAGGAAGGGGGTGAGGTTGGAGGCAAGCAGCAAACAAACACCAGGCTAACACGGGTGAGAGTAAATACTCGGGCGCAAGCGTTGAACACACAGGCTCCCACAGTGGGGAGGAGAGGTGGGGGGGGGGGGGGGGGGGAGTTGGACAATACATAGAAAAATGGAGGCTCATTTCAGCAGGTTCTTGAGTTTAAGACACAGTTCAAGGTTTCCATATAGATTGCCACACCATACCTGTACAAGAGAGATGGCCAAACGTGGTAGTACAGAGCATGACAGACGAAACAATATTAAATACAGAAATAAGAGGGCTGGCTCTGAAGGCAGTGATAGTGCAAGCGTCGTATACGACGGAGCTCTTCATAAGCGACATGTTCTTGGTAAAAGGCCGTCATAAATATGGACGACTTTTTTTTATTTATTTTATTTTGTAAATTTAAGAGGATTAAACAGTTTTTAGTGGTATACAGGTGCTTCAAGATGGAGAGTATACACCTCCTGGGAGACGCTGTACAGCAAGGGGACTGGCTAACCAGAATGGACCTCAAGGATGCATCCCTGACACTACCCATTACTGTGAAACAACTAAAGTTTCTTAGATTTCGATGGAACGGTCCGATTTGGGAGGATCTGTAATGGTGGCTACAACACATGGATGCCTGCAATGTAAGGGTAATATTTGGCTCCTCTCCGGACCTGGTGATCGAGTTCGATGCCGGCAGGTGGGGATGGGGAGCCAGATGTGGAGATCTGTTGACAGGGGGCAGATGGTCAGAGGAGGAACTGAGCCTTCACAAAAACTGTCTGGAGCTCCTAGCGGGCTCATTGGTAGTGAAATGCTGGATGCAAGAGAGAGCATGTTGTCGCCTTCTCCTCAAGATGGACAAAGTACAGACTGGGAGGCACAAAGTCCAAAATGCTGCCATTGTTAGCAAAAGAATATTGGCATCGTCTCCTACAGAGGGAGGCATCAGTGACAGCGGAATACCTTCCAGGTCGCCAGAACGAGGTAGCCTACTGGAACTCCAGATTCCTCAGAGATGCCAGCGATTGGAAGCTCGATGAGAGAGTATTCCAGACTTTAATGGCAAGATTGGGTCCATGTAGGACAGATTGAACAGGCAAATTGCTTGGTTCTTCCGTTGGAGACAAGACGCAGACCCAGAGGCGGCAGCGAGGGATGCATTCCTGCAACAGTGGGGTCCGAGCGCAGAATATGCATTCCCTACCTTTGCAATGGTAGCGAGAACCCTGGCACAGGTGAGGAGACAAGTATCCATGGTTCTGATAACTCCAGACTGGAGGGGACAAGCATGGTTCCCAAATCTGTCAGCGATGTCCCATGACAATCTGATAGCTCTACCAAGGTTCGAGCTAATAGTGTGTGACCCCTCAGGGGGAGGCCATCCAATGGTGAAGACAGGCAGCCTCACTTGCGTTGCGTGGGCAATTTCAGGCGAGCTTGGTCTACGACAGGACTATCGGACAAGACTGAACATATTATCGATGAATCCTGGTCACCAGGGACAGGAAAGCATACAGGTCTGCTTGGTCAACCTGGCATAATTGGTGCATGGAAAGGAATGTACATCCCTCTGGAACAGATGTGGTACACGTAGCCAATTTCCTGGCACAACTAGCAGCTCGGGGCAAAGCGTTTAGGACAATAACACAGCCTGCTCAGCAATTTCAGCAGGCCACGCAAAAATAGGACTGTTGGTGGGAGAACACCCATTACTATGTAGACTTCTGAAGGGTGTTGGACTAATCGGACCTCAGGGAGAAATGTGACCAGGTGTGGTATGTAGATAAGGTCCTAAGAATGTTCATGTCATGGCCAGACAACGCTGATGTAACGAGAAAGGCGTTTGCCAAGGTGGCTATGCTTTTATGTATGTAATGTAAAAGCGTATCAGATGTGAGCATTAGAGGTCAAAAGGAAAGCCTTATGCCCACGGGGAGTAACATTCCACATCACAAGAAGAACGAAAATGTATTTGAGATCTGTTTCATATGAGGTATTCCCTGATCATGACTAGAGAGCTGCAACCCATAGGAGTAACGCAGTTACTCATTGCCTTAAGGAAACCCTTCAGGGCAATAGCTTCAGCTACACTAGCCAGATGGATCAGATGGCTTATGTCCCAAGCGGGTGTTGATACTGATTGTTACATGGCCCATTCAGTGAGAGGGGCGATGGCCTCGAAGGCTTTTCATGCAGGAGCCAGACTGGAGGACATTATGAAGGCAGCAGACTGGTCGAACAAGTCAAGCCAGTCGAACAAGTAGCAACGTTGGTGGTAAGTAAGCTTTGAACAAGCATACTCCGAGCCTCCGGTTCTTGAAATAGAATTCAGATTTTCCACACATACGTTACAGAAAGTCATAATTCTATTAAATACACGGAGGCGAAGGATTATCCCGCCCGAGTAATCGAATTCATGAATAGATGTGGTGATTTAATGTAATGTCATGATTGCAAAGTGAATATGCATTTGGGATTGTTTGTCGATTACCCACCCACTTGGACCAGATGTCTGAAATATGGTTTGTGTTGCAGGGTCCTTGGAGGATAACAGGCCGACGTGTTCATGATAATTTTGGAGGAGAACAGTCCATCAGCATTTTCTCTTTGGGGCGCTACAGTTTGAAAGGACCAGCGAAAGAAAGAGGATTTCTTAAGGTGGTGGACAGGATTTATAGGGATGTACAGAGACTGTTGGTTACAAATTATCACACGTTTGGAACGACCAATAACATTAGGGACTACAAAGACTCAAAACTTATGGAGATTGTAGTTTTTGCATTTGTAATGTTACTGTTGTTTTAAATGATGTTGCTTGAGAAGTAAAGTTGAGAGTAAAGCATAATCCTTTGCCTCTGAGTCTTTAATAGAATTATCACTTTTTGTAACGTATGTGTGGAAAATCTGAATTGTTCTTGTTTCATTATGGATGGAATCTGGAATCTTTACTTATGCCAAGGAGAGTGCAACCCATTGTACAGCTGTTTCAAATCACACTGGATGAACTCGCTCATAAGGAGCACTTACTGACGACATGCCCAGGGTTCCATGCATCACTGGATCGTGACATCGGTTGCTCATGTCTACATTCACTTGGGAAACACATCTTCCTCAATTATGCAACAAGATAAACCCATATAGGAAAAGGTTCAACACCACAAGAGGACAGACCTACTATGCATTTCTTTGCCACTTATGGGTGTAGACGACACACTGTCAGGTGGTGGGATTGTAAGAAAGGTATTGGGCATACCAGCAATTAATCAAGACGATGCATTTCTTTGGTCAGTAAGATTGAAGGCAATTACCAATGAAAAAACACTGTTGTTGAACATTTCGTCCTGCATGGAATTACAAACCACTTGTTTGTGAAGTGACACTGCTCCAACAACTCCAGTAGTTACAGATCCATCTTTATTTGGGATGAATGTCCTGCACAGCTTCAGCATCCTCGTCACACCTCAACTGACTCCCATTTGGAGAATCTTGGTTCCCCTTCAAATCTAGTGTCGGAAGGGAGAGAAATTCTTTGCTTATGATGTATCCCTGCACAGGCTGAAGACTTCACACCAATTTAATGAGTGATCAAGTTAGCCCTCATATTACATTAAGGATACTGCACATCGCCTCGTCCCCCCCCCCCCTTTGTAAAGAGATCCAAAGTTGGAGAGAGGTGTCCAGGGCAGGTTGTATGCCTCATTGTCTGCGTTGGTCGTCAGATGTCAATTTCTTTGGTGTTCTCTACCTCCACTTGTTTTGTCTGATAGTTGGGGCCCCTGTGACTCCTCCACTCCTCTTCACGACATAATCTTCATTTTGCACCATTCTGTTGGCTTAGGTATGCCAGAGGTCTGGGGGTTACTGTGAGCGTACTCGTTCAGCTCTCAGGGCCCACCAACCCTCCCCCAGTACAAACGGAGGACACAGCCAAGGGCAAGTTAGAACTATTACACAAACCAACAGGGATCATACAGGACCTTCCAAAATAACCAGAATCACCGCTCCCGAGCCAGTGTCCGGCCATTTATTTTGTCCCCTTGTGTCACAACATGGTCCCTTCCCCGAAAAACAGATCAGTCCTTTTGGTTGGGTGAGTAGTAACCCTTAGGATAAGCACCTATAGATCTTGATTGATTGGCCCTCACATGTCGGGTGGTTGGCCTGCCACTGCCCTAAGAAGCTATTGATTAGATTTATGCAGGATTACCATTGGCACTTGCCCTCTGCCACCCACCCCTGGATTTCTGCTCCCTGATTGGCTGGAACTGGTCTCCCCAGGCCTATGACACAGCTCTGTTCTCAGTGCACCTTCTCAAGGTGATGAGTGACTGCGTTTCTAATGTAACTGTTTGCAGTACCAACTTTGCCTGCGAGAGTGCCTTCAGCGTTGTTGACCATTCCATGTTTCACTTCATGTCTGTGTTGCTGAGAACTGTTCTTCCCACCGCAGGTGAATTATACCATGATTTATACATAGCACAGTATAGATATGGTTCCCATAGGTTAGTCGTGTTTAGTCCTTCCAGGCTCCTTACATGATCCTGTAGTTCCATTGAGTTAGTTGCAATAAGCTTGCTCTGCATCTCTGTTCGCCTCACGTTCAGCGTTTCTGCATTTGGCTAATGAGAAAAATTATAAAAGCGTTGACAGTATGTATCTGTCCTCCATCTGCAGAACTGTGCAAGCATGTTCTTCGTGTGTTCACGTGTGACTTCATGCATGGCTGCGAGTGTACTTCGTGACTAACATGGCTGTCGTGGTGTCACTAATGATTGCCGAACATTGGTTTCTCGGCATTAGTAAACGTCATCCATCGAGGCATTTGGGTCCATGACCAATGTCGAAGCACCTGTATCCATAAAGACATTGATTGGATAAGGTTTGAATGGCTGTCTGAGAGAATATCTTTCAGCATACGTGGATGTCGCTGGCCATCCCGGGGGCTGTCCGAATAGTGAGTGGCTTTGTGCATTTTTGACTCTTCGGGCCTTCATGTTCGTGGGGGTGACGAGGGGCATTCCAGGGACCCTCTCTTCAATTCATTTGTATTTTTAGTGCATTCAGATTCACACCTTTCACTGTTCTACCTCACAACTGTAAGTTTCCAAATTGACCCATCTTCCACCCTCCCTCATGGGGAAACCCTTCTTGTACCACTATGGGTCTTGAAACCTTTGCCCCCCCACCACCCCTTCCTTTCCTTGCTTACCCTCACTTGACCCCTCAAGTCCTTGTGCAACACTGATTATGTGCCTGCAATATCTAGTTTAGCTCTCCTTATAAAAATATATATATTTTTATTTTTTAACCCTTGACATTCCCTTCCTAGCCTAATTGTGGGGCTCCTCTTCTGTGGAGTGGTATTCACCGAAGCAGGATTCAGTCTGGAAGAATTAAGTTTGAAGGGTGATGGTCCAGTGACCCCGTTAAATGCTGACATCACACTCCATATCATGTCTCTGATAGCTTTGGTAACGTCAAGGTTGTTCTGAATGTCTGGTTCGGCTGTTTAGGTGACCACCCAATTGAACTTCTCCGTTAACCCGTTATTCATAGGATGGTACACAGTCTTGTACTTTGTTTTAATACTTTTTTGTGCATATTGAACAACTTTCAAGACTCTGTATAGGCCTTATTGTCATATCTTACATGTTCGGTGTAACCTTCTCTGCTGAAGATGTGCTCTATGAAGCTTATAATGTTGTGACTATTGACACACTCTACCAGCTTGATCTTGGGCTATTTATAGTAATCCACTGTGATTTATCATTTACTTCTTCCTCGGTCCGAGATTCTGATCCAGACACAATTTGTATTCCCAGCCATCTCCGCACTCCCTCCGGTACGAGAAAGTGGTATAGGGGTTGCCTTTGGGTCTTAACACTCTTGTGTCAATATGAACATGACCAAAGTTTGCTTAATTGCTGCCCACAAAAGTCTACCTCGGAGAACCAGTACTTTTTGTGGTCCTTTCTCTTGTTTCCTGTGATGCTGGTATGACCCTCATGAGCACCATGGACTTGGCCTCACCCTGAGTGAATGCAAAGGTATCAGTTGAGCCCCTCAGCAACAGAACACCTACATCCACTGAAAGCTAGCTTCGCACTTGGCTTTTTGAAATTCTGTGAGTGCCAGAATTTTCTCATTGACTCTTTCAAATAAATGCAGTATTTTGAATCTAGAGTGCACCAAGAAAGGTATTTCAGGTGTATTTGAGATTGAGGTTTACCCCAGGTTGTGCTGCTTGGGGAGGGAGCTGATGTGCAACAAGTAATTTGACTGCATTTTTAAAAAATGTGTATATACAATTGTTAAGTAACAATTTATGTGGTGCTCACTCTTTCTAATTTTTTTAAATTCTTTTGTTGTGGGACATTTGAGTTTAGGTACACCTGCTATGCCGAGGGTTGAAATGAGCTAAAAGCAGCTCCTGAGTATCTAGCATTAACCAGTGACCAGGAGCTACCACTTGGTAACAAGGAGAAAGATCACAGCGCTCTGCAAATCTAACGCACACATAACATGCAAACATATTGTGTCCCTTATTTGCCTCCTCCCCTTTTTTGCTTTAAACATTGTAAAGATGTTTCCTAATGTGGTTCGAAATTGAGGGTCTGGGAGCTATTTAGCTCCTGCTTTTAGCCTAGAAGAGCTTGGTTAGCCTGACCCCAACAGCTACTAGGAGCTCATTTTTGCACCATAGGCCAATTTATGCAGAACAAGCACACCTATGCGGATGTAATTCTGTGCAATTGGAACAATGAATAAGTAAATATTAGGACACAGATCGAAATTAAGATTAGGCAGTAGAATGGATGTTACTTCAAGCTAATCACATTGGAGCAGATGAAGTCCTCAGGATGTTACTTGAATTAATTTCACAAAATTCAGACTATAAAATCATGTATATTTTACAGACTCACTTCTGTGGGAGCTACAGGGGTAGCATTATATGCAAACTGTTTTATGCGTACATATACATTTTATCACATTATTCATCACCTGATATGGCACAAATATATGAATTACTGTAATAGATGTATAGACCAGGGGGTAAACATTTTCAGGTGAAAGCTACCAGCCATCAATAAACAAATAACTCTGCTGCAATTCTACACAAACTCTCTGCACAGTATTTCTTACTCGCCAAGTCAATTGTCACTAGCCAATGTGAGCATTTTGAGCCCCTTTAGAAAATAGTTTAGCAGTTTTGGATGGCTCCTTGGATTCATAAAGTAATTTCTGTGATTATATCATTTTGCAATAGATTGAAGGATTTGGTTCACATCAGTAATCTGAACCCCAGATGTGCATTTTTTAGATGTTTGTTACCCCCAGAGATGCCTAATTTTGTTACCAACATTTTCCCCAAAGACTGGAACAATTTATTACATAGTTTGTGTATTCATCCACTAGAGACATTCCTTACCTTGAGTAACTTCATGTGAAGAGGATTTGTGAGTAGAACCAACATTTGTACGAACACTATTCATAATTAGCTCATTGTTTCCTTGATGAAACCATCAGATTGCTCAGTAGTGCTTCCAGAGTCTAGAAGTAATAGCTAATAAAGCATTGTATGTAGATTTAGTAAGGACACATGAACAGAGCCGTATTGGATTGATGTACTTGATTCCGTCTACCTAGGCGTCATGAATGAGGATTTAAATCCATATTATTTACTTGTTATGAAGCAAGGTGTTGTGTTCTCACATTGTCTGTTATAGTGGAATTGGCATCATGATCAATCCTTTTCAGATGCAAACAATATTTTTTCTTGGTGCTGCACCTCTGTGTGTGTGTGTGTATATATAGGTTTTGAATATGCATATCAGACTTGTGTTTTTCCAGTCAATCAAATTTGATTACCAATAAATTACACTTGGAAAAAATTCACGATTCTGTAATTGAGATTGACATTATTGTTTATTTATTTGTTGTTAAATACTTTATTATTCTTCAAATATTTTTCTGATGTAACACTTCTTTCATTTTTGTAGCTTATTAATATTTCTGGATAATTACTGTATTCTGTGTATATGTCAATGTAGCTTTGCCTGCCGGGAAGTTATTTGGGTATTTAGGAGCGCTTGCTTCTATGCGTGCAATAACATCATTGCACCCTACTTGCAGGCTACCTGTGTTCCATAGTGTGAGTATTTTCGGCGGCTTTCTAGTATCATGTGATCATGTCTTGCAGTTGATTACTTTGCTGAGGGTATGCTGCTTAAGAGAATCTTTATGGATTATGTGGTAGTCTTTCATTGGGACTATTGTCCACTTGATGTTATAAAATCCTTCACATATTTGGAAAAACGATCCTTTTACTATTAAAATATTTTCTTGTAATCCTTTTCTTAAAGTTTTACAGATGTTGCCCTAAAGGTGAACCACTAGGTCCAAAATGCATTGGCCACATTTTGCCCGCATTTTTTCGGGTTGAAGATGCTGATTTCATTAAGGAGACTGTTCAAGTGGATGTTTTGGAAACCTTGTGGCTGATGTCAGAATTTGCTCATTGACTCTTATTCAAATTACTGTAGTATTTTGGCACTTGTGATGGCACACCAAGAAGGGTATCTTAAGTATTTTTGAGAACCTATCGGGTTTTGACATTGGTAACTGACTTGGATGAGTGACATATGGGTTCTCTTCCCCCTCCCTCCTGAAACCTGTGAAGCACTGCTCCTTAACGGATGATGCATATGGCTACTGTGCCAGTGAGAGGTGTATGTTAAATCCTCTTGGAGAAAGTGTCTTGCAGATACCTTCCCTTTTGCACGTCCTGCTCCATTCAGATGCTCGTTGCCCTTTTGGAACTTGCTTGTGCTGTGTTGAGTTATAAGGCCTTTTTTAGGAGAGACATGGTGCTCAGCTCAGGCTTTGCACGCAGAATTGTCATGAGTGAAGGGGCATCTGGTGGGTGATGCCTGCTGTGATGATCGTTGCCAATCACGGTTTCTTCCTGCACAATGCCAATAAATATTAGGTTCTGGTAGAAGTAAGTGTCCTGAGGAGATGGGAGGCGGGAACCAAGTAGCTTGTTAATTATGAGGTTAACAAATTGGCCAGGCACTGCATGGCCCCTCTCAGCGCAATGCTCACTTATGGCACCCCACGTTCTCCTGCACCTGTTGCATGGTACAGAACAGATGTACCCCGTGGTACAAAAAGTTTGTGCTTAAATGCGTGCAGAAGAGACCAGGCTGGATACTGAAAGTGTGAAATCGGCTGCTAGTATATTCCTCTCATTCTTGCAGTTACATTTCAGCGAATCCGGTATCTTCATTTAGATAAGGAGATGGTAACTCATGGGACATCATGTCCGCTGATACAGGATCAACTTGACTGCTACGGGTCACTGTCCCTGCTGGCAGTCTCGGGGTTCTAAGCATCAGACCATACAGGACATCCTTCACTCTGTCAGAATTCAACAACTTATCCAACAAGTTTAGAGAAGCTAATTCCATATGGGCAATTTGATGTAGAGATTGAAAAAACAAACCAGGATTATCTGACCGTAAAGGCAATCTTCCACACAGTCCACACTTGGCTCTGTCACTTTTGACAGCTAGCTGGGCAATCTCATATTCTTGGACCCATCATATTGTATTTATTTACGATTGCATAGCTTTGTTTTGATGCCTATTCTCTGGGGGGAGAAGTGTAGATTTACTTATGACTGAAACAAGTTCTTTATTGCACGGGCCTTTTTTGTATTTACTATTGCACAGCCTCATGGGGTTTTGCCTATTATGGATAATCCATTGACTGAATTGCTATCTGCACAATTTGCCAAACGCCAGACAAGCACATGCCCTTTCATACCACTACAGCGGTTATTTGGTGCAGTGTAAACCTTTGTAACCTAACATGATTGTCTGCAACGGCTCATCTCCATGCTATTCTGCCCCAGCCGTGCCCATCTCCTTACATTGTCTCTCGGGCACAATCTCCTACTCCTCCCCCCGCCCCCACCCCCTGCTCCCCATATTGCTCCAGCTATCTTTTCTTCTTTTTCCCATTCCCATATGGCCCTCTTTGACTGTCTTTCTCTCTTGCTTGCTCACTCCCGTACTTTTCACTGTGGAGTGCAGTGCTGCTCTTTGTAGAAATGGTGCAAGAGAAGGCAAAGAAATAATTAAAGGCTGCATTGTGAGTTTCTAAATAGGTGGACACTGAATGTATAGAATGTGTTATAATGTCCAATAATTTTGCTGTTTTATGCATAAAGAAAAACCCCTAAACCGGCACGTGGATCTGCGTGCGGTATTTCTACATTTTATGACGGGCCTAAAGTTTTTGAAGGATTCATTGTTGTCATGGAACTTGCTACGCTATTACGTTCGCAACTTGCAGTTAATGACTGCGTACAGCAACTCTTCAATTTTTGTCTCAGGCAAAAAGGCATGAATACTACTCTTGTGTTTCTCAGAAAGAGAAACCCTTTCTGATCTTCCATACATTTGTTATACCTAGCATGTTTACATAATTGTTTATTTGTAAAGCGCACCAAACCTTTAGGCCTAGCCCATAGGTTGATGCCCTAGGTGTGGCTGGTAAATTGGTGCTGGTTCCTTTTCTTTTTTTTTTTTATTCTTTTTTTTTAAAATTTGTTTATAAAGTTTACACATAGATAATCAATCAGAACAATAAATACTCAGCAAAAATACACAGAATAACAGAATATTATATATACATAACTTGCAATAAATCAGTAAATACTCAGAAAGTCATCCCACACCTTTCCGTACAACCTCAACTTCCCTTGCCTCTTGAAAACCACCCTTTCCATGGATGCAAGGGCAGACATCCCCTCAACCCAATCATCAAGAGAAGGCGCATTCCGCGACTTCAGCCCCTGAGGACCAACTTTTTGCCCAGACAAGCTCCACGGAGTAAAAACTTTTTACGTGACACAGAGAGATCCTCCAGCAATTCTCCACCTCCCAAAATCATTGTCATAAAATCCAATTCAACATCCAAATTCAAAACACGCAGACAGGCACCACAAACATCATGCCAAAATCCCCGTACACGCACACATTCCCACAGCAGATGTTCCAGACTTCCCTGTCCATTCCCACAACACCAGCATTCATCCGAGTCCATCAACCCCCTCTTAAACATTCGCTCCGGGCTCCAAAACACACTATTGAGGATCTTTATCTGTCTTGACCGTTCCACCAGATCAATTGCACAGAGTTTAACATTCGCACACATATCCAGCCACATCTCAGGCGAAATCTCACACCCCAACCTCCTTCCCCATTCATCTCTCAAATCAGAATTTTCCTTATAAGCACACGCAATACGATTATATATCCTGCTAGCAATGGAACAACCATCTGGCTCCCTCTCCATAAGATGGAGATTCACCATTGAACTTCCTAGCTCTGCCACATCACCGATACATCTTTTCAATTTCCTGAAGTCTTCAGTTCTGAAATTATCAATGTGAAACTTTGCTCGTAACTCACGTTCCCCAATCCACCCTCCATCCACCAGAACATCATCAATCCAGAGCACCCCACCTAGAAACCAATCCGGCCAGAATAAAGACCTGCCCCGATAGCAATCAGTGGGTTCAACCAAATGGATGAGTGAATAGTCCTTGAAGCAACCGAGCCCAACAATTCATGAACCTGTCTCCACATCTCTCTCAGAAAAACCGTCAAAGGCGATTTATTACATGACTTGTTTGTCGCCGTGAGAATTGCCCTTGGAGGGAGCGGACCCAACATACTTGCCTCTGCAATTACCCATTTATCAGGTAAATCCATCAAAAAAGGCACAATAAAATGACTTGAAAAGGCTAAATGATATGCCCTGAAGTTCGGTACCCCCAGAAAACCTTTTTCTACTGGCAACTGAAGTTTCCACAATTTAAGCCTAGGCGGCGGCTTATCCCACAGGAATGACTGCAGCAAACCATCAATTTTTTTCCAGTAATGTTGACCAATTTTCATCGGAAGCATACCTAGAACGTAATTAATCTTCGGAGCTGCATTCATTTTGATAGCGTTCACCTTGCCCCATAGGGACGAATGTAGCAAAGACCACCTCAAGATGCTCATTTTCAAATCGGTACATACCTCACTCATGTTTACCACAACCATCTCATCCACCAGTGGGGTTAGCCATATACCCAGGTATTTCAGTTTCCTTTCACACCACTGAAACCCAATCCCAGTAATCAAGTTCTTGTCACAATATCCTGAAATTGGCAACACCTCAGATTTAGACCAGTTAACCTTAAATCCAGCCACCGCATGAAATCTATCAAACATTTAGCAAGGCCGGAAGGGACACTGTTAAATTCCGTAACAACAAAAGTAGGTCATCCACATAAAACCACAACTTTTAGTCGGCACCATGAAAACTCGGTCCCTGTATCCCCACGTCACTCCTCAAGGCAATCGCCAATGGTTTCATGACCAAAACAAATATCAGGGGGGATAAAGGACATCCCTGTCTCGTACCCCTCCGTAGCACAAAAGAGTCTGACAATTGCCCATTAGTTCTGACAGCAGCAGTCGGACAAGCATAAAGCAAGACGATCCATGAAATAAACTCCTCTCCCAAATTCATAGCACGCAATACTGAAAAAAGATAGTTCCAATCAACACGATCAAACGCTTTCTCCGCGCCCAAGGAAAGCACCGCAACATCATCATCCATATCCTGTGCATGTGTCATCAACAACAATAAGTTCCTAATATTGCTAGATGTTCTCCGGCCGTGAACAAAGCCCGACTGATTAGTGTGCACTAACTTCACGAGAAGATTCTGCAAACGAAGGGCCAATAGTTTCGCAAGGATCTTATTATCAGTGTTAATCAAACTGATCGGACGGTAATTCGAAGTGAAGCAACCATCCTTACCCTTTTTTAGAAAAACCGATATAATGGCATGACTAGTAAAAGGGTGGTGTAAAAGTAAACCTCCCACCCTGGATTCCATGAACATATCCCGCATAAGCGCTACCACCGAATCAGGTAAGATTTTATAAAATTCAGCAGGCAGACCATCCGGACCCGGAGACTTGCCCGAGTTCAACTTCCCAATCGCAGTTTTCAATTCATCCACAGTCAAAGCTTCACCCAGCATTGCATTCTCCAAATCATTCACTCTAGGTATCTCCAATCCATTAAAAAAGGAATCATTCAATCCATTGACACCCAACTCACTTTGATAGAGTTTCATATAATACTCCTTAAAAGTCTTATTAATCAATTTCGGGTCACAAGTCACCTGACCATTCTCTCTTTTGATAGAAGTGATAGATCTTTCTGATTGCTGTTGTCTTAATCTATAGGCAAGCCAGCTATCGCACTTTTCACCATATTCAAAATAAGAACATTTCAATCTAAACAAATCCTTTTCAGCTCTTGTTTTCAAAGTCTCATTCAGCTCCCTCTGCAGTTCCCTAGGTGTTCTCCTTTTCTCCAGATTAACTGAGTCATTTATCAAATCCTTTGAAAGCTGCTTAATATTTTTGTTCCAAATCCAAACTTTTCCTCTCTATACATTTCCTCTTGCTACTGGACAAACCCAGGACCAATCCCCGCATCGTACATTTAAATGCCTCCCAGACTGTCCCAACACCAATTCCTTCTGTCCTATTTTCCACAACAAAATGATCAGCCACAGACCTGATTTTATCTACTATCTTCTCATCCTGAAGAATTGAGGTGTTCATTTTCCAACAAAAAGATCTGGAAGTATCAAACTGCAAACCCATATTCATAAACACAGGTGCATGGTCAGTGACAGCAATACAACCAATCTCACAGCTTGCCAGATTCAAGGTTGCTGATCCAGCCGTGAGAAACATATCTATACGAGAATGTGAACCATGAGAGCTAGAATAAAACGTGTATTCTCTCAAATCAGCATGAAGCAATCTCCAACAGTCTTCTAAGGCAAATTCAGAAATAAGTGAGCTAAAAGAACAAAATGTCGGATCCACTCCGATCTTTGACAGTAGCCATAACCAAATTAAAATCTCCCCCCAGAATAACATTCCGGCAAGCAAAATCCTGCAACATTTGAGCAACTTTTCCAAAGAATGAACCATCATCCACTGAGGGAGCGTAAACCTTGCAAAGAATAGTTTGAACTCCCTGAACATCCACCAAAAGTGCAATGACCCTACCCTCCTTATCAGAGCTAGAGTTTAAGACCTTAATCGGGGAATTCTTCCGAATCAGAATAGCGACCCCTCTACTCCTGGACGAATAGCACGAGACAAAAAATTCCCCAATCCATCCTTTGCGTAACATATTAACTTCATCCAGCAATAAATGGGTCTCCTGAAGAAAATAAACATCACTGCGCATATCTTTCAAACAATTAAACATCGTTTGCCTTTTGAGTGGATTGTTTAAACCATTTATTTTCCACGAGGAAACAGACAACTGGTCACCCCTCCCAGCCGGCATTGCAAGGGAAAGGAAAAAACAACAAAAAACCAAATCAAAAATACTGTACTTATAAATACCAAAAACCCTCCCCCACCCCAACCTGCAGAAGTGTGAATCCAACGTCAACAAGAACTAACAAACCCCAAGCCACCCCGATTCCCCTCCCAATCATATATAGACATCCCAAACCAGAAAACACAAAAGTTTAAAAGAGCCCATGTAGACTACAAGGAGCCCTTCAGCAAAATACAACCTAAATCACAATTAAAAGCATCCCAAACACTGAAGGTGAAAAGGATCGCAAACAATAACTATATCTAAAACTGAATGAATACACCCGTCAGAGCATCTATCTAATTATCACTGACCCGTGAAAAGAGAAATGCCTACCCCCTCTAAAACAAAAAGAAAGACAAAGAAGTGGAAAAAAAGTGAAAACAGCAACATAGTAAAATAGTAAAGCAAAAAACAGTGCATCAACACATATATCTGACTATCATGGTATTAATCTCCATTCCTGTCTAAGTCCAGCTGTGTCATCACAAGTCGAACCATCATAAAAGCATATACGGACCAAAGCACCTCGTATGGAATAGCCGCCACCCCCACTAACTCCTTCAACTCCGCAATCTACTCAGGAGAAGAAACAGAGTGCCACCCATCAACATACCTTAGTCACATGCATTTGACATTTGGACTCAGAAGCAGGTACAGGAGCCGCAAAGATGACCACTTCACAACTCCGGGACCTTCCAGGAAAGCAGTGTCACATGGAGCCAATGTAAAGATTTAAACGGGACCCCAGCCGCTGTGTGCCAATCTTGACTCCATCACTTACCAAAGTCCGGAACCATTCAAAATCCAAACATAGGCGATCTCAAAATTGTAGCACATTAAAATTCCGCCGCTCCAGCGTGCATTGTGTATCAACAGTCACAGTAACCGAATAATGCATCGGATGCAGCAAGTCAGCCCACAAAATGAATCTACTCCCTTTGACTGCCATGGATTGACCAATGCCAGCATCAGTTTGATTGCACTACAAGGTTGTGCCACAGAACCAAAAAGCCTGCATGAAATCATGAGGACTGTACAGCTCATCAATACCAATTGCTAAGCTGCCGTTCCATGCCTTATGGCTGCCGATATGTCACATGACTATACAATTATGATGGCAAAAATTCAGCCACCAGCAGTCCATTCGCCAACCACCACCCTCACCCAGACAGGGCAGCCAACAGATGGATTTCCTTTCGTAAGGGGCCATTGTGCAAATGCTGTGTAAATAAAACCTGCATAATCTGGGAATGCGTGCCCGACATGTTGTCAACTGTTCTACTGCAGAACTATGAGTGCTGCCGGGTCAAGGGGGGCACATGGGTGCAGGGCAGAACGAAGCCAGAATACGTGTGACTGTGCGCCGGATGGTACTAGTGCCTGCAGCTATGTATGAACTGCAGTCCGTAACATAAGCAGGCCGTTTATTCGACATATTCAATAACCACCAGTTCGCGGAAGAAACCAAGGCACGCTGTGCATGCATTCACCAGCCCTGGCCAGTCCAGATGGACGTGACAAGGGTAAGGGGCACAAGTGGGGTGTGCCCATAAGATCCCCAAGGAGCAACCTCCCCATACTGTTTGCAGCTGACTGTGTAGATAGATTATCGTGAGAAGGAGCGGGGGCACATCTGCTGCAGCCCCGTGCACCGTGCTGCACACGGCTCCCCTTAGTGCACATGTGGTAATGTTCTGCCCATTGTAACACCCCCAGACTGATACAGCATGGGCAGCCGGTATCCATCCCCAGTCCGTGAAGTCTAGGCCTCCGTAGCACATCAAGACCGCTACTTCCCACGTACCTTGAAATCCCTCCACATTAATCCAACAAACCAAGGTCAGCAAACTCGAATCCCCATTACCTGTGTGTCGTGCCGCAATACAGCCACTCGTAGATGGAGGGAGAGCCGCAACCCCGAACGCGCATGTTCGCTCCATACGCAGCTCCACCCCTCACCGGCCGTATTACCGACACGTGACGTGACGCACAGAGAAATGCAACGCCACGCGTCAGCATGTCAGTTAATCAAGGTCCTTTACTTCCTCCCATCGGAGTGTTGCCGCAAGAGAATCAACCAGCTACATTACAGCTTCGAATGCAGACGAATTTAAATCTGCAACTGAAACCACCATCCAGCGCCATTTTCCACGATAAATGTAAATAAAAAACACACGAAAAAAAAGAAAAAAAAAGAGGGGGAGGCAAATAAGAGTTATCAATGTCAAATCAATCAGCAATTGTGCTTGATGTATCCCGAAGCGCCTCAAGCCAAGATAAAGCTTCTTTCGGGTCAGAAGTTACCCTCTCTCCGTCTGGCAACATCAGGGTCAATGAGTTATATTTGTTCAGAAAGGACTTTACCCTCAGGGATTTTGCCAAGTCTTTCACACGCTTAAAGGTCTTCCTAGTCATCATGACTTCTCTAGGGTAATCTGGAAACACAAATATAGGTTTTCCCTTGTAAGAGGTAGATCCCTTAGACCTAGCAGCAAGTAGTAGACCTTCCTTCTTCCTGGCCAAAACAAAGACTACCATGATGTGCCTGGGTCTAGAGCCAGGCTGTTTACCAATCCTGTAAACATGGTCCATATCCTCCTCCTTCATTGACAGTAGACCAAAGCAATACTTGAAAATCCCAATAACTGTTGAAAGCAGCTTCTCAACTCCAGGGTCTCCCTCCACTCCAACCAGCCTGACATTTCTTTCCCGCAGCTTGAAGTCCATTTCCAGTCTCCGGTCTTTCTCATCATGGAGATCCTTTTTCAAATTGTTATAGGCCCTGTAACTCGCTGCCTTTTCTGAAGTCATTGAATTTGATTTTCTTTCCAACTCTTCCACTCTGCCATCCAGATGAGACACCTTAGAGTTCAGTTCAGCCAAGGTAGTTTTCACTTCTACCATGTCCATGGTGCTGGTTCTTCATGCAGCAAAATAGTCTAGTCTTGTTGCAAACGTTGTTTATCAAGCAGTACACCTGCTACTCACGGTTTCGTATGACATGCTCGCATCTGCATTCTGATTTTTGAGTGATGAAGTCCTACTTTTTGTCTCTGTAGTAAACTGATTGTTGGGAGGTCACACCATTCTCTTGGACATCGGTCTTTACTGCCTCAATCTTGAAGGTGTGTTTTAACATTGATGATGCCATGCTAGCTGGCACATATAAAAAGCATGGTATGGCGCTCTGCAGCAGGCTTTGTAAGCTGCAGACTTTGTGCCAAAGCTGCCTATTTTAAATTGCTAAAGTATTTATAAACGGCTAACAGACGTGAGCACTGCAGCTCATGTGATAAATCGCGTGACGTCCGGCCCTTCTGTTTACGTGTTTTGAGCTTGGACAGTTATCTATGGTACAACGCAAATTCATCATGCATGTAAAATTCTGTGAATAGAAAAAGCCGAACTATTGGCTTTATCAATAGGTCTATGTATTTTGGTTTGGCGTTGAGACTTTGGCAAATCTCATGACTTCGGAGTTGTGAAGTGGCTGCTGGTGGAATTTGGATACACAACTCCTTTTTAGAAACTTGAGAGTTGAGATATAGTGGCATAAGATGTGAGCGGCGGTTCCGTTTTGGTTTATGGCAGTAGTGTTTTTGGAATTGGTCAGGGTTTTGGTTTGTGGTAAAGTAGTTGTATGGCTCTGTTAAGAGGCTGATGACATGGACTACATAATGAGCAAAGTATGGGGTTTCTAGATTAAGCACATGAAATCTGACTTGTGTTTCAAGTGCTTGGACTTGGACTTATATTTTTTATTAGTTTAGGAGTCGTACGCTGTTGTGGTTTCAGATTTAACATATTTCTGACACAGTATAGTTTAACGTTTTATTTGGTGGTTGCAGTGAAGATTGCTTTTGTAGCGCTGTGATTTAAATAACAGCTTTTAATATTTATTGCTTTTAGAACAACGCAAGGCTGAGTCGGTCCAACACATTTCAAAGCTGTGACCTAAAGACTGAACAGATAGCCGACCCACTACTTAACTGCTTTGCTAATTTAGGAGTATGGCCTGTCGGGTGGAATCGTGCAAGGGTTGGTTAAGAGGCGCAACGTGTATAGAAGGTGATGTGTATTTGGTTTCGGGCATGGGGGTGTGAGTGTGGACTCTTGCTGAATCAATAGACATGTATCATAACGTATTTCTTACAAGGCATAAATTCGTTTTCAAAAATTGATTAGCAGTGTTTGCTAATTAAAGTTTTCTTGATTAGCAAACAAGCCTTTTTGATTAGCAATGTTGTACTACTATTTTTAATGTCACCAGAGGTTACTTGTGTCCAGGACATAAAATGAGCAACAATACAGCCTTTTTGTGTACCGCTGAAGTAAAACATTTATTAGATGAGTGTCTGTAAAATGGAAAGGTTAGCTGCATGGACAGAAATAGACGTGATAACGACTATGAAAGCAGTTTTCAGTACAAGGCTCTGCAGCTGTGTGCGGTCGGTGTTGCACAGGGCAGTGTCCCTTTTTATTGTATGCTCGTTTCATGAATAAAACACAAATGTTTAAAGGAAATTCATAGCTTGAGACTAAGCATGTACTATGGTTTTGAGGCAGGTTTTGCCTGTCATTGATATCAGCGGGTTTCATTAAAGTAAAACTTTCAGTGGACGGCAGGGCTGCCAACTACTCTCGTCCGAGCCAGGTAGGCCCAAGCACAGCATTCCAGCCCTGCGTGGCCATGAAAGCAGTATTTATTGCTGTTAGCACTCTGAGCCGCCATCTGTGGTGCAGACATTTTGTTTGTTATTAAGGGAACCAGGCTTTGCGCAGGAGCTGAAGGTGAGCCATGGTGTGGGCAGCAGGGGGTGGGAGATGGAGGTGGGGCACTCTAGTGGAGATTCGGCCTGAGGCACCACTTGCAGGGGCAGGTTGGGCAAGCAGTGCCGCGGTCAGCTACGTGCAGATTCCAGATTGGCCAGCTCTCTCCCGCAGGTACTAATATATAATGAAATCAATATTAGAGCAAAGCAAGCCTGGCAGCTAACTACAGTGTAGGGTATTGCAGTAGATCTGTAAATGTACAGACAGGATGGAAGCATTGATCACTAGTTTGCATAAACATCTAATCCACATTTTGTATTAATTATGTAAGAGGAAAAAAAGGAAGAGACTAAGCAGATCTGATAGCGTAGCAGGCAACTAGGCAAACTAGGTGGAATATTTTAGTTTGCGGCCATCTCACTTTCAGGGTAGCTGGTAAAAAGCAACAGGGTGATAATGTCAGAGTTTGGGCTCAGCTCATGGGCTGTACATCAGTTGTACAGATATATGCAACGAGCAGGTCGCAGAACTAGGTTTACCATCAAAAGAATTTGGCCACGTGGTCATGGACATTTTCAAAAGTGTCCACTCATCAGTATGATGCATCTTCCCCAACAAAATGACATATAGTTGCCACTATGAGATTTAGATAAACTAACCTACACTTTACTGAAAAACATGGAGTGGTGACACTTCAATTCTGTAATTATGCATTATGTAGTAAGTTACATTTTTAATGATGTATTTGCACGACTGTCTTTTAAAAAAAACATTAACACATACCAATCTTTGCCAAACAGGATATAGTAGGCTTAATAAAAGTATCATCCTAATTACTTCTGGTCTGCAATTCTTTAAAAGAAAACGTGTCTCTCACACAGGCCTTTGGTACTTTAAGAGTGGAGGAGATGATTACTGCTGCACTCCCTTCATTAACCCCTTTCAATTTCCGGTGAACAGAGAAAAGATGGCAGACAGAGCCTGGAGGTCTAGAGAGGATTGCACAGAGAGCTGTGCTTTCATTCAGTGTAATTTAAATAGCAGGATGTGCTACACAAGTGTCAATTTAAGAAGCAAACCTACAGAATTGCATAGCAAAATATCTATCTATACGACACTGCTTATTTTATGCTTTGCCTTATATGTACCTATATAGTGCACATCACAAACTGAACTGTATCTTAGTGCATGCAGCACTATTTTGCTTGAAAGCCTGCAATGTAATGAATATGGTGGGGGTTTGTTTTAGAGGAACTTCGGTGGGATAGATTTGTGAATGGAAATTGGTACTCGGTAGGAGTCTGACTTTCTATGGGTTTTGGCCGTGGGGTGTTGTCTTTGGAGAGGAGTTCATATGGCCATGCGTATTATAACATTGAAGCATAACTTTTTATATTTGCGTCATGTCTTCCAATTATTTCACACACTGTTAAAGCTTCTGCCTTGTGTTGCCAAATGTTAATCTATATGATTGCTCGTAGATCATGGCGTAATATTAATGATTTTACATTTACACGGTATGACATTGACTGGCGTTGCTTTACAGGCAGTTTATTACGCCTTTCGTTTACACAAGTGTGACCGTTTTATTTACATTACTTTTTTACTATTTACTTTACTCTTGAACTGTGTAATATATCTGTGCTCTCGTGTGTATTCGCTGATGCTCATCTAAAGATAATGAAAAGTTAAGATTGGCGCACAAAAACATGACTTGTTTCAAAGGGGCGTGGTGGTTTTTGCTCCTTGCTTTACAATCTAAACTGAATGGGATGCAATTGAAGATGTGGTTCGTTTTGGCTTTTCTCGACAGTAAACTGTTGGGAATATAAGGACCGTCCATACTGTATTTATTTCTTTGGGAAGCATGGTCTTACAAGCACAAGTATTTTACCTTTGCACTAACTCGGGAGAGCAGTGTTTTGGCCATGGGTTCTATCTGAATCGAAGAGCCGCGAGAAGGGGCGACAGAACGGCTTGTTTGAAGCACTTTCGCACATATATGTTGCTTGTATATATTTGAGGACCATGTTGCATTGATCCTGCAACCCAGTTGGATAGTAGAACGAGTCGGAGGAAGTAAACAGTCATTCGTAACACTTGACCACTTTTGTAGAACCTGTATATTTTTTATTTTTCTAGTTTCCCCTCACCCCCCCCCCCCTTCAATCTACGTGTTCCAACTGCAATTCTTAACTGTTGACAATCGGTGTGCATGCATTTCGAATGCAGCTCTTTTGCCAGCTTCCATGTGTATAGAACGTTTGCCTTGTTGAGTTTGTTTTCTTACATTTTCTCCAGTGCACTGAATTTTCCGCAGCTTGTGTGTTCCTGATTTGTTCTCCATCGTCCAAAGAAAGGCTAGTCCATCTGTGAATATTTTTGCTAACAACCGACACCTCTGACCAGTGTGTGAGTAGCAACAAGGCCATGTTGCAATTCTCTGCGTGTCTCCAATTAAACAAACCCCGTTCGAAAATAAGATTGTTTCAGTAATGAAAACGTGTTTATATAGCATGGTGAAACATCACACCAGAGACGCTGCATTGGTACATGGTGTGCAATTAATAGTTGAACATTAGTAGCACACGCCTTTGTCTCGGATACTGCACACATGACTCATTTAATAACTTCTGGGTTGCCGTCTCACATTATATAGACGCGTGATTTATTTTCCATCTGCCTGGAAGTCTTGCTGGATGCTAGGGTTATAATAACTGTATGCACTTGCACAATCTAAATCGTTCAGTTTTCAATGTAAGAATTTAATTTCTTTAAACTGTGCTATGAGAATAAATCTGATTCACTTTTCTGAAGCATTTTGAGGTAAACTAATTTAATTGAATGATCTAAATGTTGTTGAATTTAAGAAATGTGAATGAATTCATGGCACGGTCGACCATGCCAACTCTTTAACTGAAAGTATAGACTGCCTCTAGAACATTGTCGGGGATGAAAATATGGACTTGATGGCCCGGAGCTATCTTTAGCTTTTGGTTGTCATGTATCGTACAGAAAGCAGGCACTAGTTCTTGGGAGCTTGGAGCTAGTACATAGCATTTCAATGGATTATTGCTTTTCTCCCGCAGATTCCTCCTCATGATAGATATCCATCATCGAGCTCTGCTGTTGGGAAACTTTTCGACGAGGCGTAGTGGACTTAGGCTCGGCTGTCGATTGTAGATCCGTCTTGTCTGGCTCTTGATCGTCTGCCCCGGACGTGACGTTGGGCGTTGTGTATATATAGCTCATCACTGCGCTCCATGCTTCAGTTCCTTTTTCCACGCGCTTGCACGCTGCATTGGGAACACGACTCTAGTTTATTCGACGTCCTTTTTGTACTATTGTACAATGCATACATTAGTTTTCAAAAATTGATTAGCAGAGTTTGCTATTTAAAATGTTTTTGGTTAGCAAACAGACCCATTTGATTAGCAATATTGTACTAATATTGTTAATGTCACCAGAAGTTAGTTACCCAAGACATTAAATGAGCAACAATACAGCAGTTTTGCGTACCGCTGAAATGAGACATTTGTGAGAGGAGTCAAGCCCTGCTAATTCTTTAAACTTCAGCTAGACCTGTTGGTCAAACACATTCGACCCATAGCAACGGAGGACAACCAATTTAAAATGTGATTTCTGTAAAATGGTGCATGTCGCTACAAACCCACTTTGTTTGGCTCATTGCTGCCACCCAGAGGCCAGTCCTGCACAGTGAAACCTTTATTTGACATTTACTGCAAACAAAGTAGATGTTGAGTAAAAGTTTGAAACCTCTCTTGTGAATGCTTTTCGCCATTCATAAAATCTACTCGACTGTTCGAATGGGCAAAACGACTTTGTTAATTATAGCTGAGTGTCTGTAAAATGTAAAAGGTTAACTACATGAATGGAAACATAAATAGATCTGATAAAAAGGGTCTCAAAACAGTTTGGCCAGCTGTCTCTTGCAGGTGGTAATATATAATACAATCATGAAGCAAAGCAAGCTCTAGAGGCTAACTACAGTGTTTGGTATTGCAGTAGATCTGTGGATGTACAGATTGGATGGAACTATTGATCACTACTTTGCGTAAGCATGTAGTTTGCTTTGTGTATTTATTATGAAAGAGGAAAGAAAGACTTAGCAGAGTGGATTGCATAGCAGGCAGAGAGCTGTCCAAACTAGGTGGAATAATGTAGTTTGTGGTCAGCTCACTTTCAGGGTACCTGGTATAAAGCAACAGGTTGATAATATAGAATGTCAAGGAGTATGGGTTGAGCACCAGTTACAAGATGTATGCAACCGGCAGGTTACAGAACTGGGTTTGCCATCAAAAGCATTTGATCATGTGATAATGTACATTTTCAAAAGTTCACTAGTCAACATGATGGATCTTGCTCAACAAAATGAAATGTAGTTGATACTATGAAATTCAGATACACTACCCTAAACTTTACTGTAAAGCATGGAGAGTTTCAATACTGTAATTATGTATTAACAATTTACATTTTAGGAAAGGAATTGCATGACTGTCTTTTTAAAAGATATAAAGTTGACACATACTTGTCTATGCCAGACAGGATATAAAAAGCTTAATAAAAGTATCATCCTGATTACTTCTGGTTTGCAATTATTTGTTAAAAGAAATTGTTGCCTAGCACTCGTACACATGCCTTTTGCACTTGAGTGGAGGAGAGGATTACTGCTGCACGTTCCCTCCATTAGCACTGAAGTGAACAGAGAAAAGAGGGTGAAGAGAGGAATGCAGGGACGAGCTTTGTTTTCATTGAAGAGGGCAACTTAAATAGCTAACTTTGCTCCACAAGTGTTCATTTGACTAGCAAACCTACAGAATTGCATAGCAAATTGCTATGCGACACTGCTTATTTTATGCCTTGTTTTATGTTTTTTCTTCAAAACCTCGATGCAATGTCGTCACGCAGGGTTTTGGGCTTCAAGCGATGCTGTGATTGCGAGGCCAAAAGATCCAGGACCGACCGCCCCCCCCCCCATGATTCCTGCCTATGGTGTCTCAGTGTTAGTCACGACTCGGAGGCCTGCGTGTCGTGCGCAAAGATGCAGCTGAAATCCTTACATGAGAGGGCTGGGAAACTGGCCTTGGGCCGACCAGTTGCCAAGTCTCCGACACGGTCGCTCGTCCGACACTGGGAGGCTGCAGAGCCCACCCCCGACAAGGGGAAGGAACAACATTTTAATAATGCCAATAAACTGTCCCATTCCAAGAGCAATTCCTCGTCTTCGTCGCGGAAGAAGCAGCAGCACCACCGCCATCGACGCAAGTCCAGCACGTCATCGGAACAAGGTAAGACCTCTTGGGGGTTGGGGGGGGAAGAGTGGCAGAGTTTTAAGATTTCAATGTTAGAAATGTTTAAGACTTAAGACGCAAGCTACTGGAGGTACAGCTCTGGCCCCCGACCAGCAAGCTTTGGCTACTAAAGCTGCACTCGATGCTCCCGACCTCAAGCCAGCCATTCAATCGACATCGAAAACATCTTCGGGTATTGCACCTGCCAGGCATAAGTCACTCGAGGGCCGTAAGGCCGAGGTCCCTGGGAGCCATAGTTTGTCTGAGCGTCTTTTGGTGCCAAAAGAAGCTTTTGGCATTGAAAGCGTCCGCTTTGAAACCTATTCTCAAGCCCTCAGCGCCAACAGTCTGCTATGGTTCATTTGTGCCACTGTCGAGATTGGGTTTCTTGGATTCCATGCATTCCATATTTGGCATTGATGACCATGAAGACTCCACTGCGTCCCACGCCAAACCCCCCTGACGACCAGGCACTGGCACTAGCTCAGGGTCTACAGGATGTCAGTGGTCTGGATACCTCCCCAGACCTGGAATTACAGCAAAGCCAGCCCTATACCCACGCTAGTGCTATGTTCGGGGATCTGGTTCACAGGGTAGTTGACACCCTGGGGTTGGTATGGTAATGTTTATTTGTAAAGCGCCTATACACAAGGCAAGTGTTACAAGGTGCTCCAGGAGGGAGGGAACAGGGGAGAAAAACAGTCATTCAGGGCCCTCGAGTTTCTGAACGATAACCAGCTTGCCAGGCAGAGTAAGTGCATTCAATACAATTAACAGTGTAGATGACAACAAATAGGTGTGACTATTCTGATGTTTTTCTAAGAGCATAGAGGGGCCACCATGTGGGAGGGGAAACGGGGAGGAAAGGTTAGACTATCTTCAAGACATGGTACGTTCAGATTGTGCAAGTGCACAGACGGTACGGGAGAGGGGGAGTAGGACAAGTACAGTGAGGGGGTAGGGGGGTGGTAGAATCCAGATCCACCCAGTGGGTCAGAAACTGGGTAAGTGCTGAGAGATACCATTCTCGATGGGTAATTGACCGAGTGCAGTAGCATGAGGTTGAAGGCGTCCACTACCCCTGTTCACGGGTATGAGCTTACCGACATTTTGGACCAGAGACTCGAACACAATATGCCTTTCAACCCAGCCATTGCGGACCCCTTAGCATACCTATGGCAGCACCATTGTACCATTCCCCCTATGAATGTCAATTTTACAGCGAAGTATAGGCCGGCAAGAGGAGACCCCCTTTCCTCGCAACACACCCATACCCAGAAAGGTTGGTTATACAAGCTGCCACCATTTCCACAAGACCTGTGGCATCCACCTCTAATCTGCCTACAGAGGGCGGGGGGGGGAATCTGACTCACTGGCTAGGCAGGTTTTCTGGTAGCATGGCTAACGTGGTATGTGCTTTCGCCAAATACTCATTTGGTTTATGGAAGGCAGTGGAACATGCTGCTGAATACAACCTGGAGGGTGCCATGCAGGCTGATTTCACCTCAGACTCTACAAACGTTGGCTTCTGATCCTTGCTCGCTATGTTGTACAGAATCATCTAAGTCCAAGATGATCTATTTATTTAGGTCAGTAAAACGCCTTTTTAGAGTATTGTTCTAGTAATCTAAAATTCTATATTTTAAATTTTGCAATTCCTGTAAAAATATTGACATCTTCCCGCAGGTTGCACAAAAGCAGAAGTCCTTTGTTGAAGGTGCTGCACATTCCACTTGTCTGAATATTTTTCTGAATTCCCTGAACAGTGCAAGTTATGTAAAGGGCCAAATTGATTATTACAGGCTAGTTATGACATCACAACTGACCTGTAATAAGAAAATGACATCACACCTGCTTCGTAATCTGTTATTGCGCTTCAGTTGTGACATCACAACGCCTTCTGCTTGAGCAAGCAAAGGTCAGAATTCCAGCTGTCACAGGAGCAGTTAATTAAAGCCATTACAAGCATTTCAAATTTCTTGCTTGTTAACTAGTTTTCTGTGACACTTTTCAGTGATCGCCAAGGAATTGTTTATGGTGAAATGTTTTAATATGTGCACTGCTGAAATTTTAACACATGTAAGCAAGCAGCTGCATGTTATTTCTTATCTTAAAAGAAAACATTTTTCAATGCTTTTTAAAAAAAATATTTTTCTGCAACACATTCAAAGCTGCATACTAGCTTTTTAAAATCCAAACAGATTCCACATTGATTATATGGATCGGCACATCCATTACATTAGATTAAGCAAGAGGGCAGGTCTTAAAGGCTTGACAGTGTGTGGCCATGTATTCCAAGTAATAACATGCTGGCTACCAGATGTTTAGTTATGTGACCACCTAAAGGAAAGCGGCATGTGGCTTTGTTCCTCTAATTGGTCACGGTACTCCTCCAGGATGCTCTCTGCGAAGTGTTCCGCTCTCAACAAGCTGTGTGGCAGAAGCGGCCATGTGCGCTAGATGTGCCTTCATGATGTGGCTTGCTGCACAGTGAGTCCTGAATAGGTTGGCAATGTGGAGCGGGAGGACTGACGTGGCTAGGAACTGCTGCTGCGATTGGGTCACTGACAGTTGAGCCTGTGCAAGTGAGGAGCTGCATCTGGTTTGTGTTTTTTCTTTCTGGTGAGCAAGCTTTGATTTCATCTGTCAACCAAACTCTGCATTTGGGCACAGCCAGTGGGAGGGGTCCGGATTCAGAAATATTTTCATTGTTACTCAGATGGCACGAGTTAGGTTGTGTTGCTTTATACTGCGCACCGCTACCACCCAAATGCTGTTTCCAGGCGCTCACGTGGCTCTGCAAGAGAAGAGAATTTTGCGCCTTGAAACACTTATGTATAGACGCGTTATTAATGCCATATATCGAGAGGGCAGGGTGTGTTAGTGGGGATAGAGTGATAGGATAGGTTCAGAACCAAGAGGAACTGCCGACTGTGAGCGCTGTCTTGTGTGTGGGAGTTGGTTCGGGAGGCGCCATGTGCTGTAACCGTATGGGTATTACTCAGTGCCTCGGATGTGTGCTAGTGTTTATGTTGGAGGGGAGTATCATGTGATGTTAGAGTGGGGTTTGTGTTTGTGTGGTGTTTGTGTTTGTGTGCACTGGTTAGTTGTAACCTTATGGGTTCCAGAGTCACGGATGGGTGTTGGTTGTATGAATATATTGTGTTGGTGTGAATTTGTGTAGTGTTGATGGATTTGTTGACTATGTGTAAGAGAGTTCTCTCTAGTGTTTCCAGAGTCTCTGGGTTGGTAGGGTGCGAACATTCGATACATTCTCGGTGTGTTTATGTGGTGTCCAGTCATTTGGTCGACTGAAACCTGGTTGAATGACATTTGGTCGACGCAATTTGGTCGAAAACCAAATGGTCGAATTTTTTTTTTTAAAAATTATATATATTTTCGGGTTTTCGTTTTTTTAAAAAAAAGGGTTTTTTTGAAAAAAAAGGGGGCTCGGGAGGGGGGGGGGACCCCCCCCCCCAAAAAAGGTGTGAAAATAAAAAAAAATCCAACCATTTGGTTTTCGACCAAATTGGTTCGACCACTTGTCTGGTCGACCAATTTTATTCGACCAAATGTCTGGTAACCTGTTTATGTGCAGTGTGTCTAGCCCATAGTCATGTGTAGTGGCTTTGGCTATGTTTGAGGAGCAGGAAGGGGTGAAATGGGTTAGTAATTCTGTTGGTCTTTTTTGGTTGCCACTGGATGGTATCTACCTACATTCTTGGTTGTGGTTCATTGGCCAATCTCGCCTCCTATCCAGGCCTGGAGGCTGAATTCCCCTGCATGTTCGGTGGCAAAGGGTTGGTTGTACCTAGTGTGTTCCTGGTTGCTTGTCTGGGTTGGACGTAGCAGTTGGGTGTGGACCGGTTGTGCGGTCAACTGCCAAAAGGGTACGTGTCTGGTGTTATAATAATTGCAAAAGTGGTGCTCGACTGAGTGGCCGTAGTTGTGTGGGTGGGCAAGTTAGGGGTTGCTTAAGTTTAATGCTTTACCTGTCTGAGTTTTCTTTGTGTATAAATGGAGGGCTTTGGAGAGGGGTGGGGGGGCCGGTGGCAAAAAAAGCCTGATTGTAAGATATGGGACTTTAATGCAATTGGCCTTTCCAGGGGGGCACTCGGGATGTGTGGTGGGGGGCATCCCGTAGCACCTGCATACTCAGCACCCCTGCAAAGGGCTGACTTTGCTGTCTGTGCGTTTAGTGTGAAGCATGTAAAGGCATCGGAGAGCATTTTACGCTTGTTGGTCACATGGATGCATGTGTGCACATATCCTTTTGCAGTTTTATCAGACACACCCTGTTTTTCTGGACTTCAAATTAGATTTCTGTTAGTTTACATCTGTTTTCACTCCACCCCCCCACACTTTTTTATTGTTAGTCTATCATTTAAGGCGTTGTGTAGCCATAATAAGTATATAAAATATAGCTATCTAAGTTGGCTTGTAAGTGACAAGAATGAAGCAAAATACCTGTTGCGAGAGCTAGCGAAAAGGAAAACCCCGTAATATAGGGCAACCACCTGAGTTAAGTGAAAGCGATAATTAAAGTATTCAAGCACCTTTTTGTTGCAATTTAGCAGGAAAACACCAAGTATTATCCCTGTATTACCGTCTCACCGTTGGGGTGGTACAACAGTTAGAGATGCCCGCCCCTACTTTCTATTCTATACCAAGAGAACCACAACGTGAAATAATTGATATACCCCCAAAGGCTAACTGGACCTCTCAGTTCTTTGAGATATGTACGACGGAAGGTTCAACTCGCTTTCAAGATATCCTGCTTAGAAGTGCGAGGAGAAGGAAGCGCATTGAAGCAGTAAAACGCAAGGTTGATTCATCGACCTCTAGGAAACAAGTAAATCTAAGTGATTTGGAGGCCAGCTGCATCCATTCAACTGCACAGCCAAACCACCTTGGGGGAGATGTGAATGTATCAGCCGGTCACTTATGCATTGCTGAAATGCCTATTGTAAATGCGGAACCGCAGAGTTAAAGTCCAATAAATCTTCAGAATGAGTTGGAGATCCTGCCCTACAGTTTTGATGCAAATGGTTGGTCCTTAACCGAGAATAAGCCGAGTGATACATATCCAATAAACCTCTCTCCATGGTGCTGCTTCCACCCACATATTCAGAATTGGCATCCCTGATGGCAGAGCAAAGGGATGACATTGGGCATCTTAAAGGTAAATTAGCAGCCGTTGCGAATAAAGTTAACACAAATCCCAAGGCTAAAGTCATCATGAATTGCTCTAGTCAGGATATGTTGGACGCTAGCTCAAGATCAAGGTTATCAGAAACTCAATTAAATATCAGTTTACCCAGCATGGCCAATGAGTTGACAAATGGTAGCAATTTTACGAAATCAAAGATCCCAAGGGAGGGAAATCGAATCGGTACAATCCCTAGAGATTTAAATCAATCTGATACATCCAAGCTTTCATCTTCACAAAAAGCCCACTGTGAAAAGGACTATCTGCAATCATAGCTAAAATGTCAAAAAGTGAACAAGAAGGCTTCAGATGATGCAGTTTCAATCTTCCATTCTGATAGTTTCCACACTTTGCAATGGGTTGCTATCAGATCGAAGGAGAACATGCCAGGTATTGGGCTTCAGAAAGTATTGGCTCAAATACAGGACAAAAGTAATATCCTCCACAACGTCCCCAGAGTAAGACCGCATACGCCATGGGAGCCCTCCGTCACAAGGTTTTGGCCTTGCTAAGATAAAAAAAAACAATCCTGGAGCAGTTCTCCTTAGTGACCTAATGCATTTCAGAAGAGTTAATTTCCCTGAATGGAGTCCTTCAACAGACTACATTATTGGAGGATGTGGACAGATCACTTTGCCAGAAAATCTACAGAGGAACAAGGAACGAAGAAAGAAGGAAAAAAGTTTCATTTCTCAAGATTGTTTTGGATGCTACTATCCTCAGAGCGGGAAATTAGCAGGGTTCGAAATTGCTGGTATCTATTTAGCTCCTGCTTCTAGCCTAGGAGAGCCAGGTTAGCTTGACGCCAACAGCCACGATGAGCTACATTTGGCTCTCCAGGCAAACCGGTGCCTTACAGACATACATATTTGGCATCCGCTTTAAATGTATAAGAATGTTAATTTGGAAATATTCGGAAACGTCTAGTAGACATTTAAACATAATGGATCATACACATTGTGCAAAACGTTATTTTCTGTCTCCTGTAGAAATTAAATTTGTGGTATGCTGTGTACTCGCTCCTGGTTTCCCAGTGGTGGCTCCGGCCTATTGGGTGATGCTTGACACACGAGCTGGTTTTAGCTCCTGCTTAGTGAATCTTACTTTCGAACCCTTAAGTAGTCTTGTCAAATATCAATGTTCCCTTCATTTTTGACTTTTGTTATTTCTCCAGCTCTCCTTTGAGCTGTTTTGTTGTCTGTGTGTTAATGACATCTTATCAATATCGATGTATATTATGTCTGTATTTACCTTGTCTGGCACGAAAGGCCTCTGGCCGAAGTGTGTTTTAAAATGCATTAAATTCCTCAGTGACTTGTAATATCCTTATAACTTACTGTGGGGGGTACTTTATCCCATATGTACGGTCTGCAAAATAGAAGTAGGACTCTGATCGGTAGCCATATTAAAAAGGTACACATACCACAGCATACCCTCAAACCTTATGTATAGCAAGGAAGAGGTACACATAGCGGAGTATATCTCCTGGGTTTAAAAGCCATGAGGAAGGTTCATGTCCCTGCTTTGGATACATGACATAGTTTGAAAGCAGTTCAAAAGCTTTACATGTTTTAGCACACATGGAGGGCAGGGATTCAGTCAACAAACATGCAAAACTTTTATAAATTGAGAAACAAATTAGCAGCCTCATAGAATGTAAAAGTGCTGAAGTATGGGTACAAGAGACAAGCAACGCGGAAAGTACTCATACCCTAGTCTAGATCGAGGATTCTAGTTACAAATTGCCAAGAAGAAGCATGTATCTGAACTGAGTTTGAAATTGGAAGAGGGTTGCCGTTTTCGATTGAGGTGCGAGGAAACATTTGGCTTTGTGGGTTCTATGTGATGACATCAACCAAATTTGCTTTGTGGTCTTTTACATTGGCTCTTGTAGGTAGACCTTTCATTTTGTTTTCTTCTTTTAATGAGGGGCCTATACTGCCGCTCCCCTTCCTCTTTGTAGGGGTCGTATGGGAGGGGGAGCTATGGAGTCGAACTCGCCCCACCCCCCATTAAAAGGGGAGAAAAAGAAAGTCTACCTAGAAGATTTGAAGTGGAAGACCGCACATTAATTGTGGTTCATGGAATTCTTTATACCGGCTTTGTGGTATATTTTAAGCACATGAAGTGACACTATAACCAGTTAAACCATGAGCGAAGATATTTTGAAGAGCATTCGGTGAGAACTAAATCACAATTGTGGGCTGACCATTTTAGAAATATTTTGGGACTAGCAATTTTGATAGATCATGTGTCCAGTATCACACACTTTGGTCATGTTATGAAACGTGACTGAGCGTAATCTGTACTTGACAGTTGTTTCCCAGTTCTTGTTTCACAAAAAGTGGCAATTATTTGTGAATGGTTGATTCTTATGAAGTAAAATAAGTGCCCTCTTTTGCCAGGGGTATGGAATTGTTTTAAAAGATTTACTTGCCCAAGGGACTAAATGTTAGACGAATCGCCTTGCTCTCTAAAAACAATCTACGTGTCACTCTGGCCTATATTTTTAAATATGGCACCCAAACACATGCTATTTTATAGTTGATAACGGTCAAATATACCAGACAGATGCATGAAATTAATACAATACAGCATGTTCAGTTGTAACTAAAACCTGGTCTATCGTAGTGTAAATGTGTGTGTGTGTGTGTGTGTGTGTGTGTGTGTGTGTGTGTGTGTGTGTGTGTGTGTGTGTGTGTGTGTGTGTGTGTGTACACAACTTGGACTGCACAATTAAGTATTTAAGCTATGCTGAGGGAAATAGAAAAATGCATTATAGTTACCAAAAGAAAAAAAACTCTAGTTTTCACACCACTCTAGCACTTACATACAATCGTCTGCAGTTGAATGATATTTGGTAGTTGTGGGCGCAGTGAACAATACACATAGGGCTTTAAAGTTAAGGTGGTAGGTGTGATCCGTGGCTAAAACGGAGAACCTGCAAATAGTTGAAGGATGGGGTCTGCTCAGAGATGAAAGACGCTAGAACTTATTGCAACTATCGTGTCACACCATTTTAGCATGAGTACTATTTCAGATCATGTACAATTAATTGAACAACTGAGGTGGTGAATAAACTCTCTAAGCAAAGCGCATATTTACATGCACAAAATATATAATTCTGTAAATGCAACCTCCAGAATAATCTCGCTGCCAGTAAGCTGTGACAAGTCTACACCCCTTCTTTGTGGTTTTGTCATTTTGAACCAAGCCTACGTTCATCCTCACAATTCCTTTGCTGCGCTGAGCAAAAGCCACTCCTCTCATTACTAGGAACGCCCCCACTGAAACCTTTGCATTGACCATAACTTTACACTCATTCTTCGGCCTTTTCATGGTGTGGCCATCCAAGATCTGATTTCCGTCCAATGCATTTTAATGGGCAACTGGAGTTGAACCAGCATTTCAGCATTCAAGGAGACTTATTATGATTTTGGAAGATTGAGAACTTTGACAATCCTACTGTCACAGGTTTTAACAAATGACACAACAAGGCTATTCAAGTTTATGCTTTTTATTTAAAGTTTCAGGGTTGTTGAGCTTTGTTGTAGTGCTCCCTGACACTTCACAAGGACACTGTTCTTTCCCGGGTTAGTCCCAGGGGACCCTTTAATGTCTTTGCCTCCTCCTTCTCATCACCTTTTCTTCCTCGTAGACCAGGGTCACTGCCATTCCATTATCTGCCCCCTTTGGGCACTTCATCCTTCTCTTTGTTCCGGGCCTCAGCTCTTAACTGTTATGCCCTCTCTCCCCTAACCTTCCTTGTCTTTCCTTCACCAAAGGCCTCCACTTTTGCTTCCTCTGCCCTTTTCTTGGGCTTTGGTAAGGTCTCTATTCGCATGCTTTTTGGTCTCTGCTTCAATTTATTTTCTGTATTTCTGGTCTCAAGCTTTCCGTCTCCTATGGGAGATGACACTTATATAGTGCTTGGACTGGCTAGCTTTCCTCTGATTGCCAGAGGAGGAGGGTCATATTGCCACTCTAGGCATGCTCCATGGCTGGGTTGCTCTGTCTCTCTGAGTTCATCGGGGGAGAGTCTTTAAATGGGGAAGCCACTATCCTGGGATCCCACTTAAGTCTGCATTTGTTGCTTGCTGATGAGTAGCTGCTGGTTTGTTTCCCTTCTTTCCCAAGGTTCCTCTTGGTTTCACTACTGTATGCAAGTTACAAGCTACTAGCCAGCCATAAAAGTCACTCGGCACCTCAATTCTATGCAAACAGCACACCGTTTCGTACTCTCCAAGAGTGAAATCTCACTACCCAATGGCTAGGGGCGGGTGACTATTTGGCACCCTGCAGCTAGATAAAATGATCTGTCCAGGATCTCTGTATTGGCCATTGCGAAAGCTGGTTGAGAATAGAAACATTTGGTAGCGAAGTTCCTCTCGACTGATGCATCATGATCTTGAGTGGGTTGCTCACTATTTACAAAAATCATTTAGAAAGACTAAGCGCCAGAACTCCACCATACTGATACTTAGCTAGTTTTTGTAACTAGTGTTTTTGGTGCAAGAACATTCGTTTGCATCACAATAGGTTTTAGTTTATGTACTGAAGATTGCCAACTACAGAAAGAGGAAAGTCTGAGTCTGCCATGCAAGGAGTTGGAACTGTGATCTGGCAAATCAACTTGGATCTCTGCCACAAAGTGCTTAATTTATTGATCTGTGTATCTTCTGAACCATTGTGACACTCAAACTCCTGAATATGTATTTCAACATCAGTTGTTTTAATATATCCCCAAAGAATTGTGAAAACTCTCCACGTTATGCAATTGATTACCCTCAAACCTCTGTTCTACAGTGAGCATGGAACAGATTGAGGGATTAATTGGTCATACAGACTCATCAGCCAGATAAAAGGCTTCGCTCCTCCACAGCCCACTGTACAATATCATGACCTGTGTTATTTATGATGATGATGTATAAAAATGTACACAGGCATATTTTCCTCAGGCAGCCAGAAGAGTCCATTCCCAGTCCGGGAGCCTGGGGCACGTGGACCATTTTTTTTTTAATTTAAAAAAAAAATGTTTTGCTCTCCCATAAAGATGTTGATTGTGGAAGACATGAGTTGACTGGGACATCCCTTTAAGCTTGTAGTGTGTAGCCATAAATTGATTGTTGCTTCCATCTTTGCGCGATCCTTAACCAGGCTGCAATTAAAAGTAGCATGACCCACCCCCCACCCTCTGTTCCTGTGTTTTGGTCCAACATTTCCCTTTGGGGCCCCACATGCTAGACATCCATACCCTTTCTCACACTTGTCCCAGCCCCTGAAACATCCCTTGCATTTGAGTCTTCACTTCCTCCCAGAATTGCTGTGCTACTGGGCACTCCCACCATATATGATTCCAGGTCCTAACTTGGTCACAACCCCTCCAGCACTGATCTGATACTTGTAGGTACATTGCATGCAGCCTCTCCGGGGTGTAGTGCCATTGTACTAGACTGTGTCCATATTTCTCTCACCGGTATGGCTCTAGTTAGCTTTGGGATATACCCCCCACCGACATAGATGTTCCCAATAATTCCTAGAAATGTTTCCCCAATGCGTTTTCCCACCTCTTCATGTAGTTCATGAATTACTTCATCTTGATCATTGATACATTTGTATATGTCTGAGACCAGTTTCTTTGATCCTGAGTGGGTAGGTAAGTAGGTTTTAAATGGTGTTGGTGATCTTGTTGCTGCCTTTTTAATGGTTGGGGTAGTCAGCCAGTGTGTCAGTTGTTCGTATTTGAACCTGTCTTTCCCTGTTAAGCCGAGCACCTTAGTAGAGTCCTCAAATGATCCCGAAACTTGTTGCTTATCTTTAGACAGCCTGCCTTCTCCCATTTCTTGTAGGCCCCTTTTCCGTCCCTGGCTGAAAATCGGGATTCTCAAACATCGGACTAAATGTGGCGGGGTCCACCGTAAATACCCCTTTCCTTTTTGCCTCGTCACACACTTCCAGCTCCACCCCCATCACCTCGCTGATCCTAAGATTTGGGTTTCTGTCGTATGTTTTTCCATCGCAGATCCGATAGAGGGGTTCTTGCCATTGCTCCATCCTGCCCTACCCATATCTTGTGTGTCCCTTCTGCATGCCACTCTTATTACCCACAGTTGTGACGCTTAATAGTATCTGTAAAACTGTGGTAGGGCCAGGCCTCCTTTTGTTTTTTTCGGTGCAGTTAGCATCGATCTCGCTACTATGGGGGGGGGGGGCTTTTCTTCCAGATGTGACGAAAATGCCTTATTCATGTCTGTAAAGAATGCTTGTGGGACTCTGATCGGTAAGGCCTGGAAGTAATCTAATATTTTCGGTAGAGTTCATTTTTATTGATGTCATCCTTCCCCACCATGAAATCATAAGAGGGATCCATCTTTCAAGTTCTTGTTTAATTATTGCCAGTATCTGTGGGTAATCTGCTCCATACAGTTGTCCCATTCTTTTAGTGAGGGTTATACCGAACTACGTGATCCCCGGTTCTGCCACTTTCAGTCGCAGATTTGTAGCTAGTTTATTTATCCCTCTGATCTCCCACTAGTACCAGAATTTCTGATTTCTGTTTGATTTTTAAACCCGGAATTTTCCCAAACCCTGCCAGTTCCTGTATCGGAGCTGGAAGTGAGCATTCGCGGTCCGTCAGTGCCATCAGCATATCATCTGCGTATGCCACTACCTTGTGGGAGTCCCCCCACCATTATTATTCCCCTGAGGTGTTCTGAGTTCTGGAATTTGATTAACAACAGCCCTAAGTAGATTGCATAAAGCAACAGTGATGAGGGGCATTCTTGTTTTGTACCCCGGCCCAATGCTACCTTAGCTGTGACATTCCGTTTACCGAGATGTGTATTGTAATTTGCTTGCACCATATTGATGAATGGTTCCCCAAATCCCATATGTTCTAATATGCGGAACAGCAGGGACCGTCTACTCGGTCGAATGCTTTTTGTGCATCAAGCAAGACTAGTAGTGCTGGAGTTTGTGTAATCCCTATTTTCTCAGTTATGTGTATTATTCTATGTGTGTTATCAAAGGTATGTCTAGTGGGAATAAAATGTGATTGTTCCTGCCCTATTAGCTTGTGAAGCAAGTGAAGAAGTCTATTCGCTAAGATATTTGTGTATAGCTTTGCCTCCAGGTTTATTAAGGTGATCGGCCTGTAGGAGCCCGGCCGAGTCTGGTCCTCACCCAGTTTGTCAAAAACCAGTAGCTTTGCCTCATTCATTGACGGCGTGATATTTCCTTTATCCTTAAATGCGTTCAATAACTTTGTAACGATTGATACCAGAAGGTCATTTTATTTCCTATTGAAAATCGCAGTCAATTCATGTGGGCCCAGAGCTTTATTCAGGGGTAGTTCTGAAATTGCTTTAACTTCTACCTTAAGGTCTTCATCTAGAAGAGTTTTCTCTACCCTCTATATCTGTGGGATTTTTAATCTAGCGAGGTATTCCATTTGGTCTGATGTGTACAAGGTCTGATAGTATTCTCTAAAGATTTCTTCTATTTCCTCATCCCTTTTCCAAATTGCCCCAGATTTGTTCTTTACTTTTGTAATTGTTTGTGTGCGTTTTGTCCCGTAGTTGTCTGGCAAGATGTTTATCTGCTTTATTAGTTTTCATATAATGGCAGTGTTTCAAATAGAGTATGCCCTGCTCCGCCAGTTTCATTTTAATAGTTTTCAGTTGTCCGTGGACATGTCTCGCCGCTCTTTTTAGCTTATTATTGTAGTTCTTTGCCATCTCTCCCTGAATATCCTGTAATTTCCCTTCTAATTCTCTTTCCCGATGGGTCCTTTGTCCGTCCTTACTTTAAGAGCTATCAATTGCCCCCTGATGACTGCCTTAAAGGCTCCCCATATTGTCTCTTGTGTGACTGCTCCCAAATGATTTATCCTAAAGTACTCTATCTTTTCCCTAATAATATTCTCTTATATGGGGTTATGTAGTAGATCTATGGGGAGTTTCCAATGCCAAAGCCCTGTTTTCTTATTTCTTAACGATCTATCCATCCAGAGTGCAGCGTGATCGGATAATGAAATTAGTCCTATATCTATCCCTTTGATTTTCCCCATGAGGCCTGATGAGGCCCATATATAGTCTATCCTGGACATTGTGCTGTATTCATGGGAGTAGCGTGTGAAGCCTTGTTCCCTGCCCTTTACTCTCCATATGTCGTGGAGGGCCAGAATATCTACTTTCCGCCTTACCATTTTTGAAGAGGCCCTTGTTCCTGTATTACATTATGGCTTCTATCAAGTTGGGGAAGCCTGCCATGTTTAGGTCTCCTGCCATTAATATGTCTCTGTTGGTGAAGTTTGTGTTGACTGACTATATCCCCTGACGTCGTATTTGTGTCTTGGAGTGTGGTGTAGGTGTAATTTTACTGGTTATTCTTACCCCTCCTTCTCGTCAATTCGTTTTGGGGATATCGGTTCTTGTGGGTGCCGAACCCTCCGTTTGGGGGCCCTCCCAACGGGCTGTCTCCCCTTTTTTAGCTTTTCTTGGATGGCACATTCAGAGTCGGCCTGGGCACCCTTTTTCTCAGTAGCTCTCGCCCTCTGCTGGATTGTGGCTTGAAGTGGCTGTTCTATAATCTGGGTTCCTGTGTGTGACCCTCCAGGCGAGCCTACTAGTGATCTGTTGTGTCTCCGGCCCCTCCTTTTATTAGCCAGGCTGGATGTCGCTGAGCTTTCCTCAATGCCATGCTCTTCCGGTCTCTGCTATGGAATATGATCACCAGGTGTCAACCCTGATGATCTCTGTTTTGTCGTCTGGGCGTTATGACAGAGATGTCTTTTCTTTTCACTGTATTTGTTTGGAACAGTGAAATTCCTGTGTATCTGGGATGAGGCGCACGTTTCGTGTGTGGGCCGATGCATGTGCTGTCCCATCCAGGGACCTGTGTTCCTTTCCCCTCGGAGGGTTGTGGCGATGATACAAATTGTTTATCTATGTGCCGCCTTAATGTGTCGCTTCGGAGGGACCCTCCGTTCCGAGTCTCTTTGGTGGCTTAGCCTCTCCTCGAGCTGCGTTGCCCTTCAATGTACGTCGGCTCCTCCTCAACCTGCGGGGATCCGCTCTGCTTGCGTTGAGCTCGCTGTCCGGTTGCCTCGTTTGTATCCCGCGGTGCTGCCTGTCGCCGCGATCCGTGCACGGTCCAGAAGAATACAGGTCAGCGATTTTTCACTATTTCTATGCATGGCGCGCATGCTATGCATCTAGCGCGTGTCCCTCTTTCCTGCAGATCGCGCTTCCTCTTTCTTCGTGGCACCACGTATACACTAAGTGTGAGGGTGATGCCGGTCTTCCATCACTGTTGGTATTCGTTCACTGGGGACAGTTATCTTCTTCGATCGCTTTATTATCGATCTGCCGTTGCGGCCCAATGGGGAGAGACACTTAAACACGTCTTCCCTCACCGACCGCCATCTTGGAACCAACCCTTTTAAGTTGTTTTAAGTCATTTGGAAGGCATTACCATGTGGGTACTTGGATTTAGGTCCCCACAGTGAAATAAGTCCTCATAACGTGTGCTTGATTTCATACCCAAGTCCCCCCACACTCTCACACTCCTTTCAACAGCATGTCACAGTGATCCAAGCTAGTGCAATTCGTTGGCAAACCAAGACTGTTTCTTATGGGTGTAGGTTGTATGTTTTGACTAACGATAACCCAAAGATAGAGACTTTCTAATATTCAACAAGTTTGGTGATGCCAACATCTAATTTAATATTTTTAAGTTTGTTTACAAGCTGAGGGAGAGTCTTGTTGGTTTGAAAATGTTTTCTGTCTCTGTAATAAATGGTTTACAGAGTTCCTCCTACTTATCACCCCAATTTGAAAAAGGGCCCCTAAATGTTCAGTGCAGTCTAGTCTTCTGCATCCGGTATTGACCACTTCAATATTGTAAGTTAGTATCCAGTCTAATATACGTCCTTCAACATCACTTTAACCTCTTTTATGAAGTGTATTTATTCTTCTACAGATTTGCAAAGTTCTAAATCCTTCCTATCAAGAGAGCGATTAAAAGCAATATTCTGCTAAGCAACTTCATTATCATTGCATGTGTTTATTTAATCCTTCCTATCCCACAATGCAGCAGTCCCTTCTGCCTGATCGCTCACTATTGTTTTGTGACGCATTGCTCCAAAGCAGTCGCAGAAGGTGTGCAGATTTGGCAATTGAGCATCAGCAGCCTACTCTCAGCTCCATATACCCTTGGGAAAAATGGATGCGCAGGTCAATTTGTTAGCCAGGAGTCTGCTTTATGTATCTATTTTGAGGCAAAATTTCTGGGGAGCTTTCATGTTCCGAGAAGTGGTCTGGATGTGGGGATTGTGGCCCCAACGAGGGATACCAAAGGCATCAAGCTCCAATGCAGCTGCCCCACCTCCCTAGCCCCTTGCTTCGGATCGATCTTGTCAAGTTCCATCAGCATATCATCTGCATATGCCATCTCTCTTGTCGAGAGCTTACAAGAAGGAGCCCATATATTTGAGGTCTATTCCACATATGTTTGTATGTCAATGATGCAATACTTTGGGCTTGCAAAATCTCAGTTGGTTGGCCTCTCGATTCCCGAGAATCGACTATCGATAACTACTACTGCAGGCCTTTAAGGTGTTACAGAGGGAGAGGGGGAAAAAGGCATTACACATTAGGTTGCACTATTGTAGAAATGTTAGCTGTTCCCACTTTTTTTGTAAACAATCTCTATGTCCTCTAACTCCGAAGATAGACAATATTCCTTTTTAAGTTTTGCCCATCCTGTAATACATTTACATTGAAGGACACGCACAAAGTGTGCAATGCGGCCTTCCACGGAATCGGGAAGATGTGTCTAGTGTGTAAGCTCTTTAAGGCAAAGACACTTAAGGATTGGTCAAAGATTTTGGCGGCCTATATGTTGCAGGATAAGGCATCTGTCGAATCTTCTGCAGTCGAGGAAAACAGAGGCCGATCAGGACAGCATCAGTTTCGAGGGCAATACTGAGGAGTCTAGCATTCAGGAAACTTTAGATTCCCATTAGCCTGTCCCCAGCTCCGAAGGGCAGGTGTTAGGCCTAGTTATGGGGACTACCACTGGTGACAAAAAGGTTAGACACACAACATACACAACACTAAGTCAGCGGTCGAAGTATTGAGGTAGAGTAAGTCTAAACATGGCGACTCACATAAATTATCAACGCCTGTTCCGGCATCAAACACAAATCGGAAACAGAAGTGCTCCCCCTCTAATGGTTCTCACTCATCTCAGGTTCTGAAGACATCTCATGCCACGAAATTCACATCTATGGCGCTGAGTAAAAAGTTTGTAGAAAAGACACATTTGCACCATAGTTCTAGCCTTACTGAGTACGTGGGTTCCTTATCAGATGCCGTAAAGAAAGAGTGTCTCACAGTACTCTGAATCAGAAGATGAAGACATTGTTTTCCCACTTGAGACCTCCATAACGAACTGGACCAAGGAGAAGTTCCAAAATACAGTGGATAAGATGTCCTTCGTGGAGTTTCTCGATAAACACCACATTAAAAGGAAACCCCTTATTACTGAAGACCCTGTGCCACTTTTTAAAAAACAAATTACATTTCTAAATCGGAGTTCCTTATGTATAGGCAGTCTACACTGATGAGAAAGTTGGCACATTGGCGAAAGATCAGTATATTGAACCCGAAGATTACCCTATGCCTTCCACAGACATTATGGAAACCTTACCCCGACCGCCCCTGCGCCCCTTTTCATCATCCCCAATGGATGATCAGATCCCATATTTCAATCTTTTAAAGACAGCAGCTGAGAATGAGTACAAGGAAGACGCATTTAATTGAAGAATTATTCCAGGAAAAGAAACTAATAGGGCAGTGTATTTCCCTTTTACAAGCTGTAAAAAGAGGATTACTCCTTCACTGGTAACTCCGGCTCCCTCAAACAGTTAACCCCCATATCTGAAAGCGGTTAAAGCCGTTAATGAACTTCATATAAGAAGGCACCTTATGCCAGACTCGTTGGTGGTGACTACTGCTCATAAACTGGCTATGACCTCTACTGAGTCCCCACCTGATAAGGAGAGAAAAAAGGTCTGGCGGGGAGCGGGGAGCTTGGCGGGGGGAGCTTGCTACATCTGCCACAAATGAAACCTGCATTGTAAAAGCAACGGCTCTTATTGCCAGTTATAACCGAGCACAATAAGACTAGATGGACTACCTAGTTAAGAAGGTCTAAGCACCACTACAATCCCAGATGCTAAAGGTTCTGCAGGAGGGCAAACAATCCTCAAATGCGGTCAATAAGATGCCCTTCATTTGGCTGAGACTGGGGGAGGGGGACAGACTAATTGCTCAACAAGCAATAAGAGATGTACTTGGCTGCGAGGGTAAGGGTTCAGACCTGAAACGCAAGCCACTCTCAGCATGCCAGTGGAGGAAAATGTTCTCTTCAGGAAAGCAGTAGACAAAGCTTTGGCGCAGGCCAAAAAGAGCATGAAGCCCTCAAATCGTTGGCCCAAATTGCAGGTTTGCGCTCCCAAAGATTTTTCTGGGCAACATTTCAGTACACCTATGCAAATGCAGGGGCCTCAGGCAGCTGGTTCCCAATCCAGTGCCCATAGAATCCTGCACCATCAAGATTCCAGAGACCACATAGGCGTGGAAGAAGCCAGACACCAAGAGGAGCGGCCTCTGCCGCAAAGCTAGGGCGCCCTTGTACTTTTTCCACCCATGTTACCCTGGTTGGGGCGAATAACATACACCTATGCATGGGAGGACATAATGTCCTCCCATGAGCACCTATGGCTTCTACAGGCAGTGATCCAGGCACTGGTCTAAAATAGAGCAATGGAACCAGCTCCGCAATCACAGGTAAATAGGAGTGTGTATTCTGTGCTTCCTTGTGCCAAAGAATGACAAAACAAAAAGACCAGTGTTGGCTCTCAGACCAGCAAACAAATATACAAAGCTTCAAACTTCAAGATGACATTACAAGAGATCATTCCCCTAGACAAAGAGATTCAAACTTGGTTGGGTTCATGACCAATTCAAGGTATTCTCTTGTGGAAATGCTTCAGCTCCTTGGGTGTTCACAAAAGTGCTGGCAATGGTTGCAGCTCACCTTTGCAGGGAATCCATTTGAGTGTACCCTTATCTTGATGACTGGTTAATAACCGGGGAATATGCAGAAGTATGGTGCATGAATATTCATGCTACAATTAATCTTTTGCACAGACTAGGGCTTTCATCAACAAGAAGAAATCCGGTCTGCCCCCAAGCCAAGAAAAACAATTTCTGGGGGCTATTCAGCCCCACAGCTAAGGGGTGTAACAGGCACTCTTACTCCCTAAAAAATATGCAAATACTCCCCAAACACAAAAATAGGGAGTACAAATACTCCCAACAAAAATACGAAAGGGGCACAGCTCCATGGATATGTTTGGACCAGTAGTACCATAGACCAACTCCTGCAAGATCGGAAGAAGTAAACCTGTATCTTTTAATGTGTATGAATAGTCTGGTGCAAAGAAGTCATTGATGAAGCATTTCCGTTTTTCCAGTTAAAATATTGTTTACTCCCTTTTTAAAATACTCGCATTGGAAATTGGACTTACATTTTAACTCCCCCAAAAAAAAAAAAAATTTGGCTCCCAACTTTTAAAACCCGTGAGTAAAATACTCACACTTCAAAATCTTATCTGGAGCAGTGGGGCCATTATCAACCGGAAAATGGCACTATTCTTCCCCTACAATGAGCGGGTTCAAAATTTAGTTTAGCCAGATCCCCTGTTGCGTAGCTGGTTGGCAGATAAGTCAGAAGGGCTGTGCGCTTGCTCCGCATGATGGCATCTTGCATCTTCATCGTGCCACATGTCACACTGAATGTGTTCAGTACAAGAATGGTTAGTAAACCAGTGATCTCAAGCAGAAGGGGATTAGGAAGATCTAACAGCCAAAAACAATTCAATTCTCTGAAGGGATAGATACTCTTCCCCCAAACTACTTGGTGTTTATGGTTTTAATATAGGGTCCTTTTTCAGGGTAATGTATATGCAAGACTTAAGTCATTTAAGTTGCCATCACTTTCCAGAAATGTCTATGATCAAACTATACTCCTTCTCATCCCAGGAGAATGGTATGGCTCCACTCAGAATTTCTTTATTTTTGCCCCCGAGCTATCCTGCAGGATAGCTCAGGGGCAACGCTTTTGTGCCCCTGGGCTTGGCACACTATACAAATAAATAAAATTCAAATGCATAGTAACACGGGTACGAATCCTGGTTTTGCACTTAGAAACCGCTCTCGGGTATTAAGTGCGTTATAAAATTATAAAAGAACAATTACTATAAAAAACGATGAGCTCCACAGGTCGAAAATGTAATAAACCACTGTGAAATGTTGTACACCATTTCCAGTTTTTCAATACGCTTCTGAAAACATGGGGTTTGGTTTATTTGGTCACTGTCAAAAAGCAATGTGCAATTTGCTCTGAAAATGCTACGATATTTTATTTTTAAATCTGGTCCCAGAGTGACTTCCCTGGGATCCCACCATTCAGTGGTCTGGCACGTAGATGATTTCTAATTACATTCTTTCTTATGGATTTATCTTTTAATGCACAGAACCAGCATGGCATCTCACATTTCAGGCAGCTTCGCCCAAGTTCTCCCATCCTTTTGTTTAGAAATTCTCCTGAGGGAATCTGGTCCTATTAAGGCAAAGTTCTGCTTCAGGTTTCCTGTGGACAAGGCCATCCTAGTGAGTCCTACCATCTTCTTAAGGTATTATACCACTTCAGCAGTTTTCTCAGGCAGGGCTTCCCCATCTGCAGGCTTTTCAGAATCCCAGAGCTCTCCCTACTTCCTGTTGATTTGGGCTTGTATAGAGGAAACATTTTCCCATAGTGTCATTTGGCATAATAATGTTTGATTGCGTTTTTCCAGTGGTTCCCTTCCGGAATTAACAGCCAACACCCCTTTATTGGGCAGGTACACCATATCTAGCCATGTATCTGCTTAAATTTGCGTGCTTTGGTGTTGGTGCCGAATGTTGTTACAGCGCTAGTTTTCTTTTTTCTAATACCTTGTGCCAGTGCCACTCAAGCTTTCATGTTGATGCACCCACTTCACTTTGCCTGAGGCTCTTGAGTCTTTGACCCAATTTATATTACAATAATGAACTTATATGGGCTTTCCTACAGAATTACGATGGCACCACATGATGGCTGTCTGGTTAAATTCTTTTGATGCACTGCAGCCGAATTCCGATGACAATTAGCCCTGCCATAACGTCCTTGAGTCCTACGTCGCATGTTAGATACTTGTTGCCAAATTTGTTGTGTTCCTCAACACTCACGCCATGACTTTGCATAAGGATTGTCAAGCATAACTTTAATTTGCAAGTACACCTGTAGCTTACACCCTCCATCTAGTCCTTCTCTACTTCCAATTGCTGCACTCTCGAACTCTATTTCCCTACCCCCGAACACCCCTCTACATTCAAACTCCCTTCTGGAGCTTAGCACCTTTCAGAACCACGAGAAACTTGAGAACTCTGCTGAAAGCTCATAATAAAAAAGGCAACCCTCTCATGCAGCTAGTCTGGTATCCCCTCTGCGAGTACTCTGACTTACACCTCCTCCCCCCACACCCAATTGCAACGTAAGGGTCCCTGAAACTTAAACTCTAGACCCTCTGCCTCATCTAGGGATAGTATTAGGAAGAAAGGAAAAAAAGGGCAACTACTACCGTTGGAGCCTCTGAAATGATAGAAATGTAAACAGAACCTGCTTTGTGTTGGGCTCAGACTCTCCCTGGAACTACCTGTGGCATCTGCCAAACCCCCAAATAGTCACTGCTGTGGCCTCCAATTACAATCCGAAACCTTATTCCCGATGTATTGTGATTATCATGCTGTTCTCCTTTTAATCAATTGTGTAAACCGAACACACTAGATCAGTTCAGATGAATCTTTAACGTTTTAACCCCTTTAGTGCCACCGCCGAGCCGGCTCGTCAGTGGAAACCGCTCCAGGTTGCCACCGACGAGCCGGATCGTTGGTTTTGGCACCTTGTTTTGAGCGAACCCTCTGGGGTTCTGGGTAATAAATTCTGGGCCGCTTTGTGCAAGTCAGACCGGCGCATTCCCCACGGGTGTCCTCTTTTGGAAAATGCATGGGGTTCCCTGTTTAACTTGGTGGCTTGGACACCCGAGGCCCATATCTGTATGTTGCGCTTGTCTGGAGAAAGTGTCAAATTCAGGTGTGAAAACGGACTTGGGGCTACCTGTGTTTTAGGCTTTCCCCTTGGCGCCCAGGTAGGTGCACCCACACATGTGAGGTACCGTTTTCATCGGGACACCTGTGGGAACGCGGGACGGTAGGCCATGTGTTGTTGGCGGCGTGTTTTGATGGGTGAGCCGAGTGAAATGTGCGGAAAATGAGTTTTTTTCCCCCCCACATTTCGGACTTTGCAGGGGTGTCTGGGTAATAAATTCTGGGCCGATTTGTGCAAATCATACCTCTGTGTATTCCCACGGGTGTCCTCTTTTCAGAAATGCATGGGGTTCCCTGTTTTCCTTGGTGGCTTGGACACCCGAGGCCCATATCTGTATGTTGTGCTTGTCTGGAGAAAGTGTCAAATTCCGGTGTCGAAACAGACGTGGGGTTACCCGAGTTTTAGTCTTTCCCCTTGGCGCCCAGGTAGGTGCACCCACACATGTGAGGTACCGTTTTCATCGGCACACTTGTGGGAATGCGGGAAGGTATAACATTTGTTGTGTTTGTGTGGTTTTCATAACGTTTTGACCCATTTGCTGGTGCCCTTTGTCACACAACCCTTTCATTGCCCAAATGTGCCCTACATTTAGTTGCTGCTTTAGGCACCATACACTTTTGTAACCTGCACAAGTCACCTACCCTTGAAAAGGACTACCTGTGCTCTTTTAAAAAATGTGTGCTTGCCGTTCCTCACCACATTGGTTTTCCCGATTTACACATGCAAAGTGCATCTGTTCAGGCCGTGTGCGTAAAACTCCTGTGTACCATGGCTCAGTGTTTGGCTTGGGGTATTGCTTCTTTTGTAAAACACTACAAAAATGTGTGCTTTCCTAACTGCAAGAGTCGGGGGGAATGTAGCGGAGCATTGCTTTTCTCAAAATTCATAGAAGCCATTGCCGTACCAAGCCAACCATGTCCAACACATCCCTTTTTTCCGGTCATTTTCCCGCTTTTCCCCCAATCTATGGCATTTTCCCCTACCTAATGTTTGCCTGACCTACGCAGATCACCCCTTCCTGAACTTGGAATTGTATTTTTCAGAAATATATGCCTTTCTGTCCTCCAATTCGGCTTTTCTCCCATTCCGTCCATGCATGTCCAATTGGCAAAAATGGCCAAAATCTCCTACCTCTCACAAAACAGTTGATCACCACATCAAAATATTTTTTTTTCGTTTCCACTCAATCTGGTCTTGAAAGCCAGGAAATTGGGGAACTCGGCACAGCAAACCATTTGTTCCTAGCTCTTACAAGGAAAAAAACCACAGGCTTCTTTGTACATCATTGTATTGGCATTTTTGAAAAAACCCAACATTTTCCCCCTTTTTGGTTATTTTCTCTCACCCCCCCACCCTCAAAGCAACCTAGTTTTCCTGGGTAGCGTTACAACCGCCTACATGTGAAAAAAAAAAGGAGCCAAATTTGGCCGAGATATCTCATGTAGCAAAGAAGTTACAAGCCATTGAATGGCCACATACTGAAATCGCCAAAAAAGGCCCTGGCACTGGGGAGAAATAAATACCCATGGCACTTAAAGGGTTAAGAAAGTGGAACGACGACATGTCTGCACTGCAAATAATCGTATAGCAAATGCTCCCTCTGCTCCATTAACCTGTGCACATCCTGGATGTAACCTTTTAAGGTGGTTCGTTCTGAACGTTCCATTCTCGTGCAGGGGCCCTTTCCTCGGGGTTACTAGTCTTTCTAGGCTTTTGAGGTGCGGTCGTTTTCCCTTTTTAATTTTAGGAGGAGTGTTGGGGCAGTTTAAATGCTATACTTTCTAAGCAGTCAGTAATGAGTAGCAAAGTAGATTTGTGGGTGGGTTCAACCATGAGCCTTTTGAACACCTTGTTCGTAATTCTGCTGTTTGGTAGTTTTGTTGGTTTTGTGGTGCTTCATGCTGCTACTTTTAAAGTCAACGTCTTGGGGAAGGATGCTAAAAGCTGTTATTCCTAACACTGCAGTGGTGCTAGCAGAAAGTCGGGTGCCATCGGCACTCGCCCTTCGCTTTGCACCTCCCTTTTTTTAATTTAAAAAACACTATGTAGGTCATTGCGGGTGGGGCATGATGTAGGAAAGCCCATTTGTATTGTGGGCTGGCACCATGGTAAATGGATACAAGAAGCGTTAACTCTTTATTATCTAGTTTCCAAGCAGCTAAACCCGGAAAGGGAATGCAAAAGGTCGAATATTGGAAGCCACTTCCTCCCACTTTTTTCTACCAAGGCAGGGTTTAGTGGAGATGGAACGTTCAACTCTTTCACATCTTAACTACTTCCATCTGGCTTGCGCAGCCCAGGGGTGGGGAGATGTGTCCTGCAGCGGGGCTTTCACCCGTGTCGCAGGCGGCCTGCTGCAGTCCGGAAACTTTGTTTGGGGGACAGCGGGGGAGCGCCGGCCATTGTATTTAGGCCCTTCGTTTTGTGAAGGTATTGAGGATTAGCTTCCTTAACCTGGCCTTAAATCTATAAGCGCAGAACCAAACTTTTTTTTTTATTTTTTTTAGTTTTTGCATTCTCATCGCGAGTTTATTATGCTGATAGATAAGTGACTAAAATAGACTTTTTTTTAATGTGAAAATCATAGTCCTTTGGGTGTATCTTTTTTTATTTATTTTATTTTTTTAATCCACCTAGAGCAACCACAAGACGCGATGGGCTAAGGTCACATTTATTGCTCCAGTCGTGTAGTTTAAAAGCCTGCTGTTGATCACTGAAAGTTAGTGCTTTTGCCTGTCCCGTTAGGATGCCAGTCTGATATTCTGTCATTTTTAACATCTGACCTTCAGTACGTGTGCCCATATGGTGCTACAGATGCATTTACATGCCGAGGTACAACAATCGTGGACAAGCCTAAAGGAACATAATTATGTGTCTGGTTAACTGCATTTTTATTCAATTGATTGACCTGTTTGTTTGCAACACATTACAGGCTGTTTATCTGCCCTTTCCCCCACCCAGTCTAAATGTATTCCACTTGAAGATCTTTTATATTAGAGGGCGCAAGGGATCTATAATTTTTAATGCTATTTGTACTTCTTTTTATACTTATCCTAAACAACAATGCAGATTTTGTACGCTATAGTGGGTCATCAAGCAAACCCATTGCTAGATAAAGTAGATTCAATGAAACGTTTTGCCAATCCCATTAAAACATAAGTACTTCCCTGTCACCTCATTTCATGTCAATCGGACATGTCCAAAAAGTCTCACTACCGGCTGCACCTCCTCAAAGGTATTCTAGCTTTTCTCACCTTCCCCCAGAGGTTCACTGTCTCCTGGCTCGCTTCGGATTGGACTACTGCAACAGTCTTTCTCAATCGTCCTACTTCTACTCTCCGACCGCTGCAACTTATCCAGAACTGAACAGTGAGACTTATCCTTGGCCTCAAGGCCAGGCACCGCATCTCTCCGGCACTGAAATCACTCCACTGGCTCCCTGCGGCTGCAAGGATCAAGTTAAAGTCCCTCTTCATAGCCCACAAGACTTTCAGGGGCTGTACCCTTACTATCTACAACGCTCTCTTCCCAAATACTCTTCTTCTCGAGCCCTGCGCTCGGCGTCCTCCAACTCTCTGCGGGTAAGCCATTCGTCCAAACAGAGATTTGGGTGTAGAGCCTTATCCTCTGCAGGTGCCTCCCCCTGGTAACACCTACCTACCTCTCGCCCTCCGTCTTGAGCCAGAACTCAAGTTCCAGAAACTCCTCGACCTACTGCTTCTCTTCCTCCTCCTGTCTCCCTCTCCCCTTCTAACCTCCTTTTCTCCTTGCTTCTTTACCTCCTTCGTTCTCTTCCCAAACCCGCTCAGTTAGCTGACTGGTCAGCTGGTGCAAATCCAGAGCCTCACAGGTCCCAGGCTCGCCTGCCAGTCCTGCGCTTGTCTCTACACTCTGCCTAGCACTACTGCAATATGCTCCATGAGAGGGCAACCACTCTGCACTTAACCCAGGCCCCTGCTGGATAGGGCACACTTGTCCCCTCCATCGCATTTCCTGTTATGCGCACTTGCACGACCTTGAATGTTCTAGGCCTTGCAGGTCTGTCTGTCCGGTCCTCCCTCTGTCTCCCCTCCCTAGCTTGGTCGTGCCTGGAATACTCCTGCATGCAACCAGAAATGTCTCCAGGCCAGTACTGTAGTCTATTGATGTGTATGCTTCTCTTCCCCCCTCCCCACCCGCCTTCACCCCTTCTCCCCTCACTCTTTGTCAAGCACATCACTAGTACACATGTCTCTGGCCTAGTATGCTAGCTATTGTTAGAACATTCGGAACCTTGAAGGCCTAAGAATTACGACTTTACTCCCTTGTTCCGTTCCCGCTTTGAAGCACTTCACTTTTGTATAAGCGCTTTACAAATAAACCATTACAATTACAAAACACTTAAAAATGCTTTCTGCTCACCACTACAGGTCAGTTCACCCTTTTAGTGTGAGGGTGTACTGCGACCCACATGTTCCAAAAAATGTATTCAGGCATAAAAATCAGGAATGATGCAAGTCTTTCATTGATCCTCCTCATATGAGAGTTCAGACATTCTTGCTGTTCAGCAATCCAGGTTTAGGTTCGTTCTATGTTTTTAGTTTTGTATCATCAGATTTTTGGTTGTCGCAACACTTGTGATCGATGTGCAGAGTTTTGAGTTTCTTTCCAATGTTGAATAAAGGAAAAGTTCTTAATTGCATCTGTGATCCTCCCGTAGATTGATCATATCGAGGGGAAGAATTCACTTGCAGTGGCGTTAACCTGTTTTAGCGTCCAGCAGTGTGACGAGTTGTTGACCACTTTTCTTTTTCCTGTTTATTTGTTTAAATTTTTTTTATTAGGTATTCAGCCTAGGGTTGATTGGTTAGAAGACTCAAAAGTTCTATTGGAGGTGAACGGTTCTTCATGAAAGCATGGTTGTGCAACAGAATTAGACATGTATTCGAGTTTATCAAAGTTTTTGTTTTAGCTTTGGTGTACTCCCACCTAGTCTGATAATCCTTGGATTATTTACACATCGTATATAAACACTGCTTTTTGACAATTTATCCACATCGACTGGTGCCACAGTTGCTAGTATGTTTCCTGTTTTTTTTTTTTTCTTCCAAATTGATAGTGTCTAATTTGTATCTGGTGACCGAATTATTATCCAGTGAGATTGCAATTATAGGGTGGTATACGCAGTTAAGGAGTTCTGGAGGAGTTGTGGATTAACACAAAACAGCCAAGTTTCCACAATCCCACCGAAATCAGTTTTCCTCATAACTTTGCATCTCATTGGCCAGAAGTGCAGCTCTTTCAGTTAATTGGTGTTTTTTTTTTCTCCTTCGTGTGCTAACAATACCATGTTGATGCTTCATTCCAATTTTATCTGGATATTTTGAGAGTATCCACCCTTTGAGGTGTTCAGTGATAAAAATGTAGTCTTTCAAAGTTGTACGGTTCTTTTATGTTAGGTTCTACTTTTTTCTTTCTTTCAATTATGCTATTGATTTTAGTTCATTTTTAGGGTTTGATATTGAGATTTTCTGAGGAAAGAGATCAGACTCCCACTACAACAAACGAGTTTATAATGCATTACTTAAACACTGTTCAAATGGGAGGATAAGACCTTTCGGTGTAAAATTGATGACGCATTGTATAAAAAATGATTTGATAAATGTATTATTGGTGCTTTACATATTGAATGTGTCAGCATTTTTACATGAAAACGTCTCGAGTGCCCCCATTCTGATCGTGTAATGCACATTTGGTTCTTTTATGTCAAAAGCACGGTTAGATGTTACTCTTTTTTGCTTTTTTTAGTTGTGCTATTCATTTTATGAGTTTTACCATTGAAAGATTCTATAGTCTTCATGGTGAAAAGGTAGCTTCTTAGTGCCATGCGTTTTGTTCTTGGCAGCCAGAAGAAAAAAGAACCGACCGCAACTGTAACGGACCACTTTACATCACATTACTTGAACACAATAGTCCATATTTAATGCGCTCATATTGAAAGACATTTATAAAATAATTGAGTCAATAATAAAATGGTAAAAGGGAGAATAAACTGTATGGAACTTTATTAAAAAAAGCAGAGGGCTATATTTTCTTTTCAGATGTAAAAACAGAAATCCTATTATTGTGTGCTGATGAGGGTGTCATGCTCCATCGTAGGCCAAGAAATACTGCTGTACTGTGCAGGCCTTGTTCAATCCCAGATCCTATTAAGGCTGGTGGCGGGGGCCGCGGAAGCCTTCAAGAGCTTCCATAAAGCTGCACTGTCTGCTTGAATCCGTTCTTTTTGTCTGGAGCAAATAGCACGGAATTACCAATATATGAATGGCTTTTCATGCTCACTGTCGAGTGTTGCAACTTCCTGGGAAGCTTCACACTGTGGAGCTGTTAGTCTTTCTGTTGAGATTTGTCAGCAAGTATTTGCACTGCATGCTGCTAGCATTGTGAGTTCCATTACACATTAAGCTTAAGTTAGCCTTCAACCCATCATTGTCACTAAAATGTGCCAAGAGTAAACACTGACGATTTCTTGACTGGGTTCTTCACAAATGAAGAACCCAGAATTCTCCCTGCTAGGGAGAATTCTCTCTTTAGGCTGAATTTCCTAACCTAGTGAGTCCCCCAGCAGCTTTGCTGGATAGCTGGAGTTTGTTTTTTTTCTCCTGCCAAGAGTGAGACTCTTTTTTTTCGCCCACTCTTGGACATGATTTATGGTATTCCTTTGACTGGTAATGTGTTTTATGGGCTATGGGGTCCTTTAATCCATAGGGTCTCATGTATTTTTACTATGTGTGTTACACAGCACCCTCCGTGCAGTAACACAGGGGTGTCATAGTGACACCCCACCATAGACTCCATACCCTGGGACTGACTACGGTCTCCCAGGGCCTGTAAAGTCACCATTGGCTTTACTAGTCCCAAATTATTAACAGAAACCAGTACAAACCATTATATTGTGGACGTACTGGTCGGGGCAATTCGATTACCCCGGGGTCTGTTAGTCGAGGGGGCACGTCTCCGTCCCCCCTGATCGAGTTTTGGCTGGTGGCAGTGGAAACTACTTTTTATATTCAACCCTGAATATTTCCCTATGGGATTTTCCCATTGTTCGAGGCTACCAACTTTAATTATTTAATTCTCATAGCCTCGAACATACCGCTGGTTTATTTAATTAATATTAATTCTCCGGTTGGTATTTTTTGCCAAGACTCGATTAAAAAATGATGTTTGTATTCTTTTCTGTGACTCCAACCCAAGTCGAGCCCTTTGTTCCACTTTTTGGCGGGCTTCTCCACAGAAGCCTCCAAAAGTGGTGCCACTCTGTCTGGGTACCACAGGGGATGTGGGAGGGGGTTTAGGCACCCTGGACTGAGTTACCTTGGTAACTCAAGTCACACTCTTGTGTGATTGGCCCAAGTGGTGAGCCGGCCGGCTCACCACTTAGCATGTTTGACAGCTAAGCTGAGTGAATGGGGGTATGCTGCATAAAAGCAGGGCTTTGGGAACTGGAACTTCAGAAGTCGCCACAGGACCTGAGAATCCGACGAGGGAGAAGCTGAGCCGACCTACCACGAAGACACCACCGGTGGAGCCCTGCAGAACCGACTCGCCACTTCCCGACGACAGAGAAGATCTCCCGGCTGGAGAGGCTTCTTCCCCTGACTGGTGGGCACAACCAGTTTATCTTCTTTTCTTCGCACCCCAGACCGGTTTGTGGTCGAACTGCCCGTGCCAAGCACCCCGGCGGCCGAATAGCCACTCACCACTGAACCGCGAATCAACGGACCGCTCCTTGCACCTGAGAAACTCCGCGGCTGGTTTCTTCCCTGGCAGTGCAACGGACTCCTGTCTTCCTCCACGACGAGATCCTCTCTTCCCCCGGACGAAGCAGCGACTTGCCCCCGCTGCCAGGAACAACTGCCCCCGCTGGAGGGTTCTCACCACTTTAAGGTACCGTGTCCGCCAGGCCTCCCTTTCTAAAGATTGCTACAAGGTATTAATAACCCCTTAACCTTCTGGACTGAGCTGGACGCCTTGACCTTCTAACTGGTCCCTTTCTTTGGTCCAACTCTTTTTGAACCTTTTCACGACTTTTGTGCACTGCAACTGTGAGACCTTGGACACATTTCGTTTTGATCCCCTTAAAGTGGATCAGGCCTACTGAACTCTAAACTCACGGTTTTACTTTGCCTTCCTCTCTTGTTCTGTTCTTGTAAAAGTGTTGGGCTCTGTTTCAATTTGTTCTCTGCTTTTCTCTCCCTTTTTAAAACAAGCTTTTTGAGTGCCATCTACGTTAAGCGCTCACCGCTGTCTGAAAATAAGTGGGGCTTTACTTAAGACTTGTCTAATATTCTTTTAAGGGAGTGTATATCTTGTAGTGACCGTGTTTCTGAATTGCTTACTATTAGTGCCTGTGTGTTTATTATTATTATTATTATTATTATTATTATTATTATTATTATTATTATAATTATTATATATATATTTTTTTTTTTTTGTAGATGTGGTTTTAAATAATTAATTATATCTCTTTTACACCAAGCCCTGGTCAGTGTTTACTTGTTCTATTGTGTGCTCTTGACCTATTGTGAATACTCTGTATACTGCCTAACTCTTCTTGAGGGAAGTCTGACTGCTCAGCCACAGCTACCAAGTGAATCTGTGTGGTACAGACTGCTACCAAGTGGGTTTACTGCCAAACACCTGTAGTCTTAAATCTTTTGCAGTGGTCCCAGAGGGAACTGCACAGTTTTCTGCCTAACACTCCCCAAAAAAGTAATACCAGCCATCATTTTTGTGACAAGGGTTTTAAGTTTTTGTGCTCATGCACTGTTCTGAACTCAGTGATCATTTGTAGGCGTGGCAAGACTGCTTTATTGATTGTATTATTGGCTAATGAGGCACCCTGTAAAGACCATCTGCTGCATAAGTTACTTTGCACAACTGAACCCACTACAGTAATCTGCTTTTTCACCATATGTTCACAGTACGCTCGGCCCTTCAATCTGCGTTGGGTAGCAATACACCTCTGATAGCTGCCTATAGGCACTGGCCGGCATTAAGTTACTCGCCCCTGAGTTCTACACATGAGAAATTTCTTACTTGCCTAGAGTCAAATTGCCACTCATAATGGCGAATGCAGTTTTTCAGGCCTCTTTGTTAGTTTTCCATGAAAAAAGAAAATGCAGAATTGCGTACAAGTAACTTTGTAAAATGGATAGCTCAAATCTTTAGGTTAGGACCCTGACAAGTTAGGGACACTGTTTGTAGTCCACCTGGCCACTCTGCACCAAGGTCAACCAACATAGTATGTCCCAAAATCAGCCTTTATACGAAATGGAATACAACTCTCCCAGAGAAGTAAACGCGGCATAAGGACGCTAGGCAAGCACTTGCGTTCTAGGAAGTTCCCACGTGCAATCAGTTGTGGAGTAGAAGCTAAAAGCAGCACCTAGGTATCTGGTACCACCCAATAAGTAGGAGCGAACTGTGGGGAACTAGGAGCTAGTATATGCCTGTGGTTGGAAATCTTACTTCCGCGTATGGCAAACTATAAACCTATGCCCATTATATATATGGCCCATTATAGTTTTAAATGTCTTCTCAATGTGTTCTAATGCTCATTCGGACAATTTCCCAAATAATCACATGGGTATGTTTCAATATGGCAAGTTGTCTTGGGGAGTCAAAAGTAGCTCCTGAGGGCATCAACCTAACCCGACTCTACTAGGCTACAAGCAGGAGCTAAATACCTCCCAGCTCTTGCAATTTTGAACCTTGGTATGGCAAATCAAAGGTCATTGCTGTCAGTCTCCGAATAAGAAACCATCATTATTGCGAGTCTAAAGAAAGATTCCCTTGTAGGAAAGAAGGCTTTGGAGTAGCCAGATGTCTGCTGGATTGGAGGCGAATGTGATCTGATGATTTACAGCTGTTCTGTTGCTTATGATGCAGCGTCAATAGCCAGTCAGTGCAGATGGGGTTTGGGGCTGGCTTGAGATGTTAGCAGGTGAGCCTGTGGTAGTGTAAGTCTTTCATGGTTACTCATTAGATGGCCCTCAAGAGGTCTCCAAATTTTCTCTCATCACTAGCCATTGCCTAATGATGATTCAGCCGGGCGCAAAACTTCCACTCGCCACTCCCAAATGGCGAGTGAAAAAGAACTGGGGCAAGTAAAATGTGAGCGTGCATCTCTAAAGTGTATCCCTGTCTCCGGCAACTTGATATGCAGTAGCTCCCGGCAGGCCTTGCACTCGGAGCTTGAGGTGCTGGGGGCTACTGCATGGTGTTAGGTGTGGAGTTGCCTCGGCATGGCGTTACATAGGTTGATTGCCTGGAATTGAAAGGGGTGCTATCCTTGGTGTTTCTGGTTAAAGTGTGGGACACTAGTGCTACTTTGCTGGATCAAAGCCTTCTTACAAGCACCATAATGCTAGTGATCCACACTTCAGCTGGAAATGTCAGAGGGCCCCCTTTAATACCTGGCTCGGTGTGTGAAACATAGGGCTCTGAATTGGATCCTGCGTTTGTCTGAGAGCCAGTGATGTTTCAATCTTACTGGTTTTAGGAGGATTTTTGCTGCTGAGGTTTGCGCTCTTTGTAGAGATGTTATTCTGGGATGCCTTGGGAAAGGCTGTTGGTGGAATTTAGCCTTGGGTGTCGTAGGGAAGTGACTGCCATGGAGTTTGGTAATTTTGAGTGAAGTGTTGAGGAGAGTGAGGAGTAGTTTGTATGCATAAGTCCCCGCCGCCCCAAAGTTTTGGCGCACATGGGCTTGTGATGCGTCATCCACCACACTTTTTTCACAAATGGGGGTGAGTGACTTTTGCATGTGGCTAGTGGCCTTCAACTTGAAATGTTGCACCCTGAATAATTGGCTTTTTTGTGTGTGGCGAACTGAGCGGGCAAGCAACGTTTCTGGCTTTTAAGTAGAAAGCAACTTGAAGTTTTCCTGTGGTCCCCTGGGTGCTTTGGAATTCATCTCCCATCAGCATTAGCCATCCTAGAGAAGGATCATGGATGCTCTAGTCCAAAACATCTGGAGGGGGGGGTCACATAATTAATAACCATGCTATGAGTAATGGATCATGGTCCTACTGGTTATTTGCCCTCCGTTATGATGTTTATCCCTCTTTGTTGCCAAAGGTGTAATTCAAGCAGCAAGGCTTCTTCTGGGAGCTCAGGTGGGGGGAGAAGAGCGATCTAGGAGGCTTTTAACCCAGCTGATGCCAGAGTTTATGGCAGTAAGCATCCTTGTGGTTCCCCCTCTTCATTTGAGAAGGCTGGTAGACCCCGATCTCTTCTGTGCTTCGCCTTGAGGGTGTGTTCTCCAGGAGCAGGATGCCTTAGCAGTGCTTCAATAATTTCAGGGTAAAATTGCATCTCAGTGCTTTGGAAGCTGGCCTGATGTTTGTTTGGGAAAGTTTTAGATGTGGGTGTCCCAATTATATCTGAATAGTTTGTTTTCGTCCCCCAATCAAAACGTGAATCATTTCAAATATTTGGTGGCTGCCCTTTAACTTGGGGCTGGGGGCCACCACATTAAAATGTCATTTGTACCTTCCCTTGCAACACACTGGATGTGGATTCAGTCTTGAATCCATGTATCCTATTCACATATTCGCCTGATATGGTCTTGGACTTCCCAGCAACTACCACATCAGTTCCCTTTCATCAAAGGAAATCAAGTTTTACTGTGGAATTTAAGGATTGATAGTGTAAGAGTGTAACCTAGAGGTTCTGTGCCAAGCAGCAGGTATGCTTCCCTTGTGAAAAGGACTGGCAGATGTACTTTCACAGTTCCTTGCTGCTTTTGCCTTCTGGCCCTCCGACTGCTGTGTATTTTGCCTAGGAAACTATGGCATACGTTTTGGACACCCAGCCCTCTAGGGCGTAAGGTCCCTCTGGGACTATATTGAACTGAGTAGCACTTTCAATGACGCCTGGGATTAGGGCTCACTAGAGAAAAGGATATCGGAAACATCAAGGGGCTCAAACCAGAGCCACAGCTTAGGACTTTACACCAAACAGATACAGTTTATTAGGACTGTTCAGTAGATCTTTGTTGTTTTTCGAAAGCGCAATCCCTGAGGAGCAGAGACTTGGATTAGTAAAAGTAATTTGCCCCTGTTAGGAAAAGTAAATGGCTCCATTGTATATGCTCTGGTGTAGTCATGAAATTCATATTCGTGTTAGGCATGCTGTAATGTTATGTTGATTTATGCCTGACACTGCTGCAATTTGCATGGTCTCCAGGTGCTCACGCGGCTCTGTATGAAAAGTGGGTAAGGTTGGTTAGTGAGGGAGAGAGGCATAGGATGGAGTTTGTTGTTGATGCATGCAGAACCAGGAGAAACTGGCATCTGAGCGTGTTGGCTTTCTAGGTGTGCTATGCACACTGGGCTTTTGGTCCATAAGGGTAGTGCCTGAGTTGTTTGTTGTCTGCAGGTATTGGGTTTTGTAGTCTGATTTGAGAGGGGTGTGCGTTTTGCGCGTTTTTGGTAGGTTGTTTTGGAACGTGAGATGTGAGCTGGTGTGGACAAAGGAAGGGTTGGTGGTTAGTTGGTTTCGGGTGACCTCTGTGTTGAATAGTTTAATTGTCGCTTTTATGTTCTGTATTGTCCTGTGATTTCTTTGGCCCTGCTGTATGGATTGTGGCGGGGCATGTCTAAACTAAATCTAAACGACAAACTCAGTATGTTTCTATTGTGGCCGAATTCAAATGCAGCGTTAACCAACTCATTACAATTTTAAGCGTGGCTGAACTCCAAGCGGGGGGACCAAGTTGGTTTCGTTGTGTGGCTAGATTCAAAAGAGGCGTTAACTAAAAAAACGATTCTAGTGTGGCTAAGTTCATAAGTGTTGGGAGGCTAGTTGGTGCAATTCTAGTGTGGCCAAATTCAAAAGCAGCGTAAACCAACTCGCACAGCAGGAAAAAATCCCACGCAGCAGCAAAAATCGGCTGTGACTCAACCCTAGCTGTGGCAAAAATCCAATGTGGTTAACCCCAACAGTATCGAAATCATAGAATGGTGAAATCCATGCAGCAGCAAAAGTGTGGTGCACTACATTTGGCTAAGTAACTCTGGAAGGCAAAATGCAAGTGTGGGAAAACTAGACGGTGACGAGTTTAAAGCAGCAATCTAAATTGGGAAACCTAGTCCGGCAAAATGCAACAAGTGGGGAGATGTAATGTAACAAACCCCCAGTTGGGACACCTTGTGATCCACTATCCAGCTGTAGCAAAAGATTCAGTGAAGAAGTCCCTTACCTGGAAGTAGCTGTAAGAGGGGAGTGTGGTGCCCTGCAGGGCTTCAGCGCCAGGCAAATGGGGATGGTTCGCAACCTAAAGGGGTGCCCGTAGCCTGTGCCCTTCGTAGGCTGCCCTGGGAACAGTGCTTAAGAAATGGAGGATGGGAGGGGAAAGGAAAAAGCACAGAAACAAAGGACTAGATTGCAAAGGCAGGGCCCTCTAGGAGCAATCCGGCTAAAGAAAAGCGCAGTAAAAACACAGTAAGATGCCTCCAACAAGACACCAGTCAAGCGTGAAACTTCCTTACCAAGTGCTTGTTGTGGGGATGGAGATTCTACAAGAAACACAGTGGCCTCCCGCCAGGTGGAGTTCTTTTAAAGTATTGTGGTCCGCCCTATCGTCCAGCCGAGTACAAGAAACCTTTCCCTCTTGCACTGAACACCTCCCTCAAATCTCAAATGTGTTATGCCTGTGGAACGCTGGATCACATAGCTAAGAACGGTCCATACTTCTGGATTCCTGAACCTGTAGACACACGCCATTGCCGCCCTGCAAATGAACAGTGTAACGAAGATGCTTTGTGGCGAGTTCCAGACCTTATAGAGCCCTAAGGAGAAACGCAGTTAGAGACATGCTGGCACAAGGAAAAAGGGCAGGGAAGTTGTACCTGCAAAGTGAACTGGAGGACTAGACCGACCTTGGTTTGGGATTTTGTTGTATATCCCAATCCAAAACATGCCAGAATAATTGGTAACAGCGACATGTCCATGGGGGCAATGAAGTTTTCCCCAATGCCTGCCTGTACATTTGTGTCAAACCCATTTCTTCCAAATGGAGCTAACGGAAGAGGTCATCTTGGAGACCGATATGCAACAATTGAAATAGTTTTTACACCAGAACCAGAATAAGGGGAACAGGGAAGTCTCTGCACTGGGCTGCCAGTTATCGAAGAAAAGGGAGGCAAATAGTAATCTGGATTTTTTTTGTTTGAGCCAAGGATCCCGTGTCAAACGGGGAGTGGCTACAAGCCTTTGGGTTCCATCATCCTCTGCTCCCTCCATCTTTGTTCATGTATCCCTGTACAAAAGGTGACAACGCAAAACCCAAACTCATTGCATTAAGCTTTCAACAATGGGAATGAATAGTGAAGCATTTGCCATCATTTGAAATGCAGTATCTCTATACCTTCTCAGTGTTGCCTTTTAATTTTCTAAAACTTAGTCAAACTTAAGGTATCCTATTGATTGCATCAATATGTTTCAGGCACGTGCGGTATCTGGGGGTCGCCCATCCCTCTGTCACTAACCACATTTCGCTCTGCAGCAGTTGGGAATTGGCATCCAAGAACATAAGTGCATTACTTCAGTGCAATACCTTTTTCAGTGAACCACGCTGCTTTGCTCCCAATGTCCTGGAGAGTGCTGGCAAGTTCAATTTACAATTGTACTTGACTGCACACACATGTTGGCACCACCATAAGTAGTCTTTATATATTTGTGTCTTGAGTTCAAAGAATTGGCCTTGCATACTTGTCTTGTGCTTGCAACACTACCATAATGGCTTTATCTGGCTACAGCAGGTCTTCATCTTATGACAATTCTAGTTGTTTTGATGCAAAATCCTTCTATAAATTGAAATCTGACCTGAAGAAGATATTACGGACTGAATATTCAAACATTTAGTGGAGGCATTGCTGTTAAAGTGTCCCAATTTATGGCCTTCCGGCAGCAGTGTTGAAGATCAATGTGATGCTAGCAGGCCAATGTGTGCCTCTTGTTCCGATCCATTCCTCTGCCCCAAAGTCCCTTCCCTAGAAAACATGAAGAGTAAGCAAAATCAAATGTATTGGGTGTGGAGTCTTGCTTAAAATTCTGCACTGATAAGGTCATACTCTGAACCCATCCTGGGTTTATACTAAAGATGAGATCAGAAATTCCAAGTCAGTCAAATTATTTTGTGACCTGGTTTCTTCATAAGCTGTTGAGAGCCCTATACACAACTAACTGTGAGGCGGGTACTCCTGCATCCTGCTCTCCCTTAAGAGTTTACACCATGCAATCTTCATTGGTTCATTGGGCCTGCACCTCTTGCCATAAAGTCCAGTGTTCTGCAGCATAGTGTAGTTATTGCTTCAATCTGGTTAGTATAATTCATTATATATTTTTTAAACTGTGATCTTTCTTGGCATTTTTCTGTTTACATTAAACCACAACACTTCACAATGTCATCAACTGTTATAAATCGCGCCCCCCCCCCACTCCTACCCCCTCTCAGAAAAGTCTCTTTGCACTGGTTGCAATAGACGTTATCAGGTTCTTCACACCGTAGGTTATATACAACCTTGCAGTCCCCATGAGCGTACCGACGGGCCCACCGCCCGCCCCTCTAACTGTACCTTCAGATGTATCACCTCCCCCGGTTCACACCTTATTGTGTTTAGATCACCTCCTGTTCCATAGGGCCCCCACCAATGCCCGCCCCTCCCTAGCCAACAGCTCACCCCATTCTTCATGGAATAATCCTAGCCTATTGTTCACTATAGCCGTCCACTTTTCCATGGTTACATGCCCTGGAATTTATGGTCCCATGGGGTGAGCTCCCCCCACCTTTTGTTCTACAGTGACTCGGCTGCTCTCAACATTGTCTCTGAGTCTAGTCAATCCGGGTTCCAACCTGTAAGCGAGGGGGGCAGGGGGAGCCCCTGGAATATCTGGAGGGAGTCCATAACCAAGATTTACCCAGAAACCTCTGTGATCCATCTCAGAACCTCTGACCAAAACATTTTAATTCTCGGACATCTCCACCACATGTGTGAGAAGAACCCCACCTGGCCACACCGTATAGGGCAATTGGGAGATGCCTGGCGAAACATCTTAGACAGTTTTAAGGGGGTCCCTATGCCACCCCTGAAGAAGCTTAGTTATGTTCCATTGTGGCTGTGAACAGATATGATATGAAAGGTTATTTATCGTGTGCAGTCATAATGTCGAAAAAATTATATCGAATTGCAAAAATGTCTAAACAATAATGTCGGAAAAAAAATGTTGAATTTTGTATTTTTTAATTTACATGTTTATTTTGGGTTCCAGGGGTAAAAAAAAGGGGTGAAACAAAAAAAAGGGGGGGAGGGGGTTGGCATTTCGAACAAAAAACAACCCAAAAAAAATTCGACTTTTTTTTTTGACTTTGTGTTTTAGACATTATGACTTTGGATATTAGTTCATTTGACTTTATGACTATAAACCGTTATTTATCACGCGCTTACCCAGAGGTTTCTAAGCGCGGACCTGAAGATCGAACCTGTGGTGCTCGGTCTCATCTTGCTTCCAAGGCGAGCACGTTGCCCCCGAGCTATCCTCCCGAGACAGATTCCCATGGATTTCTATCTTATATATCCGGTCCCACTCTTCCTCTCCTATTTCCCGTTCTGGGAGTTCTTCCCAAAGATTTTTAAATTGCTGCCCTCCCCTGCCCCCACCACCCCTCGGTCTGCTGTAATCATGACCTTAAAAAGTCGTGATACCATCCGTTTCCTATCTGTGGCCGAGATCAATGTCTTCTTGAAGGCCGTAACCTCCCTGGCTAGTAACTCCTTCCATTTGGGATCCGTGAGGATCCCTTTAAGTCTCAGGTAGTCAAAGATGGGGATCTTTACCGTTGGTATTTCGGTCCACAGATCTATGGATGTGAAAAGGCCCTGATGAAAGAGCTGACCCGCTCGTTCTATTTCCCCCGGACCATTGCTGTGAAAATTTGCCCATCTAGGCCTATTTGCAGGCCCCAGGCTGAGATTGGAGGCGAGAGCCATGTGGACAGGGCCGGGGTGGCTGTCCGCTTCCATCATATCGCCCATAGAGCTCCCAGGGTCCGGTGATTCCGCAGATTAATTGGGATATCTTTCAATGTGGCCCAGAGATGGTATCTTGCCTTCCTAGGGTACACCTCTAGGTCTTCCAAAAATACAAATGTCCAGTAAGCCGTCTGGTCTTCCCTCATGTGCTCAGACATAACCCTCAGCTCTGAGGCCCAGTAGTATCCTTAGAATTCAGGGAGGCTGAAGCCACCCTCGGTCCTGGGGTGAGTCAGTCGATTTAATGCTTGCTTTTTTGTTTCCCTATATAAACCTGGACACTGCTGCATTGATGTGTCACTAAAGAATCCCTCTGAGAGGACAACCGGGAGTGACCTAAAGAGGTAAAGAAGACTGGGTAGGACGTTCATTTTTATCGAGGTCGTTTGACCATACCATAAGGGGACCGATGGCTCCCACCGTTTCAGGTCTGCGTTGAGTTTGTCTAGCATGGGCGAGAAGTTATATTTGAATAAGTTGGACAAGTCCTGGGTCAGGTGTACCCGCAGGTACTTGATACTATTCCCCTCCACTTTCATCCCTCAAACCCTCGCCACAGAGTCTAGGCTTGACCGGCCCTTGCACACTGGCATCACTGTGGATTTATCCGCATTGATTTTCAGCCCTGAACATTTTCTAAATCGAGAGATCCGAGTGATTAGTTCAGGCAGGGAAGCGCCGCTCTCAGACAGGTATGCTAGAATGTAGTCTGTAAAGTGTGATAGCTTGAATTCCGTTCCCTCTCAAGTAATCCCTTTAATCTTTGGGTTCGACCTAATGGAAATGGCCAGTGGCTCAATGGCCAACGCATACAGCAATGGGGAGCGTGGACAGCCCGGGGGGTACCTCTAAGGAGTCGGAACGATTCTGTCAATAGCTCGTTACTTGTAGAAGTTTCTGAAGTGCAGGGGCGAATCCCATTTCCTTAAATACCTCCATCATATACGGCCATTCTACCCAATCAAAAGCCTTCTCAAAGCCCCCCTGTTCTGCGCTGATGCATTAAGTCTAAGGTTTTCCTGATATTATTCCTACCATGCCTAAGTCCACTTGATCCCTGTGGGTTAAATTCGGTAAAACCCCTTCTATTCTATTCCCCAGTAGTTTGGCTAGGATTTTTACATCCATATTTTGAAGGTATATTGGCTTATAAGATGTGCATAGTCCTGGGTTCCCGTGTTCTTTGGGGAGAACCACTATAATTGCTCCGATTATTGACTCCGGGAGGGAGCCATCCGCCAAGACTGGGTTAAAAGCCTCTCACCAGGTACAGAGCCAAGGTCGATCTATATTGTTTAAAGAATCATACTGAAAATCTGTTGCTTGCCGGGGGTTGTACCCACCTTCATTCCCTTGATCGTCCTCACCACCACCTCATCTACTGGATCTTCTAGGGTTACTGCTGACTCCCTTGTAAGGCATGGGATGGGCAATTGCCTCAAGAACTCAGTTATGCAAGAACTGTCTCCTCAGAATTCTGAGCTATATAAGGTCTCGAAAAAGGTTCTAAACCCTTCCCCAATCCCTTTAGCGTTGTACACCCTCCGGGCCCCACCAGACTCGCTACTGTTCAACAATCTACCCTTCCGTTCCTCCCGTAGCTTCCAGGCTAGGATTTTATCGGCTTTGTTGCATTGTTCGTGGTATTTCTGTTTCAGAAACAGTCATTTCTTTTCAATATCCTGAACCAATAGCTTTTTCAGTTGGATTTCGTACCTTCTAAGCTTCTTAGTTTTCCCCGGTGTAGGCTAGAGCCCTCCCTCGAGGCCCCCCCTGAGGAGTTGCCGCTATCCCCCCCCCTTAATTTCTGCTCTAGTTGGGCCTTTTCCTTCTTCTTATGGGATCTCACTTTCATTAATACCCAACGTATGGTAGCTTTAAAACCATCCAGAGGGGCTGGACCCCTACTTCCCCCATTGTCGTGGTCAAAGTAGTCCTTAATTTCGGAGAGTAGGGCCTGCGCTATTTCTTTGTCTTTCAGGAGGGAGTCGTTGCACATCCACTTGCTCCTTGGTTTCCGCATCGCCCAGTTCCCCACCACCACTTTCACTAGATAGTCATCTGACCATGGGACTGTTTCAACCTGTGAACACGAAATCTGACCTTTAAGAGTGAAATCTATCAGGACTAGGTCTATCCTTCAGTAGGTGTTTTGAAATGGGGAGTAGTATGTGAACGAACTTGGCCCATCCTCGCATTCAATCAGGGAGTCGGACAACCAAAGCTCTTCATTCACCCTCCGAAATCTTTCTGAGACCACCTTCTCTGCTCCCTTCCGTCGACCCTGATCTGGAGTGCTCCTGAAGAGGGTCCAGGACCATATTGAAATCTCCCCGGACCACCATGGGACTTTCCACAAAGACCTTCAGCTGGTCCCCAACTCCCTCCCAAAACTGTATCTGTCCCACGTTTGGGCAGTACACCAAACCTCTGTCCCGGGGTCCCAGCAAGCTGACCCTTAAAGAATAGATGGCTCCCCTCCACATCAACCATCTGAGATGCCACCTCGAAGGAGGGGCGATTGGAAAGAGCGATCGACACTCCCTTTTGTTTCACTGTGGCTGAGGCTCGGACACCTTCCCCACCACTTTTCCTCTCATGGTTGGCTCCTCCCCCAATACCTAGCCTGTCTCCTGAATCATCAGGACGTCCAACTGTGACCTCTGCATTTCCCTCAACAACTGGGATTTTTTTGTCGGGGAATTGGCCCCTCTTACATTAAGGGAGCTGATTGTTATGTCTGTACCCATGCCCCCTTCTTTGTGTGCCCTCACGCCTTATGTGGTGACTCTAATAGCAGCTCGCCCGTGACAGTGCACTTTAACACAATTTCACTTCTAGATTACCCCATGAACTCTTACTCTGTGCTCGAGACTTCCAAAAATGAGTCCCCTGAACTGTACTTACTCCATCCTCCTCCCTTTCCCACCCTCCCCCACATGCATCCAGGCTTGGTCAACCAACACCGCAACCTCCAACTGGACCACCAGCCCACCCCTGGCGTCCACATCTTCAAGGGTTTCATACACTGATAAATGATCAGTGGTTACAATTGGCATTAGGTTTAAATCAAGGTCCCCTTAAGGCAGAATTAGGGAGGCCGAAAAGAACAGTTTCTTCTGGCTAAGCACCCCCCCACCCCCCAAAAAAAGAGGACCGGTCTAGCACTGCCAAAACCAACGTATGTTTGCACTTTATTAGCTAATTTGCACATTGTCCATTATATTGAAAAATGACTTGTGGATAACACTACAGTATTGGTTTTAGTTTTGTATAGGAAGGGTGTTGTTTTTTATATATGATTTTACTTTTAATCAATTTTAGGCTGATTTTTAGAATGTTATGAGCAAATACAGTAGAATTGTACCTGTATAGTGGTGTGTTTCTAAATATTTGTATTTTCACAATATATGTGTATTTCTTGACAAAATAAAATGTATTATGACTTAAAATCTACTGACTCAGGACCTATTTGGTACTTGGCCCCAGTCAGGCAGTTGATGGACCAAAAGAGATGAGAGGAAGACTGTGAGGTTCTTTAGGTTTTGATTGTCCATAGGCAGGCAGAGGGCAGAAGTGCACGGCCGTGAAATTAGCCTGACCCAGTCTCATTGTTTGATGTGTCCACATCTTCACAACAGAACCACTCTTCTTCTGACCACCGCCACCCCCGTTAACTAGGACCAACACTTTACTAACTTCAAAACTAACATAGAATAGTAACCACGTTGACCACTGAGAACCACCCCATCTCAACTTTGAACTCTTAACTATTCCTCCCAAATTGTCCCCCGTGTTTCTGTCATTTCACCCCCCCCGACCTCCTCCCCAGCCATTATTGATTAAAGAACATGCCGCCACTTTACCTGCCTCATCTCAACCACTGCCCCATCCATCCAGGCCCACCCTCACTGAGTTTTGCCTAGCCTCGGTGTGGCCCCCCCGCCCAAACCCCAGAGGGGTCACCACGGTCCCCTCGCAAAAACTCTAGATCATTGCAGGCTATGTACAAAAACGATAAGTAAGGATGCTCGGTCCAATCCCTCCTCTCAATGCTCAGGAAGGTCCTTTCGGGGGGTGTTAAGCTTCCTAAACTTGTGTGAACATGGCATGCGTCTCTTATTGGTTTGCTTTGTGCGCCACTGCCCTTCCTTCGGTAGGCTTTCTCTCTCGGCGGGCCTCTTGTCCTGACACTCCGCCTATTCTTCCGTGACTCGCTGTATGTCTTCTTGTGTGATCAGATGTTAATAGTCTTAAGTGCCAGGCTATTATGTAAGTCTATGCAAAAAGGATGAGCATACTTGTCCATGGCACTTAAGAGGTTAAACCAGTCTTTTTCTCGAATGATAAAAAAAGGGAACCCCCATCTGTTGCGAATACCCTTCTCATTCAACCATTTGGTCAATGGACTGCACAGCCTGCGTTTCGCCAGAGTATAAGATAGTGATATTGTTGTTTTATTTCTATCGCGCTCCTACACAAGTGTTTCAGAGCGCCATATGTGACCAGTGTTGAAAGATTGTAATCCTTGCTTCTCCCTAGGTGACCGTCCCTTTCTGTCATGCATTGTCCCGAATTTGTGTGTTTTCAGGGTAATGGTGGAAGAGCGCCAGCACTGCCCCCGACAGCACCCCATGGGCTCTGTCTGTTCTGGGTTTGTCTATTGAGTTGTCCTCAAATATGGCTTTTGCCACTTCATGTATTGCCCTCCTGAGGTCTCTCTCCGTTTCACCTTCTTTTTCCGGGATCCTAAAGTGTAGTTTGTTTTTCCTTTCTTTTTTCAAAGCCATCCATCTTAAGGTTATTTCAGACGCTCTCCTTTCCAATTCTGCAATTTTCATTTCCATCCGAGTCTCAAGAACATCTAGGGAAGACTGGTTATTCTCCACTTGTTGCAGGCAGTCGTCCATGCTGTCCACTTGTCCACTTGTTGGTTCAACTTGTCCAGTGTTCCCCCACCCCCTATGTTCTCCCTCATGCCTCTAATCTGCCGCATGCCCCTAATCTGCCTCATGCCCCTAATCTCTAATCTCCCTCAAGGAAGCTGCATCTTTTTTTAGTGGGCAATTGGTTGTTGGCCTCTGCCGCCATGGTGTTATTGTGATTCTGAGGTGTGTGAGCGTATTGAAACTGCTGCAGGACGGACCTCCAGGCCATGTAGGGCAAGATGCTCGATGTTCCCCTTCGGGAGATGAATTAAAAGGGTATTGGGGCCCACCAAATATCACTCCTTCCCAAATTCCATGCGTAATATGTGGCATCACACTTTGCCGTCGCTCTCGCCCCTCAACTCGCCATAGACTCAAAATTCCGTTGTGTCCCATACGGGGTAGTGGGGGGGTCCCAATTAATGTCTATGGTTCTTTTCTCTAATACTTGTCTCTGACCGCTGTCCTCAAGGTTGAAAGTCCTTGTCTGGGTGCCAAGCCGGTGAGGGGACGCTCAGGATGCTGATTCACTCCTTTTGGGCTGATCAGCAGGCAAATGGATGGGGGCACCCTCCTCACTACGTTGTGCTCCCGAAAAGTAGGAGGGCCGCTGTGCTGTGCAACGTGGAGCCGTAACACTGCCTCAGGCATAGGCAGACCCTGGCGGCGCGGGGGGCAGAGGGCCAGGCCGGGCCCAGCCATCAGCAAGGGGCTGCACCCCGGGACCTTCGCACAGGGAGGCAGAGGCACACTGGCACCATGTGGGGACCCCTGTGGGATTAGATTGGGTATACAGCGGAGCTCTGGGGATGTAATCTGGGAAGCTCCCTCGCCTCCGCGCCGGGCCTGTGCAGGCTCTTCGAGCGAACCCCATTTATGTTAGGAGGAGGGGACGCCAGGGGCTCGACTCGCCGGAATATGGGCATGGGGAGGTGTACTCCCATTGGGGGGGCCTCTCCGCTGTTCCCTCGGTGGCTGCTTCGGCCCCCTCACTGGGTCAGGGCTCCGCTCTTCGACTTACCAAGCTTAGCAGCTGTTTGCCTTGGCCAATAGTCCCAAGACTTGGTCACCAGGTGCTTTGCTTGGGGTGGGGGGGCAGGGGGGTTGGGAGGGTAGCAGGGGGCCATGAATTAAGTCCGGGTCGGGGGGGTAAAGGGTGGCCTCAGTACCCCTTTACGCATAGGTGGACCGGGGCAGTAACTCAAGGTGCGCTCTTCCGCGCACCCCCTGGTGGCATCAATTCTTTATTTGTTAATATTGCAGTGCTAGAACCTTTATATGCTAAATAAAAAGAACTTCAGGAGAGCACAATTCCTGATATAGTTGGTGTTATTAGTAAGCGTTTGTTCCTTCATTTGTATTTATTGAATGCTTTCTCCAAAGCGCTTATCACAAGTATACAGCGGTACAACAAAGTTAGGTCATATGGCAGACAAATGATTGCAGGGGGGTGTAGGAAGTAGAGAAAGGAAGTCATTTTTTTAAATAGGTAGGAAGCATATGATGAGAGGGAGGAGAGCGAATAGTAAGAGGTAAAGTATTAAAACGTTTTGGAGCTAAAAGGGAAAAAGAGCAAAAATGTGATGTGCCACAAGGGAGTTTAGTTACAGAAAGGAGGAACTGGGATTTAGACCGAAGAGAGCATGGTGGAGAATAAAAGGGGACACGAGAGGACACATGGGACTAGGCAAGACCGTGAGTACATTTAAACACTATGCAAATAATGTGAAAGAGAAGGTGGGGCTCAAATGGTAAGAGAAGCAGAACAAAGGGAAGACTAGATGGAGGAACGAGGGAGTAGAAGAAAAAGGAGTCATATGGCAGTCATAGAGAGAACAAAGAGGTAAGATGAGAGGCAGGAAGACCAACCAGGAGAGCAGAGCAGTAGTCTAGGCAGGAGAAAACAAGAAAGGAAACCAGCTTAGTTGTGTGGAATGAAGGAAAAGGACGAGCACAACAAAGATTATAGAGGTAATGGCGGCAGGTTCGGGCAGTTAGCAATGTGTGTTTAGAATGATGGAGTAGAAGCAAAGATCATGGCAAGATTACGGGTATGGGGGCTGCCAGGGAGAAAGAATTCCCAAAGGGACTGGGGGAGAGGAGGCAGGGAAGAACAGAATGTTAGTAAAGTTCAAGTGAAGGAAATATGGACACCTATGATTGGCTAGAGAGCAGGCAGGAGGAGACACTGGAATTGACAGTAAAGGTTGAAGGATTGGATAAAAGCAGAAGGGGTGGGCAGTATAGAGAGAAGAGTAGTGGTCCAAGGACAAAACCCTTAGGGAAACCGTACAATATAGGGTGAGGAGAGATTGTCACCCAGGGGGCTAATTAAGATCATTCAGAGAGATGGGAATAAAACCAAGTGAGGACAGAGCCAGAAAAAAGAATAAGAGGGAAACGTAAGGAGAGTGGGGAGAAGGAGTATGGGGAGAGCTGGTTGTGATGTTCGATAATAGAATTGGGGAAGGGCTGACCAATTGAGTTTGGGAGATGGAAGCCAGACTGGAGAGGAGTAAGAATAGATTGGAGGTAAAAAAAGAGGAGACCTGGGAATAGATAGTCCTCTCAATGATTTTAGATATGAAGTGGGGAAAGGAGATGGGATGCAAACTGGAGGGCAGTGAGGGGGTTTAAGTATGGGTATGATAGTGTGTTTGAAGCAAGTGGGGGAAGTAGACAGAGGGCAATTAGAGGTATGTAAGGCATGGGAGGAACTCTGGGTAGACAGTAGGAATAAGATGAGTGGATAGGATCACAGGGGAAAGCAGTAGGGTGAGCACGACCCAAGAAATGGGCAGTATACAAATCTGAGGGAGAGAGTTGGGGAAGTGGACAGGGTGGGGAAAGTGTAGACTAAAGATGTGAGGGTGGAGAAGAGCGAGATGGTAAAGCCGGGCATAAGAACAAGACTTTGGTAAAATTGTCGGCAAAGTTATTGGAACCGAAAGGGGAAGAAATGGAGGTCAGGGTGAAAGGATAGAGTTAAGGATTTGAAATAGACGCCATCAGTGATGAGACTGTGTGAGAGAGAAGTATTGTTTTTTGGTGGATAGAAAGGTTATTGTAAGAATGCAGAGTGTTAAAATCACGGTAGAGAATTTATACCAGCGACCCTGAGAAGGAAAGAATAAAGGGACTTGAGATCGGGGGAACTCCCAAGTTTTAGAGGGTTTACGCGATGGAGGGCAGGCATAAATTAGTTGGATATAAATGAGCTTCAAACTTCAATCTACTGGGCAATTGTTCTGAAGCAGTTAAAGCGAGACATGTAAAGCTTATAAAACAAAAATTTAATAAACCTTATCCTATGGTTAAGTCGCTGAGAGTTCAGTCATGTGGAGATGTGCAGACCAAGACTGAGTCAAACTCCCATTTTGAGAGTTACATATGGGGGATATAGGAATGCAACTCCTAGCCATGACCCTATCATTTGCTGGTTATTTAGTTACCACAGCATATCCCTTGCACTTGAGTCGGACCTTTGTTTAGGAATGTTGATGGTGTTAGAGGAGAATTCTCATTTCTGTGTGAATTCCCTTCAACCTTAGAGACCCCGAGCTCTTTTTCTGGACTTCAGGACTTTTTAATTTTCTCCCTGAAGACCGGGAGCCCTTTTTCTCACTCTCTTGTATTTCGATTTGATTTGGGATTATTTGTTCCCTCGTTTTTGGAGTCTGACCAACTCCATAGGCATCCACTTTTTGTATGGTGACACAGCACCTTCAGTGCAGTGTCAGAGAAACCCTTTGGATTTCCCCTAATGTTTAAATACCTTTTCTTGAGTGAACTACAGTTCCCAAGAACAGTAAAGTGAAATTGACTTTACTTACCTTTTCTCTCTGTAGATCCAGCACATCCCATTTTATGGGGATTGCTGGGGGTTACTTCCTCTTTTTCTACTTACTCATGTAACATTTTTCATGTTACCCTCACTGCTTTAAATGGCTGGTGGCAGTGGTTTAATTTTCCTACCATTGTGCTTTTCTACCACAGGCTGAATCCCTCGCTGCAGTATCGCAGCCATGGGTGACCATTGTGTCAAAATCACACGGTCTTCTTTTTTGCAATTTTTTCTTTGTGTGGTCTTTCTTGGGTTTTACTCTGCGCGCCAAACCAGGTTTAACCCTTTTGTTCATTTTGCCTTTGGCGGGCTTCAGTACTGAAACCCGCCTCTGGCTCCAGTGTGTCGAAGGGCAGGAAGTGAGGGAGGTGCCCGAAACTCCCATGTCCTTAGGCTCCTTGGTTTCCTGAATGCACCCATTCCTGATTGGCTGTCTGGTTGTCCTTGCAGGACAGCCACCCTGCTGTGAGTAACAGCTAGGCTGTGCATGAATGGGAGAAACCTGCATAAAAGGCGAGGCTTCTTGAACTGAAGATGGTCTACCACTGGAAGAAACCTCCGACAAAGGAATTGTGAAAAGAAGTTTGCTGCATCCCCCTGAACCATTGAACTGCCTGGTGAAGCCCTGCTGCAGTCATGAAGCTCCTTTTCCTAATCGACTAGAGAAGCTCCGCAGAGGACGACTTCTTCCCTTGGGTTAGTTGGACCATCTAACCCCAAGACTAACTTTTCTGGAAGACGGTCCCCCAAACTGGCTGTACTTCTTTGCTGCTGCTGGAACCAAGTGCCAGAAGTCTAGAAATCTGTAGTTGAGTGCAACGTCTTTAAGCCGGACTGATGCTTCAGGAAGATCCTGAGGACCCTCCCAAAGTAGGACGACCCAAGCTCTAGTCACCTCACCAGAGTGCTGGGCTCAAGGAGTGAAGGAAGCCCATCCAATGTCAAATATCTGCGGTGGTGCTATTTGCCAGTAGCTGAGACCGCGAAGTACAGCTGAATTGAAAAGAGCCCGTAGCTGCCTCCAAACTGCTGGGCAGGAGTCCCCCAGACGTCGTCCTTGTCCCCACGACTGAGGCCCACGTACACAGGATCTGTAGGTCTTCAACCAGGACAGAACCCAGCTGAACTCTCTTCTTCTAACCTAAGGTACTGTGCTGACTCAGTGTCATGATCCATGCCCCTGACCCCCTCAGCTATAACAGCCCCCTGTCTCCTGTTTAACTTATTACATTTTAGTGTAGGCCTCATTAGCAGTTACTGCTTCACCGGGAGGATAGCTCGGGGGCAACGCGCTCGTCTTGGAAGCAAGATGAGGCAGAGCAACACAGGTTCGATCCCCGGGTCCTCGCTTAGAAACCTCGGGTTATTTATAACGCGCTTAATACCCAATTACATTTACATCATAGCGCAAATTGTCTTGTCACTCGTTTCTACCTGAAAAGTGACTGCTTTACTACAATTTCTCTACATATACATCCTTTCCCTATACGTCATACTCTGTGTACTATATGCTCTGTCCATCTGCTTTCTAGATATGTCAAGGTGGGCAACCTGTACATAGTCCCTCCTCACCCCCCAAGATGCTTGTAACTTTTGCACTGTTTGAATTTTTCTGGAACGTGCTGCTTAGTTGTGCCCTCTTGGGGGTGGCGGGAACCCCATTCAGGATTTTACTTGCCTACCACAAAAAAGGATGTATGTATTGACACCAAACCTGTGTGGAGAGCTGGTGCCTGACCTCCTAACTTGGTAAGCCTTTTGGGAGCATTAGCAGCTTCTTCAGGTTGAAAGAAACCTTCATCTACCACAGTTCTACAGGCCTCAGTGTCTTTGATCGCAGGGGTATCCTGACCATTAACAGGTACACTGTCGTATACTGTTTAGTATTATCAGGAATGCAATTATAGACTTTAATGTTCGCATTGTCCCAGAGATTCTAGCTTACACACTGATGTGTTCTTCAGCTGGAGTGTGAAAGGTTGCACCCGTCATTTGTATATCCACATCGTGCGTGCATGCTAAGCTGACAGATGAGATCCCTGAAGGTTTGCACATACATCTGGGATCTCCTTTCACATGGTCACCAGACCCACAACCCACACATTTCCCAAAGGTTTTCTGGTAACCTCCCTCTGGTTTGGGCCCAGAGGTTTCCCTAGCCCTGTAAGGTTGTTTAAGGGATATTTACCCTTGTTATGTTTGTGGCCCTCTTTTGGTGGGGGATTTGGGGAATTATCCTTCTCATCCTTCTTGTGCTGTTCCCCCCCCCCCTCCCATCCTCTTTCATGTGAGGAGCCCCAGAGTCCTTGTGAGTAGCCCTATTAGCAACCTTCAAGTCAGCAGCTATTGCTAGTTATTGGGGATCTAGTTCCTTAGAGTTCGAAAGGTGCTGTCTTAGATTTGGGGAACAGGCATCACAAATACTTTCTAGCATAAGGAGATCTCTTGAACCATCATTGTAGCCCTTAATCCAAGTTTTTCAGGCTTTTACACACCCAAGTGGTCCACAAGTTACCATCTCCCTTCTTGTGGTCCCTAAACTTTTTTAGGTATTGCGAAGGGGTCTTCGCAAACCTGGCTACAAGAGCAGTTTTTGCCAACTGGTAATTTTGTCCATCAGCATTTCAACTACATCACAGCCATTATGGGGGAGCATAGAGATTGCCCATGCAACAAACTCACTTTCACATATACCTTGCACCTTAACATGTAAACTCAAATGTACCCAGCGAATCTAGAAAATCAGTTTTAGCATCATACACACTTGCCAAATCTTTGGGGGGGGGGGGGTACGAGGCTTCCTGCTCCTGGAGGTGAAAGGCAGAGAGGACTCTGAAACAGAAGTGGAATCAAGGGACACCGTATTCATGTCAAGCTAATCCATCTTTTTTTCCAGAGATACAGTTCCTTTATCTTTTCTTTTGAGATTCATTCTGAAATTAGACAGTATTCTATCTGCATTTTCATTTTCTCGATTTCTAGAACCAGATAGGCTGATATGTTAGACCTAGATAGGTAGGGCTAAGGTCACAAGATTGGCAGGTGGATTAATAATCACATGTTCATCCACATCTCCCTCACTTTCTGGAATATGAGGGCAAAGTGTTAAAATTTGACCATTATTTTCCAGATCATTTCTGGGAGTAGGGGTTACAGGCCTACGCAGACACTTGGTAATCCAACAAAGATTGGATTAATTCAGCTTTCTTTCCGTTAGTACTTATCATTTGTCTTTACACAATTCTTTCAATTTTTCAACAGTAAGCGGTGTAAGAGCTTCAGCCTTCTAGTTTTCCATAGTGGACATAGTTTAGTACTTTGCAGTATAGTACCCTTGAGGATGGATTCTTTGAATACAATACTACCAGGAGTTAATGTAATCCAACCTACACAAATCCCACCAGCTGTAACACCAATGATGGAGTTTTCCCAAAGTACACTTTGGAGGTAGACTTTACAAAATGATCCCAATGGTTTGTAGATCTCCCAATGGGTACCTACACAATTTAACACCTGGAATGGACCAAAACTAACCAAACCCGCCATAAACCTGATCATTCGACTCGACGAAGAGGCTGATCACCAAAAAACCACACCGCCGAACAGGTTCAACCAGGAAAAATCTGCCAGTAACGGAAACCCATCTGACAACAAACCAGGTCGAATAAACAATACAAACAACAACTTGAAACCAAAATAAACTGCATTGCAGTCTTCTCAATATCGGATCCATGGCAAAACACTCAATAGAAATCCATGACCTTTGAAGCGAAGGAGGCACAGATGTGCTTTTTCTCACAGAAACCTGGTTATCGGACAACTACAAAGCAATCGCGAACGAAGCAATACCGGACAATTGTAAATTAATACACGCCACATTGAAAACTGAGAGGGGGTGGAATCGCAGTCTTACACAAAGAATACGTCCGAACATCTCAGCTCATCGCAACCAATGCAGAAGACTATGAATCCCTCCTCCTCAAGATGGAGCTCAATGACCAAACCAACAATAGTATTCCTCCTGATCTACAGACCACCTTATTACAACCACAACTTTGCAATGAAACTAGCGGCCGCGGCCGCCATGCTGTCAACCCACCCCTAAAACCTAGTTATACTGGTAGACTTCCAGCATATTGTTTGAAAAAGAAAACGAGTCCACAGCAAACTCACTCTGCACACTCCTAGAAACGCTGCATTTCAAGCAAATAATAAATGGATCCACCCACAACGCCGGGCCTGGATGTAACTTTCTACAGGAAAGGACCATACGCAGCCATGCCACCAACACCAATATCATTCTACCTCACATCCCAAACCCGCCCAACGCCAGGGAAGGAAATGCTCCATACCAGCAAGAAAAGAAACTGGAAGAACCTAGACCTAGAGGCCCTGACAAACATTCTAGCCTCATATCCCCACCCTCCCAAGCAAAACCGAACCCACCAACCCACCGAAACAACCATAGACAAGGCAGGAAATGCACTCAACAATTGGATCACCACGGCCCTTGACCATCTGGCGCAAGCTAAAACATTCAAAGCAACACCAAAAAAACTGGTAGCAAAATGGTTCATGGAAAAACGGAATGATCTCAACAAAAATCTTGCGAAATGGAGAGATCAAAACACCTGACGTGACATAACAAAATACCAAAGACAACTTCAACTATACAAATAAACAGAATAGAATCGGCAAACAATCCACAGAAAGAACTCTTTAAAATCTTCTTCCTGCAAGAATTCCATCACCCTGACACAAGCACTTTGTGACAACATTACCAACCACCTGAGAGTAAAAATAGACACAATCCAGGAGACCATCAACCTAGCCCGGGCAAATTCAACCATGACTGCCAGACCACAGACACCGGGAGAATCAGACTACATCAAAACTCACCTGCTTAGAACCAATAGCAGAAGAAACATTTGCCGCACTGATGAAGGACACCAATCTTGCAAGCTCCCCAAAGGACCTCTGCCTGCCTGACATCTTCAAAGGAATCCTCAACCACAGAACCCCGGCGACACACTTCGGAACCTAATGAATCTACCACTCAAGAGGAATAGCATTGTCCTTCAAATCAGCATACATTAAACCACTGATAAAAAAGGAATCGAAGCGCAGAAGACCTGAGCAACTACAGTCCGACATCCAATCTAGTCTACCCAGCAAAGATCTCGTTGAACGATGTGTACAAAATCCTTCTTGAATACTTCGAAACAAGCGGACTACTCGACTGGTCGCAAGTTGGCTTCAGACCAAAGAGAGGAACGGAATCAGCACTTCTATTGAAATGGGACGACCTGAAAATAAACGCAGACGATGCCCAATCGGCCCTCATACTATTGGACATACCAGCGGCTTTTTACACAATTAACCATGCAACACTAATAAAAAGATTGATGTGGCATTCAGGAATTTGCAGTAAAGGGGCTTACCTTATTCCTAACAAACCAAACTTAAAGAACCTACCTACCACCATTCACCTCGAACACCAAAAATATATCCTGCGAGCCCCGCAGGGATCCAGCCACTCCCCACCGCTTTTCTTTTCTGTTTTTTTTCTTTTCTTTTTTTACACTTTCATTATTAACACATGGCAATACATTTGCTATCACAGTACAGTGCATTTTGGTGGTGTAAACGGTGGGTCCACTAGGACTAAAGTGGGGTAACACAGGGACCGGGGCGCAGGGGGAAGACACTTCCAGGAGGGGGGGCTCGCAGCGGTGATGACGTGCATTTGACAGGTCTTATTAATAGGTGTGTACATAAAGGGACTCCATCTGGAGTCTGGAGCTGTATCGACAGTTGATGCCACGCGTAAGAGGTATGCCGTGAGTGGCCCCCAAATGTTTCTTGGACGGAGGTTAGTCTGTTGCATCTGCACCCAGTGCTCCTCCATGTCGTTGGCCCATACATGTCTCAACCAGTGATCCTTGTTAGGAGCATTAACCCTTTTCCATCTAAGTAATATGCATTGTTTGGTAAAATTGTGCCTTCTTCTAACTAATCTACTCATGCTGCCAAAGGGAGTGTCAGGGCATTGGGGCAGGGGGAATCTCTTGTCCTACCAATTTCCAACACAACAGTACATATATACCCCAAAGCGGTTGTAATTTCCCGCAGTGCCACAACGTGTGAAAGTATTTGGCATCAGGAAAATTGCACAGAGGGTACGCCCTGGTACGTTGGTTTGAGAACAGACATAGTCTGGCTGGTGTGTAGTGAGACCTGAGTAACACTTTCAGTTATATCAATTGAAATTTAGAATTATATGAGACGATGTGTGTCTGTGCGCACATGTTTGTCCAGAGGTCATCAGTAATGTCGATCTGCAGGTCACTTGCCCATTTGGAGCGGGCATTATACTGTGGTGGCGCCAGGCGGGATCGAACATTCCTTTACAGAGATGACTCCAGCCCTCGATTACCATTCGCGGTCCGGGCGTATTCTAGTAGTGTATCGGCAGCAGGCTCCACTGGGCAGTCCACCCATCTTATTTTACATGCTTTACACAAGCCTGCATATTGTAACCATTATGATGTGCGACAGGCAGGCATTGGGGTGTCGCAAGGCTGGATGAAATTGCCTTCCAGGTACAAAGTGTGGAATCCATGGCGCGACCAGTATTTACGTGAACCCGAGTCCATATGTAGCAGGGTGGGCACATAATCCCTCAAGGGGAAGTTTCTATGGTATGGGGCGGCTGCGCCACCTATCTTCCATATTTTGCACCAGACAAGCGCAGTGGTGCTAGCTCTGTCGAATCCGCAGTTGTCAGCGAATTGATTGGGGAAGATGAATGAGCACTGAGCTTTGTCCCCCACTGAGTGTTTCTCTAAGCACATGTTAGGGGGGAGGCGATTCATCAGAGTACCAGAAGGCAGCGAATTGCGCCTGTGCTACTATCCAGCACAGGCCAAAGTTGGGAGCAGTAAATGATCCCCTGTCGTATGGTTGCAACAGTGTGCTCCATTTCAGGGGCACTGCCCGAGTGCCACATGTATTTGCATATGTTGGCCTCTAATTCATGAAAGAATGTCTGCCCTGGCCACATCGGTATGTGGAGGAAGAAATATAACAGTTTAGGGAGCACAGTCATTTTGAGGAGCGCCAGTCTGCCCGCGATCGTGATGGGGGGGGGGGATAGTAGCCCGTCTTTTAAGTTTATCCCACAGTAGCGTAGTATATGCAGTATAGTTGAGCTTATATAATTCAAGGCAGTCTGTCGATCCCCAAATAACCTATGGTCAAGGGGGCCCATCCGAATCCTTGCAGGTCACAGGGTGGGACTGTGGCATCTGTGAGAGGGAAGAGTTTCGACTTGCTACAGTTGACTCTGAGGTCCGATATTTCGCCGAAGTCTGTGACGTCAGACATGATGGGTTCCAGATGTCCAGATGCCTTTTGGACGTCCAACGCGGCCGCCGCTGCCTGGGTTTCAGGGTCTATCTGGGCCAGTATATTAAAGAGGCGCCGTTGATTCAATACCGTAGATTTTCCAGGGATGAACCCCGACTGGTCCGAGTGTATTATGTGTGACATGAAGGGCATCAGTTGTGTGGCCATCATTTTAGAAAATATTTTAATATCTGTATTGATTAGAGAGAGGAGCTTATAGTCGGCTTATTGGGCTTAAGCAGAATTGTGATGACAGCCTCGCGCATGGTAGTTGGTAGTGTCTGTGACTTAAGGGATTCGTGCCATAGTAGGTTTATAATAATCGGCTGTGAGGCCATCAGGGCCAGGGGCTTTCCCAGATGGTAAGTGTTCAAGGGAGATTGCCAATCGATGTCATCAGACGTGGTTGTATCCGCATTTGTATAGAAATCTGTGTTGAACTCGGCGAACCCATTGTTGGTGGCTGCTGGATTATGTATCTGGTTACCTGAAGTGTCTGTAATCACCGCAATACTCCCACTACGCTTTTCTTGGTGAGATATACGAGCAAGTAATTTACCTGGCCTATCCCCCTCGCCGTACCTTCGTGCTGCCATAGGGATATCGAAGAACTTCACCTCTCGCGATGCATGTGCTCTGAAAATATCAAGTGTCTCTTTAATCTGTGTAAGTGTGGCGGAGGGGGGATGGTTGCCAGGCCTCTTTCAAGTTCCTTTAGTCTATCCTCGCTTTTCTCTGTGCCTCGTATCGTTTTGAGGACGCTAACCTCGGTAGGCATTGAGATCCTATGTATGTAAACTTTCCCACAATGTGCTTATTTGTGCCACCTAGTCCACATTAGTCTCAAAGAACAATTTTACATGGTCATCCATATTGGATGCAAACGCCACGTCCAGCAGCGCCTGTGATTTAAAGCACCAGCTATTTCGGGGTATAGGGAGAGCTCATAGTGTCATGAAGAGGCAGAGAGGGGAGTGATCAGAGTAGGTTCTTGAGCATGTAGGTCTCCTTGACACCTCCCATCAGCACACCAGATATCGGTCACATATCGATGCCGGAGTACGAGTCATGGACCGATGAGTAGGATTGATCATTGCCATGAGTCGCTCTCCAGGCGTCGATCAGGGAAGGGAGTGCATGCCCTGATTTATCGTGGTGTCAGCCCGCGTCATAGTCCTTTGGGAGGATGTGGACCTGTCAAGGATAGTATTTAAATCCCCCCCGCCCCCTCACGTTATGGGGACCATGGGTACTGTGACAACTGCTCAATGATTTCCATGTAGAAATGAGGATCATCAATGTTTGGACCATAGATACACATTATCAGAATCTCCCGTCCAGCCAAGGCCCCATACACCATGAGGTACCTCACCAACGGGTTGATGTCCACATGCCTACTCAGGAACGGGAGGGACTTATGTACTAGTGTCATAACTCCCCTGGCCTTCGTCGAATATGAAGTGTAGAATCGGTTCCCTCCCCATTGTCTAGCAAATACCTCACAGGTCACGGAAAAAGTGCACAAGTCTCCTGTAAATATAAAATGTTGGCTTTGGGTCTGTCTGCGTATAAGTGTATCTTTCGCCTCTTAATTTGATTCCCATGGCCCCATACGTTCCAGCTAAGACGCATCACATCACCCATCTTAGTGTCAACCACAGTGTTTCATCCCCGCCCGCACCTCCCCTCGCCCATGCCCCGACACGGACCTCCTACAGAGCCCACCATATTGCTAGCCTTTAACCCAAGGCTTGCCATGTGATTTTCACTTTTTAACTTCCCGTTTCCTCCCGCCACCCGCATTTCCCACCAAACATGGGAGATTAAACCCTTCCAATAACAAACCCAACGATAATAAAAAATAAACACTGAGCGCAACCTTGCATGGGGGACTGGCACGCTAGGCAACCCGGGCGTTTCCATGACAGAGGCATGGAAAATGGATACGTTTACAACCTTCTTTCAAGTCGCTTTGCCGTGTGTCGCATTGCTGTGCTAGAGGGTGGCATCCACCCCAAGAAGTCGATTGGCAAAGAAACAATGACCACATTATTAGGGCACAGCACTAGTACGTTTTGGCCATTGAACATAGTCTGAGTGCTGGCAGGATCTCATGCAGAATTGTCATAACCTCTCCTGGTAGTGTGAGAAAATAGGTCTTGTCATTCCATTCTACACAGAGTTTAGCAGGGTATAGCATGGCGTATTTAAAGTGTCCCTCGTAGAGTCATTTTTTGACTGCCAAAAAAGATTTGATTTTCTTGTCGCACAGCTACCGAAAAGTCAAGGTATATGTAGATCCTGTTTGAACCCAACTTGAGGACGCCCTGCTCATGGGCTGCCCGCAAAATGGTATTTCGGTCCCAATAATTGAGAATACAGATAATGACTGGGCAGGTTTGGGCTTGGGCTTCAGGGATCTGTGGGCTCGCTCAATTGCGAATTGTGGTGTCAGTGGAGGGATTGACCAAAAGTGCCAGCAAGGTGTTGGTGATCCATTGCTCCATGGAGTCCCTATAATGTGGATATTGTTTTGGCATATCTTGACTCTTAAGTCGTCATTTTTATTCTCTACCTGCAGTACCCGCTTAGAGAGTGTAGTTGGATCCGCTAGGAGGCTGGACACATCGTCCTCGACTGTGCACACCCTTGTTTCGGCTTCATCCAGGCGCTGCTCCGTTCTGTGTATGCGTGACTTAATGGAGTTGATGGTGCTGGTCATGTCATCGAGCTTGTTAGGCACCTTAGCAAATCCTGCATGCATGCATGTGCTGCGTTTCAGAGGATTCAATAGGAGAGGATTATTGCACCATAGTGCCTGCTGCCTCTGCGTTTACTGGTTTCTTAGGTGTAGCCTTGGTGTACTGGCTCATGAAACGTTGGGTTTTTGCACTCCCTTTTGTCATCCTCACGAGGTGGCCTGCAAGTACTTGCTAGTGAGTGAGCACTCCCTCAACGCGGTGCACCTTTTGCGAAAACTCGAGGGTTTCAGATGTGCCACCAGTGGGAGAGGGGAGTTGGGTCATAAGCGCCTGGACATTTGGTCGTGGGGATTGCACCCGCCTGCTGCAGTCTGTAGTTGGGGGGGGGGGGGGGGGGGGAGGAGGTCACCTCCCAGAGCTTCCGCAGTCTGTCTGGTAGTAGACAGGATATTGCAGGCCTGTCCTACTCCCACCGCATCTGTAGGTGATGTCAGTGCGTTTCCTTAGGTCACCGTGGGGAATCCCTCATGGGGGTTGCAGATAACACCGACGTTGTGTAGGGCAGAGCGCAACACTGTAGTGTGGTTGGACGAGCCTGTCCAGATGAGGGTAGGTGGGGTGACCGGATCTGGCTCCCACCCTGCCTCCAGCGGTGATGATCCTGATATTGGGTGCGTTGTGGGTACAGAGCGTCTCAGCGAGGAGGCCCGCCTCACCCCAGTGCAGTGTTATCTTGTTGGGGGTCAAGATTGCACAGGGGTCTCTCCCGCGCTGTGTATGTTGGGAGGCCTGCCTCCAGTAAACTCTCCTCCATGCACACCCACGTGCAGCGCGATATGCCGCAATTGCAGTCAGGCGTGCCTGGGGGAGGCAGGAGGGGAAGCATACTTCTTTCCCCTGTCCGATGGTCGCAGCAGGCTCCCCTCCCCCCAAACAAGCAGTGTGTATGGGCCTGCAGAGGGGCCGAAGCCGCAAGGTGGTGTGGTGTTGGAGGTGGGGCAGAGCGCGGCCTGCCAGCAGCTCTCCGCAGTGGAAAATGCAGCCTCCCGTATCTCGGTACCCGTGTGCGGACGCAATGCGACCGGAACGTAGGTGGGAGCACCCGGTTTCAGCGGGCACTTGTGGTTGCTGTGCCCAGGGTCTGCGGAAGGCATAATGAGACCAAATAATGCACCCGGAGTGGGAGCTCTACACTGGAGCTGCCATCTTTATTACCACGCAACAGCACCCCCGTCCCCGCTGCTTTTCAACATCTACATGTGCCCACTGATGAAAATCATTTGAAGCCACAGACTTACCGCCTACAACTATGCAGACGACACTCAAACTGATTGTTTTCATTAATGAAAAACGATGGAGGGAACCCACGACTGGACTTGTCGATCGGCATTGAAACGTGACCAGAGACCACCAATGTAGTAAATAACCTAGGAATACTCATGGACAAAGGACTATCACTGGAACCGCAAGTCTATTCAATCACCCTAAATGCTTCTTCCCCTTATGAATGCTCGGAAGATTACTCCCCTACCTCTCCTTCCCCCCACAGAGCCCTCGCAATCATATCTCTGATACTTATAAGAATTGACTATGCAAACAACCTCTCCCTAGGAATGCCGGAAAGACTCGCCAAGAAACACCAAAGGGTGCAAAATACAGCAGCCAGGATCCTATTGAGACTAAACAGAAGAAACCCCATCACTCCGGCACTGAAAAGCCTACACTGGTTACCAGTTAAAAAGCTCATCCACTTCAAAGCACTCTGTATCGCCCACAGGGCCTTGCACAGACAAGGAGCAGAATTCCTCCAATATAAGGTAAGCCGGTATCGCCCAGGAAGGGAATTAAGATCCAGCAACAACCTACAAATAGAGACAACACACTAGGAAAAAAGGAAATCTGGCAGAACAGTGTTCTCGCATCTAATTGCTAACATCTGGAAAAACCTGCCCAAAGAAATTTGAACCACAGAAGACATCACTTTATGGAAACGGCCCAAAACCTGTCTTATTTAGCAGACCATGACAACGTAGAAGGGACAACAAAAACACCATAGACAAACAACCTGAGAGGTGACCTGATAGGCCAAAGAACTACAAACAAGATCCTTGCTAGATACCATCAAACAGCAACCCAAGAGCCGCACCAGAGGCACCAACAAACTGACCGACGTTCTAACCCATTTCCCATGCTCCTCCAACATAACTGATGCCTCTACACCAGACCTTATACTAGCCACACTACACATAAATAAACATGGAATTCATGTTATATCCACACCCAGAATCTCTAGATGCTGAAGCAAATCTAGAGTGAACCACCCAAATAGTCCATAAATCCAACAATGCAACTACACACCAAGATACCATATCAACCCACTGCTACTGCCATCTGTGACTCTGAATCCCTTAAAGACACTACCAAACCAGCGCGCACAACCAAACTTACCATAACCCACACAACACACTAACACAAAACACTTCCACACATCCTAGGCACTGAATCTTACCCATACAGCTGCATTGCACGAAGCCTTGAGCACAAACAACCAAAATGCAAAACACTGACAGATGCCAGTTCCTTCTGCTTCTGAACCTATCTCTCACCCTATCCCCACTAACCTCCCCCACTCCCCTTTACACCCCTCTTGCAAAGCCATGCAAGCACCTGGAGACTGTCCCTGGGTGGTTGTCGTGTGCGTTACAAATTAACATAACTTTGATCTTCACTTGGTGTGGTGGAATCTATTCAGCATTTTATGTTATAAAATGCCTGCAATTGACAAGAGTAACAATGATTTAGAGCTTGTGGACTTTAATGCTGCATCTGTGGAACCTAATTGCTTGATTTGGATCAGTGAGTGTCCTGGGCGAGTGACCTAGGGAAAAGAAAAATAATAATTGGTCAATTGAAAGAGCAGTTCTTATTGGTTGCAGCTGGACTAAACCTTTTTGAGCTGCCCGTAATCTTTTTGTTGTTGTAGTTTTTCTGCTTATATATCTTAAACCTAGCTATGGAGCACTATGCAAAGTTGTTTGAGGATTACAACAAAGGTGTAGGCCTGCCAAACGGAGGGCAGTTTCTGACTGTGGATCTGGGTGGTGCAGGTCCACAGTGGTGGTTTTCTCTTGGGAGATGTAACTGAGGTTCTAAAGTGTTCTCTAGGAACTCCCCGAAGAGCAGCTTCTTGAGGTCTTTGCTGAACTACCTGTTGTTGTGGTTCAGTTTTGTGGAACAGATTTGCTCAGCACAGGAAACTATTTTGAAATGTGTTTGCATGCTGCCTAATAAATGAGGATGTTAATTCACTGGGTGTGCAGCATCACACTGTGCCTTTTCAGTTTTCATACTTAAGACATTATTTGCTTAATTGTGCTACAATAAAACCATCTTGTATTGCAAGCATAAGTTCACTTCTCGTGTGCAATGTTATTGCAAAATGTGTAGGTAAATAGTGCAGATCAAGATAATACAGTTTAAACTTCTTTGGCGCTTAGGGTCAACTGGTTGGCACTGTTTTTTCTAAATTTCAATATGCATCTTGCAAGCTGATACAAGTGTGTGCTGTGCTATTTAAAATATGCAACACATTCAAAGGTCTGGAGAATAAACATGTAGCACATTAGAGGATCTTTTTAAATTGTCTTTTGATAAATAAGGATAAGTGTAGAGTACTTGGAAAGGTAGGTGCATTGTTTTGGTCCAAGGCAAAACGTGTTGGAACGACATTTTGGTTCTTGGTCCGTATTGAGACCTCACTAATATCCCGGGAGGATAGCTTAACAGCAACGTGCACGCCTTGGAAGCAAGACCACACGAAGCAACACGGGTTCGATTCCCGGGTCCGCGCTTAGAAACCTCGGTGTTTAAGTGTGTTATAAATATGCAACCAAGACAAAAAAATAACAATTACGCAACTAAAAAAACGAACCATTCCTGTAACAGCGGCTCGATGCCCGCGGCCTGTTTTGAGGGCTTTAAAAATGCAAAAATAAATAAAATAAATAAACTAATTGCTCTAAAGTAAAAAATGCTCTTTGCTTCCTGCTTGCTCATTGTTAATTCTGGTCGCTATCGATCGTCTGTGTTCTTTAGTTAATTACAGTTGTTGCCAGTGTTTGATAACCTTCATCATTAATCCTAATAGTACTAAAGTGATCTCATATCTCAGATTATGAGCCATGTATATGATGAACCAAATTATGAAGCCACCTATTTAGAGGGAGACCCTCTTGCACCGCCACCAGGCACAAAATGATATATGCTGTTTTATGTCTTTGGTGGCTGCGAAGGGAGCAGAGGGACTTTGTTAGACAGTGGCATGTGCATGTTTTATTTGACAGGCAAACGTCGGCTAAAGAAGCAAAAATTGGATCCATGCAGGCTTCAGGGTTGTCTTAGGCATGTGCTTAATTGCTTTCCTTGTGTAAAAGTTAACAATTGGAAGGCATGAATTCACACAGTAGGTTGCAACTTCCGATTGGCAGATAGCAGACTTTCAGAACATGGTCTGAGTTAGGTACGTGCCTTTTACGTTTCCGCTATTTGGTGGCTCTTTAGCGTCACCTATAAACTGAAACTATTGGATATGAGTACAGATGGGGAGATGAAGAGGGACACAAAGCTTGTAGGTGCTGTTTGGTTATTTTCCCACCCATGTGTGTATCTGTGGGGGTGGTTTATGGAGGAATTTCCTTAAGGCTTTTACTAACTGATTGTTAATATGATCGTTTGTTTGCTCAGGAGGTAGATTACTGCAGGTTTTTGGCTCGACTAGTAATAATCGTTCACGTTAAGATTGCAAAAATGTTCCCTTCTCTGGTACAAACGTTGTCTATACTTGGAATGCACAGCATTACTTTAAAATGTAGGGTGAATGGAATCTTTTTTCACGTATTTGCATTTCTGGCTTGCTGTTTTTGTTCACTGTGACGATTCACAGGATCTCGTCAGTTCTCTGCCAGGAGGGGGGGGACTCCCTGTGAGGCTAGGGTGGTGAGGTGAGGTGAGGTGGTGAGGCTGCTTCCCAATAGTGGCCCATCCCCCCCCCCCCCACCATAGGAGGGTGGAAAGCTTGACCTCGCAGGGAGAGACTCCCCTCATGGGGATAAGGACTCCCGTTCAGTGAAGGAACTCCCTAACCCCCATTTCCTTGGGACCAAGTCCCTGTCAGAAATCCCTGATAACACTACTCTGTTATGGGGATATCTCTTCCATCTTTGATCCACAAATTAATATGACCAAGGCAAAGAGCCAAAGAAACACGGAGTAATACCAGGTTGCCTTACCATAGTACTGAGAAGAGTTTGCCCCAAGAAGGCATAAAGATTTATCAACCGAAAAGGAGGAATTTGACTTTACGCTGGGGAGGATCCAGCCACAGGAAATAAAGAGCGAGAAAAGACTGGGAAATGGAGCAGCCAACATGAAGCCAGTCCAGCACGAGAAGTTGGAACCTGGGAACGCAAAGCTGCAAGAACGCTGATCCCCTGTGGCAGGGACATCCTGGAAGGGTCAGCGGAGCACTGTGGTGGAAGCCAAGCTCCTGACCAGTGGCGGAGTGGGAAAGAAGCCAAATGTGGCCTGAACTCTGGGAGGTGGACAGTGTGGTCCTGCAGCGGAGCCATGTGGCTCAAGTCCCAGCAGAGCCGCGAGGATGAAGCAGGAAGCGGAGTGAAGGAAGCGGGAGCAGTGAAGCAACGCAAGTCAGCCCATCACTCCAGGAAGAACCGGCGATGCAGTCCCTACATGCCACAGGTAATTGGAGCAGTGGTAGACCCGGTGGGGGTTTGGGGGTAGCTCAAGAGAGCCATGGGCGAAATCTCCCTCGCCACAGTAGTGATATCCAAAGGTCTAAGAGTCAAGAGAGCCTCTGCAGGAATCTCCCTCATCACAGAAGTGATACCCAGAGAACCAAGAGTCAAGAGCGCCTTGGCAGGAATCTCACTTGTCGGTGGTAATCTAAGCAGGATTGAAGAAGACACTAGACAGCAAGAGCTGTCTGGAGGTAATCTTCAAAATGTCATAAAACTGGGAGGAATTGCTGGAACTGTAAAGCAAGCTTTCAGGATCTCTTGGGAAGAAGTGAAGAGACATTAGAGAACTATTGCCAAAGAATATCACAAGACAGCCCTCAAGGCTGTGCAAGGTGGGTCCGGAGAAGGGAATCATTCTCCTGACCATACTCTCGTTGTTTAATCAGAAACTAGTGCAATTGATTGTTAGAAAAGAGGACCGAGTCATTTCACCAGGAGAAGGGAGTAATTCTCCTGGTAATAATTTAATTTGGATGTGGAATCCTTTTGTAGATTATTGATGGGGCTAGAGTAGGTTTTTAGACGGAGGATGGGCACTTTCATTTGGGAACACATCCTGACAACGAGCACCAGGGTTGATATTTGTTTAGGTAGTGATAACCTTTTAGAGATAGGGAGAGGTAGGTTATTTTCTTGATTTCTTAAACAAAACTTTGTTGAAACATGCCACCCCTTTGTCCAACTCCTTACTCCACCACACCACCTAATAGCGCACAACTGTGAATTTGTGCCAGTGTCTAACCAAGATGCGACATGGTTCTGTGTAATGCATACTGTACATTTTCCAATTGTTTGACGTCTAATTTGGATCACATGACATGGACAAATGCAAGGCTTTACATATTATGTTTGGCATTATAGTAGTCTTTAATTCCTCTGCTGAACAGGCAACCCGTTCCCATAGGAAATATGTTGCTGTAATGTGCAGTTCTTCAAATCCTGTATGTATTTACAAATTGCACATTTCCAATGTTTCAACATGGTGTAACACTGTCCTGTTTTTTTGTTTTTTGTTTTTCAGGGAGGAATGGTGTACTGCTTGCCAATCTAGCAACATTTATGGTAAGTGTGGCTTTGGTGTTCTGATGCGAGTTTAGAAGATGGAAAGTATAATAAAATGGAGACCTACTCATGCCAAAAGAGCCTGCTTTGTGGTGTTGTACACACATAGCCTGTACTATAAGTGATCAAAGCACTCAAGTTCTCCACTAGGTCATGCAGTCCTCTGCAAGCCCCCCCTCCCTTGTCAATGTGTGCACACCTGCTGTTGGACCCCTGCATTGACCTGTCTCCAATATCCACTTTGGATGTAGTTGTCTGACAGCCTTGAGAAATGTCTGTCTTGCGTTGAGAAAGCTATGTGTAAGGTAGCACTGCCCTGTCGGACAAAAACCATTTCCTTAAACAAAAGGCTTGCATGGGGGATAATTTCCATACCCACAATATCTTGCTGATATGGCTCTGAACTGTAGGTGTACTTCCAGCGATGGCAACTAGGTGGTGGTTTGGCATGTGTGACCTGCCTCAAACTGACATACATACACTGTTTGCTTAAGCCATAATCCTGGTGGTTCTTAGTTTTGCACAGTAATGGGTGTCTGGAATGTTACTGAGTGTTGGTGTCCATTACTGCTGAGCACTGGCTTATTGGGCTAATAACCACACAGTTCTATAAATGCTCTTACTGGATGATTATTCTTGCACGCTATTGCCTGTCTGGGTTGAATACTTATCAACACAGTTCTGGCGCTTTGGGGGTAATTGATGCACTTGTTGGTTATGTTGAGAACAGCAGAGTGCCAACTGATGGGATGGAAATGAGTGCATCAGTGTGTATTACTGCTTAGTGTAGGCTAATGGTGTGAAATGTGTGCAGTAATGGGGTAATTCATGCACTAAACTGGGCGACGGCTGGGGCTACTAGCAATTGTTAATGTGGCTTATTGATACAGCACAGGTTGAAAATAGGCTTTATGTTGCGCAGTCCCAGCTCTTGTTGATTCCTGGTACAGCTCCATATTATCTACTGTGGAGCATTCATTTTCAGAGCTTGCGAATTGTGAGAATAACGGTACAGTTTGTTTTGCATGATTTGATATTTATTTCTTTATTTTTGCTGACAAGCTAATTCTGAATCTTAATGTGGTACAAGGTTTACTAGAACATTTAATATTGGACCTGGAATTGATCGTGGTTGACCAGGTAGGTAGGACAGTTCCAAAATATACAGAGGTGCATATAGGCCATTGTGGGTTCATGCTATTTATGCAGCGGTGCTCTATAGGTTCCTGTCTGCATGTGTGGTGAGGTGGAGCTGGAGGGCACTTTGGTTATTGCGGTAGCTGCTCATTGTTACTTTTCTGCCCAAATGACGAGGCAGAGATGTGCTTTGAGCACTTGTCTCTTGAGGCAGAGATTGTGATAAGGACTTGGACTTCCGCTGGAGCTGCACAGTGTGTGGAGGGCAGAGCTTGCACAGGCAGCCTTAGCCTTTTATGTTCTGTGATACTTGTTTATCGCCTAACTGCTGTTGTCATGGCCTCAAAACATTTTAGTTTGGCAGACAGACTAGTTGCACATAACAGTATGCTGCATTGCAGGAGATACCTGATACTTCTACATTACATTTGTAGGTAAAATACGATACTAGTACTGCAGTTTTTTAAATATATTTTTCATTTTTTATATACGTAACAAGCAGTTACAGAATAGTGTAAAATGTGCATGTATGAACAGTAAAGAAAATCGTAACTGAAAATTCATATGTATTTGGAAATGGTCCATTTAAGCAATAAACAAATCGTAATTGTATACAACTAATCCAAAGTACAGTTTTATTTAGCAGTTTTGTGTTGGGTGTGGGAGTGTTGTGATTTGCTACGCCTTTGAATGAATGTTAACTGGCATGAGAATCAATTTTTGTGTTTGGGAATTGTCCAGCTACTATGGGGACACACAGTGAAAGTTGTAGTAGACCATATCCACAGATTAAACTATTTCTGGAACAATTGAATCAGTTATGAGCCTTACGATTAAAAAATTAAACAGTACTTTACGTTTTATGCATATTTGGTAAAATATCCTATCCTGTATATAATAAAAGACCAGATGTATGTTTTTTTCGAAGCAGTCATGCATAGTAGAGGCTGTCCGAATGCACAGAATGCGCTGCTAGAGGGAGCTGTTGCCTTAGGTAATACGGTGGTCTAATTTACATAGCTTCACCTGTTGTCACCGATAGAGGGAGCTGTTGCCTTACGCATACAACATTAAGAGTTCAAGTTAATCTTCCAAGAGAACAAAATGTGTATGTCAACAATGATAACGTACAATTAGCTGCAGAAAAGGCCCAAGAGAGGGAAACCACTTTAACAGGATACTTCAAGTTGCATACACTAAGAAAATAAATACATAAAAAAAAATGGATAAACACATGTATTTGATTATGAACCATTTCTCGAAAAAAACATACTTTTAAATGTGCTTATGTATTATGTAATTGATTGTGATATTTTTTGGTATGTATTCTATCAATATTCTTGTATGTGTTAAACTTTATTTTACTTCAATTTACTTTAATTTGATTTCATGTCTACTTCGAATAATGCTGCACATGAATTGTATTACTCCGACATCCCTCAACATAATATATTTGAGTCCAAAACCTGTAAGTGGAGTCTAGGACAATGAGGAGCAGATACAATTGGCCGTATGTACTATGTTGAATTTTCAAGGGATTCTGAGATTTTGGTTAATTCTTAATCTAAAAGGAGCAAGATCCTTTGCAAATGTTATTTTTTTTTCTATTAAAATAAATTACATTAAAATACACCACAGAATATATTTACACTCTGAAAATGTCTTCCTTTAATCACATTAGCCGGTGTACATGTGCTTTTCCACTAGTACTTAATAAACAGTACTTTTCACAAACGTTTGGTAGATGAAAGTTTGGCCATACAGTTGTAAGAAAATGATTTGCTAAACTTTGACATGTTAAACTCACACTGTGCATGCATATTTGCCAGGTCTCGGACTACTCTTTTTTTAAGGTTAAACAGCACGAGTTACTGCATGAAGGCAACACACAACTGTACCTTACCTTTGCTTGAAAACGGGAATCACACAGACTCTGCACTGCCAATGCCCTGAACATCAGTTCCCAGTGGTGTGGTCTCTGGCATTCCCCAAGCATAGCAAGAATGAGGTACATATTAGGTATGCAGTATGATAAGTAACATGCCTAGGTCCTGCCTGGGCACTAGTGGGGATGAGACCAGGCCCACTATGTACATATGGGTAGGGCTGAGTGTGGGCCACTTAATGCACTCCGGTCTCTTCTCGCTGCCACTTCTGCTGAAGTTTCCTCTCCAATTTCTGCAAGATTCCATGTACCCCCTCATTTCGTTTGCATCCGTCGACATCCTATCCTTTCCACTTATGCGCCCAACCCCCAAGTGAATACCCCCACATGCAGCCCAAACCCCCCCCATAAAGCTCTCCTAACCACCATCACGGAGTGCCTGGAACTCTGTAGGAGTGCCCATGGAGGACTGAGTTGTGGATGGGTGCTGCGATGGGCTGTCGGGAGAGTATGCAAGTCAAGGAGACTTATGTGCCCAACTTGTCCGAATTTATTTCGTGGGACATAGATGCATTCTAGTGGCAGATGTGATGTGCGATGTTAGTTCAAGTAGTGGATGGTTGCAGATGTATGCAATTGGGTGGTTGTGCCCTGGGAGGGATGCAGCTATCTTCTATTGTGATGAGTGCAGTACATACCCATGAGTCATGGCTGATTTTATTTTTGGAGTACAGGAATCCTTTCTGTGTTTGATCAGTATTTTCTTGATGTCTCTTCAAGTGACTCGTCGATACCCCACCTACCTGGAAGGGGGTGAGAGTTCATCCAAGAGGTAGATTAAGTCAATCCTGATGCAGACGGGAAGAGCCAGGTCTTGAGTGCCTTCCGGTTGGCGAGGTGATCTATGCGGCAGATGCTAAAAAGGATACAGTTCCATATTGTGGGTGCTTAGACGGAGAAGGATGTCCCCCCCCCCCCCCATTCTGGTCGGTTTGGCGGGAGGGATGACCCGGAGGAGGGCTGTGCCTTCTGTTGGGTCTCTATGGTGTGAGCTTGTGTTGTGGATATGGGCCAGAGTTGTCCAGAGCATGGTGGGTGATGTACATAGCCCTGAAAGTGGACTGACGCCCGACTGGGAGCCAGTGCAGGACACAGAGGGCCGTTGTGAAGTGCCCCCTAGTTCATAGGGCAAGGAGGAGCCTCGCTGCAGCGTTTTGCAGCTGTTGGATTTTTCTAAGTTGAGATGCAGGGGTGCCCAGGTGTAGGGTGTTGGCATAGTCTAGGTGAGAGAAGATGGTCATATTTGCGGCGACTGTGAGGGTAAGGGGAAGATGCATTGGAGAATACGTAGATGTAGATAGCAGGATTTTGACAGAGTTGGTGTGATGTGAAAGTGTCAGTTCTGCATCCATGGTGCATTAAAGGTTTTTTATTTTGTTGCAGGTGGGGGAGGGTGGTGAGGGCCTAGGGGGGGGGACATCCAAGGGGTGGGTTGGGGGAAGAGGGCAGTTTTCTCACGGATTATTTTCTGGGGTTGAGAAGGAGCTAGTTAGCTGTCATCCAATGGTCAATTTCTTAGAGGCATGTGTTGAGGTCGGGGGTGGGGTTGGAGGGCTCTTTTGGGATCTTGAAGATGATTTGGGTGTCATCTGCGTAGTTGTAGCAAGACAGGCTGTGTGACCAGATAATAGCAGGGAGGGGGGCTCAGGTAGAGGTTAAAGAGCAGGGTTGAAAGAGAGGCACCCTGTGGTACTTGGTTGGTGACAGGGAACGGAGTCGAGGCGAAGGGGTGGTGGGTTATGTGTGTAATTTGGGATCTGTTTGAGAGGAAGGGGGCTGTACACTGCAATGCTGCATCCCAGATGCTGAGGGAGTGCAGTCTGACTCTGAGGGTGCAGTGGTCGGTGGTGTCAAAAGCTGCAGAGGGGTCTAGTAGGATTCATGCAGCACAACCTTCTGAGGCTGCTTTTTTGAGATCATCCCAGATGGAGACTAGGCACGACTCAGTTCCTCATATGGGTCTGAAGCCTGAATGGGTGGCTTCAAGGAGGATGTTCAGTGAGAAGCCATAGCTGTGTGTAGGCTGTTCAGTCAGTTAGTTTGGCTATGAACTGGTTATTCAAGATGGGTCTGTAGATGGCAGGTAGTAGGGGGTCCATGGAGAGTTTTTTTGAGCAGGGGTTTAATGTGGGATGCCTTAAACTGTTTGGAACGTGCCTGAAGTGAGGGATGTGTTAATGATCGTACTGGCAATGCTGCCATCACAGGTTGAGGAGAAGATATCTTTTGGAAGAGGTGGAGGGCAGGGATCTCCAAGAGATCCTGATGGACGACTGCTGGCTAGTACATGCGGGTGGGGTCAGTGAGTCTGGACGTTTTGTGCAAGGGACTGGGAGGGAGTGATGCTAATTTAGAGCCGATGGTGAGGTTTCTTTCCAAGGCTATGTTGTGGAAGTGGTCGGAGAAAGAGTGTCAGAGGGCTTGAATGTGGGGTAGAGAGGAGGAAGAGTAAAGAGAAGGTCCTTGAATTTTGAGATTATCTTGTGAAGGTACCTGCTTGTGTTGGGGTGGGGGGTGGGGGGCACTTTGGTGACTGTGTTCCAAAAAAAGTTTTTTTGGCCTTCCAAATTGCTGCCCTCTAGGCTTTGATCTGATAGGCATACAAAGTTATTTTATGTGGTGAAGGATCAGCCTGCCATCTGCGTTCCAGGATGTGGTTTTGGGTTTTGGGTTTTGAGTTTTGAGGGGTTTGAGGGATGGGGTGAACTATCTGGGGAAGGGGCCCTTGTCATTTGCAGGAGGATCTGATGGGGATGAGAGGGCTAAGAGCTTTGTAGAGCCATTGGTCAAAGTGACTGATGTAGAGCTGACCTGAAGTGTGTGGGAGGGGTAGGGAAGCAAGCAGGGAGACGGCCTTGTCCGGGATTACTTTGACCTTGTTCCATAGTGAGAAGCGGCAGCAGGGTCCTGGGTCAGTCGAGGGGGAGGGAGCGTCTGCTGTTGAGAGGGAGAAGAAAATGGCTGCATGGTCCGTCTAGATTAGTGGCTCAGGCGGGAACATGGAGATCAGTTCAGAAGAACTGATGATGGCCTGCAGAATGTGCGTGGGGTCAGGTGGAGGACTTCCAGGATGGGTTGTTGTAAAGACTGGAGGGGGGTGGGTCTGTACTCCTGCTCTCTATATGGTAGAGGAGAGGCACAGAGGACCCCAGCCAAGATTCTCTATTGTTGGTAGCAATGGATGAGCAATCGGGGCCTAGCTTCTCAGGAGGTGATGCAGGCTGGTTCTTAAGTACAGTGTAGACCCCAAGCACCAACAAAGGAATGTCCACACACTGTATTAGTTAAAACTCAGTCTTTATATAATTAAAGGTTCAAAGTCATATACACAATCACAATAACTCACTTTGTGCTCAGTAAATCTACAATGGCAAACATATACAGTTCTAAGTGGTACCACAATTATCAGATTTCATTAAAGTGCATCAACTGTACTCTGGTTAAATGTCACACAAATCACTTTATAAAGGTAACCAACAATAGACCTAGGAGGAAAGCAGTTGGTTAGAACAATTGTAAGATAAAGCTATCACAAGCCCAGTCCATGTATTGTTCTATGAGTCTTATTTCCTTCTAAAATGTTTCTACCACCCCAATGTACCTGGAATGTTCCTGGATCCTTCTTGAGCGGCTCCCTTTAAAGCAGGAGCCACGGATCGTCGAGATCCCTAGAAGAAAGTGAACTTGGCGTCGAGGCGGCAGCTTCAGTCCCAGCGGTGCTCGTCGAATATGATTCGAAGACGTCCTGCAAGGAAGAGGCGTGCGGGGCAACTCGATGTCGATAGTTCTGGACCACAAAGAGTTTGTGAAGAACTGTGGCCCAGCAAGGGCGTCGAGTCATCCGGCGTCTCTACGGTCCTTGGGTGGCGGGAAACCCACCGGCGGATGCACCTCGCTGCGTCGACGGCCTGGCCTTCTCTGTTAGGATAAGGCGGGCGGCGGTGCGGACGAGTGCGTCTGTGAATCAAAAGTCTTAGGCAAAGGAGCGTTGCGGCTCCGGTCGTCAATGGCACGGTATCAAGCGGTCACTGCTTCTGGGCAACACGGCTTACACGGGCTTCCAACGGTTATAGCAAACCTGCAAACCCTGTGCAGAGGAGGTCCCAAATATAGCCTGCACTCCAGTCGCCCATTTTGAAGTACCAGGAATATTCACACCGAAATATGTGACGTACGATGAGCAGATAAACAAGCAGAGAGCCACAGTAGGGCTCTGCCCAGTGCCTATCAGAATAGCAGTAATTATTGAAGTACCAATAACCAAACAACCATGGACAGTAAGATAACCATTGAGAAAACCCTACTAGCAAATTAAACAAAATGAAGATCGTTTAAGTAGTGTATAGGAAGAAACCAAAAGGTCCTTAATGGAAGATGAATGGTGACGTCATGAGGACCTGGACTAACGCACCCATAGAAGATATGACTATCCAAGGATGACGCAAAGAGACGAAATGCCATGCATAAAGATATTGAGAAACTGAAAGAAGAGAACATTGTTGTAGTACAAGGGAGCTTAAACTGAAAGCAGGATGAAGATATTCAACCAAGCTAACGCCTGTACATATGCTTGTAACCGCAAGAAAGCTAAGGAAACAGTGCGGCTTGCTATGCTAAGTAGAAGAATAGAGGGGCAAGCGCTGTTTGTACACAATCTACCTCAAAATTAAGCATGTTATATAAGTGCGAGTCCACTTTGCATGAAAAGCCGAGCCAACCCAGGTTATTATAGGCCAAACGCAAGAAGTTTCATATTTTAGCAACACGAGGAAAAAGGCTGAATCGAAACTAGGCAGAGGCAGCTTGTGCCGGGGAAACCAAGGTCATACCAATGGAAGCTATGAACAGAAGCTACTTTTAATTGAAGCTAAGAACAGAATATCCTGCCTCTGAAGGATCGAGATAAGAAGGCGAAGGCAGGTGGTGGGTGAAAGGAAAATCAAATACACAAATTGAAAGAAACGAGGCAAGATGCAGTTTCGATGCCAACCACAGTGAACAAATTGACACATAGCCCATAAAGTGATCATTAATTGAAGAAAGGCAGGGTGAATTGGGGGACACCCTGCACCTGGTTGACAGTTCTGCGTGCTGCTACGCAAAGTGGAAATATATGCATGGGGTTGATGCCAACCCAATCACAAAGGACCAATTAATCTAGGGTCCTATAGTTAGTATAACCAATGGGACGTCAAACATTATTTTTTTTTTTGAAGGAAGGACTTAGTTTCCCACCTGATAGTGTTTACCCAAACCCCTCACTCCGTTACCATATACAGATATAGCACCTATATTAAAGTTACCTTTTCCTAAACAATAGAATTGCATGATAACTTTTGAGTCTTACACGTCAGATTACGATGTGTTTTGAGCATAAAAATGATGTTTTGTATGAAGTTCGAGGGAGTTGAAGCGACGGCTATCACATCACTGTTGATTTCCATGTTTTCCCGGTTTTTGTACTTGTGCGGACTCCCCTTTGCCAAATCATTGAGTTGTCCTTATTGATTGGTGTGGAGTAATAAATCTGTACCCCCATCCATCCCAAGGTGCAGCTATCTTGTCTTAAAGTATTTTGGTGCAAACCCCGACTCTATGGGCCGGTCGGGGGTCTCCACAGTACACCTGGTCGACGACGGTGGACGGAATGTCCGGTGCTTGTCTTCGTTCTCCTTGGCGGTCCCAGTCTCCGGTCGCATTCCTGTCGAAGGTCTAACTTCCTGGGCGCTTCGGCGAAGGTTAGCGGTGCTCAATGGTCCCTCGGAGCATGGGAAGAGGCGCCTAACCAGGTCCCCTCTTGGATCAGTTTCGACGGCTTTTGGCTTTTTGGATTTTGGCAAAGGGAGACAGCAGTCAACCTTCTTCTGGCTCGGCTTCGAGATTCAGGTTCAATGTTAGTTTCAACTCCAGCTTCTGAACGATTTCTAGCAGTGAGAGGCCCCCAGATATACTAGTTGATCTCCCATTCATTCTGCTGGGTCACACTCGGGCAACCAATCTCTCAGAAGGGCATTCAGCAGTCAGTCAGCCAATCCGGCATACAGTCCATTCAGGTTACTCTCCTCCCTCTCAGACACACTCAACAAGGAATGTGTATTGGGACAAGTACCCAGCCATCCAACACTACACACTGCATTCATACATGTTTCGGGCAGTCATTGTGTCAAACACCAGATACCAGACATCCAAAACAAGAAGACGATATTGGTCACACACTCCATTCACCCAGGTCCCACCCTCAGGGGACACCCACAACATACAGTCAATGGGAAAGCTCCAGCCAGTCTGGCCTTGACTTCACAACAACACCATTTATAGAACTTTCACCCAGCCAACAGCCAGTCGGGGAATGGACAGAGTTGGGGCTTCACAGGACTTTGGAAAAACAAGGTAACAGGCAATAGAAATCAAGAGGCCACAGGGGCCATCTTGTTTCCTATCAGGAATCAACTGATTCCAATGACAAGGCCTGGGTATCCCAAATGGAGGATACTCTGAGCACCTGTCGATTTCTGCATGGAGCTGCTCTGTGCCCATACCCAGCTCCTGCCCAAAAACATACACTAGGGGCAGAGGGTTGTACCCTCACCCATGGGTGCCCTAAGGGTATCCCATGGGTCTGTACACCAAACCAAAAATAGGAAGCACTGCACTGCCAGGAGTCCCACATGGGCTCCTGGCCAGAAAACAATACAGAACACAAATGAAAAAGGACTACAGGACAAGGACAGGGAGGCCCTGTCCCTCAATGCGTTTTCAGCATCAGTTGTGTCATGGGTTTATGTGGGACGTCGAACCATATTTTGAAATCCCCTACCACAGTGAGGGAGGGGTGAGTAACCAGGATGGCCGCTAAGGAGTCACTGAGGTACTCAGCAAAATTTCTGTTGTAGCCGGGGGGGTCTGTATATGAGTAAGAAGCTGTGAGTAAGTGTGGGGGTGATGAGAACATTTTACTCAGAGGGATTTGAAGTTGCAGGCTTTTTCCTCGGAGTGTGAAATGGAGAGGCAGGATTTGTAGAGGATGGCAAGTCCACCTGCCCTGCTGGTTCTGCTGTGCACAATAAGGGTGTATCCCGGAGGGAAGGATTTGTGTGCAATCGTCTGGAAATCCTGGGAGAACCAGATTTTTGTGATGAAAAGGATGTCCAGGCCTTCAGAGGATAATACGCTGTATATGTTGTAGAGGTTTCTAGTGACAGATCTGGCATTCATGTTGGCATCGGACTAAGATTAGCGTTTGCTGTGAAATAGGAGGGCTATGGCGGGGGACTATTGTGACGGTGGTGGCTACCCACAGGTAGGAGGAGAAAAAGTGGAGTGGGTGAGAGGGTGTGTGAAGGTTGGAGCTGAGGTCCCCTCGGGGGAGTCCAGTGGGTGGTGGCGGAGTGTAGTGGAGGAGTGTTTGAGGGGGAAGTCTGAAGTACAGTGTGGTAGTTGTTTCGATGAGAGGGATTGATCGGGGTGTGCCTAATGTCTCTGTTCCGGGGAGTGGGGAGGGAGCTTGATTGTAATGTTTGTGTGAGTGAGAAGAGAGCTTATGAGGTTGGGGGTCCTGCGGGGGTTGGTGGGTGTGGTGGTTAATGGTGCACGGGGTGCGAGTGGGTAGCATGATGGAATCCCTAGTCTGTGGCGTGGATGGGTTCGGGGTAGAGTGGAGGGTTGGTGTGCAGGACAGCGACTGGGGAAGTCACGCCGGATTGATGTTGTACGGGAGAGGTCATGTGGGTGTATGGTCGGATACGGGATCATGGGGCAGACTTGTGGGGGGTGTCTGGTGTCAGTACCAGAGTGTTGTAGGATAGGCTGAAGAGGGATTTCACTGTGATGAGTGACATGGGGGAGGCCGCAAGGGTGTATGCGAGAGGGGATGTTCTGGGTCTGGAGGAGAGCTGGGGTGATATGTGCAGTCAGGAAAGGACCCGGGTAGTGCAGTGTCGGTTTTAGAGGATTCTTGGGTACCCCTGGTGTAGGTGTGGGTGAGGGTTGGCAGGGCAGCGGATAGAGGAATGACTGCTAGGATAGCCCGGGCAGCAATTAGGGATGCAAAGGGTGGGACATGGCTGAGTGGATGAGTGGCGGGTGCAGGTGGTCAAGGAGAGTCTGGACGGAGGTCTGTGTATATGAGGCGGCCAGGTTGGTTTGGGGCGTGGGGGAGAGGGGTGTGGTTTTTTTCCCAGGGGGCCAGGATGAGGAGAGAGAGGATGTGATTAGGGGTGGGGTCTAGATGATGAGGTTGGAGAGGTTTCTGGTGCACCAGAGTGCCCCTCCAACTTTGGTGCTGCTTGGTATGGCAGGGACCAGCCGCCTCAGCCCTAGGACAGAGAGGTGTGCGAGAGAGCCACGAGTGGCTGTAATCAAGTCGGCATCCGCTCTAGCTGTGAGAGTGGTGGAGGATCTTGTGTGGTAAACTGTATGCAGGTTTGGAGGCGGAGGAGGGCAACAGGGGTGATGTGAGTAGAGAAGCAGTGCTTAATTCCTGTGGAGAAAAAAAGGCGCTATCCTGTGGAGAGAGATGCAACATGTGGGCACCAAACAGTAGCTTGATTTAAAATTACAGACCTACTGCAGTAAATAGTAGCTAGATTCAAGTTACAGCCCCACAGTATTATATTTGTGGAAACGGATGCAGCGTAGTGCACAGAGCAGTAGCTAGAATCGAAATTACAGACCTACAGCACTAGACATCTGGATTCAAAACTACAGACATACATACAGTACAATCCCTGTGGGAAATGTTGCGGGTAGTGGCAGTAATCAGTAGCTAAGTCCAGAATTACAGGCCATACAGTACTAGGCAGTGGCTAGATTGAAAATTATAGGCCTACAATACTAGCTGTGGCAAAGGTTCAGAAAAAAAAATAATCTAAAAACTATTTATGGTATTCTGGATCACTAAGGAATGTGAAGAAAGACTACTGTAAAAAGGAAAATATTGATTTGGCTGAAGTCCAGAGATTCTAATGATGATCAGGTAGCTAAAGAAGCACTGAACCTATAAGAAAAAAGGAATTATTTTAGCAGAATCTGTTTTTGAAAATCAAGATTGCTCATGCTAATAACAAACCGAAAGAACTTTTTACTGTGATAAAGAATCTAGTCACCCCAGCTTGTATCTCTTCTAGCCTGCCTTCGTCGTCCAATTTTGCAAATTAATTAAATTAATTTTTTATGAATAAAGTCCACTTTATTCAGCAGAACATTGATTATCCGCTCAGTAATTCGGAATTGTCTCTGTGAGATACTGATGCAGCTACCTTTCGCTTACCTACTTCGCTCTCATTCACGTTTAATATGGTCTCTTTAGCGGAAATTGAGGCTTTAATCTTAAAATGAAAACCTACCAACCACAAATATGATCCAATCTGAGATTTCAAAGGAGCATCCTTATTTAAGTGTTTTTATTATTACTTTTGTCAATGCTTCGCTGGCCCAGGGCTGTGTGCCCTCTGATCTTAAAAAAATAAATCTTATTCAACCCCCCTTCTTAAAAAATATTTTTTTTAAAAACGTCACTGGATCATAACCTACTCTCCAACTAGCAACCTATTGCAGGCCTAAGTTGTGACGCTAAGAGTCTTGAGAAAGTAGTGACGGTGCAACTCCAGAATTTTCTGTAATCCTAGAATTACCAATCTGGCTTCAGGCCTGGTCATGGCACCGAAACTACCCTTGTGGCAGTCTGGGATGAGGTCCTCATGGCTGCCGAAGAGGTGATATGAGAATGCTAGTCATGTTTGATTTATCAGCGCCATTTGATACGGTAGACTAAAATATCCTCACCTCCAGACTGACCAAGGTGGCTCTGGTATCTGAGAAATCCCTGGAATGGTTTTCCTCTTTTTTTTTCCAATCTGACTCCACAAGATGAAATAGGAACCCATTATTCTGACCTTCTACCTGTTCTTTGTGTAGTGCCACAAGGGTCCTCCCTAACTCCAGTCTTGTTCAAAATCTACATTCAGCCACTGATAAATATTTTCTCAGAGTTTAACCTGAGCTATCATTCCTATGTCAATGATGTGCAAATCTTAGTTGGGCTTAAGTCTCCCTCTGAATCAATCAACCAGTTGTTGGATTGTGCTAAAAAAGTTGGATGCTCAAACAGATTGCAACTTAATCCGTCCAAGACTGAGGTCATTGTGTTTCGTCCAAAAAATCTGTTTACTTATATTTTTTCTGTGTCCTGCCCAGCTATTTTTTTAAGTTCCAACCATGTTTTCCGCTAAAATTAAAAATCTAGGCTGTATCTGGCAGACAAACCTAAGCTGCAACTTGCATGTCAGTGAATTTGTCAAAACAACGTATTAACAACTTAAACATTTAAAACCTGTTCTGCCTCTGATTGCAGAATCAAACCGACCTGGTGTTGTTGAACCCTGATGAATTCCAGATTGAGCTATTGTAATGCACTGTTTTTGAGCACTGCATCCAACCAGATAAAATACCTCCCAGGTAGTGCAACACGCGTCAGTTCAACTCCTCTACAGTCTTCCTAGGGTTGCCCTGATCTCACTTTAGTAGAAATCTTCACTGGCTCCCAGGTCTGCAAAGAATTATTTTTTAAATCCTCAGTTTGATCTGGAAGTGAATTCATGGCAATGCTCCCTTGCCTCATAAATCGCTCTGAATTGCCCTTCTCGCTCACTTCGGTCTACCTGTCGGTATCTTCGACTGTTCCATCTTCCTGCTTCATGCACCGTGGAGATGGAAGTTTTTCTATCGGTGGTCTATGTGCATGGAATTCTCTGCCTGCTGAACTCTGGGAAATTGCATTCTGTCCTTGTTTAGGAAAAAGTTGAAGACTATTTGTTTCAATAACTAATTTGTCCTTAACTGACTGTTTTGCTTCAATTTTATTTTGTGCTTGCTTTAAACCACCTGTGCCTGGATGCAGTCTCCGTTTGGTTCCTTAGGGATATGGGCACTACAAATCACAAAATCAAATCAGTAGATGCAGGGTAGTGGCATAAAGCAGTTGGATTCGGAATTACAGGCCTATGGTACTATCCTTGTGGAAAAAGATGCAGGTGGCCCAAAAACAGCCACTGGACTCAAAATGACAGACCTACAGTACTATCCCTGTGAAAAAGAACATGCACGGAAGTGGCATAAAACAGTAGCTAGAATCAACATTTCAGGCCTACTGAACTATCCATGTGGAAAAAGATGCAGGGCAGTGGCACAAAACAGCAACTAGATTCAACATTACAGACCTACTGCAGTACTAGTGGTCCAAAAATAGTTATCCCTTACCTGAGCTTTGCAGCAGACAGTGGTAGAGACCTGGCTGGGGCATACAGGCAAACTGGTGATGGAGATGCCCATGGAGGTGTTTACTTTGCCAGACACCTTAGCTGGCTACCTGGGCAAGGCTGCCGTGGGATGCGCAGTCGAGGGGCACGTCCTAGCCAAGCAGCCAGTCTGGGCTGAGGTGGGCATGCATGAGGGAGGTGCGGGGGCAGGCAGATAATGGAGGAATCCATGACCCAGAAAGAGCTCGAAAGCTTGTGAAAGATTAAAAAAAATGCAACGAGTAGCTGTGGGAGCCTGAGGCGGTGGGGGAGGGGGTTGCAGGCCTTACCAGGGCCTGGACTGCTCCTCTCCTATGCTTGAATTCAACCAAGTAGGCCATTACGCAGACATACAGAGTTTAGTAGGAAACTTTTCAGCAGGGCAGCACTCCAGAATCCTGAATGGGAGATTAATCACTTAACTAATCAGCAAGTGGACATTTTTGCCAGCTCTTCCAACACAAGCTATCAGCAGCACACCTCTGCGGGTGTCGATCAGAGGGGGCGGGGACTGCTTTGAGCTAAACCCCTGACCACCTTTCCTCCCCTCCCAGTAGTCCAGGTGCTCAGGTAGTCCAGAAAATGTCATTCTGATAGTACCTGATCAACTAGGTTGTCAACTACTGACGTGTCTATACATTCAAATTACCCTCGATCACATAACTTGGCTGCATAGTACTGTGATTCAGGGTCTTTCTCCTGCTCCAATCTAGTGCGTCAAGCATCATTTGAAAGGGCTAATATGTTTTTACTCAAGTTAGATTAGCCCATGGTGTTGGGCATCAATGTAGTGCTTGCAGTCTGTTCTCATAAACCCTTTCAGCCAAAGGCTTTTAAGGATATGCATCTTGTATTGTACAACCACATCCATAGCAAGGCTTAAAATGAGCAGTGTCGCATAGCAATTTGCTATGCAATTCTGTAGGTTTGCTAGTCAAATGAACACTTGTGGAGCAAAGTTAGCTATTTAAGTTTCCCTCTTCAATGAAAACAAAGCTTGTCCCTGTATTCCTCTCTTGCAGTCAGTGCTCTCTTCACCCTCTTTTCTCTGTTCACTTCAGTGCTAATGGAGGGAACTTGCAGCAGTAATCCTCTCCTCCACTCAAGTGCAAAAGGCATGTAGGAGTGCTAGGCAACAATAGAAGAAATCGGGATGATGCTTTTATTAAGCTTTTTATATCCTGTCTTGCATAGACAAGTATGTCAACTTTATATCTTTTAAAAAGACAGTCATGCAATTCCGTTCCTAAAATGTAAGTTGTTAAATAATACATAATGACAGTATTGAAACTCTCCATGCTTTACAGTAAAGTTTATGGTAGTGTATCTGAATTTCATAGTATCAACTACATTTCATTTTGTTGAGCAAGATCCATCATGTTGACTAGTGAACTTTTGAAAATGTACATTATCACATGATCAAATGCTTTTGATGGCAAACCCAGTTCTGTAACCTGCCGGTTGCATACATCTTGTAACTGGTGCTCAACCTATACTCCTTGACATTCTATATTATCAACCTGTTGCTTCACACCAGGTACCCTGAAAGTGAGCTGACCACAAACTACATTATTCCACCTACTTTGGACAGTTCTCCGCCTGCTACGCAATCCACTCTTCTAAGTCTTTCTTTCCTCTTTCATAATAAATACACAAAGCAAACTACATGCTTACGCAAAGTAGTGATCAATAGTTCCATCCAATCTGTACAACCACAGATCTACTGCAATACCAAACACCGTAGTTAGTCTCTAGAGCTTGCTTTGCTTCATGATTGAATTATATATTACCACCTGCAGGAGACAGCTTGCCAAACTTCTTTTCAGAGCCTTTTTATCATATCTATTTATGTGTCCATTCATGTAGTTAACCTTTTACATTTTACAGACACTCAGCTATGATTAGCAAAGTCGTTTTGCCCATTAAAACAGTCAAGTAGAGTTTATGAAGGGCGAGTAGCATTCAAAAGAGAGGTTTGAAACTTTTATTTAACATCTACTTTGTTTGCAGTAAATGTCAAATACGTTTCACTGTGCATGACTGGCCTCTGGGTGGCAGCAGTGTGCCAAATATAAAGTGTTTTTGTAGTGACATGCACCATTTTACAAAAATCGCATTTTAAATTAGTTGTCCTCTGTTGCTATGGGTCGAATGTAGAATTAGCAGGGCTTGAATCCTCACAAATGTCTCATTTCAGCAGTATGCAAAACTGCTGTATTGTTGCTCATTTCATGTCTTGGGTACAAATAACTTCTGGTGACATTAACAATATTGCTAATCAAATGGGCCTGTTTGCTAATCAAAAACATTGTAATTAGCAAACTCTGCTAATCAATTTTTGAAAACTAATTTATGCCTTGTATAATAGTACAAAAAGAACGTAGAGTAAACTCGAGTCGTGTTCCCGATGCAGCATGCAAGCGCGTGGAAAAAGAACTGGAGCATGGCACGTAGTGATGTGCTATATATACACACAACACCTGAAGTCCCATCCGGAGCAGACAATCAAGAGCCAGACAAGACGGATCGACAATCGACAGTCGAGTCCAAGTCACTACGCCCCGTCGAAATGTTTCCTAACAGCAGAGCTGGATGATGGATATCTATCATAAGGAGGAATCTGCGGGAGAAAAGCAATCCATTGAAATGCTATGTTATGACTCCGCCCATGACCTAGCCCCATTCATTACAGCCTTCATTAACTCTTCCTTTGAAACAGGTATTGTCCCGGACAACCTTAAAGACGCCTGGGTGATCCCGCTACTAAAAAAACCTTCCCTTGACCCAAGCATACCTACGAATTTCCGACCTATTACTACAGTACCATTCCTGCTGAAGATACTGGACCGTGCAGCTTACCTGCAGATCCAAAACTACCATGAATCAAACGATCTGCTAGGTCTACGACAATCCGGATTTCGGCCCAGACACGGGACCGAAACGGCTCTATTAGACCTAAAAACCCAGATCGAAGTCCTGAAGGACAAGGGCAAATTAGCAATGCTATTACTCCTCGACCTTTCCGCCGCATTTGATTTGGTTAACCACCAGATCCTTTGCAGGCACCTCCACTCTGCTGCCAACTTCTCTCCCTCCGCAGCGGCCTGGATCACATCCTTCCTGAGCAACAGATCTATGAGGGTCTTTGCACCCTCTGCTGCCGCAGCTCCCTCCCCTATTCATTGCGGTGTTCCTCAGGGCTCTTGCGTGTCTCCTACCCTTTACAATATCTTTACGAAACCACTCTTCGATGTGCTCGATTATCTGGGTGTCTCCTACACCAACTATGCGGACGACACCCAGATACTCATTCCCATCTCGGGTGATTATCTTGCTGACACCAAGGCCCTCAATGACGTCTACTTGGTCATCCAAGCCTGGATGGCCCAGCACCAGCTATGTCTGAACGACGATAAGACGGAGCTACTTATTCTGGGTACTTCACAACGCCTGAGCAAACTGGAGACATCCTATCAGTCATTCATCATAGACGGCAACTCCATACAAGTCTCGAAAGACACCAAAACACTAGGCTTTTACCTGGATTCCACCTTTTCCTTGTCAAGACAAACTAATGCAGTCAGATCCACCTCCGCCTACACGTGCAAACTCATTTCAGCCTGCAGACCTTTCCTCACCACCCACAATAGCGTCACACTAGCGAGAACACTTATCATGGCAAAAATAGATTACTGCAGTGTCCTATATCTAGGCACCAGCCAAGAAAACCTGTCCAAACTCCAAACCACCCAGAACAATGCAATTCGAGCGACTCTGAACATCCCTCGTAACCACCACATCTCAGACGCCAGAGCTAGCCTTAAGTGGTTACCCGTGAAGCAGAGAATTTCCCTAAAAACGCTTGCCCTCACGCACAAATGCCTAGCCAACAAGGCTCCGATCTATCTCTGCAGTCGGCTTTCGCGCCACGCCACTGCCCGACCACTAAGAATTGCCCAGACTCACTGCCTTACTATCCCTAGGTTTAAGCTCCAAAAAGCGGGAGGCACTAGCTTCCCTGTCCTAGCCTCCAAACTTTGGAACACCCTCCCTGCTGCCATCAGAGCCGAAGACTCCTTCAACGCCTTCAAGAATAAAACCAAATCTTGGCTCTTTGACCAGCAATAGCTGTGTCAGACATCGGTCCTACTTACCCAACACGCCTGTTCCCCTGCACGATTTCCGGTCTGCTACCTTTCCCAACTACCTCAGGGATACTTCCTCTGCAGAGCCTAGGGACACTGTACCATGTGTAAGATATGTAATTATTAAGTTTGTTTATTATGCTGTATTGTTATACTTTTTTGTAATTTATCTCCCTGTATGTTCTTTTCTTGCAACCCTGCACAAATTGCACCCTGATGCCCCCGGGCCTGATGGTCTGCGCGTTATAAATAAACAAATACACATACAATACAAATATGTACTAACTCCAAGCTCCCAAGAACTAGTGCCTGCTTTCTGTACGATACGCGACAACCAAAAGCTAAAGATAGCTCCGGGCCATCAAGTCCATATTTTCATCCCTGACGATGGTCTAGAGGCAGTCTATACTTTCAGTTAGAGTTGGCATGGTCGACCCTGCCATGAATTCATTCACATTTTTTTGATTGCTGTGCAACAACATTTAGACCATTCAATTAAACCAATTTACCTGAAAATGCTTCAGAAAAGTGAATCTTATTCCTTCTCAAAACACAATTTAAAGAAATAAAATTCTTAAATTGAAAACTGAACGATTTAGATTGTGCAAGTGCATAAAGTTATTATAACCCTAGCATCTAACACACACTCAAGCAAGACTTCCAGGCAGATGGTAAATAAATCACGTGTATATATAATATGAGTAGGCAGCCCAAAGCTATTAAATGAGTCGTGTGCAGTATCCAAGACAAAGGCGTGTGCTACTAATGTTCAACTATTGTACACCATGTACCAATACAGTGTCTCTGGTGTGATGTTTCACCATGCTATAGAAACACGTTTTCATTACTGAAACAATCTTATTTTCGAATGGGGTTTGTTTAATTGGAGACGCGAAGAGAATTGCAACATGGCCTTGTTTCTACTCACACACTGCTCAGAGGTTTCGGTTGTTAGCAAAAATATTCACAGATGGACTAGCCTTTCTTTGGACGATGGAGAACAAATCGGGAACACACAAGCTGCGGAAAATTCAGTGCACTGGAGAAAATGTAAGAAAACAAACTCAACAAGGCAAACGTTCTATACACATGGAAGCTGGCAAAAGAGCTGCATTCGAAATGCATGCACACCGATTGTCAACAGTTAAGAATTGCAGTTGGAACACGTAGATTGAAGGGGGGAAAAAAACTAGAAAAATAAAAAATATACAGGTTCTACAAAAGTGGTCAAGTGTTACGAATGACTGTTTACTTCCTCCGACTCGTTCTGCTATCCAACTGGGTTGCAGGATCAATGCAACATGATCCTCAAATATATACAAGCAACATATATGTGCGAAAGTGCCTCAAACAAGCCGTTCTGTCGCCCCTTCTCGCGGCTCTTCGATTCAGATAGAACCCATGGCCAAAACACTGCTCTCCCGAGTTAGTGCAAAGGTAAAATACTTGTGCTTGTAAGACCATGCTTCCCAAAGAAATAAATACAGTATGGACGTCCTTATATTCCCAACAGTTTACTGTCGAGAAAAGCTAAAACGAACCACATCTTCAATTGCATCCCATTCAGTTTAGATTGTAAAGCAAGGAGCAAAAACCACCACGCCCCTTTGAAACAAGTCATGTTTTTGTGCGCCAATATTAATTTTTCATAATCTTTAGATGAGCATCAGCGAATACACACGAGAGCACAGATATATTACACAGTTCAAGAGTAAAGTAAATAATAAAAAAGTAATGTAAATAAAACGGTCACACTTGTGTAAACGAAAGGCGTAATAAACTGCCTGTAAAGCAACGCCAGTCAATGTCATACAGTGTAAATGTAAAATCCCTCGTGTAAAACGTGGGAGGAACATCCAATCGAAAGAACGTTACAGTTGGTAAGTAACTTGTTCTTCGAATGGATTGTGTCCTCCCACGCATTCCTCATCTTAGATCTTAGATATATCCTTACCTTCAGCTTTGCTGCTTCGGAAGAGGCAAAGCTGAAGGTAAGGATTTATCTAAGGTGAGGAATACGTGGGAGGAACATCCAATCGAAAGAACGTTACAGTTGGTAAGTAACTTGTTCTTCTCTGCTATGTTAAGTGGACCCTTGGTTTGCCAGACCTTCATGACAACCTAGTTTGTTGATTCCTGGACCAGGTTTTGGGAGATGGCTTTTATGCTTGCTTTCAAAATTGTATGCATTCTGGGCCTATGAATTCTTTTTTTTTTTCTTTTTTTTAAATGGAGCTGATGCAGGAACATATGCCACCTGTCCCTCAGCCTGTTCCTACCTCAATGACTGAACCGTTTGGTTCCCCTGAATTTCATTGACAAAGGAAGCAAGAGATGCTTTGAACAAAGTTTTTGTATGTCTACAGAGGAAATTGGACCCAGTTTTGATTAAACTGTAGATTCTTAAAATCCTACGCGGAACACAACTAAAACTTTGCAATCTGTTTAATAGAAATTGTATTATCTACTCTTGTGACGATTTTCTTCTATATTTTTCTTTCCTCATCTGACCGTCCCCTTCTCTCCCCTCCAAATACTTTCTTTCCTGCGTTGTGATCTTCAGCTTTTCAACATCTCTACCTTTCAGGCCTCCCTTACTCTCTCCCCCTCTCTCCAGTCCTTTTCAATCCACACTGCTGATTCTGCATATACTGCCTTGCATTCTTCACTTATCTCCACTTTAAGTTTAAGACCCTGCTTGCCCCTTTATCCCTGCCTGCAAACCTCTTCAACCATGGCTCACTCCTTCTCTCCTGTCGTTTTCGTTCTTCCCTCTGGAAAATGGAGTCCCGTCAGAGAGACTTTCTGGCCTTGACTCACTGTCCTCTCTCCACTCTTCCTAGGACTCCCTTCTTGTGCATATCCTACTGCCTCTCCTACTGAGCATATTCCTTCTACACTCAGTCCTTGCATCTTTCCTCAAAATCTCCATTATCTGACCACTCATTTTGATCTGTCTTCCCTTCCACATTTAACCATGCTATTATTCTCCCTGAAGAAACCTTCTTTGAGCCCCCCTCTCTCTCTCATCTAATTTCCATCCTATCTCTCTTCCACACTTTCTATCTGAACTCTTGGAATGTACCGTTTACGCCCACGTATCTTCCTTCCTACATCTTCACTCTTCTTCCACCACTTGTCTAGCTTTCGACCTGCACATTCCACTGAAACTTCTCTCCTATAGGTTTCAAACTCCCTTCTTTCTGCATGACAATGAGCTTTCCTCTATACTAATTCTTCTCGATCTCTCAGCTGCCTTTGACATGGTTAGCCTCCTTACCCTTCTTGCTACTCTTTGTTCAATTGGTATTTCTGGATCCATTTTCACTTGTTTTAAATCCCATCTCTCTTGTTGCTCTTATTATGTTGTCTGGGCTGGCAATCTTCCTTCCTCTCTCACCCCCTTCTTTATGGTGTCTCCCAAGGGTCTGTTCTTGGCCATCTCGTTTTCTCCATACTATTCCTCTTTTCTCTTATTTCATCCTTCAACCTATCTTGTCTCTTCTACGCTGATGGCTCTGAAATCCTTTCCTTTTCTCATTTCTCTGAAGCCCTTCACTCCTGCATTTCTTCCTGTCTCTTAGCCATCCAATCCTGGATGTCTGCCCACTTTCTTCATCTTAACCCTTCTAAAATGTAGGATCTTTTCATCCGCCTTTTTTTCCCCCCTCCCTCCACCTCTTCTTTTTTTTCGGGTTGACTACTTGCCTGCCCTCCTTATTGGTCTCCCTGCATCTCATCCCCTTACCGCTACAATTCTGTTATTCGCCTTCTCCCCCCTCGTGCGTCGATCTCCTCAGCCTCCTTTCTGACGTTTTGAGCACGGATTCTCTACCATTTTCTGTTCATAGTTTTCAAATGTCTTTGTGGTCCCGTTAGTCATTGGCTCCTCTGAAACCTATCCGATCTTCGTACCAGGGTTAAGGCCCACCTTCTGTCCTTTCTGACTCTTAAATGCCGATCTGCATTGCATTCCATTACTGCTTTACTGTTTATACCGCCTTTTGTCATTTTATGTTAAAGTACTGAAGCAAAAGCTCTATAAAAATCTCAATACATGCAAATACAATTTAGTTGGATGCAGATATATATGGGATAAAGTTACCCCTACTGCATGTCATAAGATTGTACTAAGTCAGTGCGGAGCTTGTGACCAAATAGAGGAATGAGGCCAAAGATCCTTTGTAAGCTTACGTAACTCAGAGGAAACTTACAAGATCCATTTTTACTTTTGGCTATTGGATAGCACTTTAGCACCACCTATAAACCGAAACTATCGCATTAGAGTACAACTAGGGACAAATGGCATATGAGGGATACAAAGCTTGTAGGTGTTTGGTTATTTACCCACCCATTGACTGCCCATGGCCATGTTAATCTCTATTACCATTCCCACCCACTTCCTGCCCTTCCCAAAACACAGCATCCTAGGATCTTTTTGGGCTAGGTTTTTCAAGCCTTATGATCAAGCTTTGACTTCTAAGTGTTAATAGTTAATGACTGAATTGGAGCTGTAAAGGCACTACTGGTGTAATAAACATTTCTTAACTAGGTCTGCCTTCAGCCACTCTACAGGCACTATGCGTGTCCTTCACTGAACTCCTGTTAAAAACCAGCATTGGCAAAGTAATGTGTGAATTTGTGTGCATTACTTTTGTGTAAGTATTAGGAATTTGTCAGGCAACTGATCTTATATGCCCAAGTAGTCTTGCTATTTTGCAGCTTCTACATCAATGGTAAGTTATTACCATACAGCAGTGCCTGGCAAATGCCTTTCCATGCCTACACAAAAGCCAAAACTGTTGGCAAAGGCCAATGCTTGTTATGTATGGAAGGTGGTATTTTTTTTTCTTCATACATGGCCACATGCTGCCCTCCGTCCCTTTTTAGATTGTTAATCAAGAGGGAGGCCAGGTATTGGCGATATTACAGTTGTTGGAACGTGTAATCCAAGTAGAATCTGTTTGGCTAAACACTTCTAATATGCGGCTGATGTGTTGCAGAAAAACAGATTAAGCAGTTTTTCAAAATGTATCTGAAATATATTGTGTTTTAAATTAAGTCTTTACATATAGGTAGATCCTTGCTCTCATGTGTTCACAAAACAAACATATTACAATTGGCAGCAGTTCCTTGTCCATTAAAGGCTGTAAAGCGTCACAGCCATGCCAAGCTTTTCAGATTTCTTTTCTTCTAAAATAGCAGCTGTGAGTGCTGCAGGGACATCTGCATCTGGGATTATGCTTTTTACTGGCTCTAGCAGCAAGCGCATCACGATTTAACTGGAATAACGCGTTACAGAATTTCCTAATTGCACGTCGGTGGTGATGTCACAACTAGTCTGTAATAAGAACATTATTTACAGGCTGTTATTGCAGGCTGCCAGGTATTCTACTGCTATTGCAGCAGGCTGACATGTATTCTAGAAATCTACCAGACTTCCTAAGCATTAGTAAAGCGTGAAGGAAGAATATTCCTGCTTCAAAATCGTTTTGAACTAATCACCGCCAAACAAGTTTCTTGTTGTGTTTTTTTTTTTTTTAATGCTGTATAATCCCAAATTAACTTTAGTGCTTTCCCTTTCGTTACATTTTATATTGGGTAAGACATCTCGACTCGACATAATTGGACATTTTGCTGCCTCTCTCCCTGAGAGTGACTGTCGTTTCCCTAGTTCCATTTTTTTCTGAGAGTACATTTTGTTTTAATCCGGTACGTCCCCCAAAATTCCAATTCATAATCTTTTGTATCCTTGTGTCAATATGCACGATCACTGTTTTCACGAAAGTGCTGCATAGCCATTAACACGCACACTTACCTGTAAGGTCTATAACCCCTTTCTTTGAGACCGATTTGATTAGCTTCAGGCGTTTTTTTGGGAATGCTATAAATAATTATTGGGAACGGACTAGGATGAAGCTTTAGCTCCCGTCGCCCCATTACAATCCTATTCAGTAGTCACCAAGGCAAATGCCAACCCCTTGTCTGACACAGCTTTGCAAACAATAAAACTGTGGCTTGGCATTCTCAAACTCTGCTTTAAAGACACTGCGCAGCCGTTTCTTTTTATCAATGGATACTTAGTTGCCCTTCTGCTTGCTATCGTTTTTGTTGATGGCTCGAGTTTGGCCAGTGAGTGGCTGAGCAGGGTTGCTTGTGATGTTGCCATCTTGCCTCCTGGTCGGTTTCAATCCTAGGCGGTGGTCCTTTTATCAAATGTAATTGTATTGCTGTATGCACCAGGAAATCGAGTCTTTGCACGACAAGTTTCTTATGTTGCTTAGAGACCGCATCCACCGTCTGCAGTTGTGATGCTTGGAACAGAAGTACTTTTTAAACGGCTTTCTTTCCAGTTCAATGCCTGAGTAGAGATTGTTTGACTAACCTGGTTTTTACTTATTTGTGCTGCACGCAGCCTCACTGCTAACATTAGACTGGATTTTTACATGTAGGCCTATGTCATGTTATGGCTGTGTTCCTCTGCGTTGGAAATGCCCACCTGTTCGCCATTATCCTACCTGCCACTTTTTGTTTTTTAAGTTGGCATTTTTGCGGTTTACTGTGTCAACTTTAAATGTTGACAACCTCATGGGGGGGTCCTCTTATGTGTGCTCCATCCAGGTGGTTGTTCTGCAATGGAATCTTTTTACATCACCCTTTATAATCTTGGCATGTGTGTGAGATTATTGGTTTACGTGGAAAAGTGCGCAATTTGGTGCTCCGCCTACCCTGGGAAATCCGCGTACTCCCATTTATTGCCCGTTCATGTTTTCACAAAGTGCACGCATGTGTTAGGGAAGACCCCAACCTCTGCAGCCGTGCACACTCGGTTGTGATGTTTCAAGGTGACATTGGGCAAGAGGAAGTCTCACATCGAAGCAATAGTCCCCCAGAATCGCTTCCATTAAATGTTTATCCAGCTGGTCTTCCTGCCATGTTGGTCAGTATGTCACACTAGTGTGACGTGACAAGAGTTCTGCCTCTCCTTTTGTTGCCTGTGCGTGTGTTTCTTACTTTCAGATGCTTCCAAATCTGTTTTGGGAATAGTGCTGCCAATTCTAGAGGCAACTCCCATCAAAACCAGTCTGAAAGGTCTCGAGAAAAGTAAGATCATTAACCTAAATCTATTCATAGGAGATATAAAGAAATGGCATCATAAAACCTACCTTCGACACAAGGGGATCACTAACATAACAAGTCTAGTTTGGATTGCTTCAATGCAGAAACTAGGACAGCATGTTTTAAAATGCTGTTAACTCCAACCCTGATGTTGGTTTGTGGATAGTACGGCTTTTTTTCGACTTCGAAGTGTGCACTTTAATCGGGCTTCCATCTTCAATAATGTTAGCCTGAGTGGGAAGAGGTTAGTTGCAGGTAATTACGATCTTCCATTAGATTGGTGCTACATTCAAACGCCACATAGAAGCACTGATTTACTGGTTGCAATTTGCCCTGTTTGTTTACCTATTCTCCCTCCACTTTTTAAGTTTGGCTTTACATGCTGAAAGGGGTTAATGCAAAATGCTCACCTAGCAGAATACTCGAGGTAGAAGAAAGTGCAGAAACTATCGTTAACAGCACTTCACTGCACAGGTAGTAGCGCCATGCGATGCTGTTAATACGTGAGCGTGGAAGAGGATGGGATAGGAGAAGGACCAGGTGGAAGGGAGAACAGCCACCCGGACTAGTGCAACAGTTTGGTGTCTGTCTTTAAACCTCTGAAAGATGAGGCAATATCAGACATAAGTAAGGAGGAGCAGGGAGAGGTGGCTATGTAAATGCAGATATGAGAAATCAGCAAGTGCTGTGGGAGAAGATAGAACAGAGTTGGAAAGGAGTAAAATGTTGAGATGAGCGAGTTGGAAAACTGTGGGTGAGGTGGCCAGATTGTGGAATTGGGGTGGTCTTTTGCAAAACTAAGTATGTGTCTGTCAGGATGTCAAAATCAAAACTATCCTTGTGTCCAAAATGTATATTCTGACCCTCACACTATAACCTAAACTATGAGGTGAAAAAGGGATGGTGTCTGGGAAGGCTTTTTGAAAAAGTGTTTGTGAAAGCAGAATAAATCATTCCATCAAAATAAAATTCACCAAGGATAGATGATTCTTGTTCCATGGGTAGTTCCCTTCCCCTGGATTCTTCTTGAATCAAATAGTTATTTATATAACTGTTCCTTGTTTCTTTCATGGCCCACAATAACACTGGCACATACAAAGCTGTTTAGCCTTGTAATTCTGTTTCTCTCAGAATTCCTGGTTCTCCTTTCTGCCAGGATTTTGTCTGGTCGCCACACAATTGCAATTGCCTGCTGTACTCTCCTGTCAGGGCTTCTTATGTTCACTCTGTGAAACTATCTCCCCTTGCCCCAGAAGCTCAATGTTTCCTGAGCCCTAGTTCTCTCTAGGCTTGACTATTGCCACAGCCGCCTCCTCAATCTACCTTCTTTCACTCTGTGACCCCTTCAGCTGATCCAGAATAGAACTGCGAGACTTATCCTTGGCCTTAAGCCCAGGGACTGCATCTGTCCTGTCCTAAAACATCTCCACTGGCTCCCGGGTTGCTGCACGGATCAAATTGAAATCGCTGCATCATCAAGGCTGTGTGGGGCCAGGGGACCACTCTGTCGACAACTCTCTCAAAATACTCTCCTTCAAGACCTCTTCGTTCCTCTGGCACCAACTCCTTGTGTGTAAAGCATTTCGCTAAACTGAGCAGGTGGTTGTTCTCTTTCCTCAGCTGGATCCCGCCTATGGAACAACCTCCCCACTCCCTCTGCGTCTTAAGTTCCGAAAGCTCCTCAAGACTTTCCTCTCTTCCTCCTCCTGCCCTTCTACCCTCCTCTGCTAATCTCACAGTTGCTGTGATTGGTGTCTTGTTCCCTTAAGGCAATCTTCGGGGCCCCTGAACTCTCACACCCAATCTTCCCAGCTTATGTTGACCTTTAGCACTTGCATTGGCACACCCTTCGCACTGGAGTCTCGCATCATTCCACCCACCGCGGCCCCTGACCGCATAGCACTTACCTTGCACTTCATCTGTGGCTCCCCCTGATCCCCCGAGCACTGACCCCTCAGCACCTACCCCACTGCACTCATCCTGCTGCACTTGCACGTTCTGAATACCCACATGGCATAGTAGGTTCGGCTGCCCCCTCTCCCACTGTATTTTTTCTTATATGCTCATTGTATTTGCAATCCCATGTTCCATCCATGTTGCCCTTTGGGTGCTTTGAAACAGAATTTACTTGCTTTTTAAGCGCCTCACAAGCAAACAATAAACTATCAGAGCGTGGTGTTAAACTGGGCTCCGGGCTCGCTCCGGCTCTATTCATCGCCTTCATGGGAGACTTCCAGCATACACAACTAGCGGTCAGAGCCTTTCCACCTAAATTGGGCAATACTGAAATCTCAAGATTGTTATATGCTGATGACTTGATCCTGATGGATCAAACCCAAATAGGTCTCCAACGCCAATTTACGAACCTGGCAAGTTACATCAGCGATAATGACTTGGAGATAAACATCCATAAGTCAAACATTTTGACGATGGGGAAAAGTCGTCCAGCAACGATCCATCAAGACCACTGGTATTTAAACACAAAACTTGAATCCGTGTCTACTATAAAATACTTGGGAATCATGATAGATTCAAAAAGGTCAGAAAGTGCGACCATCTCAGCGCTATGGACAAAGACCAAAACTCTGACAACCCAAATGAAATTAGTAGATTGGAAATTTGGTAAATTTTCGCTTCTTCTAGCGATCCAATACTACAAACAAAAGGTACTTCCGTCTATAATCTACGGCATGGACGCTGCGTTGAACATTGATAACACCATATGGACCAAACTGGAAGGCTACCTATGGAAAGCTGTGTTAGGGCTGCCTAAATCCTCTGCAATTGCTGCTGTTAGACATGAATTAGGCTTACTGTCATTACAAGCATCAGTAGACCAAAGCAAGATGCGTCTCTTTCGGAAAATTATTCTTCCAGATACCATTCCAATTTACAAGTTGGTCCAGATAGAGCTTAACCAAGGACGTTGCAGAGGACTAAATAATTGGGTTCAAAAACTCACAAAACAACTAGCAGATTTGGCTTGTTCGGCAGACGATCTGATCGCGAACCCCAACAAAATCAAGACAAAAATAGCGCAAGCAGATTGGATCCAAACTGGTGAAAAAACAATAGGAAACAAACTCCTGGCTCATTTACCAGCAACAACAAATAGACTTACCCAACCTATGAGCTACTGCATAAAATTCCCCAACAAAAAAATGCACAAGACTTTTATGAAAATAAGATTCAATCAATTACCAACGCAGGAAATCATAGCAATCCGTACAAAAACGGACGCTCGTACTTGCAGATTCTGTCTGGACCCAGGAAAAGTGGAAACTCTGAGACCTTTACTTATGACTTGCACTAGAACCTCATTTTTGCGGGAAGCCTATTTGCTCCCTTTGATGTACGACGTACCACTCCGAGAGGAAAACACATGGTGGTGTCGTCTGATTGCTGGAGACAGAACTAAGTGGTCGACAGCGACAGTAAAGATTTTAGAAGCAGCATTGAGTCTAAACCAGAACTTACAAACTAGTCAAGTGTAATTCAAAGAACAGTGACTTTCTTTTATGTTGAGACACAGTTTCTGTAGTGAAGTGCCTAGTTTCCTGGTTTCAATTATTTTTCTGTTTCCTGTTATCCTCTTTTACTTCTATTTTCCTCTTTTTTATCTGCATCTATGATATTTATTTTACAAAATGTGTTTTTCTCTGTTTTGCGTATCAACATCTTGTAAAAATCAAATGCTTTTGATTATAAACAAGTAAATAAAAAAAATTAAAAAAAATAAACTAAACTATACACTTCCACAATTGTACATTTACTTGTATAATATATCCTCTTTATATATTAATTGATTCTATGTCCCCATGTATTTGCATTCCATGCATTCACATACTGATAAGGGCATTGATTGTAATTCACTTCTGCTCTGTACAATCAATCTGTTCGCTTTCGCTCTTCTGTTTATTATCCTTTGCATTGTGTGCGAATGCTGATACGCCCCGGTGTCCCCACTATCCTTGGGTTGACTCACCGGCTCTTGTTGGCATTCTCTGGCTTTTTTGCTGTCAACCGGCAAAGGTACACCACTTGCTTTCCATACGTGACTGCCTTTCCTTCGTTCTCCTGTCTTCTGCGGCTTCTCTTCAGCACATCTGCTTTGCTTCAGGCTCGGGTAAGCAAGGTGCTGCTTTCTGCGGTTGGTGAACGCCCAGCAGTCTTTGACCTGCTCCGGGCGTTTCTTCAGCGCATCTCGCAGCGTCTCCCTTCTTCCTGGATGGTGAGCTGCCTGGCTCCACAGCATGTGCCTTTAGTCTTTTGCTTCTTGCCTCTTGAGCTCTGCACTGCTTTTTCACTGTTGCTCGTCCCAGTTTTCTGGCGATTCTGGGAACAGAAGTCCATTGTTGTTGGTGTAAAAATCTTGAATAACAACTCTCAACAGTTCTAAATGGTAAATCCATTCAATCCGTTCTGGATGATGGAAAAAAGGAACTGGCAAAGGCAGTCTTGTAATTTCCACAAGGTGGACCAAAGTTGGAAGTTTGTTTGTTCTTTGTGATCTGCTATAAATAATTATTGGGAACAGACTAGGATGAATCTTTAACTCCCGTCGCCCCATTACAATTTGTGATCTGGGGAAAGGTCTTCCCTGTTCTTCCTAGGGGAAGGTGCAGCTGTATGACAATAGGCCATGAGGCTATTCGGTCTGAGAGGATTATTTTAAAGCCCAAATGGGGGATACCATGTCTCATCCAATGAAGCAATGACATATCCTTGGAGGCTGTCTCCTCCCATGTGGTCCTCCCTTATATAGCCGCCCCCAGGATCAGGTAGCGGCTGCAGTCCCCTGGCCACATGGGAGGTGGTCACCGTTGGGATATTCGTGCCGACTCCATCGGATTCATCACAATTGCTTCTGATCTAACCACTCACACTTTTGCTTGATACATAATAGAAGTACAGAATGCAAGTCAGTCTTGTGGAAGCAACATTGTTCCATGCAGCTGAAGAATGCAACTGTCAAAGCACTCTTGAATTCTACCATTCACTTCACTGATGATGAAGTGGTGTTTAACTCGCTATTACTGCTTGGATTTATGGCAGGTCCACTGCCTCCTGCAGAGGCTCTGGATTTAATTCAGAATTATCTGCTTCCCCTAGAGAAGCCTGAAGGCAGTGACCCCCATGCATATGCAAAAGTAATTTCTTCTTACAAATGCAACAGCACTCTTTGCTCGAGCTGACCAAGAATATTCTGTTCTTGGTCTGACATTCTGAAACCGTCTGAGTGTTTTCATGTATGTAAGGAAAACACAAACACTCTAATCTGGATAGTAGTTCCGAGGATTATTTTTAAGTGTTCAATGGTGTTTTCTCTGCGTTGCTGATCTATATATTTTAATTCGTGTCTCGTGTGATCAGTCTTGAAAATTGTTCCTTCGATTCTGCAGCAGCCCTACAACACACTTGTTATTTGATTCCATTTGCCGTTGCCCTGCAGATCGGTACCTATGTTAACACCTAAAGATCGGGTAATTGCTGCACCTTTTTAACCTCAAGTTTGCAGTACACGTACGTGGCTTGGTGCACTACATGTTGATGGTTCCTCTCTGTTCCTCCCTGAATAGCACCCTGAAGAGGTTGTAACGCGAAAGCATTGCCACAGAAAAATCCTAAATTATAAAAAAAATATATACGATTTATTCCAGGGGAACAATGTTAAAAGATGGAGTAAATATAGCCCTCCTTCAAGGTTGGATTGCGTGCACTTTTTTCTTGTCTATCTTCAGAAAAGAAATAATTCAAAGGGAATTTAATTATTCACTAGGTTCCAATCTTGCCACTAATGTGCCAAGAGCAGTGTATTCCAGTGTTGGCAGTTTCAGAACCTAAACACTACTCACAATCCTATATCTACAATGTAGACTTCGGGAGGATGATGGTTAATAAAAAAAGAACCAAAACGATGTAGAACAGTACTTTTGAGAAACCTACCCACCTGCAACACATTCATTTTTTTTTATATACAATTGACATGATTACATTTATTAATTGCATAATCCCAATGGTGCCACAGGAAAATGAGAATCCCTTAATTCAGGCTTCTGCAACCTTTGACTTTAGAGGAGTTTTGGGCTGCCAACAGTATACCACCCCTCTCACTATCCTACTCCCTCTTCACCTTACTAACCCTTCCCACCTTCTCGTTTACAGATCCACCAGAGCGCCTGGGGACCAAATCCGTTGGTGACGGTGCGCTATATAAGCCCCTTTAACGTAACATAACTCCCATCAGCCATATCCAGCAAAGTCAATGTTGGGGGAACATGGGAATTGCAGTCCAACACATCTGGAGAGCCACAGGTTGCAGACCCCTGCCTTAATTGATGCCAGTAGGCTCTCATTTAAGCAGAATATGGAAACCTTCTCTCAATGTGTGGTAGAATCGTGCATGGTGTTTTAAATGTAGGCAAAGTGCTTTGAGGGGAAACCACAAACAATTGCACAGGTCTGTCACTGAAAGACTGTGCTTGAAAATGAACATTACTTATTTTTACAAATTTGTATTTGTTCAAAATGTACCCCTAACTCAAAAAGAATGCTCTGTTTTTCCATTAATTTGCAAGAGGACGCTGTGTTTCCAAGGTGCAACTGTGATAACATGCATGCTAACTTTTACCCTCTTTACTTTACAATGTGACTTAAAAAGACGCCAGCTCAACACACTGCCTATTAGAGAACTACAGACTTTCTGACCAATGTGGGCAAGGCTACTCTGCCCCTCCTGTTTTCCCTTACTATATGCGTTCAGTTCAGTCACTAACTATCTCCAGACACTTTTTAAAAAGTACTCCCACATTAAAAATTGCAGACAATGGTCCATTCTGGATAAACCTTTGTAATAAACCAGTAATTAACCTGCTTTGGACTCTAGTTTCAGAGTACACCATAGAAAACACACTACAGAACAGACTAGATTAGTCCCAAGCTGGATAAGAATTCATAAAATCGCTCACCGCAAATGTTGTGGTTTGACTTCCGTTTCACAGTGATATGGTCCACAATGGTGTAAGCCGATGTAGACGTTTGACCAGACTAATTGCAGAAGTAAAAATGCCATTTGTGGGATCCGAAACCTCTATAAATTGCTCTTGCCAGGCTCTTGGAAAGCAGAAACGTAAAAGGGAGCACTGCTCCTTAGTTAACATAGCAATAGAAAAGGCACCTTTTTATTTGTCAATTTTGAGAGCTTTTGGTATACACAGGATAACCTAGCTGGCCATTTGAAAAGCTCCATTCAGCCAGAGGTGTGGGCATTTGGAGCGAATCCTCTAAAAAAAAGGAAAAATGGACATATGATTTAGTACGGCAGAACGTGATCTGAATGAATCATTCAGAATACCAGAGTCTGATTAATTTACGAATATGTATCCAGTTGAGACCACAACAGGTGCCCCAACGGATTGTACTTTCAGTGGTTGTGCATCCGCTTTTTGCCTATTAATATTCAAGTAATGCTCGTCGGGTTAAAGCTTTGTTGCACAACTATGAAAAGACGATTGATGCTGCTTTATGGTACGTTTACTGTTGGGTACAAGGGCACAGCACCTAGGCAGTAGGTAAGAGATGTTAATCCGTGAGCAGTATTTGAAGAATGTTTCACCCATAAGCGTCCTCCAGGGAAATGGTGATTGTTTAACAAGAGCGTGACCATTAGGCAGTGTTTTTTCATTCTAAAGGTTGCTTTGGCTGACAACAACTCCTTTCACTTTCCAGTGAGCATGAAAGAGATGCAACTTTGGCAACTAGCAAAGTGCAGGGCCACATCTGTGTGGTGCGCTTTTTTTAAACAAGAAATATCGAGGCATGACTTCTAGGGAACGTATGTCTCTCTAAAATTGTTGACAGAGGTGAAAATGAATTCAGTCATATACTCGAGGTCTTGAAACACTGATGTTTTCTTGTCTACCTAGAATAATCTTTGAATGTTCTTAGTCTGCAGTAAACAGATGCTTAAAACATTCACCACCCCTTGGGCCTGTGTACGTCCACTATGGCTGTGTCAGTGATTGCTGATGTCATGTAGGCTAATGAAAATCGTGAGCCGTCAGCTCGCTCAGAATGCGGGCTGACGCTATTGATCAGAGCCTATACACATGAATGCTGATTGCACTTGCCCCAAATGCTGTTCCCCAGGCTAGCCCACGCTGCCTCTTCCCCGGTTCTAGCCTCCCTCCTACTTTCTCAACCCACGGCCCAGCTTAATCTGGCAAGATCTAGGACACCTAAACCCTTCGGCTGCCTCCCAGTCACTCTGTGCTCGCCATAGAAATAGAGGGACTACACATGGAATCTTGGCCTCGATTTCCACGACTGCCATGTTGAGTGTTTATTTGTGTGAAACTGGTTGCACGCTTGCAGCGACCATTTGATTTACACACAGTGGTTGCATCGAGTACGTACCTATTTGGCCATCCCTGGTTGTTAATAGCAATAATACACTTTTTGTTTTGCTTCACTGCGGCCTGTAACTTGACAAGTTACCAACTGGTGAAGCTCAACAAATAGGGAGTTGTTGCAGGAGTAAAAACGGTATCGGCTGTTTGTTTACTGAAGGCTTTGATGAACATGCCTTGATAAATTTAGATTTTTGATTATCCATCTGTGGATTTAAGTGCCTGTTTATGCCGGAAGTGGAGAGATTGCATGCATTTCCAGTGTTCCGCTAGGCCTTGAGTCCTATACCTTATTTGCATTTAAATGTATATTCTTAACTGTAGCTGAATGGAGCGTGCTCCAAAATGTATAGTACAGGTAATCAAAAGATTTCACAGTGGTAAATCAGTATTTTTAATGGCACTCGTTTTATGGGTGTGGTACCAACACAAATGACTGTCTTCACTGACTGTTTTCAATGGTGGTTGAGACAACTTGTTATACTGACCTTGTAAACTAGAGCTTGAGTTTAAACCAACCCCCCCCTCTGCTTCTCCTGAGCTGTTGTGGATCCTGCAATTGCTCCGTGACACCATGTCCTGTGTCCGCTTTGGGGAACAGGGTGAAAGCAGTGATTTATTTTGAGGTGGCCAAGGGGGTTCGTCAGCGCTGTGTGTTTGCGCCAGACCTATTCACTCTCTACATAAATGGCTTGTTTAGAACACCAAAGCAGACTTCCCGTGGGCCGGAAAAAAAGCATTCCCCTTGCTTGCATATGCTGATGACACTGTGTTTATTACCCGGACACCAATAGCCCTACAAAAGCTGATTAACGCTTACACTGACTTTATGACGGAGCTAAAACGCACCATAAATACGAGCAAATCCGCAGTGATGGCATGTAGTGCTTGGAGAGGGACAACAGTTCAAATGCGCCCTATGATGAGCAACGGGTCTGTTAACCCTGGTTAAGAGAGTTAGATTATTTAGCCATCTCTTTCTCAGATAACTGGAGGGGGTTTGCCCATGTTCAAAGACAGAGTAGAAAAATGAAACGGGCATTGGGGGTGTTGGGGGGGGGGGGGGGGGCTAATAATTCCAAGATGTTTGAAAATGTGCCAGGACAAGCCACTGCCTCATTATGGTAGTATATTGTGCACAAACAAAGGCCGTGACCACCTATGAGGCTACCTGGAGGGTGCGGGGGAGGGGGGCCGAGAACGTAATGGTCATTGAAGTCTTAGAGAATCATTTTCTGAAAAAATGGTTGGGTCTCCCCAGTTCAGCCCCTAACTATGCCGTGCCCATTGAACTGGCTAACACCCACATAGGGGACGACTGGTATGAAGCACCTTTTTTGCATTAGCTGGGGATTTGGTCAAATTCGAGAAGCACTCTGACACATGACATTATTAGATATCTGCTGCAGGGCCCCCATTGGCAAAAAACACCATGGTTGACATGCATATCTGAATGTGTCTCTATGGTCAATGCCCAGTCTCTACAATGCCAGTCCAAATTTTTACGCTAGCACAGAGGAGTGCGCACAAGAGGGGCTTCCGCTCGCTGACAACAACAAAACGCGTATCCATTGGCCTTGCTGCAATCCAACAGGTTCCATCTATCCATTTCAAAATTAGATATTCAACCATACTTGATGCATAGCGATAAACGGACCCACCAATGGGCACTTACAAGGGTGCGCCTAAACCTGCTCCTGCTGAGGGATATTACACGGAAATGGCAGGGACAGGAGCAGATTGTGGCCTGTCCTGTGCGAATGAAGACCACCTACATTTCTCTTGTTTTGCTCTTGATATTATGACATCTGGGAAACTATTACCCCACTCCTGACGGAAGCAAACTTTCAGTGTCGTCCTGCTCTTTTGTTCTTGCCGCGTACAGAACCATCAACTGTTGCCTGGGGCATGTCAAAATATCTGAGGAAGGCATGGAATAGAAGGAAGCACATTGTGTACACTTTAACAGAAAATGCCCCCTCTCTAAGCTAATGTTTTTTTTCTCTCCAATCCAGATGACAGCCGTACATGGATGCTTGTCTTAACGTCTTTGGACACTGCGGGGCATCAGTATGGACTGTGTATTGTTACATTTGTGTATCGCAAGATTATTCATGTACATTGTATTGTGTTTTTATATTGGACTGCATATTTGTATGCAAGTTTTGGTTTATGGACTTTTGATCCAAATAAACTAAAACTGATATATATAAAGTAATTACAAGTGTTTCTGGAATGAAACGGTTCTGTGAGATCAGTGTTACTTTTAAATGCCAACTTTAAAGGCGTTCTTGCATCATGTCGCGAAGTAATGCTACGCAGTATATCACGGTATCAGAGTTTGTGGTAAATTCCTTTGGTATTTGGGTTTGTTAACCGATAATAACCTCAAGTAGACTATGAACTGAAAATGAATAAGGGCCCCTTACTTAGTCACCATAATATCTCTGAAGCGTAGAATGTCACACACACAGGATTAGTCAGTAATTCTATGACCTAGGGTGAATCTCTGGTTATACCCAGTAATAAGACTTCTACCATAGGTGTGGATGAGTTGGCTTTATTCCAAAACACTTGTAATTCGATTTCTGCTTTTGTGGAATGGAGTATACAGCATAGGGTATCTCAATATCTGATTTCTTTGTGGTTTATTCCTTTGCCATTTAGGCATACAGGAACCCATAGTAACACATGCAAAATATGAACTTAAACATCATAATGGAGCCTTATTTATTCACCATAGTAGGTATGGAATCTAGAATGTCCTTACAACACTGGATTAGCAGGAAGATTTCTCACACAAGTGTAAGGGTTAATTTTACATGCCAAGCAGCCAAACATGCCGGTCATGCAAAGTTTGCAACATGTGTGGCGTAGTGTCTCTTTGATATTCATAAATTACCTGAAGTGGGGAAAGGTAACTGCTGATCGGAACTCTGTCCCAGAGTCCTACGTATTTCTTTGCTGTGGTTTCCAAGTGATTGCTCTCCAATAGCCTTGAGCATAATATTATTGGGAGGCAGAGAACAAATATTGAGACATTACTTTCTTAAGCAGAGTGATCGCTGCTTGGTAATTCATCAATTATCTCCACTCTGGAAACTGAGGTGCTGTATGTCTGGACACAGTTTGTGTACAGATAGTACAGCACATGACCAGTGTCTGCTTGAAGTGTAGTCTGCCACACTTGGGCAAGAAATTGATAAACAGCCACCTGATCAGGTTTCATTACTCAATTTGGGATGGTCACTCACCTGTAGTTTGTAAGTGTGACAACCTTTCATAGACTGTTCATTTTTTTTTTCCAAGAGTGGCTAATGTTTTTATTCATTAATCAGAATGGAGATATTGCCAGAGGAACTGTGTACCTCCCTCTTCAGGCGCACTGCACACTTCATGTTCGGACTGCAAAACGTTGGGAACTTGTCAAGGAAATGGAGCATATTATTGTTTTTACATGGACATCATTTATACAACTGAGAAACTTACACATCCAGCTGTTGCATTCTTTTGCGTTCGAGTCAACAGAAAATTTAGACAGTCAAAATGTAGAATATTTTTGTTGTTGCAGTGTATAATTTGATAAACATCTGAACGATTTTGCACACCTGATTCCAATAAATAGATAGAACATTGCGCAGCATCCATCAAATCAACCTATTTGTCTGATGGTTGAATGAATAAGGTCAATAATACATATTTATACCTAACGGGCAATTTGAGAAATTGCAGTATTGCCTTAAACTTGACTAATCTGTGGCAAACCAGAAGGAGGAAACAGACTCAGGAATGACATGGTAAATTTGTTTAGTGATAACTAAAAGAAAAATGCCTCAGTCTCTATTGCTATGAGGGATTTCCCTACCTAAAAAGTAAGCTAAGTGTGCTTGTCAGTCATCAACAAAAAAAGGCATTCCTCAGTACGTAACTTATCTATCTAGCCCTGCCATAATGTTCAAATAAAATAAAATTAGCCCAGGTGATGGTCTACTCATTAAGGCTTTCTTGGATCAATGTACAGGGGTTCTATTATTAATGTATATTGTTTCTGCTCTCGTGTTAAACTCTTCAGGAAATGTTTTAATTTAAAGAGACCGTCACATGTCTCTTGTCCTTTACATTTTGGAATGATCGATTTATCCTTTTCCTACAACCATAGCCACTTTCTCTTCCTTGTTTTTTTGTCTTGATCCACATGTTTGAACCCTCTAGGTTCCCTTGGATTTCCCAAATGACTCTTTGGGATTATACCACGACTCCCTTGGTTGAATCCTCCAGATTATCTTCTCTTTGGGGTTTCCCAAATGTCTGATCTCTATTGGGCCTTCCATACCCTTTGGCATTCTGCGTTTCTTTAGCATTGTGTTGGTGTTAATATTTCCATCACATATTCATCTCTCTGGTTTCTCAGGCTCCCGTAACCCTCCTTTCTTTCTGTTCCTGGGGCTCCACTCGCCTCCCTCCGCCCTAGTCAAATCTGGTACCTTCTGTATCACTAGGCGTTCTCCAGCGGGGTTGTGTCCCAGCAGGGCTGTGGCCGTTTGCCTCCCACCTCTGTGTTCTTGGCCCCTAAGCCTCTGCTTCTTGAATGCTGCCCGGCACGGCAGACTACTGGATTATCGTATCCTGAATGGAGGATTCTTTCCTCTGTTCCCTCCTAGTTTTGGCGCTGTGTCCTGGGTTCCTGACCCACCACGGCTGCACCATGGTTGTGCCACCAAGGAAGAATGTTTTCTGGTCTGCGTTTCTCGTTCGGCTGTGTCGCCTCTCTCTGCACCAGTGTCTTCGCTTCCTTGCCTGTCTCTGCGGTAAGGCATGGCTCCGTCCCTCCTGAAGGTTGGTACACTAGAGGCTTCCCTCTGCGTAGGATTCTCTTCTTTCCATTCACGATTCTTCGTCTCTATATTCACACTTGTGTACATCAAAGGCAGCATTTCTGTATGTCCACAGCTACTTCAAATGGCCTCCAGCATTACCATGAGCCAATATTAGAAAAGTGTTTTCAGTCTTGGTTGCATGCCATATAGTCGTACCATTAGTTTCTTCTATTCCCATATAGGCAGATATTGTTTTCTTTGGAGGGAGTTCCTTAAAGGAATGTGAGCCCTTGGCCCACTGGACGAATGGCCTTGATTCGTAACACATCCTACTCCCAATGCCATGCACCTCTTATGTATTTAAATCCTCAAGTAGGGCTTGTGTTGAGTTGATGTACTATTCTATCCAGGACACAACTTGCAGGCTGCACTAGCCCTGGTTTGCGGTAGGAAATGGTGCTGTGCTTGTGGAGAACTGGCATTCATGCCAATGGGGCAAGTGACTTTCATACTTGGCTATTTATGCATAGCTAGTACTTTGTATCTTAAAAACCTTTTATCTTGTTTATCTGCCAATTGTTTTTTAAGGAGCCATTTGAGGGCAAGGTTCTTCGAAAAATATAGGCAGTATAAAGACCATAAATCCACTCGCAGATTAGGTGCTTACATTCCAAGTTAAGTGCTTCAGGCAAATATTGCATCTTAAGGTGATCTTGTCCATTGGGGAAATTGACTCTAAATTGCCAAATGCTTCACTGAACATTTGTTTGACGGCTTTCCTGAATTTTCCGGATAATTTTTCTTTCTCAAATTAAGCGGTAACACATTCCAGAGTTTTTGTACCGAGGCAGCTTGAGGGACTGTTTCGTTTAAGTAAATACCATTGTGGTAACTTACTTCGTTGAAATTACCTTGTGGTCTTAAAGGTATGTAGATGAGAGAAGGTTATGGGAGGCAGTGGGTAATGATGTATGGAGGGTACCCCCATAATATATCAAGAAAAACCCATGAGGTAATTTCAGCGAAGTACATTTCCACACTGTAATTTACTTCTGACAAAATCATGTTGAAACAGCAGCTTCCTCCAAGGAAAAGACTTAAAACCTTGTTAGACTGTCTCCTGGTTCCCGTAGGTCTTCTTTGGAGGTATGATTCAAAGGACTCAGATGAAAGACAGCGCCAAAATCCAGATTTGCAAAGAAAAAAGGTTTTAATTGATCATGCCCTTATATGACACGTGTTTCGGCTATTTCCACTAGACTTTTTCAAATTAGGGCCTTATTAATGTATAATCTCGAATATTGGTTTCATATCAGGTTCTCAAATAGATGGGTTCTCCCCGCTTCATTCTTTCCATGTGCTGCTTGCGCTTCGTTCTACGCTGGCGCTGTCTTTCATCTGAGTCCTTTGAATCATATAACTTTACCTGTGGTTTAAGTGGCTTTTTTAACCACCACTCAGATTAGACGCAACATATACTCAAATCTTTTATTTTCAGACCAAATTGTATCTACAACTTACATATGTCGCCTTGACAGACTGGGTCTACAAAGCCCCAATTTGAATGTAACTTCTTTGGAGATAGCTTGGTTGATCCTGTGTGTGCGCCCCATGCCGCAAAGGACCCAGTGAATCGTGCACATTCTTTTTTGTTTTTAATTTATTTATTTTTTTTACCATATATTTTATTCAACTTTTTCAAGGTAATGGTTACAATGACATCATATCAGCTTTCTACTCATACATATTTCACAACTCGTTTTCTCTAAGGGGTGTTTTCATTACATTGTCCACTGCTAGGGTCAGTCTTTCTGTTTTCTTCCCGGGTGTGGGTATAGGTTTGCTCTTTCCCCTCAGTGTTCTTCCATAGCTGAGACAGTACTATTTTGTCCGCTGTTAGTAGGTGTGAACATAGGCGGGACTTCGAGGGAATTTGGTCCTCCGTCGTATTCCATATCTATGACAGTAATCACCACAGCTGTGTGGCTTCGGAAAATCTTTCAGCATCTGCGTCGATACGCTGTCCTTGAGGGCCTCCGACGAGCCGACGTCACCGGATGTTAGAAGTTGGACGCACGACGCCCGTAGCCTCAGTTCCGTTTTTTTCTGCGAACGTGTTCGCTTCGGAGATCTCGGCGCACCTCGATTCTACTAAATCCTGTTCTTTCGGTGCTCCGAACCTGTTTTCTTCCTCGATATTGTATGTCTTCGGCTTCTTCCACCCCGCGGTCCGAGTTTAAGAAGTGTCGGGTGTGCGGGTCCAAGATGTCGCTGACGGACACGCACGACGCTTGCCTCGGGGAGGACCACGATACGGATGACTGTCGACTGCCAATCGCTCACATCGAAAGCCTTGCGGGAGCATAAGAAGAAGCTGTGGGTCGGTAAGATGGACAAGCCCAGGAATTCGCGTTTCACTGGTCTTTCGACAGATGATTGGAGGGACGAGACTCTGCATCGTCGTGAGTCTGGGGGTTCTCAGTCTGGGAGTCGGTCCCGCCATTCCTCTGCCTCGTTGAGGCATTCCATGAAGCGCCGTCACAGGTCGCCTTCCCCGTCGGCGGGTTGCTTTTCCCAACAAGCATTCCACTCCTGAGGAATGAGATTCCTTCAGAAAGGAGATATTGGCGATTTTCCAATCGCAGGGCTCTGGTCTGGCACTGTCGAAAGACGCTGGCCGTGACCGTTCTAGAGACACTGCTCGTACGCCTTCGGGCTCTTGTGGTCGCTGCGACCACCGGGCGCCTTTTGAGGTCCCGGTCACACAAGGTTGGTCGCTCTAGACATGCCCGGTCCTTTGACGCCCTCGAGACCACGAGAACCTGTGAAGTCTTCGAAGAAGACATTGACGCCTGCGGTTCCGAGGTCGTCGACGGACTCTCGAGGCTCCGCCTCTGAGGATGTCGTCGGCGCCTAGGCTGTCGAGACACGCTCGGGGCTCAACCCACGAGGCCTGTGACGAAGCCGTCGATGCTGTCGGCGCCACGCTCGATGTCGACGCCGATTCCGTCGACGCCTTTCGAGGCGGCGTTGTCGGGGGTACCCCGTGGCACGGTGGAACCCCCCCAGAAAGGCTCTGGCCAAGGCAAAACATGTCTTTGTTTCTTTTTCTGTACCCTCCTTCCAGCCTCTGGATTATATTTCTGAGGTGGATGAGGGGTCTGGGGAAGGTGAGGTTCTTGCAGAGGTTCCTGATGACCTCCTTTCTGGTCATAGCCAACTTGAGGACCTGCGCCAGTCGTTGCACGACGCCAGTGGTCTGGACACCTCTCCGGAGGTGGAGTTTGGTAGGCCTGAGCCTGGCACGCATGCCGCGTCCTCATACCGGCACCTCATGTCGAGGGTCAGTGATTACCTGGGGTGGTCTGCCCCCCCCCCCTGGGGATTTTCAGCAGGATGACCTTGCAAAGAAGGGTGGCTGCGGCTTGGACTTCTCCGGAGAGTCTCCCGGTAGTGAGCAAGTCCTTGCCGAAGAAATATCGCTTTGCCAGTGGCGACCCTTGCTACTTGACCACGCACCCCACTCCAGAGAGTTTGGTGGTGCAGGCGGTTATGGCCCCCGCAAAGCAGACGACATACCCTACCATCCCTCCTGATAAGGATGACAAACGTTTTGACGACTGGGCAAAGGTGTTTTCTACTGGGGGTATGGCACTTCAGGCTGCCAACTCCATTTGTGCCTTGTCTCGTTTCACGTACTCTCTGTGGAACTGTATTTCCTTAGCAGCTGATCATATTCCCCAAGGGGAGGAATGGGATGGTTTTCTTGCTATCGTGCAGGATGGCAAGGATGCCATGTGTGAATCCGTTCAGTCGGGTCTGGACATGGTTGATTGCGTCAGCCCGTCCATAGCGACGAGCACCGTAATACGCAGGTTTTCGTGGTTGAGGAAGTCGGGGTTTGGTCCTGATGTGCAAGCCCGGCCCCTGAACATGCCCTTTGATGGTGAACATCTTTTTGGCAGCAAGGCTGACGAGAGCCTGGAGAGGTTGCAGACCTCCAAAGCTGCAGCGAAGTCATTGGGCGCTGCAGTTCGCCCACCTCCGCCTTTTCGTCCTAGGGGACAGCAATGGAGGGGAGGTTCCTTTCGGTATTACTCATCCTTTAATAAATCGAGAGGAGCTGCAAGTCAAAGGGGCCACCGTAGGAGTGCCAGAGGTGGAAAACAAGGTACTCAAGGTGCCAAGGCCGCTTGAGCAGTTGCCTCTTTGCCCTCAGGCACTGCCGCAGCCGCTTCAGCTCAGTCATGAGGCCCATGCTTCGCCGGTTGGGGGAAGGCAGGCGCAGCATCTTGTAGAATGGCGTGCCATTACTTCAGATGCGTGGGTTCTGGAGATCATAGCCCACGGCTACTGTCTTCCTTTCTGGCAGAGGCCTCACGACAATCCACCAGGGAATCTATTTGAAGCGTCTGGATCCGCTCCTTGCGCAGGAAATCTAATCCCTGCTGGAGAAAGGCGCCATAGAACTGGTGCCTGTAGCGGAGAGGAACAAGGGATGGTGGGGATTGAGACCCATCATGGACTTGCGCGGTTTGAACAAGCTCCTTAGGAAGGACAAGTTCAAGATGGTTACTCTCTCAAGTCCTCCAAGCCCTTCAACTTCAGGACTCTCGACCTCAAGGACACTTACTTTCATGTGCCGATCCATCCCAAGCACATGTACCTGAGGTTCGTGGTTGGCGACTCGCACTTTCAGTTTCGGGTCCTGCCGTTGGATTGACCTCTGCCCGAGGGTTTTCACCAAGCTCATGGTGGTGGCAGCGTATCTCAGGAAAAGGGGGATTCACATCTACCCCTACCTGGACGATTGGTTGATCAGGGCGAGCTCTCCCGAGCAAGTCCTGGATCATCTGGCCGTCACCTGCCACTCCCTTCATAAGCTGGTCTTCTCCCTCAACTTGAAGTCCCAATTGACGCCAACTCAGCGGCTCCAGTACATCGGAGCAGTGCTCAACACTTCCCTGGGGCAGTGTTTTCCTCCCCAGGTGAGGGCTCTTCACATTCAGCAGATGGTACACAAGTTTCGACATGTCCAGAGTCTCCTGGCGTTCGAGTTCTTGAGGTTGCTCGGCCTCATGGCATCCTGCATTCTTCTGGTGCCAGAGGCTCAACTCTGGATGAGATCTTTGCAGTGGGCTCTCAAGATGCAGTGGTCACAGTCCTACGGCCGGATGTCGGACCCCGTTCAGGTGCCGCCCTCGGTCATCCGGGAACTTCTGCGGTGGGCCAACGAAGGCAATCTGATGAGGGGGGGGGGCTCCATTTTGGCTACCCTGGCCGGAGGTGACGATTGTGACGGACGCATCCCTCACGGGATGGGGAGCTCATGCCAACGAGTTGACAGTCAGCGGTCGTTGGTCTCCCTCGGAGTCCAGACTCCATATCAATCTGTTGGAGCTGAGGGCCGTCAGGCTTGCCCTGAAGGCTTTTCTGCCAACTGTGAGAGGAAAGAATGTCCTGATTCTGACGGACAACACAGTGGCCATGCACTACCTCAACAAAAAGGGAGGGGCAGGGCCACTTCCTCTGTGCAGGGAGGCGATGCAGCTCTGGTTCTGGGCCATCCAGCAGGAAATTTCGATCTCGGCAGTTCATCTGGCTGGAAACCAAAACGAGACGGCGGACGCTCTGAGCAGGCAGAGTGCGATCTCTCACGAGTGGGAGTTGGCTCAGGAGATTCTTCTGGAGATCTTCCCCCTTTGGGGGACCCCTCAGGTGGATCTCTTTGCCTCCAGTGTCAACTGGAAGTGCGAAAGGTCTGCTTGTGGGAATTTCCTCCAAAAGGAGCCTTAGGAAACACATTTGTGGTGGAGTGGTCCTTCCCACTGCTGTACACGTTTCCTCCAGTCCCTGTCATCCTGCAAGTGCTGCAGAGGTTACGGAGGTTCGGTTCCTGGATGATCCTCATTGCTCCGGCATGGGCCCGGAGGACATGGTACCCAGACCTGCTCGACTTGTCCATCTGTCCTCCACGTCGTCTTCCCTACCGAGACGATCTGCTCTCACGGTAGGGAGGTCAGGTTCTCCATCCAGAGGTCAGATCCCTCAACCTTCACGCTTGGCTTCTGAAAGGTTGAGGTATAAGGATTGGGACCTCCCTGAAGACGTGATGGAGGTGTTGCTTTCGGCCAGACGGCCGGCAACAAAGTCCCTGTACCGTTGCCGTTGGAGAAAGTTCTGCGACTGGTGCAGGGTTAAGAATGTGGATCCTTTTTCATGTGACAATCATGTAGTTCTCTTTTTTTTGCTTTCTTTGGCCCACAGGGGCCTGCAAGTGGGTACCATTAAAGGTTACCTGGCGGCGCTGTCTATATTTAAGTGCTTGTCTGAGGAATGTTCTTATTTTAAAATCCCTTAAGGGCTCACTAATGTGTTCCCTCCGTCACCTTTCCAGGTGCCCAGTTGGGATCGGAACCTTGTTCTCAAGTTTCTAATGGGTGCTCCATTTGAGCCTTTACATTCTTGTCCTTTGAGACTGTTGACCCTTAAAACTGTATTTTTAGTTGCGGTCACTTCCGCTCGCAGAGTGAGTGAGTTACAGGCACTTTCAGTTAAGCCACCCTTCACTGTGTTTTATAAGGACAGGGTTGTCCTTAGAGTTCGTCCTTCCTTTCTTCCGAAAGTGGTGTCGGAATTTCATTTAAGCCAGAAGGTTATTCTTCTGGCATTTTATCCTCCTCTGCATCCTGGTAAGGATGAGGAGAGGCTCCATAGGTTGGATCCTAGGAGAGCTTTAAGTTTCTACATTTCATGCATGTCCTGGGTCAGAGTGGACGATCAGCTCTTTATAGGTTAAGCTGGAAGGCGTTTGGGACAAGTTGTGACTAAGCAGACTTTGTCTAGATGGATTATCTTGGCAATTTCTGAATGTTACCGCTTGGCGGGTAAGGACCCTCCGGTCGGCTTGCGGGCCCATTCTACTAGGGGTATGGCTGCCTCTACTGCCCTGCAGAGGGGTGTTCCTATTCGCAACATCTGTGAAGCAGCCACTTGGGCTTCGGTCCATACTTTTGTACGTCACTACTGCCTAGATTCCATCCATGGGCAGGATCTGGCCTTTGGCAAGGCTGTCCTTTACTCTATTTGATTGGGCATTCTGAATTTCTATATTCTAAATTCTTTTCCCACCTCCTTACGTTGGTACTGCTTTGGGAGTCTGTCATAGATATGGAATACGTCGGAGGACCCAATCCCCTCGAAGAACAAGTTACTCTCTTACCTGGTAACGTTCTTTCGATGGGATGGTCCGACGACGTATTCCATATCGCTCCCTCCCTGCCTACCCTGCTCCAGAATTTCTTATGCGATTGCAGCTTGTTTCTGCAAGGCTTTCTGTGGTCATACTGGCAGAAGATTGGTGCCGCACGTTCTGGGGAAAACACAGAGGCTACAGGCGACGGGCGTCGTGCGTCCTACTTATAACGTCCGATGACGTCGGCTCGTCGGAGGCCCTCGAGGACAGCGTATCGACGTCATTGACGCATGACGCAGACGCCAAAAGATTTTCCGAAGCAGCACAGCTGTGGTGATTACTGTCATAGATATGGAATACGTTGTCAGACCATCCCATCGAAAGAACGTTACCAGGTAAGAGAGTAACTTGTTCATCTTTCCAGTGAGTGGGTATTCCCCTCCCACAGTCTCCCCCAACAGCTCTATCCCCGGGTTCCAGGGAATCGACAGTCCAGTAGGCTGCCGCTTTCGGGCAGTCCCATAATAAGTGGAACAACGTGCCCTTTTCTGGACACCCCTCCAGCACCCCAGTGGAATGTGTCGGTTGGATTTGTTTAGTGGTTCCGGGGTGATATAGTACCTATAGCCGACCTAATATCCACCCTCTTCGTTCGTGATACATTGGGTGCTTTTCTGCATTCTGGTCCAGATTCTCCCCCCATTCTTCACTATCTATTTCGCGCCCCAGGTCCCTTTCCCAGTACAGCATGTGTTTTTCCTTCATGGTTGGGTCTGTTCTGTCTAATAGGCGTTAGTGTCGCGATTTTCCCCTTCAGGGTTGTTGCTGTTAGAGTGCGTTCCAGAGCTGCCCGGTTCCTCGCTCCCCTTTCCCTGACTACTTTCTGTGAGATCCAGTGTTGGAGCTGGGCGTAGTGAAACCGCTCCGCCTCTGTTAATTTGAATTTGGCTTTGCATTCTTCGAATGTGAGCGTGTTTCCCCTGTCTAAGAAGTCTGGTATTCTCTGCAAACCTCCCTCCAGGTCGTGAAGCTCTGGGAGTGCAGTCCTGGTGAGAACTCTGGATTATTCCAAAGTGGCGTGAGCGGGGCCTAGAGTACCTGTGCAGCCCCTTTTGCGGGCTGCTAGCTTCCAATTGACCCTGTTTTTCGTTGACGTGAGAGGGACTACTCCTATCTGGTGTTTCAAGGGAAGTGTGGGAGATCTGCCAGAGCGGGAGACCCATGCTTCTATCTATTTCCAGTAGGGCTGTTCTGTGCCCATGTGAATGCGTTTGACAGTTGAGCTGCCAATGCACATTCTATCAGGTACCCAACGATGCACCGTGTTTTTCTTCAAAACCAAGTGCCAGTCTGGATGTCTTTAGTGTACTTTTTTGGTAGTCCTACATAGGCACAGTTGCAATAGTCTATCCGAGATCATACCAGTGCCATACACTCTTCCTCAGCTTTTCCAGCAGAGATCTAAGAAGCTGAAGTTGCTAATGAGCTTTTCATGGTATTGCATTGACCTGTTAAAATAAGGTTAGCTTATAATGGAACATTACCTCAACATGCCCAGGCTCCTGAACCCCGGGGTAAATCGTGTGATAAACTAGCCACATGGATGACTTTAACTTTGTGAGTAATTTAATAATTTCTGTATGCTTCTGATCATTTGAACCTGTAGAAGGATCATTGAGACCAAGAAATAGAAGGCTGCTAGAGAAGAGGCACACGAGTTGTTGTGGCTCAGAGCCGGAGAGAGAAAAAGGACCTGAAATGTGATGTTGCAAGTACATAGTGGGGAAAGAAAAGCAATCCTGATTTGCTGAGGACAAACCAGTATTGCTTATGTGCCGAGAGACCAAATTTCGAAGGGATTGTGTCCTCCGACGTATTCCTTATCTTTGATAATATGTTTCCAGCTTGCTGGCCTTGGAATTTTTTTTCTGTAGAGGGCGCTAAGCGTCGACATCCGCCGAGTTGATGACCCTCGACGGCCACCGTATTGGCGCCGACGTCACCATGCCCATAAATGGCCACGTGCTGCGTCTTTTGCTCAGTTCCGTTTTTTCCGTGCTTCGTGGGGCCTCGGAACATCGTTGCTCAGTTCAGTCAGGATAACCCTATATATCTACTCGAATAAATACAACTCGTTCTCGATGGCATCTTCATCGGAACGGACGACGCCGCGATCCGGCTTCAAGAAATGTCGAGACTGCAGCAAAATAATGTCGATAACGGATCCACACAGGATCTGCTTGTGGTGCTTGGGAGCCGATCACCATTGTTCGGAGTGTGAGGACTGCATGTCCATGACGGCGAAAGCCTTGAAGGAGCGCAAGGGGAAGCTCGAGAGAGGTAAGTCAGTCAAAACCTTCTCGAAGGTTTCTTCGGCTGAGTCGAGGCATTCCCATTCTAGATCTCGAAGTAGCTCCCACCATTCGTCGAGATCAAGTCACTCAAAGAGACGTCGAAGATCCCCTTCCTCGTCTTTTGTTTCCCCAGAAAGGGTCTCCTGTCCCACAAAACACAGCTCTCGGGCTGAGTGGGAGGAATTCAGTAAGAAAATGTTAAGCGTCTTCGAGAAAGCGGCCTCGACCCCCTCGAAGACAGCTGAGGGTGATACCCCGGGTGAAAAACCCAAAAAATCAAAACGGCGCAAGTCGCTGCACCCGGCGAAACATTCCACCCGAGAGCGCCACGAGCCATCGGGTAAGAAGGCACCATCTCCGCCGTCGTCTAAGATTCCTTCGACGCATGGATCGGCACTATCGACGCCGTCGTCGAAGGTTTCTTCGACGCGTCGATCGACTCGACGCCATCGTCGACGCCGACATCGACGCTAATGAAAGAGAAGACCAAGGCTACTCCACAGCCAACGGTGATTCCAAGTGCCTCCGGCACGACGCCGAGACCGTCGTCGATGTCCTCAAGTAGGATCCCGATCCTCTCGAGTTCTTCGAGACCTTTTCCAGTTTTCTCGACGCCTTCGAAGCCTGTCACAACAGCGTCGACGGCATCGACGTTTTCTCGCCCAATAATGACGAGTTTGGCTCCTTCTGCCTTAGAGATGGGTTTTACACCATTTCAGAGGTCAGAGTAGGACTATCTTCAGTTTATGAAGAGGGGGAAGATTCTGACCAGGAAACATTTGGGTTGCAGAGGACCACACTGTATAGAACCCTTATGGCAAGAATTATTGAATTTATGGGTGGGTCTGCGCCTTCGCCTGTTTTTCAACAGGATGACCTGACAGACCTATTAGACAAAGGTCCACAGGAGGACCCTGTGGTGCCCTTCCATGCAGCCTTACAAAGGAAAAATACATCTAATTGGGAAACTCGTGAAGTTATCCCTGCGGTCAATAAAAGATTGTCAGCCAAGTATAGGGTAGCGGCTGCTGACCCTGAATACTTATCAAAACACCCGACTCCAGAGAGCCTGGTGGTCCAAGCGGCAACTTCATCTAGCAGTAGGACCGCTTACCCTATTGTCCCACAGGATAGAGATGACAAGAGGTACGATTCTATGGTGAAGAAAGTCTTCTCTGCTTGTAGTATGGCGTTGAAGTCCATCAACGCCACCTGTACGCTCGCCAGGTTCAGTCACACACTCTGGGAGTGTGCTTCATCAGCGGCTGACTGCATACCCGAAGGAGAGGAAAAGGAAGCCTTCCTTAACATTATTAAAGATGGCAAAGATGCCATGTGCGTATCACTTCAAACTGGCATTGATTCCGCTGACAGTATCAGCTGGGCCATGGCGGCAAGTACAACAATCCGCAGGCATGCATGGTTGCGAAAGTCTGGCTTTGCTCCAGATGTACAGGCCAGACTTTTGAATATGCCCTTTGACGGCTCTTCATTATTCGGAAAAAAGGCTGATGACAGTCTGGAAAAGTTGCAGACTTCTAAAGCAGCAGCAAAATCTTTAGGAGCTGCTATCCGCCAAACTCCTTTTCGCCCCTCAGGAACCTCTGGGAGAGGAAAGTACTTTCGCTATTATTCCACATTCGGGAAAGGCAGAGGACAGCCGGCTCAAAGAGGCCAAAGGAGATCCACCCGAGGTGGACGGGTCAAAGGTACTAAGGCCGCAGCAGCAGGTGCCTCTTTACCCTCGGCATCTCCATCAGCCAACCCCAAACCACTCTGAGGTCTTTCCACACAAAAAACCTGTAGGGGGCAGGTTAACTCACCATCTGACGGAATGGCAGGCTATAACGTCAGATGCTTGGGCATTGGAGACAGTTGCCCAGGGTAACTGCCTACCCTTTTTTCACATCCCTCAGTCATCCACCGGGAACAGCTCTCTAAAAGTTCCAGATCGCTCCTCTTGCAGGAAATTATAGACCTGCTAGAGAAAGGTGCCATAGAACCGGTACCTGTAGCGGACAGGAACAAGGGCTGGTACTCTTCCCCCCCCCCCCCCTACTTTCTCATCCCAAAGAAGGACGGAGGACTGAGACCCATCCTGGACTTACGAGAATTGGACAAGTTCCTCAGGAAGGACAAGTTCAAGATGGTAACTCTCTCTCAGATCCTTCAGGCCCTCCAGCTCCAGGACTGGCTGGTATCTCTGGACCTTCAGGATGCTTATTTCCATGTGCCAATCCATCTCAAACAAAGGAAATACCTGAGTTTCGCAATTGGCGACTCTCATTATCAATTTCGAGTTCTGCCGTTTGGGCTGACCTCCGCCCAGAGGGTCTTCACCAAGCTAATGTCAATAGTGGTGGCGAGTCTAAGGAGGGAAGGGATCCACGTCTACCCCTACCTGGACGATTGGCTGATCAGGGCTGTATCTTCGAAACAGGCCCAGGTCCAGCTAGATTATGTCTGCCACTTCCTTCACAAACTGGGCTTCTCCCTCAATTTAAAGAAGTCACAGATGATACCATCACAGAGACTCCAGTTCATTGTAGCGGTCCTGGACACGTCCCTGGGAAAAGCCTTGCCACCAGAGGTGAGGGCTCAAGATATTCTGCAGATGGTCAACAAGTTTGAAAATGCCCAACGTCTCCCAGCCTTCGATTTTTTAGGTTGCTAGGCCTCATGGCATCCTGCATCTTCCTTGTGCCAGAGGCTCGCCTGAGAATGAGATCTCTTCAGTGGGCACTGAGAACTCGGTGGTCACAATTCTCAGGGAGAATGACGGATCTCCTCCGGATTCTGGACAAAGTAGCCCGCGACCTTCAATGGTGGGCCTATCTACAGAACATCTTGAAAGGAGAACTGTTTTGGCAACCATGGCCAGAGATAACAGTAGTCACAGACGCCTCACTCACGGGGTGGGGAGCCCATGCCAAAGACTTGACCATCAGTGGTCGTTGGTCTCCATCGGAGTCCAGACTACACATCAACCTATTGGAGCTGAGAGCGATCAGATTAGCGCTGAAAGCTTTCCTGCCATCAGTACAGGGTAGAAATGTCCTGATAATGACGGACAACACGGTGGCCATGCACTACCTCAACAAAAGAGGTGGCGTGGGATCACTGCCACTGTGCAGAGAGGCAATGCAGCTCTGGTTTTGGGCAATTCGTGAAAGAATCTCTCTATCGGCAGTCCACCTAGCCGGAGAGAAGAACTTGACAGCGGACGCTCTGAGCAGGCAGAGCAGTCTCCCACGAGTGGGAGCTAGCTCAGGAAGTCCTTCAAGAGATCTTCGTCCTTTGGGGAACCCCTCAGGTGGATCTGTTCGCCACAAGCACCAACAGGAAGTGCGATCTGTTCTGTTCAATGGAATTTACCCCGAGAGGAGCTCTAGGAGACGCGTTCGTAGTGGACTGGGAGTTTCCACTCCTTTACGCGTTCCCACCAGTCCCTGTTATTCCTCAAATGATTAGGAGGTTGAGAAGATTCCGGAAAACCATGATCCTAATTGCCCCAGACAGGGCAAGGAGAACGTGGTACCCGGACCTTCTAGATATGTCCATCTGCCCTCCAATCCGTCTTCCACTCAAAGAGAATCTTCTCTCGCAGAAGGGAGGTCAGGTTCTCCATCCAGACACCAGAACCCTCAACCTTCACACTTGGCTTCTGAAAGGGTGAGGTACAAGGATTGGGATCTCCCTGATGACGTCATGGAGGTGTTGCTTTCGGCCAGAAGGCCAGCAACAAAGTCTTTATACAGCTGCCGTTGGAACAAATTTTGCAGCTGGTGTAGGGAAGAGAATATCGACCCTTTTTCATGTGGTACACCAACGGTGTTATCATTTCTACTCTACTTGGCAAACTCAAGCCTTCAAGTTGGCACTGTAAAAGGCTATCCCGCAGCGCTTTCTATCTTCAAGCGCACTGCGGAGGAACCATCGAATTTCAAACTACCTCTAGTGATAACAATTTCTCAAGGGATTAACTAATGTTTATCCTCCAAAACCATTCCAGGTTCCCTTATGGGACTCAAATTTAGTCTTAAACTTCCTAATAGGCACTCCATTCGAACCACTTCACTCTTGTTCGCTGAGATTTCTCACGCTTAAAACTGTCCTATTGGTAGCACTAACATCTGCTAGGCGGGTGAGCGAACTACAAGATCTCTCCTGTAAACCCCCACATACGATTTTCTACAAGGACAAAGTTGTCCTACAGGTGAAGCCTAATTTCCTCCCAAAAATGGTTTCTGAATTTCATATTACTCAGAAAATTACCTTACCTTCGTTCTACCCTCCTCCCCATCCGGGGAAAGAGGAAGAAGGGCTACATAGGCTGGACCCAAGGCGAGCTCTCAGCTTTTACATCAGCAGAATGGCTAGGATCAGGCAAGCAGACCAACTGTTTGTAGGATACTCGGGTCACAAGTTGGGACTACCCATAACAAAACAAACCATTTCCAGGTGGATTATTTTGGCCATTCTGGAATGTTACAAATTGGCAGGGAAAGAGCCACCCCATAATCTTAGGGCTCATTCAACCAGGGGTATTGCAGCCTCTTCGGCTCTCCAAAGAGGGGTATCGGTCCGAGACATATGTGCGGCTGCCACCTGGTCATCCGCACATACATTCACAAAACTTTACAACCTGGATTCCTCCACTAGTCAAGAGACCAGATTTGGCAAGGCCGTATTACATTCGATCCATCCCTAAAGGGATACTTAACATTCTTACTCCCACCTCCAATTACATGCCACTGCTATGGGAGTCTATCGAAGATGAGGAATACATCAGAGGACACAATCCCTTCGAAGAACAAGTTACTTCTTACCTTGCAACGTTCTTTTGACGGGATGTTCCTCCGACGTATTCCTTATCGCCCCTCCCATCCATCCCCGCATTAATACATCCCTTGTGGTTGCAGCTTACGCTCCTTCAAGGTCAATAACCAATTCAGGCATGACTTTTCTTATGCTACAAAACGGAACTGAGCAACGGATGCAGCGCGTGGCTATTTATGGGCATGGTGACGTCGGCGCCGATACGGTGGCCGTCGAGGGTCATCGACTCGGCGGATGTCGACGCGCAGCGCCCTCTACAGAAAAAATTTCCGAGGCCAGCAAGCTGGAAACGTATTATCAAAGATAAGGAATACGTCGGAGGAACATCCCGTCAAAAGAACGTTGCAAGGTAAGAAGTAACTTGTTTGTCTAGCAGATCGTAAGCACATTTGGAAACCGAATTGGAACACTTAGAAAGGCAAGCTCTAGTAGGCGAAAATGACAGTTCTGAGGAAACCAGACCGTGATCCAATTCTGGGACAGACCAAAGATGGAGAAGCAAGCCAAAGGTGAAGAGCACCGTTGCTATCTGGAAAGCTGAATATTTTGGGCTGAATAGGATTTCAGATTTTAGTGGTCTGGTGACCCAATTATATCCATTCTGTCATAGATTTGTGCAGCAAAGTTCATTAGTTTGTCACACCTGTCCTTGCCCAAGTTGATGGCTATTACTCCTACGTCCCGTCCCCTTTCCTCCATACTTATGGGACATCCCTCCGTCCTGTGGGACAGGACCGGAGCACTTTGTAAAAAGCATCCAAAATTTAGCAAAAATGTGTCCTTCGTCTCTTTCTTGCGTGGGGCCAGGCACGTGGCCGTAACCCCGCCCACCCTCCATCCCGCGCATCACCCATCAGTCCTTTTCTCCGCTCGTTCGGGACTGGACGCACTTGCATTCGCTGAAGATTTTCTTTCTTCTTTCCTCTGGCTCTCGCTAGCGATCGTGTACTAGTCCGTCTATGTCGTTCAAACTAGACTTTCCAGATTGTTCATCGTGTCACTGACACTTCGCGAGGGCGGATCCCCATTCTCTTTGCTTAGAGTGTTTGGGTCTGGATCACCGTTGGGACTCCTGTTTTTACTGTGATTCCCTTTCGGTCCGGGCTCTTCAGCGTTGGTTGGAGCTGTGGGAGGAGGATTTCTGACCAACTCCACCTTCACATTTTCAAGCGTTCATCGACGAAAAGAAGAGTCACCCGGTAAGTTCTTTACTTTTCAGAGCACCCCGGCCGGGAGATACCTTTCCGGGTTCCTCCCGGGCAGGGAGGGGTGTTGATCGCTCTGTCACCGGGGTTCGCCCTGAGGTGCCCGTTGGGCCTAATAATTATACCAGAGTTTTCTCCGAGGGTCTCTGTAAGGGTCCTGTGGATACCGGAGTACATTCCGAGGCCCCTCCTGTGGGGGCTGCTTGTAGACCCAGATCTACTGAGTTGTGTGGTACTGGAGCTTTCTCTGAGGCCCCTCTGTCGGCTTCCCTCAAAAATAAGACCGGGCTTGGTGTTACCGAACGGATGTTCGAGGCCTGCACCAGTAAGGCTGTTACCAGACCTGGGTCCGAGGTCCCTCGCACAGAGGCTAAAGTTACCAACATTTTTGAGAGGCCTGGCAAGGCCTTATCGGTGAAGTTTGTTTCTCACCCTTCCCGCTCTTGTGGCGACACCAGATCTGTTGAGGGGGCAAAGAAAGAAAGTTCTTCTTTTACCCGCAGTGCCGAGGTCCTTCCTGGGAAGGCTAATTTGGCGATTGGTATGTCGCAGGAACATTCCAGGCCACATAGTACCGGCTCAGCCGAGGTTCCTTGTGTTAAGGCTAAAGTTAAGATCCTTGATCAATCGACGGGGACCCCTGCCTCACGTGCCGCAGTTCCCCTCAGGTGATGACAAAATGGCTCCCATTCCCGCCACGACGGCGGCAGCCATTTTGGGTGCTACCCCTACAACTATGCCATCGGCCTCAGGTGTAGGGCTTGGTTCCGTGGGTGAACATAGGGTTCCTTGTGCGTATCCTTATCGGCCAGTTTATGATTGGAATGCTTGGATGCCCCTTCCGCACAATGTTTTGTTGTCTGCGGGGTCGGCACCTTTGATTTATGTGGATACGTCGGTGGAGGGTCTGGTGTGGCACCCTGCCCCGTTACGTCCCTGGCATTTTCCTCCTCATGAGAGGATTCCTCTGGTTCCAAAACAGTCCCCGGAGGACGCCTTTTACGGCAAATTTCAGACGCTCATGCGTACAAACCCCATGAGGGAATATTTCAAAGGGCTTTTTAGGGAGATATGTCCGCCCGCGCCTCCGACTCCACCTGTTCCTCCGGTGGTTCTGCCGGTGCCTCCCTTGCCTACGGTGCCTTCCCCGACTCTTCCGCCTTTGCCCCCATTGTCCCTCGTGGATAAGGCAGTGGCCGACACGGTTCAGCACGATCCTGACCTGTCGGATGACGCCCAAGGCGATCAGGACAACAAGGACCTTCCCGGCTCTGTTAGAGCTTTTCGTGACCGGGTACTGGACATGATGTGCTTCTTGGATGTTCTGGTGCCGAGGCACCCGCTCCACAGGAGGGCGTGCTTTCTGGGGCGTTCACCCTGTCTCCTTTGGAGCGTACCGGCCTGTTCTTGCAGAAGGACGTTCTGGCCGAGGTCCGCAGGGTCTGGGAAAAGCCACACTCTGGACTTTTCGTCAATAAGAAAATTGACGCGTGATATTGGCTGCATACTTCGGAAGAGAGGACCCTGTCGTCTTGTCTGGCCCCCTCCTCCACAGTGGTGGCTGCGGCCACTTTGCAGTCCAGGCCTGCAGCATCCTCTTCCACGACGGCTACTCAGGTTCTGGGAAAGTAGGATAAGCTCCTTGACTTCCTTGGAGAACGATTTTCGCCAACTCGGCCTTGCAGCTCAGGCAGGCCAATGCTGAACTGGTGATAGCGGGGGCTAATATGCAGAAGTGGAAAGGTCTGTCGGAGTTTGAGGAGTTCATCCCGGTCGAGAAGCTGCAAGACTTTAAAGCGGGATTATCTGACGCCAGGGTCTTGGCCTAGGATGATCTGGAGGCTGCGGCTCACCACGTAGACACCTCGGCTCGGGGCATCATGCTGGGGGTTGATGCCTCACGACAGGCGTGGCTGCATGCAACCAAATTCTCAAAGGAATAATCATTTTGCATTTATATAGCGCTACGAACCCTCAGGTATCTGAGCGCTGCTTATTATTACCCACGGTGTGTGGTGCTCATTTATTGACCTCGGAAGGATGAAAGGTTGAGTTTAGCCCTGCCGGGATTCGAACCTGCGTTAGCAGGCTCTGCACGGATGTCAAACCGAGCGCTCTACTTTCTGTGCCACTTGACCAGCTTGAAGAAGTGCAGGACAAGGTGTTGGACCTTCCGTTCGATGGTAAGGAGCTCTTTCATTCTACAACAGATGTAGAGCTGACCAAGACGAAGGATAGCACTGAGACAGCGAAGTCCTTGTCGGTCCTTGTTAAGACCCCTTTCAAAACTCGGAGACCGTTGTCGCAAAGTCGACCCTCCTCTGGCCTTAGGGGCTTCCTAGACTGGAAATCTCGCAGAGTGGATACCCCTTTGGGGAATAACCGCCGGAGGCAACAACGGACTTGGTTTTTCTCCCGCTCCTCAGCCTCCTCTTCAGGTTCAGGTGGCGACACCACTGAAAAACCTACAAAATGAGGGTTCTCCGCGCTCGCATGAGACCCTGGTGGGGAGGACGCATTGCGTCTCATTGGGAGGCGGGGCAGACCATCACCGAAGACAGATGGGTCTTGTCAGTCGCTCGAGCGGGCTTCTGCTTACACCTACCCCTACTCCACCCTTCAACCCTCCTTTTCAGCTGTCGGGCTCGCCCGCCCTTAAAGCCAAGGTCCAGAAACTTCTGGACCTCAGAGCTGTAGAACCCGTTCCACTTGGGGAGCGAGGGGAGGGCTTCTACTCCCAGCTGTTTACGGTGCCCAAACCCAACCAGGCTGGCCTGCGCACCATCCTAGACCTTTCCCAGTTCAATCTTTTCCTACCCCAAAAGAAATTCAAGATGATCACGCCCAGCCAAATACGGTCCTCTTTGCAGATGGGCGATTGGCTCAGCGTAGTGGATCTTCAGGATGCATACATGCATATTCGGATTTGGAATCCACACAGGAGATATCGCCATTTCTCTTTGGGAGAGGAGCACTTCCAGTTTCGAGTGCTTCCTTCCAGCCTCAGCTCTGCACCGCGTGTCTTCACAAAGATGTCGGTGATTGCAGCCTATCTTCGTCTGCAGAGTTTCCATGTGTATCCGTATTTGGACGACTGGCTCTTAGGCAGTCGTTGCCCGTTGAAAGCAGCGGGCAATCTTCAGTCTCTCCTTCAGCTCCTGTTCCATCTTGGGCTGTCGGTGACGGTCTCGCAGGACTTGATTTTCGCTGGAACACGATCGACTGCAAGAGTGTACCTGACCGGGGACAGAATGGCGGATCTGTTAGGCACGTGTCAGATGTTTGCGCAGTCGGAAAGCATGTCGGCCTGGTGGTTCCAGAGGCTTCTGGGCTTCATGGCCTCGTGCATTTTGGCTCTTCCTCTTGCTCGTCTCAAGATGAGGCGGACTCAGATGGCTCTTCGGAGTTCTTGGCGTCAGGCTGTGGACCCGGATTCCAAGCTGATAATGATTCTGGCTTCCATGAGAGTAGACCTGGAATGGTCGTCATCTCTCAGCAACCTGTCAGTGGGTGCGAGGTTCCAGGATGCAGCCCCTACGGTGTCTATCACAACAGACTCCCCACTACTGGGGTAGGATGCGACGTTGGATCCTCTTCAGGTCTCGGATCTCTGGTCGCCTCAGGACAAGCTCCTCCACATAAATTATTTGGAGCTTATGGCGATCTTCCTAGCACTCAGGGTGTTCAGACCGATTATAGCCAACAAGGTGGTCCGCATACGCACGGACAATGTGGTGTCGATGTATTACATCAACAAGCAAGGGGGAACCAAGTCTCACCCTCTCGTGGACCTGTCCATCCAGATTTGGGAGTGGGCTGTGCTTCATGGTGTTTGGCTGCTCGCAGTGCACATCCCGTGCCAGCTGAATGTCACAGCGGATGCCCTCGGTCTGGGAGTTGAAGGCGGAGGTCCTCATGGATTTTCTTGCATTGGGGCACACCGCAGGCGGTAAACAAGAAGCTTCCTCAGTATGCCTCCAGAGGGGGGCTGGGAGCCTCCTCTCTCGGGGATGCTCTCGAGATTCCATGGTACAACATGAGAGCTTACGCCTTCCTGCCTCTGCCTCTAGTTCACCGCGCAATTTGGAAGCTGAGGAACTCGGTGAACTGTTCCCTTCTACTCATAGCCCCGTGGTGACCGGCCAGGTTTTGGTTCTCAGAACTTCAAGACCTGTCGGTGTATCCACCTATCAGGTTACTGGTGACCCCCGATCTTCCATCAGGGGGAACAGCAGATGTGGCACCCCTCCCCACAATCGCTCAGCTTGGCAGCATGGTGCCTGAGTTCAAATCTTTAGAACATCTTAACTTGTCTGCTGATAACATGCGTATTATCCAGGCAGCCAGGAAGCCCTCGACTAGGTCCCAGTACAGAAGCGAGGCTCGGGTTCTGTCATTGGTGTTTAAACAAGCAGTTGGACTCAAGGAGGGCTACAGTTGATACGGTTTTGTCCTTTGTATCCTTGTTGGCAGAGTCGGGTGTCCATGTTCTGTCATGCAGAACTTACCTTTCAGCGGTTTCTGCTTACCTTTCTACGGACCAATGCTCTTAATCTGAGTAACCCAGTTGTTAAGAGGCATTTTGCAGGCTTGACACGCCTCTATCCTCCAATTTGTAGTCTGCACCCGTCGTGGGATCTAAATGTAGTCCTGACGGCGTTGTCATAAGCCTTTCGAGCCAATGGCCACGATGGACCTCAAGTACCTGTCCTGGAAAGTGTCCTTTTTGGTCGCCGTTACGTCAGCAAGGCGGTTGAGTGAGCTCCAGGCCTTGTCGGTGGAGCATTCCTTTTTGGTCTTACACAAGGATAAGGTAGTCCTACGGACGAATCCTGCTTTCCTGCCGAAGGTGTTATCTGAATTCCATCTGAATCAGTCGATCTCCCTGCCGGTCTTTTTTCCGAACCCTACCTCGGAAGCAGAAAGGGTTCTGCATTGTCTTGATGTCAGAAGGGCTCTTAAGTTCTATCTGGACAGAACGTCCGAGTTTAGGAGTTCTTCTCAACTTTTTGTGACTTTCGGCAACCCTCAAGGCAAGCAGGCGTCTAAGACAACTATTTCTAGGTGGATTGCCGCCTGCATCATGGAGTCTTTCACTGTCCAAAAGCTGAAACCTCCTAAAGGTATTCATGCACACCTGGTGCGGGGCAAGGCAAGGCAGCTGCGGTTGCTTTTCAGAAGTATGTTCCCTGGGAGTCCATCGCTAGGGCAGCTACTTGGGCCTCTCCATCTGCTTTCTGTAAACATTACTGCCTCGATATGAGTTCTAGAGCTGATGCTCAGTTTGGTCAGGCTGTGCTGAAGAACCTTTTTCAGTAAGGGGTATTTCCATCCACCCGTAATTCCTGTAAGGAGTGCTTGGGAATCTCCCATAAGTATGGAGGAAAGGGGACGGGACGTAGGAGTATAACCAGGTTACTCACCGTAGTGACCACCTTACTCCTAGTCCATAGTCCCCTTTCCTTCATACGCCCGCCCGCCGTCCCCTCTAATAAGGTTCCTCTGTTATTGCTAATGGGTCTTAGACCTGGCGATAGAAAAGGACTGATGGGCGATACGCGGGGCGGAGCCAAGGTGGGCGGGGTTACGGCCGCATTCCGGGCCCCACGCAAGAAAGGGAGGAAGGACACATTTTTGCAAAATTTTGGATGCACAGGACGGAGAGATGTCCCATAAGTATGGAGGAAAGGGGACTAGACTAGGAGTAAGGTGGTCACTACGGTGAGTAACCTGGTTATTGAGGATCATCCACAAACTGATGAAAGGAGGTGGCAGATGCATCAAATATGGACGGCACTAACTTTTATGCCACCTCCTTTATTTGACCTTTCAAACTATCCCTCATCCCCCGTCGTAGTTAACCTTGTTGCACTCTGAAGCAGATTATACATTTTAGGCACAATATAAATCTCTAATTGCAGGCAATCCTGTTATTCTTTTGTCCCAGCAATGAGTTAAGTTTCAATTAGTGATCAATCTTCATTAGGGACTGATCACTGATTCTGAAAATAGTTTTTTTTTTTGTTGTTCTTTTTACGTAATTGAATAGTCTAGTGATAATTTGATACTGCTGTTGGCGGGTGTTTGTTTTGGTGATGTGTATGTCTTGGTGTTTAGTCATTGCTGTTCATTTATTCAGGGATCCAGTTTGGCATGATTAAACTGTCCATAGATTAGTAAAACACCTTCTTAAAAACAACACTTAATAGTTAGTTTGGCAAATGTTTTCAGAGCATGTGTTTTTTTTAATTTAACATGTTAACTCCTTTGTATTAAAATGGATAAAACACATATGTACATGAGTACTTGCACAACTAAAACTAACCTAACTCATCTTATTATATATTACCCTATTAATGCTGCATAAATAAATTTGAACCTATTTCTGTAGAGAGCACACGTTAATATGAAAAACGCTTCTTAAAAATACTTCCCTACTGTATGACAGCCAGGTCAGTGTTGCCTAGTTTCTTATCCCAGCTGTTGCTTTAAGATTACTCTTGGTGGTGGAGCCAGGCTGTAATGGTGAGGTGCCAGCCCCTGATTGGCTGTAGAGGGCCAGTAGAACGCCCTTCAAATCCCTGAGCTGCAGCGCGTGGTCTGGTAGGAAGAGGAGCCCTGACCCGGCATGTCGGGATGGCAAACTGGGTGAGGAAGGCCCAGAATGCGCGTACAGAGAGACTTGGGTGTAGATTGGAGTGGGCGTGGCTGGCTGAAGAAACAGGCCCACTGTGTGAAATGCATGACTCCCCAGAAGCTGATGGAGCATCACCCTGAAGTCCAGATCCCTGCCAGGATCAACCCGTTATTCGCTGTGCACACAAAGTGCCTGCAGATAGAGCCCCGACTCCTTCTGCAACGGAGCACCAGCAGCTTGGCCTACCAGGCCGGAGGGTCAGATCATCTGCTTTTCTGCCTATGAGGCGCATGAGCTGCTGGGCTAGCTGAGACATGTACAGCTTTTGCAATGGCGCAGACGGGCTAAAAAACGGTGGTGTGGAAGGTTGCCCAGAGCAATGCCAGTGGTTCAGATTAATTCAAAACCTTCCACCCATCACCTTTGTGGTCACAGTAATGGATGGAGCCCAGTGAGGTGCCAGCCCCTGATTGGCTGTAGAGGGCCAGTAGAACAGCCTTCAAAGCCCTGAGCTGCAGCGCCTGGTCTGGTAGGAAGAGGAGCCCTGACCCGGCATGTCGGGATGGCAAACCGGGTGAGGAAGGCCCAGAATGCGCGTACAGAGAGACTTGGGTGTAGATTGGAGTGGGCGTGGCTGGCTGAAGAAACAGGCTCACTGTGTGAAATGCATGGCTCCACACAAGCTGAGGGAGCACCGCCCTGAAGTCAAGATCCCAGCCAGGATCAACCAGTTATTAACTGTGCACACAAAGGGCCTGCAGATAGAGCCCCAACTCATTCTGGAACGGAGCACCAGCAGCTTGGTCTACCAGGCCGGAGGGTCAGATCTGCTTTTCTGCCATGAGGCACATGAGCTGCTGGGCTAGCTGAGACATGTACAGCTCAGGGAAGCATGGTTCGTACTATTTCCCCTAATTACCATAAATATTTTCATTTGCTCTATAGTAACCCCCTTTTTATGTTTAGGGCAGTTACATAGATTATTATCCTTGTAGAATGCTAAATTACGCCTCACTCGCTTCACAGTGCTATGAGGGTAGAAAGATGAGTTGGGCTGCTAATTTCTGAACCCTATGAAAATGTCTGTTTTAGCTGGGAGTAATGCATAGATTCTAGTATGGACATGCCTACGGCTAGTGCAAGCCTTTGTTCAATTTGGTTAAAGGAGACCACCCCCCTCCTATCCTCACCAAATGACCTCAATGGTAGAAAGCTGGTTTTATTGCCATGCTACATGCTAGTTTGTTAAAGGTGACCCCAGATTATCTCCTTGGCAGAGACAACCCAATTCGTAAGACCATGGGAAAGAAAGATGGATGTGGTCCTCCGGTGCCATTAATTTCTTATTATTGTAAGTGATTAAACAAAGTCTTTCCATAAACCTGCCCTACAGATAAGGGGTGTATTTTGCAGTTTTCCCCCCCTCAAATACTCACAAAAAATGTAAATAGGGAGTCAAACTGTTCAAAACAAAAAATAGGATATAGACATGTTGGACCCTGTGCCCCTGCTTTCAACCACACAGCTCCATGGATATGTTTGGACCGGTAGTGCACTTAGTACCACGTAGTACCTCAGGGAGAAACTATTACTTCCTGATCGGAAGAAGTTAACATTCATCTTTTAATGTGTATGAATAACTATTTGCAAAGGAATCTTTTTTTTTTAATGTCCTTTTTTTCTTTTTTTCTAGTTATAACCTATTTTTACTCTCTTCTAAAATACACCGATTGGGAATTGGACTTGCAGCTTCAGTCCCTAAAATCATATTACTCCCAATTTAAAGAAATGGGGAGCAAAATACTCAGTCAAAATCGTATCTGAAGCACTGCCAATAGCCACCCAACTGGAACATAAAGTATGCAGTCCCTAAACCTTTGACGACCCCAGCACCTTCATGTAATGTCCTGTTGCTTTGGGCTTTATCTGTGTACTTTTGGAAATATCTGCTTTGAGACTCATGGCCATGCGAAGGACAAAGGTGCCATATAAATATTACAAAGGATCGTCGACAGATGCAAACCCTGTGGCACTAACAGTGGATCTTGCTTGGTGAGGAAATGAGTCCTGCTTTTTAATTTGATGCTTTGACTAGAAAGGATGTGAACTCTTTCAAAGCTCTACCTTCGATATGCATGGAGTTTCAGAGGATGTGTGGTTGGCCATATTGAAAATCGTGGATACGTCCAGTGTTACCAGTGCACAAAAAGGCCTTGCCAGGACTCTGGTTGTGGGAGGATTTATAAATAAGCAGGCTGTGTACTTGAGGTGAGAAAGAGCTGAGCAGTTACTACAGTTTGTGATGGGATAATGATTGCATGCTTAAGTTGGTAGGGACAACCGTTTAAAATCTCTTCGAAATAAGATGCGATCACAGACCATCCTAGCTTGGCTATATGGTCATTACAGTTGTCAGAAAACACCACTGCTGGCGTTCAAAGCTTTGAGTTGTGATCTTGTCTATTGGTACTGTGCAAAGAGAGTTGGTAGCTGTGATGAGAAGATCAGAAGGGTAGTGATGACGTGAGCAGCGCAACATCTAATGTCTGCCCTTTTTTTCTGAGACTAATCAAAATTTCACAATTGCTTTGAGGGATTCGGATTTCTGGGTATTGTGTGGGGGAGTGTAAATTCCTACAGGGAGCAAAAGGGCCGCTAACACGAGTTAGCCACGTCAGTGATTTTACATTAGTAGAAGGCTGCTTTTCTTGTAACATTTTGGTGAATTCCACATGCCTTTCTGCGGTTCTGTCCTGTTTTAGAGGATCAAGATCTTCATTGAGCCATTTTAAAATAAAACCTTTTTATTAGATTTAAACCCATGAAATCGATCAGTGCTCTCTATTTCGCATATGCTTTAGGAAGTTATTTCATTTCTATGGGGAATGTCTCGGATTTCACTTCACAAATTAGCATGCACTCAGTTAGCCATGATGCAACTCCTTAGCTTGAAATAGTGAAATTATTCTGTTTCTTTAGGTACAACTTATTTGTCCCTTTTTTATTGCCACTCAAAACACAATAAAAAATGGAATTTGGAACTGGATGATCAGGCCATTTCTATGATCTCCTCCCAGTTTAAATTGTTGGCCAAGTTAATCCAAAAGGGTGAGGAGCCTGGGGAAACTATGGAAGAGCCCACGAGTTTCCAAAGGACAGAGACCGAGAGGAGACAGGTATGCTACCGTCAGTAGCAAGGAAGCCAGTAGAAATTAGGCCGGACGTATGCCATCCCGAAAGCTAAGAGAAAGAAGCAGAGTCCAGTGGCGTGCCCACGGGAGGACCATGGTGGACCAGGTACTTGTGATGACAAAACCATTCTGACATGACCGACTGGGACACACTGATACCCGAGATACCGCATTGCCATCCCAGATGAACAGAGGCAAGAGAAGCTGGTTAAAGGACACGAGACACCAGGCTAGGAGATGAGGAAGCTGATCCTCAACTAACAGAAACCTTGGTGACATTAACACTAAGAACGGAAGGTAATGGGAATAACCTGGTGACCCGGGGGAGTGGATGAAAACAAGTATTATTGAAATGCTCCTACTCCGCATCAGTCAAGAGAAATAAAACATAACGAGAATGAATGAGAATCATTATTGGAATGCTCATACTTGCAGTCTAGAAGGAACTGTTTGTACAGTCAGTACAAAGAACAGTGAAAGAAATATTCTGGGAATTACCTGATTCGTAATAAATCAAAGCACAAAGGCCTAAGTGAAATAAAGGAATTGAAACATGAGAAGATGGAATTTGTAAATACAGATCCAGATAAGGAGCAAAGGGAAATCAAAGACTATGAACTATTCAAGAAAATAAGAAATAGCCCAGAAGGAAAAGATAATTGTTACATAAGTTTACCAGGGGAGGAGGAAAGGATCCCCAACAAGAGAAGAATCAGAAGTTCAAAACAATAATAAAGGAACTGTGCGAACTGATGAGTGATCACTAGACTATCTGAACATTATCTATTGAAAAGTGGCTGAAAGACGAACCTCAGGAGAAGAGACATTCTGATTTTGAGTTGTTAAAAGTAGTGGTAGGACAGATAGGTTAGTAGGAGGGTGGACAGTTTCATTTATAGACATTCACTGACGAGCATCTTAGCGAGTTTAGTTGGGTAGGGAAGCCTTGTAGAATATGGAAAGACAGACTTTATTCCTTTTCTTTAAGAAACAGACCAGTGAAATGTCCAATCGTAGTCTGCGTCCTCCTTCTGACCTACCACATACCCCAGGCGCTTCGTTACTTTATGCGGCTTGTGCTTGCCATACTACTTGGAGTATGTTATGCGCTTTTTGGAAAAGTTGATCTTACCAACATTTGTGTACCTAAAAGAATGCAGTTTCTCAATTGTTGAAAGCATTATGCCAATTAATTTAATACTTTTGTTCTCTTGTCCTGAAGTACGTACATAGATGTCGATAAAGCAAAGCGATCATTCTCTTTTGAAGACTCATCACTCGTTCGGGACGTACCTCTGTTCAAATTTGTTTTCACATGGTCTGGAGATGTTTTTACCATGCCCCAACCTACAGTTGGAACAGTATTTCTGTTAATGCTTTCATAGTTTTGGCCCACTATTGTAATAAGACTTGTCTAAATTGTTTCAGAAGATGGAGTGCAGCTTCTTGGCGGAGCAGCTACTCAAAGTCTCCCTCATGTTCATAATCTGCAGGATTTTTTAAAGACTGGTTTCTTCCTCTTTTCGAGGCACTGAGTAATTCTACGCAGGGCAAACGCCAATTTAACAGAACTGAACTTAATAGTGTTTGATTTAAATGGTCTGTGTGACATGCTCTGCATAGCTAGATCACTGCTTGTTGATGTCACGGAATGTATTCTGGTCTGGTGATGCTGAAGAAACACAGTCCCTTGGTGATCTTGGCTCAGCCATTACGTATACCCACTGGCATTTTGGATCTGGCATGGGTGAACATTTTTTTTTTGTCTTCCAGAGGAAAGACCGCTCCCCTCCTCATCACTCACAAGCTTCCGTTGACTGGCTGGCATAAAAAACATGCACCCATTTTGATAGCGGTCCACAGTTTGTGGTCCTCAAAGACACACTTTTTTGGACCGTGTTTTCTGTGGATCTAGAAATATACACCATTTCCAAAGTAGTTTTTCAAAAGCAGCAATGAAAATAGTATTTCTACAGGAAAAAATTTAGGAACTATGTTGCACTCCCCATGGGACATCTCCCAAAAATTAAACCAGAATACTACATTCCTTTTTAATAAGGATGTTGTCTCCAATTTTAAATGATACAAAAGTAACTTGTCACAGCTGTCCTTAAATGTTTTCCACCAATAGTCATCAATGAAAATAACATGTATTTTAAAATGTATTTGTCAATTAATAATTCTACAGAAATAAATTATTTACTGCGCTCCTTTTATATGATAAACCTTGTTCATATTCTTTCACTTCCTTTGCTTGATTGATACAAATTAAACACCTGGTTTATAAAACCCTTAATCAGAGAAATACATTTCAATTTCTTTATTCTAAAGCAGCAAAAAAATTAAGTGTGGAATATTTCAATGGGTCAAAGTCCCAATACATTGTATTGCCGTGCATCTGATTTAATCCATAGTTTCAGTGCCTTCTGGAAATAATTATACAATATTTGATAGCCCATTTATGGTACCGAATTAGATGTACTGAAACCACAAAATAGCATACATTTTAGAACCTACTATATCAGTATTTCAAACATCATCCACAATAGAGGTAAACCAATAATGCAGTACAAATTCCAGGGTCTATTGCGTCATTAACTGACTCTCCTTTGGCAAAGGACACATCATGATTCAGTGTTTTTGATAAGAGCCCGAACAGATAAAACCATATAGCGGTGGGACATGTTATGGACCTGCCACTTTACCCAAAGCAATTTCTTCACCAGTCTTTGTAGCCACTGCCCCCGAATTTGCCAGCACAATGACTGGTTATACTGTAGCTCCTTGGCTCCTACCCGAGAAGCAAGTATGTGAAATACTCTTTGAATCACATGTACAAAAACTGAGCCTCTTTAACCGCCGGATAAGAAGACAGCCATTGCTTCAGCACTTCAAAACTCAATAACTCTGGGCTTTTGGAAATTCACTTCCTCTGCCCGAACCACTCCCCCCACAAACCTCTTCCTTCCAGTGTATCCCTGTCCTGCAATTTCTTTGCTACTTCTGGTCTCTATTGCATTTTTATGACAATGTGCTTCTTTGTGAGATCTCAGTCCGCAGACTGAGCAGACATGTCTGAATTTGCAATGCCTGGTCTATGCTTTTTGTCCGGAAGGACTGATTATTACGACTAGATCGGGCCCGTTGCCTTGACCGTGCTTTGCTTTATCGCTGCATTATTCAACAATAATTCCACTGCCTTCTTCCCATAATCCAAGTATGCAAAACCAGCCTTACCACCTCTAAAATCCTACTAACCAATCCATACAAACAGACCTATAAGTTGATCAAATCAAATGTTGCCAAGCACCGATCTTTGAAGGCAATTCCGGTTATTTGTCCAACATGCACACTCAGAAACCAATAGACTGGTTCACAATTGTCCTTTTCTTACAGGGTTTTCCTTCCCCGCTGATCTGCCTGATCCTTGCCTTCCTTCACCTTTTTGCGATTCTTAAATCGCGCTTTTCTCCAACATGGGGAACAAATCAACATAATACTTTCCATATCTTCTCCTTTTAATTTCTAGTCCTATATGCCAAGCAAACAATCACTCCAGCCTCCCAATAGTAGTGCAAGACTCCACCTCCCTTTTCCATCTTAGACCCTCCATTCTCTCTTCTCACGGCCCTATTCTCTTGATCCCGCAGCAGATGCTGTATCTGCCGCCATTGACGGTGCCTGTTTTCTAGGAGACACACACATAACCTAGCACTGCTGACAAGGTACCGGTCATGCATATCAACATAATGTCCGGTGATCCCTGGGCTTCTGGGGTCAGATGTTAGTCTGCTAACCAACGCACCTCCCTGTGGCATATTTAGCTACCATGGCATATAGCCCACTGTCTAAGGCACGAACATGGGGGAATGTCCCTGGTACCCACTGCCCAACATGCTGTGTATATTGAAGCCAAGGAACGGTCCATGGATACTGATACTACATGTGCTATGTAAAAGCTGCATCTCCTGCTCCCCACTGTCAGAACGTCTGTTGCAGTACCCACTTCTCCAAGTGCTGTCCAAAACCAGATCCTCCCCAACTTTTTTATCCACAACAATAGCTTCTCCCTCAAAAATAGCTTCCACCACTCTTGGTGTTGCAGCCTTCTCCCCTTCCCCCGACCCTCCACTTCACTGCAGTCTTTTTTTCAAATGTGTGCTTGTAGTAGAAGCTGCCATAACAGGCACTTTTCTCCTGGGCCTTGTCCCACTCTACAGAACCACCTATTGGATTTTTCTTTTGTCAAAAAGCGAGACATAGAAGCCCACCCACACGTTACGACCCAACGTTTGTTTAGAAAGTTTTACATTTAATTCTCTAGTAGCTCAAACGCCCTCAAACTCGGGACCAGAGACCATTACCGCAAACTGAAACGGAGATGCCCCACCCACTGATATCTTGTCTCCATGTCCACATAACCATTATCCCTCTTAGTCTGCACCACACGCCCTAACTGCCGTGGCACACCTGCCCACAGCAATGTAGCTCAGATCGCCTCCCGCCCCCCACACCCTACCTTCCTGAGCCATGGCAGATCCTGGTAGGCGGATCATGTTGTGCTGGTGCCTCTGCCTTCTAAACCGCAGAGGATGTTGCTGACCCACCTTTTTTTATTTATTTATTTATTTTTTTTTTACATTTATAAAGCGCTCACACAGCCTGCAGGCATCGAGGCGCTGTTACAAGAATTGTTTGTTTTTCTTAGTTGCTAATTGTGTATTTTTTTTTTGTCTTAGTTACGTATTTATAACGCGCTTAAACACCCAGAGATTTCTAAGCGCAGACCCGGGTTCGTGTTGTCTTGCTTCCAAGACGCGCACACTGCCGCTGAGCTATCCTCCCGGGACATTGTCCTGCACAGTACCTAGCAGGGCAGCAGAAAGATCCAAGTCTGTAGACTATCAGTTGGTGGTAGTCCTGGAAAAGGACAAAATGTACTGGGGGGCTCCCCTCCCTCAATCCCACCTCCCTTCAAGGGAGACAGTGGAGGACGGATTGTCAGTGGTGTGGATGGGACTGAGGGCGGAGCTAAGTGTCAGTGATGTGCGTGCCTTGAATATAGGATGCTGACTGCTTTGCATAAAAACCAAGTGCATTTTGGGAACATATGACCACCAATTTATCAAACATGTTTGTGCTAGGAATTCAAATATTCATTCCTTCTGAGCATGCAATGCACACTTAGTGTATGGTGCTAATTTCCTCTGTCGGAATAGTCACCCTGACCGTAAAATGTGTGCAAAGCATGAGACCTATATACAGCTTTGGGCAGTTTCATTGTTTGAGTTTGGGCTGTTGAGCAAAGGATGACTTTCAGGTGCAGTCTGTGAAGTTGAGGCCCAGCTGCACGCATAGAAACACTGGGCCTCATGAGTTCAGCGGTAACCCTGCCGGTGCTTCCGGCGGGTTGTCGTTGGACTCGTAACACTTTTCTGGCACCTGACTTCCTGGTGCCACCGGGACATTACAAGTCCCGGCAGATCGAAAAGTCAGGTGCCAGAAAAAGTGAGTCCCCATTCCCATGGAGCCCCATAGGATTCCATGGGAATGGGGACACGGAAGCACTGGCACCATTGCTAACGGTGCCAGTGGTTCAGTGAAAACTCTGCGGGTGAAACCGTTGCGCACGGCAGGTCTGACCTTCCCAGCCGTAACGGTCTCCACCCGCAGAGTTGTAGTGTGGCAGTCCATAAATGCATGCCGGTACGGTGCAACCAGCACCCATAATTCTGGACTGCCACACTCGTAATGAGGCCCACTGTCTGTGTGCAGCTGAGCGGCAATATGTAATGAGCACCGTACTTCCTCCTGCCAAGTTGAGGAAGCTCTCTGCCCCGAACTGCCACTCGTGGAAGACTATGTGAGGCTTCCAGCAGTTTCCTGAACGCTGTGTCTCGGACACACACAGAACGGTGCTCCGGCAAGACTGGTTTTGCCACAGCGCAGCCTTTTCTTGTTCCGGCCCAATTCCTCCCCTGGTTGGTGGTGATAGTCGCTCCTGGCGTCAACGCATCGAAATACCACAAGGTCCAGGTGCAGCGGGAAACGAGAGAGCGGGCTCTCCATGCCCCCACTTTTTTAAATGCCTAAAGTCCTGCTGTACTTCTGACCCTGAGGGATCCACCGCTGCATCTTCCTTCATCAAACGGCAGTATCTGATGTCATCATCCGAGACTGATTATTAGTTGCCTACTGGCACACCACAGCAAACCCAGCAATTCCACTCCCGCATTCTGCTGGGGCTATAGCAACATAAGTGGCACTACAGGTTATAACACTTGAACTTCCTGGAAATAAAGACACTTCTACAACATTTATACATCACTTTACAGTGCAACTACACTGTAGGAAGGGTATTTTCATTCAAAATATTTTGAATGAGTAATGCATAAAATGGAACAGTCTGTATATTTAAAAGGACACTAGGTGACATCCGAGAATGCAAAGTGATCCCAAATCATGATTCTTTGGTTCTGTATGGGTCTTGCAGGTCCTTATCTGCCTTCCGTCTGTTTACAAGACCAGCGTTTCACCATCTATCTCTTTTGTATTGCCTGGATGTACTCAGCTACGCGACAAAGCTACTGCTCGAGTTCGAACATCGAGGTAATTATAGGCTGAATTAAGGAGACTTAGCGTTTAATTATATGTGCAGCCTCAAGCATACACAGATGGATTAATAAATTACACGCTAGCATTCACACATTCCGTTCATTAGTACAACATACAGAAAACCTTAGAATGGTACTTGTGATGTCTGGCGAAGTATCGCTACAAGAAGCAATTTAATGCCTCTTGTAAACTCAGGAAGTACTATGTTTATATGGTTTTGATTGCTTGGTTCATGCCAATGGTTCACAACCAGCCAATCCAGTTAAAAAATGGTTCTCGTCACCGAGTTGAATGGAAAGTAACAATCTAATGTACAGAAACGTAATTAAATTAAAAGAAAACCAGACCAAAGGAAAAGTCCTACTGATTTTATTTATAAATGATTTGTGTACAAAGTACTGTAAAACTATACAAACGCTGAGTAACATTTGTTGGCCACGTTTTACCTACCGTAAGTGGTCAGACTGACCTCCATAAAATCAAAGCAATGTAAGCAACAATAAAGCATGCTTAGGACCCAGCGCCATCCCAGTTACGTTACGGTGCCTGGTCAAATCACAGGCCTCGACTTTATGGAAAACCTTCTTTTTAAAAAAAAATATTTTTTATTTTTTATATATAATAAAAAAGGGATTTGAACTGGTTTTCTGTAGCGTGAATTTCTGTGCCAAACGTGTGAATTTACCTCGTCGTGCGATCTATCCGGCACACCTTAACAAGAGTCATCTGTCCCTTTCTGCTAGAGCCTGGGTATGCTGCTGATCCGTTCACCAGCAGGTCACATTTTGTTCATGCACTTGTTCAGTTGGCCACGTTCCATTTAAGTGTTATGTACATTGGTTTTCAGCCATGTTTCTTGGCGTCGCTCCAGTGGTTCTGTAAGATGAGAGGGGGCAAGCTAGTGGGATAGTGTTGATTGATGGGCACAGTTCTGAGGTACCCTGGTTTGGAGTGCCGTTCTGCTTCAATGGGATTGACAGATAATCGGAGGAGGTGTGGGTGGACGTTATCCGAAGGGGGAGCCCACGATCTGGTAGAATACGCGCTTTTGTTTTAGCCGCTGGTATGTGAGGGAATGTGATTGGGCTAAACGTAGGAGTTTCAAGTGATAAATGTTCACGTGGTGGGTAAAGTAACATCATGTTGTTTTGGTCTTACACAAATGCTTCATTGCTGTGTGCACAATAAGATAGAAATGTTGCAACAAAGCGTCCTGTTACATTTCTAAAGTTTTACAACAAGAGGATGTGATGTGGACTTTCTGTGAGGAAAACTATTTGAAGGCTAAAGCACCATCAGGGACAAGTCAGGTGAATTTGCCATTCCTAGAGTAGTGCAGTTCAGTACAGTAACATAGGGATTCCGACCAGCTCTGGCATCCCACGCAACTGCCCCAGGCGTCACCCAGGTGCGCTGGGAAGGCAGATGAATTCCTCTGGGTTAGACAGCCATTACCTACATGTTTAGTAATTGTGATTTGTGATGGAGGTCCAATGGACTACAGTGTACTCCTATATAATTTAATTGGAAGGGTGTAGAAATATGTCATTGGGCTTTTATTGAGTCGTACTTACTGTGCCTTACCTCGTCCGTAGATGCTGTGGTGTATAATGTCCCCGTTAGGGCTGAACCAGTACTTAACCCGTGGAAGGAGCTGGTAGCGGCTAAGAGAAGGTACGGTGGGAGATGGGGGGGGGGGGTGGGTGGGGCACAGAGAGGGGAGGTGGGGTGCGGGGATGGGCGGAAGTACCAACTCACCAAGATGACGCACATCACTGGGAGTTTGGGAAAGGGAATACAATTATGAAAGGATGAGTGCATGATTAGTCATGTAGCTGGATCCGATGAAGAGATCGCCAGAAAAGAGAACTAATCCCTGCTCTGGAGGATTGAGCATAATTTGTGAATGGTGTGTTCCAGTACTTTGCCAAAGGAACCATATTGTATTGCTGCATAGTTGTGTGATAAGCTTAAGATGTAGTTGTGCACCCTTGAAGTATGCAGGCTTTACTCCGATGGCACATCTAAAACCACCAACTTCTAACGGGGAGAAAGATATGGAGACACTGTGCCAGCTGACAGAAGTGCCGGGCCATCTATACGTAATTTAAGGGACACAAGTAGAGAGGGCGTGGGGGAAATGAGTTACAAAAAAAAAGTGGCCATCTTGAAGGCCAACTCTGCTGGCTCTTCTGAGAAGTAGGAGTGTTAGAAGTTGTTACTATGCCCTCTCGTTCCTCAGAGCTCCAGGGTCTGTCTGTCCACATGTATATATCCGTGGGCAAAGGTGACAATACCATAGATCTGCACTCTGTTATTTCGGTGGATACAGCCCTGCTTCTCGTGCCCCAGAGCCATCTGGGCTCAGACCTGCACAAAGACTCCCAAGAACTCGAAGGTAGAAGAGAGGGAATCTCTCCATCTCTGTTCATGATGTGCCCCAACTCCATCGAAAAAGCAGTCCCTAAATCCCCTGAATACCTCCCTGCTTCCTCCATGTAATTCGCACTCCCTTTTCAACATAATCCCCAAGTCACCCCCATAGCCCTAACGTAAATGCATTGTATTGCAATAATACGTTTCGCATATGCCTCCAGTACATAATTCGGGCCCACTGACACAATTACTATACTATCCAATTGTTTCTATGTCTTACCACAGCCCAATGTTCTTTCTCTTCCTTCAGCCTTTGATACAATGTTTACCGCGTTTGAAACTGTGACATGCCTCAAGCTTATTTGATGGTTTTCATAATATGGTGGGATTGGGGATCAGACGACTAGATACCATTCAATGCTTTGACACGAACGGCCTACCAAATATCCTGGCTTGGCTTTGGACAGATACTCCTTATACTCTCCTCCAATTCAACCTTTAGCGCTGTGCTCCATCGAATATAGCGGAGTCCCAAAGAAAATTCGGTGCAGCTGCCAGTTCATTGTCCTAGCAAGCCCCACACCATACGTATATATTGGGCCCAATATAATGTAACTACGCTATCTTTGACAATTATTGACATTTGCTTGCAATTACACGTTCTATAGCTGCATGCAATATAATGCTTGGTTCATTGCAAGTATGTTCAGACTGCATGCCGCCAAATGGCCACACATGAAAAAGCACTTTGAAGACATAACAATGGCAGTAAGGTGCTATGGAAATATTGAATAGCATACTATAAAACCGCTAGTCGTATTGGCTTCAACATCAAAATGGGTTTTTTTAATCTTGGGAATCAATGTACAGGCATTGTGCATGACCAAACTGCCAGGGAGGAGATTTATTTATTTTGTTGTAGTGTTTTTTTACTCCAACCCAAAAAGCATTCGCCACATATTCAAGGACTGCTATTAATTACTATTCTCCACCATAGGGTCTGGCATGGATACACATGCTCATAAATATTCCCCGTCAGGCTGGGAATCCCTGGTAAAAGAAAAAAAAATCACTTTCACTTAAAAAGTTTTCTCCTTTAAACCAATCACTGTCCTCTGGGTCATGCTGCCCCCATCCAACTGGGGAGCAGGTGTAAGTGGAACTAGGTCACCTGGCCCAAGCACCACCCACCTTCTTAGCCCTGACTCTTCCTTCCTGCTCCTAACTCTGATCAAGGGAGTCTCTCGACCTGGCGTCCAAAGTGAAGGGCAGTCAAAGAAAAGGGCAATTCCTGTTTGGACCTGCTCAGACCAGGAGGATCCAGGGTCCGACCCCCTGCTAAGACAGCAGGTAAGCATGCACCAACATGTGTTTACACCCTCTGTCCCCACAAGCCATCCCCACCCTCTCTGGTCCCCCGTGTTGTTCCCTTGTGGCCCCCCCCTTCCTGTGCACAGGAGTCTGTCCTGATACATTCTGGTTTCACCATCACCGTCTTGTGGCCAATGCTGGATTTTACTTTTATGGACTTCATGGTGCGTCACTGTTTCTCAACTCTCATGCTGGACTTCCTTTGCATCTTGTACTCATGGTGGTCCTAAATCATGCTGTTCCCATCTTCATCTTGTATCCTGGCTTGCAACATAATGTGTTAATACTGACTTCTGCAATTGTATTCGCTCTCCCCTCTTGCTTCTCCATTCTTTTTGACTGCTTACTCTCTGTTCTCTCCTCCCCTCCCTTTTCCTATCTCCTCCCCTCCTCCCCTTACTTTCTTCTATGCACTTACTCTATCAGAATTGTCCCTGGACCTAGTATGATAGCAACCTCGTCTGTCGCTCCCCCATCCCTTTACTGTCCCCCACCCCCTCCCTCCAGTACTATCTGAAACGTTGTCAGGCCTAGTATGATAGTTGCTTGTTTTTTGTTCCTCCCCTCCCTTTCTGCACCCCTCTCCCTCACCTTTTGTTTTCCTCCGGCTCTACCAGAAATGTTGTCAGGCCTAGTACGGTAGTCATTGGTCTATTTCCATTTCCTTCCCTTCCTTATCTATGTCTTAGCACTTGCACTATCTGAAATGTCATCAGGCCGAATACGATAGTTAATTTCACATCCTTACTGTTCCTTGCCTGTAAGAATGTAGTTGTATTTTCCCTTGTTCCCTCCCTTGCCTTGAAGCGCTTTGAAACACATTGTGTATAGGTCCTATATAAATAAACTATCATATCAATGACCGTCCTATCGCTAAGACCTTCCTCTAGCAGCCATCTTCAGATTTTTACAGCACGCTGCAGTTTTGGGAGCCCTCTTGATCCCTTCTGAGCTATTTGTATGTTTTTTATTTTGTATTTTTGACGGAAAAAGTTCTATTTTTGTTTCAAAGAAGCCTGCTCTTTGGTTCACCTGCCGACATTGGGGACCCGCTGTGGGTGAAGTTCCACGCCCCTCAGGGGCGAAGATCATTGAAAATTCTAGAAGGCCCTTGGGCATATTTTGCACCCTCCGACCATGACAGAGAAGGAGGGAAGGACCCTCTTCAGGCCCTGCACAAATGCGGGTTAGGGAATGTTATGGAGGACAAGCACCTGCAGTGCCTCTACTGCCTGCACCCAGAACACAAGGAGGTGGAGTGCGAGATATGCCTCTGTTTCTCCGAGAGGACGATGAAGGACAGGCATAGTAGACTGGCAGCATGGCTGAATGCCAAGGCCTCAGACCCGTGCTCCAAGCTGGGTCATGCCTCACCCAGGACCGGCCAGTCCGAGGAGCGTTCCGAGAAGTCCTTTGAGGGCACCTCATCCAAGGGGGCCCAAGATAAGGCCAAGAGCTGCAAATCTGAGACTACCGGGTTCACTGCGGAAGCAGACCCCAAGGTGGATAGTCCGCGATCAACGTCCCCTTCCGCCTCTATTGACAGTCAGCAATCGAGCTCCTCTTCGAAGAGGAAGTAATCTACTCCAGCTAAACTACGTGAGAAATCTGAGAAGCGGCGGATGGAGGATAAGCCCGATCAGCCCAAGCAGGCTCAGCCAGCACAGGCTAAGACCTCGCCGGTGACTGCTACTGCCACAACAGCTAAGGGCGCTGATCCTACGGGGGTAGCCCCCATGGCTCAGGTGTCCATACCCCCAAGGCGTGACGGTGCCAAAGTGACTTTGGCAAAGTCTGCAGGCACGCCAGAAGGGGGGGAAACCGGCTCTGTCCCCGGTTCAAGACACTCTGGGTAGGGTGAGTGGGGAGCAGTCGCACAAGCAATGGAGGTCTCGTCCACTGATGTCCTTACACACAGTCCACGAGGAATTTGAAGAGGAGGATGACCGCGATGACGGCGCAGAGCCTCATTTTCCTCTTCTACCTTCAGTCGACGGACATTTCCTTGGATATTCTGTTGACCCTTCACACCTTGGTGTCGGAGATACAGATGAGGATGCTGGTACCTGTGGTCCCCAATCAGCCTCCAGCGAAGAAGAGGAAGTGTCGTCCGATGCCCCCATTTCCACCTCTGCCACCATGTCTGGTCCCTTCTCCCCCACCAGAACCAGGCATGGGGATGGATATGGCCACGACAACGGATGCCGACTATATATCGTTGCAGCAGACGGTGACTCTCCACATTTGGCTGCTCCACATAGGGTGTCCCCAAATGAATGAGATGGGATTGTTCCATTCCATGATCTCCAGAGCCACCAAGCAATTCCAGCTTGGGCCCGAAGGAAACCAAGAAGGTGGGCTTCTTGTACCAGAGGCGCGAGGCCAAGACTATCATGGCGGTGCCCCTTCTGGACGACGTTTGGGAAGATGGCCTGGCTCTCGTGAAGAACCCTTGCATGGCTCCAGCCAAACTGGATAGGCTGGAGAAGAAATATTGGGTGCCATACTCTGAGGTTGCAGCCATCGCTGGATTTGGTGGTATCGGTGGCTGCGAGGAAACGGTCGGCCGACCTGTCCTTGTCGGCCCCTCCAGACAGCGAGGAGAAGAGGATGGACGCCTTGGGGATGAAGGTGTGTTACACTGCGGCGTCCACTGTCAAGGCGGCCAACGCACTGGCAATCTTAGCCTAGTACAAGCTGGGGGCCTAATCTGGAGTTCCTCCCCGATAAGAAGATGGAGGCAATCGCTCTCTTCCAGGAACGGGAGGTAGTATCTGATCACACCATCACAGTGGCATTGGACATCGCCGACACAGGAAATGGGGAACAGTGATGCCTTCGTTGGCAAGGCTGGAGGAAAGCCACGAATGTCCACCAGGAGGTCTAAACGAAGGTGTTGGATATGCCCTTTGATGGAGAGAATCTAATTGGGAAAGGGTTTGACAAGCCCCTCCAGGCCTTAAAAGCAGATATGGAGATGGCCCGTTCCCTGGGCACGCTCCAGCAGCCCGCTCTTCTTTTCACTCCTCCAGGGGAAAGTCGAGCAGGTCTTCAAAAGGTTTCTCCACATCGTACCATCAGTCTTCCAGATCCACAGCTCAGGAAGCTACATAGGCTGTTCACGGGTCTATGGTAGTAGAGCACAGCGTTGCCGTCGCCCGCAGCAGCAAGCCTGAATCGACCGGGTCATTGGACCCCCACTCGTGTACCCCTGTGGGAGGCCGGCTGCCGAAGATGTCTCCTGCATCTACCTCATCCGACTCTGCAGGTTGCATATGCGACCCCTGCAGGAATTTCTGGATGCCCGCTGGAGACAGGTGTCCGGAAGCTTCACGGACAAGATCTCTCAACGACTAGGTTGGGCGATAAGATGGTGGGGTGTCTGCTCCAACATTGCTCAAGGCACATGATTTCAGAACCCCCATAACAGGAGACGGTCACCACAGATACCTCCCTGGAAGTACTGGGAGCGTGCACCGGACGGCTGCACACCAAAGGCATGTGGTGGCCGGAGGCAAAGGATCCTCATATCAATATCTTGGAGCTATGGGCAGAGTTCTGGTCCCTCAGGTCGTTCCTACCATCTATGAAAGACAAGATGGTGAGGATCTTCACGGACAACACCACCACCATGTTCTACATCAGGCAGCAGGAGGGCACTCGGTCCCTGGCGCTCTCCAAAGAAGCACAGGACTTGTGGTGCTGGGTCATCGGACAGGGGATGTTCCTCGTCCCTCTCCAACTGGCGGGAGTCAAGAACACCATTGCAGACTCCCTCAACAGGGAACTGTCCTCCTGCCATGAGTGGGAGCTTTGTCAGGATCAGGTGGACCACCTATTCGTCAAATGGGGCCGTTTCAAGTGCCTGAAGTTTGCCAGCAGATTACCCAGCATTTCCTCCATTCCCTTTCCTGCTACGAGTCATCAACACACTCAGTGTCCATGCAGGATGATACTCCTCCCCCCCGCCGTGACCTAAGCTGATTTGGTATCCGGACCTTCTTAGTCTATTAGCGTCGCCTCCGTTCAAACTGCCAGTGGTTTAGGATCTTCTCACCAGAGAAGAAGGTGCAATCCTTCATCACTACCCAGGATTGCTGAACCTTGAGGGCTTGGCTCCTGTAGCCCTAGAGTTTGAGGATATGAGTTTCCTGCGGCCTGCAGGGAGGTCCTCACCAAGGCCATGGCGTCGCCGACTTAAGTGCTACGGTCACAAGTGAAAGGATTTTGCTACGTGGTGCTGGTCTCAGAAGATTACCCCGCTTAGGGTCACGGCCCTGCAGATCCTTCCATACTTGCTATTCTTTGCCAAGGCTGCACTGGCGCATGCCTCTATCAAGGTACATCTGGCGGCTATCTCCCGCTACACCAGGTCTCCAGGAAGATCGTTGCTTTGGTCCCACTGACTCATCTAGGAATTTCTCAAAGACTTTTCCGATCTTTCCCGCCGGTGAAGGCTCCTGCCCCGGCGTGGGTACGTGTTTCTGATGAGGCTAATGGGGGGGTGGGGGTCCCTTCGAGTCTATGCATCAGGCCCCACTCAAGTTGCTCTCATGGAAAACTGCTTTCCTTGTGGTCATTACCTCTGCCAGAAGGGCAGGTGAGATCCAGGCCCTATCCTGCAAGCAACCATACTTGATTTTCCACAAATTGAGGGTGGTACTGCGCACGCACCCCACTTTCATGCTGAAGGGTCCGTTGGAATTCCACCCCAACATGCCTTTGGTATTACATGTGTTTTTTTCCCCAAACCTTTGTCGCCTTACACTCAGATGTTGCTCGTGCCCTGAAGTTCTACGTGACGCGCACAAAGAATCTTTGGAAGACCTCATAACTGTTTGTGAATTTTGGTCCTATCAAGCATGCAAGGCCTTGTCCAAGGCTACCATTTCAAGGTGGCTCTGTGGCTGCCTCACACACTCGGTTGGCGAACCGACTGTTGCCCGGCCGCCCGAGAGCCCACTCCACCAGGGCGATCGCTGCGTCAATGGCGTTTGTCTGGTGTGCCCCTGCTGGACATTTGCAGGACTGCTACGTGGAGCTCCACGCACACCTTCACAAAATTCTACTGCTTCGACAAGGATTCCAGGGAGGAGCCCAGAGTCGGCCAATCGGTTCTATGCGACCTGTTCGCTTGGGGGAGATTGTTCCGGAGGTAAGAATTAATTGCTACTGTTGAGCCTTGCCACTTCCCATGGTTGTGTAATGTTGTACTGCTCTATATTCATTATTCATGAGCATGTGAATCCATGCCAGACCCCATGCTGGAGTAGGTTTAAGTTCCTTACCTGTAACTATTGTTCTACAGCATGGGTCTGGCATGGAACCCTCCCTCTGCGGCTCTTCTTGGTCATACTACCACTTTACGTGCTTACCAAATCTGAAGATTGCTGGCAGAGGAGTGGCTTAGTGAGAGGACGGTCATTGGATGGGGGCAGTATAACCCAGAGGACAGTGATTGGTTTAGAGGAGAAATAACAGTTAAAGTCAAAGTGAAACTGTTTTTTCTTTTACCGAGGATTCCCAGCCTGACGACTGGGAATACTCATGAGCATGTGAGTACATGCCAAACCCATGCTGGAGAACAATAGTTACAGTTAAGTAACTTAAACCTTCTAGCTCCAGTCCTAGAATGTTTGTGGAAAATGCTTGAATTTCCTGGGAGTGCAAATTTGGGGAAATGTTGCCATGGCGACCTTTTCCCAGGCGTCTTCATCACTGGATACAATTTTGCAATGCTACTATAGAGAATACCTCTATAGAAGCAGGAAAGCCATCCCATTGTAACCCAATGAGCAACCCAGGCAGAAAAATGTAGAGACTGGATTCATTGCCACACAGTTGTGCACAAAAGGAGAGGGGGGAAACTGGCAGAGTATCCCTGTCCCAAAATTGTGATCCCGAGCAGACAAACCTTGCTTTTCTTTTTTTATAGGGTTCTACTCCGTGAGCCTCAAAGTCAGTAGGGTACATTTAGTTGGTTACTTGAACAATGAACAACCTAAACGAACATCCTTCCGCCTTGAGGGGATTTGTTTTGCAAAACCATGTGTGACTTGTACAATTCCTTCAGTAGAGCTCAGACTTTGATTAGAGGTAACAAGACCTGATCTGTTGTCTAGTACCCATGTGATATTTGTTCTGGCTCTGAGGCAGGAAAGCATGCCTTCATTAGTGGGTGTGATTGTGCTCTGGGCGAAGGTTAAGATCATGGCTGCACAGCCTTATGGGCTGCTGCATATTTGCGCACCAGTTGGACTTCTCACTGCGTCACCTTCCCAATACTGGCTGCGGTTTTACTCTGCCTTTGGTTCATGTACATCCAGGCACATATCCAAAATAAGATACTGCCAGCTGCAACAGTTCCTCACTTTTTTTCTCATAGTAAAACCTCCTCAAATATTTTTTTAATTTTTTTTGGGCTATTCGGTGCCGGTTGGGACAATACTTCGGCAGAATTTCTGTCAAAAATGACTGGAAACCATTGAGGCAGGTATGGAAATGACATGGAGGTAATTTTGGTGTGAATTGTGAAGTATGAATTAGTAAGCAGTGTCGAGCGAATATTATGTAATTCCGGTTTTCAAATCTCGCATATCTGTACGTTTGGCAATGCTTGATAAGTATCTGCCTTGGACACCATGTCTCTTTTGTACTTTTAATGTTGGGACAAGTTTTAGTTGAGATTGTGTTAATAGTAGAATAATTGATATTTTTCGTAACTGTTGTAGGTGGTTTCTATTCAGGAAATTTCTTTCTATAGTGACACAGAATGAGTAAAGGAATCACCATTGGAGCAGAAAATTGTTTCTAAACATTGTGTGAATTATTGATGGTCTTTTGTCTTGAGGAAGAAGAGGCATAAGTTATGGTGCATGTTAATTAAATTGGCCTGGTTACCAGTAAGATGAGCCATTAATTGGGTGTATCATCTGGGTTGACTTCAGTTAACAAATTGCCAAGTACCATACGTTTACATGAGTATATCGTGGTGTTTATATTCACAGCATTTTGTGCTTTGTATCAAATGGGTTTCTTTTTTTTTGGTAATCCGTCAAGTTATGTAGAGAAAATTATTGTACATAGATGTGATTCTATAGCTTTTGTCAGTGGTTTTTGTGTTTTTTATTTTGTATGAAGTGAGTGTAGCTATTTGAGCTTGGCGAAATGAAATATTTTGTATATTTGAATCGAGACGATAGTTCGCATTGACCGAAGTGCCGGGGGGGGGGGGGTGTGCCTGTAAACAGTGGCAATGTTCAGAGGGTAGGGGACGGATGACCAACTTGCAGGCCAGGCTCTCAAAGGAAGAGTAGTGCTAGGTGGTTATGAGGGAGGAAGGGGACCCACCCCCGGAAGATTAAGGCAACCCTACGCCATCACGGTGGGGTTGTGGCTTGGAAACTATCTTGACGTCCTCAGGAAGAAGTGAGTACAAAGCAGTGACTGAGCTGGCATTGAACTAACTCTAGGTAAGAGCGAGAATGTTGAGGTTAGTGTCTTCAAGAAGGAGGCAGATGTTGGTGGAATGTTTTTTGGCTGAAAGGGCATTAAGAGTAGCCAGGTGAAAGAGGTCTCGAAGGTTTTCTGAGGAGTACAGGGTGGCGGGGTACACCAATCAGAGGGGCAGGGACAGAGATAGCAGATGAGGGAGAGGTAGGTGAAGGAAGTTGATGAGGGACGGGAGGTGCCAGCCAAAGAGGAGGAGGTTGGGTTGAGGACCCTGAGCCAAGATAGTGCCAGTTTGGTAAACATTAATGATGCAGCGTGATGAGAAGCTCGCCAAGAGGACTTCCCACTTGGTGCCACCATTAATGGGAGAGTATGTGAAAGGGGAAGAGTATAGAAGAGTCATAGATCTGGGGAGGTGACAGAAGAGGATATCGGTGAAGTACTGTCTGGAGGTTGCGATAACATGGGTGTCTGCGATGGGTAGGCCAGGGTTTGCACTGAGGATGTCTATTTTTGTGCTTTTTCCTTCCAGACTTCGTGAGAGGGAGATGGGTGATAGTGTAGCAGTTAGAGCAGATAGGAGAGATGGTGAGCGCAATCAGGGTGGCAGAAGATAGATGAATGAAAGAGGGGTGGCTGCACTGCGCAGTCCTGGCTCAAACACACCAGGTGGCCTAGTAATTACCAGGAGGGGCACACACATGCAATGTAAAATGAGGGGTGAAGGTTTCAATTTTCAAAAGGAACAAAGAATGCAGTGCAAAAGAGGTGGAGACCGTGTCCTCTCATGATCAAAGTATTGTTTTTTTTCTATTTATTACCAATACAAGGTGTTTCAACAAGGCCCATATTTAAGAAACGTTGCAGTGGTCAGATGCTTTATAGTAGATGGACATTTTTCAAATTGCCATTGGATGGTGTGGGTACGGTGCAATAGGAAATGGGCATGCCATGAGTAGAGGGTAACAGAATGTGTGACATTGCCGCAAATGCAGACCCATGTTATGTTCCATACATTTTATAATTTGGGCGAGGTCTAAGAACATGGAGGAACATAGTAACCGTGTACCCATCAAGGTGGATTTATTGTTAAAAAAACAATAATAATTTTAAAAGCACAATTCTTTGTCGTTAGTTTGATATGGTTAGCTCTCGTCCACTCTTGGTTCTTACTTATGAATATCTCAAGTTCTGTGAATTTGTATCCCGACGAGTGATTTGAATGTAGTCTACATATCACTGTGTACTATTGCATATAATAAATTAAGCGTTTGTTCCGTATGACTGTTGAGGGGAAGACAGACGGGACAACACCTGGTATAGGAATCACACAGGAGATCAGATTTCTACGTCCTGGAAAACACCCACCTGACGTATTGAGACTGGTCCTACAAAAAAGGGCAAACTGCACGCAAGGACATGTATCCTACTGTGGTCATATGCTGGTGGATGATCTACATCAAATGTTGCCAAAGGAGCTAATGGACCAAAAGAACTCCTCCCTCATTGACCATACATAGCGTATTGTTCCAGAAACCCTCATGGGTAGGCTCATCCCTTTCCAATGGCAAAAAAAGTTACTACCAGACTCCACAAGTGCACAATAAGGAGTGACGATACTGCATCAACCACTACAGTGTCAATAATGGGTGGACTGGGAACCAAAAGTGGGCCTGGAAATGTTTTAGAAAGTTCCTTGTATTACACCATGCAAGCAACCCCAACCTCTTGAAGTAGCGTTTCGGTGCTTCTCCCACAATAACATTTAAAACATATGGGTTTGAGTAGTTCTTGGTAATGTACAGTTGCCCCTTCATAGGGATTAAAAAGTAGTGTCACATGAAAAATCTGACTGAACACTTATTTTTATGAAGGAGGAATTAACTGGAAGCATAATGAAACTTTCCTTACTTCAAAGGAATGTGGCCCATGAAGGCCTTGTGCATGGGAGAAAAGGTAAGAGAAGCAGAAAACATAGGTACCCACATGAGGCCTATGATGCAGGGGCCCACCAGGAAATGTTCAGGATTCCCTGCCGAACAGTCCGCAGCTGGTTAATAAAAACAAAGTAGAGGTGGGCCTGCACCGTAGAGCAGAGTAAGAGTAGTGGGAAATCTGAGGAATGGTGGGGTGAATACTTTAGAGATGGTGTACTTCAGTGGAGGCGACACAAAATGCATAACTGTTCTTCTTGTGGCACTCATCCCCCACTCCTTTTCTGCCATTTACACAAATGCCTGCCAAAACCTTTCCCTGCCCCTTCCCCTAATGGTCACAGGTTTAGCCCCTAATGTTTCTGTCCCTAGCCTGATGGCCCGTGCGTGCATCTTACGCCAAGGGCCATGGAGGGACCACTGAACCCACCCCTCCAGACCAGCTGTACAGTTAGAACGTATGAGCATCTGGCAACAGAAAGATGTTGGCCTTAAAGGAGATGGGCTGAACACTGAGTTGTTGCCTTACCCCATTCACTGGGACACAGATACCAAGATTATATATGTAAAAAATTTTTAGGGATCCCAATAGCGACCCCTTCTTTATCTTACACATAATACAATACATACTTCAAGCTTAACTGTAAAACGCCTAACTCTCCTACCCTGGCGTGATTTCTCTCGGAGGGCTCGCCCTCTGGCTGCCCACACTCCCAGACAGGGGTCAAAGATAGACCCGTATGGTTGGGCAAATGGCACCAACCACTGAAGAGGGGCCAGGACTTTGCCCTCCATGGGCAGTCCCACCCCAAGGACTCCTTTCTATCTCATGCCAGGGGATCCCTATACTTAACACCCCTTTGATAAAAGAGAATACATAGTGTCTGTGGTTGGGTTTTGGGATGAGGCCCAGGGGGTGGGTGCAAAGAAGCATAGGGAGTTGGGGGTGAGGAGGTTCCTGGGGGCAGGGAAGTAATTCGGGTAATTTGGAAAAATATGGGTGCTTCTGGTACAGTTATTAAACACTAGCTTTTCATTTCAAACAGTATCATTTCATACTCGTCAAAAGCCAATTTGCATTAGCCAGTGGCTTGTGGCAAATGCACATTTTGAGGCCTGATTAAAGCTAGAAGATCTGGTTTGTTTGCTGGATGCTTTTGAGTTAGCCCTGGCTTTTATTGCTACTTTTTTGGCTGACAGGATTTCGTTTTGTATTTTGTATTACGTTGTACATGGATTATGAGCGTCAGGATGTAGCCCATTTATTTTAGCCCTCTTTTTGGTGTTTGTTATACTTAAGAAATCTTAGATCTTGATTAAACCATGGGTCGTTATTAGATTGCAAACAGGCAGGTGCTATGTTATACAGAAGATTAACACAATTATTGGAGTGGTATGTTTTAAAGAAGTCACCAAATCTAGTTGCAGAACCGTGAACTTCAAAAGTTGATATTCTTTCAGAGGTGAGGAGCTGGTTCTCGTATTGGGCGTGCAGTTTTTCCTACACCAGTATACCGTGGCTCAGTGGCCATTTTGGTATCATTAGTTTAGAATAGGAGGTTGTGATCAGACCAATTGACCAGCGAATAAGGGAAGGATGGTAACTGTGTGGTGTAGATCACCCCCTGCTTATGCTCCATGCATTGAGTAGGTTCTAATACCTATGTAACACGCTCATGCATGGACATTCTGGGTGAATGAGGGGCTATTCCAATTTAACCAGAATATGTAGTACTGTACACACCGAGCTCTTTGACTATTGTTATTGTAGCTCTAGATTTCTTCCTTACAATTTTGTGAAACGGCAAAGAACTGGCATTGCTGTATTATCACATTTGGTTCTCTTCTAAAGAGTATTCTTTAGTGTGCGCCTCCAATCATTTATTGGCTTTAACCTTAAGTCATACTGTTTGTCTTTAAACCTATGTATCCGACTACAAACTCAAAAATGCCTGGCATCCTTCATCTCACCCCACATATGTGCCTGTTGTGTCTCCTATCATGAGCTGCCAATAATACACAAGGAAGTTTTACTTTTTGCATGACTGGAGCAGCCATAGCTGGATTATTACTAGAAATATAACAATATAACAGAACTGTGGGAACATCAATGCTATTGAATACACAAACACAAATGCCACCTAGATGTTAATTCTTCCCAGGCTGTCCATCCCTCAATTTTCTGTTTGTGACCACCTCGTGTGAGCCAGCAGTACAGGGTTGATGCCTTCAAATTTGCATTTGGCTGGCATATGATTGTCTTTCTGATGCTTCTGACTGCTTTAACAGTTGACTCCCTAGATGCCATTTTGGGGGATTTAATTTGTCACCCCAATTTAGAGAGCATATCGGCTAGCAAATTTGTGCTAATTTAAAATTGGATAGATTACATGAATAAGAGGCAACGGTCTCACATGGCTTCAAATGGAAAGGTATCTAGTTCCACCTTTTTAACGTAGCACTTCATACTGCCATATAGTGAGAAACAGGGGCCTGCGAGTGAACAAGGTAGCAATCTCGGTACTAGAGCCCCAGAGAACCATGCTATTTGAAAAGTTTGCTAAAATGTAGAAAGCCATCCAGAAATCTGTGCAGCCACACTGCAACTGATTCACACTTAATCAATGTCCAATTAATCAAATTTGGCACGAGTGAATACGCTTTTTGTGCTGCAATTGGAACTCGTGGTTTTATAGATGCTAGAAAACATAGATGTTTGGAATTGTTTAAGATACATGTGGATTGTCTAATGATGTGTGCACTATTACATCAAAGCTATTAAAGAAGTCCTTTCAGGTGTGGACTTGGTGGAGAGGACCAGGAGCGTGCTTGTAAGGGTGCAGATGTTAAACTTGAAGGAGAAAAAAAATAATTTTCCTTTTTACGTTTGTGAGAAGCTTGTTGCAAATACAACAAGCCCTCTGGGAAGGTAGTTATTCTTAATTTATTTTGTCAAGATGGGAGAACACAAAAAACCAGAGGATTATGGGACATGAAGGGTGTTACGGATAGTTTGGAAATGGACTGTGAAGATTTTCTTCTGTTAGTCTTAAGGTTGTCTGGAAACGCAAGGTTACTTTTTGCCGTTTCTCAACTTAAGAAAAGCTGTTCGCATCCCAGAAAACCATGCCAGGATGCCAATTGCAATAAACTTCTCTGGACTGTGGGCTTTAGCGTATCTGGTAATACCCAGGTTAACGTTCAGGCCCACGCGTTGCACTGTCTTGTAATTGGCCCTGGGCATTACCTGACCCAGTAAAACCATAGCCCGTTGGGGTTTCCTGCTTAATAATTGGTTCTTTCATCTGATCCCAGTTAAACAATCCCAGCATTGTTTGATTGTGCAAACAAGTTTGTAGCGGTTTCTGGTTTGATGCAGAATATTAAAAAGATTAGAGTATATTTTTTAATCAATATTCGCTCGTTCCAAGGGCTGGAAATGGTACGCTTGATGCTTTAACAACGGTCCCTGGTGCCGTTACCACCTTTTCCATCCCTTGGAACAGGTGATTATTGCTATTAGCGCCTAAGGTTTCAAATCCGGGACCCTGGGGTTGGCAAGAGCTAATTATTTTCTTTCAGTGAACAAGACACATCGTGGTGTCCCATTCATTGAACAAAAATACTTACACACAAGATGTCCGCAATGGATCTGGAAGGCGGGGCTCCATATGTTGCCGCTGCATTAATCAGGCAAGTGGGGCTGGGAGGGGTTTGGGGCTAAATTACTACGAAAGGGAATGGAGGGTGGGGGGGGGGGGAAGATGGCGGGGAAGCAGCCATCAGGTTGCTTGGAACGCATGCTTGGATTGTGAGATTCAGCCTGCGATTCAAGCAACCGGATTGGTTGCTCGCCCACCCCGGGTGGTAATGAACATGCTGTACTACAAGTGGAACACCACTGATAAAAATCACATGTAGGGATTACTGTAGGTGAAAATCCTCTTATTATTCGGGTGTTACGGAGTGATGTCGGGTAACCCTTTTTTTTTTGTTTTCCCTACCTATAGCATAGATTAGATAACTTTACTCAAAATGGTGGTCTTTTTATTTGTTGGTGCATTTGGGATGCTTTTAACTTCACCATACACAAATAAAAGCAACTGTAGCCTTTCTTCTAGATTCGGAAGAAGCATTGTGTGGGTTTAAAGAAAATCCAACCAGTGGGTAGATGGAGGGTGGAAGGCGGAGGAGGCTGCTCGCTTCCTGATAATGGAATCTACAGTTGGGCTGCCATATTAATCAAATCAATTATCTTTTCGACATGATGGAAGAATCCAATTTGTTCATTAAATTCTCTGACTAATCAAATTAAGGACAGTGGCACATTTGGGGACCAAAAGGTTTTACAAGGTTTGACCCAGATCTATGTGATCACTGCGCCACTGAAAATGTTGATTCAGAAAATGCTGACTTCCATTAGGTGAGGTGCAGTGATCACATGGATCAACTGTTCCACGCACCCCCTACCTACTCCATCCCCCCCCCACACCCCCAAAGCTACTTACCTTTTCGGCGGCACACTTCTGTGTGTGCTGCCGACTCCCCTCTATCCCTGCGGTACCGGTTCCCACCCACTTATGTGGGTCGGAGCTGGCGCTTCAGGGTCCCTTTACTAAAAAAGTTTTTACTTTTCTTTAATCTTTCTTGTCCCCCGCTATCCATCTAATGGAAGTGGTAGACACCCCTGCACCCCAGCCCCTGACTCACATTACACCATTTAAGGGGAGTGGGGGACACACACCCCCCGACCCCCCTCAGCCCTGGCTCCCCTTAGTCTGTGTAATGGGAGTTGGGATTGTTGTACAGCGCAAAGTCTCAGTAACAGTTGTGTTGCCATTATGTGGTCACATTTTGGTATGATTCAGTTTAATTCAAAGGTGTTTGGCCTTTATGATGGGGTTAGACAAGGTGCAAAGGGTTTTTTGTATGGTTCTATTACATGGATATATACAATTGTCAGTGGTGGGCTGCCTGCATTTATTTTAATTCCGATGGGAGGTTTTGGGAATCTAGAGAATTAGAATGTGTTGGATAATTCATATGATGGTGGCATACCCTTTATTTTGAGCAACTTTGCAGCAAATATCAACTTCGAGGGACTGCCTATTATAAATATTTACAGATTTGCAGTATTATGCACAATCCTGTTGATGAGTTGGGGACGGGAGGGCAGTGGGGGGGGGGTAATTATCACCCCGAGAGTTAGATAGTATCATTGGTAGATGCTTGACTGCTATGTATTATGCACATTTCTGTGCAATAATTGGAGAAATGGCCTAATAATTTTCATGAGGTTGACATTGAGCTATATTTCAGAGAGCTTGAATGTGTGTAATGTAATATGGCATTTTGTATAGTGCCTTTCCCCATTGGTATGGCCTCAAAGTGCTGTGGTTGAACTCCCTTGGAGGACCGAAGTCTGAGGTACGAGAGATTGGTCAGAGGAGATTACAATGCGTGTGTGCATTTTAGCCAGTATACTTAGGGGGTGGCTAAGTCACTTCTAGCGACCCACATAGAGCTGGCTTGTGAGTGGGTGTTGTGAAGGTTGAGGGGGATAGTATGCAAGTCAGGGTGACTGATTTTGTCCACCTAGACCACATTTTGTATTGTGAGACTTTGTTGCAGTCTAGTGGAAGATGTGTTGTGTGATTTGTCGAGTAGCGTATGATTGCAAATATGTGCGGGTTGGTGGCCTTGCCTGTGGTTACTTTCCATCGAAATTGAGTGCGATACATACTTGCTAGTCCTGGGTGGTTTCTTGTTTTGTTGACTTGATGCGGATCCTGTCCTCCGGTCTGCTGGACTCATTTCTCTGCCTCGTTCAGTGCATTCTATGTAGGGCTCTTGGATGCCCCCTGCTATCTGGCCCGTGGGGTGCACAGCCCCGAGGGGCGGGGTGGGTTAGTCAGTACGCAGAGGGGGAAGAGCCAGGTCTTGAGGGCCTTCCGGAAGGCAAGGTGATCCTCTAAGCGGCAGATGCTAAGGGGTATTGCGTTCCAGATATTGGGTGCTTGGATGGAAAAGGAGGTTGCCCCTATTCTGGGCGATTTGAAATGGATGACAAGAAGTGCTGTGCCTAATCTCGGTTTGTTCTGGGGGATTATGGGGATGAGCTTGTGTTGTAGGTATTCTGGGGCCTGTCTTGTGAAGAGCACGGTGGGTGATGCACATGGCTTTGAAAGTGGACTATTGTGCGACGAGGAGCCAGTGGAGCACTCTGGGGGCGGGAGTAATGTGCTCTCTGGGGCCAAGGGCCAGGATGTTGGAGTTTTGTGAGTTGTGATGCAGGGGTGCCCAGGTATAGGGAGTTACCGTAGTCGAGGCAAGAGAGGGCAATAGTCTTGATCACTGTGACTATGAGGGTAGTAGAGGTAGGGGAAGATGCATCCTTGTTTAAAACAATTGATAGAAAGCGTGAGCATCTGCATCATAAATTATTGTATTTTCACTAATATACAATGTGGAGGCTGAGTAAGTAGTACCATAAACAATTGTGCTGCTATTCGATGTTTGGGTCTATTTATGCTGATTTGATACGTATATTTCTGCTATCTTCAATGCATTGTAACATTCAATCTATGTTGTTGTCTTTGGTTGACCTTTAGAAGTGGTCGGGGTCAGTGCACAAATGTAAACAGTTTACATACAGCATGGATTAATGCTAGTTTAGTTGCTTTTTATAGATCCGCAGATAAGACCTCAAGGATCAGATTGGTTCAATTAGCTTATTGAAACTTGACTCGGATAACATTGTATCCTAAATGTGCATGATTGTATCAAACATTTCTGGACACTTTAAGGCGAATCCATAGACTATTTGAAGGGGCAGTAGCCCGTTGCCCTATAAATGCTATTTGTTATGCATATTTTATCATTAATTGATACATTAGAATGTATATATTTGTGTTTTCAACCTTTATGATCCTGGTTTCTGTGAACGGTCCCAAGCTTTGATTTTTGAATTTGATGTATTGCCCACCTTTGCAATGAATCTGATGTTGCAGTTCAGGGCCTGGCCCCTTCATATTGAATACCAATACCATGCCTGATACAGGAGTTCAAGTTTATAATATAGTATATGCATTATTTGGATTGCCGACCCATGTTAAAATATCCTTTCCCTAGCTGGTTAACGGGTTTCCCCGGTCTGCCTTATTCTGAGGTTATGAATGAAAACAAAATAAACTATGTACGACCTGCTGGTCAATATATCATTGATAAGGTGTCGGGTCTTGAGCCCAGTCGATTGACTGGTTCACTCGATTGATTGAGGGATTCAATTTGATCAAATCCTGGCTCCAAGTTGAATGAGGGGATTTGGCAGGCAAGTACTCTGACCTCTGATCATCAAGCGCTATGAGGTGTTGTGGGGGTGTGCGTGTCAAAATACCTACGTGCTTGAAACAAATGAGCATGTGTGCGCTGTGGCCACACCATGCAGGAGGTGCAGGCACTTTGACCCCTGTTTAATGACAGACACCTAGTGTAAAAATGATAGGTATCCTGACGCATGTCCATTTCAGCCCTTCAACTGGGGCCAAAACAGTGGCAGGATGTGTTGGTGAGATGTTAGTTTCTGCCGATTAAAAATTAATTTCAAAATGTCACTCTATGTACACAAGGGGAAGCCATTTGGGTAAGTAAGTTCTCACTAAACGCAACCGTGAACAAAAAGGTTGTTACTTGGCTAGTACTGTGTGTGCTTTTAATGATGTTGGTGGCAATACTTAAACTTTATGGTGTCTAGAAAGAGAAGTGTTGTGGCAGAGGATTTGTTTTTTCATTAAATTGCTTCCATTTTGATGGTTGAGAAATGCCTGCACTTTGCACTGTACATTTTTCAACCATATAGTTCGGCAGGAATTTGTCAATCATTGGAGCCAATTTGAATGGCTTGTTGGCTATTTTAATGGCCGTTTTAATTGTGTCTTGCATTTGTTCATGAAATGCCTTGCAACTATTGCAAGATGCCCCTTCATTTCTTCATGATTAGCTAATGCTGTGCAGGGAGGGACTCAATGTTAAACAAAATATCATCTGTGCATTCAAGTCTGTTTGACTAAATCGGTGTTCTGTTTTCTTTTCTTTTTCAGATAATGATTTCCTGCATCATGCATCCTATTCTTTCAGGGAGGAAATGGTTTTAGCAGAACAAATGGAGTATAATCTTCCTCTGATATAATGTCCTTTAATTTTGGTAATCGAAGCTTGCCCAGTTAACGCCAAGACGTTAATTGTTTTTCTTTTTTAGTATGTTTTAATCTTTTAGAAGGGAATATTTTGCACAAAATGACGTCCTCATCAATAAGGCGGCAGATGAAAAACCTAGTAAACAGTTATTCAGAAGCTGAAATCCGAGTCCGTGAAGCTACCTCCAATGATCCGTGGGGGCCCTCCAGTTCTTTGATGACAGAAATTGCTGATCTGACTTACAATGTTGTGGCTTTTTCAGAAATTATGAGCATGATTTGGAAAAGGCTAAATGACCATGGCAAGAACTGGCGGCATGTGTACAAAGCGCTGACACTGTTGGACTATCTGATCAAAACTGGGTCTGAGCGAGTTGCTCAGCAGTGTAAAGAGAACATCTTTGCTATCCAGACCTTGAAAGACTTCCAATACATTGATCGGGACGGAAAGGATCAGGGCATCAATGTGAGGGAGAAGTCCCGACAGCTTGTGACACTCCTCAAGGATGACGAAAGGCTCAAGATTGAGCGAGCTCAAGCTTTGAAGACCAAAGAGCGTATGGCGCAGGTTGCAACCGCTGTTGGTAGCAACAACCAGATAAATTTTGGACGGGGCTCCAGTCAGCCCAATTTGTCCACCAGCTACTCTGAGCATGAATATGGCAAGTCCGGGGGATCTCCAGCTTCCTACCATGGCTGTAAGTACTCATGGGGTCGGGTACATCTCGGCCGTTGACTAACTAGAGCATTTAATTCAGACCCAGAAAACCGTTAGTATATTTTTTTAAGTAAGTGTAATTGTGCTTGTTATAAATTGAAGCTTTGCAGAAGGTATTTACAGAACCTGTCGGCTGCTTGCTTCAGTAAGCAGATATTTGTAATATGTCAATTGGGCACATGTTGAAGTACACCTATTGGACTCCTATTGATTAATTGAGCAGCATTGAACATGTATATTTAATTATATGCTTCCCAGAAGTTCAATTAATGAATAAGCCGAGCTGCACATACTTGCAATGGTCAATTCCAGAAAAAGATATGGATGTTTTGCGCTTACTTGCTCTCCTCAGTATTCCGGGAGTGCTATTATAAAGCAGTGCATCAGGAGTCCTTGACTGCATGGTAGAAAGAGGGTGGAAGTAAATAATGAATATTTGTTTGAGCTTTACAATGTTGTTTGTTGCATGTTTTTTCAAGTATCAAGGTGTTTACCTGCAGTCAGCGACTCAAGTGTGGCTATGATTTCCGGTCCTGAAAGTAGATTGCAAAAGTATTTTTGCAGACTCATTGTTTTTTGGTACGGGTATTCCCAAATTATTTAGTTGAGCCCCTCCGTTCGCAGACCAACTTCCACTGAAGGTGGTCTGGTAAACCACAAGGTGGACTTGCACTACAATGGGTCATGATTCAAGGGTGTTTTTACAAAAATGGAAGAATAATGCTTATTTGGCCCTATCGCTATGAGAGAAGTTCCCTAGCTTCTAAAACAAAACAAAGGGTGCTTGTCAAAGTCCAAAAGAAAAGTCCTGAGCCCAAATCCTAATCAACTTTCTTGCCCTACCACTTAGAAAATCCAACTAAAAGGAAAAAGGGGGGCCGGAGAAATAAACTCGAATGGATTGTGTCCTCGCATTTATTCCTCATCTTTGATATCCAAGTCTGCTTGCGGCTTGCTTTGGATTTTTTTTATAGGCTTGTGCAGCGTCGAGTCTTGGTCCTCAATGGCCTTCGTTGCGTTCTTCGTGACGTCGACGCTGGTATATGAAGCACGCGTTCTGACCGTTACCTCAAGTCAGTTTTTCCACATTGCTGTGTGCTTCGTAGTTACTCCACTTGGCGAAATTTCAATGACCGCCTTCAAGCATTGTTCAGACTGTGCAGGGAAAATAATATCACAGACCCTCCCTGCATTCATCTATGGTGTTTCGGGTCAGGCCACCAAGTCGACGACTGGCTCATGTCAATCCATGACTGTCAAGGCCTTGCGCAAAAGGAAGGGGAAACCTGCTGCAGTTAAGGACTCTCCCAAATCCCTTGCCCTTACCCCATCTACAAGAAAATCATCCACCAATTTTAGAGATGTTTCTCCCGTTATAAAGGGTCCTAAACACTGAAGACTTTCGAGGTCTAGTTCATGACATTAGTCTTCCTCTTCTCATAAGAAGAGTAAAAAAACAACGCCATAGATCGTCGTCTTCCTCTCCTGAAAAGGTTTCTTCTCCAAAAAAAGAACTAGACTGAATAAGAAAACTTCAGTTTGAAAATGCTCGAAGTTTTCCAAAGGCAGTCTCCTCCGAGTGCACCTCTGAAGGAGTCGGAGAGAAAAAGCCACCCCTCAGCATCTATTAAGACCAGTAGGGAGTCTCGTATGTCTCCTCGTGCACCTCAAGACCCGGGAAGAGAGACTCCTTGACACAAGTCGAAGGAGTCTTCCTCGATGTACAAGAGTCTGTGCCTGGCTCCTTGAAGCATTTATCTTCGATATCGAAGTAGTTATGTTTTTCACCTGAACCTTGGAGGCATGTCATCCATCAACAGTCATCAAAGCCTACTAACTTGTTGACCCATTCACCGACTGGAGGAAGTCGTCGAAACCTTTGCCTTGGACACCTTCAACTTTGGCACAGTAGGATTGACTCTTCAGCAAAAAGAGTATTTAGTGCAGGCAACATGGTGTTAAATCCAGCAAATTCTGTGCCTTAGCAAAGAATACTCGCCCCCTTTGGGGTGTAGCTGCTCTTGAAGCAGAACACATTCCGGAAGGAGAATAGAAAGGTTTCTTAAGCCTAATAAAGGATGCAAAAGACGCCTTGTGGCAGTTGTTGCAGTCCAGCCTGGATACAGTGGATTCAGTACGCTGGTCCATGGCTGCCAGTACAGTGTTCAGGTGCATGTATTGGTTGAGAAAATATGGATTTTCTGCAGACGGCCAGGCATGTTTGCTTGACATGTCATTTGACAGGACTTCCCTGTTTGGTGACAAGGCTGATAGTAGCCTAGAAAAGCTGCAAGCATCTTGAGCTGCATAAAAAATTAGGGGCTGCAATCAGACAATTTCAACTTTCAAATCAAGGATGGAGAGGACGTCCTTTTCGCTTTTATTGTACCGTCTCTAGAGGAAGAGGACAATTCTCATGAAGGGGCCAAATAGCCCCTCGTGCAGGTAGAGGAGGGATACATCCCTGTTCAACACCAGTGAGTTACCATTGGCTGCTGGTGGTAGAGCAAAATGACTCCCTTGCCCACAAGTCTGTGGTAGGAGGCAGACTGTCACATCTCCGGAGTTGGCAAGGTATAACTTCGGACGCATGGGTGCTAGAAACCGAAGCAGACAGGTTACTGTCTTCCATTTCGAAAGAGACATCCCAATTGCCCCCCAAAATCCAGATCACCTTGATTCCAGATCCGCTCCTCCAACAGGAGATTCTCATCCTGTTGGAGAAAGGTGCAATAGAATTGGTACTTGCAGTGGAGAGAAACTAGGGTTGGTACTCTCCCTATTTTCTGATACCCAAGAAGGACAGAGGAGTGAAACCCATCTTGGACTTGAGATGCTTGGGCAAGTTCCTCAGGAAGCACAAGTTCAAGATGGTAACTGATTCACAGATCCTTCAGGCCCTTCGACTCCAGGATTGGTGGGTGTCCTTGGACCTTCAGAGTACTTACTTTCATGTGCCGATACATCAGAAGCACAGAAAGTACCTGAAGTTAACAGTTGGAGGTTCTCGTGATCAGTTTCGAGTTCTGCCATTAGGGCTCACCTCGGCCCGAGGGTCTTCACCAAACGTATGGCAGTGGTGGCAGCAAGTGTAAGGAGGGAAGGGATGCACATCTACCCTTACCTAGACAACTGGTTGATCAGGGCTGTTTCTCCGGATCAGTCTTTGAATCATCTGTCACACCTGCCACTTCCGCCATGAGCTGGGTTTCTCCCTGAATGTCAAGAAGTCACACTTGAAACCTTTGCAGAAGCTTCCATTCATTGGAGCAGTCCTGGATTCAGCTTCGGGAAAAGCTTCGCCACCCGAGTTAAGGGCTCAACATCTCTTACAGATGGTCAAAAAATTCCAGAGTGCTGAACGTCTTCCAGCCTATGACTTCCTAAGGTTTCTCGACCTCATGGTATCCTGCATTGTTCTGGTGCCAGAAGCCTGTCTGAGAATGAGATCCCTTCAATGGGCCCTCAGATCCCAGAGGCCTCAATTCTCCGGCAGAATGACAGACCTGCTCCAGGTCCCGACAAAGGGCGCCCAGGATCTCCTGTGGTAGGCCTGCCGAGATAATGTAATGAGAACCAGTTGTGACAGACGTGTCCCTCACAGGATGGAGAGCGTACATGAGAGATATTTCAATAAGCAGACACTGGTTTCAGTCGAAGTCAAGACTCCATATCAACCTGTTAGACCTAAGGGCAATCAGACTAGCGCTAAGGGCCTTCCTGCCCTTTATAAGGGGAAAGAGTGTCCTGATAATGACGGACAACACAGTGGCCATGCACCCCCTCAACAAGAGGGAGTAGGGTCACTGCCCCACTGCAGATTGGTAATGCAGCTCTGGTTCTGGGTATTGAGAGAAGGAGTCACTCTTCTGGCAGTTAATCTCGCTGGAGAAAGGAACACAGCGGCAGATTCTCTGAGCAGGCAAAGCATGATCTCCCACGAGTCGGAACTAACTCAGGAAGTCCTTCTGGAGATCTTTGCCATTTGGGGAGTCCTTCAAGTGGATCTGTTCAAGACCAGTGTCCACCAGAAGTGCGAGAAGTTCTGCTCCAGGGAATTTCCCCAAAGAGGAGCTCTAGGAGATGCGTTTGTGGTGGACTGGGAGTTTCCACTGATGTACATGTTTCTGCTAGTCCCCATCATTCCTCATGTCATCAGGAGGCTGAGGTTGTTTGGGGAAAACCATTATCTTAGTTGCTCTGGATTTTGCCAGGAGAACGTGGTACCCAGACCTTGAGGAAATGGCCATCTGCCCTCCAATTAGTCTTCCTCTAGCGAGAGTAGGTCCTTTCTTTGGGGAGGTTGCATTCTTCACCCAGAGATCATGACCCTCAATCTTCACGCCTGTGTCTGAAAGGGTGAGCTAAAAATATTGGGACCTCCCAGAAGATGTAATGGAGTTGTTGCTTTGGGCAAGGAGGCCAGCAAATAAATCCCTGTACCGCTGCCGTTGAAATACGTTTTGCAGCTGGTTCAGGGAGAAGAGACTAGATCCTTTCCATGTAAACTTCCCCATGTTCTATCTTTCTTGCTCCACCTGACCCATTCTGGGTTGCAAGTGATTACACTGAAGGGCTACTTAGCGGCACTATCAATCTTTAAAAGATCTCCGGATGAGGGGGACATACTTCAAATTGCTGATTGTGACACAATTTCTGAAGGGCTTAACCAATTTCTTTCCGCCCACTCCCTTCATCGTACCATCATGGGATTTAAATCTTGTATTAAGATGCCTTATGGGAGCTCCATTTGAGCCCTTACATTTGTCCTTTGAGGATACTCATTATGGAAATGGCATTTCTAGTAGCGATCACGTCTGCCCGTAGGGTAAGTGAGCTACAAGCCTTCTCTTCCAAGCAACCTTTTACATCCTTTTTCAAGGATAAAGTATTTTTAAGAGTTAGATTATCTTTCCTTCTGAAAGTTGTCCGTTTCATTTAGGACAACGTATTGCACTGCCTTCATTTGACCCTTCCTCTCCTCCATCTAAAGAGGAGGAGAGACTACATCGTCTAGATCTGAAAAGGGCCCTATTCTACTACATTACAAGGACTGCAAGTATTCGCCAATATTATCAATTTTTCATCGGTTATGCTTGCCAAAGACTCGGCATGGCAGTTGCAAAACAATCAATCTCTAGATGAATTGTAATGTGCAAAACAGCGGGTTACTCGTTAACAGACAAGGATTCGCCCGTAGGTCGGAGGGTGCATTCCACTAGAGGGATGGCTGCTTCTTCAGCTCTGGAAAGAGGTGTGCCGCTGCGAGACATTTGTAGAGCGGCAACTTTGTTGTCCCTTCACACTTTCAGTACATTTTACTGTGTAGATTCCTTTTCAGGAGAGGAAGCCAAATTTGACAAGGCTGTCCTCCATAATGTAAACAAATGGGCAAATTATTGGCACCCGCCTCCTAAGCCAAACTGCTTTGGGAGTTTATCAAAGATGAGGAAAACGTGGGAGGACGCAATCCATTCGAAGAAGTCGTCACTTATGCGTGGTAATGTTCTTTCGACTGGATGTTTCTCCCATGTATTCCTCATCGCCATCCACTCTTGCCTGCTTCGAATTTCTGCGTCTTAGACCTTCATTTCTCGCATTAAGATTCTCTTCATGTCACACAGCATGCAAGTTAGAGGGCAAAAAACAAAAAACTGAGAACGGTCAGATCGCTTGCTTGATATACCAGCGTCAACGTCCTGAGGGATGCTACAGAGGCCATTGAGGACCAAGACTCAACGCTACACGACCCTATGAAAATAAATTCCGAAGCGAGCTGCAAGCAAATGTAAATATCAAAGATGAGGAATACGTGGGAGGAACATCCAGTCGAAAGAACCTTACCAAAGGTAAGTAACTTGTTCTTCTGTGGCTTCTGCCTGGCCCAAACTCAAAACTTATTTTCAGTCTCAAAATGTGACACAGTTCAGTCTTCTTGTATGATCTGTTGATAAAAAATATATACATATTTCCTCTGTACTGTTTTATTTATTACCCTGGAAAATGACCAGTCTCATTAGATTACTTTTCTCAGATTTTACAAGTTTTCAAATCCCTCCAGGGCTACTTTTAATGCAATTTTCAATGCCCAACCTTCGTTGCGTTCAGACTCCACAAAGTCCTGTGACTCTTTGATAGGCGTACTGGCTCTAGGTCAACTTAATAGATGTAGAGCATCTGCCCGCTTGGGTGCTTGCAGGTTCCCATAACCTAATTGACTTTTTTCAGCCATGCTGCAGAGTGTTCATACTCCTTTCAAACTGTTTGATGTGGGACACATGCCTGTCCGGTTTTATCTGCCGTGGCATATAACACACGTATCCTTTGCACTCTTGTTTGCATAGGGTGTGTGCCTGTTCAGTACTCCCAGGCTCTGGTACTTTTGTCAGCTGTTGCAGCATTGGTATAAAGTGTGCCTCTTCTCTCAAGCGCTCGTACCTTCATCGGCTCTCCTAGCCGTGGTTCTCTGTTCACCTCTGCAGCAAAGGTACTTACTGTGTGAAGCTGGGAACCCGGCTCCCTTTTGTCTTCTGGTCTCGGCGTCAGTTGCCAGGCGCCAGGCCCACCACTCCTCTCCAGTGGTCACGCCACCAGTGAGGACGGTTTTATTCCCATCTCCATCTTTCTCCTGACCGTAGCTTCTCGCTCGGTCAGAATTCCCACCTTTCAGCCTCCAGCTAGCGGGTCGCTTTCCTGCATGCCACCACTGCTTTCATGGCTTGGTGTGGCTCTACCCCTGCAGGACGACGTCTCTACCGAGGCTCACCTCTGCGTACGGATTACTCTCCTCCATCCATAGGAGCCTCTCCCCAACTCGCAGTCCATTCTGTTTTATGTATGTCATCGGAAACAAAAGATTTGTGTCCATCTTCTTTGATTATGGCATTCAGACGACCTTCAGCATTACCTGAAGGCAAGAGGGAAAGAAGGATCCTTGTTTGTTTATAGCCATAACGTGAGATGCCAATGTTTTTCCAATAACAATATATGCCAAAATTGTGTTTTGGAGTTCCATATCAGAATGGGAGTCCTTGTCCCCAAGAGGGGAGTCGTGGCCAGTAAGGTCCCACTTGTTAAGACCCCTATAGAGGGGGTCTTGCTTAGCGGGCTCGCCGCCCTAGCCGGTCAGGTAGCACAGCGAGTAGAGTGCTCGTTTTGACATCCATGCAGGGTTCCATATAATAATGTTGCCGCAAAAATATCGCAGAAAAATGGCCGTTTTTTGTGGCAACGTTATTGCATGGAACATGCGGGGGACACCCCCGCAACCCCCAAACTTTATTTTTTTAGCCCCTGTTCCCATATATATGGTCACCCAAATAATATTGCCACAATATTATTTACGTCGACCATATATATGGGGATATTATTACCTGATACCCATGCAGAGCCTGCTGACGCAGGTTCGAATCCCGGCAGGGCCAAACTCAGCCTTTCATCCTTCCGAGGTCGATAAATGAGCACCACACACCGTGGGAAATGAGCAGCGCTCAGATACCTGAGGGTTCGTAGCGCTATGTAAACAACAAAGGGGGGTGGCTCCCCTCTGGGAAGAAGGGATGTATTTTCTAGATTTGTCACACTGAACTGCTTTGATCACACTCTTGGAACGCTCATGAGCGTAGGATGACACGAAATATACATATTTAAGTACATTTATCCCAAAATGACCCTCGCAAGTAAGTGCAGCTGGACTCTTTTCTGACTAACCACAGCATTGCACCTAAACTAGTGGGCGCAATCTCTGTAAGCACTCTTCAGATGTTGAATTCTCCACACTTAACAGGAGAGGAAGCAGTATTGCTTAGTTTCCAGTGTTACCAATATTTATGCTCAATCTGTTTTTAATATGATTCTGACAACCGAATAGCCTGTACGAAGATTTGGCGAAAAATGTTTTTCGCAGCAGTTTGTGGCCCCTTTGCAGCCCCAAGTGTTTCAGGGTGGTGTGCCATGGACTAGCTCATGCAGTAGACAATGCATTATAGCCTGTAATGGAAGGGTGTATTTGCTTGGCGTTGGCAGAAAGTTAAATAGTAACCTGCTTGAAACTGAATGTTTGTAAATAAGTACTATAGTGGTAGATCTTATATTTGCTAAGACCGTAACCTGGTTTGTGGAGACCATAGTGATGGCCACAATGAATGGGGGTGCTTCAATTGCTTCTTGCCCTTCACGGCCCAGTGCACCCGTCTCAGTGGCTCTGAACATGCATACTTCTGCTTTGTTCTTTTTAGCATGCTCTTTGTTGTGAAATGTAGAGGTCTGCATGTTATACAGTACTTGCAATGGGACAACATTGCATCAGGATGCTGTAGGAAGCAATTAAAATGTAAAGTTGCAAGCTATTGGTCAGTCGCCCCTCAATGTTTTACTCGCCAAGAGTCAAATCACTAGCTAGTGGTAGGTATACATGTTGATGCCTATCGTAGGTGTTATGTTACACATTATTAATGATGCATAAGATCTGCCATTTAAATGGTCTCTTGGAAGTTCTAGATAGCCATAACTGGATTCCATAGCAGAAAGAATGGTGTACTATATTTGAATTAATTTGTCGGCGTATATAGATGTATGTATTCTTGTTTTTGTTTACACCATGTCTAGATGCAGGCATCTATCACGATTATTTATCTAAATCATGTCATCATGTCGCTATATGCATTTGTGTCTCCTACGCTGGATCTGTGTTTGCTAGTCCTCACTTGTCAGCGTGTCTGCATGCATTATTCACTTGCAAGTGTGGCTCCTGTAGTACCAGGATGACTATCCTGTATTTCTCTGCTTTCAGGTAGTGTGGGCAGAATGTGCCGCAGGCATTTCTGACAATAGTCTGTGAACTAAGAACAATGAATACCCCAAAGAGTAGAATTAGTAATCACACCAGCCCTTTAGTATCAGAGACGCATAAAAATGTAATGTAGACAATGAAGGCTACATACAATATAGGCATCAAGTACCTCAGACTGGTCTCCTGACACACACTGGCACAGGATGGCATCTGTCTGTGCTGCTGTATTAGTTTGTCATGAGGGATGAACAGGCAAGGTATCACTTCTGCCACTTTGCTGTACCTCCTTTCTGAGTTGCATCTACGTTCCACCTAAAAAACCAGGTCGCAGCTAGGTGTTAGTGCCACTCTAACATGGCAGGTAAACTGGTTGCCCTGGTGCCTCAGGCTGTGATGGTGTTGTCATTGACTGTAGGGAAGAAGTGATCACCCCTGCAGCTGCTGCAAGCCGGACTGGGGTTACTCCTGGTCACTGGCCCCCACATTTGGACAGCTCTGGCCGCCAGTCTTACGAGAGGTGATTTTGAAGACGGTCATATCTTTTGTTTAAATGGCTGAATGTTAAGTGATACTGTTTCATTCTAGATTTTAAATGACCAATTTTGGGTTGTTTGTGGATGCTTTTAACCAAGGAAATTGTACCTCTAAAGTGTCTAGTATAATCTTGGAAGGGGCTCTGTAATTGCCTGACCCTTTACCACATTTTTGGAAAAAGGCTGGTTTGCTGTATAGGGCCCCTCTTCCAGTGCAGCTTGTGCAAGATGTAAATCAATCTCTGAAAAGCCTTTTGAGGTTTTTAATTTGCCATCTTTTATGGCCCGGTTTAGGAGAATCATACAATCACCTGACCAAGTCCTCCATAAGACTAGGTTGTGCGCTTAGCATTCATAGCATAATGGCCACAAGACCGTTTTCATAGTGTCCCCTAGATTCTGACCACCCCCTCCCCCATTTAAAGATGGAACTGAAGGTAATTTTCATGGGCTGTGCCCTTGTCCTCTTAACCGCCAATCAGACTAAATGAACCCTCTGTCCGTTAAGTGGCTTCACACCGGAAGCCCCAATGACTTGAAGTTGGGTAAACCTCTTGTTGCAATTGATATTACTTAGGTTCTGAATTTGCTATCTCTGCTTCAGATTTGAAATTATCATTGTAAATCTGATTAATCATGATCTGGTTTGTGGTGCCCTTTGTGATCAGGTGAGAATTCCTTTATGCAGAAATGATATCATTTCATTTTCTTGTCTTTTTCTCCCATTATGTAATGGGAGAACAAATGTACTTTGGTTATAGGCCTCAAATATCGTTTGGACATGACTCATTGGGGTTTACCACACTATAGCCCACAGGTTTTTGACAGTGGTTAATTGAAGCTCCTTTTGCTTACCAGAACAGGATGCAGACTTCTATGTATCCACACATTGACACTCACTCCAACCATCCTCGCTGGCTACAGGGCACCCTAAACTCACTCCTCCTAAGGCTATGGCTGTCCACTCCACTCTCACAGCTAATGACCTAGCTGAATACTTTGCTGCACAAATTAGAGACTCTCGCCTGACCTTCATCACATGCCCTCCTCCTACATTTTACACTCCGCCTACTCTACCATCATTCTCTGCCTCCAGCTCCCACTTTAGTCCCACTAATCAAGGCATAACTTAGTTTTCAAACATTGATTAGCAGTTTGCTAATTAAACATGTTTTTATTAGCAAATAACCCCATTTGATTAGCCTTGTTGTACTAATATAATGTCACCAGAAGTTATTTGTACCCAAGACATAAAATGAGCAACAATACAAGTTCTGTGTACTGCTGAAGTAAGACATTAGTGAGGGGAGTCAGGCCTTGCAAATTCATTAAAATTCTGCTAGACCTGCAGGTTGAGTAACTTAGTTTTCCTACTCGACCTAAGAGAAATGCACCCAACTCATGGTAACAGATGACAACCAATTTAAACGTGCATTCTTTAAAACGGTGCATATCACCACAGCAACAAAACATTTGATATTTACTGTCAGCAGAGTAAATGTTAATTAAAAGTTTAAAACATCCCTGCAAATGGTACTCGCCCTTCTTTAAATCTACTTGACTAGGCAAGTGGGCAAAATGACTTTGAGCCCTGGATGAGTGTCTGTAAAATGTAAAAGATTAGCTGCATGAATGGACACAACTAAATATATATGATTAAAAGGCTCTGGAATCAGTTTTGCCAGCTCTCTCCTGCAGGTGCTAATATATAATGCAAAGAGCAAAGTGAGCTCTGCAGGCTAACTATAGCGTATTGTAGCGCAGTAGATCAGTATAAGTACAGACTGGATGGAACTATTGATCACTACTTTGAATAAACACATATATAGAGGTGTGTATTAATTATGTAAGAGACGAGCGGCTGGCGTAGCAGGCAGAGTACTGGGCTAACTAGGGGGAATATTATAGTTTGCTGGCCACCTCACTTTCAGGGTATCTGGTATAAAGCAACAAGGTCGTAAGAGAGAATGTCAAGGAGTATGGGATCAGCTTATGGGTTGAGCACCAGTTGCACAGATGCATGCAATCAGCAAGTTACAGAACTAAGTTTGCCAGCAAGGGCATTTGGCTGTGTGATGTACATTTTCAAAAGTGTTCACTAGTCAACATGATGCATCTTGCCCAACAAAATGAAATATAGTTGACACTATGAGATTTGGCTACACTAACCTAAACTTTACTTTAAAGCATGAAGATGATGTAGTATTTCACAGTATCAATACTGTAATTATACATTATGTAGCAACTTAACATTTTTAGGGATGAAATTGCATTACTGAAGTTCACACATACTGGTCTTTGCAAGAGAGGATCTAGTTGGCTTAATAAAATCATCATCCTGATTATTTCTGGTTTGCAAATATTTGAAAGAGAATGTCTTGCCTAGCAGTCCCACACAGGCCTTTGGCACTTAAGAGTGTAGGAGATTATTATGGCTGCATTCTCTCTCCATTAGCCCCTTTGAACTTGTGAACAGAGAAATAGGGTGACACAAGCCTCGAGGGCAATAGGAATGCATGACAAGCTGCGCTTCCATTTAACAGGGTATTTTAAATAGCTAGCTTTGCTACACAAGTGTCAATTTGATCAGCAAACCTACATAATTGCATAGTAAATTGCTATGCAACACTGCTTATTTTATGCCTTACTGACAAAGTGCTATCTCTATTGATGAAGGCTAACCCCTCTTGTGCCCCATAAAACCCTCTTAGTGCTCAGTTAGTCAAGCCTATTGCCCCTATAGTGGCCTCTCACCTCACTGAACTCTTCAACCTGTCCTTTGACGTTGCTTGCTTTCACTCTGTTTTCAAAACAGCAGCAGTCATGCCTCTCCTTAAAAAAACAAAAAAAAAAAAAAAAAAGCAAGGGGTTGACCCTAAACTGCCAGCTAACTTTCACCGTGTGTCTCCTTCCGCATTACTCTAAAGTGCTCAATTTCCCTTGACATTCACAACCTTCAAGACCCCCTACAAGCAGGTTTACAATCGGATTTCCACTCCTGACACTCCACGGCAACTGTTCTCATGAATGTGCCCAACTTCATTGCCTCTGCTAAGCACTCACACCTATCCTCTATTCTAATTCTCCTTGACCTGTCTGCTGTCTTTACTGCCGATCACTCTGATCTCCTTAATTCTCTCTTCTTGGGATTCGCGGACAAGCCCCTGCCTGGGTTGAATCCTACCTTGCACCCCACCAATTCTCGGGCTCCTGGAGCAACATCTCTCAACTCCCTCCTCTAACTGTTTGGTGTTCCACAAGACTCTGTCTTGGGTCTGCTCCTCTTTATACTGTACACTTCTGCTCTTGGGGCACTAATCGCCTCCTCTGGGTTCTCGTACCAACTCTTTATGGACCACACCCAAATCTTCTTAACTTTTCCCGAACTCTCCTCTGATCTCGCCATCAACATTTCCAACTGTGTCTCTGACATTAAATGCTGGATGGCTTTGCACTTTCTGATGTTAAACTCAAGCAAAACAGGGGTACTCTTCTTCCCTGCCAAACCCTCTCTCATCTCTTCCTCTGCCTTTCCAGTTACCACTGTACCCTACTCTTCTTCAGCTAGAAACCTCAACGTCATCTATGAACCATCTCTACTTTCTCCAAAACTGGAACAGCAGCTCGCCTCTACCTCCTAAATATTAGGAACATCAGGCACCTTATTCCTTTCAATACCGCCAAGCAGCTCTTAACCACTCTCTTCTCTAAACTGGACTAATGTGCCAGCATCCTCTTTGGTCTCCCCAACTTTACTTTGTCCTCTCGACAAGGTCATTATCTTTGCTACCAAGACTCTTTGAACTCCCTCACTTCACACCTAGTTCCTTGTACCGTCAACAGGCTGGATGGCTGATAATGCAAAACAGAGCCAGATTTACATGTCTTCTCCTGGTTCACAAATCTATCCACTATAAGGCTCCACCAGCACCCCCACGGCAAGGGCAGAGGGCAGGAGCCCTCCCCCCCCGCAGAAGCCACATCTCAGACACCACCGCTGCCTACGAGCTACGAATGCACAAGGTGCAGGGCTCGCCTGACCTTGTCCTTTCATTGTGCCTGACCTGGGCATGCCGGGCGCATTACGGCGCCATAACGAGGCTGAGCCTCGCTAACCGCGGCAATATCTGAATTGTACATCCGCCGGCAGGCGGATACGCCGGCGCATCCGAAGGCCATACAAAGGCCCTGTTTTGCGCCCTGGACCCCATTCCAGCACCCCCACGGCAAGGGCAGAGGGCAGGAGCCCTCCCCCCCCCCCGCAGAAGCCACATCTCAGACACCACCGCTGCCTACGAGCTACGAATGCACAAGGTGCAGGGCTCGCCTGACCTTGTCCTTTCATTGTGCCTGACCTGGGCATGCCGGGCGCATTACGGCACCATAACGAGGCTGAGCCTCGCTAACCGCGGCAATATCTGAATTGTACATCCGCCGGCAGGCGGATACGCCGGCGCATCCGAAGGCCATACAAAGGCCCTGTTTTGCGCCCTGTTCGGCGCTTCGGAGGCGCGGCGCGGCCTACCCCCTTGTCCCTCCCTCCCGAAGATATCCTGCAAGGAACCCTGCCTTCTGCAAGGACGGACCCACACAACCACGGTAAGCCCGAGGGCTCTTTTCCGGCACCTCGAGCTGGAACCCAGAAAACTGCACGCTTTAGACTTATTTGGCACGCTCTAACAAAGGCCCCTATGCAACCCCTGTTGTACTTTGGTAGTTGGGCTGTTTAACCCCTTCCCTCTACCTTGCAGCTCTATTGCACAAGGTTAACCTGACATCAGACCTCACCTGATTTGTGACTCAATTCGTGTTGTGCCTTATAGTCGCCAATAGACTACAATTGACCTGTGCCTCAATCTGTGCTGTGCCCTATGGTTGCCATTAGACTTTACCTGATTTGTGCCTCAATTTGTGTTGTGCCTTATGGTCGCCAATAGACTACAGTTGACCTTTGCCTTAATCTGTGCTGCTGCAGATAGTACTTCACCTGACTTGTGCCCCTGCCCTATGGTTGTCATTAGGTATAACACTGCCCTAGCCACTTTATATACTTCAATGTGCTTCTAGTCGCCCTGACACACTTAGGTGACACACTACCTAGCTAGCCTTCTACACTTGCCTATTTTGCCACCGCTTTGCCCACATAGAACCTAGCCTGGCTCTCGCCTAGATCACCTAACTGCCAATATACAGGTCTCTTTACAGACTGCTCAGACCTCTTTGGCACCGAACCACCAGCTACACGCCCTTGCATGCAACCTAGTCCACGCCCTTAGTTTGAACCTGGACTTGCCCACCCTCTCATCCCTGTCCACTACCAGAATGAAAATCACCCTTTACCAATCTCTACACATTGCCCTGAGCCTCCTTACCACCATGGCATTTGCAACCGCGGACTCACACCCTGCTAAAGACAGAAACATGAGACTGAGGGCAAGACTGTCCTGTCTTCATGAACCATCTTCCTACCACAATCACAGAGGATATATCGATCTAGCAAACAAACGTTCGCAATACCCCAAACCTATCACCCCTTGCCCTGTTCCTATATCTACTAACCAGCCACCGTCACAAAGAGTTGCCCCCACTAAAAATATACAACCCCCCTCGACTCAACCAACTAGTACCTTATCAATAACTGGATCTCTCATTAATAAAAGATCCATGGTCGCCCATGCTACTGAGATCTCGGACACCCTAACTAATGAAAACTTAGACCTATTAGTCATAACCGAAACATGGCTCCATGACGCGGCTGGCCCTGCCATCATGCTAGCTATACCAGACGGCTACCAACTACTAAGAGTCGATAGACCTAACACTAAAGGTGGCGGCCTAGCCATCATTCATAAAGCTACCTTACCTATCAAACTAGCTACTACCCTGATATTCTCATCTTGTGAACTCCTTACCGCCAAATTGCACCTCTCTTGCAACCGGACTCTCACCTTGCATGTTATCTACAGACCTCCTGGACCATTGGGAACCTTTGAAGACGACATAACCAGTATCATAACCAACAATACTAAAGACCATGCTCAAATACTATTACTGGGAGACTTTAACCTGGGCTTTAATGACAGCAACGACAAACATGCCCTATCTGTCGCCTCACTCCTGAAGGACTACGCCCTATCTCAAAAAGTCTCCTCTCCTACTCATGCCAAAGGTAGAACCCTAGACTGGGTTGCTGATCGGAACTGTAACATCAGTATTACCAACATAATACCACAATCCTGGACTGACCACCACTTAATTGTATTCAATGCCTCACTAGACCTTATCCGGCCCAAACCTATACTCATGGCCCCGCCACTTCCCACCAGAAGTAAAAAAGACATCACATCAGAACAACTCCTACCCCACCTTCTCCCTACTCTCAATAACTTAGACAACATCACAGACCCTACGTTGCTTGTAGAAGCTTATAACAGCTCTATGATCAAGGCACTTGACTCGATTGCCCCTACCAAGCTGCGCAAAAGCAAACAACTGTCACCTTAACAACTGGTTCACGCCATACCTGAAAGACCTTAGAATCCAAAAAAGAAAGTTGCAGTCCATCTGGCAACACTCACCCACTGAGGAGAACAAAACCAAATTAGCCACCCTCGCCAAACAGTATAAAAAGGAAATCATAAGCACTAAAAGAAACACCTTCAATGACAGAATCTCCAAAGCCAAATCAGACACTAAGGAGCTATTTTCCATCCTCTGTGAAATGGAAACACCCATAACCCCACCTGACAACATTCCTAAAAACAAGCCCTGGTGCACTAATATACAAAATGCCCTGGCGGGTAAAATCGGCCTGCTCCAATCTAAAATTGCTAACAAAAAAGCTTCCTTGCTCCTGCCTACAGAACCCATATTGCAACCTCAGCTCCTCCCAAACCAATCTAACACCCCTCACCCATTTAGCTTCAGAAAAATATCCATATTGGAGACAGAAAAAATCATACTATCTCTAAAACCCTCCAACTGTAAAGGTGACAACTGTCCGGCCCAAATTATAAAAGATGCAGCTCGAGACCTAGCACCCTTCATTTCGAAACTCATTAATGCATCCTTTAAGTCTAATCTAGTACCTAACAACCTCAAACAATCCTGGGTGCTTCCCTTGCTAAAAAAACAAACACTTGACCCTGCTATACCAACTAACTACAGACCCATCACTACTGTCCCTTTCTTACTTAAAATTATAGACAGAGTAGCATACCTGCAAATCCAGGACTACTTAGAAACTAACAAATTACTAGGATCACGGCAATCTGGCTTCCGTCCCCTTCATGGCACTGAAACAGCCTTGATTGACCTCAAGACCCAAATTGACGAGTTGAAGGACAATGGTAAAACAGCGATGCTACTCCTCCTTGACCTATCTGCGGCCTTCGACTTGGTAGATCATGCAGTCTTATGCAATCACTTAAGCTCAGCCGCTCATTTCTCAAGTGATGCCATAACCTGGGTACAATCCTTCCTTGCAAACCGGACAATGAGAGTCTTCTCCCCCTCAGCAGCCGCTGATCCCATACAAGTTTCATGCGGTGTCCCCCAAGGATCTTGTGTTTCTCCGACGATGTATAACATCTTTACTAAGCCCCTGTTTGATAAGCTGGACAGACTGGGTGTTGTCTACACTAATTACGCAGATGACACTCAGATTCTAATCCCCCTTTCGGGTAACTTCTTGGAAGACACGGACTTAGTAAATAAGATATATCTCCTCATTCAGGCTTGGATGGCATCCCATGGCCTCTGCCTGAACGACGACAAGACTGAGCTACTGATCATTGGCTCAGCGTTGGCTATCAAAAAACTTGACCCTAACTATGCCTCATTTAACATCGACAATAACGTCATCAAAGTGATGCCTGCAGTCAAAACCCTCAGGGTTTATCTTGACTCAACGCTCACCTTCAAAAAACAAACGAACTCTCTAGCATCCTCCACGGCATATACTTGCAAATTGATCCGAGCATGTAGACCTTTTCTAACTGAAACTAGCTGCATCACATTAGCCAATGCTCTCATCATATCCAAGCTGGATTACTGCAATGCCCTCTATGCAGGCGCTAACAAGTATATCCTTGACAAACTACAAACTCTCCAAAATAACGCTATCAGAGTAGCTTTAAATATTCCTAACAGAGCCCACATCTCCACCTTTAGGAAAAATATCCATTGGCTAAAAATCAAAGACAGGATCACCCTCAAAATACTCTCCCTCCCCTCCAAATGCCTTAACAACATTTCCCCCCCTTATCTGGCCAATAGAATCCACAGGAGAACCTCAAACCGTCCCACTAGACTGACCAACGCCTTCACCTTAGTGATGCCTAGATACAAAAAGAGTACAGCCGGCGGCTCTAGTTTCCCAATCATAGCTGCGCAAACTTGGAACAAACTCCCTTTGGATCTCAGAATGGACCAACCTTACTCTAGCTTCAGGCGAAAAGTCCTCACTTGGATCCATGCCAATGACACTTAGCTTGACCTTCCCCTCCCACATAGACACTAGACGTCTACAACCAGCTGAATGACATCCGATCAACTAGACTGAACCGTAGTTCCGCATTTTTTCTTCTTTTCCTTTTGCTTTCCTTCTATACTTATCTTTGATTTATCGTGAACTGTATAAACTGCACTTTTCTTGATTTAACTGCGAACTGCATAAATTGTATTTCTCCTGTAACTAAGTTCTTAAGTAATCTTGTACTGTTTGCGCCCAGCTACCCCTTCGGGTTTGGTTCTGCGCTATACCAAATAAACAAACAAACAAACTGTATCTATCCTCTATCCAACTCTATAAGCCTTCTCGTAATCTCTGCTCTTGTAGCTCCTCGCCCTCCCTGTGCTTCCACTTTCTCTCTTCTTGCTCCACTAGCATGGAATTCTCTTCCCCCGGACATCCGAGAAACAGTCTACACAGATTTGTTCAAAACCAAACTAAAAGCCTACCTCCTTGCCTCAGTTACCCTCTTAACCTACCTCCCATCTGCCTGCTAGCTAACCTGTTCCCTTGCTTCTAACCTGCCTCTGTCTCTCACTTCCTCTCCCTCCATTCAAGCACTTCACCCATCATGGTCACGGCCCAAGCACAGCTGGCCGTACCGCCTGTGACGAATCAACTTCGGGGGCACCAGTGGTCCAGGGATGAATATCTGTTTCTAAACCATCAATCAGTTCCACACCTCTAGCACACCTTTAAAGGATCCAAACAGATTGGGAACACAAGTGAATTATAAACCTCCTTGTCTAATTTTGGTTACGTGGACGGAATGGCTGGCTTATCTCTGCAAGGTCATGGATCGTTGGTTAGTTGCAACACAGCAAAAATACAATTACCTAATGATAAAAGGGACTGTCCAGTCATGGTTGTATTGAAAATATCTACTTTATTATCACAACAGCCAGTTCCAGTACACTACAAAATAAACCAGTAACGGAGGACCAGCAGTTTCATGAAGGAAAGTGATGCTCTCTGGATTCTGACAGAAGGGTAGTCGGTAAAGCAATCAGTCTTAATTGTTCAAGGTTATTTGGTTTCAGCACCAACGGAGCAAGGGGGTCGTAAATGTTACTAGGTGCCTTCAAAGAAGGACTGGGGCGCAGAACCACAATGTACCATGTGCTTGAGATGATCTTGATTCTCGACAGGGTCGAGTTGGTTCCAGGACGCTTTGCAGCTCCTGCAACAGAGTTCAAGACGGGAGACAGCTGCAGGTATCTGGCGGTAGGCAGTTCGGCAAGCGAGACTGTATGGACACCTGCAGGTTGACCTACATGGCTTGGGGGATCAAGAATCGCTGTCTCTCTGCTGGTTGGCGGATCTGGAATGCTGGTTGAGGTGTCTCGGATGGCTTTAGTGACTGCAGCGGAACAACAGTCAGTGGTGCAGCCGGTCGCGGTTCGAGAGCACAGCTGCCTCGGAAATGTCCTTAAAAATGGACGGTTGTTGGTGCTTGTCGTGGCACTTCTAGCTTCTTTGCTGGGCTGGTGTCATCCTTTTAAGGCGGACGGCCCAAAGCGGATGAGAGTGTTCGCAGGCAACAGCCTTGTCCTTTGTTCAGAGACTAGGGAGTTTGCTGGCAGAGCCTAGCAGGGCATTCTGTGTGCTGGCTGAGTACCGGTTCTGGAGCTGCTGGACAGGTCCTCTAGTTTGGTATCTCCCTCTGTTCTTTAGGAGATGTTTAGGGGGAGGATCTTGCTTCCCTCTTGGAAATCCTGGCCTTCCTTCACTTGTGGAATTTGTAAGGCAGACTGTACCTTAGCCATGGTCCCAAGGAGTCCTTCTTACTCCTTTCAAAGTCGTCGGATGATCTGCTAAGAGAGGGGCTCAGCCCTCTTTTAAAGCCAAATGTGCCCTAGTCATTGGTGCAGGCTAAGCCTACCTTAATGAACCAATCCTAGGTCCCCACCAACATTCTTCTGTTATGCGTGAGGTTATAGGTTTCTCCTGAAGCTCCTCACTCATCCACCTCCAACTCCCTCAGGGTCAGCCGCTTCTCCAAGCAACGAGTTGGTGGTAGATCTCTCTCTTCGGCGGGGGCCCTAGAACAGCCTCCCTGAAACTTGAAGAGAACCTTCTCCAGTTCCACAAGCACCTAAAAACCTTTCTCTTTGCTTCTGCTTTCTCTCCCCTCTCCCCTGCTGAATTCCTGGTTGGAACTGAGATTGCACTGGTTACCTGGCCACCCTTCTGATCTCGGACCTAGACCCCGCCAGTTGCACACCTGCACTGCCTCCCTGGAAACCACTGCACTTGGTGACTCTGTATCCCTACAGTCCCCCTCTCAGCACTTATGTCTGCACTTACTTTGCACTTGCCCCAGTTGGCCGTATTTGTATTTTTCTATTTCTTTATCCCATGTGCTGCATTGTCCCCTCCCCATTACCCCTCGCGCTTTTCCCTTTCCCCCTTCCTATCCACTTGCGCGATCTGAATGATACTGGGCCTAGTAAGATCGTTGTCTGTCTTCCCTCTGTTACCCCTCCCTTGCCCCGTCACGCCTTGAAACACTTGTGTATAGGCGCATTATAAATGCCATATATCGCTTTGCAACAGGGAAGGTAAAGGCTTGAACACATGTAATACTAAGTCACACCTATCTTTCTTTCTGTTGTGGATCAAAGTGTCTGTCTGGTTAAATGAGCTCTCTGTGGATCCTGATCAATGCGAAGGTCTCCCTTGAAGTTATGGCGAGAAAAGACTTTGTCTCCATCAAATCACATACTTCCCTCTAAAAGGGGGTCCTCCTGCAGTGGCTGCCTACTGTAAACAGTTGTCCCAGACATGAAATTCACTGCCCTTCGTACTAAGGGGTGTGAACTGACTTCAGGTTTACACATGCATATCAAAAAGGTGTTGGGTTTCCTGTCCCTTTTGTCAGTTCTGCGACCAGGCCTCCCGCAGGCCTGCTTCAATGAACCCGTGAGTATGCACCACCACCAGCAGACTGACAATGGGCAGGGCAGATTCATGGAGCCTTTGATATTTAATTGGGCTTGACATGGCGGGAGGAAGGTGTTGCCCTCCTTCTCTGGATGCTTTCATGTACTCCTGGCTGTCACATTCCAGCTAAATGTGATTGGGGGGACTGCGCCTGTAGGCTATGTTCCCCCTACCCCCGAGAAAACATAGATCTATGCTTTTGTTGAGCAGTGAGCATAGGAAAATGTGTGCGGTTTAGCCCCACACATTTCCAAGGTGGATATCCCGTCACTCAATTTCTTTAAAAAATATCAAAGCCCAGGCGAATGCACATCCGCCATGCGGCTGGTCAAATTCCTCACAGTGCCTGCCTGCACTTAAAAATGTCCAGTGTTGGTTGTTCTAAATCTACGTATGTCCACTTATGTATTGTCCCCATTGACTGTTCCATTTGTCCCCCTCCTCAAGCTGGTCAGAATGTCCCTCAAACTCACCCCAATGTAAGGAGCTCACTGCTTCCCGTCAAATCTGATTTCTTATCTGTTGTACGTTCTTTTGTGATCAAGAGCATTGTTACTCCTCCATAGGAATACATAAATTAAGACATCAAATTACACATTGAATGAAGTTGCAAGGTACAAATCCAGTTCAAGCTCCTGTCTTGAGTCCATCTCTGTATTATGGGCAGGGTGCCTTCATGTTCAGTGGTTTAAACTTCACAGAATACTGCTGGAGATTGTGGGGCCTCGACTTACGAGAGAGTCTGACTCTTAAGGAAAGACCTAATGCTACTGGAGCAAGCCGGCACAGCTCAGCTTAACCTATGCAGCCTCATTCTTGGCTAAGGGGAGGGCTCCTTTGTAGAAAGATGGCTTTTTAACAACCTCATTAGCTGTCGAACATGGCTCTTTCCATAGTGGGGATGTGAGCAGAAACCTACCTGGGGAAGTCTTAACCAGATGTTACTGAGGTGCAAGCTTTGCTTCATTCTGTTTTCCAGCTGTGATGAGCAGAGGTCAGTATACCCTTATCTACAGTATATCTCTGTGTGCCTCTATGTCCGTCTAAACTAGAGTATGGGGTGTTTTCCATATCTCAAGGGGGCAATAAGGGGGTGGGCTGAGTTTGTGAGCAGAGACAGAGCTAGACGATGTGGGAGGCATCTTTGGATGTCTTGGAGAAATAATGCTACATGAGTAACCATGCCTTGTATATCAGGGCTTTCAGGTACATTGAAGTAGTGTGTTAAATCTATGCGTGCAAATCAAGAACTAAGTTGTGCTTTAGGTGATGAGGTATTGGCTACTAATAGCCATTTAGTTTTATATATATATATATATATATATATATATATATATATATATATATATATATATATATATATATATATATATATATATATATATATATATATATATATATATATATATACCTCGTGCCCAGAAAGCTCTTTTCAGTGAATCAGTGCTGGTTTTGTGGTAGACGCCTCCCAAAGTTCCCTTCTGAACACCTTGCCAAATGTGTGTTAGTGATGGTGGACCCAATTAAGATGTGACATTTCATAACGTAACCAGATAAATTCACGGGTGGTGATGAGACCAACTCTTGTGCTCGCGAAGAAATGCCTAACCTTTAATAATTTGCTGTGACTGGGAATAGCACAGTAGATTGGCATGTTTAGAAGTTGTATATGGCACTAAAAGGTGCATGTCTGCAGCTTCCAAGTTTTTTGAGCAATGATGGTATTCAACAGTTGAAAAAAGAAATTCAGCAGCAAATAATGAGTGTGTGAAACAGAGTTTGCACATTGGACACTACGTTCCGGGTACACCATAGTCCCGCAAACTACCTGTTCTGTATGTGTGAAATCTGCATGAGCGCCGAGGACACTGAAGTGATGGTGGGCTTCAGAGTGCAACTTAACATAGAAATGCTGGCCCTCCAACTGTTTTGCTAATTATTGGGTTTCCATAGGCTTTTTAAAAGTGAGTTGCATCCTGCAGAGTATTGCATATTCTCTTTCGAGGATCGGAAGGGGACGTCAACATGGGAGTGCTTGTAACACTATCTCTAACGTGAATTGTAGTGTACCCAAAATCCCTCACGCGTAGAGGTCCCGCAGATTTTTTTTTCCACCCAGTTATTTGGTTGCCTTTTGCGGAGCTCGAAAAATTGCTAAGATAGATTTATTTGTCCATGACCTGCGGTCGTTTATTATTCGTCATTCTTTCACCGATGACTACTTCCGAGCCCATGCCAAAGATTGCTGAAGACGACTGCAGATTTCGGCGGCTTGGGGCCCGGGGTTCTGATTCTTTTGTAGAATGCATTTCTTTCTCCCCTCTTTTGCCTGTTGGTTTTGCTGTTGCTTTTAACTTAGCTATGGTCAGGACACCTTTACAATTTTGCCCTTCTTTTAACAGCAAATATCCCTGGAAAGACACACCCGAGGTGTAATAAGTGTCTACCTCAAGATCATAACGAGCAGTCCTGCAAGTCCCGTCGACTTTTACGTCCAATGATGTTGAAAGATCGACGGACAAAATGGTGGGCAGCCTATGCAATGCAGCAGGCTGAGAGTAGTTTCCCCCCCTTCGGCAGTGACTAAGAAATAAGCGACAGCCGTGGCTCTAATCCGGAGGCCATTGACCTATCTATGGAACAGCCAAGTTCTGAGATGTCCGCCCCGGCAGGCATACCACAGGTTCTGCTATGGGGAAGGTACACCCCGGCCACAAGGACACAAGCACACACACATCACACAAAGTAAAGCACACAACCCCCCAAGCCTCCTTGATAGACTTGTCTGGAAGGCCACAGACTTCACCGGTATGCCGAAACTGTCGACGGAACCCACCGGTCTCCGCATTGGCAGCCCTCTCCGCAACCATCCGTACAGCATGCATCCAGGCAACCAAGTCAGAAGGGTGTCAGCACGAAACACCACAAGAGTGCCGAGACGCCTCATAAGAGCGCGTCAGCAGCAAAGGTTTTGGCAGTGCCGAAAAACACATCAAAGGCGTTAGGCCTGTTGAAATATCTCCCAGATACGCCAGAGATCCACGAGAGCCTCGCGAACATCATCTCGGTGGCTAATCAGCCTAAGGACTTCTCGAAAGACATGTTGAGGCTTCGAGAAGGCCAGGAAGAATATTCTGAAGGTTCCCAGCCCTTGTCTAAGACTGTCGGACAGATCTCGACCGTCTACAGAACTCAAGAAGAGTCCTTTCATCCTCCAGACCTCTCTGGCTCATCCTTGTGGACCAGAGATAGGTTTGAGGGGTATATGAACAAGCTCTCCAGGTTTGTGGAAGACCAAGAGGAAGACTCCTACCCTACTATGTCCAAATTTGAAGAGTTTCCAGTCAAACTCCTCATGAGGACCCTTATGACCAGGAAGAGGATCCCTTTGACGAGGCTATAGACCACTCTTCAGATTGGGGTAATGAACAACCAGTGGGCGAGGCACCATGGCTGTCGCCCTGATACAGACACGGTGCATAGAATTTCCCTCCTCATCTCCTATAAAACAAGCCTCTCCCATTGTTGACCAGATGGCATTCAATGCTATCCTTAAGAAAGCGGCTGAACACTTGATTGCCACTCAAGAGGTGGAATAAGACACCGACTTTGTAGAGGATATTATGAAAGAAAAGCCACCCTCAGGTCAGGCGATACCTCTGTTGAACTCCATCAAACAGAGCATAGCCCCCTCTTTGTTGACTTCATCTCAGACAAGAGCAGTCAACCCACGGGTCGAGAAGCTTTTTCGACACTCTCCAACAGACCCGCTATATATATATATACACCCAGAGACATTCCACTCCCGACTCCCTACTGGTCACACCTACTAGGAAGAGAGCAGGGGTACCCTTTTTTACGACTGAGGCACAGCCGGACAAGGATTGCAAGAAGTTGTATGCCCTGGGGAAGCGCATTACAATGTCAGCAGCCTATTTCACCAGGATAGCTAACACCACCACATTGCTGGCTTGTTACAGTGATGTCCAGTGGAATTTTCTCCAGGAGGACCTGCAGGAAGTCCCAGAGCCAACACGATCATGCCTGCTGGCAGTTGTGTCCGAGGGAAGGCAGGTCAATCAAAACATTCTCAAACGCCCTGGATGCTGCAGAAACACCGGGACGAACACTGGCCCAAGGTACCTTTCTAAAAAGACATGCATGGTTAACAAATTCGGGATTTAAACCTGAAACCCAGGCATCCCTCAAGCCAGTAGAAGAAACTAACCTGTTTGGAAAGGCAGTGGATGAGGCTTTAGAGACTGCAAAAAGAAACATGAGACCATAAAGTCTCTAAACCAGATTACCCAAAGACCCTATCAGCAGCAAGGGGGTTGCTCTTGCCGCTCCTTTCGGGGACAGTCCTTCCCACATTCCCCCCACAATCAGTACGGAACAGGAAATGCATCTTGGTCCTCGGGACAAGGGGCGGCTACCACAAGCCAATATCAGCCGAGAGGGCAGCGCCATAGCAAAGGAAGGGGTAGAAACTTCACCCCAAGAGGATCCCTGGCCTCAAATCAAAAATGACTTTCTGATTCGGGTCCCCTCGCATACCTCCCCGGTCAGGGGACGAATAACATCATTCTATCATGCATGGGAGGGAATAACAGACCAGTGGGTGCTCAAGACCGGCACCCACGGTTACGCTATAGAGTACATCCGACCACCTTGATACCGACCACCAACGTCCAGATGCCTATCGCCAGAACATCTGAAGATCCTACTGCAAGAGGTTGAGATCCTGCAAGAAAAGGGTGCGATCGAAGTCCCCAGTCTACAGGTTAACTAGGGTATTTATTCAGTGTATATCCTTGTACCCAAAAAGGATCTCACCATGCGCCCTGTGCTAGACTTGCGCCCAGCGAACAAATTTGTCAAACCATAAAAGTTCTGAATGACAACATTGCAAGAGATAATCCCTCTACTAACACAGGGGGATTACATGGCAACATTGGACATGAAAGATGCATACTTTTATATTTCAATGCTGCCAGTGCACAGAAAATACCGAAGGTTCATGATAGAGGACAAACACTATCAGTTCAAGGTCCTTTCCTTCGGCATTGCCTCAGCCCCAAGGATATTTACAAAGGTGCCAGCAGTAGTAACTGCTCTCCTGCGCAGGCAGTCAATTCCAGTTTATCCTTACCTCGACGACTGGCTAATAACAGGGGATTTGTACGGAACATGCTTATCAAACACCTAAAAGACAGTAGATTTACTCTTCAGTCTGGGATTCTCAATAAACAAAGTCCAGCCTCGACCCCAGCCAAGTCAAACAATTTCTGGGGGCTCTAATTCGGACAGATGACTGCCTCGTCTTTCCCTCCAATGAGAGGGTTCAAAACATGCTGTTCCAGATCCCACACTATGTAGCCAGTCGCAAGGTGACTGTACGCAAAGCCATGCGACTGCTAGGGATGATGGCCTCCTGCGTTTACTTAGTCACACATGCACGTTTGCTCATGTGCCCCATGGAAGAGTGGCTCAATAGCCAATGGTGTAAGGCTAGCGGACATTGGGACGATCTAGTGTTTGTCTCGGCAGCCCTCGTTCTCCCTCTGCAGTGGTGGTTGAGAGAAAATCTCATGAAAGAGAAAACCTTCACCTTCCCCGCAGTACAAGCCAATCACCACAGACATATCTCTGACTGGATGGGTGGGGGGCTCACCTCCTTCATCAGACCGCACAGCGCTTGGTCGCCAGCATTAGCATCCAACCACAAAAACCTGTTGGAGTTGTTAGCCATGTTCAAAGCCCTAAAAGGTTTCCAAACCCATCTGGTACTAGTCCTCACGGACAGCACCATGGCCATATATTACCTGAACAAACAGGGGGGGCACACTCTCTTCAGGGCTATCCAAACTTTCGAGAACGTTTGCAAGTGGGCTCTCAAACACAAGATGTTCCTCCTGTCTCAACATGTTGCAGGGGAACTCACTCTTCTGGCAGACGTGCTCAGCAGAGACTTCCTTCTACCCACATAGTACGAATGGCGATTCCACGAAGAAAGCGTCTCCAACGTCTTAGCGGAATGCGGCTTCCCAGAGATCGACCTGTTTGCAACTCTGGAGAATGCACAATGCCCAGATTACGCCTCCAGGTACCCACAGAATCAGCCCCAGGGGGAACGGTCTCTGGATAACATGGTCAGGGTAATTTGTCTATGCTCCCTCCCCCCCCCAAAATCCCCTACTCAGAAAGATAGTGCACAAGATGCACCAGGAGCTAGTCACAATGATTCTGGTGGCATCTATGTGGGCCCGCCAACCCTGTTTCTCCCATTTTATGGCAATGTCAATCTCTCCTCAGATGAAGCTGCCTTGCCCATACAACATGCTCTCACGAGACAGGGGGGAAACACTCCATCCATGCCTGCAAACTCTCAGTTTAGCAGCCTGGCTCCTGAAGTTATCGAGTTTGGGCACCTCCAACTCCCTCAGAGATGCATGGACATTCTTAAAGAGGCTAGAAAGCCGAACACCAGACATTGTTATTCCAATAAGTGGAAACACTTTATCTAGTGCCATTCTAAGAGCATCAATCCCATAGACTGCTCACCAACACATATTGTCTTATACCAGACTCCTCTACTGCACTCGGGTCTGTTTCTTTTTTTTTATTCCCTGAAAGTCCTCCTAGCTGCACTTTCAGCTTACACTACGTCCCAAAAGAAGGATTTATGGTGGAAGATCCCAGTGATAAAGGCATTTGTGGAAGGGGTTAAAAGACTTCATCCCCAATTTCAATCCCAGCTCTCGCATGCAACATAAATGTGGTATTAACTGACTAATGGGATCTCCCTTTGACCCGATGCATAAGGCTAGCCTTAAAGCACTCACTTACAAGACCGCCTTCCTAGTGGCAGTCACTTCAATAAGAAGACTCAGTGAATTACAGTCCCTTTCAGTTCAAGACCCATTTGTCACAATTCCCAAAGATAAGGTGGTTTTGCACACTCAGCCAAGGTTTGTGCCCAAATTCATTTCAAAGTTCCATGTGAACCACTCAATAGAACTACCCACCTTCTTCCAGAACTCCACTAACGTGGCAGAAAGAAGCCTTCACACACTTGATGTGCGCAGGGCCATCCTATATTATCTGGAAAAGACGAAACCACGAAGAAAGAAAAATCAGTTTTTCGTGGCGGTTGGTAGAGAAGGGGACCGTGTCTCTAAATCAGCCATCTCAAAGTGGATTGTAAATTGCATCACACTCTGATACACTCTTGCCAAGAGAAATCTGCCCTTCAAGCCTAGAGCACACTCTACTCGGGGCACTGGGGCTTCCATAGCATTAATGGCAAATGTTCCTTTTGAGTCCATTTGCAAAGCAGCAAACTGGAGTTCTATGCACACCTTTACGAAACACTACTGCCTAGATACTCACTCTAGATCTGATTCTCAGGTGGGGCAAGTGGTACTGAGACATCTCTTTACTACTACTGTTCATTCTCACACCCCACCTCCAACTCGGAGTACTGCTCGCTAGTCTATGCACAGCATGTGACTTTAAGCAGATTCAGAAGCATCAGAAGACATGCATTATTTACTGTAATAGCATTTCTGATGATTGTATCTGCTTAGATTCACATGCGCCCACCTTTCCTTCCTGCTCGGAGTAGAAGGAGCATATACATATTACTATTCTCGCTATCTGTACTTTAGTCATAAGGCTCCCTCATATTAAAAAACATAATACATGTCATGTTACGCCTACCCAAGTTCCTTCTATAAAATACAGTTATTCCGAATGTAATATAGTTGGGGACAAAATCCGATGAGATTAAACTGCCACTTTATGTGAGGGAGGTGCGTAAAATGAACGTCTGCTTTGGCATGATACAAGTAAAGAAAAAACCATAATGAGCACCTTACCCAGGCAAGGACTGAGGATCTGCGCAAGAGTTCGGTGTTGACCTAAAAGCTAACAAGGTGTGAAGAGGGAAGGAGGTAGGAGATTGGGGTAGGCAGCATTAAGCGGTCTGGTTTCTTCTAAAGTGCATAACGTCCCCTAGGTGTTTTAAAGCTCTGTAATGAAAGATGTGAGAAGCATGTTAAACCAATTGTTCTTGTGTACATTGAAAGTTAACAATGCTTAAAAGATTTTAAATCGTGAACTCCTTGCAGATCGATCCTTGCTTTTTTTGTTGTAATGTATTACATTTGTATTCAAGCATCAGGGGAGGTAAGGAACAGTGGATGCAAGATAATGAGAATATAAGATTATAAATAATTACCATGAATTGCAGAAATAATGCAGACAATATCAATATCGTATGGTTTTCCAGGTTAGGGATGGTAGAACTTCTACCCGGAGTAACAAGAACATGTGTCCTGACTGTCTATCATGTACCCTGGTCCATACCCATTAGCAGGGAGCAAAAATGTAAGTTGCGAGCTACTTTCCGGCCATAAAATGTCACTTGCCACCTCCATACATGCATCCAGCACACCATTAATTTCTCGGCCAATGGTCAAGTATCACTAGCCAGGGGCGAGTGCACATTTGGGGCGAGTGCACATTTTGTACCCTGCCACTTACTCTCTCTTATGTAACCCATCCATTCCCTCCCCACATTTGGTTTTGGTCATCGCTCACCATAATTTGTTTTATTTTGTATTGTGCAATATTGGTTAAAATAAACCATATACGCATGTTTTAATAGAAAACATAGAAAAATCTAAAATATATATATAAATAAAACATTCAAAGTACAGTATCGATAAGCGGAAATTGCATATGATTAAATTGCTGAATAATTATTGCCGACAATCTTTCTAAAAATGTTAATTATGTGCACTTATTGTATACACCAACATTTGTATAAAAGCTCAAGGATTACGAAAGGTCATTAATACAGTTATTGGCACATTTCCATATATAAAACACAGCAGCCATAGTTACCACAGATTCGGCGCCCATACTGGAGCTCCAGAATTGTTCCCCGTTTCTCTGCTGTCAGTTTGCAAGAAACTGTGCTTAGCCCTGGTCATAACATTTGGACATCTTTTTACACTGAGTTCATACATGGCGGGCAGTCTCAATTTCACTCCCACACATACGACACAATCGTTTTTCCACAGGGAATCCTTTTCCACCTCTTTGTATGCTCGAAAGTGGGTGATATATTAAATTGAAGCTAAATTATACATTTTTGAATCCGAATTGGACAATATTTTACCAAGTAGCTATTGACATTGAGCCCCCTAAATACTTGCTCACAATATTCTGCATATTTCGATATAGCTGCCAGGGAATCTAAATTGTTGGAGCTAGCTAGGCGTTTGGTTCTCTTTTTTCATATTGTTAACCAATTAGGGAGGTTCCTCAATTCATCCGGTTGTAAATTTATCAATGCCCTGTCGCAGATTGCCCCAGCCCCTGTAAAAATGTATTACTACAGCTTGTTATCCAACCGGACCAAGTGATGATAGGGAGTCCGGGGATTCATCCGCTAGGCATATTGTGATAGACAGTTGGCACCAATGTGTTATCCTATACGTTCTCAGCGATTGAACACCCAACTCGCATCTTAGGGCTTGCACTGGAACTGATTGAGGGATCTCTAAGAGTGATCTGAGGATTCTACCCTCAAGTTTATCTAGCTATGACATCCTATTATCCAGGAGAATAGACCGGCCATAAAGTATAGCAGGAACAATACAGTTGACTATTTAAAGCTACTTGGCCGTCCAAGTTGTTCCCACACTTTAAACGCATGATCTTTTTATATACAGACCGTTTTCTTATCGCCTTGGAGCTCACAATGTTGCAGTAAAAATCAATAGAGGGCGGTTTGGATATTTCAAAACCTAGATAGATGTATTTATCCACAACTTCTAGGGCACTTCCATTCAGATATCATTTGTAGTCATCTGATTTATGTTGGTTATCCAGTGCAGTGTCATTATTTTAATTTATCCAATGTTTATCTTTAAGTTTATCTGCAAATAGTTTACAATGGCAGTGATGGAGCGTTGAAGACCAATGGCTGTTTTATCTAATAAGATTGTGCCATCAGCGTAGCTAGGCCGTTGTACTTTTATGGGACCGAGCTTGGGCGGAAAGCTTTGTGCGGTTGAAATTGCCTCCCCCATATCACTCCCATACAAATTTATATGAGAGGGGTGCAAGTATGCAACCTTGTTTCACACAGACATTCGTTTGAATGTCTGTGGTTGTTACCCCCTCGTAGTTCAAATGAATTGCCACCCTGTTCTCGGAATACAGGCTAGAGATAAAAAACAGAAGAGAACTCATGCCCCAACCGTCTAGCTTTTCCCAGTTTCTGGCGAGGGACCATGTCAAACGCTCTATTGTAATCAATGAAATATAGGTATAGTTTTTCTTTGTGTTTTTTTGTTACACTCAGCAATGAGATATTGCAGGATGCTAACGTTAAGAGTATTGAAGGCTTTTCTAAATCCAGAGTGACGGGGAGAATGACGCCCAGCTTCTATCGACCATTTGGTCGCCTTCCTCAATAATATAGTGGCAGAAATCTTCTGACTAGCGTCAATTATCGCCAGAAGCCGATAATTACCAGGGTCAGTTGGGGTACACCTTTTAAAGACCGTTATTAGAATAGCCCTCTTCCAAGACTGGGGGATTTTGAACTCCTCTAAGATTTGACTGAACAGTTGTTCCAATATGTGTGCCCAGAAGCACGGATTTCATTTAAATACTTTTGCCAATGAATCACATACTGGTGCACGTGAGTTTTTTTGATGACTTAATAATTGATCACATATTTTCCCATCCAAAGTCCTTGTTAAATTTAGTGCGGGGTATGTACTCAGAATGTCTTGTCCGGAGCTGCTAGAGCGTAAAACATGTTCTTAATTGTCGATTTTCAGACAGAATCGCCAATCGGGCATAGTATTTAAAAATCTTCGAACCATTCCCCAGAGGTTTTTGTCATCCCGTATTCTAATAAGCTTATAGAGGGCAAGCCTGCTTCCGATTTAAGTGACGCTTTATGGTTTCTGACACAATTTTTATACCTCGTTTTCATAGTTCTTATACTGCTTTTTATCCAAAGCAGTATTGCTGGCCTTAGCAATAGCTCTCTGGAGCTTGCGCAATTTATTTTTTGCAGCGTGGATCTCTGGATCAAAAACTTTTTCGTGCTGCTTCAAAGACTTAAACGATATCTGTACTTGTGAACTGATCCAGTTCATGAATAGCAGCGACCAGTCCCAGTTGTTGTTGCTAAGCCAATTGGCTTAGATGCTGTACTGTAGATGCCTTGTGATTATTTGTAAAATTACTCATTTTAAGAATGCAAGGAGAGTGAGTGAGCTCCAGGCATTGTCGGTGGAGCATCCTTTCTTGGTCTTTCACAAGGACAAGGTAGTCCGGACAAACCCGGCTTTTCTGCCGTAGGTGGTGACCGAGTTCCATCTGAATCAGTCGATCTCCCTACCGGTCTTTTTTCCGAACACTGCCTCTGAGGCTGAAAGGGTTCTACACTGTCTTGATGTCCGAAGAGCTCTTAAGTTCTACCTGGACAGGACTTCTGAGCTTAGGAGTTCTTCTCAACTTTTTGTGACCTTCGGTAGCCCTCAGGGCAAGCAGGCGTCTAAGGCAACGATTTCTCGGATTGCCGCCTGCATCAGTCTTTCACCGTCCAAGGGCTGAAACCTCCTAAGGGTATTCATGCACACCTGGTGCGGGGCAAGGCAGCCGCGGTTGCTTTTCAGAAGTATGTGCCCTGGGAGTCCATCGCTAGGGCAGCTACTTGGGCCTCCCCATCTGCTTTCTGTAAGCATTATTGTCTCGACATGAGCTCAAGGGCTGACGCTCAGTTTGGTCAGGCTGTGCTGAAGAACCTGTTTCAGTAAGGGGTATTTCCATCGACCCATAGTTCCTGTAGGGAGTGCTTGGGAATCTCCCATAAGTATGGAGGAAAGGGGACGGGACGTAGGAGTATTACCAGGTTACTCACCGTAGTGACTACCTTACTCCTAGTCCATAGTCTCCTTTTCTCCATACGCCCACCCGCCGTCCCCTCTAATAAGGTTCCTCTGTTATTGCTAATGGGTCTTTGGCCTGGCGATAAAAAAGGACTGATGGGCGATGCGCGGGGCGGAGCCGAGGTGAGCAGGATTACGGCCGCGTGTCGGGCCCCATGCAAGAAAGAGAGGAAGGACACATTTTTGAAAAAATATCGATGCTTTTTACAAAGTGCTCCGGTCCTGTCCCATAGAACGGAGAGATGTCCCATAAATATGGAAGAAAGGGGACTATGGACTAGGAGTAAGGTGGTCACCACGGTGAGTAACCTGGTAATTCAAGTCCATCATCACAATGACTTTTAATTCAAACGTGCTGTTGGGTTGGATAACTCCGTCTCAGAATTGAATTTCAGGCACCTCCCACTATACTTGAGCCCTGAGCTCAATTTGTTATCTGAAAAATTGAACAGCCACACCAAAATGTGGGACGACCGACAAGGGAGCCCAGAGCACCAGCGGTGAGAAACGCACCTCCAGCCCCTGTCTCCACTTCAGGGAGACTGTGATGCGGAGATTCACTATCTCCCCACCATAGAGACTCGCCATCTCCCCACCACGGGTGCATAGATTAGTGTATGGGGCCTCAATAACTCGCCTCGTTGACAACGATCAAGGATTCCACAACAAGTGGCTCCCTACACTAGTCAGTCTTCAGGCAAACTCACTCACTCACTCCCTCCCTCCCTTCCTTCTGTCTGGGTCCACTGCTGTTTCTCGGCTCCACCGTGGCTACCAGTTTTGGGCGCTGATCGAAGAAGCAAGGAAGGACAGAACTTTGCCATTCCTCTGTGCTTAGAAGGTGGGTGATCTGTCACTTTGCGTACCAGAAGGGGCAAGGGACCGTTTATGGGGTAGTCTGCAAGAGGTGAAAGAGCTTGGAGCTGTAAGTCAGCCTGCATAGCCAAGCCCCCACCACCTATGGTTTGAATTAATATGCTGCTACTCGATGCACATTTCTTAATTATCTATGGCTCATAATTTGTTGTATTGTACAGAAAAATATAAACCTGTTTTACAAAATACCCATCATAAAATCATTGTTTTCTAGAACAGTTTTAGTATTTTACAAACTTGCATGTAGAATGTTTCGTTAACATTAATATGCAAAGTTCTTTAACAACTATTGACATATTTTGAAAAAAATGAATGCCGGTCTGAGAGTGCATAAATCAATCAGGAATTCATAAAATATTTGAAATGTACACAGGAAAGCCCTGAAATTAGATACTATCCTGTGAAAAACCAGAGTGTGGTTCACAACCTAATACTGTACTCGGGTGGCCAGGGAAAGGCCATCACTTTGGATCCCGACCCTGGGGGCAGACAAGCAAGGGAGGATCACCTGGGTACGGTGGTCCTTGGGGAGAAACATCAGATGGTGACACATGGTATCCCCCCCCCCCCTATTTCCACAACCCATCTAACCCCTATCCCTGCTTATTTTATGGGAAAATACAGCTCCCATAATTCCTCCCACGTTATATTGGCAACACTACTGAGCCGAGGAAGATGAGGAATGAGGTCAGATTACCCCTACTGACATGCAATGGCTCTGTCCCTGTAATATGGCCAGGCAGAATTGGGCACGTTATCCCAACTATATACACCTGCCACTTGTTAACACCACCGTTCACACAAATAAAAGGTGGCATGGCACAAACACACTCTGGCGAGGCTGGGTACGAGAAGGAACTGCTCTTTGGGGGCTGATGCAAACCCGGCGATGAAAGTTGGATGGCTAAGGTGCTGATCTGCAGTTACGAAGATCGAGAGAGATCAGGCGAGAATCCCACACTATCGGGAGGCCATAGGCGTTCAAGGACAGAAACAGAGTGAACGGAGGAAAGAAACCTTCAAGGTACTTCAAAGCGGCCTGCGACCCTCCGGGGTGAACGACTGAGTTGGGAAGGAGCAGAGGAGGCGTTGGAAAATGCCTTGACTGCTGCATGATGAGCCTTGATGAAAGGAGACTGATTAACACAACTGGTGAGTTATCAAAGGCAACAAAAGTCTGTTTTATGTTAAATGCAAAAGTAACACACTCAAAAATTGAAGGTTGCATGTGTGCCAATAAACCGCATAATGGACAGGACATTTCCTTAATTGTAAAACGAATGGTTACAAAGTAAGTGGTCCTGCGAGGCAAAATCGCACATTCGAAAGTCTCTGTGAAATTTTCTGAGTTCATTGGGAACCAAAGGCAAGAAAGTAATTGCGATCCCGAATGAAAGTTGAATCAGTGAAAAGCAAAGTATGTGAACTCTGAATATGCCAAGAGGGCAACACATATCAAGTTTGAAAGAGACCAAGAAGGCAAAGTAAAGAAAATAAGCAACTACAAGTACCAAGAAGTATTGGTGTTGCATATGGATTTTGGAAAAGGTCAAGAAGACAAACCAAAGAGAATAAGAAACTAGAAGTACCTAGAGGCATCGGTTGTTGTAAGAGAAGGAATATTGTGGACTGCAGAATTATTGTAAGAGATTGAAGTGGTCATGCAGAGGTCTATGTAAAATCCTTGACGTTTCTAAAGTCTTCAGTGAAGACACCCGAGACAAAACGTGAGGGAGGGAACCCCCACAAGGTGAGACTGGCTTGAGCCCGGCAAAGGGCAAGCCTGTACAGTAAAGGTTAAAGGATGAGGCAATCAATGTAGTACTGATAGGCTAATTTTACAGTGAGAGTCTCCTATTTGCCGACGATGCACTCCTCTACATCACTAAACCATCCCAGACGGTCCCCCGTGTGCTGCAGGGTTCTGCGCGCTACGGAGAACTCTCCAGATTCAAGGTTAATCTGGGGAAGTCTGTGGCATTCATAGAGGGAAATCTATCAGGCGCAGAGACAGAGTACGGGGGAGAGCGCCCCTTCCGACTCCAGAGGGACAGGTTCTGATACTTGGGAGTCCAAGTCACAAGCGACCCTACAGACCTCTTCCCCAAAAACTTTACCCCACTCTGGACAGAAATCAAGAGGGATGTAGAGAGGTGGGCAAGTTCGGGGCTCTCATGGATGGCATGCCTTAACCTTATTAAAATGGTGGTCCTTCCTAAATTCCTATTGTTCCAGATGCTCCCCGTCCAGGTACCCAAAACATTCCTAACGGAAATAAAATAAACCCTTCTGAGATTTCTCTGGGCGAGCAAGAAGCACAGGATTTCTTACGAGGTCCTAACGAGGACCAAGGAAGACGGAGGGGAGGGGTGGGGTTCCCGGACCTTGAAACATAGTACAAGGCTGCCCAGCTGGGGGTCCTGGCAGATCATTTCAATCCTGGGACGGAAAAGCAGTGGGTGCCAATGGACAACAAGGTACTTGGCCCGGTCACACTAGATGAATGGTAATGGGTCCCCAGATCACGCATCCCAAGAAGGGTCCTGCACCACCCGGTGCTGGGGGTCTTATGGTCGACCTGAAGAGAAGGAGGCTACTACAGATGGCTCACCACCTGGCCCCCTCTGCTGAGCTGCATTTGGGTCTCCCTGTTCATAGACAAAGTAGCCGAACCAGCCGCATTCCAACAATGGTATGAGGCAGGTCTTACCAGGGCAGGCCAGCTATGGGTGGCAGGATCCTTCATGCCCCTGATAGACCTGGTGGAGGCCCTGGGGCTGGGCAACTATCACCGTTCCGCTACCGCCAACTCAAGTGAGTCCTCACTGAACCTTCATGGTGAGACACTCTTAGGAGAGACCTGACAGCTTCCGAGAAACTGCTAATCTCCACCCGGGGCTCCAGGGGGGGTCATATCTCGTCTTTACAAACTCCTCCTGCTCTCGGCTCCTGGGGAACCCCCGCCAGCCCAGACACAATGGGAAAGGGACCTGGGGGCGGGGGGGGGGCCAATTGATAACAAATGGTCCAAAATGTGCATCCGAGCCAACCGATCAGTGACTTTGCTTCAATACCGACACCAGGCCCTGAAGATATTGCACAGGTGGCATTATCCCCCCCCCCCGAGGATCGCCAGGATGAGGGAGGGATATGACCCGCACTGTTGGAAATGTAGGAAAGTAAAAGGTGACTACATACACATGTGGTGGAAATGGTCCAGACATACTGGGGAGAGGTTCTATCCTGGATTAAAGGGGTCGATGAATTGGGAAGGTCTCCTCTTCGGGATTGATGTGGGGGACGACCTTGAGGAAACGCAGGGCCACATGCTACAGGTCATGCTCGTGGCGGCCAGGTGTTGTCTGGCCTAGAAGTGGAAAAGCCCACACATGCCAGGAGAAAAAGACTGGGTCACCAAAGTCCGGGCCATTTATGACATGGAGTTTCTGACACATCTCATTGATGAATCTAGATCTAACATTGAAGAACTTTGGCTCCCCTTTTTCGAGAAGTACGAGTGCCTGGCCTGAAGTGACAATAGCATGCCCGGGGACCAACCCAGACATCAATGGTCACCAGGGATGATACCCCACATGTAGGAGGCATCGCACAAATAATCGCCCTACAGGGGCCGCAAAAAGCCGAGCCCAAGACACCAGTGTGCAAGGAACTGATAGACTGTGCCTCAAAACGTTTCCTGTGAGCTCGTTGGACGAACTAGATACTAGTGCTAGACCCATGGCAGAGGGTGGGGGGAGGGCTGGGGGGAAGGGTTATTGTTACAATGTTTTCAAGGTGAATATTGATGAAACATAATGCATGATGTGATCACCAAAAAATGCCAATAAAATATGATTTTCAAAAATAAAATCCTCCCCTCAAAACTGTCAACTAGCCCACATGCGTCTCCGGTAATAGTTGAAGGCCGAATGTTAGGCAGGGATAATGCCTGTTTGATATATTTATCAAGGCTTCGATATTATGACCTCCTAAACCTGCCACAAAACGTTTTATTAATTGCCACTTCTTAAATATGTGAGCTGTATTATCACCATAGTGTGAACAAGTTGGAAAAGAACAAATGGAATATCCCAAATAGATATAGCCACCCACCACTTCCAACTTCACATCATTCAGCTTCCATACGAAAGGTTTCCTTTTTCGTGCCTTGCAGCCCATGACAATGACTTTATTTTTTGACGAGTTTATGCTAAGATTGTTCATTCCAGCATAAACGCCCAAAACGTTAATAGTACAAGGCAATAACGCATTCGAGTCCATCCAGGAAGTGAGACATTCCAACAGACATGGGGACATTTTTTTTTTACATACTGTCACAAAGAGCCAATAAACAATTTCCTGTATCTATGCAGCTGCCCTTTTTTATAGGGAGACTAACCCAGTTTTAGCAATGCCAAAAAAGGTCATACAATAGTTGGGCCCACAATTCAGGTTGAGGTTTGATACCACATTTGGAATATTATCAGGCCCAGGAGTACTAGATGGTTTGGTCTTCATTATAATTCTGTATAGGTCTTCCACAGCATGCTTAAACCCTTTAGGCTAATATCGATCTTTGGTGTGCCACAATAGCTTCATTTTGTGATCCTCACGGGCACTTGTAACCTTAATATAATAGAGGTTCTTAATATAGCACATATGATTCCTCTGAAATAGGGTTAACCATTATAATTTGACCATCACTTGTATGTACATCAACATTTTTTGTAATCTTTTTGAACCGGGATTTCATTCATCGTCAACCATTGGGCATGAAGTTTGAACTGTTTGTGAATTCTCAGCCAGTTTTTATACTTTGTTCCGATATTAGTTGGGGCATTCTTTGTCAATTTTGTCATATGCCATGTCCCTCTTAATTTTCCTCATTGCAGCTCTATATTCTTTTCTCCTATTGACTATTTTAACATCATACAGTAGATTTCTTATGTGATGATGTGCCACTTTTATATTGTTTTGGAGCCAAATAATCCTTTCAATTTTTCAATCACATCCCAAATGTTTTCCCACAGATACAAGTCTTTTGACCAATACCATTATACCTGGTTTCCACAAACTGTGCTATTAACCTATTGAACAGCTCAACACTTTTTCCTGACAAATTTAATCTATTATGTTGAAGGTTCAAACCAACCTCCCCTAGAAAAACATGCTCGCTAACAGATTTCTTAATATGCAGTTGGCAGCCTAATATTGCATGGTGGCTTAAATTGGCTAAACACAGAATTATAATCTATAACCTTACTCATGAGGGACTTTGACACAAAAGTATTATCAATTCTCGACTTTTGTGTACCTCTTCTCCAGGTATAAAAATGGTTGAGTCTGAATTGCATTCGGATTTAAAAACCTCATATTCTAGAGCAACACTTATGTTTCACATATTCATTTGAGTCTCTAGGAAAGTGCAGTTTGTCGATTCCATTACAAGCAGCATCAAAATCTCCAGTAATCCGAATAGTATACATTGTCTTCATCCAGCCACTGATTCAGTACCATGCCAATATAGTGTTGCAACTGTGCAACCAGTGCGTTACCTGGTGGATTGTACAAATTGATCAAAAGCATTTTAAATTGATCATCTTCTACGAATCCGGATACAATCAATGAAATTGCACTATCTTGCCATTGAAGGGCATATTCCCTAACGGCCCTAACAGCAATTATCAGTCCACCAGAAGGTCTGCCAACAGGACCTTTCATGACCATTCTCTGTATTATGTTAAAGCCATCAATGAGACAGGAAGATGTTGATGGGGTCCCTTTGCAGGTAAAATATTCGACCCTTGTACAGAGACAAAAATTATCTAAAACCTCGAGTTCCATGAAACTAGGCATAGATAACGCGGATCTATGATCTTTACGGTTGCCATTTCCTATTCAACTTCTGCATGCAGACCTCATTGAAACAGATCCTGCTTTTTCCTAGTTCAATGCTTTCTTAAAGGCATCAACCTTAACTTCTAATTGTCTAATTTCATGGACCAAATCTGTTTTAAGCAATTTTCAAATTATTGAAATCCTTAACATTCCACAATGAATAGGCTTCTAGCTCAGCTTCTATTGTCTGCAGGTGTGTGATCTCAAAACCCATTGTCCTAATCTCGGGTGCATACAATATGTATTCAACAAATAATGGGGAATGAAAGTGTACTATTGCTCAATTTGGTTCACTTTCATAGTTTGGTAACTCAATATATGAAATGCTGTTAGTTGAGATCATGATCAATTGTGTAATGTCATGTAAGATCTGAATCACCCGACTTCTGTTAATAAAAGGACTTGCTGCTTGAGCTAGTCGTAACATTATCTTGATTTTGGACACATTGAATTTATTCATCTTCACCCTAGTGTCGAGGTTTCTTAATACCAGTACCAATTGTGATTATATTTCGTTTGCAACAGAACCTCCAATACCAGCCTCATCATAATTAACAATTGATTCAGACTGAGCTTCCTATGATTCATTTATCTCCTCACTAGCTTCATCTGGAGTGGGTAGTCGTACAGGCCGCAAGTTGAGCCCAGCCAGCAGTCCATTGGGCCATGTTTGTTAATTGTTTTCTTGGAATTAACAACAATGCTACCTTTCTCACTGGCCCTTCCTTGATCAGGTATACATCTCGAGATCTGGCAATCCGTCACACTATCAGTTTGTGCATTCTCATGAGGACTATCGATAAACCTCATTAGATATTTTAATTTGTTGACCTTGCTGCCTTTTCCTTTGTCTTTGCAGATGTTTTTTATTATATCTTAGTTTCGGTGACAGATATTTCAGGAGTTTTTATAACCTCAGTTAACAAGAGGTTTCTGCTTGGATCTTACTGGCTCCTCAGAATATGAGGCAATAACTTGTTCTAATATAATTAAATCGCCCTCACAAGGGCCATTGCCTGAAAAGGAGCGTGTAGGATACTGATCAGATCTTTTTCCACAACCATATCACTGTTCATTAAGATCACATCAACAGTACGGCTTACTTCATACATTAGCAGGCCGATTCATGGAATTACTGTGCGCTGAAAATATCGGTGCAAGCGTGCGATTCGCAGTGAAAGAGCGAAAATCGCAGTGCAAGTGCGAATATCGCAGGGAAACCAGCGCACATCTATTCATGGAAGTCCGTGCGCAAGTAAAATCTGGGATGTGCGCTGAAAAAGTGTGCGGCGCACGCCGGCGCACAGGTCATCTAACGGCGTGCGCTAAGGCCACAGCGAAAGCGCACATAGCACGGCGCACATAACAAAAGTAGGCGGAACACGGGGCGTAACACGCGGAATGGGGAACAACTCGTGAAAATGTGGGCGTCACGGGGGAAGTACAGGAGGCAAGTCCTCGGAACTTCCACACGCTTGCCTACAACACATATTCATGGAATCGAATAGGGCAAAACGGCGCACGGGCAAAGACGCGCACCGGCCTAAACACGTCCGCCACACGAAGGCAGGCGGTCACGTCCCTGCGCATGAAAAAAATGTGCGCCCACAAAAAGCAGGTATATACAGCTATGTAGAATGTCCCATACTGTGGGCCTCTAGGACAAATGACGGGCAAAGGGGTACGCGACAAACACGGACATCCGCTGTGTGAAAAATAGCGTGTGCCTGTATTCCAGGGGTGCGCATGAAGTTTCACACGCAATTGGCCTGGGTACGTGTATTTCAGGGGTGCGCGTGAAGTTGCACATGCGATTGGCCTAGGTATGTGTATTTCAGGGGTGCACGTGAAGTTTCACACGCGATTGGCCTGCGTACATGTATTTCAGGGGTGCGCGTGAAGTTGCACACGCGATTGGCCTGGGTACGTGTATTTCAGGGGTGCGCGTGAAGTTGCACACGCGATTGGCCTAGGTATGTGTATTTCAGGGGTGCACGTGAAGTTTCACACGCGATTGGCCTGCGTACATGTATTTCAGGGGTGCGCGTGAAGTTGCACACGCGATTGGCCTGGGTACGTGTATTTCAGGGGTGCGCGTGAAGTTTCACATGCGATTGGCCTGGGTACGTGTATTTCAGGGTCACGCGTGAAGTTTCACACGCGATTGGTCCTGGGCGAGCGGGGTACCACTCACCGTCTGCCTTGCGTGTAGAAGAACGTGTAACCAACACCCACCCGCTGTGAAGTAATAGCGTGTGAACCCCAACACCTGGAAAACACACACACCGCACCCCACGAAAAGCACGTACAGGCCTGTGCGCGATACGTCAGACGCGCTGAGGGCCTTTGGTCCAATGAAATCGTGTATGCGTGCTGACGCGCTAAGGGCCTTTCCTCGAATTACACGCTGACGTGCAAGATTTTCACGTGCCAAATCACTCCGTATCAAGCTGGCCACGCGTTCACACATGAAGACCACACTCCTGCCCAGAAGGCCGAATTACTGCGCCCCAGAGCCCCGAGCACGCTCCCACCTGCCATCTGCTGCTGCCTGATTGCCTGCAGCCCACGTGCCCTGCCATTTGCTGCCTGCAAGTCAGCCCGGGGTGCTGTTGCTGTGACCACCCCTGCTGGAACCGAAGACTCCCGACTGCTATTCCATCGCTCCACAGCCCAGCCCCAGGACCCAGTTGCCCACCCACACCTGCCTCTGGGGTTGCCATGTCGGGCACTACACCATCTGGCACCACGGGCAACCCCCAGCCAGAGAGGCAGAGGGCCACCAGCTTCACTGCCACCGAAGTTGGTGTCCTGGTGGAGCAAGTCTGGGGGCAGTATGATGCCCTCTTCGGAAGGTCGGCTGTCGACAAGGAAGGACGGACTCGGATCTGGACGGACATCATGACTGCCATCAACGCGGAGGGGGTGGCAGTCTGCGACTTCCAACATGTCAAGAAGCGATGGGAGGACTTCAGGTCCAGGACCCTCAACAAGGCCCGGCGCCTCTTGAAGGCAACGGATGCTAAAGGGCGCCGGGGCCACCTGTCGGAACATCAGATGAGGGTCCTGGAACGCATATGCCCAGCGCTCCACGTCCAGGTCCTTGAGAGGCAGACCCGTCTGGAGTCGAGCGGTAAGTGTACATGCATACTGATTGGAAGCTGTGCTGGTGGTGGTGTGCCAGTAGTGGGCAGGTTGTACATGTGGTTTTGTAGGGCCATGTATGGATGTGTATGTACAGGGCTGTGAGGCTGACACATGCAAGTCCTTTCATGCGTGAGACACATGGATGGTGTATGTGTGGGTAAGTATGCAGGCCAAATGCAGATGTGTGAGCACACGTTTGGATTACTGTGTATATAACTTGGCATGGTTGTGGATGTTGGTTCCAGCTGCATGTATCTGCACCGTGTACATGTGTGTGTATTTGACATGGGTGCAACAGTGATGCAACATGGATGCATGTGAGACTGATATGTAGAAGACTGATTGCCAGATGTGACATGGATGCCAATCTCATCACTGCGACAGTTGGCGGAGGTGTACACATGCATGTAATTGTGGTGGCGTGTGTGCATGTCTAGTGCACTCACTGTGTTTCATGTGATGTCTGGCTCACCTTTGGCTGCTCATGCTGTTGTATGTATATGGATGGTGCTGGCTGTTGCAATATGGCTGTGGAATAGCTCATGTGTGTGAGTTGCAATGACATGTGTGTTGGGGATTGTGATGCCATGTCTGAAGTTTGACAATGCCACTCATGTACAACTGTCATGTGTGTATGAGTCCACTCTACAGTGCCCTAATGCCTGTCTCCTATCTCTCCCTGTCTGCAGCGTCAACTGATGAAGAGGGCGCAGAAGGTGCTGTGGAGCACAGCAGCAGGGATCGCACCGCCAGCCGGAGACGCAAGGCCCGGCTCCCCTCCCAGGTTGTCATCTCGTCTGGGAGTGAGGAGTCTGGTGCCGCGTCCCAGGTCGCAGGGGCAGCTAAGACCCCACAGGGCCCGATGGAGGAAGATGGCACCGAGTCATCCAGGTTGGTGGGGGGTTTGGTGGAGGAGGAGGCCGTGCAAGGGACTGAGACGGGGTCTGTAGGTGGGGATTCCACTGGTGCTAGTGGTGCAGTGCAGGGACAGGAGGCAGCACAGGCCGCCGCGGAGGTGCCTGTGTGTAATCCTGTCCCCGATCCTGTGACTGCATCATCTGGCACCAGCAGGGATACCCACGTCCAGACCCGTTCTCAGGGAGGGGATTGGCTTACACCAACTGGCCTTCCTCTCCCTGCGGATGTGGCTATCCGGCACCGGGTTGAGCCTGTTCTGGGTGGGGTGGCGTTGCGTCAACGTGGCATACGAGCTGACCTGCAGTGTTTACATGAGGAGTCTGCACGTCTTCTCGCATGGCTCGTTGACCGCGTTGACCCACTGGGACAGCTCACCAAAGCCGGATTCCTCCGTTTTCTGGACCTTGTTCCGACCCCCTCCTCAACTGAACCCCCTATGCGCCAGTCATCCTCCGTGCCATCTTCCCACCCATGTTTCACCTGGGTGCCCTGTGGAGCTGCCTCTGACCCTGCGGCCAGGCTGGTGGAGGACACATCCCTGCCAGTCGGGAGTCGGACGTCCAGCAGGGGTGGCCACCTCAACAACTGCACCCCAGCTGGAGGAGGATGTGCAGGCAGCAGGAGCCAGGGCACAGGCAGCGGCACAGCAGCAGCAGCAGCAAGGTGGGAGCCATCGGAGGGGACAGGCATCGGCCGGAGGGCAGGAGGACCCTGGACGGGAAGTGTCTTCCGTGTTGCAGCGGTTGGGCAATGCGATAGATGCAGAGCGGAAGCAGGCGGAAGAGGCACGGCTCACGATGGTCAGGGCGGAGAACTCCATGCGTAGGGCCCTGAGTCAGGGCGAGTGCCTCGAGGCCATTCGCAGGGGCCTGGAGTTCCAGATGTCACCATCCCTGCGAACCCTCGGGGACATGGAAGAGGACCGCCTCCGGGACATAGAGCAGGAGTTCGATGATGCCCTGGCCCGGGACATCAACATGTGAGCCGTTGGACTTGCCCGCTGCCCTTGTAAATAGTTAGATAGTGTTAGGTTTCCTTTGGTTTTTTCTTTATTTTGGTTGCGCTTGGACAATGCACCACATTTCTGTATATAGTTTTTAATTAGGTAGTATTTTTGATAGGTTTCATTTCTTCAGTTGGGATCATGGACCCTGGATTGTTCATCTGTATATAGTTCACTATTGGATTCATCTTTTTTTTTTTTTATTTCCCCATGGAGCAATGGTTTTCACTTTTGTTTTTCCCTTGGATTTGCATGGTTGGACTGTGACTTTGGACACCTTTCCTTTTGGATTCTGATTTCTTGTTTTTCATTTTTTTACGGACATGCAGCTTTTCTTTTTTTATTCCCATTGTTGTTTGTTTGATTTTAATTCCATTCATGTTGCTTTTAATACATTTCTTTCTTCATACTTCCATGTGTGGTATTATCTCATTGGTTTCATGCATGTCCTGATATGGGTTTTCACATTCACTTGCAACCATTGTGTGTGTGTGACGAACATATGTTCATTTACATACTTGCCATTGGGGTTGTATCATGTAATTGCCTTTACTATGTGGGTGGATGCAATACTTGGTTGGGGTCTTTGGTCTGGGGAGGCTGGCCATAAGTGCCATGATTGAGGATCGTCTTGACCTTGGGGCAGGGGAAAAAGAGTAGGGGCCTGCTGGCAGGGGCCCCTGACTGTTGGAGAGCGGGGGTGCAAGGGGACATGAGTGGGGGCCTGCTGGCAGGTGCCCTGCAGTGCTTGGGGGAGGGGGATGGGGGTTTCAGGGGACATGAGTTGGTGATCAGTGGTGCAAGCGGACAGGTGGCTTGGCTGGGGTGCATGGCCATGGTGGATGGGCTGCCTGCGGGACATGACCAGGGGTGCGGGGTAGTCCCCTGTGGTGCGGTCTGCCTTCAGGGGCCGTGGAGGGTGTAGAGGGAACACCTGGGAGGACCCACACTGCCAATTCACGTGTAGGACTCCCCGCGCACCCCCGAAATTCACGTACCCCGCTCTGACACCTAAATCGCGTGTGAAACTTCCCGCACACCCCTGAAATACACGTACCCAGGCCAATCGCGTGTGAAACTTCCCGCGCACCCCTGAAATACACGTACCCAGGCCAATCCCGTGTAAAAATTCACGCGAACAACCGTTATACACGTACCCCACTCGCACAGACCCTTTCGCGTGTGGAAGCTACCGCGAAACCCGTAATACACGTTTCCTGCTTGGCGTTTGCTGTTTGGCAGTCCGGTAAACTGGTCCAGGGTTGGCGCAGCCCTTTTCGCTGTATTGGGGATTTTGATGGCTTTTCCTTGCGTGAGGGCGTTCTTGGGGGCGTAACTGGCGCTGCTGCAGGGTCGCTGCGCCACGGCTGCTTTTGGAGGCTAAAATCCATGAATGCGCTGTGCGCGGAAATCGATTTTAGCGCACGCGGCTGGTGCAGACATTCGCACGGGTACACTGTGCGCCAGCCGCGTGCGCCACTTTTGTTCGAAGCTCTATGAATTACCCTGTATATCTTTTTGGTCCGCTGCAATTTTGCAACATAAAGCTAATAATGATTTAGTTACACCAGCTATTTCAATTACTTCAGACAAAAAAGGATTCACATATTGAATTAATAAATTTCCGATCCACTCATTGCTTCGTTTAAGATTGTATCAAAGTCGGGACATTTCGAAGGTCTATGGTCCAATGCAGCAGCAGGGCCATCATAATGGTCTGTAGTGACATGATCTAATTGCACAGCTGCTCCATGACCACCCATTGAATCTCTCTGCAAGGAGTAACATATGTTTAGTAAGGAGTGATTGTCAATGGGAGGTGGTAGTAACATGGATCCTCCTCCACCTTCAAAATTATGTGAGTTCACAATAGTTTCCGGGCATAGACTAGGTTCCACATTAATGTTATTAGTTGGATTGAAGGAAGTTATTTTCCCAGTGCAAGACTTATCAACAGTTTTCTCTGCATCAAAACTAGTGGACCTAATAGTCTAATTTGAAAGGGTTGTCTGAGTCTTAACCCCTGTCTTGGCATTACTATAGGGTATAGCTGCTTCTTTGCGAGTCTCACTTCTAACTGCTGTTTTCTTGTATGTGCCGGCATGGTGGAAATAACGAGCTATTCACCTAGATGTAATAATCTCTGTGCAAAGCTGCAGCTTTCGAGGTATACCGCAAAGATCAGCGAAAAGAAATCGCGGGTCACAATAACTCTGGGTCAGTCTAAAGAACTTGTGCACAACGCCACGGAGTACTCCATATCAATGAGAATCACCAGAAGTCTACGTACAATAAGCAGCTTCTTACCATGTTTCATTGAACGAATGGGAGCGGTTGAAAGGGAGCCTTAATGCCTCGCCGCCTGCAACAGCCTCTTAACTGCTACTGCAGCCCACTCAACGCACTCCGCCATCACATATATTCTCCAGTCCATTTTCGTAGACGTTCTTTACATTTATTATATTTATGTAGTGAGAAGGTGAAGCCCGGAGGCATAGGGGTGCTAAACAAGACACACCATATAACAAAATGAGCAAGAGGACGTGCAGGTCAGGAAAAAGTAGATCAGCAAAATAGAAGATGGAAAGTGATGTGCATGCTCGCAGATCAGGTGGGAGAGTGTTCCAGAGCTTAGGTGCAGCATGGGGGAAGGACGCTTCTGCTGCACAGGTGAGTTTGGTCATGGGAGTGACTAGAAGAGATGTAGTATTTGACCGCAGGGTTCTGAGGGCAGGCAACCAGGAAAGTCAATTGGCTAGGTACTCTGGGACTTGGCCTTCGAGGCAGCGATGGGAAATGCAATGTACCAGAAATATAACGTGGCTACTCAAAGGAAGCCAGTGTGTAAGGCTCTTGCCGACGAGACATGGTCTGCTCTCTGCAGGCCCTTTACAATGTGTACAGCATTGTTCTGAATGATCTATAACCTGGAAAGTTCATCTTTGGCAGTCCCTAGCAGCAGACTGGAGCAATAATCCAGTTTTGCCCCTATGATGGCACGCTCAATTATGCCACAGTTGGAGGTGTTCAGGAAGGGCACAGTTGGAGTATTTGACCTGAGAGGAGATTGGCAGGGGTACCCCAGTTCTTTAAGGGTGCTAAATATTTCCCTAGAACTGGAGGATGCCCCAGCAATTCTTTGGTCATAGTACGATTTTTTAGCTTCCACAACAACTTTTTTCATGGGCTTTAGCTGCCATTAAAAATAGGTTTATCCTCAATTGAATGTTTTTTTTCTCTCCATTGTTTCAGGGCCCTTAGTTTAGCTCTTACGATGTGGATGTCTGGAGAGTACCATTTCTTATTGGGAGTGGATTTAGATAGATGTGTTTTCATTGGAGCCAGGTGATTGATAGCCCTTTTAAGGGTACTACAGTTAGCCTCTGCCAGTTTTTCTGCTGTATTCAGATTAGCTAGGTCTTTAGCAATAGCTGAAATGAACGTGGCCATGGCAACTGAAGTCAGCTTGCGCAGATTTCTGTAGGATAGCCAGGTTTTATCCGGTTTGTTTACTTGATAAAAAGGTAGGGACATGCTCCAACCCAGAAGAAAGTGATCGGTCCATGGGCAGGGATTGCTCTCTAGGTTATCAATGGTAATATTGCACCAAATCCAGGGTTCTGCCTTTGACATGGGTGGGGGTTTTGACATATTTGATAAAACCTAGATCACATAGTGTGGTGTTCACAAGTCCAGAGAATGAGTCGGACGCGTCATCATAGCTGAAGTAAATATTACCCTTGAGTAAAAATCTGGATTTGGTTTTGAGACTTGGTAAAATCAGGTCACTCAGGCTGGTCAGGAAGTCTGGCATATTATGGGCATGTCTATATATTAAGAAAAATGTTCACTGTGGCGTTGGCATTAATTTCTAACTTGGAACATAGTATTACACCCTCCAATAGTGGAGCGCTGTGAAAAACCTGAAGGTGTCTCACTTGCTTGTCCCTGGGGATCTGTCATCCACGTGGCCAGGACACGGCCATTGCTATTGGATTGGATCCAGTTCCTAGTGGTGGATCAGTGCGGGAGAATCACCTGGATCGGGTGGGGGGTCCTCGGGAGTGGAAGTGGGACACCGACGGGTGAGACGCACTATCCCTTCTTATAACACGTTTTCCCCATCCTACCACGTAGAATACTTACCCCTGCTCCCTTTCCGACACTAACTCTTTCGCACATCACGAAAGACGATGGACAAACACCAAAGCCGTTTACCTCACATGTCCTAACACGAGGGTCAGGCAAATGGCCAAAATATATATATATATGTATATATATATATATATATATATATATCACACACACACCTCTTTCCCCTCCCCACAGGGATAAAAGGTGGAGCACGAGAACACAATACGAGCAAGGCAGACCGCACAACGAGAGAGCTAACCCAGCACAGCAGTTCAAGAGGAGGAGAAAGGCAGCCACAACCGAAAGGGTGACAAGGAGAGACACGACCTTGCCCTTTCCAACTCTGCGCAACCTCCGTAGAAGGAATGGTAAGACTGCAAACAATAGACAACGTGTGTTGCAGATGTCAACGGTACACAGGGCCCTCCTCCACTGATAACCGAGCCATGGAGAGGCACCTGCCACTGTGGTACTGGCTTGACTCCAAAGACTAGAGAAGCCAAGCGGTTCATCAAAGCCGGTGAATCGAGGGTAGAGCCGATAAGAAACCGAACTGTGTTGAACAAAAGTAGCAAATGACTAATTGAAGAAAGTACAAAGAACTGTTAATACTAGAGGGGAAAACCAGCTACAGAAGAGTCAGGCACCCTGTGGGTGCTCACTCGAACCTCTGGCCAATTACCCTATTGTTGAAACTTCTGTTACCAGAAGGCCTTCTGAGAGGCGCGAGAAGTGGGTCAAAGTGGTCATACAGGGGTCTAGTAGAATCCATTGTACAGGCGACAGTCTTTGACCGGCAGATGATTGTAAAGCTAAGGGAAGTGAATGCCGCATCGTAAGAACTGATCAAGGAATAGTGTGTTCACTAGAGTGAACCCGGCAGATTGATGTCCACAGTGAACTTGTGATTTGCAAGGTTGACAAGAGTGAGGGATGCCGATTAAAAAGGGGGCGAAGTCTGAACTCCCAATGAATAGTGTGTTGACAAGAGTGAATGTCCACAGTTTTTGGATGTCCACAGTTTTTAAAAGGGCATTACGATTTGTGAATGTCACATATGTGATTGTGTTGAGAAGCCGTAGTGAAGCCGGCAGAGGGAGGGCTGATCTTTGAGAGGTGTCTGAGCCCGGAAGAAGGGGTTCCAGCGGAAAGAAGACATCACCCCACCGACACGTGAACTACATCAGAAAAATCATTTAAATGTAAGCCAAAGTGGACCCGACGGAGGTAGGCTGAGATTCGAGAGGGGGTCTGAGCCCGTAAGAGGTGGACCCAGGGGTGAAGAATCACTCCAGGTACAAGCAGGAAAGAACTTTTGTTTATTATTTTGAGCTCATCGGGCCCTCAGAAGCAAGAAATGGCATATTATGGGCATGTCTATATATTAAAACTATCAAAGGTCCTGATATTACCAAGAACTTTTTGTGGATCTGATCCCGGAAGAGGGGGATCCAGGGTTGAAGGTCATCACCCAATGTATATGTTGAAAGAAACTTTTTGGTCATTATTTTGGATACATTCGGTCCTCCAGAGGCAAGAGACTTTTTATAGAAAAGCGACTTAACCACGAAGGCCCTGATTGCTGTGAGCGGAACTGTTGGCTCGTGCTGGGAAAGCTCGAGCGTGTGCTGTGCTCCGAAATCCCACCTTGTCCTGTGCTCAAAACATGGGGAGGGGAGTCCCCCGGCTACAACATCCTGACTTATTTACGTACACTTCTTTCTTATGAACATTATCCCACACTCTTTGTTTGCCTTTAGCGTAAGGATTGGCAATAGGTTTTTCTTAGTATAGGCCCTTTTATTTGACAAGACGCCTCCAGGACTGCCTTATTATTTTTTGATTGTCGTAACTTGCTCGCATCTTAGATTTAGTGTTTAGATTGTGTTTTTTTAACCTTCCTATACAGTTTTTAATAAACACCCTGTGATCGCTTGTGTCTGTCTTTACGGTTGCCTCCATGAGTTCCTTACAGCGCTTTCAACCGTCCTGATTTGTAGAGATGTGTGATAAATCGGGGCAACTCCTCTGCCTTTCTTATTACTGCAATCAGATCTTAGTATGTTGTAGTCCTCGGGCATAGCAAGGGTCAATGCAGGTCCGGCAGCATCATGTAACCAGGTTTCAGTGATTGCACAAAAATCTATTTTGTGTGCACTGATATAGTCGGCTACGTCTGTGGAGTGTTTTTCTATTTCCTGGTGTCTGAAATTTATTCTGTGCTGAAGTGCATGTGGGGGTGGAATTGTCAGTTTGTAAAGTATGGACTGTTGTGTAATTATGGGCCGGGTGAACTTCAGTGTAGTAATAGTCCTTGTAAGAAGTACTAAAATTTCCTGCTTGTGTCGATGCAAATTGAGACGCTGATGGGATTGAATTCTGCCGTAATGCCGGGCTGTTCTTGTGCTGTTGGTAGGCAACAGAGCACGGATCCCTGAGCAGGTAGTCTTTACAACCTCCAGCTGTAATATCATTGTAGTGTTGGATAGCGTGATTAGGGACAGTTCAGGTGGTCATGGGCAGAGAATCCGCTTCCCACAAACTCTCGGATGGAGGAATCTGATGGGTTTGAACGGGACAGTGATTTTCTACCTGCCAATTTGAAAGAAATTCTGTATAATTTTGGATGCTCTGGTCCTTCTACCCATGGGCATTGGTGCTGCCGTTCCCAAAAGTATTGGCAGAGTAACGCCAAAACTCTGCACGATCGGGCCTTTTAGAACGCGCAGAAATGCAATAAAAGGACAACAGTTCAAATAAGCAGTTTACAGCACAATACATGGGAAACAACCAACACACGCACACGTAACCCTAATCAACCACTGAGGATGCGGCTAAAACAGTCCTCTTCGAACGCACCAGTGCTACCCGCCGCGGCCGGGGTCAAGAGGTCGGCGAAGCCGGGAAATGTAGTTCAGCAAAAAACTGCTGCATCTACAGTTCCCTGAAAGCTGATCGGCGAAGGAACATGGCCCTCTACCCCAGGAGGGAGAGTTAAACCTAGAGGCACATTAATCCTAATGTCAGGATGTTAACCGAATGCAGAAATGCAGTAAAAGGACAATAGTATAGAAGTCTGTTGTATACAATACATAGAGTCCTCTGCATATCACTATACTTCTTAACTCACCTGCATTTGCCTTGTCACCTGTCCTGTACTCAGTCCGCTGCTCACGACAAACTTGATGCACCACGATAGCGTTCAGTTGGTTCTTGCACGCCAAAATATAAATCTGGGATATCACCCACCTAGGCGACACCACATATTGAAAGGCTCTGTATGTAAGTTGTGTTTATGCAAATGACAAGACATAAGTTATTCTTTCCAGAAGTTGTGAAATACTTTGCAGTGTTTACTTGGTATTCCCTCATAACGTTGTAGGATGTATCCCCTTCCTTGGGTGGGCTGACAAAAATTTTTTAGAACGCAAACTCTGCGAAATGGTGCGACTAGCGGGTGACGTGTGGAAACAGTCGTAACATGTAGCAACATTAAATAGATTTTTCCCACAAAACTTTGCTCCAGGGCTTTTTAGTTAGGATGCAAGGATTTTGCCAATGTAGGTTTGCCTTAGATAAATTAGTGGGCTGCCTAGGTCAGCAAAAATGTGTTTTTGTTAGAAATGAAAATGTCTACATTCTTTGATTCATCCTGTTGGCTGTTTAGTTGGTTGTGGATGTTTAATAGAATGCCCACATTTAAAATGCTATGGGATAAAACGATTGCCGAAACATTCTTGTTGGCAATTATTTAAAAACGTAGCTTTGTAATAAGAAAACATTTTGTTCACATTGGAGACAAGCAAACTCAGTAATACCCTCTGAACATTCAGCTACTTGTTTTATTGCCTTCTGTCATAATTCTACATTTTCCTCAATTAGTTATTAGTCAACAGCACAGGAATTGAAATAGCTTGGAGTCATTTAGCTTCTCCTGGTAGCCCTGAAGAGCTTAATTTGCTTGACACTGGCACCCTGCTGCCATACAAAGATACACATCTGACAGCTGTGTGTTTGTTAATTGATAAAATGAAGCTATATGACATTTTCAAGACATGTTGCAGCATAATTGTTCATGTTTAACAAAGTTATAGTTTGCATCTCGAGTGGGAGGTAGAGTTGCAGCTCGATATATTCTGGCACTTAGTTCCCATAGGTAGCTGATGCTTAGGGGGTAGTTCCTCGTGCACATAAATTGCCTTTTACACTTGGTCTTCAGATCTTTATTTCAAACCCTTTAACATGTTGTATAACTTACTGGCCTGGGATTGGGTAGACATTGACTTTAAAATGGTAAGGCGTCAAGAGGTCGGCGAAGCCGGGAAATGTAGTTCAGCAAAAAACTGCTGCAACTACAGTTCCCTGAAAGCTGATGGCGAAGGAACATGGCCCTCTACCCCCGGAGAGAGAGTTAAACCTAGAGGCACGTTAATCCTAATGTCAGGATGTTAACCGATTGCACAAATGCAGTAAGATACCCGATTTGCACTGGCGCAGGAGGAGCAGGAAAGAAGGGATCAGGAAGTGGGAACTCCCCATGCTCTAAAATATGCAAAGTTTTTCAGACACATCTTGTTAAAACCGCTTTTAGTGGGTCTATTTGAATGTTGCCTTGCATGTTCCTTGAATATATTCCACTTTCTAGCAGAGAATTATGTACATTTCTCAGAGTAAGAGTTTATTCTTTTGGCAAAGCTTGTGCTAATAGTGCAGCTCAAAATTGGGTAATGATGATGCCTTTTTTAATTTTAATGGCATAATTTGTCTGTCTGTGGAGATCTAGTGTTCCAGGTGAATCCAGTACGTCAGGCGGCAAATTGTCAGTAATTCTTGGTTACATAAATTGCCAATGATTGTAAGAAAGTGATCTTGGTCTAAACCAGGGGGGGGGCATACATTAAAGTTGAAAGTTAGTAGCCAGCCATAAAGTCATTTGCCACCTCAACTCTATACATACACAAAGCACAACATTCCTTACTCAGCAAGAGTCAAATATCACTGGCCAATGGGTAGTGGTGAGAGCAATGTTGCTCCCTGGTCTAAACCATCATGTTTACAAGTTTGATTAGGTTTATTTTACTTCCAATTTTTCTAAGTAATGTGTTCTTATTTGTAGTCTTCTGTACTTCTGAACTTAATGTATATGGTCTTTTTTTCTGGCCCGGAGTACCTAAGCTTTAATGTTTCTTTATCCAGAGCCTAGCATCCCATGCGCCCCATTTTGATTTTTAGTTTTGTAGCCTGAATGCTCCAGGTCATTGGGGGGAAAACAATCTTCGGTTAATGTCACTTCTGTGGTGTAATTTTGAGTTATCTGCATACTATCAGCAAATGGGGCATGGTCAAAGAAGAATTTTTCATGAATGCTTAGTCCTTCTGTCTGTACTTGTTTCTAGCTGTAATATTGCTTAGAGAAGGCATACTAAACATGTGTTTCTAGTTATCAGCAGTAGAACTTTGTGAGGTTATCTAAAATCCTTTCCTTTGTGACTTGATAACATGGAATTGGTAATCTAATTTGCTCTTGTAGATTCCTCAATAGTCTCTATTTGGCACAGGGATAAAAGTAAGTGTCTGGGTATTAGACAGGCATAAGAAGTCACACCCCACCCCCTCAGTTCTTCACATACACGTAGCATACCATTTCTTGCTCACCATGAGCCTATGGCTAGTGCACATTTTAGCCTTGGCATGGCTGGCAGAAATGGCCACACTGCAGTAGAACATTATTTTTCTGTTATCAAAAGAAGTGTAGATGGGTATTCTAATGAACTGCTGTGTCAAAGATGGAGATGTGTGTTGGAAAACATATATCCTTCCATTTCGTTGATCGTTTTTTAATGATTATAGTCAGTAACACGTAAACACCTGCCTGCAAGCATATTCAGCAACATTTGTTTCACAAGTGCTATTGGTCTACATGAATGTCAATCTTACAGGTCCCTAGTGAGGCTGTTGCCTTGTTCCAGCTGCTAGGTAATGTAAAAGTCTGATTTAGTTTCATAAACCCTAGTTACATCAATGTTATTTCTAATTGAAAGTTATTTGCTGGACAAGTACGGCCCTGTCCCGTTCTCAGGCTTTAATATGGTTTGTGATGAGTTTTGGATGATTTCCTGTAAAGCTGGTACTTAATGGCACAAAACACTAGGAAGCGTAATCTATTCTAAGAATCCATGAGTCACCTTGTCGTTTTTCCTTCATTTCTTATAGATTTATAATGAATTAACTTGAATGTTTCATGCATTTTTTTAATGTTTGGATTTGCATACAGTATTTTGTACATCCTTAAGTGGTTGGCCAGCATTTTCTCATTTTTGATTAGTGATTTGCAATCTCAAGTTTGCCTCTGAATTTTTATTTTTTAACTCATGATGTTGAATAGTATGTATTTTCTTCCAAAATGTATGTATTTCTTGCATAAAATGTATGTTTTATTTTAAGTACGTTTTCATAGCATGAAATCTTAAATTAGTCCAGTCAGTTTTTGTATGGAGAAGGTGCTTATTTGTCATGTTAAAGGCCCAGTTTGTGTGTGTGTGGCACAGTCTGAGGGATACAGTGTGGGTAGGTCCAAGATTCCAAAAAAAGGAATTTGCCATAGTGTTTTTAATAAACTGTTCAAATGGGTATGCAAAAACCTTAAATGCTTTAAAGTATTGTCTAAAAAAACGAGATATTTTGAGTAGATTTGTTAGCAGTTTGGAATTCTACATTGGTAGGTTGTTGAACATTGTAAAGCGAATTTACCACTATAATTTTGAGTGAGATTAAAACTTTAAAAAAATGGAGTTTTTACTGGACCATGTAAGCTTGTTTAAATCCTCCAGTAAAGCTAGGATTCCACACTTTTATGAAAAATTAGAAGCTTGTAAATAAAAACCAAATGTAGATCTTGCCAAACTTTGTGTTGGTTAGTCTTGTCTTAAAGATTTTCTTAAAATGATGGTTGGACAAAAATGGTAAGATGCAAACGCGGGATGATATCTATGCACGTGACTGAGTGACAATCACTTTATTGAATCCATCAGGCTATTTCTGTAACATTGGTCAATAATTCAAATTTGGTGCGAGTTTCATCATCCGACAGGCACTACAGTCCTAGTATGCGATTTCCATATTGTTTAGGGAGTTCTGGATCATAGCTCACACATAAATATGTATCTGTATATTGCTGCATAAGTAAACAGTATTAAATTAATGAGCAATGCCCAGCCCCTCTCCTTAAAATGTTTTAATGCTCTGCACCTCACAAGCTCACAGTTTAGGCCGCACCTGGTGCACATTTTCTCTGCAAGCCCATTCAGCTACTGTAGAAAGGATAAAATCCGTGTTAGCACAAAAACCTGATGGGTAGAAAACGCTGGGCCTCCTCATGAGTGTTCAGTATTCCATGGTAAACCCGCCGGAATACCACCCGTGGATTTGCTGTTAACGTCACTTGGTCTGGCAGAATTTTTGCCGGATTACAAATGGCGGTGTAAATCCTCATCATTTTTTTAAAAACATTTTTTAGTACATAGCACTCTGTGGAGCTTTTTTGGCAGAATTACTTCAGCGGTTATTCCGCAGCAGTAATTCTGCAGATTTTGCTGATTTTTTTTCAATGGAGAGTAGCAGGATTTACCTCCAGCATTTCCTCCACCCCAGGACCATAACCGTAATATGGCGGAATGCGAAAAGTGGTGGTAATTCCGTTACAGCAATTTTTGTCCAGCTCTGCCATACTTGTAATGTGACCCTCAGTGTTTTTTCAAGTTTGTAAAAATTATGATTTAAACGTGTTTTTTTTTTATTGCAGAATTCGTCAGGACAAATGTTATCTTACAAAAGGTAAAATGTCTGCATTTTGCCTCTCTGCATCGTAAGGCTTATACATGGTCCATGAAAACATTAAAAACAAAGGAGGGCTGGTTAGCCACAGTGAAATACTGTGCCATCTCTCATGTATTGCAATGACAGCATACGTTGTAGTGTAAAGTAGTAGCAGTTTACCTAGATTGTAGCTTTTTGCACACTCTGCTGCTATTCCCAGGCAAAAAATGACCTCGCTAAAAAGACAACTTGGATGGATCGCGTTTATGAATTTCCAAAATGTGTGTGGTGATTGGACGGTTGTCTACAGTTTTAATTGCTCTGAGATGCTGCAAAATACGTACTTTGAACACAAATTTTTAAGCCAATGTAAATCTGCGTGGGGCATATAGGAGCATACAGGAGACAACATAATATGTATGTATACAATATGGCACACCTGAAAAGTTTTTCTTTGTGATTGATCTTTTCATGATCAAAGGGTTTGGCAGCTTCATACTGGTGGAAAGGAGTCCCTTGTTCCTTGGTGCTTCTGACTAGTGCACAAAGCCAGTCGAGGCTTCATCTTGGCATCATATGTTGTGAACATGATTTGATGTAAACTGAACTGGCCTCAGGAGCAGCCGACTGCCTAAACAGAAACTCGTCCGTGTTTGCAAGACCACAAGGTCCTACTGTTGGGTCCATCATCAGGGGCATCATGTGGTTGAAAAAATGCAAGTTGCTGCCCGTAAGAGGTTGGCTTGGAGAATTAGGAGGAGGAGATAAAGCATGGGGAACTATAGAGGACTGTGAAATGGATGTGAACTTGGAAGGCCTGATATATGGTTAAGCACCTAAAGGTGTTGTATATTATCAATTGGGGTCTGCTTTTTTAAATTCCTCCGTTTCCCCATGCAAAGCTCCACTCTTTATCTGTAGAGGCCTTTGCATATTTTTACTATTCTAAAAATCAAGTTTGTTTCAAACTTTTTTGCGGCTACTTTCTTTGTGGTCAAACATTTTGAAAAAACCTTCCTTAACAATTGCTTAGCTAAAATGTAACTCATTCACAACATTAAAGCGATTGTGAAAATGTTTTGGACCATTATGTGCAGCATACAATTGAAGCCTTTTACAGAGAAATTGATATGATTCCAAAATCGAAACCCATTTCAAATTCTGAGGTTACCACTGCTTATGCTATAATGTCCAATCGCGAATAGACACATCAGCTTTGTCTAAACACTATTGGGTCCAAATCAACTCCGTAGATTGCTGCGATTATGTAAATGGTATTTCCTACGTTGCCTTAAATGACACCATCATCATAATCTCCCATAAACAGCAGGGAATCTCCAACCGTGGATTACGGCCATCTCATTAAACGGTCCCCTGCGTTATTCCTTTCAGTCCACTGCATGTTGGCAACCGTTTGAAAGCAGTGACACAAGAAGGATCCCAGGGGACAAGCGAATCGTTTTGAACTGTAGCAGCCAGTAAATGTTATCTTTGTTTTGCATGATTGTGAGAAGCGGGAAGATCGCTGTGCGTTTTTATCCCTTAGTGTTAGATGTCTTTGCCGTCTGTATGAAAGGAGGGTTGTTGGAGGAAATGGTTGAATTTGGTAATTTGAATACCAGAACGAGTAATGCAGCTTTATTTTTTTCTTGCTAGTAAAAATGGTTCACATTACAATCATGGCATCTCGCCTATACCGCAGGGTTCGACATTTAGATTCGATGAGCAAGAGCTAAAGCCAGCGCATGGGTGTTGGCATTGGGGAACCAGGAGCGAGTACACTGCACACTGCAAATCTAACTTTCACATAAGATGCACCCTTTAACTTTTTGCCCATTACGTATGATCCGATATATACTTAAATGTGTCCTAATTCTTCATTTACATTCTAAAACACTCAATGTTAATGTCACATATGGATGGTGTCACAGGGGTAAATTGTCACTCCTCTGTTGAAGCTTTTTGTATCATGTAACTGGTCCGCAACAGCTCCCTGGTGCCTCAAGGTTTAGGCGCTATACAAATGTAAATATAAATAAATGCTTGTAAAGCACCAGTTGTCATGGGGAGTCAAAAGTAGCTTGTGATAACTGTTAGTTTTAAGCCAACCAGCTTTTTCCAGGAAAGAAGCAGGAGCTAAATGGCTCCCAGCAATTTCGAACCCTGATACCCAGAGCAGTGTTATTGTGGCAGAGCAGTTGAGATAAAAACCACTCTAATTCTAGTGAAGTCATTAAAGCAGGAACTTCACAGTAGCCCAATGCAGCACAATGTCAGCCTTGTTCATCAATGTGGTCATTCTTACTTATTGAAGCAGCACTAATACCAGCCATTTTCTAGGTGTCAATCGAAAGTTGTAAATAAAAAAAATAGAACCCCTTTTTGTTAAAAAAATTCGATTTTCAGAATCGATTGTCTGGGGAGAAGGCCCTATTATCTCTACCTTCTCCCAAGGTTGGCTTGCTCCTTTCATGTTTATGGTCCCTCCTGTTAAAGAGGGGAGAACATCTCCTAAGAGCTGTGCACACTCCAGCGCCTTTTCAAGATTTTTGATCCAAACACCGGTTTTGTGGAATGCTAAACGTTCCTAGATAATTAATCTGCCATCATATTATCCATCTCTGGAATGTCATTTATAACTTGCCTGGATTGAAATCTATGGTTTTGAGGCAGTATTCTGAAAACGGTCCAATGAGTTATGTAAGAAAGAATCTTTTAATCATTGTATATGGCTGCGAATAAAAGGGGTTAGTTGAAGTGGAATTGTAAATAATTTGGAAATCTCCTTTCCCAGTAGGATGGCTGCAACTACAGTGACGTGGAAATTAGATCTTGCTATCTGGTGGCCGAACGGTAGGACTGCAAATAAGAGCAGGACTGTCCAACTTGGAACTCCCAGAGGGCGTCATTTCTCTGATTCCCCCAACAACTTGGGAAAGAGAGACTGACTACTAAGGACTACTGCGTCTGTATTTTTCTCTTTCTCAAATTAAGGGTTGAATCCATTAAGGAAATCGGTCTGAGGACCCTAACAATTAGTCGTTATCAATATCATTATCAAATAGTATAATCATTCAATGATAGTACCTTATCAAGACAGAACCAACATCTTCATGTATTTGTAGAGTAGTTGGACTACCACAACCTCTTCGTTTCGACATCACTCATGATGCAGTGAAAAATAAAAAAATACATTTTATTTCTTTGGAACCGTTTTTTTGGTGCAAGTATTTTCTTGCAGTCTAATTTCAGTAGGGCTATCCCCGGTTTACATTATTTCTCTATCGGTTGAACTGCACCTTAGAGTTCAATGTCTCCTGCTCTGAGGCGAGCACCATTATTGGCTTCCTTCTAGAGATTCAAAAGCTAGAGCACGATATTAAGGAGCTCAAGGTAGCCCATGTGTCCACCACCTTAGTTTCTGTTTGGCCGAACATTCTTTAATATAACAAATTCACTTCAGATTTCGGCACGTTTATATTATTACCAACAAAGAAAAAGCTTTTGTTGGTTTTACCACCTCGTAAAATTAAGTGTAGACTCCAAACTTAAGGATGTGTCAGCATTCGGCGTACCATTATTCACTGAACCGAGCACCAGCAATGGCTTTTTAATAAAAGTTCAGCAACTGAAGCGCTGCACATAAGAGGCATGTGCCCGCCAGCCTAGTCGTTTCTTTTTAATTTTTAATCCGTATTATACAGATATACTGGAATGTATTCCTGCCAAAATAATTTGACGTGTCTATATTGGATGCGGAAAAGGCAGCTTTATTGGTTATACAGTCAAATTGAGATTGAATGCCCACTGCAAGCATAGAAAATGCATTGAGAAAGTGCCATTTGATTGTATTTGTATTCCATAATTATTATGAGTACTACTATGATATATTACTATCTTTTATTGATGTCTAGACACACATTGTTTGTTTTAGCATCTTCTTTGTTCTTGGAAACAGAAAAAGTGATGCCTTATTATTACCTGCATGCGTATTGTGATTGGCGCATTGATCACCAATAAATATATGTACACTGGTGCGTGATCTTCTACACAATAAGAATTTTACAGGTTTATTAAACCAAATCGTATCAATATTTTCTAAATGTCTTGAGATGCAAAGTTCGTCAGAACGCCATAATTCTTTTTTTGTAATAGTTAAAATGTTTAGTTTTTTCTTATACAGACGTTTTCTCATGACGTTTGTCAATCTATGACTGAAATAAGGGTGATAATGATCAACTCTAGTATGTCGCTTATTTCATGTCTATAGTGTATGTAGCACGATGTCTTGGGTAGAAGACTTTTAACAGAACATATTAAAGATATTTTAAAACTGTTCATTTCACTCAATGCAAATGTTTAGACCATTTCCCATGGTGCCAAATTATGTTTCCGTTTCTGTTCAACATAGGTTAATGAAAACTGTAACACTCCTCCTCGGGGGAGTTGGGTAGTTTGTTGTAACACAAACCAATTCACACCTTTTGTCAGTGTGTTTGAATCCCCAATAATGTTCAACTAGCAGGTTACCAGCTATGCGATTCTGAATACAGAACCTGTGTTTAGAAATTCTCTGTTTGAAAGGCCTTGTAGTCTTGCCCACATATAATATAGATCACACAGCATCCGATTAAATTGGAGCTGCTGCAATTTGTAAAGTGAAGTTTCCACTTAACATCACTGTGTTAAAGCTGTCTAATGGTGCTCGTGAATTTCTCAGCCACGCATTTGCCTAATTTATGATGGATTAGTATATGGGTCATCCCCCATAGCACACTGAGGGATTGTTTGGCTGGTTGTCTGTATGTCTGTACCAGTTTCCAGTGAAGATGTTCTCTTCTTTTGAAAGCAAACCTAGGTTTCTTGTTTAAAGAACCATTTTGTTAGTTGCCAGTTCTGCAAAATACTTTATTCTGAAAATGTTGCTGACTGGGCTAAAAGTTGTCACATACCCATTTATTCGAATACTTGTTCTCTTGTTTAGTGAGACAAATGCATCTATCCATCTGTCCTGTGCTCTTTGGCGCTTGCTTCAACAACTTTTTGGGGTAGCCTAGATTGGTAAATCTTGTTTAATTCTTAAGCATGTTTCAAGGTCCTCTTTTGTTGCACAATTGCACCTAATCTGCAAGAATTGGTTATATGGAAGGTTGGTTTTCAGACCAACTGGATGAAAAGTTTTATTAAGTAGTTCACCCTTTTGTCTGTGTGTTTTTATATGTTGCTAAGACATCAGTCTATTTCCTCTTGTGAATGTGTAAATCAAGAAAAGCTACTCCGTAAATCATACGCTAATGTAAAGAGTATGTGTGGGTCTGTTTCATTTAACCAAGCTACAATTGCCTCCTTGCCTCTCCACAGTAAATAAACATCTATATATCTGTCATGATATTATTTTTACGATGGTTTATTGGTGATGTCCTAGATGGAACTTTCCCCCAAAGTGGTCCATACACAAACTTCCCACATCCAGGGCAAAGGTAGCACCCATGCTTGTTCCTTGTATTTGTAGAGTTGGATTTTTAAACAAGAAAAATGTTCTGTTAAAGCCAGCCTTGCAGACAACTATACAGGCCGTAGGTGTAGTATGTGGCTCTGCTATCCTGTCAAGGTATTGTTTAAGCACTCACAAGCTCTCTATTTGTGGAATATTCGTATTTATATTTCTGATGCTTGTTAATCTGCTAAGAATCACATGCTGTGCATATGGTCCGACATCCAGTGGTAATCGCAGAGTATTGCATCTTGTCTTTCGGGGACCGAAAGGGGACGTCGGCATAGGCGTGTCTGTAACACTATCCCTATCGTGACGTGTGTAGTACCCAAAATCCCTCACGTGCCGAGGTCCCTCAGATTGTTTTTTTCCGCCCAGATAACTGGTCGCCCTATAGCAGAGCTCTTACTAGAGACATTGTTTATCCTTACCGAATTGTCGGTTTATTCCCCGTTAAGTCACTTAGCCAATAAGAACATCTTTGAAGACTACGGGGGAATCGTCTACGGCTGTGGATTACGGCGCCTAAGATCCGGCGGCCGGATTATCCACGTGGTTGGGCCCTCTGGCTGACCTACACAGTAGGGAGAGTGGGGTCGGGGTGGCCATATTGTTTTAGTTTGTCTTTCCTCCTTTCCCCTCCTTTCCCTTTTGGTCTGGTCATCCTTCCCTTTTGCTATGGAAAGGACTCCCTTTAGATTCTGCCCTAAGTGTAGGGTCAGATATCCTTGGAAGGACGAGCACAGGACATGTAATGCCTGTCTCCCCCTAGAGCACGACGAGAAGCGGTGTGCGACGTGCAAACTCCTTTGGCCCAAGACCCTTAAGGAGCGCCGTGTACGGCATGTCACGTGTGGAGCCCCCTACCCCCACCGCCACACCAGCCGAAAGTGACAGGGTACTTCGGATGACCAAAGGTCCAACGCGGATGTTATAGACCTTGAGGCGGACACTTCTAGGTCCGCCACGCCCATCCCCGACCCTTCCAGGCTCGACTCTGGTCTTGCTACAGGGACCACAACTGGCGACCGGGGCGTACAATCGCACCGTAACATTAAGCACACAACCCCTACGCCAATTTCGACGGTTGCATCGAAAAAGGCGAAAGCGCCAACGGGGCCGCCGAAATCTTCGCCGGTTCCCCCGGATCGCTCTGATCCACGGCCTTCCCCGCATTCGCAGCAGCGCATGGCGACTGGGCAAACAAAAAAGACCAAGGGCGCTACTCCTAATCCTACACACGTCGGGAGTCCGACGCGTCGACAAGTTCCAAGGCCTCTGTAGGCCCAAAAGATACGACTAGGGCCTCTACCCGGAAACCCATCCGCTAAACCTCCTGGTGGCATGGACGGTCTTTCTGCTGCTGCCGACAAATCGGCGCAGCCTTTGTCTCGACGATTCGGCAACTATCCAAAGTAGCATCGGAAGGATCGCAGCAGCGGTGTGTCTTACCCCTGTTCCGCCAAGGATTATGGGTCAATCCGCGGGAAAGTTTTCTGCGGACTATGTTCCAGATTTCAATGGGACTTACGTAGATGGTCAAGAGACTCTCTCCGACACCCTTAGAGGTTCCCGTCGACGCCAAAGTGCAGAGAATGTCACTTCCCCTCGTGCTGGCCCGTTTGGGTCCTCTAAATGGACCACAGAAAAGTTCTAAGGTTGTATGGATCGCTGGAGTGGATCATCGCCTCTTCAGATCATCCGCCCCTGAAAAGAGCACGGGTAGACCCTAACCCTCAGGTTCAAGTAGATCAGTCTCCGGTTTCCCAACAAGAAGACTTCATCCATATGGATACTTATAGAGATATCTATAATGAAGAAGAAGAATCGTCCTTTCTCAAACTATGAGGAGGATCAACAGGACACGATAGACAACTGGGAAGAGACCCAGCAGGAAGGTGAAAACCCTTGGACACAACAAGATCAGGACTCTGATATTTTGGTCCTGGATTCTCCTCCGTCCTCCTCTGTGGATGCCAGACCTCCTCTGTGGATGACCAAATGGCTTTCAACTCCATGTTGAAAAAAGCGGCAGAATTCTTCAAAATTGCCACTCAAGAGGCGGTACCGGAGCCGGATTTCATCGAGGATATTATTAAAGAAAAATCTCCAGCGAGTCAATCCATCCCCCCCCTTAACTCTGTCCGGAGAAGGGTAGCTCCATCTTTGGTCACACCTGCTCAGACACGGGCGGTGAACCTGAGAGCTGAAAAACTATTTCGCCCTTCCCCTACCGACCCTCTGTATATCAAGGGGCACGCCATCCCAGATTCACTGTTAGTGACTACCACTCGAAAGAGGGCATGGGTACCCCTTGCCATGGGAGAATCACCACCGGACAAGGAGTCTAAAAGGTTGTATGCCCTGGGCAAACGTGTCACGTCAGTAGCTGCATACACCATTCCGGTTGCTAATACTACGCTATTAGCAAGCTATGCTGATGCCCAATGGAACTTGCTCCAAGAAGGCATCCAGGAGGTTCCTGAAACAGCCAGAACAAAGCTTCTCGCCATTGTTTCGGAGGGAAAACTGGTTAATCAGAATGTGGTGAAGAACACCCTAGACACTGCAGAAACAGCAGGCAGGTCTCTTGCACAAAGTACTCTTCTAAAAAGACACACATGGCTGCGCATGTCGGGCTTCAGACCTGAGACCCAGGCCTCTCTTATTAACAAACCCATTGAAGAGACTAACCTCTTCGGGAAAGCAGTGGATGAAGCGTTGGATACAGCCAAGAAGGAGCACGAGACGATTAGGTCTTTGCACCAAATTACACAGAAACCCTCCTCCCAGAGGGCTAATAATTCTCGGCAGTCCTTTCGAGGACAAGCCCGTGCCGGTCAGAACAACTATGGCACAGGTAACTTCAACACGAATCAAGCATCCGGAAGCCCTACCTACTACCCCCCAAGGGGTCAGAAACGCGGCAAAGGTAGAGGCAGAGGCCCCAATCTCAGAGGAGCCTCAGCCTCGGGTCAGAAATTACCACCAATTCCAGGACCCCTCCCATGTCTCCCCGGTCGGGGTGCGATTTAACCTCTTTCCTCAAGGCATGGGAGGGGATAACTTCAGACCAGTGGGTCTTAAAGACGGTCGCCCACGGTTATTGCGTCGAATTCCCCCGACCTCCACAGTTCAGACCGCCGCGATCACGACGCCTTTAACCGGACCATCTGCAGATCCTCGTCCAAGATGTGGAAGCTCTGCTGGGAAAGGACGCTATAGAAGCCATCCCGATTCTTCAGGTAAACGAGGGTATCTATTCAGTGTACTTCCTTGTACCCAAAAAGGATCTCACCATGCGTCCTGTTCTAGACCTGCGCCCAGGGAACAAGTTCATAAAGCCCCAGAAGTTTTGCATGGTAACACTACAGGAGGTGATCCCATTGCTGAAACGGGTGGGATTTCATGGCAACATTGGATATGAAAGATGCATACTTTCATATTGCAATGTTGCCAGTGCACAGAAAATATCTAAGGTTCATGATTCAGGACAAACACTACCAGTTGAAAGTACGCCCCTTCGGCATCGCCTTAGCACCAAGGGTGTTTACCAAAGTCCTGGCAGTGGCAGCAGCACACCTGCGCAGACCATCAGTCCCAGTTTACCCTTACATCGACGACTGGCTCATTACGGGTGACTCGTTCGATGCTTGTTTTTCGAACACCCAAAAAACAGTAGATCTCCTCTTCAGCCTGGGTTTTTCAATCAAGGAAAAGAAATCCAGCTTAGTCCTCAGCCAAGTAAAACAATTTCTGGGAGCGCTAATTCGGACAGAAGACGGCCTTGTCTTCCCCTCCAGCGTGAGGGTTCAGAACATGCTCTCTCAGGTTCCTTAATATGTAGCCAGTCGGGAGGTGACGGTACGCAAAGCCATGCGTTTGCTAGGGATGATGGCGTCATGCATATACTTGGTTCACCACGCGCGGCTGCGCATGCGTCCCATGCAAGAGTGGCTCAACAGCCAGTGGTGTCAGGCCAGCGGACAATAGGAAGATCTGTTAGTTGTCTTGACAGCCCTCGATCTCACTCTGCAGTGGTGGTTAAGAGAGAACCTCTTGAAGGGGAGGACCTTCACCACCCCTGCAGTGGAAGCCACTCTTACGACAGATGCATCTCTCACGGGGTGGGGGGCTCACCTGCTACAGCAGACAGCACACAGAGTGTGGTCCCCTCAGGAAGCGTCCAATCATATAAACTTACTGGAGCTACTAGCGGTGTTCAAAGCATTGAAAGCATTTCAGGGGCAACTGCAAGGGAAGACAGTGCTGATCATAACCGACAGCACTACAGCAATATATTACCTGAACAAACAGGGGGCCACTCACTATCCAGGGCTATCCAAGCTGTCCCGGAACATTTGGATATGGGCTCTCAAACACAAGATGTTTTTTGTTGTCCCAACATATTCCAGGGGAACTCAATTTTCTGGCAGACATATTCAACAGAGATTTTCCTCTGCCAGAAGAATACGAATAGCGGCTGCACGAAGGCATTGTGTCCAACGTCTTCGCAGAATGGGTTTCCCAGAGATCGACCTGTTTGCTACTCAGGAGAACACCCAATGCCAAGACTACGCCTCCAGGTACCCCCAGAACCGATCCAAGGGGAACGGTCTCTGGATAACTTAGTCGGGGAAATTTTTCTATGCTACCCAACCACCCCCCCTAACTCCCGACTCCCCTTCTCAACAAGATAGTGCACAAGATGCACCAGGAACCAGTTACCATGATACTGGTGGCCCCCATGTGGGCCTGCCAACCCTGGTTCGCTCACCTGATGGAGATGTCCCTCTCCCCACCAGTCAAACTGCCCTGCCCGTACAACATGTTGTCTCAGGACAGAGGAGAGACCCTCCACCTATGCCCACAAACTCTGAAGTTAGCAGCCTGGCTCCTGAGATCATAGAGTTTGGACACCTGCAACTCCCTCAGAGATGCATGGACATACTCGGAAGCGAGAAAGCCTAATAAACATTATTGCTCTGCCAGCAAATGGAAACGGTTTGTCATCTGGTGCAATTCCAAGGGCATCAATCTCATTGATTCCTCACTCTCACCCATTGTGTTGCATCTAACCCATCTGTTGGACACTGGGTTAGTCTTCAATTCCCTAAAGGTTCATCTGGCTGCGCGGTCAGCCTACACCATATCACAGCAAAAAGGATCATGGCGGAAGATACCAGTAATTAAAGCCTTTATGGAAGGGGTTAAGAGGATTTATCCTCCCATCTCTCATCCAGCCCCCGGGTGGGATCTGAATGTGGTTTTGACCAGGCTCATAGGAGCTCCCTTTGAGCCTATGCATAAAGCAAGTCTGAAATATCTGACTTATAAGACAGTCTTCCTAGAGGCTATCACTTCTATCAGAAGGGTTAGCAAACTACAGGCTCTTTCTGTTTTAGACACCTTTGTTACAGTCCACAAAGATGAGGTAGTTCTGCGCACACACACCAGGTTTGCGCCGAAATTTATTTCAAAGTTCCATGTGAACCAGTCAATCGAACTACCCACGTTCTTCCAGAACCCTACTAACATGGCCGAAAGAAGCATTCACACACTAGACGTGCGCAGGGCAGTCATGTTTTACATGGAAAGAACTAAACCACTGAGGAAGACTAAACAATTCTTTGTTTCAGTGGCAGCTGGTAGAGAAGGGGGATCCTGTCTCTAAATCATCAATCTCGAGGTGGATTGTCAAATGCATCACACTATGGTTCTCTCTTGCAAAGAGAGAACTGCCCTTCAAGCCTAGAGCACACTCTATTCGAGGCACTGGGGCATCCATAGCATTCATTGCAAATGTTCCCCTAGAGTCCATTTGCTAAGCGGCAACCTGGAGTTCTGTACACACCTTTACAAAACACTAATGCCTAGACACTCATTCTAGGTCTGATTCTCAGGTGGGACAAGCAGTACTAAAACATCTTTTTCTACTGTTTCTTCACAACCCACCTCCAACTCAGGGCACTGCTCGCTAGTCTATGCACAGCATGTGATTCTAAGCAGATTAACAAGCATCAGAAGACATGCATTACTTACCGTAAAAGCATTTCTGATGATTGTATCTGCTTGGATTCACATGCACCGTCCCTGCCTCCCCGCTCGGGGTGGAAGGAACATAAACGTCTTACTACTCTCTCTCTTTATGTACTCGCTCACTATAGCCTTGGGCTCCCTCATGGCAGAAAAAATACAATCGGAGGGACCTCGGCGCGTGAGGGATTTTGGGTACTACACACGTCACGATAGGGATAGTGTTACAGACACGCCTATGCCAATGTCCCCTTTCGGTCCCCGAAGGACAAGATGCAATACTCCGCGGTTACCACTTGATGTCGGACCATATGCACAGCATGTGAATCTAAGCAGATACAATCAGAAATGCTTTTACAGTAAGTCATATGTATAGAGTGCCTCCACATGCATTGTGACCAGGATGTCTGTGGTTGCAACTTCTAGGCCTTCGATGTTGTTAATCATAGCCATAGAGTCTTGAACAAAGTATGGCATTTGGAATATAAAAGGTTTGTGATGCCAATCTGCAAAGACTGATGATGGTTTTAGAATGGTATTGATGGCGGCCAGTTGGTCAGCCTGGGGGGATGCTTGATGATGTTTTAATGACTCTTAGGAAAGATGTAGAATGCTGCTATTTTAAGGTTTAATTTTTTTTTTCCAAAAAGATGCTCCCGAGTCACTAATCCAGTCGTTCTAGACTGCCTCCTTAGTTAAATGATCTATTTTTTTAGCCACGCGATTTGGTTTCTCTGCAATGTTCTCCTCAAATTAATGTCTGATAAGTCTCGGGCAATCTTTGTCATATTCAGTAGTCCCCATAAGGACTATTCCTTGTCGGCTGGTTTTATTGTTATTTATGTATCTCAACTCAATGACCTTAAAGCCTTGCGCTCTTCTTTGTTGAGGTCATCCCTTCTAAAGTGTTTATACTTAATTGAATGAGTAACTTATTGTAGGACTCTGTTTTCAAAAATTATTACCACAGCCTGAATAGTATTGTAGTATAGTAATGGCAAGATACTACCCATCATACTTAACTTGGTTCAATTCTGGGGCTTAAAGATGGTGGCCAAATTAGCCCTACTTGAAAGATGGTTACTGCGTCTAAACAAGAACACACCGATAGAATTCATCCTACTGGAGTAAATTACGAGCATTTCTGCAGAAGTGGACCAGTGCAGCATGTACTGGAAAACTTCTAATGCAAAATCCAGCACATTCCAAAGTTTTCTAAGGGATGCATACACTAGTAAAAATGCATATATGAGAAATAGTAACGTCACTTAACTTGTTAAATGTGCTAATTTGTGGTTAAGCAGGTCAACTAGTAATGGTCTGACGCTACCATACAAAGAGTTTAACAAAACTATGGATTTATATTGAAAATATTCTCCAGATATTTACCTTTTTGAATCTGTAAATATTGTGAATGAACTAATGACACAAATGAGATGATGAATTGTATTTAAAGTTGACTACATGTCATACTGGATAATACTAAATAGAAAATAGTATTGGCAACAACGTTTTGATTTGAGTTGAAGCCCAGTTTTGTTTAATCTATCATCCCATTCTCTATCTGCGTTGTATGGGGGCAAATGTACTTCAAAAAAATATTTCAATCAAATATTGTGAAAGAACTTACAAAGTTCAATCTTAGTCTGAAACTGGTCTGATTGTCTTGTTGGTACAAAGCTCAGGCTCATATTTATTTAGATTTATATCTGCAGCAGTTATTTCATGATTGGGAAATGTTATCACATATTGTGAATCATGTGTTGATTAGTGTTGCTTTTTCCATTGCCTCGTTTGAATTTTTCTTTCTGGCCCTGTAAAACAGTCTCTGGTTTCTTCCCCTTGCATTGTTTCTCTGAAAAAAATCACTGTTGTAAGGCGATGTTCTGATTGGACACTGAGGGTCCTGATTCTGTACATATATCCTCTTGACAGTATCCCCACTGGACATAGAACTCTCTGTAAAAGTGACAAACATATTTCATCACGTTATGTGATTCTTTTGCATGTCCTAAGACAGTTGTCAGATACAGATGTTTTTTCTTCTCTGCAGTTCTCCAGATTTCTTTATTATGTATACTCTTCTGCCTGCATTGAGTTGTTTAAACTAGGCTATTTTCTAATCTCGTTTTGTTCAATTTTTTCTTTGCATCACTAATGGATGCATTTTTTAAAAATGTTTTTTTTCTGCCAATTCATCCCCTTGGTTGTTGCATTCTTCTTCAGCAGTTTCAATGATTAAAATAATCTAGTCTCTGCTGCGTTTATTACCCACCCAGTTGGTTTTAATTGTGGGGTTATCAGTAAAAACTCTAAAGATGTTCTCGAACATGGAGACCTTTAGGAATAATGCTGTGATTAAGATATTTCAGCATGAATTTGCAATGTAGATCGGTTCTGACTCTTATGTTTTTTTTAGTTCAATCATTCTAATTCATCTTGGCTAACTCATTCATGCTGTTCTTGAATTATTAGTTTGGGCTATTGGGAATACGCTGAAAATATTTCATTACTGTAAAGCTAGGGAGGAATGGCATCTGAGGAGGGGCACACAGCCTGTAGGTGCCTGGTTATTTGTCCATCTGGAATCGCTGGAGAGATCCGACCGGGAGATTGGAGACTCCCGGGTGCCTGTCCCCTGCTCGGAAAGGCAGGCGTCCCTCACTCCTATGGAGGGTTCCTCTGGCGACGGGCACGCACATCAAACGCACAAGCTGTAGCGGCCCACAAGGTGCTGACACATGAGCACGAACATAAACATCATACACCCTCGACTCACCCGTCGATAAGTTGCGAATCGGCTGCAGAACCTAGCCCTTCAGCAGGCAGCTTGGCGCCTCAGAAAATCTTTGTGCCCAGTGCTCGTACTCTGCACACGTTCGAGATCACAAACGCTGAGCAAAAGTGGTTCTGCGCCTAAACTTCCTGCACATCCACCTTTTCCAGGCTCGGCTGCCGAAAGTCTGTTTCAACATATATTGACACACAGGAGTCTGGTTAAACAGGAGACCCCTCCTCGTAGTCTGAGGCACTGCAGAGAAAGTTTATCACACAGCAACATAGGTTGTCCTCTCCAGGATACCCCATCTAGGGGTCGCTGGACTAGGGATGGGTTTGAAAGCACCCTGGATAAAATGGCTGCATTTGTAGATATATTTTATTTTTTTAAACAAACACAAGCTCATTTCTCTGGGAGAATGGGAGCCTCCAGCTAAGGTTATTAGGGAACAGACTGACCCCTCTTAGTAGTTTATAATTGAGATAGATGTGGACGAAGATGAGGACGCCTTCTTAGAAGACAACCCTGGTACAGACCCCGAAGGACTATACCAACTCGTCCCCAGACATCACACAAGTTTATATCAAACTCACCCATTGATGACCAACTGCTCTATAATGATCTTCTTAAGAGAGCAGCAAATTTCTTCAAAATAGACGCACAGCAGTTAGAGGAAGACACTGACTTCATTGGTAACCTCCTCAAAGAAAAGAAACTGGGCAACAGATCCCTTTGCTACAGTCTGTCAGACGTCTCCTACCTTCATTTTCTAGCCACGCTCTTAATATAGCAGTCAACCCACGCATAAGTGTTTTAAATCTGCACCCAAAGACCCTCAATTTATTAAGGTCACTAAAAACCTGGCTCCCTGGTAGTTACTACGACCACAAGAGAGTGGGTACTCAACTAGCTGCTTCTGAAGCGCCACCTGATGGAGAACAAAAAAAAGTTCTTGGAAATAGTCGCTACTTTTGCGGCTTACCAGATGCGTATTGCAAACAATACAACCCTTCTGACTATCTTCAATAGGGCTAAATGGGATGAAGTGGAAGAGCAGGTTAGTGGGGTGCCAGAGCCCTTTTGCTCCCAGATCCTTACGACTTTAGCTAAGGGCAAGCAAACCGCTAATGCCATTATTAAAAACTCACTTGATGCTGCAGACACAGCTGGAAGGATAGTGGTCGAAGGAACCCTCATGAAAGGTCAAACATGGCTCAAACTCTGGGTTCAAACCCAAGCCACGCTGATCAATATGCCCACAGAAAACAACGCTCTGTTTGGGAAAGCAGTCGGCGACGTTCTAGAAACAGCTCAAAAAGAGTATAACACCCTATAAACATCAGGTCAGATCACTAATAAGCCCTTCACGCAAAGGGGTTCTTATGGCAATCGCTGCGCTTTTCATGCTTAAGGATATATAATCAGCCAGGTCCAGCTATTCCTCAGGAGCGGGCACCAGCACATGGTTCGCCAATGAAGGACAACTGCTGAGCTCCCAATCCTCCTTACAAAGGCAATTGAGGCGAGGGCGTGGTAGGGGTAGAAGCCAAACCGCTAGGGGTTCGGCTGCCCCCGCCAAGCAATGACAGAGTAGGGCTGGGCGATATGAGTTATGTAGATGCATCTATATATTTTCAAAAGCGGTCTAAGATTAGACAATATTGTTAACATCTCAATATTTATGCGTATATGTATATCACCCATTAAGTTAAGATGACCAATAAATATGACAAAATGTCACTTAATGCCTACTTCAGTGCATTTTAGGGATGTGTATCCTACTTGCATTGTTGTTGCTGTTAGCATTGCCATTATAGTTGAGATGATGTCCTTTTGAATCTGTTGCAATTTTAGGATGAGATTAACTGACAATGTTAGAGCTTTTTTGCATTTAATTTTCACTATTGGTACTGTTGGCATCTCACATGTAGTTGGCTTACAACTGAGCATTTAACTTGTTTAAACAATATTGGGATACATATTGTATAAAGCCATTCAGCCCCAAATTATCAAGGAGGCCTTTTGGTCCATATCGTCAATCCCTAACGCAGAGCTGCATGTCGCCTCCCATGTCACCCTAGTAGTGGGGTCGCATTTCTCACTTCACCCACGCATGCGAGGTGATCGCAAAAAAACCAGTGGGTGCGAGCAACTGTCAAGGACTGATATTGCATAAGAGTTCAACATACTTCTGCACAATTATCCTCCAAAACACAAGAACATCTCTCTGGAACAGCAGATCCTCCAGGTGGACATAGAGACTCTACTACAGACAGGAGGCATAGAAATTATCCCTCTGTCGGAGGTAAAAAGCAGTATTTATTCTGTCTACTTCCTTGTGCCAAAGAGAGACCAAACCAAACGCCCAGTGTTAGACCTTAAGACCTCCAAAAATGTATGTCAAACTTCAGAAGTTTAGAAATACATTACAAGAGGTCATTCCTTTACTAAAGAGGGGAGGCTGCATGTCAACATTGGATATGAAAGATGCATACTTTGATATTTCAATGTTGCCAGCTCGCAGAAAGTACCTAAGGTTCAAAGTGGGTTCCACACACTACCAATTCAAAGTACTACCCTTAGGGATTGCGTCAACCCCTCAGGTTTTCACGAAGGTACTAGCTGTGGTGGCAGCGCACTTGCGCTGTCCATCCCAGTGTACCCTTATCTAGACAACTGGCCCATAACAGGAAATGCACCACATGTGTCAGCAGCACACACAGGAGTTAATAAACCTGTTTCAACTAGAATTTTCCATCGAGGAAAAATCTAGTCCCCAACCAAGTCAAACAATTCCTTGGGGCAATAATTCAAACAGAAGACGCTTTATTCTTCCCCTGCAATGAGAGGGTCCGAAACATGCTGCATAACATCCTGTTATAGAGCTAGTTGCCAGGTAACAGTCAGGAAAGTGATGAATCTTCTTGGTATGATGGCATCATGCATATTAATTGTGCCACATGCAACAAATACAAGAATGGCTAGCAAAACAATAGTCTCAAGCACAAGGTGAATGGGACGATCTTGTGATAGTAACGCAGACTGTGGTGTCAGCATTTAAGTGGTGAACAAAAGGCATCCTAGAGAAGGGGGAACCTTTTGTCACCCTGCAAACGCAAGCCACAATAACTGATGTAACGCTCTCAGGCTAGGGAACTCATTACGTCCACCAGACCGCACACAGCATGTGGACACATGCACTAACAAAGATGCATCTCCATCTCCTGGAGTTGCTAGCAGTGTACAAAGCACTACAAGCTTTCCAGCATCACTTGTCAGGGAAGACTGTACTCATTCTCACACACAGCACAACCACCATGTTTAACATCAACAAACCGGGCAGGACACATTCGCTAAATCTGTCTAGATTAGCACTAAATATTTGGAGACAGAGCATCCACAGGAACATTTTCCTTGTGTCACAGCACGTTCCAGGGGAACACAACTGCCTAGCAGACATACTAAGCAGAAATACAGACCTACCCTCAGAGCACGAGTGGGAGCTACATCCAGACATGGTCAACGATTTAGCAAAATGGAGTCAGCCAGACACAGATCGGTTTGCCACAAGATAAAATGCAAAATGCCACACCTACGCCTCCAGGTCTCCACAGAGGCAATCCAAGGGTAATGCACTATGGATCAGTTGGTCAGGGATATTTGTGTACGCTTTTCCTTCGACCCCACTCCTCAACAGATAAATCCACAAAATGCACCAGGAAAACTGAACGAGGTTCCTGGTTGCTCCAATGTGGGCACATCAGACATGGTACTCCCACCTACTCAGGATGTCAGTTTGTCCACCAATGCAACTGACCAGCCGTTAGCAATATGTCTCGCAACGGTCGACCCTTCAGACAACCTACATAGCTTGGCTCCTGAAGTCATAGATTTTGAACATCTTAGCTTGCCTGACAGATGCTTGGACCTATTAAAAGAAGCACTTAAATATAAGACACTGCTACTTTAACAAGTGGAAAAGATTTGCCTTGTGGCGTGGACATTCTTGTGTTAATCCCATTGACTATTCACCTTCTAACATAGTGCACTATCTACTGCACTTGTGGGACTCCTGTCTAGTGTTCATTCCCCAAAGGTCCATGTAGTTTCTCTTTCTGCATACACATCACAGAGCAAGGTTTCATGGTGGAGGATTCCTGTCGCAAAAGACTTCATGCAAGGGGTATAAAGGATTCATCCACTGTGACAAATCTGCGTATGTCGTCCCTTCACCCCCAGGGTGGTGGAAGATCTTTCCCATGGGTCCACGGCGGTGCATCCACAGTACAATAATTTCCCTGGGGGTGGTGCCCCAAGGGAGGATCACATGGGGAAGGAATCCACCTAGGGGATTGGTGACGGCTATTATCAGGAAACGGGTTATGCCCAAGCTCCAGTTTTGCCAACCCTTTCTCCAATACTAGCCCCCCCCCTTCTAAGCAGAGCCAATGTTTTTTATTGTCAAGTTAGTCAAACTAATATACTTGACAAGACTGAAATACCAACCATATATTTTGCATCTACTTTTGAGAGAAGTACTGTGAAGATGACAAGAGTCCGAGGATTACTTTGGAGAGTCAGCGTGAGCGGTCTAGCTGCTCACAGGATGTCATTGGCCGAAACTAAAGCAGCAAACCAGCGCAGGAGCTCAAAGTGAGCTCAGCTGGGACACAGGAGGAAAACTATCCTTCACGGAGGAACTACAGGAGCCATGTACTAGGCGAGCAAATGAGTGCAGAAAGGGAAGCCGAGAACAGATGAAAAGGAGAATGCAAACCTGGTCCAAGCTGGAAGAACCACTGGTGCTGCTGCCGTGAAAACCTCTGGGCACCTCAGGCCCAGGCGAAGCACCTTCGAGGAAGGACGTGCGGTTGGGCAGAGTCGATATCTGCATAGCTGCTGCGGACCCCGCCTCTTACTCGAATAGTACCAGAACCTCGAAGCAACGCAGCTGCTCGGGAAATGCCGGTATCTACAAAAAAGATGTGAACAGATAAGCGATCTGAAAGGCGTTGGAGGACCTGGGAAGCAAAGTGGGGGAATAAAGATGGTACAAGAGCGCCTGGGACCCTGAAGGGACATTGCGAGTCTGGGACCCGCACCCATTTGACGTTAAATTATAAGAGGGTCTGGGACCCGAGAATAACCAAGAGAGGAATTGTATGTTTGGCAGGAGAGTGAACCAAAGTGATACGACAGCGAAGTATGAGAAGCCAAGAATAAGAGGGCCTGGGTCCCTGAGCGAGCAAAAGCAAACAAGAGAAAGTTGTATGCTTGGCAGTGGAGTAAACCAAGCAGATGGCCTGGGACCCGCACCTATGTGAATGGCAGAGGCCTGAAGTAATGAGGAACAGGAGGCTCTGGGACCGTGCAATAGGAGAGTCCTTGAGAGGTCAACGGCTTGGCAGGAGAGTAAACCAAGCAGTTCAAATCCTTGCAATTATGGGACCTGCACGTATATAAGAAGTTTGGAACAAGAGGGCCAAGGACCCTGGAAGTGAAAAGAACATACTCATGTGCTTGGTAGGGAAGTGTGCCAATCTGCTGGGTTAAAAGAACTGTGAACCCAACAGATGGATCCTTTTAAATTACCCAGTAACATGGGGCTCAGAAGCTTAAAGGAAGTAAAGTTGAAGTCTAGGGAAAAGGAACTCGTCCCCAGCCTTGGAATACTTATGAGCATTGTTTTTACTCGAGAGACTGAGAATATTTCTGTTGGCTGGACCTACTATGAACATTTTACTTGGCAAACAGTTCATCCAGATAGGTTGTTATTTATGTTGGGGACAGAGGTAGGCTTTTGAGACACGACAGTGACATACTTTTTGGTTTTGGACATCCTGGCAATTTCACTAGTTTTCTTTGAGGCAGAGGAAACCCCTCTTGGCTTTAGGGATAGAGAGGCATTTTTCCAAACCTTTCTTGATCAATAAATGTGTATACCCAAAAATATGCCACCATTGTATCAGACTTACTTCTGCATCCACCCTATTGCATTCACCCCTATTACAAATCCACCGCCAGGGTGGGATTTAAACATTGGTCCTCATTACGAGTTTGGAGGCACCCATGCCACGTCCTTTGCGGAATCCGCAAAGGACGTCTAGTCTGACCAGACGTCCAGAGCGGGTCCCGCGAGGGAAACTCATAATGAGGTGGTACAGGGTTAACAGCGCCGGCACCTTTACCGGCGCTGTTAACCCCTTAACGCCTCAGTTGTAATGAGGCCCATTGCCTTGCACATGCTTATGGGACCCTCTTCGAACCCATGTATGAAGCAAGCCTCAGGGATCTCATAAGACTGCTTCTTCATCATTGGATCTTTCATAGATTCACAAGCTGTGAATATTCCCTGTTGTCTGGCTGCGAATCCTCTGTAACATAGAGCAGTTTAAACTTAAACTGAAAACTTTGTCTCTTTTGCGTTCTATTAGTCATTTTGGGTCATACTGCCCACAGCCAATCGGAACACCTCCCTTAAATTCCTCCCCTGTTGGCCATCTTCAGATTTTTTTCCCGCACGTTGGTGTGAGGTGTTCTCGAAAGTCTTCTCTTCAACATTTCTATTTACATTTTCTCATCTTTGCAGAAAAAAAGACAATATTTTTCGGCATTAGCGGCCACAGTGCGAGCTCCATAGACCGTTCCCACTGCCGGTAATCTTCAAAGAGGTTAGTCTGCGCAGTTTGGGCCTGCTGGGGACTGAAGGTCTACGTGGAGGATCACAACTACATCTTTACTGCCTTCATCCGCACCATGTAATCAAGGACTGCGAAATCTGCCAGTAGTTTTCCAACAAGATGAGAGATCTTCATAGTCATCTTGTCAATGTGGCTCGAGGATGCCAGCGGGCCTCTGACTCCGCTTCGGTACGGAATCATGCCTCGTTACGACAGGGCAAGACGGTCAAGCGACCCTCCTCTGACAAGAGGTCTAGGTCGAACGAGGTCCAGGCCACCAGCAAAAGGAGACATAAGGACACCTCTGGTGATGAACCAAGATTCTAGTTCAGGGACCACTCTTCACCGCAGGTCAGTGCCCAAGAGGCGTTGACAGGGAAGGTGTGCCAAGGCCCTTTCCATCGCCCCCAAGGACGCAACCTCATCTAAGTTCACATCTGGTGGCCACTCTTCGCCTTCAGCATATAAAGCTGTCCCGTCGAGATCGGAGGCATCTACGTCCTCATCTATTCCAAGGCCGTCAACGCCATCAACCGGCACCCCGGCGACATAGCCTCCCTCGACCACGACTACACCTACGTCTCCAAAACCATACAGGACTACTTTATCAAACGGCATCCACATCCATGGCGGTGACACCCTCGTCGACAAGAAAAAGTGCACCGTCTCATCGGGTGGCTACCACTGCCGTTGTGATGAATGTTGCCGACACCCACACCAGCACAGTGTCCGCTTTAACAGCTTGTCCATGGGTTTCATACCCTAACCTTGGGGCGGCCGTGTTACCTGGAGGTACCATTATATCGAATCCAAGTTCTTCCCTATTGGAGGGTATAGAAGAGCCAGAGGAGTAGGCCATGATGTTCCCACCTTCACCACCAACAGCACCACGCAAGACATTGCCTCCCAGAAGGCAATCAAGTTCACCACGGTGTGAAGCAAGCTTGATCATATTACTTCCTTTACCTCCACTTCTTTCATCCCAGGCACAGGGCAGTTTGCCTGTAAAGCAGCCGGTTCCAGGACTGCATCCCCAAGCATTGTCCCACACTGACGAATTTGCCTATTCTGCAAGATTACCGCCCCACCACGACTATTAAGGCAGCAAATTCAATGGCCATACTGGCATGCTATGATCGTGAACTGTGGTACAAAATGGGTCCCCTGCGACATCTTCTATGAGGGCAAATTGGCGTCCAACCATGCCATCAGTCTCAGTGGACCTTGCCAATACTGTGTTTCGCCAGCTAGGGAATGGAGCAGTTCTATGCAGCCAGGGTTGGCTGAAGGCCACAGACTTTAGAGCTGCTGTCCAGTCCAAAGTCATTGATAGGCCGTTTGACAGATCCACCCTTTTTGGAAAAAAGGTGTATGAGACCCTGCAGTCCATCAAAACAGACACAGAAACCGCTTGCTGCTTGGGCACCCTACAGCAAAGACGACAGTCCTTTAGTTCTGGCAAAGGGCGCTATGGCAGGACTTTGCAGGATAAACGATCCACATACCAGTCGTCCTTTACAAGACCCCGTACTCATCAGAGGACGTGTACAGAAAAAAGTTCCAGTCCTACAACTTCACCGTGGCTCCTCCCAATCTAGGGGCCAGTCCGGTAAACAAACATAATCAGCCCAGGGCCAGGTCCTCCTGCTTCAGCACCCCGGTGGGTGTCCAGGTTTGTTGAAGAATGGGCAAACATCACAACCGAGGAATGGGTACTAGCTCTCCTTCAGCAGGGCCACTTGCTGGAGTTTGTAGACCATCCACCGGACATTCCTCCTGCACACAAACAAAGGTTGCGACACCCCTTGTTGCAGGAAGTGCAAGCTCTACAACTAAAGGGTGCAGTGGAGAAGGTGCCAACGGACGAGGTGGCACAGACTCTACTCCTGCTACTTCCTGGTAAGAAAATAAATCACTGCACAGCAAGTCAGGTGGTGGAGGCCCATACTAGATTTAAGGGTGCTCAACTAGTTGAAGGTACAAACTTTCCGTATGGTCACACCCCAACAGGTGTTATCCCAACTGCAACAGGGAGATTTCTTGGTGTCTCTCTATCTCGGACGCCTATTTTCACATGCATATTCTCCGCTCACACTGGCGCTACCTATGTTTCGTGGTGGCAGGAGTGCATTATTGATTTGAAGCCCTTCCGTTTGGCTTGTGGTCCGCTCCGTGGGTGTTTAACAAATGCCTTGCACCAGTGGTGCGCACCTGCGGTGGAAGGGCATCCACGTCTACCTGTATGTAGACAACTGCCAGCAGATAGGAAGGCGGCTCTCACCAACCAGAGGCCAACACTGCAAACACCATTCAGTGTCTACAGCAACTGGGCTTCTCCAACTTCCCCAAGTCGTGCCTGGTCCCATCGCAACAGGCACTCTATCTCGGAGCAAGGCTCGACACCCGCACCTGCACCGCCAGGCCATTGGACAAAAGGGTGGTGGCTCTTCTGGAAAAGGTGCGCTATCTCGGCAGCGCCCAGGTGATACCAGTCCGCAACTACAAATCCCTGCTGGGGATTCTGTTGTCATACATCCCGTTGATCACCAACTGCCGGCGACACATGAGGCCTGTGCAGGAATTCCTGGATGCCCTTTGGATCCAAGCCTCAAGGTCCTGGGACCTGACGCCGATTTTTCTTCGCCGGTGGTCCTTGAGAGAACATCTGGTGCAGTGCACACTCTTCCGATTGCCGGACCGTCAGACCACGCACACGACGGATGCTTCACTGGAGGGCTGGGGTGCCTGTCTGGACCAACACACCAGAGGCCTTTGGCCGGAGGAGGAAAAGAGCCAGCACATCAACCTGCTGGAGCTACAGCAATCTTTTGGGCCCAGAAATCTTTCCTCCCCTTCCTGGCAGGGAAGGTGGTACGGATTTACACCAACAGCACAACATCAATATTTTATGTCCGCAAGCAGGGAGGTATGAGGTCCCCACAGGCCCAAGCTCTGTGGCACTGGGCTCTACAGCACAAACTGTTCCTCATTCCCCTTGATCTACTGGGGATTCACAGCACTGTGGCGGACTCCCTCAGTAGGGAGTTATGCTTATGTCACGAGTGGGAGTTGCACACCAATCAGCTTTGCCTGTTCTTAGATGTAGGGCACTACGGAAATCGACCTTTTTGCCACCTACGACAACAGTCCCTGCAAGACCTTTGCCAGCCGCTTTCCCATCCGTGGAGCCTGGGGGATGCCTTTGCGTTTCCATGGGAGGGGAAATATCTGTATGCATTCCCCCAGATTCCTCTGGTGCCTCGAATCCTACACACCTTCAGACTGTATTGGTGCAAACTTATGTTAGTGGCCCCTGCATGGCCGAGAAAGTTTTGGTACTCCAACCTCCTGGTCCCCTGGTCAGCAGTGCCGATCAAGCTACGCCCGCACCAATCGCTCCTGTCCAGGAACCAGGGTTCGGTACTGCACTATGACCCGGCTTCTCTGATGCCCTGGCTCCTGTGTTCTTAGAATTTGGGGGTCTGGCCTTTCCAAAAGATTGTCAGGAGGTCCTAGCAAGAGCCCTGTCAGCCTTGAAGGTACTACAAAAGCAAGTGGAAATGTTTTCAATTGTGGTGCAGGAACCATGAACTGCGACCTCAAATCATTCAGCTGGAAGACCTGTTGCCTTATCTGTTGTCGCTTGCCCAGTCTGGCTTGACCCATTCTTCCATTAAGGTGCACCTAGCGGCGACTCCAGGTACAACCTATCCATAGGGGTGCCATCCCTGTGGTCCCATTGGCTACTAAAGGAGTTCCTGCGAGGGCTGTTCTGATCTTTTCCACCTGTCCATTGCCCTGCTCTGGCATATGAGGTGAATGTCTTTGCAAGGCTCATGAGGCCACCCTTCCACCCTGTGCACCAAACGTCCATTAAACACCTCTACTGGAAAACAGAGTTCTTGGTGGCCATCACATCGGCCAAGAGAGTGGGTGAGATCCAGGCGTTTGCATCCAAGCCATCCTACTTAACGTTTCACAAGGACAAGGCTATTCTACGTCCTAACCCAACCTTTATGCCAAAGGTGCCATCCTCTTTCCATCTTAATCAGCAAGTGGCTTTGCCCGTATTCTTTGGCACACCAACATCTCCAGCGGAGCCAACCCTGCACACGCTGGATGTTGTGTGCGCCCTCCAGTACTATGCGGCACGTACTAAATCATTCCGTACGATGGATCGACTGTTTGATTTGGACCTTTGGGGCCTGTGAAGGCTCTCACCAAGTGCTCCATTTCAGGATGGATTGCAACCTGCATCTTATTCTGCCATCAGCAGGTCTGCAGGCCCCGGGCACACTCTACCAGAGCAGTGGCGGCCACTACTGCCTTTCTCTCCAGAATCCTGCTGACCGACATCTGCAGTGCAGCCACCTGGAGATCAGTGCATACATTCACCAGGTTCTACTGTGTCGACAGATTCCGCAGAAGATTCTAGAGTTGGCCAATCGGTTCTGCAGAACCTTTTTGCATGAGGTTAGTAAATTTCCAGTGGTACGTTACGCTGGGAGCTTGCTTGCCTCTGCCCATGTGTATTATTGTAATACTGCTTTGTAATCTATTCACAGCATGTGAGTCTATGAAAGATCCAATGCTGGAGAAGGAATAAGTTACCTGTAACTCCGGTTTTCCAGAATTGGTTCTTTCATAGATTCACATGCAACCCTCCAACCTAACTAGGGTGACAAGATTTTCAAAATAAAAACCGGGACGGCCACAAACATAAAAGGACTAACATGGCAGACCCTCTAACCCCCCGCTTCTTCGCGTGTGCGTCCGTAATATGTCAAAGGTTGAACTGCTGTCCTGCAAATGATCCATTCTTGTCATTAACAAAGGAGTTTTTGCTCTGATTAATATTACAAGATTTACTATGTATTTGGTTTCCTAACCAGTGTTTGTGGCACAAACTGGTAATGCATATGGTGGGTACCTGAATGGTTGGGAGTTCAACCCCACCTAGGATGTCAGAAGGATACAACGGAAAATATGCTAATTATTCAGACGTGTGCTTGGGTTTTATTTGTTGTCCACTAGCAATATTCAATCATTTCATACCGGAACTGGTAGTGGTCACCTTCTTTTTATCCAAAAACTGGGACAGGGATTTTAAATTAAAAACACCTTTCGGACCAGGGGACAGAGGGACAAATTCCGGGACTGTCCTGGCAAAACCGGGACGTCTGGACACCCTACACCTAACCTGCATGGCTCTTACTTCCGCTCACGTGCGCTTGCCAAATCTGAAGATGGCCAACAGGGGAGGAGTTTAAGGGAGGTGTTCCTATTGGCTGTGGGCAACATGACCCAAAATGATTGGAATAGAGCACAAAAGTGACTGAAAGTTTTCAGTTACTGCTCTGTTACCGAGGATTCCCAGCCTGACAGCAGTGAATATTCAAAGCATGTAAATCTATGAAAGATACCAATGCTGGAGAACCGAAGTTAGTTAAGTAATGTATTCCTTTTCTTATAGTCATCACCTTTTATAAGAAGGGGGGGGGAGTGAGCTCCAAGCATTATCTGTGTCCTTTGTTACAATACACAAGTAAAGAAGGTGGTCCTACGAACACACCCACAATTTGCACCAAAGTTAATTTCTAGATTCTGTGTCAACCAATCTATTGAGCTGTCTGCATTGTTTCAAGACACACAGAACTCTGTAGAAAGAGCCCTACATACTCCAAATGTTAGGAGGGCTCTCAATATGACTAAACCAAACAGAAAGAAGGACTAGTTATTAGTTTCTTGATGTGGGAAGTCGGACATATGAGGCAGACACAGGTAGTGGAATTCTTGCAATACTTTTATTCAAATAATAATGGGGTTTGGAAAAATGCCTCAATAGCCCGAACATTGAGGGGTTTCCCAGCCTCAACCCAATGAACTAATGGAACAGTCATGGTCAGGATGTCCAGAATAAAATACTCCGTCTTGTGTCCAAAACATATTATGACCCTCACTCTCTTAATGCTACTAAAGGTGCAACAAGGGGGGGAAAAGTCTTTCGGCTGCTTTCCTGCATCCTTCCTCAATTCCAGTGCACAAAGTTCCAATATGTAATGTAGCAACCTGTGTTCCAAAATAATAAAAAAGCTCCACCAACCAAAAGTGAAGTTTTGTTACTTGTTGGACTGCTTACTCCTAGGGGAAGTGACTTTCTTCCCCTAAACCGGGTTTGATAATTCCAATGGGGACAATCCTCTTCCCCTGGTCTTTCCTTTGGTTGATAATGAGCAATTACCTAAACACTGTTTTCCTGTCCCTGCCAGACTTGGTTTAGTCTCCTTCTAAGTACTAACAATGTTATTTCCCCTAATTTCTGGGATGAGGAAGAGCTTCTCGTTCTCTCTTCACAGGCATATACGTGGCGTTTAGTTTATGCCTGTTTATTATTTGGCTGTCTGTCCGGGTTTTGTGTTAATTACCTAAATCAGCTTGAGTGGTATTTGGCCTAGCGTCTCTTAAGGTGGCAGTATTTAGGTGGGGTGGTTTTCTACCCCCTTCTCCAAACATATGCTCATGATGTCTCAGCGCCGCCTTATATAACTTTGGGTTCTCCCAGTTTGTGGCTTTCTCGAACCTCCATCCCACCCTACTCCACCCACATACCTTCACGGTTCCTGTAGAGCGGGAAGTCCCCCGCACCCCGCCACCACCGAGGACAGTTATTCCGGTCTCCCGTCTACTTAGTTCTGGGATAAAGCGGCTTACTGGATCTTGCCACGTCTCCTCCTGCCGGCGTAGTCTTTCCCTTCTGATACCTCCCATGCCAGTATGGCTTGTGTGAACTTATCATACCATCCCCAGTCGACGGCAGCACCAGTCAATGCAGTCGTCCTTATAATCGTCTCTCGGACTCCCATAATGAATGTCCGGTGATCTCGACAGATTGAAACTCTATTGGAGCTTCTTGTTCTTCTTTTGATTTTTCTGCCTCGTGGCGTTCTCTGCCTCAGAGAACACGGATCAAACCGCTGTTTGCTGGCTGTGTCTCCGGCGGCTTTTAGCACAACTTTCTCTCCCAATCCTACACATCGCTCCTGACTGTGTGCTTTCTTGCCATGGCTTCAATTACGCGGGTTGCTTCTCCGTGTCATTCTCTTCAGTTTGTCTCCACTTCTTCCTTGTTCCGAAAAACTCTGCTACTACATCTTCTGACATTCGTTTTGTTCCTCGTGCTGTTTATTGGATTACTATTCTCAGTAATTAAGCAACAACTCGAACGTTGATAGCCGTTCTGTGCCTCCTCGTGTGGCCTCCTTGTCCTAATACTAATAGCATGTGTAGCTGGTGTTATTTTAGAGTACGCCGCTTGGTATGGCATAGAATGTTAAAGTAGCAAAAGTGGTCAGAAACTTAGCCAGAAGATGTGCTTTAAGCACTGGAGCAGTGTTTGCCTGCTTGTTAAAAGGTATGTGATCCTTTGATTCGTCACACTTGACTCCAGGGAGAGAAGGTGATCCTGTTTCCAAAGCAGCCATTTCTAAATGGATTGTAAGGTGCATACAGCAATGCTACAGGTTATTTAACAAAAAATTATCATATACACATAGAGCACACTCTAAACATGGTACTGGTGCCACATTAGCCTTCGTTGCAAATGTTCCTTCGAGGCAATCTTTGGGCAGCAACATGGAGCTCAGTTCACACATTCATCCAACATTACTGTTTGGAGACACCATCTAGGAGCGACTGTAGGACTGATGGTCTTCAGACCTCTTTTTACCTCTATCCCTTCTAACAACCCACATCCTTTTCCTGTTCAGTCTATGCAAATCATGCGATTCTAAGCAGACCCACAAGTCTCAGGACAGAAAATGCATACCTGTAATTATCTTTCTGACTCTAACTACTTAGATTCACATGTGCCCACCCTTCCTCCCCTCGTTGGGATTAGAAGGTATATAGACAACTTACACCGCCTGTACTTTACTTGTACTTCAAGACACATGCAACCTCGGGTAAGAAACAAAACAATCTGAGGACCTCTGACAATTAAGTCACCTGTGATGTCATCATTGAGGTCATAGGCTGCACAACAGGGGGCTTGAAGTTATTGTGGCTTTAGCTGACTTTCAGGAGTTTTGTTGCTAAGTTCTCACCTTAAAGTCCCTACAACTAAAGTTTTTTTCCCTGGATTTCAAGGGTACTCCTAAGTCCTGTCCCCTTTCGTCCATACTTATGGGACATTCCTCCGTCCTGTGGGACGGGACCTGAGCACTTTGTAAAAAACATCACATTTTTCAAAAATGTGTCCTTCCTCTTTTTTTACGTGGGGTACCGCATGCGGCCATAACCCCACCCTCCTTAGCTCTGCCCAGCGCATCGCCCATCAGTCCTTTACTCCGCACGATCGGGACTGGACGCACTTGCATCTTTGGGAGATTTTTTCCTTCCAGTGTCCTCTACTGCTCCGGATTAGCGGTCGCGTAGTAGTCTAAACCGTTTCAGTTAGATTTTCCCAATTGTTCTTCCTGCGATCGACGCTTCGCTAGGGCGGATCCCCATCCTCTTTGTTTAGAGTGTTTGGGTCCTGTCCACCGTTGGGACTCGTGCTTCTACTGCGATTCCCTTTCAGTCTGGGCACTTCAACGTCGTCTGGAGCAGTGGTAGGAGGTGCTTCAGTGCGCTGCTCGTCCTCATTTTCGAAACTTCATCGACGAGAAGTTTTAGAGCACCCCGGCCGCGGGACACCTTTCCGGGTCTTCCCGGTCCGGTAAGAGCTTCAAAAGCTCTGTTACCGGGGTTTGCCCTCAGGTGTCATCTTAGGCCTAAAAAGTGTACCAGAGTTTTCTCCGAGGGCCTGCGTAAGGGGCCTATTGACACCGGATTACAATCCGAGGCCCCTCCTGTGGGGGCTGTTTGTGGGCCCAGTACTACTCAGGTGGTAGGTAACGGAGCTTGCTTCGAGGTCTCCTTGTCTGGAGCTTCCCATACAGACACCGGTGTACGCCCTGGGCCTCTGTGGAGGTTTTCTGTACCGAACTAAGGTTTGAGGTCCCTCATGAGGGGGCTGTTACCAGACTCTAGCCTGAGGTTCCTCTGTTTGAGGTTAAGGTGACCGACAGTTCTGAGAGGCCTGTGAATGTCTTGTCGGTGAGATGCACTCCTCATTGCTCCCGCTCGGGTGGTGTAACCGGTTCAGTTGAGGGGGCACAGTGAGGTCTCTGATCGGAATTCCTCTCTTACCGGCGTGGCCGAGATCCCTCCGTTGGAGGCTAATTTGGCTGATAGCATATCTCAAACATCCTAGGCCACACAGTACCGGCTCTGCCGAGGTTCCTTGTTTCAAGGCTAAAATGAAGACCCCTGACCCGTCTGTGGAGACCCCGGCCCCACTACCACATGTGTCACAGTTCTCCTCCGGTGCTGTTAAAATGGCGGCCGTTCCGGCCAAGACTACGGCGCCCATTTTGGATTCCTCCCTTACAACTACACCATAGGCGTTAGGTGCTGGGAGTGTTTTTTCAGGTCAACATAGTTTTCTTTGTGCGCATCCTTTTCATCCAGTATATGACTGGAACGCTGGGATGCCTTTACCACACACCGTCCCACTCCCTGCGGCATCTGCGCCCTTGATCTACATTGATTCGGTTGGAGAAGGGCCTTCTTGGCAGCCCTCTCCCTTACGCCCCTGGAGCTACTCTGCTCATGAGGCCTCCTCCTGCCACGCCTAAACCATCGGCGGAGAACACTTTATTTGGGAAAATTTCAAAGGCGTATGCACTCCGACCCCATGAAGGAGTATTTCCGAGGTTTGTTTAGGGAAATGTGCCCTCCAGTGGCTCCTGCGCCGTCAGTTCCAGTTGCGGCACCGGTCATGCCGCCAGCTCTGCCTCTACCGGCAGCCCGCCTCCAGCTCTCCCTCCCTTGCCTCACTTGACTCCAGTGGACAAATCTTCAGCCAGATGCGACACATGTGTCGGATGGCACACAGGGGGACCAGGACAGCGAGGACCAGCCCCGCTCTGTTAGATCCTTCCACGGCCGCGTGCTGGACATGTCTTGTGGATGTTCTGGTACCCGAGCACCCGCTGCCCAGGAAGGGGTGCTTTCTGGGGCGTTCACCTTGTCTCCTCTGGAGCGTACTGGCTTGTTCTTCCTGAATAACGTTTTGGCCGAGGTCTGAAAGGTCTGGGATAAACCACTTTCTGGACTAATTGTTAACTAAAAGATTGACGCTCGTTATAGGCTTCATTCTTCAGAGGATGTAGCCTTAGTGTCTTGTCTGCCCCCTTCCTCCACAGGGGTGGCGGCTGCCACGTTACAATCCAAACCGGCTTCAGCGTCATCGACAATGGCAGCCCAGATTCTGGCCAAAGAGGACACGATTCTTGACTCTTTGGGGAGGAAGATCTTTGCTAATTCAGCCCGGCAGTTGTGTCAAGCGAACGCGGAACTTGTGTTAGCGGGGGTGAATATGAAAATGTGGAAAGGTCTGTCGGAGTTGAGGAATTCATCCCAGCGGATAAACTAGACGATTTTAAAGCGGATTTGTCACATGCCAGGGTCCTGGCGCAGGAAATGCTTGAGGCGGCGGTGCATCATGACTATGCCTCAGCTCGGGGCCTCATGCTTGGCGTGGACACCACTCGTCAGGATTGGCTTCATGCCACAAAGTTTTCCAAAGAGGTGCAGGATAAATGTCAGGCACCCCGGTCCACGGCTCAGGAGCGACGCAATACCAACCACCCCCGCTATGGTTGCAGAGCCTGCAAGTCAAGCTTACACAGGCGACCTAGACCAGAGCAGGGAAGGAGGGTTAGGATCTCGATGGTTGGATAGGTTTGGGGGAGTTTAGGGAAACCGGATTGAGGGTTGGGTAGAGGTTGTGGGCAGGAAGTGGGGTTTCTAGGGAAAGGTTAATTATTGCACACTTTAGCTGTACTTGGTTATTGCACACTTTAGCTGTACTTGGTACCAAGTAGCATTTTGCTTCAAAGCCACTTTGTTAGTCAGGCCCCCTCTCTCATCACCCTCTCTAATCTAACCGATGCACATTGATTAGCCCACTACTAAACAGTTTTTAATCCAGCATGCAAACTTAGCTCTGGCTTTCAGTGTCCAGTCCATAATTGAGCCGTCAAGTCCTGAGGCAGGTCTGTTGAGTTTCACAGGCGGTCCAAGCTAAAAGAAATAACACATATTAACGTTTTGGCTCCAAGGATTCTGGTAACACTCACTCTCATTCACACACTCTCAAACCATTCAACGTTCACTTGCACCCACCGTGCCCTACATCGAGCGTGGATGGCTATGCCTAGTCTTGGCCCCCCTTTTCGGGGTGTTTTCACTAAGCGATTGCCAGCGTTTGTGTTCCCACAGTGGCCTTCCTTCAGGCCGCCGCAGGCAATTGCCACGTGCGTTTTCGACTCAACTGCGCCTTGCTTTCCAGGTCCCAAGAGGCAGGAACACGCCCAAGGTCTGGTGCAGTTATCTCCAAAAAGCTATGCTTCCCCACTACAACTCAAGCGCAATATGGCGGCACGCGAATAACACGCCCACTTATCTCTTTGAACAGGCGCAGGGGCTAGGAATGGGCGATCAAAGGCCCCCTGCGCTTTTCCCCCCGATCCCTCTGATTCCCAGGAAGATGGTAGGAACTTATCTGTGCGAGCGAGGGGCCGGGCTGCTTCTCCGGTGGGGCTGGGCCCCTCGCAAGTAGTTTTTGCCGGAGCTGCGGTTCGTACGTCCTCTCTCCCTGAAGTCTCGAGCGCAAACCCCGTGCCTCAGGGCTTGCGCATGCGCGTTGATGAGCCACACCCGGCCGGGCTTCTGATTGGTCCATAGCGACCTCTGGCATGCTGGGAACTGTAGTTCTGATGAAGTTTTCGCTGGGAAATGTAGTTTTTTAGGGCTGCTCTTCTACAAAAGGGGCAAAGCAGTCTTTTAAATGGATGTAGCTTCCTAAACACCTTCCTTATGCTCTGTCTAAGCATCACTACCCCCGCTACGCCCCTCTGAGCCCCCTGACTTGGGCTTTCCCCCCGACAATAAAGTTCTGGCCCTACCTTTTGATGGCCAAGAGCTTTTTCATTCATCAACAGACGTTGAACTGACCAAGATTAAGGACAGCACTCAGACCGCCAAGTCCCTGTCCGTCTTGGTGAAACAGACTTTAAATAGGGCTCAGAGGACGTCTTTGCAGCCTCGGCCTTCCTCTGGTTTTCGGAAACTCCCATCGGCATCAGCAACAGGGCTGTTTTTTCTCACACCTCCTCCTCCTCCTCCTCCTCCTCGGGTTCTGGTGGTACAGCCACCGAAAAACCAGCTAAATAAGGAGGCTGTGTGGTATTGCGTCCAGTACTCTTTTAAAATATTTGACAGAGAAGCAGGTGCCCCTTGTCCCAAAATTGGAGATCTCCCATGGTGCTTTGCAGGATAAACTCTTTTCAGAAATGAAAGAAGCCATCTCCCCTCCCCCCGATACGAGAGATAACCGTGGTTATACCTGCGAATACCCGAAAACCAAAAGCAGCCGGTCCACCAGGGTGGAATGTTCATTGGTGTTGAAGGCAGCTAACAGGTCTAACAAAACCACGAGAGTCCACCAGACGGGCCAGATAATCCAGGGTGGATACCAGCACCGACTCAGTTCCTTGCCCTGGCCAAAAACCTGATCGAAAGGGTCCAAGAAACCAGAGTCTTCCAAAAAGGACCAAAATAAAGACTTCACCAATGACTCGAGCAACTTCTTGAAGAAAGGAAGAAGAGAAATAGGCTGAAAATTAGAGGGAACAGTGGGATCCAAAGAAGTTTTATTTTTGTTATTTAAGAATTGACCAAATGTAGTTTTGATCCTCCCCGTTTTGAGGAACGATACAATTCTGTCTCTGTTCTTTGCGGACTAAGCCAATCTTCTGCCCATAACTCCTGCAGGATTACAAGCATCTTTTATGTTTTGCACACATATATGAAGAACTGGGGTTGGAAATGAACACAAGCAAAACCAAATCTATGGTCTTCGGCACCGGAAACTCCAAAAACAAAGCTCTTCTTCCGAGTGTCGAGGAGGCGGGGGAAAATTGATATAGAGCAGGTGCAATGGTATGATATTTGGGAATATGCTTTTCAAGCAACTCTGGCAGGACTCTCCTGCTACTTAAGGCCAATAGTGCCTTTGAATTTTTTCAAAGTGCCGCTGTTTTTTTCTAGCTGTCATGGGTGCAGAGGAAGGGGTGTGCAGCCACACCTGCCCTGGAAGTATACAAAATGCAGGCTACGGTGTCAGCTTTGTATGGCGCTGGCTATGCCAATACTCTGGCATTTTTGATAACTGAGAATGTTTTTAAGGTATGTTTTTACTACCTCAGCGTGCACCCAGTGCTACAGTACCTATACAATTTGATCTGAGCCCTATTATAGAAGAGGCAGGATTCAGGCCAGTCTTTTTTTTGGTTACGGATATGGAGCAACCTGGGCCTGGCTAAATATCGAGATGGACTGGCCTATGTAATGCCACTGGGGGTGGGTGTAACATACCCTGTCTGGCAGATGTCGAGAGATGCCTTGTGGCATTGGATTTGTGATGTTACTGGGAACAGCTGCCATGGTTACCAAAGATTCTAAAACCAGGATGCGATTGGCTTACTCTGAATACTAAAGGACAAGATGGTAAGCTCTTGCACCTACTAATTCATGGGCCAGAATATCGGATTCAAAAAGATCTTTGGTTATAAAAATGGTCTTGATATAATCATCCCTATTTAAGCACGAGCACTCTACATAGAATTCCGAAATGGCTGTTTGAAAGTGCAGAGCTATACAAGCCATTGGGGCAACATGACAGGAGCATGTTGTTTGCAGAGCCCAGGAAGATCATTTTTATACGTTTTGCTCATTTGTGAAGGACTGAAGTATTTGAGAACCAGGTATCTTAAACCTTTTTGTTTCTTTTGCACAGCATCCGCACAAAGCTGGAAGCCTTGAGCTTCTGCAAATCTACTGTGGCTATGGGTGTGGTGTATTTCGTTTCCAAATATATTCAGTTGGCATGACTAAGAATGCATCCTCTAATAGCATTTCTGCAGTGAAATACTGGGTCATTTTAATTTTTAGATTTAGTGTATTAACAGTTTATTTTTAAGCATTGATGTAAATATATTGATTATCTAATGAATTTTAATTGTTGATGTGGTTATACCTTGATGACTAAATGTTGAATAAAGGTTTATAACAACATATTTCAATGTTGCTAGCTTGCAGAAAGTAACTAAGATTCAAAGTGGGGTCCACAAACTACCAGTTCAAAGTGCTCCCTTTTGGCATTGCATCAGACCCATCGATCTTTACAAAGGTACTGGCAGTAGCAGCGGCACACTTACAGTTAATCCCAGTATGCCCTTATCTGGACCACTGGCTTATAACAGGAGACACCTCAGATAGGTTAACGGCATACACAACAGACAATAGTCCTTCTGCATCAACTAGGGTTCTTTATCAATAAAAGTCCATCCTAGTTGCTAGTTGGGTTAAGCTTTTTCTGGGTTCGATAATTCGAACAGAAGATAGCACATAAAATCTGGAAATGGAGCCACCAGAGAGACACTTTCCTTGTGTCACAACACGTTCCAGGGGAACACAAATGACTAGCATACACACCAAGCAGGAACACAAAACAACCCTCAGAAAACAAGTGGGAACTACATTCAGACAATTCTCCCAATGGGGGTCATCCAGACATAGATCTGTTTGCCACAAAAGAAAATGCAAAATGACGCTTGCACATCCAGGTTTCCCCAGAGGTGTTCAAGGGGAAAACACACTATGGATCAGCTGGCCAGGTATATTTGTATACATCTTTCCTCCAAAGCCACTGTTGGACAAAGTGATATACAAGATGCATCAGGGGCACTTAACATTGATCCTAGTAACTCCAATATGGGCAAGTCAAACATGGTACTCCAACCTACTCAAGATGGCCTTTTGCCCACCAATGGTCAACCCTTCATCCACATCCTCAGACCACCAACTGAGCAGCTTCTCTCCTGAGGTTATAGATTTCGGCCATTTTTATTTACCTAGCAGATGCATGGAAGTATCAAACTAAGCGCGTCAACCAAACACTAGACACTGCTACTTTAACAAATGGGAAAAGATTTGTAGTATGGTGCAAAAAGTCAAATGTAAAGTCAATTGACAGTTCACCATCTGAAATAGTACACAATCTACTTCACTTGTTGGAATCAAGTCTAGTCTTTCATTCCTTAAAGGCCCATTTAGCAGCACTTTCTGCATACACAACAGCACAGAGCAAAGTTTCATGGTGGAGAATTCCAGTTGTGAAAGCCTTCATCGAAGGGGTTAAAAGACTATATCCCCCCGCCCCCTATTGCCAATCCACCCCCGGGATGGGATTTAAACATTGTTCTAATTAAACTCATGGGTCTCCCTTTTGAACCTATTCATAAGGCAAGCCTTAAAGATCTCACTTACAAAGTCGCATTCCTTATAGCCATCACTTCCATAAGAAGAGTAAGTGAGCTCCAGGCATTGTCCATTACAGAACCTTGCGTCAAAATACATAAAAAACAAGGTGGTCCTAAGAATGCACCCACGTTTCGCACCTACGTTTATTTCCAAATTTCATGTCAATCTATTGAACTGCCAGTGTTTTTCCAAGACCCAAACAACTCTGGAGAAAGAGCCCACCATACACTAGATGTTAGGAAAGCTGTCATGTACTACCTCAACAATTGGAAAAACAGACCAGTTTTTTGCTTCCTTTGCTGAAGGCAAGGGGACCCTGTCTCAAAGGCAGCCATTTCTAAATGGATAGTAAAATGCATACAGCAATGGTTCAAGCTATCCAACAAGGAACTACCATTGACACCTAGAGCACACTATATGGATCTAAATGAAAAAAAGTATGTCAAAAGCACGAGTCTCAAAACTGCAAAGCAGACTTGTTTGCATTTTGAAACTCTTGCATGCTTTTGTAGGACATTTCTCCCCTGCTTTACATTTAATGTAAGCGGGGGGACAACCCGCAATCTCCGAAGCCCATATTCCGTACTAGGGGAGGGACACCACCGCAACCCTTGCCCCCTAGTTCAGCATTTTGCGATGCAACCTTTTCTACTATGCTGAATGCGCATAAAACACACATTCAGCTTTTTTGGGGGTTTTTTCGGCCCCTTTGCACTGTACACGTAGTGCAGGTGCCACATTAGCCTTTATTGCAATTGTTCCTTGGGAGTCGATCTTTAGAGCAGCAACATGGCGTTCAGTTAACGCATTCACTCAACATTGCTGTGTAGATACACATGCAGGGAGTGACTCCAGGTGGGACAGGCAATGTTAAAACCTTGGTTTGACTCTGTTCCTTCGAACAACCCACCTGCTGCTCCTGCTTGCTAGTCTATGCAAAGTATGTGATTCTAAGCAGACCCTCGAGCCTCAGAAGACAAACATTATATACCTGTAATCGTCTTTATGATGCTTGGACCTGCTTAGATTCACATGCGCCCACCCTGCCTTCCCTCCTTTGGAGTAGACGTCACATAGACAACATACACTTCCTCACACCATTTTATCCTTTTACTACACACTTCATGCAACCTCAGGTCAGAAATAAAACAATCTGAGGACCTCGACACGTGAAGGAATATGGGTACAGTTCAATTTACAGTAGGGATCGTATTACAAATCTCCCCGGTCGACGTCCATTTTCGATTTTGAAAACAAGTCTTTTACTCTGCATCAACCACTAGATGTACGCCTGTGCAAAGTCTGTGAGTCATGGTAGATGCAAGAATCAGAAAACGATTACAGGTATGTAATGATATATATATTTCTGAGGCTTGTGGAATCTGCTTGGATCACATGCTGTGCATAGGCCGCCATCTAGTGGAAGCTGCGGAGTATAAGTTTGTTTTTCGAAACTCGAAAAGGGGCGTACTACAGGGGCCAGTAATACTATCCCTAGTGTGATGTCCACTGTACCCATGATCCCTCAAGCGTGTAGGACCATCAGATTGGTTTTTCAGCCATACTAGTCAGACGCATGTTGCAGAGTTCCCTTGGCATTAGCCAATTATACAAAAATTATTGTTCAAACTTCCCCGTTCTTTCCACCCTATGCTGAAGATCGATGCCTGTGAAGATCGAGGAAATCGGCCATTGAAACTCCACGACGGACCTTGGAAGGCCTCTGGCCTCGGCCCTGTACAAGTAGGGAGAGTGGGGGGTGGTCATACAGGCTCCCACATTTATTTCCTACATATACCCGCCCGCTGCCAAATTGATACATATGGAGAGTACTCCTTTCAAATTGTGCCCCAAGTATAGCAGGAAGTTCCCCTAGGTAGGTGAGCACAATACGTGCCATTTGTGTCTCCCACAAGACCATCCCGAGGCTACCTGTCGAGATTGCAAGCTCTGCAAGCCGAAAACACTTATGGACCGCTCCACTAAACGTTGGACCCACTACGCCAGGCAACGAGAGGCCATGGACGCCGAATTGGTCTTTTAGCGATGGCAGCAACGCCGCCGTATCGGACGGCGAGGGCAGAGGGGTGACTTCAGACACCCAAGCGCAAGCCCCCGACCCCGCAGGACTGGCCGGCGGCTCAGTTATGGGGACAACACCCAGCGGCAGAAGCGCTACACACACCACTTCCACTAAGCACCTCAGACCCGGCCGCAACTAGACACGCGTGTCGAGCGATCGGCAACCGAAGACACAGAGAACGGTCCAACGATTCTGTGTCCTCTGGGTGTCGTTCGAGATCGCCTCATGGCAAAAACCAACCGTCCACGCTTAAGTTGTCACACTCCCAATACTCCCAGAGGCCCGATCGTAAGAAGACTATTCCGACCTCTATCCCCAGTCAAGACGCCTAGCGTCTACCCCTGAGATTCAACGCCCTTCCTCCAAGACCACCTCCGAATCTTATATCACCTCAGATTCTCGACACGAGGTGTCAGATACCACCTCCGAATCTCGACGTTAGGCGTCGGGTTCCTCAGAGGCCCCTAAAAGCACTGGGAAACATTCCTCTAGTCATGGGAAGGGGGAGAAACAACACACAAAGCCTTCAGAACTCCATATTCATAAAGAAAAACAAAAAGCCCCTAAATCAGTAGAAAGGTCCAAAGTCCCTGTCCCTCCCACTAAGGGGAAGATCATCCCTCCCACTGCTCTAGACATGGGCCTGGAAGAAGAAACAGAAGAGGTTTCGGTTATCCCTAGCTCCAAGGATTTGAGCTCTGCTGATATCGACAGGGTTATAAGAATGTCATTTATAGCAGACTTCTATGAAAAAGACCCTAATTATTTTCATAGTTATGCTAACACACCAGTTACCTCGGCCCCTTTGGGGTCCAAGGATTCTCAACCCACTAATAAAAGACCCCACACTGATGCCCTGGTGCAGGATTTGGGCAGAGACCCTTTGGTCATTGAATCTTACTATCCCGAGTCATATTGTGATGAAACAGACCCACAAATGATGGAAGGCCAAACGGGGGTCTCTTATTATGGTGATGATGAGGAACAGGAGGACGATGAGGCTAAGGCCTACAATCTTGACTCCCCGATTCCTAAAGAACCCCTGGTGCATAACTCACTGGTTGATAATCAACCGCTCCTCAACGAGATACTGGCTAAAGCAGCAGCCCATTTTCAGATTTACACTCAAGATGTCCAAGAGGACAGAGATTTTGCGTAAGAGATCCTGGGTGACAAAAGAGACTTTGCTCAGGCTATCCCTATACTAAAGTCTGTCCAGCGTAGAATTGACCCCTCGCTGGTAACTCCACTTGTGCGGTGAATCCACTAGTTATAATTATTCCGTGCTGCACCTTCTGATCCCCTATATATTAGGGGCCAATTAAAACCCGACTCCGTGGTAGTATCAACCACCAGAAAGAGGGTAGGTATACCTCTCGCTTCTTCAGAAGCACCTCCCGAAAAGGAGAGCAAGTCACTATATACTATCGGCAGGAAGGTTGCCACCACTTCCGCCTCTCAGGCACGAATTGCAAACACCACTACCCTTTTGGCAAGCTACAATTGCCACCAGTGGGAACAAGTAGCTGCTTTGGTATCTTCTGCTTCTGAACCACTGAAGAGGCCGTTGGCTCAGATGGCAACAGATGGAAGGTTGGTTTCAGGATGCATTCTGAAAACAAACTTTGATGCAGCAGATAATGCTGGAAGACTAATTGCCGAAGGCACTGTAATAAAACGTCATGCTTGGTTAAGACAATCGGGGTTCAAACCCGAGACTCAAGCCACGCTTATAGACATGCCGGTGGAAACGGACATACTATTCGGCAAGGCAGTGGAGGAAGCCTTAAAGACATCTAAGGATGAGTACGAGACACTAAAATCTCTCAGACAACTTACTAATAAACCCTGAGGACAGAGGGGAAACTCTAATTTTCTTCGCTTTCGGGGCCAAAGCTCCCAGAGGGGTTCAAATTGCTATCAAAATCAAGGAACCTCATGGGGCAACAATCAGTTCCAAGCATCACAAGCCTTCCCCAGAGGGCAGCGCAGAGGCCGCACTAGGGGTAGAGGTAGCCCCGCCACACGTGGTACACCACCCAGTAAACACTGACGTTCCGCTTCAGGTCCCCTCCCATGCATCCCCAGTAGGGGGGCGCATTTCCACCTTCACCCATGCATGGGAAGGGATCACTTCGGACAGATGGGTGCTGTCCAGTGTCCGCAGGATACTGTATAGAACTACTAGAGCGCCCCCCACGACCATTCTCCAAGACAGAAGGTACACTCGTTGGAGCGCCAGAAAATCCTTCTCGAGGAGATCGCCATTCTACTTGCAAAGGACGCCATAGAACTCGTCCAGGGCAACCAGGTAAATAGGGGCATTTATTCAACCTACTTCCTTGTGCCAAAAAAAAATCCGACAATGTGCCCAGCATTAGATTTGCACACTGCAAAGACGTATGTCAAGCCACAGAAGTTCTGCATGACTACACTCCAAGAGGTAATCCCCCTACTAAAAAAGGGGATTACATGGAAACATTGTATATGAAGATGCCCATTTTCATATTTCAATGATCCCAGCGCACAGATGGTTCTTGCGTTTCAAAATGGACAACCAGCACTACCAGTTGAAGGTGCTGCCCTTCGGAATAGCCTCGGCTCCAAGGATATTCACCAAGGTACTGGCGGTGGTGGTGGTGGCGCACCTACGCGGGGAGGCAATCCTATTGTACCCTTACCTGGAAGACTGGCTCATCACAGGGGAAACCCCCTTAATTTGCAGACTAAACATCCAAACAACTATCGACCTCATCTTCCAATTGGGCTTCTCAATCAACAAGAAAAAAAATTAAGCCAAGTGCCAAGCACCTCAAAACAGTTCCTAGGAGCTTTCCTAGACACCCAAGAGGGGTTAGCCTTTCCATCAGAAGAAAGAATTCGGAATATGTTGCTACAAATTCCACACTATCAGGCCGGTCGCCAAATAAGGGTACGCAAAGCGATGCGTTTGCTAGGCATGATGGCATCTTGCATTTACCTGGTTCCCGACACGCGCCTGCCCATGTGACCCATGCAGGAATGGTTGGTGAAACAGCGGTCTCAGGCAAGTGGTCAGTGGAACATCTAGTGGTCGTTTTGCCAAGACCGGAGAGAATCTTACGAAGGGGAAACCCTTCTATGATCCAGAGATACAGGCCGTTGTCACAACAGACGCCTCCCTAGCAGGGTGGGGAGCCCACTACCTGCACCATACAGCTCAGGGTCTTTGGTCTCACACAGGGGCTCAGAACCACATCAACCTGCTAGAACTTCTGGCAGTCTTCAGAGCGCTTCAGGCATTCGAACCCCTCCGATCCAACCTGTCAGTGCAGATCCTAACAGACAGCACGACAGCAATGTTTTACTTAAACAAACAAGGGGGCACTCGTTTACCAAATCTGTCCAAGCTTGCCCAGACAATTTGGAGATGGGCACTCAAGCAGAAGATTTACCTGTCATCCCAACATGTTCCAGGGGATCTCAACTTGCTAGCAATGCTCTGAGCTGGGATCCCCTCCCAGAAGAACACGAGTGGACACTACACAAAGAAGTCGTCCGAGACTTCTTCTCTCAGTGGGGTTTCCCCACTATAGACCTATTTTCCGCAAGCGAAAACAAGCAGTGCCCAGACTTCAAATCCAGGTTCCCCCAGCTAGGCTCCAAGGGGAACGCCCTATGGATGAATTGGTCAGAATATTTGCCTATGCTTTTCCACCAACCCCTTTGATGAGGAAGGTGGTGAACAAGATCCACAGGGAACCGATGACGCTCATCCTAGTTGCTCCTATGTGGGCGAGAAAACCATGGTACCCACACCTACGCAAATTGGCGGTGTGCGACCCCCCATCAAACTCCTGTGCCAGTACAACCTACTCTCCCAGCACAGAGGGCTAACCGTGCATCCTCAGCCCAACTCAATGAACTTGGCTGCATGGCTCCTGAAGTCATAGAGTTCAGACATCTCAATTTACCCCTGAGATGTATGGATATCTTGAAAGAGTCAAGAAAACCTAACACAAGGCACTGTTACTATGACAAATGGAAACAATTCATCATTTGGTGCCAGAATAAGCAAATCAACCCAGTTGATTGTACTCCTTCTAATGTCGTCACCTATATGCTCCACTTATTGGAGGCAGGGTTAGTGTTTAACTCACTTAAATTGCACCTGGCAGCTTTATCAGCCTACACCACTTCCCATAACAAGGTGTCATGGTGGAAAGTTCCAGTTGTCAAAGCATTTATGAAAGGGGTAAAGAGACTCCACCCTCCAATTTCTAACCCACCCCCAGGTTGGGACCTTAATGTGGTACTTGCTAAGCTCATGGGACTCCCCTTTGAGCCCATGCACAAATCGAGTCTCAGTTGACTTATAAAACTGCATTCTTAGTAGCCATCACCTCCATAAGAAGGGTCAGTGAAATTCAAGCTCTCAGTGCAGGATCCTTTCTTTACTGTTCATAGGATAAACTGGTTTTACGCACTGACCCTTGGTTCTCACCAAAGTTCATTTCCAAATTCCATGTTAACCAGTCCATTGAGCTACCGGCCTTCTTCCAGGAACCCAAAAGCTCTGCTGAGGTGAAACTCCCCACACTAGCTGTGAGGAATACGGTCCTCTACTATGTAGGCAAGACCATACCGCTAAGAAAGACAGATCAACTGTTTGTCTCCATAGCTCCAGGCAGAGAGTGAGATTCCGTCTCTAAGAATGCCATCTCTAAGTGGATAGTCAGATGTATCCAACTGTGCTATTCCCTTTTAGAAAAACACTGCCTTTTATGCCAAGTGCCCACTCTACAAGAGGTACTGGAGCTAGTCTGGCTTTCATTGAAAATGTACCCCTTGACGCCATTTGCAAAGCAGCTACATGAAGCTCTATTCACACCTTTACTCAGCACTACTGCATTGACACTCATTCCAAGACAGATACTCAAGTGGGACAAGTGGTTCCAAGACATTTGTTCGCTCATGACCCTTCTCACATCCCACATCCTTCTTCTAACACTGCTTGCTAATCTATGCACAGCATGTGATCTTAGCCTCAGAAGTGTTACATTACTCACCATAATCGTATTTCTGATGCTTATATCTGCTTAGATTCACAGGCGCCCTCCCTCCCTCCCCTCTGAGAGAAGGCACATGGATGCTTGTAATCTTATCTATCTTATCTGCTTGGATACTCTGTACTCGCGCTACTCCTCATGCTACCTCTTGTCAGAAAAAATACAATCTGAGGGTCCTACACGCGTGAGGGATCATGGGTACAGTGGACGTCACACTAGGGATAGTATTACTTGCACGCCCTAGTTCGCCCCTTTTCGAGTTTGGAAAAACAAACTGTAATACTCTGCAGCTTCCACTAGATGTTGGCCTATGCACAGCATGTAAATCTAAGCAGATACAAGCATCAGAAATGCGATTACGGTGAGATACACGCACACGGGCACACACACACGGACACAGACACAGACGGACGCACACACAGACGTTGCATTGCACAGCACTCTTATGTGCTGCAAGTCAACGTGGTGCAGCTTACAGGCCTGACACACATGCATATTGCTTAGTTTTTTATTTTATTTAAAACGCTAGATTATAAGTATTCTTATATAGTTTTACAAACACAATTATATTCCAAGTTCCGCTTTGCTTGCATAGTGTGCAATCAGTTGGTAAGACGATTTTAAACGTGTTTTTTCCAGCTATATTTCTTTTTACCCAAGACTTCTAAAAGTTCCTCCTCCACAACCCACCCATTACATTAGAGATACATTGTCACCATTTGCATCCTTTCAGAAATGGGCCCTTGCGGGGTTCACTGGAGATGGAATCTGAATGTCCTAAGCACAGCAAATCTAATGTAAATGCTGGTGGGCAGGTCACTCTAACATTTGAGGCTCTAAAGCCCCTATGTCCACTTCTCTCAGTTAAGGGGTTGCTAATTTACAGGGCGGTAAATGGGCAGCGGCCACCTTTGCATTTCAATGGCTGCTGGAGCAAATTTCAACTCTCAAGACGGGACCCTACTGGAGAAAACAGCACCCCTTATAGATCCATCTCCTGCTCCTCTGGTAGGCCCCCCTCCCGCCCTGCAAACTGGTGGGTATATGTTCCAAGGCACCCCTCCCAGAGGCATAAGCCCTCTAATACACCCCTCCTCCATTCCTATACCCCTTATTGTGCTATGGAGCCTGACATTGTACAGTTTTTAATAGGACTATATATGGGATAAAGCCCCACCACCACCGTATGTTCTATATTGGATAAATTACTCCCTGCGATATGGGTTCTGTGATCAACTACAGATGCGAGTCTGAAGTCGCAGGACTATTTTATTACACATTTCTGGGCTCCGCTTAGCTATTTTTCGTGGCCTTGAGAAGCCTGGTTGGCTCCCACCCCGCACTCCTCCCGCTGGCCATCCTGCCCCCAACAACTAAGAAAAGCTACTTTTGATAAATCAGGACAACTGTTTACCTATATTCATAACCACCGGACATTATGCACATTTGTAAATGCATTGAGGCAATTCTTGGGGGTGTATCGGCCACTTTTACTCCCTAGAAATAGCTAAATATGTGTGAGCTGGCTAGCTGGATGGAGGAATGCATTTGTGACATTGGTGGTATGCTCATGTATAATGCTGACATGTTGCTGTTCTGAGGGTTGACTGTTAACCAGTTATCTGGATGGCGGCGCAACCGTGGGTTCACTCGTTCCCCCATCAATGAAGTGAATAAAGAGGACTTCATTGCAACCTTCATACTGCCAGTCCTTACTCTGTGGACTTACCTTTATTCCTTTGCAACAAATGTGTTTAACCAAACTGCTTTGTCAGACATACATTTAAATAATTGTACCACAGGATCAATTTCATTATATCAGTTCTGGAGTTGTGAAGCCTTGGGGGCAGATTGTGGCCGTTGAAGAATATACTGTGAAAAGATTAACTTTCTTGGATAAGAGGAGTTAGCACAGTTAGATCGACTAAAGTATTGACTCCCTACCACCTTAAAAGTGAAATGGTGAGTATTCCATGTTCATGTTCTGCTAGACTTCATTTTAATTCTGAACATTGCACAACAGGTCTAAATCGGAGGTTTGCTGGATTTTTCAAAGTATAATTGGGCTGATGTATTAAGTAGCCATGTGGCTCCCCGACCCCCACCCCACCCAAAATGGCCATTAGGCCATGAACATTATGAAATGTAGACAGCCTGGCAGCCTTAAATGTTACAAGAAGTAACGGGGTTGTTTAATTATGTAACTCACTACCATAATAGTGGCCCACTGAAAAAAACATTTGGAAAAGTGGCTAAATAGAGCAGCAATTAGGAATGGGATCATAATTTGTAATTTTAGAGAGGCATGATAATAATGATGTACTGCTCAGAAATGAAGTAACCTTCTGAAGCTTCCTAGGCTTACTATCAGAATGGGGAAAATGAATGGAGTGTGGAAGAAACAGGAACAGAAAGTGCACAGCAGATTAAAATGGGCATCCCCAGAAGACTCGTCAGCACAAGACCGGTTAGGTTCTGCAACATTGAATACAATAAATCCATATGAGATGGTGCGATTAAAATAGTTTGCCAATATGCAGTAAAGATATGACACGCAGTATAGGGAAACCCCCAACATATTGGTCTTACCTGCTCCGTGGTGAAGAGGACGCCAGTCCTGCTGTCAGGTAATTTGTCTACCACCTCACCTTGACAGGTTCCATTTCTGCAGTGCTCTTGTGGCCCAATTAGCCCTTTCAGTTCCATTCCGCCCTCTCTACCAATTGCATGTCTAAATCCAGAAGTCTGCAACCAACTCTTCTGTCACCTGGCACACCAACTATCGTAAATCCCAGACTGCAAAAACATTCGTGTAGGTGCAGATTTGTCATGCCACAGATCGCAATTGGGTGCAAAATTCCTTGAGGCACGGGCAGTGAGGCAATGCAAATACACCTAAGCTTCCTGCTGTAGGGGCCGAAAATGAAGGTTTTTGCCGCATGTCTACTACCCCCACCAAGCATTAGAAATGTTCGTAGTGTGGTGTGTAGTCTTCACCCCAAATAACAGAAATGGTTATATATATATATATATATATATATATATATATATATATATATATATATATATATATATATATATATTCTGATGTTTGTTAATCTGCTTAGAATCACATGCTGTGCATAGGTCCGACATCCAGTGGTCACTGCGGAGTATTGCATCTTGTTTTTCGTAGTCGAAAAGGGGACGTCGACCAGGCGTGTCTGAAACACTATCCCTATAGTGACGTGCGTTGTACCCACAATCCCTCACGCGTCGAGGTCCCTCAGATTGTTTTTTTCCGCCCAGCTTCTGGTCGCCTTCACGCGGAGCTCCTCGAGAGACATTGCAACCCTCGACCTTTGGTCGTTTCTTCTACGAAGATTAATACAGCACTCCCTCGACGCAGTGTAGCTGTTCTCCGCCGAGCAAAATCGTCGACGGAGGGTCGAGCGGAGGAAATCTTCGGCGCTGCCGAACACGTGGCCTGGCCTCGCTGGCCACATACAGTAGGGAGAGTGGGGTCGTGGGACATCTCTGGGTCTTTCTGAGAATGCCTTTCCCTTTCCCCTTCCTTTCCCTGGGGGTGTTTATCGCGATTTATTGCCTCTGCTATGGAGAGGACACCATTTAGGTTTTGCCCACTTTGTAAAGGCAAATTCACTTGGAAGGACAAGCACTCACGGTGTAACCGCTGCTTGCCCCTCGATCACAAAGAGGAAGGGTGCGCGGCTTGTCGGCTTCTAAAGCCTAAAACTCTAAAAGACCGTAGGGTTAAAAGGTGGGCGGCCTACGCGATGTCGAAGGCCGAAGGTTCACCCGCCGCTGCTACCACCGACAGTGACGAGGAACGCGATGACACGACCTCCGCCACGGAAGTCGTAACCCCCTCTAAGGAGCGCTTACGCGCTTCGTCGTCTGTCCCCGGCCCCGACGGGCTCGGCTCACGCCCTGCTTATGGGGATGAACACCCCGGCGACACTGACGCACACAAAGATTCACATAAAGATAAGCACATAACCCATGGCTCTTCTTCGTCTAAGTCGAAGAGAGCTTCGGCGCCCAAGGAGACGCAGGTTCCACCGGCGGCCTCCTCGGACCGTTCGGGTTCGAAGCCCCTCTCGCAACCGCAGCCGCGACCTGCGACTGGGCTTTCGGCAAACAAGGGCGCCACCACCAAACCATCGGCCGGTGCGCATCAACAGAAGGCGCAGACCGCCGTACAGCGCTCGATACCCATAGCGTCAAACTCAAGCTTCCGCCGACAAGAATGTCGCCGATAGCTTAGCCAGGATCGTTGTAGCCGACGCCCAAAAGCGTACGCCGAAGATTTCGTCGAGCGTTACGCATAGAGCAAAGGATACGCCGAAAACACCCGAAGGAAAGCAGGGACTACCCCCTTCAGTCAGGGAGTCTCCCGACACACCTGAGGGTTTTGAGGAGGGCGACGGGACACTTTCCTCAACGCTTTGGGAGAGGTCGAGCCATTTCGAGGTAGACAACTCGAGTTTTCCCCCGCTAGACCGCTCTGGGGTACCCCATGAAACTATGGAGAGACTCCACCTCTGTATGGAGAGGATGGAAAAGTTTATGAGTACCCAAGCCCCTCTAACTCTCAGAAGAACTAGAGAAGGGCCTCAAGACGACCCCAGAGCCAAAAAACCGAGGCTGGTCGATCCCCTGCTGGACACAGCCTCAGACTTCCAAGATGTATATGACCTCACTGGGGAGGAACAATACTTCGAGGAAGAAGATGATTTCATGGACAACGAAGGACAGAACCAGGAGGAATGTCTAGAAGACAGAACAGACATTATAGAAGAAGGCTTCGGGATTAGCCCAGGAGAAGGACCTTCGCACCCCTGGCAATCACCATCAGTGTGTTCCGACACTGATGCCCTAAATCTAACTCCTCCGGATAATTCTCCAGTTAGGAACACGTCTCCAATTGACGATCAGCCTACTTTCAATGCACTGTTGCGCAGAGCAGCAGCGCATTTCGAACTGGACACGGGAGAACTCTCTCCAGAATTAGACTTTGTAGAAAGAGTCATTAAAGAAAAACCCCCGGTCAGCCAGACCATTCCACTCCTCGCCTCAGTTAAAAGGAGGATCACCCCGTCGCTGTCCACTCCCGCATTGATCAGAGGGGTCAATCCACGGATTGAGAAACTTTTCGCTCCTTCACCCTCAGACCCGCTCTACATTAGGGGACATTCCATACCGGACTCCCTAGTTGTATCTAATACTAGAAAGAGGGCAGGGGTACCACTTTCCACCAGTGAGGCACCCCCTGACAAGGAGGGCAAGAGGCTATATGCCCTTGCAAAAAGAGTTACTTCCTCGGCTGCCTTCTCAGCAAGAATTGCCAACAACAATTCCTTGCTTGCGAGCTACGCAGACGCGCAGTGGGCCAAACTGCGCAAAGACGCAGAGGAAGCACTGGAGCCTTTACGTACACGCCTACTGTCGACTATTGGCGAAGGAACACAAGTGAACCAGAGCATTGTAAAAAACTCTCTGGACGCGGCAGAAACAGCAGGACGTTCCCTGGTACAAGGAATACTCCTAAAGCACCATGTATGGCTGCGCAACTCAGGCTTTAAACCGGAGACACAGGCGTCTTTAATAGATAAACCTGTCGAGGACGCCAACCTCTTCGGAAAAGCGGTAGATGAAGCCCTAGAGATGGCCAAAAAAGAGTTCGACACTATCAAGACTCTTGACCAGATCTCTAAGCCCACTACCAGACGCGGCTATGGCAACAAGCGCTTTTTTCGTGGCCAACGGCAACAACAACAAGGTCACCATCAGCAAAACCCTGCCACCAATTACCAAGCCAATAGTGGCCAGTACAGCCAAAAAGGCCAACGCCGGGGCAAAGGGAGAGGTCGGGGATCCACCCCCAGAGGCTCCCAAGCCCCCAACAACTCCAAGTGACGCGAAGATTCGCGTCCCCTCCCATGCAACACCGGTCGGGGGCCGGATAACATCCTTTCTTCCTGCATGGGAGGAGATAACGTCAGACCGTTGGGTACTTTCCACCGTAGCCCACGGATACTGTATCGAATTCAACAGTTCCCCATCCTACAGACCCCCGAGGGGACGGCGGTTGACGCCGGAACATCTTGCCATCCTTCTTCAAGAAGTACAACAACTGCTGGAAAAAGGAGCCATAGAGGTCGTGCCTCTATCTCAGGTAACGGAAGGTATTTATTCAGTGTACTTCCTTGTACCCAAAAAGGATCTAACCATGCGCCCTGTATTAGATCTGCGCCCAGCGAACAAGTTTATCAAACCCCAAAAGTTTCGTATGGTGACCTTACAGGACGTGATCCCGCTGCTTTCACAGGGAGATTACATGACAACATTGGACATGAAAGATGCATACTTTCATATTTCAATGTTGCCAGCGCACAGAAAATACCTAAGGTTCATGATAGAGGGCAAACACTACCAGTTCAAGGTGCTACCCTTCGGTATAGCTTCAGCACCAAGGGTATTCACAAAGGTACTGGCAGTGGCTGCGGCCCACCTGCGCAGGTTGTCCATCCCAGTTTACCCTTACCTCGACGACTGGCTCATAACAGGGGACTCCTACGAAACATGTTTCTCCAATACCCAAAAGACGGTAGACCTTTTGTTCCAACTGGGCTTCTCCATCAACGAAAAGAAGTCCAGTCTAGACCCCAGGCAAATCAAACAATTTCTAGGGGCTCTAATTCAAACAAGGGACGGCCTCGTCTTCCCCTCCAAAGAGAGGGTCCAAAACATGCTGTTTCAGATCCCCCAATATGTGACCGGCCGAGAGGTGACGGTACGCAAAGCAATGCGCTTGCTAGGAATGATGGCGTCGTGTATTTATTTGGTACCTCACGCGCGCCTGCGCCCAATGCAAGAGTGGCTCAACAGCCAGTGGTGTCAGGCCAGCGGACAATGGGACGATCTAGTGGTGGTCTCGCAGGCCTTGGTTCTCTCGCTACAGTGGTGGACAAAGGGGAACATGGAAAAAGGAAAACCCTTTGCCACACCCGCGGCGGAAGCCACTCTAACCACAGACGCATCCCTCACAGGATGGGGTGCTCACCTATACCATCAGACTGCTCACGGAGTGTGGACTCCGAACGTAGCATCCAAACACATCAATCTACTGGAGCTACTAGCGGTATTCAAGGCGCTAAAAGCCTTCCAAGAACACCTACAAGGCAAGACAGTAATTGTCCTTACGGACAGCACTACAGCCATGTACTACATCAACAAGCAGGGGGGCACCCACTCTCCAGGCTTGTCCAAACTGGCCCAGAATATATGGAAGTGGGCTCTCAAACAGGACATGTTCCTACTATCACTACATGTACCCGGGGAACTCAATCTGCTGGCAGACAGACTCAGCAGAGATTTCCCCCTGCCCGAAGAGTACGAATGGCGTCTGCACGAAGACATCGTCTTCGACGTCTTCACACAATGGGGATTCCCAGAAATAGACCTGTTCGCAACCCTGGAGAACTCTCAATGCCTAAGTTACGCCTCCAGGTACCCCCAGAACCAATCCAAGGGGAACGGTCTATCGATGCAATGGTCAGGGAAATTTGTTTACGCTTTTCCCCCGACTCCCCTTCTCAACAAGGTGGTGCACAAGATGCACCAGGAACAAGTGACCATGATACTGGTGGCCCCAATGTGGGCCCGACAGCCATGGTTCGCTCACTTGATGGAGATGTCTCTATCTCCCCCAGTAAAACTCCCCTGCCTGTACAACATGCTATCTCAGAACAAGGGCAGGACTCTGCACCCATGCCCCCAGAACATGAATTTAGCAGCTTGGCTCCTGAGGTCATAGAGTTCGGACATCTACAACTCCCGCAAAGATGCATGGACATCCTCAGGGAAGCCAGAAAACCGAACACTCGCCACTGCTATTCTAGCAAGTGGAAGAGATTTGTCATCTGGTGCAGGAGTAAAAGCATCAACCCTATTGACTGCTCTCCCACACATGTGGTACTATACCTGACCCATCTCTTGGATTCAGGCCTAGTGTTTAACTCCATTAAAGTCCACCTAGCGGCACTTTCTGCATACACCACCTCCCAACTCAAAGTGTCGTGGTGGAGGATCCCAGTTATAAAGGCATTCATGGAGGGAGTAAAAAGAATACACCCCCCGATAGCTGACCCTGCTCCCGGATGGGACCTTAATGTGGTACTTACCAGACTCATGGGCTCTCCATTCGAACCCATGCACAAAGCATCCCTTAAACATCTTACTCTTAAGACTGCTTTTTTAATAGCTATCACCTCCATCAGGAGAGTAAGTGAACTTCAGGCTCTTTCTATTCTAGACCCCTTTGTTACAGTTCACAAAGATAAAGTGGTTCTACGCACTCACCCTAGGTTTGCTCCGAAATTTATTTCTAAATTCCACGTAAACCAGTCTATAGAACTACCAACGTTCTTTCAAAATCCTTCCAATTTGGGAGAAAGGACTCTGCACACACTTGATGTACGCAGGGCGGTCATGTTCTACATGGAAAGAACCAGACCATTGAGGAAGACTAATCAGTTCTTCGTCTCGGTGGCAGCAGGAAGAGAAGGAGATGCGGTTTCAAAATCCACTATTTCTAGATGGATTGTTCAATGCATCACTCTCTGCTATACTCTTGCTAAGAGAGAACTACCCTTTAAGCCAAGAGCACACTCTACTCGAGGCACGGGGGCATCCATAGCATTCATTGCAAATGTTCCCCTTGAGTTCATCTGCAAAGCGGCTACCTGGAGTTCTGTGCACACCTTTACAAAACACTACTGTCTAGATACACACTCTAGATCTGACTCCCAGGTGGGACAGGCAGTATTACGACACCTTTTCTCTACTGTTCCTTCTCATAACCCACCGCCAACTCCGGGTACTGCTCGCTAGTCTATGCACAGCATGTGATTCTAAGCAGATTAACAAACATCAGAAGAGAATGCATTACTTACCGTAAAAGCATTTCTGATGGTTGTATCTGCTTAGATTCACATGCGCCCACCCTTCCTCCCCGCTCGGATGGAAGGAACATAGACTTCCTTTATATATCTCTCTCTTTCTGTACTCACTCACGTCTAGAAGGCTCCCTCAGGGCAGAAAAAATACAAACAGAGGGACCTCGACGCGTGAGGGATTGTGGGTACAACGCACGTCACTATAGGGATAGTGTTTCAGACACGCCTGGTCGACGTCCCCTTTTCGACTACGAAAAACAAGATGCAATACTCCGCAGTGACCACTGGATGTCGGACCTATGCACAGCATGTGAATCTAAGCAGATACAACCATCAGAAATGCTTTTACGGTAAGTAATGCATTCTCATATATATATATATATATATATATATATATATATATATATATATATATATATATGGAATAATATATATATATATATATGGAATAATGGCACCCCGCATAAAATATTTTGAAAGGAGATGTATATATTTGGAATGGCACCCAGCCTTATGGGGGTAAAACAGGGAAAGTCTTGTGATTGTCATTTTACCAACGAATGATCGATGAGGCCAAAGGTTTTGATCCGGCCTCCCCATTTGATGAAAGGTGTGTGATCCTGATAAGATCATGCCCGCGAATGCAGCATTGAAAGAGGGTTAGAAGTAGGTTAGAAGTAGGTAAGGGATGACGAGTTGGCCCTGTCCAGGAAACATTTATTTTATTTATATAGCTCACAAACCAGAGCCTGTAGGCATGGGGGCGCTGAACAGGACGTACACGCAGAACATAAGAGACAGCCGGAATCATTCTAAGGCAGAGCGTACTCGGCAAAGGAGAACGATTTTCAATCCCCCCCTTTAAATAATGGAGACGGATGTTCACGCTCGTAAGTTGAGAGGAAGCGCATTCCATGACCTCAGGGCTGCATGTGAAAATGCAGCCCTGGCGTCAGAGCAGAACCAGGGAATTTCATCAAATGCTCCCTTGCAATGTTGCAGGTTTATGCATCTACAAAAGAGTGTGGGGATTCCAAGTATGTGCAAATCACAATTGAATGAATTGCTGATCCAATTACTTTTTAAATAATGCCCTCTAAACACACATTTTAAAATGTGGGTCGACAAACTGGTTCTTGATATAAAGGCAGACATGCCCCCAGCACTTAATGGCACTATAAGTAAATGCAGAAAGCACTGTTTTGCACAGTGGGAGCAGCTGAAAAGGGGTCCACTCGACCATGGTCTGGGCGAGTGAAGAGGGTAGTAACTAGGAGGAAGAGCTCTATATTGCTCATAGTGAGGAGATTCCTGACAGACCACCCTAAAGGTATTTAGTCGCATTTTCCCCACGAGTCGTAAGGAAGGCACCCTATTCCTTTAAACAGACCTTCCAGGATTTTGCGGCATGAAATGGCAAATTTTGCGGCACAAACCTTTATTTATTGTGGCATTTTTGCGGGACATTTTGTATTAACTGGAGGGTGTAAGAGTGCCACATTGCAGAAAATAGAGTGCAAGGCTACAAGAGAGCCAGGCTATCATTATTATGTATCTTTTGTATTCATTTAATAGGAAGAGTCCCAGATGGATCTGGCTTAGCAGAACAGTGTTTGATTTGGCTACATTTCTGGTTTAATGTTCATGCCTATTTAATAGTATTAACTAAATTGATCATTATCAATTGTAACGCTGAAAATATTCCTCTTCTATGTTCTCCAATCCCCCAAACACCCACACACCTCTCACCAACACACATCTCACCAACTCTCCATCACAACTTACATTCCTTAACCTCTCGCTCTGTCTACAAATACTTGCGTGCTATGTCACACTGTCAAGTGACAATTTGCACTGCCCAGCCCCTGCCACACTCCAAATCATACTCCCAACTCACACCTTTACACTCTACAATTCCTCCCACAATATACAGTCCTTCATTCTTTTGTGCTGCTTCTGCATCTTGCATCCTTTCTCCCATTCTATCGCACTCTTCCCTTATCCTTTTTCCCAATTTGCAGCTCACTGCCTCTTTCTGGCCAACTGCTTCCTCTCTGCTTTCTGACTCACTGACCACACGCTCCCTCTACTTTCTGTACCTCTGCTCGCTCTCAGATTTCTGGCCCACAGCATCACTGCTTCCTCTGCTGTCTTGTGCAGCGCTTCCTCCTCTGACCCACTGCTCTCCCTCTGCTTTCTTGCCTATCACTTCACATCTCACCCATCACTCTCCCTCTCTCTCATAGTGTAACCATTTTTTACATTTTTTTTTAAATGTAGATTTTGACCCAGTTCCTCAAATAATGGGGCATTTAATAAAAGAACCGAGGATATGCTATTTTTAGACAACCCATTTTTGGAAATGAGCAGGTCACCTTATTCTCAAAGGTGACTGGCGCGTTTCCACAGGCTTGAGCTGTAGCGCAAATTGTGCGCTGGTCAGCTGCCTTGAATGGCGCTCTGGGTTGTTTGACCGAAGTGTAATTGTTTGCGGTGGAATTGACCATAGTCAATTTTCCTGCAAATTGATTTGCACTTCAGCCAAACAACCCAAAATGTACCTTTCACCACCACCCCACCCCACCCCTACTTAACTGCTTGGTTGCTGCCGCTTCCCCTGCAAACCTGCGGTGCCAGATCTGTCCCTCTAACACGGGTCGAATCCGACTCCGCAGGGTCCCTTTTTCGTGATTTTCTTTTTTTCTGTCCCTGCCTCCAATTTTGAGGAAAAAGGGGAAAACACTTCTGCAACCACCCTAGACGAACAATACTGAACATGGGGAGCGGGTGACACGCCCGCAATACATGTTCAGTATTTATAAAAATTGATCGAATAGTACTGGACGAAATAGGTCAAATTTTAACATTTGATAGATTTTTGTCATCAAAATGGGCAGTACTTTGAATAGAATCGCTCTCCCGACAGTGTTCTGCAAGCTCCCAGCACCTTTCACAGGGACAGGCCCTCCAGGTGCCTGCCGCTGTAAATTGCGACCCCAAAAAATGCATTTTTATCCTGTTTGAGGAACAGAAGTGCAAGCGACACAGCAGCGGTTCATACCTTAAAAGAAATGCATGACCGGGAAAGACCATATCATGCAGTGGCAGCCCCACATCCCGTGTGCGTAGGTTTGCCTACAATTTCTGCACATTTAAAAGTGAATCTTGCTTGGAAATGAGGGATGCGCTTTTAAATTGACAGAAACGCCACTTTATTTGATCAAGGAGGTGAAAAATCCATCTGAATGGGCGCGCATATAAAATGTGCCCATTCATGTGTCCCTTGTGGATTGGGCTGCACCTTTTTGGGGCGCAAGTGATGAGATTAGCGCATTTCATTTCTTGTGTAAAAAAAAAAAAAAAAAAAAAAAAAAAAAGTTGAGAACCTGGCACCCCGAGTATTTTTTTTTAAAACAGTAATTTTTGCAGATTACTTAAACATTTTTTTTAATGCTGTTTTTGCACACAACGGCTGTTTTTGCGGCATTTTTCAGGATTGCAAAATAGCTATAAGCTGGCAGGTCTGTTTAAGGAGTATCTATATCCAGAGTGTGTATATGTCCGGGTGTATAGGGCGTGGGACAGGTAAGGGCCCTAGAGGCTGCAGTTGAAGGGGTTTGCTTTGATCTGTGCTCGGAGGAATGAGGATCTGGCCCCAGCACCTTGCACACTGCTCTGCCACTGTGACTGAGGTGGGAAGTGGTATCCTACATATGACATAACACCATTGAAGGCAACAACGTGGTGTCTGCGTAGCAGTGATAACATCCCCCACCTGTGTGCAAAAGTCATTAAGGTGCCGCAGGTGTCCATCTGATGTGGATGGTATCCCCCTCTAGATGATTAGCACAAGTGAGTGCTTTAGGGCAAGCACTGGTGTTTGGGCACTAGATACTAGTGCTTGAAGAGAGCCCTAAGGGCAGTGACTGGCCACAGGAGCTAGAGCTGGGGGTGCCAGGGATTTCACGGGTAGAGCCGAGCCTGGGGGGTGTCAGGCCGGACTCTAGGAGCCCACCACGGGCCGAGCCCATGAAATCCCTGGTTCCCTAAGAAAAAGGGAAAAAATTAACGTGGCCCCGGTCGAGCCACCATCAGATCGGGGAGGGTTTTTTTTTTTTTTCTTCATGTATGGGCATTTCCTTCCATTTTGCCCACCGGAGCAGACAAAATGGAAAGAAATGGGCAACTATGAAATAAAAAGGCAATTTCTTTACATTTTGCCATCACGGCGCGGGCAAACTGGAAAGAAATTGTCAAATATGAAAATAATAAATGCGACTCTGGTGGCCTCGCGGCACTCGAATGGCCATCCGGGTCGTTTTAATTCTAAATTTTCAGTGCATGTTGTGACAATATTCTGTTTGATTTTACTCTTTATGTGGTCTTATTATCTGTATATATATATATATATATATATATATATATATATATATATATATATATAATTGTTTTTTTTTTTTATATACCAACTTTAAGTTTTGGAGCATTATAGACATGTATACATCAGTGAACAATTAAGACAGATATGTATTGCTTCATACACGTCGGTTCCTCTTTACCCCTTTATGGGATTTCAGTACTGTTAGGTGCCAATGCTCATATATAATAACCATGTAAAAATAAATGTCAAACTCCACCCTACCCCCCGCCTCTTTTAAACTTAAAGCTGAAGAAGTGTTCTCTTCTGTCTTAAAACCTCAGCCAGGAGGATCATTTCCATCTGGGTCTTGGATTCATCAGATGATAGGTATTGCACGGAGTAGTCTGGGCTTAAAGTACATCTGCTCTTTGTCATCTGTAAGTTCGTGTAGTGGTAGCCAAATGTTCAGGCTATTGCTGTCACCTTTTCCATGGCCATTACCCCCCACAGCCATACCCACCACATAGCCACTTTTGGCCCATCTTTGTTCTTCCACGCTTGCGCAATTGTGATTCTGGCAGCGCTCAGCATATGTGTAATTAGAGTGGCTGTCGGCCCCGAGTTTGCATAGCATCCCTCTACTGCTTCCCCCAAGAGCACTACTAACGGATCGGAAGGGAGCTCCACGCCAGTTATTTCTTTAATGTGACTTAGAATCTCTTTCTAGTAGGTTTTTGCTAGTGGACAGGACCACCACATGTCAACAAGGTTCCCAGGTTGTCCGCAGTTCCTCCAGCAAGTAGCCGGGTATTCTGGGTTAATGGCGTGCATGCGTGTAGGCGTCATATATCACCGAAGACAAAGTTTGTATGCTGCTTCCTTAATCAAGGTACATTTAGAACTCTTGGTGGCCATATGCCAGATGCAGCCCCATGTGTCCCCATCGATTGGTCTCCCCAAATCGGCCTCCCACTTCGGCATACAAGTAAGATTCTCCTCAGGATCCCATTCCCCAACCAGGCGGTATAGTCTAGCTATTCCCTTGTCCAGTTGACCTTCTTGAATCGTTAGTTCCACTCCTGTGGGGTTTCTGTTTGCCCCCTCTCTCACCCTCGTGTTTGAGACCCAATGTCTGAGTTGAGCATAATGGTAGCGTTCATGCTCCGGTATGTTAAACTTAGTTTTATATACCTCAAACGACAGAGGTGTCCCATCTACGTAAAGATCTCTTAGGGCCATGTTGTTTTCCATGCCCCCCCAGTTTGTCCAAAAGTTAGCATGTGTTCCAGGGGAAAATTCTGGATTGTAAGCTAATTGGTGTGAAAGGTTCCCCCCACCCCCATTTGATCTTCTTGTTTCTCAAGATCTTGTCCCAGTACCACAAAGTAGTTCTAGTGGATTCCAATATCTGGCCCTCTTTCTCCCTATGTCGTGTAGCCAGGAAGCAAAGATTCCCCAGTGGTATTTTGGTCGCCAAACTTTCAAGAGTGACCCATTCATTTGGGGTATCCCCAGCTGTACATTGCAGCATAGGGGCTACCTGTGCTGCCCATAGGTACCTACGAAAATCCGGGACTCCCAAACCCCCCCCGGCCTCCCGGACCTGTGGTCTGAATAGTACTCTTTTGGGAACTCTGTTTTTTCCCTTTCCAGATAAAATGCATCACTTCTTTCTGCAATGTTTGGATAGCTGGGCTTAGGATTCTTATTGGAAGGGCGCCGACTACATATAGGAGTTTAGGGAGCAGGGTCATTTTGACCGCTGTAATGCATGCCAACCAAGACAACTCCTGCAGTTGCCAACATTTTAGTTCATTTGCTAGGGATTCCAGGAGGTCCAGGATGTTAGCTCTGTATAACCGATCATATATGGGGGTAATTGTATCCCGAGGTATTTTACTGCCTTTATAATAATTATGTTCCCACTTCAGAGGGTATTGATTCTCCCAAATCGGAATTTGCTCCGGTTTTTCTGTAATGTTGAGAGCTTTGGATTTGGGATAATTAATGTGGAATCCCGAGACCCTAGCGAAATCTCCCAATAATTGTATCACTGCTGGTAGAGAGTTTGCAGTATTTTTAAGGAATAGGAGAATGTCATCCGCATAGAGCGCTACTTTCGGCGGTCCTGCAGTGCCTCCTTCAACCCCTTGAATTCCTGGATGATTACGGACCCTGCATGCGAAGGGCGCCATGGCCAAGATCAGGGGTGACAGTGGGCACCCCTGTCTTGTGCCTCTCTGAATGGGGATACTCCCTGTGAGCCTTCCATTAACCATTAGTCTAGTGGATGGACTTGCAAAGTTGGCCGTTATCATGCGTGTGAATATTGGACCGCACCCGAATCTTTCAAGGGTTAAGCGTAAGAAGCCCCAGTGTAAACTATCAAACGCTCTGGAGGCATCTAGGGCTGCTACCGAGAATTCCTGGCGCATCCTTCGTCCCCAGTTTATCGTATCCATAGCTCTACGAATGTTGTCGTATGTGTGCCGCCCCTTCACAAAACCCACTTGATCAGAGTGCATTATTTCAGGAAGTATCAATGCTAGTCTCCCGGCCAGTACCATAGAGTAAAGCTTTGCATCTCCATTTAGTAAAGAGATCAGCCGACAGCTTGCACAATCTAGTGGGTCCCTATCTGGCTTCAACAATAATATTGTGGTTGCTGGGCTCATATCCCCAGATGTACGTCCCTTATCTCTAATGAAGTTAAATAGACAGGTTAGGGGGCCTGTTAGGATGGTTCTAAAGGCTTTATAGTATGCATTACTTAGCCCATCTGGGCCCGGAGTTTTGTGTCATTTTAATGCTCCTATAGCCACCCCTACTTCCGCTTCTGTTATTGGGCTCTCTAGTCGTTGGCTATGTAGTTCATTAGTTTGTGGTAGATGTATTTGATTAAAAAACGCAATCTGCTCCTCCCTATGTGGTCTTCCTTTTTTTAGATTATTGGTATAGTATGAGATCAGCACCTCCTCTAGCTCTTTCTCTCCCCTCTTTACTTCCCCTTTGTCATTACAAAGTGGGGTTATTCGATTCCGGAGTTTCTGGTGTCTTAATTTAGCAGCAAGAAATCGATTAGCTTTGCCCCCGTGTATGTAGTAAAATAGTTTTGTTTGTACTAGAAGCTGTGCTGCATCATCTGCTAGGTGAGTTTCTAGGATCGCTCTGGCCTTTTTAAGTTCCTGCCAAGCTTTCTGTGAACCTTTGTCTTTATATACTACTTCTGCTTTTTGTATATTGGCTTCCATATTACATCTCACCCTCACCCTACTTTTGATATAATTTGATGTTTGCGCAATAAATTCACCCCGTACCACCACTTTACTAGCGTCCCAAATAGTTGACCAATCTATCCCCGGCGTCCTATTTTCCCAGAAGTAGTTCTGTAGGATTTGTTCAATGCTCATCCGGACCACTTGGTCTTTCAGCATTACCTCATTAAATCGCCAGGGCCTGCGGGATTGTTGTTGTGGGCAGGTTAGTTCTATTTTTAGAAGTACCGGAACATGGTCTGAGAGGCAGCGTACCCCAATTTCTAAACCTGTGTCTTGTGGGACGACTGTTTCGGAGATGAGTATCATATCGATACGGGAATACCCCCTGTGTACTGCTGAATAGTGAGTGTATGTTTTCTTTTGTGGGTTAAAGAAGCGCCAGGACTCTAGAAGATGCAGTCAATTTTGCCAGAGCTTGTCTAAATGTGTGGTCGTTGGAGGTGGCTGGGAGTGTTTTATCCATTGTTGCATCCATCACTCTGTTAAAATCGCCTGCAAGGAGGATTTTCCGTATTCCCCATTACGCAATTTTGGGTAACAAATTCAGTAGAAAGTGGTCCTGTTTTGAGTTAGGGGCGTAAAGTGAAATCAAGGTCACAAGTTGGCCCACCAGTTTCCCTCCCAGCATCGGGTAACGACCTTCCGGATCCTTTTTTACAAATAGTTTCTCGAAGTTGATGTTTTTCCCTATTAGAATGCCCACTCCCCGTATTTTGGTCCCGCTAGATGCCAGATATTGTATAGGGAAGGCTCTGTTTCAGCCTCAGCTCATCCTCTGGGAGTAAATGTGTCTCTTGGAGCCATACCACCGATGCATGCATATCAGACAGCCTGGTCAACATGGATTTCCGCTTAACTGGGGAATTGAGCCCCTGCACATTCAGTGAGGCAAATGTTAACTCGGCCATTATTATATTTCAGCCATAGCATCCTTTCATTATGATCCAATTTAGACATATTGTAGATGTTGCATATATGTTGCATACTTCTTCACCAAAAGATAGAAAAGTGGAATTCCCTCCCCCCCAACTTTCAAACTAACATATTTAAACCACTTTACCAACATAGTGTTCTAACATCCTTGCTGCTCATACTGTCATACTAAGTGTAGGCAATTCCAGGTATGAGACCCTTTCTTAATATTGACTTTCCTGTTTTAAACCTTAAGGGGATAGACACCATTCCTCAGGGATCTGGCGATTGTTCAGGTGGGCTCCAGAAATGTAGGCTTTGTTGTGTCCTCGCAGAAGGGAGCGGCCCAGTTTCTTTTGGCTTGCCCCAGATCCGCCATTTGTCTCCCCGTTCTGAGACGGGGATTCTTTGGTGTCGTTGAGATTGCCCCCTTCATCCTCTTGCATGAGATCCGTCACATCTTCCTCCTTGGAGACCGAGTAGCGCGTGCCTTTCCATTCAAACCAGAGACATGTTGGGTGCCCCCATCGGTATCGCACGTCCTTGGCGCTCAACCAATCTGTGACCACCCTCAGTCTTTTCCTCCTGGCAAGCGTTGCTTGGGATAGGTCTTGAAACAGCTGAATTGGGGTTGAGCGGAACCCGATGGGCTCCTTTTTCTGGGCTGCCAGCATAATGTCCTCTTTCAGTGGATACAGATGTATCTGGGTTAACACATCGGGGGTCAAGTTCCTGGTGAGTTGGTAAATTGAGTAGACCCTATGTGTCCGGTCGAGCACTATTTCCTTGTTCTCTTCTGTATTCAGGATGTGGCGGAACAACTCAATCACATATTGTTGTAGGTCTGAGTCTGGTATTGCTTTTGGAATTCCGTGAATACGTATATTGTTTAGTCTGGACCTATTTTCCGCCTCTTCCTGCTTGTTCTGTACCCGTTTCATACGTTGTTCCAGCTCCAACACTCTACTTGCCAAGATATCATGGTCGTGGCTCTGTTCAGTTATCACCGTTTCAACTTCGGCAATTCTTTTTTCCACCGCCAAGACTCCCTTATTGAGGTCTGTGATGGATTTAGCTAGATTAGTTGCACTTTCTTTTATGCCTTTTTTGAATTCTAACAGCATTTCCAGCAAGTCTGATTTTCGAATAGGCGGATCTTCAGAGGACGTTGCCCCTTCTGGAGGGGGGTTGTGCATTTGGACCACTGCTTGCACTTGATTGTGTTTCTGGGCGTCTGCTGTCTGTAGCATGGCTTTAATATCACCAGAGCCTTGACTTTTAGCTTTTGATGTTTGTTTGGACATCTTTGGTTATGCGTGCTATTCTGATTGCGGCACTAGATTAGGTCTGGAGAGATGAGATTATTATTGTTTGTTTCCTGTGGTCCTCGGGTGGGTGTTCGGCCTCTCGCCTCTTTGGAAGCACTTATGAGCCAAGTATATATCTATGTTCACGCAACGTTCACGCCATGGGTTAGGTTTTTAGCTGGTTTCCTACAGGCTCAAGCGGTTATTGTTGACTTCACATGCCCCCAACGTATCCCAGATCTCCTCCGGCCAAAGGGGCCGTATTGCAGCCTGATGTCCTCCCTTGCTTTTGTGCAGGCTAGTGCCCAGCTTTTGATATGATTTAACTGGGCACACTCAGAGAGATCCTCCCACAGGCCATTTCATGAGTGTTTCTTTGTTTTGTTCGGGAATGCCCGAAGTGTGCATGGACGGTTTATGAACCCCCACACTGTTTCAAGGGCCGGGCCTCACACACTGCAGCCTTTATTTCTCCCTCCACCAGCCGGCTCACCTCCTCTTTCATTGTATTTGGTGTCTCCAGTGTTGCACCTTCTCCAGCATGGGGTCTGGCATGGATTCACATGCTCAAGAATATATTCCCCGTCAGGCTGGGAATCCTCGGTAAAGAAAAAATCAGTTTAGTTTCTGATCTGTCTTTCAAAGTAATATCCAATCACTGATCTCTGCGTCATACTGACCACAGCCAATGACTGCCCTCTACCTAAGCCCCGCCTCTGGCAGCCATCTTTAGATTTTTACCGCACGTTCAAGTGTTGGGAGTCTTCGTGCTTGGCTCTCGAGCTTTTACTGCGTGTTTCACGCTTTTTCAGGTGATTTTTCCAATTTTTTCGGTTAATCGAGTCTCAAGCTCCACCGTTTCTACTCCCTTTAACGGCTACCCGTTGCGGGATTTTCCTACGCCCCTCAAGGGTGAAGATATTGTCGAATCAACTTCTTGGAGGATTCCAGAAGATTCGCGGCCTACTTCGAGATGGCTCAGGATGCGAGTTTGTCGCCCGGACCCAAGCTGTTTCGCAGCTGCCCTGTATATGTGCTGCAGAATGTGTTTAAGGAAGACGAACATTCGCGATGCCTCTACTGTCTTCATGGGGACAAGACTCATGTAGAGAAGGACTGCCAGTTCTGCAAGAACTTGTTGGAGCGGACCATGAGGGACCGTCGATCCCGTCTCGCAAGCTGGTTGGAGAAGGGCTCGACGGGTGAGAAGAAGAAGAAAGGGTCCGAGCGGGCTTCTAAGTCCTGTGCAGGCGCCCCGGCGACGGGGGCCCAACACCAGGCCAAGCGCCGCAAGTCCGCTGGCTCCGGGAGCGCCGAAAGGTCGGGCTCTTCAGTCGCCAGGCAGGGCACACCTTCCCCGGCACCGTCAACGACGAGCCAACGCTCCGGTTCGGGGAAGAGAAAGTCCGAGACCCCGGGTAAGCTTCGGGAGAAGTCCCGTCCGATCTCGGAAGAGGGGGAGCGAGGCGTCACCCCTCCCCCGAAGGAGAAGGCCCGGGACACACCTAAGGTGGTAAAGGCCCCTACCCAGCAGGCGAAGGCCTCTATCGAGGCTATCGCGGCGACTCTGGCCAAGCCGGCAGAGACACCGCCAGCGTAGACTGCCTCTGGGACTAGTTTCCCTGCCGCCAAGGAGGGAATCCTCTTTTCAGCCCATCGTCGTGGCCGCCATGATGGAAGAAGCGAGGGGGGGCACGGTACCCTCCTCGAGCTCGGAGTCAGCCTCGGAGGAGGAACTGACCGAGGCCGTGACGAACCTCGAAGTCCAATTCGAGAAGGTTCGATCCCGTCAGGAAGATCCTCGGGAGATAACCGAGGAAGACGACGATGGTGAGGAAAAGCGGCCTTCCCTTCCGGCGCGGCCGGATCCTAGGCCTCAGGATGGCTCGGCGGCCATTTTGTCTGCCATCCAGTCCTTATGCTCTGAGATAAGGACGAGATTTCCACGGCCCAGGCCGGAGGACCCGCAACCTGGCCCGTCGGGAAGTCCTCAGAACAAACGACGGAGCACCCAACCCTCTCCTCCGCTCGCCCCTGTGAGGCCTACAGTTCCCTTCTCATCCTCTCACGAGTCGGGAGATGACAGTGCGTTGGGCTCGATGACTGGTTCTGAGGGCGACGACGACGGAACGGGTCTCCCGTCTCCCGTCGCACGGGCCTCGCCGCCCGACGAGATTGGCTCATTCCACGCCATGATCGCCAGGGCGTCCGAATTGTTCCAGCTCTGCCCGGAGGAGCAGAAAAAGGAAGGTTTCCTCTATCAGCGCCGGGAGGCCAAGAGGAAGACGGTCATCGCGGTGCCCCTAATCGATGACATCTGGGAGGAGGGCCTGTCGGTTCTCAAGAACCCCTCCACGGCACCAGCCAAACGGGACCGGTACGAGAAGAAGTACCGGGTCCCCGAAACCGCTCCCCTGTGCCTCAGGGCCCAGCCAACGCCAGACTTGGTCGTCTCGGCGGCGGCTAAGAAGAAAGCGGCGGGGTCAGGAGCCTCGACGTCGAATTCCCCGCCGGACGGCGAGGGAAAGAAGTTGGACGCCATGGGGCGGCGGGTCATTTCGTCAGCGGCGACGACGATCAAAGCGGCCAACGCCCTGGCGATTGTGGCCCGTTACGACAGGGAGCTCTGGTTTAAGCTGGCCCCCATATTGGACTTCCTGTCGGACGACAAGAGGTCCGAGGCCCTGGAAATACTGCAAGAGGGCGAGGTGGCGTCGGACCACGCCATAACGGTGGCAACCGATATTGCCGATACCGGGTTCCGCCAGCTGGGCAACGGTGTTTGCCTACGACGACGGGGTTGGCTTCGGGCGACCGACTTCCGTCAGGATGTCCAGACCAGGGTGTTGGACATGCCGTTCGACGGCAGCAACTTGTTCGGGAAGGCGGTGGACGAATCCCTCCAAGCCATAAAAACGGACACGGAGACGGCCCGCGCCCTAGGAGCCCTTCAGCAACGACGGCCCTTTCGGAGCTCCGGAGGCAGACAGGGTGCCTCTAAGGGATCCAGCGGTGGCTCGTCCTACCGCCATGCGGCACGCTCCTCGTCTCAGGAGGCCTACAGGGGTCGCGGCAAGCAGGGAGCGCCTCGCCGCCGTCGGCAAGGTGGCCAGGGCGGCAAGGCCACCACCTCCAAGCAGGACTGAACCGGCCGTGGTCTCGGGCCCCCACCGAAGCACCCCGGTGGGAGGCCGGCTGGCGAATTTCTTCGGCGTGTGGAAGTCCATCTCCACCGACCGCTGGGTGCTGGATACCCTGGCAAGAGGACACTCTATCGAATTCCTGAAGAAGTGCCCTCACGTTCCACCTGTGGCCAGGAAGGAAAATCATGTCCCGCAACTGCTGTTGGAAGTAAGGGCGATGCTCAGGAAAGGCGCCATCGAGCTTGTCCCGAAGAGGCTCCGGGGTGTACTCAAGGTACTTCCTCGTCAGGAAGAAGACGGGCGGCTGGCGCCCCATCCTGGACCTTCGTCGTTTGAACAAATACATCAGATCACAAAAGTTCAGGATGGTCACCCTCCAGCAAGTACTGGGACAGCTGGAGGAAGGTGACTTTCTATCGTCGTTGGACCTGGAGGATGCTTACTTCCACGTTCCCATCCTCAAAAGTCACCGAAAGTTCCTCAGGTTCGTCGTCCAGGGACGCCACTACCAAGTCAGAGCACTGCCGTTCGGATTGAAGTCAGCCCCCAGGGTCTTTACCAAGTGCCTAGCACCAGTGGCGGCGCGGCTGCGCCTGCAGGGGATTCACGTCTACCCCTACCTGGACGACTGGCTCATCCGCTCAAGGACGAGGGAACTCGCTGTCGAACACACTGCGAAGACCGTCCAGCTACACACAGACCTGGGTTTCGCCATAAACTACCCAAAGTCCCACCTGGTGCTGTCGCAGGTGGCCCTGTTTCTGGGAGCGAAGCTCGATACAGTGAGGCGCCTGGCGGCCCCGTCGGGAGAACGGACGAAGACCATTCTAGGTGAGGTGCAGCGCCTGCTAGCCACGGACGTGGCCAGGGTGAGGTCCATCAAGTCCCTCCTGGGGATGATGTCCTCTTGCATCTACCTGGTGCGCCTCTGCAGACTACGGATGCGCCCTCTTCAAGATTTTCTCGACGCCCGTTGGATGCAGGCGACGGGCACCTTCGAAGACAGGGTCCCCCTCAACGAGGTGTTCCGGCGGGCGATCCAGTGGTGGGGCGTTCGAGCGCACCTCATGGCGGGCACGGACTTTCAGACGCCGGCGTACCAGGAGACGGTGACGACGGACGCCTCCCTGGAAGGTTGGGGCACCCACCCCGGAGATCTCCACGCAAGAGGCCTCTGGCTCCCGGAGGAGAGGCTCCTGCACATCAACATCCTGGAACTCTGAGCCGTGTTCTGGGCTCTCAAATCGTTCCTCCCGTCGCTCAAGGGCAAGGTGGTGCGGATCTTCACGGACAACACCACGACAATGTTTTACATACGGAAGCAGGAAGGCACCAGATCCCCAGCCCTATCCAAGGAGGCACAGAATCTGTGGCACTGGGCGGTCGCCCAGGGGATGTTCCTGGTTCCCTTCCACCTGGCAGGAGAAAGCAACACCATCGCTGACTCGCTCAGCAGGGAGCTGCGCACGTGTCACGAGTGGGAACTGCGCCAGGATCAGGTGGATCAACTCTTCCGACGATGGGGCAAACCCCAAATCGACCTGTTCGCAACAGCGACGAACTCGAAGTGCAAGAGGTTCGCCAGCAGGTTTCCCCAGCCGAGAAGCATGGGCGATGCGTTCTCGTTCCCCTGGGACGGCCTATACCTGTATCCGTTCCCTCCGTTGCCGTTGCTGCTTCGACTCATCAGCCAGCTCAAGAGGTCCCAGTGCAGGATGGTCCTCGTCGCACCGGCGTGGCCGAGGCAGATCTGGTTCCCGGACCTTCTGGACTTGTCAACGTCCCCTCCCATCAAGCTGTCGGCGGACGCAGACCTTCTCTCCAGAGAAGGAGGCACCATCTTCCACCACGACCCGGCGTCGCTGAACCTGCAGGCTTGGCTCCTGCAGCGCTAGAGTTTGGAGGCTACGATATACCGGGCGAATGCAGAGAGGTTCTTGCAAAGGCCAGGGCGTCCTCGACTCTCAAATGCTACGCTCATAAGTGGAAGAGGTTCTCTATCTGGTGCCGAGCACAGAAGATCAACCCCCTTCGGATTACGGCCCCTCAAGTGCTGCCGTACCTGCTTTCGCTGGCAAAGGCTGGGCTAGCCCATGCCTCCATTAAGATTCATCTGGCGTCGATCTCCAGACATACCAGAACCACAGGACGGACGTTCCTGTGGTCCCATCGACTGGTAAAAGAGTTTATGAAAGGACTGTTCTGGTCGTTCCCACCGGTGAAGGCCCCGGCCCCGGCGTGGGAACTTAACATGGTGCTGACCAGGCTCATGGGGCCCCCATTCGAGCCGTTGCACTCCGCACCGATGAAGTTTGTGTCGTGGAAGACTGCATTCCTTGTGGCCATTACCTCCGCGCGACGAGTGGGAGAGATCCAGGCCCTATCCTGCAAAGCACCGTACTTGACTTTCCATGCCTCGAGGGTGGTGCTTGGGACGCACCCCTCCTTTATGCCCAAGGTGCCGTCGGACTTCCATCTTAACGAGCCCTTGGTGTTACCTGTTTTCTTCCCGTCTCCTTCGTCGCCGGCCGAGAGGACTTTGCACTCGCTGGATGTGGCTAGAGCGCTGAAGTTATACGTGGACCGCACAAAGAGTTTCCGGAGGACATCACAGCTGTTCGTGAACTTTGGACCTGTGAATCAAGGGAAGGCTCTTTCGAAGTCTTCTATTTCCAGATGGCTCTCCGGCTGCATCATGCACTGCCACCGGTTGGCTAACCGACCGCTGCCAGGCCGTCCGAGAGCCCATTCGTCCAGAGCGATCGCTGCTACTATGGCGTTCTTATCTGGTGTGCCCCTGCTGGACATCTGCAGGGCTGCTACGTGGAGGTCGACGCACACCTTCACGAGATTCTACTGCGTCGATCGGGATTCCAGAGAGGAGTCCAGGGTCGGCCAAGCAGTGCTGCGCAACCTGTTCGCCTAAGGTGAGCCTGGTGAGGAGGTAAGAGATGCTTAATGTTGAGTTTTTTGTATTGCTTAATGTTGAGCCTTTTGCCACCTCCCGTGGTTGTGCATGTGTGTACTGCAATTTATTCTTATATTCATGAGCATGTGAATCCATGCCAGACCCCAGGCTGGAGAAGGAACAAGTTACTTACCTGTAACTGTTGTTCTCCAGCATGGGTCTGGCATGGATTCACATGCGAACCCTCCCACCTACCCCTCTGCGGCTCTTCACTTGGTCATACTGCCTCTTCACGTGCTACCAAATCTGAAGATGGCTGCCAGAGGCGGGTCTTAGGTAGAGGGCAGTCATTGGCTGTGATCAGTATGACGCAGAGATCAGTGATTGGTTACTACTACGAAAGACAGATCAGAAACGAAACTGATACTGATTTTTTCTTTACCGAGGATTCCCAGCCTGACGACGGGGAATATATTCTTGAGCATGTGAATCCATGCCAGACCCATGCTGGAGAACAGTTACAGGTAAGTAACTTGTTCCTTGTGCTTCTTCCCCCTTATCGAGGTTGCTTTAAAACATGTATAGCGTTATTTAGCAGTGCACCACTAGGTCAGCCCAAGCGTGGTTGCGGTTAAGGGAGCTTGCCCAGTGGCCTTTTGCGAAGATCCCTCTCCCTGACCGCATAGGTTGTCTCCAGGAGCCCGGAGGGGAGTGGGGGGGGGCGCCGCTGCCTTCCAGCATAGACGGCCATCGTCACGATTAGCTTCCCCCCAGCCAGCCCGCTCACCTCTGTTGACGGCGGCCTCCATGGGGCATGCAGGGTCCTCCGCCCTGGGATTCCCTTTATCGCGGGGTCCCGCGGATGCGGCGGATCCAGCCGATCTGTATTTCAGGCCTTGGGGTATGCCGCCTCCTCTTACCGCGGCTCAGATCTGTGGCCTCCAACATGTGTCTGGAGAGAGAGGGAGATTCAACGGACCCCCACTTTCGTATCCGTCTCTGACCACCAGGACCTCAATATGGACTGGAACGCAGCCATAGGCACACAGGATCTTGTGGAGTTCCGTATCGGTCACTTGTAATTGTATACCTTCAACCGGTCTCTGTGGGAGTCGCCGCCGCCGCCCCCCAACCCCCTTCCGGCGCAGGCATCTGCAATTTCGTCCCCCGCCAGCCCACTCACCTCCGGTTAGCGTTGGATCGCCAGTGTGCGGGATTTCCTTCCTGCTGGGGGCTGGGGGGATCCAACGATCACAGCAGCACCTGCCTAGCCGCGCCTCCGGTCCAGGGGTCTGCCGCCTCCTCCACCGCGGCTCAGGTCTACAGTCCCTGGTATGCGTTAGGAGGGTGAGGGAGGACTGATAGTTCCTTCCCCTCTCGTCCGCATCGAACCGCCGGGCCTTCCAACAGAGCCAAGGAGTGATTACAGGTAAGCTGGGTGCTCTGGGTCCCATGTTCAAGGAACTCCGCAGCCTTCGTCATCATACGGAGTCCGCGGCAACTGCCATCTTAGGTGCGCGCCATTACTGAGTCCCACCTGGACTTGCTTGTTGTCTCAAAAATGCTGTCTGGGACCGTCCGACCTCCAGTCCCTCAGGTGCCCCTGGGGTTCAGCGCCCTATATATTGATTTGCCTTGTTAAATAACACATTATTTAAGTGGTAGGGGTTCCAGGGCCAATAGAAGTCACGGAGCCATCCGCTCAGGTCCTCGGCTGGCCACCCCCCTGCGTTTATATTTTTTTCATATATAGGCATTTCTTTGCATTTTGCCTGTGCCTAATATAAAGAAAAAAATGCCCATTTTTTTTTTTCTTTGAACTCGGCAGCAATTGTGAGGCCTGTGGCGGGACTGTGGCATCTGGGGGTGCCGGCCCTTTGCAGACTTGCCCACCTCTAATATGAGCGTTACTTTGTTGTGAGAATTGCACGACGGACCAAAGCAAAGCTTCAAAAACTGTCCATATGTATGAGGTTTCTTGAGCTTGTTAACACCTGGGAGAGCACTACTTACTTTTTTCTCCTTAACCTCTGTCCAGGACACCTAGTCTATGGCTCTCATGCATTCAACTCCAGGAGTGCATTAAAAAAAACACACTACCTTATCTTTATGCGTCCAAATGAAACGCTGCGAATTGTCAGTTGAGAGGAAGGCAATCTGGGGGAATTTTTGGGGAATCAGGTTTTGCTCCCCCATGACTTGAGGGGGAACTATGTTCATAGGTTGTCTATGCAGATGATGTGCTATTGATGGACAGGACGCCGATGGGTCTCCAGAGATTCCTAATGCATTTTGAGGCATATGCGATTTTGAATAGTCTTGCAGTACATCCATCTAAATCTACCATTATGTGTTTTAATGGCAAGAAGCAAAAGGAAAAACGATTTATTTGGAAAATGGGAGGAACTAAATTACCTGTTTTTTTCTACTGCAAAGTACTTGGGAATACATTTAGTGAGGCCATCAGACTTCAGAGTTAGGAGGCAAGCTGTGTGAGAAAAGGGTACACAGTTGGTAGCCCAAATGGCTTTTATGAAGAAAATATTGCCGGTTTACCCGCCTTCCGTTAATCGTATTCTATAAAAGTAAGGATAGCAGCAGCATTGTATGGCCTTGAAAAATAGGGTTAGATGATGAAAAACTAGAATTGCATAAGGTTGAGGAGGGCTTGATTTGGAGGAGAGTACTAGGCTAACCTTCATGTGTTTCTGTTTGATTTTGCGTTTTGAATTGGGTCTATCGTCAATGAAGAGTGTAGTACATGTGAACAAGTTATTGCTTTACCGGAAGCTGTTGATTAGTGCCTCGAATTCATGGTATGCATTCATTGGTAAAAACTGTCCTACATCCGGTGTGGGCCCATGGTCCCATTCAGATATGATTGTGAATGCATAATGGCATTATATGAAATCAACTTGGACGATTTAATGGGGAATGTTGACAAATTGAAAGAGAAAATGTTGGAAACCGAGTGGATGCATACTTGTGAAGAAAGAAAGAAGTACTCTTTATACACCGAAATACACTTGGAGGCTAAGAAAATGGGACACCTGTTGAAATACCTAAAACAATGTCCAGACAGCCGATTCAGAGATCTCTTTACGAGAATGAGGTTCAACTTGCTCCCCACAAGGGAAATGCTGTTCAACAGAAGTCTATGGCTAGCCCCGGCGGAAGGTGTGCTAGTGATGACATGCCCTGCACTTAAGAAGGCGAGGGGAAAATACATTTGCTCAGTTCGTACATAATTTAGCATCTTTAATGACGATACCTTTTGGCAACATGTTTTAGAAGGTGGCCTGGCGTCACTTTTGATTAGAGTGATTAAATTCCTTAAAATAGGATTAACTCCTTGACTCTATGAAATGTCCTGCATTGCTGGGATGGTCTGGTTTATTTTTATTATGTCTGTTTCTTTATTTCGTTTTTATGTTTTTATAGTTAAAATTATGTAGTAGATGAACTGTATAGGAATCTAATTGATGATTCAATCAAGTGTAAGAGTGAAGTGAGTTTATTTTGTTTTTCTCTATTTTATCTCTTCTTAGTGTGTGTCATCTCATTTTTTGTTTCTCTATTTAACGTATGCACGTTTTAATCATCTTTTTTGTATTGTGTAAGGTTTAAATAAACCAAGTAAAAATACAAAAAAAGCAATCTGAAAAGCTGGGCATGCCTTTATTTGAATGAGTTTTTGGTAACTGGAATTCTGTTCCTTGTGGCAGGATTGCGATGTTTTAACTGTACGAAGTTACAGCTTCGTAGCGTCATTTCGTTATTGCATACGAGTGTTGGTATCAGAACTAGGCTGTAATAAGGAAAGTAATTTGTTGTTTTTATGCTGATATTGTTGACTTCCATACATTGTATAATCTTTTGTATATGCTATCTAGAATGTGCTAAAATCTGTCAAATTATATAATGTTGCACATACTTTGACACTGCAGGGTTATATCTCGCCGTTCTGAATGCCACTTTTGGGATGTCCATGTTCTCTGGAATTTGGCTGGGATTAAGGCTAGAGTTAGATGTTGTGGTAGGTAAAGAAGGAAGAGAGAAAATGGAGAATAAAATGCTATGTTGAAGTAGTGCTTCTTTGATGGCAATATCACGAGGTGGCGATACCGTGTGTAAATATAGCAGTTAAGAAATCCCCTAAAACGGATTCTTCTGGCTGCAAGGGATATTCGCATTCTCCCTGTTATCTGGGAATTTACTCCTGGCACCGGCATGTATGCAGGTCTTTCATGAACGTTTACGGGAATGTGAAATAATATATTGTTACTGGGGCCATAACCTTTCTGCAGGCTCACTGCAGCTGGGACATGCTACCGGAAATCTGAGCGTCCTGGACGTAGTGCTGATATCCAAAACTCAGGAATTTGAAAAATGCGCGCTCTTGACACAACCTTGTTGATTTACACTCGCTCCCCATGAAATTCATTCCCTCTGTTTCAAATTCCGCAGCAAGCCATTGTGACCTTAATTATTAGTGCATTTCAACAATTACTTACTCTTCTGTCACACTGTCTTTGTCTTATGTTAAAGAAAGTGGTAACTAAGAGGCTGAATTTTTTCTGAACGCCTGCCTAAGTGCAGCTGGAAAACGGGCATAGTGCCTGTGTTTTTGAGTTAAAATAGTGTGATGAATTGACTACTGCTCTGCAGAAGCACAGGGATCAGTACTGGCTACTCCTGCTCAACCCTACGCTAATACTAAACCAGCAGTGATCCCAATCATAAAGGTGAGGCACATCCCGACCGTTATACCTCTGTGAAGTTTGAGAATTGTGTAACCCCTGGCCTAAATGGGGCCAGCCTATCATGTGGTTACGAACTCTAGTGGTGGCTCAAGGTTTATCCTGGCAACTAGTCATTGGCAAGTGATAATTGACTTTTGGCAGGTAAAACATTGCTTGCTGCGTGCATGTGAATAACTGAGGAGGTGGGTAATATTTTTTTACTAGGCCTAGCTACTATCGTGCAAAGTGATATTATACCCCCTCCCGCCCTTCGAAGGGACACGGAACCAGAAGTAAATAAAAACCACACCTAAGCTTTGTTTAAAACCTGTTCATTCTGAATGTGATTTGTATTTGTTATTTTGTACTGTCTTACTGTATGTACTTTGCAGCAGGAAAGTACCACTGTTTGGGAGAGCTCATGGAATGCTGAGTTTAGTTACAATTGGGAATGGCCACCACCGGATGACCAGAGTAGAGGATTGTCCTTAAGGGAAGGAAGGACCACAAAATCAAGATGGCTAGCTGTGAGAAAGGAGGATCAGCTAAGGAATAGCCAATGCCTTGAGCTACTGGGCACGACTGACCAGCAACATGCCAAGCCATGTATTCCACGAGCGACCCAGCAAGAAGTGAAAGCATTGGTGTCCTTCAGTGGTACACTAGGTAGGGGAGCGCAGTGCAATAGAGGACATGATCAGCCTGTCGTGGAGTGGGCTGAGGAGATCTGTAAACCGCCTCCTCCCCGGCTGCAGAGTCCCCAGGCTGCATCCATTGTGTGGCCTGGGAGAAAGATTGGTCTGGCATGTAAATCAAAGCTCATGGCTGCCATGCTGTCGGTGCAGTTTGGGTAGATTTTGACCACTCTCCTGCTCTGAAGCCAGACTGGCTGGGAGCAGCGTGCAAAGGTGAGCTGTGCAACCCACCCAGGTAAGACCGTGACTGGGTGTGGTGGCTGTGTGCTGGAGAAACATCTGGGCAAGCAGCCAGCATGGACTGCTTGACCGTGTGCTTCCACACTGAGGAGTGTGGGGGACTTCTGGGTACCACGCAGCAGAGAAGATGCAGGGTATGTGTGCAGATGAGCATCATGTGACAGTTTCCCTTGGAGGCTGACCGGGACGAGCACGTTGGATGTCTGCTCCAGTCATGCACACAGTGTTGATATGAGATGGGCTTGCCCCTTTCGATTGTAGGCCTCCTTGAGTTCCATTACGCCACCACAGGGGAAACTCAAAATGTGGCTGGTCATGAGGTATGAACGGGTAGTTGCTGCGACTTTTTACCTTAACAAGTCCCTTTTTGTGACTTCTGAGGGTGAGGATGCAGCTAGCAAGGCTCCCCGATTAAGGGTTGTATTGGGGTTAAGTCTGTTGAGAATGCTTTCAGGTGTTTGTTCTTAAGCAAATATAGAGATCTGGGATTTCAAAAATCCACTTTGAGTGTCTTGTCTTTTTGTTAAACAAAAGATCGTAAAAATAACTTGTGTGGCTCATGTGGGTGCCAATGTCCCGTCCAGTTGCCTATTTGTCGGAGTTTGCCTAATCTGCTTTCCTCTACAGCTGGTCTGGGGGTGACGTTAGCATATTATGGTCCCTTCCCGGCCTGTTGGCAAATGCCAGCGAGCAGTCAGGCGGGCTTTGAGCTAGGACAGAAGCAAAGCAAATCCTGCTAGTTATGTACTACCAAATTAGATGAATCTCCAACTAAGGTTCTACAAAAATGCGGTCTTTATCTAAAAATACCACTAATCATTAAAATACTGACCCACCCTTGTAAGGGAAAACGCAGAGAATGCAGACTTTGGAATAAGGGGGCACTCTGGGTTGGAAGACTGGGTAGCCAGGCAAGCAGTTTCTGCAACAAATGTTCCAGTTAAAGGTATTCTCTTAAAAAGGTAACAAACGGTCTTAAATATCCATAGGGCTCTTTGCAGCAGGCCAGTGGGTAGAACAAATATATGTACCTTATTCTTGATTTGCAGGCTTTCATGCATCAAATCCTGGGTGCATTGACTGTGCTGATCCAGAATCTAGGAGCAGCGTCGACTAACAATGCTGTTTGGCAGCAACAACGGCTTGCAGGTTGGCGACTCTGCATAATGGCAAGCAATGTCATGTCGATTGCACTGCAAGACTATGCAGGTGTGTGACGAGGAGACAGACCTTCGACGTCCAGCGAATCTTGGACATGTGTGAAGTGGTTGAGTGTCGAAGTAAAACATTACTGTACTTCTCCTGCAGCAGCTTGGATGCTGTGGAAGGTGCCAAACCAGTGTGCAAGTGGTTCGGTTATGCAAGGGAGAGCAAGGACCAATTCTTTGGTTGCTGGGAGACCATGCCTAGGGTCTCCAAGGGCAAGGTGGATCCTTTTTTTCTGCACTTTTTTAGCTAGCAATGTTACTAGAGAGCATATGTAGGTTCTATCACCGCCAGTGAGAAGATTCATGGGTATTAGTGGTTTTTGCTTGCAGTAGGTTTTATCCAGCCAGCAGATCGCCCCAAAATCTTCTATGGGATGCTGGGGGAAAATCCTCAGATTGGTCTCACCCCCTTCCATTGGCAATCCTATTCAGCTTATTGGTTCCTTCTTGCCTTCTGGAAGGGGTCCAGTTAAGGCTGCTATATCAGAGTTTTCATCCTGGTTTTGTCATGCCCACAGTGCTCTACCTGCAGTGGGGAGGGGGGCATAGGAGGTTTGGTAGCCCAGGGAGAATCCAAGATTGAGAGACCCTTCTTTGGACTGGTGCTTCTCTCCTGGCTGCTCGAACTCTGCCAAAAGTCTGTTAATTCGCAAACTGGTGTGAACTGGCCATTTTACTGGCAAGGCATGCCTTTGAAACTTTCACATCTAACACCTTGTGGAGATTATCTGTCCTCTGTAGAATTTGCCAAACCTTCCCAGATCAAAGGGGAGTTTCCAGAGCTTGTCCCCAATGCTTATTTTTGGTGAAATCCAGTTTCTAGTTGCTTATACCCATAAGGTCCTGCTAGTGAATGAGTCACTAGCAGCTAACCTGACATTGCCGCTAGTAACGTTTGCCCAGTATGTAATTTTGTTATTTGGCATTCTGTAGCACATACTGCCACTGGTATGGCCTTGAAACGCTGTGAGGATGAACGCCCAGAAGTAGTGAGAGGAGAGGTAAAGTGTGTGTGTGTCTGTGTGTGTCTGTGTGTGTCTGTGTGTGTCAGAGTCAGTCAAATGTATGTAGGGAATTGCTAGGTCCCCAACAGCCGCCCATATTATCTGGTGTGGGACTGGTGCTGTGAGGACTCATGTTAACAAAGTTTTATTTAAATTAAAAGGAAAAATGCCTAACTTCCCCTATAGCTGTGCGAGTTTCCCTGCCTAGCAAAACAAAAGCGAATGGTGCCCGTCAGGATATCCTTCCCTGCCTTTGTATCAAGTTTATGATCTTCACTCTCCTTTTAATGAAGACAGCTGCCTCTTGTTGCAAACCTTTGAATCCCTCCAGGATTACTTGGAAATAAACACTTTCACCTTCAAGGCGGTCGGACTCTCTCCAGCTCCTGAACTCCTCAGATAGGTTGTCTTTCACCAAGGTTATTTCACATAGGCCAGCTGTCCACCCTGGCTTATCAGACGTGTATTGCTTCCTTGGCTTTTCCAAGTGTTCATGTCCCTTTTCTTTTCCCCTTATATAGGGTATTCGTGCACCCTGGATTCTCGGGCTGCCGTAACTTTGATAGCTCTCACTGATGTAATTCAAGTTGGTGGGAACCAGAGGCCTGAGGATTGATCCCTCAAGGACCTAACAGAATAACTGAGGACTCCGACAAGGGCAAGTTAGCAGGGTTTATTACAAAAACCTACAGGGATCATAAAAGACAATCACAGTTCTCCAGTACATCTCAATTTTCCATGGTGCATTTCCCAGTTTTCATGCCACATGTTGTAATCATCTGAGCCCCCCCCCCCCCAAACCTATCCCCATTTCTAATATGGTGCTAAGAGTAGTAACGCATAGCTAACCCCTATAGAGATTATTTTACTGGCTCTCGCACGTCAGGTGGCTGACCTGCCCCGTCCCCAAGAAACTATCTATTTCATTGTTGCAGGGTTGTAGACTTACCATTGGCACTTGTTCTCTGCCATACAACCCTGGATTTCTGTCTCTTGATTGGCTAGATCTGGTCAGGCCTAGTACCCAGTTTGGTACTCAGCCCTCTCTGCACCTCTTCAAGGTGATGTGAAATAACTGAATTGTATCTGGTAGTAGATCACCTTTGCCAATGAGAGTGCGCTCCCTGTAGCAAGATTTGTTTCACTTGCCGCCTGGGTTGCTGAGAACAGCTCGTCTTGCCATCACTAGTGAAGTCCCATTGTCTAGTTTGGCTGCATCACGTGGTTGTGGACCACAAAATTGAGTGCTTTGGGTCCGTATTGTATTTTATTGTAACAATATTTGTAAAGCGCAGCAAGGACCTGATGGCATCTAGGCGCTAGTAGGAGTAGGGAGTAGAAGGAAAAGCAACCCACTCTAAAACAGCAGTGTTTTAAGTTGTTTACGGAAGCTGAATAAGACATGGTTGCTCCTAATGTGATGCTTAAGAGCATTCCATAATGACGGGGCCAGCACAGAAAACGATCAGCCGCCGGTCTGGGCACGCCTGAAGCGGGGGGGGGGGACACAGCAGAAATTGGTTAGAGGAACCAAGTGATCTAGTAGGTTGGTAGAGGGAAACCTTAGTTTGAAGAAATTGGGCACCCACAGAGTGAATAGCACAGTGAACCGTGCATAAGATCTTAACGCTCACCCGGGCTTTGACTGGCAGCCAGTGAAGGTGTTGGAGAAGATCAAGTGAGTGAGAGTCTAGGGGCGTTAAGAGCCAGTCTGGCAGCTGCCTTTTGAAGAATCTGAAGCCTCTGAATTAGCATCTCTGGTTGTCCGAGATAGATGCCATTACAATAGTCTATTGCCCCCATAATGGAGGCAGTCACAATTTTTGCCATAGCCTCATCAGGAAGAAAGCTGAGTACCTTCTGTAAGATCTTCAGTTTGGCAAACCCAGCCTGGCAAACTGTTGTGATTTGGGACTGTCTGGAGCCAGAAGCCATGAACTTAATGCCAAGGCTTTTGACTAGAACCGAGGGAGTCGGGCACGGCCCCAGGCAGGCTGGCCAGTAGTCACAATTCCAACAGGAATTGGGGGACTTCTTGCCAATCACCAATACCTCCGTCTTCTCTCCATTCAGTTTTAACCAATTTTCAGTCATCCACTTTCCTCCCGCTGAGACAGTCTCTCAGATGCTGGGGGGGACTTTCTTGAGGGGCGTTAATACGAAAAAGAATCTGGATGTCATCAGCGTATATGGAAAAAGTGCACACCTAAACTAAAAATAAGCTTGGTCAGTGCAACCATATGAGTAGTGGAGAGAGTGCCGACCCCTGAGGGACTCCACAGCCAAACACCATGGGAGGAGAAGTGAAAGGGGGAGGAGACACCACCTGAGTACGGACCAACAGAAAAGAACACCACCACTTCAGGGGGACACCCGAGGCATCCGCATCAGAAAGACGGTGCAAGAGTCTTTGGTGGTCAATGGTGTCGAAGGCCGAGGAGAGATCTAGTAGAATGAGTGCACTAGTCTCTCAGTGGTTTTGTAGCCCTGCTATATGTAACGCTCACCTGATTCTCGCAGAGGCGCCGGTCTTGACTGGGCGACTACCGTATCTTCAAAGGTGATGTGTAGCACCTGGTTGGCTCTTTGGGCTGGACCTCTGTGCACTGTATGCCTGACGTGTAGAGTAAGATGTCTGCAGATAGAAAATATGGGATTAATGAACTGGGGTTATTGGGGTGTCCCTATCTCTTTCCTCTTCTCCTCTCCTGTAGACCCCCAAAGGTTAACGCTCTCACCTTAGGTAAGTGAATGCCGAGCTCTCCATCTGCCTCGGGGCAGGGTGCTGTAACCAGTTTCTTCACTGGATAGGTAGCGCAGGCCTCTTGACTTCAGAGGACTGCTGTCCGTCGTTTACTGCACGAACGGTAAGTTTCGAGTCATTCAAATGTCTTTAAAGTCTTTAGTAATGATGTCTCTTGTTTTGCAGGGTTCCGGCGATGGCGGATGACGGGCTGAAGTGAGTTGAAGATGGAGCCCGTGTGATGAATAGAAGCGCCTGGAAGCACGTAAGTAAGCGCTTGTTGCCTGCTTCACTATGCGCTCTAACTGTCTTTTTATTTTGCAGGTACGTGTTCGGAGCGGCTGCAGGGTGCCGGAATACCCACTGGATTAGATGTGGAAAGGAGTAATGGCACGTGAGTATTAAAGTTCCCCAATGTCTTTAAACGCACCTTGTTTTGTCTTTCAGATGCCGGAATGCAGTGTGAAGACCTCCGGAGCGCACGAAGAGTAGGTAAGCCTTTGCCTTTCAGATGCCGGAATGCTAACCTGTTCTTTCTTGTCTTTATAGGTGTTGCTGAAGACTGGATTCAGGATGGTAAGCCTTTTTCCTTAGGCCCTGGACCGGATGCAGAAGACACGATGAGCGTTCTGCTGCAGAGGTTGCAGAATAACGCAAAGCAAGATTCATCCACCGGGTGTGGTTTAAATAGCCTCCTGTAGTGCTTAGGTGTCTCCTTCCACAGCCACGCCTAAGTAAGAAAAGAGTTCCTGGTAAGAAAAGAGTTCCTGCCTTCCAGAAGAGTTCCAGTGTTCTGAATCTAGGGAGTGGCTCCAGCCCCACCCAACAGGAAAAGTAGTTCCAAACAGAAGAGGATCAGAGGCTCAACTAGCAGGCAAGTAAGCAGCATGGTCTGCTGAAGGTAAGTCCACCCAAGCATTATGAGCCCGGCGCTTCCAGCGCTGGGACTGGGCATATTTATGAGCCTGGTGCCACTGGCGCCAGGACTGGGTCCAAAAGGTCCCAATTGGGACTGGTTGGCACTCGGAACCTGGGTTATGGATCTGCTTCCAAGGGAGTTGGGAAAACCCTGACCTTTTGGAAGCAGAGATCATGACACTATATCGTCAAGAAGAGCGATCATTATAGACTCTGTACTCATCCCTGGGCGAAAGCTTGCCTGGAGGCAGTGAAGAATATTATTGGTCTCGAGATAATCCGAGAGCTGGGGAGTGATAATGGATTCCAACAATTTTGCCATTGCAGGGAGTAGAGTGATAGGGCGATCATTTATCGACGACACAACTGCATTTATTTGTTTTTCTACAGCTGATCCCTTGTTTGAAGTTTGGAATGTGACTGTTTCTCTGACCTTGGTTGTGAGCTTGGTCCTTGCTTCATGCAGCCTGAGCCAGCTTCTCTTGTCTGGTGTTCTGTGGCTTGAGGCCTTCTGTAATTTTCCTTAGACCTATAATGTGATTTCTACATGCTCATACTGTGCTATGTTAGCTATAAGTTAGTCATACATGGTCTTACCACACTGCATATATACTCCTGTAGTCCCATAGAGTTAATTGCCATAAGCATCTGCAAGCCTGCTCAGGATCTCTTGTTGCCTTGCGTTTCAGCGTTGCTGCATTTGGCTTATGAGAAAAATAATAAAAGCTTTGACGGTATGTATATGTATCTGTCCTCTACCTACAGAACTGTGAAAGCGTGTTCTTCGTGTATGCAGGTGTGGATTTGTTTAATACTGTGCAGGGCTTCGAGTGTGCTTCATGTCCAACGCTGCTACGTCGTGGTGTCACTAGTGATGCCAGCACAGTGGCTTCTTGGTACTTAATCGATGCAGTATATTATAGTGTTCAGGTCCATGATCTCTGTGGGGTTCCCTGGATCTGGAAGGGTATGCAGTAGATATGATTGGAATGGCTGTCTGAGGGAAAACCTCTCTACATACGTGTCAGTCAGTGGTGCACTTGGTGTTCGTCGGAAATCGGAGTGACTTCAAGCTTTCTTGATTCTTCGGCCTGTCATGCTCATGGGGGTGCGGAGGGGCATTCCTGGGACCCTCTCTTCATTCACAATGTACATATCTCTCTCAATCCCCCTTGAACAGGGTATTTGTGTGTTCGGGATTCTCAGGTTCCCGTAATATGAATCACTTTTGTAGCCGTTACTCACAATGTTTGTATTTCACGCAATCCCCTTTGCATAGGATATTTGCATATTCCTGTTTCTCAAGCTTCCGTGCCCAGCATAGCTTTTCATAGCCGTCACTCACAACTCACATACATTGAAGCGATATCTCGTAAGCTCTTTGGCTTTCTCCCCTTCAACTTGGCTCTGTAACTATGGTCCGACGGGTGTAGTGCCTCAGGGACTCTGGCTTCCTCGTGCATTCTGGTCTCTGCATCCGGTCTCTGCCTCCTCGCCCACCACTGCTCCCTAGTGGTCGTGCCACCAGATCAGACACAGGAATTCCTGTCTCAGCTCCCTCTCTGACCTTGGTCCCTCGCTCGTGGAGAAAGTCAACTCTTTGGCGTTCATCTTGCTGCCACTGGCTCTGTGTACCAGTGTGGCTCTGCCCCTCCAGGATGTCAACAATGCGGAGGCTCACCTCTGCATAGTGTTTCTCTTCTCCGTAGGAGTTCCCATTCTTCTATTGGCCACATGAATAAACGGAACAGTGTCCTTCGCTGATCATGGCGTTCAGGCTCTGTTCAGCATTGCCTGCAGCCAATACACGTAAAGAAGGATCATTGTTAAATGTAGTTGTTGCAGAGAATATTGGTCTTTTCCACATCTGTATGTGGGAGTCCTTGTCCCCAAGAGGGGAGTCGCTCCCAGCGAGGTTCTACTTGCCCAGACCCCTAGGGAGGGTATTGCTTAGCAGGCTCACCTCCCTAGCCTCACAGGGGGTGGCTCCTCTCTGCATAGAAGGGACACACATTTCAGATTCGTCACAGAATATATGCAGTCTTAATTCTGAAGTTGAGATACAAATTGGTTTTCTTCCTAGTGCCCAGGTTTCATTCATGGCATGTCAGTGTGACTGGCTGTACATGTAACTCAAATGTATATCTTTGTGTGGGACAGCATTAACATCTTGTGTATTGCTCTAGTCTTCTCTGGGCTGGACTAATGCAACAGCCTCTTCCTCAACCTTCCTTTATCCTCCCTTCACACCCTTCAACTAATCCAAAATAGGACTGCCAGACGTATCCTTGACCTCAAGCCCATGGACTGCATTTCCAGCCCTAAAATCTCTGCACTGGCTCCCGGTTGCTGCTAGGATCAAGTACAATGCCCACTGCTTCATCCATAAGGCCTTCTGGGGCCTGGGACCATGTTACCTCCAGCTCTCTCACTCCCTAAATACCTCCCTGCTTAGAGACCTTTGGTCTTCTAGCTCCAATTCCCTGCATATCAGATGCTTCTCTTAGTTGAGAGTGAAGGGGCTAGAGCTCTCTAATCCACAGGAGCCTCCCTCTGGAATTGTCTTCCTGCCCCTCTCAGGCTAAGTTTGGAAGCTCCTCAAGTCCCTCCTTTGTTACTCCCTTGTCTCCCCCATAGGCCCCTTGTTTGTCTTGTGGCGCCTTGAAACAGCATTTGTTGTATAGGCGCCTTACAAATATCCAATAAACTACTGGGATTTATGCCACACACCATTGTCATTTGCATGGTCTTCAGGTGCTCTTGGTGAATCTGAAATGGGCAGGTGTGCTAAGTTAGGAGTGGCAGATGGTAAATGTGAGATAGCTTTGCTGCTGGGTGAATGCATAAAGTTTCAAACTACTCAGGTGTGTTTCTAGGTGATACGTCAAGGGCATAAAGGCATTTGTGCCCACACACCGGAGCCTCATGTACTTGTGGTTCTATGTTACATTGGCTGGGGTGGTGGATTGTAAGTTAGCATTAGAAGTGCAAAGTTCTGATGTTTACCTCTAGGGAGGGATTTAAAATGTATGTGGCATAGTTGGTCTGGGTATGAGTGTTTGTGTTTGGGCAAACATACTTCTAATGGATTGTGTCCTCCAACGTATTCCACATCTTGGACATTTAATGTCCAAGATGTGGAATACGTCGGAGGAACATCCAGTCGAAAGAACGTTACCAGTTGGTAAGTAACTTGTTCTTCTATGTCATGTCCTCTCTCCTCTATACTTGCGGGACATTTTGCCCTTCGAGACTGAACCGTAGCACTTGTAGCACCAAAAAATGCTTTAAAAAAATGTTACATGAGGGCTGCCACATGCGCGGCCTTTGCTCTGCCTTACTGTGCCCCGCCCAAGCCTCACCCTTCAGTAGTTTTCTCTCTGCTGTCTGGATTGGTCATAGGGTCGCACATGCAAGAGTTTTTTCTGCCTTTTTGCCTTGTCATGGCATTTATTATTATTTTTTTGCTTCCCACATTTGGCATTTTCCCTCCACGTATGCTGGAGCATAAAAGGTTTGTCTCGTGTGTCTTACAGGCGTTACTGCACGTTGGTGGATCCCCATAACCTCTGCTTAGAGTGCCTATGTCTGGACCATTGGTTGAGCTTGTGTTTTTTATTGTGACTGTCCGTACATGCACTTGAGAGAAGACTGCAGATGTGGGAAGAGGTTTTTCAACGCATTTCTCCTGAGGGACTTAAAGAGAGAAGGGCTGTTGTCCAGGAAGTACTCTTCTTTTCAGGGCACCCTGGTCAGGTGACTTCTTTTGGGGTCTTATAATGCAGGTAGGGGTCGAGTAGACCTTAGTCTTACTCTGAATCATCTCAAGGTACCCCACAAGTGGATTGAGCTGAATATTGGAGGTTCCTGTGAGTTTCCCCATTCAGAGGCAACATTTACCAGGGGCAACCCTGAGGTTCCTCTTAGAGGGGCTAAAAAATCTACCAGAGAAGCAGAGCATCCCCCTACCCATGGCTAAAATTACCGAAGTGATCTCAGAGGATTCCCCCAAAGGGGCTAAAAAGAATTACTGGCCACACCAAGGATCGTGCAAGGGTTAAAAGTTTGGGGTTTAACCCAATAACAGACGAATCGCATTGTCTAGGATCCCCTTGAGAAGCATAACAATGTTTCCCCTGAAAAGGATTCCACACAAGTTCCAAATCCTCAGGTTTCAGTCAAGTCTAGAACCCGCTGGCTAAATTGGCAGATTCCTCAGCTAAAACAGTGATGCACTTCACAACATCGTCTCTCAAAAGGGTAGTCCCTTAGGACTTCAGTGACTGCCATTTCCACCAAGCCTTCAGCATCCAGACTTGGGTAAGTACGAAGTGCATCCTTGTGAAATGACTCATTTGTGCCTAGGGTGGAATGGTCAACACATACCAGGATGTTGTTGCTGTCTACAATCTCTTTCTCCCATGTCACTCCATTTACACTGTGGATCTGTTTAGGAGGCCCATCGTGACAACCAGTATCCATTGATTCATGGAGACAACCCCCCTTTTCCAGGCCGGTCACACCATTCCTCAGCCACAACTCGTCCGAGGAGTCCTTTTTTGCCAAACTTTCCACTTCCCTCTCTTTCCATCTACAGCTCTGTGGAATCCACCTCCACCATTTGACTCAATGAGGCGGCATCGTTCAGGCAGCAACATCCGCACTGCTAGGTAAGCCCAGCAGGGCCATCCGTTCATTTCAATGCAATTTCAGTGGTGCTTAAGAGTCGGAGTGTATTTTGGGGCACTGTAAGCTATTTAATATTGTGTGCAAACAGTAACATGCTTTAGTGTGCATTCTACTTCTGCTGCTACAGAGTGTGCACATTGCCGCATGGGCTTTACCATCAGTGGGCGCTCAGTTTGTCCATCATGGCTGCTGCCTTCGCTCTTCCTCTAGGCACCGGAGAGCCTCACTTTCTTGGAGCACTGCAGCTGCACGCATTGGCCCACCTCTTCATCATAGGGCTAATAGGAGTGCAATCAGGCATTTGTTCTTATCACCCATCCTCCTTATCTCAGTCGGGAAGGAAAACGTTTAAAAAAAAAAGTGTCACTGGCCACCAGTCCTGGTCCTCCCATCAGACACCTACGTCAGAGCAACTTCCAGACAGATTGTCACTGATATCCTCTTTTCTGCCCCCTCTCCAGATGTCTGGACCCCTCTTCTTTTCTCTACTCTTTCTCCTTTCCTATCCTCACCCATTAACGATGGCACTAGATGGGAAGTTCTCTTGGCGGGCTTCTCATGATCCAGGTGTATCATTAATGTCTATCGCAATGGCACTATCATGGCCCAGGGTCCTCAAACCAACCTCCTCCCCTTTGACTGGCTCCTGCCATCCCTCATCAACTTCCTTCCTGCGCCTGCTACTCCTTCCTCCTCTGTCCCTCTTCCACCGCTCATTCGACTGGTGTACCATGCCTCTGTACCCCTCCTCCGAAAACATTCATAGGCAGAGACCTGCCTAATCTGGCCATGCTTAATGCTCTCTGCTTTCAAACACTCTGCTGCCATTTGCCTCCCCCTTGAAGACATTGACCTCCATACTCTTACTGAGATGTTGTTCTATGCCGGCTTGGTCATTGCTCGCAAGATTTGAAAGGAGTGACACACTGGCTACGAGGAGCTGGGGTAAGTCGTGCAGAGCCCAGAGCGGTCAGACGTGCTATGGTCGGTAGCAAGAAATGCAGTAGGGATGGATTATGCACAGCGCCCCGAAGAGATGTGAGCGAGAGTGGTGGCATGACCACAGGAGGTTCGTGGTGGATCAGAGGTCCAATTAACTACACTGAGACCATTTGCACACAGTGAACTCGGGGTAAGTGGAACTCCGAGATTAGAGACTGCCATACAGAAAGAAATAAGGAAATAGAAACTGGAAGGACACAAGTCGCCAGGAAGAGAGGATAGGAAACCCGTCATGTTCCCGGTGACGTTAACCCTCAACACGGAAGGTAAAGGGGATAACGGGAGACCCAGGGAAGGGAGTGTAGATCATTACTGGACTACTCGTACTCATCACAGTCGAGGGTAAAGACAAATAATGAGTGGATAAAAATCAGTATTTGACTGCTCATACTCCTCAGACACAAGAGTAAAGACATAATATGAGTGCATGAGAATCATTAACTGTTCATCCTTGTCATTCTAGAGAGAGAGAAACTTGACAGACTGAGAGTCCTTATTATAATACTCCTACTTGACAGACAGGAGGGAGAAAATATAAGAACAGTAAAAACGAAACCTGCAAGACCAATGTATTGGAAATTATCCAAATAATTGTAAAGCACATCAAGGAGGGCCCAAGGGACAGAGAAAAGTCAGCCCTAAAAGAGAAATGTAATAGGGATACAAACTGTGTCAATATCTTATGAAGCTGAGGGTGAAAGGTTCAAGGAACATGAACTTTTAGAAATATAAGCAATATCCCAGATAGGAAAACTAAACTGTTGGAAAAACAACCCAGGGAAAGGGAAGGATCAAGCGTTATAAGGAAACTCAGACGTAGTAACCCAAATTCAAGAATGCAGTAAACTAACTGTATGAACTGGTAAAAGTGAATAGACTATCTAAATATCATCTATTGAAGAGTGTTAGAGAGACCAATCAAACTACAGGAGAAGGGAGACCCTCTCCTATCTTGAGGTTGGTAAGAGTAGTGCTAGGGTCAGATAGGTTAGAGTTGTACAGTGGACGGTTCTTCATTTCAGACATTCACTGATGACTGACAAGCACCTTAGTTCATTTTGTTAGGTATGGAACCCTTGTAGAATAGGAAAGATATACCTTATCTATATTTTGTAATAGAATCATGAGTATAATGTCAAATCAGTCCCTCTGCCCTACCACACTGTCTAGTCTGGCATTTGGGTGTGGCCAGTATATCCTTTTCTTACTGTGTCGTGGTATATTTTCTCGGCATAGATAATGAAGTAAGCATCATGTGGTGTTAGGCCACAGTAAGAAATTGCTAGACTAGCCACCTGATATTTTGCACTAGGCATCTCTGATGAAGCAATCCTAAGTGTAATTACCTGGCCATGCTGGCATTTGGGTGCAGCCAGTCCAAACATGCCGTACTGTGGCATGGTATATTTTTAATTGCATTGTGATACATCTTTGGATGTCATCCCTTCTACCCCAGGGGGGGCCTTCCCATGAGGCCAGGGAGGTGAGACTGCTACCCGATAGTCCTTCTGGGGTGGTACTCAGCGGGAGGATATTTATTTTATTGGACATTTGTATGGAGTCTATACACACATGTGTATCCAGGTGCCACAAGACAGAAAAAAGGGGAGGGGGAGACAGAGGGAAAAACAGTAGTAACCGTCATACTAGGCCTTGTGACATTCTGACCATGCAAGTGCAGTGGCAAAAGTGCAATGAGATGGTGAAGGTCCGGGTGAAAGGGCTGGGATGAGGGTAGGGTGGAGGGTGGAGGTGCAGGAGGCAGGGGCCAGGTTGAGCAAGTACTGAGGTTAGCCACGGAGGCTAAGTGCCAGGGCAAAGGGAAAACTAGTGTGATGTCACCAGGTTTAAAGAGGAACTGATGCCATCCAGGTCAAGGGTCATGTGACATCACTTCCTGCAATGTTGTGTGGGATGTTACTTCTGCTACCCCTGGCATTTTGGTGAATCGGCGTCCCTGTATGGCAGGCCTAAAGACACTGGGCCTCATTACAAGACTGGCGGTAACCGTGCTTGTAAAACCGGCAGGTTGCCGCCAGACTTGCACATTTTTCCGGTGCCTGACTTCCCTGAAACACAGGGGCTTACAGCCCTGGCACTCTGAAGTCAGGCGCCGGAAATTGTGAATTCCCATTTGAGTCCGATAGGACTCAATTCGAATAGGGAGCACGGAAGCATCAGCACAGTTAATAATGGTGCTGGTGCTTCCGTGCAATTCTGCGGGCGGGTGCCGTTTTGTCCGCCAGGTCTGACCCTAGCGGGCGGGACGGCACCTGCCCGCAGACTCGTAGTGTGCCAGTCCGTTAACAACAGCATGAACCTGCTTTCAATCAAGTTGAGGGATTGTTCTTTTTTGTTGTTGGAGGGAAATACATGGCTGTGGTCGAGTACCATGTAGTTGGGTCTCTAAGATTATGGAGAAAGTGGGGATAGGGAAAGGGCGTACATTAGTAATTTAGTATCTCTGGTGTTGCTAATAAGCCTCTTGTTTGCATTTTGTCCATTTCCCTTCTGATTGCCACTGTGTTGGAGAGAATTAGAAAAGAGGTCAGTTGTAACTGAGGCCTTCATTGTGGTAGACAATGCGCGTTGATTACCCTTGTTGATTGATGTCTGCCCAGGAGTGCCCCCCACCTATGCTCCCCTTCCCCTGGCTCTGCTTTCAGACCAATCAATGTTATGTCTTTGGTTGATGAGCTGATAATGCCCAAGCCAGCAGTCCTGTGAGCCTTCCATCCTGAAATCCCAGAACCAATCCTTTTCTGCTATTTGAAAGTTATGTCTCCTTGTTTCCATGATCCCCTTAGGGTCCTTGATTGATGGCTTCATGTTTGGCCTCTTTCTCCACACTGCGAGTGCGGGTAGCAGCCATTCAAGCGTTCTTGGGTTCTTGGGGTTTCTTCGCTTTCTCTTCCCAACATCTCTAATGCTTAACCTGTCTTTGTTGCATGTCCCCTCCATATATAAACTTAATAAACATAACATTTATCTGTGTCCCTATCTCCAATGCTTCCTGTTGCTCTTTTTTTCTTGGGATGGTGGTGCTGGTTGGGCTACGAATCGCTCAAGCGAAGTTGAAGTAACAATTAATGTGTTTGTGTAAAGTTTGTAACTAGGCAGAGCGCTGAATGTATGGTGAAACAAACACTCTTAAGGCTAGAATTAATCTACATGTGGTATGTCTGGTTCCATGTCTTCACATCGATTGTATTTGCTGCGCGGGTCTCTCCTAGCAGTAAAAGCATCAATGCGCTCATCGCTGCCTGGTCCCTCAGCCGTCCTTCTTGAAAGGGGAATCCACCATTGACCCACCACCCCCTCGCTAATACCCATGAAAGGGGGAGTCAGTCTGCCTTTCACCCCAATGAATACCTCACCCCACCTCCTCATTTACTTACTCAAATCAACTGCTGATGTATCGCTTCCTCTTCCCCTATTCGGACGTGGTACATGCCTGGCCCGGCCCCCTCGTTCACCGGTGCACACTCTTCTCCCACTTAAACATTGACAATAGAACTGGGTGCTGAGCTATGAAAGCGGAAAAGGAGTTCTGAAAACCGCTTATTTCAGAAAGGGCTAAAATGATAGGAGACCATGGTGGTTTTTATGCACCATTCATTCGCCATTCTTTTTATTTTTAGCCACTGCTCTTTTGCTAATTTTTCATTGAACTTTCTTGTTAGATGGAGTGCAGCATCTTGAGCAGTATTTGTGCTTTATAGTTGGAAAAATGTTTACTATTTTATCTTCAATAGCTACCTCCCCAGGAGTGTCTTCAGAATTGGAGCAAGCACGGCCTCAGACGAGTGGTGAGGAGGAACTCCAGCTGCAGCTTGCATTAGCAATGAGCCGGGAAGCTGCGGAGCAGGTCAGTTCCTGAAGTAACAGTGATTTGTTATATCCATTATCTTTGCTAGTATAGGCATATGTTTTGTAGATGAACAACGAAGGGTCATGTACAGTACACACATTTATTTAGAGGATTTTTAGAATGCTATTTTTCTGCCACTTCAAAGCGCTTTTAGAGGGAGGGCACTCACAAAATGAAGGCAAGGCGATGGAAGAGGTTGTATGGGTTACAGGAATGTTAGTGAGGATGGCATTTACCAGGTGATGCTGGTCGTTCTACTTCCTAGGGTGGGCTACTCTCCTGTTGTGTGACTCAAAGTCTTGGGTTGGAGCGAAGACTGTGTCCAACACCTGTTTAAGTCTGGAAGTACTGGGACTGTGATTCCATGTTTGACCAGTGTAAAAGCAACATCACCAATTTGGTCAGCACAGATAATTGAGAATATTAGATTTTAATGAGCGTAGTCCCAGACATTTGGATGTGAATAGGTGAAGTCTAGAAATTTGGGGTGAGGCCATAGAGTGATAGGAAGGTGTGGTCCTCAGACCTCTCTGGAATTTCAGAAGGGCAGCCTCCAATTGAAGGTGTATATGTACATTGTCATGTTCAGGTCTACAACAATCTCATGGATGTGTGGTAAGTTCAGATGAGCAGAGCTCAGTTAGCTCGTTTAGTTGAATATTTCTGGAGCGATATGCCATAGGATGGCCCGGAAGGTTTTTGTCATATTACTTTTGCTCATGCAACACAACACAGCACTGCCATTTGCTCATGCATCTAGCATGGCATCTAGCCATCTTGCTCATGCATCTGCAGGGCATCTAGCCGAAGACTGTGAAGGCACCATTTGGGAACCTGTCTGATTTCTTTCAGTTTGCGTTTCGTGCAGGACATGAGACCATTCTATTTTGATAATGGCAAACTTCCATTTAATTCTTTTTTTTATGGATGGTCTATATAATCTTGGGTAAATGGTAATCACCTGTACCCATTTCAGTTGAAAACATGCATACTTTTCCTAAATGTGTTGCTTGCTTATTAATGATAGTCATTCTCCTAAAAGCAGTTTTCCGGTTCACTACAGTCTGGGTCACCTGACTCTAACACTTAAAGCTTGTGTCTTTGCTTGTGCCAGTGCCAGTATCATTTATTTCAAAATGAATTCCTTTAAGCCTCTCGAGTAGAGATGTTTCTCCCTTCCTTACCCTATACTCCCATCCACCCAACACAGCAAAGTAATATAGCACATCTTCCTCTGCATAGGTATTTTTAGGGAAATAAAGTTTTGCTGAAATATTTCACTGACCTCTAATAGAAGTTTACTTTTTTGCTCTCGTTTCCCAGAGTAACATTGTGTCCCAATGTTCATTTTTAAAGTGCCTCCAACCATGATCTGCCTGATGTTATTTAGGCACTTAAGTTTCCGATGTTACATCTTAAACGCATGCCTTATACATTACATTTGTCTTCAGAGATGTGGGAGTTGTAATCAAAACATCTGGGTGGATTTGTCTATAAATGGTTAAAAAAGGTATTATTGCAGTGGCATTTTGATAACACAATTAAACCACACGTTCTTAATCCATTGGGCTCGGTGAAGTGAAACATAGCATGAAGGCACACTAGTCGACATTAGTTCTTTACGAGATATTGGTAATTGCTTTTCTCAGTGGCCTATCAAAAGGCATTGGCAATACGTTATTCAGTAAAGTGTGGTTATTCTATGCGGTAAAAGGTAGAACAGAAAGGTAATGTTAGACATTGCGATAGGATGTTTCAACATGTGAAAAAAGAGCTTTCATTAATCCTTAAAGGCATCACACTTAATACTTTTTGGTTACACGTCAACGAGATAAAACAATGATTACCCACACATTGAATCAACTAGTACAGCAATGTTAACTGCTCAGCTCCCCCTAACAGTGTGCTATACCTATAGGGAGTTGAGCTCAATACAAAACAAATAATGCAGGGGCCAATACACATTTGTTCTGGAACACATTAAAAGTATATCTTTTTCAGACATTTCCCTGTATTCACCAGTGACATTGTTACTCGTGTGTTCAAATGCAGTGATCTTTTGAAATGTAGGCCATAAGATAGTTGCTTACATCAAAATGTTGTACCAAAGGTAATTCATTTATCTTGCCCTTTGGCACAGGCTACCTACTAACCCTATATGCTAGAGTGAACATGTGATTCTGAAAGCCCCAGCTACAACCTAATTAGTGCATAGCTTAGTTCGTGTGTCTAATTAGTCAACTTTCTTAATAACCATTCATCAAAATACTTGTATGTTTTAGATGTAGGCAAATTCCTAGATCATGCTGCTTTTGCCTTTCCCAGATCAGGTTTGTTGCGTATAAAGTGATTAGCCTGCACTGGTGATTTTATCTTATTAGATCGAACTGGAGTTGGTTTGCAGAGACTTAACTACTTTTACGAATTATTCAAGTGCACATTTCTTTTAAACATCAACACATGTAAAAGGAAAATTCTGTCAATAGCAAATAGCAAGAAATGCGTAAACATGAAATGGACAGTGAATTAAGGTTCTATGAGAAAACATGAAGCATTTGGTATACTTGGGATATCCTTACATAATGAACTAGCTGAGGTAAATGACAGATTTCCTCATAGCTTAAATTAAGTTTATAAAAATAGATATTGTAAATGTATGCAAAAATGTGCAACTTAATTGGAAAAGTGATACCAAAGCTTGTATATGGCGATGAACTTAATCTGGACTGGGTCTTGGTATTTCTGGGAACCTTAAATAGGTTTAATATGGCATATGGTTCATGTTATTCCAAACACGGTCTCCCCAAAGGCCATCAGGTTTGAGCTTGGCCTAAATTCTCTTAAGGTAGTAGGACAGTGGAAAATATTAGCCATATATTGTGTATTTGTATGCCCTCAATTAAACGTGTTATACAATGCTTTGGAAGATTATTTGAGGAGAACACAGTAACAGTTTTAAAAGGTTTTGCCAAAAGATCTGATAAACGTTTGCAATTTGATTAAGGTAGACTTGATAGCTGATATTGTTAGGGTCAAAGGAATGCTCATATCTAATGGTTGATGCTGCACAAAGCATAACTTTTAAGGATATGATGTTAGCTTGTAGCATTTAGCCGTGGATCATAAGTGTTTGGTAGATCTGGCTTCGCATCTCCATGTCTTCTTTCCCTGCCCCAAGGTCATAGATGACTTTGTTCGGTTTAGGTGGACCCTGTAACGAACTAGAGAGATTCTGTTGAGATGGAAGAATGAGATGGAAGCAAAATGGAGATTCTGTAATGATAAAGAAACATTAGAGACTTTTAAGCATCTCTTGGTATATTGTCCTTCTCTGAAGTCTTTGACTGAATTTCTTTGGGTTTTTGAGAGGCTAGCCTACATCAATTGCTATCACAGTAGTAACTTTCTTTAATAGTTTGCAGTTAGAGAAAAAGAAGATCACACATGTGTAGACTTGAGTAGTTGACAGCACATAACGCTTACCGAAAGCACTGCATATTACATTTAGATTATAAGTCGTTATTTTAATGTGAAGCATATTAATTGGAATAATGTTATACTTTAGTAATGCACATGCACTCTCGTATATAAACCATCTATATGTAGTATGTAACCTCTTCTAGGCCTATGGAACTGCCAGTATTGACTCTTACGCTGTCGTCATTCTGCACGATTCATAGCTGCTTAAAAAGGAGAATGTTTTATGGCTTTGGTCTAATATTCTTTTATACGATTTTGAAACTTATTTCATGGGTTTGAGGCCTTGTTGTGTGGTTTAGTAAATCTGATGTACTGTATTTACATGGAATTTAAAGTCAACGTTATAAGATCTTCCCTGATTTCCTGCTTGTAAAGCGTTATTGCCATAACACCAACCAAGGAATCTGGGAATTCTGCCTGATTCCAGAAAAACACTGAAAAATGATTCAAGACAGCTTGACCACGTATGCGTGTGTTTTTCGAGGGGATTGGGTCCTCCGACGTATTCCATATTCATGACAGTAATCGCCACAGCTGTGCTGCTTCGGAAAATCTTTCTGCGTCGATGACGTCGATTCGGCGTCCTCGAGGGCCTCCGTCGAGCCGACGTCACTGGATGTTATAAGTAGGACGCACAACGCCGATAGCCTCAGTTCTGTTTTTTCCTTGAACGTGTTCGCTTCGGAGATCTCGGCACACCTCGATTCTACTGAATCCTGTTCTTTCGGTTCTTCGAACCTGTTTCTTCATTGCTATCGTATGATGTCTTTGGCTTCTTCCACCATGCAGTCTGGGTTTAAGAAGTGTCGGGTGTGCGGGTCCAAGATGTCGCTGACTGATACGCACAACGCTTGCCTCTGGTGCCTCGGGGAGGACCATGATACGGACGACTGTGTCGACTGCCAATTGCTCACATCGAAGGCCTTGCGGGAGCGTAAGAAGAAGCTGTCGGTCGGTAAGGTGGCCAAGCCCCGGAAGTAGTGTTGCACTGATCTTTCGATGGATGATTCGAGGGGTGACTCTCCGCATCGTCGTCGTCGTCGTGAGTCCGGGGGTTCTCGGTCTGGGAGTCGGTCCCACCATTCTTCTGCCTCTTTCGAGGCACTCCAAGAAGCGCTGTCACAGGTCGCCTTCCCCGTCCTCTTCCGAGGACTCCGCCAGTCAGCGGGTTGCTTGTCCCAACAAGCATTTCACTCCTGAGGAATGGGATTCCTTCCAAAAGGAGATGGTGGCGATTTCTGAATCCCAGGGCTCCGGTCCGTCTGAGGACGCCGGACGTGGCCGTGCTAGAGACACCGCTCATCCGCCTTCCGGCTCGAGCAGTCGTCGCGACCACCAGGCGCCTTCGAGGTCCGTGTCGGACAAGGATGGTCGCTCTAGACATGCCCGTTCCAGGTCCCGGTCCTCGACGCCCTCGAGAATCTGTGATGTCTTCGAGGAAGATATCGACGCCGGCGGCATCGGTTGTTGACGGACTCTCTCGAGGCCCCGCCACCAAGGAAGCCGTCAACGCCATCGGCGCCCAGGCTGTTGAGAGACACACTCGGGGCTCCGCCCTCGAGGCCTTTGTCGACGCCGTTGAAGCTGTCTGCGCCACGCTCAACGCCAATTCCGTTGACGCCCTCAACGCCTTTTGAGGCGGCCTTGTCGAAGGTACCCTGTGGCACTCCCCAGAAAGGCGATGGGCAAGGCTAAACATGTCCTTTTTGCCTTTTTCTGTACCCTCCTTCCAACCTATGGATTATATTTCAGAGGTGGATGAGGGGTCTGAGGAAGGTGAGGTCCCTGCAGAGGTCCCTGATTACATTGTTTCTGGTCCTAGTCAACTTGTGGACCTGCGTCAGTCGCTGCACAACGCCAGTGGTCTAGACACCTCTCCGGAGGTGGAGTTTGGTAGGCCGGAGCCTGGCACGCATGCCGAATCCACATACCGGCGCCTCATGTCGAGGGTCAGGGATTACCAGGGGTGATCTGCCCCCCCTGGGGATTTTCAGCAGGATGACCTGACTGATATCCTGGACCATGGTCCCCCAACTGACCCGGTGCTGCCATTCCATATGGCCTTGCAGAGAAGGGTGGCTGCAGCTTGGACTTCTCCGGAGAGTCTCCCGGCAGTGAGCAAGTCCTTGCCGAAGAAATATCGCCCAGCCAGTGGCGACCCCTGCTACTTGACCACGCACCCTACACCAGAGAGTTTGGTGGTGCAGGCGGCTACGGCCCCAGCAAAGCAGGCGTCGTACCCTACCATCCCTCCTGATCGGGACGACAAATGTTTTGACGGCTGGGCGAAGAAGGTATTTTCTTCTGGGGGTATGGCGCTGTGTCGTTTCACGCACACTCTGTGGAACTGTATTTCCTTAGCGGCTGATCATATTCCCGAAGGGGAGGAACAGGATGGTTTCATTGCTATTGTGCAGGATTGCAAAGATTGCCATGTGTGAATCCGTTCAGTCGGGTTTGGACATGGTTGATTGCGTCAGCCGGTCCATGGCGGCGAGCACCGTAATACGCAGGTTTGCGTGGTTGCGGAAGTCTGGTTTTGCTCCTGATGTGCAAGCCTGGCTCCTCAACATGCCCTTTGATGGTGAACATCTTTTTGGCAGCAAGGCTGACAAGAGTCTTGAGAGGTTGCAGACCTCCAAAGCTGCAGCGAAGTCGTTGGGCACTGCAGTTTGCCAACCTCCGCCAACCTCTGCCTTTTCGTCCTAGGGGACAGCAATGGAGGGGAGGTTCCTTTCGATATTACTCATCCTTTAGTAAATCGAGAGGAGCTTCAAGCCAAAGGGGCAACTGTAGGAGTGCCAGAGATGGAAAACAAGGTCCTTGAGGTGCCAAGGCCACGCGAGCAGTTGCCTCTTTGCCCTCAGGCACTGCTGCAGCCGCTTCAACTCAGTCATGAGGCCCATTCTTCTCCAGTTGGGGGAAGGCTGGCGCAGCATCTTGTTGATTGGTGTGCCATTACTTCAGATGTGTGGGTTCTGGAGATCATAGCCCACGGCTACTGTCTTCCTTTCCGGCAGAGGCCTCACGACAATCCACCAGGGAATCTCTCTTTGAAGAGTCCGGATCCGCTCCTTGCGCAGGAAATTGAATCCCTGCTGGAGAAAGGCGCCATAGAACTGGTGCCTGTAGCGGAGAGGAACAAGGGATGGAATTCCCCTTATTTTTTGATTTCAAAGAAAGACGGGGGATTGAGACCCATCATGGACTTGCACGGTTTGAACAAGCTCCTCAGGAAGGACAAGTTCAAGATGGTTACTATTTCTCAAGTCCTCCAGGCCCTTCAACTTCAGGACTGGTTGGTGTCTCTCGACCTCAAGGATGCTTATTTTCATGTGCCGATCCATCCCAAGCACCAGAAGTACCTGAGGTTCACAGTTGGCGACTCGCACTTTCAGTTTCGGGTCCTGCCGTTCGGATTGACCTCCGCCCCGAGGGTTTTCACCAAGCTCATGGTGGTGGTGGTAGCGTATCTCTGGAAAGGGGGGTATTCACGTCTATCCCTACCTGGACGATTGGTTTATCAGGGTGCACTCTCCCGAGCAAGTCCTGGATCATCTGTCCGTCACCTGCCATTCCCTTCACAAGCTGGGCTTCTCCCTCAACTTAAAAAAGTCCCATTTGATGCCAACTCAGCGGCTCCAGTACATCGGAGCAGTGCTCGACACGTCCCTGGGGCAGTGTTTTCCTCCCCAGGTGAGGGCTCACCACATTCAGCAGATGGTGCACAAGTTTCGACATGCCCAGAGTCTCCCAGCGTTCGAGTTCTTGAGGTTGCTCGGGCTCATGGCATCCTGCATTCTTCTGGTGCCAGAGGCCAGGTTGCGGATGAGATCTTTGCAATGGGCTCTCAAGCTCCATTGGTCACAGTTCTCCGGCAGGATGTCGGACCCCGTTCAGGTGCCGCCCTCGGTCGCCCAGGACCTTCTGTGGTAGGGCGTCAAAGGCAATCTGATGAGGGGGGCTCCATTTTGGCTACCCTGGCCAGAGGTGAACATCGTGATGGATGCGTCCCTCACGGGATGGGGAGCTCATGCCAACGAGGTTACAGTCAGCGGTCGTTGGTCTCCGTCGGAGTCCAGACTCCATCAATCTGTTGGAGCTGAGGGCAGTCAGGCTTTTTTGATGACTGTGCGAGGAAAGAATGTCCTGATTCTGACGGACAACACAGTGGCCATGCACTACCTCAACAAAAAGGGGGGGGGGTCATGGTCACTTCCTCTGTGCAGGGAGGCAATGCAGCTCTGGTTCTGGGCCATCCAGCAGGAAATTTCGATCTCGGCAGTTCATCTGGCCGGAGACGAAAACGAGACGGCAGACGCTCTGAGCAGGCAGAGTGTGATCTCTTACGAGTGGGAATTGGCTCAGGAGATTCTCCTGGAGATCTTTGCCCTTTGGGGGGACCCCTCAAATGGATCTCTTCGCCTCCAGTGTCAACTGGAAGTGCGAAAGGTTCTGCTCGCGGGAATTTCCTCCAAGAGGAGCTTTAGGAGACGCGTTCGTAGTGGAGTGGTCCTTCCCACTGCTCTACGTGTTTCCTCCAGTCCCTGTCATCCCGCAAGTGTTGCGGAGGTTCGGCTCCCGGATGATCCTCATTGCTCCGGCATGGGCCCGGAGGACGTGGTACCCGGACCTTCTCGACTTGTCCATCTGCCCTCCACGTCATCTTCCCTACAGAGACGATCTGCTCTCACGGGAGGGGAGGCTCAGTTTCTCCATCCAGAGGTCAGATCCCTCAACCTTCACACTAGGCTTCTGAAAGGTTGAGGTAGAAGGATTGGGACCTCCCTGAAGACGTGATGGAGGTGTTGCTTTCGGCCAGACAGCCGGCAACAAAGTCCCTGTACCGTTGCCATTGGAGAATGTTCTGCGAGTGATGCAGGGTTAAGAATGTGGATCCTTTTTCACGTGACATTGCTTTGGTTCTGTCTTTTTTGCTTTCTTTAGCCCAGAGGGGCTTGCAAGTGGGTACCGTTAAAGGGTTACCTGGCGGCGCTGTCCATATTTAAGCGCTCGTGTGAGGCGTGTTCTTATTTTAAAATTCCTTTAATTTCTCAGTTTCTGAAAGGGCTCACTAAAGTGTTACCTCCGTCACCTTTCCAGGTGCCCGGTTGGTATTTGAACCTTGTTCTCAAGTTTCTAATGGGTGCTCCATTTGAGCCTTTACGTTCTTGTCCTTTGAGACTGTTAACCCTTAAAACTGTATTTTTAGTTGCGGTCACTTCTGCTCACAGAGTGAGTGAGTTACAGGCACTTTCAGTTAAGACACCTTTCACTGTGTTTCATAAGGACAGGGTTGTCCTTAGAGTTCGTCCTTCCTTTCTTCCGAAGGTGGTGTCGGAATTTCATTTAAGCCAGAAGGTTATTCTTCTGGCATTTTACCCTCCTCCACATCCTGGTAAGGAAGAGGAGAGGCTCCATAGGCTGGATCCTAGGAGAGCTTTAAGTTTCTACATTTCACGCATGTCCCGGGTCAGAGTGGACGATCAGCTCTTTATTGGTTACGCTGGAAGGCGTTTGGGACAAGCTGTGACTAAGCATACTACGGTAGGCTTACGGGCCCGTTCTACTAGGGGTATGGCTGCCTCTACTGCCCTGCAGAGGGGTGTCCCTATTCGTAACATCTGTGATGCAGCCACTTGGGCTTCGGGCCATACTTTTGTACGTCACTACTCCAAAGATTCTATACATGGGCAGGATCTGGCCTTTGGCAAGGCGGTCCTTTACTCTGCAATTTGATTGGGCATTTTAAATTGGTATATTCTAAATTCTTTTCCTACCTCCTTACGTTGGTACTGCTTTGGGAGTCTGTCATAGATATGGAATAAGTCGGAGGACCCAATCCCCTCGAAGAACAAGTTACTCTCTTACCTGGTAACGTTCTTTTGATGGGATGGTCCGACGACATATTCCATATCGCTCCCTCCCTGCCTACCCGCTACAGAATTTCTTGTGCGTTTTGCAGCTTACGTTTCCGCAAGGCTTTCTGCGGTCATAATGGCAATTGATTGGTGCCACACGTTCTGGGGAAAAAACTACAACTGAGGCTACGGGCGTTGTGCGTCCTACTTATAACATCTGGTGACGTCTGCTCGACGGAGGCCCTTGAGGACGGCGTATCAATGTCATGGACGCAGATGCCGAAAGATTTTCCGAAGCAGCACAGCTGTGGTGAGTACTCATAGATATGGAATACGTCGTCGGACCATCCCATCGAAAGAACCTTACCAGGTAAGAGAGTAACTTGTTCTTCTTAAATACCAAGCTTGCTAGACGATATGGCATGGAACCTTTCTTCCTCTGAGAGGTCTAATTATTTCAATGTGTAGGCTTCGTATTTCTAATCGCAGTGGAGATTAGACCCCTGGAGAAGAATAATGTGCTCTTTATTACAAGGTGCTTATAAGCCTTTTAGAAAGGCAGTCCATTTAGAGATACCCAAAGTCCAAGCAGAACAGCAAAATATTTGTTTTGCATTTAAGAGCCCTTGGCCACCATGTCCCAAAAGACTGTCAGTCTTGCTCTCAATTATTTCCACTATTTTAACATAGTTAATTGTTTTGATTTCCTCTTTAGGAGGAACGCATCAGACGTGGAGATGATCTTCGATTGCAGATGGCCTTGGAGGAAAGTCGGAAAGGCAACTCTAAAGTTCCTAAGAAAAAGAAAGAGGTAGCAATTTCACTTCCAAATACACACTGCAAATGTCGGAGAAGCACTTGTATTGGATTATTTGCTTTGTTAATTTGTTTCAAAGTGGTAATACTGATTTGTTGTTTATATAGCGAATTCACATTATGCCTCAAACTAATTTCTTCATCGGTTATGGTGACAGGTGCTGTTGTGATGCTTCCTGAAAAGGCTTCTGGGTACATTGTAGTGGTCAGGTTTGAGTGTTTTGTAAGAGCGGTGTCAGGAGGTTGTTATGTACTTTTTTGTTTTTATAGGATGTCAAGTTCTGAAAAAGTAGGCCCAAAGCTTTGCCTTGCTTAAATTGCACCTTAGCTCAGATCAAATTCAGACATCGAGCATGGAAAGGCATTCCTGGGCAGGCAAAACAAAAGTACTCCTTAGAAGCATGGTGGCGCAAAAAGGGTTGCCAGACAATCCCAAATCGTCTGTGTTTTTGTACTACTACTCTGTATAGCTTCACCATTTTCAGTTGGATGCAGAAATGATCTTTTGGTAAAGCTCACTTACTTTGTGACGTGCTGCCATGTCACCAGACACATATATGTTGCCTTGTGGTATTGGCCCTGTCTAAAGGTTTTGTGTGTAGCTTTTTTTCTGATCAGAAGTTTTGTTTTAGATCAGTAATTCTATGCCTTTGCTCTGTAGGCTATATCCAAGGATTACAGTGGAATTCCACATCTCCTTGGAAAAGGGAGAGAATGCAATGTGGCCTGCTAGGTGCACATGTAGTTAGGAATCACTGAAGCCTCTAAACGAATTTCAATAAACTATAGCCTTCAACCCTTAGTGCTTAAGGTTGGAGCCAGTGCTAGACACCAGAAATGAAAGTTTCATTTTTCACATGCTAGAGGTGGCTGTGATTAGACCATTTCTGGTTTCCCCAGTTTGGCTGATGTCCGTGAGATTCCCTGTGGGGTTACCATTAGTGCTCGAAATTTTAATCGGTAATGCCCCTTTTGTGTATACATTTTATAACTTGGGGAATATCATTTGAAGCTTTTGTGGGGCATAATGTTTGCATGAACTGAGGCCGCCGGAGTCTGCCTTGTTTCCAGACATTGTCCTTTGGAATATTTTGACTAAGCCGCACAGTTTTCAGAGCACTGTGTCCAACTTAACCACCAAAGTCATATTGTTTGTGCAACTAGGAAAAATATCTGACATCAACTTGGTGCTTTTCCTTATTAATGGTGAGGGTTCTACAGCAATGGGGTTTAGTTGACCCTTACAATAATGCAGGTGCCTTAATTCCACAAACCCTTTGCTCTGTAACCATCTCAAACAGTAGCTTTGTGTTGTGGATACGTGCATTCAGTTTACCCTCTGCTGCTTCTCACCCTAATGCTCCTTCCAACAGCGAGCATGCCACCAAATAAAGTAGTCTTTCTTGGCAGAGGTCCTGTGATCAAGCAACTCTGCGCTTGGGTACATGCCAGCCATGCCCTGAAGCAGAGATGTGCCACCTGCTCAACGGGTCTCTTAATATCAGGGTAAGCCAACCTGTCATCTAGATGTTTTAGTCTACGACTCGCATCAGCTCCAGCCTGCATAATCATTGGTGAGAGATTGTGGACAAAAACATTTTGTGGGGTGACCGGATGGCAATGAAGTCTTTGAAGCCAGATGCCGCTCTCTGTTCCACTCCAATGACCTACTTTCTGCATTCCAATGTGGGAGGCTGAAGCATCCCTGAGAGTTGGCACTTCCCCCTTGAGCTTGCATCACTACTGCCACTAAACTGTTTCATGCATAGCCTTAAATAGAAATTCAACGAGCAGCAGATTAATCTGCTTTTGTGTGTTCGGAATGGGAACTTTACTCGCACATTCCCAATTAGTGTGTGGACTGGAGGTTAACATTTCTAAAATCTACTTAGCCTTGTAAGAGCAGTGTTCACCTATCAATCATTTTCTCTATTATGTACACATTTGGGTTTCACCCTGTTGCTCTCCGAATGCATGGAGATCACTGCAGCACTGGACGGCTGTTTGTCAAGGAGTGGTATATGCAGAGGTTTCCTGGATCGCTCTGTTAATGTCACAAGAGGGACATGTTTTCACACCACTAGTGGAACCACCAAAGGAGACTAGTGGGCCGCGGAGGCTTGCAGGTGCACGACACGCCGATCACTGCACTATTTGGGGAAAGTTGCAAGTTTGAGCATAAGGCAATTTTAATTTTGATGTGATCTGCGAACTATCCCACCAATATGATAAAACATTTGTAAGAACATGGCCCTGTAGCCTGGTCTCAGCACAGACCACACAGACTGCTGCTTGCTCTAGTTACTGTGGCTGTCTAAGTGTTCACTTTTTTTTGGCATTAAGACATCCAGAAATTAGAATGGCAGCACATTATAAGCCAACAGAGTAAGCACCATTCACCCTTAAAAGCCCGGGAATGAAAAAATGCACATTTGATTTTGCAATATTGCGTTTGACATCAAAGAGCTTATTTGAGAGAGCATATTTTTTACAAGTTTTAGTTCCACTTTAAAGCAGCCCTGTTGCTATGTGTCCATACCAATTGTATAAGCGCTTTACACATAACTAGTAACACTGTTTAGTAGAATTCGTCTTTAGGACATATTGAATTCTTGTATGAACTTACAATTTTATCACATCTGGATACTGATAACTCATGTCGGTTTAATCATTTTCAAAATGATTTAAGGCTGCATCAGAGTGAGGATTTTAATTCACACACTGCCTCTGGGACTTTTTAGTGGTATGGTATTTTGGGAAAGCGTTTCCCCATCAATGTGGTTTTACTGTCCTCATATGGAGTGTAGAAGTATAATGGCAGAGGGCACAGGCGTGAGTGGTGGGGTTGAGGCCCTTAGCCTGTGTGCCAAGGTTAACCTTTTCCACAGCAGCTCCTATAGATGGACTATAAAATAGTCTAGTGTTCCCTTCAGGTGGTGGTGAATGTGTGTTTGGGCCTAACTTCGGGAAAACGACCCTGCTTGGATAAAAGTCCTGGTCACATCTTCATAGACTTAAAGAAATACGTTTACATTTGTAAAGTTGGCTGCGTTTCAATAGAAAATGCCACTCTCCCCAGCAATTATATGAACAGTGTTCCTGTGTCTTTGGGCAAGGTCTCCCTGAGAAAAAATGTCTGCCTTTACTGAGTTACCCCTTAAACTTAATATTGTTTTCCAGTTAGTATGTGTGGAGAGGCACAGCTCTCCTCATTTGAGATGGCATAAAGGCACATAGGAACACTGGTTTATCAAAGTGTACCCATGGAAACCATGTCCCCACTTCTGCTTTCTGAGAGCCCTTTGTAATGTTTCCTTACACCCCAAGCGGAAGTCTTTAATGTCTGTACCATGCAGGTGTTTTATAGGGACTTAATCCCAAAAATAAAACAACCTTTTGTTCTATGGTTTGTCAATCCTTTAGCCACACAAGCAGGATAAAATGTGCTGCTGTTAAAATCTAAATGATATTCTTCTACTTAAATATGTACCCCAGCTTACTCGGACATCCCGTCCCCCTTCCTCCAGGCTTGTGGGTGCTCCTGCTCGTGAGAAAGGAACCAAAGCATTTTTTTGGTGCTTTCAAAAGTCCCTCAAGTTTTTGGCGCTGTGTGCACGGCCATACCTCTCCAGGCATGAACCCTATCCTCTCCCCAGCAGGCCTTTTCTCCATGGGAGGAGACAGTGCTTATTCCACTTTAAATAATTTGTTCTTATTTGTCAGATATTTTTGTTCCAAGATCATTTGATCATTTTCAGGGCCCCCAGTGGCGTCTTGTTCCCTCGGCTATGCCCGTTTCATGGCCAGTGGGTGCTGGTAGAAACAGGTGTCCACGGTAGGTCCCTGTTCATTCTGCCTCCAGTGCCTGGAAAATCTTTGGGGCCGGTGCTGGTGTTGCGACGCATTGGTGCATGCACTTAATCTTCGTCTGTAGTGATGGAAAGACATCTTCTCCAGGCCTCCTCGTCACCGTCATGAAATCCTGGCGGTAAAAAAACCATCAGGAGTGCGTACTTTTGTCCCTTTCAGACCTTGCTCTTTCCCGCCATAGGTATTTTCAGACCCATGGATGTTGGGAATTAGGGGACCCCTGTGGGTTATGGCCTCTCGAGCTCGGCCAGTCTAGACGTACCAACCCCCTTTTGAGGACTGGTTCTTTCCAAAGTGCTTTGGCCTCATGCAGACACCAGCTGTGCAGGGCACTTTAGGGACATTCATCGTGATATGCTGCGGCCTGCTCATCGTTCCTTCTTGCACCTCAACTGCCACGCCGGTCAAGAATATGATTAACTTGGCTCTTCCAGGAGCAAGGTCCTTCTCAGACCATTTTGCTGCATCTGCTTCTGGACAGCCTCACCTACCCCCTCTCCCTGCTGCCTAGGCCATTGGCTCCCCTTCCTTCCGACTACAGATTTGTGAGACAATGGTGAGGACCCAGAGGAGGAGTTGCTATCTTAAGCAAAAGATTTTCATGAGCGGGTGGCTGGATTACTGGAATTTCTAGACATCCCCATTTCAGAGCCCCTCGCCCGGCAGAGACGGGGTGGTGGATTGGCAGGGTGCTGACCTTGCGGTCAGGCGAGCAATCTGGCATCTCCATATAAAAGGACATGCTGATGGAGACCCTCCTGATATGTCAAAAACCCATTTGAGTTTTGTGGTTAACAGAAGGGTTGATATGAAGTACTGTCCTCTACTCCTAGAGTCATCGTGTTTGGTTTCCCAACATCACTTTCCTCCTCTTTGGTGGCTGCGGCTACCTTCCAGTCTAAATCCTCGTTTGGCATGTCTGCAGTGTCAATTCTGAGAAAGGAGGATAAAAGTGCCTTTGTTTATGATTGCAAGGCAGCTCTGGCAGGCCAATAGTTTGACTGGCCTAGCAACCACCAACCAAAGACTGTAGTGGGAGCTTGCTGAATTTGAGAACCTTATACCTTCAGACAAGCATGAGCCATTTATCTCTGTACTTGCTGAGGCAAAACCGCTCACAAAGGACCTTTAGCAATTTACGGCCAACCACTTGGCACATCAGCCAGGGGCATGGCAGTCAGCGTGACGATACAGGCCTATTTGGTGCCAATAAGTTTGTCTTGGCTGTCCCTTTTGAGTGTTTGTACCTCTTCTATTCTTTTACCGGTGGAAGAGTGCCAGAAGAAGACGAGCACATAAATGCCAAGTCACTGGCAGTCTTGTCTAAAACAGCACAAAATACCTTTTTTTTGCCTCGCAAAAATCACCAAAGGACAGAATCTTGCTTATTCTGGTGCTGAAGAAGGGTGCTATTGCAACCTGATCAGCAGAGGAAGAAACTGCAATGAACCACTGGGATGATCCTTCAGATAGTGTCACTTCTCCCCAGGACAGAACCTCTACATGAGGCTAGGGAGCTGAGGCTGCTAACCGATCTACTCCTACGCCCCGCCCCCTTTCCTCCATACTTGTGGGACATTCCCACCTTCTTGATGGGACCAGAGCACTTTATGAAGCCTCAATGGTTTTTATTGTCTTTTTATTTTTGCGCGGGGCTGTAGCCCTGCCTTCCTGAGCCCCCTTCTCTGCGTGGTCGGATGCACTGCCATTGTGAGGATTTATTTTTTTATTTTTATTCTTCATTCTCTCTGCTCTGGTTCCGTGGGTCCTCTTCATCTCAGTCTATGTCTGAGCAACAAGAGTCTGTGTCCTGTTCATCTTGCGAACGCCACTTTGCGAGGGCGGTTCCTCATTCTTTGTTTGGAGTGCTTGGGCCCAGATCATTGGTGGGGGATTCCTGTCTTTACTGCGACTCTCTCTCTGTCCGGGCACTTAAGCGTAGGCTCATCAGGTGGGAGGATTTTATTCCTGTCTGTTCAGTGCCCAAACCCAACCAGGCTGCCCTGTGCACTATCCTCGCTCTGTCCAATTTCAACCCGTATCTTCCTCAGGAGAAATTCAAGATGATCACACCCAAGCAGATCAGACCCTCCCTCTTGAAGGACGATTGGCTCTGCGTGGTGGCATGTTGCAATATGGCCCCAATATATAAGAAACAAGTGGTGGTGCCAAGGTGAGGAGAGCAACTGAAGGACAAGGCAAGAGGTATTAGATCAAATCATCCATTTATTTGATTTAAATTGTGATAAAAAATGATAAAAAATCATGAACGTCTTTAATTCATTTTTAAAAAACACACAAATCCTATATAGCTGGCATTCATACATTCATTCAGCTAATACAATTCCTAAAACAGTTCATTTAAGTTTTTTTAGTGGAAATGTAAGAAAGTGCAACAACAATTCCATTGTTTAAATAAAAGTTGTTCATTCCAAAAGACAATTATTATCAAAGCATTCAATTTAGATTTTTTCTGTAAACGATGAATGAATACAAGTACAATTCCTATGTAGAGTAAATGCAGATACACTTCCAATATTTTGATGATAGTAGTTCACTCCAGACAAAAAATATTATCGACTATTAGTGCCCATGCAAATCTTCTTTATCAAACAGGCTTCTTGGTAAATAGTTTCGACTTGGTTGGTTATCTATGTCTTCATCAGGATTGGGATGAACCTAACAACATTTCTGAAAGCCATACTGAGAATGGTCAAATGGTCTTTACTTTAAACAGCCTCCCGTCTATACTAGATATGGCCCCAATACTGCAAAGTCCTTTGTTTCTCGGTAGGGGTGGAACATTTTCAGTATTGAGTCCTCCCCTTTTGTCTCAGCTCAGCCACACAGGTTTTTATGAAAATGATGGCCTATCCATATTTGGATGACTGGCTACTTTGAAGTCACTGTCTGCAAACTGAAATTATCTTCAGTTCCTTCTCCAACTGTTGTTCTGGCTCGTACGGTCAGTGAACGGACTAAAATAATCCGACTGTCTTTTTCTCAGGACCTAATTTTTTTTTTTTTTTTTTCTTTTTTTTTTCTTTTTAGGGTTTTGCTGGGATACCTTTAGGGCCAAGGTTTTTATGACCGAGGACAGGATGACCGATTTGTTGGCCACGTGCCACGTGCCACCTGTTCTCAAATCATCCCACTGGTCGGCTTGGTGGTTTCAGAGGAGTCTGGGCCTAATGGCTTCATGTGTTTTTAGCCCTCCTCTGGCAATATTGAAGATGAGACCTACACAACTGGTGCTCAGGGGGAACTGGTCTCAAGCATCAGATCCAGACTCCTGGCTGATTATAATCCCATTGATTATGACTACAGATCTCCAGTGGTGGTCGGACCACACCAACCTCTCGGTGGGAGCCTGTTTTTGGGAACCCTCGTCACAATAACAGACTCCTCCCTTCTGGGCTGGGGTGCAACGTTGGATTGCTTGGAGGTTTTCGATCTGTGGTCATCCCAGAACAGGAAGTGTCATATCAATTACCTTGAGCTCTTGGCAATTATTCTGGCATTGAAAGCCTTTTGAGCTTCCATCTTATTGGGAACAGTGGGAGACATTGGGGAACCAGGTAGGAGAAAAGGGGAGTCCTTCTAGCCCCGAAAGAACTTTATGCAACTGTTGATTTTCTGTTGGGTTACGCAGAACTCAGAACCTTTGTGGAACTTTTGTTTTCGACAACCTGAGAGGAGTTTTGACGCTTCACATCCAGGAAAAAGGAGTCATTTTACTGGATTGCGAACAGTAGCTGGACTTTGTTCTGTTGAAGTGACAGGGAAAGAATAGGACCCTTTGTGACCGGGACAGTGCCCTTTTGTTTTGACTCACACAGACTTCCTGATGCACACCAGAGTTTCTTTAATTTAGGTAGGGAAATCCCCTTAGAGTTATGGACATATGGGTGTGGTTTTCATTTAATAAAATTCTATAGCAACCACTATTGCACCACTTGGTCAGTCTCTTTATTCCTTATCGCTGCACCACCCTCATGGGTGTTCTCAAAGGCCTTTCTTCCTCCCTTCCTCAGATTTGAGACATAATTAATTACAAACTTATTTGCCTTCATCTGTAGTGAGAAGAAAAAAAAATCTCATTCCACACATGGGACCAGGGCTGTTTCCCTGGTCCCATGTGTGAAATGCAAGGGCAGGTTCTTGCCTTGTCCTTCATCCAGGACCCCATTCATGGCCTTCACTGCTGCAGGTCCATCCAAGGTTCCGACGCTGATGTAGATCCTGGCATTGTATGATTTCCCATCTTCCAGAGGGGGACAGGCTATTTTTCCAAGATTTCCAATTCCGAGCGACAACCAGGCTGGTCTGCTGACAATCCTGGACTGGTCTTTTCTTCAACACCTTCCTACCTCTGAACCACTCTAGATGATCACACCAGCACGGATCCGGACTGCTACATCAGAGACTGGATCTGTGTGGTGGATCTGAAGGATGCATACTTGCATGAAGTCGCATTGAGGCTTTAATCGGTTTTCGTTTTGGAAGCAGCAATTCCAATACAGGGTTCTCCCCTTTGGATTCAACATAATACCTTGCATATTTACTGTATTGTCACAGATGGCTAAGAAACACTCAAATGGTCATGGACAGTGCAAGGGTTTTTATTGAACTTTCTGTGGTCCCTATGACGCACCCCCAACCCCCCCTCCCCCAACCACCTCCCTTCTCTTTCCCTCTGCCTTATCTCACTGAACTCCTTCAGGGACTTCCTAGCTTTCCCTATTCTACCAAGTTATTTGTGGTCTAAAGGGTATGGGGTGGTGGCTTGCAGGCACCCTGCTAGATGTGTTATTTCTTCTATTAGACCCAGCAAAGTGGTGTGTGGCGGCCTCCCAGCCAATGGGGAGGCTCAGAACACGGGCGTTGCCACACAGTAATCCCACCACCCTGAGCCTCATCAGGGCTGGCGGCCGCCATCTCCCCTTGCCAGGGAAAGGGCTAAGCCTTCTAACCTGTCCTTCCCCACATTTCCTCCGCCCCAACCCTCCCCCCACTTACCTGCTTTTTGGCAGTGAACGTGCTGGAAACACTTTGGTCTCCAGCGCGTCCGCTCCCGATCTGCGACAGGCTGCCATGGCAAGGAAGAAGGGAATACATGTAGTCCCTTCTCCCTTTCCATGGCGGCCATTTTTGATGACTTTTGGTGTCCCTTTTTTGAATGGCTGCCATGCGAAGGGACTGTGTAGTCCCTTCTCCTTTTCCATGGTGGCCATTTTGTTTACTTTTTTATTGTTTTCAATGGCCGCCATGGAAAGGGAAAACTGACTTCATTTTCAATAAGCCCCTTGCATGATAATGCCCTGGGGCCTTTGTTAAGGCCCTTCGCTCGAGCCTGTAACTATGGGCCCGGGGCAGTACCTGAAGTGGTAATGGCCCCCCAGCTCGGGGCTTATTGCTTAATTATGCCCATTCTTCCTCTAGTTTACCTCTGCACTCTTCTCCACATCCACCCACTCTCTCCCGTTTTATGCTTCTGTACTTCTGATGTTGCTTGTGCTTTCTAGGTCTCACCTCTGCCCATTGGTGCTGTGCCTCTGTCCTTTTGGCACTGTGCCTCCCCTGCTCCAGAAATCTCCTCCACACCCCCAGTGCTCCGTCCTCCCTCCTACTGGTCTCTTGGTCTGTCACCTTCTCCTCTGACCTCACCTGAGTAACCCACAATTTCCTGTTTCCACTTGTCCTCTTTATACCCTGCCCCCTCTTTCCTCTATTGGATCACTGGCCCCGGTTTCCTGGCCTGCCAAGTTTTGAAAGTAGTGGACGCTACAAATAGCTGGTTAAGCCCCAGGCACTTTCTCTACACGGGCCCCCCGCAGAATGCCAATGTGGCTCGGGAAGTTGAATGTCCTTGTTCGTGTTTGGGGGCATTGTCCTGGCGCTCCTAAGGTAACTGATGGCTTTGAGTTTCTAGTGGCAGTGAGTGTTTGCCGTCATTGCTTTGCAGCAATACACAGCTTGTCTGTCTGCCGGGTAATGGTGGATAAGCTGCTGAGTCCCCCTTTCAGTCCCCCTCACCGGAGTAAAGAACACTGGAGGGTTGTTTACTCGTGTTTGGGTCCCAGTCCCAGGTCTTTATCTGGCTGGCATGCAGTACTAGATGAATTCTAATGCTTCGGGATGACTCCCCAGTCTGGTGTTTCCTCACCAGAAATAACCAAGACACTGTCATAAATCTTGCTTAGGAGGTATGGTTTGAGACCAAGATGTACTGCTTGTGAAAAAATTCACTGGGGTGACAGGAATTGGGGCCCTTCCAACTACCACTGTTACCCTCTCTGTAGGTCTGGCTCTGAATTTCTCACTGGTAGTCCTCCCACCCCCAGCTGAGAGGGGCTCCCTTCCCCTCTTGATAAAGCCAGCGTACTGGCATTGTCAGTGTCTGCAGTGGCAGCCATCCTCTGGCAGTGGGGGCAGCCACTTTTATCCTGAACTCAATGTCTTGCTGATCCGGGGACAAGTCCTTGTGTGAAAGAGTTGCAATTTCAGGTGCTACTAAACTTAGTCTTCTGTCTCGGCTTGTCACTAAACCCAGATAAGTCCAGCTTTTCCACTCCACTGACGAGGAACTCAACCAGACAAAAGCAAGCACATTGATGGCTAAATCTTTGTCAGTCATAGCAAAGCAGCCTCCAGCTTAAGTGGCTCTACACAAAGATCAGGGACCCAAACAAGATCCTTTTCGGGTTTTACAGGTTTCCAGGAGCATTGAGCGCGCCAAGCAGAAGGCTCCTCTGGTGGACCTTGATGCAAGCAGCAGAGTGGCTGGTGTTCCTCTAGGTTCTCAGCCTCCTCCTCCTCTGCGACAGGAGCTCTTGCCCCGATAAATCATCCAAATAATGTTTTCCATCAGTCACTCAAGACTCCGGTGGGAGGACGTATATCGTCTCATCTGCCGGCATGGAAGACCATAACAGAAGATCGATGGATTTTGTCCGTCGCCCGATCCACCTTCCGGTCCCCCTTCCTCTTACCCCACCATCTCACCCTCTTCAGCAGACTGAGTCTCCCTTTCTCAGAGCCGAGGTACTAAAACTCTTGAACCTCAGGGCATTGGAACCTGTTCGCTTGAGGGAGCAAGGGGAGGGCTATTACTCCCATCGGTTTATAGTGCCCAAACCCAGCCAGGATGGCTTGTGCACTATCCTAGACCTCTCCAGCTTCAGCCTTTTCCGTCCCCAAGAGAAATTCAAGATGATCACGCACAAACAACTAAGGTCCTTTCTCTGGAAGGGCTCACTGGTGGATCTCTAGGATGCTTATGTGCACATCCTAATTTCGGCCCAACATCGGAAATACCTTTGGTTTTCCATGGGAACGTAACATTTCCAATATCTAGTGCTACCGTTTGGATTTAGCTCAGTCATAGCTACGTTCCTCAGACTGCATGTCTATCCATATATAGACGATTGGTGCCTGTGGAGCCCTTGTCCCCAAACTGTGACAGTCAATCTTCAGTCTCTGCTCCAGTTCCTGCTCCAGCTGGGGCTGTCGGTAAACTGGCAGAAATAGTCTGACGGTGGCTCAGGACCTGATATTCCTAGGCTTCTGTTGGGATGCTATCAGTGCCAGGGTTTTCCTAACGGATGACATGATTGCGGATTTGACAACCACGTGCCATCTGTTTCTAAGCCCCACCTCATAGGTCAGCCTGGTGGTTCCAAAGACTCCTAGGCCGCATGGGTTTTAGCTCTGCCTCTGGCGAGACTCAAAAGGAGGCGCACACAGCTAGCCCTTCGGAACTGTTGGTCTCAAGCATTAGACCCAGACTCCAAAATGATACCAATCCCCTCTTCCATGAGGTTGGTTCTTCAGTCGTGGGCAATCTTCAACAACCTCTCAGTGGGAACCGCCTTCCAGGAGCCTTCACCACAGGTCACGATCACAACAGACTCCTTCCTTCTGGTTTGGTGGGGCTACATTGGGTCATCATGAAATCTATGATCTGTGAATGCCCCGAACAGGATGTCTCATATCAACTACCTGGAACATTTGGCGGTTTCCTAGCACTGAAAGCTTTCCGGCCTTTCATCATCAACAAAATAGTGCAAATTTGCACAGACAAATCTGTGGCTATGTTCTACGTGAACAAACAAGGGGGCACCAGCGCTGCTCCTCCTAGTAGATATAGCCATCCAAATTTGGGATTGGGCAGTCCAACACAATGTCTGGCTACAAGCCGTGCACATGCCGAGAAAGAACTATGTTGCGCGGATTCCTTGAGCTGCCAGGCTATGGCGAACCACGAATGGGAAATGAACAGCGAGGCTCTTGCAAAACGTTTCCAGCTGTAGAGCACTCCAACGGTGGACATTTTTGCGACTGCAACCAACAGGAAACTGCCATTCTATGCCTCCAGGGACGGCCTCAGAGCATCTTCCTTGGGGGATGAGCTCGAGATTACATGGGACAACATGAAGGCTTATGCCTTCCCTCCTCTGCCATTGATTTATAGATTGCTCTGGAAGCTCAGGAGTGCCTCCAACTGCACTCTCCTGTCCATAGCTCCTTGGTGGCCAGCCAGGTTCTGGGTTTCGGAGCTTCAGCACCTATCAATATGTAACCCAATCAGGTAACTGCACATCCCTAATCTCCTGCACCAGAGCAATAATCTGGTGTGGCACCCCTCCCCACAGTCAACTTGGCGGCCTGGTACCTGAGTTAAAGTCCTTTGCGCAGTTTAACCTTTCGGAGGATAATATGCGCATAATCCAGGCGGCACGTAAACCTTCAACGAGAGCGCAGTACAAAAGTGAATGGCTTCGTTTTTATCATTGGTGTCTTGGTAAACAGCGTGATCGTTGACGTGCTTCTAGTGTTTTGTCACTTATATTGGACCTTGCAGCCTCTTATTGTGCAGAACTTTATCTGCCATATCTTTCTACAGATAATTGTTCTTTTTCTCTAACAAACCCAGTAATCCAGGGCCATTTCGCAGGTGGTCATCACCTCTTTCCACCGGTCAGACCTCCTCAAATGGGATCTAAACATGGTCCTTACCCCTTTGTCACAAGCCATTTGAACCACTCTCCACTACGGAGCTCAAGTTTCTCTCCTGGAAAGTGGCCTTCTTAATCGCAGTTAGATCTGCGAGAAGGATAAGCCAGGTTCAAGCTGTCTAACACCCATTCAAAAGGATAAAGTTGTGCTTCGCATTCATCCTTCTTTCCTTCCAAAAATTGTCTAGTTCGGTATAAACCACTCCATCTGTCTCCCGGTTTTCTTTCCTGTCCGGTCTCATGTGCAGAGAGGGGGGTGCTCCATAACCTGGATGTCGGAAGAGCTTTGAAGTTTTATTTTCAAAGAACAAGCAATTTCAGAAGCTCCCCACAACTTGATTACTTTCGGGGACTCAAAAAGGAAACCGGCTTCAATAGCTTCAATTTCACAATGGATCGCTTTGTGCATCTCAGAGGCTTATGTAGTTAAAGGCCTTCTGGCCCCAAAAGGGCGTTCATGCACATTTGGCCCAAGGCAAAGCAGCTGCTGTTGCCTTCCAGAAATATCTCCCGTGTGAGTCCATAGCCAAGGCTGCTACGTGGGCTTCTCCCTTGGCCTCTTTGTAGACACTATTGCCTTGAACTGAGCTCCTGGGCTGATGCACATTTTTGCCAGGCAGTTCTTACAAACCTGTTCCAGTAAGGGACATTTTCATCCTCCTGTTTCTTTGGTTAGTGCTTGGGAATATCACGAAAGTATGGAGGTAAGGGGACGGGACGTAGGAGTAGAACGGAGTTACTCACCGTAGTGACTACCTTACTCTTAGTCCATAGTCCCCTTTCTTCCAAACGCCCGCACCCCTTCCCCTCTAAAAGGTTTCCTCTCTTTGCTAATGGTCCTTCAACTTTGGTGATAGAAAGGGACTGAAGGGCGATGCGAGGGGTGGGGCAGACAGTGCCTACACCACACCGGGTCTCCTCCACATCTCTCCAGCATCCATGTCCCATCACATGTCATCCCATGGGTGATCGCATAACATAATTTGCCCACACATGGGAAGGGATTACATCACATCAGTGGGTGCTAGACACGATTGCAATGGGTTATTATGTAGAATTAATAGGGATTCCAAGAAAACTGATATAGCGCAACAAGAAGCTGCAGCAGGGCCATCCGGAGCGTCTAGAAGAGGAAATCAAGGCAGTACTACAGAAAAGTACCATTGAAAAAAGATTCATCCAAACCGGGTAAACTAGAGCATTTACTCCCTTTATTTTTTGGTACCCAAGAAAGACAAAACAAGGCCACCACTAGATCTAAGGCCAGTGATTAACTATGTAAAGCTCCCAAAATTTCTGATTGACAACAATATAGAAAGTTAGCCCACTCGTAAAAAGGGGATATTCATGACCACGCTAGACATGAAACATGCATGCTTTCATATGTCATTGTTCCCCACTCACAGAAAATACTGAAGATTCAAATTAGGAAAAGGCCACTTACCAGTTCAAGGTGGTACCTTTTTGAATAGTGTCAGCACCACATGTATTCACATGTGCCTATGGCGTTAGCGGCATACCTACGCAGGGAATATTTCCCAGTCTATCCTTATCTGATCGACTGGCTCATAACAAGGGGGGGGTCTATGTCAGAATGCCTAGACGACACATAAATAGAGTAAACCTTCTGGTCATACTAGGCTTCACCATAAACTTGACCAGGTTAAGTCTTGTACAATCCCAGAAGAAACAATTCCTGGGAGTGTTCATATATTCTGAGCAAGCAGTTGCTTACCCATCCACAGAAAGGGTGCAAGCCTTCCTTCACCAGATACCTTGTTTCCAAATGAGTGTCCATGTAGAAGTAAAAATGGGTAATGAAAGTGCTGGGGGTGATTGCATCGTGCATCTACATAGTACCAAATGTATGGCTAAACATGAGGAAAATTCAACAATGGCTATCAAAACAATGGTTCCAAATATCGGACCAGTGGGGCCATCTACTGGTGGTATCAAGCGGTAGTAAATGCCCTGCAGTGATGGACCAAAGAAAACCTATTAAAAGGCAGGCCCTTGAAACTTGAAACAATCACAACAGAGGCCTCAATGTTCGTTGAGGGGCCCATTGTCCACAGCTCACGGCACAAGATAGTCACATTCAGACCACACATCACCAACATCCTAGTGCTCTTAGCAGTAATGATTACACTGCTATCATTTCAAACAAGGATATTCAACAAGAGTTTGATCAACACAGACAACACCACAGCTATTGCATCCATAAACAAGGAGGAAGAAATTCACAAACACTCAACTTTAGCACGAGAAATCTAGCAGTGGTGCATCAAGAAAGGAATTTATGTACCTGCAAGGTATGTCCCTGGAGAACACACTCACTTGGCAGACAGCCTAGGCAGAGTTTTCTTACAAAAGCTTGAATGGGAAGTAAACCCATCCACATTCAACATGTTTTCAGGAGGTGGGAGTTGCCAATAGCAGATCTGTTATCAAAAGCGCAAAATAAAAGAATGCCACATTTTTGCATCCAGGTACCCACAAAAGGGGCTGCTTTAGAATGCCCTATGGATTACTTGGTCATGAATATTTGCTTAGGCGCCCCCTTCTACACCCCGTGCCTTCCAACTCCTTTACTCTGTAAAGTGATTCACAAATATGAAATTGCAATGCGAATACTAATTGCACTAATGTGGGCCAGACAGACACTGGTATCCTCCCCTTGTAAGGATGGCCTGTCAACAACCAATCAAACTACACCCAGTGAAATTCCTACTTGCACAACAAGGCAAACTGGCTCATATCTGCCCATAGACACTGAACCTGGCAGCATGGCTCCTGAAGTCAGGGTTTAGATATCTACAATTACCTGAAAGATGTACAGAGATACAAAAAGAGGCCAGAAAACCAAATATGAGGGATCATTACAGCAAGTGAAAATGTTCTCTGGTGAAAACAATGTTTTTCCCACTGAATGCGCACCTACATGCATTGTAACAAACCTCCTATTCCTACCATACTCCGGCGTAGTATACAACTCACTCAGTGCCCCTAGCAGCTTGTAGTGCATCCCAACCGAAGGTATCCTGGTGGAGAATGCCAGTGGTTAAAGCCTTCATGGAAGGAGTCGAAAGTATACAGCCAATTCATATGTACTTATGTGTGCATGTCGGCACGTGAAGAATCATGCGTCCCTGTACATGTAGAATGAGTATTGTGGCAGGAACAACACTGTTGTCACACTCTTTTCGAATTCGAGAAACACTAATACGCTGAGCCAACTACTTGATGGCAGCCTATGCAAAGCATGTGACTAAGCAGATACAAGCCCTAAAAGGACTACTTTGATATATATATATATATATATATATATATATATATATATATATATATATATATATATATATATATATATATATATATATATATATATATATGCTTGTAGGTCGATATTAAATGTACAGACGTGAAAGTGGAAATTACTTATGGTGTAGGGCGCATGTAAACATGCAAGTCAGCATTGGGTAATAGCAATGGGGAGCAGATTAGCCTGGCGTTGGGAAAGGGAGGTAAGGAAAAGCGTCTGTAAGAGGCACTCGGGCTGGTTGTGGTCTTCCTCTGAGCTATCCTTTAGCTCGGAATGTAGGGGTCCATAGTGAGTTAAGGAAGTCCTGTGTTGCATGTCCACCCTGAGGGGAAGAAGGGTGATGGGGATCCTCTTGGTGATAACCTTCGAGGGTAAGATGGGTTCTTGCTACTCTTCTATCCTTTCTCAAAGACTTGAACACTGGTTGTTTGTTCTCTCTTCCATAGGTGTAAAAATCATTTTTTTTTTTTACCTCAGTATTTTATTTATAGATTTTTGGTTTGATTAGGTTTTTAGTTCAGTGCTTTTGTGATAATGTTTGTAGTTTTTTTTTTTTTAGTACTTGCTTATAGTTTATTTTTATGTCGGATTGTGTTATTTTACAGCTACTCATAGGTTGGCTTTTTTATGCATTTTGTAAATAAAGCACTTTCAAAAGGAATATCTTCCACTTAGCAGTACAAATGAAACAACCTTTGCTGTCATTGCGTTGTGATTGTACTCCAGATCAACTTGGCTGGCTAAGTGACATTTTTCATGATTTGGATTGGCTGACGATTTGTTCTTTTCTGTGTTTTGTGCATTTTCAAATATTTGTCACAGAATTTAGTTCTACTTAAATGTTCTGAGAGCTTGCATGTAAGCTTAGGTATTTAGTGCATAAGAACTTAATGAAGATACCCATAATGTACTAGCATTTTCATGTACTTTATTTTTCATGGTTGCTACTGTTTTACCAATCACCAAGAAGTCATTGGCTGACCCGAAACTGTCCTAACAGCATTCATCCCTTTCCCCTAACTACTCCAAAATACTATCCTTGAATTACCAATCTTTATTACGCTGTCTTCCTATCATAAACCTCCATATTCTGTCAGTCATTCTGTAGAAACAACCATTGCACATTTTTCGAATTTTCTATCCTCTGCTCACCGTTTCCACATCTCCTCTATTCTCTGCTGCCTTTAACATGATGGGTCACTTTGCTCTCCTCCTGATCCCCTCTGGCCTTGGCATCTCAGGCCACTGCTCTGAACTGTATTGCTTCATGCCTTGCACCTGTCCTGTAACATGGATACCTTTTGACCTAACCACCCTCTTGTCAGTGTCCCACATGCCTCTCCCCTTGGGCCTTTAGTCTTCACTCTTCACCTCTTCCATTGAGCAACTGATCGCCTTTGCATTTTCCTACCATCTCTTTGGAGATGACAGACAAATATTTTCCTCCTAGGTTGACTCGTCACCTCTGTGTACATTACTGTTCGTCTCTCTAGCCACCACTGGATGGCATTTCAATGACCTATGTAAACTGTTCCAAGACCAAAGTAAGCTTATCCCCCTGCTTCCAGTGCTCCCCCATCTCTCAACCATCTAACTTGCACTTGACATACACTCCCGATTGCCGAAGACACGCAACAGTGCAGTCTTTTCTTCATTATTTCTACTGTGACCAGAATTAACTTGCGTAACATCAGAAAAATATGCCTGCTCCTCACCTACTACCCCAAACCCTCATACAAACTATGGTACTGAGCTGCCTAGACTACTGTTCCAGACTCTCCCTGGGCAATCTCTGCTCCTTCTCAACGCTTAACAAGATACCTCTACTTTACTACCCACACATCCTCTACATTCTTACTTATTCTTAACATACTTCTTTTTACCAACTCATGTCGTGTGGCTTTGTTATCCAGCACTCTCATCGCATTTCCTAATACTAAACTATAATTCATTGTGTGAGTTTACACGTTTGTACCTGGCAAACTCTGATCGCCTGCTTCTCTTCACAGCCTCTGTTCCAGCACCATGACATCCTTCCCAGTCTATTAATCTCCCTCCTTGCCACGATCCAGTGAAACGCCCTAGCACCCTATGTCAAAAACATCATTATGAGCCACTCTTTTTTTAATACTTAAGCATCGTCTCATGAGCACTGAGGTTGGACCCTCTGCTTACACCTAAATGTCTTGCCCTCTCTCCCTTTCTAACTAGTTACTCCTCTGTATAAAGCAACCCAAACCCATCCAGTGTTACATTGAGCCGAACAGGGTTGATGGTGCATTCTATAATCAACTGTTATAAATATTTTTAACCTTGGTAACTGCATGGCATTGAGAACCCCAATCAAAGAATGGGTGGTAAGCAGAAAATTATCTTGGAAGAACAATACTTGCATGTATAACTTTTGATATGTTCATAGTTTCAATCTGGCCCCTGCATGTGATTGGAAGATTAAAATCGGTATGTTACGTGGATTGAGTTTTTGTTGGTTGTGCATGTAAAAAGGTATTTGAGGGGATTGGGTCCTCCGACGTATTCCATATCTGACAGGTAATGTCCACAGCTGTGCTGCTTCGGAAAATATTTGGCGTCTGCGTCCTGCGTCGATGACATTGATGCGCCGTCCCCGAGGACCTCCTCCGACGGCCGACGTCACCCAATGTGATAAGTAGGATGCACAAAGCCCATAGCCTCAGTTCCGTTTTTTCCGCGAACGTGTTCGCTTCGTGAATCTCGGTACGCCTCGACTCATTGGAGTTTGCTGTTTTCAATTCTTGGTTCGTTGAACCTGTTCAGTTTGTTGTGAAGACCTGTTCGTGGCAATGTCTTCTTCGTCTTCAACCCCGCGTCCGGGCTTCAAGAAATGCGGGGACTGTGGGTCCAAGATGTCGGTCACGGACTCGCACGACGCCTGCCTCTGGTGCCTCGGGGAGGCCCACGAAACGGACGACTGTTGACTGCCAGTCGCTCACGACAAAGGCCTTGCGGGAACGCAAGAAGAAGCTGTCGGTAGGCTGGTTGTCTAAGCCCTGGAAGTCGAGGTCTGCGGGGCTTTCGACGGATGACTCGAGGGGCGACTCTCCGCGTCATAGTCAGAAGTCCAGTGGGTCTCCTTCCAGGAGTCTGTCTCGCCACTCCTCCGCCTCTTCGAGGCCTTCCCGGAAGCGTCGGCATAGGTCGCCTTCCCCGTCCTCTTCGGAGGACTCCGCCCGTCGGCGGATCGCTTATCCCTCCATGCAAGCGACACCGGAGGAATGGGATTCCTTCTGGAAGCAGATGCTAGCGATTCTTGAATCGCAGGGCACCGGTCCGTCCGTGCCTCCGAGTGGGGTCGGTCGGCACCGGTCGAGAGACACCGCTCGTACGCCTTCGGGCTCGGGTGGTCGGCACGGCTCGTGGGAGAGGTCCCGCTCGACAAGGGTAGCCGTTCTCGCCATGCCCGTTCCAGGTCCCGGTCCTCGATGTGCTCAAGACCGCGTGATCCTGTGCCGTCTTCGAAGAAGACGTCAACGCCTGTGGCGCGGAGGTCGTCGACGATTTCTCCCGAGGCTCCGCCTCCGAGGGGGTCTTCGACGCCGTCGGCACCTAGGTCGTTGAGAGACACGCTCGGAGCTCCGGCTTCGAGGCCTGTGTTGACGCCGCTGATGCTGGCGGCACTGCAGCTGTCGATGGCGATTCGCTCGACGTCGACGCCTTTTCTGCCGGCGCCGACTCGTTCGGCGCCCTCAACGCCTTTCGAGGCGGTGGTGTCGGAAGGGCCCCGTGGCACAGGGTTTGCCCCTAGAAAGTCTCTGGCTAAGGTCAGGCACTACTTTGGTCCCCAGAGGTCTTCCTCTCCCCGCCTGGAGTACATTTCTGAGGGTGATGAAGGCTCTGATGGCGGCTTGGTTCCGGTTACGGTTCCCGATGAACTTATCTCGGGCCATAGCCAGTTTGATGACCTGCGGCAGTCGCTGCATGATGCCAGTGGTCTGGACACCTCTCTGGAGGTGGAGTTTTGTAGGCCGGAGCCTGGCACTCATGCCGATTCTTCATATCGGCGCCTTATGTCTCGGGTTACCGAGTACTTGGGTTGGTCAGCTCCCCTAGGAGAGTTCAGGATGATCTCACGGACATCCTTGATCTCGGTCCACCCACTGACCCGGTTTTGCCTTTTCATATGGCTCTGCAGAGAAGGGTGGTTGCGGCTTGGACTGCTCCGGAGAGTCTCCCGGCAGTGGGCAAGTCTTTGTTGCGAAAATACCATCCAGCCAGTAGCGACCCCTGCTACTTGTCTAGGCACCCCACTCCGGAGAGTTTGGTGGTGCAGGCGGCTACGGCCCCGGCAAAGCAGGTGTCATATCCTACCTTCCCTCCGGATAGGGACGACAAACGTTTTGACGGCTGGGCGAAGAAAGTGTTTTCTTCGGGGGGTATGGCGCTTCAGGCGGCCAACTCCATATGTGCCTTGTCTCGTTTCTCACACACACTCTGTGGAACTGTGTTGCATTAGCGGCTGAACATATTCCCGAAGGGGAGGAACGGGATGGTTTCCTTGCTATGGTTCAGGATGGCAAGGATGCCATGTGTGAGGCCGTTCAGTCGGGTTTGGACTTGGCGGATTGTGTCAGCCGGTCCATGGCGGCGAGCACCGTAATGCGCAGGTTTGCGTGGTTGCAGAAGTCTGGGTTCGCTCCTGATGTGCAGTCCCGGCTCCTCAACATGCCCTTTAACGGTGAACACCTTTTTGGCAGCAAGGCTGACTAGAGCCTTGAGAGGTTGCAGACCTCCAAAGCTGCAGCAAAGTCATTGGGCGCTGCAGTTCGCCAACCTCCGCCTTTTCGTCCTAGGGGACAGCAATGGAGGGGAGGTTCCTTTCGCTATTACTCGTCCTTCAGTAAAGCGAGGGCCTAGCAGTCAGAGGCCATCGTAACAGTGCCAGAGGTGGAAATAAAGGTACTCGAGGTGCCAAGGCCGCTCGGGCAGTTGCCTCTTTGCCCTCGGCAACACCACAGCCACTACCACTCAGTCATGAGGCCAGGTCCCATGGTTCGCCGGTTGGGGGGAAGGCTGGCGCAGCATCTTGTAGCGTGGCAAGCCATTACTTCGGATGTGTGGGTTCTGGAGATCATAACCCACGGCTACTGTCTTCCTTTTCGGCAGAGGCCTCACGACAATCCACCTGGGAGCCTCTCTTTGAAGAGTCCGGTTCCGCTCCTTGCGCAGGAAATTCAAGCACTGCTGGAGAAAGGCGCCATAGAACTGGTGCCTGTAGCGGAGAGGAACAAGGGATGGTATTCCCCTTATTTTTTGATATCGAAGAAAGACGGGGGATTGAGACCCATTATGGACTTGCGCGGTTTGAACAAACTCCTCAGGAAGGACAAGTTCAAGATGGTGACTCTTTCTCAAGTCCTCCAGGCCCTTCAACTTCAGGACTGGTTGGTGTCTCTCGACCTCAAGGATGCTTACTTCCATGTGCTGATCCACCCCAAGCACAAGAAGTACCTGAGGTTCGTGGTTGGCGACTCGCACTTTCAGTTTCGGGTCCTGCCATTCGGATTGACCTCCACCCCGAGGGTTTTCACCAAGCTCATGGTGGTGGTGGCAGCGCATCTCAGGAAAGGGGGGGGATTCACGTCTACCCCTACCTGGACGATTGGTTGATCAGGGGGAGCGCTCCCAAGCAAGTCCTGGATCATCTGTCCGTCACCTGCCACTCCCTTCACAGACTGGGCTTCTCCCTCAATTTAAAGAAGTCCCATTTGACACCAACGCAGCGGCTCCAGTACATCGGAGCAGTGCTCGACACGTCCTTGGGGCAGTGTTTTCCTCCTCAGGTGAGGGCTCTTCACATTCAGCAGATGGTGCACAAGTTTCAGTTTGCCCAGAATCTCCCAGCGTCCGAGTTCTTGAGACTGCTCGGCCTCATGGCATCCTGCATTCTTCTGGTGCCAGAGGCTTGTCTGCAGATGAGATCTTTGCAGTGAGCACTCAAGCTCCAGTGGTCTCAGTCCTCCGGCAGGCTGTCAGACCCTGTTCAGGTGCCGTCCTCGGTAGCCCGGGACCTTCTGTGGTGGGCCGTCGAGGGCAATCTGATGAAGGGGGCCCCATTTTGGCTGCCCTGGCCGGAGGTGACGATCGTGACGGACGCATCCCTCACGGGATGGGGAGCTCATGCCAACGAGTTGACAGTGAGCGCTCGTTGGTCTCCGTCGGAGTCCAGACTCCATATCAATCTGTTGGAGCTGAGGGCCGTCAGGCTAGCCCTGAAGGCTTTTCTGCCGACTGTGCGCGGAAATAGTGTCCTGATTCTAACGGGCAACAAGTGGCCATGCACTACCTCAACAAAAAGGGGGGGGGGGCGGGCAGGGTCACTTCCGCTGTGCACGGAGGCGATGCAGCTCGAGTTCTGGGCCATCCAGCAGGAAGTTTCGATCTCGGCGGTTCATCTGGCAGGAGACGACAACGAGACGGCGGACGCTCTGAGCAGGCAGAGCACGATCTCTCACGAGTGGGAGCTGGCTCAGGAGATTCTACTGGAGATCTTTGCCCTTAGGGGGACCCCTCAAGTGGATCTCTTCGCCTCCAGTGTCAACCGGAAGTGCGAAAGGTTTTGCTCGCGGGAATTTCCTCCTAAAGGAGCCTTTGGAAACGCGTTCGTGGTGGAGTGGTCGTTCCCACTGCTGTACGCGTTTCCTCCAGTCCCCGTCATCCTGCAAGTGCTGCAGAGGTTACGGAGGTTCGGTTCCCGGATGATCCTCATTGCTCTGGCGTGGGCCCGGAGGACGTGGTACCCGGACCTTCTAGACTTGTTCATCTGCCCTCCACGTCGTCTTCCCTACCGAGACGATCTTCTCTCACGGGAGGGGGGGTCAGGTTCTCCATCCAGAGGTCATATCCCTCAATCTTCACGCTTGGCTTCTGAAAGGTTGAGGTATAAGGATTGGGACCTCCCTGAAGACGTGATTGAGGTGTTGCTCTCGGCCAGGCGGCCTGCAACAAAGTCTCTGTACTGTTGCCGTTGGAGAAAGTTCTGCGACTGGTGCAGAGTTAAGAATGTGGATCCTTTTGAATGTGACATTCCCATGGTTTTGTCTTTTTTGCTTTCTTTGGCCCACAGGGGCTTGCAAGTGGGGACCATTAAAGGTTACCTGGCGGCGCTGCCCATATTTAAGCGCTCGTCTGAAGAGTGTTCCTATTTTAAGATTCCTTTAATTTCGCAGTTTTTGAAAGGGCTCACTAATGTGTTCCCTCCGTCACCTTTTTTGGTGCCAGGTTGGGATTTGAACCTTGTTCTTAAGTTTCTTATGGGTGTTCCATTTGAGCCTTTACATTCTTGCCCTTTGAGGCTGTTGACTCTGAAAACTGTGTTTCTGGTTGCGGTTACTTCCGCTCGCAGAGTGAGTGAGTTACAGGCACTTTCAGTTAAGCCACCCTTCACTGTGTTTCATAAGGACAGGGTTGTCCTTAAGAGTTCGTCCTTCTTTTCTTCCGAAGGTGGTTTCGGAATTTCATTTGAGCCAGAAGTTTGTTCTTCTAGCGTTCTATCCTGGTAAGGAAGAGGAGAGGCTCCATAGGCTTGATCTTCGGAGAGCGTTGAGCTTTTAGATTTCACACATGTCCCGGGTCAGAGTGGACGATCAACTTTTCATTGGTTATGCTGGGAAGCGTTTGGGACAAGCTGTGACGAAACAGACTTTGTCTCGTTGGATTTTTTAGCTATCTCCGAGTGTTACCGCTTGGCGGGTAAGGACCCTCCGGCTGGCTTGCGGGCCCATTCTACCAGAGGAGTGGCTGCGTCTACTGCTCTGCAGAGGGGAGTTCCTATTCGTCACATCTGTGATGCAGCCACCTGGGCTTCAGTACATACTTTTGTACGTCACTATTCCCTCGAATCCATCAGAGGGCAAGATCTGGCCTTTGGCAAGGCAGTTCTCTATTCCGCAATTTGATTGGGCATGCTAAATTTGTATTCTAATTTCTTTCCCACCTCCTTGCTTGGTACTGCTTTGGGAGTTTGTCATAGTTATGGAATACGTCGGAGGACCCAATCCCCTCGAAGAACAAGTTACTTTCTTACCTGGTAACGTTCTTTCGATGGGATGGTCCGACGACGTATTCCATATCGCTCCCTCCCTGCCTTCCCCGCTGCGGAATTTCTTTTGCGATTGCAGCTTGCGTTCCGCAAGGCCTTGTGTGTCTGACTGGCAGAAAACTGGTGGCACACGTTCTGGGAAAAAACTATAAGTGAGGCTATGGGCGTCGTGCGTCCCACTTATCACATCGGGTGACGTCGGCCGTCGGAGGAGGTCCTCGGGGACGGCGCATCGACGCAGTACGCAGATGCCAAAGATTTTCCGAAGCAGCACAGCTGTGGACATTACCTGTCATAGATATGGAATACGTCGTCGGACCATCCCATCGAAAGAACGTTACCAGGTAAGAAAGTAACTTGTTCTTCTTCATTTCCACAGAAGACATCTCTGTTGGATCTTATGGATGCCCTGCCATCCTCTGCTTCGTTAACTCAGAACACTGAGCAATGGGGAGCATCAGCAGTTGCCACCACAAATCAGCCTGACCCCTGGGGAGGAAGTGTAGCTGCTTCTGCCACTGTAGACCAGTGGCCATCACTTGGTAAGAAGCTTTTAGTTGGGCAGATTAATGCCATCATGATATGCAAGCTATCCATGAAAAGAAGTGTTACGTTTCTTCTTGTTTGATTTTGAAGGTGAATATTTCATGGACTGAACCTTTTTTTGCTACTTGGTCTAAACGCACTCAGTGATGAGCTAGATGCATTTAGGAATTTTAATCATTAGATTATATATTAGATCATTGAGTGTATGCAGTTGAAAGATACTGGAGCTTAAAAAAAATTCTGTGATTTTAAACTACCGTCCACTTTCCTACCTACATCTGACTTCTGCTTTCAATCACCCATGTCTCCTGGTTCGTAAGGTGCAAGACCTGCTTATGCTTTTTATTTTAGCAGATTTTGCACTCTTATTCTGTTTATAGTTTTCGTATTTCCTGTGACTGGTCCTAGGAAACCCATGTGCCAGATAATTAATCAAACGTTTACACTGAGAACACTAAGAGCACACAGAGGATGTTGCTACTCCCTTGATGTTATGTAATGAGCATGTATACTAGGCCCACCACCACCGTAGTGGTCTTAAGGTGCTAAGGCTTGTCTGTAGGGTGATATTTTGTACCCATGCCTGGGGTAAAGCAAACCATGGCATGTGAGACAAAGGAGGCGAAAACTGTAAATCTTGATCTAGAAGAAGGCGAATATAACCCCATTCCCCCACTGGTGTCAATTTTCTTTGAGAGCAGTATCTAATGCTGTTCTAGAATCAGTCGGCACACATTGTTGTGTGATGAACTAGAGATGTACTCAAGAGTAAGGGTGGAGACTTATTCACCCAGTAATTTTTAATTGTCACTCTAGTTACAACCAGCGGATAATTGTGGGGTTTTGCAGTCCGCTGGGCGAGTTTCCAGAGCCAGGAGTCGAAAATGCAGGAAACTGGAAAAGTGGGAAGGAGAAAGGATGATCTGTTCTGCAAGCAGCATACCTGCTTGAAGGAGGATGAGGTTGAATGATCAATGTTAGTTTATGTGAGTAAAATGTAGTGCCATTAAATTGAGTAGTTTATCGTGTCTGACAAATATGTACCCATCTATAAAAGTCAAAAAGCTTTGGGTAGTAGTTTGTCAGGCACTTCTATAACTGTGCTAACTGGCCACAAGATTGCAACCACTGGAAAATGGTGCGAGTATGGTGATGAATCAAGGGATTCGGTCACGTTCCGCATGGGGCAGCCCATTCCTGTGAGGCTAGAGAGCTGAGCATGCTATGCAACATTCCCCCTATGGGTAGCGGTAAGCAGGACTTCACAGGGAGAGACTCCTGTCCTGGGGATAAGGACTCCCTTTCCTATGAGGAACTCCCTTTTCATTATCCTCTTAAACCCAATACAATTCTACCATTTGACAATCCGACTCCCCTTACATATGTTATTGTGATGTAATACCAGAAGAAAAATATCTGTCTGGTACTGTGAAGAGTAAAAGCATAGTACTAAAAGATCTGTCAATCACTGAGAGGAAAAAGCCAAAAGGAGTTATAAAGAACACAACTCCAGCATGAAGGAAAGACTACACTGAGAAGCTAGGGAAGCTCCAGCATTGCGTGATAAAAGTGGGCGGGGTCAATATAACCAGAGAGGGAGAGACCCAGGAATTTCAAACTGGCTGGAAGGAAGAAGCTGGGAACTCTGGGAGAATGCTGGTTCACACAGTGGCAAGTTGAGAAAGCCTACCCAAGAGGCTGAGTGTCCCTAGAGGGACGGAGTTCAACACACGCTGACGAGGAGCCCCAACCTTGACGTTCCTGAAGGCAAGCACACTACGAGCAGACTGGGACAGGGTATTTATGCGAACCGGATCCCAGGAGGGAATTAAGAGCGGTGGTGGCTCAAGCTGGGAGAGACTGACAAACCCTGAAGTTAAAGATGGTGAGCGGGAGATCTGGGTAAAGGGGCATTCAAGTTAAATGGGGCAATGCATATCCGAGAATATACAGCTTTTGTGTTTGCTCTCAGTCTTGCCGATATACAGAAAAGGACAGGGGCTCCACACTGCTGACACCGCCATTTCAGTGTTGCAGTTGGTGCCACTTTGTTTTAAGGCATATATTGATTTCAAGGGATCTAGCAGTAGAGCTGCAGCATTTGCATTTTCCACGGGTTCATACAGTTCACTATGTCAAGCGACAGTCTCAGCTGCATTTTCTGAATCTAACTATCTATGCAGCAACCGGTACTAACTCATTGGCAGATAAGCCATATCACAAACCAACTGATAAGAACTCATTACTCTTTACTTCAAGAATCGGCAAACACACAAGCTGAATATGTAATAAAATCTTGGAAGCACCCATGGTGGAGCATTTAATTGAAAAAGGCCATACATGTGAAGAGCTAAAATTGACAGTTCTGCTGAAGTTGGGGAAAGGTAAAGACAGCAATGCAAATAATAACCGGCTAGTAAGAAAAGAACACAAGCTTATCTTTCTAACAAAATGTCGAATGGCACAAAGTGAAATACTGACAGGTTTTGTTTAGAGCCTGTTGTAACATGTACCTTCCCTGCACTTGATAGCTGAAAGTATTGTTATATACTTTTTCATTTCAGACTTTCAAATTATTTACAAAAATTACTAAGCACAGTCAAGAGTTTATCTGGCTCTACACTCTTGCTGAATTAAGTCATATTCACTAACTGATTACTCCATTAAAGTGGTGGTTCTCCTACAATAACATACATGTCGGGATAACTACCCTCTCCAGTATGGCACTGCTGCATACACCTAAGGTAACTAAAGTTCTATGCTGCTATAGGCTCATGGCAGCATTAGGCACCCAGATCCCCTGATTGTGTAGGCAGCACTACGTCTGAGCAGGTAGACCAGCACGCTGGATCCATTTCAATATTAAGACTCATTGCTTCTTTCAATGTGAGCGCAGAGCTGTCCCTCACCGACATACAGTATTAACAAAGCCGAGAACATTAAGTCAATTGAGAGCGAGTGCATGGGCAGATATTCAGGAGCAAGATGATTTACGCTAGCGGAGGGGCACAACGACTTACACCCCCAATGTTTTTACCAGGATTTATTTTACCTGCAATTTGGTAGATTGGAGAAGAGCATTTACAACGCTGCTAGACTATGAAATTAATGACATGGGCGCGCTGATTGTGCGAGTTACTATCAAATAAGTAGCAGATCCAGAGCTGGAGACTGCATAACTGGCACTCTAGGTAACTGTATACTGTAAATTAGCATCCGTATTAAGTATTAACAGAGTTAGGCTAACTAGATCTATGTAATTTTTCCTTAGACCTACTTCACCACTCCCGACTGAATGTAGTCTGTTGAATTGAATTTGCAAGTAAGGCTTCTTATAATTTATACGGCATGCTGAGCACAAATGTAGTTATTGAAAACCTTGACATTTGTCTAATCTGGCGTTGCCATATTCTATTTTGCAGGGCACCTGACAACTGCTGCAATCAAGTGGTCCATACACAAATCACACATTAGAATTGCAGGCCTAATAAGAAGGCTAGTCTCTGCTAAGCTGTCATGAGTTTCAGGATGGTAGACTTAACAGAGAGAAGGCTATAGATTGTGAAACCCTGGTTGGTGCAGGAGATAAAACATTGCCTAAATCTGAGGCACTAGAATGTGAATCTTGCAAGCAAGCACAGAAAAGGGTAATACATTCTGTGGGTCATAAGGTGGCAAAAATTATACTGCCGTATGAGTTCTTGATGTTGTGCCAGCAACACAAATCTAGCCCCTGAAGAAGTTCCTAGATTCAATCCGCTGTGAAGGAATGAAACATGTAGGGCGAGTTTATTTGAGAATTTGTTTCTCTAGTTTGTTAGGTTGGTGCTATACACTTAGGGTTGAGGTGTGCACAGTTTAGTCAGTTTAAAAGTTGAAAATTATAACGTTTTTTTTTTTAATCTACGTACCTATATTGAAAGTTCTGTATGTCTAAACTGTTGAAGTTTTCTGGTATTTATTTCTGTCTATTTATCCATATTTATTTTTTAGTCTTTTATTCTGTATTTATCCACATTTATTTTTTGTCACATAAAAAGATAATTCGCAACCAGTATTTTTCTGCATTTATTCTAATAAAACATGCATTAATTAAAGCACACATGCAGCCATATAGGAAAGAAATGCTAGGTCAATTTGTTCAATAACAAACGATTGCTCCTGTGACTGCTGCTGCCTTAAGATGTGCTGTCAGCAATTAAAAGAACTTTAATGCTACTTTTATACAACTTTTACACTCCCCAAGCTACCAGTCTGAAATGCGATTGCCCTGTGATGTATGAGTGACATCTTAGAGAACGAGACAAAAATACCTGTTTTTCCGGGGTTTTTTCCATTTTCAGAAAGGAGGAGCAAAACGCGAGACGCAGAATTTTGCATATTATGCATGCAAAATTAATCTGATTTAAAAGGACAAATATGGTCTGGAAGGGATAGAACAATGTGACATGAATCTCTCATCCCTCATATTCTTTTAATATTAAATATTCATTGATCATATCTATATAATTGGTAGCAATTATCTGATTTTGAACACCCCATAGCCACCAGGCTTGCATTAATTGGGGAAACTGCTTGGCCACCAGCATATTAAAGCTAACAATGTCCACATTGCATGTCCTGCAAACTATGTGGTAGTTTAAAAAAATAATAGATCTGAAATGTCAAAATGTTGTAGGATCCCCATCTAGTTGGTGTAATTCAGAACTATCCCATGCGTGACCCTCCACCCATCCCCAACTCCTCACCCGCTAAATATTGTGTTCTTTACATATCCCCTCCCGTTTACACATCAAGCTCAGTAAAACTTTACTCTAATTTTCTGCAGTTCTGATCTTGCTCCTTACTGACCTATGCAGACACCTCTGAATAGGTGACTATGTACTAGACCAGCTTGGGGGTAGAGAGTAACATACTCCCCCCTGTTGCTTTTGGCTCAGCTTGTTGAGGTCTCTGGCTGAGACTGTAGCCAGAGAGTACACATGGCCAAAGTCTAGTGAAGGATGGAGGGAGGGTCTATGTGTAATGTAAAGGGAAGCCATGAGAGAAAAACCTCTCCTGTCATAGCCAGTGAGCAGCCGGAGCCATAGTCCAGTGAGTGAATGTAGAGTTGGATGCCAAAAAGGGTGTCGAGGAAGAAGCTGATGCAACATAGAGGAATCTCTGGCCCGAGCTGTAGGTGTGATCTCACTCCATGGAGTGGTGAAGAAACAGCTTTGTAACCTCTCAGCCCGCAGCCACATTAGATGTTTAGACCCGGAAAGAGATGGGGGACAGTAGTAGTAGTAGAGCAGAGTGTTGTAGCTGAAAGACATGGAAATATGCCAAAGCCATAGAAACTAGAGGGAAAATTCACTGAGGAGCTGGAGAGGTAGCCAAAGGATCTCTGAGGAGAGCCAAGCCCTAGTTGAGCGTTTGCCAGAGCTGTAGCTAAGATGAGTGTGGAAGGAAGAGAGGGCCCATAGTCTAAGGGGAAACCTGATGGGAGAAGAGGTGAATGGAAGCTGGTTAGGGGGAGCCGGGGCGAGTGGATTATTAGTAAGAGCTACGAGATGAGCAGGGGAGGCTATGCAGTGTGATCTGGTAGACAAAACAGAGTAAAGCACAACCCTGGAGGAAACAGAGTGTAGAGGAAACAAAACACAGTTTAAAAGAATGTGAGAACAGACTTGAATACCACCCATCATGCTGCAAACAAACCAAACTCTGGGAACTGAGCTTCTGTTGGTACATTCTTCTCGGTTGCCTTAAAAAAATAAATGCATAGGATTGTATAGAAAACATTTGAGGGGCACTAAAAGCTTTGTTTGGGCATCTATATCTACATAGTCTCGGGAGGATAGCTTATGGGCAACGCACTCGCCTTGGAAGCAAGACGATGCGGAGCAATACAGGTTCGATCCCCGGGTCCGCGCTTATAAACCTCTGGGTATTAAGCGCGTTATAAATGACCAATTATATGTATACATTGGTGATGGCGGCTCTGTAGTTGGGATTCATTTGGACACACCATAGCAACAATGCTTTTTGACTGCGATGCTTATATGGTGTATTTGTGGAATATTGATGTAATGTTCCACAAAAACAATATCGTCCTGTTAATAGAGGGCAGCATGATAATCTTAGGCTCAGAAGGGTTGTAGAGGCTGCTTTTGCAGGTCTACAAGGGTCCATGTGGCCCTTTTCCTGAACTGAATGCTTTTAACTTGTATCATTTATTTGGGTAGTGTGATGAATCCCAAACATCCGTCACTAATCCCCAAGAGGGAGCCTTTTCTTGTGAGGTTAGGGAAGTGAGCCCACACCGCAATACACTCCTTTGGGTTGGAAGCAAGCTGGACCTCACTGGGAAAGACTCCGCCTTTGGGGACAAGGACTCCTGTCCTGATGAGGAACTCCCTAAGAAACACACCACCATACCTCTAAAAACATCCACTGAAGAAAGATATGAAGAACATACCCAAATCTGTTATCGTCATCAAGATACTCTGCTTATTCCTATAAGTGGAAAGACTACATGATGCTGAGACGAGGGACAAGACCTGTGGATGAATACAGATCAACAAACTGAGAGAAAGGACTATGACGGTACGCTGGGGAAGGCCCAAAAAAGTGTAATAAAAGTAGTAGGCAGAGACTGGCAGAGGAGTGAGAGAACTTGCGAGTTTACGAACTTGCTTTGGGAAGCATCCTGAAGGAAAACTGCAGGCACGGCGCTCTGTGAAGGCCCAATCAGCTGCAGTTTCCAAAGCGGGGCATTTCCTGTTTGAGAAGGAACTATAGAAGCTGAAGTCAAGGCGAGGTGTCCTAGCTCACAACAAAAGCTAAGTGGTGGCGTGACCGAAGTCGAGCTGATACCACTTTGTTGAATGAAAGAAGGAACAAACCTGTAATTCAGAAACCATAGAGGCCATGTATGAAACTGCAGGAACTGAGAGCCTATAACCTAACAAGTGCAGAGAAAAGTCCCAACCTGTTGAAAGTCCTGGTGATGAAGTCCTCGAGCACAGGAGGTAATGGGGTAAACCGGGAGACCCATGAGGGGGACTGGAAAGAATCATAAATGGCACACTCGTACTTGTCCTGTCAAAACAAGATATTTGCATTGAGTGACGAGAAGGAGAATCATTACTGGCAAGCTTGCACTCCCACATCAGATCTTGAGATTGAATGAAGAGAACCATTAGTGGCACGCTCATACTCGTCCCAGTCCAGTTAAGACACTAATGTGGCATGATGATCCTTACAGCAAGGTTTATAATCCAGGAGCTCAAGGAGACAACGTTGAGATATTACAGAATAGGAGATACTGTGAGAGGGACAAACGAAGAACAGAAACCAAACATTGTTGAGTAAAGAATAAGAATTCAGGAAGTCAAGGGATACGTTCTAACTGTTGGACAAAGTTATCCTATGAAAGGAAAAGGATAAACACAAGTGGAGTAAGAGGAGAAATACAAGAAAGAACGAAAGAGTAAAGAAAAGACACTCAAAATTTTGAAGAGCCCATTATTAGAACTTGGTGACGTTATAAAAGTAGTTCACATGAGCTACTAACTACTTTATAGAATGAAACTTGGTGAAGAACCAGCTCACAGGAGAAGGGAGTCCTTCTCTTGTCTTTTGTTGTAATAGTGGTAGGGTTAGAATAGGTTAGTTTGGACAGTGGACTGATCCTGATTTTGCACTCTCACTGATTGATAAGCATCTTAGTTAGCTTTGTTAGGTAGGGAAACCCTTCACATAGAGAAAGATATGCGTTTGTTTCTTTTAGCTATTAAAAAATACCAGTGAGATAGAAAGTCAAGTCCCTCTCCTCCTTCTGACTCCACAGTAGTCTGTGGCGTGCTATATCTCCTTTCTGCTGCTTCAGAGACCTTGTATATAGTGACGACATTGCAAAATTAACATGGAATAACATGTACACGTTCATAAAAGGCAAATTATGCAATTTCTTTAAAGAAGTTGCTGTATTACAACAATGCATATTTAAATCATGGGCAAGGGAAAGGCCCAAGAAGGGTGCAACATAACGCCACGTGTTCTGTCACAAACTGGACATCCCAAGTTCAACATACATTATGTAGACTGAATACTTTTTTCCTACATTTAACGGTACAATCTACCTGACTAAAAGGTTACACACATCAGACTAACACTAGCACCATATTGGAACCGCGTCTAGGTACAGCTTAAATACAAACACATTCAATATAATAGCATCACAATTTAAAACTACAGCACTGTTTGTGCAAATATCATATCTAAAACAAAAGATTCTAAGAATTGGATATCCATAACCTAATTTGCAAGCCCAAGTGCATAGAAATGAATGACACACTTTCAAGCCTTGGTGTGCAAATCCATGACAACTTCACGCGCTACATAGTTTTAAAAGAGAACACCATCAACTAAAAGACACTACCAAAGTTTATATAAATAAATCATTTCTATATGTTCATAGTGAAATTCAGCCCAAGTGAGCAGAAAAGAAAAGCAAAAAAACAAATCTGGTAATACCACAGTTAAAGATCAATTATAACGATTCAACATATTGATGAGAAAAACACATTATTGCATAATCAATCTAAAAAAAAACCATGAAGCTCCAAATCAGAATTATGACCTGGGTTTCATAGTGTCCATTTGTATAATTAATCTTGATTCCCATTGGCACAACCTCAATTCTCTATTGCACTTCCATTTGTGTTTAACATGTGCAAGGTCAGTAAAGGACATAATGCACCATCACCATTATGGAGTTTCTTAAAGTGCAAAGCCAGAGGATAACTCGTGTCTCAATTCTTAACTCTCTATAGTGCTGTAAATTTGAGCTTCAAAGGCTCATTCGTTGAGCCAATATATTTAAAAGCACATGGACACTCAATTAGGTCTCCCACAAATTTACTGATGCATGTAATCACATGTTGGATTCTCTAAATCCTGTGCTGACCATAATGGACTTGATTGCCAACTTTAGCATATTTGCACATTTTGCGTTTAGTAGGTTTATGAAACTCATCTGGTTTACTGATATTGGATAACCATTCTACATGTACTTGTTCCGAATCCCTGAGCATACTGGGTCGAATATTATCCTTCAAACTGGGAGCTCTAGAAATCATAATATGAGGAGAACTGGTAAGTACAGAGTTTAAATTCTCATCACTGGTCGAGATAGGTCACTGTTTAATCGAAATTTTTCTTATAGCCTCAGATTGTGCATTGAATCTAGTAATGAATCTAATACTATCATTATAGGGCTTCGATTTCACAATCAACATTTTAGATATCTTGCTTAATCTGGCCTTCTCGTAAGCTCTATCAGTAACATCCTGAGAATAGCCTCTCACCAGAAACTATTAACAATTTTTCTAGCTTGCAGCTTAAAATCAATGTCTCTGGAGCACTTTATCCTGGCCAGCAAAAACTCACCGTACAGAATACTATTCTTCAATGGCTTAAAATAATAGCTCTTCGAATGCAACAGGGAATTGGAAGAAGTAGGTTTTCTAAATAAAGTAGAAACCAAACCATTGTCATCAGTCGTGAATTTCACATCTAAATAAAACAATTCATCATGATTAGCAGTTGTGGTCAATGCCAGATTTTAAGGCATTATCATTTAGGAAACCAACATATTCATGTAGCAGTTCAATAGAATCATCCCAGATGATAAACAAATCTATAAATTGATACCAATGTATCACATGAGTCACATATCATAATGCTCAGATCAGGCCAATGCCTCCTCCCACCAACATATGTAAAGATTAGCATAGGTGGGAGCCATGCAAGAGCCCATTGCAGTACCAATGGTTTGCCTGTAGTACCTCCCCCTCAAACAAAAAAAAAACATTGTGATCAAGGCAACATCAATAGCAGCATTTCATGTTTATAATTAATGGATCTCAGATTCAAAAAGTGCTTGCATGCAAGAAGACAATATTCATGTTCAAGGCTAGTATAAAAGGATACTGCATCAAGGGAAACCAAAACAAACGATGATTCTCAAGTTCCTCATAAAATGGCTCCACGATACCCTTGGTATCGCGGAGCGGGTACTGGACTGGCTGACGACCTTCCTCACTGACTGTCCCTCCCAGGGTATCCTTTGCTCTTTCTCCTCTCCCACCTCTATCGCCACCTTTGGCGTTTTCTCCCTGGCTCTTTAACATCTATCTTGTTCTGCTTGCACACCTAACTTCCACTTTCTCCCCTTACCGCCAGTGTTATGCAGATGACACAACTCTTCTTCAATCTTCCTTCTGATCACCTCCTTACTTCCTACATCATTCCTGACTGCCTATCTGACATCCAGTCCTGGTGTTCCTCCAATGATCTCTCCCTCAATGCCAGCAAGACAGAGATTCTTCCCATTGGGACTCCTGCTCCCTCTTTCGAATGGATTGTGTCCTCCCATGTATTCCTTATCTTTGATATTTCCTAATATCCAGCTTGCTGCTTTGGGAAAAATGTTTGCTAGTAGAGGGTGCTGCGTGTCGATGCCTGTCGAGTCCGATGTCCCTCGGAGGCCTCCGACTTGACGTCAACGTCATCACGGGTATAAGTAGCGCATGCAGCGGCTGTTGCTCAGTTCCGTTTTTCTGCGCTTCACAGCTTCGGTTACGAAGCACTCGGTTCCGTGTTATTCTTCGAATATCATCGAATTTCTTTGAATTTCCAGTAGGAAAACATGGACGACATGGCTTTCTCAGCAGCTCCATCTACCCCTAGGCCCTGTTTAAAATAATGTTGCGACTGTGGGGCTAAGATGTCCATAACAGACCCGCACAGGGTCTGTCTTTGTTGCCTCGGGGCAGAGCATCCATGTTCAGAGTGCGACAAGTGTATGTCCATGACGGCGAAGGCCTTGAGGGAGCGCGGAGGGAAATTGGAGAGAGGTCAGCCCCAAAAATCCATTAGCCCTTCCAAGCGCAGCTCCGATGAGTCGGGACCTTCATCTCCTCATCACAAAAAGCCCTACCGATCACACTCTCAAAGTGGATCACATCACTCATACTCTTCGAGACATAGTAAGAAAAGGCGTCATAGGTTACCTTCCACCTCATCCTCCAGTTCACCGTAGAGGGTCATATGTCCAACCAAACACAGTTCCCCAGCACAGTGGGAGGAATTCCGTAAAAGTATGCTAAAGACGCATAGAGGCGATACCCGAGGTGAAAAACCTAAATAAACACAAAAGCCGTGAGTCTTCGACGTCAGCGGGAGAAACTCCTAGAGAGCGTGAAAAACACTTAAGTCAAGAAAAAGCCTCTGACGGACAAGAAATCATCACTATCGACTCATATGGCAAAGCCGAAGACTGCGTCATCGATGCCCTCGGCGACTCCATCGAAGGAGAAATCATTGACTCCCATAGTGCTGATCTCCTCGATGCCGTTCAAGACAATACCTTCGACAACTCATTGAAGACGTCGGCGTGCGTCGATTCCACCGACGACTTCGAAGCCAATTACGGTTTCATCAAAGCCGGTGACGTTATCGTCGACAATAGTGACATCCATAACACCTACTTCGTTTGAGAAAAGTTATGTACCACAATCTCGTTCAGATTCCTTCAGGACTCTATCCTCAAGGAAGGAGAAACTTATGATGATGAAAGACCTTTTGGTCTAGAGTATGGAAGGCCTTCTATCCCAGCAGAATTAGTCTCAGAAGAATCCAGAATAAAACATCTGCATGACTTCCTGCATGAAGCAAGTGGGATTGATACTTCCTTGACTTTGGTAGACCTGATCCAGGGGATCATGCAGAAAGCAATTACAGAATGCTTTGCACTAGAGTGATTGAGTATCTGGCGTGGCCTATGCCTAGACCTGTGTACGAACAAGATGACCTAATGGACATACTTGACAAGGGTCCACAGGAGGATCCTATTGTCCCCTTTCGCAATGCTTTGCATAAAATGGTGTGTACAAAATGGGAAACACCGGATGTGATCCCTGCAGTCAACAAGAAATTGACAGCTAAATATAGAGCATCAACTGAAGATCCTCTATATTGGTCAAAGCACCCACCTCCAGAAAGCCTAGTTGTACAGGCTGCATCTTCTGCATAGCCCACAATCCCGCAGGATCGGGATGACAAAGTTGGATGCCATGATCAAGAACGTTTTTCTCGGCATGCAGCATGGTGTAAAATTCTGCTAATGCCACATGCACGCTGGCGAGGTTTACGCACACCCTTTGGGATTGTGTTTCAATGGCGGCTGAACATACCCCTGAGAGGGAAGAAAGAGGTGGTTTCTTGAACCTTATCAATGATGGAAAGGACGATATGTGCGAACCCCTCCAAACCAGTCTCGACACTGCTGACCGCATCAGCAGAGCCATGGCGCCTAGTACGACAATCCGCAGATTTGCGTGGTTGTGGAAGTCGGGATTTGCCCCAGATGTACAGTCCACACTTTTGAATATGCCCTGTGACGGCACTCATCTATTTGGTAAGAAAGCTGATGACAGTTTGGAGAAGCTGCAAAATCACTTGGAGCTGCAATAAGGCAAACTCCAAACTGCTCCACAGGTGCGCCCTGGAGGGGTAGGTTATTTTGCTATTACTCCGCATTCGGAAAAGGCAGAGGACAGCCGGCTCAAAGAGGCCAGAGACGATTCCCCCCTGGTGGACGGGGTAGAAGTACTAAGACCGCATCAGCAGGTGCTACTTTACCCTCCGCATCTGCGTCAGCCGCCCGAAAACCTCTCTAAGGTCTTACATCACAAAACAGCAGTAGGGGGCAGATTAACTCAACATCTGACAGAATGGCAGGCTATTACTTCAGATGCTTGGGCATTGGGGACAATAGCTCAAGGTTACTGTCTGCCTTTCCTAAAAATAGCTGAGTCATCCACCGGGGAACACCTCTTTGAAGTTTCTAGATCTGCTCCTTCTGCAGGAGATTTTAGACCTGCTAGAGGAAGGTGCCATAGAACCGGTACCTGTAGCGGAGTGGAACAAGCGTTGGTACTCCCTGTACTTTCTAATTCCGGAAAAGGGCAGAAGAATGAGACCCATTTTGGATTTAAGAAAATTGAACAAATTCCTCAGGAAGAACAAGTTCAAGATGGTTACCCTTTCTCAGATCCTTCAGGCCCTCCAGCTTCAGGATTGGTTGGTATCTTTGTACCTTCAGGATGCTTACTTTCATGAGCCAGTACATCACAAGCACAGAAAGTACCTGAGGTTGGCCATTGGCAACTCTCACTATCTGTTTCCGGTTCTGCCATTTGGGCTAACCTACGCCCGAGGGTTTTCACCAAGCTAATGGCGGTTGAGGCAGCAAGTCCCGGGACAGGGTGGATTCACGTCTACCCCTACCCGGACAACTGATTGATCAGTGCCAGTTCCCCCGGAACAAGCACTGGATCATCTGAACCATACCTGCCACCCCCTCAACTTCAAGAAATGCCACATGATGCCATCACAAAGACTCCAGTTTATCGGAGCAGTCCTGGATGCATCCCTGGGGAAAGCCTCGCCACCACAGGTGAGGGCGCAAGACATTCTACGGAAGGTTAATGTTAATGTCAAAGGACATTTGTACCGCACACTATCACCACCGAAGTGGTCCTCTGGCGGCTCTGAAAAAGGGGAGTAGAGGGGGTGGGTTAGTGGGGAATAAGCTGGAAAAGTGCAAGAGAGCAGTGATGTGCTGATGATGGTGACAAAATTCCAAAATACCGAACATGTTCCGGCCTTTGATTTTCTGGGGTTGCTTGGTCTGATGGCTTCCGGCATTTTTCTGGAGCCAGAGGCTCGCCTGAGAATGAGATCTCTCCAATGGGCTCTCAGGACCCAGTGGTCCCAGTTCTCAGGAAGGATATCAGATCTCCTACAAATCGTCTCACTGATTCTTTAGTGGTGGGCCTGTCGGGAGAACATCTTGAAAGGAGAACCTTTTTTGGCAACCATGGCCAGAGATAACAGTAGTAATGGACGCCTCACTCATGGGGTGGGGAGCCCATACCAACAATATGACCATCAGTGGTCCTTATTCTCCATCGAAGTCCAAACTACATATCAACCTTTTAGAGCTGAGGGTAATCAGTCTAGCGCTGTAGGCCTTCCTGCCATTTGTGCGGGGAAAGAATGTCCTGATAATGACGGACAACACAGTGGCCATGTACTATCTCAACAAAAGATGGGGTGTAGGCTCACTACCACTGTGCAGAGAGGCAATGCAGCTCACGTTTTGGGCTATACAAGAAGGAAACCTCTCTGTTGGCAGTTCACCTAGCCGGAGAGACGAACATGACGGCTGAACGCTCTAAGCAGGCAGAGCACAGTCTCCCACGAGTGGGAACTAGCTCAGGAAGTCCTTCAAGAGATCTTCATGCCTTGGGGAACCCCTCAAGTGGATCTGTTGGCGACCAATGTCAAACGAAGTGCGAACTGTACTGCTTCAGGGAAGTTCCTCCGAGAGGAGCTCTAGGAGACGCGTTCAAAGTGGACTGGGAATTTCCACTCCTTTACGCATTTCCTCCAATTCCCGTCATTCTTTACGTAATAAGGAGGTTTAGGTGGTTCAGGAAATCCATGATCCTAATTTCCCCGGATTGGGCCAGGATAACGTGGTATCCGGACCTTCTGCACATGTCCATCTGTCCTCTGATTCTTCTTCCACAAAGAGAGGATCTTCTCTCGCGAGAGGAGGGTCGGGTTCTCCATCCGAATATCGGGACTCTGAGCCTTCACGCATGGTTTCTGAGTGGCTGAGATATAAAGATTGGGACCTCCCGGACGACGTAATGGAGGTGTTGCTTTCGGCCAGGAGGCCGGCAACCAAATTCTTATACCGCTGCCGTTGGAACAAGTTCTGCCACTGGTGTACAGATAAGAATGTTATCTTTTTCACATGTAATACACCGATGGTCTTATCCTTTCTTTTGCACTTTGCAAATCTGGGGCTCCAGATTGGTACGATAAAAGGCTACCTAGCAGCGCTGTCCATCTTCAAGTGCCCTGCTGAGGAAGTCTCCTACTTTAAAATACCCTTGGTAATTCCATTTTTGAATGGGTTAACTAATGTTTACCCCCCCCCCCCAAACTCCTTTCCAAGTCCCCTTGTGGGACCTTAATTTGGTCTTACATTTTCTAATGGGTACTCCTTTTGAATCCCTTCATTCGTATCCATTAAGACTTCTGACCCTCAAAACTGTCTTTTTGGTGGCTATAACATCTGCCCGAAGAGTGAACTACAGGCTCTATGCCGCAAGCCTCCTCACACGGTCTTCGCCAAGGACAAAGTGGTACTACAGGTGAAACCTAACTTCCTCCCGAAAGTTGTTTCGGAGTTTCATATCACCCAGAATATAACTTTACCTTCCTTTTACCCTCCCCCACATCTGAGGAAAGAGGAAGAAAGGTTACACAGACTAGATCCAAGGCGTGCCTTGCGTTTTTACATTAGCAGACTAGCAAAATTAAGACAAACTGACCAATTGTTTGTGGGTTACACAGGTCATAAGTTGGGCCTAGCCATCACCAAACAAAACATCTCTAGATGGTTTATTCAAACGATTGCTGAATGTTCTACATTGGCCAGTAAAGACTCTGCAGAGCATATAAGGGCTCATTCAACCAGCTTCGTCAGCTCTTCAAAGAGGAGTTCCAATAAAGGAAATTTTTGCGCAGGTGTCACATTGTCGTCTGCACACACCATTACAAGATTTTATAGTCTGGATTCCTCCACTAGCCAATGATCTAGATTTGGAAAGGCAGTACTGCACTCTGTGCATACTTAAAGTAAATTTGACTCCCTCCTCCTATATTACTGCTTTGGGAGTCTATCAAAGATGAGGAAAACATGGGAGGACAAAATCCATTCGAAGAATAAGTTATTTACCCATGGTAACGTTCTTTCGACTGGATGTTCCTCCCACGTATTCCTTATCGCCACACCCATCCTTCCCCGCAGTAAAACTTCCCTTGTGGTTACAGTCTGCGCTCCCTCAAGGGTAGTAACCGTCTCATCCTGGACAATGCTTCGCTCCGGAACTGAGCAACGGTTGCTGCGCGCGCTACTTATACCCGTGATGACGTCGACATCAAGACAGAGGCCTCGACTCGACAGGCATCGATGCGCCCTCTACTGGCACTTTCCGAAGTAGCAAGCTGGATATTAGGAAATATCGAAGATAAGGAATACGTGGGGGGAACATCTAGTCGAAAGAACGTTACCATGGGTAAGTAACTTGTTCTTCTTCCCTTCACTCTGGCCACCTCTATGGGCTCTCCCCCCTTCTCCTTTATCTGAAGCCAGAAATCTTGGAGTCCTCTTTGACTCCTCTTACCTTCCTCCCTCACATCCAGGAACTTGCCATGAAGGCCACCTTTAAACTCTACCTCCTCAAAGGAAGCCTTCATTTCCTCACTTCCCCCAGAGGCTCAATGTCTATGGAGCGCTGGTACTCTCTAGTGGGCTACTGCAGCAGCATCTTCCTTAATGTACCCTGTTTCTGTCTACGTCACCCCCAGCTTATCCAGAATAGGGCTGCAATACTTAACCTTGGCCTCAAGGCCAGGGACTGCATCTCTCCAGCTCAAAAATCTTGCTTGCAAAGATCAAATTCAAATCTACCATCTACCCGCCTCCTGGTCAAATCACCTCATTTCTCTCCGAGTGGGTGGACCGCTCCTCCTCCCTCCTGGCCTCTACCTCTCAACTCCTCCTCAGTGACCTCAATATACATTTATACTCTCCTTGTTCCTCCTCTGTACTCTTCCGTGACCTCTGCGACTTCCATTACTCCCTTTCTGGGCAAACTCCTGGAAAAGTTGGCCATCTCTCAGCTTAACCTTCATTCAAACTCTGTTGGCTGTCTCCATGACCACAAGTCTGGCTTCAGAGCTGCCAGTGGCATGGAAACTGCTGCCCTGAACATCCGTGAGGATCTGCTCTCCAACCTTGACTCTAACATTCCCTCCGTCCTCATCCTCCTCAATCTCTCTTCTGCCTTCGACACAGTCAACCATACCATCCTGCTCAACAGTCTCTGTGATAACCTGGGTATCACTGATCAGGATCTAGCCTGGCTGACCTCTCTCCTCTCTGATCAACCCTCCCAGGTCCAACTTGGGTCCTTCCTATCATCTCTCTTCCTCTCTACCTGTGGTGTTCCCCAGGGGTGTAACCTCTTGCCCTGGCGTTTCCACCAATACCTGGCAACTCTCGCCCACTGCATTGCCATTTTCTGCTCAAATTTCCAGTGCCACGCTGACGACACTCAACTCATTTTCAGGCTGCCCTCGGCCACCTCCTCTCCGCCTAACTGCCATTCAAGATTGGTGCAGCCAATGATCTTTGTCTGAATGCCAGCAAGGGGATCCTCATCATCTGCACACCTTCACCATCCTTTCCCCTCACTCTCTGGCTGGCCTCCCTTGGCCCTCCTCCTACCCCCACCTGCGAGGCTAAGAACCCCGGGGTCATCTTTGACTCCAGTTTCCTTCTCTGCCCACATCTCTGATGTCTCTGAAAAGTCAAACTTCCTACTGCACCTCCTCAGAGGTACTCTGTGTTTCCTCTCCTTCCCCCAGAAGCTCATGGTCTCCCAAGCTCTGGAGCTATTGGACTATTGTAACAGCCTCTTTCTAAATCTCCCTGCCTCTACTCTCTGCCCTCTGCAACTAATCCAGAACAGGACTGCGAGACTTGTCCTCGGCCACAAGCCCTAGGATCGTATGTCTCCAGCTCTGAAATCCCTCCATTGGTTCCCAGTGGATGCAAGGATTAAATTCAAAACCCTCTGCATTGTCCACAAGGCTTTCTGGGGCCTGGGTTTCAAAATACCTTCAGCTATCCCTCTGCAAATACCACCTCTCTCGAGCTCTTTGCTCCTATACCTCCAACTCCCTCAGGGCCAGACGTTTTTCAAAGAAACGAGCTGGGGGTAGATCTGTCTTCGTCTGGGGCCTCCCTCTGGGACAGCCTCCCTGCCACTCTAAAACTTGAGGAGCACCATCTCTGGTTCCGGAAGCACCTCAAGACCATCCTTTTCTTCTGCCTTCACTCCCCCGCTCCCTTGCTGATCTGTTCTCTCTTGGCACCATGCACCTGGCTACCCTCTGTCCTCTGGCCCAGGTACCTGCTCACCCTGCAACCCTCCCGCACTGCCTCTGGGCCACCCCTTGCACTGGGTTCTGTATCTGTACCCATACAGCCCCCCTTTTCTTTCTGCACTTATCAGACCTACCCTGTCTGCTGCCTTAAACCTAGCACTTGACCAATTGCTGCCTGCACTACCACCGTTTGTTGCCTTTATTATTTATTATTTATCTGTTTCTCCTTTGCTTCGCACTTCCCACTTCTCCCCCCTTCCATGCACCTCCCTGCCCTCTCGCATGCACTTGCGAGTTCTCAATGTCACTCTGCCTAGAAAGATCGTTGTTTTGTTCTCCCCTGTTCCCCTCCCTTGCCACCCTCTGAAACACTTCTGTACGAGCGCAATAGAAATAAAATATCAATATCAAAATCCCTCTGCATCATCCATAAGGCTGTCTGGGGCCAGGGACCATGCTATCTTCAGCTGGCTCTCACAAATACTCTCCCTCCAGATCTCTACGCTCCTCCGGCACCAACTCTCTGCTTGTCAAACACTTCTCTTAAGAGCAAGCTGGTGGCCGATCTCATTCCTCGCCTGGCTCCCTCCTCTGGAATAGCCTCCACCTTGAAATGAATCTCCTCAAATTCTGGAAGCTCCTCAAGACTTTCCTTTTCACTTCTTCCTTCCCACTCTCCCTCCCTTGCTAAATCCCTCAGTCGCTGAGATTGGTGCCCTTATGTGTTCTTCTGGGTCCTGGCTTCCTCCCCGCCCCAATTGCCTTTAGCCTCCGCCCCTCATCCCCCCTCCCAGCACTTTCCCTTTGGCACCCATTGGCCTGTGCTGTCTCACAGGCCTGAACTTATTATATTGCCAGTTGGCAGTTATCCACTCTCATGATCTCTGCCAGGCACTTAACAGCTGCTTGCAACTTACTCCCTAGCACTTCCCTTCCCTCCGTGGAACCCCTAGCACTCCCCACACCCATCCCTCGTCCCTGCTCTCTGCACGTTCTCAATGCTCACAAGGCCTATAGGACTGTCTTTCTTCTCTTCATTGTTATTAGATTTGCCTCTCATTCCCATGTTCCCTCCCTGTTGCCCTGTGGGTACTTTGAAACACAATTTACTTGATGTATAAGCGCCTTACAAATGCACAATAAATAAAATTAATTCTGTCTAGTTTTAACTAAAGGTCAGAAGTGTCCCTTATGTAGGAATTCAAACCTCTGTAGTGGGTTAGAAAAAAATCTAGCAACAATATTTACACATTTTTTAAGCAACGAGCAATTGGAGGAAACAATTGGTCTCCCAGTGGGATATGTAATGCTCTTATGCACTTGGGTACAAAGTACAACATTGAAGTTACAGGATGATCATTTTTCAAAAAGAGATCTTCCCAATCCAACAAATTGCTCTTGAACTAATCCTCTAATAAAGAATCGAACAAAGATTTTTTTTTCTGTTGGCACTTTTTTTTACACCAACTCATAGAAGTTAGAATCACCAACCTGACTATATGCTTCCGTTGCATACAAATTCCTATCTCAGATGACCACCCCTCCTCCTTTATCTGCTTGATGTATTAAGTCAGTGGCGACCTGAAGATTTATTATCACCACATTTTATTCCCCACTAACATTGTATTGATTATGTTTGATCTTAATATCCATTTCATAAATCCTTCAAAACGAACTCTTCAAACACATCAATTTTGCTGTTCATAATATCAGGGCAAAATTGAGATTTCTCTCAAATTGCTGTCTGTACTTGTATCAGTATCAATGCCATATCTTTTTACAATGATGTTCACATCCAAATCTGTGAAATCAGTGTCATCTTTCAGACATGTTAAAGCAGATACATCTTATACAGATAATGGGTTGCTTTCTCTGAACTCTTTCATAATCAGTAGATCCAGTTTAGTTGAATATTTCATCAACCTTAATAAATTTAAACAAAGCAATGCGTGAGTTTGTGAAGTCAAAAGCACACAGGAGAGAAAGAAAGCCCCGATTCACAAAACAGATCTCTCAGCAGGTGCAATAACCCTGTTGGATATATTGTAAATCTTCACTAAAGATTCTTCACTGGTCTGTCTCTCCCTCTCTGTCCCCTACCATAGAGAGCCTTCCGATTCTGTGACATTGCTTCTAATGTATCGTTTGCCTCTTCTTGTTTTTTTCTTTCTCTTCCTCTTCCTAGAGGTCTACCCCTTGTTCTCTATTTTGCTGTCCATATGTAACAGCTTGAGTCCCTCCAGGAAGTTTCAATGAACTGGTGTAGCTTCCATGTCCGACGACTTGACTTCTGAACTAAGTCATCCGACTGTCTGACTCTTTGGTCAATCAAAACCTTACTCAGTCGTTCTTTTATGGGTCATCAAAGAATTTGGCAAAGGTGTAAATTCTGCCTTTTCCATAGTCTATCTTTTTAATTTGTATTGCTTCCGCAACCTAATTTCACCTTCAACTCTTTCTAGGTTCTCTTTGAGTCGAGCCATACGTCTTTTACATTCACCCCCCTCATTGGAGCAGAAGAGTTGTTCTTCCATTGATTTCAATATCTTTCATTAACTTCATATGATCAATTTTGGCAAATGTATTTAACGTGTTCCTCATATTGAAGGAACAAGCATCGGTATGTTCTGGCTTCTCTTTTATGTTTTATAAACCTTTATTCAACTTAGTCTTTAGGTAATATACAGTATACAAAAATTACAATACAATATACAATCACATTCTAAAATGTCCAGCACAAATAAAATAAACATGTAACAAATTGAAATACAACATACGGAATATGTGCAATGGGGTACCTTCTGGGGCATGATGGTTCTACATTAAAACAAATTAGGATGCACCAGAGTTGCACATAAATTAACTGTTCACAAATCTGTTCAAATTGTATATCATATATTACCAAAATAAAATGCCAGTTTCCACAAGTGTCGCAGTAATGTTCTTAACGGCAGAGGTTATGTATTCAATCAGATAACAATTTAGGATTTGGCAGAGTAAAGTCTCCTTAGCCAGGCCCAATGGATGTATTTGGAGGCAAATTAAACACTGTTCCCAGTTGCATGTTGATTTGCAGAAGACCATGACCTCATTCAATGTAAGATTCCCATACAATGTAAGCAACACCTTGAGATACATAATCCTCCGACGTCTTAAGCTATAACATAAGAGCATAGTGTATCACAGATTCTTCCTCGGCCCCACAGACAGATCAACCATCACCATAGCTCTTGCTTCGTTTATGAAGCTTTAACAGCACCTGAACAACACGTTAAAAGATCACACCACTCTGTTGCCGATGTTTTTTTTGGAGGGAGTTTATTATGGCCAATGATCATCGTCCTCCAGCAGAGCAAATTCATTCGGGCTCAAGGAGGCAGATCCTCCAGCATGCTCCCAATTTTCAGACAAGTCGTTCAGAGGGGACACAGACAATCACGCTGTGCAGAAGGTTGATCTAACCATCGAGACTATGGAACGATTTGACCTCTAGGGAGCTTTTGGGCAAAATATTATGCTCTGGAGGTCCAGTGAAGAGGCAAGGGCCTTGTGTCTCTTCTGATCACGCCATCAATAAAAAACCAGATCGACGATGCTCAGCCTGGCGAATTCGGGCACCCTGCATTTGCCATCTTCGGTGTGCAAAGACAAAACCTAATCAAAAAGGTTTCCCAGGAGAAGCTAAAGTCTCAGGATCTTCAACACACGGGGGCTTCGGCTGCTCTTCTCCCCCAGCCAAAGGCCAAGAAAGGAACCCCAAAACCGGCTCCCAGGAAGATCTTGTCAAAAGGGAAAAATAATTTGATTACCAGCATTGCCCCTCTGAGCATATAAAATAAGGAACGGATGTGTCCTAGTGAGACTACCACAAATGATGCGAGTCAGACGTTACAGATCTTGCTGGACCTCTCCATACTCAATATAATCTACTGTAACTTCTCATCGGGAAGTGTGTGGACTTGCTTAGCTCCCCGTCGCTCAAGAAGAGAATGCATCACAAACCAGGCTTTTCTCCGATTGCACAGCATTTTCTCACCTTGTCTGAAAAAAGAAGGCGATCCCTTCTTGGTCAGACTAACACGGGACACCCGGAATGTGTTCCGAGGAGCACAAACTCAAATACAGATCTGTTGTCTGGAAAATAAAAATATTTCGAAGTGGAAGTAAGCAAATCATTTAGACCTCAACTACAACCAGTGAAATTTGGTGCAGCTAAACCTGCTGGTCCCCTGATTCTAGGTGCAGCCTCAACCCAACAAGATCAACGAGTTAATAGAGTTAAGAGTACGTCAAACGACAGACCGAGTAGACCAAGGCCCACAACTGATCAAACCAGCAAGGCCTGAAGGTCGCTCATCCGAAATAACAAACTCTTAAACTCGAGAGGATTTTGGACAGTGAGGACACCTTAATCCTGAATAGGAGAACATGGTTAGACCTTTTTCACTGTGTACACAGCTTGCGTCAACTGACTTCCAACGGTCAGAGAATTGAGTTCATGGATGAGCAGAGAATGGACCAAATTTACTTGCACCTCACTTCTGCAGTGATTAAGAACATGCTGATAAATGCAGCTGAAAGTTTTCTGATGCTGGGTTTCGACTTGACGACACTGAAAGACACAGAGAGGACAGGCCAATGCCTCACGAAGGAATGTACTGCCCTAAATTTGACTGATGGACCCACAATGGGAGTACCCCCTAAAGAAGACCAGTTCATCAATGAGGGGGTAAAGTATCTGGACCCTCTTCAGGAAGGTATGGTCCCGCTAGGCTTGAGACAGAAGTTCAACGTCCCCTTCCAAACCAACTCCTCCTCACGAGTAATCAATAGCATCAGGGCACTGCCATCAGACACACCAGTCCTTGGTAAAAATAACAGAACTGGTCTTGGTTGCCAAAAGCATTGATACTTGCACTCTAGCAACCCGTAATCCAGACATGGACTGAGATCCAATCGCCCTGTAAGATCAACTTGAAGTATTCACAATAAAAAATGGCATCAAGCAACACCCGTGGCCCTCATTTTACTAAAGCGAGCGAAATTAAACTTTGGCGAATTTGATGTGCTCTGTCTGCAAGAGACCTGGCTTTGTGCAAAACTGGTCCTGGATTGCTTCGATATCTCATTGATTGCAGCTACAAAGTGTAAAAAATGGCAGCCTTCTTCGGTTTTGCTATCGGCAATCAAATCTGGAAGCCCTTTGATGTTAACTAAATGCATATCAGCGAGTCCCCTGTCACAGGAAATTTTGCTTTGGGCGGGCGATCACTGAGAACAACCAAGGTTCTCAATCGCCATCTAAATTAGTAGTGATTAATGCCTATTGGAACCCGGTATTATCATCAAATGAGGAGTTTATCGACCATATATATCGGATTTGATAAACAACACATACATAAACCAGAACACAAGTAATGTGATTGTATGCAGCAATCTAAACACCTCATGTATCTCTAGTGTCTCAGACTTGCACAACATGGTCGACAGCTCCTCTCAAATCACCAGAGCCGCTATGTGGAATGCACTGATGGAAGCAAAAGATATGCATATGCTTAACGGAAACACAGAAGAAGATACGCCACCTCAGGCAACATGGAAAAGCATGGGCTGCTTGTCCGTGATGGATTACATCTTTGTCTCTTGGTATTTCCTTCAACTTGAGTCCTCATTTAAACTAGTTAAAACTAAGGACAGTGACCACCAAATGCTATGCATGGAATGGATGGGAATGCGCCTAGCAACCGAAGAAGAATGCACTATCACCACCGGAGTGGTCCCCTTGCGCACTGGTGGATCTGAAAAGGAAAGGGGGTCGGGGGGATTAGTGGGAACAGGCGGGATACGTGCAAGAGAGCTGCGATGTGCTGTTGGCAGCTTCAGTTCGGTAGCGAGGCCAATAATCAACCCACTAACAATTTCACCCCACTGCATACCCCTCTCAAACTCTAACCAAACACAACCACACCCCTAAAGCACAACAAACCGCACAAACTTCACTACACCGCAACAACAAAACAAACCACACATAGCTTCACACAACAGCTATCGACCGGAAAACACCCCCAAGCTCAGCCAACGGTTATCTCTGTAAAGCCAACAACAGACGACAACCACCTGTTGCCCATCTTCACGTTTACAACTAGGAACTGGTCACTCGAAGAAAGGTGGTAAGGTGTGCCACAGTGGCCAAGAAATCCGGTGCAGTAGTCGACAATGAGAATCTCCGACTGGGGAAGCAGAACTTAGGAACTGGCTGTGTTCCATCAGATGGACGCTGTACCAATTTGATTCAGAAACCATGCACGGGACCCTCGTAGGGAATAAAACCAGCGATTTCTGGGCACTTATAAAGTTGGTGGGAACCCAGGCGAACGATGAACAATTGAAATCTATTAGCGAAGCCAACTGGATTCTGCATTTCAAAAAACTATACGCTGTGGAACAATAGACTATTAAGAATGACAGACCTTGGAATGGAGTGGAGCCCTGGGTTTCTTCATCAAGCCCTAATGACATCGTAAAACTCATTACTCAGCTTAACAACTCCCGGGCACCAGGACCGGATGGACTAACAAATCTTATGCTGAAAAAACACCCGGCGGAGTGAGCAATTTTCATATATGCCCTTTTCCCCCCAGATTTCCATACTACACAGGATGCCAAGCTCCTGTAAGAGGGCGATTGTGGTCCCCATCTTTAAAAAGGGGGGGGATCCGGATAACCCAAAAAATTGTCCCATCGCCCCCTTTGACGTCATCAGAAAACCTGTATGGCGCTATCATCCTGGACTATTTCCTCACTTGACCCACTCAAAACTGGTTTTGTTAGGGGTATTGGAACATCTGCGAACATCTAAACCCTTAACATGCTAAAAGGTAGAGTCCATGACAGGAAATCAAAAATCGCCATGGCCTTTGCCGATCTGGTCCAGGCATTCGACCAGATCAATAGTCAGAAGCTGTGGGCCAAACTGGAGCTAAGGAGCTGTCCTGGGTCTATCTTGGAGCTGATGAAAGCGCTGCACCAAGCCACATCTTTAAGAGCCCGACTGAACAAATCTGGTCTTTTAGCTGAAGAAATATCTACAGCCAGGGGAGTAAAGCAGTGCTGCCCAATGGCTCCTACTAAGTAACCCAGCATGGATTAGGACCAAATTGAGAGAGCTAGTTTGGATCAACACCCTGGAGTCTGCAGGCAGATATCAATCCGCTGCCCATATTTCATGGGAAACTCAAACTGGATACAACTTGTGAATACAACTCCTGGAGAAAAACCTCAGAACAATTCCTGCTGATGCGTCTGAATTTACAGCCCACAAATGAAATTATAGCCATCCGTCGACTCAAAGTAACAACTGTCGTTTTTGTAAGGACACCTGCAGTGGAATCATTAAAGCACTGGGTCACTATCTGCCCAGCACTTATGGAGAGGTGCACTAAATATTTCAGCCACTTGCTTTCTGACTTTCAAAAGCCGGAGATGGAGAAAATGTTGGTCACTTTTGATCGCAGGGAATAGGACGAGCCACGTGATTGCAATGATCAAATTTCTGGAGCCCTTGTTTGTCATATGAGGATTTACGAGCAACTTTTTACGCGATCTGTCCTTACGTGATCTGTTCTTTTGTGGAACGTTTTTAACAGAATTTTACTTTTGAAGTTGTTTTTGTAAAGATGTGATTTCCTTTTGCTAAAAAATAGTTTCAATTATATGCAAATAAAAAAAAAGTAAATCACATGAGGGAATCATGATAAGGATACATCGGGTATAGCCAAAAACTGTTGATGAAACCTGGCAGGAGAGTACCAGGTCCCCTACCAAAATGAAGACTAACAGCCAAGTTGTTTTGCATACAAGTTGTTTTACTGACCAAAAGAAGCCCAAGGGAAAATGTCTTTAAACAATTAAAGTGCAATTAAGAGAAATCCAGGTGAAGGGAGCCATCCTCTGGAACTGTTAACTTTTCCCTTTTCACCTTGGAGTTAATTTTTAGAGTGTGAGGGAAATAATTGTATTTTGGACACAGGACATTTTGCTTTCCAATCTTGACATTGGACAGGCCCTTAGTTTTGCTTTAGACAGGGAAATACCTCCTAGAATAGGGATAGTAAGGCATTTTCCAACCCTTTTAGTTTCAATAAAGGTTTATGGCCAAAACCATGAGTACTGTCTCGTTCCTGGCTCCTCACACCCCTCTGTGAGGAATACATGCTACATTTGGCAGGCCCTGTTTAAGCCACAGGTTAAACCAAAATAACAGATTGAACAAAGTGTTTATTAAGAATTGAACACAAATGTAGGCCCCAAATTACATTTTAGAATGGCATTGTCTGCGTCCATTTCTCTTTTCAAGGTCAGTGGAAATGTTTCTCATAGTCTGTGTATCTACCCATCTTCACTCTCCTCAGTGTCGTGGTTTTCTTTTGGATGGTCAAGTTCTCCTGTGGTATTCACTGGTTGGTAGAGTGTGAGGGTCTCGGCTACAATTTCACTTGTATAGACCAGTGTAGCCCCCATTTCCAAGCCCATACTTTCTCCCACCTCTCGAACACCCTGTAGACTTGAAGTGTGTGTGTGCACCTTTCTAGTATCCCTCAAACCTCATTGCAATATTTCAACGGCTCTTCCTTTCTTACCATGTCCACTCTCCTCCAACCTCTTGACTCTACTTGTTGCCAGTCTTCTCAGATGTTATTCCCTCTTCCTGCTCATTTCACCCCATCTCCTTTCACTGCCTTCTCCGATGTTATTCCTGCCTTCTTTTTCCTCTAGCCACTTCCTGCTTCGCCAGCATCTTCTTTCTCCAACCATCACCTTTTCCTTCACCGAACACCCACCTCTGTTCTCCTTTTGGGCTTCTTTATATATGTCCCTTCCCACCGTAAACTTTTGTCAGTACAGGATTGGCCCACAACTTCAGGTATGTTCGAAGAATGCAGGTGGTCTGCATCCCCTGCAATGATGCTGTAAGAAGTTGGTCCACCCTGTTGTATTCTTTGATATTGAGCGGTCATAGCCAACCCAGTCTGAGAACAACTTGTCTTATTTGAATACCAGTTAGCGGTACAGTTACTATTTGTGGATTACGGATTGCTTGAGAAAAATGTTTCTCAGCAGCTGAGTTTGAGTTAAAGGAGCCACAGACCTGGTATTACCAGCAACACTTCCTTATATATTGAACATTTTGTAAATGGCGAGATGGCTTTTTATCAATGATGGGAGTGCTTGCCTCTGATCCAGTTATTGAGATGTGACCAGTGGATTCTCACCACCCCTGGTCCTGAATCGGCGTGGGTGGCGGCACCCGGCCCACATGCTGCCTATAACCACATCTGCAGTGGACATTATCACCTAACATAGTCTAAATACGCAAGGTGGTCTATGAAGGTGATAATCAGTTTGGAGAATTACTGGACTATTTAATGAATCTAAATGTAAGGTTACTTCTGTTTACATATCAGATGCAACAATCGAGTAACTATAACACACGTTCTACTGCAATAGTTGGTGTTTAATCAGGTTATTTAATACTGTGCCAAAACAGTTTTCATGTGTGTAGAGTGTATGGCCGATGGCATAAAACTAGATTTACATATTAGGTTTGAAGTCCATTTTGAACACAATCTACAGATTCAATTACCCGTTTCTGTCCATACAAATTATTTCAGTTTACACCTTCAGAAACTTTATTGATGATAATTGTTGGCAGAGTTGGACCACTGTCACTTTTTCTAGTATGTCGGGATGTATATCGTAATTTCTTTGGAAATTGTACCTCCAAAGTGGTTTGATTAAGATCCTTTTGCTCTGACAGTGAGTCAGGACAGTGACAAGCCCCCCAACCTGTCATAGAGCAGTTGTTTACTGTACTTATTGATAGCTTTCCAAACTGCATTTGTCTGGGCCATCTACTGGGGAGTATTCTGAGTGTCTTTTGCATACTTTCATCGAAACAAACTTGTGGCTAACTGATTGTGTGTCAAAACCAGCTCTGAAAATAGCAGTGTACCATACTCTGGGTGCGATCATGATTAAGGGAGTGACCATTGCAAATGTTGCTGTGCTCCTTAAGTTGTCCCAGAAAACATCGGAGGTCACAGTATACTACTCTAGATCCTATTTTAGTAGTGTCATGTGTGCCTGTGTGAGTGGGTTCTTGAACATTTGTTTTCCTAGTGTTGCTAGGTAAACCATTCATATTAGGTAAAAATGTTTTGGACTAAGGCCACTTGGCTGCTTTAGAGTAAATTACCCTTTTACTTAATTCAAGAAAATATACATGCAATTTCCTGAGCCGAGATCACTCAGTGCTAATTACTTTCTTGATGGCCAAGTATGAATACAAAAGCTCCTTAACTGGGAATTAATCTGTGGTTACATAATTTCACATCAGGAGGTCCCTTCTCATTGGGACCCCTGCCCATGCTTTCCGGCTCACTCTGTCCGCCTGTCTAGGGCCCCTCTTCCTTCGATACAAAAAACCTGATGTCATCTTAGACTCCACTCGTCTCCTTAAATCTCGGACATCGCCAAGAAGTCCCTTTACAAGCTGCACCTCCTCAAAGGGATTCTTCACTTTCTCACTTTCCTCCATAAACTCACTGTCTACAGAGCCCTGGTTCTCTCTAGGTTGGACTACTGCAACAACATCTTTCGAGGGGATTGTGTCCTCTGACGTATACCACATCTTTGACAGTAATCATCACAGCTGTGCTGCTTCGGACCCCTCCCCCGGCATAGGCGTCATGCGTTGACTACGTCGATACGCTCCCTCGACGGTTGACGTCACCGGATGTTATATCTAGGACGCACAACGCCCGTAGCCTCAGTTCCGTTTTTTCCACGAACGTGTTTGCTTCGGAATCTCGGCGCGCTCGATTCTTCTACTTCATTGTGAAAGTTTGAGATCATGTCTTCGTCTTCTACCCCGAAGTTGGGCTTTAAAAAGTGTCGGGACTGCGGTTCCAAAATGTCCATCACGGACCCGCACAACGTCTGCCTCTAGGGCCTAGGCGAAAGCCACGCCATTGACGACTGCCAGTTCCTGACTTCGAAGGCCTTGCGGGAGCAGAAGAAGACATTAACGGTAGGTATGGTATCTAAAACCCGTAAGCCAAAATCTGCTAGACTTTCGACCAATGACTCTAGGGGCGACTCTCCGCGTCGGCGTAAGTCCAGGGGGGGGGGGTCTCGGTCTCAGAGTGGTTTCCGCCATTCCTCTGCCTCTTCGAGGCATTCTCGGAAGCGCCGTCACCGGTCGCCTTCCCCGTCCTCGTCGGAGGACTCTGCCAGAAGGCGGGTAGCTTGTCCCACCAAGCATTCATCGCCGGCGGAATGGGACGCATTCCGCAAGGAGATGATGGCGATTTTCGAATCGCAGGGCACCATTCCGTCCACACCTTCGAGAGAAGCCGGCAAGGAATGAGCAGAGCCACCGCTCGCATGCCTTCGGGGCTTGGGCAGTCGGCGCGATCATCGGGAGCCGTCGAGGTCCCGATCGGACAAGTTTGATCGCCATAGCCGTGCCAGGTCCAGGTCCCGGTCCTCGACGCCGTTGAGACCGTCGGAGCCTGTGAGGCCTTCTAAGAAGGCATCGACGCTGTTGGCGCCATGTCTGTCGAAGGGACTCGCTCCGGCTCCGAGGAAGTCGTCGACGCCATCGGCGCTGAGGCCGTCGAATGACACGCTCGGGGCTCTGGCCTCGAAGCCATTGTCAAAGTCGCTGGCGCCTCAGTCGACATCGCCAATTCCATCGGCGCCCTCGTCGCCGGAGGGCTGTGGAAACTCTGAGGAAGGCCCTCAGTAAGTCAGTGATGCCTGTCTTTGAGCCCTTCTCTGTTCATCCCCCTAGGCTTGATTTATACCAGCCTTTGGACTACATTTCAGAGGTGGAAGAAGGGTTGAATGAGGAGGGGGTGGTACCTCCTGAGGTTCCTGATGACCTGTTGTCTGGTCACAGCCAAATGGAAGACCTGTGTCAGTCCTTACATGAGGCCAGTGGTCTGGACAACTCTCCAAAGGTTGAGTTTGGCAGGCCTGAGCCTGGTACACCTGCCGAGTCCTCGTACAGGCGTCTCATGTCGAGGGTGACTGAGTACTTGGGGTGGTCTGCTCCACTTGTGGATTTTCTGCAGGATGATCTGACAGACATCCTGGACCACGGTCCACCCACTGACCCGGTGTTGGCATTTCATATAGCCTTACAAAGAAGGGTGGCAGTGGCTTGGACTGCTCCAGAGAGTCTCCCGGCAGTGAATAAGTTGCTTCCAAAAAAATACCGTCCAGCCAGTGGTGACCCCTGCTACTTGTCTACGCACCCCACTACAGAGAGTTTGGTGGTGCAGGCAGCTACAGCCCTAGCAAAGCAGGCTGCAAACCCTACCATCCCACCTGATGGGGACAACAAGCGCTTTGATGGTTGGGCGAAGAAAGTATTTTCATCTGGGGGTATGGCTTTAAAGGCAGCCAACTCCGTTTGTGCCATGGCAAGATTCACTCACACTCTGTGGAATTCTGTATCTTTGGCGGCTGAACATATTCCCAAAGCGGAGGAACGGGATGGTTTTCTAGACCTCGTTCAAGATGGTAAGGATGCCATGTGTGAATCCGTTCAGTCGGGTCTGGACGTGGCAGACTGTGTCAGCCGGTCCATGGCGGCGAGCACCGTGATGCGCAGGTTTGCGTGGTTGCGAAGTCGAGGTTTGCTCTTGATGTAAAGTCCCGGCTTCTCAACATGCCTTTTGATGGTGTACATCTTTTTTTGCAGCAAGGCTGACGAGAGCCTTGAGAGTTTGCAGACCTCCAAAGCTGCAGCGAAGTCCTTGAGCGCTGCAGTACGTCAACCTCTGCCTTCTCGTCCTAGGGGACAGCAATGGAGGGGAGGTTCCTTTCGATACTACTCTTCCTTTGGTAGATCGAGAGGAGCTGGCAGTCAAAGGGGTCAACGTAGGAGTACCAGAGGTGGAAAACAAGGTACTCGGGTGCTAAAGCCGCTCGGGCAGTTGCCTCTTTGCCTTCAGGCACTGCCGCGGCAGCTTAGTCATGAGGCCATGTCCCATGGTTCGCCCCTTGGGGGAAGACTGGCGCAGTATCTTGTAGAATAGTGGACCATTACTTCAGATGAGTGGGTTCTAGAGATCATAGCCCACGGCTACTGTCTTCCTTTCCGGCAGAGGCCTCACGACAATCCACCGGAGAAGCTCTTTGAAGCGTCCGGATCCGCTCCTTGCACAGGAAATCCTATCCCTGCTGGAGAAAGGCGCCGTAGAACTGGTGCCTGTAGCGGAGAGGAACAAGGGATGGTATTCCCCATATTTTTTGATCCCGAAAAAAGACAGGATTGAGACCCATCATGGACTTGCGTGGTTTGAACAAGCACCTCAGGAAGGACAAGTTCAAGATGGTTACTCTTTCTCAAGTCCTCCAGGCCCTTCAGCGTCAGGATTGGTTGGTGTCTCTCGACCTCAAGGATGCTTACTTTCATGTGCTGATTCATCCCAAGCACAGGAAGTACCTGAGGTTTGCGGTTGGCGACTTGCATTTTCACTTTCGGGTCCTGCCGTTCGGATTGACCTCCGCCCGAGGGTCTTCACCAGGCTGATGGTGGTGGTGGCAGCGCATCTCAGGAAAAGGGGATTCACGTCTACCCCTACCTGGACGATTGGTTGATCAGGACGCGCTCTCCCGAGCAAGTCCTGGATCATCTGTACATCACCTGCCACTCCCTTCACAAGCTGGGCTTCTCCCCCAACTTGAAGTCTCATGTGACAACTACCCAGCGGCTCCAGTACATCTGTGTTCGCCTCCCCAGGTGAGTGCTCATCACATTCTGCAGATGGTAAGCAAGTTTCAGCGTGCCCAGAATCTCCCGGCGTTCGAGTTCTTGAGGTTGCTCTGCCTCATGGCATCCTGCATTTTCTTGGTGCCAGAGGCCAGGCTGCGGATGAGATCTCTGCAGTGGGCTCTCAAGATGCAGTGGTCGCAGTTCTCCGGCAGGATGTCGGATCCCGTTCAGATTCCGCCCTCGGTCGCCCAGTGCCTTCTGTGGTGGGCCGTCGAAGGAAATCTGTTGTAGGGGGCTCCGTTTTGGCAACTGTGTCCGGAGGTGACGATCGTGATGGATGCATCCCTCACGGGGTGGGGAGCTCATGCCAACGAGTTGACGGTCAGCGGCCGTTGGTCTCCGTCGGAGTCCAGACTCCACATCAATCTGTTAGAGCTGTGGGCTGTCAGGCTAGCCCTGAAGGCTTTTCTGCCATCTATGCGGGGGAAGAATGTCCTGATTACGACGGACAATACAGTGGCCATGCACTACCTCCACAAAAGGGGGCGGGGCAGGGTCACTCACATTGGGCAGGGAGGCGATGCAGCTCTGGTTCTGGGCCATCCAGCAGGACATTTTGATCTCGGCAGTTCATCTGGCCGGAGATGAAAACACGGAGGCGGACGCTCTGAGCAGGCAGAGCACAGTCTCTCACAAGTGGGAGCTGGCTCAGGAAGTTCTGTTGGAGATCTTCGCCCTTTGGGGAACCCCGCAAGTGGATCTCTTCGCCACCAGTGTCAACCGGAAGTGCGAAAGATTCTGCTTGTGGGAATTTCCTCCAAGAGGAGCCTTAGGGGACACGTTCGTAGTGGAGTGGTCCTTCCCACTGCTGCACGCGTTCCCTCCAGTCCCCGTCATTCCGCAAGTGTTGCAGAGGTTACAGAGGTGGAGTTCCCGGATGATCCTCATTGCTCCGGCATGGGCCAGGAGAACGTGGTACCCTGACCTTCTAGACATGTCCATCTGCCCTCCATGTCGTCTTCCCTACCGAGACGATCTGCTCTCACGGGAGGGAAGTCAAGTTCCATATTTAAGCGCTCGTCTGAGGAATGTTATTATTTTAAGATCCCTTTGATTTCTCAGTTTTTAAAAGGGCTAACTAATGTGTTTCCTCTGTCATCTTTCCAGGTGCCAGGATGGGATTTGTATTTGGTTCTAAAGTTCCTCATGGGAGCTCAGTTTGAGCCCTGGCTTTCTTGCCCACTGAGACTGTTGGCTTTTAAGACTGTATTTTTAGTTGCAGTTACTTCCACACTCAGTGTGACTGAGTGAGTGAGTTGCAGGCGCTTTCCGCCAAGCCACCTTTCACAGTGTTCCATAAGGACAGGGTTGTCCTTGGGGTTCGTCCTCCTTTTCTTCCAAAGGTTGTCGGCATTTCATTTGAGCCAGAAGGTAATTCGGTGTCCGGACATTTCATCGACAACAATTGGTCGACAGGACATTTGGTCGACGTAATTTTGTCAAACCAAATGGTCAATTTTTTTAAAAAATATATTTATTTTTAAGGTTGTAGTTTAGGGAAAAAAAGGCTTTTTTAGAAAAAAAAGGGGGTTGGGGCGGGGGAACCGACCCCCCCCCCCCCAAAAAAAGGGTAAAAAATAAAAAATTCGACCATTTGGTTTTCGACGAAATTGGTTCGACCATTTGTCCAGTCAACCAATTTTTTTCGATGAAATGTCTGGTAACCGGTAATTCTTCTGGTGTTTTATCCTCCTCCGCATCCTGGTAAGGAAGAGTAGAGGCTCCATAGGTTGGATCCTAGGAGAGCTATAAGTTTCTATCTCTCACGGATGTCTCGGGTCAGAGTGGACGATCAGCTCTTTGTTGGATACGCTGGAAGGAGTTTAGGGCAAGCTGTTTCCAAGCAGACCTTGTCCAGATGGATCATTTTGACGATCTCTGAATGTTACCGTTTGGCGGGTAAGGACCCTCCAGTAGGCTTACGGGCTCACTCTACTAGGGGTGTGACTGCCTCCACGGCTCTACAGAGGGGCATTCCGATTTGCAGTATTTGCGAAGCAGCCACGTGGGCTTCTGTCCATACCTTTGTGAGACACTATTCCCTGTATTCGATCCATGGGCAAGATTTGGCCTTTGGTAAGGCAGTCCTATATTCGGCAATTTGATTGGGCATTCTAAATTGATGAAATTGTAAATTCTTTTCCCACCTCCATACGTTGGTACTGCTTTGGGAGTCTGTCAAAGATGTGGAATATGTCGGAGGACACAATCCCCTCGAAGAACAAGTTACTTTCTTACCTGGTAACCTTCTTTCGATGGGATGTTCCTCCGACATATTCCACATCGTACCCTCCAAGCCTGCCACTCTACTGAATTTCTTATGCGATTGCAGCTCACGTCTCCGCAAAGGCTTTATGCAGTCATACTGGGAGGTGGTTGGTGCCACACGTTCTGGGAAAAAAACTACAACTACAACTGAGGCTACGGGCATTGTGCGTCCTAGATAGAACATTCGGTGACGTCGAGGGTGGTCCTCGAGGGAGCGTATCGACGTCGTCAGCGCAGGACGCCTACGCCGCGGGGGTTTTCCGAAGCAGCACAACTGTGGTAATTACTGTCAAAGATGTGGAATACGTCGGAGGAACATCCCATCGAAAGAACGTTACAAGGTAAGAAAGTAACTTGTTCTTCTCGATCTGCATTCCTCTACTCTCTGCAACTAATACAGAACAGGACTGCAAGAGTTATCCTTGGCCGATCGTATCGCTCCAGCCCTGAAATCTCTCCACTGGCTCGCGGTGGCTGCAAGGATCAAGTTCAGGACGCTTTGCATTGCCCACAAGACTTTCTGGGGCTGGGGCCCGCACTACATCCAACGCTTTCTTCCAAAATACCTTCCTTCTCCAGCATTGGATCTTTCATGGATTCACATGCTGTGAATTTTCCCCGTCAGGCTGGGAACCTCGGTCACTTTAACCTAGCGTTTTCCTATTGAAAACTTAGAGACTTTAGTGTCCTATCAACGTCCTTTTTGAGTGCTTTAGTCCCCACCAATAGAACGTAGGGTATAAATAGCCCCACCCCCGAGGCTTCCCGTCAGATTTCAACCGTCTCCAAACTGTTGGGATCACATCATGTTTGTCGTGTTTTTGCACATGCGTGTGCTATTTGAGTATTGAGATGGCTTCTGGGGCTCCGAAGAAGTCTCTTTTCTGGCCCTGTGCGACTTGTGGGTTGAAGGTGTATGAGGGCGACGGGCATATGGATTGCCTCTACTGCCTTTACCCCATCACTCGGCAGACACTTGCAAGATTTGTCGAGGGTTCTCGCAAAAGACTCTTAAGGACCGCAATCGGCAGCTGGTCTGTTGACTTAATGAGGGTACATACCCGTCCTCGGAGGTGGGGTCGGTCCGGAGCCTGTCCTCAGAGTGGCCTGTGCAGTCTGCGGAACATCGCCGGGTGGCGTCTGCCAAGCCTCCGGCTAAGAAACCTCGTCCAGCGTCTGAGGTGGGGAAGAGCATTAGATCTGCTTTGAGTAAACTGCTGTCGAAGGGTGCTTCTTTGTTTAAGCATGATCGGTCGGACCATTCCAGAGGGTCTGGTGGTAGCCCCAAAAAGTCGACGGCGCAGGAGAAGGGCGTGGCCAAGAAGGACTCGTCGTCGAAGCGCTCCCCTTCAGGGGACCGTCACAGGTCGTCGTCTAGCAGGGAATCCTCTAAACACCATTCCAGCGCTGCCAAGCAGGCCGGGTCTCTTGTGAAATCTACACTGCAGGTGGTGGTTCCAACAACGACCTTGTCGACGGAGGGCCCGTCGTCGACCGTTGCTCTGCAATCTACGGTTCCGTCGTCTACAGTAGTGTCGGCTCAGGCAAGGACAGTATTTGATAAAGGACCAATACTTTTCTCGCCCATGAGGATGGACACGGAAGGATTGCTGCCGACGAGTGGGGCATGGCAGTCTTCCGCCTTTGACTTGCTTCTGCCCGATACCATTCTACATCAGGAGACGGCAGCTTTTGCGGTGTCCTCGGAGGTGGACGACAACCGGGAGTCTGTATTGGGGCCGTCGGCTTTGGGACTGCAAAGTGTTGGGCCTTCGTCGGTGGGAGTGGTAGCTGGTCCTGCTAGTTACCCACTGGTGAACCCGCAGTCTATGTTGTCGCTTCAAGTTCTGTCCACGCTGCAATCGTTGTTGGGCCAGCTGGATGCGAGGTTACCCCCGCTGAATGTTGTCCCAGTGGGGCCTGTCATGGAAGATCCTGGTGTTCCTCCACGTAGATCTCCCCCGGCTGGGTTGCCGGTGCCGCTGCCGGTGAGAGATCATCCACGATCATACCCTGAGGAGGGCGAACTGCCAGAGTTGGAGACGGACAGTGTTCCGCAGGACTTTGTCTACTGGTTCATCGTCGCCGACGAGGGATAACGCGTGGGACACGGACGGGGAGGTGGAACAGCCTCAGAGTCCGGCGCAGCCTTCCCCTCCCGAATGATGTTGGGGCGTTCCACGCCATGATGGCTAAGACGTGTGTGGAGTTTGGGTTGACACCTGAGGAAGAGCGGAAGGAGTGCTTCCTGTTCAATCACATGGGCAAGAGAAGGAAAGCTGTATTCTCTGTGCCTATTCTGGACCACGTGTGGCAGGAGGGCCTGCGCACAATGCGCCATCCATTTTCTGTTTGGGCGACGACGGTGAAAGCAGCAAATTCCTTAGCGATCATGGCACGCTATGATCGTGAGATGTGGCATAGGCTGGCGCCTATTTTGGAACATCTGCCAGAGGAGCACCGCAAGACCACCATGCTATTGGTGCGTGAAGGGGAGGACGCTTCCAATCACATTATAAATATTGCAGTTGACCTGGCTTTAAGCAGATTAACAATGGGGTTGTGCTTCGTCGCCAAGCCTGGCTAAAGTGCACTGACTTTCGCCCAGAGGTGCATTATAAGGTTGACATGCCCGGTGAAGGGGAGCATTTGTTTGGGGAAAAAATCGATGAGGCCCTCAAAGGGATGAAGGAAGACACAGAGACTGCTAAGTCCTTAGGGGCTTTACAGAGTGGGTGCTCTTTTCGCTCCTTTCGCCCATTCCGGGGGGCTTCGGGTAATGCCCGGTTTGCTTCCACCAGGGACCGGGGTTATGGTCGGTTAAGTTATTCCTCCCAGAGGTATCGGAGTTCGGCACAGTCCTCCACCTCTAAGGGGAGACAAGCTAAACCGCAACAATGACTGCTTCAGGACAATCTACTGGGGGGCAGGGTGGCGATGCACGTGGACAAGTGTTGCAAAATTACGTCAGATTGTTGGGTGTTGGACACGGTGCGTCTGGGCCACTCGCTGGAGTTAGTGTTCCCTGGTTTCCTTTCTGCCGGTGTATGCCTTGCAACCACATCTTCACATCCTGTTGCAGGAGGTAGTTCTTATGCTACAGAAAGGGGCTATAGAACCGGTTCGGGTGGCAGAGAGAGGCCAAGGGGTTTATTCCCGCAACTTTGTGGTGAAGGAACCCAACCGCAAGTTGCGACCCATCCTGGATCTTCGGGCGTTGAACAAGACTCTGCAACACCTGAAGTTCAAGATGCTCACTCTTCAGGAAGTCATCCGGTCGGTACAGCTGGACGAGTTTCTGGTATTGTTGAATTTACAGGACGCATACTTCACATTCCCATGCGTTGACGGCACCGCATGTTTCTGCGGTTTATCATAGAAGATCATTACCAGTTTTGGGTACTCTCGTTTGGTTTAAAGTCGTCCCCCAGGACGTTTACAAAATGTTTGGCACCAGTGGCAGCGTGTCTCAGACGGGAGGGTCATCACGTATACCCGTACCTGGACGACTGGATGGTGAGAGATTCGTCGCCAGGGCAGGCACAGGAAAGTCTTGGAGCTACCCTGCAGCTGTTGCAATGTCTGGGATTTGCTATCAACTTCAAGAAATCTTTTCTGATGCCTGCCAAGGACTTGGTGTTTCTGGGGGTGGAGTTCCGGACTTGACTGGGACTGGTGAAGCCCTCAGGCGAGCGGGTTCTGAAGCTCCTGCAAAGGGCGGCCGAGTGGAAGATCGGTACAAGGGTGTCGGTCCGGACCTACATGTTGCTGCTGGGGGCCATGTCGTCATGCATTCTGCTGCTGCCAAACTGTGTCTATTCATGAGACCGGTGCAAGAGTTCCTCGCGGACCGGTGGGCCCACCCAGAGTCGTGGCTCTTGGTCCGACAAGTTGGTGATCAACGGCACTCTGGTGGAAGCTCTTCGCTGGTGGACGTGTTCTGACAATCTGGTTCGGGACATGCCGTTGCTGGAGCCGGAGTTCCAATTTACGATTGTGGCGGATGCCTCTCACACAGGATGGGGGGGCGCATCTCGGCGACTCGCAAGTTCAAGCCCTGTGGTCTCGGGAGGAATCTCGGTTGCACATCAATGTGCTGGAGTTAAGAGCAGTACATTGGGCCTGCAAGTCGTTTCTGCCACGCATACACGGTTCTGTGGTGAGGGTGTTCACAGACCATACCACCACAATGTTTTATCTCAGGAAACGGGGGGCACGCATTCCAGGGTTCTGTCGAGGGAAGCACAGGAACTTTGGAATTGGGCTCTGTTGCACGAAATTGGCATTGTGGCTTATCTGCCGGGAGTGTTGAATGTGCAGGCAGATGCGCTCAGCAGGTATGTCGTCCAGCTGCACGAGTGGCAGTTGAAGGAGCAGCAGGTTTCCATGATCTTCCGGAAGTGGGGCCATCCTCCATTGGCTCTTTGCAACGGTGGAGAAAAACAGTGCAGGCAGTTCGCCAACAGGTGGGCTCACCCCAAGTCTCTGGGGGATGCGTTCTCGTTCCTGTGGACGGGCCGGTTCGCGTATGCATTTCCTCCGTTTCCGCTCATCTGACGGACCCTCCAATGGATTCGGAGATACCCATGCCGTGTGATTCTGGTGGCTCCGTTCTGTGCCAGGCAGCTGTGGTTCTCAGATCTCCTTCACCTGTCGGTGGCGGATCCAATTCGGTTGGAGGTAACGCTGGATCTTCTCTCTCGGGACAGGGGAGTTCTGTGGCACCACAATCCCGGGTCTCTCAGCCTGACGGCTTGGCTCCTGACTACCTAGTTTGGCCTGCTAAGGCTTTCCCGTGACTGTCGCCGAATTCTGGGGGCGGCAAGAGCACCATCCACGAATGTCTCCCATGCATGTAAATTGAATCGGTTTTGTGTGTGGTGTAAGGGCCAGCTGGGGGTGGACCCTTTGAACATTTCCCCTGCACAGGTTCTCCCCTCCCTATTGCAGTTGGCGGATAGGGGCCTGGCGTTATCCTCCATAAAGTACACTTGGCAGTGATTTCTAGATTTACTCGGAGGCAGCATGTGGCTCGGCTCCTCCGTTTAATGATCGCCTAGTCAAGCATTTCTTGAAGGGGTTGTTTCAAACTTTTCCTCCGGTCAAGAAGTTTGCGTCGGTGTGGAGCCTTAATGTGGTACTTTCGGGTATGATGAGACCGCCTTTTGAGCCGCTGTCGACGACTCCTTTGCAGTTTGTCATGGAAGGTGGCTTTTCTGGTGGCAATTACTTCGGTCAGAAGGATATCGTAGTTGCATGCATTGTTTGTAGACCCCCCAAACTTGAGATTCTTGAAGGACAAGGTTGTTTTGGCCACCAATCCGCACTTTATACCCAAAGTGCCAACGGCATTTCACAAGCTCTCTTCTGTTGTTTTGCCCTCGTTTTTTGCTTCAGCATCCACGCCTGCAGAACGGGCTGTGCTTTCGCTGGACGTAAAGAGGGCGTTGAAGTTTTATTTGAACCTTACTCATGATTTCAGAAAATCTAAACGGCTATTTGTGGCTTATGGGCCGTCCATCAGGGGACAGACAATCTCCAAACAAGGACTTTCTCGTTGGGTGTCCTCTGTTATCTTGTTCTACCATGCTAAAGCTGGGAAGCCTTTGGGAAGGACTTCGAAGGCAAACTCATCGAGGTCTACGGCTTCGTCCGCTGCATTATGGTCGGGATTCCGCTGGTGGACATTTGCAAGGCGGCCTACTGGGCGGTGCCGCATACCTTTACACAGCATTACTGTCTGGGGCAGCAGCATGGTGATGTGCAGGTGGCAAGGGCGGTCCTGCAACGCCTATTTCAATAAGGTAGCCCCGCAGCTTTGGGGTGTTTATTTCTTTTAACTTGGTCACTGGATGGGTTTATTTGTCTAATGTATGTGATTCTGTTTCTGCATTGGTTTGCCTTTACACTCCACCGTGCATGATTGCTACTGCTATGTAATCTATTCACGGCATATGAATCCATGAAAGATCCAATGCTGGAGAAGGGAGTAGTTTCTTAGCTGTAACTCCATTTCTCCAACGTTGTAATCTGAAGGGAAGTCACAGGGGCGGGGCTATTTATACCCTATGTCCTATTGGTGGGGACTAAAGCACCCAAAAGGGACATTAGGACACTAAAGTGTCAAGGTTTCCATAGGAAAACGCTAGGTTAAAGTGACCGAGGTTCCCAGCCTGACTACGGGGAATATTCACAGCATGTGAATCCATGAAAGATACCAACGCTGGAGAAATGGAGTTAGAGTGAAGAAACTACTCTCTTCTTGAGCCCTTTGCTCAGCTACCTCCAGCTTTCTAACGGTTAGACACTTCTCTAAGCAGAGAGTGGGGGGTAGATCTCTCCCCTCTGCAGGTGCCTCCCTCTGGAATGGCCTCCCTGCCCCTCTCAAACTTGAGCCAGACCACCTGAAATTTTGGGAGCAGCTACAAACTCTTCTCTTCTGCTTTCTCTCCCTCCCCTGCTGACCTACCTGTCTGCTGTACCACCCTCAGATTCTCACTGGGTACTAGGCTCTTTTTTGATCAGTCACCCTTACACTGTCTCCGGGCCTACCACGCACTTAGGTGCTGCAACTGTAACCCAGCAGTCCCTTGTTCTCCTTGCACTACCCAGAGCTGCGCTGCCCTGGGTGCACTTACTCAGAGCATTACTGCCCTGTTTTCCCCTCTCCTTTGCACCCCCCTCCCTTTCCCCTTACACTTCTCGTTCTCGCACTTGCACAATCTGAATGACACTAGGCCTAGTAAGATCATTTGTTTTGTCCTCCCTCTGTCTTCCCTCCCTCGTCACGCCTAGAACCACTTGTGTACAGGCACGTTATAACTGACTTATCATATTTTAACACAACATATATGTATGTATCAGATTAAATGAATGTCGAGTTGTAAACATGTTTACCATAATTCAATAGCCCAACCATGAGTTTGGTACATCCTACCCATTTTTAACTACAGTGGCTTTTTCTATGATGGGATATGAGATATCGTATCGTATGAGTCCTTTATAACGCGCCTGTAAACAAGTATTTCTAGGTACGAGGATCATCTTCACCGTCCCTGAAACACCAAATCATTTTGCATTGGGAAGCAAACTGAGGCAGTGTCACCGGCCCTTTCATTTCACTTTTTGGAAGCTTGGCTCCTGAATAGCCAGACACTAGATATCACAATCTTTCTGGGGAAGTGATGGCTGTTCTTCAAGGTACTCTTTAACTCTTGCGCTAAACTAATGTACCAGATTAAGTGGAAAAGGAAGTGTTTCCGTTTGTACAAGATTTTGACTCTTTTTCAATGGGTGCTGGAACCGATCGGCATGATTTGCCAAATACATTAAACACAAGAAATAATAGATTTAAAGTAATGTATTGTGACGAATCAAGGCCTTCTCCCCAAGCGGTCGCCCTCCCCATATAGTTATCTTATGGAAAAAAAATCATGTCCCTTTTTAAATCCGAATACCCAATCCACTGGGGCGAGTACGTTGATGAGCGTGCTCTCCGAGCGAGAAGAGAGAGGAACGCTTACGCAAGCCTTGGAAGGCCCCAAGCTGCATAACACCTGGAGAAGACTGAAACCAGGAAGCCCGTGAGTTTCAAACTTGCTCGATATTGCAGAGCAGGAGGTCAGAGCTGCAGCAGACCTGAAGCACGAGAAACCGATCGGGCAGGAGCCCAGGAGAAGGTGGTGTCAAGACCTTGAAGGCGAAGCTGTGGTGGCCAGCCGGTCTACAAACCATCGCTGATACTTCCGGCAACCAAGGGTTACAGGGTGGCCAGTCTTGCAGCGGAGTACCGGGAGGAAACGAGAGCATGCAAGGAGACATGCGCCAAAGAGAAGGGGCAAGGGGGTTCATGAGCAGAGAGAATGTTCCAGAGGAAGAGAGCTCCTGAAGACATTCTCCTTCAAGAACTAAGATAACTGGGAGTAGGGCAAGAACAGGAGTCCCCAAGGGAATCCTTATACCGGACAAGCAACTTGTCCCAGTAGAAGCTATGAAACAGTTTCCCTGGAAACCAATCAATATTGTGATTCAAGAGGAAAACGTTATTGAAAAACTGAATGATGGAGAACAAAAATGAATAATAATACCCTGGGAAAAGGAGGAACTAACTTGATATTCTGTACAAGAAGAATAGAATACTAAAGAGAAAGATACAAGACAGAGTTTAGATGAACTAGGCACTTGAGCCACATAAAAAGTAAAGTAGAGCAAAACAAGCTGAACTGTACTCTTGCATCCCGTCCCCTTTCCTCCATACTGCATGGACGTCCATCGCTAAGGAAGGGAGACTGAACCTTTTTCACCAGAAAAACCTTCTTCGCCATTAAATTTAGAGGCGCGTGGCCCTCGCAGCATGTGCTCCCCTGACTCCGCCTACCAGCGCCACTCCTCCGTCTCCTTTTCTGTGTTGAGATCGACAGGCCGATTTCACCAGTGCTCCTGGGTTTGGCTTCGGCCATGTAATACCAAGCGCTCTTCCCTGGATACTTTCTTCTATCTTTTTGTCAATCAGGTACTTGGACCTCCGGCGCCACGCTGCTCCCTGGTGCATGTTGCTTCAGCGGGCTTCAGCAGGTTTATAGCCTGCGAGGGGCTCTTGCCTACATCCGATCCCCACGCTCTTTGCCTACGACCATGGCTGGGAAGGTTGTACCGTGTTCGACGCACTGACTCCAAGCTCACTGAAGAACATGCTTGCTCGGTGGAGGGAGCTCTTTGAAAGGTCGCCTCCAGAGGATTTTGTCAGACAGAGATCGAGGCCCAAGGGAGGGCTGCTATTTTCCATCGCACCCCGTAAGGGCAACTCCTTCCCAAGGAAACGCCAGAGCGGGAGGAATCTCTGGTTCTCGCAGCAGCACACGTACCGAGGCTAGTCCAACTACCGGCCTCACAGCCGAGTGGTCAGCCGATCCCTCCAGGCACAGTGCTGAGGGACCGCATGGTTCTTTTACCAGGTGTACACCCGAGGGGCAACGCCCTAGTACCGGCCTAATGTCCGAGGTGGCGCCTGCACTCAGAACTACCAGCGATACTGCCGAGGGCAATACGCCTTCCAGGCCCGAGCCTGAGGTGCAGGGTAAGTCTCATGAGTCTTGGAGGAGGCCGGGCCCAGGGAGCCAAGCACCACAACTTCGGCACGAGGCACGCAGCTCGACAAAAGGGCTGCCGCGCCAGATGACATGGCCGCTCAGCCGATGCCACTCCTAGGAACGGAGCAGGTGGGAGAACGAGTTTCAAGGTGGGACTGGTGTCAACCAGGTACATGGTGTAGTGTTTATCCATCAGCAGCGCAGGGCAAGTTTCTCGTGCAACCGAGGCAGAGTGCGCTCTGGGCCCAGCAGCCTCCAACCACTCTGTCAATATCACCTGCCACCTCTTCAGCCTCAGAAGGCAGGTTCTTTGACAGGTTCCTAGCGCTGATGCGAACTCATCAGATGGGAACCATCCTTCGGGATGCTACCAAGGACATGCTCCCTCCGGTCACCCCACCAGCGCCCATTGTCATTCCTCCTATGGCTCCGGCACTGCAGGCCCCAGTGCAGCCCCTGTTGCCCTAGCTAGCTCCTTCGATACTGGCTCCCCTACCTCCCACACTACAGGCGGTTCCGCACCAGCCTCCGGCTCCGGTTCCTACACCGCAACCCACAGAGCCCAGTACTCCTCCACCTGCCTCGGACCAGCCAGACACCCTGGTGGACACAGATGATGATGAGGAGGAGGACCCAGACACGCCATCTTCAGCCAAGGCCTTCCACGAACGTCTTGCAGGTTTGACTGAAAATATTTGGGGCTTCCTCAACCAGAGGTCAAACAGCCAGAGGAAGTGGTTTTGGCAGAAGTCCTCACTCTACGTCCCCCTACTAGAACGGGGATCCCGATGCAGAAGGACATGTTGCTTTGGCCAAGAAGGGGTGGCTCAAGCCACACTCAGCCGAGCCTGTCATTCGGCACCTCAAGTATAGGCAGATGGAGGGGGATTCACTCTTACTGTGCTACTCTTCAACCACACTCTTCGAAGCCTCAGTCGCCCATGGCCACCTCATCCTCGGTGCTGCTAGGAGAAGGAGATCTTGGAGGCGTACGGGAAAAAGCTGTACTCTTAACACCTCTCTGCACCTGCGTCAATCCAATGCCGATGACCTGCTGGCAGCCGTTATCCAAAGGCTTTGGCAGGAAATAGCTGACTTCCTTCCGGTGCAGAGTCAAGCACGCTTCAAGGCGGGGCTGGCAGAAGCCAAACTGGTGGCGCAGGACATCAAGGAATCCACCGTGGCCCACATCGATGCCTCTGGTAGGGCCTTATGCATTGCCACGGACATGAGAAGGACTGCCTGGCTTTAGGCATCTAAGTTTAACCCTTACGTCCAGAAACGCATATTGGACCTTCCATTCGAGGGTTGGCACCTCTTTCACTCTACCACCGATGCGGAATTAGATGAAAAGAACAGCTCGCAAACTTCAAAGTTTTTATCCTAACGAAGGCCACGTCCAAGCCGTTCGCCCAGTCGCATGAACAATCCGACAAGGGGCGGGTGTTTTGTGGGTCCCTGGGCTTCCAGGAACGGAGGTCGAGGAAGCCTGACCTCTCTGAGTCAGCACCGGCGCAAACAACAAAGGGGGGGGGGGTCAAGGGCTTTTTCCAGTCCCCCCCCTCCTCCTCCGCAGCCTCTGAGGGAAAGAAAGCATGACTTGTCCCTTCGGGTCTACATGTCTCTGCTGGGGGGGGACAGGCTTTCCTTTCATGTGCAATTTTGGTGCCAGAACTTTTCAGACCCCTTGATCCTCTGTGTAGTATCCTCGGGGTACCGCCTACCAGGCCCTCCCTCTCCACTCCCACAAATTGGGACGGCAACTCTGTTGGCGGAAATTTGGTTGTTCGTCGAGAGGCAGGCAGTCGAAGAAGTCCCAGACTGCCAGTGGATTGGGCTTCTATTCCCAGATTTTCGCCATACAAAAGAACCACCAGGCTGGCCTGGGAGTTTTGTTGGACTTAACTATCTTCAACCTCTCACTCCCTCTTCAAAAAGTCAAGATGGTTACGCCAGCACTCATTGCGGAGACACTAGACAGAGGAGATTGGATGTGCTCCCTGGATCTGAAGGACGCTTATCTACACGTCCCGATTTGGGAACCACATCGCTCCTTCCTGTGCTTCATTATCATGGGCTGCCATTTCCAATGCAAGGTGCTACCCTTTGGCTGCAACTCAGGCCCCAGGGTATTTACCAGGCTCATGAATGCAGTGGCAGCCCTCCTCAGGGTCCAGGGCAATACGCCTTCCTTACCTGTACCTGGACGACTGGCTCGTCAGGGCAAGCTCTCCGGAGGCGGTTATCCACACTTCCTCTGCACATATTAACACACTCCGCGACCTGGGGTTTACGATCAACCTCAAGAAGTCTTCGCTGCAGCCTACCCAAAATCTGACCTTCCTGGGCCTCATCTGGGACACGAGCTCAGAGAGTGTCTCTTTCCCTCGGAGCATAAGGTCACGGCCATCAAGAGCGCCACTACTCGCTTCCTTACCAGAGCAATGACCTTGGCCTGTTATTACCAACACTTATTAGGTATCATGGCAGCGGTCCTGCTGGCGGTGCCCCACACGTGACTCAGGATGAGGAGATTACAGCTGCACTTCGCAGCCTCATGGAATCAGGAGAAGGGCTCCCAAGCGGAGCCGGTCAGCATCCCTCTTTCTCTTCACTTGGACATCCACATGGTGTTCCATGGACTGGAACCTGCGGATGGGCAATCCCTTCCGGCAGCTGGCCCCGCAGGTCACCATCACTAAGGACTCCTCCCTCGAAGGCTGGGGAGACACTCTGGACAGCCACATCGTCCATGGAGTCTAGACCCGGCAGGAGCAGGAGTCTCATATCAACTGGCTGGAGCTGAAGGCCATCTGGCTAGCTCTCAAAGCTTTCCTTCTGCTCATTGGGAGAAAGACCGTCCGTACCGATACCGCCAACTCCACCAGCATGTACTATGTCAACAAGCAGGGGGGGTACCAGGTCCCCACCACTGTGCTACCTAGTGGTCAGTATGTGGCAATAGGCCCTGGAGAACATCTACCTCCCGGCTGTCCACCTTTCGGGGAGTCCAACTTGGAAGTGGACTGGCTCAGCAGATTGAGAGCGGACAATTACAAATGGCAATTGAACAACCAGGTGTTGCTGGAGATCTTCAGCAGATGGGTCATCCTCGAGTGGATCGGTTTGTCTCCTGGGACAACAGGAAATGCCAACAGTTTGCGTCCTGGCAAGGGCTGGGCCCCGGTTCCCTGGGCGACGTATTCCAGATACAGTGGGACGGCATGACGGCGTATGCCTTCCCTCGTACACCCCTGGTCCACACGGTGATCCGCAAGATAAAGGAATCTTGTCACCTCAGCATCATTCTGATAGCTCCATGGTGGCCGGCGAGACCGTGGTTCTCCAAACTTCTTAGCCTCACGGACAGATCACCCATTCACCTTCCGATGGGGCCTGCCCAGCTCTGGGCACAGCAGGGCGGCAGGGTCATCCACCCTGCCCCACAGAGGTTAGCCCTTGGCAGAGTGGTTCCTGAGCAGGTCACGCTCAGGCACCTGAGCCTATCACAGTCTAACCTGGAAATCATTTGGGGCGCCAGGAGCAAGGCTACCAGGAGCCAATACAAGAGTAAATGGACTAGGTTCTGTCTTTAGGCAGACTCTAATGTACGCTAGATGATGTGCTCTCCTTCTCGGCACACTCTGGCATACAGGTGGACACATGCCGCACCTATATGGCAGCCATAGGGGCCTACAGAAATTCGGAGGAGGTTGTCTTCTCTTCCAGCCCGATAGTCAGGAGACATTTGGCGGGCCTCTCCAGGCTCTACCCGCCCATCAAGAAGCCACACCCCGTGTGGGACCTCAAAGTGGTGCTGGACACCTTGGCGCACAAACCCTTCGAGCCAATGGCATCTGCGGACATCAGGCTGGTCACTATTAAAACAGCTTTGGTAGTGGGCCTAACCTCTGCTCGCAGAGTGGGTGAGATCCAGGCCCTGATGTCCTCTGCACCCTATACCACTTTTTACAGTGATAAGGTGGTCCTGCAGACTCACCCCGCGTTCCTACCTAAGGTACCCTCTGCTTTCCATCTAAACAAGGAAATAGTCTTACCTATGTTTTTTGCTGACCCCAAGGACGAGGCTCAGCGGGTCTTTAACTGTCTGGATGTCAGACGTGCTCTGAAATTTTATCTGAACAGGATCAAGGGCTTCCACAAGTCGGACGCACTCTGTCATCTTCGGGTGATCCAGGCCCATGTATCGGGCATCCAAGGCCTCTATCGTACAGTGTATTATTTTGGCCATCAACAAGGCCTACGAGGGGCAGCACAAGCCGCTGCCGGTTAACATGCACACCCATGCTGTCGGAGCAAAGGGCGCGCCCATTGCATTCCAATGGCAGGTTCCGTGGCAGGTCATCAGTAGGGCGGCCACCTCCTTCGGCTTTCTGTAAGCATTACTGTTTGGACGCCGGCTCTAAGTCAGATGCGGCCTTCCGACAGGCAGTTCTAAGGAACCTGTTTGCTTAGGGAGAGTCTCCTCTCCACCCTGGGGCTACATTCAGTTGTAATTGCCCATGCAGTAGGGAGGAAATGGGACGTAAGAGTAATTAATAGTAACTTACAGTAGTGACTAACACACTCTTAGTCCATAGTCCCCTCTCCTCCATACGTCCCTCTATCCTCCACCCTAATAATACTGGTGTCATTAGGCAATGTTAAATATTGTCGACGCATCGATGGGGACTGAGGAGTGGCATCGGTGGGTGGAGTCAGGGGAGTGCATTTTGCCGCGCCACCGCGCACCTCTAAACTTAAAAGGGCAAGAAGGTTTTTCTGGTGAAAAAGGTTCCGTCTCTCGTCCCCATGCAGAATGGAGGAAAGGGGACTATGGACTAAGAGTACATTTGTCAGTAAGGTGAGTAACTATTAATTTATTATCCAGGAGGGAAAACCCACCAAAGCTCAGAGCCTGTGTCCTTCCTCTGACTAGCCACAGTATGTATAACAAGACATTGTTCCACTCTGTATTGTCACTTAGATTTCATGATTGAATAGACTGAGTTAACTGAGTTGAATTAACCAAGCCAGGATTGAACAAATATCAAATTTGTAATCCAGCGCTTGTAAGGTTTCTCCTGCTTCTAAGCCTTGTGAAAATAGCTGTTATTAACGAATGTAATGACTCCCAATTGTTGACCACGTGAGGATGATGGCTAAGTTGACCTTGCCCGAATTCGAACTGCAGGTCATCACCATGTTTGAGATGAGTGTTTAACCTGCTTAACTTCTTAGCTCACTTACATTTTGTTCTGTTTGTGCCCTTAATGGACCTCTGGCATAGATCTTTTCACTCGGAATATCATTTTTTTCCATTAAAATTTTTGCAATAAGCCGTACTCCAGTATGTTGTAAACTGTGTTTAACCATCTTTAAGCTTTATTCGTCTGTACACATAGTGTTAAGCGAGGGTTCATTTAATATGAACCAAGTGCTGCACCTGACCACTTCCACCCCACTGGCCTTGTCCCTCCCATACCGAAATGTAGCTACATGATCTTCATTTAAGAGTACTTGAAGATTTTCTTTTGTCTTTGATTGAGAATTTTGAGTTTCCAATTGAAGTCCTTGCTAATCCAAGCCCGATCTTTATCTTGTAGTGTTCTGCAAGGGTGAGAACTCTCCCCGCTATACCCACTTTTATAGGATTTAGGGAAAATGACAAAAAAAGAAAAGGGGGAAATCATGGTTGTTGGATCACTACAAACAGAACAGACTTCTTATGACAGTCCTTAAAGAACTCAAGGTGGACATTGTCAAATTTAAACTTAGACACTGTGATTTTAAGATTGCCTTAGTTGACCAGAAGAAGGAAATTGCAGACATGAAATCAGAAGCACTTTACGAAGCAGCAGAAAGGGCAGATGTGAAACCTTTTGGAGTATTGTGGATAGAAATACCGAAGGCCTGGACAAAGGGTGCCCAGATATCCCTGAGGTACATGTAGCTGAGGAAACTTAGGTAGAACACTATAGTGATTTATTCAGCACCAAGTCCCCGGTGGGTTTGAAAGAAATTATACTCATGAGACTGGTTGGAGTACAGATGGACCACCGGGCCGGGTAACGTTACTACGTCAGGTGCTGCAAGTCCTTCAAAGACAAGCTTCTTAAATCACCAGGCATAGATGGTATCCCTAATTATTTATTTCGGGCAACACCAGATATACGCGGTTCCTTTTTACCGCATGTATTCAATGCCCTTATCCTGACTAATCAAATTCCAGAAAGCTGCAAGCTTGGTGGTATTGTCCCTTTTTTAAAGTTTTTTTTTTAATCTGTAGTAAATCTGCGCCATCCTCATGTCGTTCTGTGACGTTACTGAATGTGATCTCCAAAATGTTGGCTGGTGTAATTCTAAATCGCTTAGAAGATTGGGTATCTGTGAATGAGAATCTTTCAGATAAACAACTAGCATTTAGAGAAGGAACAGGCACAATATACCAATGCTTGAACTTGATCGAATTCTGGTTAAGCATATCCGACTTCCCCGTCTATGTGGCCTTTATGGACTGCAGCTCAGCATTTGACCACGTAGACAGGCGAGTACTCCGGAAGACTCAATGATTTGAACACCCTCAGCCCTTTTATAAGGATGCTGGAGTCATTACACAAAAACTCCAGTGTGTGTATACGATATGGGCTGGATGATGAACTGACCAAGAGCATAGCAGTAAAAAAAGGAGTCCGTCAAGGCTGTGTGGTTGCACCAATCTTTTTAAATTTATATGTGAATGCACTTGCCCCTCTTTTGGAACTATGTTCTGCCGATGTACCAAGGTGCAGTAGCAGGAGAATGCCAGCACTCTGCTACGCTGATTATGCTGTTCTACTAGCCAAGACCCCCATGTCATTGCAGATTTTAATTTCAGCTTATGCCGATTTCATGAGGGACAGACGTCTGAGGGTCAATTAGTCCAAATGGTTCTCAATGTGTGTTTCCCATAGACCCCAAAAATATCTGTTAATGTTTTTGGAAGGACAATGTCTAGAAGATTGTGCCTCCTTCATTTACTAGGGATCAGATTTAATAATAGACTTAAGTGGGAGGTCCACATCAGGAAGCAAAATGTTCAAATGAATAAACCATCAGAAGCATGTTCAGATTGGCTAAGACCATGCGGCACTACTAAGTGGATCACATGCTAAAGGTCTATGAGGGAAAGCTATTTCCAATGGGAATCTAGGAGAGTGAGATTTAAGGATTCTCGCAGGCAAATTTCCTTTAAAAACAAAAAACGCATTACTAAGTAGATTCCTAGTGGTTCCTTCCTCAATCCAGTCTTCTCGATGCACACAGAGACTGCTTTGACCCATCTTTCAGATACTATCTTTGTAAGGCCGATTTTATTTTGGGCTGCGTTAATGGCTGATAATCAGTTTGCCGCCAAAAGAATTTTGAATTTTATTACTACACAGGGTTCCATCAAAAGTAGGTTGGTTATCACACATTAAGACATTATTGCACATGGCCATCTCATTTTGAGGATCTACAAGGTATTGGAAATATCCCCAAGACACTGATTAGACTACTTGGCATCAGTAAGGGAGGATGAAGCAATGTCAGACACAGGTCAGGGCATATATGCAGTTTTCTCCAGTGGATGGACCTGCAGAATATCTGATGAAGGTGTCTATCCCCGTACATCGAGCCTTTATTGCTAAGGCAAGATCTAACATCTTACCAGTTTGGAAGTGCAGCAAAAATGGTCAAGGGGCACAGTGGTCAATTGTAGTTGGAATTGTATGTGTGGGACCTTTTGAAACATTTAAGTCATTTTTTTTTATTCTGCCCTTTATTTTGTGACCTTGGAGCGAAGTTTCTAATGAACATTCTATGAGAAAGCAGAATCAGGATACAACGTCTCTGCATTGTTTTTATAAGCTCGACACAGCCCGCTATGCTGGCTTTTGCCAGCTTTCTAAAGAGTGCATGGTAGAGACGAAGTAAACTGGGGGTTGGGCTTCGGATACTGTAGCTCTGGAATAAGCTAGATCTATGCAAATGCTGTGATATGAAGGATGTGACACGGATTAGTCTGCAATTTTTTTCAGTTTTTATCTGTTCTTACAGGTTTTATGATTTATATTACTCTGCTGATTGTAATTGTTTTATGGATATGAAAATTCCTAAATTAATCGGTTTGAATGATTTAGATTGTTCATTGGGGTTTATCTACTCTAACATTGGTTACACCCATGCACGTACAGTAATGAGAAATCAAAAGACAACTGTCTGCTTTCCTTCCATTCGAGTAAAGACAGTCAAAATTCATTCTCATTTTCTAAATGTTGGTGTTTCTGCAAAAGAAGGTACACTGTGCTTTTAAAGTGCTTTGTGCATAGGCTGGGCCACCTCCAGCAATCTTGATAAATTCTGCATGTCATCTGTGGTTCACAGGATCCTGGACAACAGTCTTAAACTAAACCATGATAAAGTAGAGGTTGTAATCACCAACTACTGTAAGGGTGTCGAAGAAGGAAGCTGACACAAAGTGTCACTTGACTATAGGCACGTTATAAATGCCATATCATATCAGAAAGGTGGCATGGCTTTGGTTATAGGCTTTTATTAGTGTATCAAAAACCATATGTCCCCCTCTCTGAGGGGTTCCCTGCCTCAAAACTCAAACTTAAGGGGCCATCGACTGGCTGTCAATCTCCACCATCGTGTGTCACAGCCTACTTCTATTCTTCACACTATAAAGGATAAACTAACAAAGTTCCTTCTTCAGGATAATGTCTCCCTTCTCCTTTTGCCTGGATAGCGTCTAAAAAGAATGCTCTTTTGCAGTGAAAATGCTAGGGGGAATGACTCCCTTCCCCTTGCTTGTGGCTTTCACACAGCCCTTATACAAGGTTTACTTCCAGGAGAATGCTTCCCTTCTCCTGGTGAAGCTCTACAAAGTGTGCAATAAAGCCAGGGGGAATGACTCCCTTCCCCTGGCGTTGTCATCACAACTTCTAGTTCGGTACCAGGAGAATGACTCCCTTCTCATGGTAGGGTTTGGTACAGTTCATTCTCACTGCTTTCAGCTTGTTGTACACTTTGCCACTCTAGTTTGTTAGCAAAGTTCCAAATCTTGTTCGATTCCCTGACCCTTCTCTGGTGATTAGTGTTTCTCTTTCCCACTATGAAGAGGAAGTTTTCCTCTAGTGCTCTCAGTATTCGCTTTTGGGTCACAGACCCTTCTCTGGTGGTCAGTGGTTTTCACTTTCCCACTGTGACGAGGAAGATTTTGTTTTCGGGTCCCTGACCCTTCTTTAGTTATACAAAGTAGGGGGCTTCCCACTACTGGGGCGAGAGAGAACTTTGTGAGCCAGCCTCCCTTCTACCTTTGCGTCCCCTCTGAGTCTACTGTACCCCCTTTGTTATGATATTTATAATGCCCCTGTAAACAGGCGTTTCTAGGCGTGACAAGACAAGGAGGGGGAAACAGAAGGAAGACAAACAATGATCTTACTAGGCCTTGTTATTCAGATCGTGCAAGTGCAGGGAAGAGGGGAGAAGTGCCAAGGGGAGTGTGGGGTGAGAAGTGGAGGTGACTCAATACGTGCTGCCAGAGGGTGGGTCTTAAGTGCAAAGAGAAGGCACTGTAGGGTTACAGATACAGACCCTTAAGTGCTGAGGGAGCCCGGAGGCAGTGCAAGGGCAACTGGACATGCAGGAGCCTGGGCCCGAGTTCAGGGGTGGCCAGGTGACCAGTGTGAGGAGCGATCGGGGACATTAGCAGGGGAGAGGAAGAGAGAAAGCAGAAGCGAAAAGGAAGGTATTGAGTTGCTTCCGGGCACCTCAGGTGGTTCTGCTCAAGTTTGAGAGAGGCAGGGAGGCTGATCCAGAGGGAGGCCCCAGCCGAGGAAAGAGATCGCCCCCATTCTCTGCTTGGAAAGGTGTCTGACCCTCAGAGAATTGGAGGTGGATGAGCGGAGAGCTTGAGAAGGAAGATGTTTAGGATGAAAAAGTTGGAGGTAGTGCGGTCCAGGCCCCAGAAAGCTCTGTGAACGATGCAAAAGGTCTTGTATTTGATCCTTGCAGCCACAGGGTGTCTGTGTAGAGATTTCAGAGCTGGAGAGATGCGATCGCTGGACTTGAGGCCAAGGACAAGTCTTGCAGTCCTGTTCTGGATCAGTTGTAAAGGTTGAAGAGTAGACGGGTAGATTTAGAAAGAGGCTGTTGCAATAGTCCTGCCTGGAGAGGACCAGGGTTCTAGAGACTGCGAGCTTCTGGGGAAAGTGAGAAAAGGCAGAATACCTCTGAGTAGTTGTAGCTGAAAGTGTGACTTCTTAGAGACTTCAGCAATGAGACGAGAGGCTGGAGTCTAAGATGACACCAAGGTACTTGGCCTCACAGGAAGGAGCAGGAAGAGGGCCCAGGGTGGGGGGCGGAGGACACAAGCACAAGAGCACTTACAAGAGAGGACAACTCGAACCAGCAGGTACAGGGTATTGAACATAAGGGCGACACACTATCAAGTATAGGTATGGTGAAATGACGATGTTGACAAACTTTTCTTTACTTCTCTCCCTTATTTTCTCCACTGATTCGAATCCACCTGGGGTATATGTATTTCAAATTATTTCTTAATAATGGTTTACATTGATGTTTTGCATTGATACTGCACAGTTGATTTAAGATTCACTTAAGTACGGCCCTGAAGATGGTCAAGGACCGAAATGCATTGGCATATGTACTTTTATGAAAGAACGACCTAGATCTTTTTGAGTTGACTCATGATACAAGAACTAATCAATCAAGGGACATGGGTCCTAGAAATGTGAATTAAACATTTCTTTTTGAAAATTAAGTACTGTCTTTTTCATCATTTGTTTTATAATATGATCACTTTATGAAAAGATTGGATCGAACTGTGCAACCCTGTTCGGGGTCAACTGAGAGCACCAGTCTTAAGAGGGGCATACACACCTTACTTTTTCTTCATTTCATTTCAATCAATAAAAACACTGCTGTAATAAAAAAAAAATGCAAAGATAATAGTGACAAATCAACATGACATTACCAGAATTCCATACAAAAACCACTAATAGAGGGTGCCCCCTTCTTGAATTTATCAATAAAACAGAACTCTGGCATTTTTATAACTATTCTTGTGATTTACCCAGTTTATAGTGGGAAGCGGTCACTCTCTCTGTATCCAAAAGATATTGCTGTTTATTGATGCTTTATACTACCATCCTAAAATATATAATGTTTACACTCTGTTTTTCGTCCCTTTTATGTGGGTGCAGGCAATTCTTCTGTCCCACCATCTCATTTTGACATTTTGTCCTTAATCGGGACATGTTCTATTTCAAACATGCATTTGTTGTTTCCCCAATGGTGCAGTGTTCTTGGTAATACTGCAAATGAACCAAAGAACTAATTATACACAGACCCATTGAAGAGGGATGGGCAAATTCACCCCCCCCCCCCTTCCTATGAGGTACATGATGCGGAAGAAGAGCAGGAGATGTCGTGAACGCCCATACTATTTCGGACCAATTCCTAGTGCTCCAATAATCGATAAGTATGTTGAGAGGTACCCACTCATCCAACCTTACACACCAGGTGTGGTACAAGCCTTACCCAGAGTGGATGAGGAGCCTCAGGCTGCAACCAAAGAGAGTTCAATTGACAGTATTGACTAAAGCGCCTAGAAGTCAAAACCACTGAAGTCGTTAGACACACCATGACGTAGCAGCTTTAGACAGGAACCACATGTGCCATCCGTACATTGGGACACAACCACACAACCAAATGCACGAAGAACACAAGCATCCAGTTCTATAGTTGGAGGACAGATACACATACATACTGTCATTGCTTTTATTATTTTGTCACTAGCTTAACGCAACAACGCACAAACCGCAAGAAGCAAAAGATGCTGAATAAAGCTTGCAGATGCTTATGTACAATTAATCTTATGGAACCGCAGGAGCACCTATGGGACCTGACAGTCCAGTGTGACTAAGATATGGTGAATATAGAATACCACAAACATGTTGAAGCCACGTTATGACGTACCAAAATTACAGCAGGCCACAAGCCTCTCAGCAAGAGCTGAGGGTCAATTCGGGCTGGACAAGAGCAAACATGTGAGACAGGACCCGTTGCCAAGGCCACCAGATACAAACAACATTCCATTCCCTGAACAACAGTAACACCAGCCACAGTAAATACAAATAATACCTCTTAATTCAGAGCTGCAGATGCACCAAATCATGGTCTCTGAACATGTGACCCGGCCGACTCAGATGATGAATCGAAACCAGAGCTGGGAACGAGACTCACACCGCCAGATAGAAGCTTGCAACAAAGATGTTACAACGAGAGACAAGTGTTGCGTGAGATGAACGGGCACTCTCATAGTCTAAGGTGGTACACACAAGTTACAATGCAGACACATAGTAATTCTCATTACCTTGAGAAGGTACACCAGGAGCTGATCACCATGCAGATCGAAGGCCTGGAGAGATCAGCTCTAGCCAATCACAGTTCAGGTCCCTAGGCATGGGTAGAAACAGGCAAGAACCAATGGTAACTGTAACGCTCACCTGATTCTCGCAGAGGCGCCGGTCTTGACTGGGCGACTACCGTATCTTCAAAAGTGATGTGTAGCACCCGGCTGGCTCTTTGGGCTGGACCTCTGTGCACTGTATGCCTGACTCGAAGAGTAAGATGTCTGCAGATAGAAAATATGGGATTAATGAACTGGGGTTATTGGGGTGTTCCTATCTCTTTCCTTTTCTCCTCTCCTGTAGAACCCCAAAGGTTAACGCTCTCACCTTAGGTAAGTGAACGCCGAGCTCTCCATCTGCCTCGGGGCAGGGTGCTGTAACCAGTTTCTTCACTGGATCGGTAGCGCAGGCCTCTTGCCTTCAGAGGACTGCTGTCCGTCGTTTACTTCACGAACGGTGAGTTCCGAATATTTCAAATGTCTTTAAAAGTCTTTTGTAATGCTGTCTCTTATTTTGCAGGGTTCCGGCGATGGCGGTTGACTGGCTGAAGTGAGTTGAGGATGGACCCGTATGCGGAATAGAAGCGCCTGGAAGCGCGTAAGTAAGCGCTTGTTGCTTGCTTCACGATGCGCACTAACTGTCCTTTTATTTTGCAGGTACCAGGTCGGAGCTGCTGAAGGATGCCGGAATGCCCACTGAGTTTGGCGTGGATGGAGTAATGGCACGTGAGTATTTAACGTTACCCAATGTCTTTAAACGCACCTTCTTTTGTCTTACAGATGCGGGATGCAGCGCGAGGCGTTGATGACAGCCGATGGACCAGGTAAGAGATGCGCTGTCACTGAAGACCGTAGTGCTAACCTGTTCTTTCTTGTCTTTATAGATGTTGCTGAAGACTGGATTCAGGATGGTAAGCCTTTTTCCTTTAGGCCCAGGATCAGATGCAGAAGACACGATGAGCGTTCTGCTGCAGAGGATGCAGAATAACGCAAAGCAAGATTCATCCATCGGGTGTGGTTTAAATAGCCTCCTGTAGTGCTTAGGTGTCTCCTTCCACAGCCACACCTAGGTAAGAAGAGTTCCTGCTTTCCAGAAGAGTTCCAATGTTCTGAACCTAGGGAGTGGCTCCTGCCCCACCCAACAGGAAAAGTAGTCCCAAACAGAAGAGGATCAGGGGTTCAACTGGCAGGTAAGTAAGCAGCATGGTCTGCTGCAGGTAAGTCCACCCAAGCATTATGAGCCCGGCGCTTGCAGCGCTGGGACTGGGCATATTTATGAGCCTGGCGCCACTGGCGCCAGGACAGGGTCCAAAAGGTCCCAATTGGGACTGGCTGGCACTCGGAACCTGGGTTATGAGTCTGCTTCCAAGGGAGTTGGGGAAGTCCTGGCCTTTTGGAAGCAGAGATCATGACAGTAACACCCTCACACTGCAACATTGTTTAGAGATAGTAATTTGGGCATAGACCAGGCCAGCCACCTGACATGCGAGAGCCAGTAGACTAGCATGTATAGTGTCCACTGTAGGTGGACTATTACTCAATACCCAATCCCAGAGTGCAATGGGTTTTCTGGAGAAGGGCCCAGGTTGTAGCGTCACTCTGTCATTTGTGTACAAAACTAGCCTGCGAGCCAGGAGACGTTGAGACGTCGTTGGATTTCATTTATCCTTGTACTGATTCCTGTTGGTTTTGGCTGTAATAAAATGCAGTTTGAACTTGCTGTCTGGCTGGGTCTAGATTCCTTTTGGGGAAAGGTATTGGGACTTCCAAGAGTCTGCAAACTCCTATTAGGCCTCCAACCTACCTGGGAGTTTGTCCCCAGCACCATATAAAATACATGGCTAAGAACCTAGGGTCAAATCATTGGCACCTGACAAATGAAAATGTCAGAGACTTTCAGACCTTCAATCTTCTGACATCCCCATTCTGGTATTAACTGTAAATCTCATTGTTCACACTTCTCATTATGTTTGGGCGATCTTATCCTTAAAACAATGTAGATCACCAATGAGTCCTTTTAATTGTCTTATGCCACTCAATATTGCATTAGAGATTATCCTCAAGTTTCTCTTTCTCATTTACCAACTCCATAAATATACTTCTGACCAACCCAACTTGGCCCAAGTTTTTATTTTAAAATTCTGGCTGTCCTTGTTCTTCTGATCCATTTGGTACCATTTTATGCATAAATGCTCATGATCGATTACAGATGTTGGTTAAAATGAACTTACGTTTTCGTTACTAGTTATTCATTCTAAACAAGATGTGGTGACTGTATATCAACACTCACACAATCTTCTTGCAGTGCACAGGCCCTCCACTAATGCAAGCTGTGCCACTAGCCTCCATCACAACTCTGCAATGCTAACATTGGCCCATGCGTCCATAGCAGCAATAATCCAAGGATACATTGAGTACAAACAGAAGATTGCTGGTGAACAAATCCCCCCCATCGTTATGCCACTGATCTATTCAAAGACTCTGGGCAGCCCTCATCTGACACTTTAATCAAAGTTGTCTAACACTGGACCGCTGTATGTAGTAAATAGGAACACCACCAGGTGCCATGTTGGTAGGCCACTGTAAAGTAACAAAACCATATACTGACGTTTCCGTCTCTATCTCCAACCTTCACCTGCTAAACTATTATCGCAGGGAATAACCATCAGCTGAAATGTAGCCACTAGTTCAAAAATAAAAGTTTTCATTCAATCACTGTTCTCAATACTTAGTAAAAACCAGACTAAACCCAGCCCTCACCCTTTTGAAGTAACCCTTAGGGAATAGATCAGCTGAATGAAGCATAATACACCTGCTCAAACAGGAACATGTACCTTTTGTGTATTTACAAACTCTCACTAGGAATCAAGATTCCAAAAGTGTTGCTTATTCGATAACGCATTGGAATACATTCGTTTGTAATCAAATTCCACTCAATCCCTCCTCAGTGTTCTGACTTGTCGTGTAGACCGATGAAACCTCCGTCCTCAAGTGACGCACATGGGAACTAAAAGAAACCCGCTGTGCGACCTTTGGGGCCACAGGTGGGAGATGTTACTTCCCGGATCCACGGAATCTCTGCAACACCGATGCTGCTGTCAATAAAGAACGAGGTTAAGTACCAGGCAATTACAATAAATATATCACAATAACCAAATGATCTGAATAGTCTTACCTATCTGGTGTTTGGGAAACCCAGAAGACCTAGGAAGGAGGTTCGAGGCTCGGATGATGCGGTCCCTAGAACAAGAGGACCGCGGGCAAGCGTGGATGCAAGATAAACCCCCTGTAGAACTAAAGCCGTGACTTGAATCCCAAAAAGGGAAATAGCGTAAAAGTTTAACAAAGTACCAAGGGACAATCCGAAGACAGGTTAGGGGCGTGTCAGAAATCCGGCAATAGGTAAACAGTTCCAGGCAAAGGTACAAAAGGGTAATCCGAAGGAGTCCAAGAGAGAGTTCCAATATCAAGGTAAACCAGTAGTGTAATCCAAACGTAGCGCCAACCAGGGTCTGAAGACAGCTGAGAAGCAATGAGTGTTCCGCACATCAAGCCTTATATACTGTGCGTTTCGGGGTCATGTGACGTCCACCAAGGTCACGTGGTAAACACCAGTCTGGATCACGTGAGCAGGTGAACGATCGGCGTGGAGGTGTAACGCCGCCCTTTCTGCTGTATATTCTCCATGGCAACTGCCAGTGCAATAAGGGCTGCAATCGAGCCCGTAAATCGTACCTGGTACGGAGCTTTCGGTTCTTTGGGAAAACCGAATCACATGAGCCTCGAACCCTGGAGGGAGGTGTTGGAGAAATGTGAGCAGTGTTCTGGTGTGCAGTGGATCGGTGTGCAGAGGATCGCCTAACACTCAGCCATATTCAGGAATCTAATTATCTCTTTTCCAGCTTTCTGAGGGAAGAATCCACACTGGCTCCTCTCGGATTCGTAGTGGAAGGTTGAATATTAAACAAAAGCATATCATTTGCATCGTGTCTCAACTGAGAGGAGTGGCCAATAAGGGGCTTATCCTCGACCCTGTTGCTTATGTATGACCGATGGTCACTTATACTTGGTTGCCCTTCTCTAAACATTTAACCAATATACAATAGTCATATGTACATTTAAATACCAGATATCCCGTGCTTGCTTACTTGCCTTTGCAACATCCTTGATTTTACCTTTTTTTTTTTTTTTTTTCTCACCATAGTCAACACAGTGAGAAACATTTCGGCCCCACTCCCGTTTTCCAGATTTCCTTATGGTTGGGTCTTTATTTTCTTTAAAACCTTTGTTTCCTTACCTCTGAGTACTGCCGTCATCAAATGCTTTGTGTTAATGGAGGCAACCCTCAAAACATTAAACTGCCAGCTGTCTTCAATTATGGGCCTATTCTGCTGCAAAATATTTCTAGCAAGATTTAGCCATATTCTTGGTCGGATTTAATCTGTTTCAGTGGTGATCTGGGCTTGCTTGTGAATAAGATTTCTAGAACAAGGTAAGAAATGGTTATCGGAAGAATTGCAGTCCGCCACATCTCCTTATGTTGGGGGTTTGACTACATATCAAAGCAAAAGTAGCATTGTGCAACCGCCAGACATCTGCGTACTCTAGAATGTGCACAGGCTCTGCAAGTACTTAAGCAGGGGCTCTTTGAGTTTGGAATCAGTCTGGTGCTTCAGTTAAAGTGACCCCCAATGATTGTGAATGGTTTCATAGTGTGTGGGCAACCCACCAGCAACATCCATCTCGGTAATCTGCCTCTGGGTTATATTACATTTGTGTTAACCCTATGCATACTAATGAATATAGGAATAGTCTATTAAGCTATTAAAGTTTTAACATCTAAATTCTTAAATAACGTACTAAAGATCTGTTTCAATGGGCACCCTCAGTGTACTGGATTGTACACCTTTAAGCAAAGTCTCCTGTATAGTAGACATAAAAAGATGCAGGCCTCCGAGGTACAGCAGCAGAATCAGTTTACATTCGCTATCAACAATGCATCAAGTATTTTGATCAGTCACCCATTATTGTCCAACATATGTTAATTGTACTGCCCTGGTGAGAATCACTGGGGGCTTTGAGCACCTCCTTCCTGTTATTTTGTTATATTTTATAAAAAGCACTTTGCATATGACAAAACTTGCCCAAAGCAGACCCTCTAGGATATTGCGGCATGAAATATTTGTTGGCATAAAAAAAGATTTGCAGCACAAAATTGCATTTATTGCGGCATTTTTGCGGGGTCTCTTAATCGGGTAAAAATGCTCCCATAAATGCAATTTTGTGATGGGAAACCTGCATTTTTATGGCACAATTTATTTCATGCTGCAATATCCTGAAAGGTCTGCCAAAGGTTCACATGAGCACTATACGCAACGAGTCGGAGCGTAATACAAACACAACAATTCATAACATTTAAAAAAGCAAAAAAAAGGTTTTAACATGAAGATATACATGCATTTCTTTACACCATAAGCACACTGTAGGAAAGAAAGCCATATTGTGTAACTACAATTAGAAAAACAATTCACATTTCTGACAGAGCGCTGTAAATTAATAGATACAATAAATATTACTGTTTAAAAGCACAGACAACCTTCTCCACCCGGTCATTGTTATGCAGTCTCACATTTTAATTGCTAGACTGTTACAACTGCATTGGACTAAATACAGTGACATCCAGATGCAATAGCAACCAATTTTCTCCTGCAGAGTTCGAAACGTTGATGCACTTTTATTATTAATTTTTGGCATAGATGGAAATGTGCGCTGCAAAGACTTTTGAGACCTGTACTTTATGAGCTAAAATTTACAAAATGCCACCCTGTTTTTATTTTGGGCTACCACCCTTTATTACTTATGTACAGGGGGTCAAACCTAACCAAGCACCCCCCCAAAATCTGCTTGGAATATTTGCATTCCTCACAGAAATCTATTAAAGAGCAAGATTTGTGGGGTGGGGGTGTTAGATGGTGGGAGGGGAGGTGACCTGGTTACTAGAGAGATGTATCTGCTGCTGGAGAGCAGGTTGAAGACTGCCACATTTCTATTGAATAAATTCAATGCAAAAGTGGCTTAAGAAGAGCATGGAGCAAAGGAGTTGCTGTCCTGGAATGTACTGCTTGGATTACCCCCAGAAGCGCACTTCAAGAATTGTGTAGACAATTGAGGTTTGTACCGACCTGGAAGTTCTGGAAAGTAGAATGGCCATCTTGAGTGGAAGGATGGGGACATCAAGCTCCAACAGTACATTTTTTAGGATGTTTTACTACTACTGTTGGGGCCCACCGACCTACTAAAGAAACTTGACAACAAATACTCCTTCAATATTGACAACACCCGTATCCCAGTCTCCCAGGCTGTAAAAACACTTGGGGTATACCTAGATGCCAACCTCTCCATGTACAGGCAAATCAACAACATTGCGTCCTCTGCAGCCTACTACACAACTAATAAATGCACCCCGGCCCTTCCTTAACCGGTAACTGCATAACTATTGTGAGAGCTTTAATTGGGTCTAGATTAGACTATTGCAATGTCCTCTTTGCTGGCACATCGGGAAAAAACCTTGAGAAACTAACAATCCAAAATAATGCTCTGTGTCACAATAGTCATCCCCAAAAGGGAACACATCTCTAATGCTAGAAGACAAGCCCACTGGCTACCCATCAGAGAATGTGTCCTCTTTAACACACTTGCCCTAACCCACAAGTGCATCAACCACACTGCCCCACCTTACCTATCGCAGAGAGTAAACTGACCCTTCTCCTCCAGACCAACGAGAACACCCTGCACCAATCAGCTGGTAGTACCCAAAGTGAAACGTGCCAGAGGGGTTGGTGTAAGCTTCCCCTTCATCGCTGCAAGGCAATGGAACGCCTTGCCGCTCTCCCTGAGAACAGAACCCCTGGATCTCGCTTTTCGTAAGGCCATCAAAACATGGCTATTTACTTAAGACTGTACATGAAAAGCACGCAATGTTTTGCACTGCTACCGTGCTAGGCCAATACGCAATCATGATGTGCTAGCTCTGTGTAACGCTCTAATGACTCATGACACAATCACATTATGTAAGCCCTCTGCAACCAAATCGTCTTCCATGTAACACAAAATGCGATGCCTCTGTAACTAAGTCGCTTTCCATGTTACAGCGCCAAAATGCCTCTGGGCTGTTTGTGCGCTTTATAATGCAAACAAAAACATAGAAATAAATGTGCAGTGGTACAACGCTAGCCTACGCAGTGTTAAGTGAACATTGGTGATGGTCCTCTCAGAGCTAATTATTCCTCCTTGGCTAAACAGTGACCATCTACCTCTCATACATATGGTGTTCCTATGCAAATTTAATAAAATAGTGATCTAAATAGCCAAGCTCAATTAAGCGTTTGCAATTCGCTAAGGCTGTGTCCCGCATATCCAGGAAAGAAACTGTAGAAGGGGAGGCTGGATAACTGGTCTAAGCAAATGAAACATCCAGTTACAACGCAAGCAGTGGCCATGAAGTTGTACACCAGTCTAGTGAAACAAGTGGTGGAGTCCAACATTTTCAACTGGATTGTTAAGCAAGATTGCAATAAGTAAGACCAGCTCAGTGGGTCGAGGACTGCAGATACGGTACGTCAAGGATGAAGAAGCTGGCTGAACTGCTCAGACACATGCAAGGCCTGGCACTGCAGACAGAGTTGGTGCAGAATGGAAGAAGCAGTTTGAGTCCACTTAGATGTCAAGATAATCTTTTGTGTAGTGTCAAACAATGAAGACAGGACATTCTGGCTGTTGGTTGCAAAGGGGACTTCAGGGCCGCTTAGGTAGAACATTTCTTCTAAGTGTTGAAAGTTCAATAACTACACAAACAGGAGGCCACTTAATTGGTAACGGGAAAATGCCCCTTTCAGGGATCACAAATCCCATGGAAGATGTACAGAGACTAATCGTAGAAGGTCAGGCCGAAAAGCTTAAATGCTCTGGCAAGCAGTTACTTCAAAGATGTAATCGAGTGGTGGGTATTAATACTATCAAGAGTGATTAGCTGTATTTGTGTAGGCGCTAGAATCCCTGCATCCTAAAGTTGCCCAGTGTAAAGCAAATAAAGGGGACCCCACCTACAGACATATTACCCTTCTGGATGTGGATAGTAAAGTTTGTGTCAAATGCTTCCTAATCCAGTTGGAAACCTAAATGGAGTCAACCAACCACAGTTACAGGCGGGCTTCTGAAAGAGAAGGCCCAACAGCAGACATGCCTTCATGCTACCCTTGCTAATGAGGCAATAGCAAATTTCATAGAAGGCCTCAATAGCCCACAGATTTACAGTGCTTAGTTAATATCTTAATTAAACAAAACTGGTTTGAGAAGTCTCGCATGGTTGTCATAAACAATTCCCTCTCTCGACCTCCTGTTTGCCTGCCTCCACTGTAGCCGAGACATTCCGATCCCCAAGATTATCCAGGAGCAATGAAAACCGTACTGTTGAAGTCTTGTCTGTTCAACAGAAACCCAAAGGTTGTCCCACTTTGTTTTTATCCATCGATCTATCTCCCATCAGGATTTTGTAAGGGATATTTTCTGGTTTTACTCCCACTGCCCCCTCCTCCTCTCTGCCCCCTTCTCCCCCTTCTCTTCTCTCTCTCGCTCTCTCTCTCCCTCCCTCTCTTTCTCTCACTCACCTCACTCCCCCTCTGTTTCTCTCTACCTGTCCTCCCTCTGGGATTTTTCTATTGTTCTACTCCCCCCACCACCCTTACCTCCAGTTCTGCTCCTCTCTATTTGCCTTTGCTGCTCTTACCAAATCTATTCTTTCTCTGTATGCTTATCGCTCCTCTCCGTCTCTAATTCACTGTCTACTCTATGTGCTAATTGTATCACTATTTCTCTGCTTATCTCTCCCAACTACCCTCCTCTTGCTTCAGTATGTCCCCACCACTGCTACCTTGCACTCACCACTCTCCTGCCATATACTCTATCACTTACATTCACTCACTTTCTAAATCCCCCTACATGTCTCTCCCGCGCTCTACCATCGCACCCCACTTCCCACACTGGACTTACCCAGTACCACACTCTCTCACAAAATACCTTATCTGTATTCTCTCCCAACACTGGCACAGTCTCTTCAGCACTCCAGTCCACCTTCCGCCCTTTGCCTGGTCTCACCCAAACACCTGTCAATGTCCTCTGTGCTGGATTAGATTTTATAGCCCGTACTACCCCCTTACAACACTCCTCCCAGCTCCATTGGTCTCCCTGGTACATGCTCCCCTTAGACAATCTCTGGGGGTTAGGACTTCCTCTGGAAGGCTTTAAGAAGGCTTTTAGCCCAGCCCCTTTCCATTTTCTATCTCCATTTGTGGGGTGAAATCAATGTGCTCAGTCTGCAAGTTTTCGTGGTGGCTTTCTTCTAATGCTGGTGTTTTGTTTCCCTGTGGATTTTGGGGAGGAATTCTTGGTGCCCTCTGCAGTCCCTTCTCCCTCTCAATTCACTTTCTATATTCAGATTCCCTTTGGGGGTCCATATGGGGTTGGTGGGTTGGGTGTTTGATGTCTCATCTCTGTTGGTTAGGCAAACCATTCCACATCTTTTCTCAGTTTCATTCCTTTGGTTCCAGTCTGGGTTTTCTTTGTAGTTGTGCCAAGGTGCATTTTGGGGGAGTTCTGAAAGAGAAGAGAACCCTGGCTGAAGAGAGGTTGACTGGCTTTGTGCAAGGGGCAGCGGTACTAGCAGTTATAGAAAATGCACACTCTGGGGCCAGGGACTGGGGAACCCCTCAACTCCCACATGGGGTAGGAATGAAGGAGTTGAGGGGGGTCCCTGAGGAGTCTGATGTACACCTTGGTAGGCCCTAGGTCCGGTAGGGTCCCCGAATCCCGAGTGTTGGGACCCTGTCTCGCTAACCACAAAAGTGAGCTCATCTGTGCATGCTTTTAAGGTCTGAGGTAAGCCTTTGATTCAGTGAAGCAACTGAGATTGAAGACATTATGTTTTCAAGACGGTCATGGCCAAATTACCTGAAGCCTTATGATAATACATTGGGGAAAGGGAGGGTTGGACCAAAAGATGCGTTAACAGACTTTTTCGATTGAGAGAGGGTTTAAAGAGGTTTGTATCCTTGCACACATCTTCAGCAAATCTACTCAGATCTTGATATTAACTTCACAGAAAGTGGGTTTTGGGGGGGGGACCATTTAAACAATGTTCCAAGCAAGACAAAGGCAGGAGTGAGTAGCTCTTACTTGCGAATATGTACAGAGAAAGGTTAGTTGCTCCCCAGTGTAGCGGTAACGGCTCTGAACATAGCCCCCTGTTTGTGGCACGAAAACCTTTGGCGTCTAGACACTGCCGAGTTTGCCATGCTAAGACTAGCAACTAATCTTCCACTGTGTACTTCATAACTTGACATGTCCGCAAAGATACTGCTAGTTCCTGTGCTCTTTTGTATAAAGAATTTAGGGGAACTGCCAGACTAATCTTTGGAAGATGAGAAATGCTGCTGATGGGTTTTGGAAAGGGATTGCTGTGAGTTAATCTGGAAACGTGTATAGGCGCCATACAAATGACCAATAAATAAAAATAAACTGCATTGGTTGGGAATTTGGACTTGCTCCACCAAATGTTTCTCCATTTGCCTCAGGATTACCATTGCCTGAAAGACGCTGGCAACCAGATTACAGGAAGCTGTAAAAACAAAAATCTTTGAGTCTCTGGGGAGAGGTCCAGAAGCCAACTTTTCTGTAGCCAACATTTAGTGAGTCCATGCTGTACAGCAAGCAGTCATTGTATGATAACGTTGCGTTTAGAAGTGTGGCCTTTTTGACACTTGAGTAACACGTAAATAACAGTTAAAACTGTGACCAGCATGAAAATGTGTATTTGTGTGTAAAGTGATGCATATTTTTTGTATATGTTAAGTGAGGAGGAATCCAAAATAAAGCTTATTTTAAGTAAGGTTACAGCATTATGGTAATCCTAAACAAATGTATTCTGGAAAAGTTTGAATACTTGACCTAGCTCTTCCTGTAGCAGACAGCCAGGGGGATGGCCCAGATTGCGCTCTTATTGCAAGCCACTATTATGCATTGTAGTATTGTTTCTGAAAACATTTGAATGAGTATGCATATTCATTGAGGTCATCTTGAAGTACCACTGTTAGTCTAGTTACTCACAGTATCCATGGTGTTGACCGTTATTGTAGGTACAAAAACATCAGCCTCTGATCCTTGGGGGCCAACGCCTGGATCTGCTACCAAATCTCTCCCCAAGAATGCTGACCCCTGGGCTTCTTCTCAATCTTCATCCATTGCTAAAATATCTGCAGATCCATGGGGACCTTCGCCTTCAAACAAAACAAGTATTTCTGCTTCTGGTAAGAAATCCTTATTCGGTACTTTAAACTGACTCTAGTTAGACAGACTTTTTGTTCAGTAATGGGGGGGTTTCATGGGAGTATTGTGTATTGCGATGAATATGCCCACTGATACAATTTATTTGTTACTAAATTGAGCTTTGCAACGATCAACAGTGCCTTGTTATGATGAACCCTCATTCTTTCTTCAAAAGAACATCTGATAGCACTTAAGCTTTATTAAATGTTTTCAGTTCCCACACTGCATTCATAGCCTGATTGTGGCTTATTTTTGGGGTTAAAAAAGGCTTGGCATGAGATGTTTCCATAAACTAATTTCCTCTTGAGGAGTTGAATAGCTTATGGTGAGGGCACAGTCACACTTCTACTCAGATAGCTGCTGGTCAGTACGCTCCTGAACTCTAGATTTGCCTTCTCGCATGACTGCTGTTATTGCATTTCTCTGCCATTGATGCGCTACCCACTCTGCCCAAATTGTTTTCTCAGCGTGTGACCTTTGCAGGGATGTAGCACACATTGGAGGATGAGCAGACAGAAATGTTTTCACACATTGCCAAAGGAAACTGGGCTTTGGTGAAAATAGCCTACAGGAGAAGCTCATAGATCAGCACTTCCCTCTCACTGAATCAGTTGCCGGGTAAAACCTACACTAAACCTGCTACAGTTTTGTCCTGAACACTTAAGTGGATCCCGACCAGGCCTTCTGCCTGAAATGTTTCACATACAGTCCCTCTAAATTATCTTGCAACTAGGTGGTAACCCTCTCTCACTGGTCTGGCTGCTTATCCAAAATATTCACAAGAAACAAAAAACAAAAATTTAGTACAAGCTTGCTAATAACTTAAATCTAAAAAGTAATGCTTGGGAGGGTTTGAATTAATGAAAACCATGGTCATTGCTCTGTACAACCTTTCATGCATTTCCCCTATGCCTGAGCCATAGTAGAAGGGGGGAGGGGCGGGGGGGGCAAACAAACACAAAGCTGTTTTGGTCCTCTCACCAATGGGAATTGTGCAATTCAAACTGTTAGGCCATGTTCCCTCTTCATAGGTACAGAAGCAACCTTGACATCGTTGTCCTTCTCACGCAGTGATCTATTCAAAAGATGCATCTCACCACAATGAAGCTGAAACATGTCTCTGGTTACTTGTGCTGTTGTTCAAAATGAATACCTAGAAGTTCGGTCTTTTCAGTTTTGAAGAGTTGCCACTAACCAGTACATAAAACAAAAGCAATATTTTATTTAACAATGAATGTACAACTTTTTTTTCCATAAATCAATCTCCAAAAACAAATGAAATAGCATTTGGGACAAGAAAAGCAGCTGTATGACAAAGCAGTCACTGCACATTCTGGGATTCGAGGCACAGGCGCCATTGATACGTTTTGCATTTGGGTACAAAGCGGTAGAATGTGGTCTGCAGCTAACCGTAGTGGCTACCTAAAGGAAATGGGTATGCAAGTCTGGAGGAAGAGCATAAAGGGAAACAGAGAAGGGGTGTACAGTAACATTAAGAAACCGGAGGGTGAACAGAAGCATGGTAGGGTTATTCAACTTTTTCAAGTTCAATGGATTACCCACATACTGATGCAAGATTAAGGTTGGTCACTATTTTTGAGTCAAAATGAACATAGGGCAGGCTGTACCCTTCCACTGGGCTAGCTGCTATATTCTTTCAACCTAATTGGCTGCCAGTGCCTAACCTTCTGCTCATATACCTCCAAAGATTTTCACTTAGTTTTTTTGTTGAGATTTGAACACGGGAGACCCCAAAGAATTGTGGCAAGGGGACTTTAGATGGTATCTGAAAAGCATTGATATTTGGGAAAGGAGAGCTTGATTTAGGGATCTACAATAATGAACGGGTGAGGCAGGTGAGTTGGCTGGCATGAGGGATAAGACGTGGGAAGAAATAATTTGGTTTATCAGAGTTAAGATGGAGAGAAGCGCCATTCTGATTTTGATGAAAACTGTTGGATATCGAAAGAAAAGGAGACAGATTTGAGCATTATCAAGCTATGAATGATCAGAAAGGCCAAAGGAAGAAATGATTGATGGAAGAGAATAGATGATGACCTGGCACTGAGCCATGCATACATTAATCCAAAATGAAGGGGCCTTTCACAGAGCAGAAGAGGGCATAGAATTTTAGATTCACAGATTTGCATAGTCCGCCTTCTAGTGGTTACTCCACAGCATGGCAACTGTTTATCAAACTTGGGCATTGACAGGACTGCCTTTGTAATTGGAGTCATGTATGACATGCACATGCTGCTCACATCTCTCCTTCCAGTAGACATCCTGCTTGGATTATACTGCTACATTCCATCACTTTTCTGCCACACTCGGGAGTTCCCTTTGTAGATTCTGGGCCAGAGCTTCATTTATTTTTAGGGATGCAGTCACACATATGCAGTCACACCACTTCACGTGCCATCCTCACTTCTCTAGCTGTTTTCTCTGCACCAGCAGAGCATTTGGCAAACAGAGCATTTATTTTCTACTTTTCTTCAATTCCTTTTCCCCACTGGTTCCTCTGCATGATGTTGGTGCATGCCTTTGCCAGTTATGCGATCAAACTGCGAGCAGCAGGTACTAGCGGTGTGGCCTACTCCCTTTGTTTGAAACACAGCTGGGACAGCTGCTGCTTTGGTCACACTATCACATGAACTTTAATGGCTTTTGCAGAAGTTGAAGTACCTGTTTACTCTACAGTAATTAATCTCACAGAAGACAAAATGTCCAGGAAGAGACCAATTCCTCCATGCATCGCAGTTTGGTCAGCAGTCCTTTCTGGTGTTCGTTGGTTCCTGGATGGTACTTCAGTCTGTTCACTACCAGAAACATCTCTGACAAATCCTTTTCATGGACAAAGACCACAGCCACTTTAAGGCACCGCTTCTTGGGGCTAAACTGGGGGTGAGGCAACCATCTCAAAGCTCCCTATAAAAAGGTAAAAAACTGTTGGCTCATCACAGTCTGTATACATCTGTAAGTGCTTAGAAAGAGACCCTTGATTGGAAGCGCTACTGCCTGTTGCAGTTATCAGCGATTGCACAGGGTCTGACCGCTTACTGCAAGGGCTTGTTTGCCTTGCTCCTGGTGCTCTAGGCCTTGCACATAATCCTGTTCTGGCTCAGGAGTAGTTACCTGAATTCTGTAAGATGGTATACTTAGTATGAAAACACTGCCATTTCAGAACCTATGTTGCAAGTGCTAGTGGAACACTGAAGGATGGTGCAATCCAGGAAATATCACTCCCCCCCATGGTACTTCTTTGAGTAAGGACATTTGGCCTCCGGTGTAGAGTGGCTGGCCTCAGCACAGACATTCTGCCACCTACACTACATTTGCTTTGGGATTCTCTCATCAACTTTCTTTACTTCTGCTCCCATTTACTAATCTACCTTTGTTTTCTACTTTTGAATGCCAGTTAACCTTCTTCTCTAAACCCTATTTAATTGCTTTCCCAAACATTTACTTCATCTGGGACCTATCAATACTTTTTGCGACAGTCTTAACATTCTTCTTTCATCCTTTCTTCATCTTGAGTTACCTTTGATCTTCCTTGCTGACTATAATCTCCATCGTTCTTACACTCATTCTAACTCCCCTCTTATCTATACTTGGCCCATACCTTCTTAATATCCCTAACCCTCCTTCTCATCTCTCTGGATCTAGTTTAAATCTAGAACCACTGATCTACTCTTCTTGATTTCTTTCACTCTACTTACGTTTATTTTCTCCAAAAAGGACTAACTTGCTGCGCGCTCATCTCCGCATTGTTCTGTGTTGCACCCTGAACCGTATTGTCACATCCTCCTGATTCTGATACTCCCGCTTCTCTTATTGCATCTGATTTTGCAGAAATCACTTTCTGACAAAATCTCCACTCAAATGGATTGTGTCTCCCACGTATTCCTAATCTTATGATGATTATCTCTCCATTTTCAGCTGCTTCAGAATTTGTTTTCGACAGCGGGCGCTGTGTGCACTGTCGTTGAGTCGATTTCCTTAGAGTGCCTCTGTTCGGCGGTCGACTTCATTATCAGTATAAGTAGCGCATGCAGCGCCCGTTGGCTTCAGTTCTGTTTTTCAGAGCTAACGCTTCGATAGAATTATGGCGTGCTCCGTTCTTCATTGAAAATGGGGGTTTTTGTTTGGAAAATGTCTTTTTTGTCAACACAATCGATTCCCAAGTCGGGCTTCAAGAAGTGGCAAAACTGCGTGTCGAAGATGTCAATCACCAACCCCCACCACGTATGTCTGGGTTCCGGGCACCGTACCTCCAACTGTGGCTCCTGTCAGGCGATGACAGAGAAGGCTCTTGGGGAGCGTAAAAGGTAAATTGGCGATGTGGAGGTTACCTTCAAAGTCACCTTCGAAGAGGTAAAAAAAGACTGAGTCGAGGGATTCTTCCGGTCACAAAAAGTCCAAAACGGTCTTGCTCGAGAAGTTAATCGTGACATTCTTTGTCTTCGAAGAAGGCCAAGAAGAGGCATCATAGGTCACCTTCGACCCGCAGTGATTCCTCGATTTAGGTAATCAAGTATCCTACGAAATCGGATTCCCCTGATAAATGGGACGCATTATGTGGTGAGATGCTTTGAATCGTCGAGAATGCGGTCTCGATCCCCTCGGACAAGCAGAAAAACATGCCCCAGTCACTCCGCATAAGGACGACAAAGGGAAGTCGAAGACATTTTTGAAGCCGAGCTGGAAGCCGGTTTTACATCGAGAAAGTTCTCGATCCGATGACATTTTTTTGCCCATCTATGGTTCCTTTGAAGAAGCACAAGAACTTTGACGCCTTTGCCGACTGCGTCAGAGCCGTCGAATCAGATACCAAAGTCAATGCGGTCTAAATTGAAGCCAGTAGTGGTACAGGAAAAGGTTTACAAGCCTTTACCTAAAAAGGACTATTTTGTCAGCCATATATGAGGAACCTCCTTCTGATGACCATACACCCCCTTTTGGACTACAGTTCGGCACCCCTAATGTGCCAGAGGAACTAATATATCTGAGTCCAGGCTAAGAGGTTTATATGATAACCTTCAGTCAGCCAGTGGGTTGCATACCTCGCCAGATTTAGTTTGGCAAACCAGACCCAACTGAGCATGCTCACTCTTCATACAGAAAACTTATGGGAAATGTTATTGAATATTTAGGATGGAGTAGACCTACTCCTTTTTTTGAGCAGGAGGACATGGCGGACATCTTGGACCAGGCTCCTCAAAGACCCTATTTTGCCCTTTCACATGGCATTACAGGAAAGTGTCTCCGCAAATTGGGAAACACCAGAAACTGCTGCAGCAGTAAATAAAAACATACTTTGTGAGGAAGTACAGACCATTCAGCAGTGACCCGGATTACCTCACTAAGCATACCACACCAGAAAGCTTGGTGGTTCATGCTGCTACATCTACCAAGCAGTTAGCTTACCCATCCATCCCTCCTGACAGTGATAAGAGAGTGGATGCCTGGGTGAGAAACGTTTTCACTCCTGGTAGTATGGGATTGAAGTCTATTAATGGGACTTGTACATTATCAAGATTTAAGTTTACCCTGTGGGGCTGTGTTGCTATGGCTGCTGACCACATCCTGGAAGGAGAGGAAAGAGACAGCTTCCTGGCAATCATCAAGGATGGTAAGGAGGCCATGTGCAAGCTAGACTAGTCTCCCATCACAAACCTCAGATATTTCCGGCAAGAGGGATGAATAGGCTAAATGTATCTGTGCCACCTCTTTGGCAATGACGGAATGACCCTCTAAAGCGTCCGTCTCTTGAAATGCGTTAACATGTCTGCTCTGAAGTTGAGAATGGGTTGTTTATCTCCCGATGAATTCTGTGCTAGAGAAACATTTTGAGTACAAACTTATTTTGTGTGCAGTCTTCAATACCCTGTAAATCACCTAGACCAGAAGCTGTTGGATTATCTTGCAGTGATCAAACCAGACAAATATAGATTTCAAATTTCCTAACCCCATCGAACAGCTTTCCATACAGACTGTACATGGTTGTTAAAGAAAGGTCAATTAATATGAGGGCGGAAAAAGGGGAGAAATGAAAGAGGAAATTTAAGGGTAAGATCTACTGAAAAAGGCAGGCAAAAAAAAGAAATGCACACATTTTGCTCATGTGAAGTCCTCTGCCTAAACTGGGGGATTCGGTGAGGTTATCAAAAGTCATGGGCCACCTTGGGCAGCTGAATGCTGGACCCGAACAAGGAATATTGGGAGCCCCAGACCAACTGTGCCATCCAAAAACATTGCTGCAGCATAGCACTGACCATGGCTCCAGCAACCTATACAATACATTCAGTTCCCTCGCCCACTTTTGTGAGTTCTAGCGCAATCCTTCTCGTGTATTTTATAATCCTTGTTTTTGTGACACTTTTACACCAGCCCTTGTGTTTTCTTAATACCTACACCCAGGTGTCGTATGTACCCCTTACATTATCCAGTTTTATTCAGTGCATCGTTTAGTGCGTGAGGAGAAAACAGAAAAGTAATTCAAGTTATTTGTAACTGTAAATCCACATATTGCATTCAACAGTATCTTCACATTAATCTGTGTATGTCTTCGCGCCTTGGCCTCTGCCTTCCGAATCACATATTTGTGGGTCTATGCTATCACAATTAGGGGCATCATTTGAGTATTATATATATATATATATTCCCCCAAGTACCCCCCTAACCCTGTACCCTAAATGTATAATCACTGACTTGTATTACCCCCTGAAAAACGGGTTGCAAAATATGCCGGGAAACTACTGTAATGAGTTGTGTGCGTACCAATTGTCGTACCGCTGACAACAGCTGGTAAGGGATCATGGCAGTTCAAGCATAATTAGTTTTGAAATTCAAATGTATATTTGTTGTTTCTTCACAAGTCAATACATTTAATGTATTTCAGTTCTAGTTATTAAGGTTAACCTGATGCACTCACAATTTGCTTAGTGATGCATGTAGTGCTCGTTAAACATTTCTCCACACACACTATTTACAGTGTTTCTCTAAGCCATAGTTTCATCTCGCACTAGCTCATAACAATTGCCATTCTCCTGGTCCCTGTATTTTCCAGACGACTCTGAGGACAATCCTGTCCCACAAACAGCCAGCCTATATTCCAGAGGCCAGTTGGCATGTTGAGGTGCATATATTTGTCTCACAGGGCTATAGGCATTGAACACATCCTGCTTCCTTGATATTGCAGTGCCAGCTTTTGAAATTCAAAATCTGTCTTCTCGGCCATATCGATTTTGGAACTCAAGCTCCCTCCTTCATAGCTGCTGGCCGGGACTTGTGGATGACATTGTCACGGATAGCTCTAAGCTGGTCATTCTGGTAGTCTGGCACTTCTTCACATGCAGCGTCCCACTCTTATTTGCTTTCCCTATCTATGATGTTAGAAATAATTTGGATTAATACCTTTTGCGTTATGCTACCCAAATCTTTGATGACTTTAGGTTCATCCTGCATTTACATTCAGAAGCTGCAACCCTTTAATCTTGGTATCTTTCTAGCGCCCCTAATTTTTCTAAATCCCCTTGGTTACACCCCATGCTGAGGCTACAGAATTGGCTTGGTCCCAGATCCTCCACTCCAGACTGCTGCCGATCTGCCTTTCAAAAGTCAGCATATCCTTTTGTTTAGCAAATAGCTGCTGCTGTTGAACATTTAGGAACGTGAAATGTTGCTTGAAAGGTCTATCAGCAGAACAAAATGCACTGAAAAAAAACATGCCATCTGTAACGGTCCATTTTTCAGGCCAGTTCCTTTTTGCACAATTTTGCCCAAAGTGTCTGATTGCATGACCCTTTCGTCCCTTAAGTTCCTAGGGTTTGGATCATGCTACAGCATTCACTGAATCAATGTCAAGGCTGTGGTTCTTAAGTCATCCTGTGTCTATTCAAGGCATTCAAGTCTATTGTCTGTGCTGGTGCCATTGTGGTAACAGTTAACATACACTTTGATAGCAAAATCATAACATTGACTTACTGGAGTTTCGCCTTCAACTGCTGGAATGCAAACAGGAGCTTCTAGGGTCTCAAGCATTTCATGTACAATAATGTTAAAATACTCAACTCTAAATGGTTAATTGAACCACACTTGTTGCTTGCAGATCCTTCATTCTCAGTCTGTTATCCACTGCAAGTTTCTGCCATTCAACTGTCCTCCTGTGGCCCAAAATATATGTATTTTGAGCAGTTTTCAGTTGGATTCGTTTTCAGTGTTGGTCTTCTTACTACATTCTTTTTAGATTTTGGTTTAATACTGGGCCTGACTTCTACTTTTGGAGTTAAATTGCCTTTGACCCATTCTGAATCAGGTGCTGTCTTTGATCAATTCTTGTTTCCTGCATTCTAGAACAGACTCTGGTAGTGAGTGCACAGTACACTGAGGTTCTCTGGTCTTGGGAGCATTCCAGGGCACTTTGTATAAACTCTAGATTGGGTTTCTACAGCTTACGACTCTCCAGATGTTTGGACTACAACTCCCATGATGAATCCCTCACCATTTACTAAGCTAGTCTGAACTAATCGGAGTTGCAGTCCAAAACATCTAGTCTGCTAATAATGTGTGGGATTTGCCTAATTTGTTCATAGAACCTCTGTTTTAAATACCAGAGCTGGGAGAGGTCCTTGGGTCTCCAAAGGTCTCTGCGCTCATGTCTCAGGTCTGTCACTTCCTGTTTATCCTGCGAGTAGACCTGGTCCCTCAGCAATGCTTCTACCCTCTCATTTTCTGTTTGAGTACAGTTTTGTGTAAAAGTCTGCCCCCCCCCCCCCCTTTTTTTTTTTTTTTTTACACTGACTCTTCAGAGTTCTATAGGGCTCGGAAGGTGACCTTCAGAGCCTTCCAAACCAGGTGCTACGGTACCTCTCCATTATCATTCACCTTAAATTCCCTTGTTTCGATCCTGATAGCATCGTGGAAAAGAGGTGGTGAACAGTGTTACAAATACGCTTGTCCGTCAGTGGTCTGTACCGCAGGTCAATGGATGTCGTGCACATGGTCCGACCATTCCTCCTCCTGTATATACGTCCCCACTATATCATGTGCATTTTCAGCATCAATCCGGATATAATCCAACCGTGTGTATGTTTTGTGGGTGGGGAATAAAAAGTGAAGACCTTTTGGTTGGGGTGCTTTGTCCTCCATACAGCCATCATGTAATGTGTTTGCATATTTGTGGTAAAAGCATCTTCTGATCCCTATATTGGTTGTCGCCCCTTCCCTTAATGAGTGCCAATCTTTCAGCGGGCCTGCTAACATATTAAAATCGCCACCACAGATCAACACCCCCAACTTCCAGCCCGCTTGGATCCTTAGTCGTTCCTTACAAAAAGTGCTTGGTTGTTGGTTTGGTGCATAGGTAATCATAAGGTCACGTCCGTTGCATTGATCCTCCCTTTCATCGCCAGGAGGCGACCATCTATTCACCTCTTTATTTGGTGGACTACCAAGCCCAGTGACTTACTTGTCAGCATCTCCATACCAGCCTGTCTGACACCACTTGAGGGCCAAAACACTGCACCTACAGTTTCCTTTTATTTGGTATTCTTCCCCTCTATTGATTTTAGTTTCCTGAATGAATAAAATATGACTGTTTGCAACATGGATCCCTTCTGAGGGACCCTACAGGTAAGACTAGTATGCAATATCATTTCCCTTCCGCACCCTTGTGATTCCCACACAACTCAAGACCGTTGCTTGTGTCAAGATTTACATTTTGCATTTCCCATAACATTACACCCAACGTCTCCCCCCCCCCCATTTCGGAATACTATTGACTTTTAGAGTAAGCATGTTGTTCCCCACCTCGTATCCCCTATTCCTTCCCCCTCATACTCTCCACCCCTCCATTCAAAGGAAGAGATGCCCCATCAAACTAGAGCCACCAAAAAGGAACGCTTTGCCCTATTAAATCAATTCTATACATTCAGGGTGCTGCTAATTGTCTTGTATACTTTTCTAACTCAAGTTCTGGTGCCTTGTGACACCCTGCAGATGGACATCAATTTTCTTTGCCCTGATTCCGTTTATAAGATTCTACATTCCATTTCGTTCAATGAGGCTTGATGTAGATAAACCCATCCCCTATGGGGTATGTAGTTGACGATATTTCCTGGAGCCGTTCTGTCTTCCCCTCTTGGGTTAAAGCGGCAAATCCCTGCCCATGGGTCGCTAAGCACTGCTTTCTTCACTTAACTTAGGCTCTTGCCCTTCTTTTCTCGGGTGTATCATGGGGCTGTGCGCCTCTTCTGCTGATATCCTATAGTCTTCTTGTTGGTATTCAAAAATGAAGGAAAATAGATGGACCCATCTGTAATACTAGACATGCTCACAAAGCCATTGCATCAAAGACCATCATTCTTTGCGTTTGGTTAGCGTCAATGCAGACAGATCCTGATATATGTACAAACCTTGGAGCCTTCGTGATCAGATTCCTTTTTATCCCGCCTTTGCTAGAAAGTAAATTTTCTGCTTAAAGTAATGGCATTTAGCCAGAACTGACCGTCTGCCTCCTGGGGGACCACCGCCCCGGTGTATTCTGTCAAAAAGATATCTGGAGCACGAGAACTATCAGTGCGCGAGTGGTTAACTAGATTTTGTTCTGATCTTTTGAGGAGGACACTGTTTCCTCTTGTGGTTCCTGTAGGCCCATAATACAAATATTACACCTCCTCTCCCTATTCTCTAGGTCCTCAATCTTGATGGCAAGGTCGGCCTCCTTGGATTCTTAGTCCTGCGACCTGACATCTAATCTCATTTCAATTGGGTCTGCCGATAGCTGGTTGTTCTCAGCTGCTTCCATTTTGTCTTTTCTAGTCTTTCCCTCAATTCTGCCATTGAGTTATGGATATTGCTCAGCATGATTTAATTTTTTCCACTAGTAACTGAAAGTCCGTCTGTGTGACTGTCTCTTGCAACCCACCAATTGCAGGCTGAGGTTGGTTCTGTTGGCTCATGTTATCTGCACTTTGAACATGCCAAAAAGAGCCCAGAGGCCCAGAGTATGGGGATGTTTTAATCTATTGTGCCAGTCTTCCTGCAGGTAGATTCCCAACAGTGTCTGGAAGAGCTCTGTGAGATTCCCCTATTCATAACCCGTAGGCGATATTACACTTTCAACCCTATGTTGTGTACGGGTAGGGTTCTCAGGGGATGGTTAAAGACTTGCACTGCACTCCATGGATTGGAGCGAGTCTCCAATCGCCCCCCCCTTTCACTATTTACAAGTTATGAAAATCACTTCAATAGATCCCGAATCATTGGCACCCTTACACTGCTTTTCACTGCCGCATCATTAAACAGAGAACCCGGAATTCAACGGAGTCAAGCCACCCGCCAGGTCAGTAATACGTGTTCTATATAGGCTCTGGTTAAATAGAGCTAAGGCAAACCTCTAGTGCTTAACTCACTTCCCTTTGTGGTGAAGTGGCATGTGTGGACGTGATCACCAGTCCCTGTGTATATAAATAATGTATAGCACACGGTTGACCAGCACATTGCGTTTACATAGCTTGCCTGAACACCTTCGCGTGCTGTGCTCTAAATAGCCCCCCACCGTTCTCTTTCCACAAGGTCTCGCATTAAATGACTTGCCTGTATGCTTCTGGGACGTGCCTCTGGTGCGCGCAGGGGAGCATCTCCCCGATCACCTCGCAAACCACCAAATCGATGTGATCCCTGCCCCGGACTTGTCTCACGGCAGCCTCCCCAGCACTTGGCCTTCCTCTGGGACCCTACGCGCGCTCGGGGTTCGCCTATAGTAAACGCCCACCTCACTAGAGTGGCCGGCATCCTGAGGCACGGGCTGCACCGCTCACTTCAGGTGGCCAGTTTCAGTCTTTCATCCATGCCTCTACTGGATCTTTCGTTTCATCTACTGGATCCAGTGGCGTGAAAACCTACCTCTGACTCCCAGTCGACCTGCCTAGTCGCTTGGGAAAATCAGAGTAAGGGTGGGGAGTAATCGCAATAGCTGCAGCCACCCTGGACTCCCCTATTGTTAAACCATATTCACATAAATACCACCCGATTATGAACATTGGCCTAAGACATTCACATGTGTATTAAAACCTATGATTAACTCGATTTAAATAGAATTGACTTTGCCGCCATCTTGAAAACATCTGCCATTTTGATCCCAACTCCTGCTGCCTGTTCAGAAATGATTAACCATTTTCAGCTGCCACTGAGCAGAATGGCCTTTGAGCCTATGTCAACACTAGGGCTGCCAAAAGCAGAAATTGTCCTTTGCAAAGAGACCTTGTAGTCAAAATGAACTCCCATTCAAAGTGTTATCAGGGCCTACAGACTCCTTCTCTTTCAAACAACGACACACAAAGCAAAGCAACTACAGCCGTGTGTTTTGGAAGAAATCCTTTGTGCATCTCTTGGAACAGGATTTATCCTAAAGCTCAAGAAACAAGGAAAGATCTACATAGCTGAATCCAACAAACTTTGCCAGTATTGTATCTTTAAGGAACCTTCGAGCCACAGTGAACCTCAATTCAGGTGTTGTTTGCATCAATAGCTTCAGCCATATACAAACATCAGAACTGAATTGCAGACAAACTAAAACCATGTGCCTTTGCAATAAACTGTTGAATTTGTTTCTTGAAACTGGGCTTAACTTGAGCTGGAGAACCAACATCGCCATTGAATCTCCAAGGATAGGACAACATGTCAAAAGTGTAAACTAATATTGTTATATTTGTCATGTGCACTGGGCACAAACCCAATTTGTAACTTATTAGTTTGGAGAAGGGCTGGGCCATGACCAGGACTGTGTATAAATACTGCATGCTCTGTGATGACCAGTACTCTCACCCCTCACTGTGTCTGCTGGTAAACACTGTGAGGCGCTTGGGAGCTTTGATATTTGTATCTGTACAGAATAAAGTTATAACTTTGACTTCGTGACTGGTGGATTCAATTTATGGTGGTACTAAGCCTTGATATTCCTTGCTGATCTATCACTATAATAAATCTTAGAATAAACATTTGTTCTATTCCACCGCTTTTGAAACGTTTGTTCTAAAAGCTGTTCTAAAAGATAGAAAAAGCCTCTTACTTAGCTGTGATATTCTTGGGAAGTCTTCTGGAATATTTGCCACCACCTTGAGAACCTTTCCTACCTTTGTTCCCTCTCCTGAGAAGAAGCTTTTGTGACTTTTGGGTACAAGACTCCATTCAACATAGAGATTGGACTTCTAAAGTTAGGGTATTATTCTTGTGAACTGGTTTTCCTAGCTGCATCATTGCTTGCCTTCCTTTTAGGTGTAAGTGAATTGTATGCATTTCTACAAACCAAAGATGTATATATGTTTGATATCGGATTGTTGTGTGATAGTACCTGCTTGATTTCATATTTCTTCTGTAGTTTGGGCATGTATTAGAGTATTTTTGTATTTAACTGTTTTAGTAGAATTATTGTTTGCCTCACTGTGTGGACTCATTGTGGACCCCTGACCACGCTCACTCACTCCAGAGACCAAGCCTTGACCACTCTCCATGATTACCTTGATATGGTTTGGCTAGCCTTAGTTAGTTACCCTTTACACTATAACTAGGATGACCTGAAATCTGTATACCAGGCCGGATTTTATAAATCCATTTTAACAGCGGACTAGGTAGGTCCATGGGAGTCTCTGGAAATGGGAAAACATACGAAACCATGCAACCTCATAGAGGGCCAGGGAGCTTGTGTCCTGAGTAGTAAGGAGGGCAGAATCCCTACGACCAGAACCCTAGAACAGCGAGATTGTCAGGTGACTACATGTAGGTTTACCCCACAAGCCCTCACACGACACCCCAACGCAAACCCCCCAAAAACCATATATATCTATATCTATATATTTTTTTTTTTTCCCCTGAGGCTTCTGGGATCTGCTTAGATCAAATGCTGGGCATTGGCCGACATCTAGTGGAAGCGGCGGAGTATTTGTTTTTCGAAAGTCGAAAATGGGCGTCGACATAGGGTGTGCCAGTAATACTATCCCTAGTGTGACATCCACTGTAGCCGTGATGATTCCTCACGCGTGTAGGATCCTCAGATTGTTTTTTTCTGCCATACTTGTCGGAAGCATTGCACGGAGTTCCCTGGCTTTCAGCCATTTTGCAAAAAATCAATATTCATTTCCCCGTTCCTTCACTGCCATGTCGAGACATCGAAGATCGACGCCGATCAGAAGAACAAACAACCGTCGAGAGCTGCACGACGGACTTTGGGCCTCGGAAGGCCTCTGACCTCGGCCCTGCAAGTAGGGACAGTGGGGGATGGAAACATACTCTACACTCTATTTTCCTACACACACTAGCCCGCTGCCATAAGGTGACATATGGAGAGTACTCCATTAAAATTTTGCCCCAAGTGCAACCGCAAGTACCCTTGGGTTGACAAACACACCACCTGTAATCTCTGCTTGCCGAGGGACCACCCCGAAGCGAACTGCAGAGCGTGTAGGCTTTTTAAAGCAAAAACACTCAAGGACCGCTCCACTAAACGTTGGGCCCACCACACCAGGCAGCTCGAGGCCATGGAAGCGGTGGGTGCCTTCAGTGATGGCAGCGACGCCGCCTTTTCGGATGGCGAGGGCACAGGGGCATCGTAAGACACCCAAGCGCTAGTCCCCGACCGCAGAGGATTGTCTGGTAGGGCAGTTGGGGGAAAACACCCAGCGGCACGAGCGCTACCCAAACTACTTCTACACCTAAAAACACTAAGGCCAACCGAGACTCGACACGCATGTCGAGTTCTCGGAAGAAAGAGGCATAAAGAGAGCGGTCCACTGAATCGGTGTTCTCTGGGCGTTCCAGGTTGAGAACGCCGCACGACACACAGCAACCGTCCATAGTTGCCAAGAGTGTCTCGCTCCCTAAAATAACAGAGGTACTTTCGTCAGAAGACGAATCCGACCTCCATCCCCAAGCTGCACACCAAAAATCTGCTCTGGCTGCCCGTTCAGCGTCTGCCTCAGATTCCCGACATGCGCACTAGAAAGAGAGAGAGAGAGTACCCCCGAATCTTGACGACAGGCATCGAAAGATTCCAAAAAGGCCAAACAGTCAGGGAAACACTCTTCGACACACGGTAAAGGGGACAAACGACAGAAAAAGTCGACACATTCAACTTCTGCACCCCAGGTACATAAGGACAAACATAGGTTGTCAGATAAGGACAAATCTAAGACCCCTGTCCCTGTCACTACACCCAGGCTCATCCCTCCCACTCCTTACGATATGGGATTAGAAGATGAACCTCAACAGGAGGTTGTCATCCCCAGTTCCAGAGAATGGAGCACTGAGGACATAGACACGGTGATGAGGAGAATGTCCTCTTTAGCTAATTTTTATGAAAAAAACCCAGAGCATTTTCTTAGCTATACCCCTGACAATGCTACTCCTTCAGGATCCAAGGACCCGCAGCCTCCTAATAAGAGATCTCGGCTTGATACTCCAGCTCAGGGCCTGTCTTCAGACCCTTACTATATTCAGCCTTACCAGCAGTATGAGGATGACCCAGACATACTGGTGCTGGACGACCAAACTGGGATCGACTATTATGGAGATGGCGAGGGCCAGGATGAGGAGGAGGAAGACGATGCTCAAGTCTACAATATGGACTCCCCGGTTCGCAAGGAACCACAAGTTACTGACTCACCTATAGATAACCAGCCCCTTCTCAATGAGGTCTTGGCTAAAGCTGCAGAGCACTTCCACATAGATGCTCAGGGGGCGCAGGAAGAAAGGGACTTTGCAGAGGAGCTAGTGGGGGACAAAAGACCCATTGCTCAAGCCATTCCTATTCTTAAATCAATCCAACGTATAATTGATCCTTCCTTTCTCACTACTAATCTCACCAGGGCTGTAAACCCCAGAATTGAGAAAATGTTCAGGGCTGCCCAGTCAGACCCTCTTTACATAAGGGGTCAACTGAAACCCGACTCCTTGGTAATTACAAACACCAGAAAAAGAGCGGGGACACCTCTATCATCATCTGAGGTTCTCCCAGACAAGGAGAGCAAAATAATGTATGGGCTAGGAAGGAAGGTAGCCTCCACCTCCGCTTACCAGGCAAGGATCGCCAACACCACCACTCTGCTGGCAAGCTATAATTGCCACCAGTGGGAGCAGGTAGCTGCTCTCATTGACTCCTCATAGCAGAGAGCATTGTCATTAATAGGCACGCTTGGCTAAGACAGTCAGGATTTAAACTCGAGACCCAGGCAACCCTTATTGACATGCCGGTGGAATCGAATTTCTTGTTTGGCAAAGCGGTAGAGGACGCACTGAAAACTGCCAAAGACGAGTGGGATACTCTAAAGTCCCTGGGGAAATTGACGAATAAGCCCACTAATCAAAGAGGGAATAGTAATTTTCGTCGCTCATGTGGCCAAATTCCCAGAGGGGCTCCAATTATGCACAGGGACAAGGTACATCATGGGGTGGCAACCAGCAGACTACCCAAAGTTACTGCAAAGGTTACAAGAGGAGCCGTGTTAGAGGCATCCCCGGCAGAGGCGGTACGCCTCCCGCAAAGCAGTGTCGTTCCGCTCAGGGTCCCTTCCCACGCATCCCCAGTAGGGGGGGCGCATTTCCAACTTCACCCAAGCATGGGAAGAGATCACATTGGACAGATGGGTGCTGTCCAGAGTGTCCGCAGGATACTGCATCGAACTGCTAGAGCACCCCTGCAACCACCCTTCACGACAAAAAATAAATTCCCTGGACCACCAGAAGATCCTCCTCGAGGAAATCGTCAATCTTCTCGCAAAGGACGCGATAGAACTCGTCCCGGGCAACCGGGTAAACAAGGGTATCTATTCAACTTACTTTCTTGTGCCAAAAAAAGATTTGACAATGCGCCCAGTATTAGATGTACACCCTGCAAACAAGTCTATCAAGCCCCAAAAATTTCACATGACTACTCTCCAAATGGTAATCTCCCTCCTAACACCAGGGGATTACATGGCAACATTGAACATGAAAGATGCCTATTTTCATATTTCCATGTTCCCAGCGCACAGAAGATTCTTGTGCTTCAAGGTGGACAGTCAGCACTACCAGTTCAAGGTGCTGCCCTTTGGTATAGCCTCGGCTCCAAGGGTATTCACCAAGGTACTGGCGGTGGCGGTGGCACACCTACGCAGGGAGGCAATCCCAGTGTACCCTTACCTGGACGACTGGCTCATCACGGGGGAGACCCCAGTAATTTGCAGATCAAACATCCAAAGAACGATCAACCTCCTCTTAGAATTGGGTTTCTCTATCAACGAGAAAAAATCAAGCCTGGTGCCATGCACCTCCAAACAGTTCCTAGGAGCTGTCCTAAACACGCAAGAGGGGTTGGCCTTTCCATCAGAGGAAAGAATTTGGAATATACTACTGCAAATTCCTCTATATCAGCCGGGCCGCTAGATAAGGGTGTGCAAAGCGATGCGTTTGCTAGGCATGATGGCGTCATGTATTTACCTGGTCCCCCATGCGCGCCTGTGCATGCGACCCATGCAAGAATGGTTGGCGAAACAGTGGTCTCAGGCAAGTGGTCAGTGCGACGATCTAGTGGTCGTTTCGCCAACACTTGTACAAAGTCTTCACTGGTGGACAAGAGAGAACCTGTCAAAGGGGAAACCCTTTTACGATCCGGAAATACAAGCTGTAGTCACTACAGATGCGTCCCTGTTGGGGTGGGGAGCACACCACCTTCACCACACAGCTCAGGGTCTCTGGTCTCACACAGTGGCCAACAATCATATCAATCTGCTAGAGCTTCTGGCAGTCTTCAGAGCGCTTCGAGCGTTCGAAGCTCACCTGTTGAACCTGTCAGTACAGATTTTAACACAGTACCACAGCGATGTTTTACATAAACAAACAGGGAGGGACTCGTTCGCCAAATTGGTCTAGGCTTGCCTAGAAAATTTGGACATGGGCACTCGGACAGAACATTTACCTGTCATCTCAACATGTTCCAGGGGATCTCAATTCCTAGCGGATGCTTTGAGCAGAGATCCCCTCCCAGAAGAACACGAATGATGTCTGCACAGAGAAATCGTAGAAGATCTCTTCTCACAGTGGGGTTTCCCCACTATAGACCTATTTGCCACAAGCGAAAACAGACAATGCCCAGGATTCACATCCAGGTTCCCACAGCCAGACTCCAAGGGGAACGCCCTGTGGATGAACTGGTCTGGGATGTTTGCCTATGCTTTTCCACCAACTCCTCTCATGAGGAAAGTGATGAACAAGATGCACAGGGAATCAATGACGCTCATCCTAGTTGCTCCCATGTGGGCGAGACAACCGTGGTTCCCACACCTGCGCAGACTAGCAGCGTGCGAACCCATCAGACTCCCGTGCTGGCACAACCTACTATCCCAGCACCAAGGTCAAACAGTGCATCCGCAACCCAGCTCAATGAACTTGGCAGCATGGTTCCTGAAGTCATAGTTTGGACATCTTAACCTACCACAGAGATGCATGGATATCCTAAATGAATCTAGGAAACCAAACACAAGGCACTGTTATTTTGATAAATGGAAAAGATTAGTTATCTGCTGCCAGAATAAACAAATCAACCCGGTTGATTGCACTCCTTCCAATATTGTCACCTACATGCTCCACCTGCTGGACGCAGGGTTGGTATTTAATTCACTCAAGGTTCACCTGGCAGTGATATCAGCCTACACCACCTCCCATAGCAAGGTGCCGTGGTGGAAAGTACCAGTGGTTAAAGCCTTCATGGAAGTGGTAAAGAGACTCCACCCTCCTATTTCAAACCCACCACCAGGTTGGGACCTTAATGTGGTGCTTGCTAAACTCATGGGCCCACCCTTTGAACCCATGCACAAAGCCAGTCTCAAACACCTGACCTATAAAACTGCCTTCTTAGTAGCCATTACATCCATAAGTAGGGTCAGTGAAATTCAGGCTCTCAGTGCAGGATACTATCTTTACTGTTCATAAGGATAAACTGGTTCTACGAACACACCCTAGGTTCTCACCTAAGTTCATTTCTAAATTCCACGTTAACTAGTCCATTGAGCTTCCGGCCTTCTTCCAAGAACCCAAAAGCTCTGCTGAGGTGAAACTACACACTCTAGATGTGTGAAGAGCAGTCCTCTTCTATGTAGACAAGACCAGGCCGCTAAGAAAAACACTGTCTCCGTAGCTACATGCAGAGAAGGAGATCCCGTCTCTAAGGGCGCCATCTCAAAGTGGATAGTCAGCTGTATCCAGCTGTGTTACTCCCTTTCTGGAAAGACTCTGCCTTTTACGCCAAGAGCCCACTCTACTTGAGGCACTGGGGCCACTCTGGCTTTCATTGCAAATGTACCCCTTGACACCATTTGCAAAGCAGCTACTTGGAGCTCTATTCACACTTTTACTCAGCACTACTTCATTGACACTCATTCCAAGACAGATACTCAAGTGGGACAAGCGGTTCTAAGACATCTGTTTGCTCATGACCCTTGTCACATCCCACCTCCTTCTAACACTGCTCGCTAATCTATGCACAGCATGTGATCTAAGCAGATTCCACAAGCCCCAGAAGGGATAAATTACTTGCCGTAATCGTATTTCTGATGCTTGTATCTGCTTAGATTCACATGCGCCCGCCCTTCCTCCCCTCTAAGAGAAGGCGCATGGATGCTTGTAGTCTTATCTATCTGCTTGGATAATCTGTACTCATGCTACTCCTCATGCTACCTCATGTCAGAAAAATACAATCTGAGGATCCTACACGCGTGAGGGATCATGGGTACAGTGGACGTCACACTAGTATTACTGGCATGCCCTATGTCGACGCCCATTTTCGACTTTCGAAAAACAAACTAATCCTCCGCAGCTTCCACTAGATGTCGGCCTATGCACAGCATGTGAATCTAAGCAGATACAAGCATCAGAAATATGATTACGGTGAGTAATGTATCCTATCTATATTTATATATCTATATCAATTGTGAAAAGGTCAATTGTGACCCTTTGAAATCGGTTAATTGTTCATTCGAACAATTGTAAACAAACAATTTGGTGTATACCGATTCTACAGGCAGCCTGTCCAAATAGAGCATCCACTTTCAGTCTGGAGTGCTTGCTGAAGGAGTGTAGCATGCAGCTGCCTTGATAATCGCCTCCCAAGGGATCTTGCGCTGAAAAGCCACAGCTGTGGCATTTTGCCTGGACCAAATGGGCATGTATATCTTTTGGGGGGGGGGGTGCACTGCTGAAGTGTAGAGCAGTGATCAATTCCAGAAGCCAGCCACCTGTCCAGGATTCCTGCTGCCAAAAGTGACATCCAGGCATTTGATGGTGGATTCTGCTGGTAATTGGAGATTTGGAAGGAAGGTGGGAAGCACTACCTCTTAGTTCATACCTGAGGGAGGCATTATGTGTCCATAAGACTACCTTCTCCATATGAAAAAACATGTAAGGCTGAAGTCAGGACCACCAAGGCCACTTTCCAAGAGATTAGTTTCATGTCTGCAGATGCCATAGGTTTGAAAAGCTTTATGCGCCAGAGCCGATAACACATTATTCTGGTCCTAACTGAGATGCAGCAGTTTAACAGGAGGATGCCACCTAAATAAGCCATCCAAAAGTAGTCTTACCACTGAATTGGCGGTGGGGAATAATATATGCGAGTTACGGTAAGCACCAATGGCTGCCAGTGAAGAGCGGCAGAATTCCACAAAGATGGGGGAAGCTGCCCAATAGGAAACAAAGAACAGCACATCATTCACTGAGCCAAAATATGGTTGATTTTGTCCAGTTGCAGAATCTCTAGTGCTGCTAAGCGTGTGGACTGCTTCATAGCCGCTTGAAAAATGATTTATATTATCTGGTGGTGAGATGCCTAGATTACCAAATGTTTGTTTTTCAGGAGCTAGGCCACTAAGTTAAACAATCGAGGGATATGGAGACTCATTCCCTGGGGGAAGGAAATTGTGACCGGTCAGCAATTGAATGGGACTGTCCAAACACAGCCTCATGGGTTCCGAAAACCAGAACCGGACTAGTCGGAACGGGGCTACCATTAGGAGTGTGGCATTCCTGGTCTCCACAAGCGTTGCCAAAACCTTGAAGATCAGAACCATAGGGAAGGCGTGAAGCAACATTTATTGCCAATCCAAAATCCTTCCATCGACCAAGTTTGCAGGAGGCGAAGAGAGGATACTTTCGGTTGCGATTGTTGACAGAGCAACTGATGGCTGGCCCTAGTGGTGACAGCTCAAACTGTGGCCCGTCTGGTTGATCCCAATGCATCAGTCTGCTTACATGGTTGGCACCTGTATTGATAACCCCCCCCCCAAAGGTGGACTGCTTTGTGGGCTATTTCCTAGCCAATGGTCCACTCCCAGATCAAGACTGCCAGGTGAGGTTATTCCCACCCTGATACAACCGGACCAGTGCGGCTTCATGCCTCAGAGATCAACTCGCATTAACCTCCACAGGCTATATTCAGCCTTGGAAAGGGCCAACAGCATACGGGGCCCACTAGCCCTACTAGCAATTGACTTTGAAAAGGCCTTTGATTCGGTGAGATGGGAGGCCATCTGGACCATAATGCACCGCATGGGCTTCGATGAGAACTTCATGAAGTGGGTGTGCCTGTTGTATGAATCCCTGGTGGCTAGGACCAGAGTAAATGGCTGGCGTTCGGACCTCTTCAATCTGGGGAGGGGCACGAGACAGGGCTGCCCATTGTCGGCCATGATTTTTGCAATCGCTATCGAACCACTGGCAATCCTCCTGCGAAACGCGCCAACCTGGGAAGGCTTCCGATGGTCTGAGACCTGGGAAGACAGAATATCCCTCTATGCGGATGACCTTCTCATATATCTGAAGGACCCGAGCAACTCCTGCCCCAGAGTCATGCACCTGTTAGAGCAATATGAGGCATTCAGCGGATTACGTGTGAACTGGTCCAAATCCATCCTCTTCCCTTTAGGAGACACCTCGATGGCAAACCTAGCGGCTGGCTCTTACCAGATTGAGAAGGAACAGTTCAAGTATCTGGGGATATGTATCACAAAGCATCTTACTGAATACACAGCCCTGAACTTCTCCCCCCTTGTAACAAGATTTGCAGAGGATTCTCGCCATTGGATCTCCTTGCCACTAACGCTGATGGGCAGAGTGGCCCTGTTCAAAATGATAGCCCTTCCTAAATTCTTGTATATCCTGCAAAATGCTCCATTATACACCCACCAGCGAGAATTCCACAAAATCGATTGCATCCGTTGGAAATTGCTATGGGGAGGACACCCACAAATTGCTCTTGCCACGGTCCAAAGGTCTATCTGGAAAGGAGGGATTGGACTGCCCAGGATGCAGTCCTATTACTGGGCCAGCCAGATGGCGGTAGTAAAGGATATGCTCCATGGGGACGGAAGCCTCCCACACATCAAAGGTCTTATCTGTAATGCCACGACCACGCCTCTAGAGCACCTGAATGGAGGCCTGAACCGCACACCAAAAACAGATATGGTAACGCATATAGTGAGAATATGGAAGGAAGCACATCGGTACTTAGGATGGGGCGGGAAATTAACGCTGGCGCAACCCCTATGGAACAACTGCAACCTTCCCGAAATACGAAAATTGCCCAGATGGCCTGAATGGGTCCAGCGAGGAATCGCCAACATAGGAGATGTGGTTCACGAGGACAACCTGGTACCATTCGAGACATTACGGGTGAAGTTCTCCCTCCCAGCCACAGAAAGGTACCACTACATGCAGCTGAAACATGCTTGGACGAGCCATCGACACATAACACAAGACATGCCGGAAAGCTCCCCATAAGAGCGAAACATAGTTCTGGACCGGGTCGACCGGAAGGTCACCTCTACCATGTACAATGTGATAACATCCTTTGCAACGCCGGAACTAACCAGTTTGAAGACAAGTGGGAACGAGATGTGGGTCCACTTCAACCAGAGTACTGGGTGGAGGCCCTGATGTACCCACGAGAAATGAACATTTCCTCAAGGCTAAGACTGGTCCAACTGAAGCTCCTGCACCGCACCTACTACCCGAGAGTGGCCCTCTTCCGCTGGGGCAAATCCTCGGATGCACGATGCCTACGCTGCAAACGAGAAGGTACCTTTTTCCATTTTCTGTGGGAATGTAGTAAGATACAGCAGCTCTGGCAGAAATGCTGTGATAAACTGTCTAGCGTTATGGGTAAAACGATAGAGATGCCCAAAACTCCTTCACCTGGGGATCTCCAGTGAAACTGACCTTTCCCGTTATGAGAAATTGCTCTGGTCGACTGCGATGGCGGTTCTCAGGCGGAACATTGTGCAACTTCAGGGCTCGGAACGTACGCCAAGCTATGACCAGTGGGTCACAGATGTGGACATATGCGCTATAATGGAACATAGAGTGTACGCAGCGAAGGGTTGCCTGCAAAAAGCGGACAAAATATGGAGAAGATGGGAAGAGGCTAGCTAATGGACAAGGGTGGCTCCGCAGCCTCTGAGACCAAGAGACGCCCCGGGAAAGTGGGGGTAACGAATCTGCCATGAATAGACTATGCCATGAGGTCATCCGATGTTGAGTTGACAGTCTGTCGGACCGTGGTCCCGGAAGTTGAGTTTCTGAATGTTTTTTGTTTCTTGATTGTTTCTCTCCCCCCATCCCATCACCCTCACCTGGAAATGTTGATGTTGCATATGTTCTCTCCCTTCCAGTCTCCCCACCGCCCCCCTGCTGTTCCTAACTCTCCCCCCCTTCCCACGTCCCTACCCTGTATTGCAGAGAGATAAGTGTAATGTTTTAATTTTCAAATCAATAAAATCTTTGATTAAAAAAAAGACTGCCAAGTGAGGAGTGGGGAGACTTTGTGCCCCTATTTCTATGTTAAACCTAGTTTGAGCTGTCTATTTATATTGGCACAGCCTTGACCCAAGTTACTGGAATTAATGATCTTTGAGCGTTTTAAACTGCCTGGGATACCAAGACATTGATATGATGTGTACTGGCTCGTGCTGAACACTGGCCATGTACCTTCAACGTTCCTAGAGTGGCGAAATTCATGAAAGCCAACGCCTTGCCTCTGCTGACTAGATTAGTCCATTACTCCAGGTTCTCCGATAACCTTCCTGCAATTAGGACTCAGTCCAACTGCTTGCCTCTGGAGACTGATTCCAAGTTTCTGAGTGGTGAAGCTAAAGTCTCATCTTTGGCTACCTCACGGCACACAAAGGATGTAAGCCGTCATTAAACCTAGCCTCTGGAACCCTCTGGCCAAGGTTTTACGGTCTGCTCCAAAAATAAGACTGTTAGGCAAATGTCTGCGATCAACTCTGGAGTTGGAAAAATTACAGCTAAACTGTAGTCCAATTTGATGCCCAGGAAGGGTAGTCTCTGTGTGGGAACAAGTGTGGATTTCTTGAAATGGATGGCAAACTCATCAAGGTTTTAGGAAAGTGAGGGGCTGACAGTCCGTCCATTTTTATACCTCTATACACCTTGGATTCCAACACCTTGCCAAATAGAATCCCACCCTGGAAGGGGGCAGGGGAGATGTTGTGGCCTACAAGCATCTTTCTTTTACTGCTCCTGAATCACCATACAGGGGCAATCCATGACTGAGCCAAATTTCCACGATCTGAAAACATGACATCAGGTGTTACCAGCAGTTATAACTGGTACATGTTCTACCATGCAATCTGGGAGATTTGTAAACAAAAATCTCTGGTAGGTCCTCTTCGAAATTTGTTTTAGGATTGCTGTCCATATGAGGAATAAAGACCCTGCTTATTGTTTCTGGGTCTCAATTTCATAATCCAGTTTATACTGTTATCATAATTATAATCTCTACTGTGGCTTTTTCTGCCATCTCTTTTCCACAGCATAGCAGAAGAGGAAGGCCCACCTCTCCTGTGACAGTGCTATCTTTTAGCTGTATATTTTCAGATTATAACTACCATAATGCCCAAAGATCGACTATGAGGATACCGACACACCACCTCTATCCCATTAGGGTTAAAAAAAAAAAAAAATGTCTAGAGTAATCCAACAAAAGGAATACAGTTAGAACAACTGTGTTTGTACATCGGTCAAGTACAACACATCCTTGGAGGGCTGGAGGACCTTTTGGGGAGATCTGAGACTCAGTGAAGCCTATTAGATTGTACCTGCTGGTCAAATGCAAATTAGTAGTGACAGTGGAACCCTAGGTGAACATAAATTACATTCAGGTGGATCAACTCTGTGAGATGACAACAGAAATGGGTATTTGAACAAAATAACTTTAAATTCTTGTTTCTCGTCTGTGGAGTATCCAATCTGGATCTGTTTGCAAATGCAAACTGCCAAATAATAAGCCTTGACTTCCATGTTCCCCCAGAAGGGACCAAATGTGGGTGGGGCATGAGACCTTTTCATTTAGGAGGAATGCCTGAACTCCATTTCCTCTGTTTCTGCCCTTGCTGGGGAAGCTGAAATGGCTTTGCTGCAGAAGGATGCAAATGGGGTCAACTCCACTTGATGGATTAGGGACACCTACCTTCACCATTTTGAAGCACATGTCCCTCGCATCACAACCTGCACTTATGTCAAGAAGCAAAGGACCATCCCACTTGTAAAGGAATATCTCTACAGTCTGTTGCACACATGCCCACTGCTTTTGTCCCTGTACCCAGTTGAAAATAAACAGTTTTGCAAGAGTAATGATGGCCACATTCTAACGAGTGGATCTAGCACAATTTAAGTATCTGATGTAAAACCTCTTTCTTGATAACAATTTTTTTGGCACAGAGGGTCAGTGAGATCAAGGCCTTCTCAGTGGCAGAGACATATATATCGGTTCCAGGTGGAAAATGTTTGATCATGCACTCAACCAAGATTCATTCCCAAGGTGCTTTCGGATTTCCTCTTGAATCAGGGCGTAAGGGGGAGCCTTAAGTTGTTATCTTGAATGAACCAATCTTTAAGCAAACGCAACAGCAGAGTATTGCACAATGTAAAAATGGCATACAGTCTCCAAGGCTGTGATCACAAAAACATCTGGGTAGATGTATAACTTTTTGCTATGCTCATGCGTGTAGGTGATTGGTTGTTTGTGATGGGCAATTTAGTAAGAAGAAAAAGTGTGACAGCTGACGACCACTCAGCTGAAAGACATCTTCAAAGCCGACACATGGATGTCCCTTTCAAAGTTCCTCCTTGCGGGGTTAATGGCACCTTTCAAAAGGGCTCTAACACAAAAAGCATCCAGAATTTCTAGGACTGGAGGTAGAAAAGTAAATAGTCTCCCCCTAGAATATTTTAGGAGAAAGTACTTCTATTCAGTAGTATTTTTTGTTTACTATCCTAACTTGTTTTGTCAACATTTTAAGATAGGATTACATTATGGTTTGGGGTATGGTGCTCCCCCACAGGCACTAGCGGAAGCCTACTTTGGTACTGTGATTGCATAAAGATGTAATACTTGAAACTGACGTAGAGCAAGCGGTCCTGAAAATGTATTCCATTGAAGACCTTCTCTGGAACTGCTTCTTCATAATGCTCACTATTTACATAAACATACGAATAAATAAACGATTCAATGATGGTAAAATAGTTATCCATTTGTAAACCTTGTTTCCCGTTATTGTTATCTTCTACACATTCACATGCAGCCCTCGAAGGCTCCTGGGGGTTGACTATATTTTTGTTTCACCCTTTGACTGTGAGGAGAATGTTGGGAATATAATCTGATCTGAGTTTGGCAGTGCTGAAGCAGGTTGGAGGAACCACTGCCACTGGCCTTAATGAAAAAAAGCCTTCAGGTAGGGCTATAAACATAATGTTTTGAATATATATATATATATCTTAATTATTTGTACATGGTATTTGCACTTAAAAAGTGAATTTAGGCATGTAAATCTATAAAACCTCAGTGGGAGGAGAGTTGCAATGTATCCGGGAGCTAATGATCTAGCAATGACACAGGCACGGACTAGAAAATCAAATCTACATAATAGGCAAACAGTTTGGAACACTAGTCCTTGAACCCCAAATCCTTTTTTCACAATCTGACAAAGACCCTCAAACTTTGCTGTGAAGGTAAAGTGGGAACCTGATTTCAATATTCATTGGATGTCCTGTCTTAATTGCCTTCCCTGTCATTATTCAGTTTATTCACACCACAGCACTGTACCTCCATCACTTAACATTAACAATTTGTCGTACATTGCATTTAATTTTTTTTGTTCTCAGATTGTGCAAAGCATATTTGTCTATATTTTCTAGCCATGGAAGATATCTTTGAAGTATGTTGCATGTTGCTTTTCTTCCATGTAACAGCTGTGCTGTGTCTGTGGCAGATCCTTGTACTCATTTATACCAATGCAAGCTAGCTGTAATCTTTACAGTAAAATTGACAGGTGACCATACAGTTTTCTCTTTTGGAAATTGACATATGGACGAGGATCAATTGATCCCCACAGAGAGGAACACATTTTTCTTATGCTCTGCGAAACGGTCATGACCACTTTGATCTCTATTTAATGGGAGTCTTAGCACTCACCTTTTGATTAGGCTTTGTGTGGCTTTCAACATAGTCAAAATGTCCCATGATTTAATTTCATTACAAAAATGGAACAAAAACTTTGTAAATAGTGCCATACGCCTGACCAGTTTTTATTGTGACAGTGATGTTTGTTTTCTTCTAAACGCAGGAAATGCCTCTTTTGACCTCTTCAGTAATTTGAATGGTACCCTCAAGGATGATTTTTCAGATTTTGACAGTTTAAGAACAGTTTCTAAAACCTCAGGTATGTATTGAATTTTGAATCCTGTTTACCATGCACAGTATAGTTCATTGCTTAATAAATCAAAATGTAATTCCACATTAATAACCTATTAAAATTGAATTGTTTCCTTTTGATTTGTTGCCACCTAGCTGGTTGTTCCTATCTTGGTTTGTGTACAAGAGCACCTGGAGCGTTCCAAGCGCCAAATGGGATTACCACAATAAATGATCTACGGCCCAAATAATGGGCCAGACTCAAGGAAGATGCAAAATACTACTTTATAATCTGTTCAATAAAGTAGGGAAACCTGGTGAGCAAACAGATTGCAGCACACACACACACATACTCAATGCATTTTGGTTCTGCAAAAGATTTTATACCGCAACATACATCAGCTATGATGTTATCCTACGTGGCTAACAGTAAAAACTGACTGGGTGGAGGGATTATTTAGGGGAAATGTATACATATAGTTTGTATGAACATTAATTGGATTCCTCCTATCTGGTAGGCATGCCTTAAACCCGCCTCTATTGCATTGTATTTTATTTATATAGCGCAAATTAATCCCTGAGGCATCTGAGCACACTTCTTACAGTTGCAAGCAGTGTATTTACATATCAAAAACAAGTTAACACTTCACTTTCGAGAGTATTTACAGTTACAATAGGTCATTAGTTGCATTGAGCAAGATTATTTAGAGAGTATAATTAGTCTATGCAGGGAGAATATACAAAGAAAATGTACAGTTACATTGAACCATTGGTGACAATAGTCATATGTGCATAGTTAGTGATTGGATGTTAACTTTCATTCTGAATGAGCCACGTTTTTGCATTTTCTGAATTTGTAGGATGGCTCAGCTAATGAAAGTAGGCAAAGAGTTCAACATTTTGGCTGCTAAAACCAGAAAACTGCTACCTCTGCCCTTTGGAGCTTAAACCTGGGGACAGTGAGGCAGTTAGATTGGGTGGATCTGGTTGGTCGATCTGAAGCATTGCGTTTGAATTTGTCGCAGAGGTACTTGGGTGCTACGTTGTTTATACATTTTGAAAGTGAGTGATGGTGTTTTAAATCCGATTCTTTCATTGATGGATAGCCAGTGTACACTACGTGTCAGTTCTGAGATGTGCCGTGCTCTCAGGAAGTTGGTTTCTGACCGTTTCCAGCGTTACAGTAGTCTAACTTGGATAGCACTAGTGCCCTGGCTAGCGTAATGCAATTGTTAGTTGTCAAGAATGGTCTGTAAGCATTGATAAGCTTGCAGGTATAAGCTGTCATTGAGACAGTTGCAGAGATTTGTCTCGATTAGTGTGAGGGAGGAGTCAATGTAGATACCTAGAGTTTTTACATCTCTGGAGACCTTAATGTTGTTACCGTCAATGTTAAAGGCGTTGAATTAGGTGTCCAATTTGAGTCTAGTCTGGGTTCCAACCAGGAGCAACTCTGTCTTGTCATTGAGACAGAGTCCATGTTTGGCCATCCATGCTTGAATAATTAAGTAGATGTTATTTAGGCGTTTGGAGTCACCAGTGATGGGGATCAGGATTTGAGTGTCATCTGCATAATTTGTGTAGGAGGCACCCACATTTTCTAGATCGTCGAATATTGGCTTAGTAAATATGTTGTAGAGCTTTGGGGAAACGCATGAGCCCTTGGGGACCCCGCAGGTGACTGGTACAGGAGTGGCTGATGCTGTAGGAACACGCACTCTAGTTCTGTTTTTGAGGAAGGACTGAATCCACGAGGTGACATCGTCCGAGAAGTGAGCTGCAGATGAGAGGTGGGTGCAAAGTGTTTTTAGATCCACTAGGTTGAAGGCTGCTGATATGTCTAGTAAAACCAAAAGGGCTAGGTTACCTTTGTTTTATAGTCTTTAATTGTGTTACTAGATCTATCAGAGCTGTTTCCGTGCCATGTCTGGGTCGGAAACTGGATTGGCGGAGCCCAAGTAAGTTTTTATTTTCCAAGTGTTGCTGAATCTGCAGGTAAGGAGCCCTATCCAGAATTTTTAAGAGGAACGGAACAGTGGTGATAGGTCTGTAGTTTGCTGGGGTATTTGGGTCAAGGGTAGGTTTCTTTGAAAGGCAGTACCCATGGTCTTTTTGGTTAGTAGGAACTGTATTGGTTGAAAAGGACGAGTTTATTAAGGATGTGGCAAAGGGGGCCAATTCCTTTGCAGTCTATTTTATGATTGTTGCTGGGAAAACATCTCCCAGACATCTGGAGGGTTTTAGACTCATAATTATGTCCTCAACATCCTTAGTTGTGAAGGGGGAGAATTTAAACAGGTTGTGTTGGTCCGGTAGAGGTGATTGAATCTCATGATAGCTAAACTGGGTTTTTTGTTCTCTCTATTTTAGTTTGAAGGAGTTCAATTTTGTCTGAGAGGGCTTTTTGAATATAAGTGCACCAAGTGCTATCTTTGGTGCAGAAGACCGGTGGACCGGTCAGGGATTCCTAAGTATGCTGAATAATTCTGTGTTGGATTTGGTATTGGTAATTCTGTTATAGGATTCACATTTGGCTTGGAAGATTACTGTTTTATAGGTGGCCGAAGCTGTTGTAAAGTTATTTTTGTTTGTTGCTGGAGGGAGGTTTTGCCAGACGGTTTCCACTGCCCTTTTATCCTTGCGCAGGGTCCTAAGGCGAGGGGTAAACCAAGTGTTCAAGTGTGAGAGAGGTTTAGCTTTTCAAATTTTTTGGGGGGTGATTTTGTTGATGGCGTTGAGTATTGTTGCGTTGTACAGATCAACAACTAAGGTTGGGTCGTCATTGGCAGTGGAAGAATTGATGATTGGTTGGAGTAACAGGAGTATATTTTTTGCTGTAACATTGTGCATTTTTCTGGAGAGTCTGGGAGGAGCCACTGGTTTATCCAGGTTGGATTGATTGGTGTCCTGTATTTTGCAGAGGATGAAGTGATGGTCTGACCATGCACAAGGCTGGTTAGCGAGGATATTCATATCGCAGTCAATGATCCAGTCTAGTAGTCTGCCTTTTGTTATGGGTGGGTTGGGAGACTCGTTGCGAGAAGCCTATTTATGATATATGATATGGCATTTATGATGTGCCTCTATACACAAGTGCTTCAAGGGCGACACGGCGAGGGAGGGGAACAGAGGGAGGGCAGACAACAATCCTACTAGGCTAGGTATCATTCAGATCGCGCAAGTGTGTTGGAGGGGGGCAAGGGTCAGTGCAGCAAATGGGAATAGTTAACGAGCAAGTAACGGCCAGCAAGTGCAAAGGTAAGTGCGGCCAACAGGTGTCATGGTAAGGGCAGACATCAGGTAACACAGCAGGTGTCAAGGGCTGGTAGGGGACTGTGGGGATACAGAACAGTCCCCCAAGTGCAGGGATTGCCAGTCGGGTAGTGCAGGTGTGTGACGCTGGCAGAGGATGGACATGGGCCTGAGATCAGACGGCGTCCCGGAAGCCAGTGCAGCTCCAGTTACAGCCAGGAGGCAAAGAAGTAGTAGCAAAGAGGTTTTGAGGTGCTTCCGGAACCGGAGATGGTTCTCCTCGAGTTTAAAGGAGGCAGGGAGGCTGTTCCAGAGGGAGGCACCAGCCGAAGAAAGATCTACCACCACCACGTTGCTTGGAGAAGCGACTGACCCTGAGGGAGTTGGAGGCGGATGAGCGAAGAGCTCGAGAAGGAAGATATTTAGGAAGAGAGAGTTGAAGGTATTGAGGCCCCAGAGGGTCTTGTGGACGATGCAGAGGGTTTTGAACTTCATCCTCGCAGCCACTGGGAGCCAGTGCAGAGATTTCAGTCCTGGAGAGATACGATCCCTGGGCTTGAGGCCAAGGACAAGTCTTGCAGTCCTGTTCTGGATGAGTTGCAGAGGGCGGAGAGTAGAAGCAGGCAGATTTAGAAAGAGGCTGTTGCAATAGTCCAGCCTAGAGAGGACCAGAGCTCTGGAGACAGTGAGCTTCTGAGGGAAGGAGAGGAAAGGAAGAATACCTCTGAGGAGGTGCAGTTAGTAGTGGGACTTCTTAGAGATGTCAGAGATATGAGGAGAGGAGAGTGTGGAGTCGAAGATGACCCCAAGGTTTTTCATCTTGCAGGTGGGCGCAGGAAGAGGGCGAAGAGAGTCTGGGCAGAGAGCTGCAGGAAAGGAGGGAGCGGGTGTGCCGATGAGGAGAATCTCAGTCCTACTGGCATTAAGGCCAAGTGCCTGAGGTTGCAAACATGGCCAGACTCAGTGGTGTCAGCAGCCGTGAGGAAATGGTCAGCTAACCCGTCATGGTCATCTCCAGTCCCTCCGGACAATGAGGGGAAAAGGATGGGACGCCATGCGGAAGAAAGCGATTTATACCCTGGTGTCCACAATCAAGGCAGCCAACGCGCTGACGATCCGGGCCAGGTATGATGGAATTGTGGTACAAGCTAGGACCGATCCTGGAGTTCCTTCCCGATGATAAAATGGAAGCCCTTGCTGTATTCCAGGAAGGGGAGGTGGCGCAAGAAGCCTACAGAGGCTGCTCCCAGATTTACGGTAGTAGAGGACAGCGTTGCCTGCAGGGCAGGACTCTGGCTCCTATAAGCAAGCCTGAACCCGCCAAGTCGTCGGGCCACCACTCGTACACTTCAGTGGGAGGCCGGCTGACTAGTTTCATCAGCGAGTGGAGAAATAACAACAGATGGGCGCTGGATGCTTTCGCCCAAGGACACACTTTGGAGTTCCATCACAGGTGTCTGTGGATCCCTCTGGTTCTCCATCAGGATCAGCACATTCCTCAGCTTCTGGAAGAGGTATGAGCCATGCTACGAAACAGGGTGATAAAGCCTGTTCCCTAAGGACTCCGACTCGGGAGTCTATTCCAGATACGTTCTAGTCAGAAAGAAGACGGTGGTCTGGAGACCCATCCTGGACCTACGATGTCTGCACAAAAGTCCAAAACATTCAGGATGATTCCGTTGCAGCATGTGCTTGCCCAACTGGAAAAGGGAGACTTGTGATATTGTTGGACCTGGAGGACGTCTACTTCCATGCCCCATTCACAAGAAACATTAGAAATGTCAGTTTTGTGGTGCAGGGTCATCACTACCAGTTCAGGGCCCTACCATTCGGCTTGAAGTCAGTCCCAAGGGTGTTGAGGAAGTGCCTGGTACCAGTGGCGGCCCATCTAAGTCTACAGGGCATACACGCATACCCGTACCTGGACGAGGCTGATACACGCTCGTTCCCGAAAGCTGGCTGGCGAACACACAGACGATGGTCTGACTATTGACGGATCTGGGATTCTCCGTCAACTACCCGAAGTCCCTAACACATCGCAGAATGGGCTGTTCCTAGGCGCCAGGCTCAACAGTGTCTTGCATGGATCTGCCCTCGGAGGAGAGGCTATCAGCCATTCAAGGAAAGGTGCAACGGCTGTCGTCGGTAAAGACGTCCACGGTGCAGGCCAACAAGTCATTACTGGGCATGATGTCATCCTGCATCTACCTCGTCAGTCTCTGCAGGTTGCAGATGCAACCCCTATAGGAATTCCTGGACGCCTGTTGGATACAGGTGTCCTGAAGCTACACAGACAAAATCTCTCACAGCAAAGAGTTCTGACAGGTGATGGGGCATCTGCTCCAACATCGCACAAGGCACAGGATTTCAAAACCTCCATATCAGGAGACGGTCACCACGGACGCCTCCCAAGAAGGTTGGGGAGCGCACACTGGACATCTGCATGCCAGAGGCGTGTGGCTGCCGGAGGAGAAAGATCTGTATATCAACATCCTGAGCTACGGGCAGTGTTCTGGGCCCTCAAGTCTTTCCTACCTTCTCTGAAAGGCAAGGTGGTGAGGATCGTCACGGACACCACCACCACCACCACCACCACCATGTTCTACATCAGAAAGCAGGGGGGCACTCAATCCCCAGCGCATTCCAAGTAGACGCAGGACTTGTTTCACTGAGCCGTCGGACAGGGGATGTCCCTCTTCACCTGGCGGGAATCAAGAACACCATCGCAGACTCCCTCAGCAGGCAACTAGGCTCCTGCCACGAGTGAGCGCTTCGTCCAGATCAGGTGGACCACCTGTTTGCCAAATCGGGCAGAACCAAGAATGATCTGTTTGCCACAGCGGCAAACTCCAAGTGCCAGTTTGCCAGCATATTCCACCAGCCGATGAGCTTGGGGAAAGCGTTCTGCTTCCCATCAGAAGGGCTGTTTCTGTACGAGTTTCCTCCTTCCTGCTCCTGCTGCAAGTCATCAACATACTCTGGCAGTGTTGCTGCAAGATGTTACTCATTGCCTCAGCGGGGCCGAGGCAGATTTGGTATCTGGACCTTCTCAGCCTGTCCGTGTTGCCTACAGTCAAGTTGCCGGTGGTTCTAGATCTTCTCACCAGAGAGGGGGGCACAATCCTTCATCACGACCCAGGATCGCTGAACCTGAGGGCTTGGCCCCTGCAGCTTTAGAGTTTGGAGGTTATGAGTTGTCAGCAGACTGCAGGGAGGCCCTCGCCAAGGCCAGGGTGGTGTCGACTTTTATCTGCTACAGCCATAAGTGGAAGTGTTTTGCTGTGTGGTGCTGGTCGCAGAGGATTACCCCTCTGAGGATCACAGCTCCACAGATTCTCCCATACTTGCTATCATTGGCAAAGGCTGGTCTGGCGCACGCCTTCATCAAGGTGCATCTGATGGCTATCTCCTGCTACGCCAGATCCCCAGGAAGGTCGTCGCTTTGGTACCACAGACTCATGGAGGAGTTTCTGAAAGGTGAAGGCTCCTGTCCCGGCATGGGAACTCAATGTGGTTTTGACGAGGCTCATGGGGGCCCGCTTTGCGCCCATGCATCAGGCCCCACTCAAGTTTCTCTCATGGAAGACTGCGTTCCTTGTGACCATCACCTCTGCCAGATGTGTAGGTGAGATCCAGGCCCTATCCTGCAAACAACCAGACCTGCCTTTCCACACATCTTGAGTGGTACTGCATACGCACCCTTCTTTCGTGCCGAAGGTTCAGTCGGAATTCCTCCTCAACGAGCCTTTGGTGTTACCTGTTTACTTCCCAAAACCTTTGTCGCTGGTGGAAACTTTGCTCGTGCCCTGAAGTTGTACGTGCCGCTAACAAAGAGTTTTCGGAAGACTTCACAACTGTTGGTGAACTTTGTTCCTGTGAACCAGGGGAAGGCCTTGTCCAAGGGTTCCATTTGAAGGTGGCTCTCCGGTTGCATCACGCATTGTCATTGGTTGGCGACCTGACCGCTGACCGGCCGTCAAAGAGCCTACTCCACCAGAGCGATCGCTGCATAGACGGCGTTCCTTTCTGGTGTGCCCCTGCAGGACATCTGAAGGGCTGAGCATGGAGGTCTGCGCACACCTTCAAGAAGTTCTACTGCATCGACAGGGATTTCAGGGAGGAGTCGAGAGTCAGCCCAGTGCTAGGCAAGCTGTTCACTTGTGATAAGAGTGAATTGTTTCTGTTGAGCCTTGCCACCTCTCGTGGTTGTGAAATGTTGTACTGCTGTTTATTTGTTATTCATGAGCAAGTGAATCCATGCCAGACCCCATGCTGGAGAAGATTTAAGTTACTTACCTGTAACTATTGTTCTCCAGCATGGGTCTCGCATGGATTCACATGCGAAACCTCCCTCAGCCCCTCTGCAGCTCTTCTTGGTCATACTGCCACTTTACGTGCTTACAAAATCTAAAGATATTGCCAGAGGTGGGGGCTTAGGGAGAGGACTGTCATTGGATGGGGGCTGTACGACCCAGAGGACATTGATTGGTTTAGTGCAGAAATGCAGTTTTTAAGTGAAAGTGAAACTGGTTTTTCTTTTACTGAGGATTCCCAGCCTGACGGGGAATATTCATGAGCATGTGAATCCATGCGAGATCCATGCTGGAGAACAATAGTTACAGGTAATCAGCTTAAACCTTATTGGCCTCTGGAGACCTGGTTGCTCCATCCTGCTTACGCTTTCCGCGTCTTCAATTGTACAATACTTGGCACTCACATTTATTCACTCCTTTACTTAATCTAAGAAAAATATGTACTACGTACATGGCTTATCTTCGTAGACTCCTTTCGAGCCATGTAGTTGCTCTTGCTGCGGCATCCTTGATTCTGAGTCCAACACATATCCTTTTGTTCTTGCACGAATCTGTATTCCAGTGTCTGTCAGCACTGCAGCCTTGGTTTCCCTTCTCAAGGCTTTTTGCTTACTATTATACGATGCTGATGTCCATTTTCTCAACATAGCTGCTTTACTTGGGTTCTATTTTCTACTTTAGCAAGCTTCTATGTTGTCATCTACCTTGCTTTTCTGTGTATATACATCTATCACATTTCTTGTCACTCATCTTCTTAGCGTATATGATTTCCTTTTCATTCTCATATATGTTTACTCTGTCACTTCAATCGCATCTTCATTCTTTAGATATCGATGCATCAATTTTAGTGCATCCACGTATCTTCTCTCCTTAGTTGCATCACTTTACATCTGCCTGACTTTACTTATAATTTTTCTATATCCAGTGCCTGCAGGCTTATGTCTCCTGCATCAGATCGAAGGTACATACGATACGGTTGTCGGAGCACATAACGTCTCTCATATCTCCAATGTGGTATTGGCTTAATACCAAGTATCAAACAGTGTTTTCTTGCTGTTCTTCCAGTTTGATGGAGGTTAGTTAGGTGGGCTCTATAAATGGCGTCTACTTCTGCTTCTCTACGTTTCTTTTCCTGAATTGGAAAATCAGGGTAGATTTTAGAAGCAGTTCCATATTAGGTTTTGAGTTGGGAGTAAAAGGGGTTCAAAGAGTAAAATGACATTGTCAACTGAGACTTTTTTTAGACCAGTAAAAATGCATGTTGATTTAACACATGTAGGTGTGTTTGCTGTAATACATACTGTCTGTCTTTATGCCCCGTAATTGGTATCAAAGACTTTGTGTGTGTTTTCTTTTGGTAATCTTGAAGGGGCTCTTCAGCTACGACCACCTCAGACAAAAGAATAGTGCAGCTCCACTGTCTGGCATCTCCTGCTAATGTTTCTGGTCTGAATACATGAATGCGGCAGTACAGGTGGCAATAAGGGCAGACACCACCTTATGTGTCTCCCTGTTTATTTTTTTTGTTTTTTGGGTGTGGGCGAAAGGTGTTTCTCTAATTCTAGGAAGTAAATCACAGATCTATTGCACAGGACCTGATCTTGCAGCTCCTACTTCTCTCATGGAATGCCATTGCACAGGCATAGTGATCAGTCTGGAGTGGACACCCTCCAATGTATTTTTGCAATAATACATTTTCTCCAGCATTGGATCTTTCATGGATTCACATGCTTAGAATATTCCCCGTCGTCAGACTGGGAACCCTCGGTACACATATATATAGTCATTTCCAATAGGAAAAACTTCTGCCCTATCCCCGTCTGCGTCCTCTACGGGGCCGCCCACGTACGCCCCGTTGGACGTGATGGTATATAAGCCCCGCCCCCGCGGGTCCCTTCAGATTTCAACCGTCTCCAAAGATAGTGGGATCTCCTCGTGTATTTTCTTCAAATACTTATCGATTGTTTCTAACTCCTGCGAGTTGGTCTGTTTGGTCCGCTTCCAACTCCTACGAGTTTTGTTAGTTAGTCTGGCAATAATGTCGGGTAAGCCTCTTTTCCGCCCGTGTGCCACGTGCGGTCTAAAGAAGGTTTATGAAGGGGATGGCCATCTTGACTGCATCTACTGCCTTCACCCCCACCACTCGGCGGACCAATGTGATATCTGCAAGGGGTTTTCCCAAAAAACCCTGAAGGACCGGAATCGGCGACTGGTCTCGTGGCTGAACGACGGCGCTGGAGCGTACCCTCAGTCGGAGGTAGGATCGGTGCGCAGTATCGCCTCAGCGAAAACATCAGAAGCCTCCCGACGCTCACATCCGTCGGAACCTCCGGCCAAAAAATCACGACCTACGGGGAAGGACGTGCCTCGAAGTCATTCCTCTAAGGCCTCATCGAAAGAATCGACGAAGAAATCATCTTCCTCTTCTTCTTCGTCGAAGAAAGACAAGGACAGGCCAAAATCCTCCTCGAGCGATCAGAAAAGATCAGCTACGAGTAGAGAGGCGGATAAACACAGGGAGAGCTCCGCGAAGGCGGGACCGCCTAAGCCACCTGCAGGCCCTCCGTCGACGACGGCGACGATCCAAGTGCCCACTCCGTCACAGTCCCCCGCCTTTCAAACGGGCTCATCGTCGACGACGATTCCCTCGTCGACGGAGTTCCAGGCCTGGAGGCCAGAAACGTTCGACATGGGGCTACCCGACACACTGCTACAAGAACAGCCAGTGTCGATCGCCTCCAAAGAAGACGACGGCTTCAGAATAGTGAGCCCGGAAGACCTGGGGCTACGGCCCAGATTTCCTTCTGGTGCAACCTGCTCTCAAGTTTTCACCCAGCCTCCAAACGCCCAGGCTACTCTCTCCATGGAGGTACTTTCCTCCTTACACTCGCTCTTAAAGTCCCTGGACGAAAGGCTCCCGCCTGTTCCGACGACTCCCCTCGTCGACGAGCCCGGACCTTCACACCGCCCGACTAGATCGGCCGTGGGCCCAACTGCGCCAACAGTCCAGGAAGAAGGTGAGCTCTCGGACTCCCTCTCTGAACAGGGGTCAGCTTCTGATATCTCCCTCTCGCCGTCGAGAGACCCGTCATGGGTTTCGGACGTGGAGGTGGATCCTCCGAAAAGTCCCATTCACCCATCTCCACCGGATGACATAGGGGCCTTCCATTCCATGATGGAAAAAGCCTGCAAGGAGTTCGGTTTGACCCAACAAGAAGAAAAGAAGGACTGCTTCCTCTTTGACCACATGGGCAAGAATAGGCGTTCCGTTTTTTCGATTCCGATACTGGACCACGTATGGAAAGAGGGCGTCCAAACCATGCGGCATCCATTCTCGGAACCTGCGGTCAAAGGCCGCGTAGAGAGGCAAAGGCCCAGCATAAGTGCTCTACCCCGCCGGACTCCGAAGCTAGACGCCAAGACGCTTTCGGTAAGAAGATCCTGTCAGTGGGAGCGTCAACAGTGAAAGCAGCGAACTCCCTGGCAATCATGGCCAGGTATGACAGGGAGATGTGGCACAGACTGGCACCCATTTTGGACCACCTCCCCGAAGAACACAGAAAATCAGCTATGTCCCTGGTTCGTGAAGGAGAAGAAGCCTCGAACCATGCTATCAATATAGCGGTGGACCTGGCAGACTCGGGGTTCAAACAAATTAACAATGGAGTGGTTCTACGACGCCAGGCCTGGCTCAAGTGCACCAACTTTAGACCCGAGGTGCAATATAAGGTCGTCGACATGCCTTTCGAAGGTGACCACCTGTTTGGCGAAAAGGTGGATGAGGCCTTGAAAGGAATGAAGGAGGACTCTGAGACGGCGCGCTCGCTGGGCTCTCTCCAAAGCGGTAAGCCCTTTCGTTCCTTTCGCCCCTTTAGAGGAGCTACGGGAAACGCACGATTTGCGGGATCCAGGGATAGAGCATTCGGGAGGTCTTCATATCCGTCCCAAGGCTATAGACGCGCCTCACAGTCCTCGACCCGACGCAGAAATTTCCAGGCCTCTAAGAGACGTCCCACCTACTCGTCGTCGACGGGAAAACAAAAGATCAACAATGACGTTCTAGGAGGGAGAGTGTCAAGTTGCGTCGAGGAATGGGAGTCAATTACGACAGATCGGTGGGTTCTGGACACGGTGAGACTGGGACATTCCCTAAGATTCAAATCCAGACCTCCAAGACGTCCACCGATACGCCTGTCTCAACCACACCTAAGTGTCTTGCGTCGAGAGGTTGCGCTCATGCTAAAAAAAGGCGCCATCGAGTTAGTCCCTGCTTCACAGAGAGGCTTAGGGGTTTACTCACGCTGCTTCGTAGTAAAGAAACCAAACGGGAAGTGGCGCCCCATCCTCGACCTACGGGACCTCAACAAAACCCTGCTGAGTCAAAAGTTCAAGATGCTTACTCTACAGGAGGTAATCAGATCGGTCCAAAAGAACGATTTCCTAGCGTCTCTGGACCTCCAAGATGCGTATTTTCACATTCCGGTGCGCACTCACCACAGGAGGTTCCTGAGGTTCCTAGTCGGCCAAACACACTACCAATTTGCCGTGCTCCCTTTCGGCCTGAAGTCCTCCCCAAGAACCTTCACAAAGTGCCTAGCACCCGTAGCAGCCTGGCTGCGGAAGGAAGGGCATCACGTTTACCCGTACCTCGACGACTGGCTCGTGAGGGGATCCTCCCCAGCGTCGACCAACGACAGCCTATTGACCACCTTGCGACTGCTACAGCGTCTGGGATTTGCAGTGAACTACGAAAAGTCTTCACTAAAGCCCTCGAAGAGCTTGAAGTTCCTAGGTGCTCAATTCGACACCCACACGGGACTGGTGAAACCATCCCTGGAAAGGTTGTTAAAAATCAAACACCTGACAAGCCAACTTCGTTTACAGAGAAGGTTGTCAGTAAGAAAATATGCGGCTCTCCTCGGCTCCATGGCATCGTGCATCCACCTAGTCGCGAACTGCCGGTTGTTCATGAGACCTCTACAGGAGTTCCTATCAGACAGATGGAAGCAGGCCACAGGCCGCTGGTCGGACAAGATAATAGTCGACGACGAACGAGTTATCAAAGCCATCCGATGGTGGAAAGTGGCGCGCAACCTGGACAGAGGGGTCCCCTTGCAGGGGCCGGAATTTCAGAACACCATCATTACAGACGCCTCTCTGTCGGGCTGGGGAGCACACATGTCACGTCACCAAACCCAAGGCAGGTGGTCGTCGACCGATTCTCGCCTACATATCAACGTCCTGGAGCTAAGGGCGGTGAGATGGGCCCTGAAATCTTTCCTCCCACACATCAAGGGGTCAAAAGTAAGAGTGCTCACTGACAATACGACAGCTATGTTTTACCTGATAAAACAGGGTGGCACCAGATCCAGGACCCTCTCGAAGGAAGCTCAAAAGATCTGGCATTGGGCTTTAAAACACCACATCTCCCTAGTGGCATACCACCTACCGGGAGCGAAGAACTTACAGGCGGATTCCCTGAGCAGGACTATGTCACAAATACACGAGTGGGAGCTGGACTCCACTCAACTCGGGGAAATCTTCGAAAGATGGGGGACCCCGTCGATCGATCTCTTCGCCACGGAAAGAAACCGAAAATGTGCTCAGTTCGCGAGCAGATGGCCCCAAACAGGCTCCCTGGGGGAAGCGTTCTCGTTTCCGTGGACAGGCAAGTTCCTCTACGCCTTCCCTCCATTTCCCCTCATACGGAGGACGATCCAGGGGATCCACAGGTACAATTGCCGGGTCATCCTAGTGGCCCCGCGCTGGCCGAGGCAACCATGGTTCTCAGACCTCCTTCATCTGTCGCTGGATCAGCCGATACCATTCAGGAAAGTACCGAACCTCCTGTCCAGGGACGAGGGGACCGTGTGGCACCACAATCCGGACAGCCTGAACTTAACTGCATGGCTCCTGACTTCTCGGAGTTCGGGAACCTAAAAGTCTCGACTGATTGCCGAAGGATTCTGCAGGCGGCCAGAGCCCCGTCCACTAACAAATCATATGTAAGCAAATGGAAAAGGTTCTGTATATGGTGTCAAACACAACAGAATATACAACCTTTGGAAGTAACTGCGGAGCAAATCCTCCCGTATCTTCTTCATCTTGCGGAAAGCGGACTGTCATCATCGTCAATCAAAGTACACCTGGCGGCTGTTTCGAGATTTACCAGAAGAAGACAGTCCCCTCCACTATTCAGTGACAGGCTAGTGAAGCATTTCATGAAGGGTCTGTTTAGAACCTTCCCTCCGGAAAAACGGTTCCCACCGTCGTGGAGTCTGAACACGGTTCTAGCTGCCTTAATGAAGCCTCCCTTTGAGCCAATGTCCTCTTCATCTCTACAATTTCTATCTTGGAAACTCGCGTTCCTAGTTGCCATCACTTCGGCTAGAAGAATGTCGGAACTACAGGCACTGGTCATAGACCCTCCATATCTGAGGTTCTTTAAGGACAAAGTTATTTTATCAACTAACCCTTCATTCATCCCAAAAGTACCGTCGGTCTATCATAAGCACTCGACCCTGGTACTCCCTACGTTCTTTGCATCTCCTTCGTCGACGGCGGAGAAGGCTCTTCACACTCTGGACGTCAAAAGGGCACTAAAATTTTACCTACAAAAAACGCAAGATATCAGAACCACCAGACAGCTATTCGTCGCCTACGGCCCCTCGGCTAGGGGTAAGGCTATCTCCAAACAAGGTCTGGCTCGCTGGGTCTCCTCGGCGATTACCCTGTGTCATTCCAAGGCTGGGAGACCTCTACTACATCGTCTCAGAGCCCATTCCACGAGATCGACATCTTCCTCCGTGGCTCTATGGGCAGGAATTCCGCTGACGGACATCTGCCAGGCGGCGGCATGGTCTGTTCCGCACACGTTTACGCGCCACTACTGCCTGGAAAAGCAGCACGCGGATGAGGTACAAATGGGGAGGGCAGTGCTTCGCCACCTTTTTCAATGAGGTAAGCCAAAGTTTCAAGTAAAATGCTGCCTATTATTATTTGGCCTCAGCTGGTTTTTCATAGTGTATACATGAATGTGCATAGTTTATTGACCTAAACATAAGTGGTTGGGTAGATATGTGCGCAAGGGGTGCATACTTAGTCATATGACATAGCATTGTATGGCGAAAAGCCGTTTCGTATCAGTATAATAAGTTGTTGCTTACATACATGGTGTAAACGGTAGTGTTTGGGGGTGTCTCTACGAATGTAAGTTACATTGCACTCTCACCTCCTTCTTGATGTTACTGCTTTACAATCTATTCTAAGCATGTGAATCCATGAAAGATCCAATGCTGGAGAAGGGAGTAGTTTCTTACCTGTAACTCCATTTCTCCAGCATTGGTATCTTTCATGGATTCACATGCGCCCTCCGGCCTCCCCGGACTGCAATGTGGAAGATTGGTATGTAAGCAAGTTTTCCCCCCGTTATCTTGGAGGGGTCGAAATCTGAAGGGACCCGCGGGGGCGGGGCTTATATACCATCACGTCCAACGGGGCGTACGTGGGCGGCCCCGTAGAGGACGCAGACGGGGATAGGGCAGAAGTTTTTCCTATTGGAAATGACTATATATATGTGTACCGAGGGTTCCCAGTCTGACGACGGGGAATATTCTAAGCATGTGAATCCATGAAAGATACCAATGCTGGAGAAATGGAGTTACAGGTAAGAAACTACTCCCTTTTTCATTAAAGATGAGGAGGGGGGGGGAGATGCACAGCGATATTTGAGCCCGAGCAGGCTTACCTTAAAAAATTACAGCACCACTGAGGCAGAGCCAGTTAGGGGCTAGATGTAGCACGGAGGAACTGGTTCTTCTTCAGTCGGCTGTTTGTGGGCATGGGTTGGCTATCATCTTGAGGGTCGTTAGTGCCGTAAATCTAGAACAGGCCTTTGGCAGCTCAAGGCCTGTACCCCGGCTCCCATGGGTTTGTCTTCGGATCAGGCGCTGCCCTACCTGTGCTCGCCCATTGACATTCCTTTCTGCTTTCGCAAGCATGCAATACAATACAATTGTATTTTATCTATCGGGCCTGAAGGCCTGCATGTTCGGTTTCCCTGCTGGGGCTTGGTATGGGAATGTGATTCAGAACTCATTGCCATGCTGTACTACTACTTTCACTGTGGCCTGTGGCAGACTTGGCCTTACTCTAAATATGACAGTGCTTCAGTATTTCTCGCGGTGGGGACCAGGACTAGCGTTAATAACATTTCATCTACGCATGCCCCATAACAGGGCCCTTCTACCTTTCAACAACTGCTACAAAACGCTACACGTGCTACACCTATTGTGCATGTTTCACTCCCTCCAGCCGTGCACGTTAATTTTCTCATGCACTAAAATATTTTCCTCAACCTAAATCTTTGGGTAGGCATGGGAGCTGGACGTGAATCCCAACATTCCTCCCCTTTAGTTAATCCTCCATTAACTAACTCAGCTGCTTCCTCTGCTCTATAATCCTCGTTGGGCGCACACACCCTGCACGCGTGATGTAAGCTCCCTCCGTCCTGGGCATATTTTTCCAGACTACACGTGAGCTAAATCAGCCACCAGCTAGATAGACCCAGTATTGTACATAATTTTCTGAATCTGGTGGGGGTGAAATCAAGACCCCAAGGGATCTATAGGCCGTTCGATTCTCACCATGCGTGGCTTTTTTAGATTGGTTTGAGCATGCCTAGCTTTTGTACTAGAAGGAGCTGTTCTTGCCCCTATCGAGACCGTCATCCTGGCACTGTTCGGGAGTGTCTTTACACAGCACCAGAATATAATTTGGCACGTGCAGAACATCAAACGCAGGAGTACCACGATGGAGACCAATATCTTCACCCGCGTGGGAAAGGGTGCAGGAGTTTGGCACCATCCTGATACAAGCCAGCAACATCTGAGGAACCTGCTGAGGACACACCCCCTTTCCTTCAGTCCCGGCCTACCCCGCACCCTGCCCCGCACACACCCGCAGGGGGCAAAGGGCACAGGATTTTGGCATCCCGTAGGGGAGTTTGGCAGTCATAGGAGGAGGGGGGGCACCTTTCTTTTAAGTAGCAGAAGTTAACTTGAGAATCTGACCCCCAGATGAGAAGCTGCAAATACTGTATCATGTTCGCTAGTTTCGATGGATCTTGCCACCCTGCAATAGTACTAACATGGGGGAAGAGCAAGTAAAAGGAAAGCACAAAATTGTGGTAGGTAAGGGGCAGCTGCCGGCGGCCCCAATACACCAAGTTTCTGTTACCCCTTCTAAAAAGAAATCACCACAGAATTCCACAACCATTACGGGGGATGCTTACTTTTTGATTGAAGAGATCAAGACATTTTTGGGTACAAGCCATGAAACTAGCACGGCCAAGACCATAGGTTGAAAGGGAATGTTTGTGTTTGACCACTACCACATGCAACAGAGTGGCGGCTAGTCTCTCAGAGCAGCAGTAATGGAACACTTGTGAGAATTGAGATGCATGAGGCTGTGGGAAAGACTGGAGATTCGTCCCAATATCTCCTGGGTAAATTGGGATGTTATGGTTGTGGGGGAAGGGGTGTCTGGTAGTCCTGTAGTTGCTTCACCTGCCTCAACTTCTGAGGTCCCAAGCACTGACATGATGGCCAAAACTAGCCTTGAACCCTTGGGTATTTTTTAGCCAACAAGCACAACGATGGGTTTGCGGGTGGCAATTTCGGCCCCTGAAATGCTGCTGCCCAATGAGTGGCTCCCAACCAGCTTTATTATCACCAGCAACACCCGTTTTAATAGCCCTGTTAGAGCCTTAAGAAATTCAGTGCCCACGTTTGCTCTAGAATCTGTGCTTGGGGGACCAGCATCCTGTTAATGATACTATGGCCATTACTAACCCTTCTCTTACAGGTTATAATCAAAATGTGATCTACCATAGAAGTAATTCTCTGTTGAGCACCAATAACCTTTGTACCCAGAAATCACCTGACCCACCAATCCGGCCTAATGGTGTTCCAATTGTTGAGGGAGCATGCACACCTTGCACATGTAGTTATAGTGCTGTTCTGTCTGAATTAAGGTAAAGAGGCTGTTATTGGTCCTCATTGAGACTCGGAGAAGAGGGGAATCACTGGGGGCACCTCATACAGGTCTGGTGGTGCTTGGGAGGGGGGGGCTAGGTGGGGGTGAGCAATTAACCCAGCCAGTCGTTAGCGCATTGTAAGCCCGATGCTCGTATAAATACCAGAAGTCTGGTTTTAACAGGGATGGGGCCCATGTGCCAAAGTAGTGACCTTATTGGCTCTGATGCGGCCCTGTCCACCCAGGCGCTCCCAGCCCCAACTGAATGCACGGTTGATTCCAAGATCTGAGCCAAGATGCACAATTGCTCAAACAGCTTTTATTCAGGGGGGGCAGACCAAGTATCTGGATATACAACATCTAATGCCAAGTCAGTCCCTGGGACTGGTTATGAAGTAAATGATCAAGCTAGAAGGACAGCCCATTTCAGGGACCGTAGAGCACAGTATGGGCAGTGCCCAAAGAGAGGAACACTATACTAACCTAGGGAATCTTTAATAAACAAAAGCCTGCACTGGCTGTGTATGGTGCACGGTTGTTTATTTGTATCCCGGGCGGAAATTTTGAACTGTGCCAGATTGCATTATTAACGGGAGCATGCCCATGATTTCAATCTGGTTGAATTCCGGGGCCAGAGAACAGCTGATGGCATCTTGAGTATTTACATGAATACCCGACCCCATAAACCAGTAAAATCTTGATTGTAATACAGATTTCTCGGTTGTAACTATGGCCTTAATTTCTGTTTTATCTGGGGCAAACACATTACCATTGGGGAATCACAGCTGAACATGGGCACGTGTAATGTATTAGATCGATGGCCGTTGGCCCTGATGGATCTCAGGGGTGACTATAAATGTGACTCCACATGATTGGAGGATGCACAGTTTGTAATTTATTCTGTCATGTTTTCCTGTGTTTATGATATCATATTTGTAGGGAAAACTATTATATTTATGCATTCTCCATGATTGTCTTTGCACTGATGGGTTGTATATAGTAGTTTTATTATTGTATTTTGTGTGCTTTGATGGCAATGTGCCGAATAAAGCTTGTATCCAATATCTTCACTGCTCCGAGCCGTGTTGGTGTCCATAAGAACATTGTGTTGAACCAATGTTAATTTTACTCTCCTGCTTCAGTTTCCATGTTTGTTTTTAGCTTATGGAGCGCCCCTATGATGGGACAGGGACCTGTTTTATTCATCGTTTAGGTGGATTTATGTACATCACAGTCCGATTTTCTTGCACACGCTGTCATGACCCTTTCTGCCCTGGCTTCCACCCACCGCCAAACACAACCACACACACTTACTCCCAGAGCCCCTCATTGGTTATGCAGTTTTCAGTGCCCCAAGGAACCCTTGTGGACCAGAGCATGGCGCTCTTGGGTCCAATCACAACTAACAATGGGGAGTCATGAGGCAGTATAGCATTAGGGAGCAACAGTCTAGTTTTTACACATCCCTGGGTGTGGCCAGCTATTTAAGCCACGCCCAGGTTCTGCTCCACGCTTTGCGTTGAACTGTCTGACAGCGAACGCTCACTGCGGTTCTCCGGACCCGGCTCCTCGCAGCTCCTGCAACTCTGCCGGCCTCCTCTCCTCAGCTGTCTTCACACTTACCTGTTCAGCTCCGCAATGTCTCGGCATCCTGTCCCGCGTAGACAGCTTCTCCAGCGGCAGGTCCGCTGCCCCTCTGCGGGCTCTGCCCCTACAGCTGCTCCTGTTTCGATCACGCCTCCAGACTGCAGTCACCTGGAATAGAAGGACAGAGAGGCACGTTATTTAGCCCGTATTGACAACAGCACAAAAAGAAAAACAAATCTAAGACAAGCGCATGTGCATGTAATTCAACTCGTACCGCCAAAGGCACAAGAAAGGCACAACGCAGATGAGCACAAGAAAAGGCGCATATTACGGCAGCTGCGAACACCAGAACAACGGCAGGAAAAGAAGGAAGGTACTCAGCAAAGGAACCGCACATGGAGAGAGTCTCAGCACACGCAGAGTGAAGGTGTGGCCGTGAACATTAGTAGGGAAGGCTGCATCTAGCCGACAGAACAAGGACAAGTAAAAGCCAACAAGACTGGCAAAGACAATTAACCGTGATAACTCAAGGCTCAGCATACTTCTCCATGCCACAGCGGGTCTGGGCAGGACCACCCAGTGAAGTAACTGGTGGAACAGAACATTGCGCCCCTGCTACGATTGAAGCAGGATGGAGAGCTCGCCCTCTAATCATTCAAGTTGAGCACGTACTTATGGGCGGGGTAACATAAGGCTAGGAGAGCAAGGTGGGGAGTAGGGTGCAGACACTCAGGCCCTTGTTCTCATCATTGGTTTACTCGTCTCTTCCCGCAGGCGCAGTCCTTCCAGTGAGCACTAGCAAGTTCCGAACAGAGGCTCCTGATACCCCTGCAGAGCTAAGGTGAGGGTGATACACGCCCCCTTACATGGCCATCCATAGATCCAGGATATACTGTTAGGGAGAATTCTCTGTTAAGGCTAATTTCCCAAACCTAGTGAGTGCCCCAGCAGCTTTGCTGGATTTCTGGGGTTTATTTTTTTCTTTTTCTCCCACTCTTAGACATGATTTGAGATATCCTTTGACTTTGCAATGTGTTTTATGGGCTATGGGGTCTTTTACTCCACAGGGTTTCATGTGGTTTTTTGTAAGTGTGTTACACAGCACCCTCAGTGCAGTAACACAGGGGTGTCCTAGTGACCCTCAAACATAGACTCCATACCTTGGGACTGACTACTGTCTCCCAGGGCATGTAAAGTCACCATTGACTTTACTAGTCTTAAATTGTGAACAGAACCAGTACAAACCATCATATTGTGGAAGTATTGGTAGGGGTAATTAGATTGCCCCTTGGTCTGTTTTTCAAGGGGGTACTGTGCAGTCCCCCCTCGTCGAGTTTCTGGCTGGTGGCAGTGGTTAGCACGCAAAATATTTCACCGGAATATTTCCTATGGGATTTTCCCATTCATTTTAAACGCACCACTTTTTGGTGCAATGTTAAAGATGCCGCCGGGTTATTTATTTAATATTTATTCCCTGGTTGGGTCTTTTTGACAGGACTCGGTTTTAAAATGGCGTTTGTGTTCGCCTCTGTAACTCCAACCCAAGTCGAGCCCTTTGTTCCACTTTTTGGCGGGCTGCTCCACAGAAGCCTCCAAAAGTGGTGCCACTCTGTCTGAGTCTACAGGCTGTTTGGGAGGGGGGTTTAGGCACCCTGGTCTCACTCTTGTGTGATTGGCCCAGTGGTGAGCCACCCGGCTCACCACTTAGCATGTTTGTGTGACAGCTAGGACTGATGAATGGGCGTTTTCTGCATAAAAGCAGGGCTTTGGGGACTGGAACTTCAGAAGTTGCCACAGGACCAAAGAATCCGAAGAGGGAGAAGCTGAGCCGACCTGCAACGACGACACCACCGGTGGAGCCCTGCTGAACCGTCTCACCACTTCCCAACGACAGAGAAGATCTTCATCCCGGAGAGTCTTCTTCCTCTGAACTGGTGGGGATAACCAGTTTGCTCTTTTTCGCCTTCCTGGATCGTCTCGTGGTCGAATCGCCCGTGCCAAGCACCCCGGCGGCCGGATAGCCACGCTTCACCACTACCGCGAATAAAAGGGTAGTACCTTTTAACCGGGAAACTCTGCGGCTGATTTCTTCCCTGGCAGTGCAACGACCTCCAGCTTTCCTCCATGTCGAGATCTTCTCTTCCCCTGGACGAAGCACCGACTTGCACCCGCTGCCAGGAACAACTGCCCCCGCTGGAGCTTTCTCACCATTTCAGGTCCCGCCTGGTCTCCCTTGCAACAGACTGTCCAAGGTGTCCCGTAAATCCTTGACTTTCTATCCTGGGGTGACTTGGGACCTCCTAACTAACTTTTCCTGACTTGATCCAACCCTTTTTGAACTCTTTGCAAAGATTCTTGAAAAGTACTATTCAACTGTGTGATCTTGGACACATTCTGCCTTGCTCTCTCCAAGAGTGGGCCTGGCCTATGACTTTCTTGCACCTCAGTGGACTCTGCTTTTTCTGACTTACTCTGGTTCTCTTAAAGAGTTGGTATTGTGTATGTTCCTAATTCTGCCTTTTTCTCTTCCTTTTTAATTAACTTATTGGAGTGCCATCTTAGGTTAAGCACTCACCTCTGTCTGAAAATAAGTGGTGTTTTAACTGAGACTTGTTCAATAAGTGATCAGAGATGTATATATATTAATAGTGACTGTGTTTGAACTTGCTTGCCATATTAGTGTTAGTGTATTTTACAAAGTGTGTTTTTAAATAAATAATTATATACTTTTATACCCAAGCTCTGGTCAGTGTTTGCTTGTGCTATTGTATTTTGGTACCCATCTTGTATACTCTATATACTGTCTAACTCTTCTTGAGAGAAGTCTGGCTGCTCAGCCACAGCTACCAGGTACATCTGGGTGGTACAGACTGCTACCAATTGGGTTTACTGCCAACACCTGTAGTCCTAAGCCTTTTGCAGTGGTCCCTAAGGGAACTGCACAGGTTTCTGCCTAACACATACCAGTTTTGCAGGGTCATCAACAGTATCGCACGCATCTCGCTCTTGATCGCGTTCAGCCCTTGCTCTGTCTTTTGCCAACTGGATCATTTACCACAGCACAATCTGGAGCCATTTAGCGTTGGCTGCGACCTGGACTTCCGTCAGCAGAACAGAGGCGAAGAACACCTCTGTTTTGATGTACAGGTGATATTTGTCTGGAATTTCTTTCAGCAACTTCGAGGAATCTTCGGATAAATAATTTGATTGCTTCTGCTATCATCTTAGTGAACGCTTCTTTCCCCTAACTTATGAGGGTTGGGATGGGGGTGGCGTTGACAATGCTGTGACGGACCTGGGTGCTATCGTCAAGTGGGCCTCGGGAACCACAAGGATGGCTGAATGTAAAGTAGTTGGCGAACAGATCCCTCTCCATGATGGTGGGAGCTGCATGTATGCCACTGGCCACGCGTCCAAAAGATGTCCATAAGGGTTGCTGTGCCTTTACTCAGATCAGAGATGAATGTCTTGTTGAACTTGCTGTTAGTTCCCACCGGAACAGTTCCATAGAAACAAAATTCGTATTAGTCTGCAGCTTGCACCTTCACTGGAACTTTTTGCTTCAATCCATGTTACATTTGAGATATATGTGGCCCATATTGTGACACAGTGCTTGTTGTTCTATATAATTTCATCACCATACCCCGCCAACCCCTCTGACGCACAGCTCACAAACGCCTCCTCCCATCTGTTTGACACAAACAGACCTCTGTCCATCTTTCACAATGGACATGGCTTGCATCGTGGTCTTTGTCGTCTTTTTCACACTTTTCTTTGTGCATCAGTACAGCTTGCACTCCATGCCCCTGAAACATGCTTCCTACCTGACAGTGCCAGATGTACCAAGCACTGGGCTTCTAGAGGTGGCTTTTCCTGGGCACTAACATTTTGGGTGCTCCTGACGCTTGGGGGATGAGAGCAAACCTAGCAGCTCCCATTTGACCTCTGCATCCACACTGAGTGCATATGAGAATAAAGAATTCTGGATGGGTCACATCAGTCATTGTGTCAAATGCAACCTGTTTGTACTGTCTCTTCCTCCACCCCTCTTTTCACTCAAGGCTTCAATTCCCATATGACTGTATCAACTACCCACGTTCTTTATATTTGTTAGATTATTCGTAAAAACCTCTTTGCGGACGTTACCATACAAAAAATCATCTTTTATACACCCTTCTATACTCCACCCCCCTCTTTATGCCCCAAACCTATAACCTGGATGAGTGATTATATACAAAGACCTGAAACAAAACCGTCAGATATGTACATTAGTGACATAATTACACAATACTTGTTATGGGCAATCTGCAGGGGGCGTTGAACGGGTTAAAGATGAAATAGTCCTAGAATTTTCCATATTACTCAATGGAGCAACGATAGTTTGATGGCAGTGGCTGAATGACAGGAAAAGGAATGCACATTATTTAATAAAATATCATTTGCTCCGAAAGAGCTGAAGTAGAGAAGGAATGTATTGAGGTAGGAGGGTCACTGTAAATGACAAGAGAATATTACTTTATGCAGGCTGACAGAGAATTTGGTGAACAAGGTGCTGTTTGGGGAGCCTTTTGGACATCAGAGGTGTACCCAATACCGCAATTCCTTAACTTTGACTGCAAATGGAGTTGTATATATGACTGTGTAAGGCCTGTTCTACCGCAACTCCATACAAAAATATTGTCTCCCAGTTGCCACTGTAGATTTGGCAAGCTTGGTGCTTCTGGTGCAGCGCAGTGTTTTCTTCTGTTCTTTTTGGCGCTGTCGCGAGAGGTGCTTAATGGATTTTGTTAACTGACATAAATATGCTTTAGATTCATCCCCTAATGTGGGCGCATCCCTGTGAGCATCAGAGGTATTATGCGTAGGTGTAAGTGACGTGTACATGCACCGCCCGTCAACATTTCGTGAGGGGGGGAAGGTGATGATCCTTGCAGGGCTGTGTCTGCAAACTGAATAGAGCCAAGGGCAAATAGAGGAACCAATTATTTTTTCCCTTTCTATTTTGTTGCTAGAAAGGTGTACCTTTTTTTTTTTTTTTTTTTTTTTTTTTTTTAAACTTTTATTTTTTATTCAGCTTGGTAGGACAGATACAGGTGAGCATCAAGAGCATGTAAAGTCAAACAACTTAATACAACACAGTCTCCTAGAACAGGTCGAGGGTCCACCTCGTCAACAAGGGGGAGCAGCAGAACAGTGCAAATGGAGGGCCATTCAGGGGAGAGCTGGGGGACCACAAGAGGAAGGCACCGGGGATGTAGGACCTGAGTCGGCGCCGGGAGAGGACATAAATGATCGGAACTTCAACCAGATGTCTCTGGGCCTAGAGCAGGCGGGCTGTTGTACCGCCCAAGATTCCTCCGTGTCGGAAGCCCAAGTGACCGCTCTAAGCCACTTTGCATGTGTCGGAGTGGTAGGTCGAAGCCAACAGAGTAGTATCGCCCGAACAGCCAGAAGCATACAGAGGCCAGCCAGTCTCCTAGAATCTTGGTGGAGGTCGGGAAAGTCATGGAATAAGCATTTCATTGGGGTAGGGGGGATGGGGTGGTCAAGAACAGACGAGATGGTGGAGCAAACAGCGTCCCAAAATTGGGTAAGGCGGGGGCATGACCATATCATGTGGAAGTAGCCGGCTCCATCAAAGGTGTACATTTGACCAAAAACGTCATTTTTGTTTGTCCCCTGTTCTGGCTTCGCTTAAACATACCACCCCCTTGTCTCGGCCACCCACTCCTTATATTTCATGATCTTATCCCTATAAAACGGGAGAGCTGTGCACATATACACCAATGGGGATGCCTGCTCTGTTTTTACTGCCCCTGTCAGTATGTTATATAATACCTTACTTACTGAGACTCCGATCCAGCAGTGCTCGTCGTCCTGTTACCCCACCCCTTTCCAATATCCCACCCTCTTTTAGTTCCACTCCACACACATTCACACCGCACTCTTATCTCATACCGCTATATCCCACACTCCCTCAAACGCATCAACCACCCCTCACTTTACTTCAATATTCATACACAACAAAACCGGACCCCTCCTCGTTACCCACCACCACAATAAAAAACACAATATACTATTTTCCGTTCTCAGGCCCCCTTTATATCCGGCGGAGAGATCCCAGGCCCACTCCATACACGGAGCCAGACCGCATAGACCTTTGATAAAGACCCAGAGGATTTGAAACATGTGTCGGCTGAGCACAATAATAATGCTATTAAAATGCACAAAATCACTGCAAACAGAATTCTAAAGAGTTATTTAATGTTCTCAAGCGCAAGGTGAGTGGACCCAAAAACGTCCAAGCCTTCACACGAGGTGTGGGCAACACCCCAACCACCAGTAACCTTGCAGCTCCAATACAACTCCTGCAATCTGAAGAAACCTTCAGTGCAGCGCAAGTCGAGTCAAACCTAGTGCCCAATACATTTTTACTCCAATACATAACTGGTTATGATTGTTTTCACCCACATTTGGATAGTCCGCTTGGGGGGGGGGGAAACATCTCTATGAAGCCATTACATATTCCAGTATGAATATTTCCTTCCTTGAGGAAGACAAATACTGCATCTTATCCAACAAAGTCCTCCTGTTGCCCTGGGGCCTTTCTCCTCCCTGGTGATCCAACTAATACCACCCCCCAGGGTCATGATCAGGAAGCTTCTGCCTTTCCCTGCCCATCTGGTAGGAGACTTTAGGCAGGATTTTGGTGAGGTCTCTGGAGGATTCATCACAGCATTTAGGCTTTGTTATTCGAAGTTTGATTTTCTGATGTGCAAAATGCTCAAGTCCTTTCCCCAGTTGCTAAGGAATATGTGTACACAGCTTGATAGGAAGTTCGATCATGCACCAAGAGGGAAAGGGGTTTGTAAGGTGGCATTGTGTGCAGGGTTGCAGGTTGTTTTGTCTTGAGTCCTACTTCCTCTTGCACTGACTCACTGCTAAGATCTACTAGCACAGCACCCCCCGTCCCCGCAAACTGCTGCTAGAAGCCTAGCCATTAGCACATTAAAGTGTATCCAGGTCACCACTAAGCTCTCCTCTCTTGCCCTACCACTCTTGCACATAAGCAACTGACCAGACCCAAAGCGCTATGGTCCATTAGATCTTGTGTTCTTCCCTATGGATGACCTGCTCCCAAGTTTCCCTGCCCAACCCAGAGAAAGCAGATTGGCAGACAGGAACCAGTTATATTCGACCTGCACCCTACAACATCACAGGTTTTGCATTGGCCTCTCCCAGTGTCCTACTAATGACCCTCTTCATCGCTCCTTTTTTTCCTTACACAGCTACGCACAGCAAGGCCACGGACTGTACAATGGCACTTAAATTACATGGTTTATGTTAATGTTAAAGGATATTTGTACCACGCACTATCACCACCGGAGTGGTCCCCTGGCGCTCTGGTGGCTCTGAAAAAAGGGAAGGGGGGCTGGGGTGAGTTAGTGGGAGTAAGCTGGAAAAGTGCAAGAGAGCAGTGATGTGCTGTTGGCTGCCTTAGCCCGGTAAATCAGTTGGCTGGACTTGGGGTGTTTTACGGTCGGTAGTCGTTGTGTGCTGTTGTGCGAGTCTGTGTGGTTTGTTTTGTTGTTGCAGTGTAGTGAAGTTTGTGCGGATTGTTTTGTTGTAGGCTTGTGGTTGTTTGGTTAGAGTTTGAGAGGTTTTTGTAGAGTGGTGAAGTTGTTAGTCGAGTGGATAATTGGCATTGCTGTTTGGAAGCAAGCGCTAAACTTTTGTATTCTCTACAGGTGGCATGCGCGAGCATCTCTGCATCTCCATCCAACTATGGGACCATCCGACCCTCACAGTCCCATTCATACATGGCACCCCACCACATTCACACCCTTGCCCAAGTTCGGCCCCGGCCACCTACGTGACACCTTTCTGTATGCGGGGCAGTCACCCATCACAACTTCATCCTGTCAGTGCCCCTGCCGATGTCCACAACTCAGTTCAAGTGTGGCAAGTGCTAACATTCACACAACTCTATACAAGTATGATACCTGGTAGCAGTTATGGGACGGGTGAGGTTGTTGGCTGGAGTTGGCTAGGTATGCTGATTTCTGTTCTCATGGGTGTTGCTTATGTCCTATTCGACTTAGCATCGTCTCGCTTGTTGTAATAAGAGTTTCTTTAGTCGGTTCTGGATGTTGTCAGTGTCATCCTAAATTGTCATCCTTTTCTTTGTTTTTCCCATTAGGTTGTTTTGCTTTTTTGTTTGAATCTGTGATGTTGAAGAGCCAGGTTTTTAGTAATTTTCTGAATTGTAGGTGGTCTTTGGTGTTTCTTATTTCTTTCGGGATGTTATTCCAGGTTTTGCAGCTAAGTGGGAGAATGAGGAGCACCCACGTTTTTTCTTAAGGTATGGTTTTTGTTCCAGGCGGATTTCGTTGCCTGATCTGAGGAGTCTTGTTGGCTTGTAGATTATTTTCTTTTGTAGGAATTCAGCTCCTTGTCTGCTGATTGCCCTGTGTGTCATGCACATTGTTTTGAAGGTGATGCGATGTTTGACTGGGAGCCAATGCAGTGTTTTTAGGGCTGGAGTTGAAGTCGTCTCTTCCGGATAGTTTAAGGAGCAATCTGGCTGCTGTATTTTGGATCCATTGTAGTTTTGTTCAGGAGGTATTCTGGTATGCCGAGATAGACTGTTTGCATATACTCCTATGTCCCGTCCCCTTTCCTCCATACTTGTGGGACATCTCTCCGTCCTGTGGGACGGGACCGGAGCACTTTGTAAAAAGCATCCAAATGTTTCAAAAAATGTGTCCTTCCTCTCTTTCCTGCACGGGGCCCTGCACGCGGCCGTAGCCCCGCCCACCTTGGCTCCGCCCTGCGCATCGCCCCTCAGTCCTTTTCTCTGCTCGATCGGGGCCGGACGCACTTGCATCCTCGGAAGATTTTCTTCCCTGTTTTCCTCTCTGGTTCTCGCTAGCGTTCGTCTTCTAGTCTGTCTGTCTTTTAAATTAGAATTTCCAGACTGTTCTTCGTGTCATTGTCGCTTCGCGAGGGCGGATCCCCATCCTCTTTGTTTAGAGTATTTGGGTCCGGAACACAGTTGGGACTCCTGTTTTTACTGTTACACCCTTTCGGTCCGGCCTCTTCAACGTCGGTTGGAACGGTGAGAGGAGGTGTTCCGACCCACTCCTCCATCTCATTTTCAGGCGTTCGACGAGAAGAAGAAACGCCCGGTAAGTTCTTTACTTTTCAGAGCACCCCGGCCGGGGGATACCTTCCCCGGTTCCTCTCGAGCCGGGAGGGGCGTTGATCGCTCTGTCACCGGGGTTCGCCCTGAGGTGCGTGTCGGGCCTAATAATTCTACCAGAGTTTTCTCCGAGGGTCTCCGTAAGGGGCCTGTGTACACCGGAGTAACTTCCGAGGCCCCTCCTGTGGGGGCTGTGTGTAGACCCAGTTCTGCTGAGTCACAGGGGACCAGAGCTTGCTCTGAGGCCTCTCTTTTGGCTTCCTTCAAAAACAAGACCGGGGTGCGCCCCGAGGCCTTGGCTGGGCTTGTGTTTACCGAACGGATGTTCGAGGCCCGTGCTGATAAGGCTATTACCGGGCCTAGGCCCGAGGTCCCTCGTACAGAGGCTAAAGCTACCAACAGTTCTGAGGGGCCGGGCAGGGCCCTGTCGGTGAAAGCGGTTTCTCACCGTTCCCCCCATCTTGTGGTGATACCAGATCTGTTGAGGGGGCAAAGAAGCAAGGTTCTTCTTTTACCGGCAGTGCCGAGGTCCTTCCATCGAAGGCTCAGTTGGCGGTTGGTATGTCGCAGAAACATTCCAGGCCTCATAGTACCGGCTCTGCCGAGGTTCCTTAGGTTAAGGCTAAAATTAAGACCCCTGATCCATCGACTGGGTCCCCTGCCTCACCTCCTCACATGCCGCAGTTCCCCTCAGATGAAGACAAAATGGCGTCCGTTCCCGCCGCGACCACAGCGGCCATTTTAGGTAGTACCCCTCCAATTACACCATCAGCCTCTGGTGTAGGGTTCGGTCCTTTGGGTGAACCTAAGGTCACTTGTGCGTATCCTTACCGGCCGGTTTATGATTGGAACGCCCGGATGCCTCTTCCGCAAAATGTTTCGTTGCCTGCAGGGGCGGCCCCTTTGATTTATGTGGATACGTCGGCGGAGGGCCCGGCGTGGCACCCTACTCCATTACGTCCCTGGATTTGTCCACCTCATGAGAGGCCTCCTCAGGTTCCGAAGCAATCTCCTGAGGACGCTTTTTTAGGTAAATTCCAAGCGCGTATGCGCACCGACCCCATGAGGGAGTATTTCAAAGGGCTTTTTAAGGAAATTTGTCCACCAGCGCCCCCGGCTCCACCCGTTCCTCTGGTGGTTCCGCCGGCACCTCCTTTGCCCGTGGTGCCTGCCCCTGCTCTTCCGCCTTTGCCACCGTTGTCCCCAGTGGACAAGGCAGTGCCTGACACGGTTCAGCAGGATCCTGACCTGTCAGATGACCCTCAAGGCGAGCAGGACAACGAGGACCTTCCCCGCTCTGTTAGAGCTTTTCATGACCGGGTAATGGACATGATGAATTTCTTAGATGTCCCGGTTCCTGAGGCACCTGCTCCACAGGAGGGCGTGCTTTCTGGGCCGTTCACCCTGTCTCCTTTGGAGCGTAGCAGCCTTTTCCTGCAGAAGGATGTTTTGGCCGAGGTCCGAAGAGTCTGGGAGAAGCCACACGCATGACTTTTTGTCAATAAAAAGATTGACGCGAGGTACAGGCTGCACTCTTCGGAGGAAGTGGCCTTGTCATCTTGTCTGCCTCCCTCCTCCACAGTGGTGGCTGCGGCCATGTTGCAGACCAGACTTGCAGCATCCTCTTCTGCGACGGCTACTCAGGTCTTGGGAAAGGAGGACAGGCTCCTGGACTCCCTAGGGAGGAAAATCTTTGCCAATTCGGCCTTGCAGCTCAGGCAGGCCAATGCTGAATTGATTTTGGCGGGAGCTAACATGCGGATGTGGAAAGGTCTGTCGGAGTTTGAGGAGCACATTCCGGTCGAGAAGTTGGAAGATTTCAGAGGTGGCCTTTCCGATGCCAGCCCAGGATCTCCTGGAGGCTGCGGCTCATCACGTAGACCCCTCGGCTCGGGCATGATGCTCGGGGTTGATACCTCGAGGCAAGCGTGCTTGCATGCCACTAAGTTTTCGAAGGAAGTGCAAGACAAAGTATTGGACCTTCCATTCGATGGTAAGGAGCTTTTTCATTCTTCTACTGATGTAGAGCTCACCAAAACCAAGGATAGCACTCAGACGGCTAAATCATTGTCTGTTCTGGTTAAAGCTCCTTTCAAACCTCAGAGACCGTTATCGTAGAGTCGACCTTCTTCTGGTTTCAGGGGCTTCCTCGACGGCAAATCGCGCAGAGTGGATACTCCTGTGGGGAATAACCGCCGTAGACGACAGCGTACGCAGTATTTCTCCCGCTCCTCAGCCTCCTCATTAGGTTCAGGTGGCACCGCCACCGATAAACCTGCCAAATGAGGGTTTTCCGGGCTCGCACGAGACCCCGGTGGGAGGACGTATTGCGTCTCATTGGGAGGCGTGGCAGACAATCACAGAAGAGAGATGGGTCTTGTCAGTTGCTCGGGTGGGCTTCCGCTTACCTTTACCCCCTACCCCACCCCTCAACCCTCCTTTTCAGCTGTCGGGCTCACCCTCCCTCAAGGCCGAGGTTCAGAAACTTCTGCTCCTCAGAGCTGTGGAACCCGTTCCCCTTGGGGATCGAGGGGAGGGCTTCTACTCCCGGCTGTTTACGGTACCCAAACCCAACCAGGCTGGCCTGTACACCATCCTAGACCTTCCCCAGTTCAATCTTTCCTTACCCCAAGGGAAATTCAAGATGATCACGCCCGGCCAGATTCGCTCCTCGTTGCAGGCGGGTGATTGGCTCAGCGTGGTGGACCTTCAGGATGCGTACATGCATATCCTGATTTGGGCTCCACACAGGAGGTACCTCCGGTTCTCTTTGGGAGAGGAGCACTTCCAGTTTCGGGTGCTTCCTTTTGGCCTCAGCTCGGCACCGCATGTCTTCACGAAGATGATGTCGGTGATTGTGGCCTATCTTCGTCTTCAGGGTATCCATGTGTATCCTTATTTGGACAATTGGCTTTTACGCAGCCTTTGTCCGCTGGCGGCAGCGGGCAACCTCCAGTCTCTCCTTCAGCTCCTGTTCCATCTTGGGCTGTCGGTGAACTGGCGGAAATCCTCCATGACGGTCTCTTAGGACCTGATTTTTCTGGGTTTTCGTTGGAACACGATCGACTGCAGAGTATACCTGACTGGGGACAGAATGGCGGATCTGTTGGCCACGTGTCAGATGTTTGCGCAGTCGGAGAGTATATCGGCCTGGTGGTTCCAGAGGCTTCTGGGCCTCATGGCCTCGTGTGTGCTGGCTCTTCCTCTTGCTCGACTCAAAATGAGGCGGACCCAGATGGCCCTTCGGAATTCATGGCGTCAGGCAGTGGACCCAGACTCCATGCGGATAATAATTCCAGATTCCATGAGAGTGGACCTGGACTGGTGGTCATCTCTCAGCAATCTGTCTGGGGGCGCAGGGTTTCAGGACCCGGTCCCTATGGTGACGATCACCACGGACTCCTCCCTCCTCAGGTGGGGTGCGACGTTAGATCTCCTTCAGGTCTCGGACCTCTGGTCGCCTCAGGACAAGCTCCTGCACATAAATCATTTGGAGCTTCTGGCGATTTTCTTGGCGCTCAGGGCGTTCAGACCGGTCATTGTCAACAAAGTGGTCTGCATAAGAACGGACAATGTGGTGTCAATGTATTACATCAACAAGCAGGGGGGAACGAAGTCTCCCCCCCACCCCCATCGTGGACCTGTCCATCCAGATTTGGGAGTGGGCCGTGCTTCATGGTGTCTGGCTGCTTGCAGTGCACATCCCGGGCCAGCTGAATGTCACAGCAGATGCCCTCAGCCGGCAGACAGTGGTCAGCTACGAGTGGGAGTTGAAGGCAGAGGTCCTCTCGGGGATTTTCTCGCGGTGGGGCACACCGCAGGTGGACCTCTTCGCGACGGCGGCGAACAAGAAGCTTCCTCTGTATGCCTCCAGAGGGGGGCTGGGAGCCTCCTCTCTGGGGGATGCCCTAGAGATTCCATGGCACAACATGAGAGCTTACGCCTTCCCGCCTCTGCCTCTAGTTCACCGGGCAATTTTGAAGTTGAAGAACTCAGTGAACTGTTCTCTTCTACTGATAGCCCCGTGGTGGCCGGCCAGGATTTGGTTCTCAGAACTCCAACACCTGTCGGTTTATCCGCTGATCAGGTTACCGGTAACTCCCAATCTTCTCCACCAGGGGGAGCAGCAGCTGTGGCACCCCTCCCCACAATCGCTCAGCTTGGCGGCATGGTGCCTGAGTTCAGGTCTTTAGAGCATCTGAATTTGTCTGCGGATAACATGCGTATTATCCAGGCAGCCAGAAAACCCTCAACCAGATCTCAGTACAAGAGTAAGTGGCTCAGGTTCTGTCATTGGTGTCTAGAGAAGAAATTGGATCCAAGGGGGGGGCCACGGTTGACACGGTGTTGTCCTTCGTGTCCTCCCTAGCAGAGTCAGGGGTTCATGTTCTGTCATGCAGGACTTACCTTTCAGCGGTCTCCGCTTATCTTTCTACGGATCAGTGTTCGTATTCTCTGACTAACTCAGTGGTAAAGAGGCATTTCGCTGGTTTAACACGCCTTTACCCTCCAGTTCGTAATCCGCACCCGCCATGGGACTTGAATGTTGTCCTGACAGCGCTGTGCCATAAACCCTTTGAGCCAATGGCTACTGTGGACCTCAAGTACTTGTCTTGGAAAGTGTCCTTTTTGGTCGCCGTCACATCGGCAATGAGAGTGAGTGAGCTCCAGGCATTGTCGGTGGAGCATCCTTTCTTGGCCTTTCACAAGGACAAGGGAGTCCTTCGAACTAATCCGGCTTTTCTGCCGAAGATAGTGACCGAATTCCATTTGAATCAATCGATCTCCCTACCGGTCTTTTTTCCGAACCCCGCCTCTGAGGCGGAGAGGGTTCTACACTGTCTTGATGTCCGAAGAGCTCTTAAGTTTTACCTGAATAGGACTTCCAAGCTTAGTTCTTAACTTTTTGTGACTTTCGGCAACCCTCAAGGCAAGCAGGCGTCTAAGGCAACTATTTCTAGGTGGATTGCCGCCTGCATCATGGAGTCTTTCACTGTCCAAAAGCTGAAACCTCCTAAAGGTATTCATGCACACCTGGTGCGGGGCAAGGCAAGGCAGCTGCGGTTGCTTTTCAGAAGTATGTTCCCTGGGAGTCCATCGCTAGGGCAGCTACTTGGGCCTCTCCATCTGCTTTCTGTAAGCATTACTGCCTCGATATGAGTTCTAGAGCTGATGCTCAGTTTGGTCAGGCTGTGCTGAAGAACCTTTTTCAGTAAGGGGTATTTCCATCCACCCGTAATTCCTGTAAGGAGTGCTTGGTAATCTCCCACAAGTATGGAGGAAAGGGGACGGGACGTAGGAGTATTACCAGGTTACTCACCATAGTGACCACCTTACTCCTAGTCCATAGCCCCCTTTCCTCCATACGCCCGCCCGCCGTCCCCTCTAATAAGGTTCCTCTGAATTGCTAATGGCTCTCTGACCTGGCAAAGAAAAGGACTGAGGGGCGTTGCGCGGGGCGGAGCCAAGGTGGGCGGGGCTACGGCCGCGTGCCAGGCCCCGCACAGAAAAGAGAGGAAGGACAAATTCTGGGAAAAATTTGGATGCTTTTTACAAAGTGCTCCGGTCCTGTCCCACAGGACGGAGAGATGTCCCACAAGTATGGAGGAAAGGGGACTATGGACTAGGAGTAAGGTGGTCACTATGGTGAGTAACCTGGTAAGTCGATTCTTGACATGATGAAGGCGACGATTGTGAGTGTGTTGTGGGTGAAGGAGAGGAAAGGTAAGATTCTTCTTGCCCTGTGAAGGAGGAAGAAGCATTGCTTGGTTATTGTATTTATTTGTGTTTCTAAGGTTAGGGTGTTGTCCAGCAGGACTCCCAGATTTTTTACTACTTTAGACAGTGTTGGTGCGGTTCCCGTTTCTGTTGGCCATGGAATGTAGGTGTTGTTCTCTTGGTTATTGGATATAATCATGATTTGTTTTTCCTGGGTTAATTTTCAAGTTGTTGGCAGTCATCCAGTTAAAGACTTCTTTTAGACACTCGATTAGGGTTAAGTGATCTGCTTGAGTGTCTTCAATTTTGTATTTTCTGAAGATTCTGATTACTGGAGTCTGGTAGATGTTGACGTACATTGGTGAGAGTGAGGACCCTTGTGGTACTCCAGTCGTTGACGCGTGGGGTGGATTTGAAGGGTTTTATCCATACGGTTTCTGTTCTGTCTGCCAGGAATGATTTCATCCAGAGTAGTGCCATGTCCATTATGCCTATGTCTTAAGACACCCTAACCCTATTGGTTAGGGTGTCATGGCTAACTCTGCCGAAGGCTGCGGTGAGGTCGAATCAGGACTGAGGTTGTGTTGGAGTCCGCGTTTGTTTTCAGGTTGTCCCAGATGGATAGTATTGCTTTTTCTATTCCTCTTGCAGTTCTGAAACCAAACTTTTTTTTGGTCTAGCAGGTGGTGTTTTTCTACTTGTTCTTGGGTTAATTTGTATACATAGGTTTCAAGGAGTTTTGCTGGGTAGGGAATATTTGAAATCGGCCTGTAGTTGTAGTTGAAACATTGTTCCTGTAACTCTTGCTCGCAGACTGTTACTGCTGAACGTTGTCAGATAAAAATAAAGATTTCTGTTGCACATGGTCATACAAGTGTGACACTACTGCTCAAAGTGACTTGTCTATCGCTAGCATTTGCATCAAGTCAGCTATAAACGCCAAGCTCTTGATTAATCAAGCATCTCTGATGCAAGATCAGGATTACATTTAAAAGGGGAAATCCAGAATGCCTCTCTAGATGTTATCCGCACAGCCTTACGTTTTTATGAAATGTAATTTTAAAGCTGTCGCCGTTAAATGTTGCATTCCTTGTGATGGTTATATCTACCACGATGATGATCCAGATTTTATCTGCCCCCTCTGACATTTGTACTTGGGAATCATCCGACAGCAAGGCTCAGCCTTAACATGATTGCTGAATTTCTCAGTTTCTTATTTTTAACAAACAAGTAGCCTTCACTGCCATACCTTTTGGGGCTCATTTACTTGATCAAGGGATAGTTTTAACGAAGTCCGGAAAAGATGTTACACTTCTGACACTCGCAGAATAGCAGGCAATGTTTTTGTTAATTTTCAATTGTGGCATTTGAATCAATTTCAAGGGTGATTATAATTTGTTTTGATAATTTATTTTCAGATGAATTCACACCTAGTTTGACAAAAGCGTTTAGCTCTTGAGAGAGTCTGATGGAGGCCACTGGCATACATTGGCTACTAAAAGCACCTTGAGATAATGACTGTTATTATTTATAGAGCTATTCCTCAAAGCTTTTTCTGCTAAGATGTATGCACCTGCACATCACCCAGACGTTGCACTGCCTTGGGTGTGAAATAAGAGCAGGGACTTGCATACACCAGATGGTTAATGTGGAGGTGCAAGATACTGACCAGTAGTCCTAAATTCCTCACCCATTGCAAGTTACTGCTGTTACCACAGCTTAATTACCACTCTGCACTCAATTCCTTCTCTCGTTTACAATGCCTTTCTTGGCCTTTGGCTTTTTTGGTTTTGTCAGAAGTGAGAAATGTGCTTTGAGTTGGACAATTGTATAGAGCCAGTTAGTGGCAGTGGTGGTGTGACTAGAACGGTAAGGGGAATAAGGAAACTCCCAGGGAGAGCCTGGGGCACAGTGGGGGAATGGAAGATCTGCAAATGAGTGATAGGCACGTAGAAGTTTAATTCACGCATAAATTCATGATTTGCATTCCTGAACACCAAGTCTGAAGAAAGAGGTGGGCGGGGGTTGATGCTAATTTTAGAGAGTATATAGAGTAAATGGAGCTCTAGACCAGCAGATCCTTCAGATTCATTTGCGTTCCTCCAGTTCCTGAGCATTGCCCACCTCTTGTATCATCTCCCTCACCCTCCCCTTTCAAATTCCTTTCCTGCAACTGACTCGGGACAGGACTCTGGTACAATAAGTTGCACAACTACTAAGGGGCAATATAACAAGTTAGAACTCGGGGAATGGCTGATGAAGTGCCTTCTTGCACCGAAAATGTTCCGTCGTTTTTTTTTTGTTTTTTTGTTTTTAAATGTATTTCTTTTTTTCAAGTGCCAAATTATTTTTTTCCAAGTGTTTAATGGTTTGCTATCTTGCGCACATTATTTTCCATGTCCCCAACTGACTAGTGATCCCTTCCAAACCTCTGTAATTCTTTGCAAATCAGTATTAATGGTGAAAATGACAGCACACTTACAACATATTGTCTTAAAAACAATGTTTTATGAGTGGTTAAAACGCCTAAACCAATCCTAGAATCAAAGTTCTGTCACAGTACTTACAAAAAGCACTATAAGTAGAAAAATACATGCATGTGCCAAACGAATGCTTTGTATGCCCTGTATAAACAATACGTTTAGCTGTGGTGATTCATTTGTCAAGTGTCAAACACTGTTCCCAGGCAATGCTGAACATGTTTTTGCCATTGGCAAAAGAACACACATCTAAAACAATCTTGATGAAAAAAATATTGCTTACCGTGACTCGTATGGCTCACACAAAATTTCGACATGGCACTTCATTTGCCACACTGAAAAATAGATCCAAAAGGAGTGTTCCAGAAAACATGCCAGTACAAGTTAATGTGCCGCTAGAATGAAGGGGCCAGAGGGACATGCCTTTAACAATTTGTTGGGAGAGTAATTACATCAGAGTTGCTGAACCGCAGAGTGAGTATGATGAGCAGAACTCATGTTCCACTGCCTATCAGCATTACGTTGCCTTGCGAACAGGGCTGTGACACTTATAGCTCGCCCTAGAGTTGAGCAGAGAGCAGACACGTTTACTCCCTGAAAACAGTAAAATACTTCCTACAAGAATAGGGAGTAAAAGTGTGCCCAACAAAAAACATGAAACAATAACACAAAGAAGCCTCCTCGTGCTTCAACTGATATTTTCAGATAAGTGTTACCTTCAGAGCAGTGGCAGAGGAAGGAGCTCTAATAATGACTTCCTGATCTGAAGAGGCACTAATCTTCTATTTGACATGCATTACTAGTTGGAGAGATGTATGGATAAAAAGTTTGTTCTACAGTTAAATATATTTCCATCCACCTATTCAATGACCCATTGGCTGTGTACTTTTTACTCGCTTAAATAATTTTACTCCAAAGTATTCAAAATAAGAAGTGAAATACTCCCACTTCAAAACCTGGTCTGTAGCCATGATCTTATCCTACCACTGAAAGTGAAATGACTCGGCACAGAAGCTTGCCTATAGTTGTTTCCCCACACTTTTTAGACCCATCCTAAACAAATGGGAATTTCACTGAAGGTCCTGTAGAGGGGGGCCCCTTAAAAAAACCACATCGTGTGCATTAAAGTTAATAGCTACACTGCTCTGCGGTCCTAAAGGTGAATTACCTTCTCCTATAACTGGGGTCCTTATTCTGCAATTCACTGGTAAGAGTTATACAAGATGGTGAATGATGTTGAGGCTCTTTACACAGAATACCTGATTATATTGAAAAGCCTCAGCTTAGCCCAGAAAAGAAAAATGTTCCATTTCCAAGACTGTTATCAGAATTAGCTATTCTTAAATGCAAACAAACAGCTGCGAAAATACAGAACTTGAATTTTTTAATAATTTGTCTGTGATCTTGGAATCATTGGTCCTTGATCTTGAAGGAATGTGCTGATGTGCCTTTAACCAATCCCACCTCCCTCAAGCAGCTCACCCTTTCTTCTGTGCTGGTCTACAATGTTAGTTGACAGAGCTCAGTAAAAAGTGAGGTAGCGTCACTGGATAATTTTACCAGTTACACACCTACTGATATATTTGCGAACCCACAATACCTTACATGCAAACAAATATTTAGTTTAAGAAGAACCAGATAATGTCATGAATCTGAATACAAATGTTTGTTTTGCAGGACAAACAAAATGGTTAGCAATGTCTCCTCCTAATATTGCTTCGTACGATTACACCAGTGCTAAGTGAAACCTTGATTTAAGGGAATGACTTGAGTTAAAATAGGGTTCATTAATGTCTATGCCCAATTTAACTGAGTAAACTTGGAAAATATCCATGCGGGCTGAAAAGCATTGTCTATTTCCAAATATCTCTTGCCTTAATGCTAGATGCCAGTATTTCCAGGAATATTTCCTTATCTGTAATTCTTTGTAGGCCAAACAAATGATGGGCAATTTTGCTTTACCTGAGGGCCGGCAGGATAGCTCAGGGGCAACGCGTTTGTCTTGGAAGCAAGACAGCGCATAGCCACGCAGGTTCGCATCCCGGTCTCACGCTTAGAAACCACTCCGATGCTAAGCGTGTTATAAAAGAATTATAATTATTAGAGTAATCTTAGAACTGCAGAAATAGCTGAGACTGAGCTTGAAATTTGTCTCCCCAAAAACCTCAGAGGGAAAATGTTACCTTTGTGCAGTCACTCAAATACTAGTAGTGTTAACTGGGATATAGTAGGATAATGACGATGGAGGTTTTTCTTGGCACAATGCAAGTTGCACATAACCTCTGTGGTTTGTGCATTATGAATGCTTGAGAAGTTGGTAATAATCTGTGTGCGCTAACGCTCTTCTTGGGGCACCCAGATGGAAGCTGGGCAAGTGCACACGCACAGAGCTTAGAACGAACTTGGGTCAGGGTTGGATATTCACCTGTTAAACAGGTTTCTTCGCAATAAGTTGTGATAAAGTACCCAATTGGACTACTAGAAATCACTACAGAACTAGGAGTCCTTTCACAATGCCCATAACCTGTCTGAGCCCAGGCCCTCACCACCCTCAAATGAAAAACCAGAGGTGTGATGCAGGCAGTAATGAGTCGGAGGAGGTGAACAAGAGACTAGTGTAAGATTTGAACCAGCTACTTTTCAGAGGGATAAAACTGTGGAAGGGTTCATCCTGACCAGCTGCATGAGATGGCAGACACGGGGCATCTGCGCAGTAGCAAGGATGAGATGCAGAAAAATCCTGGAATGCAGGAGAATGTGCGACAGAAGAGGGGCAAGAGTCCGTATTTGGCTGATGCACCCATTCTGAACTGATAACAGGTCAGCATATGAGAGTTAAATAGGGGAAGGGGATCTGAGCTTCCAGTATGAAGAGTTTTGCTAACACCTAACCGTGCATAGGAGGAGAACCGGTGGGGAAGCCCATGGCACTGTGTAGAGATGCATGTTGGCACATAATGAAACCCACCACACTTGTTCGGTCTGGACACATATTGAGTTGTGTTTTTTAATTAATTTAGCTAATCACTCGCTCCATCCCAATGGTGGATAGCTCACTCATCTAACTATAGTTATAGTACAGCTATTTTGAATGGATTGTGTCCTCCAACGTATTCCGCATCTTTTGACATGTAATGTCCACAGCTGTGCACTTTGGCAACTTTTTTCAGCAGAGGGCGTCGATGACGTTGGGTCGATGTCCCTCCTCGAAGGCCTCCGTCGAGGGCGACCTCACCGGATGTTATAAATAGGATGCCCGGCTCCCGTAGCCTCAGTGAAGCTTTTTCTGCGAACTTGTTGCTTCGTGAAACTCGGCGCCCCTCGTGTGTTCATCGTTGAGATGTCTTTTTCTTTGACCCGTCCGACTCCACGGTGTGGCTTCAAGACTTGCTGGGACTGCAAGTCGAAAATGTCGATCACCAACCCGCATAGCATTTGTTTGTGGTGTTTGGGCGACTGTTCAAAAGTTCAGTCGCTGACTGCCAAGGCCTTAGGGGAGCGTAAGGGGAAGCTCCAGTAGGTAGGGGCTCTAAGCCTAGTAAGTCCTGAAAGTCTAAATCGTCCAAGGGGGTTTCCACCGACGACTCGAGGGGCAACTCTCCGCGTCTGGAGGTGGCCTGGGGATCTCAGTCCTGGAGTGGTTCCAGCCATGCTTCTTGCTCGTCCCGGCACTCTAGGAAGCGTCGTCACCGGTCGCCTTCCCCGTCCTCCTCGGTGGGTGGTGCCTCAAGGAAAGTGGCATGCCCGATGAAGTCCTCGACTCCGGAGGAATGGGCTGCCTTTAAGGAGCAGATTTTAGCGATTTTTCAATCGCAGGGCATGGTTCCGGTCACGCCTTCTAATGAAGCTAGCAAGGAACGGTCTTGTGCCGTGGCTCGCATGTCTTCAGGCTCGGGTACGCGACTCGCACCGGGAACCTTCAAGGTCCCGTTAGGACAAGAATCAGGATAGTCGCGAGAGACGTGCCTCCAGGTCTCGGTCCTCGTCTCCAGCAAGACCGCTGCAACCTGCTAAGGGCTTGAAGTCGGCGTCGACTAGGTCGGCACTGTGTCCGACTCCGACGTCGACGCTTTGCTGTCTTATCAGCCCACGGTGCTTATAGCGACGACAAGCGCTTCGACGGTTGGGCTCGGAAGGTATTTTCTGCAGCGAGCATGCCATTGAAATCGGCCAACTCCACTTGCGCCTTGGCAAGGTTCTCAAACACTCTGTGGAACTGTTTCTTTAGCGGCTGAGCATATTCCCATGGGTGAAGAAAGAGATGGGAGACAGCAAGCATGCACTGTGCAAATCCCTTCAGTCTGGTTTGGATACGGCCGATCGTGTTAGCCGATCCATGGCTGCGAGCACCGTTCTATGCAGATTTGCGTGGTTGTGGATGTCTGATTTTGCTCCAGATGCGCAGGCCCGTCTTCTGAACATGCCCTTTGATGGTGCACATTTGTTTGGCAGCAAGGCTGACGAGAGTCTTGACAGTTTGCAACCACTTCCAAACAGTCATGAGGCCATGTCCCATGGTTCGCCGGTTGGGGGCAGACTGTATCTGCATCTTGAAGAATGGTGAGCCATTACTTCAGATGCGTGTGTTCTGAATACCATAGCCCACGGCTACTGCCTTCCCTTGCTTCAGCGGCCTCACAACAATCCCCCGGGGAAACTCTTTGAAGCTTCTGGATCTGCTCCTTGCGCAGGAAATCTTAACCCTGCTGGAGAAAGGCGCTATAGAACTGGTGCCTGTAGCAGGGTGGATCAAGGGATGGTATTCCCCTTATTTTTTTATCCTGAAGAAAGACGGGGGTATTGAGACCCATCATGGACTTGCGTTGGTGGAACAAACTTCTCAGGAAGGACAAGTTTAAGATGGTTACTCTTTCTCAAGTCCTCCAGGCCATTCAACTTCAGGATTGGTTGGTGTCTCTGGACCTACAGGATGCTTACTTTCATGTGTGATTCATCCCAAGCACAGAAAGTACCTGAGGTTTGCGGCTGGCGAATCACACTTTGTTTCGTGTCCTGCAGTTCGGATTGACCTATGCCCTGAGGGTCTTCACCAAGCTAATGGTGGTGGTGGCAGCATACCTCAGGCGAGGGGGATTCACGTCTACCCCTACCTGGACGACTGGCTGATCCGGCAGCGCTCTCCCGAGCAAGCATTGGATCACCTCGGTCTCACCTGCCGCACCCTCCACAAGCTGGGCTTCTCCCTGAATTTCAAGAAGTTGTATCTGACACCTTCCCAACAGCTCCAGTACATCAGGGCTGTGTTAGACACGTCCTTGGGGAAGTGCTCGCCTCCCAACGTGAGGGCTCATCACATTGTGCAGATGGTGAACAAGTGACATTGTGAATGCACAAGTGCAGGGGAGAGGGAAGGGGGAAAGTGCAAAGGGCAGGGGAGAAGGGGAATGTGCTAAACACGTGATTAAAACAGGTGCTGCGGCCAGCAGGTTGCAAGTGTAAGAATAAGGCATAGACAACGGGTGTTTAATAAGTGCAGGTAAGGGGACTGTAGGGTTGCAGATACAGACCCAAGTGCAGGGGTTGCCAGGAGCCAGTGCGGGTATGCAGCTGGGTGGGCTGGTTCTGGGCCCGAAATCAGAGTATAGCCAGGTGCCCGTGCAACTGGCTGGCCAGTGCAGAAACAGAAGTGATCAGCAGGGGAGAGAAATAGAGAAGGCAGATGCCAGGAGGAAGGTCTTCAGGTGCTTCTGGAACCGAAGATGTTCTCCTCAAGTTTCACAGAGGCAGTTCCAGAGGGAGGCCCCAGTCGAAGAAAGACATCTACCCCCAACTTGTTGCTTGGAGAAACGACTGACCCTGAGGGGGTTGGAGGTGGAGGAGCGAAGAGCTTGAGTAGGAAGGTATTTCCGAAGGGAGAGTTGAAGGTTTTGCGGACCCAGGTCCCAGAAGGCTTGTGGACAATGCAGAGGGTCTTGAACCTAATCCTTGCAGCCACTGGGAGCTAGTGAAGAGATTTCAGGGCTGTAGAGATGGGATCCCTGGGCGTGAGGCCAAGGACAAGTCTCGCAGTCCTGTTCTGGATGAGTTGCAGAGGGCGGAGTAGTAGCAGGCAGATTTAGAAAGAGGTTGTTGCAGGAGTCCAGCCTATAGAGAACCAGAGCTCTAGAAACAGTGAGTTTCTGTGGCAAGGAGAGGAAAGGAAGAATACCTCTGAGGCGGTGCAGTTGGTAGTTTGACTTATTAGAGACGTCAGATGTGTGGAGAAAAGGAGAGCGTGGAGTCGAAGATGACCCCAAGGTTCTTAGCCTCACAGGTGGGAGCAGGGAGAGGGCCAAGGGAGGCCAGCCAGAGAGTGACAGGAAAGTAAGGTGCAGGAGAGCCGGTGAGGAGGATATATATATATATATATATATATATAATTTCTGAGGCTTGTGGAATCTGCTTAGATCACCTGCTGTGCATAGGCCGACATCTAGTGGAAGCTGCAGAGTATTAGTTTGTTTTTTGAAACTCGAAAATGGGCGTCGACACAGGGCGTGCCAGTAATACTATGCCTAGTGTGACGTCCACTGTACCCATGATCCCTCACGCGTCTAGGACCCTCAGATTGTTTTTTTCTGCCATGCTGGTCGGAAGCACTGAGCGGAGTTCCCTGACTTAGTCAGATTTTGCAAATATTGTTATATATTTCCCCGTTTATTCCACCTATACGTCGAGTCTCCGAACATCGACACTCGACACCGGATCGGAGAAAATTCTACCGTCGGACTACAGCAACGGATTTGGGCCTCGGAAGGCCTCTGGCCTCGGCCCGGGCCTTGGAAGTCCTCTGGACTCGGCCCTGCAAGTAAGCAGAGTGGGGGGTGGCACATATCCTACACTCTGATTAATATAGGTAACTTACTTATATTCCTACACTCCCCGCCCGCTGCCATAGGGTGCGTATGGAGGGTACCCCCTTTCAATTTTGCCCCAAGTGCAACCGCAAGTATCCTTGGGTTGACAGACACGCCACGTGTAACCTCTGCTTGCCGAAGGACCACCCCGAGGAGAATTGCAGAGCGTGCAGCCAGTTTAAACCGAAGACCCTTAAGGACCGTTCGACAAAGCGTTGGGCCCACCACGCAAGGCGACAAGAGACCATGGCCGCGGAGGGTGCCTTCAGCGATGGCAGCAACGCCGTACTTTCGGACGGCGAGGGCAATGTGGCGTCAATGGACAGCCAAGCGCAAGTCCCCGACCTCGGAAGGTTGTCCGGCAGGGCAGCTATGGTGAAGACCCCCGGCGACACGAGCGCTACCCACACCACTTCCAGCAAACAAAAGTCCAACCGAGACTCGACGCGCACATAGAGTTCTCGGAAAGAGCCACGTAGAGAACGGTCCACCGAGTCGGTGTCCTCTGGGCGTTCGCGTTCAAGATTGCCTCATGTCACCAAGCAACCCTCCACTGTTGCTAAAAGTGCCTCGCTCCCCTTAGTGATTGAAGTTCGGTCATCGGCGGACGACGCCGACCTCTACCCCCAAGCCGCACTCCAGGTATCGGCGTCTGCAGGCAGCGATAAGGCTGCTACCGAATCCCTTACACTCTCCAGAGACAGGGACTCTACCCCCGAATTTCGACGCCAGGCATCGAAAAGCTCTGATGGGGCCCAAAAGTCGGGGAAGCACTCTTCCACCCACGGGGAGGGGGGAAAACAACGAAGCAAGCAGCCCCAGCCTACTTCCTAAACTACATTCTACTCCACCTAAACAGACGGACAAGTCTCAGTCCCCTGTCCCTAAGGCCCCTGTTCAGGCCAGTAGGTCTAGCCAGGACAAATCTCAATCTGTTGTCCCTAAGACCCCTGTTCAAACCAGTAGGTCTAGTCCGGATAAAACAGGGAAAGCACTCCAGGAAAGAGTTATTCCCAGTTCAAGGGAATGGTCCAGTGATGACATAGAGAGTAATGTCAAGGATGTCATCATTGGCAGATTTCTATGCCAAGAACCCGGAACACTTTCTCTCTTATACCTCAGAAGGGTCAACTCCCTCAGACTCGAAGGATCCAATACCCCCAAGTAGGAAGTCCCGGGGTGAGGCACAATCTTCAGACCCCTTCTATATACAGCCCTGTTCTCAATACCAGGAAGATCCATCCTTTGTTGAGGATCCAGATGTGGGCATGTTCGAAGAACAAACTGGGACAGGCTATTATGGGGATGATGAGGACCAAGAGGACGACCTAGATACATACAGGGTTGATTCCCCGGTAGAGAAAGAGCCCGCGGTTACCGACTCCCCTGTTGACAACCAACCTCTCCTGAATGAGGTCCTGTCCAGAGCAGCACAGCACTTCCATATTGACACCCAGGGTGCTCAGGAAGAGAGGGACTTTGCAGAGGAACTGGTGGGAGAAAGGAGACCTGTTGCTCAGGCCATCCCTATCCTTAAGTCAATACAAAGGAGGATAGACCCTTCCCTTGTTAACCCCAATCTCACTAGGGCAGTAAACCCCAGAATTGAAAAGCTTTTCAGGGCAGCCCAATCTGACCCACTATACATAAGGGGACATCTCGAACCGGGCTCCCTGGTTGTTACAAACACCCGTAAGAGGGCGGGAACACCCTTGTCATCGTGCGAAGCTCCCCCCCCGACAAGGAAAGCAAGAAGATTTATGGCTTGGGCAGGAAAGTAGCCTCCACTTCCGCCTTCCGGATTGCAAACTCCACCACCCTGCTGGCTAGTTACAACTGCCACCAATGGGAAGAAGTCGCGGCTCTCATAGACTCTGCCCCAGAACCCTTAAAGAGCCAATTGGCACGAGTTTCGGCAGAGGGGAGAGCCGTGTCAGGTTGCATTTTAAAATCAACCTTTGATGCCGCGGATAACGCCGGCAGATTAATTGCTGAAAGCACGGTCATCAAGAGGCATGCTTGGCTACGGCAGTCTGGTTTCAAGGCCGAGACCCAAGCATCATTGATAGATAAGCCGGTGGAGCCGGATCTATTGTTTGGAAAGGCGGTCGAGGGCGCGCTAAAGAATGCCAAGGACTAGTACGAGACACTCAAGTCCCTAGGGCAACTAACCAACAATCCCCCTAACCAGAGAGGGAATGGCAATTTTCGTCAGCCTCGCGGACAGAACTCCCAAAGAGGCTCAAACTATTCCCAAGGCCAGGGTACTACATGGAACACTAACCAGCAGTCTACCCAGAGTTATGGCAGGGGTAACAAAAGAGGTTGTGGTAGGGGTAGAGGCAGTCCCAATAAAGGAGGGGGCACGCCTCCACCAAAACAGTGACGCTCCGTTCAGGGTCCCTTCTCACGCATCCCCAGTAGGGGGACGCATTTCCATCTTCACCCAAGCTTGGGAAGGGATCACATCAGACAGATGGGTGCTGTCCACAGTGTCAGCAGGATACTGCATGCTTCCCTGAAACCACCCTCCACGACAAAGAATACACTCCTTAGACCACCAGAAGATCCTACTCGAAGAGATTGAAATTCTTCTCGCAAAGAACGCGATAGAACTCGCGCCGGGACACCAGGTAAACAAGGGTATTTATTCAACTTACTTCCTTGTGCCAAAAAAAGATTTGACAATGCGCCCAGTATTGGATTTACGGCTTGCAAACAAGTATGTCAAGCCCCAAAAATTTCGCATGACTACTCTCCAAGGGGTAATTCCCCTCCTAAAAAAGGGGGATTACATGGCAACATTGGATATCAAAGATGCCTATTTTCATATTTTCATGTTCCCAGCGGACAGAAAATATCTGCGCTTCAAGGTGGACAGTCAGCACTACCAGTTCAAGGTACTGCCCTTCGGGATAGCCTCGGCTCCAAGGGTATTCACCAAGGTACTGGTGGTGGCGGCGGCACACCTACGCAGGGAGGCAATCCCAGTGTACCCTTATCTGGACGACTGGCTCATCACGGGGGAGACCCCAGTAATTTGCAGGACAAACATTCAAAGAACTATCGACCTCCTCTTCGAATTGGGTTTCTCCATAAATGAGAAAAAATCAAGTCTGGTGCCCAGCACCTCCAAGCAGTTCCTAGGAGCTGTTCTAAATACTCAAGAGGGGTTGGCTTTTCCTTCAGAGGAAAGAATTCGGAATATACTACTGCAAATTTCGCAATATCAAACCGGTCGCCAGATAACAGTATGCAAAGCAATGCGTTTGCTGGGCATGATGGCATCATGTATTTACCTGGTCCTCCACACGCGCCTGCGCATGCGTCCCATGCAAGAATGGTTGGCGAAACTGTGGTCTCAGGCAAGTGGTCAGTGGGACGATCTAGTGATCGTTTCGCCAACACTTGTACAAAGCCTCCACTGGTTGACAAGAGACAATCTATCCAAGGCGAAACCCTTTTACGATCCCGAGATGCAGGCGGTAGTCACGACGGACGCATGCCTGACAGGATGGGGAGCTCACCATCTCCACCACACAGCTCAGGGTCTCTGGTCTCACACAGTGGCCAAGAATCGCATCAACCTGCTAGAGCTTCTGGCAGTTTTCAGAGCACTTCAAGCGTTCGAGCCCCACCTACTGAACCTGTCGGTGCAGATCCGAACGGACAGCACGACAGCCATGTTCTACCTGAACAAGCAAGGAGGGACTCGTTCGCCAAATCTGTCCATACTTGCCCAGAAAATTTGGATATGGGCACTCCGAAGGAACATCTTTCTGTCATCTCAACATGTTCCAGGGGATCTCAATTCTCTAGCGGACGCTTTGAGCAGAGATCCCCTTCCGGAGGAACACGAATGGTGTCTACAGAGAGATATCGTAGAATATCTCTTCTCTCAGTGGGGTTTCCCCACTATAGACCTATTCGCCACAAGCGAAAACAGACCGTGCCCAGGATTCGCATCCAGGATTCCCCAACCAGACTCCCTGGGAACGCCCTGTGGATGAACTGGTCAGGGATGTTTGCGTACGCTTTTCCACCAACTCCTCATCAGGAAGGTGGTGAACAAGATGAACAGAGTGTCGATGACGCTCGTCCTAGTTGCCCCCATGTGGGCGAGACAACCGTGGTTTCCACACCTACGCAGACTTTCGGTGTGCGATCCCATCAAACTCCCGGGCTGGTACAATCTTTTGTCCCAGCACCAAGGTCAGAAGGTGCATCCTCTACCCAACTCCATGAACCTAGCAGCATGGCTCCTGAGGTCATAGAGTTTGGACATCTCAATTTACCACAGAGATGTATGGACATCCTAAAAGAGTCTAGGAAACCGAACACGAGGCATTGCTACTTCGACAAATGGAAGAGATTCGTTATCTGGTGCCAGAATAAACAAATCAACCCAGTTGATTGCACTCCTTCCACAATCGTGACATACATGCTCCACCTGCTGGACGCAGGTTTGGTTTTCAAATCACTAAAGGTACATCTGACAGCACTGTCAGCGTACACCACCTCACATAGCAAGGTGTCGTGGTGGAAGGTACCCATTGTTAAAGCATTCATGGAGGGAGTAAAGAGACTTCATCCCCCTATATCAAACCCACCACCAGGATGGGACCTGAACGTGGTGCTATCTAAACTCATGGGGCCACCATTCGAGCCCATGCATAAAACAAGTCTCAAACACCTGACCTATAAGACTGCCTTCTTAGTAGCCATTACATCCATAAGAAGGGTCTGTGAAATTCAGGCTCTGTCAGTGCAGGATCCTTTCTTTACTATTCATAAGGATAAGCTGGTTTTACGGACACACTCTAGGTTCTCACCTAAGTTTATTTCTAAATTCCATGTAAACCAGTCCATCGAGCTTCCGGCTTTCTTCCAAAACCCACAAAGCTCGGCTGAGGTTAAACTACACACCCTAGATGTGCGTAGGGTGGTCCTTTACTACGTAAACAAGACCAGACCGCTTAGGAAAACAGATCAACTGTTTGTCTCCGTATACCACAGGCAAAGAGGGAGATCACGTCTCTAAGGGTGCCATCTCCAAGTGGATTGTCAACTGTATCCAGTTGTGTTACCCTCTTTCTGACAAAACTTTGCCTTTACCGCCCAGAGCCCACTCGACAAGAGGCATTGGGGCCACTCTGGCTTTCATTGCAAATGTTCCCCTTGACACCATTTGCAAAGCAGCTACTTGGAGCTCTATTCACACTTTTACTCAACACTACTGCATTGACACCCATTCCAAGACAGATACTCAAGTGGGACAAGCGGTTCTAAGACATTTATTTGCTCATGACCCTTCTCAAATCCCACCTCCTTCTAACACTGCTCGCTAATCTATGCACAGCATGTGATCTAAGCAGATTCCACAAGCCTCAGAAGGGATACATTACTCACCGTAATCATATTTCTGATGCTTGCATCTGCTTGGATTCACATGCGACCCACCCTTCCTCCCCTCTGAGAGAAGGCGCATGGATGCTTGTAGTCTTATTTTATCTATCTTCTATCTGCTTGGATCATCTGTACTCGCGCTACTCCTCATGCTACCTCATGTCAGGAAAAATACAATCTGAGGGTCCTAGACGCGTGAGGGATCATGGGTACAGTGGGCGTCACACTAGGGATAGTATTACTGGCACGCCCTGTGTCGACGCCCATTTTCGAGTTTCGAAAAACAAACTGTAATACTCTGCAGCTTCCACTAGATGTCGGCCTATGCACAGCATGTGAATCTAAGCAGATACAAGCATCAGAAATACGATTACGGTGAGTAATGTATATATATATATATTTATTTCAGTGAAAAAACTTTGTTAAAAGGGACGTTCTGGTTCAAAGTAAAACCGAAAACCCCCTGAAATTCGGCAGTTATGGTAAGATAAGCAACCATAACTCGCGCCACAGTGCACTGCTAACACTAACACCCAGGACATCAAAGATGACATCACAAATGATGACATGATGATTGTCCTCGTCAGATGATGGCTTGCCCCACTAAATCCTCTACTCAGCAGGAGTGGGAGGCATTCAGGGAGAAAATGCTGGTGATTTTTCAATCCTAGCGCACTGTCCCGTCCGCGCCTTCGGTTGATGCTGTTGGGGAACGCTCTCGGTCCGACGCTTGCACGCCTTCTGGCCCGGGCAGTCGGCGCGATAAACATCGGGAACCGTCGAGGTCCTGTTGGGACAAGGTTCATGTAGATCGCCAGAGACGTGCCAGATCCGGGTCGCGGTCTCCGTCACCCGACGAGACTGACAAAGTCTTGGAAGGTGTCAACGCCATCTGCGCCGTGCCCTTCGAGGGCGGCTGTCAGGGCTTTGTCCTTGGCCAGGTCCTCGGGACCCTGTGCGCCCTTGTCGACGCCGAAGCAGTCGGCGCCCTAGATGCCATCGGGGCCTACAGACCTGAATTTGCCAGTGGAGGCCCCTAGAGCTGTGGATCCTCTGAGAAAGGCTCTAAGACTGTGAGGCCTCCTCTTGATTCCAGGGCTCCCTCCTGTGCTATGATGGAGTTCTTTCATTCTCAACAGGATATCTGAGGATGAAGAGAGGTCTGAGGTGGAGTTGGAGCCTTTTGATGCTCCTGGTGCCACTCCTGAAGCTTCTGACATGGCGTTTTCTGAGGACAGTCAGCAGGAGGATCTTTGTCAATCTTTGCATGATGCCAGTGGCCTCGAAACATCTCCTGAGATGGAGTTTGGCAAGCCAGAGCCTGGGGCTCATGCTGAATCCTCCTATAGGAGGTTGATGTCAAGGGTCCCAGAGTACCTGGGGTGGTTCGGCCCTCAAGTTGAATTCTATCAGGATGACCTGACTGACATTTTAGATCCGGGTCCGTCGACTGACCCAGTGTTACCTTTTCACATGGCGTTACAGAAAAGGTTGGCTGTGGCTTGGAACACCCCAGAGTCTCTTCCAGCGGTCAACAAGTCGTTGACTAAGAAATACTTCCCATCCAGTAGCGGCCCCAGCTGCCTATCCACTCACCCCACCCCTGATAGTTTTTTGGTTCAGGTGGCCACAGCCACCTCGAGGCAGGCAGGGTACCCTACCATCCCTTCAGATAGGGACGACAAGCGCTTCGATGAATGGACACTCAGGGATTTTCGGCTGGCAATATGGCCCTTATATCGGCCAACTCCACCTGTGCCTTGGCCACGTTTTCACACACTCATTGGAATTCTCTATGGTGGCTGAGCATATTCCCGAAGGGGAAGAAAGGGAGGGGTTCCTTGCTACTGTGCAGGATGGCAAGGATGCCATGTGTGAATCCCTTCAGTCTGGGTTGCACACAGCAAATAGTGTCAGCCGGTCCATGGCTGCGAGCACCGTGATAGGCAGGTGTGCGTGGTTGCGGAAGTCGAGCTTTGCACCACCTGTGCAGGCCTGCCTTCTCAACATACCCTTTAACGGCTCATTTGTTTGGAGCAAGGCTGACGAGAGCCTTGAGAGGTTTCAGACCTCCAAAGCAGTTGCTAAATCTTTGGGCACAGCTGTGTGTCAACCTGTGCCTTTCCGTCCTAGGGGACAGCAGTGGAGGGGTTCCTTTCGTTACTACACCTCTTTTGGTAGAACAAGACGAACGGCCAGTCAAAGGTGCCACCGTAAGGGTACTCGCGGTAGAGGAGGACTTGGTGACAAAGCCGCTCAGGCAGCTGCCTCTTTGTCTTCAGGCGCTGCCGCAGCTGCTCCGAAACAGCTATGAGGCCAGGTCTCATTGGTCGCCGGTTGGGGGCTGACTGTCTCAGCATCTCGAAGAGTGGCAAGCCATTACTTCAGATGCGTGGGTTCTGGAAACAATAGCCCACGGCTACTGCCTACCCTTCCTAAATCAGCCTCGCGACAATCCAATGGGGAAACTCTCTTTGAAGATTCCAGATCCGCTCCTTGTGCAGGAAATCTTGACCCTGCTGCAGAAAGGCGCTATGGAACTAGTGCCTGTGGCAGAGAGCAACAAGGGCTGGTATTCCCCATATTTTTTGATTCCCAACAAAGACTGAGACCCATTTTGGACTTGCGTCGCTTAAACAAGTTCCTCAGGAAGGACAAGTTGAAGATGGTCACTCTTTCTCAGGTCCTTCAGGCCCTTCGACTTCAGGATTGGTTGGTGTCATTGGACCTACAGAATGCTTATTTTCATGTGCCGATCCATCCAAAGCACAGAAAATACCTGAGGTTCGCCGTTGGCAGCTCGCACTTTCAGTTTCTGGTCCTGAATTCGGGTTGACCTCCGCCCGAGGATCTTCACCAAGCTCATAGTGGTGGTGGCAGCGTATCTCATGAGGAGGGGTTCACGTCTACCCCTACCTGGACGACTGGCTGATCCGAGCGCGTTCTCCCGAACAGGCTTTGGATCATCTCAGCCTCACCTGCCACTCCCTTCACAAGCTGGGCTTCTCCCTCAAACGTCGCACATGACACCTTCCCAACAGCTCCAGTACATCGGGGCTGTGTTGGACACATTCTTGGGGAAGTGCTCGCCACCCAAGATGAGGGCTCATATTGTCCAGATGGTCGACAAATTTCAACATGCCCAGAGTCTTCCGGCTTTCGAATTCTTAAGGTTGCTCTGCCTCATGGCATCCAGCATTTTTCTGGTGCCAGAGGCCAGACTGCGCATGAGGTCCCTTCAATGATCTCTGAGGACGCAGTGTTCCCAATTCTCCGGCAAGATGTCAGATCTCCTTCAGATTCCACTCAAGGTCTCACAGGATCTTCTATGGTGGGCCAGCGAAGGGAATCTGATGAAGGGAGAGCCGTTTTGGCAACACTAGCCAGAGGTGACGGTAGTGACGGATGCTTCCCTCACGGGATGGGGCGCTCACGCCAACGAGCTAACCACCAGCGGTCGTTGGTCTCCGTCGGAGTCCAGACTTCACACAAATCTTTTGGAGCTGAGGGCCATCAAGCTAGCCCTAAAGGCTTTTCTGCCATTTGTGCGCGGGAAGAGTGTTTTGTTCATGACGGACAACAGAGTGGCCATGCATTACCTCAACAAAAAGGGGAGTGTAGGGTCGCTGCCTCTGTGCAAAGAGGCGATGCAACTCTGGATCTGGGCAATACAGCAAGGAATCTCACTCTCTGCAGTTCATCTGGCCGGAGAGAAGAATGCGGTGGCGGATGCTCTGAGCAGGCAGAGCGCGCTCTCCCACGAGTGGGAGTTAGCTCAGGAAGTCCTTCAGGAGATCTTCGCCCTTTGGGAAACCCTGCAAGTGAATCTGTTCGTGACTGGTGCCAACTGGAAGTGCGAGAGATATTGCTCAAGGGAATTTCCTCCGAGAGGAGCTTTAGGGGACGCATTTCCTCCGGTTTCCATCCTTCCTCAAGTTATAACGAGGTTGTGGAGGTTTGGGTCCCACATGATTCTTATTGCTCTGGATTGGGCCTGGAGAGTGTGGTCCCCGGACCTTCTGGAAATGTCCATCTGTCCTCCACGCCGTCTTCCCCACAAGGAGGATCATCTTTCCCGCAAGGGGGGTCGGGCTCTCCATCCAGAGGTCAAGACTCTCAACCTTCACGCTTGGTTTCTGAAAGGTTGAGATATAAGGATTGGAACCTCCCGGATGACATGATGGAGGTGTTGCTTTCGGCTAGGCATCCGGCAACGAAATCCCTGTACCATTGGCGTAGGTTTTGCGACTGGTGCAGAAGACACAATGTCAATCCTTTTCAGTGTTCCATTCTGTTGGTTCTTTCTTTCTTGCTTTTTTTGGCCCACAAGGGTCTTCAAGTGGGTACCATTAAGGGTTACCTGGCAGCGCTGTCTATTTTCAAGCACTCGTCTGAAGAATGTTCTTACTTTAAGATTCCTTTGATTACCCATTTTCTAAAAGGGCTTACGAATGTGTTCCCGCCGTCCCCGTTTCAGGTGCCGGTTTGGGATCCGAATCTAGTCTTGAAATTCTTGATGGGTGCTCCATTTGAACCTTTGCACTCTTGTCCTTTGAGACTGTTGACCTTCAAGACAGTTTTCTTGATTGCAGTTACAGCTGCTCGCAGAGTGAGCGAGTTGCAGGAACTTTAATCTAAGCCACATTTACTGTGTTACACAGGGATAGGGTTGTACTGCGGATACGTCCTTCCTTTCTACCTAAGGTAGTGTCTGAGTTTCATTTGAGCCAGAAGGTGATAGTTCTTGCTTTGTATCCTCCTCCTCATCCTGGTAAGGAAGAGGAGAAGCTCCATAGGTTGGACCCTAAGAGATCTTTGAGCTTTTATATTTCTAGGATGTCCAGGGTCAGAGTGGACGACCAACTTTTTGTGGGATACACTGGACACTGATTGGGCCAGGATGTTACCAAACAGACCTTTTCCTGGTGGATTATCCTCACCATTGCTGAATGTTACAAACTGGCTGGCAAGGACCCTCCTAAGCCATAGCCCTACAACGGGGAGTTCCTGTTAAAAACATTTGTGATGCTGCAACGTAGTCTTCCATCCAAACCTTTGTCAAGCATTACTCCCTGGATACTTTACACGGACAAGATATAGCCTTTGATAAAGCAGTGCTCTATTCTGCCATCTGATTGGGAATATCCAAATACTGCTCCTTCCTCGGTTCACTGATACTGCTTTGGGAGTATGTCAAAGATGTGGAATACATCGGAGGACATAATCCATTCGAAGAACAAAGCCTCCATGACTGCACATAGCCTTGTGGGAACGCAAGCTGCAATAGCATAGGACATTCGTCAGAGGGGTAGGCTGTGAGGGCGATGTGGAATACGTTGGAGGAACATCCAGCGAAAGAACATTACCAGTTAGTAAGAAACTTGTTCATCTCATTAAACCATTGCCCTGGGCGGCCTCTCCTTCTTCAGAATGTTACACTCTTATCTATGGACCAACCAACCCGGAGCGAGGAGGAAGGACAGATTCTTCTGATTGAAATCTTTCACAGCGTAAAGATACTTTCTTTCCTGCTAACATGTTTCATTGCGCAATGATGGGCACTTCATGTAATGTATGATGTGAAGTATTGCTCTTAAGGTATATTCCTATGAGACCAGTTTCATTGCTGAACATTTGAAAAGCAGCCCTGGCAGTTTCTAATGTGTCCTTTTTTTAGGTTTGAACCATATACCGACCTAGTCCTGAAATGAACATTATAGTCTGCTTTTTATTTTCTTGTGATTTATCCTTTGCATACTGAAACAGTTCATATGGTGGGTTACAAGCCTCTAGTGTGACTTTTAAGCAGTAAAGTTGCCAAGTCTTTTCATTTTGGGCACAACATTTTGGAACATGACCAAATCTAAAGAGGAGGTAAAGAATTCGGGGGTTATTTTTGCTAGCTCCCGCACGCTAAAAGGTCAAATCAATGCTGTGACGAAATCCTGTTTCTTCCTGCTTAAGAAAATTAGACCCATACTCTTAATTACTCTCTTTTCCCCAGCAAGTAACTGTTACGAACTCCATGATCCTATCCAGATTGGATTTTAATAACAGCACTTCTTTGGGTATATCAGAGTCCATGCTCGAGCGCCTTCAGAGAGTTCAGAGCGCAACTGCCAGAACACTCGAATTTGAAAAAAATATGATCGCATTACTCCTGCCCTGAGATTTCTACACTGGCTTCCGGTAAGAAAGCGGATTGCGTTAATAAGCATTTGTATTGTATTTAAGAGTTTACTCTGGCCGGATTCCTCTTCTTTCTCAAACCTCAAATTTCATACTGCCCCTCTTGCTCTCAACTACAATAACCCATCCCACTGTACAAGAAGGAAAGGAAAGGGTGGTCCCTCCTTCTCGGTCCAAGCAGCGAGAATGTGGAACTCACTACCTCCAGCGCTTTGCAGTGAAACCAAGCTGCTAAAATTATGGAAACATCTGAAAACCTGCTTTTTTTAATCAGAGCTAAACTTTATGTATAAAATTATGAACGCTTTGCATCTTAGTTAGTGCCAGGGTGACTTTGGGTGAAAGTTGCACTTTAATGTCAGGAACCACATTCGCAAGGTGAGTGAATGTGCATATTGCTTATGCATAAAACATAGCTACCAGTGGGATCTTCGCAGAATAATTAAGCGTATGGTCTAAAACTGCAATTCTGTGTATTTGCAGAATTCAATGCCTGCATTACTTCTGACCTTATAAATCCATTCTTGCATTTTTATTTTCTAAACAAGGATATAGAAATATTGCTTCAAGTAACTGCCATGCCATTTTCTGCATTGTGCAATTTTTTTCAGAATTCTAGTTTCCTCTGAGAATCTCTCCTCAATTTAAGTGTGTTGAAAAATTAAAGCTTCCACTGTTATTTAAATTTGCAACTGTCACCACATAGGCATTGCGATTAACTTGTTTGTGGAACAAGAAAACACAAGTGGAAAATAGCCATATTTTCCATTAGAGAAAAAGCTATCTTGCGTCTATATACAACCTTGAGCTTCATTTTGAAAACCTTCCATGAAAAACACAAACTTCAAAAATAGTTTAAAAGTAAAATAAAGAATGGTATAGTCCACATGTGACAATTTTCCAATTTTCTGGGAAAGCCTCACTTTGAGGAATGGACACATAGCAACTCTGTACCTTCCCAAATAATCCATTTGCCAGAAAGAAATAATCTTATTGAACATCTTGTATTGTTGAACAATTGACTGCCTGGATGTGAATTTTTGAGCTGAATGCGAGCCAGTGTGTTGCATGCTCTGTGATTTAAATGAGAAGTGTGAGACATAGCAATATTACCATTCAAGGTGCATTTCTACAGCCTTGTATATATCGGAATCACAAAATGAAACATGTGTTGTGTATTGGTAACTTGCATAACGTTTAATAACAATGTTCTATTCCAGTCAGAAGTCACAGGTGGATTACTAATTGATTGCACAGGAACTCTTTTAGGAAATGAAGCTGAATTATGTTTCCACAGTTTGTGACCTATTTATGATATTGTAATATGAAAGGTTTAAATAAGCCATCAAACATTTGTTGGGTGAACCGTGAGCATTTTATGGTATAAAATAGCGTTGTATCTTTGCAACAACATATCTGCCCTGTCTGTTGACATGGTTTAGTCGAAGCATGAGCTGGTGAGTGGGGACCTGATGATGTTGGTGATGGCTGGAAGGCTGATTGCTCACCAGTTCTCTTAATTGCATTGAGTCTTGCGTTTCCTTATCCAAGCCTGTATGTTACGAGATAGGTTCATGTTGCTGAAACGGACACCTTTGCTAATGCTTTAAATTGAACTAAAATCTGAGCCCTTCTCTATCTATTGGATATCAGGTAGATGATATGGCCAGTCACGTTAGTAATATCCAAGCAATGCCAAAAATGTCAAATAGGCATGTCGCACAGAAGGGTAGGAGGGAGTGGGTGACAAGGAAGGACACCATGTTTATTTAAGGCTACCAGAAAGTAATCGGAGCATTATCAATGTATTCATCTTCCTCGTCACAGCTCTTATTCTAGAACGATGTGCCCAGTCTTCTGAGTTTCAAATATATCGTACCGTCCTAACCTTTATCAGAATGAAGATTAATTAGTTGTGCATGTCTAGTATCCCTATTGCAAGTTATTTCACATACATATAGCTTTCTTCAAAGAACATTTAGCAATTTAGGCATTGAAGCCTATAGCTCCAGACGGCAAACCAAATTTAACCAATAACCTCACTGACATGTATTAACAAAATGTTTTACTCAACAATAATCTATTCAGTCTTTACAGTTTACCAAACAATTGAGAGAAATCAAAGTAATGCAGGAAAAAAGCTGAATCTGTTATGTGCAAAAGCACCCACATCTTAGATTTATTCACAGTGCATCATCCTCACACTGAATTGTCATATGTACATTAACCATTTTCTTGAACTCTTTCATACAGCCTACCATGACCGGGACCCCCTCCTTTGGATAATTCCTGTCAGATATACTCCTAGGGCATACTTTTGATACGTTTTCTGATTAGTTGCTTTAACAGTTAAACTGTTGACATGCACGTTTGTCATCATGTAGCCATAAGGTACTGTCTTCATCGAGACCAGAGCTCAGTTGAGTGTGTCTAACATGTTACAGTTGAAAGACTCTCAAAAATATACTTGCATTTAAAGGACAATCAATCAGTGTACATTTGTCAATTTGTCTACTCTATTCACTGAGCTATATTGCCCATGGCTCAATATATGTCAGCAAAGCAAGTGGAGCAAAAAAAGTGTATACCTTTATAACATTTTCGAAGTGAAAAATTAGGTGAGGGTTAGATATTATTCTTTTTTGGAAGCGAGAGTCATTTCCCAATAAAGTTGATTAATTTATGAACACGATCTCGCATTAAAGATAAAAACCAGTAAATTGTGGAAGGCACATAACTGTAAACACTATAGGTGGCCAAATTTTAGGGGAGGGTAGACAACTAGAATTAAACTAATAATCTCAAGATGGCAAAAACCACTTATGCCATATTACTCCAATGAGTATGAACTGAAAAAGCATGCTATACCAAACAGAAATGACCTACACCCTAATGTAGACCCAAGAACCACAGCAGAGTATGGAAACTTCTGGTGTCACATTACCATGGTGATAGAGACCCACACTGCCAAGACAAGCACATGCAGCTGTAGGAAGGGTTACCGGCAAAACTCTAACGAGGTATTCAAGACGGAGCAACTATACCACTAAAAGGTCACTGGCAATATTGGTGTACTCGTGCAACATGCCGGTACCAAACCGAGGGAGCATGTTACTACTTGAACGCAGTATCGGCCAGATAACCCACCAAAAAAGCCTGTACGAGTTCTTGGCCCTCTCCAATGCTACAGAGACACAAGCAGAGAATAAGTATATAGCATGTCGGAAGTCTGATTTAAAACCACTACCTTTAAGGGATACTAATTTGCATTCAGTTTTTGTTAACCATGTTTTAATCTGGCCCATTCCTCTGTAGCACTATTGAAAGCTATGACTAGTTGGCTGTTTACTGCCATTGAATTTGTGCCCAAATCGCAAAAAAAGGAAGATTTCTTACACTTAACAAAGGCACATTTTAATAAGAGTTCATCACTTATCCTGCTAAACCAGGTATATCAACCTGTATGTGACAGCCATTACTAGACCTCTTACAAAGAAGGCACGATCTGTCAAACAGATAAACCTGATACCTGCAAAGTAAAGCTGTCAAAAGCTAAGCTTTTGAAGGCAAATGTCTCATCAAAAACATCCTGAAAACAAACCAACCACACCCAGGCAGTTTCATATGCGAGGTATCGGTGCTATGTTACAAAATATCCACTTGAGACCCGTAGTGTCTCTGTGACTTACTAGAGCATAGCATGGTATACTAGAGAAGCATGTAAATTTGCATTTTGACAAGACTGATGTTTGCACATCCAGTCGAACCTTTATGGGGCAGTATGTTGAAAATGCCACTTATTTGCCTTTGTGGTCTATTTCATCCCTTGAAAATTGAATAATTCAGACAACTGAGTTGTTCGCACATTGGACCCTTACTTTGGTTAGTAAAGTAGAAGTCGGATTACTGTGCTTCAAATGGAGATAAGTAGTAGTTGGCTAGATTCATCATACTACCTTGTCAACGAAGCCACCAATAAGTTATCTCCGCAAACTCTGCTGTATCCATGCTGGGAATTTCCAATCAGATTGCTCATTCAGTGTGTCTATGCTACACCAATACCCGAATGACTGTCGCACCATTTTAACCAAGGTAGGGGCATTTGAACCAGTACAGAAATAAATCTGCTCCTTGCATATGCAGAAGTCAAATGGTCTGGAGAGGCGTAGGTTCCACGCAAACAAAAGAAAATCGGCACACTTAGGAGGTGAAGGATAAGGAACCTGATGAGCAAGGTCACAGTGCCCAACAAATGCACATCCAAAGGTACCAACATTCAGGAGGAGCCTGCTCCATAGTACCCTATGAACTCTGCCTTTCTCCCCATGCAAAGCCACGGGTCTCGATACAGTAAAAGGACAGGGATATGAACCTGCATTGCAGAGATACATCCACCATATTACCTGGAAGCATTGAAATGAATCTGTCCCTTTAGACACCTCCTTTTGGCCACAAACCTGACAATGTATACTTTGATGCATGTTTTTGGGTTCTTTTTTGGAGCATGTATCCTGCATGATTAGGAAGATTACATTTCCTAACAAACATAGCCAGGAAGGACTTTTTTGTATTATTTTTTTTGTTGGTTGTTTAATCCTATTTCGCTTACTTTGTTCCTTGTTCTTCCCCGTGTGACTAGCTCCCCACACTCAGCCGCCTCCCATGCCACTCTTCTTTCCAGTTAGTGGCAACATCTCAATGCAAGGATATAGGACAAGGGCACTGTACATTGCAGACTTTGCCACCCCAGACCCAGGTGGTAAAAGCCAAGGCTGGAAGAGAAATGTATGCCTGTTTTGGAAACACCTCAGACTGTCCCTCTAGGATGCCAGGCTGCACAGCAAGAAAATGGTGAAAAATACAGCATCCAAAATGGCTCATGGGTGTTCCATTAATAAGCATGACAAGGCAGACCTTTCCATCACACACCAGCAATGAAGGGAGAGCAACAAAAGAAAGAAATGCAACTCCACTAGATGAACAGTATCGTCCAGCCTCCACTTTCTCTGATTCCGGATGGGCTTTTGCTTTGTAACCATGGTCTTTGGGGCAGCTGCGGTTTTGTTTTAATGCAAAGTTAATGTGGTTGCTTTTTTCTCAGACTGGACTACTTTGTACGATAAGGACCACAATGTGAATGAGGGGATTAAGCGGCAATGGTTGCTACTGTTTTCGTCTAATGGTTGGGATTCTAATACCTGGCTACATTATTGCGAGCTGTGAAATCTCGGTTATCTCTATCCTGGATTGCACCTCTAGACTGAAACCCAATTCTGGACGTATGGATTTCATGAACATGGTGCCATGCTGATTGAATGACTGCCCTTTGAAATAAATTGCTTTTATTCTGTGATTAAGCGAAACATGCGTATTGGAATAAATGTAGTGATTGCAATAAGCCATGCAAATTCCTTGAATAAGATACTTGCTTCATAGGGGGTTTGGCGTCTCCATGTAATGAGGACGGGATGTTTCTTTTGATTGTTGTATTGCTGAACTGCGTTTCTTGGTTCCCTTGGAGATAGATTGGTTTAGAAGAAACTTGCGCTGCATCTTATCCTTGAAGTCAATGTGCACGTTTCTCGTGGAAGGTGTATCCCTATGTGACATTAATGTAGCTTCACTTCATCAACTCCACTATTTCTTTTTGTTTCTAGCTGAATCCATTTCCACTTTGCCTTCCGAGCAAAGTGGTACAGCAAGCCCTGATCTGTTTGAGTCTCAGCCTTTGAATATGTCCACGAGCAAACAGTCTTCGTCTCGGAAAACCCCCGAGTCCTTCCTGGGCCCCAATGCAGCATTAGTTAACCTGGACTCCCTGGTAACGAAGCCGCCTCAGCCTGCCCCTTCATTGAATCCGTTCTTGGCGTCAGGTATGCGTCCTCGACCTACTGTTTCATTCTTCACAATATCCGTGCTTTTAAAAACATTCTCCTGTATCTGCATTGTGAAACAGATCTTTATATCCACCTCTCTTCACTTGATTGTCCTCTAGGTCACTAAAAGGTTATTTTCAGAATTACTTTCTCTTTTTTTGTCTAAGTTTATAGTCAAAAGAAGTACTGTGACAAAAACGTTCTTGTTGAGTTCAGGCACTTAACATTTTGTTAATCATTCGGTTTGCTGTTGCCATAATAGACCTGTAGAATGCTTTTTTTGAAGAGATACATGTTTACACTTTTAACTACGCAATACGCAGAACACTTTAAACCAAGCTTTGGCAAGGCCAGTTAGTCTAGCTTGTCTATAGGGTTTGCCACCGTAGGCCCTAGTCCATCAATCATTTGTCATATATTTCCCTGGTAATCACTGGGCACATATTTTATGGCCGCTATTGCCCTCATATAAATGTCGTTTTCCATCAAAATCCCAAATACTTATTCTTTTGCCACAATAAGCCTAGGTACTGAAGGCATTGCTATAAGGCAGAAGTCTGCAATCTGCAATTTGCCTGGTATTTTGGGCTAATGCTCCAATGATCCCTCATTTTTTACTATTGCAGCTACAGCTGATGGGTTTTATAGTCCGAAATATCTGCAGAGGCAAATGTTAGACTCCTGCTATATGCCAACATCTAATCACCCTCGGCATCACTGATCGGGCACTGGACAGGCTGACCTCTTTCCTCACAAACCACCCTTCCCAGCTGCAATTGGGCCCTTTCTCCTGCACCACTCTCTCTAGCTGTGGCGTCTCCCTGTGGCCTTGACTCTATAATATCTATCTTGCCCCGATTGCTCAGCTGGTCTCCTCCTTCTCTCCTCACTTCTAGTGGTATGCTGATGACACACTGCTTTCCTTATAACTTCCCTCTATCTCCGTGTCTTCCTCCTCTCTCAACCCCGACTGTCCGCCATTCAAGCATGGTGTGCAACAAATTATCTCTGTCTCAATGCTATTAAGATCGGGATCCTCGTCATTGAGACACCTGTGCCCTCTTTTCCTCCTACCCTTTGTCCACCCTCTTTGGGCCCTCTAACCCACCATTATGTGAGGCCAAAAACCTCGGGGGGCATCTTCGACTGTGCTCTCTCCTTCAGTCCTCACATCATGGACCTTACCAAAAAGTCCCACTTCCATCTCCACCTTCTCAGAGGCGTTCTTCCTTTTCTCACCTTCCCCCAGAAGCTCAATGTCTCCAGAGCTCAGGTCCTTTCCGTGCTGGCCCCTTTCTCAGACCCCTCTCTTCGCCCCCTACAGCTAATCCAGAAGAAGGCTGCAAGATTTATACTTGGCCTCAAGCCTAGATACCGTATCTCTCCAGCCCTAAAATCTCTCCGCTGACTCCCAGTGGAAGGATCAGATTGAAGACTCTCTGCGTCATCCACAAGACCTTATGTGGTCTGGGACCACACTATCTCCAACCTTCCTTCCTTAAATACTCCCCTGCTAGAGCCCTATGCTCCTCTAATTCCAACTCTGACTGTCAAATGCTTCTCTAAGCAGAGAGTGGGGGGTGTATCTATCTCTGTGCCCGGTACCTACCTTTGGAAACAGCCTCCCAGCTCCTCTCAGAGTTGAGCCGGAAATTGCTCAAAACTCTGCTGTTTCTCTCTTTCCCTTCCTTGCTTAGTCACCTTACTGCTGCTGTGACCGGTGGCCTGATCCTCATGAACCTCACAGGATGTCGGGCCCTTCCTCCCAGTCATTACAAGCAGCCCCCGAACGCCCACTGCATTGCCCTGCGTGCCCCTGCCTGGTGGCTCCACATAACGCGCTTGAGAGCTGCGTATACCAGCACTTAGCCTGAGGTGCTTCACCTGGCTCCCCTTAGCACTTCACTCTTGGGCACTCCTCCAGAACTTATCCACTCCTCTGCTCCCCCTTTCCATCTCCCTCTCCTGCACATCTCCTCAATGCACTTGCACGGCCGAATGCCACAAGGTCTAGTAGGACCACGACTGTATATATATATATATATTGTTTTTTTTTTTTTTCTTGCCACGGTTATCATTTCACCTGTTCCCTTCCCATTTAGCCTTGTGGCACTTTGAAAAACAATTATGTAGCATAAAGCGCCTTACAAATTATTTAAAAAAATAATCTCAAATGCCTGGGAATCTCGTGGTATGCCGTGATTTGCCTTAATCTGCCTAGCTAGTCACACCTAGTTTTAACAAAATGGCATATGACCATTGTACCCTGCTAATACATTCAAGCCATATTCTGGAAATGCTCACTACCACGTTTTCATGTTCCATTCTTCCAAATTAGCACATGTCCATGTTTCCATTATGCCTAGTTAGCGCATCATTGCGTGCCCATTTTGAACAGGGACAATTAGGACTTGTAGGGTGAGCATGCCCTTCCCCTGCCATGGTGCATGTGGGCTCCGCTCCCCTGAAAGGGGGGGGGGGTGGGGGTGTGTGTGTGTGTGTGTGTGTGTGTGTGTGTGTGTGTGTGTGTGTGTGTGTGTGTGTGTGTGCTCTGCCCTACCCTCTGGGTGGGGGGGTGTGTGAGAGAGCTCCCCCCTTGGGGTGTATGGTGTCCACCACCCCTCACTCCCGTCAGTGTTCTCTTCCCTGTCCATGATGTTGGCGTGTGCTAGCCCCCTCCTTCATAGTTTGTGCACAAACTTCCCCCCTCCATGGTGTCTATGCTCCTTAAGCTCTCCTCCCCACCCTGTGGTGTGCACTAAAATGACCACCTCCTCTCTTAATGTGGGCGCACTCAATCCCTCCTCTCTTAATGTGGGCGCACTCAATCCCTCCCCCTCAACCCCAAGGTGGGGCCATGTAAGAGTTCAAGTTCCCATTCCCCAAAAAACAAGCTTTCCCCGACCTCATGGTATGCATAAGCTCCCCACTCTCATTGTGTGCCTTTCCTCCATGATGTGCACAAGCTCTTACTCAAACATTAAGTGTGAGCTCTCCCCCTTTGGTTTGTGCAATTGTCCCTCCCCAGTGAGCTATTTGCTCCCACCCCCTCAGTATGCATAGGCCACCCACATGGTGTGCACAAGCTCTCTGCCCCCCCACCCAGTGGTGTGCATGAGCTCTCCACCCCCCCATGGTGTGAGTGAGCTGTCCACCCCCTGCCTCCACTGAATGTGCAAGGTCTGCCCCCCACTTTCTCCACCCCCATGGGGCGGGCAAGCCCTTCTCCCCACGTCTATGGTGTGCACAAGCTCTCCCCTTTGCCCCATGCCGTGCGTGAGCTTTCCCCCCACCACATGGTGAGCGCAATATCTCCCCCTTCCACCTGCCTGCATCCCCCATGGTCTGCTTGAGCTCTGCTAATTCTTCCCCCATGGTGCATGTGAGCTCTGTTCCCACCTACTCCATGGTGTGTGAGCTCTACCCCTCCTTGCTGTGGGCAAGGTCTTCCCACTCCATCCCCATGGTGTGTGCACAACCTCAATTCTTTGTGAAAATGTGGCTCAAAAGCCATACAGTTTCAAAATACGTTTTGCTTGGTAGTCTTGGTGTAAGGCGCTCTATAAATAAATAAATCAATCCAGAAAACGCAATTAGAAGCAAATCATCAACAGTGCACAGGAGCATTTTCCAATGCATTTCCATGACACCTTTTCCCACAACATATGCTAGTATAAAAACATTGTCATGCTTGATGTGCCCATACATGTCAGTGGAGGCTGCATGCACCTGTGCATCGAGGGAAAAGAAAACTTGACAAGTGTTATTACGTGGCTAGACAGCCTTGCAACGCAATAGCACTTGTCATGCTTGCTTTACCCTAAAAAAAGAATGCGGATGAAGAGTTGAGATGATTATCACTTCCCACATCTGCTAAGTTTAAAGGGTTTTGTTACATCAAATCATATTAACTGTCCCTTAACGAAGGTTTTGTCACATGTAGTTCCTGGGGAATCCTTTATTCAGGTGACTAGGTGAGGGCTGTATCCTTTGGATCCAGACCCTGGTGATGGGCAAGCGAGGCATGATCACCTAAGTAGAGGGTCCTTGAGGACTGAGGAGGGAAATGCCCAAGGGCGAGACATAATATACCCCCTTCCATGACACGTATTTACCCAAGCCTTCATAGGATGTATTCAAGCACACTCTCCTCTTTCCCACAAGCATCACTTAAGTACTGTGAGGAAGAAGATCTAGTCAAGAGGAGTACGGAGTTCCTATGTGAAACACCAGTACTGAGAAGATGATGATGATGATGATGATCAAGGCACACAAACCACTTCATTTTCTATGTCCCACTAACAAAGCCACGCAGGGTCAGGAAGTCTACCTTAACCATGCACACCTGCAGCTTGGTCACGTACTCCGGAAAGTATAAAAAAAAAAATCACCCAAGAACTCAGTGGGTTGAACAAGTTGGCAGGAGAGCTGTGGAGCCATTGCTGCCTGGGACCAGCTGGGGGAAATCCAGGATGCTGAGATGCCGAGGGCTTGCATGAAGGAAGCGCCCTATAACCATGTGGCCAGAAGCCTGCCACTCCAGTTTCAAGAAAAGGTAACCAGGAGGCTTGCTAATCCCTTTTTATGTGAATACCAAGTGCTTGTTCCCATGGGCCATGTTGGAGACCCAGGAGTGTCTGAGGGGCAGGTGGGAAGACACTGACCTCAGCCTACAAGGACGCAGTCCGTACAAGGAAGGAAACCCCAATAGAAGAGCTAAGCGATGGAAAGCCTGGTATTTCTAAGCAATCGCTCGACCCCAGTGAAAGACTAGGTGAAATTGAAAGAGGAGTCTGTTGTTACAAAGTAACAGAGTGATTGTGGTTTTGACACACACACACACACACACACACCCACACCCACACCCACCCACACACACACACACACACACACACCACCACACACACACACACACACACACACACACACACACCACCACCACACACACACACACACCACCACACACACACCACACACACACCACACACACACCACACACACACCACACACACCACACACACACATGAATGAATAAAAGATATCGAACTAAAATACATCACTGTTAACACAGCTGCAAAGCACACCCTCCTCTCTCCAGCAGTCCCTGAAAAGCTCCCAGGCATGCAGAGAGATTGTGGCATCAACGGGCCTGGAGCGATGTGTCCATCCTCCAGTGAAGCTTTCTGTCTGACTGCTCTGGCACCCCTCATTTTAAGCCATCTGCAAATGCGTGATGGAACTTTCTGACTTTCCAAGTCTCTACTTGTTGACAGCTCTCACGGGCCCTCGGCCAGAGTTACCCATGGTAACCCCAAGAGGCAAAACACTTCCCTTTCTCAAAAAAGCAGCAAAAATAACTACACAACTTCTCTTCGATTTTAGCAAATTCCATAACAACGTTATCAAGTACCAGCTGGCAACGGCTCATTCTAGCCTATGCGTGCATCTTCTCTCTGTATCCTTGGAGCAATGCAAAATAATGTAAGCAATAGGCAGCGCTGAAAACATGTTTACCAGTGGAATAACATGAGCAATGTTGAAAATCCACTGAATAGTTCACATCAAGTGCAGCTTCCACTGAGGCCTGGAGCAAATGTCCATTATGGCTCCCAGCGCACCCAAAATCCACTGAATACATTATCGAAAGACTCTAACTGAATAGGAAGCTCCTGTGAACAAAGGGGAACTATGCGCAGTGATGAAAGCCGAGGAAAATAGAGATCCAAAAAGGGGAGCTGTGCGAGAACTTAAGTGGGTGAAAAGGTCCCCAAAAGTAAAGGAAAAGACTTTCCACTAAAGCAAGAGCATTGAGAAGCATTAGGGTGGCCAGCAGGCATGAGACTGATCCAGGAGAGCCACAGAGTCCCCATTACACTGAACAGAAGATACAAGTAAAATGTAATCCGTAAAGCTCATGAAAAAGGGTTGAAACGAAAAAGTGTATTAGCAAAGCATTGGGGTGGCCCCCAAGCAGGAGAAGGATCTAGGAGGGCCACAGAGACCCCACCACAAGGAAAAGAGGACACAAGTAAAATGTAAAGCGCCTGGTTGCGCGACCTGTAATGGGTGGACCATGCGGTCTGACAACTGCGCCATGACCGGGGAGCCCCAACTAAAAGGAAGGAGCTAAATAAACGATTTAAGTTACAAACTACAATGAAGAATCAAAGACACGTCCCATGATTGGTGACCATTTACCAAGGTGTGGACCCGTACCATTGGTACCGGTCTCAATCCCTAGTGGCTCTGAGAGAATTGGAAATCTTCCTATTGGGAAAATGTATTTGGGAGAACCTTGCAACACAGCTCCTAAATAGTTTCCGTCAGACTTAAACTAAAAATGACTCTAATCAACACTCGTTCACTGGGTAACTCCGCCATTAAATCCATATAGTTGATGGTAAAATCGACGTACTGGCAATTACTGAAACATGGCTTAAAGATTCAAGTGGCCCGGTTATTAACCTAGCCACTCTGATAGGCTTCACATTTTTTGGCGAGAACAGTGGCTCGGGGTGGTTAGGGGGGGTTGCATTTATAGTTGGAGAGGATTTAGGCATCTCTAGGTCTGATAGCACAGCAAGTAGAGTGCTCGCTTTGACATTTGGCAGAGCCTGCTGACGCAGGTTCAAATCCCAGCAGGGCTAAACTCAGCCTTTCATCCTTCCGAGGTCGATAAATGAGCACCACACCGTGGGTAATACTAAGCAGCGCTCAGATACCTGAGGGTTCGTAGCGCTATATAATTGCTAAATTAATTCAGTAAATTGCGAGGACTGTGAGGTATTGCTTTTAAAAATCACTGCCTTTATACACTGTACTAATTTGCTATTGGTGTATCGACATAACGAGACTCCACATTTTCTCAATGACCCTACTAACATTTCAGTTGAGTTCAGTAAACCTAATTGATCAACTCTCCAGATTCCACAAGCCTCAGAAGGGATACATTACTCACCATAATAGTATTTCTGATGCTTGTATCTGCTTCGGTTCACATTTGAACCACCCTTCCTCCCCTCGGAGAGAAGGTGCATGGATGCTTATGACCTTGTCTGATACGTCTGATACGTATCTGCTTGGCTACAACTGTACTCATGCTACACCTCATGCTACCTCATGTCAGAAAAATAACAATCTGAGGGACTTTGATACGTGAGGGATCATGGGTACAGTGGACGTCACACTAGGGATGGTATTACTGGCCTGCCCTGTCGACGCCCCTTTTCAACTGTAATACTCTGCAGATGCCACTAGATGTCGGCCTATGCACACCATGTAAATCTAAGCAGATACAAGCATCAGAAATACGATTGTGGTGAGTAATGTATTATACATATATATATATATATATATATGTGAGAACACAACAAAACCCCTGAAATTAAGCAAAAGCCACCTTAACTTTGCACCCCCTTTTGTGCAGCCTTCCACCACTGTGATGACATCATGGATGACCTCACTGATGGAATCTGATTAGATTACAATGTTAACTGGCTTTGGCCAGTACCCACTGTATATATAATTTAAAACATTAATGGGCCTCTTGTCATGGCATTCGGCCATGGGCAGTGGCCACAGCCTTCAGCCGTGCCCATTGTATATTTTAACACATTAAGGGGCTACTAGCCATGGCCTTCATCCATGGCCAGTGGCCACAGCCTTTGGCCATGCCCACTGTATAATTCACAAATACTAGCCACTAGCCATGGCATTTGACCATGCCCTTTGGTCATGCCCCTGTATATAAAACACATTAAGGGGCAGTAGCCATGGCTTTCAGCCATGGCTAGTGTTCGCAGCCTTCAGCTGTGCTCACTGTATATTTTCAAAAACTAACAGACCGATAGTATATTTTAGAAGAAAGTGTGCAAGACAAATTAGCATTGGACCTTTAAAAAAGTAATGAACACAAAAAAAAATTACCTGAGAGGAAATGTTCCAATAAATATGCTGGTATAGTACAAAAGATGTTCAACTTTTTAACCCAGCAATCTGTAGTGAAATATTCCCTGGACAGCTACAGTGACGTTGGGGGTGAAAAATCACTGGCCATGTCAAATGACCCGATAGGCATTCGCGACTACCATCCAAGCAGTAACCAGGACCGACCCGGCTTAGCTTCAAAGCGAGGAAGGGGAAAACCCCTTCCGGCCATGTTGCTCTAAGTAGTCTTGTAACTTGTGCTAATTTATTAGACAACATGGCCTGAGGGGGCCAGCCCCTTCCTCGCTTTGACGCCAAACAGGGTTGGTCCCGGTTACTGCATGGTTGGGAGTCCCAGAGGCCATGGCCAGTGATTTCTCACCCCTCGACGACGCTATAGCTGTAAAAATGTTCTTTCTATGGCCACGGGTACAGAACTAAAGATATCCTCAGTAATCTGTAGTCATACCTGCGGTTATGGGGGAGTGGGGGGTAGGGGGGGCGGCTAAACAGAAAAAAAAAAATTCCCTGGCCCTCCTCCCCCAGGCCCTCACCAAGGGCCCCATCTGTGCCAGCTCCCCTGGTCCCCCTCAAGGTCTCCTCACCTCCATTCTCCTTTCCCATTCCCCCCCACAACTCTTGCTGCTTCTGTGACGCAGTTTGAAATGAAATGTCAGCTATTTGCGGCAATTCTGTCCGATCGTCAAGGCTACAGAAAAGCTTTGTGTTGCAAACTCAGTCGCTAAATGCCCCCCCCCCCCCCAACTCCCAAATATTTCACTTGGTGTCTTCTTGCCTCCCCACAGTTCGAGCCTGATGGCATTTGCATATTGTTTGACCTGCAAAAGCTTTTTTTCTGCGTTTCATTTTATGATGCCCTTGGCTTTAGCCACGGCCATCTCTTGCATCGAGGGGAAAAAAAGATGGTGGCTGTTTGATTTATAAACACAGTTTCTTGGCAATTTACCCACAATGGCTATTTTGGAGAAGGGGGAACCCGCTTTTCCATAAAATATTATAAAACTACTGGACAGAATACCCCAAACCATAAAAGGGCCTGGAGTCAATGCTTTGTGCCCAGGTTTTTTTGCACCTGGTCCAAATCCGTCCTGTGATTGGGCTCGAGCGGGCTGGCGAAAATTGACCTTTTTTGTCTATGGGAAAATTAATGGGGACTAGGCAACAGCTATATATATATATATATATATATAGCCAGCTGTGCAATTACTGTCTCCCGAGGGATCCCCCCCGAAAAAGTTTGTAAATCCTGTATATTTTTCACCCAAAAACCTAAAGGATTGGTGGACCAAACACTCGCGCCATGCAGGCCGAGGCTTCCATCGACATGATCGAAAACTCCAGCAAGGGCAGTATTGGGGTCATGAGAGATGCAGAAGGTGAGCAGTGTTTGTCTGAACCCCATGTGTGGGCCCCCCACTCCAAGAAGCAGGCTGGCGGCTCTATGATGGAGAGGACACCTGGTGGCCAGGGCACACACAAGCACAAAGACACTTATAACATACCCCACAGCCGACTGTCAGCGGTACCGTCGAGTGTCGAAGCCCATTCAGTGTCCAAAGAGAGAGCCTCAGGTACTTCACTGTCCTCTGAGCCATTGCATAGGCGTTGCCTCGCGACAGGCCTCTGAAACCAAAAGTCGGTGCAGACACCACACATGAGAAGGCCCTCCTTTCGTGTGCAGAAGAACAGGTGGTGAAAGGAGATTCAGCGTCCCCCAAGAAAACTCCGAAAATGCAGGAGCTAATTAAGAAACATGTCAGTGCTTCCCTCTTAAATGCAAGGTAGCCGAAAAAATCCCAAATTTAGCCTTGAAAACCACACAGGCTGCATTTCCCCCCCCCCCTTAAGACTCTCTCAGGGGCCATGCTCCAAAAAGAACAAGCTGCCTCCCAGGCCACCCCTATCATGTCGGGCTTCCCACCTTCATGTGAGTACACACCTGAACAGTTAAATAAAATCTTGAGGATGTCAAGTTTCGTAGATTTTATGGACAGACAGCTAGACCAACTGTCAACCCTCAAAGATGCCTCACAGCCAGTGGCCACAGCACAGCAGCCCCCTGCCAGAAGGTTTTGTCTTGAGCCACAGCCTAGCACCTCTGCTCCAGGCACCCCAGCCTCGACCTACCAAGACCCCTCTCAGGTACCCCTCTCAGGTATTATGACAACCCTGGGTCTTAAGGGGACCTTTTATAGTCGAGACCAATTTCATGGCGACGATGACCACAACATTTACATGATCCAGTCGCCAGGACCAGCCTGATGACACCCAACTACAGTACAACTAACTGCTACTTAAGGCGGCACAACGCTTTAATAGCGACACTGAGGAGGCACAGGTTGACAAGGACTTTGTGAAAGACAAGACATTCTGGGGGACAAAAGGTCTGCCACCCAGTTTATTCCGCTCCTGCAGTCTGTCCAAAGATGCATCCAGCCATCCCTACTGGTGCCTATTCTCATAAGGGCGTTCAACCCCAGAATAGAGAAATTGAGACCAGCGCCCACTGACCCCCTGTATATTAGGGGTCAGCTTAAACCAGATTCCTTAGTAGTCACCACCACCAGAAAGTGGGCAGGCACTACCCTGGCGTCGGCAGAGGCCCCGCCAGACAAGGTAAGCAAAAAAATATATGCTTTCGGGAGAAAGGTCACTTTGTTTGCAGCATACCTAACCAGAATCGCCAACAACACTGCGCTTTTAGGTAGTTATGGCTGCCACAAATGGGATGACCTGGAACGCCAAAATCGAAGGCGTCCCAGAACCACTAAAAGGCTCAATTGTTAAAGACTATCTCGGAAGGCAAGCAGATATCAAACTGCATACTGAAAAACAACCTTGTTGCGGCATATAATGCAGGACTCCTCATAGCAGATGGTTCACTCATCAAGCGCCATGCCTGGCTCAGACAATCGGGGTTTAAGTTGGAGACTCAGACGACCCTCTTAAGCATGCCAGTGGAGCCAAATGTGTTATTCAGGAAGGCATTCGAAGATACCCTTAAGAGTGCTAAGGAGGAATACGACTTTCTCATATCCCTTGGACAGTTGACAAGCAAGCCCTATGTTCAATGGGGCTCCTCAAACTCTAGGTGATTTTGGGTCAGGGTGCTCAACGTTCCTTAGGCTACACTCGGGGCGGACAGCCCTCATCTTGGGAACCAATTGCAAGGTCAAGGTTCCCCTTCTAATTTTCAAAGAGTAAATGGGAAGGTGCAGAGGAAGGGACAGAACCTCACCTGGGAGAGGCTCCACCCCTCCCAAAAGAATTACTCACTGTTTCAGGCACCCATCATCCCCACCCCCCACCCCTGTCACTCCAGTATGAGGCTGAATTTCACACTTCACCGGCTCATGGGAGGGGATAATGTCGGACAAGTGGGTGTTGCCCACTGTGGCAGGTGGGTATTGTTTTGAGTTGGTACAAAAACCACCCTACCGCCCGCCAAGAAACAGGAAAATGTCAACAGAAGAAAGGCGCATTATGTTAGAAGAAGTGAAGGCACTGCTGGAGAAGGACGCCATGGAGATCGTCCGAGCAAACCAGGTAAACAAGGGTATTTATTCAACATACTCCCTTGTGCCAAAGAAAGACCTTTCCATGCGCCCAGTATTAGATGAGCACCCTGCGAAAAAATGTCAAACCCCAAAGGTTTCACATGACCACGCTCCAAGAGGTAATCCCACGCCTAAAACAGGGAGACTACATGGCAACATTGGCTATGAAAGATGCATACTTTGATATTTCAATGCTCTCTGCACACAGAAAATATCTGCGTTTCAAGATAGCGGGAGTGCACTACCAGTTCAAAGTACTCCCCTTTGGCGAAAATATCTGCGTTTCAAGATAGCGGGAGTGCACTACCAGTTCAAAGCACTCCGCTTTGGCATCACCTCCGCACCAAGAGTATTCACAAAGGTGCTCGAAGTAGTGGCAGCACATCTGTGCAGAAGGTTCATCCCAGTATACCCTTATCTGGACAACTGGTTAATCGCCGGGAAATCTCCTCAAAAGTGCAAACAAAATACACAAAAGACAAACCTTCTTTTCAATACGGGCTTCTCCATCGACAAAAAGAAATAAACTCTAGTCCCCAGCCAAGCAAAACAATTTCTAGGGGCTATCCTAAAACAAAGGAGGAACTGGCTTTCCCCTCAACCGAGAGAGTACAAAACATGCTGTTGCAAGTAACTCACTACAAGCTTGGTCGCTAGATAACGGTACGCAAAGCAATGCGCTTGCTCGGGATGATGGCCCCATGCATTCACTTGGTTCCACATGCGTTCTGCGTCCAGTGCAGGAATGGTTGGCAAAACAATGGTCTCGGGCAAGCGGTCAGTGAAACAATCTAGTGGTTGTTTCGCTGCTGGTGGTCCAGGGACAGCCTACTTAAAGGGAATCCCTTTTTCATGGTCCACGAGCACAAGCAATACTGACTACAGACGCCTCGCTTGCCGGTTGGGGGGCTCACTTCCTCCACCCCACAGCCCACTGCCAGTGGACATGCGCCACGACACAAAAACATATCCACTTCCTGGAACAATTGGCAGTCCTCAAGGCCCTTCAAGCCTCTCATCATCTCACAGGTCAAACAGTGCAAGTCCTCACAGACAGCACCACTCCAATGTTCTACCTTAACAAGCAACGGGTGATGCACTTTGTTCAAGCTATCCCAAAATATATGGAAGTGGGCACTCGGGCGGAACATGTTCCTAACATCGCAACATGTTCCCGGGGAACTTAATTCTCTGACACACACTAAACAGACACCCTGTACCAGAAGAACACGAGTGGCAACTCGACAGATTTCCTAGACAGAATATTCTCACAATGGGGTCACCCCCCATTAGACTTGTTCACCACTAACACTAGCGCACAATGCCCAGACTTTGCGTTCAGGTTTCCCCAACCACAGTCCAAGGGGAATGCCCTGTGGATGAACTGGTCAGGGAGATTTGCTTGCGCATTTCCCCCCCGACACCACTCCTGAGCAAAATGGTGCACAAGAAGCACCAGGAACAAGTAATTCTAATCCTGGTTGCACCTATGTGGGCGGAGAGACCTTTGGTTTCCGCACCTGCTCAAACTAGCGATGTGCCCCCCGATGAAGCGCCTGTGCCCGTACAACATGCTTACACAACACAAGGGAGCATCCCTTCATCAGCGCCCCCAGTCTATGAACTTGGCAGCTTGGCTCCTGAAGTCCTAGTTTGGCTACTTAAATGTTCCACAAAGGTGTATGGATATCCTAATAAAGGCATGAAAACCCAACACCAGATACACTACTTGAATAAGTGGAAGAGATTTGTGATATGGTGCATGTCACAAATGCTGAACCCAACAGAATGTTCTCCAGGTAACATTCTACACTACATGTTTTACCTACTAGACTCCATCCTAGTATTTAATTCCATCAAAGTGCATCTGGCGGCTTTGTCAGCTTACACCACTTCACAGAACAAGGTGTCCTGGTGGAAAGTTCCTGTCATTAAGGCCTTCATGAAAGGATTAAACCCCCCAATTTCCAACCCTCCCCCGGATTGGGATCTCAATGTTGTGCTCTCCAAGCACATGGGTCCACCCTTTGAGCCTATGCACAAGGCTAGCCTAAAACAGCTGACTTAAAAAACTGCATTCCTAGTAGCTATCACCTCCATAAAACGAGTCAGTGAGCTACAGGCTTTGCCCGTACAAGACCCTTTTTTCATTATACACAAGGACAATGTTGTCCTCCAGAATGCCTCCACGTTCTCACTTAAGTTCATTTAAAATTTCCATGTAAATTAAACTTCTTACCTTCTTACAAAATCCATCTAATTCAACAGAAAGAAGCCTCCATACACTTGATGTACGGAGGGCGGTCTTGTACAATGTAAACAAAACTAAACCTCTAAGGAAAACAGACCAACTCTTTGTTTCCATAGTATCTGGAAGACAAGGCGATCACATATCAAAAAACACCATCTCCAGATTGATAGTCTTACCTTCAACTCCCAGGGCCCACTCTACTAGAGGTGCAGGAGCTACCTTAGCTTTAATTGCAAACATCCCTCTAGACGCCATTTGCAAAGCTGCTACATGGAGTTCCATCCATACATTCACACATGATTGCATTGACACGCATTCTAAAGCAGATTCACAGGTGGAGCAAGCGGTCCTAAAACATCTTTTTGCTGCTGTACCTTCTCACTTCCCACCTTCTTCTCCAGACTCTGCTCGCTAATCTATGCAGAGCATGTGTTCTAAGCAGATCCACAAGCTCCAGAAGGGGATACATTACCATAATCTGATTTCTGGTGCTTGCATCTGCTTGGATTCACATGCGCCCACCCTTCCTTCCCTACTGGAGTAGAAGGTCCAAAAATGTTTTCTGGGTCATCACTGTTTCTCCTTTAGCATAGCTGTATTCCCGCTAGACTTCATGCAACCTCATGTCCGAAACAAACAGTCTGAGGGAACTCTGTGTGAAGGACCATGCGTACAGTACATGTCACACTAGGGATAGTATTACTAAACACGCCCTGTCGATGTCTGTTTTCAAGTTTTGAAAACAAATCATGTAATACTCTGCGACTACCACTAGATGTCGGAATATGCAGAGTATGTGAATCTAAGCAGATGCAAGCACCAGAAATACGATTACGGTGAGTAATGTGTGTATATGTGTATATATTAACATGTTAAAATAGTAAAGTAATCTTGAAATAGTATCCAATTATTTAATACATTGACTTATGTATGTCCTAGATAATGGGATCATTGTGGTCATAGGCTGCGCAGCAGGGGGCATGACGTTTAGGTGGCTTTAGCTGAATTTCAGGGGTTTTGTTGCATTAAATTCTCACATTAACGTGCCTGCAACTAATGTTTTTCCTTGAAAATATAAATAGATATATATTTCTGATGCTTGTGAATCTGCTTAGAATCACATGCTGTGCATATAGTCCGACATGTAGTGGTAATTGCAGAGTATTGCATCTTGTCTTTCGAGGATCGAAAGGGGATGTCAACATGGGCGTACCTGTAACACTATCCCTAATGTGGCGTGTAGTGTACCCAAAATACCTCACGCGTCGAGGTCCCTCAGATTGTTTTATTCCGTCCAGCTAGCTGGTTGCCTTCTGCAGAGCTCATACAAAATTGCTAATTAATATCTTTGTCCTTGACCTACGGTCCTTTATATATTCGTCCCATTCATCGACGACTCCTTAGCAACCACTGCTGAAGACAACTCCAGACTTCGATGGCAGGTGCTCCGGTCGACATTGTCGGATGCATGGCCTTGGTCCTCCAGCCAGGCCTACACAGTAAGGAGAGTGGGGTCTGGGCTCTTTCTTTTCTAGAATGTAGCTATGGACAGGATACCTTTTTAAATGTTGCCCTTGTAAAGGCAAGTATCCCTGGAAGGGCACGCACCGGAGGTGCAAGAAGTGTCTACCTCGAGATCACCACGAGGAGTCCTGTCGGTCTTGCCAGCTTTTACATCCTAAGACGATTGGCGAGTTAAACGGGGGCGGCCTACGCCACGATGCATGCCGAGGGTAGCTCCCCGCTGCCACAGGTGCCGAGAGTGACGAGTAATTGAGCCACAGCCGTGGCTGGGACAATCTTTGGAGCAGCCATGCTCCGAGTCATCCGTTCCCAGCCCCAGCAGGCAGGCCACCGGTTCTGTTATGGGAAGTGTTCACCCCAGCGACAGGGACCCACACACACGTAAAGCACACAACTCCGCCCCCCCTCCCCCGAACCGCCTCGACGGACTCAGGCCGGTAAAAAGACGCCAACGGGTATGCCGATATCTTCGACTGAACCTGCCGATTCGCAGGGTCGGCAGCCCTCCTTTTAACCGGCTAGGCGGCATGCATCCGGGCACTCCAGTGACAAGGGCGTTGGCACCAAGATTAATAAGAGTGCCGAGACGCCTCTTAAGAGCACGACGACGCAGAAAGTTCCAGCAACGTCAAAAAACTACAGTGAAGCCGCTAGAACAGTTGACATCCCTCCCAGATACGCCGATGATCCGTGAAAGTCTCGCGAACATTGTTTCGGCTGCAAATAGGCCTAGAGACAGGATAAGGGACACGTCCACGTGCCGAGAAAGGCAGGAAGAGTATTCTGAAGGTTCCCAGCTCCTGGCCAAGACTCTTTCAGATAAATCTTGACGGCCTTAGAACACATATCCCCAGGAAGAGCACTCCCCCCAAACACCCCCCCCCCCCTTGCTCCTGACCTCCTGACCTCTCAGGTTCATCTTTATGGACCAGAGACAGATTTGAGGGGTGTATGAATACACTTTAAAAATTTGTGGAATTTTCAGAAAGGTTTACTATGCCTAAAAGGCCTTGTGTGGAAGACCTATACCCTGTGTCTAAATTTCAAAGGACCTCTTGCTCTCTTAAGGAAGGCGGTATTTGACCTGACGGAACCAGAGGAGGTTCCTCAGGACCCTTATGTACAGGAAGATGATCCCTTTGAGCACCCTACTGACCAGGCCCCAGATTGGGGGGGGATGAAAAGCCAGTGGATAATGCACCATGGCTGTCACTTATACCCCTGGTCTAGACATATTGTGCATGGATCCTCCCACATCTCCTCCTATAAGACAGGCATCTCTCATAGATGACCAGATGGCATTCAATTCTATTCTGAAGAAAGCTGCAGAACATTTTCAGATTGCCACGCAAGAAGCAGTGAAAACCACCGGCTTCGTGGAAGATATTTTGAAGGAGAAACCACCCGCAAGCCAGGCAATACCTCTATTGAACTCCATTAAATGGCGTATCGCCCCTTCTTTGGCAACACCATCGCAAACAAGAGCTGTGAACCCACGGGTCAAGAAGCTTTTTCACCCCTCACCTATAGACCCTCTCTACATTTGGGGACATGCCACTCCAGATTCCCTAGTGGTGACAAAAACTAGGAAAAGAGCAGGAGTACTCTTGTCCATGCACGAAGCACCCTCGGACAAAGACTGCAAGAAGTGTTACGCCCTGGGGAAGCGTGTTAGTACTGCAGCAGCCTATTCCACCAGAATAGCCAACAATACTACATTGTTGGCCAGCTACAGCGACGTTCAGTGGATTCTGCTCCAGGAAGGCCTGCAAGAGGTCCCTGAACCAACACGCTCATGCCTGCTGGCTATTGTGCCGGAAGGGAGGCAGGTGAATCATAAGATTCTTAACAGCCTAGATGCTGCAGAGACAGCAGGGAGAACACTAGCCCAAGATGACCTATTGAAGAGGCACGCATGGTTGAACAATTCGGGATTCAAACCAGAAACACAGGCATCTCTCATTAACAAACCGGTAGAGGAGTCTAACCTGTTTGGTAAGGCGGTAGATGAGGCGCTAGAGACTGTGAAGAAGGAACATGAGATTTTGAAATCATTAAATCAAATAACTCAAAGGCCCTTTCAGCAGCAAGATGCAAACTCTCGCTGCTCCTTTCGCGGAACAGTCTTTCCCACGTTCCGTACACTATCAGTATGGAACGGGAAACACATGGTCTTCAGGGCAGGGGTCAGTTGCCTCAGACCAATATCAGTCAAGAAGACAGCATTGTTGTGGCAAATGAAGGGGTAGAAGCACCACACCTAGAGGCTCCCCGGCCTCCAGTCAGAAATGACTTGCTAATCCAGTCCCCTCCCATGCCTCCCTGGTCGAGGGACAGATAACATCATTCTTCCACGCATGGGAGGGAATTATCACAGACCAGTGGGTGCTCAAAACCGTCACCCGTGGTTACTGTATCGAGTTAGCCAACCACCAAAATACCGACCACCAAAGTCCAGGCGTTTGTCACCAGAACATCTGAAGATACTACTGCAAGAGGTCGAGATCCTGCAAGAAAAGGGCACTATCAAAGTCGTCCCCGTTCTACAGGTAAATGAGGGTATTTATTCAGTGTACTTCTTTGTACCCAAAAAGGAACTCACCATGCGTCCTGTGCTAGACTTGTGCCGAGCAAACAAATTTGTCAAACCACAAGTTTTGAATGATAACATTGTAAGAGGTAATCCCTCTACTGACAGAGGGATTACATGGCAACATGGACGTGAAAAATGCATACATTCGTATTTCAATGTTGCCAGTGCACAGAAAATACCTAAGGTTCATGATGGAGGACAAGCACCATCAGTTCCACGTCCTTCCCTTCGACATTGCCTCAGCCCCAAGGGTATTTACAAAGATGCTGGCAGTAGCAGCGGCTCACCTGTTCAGGTAATCCATCCCAGTTTATCCTTACCTCAACGACTGGTTCATTACAAGGGATTCGTACAGAGCATGCCTTTAAAACACCCAGAAGATGATAGATCTACTCTTGAGTCTGGAATTCTCGATAAACAAGAAAAAGTCCAGCCTATACCCCGTTCAAGTCAAACAATTTCTGGGGACACTCATTCGGACAGAAGACGGCCTAGTCTTCCCCTCCAATGAAAGGGTTTGAAACCTGCTGTTTCAGATCCCTCAATATATAGCCAGTCGAGAGGTGACTGAACGCAAAGCCATGTGACTGTTAGGAATTATGTCCTACTGCATTTATTTAGTCCCACAAGCACGTTTGCGCATGCACCCCATGCAAGAGTGGCATAACAGCCAATGGTGCTAGGCCAGCGGACAATGGATGATCTAGTGGTTGTCTCGGCAGCCCTCGTTCTCTCTCTCTGCAGTGTTGGTCGAGGGGAAAACATCTTGATGGGGAAAACCTTCACCACCCTGCAGTAGAAGCCACTCTCACAACAGACGTGTCTCTCACTGGGAGGGGGGGAGCTCACCACCTTCAGCAGATGGCGCACAGCGTTTGGTTCCCAGCAATAGCGTCCTACCACATAAACCTGCTGGAGCGGTTAGCAGTGTTCAAAAGGCCTCTCAGGCACAATTACAGGGGAAGAGAGTACTAGTCCTCGCGGACAGTACCACAGCCATGTAATACCTGAACAAACAGGTGGGCACACACTCTTTGGGGTTATCCAAACTGTCCCAGAACATATGGAAGTGGGCTCTCAAACACATGTTCCTCCTGTGTCAACATGTTCCAGGGGAACTCCATATTCTAGCGGACGTACTCAGCAGAGAGTTCCCGCTACCCACAGAGTACGAATGACGACTACACAAAGACACTGTCTACAACGTTTTCACAGAATGGGGCTTCCCGGAGATCGACTTGTTCGTAACTCTGGAGAACCACAATGCCCAGATTATGCCGTCAGGTACCCTCAGGCAGCTGGTAGAGAAGGGGACCCTGTCTCTAAATCAGCCATCTCGAAGTGGATTGTCAATTGCATCACACTCTTGCCTAGAGAGATCTGCCCTTCAAGCCTAGAGCACACTCTACTCGGGACACTGGGACTTCCATAGCATTCAATGCAAATGCCCCTCTTAGTCCATTTGCAAAGCGACAGGCTGGAGTTCTGTACACACCTTTGCTAAACATTATTGCCTGGATACTAACTCTAGGTCTGATTCTCAGGTGGGACAAGCGGTACTAAGACATCTGTTCACTACTGTTCCTTCTCAGACTATACACAGCATGTGACTCCAAGCAGATTCAGAAGACATGCATTACTTACCGAATAGCATTTCCGATCATTGTATCTGCTTGGATTCACATGGGCACTCCCTTCCTCCCCGCTCGGATGGAAGAAACATAGACTTCTCACTACTACTCTCTCTCTCTGTACTAACAATAGTCATAAGGCTCCCTCATGGCAGAAAAAATACAATCGGAGAGACTTTGAGGTGTGAGGGATTTTGGATACACTAGGAGTCACGGTAAGGATAGTGCTACAAGCACGCCCATGTTGACGTACCCTTTCAATACTCTAAAGACAAGATGCAATACTCTGCGATTACCACTAGATGTCTGACTATATGCACAGCATGTGAATCTAAGCAGATGCAATCATCAGAAATGCTATTACGGTAAGTAATGCTTGAAAGTCAAGTTAAAGTAGTCGAATGCAAGAAACCCCTTCAAATTCATTTAAAAACGTAAGCTATTGTAACATTAAGATGATGGTATAATGCATCAAAACCCTTGAAGTTTGGCAGGTGCTGAAAGCTATGCCACCTTAACAAGGCCCATGGGCACACTGACATTTGTAACATTGATGATATAACTGGAAACTAAAGCAAAATTACATCCATGGCCTGTTGCCACATTATCTACAGCCTTCCCCCAAGCCCAACCAAGCCACCCAATGTAGCAGTTTGGCGTGGCCTGCAGCCAGGCCTATTGCCTACTCAACTCCCCTAATGGGTCAGTGGGCCATTGGACATGGCCACACTGGACACATGCCCCAGAGCCCTGCCAAGCCATCTAAAGTAGCCACTGGGCTTTGCTTGCAGCCATTACCATTGTACACTTTACCCAGAAAAGGGTGTCTCGCCACACTGTCTCGACCATGCTCCAAGTCCGAACAGGTCACCATAATTGGCCACTTTGCCCCTATAAATGGTCCATGGATACTGCACAGGCCATGCACTGGGTCCTGCCAGCCCACTCATAGTGGCTAACCTAACACCATGGGTATAGATCATGTTTTAGCATGCACTTCACATAAGTTGGTTTATTTCAGGACATATGACAGAATGGTTTACTCTCGACAGGTAGCTTCCCTGATGTATGCTGTGAAGTCATCCATTATGTTATCAGTGTGCTCTAGGTTCCAGTGACCTTTTCTGAATTTCAAGGTTTTTGTTGTGCTCTGTCTCACACCACCTTTAGTACTCAAGTGTTTTCTTTTCATGTCATCAGATTCCATATTCAATATTAGAATGTTTTTAAGGTACCTACCATTTGGTTTTTCCCCATTATCGGTCTGGGCCACGGGCCACGGGCCATGGCCTGTTGCCACTCTGCAATAATGAGGAATCGCGAAAAGAATGGGTGTGATGTGTGCAGTGTAGCAGCAGGGGTTAGCCAGTTACGCCTTACGTTTACACTTATGGGTATTTTAGTGCAAGGCGTAAGAAGTGGCGGCAGGGAAGAAGCACAAGACCAAAATGACATTTTCACCATGCGATCTTTCTCCTTCAAAGAGCAGATGGTTTAACACCTGCATGAGATTACAATGAAAGTGTTTATCCAATGGATTCCTATGGAATCTGCCTTTTAATAGTCATGCATGTTACATAGAAGCTCGTATATGCAGTCTGCAAAGCATAATTTGCAGGCTGCATTTACATTTCTTTTTACAAAACTGAGAAAAAACATTGAGTAAGGCTATTTAGTCTGGTGTGACTCTTAACCTTTAAGCTCAGTTTTGTTAACTTTAAAGTTGCAAGCAGGGGATCAAACCGCATAGAAGTCCAAGTCTTTTTTGTGAAATGATCCCCTAGGTCAGTGGTCTTCAAACTTTTTTGGCCGGGGCCCCCCTGAGCAAAATTTGGGCAGGTCGGGGGCCCCCCAGAAATGCCAAATGGACAGTATGTATTACGTGCCGTCACCTGCTCCCATCAGTCGCTGGGCTCCCTCATCCCACTCCTACCCAGTCCCTGGTCTCTCCCCACCCCATCACTCATCCTGGGCTCTTCCCCACTCTGCTCCCATCACTATCCCATGCTTCCCGCCCATTGTGCTCCCACAATAGTCCCTGGGTTCCCCCATCCTGTTCCCAACACAGTCTGAAGGCCAATGGCGGCTGTTGATTTTTTTAAGTGGAGGTGCATAACTATTTCCCCCAAAAATGCCATGGTGACCAAGCATAGTGAGGGAGTCCGAACCAATAAAGGGTGTTCGGGGGGGTTTCCCCCTGTGAATTTTTGTTAAATAATGGGTTGAAATGTTGCATTGTAGCGCATACTTTTAACAAAAAAATTGGTAAATAGCTAAGCAGTTTGCAATTGGTGCTGGGGGGCCCAGGGGACAGGCATGACATTTTTTACTCGACATCTATGATAGATGTCCAGTAAAAAGATAAAATCCCTGTCTCATGGGCCCCACTGGGCCTAACACAATCAACATGATAATGTGTGTATGCAAGGCGCTGCACATTCATACAGCAATCGCTCTATCATTCACACGAGCATCCATCACCATACACTCACTCATAACATAAGCATACACGCATCCATACACATGTTTAAATAAAAACAATGAACATAAACGTACCTTCTGCATTAGCCTGCGTGTGGGTGCTGAAACACCCTGCTCCAGGCTGCTCTGTCCATATGTGCGAGGAAGCGCAGGAGCTCCCCCTCGGACATACAGACATGCAGTGCCCCAGCCAGCAATGAGCTATGCAATGCTGGCGAAGCAAAACACCCCAGCACTTGCATGCCTCAGTGAGCATGTGCGCGGCTTGGGAACTAAACTGAACTGTCAAAGGGAAACCGTGTTTCCCTTTGACAGTTCAGCCAGCCCAGGAGCACTCCCATCAGCTGGAAAAAGTAGCTGAGGGAGTGCTCACTGTTTCACTGGGCTGGCTCCTTAGCGCCTCCATAATGGGTGAGGGGCCACTGGGTGGGTGTCCCCTCTCCATTATGGAGGAGCTGCCAGGCTCGGACTGCCCTATAGGGCAATGCTTCTACCAAAAATGTAAAATGCTAGCGTGGGCCAGTCAAAATGGGCCATTTTGGACAATGTGGACCAGGTTTATATTTACTTAACTATGCAGTTAGTAATTTTGACCATTGTTGCTGAATATATCACAATTTACTTACATTTTAACACCCCCTTGGGTACTATTGAAACAGTGGGCCTCATTACAACCCTGGCGGTAGCTGTGCCAGTAAAACCGGCACGGCTGCCGCCAGAGTTGTATCCGGGTCCGCCACCCGCGAATGTGCAATTACTGGGTCATGCCCAGTTAGTCAGACTTGATAATTGCCCTTTCGCGGGTGCCGGTACCGGTAGATCCCCTTTCCCATCTGAGCCCCATAGGGCTCAATGGGAATGGGGAGCTCGGATGCACCGGTACCGTTAATAATGGTGCCGTTGCATCCGATGAGCTGTGCTCACGGGTACCGCACGGCCTGCCAGGTCAGACCTGGCAGGCTGTCAGGCACGAGCGAGCACAATTCGTACTAAGGCGGAACGGTAGCAACGGTGCTGGTAGCTTACCAGCACCGTTGTTACCTTACCGCCATAGTTGTAATGAGGCCCAGTCTGTGACTAAAGGAATGAATATCCATTTACAACTGCGGGCCACTTTTTCATTGTTGCCTGAGACAGTTTCATGCTTCAGCCCGACCATGTGAGCCACCCCTGCCCATTTCTTCCAATCTAAAAAAAATAATAATTAAAAAAAATATATATTTTTAAAAAATATATATTTCTTGCTGAGCTCTCAGGGCCCCCCAGGGATGCACCCGCTGACCCCTGGGGGGTTGCGACCCACAGTTTGAATACTGCTGCCCTAGGTGGTATAGCATACATAGGTTTTCTGCCTCCCCTGCCTTTGTTCTCGCCTGAGTTTAAACACATTTCCTACAAAATGGCCTTGAAGAGCTCACATCGATGGGGAAAAAGGTGGCAAGTTCGCATTTTTGAAAAGCTTCAATTGCTGCAATTCACCATGAGGGATCTAGAAGTGTCTGCACAAATGCATAAATCGGCACCACAAATTAGCTTGGTCCACAAACCTTTTTGTCAATACTGCTTATTGGACCGTACAATGAAATAGGGCCAAAGTTTTCAATTTTGGTGCTTGTGGGGGTGGGAGTGTGGTGCAAGCCAGGTAATATTTTTGGAATATCTCATCCACAAATGTCTGCGTCAAAAGTTTATATCAACAGATTGATCTCAAGTCAATGGTTTATAGGTTCCATCTTCACTGTAGGCCAGCGGCTACTTCCTTTGGATAAATGTAGCTGAAGAACCATTAAACATAATACAACTACACTGGACAGCATTTTATTAGAAACTGTATATATTTTATTACTTTTGAATTCTTTCAGTTTTAAATAAACCTTTCAGTTATTTTAAATTGAATACATTTTAAGTAAAAAATCAAATTTTCGTCAAAACAATCTGGCGTCACACATTTTTTAGATCATATCACATTCATTAAAACCACATTTCCGATAAGAAGATATTTTATTGTTTGCCAGTATTTGTTCCAGTTTTAAGTCCCTGCAATATGCCAAAGAGGCCAACACTGTACATTTAAAATTTAAATTTTTACATAACTTAAAGCTTCTTAAAAAAATGTTTAATGTTTCTATGCATTTGATTTTTTTTCAATTGTAAAGCAATTACTTGATTTTATTTATTTACAATTGTATGAAATACTGCAGTTTTCTCAATGTATTAAATGTTACTTTTCATGTAGCTTTTCATATTTGTAGAGATTTCATTCAATTTCATGTCACTATTTGTATCGGTTATACATATATATTTTTTGTACAAGTTTTCGTAAAATGATCAAATGCATTTTAATTATTTTTACAAAAGCTTTTTGTGACATTCTAATGAGGTTGCCCTTGAATAGTGTCATTTTGTTAAATTCTAACATGTCATTTTCATGTTTTTAATTTGTTGAAGTGCAGGGGCAAATCTTCAAGTTGCAAGCTATTAGCCAGGCCACTCAATTCTAATGACAAGTGCACATTTTGAGTCCTGGTTTAAATGACCCAAACAATTAAAAGTATAGGTTTCAAGTAATTATCCATTGTTCTCCATTTTATAATAATGGGTTTATTTGTTCTCATTTATAATTATTTTACCATGCCTTTTTTTTTTTTGTGCCTCGAATCTCCCAAAATTCGTTGAGGATGGGGTATCTCGTGCTGATTCGAGGGGTTTGTAAATGGCCAGTCAGACCCCTCATTCGTTTACTTTTCCACAAAAAAGTGAATGCTGCAGGACAGCATTTGTGCAGCTCGTCCACCTTTACAACTCGCCTTTTCCAGGCAAATAAGCAACTGATTTTCCAGGTTTACCTGAGCACATGTTCTAGACCCTCATATATCCAAAGCCAACAGTTGTATTTATTTAGTTCTCCATGGTTGTCTTTGAAATGTAACCAAAGACCACAACACCTTAAGACATGGCCCCTTCTTATCTCCCCTGAACAATGGTCTACTTGTTTGGAGTAACATGCACATAAACTACCACAAAAACATTCTTTACCTGCTTCTCCCCTCCTCCATTTGTAACATCTATTTTCCTCCAATAGACTAAGATCTGGATTCACTGGGTGCAACTACAGTACAGCACTCTATTGATAAATCTGCTGTGGTGATTTGGCACAGTACAAAATCTCATTACCATAACGGATGCGAGTCCATGCAGGAGCCATTGAACTGATGGCAATATGTGTTATCTACATATGTCGAAGAGGTGGCAGAAAAGGGAGATATGAGGCCTGCTTAGGGACTGAGGTATGCATTGAACAACATGATGATCGAACACCACAAGTGAGGAAAGATGCCACAAGGAAGGGATCAGATTGTACTTTAAGTTCCCCGTCAGGTTGAAAGTAAGATCATTTAACAGATTTGCCTTCAATTTCAAAGGAGAGGTAGACGGGCGGTCCACTATGTTGGAATGCTTGACAGCACAAAGGCCACCAAGATGTCCAGGAGGCTGGTATGTTGTTATCCAGGAGCTTCATATTCTCAGCCCTCGTATAGAGAAGGACCTTTTCCACTGGCTACCCTAAAACCTGTTTGGTGGTCATGCAAGAGATGGCGAGCTTACCCACAGTACTGGTACTGTTAAGTTGATACCTTTTCAGGAACCTTTGACTTGAACTTAGTCTTGATTTTTCGCCAGTGGACTTCATTTGAGTGAATTCATCCTTGTCCTTTGAGGCATCTTACTATGAAGACCAACTTCTGCATGCCCTGAGAGTAAGCTGTAAAAATGTTCTAGCACAGTTCCCTTTTGTTAGCGAACAAAGGGATGGCCCTTAGAATACGAAGATCCTTCAGATCTAAAGTGATCTGAATTTCCACCATGCCAATTTTGCCTGAGTCCCTGTATCAGTGTATTTGGAAGTAGTCTGTGGGAGTTCAAAAGCTTGGGTTTTGTTCAATCGCTGCATAGTATCTTCAGTTAGACAAATAAAAGGTATACAAATCTGCATCTTGTGACTTTAAAACTGGACGAACACAGCATAAACTTTAACACTAGAATTAGACATCCAGAACGATTGCGACTGCTTCATCCTCCTAAACAGTGATTGTAGTCTGACCCTCCTAGAAAGCGAGGATTTATGAACTCTTAAATGCCAAAAAAGGCTAAATGTAGGCCATTTGGCCTTCATTCGCTTGCCCTATCAGCCCGTCTGAATTTGTGTGTTCATATATTAATTTTGCCTAGCCATCTGTCTTTAATGAGGCAGTAGAGCTTTCTGGACAACTAATGACCTGCTAATACTTATTCTTTACCCTACTGTAGTTTCCTGGAGCCAGTGAAAGCCAGAGATGATTCCATTTCCACAGAGGAATTTCTAATCACATTGGCATTGTGTCAGGGACTTTTGGCAACTGGTACAGTGAATCTGTGCGCTTTTCCTGCCTGCCTAATAAGGAAAGTAGTTGTTTATAGAAGACATTCCAGACATAGTTTAGAAGCAGATGCGCTTTTCTGCTTGTGAATTACGTGCATGTCGCCCCACAAGATCACAAACTCTGACCACACTCAATTGCCAGATTCCAGAGCTGCTGCACGTGCGCCATAGAAATGCGACTTCAAATGTTTGTCAATTGCACAATGAGTTGAATCCTCCTGCTAATTAGGCTCCAAAGGGTGATTGCCAAGTGCCTCCCCCACACCTACTTCGTTGCATGTAAGAGTATTTAAAATCTTTATTGGCGTGCCCTGTGGTCAGTTTGGGCATCGTTTTGTTTGTTTATTTATTTAGTATGGCGCGCAAAACCCAGAGGTAACAGGGCGCAACAGAGAGCAGGAAGGTAGGATTACATAAAAACTTAGTTGCAGGATAAGGCACACATGAAAAGGAGCATAGCATTACATTGCGTGGAATGTGCATATATACATACAGTTAATAGATTGCTTACATATTTACATATTTAGTACTGTGCTTAGAGACAGTTCGGTTGAACTTACATATTTACACGTTAGTATGTCAGGTTTGAGCAAAGGCATGGGCAGGTGAGATGGCAGGGTTAGTCATAGGGATCATTGGACCGCAGCCAGGTGAGGGTGTTTCGCCTGAAGCTATAGTAGAATTGGTCTGTCCTAATGTTGAGTGGGAGGGCGTTCCAATGTTGGGCTGCCAAGACAGGGAAGCTACTGCTGCCGTTTTTCTTTTGTCTGAAATTGGGTACCTGCAGGCAGTAAGAGTTAATCGATCTGGTGGGGCGGGTGGAGGTTTTTTTCTTTATTCTGGATGTGAGATAGGGGGGGCTGCGTTGTTTAAGCATTTGAAAGTGAGTGATGCCGTTTTGAGAGGGATGTGGTCACAGATTTTGAGCCATTTGTGTTCTCTCCTTTTGTTGGAAATGTTTTTCCTTGGAGGGTAGGTTTTTGTAGTGTCTGTAATTTGTTAGTTATGTATTTGTTGGCTCCTAGGTACATGGCATTACAATAGTCCAGTCTGGATAGTATTAGGGCATTGGCAATGATGATGCAGCTAGCTTGGGTGAGGAAGGCTCTACTTGCCCTGATTAGCTTGCATGTGTAGGCGGTAGAGGATGCTAGTGAGTTGGCTTGTTTTTTTAGTGACATGGTTGCATCAAGGTGTGAAAGCCTAGTGTTTACACTGTTTTGGCCACTGGGATGGTGGTGTCATCAATGTTGAAGGCCTTATAGTTGGAGCTGAGTTTTTTTTTAGATAAGTGTTGGATCCGAGGAGTAGGATTTTGGTTTTCTCATCATTCAGGCATAAACCGTGTGTGGCCATCCATGCCTGAATGATGAGATATATTTTGTTTACCAAGGCCGTATCTGAGTGGAAAAGACTCACAAGATACGGACATGGCTAATTAGTCATATTGTGTAATTGATCAGTTGACCCATCCAAAGAGTTAGTAACCCTGTGTACGTTGTGGTGTATATTTATAGGGCAACAATTACTGCAAGTTGTTTGTCACCCCCCCCCACCCCTCCCCCAAGACCAATATACCAGTTTACCTAATTCAATCTAGCCCTGTCTCACCCCTGTGCCATAGATGATCCGAGAATCGGCTGGTGTGTAGAAAGGATATATATTTGTTCATGAATAGGAAAATTTATATTTGTGCAAAATCACAGATAACATCACCTTACTCTGTGCCCTAAATGCTTTTCTTTTCTTGCAATTCACTTTCCACACAAATTGAAAACACTTGTTGGTTTAAGATAACTCGGATCAGACGCTTTAACCCAACAACCTGTAGTTTTCCTTCTTGGGTTGTTTTCCACCATGGTCACATAGAAACACTGGTCTATAGAATACTTTGGATACCTGGATCACCCACAAAACACTCTCAATGTACAGAATTGTGCTCCCCCCTGGACATGAAGAACAATTTAACTTCACAATATACTTTGCATGAGGTTCACTTTAAATAACATGCTACACTTTTGTATTGGTAAAATGAAATTTAACATGCACAGTCAGCCCTAGATATAATGGGTGTATAGGCCACTTTTACTACCTAAAAATAGACAAATACTCCCAAAAAATGAAAATGGTCAAAATAATCCCAATTTTAAAATGGGAAACTGACCCCGATGACCTTGTGCCGCTGCGTTCACTCACACAGCTCCATGGATATGTTTGGACCAGCTGTGCACATAGTAGCCCAGGAGTGCACAGGAAGAAACTGCCATTACAGTGTGATCGGAAGAAGTAAACATGTATCGTTTAATCTTTATGCAGAACTAGGTGCCAAGAATTATTACGAAAACATTTCCGGTCCCCAGTTGAAACATATTTTACTTGCTTATAAAATACTCGCATTGGGTGGGGAGAAGGAGTGGCAAGGCGGGAGGAGAGGCAAGCCCAGCAAACAAGGACTGGAAGGCCCTAATTTGGGACATGTTTGACCCATCGGACAACAAACCCCCCAGAGTTGTCCCTGCTCACCGAACTGCGCTCTACCAAAGAAAATACCAGGGGTCCCGCTGGAGAGCATTTAGACTCGTCGTCTCTGGCCTGACTAGCACCAACGAGATCCAGAAGTTCGCAATGGTCAGTAGGAGGGGACATGTACCCCAACATGATAACATGGCAAGCGAAGACTGGTTATTTAGTTTAATTTGTTTTTTTCTTTCCTTCTTTAAAATATTGGCTACTGCTAATTTGTGTACTATCATGCACATGTTGACTGATGATAACAAGTGTATACCGAACTGGTGATGTATAATACAAATGCCAATAAAAGCATTCAAAAATAAATAAAATACTCCCATTAGGACCTGGAATTACATTTTTACTCAACTTTCGAAAATAGGGAGTAAAATACTCCCACATTAAAATAAAATACTCCCACTTTAAAATATTATCTGGAGCACTGTGGGCAGCGCTCTTTAATCTCCCTGCGCACTTGGTAATGTTAGCCCAGGCAGTGCTCCAGAAAAGATTTTGATGTGGTAGTACTTTACTCTCACTTTTTTACTACCGACTTAAAAAAAAAAGCCCAATTTCCAATGTGAGTATTTTTATATGCAAGTAAAAATGTTTTAACTGGAAAACAGAATGTTTTGCAATAGAATTATTTTTGGAGCTAGTTATTCATGCATGTTTACCTTTGCGTATCAGGCAGTAAATGTTATGCCCGGTCTTAATAGTTAACCACTTCAGGGAGCTCCACAAGACAATATAGCAGATAATCAACAAGGGCAAGACTTCCTCCCTGGTCTTCAGATCAGTAGTGAGGAAAGGAGTGATCCCCCAGTATCGATCTGTCCGCACCTTCAAGCTCAGACGCGGAGAGAAAGGACTTTGGGAAACCCTCGTGGGGAAGAAAACCCAGTGTTGGTTTTTAGAGTGCGCTGAAAGAGCTTGAATCCACTCGGAATCTCTGGTTGATGTGACACCCTCGGAAACTGGAGAGTAGTGTGCAGGATGTGTCGCTGTGTGGAATACTGTAGGGAAAAAATATGAAAGGGTTAGAGTGTGGCTAGGATATTCCTCTACCAACTCTTAAGTGATGGATATACCTGGTGAGCAACTCAAATCGGTTTATGGTTGGAAGGATGGAATAGTTGAGGAGTATTCAATCTGGAGTAGGGAAACACATAAGGAAGTGAGTGTTGGCAAGATTTCAGATGGGAGAGACTAAAGAGGGTTGGAAAAGAGCACCTACCAATATGGGTTCAAGACGGGATTCTGACTTGGAAGTTCCCGGGAGATTGCGGCCGTATTGCTGACAGTTCCTGTCTGAATCTGGATTTGGGAAAGGTAAAATAGGAATGTAGACTAGTAAGGTCCAGGGAGGTATTTGGTGCCTATAAGTATCGAGGGAAAATGGAAAGGGTAACTGACTTACGTGGAAAGCCGAGGCTCTGACTTGTATCGGAAAAAGGGTAGCGGACTGCAACCTAAGTGAAGGGGTACTGCGGAACGGAGCTTCCCTGCATGAGAATGTAGAAAGAGAAAGATAGGTTTAGAACAAGCAAGGCAACGGGTCCCGAATCGCAGGTCTGTAGACGGTAACTCACGGAGCGTAGGCACTGTTGACAGTAGCAACGCGTCGTGGAACGGGAACTGCTGAATCAAGTACTGCTTCTGGGCCGAGAGGCGGGGCTTCGCTCTCGTCTGAAGGACTGGACCGTTACACTTCGCATCGAGCGCCATATTGGAGTAACGAATCAACATTCTAGGTTGGAAACGCCACCAATGCCACAAAGATCTGCCCCTGAAGCCAGTCGTGACAGTATGCCCCCTCCGAGGGGAGGCAAACCCCGGCTTCCACGGGTGTTGCCTATGAAAGGAACGGACCAGACGATTTACATGGACCGAAGCATCAGGTTCCCAGGAACGTTCCAAAGGAGAATACCCCTTCCAATCCACCAGGTATTGTAACCTCCCTCTGTGGTAACGAGAGTCACAGATTCCCGATAATTTGTATTCGGACCCAGAGTCAGTCATCACCGGAGTGGGTGGATTAGTTGTTGTCTGGTGAAACTGATTACGTACATCAGGCTTCAATTGTGAGACGTGGAGCGTGGGGTGGATGCGACTCCAGGACCCAGGGAGTTGCAATCAAAATGCTACCGGACCATGTTTGGCCAGAACCGGAAAGGGGCCAAAATATTTGGGAGACAGTTTAGAAGGTACAAGTCTACTGGGGAGGAATTTACTGGCTAACCACACTTGGTCACCAAATTGGATTTTGGGAGCTGGGGTCCGATGTTTGTCAGCTTGCCGCTTGCTCCTTACCTGGGTGTCTTGCAAGGCTACATATGCTTTAGCATGTCCTCGTTGGATGTTCACCACCAGCTCTTCGATATCCTGGAACCTGGACGGTGGAGAGGCAGTAAGGGAGAAATGGTAGGATGGAATCCATAGGTACAAAAGAAAGGGCTGGCCCTTATGGTAGAATGAGCAGCATTATTGTAGGCGAATTCTGCCAAGGGTAATTGACTTTTCTGCTGAGGCATAACATCTGAGGTAGCCTTCCAAAGCCTGGTTTAGTCGCTCGGTTTGTCCATTGGTTTGTGGGTGGAACCCGGAACTTAAAGCTCTGGAAAGTCCCAAGGTGTGACAGAGTTGTTTCCAATACCTAGAGGTATATTGTGGTCCTCGGTCCGAAATAATAGTTTCTGGGAGACCATGGAGGGAGAAGATACGATCCAGAAAGATACGGGCCATGAGTGCTGCCGAGGGAATAGAGGATAAAGGGACAAAATGTGCCATTTTTGTTAGTGTATCAACGGTGACCATGATGGTGGTGCAATCATCTGATATAGGTAAATCCACTATAAAATCTGTGGAAATGATTTGCCATGGTCTTGTTGGGAGTGTAGAAGTTACTAATTCCCCCAGCGGAGGATTTCGGGGGGTCTTCGTCTGAAGGCATGTTGTGCAAGAGGCGATGTACTCTTGTACATCAGTCCGAATCTTCGGCCACCAGAAATGTCTTTGGATAAGTTCAAGAGTTTTATTGAACCCTCAATGTCCGGCTGCTTTTGAATCATGACAGTCATAGTATTCTGAAAGTCTTTGTCAGGGACGAATACCTTTAGATCTTTGAACCACTTGGCTTTAAGTCAGGTCATATATTGTGACGAGATCTGGATTGGAAACAGCAAGGTCTCCGGACTTGGATTCCAGTTTCTGTAGAAAATGATGTACAACGGGAAAGAAGACCACCATGGGCTCGAGTTTAAAAGGGACCTTCTCCAACTGATTCTTTCGAGATAAGGCGTCAGCCTTCAGATTCGTGCTGCCTGGAATGAAGGTAAAAATGATGCGGAATGGTGAAAAAAAAAATGAGCCCATCTCGCTTGTCTACTGTTGCACGTTTGTGCGTATTGCAATGTACGAAGGTTATGATGGTCTGTTCGGACTTCAATAGGGTGTTGAGCCCTCAAAAGGAGATGACGCCATTCCTCGAAAGCTTGTTTAATGGCGAGTAGTTCTTTTTCTAGGACGGTGTAATTGATTTCTGCAGGTGAGAGAGACTTAGATAGGCAATCGGTCTTTCTATGTTCTGGATATCTGGTTGAAGAAGAACTGCTCCCAAGGCTTGTTGTGAAGCGTCGGATTCTACGATGAACTGATGACGTTGGTCAGGAACTGCGAGAATGGGAGCTTGGACAAAAAGGTGTAAGACGTTCAAATGAATCTTGAGTTTCGGTTGACCAGAGGAATGGTGTTTCTTTCTTCAATAAACGAGTCAATGGTTTTGTGAGGGCCGAGAACAGTGGAATGAATCGTCTATAAAATTTAGCGAAACCTAAGAATCTCTGATTTTCTTTGACGGATCTTGGGGAAGGCCACTCAGTAATTGCAGAGACTTTTGCAGGATCCATCGCTATCCCTTCCTGGGAAAGGATATAACCTAAGTAAGCAACGGTGGTTTTTTGAAATTCACATTTCTCCAGTTTACAGAACAGGTGATTCTTTTTTAGACGATTCAGTACTTCCATTACATGTTTTCTATGGTCTTCCAAAGTGGTGGAAAAGATCAATATATCAAGGTAGATGATAACATAATGGAGATTAATATCCGAAAAAATGTGATCCATAAAACTTTGAAAGACTGCAGGAGTGTTGGTTAGTCCAAAGGGCATGACCCTATTCTGATAGTGACCGAAAGTTGTTCTGAACGCAGTTTTCCACTCATCCCCAGCCCTAATACGGATGAGGTGATATGCTCCTCTTAAATCTAGCTTGGTATATATCTTAGCACCATGAACAGCCTCTAAGATATCCGGGATAAGTGGCATGGGATACTTATCCGGGATCGTAATCTCGTTTAATCCTCGGAAGTCAATGCAGGGGTGGAGTTCTGCTGTATTCTTGGGAATAAGAAACAAAGAGGCTGCTGCTGGGGAGGTAGATTCAGACATCAGACCATTCTTTAAATGTGTATGAAGGTATTCCTTCAGCACTTCCTTCTCTCTGGCAGAAAGAATATACATCCTTCCGAAGGGGAGAGGACTGTCGGGTATCAGGTCTATTGCACAGTCATCTCTCCTATGTGGGGGAAGTTTGGAGTACTCCGACTAAGAGCAGACTGATTGAAATTAATTGTATTCCTTGGGTAATAGAGGGATCTCGTTTACTCTTGCAGTGGTAGGGTTAGTATCCAGATCCGGTTTACGTGCCATGTTATCTGGTTTGTGATGATGATGAATACATTGCTCTGAGCCCAAGAAGAGAGTTCCGGCTGTCCAGTTAATATAAGGAGTATGACTTCTTAACCAAGGTAACCCCAGAATAACTGGATAATGTGCTGTTTTGATGATGTCTAACACAATCGTCTCCTGGTGTAGAGCCACTGTCATTCTTAGAGAACATGTGTGGTCCTTAATGGGTCCAGATGTAAGCAAACTGCCATCGACACTTTCCACTGGGATTGCCACTGCCTTGGTGTTACCTGGAATATCATGTTTCATGGACGAGATGTCTTCTATGAAATTACTGGACGCACCGCAATCTACTAGTGCCGGGACATTGACTAGAGTAATGTTGTTCCAGGACAGAGTAATGCTTAGAACAATCATGGTAGTTTCTGTTGTAGTGGGAGAAAGGCTGAATGAAATATTGGGGAGGGAACTGACTGCAGAGGCTGAACCCGACACCGTTGTTCCCTTCACGGTCGGGCACTGGCGTTTCCCGGCTTCCTGGGGGGAGTCAGTGTACACTCTTTAACTGTATGATTACTGGATCCACAAAACATACATAGTCGTTGCGTTCTCCTCCTTGCCCTTTCTTCTGCTGATAAAGGACCCAGCGCGGTTCCCAATTGCATGGGTTCCTCCACGGACACTGGTTTGCGGGGAGTAGAGAGGACTTCGGAATAGGTTTTGTTTTTTTTTTCCTTTTCGTCTTTCTCTATTCCTTTCTTGAAGTCGATAGTCCAGTTGCATGACAAGTGCGATATATTCAGTGAGGTTAGAAGGACGGGGAACCCGCGACACCTCGTCTTTAAGGTCTTCTGAAAGACCACGTCTGAAGATGGTTATGAGGGCATCATCTGCCCAGGAGGTTTCTGTCGCCATTTTCTTAAAGTTTGTAATATACGACAATATGTCTTGGTTCCCTTGTTTTAGATCAAGAAGTCTTTCTTGGGAGGCTACCACCACTTCTTGTCTACTAAACATGCTCCAGACGCTATTACAAAAAGCCGGGTAAGAGTCGAGGATGGGATTATTGTTGGTTACTAAGGGGCTACCCCAAGCTAAGGCTGCCCCTGTCATTTGGGCAATCATATGCCCCACCTTGTCTCTATCTGTTGGAATAAAATGCTGCTTTGAAGGCAAATTGCACTGTACAAGACTCTAAGAATTCTTTCACTGCATGGGGATTGCCATCAAAATGGCCTCCTGGAGGTGGGCCAGGAGGAACTTCGGTACTCTGAGCGACGCGACTCGCTTGTTGTCGCAGCATCGCGTTTTCCTGTTTTACCTGTTGAACTTCAGCGGAAAGGGCCTGCATGGCCGTCTCTAACTGCTGAACTTGCTGTTCCATTATCAATATCCACCGGACTGTCTCCGGAGATCCCTAAAGTAATGGGCGTTGCTATCTGTTATGCCCGGTCTCAATAGTTAACCACCTCAGGGAGCTCCACAAGACAATATAGCCGACAATCGACAAGGGCAAGACTTCCTACCTGGTCTTCAGATCAGTAGAGAGGAAAGGAGTGATCCCCCATTATCGATCTGTCCGCACCTTCAAGCTCAGGCATGGAGAGAAAGGACTCTGGGAAACCCTCGTGGGGAAGAAAACCCAGTGATGGTTTTTAGAGTGTGCTGAAAGAGCTTGAATCCACTTGGAATCTCTGGTTGATGTGACACCCTCGGAAACTGGAGAGTAGTGTGCAGGATGCGTCGCCGTGTGGACTACTGTAGGGTAAAAATATGAAAGGGTTAGAGTGTGGCTAGGATAATCCTCTACCAACTCTTAAGTGATGGATCTACCTGGTAAGCAACTCAAATCGGTTTATGGTTGGAAGGATGGAATAGTTGAGAGGAGTATTCAATCTGGAGTAGGGAAACACAGAAGCAAGTGAGTGTTGGCAAGATTTCAGATGGGAGAAACTAAAGAAAGGGGTTGGAACAGAGCACCTACCAATATGGGTTCAAGACAGGGATTCTGACTTGGAAGTTCCCGGGAGATCGCGGCCGTATTGCTGACCAGAAGGTTTGACAGTTCCTGTCTGAATCTGGATTTGGGAAAGGTAAAATAGGAATGTACACTAGTGAGGTCCAGGGAGGTAGGCAGTGCCTATAAGTATCGAGGGAAAATGGAAAGGGTAACTGACTTACGTGGAAAGCCGAGACTCTGACTTGTATCGGAAAAAGGGTAGCGGACTGCAACCTAAGTGAAGGGGTACTGCTGAACGGAGCTTCCCTACGTGAGAATGTAGAAAGAGAAAGAAAGGTTTAGAACAAGCAAGGCAACGGGTCCCGAATCGCAGGTCTGTAGATGGTAACTCACGCAGCGTAGGCACTGTTGACAGTAGCAACGCGTCATGGAACGGGAACTGCTGAATCAAGTACTGCTTCCGGGCCGAGAGGCAGGGCTTCACTCTCGTCTCTCGTCTGAAGGACTGGACCGTTACACTTCGCATCGAGCGCCATATTGGAGTAACAAATCCGCATTCTAGGTTGGAAACGCCACTGATGCCACAAAGTCTGCCCCTGAAGCCAGTCGTGACAGTAAAACTTTGTGGAACTACCTACGCTACTGGTCCCAACATATCCATGTAGCTGTGTGGATGAAAACAGCTTGTTTCTTATTGTTTGTTGGGAGAATTTTTACTCTGTTTTTATTTATTGGGAAATGTTGCCTATTTTTAGGGAGTAAAAGTGGTCAATAGACCCCTTATATCTGTAGGGCTGTGCACAGGGCTCGCAAAATGTCCTTGCCCACTTAGTTGAGATTGTATTAAGGACAAGCACCGTTTTCATGGTACTCGCCTCATGCTGGCAAGTGAAGGGAAGCAGAGTTTTTAGTCCGGGGACCCCACCCCCAAACCAAGAAGGGTGCACTGCATGGAAATGTGCACTCTGCGACTACAATAGCTGGCTGTAGCGGCAATCCTAAATTAAATAAATAATTGGATCGTCGCCAGCCCTGCATTGATGCATGCGCAAATAGGGCAGTGTTTCCTATTTTTTCCTAGTAGCCGACGTTGGTTACATTTCATTGGCTGTTAGTCGGTGAGTGATATTTAATCTGAAGGAGTGGGTGGCCAGGCCAGTGTCTGCGCCATGTGTAATGCAGCACATAAAAGCCAACTGCCAGGAGGCTCTTTCTGAGATAGGGTGTGGGACACTCGGGTCATGGTGGGACACACAGTAGAATGGTATTGGTACTTGAGAGAAGGAAGCAGAGCTGACTGAGCATCAATGCCTGACTAGCACGAGCAGCAGGTCTTGAGAGGCAGATGATCACTCACTGTCGTCACTGACAGCGCGTAACAGGATTCAACCGTAAGTAGTAAAAACTTTCACGACGAGTCACTCAGAGTGCTTCCAAAGATAATGTCAGTATATCACTCTGTGGGATTGGTGGAGACAGTGGGCCTCATTACGAGTTTGGTGCCTCTAAACTCGGGTCCGTGGTCCATGAATGGGGGAATACCGGGCCATTCCGACTTAACTACTGTTTGGACATCTATTGTCCACCCCCATCGCAACGATTGGTTCTTTTAGTTGCTAGGTATCATCCCTATGACTTATAATTCCACCCCTTTAAAATTGCATTTCTGACCACTTCAGTTATGACCTTAAAAACATGGCAACATGTTTTAATTTACAAATAAGAGTCATACACTAGGTTTCCAAATGGTCTAATCATGCCAGACTTAATGAAATGTCTCATTTCAGCACAATATTGCAGGTTCGAATGGCAGATTTTTGTAATTTATTCGACCAGGATGAGTTATCAACACAAGGCTTTCGATACAGATATCTAATTCAACAAGCTATCCTCTCCCTAAATCTCTGCTTTGTGACATTTTCTGGGAAGGTATCATTACATTTCAGCTTATAACTGTAGGTCGAATTTCTATCAGATAGGTTTTCTCATAAGCTTTTCAGTGATATTTTAAACATTATTGTGTGAATTAAGCTTCACAAGATAATGGCCAAAGTATGATCCTCCATACAATCCTAGGAAAAAAAATGGCATGCATATTTTTCCCCTTAGATTGACTGGCAAACTTTTGTTCCCCAGATCTGTATGTAGGCCTGGCCTCTGTCCTTTATTGGCCCATGCCTGCCATTAAAAAAACATAACATTTCTTTCTCCCAGGGTTAATGCCCATCTGTCCTTATCTTCTTTGAGCATAGGGTATAACTCCACGTATCTCATGTGGCAGTCTCTTGCAACTTTCAGTTAGATCCTGGACTTCACCAGAAATCACATTTTTAAGAATTGACTTCCATTAACTGGGTCTTTTTGTTTTCGCAGTGGCCATCTGTTCACCTGATGAAGCCCAACTTCGACACAAGCTGTGCCCCCTTTGTTGGTTCTGTTAGCTTAAAAGAGATGTGTTAAATAGAGAGGAGCAGAGCTTCACCTTTGCATCTGATGGGGAAAGTGAGCAGTTCTGGGGCTTCAAGTTTCATGAGAAAAAATGTTATTTGGCTAAGCACAGTTTTTCTACATGCACAGAAACTTTTATTTTTGAATATTGCAATACCTTTACACATTGGCCTGCTTTAATATCGTGCATCATGCCATCAATGTCAAACTTTCCATACTAATATACATTTGAATGGTCCAGGCCAGGGAGTTTCCACTGTTAACAGTTCCTTTCAACCCATACTGCAAAATGTATTCATTTTTATGGCAGCTTTTCTCTTTGAGAAAAATGCATTTCAGTGTCTCAATATACTATAATGGAAGGTAGGCCTCATTTCTTTTCCGCCTTGTTGTTCGCACACATGGAACACTTAATTTTAGTCTTGCTGTGTCTAACAGCACTGTTGGTGTATTTCACAGTGTTGACATTTCCATGCTGGCCTTCCGGTCTGTCAGTCAAGTGTGCGTTCAAAAATCAGGGACAATTTTTCTGCATTTGAATGTCCAATGTGAAACGGGGCAGTTCATCTGTGTCTTTGGGATGCATTTAAACCTCCACAAGTCCCCTCTTCCCCAGTCTTCTTTGACACATAGAACTCTGGTGAAAGGGCAGGGGAGAGTGGGGTTTGCATAGTCTACTTGAGTGATCCAGTAGCTTTGGTCGGGCTTCCAGCCATCATCTGGGTTCTCGGGGTATAGGTTGGACCTCCTTTCTAGATCCCCTTGAGTTCTCTCCAAGGTTCCTGGGATCCACCAGAACTCCCGCTTCCTCCAGTCTGGAAAGAATGGGTCAATTTTCTAAAGGGAGGATTAAAAAGAATTGTCGAGCATTATTGTTTTAACCTTATTCCCCCGTTTAACATTTCAGAACGAGACATTAATCACAGGCAATATTCATTGACAGTCATGAATCATAAATTATCGTTTGAATTTCATTACTCACCTGCTTCCATCCATGGTTTTTGATCTTTCATTCCTCACATGGTTCCTCGGCTTGAACTTCATTGGGCTCCTCAATCACTCTTAAAGCTAGTCTGGTATGACAGCTTTTTAGCTGATTGCTATGGACCCATCTCTCTTCCATCAGTTCTCCTTTTGAGATGCAGATCTTATGAGCCAAGTGATAGTTTGTCTACAATCTCAAAACTACTGCACCGAGACAGGACATTCCGTGTCCTGGTCTGGTTTCTCTGGAAATTTTACAGATAAAGCTTGTCACCTACCTCATATTGCTTTTTCATGGTCTTCGAGTCGTAGTAGGATTTCATCCCTTGAGCACACTTCTCTAAGTTGCGCTGCGCATAAGTGTGCTGCAGCTGCTTCCTTAGGTTCATGATGTACTCATGAGTAGTGTATGCTTTAATTGGTATCTGCTCCGGAGTTCTATAGAGCAGATGCTGAGAACACCATTTTTGTCTGGTCATGAGTTCAAATTGAGACATTTTACTTGCGGAAGATGGTGTAGACCTAAGAGAACATGTGGTTGATCATTAGGGCAGGAAGACATTCTCCGAACTTGGTAAACCAGCATGTTAAGGTCAACATGTACTTGTTTCCACTAGACGAGCGACTTGCTGGCCTGATGGACTTGTAAATCATACCACCCCCTTTTTTTGTAGGGGAGCACTGTATGTGGGGGAATTTGGCTGCAATTGTGCACACACGAGACGCCCCTTTCGATATAAATTGAGGTCTTGGCCCATGTGGCCAGAATGCAACCTCTCACAAGATTTTCAAAGTCGTCTGAAAACTCCAATCACTGGCAGTGGCCGCATCATGGGCGTGATTAAACATCAGTCTCCAGAATGAGGTAGGTACCACTACTATTCCCATACAGATGGGGATTTCTGTACCAACAAACCATCTTGGATTCGAAACATTTAGGAAAATGTCATCAACACCTGGAGCATTATTCAGGTAAAATCTGATTCTGTTAGAGGATATCTTACAGGGTCTTCAATGTGTTGATAGAATTTTCAAATAATAGTGTCCTTTTTGTGCAGTGATCAAATCTGTATCCGGGGCATCTTTACTCAACTGAACATTTGAGGGTTCACTGTTGGCACACGTTTGAGACCTGGTCACAGCTGTGGCTTGGATTTCACCAGCAAGGATTCTGTATCTAAGAAATCCCCCTGCAGAGCTTCAGTTTTAGCCAACTGGTCAGCCAGGTTGTTTCCAGTCTTATCCGGACCCTCTATTTTGAATCATCTTCTAGTAGATGGTCATCCCTTTGGAGGTCACCAGGTCATCAATAGACTGGCTCAGTTTTCGATGTTTTAATGATTTGTTGTTGGCACAAAGCATGCCTCTATTCTTCCAGTTTATCAGGTGTTCCACAGACCCATTCTTGCCATAATCAGATTCTGTGAATATCGCCAGTTCTTTGAGTTGGTGGTGTACTCCAGCGAGGATGGTTTGATGTACGTCCATCAACTCTGCCACCCGACTACTAAGGGGTCCTATTTTGTTACCAGCAGAGGGTTCAGGGGTGTCATTGACCCACGCATTCCCAATGACAGCCACTAGTTATCTGTTATTGCCAAAATGGTAGGAGCACCCAGCCACATAAACTGTGGGTATCCCCTGACCAGTGTCGTCTTCATAGACTTTGTGTGGGGATGTTGGGTACGCCTCCATATTGTCTTGGGTTATGAGACGTTCCTTCCTCGAGAAAGTTTTCTTGAGTACAATCATGAAAGTCCACCAATCCTTGCGCGAGAAGACTCTTCTTGTTTTGATGAGATCCAGGAAGTAATTCTGGAATTACTTACATTCCCTGCCCGGATTCTGTCACTTTGTAAGTACTGCAAGGGATGGTGAGGAGTCGCTACGATGATGTGCTCCCTCTGGATAAACAGGCAGTCATTTTTCAGTGCCCATAGCATTACTAGGAGTGCTTTTTCGCAGTTGTTACATTTTTCCTGCATAGAGGATACATTTTTGCTTGCGTAAGAGATCAGTTTGTTGACCTTGTCGTGCTTTTGGTATTGTACCGCTGTTGGGTAGATATCTGAAAACCCTGTCTCCAGAAGAACTTGTTATTCTTAATGGGGTAAGTCAAACAAGGAGCTTGACAAAGGCTTATTTTCAGTTGTTTAACTGCTTCAGATTGTTGCGTAGTCTTCAATGAACTTTCGACTATAATTAGTGAGTCCAAGAAGGCTTCTTAATTCTAGCAGAGTAGTCTAGTCTTTTAATTTCAGTAAGGCTTCCACTTTCTTCACCAGGGGGGTTGAGACCCTCGGGGTGATTTCGTGCCAGAGAAAGTTCTCTGTCTTACAACACTGTGCCTTTTGAAAGGACCATTTTGCCCCAGCCTTCAACTGGGCGAGAACATAGCAAATCTCTCTATTCTTTCACAGATGAGCTCTTGATCAATACTTCATCCACATAGGCCAGGTTTCCTCTTTCACCCAAGTTGGGCATGGCCTTAAGGAATATATTGAACTAATTTCCGGACTTTATATATCCAAAGAGTGTTCAGGGCCACAAGTATTTCTGCCCCCAATGGTAAAAGCAAGCTTGTATTGGTCTTCCCTACTCACGACTGCCGTCCAGTAACTGTTGGGCAAATCAATGGCTGTATACACTTTTGCCTCTTTGATCTGTGCCTTTCCTTGAATGATGCAGGGAAGTGGCCATCTTGACACATGGACCAGTTTATTCAACTCCCTCGGGTCTTCACATAGTCTCAGTTGCCCATTTGGTTTTAATATCCCCAGTACCGGGTTGTAAAAGGTATTGTGGATTGGACAAATTATCCCACGGGATTCCAAATTCTTAATCTCTTTGAGTGACTCCTTGGACGCGAGAGGTAACCGGTATTGTTTAACGAATACTGGATTCACACTAGGGAGGGGGGCGTCCTGTCTGTAGTAGTTACTTGATTGCAATTATTTAGAGGCAAATTCATTTAACGGTGTCAAAAAAACATCCATGGCACATATTGCTTTTTACCATGTAATGAACCAACATGCAATATACAAACATACACTTGAGTTTAGTACTGTGGACCAGCTTTTTATATTGCTGTCTATTTTTTTAAATTATTTTAAAGTTTCTAAAGACAGCATTCTTTCTGTTATAGAAATTCAACCACGCTTCTTTTCACAGAGGGTGACATAGCTAATTCCCTCTGCAAAAGTGTACAAATCAAGTGGTGGAAGACAAAAACAAAATGGACAGCATAATGGAGAAGTCCACAATGTGCATTACTTAATGCAAGAAAACAAGTGATCAGTACACCGCACAATAAGATTTCAGGTGCCATTCAGATTCACATAATTTGTAATTCTCTAGTTTGATGGGCCGGTTAGTCTGGGTCCATACAACCTGGTTCACACAGTCAATCAGAGATGATAACCTCTGATAGAAATCGTTCCCCTGTAAACAAGGCGTTCCCCAGTATCACTGGGCGTTTATACTATGTCGCCCCCCCCTTTTTTTTTTCTAGATCCGCAGTCCCTTCGATGGGAATATCATTCCCATCAAAGTTTTGAAGTTGTCCCAAAAGAGGTATGAGGGGAATCTGGTAACTCTCCCCCTTGCTAAATTTAGTTGGTCGAAAGCCTTTTTGGACAGGAGTATAACTTGGGATCCAGAATCCACCCGAGCCGATAATTCACACTGACCCTGTACCTTGACCGGGGCTTAAAATCTGTACAAAGAAAGTGAGTGTTATTTGTCAGCATTAGTGTTACTTTTCTTAATATTGAACTCCACCACTGTGATCTTGGGTGGTTTTCTGTGTCGGAGATCGGGAACCTGTAGGAAGGCATTAACATAGTGCAATGTGTGTAATAGGGGCCTCATCTTTCTCCCCAGATTTGCTGCTCCCTTTCTCTGAACCCTTTTGTGGGGAGGATACCTCTACAGTCTGATCTGGCACGCATGGTTGGGGTCTAGGACTCTCTCGATCTGTATCAGTCTTCATACCTACCCTGTCAGACTCTGGGTTTTCTGGGACCCATTTTTCTTTGGGAGAGGGATCCCCCTTATCCCCCCTCCCCCCATTCCTGAAAGAGATTTCCTTACCTGAATCCTCCAGGGATTCTTCTCTTTCAAAGGGAATGATATTCCTTCTCCACAAAGTGGGTTTTTGACCTCTTCTACTTACCCTCTGTTCTTGGGATTCTAACTTCCCAGAGGTAGAAGAGTCACTATCAGGCTGAAAAGTTTCCAGTGGTTCTGTTAAGAAAGGAAGCTTTCTCAAAGGCTTGGCATCTCCCTTCGACCAGGGCCCCATCCTCAGGAACCTGTTGGTTGTCGTGATTTTCCTCCAGTTATTTCCCCCACTCCAACCCACATCCCCCATGTATCAGACCCGGTGTTGGGGTGTTCTGGGAAGCATGGTTAGGTTGAGGGTTCAACTGAGCCTTCAGCATGTGCCCTAGGCCGTCGGTCAATTGTGGGACCTGTTGATCCAGCTGTGTAACCTTTTCTTTGGTTTCTGGGTTGTAGGGAGGTCTCTGCTCATACCTCTGCTGCTCCCTGTAAGGGTAACTGACTCTTCTAGCGAACTAGCTCGAGTATTGGAAATTTTCACCATCATTTTCAGTCCTGATTCTCCCTTCTTTTTTCAAGCATCGATTTGTCCATGAACCAGTGAGGAGGAGTAATGTTTTGGAAGTTAAAATTCTGACTGTAACCATTGAAAAAAAATCAGGTTTGGAGGTGGCATAATACTTCTCTCCTGCAGGATGTTTTGGAGAGTAGTTTTTTGGGGCAGTACCCACCTGATTTGCCCCCACCCCTCCTCTTTGTGCCGGAGAAGTGTACACATACCCCAGGATCAGCTTTGTACTCTTATATCACCGGATCGCATTGGTAGCAGGGTCCGAGGGGTCATTGTTCTGATACCCTGACTGGTTACCATTCAGTTGGGCTGGGGCAGAGGGTCTCCTCTGCCTCTCATTCTGCTTATCTGCTGGAGGAGCATTTTGAGCCCATCCCCGGATTGCCAGGTCCAAAGGAGGAGGGACAGTTTTCACCTTCGCGACGACCGGTGTGGTAGATGGTTTTAGGGTTGTTTTTGTCAGTGGGTTTCTGGACCTCATAGATCCTGGTGGCTTGCTCAATTACCCAATGCAGTGTCCCGTGCTTGTGGAAATGGCAAATTAGTTGGGTCATTATATATTTGGGAAGAGTATGGAAGTATGTGGTCACAAATTCCCTGCTATTCATATTCACCCAACTGGTAGTCTGTGCAAATCCACGTTTTAATTCTTGTGCAAACGCCCTAGGTGCCTGATCTTCCCAACATTATAAGTTATACACATCCTTGCATGACTCTTGTGGGTTCCTGTGAGTGAAGAAGTGTTTCAAAATGGCTGACTTATAGGTGGACTACTTTTAATGATCCTGGGTTTCCAATCCCGCAAAGAAACGGGAGTACCCTAGAGAAAACGTCCAGTATGTAAACTCCATGCATTTGACAGATATTTTATTTCAAAGAATGACATTTTTTCATAAAGTTCCAAATGTTCCCACACTGCATACTTGGCATTCTTGTGGTATAGGTTCATGAAGCACTTTATGCCGTTAATCTGCCTGATTGGGTCTTTAACAAAACCCTTTCTCTGTTTCTAGGTTTTTTTTTTTACCCCTGAACCATTCACCCTCGGAATCAGTGCTGCTATTGGCACTCCAGTTCCCGTCTCCTACATGCTCCCTATCTCTGACATTGGGAATACCTTGCATAATCATAGGACCTGGACTCCCCCTTTTGCCTATACCAACTTGAGCTCTCAAGGTCTCTTTTGGCGCAGGATAGAAGTGTCTCCTCTTCAGAATGTTGCCAGTGGGTACTATCCCTCCTTCCAGATCGTCTGGGGAAATCTATCTGAATACGTGGTGGTTTTTAAAATGTCCTTCCTAGGCTGATGCTTTTGCTCTTCTCTTTCAGCAAAGTAGGCTAGGGAGTCTCTTTGCAATATAATTTTCCTTAAATATAAATATCTGATTTCTCATGATTATTCAGGGTCAGAAGTGCTCGCAGGACTATTGTTGGTCTCCCATGACACACTGGTCCCGTCACCTTGCCATCTGTTTGTTACAGGTGAATATTCATCAATGTCAGATGAGGACTGTCCTTCCTGATCAGTTTGCTAGGAATAGGTGAGACCCCCTGCCTCATGTTTACCTGATCTCTATTAGTGGTATTCATGAGGTCAGTTCCAGTCTGTAAATGGGATATTCTAGGTAAATAGCATGAGGTCCTTGCTGGGAAGGGCAACTCTACTTGGTCATGGGGTCGTAATCCTTAACCTGGTTGGTCAGGGGGTCTCAATGTCTGTTTATATTTTCGGATTTCATTATTTAATTTCTCACAGGCGTTTCTCTCTGCCAGGATCCTCTGCTTATATTCAGAGAGTTGAGCTGTTAACTCTGACACAGAGGCTTAGCTGGCTTCAAGCACACTGCTCTGAGCCACTGATCGATCCTTTATTTCCTGTACTTCATTTTGAAGGATTTCATATTCCCTCTGAGAGTCTTGCGTTATGCACACATGGTCAAAGTGCTTTTCTTCTAAAATGACAAGCTCTCTCCCCTGATTGTCTATACTATGCGCTGCCTGCAGAAGGTCGGCTTCTGCTTGTCTCAAACAGTCCCTAAAATATATATTTTCTTCCCCAATTCTGCTCAGCATCTGAGAATCATGTTGGCCCTTTTCTATATCGATTTTCTTCTGATGCACTTTTTATAACAGGACACTTATCCTGGTGTAAGATGTCTTTTTCCTTAATCGGTTGAATTTTCTGTTTGTTGGTGCATCTGATCAAAGTTGTTGGGAGTTCAATCCCTTTTATAATTAACTTCATGTTTAAGCTCTTTCATGGACTGTTTGTAGGGCACAGTTTTATCCAACAATACTTTATTGTGACTAGTCTACGCACTGTGTGTTTTGATGTGTAGAGAACTCAATTTCCCACTCTCTACTCTTGTTGATGTTTTTTTTTACCTCCTTAATGAGTTACTCAATGAGGTTTTCATATTTGAGCTCTAAAATCTGGCTTTGTTGTAATTTATCTTCCAATTGTATGAGTGTTGCTGGACCTATTCCAGGTCTCCCGTCTGATTCAGCATACTGGCCTCTTTATTTTGCAATAGCTCTTCAATTCTTTGCAAATGGAAATATAACTGAACCATGAGTTATGCAATTTTAGTCTGTTCCTCACGTGCATTTTGAGTCCTGTTAAACTCGCACAGAGCTTGATGTTACATCCCACCATCATGCCAAAGGTCTGTGCATACTGATCTCATTTCTTGTACTATTCTACACTGCCAGCAACTAGTTTCCTGCTCATGCCAGTCTCCCCGAATGAACGGCTTGGCTAGGAGATGTTTTCTGGACTCTTCCAATGGCACTAATTTGTCTTTTTTCGACCTTATAAACACTCCACACAGGAACAAAAACCTTGCATTTTGTTCCTGCTAGATTTCGGCAATCAATGCCAAATCAGATTAATTGTGCATTCCTCTGCACAATCTTATTCTTCTCTACACCTCCCTGATTCTCAGGGGTCAAGCCAACAATGGTATTATACCAGTGCGCCACAACTTGCCATGCTGCTTACCGACGTCGAACTAGAATAAATAGCCCGTCAACCATGCATTTGTCCTGAATCAAAAACAGAAAGCTAGATCCCGGACCGAGCCCCCATTTATGTGGGGTATATTTATAGGGTGACAATTAATGCAGGGAATTTGCAGCTCCCTACACCCACACCAAAGCCCCACACCATTATACCTGTTTATCTAATTCAATCTAGCCCTGTCTATGAACCATATCATACCACTTAGATCCCTCACGTCTGTGCCATATGTAGGCCAAGAATCAGGCTGGTGTGTAGAAAGAATATATATATATTAATGTATAGGAAAATAAAGATCTGTATAAAATCACAAGTCACACCACCTTACTCCTTGGCCCAAATGCTTTTCTTCCCTGACATTTCACCGTTCACACAAATTGAAAACACTGGTTGGTTTTAATTACTCAGATCACAGACTATTTAACCCAACAACTCTTCACCAAAAAATTATCTGTTCTCCTTTTTTCCCTCCTCCCCTCTCCTCACACTCCCCCTTGGCTCACATGTCTACATTTTCTCCTATCACTCCCTCTGATGTCTCTCTCCTCTTAACTAAATCCCATCCTACTGCCGCCCCTTCTGACCCCATTCCAACCCTTCTTATTCCCAAGATGCCCCCCCCCCTCATTCCCTACCTTACCTCCTCCTTCAACACTTGTTTATCCACGGCCACCTTCCCTTCTGCCTTCAAGCATGCCACTATCATCCCTATACCAAACAAAGCCACCTGCTGATCCTCTTCTCGCCTCCAACTTTCGTCTAATCTCACTTCTGCCCTTCTCTCTAAAGTACTCGAACGCTTAGCTTTTTCACAACTCTCAACTTTTGTCACTATCCACTCTCTCATCCCCCCCCTATCAATCTGGCTTCCGCCCCAAACACTCCACTGAGTCCGCTCTTACCTATGTCCTTAATTCCCTCTTTACCGCTCGCTATTCTAAGCATTCCTCAATCCTCATCCTCCTGGACCTCTCTGCTGCCTTTGACACTGTTGATCACCCCTTACTCCTCAACACTCTTTCCTCCCTTGGATTCAAAGGCTCTGTTCTTACCTGGCTCTCCTCTTACCTCTCCCACCACTCTTTCATGGTCTCTTGAGCAGGACGAACCTCTACTAACTTCCCTCTCAAATACGGCGTCCCCCAAGGCTCTGTCCTTGGACCCTTCTTATTCTCTTTTTACACCTCACTCCTTGCCCCCATCATCTCCTCCTTTGGTATTTCCCACCATTTCTACGCCGATGACACCCAACTGTTCCTCTCCTTTTCCTCATTCACCTCTGACTTAGATCTCAACCTCTTTTCCTGTCTTACTGCTATTAAAGACTGGATGTCATCTCATCTCTCTGAACACTGACAAAACTGAAGTCATGTTCTTTCCTTCTAACTCCCTACCCTCCCCATCTCCCCCCTCCTTCCATCCATTTTCCCCTTTCTAATCTTCCAATTTCCAACCATGCTCGTAATCTAGGTATTAACTTTGGCACTTCACTCTCCTTCTCTCATCATATCTCCCTCACTTCTCGGGCATGTCGCTATCATCTCTTTAACATCCATAAAGTCTGTCCCTCTCTCACCTTCCATGCTACCAAACTTTTAATTTCCTCCCTCATCTTTTCTCGCCTTTTCTGTTCTCTTTTCTTCGGTCTTCCCGCTTCCCATCTGGCCCCCTTCAAATCTCTTTATCACTCTGCCATCTGTACTCTGTCTACTCTCTCCCCATGACTCTATCGCCAACTCATTTTCTTACCTAGGATGGCTTCCTTTCCACTCCCAACTTAAGTTTCACTTCCTTTGTCTTGTCTTTAAATCTCTTCATAATCTCGCCCCTCCTTACCTCTCTTCTCTCCTCTCATTCTACACCCCCTCTCGCTCCCTTAGTTCTGCTAATCTCTTCTTACTTTCTGCCCCCCCCACCACCATGTGCCTCTTCTCGTTTCTGCTCCTTTCAGCTCCTTGCCCCCTTACACTGGAATTCTCTACCTCTCTCTATCTGCTCTTCCCCCACCTATTCCTCCTTCCGCTCCTCATTGAAAGAACTTCTTCACTCCCCTCCCCGATACCTTCCCTTCTTTCCATTCCCTCTCTCCCTTTATTACATCTCCCTGTCCTCCTTCTCTTTCTTTCCCGTCTCTCTTATGATCTCCTCTCTTTTATCGCTCACTTCACTCATTTTCTCTCCTTCTCTTTTCTCCTTACCTTCCCTCTCTTCTTGCAAATTGGTCTAAATGCCGATTTTAAGACTTGATTCATGTATACTGTTTCGCTTCTACTGTTCCATGTTTGATATGTTTATTGTTAACTGTAAATCACTTTGGATGAAGGTGCTATATAAAATAATAAATAAATAAATGTACAGTATTCCTTCTTGAGTTTTTTTCCACCATGTTTACATCAAAACACCGGTCTATAGAATACTTTGGATACCTGGGTCACTCACAAAACACTCTTAATGGACAAAATTGTGCAGCCTCCTGTACATGACAAAACAATTTAGCTTCACAATATACTTTGCATAGGGTGTACTTTAAATAACATAACACTTTTCTGTTGGTAAAAAGAAATGTAACTTGTGTAGCGCTCCTTATAATAATCGCCCTGTGCACTTGGCAATTCCAACAGTGTTGAAGCACAACAGACTTAAGAATAAAACACTTATTATATATATGGATCTATAAGGTGTCAATTTCTCACTCTCTGTAGAGGGTCTCCTGCAGTTTTTCCAGCAGTTCCTGCTCAGATTTCAGACAGATCTCCCATTTTCACATTTGTGTCACCTTATAAATATTAAACCACTCCCCAAATTATCTAAATTAGGATGTGCCAGCTGATTCGGTAGCTATTCTAGATGGACATCTATTGTCCACCCCCATTTTTCCACCCCAATGCAATGATTGGTTCCTTTAGTTACTAAGCATCACTCCACCCCTTTGAAATAGCATTTTTGAACACTTTAGTTATGACTTTAAAGACTACAACATGACAAAATGTTGTAATTTACAAGTAAGAGGAGTCACAAACTGTTTCCGAAAAGGTCTAATCATGCCGGACTTAATGACATGTCTCATTTCGGCATTATGTTGCAAGTTCAAATGGCAGATGTGTGTAATTTATTCAACAAAGAGACGTTAACAACATGTGATTTTTCATTACAGATATCTAATTCAACAAGGTATCATCTCCCCGAATCTCCGCTTTGTGGCATTTTCTGGGAAGCGAGCATCACGTTTGAGCTTATAACATTACTTCCCAAGGTTACATTTTTACCAGATGGGTCTTCTTATAAGCTTTTTAATGATATTTGAGCCATTGTTGTGTGAATTATGGTTCCTGCGATAATGGCCAAAGTATGATCCTCCATACAAGCCTATGTAAAAAATAATGCATTGCATAATTTTCCCTTAGATTAACTGCCATAATTATTTTCCCAAGATCTGTATGTAGGCCTGTCCTCTGGCCTTTGTTGACCCAACCCTGCCAAAACAGAACATAACATTTCTTTCTCTCCGGGGTAATGCCTGTCAGTCCTAATCTTCCTTGAGCAGAGGGTATAACTCTGCCCTCTCACTCATGTGGCAGTCTCCTCCAACTTGTCACTTGTTAGATTCTGGACTTCATCAGAATTGAGCTTTAATTCTATGTATTTTTAAGAATTAACTTCCATTAACTGGGTCTTTTGTTTTCACCGTGGCCATCTGTTCACCTCATAAACCATAAGTCTGGCACAAGCTGTGCGCCTTTTCTTTGCTCTGTTAGCTTCAAAGAGATTTTTTAGATCGAAAGTAAAGAGCAGTGCCCCTTGCATCTGATGGGGACGGTGTGCAGTTCTGGGCCTTCGAATCTAATGAAAATAAATCGCTAAGCAGTTTTTCTACATGCACAGAAAACTGGTATTTTTGAATGCTTCAATTCCTTTACATATTGGCCTGCTTTAATCTGTCACATAATGCCATCACTGTCAAACTTCACATTATAATATACATTTGAATGGTTCAGGCCAGGGAGTTTCTCCTGTAAAATGTTCCTTTTAACTGTGAAGAACCTAGAGGTATCATCCTTGGGTGTTGGCCAACTAACAATACTCCCACCCTGGGCAAACCATGTGTGTCTAACGTTGTCTACTTTTTCCTCTAAAGACAATGGTGGGAACACATCAGGGCAGGTGTTCTGTAAAATAAAGACCAGTAATAAATCGGTGTAGTACTGGGATGAGGAGGCCTTATCTGGAGCTGCAAGAGAACTGCACACGTTTAGTCCTCTTTTTATGTTGCAGAACAGCCACATTAATAAGAGAAGAGGGACGACACAGTGTAGTGATAGCAGTAGAAAACGTAGGAGTGGAGACAGTGATGTGGCTACAGCAGTAGCGTGGAAACAAGAAGTAGTAATTGCAAAAGTAGTACTTTGAGCGACAATGGTGGACTCAGAGCTGTAGAAAGCGACAGAAGTGTTATTGGGCCAAACAGGAGATTGATGAAAACAGCTGGAGGAGATAAAGCAGCAATTGGAGATGTGGAAAGAAAGAGAAAGAAGTAGAAGAAACTTCTTCACAACTCGGGAGACCGGCGGTAGACCAATTGTGAAAGTCCAATTGCTGACAGAAACCAGGACTTTACAGAATGGTGCCGCTGACATCTCTCCAGGACACAACATAGCTGTGCTGATGCGGCAGCTGATCACAGACGTAGACCTAGCCCGTTAGTTGAGACTGCCAAGTCTGCAGCGGCGTACTATCGAGGGTATTGAGCTCCCAGGACCTACCGAAGGAGCCCAAGAATGGGTGACTGCCTGTGAAAAGGGAGGTGGGGAGCCAACACCTAATCGAGCGGGGTGCAAGTACACCAGCAGCCGGGCGTAATACCCGCTCACATCAAAAAACAAAACTCATGTCAGCAGCGGCTGACGCCAGGTGCCGGGAACTGAGGAAAGGCTCACCCAACAGAACTGTTACTGACAACTTTCCAGAGGACCGACGAGTGGACCCAAGGAACACCGACTTCGCCGACTGAAATCAGAGGTGTAAATCCAGGGAGAGCATATCGGCGCCTGGTGGCTGGAAACGGGCGGTCAGAGGGGGCTGATCAGATTACTTGGCGGATACCAGGTAAGCTGTAGAAAAGAATCCACTGACAAACCCTCACTCAAGAAGAAGGTGGAACTAAACTCACCTTGCACCATGAGAAAAAGCATAAGGTAACAACTGAGAATTGTTTATTTTAAAAACGTACTAACCAGTCCTGGAAAGAGAGAGAACCCAGGTTGGCAGAAGTTGGAGATAAAAGAGGAAAAGGGGAATTGTTGGTTCTTCCCAAAATGGACTGGTGAACTCTTTAGCCTGATCCTCCTCGTCCCAGTTGCTGCGCCATTCGCAGCTGGTCACACTGTGTGGGAGTGACAACTGACATTAAATTGTGCCCCAACCACAGGAAAGACCAAGGATGTGGATTTTCCCCTTGGCATTCAAAGGTTCACGTTTTAGGGAAGAAAAGCACTACCCCGAAATGTATTCATTTCTATGGTAGCTTTTCTCTTTGGGAAGAATGCATTTCAGCGTCTCTGTATCCTGTAATGGAAGTTAAACCTAATTTCTTTTCAGCCTTGCCGTTGGCACACATGGCACACTTCATTTTAGTGGTCCTGTTTCTAACAACACTTGATGTATTTGGCATCGGTGACATTTCCATGCTGGCCTTCCGGTCTGCAAGTCGTGTTTTTTCCAAAACCAGCTGTTCAACAAAATATTTAATTGTGCTAACATTGTAAATTTTCTCATTTTAAAATGTTACCATATTTGTTTCTAATGATCGCTTCCAGTATGTATAGTAATTATAAGAATGTTACTCTTATTACTGTGGAAACAACATTATTAAAGCCTATAATAACCATAGAAATTATTTTCAAATAGGTTTTTCTGAGATGGACAGTCTGGTGCACGCCTATTGTATTCTTCCGAAATTGCCCCTGTAAGAAAGGGGAAGGGTAAACATGTCACCAGTGTACGTTCCAGCCTGCTTTACATAGAATCAATGAGCATTTTGTAACAAAATCGCGACCATAGGTATTTATTTTTGGCAATGTTGCCTTGTGATAAAAGGGCTGTATGCTTGAATCACTCATTTCATAATGCACACTTGGCTTGGTGCTCATTTAATTCAACACAGCATTCGCCCCACCATTACAATGTTTAACATTGAAGCGTCTGTACTGATTTGGATGAAATCAGCATTTTGATATGAAGATAGAATATCTGGGACATCAGTGATTGCATTGATGGCCAACATTTGGGCTTTTATGTGGTGGCTCGATTGCTGGAACCTGTTTCAACCTGTTACATACTCTACTTTCATTGGGCTGTTTGTGTATGTCAGTATCGGGTGGGAGTTCCATGTAATGACTAGACTACTCACAGTAGATTCCTGATCTCATTGCTTCTGAATTTTCTTCGTCTTCAGTGCGATCCTTGAAGAAGGCAGCAGTTTGTCTCTAAATCACCATGCGACCATTTCCTGTTGCTATCGTGTTTTTCCTAAATTAGTAGTCCGGCAGTCAAGTGGCTTTGGGAAAAGGGCACAACCTTTATTTGGAATGACAGGAAAGTAGTTAAAATACATTATCCTAATCCTGACGGTGAGGCTCCAGAGTTCGAGCATCGCAACTGAATTTCCCTATGTGGTGCAGGAGTGGTGCTATGCCCAAAAGTGGCGTAGTTGTGAAGCACGCTAATTTTGCATTTATCAGCATTTTGTTATATTGAAATACAAAGGTTGCATACTTCATGAATACAAGGATACTTTTGCATTTTTAATCCTGTTTTGCACAGTGTCCCAAAAGTTTATGGTATCTCTAGCAACTGTGTACAATGCTAATCGGATAATTTCTGATTTGACTGTTTTGCTGGAGAGCTTCTCTGCAATTGCTTTCCAGTAAAGTTTCTAGGATCATGCTTCTCAAATAGTTTGACAGTATCATTCCTGTATCTGTGAGAATGTTTATTTCAAACTACAATACATTTTAAATACTTTGTTTAAATGATCAAGATAGCACAATTTTGGACATATACTTTAACATTTGTAACATACTTTATTAATAATTTGCTATCAAGGGCATTACCTAGGTTTCCATAGCCTTGCTAGCAGTAAAAACTATCATTATATGGTGTACCTTTGCTCCAGGTAAGATTTGGAAGTGTTTTTTTAAAAAAATGTTTATTTTGGCATTAATAAAAAAAACCCGTTCCTATTGGGGTATGTTAGGTGATTACATACATTTTTATTGTAATCCATGCTTCTTTGCAACTTGTAAATCATACATATTAAACTGCATTTTTGCATTAACGTTCCTCTTTGGATCAGGCAGTAATATAATGAACAGCACCCTTCTCTGGCACTAATCTGCTAATACCAATGATCTAATGTATTCGTGGAGTATGACACTGCAGGGGGTGGGGGAATACTGACTGGCTAGGCTTCTGGTTGGCTATTATTTTCTTATTCAAAGTATTTTAACTCCCCCTTTATTTGTCAGAAGGCCTTGTTAAAAATGGTAGTTACAGCACTTATCTGTAGGGCTGACATGTACCTTGCTCTGTTCTGAGACACATTAACTAGCTTAGGCAGAATGGCATTGTATATGCAGGAGCAATCTAGTTCTATTTCTCTCTGCAAGGAGCAGTCTTCTGTTCTGTTCGTATTGAAACATTGATGTTTTCTGAGGCATGACTTTCTCAGTAGGGGGAAATAGTTGTTTGATCTGCATTCTTGAAACTGTTCCACTATTCTGGTAATATGATCTTCTTCTTATTAGTGGCGGCTGGTGAATTTTCTTTTATTGGCGGGCGTAGATGTTTGCCTCAAATATGCCATAGCGAGCAAGGGAGCCCTAACCAACCAAGGGTTTTTTATTTTTTGTTGGGGGCAGGGTTTCCCGTAGGTTAAAATGGGGCATTTTCTAGCACAGTTTGTGTGAAAAAGTGGGTAAAAATCCACAGTTTGCAATCTGCTTTTGTATGGTATCACATGAACAATCAAGTAAATTTAAGTCCTGATCTGTGCACAGGAACATTTTTTTACGATACCTTTGCTCACAATCTATGCCAGTATAAAAGCATTTTTTTTTTATTGCTTTTAATCAATAAGATTTTTACAATAGAAAACTTTTCATTTTCAGTGCGAAGCTGTAGTAGCATCAGTGATGATGAGAACGGGAGAAGTATTGAATTGTATTGAGGCCGGAACTCGTCGAAGGTCGTTGGACGGACCGATCAACCTGAGGACGGTCGGCTGAGAAGTTCAGTGTTTATATAGACCAACATTTTGTAGGTGGGCAGCAGCCACGAAGGTCTATCCCCGGCCATCAATCTGGACCAACAAACGGCCTGGTCGCTTAAAATGTGCTCCGAAAAGATCTTGGTCAGGTAGACTGTTCGGATCCTGGCTGTGTGAGGACATGCTAAGAGCAAATGCCTAATCGATTCTGTTGCTCCCGGCGTTTTGCAGAATCGGCACTCGTTCGATGGGGAAAGCCCTCTGATTGCTAAAATTTCGTTAGTTAACAGGAGCTTTAGCCGCGCTCTCATTATTAAATCGCGAGCGTGTCTAGAAGGGAACTTTTTGATGTACGGTTGTAAGTCGTTGAATCTTCTGGTGTTTGGCGGGAGGTGCTGTGTCAGTTTGTTCTTTAGTGCTGCCTCGTTGGTTTGGATCCAGTCGATTTCTTTCAGTTTTTTTTTAATTTTTGTAGGGTTTCTGACGAGTGTCTTTTCGTCACACTCTGTAGTAGCCAACAGAGCCTGGTTTATTTTTGTCCAACGGTTGAGCATGTTGCTTTGGCCGTTTTCACATTCATTCTTGATTAGATTGTAAATTGATGGATCAGGCGAAATTCTGGTTTTGCGATAAAGCATGAGCATGCTGGATTTCACTGTTCCCTCGAGTGATAGCAGGCTAAGTTCCTTCCTTATGACGGTCACCGAGGTGGAATTAGGGAGACCCAGTGTCCCTCTCCAAAACATCGCTTCCAGTCTCGGCCACACAACAGTGGGTAAATTCGGAAGGGCGTTGGCGCCGTCGGTCAAGGTGGGAATAACCTTTTTCTTGTAGAAGTCTACAACAGGAATTAGGGAGAAGCGACCAAATTTTCTGTTGATTGCTTTGGCTTGTGCAGTCAGCTTTTTCGTTGTTCTTTTGAGGTGGCTTGCATTGCCAGTTCATTTCTTGAGCCGTCGAGTGTCACTCCAAGGTATCTAAAGTCGGAGACTTTTTCGACCCGCTGCTTTTCCAAGAACAGAGCGTTTTTTTCCACCTTCTTTGGTTTTGTAGACAGGATCATAAATTTAGTCTTTTTTTCGTTTATCTCCAATTTGTTGTCAGCCATGTATTCCGAGAGTTTCTTTAGTTGACGCTGCAGGCCCAGAAGAGTGTGGTCTAGGAGGACCAGGTCGTCTGCGTATAGGATTCTATTCACATGGGTGTCGCCCAACTTTGGTGGGAAGCAGCGGACTTCTTCGAACTTTGTTTGCAGGTCCCCCAGGAAGGAGATAAATAGGGCCGGGGCCAAAGGGCACCCCTGTTTCACCCCTCTGGCGGTTGGAATCGCTGGGGACAGGAGGCCGTGTTGGTTTAATCTTACTCGCATGGTGGTGCCGGTGTACAGTGCTTTGATCGGCTCCAGGATCGGGGTGGGGCAGCCCCAAGTTTCGAGTTTCTGCCAGAGCCGCGGGCGCTCCACTTTGTCGAACGCCTGGGTGAGGTTGATGAAGATTAGGTAAAGTCGCGGTCCACCCTCCAACACTTTCCCTTTGAACGCGCTGAGCATCAGTATGTTGGCTGCTGTGCCCAGTCCTTTTTTGAAGCCTGTTTGTAGGTAGTCGCGGCAGCCAGCCGTTTTGGCCCAGTTGTTGAATTCTCTCAGAACGAGAGAACCAAACACTTTACCAATACAATCCAGAAGGGCGATCGGCCTATAGTTTTTTGGATCTTCTTTATCTCCCTTCTTGTAAATTGGAACGACTGTGGCCGTTTTCCATGATGGAGGAAGAGATTGTAGTTGGGCACATCTTTGAAAGATTTTACTGAGAAGAGGGGCCCATTCTTCCTCGAAGGACTTCAGGTCAACGTTCGAGATGCCGTCTGGGCCTGGGGCTCGGGAGTTTTTAAGTCTCTTAATTTGTGTTGTGATGTCCTCGATGTCATCCACTCTGATCCATGGTAATGATGGCTCTGCCAGCTTCTCTGTTTGCTCTTCTTCAGACTTCTGAAACAATGCACTGAAGAATTTGACCCAGGTAGCTTTGCCGATGTTTGAAATAAAAGCAGTTTTTCCGTCGGAGTGTGTCGAATTCAGGAGGCTCCAGAACTCTCTGCTGTTGTTGGATACTATTGTTTTCAGAATTGCTTCTGAGTCCTGTTGCTATAGGGTCAAGCGATAGTTTTTGAGCCAGTTTTTGTACTTTCGGCACCCCTCTGCTGCCTCAGTTATTGCTGCCGCAGTTCCTCTCACATTAGCTTGTCGTTTTAGCCTTCTCATCTCCGTGCGTTTTAGCACCACGATGTTGTCAAATCTGTGGTGCGAGCAGTTGTGATTGGCTCTGTTGGTGGCCTTGACTTTGTATGTGACCAATAAAGGTAAGTAGTCGATCTGCTCGCTTGTCCCCCGTTCTGCCTGTGCCTGGTATTTGTGTCCTAGTTCTTTTATTGCTTTGGCCGATATTTTCACTCTTGTTCGTTGGTTATTCGTGGTGAGCTGTGGCAACGCATAATCTCTTTCCACCTGTGTTGTTGACCAAACTGTCACCAGCAAGTTGTGGTCACTAGCCGGCGCATTGATCACGTCAAAAGAACTGATCACTGCCAACAACGGCGTGGACACAAATATGTGGTCTATTGTGGCGTTCGCTTCTCGCCTTGCCCAAGTCGGCAGCCGTTTTGGGTCTGGAAAGGCTGCGTCCAGGTTATGGAGTTCACGAGAGTTCATCAAATTCGACCACTGGGCTCCTCTCTTCGCACCCGGGCTGTTCTTGTCCATATGGGAAGTGAGTTTGTCTGAGGACTGGCATGTGGCGTTGATGTCTCCACAGATCAAGAGGTTAGGGGTTAACTGGGCCGACAGTGCATCATCGATCGCTCTTTCCATTTGTTCCAGAAAGGATATGTCACTGATTCCAGCTGGATTCCAATACGTATTTATAATGATCAGTGGCTCTCGTAGTTGGTTGGCTGGGTGTTCTTCGCGATCAGTCTGAACTGCTTTGGTCATCAGGATGGAGGGACTGCTAAATAGCGTGTAGTCGAGTGAAAAGCCACATCCTTGACGACATGCTGTCAATATTCCAGAGGATGGACGTCCTGTTTGTCCTTTTGTGGCCGGTGAGAGGATGATTTCGTATCCCTCCAATGTCGGGACCTCTGTGAGCCAGGTTTCCTGTAGACATAGAAAATCATAATCTCTTAGTTCAATGGCTCCTGGTCGCGTTAGATGCGAGTGTCCCCTGGTGTTCCATGAGCCTAGTCGGATGCAGGATCTCTCAGCTTTCTTGACGGTCGTGAAGGCTGAACCGGACTCATGGTGCTTGGGTTGCTATTTCCTTGGTGCACCAGTCTTTGCTTTGGATAACCATGACTCAGGACCCAGGACTAGGTTGAGTCTCGAGTTGCGCCTCAGTGAAGGTTTTATTTGGTCTGCCAAGATCGTTTTTGTAATCATGAGGTCCATTTTTCTGTTATTTTGTTCTTGGCTTATTCTTGCCGGCGCTTTCTCGCCTCCCTGGTCTTTGCAGGCCTTCTCCTTAGTAGTAGTTTGTAACTCGTGTCTATGATTTGATTTTTCCCCTCTTGTCTCGTGCCAATGGTTTTTTGTGTACTGACGATGTTTTGACGAGGGGCTTCTCATTTCCAGAGCAGCTGAATGATCGCGTTTTGGGCTTGGTCGGTTGAACCGTGTTGATCTAGTTGATTCTATGATGTCGTATCCAAGTTTCAGCAAAGCTTTCGTTTCGGCTATCGGGAGACGAAACACAGATTTAGAAGCCACGTAGAGGTGTGAGATGGATTTGTGCTGGCTCTGGCTGGGGTCCACTATCAGCAGGTCTTTCGTGTTTATAGATCTGAGATTAGGCACGAAGCTCAGTAGTTCTAGCACCGCGCCTCTATTTAGTACTACCTCGTCATCGTTTCCAGGGATCTGCTCCAGCTTTAGTATCCATTTCTTCCTTTCTGTGTTTTTTTCATCCTTGCGGTATTTTTCCGTCTTGGAGGTGAAGTGCGGCGCTTTCTGTTTCCAAGATTCTGTGCTAGGTCGAAGGCTTGTTTTGCTTGTGTAGTGCGGCTCTGCATAGGCAGAAGTATGACTTGGGAGCTTGGACGAGTGTCGATTTTCTTTCTCGTGTGGAGGGTTTGTGGACTCCTGGTTGCCCTTGCTCGCTGATCCCCTCGGGCTCTTTGCTTTCCACTGCGCCCCTTTATTCAATTTCTTACAGCAATCCTCGAGTGTTAAGAATTCTGAGCTAAATGGTTCATCCTCAAAGTTGGTCCCCGTGCCCGTGTGCGTCTCCCTATGGACGTCTCTTGTTGCCATGAGCGGAGCACACTCGTTTTGTACTTGGGTTGGCTCTTCGTCCAGGTGTTGGCTCATGTTCATCATTGAGTCATCTTCAAGGAAGTCTTCAGCAGATTTGGGCGAGCTCGCCGCTGTTCTGGGTTTGGGGCTCCCACTTGTGATGAACAGTTGTTGGGCTGGGGTCTTCTGTCTCGTTTCTGCCCCCTGCTGTTTTTTATATTGTTTAGTGGAAGGCTTGGCTTTCATAGCTGTTGTTGATGAGGGGGGTTCTTTCTCGATCAGATAACTGAGCACAGTTGAGCCTTTTGCTTTTCCGATTGACTGTTTAGAAAGTTGAGTTTGTTTCTTATGGGGTTTACTTGGGGCTTCTTGGGCTTGACTATTCTCTTTGGAGGTTTCACCGCCCAGCCCCTGCACCTGCTTGTCGAGGCCTGTCTGAGGTCTCTTTAAGTGCGGTTCTTTCTCTTGGTCCTGACCGATGTCACTGGTTAGATCTATAGTTATGTCCGTTTGCGTGGCGGTGGATACTGCGTGCCTCTTTGAGACTGTTGTAGTTATGTTCTGCTCCGTTGTCAGGATTGGTATACTTGTCTCGGTAGGTAGATTGGGAGAGCCTTTATCTCTGGCCATGGTATAAGCCTCTAGAAATATCAGTTTGCTATACATCATGGCTTGTGTTGTGCTAAGATCTTTTAGGTTGTCACTCATGGCCTCGTATAGCTTCATAAAGGGCGCCAAAGCGATTGTTGTTGATGACATAATTGCCAGAATGTCTGCTTTTTTCGAGGGGGTTTCAGCGCCTGTATGGTTTGACGAAGTCGATGTTCTTGTTTTTGCAGGGGTTTCTAGCACTGTGTGCTGCTTTTTGGACCCTAGCCGGGTCTCTGAGCAAGAAGAGTCCGTTGGCCTTCTTTGATTTTCGTTCACTGCAGAGGCTCTTGCCGATCCCGTATACCTTGGGATGTTGCTAGTTGAGGGTCCTGTTATTGGACTGTTCCATGTTTCCCTGCTTCCCTGATCAGTTGTGTCGCCGCCCGGGTGCGATTGGACTCTCAGGTGGAGGGGCAGACGGCCGCGGGCTCCTCGGGGTTAAGAGACCCTCCCCTTTACAAGGACTCTTTTCACCAATGGATACTGTGGCTGTCCGTCTAAGATCTGCTTGTTGGAGTGTGGGTTCACCTTTCTCTCGTTCTGCATCCGTGCTCGCGTCTGTTGACTCTGATGCAGGATCGATTTCATGTGACCCGTAAGTGTTAGGTGTGGGTTCCACCGCTTCCCCGTCCCTATGTGTGTCTTCCACCACTGGGTTCGGGTACCCTCCATTTCTTGTCTCTTCGGAAGTCTCTTCAGGGTCTAGTACGATCGCCTCTAGAGAGGAGACCTTTCCTAGGCCTTCTTCTTCGTTAGCTTGTGTCACCCGGGCCCTTCCTTTTCTATGCTTGTCTTCCTGCGTTGTCCCGGGGCCGCCAGGATGCCCCGTCCTTCCTGCAGTCCCTTCTGAGGGAGGACTCATATGTGCGACAAGCTGCGCCTTAGTGGGCAATCTTGATGTATAGTCTATTCTCCGGCATTTCGCCTGCGGCCAGCAATCCTGCAATGCTTGGAGGATTTCCGTGTCTGACAGTTCCACAGTATTTCTACTTCTATGTGCTGAAGATGGCTTAAAGTAGTATTTTAGACTATGAATTACTGGTGGTTTTCTTATAGTTTTAATCTCTGGTGTCATTTGTGGAGGTTGATTCCCCCTCCGCTGCCTCTTGATTTTTGTATGGCTTCGCTCGAGGCCGTCTGCGGTAACCCGTGCCTTCCTTCGTCCTTGTTTTAGAGGCCCAAGAGCGTGCATTCTCATTTCTTTTTCTCTTGGCTTTGGCTCTGGATGGTTTAGATGTGCCCAATCCCAGTTCTGTGGAATCAGCTGTCCCCTCTCGTCCTTCCTGGGAGCCAGGCAGAAAGTCACTGTTAGTCCATTGGGCAGGGGCATGCACCATCGCCAGCACCGACAGTGCTGGCCGCCTGCTCTCTTCGCTGCCTGCAGATGGCGCTCCCTGCGTGTCGCTCGGGCGCTCCTCAGCTGCCAGCAAGCCGACCGCTTTGAAGTCTCTCCCCTCTCCCACCCTCTCCCTTGTTCGAACTTCAAACCCGAGCCCGACGCCGTCCTCGCCTGGCGTGCTCGGCCCTCCTGACAGATCTTCCTCATGATCCCGGACCTCTGCTGGTCTACCGACGCTTTCCTCTTCCATGCTCGGTCTCTCCGACGGCCAGGCGTCAGCTTCCCCGCTCCTCCCCGGGCGACCGCCGCACCGCCACAGCCTCCACGAGGACCCGGGTCGGCGACCTAGGACCCAGAGAGGTGATATGCGGGCAGGTGGTCGTAAGGCGGGTTGGGGGCTGCAAGTTGAGGCTGCTTAGTGGAATGTTAACCGCTACGCCCCAAACTGGCTCATGGCTGGTGCTGGCGGCTGGGGCAGTTTTGGGAGTTTTTGATTTGGAACACTGAGTGGGACACGGAATGATTTCCTCCCCACTCGGTGGCCCTGCGCCTCGCTCCTCGGCCCCTCCATGTATATTTAGGGGGCTAGGAGTAACTTTGCTGTCTCTGTAGGGGATTCCTTTGCGCTCAACTTTTTTTGCTGTAGCAGCTTTGAGGGCGAACGGCTGTCCAGTTGTGGCGCTCTCTGTGCCCGCTTGTGATCTCAGACTTTTCAGCCGGCCGCCGCAGTCCTCACCTTCTTCCTCCTGGCTATGGCGTGGTGGAGACGATGTTTCGCTCCTGGCGAGCCTGGCCGCCCTGACCGCCATGACTGCAGGACTGCACCTACTCGTCACCTACTCCGCTCCGCTGGGAAGTGGGGTTTTGATTGTTCACTTTGCACCACTTTGCTCCACCCACTGAAGAGACTGTAGAAAGACTGCTCCAGAGTAGACTGCAGGACTGCACCTACTCGTCACGCATTCCACGCTGCACGTCGCTCTGGATCAGCTCTCCAGTCTTCATGCTGGCTGCGCCCATACATGTTCATGCAGAATGCACAAACATATATGCCATTTTCATTTACGAATTTACTCCTGTTGGCTTTGTCAGTAAAAATGCCAGGTAACAGTGAGAAAATATGTCCAGTCTGGCTGCATTAATAAAGACCAGTTGATATTTGCTTTGTCCTTGGTGTTCAATAAAAACATGCCATGCTACAGTATAAGTATGTCCAAACTGACAGCAGCAATGAAGACCAGCCTAGAAAAGCAGTAACTCATATTGGTTTTACCCTTCCTATCGGCAAAAAGTGGCATTCCACAATTAAAAAATGAACTAGACTGGGTGCACCACAGTAGGCCAGTCTAGCTATACAGTAACACTAATCATGTTCGCTTTAACATTCATGCCCAATAAAATAAATGCCAGGCCTGCAGGAAGAAAGTAGATCCAGACTGGCTGCACAAATTAAAGCCAGGCTAGCAATGTAATTACATTGATGCTGGCTGTACCTTTCATATAGCAGTAAAATACATGTCGTGCCACAATAAAAGAACATAGTTACCCTGGCTGCACTAAAGTAGACACCAGCCTAGCTACATAATAACTCGTACTTCCTTTACCATTGACGTCCAGTGAGAAATACCATGCCATAGTAAGAGAGTAGATCCAATGAAAGCCAGTCTAGCAATGTAATGGTACTCGTCATAGGTACTAGTCATATTTGCTTTATACTTGATGCCCAGTATAAATGCCATGCCGCCAGTAGCCCGCCCTCCCAAAGTTGGAGGCACTGCTCCCACATCATGCATGCAGCTCAGGCCCACACTCAAAGCACACTCTCATTTACATAACAAACACTTTCATTCACACCCTCATTCACACAACATTTTCAGTCACCCTTGCGTTCATGCAACACTTGGTCAACTCCTGGCACACATACATAAAAACAAATATACGCAGAAACATTCACACATGTGCACTCAGACAACCCCACTTGTTTTCACGCATAAATAAAAACACATTACACAGTATACGCATTTACATTTCTCATACCTACTCGCCCCTTCAGCACCCTGACAACACGACCACGAGACCTGATCAGAAGGTCTGCCTCACGCACAGCATGCTGAATGACAGAAGAATCCTCCTCTACCTTTAGTCAGTGTGGCCAATGGTAGCAGCTCAATAATGAGGCGTCAGGGCCAGACGACCTATGCCCCTCCTGCCTCCTATTACATGCAATGCCTTTTGTGCAGCTCAGAGGGGCTCTGCATTGAAAAATAAACGTGTCTCCGAGGCAGGCAGCGCAGCCCCTACAAATAATGGACTGTGCCATCTGCTGCGGCGCCCTGACACCCCTGTCATTAGAAAGGAACCACCACTGCTTGTTATTTTTAGATGTTTTTCTTCAGCAAGGAGTTGATGTTTTCCTGAATCTGAAATGTGTAGAAAGAAAAATGGTGTTGTATTTAAGGTCCTTTTGTCCCACATAGTGTTCTAATACTGATTTAGTTCGTGGCTCAGTGTGCCTAGCACACAATGTTTTCCTTCTCGGTCTTTCTTCTGCAATGCATTTTAATCCTGGGCATAATTCAAATTGGTTATCCGTTAAATTTGCTTAATCGAAACAGAACTCTATCTCCTAGGCGTATATCTGCCAAATAAGAATTAAATGATGGTAATTTTTATTGTATTCTCTCCATTTCGTATAGGAGCACCGCCAGCCCCACCACCAGTCAATCCCTTTCAAGTGAACCAACCTCAGCCCCTCACGCTGAATCAGTTGCGGTCAAGTCCAATGATGGGAGTCAGCCAATCTTTCACTTCTATGCCATCTATAAACATGGAGCCAATGCACCACTCTTCTATGTCTACTGCCGGTGTGCAAGCTATACCAACCATGGGGAATACAGTTTCTGTATCCAGACTGGTCCCGGTCACCAACATGAGCATTGGAGGCTCAATGTCTCAACCTCTTCATAGCTCTGGAATTCCTATGTCTGCAAATCAGTCTATAAACACAACTAACCCTTTCCTCCTTTGAAGGCCCGCAACTCAACAATCCTCTTGTTGGATTGGTTTCAGACTATGCTCGTCGCCTGAGAAATGGAACAATGCAACTTTCAGATGCAACATCACAGAGGAGACAAAGTAGATTTGCAGTTTACAGTTTTGATCTACTAAAGAGCTTTGTCTGCATTACATGTTCAACTAAACTATCCTTTTCTCCAGAAGATAACCCTTTTGTTTGTGGACCTCACCCAGAACGTTGTCTCTTCACCAAAGTTAAAGGATGTCCAGTTTTTTGTATGTGTACAAACGCAGTTCAACATGATCATATGTTCACTTCTTAGGAGAAACCTGCCACTCAAGTTCCCACCTCTAGTGTTCGTACACGTCACTAACTTATGCTGGGACCTTCAATTAACTTAGTCTTTTAGTTTGCCCTTTTCTGTTAGCAGGCTAAGAAGTACTTTCAAAACTAGCAGCTGAAGGCTTTTTTTCACAGTCTTGGGGCACCTATAGTCCATATTTTGAAGGGGGTGGGAGGGTTCAGGGGCACTGAATACGTGTTTTCTCTAGAAATGTGACAGATTTTCACTCACACTTTCTTGCCATAGCTTTTGCATATGAACCTTATTTATGTATAAAATGCCTAAAAGAAAAAAAAAATGTGTTGCTTTTGTCAAGCTTTGTGAGATACATGCAGTGTTTGTGCAGGAATGTCTAATTCGCTTTTACCATGTAGGGTACAAGATTGATTAATGACTGAAACATTGCATTTTATTCATTTCTTGCTTTTTTAATTACCATGTGAGTTGTATTAATGAACTAAAACAGCACATTTTAATGAAAATGTACTACTTTCAGCTAGTCTAAGCTCAACTTTACTATGTGTAGTTATTTTTCAATACCTTTGCACATTGTTTTACTACAGTTTCGTATTTGGTTTCGCAGATTTTTACCTACCGTATTGGTTATTTTTGCTAATATTTTTATAATATTATTCTTATTTAACTGTTTATTTAGTGGTGGAATTTTTATCAGGTCTGGCTGAAATGTAATGTAGCCACATCCTTTTTTTATTGTGTCCACTTATTTATAATTTTAAACAAATACTAAGGTGAAAAAGTATTTTTTAGAAAAGGGAATAATTAACACTAAATGTAATTATGTTTCCTTTATTTTAGGATTTGTTAAATATTCCTGTGGCTTTTAATAACTTTAAGGAAACTGCCTTTTGAATATTATGTGAAGTTTGAGATTTAATACTATTTCAAAGCGAAGTGTGGATTGTCATGATATTTTTACTCCATCTTACTGCGTTTAAATTATCAGATAACGAGTGAGCTGTAATTTGTTGACTCAAAAAAAAAATCTTCGATTCTTTTTTCATTTACCTGTTTGGCAGCGAGTCTCAGCTCAATGATATTGTGTGCCACACGTTCATAGATTTTGTAATAAGTTTACAGGTTGGCTTCATTTTATGCTTCTGCATCTTTCATATGGTCGCCAAACCGTGCCCCTGTTTATATGTCAATGTTAGTGTTTAAATGGTGTCTATGTAGCCTTCTCTTTTTGGGCAAAATGTATATAGATTTAATATCTGATAAGTAAACTAAAAGTTGCAAATGTGTTAATGCTTAACCACATGATGTACCATAGTGGCCTTCCCCTGATTAGTCATTGACTTTCAAAAGAAGTCTTCAGGAATTAAAGCATGAAACAAAACGTGGGTGTCCAGCAAAGCCAGGACACCACCATTACACCAGGAAATTACTGTGACTGGTGCAATATGAGAGTAGTAACACCCTCATACACTGCCTGACCCACTGATGAATTGCTCCCTCCTATTATGGCCTACCCTCCTAGTTACTACACTAGACATACACATTCCTGCACTCCCCCACCTTTTATTTTCCGTGTCCTTCCCCACTTTATCTTTATTCCTCATTCACTTGCATTGCCTCCTTTGCCACAGCTCCTTCCTTTTACTTGCTGTTCTCATTTTGTTTGAAGCCCTGCTTAATGATTTGATCACACAATGAGTTTAATATGATCAGTGCTTGGATATTAAACTTTGTGGTTTAATGTTCTCTCTCCTCCTATTGACCCTTCTTCCACCAGCCTCTACCCTTTTCCACTTTTGGATTGCTCGGAAAGGCTTAATATTGTTCTGAATTGTGCTACATGAGTGCACGTTTACATGCAGTGCATTTCCACCTAATGTTGGTTCTCAATGTCATCAGGCGGAGTCTACCTGTTCATACACTACTCTTTCAAAAAAGAAAATGACAATATTTCATGATTACACTAATGTATTTTGTAAAGGGGTACATGATTGCATTAAGATGAAATCTTGTATTCTTACATGTAAAAAACAGTGTATCCCATAATTTTGTAAAAAGTGTGGCTTACCATTGACATGTATGTCAATAACATATATTGGGTATTTACATTTTGGGTCAATGAGGGAGAAGCCTATTGCAAGTGTGTAAATCAGCTGGTAAACACATACGAGTGTCTGTGTATGGTATCAAACATCTTGTAGATTCCTTCCACTTGGTGGTCAGTGTTGAAGAATCCAAGTTAATCTGTTTTTGTGTACCTTAGCATAGCACTTTGTAATTCAAATGTACATGTTTAAATCCTGAAAACAGGCTGCCTTGTGCTAGAGTCTGCCTTTATACCTAATGATGTACGCAATACGTAACTGAATGTCAGTGCTTTATGGTCTTCCTATGTTTTGGCAGGTCTTTGCTAAGCACAGCTCACATGGCCAGGGTTCGATTGCGCTTGCCATGGTGTTTGCCCAAATTCATACTGTTAGACATTCTCCAAATAACTCCAGAAACATTCTTTCACAGAAACTTTCACCAGTTGCTTGATAAGAATTGCAGCCAAGATGTCATCGGCTCGTCCTTGCTAATACACATAAAGTGATTTAGTTGTAAAATGTGTAGCCCAAACTAGCCTTACCGGTCAAATTGACCAAATAGTATTACTCCTAGTGTCATATTTCCAGTAGCATACTTTTTGTAAAACTGTTCAGCTCCACCAAAAATAGGAATGTACATAGTCAATCATACTGTGCCATTTAGAAACTGCAGTGTGTGTAACCATTGGCTCGCCCACAGAGGTTAGGTGGTGTGGTAGGAGAAAGCAAGATGCGTTGATCACTGTGGTGGTTGTTTTGTGTCTATTTCAAGACCACTCCAATTGTTAGCCATCTTCATGGCTATTTGCCATGATTAATAACGTTGTGCTTTCTATCAGATGTAAAGGTTCGCAACATTCACGGCTCATGGTACAATTTTGCACAAATAAGAAAACCTACTTTTCCAAAGTTATTGTGACCAATTGATCAACTGTTTTTCTACATCTTGGGAGCAGGCTGCTGTTTTGTGGATTTGTACTGACCATTGATGTTTTACTGTATAATATAATTTATCATCTGTACTGTTCTGTGTAATGTCTTTTTCCCTAACCCAGGACTGTTAAATAAATGCAAAGTGATATTTAATTCCATCTGAATGGCGCAGTAGATAGAAATAAGGCCTGAAGGTGCATTGGTTGGAATTAAAATGGTGTTGCTCACATTGCAGAGTCGGTGCATTGATACATTTGAATGTTGAACTTTGTTGTCAAAATGAATCCCATGTTCTGTGCACAAGCTTTTTGAGCAGTTTGAAATTCACCAAGGCAAAACTAAAACAGTTGGAGAAATGCTCAGTTTCTTTTAACCAAAGAGCAAGTAAAAGAGTCCTATGTGCCGGCACGCACTTTGATGATTGACTTATTCGAATATGCCATCTTTTCTGATAGTCTCTGGTTAATTAGCCTTAATAAAGTGTGCCTTTTTGGTGAAACATTAATTGTATAAAAGGCTTTAAGTATTCAGTGGTCACTGGTGCAGCTTTCATGGTCTTCCTCAGCACTCGGTATCCAGTGAATTGAATCTCTCTTGGATCCTAAGTAATGATAGTCTCTAAGTATAGTGCATAGGCAATCCACTAGACGATACCCACTCATTGCTTGATATTTTGTTGAATAACGTAATATAAGACATTCAGAACTAGATTGATGCATATTCAAAGAATATTAATGAAGGAAATAATTTTAAATTGCTCGGATCTGTTAATTACTTTAGCCTAATGTGCCATTACAGAAAGGTATCAACCATAGTCAGTTCCCCATCACCCCGAAAAGAACAATTGAAACCGTATTCTTAAGCAACCGTCCCTATGAATGAGAAAACGGATGCCCTGACTAGCGCTAGACTAGTTCTTTGAAACAGTTGATTAAAGAATTCCCCTACAAAAGAAATAATTCTCCAGGGAAAGAGGTTGGGCGAGCTCATAGTTTCACATGAGTGCCTGGATGATTTCTGTGTGGGAGGATGATCTCTGGAAATGTTAACAATTTTTCCAGTTTGTTACTGAAAAAGATTTTCAAACTCCATTTCGGTTAGCCAATTCAGTTTGCTTTTTAATGCGCACTCTGGGCATACCTTATGTCAATATTTTCAGTTTTCGATCTCTGTTACTGGTTAATTCCTTTTCATACTCATCTGTTTGCCATTTTTCCGGGCAGATGCTTCATTTTTCCAATCGTTTACGTAGTTCAGCATTATGACCCATTGGCTGTCGATTTGTTTGACCCGAGACCACATAAAGGATGAGTATCGTGAATTTTCACAACATGTACACATATCAGGCAAGATCTGGATGTCAAATATTTCAGAACAGGCCTATTAGGGTTTTAAAGGAAACACTAAAACAGTTGTCTTATGGGCCAAGAATGTGCACCAAATGTAGCCGTTTTTATCAGAATGTTTGTGCGCTACAGTAAGTATAGGGATATCTGAAAGATTCAAAAAGATTTGCAAGAAAAATGTCTTTCAGTCTTCTTTAAGTCTCTGGTAATCTTCTTTTCAAGGTTATTCTGCAGCTAGCATATGCAGTGGATAGTCCCCCCGTCCCAGGTCTTAGGTGTATACGTGAGCCTGGTGGATGATTCATTGATGTCATGCATGAGCTGGCTTCAAACTTTTTAAAAGGTGCAGAGTAATTAATAGATAGGATTACATTCAAAGGTTTTTACAGGGTCCACTTTAGACTTGTCACTGCCTCCCTCATTCTGGGTCCTTGTTTTACAGCCTCTGAACCCAAGCTCTCCTCAATGTCCCATCGCAAGCTCATACCTGGGGCACCTTCCATCTTCTTAGACGACTTCTTCCACTCGTTTATTTTCTCCCTGATCAACTTTCTCGCTCTCTCCTACTGGTGATTTTCTGCTTCACCTTTTCACTTTGACCACGCTTCCCTTTAATAGTCCCCTCGCTGTTCACCTCTTTCTCTTTGGGCCCCTCTGCTAGGGGTGGACTTATTGCACACCCTCCTCAATTTCTCGCATCACCTCCTCCATAAATATCTCTGTAATCTGAGCTAATTTTGAAATACCTTCTGACTTCCTGAGTCCTTTTTTCCCTCGTCTTCTCATTTTCTCTTTCCCCAGCACCTTGGGTCTCCGTCTCTTCCCAGACATTTGGGCTTTTCCTATAGCCTCCTAGTTTCTTACTTATCCTAGGCTCGTGTGTTCCTCTCTCTCCGATTCTTGGGTCTCTTCTTTGGCCTCCTGTCTCTTGCTCCAGCTCCTGCCACACCTTTCACCAACCATCTCAAAATGAACTCTTTCTCTGAACTCGCAGCCTGCTGCCAACAGACCATTCCTTTCATAGGGTCCTCGCCCCCAACACCCGTCTCTCTCTGTCTTGCTTCTTGCTGAATGGAACTGCCTATGGAGTTGCTGTGGAGGTTGGCTGGGGTGGCTTACAGTTTTGATGTGGGACTTTGGTTTGGTCAATCCCTTCACATGGATGGCCTTCTCTCTACTTGTAACCACTCACTCATAAAGGGCTTCCGTAGCCTAACATGCCTCAGTTGTATGTTTTGGAGACCTTGTGAGGTTACTACTCAGGTTTTGGGTCTTGGATAGGATTCCACCCCTTCCACCTGTAGTTTTGGTTATGATTTTATATACTCAAGTGAGGGGAGCCGAGTGTGCAGGGTGCTGCCGGCTCTCCTGGACCATCCAGCATAACCCATTTTTAAAGGCACAGAAGTATCGTTCATTTTGTGAGAAGGCAGTTGGAGCATTCACATGAAACACTTTTTTAAAATGTTTAGCCTCCCTAATGCTTTAAAATGGAAAAACTAGTCTTATTTTCTTCAACTGGGCGCTGCATGCAGGGAAATATGCAGCTTCCTTCTAACACTTCATTAGGACAGCTTCCCGTTTCAGTGGAACACTTCTTCCATTGTATGCATTTCTGAGGGTTATATCCCTTTGCGGTTTAATGGATTGCTCTTTGGCATAGACCTGTTTTTTTTTTTGTGGGACTAAGTTGCATGTCTATAAAGATTTATAAAAGCAGAGGGATGAGGGAGCACGATATGCCTTTATGAGCCTTATCTCTTCAACTACTTCATGCCTTTGTCATTTTATCCTTTAAACTACTTTCTTTCTTCATGTGTCGAGCACTGGATCGAAAAACCAGCACATAAGCGGATGATGGCTACAATCAAAATATGAGTTGTCAAATTATCACTTGATTCAGGAGGAGGTCCAATATTAAGAAGTGTGGCACCACTTATACATTGAGGCCACTTCACGAGTGAGTGGGGCAGAAACATTTACTGGTATCCACAATCGACGAGACACAATTGTTTGCTTCCTACCCTTTAATGAGATCTTTGTGTCAGATGATGATGATGGAACCACACACAGAAAAAGCATCCCCAGCCAGTCCAAAAGCTTCCAGACAAAACTATACTATCCTCTGCCAGCTTCCTAAGTTTCCTTTGATACCAAGGCTAGAGAGTAAAGGCTTGTCAACACTACTTAATTCCTAAAACATGAGAAAAAGTAATTTAAAATATCCAGCTTTGAGAATAGGCAAAATTGTTTTAACTTCAGAAGGAGAAGCCTACCAGACATGAGTCTGTGGACACACTGCCTCCATCAAATTGGTAGAAAATGGCTACTCTACACAGCCAGTGCTGTTTGCGAATGACCTCTGTTGGACTGAGGACCAGGTAATAACGATGTGGTATGTTCCCTTTAGGTGCCCCATATAAGAATGCCTCTGCTCGGACCTCCATCATGTACTTAGTGACTTGCTCTGAAAACCATGGCACTTAAATCTGTGCCTTTAACACTCCAACCTGCCCACCCACAAGATATCTTCTCTGTCTGTCTGGAGGTTAACAGTAACGTAGGCCCACCAGTTACTCTAGTTGATTCCTCCAAGAACAGACAATGAAGTTGTTTGCCCAGGGAAAGGTGTCTGACTAAAACAGCTCTGCTAGTCTGGCTTCTACTCGTTAATTTCCATTATTACGAGTTAGACTATGGAAATATTAATTGTGTACCTAGAGTAAGATGAGGGCTTCACCTGTCCTGTACTGCAGCCAGTCACCCCTGCTAACCGATGAGAGCTTTTTGTAAAAGCAACTGTTTTGTCTCCCATCTTTGCATGGCTCACTGCAGATAGACCAGGATCAGAGTATAAGGAATCCCATTGTGCATAGGGGTTCAGTTTTCATCCATTTGATTTGTTCTTAACAAAAGATCATGCACTTACCAATAATTGCCTTTGAGATGAAGGGCACTGATAAGTTCTCTTCTATACAAGAGTGAGTTTCTGGGTGCTCTTTATGAGCTGCTTCTCCGGTAGCTGTGACCCACAAAAGCACAATACAAAATCTACACAAATGGTTAGAGTAAATGACTAAATACAATAAAGTCTATTAACACATTGATTTCAAAATACTAATAATTAAGTTAATAATTTCATAGACCATTGAAGGACTACAGATAATACCATTGGTCCAATTGAATTAAACATTGAATTTAGTCTGTTCAGTGCTTGAAGTGTTTAACCAGAAGTAGAGGGAGCTGGAAAGTGTGTTGCTCTTCCACATGATGAATCTCCAACTCCTTAATTCTGTCATTTTTGGATGGAATAAGACATCCTTATGTCATCCTGAATTGGACAAAAAGAGGAAGTGGACAACATCTTCACTTGTCATAGCTCAAAAAGGGCAAAAAGCCATATGTCTTGTGTCCAAGAGGCAGTAAAAAGATTCAGAATTTCAGACCGTTTCCCCAATAATTGGTACAATGCTCTCTTAAACTTCAGGAGAAAGGTTTTCAGCTCCCAATACACAGCAGTCCATTTATTTTTCTACTTTTGATACATCGTTTTCTGCTCATTCCCAAAAAGCTCTCTTAAGGAGATTGAAAGATTGAGAAAATGAATCTTCTCAGTTATTAGTCACATGTTTCAAATTTAGGGTTCTCAGCATTCCTACATAATGTTACCAGTCCAACGGCCTGCCTTCCATTTTTCAAATTACCTTCAGGAGAGTATCACTATATGGTTGTAACTAATGCAAAAAAGTTAATTTTACACAGTATGTTTATTTATAAAAATCACAGGGAAAGCAGTGTATTAATAGGAAAATAAAACCTTAAAAAATTAATTGATAAAAGAGCGCAGAGGACATTCTCTCATCTCATTGTTTTACAATGAGATGAGAGAATGTGATGTGACTTGAAGACCAGATGGTACAGGTGAAGGTGGAAACTTAAACCTGGGATGAGGACAGGACAGAATGACATAGGAACGGAGTGGAGGAAGTGCAAAATTAAGGATGGAGGGGTGATGGAAAAGTGCTGTAGGTTTGTTCCCGAATGTTAGGGAGTGAGGAAAAACCGGGTGATGCAGTAGTGCCATGAAATTGGTTGGTCAGAAACGAGGGCTTTGAGGTTGGATTTAAATAGTGGCAGAGTTGGAGTAGTAAGGAAAGGGAGAGAAGTGCATTCCAGAGTAGGGGAGCGAGGAGAGCAGGAGCGGGATTGAGGAAGCACAGAGGGCTTGAATGGTGGCATTGAGGTTAGCCAAGGATGATCATAACAAGTGAGGAGGTGAGTAGTGAGTGAGATGGGCAGATCGGACGGGGTGAGTCCGTGGATAGTTTTTAAGATGATGTAAAGTTGTCTATACTTAGCCCTATGTTTCATAGATAGCCAACCAATCTGGCGATGAGCAGATGAAGTAGAGGTAAAGCAAGAAAGGTTGAAAAGTGTGCCGACTGTGAAGTTGAGGACTTTGTCCAGAGGTGAAAAAGCATAGTTGGGAAGGCCATAGAGGAGACTTGCACCGCATCAGACCTAGAAAGGACCAAGGAGAAGAATAGCGTTTTAGTGGTATTGCAAGGAAGATGACCAATTTTTGGGATATTAAGGAGGTTGTGACTGGCTGCAGTAGTAGATTTGGAGATGTGTGATGGATCGAAGATAGCACCAAGGTTACAAGCGGAAACAGTAAGGAAAGTAGTCCGGAGAGAAGAGAAGAGGGGTAGAGGAAGAGATAGCCTGTTTGGCTGGGAAGTAGAGAACATCAGTCTTAGTGAAGTTGATCATGAGCGAGTAAGACGCCATCCAATATTTGATGGCAGAGACAGTTTGAAATTTCTGGCAACAGCTCGTCGAATAAAGAGGAGATAATCTGAGTGTAGTCAGAGAAGAGTTGATGGGAGAAGCCGTAAGAGGAGATCAGGGCACCAAGTGCCGAGGTATAGAGAGTGAAGTGGACCATGGACCTAACTCCAACAGTAAGGGGGGGGGGGGGTCAGTGAGGAGGTAAGGACAGGACACCTGGAAGTGTCTGGGGCAAGGTATTATGCAAACCAACCGAGAGCCTTATATCTGACTTATTTATTTTAATTGTTCATTTAACTAGCTTAATACCAGCGAGTTGTTTCTGAATGCAGGATCAGTATTCGAGCCAGTGTTTGCCACATTGTCTTGCTTCCAAGACAAACGTGTTGCCCCTGAGCTCCCCATATGACATGAAGAGCTAATGTAGAGAAAAGGTCGGAATGGTTGACCGTATCAAAGGCAGCAGAGGTCAAGAAGAATAAGACTAAATTAAAGGTTTGCATGACAAGCGGAAGAGATGAAGTTGCTGACATTGAGGAGAGATGTCTCAGTGGAATGCAGAAGTTAGAAGCCAGATTGAAGAGGGTCCTAGAGGCTGTGGGTATTAAGAAACTCAGTGAGTTGATTGCATACTACTCGCTCTAGCATTTTGAAATAATGTAATAGGAGAGAGACAGGACAAATGTTTGCAGGACAGTTAGGCTCTAGACCAGGTTCCTTGAGGGGGATAACCGTAGCTGTTTTAGAAGATGAGGGAAAGGGGCATTGCCAAGCGCAGAAGAGGGAAGCAAGATAAGGAGCATCACTGGGAGATATGTGCTTCACAATGTGTTTGTGCACAGGGAAGGTTAGCCTTGAGAAGGGCAAGAATCTCATCTGGGTTGTTGGGGGGGGGGGGGGGGCAAAGGAAGATGGTAGCGGGAAAGGAGGGTAGAAGTGGTTGAGAAAAGTGAGCAGGAGCGAGGGGATAGAAGGTAAGTGGTGCTAGGGTGTTGTGAATGGTTGAAATTTTAGAAGCCAAGTAGAGCAAGATCATTTGCAGAAAGAGGATATGGAGGTGGGTTTAGGAGGTGGGAGAATTGAGGTGAGATTTTTGGAGTCGCTTAGGTTGGGAGGATTGAGATGAAATGAGAGCAGTCACGTTTGCCAGAGTCAAGCGTAGGAGTAGTTTAAAAGGGCTTGTTAGGGAGAATTCTCTGTTTAGGCTGAATTTCCTAACCTAGTGAGTCCCCTAGCAGCTTTGCTGGATTTTTGGGGTTTATTTTTTTCTCCTGCCAAGAGTGAGACTCTTTTACCCTCACTCTTGGGCATGATTTGAGTGTGTTGCTTTGACTCTAGATGTGTTTAATGGGCTATGGGGTCTTTTACTCCATAGGGCTTCATGTGTTTTTGTGTTGTGTTACACAGCACCCTTAGTGCAGTAACACAGGGGTGTCAGTGACCCCCCAGTATAGACTCCATACCCTGGGACTGACTACTGTCTCCCAGGGCATGTAAAGTCACCATTGACTTTACTAGTCTTGAATTCTGAACAGAACCAGTACAAACCATCATATTGTGGACGTTACTGGCTGGGGCAATTTGATTGCCCCGGGGTCTGTTAGTCGAGGGGGCACGTCTCCGCCCCCCCTGATCGAGTTTTGGCTGGTGGCAGTGGATACTACTTTTTATATTCAACCGCAAATATTTCTCTATGGGATTTTCCCATTGTTCGAGGCTACCATCTTTATTTATTTAATTACGATAGCCTCGAACATACCGCCGGTTTATTTAATTATTATTAATTCTCCGGTTGGTATTTTTTGCCAAAACTATGTTCTAAAATGGCGTTTGTTCTCTTCTGTGACTCCAACCCAAGTCGAGCCCTTTGTTCCACTTTTTGGCGGGCTTCTCCACAGAAGCCCTCCAAAGTGGTGCCACTCGGTCTGGGGTACTTAGGAGGGGTGGAGGGGGATTTAGGCACCCTGGACTGAGTTGCCTAGGCAACTCAAGTCGCACTCCGTCCTGATTGGCCCAAGTGGTGAGCCGGCCGGCTCACCACTTAGCATGTTTGAATGACAGCTAGGCTGAGTGAATGGGGGTTTTCTGCATAAAAGCAGGGCTTTGGGGACTGGAACTTCAGAAGTCGCCACAGAACCTAAGAATCCGACGAGGGAGAAGCTGAGCCGACCTGCCACGACGACACCACCGGTGGAGCCCTGCCGGACCGTCTCACCACTTTTCCCAACGACAGAGGAGATCTCCCGCCGGAGAGTCTTCTTCCTTTGACTGGTGGGGATAACCAGTTTCACCGTCTTTTCGCCTTCCCGACGCATCTCGTGGCCGCCTTGCCTGTGCCAAGCACCCCCGCAACCGGAATACCAAGTTTTACCACGACTGCAAAATAAAGGGTAATACCTTTAACCAAAAAACTCTGCGGCTGGTTTCTTCCCTGGCAGTGCAACGACCTTCCTCTTTCCTCCAAGTCGAGATATTCTCTTCCCCTGGACGACAACGAGACTTGCACCCGCTGCCAGGAACTGCCACCGCTTGAGGATCCTTCCCACTTAAGGTACCGTGTCCCGCCTGGCTTCCCTTGCCACCGACTGTATGGGGTAGATTTAGCCCCCGGCTTTCGAACCTGGGTTAGCCTGGGACACCCTGGCTAAACTTTTCTGAGCCTCTCTAAACTCTTTTCAAACTCTCTGCAAGACTTTCTAAGCCTAGTGTAACTGTGTGATCTTGGGCGCATTTGTGCTCTGCTCTCTCTAAGAGTGGGCCCCACCTATGGACTTTGGCTCACAAGTGACTTTTGCTCTTCTGTCTTCCTAATAGTGTTCCTAAATCTTAGAGTGGTTTACCTTTCCATATTCTGTCTTTTTCCCTCCCTTCTTCATAAACTTATTGGAGTGCCATCTATAGCTAAGCGCTCACCTCTGTATGGAAATAAGTGGTGTTAACTAAGACTTATCTGATAAGGAATAAGGGTTGTATATATTATAATAGTAACTGTGTTTAGAGTGTTTTAAAATAAGAGTGCTGGAGTGTTTCAAACAGTGTGTTTTTAAATAAATAATTATATACTTTGATACCAAAGCTCTGGTCAGTGTTTGCTTGTATTATTGTGTCTGAGTGCCTATTGTGTATACTTTGCATACTGCCTAACTCTTCTTGAGGGAAGTCTGACTGCTCAGCCACAGCTACCAGGTAAATCTGGGTGGTACAGACTGCTACCAAGTGGGTTTACTGCTAACACCTGTAGTCCTAAATCTTTTGCAGTGTTCCCAAAGGGAACTCCACAGGTTTCTGCCTAACACTGCTGTACAGCGGTGGGATTTGTATTGAGTGCTTTAAGAGACCTTAGTGCAACTAACCACAAAGCTTAGCACTGAAAAAGTAATCTTTCTAACATGTCAACTATGGAAAATTATAGTCAAGAGTCCCTTGCTACAAAACAAGCTGTTTGTTTAAGAGTTCTCTGTAAGCATAAGAATCTCCTGACTAAAGGCAAGAAAATGGAATTGGTAGAAAGGTTGTTAGCTAACCAAAGTCTGGTTGATGGTTCAGAGACCATGCCAGAAACTGTAGATAATAGTATAGAGATTGATGTTGATCAAAATGTTGATAATCTTGAGGAAGAGTCAGAAGAGGAGGGTGAGGCTGCTGTGACTGTCCCCCCCTAGGCCTCTGTCTGCTCTGCCAGCTGTACCTACTGGACCTTTGCCAGGTCCCACACTTAGTCCTCAATATATTGAGCTAGAGAAAATGAAACTTGAACTAGAGTTCAAGAGACTGAATACTCGGGCTGAACAAACACACCAGGAACTGAATCAAGAACTAAGGCTAAGGGAAATGGAGCTCAAGCATGAGCTAGAAATGAAGAAATTGTCTGTTGAAAATGCTTCTCTCTCTGGCTCCTCTAGAAGTTCCAGTCCTAAAAGACCCCGGATGCCTAAAGAATTGGTTGGTATGTATGAGCCTAAGTTGGATGTGTTGGATTGGTTGTCTGTTTGAATATAATCATGGGCTCCAGAACATCACAGGAAATGACTTACTCACCTGGTTGTTCTCTAGGCTTCCCCCTGTTGCAACTGATGTGGTAATGGAGTTGGGGGAGGAGGATAGGAAAGAGAATGAATGTGTGAAACTAGCTCTGATAGCTAGATTTGGGAAGACCCCTTCCCAGTATCTTAAGAGGTTTAGAACCCTCAAAAAGCATGATGGTACCCCTTGGGCTACCTGGGTGAGTGAAGGGTTGAAAAACTTAGAGGGATGGATTAAGGGTTACAAGGTGAACACTTATGAAGGTATGAAGAATCTTTTTATGTTGGAGTCAATTTATGATGCCTGCTCTCCTGAGCTCAGACAGCACTTGGCTGATTCAAAGGAATTAGATTCCCGAAAGCTACCTAAGGCTGATGACTTGTGTGTTGCCAACAGGGCCACTCACAAGGATTCTGGGGTAACTCAGAAAAAGGATGAGGGGAAACAGCCTAAAAAGGACTCCAAAGAGAATTCTAATACTGCAAATTCCAAGAGGGCCCCAAACAAAACCATAAGGGTAAGCCGCAAGGGAAACCACAGCAGAATAGTGTGCCCTCTGATGCCAAACCAGAGGGAGGATAGAACAAGCCACCATTCCAGAAGGCATTCGGTAAATGCTTTGTGGCTCTACTGACCATGTGAAAGGAGATCCCAGATGCAAGGGTAAACCTTCAGGGAGCCAACTTGCCTCCTTAGCCTTCGCTACAGAAGAGGAAGTCCCAATGGCAAGTGGAAACGTTCTACTGCTGGCTGATGAACCCATTGGTGTCTCAGCCAGTGTTTCTTTAGTCTCTCTGGGGTTGTGGGAACAACAGAATTTAGATGTGTATAATTCTATCCCAGATAATACTAAAGAGTATTATAAAGACAGTGTCCAGGTGAATGGTCAGGAGTCTCCTGCCATTAGAGACACTGGGGCCAGCATAACTGTGGTGGATGAATCCTTTTTCAAGGCAGAGGATGTTGCTAAGGCACCCAAATGCCTCACCAAGTTAGCTGGAGGGGCTGTGCAGATGTCTCCCCAGTTACCAGTGCTCATCCAGTGTAATGATATGGCTGTAAAGATACCTGTCGGTATACAATGTGAAGTACCAGGTAGGGTTCTGTTGGGAAATTACCTGAAAGCTCTTGGAGTTGTCACATACCCCCAGACCTCCTAGTAAAAGGTTACAGGAGCTCACAAAACCTGCAAGAGAGAAAGCCCTACGAGGGTTATCTAAGGAGATGGTGACAGAGATCACTCCTTTACCACTGGAGCAACTCACTGCAGTAACTACCAGATCAGGAGCAAAGGGGCAACCCAAGACTCCTAGGAAAAAGCCAGCAGCAAGCACGCCAGTGCTTCCAACAAGGACTTCCCCTCGGTTGTCCACAGTTACACCTGTAACTCCAGCTGAGGCTGAGAGGGAGGTACAACCCTGTGTGGTTGAACTAGACTCTGAAGAAGAGCTAGTGGGAGGCCAAGAACTTATTGGAGATCTGGACCATGAGGACCATCCTGAGCTGCAGTCTTTACTGGCAGAAGGTGGGCCCAGCAGGGCAGCTTTTCGTAAGGGACAAAGAGAATGTCCAACTCTGGAGGGTCTCCGCCACCAGGCAGCTGCTCAGGCTGATGGGAAAGCGCCTGGGAAGTATAGGTTGCACTGGGAAGATGGCCTCTTCTACAGTGAACCAACTGAGTCTGAACCTGGAGACTACAAGTGCCTTGTAGTACCTCAAGAAAAGAGACAACAGTTCTTGCACTTAGCCCACGAGATTCCTTTGGCTGGTCACTTGAGTTTCAAGAAGACCAAGGAAAGGCTCTCACTCTACTTCTATTGGCCAAAAATGTGGGCGGAAGTAGATAAGTTTTGCAAGAGCTGCCATACCTGCCAAACTTCTGGTAAGGTTTGCTCCAAGAATGTGGCACCTTAAGTGCCTCTCCCAGTTGTGGGAGTCCCATTTGAGAGGGTAGGGATTGACATTGTTGGTCCCCTTGATCCCCCAACTTCCTCAGGCAACAGGTTTATCCTTGTTGTAGTAGACCATGCTACTAAGTACCCTGAGGCAATTCCTATGAGGACTGTTAAAGCTCCGGCTGTAGCTAAGGCCCTCCTTGGTATTTTTACCAGGGTTGGGTTTCCTAAGGAAGTAATATCCGACAGGGGGTCAAACTTTATGTCCCACTACATGAAAGCCATGTGGAAAACCTGTGGAGTTACTTACAAGTTCTCAACCGCATACCACCCCTAGACAAATGGGTTGGTAGAAAGGTTTAACAGAACCATGAAGAGCATGATAGGTGCTTTAGAGGAACCTCTGAAAAGAAAGTGGGACCTTCTACTGCCATGCCTTCTCTTTGCTTATAGAGAAGTCCCTCCGGAGGGAGTAGGTTATTCTCCCTTTGAACTTCTCTATGGCCATCCAGTCAGAGTTACATTGGCCCTGATTAAGGAGGGATTGGAAGGTGCTCCTACCCTCAAGCCAGTCAGAGTGACTGACTATGTGATAGGTCTCCGAAGGAGAATGTCACACATGATGGCAGAAGCTAGTGATAACCTGAAAGCTGGACAAGCTTTGGTCAAGCATTGGCATGACCCAGGGAAGCTCCTTGAGTCTTCCACACCAACCGACTGAAAGCGTACGTCTCCAGACCTGAAGTAGGAGCCTTGCTTCTAGCTTCAGCAGCAGAGGAAGAAGAGAGTGAATCTCTCCCTGATTTCCTCAGAGGTGTACCTTTAGATGAGAACATTGAAGGAGTCAATCTCTCTTCAGATCTGACACCTGAGCAACAAGAGGAGTGCAAATCTATGTTAAATCAGTTTGCCTCCCTGTTCTCACTCTCACCAGGCTTGACCCCTTGGGGACAGCATGAGATACTCACTGGTGACTGTCTGCCAGTCAAAAGCAGAGGATACAGAATGTCAGAAAATGTGAGAACCCATATCAAAGGGGAGGTCAAGAAGATGCTTGATCTCGGGGTAATAGAGCCCTCTACTAGTCCATGGTCTAGCCCAGTTGTGTTAGTACCAAAGGCAGGATCCAAAGACTTGAGATTGTGTGGACTATAGAGCTCTTAATGCAGTCACGAAGACTGATACCCACCCTTTGCCAAGTACAGATGAGTTGGTGGATAAACTTGGTGCCGCCAAGTACCTCAGCACATTTGACCTTACGTCAGGCTATTGGCAAATAGCCATGACAGACCATGCCAAGGAGAAAACTGCATTTTCAACCCCAGTTGGCTTGTACCAGTTTAAGGTCATGCCTTTTGGATTAAAAAATGCACCTGCTACATTCCAAAGGATGGTGAATCAAGTTCTAGCTGGGATGGAGGACTTCTGCATGGCATACTTGGATGACATTGCAGTCTTCAGCCACTCCAGGGAGGAACATGTGAAGCACCTAGGGCATGTTTTGCGGGCTCTTGAGCAGGCCAATTTGACTATCAAGGCAAGTCAATGCCAGATAGGTCAAAGTAAAGTGGTCTACCTTGTGCATGAGGTAGGAGGTGGAGAAATAAGGCCTTTGCTCAGCAAAATTGAAGCTGTGCAAAATTGGACAACACCTACTACTCAAACCCAGGTGAGAGCCTTCCTAGGCCTCCCTGGGTATTACAGGAATTTCATTGAGAACTATGGGACCATAGCTTCTCCACTCAATGTAATCTCCTCTCCAAAATTCCCTAAAAAGGTCAAATGGAATGAGGAGTGCAGTCAGGCCTTTGAAAAACTGAAGAAAGCTCTTTGCCAAGCTCCAGTACTGAGAGCTCCTGACTACCACCAAACTTTCATTGTACAAACTGATGCTTCCAATGTAGGTATAGGTGCAGTTCTAAGCCAACTGGATGAGAAGGGTAGGGAGCAACCCATTTGCTTCATCAGCCGTAAACTGAAGGATCCTGAGACAAGGTGGGCAACAATCGAAAGAGAATGCTTTGCTATTGTGTGGGCACTGAAGAAGTTTAGGCCATACTCGTATGGTTCTACTTTTGTCATTCAGACTGACCACCAACCCTTGAGATGGTTAATGCAAATGAAGGGAGAAAATCCAAAACTATTGAGATGGTCAATCTGCCTGCAAGGGTTTGATTTCACCATTGAGCACAGGTCAGGGTGTCACCATCAAAATGCTGATGGACTCTCTAGGATGTATGTCATCGACTAGAGGTATGCGGTTCATCCAGGAGTGGATTAAATTCTCCTGTCCCTTAGTGTGGGGGAGGGGGGGCGAGTGTTAGGGAGAATTCTCTGTTTCGGCTGAATTTCCTAACCTAGTGAGTCCCCCAGCAGCTTTGCTGGATTTTTGGGGTTTATTTTTTTCTCCTGCCAAGAGTTTTACCCTCACTCTTGGGCATGATTTGAGTGTGTTGCTTTGACTCTAGATGTGTTTAATGGGCTATGGGGTCTTTTACTCCATAGGGCTTCATGTGTTTTTGTGATGTGTGTTACACAGCACCCTTAGTGCAGTAACACAGGGGTGTCATAGTGACCCCCCAGTATAGACTCCATACCCTGGGACTGACTACTGTCTCCCAGGGCATGTAAAGTCACCATTGACTTTACTAGTCTTGAATTCTGAACAGAACCAGTACAAACCATCATATTGTGGACGTACTGGCTGGGGCAATTCGATTGCCCCGGGGTCTGTTAGTCGAGGGGGCACGTCTCCGTCCCCCAAGATCGAGTTTTGGCTGGTGGCAGTGGATACTACTTTTTATATTCAACCGCAAATATTTCTCTATGGGATTTTCCCACTGTTCGAGGCTACCATCTTTATTTATTTAATTACGATAGCCTCGAACATACCGCCGGTTTATTTAATTATTATTAATTCTCCGGTTGGTATTTTTTGCCACAACTCGGTTCTAAAATGGTGTTTGTGTTCTCTTCTGTGACTCCAACCCAAGTCGAGCCCTTTGTTCCACTTTTTGGCGGGCTTCTCCACAGAAGCCCTCCAAAGTGGTGCCACTCGGTCTGGGGTACTTAGGAGGGGTGGAGGGGGATTTAGGCACCCTGGACTGAGTTGCCTAGGCAACTCAAGTCGCACTCCGTCCTGATTGGCCCAAGTGGTGAGCCGGCCGGCTCACCACTTAGCATGTTTGAGTGACAGCTAGGCTGAGTGGGGGTTTTCTGCATAAAAGCAGGGCTTTGGGGACTGGAACTTCAGAAGTCGCCACAGGACCTAAGAATCCGACGAGGGAGAAGCTGAGCCGACCTGCCACGACAACACCACCGGTGGAGCCCTGCTGGACCGTCTCACCACTTTTCCCAACGACAGAGGAGATCTCCCGCTGGAGAGTCTTCTTCCTTTGACTGGTGGGGATAACCAGTTTCACCATCTTTTCACCTTCCTGACGCATCTCGTGGCCGCCTTGCCTGTGCCAAACACCCCGGCAACCAGAATACCACGTTTTACCGCGAAATAAAGGGTAATACCTTTAACCGGAAAACTCCGCGGCTGGTTTCTTCCCTGGCAGTGCAACGACCTTCATCTTTTCTCCAAGTCGAGATCTTCTCTTCCCCTGGACGACGACGAGACTTGCACCCGCTGCCAGGAACAACTGCCACCGCTGGAGGATCCTTCCCACTTAAGGTACCGTGTCCCGCCTGGCTTCCCTTGCCACCGACTGTATGGGGTAGATTTAGCCCCCGGCTTTCGAACCTGGGTTAGCCTGGGACACCCTGGCTAAACTTTTCTGAGCCTCTCTAAACTCTTTTCGAACTCTCTGCAAGACTTTCTAAGCCTAGTGTAACTGTGTGATCTTGGGCGCATTTGTGCTCTGCTCTCTCTAAGAGTGGGCCCAGCCTATGGACTTTGGCTCACAAGTGATTTTTGCTCTTCTGCCTTGCTAATAGTGTTCCTAAATCTTAGAGTGGTGTACCTTTCCATATTCTGTCTTTTTCCCTCCCTTCTTCATAAACTTATTGGAGTGCCATCTATAGTTAAGCGCTCACCTCTGTATGGAAATAAGTGGTGTTAACTAAGACTTATCTGATAAGGAATAAGGGTTGTATATATTATAATAGTAACTGTGTTTAGAGTGTTTTACAATAAGAGTGCTGGAGTGTTTCAAACAGTGTATTTTTAAATAAATAATTATATACTTTGATACCAAAGCTCTGGTCAGTGTTTGCTTGTATTATTGTGTCTGAGTGCCTATTGTGCATACTTTGCATACTGCCTAACTCTTCTTGGGAGAAGTCTGACTGCTCAGCCACAGCTACCATGTAAATCTGGGTGGTACAGACTGCTACCAAGTGGGTTTACTGCTAACACCTGTAGTCCTAAATCTTTTGCAGTGTTCCCAAAGGGAACTGCACAGGTTTCTGCCTAACAGGGCTGTAACACCTGCAGATCAGAGGAGTGTTTGCCAAGTGCAAAGCTTTTTCAGAGTGTGAATGAGCGGTGTAATCCGGGGCTGTTGGCGGGAGGATTTAGGAGTGAGTGTTGAGAGGAGAGCATAAAGAGCAGTGTTAGTGAAGGCTTCTCCAGTGGATGGAAACGGGATCTAAGCATAGGAGAGAGAGTGGTGTAGATCAGAGAGGTAGTCGGGGAGTTTGCAGGAAGGAAACCTGCACTTAATAGTTGTAGTAGGTGGAGCGAGGGGGGGGGAGAACTGGCCGTGTAGATTGAGGCAAAGACCAGAGTGATCTGAGGGGGAAGGTGCAGTGGGAGATATCAGAGACGAGATTATAATAAGGTCAAGGGAGATTCCATTTGAATCTGTGGACAGAAGAGTGAGTGGTTAAGTAGAATAGTGTTAAAGTCAGTGAATAGAGCATCAGAGGGAGGAAGTTGAAGTCCCCAATGACAAGAAGGTGGTGATCGGAGGTTGAGGGGGGCACAATTTGTTGGAAAATGTGGTTGAGCTATTGACCTACCAGACCAGGTGGCCAGTAGAGGGAGAGAGAATCTGGATGCCATAGCGGGCAGTGATGTGGGTGAAAGTCTATTTGAATGAAGGAGACCTAGTGGGAGATAGTGGAGTAGGAGTGATGGGCAGTTTGGAGGATCTAAACAACCCTACACCACCATACCTGCCAGTGGGGCAGGGAGAGTGAGTGAAGGTGTAGGGGAGGGTCTTGAAGGACAGCAAGGGTTGCAGAGTCAGAAGTCGGAAGATTTGAGGCCGAACAAGAGCAGCAACAGCGTTGAGGCATGCAACAGGGAGAGCTGGGCCTACATACCGATAGCACATATTATATGCATTTCCCACTAGAGAATGCATATCGCCCTAGTCTCTCCGATCACTGAGACTGGTGAGACCTTAATTCCCTCATGTAGAACACTATGTTTAAGTTTTTCATGTACTGCAATTCGAAATTCCCCAGGTTAATGTCCCTTTTAGAAGAGATTTGTAAGGCTGCAACTTGGAGCTCAGTACATACTTTTATGCACTATTGTGTAGATCTGGGCAAGAACGGTTTCACTAGTAGGACAAGCAATTCTTAAACACCTATTTTCTACTGTTACTAATTCTCACTTTCCACCTGTTTCACGTCCTGCTTGCTAATCTGTGCATTACATCTAAATCTAAGCAGATTCACAAGCTCCATAAGGCAGATGATGCTTACCTAGTAATCGCCTTTCTGTAACTTGTATCTGCTTAGTCACATGCCCCTACCCTGCCTCCTCACAAAAGAGAAGTGGAGCAGTCTTTTTTTTTTAAAAACCAGTGCTCGGTTCCAGCACAAATAATATATTCTGGGCAGGAAAAGCAATCCATCTGAGGACGTTAATGTGTGGATGATTGTCGGTCCCTCTACACACAGGATAAGGATAGTGTTACAGGAACGTCCCTGTTGATGCCCAGTTTCTTTAATACAAAATATATGTAATACTCGGAGCCAACTTCTAGTTGGTGGACTTCACATTGCATGCGACTCTAAGCAGATACACACTAAAGAAAAACTGTTACTTGTTTTAAGAACACACACATATAGATAGATGGATATCAGAAAATGTAGTGTTTGTGTGTAAGAAATAGTGAGATTCATGCAAGAAGGTCATTTTCGTTTTTGTCTAAAGCTGTTTGTTGAGTAACATTTTATGTTGACTTCCCCTGCATAAAGCTAGAGACCACCTTTAATTTTTCATAAAATTGAGTTTTGAGAGCACTTCCTCTTTACTGCCCAAAATTGTAGGGGTGGCACTATTTGAGAGGGGCAATATTATTGGTGATGACCACCTAATGAAAAATTAAAATAATCAAAATGCATCTTGCCAGGTGCTATTCTGACTGTCCGGGAAGGTGAGTTGTTGTTATCTCGGCATTCTTGTGGAAACTTGTCTTGTTTGTCTGTTCCCTGCCCTATGACAGGGGCTTAGTCCGGGTGACCAGGAGATACTGTGTCCCAAAGATAGAGGGGTAGGTTGGGAGGGTGATGAGAAATCCGTGGAAGGCACATCCATCGGGAAGAACATTACCAGGGGTAAGTAATTTTGTTCTTCCTTATCTTTGATATACTCCCCATAGAAGTATGAAGAAAGAGCTGGGAAAAGAGATCTTGAAGCATGCTATGCAGAACAACTTTACCAAATGTAGCCTCCTGACCTGATATAGAATCAAGGAAGTAATGTTTTGCAATGATGTGCAGCGAAGACCATGTTGCAGCACTGCAAATGTCCTGCACTACCACCCCTCTTTGGAGAGCTGAAGAAGTAGCCACTCCTCTTGTGGAATGTTCTCTCAGATGCTCAGGCACCTCTTTGCCAGCCAAGTGTAACATTCCGTAATACACAACATGATCCTCCAAGGGTCTGCTTAGTAACTGGCTGTCCCAACCTATGACCAGCATATACCACAAAGAGCTGATCCTCCTGTTTCACTTTAGCGAGCCTGCTAATGTAAAAGCTCAATGCTCTCTTGGGGTCCAAACGAGGAAGCCTCCCCATCCTTGGAAGCATGAGCAGGTGGATAAAAGGAGGACAAGGCATTTTGTTGTGCCAGTTGAAACACTGACACCATCGAACATACAGAAAACATGGAGCCAGACACAAGGCATAACCAGTGGAAATCTCACTTTATGCCCAATCTAGCTAAAGGTAATCTTAGTAATTTTGTAACAGGTAGTGAGTAGAGAGTTTGATATTTTGGTTCAATGGAATGGTGAAAGCAAGACTACTTTTCCCCTAAAAATACCTTTTCCAAGACCCTTCAATAGGGTGCAATACATTTGTGGCAAGGGAGTATCCCAAATAATTGATTGAGAAAGTTAAAAGGTAAGGCTGACCAATGAATCTGAACTATGCTACTATAATAATTTACAAGAAAATATGCACAAGCAACTTCAGATTATCCAAATACTGCAATATCAACTCTCTCAAATTGTGTCCGGCACACACTTCACAAGCAGTGGGGCATATTAATGTTAATTTTGGACCAGAATATGAAAAGCTGCATGAATGAGAAACCGGCCATTGAACATACAAACACCAACCCTGAGAATCTTACGTCATAGCCATTTGAAAACATTACCAACTACAACAGGAACCACCTGGCTATTTTAAAAAGATGAGGGCTTTTACAAATATCAGGAATGCAGCATCTGTCAATGTGATATCAATAAGACACAAACATTTAAATTCATTGAAGAAAAAACTTACTACATTAGCAATTTCAGGAATTGAACTATTCATTTTGCTATTTACGTAATAACTTGTATCTTCAACGGGTATATATTTGGCTTATACCACTAGTCTTTTAGGTACCAGAATAGCACAAGACATGGCAGGGACAAATGGAGACATAAAATATCCTCTAGTGACACATTGATGTGAGCACTGCAATGAGGTTTCAGTAGACTTGAATACATAGGCATTGAATACATTAAGAATACAATTGAGGCAGACTTATAGAGAACTGTTATTCAAAGAGGCAGACTGGAACTGCACCTTGTGTGCTGTCATAACTGGGGTTCATAAGGACACAGGGCTCGTTTTATTAAGACTATATAACAATTGCGACAAATCCATGGAATGTGTCCCCTCTGCCCAAGGGGGAGCCATCCCTGTTGGGGCTTTGTAGTTGACCCCACTAAGCTTAACGCTCCCCCTCCCCATAGGGGACAGAGTAAGCAGGATCCCACTGGGGGTGACTCCACCTCCCCCTTAGAGGACAGGCAATTATTTCTAGGTAGGTATATGTGCTACCCTTACTTGTCCCAAGAGCACAAAGTTGTTGGTTATATGGGAACTGATCCATGTAATGAGGTTCCACTCCATGTAGCAACAGCTGATGTGGTTTCTGACCCTGCAAAGTCACTGTCCTCCAGCCGGCCCAGAGAACTAGATATAAAATGCCTTTTCTGTGCCTAGGTGAGGGAGATTCCATCCGCATTGGCTGAGTTGAAGAGAGGCCTGCACAGCAACATGGGAATGAACGCAGCTAGACTGTTTTCTTGACACATGGAGGAGACCACAGAAGGCTCAGCAAAACTGCCGTAACTGAGAAAGTGTAGAGGGTAAGAGGCGGAGCCAAAACCCTGTTGGGAGCTGGCAGCAACAGAGCATCTGCTCCATCAGATCCAAATGACCGAGAAGCACCACCTTCCTAAAGCACCCAACTGAAGGAACGCTGCCAAGGAGCAAGAGGTACGCGGACGATTGGTGAAACCAGGAGGTGGGTGGCAAGGTCAAAAACATCAGAGTGGGCTGAAAACCAAACAATACCAAGACAGGGTAAGAATCAGACAACCCCAGGTGGGTGAAAAGCAAACGGCCCCAAAGAGGTGTGATGGACAGACAACTGCAAGGCTGGGTAAGAGTCATTGCTACTGGAGTTGGACCAAAGCGAGAGAAAACCTTGGTTGGGGGTGTACAGCCTGAGACCCCAGGGAGTGGAGATAGACATCGGGATTAGTGAGCCTAATTATGGCCAGCCCTAGAAAGTAAGTCCAGGAGAGTACCTGAGACAGGACTTTTTAAATCTGAGCTATCTGACAGGATCAGAGGCACGGGACAAACTATCAGGCGAAGTCCAAAGGTGGAAGAAAAGACATTGACTTTCAGCAAGCACACCAACTGAACTGGGAGAAGGTTGAAGAGACTGTTTCGGGACCTATGTTTTTGAATTGATCATTGCAGTCAGGTACCCTCTCCTGAAAAGTAGTGACATTTGGTCAGAAACCCACCACCATTTCCAATGAGGCAAGAGACCCAGAGCTTTGTTTATGTTGCCTTCTGTTTTGTAATAGTGGTAGGGACAGAGATCAGGATAGGGCAGATTTTCTTGACAGACAAGTTATATTTTAGGACATCCTGATGAGCACCCCTTTGACTTAATTTTCTTTGAGATAGGGTCAAGACACCATCATGAACATGTAGGTTGTTTTTTGTATAGAGAAACTAGTTAACCCAAAATGGCACATTGTTTGTCTCCTGATCCTGACTTACCACAAGTGGTGTCAGATGTGGGATTCAAACAACCTGGTGCAGGGTTGTGACCCATGCTAGTGAAACAACTTGCCACGGCTGCTCGACTACCCAAGTGTGCAACATCCAATTCCATTGGCTTTGGTTTATTCAGCCTGAACTAACTTGAGATATCCACCTTGAAAAGAAAGTTAATTATTACAAGTTTAGCCATCTCCACTAGGGCAGATAGCTATTTGAGGCTAGCCAAAGTCAGGTGAAGGCTGGAAACTCTCTGGATGTCACAGCCGGTGTCCTAGACCCTGAATCTAAGAGGGAAAAACCAAGCGATGCTGTACAATGTGGAGTCACAAACCTATACTGTAAGAAGAGGGAAGCCAATGCCCCAGGGCATCCCCCAACAAGTGTTAGTTTCCCTGTTGTGTGAGCTTGAGGACCTGCCCAACAACTCAAGTGGCTCCCTAGGCTTTGGGCAAGCTGATAAAAATGTAACCCTCTCCTCAAGCAATTGGAAAAATACCACCACACTGACAGACTTGGCTTTCCCATAAAGAAATTACCAGAACCTAGCGGATGCTTTTGAGAAAGCCATCCTCGAGGACTGGGTTCTGGAACAGAGTGGACACTTTTTTTCTTTTTTTAATGAAGGGACTGCTATATCATGGATACAATGAGAAGGGTGGGACCTGCATAGTCATCCCTAGGATTCACAGGAGGGTATTTATGGAACTGGCCAACTCTCACCTAACTGCCGATCACAAGGTAATTGTGAAGACCTAAGATCAAATACTTGGTCAATTTTACTGGCCCGGCATATATGCCAATCTTGAGACCTACAAGGCAAACTTTAATATTTGCAAGAAAATCTGAAGTACCCCAGTTCCCTGAGCTCCCTTTCAAGCCTTGCCCATCATTGAAATACAATTCTCCAGAATAGCCATGGACATAGTGGCCCAAAGAACCATCTTGTAATCGTCGATTACTCCACCTGCTGTCCATAGATTTTCCCCATTCAAAAGAAACACCATGAAACACATATTAAAACCTTTTATCAACTTGTCCCTATTGGGATTTCCCAAAGAAACACTAACGGAACAGGGTACCAGCATTGTCTCACCTAATGCAGGAGGTCAAGGAAATGTTAAACATCAAAAGCCTCTGAACATCCATATATCACTCACAGCCGGGTGGCTTGGTGGAGCGTTTTAACCAAACCTTACAATGCATACTGAGAAAATTGGTTGAGACAGATGGAAAAAACTGTGACCTTATGATAACATGGGCCTTGTTTGCAGTTTGGAAAACCATGTTGTCCTTAGGAAATTCTGCCTTTTTACTCCTGTATGTTAAGAGCCGCAGGATGTTCTTGTTTTGCTAAGGGAGACCTGGGAGGAGACAAAAGAGGCTTAACTACCAATATCCCTGGGGGCTGCAAAATGTAACCCCTTATGAAGCCCATTTTGGAAATTGGGAATAACAGTACCCCCCCTAACGGAACCCCTTCCCCCGCCCCCCACGCTGCCCCAGGAACATCAGAAGGTGAATTATGACCAGACCGCAGTAACCAGGTCTCTCTAAGTGGGTGATTAGGTATTCCTCCTGTTACTAACCTCTTAAAATAAGACCTCAAGGTGGAGCGAACCACTCAAACGTGGGTCCCCTGAATTATCTAATCTCCCAACCTGGTAGGATGTAGAAAACCCAGATTTACCATAGTAACCTGTTGAAGGTTTGGATGGCAGTCACCATGGCGGCCCTTCTGGTAGAACCAAGCATTTCTCCCACTCCGTTCACACTCCTCCAGGACAGTCAACTTAATACCGTATTGCGTTCCTGAGGTTTGAGGAAAGAGAGTATCGGAAGAAATTACCAAAATGATACATCTAAGGGTAATAGCACCCTCAGTGAGTCCCTGATCCTCCCCAATAGTCCTGGTCTGCAAGCCATATCATTTGTGGAGATTGTGCCTTGACTACCAAAGGCAGCATTGACTACTAACGGCACAATTCCATCTATGCTTTTGATAACTACACAATTCCCAGAATCCACAAAAATATTTGGGAAACGCAAAGTTCATTTACACCTTGGACTTGATGAAAGGATATAGGCACGTGCCCATAAATTCAGCCAATAAGGAGAACAAAGCCTTCAGGACCCCTGAGGGGATATAACTACAGTCCTTCCCTTTGGTTTGCACGGACCCCCTGCTACCTTCCGATGACTTATGGACAAGGACTTAAGGCCCTATGCCTAGTTTGTGGCTTACGTTGACATTGTGATCCATAGTTGGAGTTCGAAAGAGCATCTCGGGCACCTTTACGAGGTCACTAGGCCCTAAGAAGAGCTGGGCTTTGCGCCAAACCCAAAGTGTCATTTAGCCCAAAGTACTGTCAAATACTTGGGCTATTTTGTGGGGAATTGTCTTATCCATCCTCAGTCGGCTAAAGTAAAGGCAATGGTCCTGACACCACCAAAAACCAAGACAGAACTTGGGGCCTTCCTGGGTCAGGCTGCTTATTATCATAGATTAATTCCCAATTCTGCCAGCATTACCGCCAATCTGATGGATAATTTAAACAAAACACCAAGCCCAACAAACTTGTCTGGACTCGCCAAGACAAAAACCGCTTTCAGGGCCCGAAAGGAATCCTTTGTCATGCACCTGTCCTGAAAATGCGTGACTTCAGCAGGGAGTTTCTGTTGCAAACTGTTACATCCAAAGTGGGTCTGAGAGCTGTCCTGTCTCTGTTGCATGATAGCCAAGAACCTGTGGTGTTCTATATGAACTGAAGGTTGTCTGGTCACAAATAAAGCTATGCAACTGTGGAACAGAAGGACCTGGCTATAAAATGAGCCATCAATGTTTTGTGCTATAATCTAGCAAGCAGAAAGTTCACTGATTATTCCCCTTTTCCCTGGATTTACCTGAGAAAAGACACCAATGCCAGGGTAATAAGATGGTTTCTTGACCTGCAACATCAAAAGCGGAAGGTCCCTATTTTTTATTTTTTCGCAGTGTGTGCCTGTTTTTAGGGAGTGAAAGTAGCTGATATACCCCTTATTTATAGGGCTGGTTGCCGCAGATACAGGGTTCCCAAAGGGCACCAAACATTCCGGGGCATAGAAGTGCAGGATAGATATGGACAGAATACAGGATGTGTGTGGAGTGCCCATCCGTCCATGGGAATTTTCTTTTATGGGTACGGCTTGCGGGTAATGTTAACGATGATATGATGAGTGCATTCTGGAGTTGGTGTTTTGATCATAGAATTCTTTTTAAGGGACTGCATCATAGCTAATGCACTACACATCACATCCCTTTGATAGGAGTCATGACTGCACTAATTGACTGTGCAGTAGCATACTCATTAAATAGGACTGATGATTTAGATTGCGATTTGGATGATACTGCGATTTCTGCAGGCTTTCAAAGTCAGGCCCTTTGACTTCCTTTCTGTAGATGTTCAAAGAGCCAAAAGCAGACCATGGAGACATCCTCCACATCTGAGTGGCAGTAGTACGCACACTCAGACTGAACTCCCCACCACCCATCTGATGCGTCCTCCCCTGTCTCGAATATAACCTAGTCTGGGATGGACATTTCTTGTCTGAGTTAAGTGGTACTTGACACCAGAAATGCTCAAACCATTATATATGTCTAGTGACAGAAATGGCTCACACCATGGTAGTTACCAGTGTGGTCTTCCATTCAGTCATTACGAAGGATCATTTTAAAATGACATGAAAAATGTATGTTAGTTGGCTTTTAACCAAACTGAGACCTACAACTTGCACGCCCAATTATCAGACTTCACTGGCTCACTCATTCATTTCACTGTCTCTGGCATTACACCATGTGCTCAGCCTCTGGTTGTCGTGCTCATTTAGACAGCATGATTTTGGATCATTTTTATTTTGATCATTTTTTTATTTTTACGTGGGATTTCCATGTACTGCACTGCCCACTCTCCTTTCCCCTCCCGTCCCCTGCAGTTGCGCAATCTCAATGTCACCTGGCCTAGTAAAATCGTTGTCTGTCTTCCTTTTGTTCCCCCTCCCTTGCCTCGTTGTGCCTTGAAACACTTGTGTAGAGATGCGTTATAAATGGCATATCGTATCATTCATGCTACAATTCGTCCGATCAACAGTACCGATTGTAGATGCCATGTAATGGGATTTGGGGTTATCTAATATTCTTGAAAAAACAGGTTGTCTGCTAGCTTAGCATCAAGGGGGTGTTCTATTGCAATTCCAAGGGTTTCCTTGAATGTTTTCATCTATTGTTTTGTTTTACCATTATCCTGGTGCCACTTATAGATCGTGTAGTGGGTGATGCCCAAAGACCCAAGTTACATTTACAAAACATTTCTTAAAGCTGGGTCCATAGTATATGGTTCCCAGAAGGTGTCCTGGAGTGATTGGTTTCTTCTACAACTTTGCAGAGTTTGTCTCTGCAGCTGGGAAACTCACAAATAAAACAGTAGATGTCAGCCATTATTGAAGCTGTAGAAGTCCACATTCACGTTTTCAAATGTTTCTGGCTAAAACAGAAAATATGTTGGGAGCTGGCTCGTCACACCGACATGCTGCCTCGTAGGAAACTTAGTTGTGATTTCCCTGTTCAACCATGGCATCCAACACTGAATACCAAACCGGTTTTATATTTGTGTCTTCAATGTCACTGCTCCATGTTGGCCAACATGCCCAAGCTGTAATGCCTTTACAAAGTAAGCGGCATATGCACGTGGAAGTCATTCATCTGACAACCAGATTGAGCTTGATTTGCCTACACTTGTGCTTACCAGTAACATCACATTTGAAAAATGTGCACCCCTACTTCATCCAGATCCCCTCCTGCTCATCCCAATTGTTTTTCCTCTCTAATTGTGGTCATTCTATTGCCTAGTTTCTCTTTCCCATAACCACCTCCCCAATGCCGCCTTCCTTTCTAGGGTTAATAATTAATGATAATAATAATTTGGCATTTATTACCCACGGTATGTGGTGCTCATTTATCGACCTCAGAAGGATGAAAGGCTGAGTTTGGCCTGCCGGGATTCGAACCTGTGTTAGCAGGCTCTGCTCGAATGTCAAAGCGAAAGCTCTACTCACTGTGCCACTTGACCGGTTAAGATGTGGAGTTACCCTAACAGGGTCACAATATGCCACCTTTCGGACAGTGCAGCAAAAACTCTCTAGTAGCTCTCCTTTTGGCGCTGCACCCCAAAGAATCCCACAATAAATTTTGTCCAATTGGCACATAGCACCTTCCTGAGCATCTTATCTATCCTCCATCCTAAATCCTAACAATCTACCCGACTTTGCTTCTCCCTACCACTATTGCATGTTCTTGCATATCCCTCCATTAAATCTCTGACAGGCAAAGCGCTTCGGCCATTACCTTTGGCAGGAGGTGCTATACAAATGCAAGATAACGCAACTTGTTCTTGATTATTTTGAATTTTCCTTTTTAAACAGCGTTCGCCTCCTTTTAGGTCCTGCTTGAGCTCCATTTTCATCATGTCGTACAGCTTGATCACTATGTCTTTATCTTACATCATTGTTTGATAGTTTGGTGGTACTTCAATGGGCACTCTCTATTTTAATGTGCCCAAGATCACTATTCTGTATAACTTGTGCTGCAGCCCTTTGCATGCCATTAGTTTGTCCACTTCTGCATCGTAAGCAAGATCACTTACGGTATTAATCCCGCCCTCCGTGTGATAGGATTTTTGATGTCAATTTAATATACATTGAATATAAAAATGATATCAAATATATAACAAATTTCTCCAGCATGAGGTCTGGCATGGATTCACATGCTCATGAATATTCCCTGAGATAAGGCAAAGCACTGCAAGTCCAGTTCCATCAGGGTGGCCGCGCAAGCGGGTTCTGAGATGTTATGGGCGTGATCAACATCAGCATCCTCCTCCATCGCCAGCCAGCGATCAAGCTCCTCCTAAAAAAGGAAATCGGCCAACCTGGCTAAGCTGTGGGAGAGCCCGAGAAGCCAAGGGCTTAGGAAAAGGTGGCCGACCTTCGCAAGAAGGCCCAGGCGATGCAGAAGAGGTCTTTGACAATTGAGTTGGTGGCGGCCCTTCTCACGAAGCGCAAAGGGGCTGACCCCTGTGAAGGTAACCCCTACTGCTCCCAAGGTGCCTCTGCTTCTGAGATGGGAAGCTTCTGCTGTGACTGGGGAAAAGTCAGCTGGCACACCGGAAAAGAGGATGCCGTCTCTGAGCCTGGCCCTGACCCCTCAGCGTCCAAAAAGGGGGGGGGGAGTAAGTTCAGGCCATGAACCTGTAGTCCCTACAAACGGTCCAGGAGGAGGCAGAGAATGACGGCAGCAATTCTGGCGATGGTGGCGCAGGGCCTAGTGTTCCGATCACGCTAGCTCCACCGAGGGATGTATCCCTGGACATCCTATCGACATTGCACACTTTGGTGTCTGAAATCCAGAAGAGGATGCCGCAGGGCCTGGTTCCTGCACCCCCTGACCAGCCTCTGGGTAAGAAGATGAAGCATTATCTGATGCCTCATTTCAGCCTCCACATTCCCGTCCCCAGTGGACCCGGGGACAGACACAGCGACGACAGACGACGATATCATCATGGCGGGCGGATCTCTGCAGTTGAGGGCGTCCCCACTGGGGTTGTTCCATTCCATGGTCGCCAAAGCTCTGAGCTTCCAGCTTACGCCCAAGGAGACCAGGAAGGAGGGTTTCATGTAACAGAGGTGCAAGGCCAAAAGTAAGACCATCATGGAGGTACCACTTCTGAACAATGTTTGGGAGGAGGGCCTGACTCTCTTGAAGAACCCATGCACGGCCCCAGCCAAGTAGGATAGGCTGGAAAAAAAGTACTGGGTGCCGGGTGTGATGCTGGAAATGCATTGTAGAGACAGGGCCTCTGAATCCTTGTCCTTTATTGCTTTTTATCATGGGTTCTGTCTTGTTTTCTGCACAGGAGTTCACGTGGGACTGCTGACGGTGCGGCTCTTCCTGTATTTGGTTTGGTGAACAGACCCTTGGGATACCCTTATGGCACCCATGGGTGAGAATACGACCCTGTACTCCTAGTGTATGTTTTTGGGCACCTGTGTGTGGCCCACAGAGCAGGATACTGGCTGGTGGCAGCTCTGCGCTGAAGTGACAAGTGCCCTGCGCATCCTCCATTTTGGGATGTCCAGGCCCTGTCATTGGAATCAGTGGATTCCAGATGGAGACAAGATGGCCCCCGTGGCCTCCTGCTTTCTAGTTTCTGTTAACTTACTTTTTCCGAAGTCCCGGGAAGCCCTGACTCTGTCCCATCCCCTTACTGGCTGTTGGGTTTAAGTTCCATATATGGCGTTGTGGGGATGTCAGGCCAGACCGGCTGGAGCCTTACCAACGACTGTATGTTGTGGGTACGCCCGTGGGTGGGACCTGTGTGAATGGAGTGTGTGACGAATACGCATCCTGTGTTATGGGTGTCTAGTATCTGGTGTTTGACACAATGACTGAGACAGCCCTGCCCGAAACTGGCATGAATGCATTGTGGAGTGCTGAATGGCAGAGTGCTTGTCCGAATCCACATTCTGTGTTGGGAGTGTCTGGATAGAGAAGAATGGCCTGAATGCACTGTGAGCGGATTGGCTGCCTGACTGCCCTTTTGAGTGATTGGTTGCCTGAGTGTGACCCAGCAGAGTGAATGAGAGATCAACAGTATATCTGGGGGCCTCACTGCTAGAAATCTTTCAGAAGCTGAAGTTGAAACTGATGCTTAACTTTGAAGCCCACTGGAAGAGGAAGAACTGCTGCTGCAGTCTTGAACTAATCAGAAACCTGCTGTGCCTTCAAGGAACTCAACCAAGAGAGGACCTGGCTAGGAGACCTCTTCCCGAGCTACGAGGGACCATCGTGCAGCTGATCTTTGCCAAAGCTCCCTGGTAAACAGACCTACGAAAGGCTGCCGACCGGAGAAGGGGACCGCCGAGGAGAATGAAGAGTTGCACCGGACAGCCATCCACCATCACCGACCGGAGCCACAGTGCTCCCTTTGCTTAAGAACAATTTGATCTAAGGACTCCCTTGCTCATCCTAGTCTACCGCTTTCGTCCTGCCCCGAGAAGGTCAAGGCCACCAACGACCGAGGAGAATCCGCCGGTGGGTTTGCCGTCACCCGAAGACCTCAGATGCCGACTAAGCAACTGAAGCCAGCCATGGTCATGTCCCGTTCGCTGACGCCAGACACCGACGACCCGACGCCCTTGCTGGGCCAAAGTTCTTCATTTACTCTTTGCAGCAACAAACACTCATCGAGGTGCAACACATGCCTCTTCTTCACAGGAAGTTCACAAGCTTTCGTCAACCAGCACCGTGAAGACCGAAGCGGCTCCCTCAACGACAAACGTTCACCTCTTTCTTCACTGAATCTCGACGACCCACAGCTCCTGCCTGAAAAGGGAGTGCGCTCAAGAAGGGCCTGTCGACGACTCACCGAAGAACTCTATGAAACCAGTTACTTTGGGGCAGTAGAACTTTTATAGAAGGAGATAAGACTCTAATAGACAATATATGGACTGGACTTGTAGTGCATCTTCATTTACAGGTTACCCAGGCGGGGGGGGGGGCTCCTCATACAGAACTGTGTCTAGGTATCGGGCCAGTATTCTGCCAGTTGTCTAACCAACTTGTCTTCCTCCTAAGTCTATGGTTGATATTGTTTTGCTGTGTTGATTTGTATGCTATTTGAACTGAGTACAGTTGGTGCATTTTAATGGAATCGGAGTAATAGTGGTACCACCTAGAACTGTATATATCTACCATTTTAGAATTGTCGGAGCACAAAGTGTGTTATCGAAATTGTGTATGTAATGTGAACCTTATTTATATAAAGAGCTGTTTTAACTAACCTAGTGTGTGAACATTCCTTTGTGGGTGCTTGGGGACTACACTGTACTTAAGAACCAGCCCGCATAGCCTCCTGAGAAGCTAGGCCTTGATTGCTCGACCATAGCTACCATAATAGAGAATCTTGGCTGGGGTCCTCTGTGCCTCTCCTCTACCATATAGAGAGCAGGAGTACAGACGCCCCCCTCCAGCCTTTACACTGGCATCCGCACCCTACGGTTGCAACCAGTGCTGGACTTGTTGGTTTCAGCACCGTGAGGAAAAGGTCAGCAAACCTTTCCTCGTCGTCCTCAGTCCCTCCGGACACAGAGGGTAAGAAGTTGGATGTCATTGGAAGGAAGGTTATTTACACAGAGGTGTCAACTATCAAGACGACCAACGCACTGACGATCCTGCCAGGTACGACAGGGTGCTGTGGTACAAGCTGGGCCTGATTCTGGAGTTCCTCCCGACAACAAGAGGATGGAGGCGATTGCCCTCTTCTAGGCGGGAGAGGTGGCTTCGGACCATGCCGCTACGGTAGCGCTGGACACCGCCGGGACAGGGTTCTGGCAAATGGGGAACAGTGTCTGCCTCTTGTCAAGGCTGGCTGAAGGCAATGAATTTCCACCAGGAGGTCCAGGCGAGAGTACTGGACATGCCGTTCAGAGCTGACCATTTTGGGAAGATTGTCGACTAATCCCTGAAGGCCGTCAAGGCAGATAGACGGCCCGTGTCCTGGGCACGCTCCAGCAACAATGATCTTCCTTTTGCTCCTCCAGAGGAAAGTCAGACAGATCAATGAAAGGGTTCTCCTCATACCACCAGCCCTCCAGGTCCACGACCCAGGAGGCCTACAGGGGCCGTTCCAAGGCCTACGGTGGAGGTGGTCAGTGCCACCGTCGCCCTGAAGGCAGATCACCAGTGCCAAAGCAGGACTGAACTGGCCAGGACATCGTGCCCCCACCCATGCACCCCGGTGGGAGGCCGGCTGACGGGACTAGTCAGTGAGTGGGAGAAGATCTCCACCGACAGATGGGTGCTGGCTGCTCTCGCCCACCGACATTCCCTGGAATTTCAGCACAGGTGTCCGCGGATCCCTCCGGTGGCCCGGCAGGATCAGCACATCCCTCAACTCTTGGAGGAGGTACGGGCCATGCTGCGAAATGGGGCGATAGAACTGGTTCCATGATGACTCTGGGGATCCGGAGTTTACTCCAGATACTTTTTTAGTCGGAAAGAAAACCGGGGGCTGGTGGCCCATTCTAGACCTGCAGCATCTCAAAAAGTACCTAAAGTCCCAAAGATAAGAGATGGTCATGTTGCAGCACGTGCTCTGCCAAATGGAAGATTTCTTTACGTCGTCCGACCTGGAGGGCGCCTACTTCCACGTCCCCATGCACAAGAAGCACCAAAAGTTCCTACGCTTCGTAGTGCGGGGATGGCACTTCCAGTGCAAGGCCCTCCCCTTCAGCCTGAAGTCAGCCCCATGGAGTTCACAAAGTGCCTGGCACCAGTGGTGGCCCATCTGCGTCTACGGGAGATACATGTGTACCCATACCTGGATGACTGGCTCATTCGGACCAGTTCACGAGAGTTGGCCATCGGACACACAGATGACCGTCCAGCTGCTGACAGATCTGGGATTCTCCATCAATTAGCCGAAGTCCTGCTTGATGCCATCGCAGAACGTGCTGTTCCTAGGAGCTAGACTCAATACAGTCTCCTGCCTAGCCTCGCCCTCAGAGGAGAGGGTAGTGGCCATTCTGGGGAAGTGCAATGGCTGTTGTCACTGAAGACTGCCACGGTGCAGACCATCAAGTCCCTTCTCGGCATGATGCATCTACCTTATCCAGTAATGTCGCCCAGGGCACAGGGTTTCAAGGCCCCCCCATACCAGGAGACGGTCACCACAGCCACCTCCCTGGAAGGCTGGGGAGCCCACACTAGACATCTGCATGCCAGAGGCCTGTGGCAAGTAGAGAAGGATCTTCAAATCAATATCCTGGAGATGTGGGCAGTGTTCTGGGCCCTCAAGTCATTCCTTCCAACTCTGAAGGGCAAGGTGGTGAGGATCTTTACGGACAACACAACCACAATGTTCTACATCAGGATGCAAGGGGGCTTCGATCCCCAGCACTCTCCAAAGAGGCGCAGGACTTGTGGCACTGGGCGGTCGGACAAGAGATGTTCTTCATCCCCTTTCACCTGGCGGGAGTCAAGTGCACCATCGCTGACTCCCTCAGCAGGGAGTTGTGCTCCTGCCATGAGTGAGAACTTTGGCAGGACCAGGTGGACTGCATCTTCATCAAATGGGGCAGGCCCCAGATCACTGTTTGCGTCGGCAGCGAACTCCATATGCCAGAAGTTTGCCAGCATATTCAACCAACCGAGGAGCACGGGGGACGTATTCTCCTTGATAGAGGATGATTCTCATCACCCTGGCGTGGCCAAGGCAGAGTTGGTACCCGGAGCACCTCAGCCTGGCAGTGTGGTTAAACTGCCAGTGGTCCCAGATCTTCTCACCGGAGGAGGTGCAATCCTGCACCACGACACAGGATCGCTGAACCGGACGGCTTGGCTCCTGCAGCCCTAGAGTTTGGAAGATATGCGTTGCCTGCGGACTGCAGGGAGGTCCTTGCCAAGGCTAGAGCATTGTTGTCTTTGAAGTGCTATGATCACAAGTGGAAACATTTCGCTACGTGGTGCCGGTCGCAGAACATCACCCCTCTGAAATGGTCACGGCCCTGCAGATTCTTCTATCCTTGGCCAAGGCCGGACTGGTGCACGCCCCTATCAAGGTGCATGTGGCGGCAATCTCGCGCTACACCTTGTCTCCAGGACTATCTTCTCTTTGGTCTCGCCGTCTCATCAAGGAGTTCCTCGAAGGACGGTTTCAAACTTTCCCACTGGTGAAGGTGCCTGCCTGGGCGTGGGAACTTCAACGTGGTGCTGATGATGCTCATGGGGGCCCCATTTGAGCCTATTCATCAGGCCCCTCTGAAGTTTCTCTTATGGAAAACTGCTTTCCTTGTGGCCATCACCTCTGCCAGGGGATCCAGGCCCTTTCCTGCAAACAGCCATATCTGACTTTCCACAAGTTGAGGGTGGTGCTGCGGACGCACCCTGCTTTCATGCCGAAGGTTTAGTCGGAATTCCACCTCAACGAACCTTTGGTGTTACCTGTGTTTTTCCTGAAGCCTTCATCACTGGCTCAAAGGGCCTTGAACTCACTGGACGTTGCTCGTGCCCTGAAGTTATACTTGGCACACACAGAGTTTTCGGAAGACATCTCAACTGTTTGTGAACTTTGGTCCTGTGAATCATGGGAAGGCCTTGTCCAAGGCTTCAATCTCAAGGTGGCTCTCCGACTGCATCACGCACGGTCATCGGTTGGCGAAACGACCACTACCCGGCCATCCGAGAGCCCACTTCACCAGAGAGATCGCTGTGACGACAGCGTTCCTGTCTGGTGTGCCCCTGATGGACATCTGCAGGGCTGCTACGTGGATGTCCACGCACACCTTCACGAAGTTATACTGCATCGACCGGGATTCCAGAGAGGAGTCCAGAGTCGGCCAGGCAATGCTACGCAACGTGTTCGCTTGAGGTGAGTCTGTTCCAGAGTATTGCTTCTGTTGCCTCTTGAACCTCCTGTGGTTGTGGAATGTTGTACTGCTATGTGTTCTTTATTCATGAGCATGTGAATCCATGCCAGACCCCATGCTGGAGAAGGAACAAGTTACTTAACTGTAATATTGGTATACAAAACCTCCCTCCTACCCCTCTGCGGCTCTTCTTAGTCATACTGCCACTTTACGTGCTTATCATATCTGAAATGGCTGCCAAAGGAGGGGCTTAGGGAGAGTACTGTCATTGGCTGGGGGCAGTATGGCCCAGAGGACAGTGGTTTGTTCAGTAGCGAAATACAGTTTGTGACTTAAAGTGAAACTGTTTTCTTTTTCCGAGGATTCCTGGCCTGATGAGGAATATTCATGAGCATGTAACTCCATAACAGACCCATGCTGGAGAACAATAGTTACAGGTAAGTAACTTGTTCATTGCATCAGATTTCCATAAACTGAATATAAAGTGTTTGTGTATTTAGAGATTATTTGCTATAAACTTTATATTAAATCTATATAAAGATGGGAGAGCGTGTGTGCGCTGTTGCTTGGTCAAGGCCAAAGTGAGTTGTGAGGAGTTAGACTTGTGACTGTTAGAGTTTGGTGATGCGATGATGATGCAGGAGTTGGTATGGCCTTTAAGACGCGTCGTCTAATTTTATAACAGATTTTATAAGAAGCCTTTGAATAATTTTATATTAAGTTGGTGGGCATTTTAAAGCCGCCATACATTTTAAGAAAGTTTGAAATAAATGTGATTGAATGGCACGGCCTAAGGCTGTGATGGAATCGGGGGTGGGCTTTATAACCCGGATATATAGCTTTTTACGGTGTGCTGAAAAACACTGTGCTTTTGTAGCTTTTCAGGGGGTATTAGAAAATGGCAACTATAAACAGCTACAACGAGGGATACACTCCTCCAGGAAGTCCAGTGAGTTCAGTGGATAGTTATAGCCCTTATTGTTTTCTGGAGAATGTTGATCTGGAGATTGTTCCGGAATTGACGGATCGTGAGACCGGTGAGCTCTGTGAAAACATGGCTATACTTTCTGCTGACAGCAAGCCATCCTCTTAATGTTACGACTATGGGGGAAGTTGTTGAAGATTGCATTCAAAATATTAAGGAGCATGTGCCCTTTACAGTTGCTAATCTGGGAATGGCGCCCTTAAATGGTGATGCAGGCTCTGAAGACAGTGGATATGAATCTATGGTAGAGGAATGTGCATGGAACCCTGTAAACCGACCTATGAGGACTGAGCCTATAGATGTTTTCATACGTATTTATGCTTATTTGCAGGAAATAAAACATTTACATCTGCTGAAAAGTGATCAATTTAATGTGAAACCAGCCATTGGATGTGTACAGCAATTATAGCAGGATCTACTTAAAGAGCACCTGGCTACTATATGTCCAAGGCTATTGTGTTAACTGGAAGCACCAACAATCATATACAGAAGGAAATGTAACCATCTTTTATGCATCGTCATCATCAATCACCCCCTAATGGACAACTACTGGCAAAAGCATCACAAAGGAGAGCAGAGTGATTTTAAGGTCGCAGGTCGGGCCCTCATTGTGGGTAAATGTGGCCAACCAGCAACAAAGTTTTCGATGCGTTAAAGGACAATGGTTGTTGGACAGGAAACTTCGACTTTTTGTCCACCGTCTCTATTATGAATATTTGCTTATCGACGCAGTGAAAGACAGGCTGTGTATGAGGTAATTGATGATATATCGAAATTTGTATCTGGGAACATCGCTGTGCAACATCTGATAACTCAAATTATTTAATGTGAAAAATAAAATCGGAATAAAAAATACATGTTTTAAAATGCAAATAAAAAATGTGGTGTTTTATAAACCCTGGTTGGGGCTTTATGTTGAACGGGTCCTGGGCAAACACGCCCTGCATAAAATGGACAAATATATTATGTGTAGAGAAACGCACTGGTGGGGGCCTCTGTACTCCTACTCTCTATACGGCAGAGGAGAGGCACAGAGGACCCCCACCAAGATTCTCTATAAGGTAGCTATGGTCGAGCAATCAACGCCTAGCTTCTCAGGAGGTGATGCGGGCTGGTTCATATATCATGATAATAGAAATAATTATACCCAGAACAGGGTTCATTATCTCACCCTGTGATTTTGCTGCGCTTGGTATATGAATTCTTTTTATCCTCTTCTCATCCACAACTTTTGACCTAAAATCTATTCCAGTCAACTAATGTCTGTACACAACTTTCATAATGTACCCTCGCTCGACCTATGACACCGGTCCTGCACTTTAAGTTCGCCACTATTCTAACACATCACTCCTTCGCTCTGTGCGTCTGATACCCTTTGGCACATATACTGAGCTACCAGAACCACCAAACCCCCGCGCAGGTTTTCTATGAGCAGTGGCACATAACAACAAGCAACTTTATCCTCCTCCTCCACGAGATCACCAGTTGGCTTAACTGGTGACTTTCTCTAGGCGGCTTACATATTTTTCCATGTTCCTCTGATCAGTTTTAAGTTTTTAAACTCTATTACAGGCTGCCTTTATTTCAGGCGCCGCTCGCACTGTTAGGCTGATCCAAGCTACTATCAATATGTGGCTTACTTGTTTTCAGCTCATTTGCCTTAACATTTCATCTCTCCCTGCAGGATCATGTAGTTGCCCGGCCTGTGTTTATTTACTCATGACGTCAGGCACGCATTAGCGTGATGACGTCATGTGTTTAACATTCCGGACCCCTTGGTTTGCTGCCTCGCTCCTTTTTTACACTCGGCACTATCCCAATGGTAGTTACAATATTTCCACTATTGTGATACCCTGTCTTTTATTCTTTTATCTGTAGCACATCCTCCGATAATTATCTAATTTGAAGACGTAGCGTCACACGCATCAGCGTGATGACTTCACACCTTTTAACGCAATATTAACACACACAGCATTGACAATGGCGTCGGCGTTCCTTTGGGCTCCGGTCTCCAGTTGGCAGTGCTGTGGTTACACAGGTAAGAGCTCCTCACCTCTAATTACACTCCCTATGCAGAATCTTGTTCCTACGTCGCCCTTTACCACCTCTAAATTCGGCTAGACCTTGATACTATTCCACCTCTCCATTTCTATTCCTTTTAGTGACAGTGGACATCTGTTGAACAAATCTCCCAGTCACTGGCTACAATTTAAGTATTTCCAAGCCACCTTCTTGGTTTCCTGATTACCGTGGGTTTCACACCATGGCTAAAGATGATTTTCCACTACCCAGATAGATCGCTATCATTTGTAAGTATATTTTTAAGTTGATTATTGCTCAAGCCTTTCCTGATTACTGCACTTATTTACTAGTCTCTGATACCCTCTCCTTTTCTACAGATATGAGTGCGTTGACATTACTAATCTAGTACTGTTTGGTCGATTACTTGGGATCCCTTTCCTGGATCCACCATCTCTTCGCTTGAAGATATCCTTATATATTCACAAGGTTAGAATTTCCTTTTCTGTTTTTCAGTCCACTTTTGTTATAACCACCACATGACCTTACAATATTTCTTAAAACACAGTCCAGTATATTAAGTAAGCTCATGATGCTGACTCACTTTGTTTTGCAAATTGTAACATTAAGGAAACTGTTGAGTTTGAAAAGGTTAGCCCTTGGGTGTCAATTCACCTCGAAATTATGATATTTAGCGCCAATGATGCTCATTTAATTAGCCTATATACTGTTTTCAAGTTGGTTGTACAAGCTGTTTTTGTAAAATTGTTGTCAATGGAAAACATTCTAATGTAAATTTTGTACATATCTTTCCTTAGAACTGTTTGATTTGCCCCTGATGAAGAGTGTTGTACCACTCGAAACGCCTTGGGCCTGCCACAATTTCAATATTAAGAATGAACATGAATTTCGGTTCTTGTGACCTACTCTGACTGAATGTAGATTTCTTCAATAATTGACTTCCCTAAGCTTTTTTTACGCTAAATGTTTCTTTATAAATATTATTAGAAATACTGTTTAAAATACAAATTAATTTTTGGTCTGGTCATCCAGATATTGGAAAGTGTGCAGGGGACGTGAGTTCCTTAATTGGGAACTTTTTTTGTTTCTTATTACTTTATGCAACCTAGGTGTCAAGGTTGCTTATCTCTCCTCTGCACCTCACATCTATTCTCTAATTTCTTTCAATTTCCTACTTTACACATTAATCCATTACAGGATTACCTACACTAATAGAGTGTGCCATATCCGTCCAACTTTATTTTTACCTCTAACATGTCATCTTCAACACTAATATGTACACAGTATATCATTGGCTCTCAAACTATAAGGCCTTGCATTATACAGCCTTCTATAATTTGTTGGCACGCTTGTGCCAGTCGGAACATTCGGTTCACTTAGCCGCACGTAAGCTCCACCCAGGTGCCAGGAGGTGGACTTGACTTCACCTCCCCACCCAATTAGCCCATCATCTCATCACCCATGCCTTCTGGCCTTGCAGAGTATTGTCTCTGGGAATATAAGGGAGTGCGAGCACGCACTATCGTTATTCTAAAACTCCATGCTCAACTGTATTTCCCTCCTTGACTCACATGACAGTAGACCATGATTTGGTCCATTATGCAGCATTTAAATGTCTTAAATGAATAAAACGTGGCACGTTTGGTGTTCTTTCTTTGCACTTTAACAAGGGATGATTCAGCTTCTGACGTTCACCGCCTTCAAGAATAGATAACCAGTCTTGGCTGCTTCAGATTTGACACCAGGCCAAACAGCCCTGCCATTCGTGTCCACAATCTCAACTTATTCTTGCTGTGACACAGCTCTCTGCCTTTCCTCTTCATTGGTCCAAGCTTGCTAAAATCATGACACAGATGTCCAGTTTCTATATAATGGAAGCTTCACCTGCAGTCTATTCACTACTCCTAGTCAGCTGCTAAGATTACTTAATCTACTTGCGTTACAGCATCTGTACAGTTATTGAACGGCTTGCATTTTCTGCAGAGCTTCTCACACATGCAATCTTCTTTTTGCATATGAAAGTTTACTCGATTCTTAACTTCGTCTTCAGTTTCTATAAGGTCCATGCATTCTCCTCAGTCAGTATTCTCGGGGCGTCACGCTCGTCTTTTGTGATGTCACCAACTCCTCTTTCGCTCTATTTCATATTCCATCGGGGAGTTCCTCCCTCAGATTGTCATCTCTTCTGGGATACATTTGATAGGGTTTTCTCAGTGGATACCTTCTTTTGAATATTCCCTGCAGTATGGTCACAACTGCTAGTGTCAAGCCTGGCACAATCTTAGGCTTCCAAGATACAGGAGGTAGGGGGTAGGAATTTCCTGTAGAGGCATGTAACTGCTGCTCTACATAGGCTATTTTTGAAGGATTGTGGTACTCTCCCCATTGCAAGTGACAGATTGAAGAGGTTTAGGTAGCATTTTGATGGTGTACCATGTGTAAGGATCGATTTGTAGATGTCTGATGGACGGGGTTCCATTGGGGAGCCTGCCTTGTTGCTTTTGTTCACCAAGCCGAATAATTTTTCTCTTCTCATTTGCGCAAAACTGTTCAGTCTGTTCTGTGGTCCCGTTTTTGGTTGGAAGTACTGAACGGTCAGGTTGTTTGGTCTGCTTTGTAGGATCCAATGTATGTTGGTGATTTTATCCTTAAAGAGGTCTGCAAGACATCGTTTTTGGGAGGGCACCTATGTGTTATTGCATCTGGGGGGGTTTCTCATCTTGTTTACGATGTTGAATAGTTATTTCTGAGTGTCGGTGGCTTTTGTGATCCAGTCGTTATAGGTTACAATTGATGGCTTTAAGTATTCTAGTTTTTCTTCTAGGTAACTGCTTTTGACGGTTCTCCAGTTTCTTTTCCAGAACAGGGCTTTTTCTTGGTGCTTGTTGGATGCTTTTGATGGTATTTGGATCACAAAGGGTATAATAAGGTGGTTGCTCCATAGTATTTGGATTGGTGGTGCTGTTGTGATCAGGTTTTTATTGGTGAAGATTGCATCAAGAGTGTGTCCTGCTGTGTGCATCGCTCCTTCCACCATCTGTCGTAGTTTCATTGTCTCAAGCTGCTTAGTTAGGCTTTTCTGTTAGTTTGCGTTCTCTTCAAACCATATGCTGAAGTCCCCAAGAATGATAAAGTGATCATGTTTAATGGCCAGGTTTGTGACTGTTTCTATGAAGGTGTCTATGAAGGTTGTGTCGTAGGTTGGTGGTCTATAGATGAGTATAAATGTGAGGTTTATGTGTGGGTCTGACGTCAGGTGAAGGACGAGTGATTTGCAGTTCAGGATGTTCAGTGCGTCGGCTGTTTTTATTTTGAGATGTTCTTTGTAAGCCACTGCAAGTCCTCCTCCTCTTTTTCCTTTTCTGTTTGCTTGTATGCATTTGAAATTGTCAGGTGGACAGCTCTGCATTATGACCTTGTAGTTTTCAGCTAGCCAGGTTTCTGTGACGAAGAGGTTGTAGATTCCCCCGCCGCAAAGTAGATCGTAAATCTTTGTTGTGTGTTTGGACATAGATCTGACTTTGATTAGGTTGCAGTATATTCTTTTCTTTATAGTAGCCTGTTTTGTGTCTTTAGGGTGTAGGTTGTGTTCTGTGAGGTCTGTTTCCTCTTTAAATAGATCGGCTAGGTTTCATATTAGGTTCAAGTCTTCTTCTGGCTCCTCTTCTGTTTCTGGTTGGTGTTGCCAGTGGTTCCTTTCACTTTTTAATGATGTATGGAGTGAAGGTATAGTTTCCCATTGTTCTCCTTCTGTTTGTTTCCGCCTTTTCCCTTTGGAGTCCTGATATCCTGCTGATGTGTCTCACGTTTCTGGTAGTTGGTTGCTGGTTTGATGACTGGTCCGTTGCGTGGTAGGGCATTAGGTACAGTAATTTTTGTCTTGTTTTCGGGGTGGTACTTTTTACTGTTGGGCTTGTGAGTATGTGTCCATTGCTGTGTTGGTGTTTGCTAGCGTGGTGGCCTGGTGTGGTTCCATTTCGCTTATACTTTCTCCTTGGTTTCTCGTGCATTGTCCTCTCCTCTGGCGTGGCATCTTCTGTGCTTCTGACTCTTCTAGTCTTTTTCCGTTAGAATACTTGGTTTTCCTTTAGAATACTTAGAGACTCAGGGTATCACATGGTTATGAATGACTTCCCATGATTCTGAGGTTTGATATTCTATAATACTTAGAAGCTCAGGATATCTAACGGTTATGAATGACTTCCCATGATTCTAAGGTTTTATATTTTACAATTGTGTGTTCTTTAGTTTGGTTAAAAAATGAAGTGAGAGAGGGGGGGCACCACTTATGAATTCAGTCTTTTAGTGATTGCATTAGATGATGAAAAAATATGCTGAAGTATATTCAAAATTGTGTTTGCCTGGAGCTGCCAGTCCGTAAAAGGTCCTGTAGCACTAGGACCTATTCAAACACAAAATCTCCAAAAAACAAAGTAGCTCCACTTTGTTACGAAAGGCGCTTCACAGTTAGCCCCAATTAGGTTGCTAATATTAAATCCACTGTAGAGTATATCAAAATGTTAATCATAAAAAAATTCAGCAAGTAGTAAGTTTCATAGCAGGAAATGTTTAATGCACATTCCTGAAGTGTCTGCTATTACAGTATATCTTTGTAAATCACACAATGAGTGTTCATCTGAGATTGCCCATAATACTCTTGCCAATGCATTTCGGTTAAAACCTTCATCAGGGCGGTATTATAGCAAAACTGATATCACATGACTTTTATAGTAACATCATTAATAGAATGTATCACAATACACACATAGCAATCAAATGGGAAAAATGTTTACAAAAGCACATACTGATCTGTGTACCACATCCGCATATATAGATAATGGAGAGAATAAAACAAAAAGGCATACTAATTAGTTTACTGTTATGATTGTGCCTGTTCTATTTATATATCAGCCTCAAAGGCAAGTCATACCTTAGTCATGCCAAGAAACGCTAGGATCGTGAAGTTGTACAGTTGCACAATGGGTAAATCTACAAAAAAAGAATTAAATGTAACTCTAAGTCACCCTCGCGGACATCAGAGGATAAAGCATATTCGACGCTGAAAATAGCAGTGCTTACCGAGTAGCTTCCAAGACGTGTGTGCCGAGAGAGCTGCATCAAACGCGCTCGCGATGGACTTACTTTCATTTTAAACGTTTCCATGGAGATGGTGCGAGGCGTCGCGGTCCCTCAGGAGCACGTACGCCTTTGCGCCCCACCCCCGGGCGCAAGCCCTGGGGCGGGGATGTCTCCATGGTAACTGGCGTTAGGACGAAGCCTACGTGAAAAAAATGATCTCATGTCTGTGGGGACTATTAGGAACTAATGTATGTTCAGAAAGAAACGCGTATGCGAATTGTTCTAAATGCATTTTCCAAGGGATACGCGCATCAGGGTAATTCCAATGGTGCTATCTGGTATCATTGCAGTAACAATGATCGCGTTATTAATACACTAGGCCCGGTAGGAACCAATGAGGATACCTGGGGTGAGTGCGCTATACTCTGAAAGGGAGACATGTTGCTATCACATTGTGTACAATAAGTGCAACGACTTAAACTAAGTCTGTGTCATGATCTCTGCTTCCAAAAGGTCAGGGTTTTCCCAACTCCCTTGGAAGCAGATCCATAACCCAGGTTCCGAGTGCCAACCAGTCCCAATTGGGACCTTTTGGACCCAGTCCTGGCGCCAGTGGCACCAGGCTCATAAATATGCCCAGTCCCAGCGCTGAAAGCGCCGGGCTCATAATGCTTGGGTGGACTTACCTGCAGCAGACCATGCTGCTTACTTGCCTGCCAGTTGAGCCTCTGATCCTCTTCTGTTTGGAACTACTTTTCCTGTTGGGTGGGGCAGGAGCCACTCCCTAGGTTCAGAACACTGGAACTCTTCTGGAAAGCAGGAACTCTTTTCTTACCTAGGCGTGGCTGTGGAAGGAGACACCTAAGCACTACAGGAGGCTATTTAAACCACACCCGATGGATGAATCTTGCTTTGCGTTATTCTGCATCCTCTGCAGCAGAACGCTCATCGTGTCTTCTGCATCTGATCCTGGGCCTAAGGAAAAAGGCTTACCATCCTGAATCCAGTCTTCAGCAACACCTATAAAGACAAGAAAGAACAGGTTAGCATTACGGTCTTCAGTGACAGCTCTTCACTTACCTGGTCCATCGGCTGTCACCAACGCCTCGCGCTGCATTCCGACATCTGAAGGACAAAGGCTTACCTACTCTTCGTGCGCGCCGGAGGTCTTCACACTGCATTCCGGCATCTGAAAGACAAAAGCTTACCAACTCTTTGCACGCTCCGGAGGCCTTCGGCGCTGCATCCCGCATCTGAAAGACAAAACAAGGTGCGTTTAAAGACATTGGGGAACTTTAATACTCACGTGCCATTACTCCTTTCCACATCTAACCCAGTGGGTATTCCGGCACCCTGCAGCCGCTCCGAACCTATACCTGCAAAATAAAAAGACAGAGCGCATCGTGAAGCAGGCAACAAGCGCTTACTTACGTGCTTCCAGGCGCTTCTATTCATCACACGGGCTCCATCTTCAACTCACTTCAGCCCGTCATCCACCATCGCCGGAACCCTGCAAAACAAGAGACATCATTACTAAAGACTTTAAAGACATTAGAATTACTCGAAACTTACCGTTCGTGCAGTAAACGACGGACAGCAGTCCTCTGAAGTCAAGAGGCCTGCTCCCCTTATCCAGTGAAGAAACTGGTTACAGCACCCTGCCCCGAGGCAGATGGAGAGCACGGCGTTCACTTACCTAAGGTGAGAGCGTTAACCTTCCCTTTCTCTACAGGAGAAGAGAAAGGGAAGAAGAGAGAGACATTCAATAACCCAGTTCATTAATCCCATATTTTCTATCAGTCAGACATACAGTGCACAGAGGTCCAGCCCAAAGAGCCAGCCGTGTGTTACACATCACCTTTGAAGATACGGTATACGCCCAGTCAAGACCGGCGCCTCTACGGGAATCAGGTGAGCGTTACAGTCTGCCACATTTAAAGCATGTTAAGTAAATGCAAATTGTATCTGGAAAAGCAGATAGATATTACACAAAGCTAATTCGTTTAGCATAGGTCTGAACTGGGCCAACAAGTGGATCAAAATCTGTGGAAGTAAAGTCTATGATGTATACAATGTGCGCCTCCACTGTAACGGAGGCAACTAGGATGAATCAGAAGGTTAAAAAATTGCAACGCAATTAAAGTCAATACACAACAGGCATATGAAAGGGAGCCATAGAAGCAAGGAACAGAGGGCCCACATTTGCATGAAAGAATATCAACAATATGGCCAAAACTGTTAGTTCAATTTCTTCTAATGATTCTACAGGAAGCACATGTAGTTTATTTCTTCATTGAGTCCCTTTGGAGTGAGGGAGCCAAGACGGTCAATCCAGAAGGTTTCTCTCTGGTCCATCTTCCTTTGGAAATTCTCATATATAGTGGTTTCTAGAAGAGACAGAAGAAATTGAACTAACAGTTTTGGCCATATTGTTGATATTCTTTCATGCAAATGTGGGCCCTCTGTTCCTTGCTTCTATGGCTCCCTTTCATATGCCTGTTGTGTATTCACTTTAATTGCGTTGCAATTTTTTAACCTTCTGATTCATCCTAGTTGCCTCCGTTACAGTGGAGGCGCACATTGTATACATCATAGACTTTACTTCCACAGATTTTGATCCACTTGTTGGCCCAGTTCAGACCTATGCTAAACGAATTAGCTTTGTGTAATATTGGTAATATCTATCTGCTTTTCCAGATACAATTTGCATTTACTTAACATGCTTTAAATGTGGCAGACTTAGTTTAAGTCGTTCCACTTATTGTACACAATGTGATAGCAACATGTCTCCCTTTCAGAGAATAGCGCACTCACCCCAGGTACCCTCATTGGTTCCTACCGGGCCTAGTGTATTAATTATGTGATCATTGTTACTGCAATGATACCAGATAGCACCATTTGAATTACCCTGATGCGTGTATCCCTTGGAAAATGCATTTAGAACAATTCGCGTACGCGTTTCTTTCTGAACATGCATTAGTTCCTAATAGTCCCCGCAGGCATGAGATCATTTTTTTCACGTAGGCTTCGTCCTAACGCCAGTTACCATGGAGACATCCCCACCCCCGGGCTTGCGCCCGTGGGTGGGGCGCGAGGCGTACGTGCTCCTGAGGGACTGCGACGCCTCGCACCGTCTCCATGGAAACATTTAAAACAAAAGTAAGTCCATCGCGAGCGAGTTTGATGCAGCTCTATCGGCACACACGTCTTGGAAGCTGCTCGGTAAGCACTGCTATTTTCAGCGTCGAATATGCTTTATCCTCTGATGTCCGCGAGGGTGACTTAGAGTAACATTTAATTCTTTTTTTGCAGATTTACCCGTTGTGCAACTGTACAACTTCACGATCATAGCGTTTCTTGGCATGACTAAGGTATGACTTGCCTTTAAGGCTGATATATAAATAGAACAGGCACAATCATAACAGTAAACTAATTAGTATGCCTTTTTGTTTTATTCTCTCCATTATCTATATATGCGGATGTGGTACACGGATCGGTATGTGCTTTTGTAAACATTTTTCCCATTTGATTGCTATGTGTGTATTCTGATACATTCTGTTAATGATGTTACTATAAAAGTCATGTGATATCAGTTTTGCTACAATACTGCCCTGATGAAGGTTTTAACCGAAATGCATTGGCAAGAGTATTATGGGCAATCTCAGATGAACACTCATTGTGTGATTTACAAAGATATACTGTAATAGCAGACACTTCAGGAATGTGCATTAAACATTTCCTGCTATGAAACTTACTACTTTCTGAATTTTTTTTTATTAACATTTTGATATACTCTACAGTGGATTTAATATTAGCAACCTAATTGGGGCTAACTGTGAAGCGCCTTTCCTAACAAAGTGGAGCTACTTTGTTTTTTGGAGATTTTTTCTTTAGTTTGGTTCCCATGGCAGTCCTCGCTGTTTTGTGTCACTCCTTGGGTTTTCTTTTCAGTGTCTGGGTGTGTTTTAGTTCACTGGTGTAATTTCCTTCCTGGGAGTCTGAGTTTTTTTCTCTTTATTGGTGGGTCTTGTGGTTATGTACAAAGTGTGGTAGTTGTGGTTGTGTCTGTGAGGCTCCTACTCTGGTTTATTGTGTGTTCCTTTTCTTTCGGTCCTTTGGTTGGGTTTTTGTTGTTTGTTATTGTATTGGATCCCAGTGGTGTTAACCATCCTGCGACGTTGGTTGGAATTTTTGTTGGTCTTGCTGGATTCTTTCTTTCTTGTTTGTTTGGATTGTGGGTCCCTTTTAAATCACAGTTTTCTTAGTGGCTTCTGTTGTCTGTAGTTACTGTTGGAGGAGTTGTGAGTGTGACTCTGTTGGTGGCAGGTGGCTAGTAGTGGGAGGCCTTCTGGCTATATAGGGCGCTAAGGACGGCGATACCTTTCGGAGGAAGGGGAGGAGAAGTCCTAGTGGGGCAGGGATGGTTGGGGGGGGGTCGTGAATCATATGGTGGGTACCCTTGCGTGCGGTGCAGTACTACACAGACACTGTCCCTGTAAGTATGATGTCCGTAAGGGGCACTGGGGGAACAGAAGGCCTATAGTGTTATGGGCCAGATGCAATGCTGGCAAGATGCGCTTTGTAGGGTCTGTTGGAAAGTATTGGTTACCTTACCTCATAGGATTGGATGCAAAACATTTGGCCACCTTAGACTACTAGGTCAAGTGCAAACCGGGGCCACCCTACACACCCCAGACAAGTGCAAAAGTTTGGCCCCCGATCAAGTGCAAAACTGTGGCTATTTGGGACTGTAGGCCAAATGTAAATTTTAGGTTAGGTTGTTCCCTTAGGCTAGTTGCAACCTTTGGCTGCCTTACCTGCTAAGTGAGATGCAAGCTTAGGCTATCCTAGATAATTTGCCAGGTGCAGACTTTGGCTACCCTACACACCCAGGTATAAACGCAAAATATGACTAGCTCACACAATTAGGTGGAAAGCAATATATAACAATCTCATACAATGTAATTGGTTAGTTATAAGGTGCTTAATACCCAGAGGTTTTTGAGCACGGACCCGTGGAGCTGTCTTGCTTCCAAGGCGAGCGCGTTGACCCTGAGCTATCCTCCCGAGCCTGAGGATCTGAATGCGAAAAAGACTATCTCACACCATTACGTGAAATGCTGACTATACTTTTACTTCCTGCATTCTGGAGAAAAAAAAAACAGGATATGGTTGTGTGACACAATTATGCTAGATGCGGGGAATGCCAAATATGACCAGCCCACAGAATTAGGGGAAAAGCAAAATATACCCGTCTCATACAAATGGCCTATGTGCGAAAAAAGACTCTTGCACAATTAGGGGAAATGCAGTAGGTCAGGGAGGGCACAATAAGGACTACGTTGGAACCTTTCTAAATGAATATATGCAGGAAATGATGCCCTATGGCACATATATATATATATATATATCTCCCTCCCTCTTCAAAGCACTGATGACATCAGGCAGGGTGAGTAGCACTCATCACAAGATTTGCGGAGTCCGGACACCAACGTTCAAGAATAATAGTAATCTTTATTAATGCCTTACAAAGTGGCACAAAAATGAAAAAGCCATCAAAATTTGTCTCTCCCAAAATGTCCGTGCGCGTTGGGAACGTTAACGCGTTTCGCGGCTTGCCTCGCCGCTTGATCACAATATATACATATATTTTTGTATGCGTTTTGACATCTAGCCGGCCATGCACATCTCGGAGCCCGTGAATAAAAAAAAAAGTTTTATTTCCCAAAATAGATATGTCTTTTTATGCAACTTGTGATAAATGCTCAAAAATGAAAAACATGTTTGTCAGGGGTGTGGTGTGGTGTGTGTTTGTGGTTGGAGAGACTCAAAACCTCCCGCCTATTCAAGCGTTGACCTTGGCACCTCATGTAACGTCTGCAATAGTCACTGGAATGGCGTATATAAGCAGGGAACCCGATGTACAACTAGCGGGAGGTGCTAGGTCCTAAATCAACAGAGTTTTAAATGATTGCATTTTGACTTTCAGACTCCCGATTTGAGCCAGCTTGCAGGGCTCTGCAGCTGTGGCATGCGTCCTTGGCCCCTTGCCAGTTTGCATTCCGCTTCTCGTAAGCAGGAGTGGGAACAGTGGGCCTGACCTTTACGGCTGATGTGTCATTCCTCTGCGTTTGGTCGTTCACTGGGTTTTTCACAACATGATCTGCATTTCTCCTGGAATCTAAATGTCAGAAGGGTCGCCCCCGTCGCTCAGCGGGCGCTGGCTTCCAGCACAGAAGCAGCGGCGTCCCCGCTGAAGGAACATGGAAAGTTGTGGGGGAAGGTGGGGGTCGTGGGGCTGGCACCGACATGCGTTTCTAATTTTGGCAGCACTAACTTCAAGTGCTTTGCATTACTCTCTTTCCAGAGCCCCGGGTCAGGAAGTGAGATCCCGTTTCCGTAAACACACGCCGTCGACGCTAATCAGCAATCAAACATGCATTTCCGTGCAAAGAACGAAATCACATGTGCGGAGGTATGCTGGGGAGGGGGGCATGTGTGGACTGGCCTATGGGAACTCTGAAGATTTCTTGCTAGGCCTCTGCACCCTGGGCCTCTTTTGTGTGGTTAGCCATTTTTTTCCCACATTTTATTTTCTCCTAGGAAAAGGGTTAGGATTGCTGAACAGGTGTAATATGGGGCCAGTCCTGGATGCAAAGGAGATTGGCACGTGTCTACAGTCGGGGATGATCTATAGGAAGAATGTGCACACTCTGTTCTTGTTTACTTTACACAGGCATATTTGTGTGTTCTTCAGTGATATGGCGGGTATCCTGTCAGTCAAATACATGGCAACTTCCTGTGAACAAAAATCTGTGGGATTTTACAATTTTCAAAATGTTGTATTGGGATAATGATGACACCACAGAAAAAGTAATGCGAATTGTCAACAACACAGTATATTCATTTTAAAATTTAATATGTTGACTTTTTATACCCCAACCATTGGTAGCATGATCGCTATTCCCCACTTTCACACGAATGGCATTTTTTAAACATTTTCTTGGTGAACCTTTTACCACTTTCTTTTACCGCAAATCTATATGTGGTAAACTGGGGTATGGTGTATAGTGGGGTTGTGGGAGGAAGGAGAGGTGTGGGGGTATCCCCCTGCATTTTTCAGTAAAAAACTTGGTGCAATCAGCAAAAGAAATGCAGAGAAATTACATTTGGTGAACATAGTTTGAGGAAACCTCTGCGTGACAAACCTATTTCACTTCTCAATCAACTCCAGTGCCACTGGAGCTTTCAAATACAATCAATCACACACTTGATGAAAATATTTTAAGTGGTCACATTTGAAACTGTTCTTTACAATGTATAATTTGGCGTTAACACGTGGATAAAGTGGCTTAATTTCAGTTTTTATAATCACACAGAACCGACACAGCCAGGCAATGTTCTGTTTGCCTTTGACTTACTGCTAACAACACATCGGCTTGTCAAATGAAATATTATGCATAAAATTAAATATATTGGTTTACACATGTTAATTACGTGAAAACAGACAATCAGATGAAAGGCATTTGTGGTAGGGTGACCAGACTTTTAAAATAAAAAAAACAAGACTAACATAGAAGTAGGACTACAGTTTCAGCAGACAAACACAAAAAAAGGACTAAAATACACACAAGACTCCAACAAAACTCCAGTCCTACTTCTATGTTGCTGCCTTTTCCACGCAAAGTACTGTTTATTAAAATCTCATTGGAGGCAAGAGTCATGGATGAAGGGGGAGGGTATTTATTCCAGGATCACCAGCAAAAACCAGGCCATTTGTCCACCATCCCTCAAATCACGGGACAGGGTTTTAAAAGTTAAAAAAGTCTTGGGACACAAGGGTAAAATACTGGGGCGGCCCAGGCAACACGTCTGGTCACCCTTATTTGTAGCTGTAAGCAGCTTCCTGCAGACACTAGAACGTATTCATTCAGTGCACTGGGGAGCAGGTGTAAGTGGATCTAGGTCACCTGGCCTAAGCCTCGCCCACCTGGTTGCCGCTCCTTTTCACCACTTAGCAAGCCCTGCCCACCTGGTGCGTTCCTGCTTGCCACTCTTTTCCCTACTTAAGGAGCCCTCCAGCCTCTTTTCCTTTGCAGCTGGGGAGCAGGTGGAAGTGGATCTAGGTCACCTGGCCTAAGACCCGCCCACCTGGTGCCTTCCTGGTTGCTGCTCCTTTTCACCACTTAGCAAGCCACGCCCACCTGGTGCCTTCCTGCTTGCCGCTCTTTTCCCTACTTACGGAGCCCTCCAGCCTCTTTTCCTTTGCAGCTGGGGAGCAGGCGTAAGCGGATCTAGGTCACCTGGCCTAAGCAGCGCCCACCTGTTGCCTTCCTGGTTGCCACTCCTTTTCACCACTTAGCAAGCCCTGCCCACCAGGTGCCTTCCTGCTTGCCACTCCTTTTCACCACTTAGCAAGCCCTGCCCACTTGGTGCCTTCCTGCTTGCCGCTCTTTTTCACCACTTAGCAAGCCCCGCCCTCCTGGTGCCTTCCTGCTTGCCGCTCTCTTCCCTACTTAAGGAGCCCTCCAGCCTCTTTTCCTTTGCAGCTGGGGAGCAGGTGTAAGTGGATCTAGGTCACCTGGCCTAAGCCCCGCCCACCTGATGCCTTCCTGGTTGCCGCTCCTTTTCACCACTTAGCAAGCCCCACCCACCTGGTGCCTTCCTGGTTGCCGCTCTTTTCCCTACTTAAGGAGCCCTCCAGCCTCTTTTCCTTTGCAGCTGGGGAGCAGCTGTAAGTGGATCTAGGTCACCTGGCCTAAGCCCCGCCCACCTTCTTAGCCCTGCCTCTTCCTTCCTGCTCTTAACTCTTAGATGAAGGGCGTCTCTCGCCCGGGCGTCCAAAGTGAAGTGCAGTCAAAGAAAAGAGCTATTGCTGTTTGGACCTGTTCGGATCAGGAGGATCCAGGGTCCGACCCCCTGCTAAAACGGCAGGTAAGCATGCACCAACATGTGTTTACACCCTCTGTCCCAACAGGCCATCCCGACCCTCTCTGGTCCCCCTGTGTTGTTCCCTTGTGCACCCCCCCCTTCCTGCACACAGGAGTCTGTCCTGATACATTCTGGTTACACCATCACCGTCTTGTGGCCAATGCTGGATTTTACTTTTATGGACTTCATCGATTCACGGTGCGTCACCCTTTCTCAACTCTCATGCTGGACTTCTTTGCATCTTGTACTCATGGTGGCCCTGAATCATGCTGTTCCATCTTTATCTTGTATCCTGGCTTGCAACATTATGTTTTACTACTGACTTCTGCAATTGTATTCACTCTCCTCTCTTGCTTCTCCACTCTTTGACTGCTTACTCTCTGTTCTCTCCTCCCCTCTCCCTTTTCCCATTTCCTCCCCTCCTCCCCTTACCTTCTTCTTTGCACTTACTCTATCACTCACTCTATCAGAATTGTCCCTGGACCTACTATGATAGCAACCTCGTCTGTCGCTCCCCTATCCCCTTACTGTTGCCCCTCCCCCCCTCCCTCCAGCACTATCTAGGCCTAGTACGATAGTCGCTTGTTTTGTTCCTCGCCTTCCTTTCTGCACCCCTCTCCCTCACCTTTTGTTTTGCTTCCGCTCTACCAGGAAAGTGGTCAGGCCTAGTACGGTAGTCGTCTGTTTCCATTTCCTTCCCACTCTCTCCCTCCCTTCCTTATCTATGTCTTAGCTCTTGCACTATCTGAAATGTCGTCAGGCTGAGTACAATAGTTAATTTCACATCCTTACTGTTCATGGCCTGTAAGAATGTTGTTGTATTTTCCCTTGTTCCCTTCCTTGCCTTGAAGCGCTTTGAAACACATTGTGTATAGGCGCTATATAAATAAACTATCATATCATATCACCATGGATGGGCTGGAGTGAATTATCTATGCACGGATACACTGAGAGAGCTGACCTCAGGCAGAAAGCTCTGAGGCACAGGCTATGTGGCAGCAGTGGTCCAAGTGAGCAGGAGCGTTGCTCCTATACTTTATTTTTGGCAGATTCACGGTTCCTACACTTTTATTCTGAAAAGAAACCGTTCCAGAATGATTTCTTTTATCAAGTAACGGAATCAGCATCAGATTTATTTTCTGGAGGTCTCTGTGCGCTCTTCATTGGGAGGCGCACTTCATGATGGTGCTGCTAGGGTGCCTTTGTATACTGCTGTGTTACTGCACAGGCCTTCCAGCAGAGCACAGGACACAAGTCAGGGATTTATTCTGCAGTCATTGAACTGTGTCCCTAACCCAGCCCAGCGTACTACCAGGGCAGAGAGAAGTGTAATCAGAGGCAGCTTGCAGGAAGAGTACCTGCTCCTTGTTATCATGTGTTTGTTTGGTCACAGTGGCCTACCTGTGCCCAAGTGTTCATTTTATAGCTGAAGTTTAAATTAATAAATTACAGCCTAAGCAGCTTGGAGCCCAGTCATCAGTACATAGTCACATTTAAAAGAAGAGTTAACAGTGGCAAGTCCACTATCCCCTCTTCTTAAAATAAGTGACGATTCTTTGCTAGTTTGTTTTTTAGGAAGTAACGGCTGTGGTCTGGCAGCCCCTACAAGTTCACTGGTGTGCCCTCCTGCTCCTCACCCCACTGCCAGGCCAGCTTCCTTTTGTGGGTTCAGAAATGTTTTGGATTGCTCTACAAATTAACCTATAAAACACCAAATCGTGTATTCTAAAAATAAAATACACCTCTGTATTGCCAGCTGAAAGTGTAACTTTTCACCCGAAAACCATCACCCCTTCCCAACACCTGAAATCATATAGGAAAAAGGAATAGTTAATCAACAAGAATTGTGCTGAATTCAATTGTTTTATTATTTAACTTACACTCAGCATGTAGCAGCTGTCACTCATGTGCATGTGGTGTTATGTGTACAATTTCAATGATCTCCTATTCCTTTTACCTTTCCCTGCGAAGGACAGACCCCTGCACAGATATCTGGCATCCTAGTGAAGGGGTTCAGTTGAAATAGCATTCTCTGCAAGCATTCCTTCTGCAGACTGAAAACATCCAGTGTGTCTTCATGAAAGAAGGAGTGTATTCCTTTTATTCCTTCTAAAATTCTCTCTGGCAACCTTGACAAATGTATCATCTGGGGTCCCAAGGCTCTGGTGGGCACCATCTTATGATGGCAGAATACTTCTTTAATCTAGGATATTAAATGTGCGCTTTGGAGCACACACATTACAATCTGCCTTTGCTGGAGCCCTCAAGCTCCATATCCCTCAGGCCTCTTGCAGTATCCATCAATGATCTTATCTCCTTGATACTTTTTTACTTCGGTTTCATCTTTAATAATCTCCTTGCTGCCAAAGAGTATTTAAAAGCTTTTCAGTAGATTTGTATTACATGAGCTTCTCGCTAGCTACTATCCCATGATAATCTGCAGCTATTAACCCCCTCAATGTATTCCTGTGCCACCATTATAATGTAAGCACCCCAGGGGTGCCTCAGACTGTTTATTCCAGATGTAGGCAATAGGCCCCCCAAAATGTTAAAATGGACCCCATGACCTCTGATACATTCTCAGTAAGCCCTGTATAACCAACCCTACTAACAATTTCCCTTTGTGCATACACCTCTCAAACTCCAAAGCAATCACAACCAAAATCTACAGCACAACAAACCGCACAAACTTCACTACATTGCAACAACAAAACAAAAACACGCATAGTCTTGCACAACATTACACAACGACTACCGGCCGCAAACACCCCAGGCCCAGCCAACGGACACACCGGGCTGAGGCCGCCAACAGCAAATCACCGCTCTCTTGCACTTTTCCTGCCTCCTCCCACTAACTCAACCTCCCCTCCTCTTTCAGAGCCGTCAGAGCGCCAGGGGACCACTCCGGTGGTGATAGTGCGCGGTACAAATGTCCTTTAACATTAACATAACTATCCATCCCTTGAAGGGTCTTCACAAGACGTCCCACACACCTCTACCGTATACATCATGGATTGGCAACAAAAACAATGGGTCTCATTACAACAGTGGTGGTAAGGCAACAATGGCGCCAGTAGTGCTACCAGCGCCGTTGTTGCCATGCTGCCAAATTACGAGTTCTGCTCATGGGGGACGCTCTGCACACTTGGTCAGACCAGCCGTACAGAGCGGCACCCGCAAGCAGAACAGCATGGTAGTAACGGTACCATTATGAACGGTACCGCTGCTACCATCCTCCCCATTCCCATTGAGCCCCATGGGGGCTCAAATGGGAATGAGAACGCACCAGCTCCTGGTCCCACAAAAGGGAAATAACCGGGCCCTCCAAGGTCGGAATGGCCCGGTAATTCCCTTTTCACGGGACACGGAGCCGGACCCAAGTTTGGGGGTAGCCGTGCCCTTAGGGCATGTAAATGTAATATATATTTAGAAGTTTAGCTACCTCCAAACTCTGGTCCCGCTTCGTAACCCAGCATGGCAACAATGGCGCTGGTAGCTCTACCGGCGCTGTTGTTGCCTTACCGCCACTGTTGTAATGAGGCCCAATGTCTTTTTTGGCATTGGGCCTCATTACGAGTTTGCTGGTACAGTAACAACAGTACCGGTAAGCTTGCCGGTACTGTTGTTACCGTTCCGGCAAACTACGAGTTCTGCTCGTGGGTGCCTTTGCAGCCAATAGGTCTGACCTGGTGGCCATACCGGCACCCGTGAGCAGAACATGACGGTAGCACCGGTACTAACCGGTGCTACCACCCTCCCCATTTCCATTGAGCTTTATAGGACTCAAATGGTAATGGGGAATAATTTTTTCCGGCGCTCAGAAAAGAGCAATTAGTGGGTCCGGCAAGGTCATAATGACACAGTAATTGCCCTTTTTTGGGCGCCGGGAAAAAAATGAATGCAGACGGCAGTCGTGCCTGTACTACAGGCACGACTAACGCCAGCCTCGTAATGAGGCCCATTGTCTCTATTTTAAACAGTGCTATGATACAGGGCTGCAGTAGTCACCACAATCAGTGATGAATGAATTGTATAAAAGATTGCATCTTCTGGTATGGTATTGTGTTTGGTAATTACCACTGGGAAGCCACAGTGCATTTGCATTCTGAAGTTCACCCGCCAATGTCTTTGATTGTTGACTATTCTAAAAATAATTGACCAGGTCAGTTTTATTTTATAGTTCAGGAGTTCTGCTTGTTAACTGGTTTAAGTTTTTGGCAGAAATGGAAATAGTTTTCACGTGGTTCATAGCAGAAGCTGCAGGCTTGTGTCAAACAACGCTTAACAACAAGTGGTATTTATCACTTTCTACGGTTCCCTCCCATACAGGAACATGACATTACATGCTCTAAACAAGGTAGGACACACCTTGAGAGCTCTCTTGCTGCTGGATGAAGCTTTGTCTAGAGCTGGGCAGACCTTGAAATCAATTACATTGATTCATGGTGTAGGCCTTTCTCTTTAACTCTAAAAGACAGCTATAACCTGGTCCGTGTACCGAAGTGAAAGGCCAACACAAACTTCAGGAATACAATTCTACCTGATCTAGCCACACCTCCTACCACAATCATGCAGCAACAGCATTTTATTTAAAAAAAAACAAAAAAAACTCCACAGCTCCACTACTTTTTTTTAAAAAACTTTATTTTTGGTTTGCATATCACATCACATTCGCTTCAACTTCCCTCTAACAAGAGGTGTACAAATCTAAACAGTGACTTATTCCCCATCCTCTCCCAGTTCATGTACCAGCAATGCATGTTAACAACAAAGGTTTAACACATTATGAATGAAGGATAATAAGCTTCGTATACGGTTTAATCGCTATCTGAGTCTTCTGTGACTGGTGGGGTGGCTTCGAGGTATGACCTGAACGGTGTCCAAATGTTCTTAGGTCTGCATGATGGGGGGACCAGCCCTATATAGGTTTCTTCGCATTTGTTTACATATGTCAAAGCTGTGAGGAATTGTTCTCTGCGCGGGGCAAGGCTCCTCTTCCATTTCTGTAAAATGCATTTCTTAGCCACTATACATGCAATATTGAGCAATCTCCTAGTGTTTTTTGGGACTTTCAGTACTTTTATTTTTTGCTATTCGACCATTGTTTCTCCCATGCTGACACTTGCGTGGACCTTGTGCAAAGGGCAGAGTGCATGTCCCTGTCTCACAACAGACCAGAGCTATGCTGCAAATACTGTCAGCATCAATCATATGTATGACCCGTTAACCTGCTCACTTTCCCATTGCACATGCATGGATGCTGCTCTTGCTGGGCTGTAGGCTGTGCCTCGAGTCAGACAGCGGGCCCAGCGGAGCTATACATCTGTAGGATCTTTAAACAAAGTCTGTAGGCTTGCATAAAAAGCAGCTGCCTACCACCTAAATCTGTAGGGTTGGCAAGTATGCAGTCAGTGCTCTTACTATGGGAAGGGGAGAGGGAAGTGGCCCCAGGCCAGGTCACTCAACTCAGTATCGCTTCATAGAAGCCAATCCTGGTGATTTGCATAACAGCAAAGAGCACTTTGGGACATAAGAATGCCAACATTTTAAATTTGAAACATGTCTGTGATAGTGATTCAGCAATCCTTTTGAGTGAGTAATGGAAGTAGGATTCTGCTCTTTCATTGGTTCCAATACCCACCCTAACAATAACATGTCTGTAAATTGCAGGACATCTATAACAATTTGGACAGCTTCTGAGCAGGTGTGAGGCTTTGGCTGTTTCTGCTTTCAATGCTGGATGCGTGTGGGTGAGAGCTTTTAACAGATCAGTGAGTTTCCTGGGACTCTAGCACTCCGGCAAGACACGCCTATATTTGCTGGAGCTCAGTTCCAGTCCATTTAAGACCCGGTAGACTGAGTTCCAGCTAAGAAAGTGTTTCCTGTCAAAAATCAGACATACAGCTTCATTCTTTCTAGCTTGCAGTGAGGCGGGCATAAGGAGTTCCCAAACTGGTGCCAGGCCTCCTTCCACAGGGGCTTGACATTCTAATCCTGGCAGAATGAGATGATAGAAGTGCTGGAAATGGAAATAATTTATTCTGGGAACCCCACCCCCTCTTTGTGTGGGAGGGATGAGTTATGTAGACCAAGCTCCTGCAGTGCCCTATGTCTCCAGGGAAACCAATACTGACGATTTGCATAAAAACAAAGAGTATCTTGGGAGCATAAGAATGACCACATTTTACATTTGAATTATGTCTGTGATGGTGATTCAGTGTGAAACCCTTCTGATCAAAGTCATGCTTATTGGGCACTCTGATCTTTACATGTGTGTCAATATTCACCCTAACTGAAAAATCCCAAGACATAAATACCCCTTTGGAGTGCTTGTCCACAGGACGTGAGGCTTGGGCTGTTTCTGCATGGAACTAATAATACATACAACATTCAGTCAGCTGGCAGATGTTTTCTGATGCCTGCTCGAGTGAGTGCTTCTGCAAAGAAGCTGGCTTGTGGATGAGAGCTCATGGCTCATGCGCAGGAGCAGGTTTTAGGGACTGCTGCGCTACAATGGGGTTGGGCAAGACGAACTTTGCCAAAGCTTAGATCCATCTTGTCTTACCCATTTCCTACCCCTGGATAAAAAATCATGGGTTTGCAACGGATTGTTGCGATTTGTTACTATTTTGGAAAAAAGCAGGTTGAATCCATTAGAATCAAGGGGGGGGGGGCAATGGTAGCTGCCATTTCCGCAGTCGCGCCCTTCATTGTTGCTCTTCACCAGCTATGTGCGCAGCTAAGATACCCCACTCTTTGATTCTGTGTACTGCAGTCGTGAGCTGACTCACCAATAAGTCTCCAGATCTGCCAAGTTTCCTGCATCTCATGGTAGTCTCGAGAAAAAGGATGTAGACTCCCAGTACAATTCTCTCGCGAGATCTGCCGTAAAGTGCGTGCTGCTTAGTGCAGCCAGGCACATCAGTTGTTTGTTCAGTCTGATGGGTTGCCTGTAGCTAGACATGTAAATACAAGCCTCGCCTGCCATTGCTCTGTCCACTAAGCGGGCACTGCTCCCTTTCAGGGTACAGTGTTTATGAAAAGAAAACCTGTTAGGCCTCATATACCTGAACTTGTTATTGCGAACAGCTGGTGTGCGAAAGCTGGCTGATGTCCCTCTCTCAAAACACCCCCCCCCCATACCGTAGCTGAATATTAGAGTGTCTAACTGTAGAAAGGTTTCATTTTGAAGCCACATTTTGAACTCTTTGACAAAATGACTACTGCTTTGCAGGAGTGCAGGGATGAGTGGCGATTGAAACACCTACAGAGGTCCACGCTACTACTAAAATCGCAGTGATCTCAATCATAAAGGTGATACAGGCACATCCGCCAGGTATACCTCCTTCACCTCTTGTGGCGAGATGGGTCGAAGGTAGGCTATATGAGCTTCAGGTGGGTGTGAGGCAGCAGCAGGGCTTTAAGTGGGCCGGGGCCTGCCGGGGCCGGGCCCCGGCAGTCTCCAAAAAGTGGGACTGAGCCGGGGCCCTGCCGGGGCCCCCCCTTCCACTGCACGCAACATTGGCGGGATGCATTATCCCGTCGCGGCGGCAGCCGCGACGGGAGATGCGCCTGCCATGAAGTCAGGCATCTGACAGAAGTGGCAGCCAACCACAGCGATGCTGTGCCTGGCTGCCACTTCTGTAAGTCATAGTAACTGCCTCTGGTGACCTCTCGCGTGAGGGAGGCAGTTACTGTCCCTTTGTTTCCCCAGGTCGCCGAGGCGTCTTTAACCCTCGGCGAACCTGGGGATTCCTCGACATTTTTCGAGGTTTATGAAAGATGGCTTGAAAAGTACACAATTCAAGCCATCTTTTATAAATCTTTGCCGACGGACAATTTTGTCCGTAGTCAAAGTTTTATAAAAGATGGCTTGAATTGTGTACTTTCAAAGCCATCTTTTATAAAAACCGAAATGTATAAAAAAAAAATGGCCTGAAAAGTAGGCAAACCGTAAGGTATGCACACACACATATATATGCATGTTATATATCTGTGTGCGTACCTTACTATGGTTTGTGTACTTTGCAAGCCATCTTTTCTAAACATAGAAATAAATATTTCTATGTTTAGAAAAGATGGCTTGCAAAGTACACAAACCATAGTAAGGTACGCACACAAATATATAACATGCATATATATGTGTGTGCATACCTTACGATTTGCGTACGTTTTAGGCCACGCCCCCAAATGAGGGCCCCCCCTCGATTTCTTACCCCACTTAAAGCCCTGGGCAGCAGGGAAATATCCAAACAACAATAATACTGTGATACAAAAATAAAGGAAATGTCCAAGCAAGGTTCTAAAAAGAAAAGGAGCCTTAAAATAAATCAAATGAAAAATAGAAACACACTAATAAAAAATACTTATAACCCACCCCTATAAAGGATGACGGAGAATATGCAGACTTTGGAATCAAAGGTGTCACTCTGGGCCTGAAAGAAGGAGGACACAGGCAATTTTTTCTGCAGCAATTGTCAAGTTCAATGAAGAGGTCTTTAATAAAGTAAGGAGCGGCGTCTTAAATATCACTAGGGCCCGTTAAGGCAGGCCAGGGGAACAGAACCACTACAGATACATTTAAGCACTTTACAATGGGTCGAGCCAGCATCAAGATGATCGAGTTGCGTGTTCCCTATGGATTGGGTGAGTAGAGATGGTCGAGCCAGCTCGACACTGTCTAGCAATGTGATGCGCTGCTGCAGCCATGATCGTTTTGAATATGTGAAGTATAGACAGGCAATGGGCAAGTCAGTATCTTGATGCAGTTAAGTCGAGTCGACACGGTCCAACGATGCAATGTGGTCCATCAGCGGTGATCAGCCTGGGCCGTGACTTTACCGTGACTACGTTTACGCCATGGTGGTTGGCGGACTTACCGCCCCATTCCGAGTTTGGCGGGGCGGTAAGTCCCCAATCCCCATTTACCCTTCCCCATTCCCATTTTTGCCCCATAGGGCATAATGGGAGTGGGGAAGGCGTTAATTACGCCACCGTAAATTACGGTGGCGTAATTAACTCCATGGTCCCTTAGCGCCATGGATTTTAACACCTGCTAAAAGCAGGTGTTAAATCCGCCATGGCGCTAAGGGACCTCGTACTCAGGCGGTAAGGGTCGGCGCTGTTTACGGCACCGTAAACCCCTTACCGCCTGAGTTGTAATGAGGCCCTTAGACTCATTATAAAATAGAAGCATTGAAATTCAGTGAAATGTTGACAAGAGTAAAACGTGATCTGATCTAATATAAAATGTTCCCCTACGGATTAAACACATTTTTCAGATGAAACAGCGGTAATGCCGTAAAGTACAAGCGCATTTCGCCCTCAGAATTGACCAGACAAACTTTTATGGCGAAATCAACGTCTACTATTCAGCACAATCGATGGCTAATATTTGCATATGTCATAATATTGGTAAAATGTGGTAAAGTAAAATTAGGCACAATTCATTATTAAAATAAAACATATGGGGCCTCATTACACGGTAGGCGGTAACCATGGCGCTATTAGAGCCATGGTTGCCGCCGGTATTTTACCGTGTCCGCCTTGGTGGATGACGGAATTACCGCCCTACTCCAAGGTGAGCGGGGGTGGTAATTGCCCATTCACCAAGGCACTTCCCCTTTCCCATTTTTGCCCCCATAGGGCTCAATGGGAATGGGGAAGGCGCTAATTACGGTACCGCAAATTGCGGTACCGTAATTAGCACCAAGGTCCCTTAGCGGGCCCGTTCCTTAACGGCTGGTAAAACCAGCCGTTAAGGTCGGGTCCCGCAAAGGGACCTCGTAGTAAGGCGGCAAGGGTTTACCGGTACCGGTGCCCTTACCGGTACCGGTAAACCCTTGCCGCCTACCGTGTAATGAGGCCCATGATAACCAATATAGCATTGGACTATATTTGAATGATATTGACAGTTGGTAATGACAAACGTGCACCAATATCCACTGAACCGTTGGCACAGTTAATATCCTATAATCGAACCGCTAATGCACGCATTATTCCTTTCTGTTCAAATGATCTCATTAAGATGGATCTTTTCAGCCAAGATCTATGCAGGAACTTCGCTACGGCAAACGCATTCACAGTGTCGGGGGGGAAATTCTGCCGGGGTCGGCCGGGCCGTCCGCAGACCTCCGGGCAGGGAGGCCCCAACTCCTCCCGTATATCCCAGATGAGACAGAGTATGAGACACACGCAAGAAGCAAGGTGACTCTGCTGTTTATTAGACAAAAACGGCAGGGATGGGTCAAGGAGCGTACGCGTCCGTCCTGACACACACACAATCGTAGGGCTCGCAGGCCCTTTTTATCTTATTATGACGCGCTACTTGCGTCACCTTGGAAAGTTAGCAAAAAACCTATCGCCACTCTTAATTGGTTGCTCGAGTGGTAGGGTTAGTATAGCACACGTATAGAGAACAATATTAGTGGACAAGGGTTAGTCAGGTGATATATCTGGGTTGTTCCTACAATTAGATACATGAGAATTGTTACATGAAGACCCCTGATGATTGGTTAAAGTTAATGGCGTCAGTGATAGGAGCCCCATGTTCTGATTGGTGCGCCCGCGAGCTTCCCAGCCTGGGACCATCGCTGTTCCCAGCTCTCGGTGTACCTGTCATATGCAACAATGTTTCACTATGGGTACGTGCAGACAATGTGAGGACTTATTCATAGCTGGAAGGCCGACTACTCCCACTGTCGCAGATGTCCATTGAGCCTTTTAATTGTATCTGCCTATGTCTTGTAACGAGGGATCCAGACGCTTTCTTCCTCCTGGGCTTGGCATCCTGTCAGGTTCGGCTTGGTCACGTGAGGTGAGACCGTGTTTGAGGCAGAATTCTGCACAATTAATATTGTTTTTCCACTGTGTGCCTGGTTTAATTTGCAGGTGTGACTTTAACGTTGGTGTGCGGCGTGCGAGGTTGTAACATCGTGCCCTTGATGGTTTGCTCTCGGAATGTGGGTTGGCAACATTGCGACCTTGGCTGGTTGCTTCGCCGGGCTCATTCTGCAGGATCAGCAACTTGATTCTTGTTCTTTTAACGTCCATGGAAGCTCTTGCTTGCGGCCTACTTAAGCCTGGTGTATAAGTGGAGCCGTTTGGTGCACAGGCGCTTTATGTTACAGTACCATATTGTCTTATGACCAGTATCGTGTCTTCATTATATTTCTCATTGTGGCAACTGGTTTTAGGAGAAGCGTAAGCAAGCTCTTTTAGATGAGTTCATGATGCGTCTTGCGTTTCTGCATTTTGAAAGCCTATGTGGAAAATAATAAAGATGCACGTCCGTGAGTATGTCTGTCGCCTACGTCATAGCACTGAGTATATTCTTCATGTAGATTGGTGCGGGAGTGTTCAGTGTGTATATTTGTACAGGTGTGCTGACCGTTGGCTAGGTCGTCATGGCATCTCTAACGACGTGTAGGTTTTAGTCTAGTTGATCCGTGCCGCAGGTGTCGGCATGGCCAGTGCGGGCTGCTGGGCAGGCAGATGGACACATCCGTATGTTCCTGTACCAGGGTATTTGGTCGTCTGGTAGATGGGCAAACTCTTCTCGTGGCGGGTGTCTGGGTCGTGACCCTTTAGGCCAAGCGCGAGAGGTGAAGGACGGGAGCCTGGTCTTCCATTCTCCCACTTCAACAGGATCATTAGACTTTCTGCAAAGGATCATTGTATCTTTTTTTTGTTTTGATTCGATGTGACAAAAACCTTGGTCTCAGATACATCCTTCTATAATGGAGGAACTCGGGACACGCTAGGAAAAGGTGCTCAACGGTTTCTATTCTGTTCTCCGATACTGGGGTCCCACTTGTTCAATCTATGGGCTACCGGCAGCATGCTAAACCTTAGCTTGATGTGTAATGTGCAAATAAGTCTGGGATTCATAATGTCCAGATACGGTTCGAACCCCAAGGTGCACTGGTTCTCCCAATAGGTGCTCAGAGGACTTGAGTTGGCCACTCACATAGTGGCATTTTATGCCAGGTTGAGCCTCGTATGCCATGCATAATCATGTCACTCAAGCTACAGTCAAACAAGCTCAAGTACTCTGATCATGTCCAAAGTGCACCCTCAATCGACCAAGTACAATCATCACACATGCTGGTCAAGAGGAGAATCCACGATTTGTGCCCAGATGACCGTTTTATTTTCCCCAATTTACCCAATAGACCCCCATCTCCAACCATTCCATCTTCAGTTTCACACCAACATGCTATGATTTCTGCATTGTGCTATTTCATGAGCAGAACCACATGTTTCAGTTTCTTTGTTACGGGGTAGTGTTCTCGTTCAATTTGCATAGGAATGTATACTAACCCAGCAGTTAAAGAGTTAATGAAGCAGATATTGGGGCACCAACCCACATTCAAAATGAATCTGGAAATATAAATAAGTCTTTACTGAAACACTTTGGGTTAAAAAAGTATGACTTTTTTGATGGCATTCAGGATGAATGAAGTTACTGTTAGCAAGTAATGAATTCACTGAGCTAAGTCCATGCTGTCCATAAAAAGGGAATGGCTTTATTGTTCAAACTTGCATAGAAACAGTTCACAATGAAGTGCCACACATACAATATCAAAGTTAAGCAAACAGCAGACACCAATGTCTCCCCCGCCACTGTGGAAAATGTTTAGGTTCTCAGAATTTTGAAAAGGTGAAAGGGACCAAGCACACCTAGAGTGCCACACCCAAAGGGATTTATTTCAGGCCAACCTTGTTTTTACCGTTCAATAATAAGTGTGATGACCTTTAGGCCAGGGGTCGCTGAGGCATTGTTAGGGGTTACCAAGGAGATTGGCCGCGTTAGCAGCTACTACACCTACATACCCCCAATTGACGTCCTTGGTATAAGATGTCCCACGCCCGCTGCCAGCCTCCCTCACCCAGAACCCTCCACTGATCATGATTACTGTGTCTTTTCGCACTCTTTATTTTAAGCAGTGATTTGGTAAAAGGGGTCTTTTTCAGGCATCTTAGTCAGTGTTGTATGAAGTGTGGTGGAGGTCCGCTCTCTAACGAGTTTCTTCTAACAAGTGTGACATGGTGACAATGGTGGACTGTACAAGATGGAAGTGGACTGCCATGGCGGACATTATCAGCATTCGCACATCTTGTCGGTGCTGGTGGGGGGATTAGGAAAACAACCAAATCAAGACAAATTACAGGGTGGCACCCATGCTGCGGAGGAGGGCCAATGCGGGCGAGGGACGGGTATGCATCATGAACCTGCCGTACCCCTTTCTTGCTTTTAGGGGTCTCAGTGGGAAGAGTGGCACTGGAAAAGGGGCCGAAGCAAGGAGAGTATGAGGGAAGGCAGTAAGGGAGAGGGAGCAAATGATCCGGCAGTGTGCGAGGAAATGTCACTTGGGTATGCAGGCTCTTCTGGGCTGTGTCTTTATGTCTTAAAAATAGATAACCAGAGTACAGTTACATCAGTCATAAGATGTCCCATATCAGTGAAATAATAAGCCAGTCCTGGCTTGAGGCTTCCTTCATATTGCATTCTGGTACATGTAGTCATGCATTCATAATGTGAAAAAACTACAACTACTGTACAGGAATGCAAAATGGCATGTGATAAAAAAGGTGCTGAAGGACTGCGGACTATGATGTGTAAGCCTTATTGTAAGGTTTTTCCTCACTCCTGCTCCTAGCTATGTAAGGTGAGAAGAGTGGGAGTGATTTGACAACATTACTAGCTTTTGTGGCTTTTTGCATTTTTGTATTGGGAGTTATGTTATGCTCCTTCGCATACCAGTCCAGCGTACAACATGCAGTACTACTGACATTTAAGAGGGTTTATCCCATAGGACCAGGTTCACATACATGTAGCTCTCATATATACAGAGATCTGCGTGCAACATGCTAGTATATGTCTGAATTACAGCACAGCTGTCTCTGCCTTTCGTCTTTCTTCCTTTGATAAAATGAGTAAGACTGAGTTGATTATTTGTAAGTTCTCTTATTTACAATGCTTTGAAGGCGCAATGCAGTGGTAAGAGCAGAGCACTAAACACATTCTTCTTATTTTACAGTGCCCCACCATACAATGGTGTACCTATGATGGATATGCATTGGCGTTTGACGCCGAATCTGGGAATATGAATGTATCCGTGGAATTTATGTTGACTGGGCATATTAAGGCAGAGACAAAATTAGGGAAACATTCTCACTGTAGATAGAGACAACGCACTGTGCTAATTAATGGACTTTAAATAGCCGAATCTAAGAAACAGGCTTTAACTGCGCTGTAACATAAAAGATGCGCCTAAATAGGCCCTGCTTTGAAGCAATCCAAGTATATATAGGGTTGTAAATGGGAATGAGTGTCTAATGAAACCCCTACACTGATGTTTTGGGCGCTACTCAGGAACCCTGGGTGATCCCCCTTAATGTCTTAAAGTTGACTGAGCTTCCCCTCACAAAAACAAATGGCGGCTGCCCCCTGCGACTCTGGTCTCGATCAAACAAACTGCTTCTTTTGTATTGAGGTCAGAAACAATCCATAATGAAGATTACCCCCTGCTATTTGCGCAGGGAGTCTTGATTCTATTAAAGACTAGGAGGCGACAATTATGCTTCAACTTCAATTTATTTGCTCCTCAGCAGTTTCAACAAAAGCATACAAAACATAAGAAAACTGAAAAGGATCCTCTTTCTCCCTTTTTCTAAAAACTACAAATCCCACTGTCTCAGTAGTCCTATCATCCTCAGTCCAGCTCATGACACCCTTCCTGTTCTCCTCCTCTTCTTTACACGGTCTGAACTGCATCTCTTGAACTCTTATAACAATGTCCAACCAACTGGGTGAACCAATCCAACTTTTGTAGACTCAACATCGCTGATGCACGCTTGTGTTGCTCAACTTATCCCGGCTCTTATGCCTATGATTCCTCCATTTTCAATTATTCTACTGGTCTTCCCTAAGGATCAAACAAACTACAAAATCAGGGAGGGTGTTTGTACTGTCACTCAGCCATCACTAATTGCATACAATGTAAACAGTACATGAAATGGTGGTAATGTAATGCTCGCCTCTTAGTCTTTAATAGAATCAAGACTCCCTGTGCAAATAGCAGAGGTATTCTTCATTCTATGTCAAGACAGGAGGCGAGCATTATGCTTGTTCAAAGCTTTCACAATACAGTTGTCGCCAATCCTTCAATTGGCTTGAAATAAAACTCTTTCAAAAAGTATTATCGCTAGCCCAATCAGCTGCCTGCATAATATCCCAAAGGGACACTCCTGCTGTGAACGCTCTAGACACCATTGCACCTCACACTGAATGCACCCCATACTCTCTCAACTCTATGGCTGCGAGCTGCGTCACCTCTCTCACCCACCTTGCTATGGTGGCTGTCGCTACTGCTCGAAACGGCTTCGTGCTCGCAATCAACAGCTGTGTAGTACCGGCTGCTCTACACTCTGCTGTCCTGCTCTTGTATTCCTTAATACTTCTAGCTACGCACCATTTAGTGTTACTCAGGAAATAGGGAAAATGTACTGTAGTAGACGCTGACTTTGTTCTTCTGACTATCTAAAAGGTCACTCCCTCTAGACCAAAAGTCTTCCTGTGTATATCAAGGGCCTTGACGGCGGCTACCCGCCTGCAAGAAACTAAGCATAATAGCATAGCTAGCTTGCCAGATAACTGCTTTAGAGTCAGGCACCTGTCTGCCGGCCAACTTGCCAGTATTCGCAGCACCACCGTAATGTCCCACAATTGATTTACCTTGGTTGTGGTGGTGCTTTGTAACAAGCTCCTTTTATGAGTCTGGTTACCGCTGGATGCTCCCCTGCTGGGACTCCTTTGATTGGCAGGTGGCTGCTGAAATAGCCAACCTGTACACCCCGATGGTACGAAATGCTTTCCCATCCTGCAAAAGGTGCGCTAGAAAATTAAAGATTGCAACTACAGGGGCTGAAACAGGATGAACATTTCTCCCTCTACACCATCTTGACCATTTAGCCAAGGCTGCATCGTAGTTTCTCTTAGTGGATGGTGCCGAAGATTCTGCAATGAGTTCTGCAGCTTGCAGCGAAAGTCCCTCTCACTCTGAGGATGAAACAACCCAACTGGGTCCATGAGCAGTTGCTCTCCGTCCGGAAGGACTTGCGGAATGTCTGTTGACCGTTCTATATGAGCATCGGAAACCAAACTTGCATTTTCCATAATGGTGGTATCAGAAACAGCTCTGCTTTCTCCCTCCGGCACTTTGCTAAACTTCTGCTCAACATCACAAAGGGAGGAAACTCGTAATGGAGCTCTCCTGCCCATCTTTGTAGAAATGCGTCTGTACTTTGGGCAGACGGATCCAGCCTCCAGCTGAAGTAGTTGGGCGTTTGTGCATTGAGGTGGGACACAAACAGATCAGTGTGAACCGGACCACACAGCTGATTCAGTCGCTCGAAGGATTCCGTATTCAGTCTCCAGTCCTTGGTGTCTGTGAGATATTGAGAGTTCCAGTCGGCTACTACGTTGAGTGTATCTGGGAGATATTCTGCCCTGACCGAGATCCCTGACTGGAGGCAAAAATGCCAAACGACCTTGGCTAGTTCTGCTAGCAGTCTGGATTTCGTTCCCCCTAGGTGATTTATGTACCTGACCGCTGATATATTGTCCATCTTGAGCAGGACACATGAACTCTCCCTTTTCGTGAACGCCTTGATGACGAAGAAGCCCGCTGCAGCTCCATACAGTTTATGTGCAGGCGGAGTTCCTCCTGCCCCATTTCCCACTGGTCTCTAGAGACTGGCATCTTGCTCCCCGGCCTACTCCGCTGGCATCTGACTCTCTGACTAGATCTCAGAAAATGGCATGACCATTCGAGGCGTCCATATTCTTCAACCACCATTGTAGTTTTGTGATGGATTCCTGGTCTAAGGGAATTAACTGGTGGTACTTGAGACCTTGCTGCAAGTGTCTGATCTTCAGTCTCTGAAGGGTTCGATAGTGCAGCTTGAATCGACGCTGCTAACATCCGCACTATCCTCGCTAGCACTCTGATCGATATTTTCTGCTTGCTCAGACAGTCTCTGATTACTTTCTTGATGTCCCTGATTTTTTGGGCTGCCAACTCTAGGGTCACTTTCCTGGTGTCTAGAACGAACCCCAGGAAGTCTGGTCTCTGAGCTGGTGTGGTGTCTGATTTCTCCACGTTCACCAGAAAACCTAGCAACGTGAGGAAATCCTGCACCCACGTGGTCTGATACACTAGCGCCTCTCGATCCTCTGCTAGAAGCAGTAGGCCGTCTAGGTCTACAATCATCCCGATACCCTTGTCTGGGATTGCTGCTGCTACTGGCTTCATCAACATGGTAAAAGCCCAAGGCGCTGAGGGAAGCCCGAAGGGCATTGTTTTGAATTGCCATAGTTGGCTGTTCCAGCGAAAGGCCAGGAAGGTCCGGAATTCCTCTTGCTCTGGCACTGTTAAGTATGCGTCCTTCAAGTCTAGTCTCGTTAACCAGTCCCTTTCTCTTAGGGAGTCTCTTAGCTGGTTTATCCCTTCCATCTTGAAGTGGCGGTATACAATCCAGCCGTTCAATTCTCTTAAATTTATGACAGGTCGCACTTTCTCTTTTCTGCGGACCGAAACCATATTTCTCACAAATATTGTGGTTGCTCTGCACCTCTCTATGGCTCCCTTCTGCATTAGTTGGCAGAGCTCTCATTCAGACTCTCTTGTTTTGCTAGCGCTATAATCATCTCCCGTGGCAAGCTCTCCTGCACAGGCTCCTGTACAAATTCCAAATGCAGACCTCTGACGGTTTGCAAGACCCATGTATCACTGGAAAACAAGCACCAGTTTCTCCAGAACATATCTGTTCTCCCCCCCTAATGGAGGATATTTCATGGCTCTCACCTGGGGTAAAGCTCTGGCCTCGGCTAGCTCCTCTTCCTCTGCGACCTCTCGGAAAACATCCTCTGGCCTAGAAGAAGGAGTCTTGTTGCTTGTTTTCCCAGTACTGCGCTCTGGGATTATGAGGTCTTCTGCCTCCCTGGAAACGACCGGCTGCAGAACCTCGGTAACGCGCGGTCCCGGCAAAAACTCTGCCCGGGAAGATCTTTCGTATTGATGCTTGGTCCTTCTACAGAGATGCATATGTGGCACGAATCTGCCCATCTCGTTGCCAAAGGTCTCCCCGTAGAGGAGGCCCTGCGCCACTTCCACTGCTTCGTAGGAGGCCAGATCGCTTAGTTTAGTGTCTTTTTTAAGCAGTAGGCCTCTCCTCCTCTCTGAGATTGCACAGTTTGTATTACCAGATAGGCAGACTGTTCTCTGTGTCCAACTTGCTAGGGCTTCGGGGTCAATCTCTTCTCCGGTATCTCTGGCCCTCTATGCTAAGTCCATTATCTTGGCCAGTGGCCTGGAGATATCCAGGACTTTCTCCTGGCAGCTTCTCCATGACCTGTCTATTCCTTTCCTCGGGTCTTTGCTAGTCTTTGAGACAAACACTAGCATCTTTGGGTCCAAGCCTGGCGTCTCCGCCACTTTGCCTGGCAGGTCCGGTTGTGGGCATTCTGCCTGCAAACGCTGTCTCACCTCTTTATCTAGTGCTTTTCTGTGTCTCAGGCCAATGTATTTCATTACCCCGGGTGAAGGCAGCCAATCAGAGGACCTGGGGTTTCTATTACTTGGTCAAACATGTCCGTAACCTCCTCTAGCTCTTCGTTTTATTTTTTCCCCTATGGGCTTTCTTGCCCCCACTGGGTTTTCCCCACCCTTCCTTCCTTCCTTCATCTTTTCTTCCTCCTCAGGGGAGGATACCTTGCCTTCTGTCAGCTCTTCTTCCGAGCCTGGGTCTTCCTCGCCCACATTTTCTTCCCCTGGGGAGGGGGCCGTGAGGCTTGGCACTGTCGACCTTTCCACAAAGGCTTTTCTCAGCTTGACGAAAGCGTCGGCTGCCTCTAGGTTCTTTTATTCTACCCCATCTTGGGAACACAGGGGGTCAGTAGAGGATTTCTTCTTGCGGGTCTGGTTACTCCCCTTCAGTCCTCTTCCCAAGGACTCTGTGGACGTGCTGTCTGTCTCCCTGGTGCTTGTTCTGGGCTGGCTTAGCAGTAATTCCAGTGCCTCCAACCTATCTTGTAAGGGTTTGACCCCTTGCGCCACGCAATCGATCAACAAGCTTCCCAGCACTTCTTTGAAACTGAATTTGAGGTCCAGCAACTGCTCCTCCTCGCTTCACTCGAATTCGGACATGTTCTTGGGTGCTGTGTGACTTCTACCTGAATCAGGTCTCTTGTGCACGCCCACTGCTGCATTGAATCCGATGACTAGATATATCATAGATGTACTCTACTCGCTCTCTCATCTGATTATTCCTGAAAGAGCAATTTCACCCTTTTTTTTCTTTTTTACTTGTGGCTTGCACCAATCACTGCTTATAATCTCCTCTCTTGGCCGTTTGCCCTTTCTTTTGGCTGTCTGGGGCCGAGTGGTATAGAGAGCTGTGCTCTCACATATATCACGTGCTGCACGTGCCAGCTTCTCCGAGATCAGGGATACTTTGATCTGCATCCGATTGAGCTTGCTCACTCTTACCGCTGACTGACCTGTTGTGTTTGAGGATGCAGTGGAAGCGTTAGAGTTTTTCAAATGTTCGTCACTGCCGGGCCTGCCTTTTACTGATAAAACCTCTTTCACCGCTGTCGCATTCGAAATGCGGTCTGGGCCGCAGTGTCATTTGGAGGGGGCCTGACCAATTCGTGTTCTCTGAACTCTGCCCCCCCCCCAAGGGTGGGGGCTGGAAGCTTACTGATGGCTATGAAACCGGGCGGGCCCCCGGGCGTGCCGGGAATACGAAACAGGGCTCACCTGGCTTGGTCTGTGCCGTAGATCCTGCCTACGAGTCTGTACAACGCGGGCTAAATCGCTGAACCGATCCTTACGCTCGCGCAAAATATAGGTCGCTGTAATCTGCAACATCTTACTTCTTCTAACAGTGTTATAAAGCATTCTATAACATTCTAACACATTCCTTACTCCGGTGCCTCATAATATTTGATTTCTGCTTTAATACATGCATATACAAACGCACAACTACATGCAATATACGGAACAGTGTTAGAAAGGCACTTATCCGCTGAAGAGCAGTAAAAGAAGAGGAGTCATCCAGGAACAGGAAGGGTGTCATGAACTGGACTGAGGATGATAGGACTACAGAGACAGTGGGATTTGTAGTTTTCAGAAAAGAAAAGGGCAGAAAGAGGATCCCTTTCAATTTTCTTATGGTTTTGTGAGAACTGCTGAGGAGCAAATAAATTGAAGTTGAAGCATAATGCTCGCCACCAGTCTTGACATACAATGTTGCAACAATATCATCTTGAAATTCTTTAATGTTTCATCAGAAAAATCGACGGCCTTGCAAGTCTCGGTGTGATTCAATGGACAGGGAGGTCTGGTGCAAACGACAGTGAAGGCTGATGGACAGTGCCAGCACAAGGTCATTTCCCATTAATTTGAAGTGCGGTAAATGGCAACAAATGCAACACTTGAAAATCATGTTTTTTTTATGGACGGCGGGCATGGTGGAATTCTGAGACATGCGAACCATCAACAAAAACAAATCTTGACTTTGGCGTTGCTGTGCCGATGCTGTGTGCATGGATGGATCAGAATCGCCGGAAAGAGCAGAGACGAGCAATCAGTCATGCCCTTTACACCTATTGCTCCGGCAGCATCAGAAAGATTCCCTAGTAGGCATGGAAGCCCTGAGTCGGCTTCTTCTAATGATAATTACTTGGCCGCTCACCTCAGCCGCTTCCCGCTCATGTTGTGGCGCCCTATTGAGGTTGACAGAGAATTTGTGTGTATCGGCCCATGAGTAACATGTCCTCTCCATACCACATGGAAACCATCAGTGAACAAGCTAAGGAAAGGATAGAGAGTAAACAGGCATGGATTTTCAGCCACTCTCAGATCAGAAATGGGTTGATGGAGTTTCGTGGAGTGAGGAGGACATTTCTGTGGTTTGGGAGCTACAATAACTATCTGAATCCCCAATCACATTGGCTGATGTAGTTTTTGAACCAAGTGAATGTGACGAGAGGCTGATCTTTGGAAGGTGACTTTACTGCGATTATTGATGTTAACCACTGTGAAAATTGAAGAAAAACTACACATACCCAGACCTGAGACCTGTCCACTAGCTGAGCATCCACTCCAGAACTCACAACAAAAAACACACACATTTCCTAAGTCTTGTATGTGCATGAAGTATTTATCACACCTACTAAAACCTTAGCCATACAGCAACTAGTAATCAAAAAAATGTATAATGCATGATTAATATATTGGAAAAATATTTAAAGGGACTAGAAAAGCGTGGAAAGGAAAAGCCAGACAGAAGTCATGTATTGGCAGAAAACCCCTAGGTGCTTTCTTCCGCTATGATTACAGCCCTTTCCAAAGTCCACCTCAACCCGTTCTAAAACTTCAACAAGGCCCGCCCACTGACGGCTAGGTGCAAAGCCAGTAAGTAATGTACTTTATTTCGGTTTTCGCCATTAACAGTATAGCAAATTTCATACAAAATCATAATATTTTTAAAACACAGTTTAAATACTCTCGCCAAATGTTTAAAAGCCTGAACAACATATTATACATAGGTCGTTCATAAAAGACACATCTATGCATGACAGAATCAAATTCATATCCTCTGCAACATGCCTGATGTAATTAGCCTTAAAATGATTTTTCAACCATAGACGTCTCAAATTCTGAAATTTTTGACAAAGGAATAAAAAATGGATTACATCCTCCTCACAGCCTCTCCCATAAGTACAAAACTTAGAATTAAAAAGCCATTTCATTTGCAAACTCAAAGATAAAACATTGAGGCGAATCATAGCAATGATTCGTCTCTGGGTCGGTGAACGGACAGCACTAAGAGCAACCTTTTCAGAATAAGTCCTACAAGCATGCCTTAAGAACCCCAACGAGCTTAGTTTGTCCATGCTATTTGTTGCCAGCACATAGCTTCTCTTTCTAGTTTTCATAAGTAATTGGCACTTGGTAATTATACACCGCTTCAGCACACCAAGAGCGATCCGCCACTTCTTACACCCACTGCCACAATCCTTGTGCCAGGGACATATGGCATACTCATCAGCCTTTTCCATTTCTTCTTTCACATTTAGGATGTTAGGAGTCAAAGATAGAGACGAGTGTAATTTGGGTAGCACTCCAAGAACCTAAATTCAGCATGTAACCCAATACTGGGTACCCGCGATTCTAATGCAGGGAGAGTTCCCGGAGTGCTAGGGGCCACACCTATCAGTTTCATTAAGCAGACGCTGAGTACTGCTAAGAAGTACAGCTTGCCTTTCCTCACAGCTCTCTTCCATATAATATGGCAGAATACATTTTAGCCTCAAGGGCTTGCTTGCATTTATCAAAGCGGAAGCCGCTACATTTTTAGTAAAATCGTCCAAGACCTCATAAAGTAGTCCTTGGGCGGTTCTCCACAATTGATAAATGCGCCAACCACTGACAATTTCTTGCAAACATGATGCCCAAATAGGAATAGGAGTCCACCACGCTAAGCTTAATCTGTCTATGCACCAGTTATATTTATTTTCATGTTTTAAACCAAAAACAACAATCTTAGTTTTATTTAAATTCAATTTTAGACCATTGTTTTTTAAATACTTAGATGCATAGTCTGGCTACTAGCCAGCCCTTAGGAGTCAGACCTAGAAGGACCGCATCATCTATTATAGTAGCGAAGGATAAGGCACTCCATTCAACCTAAAGGGAAAAGAATCCAACCCTATTGTGGGTGGTATACAATCAGATAAAAAGATAAATAAAAGAGGGGCAAGTGGACAACCCTGCAGCACGCCTTTATTCATAGGACACTCGCTAGCAAAGCCTGCTCTGGAGTGGCTTCTAACAGAAGTCCTGGTGTCCGAATATAGACACACAATCACTTGAAGTAATGAAGGCAGGGACACCCAGTCTCTTATGTTTGACCCAGAATAAAGGTTGTTCTATAGAATCAAAGGTCTTTGCTAGATCCAGGAAGGCAGAGTGGACAACTCCTCTTCTTATCTTTAAATATCTATCTAAAATGATCGAAAGTAGAAATGCATGGTCCGTTGTTGGAAACCCCTTCCTGAATCCAGCCTGGTGAATGGGAAGTATCTTATTTTTCCACGCCCATTCCTACAGCATACTCAAAATGCCGCTAGTATACATTTTTGAGCTGCATTCCAATAATGAAATAGGGTGCTAGCACTGAGGATCCTGTCTCAAGCCTTTTTTTTTTTAATTGTTTTTTATTAAGCTCAGAGACCAAGAAGAAGGTATCGTCCCAGAGGTGGCAATTGCATTGAATAGTTTTAATAAGACTGGTGTCCCCAGTCTGGGTACCACCTGTATATTTCTGGTCTAATATCATCTGGACCTGGAGCCTTGCCTACTTTAACGCCCCCAATAGCCTTCTGCACTTCCTCTAATGAAAACGTGAGGTCTGTTTTAGGCTTCAACAGTAAAAAAGGTTTTACATCCTCATCAAACATGATAGACCTACAGTGGTCGATCCACTCCTCAGCAGATATAGGGCAAACTGAATCGAGCACACCCTCGCGAAAGTCACATGATACCAAATTCCCCAAACCCTTTGTGACTTTATCATATATAGTGGCTTCAAGTTTTTCCCATTGGGATTCATAAAATAATTTCCTCTTTTGGCTCAAAAGATTCTTATACTCCCTCTTGGCCGCATGCGTAGCACCTGCTGTAATGTTATTGGCTCTTGCATTAACCCATAAAGCAAACTTAGCCCTATGGCATTCTGCATCAAACCGCTGAGAATGGTGGTTCTAGGAGGTGCTCAGATCCAGACATGTTCACAGCCACATTTAGGAAAGAACCCAACAACCTATTTGAAGAATTTTCTTGATGCTTTCCATTTTCACCAAGGGCCTCACTTGCCAACTCAGAGTTTAACATTGCAAAGCACCCATCCTTTCTAAGTGGAAGGCCTTGTAGTTCTCACCTAGGGCAGCGTTCTAACTGCAAGTAGATCTAATCTTTACTGTGCAATGGCAAGGAAAGAATGTAACTACATGACTTTGAGTCTAACCCTGTTGGACTGATTTCGGGGACACCCCTTGTGGGCATGCCCATGTTATGTTCAGTATCTGCCGTCGCTTCAGTTCTCCTGGGTTAGGAAATTCCTCCTAAAGCGCCATTCCTACGCTCATGACTCTCTGCGTCACCTATGGATCCCAAGTAGACCCGGCATCATTGACCCTGTAACTTACTGCTTCACTGCTGAATAAAGTCAAGGCGCCTCCAACTAACTGCCGGCATGAACAAGACAGTCTGCCTCATTACGAGTTTGGTGGTAATTCGTCAGTAAATCTGACCAATTACCACCAAAAACGTTTACAGACACCTCCACTTGGTCCTGTGGGTCTACCACAGGATTACAATTTGTGGTAGCGTGGTGTAATTTCTCTTTTCTGGAGTCCATGAATTCAGCAGAAATGGGCATTGCCCTCCCTCTTCTGCTCTGCACTGGCACTAACGTTTCGGAAGGCCTTAAAAACACTCTGATTTAAACAGCCTTAATGTAGCGTGCCCGCTGCATCAATGGCGGTCCTCATGCAATAGCATCAAGGTACCCAAGGGCTATAGTACCACTTTGTAAACCCGCCCCACCTAATACCCAATACACGAGCAACTCCAGGGAGATTTTTGGGCGAATTTACCGCCAGTGGATTTATCGCTTGGGAAATCCACCAATTGTTGGAGGTAAAGGGTCAGATTTACTGCCACCTTGCTGCTGAAGGCAATATCCGCCAATTTATCACTGCATTTATAATTCAGCAGTGCAAGGTACACGGCGGAAATTTCGTTACCGCCAAAAAAAACAATAATGGAATTACCACCACTTTTTTCCTGCACTGCCAAAATATTTTGACAAAAAGACAAAACCCTTTCTTCTGTAATTTCATCACTCCCTTCCTCCTTGACCAACCCCCTCCCACTGGACAGCACCTTGTCTTCATCGTCGACACACATATGACGTTGGCTTCCAGCATTGGCGCAGTCGGAGATGTTGATTTTCACAGACTATACATTCAAAGCCTTACGTTTCTTCTCCAGAGGTAAAGTTGCATTGTGTTAATTATGTCTATGCTGACTTTCAAGTCCACTTCCTCCTGTGGCTTAGAATGCAACTGCGGGGCTTATCCATGAATTCACAAGGACCATAAACATTTACAATTCCAGCAGGACAGCGGACAGGCCACTCATTCGCGCCAAGATCTACGTTACATTGTCCTGTCATACTTTCAAATTCCCGCCACGGTCCAGATCAACTATAGCTCAGACCCAGGGCATCTCCCTTCTTCCTCTGCTGGATCCCGAACCCCTTTGGGCACACTCCCCTGAGTATCACCAACCTTCACCTATCATATCCTCCTGTGCTGCTGGATGAGCCCATCCTGACTGTCTTGGATGAGACCCATTTGTCATTTTGCCTATTCCTGCTTAATGTATCCGACTTTTACTCCAATCACGTGTGTGCCCCTTGAGGGATTATGAGCCAGGATGCACTATATACTCTGTGTAAATCTCTTTGCAGATGGCTTTGTGGGCTGTGCTGGTTGTTGGCAGCATATGCATAATCCTAGTGGGCCATAGTTTGCTATATCCCAAGGATGCTCCTCCTGAGAAGCCTTGTGTAAAATCCCATACTGTGTCCAAGGCCCAGACATAGGGCCACATTACGAGTTTGGTGGTATCTCGCGATTAAATCCAACGAGATACCAGTGAATTACTGTTACCGCCACTTGGTCTGGGGGAATTGCCGCTGAAATTCAACTGGCAGTAGGGGGTGTTAGTCCCAATTAATAGGAGTTCATAGGACTCCATTGGGATTTTGGTGGAATTTCCACTGGCGGTAATTCTGCCAGCGATAATTTCACCAATTTTGTGTTTTTTTGGCGAAAGGTGGCAGATTTAACTCCAGCTCTTAGCTGCTCTCCGCCAAACTCGTAGTATGATGGTGCAGGAATGCAGTGGTCATGTAGTGGTAATGGAATGACGTCCACGTTACCATTGAATTTTGCCACAAGCCATACTCGAGGCTGATTGTATCTATGAGGGAGTGAATGTGATAAGGATGTGGCTACGTATGGCCAAGCCCAGCCGGAATCCACGCCTACGAGAAAGCCTGTGAAAGAAGAATGTGCTGCCCACGAGAATGTTTGGATAAAACCAGGGTCCGAGTTCTCTCAATACCGCTTAGAAGAGAAGAGGCTGCTCCCTTGCTTGGAATCTGCTAAGAGGCTTCCTTCTGATGACGCTCTCTCTCGCTATCAGCTGTCTAAGCCTCAAGTGACCAGAGAGTGAGGGACCCAGATGCGGTGCTCTCTTCTCTTGACCAGGCAGGGTCAGCTATGTTAAAAGCTGCGGACCATGTGCCATCCGAAGGCCTTGCTTAACCCGGTCACTGCACCCACCTAGATGATGAAGAGGGGGAGCACATCAACGACAATGCCCTGCAGTTGATACAGCCTAGGGCCTGCAGTTACAAAGCCTCATGCTGGGTAAGTGCCAGCAAGGACACCAGCCCCTTTGCCGCCTCACCTACCCAGCCACACAACAATATGATATGTGGTGCAACCACTGCAGTTTCTGCACTCTGCTCAGATGTGATTGCCTACAATGTATCCATCATCAGAGCTATGGGTTACTGTACTGGAAAGGATTGCCTTGCACCCCAGCACTGATGAACACGCAACCTTGACTCTGTATCCACCACGACATCACCAAACACTATTACCCGGTGGAACCAAAGTGCACAGGTCCAGCAGAGTCGCAGCATCTGGGTTTATGTCTTTGGGTCATCAAGTAGATTCTCGGTGCTAGACACCTTATGCTTGGAGCATAAGGAATGAATTCCCTTGGCACTTGGGGGTACCACTCCATATTCTTTGCACCGTATTTAACGGGCCACATCACTCACCGAGGTCCTGGCTTTGCTCTGCCTACCTACGCTTGGGCTGTTGGGCCGTTACCAGCCATGTCTGCCCCGGAAGCAGGGACGATTGTCATATTCTGATGTTTGAGCCAAGTGTGGGAGACAATGTTGGTATGCAAATTGTGTGTTGGAGCATAGAGTTTGAATGTGTTAGTGCAGGGAGCAGACAATGGAGACCTTGAGGTACCTGTGAAGCATCCATCCAGTGTGGCTGTGCCAACATCCTGGTAGTGGTGCACATTGGGTCGGGTAATTGTGAGAAGTCCTAAGGCAATGGGTTAATATTTCTAGCAGTGGACAGCATGAAGTGACTGTTCATAGATCACATTGGAGAAACAGAAGAAGACATATGGAAGCAGGAAGCATTGGGTACCAAGCCAACATTGGAATGAAATCACTCCAGGGGAAAATACCCCTAGGGACACTTCTTATCAGAATTGCAGTGAGACACCTGAAAGCAAAATGACAAGTGGGCAAAATTGCAGTGGGGCACATGGGAGTAAATACCAAGGGGCTGAATCGCAATGGGATGCCTAGAAGGAGAACAGACGTGGGACACATCGGTGGCAGAGCGAGAGAGGGATGGGGGCCTGGGCATGTTCTCCCTACCACCCACTGGATAGGTACCCAGTCATTAAGGCCAACTACTCATTTTTGTTTTTATGGTTGCAGGAGTGAGTGGCCCAGCAACATTCAGGTGCTGCTCACTGCTAGGCAACCAAGCTGTTGTTCCCTGACAAGGCGCCCAACATGTTCCTTCTGCTGCTTGTGCCTGCTGTGATGGTGAATCCTTCTGCCCCCATGGATTCGAGAAGATCCCCCGCATGTAAGTGTACATATAACAAAGAAATATTTGAATGCATGCTTGCATGTCTGTTTTGAAATGCATGCAGTGTGTGTGACCTTGCATGTCTGTGTGTGTGTGTGTGAAAGCCTGTGTATGTTTCTGTGAGTGTGACTGAATGAATGGGGGTGTGCAAGTGTGACGGGTGCATGTGTTTGGCAGAAGAGGGGAGGTGTTCTACACCAGAACCATGGAAGTGTTTTAGAGAATGAATACTGGCATATATTGTGGATACAGCTTAATGAAACTGATTTAGAGTGGTAATGTTGCCATATATTATGGTTGCAGCATCATTAAAGTGAGTTACAGGGGGGAGGCTGTCATATTTTCTGGGCACATATCAAAGTGATTTACGGTTGAAATGCTTGCATATATTGCAGGCGCTGCACCATAAAAGTGATTTGCAGTGCCAACGGTCTTATATATTGTGGGCTGAAATCTTCAATTACTGAGCTGGCACTGCGTTTTTCAGTTATTGTAAGAGCAGGGTTTTCTTATGTTGAAAAAATGTGGTTGTAAAATATGAGTGGGGTGCAGACCCACAATTTAATGCCTCCGTACTGGGCTCCCAAATTGTAGAAATGAATGAATAGACCTAGGCTCAATAGCCTTCAGTGTTTGTTGCACACCTTAACTTCCACTTTGTGGTTGAATTTCTAATGTTCACGTTTGTATTTTCTTTAAATTCCGTAATAGTTTAAAGAAATGCGTGAGAGACAGTGGTTACGTCTCTTGTGTGTTTTAATTATTGAAAACAATAGCGCAGATGCTGATTAGACCAATGCATTTCGGACAATATTAGTCCTTCTTCAAGGTCCATAGCTCTCATCTGATATCAGTCAAAAAGTGTAGATGAATTCACAGACAAGTTATACATATTTTATTCAACATGCCAGGTTATGTGCTAGCCCACACAGTGTCATCATCAGGATCCATTTAAAACCGAGTTATAACAATTGGCCATATTACAAACATACAGAGACAACATATAAGAGAGATAAAACAAATAAGAAAACGTATGGCGTAGTTCCAGTCTGTGTTTAAATAACCCAGGTGCTTATTCGCGGGACCCTCGAGAACGCCGGTACTAGTCGGAATGTACTGGAAAAAGTTGGCGAAAACACTGAAAAAAATTGCCATCGATTGATTTTTTCTCTCGCGGCTGGGATACATGGCTGGGATTCTAAACCGCTACACAGAGTGTATCTGGACAGGAGGCGCATGAGAGACCACCCCGATTGAAGGTAAGATCAGTGCACCAGGATGAATACTATCTAGGGCGATTAGATAGTTATCCAAGCCTTAGGTTGTCCCAACTGCCTTTTTTGGAACACAATGACAATAGAGTAGTGAACCTAACATGGCTAATACACTACCAGATGGATGTATATAAGTTTAAATTTATGTCGATAAATAACGTTTTTTTTTGTAACTACCCTTACAGCCCAACGGCCAAGATGAAGAATGGTTCCGTGTGAGGCTAACCGTTTACCTACTTCGCGGCTAAATGCCTCCGGATAATCTGTCTGCCACCTACTCAATTTGGGACAGCTAACCATTGTGGACCTAGCCTCAAGACTGTGTAGCTCAAGTAGAACCAACCCTCACTTGACAGTTCTATCTATACCCGCGACAAGATCTGTTTTTCTTCAACAGATAAATACGTTGTTGCAGTGGGTTTTTGAAATCCATCACTAACCGTCTAAACTAAAGATTGCCTCCACCCCTTGGAAGCCCCCAATCGAACTCCAGTGGGCACACAAGGAGGTAAGCCATGGCCCCTTCTAAATCAGAAATAATATGTAGTCTGTGAATGTAGAATCTAAGAGAGCGGGGTATGTGTAGATACCTATTGGAACATGTAGTCTTATACAATTCATATGTATTTTGCAGACTACTCCGTCCATTTGGGGAAGAGAGTCAAACTGAAGGATTCCTGACGAACCCAGTTTCTTTGAGTAGACCACCACCACTCCCAGGCTAGGTGATGATGATTTTTTCCTTAACCTCGCTTGCGGCAGATTTGTTTGCTGCTAAGATATCAAGAATTACTTAGCTTAAATCTTGTTTTATTTTTTACTAACAGCGATCCTTTTGTATATGCGCATTTATGGTGCCTTTAGAAAGATCAATCTAGATCAACCATAAAGTCCAAGTGACCGAAAAAACTATCCCTCCTGAAGAAAGTTCCAAATGGAAATAGCAAACTGAAACATGTCGAGGGCAAGACCTAGTAATTGCGTGTATTAGAGATATATCTCGATCTTTACTGATTAACCATCAGCTTAACAGTTTAGCAAGATCTGATTCTGAAGATGGCTGATGTCATATCTGTATCAGTGTTGAACTTTTGCTATTACATTAGAAGTTTATAGTGTCACAAGTACATTATTTTAAAGTTTTTTTTATCTAACTGTGTTTAATTGAGTTTTATCTATTTCTAATCAATTGAAAATGTTTTGAATTATAAAATTTGTATTTGGATGTGCTGTTGTGTATGTATCTACCTTCTAATAATATATACTCTATCCGAGCCCCCAAAAAGAGGTAGAGAAATCACTATCTTTTGTATAGTGGATTTTGGGTTCCCCCTATTATATATATATTATAAATGTGGTGCCATATGTCAAATCTGCACAAAGGTTTGTAAAATGATTGCAGATCAAGATATGAGTATTTTTGTAAAGTTTGGTGGGAGTTTGTCAAAAGGGGCAGAAATTAGATGGGGGTCTCACCATTTTTAGATGGCTTATAACTTTAGAATTATAGACCCAATCTTGAATGTTTGTGCAAGGTCTGAATGGATTTTGTCAAGTGGGGGCTAAGTTATATGACCATTGTATGTACGTACATTGCGACACTTTTGAAAAAATAAAACATGGGTGGATTTTCAGGAAAGTCGTTTACGGAGCATTGGCAAGGACCTGAAAGTATGGTTTTGCAAATCTGTCTGTGTTTTACTTTTTTGAAAGTGTCATAGCGTAGGTACAAAAAATAGTGATATACCTTTGATGACTGAGGTATGGCCTGTGGCCATGGGCAGTGGGCAGATTGTCTGGGTCACGGCCTAAGGCTATAGCGCAGACTATCTGGCTCCTGGCCATGACCATGAGGGACCAGCAATGGGTTTAAAGTGGGCATGGCCACAAGGGACCAGCTATGTGGTAACAGTTTCGTAAATTGGGATAGGTTTGAATGGGGAAAAAAATCTGCTTGTGGGTGCAGGTGGAAGTGCTGGATGGGATTGCAGCAAATAAGTACGAGGAGGGTCAGCAAGAACTTGAAAGCATGGTTTTGCAAATATGTCGTGTGTTTTATTTTTTTCAAAAGTGTAAAATGTAAGTACAGAACTCAGTGATATAACATTGGTGTCTGGCCAATGGGCCTGGCCATCATCAAGGAGAAATGTGTACTGTAATTTATTCAGCATAGCCAAAGAGGTAGGTTTGAATGGGGAAAAATATTCTGCTTGCGGTTACAGCTTGAAGTGGTGGACTAGATTACAACAAACTTGCTTGACGAGCATTAGCAAGGACCTGAAAGCATGTTTTTGGAAATATGTCTTTTGTTTTATTTTTCAAAAGTATAACAATGTAAGTAGAAAAAAGTACTGATATACATTTGGTGTCTGGTTAGTGGGCCTGGCCCTCGGCAAATGCAAATGTGTACTCTGATTTGCTTATTGGGGAATGTGGCATGGCCGAAGCCTATGCCCCATGGATTTGGAGACTGGTCATGGCTGCAAGCCGTGAGTACTGGCCATTGGTTACATTATTTCAGTATAGTGGACACTGAGCTCGGATGCAGGGTAGGTGCAGTGTATAATAGGCGTGGTTTGGTTTGGCTGGGGTCATGGCAGAGCCTTATGCCATAGGCAATTGAACAATGATTTCCATAACCAACATGTGCAGCTGATAACGACAGACATAAGTATGTGTTGCAAAAAGTAGGCTTCTTAAAGGAGGCTTATAGTTCTTTCATGTATTTCAAGAGAGGAATTATGAATCGCTTATATAACTAATAAATTCATAACTTATTTACAGTGATGTAACACCATGAAACATTTTCACTTATAAAAACCTATTAAATTGACATAAAACCAATGACATTTGTGATGTTGTCTTTCATGTCCTGGGTGTTAGTCTTAGCAGTGCATGGTGGTGGCGCAAGTTATGGATGCTTAGTTTACCATAACTGGCGAATTTCTGGGGGTTTTCGGTTTTACTTGTAACCATAACGTCCCTTTAGCAACGTTTTTTTCATTGAATTTCATAGGTTTTTATTAGTGCAACCTAACCATAATGCCCCTTTAACAATGTTTTTTCAGTGAATATATATATATATATATAAACAATGCCCAAATGCTTTCTTTGTTTATATATATATATCTGTATATATATAAATATATCTCTATATATATCTATATATCTATATCTATCTATATATATATCTATATCTATATAGATATATATATAAAACAAAGTCGTTTTTTGTGGGTTTGTATATGGCATTGATCTTTGGGACGTAACTCCTCATGAACGGTGAGGTCTGGTGTCATGAATTTTGCATGGAATATTGTTCATTTCATTGCCTAATTAATGCAACTATGTCTAGCTTAATGGGTCATCCCGTTCCCAAGATAATTCATTTTTGGGGGTTTCAGCATTATGTTTTGTGGTGTCCTGCGCACCATCTACAGGTAATTGTAGAAAGTGCTCATAATTTTTTACTATGCGCAACAAAATTACACTCAGGCCCCAACAAGATCCCAGTTGTAACTACAGGAACTATTGTAGCACACAACCAAGGACCCCACAGGGGGCTAGGCAGACTCTACATAGCCTTGAAAAGGACCTACGGGTCGAAACACGTGTCAGCTGACTTTTAACTGGGACCAAGAGCCCACACCATGTAAAAAAGCAAAAACAAAAATATCGCAACAAATAAAAACTTGATGCACCCAGCACAAAAACGCAAGAAAAATGGTGTGGAAAAACTATTTCTCCATTCAATAAACAAATGCGAGGTATCCAGGAAAAAAACCTGGTTTCACTAACTAATTACACACCACATTTCTATTTACCTCTGATTTAAATTCTCACATGAATAACATATTTGTATGTTTATTCTGATTATTTACTGTGTGTTAAGCAGCGAAAATGGCCACCACTGCTAACAACCCTGCAAATAATCAGAGTAAGCATACAAATATCCTATTCATGTGAGAATTTAAATGGGAGATAAATGAAAATGTGGTGTTCAATTAATGAATGTCCTTTGTGGCAAACAACAATAGTTGTTAATCTTTATCAGTGGAATATGAAGGAAAAAACAGAGAATGGACATCCTGGGCGAAGCCGGGTACTTAAGCTAGTATATATATATATATATATACATATATTCAAAACAAAAGGAAAAAGTAATTCCACTTTTCCAGCGAGGACGGCACTCAAAGCTGTCAGGACGTCAAAGATGGTCTTCAAAATAAATCCAACATTCGCCAACAAGGTTTCTTATGCCATATCCAGTTTTATTAAAGGCATAACAAAACTGACGCGTTTCGCAACGATCCCGTTGCTTGATCACATATAAAGGTGAGTGATTTGCACAGCGTTTAAATACAGTCAAAGAAGAAAGTTTCAAACTCTATGGTTTTGCCCAATACAATTAGTCCCTTTTCTCTTTTGACTTTTCCCCAATCCATGTGGATTCTCTCCTGTGTAACTACAGGCGGCCATTTTGGAGTGTATTTGAAGTCATTCTCGTTATGTTTGATGTTAATAACAAATAACAGGTTTTTTGGTAAGCCGGCAGTTTTTATTAATAATATTAACAAAAATATTGTGACACTAGTGGTCAAAGCAAGAAATGCTGCGTGCTCGGTATCAATATACCTTATTAACTCGCTTGCCAGCAAACCAACTAGATTTCCCCATCTGTAATGAACGATAAAATAAATAAGCTGCTGTAACAAATTCAATGAGAGATCTCCTTTTCTTTAAGCATTTGTCCCGTAGATATAAGAAAACAGAGAGGAAACATGATACTTAAAAGTGCATAGTGCTGTAAACATTGGTTTTGAGTAAAACCAGAAATTTCTAAAGTGCATAGTGCTCATCATTATTCCTCATATCCGGGCAATAGCTTGGTTGTCAATAAACTCATTAATTGTACAAGCAGGAGATATTCTCAATAAAGTGCATAGTGCTGTAAACATCCATTGCCACTGTCAATCAGTGTACAATATAGGTTATGATAAAACCAGAATTTGGGGAAATACATGCCGGATTTTAAACGAAAGGGGAAGGAAAAAAATATACAAGGGGAAAAAGTATAGAGAGACAAGGGCTAAAAAGAGCTGTGCAATTTTCACTAAAAAAGTCAATACACATTCAAAAAAGTTTATACAATTTACATAATATTAGAAAATATTAAAATGAGGTCAGGTATCAACAAATTAAGCAAGACATTGCCATTAGTGGTGAGTTACAGAAAACTTGTCAGAGTTCAAATGGGAAAGGTGCATTATGTCCCAAGGAAAGTATACAATTCTTCATCCAGGTTGTGTCCTCCTGTTTGGTTTGAAAGTCTAAAATGCAGCGTGTTTCCATCTGTCGCAGTGCAAGCTCCCGGTTACCACCACGTGGGTTGAGTTTAATATGATACACACCAAAAAATCTGAAACTGTCCAACTTGCTCTGATGTTGATCTCTAAAATGTACTGCCATAGGGTATGAGGCATCTACGTTTTTATGGCACGCATATGCTGCAAGATCCTTAATTTCAACTTGCCAATGGTACTGCCTACATACCAAAGATTGCATGAGCATACTAAAACATATACCACAAATTCGGTGTTTGCATGTGATTTTAGTTTTAATTTCAACATCATACCCCAGTATCGGATGTGTATAACTGGTTTTGTTAAGGGCAGATTGGCAGGCTTTGCATTTGGTGCATTTCAGAAAACCAGTATTTCTCTTATTCAGCCATGTGGGTTCCGCTTGCATTGCATTTTTCTGTGCCAGGAAACTTGTTACTAATGTATCTTTGATGGAAATTGATTTTCGGTAGGTTATATTGGCACGTTGCCCCATGAAAGGAGATAAAGCTTCATCGGTTTTCAGGACATGGCAATGTTTTTGTAATATTTGCCTTATTGTTTTAGCATGTGAACCATAGGTGGGTATCAGTCTTACTTCATCGGTTTCGGGGGGGTTGTTCAGGTATTCGATTAGTGGAGAGCAGTACCGCTCGATCTAAATTTCGGGCTTTGATGTAATCTCTTTCGATAACAGCCTTTGAATATCTTTGTTTACTGAAATTCCGGGCTGTGATTTTACACTCTCTATCAAAGCAATCCAATTTACTACAATTGCGTGGAATCCTGATGAACTCACCATATGGTATACTCCATTTGAGCGGAGTCGGATGATTGCTTGTCGCAAATAATGGCATGTCCGAACTTGTAGGTTTACGGTGAAGTTCAGTGCTGATTTCTTTTTTGTCCGTTTTTACCACGACATCTAAGAAAATTAATGATTCTTGGCTGTGGGTCTCAGTAAATCTAAGATTTAAGTTGTTGACGTTCAATATAGTCACAAAATCTAGCCAGTCTTGTTCTTCACCATTCCATAGGACAAACAAATCGTCAATATACCGTAACCAGAGGACAACTTGGTCTGTGTACTTACTGTTGGCATCAGTCCAGACAATGAATTTTTCCCACCATCCCATGGTAAGGTTTGCATATGGTGGTGCAAAACTTGTGCCCATTGCCGTGCCATGTAATTGGTTGTAGTAAACGTTGTCAAAGAGAAATACGTTGTTGGTCAAGCATAAATCTACCATTTCCATAACCATTTGTCCATGGCTCAAATAGTTTAACGATCTGCTATCCAGAAAATATTTACATGCTTTTTTACCATCGTTGTGTTGGATAGACGTATACAATGATACTACGTCCAGTGTGGCAAACATTACATTTCTTTCCCAGGTGATTCCTTCAATTCTACTGAGGAAGTCTTTCGTGTCACGTAGGTAAGAAGGCAACGTTAAAACTAGAGGTAGTAATGTTTGATCAACGTACTTAGACATATTTTCTAATGAAGCACCGTTTAGGGTGACAATGAGTATTCCAGGGGGGCAAATAGGGTTTTTATGTATCCTTGGCAAGAAGTAGATTGTCGGGATGATGGGGGTTTTATTGAAAAGATATTTCCAATCGTCATCATCAAGAATATTCAATTCCTGCCATTTGTGCAGAAAACACTCAACTTTCGTTTTAATGGATTCCAATGGATTGTCTTCAAGCTTTTCATAGCAATGTTGGTCACCAAGTTGGCGTTGTGCTTCCTTCACATAGTCTTCTCTGTCGAGAATTACAATGTTACTTCCTTTATCTGAGGCTTTTATGATTACATCGTCGATTTCTTGCAGTTCTTTGAGAATTTTTCTTTCTTTCAATGAGAAATTTGGCTTCATGTTGTTTTTGTGTGATCTGGCTTTCTTCAGGTCGTGAATTATCAGGTCCTGAAAGGCTTCAATTTTGCCACCTCGCTGAAACATAGGGTTGAATCCTGATTTGGCTTTTAGAGTGCTCTCAATAGCCCAATCCGTCTCTATGTTTAGTATTTCTGGGGTGATGTCAATACCTATGTCTGTTGACAGATCGGTAAATTCCAGTTCCGCCAGAGCATTTAATGCAACAAAGTGCCCAATTGCTACTGCTGTTCGACCAGATACATTTGATTTGGGTTTCATTTTGGGTGGATTCAAAATGAAAAATTTCTTCAAACTAATTTTTCTCATGTATTTGAAGAAATCTATTCTGGTTTCCATGTAGTCATAACCTGCTGTAGGGCAAAAATTGAATCCATATTGAAGAACTTTTATTTGATCCTGGTTGAGTGCATACTTTGAGAGATTGATGATGCTTCTGTCAGAGTTACTGGGTTCTATTGTGCCTTCTTCCCCCCAGAGCGTGTTGTTGTACCTTGCTCTGACTCTGAGCTGCTTGTGCCCTTGTCCCCTCCTTGTTTTCTTCTTCCTCCAGACCCTTGGGATTTGCCCCGTCCTTTGCCCATATTTTTGGTGGGTTTTTTCTTCCATCTAGACCGAGCATCCTCATCTCTTCTAAAAAATTAGTTTTCTTAGGTGGATTTTCGTTGGTGCTGGTTGATGCTTCTGAATCTGAAGTTGTTGCTGCTTCACTCGAGACTGGAGTTGTTTCTTTGCTTTCAATACTTTGGTTAGCTATATTTTTTCTCAAGTTGTCGAATCGGCGTGCAAAAGTGTAAACTCTACCTCTTGAGTAATCTTCTTTGTCAGGAAGGAACTTCCTCTGTTTACGTACTTTTATATCTTTATCATATGTTTTGAGGGTTATTTCCATACTTTTTCTGAGTTTGTTACCTTCATCACTAGGTTGAATAACGGACAATTGCTCATTAATTTCTTCAATTTTCGTTAACACCTTGTCGCTGTCGATTCGGGCATATTTAATCAAAATATTTAAGAACTGTCCCGAGCACATGTTAGTGGAGTCACCGCATTCCTTGAGCATCTCTGGGTCTTGTTCCTCAAAGGAGGGTGATATTAAGATTCTAAGCCCATGTGGAATCCTCCCAACATCCACATAGTTCTGAAGAGAATGCTCCTACCACCATTTGCTCACTTCCTTTTTCTGTAGTTTTTCCAACTCTTTAAGTAGGCTAATTTCATTTTTGTCGATTATATTATTTTCTGTTGTATTTTTGCTTGCTGTTTTGAATTGCTGAGCTTCACTAAATAGGTTCTGTGCCTCTTCGCGGCGTGTATTTTCTTTCTCGAGTTGCGATGCCATGTTCCTTCTAGAATCTCTCTTTCATACAATATACTGGATGGGGATGGCGCTGAATGGAAAATTTCAGACACACTCGGTCTGAATATGTTCAATGCGAAGACTTTAACGTTGTGCCCTGGCAGCAGTGATACGTGCGAGTGAAGTCAAACGCACTTTCCGCCTAACAGACCATTAAAGATAGGGATATCGCAGTGTGTAGGCAGCTCGAGAGTACACTCACCAGAACGTTGGTGTCTCCGTTCACCCTCCGATGAAGCCGGGTCTACCTTCGATTGGTCGAGTCCCTCCCGGCGGCAACAGCACACGCTTTCTCCCTTGGTTCAGTTCCAGGTCTAGAGCGAAGGCGGGCAGCCCGTGCGTGACACGGTACTCTTTCTTTGCTTCGGTGGGGCCAGCTGGTGCTCGTCCAGCGCCTGTCGCTAGGTGCAAAAATATTCAAAACAAAAGGAAAAAGTAATTCCACTTTTCCAGCGAGGACGGCACTCAAAGCTGTCAGGACGTCAAAGATGGTCTTCAAAAAAATAAATCCAACATTCGCCAACAAGGTTTCTTATGCCATATCCAGTTTTATTAAAGGCATAACAGAACTGACGCGTTTCGCAACGGTCCCGTTGCTTGATCACATATAAAGGTGAGTGATTTGCACAGCGTTTAAATACAGTCTAAGAAGAAAGTTTCAAACTCTATGGTTTTGCCCAATACAATTAGTCCCTTTTCTCTTTTGACTTTTCCCCAATCCATGTGGATTCTCTCCTGTGTAACTGCAGGCGGCCATTTTGGAGTGTATTTGAAGTCATTCTCGTTATGTTTGATGTTAATAACAAATAACAGGTTTTTTGGTAAGCCGGCAGTTTTTGTTAATAATATTAATATAAAATCAAGGAAACATACTTTAGTTGCAGGGACGTTAAGGTGAGAACCTAACACAACAAAACCCTTGAAATTCAACTAAAGCCACCTTAACTTCGCACCCCTTGTCGCCCAGCTGAAGACCACAATGATGATATCAATGATCACATGAACAGTATGTGTTTTATTTCAGTTTTACATGTTTATCACTAGCAAAAGACACAGAAAGAAATATAAATCTATGTACATGTTTTCAAGCAAATGTTGAATTTTAAAACTTAATTTCTTTCCTATACATATATACATTTAGAGTAATAATCCCTTTTTTCAATACCCATGTATGAAAATTCATCAAATATATCCTAATGCTAAGTTGTTCCCTGTTTTAAAGCGCTTCTCATGCCATTTAGAAAATGATACATGTACACATTTTTCTTACAATAAAACAATTACGTATGTTTATTTTAAAACATCGTAAACAATTAGGGTTCAACATGTGTCACTTTCAATTTATTTCTACTAATTTCTTTTTGTAAATGTATATAGAGATTATATTATAGTGAACATGTTCTAGATATATTTTGCACAGACAGGAACATTCTAAGCAGTGTACTATTTATAATTGAGATATCTTTTACCAACGTACTACAAAGATAAGCTTCATACGTAGTGATATGATGTATGTGTAGCTGATTACGGTTTAAAACAATTTACCCATTGTTATGAACTATTCTAAAATGCTAATATCACATTTGTAGAAACGTAAGGGTGGTCTAAATATGGGCAAATACATAGAGTGATCTTTTGTCTGATGCCATTAGTTAAATAAGTATTGCTGTCATTTATGATGCTATTAGCAATGTCATCAGTGATTCCATCCATGATGCCATTAGTGCTGTCATAGATGATGCCATTAGTGATGCCATCAGTGATGTCATCATTGTGGTCATAGGCTCCGTTAAGGTGGATTTAGCTAAATTTCAGGTTTTTTTGCGTTAAGTTCTCACCTTAATGTCCCTGCAACTAAAGTGCTTTCCTTGAATTCCAAAGGTTTTGTTACAATGTGCCTCATTACGAGGACAGCAGTAATCTGCTGGTGCTACCGGTGGGTTGCCGCTGTCCGCGTAACACTGAATCGGCTGCCTGACTTCCCGGTTCCACCGGGATATTACAAGTCCCGGCGGAGCGGGAAGTCAGGTGGCATATTTGGTAAGTCCCCATTCCTGTGGAGTCCCATACGACTCCAGCTTTTGGCTGTGCCCACTGACCAATTTAAAACATTATCAGACCACTAGCTGGTGGATGTGGCCACTCTACATTGTAAAACACTTGCGACCTATCGCACAAAGACGTTGATCAATCACAAACTGATTTTTACCTGTTTTGACAGTGATATTGATATGTATAGAAGATTGCAGATCCCCCAGCTCATTCTCCACTACAATGACGCTTGATCTCCTGTTCCGAACGAATAGCAAGCTTACACCTGACACCCATGGCGAACTTGCGGGGTGTCTTTTACACCATGACGATTTTACTACTCCAATGCATGTAAAGAAAAAACACTATTGCACATGCCCAGAATAGTACAACAGCCTCCAATTACCATAAATCCTAAGAGAATCCTTTACCCTTCCATGTGTTGTCACAACCCAGTGCACACTGCCATTAATATCATCATGAATGTACCCTGTTCCACCACCCTCAGGAACGAGACTTGGCTCCTGCATCACTACAAAAAGCCCGACACGTTACAAGATCATTCGGCCCAACTCCATAACCATCATTACCGACTGCTCTCACACACACACACTCCTAAGCCACTACAAACATCTATGCCTAACCCCCCCCCCTTATCAGAATCACAGCGGGGAGTTTCTCATGTTAAAGGGGCCCTTATTAATGCCAGATCTTTAATTGCACATGCCTTAGATATAGCAGACCTCATCACCTACAACAAATTAGATCTCTTAGCGATCACAGAAACCTGGCTATATCCAGCAGCAGGACCCTCCCTCATGCTGGCAGTCCCGGAACACTTCATCATCATCAGAGCTGACAGAACCACTAGCAGAGGGGGTGGGGTCGCTATCATTGCTAAAAACACTCTGGGTATTAGAGAATGTGAGAGCTTCCTCTTCGCTTCTGGAGAACACCTCTATGTTAAACTCCCGCTCTCAACTTTGCGTACACTTCTTATCCATATTCTATACAGACCACATGGCCCGATTTCCTCCTTTGAGGAAGACATCACCTGCCTTCTCTCACAGAACACCAAACTGTGCTCCCAAATTATGCTGCTAGGCGACATGAATTTAGGCCTTCATGACCGTCTAGACACCATCGCCCTAGCCTAAGAAAATGTTATCACAGAACTAGGCTTTTCACTGCGTACCTCAGACCCAACACACTGCAAAGGCAGAACCTTAGACTGGGTAGCAGATCTAAACTGCAATACAAAAATTCTCTCCAACTCTCTTGGTGCTTGGTCAGACTATAATGTCATCTCTTTCAAAATCCATGATTTTAAACAACCCATCCCCAAGGGTCATCTAGCCGCCCGTGCCTTAACAAGAAATAATCGGCTAAGCATGCTAGAGAGCATACTCCCTCTAATTCAACCCATCACAAACCAATAGTTGGCCTGCAACTTAAATCCATCTAAACTGGTGGATTCATACAATCAGAATTCACTCAACGCCCTTGACCAACTAGCCTCTCTTAAACTCAGTAAAGCCAAACCACTGGCACATATTAACAAATGGTTCACGTCTGAGTTGAAGACCTTACGTAAAATGAAAAGAGGCGCAGAAGGGACCTGGAAAACAAAAACGACAACCCAGAATAAGGCAAATGTCATTAATGCCTCCACTGCATATAAAATGGCCATACTGAAAACAAAAAACGAGACCTATAACAATAGAATCCATAATGCAAAATCCAGTACCAAGGATCTCTTCACTATCCTTAAAGAACTGGAATCACCCATTTCCCCACCAGATTCATTCAATAAAGACGCCCTATGGTGCACCAACATCCAGAAGGCCTTACTGGGCAAAATTGCACTACTTCAAGCAAAAATGGAAGCAAAAAAGATCCTGCCTGGCTGCCCTGGCCAAACCCAGCGACCTAGTTACCACACAGCTCAAACACAGCACCCATTACCACACGATTCCTAATCAAAGAAAAATCTTTGAATTTACCCCAGTTACCACGAAAGAGGTCATCAGGAGCCTTAAGCTGTCCAGATTCCAATGAGACATCTGTCCAACCTCAATTGTAAAAGAGGGAGCTAAAGAATGTGCCCCCTTCATCACATCCTTTATCAACTCATTTGACTTCTGCACTGTCCCGAAAAATCTCAAAGATGCCTGGGTCATGTCCCTCATCAAAAAGCCCAACCTTGGCCCAAATGTTCCTACCAACTTCAGACCGATTACCACAGTGCCCTTTCTTCTAAAAATATTAGATAAAGCAGCCTACAATCAGATACAAAACCATCTTGAGGCTAACAACCTTCTAGGCGTCCAGCAATCTGGATTCAGTCCCAGACACGGGACTGAGACAGCCCTCCTGGATCTAAATATCCAAATGGATGAGGCGAGGGACAATGGAAAGCCGGCCCTACTCCTCCTACTTGACTTTGTCATCCACAATATACTAACTAATCATCTCACCACAGCTGCCTCATTCTCCACCAAAGCCGCAGCCTCAGTCAATTCCTTCCTTTCTGACAGATCTATGAGGGTATTCTACCCTACCGCTTCCGTAGAACCTTCTCCAATCACATGCAGAGTCCCACAAGGTTCATGTGTCTCCCCCACCCTCTATAACATTTTCACAAAGCTCCTGCTTGATCACCTTGATGACCTTGCTGTGTAATATATACGAATTACACAGACAATACGCAAATCCTCATCACACTCCTAGGTTCCTATAATTCTGACTCAATACTCTTAAATTAAATATATAGTAAAATCCAAGCATGGATGGCGAAGCATGGGCTATGTCTTAACGATGACAAAACTGAGCTTCTGCTCATTGGCTCCAAGTTAAGACTCAACAAGTTAGGTTCCCAATATTCCTCCTTCAATATTGATGGCAACAACATCAAAGTCGACAAGGAAGCCAAAACGTTAGGTTTCTACCTGGACTCCTCCCTGTCAGACCACAGACAAGTCAATGCCACTTCATCGTCAACAGCCTACACGTCCAAACTAATAAACGCTTGCAGACCATTCTTGTCCACTAGCAGCTGCATCACCCTGGCAAGAGCTCTTATAAACTCCAAATTGGACTATTGTAATACTGTTTACCTAGGCACTAGCCAGAGAAACCTTCACAAGCTACAAGTATTGCAAAATAACGCTCTCAGAACAGCCTTTAATATTCTGCACTCCAACCATATTGCACAAATCCGACGGAACACTAACTGGCTCCCTATTCAAGACAGGATCACTTTGTGGTGGCGCGCGTCTGTAATACCAGCATGAGTGCGGGAGGCTGAGGTTGTGAATGGGGGTTTGAGGCTGCTGTTCGCATCCACTGGTGATCTGTGCTAGAGCTATTCTGAGTATATTCTGTGTAACCCCAAGTCAAGAGGCCTTTGTTCTGTTCTTGTGAACCCCAAGAGGAATCACTTTCAGAACATTAATGATCCCTCACAAGTGTCTAAATAACTCAGCCCCCAAGTACCTGATCGACACATTTTCGAGAAATAATTCCACTAGAACTTTAAGAGCTAACTACGCTCATTGCCTCAACATACCTAAATTCAAACAGACGAAAGCTGGAGGAGCTTGCTTCGCAGGGCTAGCAACCAAGAACTGGATTACTTTACCACCCGCCCTAAGGACAGAACCAGTGTTCCTATCCTTCAGGAATAAGGTTAAAACCTGGCTGTTCTCCCAGTCTAATTAACGGCCACGAACGTACTATCTGACCAAACTGCAAGACCTGACTTTGCCCATAGCTTAGATATGTATCAACAGGCGACCTCCTGAGGGTCACACCTCAAGACTATCCTAAGCTATGTTATGAACCTTGTATATATCCTCTACAAATTTGTAATTTGACTTGTCTCACAATTCCAAGCCCTGTGCTCGGCACTGCACTCTTCTTCCTCGCCCTATACATATCTCGGTATCGGCACACTCGCTAGTATTCTACCTGCACTGTATAAGAATACTACATATGTTTTGACTCCTAACTCTCTTGCTGCAATCATATGACTTGATCTGTAACACAAGGCTAACACTTGGTTCTACAACATACCTTGTCTGCCATTTCTTTTTGCCACCTATCCTGTAATTGTATTTCCTGGTTCCTTTTGCAACTATTGTTATATACCATGTAAAAGCTGTTACTTCATGTCATTGTTCTTTCTGTAACCTTTGTTGTATACCAAGAAAAAGCGCCCAGATACTTCTGGGTTCGGCACGCTCTACAAGTAAATAAAACAAACAAACAAACAAACAAATTGCAGGCTTTGAGAACGCACCATGTTTTTAGGCATTGTGCAGTGAGATTAATTATTTGCCATGGACCACACACTTTGGTTAAGCAGCATGCTACAAGCCCCTTGTGTTATGGACGGCCTCTTGGTGATTGTTGTGATACATCGCATGACCCCAACTAGCCACATTTAAGCAGCACGAAAAAAGGAAAAAACATGACCGGCTGCTTGAATAAAATATGCCCATGTACGTTCGCCCCTTAGCAAAAATCCAAAGCTGGCACTCATGAATATGCGCCCAGTAAGTGAACATATATCTTAAAGTGAAATATACAAATGTAGTTCAATTGTTGTTACCCTTAGAGAAAAGAGCGCAAGACAAAATAGCATTGGACACCAGAAAAATAACACGAGAGAGGAAATATTCCAATAAATATGCTGACAAAGTATTAAAGGTGCTCACCTTTTAATCCCAGCAATCTGTTGTGACATTTTCCCTGGAAAACAAAATCCCAATATGAAACACATGCTTGTGGTCTTGTGTGTAAGCGTCTGAACTGGGAACATGACAACCAGAGTAAAATCCTGGTAGCCAAATACTTTAGCAAGCTTTCCAACCTCCTAAAACCCCAAGGGTTGCATTCGCCCGCTGACAAAAAGTTACTGTGTCCACCCACGTGTCCTTTACTTGTGCACTGAAACTTAGCTACAATCAGGGGCAAATAACTGCACCCGTGTCCAGGATTGCAAACTCTCATGCCACATTGTGGGCAAATACTCATGACTTACTTGCCCTCTCATTTCCCCTCCTCACCCACATGCCTGGCTTTCAACAATACTCTGCTTAATAGAGATAACTGGAAAAGTACACATATCATATTGTCACTCAAATATATAAATCATTATTGATGAATGTTAGGCAAAAAGTGTACAATTGTGGCATCATTCCCCCCCATCTTGACTGGGAAACTACAAATACCAGAATGAAATTCAGCAAAAGAGTGGCCTCTAAGTGCAAATATTTCAAGGACTGCCATTATCATGGGTTAAAAAAAGATAATGTGGATGCTGTGTCTTATGTGATATTTAAAACTAAGAAAACACACTGCATCTGGAACTGTGGACTATCTCCCATCCATGCAGTTACAGGGGCAGACCCTACTTTGCTTCAAAGCGAGGAAGGTGCCTGCCCCCTGGGGCCATGTTGCTCTAAGTGGTCTTTTAACGTGTGCTCATTTATTAGGCAACATGGCCAGAGAGTGCTAGCCACTACCTTGCTTTAAAGCTAAGCAAGGTCAGTCTTTTATACTGCCTGGATGGGAGTCCCAGATGCCTATTGAAGCCCATGGCCAGTGATCTTTCACCACCACGTCACTGTACCTGTCAAAATAATGTTTTTTACTTGTTTTTACTTTTTCTGTAGCCGCTGGTACAGAACTACAGATAACATTGGCTATCTGTAGTCATTTCATATATGAACCACAGATAGTGATGGCTATCTGCAGTTTATTATAGCAGCAAATATCAGAAAAACAGCCGGAAGGAAAATGCTTTCTTGCCCCCACAGGCTCTCATCAGCTCCCCCAAATCCCCAGATGGCCTCTTCACCCCCCCTGCCCTCTCCCTTTCTCCCACAACACACGCTGTTTCTGTGACACAGTTTGCTTTGAGATGTTGGCTATTTGAGGTTATAGCCGAGGTTACAGAAACGCTTCATGTTTCAAACTCAGACCCTAGACCCACTCCAACTCCCAAATTTCACTTGGTGACCTCTAGCCACCCTCACCTATAGACTAATGGAATTTGCAATTACTTTGACCTGCAAATTGTTTTTTGCCTGCTTTGCATTTTTGGATACCCTCAGCTATAGCGCGGCTATTTCTCATGCTGAGAAAAAAAAGATGGCGGCCACTTTATTCCTAAGAAACCGCGGTTTTGGCAATTTACTCAAGATATAGCTATCTATTTTTGAGATAGAGGCACCCTCTTTTCCGTCAAATATTTAAAAGGCTACTGCACAGAATAACTCTTAACCACAAAAAGTCCTCTTTCAAACGCTTCGTGCCCAAGTTGTTTCAGACCTGGTCCAAATCCGTCCAGCGGTTTTGGCTGTGCGGTCCAGCAAAAAAAGTATCTTCTGTGTCTACGGTAAAATGAATGGGAAGTAGGCTGCAACTTTGGAAAAAAAAAATTGTCTTAATAACTTTCTTTTTTATCAAATCTTTATGAAATGTTGCAGTCTGGAGGGGCATATGCACCCCTAACCAACTTCAGAATTTCGTCTTAATCTGTCACATAAATCAAAAGTTATTAACAATCAGATTTTTCAAGGTTCTTATTGGAGTCTGACTCACATTAACTATAGGCCACCCTGCAATATATATATATATATGTTACATGGCCTGCGGTAGCGGCTATGTAGTTATGGTTAAGTTGCTAAACCCATAGGAAGAGCACTTTTTGGGCGGCTTAAAACTTCACCCACCATGGACGAATCCTCACCCAACTTTGCATAAAAAGTATATGGCCCACTCTTTCTTTTTTTCCCATAGACTGAATGGAGAAAAAACTTTGCTCATGCCTACAGCCCAAACCGCTTGATGGATTTTCACCAAATTTGCGGCAGGAGTGGCGGCCTGGTCCTGAAACCATCATAAATGACATTTGTGATGTCATATTTGATGTCCTGGGTGGTAGTCTTAGCAGTGCACAGTGGTGGCACGAGTTATGGTTGCTTAGCTAACCATAACTGGCGAATTTCTGTTTTTTTTTCGGTTTTACTTGTAACCATAACATCCTTTTAACGTTGTTTTTTCATTGACTTTCACAGGTTTTTATTAGTGCAACTTAACCATAACGTCCCTTTAACAAAGTTTTTTCATTGAATAATGTTATGTGCACCAGACCCGTAGGTAAAAGGGCGCAGCAGTATGAAGATGCAAAGCTTACATAGTTACAAATATACGCCAGGTACAGAAATTACATAAATACAGAGTATACAGAATGTGCAAATATATACAGAAGTAAGATGGCCTTTATAGTTACAAGAATAAAACATGTGCAGTGTGCAGAAAAATGCAGTGCATAGTCATATTCTCCGTGTATCACTAAGGCACGCAGGTAAGCTGGAATAACGAGCATAACCTAAAAGGTCAGAGGCTAAGGGTCTGTAGCGATAATGTGTTTTATGACATTTTTTCTGAAGTGTAGGTAGGGTTGGTCAGCTCTCAGGTCTTGAGGCAGAGAGTTCCAACATTTAGCAGCCTTTACAGGGAAGCTATTGCCACCAATAGTGGTGAGCTTGTATTTAAGTATGGTCAGGCAATTAGCATTGCCAGCTCTGGTTAGTCTGTGAGTGATTCTTCTCTGAAGCTTGGCTGTAAGGTAGCTAGGGGCAGCATTATTAAGAGCTTTATGAGTCAATGATAACGTCTTCAACTGTATTTTATTGGCCGTGGATAACCATTTATGATGGCGTCTAAAGGGGGAAATGTGGGTTCTTTTGTTTATGCCTAAGGCTGCTCTTAAGGCATTATTTTGTAAGGTTTGGAGCTTATGGATAGTCGTTTTATTAGCACCACTTTAAAGAGCATAACAGTCATCAATTCTGAAGAGTATTAAAGCTCTAGCCAGGATCAAGCAACTGTCGTCAGAGAGGAATGGCTTGCCTGCTCTGAGTAGATTGCACGTGTAAGCCGTGGAGAATGTCAGGGATTTGATCTGTTTATCAAAAGACAATGTGGAGTCCAAGTAGAAGCCAAGGGTTTTTACCTCCTTGGAGACTTTAATGGAATTCCTGTCAATATTGAATGAGGAAAATTCTTGACCTAGTTTTTTGATGTTAGCCTGTGAGCCCAGAATTATCAACTCAGTCTTATCATCGTTCAAGCATAGGCCATGAGTGGCCATCCATGCTTGGATGATAAGATATACTTTGTTCACCAACCCCGTGTCCTTGCTGTGATCCCCAGAAAGCGGGAGGAGAATCTGGGTATCATCTGCGTAATTAGTGTAGGTAATACCCAGATGGTCCAGATCATCGAACAAGGGTTTGGTGAAAATATTGTAGAGAGTTGGTGAGCCTTGAGGGACACCACACAGGATGGGGGTTGGGTCTGCAGCTGCCAAGGGAGAGAAGACTCTCATGGTTCTCTCGCTCAAGAAGCATTTAATCCATTTGATAGCTTCCGGGGAGAAGTGGGCAGCAGAGTCAAGGTGTCGGCAGAGGACTTTGTGGTTGACCAGATCAAATGCGGCTGAGAGATCAATTAGGAGCAGAAGTACTGACTTCCCTTTGTCTCTCAGCTCGTCTATTTGGGTCTTTAAGTCAATTAAGGCTGTTTCTGTTCCGTGTAGCGGGCGGAAGTCAGATTGTCTGTTACCAAGGAGTTTATGCTGTTCAAGGTGTTTCTGAATTTGGTTGTAGGCGGCTTTATCCAGTATTTTGAGTAGGAATGGGACCGTGGTAATGGGCCAGTAATTGGTGGGGATGAGCGGGTCTAGGGTCTGTTTCTTTAGGAGAGGGAGCACCCAAGACTGTTTAAGGTTGGCAGAGATAGTACCTGTGGCAAAGGAGGTGTTAATCAGTTCGGTGATTAATGGGGATAATTCTCTGGCAGCATCTTTTATTAGTTGGGCTGGGCAGATGTCACCTTTGCAATTAGAGGGCTTCAGTGACAGGATGATTTTGTCTACCTCCAGGGTAGACATTTTGGAAAAATTTAAAGTATTATTGTAAGCCGGTGGTAAAGCACTGGGCACGGTAATGTTAGGCGAGTGCTGTAGGTTTAACACTTCTTTTTTTTGCTGAATTTTATTTTGGAGCGTGACATTTTTTGGTTAGTGCATGTTGGATGTCTGTACACCAAGATTTATCTTTGGTACAGATGTCGGGTGTAGCTATTGGGGACTCAAGTCCTTTAAGTATGGAAAAGAGTTCTTTCATACTAGAATTGGATTTGGCAATATGCTCATCATAGGAGTTGCGTTTTGCCCGGCAGACTTCCTTCTTATAATGTGAGGAGAGTAAGGTTAATTTGGTTTTGTTCTCACTGGAGGGGCAGAGTCTCCAATTAGTTTTGCTTTTTCTTTTTAGGGTGCAAAAGTCTTTAAATTGTGGCGTAAACCATTTGTTTAAGTGGGCCATAGGTTTGCTGGATCTAAGTTTGAGAGGGGCAATTCTGTCCAGAGTGGTGAGCATAATATTGTTACATTCTTGAACTAGGATGCTGGGATCAAGATTTTCCGACAATGAGTTAATAAATAAATAAATAATAATAATAATAATAATAATAAGGGTGGGAAGGATAGCAGGGATAATTTTCTCTACTGTGATATTTTTTTTTATTTCTGGTTAAGCATGGTGGCGCTGCTGGGAGAGCCAGTGGGGTGAATCTTATAGTAGATAGGTAGAAGGACACCAGTGAGTGGTCTGTCCAAGAGAGCGGCAGGATGGATGAAATAGTAGCTGTACAGTTGTAATCCGCTATCCAGTCCAATATTCTCCCTTTTTGGTGGGTGGGTTTATTCACTTTTGGGATAGACCTAGTGCCTTAATTGCATTGACTATATCTGTAGCGTTTTTATCCGTTTATCCATATATATATATATATATATATATATATATATATATATATAAAAAACAAAAAACCTTGTTAAAGGGATGTTATGGTTAAGTTGCACTACTAAAAATATATCCCCTTTACTGAAAAAACTATGCTAAAGGACGGTTCTCGTTATAGTGCCCTACTAAAAACCTATCAAATTCACCGACAAACAACATTACAGGGATGTTATGGTCCAGTTGCCCTAACAAAAACCTATCAAATTCAGTGCAACAAGTACATGAAAGGAAGTATTGCAGCCAGCAAAGCTTTCCCTTGGCGCCTGCTCCTTTTAATATGGCATGGTTGTCTGCATGAGTATATCCCAAATCACTGTGTGGCTGCTACAGAGATATCAATGCATAGAAACTTCTTTTAAGATGGGAAAAGAGTTTACTCAAATGCGCCAACTTAGTAGTGTACAAAGCTTGGTTGGTGAGTCAAGTATGCTTTGTGCAAGGTTATCTCTTTGTTGAAAATATAATAAAACAAACTTCATTCCAAGTAATTGATGAAAATTGTGTTTTATTTCACTTGGTGTTGAACATCACACCATTGATTTCGTTCTTTTTCATACAAATTAATAAAATTTCTGGTGTTTAACTTCACACTAGATGTCTTTAGTATCACACCTCAAAAACTATATTCATTGCTCTCAAAAAAGTATATTCATTCCCCTATGTATATATAACATATGATGTGAATGAACCATGAGGACAGTAGTGTAAGAACATATGAGAAGGCTAAGGTCTACAAATATAGTGCCTTTTGCTTTTTTAGTTCCTAACTGTCAGTGAAGAAAACCATCTGGCCTAGAAATGTCAGTGAACAAAAAAAGAGGGAGCCAGATATGTGATGTGATCAGTGATATCATCAATGACATTTGTGATGTCATGTTTGATGTCATGGGTGTTAGTCTTAGCAGTGCACAGCGGTGGTTCGAGTTATCGTTGCTTAGCTTACCATAACTGGTGAATTTCTGGGGTAACTTGTGGCACATTCATGTGCAATACTTAGCAACTTAAAACTTTAAAATAAAAAATATGTGCATTTATACAAATGGTTTGAATGTCACGTATTAGTAAACAATTACAAATCTTCATTGCAGGGAAAGTACCTGATTCTGGTCAATATAGTTCAGGTATTTCAAATATAATAAGTATATGCAGAAGTGAAATAAATAAGAATAGATATAAGTACAAACATGATTAATAGTAAGTGTTATGAAAATAGTCAATGTTCACATTTAAATTTACAATAATCCTCACTGTAACAATATTACATAAGCACATTCATTTCTAAATGACAAGTTTTATAAAGAAATAATCACATACAAAAGAAAGTATGTCCCTGTGTGCATTGTGATCATATATAATCTAAGAATTTTAAGTTTGGACAGTATGGAAAAAAATCTGTTACTTATGCTACATAATTGTATATCGTGCATTACATTTAAAGAAGCAAGGGCAAAAAACATTGTACTGTGTAAGTTTGAAATATGTACACAAATGTTATGTTAAAAAGCAGAGTTGCCATATTTAAAAATGTAATTAATCAAATCAGTGATATCATGTATGATGAAATTAGTGATGTTACCAGTGAGATCATCAGTGATGTCATATGTGATACCATCATTGGGGGTCGTACCCTGTGAAACAGGGGCGTAGAGTTAATGTGCACTATGTGCCAGGGTTCACGGCTCTGTGGGGTCCACTAACCATGGCCTTCAGCCATGGCTATTGTCAATGACCTTTGGTCATGTTGCACCAATAGGTTTCTTTGGGGCCCACAAGCCAAGGCCTTTGGCCAGTGGCCTCTGCTTTCAGCTGTGGCCTCTTTTGGGCCCACTAGCCATGGCCTTTGGCCGTGGCCACTGTACATGTTGCACCAATAGGTTTCATTGTGGCTAATAGCCATGGTATTTGGCCTTGGCCAGGGCCACTGCCTTTGGTTGTGGCCTCTGTACATGTTGCACCAATAGGTTTCATTGGGGCCCACCGGCCATGACCTTCTGCACAGAGACCCATTGCCCCCTGCCTAGGAGAGGTGATCACTGCAGGTGTAAAATTACTGTTTTATTTCACTCTCTCCCCATTCCCACGGGATTCCCCCGATAATGGCAATGCACTACACATACAGTGGCATTGAATTACCCATGCCCCCGGGATTCCTCCAGTATTCCTGTGATAACGCTCAAAAATCTAAAACTCTTCCCTGTCCTCACCGGCACTCACCAAGTGCCCCCTCCTCTTTCCATGCCCCTCCTGGCCATTATGCCCTATTACTGTTTGGTTCGTGTGACGCATTTTCTTCTCCGAGGTAGACTTGATTGAAGTGCTGGATTTCAGGGGTTTTGTTGTGTTAAATCTGATCACCTTAACTGTCTCTTAACAAATGTATGTTTCAATGAATTTCAAGGGATTTGCTTTACCTTAGTTTGCTGAGGGCCCATTAGCCATAGCCTTCTAGTGTGGCCAATGTAAATGTTGTACATGTTGTACCAACAGCATGTTTCATAGTTTCTTCTGGTCTAACTAGGTGTGGCGTTCGGCCGTGGCCACTGTACGTGTTGCACCAATATTTGTCTTTTGGGCCTACTTGCCAACGCAACTGGAAATGTCACAACATTACTTTGTTATCAAACACCCATTATCCCCTTATCAATAGATGTAGGATCAGGTCCAAAACAACTTGAGCATGAAGCATTGAATCACGATCCTTTTGTGGTTTGGGGTTATTCCATCCAGTACTTTTACAGATATTTGACGGAGAAGGGGGTGCCCCTGAACCAAAATAAATAACTATATCTCTGTTACATTGAGAAGAATCTGGGTGTTTATAATGGAAACAGCCGCCATCTTTTTTTCTCTCTATGCAATCTATAGCCGCAGTTATACCCCCAGTTATAGCCGAGGGAATCAGAAAATCAGGCTTTTGCTGATCAGAAAACATTCAAATACCATCTGGCTGGAGGTGGGGGGAGGCAAGTGGACACAAAGTGAAATTTGGGAGTTGTAGAGGGGCTTAGGACCAAGTTTGCAACATGAGGCGCAAATATTTTTCCCATACCCTCGGGTATAAACTGGGGTATAGCTGTGAATAGCTGACATAACTAAGCAAACTGCCTCACAGAAACAGAGAGTGATGTGGGGGAAATGGGAGGGGCAGGGGGGGTGAGGAGGCCTTCAGCTGCTTGGGGGAGCTGACACAGATGATGGGGGTACTTGGTTAGGGCCTGAGGGACCAGAAAAGCATGTTTCCTGATGTTTCTCAAATATTTATGCTATAAAACTACATATAACCGCAGCTATCTGTAGTCAGCACTAAAATAGGCATCCAGAACTCAGTAACCCGGACCGACCCTGCTTTGCTTCAAAGTTGCCTAATAAATGAGCTCAAGTTACAATACCACTAAGAGGAACATGGCCGGAGGGGGCCAGCCCCTTCCTCTCTTTGAAGCTAAGCCAGGGTGCTCCTGGTTACTGCACAGATGGGGGACAGTCCACAGTGCCGGATGGGATGTGTTTTCTTAGTTTTAAATATCTCATAACACACTAAGAAAACACACAGCATCCATATCATTTTGAGAAACCGTGCTAATGTCAGTCTTTGAAAGTATTGCACTCTAAAGGTCAAGCTGCCATGAGGCCCACATGAAAAAATAAGCTATCTCTGGCTAAGGAGTTGCTAATACGTGGAGAATTGCAAATCCAGCTTGCAAGTGCGAGGCAAACTAGAATAACATTTTTTTCATATATATATATATATAGATTCACAACATCAAGAAAGTTATGGTGGGTTTAAAAAGGGTTGAAAAAACTCTTTCACCTGAAATGTGAAAGTAGGAAAGTCCATTTGAGCCGAGTTACACATTCCACAACGCAAGGCATTGTGGGTATGCAAATGACACCAAATGCAAACCATTTTCTCCAGGAAAATGTCTTTGTCTAAGAGGGCAGTGCTACTTTATATGTAGCTTAATCAACCCACCTAGACCACTAGGTAAGACTACATCTGCACCGGAGCTTCGCCGCATTCTACGAGAGTCTACCTTTCGCTTCTGTGCTATTTGTAGATTTAACCACATTCATTCAATTGTGCCTTCTGTGTGAGGTTCAGTCAGCCCGATACACAAAAACCCACTGTTTAGTCATCTGATCACTGCACTGTTCCATTTGTTTTAACATTGTGATTACTATTGCTAAAATGGCTGATGGGCCCGCACCATAGCAACAGCGATGCTTCAAAATGCCAGACCGGCTGATCATATGCTGATCGTCGTGATTGGCCCTCTGCAGCTCAAGTGCTGGCAATCACTGATGCCAGCAGGCAGAAGCCGGCCTTCTCTGGCAAGGCACGACTGATAAGGCCCCTGTCTGTGCCTGTCCGTGGCTGGGGAGCTGGGAGCTCCCACCCTCACGCCACCCACACTAATGCACAGTAAGAAAGTACTGTCCTTCTGAGACTCCCACCTGTGTTAACGCGCACCTTGAGTCCAACAGACTTCCTTGTTCTCACCCATGTGCGCCATAGCATCTTTGCAAGCTCCAGGTTCAAACAGTTTGTTCTCACCCCACTAACTATCCAGCACCCCCTCAACATGACTTATGCTCACCAATATCCATTCATCTGTAACTATTTCAACACGTATTTTATCAATGTTTTTAACTGTAATAGCATTGTGAATTGTTACCCGAGTAGTCCTCTCTGCACACTCTAATGCCCCTCTATCTCATGTCACACATATTATAGAGTATTCAGAAATGCTGATCTACTTATATGCCATTACCTTAACCAGGCCAGATCGTACTTTCAATTGTGACCTATGCCAGCTGACATCACCGCACTATCTTGTAACTAATAACGCTGACCTATTTACATGCATTAGCCTGGTTATATGCCATCAATTGTGTACCTATGCCAGCTGACATCAACACACTATTTTGTAACTAATAACGCTGACGTGATGGCCTTTCTGCTGTGGCTCAGTACTGGAAGTGAACTTTCAGTGATGGCTATTAGGTGGCATTGTGGAATGTGTGACTTGGCTCAGATGGATTTTCCTACTACATACTATATATATACTTTCTGAGAGACTATTTTTGTTGCCTTTTGCTGAATTGCATTCTGGTATTTGTAGTCTTCCAGAAAAGATGGGGGGGGGAATAATGACACACTTGTACACTTTTTGCCTAACATAGGTCTATAAGGTTTTATAGATTTGAGTGACACTATGGTATGTGTACCTTTCAAGTTATCTTTACAAAGCAGAGTATTGTTGAAAACCAGACATGTAGCAAGGTGGGGAAATGATGAGAGGGCAAGTAAGTCATGAGTATTTAGCCGGAAGTCGCAACAGAGGTTGCAATCCTGGACACTGGTGCAGTTATTTTCTCCTGACTGTGACTGATTGTTAGGGCATAAGTAAGTGGGTGCATAGCGTAACTTTTTTTAGAGAGTGGAAGCAACCCTTTGGGTTTCTTTGAGGTTGGCAAGCTTGCTCAAGTATTTGTCTACCAGGATTTTACACAGTTTGTCATTTTCCCAGTGCAGACGCTTACCCAGAAGACCACAAGCACTTGTTTTGTATTGGGATTTTGTTTTCCAGGGAATATTTCACTACAGATTGCTGGGTTTAAAAGGTGAGCACCTCTTATAATTACCAGCATATGTATTGGAACGTTTCCTCTCTGAGGCTATTTTACAGGTGTGCATTACTTTTTTTTAACGTTCAATACTATTTTGTCTTGCACACTTTCTTCTAAGGGGAAGGTCAATTGAACTACATTTGTAAATTTCCCTTTGAGATATATGTTCACTTAGTGTGTGTATTATTCATGGGTGCCAACTTTTGATTTTCATTGTGGGGGGGAAAAGTAATTAATACAAAAAGTACCTGGGCATATGTTATTCCTGCAGCCGGTAATTATTTTCCTTTTTCTGTGCTGCTTAAATGCACTTAGTTGGGGTCTTGCGATGTATCACAACAGCCACCAAGAAACCAGTTATAAACCAATGGGCTTGCAGCACGCTGCTTAACCAAAGTGTGTGATCCTTGGGAAATAATTGTATCTCACTGGCATTGCCTAAAGAAATTGTGAGTTCTGAAGGCCTGCTATCTTTTATACATAACAATGCCACTGTCAAAACAGGTCAGAATCAGTCTGTGATTGATAAAGGCCTTTGAGCGATGGTTGCCTTAGGGTGGAATTCAAGGTTAACCTCTCAAACCTGGGCATATTTTATTCTTGCAGCCGGTCATGAGAGATATTGCCCTACTTATGCATGCAATGAAACAATAAAGAATATGAGTGTGTTTAAACTGGAAAAAAAAAACAGTTATCCGTGATTGTTTGAAGGGGGTACAGGGGAAAACACATATTTTTTTATTTTATTTTTATTTGCATTTGGTTCAAAATACATAACAATTCATGTAGAACCTTTACAAAATTTAAAATATTACAGACAATCATTTTGCAATTACAAAAATAGCTCTAATTCATTCTCAATATGCTTACAAAAACTTGCCAAATCATATATTAGGGGTTTATGAAATCCCTGCATCATTCTGGACCACAGAACTTCAAGGGAGTCCTCAAATTCAATTTCCACGAATTTCCTCAATTTAAGTGTCCTTATGTTCTTAAAATGCAGACAATACAATATAAGGTGTTTCAACGTTTCATAAGATTCATTACATTCAACAAATCGACATCCCACACAATTATTTGATTTATTCATTTCCCAGTTCTTGGTTCTTTCTCTTGTGTGGTATAGGTTTAGTCTGAAGCGAATATATACCTTTCGGATATTTTCACAGGGGAATAACAAGACATGATCATAACGTGGAATGCGCTGCTTAACATGTCTACCGTATTCCTTATATAGCCCATGGGTCTTAATTAAATCAATTGTAATACACCAATCCATTTCAAAGAGTTTTTTCTTAGCAAAACCAGGACGATATTGTATATCCTCAACAGTTATATTTACATTGTCTAAGATTTGTTGCATTTTCGATTGATAATTAGAGAAGGATTTCGGAGTTTGAGAACCCAACATTTTATTTAAGTCGATATACAATGAATTTATTGGAGGATAATGAATCTTAACGTAATTGGACAACTGTCTCCATTTCCAACGAGATGATAATGAAACCAGTCCCAATTTGTGTCGAATAATGGCATTTGGAATTGACATAGGGAGAAACATTGCAGATTTCAGAAGAGAGCCCTGTAAGCTATCAAGCGTGCTTGTCATGTCAAATAGACAAATATCTAATGTATACAGTATGACACTTTCAATTTTTAATGTCATAAAATCTATTAGCGGGATTAAAGAGAATTTGCAATAATGGCTATAGATCCTTTTCATTTGAGATAATAATGGTCGAGTTTTATTTCTAATGATAGTTGACCAAGCGTTAATGGAGTTGAGGGCTGATATATAATACCCTAGATAGATAGCATTATTCACACAACAAATTTGTGTATTCAAAATTTGCCATCTAAAATTCGCTCTTTTTGATTTAACTCCAAAGGTCATAATGGCAGTTTTCGTTGGATTAGGTGTCAAGTTATGAGCTTTTGCAAAAGTCTCAAATAATGAGAGTTTAGTTTGAAGTCCTACCGGGGTAGGGTCAAACAAGATGATAACGTCAGCGAATGCAATCCATTTCAATTGAATACTCCCCACTTTGACAGAAAACAAATTCCCTTTTTCCCAGTTTTCACCGAGATCAGATAGGTATAGATTAAATAAGGTAGCCGCCAGGTTACAACCCTGTTTCACACCTATTGTTGTGCATATGGGGGCAGTGGTACCACCTTCTGGTGAAATTCTTATTCTATACGAAGTATTCGTGTGCAACTTAATGATCCAATACATCAACACAGTTGGAATCCCTAGCTTCATCATTTTCTTCCACAATAAATTGCGGACCACCGTGTCGAAAGCTGAACTCATATCGATCATTGCTATATAAACAGGATTAAAATTCTTTTCTTTTGCTCCAGCAATAACATGCGACATGATAATAGCATTAAAGGTTGTACTCATGCACTTCCTAAATCCAGTTTGGTATTTCGAGTACATGTCATACGCCCTAATTGCTTTCTCCAATTCGTTTAAGAGAAGGATAGAAAAAATCTTAGCCTCAGTATCAATTAAAGATATTGGACGATAATTTTCTGGGAGAGATGGATCACCCTTTTTAAATATGGGTACTATATTAGCGGTTAGCCATGAGGGTGGAACCTCCCCGGACCTAATGATAGAGTCGAACTTAAAGTTTACAATGCCAGCCCACAACACGGGATCCGCCTTGTAAAGACATGGGGGAAGGCCATCAGGTCCTGCAGCTTTTGAATATGTCAATCTGGAAATTGCCCACATAATGTCAATGCAATCCCACTTCAGCCTTGGGATATTAGAATATTCAAGCGAAACATCTGGGACAAAACGAAATTTGCAGGGCAGTTGGTATTTAACCTTTATAAATGTTTGCCATGTCTGCTCAGGAATACAATTTAACGAGAACAATGCCACACATCTATTATCAGCTTTCAAGGTGCGCCAGATTACTTGTGTGTCATGAGCCAAGATGGCACGAATTAATGTGCAATTCGCGTCGTTATAACTTGAAATACGAGCAGATCGCAAGTTGTGTTTATAGGCTGATAATATTCTATTCCTCCTTGCCTTGCTATCTTCGCTGCCCAAGTTGCTTTTCTTTAAATATCTCAATGCCCTATTCTTCTCCCTTTTTAATAGTTTACATGTATGATCATATGAATGTGTATGTTGCACGTTACTTTGTATATTGCCAAACCGCTCAAGAGCTGTTGAAACTATATCAGGGTAATGCATACACAATGTATATTCATAATTTCCCCCTGCTCGTCTAATCCTCTCAATCTCTGAGGAAATTTGTTTAACAACAAAGTTGCAGGTCCCTCGGTTCCATCTGATGGAATGCAGAGGACGATCAATTTCAACCACTGCCAAGGTTATATTTGGCATAAGCGAATGACATTTTAGTTGAAAAAAAGTAGAAAGTTGTGCATGATCTCCTATCTCAATCTGTCCTATTACTAGGGGTGCCATATGCATGATAAGATTATGAGATACAAATATATAATCTATCATTGAATGCATCGTTCCTCTTGCCCATGTATTTCCAAGATTCATGTCATTTCTGACCATTAAATCCATATCCCACTCTGTGAGGAGTTCTCTAAATTTAACTCCTCTACTATAAGAAAGAGTGGACGATTTAAGTTTATGGGTTACAGTCAAATCTCTACAGTCACAATTAATGTCGCCGCCTATAATGATTTCACAAGTCTGGTATCTACCAGATATATATAATAAGCATGCATCTAGTTCGTCCAACATCTCGTCGACTGACAAGGCAGCTGTATTCCAATATAGGGAAATTATCATGAGTGAGGAATACCTAAATGAGGGTATTGCAAGATGGATCCCCAGTATACTAGCAGATTCCCAAGCTAATTCCGCTTGAGCCTGCAAGGATATCTTAACTCCAACCAACAGACCCCCAAATGGACGTCCTAGCAGAGATCTCCTTGCAGGTGAAGTAAAAGTTAAATACCCAGGAATCACAAATGGCTCAGTTTTCATCGTTTCTTGTACCATTATTATTGTTGGTTGGTCTATATAGGTGCAAGCAGAGTGCCACTTCATCAAGTTTACATACCCGCAAGAATTCCAAGATATAATTTGCATACTCATATAATTGCGTGGCTATTTAGCAGGCATAGACAATTTTGGACATAGGATTGCCGAAAGCATAGGTTCCAACCATGGTAGTCCTTTTGTGTTGGCTACAAATTTCAATATTTCCAACATTCCTCCATCCAGCCCTGCTTCAGATTGCGTACAAGGTCCGCCTGCTACTTCAATCTTTTCAATACCCTTGCCTGGTGTTTCTAGAAATATTAAAGCCTCCGACTCACAGTCAAACGTAAACAGCGTCAGACCCTCCTTTTTTATTTCCTCGCGATTAAACCAGATAAATTTCATTATAGCCTCAGAGGTAAGATAACAAATAGCCCTGTGATTATTTACAGTTGCCAAAGAAACCCTTGTAATATCCTCAGATTTGATTATTCTCAATTGAGGTATTTTTGAGAATACGGAGAATGTATAGGATCGATTAATGCGATTATCAGCCAATATCTTTTCATCCCCCTCAAATCCAATAATGTACTGTGTTGCCAATTCACTTCGTTGTGGCCTAGTAGGAGGTGTGCTTTTTCCTGTATTTATTAATGTTACAGCCCATGGGGATGCCTTAGTAACCACACGGGGATTTGACTCAAGTGAAAATGTGCACTTGCTATCGGATAAATCGTATTCCTTATTTGAGTTATTCATGTTAATTTGATTCTCAGATAAGGACCTTCTTAGTGGAGGACCATGGATAGGTATATGGCTCGGGGCAAAAAAGGTACCCACATTATTTACTTCATTGATTGATAAATTCCCAGGCTGGGTCCTCAAAGGTGCCTCAGCCATTTCCGCTTTTTTGCCTTGGCCATTTACCATCACTACATTTTCCTTTTTGTCCAATAAACAATTTTCCAACCTTATTGAATCATCACATATTACATTCATTTTATTGCTATTTCTATTTCCTACTTCTGATTGTATTTCATTACTCAGTCTACATACATTATTTACATGTGTTCGATTATTCGAGACATTAGTACATATCTCACTATAGGAATTCCTCGTAGGTATTTTTAGGGGGACGCTGATTCCTCCGTCCTGATGCTTTATTTGACTTTTCGACGTACAGCATCTGCCTACTATAGGGAAATATTCACTTAAGGTGGCTTTTGCTGAGTTTTGAATAATGCAATCCATGTTAGACTTTTCATTTTCCTTTTCCTGGGTTAAGTGATCTTTTGGAATAATCGTGACTATTTTTTGATGTAACACAGTTTTAGAAGTTAAGGTTTTCTGAGAGTTTAATTTTGCCAATTGTGTAGTACTAGTTTTTATCCTTCCCGTATTGGTATGCACGTCTTCCTTCAATAGCGAAGAGGTGCCGAGGCCTCCACCTCCTTTTTCCACTCTTACTTCAGTTGCAGGTGTGAGGGCATCCTGACTCTCTTTGGACAACTGGTCCAAGTCAATGTGCTCCTCATCTGCAATTTCTAGGATAGAAGTTGATTTTATGACCTTCTCCTCCCTCCTTCTTTTCGCAAGTCTTTTCACAGCACGCATATGCATCCTTTTAGCCCGGCGAGACATAAAGGTTGGGGTTACTTCGGTGTGAATATTTTCAATCTCTGCCTTTTTTTGGTTTTCAATTTCGTCCAACAAGACAGAAGGGCTATCAGGCAGATCTAAAATCGGAACTTTGGCAATAGGACTACGCAGCGTATCACAAGGCTGTGTTTTATTAAGTAATTGTGAAACTATTGTATCGTTTAATGCGATTATCGAAGCTTTAATCTCACTCAGATCATTCTCACAATAGCACTTCAGCGGCTCGGATGATACCCCATGTAATTGCCTAGAATTATTACATTCTAGGTGAACAGGTAGCGAACATTGTGTACTTCTCTCATGACACTCATTTGTAGCCTCTCTTGATCTTTGGCCACCTATTTCATATTGCAAAGATCTCAGGGTATCAATTGCGGTTATAAAGCCCTCAATTTTATCCATCTTGGAACAAAGATAATGCATAATTGCCTTTAATTACTTTAATTCCAAGTGGGTAAGTTTGTGGCCTTTATCGAGAAGATCTAATATTTTTGTGATCACTGGAAGGGGGCTAGGAGATTGAGGTTCAGCACTACCCCTATCAGATATGTTACCCTCATGATCGTCATTTATGGATCTTCTTTGGGCTTTGATTTGCTCAGGAGAGTACAATAAAGCATGCAAAATCCTTTCAGAGCCTCCTTCGCCTATTATTTCATTGTGAGTTTTCATGATGTCCTTTCTACAAGTTGGTTTAAAAATCCCCTTGTTAGATGATCTATGAACAAGTGGGGTCATCATATCAATGGATTGATTAACCTGTTCATCTAATTCAGCCATTTTCCTCATAGTTATCCTAAACGGGTCTTCATTAAAAGTGCAAGGTAGTAATGGGGTTGTGCGACTCCCCAAACTCACCCTGGCATCATTATTTACTTCCTCTTTTATGAAATTGTACAAAGAGGCAGTTGGGTCGGCATGAATCTGAGCCAAATAAGTAGTTTGTATTGGAGTATCAGTGCGATTCAAATTATCGTCTTTAGCTACCTCAGCTAAAGTGTTATTATCCAATAGCTCATTATCAGGAATACTCCTTTTGTGATCTAAGGAGTCATTATTAGTTTCAGTACAAGCTTTCAATATTGCCTCAGTGCACCACCCACTACGCAATCCATTAGCCATAGTTAAAATGCAAGATATAGCTCTTGTGCAATGTATTAGTGAAGAGACAGAGTTCTTAGCCTGCTAGATAAATGTCAGGATAAAACAATGGTGGGTAGAGACTAATCCAGCTTTACACCCGATATCTAATGAAATACGAATTAGCACATTATGAGGTGACAAGCACCTAGCACTTTATAATTAAATGTCAGCAATTAGAATATAGCCTCGCCCTCACTCACCAGCGCATATGATAAACTCATAAGGTCTTCATATTCTAGCAATATATCATTGGGTTCACTACTTTCAGCATGAACCTGAGCGTTAACACTTTTAAAAATAGAGCCTCCGGGATCAAAAGTGACTAATCACAGCAGCCTCCCTTCTAAATGTGCCGCCAAACAGCCGCACAACAGCCAATGGGCTTTTCACCGTCGGGCTTAACGCCGCAAGGGTGGGTTGAGCGCAGTTTTCAACTCGCTGCCAGTCACGTGATCACACACGTGGTCCGAGTGACTCTGCCTCCTCCAGGAAGCGGTATGGGCCAGGCAAGAGCAACGCTCGCAGTGCCTGGATGCTGGCAGGTAAAACACAAGGTCAATCACAGTAGTTCACTGCTCACACGCTCTTGGATTCCGAAAATAAAGCACCGCTCAGGTGGCTCGAGCGCAGTTTTCAACTCGCTGCCAGTCACGTGATCACACACGTGGTCCGAGTGACTCCGCCTCCTCCAGGAAGCGGTGTGGGCCAGGCAAGAGCAACGCTCGCAGTGCCTGGATGCTGGCAGGTAAAACACAAGGTCAATCACAGTAGTTCACTGCTCACACGCTCTTGGATTCCGAAAATAAAGCACCGCTCAGGCGGCTCGAGCGCAGTTTTCAACCCGCTGCCAGTCACGTGATCACACACGTGGTCCGAGTGACTCCGCCTCCTCCAGGAAGCGGTATGGGCCAGGCAAGAGCAACGCTCGCAGTGCCTGGATGCTGGCAGGTAAAACACAAGGTCAATCACAGTAGTTCACTGCTCACACGCTCTTGGATTCCGAAAATAAAGCACCGCTCAGGCGGCTCGAGCGCAGTTTTCAACTCGCTAACAGTCACGTGATCACACACGTGGTCCGAGTGACTCCGCCTCCTCCAGGAAGCGGTATGGGCCAGGCAAGAGCAACGCTCGCAGTGCCTGGATGCTGGCAGGTAAAACACAAGGTCAATCACAGTAGTTCACTGCTCACACGCTCTTGGATTCTGAAAATAAAGCACCGCTCAGGCGGCTCGAGCGCAGTTTTCAACTCGCTGCCAGTCACGTGATCACACACGTGGTCCGAGTGACTCCGCCTCCTCCAGGAAGCGGTATGGGCCAGGCAAGAGCAACGCTCGCAGTGCCTGGATGCTGGCAGGTAAAACACAAGGTCAATCACAGTAGTTCACTGCTCACACGCTCTTGGATTCCGAAAATAAAGCACCGGAAAAACACACCCAGAAGTTAAAAAAAGTAAACACTGAAAACAGAAAACCATAATTATAATTACACAATTACACATGTGGCTATAGAAAAAATGTAATTTAAAAAAATGTTTCAGTAATTTTTACAGATACAGTGAGGTTGGGGGTGAATAATCGCCATGGCTAGTGGTCTGGTAGTGTTTTAAAATGGACAGTCGGCACGGCCGAAGGCCATTGCTAGTGACCAGATAGTGATCTAAAAAATACAGTGGGCACGGCCAGAGGCAGGAAAGTAATAAAAAATGGGCTTTTAGTAGTTTTGAGGTGAGGTCCGGAGTGAAAATGCACTGGTCATGGCTAGTGGTCTGGTAGTGTTTTAAAATGGACAGTCAGCCGTGCCAACTGGACATGGCGATAGCCATGCCTAGTGGTCTGGTAGTGTTCTAGAATATAGAGTAGGCATGACCAAAGGTCTTGCCCACTGGCCATGGCTGAATGCCATGACTAATGGTCTGGTAGTGTTTTAAAATGGACAGTGGGAACGGCCAAAGCCCGTGGCCACTAGCCATGGACGAAGGCCATGGCCAGTGTTGCGCAAAATATCTATGGAATAATAAACCGTTGAAATTCAGTGAAAAAACAGAGTTCCCCAATGCATTGAATTTCAGGGGTTATGTTGCCATACGTTTCTTATCGTAACTGGTCATTAAGTAACGTTTTTTTCATTGAATATATATATACACATACACTAGGAGATGTACCCAGCATTGCCTTGTCAAAAAAGTAACCAAACCTTTGACATGGTTTTCCAACAGTGAATAAAGAGACTTAAGAATTGGCTGAATAGTTCTATATTATTTATCAATGCGTACATATATAGGAACGATTGGCATTTTCGCTGAACACTATTGTCACTGCACACCTCAGTGTTCACATTGACCTGGTGTCTCTTGCTGTCATTTTGAAGAATTCTCAGCGACATCTAGTTGTTGTGTGGTTTTCCTTTGTTGTGTGGTCTCCTACTTTATTTGTGCTGTCTGTCTGGCTGCATCAGCCTGGTGTCTTGCTTATCTCTGTTCTGGTGTCTCCAAATGTAGATTGTCTCTTGACTGCCATGATGACTGACTTACACTCTTCGTCACTGGGAATGTGTACTTCTTGAGTGTCAAGAAGAGTCATTGCCTGGATTCTCTTGTCTTAATTTATCAGGATTTCTTGTACTAATCTTTGATGCATTTTCAGCTTTTATTATGGTTGTTTGTTTAGAAAACTGTTAGCTTTTGTTATGGTCATATGTCAAGCAAAATAGCTGTGGCTGTCTGTTAAGTGAAATCGGCATGAATTCCAAGTTCATCCACCAGGGGCTCCACTTCAGCAACTTTAAATTAAGCAAAATGGGCATTAGTTGTCATTTTGGCTACCGTGGTTTCACTTCAGCAACTTTCAGCCGTACCATTAGATTCCTTTAAACTGTTATCCCTATTAGACCTCTTTGGGGCCCTCTATAATAATTCTGCCTCAATTCCTATAGCAGACAAACAAATAGACAGACAACACTTTCAAAAATATAAATTAGATATTGTACACTGTGTGCAATAAGGGCTGGGTAATTGGTAGAGGTGGTGTGGAGGCTGACTGAGGGCTCCGCTCATTACCCTAAACAAAGTGCTAAGGGTTATGAGAGGCATGAGCTGTTTGATTCAGAAAAAGAACCACACAGTATGTGAAAACCCCAGGCACTCATTTACCGTTCCGTAGTCTTTTGGTTGGCAGGCTGAGAGCCACCTCCAACCTCACTAACTTTCTCAGATGCTGTGTTCAGTAGAGCCAGCTGGAACTTCAGTTTGTTAGGTGATCGGTGTAGAAACCAGAATCCCTAATTATTTCCTCAAAAAGTCTCCAACAGGGTTCAGACCCCTCTTACATCATGTATACAGCCACAGTTAATACATTCATCCTTTCCAGCCTCACCTCAGGGCCTCATCTAGTGCTCCAGCATCTAAATAACTTTGGGGTCTGAGTGTTGCAAAAACCCTAACGTTTTTTTATCCACAGGGAGGTCGAAGAGAAAACTAGCAGGAAGGATAAAATGTGGAGTATGGGTTCCTCGAAGCGCTCCATTAAGCAGGATGCACCATTCCTTGGTCTAAAGCGGATGCCGAAGCTGCAGGAAGGCGAACAGAAGCATGTTGGCAGTGGAATAAAGTGTGTTAGGGCAGCCAATCACACCTCACTACAATCTCCATTTTGTATCATCTTTGGACAATTACATATTTCTGATCTCTGCCAGAGTTCATTGGAAAGCTCTGCTCAAGAGCTAAAGGATGAACAGTTCCACCGGAAGTGAGTTTCCTGAAAGGCAAGGAATTCTGTAGCCTGGTTAGATCACAACAGGAGCAGGCAGTCGCCTAGGGTCCACCAGTTCGCCAAAGAAACGTGCTTTCTCAGGGCTTATCATCTATACATCCCGTGAATTGTCCCACAGGGGGAGCTCGGGAGTCAGGAAGGAACTCTCTCACCCAGACACAGCTACTTGCATTACAAAAGGGCCCTGCCTTTCAGGAATAGGGTATTGCCTTGCATTATTACCACCCATTATTTATAAAGTACACACATTGGTATGAATTATAGGATGAGTATCAAAATTAGGTTTCCATAGTTTTGAAGCTATTTTCAAAAGCTACAAAAGGACCTCCATTTTGGCCATGCAGGCTCACTTTGGCAATACACCTAAAAATGGTGACTACACGAATATCCTGGAAGCTTAAACAATTTCTAATTGCACTGGGCTTGATTTGGCACATGCATAGATGTGTCCAGGATTCTGATTTGGACCTTCCGTTGGCATTTTGGACTCCACGTTTCAGCCAAGCGCCTTTTTTGCAATTTAACACTTCCCCTTGCATGTGAGGTGAATACGGCTTGCATTTTCAGACTCGTCGTCAAGTTCCCTACAGCAATATGTGATCTCCTTGTTTATATAAAAAGGTGTTAGGGTGCTGCCCTGCAGGGGTGTTGCTAGGTCTGGAAAACACCTGGGGCTATGCTAATGTCAAAACTGTCGAGACTGGGGGCTAGCTAGCCTTTTGGTTGTAGCTCCTGAGATTCTATCTGGGGCTACAAACAAAAGACCCGGGGCTATGAACCCCTTAGCCCCCCTAGCAACGCCTCTGGTGCCCTGTGTCTTGTGCACCCTGCTCACCTGTGGAATCCTAGGCCGTGATTGCTCGGCCGCTGCTACTGACTGTTGACCTATAGAAGCTGGAAAAAGTCCCTGTTTTCCTATGTAGGGGCCTCCGCCAGACCCTAACGTAGGGGTCTGGTGGAAAACTCCTTACACCTCCAACGCGAGAAGATGATTTGCCTGATCGGAAGTTTGTGACTATTTGCCCCTGACATTATGCGCGACCTCCAATCACACAGGTTTCGAACAGACTTTGAAAAGCCATCTTTGCAGACGTCCTCTGCTTCCACCACTGACTTTGTAGAAGTGAACATGCCAACTATTGATACATCTCAATATTAGACTTCCTCAGAAAGATGCTACAAAGTCATCCCCCATGCAACAGGCAGCTTCTCTCCAAAACACCACAAACTGGCCCGAAGCGGCCCAGAATCCTCTCTGGGGCTCTAAACTCAACAGTTCATGAAATGATTCAATTTTGAGCTTAATTTCCAGTCTTGTTCATGGACCAAATGACTAAAACCTGTGAACTTATTCACATTTTTTAAAATCATAATTTTAAATAGTGCTTCATGCAGGGTCCGCCTTGTTCCAAGTGCTACCACTACAACAGGTGTTATTATAACTCCATTTAATGGTATTTAATGAGGGGTCAAGGAGTAAGTGGACCCTGCAGGGATTCGAACGTGTGTCTTGCATGCTGAATGTAGAAGCCTGCATGCATAGGTTCCCTTGATGAGCTTTCTTGCGGGTACATAGCCATGCCCCCTGCTAAAAGAACTTCAACACAAAAAGGAAGAACGCAAACTAGCAACAAATGACTGCATTTTCATTCACACTGATCCCCAAAACCACCAGCGAGGGCATCCCCGAAAGTGTAAGCAGAGTGCACAGAAATGCTGGCCCCCGCCCTCGCTCATCTCATGGTCCAATCAACGGTTGCAATCAAGTTAAGTTCTGTATACCCTTTGAATCGCACTTGACAGTTTTAATAACCCACAGGCAATAATCCCAGCCGTTCATTACAGACAAATAAAGCGTCTATTCGCAATGTGACCTACATATCAGATCTATAGAATCAATACTGTCCTGGGATGATAGATAGCATGGGTGTCTGTGCAGCAGGACTCCCGAATGGTACTCAATTCTTTGGACAAAACTTCTAAAACTTAGCACAAAAGTACTTGCTCACAATACAGCGACAACACAATATGTTTGGTGGTATCTGGGCCATAAATCTGCCCAGATACCACCAAACTGTATTACCGTTACCAGCACTCGGTCGGCCGGTATTACCGCTGGATTACAGGTGCCGGCAATAGTTGTAAATCCACGTTCTTTGGAGTCCCATTGTTCTCAGCTGGAGGTAAATCAGGCTCCTCACCAGCAGACTTGTAGTGTGCCGGTGCAGGAACGTGCCAGTATACGTTAATATCGGCACGTTATTACTGCACCGGACAACTTATAATGAGCCCCATTCTCACTCCTTTAAAGTCACACTGGTGATTCATGGTTTTACTTGAAAGGGGTCCATCCTTTCTCTGTTTCTCAATTTGTTTTTCAATAAGTTCATTCTTGGGAGTTCTTTTGTATTTTTGAATGTTTGGTTCATTAGGCTCTCCGACATGGTAAGGTTCTGATATTATTAGTTTGTTAATTTGTGGCTACTCATTGAATACTGCTTTTAGTGTGGGGCAGCACCGAATTGTTAAAAAATGTAAATATGGCAATGAAGGCTTCATCATTCTCGTATGATCTATAACTCACAGCCTTGCATTGTAACGTATCCACTCGGGGCAATGCGGATGCTTCTTGTGGGTGATCAATGACAGGGCCGCATTGTGACAATGCAATGGTATAGGCAAGTCTTGCGCTGAGGCCCTCTACTGGAGATAAGGTTTCCCCTGCAGTTTACACTCGGCTCTGGAAACTGTGGTCTGTAGGTGGACGCGAGAGGCTGGTATATGTTATTGTGATTTATTCTGTGCACCACAGTCATTTTCATTCCCTCTAGGTGCTCCGGTGGATCTGAAAAGGAAGGAGGGCTTAGTTAGTCGGATAGAGAGGGAAAGTGCTAGAGAGCTTAGATGTTGGTAGATTCTGGGGTCCTTCCTCTCTGACATCTTTTTTTCTGCCTGTGGTGTCCCCCAGGGATCTAATCTCTCTCCCTGGCTTTTCAACCAGTATCTGGCACTCCTTGCCCACCGCATCGCCGCTCTCTGCCCCAACTTTCAGTGCTATGCGGACGATATCCAGCTCATTTTCAGGCTACCCTCGGCCTCCTCCTCTCCTTCCCTCATCTCTGACTGTCTGTCTGCTATCCAGGAATGGTGTGCCGCCAATGACCTCTGCCTTAATGCCAGTAAGACTGAGATTCTACTCATCGGCACACCCACTCCCTCCTTCCCTGCAGCTCTCTGGCCAGCCTCTCTTGGCCCTCTTCCTGCTCCTACCTGCAAGGCAAAAAACCTCGGGGTCATCTTCGACTCCACACTCTCCTTCTCTCCTCATATATCTGACGTCTCTAAGAAGTCACACTACCAGCTGCACCTCCTCAGAGGTATTCTTCCCTTCCTCTCCTTCCCCCAGAAGCTCACTGTCTTCCGAGCCCTGGTTCTCTCGAAGCTGGACTACTGTAACTGCCTCTGTCTTAATCTGCCTGCCTCCACTCTCCGCCCTCTGCAACTCTTCCAGAACAGGACTGCGAGACTTGTCCTTGGCCTCAAGCCCAGGGGCCGTATCTCTACAGGACTGAAATCTCTACACTGGCTCCCAGTGGCTGCGAGGATTAAGTTCAAAACCCTCTGCATTGTCCACAAGGCCTTCTGGGGCCTGGAGCCTAAATACCTTCAACTCTCTCTTCCAAAATATCTTCCTTCCCGAGCCCTTCGCTCATCTGTCTCCAACTCCCTCAGGGTCAGCCGTTTCTCGAAGCAACGAGCTGGGGGTAGATCTCTCTCCGCAGCAGTGGCCTCCCTCTGGAACAGCCTTCCTGCCTCCCTGCAACTTGAGGAGAACCATCTCCGGTTCCGGAAGCACCTCAAAACCTTCCTCTTTGCTTCTGCCTTCTCTCTCCCTCTCCCCTGCTAAATTCTTCACTGAAACTGCACTGAATCTGCAACTGGGCCACTCTCTCCAGCCTCGGTCCTTGGCCCAGCCACTCTCCACTTGCACTGCCTCCCTGGCAACCCCTGCACTGCGGGACTGTCTCTGTATCCCTACAGCCCCCCCCTCCCCAGCACTTGTCTGCACTTACCTTGCACTTGCCACCAGCTGGCCCTATTATTTATTTTTTATTCTACTTACCCTGTACTGCACTCCCCCCCCTCCCCTTCCCCTTGCACTTTTCCCTTCCCCGTACCCCTGCACTTGCGCAATCTAAATGACACATGCCCTAGTAGGATCGTTGTCTGTCTTCCCGTTGTTCCCCCGCCCTGCCTCGTCGCGCCTTGAAACACTTGTGTATAGGCGCGTTACAAATGCCATATCATATCCTTCAGTTCGGAAAAGACGGTCACTGTGTGCTGGTTTGCATTTAGTGGGTGACGGTCAGGTGGTTTTGTATTACTGTGTGTGGGATGAGTTGGGTGTAACTGGTTCCGTTTTCTGTAGTGTGTGGTGTTTAGTTGGGTGTTGCTGAGTGTGTTCATTTTGTGGTGGTTTTAGGTTTCTGCTGTGGTAGAGGTTGTGTACGTTTTGTTTGGTGTTTGAAGGTGAGTATACAGGATAGCAGAAGGTTTTTATTAGGGTTAGTTAGTGATGTTAGTAATCTGTGCCCTTCTATGTAATGTGTATCCTGGTCTGGCAGGATTCATATACCTCCATTGTGATATGTGTTAAAATGCTTTATTTCATTGCAGTATTCTTATTCGGTTCTACCTCCTGGATCTGTTGGCATTCAGAAGTAGGATCAGGGGAGAATGACTATTGGATACAGGATCCGACAATGACAGGGTTAGGGCTCTGGAATCACACAGCTGGCAAATGCCCCCATGTCATGCATGACACCATAAGCCAGTCCTGGCTTTTCATTTTGCCTGCTGGGATTTGTAGGCCTGTACTTATAATGGGAAAAATGAATCAGCACGCCGCAGCATACAAGGGGAAAACCAGGACTGGTTCAGGATGTGTTGCATGACCAGGTGCTACTTGGCAGCTCTGGCATCAGGAGCAGCAGCCTTAGGCAAACAGAATAATTGGGTGCGAAATTGGAAGACAGAAACATCTCTTTGGTATTGTACTGTAGTTGTCATTTACATTACGCCATTTTCCCATTTCTATGGCCGCAATGCGCTTAGTGGTTAGAACGCCCTCTGGAATCAAAGTCCAATCATGGGAAACCATTCTGAGAGTAGACTTTAAGATGCGTGTGTGCATTTGGCTGAAATTAGGACTTAGGTGGGCTGGCTATGCTCCCGTAAGCAACCCGTCTCGGGAGGATAGCACAGGGTCAACGTGCTTGTCTTGGCAGCAAGACGACACGGAGCAGCACAGGTTCGATCCCCGGGTCCGTGCTTAGAAACCTCTCGGTGTTAAGCACGTTATAAATAACCTATCATATCATATCAACCCAAGATGTCGGGTACGTGGACGGGTGCTGTGGGTGGTCATGATGTAGCGCTAGTGCAGGAAAGTCAATGGGTACCCAGCTATTCCAAATTTGTCGTAGGTTGTCTCTGTATGCTAATGGCAGAGGTGTTGAGGCAAGTCTGGGGTTTCAGCGCAATCATTTATGTGACCATCTAGACGAATTTGTCATAGCTGTAGCGGCATTCTAGAGTGCATGGGTGGAGAGCCGTGCCTGCGGCGATGTCCATAGAAGTGATGCGTTTATACATACCTCAAACTTGGATGAAGTTTATCTTTGATGTCGCTGTGGCAGATTTTTTCTGGAACCATGGGCCGGCTACCCCAAGTCTTTAAGGCGATGGGCTGGTTGTCCGAGAGCATCTTCTAGTAGGGGGTAAAGGACTGTGGTAAAGACATTCTTTGAGTGCAATAGGCAAATAAATAGACTATAGCTAGTACGAGTATTCCAAGTTCTAAAGAAGCTAACCGAGTGGTGATCAAATTTCCAAGTTCTAAAGAAGCTAATCGAGTGGTGATCAAATTGATGAAGCCATTATGGGAACATACCGAGGTTGTCAATAGGCCCTAGTCTGTCTTGCTCTCTCTTGCTCTCTCTTGCTCTCTCTCTTCTCTCTCATCTGAGGAAAGAGAGGGGTAAGAGGTGGGAAAAGAGGTGAGCAGTTGGGAGTTGGAGGGAAGGAGAGGATATGGGTGGACCCCTTCATTAAAAACAAGTCCAATTACCAAAATGAGGTCAGCCATAATGACCACTTTAACCCTTACAAAATAAGTGCTCTTCACATCTTGACCTTTCTCCAGCAGGCGTTTCTGCTCAGTTCCTCGGTGATTATCCTGTTGGTCCAATGAAAGTAGTGCAGGCATCCTGGAAGCCTTGGTGGATATCGCCAAACTAGGAATGATGCATATTATCTCCTGCATACTTTCAAGATGCTAAACCCTTGGTCAGATTGGGTCTAAGGCCTATTCATTTTAAGGACTCTCCAGGTTGTATGCAAGTCTGCATTCTGAAACTTAAGGAAAGAGTCATTTCTTGTGAGTGGTGTTCGTCTGCTCTGTACTTTTTTGCAGCACCGATGTGGTTTGTGCGATTTCTCTTCCGTCAGGCGTCCCGGTGTGATTTTGCCTTACTTAGGCATCATGAAGAAGGGGGCGATGAAGCAGAATTATTTAATATCTTACCAGTAACGTGCATTACACCGAGTCCTTCTCTTCCTCCTCCTGTTCTTTGCATCTCCCACTCCCGATGGCTAGTCAATCATTCCTCTTTTATTTGAGGTTTGGGTAGGAACAGGATGTCCGGTGGGACAGGGCAGGGGGGGCTACAGTTAAAGGAGTCTAACAAGCGTCAGCAGCCAAGGCATACTTCAGGTTATCTGTCAAGGCTGTGGATATTCTTTCAGCTAGAACTCTGGCACCATCAGCTCTCCAGATGTGTTTTCCTACCCCTGCCATGATTCCTCGCCTTTGGCTACAGTGGCAAGGGCCTTTTGGAGTTGGCCAAAACATCTGGAGAGCCGATGGCTGTAGACCTCAGTTAGAGGTTTGAGGAACGGGACGAGGAAGAGTGTGACTCAGAGTAATGATGATTACCCCCACATGATTAGGGCACCACCCCGAGGTGCATAAGTGCAGAGGATAGAGGTTGGAGGGGATACAGTGTACACAGTAAACTTCCTTTTTGAGTGTTTAGTACTGAATTACTTTTGCCAGCCTCAGATTGAACCACAGATTAAATGGCTAATGGGACATTTATTTGAAATAGAACGAGAGAGCCGAGAGCCAGACGCCGCCATCCCCAGCCCAGCCTCAGCTGTCTGCCTGTCAATCGATGGCAGAGTGATCGCTAAAAGCCGGCCGCAGTAATTAATTTAAATTGCACGGCCATTCCCCTCCAGGGCTCTCGCACCAGCTGGTAATCAGCAATTATCATGGCTGATCACCAGTGGCCTGGAAATTAATCAATATACATTGGACAATTAGTCATTGTAGCCCACACACGTCTCCTGGGCAGCCTGCATGGGAAGCATGTTTACTGAAGGGAACATGTAGGACAGCCAATGTGTGCACATAGGCGAGCTGCTCCTGCAGTTTTTACGTCTCTTTGGAGTAAAAGTTGTGGGTAGAATTGAGCAACTGTTAATTTTAAAGGGTTTGGCTAATGGCCATCCTTCAAGCTACACACACTGAGCATTGGGCAGGGTAGCTACTGTTAATAAACGTTGCCATAACTTAGAAACTGTAAGGGACTTTCCAATAAGGAGTTTGGAACTGTGGCCTACAGGGATGTCATTTCAGCAAAATGCCAGGGGTAGCGGAAGTGACATCACACGCCCTTGACCTCTGATGACGAGGCAAGAAGTGATGTCATCTGACCCCACCCTGAAATGACATCACAGGAAGTGATGGAACACGACCTATCACCCCTTGACAAAACAGGAAGTGGCATCACATAGCATTGTTTCTAACTACACTACGAAAATATTGTTGTGATATCACTGGAACGTGATATACATTTCATGGATGACCATATGTATTGTTAATATCAGTGTGTAGGCCAGTATTACCAAATTACTGTGAATGCAAGCAGATGACCAAGGCCAAATGATAATGGTGTGTTATTATATAGCACTTACACTAAAGCGCTTTATATAGAGCAAATATACATACAATATCACCCAACCGTGTTGGTACTCTTTTATCAATCTCGGAAGGATGAAAGGCTGAGTTGACCTTGCCGGGATTTGAACCTGCAAACTGGAGAACACACACATATCACAGCAGCGAGTACTCAGCCCACTGAGCTATCTTACCAGCTAAAGTAAAATGAGCAATTACATGTCTGGCTGTTCTCAAAGTCAGAAAGCAAATTACATTCTGCAGTGGATACCATTAAACCGGTAACTGAGATTTAACAGCAGGTCTGGTGCAAGGTTGGCCACATGCCAAGCCTGCGTGGATCTACTTTTCAGGATTCAGAGGTTGGCAAAATACATACCATTGGGAGGGTTGATAACTGTGTATTAAAGAATTTAGAGTAGCGCAGGGAAAACAGTGCACTCACACGGCATCCCCTACTCTGGGAACTCGTTACCTCATACATGCAAACAAACATTCTGAACAAGATGCCATGGAGATTGGAAAGATAGACACATTGCAACAAAGCATTAATTGTGGCATAATGAAATCAAGGGGCACTTTATGTGCTATGATCAAACACTTCTACACTGTACACAAGCTTTAAGGCACAAGGGTTTTGTCAAGTGACCGAGGACACTGAGATGCAATGTCTTGTGTTGATCGTAACACAGGCAACGATAGAAAAACACTATAACTACAACTTGCGAAAAGCAAAATACGTAGTCCGAAATGGATGCTTATTCAACTCTAAATACTTTTTGGACGGTTCTGTCTGCTTTGTGAATTTGAGGTGTTTAAGAACAGACTAAATCAGTGACTCACCCCCTGAAGTGTGCCTGAAACAAACCTTTAATGAGTCTAGCAGTTATTGTATATAATTCCAGAACAACAAATTATTTGTTATTCCTTTTCTTTCTTGTTTAGGGTCACTGCTCAAAGTGTTACACTTGTGGAACCCCCTATTTTTTTAAGAGGCCTGAACAAGAAAGCCAGCCACTCCAGAAACAAAGAGCCACATGGCGCTGGCCACAGCCCGGGAGCTTCCATTTAAAAAAGATATATATATATATATATATATATATATATATATATATATATATATATATATATATATATATTTATTTATTTGTAATTATTTTTTTCGGGTAGCAAGGGAGACCTCAGGGGTTGCAGGTGCGACCCCTGGTGATCCCCAAATAACATCCCTGGTGGCCTAGAGCACAGGGTACAGCAACTCATGTACTTGTACGGAGTCATGGCGTGGTAACCTAAGGCTCATCATAGCAAGGGTCTTTCACTAAAAGGGATATCATTAGGCCATGATATCAAAGAATTTTGGTTTAAGTTGAGGAGTTCCTACTCTGACATAACAGCCTTCTCACACCCCCATCCAGGTGGCACTCGGTAGGTACCACCAGGAGTCGTTGATTAGAAAACAAAATGAGTGAGCGGGTGTCTGGGGGGAGATCTTATGACATATGGAGGAGCTCCGGCTAGCAGTCACAGCAGATCTCTCAGAGGATCCCTTTCTGCACCGAGAACCAGTGGTGCAGGATTCTGTTCTTCTTGGTAACATGAGCCTTTCCTCTCATTATAATTTAAGGGGGCGAAGGATAGTCCTGACAGTGATCGTCGTGGATGCTGGGGTAGCAAGTACGCTAACAGAGGCGCTCTGCTATAGGATACGAAAATACATCTCCTCTGTTAATAGAGTCTCGTTTTCACCTAGCCTTCTACCTGAAGTTATTGCTGCTAAGAAATTAACTTTATCTGACAGCAATTCTAAGTTGATTTCTTGAAGTGGCTTAAATGAAGGTCTCTGCAGGGTTTTACTGGTTTGCATTGTGGCAATTTTCACTGTGGCTGTTTTGACCACATTGGGCCTCATTACAACTCAGGCGTTAAGGGTTAACGCCGTCGTTAACCCTTAACGCCTGATTCCGATTTTAACGGCTGCTTTTAGCAGCCGTTAAAATCCATGGCGCTAAACCGCCTTGGTGCTAATTACGCCACTAAATTTACGGTGGCGTAATTAGCTCCTTCCCCACTCCCATTATGCCCTATGGGGCAAAAATGGGAATGGGGAAGGGTAAAATGGGCATTTACCGCCCCACTCACCTTGGAATGGGGCGGTAAATCCGCCATCCACCATGGTGTAAATGTAGTTTACACCATGGTGGTAAAGTTGGCGTACTTACCGCCTGGGTCATAATGACCCCAATTGTGTTTTCAACCCAGCTGTTTTGGGGTTTTCTTTTGATGGTGAGGGGGTTGGGGCAGGTCCCCCAAACTATAACCCACCTCTACCCCCGGAACCCCTACACAAACACTCTATACACAGTGCTTTAAATGGGAAAAAAAAGTGCAGGTACTCACCAATCTAGGGTTTAAGTGAGCAGGGGCTCAGCCCGGAATGGTGTGAAAGCCGCTCTTATGCCGGAGACCGACCAAGGCTCATTGACCCATTCCAGATAATCTTACAATGTGCCACACTCCATTTTCACAGCTCTACATTTCTCTCACTTTATATGTGTGTCTCGCTCTTCCTGTGTCATTCTCAAGCTGTATTAATTTCTGTTTGTCTCTACGTACACTCCCACTTCAGTCATATTCACACACCCTCTTTAACTCTCTCTGTAAGTCCTTATTTGTTTCTGAGTCTGGCCTCAGGAGCATGCTGTGTGGAAACGTTATCAGTTATTTCAACCAAAAGCTCGGTAGAATGGTTTACTGTTCAATCATTGACCTTAAATTTGATTCGGCAAGCCTAATGCAATCCTCTCTCAAAGATGCTCATCAATCCCAGACCAATGTTGACCGGTTTGATGGCAGGCTTTGAGATGTCCCCATTTTTGCAGGCAATGCACAGTGAGATTGAATTATTTGCCAAGGATCACACATATTGGTTGCACAGTGATTTGGGGGATTTGGTATGCATAATGTTAAGAAAATGTGAATAGCCACATATCATGAGATTTTCTTTTTTGCGTGTCAGACTAGCAGACTTCAAAGATGTAAAGGAAGCTCTAAAAGGGGAATTTTCTGATTGCTCCCTTTCAATGTCTAATTATAAGGAATTTGGTAGGTAACTGCTGATGTGTGTGGGTTTTCAGTCTGACACACTAATCACAATTCCCAATACTTTTAACATGTACATATTAGAAAAGGCACTGCGAAAGAAGAAAAGTATTTAAAAAAGGTAACGACCCAGGCTTTTCAAAGCAATCCTTGCCCCATATGAAAACTCTTAAGGGTCCCCATGGGTAACAGGTGAAGCGCAGTTAGTGAAATAGTGTCTCACCTGCGTGCTGGCAGCTCTCGAGCTGCATGTTTGACTCTCCTATGTTCTGGAGAGTGGCTCTTATGGACACTGTGGGTGGCTTTATTGCGATCCAGTTAAATGAAATGCTTTCATTTTCAGCTCGCCACATAGTTGAGTACCAGTACTGTCTTTTTGGCGTTGGGAAGTGCAGGCACTCATTTTCTCAAAAATAAGAAGTGCAGGTACTAAGGTCCGGGTAGGACCGGCCCATTTAAAGCACTGACTATACATACATTTAGCAATACCTATTGCAAACCCCAAAGCAACAGCAGGATGGCGAATTGAAGTGCAGGAACTCAGGAACTCATGAAAGGTCTGTGGTTTGTGAAACCACACTGCAATCTTTTGGTGACTGGTCAGAACCTCAACTGAATACGCTAAAGTAGATACAACCAGGTTGAGCTGGAAAGCACTATAGGAAAGGCCAGGACCACAGAATTGGCACACTTCTTGGGCCATAGAGATTGTTTAAATTTGATTTCGAATATGTATTTGCCCACTGAAATGATGTAACAATAACCAGCGAGCAGACAGGCAACATTTGAAGATTCAAACCTCCATAAAAGAGACATTACAGTTCATTAAACCCCAGGGAAAGTTTGAGAAACTATTTGCAGGAACATTCAAAAGAGTGGATGCAATGTGAACCGTACGTGCCCGATGCAGCGTGCAACGCGTGGCATCATTATGGAACGTCTGCAAAGTTTCGTCGCCATTCTTATGGATTCTGATGCTTGTTGGGCCTGTAAGGAACTGGGTCTAACGCTAGCACCCATGCTCTAGTGCTGTAGGCGAGTGATATAGATTGCGAAGCACATCACGACGCAAAACACTTCCAATGTCGATCGGACACCTTCCCAGTTGCAGGTTTGAAAGGCCCTGAATGTCTCCGGTGACATTATGGGCCTAATTTGCAGAAGCGTTTTATAATGGCAAATCCCCATTGGAAAACGTTCCGTGAATAAGGGCCTATATGAGCACTCCTTAAGCTGCACTAGCCTCAATGACCAGAGGAGCTTGGCAGGCGAAGAACGATGGTCTGGATGGCCGCCCAGAGCAATGCCACGGTTTAGCATGAATTCTAAACCTTCCAGCCATCACCTCTTGTGTTTTTGCTATAGTCACCCTGAGTGGGACGGGTATGCCCAGGCATTGGTCCCGTGCCTGCTGGGCCTAGAGACCCAAGCTACTCCTCACTGATGAGGCCCAACAAGCTTGAAACATGACTTGATGGGATGCCTCCAACAGAAGGGGTCTGACCTAGCAGTTCGGGCTGAAATGCCCATTTTGGGGTGGGACCAAGCCTGATTTGCATATGGTCTTTCCGCTTCTGTATTGGCTTTGCAGATGAAGAACGATGGTCTGGAGGGTTGCCCAGGGCAATGCCCGAGGTTAATATTAATTCTAAACCTTCCAGCCATCACCTCTTGTGCTTTGCTACAAAGGAGCTGGTTGAACAGGGGGGGGTGCCCATCAGCAATGCCTAACAGCTCCCTATAACCAACTCCTACAGCAGTGGAAACCATGGTTGACGAGTCCAGATTGGGACCACCGGTATCCTGTACCCCGTCTTTCCATGGCCGGCAGAAGATTTGTGGGGGCCCATTTAAAACGAATGCCTGGGCGTGTCCTTGCTTACAGCTTAGATACACCTACTGCAAATGTTAACAACAAATGCATGGAAAGGGAGTTGCATGATTTTAAATGTGAACGGGCAGTGAAAAAATGACAACTACTTTTTGCTGGGACAAGCAGTTTCAGTCGCTGCAGTTGTGTATCACTGGAGCACGCACCTGCCCGCACAATCAGTATATTATAAATGATGGGAAGGAAGAATTCAGTACAACACAGGTAAAGAACTTTGGATCCGGAAGACGGCTATGTGGTACATAGCTTATAATTAAGACTCCCTGTTCTCTGCTTTTACTGTTTTTTAAATATGAATACAGATAGAAATCACTCTGTTCTCTTTTGATATTTATTTGGGAAAATAAGGAAATTGAGGTCTCTTGCTTTGCTCTGCAATTAATACAAGGGAGATGCTTAAAACAAATTGTAGTAAAGCAATGTCCATGCTTGAGATAGGTTGCTTATAAGTAAGTTTACTTCCAGTTCTTAGGTTACATGTTACAGGACAAAACATCAAGTATAAGACAATAGATCACCGGCACCCATCACCCAGGGAGGGAGGGACCAACTGATCCTGTTACAGAACACTCAACGCAGCATTCTCACACTCATACATCAACATTCCACTTGACATTGGCATGACATCACTAAGCACATGACCAGCTACAGCAGACAAAGACAAGCACATCATAACTCATCTCCCTCCTTACCGCAACACCTACACAAACAACAAGCACTTTACATACAAGCAAGTCACACCACCATCCACCATACAAACTTCACAAGATACTCTCACAGCCATGCGATTCCAAACTTTACCTACAAATCCAGGTCACCCCCAATTATAACACATATCACCTTCTGCCTGTCCCTGCCACGAACAGACTCTAGACTCACACTCTAGACACATACCAGCCCATACACAGGGCTAAGACTACCCTACAAACCAAACCACGACTACAATTACATATATCCTTCCGCCCGCCCCCGCCACAGGCGAGCCTTCATGCTGCCACCCAGAAGCACAACTTGCCATCCTGACGCAATACTAGTCATCCAGGATGACAACAGAATCACCATACTTGTTAAGAGACCCCATAAACCGCTACAAAAACTGCTACCAGATATCGCCAACTATGCCTGCATCACAAACATACAAACAGATACATATATGGACTATGCCAACAGAGCCCACCCAACCACACCAAGATATACAGATCCTGCAACAACTTGAAGATGCTGGCCATCCATCTCCAAGACCACCAACAAAACATGGGGTTGACCTGACTACTTATCTCAAAGGCAGCACTAACAAGTCCCATAAACAAACCCTGACCTGATAACAATAGCGAGGATTAACACATACCACATAAAGATAAATAAATCAACATGCAACTCTTCATCTTGAACAGCATCTTTAACTTTAACATAGTATTAACTAGAGGGCGTCCCCTACCAGCAACACACTTCATCTAACTTAATCAGCTGTCCCTAACAATAATAGTCGGCTTATCCAAACAGTGCACTAGTGCTATATCCAAAAGTCACCAGACTCACCAGACCTACAACTCCCATTCACCTTAGTGCACTTCTCACTTACCACTCACCAAAATTCCTGACAGGGCGCTACCCCCAGGATTGACCTCACTCGACACAATAAAAAAGAGAGATGCTAACTCACAACAGTTAACTTATACCAAGGCGCTACCTCAATATACAAAACACATATTAACTAAAGCAGAGTGCTACTACCCTAAGCTTAGTGGTGCATACCACACCAAACCAAAGCACTGCTTTCTGAGACGCTATCTACCTCCCAGCACTTATTAACCAATACGGAGGAGCAAACTCCCTAGCCTTAGTGGTGCATACCACACCTTACCACAACACTGCTATAGAGGCGCTACCTCCGTAACCTTAGTGGTGGATATCACACCTTACCAAAATACTGCTATCGGAAATGGTACATTTCAGCACTCATTCTCTCAAACTGAGGCGCTACCTCCCTAATCTTAGTGGTGCACAAAGCCTACTAAAACACACTAACGTAGGTTGTTCTCAACTTCACACTGAACCGGTGTACCTGCTCCCTTCACAGGCACACACCTAACTTAACATGGAATTACTTATCCCATCCTCGTCGCCATTGTAGTAAAGCAATGTCCATGCTTGAGATAGGTTGCTTATAAGTAAGTTTACTTCCAGTTCTTAGGTTACATGTTACAGGACAAAACATCAAGTATAAGACAATAGATCACCGGCACCCATCACCCAGGGAGGGAGGGACCAACTGATCCTGTTACAGAACACTCAACGCAGCATTCTCACACTCATACATCAACATTCCACTTGACACTGGTAGGACATCACTAAGCACATGACCAGCTACAGCAGACAAAGACAAGCACATCATAACACAAATTATCGCCAGTGCAAGTTGTTTAAGTGGCTGCAGGGATGATGCTCGCGCCATCAGCAATATCAGGCTGGCTGGAGAATTGAAGAGCAAGAACCCAGCATCGTGAGCATCCCTTTACAGGCATCCGGGCACTACATTTTAATTTCGATACATGCAGAAGAATAGCATTTGCAACTGTTATTTCCACAGTGCATAATATAAATGTGGATAAATGCAGATAAAATCACCAAAAATAAAATATGGTTAAATGTTTGAATAATGTTCATAAATCCAGATGGCAATGTTGTTAAAATAAATGCCATAAAACATGGAGCCTTACTTATAAGGAGAATCATTTTCCTTAAGCAGATTGCAATGGGAGAGTCCTCTGGTTTTATTATTGATGGTGCATAACAAGAGTCTCCCCCCATGAATTTAATTAATCTCCAAACATAAATATACTGCCACACACCAAAGATCTGAAAGCAGGGTGAAACATGTCAGTGATTATTTTTTTTTTTTACTTTTCTTTATTGGCAAGAAGTAGCAGCCGGTACAGTGCAAATTAGAACAGTGACATACATTACATATTGAAGCATGGATTATGGCGTACAAGTATTACAAAAGGTTGTATACAGTCCCAACAGTGGTTAATTGTGGTGGAGGCGTGCATCATGTAACGAGATCAGCCCCCCGATCAGGAGAAGGAGGGGATGACAGGAGCTCCAAGTCCACCTTATTGTTCAGGTAACTGCAGAACTCCGCCCATATGTATTTAGGGCGAGCATTACTAGGCAGCATGTTAACATAGTCTTCTTCACAGGATTGTGTCCAGGTAAGGGCATTCAGCCACATCTCAAGAGAGGGGGGGGGGACCTGCGCTTCCAGCACTGCAGGATGCACTTCTTGGCAACACTCGCCGCCACATTCAAAAACCTGGCTACCCGCTTCGCTTCAGTCCCCTCCCAGAGCCCAAACAGGAGAGACAGGGGTTCAGGATCCACCCGGAACCCCACTATTTCAGAGAGGGTGTCGAGCACTGCGTTCCAGAAAGGGGCTAGTGTCCCGCAGGTCCAGAACATGTGTGCATGGTCCGCTTCACTTGCTCTACATCTCTAACAAGGGTGCGACTGGTCCCGGGCAAATTTTTCAATCGCATAAGGGGTGTAGTACAGGCGATTGAGCAGCTTGTATTGGATACATCTGATTCTTGAATTAAGAGAAACCTTGCGGGTGTGTCTGCACATCTTGGACCACCTTTCATCTGTGATGTCTACTCCCATGTCCCGGCTCCAGGCATCCCGAACAGTATGGGGAGGTTCAGCAGCATGTGCCATCAACATTTTGTACAAGGAGGATACGATACCCCTACCACCAGCGGAATTGGCAATATAGCAGACCTCAGGGGATTCAGGGGGTTCGTTCGGGTACGAAGGCCACATGCCCTGGGCCGCCGCCCTAATAGGAAGTATTGTAGCATTTCTAGTGGGGATCTGGAGTGCCCCGGCCTCCACGTATCTGGGGTGATGAATTTCCTGTCAGGGAACAGATCAGAGAATGATCTGTATCCCAGGTCCGACCAGTGGCGTATTAGGAGCTTGTCCTGTGTGGGGGCGAGGCCAGGGAAAGACCAGAGGGGAAGCCATTTGTAGTACGGGGGGGAGCCCGAACTAGACGACAGGGTCTGCCGCCATGCTTTAATAGTGGAGGCCACAGGGTCAGTGGGGGCCTGCGTCCGATACGAGTGAAATAGGATCAAGGAAATGACATTCACCTCCTTGGTCGCTAGGATTTCGAGTTTAACATGCGGGGGGGATGCTGGTGGTGGTACCAATATGTAGCATGTTGGGCTTGGGCTGCCATCCAGTACTGGGTGAGGTCAGGAGCACCAAAGCCCCCCCTCTCGTAAGGGAGGGTCATGAACAGCCACTTCCTGTGCACGGCCCCTGAGTGGAAAAGAAAGCGGGCACACTCCGAGTGTAGGTCCGCAAAGTATTGTTTCCCGGGCCAAAGAGGGACATTAGCAAATACATACAGGAGTTTAGGCACGATGATCATTTTAATTAGGGATAGTCTCCCTGATAGTGAGAGGGGGAGGTTCTGCCATCTTTCCATTCTGGTACGAGCGTACTGTGCGGCGGCCCCATAGTTATTAGACAATAACGAGGCTTTTGAGAGGGCCACCTGGACCCCTAGGTATTTGATGCCCTCGGGAGCCCATTTGAGAGGAAATTCGCATGCAGGCTGGGGGGTTGCAGGAGTAAGGGAAAAGATTTCTGATTTAGAGTAATTTATGGTGAAACCCGAGAATGTGCCAATTTTTATAATTTCTCGCATGATCGGGTCGAGATGGACTGAGGGGTCTCTGATATACAGAAGCACGTCATCTGCGTATAGTGATATGATTTCGGGAGTGTCCCGCAAGCGAATCCCTTTGCGCACGTGGTCGTTACGTACGCTATCAGCCATGGGCTCGATGGCCATGGCAAATAGCAAGGGAGAGAAAGGGCACCCCTGCCGTGTCCCCCTGTGGAGGGAGAAGGGAGGCGAGAGTTGACCAGGACTCTGGCTACCGGATTAGTGTATAGTAGTTTAATACAGGACATCATGTATGGACCAATCCCCATCTTTTCCAGCACCGCCCACAGATATTGCCAGGAAACCATGTCAAACGCTTTTTGGGCGTCTAGTGTCACGGCCACCGCATTGGCTCGGGGATCAATTCTGGAGATGACGTTAAACAACCGCCGAATGTTTAAGGCAGTGGAGCGGGCAGGCACACGCTCTCGCCGGGTGGATTAGATATTTCATGATAGGGAGGAACCTGTTTGCTATGATTTTGGCGAAGATCTTGGTATCGGTATTGATGAGGGATAGAGGTCTGTAAGATCCGCACTCATCTGGGGGCTTGCCCGGCTTAGGAAGCACAGTGATGACAGCCTCCCGCAGGGACCGGGGGAGGGTGGCAAGGCGCAGCGACTCCTCCTAAAGCTCGTGAAGGCGCGGAGCGAGGAGAGCAACATGCTCCTGATAGAACTCGGTGGTCAGACCATCCGGACCGGGGGCTTTCCCCTTAGGGAGGGCCGAGATGACAGCAATGATCTTGTCAAGGGTGAAGGGAGCATCTAGTTGTTCTTTGGTGTGCAGGGAAACAAGGGACATTGGGATGCGGTCTAGGAGGTCGTCCAGGTCCTGCGGGCCGTGCTCCGGTTGCCGGGCATAAAGGGTTGCATAGAACTCTGCAAAGGTCTCAAGAATGGGGCGGTCGGACCAGTGTCGCACACCGTCGTCATCAGTGATGCTATCAATACGTGCCCTGCCTCCCTCGGCACGGGTGAGATGGGTCAGAGTACGGCCTGGTCTCTCTCCCTCACCATACTTTCGGGCCGCGATGGGGCGGGCGAGGTATCTTATCTCGCTGTGTGCAAGGGACTCGAAAGTGTCTAGTTCGGTTCTAATCTGCGCTAGTATGGGGGGAGCCGGGGTGGCCGCATATTCACGCTCTAGCTCCCCGAGCCTGGCCTCAGAACGGCGCAGAGAGTTTCTAATATCTTTCAGTACCCCGGCCTCCCTGGAGATGCACATGCCCCTAATGAAAACCTTAAAGGCCTCCCATCTCACCCCGTCCGTTGTGTCATGGCGTTTGTTACTATCAAAAAACGAGGTGATATCTGCAAGAATATCAGCCTTGAAGACTATGTCGTGTAGTGCGTCGAACTTAAATCTCCAGTTAGAATACAGAGGGAGGTCCGGGCGCAGGGTGATATCCAGCGTGATCGGGGAGTGATCGGAGAGTGTGCGAGGGAGAATCTACGAGGTGAGTGCTTTGCCCATGAGGAGTAAAAATGTATGCTCTTTCGACATAGGGTGAAGTACCCTCCAGGCATCTACCAGACCAGCAGTGAGCATGCGTGCATGGAGGCGGCGGGCGGCCCTGGACAATGCTCTGGGTGCAACACCGGATCTATCCAGGTCGGTGTCCAGAATGTTAGACTAACAAAAATGGTGAGACAGTGGCAGCCTTTGAAATGACGCATCAGGCCGCTGCACTTGTGGCCGGTATCTGTTTGGAAATGTATGACACACATTACTCGGATCCCCCCTAAACTGCTATGGAATGGCCATTAGGCTAATGTCCTGGAATATCAGGGGGCTCAGCAATTACACAAAGGCACGCACCGTGGACCCTCCATCAGTGACCCACGCTGCATGTCTCAAAATTCCACAACAAGTTACGACAATAGGAGAATTCAGAACAGGAAGATACATGACATTACAAGAGAATCACAAAAAAACAGGCATGGTAATGGTACCACAACGAGGAAGGTAACAGGTGAATGGCAGGCCGGCTCAATCCTCATCAACAGGGTCGGCCCCAGGGCCTGGGAGAGGAATATGGGACTCAATAAATTTCACCGCCTCGTCAGGTACAGTAAAAAAGTACAGTTTATTACGGTGGGTGAGCTTCAGCTTAGTAGGGAATAACATAGCATATTCCACCTTCCTCTCTCTGAGCATCTTCTTCACTCCATTAAATTGCCTGCGCTCCATTTGAACACTGACAGAGAAGTCCGGGAAAATGCGAATAATCTGGGACTCAAGTCTCAGTTCCCCTCTTTCGCGGGCCAACCGCAGGATGTGGTCTCTATCTATGTTGCTGAGAACCTTGGCTATAATTGGTCTGGGGAACTCGCCCGGTTTGGGGCAAGGGGCCAATGAACGGTGGGCACGCTCAATAGTAAAGAAGGGGGAAAGTTGAGGATCCCCCAGGAGGTCTCTCAATAGGGTCTCGACTGCGAGTTCCATTTTGCCCTTGAGGGCTGTCTCCGGAACCCCAACGATGCGGATATTATTCCTGCGGGACCTAGATTCTAAGTCATCGCACTTCGCCTTGACCTGCTTCATATCTCGCACCAAGTCCGAGACCGTATTCTGGAGCACGTGTACCTCATCCTCAGTTGCACCAATCCTAGTCTCGGCCTCACCCAGTCTGGTGCCATGCTGATCCAATTTGGTGCGTAGGGAGGCTACATTGGCATTTATGTCGTCTAATTTTTCGTGAAATGACGCAAAGTTTTTGGCCATAGTCTCCATGAGTGACGTAAGGTCTGGCTGAGGGGAGCAAGAGAAAACATCCGAGTCATCTGGAAGAAGGGCAGGCCCAGCTTGGTCCTGCCTGGCCAGGGCTTTAGCAAATTTGTCCATTGCCCCAGCCTTGTTGGCCCCTCGTGCTTTGCCGGACATCCTTGGGGAGCGCCTTGATAAGAAAGAGGGTGTTTTCTGCCGGGAGACAGCAATGGGGCCCAAGGGGTTTAGAGAGGGGCTAGGGCTGTAATCGGCGAAGGGTCAGCCGCCGCCTGGGGGGTGAGGGCCAGAAGCACCCCCCGCTTGGTGTGTTTCGGGGCAATAAGTTCACTCGAGGGGCAAGCAGGGTGTCTGAGTGGCCTGTGTGCCAGGAGGGCCCAGGCCAAGGTGGCCAGACGTAGAAAGCAGCAAAGTCAGGGGCGCAGGGTACCTCCGGGGCGTAGCATGGATCAGAGGAGAGAAGAGTATTGGGCGCCTAAGGTGGCACCAGCGACAAGAGAGTGGCCACAGGGGGGCACGATGAGTGTGGGCCTCACCCCCCACTCCAGACAGCAAAGGCGCAGCCCAGGAAGGCGGCAGCCAGATCCCTCACCCTCCTCACCTTGGGACCCTGTAGGTCGAAGAGCAGGTGTCCATCCGGGCCGCGGCAGGCCCAATAGTTGTAGAAGTGGGGCCAGGCGGAATCAGGGCCTCAAGCCACGGCCGGGGCCCTAAACAGGAAGGCCACGGGACAGCCCCACGCTCCAGCCGCCACAGTGAACCAGCGAGGCAGGCGATGGAGCCACGGAGCAGAAGTGGGCAGATGGCGTCTATGCAGGGGCCGCGCCGGGAGGTCTTGCAGTGTTGTGGCGTGTAATCTCCCACGCCGTCTCAGGGGCCCAGCTGGGGACCAGTGGTGCCGGTGGTGGAGCCGCGACCCAGGAGCGTTCGGCCACCCCCAGAGTATCCTCGCCTGTTGTGGGCTGGGGTCCCCGAACCGCCGCGGAGCAGGAGCTGTAAGCGAGGGAGCCCCGCCGGCAGGCCACCGGCTCAGGCGCACCCCTGCAGGGGGAGCGGGCCGCGGCCGACGGCGGCACCCGGGAGCTGCAGTCCGTGCCATCCAGGGAGGGAGGGCGAAGAGGGGGTGATTCCTGGGCCCCAGGCGGCCGCACTCCAAGCCGCAGGGGCGCGAACCCTTGCGGTGGCGGTGAGGGGGGATGGGCCTCTATCAGCGTCGCGTGGGCCGGAGGCCTCCACAGACGGCCCCAATGGTCCCCAATGTCCGTTTTCGCCCAGAAACAGGGCAGTGTGAAGCAGAGGCGACAGGCAGCAGGATGCACGGGGTCCCAACTCAAGAATATATGCCGAACCGCTGATTACGGCGGATGAGTAGCTAGCGGGCCACGGAGCTTAAAGGCTAAGCGGCCATCTTGCTGGCTGCTCAACAGCGCCCCCATGTCAGTGATTATTGAACACCTTTCGGAAAAGTGTGTATTTGGTCAGGAAATACACATTTAAAGTGAGATGTCCTTTAATTTGTGTGGACGTATGCTTCCTTAGGGAAGATATGCACACAAGCCCCACCTTTTGGCTTACTTTTGCAGCAGAATCCTAGATAAAGCATTGGTTGGAGGGGGGAGTGCCTGCAGATTTTCAAGGGACAGGCCTATCATCCACAGCATAGCAGAACAAAGAAAAGCAGCAAGTCGGGGAGCTAAATTACCACTTAGGAAAGCTAATAACCTTTATTTGTCAGTCACAGAGGGCACCCCAAGGTGTGGGGCACCTTTTCAGCTGAACATTGAAAAGGCGAAACGTATAGGAATCTGTCTTCTTTTCAATTTGAAAGGCATATTTTTATGAGATGGAATGAGAGGTATGCACTGTATAAGAACAGTATCTAATCCATCAGTTACACAGACCTCTATAATGCATCTTTGTAGATGCGTAATTGTCAACCTTGTTCCATTGCAGAATCGTTGTGATGGCATAAGATTGCGTAGTAGCATAATTACAGCACCTACTTGCAGTTTTAGCTAGTCAGGAAGCATTCGTCAGGAGGCATTCATCCTACAGCGTTTTCCCTCTTTAGAGACTGAAATGTTGAGCCAGTAATTAACTTTTGACACTTGAACCACCGAGGCATGTGTGAAGAGAAGTGGGGGTGGAAAAAAGTAACTTGCAATTATTCCAAATGTTTGCGATAGTGGAAGGTGAAGGTGACCATGTAGAACCATGTTCATTCTGTTTGTTAAAATGATAGCTGTTGTTAAAGTGGAAGAGCACACAGAGGTGCACTTTGCCATTTGGACAGCAGAGGGCAACCTAACACTGATAATTTGCATCAGCTGTCAGACCTTACAGGATTTTGCGGCATGAAATGGCAAATTTTCCGGCATGAAATGGCAAATTTTGCGGCACAAACCTTTATTTATTGCGGCATTTTTGTGGGACATTTTGTATTAACTGGAGGGTGTAAGATTGCCACATTGCAGGAAATAGGCAGAGTGCAAGGCTACAAGAGAGCCACGGTATCATTATTATGTATCTTTTGTATTAATTTAATAGGAAGAGTCCCAGATGGATCTGGCTTGGCAGAACAGTGTTTGATTTGGCCACATTTCTAGTTTAATGTTCATGCCTATTTAATAGTATTAACTATATTGATCAATATCAATTGTAATGCTGAAAATATTCCCCTTCTATGTTCTCCAATCCCCCAAAAGACCCACACATCTCTCTCACCAACACACATCTCACCAACTCTCCATCACAACTTACATTCCTTAACCTCTCACTCTGTCATACAAATACTCACGTGCTATGTCACACTGTCAAGTCACAATTTGCACTGCCCAGCCCCTGCCACACTCCAAATCATACTCCCAACTCACACCTTACACTCTACAATTCCTCCCGCAATATACATTCCTTCATTCTTTTGTGCTGCTTCTGCATCTTGCATCCTTTCTCCCATTCTATCGCACTCTTCCCTCATCCTTTTTCCCAATCTGCAGCTCACTGCCTCTTTCTGGCCAACCACTTCCTCTCTGCTTTCTAGCTCACTGACCACACGCTCCCTCGACTCTCTGTACCTCTGCTCGCTCTCAGATTTCTGGCCCGCAGCAACACTGCTTCCTCTGCTGTCTTGTGCAGCGCTTCCTCCTCTGACCCACTGCTTTCCCTCTGCTTTCTTGCCTATCACTTCACATCTCACCCATCACTCTCACTCTCTCTCATAGTGTAACCATTTCATTTTTTTTATTTTTTTTTAATGTAGATTTTGACCCAGTTCCTCAAATAATGGGCCATTTAAAAAAAGAACGGAAGATATGCTATTTTTAGACAACCCATTTTTGGAAATGAGCAGGTCACCTTATTCTCAAAGGTGACCAGCGCATTTCCACAGGCTTGAGCTGTAGCGCAAATTGTGCGCTTGGCCAGCTGCCTTGAATGGTGTTCTGTGTTGTTTGACCGAAGTGTAATTATTTGCAGCGGAATTGACCGTAGTCAATTTTGCCGCAAATTGATTTGCACTTCAGCCAAACAACCCAAAATGTACCTTTCACCACCACCCCACCCCCTCCCCTACTTAACTGCTTGGTCACTGCTGCTTCCCCTGCAACCCTGCGGTGCCAGATCCATCCCTCTAACGCGGGTCGGATCCGACTCAGCAGGGTCCCTTTTTCGTTATTTTCTTTTTTTTTCTGTCCCCGCCTCCAATTTTGAGGAAAAAAGGGAAAACACTTCTGCAACCACCCTAGATCAAAAATACTGAACATGGGGAGCGGGTGACACCCCGGCAACACATGTTCAGTATTTATAAAAATCGATCGAATAGTACTGGATGAAATGGGTCAAATTGTAACATTCGATAGATTTTTGTCATCAAAATGGGCAGTACTTTGAATGGAATCGCTCTCCCGACAGTGTTCTGCAAGCTCCCAGCGCCTTTCACAGGGACAGGCACTCCAGGTGCCTGCCGCTGTAAAATGCGACCCAAAAAATGCATTTTTATCCTCTTGGAGGATACCATCCTCTTTTCATACCATAAAAGAAATGCATGACAGGGTCAGGAAAGACCCTGTCATGCAGTGGCAGCCCCACATCCCGTGCACGTTGGGTTGCCTACAATTTCTGCACATTTAAAAGTGCATCTTGCTTGGAAATGAGGGGTGCACTTTTAAATTGACAGAAACGCCACTTTATTTGATCACGGAGGTGAAAAAGGCCATCTGAATGGGCCCCTTTTCGGGCACAAGTTATTTCATTTCTCGTGTAAAAAAAAGTTGAAAGCCTGGCACCCAGAGGATTATTTTTTTTAAAACAGTAATTTTTGCAGATTACTTTAAAAAAAGGTAAAACAAAATAACAATTTTTTTAAGGATGCTGTTTTTGCACAAAATGGCAGTTTTTGCGGCATTTTGCGCAAAATGGCCGTTTTTGCAGCATTTTGTGGGATCACAAAATCGCTATAAACTGGAGGTTCTGAGCTGAGTATGGAACATACCTAAGCATTTTATATATATAGATCGTTTATATGCAGGTTTTTACCACAATAAAGGTGACAGTTTCTCAGTTGACTGTGATTTGTGATTAGTTTGACAGCCAAGCACTTATTTTCCTCACGCACATGCCAACACTACTGAATAATTATCCTTGCTGGTAAGTGCTGCATGCTTTTAATATCCTGTCTTCCCGTGCCTGGAATCCATTCTTTGCCTCCCTCTCCAGCACCCAGTCTCCAGCAACCTGGCCACCAATTTCCCCCTCGGATTGGTCTGTGCGCTTGCACAGATGACTGGAAAGCCTTCATTTCAGAGGCCCCCCAGGCCAGCCTTGCCCAGGCAGCCGGCGAAGGGTAGCTCCCTTAGGAAGCTCCCACTGTGTGCCTGTTTGCCGTGGTCACCCTACAATACCTTCTACTGCTACAAACAGGTATGCTGGTTAGGTATTGGAAACACGGCCAGTGCTGTGTGCCTCTTAATTCTACTACTATGTTACTGTATAGCTGCCATGCAACACATACAAATGTGTTGGTTATTTCTGCACTCCAAAGCAAGCCTATGTATTGCACTTAGTAGAACCCTTAGGGTAGCACATATATTGCACTTAGAAGAATTTTGAGAATAGCCATGTATTGCACTTAGAAGACTCTGAGGGTTGGCAATTTATTACACCTAGAAGAACTTTGATGGTAGCCAATGTATTGCATTCAGAAGAATGTGAGAGTAGGCAATGTAGCACACTTAGATGAATTGTGAGAGTAGCCAATGTGTTTTTTTGTTGTTGATGATTTAGTTTATTTGTAAACGTTTTCATCATTTCCGTCATTGGCCCTCATTACGACCCTGGCGGAATTCGGAAAACGATGGCGGAAATGCAATACCGCCATCGAATAGCGCTCGGTGCGACTATGACCCGTCACCGCAAAGTACGAAGCCATTAGCGACACCGTAGTGAACCCCAACGCTAACTGCACCAAGCACGCGCGCGCGCGCCACGCCAAACCGTAAATACCACCATGGCGCAAGGGTACGCTAATTCCGACCCTAGCGGACATGTACCTAACGCCATCAAGCATGGCGGAATGTACCATTCCGCCATGGTGAGAAGTACGGCATCGCAAATCAACCGTAAACGGCCCCACTGAGTGCCTGTACACCGCTCCCTGCCCACAAAGTACAACTCCCCGTAGGTGCAATGAAGTCACAATGCAACCAGTGAAATGTACAAGTCACCCATGCATGCCAACGAACAAAAGAAACACAAGAGGGGCCAATGGGAGCTGCAGGGCACAGATGGCACGAATACAGAAGCCAAACCAATGGACATGACCACAGTCCCCCCCCCCCGAAACGCACGCAAACACAGGCACCTGTGACCAGCAATATTCCGAAAATCACATCATGCCACCAGTCCACCTGGCTGACCGGCATCTGTTACACAAAACCCAATCCCCCGCCCCTGAGCATGACAACATTCAAACAGTCATATTGGCAGCCCCCATCCCTGACCTCACTGGGCTTCGTAGGCAAACGCGCCCAGTACAGTACCACGCAACTAAACTCCGAAGCTGGAACCCAATGCAGATCTCCTCACAATACATCGCTCCCCAAATAGGAATATGCCACATCACTTGCAAAGAAGAACGCTACACGGGCCAAATCAGAATAGAAATTTAATGCACAACAAAATCACCAAGCCCATACAGCCATTAGGCCATGAACTCCAAAACACATTTCACCATTGTGGGCTGCATCCGCAAGAAATGACCAGCCACTACTTTGTGTGACGCCCTGTTCCATCATGGTACACAGAGCCACATTCACGTACGAAAAGGCAACATGGAAGCGCACAGAACCGCAGGGCCGTCCCAATGGGGAGGCACTAGTCCAGCTGAAAGGCCGAAATGTTGCTCCGAGCCACCAGTACTGCGTAAGGGCATGTGGCCCATTGGCGATCGTCCCATAAGATCGTAATGCTGCTCCACTGATTAACACGAAGCAGCAGGTGTCGGGAGTAAAAGCCATCTGCAGGAGTGGCATACAGATGGCAGTGGCAAAAGGGGAGGAGATACCTGTCAACCAAAAGAAAAGAAAAAGAATAGAATGGCCATCAGAACTACATTCGAACAACTCACTTCAATGATCACACTAAATCCACAGCCATATGCATGCTAGCCCACTCCAAAGGATCATCACCACCCAAAAACCACTTGCGACTCATAACTATCTATATCGAGGTGTAAACACCATCACAAACGAGTGTACCTGTGCATGCGTCTGTGAAAACAGAATCCATCTGATGGGATTGGTAACGTGCATGGACACAAGTGTCTGAGGGCGCGTCGAGACAGGGAGGGCTCAACAAGGCCAGATAGACGATGGTCCCACTATGGCAGCCCTGCATCACATAGCGCAGGGGAGGCGGATAGATTCCAAGAAGCCCTGTACATGGCAAACTCTGTATCAAATCACCTGCCCATGCATCCATTCATCATTCCCTCATCCCGGGATTAAAACGCCTGAATATTTACTCACATAACATTAGAAATATCCATTGAGTCTGTGTGTTATGCAGCCTGCAAAATCCACAGTGCCCCAGCCCGTAATTCCAGTGTAGTGAAGTAACATGTATTTGGGAACGTCCGGCCTCATCGCCCACGTCGCTATTGCGCATCCCAAACCATTCATATCAATCATTGCATCCTCGCCATGGCCCCTGTCTCAAGGACATTGAACAATAGAACGTTATATTTGCAGTCAGACCTGTGGGCATTTCCTCGCCGCTAGCTGAAAACCGAAAGCGCCGCCCTTCGAATTCCTCATTTGCAACATCACGTCGAAGAGGCATCTGTGGCCGTTTGAAATCACAAATTAATCCATCTAGTGCGGCTGTGTGTGAAAATGGCAACTGCCTTCACCCACAAATGGGACGCCCCGCCCGTCGTTGCAACTCGGTACAGTGATGCATGAGGGCCCACCGTTACTCGAGTACTACGTACCACTGACCCTTCACAAGTCTGTTCGCGACTGCACATATGAAACAATGGGACCACAGCAGAATGAACATATCAACCAATGTTAAACGGCCATCGGGTACAAATACATGATTGCAATAGCAAGATGCCATTCCTCGAATTGCAGCGTTGTGTGCGGGACATGCTCGGCCAAAGGGGAGAGCAGTTTGCACAGGTGGAATGAATCACCACAGGTGGAGGCCATACAGCCTGAAAACACATAAATTGCACACCCAGTCTCCTCCCACAACCACACCCACTCCGAAATGCTACCGGCAGGACTCGCGATGTTGGCCCTGGGGGACCTGATAGCACTGCAAGTACTCCAACTCCAAGAAGAAGACGAACACCAACTACAACCGGCCGCACGGAGGAGACGCAGGAGGAGGAGGAGGGCAAGGCAGGGCCAGCAAGGGCCGCCAGCACAGCCACTACCACCACGCAGGCAGCCCGCAATCCCACGCCTCCGAGCACATCCGTTCAACCTCACTGATGAGCAGATCCACACCCTCTACCGTCTGGACCGGGACACCATAACCGCCATTGTGGACATGACACAGGCTGACCTTGTCAGCATGATAGATAGCCCAACCGCCATCCCACCCCTACTGAAGGTGGTGTCTGTACTACACTTCCTGGCCACAGGCACCTACCAGCACACAGTCGGACAGTTGCATGGCATTTCTCAGCCACTGTTCTCACGGACACTATTGCAAGTGCTCGATGCCCTCCTGCAGCACGCAGACGACTACATCTCTCTACCACGCTCGGAGCAGGAAATTACCAACACAAAAGTGGGATTCCATGCACTTGCCGGCATACCGGGTTGCATTGGTGCCATCGACTGCACCCATGTGGAATTGGTCGTCCCACATGCCATGGAGGCCCAGTACCGCAACCGAAAACAATTTCATTCCCTGAATGTACAAATGGTGTGTGACTCCAACAGGATCATTACACATTGTTGTGCCCGATTCCCTGGATCAACCCATGATTCTATGGTCTTGAGGAACTCTACAATACCACGCTACATGGAGCGACACGCAGGGAACAGATCCTGGCTACTCAGTGAGTCTCATTACATGCATGATAATGTGGGGTATGTGATTCGGCAATGACCTGGCAGGAAGGGGGGGGGGTGTGCGTACGTAGCAATGGCATTCCACATCATACGTTTATCGTCCACATACAGGTGATGCTGGATATCCACTGAAGAGATGGCTCCTCACACCAGTCCGGAACCCACGGGACCAGCATGAGGAGGACTACAACCATGCCCACTCACGTACCCGTGTAGTCATTGAACAGGCATTCGGCCTACTGAAGGGTCGTTTCCGCTGCCTCAGCAGGTCTGGCGGGGCACTCCTGTACCGGCATGTGAAGGTTGCAAAGATGGTCATGGCATGTGTCATGCTCCACAACATGTGCGTACGTAGAAATGTGCCCATGCCCCCTGACGCAGAACTGCAAGCACCTGATGATGGTCATGATGAGGGTGGGGATGTGGCAGCACCTCAAGGAGTCTGCGAGGCACCGGAGGGCCGTGACATTCGTCAGCATCTCATAGATGCATGCTTCTAGCACTCACGCCTGGTGGCTGATACATGGACACGGGACTCGTGGCACTGTGTGTGTCTGGGACATGCACAATATGGACTGTACGCCTATGATGGCCTAGTACACAAAGATCAATGTCCACACATCTCATTGGTTGATCGTGCACTGTTTATGGCATATGTGATATCATGTTGAACACCCTATCGACCCGCCACCCAAGTGAGCCCAACACACCCCCTCCACCCTCCTACCCCCCCCGAACACCAGTGTCCAAAGATGCTCATTGTCAGTGGGCAGTCGCTATTGCAAGCCCCCTCTGCGGGTGTCAGGGGCACCCCTGCCTGTGGAGCGCAGGTTCCTCCCAGATCTACGTTGGGGGCTGCCCTGGACGGAACTTGCAACGGATGATGTCTCTGCCTGCTCACGTCCATGCATGTCCCTGAGGGTTTGCGAGAGCTCAGTGAGCACACGGCGCACTGCGGCAAGTTCGGCACATACGTCTTTGGACGTCGCATGCAGTTCCCCCCTCAGGCTCTCGGTGCTTCTCTCCATTTGTGCCCTTAGTGTCTCTGTACCTCTCTCCATTTCTGCCCTAAGTGTCTCAGTTGATGTTTCTATGTCTGCCTTAGTGCCCCCACATTCATCGGCATGGTCCTTGAGGAGCGTGGCCAGTTGCTGCTGTTGCACGATTAACTGGTCGAGGGACTGTTGCCTCTGCTGGGCCATGGCCATTTGCCGGGGTGTCACAGAGGGGCTGTGGACCTCATGTTGCCTTGCCACAGGGCTTGTGGGGGATGGCCAGTCGTCTTGTGGGTGCCCCTGCGTGGCATCCTCATGTTGTACGGGATGGGACAGACAGGGGGATTGGGACAGGTCATGGATGGATCTGACTTCGACATCCCCGTCTTCTGTGTCGGAGCATGCTGCCATCAATGGGGTGTCACCTATGGTGCTGCTGCCACCAGAGGCAGTGCCTTCTGTGGCATCCGTTGGGGGGACCTGTGGTGGTGGTGTTGTGGGCATGCTGGCTGCTGGGGAGCCTGTTGATGTTCCCTCCTCTGTGCTGCCACCTGATTTGTGCTGCTGTCGTGTCTTGATGCGTGCAGCTGAGGTGGAGGGTCTTTGGCCGTTGGTCTTGGCCCTCTTTGCAGGTGTGCTGGTAGGGGTGTCCTGATGCTCGTCGTTTGGATCGGACCCTGTGGTGGAGTAAATGTCACGCCCCTTCGGAGACGCTGGGCTTTGTGGCATCGATGGACCATAGGACGGCGGGTGTCAGCCATTTCTACTACCAAGATGGCCGCCGTAACTGGAGTTGCGAGTCTAGCCTCAGCACACCTTGATTTCCCGGAAGTACTGCCTCCCTACCCGAGGGTGGGTATATCAGTCCCGGAGATCAACACGGCATTGCGTTGCTACTCCTCATTAACAACGCTACGTAAGTTCGTTCCTAGGTCTTAGAATTTGACTTGCGAAATACTGTCTTCAGCTTCTAAACTTCCTGTTTTCAAATTCTAGCGTCTCTCCAACTACCTCTTTGTTTTCCGAGTTCGCGGTCTCCTCCTCTTCATCAACCAAGTTTGCCATCCGGTCCCATTCCGGACCGTGGTAAGCCTCATCCCAATCCCATATAACCAATTACCTCCAATCCCGCTTATTCTAACATTCACAACTCACTATTATCCTCTTCTTCGCTTAGTAACAGGCACATCACGCACCGGCATTTCAAACACACTGGCAAGACTCTGCACCATCAAAACAGATCTTAGCTCCGCCTCGATTGCTTCTCAGAGGTTTTCGGAAGATTCTGACTACCATCATCTTCCCCCTATTGTTCCGGTTTAAGGGTAATCCACATTCCTCTTACCTTACATTCTATCCCTCTGTTACACTCTGATACTTACCAGTCTCTTTCTTCTTCTCAAAGACGAACGCCCTCCTGACTTCGCCGAAATCCCCGACTGCAACGGAGGACAACACACCGCTACCTTCGGAACAGGGTTTTCTTCCCCAGAGGGTTTCCCTGGGACTTCTTCTTCTACCTGGTTTATCCGGGAGGGGGAAGAGGTACTTGGGAGGCTTTCATTATCTTCTCTCCATTTGGAACAAGAAGAGCCTTCCACTACCGAAAGGGGGTCTGTCGGAGGAAGAGGTAACGGTGAGTCCTTGGGATAACCTGCCAATTGATTGATTGGATATGCATATAACTTGTCTCATTTATTAATATATGACAGTTAGCAACGCCTAAAAATATAAAGTATATCTGAGCAGGTTGTCTCAGGGATTCAGGGTTACTAAGAAACATGGACGCCTCACAACAACAGCAATTAGTCACTGCAGTACAGGCTCTGACAGATGAAGTGCATTCTTTAAAACAAGAGAATGCTTACCTCCGACAACAGGCAGGCAGAGTCCCTAGCTGGTCCGAAGTGCCTCCTGGCCCTATCCCAGGAGGTTTATACGATGGTAATCCTCATAAACTCAAGACTTTTATCGAGGCTTGTACCGTTCAGTTCTCTTTCAAGACAGCCTTTTTTCAAAGCGACCGTGATAAGGTAGGACACATGATTGCAAACTTGACGGGGTCCGCGTTAGCATGGGCCACGCCTCTTGTTACTACCAATAATGTCTTATTAGATTCTTATCCTGCCTTTTTGAATAGTCTTCGAGCCATGTTCAGCCGTCAGGAGATCACGATTTCAGCCCAAGAGCAGTTATTAGATTACAAACAAGGATCTCAAGATCTATTGTCTTATATCACCAATTTCAAGCAGTTAGCAGCTGGTACGTCATGGGCGGACGATGCTCTAATCACAATATTCCGCAGAGGATTAAACGAAGAGCTAAAGGATGAGATCTCCCGAGTACCCAGACCTCCGAATTTGGCAGAGATGATCACCATGGTTATGCAGATGGATTACCGACTGCAAGAAAGAGTGAAGGAACGTCGTCGTGGCCGCTCCATGAGACCACCTATGACATACCCTCCTAGTGTAGGAAGATCACAAACAGATGAACCTATGCAGATAGGGACTACCAGAGGTCGCCTTACTCCAGAGGAGCGTCATAGACGTCGAGTCAAGGGCCTGTGTATGTATTGTGGTTCCAAAGAACACGCAATTCGAGATTGTCCTCTCATCCCAGCCAAAAGTCAGGGAAACGCCATCTCCCAACCGCCAGGGGAACCGCGGCTAGGGAGTCAGTAAACGGTTCCTCATCTTATCTGATACCTTCCCAAGTTACGGAGATCCCCGATCTTACTATGTTGGCCTTACATGTCCAGATCAAATGGGGAGATACAGACCCCATTCCGGTCACGGCCTTAATAGATTGTGGGGCCGCAGGGAACTTTGTTGATACCCTCTGGAAGACCGCTCATAATATACCATGTTCAGTCAAGACAATGGCAATCCCAGTTGAGTCCGTGGATGGTAGTCCGTTAACATCAGGTCCCATAAAGGAACAAACTATACCTTTGCGGATGAATATCTCCTCCCATCAAGAATCCATTATCTTTGATGTAATCCGTACAGCCCACTATCCAGTTATTCTAGGACTACCCTGGCTTCGTGCTCATAACCCATACATCAATTGGAAGGCGGGCACGGTTTTTCTGGGATCTGAACATTGTTTGACGCACTGTCTTTCGGACGGTGCGGTTGGGTTTCGTCCCACTATCTCCATGTTGGAAAATCCGGGTTCCATCTCTGTATTGAACCATATCCAGGAATTACCCATTGAATACAAACAGTATCAGACAGTGTTCTCCGAATCTCAATATGCTGAACTACCCCCACATCGGAGAGACGACTGCGCCCTGGAACTAGTTCCAGATGCACCGATTCCTTTCGGTCGCATGTATGTCCTATCTGGACGGGAACGTGAAGTTCTTAAAGAATATCTTCAAAAGAATCTTTGCAATGGACTTATTCAAGAATCCACCTCACCAGCGGGGGCTTCTTTGTTCTTCATCCCAAAGAAAGACTCTACGGAACTCAGACCGTGTATAGATTACCGAGGCTTAAATAAGATCACCATCCCGGATCGCTATCCTATGCCTCTCATCCCAGATATACTAGAAGCCGTTAAAGGAGCTACCATCTTTACAAAACTGGACCTCCGCGGGGCTTATCATCTCATTCGTATACGAGCTGGCGATGAATGGAAGACAGCTTTCCGTACTCCTTTGGGACACTATGAATATAAAGTAATGCCTTTCGGCCTATCCAACGCCCCCGCAGTCTTCCAACGCTTTATGGACCACCTCTTTTCAGACATTCTTCTTCACACAGTTATTGTCTATTTAGATGATATTCTGGTCTTTGCTTCATCACCATCAGAACACTGTCAGCACGTGAAAGAAGTACTACGGAGACTATTCAACAACCACCTTTATTGCAAACTAGAGAAATGTGAGTTTCACAGAAACCAGGTTGCCTACCTAGGGTACATAATCTCTGCAAATGGGGTATCCATGGACCCTAAAAAAGTATCAGCTATTACAGATTGGCCTATACCAATCTGCATTAAGGATCTGCAGAGATTTCTGGGGTTCTCCAATTTCTACAGACGTTTCATCCCACACTATTCGCAAGAGATACTTCCACTGACGACACTTCTTAAAAAGAATGTAAAATTCCTTTGGTCCGGGGAGGCACACATTGCCTTTGAGAACCTGAAGAAACATTTTCTCACAGGACCCATACTGATTACTCCAGATCAAACCAAGAAGTTCATTGTGGAATCGGATGCGTCTCATCAGGCCCTTGGGGCCGTTTTGCTTCAAGAAAATGATCAAGGAATAGAATGTCCTATAGCTTACCTTTCTAAAACACTGTCTCCCTCTGAAATCAATTATTCAGTGCTAGAAAAAGAACTATTAGCTATAAAAAAGGCATTCGAAGAGTGGAGACATCTTCTCCTGGGGGCAAGACACCCAGTTGAGGTCAGGACTGATCACAGTAATTTACGCGTCCTACAGTATGCTCAGACCCGAAATAGCAGGCAGGCACGTTGGGCACACTTCTTTTCACCGTATGAGATTGTTTTCACCTTCATTCCCGGGAGAGTCAATCTCAAGGCTGATGCATTGTCCAGAAAGGATTATACCTCTTCTACGCCTTTTCGATCGGAACCTCTGTTTCCCAGAGCCACATTCGTGCAAGTAGTTACCACGTTTTTACAGAACGTGGCTAACTCCACTTTGCAATTTATTCAGTTGAATCCACAGTTACTGGCGACCTGGAAACTCAACTTGGTCCAAGGATGTGCTTATAAGGACAAGAAGCTCTTCCTCCCTTCGAGTGAACTGCAAAAGACAGTTCTAAATCTCTGTCACGACTCATACCTAGCGGGTCACCGAGGTGTGGCTAATACTAAAGAGTTGATCCAACGTAACTTCTGGTGGCCGGAAATGACTCAAGACATCATAGACTATGTGTCCGCTTGTGCTATCTGTTTGCAGTCAAAATGCCCTCGAAACGCCCCTTCAGGACTCCTCTCAGTAATGCCGATCCCGGACCGTCCTTGGCAAATGATTTCCACTGATTTCATAGTTGATTTGCCACCATCAGACGGTTGTACAGTAATCATGGTCACAATCGATTACTTCACAAAATTGGCACATTTCGTTCCACTTCCGCGGATTCCCACCGCAGCTCAGATGGCAAGAGTTTTTCTTTCACGGATTTTTTCCCTTCATGGATTACCTGAGACCATTGTTTCTGATCGAGGTTCACAATATACATCTCGCTATTGGCAGCAAGTCTGCAAGAGTTTGCATATCTCCCGGGCATTGAGTTCAGGTTTCCATCCGCAGACAAATGGTCAGACGGAACGCCTAAATCAGACCCTTGAGGGATATTTGCGTTGTTACATCTCCTCCTCACAAGATAACTGGTGTTCCTTGTTGCCTTTGGCTGAATTCGCGTATAATAACTCTCGACATTCAGCCTTGAGATTCAGCCCTTTTTTTTGCTCCTACGGATACCATCCTCAGTGTTTTCCCAGCGGACCGGTCTCCACTTCAAAATTTCCCGATGTGGATCTTCTCGTTGATGCCATCCAGTTGGGACATCGAACAGCCAAGACCTCTCTTCGGGAGGCCCAGATCCGGGTCAAACGCTCTGCTGACAGACATCGTACTCCGGCTCCGCGGTTGGTACCAGGAGACTTGGTTTGGTTGGCATCTCGATTTCTGCCTCGTCATCTGGTACCATCCAAATTGTCCCCGAAATATTTCGGCCCTTTCTGCGTTTTGAAGCGTATAGGGTCATCAGCTTTCAAGCTCAATCTCCCTTCATCCTGGTCCAGGATTCATCCTGTGTTTCATGTCTCGCAGTTGAAGAAAGACGTGGCGGATCGTTTCTCCCGTGCACGGAAAGGATTACCCTCTCCTGTCATCACCCCGACAGGTCCCGAGTATGAAGTGGCGGGAATTTGCGATTCACGCATTTTCCGGGGTCGTCTACAGTTCTTGATTGACTGGAAGGGTTATTCTCCGGCGGATCGCTCTTGGGAACCGGCATCGGCGGTTCATGCTCCTACTTTGGTCCGCCGGTTCTTTTTGTCCCATCCGTCCAAACCGGGAGGCCCGGGGCATTTGAGGGGGCATACTGTCACGCCCCTTCGGAGACGCTGGGCTTTGTGGCATCGATGGACCATAGGACGGCGGGTGTCAGCCATTTCTACTACCAAGATGGCCGCCGTAACTGGAGTTGCGAGTCTAGCCTCAGCACACCTTGATTTCCCGGAAGTACTGCCTCCCTACCCGAGGGTGGGTATATCAGTCCCGGAGATCAACACGGCATTGCGTTGCTACTCCTCATTAACAACGCTACGTAAGTTCGTTCCTAGGTCTTAGAATTTGACTTGCGAAATACTGTCTTCAGCTTCTAAACTTCCTGTTTTCAAATTCTAGCGTCTCTCCAACTACCTCTTTGTTTTCCGAGTTCGCGGTCTCCTCCTCTTCATCAACCAAGTTTGCCATCCGGTCCCATTCCGGACCGTGGTAAGCCTCATCCCAATCCCATATAACCAATTACCTCCAATCCCGCTTATTCTAACATTCACAACTCACTATTATCCTCTTCTTCGCTTAGTAACAGGCACATCACGCACCGGCATTTCAAACACACTGGCAAGACTCTGCACCATCAAAACAGATCTTAGCTCCGCCTCGATTGCTTCTCAGAGGTTTTCGGAAGATTCTGACTACCATCATCTTCCCCCTATTGTTCCGGTTTAAGGGTAATCCACATTCCTCTTACCTTACATTCTATCCCTCTGTTACACTCTGATACTTACCAGTCTCTTTCTTCTTCTCAAAGACGAACGCCCTCCTGACTTCGCCGAAATCCCCGACTGCAACGGAGGACAACACACCGCTACCTTCGGAACAGGGTTTTCTTCCCCAGAGGGTTTCCCTGGGACTTCTTCTTCTACCTGGTTTATCCGGGAGGGGGAAGAGGTACTTGGGAGGCTTTCATTATCTTCTCTCCATTTGGAACAAGAAGAGCCTTCCACTACCGAAAGGGGGTCTGTCGGAGGAAGAGGTAACGGTGAGTCCTTGGGATAACCTGCCAATTGATTGATTGGATATGCATATAACTTGTCTCATTTATTAATATATGACAGTAAAGGAGGGCGAGGGTTATTGATGGGTCTGTGGGAATTGGAATGGCATTGTATCACATGCATTGGGGTGGTACCTGAGGGTGATTTGGGTCGGGGCCTTGGAGGTGCTTTCATTTGTGTGTGGAGTGAGGGTGCAGTTGTTTGGCAGCCTGCAGTTAGGGTGTGCCTGCTGCACGTGTAGTGCGTGTTTTAGGGGTTTTTAATTAATTATGTATTTATTGTGGGTTTTAACGTGCGCTATCAGGCCGATGTGTGTGGACGTTCTCCTGGACATGTGTTTCTGTTGCACTATGTGGACACATGGTACTTCACATGAATGGACTTTGTGGATTTGGCATTGTTTTATCTGGCCCACCTACCTGAATCTTCGGATGTCTGCACTCCTTTCTCCATCCCTCCGACTCCCTCTATGCTCTCCATTCCGATGGTGGAGGCACAGATTTCTTCCCAGGGGGTCAACTTGATGGGTGATTCAGGACCTCCCCCGGTGGCTGTTGCAATGTTGCGGTTGGCAGAGAGTATGCTGCGGACGCGTATCCGCAGGTCGTCCCATCGCTTTCGGCATTGCTGTGGGTTGCGGGGTGCGGTCCCCACCGCACTTACCCGCTGTGCCACCAGAGCCCATATGGCCTTCTTGTTTGCAAGTGCCGTCCTGGTCATTTGCGTGGAGAAGACGACGGCTGCATTCTCCTGGAGGGTCTCTGTTAGCACGGTGAGTTCCTCACGGGAGAAGTGGACCTGCCGCTTGCGGTCGCACGCTTTCTTCGCTACTTTTCCCATTTTTCTTGGTTTCGCTAGGGTGGATGACGGGTTGGGGTGTGTCTCAGGGTAGTGTTTTTGGTGGTTGTGTGGTTTTAGTGGTTTTATAGGTGTACGGCGGGATGTTTCCCGTTCCGGGCCCATGTTTTTACTTCCGTTTCCGTATATTTCCGGTCACCGTACTTTCCGGTAGGCGCACACTGCGGTGTCCGCTGTGATGGGTGGCGGTATTGCACCTAGGGCGCCGTACGGCGGCGGTGTGGGCCGTTTTGGGGTCATTTCCGCCATCGCGGACTTTGCACTTCCGCCATGCCGTGGTGCTCGTGCCCGATGGGTCGGAATGGGCCGCACTTTGCTCCTTCGTGCAATGGCGGAAACGCTATTTACGCTGTGGCGGTCCGGTCAGTCACTTTCCGCCAGGGTCGTAATGAGGGCCATTATCTGTAAATGGTGAGAGCTAATGATTTAAATTGTATTTCATGGTGTTCTTTTGTTGAGTTCCTATATAGTACTTAGAAAAAGAGTGATTGTATATGTATATTTATTGTTATATCCACTGAGTAGAGCGGCCCATCTTTCTTGAGTGTTCATTTATTGCGCTGAAAGTTGGAAGAACACTCCAAATTGTTTACGCTGAGACGAAAGTGATTGGCATTCCATGACCAGATGAAATATGGTTTCTGGGATCGCTTGATCCCTACAGAATCGGCAGTAGTTGTTTTTGACGTCAATCTTCCTCGTTATTGATAGATATGAGTTTGTAGGAAGAATGTTCAAACTTAATCTTAAGAAAGTTGTTCTAATGCTCTGGTCAAGGGAAATTTGAAGGTATGGTGGTAGCACATGAATTTTCCTGTTATCTTTGGTGCATTCAAGATTTTGTTTGTAGATGTTCTTTTTTTTAATAGTTTTTATCCAATCATTCTGAAGAAGTTTTATTTTTGCGTGTTGTGGGCGTAGAGTTAGCTGTTCTTCTGTGATGTCTTCATTTTCCATTTCCTTCCTCATTGATTGTTTCCATTTTTGTAATACCGTGTTGTTGAAGGTCTTAGCTTGGGCTCAGAGGATTTGAATAGCTGGGGTTTTTTGGTCGGAGAGTATTTTTCGGAAAATGTCTAGTCTTTTCCATAGAACAATGTATTCAATTGACTGGGTTGCCATTTCATATCGAATTCTTGGCATTGGATATGACTGTGGTAGGTGGAGAATTTTACGCCAGGATATTGCTTCAAATTTCATCCAGTTTATTGTACGGGCGTTCAGCATTGCTTCTGGTCCATATGTTAGAATCGGGATGTACTTTTGTCTGTAATAGGCTATTATGGGTTTGAATGAAAACTGGCCGTATTTCCTGTGAAGTATACATCCTTGTCTTGCTAGGGTTTGTGCCGTTTGTTCGATTTTATCCATCCATGGCTCCTCCGAGTTTGATTGGTTTATTAGGACACCAAGGTATTTGAAAGTTGTCACATTTTCTATTTGGTTCCCGTTGATATTGAAGCTCGGTTGGTATGATTTTTTTGTGAATGATTTGGTTAGAGTCATTGTCTTAGTTTTTCCGATGTTGATCGTTAATTCGTTTTTTTCCATATAGCTACTCAGAGCTGTCAGAGATGCTTGTAGTCCAGTGGGTGTTTTGTCCAACAGAACGATATCATCTGCATATGCCATGGCAGGAACTGGTGTAGAATTTATTTAAGGTAGCCAATGTATTGCATGTAGGTGAACTTCAAGGGTAACCTATGTGTTGAACTTTGAAAACATTTGAGAGTGGCCAATATATTATGCTTAGAGGAATTTTGAGAGTAGACAATGTATTGCGCTTAGAAGAATCTGATGGTAGCCAATGTATTGCACTTAGATTAATTGTGAGAGTGAGTAGTCAGTGTATTGCACTTAGAAGAACCCTAAGGGTAGCACATAACTTGCACTTATATGAATTGTGAGGGTAGCCAATGTATTGCCCTTAGAAGAACTTTGAGGGTAGCCAATGTATTACATTTAGATTAACTTCAAGGGCAACCTATGTTTTGCATGTTGGAAGAATTCTGAGAGTAGCCAATGTTTTGAGCTTCGAAGAATGCCAAAGTATTGCACTTAGATTAATTGTGAGAGTAGCCAATGCATTGCACTTAGAAGAACTATGCTGGTAGCCAACGTATTGCACTTAGATACATTCTAATTGGTAGCCAAGGTATTGCACATAGACAAATCCTCATGGTAGACTATGCACTGCACTTAAAATAATTTGAGGGCAGTCAATGTACTGCACTTAGCTGAGTTCTGAAGTTTACACACCGTACTGATTAGGGGACTGTTACCCTCTGAACCCTGCCACTGTGTTGAAAGAGTACTACACTCTGAAGCTAGCCACTGTACCAATCACCCCGCTCCAGCTCCTCTCACGCATACCTCCCAAATTACACACACGACCTATTGGGCCAGCCACACTACACACAAAACACACAAATCACACATCCACAACAACAAACATCAGCAAACAACAGACAATCCCACACACAGGCCTTATCCCTCTGGACACAACAAGCCAGTGCACACAATCAAAGCACATTTAGAAAGCAGACATGAACAGATGCCAGTTTCTCTTGGTACTGCGAGCACCAACAGATGAGCACAACCTCTATCCTATCCCTCTTCCCTCACTAAGCCACCCCGCCGTCTTTTTTACAGAGCCACATGAGCGTGGGGAGACCATGCTAATGGTAACGGTGCACAACATAAGTCAACATAACATAACTCAGCTTATGTGTGTACTACATTTATTTTTGAGTTACAATTTAATAGGCATTCAGAAGTGGTGGGATTGCACGGGACTTGCATGTGAGCTTGGCCAAAACCGGTCTATTAATGTGTGTTAATTATCCATGTTTTTTTTTAACCAATTGCAACATTAGTAATTAACATATGTAGATGGAGCAAACACAATTATCTGGACTCACAACGAACCAGATTGTAAAAACGTGCATATCATGCTCCACTGTGCATTGTTTTCAAGCTAGCCAAACCGATGTTTGTGGCTGAAATCGCTTGTTTTTTTGTGTGTTTTTTTAAAAAGCACTTCTGTGCTACAAAAACTGTAGACTTTAGGGAGCAAAATCTCTGTGACTCAAAGACGCAGACCTCAGCAAAGCAAAGCCGTTGTTCACAGATGAAAGGCTCACTTTGCATCTTAAAGGTACATCACTTTAATAACGTGATGACTTTGTTTCGCAGCTTGCCCTGCTCATGGGTTTCCTGACAACTTGGCGGCCTCGAGGGTTGGATGTTTAATTGAGGGCCTAACCTTGTAGTCCACCCTTAATACCAGCACAAGTGGTAGACAAACACTGAGTTGGAAATGCCCTCCACTAAAAGCTAAACATCTGGTGCAGCGGAGTGTTAAAGGAAGCACCAAAAAACATTCTGGATGTTGAAGAGTGATTAAGGACAATTCCTTTTTAAAAAGAGGACGACCCTAAACGAGGAAGAGGAAGGGCTGGGTCAGGATGAGGGAGGAAGAGGAGGGGCTACTTGAGCTGGGGACAGAAAGTTGTAGAGGGAATACAGGAAGGATTACTACATGTTTGGCTCTGTTTGCCTTATTATATATGCATGTAATTTATATCCTGGGGCCTCGCTCCACACTTCATATTTCTCTGTATCCCTGGAACTAGGGACACAAGAACTGGCGACGATAGGAAAATGACCACAGTGGCAAATTCAGATGGGAGGACAATCTGCCCACTGCTCCTGGGACATTTGAGGGCAATCGCCCAATACAGCCAATCCAGACACTGCAGGACTGAGAAGGGTAATCCGCCCGTGAGAAGGAGGGTCCTCTTCCCCATTCAGGCATCGATCCCAGCCCGACGGGTATTGTACAAGGGCACTTTGCTGCATTTAGTCATCAATCCCAGAAAAAATTGAATAAGGGCAGTCTGCCCAAAGCGGAAGAGGACAGTCCGCCAGGTGAGTTGCCGAACCAAGCAGGATACACAAGGGCAATCCGTACAAAGGAATGAAATAAGGGCAATCTGCCCGCATGAAAGAGGGCACTCTGCCGCATCATGTGGCTGATCCTGTCGCTGCAAGGAAGAAAGGGCAATCCGACCAAAAGGAATAAAATAAGGGAAATCTGCCAAAAAAGAGTGACCACTCTGCCCCCTCAAGACACCGATCCCAGCATTGTAAAACACGTAAGAGCAATCAGCCCAAAGGATAATATAAGAGCGATATACCCAGTGGAGCGGGCACTCCGCCCCATCAGGCTGCCAAACCCAGCCTGGGAAATAACAAGAGGGCAACCCGCCTAAGAGCGCTGCCAGGAGGCTGCAGATCCCGCCACTGAGAGATATAAAAAGGGACAATCCGCCCAAGTGTGCACCCGCAAGTGCTAGGAGGGCACCCACCCACAGGAAAAGGACATCTGCCTTTTGAGCAGTGATACAGGCCACTCAAGCAACAGCGACGGACGACTCCCGCCGATAGCGGCCCCGCACAGTGGTAAAAGAGTCATCAGGTCTGGTAGCCAGGGGGCAGCATCACACAGAGTAACAGTGCACCAAGGGAGTACAGTCTACTGTGGCCATCTAGGACGTCAGCAGCATCACGCACCAACAGAAATTACGGCTACAGGGTGAGAGATTCCGCTCTGTACAAGGACAAGAGAAGGAATGAGAAGACCAACACTTCAGAACCTGGGAGACAACAGGAAACACACAGGGGACACGGTAAGGACCAGGCAACCAGCGAACAAAACCACAATGGTCGAAGAACAGGACAGCCAAAGAATGGGCAATGCAAGATGTGCAGCCACAGTGATATTTCTCAGACGACCACAACTATTTCAATTGCAGCCGCAGCAGGACAGGGGACCCAGATGGGAAGAATGGCTGGAGGAGTTTGCCGACTATGTGAAAGCAATTGGAGATGATGATCCAACGACACTCCTGGAGATATTAACAAACATTGCTGGACAAGAGGTCAAGCGGATCCTCAAAACGATCCCACCAGAGGACAGGACAACGTATGGGATGGCCGTCACCACACTCAATAAGAAGATACTGACCCAACCGAACAAGGATTTTGAAAGATACATGTTTAACAATGTCTGCAGCTACCTCATGAAACAGTTGAGGACTTTGTCAGATTGCAAAAGAAGATATCGCACTGCAACATAACAACCTTCAAAGACGACGAGACAATACGTCTGCGAATCATGGAGGGGTGCACCTCACCAATACTTTGGAAGCATCTCTTGAAATAACCCCTCCCACTTGCAGAGATATTGGAGCTAGCATACGCCCATGAAAGGGTGGACATCCAAGCAATTGAAATACAAAAGCAAGAGGAAAGTGGGTATGGGCAGGTAGCTTCCATACACATGGTTCATGCACTGTGCCCCCGAGGTCAAGACGGCATCAGTAGTACACTGTAATGTGCCTAAGCTAAGTAAGGGGGGTATGTACTACAGGTGTGGGCTGCAATTTGCCACAGCGGACCGTGCCTGGCAATAGGGCATCATTGTACCAGGTGCGGGAGAAGACATCAACTCGAGCTGGTGTGCAGGGACGGAATCCCTTTCCCACCAAAAGAGACAATGGGCCCTTTGGGCTCTTTCTCCTCCCTCACCTCTTTCTCCACCTGTGGCGTCCCTCAGGGATCCAACCTCTTTAACAACTACCTTGCTCTGCTTACACACCTCATTTCCGCCTTCTCCCCAAACTTCTAGTGTTATGCAGGTGGCACACAGCTCTTCTTCAAATTGCCCTAATTCTCTTCTCACTGCCTCATTTATTCCTGACTGCCTGCCATCCAGTCCTGGTGTACTTCCAATGATCTCTGCCTCAAGACTGAGATCCTTCTGATTGGGACTCCTGCTCCCACTTTCTGTCCATCACTCTGGCCATCTCGTATGAGCTCTCTCCCTTCTCCTTCATCTGAAGCCAGAAATGTTCGGGGCATCTTCAACTCCTCTCTTTCCTTCATCCCTCATATTCAGGATCTTGTCAAGAAGTCCCACTTTCAACTCCACCTCCTCAAAGGAATTCTCCCTTTCCTCACTTTCCCCCAGAAGCTCAATGTCTCTAGAGCTCTGGTTCTCTCTAGGCTAGACTACTGCAATAGCCACTTCCTTAATCTACCCTCTTCTTTGCTATGACTCCTCCCACTAATCCCAGGCACCCCATTTCTCCAGCCCTAAAAACTCTCCACTGGCTCCTGGTTGCTGCAAAGATCAAATTCAAATTCCTCTGCATCATCCACAAGGCGGTCTGGGGTCGATGACCATGCTATCTACAACTTGCTCTCACTAAGTACTCCCTCTCCAGAGCCTTATGTTCCTCTGGCACCTACTCTCTGTGTTTTAAGCGCTTTTGTAAACAGCGAGCTGGTGGTCGATCCCTTTCCTCATCTGGCTCCCGCCTTGTCATGCGCAGGGATTGGCCACGCAGCAGCCGCGGAAAACAACCAAGAACTGAGATCGTTGGCAAGTTTTGGTTCAGTAACCTTTTCATGTGGAGTAATCTCCATGGAGGTTGCCATGGAGATTAACAAAGGCATTCTTTCTGCGTCACGTGAGAAACCAACGCACGCCACGTCGACCTGTTCACGTTCGATCTCTGCCCTTCCAGGAAGTTAAATAGTTTTCCCTTTCTGTGCTCCAGTGCTTCTAATTGAAGTTGTGTCCTATTCGACTTTTCCTTCTACGAACTACTTTTCGTCCTTGCCTAGTACATTTGTGGATATCCGGTTATCGACTTCTGCTTTGCACTTTGACCTGCTCCTGCCTCCTGATTTTGGCAAAGTTTTGTCTTTCTGGTAACGAAACTCTGACTTGCCTTGACCTGCTCTCACTTACCGTTTTCATTACGACGCTTACCTACGTGGAACTCCTGTCCTTCTGCAACAAGCTTCCTTTTCAAGTTCTGCTTACCGTCCTTCCGCCGCAGACGACAGGAGATCCCGCTTCCCTTCAAGCTCTGCTTACCGTCCTTCCGCCACAGACGTCAGTTGAACAGCATCGCCTGGTTGACATCTTCGGCGCTTCTCTGTACAGAGGCTGGTTCTACATGCTGTGGTAAGCCCTTTGAGTTATTCCTGGGGACAAAGTGTAATTCTGCAATCACTCACCAGGCTCCCTCATACCAGTGCTCCCGAACTACATGTACCATAATTCCACTTACTTTGGATTACCTTTCCTGAACACTATTGTTTACTGCCCATTTTACGAACTTCCATAAAGAACTACACAACCCTTGAAATATCAAGTGCACTTAGAACGCTCTGTTGATTCAGTGCACCATCCCGTCACCAGTGCGTCCCTTGTGCCGTCCGGGGTAGTTTCCCACACTTACCTTCCTGTTTGTTATTTTCTCCCGCCGTTGGTTCTTTGTTGCTCAGCCTGGTTCTTCACATTAGTTGGTAAGAATTGAATCCTGACTGGGAAGGGCGTGCCATTAGAGACTCTTCTGCCTATCAAGTACTCAAATCCCGATTTCTTTAGGTTTGGGATTCCTGTCATTAGCAAGATAAGCACAAGGTACTTACTCCTCTCGCTAGTGAAATTGTATTTGATTAGTGGTGTTCGGGCCATTAACGCTTGTTATTTCTTTCTTAGCATTGGTGTAAGCAGCGTGTGTGTTCCCTGCTATTTTGTGGGATCAACTCCTCTATCTCATTACAACAGCAGAGGGGTGTATCGTAAAAAGAGTACCCTCAAGTTGAGGAGGCTTGTATTCTGGGAGGTCGTTTCGAATCAATCTCGTTGTTGATCCTGGCTTTATGGCTTCGCTTAACTCTGAGACGACATCGCCCCTGGCAGTATAGGCATTGTGAGTAACACTCCTGTGGAACAGCCTCCCTCTTCCTCTCTGTCTTAAGCCGGATCACCTCAAATTCGGGAAGCTCCTCAAGACTCTCCTTTTCACCTACTCCTTCCCTTCCTCCCTCCTCTGCTAATCCCACAGTTGCTGAGATTGGTGACCAGGGCCCTTATGTATCCTCCCGCGTCTTGGCCTGCCACACCCAATCGCCTACAGCCCCCACCCCTCCCAGCACTTTGCCTTGGAAGCCACTGTCCTATGTCACCACAGGCCTGCACTTATTTATTGATGGCTGACCACTCCACCTATGCACTTACAGCTGCTAACTTTCTAGAACGTCCCTCTTGATACACCTAGCACTTACCCCTCAGCCCCCTCCCTCCCTCTGCACTTGCACGTCCTGAAAGCTCACAAGGCCAAGTAGGTACGCTTCTATCTTGTATTGTTATATTTGTTTCATTCCCATGCTGCCTCCCTGTTGCCCTGTGGGCGCTATGAAACACAATTTATTTAAAGTATAAGCGCCTTACAAATGCCCAATAAAATTAAATAAATAAAAATAAACTAGTAGGGCAGGAGGAGAGGTATACCTGTTGAAGGATAGAAGGCAGGAAGATCTACCGAACAAATACTACAGAGTGTACCCATGGCCACTGAGAGGACGAGCAGGAGATGGGAGAGAATGACACCAAAGAAAGAAACTCCAGCAAGAGGGAGAAGTCGTCAGCACCACCATATGACTCCCACCAACACCCGAGCAACCAGGAGGGCACAGTGACGAGGGGGGAGATGATATCCCGGGGCCTCGCTTCACGTCATATTCCTCTGTGTCCCTGAAGCTAGGGACACAACACTGGAAAGCCAGAGATGCCAGGAAGCCCCGAGGTGGATTAGGGAAATTATGACGTGGAGAGGCGCCATCTTGAAGGGTAATATGCAAAAATTCGGTTCAAGGCCTTCAGATCCACTACTCCCCTGAAAGGTTAACTGCCAGGAATACAATTAAATAAGACCCTTGGCCTTGTACGCATAGTCGTAGCAGGAGAATGTGGCGCAGCGCACTGCTCCTTTAGACACCAGCGACTGGACCCCACTGCACAGCACGCCGCCTTCTTTACCAGGTTCAGTGGTTTTATGGTCAGGTGGAACGAGGTCAATGAGGATTCCCAAAATCGCGACCCGCCGCTACTCGCCCCGATGGTGAGTGCCCATTTGACTGATATTGTTCTGGACTGCTGAGGAAGGAAAACCTGAGAAGGCCACCGCGCAGGCGCGAGAGCAGGGCCATTGGTTCATCACTCCCCACTCACGCTCCACTCCTTGGCTGAGGTTAAGCACCCTCTCCCGCACTCCCTTTAGATACGTAACTCTGGGAGTACTGCGAGCGAGTGGGGGGGGGGTCCCACTGCACTCTTAAAAAATTTACATATTTTGTGTCCTGACGTTATGCATTTAATTTACCGTTTACGTCGAGCAAGGGGAGCGTATGGAACTCCCAAGGGGGTGGTTCACAAAACACTTTGGCCAGATATTTCAATTGGGGCGCAGACAAGAAAAATATTCCCACCCCACACGTATTTAGACCAGATAGTCACGCTAATAATTGACGTAGTCTCTTTTCAAACGCAATGACGTGTGGGAGGGTGTCTGGCTACGCCCTTTCTTTAAAAAAATGTTTACGTGTATGTACATACTCTTTGGGGGGGGGGGGGGAAGCTGTGCTGCACTTAAATACTTTAGCTAGTTCATGATTATTTTATGAATCAAGTCCTTTTGGTGAGCCACAGTGCCACCCAGTGGCATTTTTTGGTAATTCTGTTAATTAAGTACTAATTATAGAAGGTTAAAGAAATATTTACAAACATGTGCCATGTACCAGACTTGTGCTTTTAGGAGAGTTTAACTCGTTCAGTGCACATGGTAAAGGAAAGTGAAACCACATAAATGCGATCGAAGCAGCTGTAGTCCAGGAGCAGTACAACCAGAAGACAAGTAATAATTTCCGCTCTCCCCGTTCCAATTGTGTTATTTTCTTACAATCACTTTATCTCTTTGCAGTAAAACCATGGAAATAACCGAGATTTCATGGTACTATGCATACATAGTTGGTATTTATGATTTAGATTTTCCATACTAACGTTCAGGAAAGTCACAAATCTATTAAAGACATGGGGCGAAGTATTATGCTTTCTCTTCTTTACTGGAAGCTCGAGCAGCATTTATAACAATAAACATTCAACAGTATTTAAGAAAAAGAACTACCATTTTCTATGACAATGTAGTCTTTGAACTTAAAACGCTTAGGCATATCACTTGTAACAGTCCACCAATCACGGTGATACTATCCCATCACTTCACAAGCCCTCCTCATAACTTCCTCTTTCTTTTGCTGACTCTTTGCAGTGTCTTTATAAGAAGTTTCGCCTTAACTTCTGGCAGAATCAAGAACTCAACTCAGAATGTATTACTGTTTCTGGATCCCGCCAATCTCCACCACTGCTGTGTGGCTTCATCCCGAGGGCACTCAGGAGCCTGCCTGTTTAGCGTCTGTACCTGTACGGATAGAATAAAGAGAAACCACAACCATGTTCAGGCTAACTGTAAGTGGGCAATTGCCGCTACCACTGAGCTGCTGCCTAGCCGCGTCCCTGGCACTTGCCATCGCCCTGCACCTTGCCGTTACTGCGCCTTGCCTGCGCAGATCTCAGCGATTAAACGGGTGGGATAAAACTTTGCCTCAGTGTCTTTAATAGAATTATGGCTTTCCTGAACGTAAGTATGGAAAATCTGAATTCTATGTCAAGACCCGAAGGCTCTAGCTTACTTACCATCTGTTCGACCGGCTTGAAGTAAAATGCTTCAAAAGTAGACTCACTCGCCAATTCTGCAGCCTTACGGATGTCTTGTATTCGAGCCCCACTGGCAGAAACGTTCAACGCCATGGCTCCTCATGCAGAATGTGCTCCAAAGCAAGAGGTGTCTATGCCTGCCTCCTGCATGACACATCTCACCCACCTGGCTGGGGTTGCAGTGGATACTGCTCTGAATGGCTTATGGAGTGGGATGGAAATTATACACTATCCTGCGGGCCTAAGATACATGGTCTTCTTCTCATATTCTTTGAGGCCTCCAACTGGACAGAGCTTCGACTGCTCTGGAAAAGCCAGAGAGGTGGCCATCCTAATGGAGGTTTTTGTTCTCCTAAAATGAAATGTGACTCCACCCAGAAAAAAAACATTCACCGTCTATTTCCAGTGCACCCACGTCCCACACTCTCTTGCAGGCTACTAAGCAGAGAAATATTGTTAGCTTAGCTGAAAGGGCCTTCCTGGTCAGGGCCTCGTTGTCTGACCAAATTAGGAAATGTCAGAGGACGTTGTTCACATCCCACATACGTGAATATTTTGGTGGTGGAGGCTAGATAGCTCTCATCACCTTGAGGAGTCCAAGTACCAAGGCACGCTCGCTGTTCGGGGCACAGTTAACTTGTTTGTGCCCTGCGGAGATGACCGACCTAAATGTGTACACTGTGTGGTAAGCTTTGGCCTGCACGGCGGGGCTTGCCAGAAATTTGGGGCAGGCACAGTGCTAAGGTGTGCAAAGGCAGTGCACGCTCCCTCAGTCATCTCTCCCAGGAGAGGGATCGGCTACCCTGGCACAGGAAGGATTCACGGAGCAGCCTTGTTATGTGATCCACGGCGGGGTGCTAGATGGGGCAGGTACAGTGCTAATGTGTGCATAAAGGCAGCACATGCTCCCTCCGCCATCTCTCCCTGGGCAGGTTCTGCGCCTGTGCCAGGGAGCAAGGTAAGGAGGAGCGTTACCAGTTGGGGAAGGTTACCCTCCTACTAGTCGGTTTCTGCTCGGTCCCTGGCATGGTCACCATATTGAGTGAGGGCTTCCCTGCCGGGGATGGTAAAGTTGTAATGCTAAAAAATATATATTTCAACGTTGGTCCTCCGGGAATGGTTGCTAAGCAACTTTCCCGGCAGGAAGATGATTCCTGATAAAAAATGAACTAAAGGATCTATGAGAGGATGCATCTGGCAGAGACTGAGGAATACTCCTCCAAATGCACACATGGGAAGAAAAGGAATGTCCAGGCACATAAACCGGTGCATAAAACCATACACACAAAACAGTGACGGTCTCCAGGAAAGAGGTGAGAAACCTCTGCTCTGAGTTGTTGGAAGTCCAGTAGGGATCTAGAAAGAAAAGGAAGAAGAAAAGGACCTCCTCCCTCCCAGCGCTTCTTCTTCCACTTCCTCTTCTTCCAGCTCTTTGTCCTCTTCTTCCTCAAGCACCATGTCCTCGCAAGATGAGGATGAGGCTAAGGGCAAATGCCAGGACAGTGATGAGGTTGAGGGGGTTCTTGGACAGATCGAGAACCATATGGGATTCCGGGACCCTGCTCTTATTGCGACTGTGGTGGATACAGGAGAATAATGACATACCCAAAATCTGCCTCCCCATCATCCCTGACATTAAGAAGATCCTGAGAGAATGGAAGGACTTGTAACACATGTCCATGCCCAGATTGATGGCTAATGTTTACCCCTTGCATAGTGGGGAGGATAAACTGCCAGTTTCGGTCCAGGTGGATGAGATACTGGCGAGCTTGCTCAGAAGGTCCTGTATACAAGTGGATGAGGAAGTCATCAGAGACTCCGTGGACAGGAAGGTGGATTCTGCCTTGAAGAAATCTTATGTTGGTACCCATCTGGCCATGAGAGCAAATACCTATGGGTCTTATGCTGCATAAAGGGTACTGGCAGGCTTCAGAAATTTGAAGAAAGCCTTTGAGGATGGCTGTGACTGTGCCCCTACACTGGCTGAGATGCAGAGACAGGTGGAGTTCATGTCAGATCCGATTTACGATGGTGCCAGGGGTTCTGCTATGGCAATGGGATCTACAATCCCAGGTCGACAGCACATGCATCTCAGAGACTGGCGATCTAAAGGATCCTAAAAATCCACATCCATGAAGCTTCCCTTCGAAGGGGCTAAGCTGTTTGCAGACTCATCGGAGAGTAAGGTACATCGGGTTGCTAAGGCTGACAATCATGCCGATAAATTCCAGAAGGAGCCTTCCTCCATTTGGAAATCCTCTGGATGTAAGCCCTTTAAGAGAAGTCTGGGGTCTGAATCATTTCAGAGGAGATCGGATTTGCAACGGTCCTTTAAAAAGACGTGCTCCCTGCCCAAGAGACATAAGCCCTGTATATTATAGATAGCCGTTTGGAGGTGGACTGACCTCCTTTTACAAAGTTTGGGACCAATGGGCCTCGGATGTCTGGTCCAAGAAGACGGTCCATCTAGGGTACCAGATCGAGTTATCATCCATTCCCCAGGACTCTGGGACAGTTCAAATGATGGTTCCCATAGTCCGGACAAAGAGAGAGAGGCAATGGGAGCAGCAATCCGGGATCGCCTGATGAAGACTGCAATTGCCAGGGTTCCCAGGTCACAGCCCGGCAAGGCCTCTTTTCAAGGGTGTTCCTGGTTCCCAAGCCCAACCACTAATTTCCCTTGATCATAGATCTGAAGGCCTTGAACGAGTACGTCAAGGCTCACCCCTTCAATATGGAGACCATTCAGAAGATCATTCCAGCGGCCCAGAAGGAGGACTAGTTGGCATCCTTCGACCTCCAAGATGTGTATGATCATTTTCTCATCTACAGCATTCACCAGAGGTTTCTGAGGTTCACTGTGAGATTAGACCATATTCCATCTAGGCCCCTACCATTTGGGCTGCAATCAGCCTCCACAGTCCTTACCAATGTTGAGGGGCAGATGAATATGTCATCTGTAGCTATTGCCCCTCCCCTGTTGACGGACAGATGAACATGTCACTTATAGTTCTTGCCCCTCCCCATGTCCAATATTGTAAAAGTGAGAAACATTACTCACAGAGGCAGCCATATTACCCATATTCTAAGCAGGTGCAACAAATGATAAATATGATGTGAGCAAAAAGATGGCGAGAATGACCAGACAGATGATAGAAACATACATATGCACTCACCATGAAGATACACAGGCACTAGGTCAAAGATGCATTTATACACGAAAAAAATAACATTTGCAGATCATTCATGCATGAAGCGATGTATATGCTGAATGCAACACTAACTGCATGCAAGTATAGTTCACTAACAGAGATGCGACAGTAACAGGCAGCCATCTTTTCTAAAATGGGAGTTGCAGTAAAAAACCAGAGGGTGTTTCACAACCTAATTCCTGGGGACCCCTTACTCAGGTGGTCAGGGAAACACCATCACGTTTGGATCTCGACCCTTGGGGTGGACAAGCGAGGCAGGATCACCTGGTTAGGGGGTCTGCAGGGAGTGGGGGGGAAGCGCACAATGGTGAGACATGGTATCCCCCTTTTTCCCACAACCCATCTAACCCCTATCCCTGTTTATTTGATGGGAAACTACAACTCCCATAGTTCCTCCCCACCTTATCTTGACAAAAGTACTGCACCAAAGAAGATGAGGAATGAGGACATAAGGATTACCACCCAGTTGCATTGGCCCTATCCCTGTAATGAGGCCTGGCAGAGTCAGGCACATAGTTCTAATAATGTACACCTGCCACTTAATAAATTCCCTGTGAAAATTAAAGGTGGCGCATACAGACACACTTTGAGCGAGGCTGGGTACAAGAAGGAACAGTTCTTCCGAGGCTGAAGCGAATCACGCTTTGAGAGTTGGAAGGCCAATGGGCTGATCAGAAAGTGAAAGGATTAAGAGAAAGCCAGGCAAGATTTCCAAGCTTTTGGGAAGTCGTGAGTGTTCAAAAGGCAGAGCCAAGCGAGCAAAGGAAAGAAATCTTCAAGGTGCCAGGAAACGGCATGGGACCCTTCCGAGTGAGCAGTGGAGTCGGGGAGGAGCAGAGGAGGCATTGGTAACAGCCTTGAGATGCGAGGAAAAGATGAAAGACATTCATTTAACACAACCGGTGAGTTATTGAGCACAAAAAACGTCTGGTTGATGTTTAAGCGAAAGTGACTGTGATTTGAAAGTTGAAGGTTGTGGTGTGCTGATAAAACAGAAATGGGAGAGAGCAATTGTTAAAAGAAAAGGATACAGAGTAGCAGAGTGGTCCTGCGAGAGGAAGTCACACATTCAAAAGTCTCTGTGAAATGTTATGAACTTTTGAATGATATAACAAGCGAAGAGCAAAGGAAAGAAAGTTAAATAAGATGAGATATGTGAAATGTGAAGTACGCGAAGAGGGTCAAAGTAGAAACATGCCAAGAGGGCAAAAGTAAAATATAAAGAACTTGGGAAAAAGGCAAGAAGGCAAGTGAAAGAAAATAAGTACAAATACTAAGAGGTATTGGTGCTGTAAAAGAAGATTGAGAATTGAAGGAATATGGAACAAGAGGTTGGTGTGGTCATGCAGAGTTTTATTTAAATTCCTTGCATTTTCAAAAGCCTTCCACAGTGAAAGAGATCTAAGATAAAATGTGGGGAAGGAAACCCCACCAAAGAACAAGACGGGCTCGAGCCCGGCAGAGGGAAGCCTGTACAGAACTGTAAGAAATTGTTTGATAAAGTGAAACCATACAGGCTTGAGCCCGGCAGAGAGATGCCTGTGTAGAATTGCGAGAAATGGAGAACATATGATCTGAGTACTGATGACAGGGCACATGAAGCATAAAGAAGGGATTGAACTACCAGAAATTGAAAGCCTAAAGATTGAACTATTGAACTGTGCCATTAAGCCAAAGTGTGCAAGACTGATAGAACTGTGCAATCCACGTATCCTTTGTTTATTAAGAGACTCTCTAGACCCTGTGGGGTTGAACCTGGGGAAGGGACTTGATGCTGAAGCCATTCCGACATTTCTTTTGACACACTGATTTCCTTTTTGTATTACCTTAACACATTTCTGGAGGATAGCTCAGGGGCAACGTGCTTGCCTTGCAAGCAAGACGACACGGAGCAACACGGGTTCGATACCCGGGTCTGCGCTTAGAAACCTCTGGGTATTAAGCCCGTCATAAATAACCCATCATATCATATCATATAATTTGTTATCCAGAGAAGATGGGCAAGGTTAGGTTTTCTTAGTATAGGCCTTTTTACCAGATGGACTTGGATGTATTTGTTATTGTTTAATGGTCAAGATTACTCCCATTTTAGAGTTAGGGCCAGTTAGAAATTCTACCATCCCAAGAAAACTCGTAAATAAAGTTTTTTTAAACTTGTATCCATTGTGTCTCTGTATACTGCTCAATAGCACGCCTTCCTCCCAATACCCAAAAAGCCTCAGGACTCTCAGAGAACCACAGAATGCTGACAACACAGAAATATGAAATCTTTGCAGAGTCCAGACATTATCTTGAAGTTTAAAAGCCAAGGTTGAAATACGAGAGAAGAATGTTCCCATGGGAGGGGGGAGTTTGCCTAGAACACCAGGTGCAGACTTTGGCAGTAAAATATAGTGCAAAATATAATTAAATGGTAGAAATTACAGATTCCAGCTGTGCTTGGTAGATGTTTTTTTTATAGCTAAGACTTGGCACGTATTAAGGGAACAGATAGAGAGTGAACAGAGACAATGGCCATGTTTATTTTGATTGTGAGTGCTGTGCAATTTCTCGTGTAATATCCAAGCAAACAGGATCTATTTCAAACCTGTATTTTGCAGCTGATCTGCCGGTCAAGCACAAGGTGATGTAATATGGGTTGGAGATTTCAGGTATGATGTCAGAAAGGGCTGGCAAAGGTTTTAGTGTCAGAGAATATGTTACCCAATGAAATCTCACAGATGTATAGAGACTATGAATATTTGCACCAATCAATTTGTTGACCTGCCCAGAATGTAGCTAATGTATTCTATTTTAATTCTGTGGTTTGTGTTTATAAAAATGGCTCTGAATTGAGGCGGAGTTAAGAACATTTTCAGTCAGCCCAAGAACAGGGCAGCTTTTGAACTGTTTCTCCCAGCTTTGAGGGGGCAGATTTCAGCAGGGCCTCGTAGATGTTTTTTTATAACTAAAACTTGGAATGCATTAAGGGAACAGATAGAGAGTGAACAGAGAGCCAATTTGAGTGCAGTGAGAGAATGGCCTAGCTTACTGTCTTGTTTCCTTTCCAGGCAAACAAGATCTAGTTGAAACCTGTATTTTCAGCTAATCTGCCAGTCAAGCAGATGGTGATGTAAAATGGTGAGTGAGATTTCAAGGTAGGATGTCAGAAATGTGTGGTGCAGGTTTTAGTGCCAGAAAAAATGTTACCCAATGAAATCACAGTAATGTATGGAGATTATGAATATTTGAACCAAACAGTTTGTTGACCTGTCCAGAATGTAGCCAATGCATTTTATTTTTATTCTGTGGTTTGTGTTCATAAAAATGGCTCTGAGTGGAGGAGGAGTTGAGAACTTTTTCAGTCAGCCCAAAGGCAGGGCTGCTTCTGAACTGTTGCTCCCAGCTGTGAGGTGGTTTTAATTAATCTCTGTTTTCCCTGCACAGCGTTGTACCATTTTTGGAGCGTGTCTGACAGTATAACTTTCTTTATATATGCAAGGCGCAAAGAAAAACGGCTTGCAGTCTTGCCCTATTTACCAAAACAGCTGCCTGATGGCGTGGGCTCGTCGTACCCTGAGGTGGAATGCAGGTTTCTGAGGGAGGAGGAGTGAGATTCATGAGTTATGGTGAGTGTACAACGTGCGGGAGACAGAGCTGGTTAATTCTTTAATGTAAATATAGCATTGGCCTGGCAACACGTTTTTTTTGTATTTTGGGGGAGTTGTGATAAACTAATGGATTGATGATGAAGAGAGAGACAATGTCGCAGAAGAAAGTGCACTAAAACTCATGACGAAGTGTTAATAATCGTGAGCTTGGCTGGAACAAGGTTTACGGAAGAGTGCATTTTAAACCCCCTTCTGGCGTATGATGAAAAGATAAAAGTCACCTCATTCGATGAATGGGAAGACAATTGTATTGTATTGTATTTGTTTGTGTAGTAATTGTTGGGCCAGCTTTGTGTTATGCGGCTGCATATATATATATATTATCAGTTTTATCATGGCACAATTTTCTGGGGTATCAAATAAGGATTGGAGTTTGTTGTGGCAGTTTTAGTTTGGAAATAAAGTTTTTTGTGTAGGGGTAAGGTTAATGTTTGATTTGTTTTGTTGAATGTGAATGTTGTTATGTTGGCTGTGTGTTTGTGTGCAGTGTGGTGAGCCCATAGGGCATGTGTAGTAGTTGGGCAGTGTGTTAGAGGGGAGCAGGGTGGTTAGTATATTGGGTATTTTTTAAGTACTTTTCAGGGGGCTAATTTTACAAATCTATCAAATTTGATGCATGGCTAATAATCAGAGTTATGTTTAACTAATATTTAACATGTGTTGCATGTTTGTGTTGTGCTATTTTGTTAAGCTGTTATGAAAACCTATTTGTGTGGAAAGAGCAAAGGCATCATGAAGCAAGACACAGGCAACAGATTCAAAGTTCAAACTCAAATGGTTTATTAAATCAAATGTCAGGATGCTTGAAGGCCTAATTTGCCCTATGCCAAGGTGGTAATTCCCCACCTGAATTAAACTAAGGAAAGTCTCAGTCAAAGAGGTCAACTTAATGGTCTGTCGGTGTCCAAAACCTATCCTTGTCCTCACAACTAAAGCTAAACAATGTGTAGGGATTTCAATAATGAAATAAATGGTGATCAACAAAAAGTTCTGACCTTCTTCCAGTTCTTGGTTTCCTCGTCAGCCCCCCTTCCCCAAGTTCAAGGCAATATAGTTCCACACAATTCTCAGGTTCCCTTTCTCAAGACAGTATTTGCAGTTCATCTGGTCTCAGGATTCCCTTCCCCAAGACTTCAATGTAGCAACTTTTACTGGTTTCAGTCTTTCAAAGTTCAACACAAATCTAGGTCAATTTGACCCTCCTTCTGGATTGTATTACCGGTTTACTCACAGTGCTCCTTCTTGGCTTTGTTTTCTGTGTCTTCTGGTACAAGACGATAATATTATAGCCTTCTATTCCTTCAATAAATACATGTGGTAAACCTGGGTTTTATGACGAAAGTCTGGTTGTGAGATTTTATAACTACAAGGGTCCCATTTGTTCCAGTACCTCGTATGGTCCACGCCATCTGATACTGGCTTATTTTCAGAAGTAGGCAATAGTACCAGCACCTTTTGGTCTATGAAAAAGGAACTTAACTAAACCCTTTTATCATAGTATGTATTTTGGCTTTAACCATGTGAGCCTGGACAAAAGATCTAACAGCCATCATATGTTCTTTCAACCTATTTGCAGTTTGGGAGAGTGAATTAAATTGATATTTTATTTCTATTGTGCTCACACAAAAGTGTTTCAGAGTGCGACAAGGCAAGGGAGGGGAACAAGGGAGAACAGAACAACGATCTTACTAGGCCCAGTGACATTGAGAACGCCCAAGTGCATGGGGGAGGGGAAAAGTGCAAGGAAGGGGGAGAAGTGGAAAGTGCGGAGCAAAAGGAGAACAGAATAAAAAATAGTAAATAAATAAATAAATAATAAAAGAAACAAAAGTGTTAGTACAGCCAGCAAGTGGCAAGTGCTGAGTTTAAGGCAGCAGACAGGTTAGGTGAGATAAGTGCTGGTAGAAAAGGGGGGGGGCTGTATGGGTACATATAGAGACCCCAGTGCAAAGGGTGGCCCCAAGGCAGTGCGGGAGGGTGGCAGGGTGAGCAGGAACCTGGGACCGGCGGACAGAGGGTGGCCAGGAGCACGTGCCAGGAGAGAACAGATCAGCAGGGGAGAGTGGGGGAAGGCAGAAGCAAAGAGAAAGGTCTTGAGGTGCTTCCGGAACCGGAGATGGTTCTCCTCAAGTTTTAGAGTGGCAGGGAGGGTGTCCCAGAGAGAGGCCCCAGCGGAAGACAGAGATTTACCCCCAGCTCTTTTCTTTGAAAAACGACTGACCCTGAGGGAGGTAGAGGTAGGGGAACGAACAGCTCGAGAGGGGGGGTATTTGCTGAGGGATAGCTGAAGGTATTTTGGAACCAGGCCCCAGAAAGCCTTGTGGACAATGCAGAGGGTTTTGAATGTAATCCTTGAATCCACTGGGAGCCAATGGAGAGATTTTAGTGCTGGAGAGATACAATCCCAGGGCTTGAGGCCAAGGACAAGTCTTGAAGTCCTGTTCTGGATTAGTTGCAGAGGGAGGAGAGTAGAGTCAGGTAGGTTTTAAAAGAGGCTGTTACAATAGTCCAACCTAGAGAGACCCAGAGCTTGGGAGACAGTGAGCTTCTGGGGGAAGGCGAGGAAAGGCAGAGTACCTCTGAGGAGGTGCAGTAGGAAATTTGACTTTTTAGAGATATCAGAGATGTGCGCGGAGAAGGAAAGTGTGGAATCAAAGATGACCCTGAGGTCCTTAGCCTCGCAGGCGGGGGTAGGAGGAGGGCCAAGGGAAGCCGGCCAGAGAGTGAGGGGAAAGGATGGTGAAGGTGTGCTGATGATGAGGATCTCAGTCTTGCTGGCATTCAGACAAAGATCATTGGCTGAACATCAATCTTGAATGGCAGTAAAGCAATCAGAGATGAGAGAGGGAGAGGAGGTGGCCGAGGGCAGCCTGAAAATGAGTTGAGTGTCATCAGCATAGCACTGGAAATTTGAGCTGAAAATGGCAATGCAGTGGGCGAGAGTTGCCAGGTATTGGTTGAAAAGCCAGGGCGAGAGGTTAGATCCCTGGGAAACACCAGAGGTAGAGAGGGAGATAGATGATAGGAAAGACCCCAGTATGACCTGGGAGGGTCAATCAGAGAGGAAAGAGGTCAGCCAGGCCAGAGCCTGATTGGTGATACCCAGGTTATCACAGAGATGGTTAAGCAGGATCGTATGGTTTACCATGTCAAAGGCAGAAGAGAGATCAAGTAGGATGAGGACAGAGGGAATGTTAGAGTCAAGGTTGGAGAGCAGATCCTCAGGGATGTTCAGAAGAGCAGTTGCCGTGCTTCTGGAAGCTCTGAAGCCAGACTGGTGGTCATAGAGACAGCCAACAGAATCGGAATGAAGGTTAAGCTGGGAGATGGCAAGCTTTTCCAGGAGTTTGCCCAGAAAGGGAGTAATGGAAAGTGGGCGATAGTTAGCCAGACAGGAAGGATCAGCTGTGGGTTTCTTGTGAAGAGGGTGCACAAGGGAGAGCTTCAGAAGGGAGAGGGAAGATCCTGAGGCAAAGGAGTGGTTGCAAAAATCAGCAAGGGCTGGAGCGAGGGTGTCAATGTGTTCCTTGGTTGTTTTAGAGGAACTGGGATGAACCTGTTTTGATGAGGCTTTCATAGATAGGACTTGTGTAGCGACCTCATAGGGGGAGAAAAGCAGAAAGGATGAGAAGAGGTGTGGGGGAGTGGCTGAGGGAGGGTCAGCAAGCACAGATGGAGAGAGGGGAGAGGAGGGGAAGGAGAGGTTGGACAGGATTTCCTGGGTTTTTGAGATAAAGTGAGAGGCAAGGGCATTGCAAAAAGCCTGGGAAGCAACAGGAGGGGTAGAGACTGCAGCAGGGTTTTTTCGGCTGAGTTGTTAGATGCCGCCGAGACACAGGCTTGAATGTGGACTCTCTTTTTGGTGAGGACAGAGAGTCGGTATTGCCTTTGGAGCAGGTGACAGGCCAGTTTGTCAGAGGATGAACAACAAGCCCTCCATTTCCTCTCAGCCGCCCTACACTTACGTTTAAGTGTAGCTAGGTCAGAGTCATACCAGGAATTGCACTTGGCTTTGGACTTCAAGCGGATCCTCATGACAGGGGCAAGAGCATCTAGAGTATCAGAAATAGAAGAGTAGAGAAGGGATAGGGCTGTGTCCGGGTGTGAGTCAGTCAGGGGCAGGGGGGGGGAGATGGCAGTGAAAGCCTCAACTGACACAGGCTTCATGGGCCAGATGTCCGAGAAGGTAGGTGGCATTGTAGGGGTAGGCTTGGCTTGGGGGGAAAAGAGTGAGAGATGAGAGAAGTGGAGGCAGTTTTCACTCCTGGAGAAAGGAGTGGTCAGAGGGATGGAGAGGGGGAGGCCAGAGGAGATCGAGACATCAAGTGTGTGACCTGCAGAATGCATCGGGCCAGAGGGGAGCATAGAGAGAGCGAGGGAATCGCATAGGTCGCGAAAGAGCAAAGATGAGGGACAGAGAATCGAGATGGATGTTGAGGTCACCAAGGAAGAGGAGTTGAGTGGTTGAGGCCTGGAGGGAGGAGGAGAGGTCAGCCCACTCTGAGAGAAAAGAGGTGATTTTACCAGGGGGCCAATAGAGAGTAGCAACAGTAAGAGAGTGGCTGGGAGAGATTGAGAGCCTGCAGACAAGGCATTCGAAAGAGGGGTAGATCTGAGTGGGAATGATAGTGGCAGGAATCCACTCAGGAAATATCAGGCTACACCACCTCCGGGTCGGGTGGATCTGGGTGCGGAGAGGATCTTGTAGCCATCAGGGAGGAGAGTGTCAAAGCTCGTGACAGAGCTGGCCGTGAACCATGTCTCCATAAGACCGAGGACATCAAGGTCCAGTTCTTCGAGGAGGTGGCAGATGTCAGAGGAGTGTTTGACAGCAGAGCGGGAGTTGAGAGTGGAAAGATGCAGAAGGTTGTCAGCCTTAAAGACCTTCTGGGGAGGGGTACAAATCAGAGGTATGCCTTGCGGAGGAGTGGAGGTAGCCTGAAGTGGGGCAGAGGAGGAGGGAGGAGTGGGCAAGGTAGCCAAGGAATGAGAGGAAGGGACAGCCGGAGATGAAAGGAAGTTGATAAGGCAAGGGAAACGTCTATCAAAGAGGAGGAGATCGGCCTGAGGACATTGAACCATGACAGTGCCAGCGCCATTAAGATAGACATTAAGGATGACTTTGGAAGAATCCATGAGAACTTCCCAGTGAGTGACACCATTAATGGGAAAGGAGGAGACAGGACAGAGCACAGAGATCATATGCTGGGTCCATAGATCCGGCAAAGGAGCAACAAAGAGGATGTTGGTGAGGGTCTGTCTGGAAGAGGCTCTGGAATAGTTATCAGCAATAGGGAGACCAGGGTTAGAGGCCAAGATATCCTTTTTAAACTTCTTCTTTCCAGACTTAGTGAGAAGGGAAGGATAGTTGATAGAGAAGCAGTTGGAATAGATGGGAGAAACAGAAAGCGCCATGGGTGGGAAGAGAGAGGAGTCAGAGCGAGGAGTATGCAAGTACAGAGGTATGGAACAGTCACTGGGCTAGCAGGTTGCAATCAATGGGCAAAGTTAAATGCAAAATACACCCAAGTTTGACTTTCAAGTTAACTGCAAAATCCACACAAGTTTGACTTTCAAGTTAAATACAAAAATACACCCAAGTTTGACTTTCAATTTACATGTATGGCCCTGTTGTTAAGGAAATCAAGTGGGAGAAAGAGGGTAAAGATGAGTACAGAAATGACTTAATTTAGTACATAACAGGGAGAAGCTGAGAGTACAGGCAGAGATGATGGTGCAGGGCAGTTAGGAGGAGTTAACTAATCCATGCAGAGTGAGGTAGCAGAGTCATGGTAGTCCAGTAGTCCAGGGATAGCAACTTCAAGGAGGGTTGGGATGAGGTAGAGGTCTCATGTAGCGGCCTGTCAGCGGACAGGCAAGCCGACAGGGGCCTTCGATGTGGGCCTTTGTAGATGGATCCGGCTCCCGCCTCCCGGTTGCTCTGATTGGGAATGAACCTTAATCCAACAGAACACCTGATGAAGTATTCCCCGCAAAATATTCTGGCTATGGCTGTATCATGCTGCTAGAACTGCACTGTATTAGAAACCTGGGGGGTTTCTCACCCCTAAACCCCTTGGATTCTCTACTCAGGTGGCCAAGTAAAGGCCTTGGGCGAGACTTGGTATTTCCCTTTTCCCATTGACAACCAACCCAACCTTCCTGGAATGTTATAAACCCTGCTTGTTTTCCCCCAACATGACAATTGACAATACTGAGATGAAGAAGAAACAACTAAGAGCAATGACGACTAACCTCTTTCACCACTCTGAGGAAAATGCCTGCTACGAGAAGTAAAGGTCAGGCATGTCCCTCTAATTGTGGTCAGGCAGGGATGAATGGACACTCACACCTGCAGCCTGTCAAGAGTCTGGTAACCCAGGCAACGAATGTGGGTGGGAGTGAGGCCAGTGAGGCCAGACAGGAGGACATCAGGACAAAGAAGATAGTGAGGCCCTCATGGAGGGGCCTGAAAAGCAGTGTGCCCCAATGTAACACAGCAGGCAAAAGGGACAAACCCATAAACTGGGTGCTGCAAGTATGAAGAAAGCAGCTATGTGCAGACCGCTGCCTTCCAAATAAAACCAAAAATAAATTTTGCGGGTTTTTTTGTTTAGAAAAATCACGCTTCATGCGCAAAATGCACATCACAATTCAGAGCTTACCCTGCAGTAACATCTGGGCTCCGGGGAGTGAAGAAATAGGCAGAAAGGGCCAGCCAGGCCACTGCATGCAATTATCAGCCCTGAGAGGCTCTGAGAGAGTGGAAGAAGAGGCTTCCTCGTGGGCCCTGTAGATGGAGCCGGCTCCTGCCTCCTGGTTGCTCCGATTGGTCAATGAAGGCAATGAAGAGTGGAATTGGGGCCTCCTCCCTCTCTTCCAATGTTTCTCTCAGCATATCTAGGACATCCCTCGGTTTCAAACAGGGAAAATCCGGTTGAGGCCTGAGGGGTTTTCCGGACTGCAAACAAGGCCCAGGGTATCATTTAATCCCATTTCTTACCATCCTGCTCAACTAACCTTTGGAGTATGGTTTTGAGGGTCTTATTAAATCTTTTCATGAGGCCATGCATCTGAGGAGGATATGCAGATTTTCTGAGCCTGGTGATATACAACAGTTCTTTAAATTCCCCCATAAGCTTGCTCATGAAAGTAGAGCGCTGGTCAGTCAATATCCCCTTTGGAAATCATACTCAAGAGAAGAAAGGGAGCAGGTGTTTCAGGATTTGTTGTGTTTTGTTGGCTGTTCGGGGGAAGGCCCAGGGATATCGTGTAGCATAATCTACAATGACCAGAATATATTTATTCCCCAATCGGAAATTTCCAGGGGTCCCACAATGTCCATACCAATCTGGGAAAATGGAACCTCAATTATTGGTAACAGGTTTAAGGGGACTAGTGGTGGTATGTGAGTGCTAGTTTTCTGGCAGATTATACACGCTTGAATGACCTTTTTTATGTCGGCGGGAATTCCGGGCCAGTACAATCTGTAAGTTATATGTGTCCGAGATCTGGACTGTCCCATATGTCCTCCTGTCTGATGTGAATGGGCTATATCTAGAAACACATGTTTGTGACTTTTAGGGACCACCAAGTGTATTTTTACCAGGCCCTCTGTCTCCTCTATAAAGAAGCCCATGTTTCAAAAAGAAAAAAGGCTCCCCTTTCCCACGACCTTCTAACGCTGATGTCACTTGAAAAAATGATTCAGCTAACAAGGGTAATTTCTTTGGGCAAAGGCTAAGTCTTGAAGGATTTTGGGATCTTCCTCTTCAGTTTTCCTGGGTTTAGGGTTGGGGAGACCCTTGGATGTCTCATTGGCCTCCCTAACGTCTCGAGTGTCATGATGCCCGCTCCCGTGGAGCCGGTTCAAGCCCTGCGTCCCCGAGAGTGGACATCCAGTCCCCAAGGAAGGACCCAGCAACCCCATATAGGGGCCCTTTGGACAGTGTCCTGGCACCTATGGCACCAGGCTCATAAAAGACATCAGTCCTGGCGCCATAGGCGCCAGGCTCATTATGGGAGTGCTTGGGTGCACTTACCTGATGCAGACCATGCTGCAGATCCCGGCCTCCTTGAGGCCTGAAAGGAACTACTTTACCTGTGGGACTAATTTACCGTCCGGGCGTGGTCAGGGAAGGATACATACCTGATTGGAGGAAGGATACATACCTGGAACTTCTTCCAAGGCTATTTAAACCCCACCCGAACAGCCACACGTGCTTCGCATTGTTCTGCATCTAGCAGCTGGACGCTCACCGTGTCTGCTCCTGCATCCTGACTTCTGCCACGCCTGCCAGCATCCTGGATCACCTGCAAAGGAAGAGAAGAAGAGAACAGAAGAAGGAAAAGTCCTTACCTGCGAAATCCGCATCCCGGAGACATCTCGCCGACAATCCTGAAAAGGAAGACTTTTACTTAAAAGCTCATCGCGTCGATCACGGCAGCGCTGCATTCCACTCACCTTTACAGGGCGCCTCCATGTTCAGCAGCGATCATCCGGATTCGCAGTCACGCCCCATCGCCTAGGGAGAAAAAGACAAGAACAAAAGGTGAGAGAGAAGGGAATAAGGAAAGCTAAATCTCCACGTTAAGACTTACCTGTTGATTAATTCCCTCTTCATTTCGGGTCCGCGCCGCATCCTGGCATTTCCGGACCCCGGCCCCTAAGGGGAAAAAAAGACATCAGCGTTAATGAGCGAATGAAAAGACATTACCAAAAAACGCTCATTAAAGACTTACCTGATTTCTACAATTCTACAAGGATTCCACCTCTCATCTTGGGTCGGTGCCTGTTCCCCGGCATTCCGTACCCCGGCCCCTATGGGGAAACACTAGCACTAGTACATTAATGCATGGACACAAGGGGAACCTCTTATCAAAAAACTTACCTGGAAGCCAAGCAAGTTTGGTTCTCACCAATCCGAAAATCCAGTGAAGTAACTGGATATCAAGGCGCCCCTGCATCAGAAGCAGGATGGAGAGCTCGTCCTTCCAGACCCTAAGGTGAGACGCTACGAGGAATCACAGAAGGGGTTTCGAGGAGGGTGAGAGGGGAAAGTGGGAGGCCGATTGCATTACCCCGCAGACAGTTAATCCCCTATTTTCACCTACAGAAGGATACTTCTGCGAGCCAGACAAGCCAGATTTGGGGGCCCGGTCCAGTCCGTCTTCCGAACCCTGCGCATCACCTTAGAAGAGGTGAATTTTGAATGGGTCCTTCCTGTGATTTTGTAGCAATAGCTTAACATCACCTCTAAAGTCTGGGTCTATGACTCCCGCTAATACATCAATTCCAAACCTCCATGTCAGCTCTGATTTGGGTGCTAGCCTGATGTATGTATTTGGAGGTGGAATTAGTATCAAATCAGTGGGTATCAATCTTCTTTCACCTGGAGGAATTGTCTCACCCCACTACTACAGACATCAAACCCAATAGAGCCTTTGGTAGCTACTTAGGGGTCTGATGCTCTACTTTCTAGCTTTTCAAATTGTATGGTCCTCCAACTTGTATCAGTTGAGCCCCATCCCATTCTGACACCATTTGTAAAGGCAAGACACAGACAACAGATTCAAAGTTCAAAGTCAAATTGTTTATTAAACCCATTGTCAGGATGGCCTAACTTGCCCTATGCTAAGGTGGAATTTCCCTACCTGAACGAAACTAAGGAAAGTCTGATTCAAAGAGATCAACTTAAAAGTCAGTCTGTGTCCAAAACCTATCCTTGCCCTCACAACCGAAGCTAAACAATGTGTAGCGATGTCAATAATAAAAAAAATGGTGATCAACACAATGCTCTGAGCTTCTTCCAGTTCTTAGTTTCCTCGTCAGTTCCCCTTCCCCAAGTTCAAGATAGTTCCATAAAATTCATAAGATTACCTTTCCCAAGTTCCAGGCAATATAATTCCACAATATTCTCTGGGTTCCCTTCCCCAAGTTCAATGCAACACATTTCAAATGAAAAGGGGTCTTGAAGATCTGTCCTTAAGACAGTATTTGCAATTCATCCAGTTTCAAGGTTCCCTTCCCCAAGACTTCAATTTATTTATTTATTTTTTACATTTATAAAGCGCACACGGCGGCCCTTGGGCATCGTGGTGCTGTTACATTAGGGCTTGCTTAGTTATATGAGAATGAAAGTAGAACAGGAAAAACAAAACAGAACATTGCAAAGTTTACAGATTTGAAGCGCTATTTGCAAGAGCAAATGATAGGAGAGCTGCCAACTTAATGATTCTGTGGTTACAGTGGAACAAGTTGAAGCTTGTGATGTATGTCTAAGGCAAGGTGTTTAGTTGAATAGTTGTTTTTCAGACCCTTGCGGAAGGCAGCATGGGATGTTACATTTCTGAGAGATGCAGTTAAGGCATTCCTGTTTTCTGGGGCTAGAAAGAGGAAGCTGGATCCTCCCGCTTTGGCTCTTTTGTAGCTAGGTACAGAGAGCTGTTGGTCAGATGGGACTGCTTTGGTCTGGTGGCGGTGGCTCAAACACATTTTTCTGAGAGATACGGAGGGGCCGTGATGGCAAGGCACTTGTGTTTGATTGCTAGCATTTTAAACAGAATGCGATCTTCAACTGGAAGCCAGTGGGCATCTCTTCTTGCCTGTGAGATGTGATCACTTTTTGGAATGCTTAGCGCTGCTCTGAGGGCATTGTTTTGTGTGATTTGTAACCTGTTGAGGTTTCTGGCAGACGTGCCTGCAAACTGAACATTGCAATAGTCCAGTTTAGCCCCAATAGTGGCTCTGGCTATGTTGAGGCAGTTTTTGGCTGATAAGTAGGGTTCGAGAGAGTTAATGATTTTAGTGATGAGTGCTGCTGAGGAGGCAATAGCACTCACCTGGCGGGTCATGGAAAGAGAAGAGTCATTGTGAACTCTGGGGGTTTTTACGACTGGTGATACAGCAATAGGGGTATTCCCAATGTTGAAGGAGCTGTATTTAGTGTCTAGCTCATTGAGGGTTTCCTTGGACCCGACCAGGAGTATTTCGGTTTTGTACCCATTGAGACACAGTCCATTAGCCGCCATCCAGGCCTGGATGGAGAGATACATTTTACAGAGTGCGCAGGCGTCCTGTTCATAGGAGCCAGTGAGTGGGTGGACAACTTGGGTGTCGTCGGCATAGTTTGTATAGGCTATGCCGCTATTATCCAAGTCATTGAAAAGAGTTAGAGTGCAAATATTTGTAAAGGGTGGGTGATGTGCATGAGTCCTGAGGGACTCTGCATTAAATGGTGGTTGGTGGGGTGCAGGCTTGGTTTGAAAACACTATCATGAGTCTTCCTTCAAGGAAGGAGTTGACCCAGCTTGTGCCCTCAGGGGAGAAGTGCGCTGAGTTTTTGAGTTGATTGCAGAGTGTCTTGTGATCGACAAGGTCAAAGGCTGCTGATAGATAAGGAGTAGGAGCAGCGCAGGCTTGCCTTCTCAATCATTTCCCCTACTTGGTTCTTGAGGTCCAAAAGGGCCAACTCTGTACCATGCCCTGGATGGAATCCAGATTGCCTTTTGCCAAGGATATTGTTCACTTTGAGGAAGTGTTGGATTTGTACATATGCAGCTTTGTCCAGAAAGTTCAGCAGATAAGGGACGGTGATGATGGGTCTTTAGTTATTGGATGAGCCTGGGTCTAGGTTGGGCTTTTTCAGCAGAGGGTGGATCCAGGCCTCTTTGAGACAGGCGCAGACGAGGCCAGCGGCAAAGGAGGCATTAGTAGAGGCTGTCATAAATGGGGCTAGTGTGACTGTGCAGTCTTTAATAAGATTAGCTGGACAGATATCACCCTTGCAGTTAGCGGGTTTGGTTCGATTGATCATGTCTCCTACCTCAGACTCTGTTACTCCCAAAAGGAGAAGGGCATTATGTCCTCAGTGTCATGGTTCGTCATGGGTGACGTGGGCCTGTTGGCACAAGGAAGTGCGTTGAAGTGGGTTTTAATTTTCTTCTGCAGGAGATCTATTTTTCCGAGCATGGCTTTTTGCACTCTGCTGCACCAGCCCTCATCTTTCCCCAGTTCTTGTGTGGAGGCGGCAGGTATGGCCAATTCTTTGAAGATGGCGAAAAGCTCTTTAGATTCAGATTCAACGTTACAGATTCTGGAGTTAAAGGCTGAAGATTTAGCTAGGATGATGGCTTTTTTGTATTCTGCAGCAATTGGATTGTAAGCTTCTAGCATGGATTTCTGTGGGTCGGTTTGCCAACTGGAAAGCACCTTGTGCTTGTGGGAGCGTAGTTCTTGGAGATCCTTAGTGAACCAAGAGTTTGTGTGTTTTTTCCTTTTCGCTTTCTTGCTCTCTAAGGGGGCAATGGCTTTGATGACTGTTTTAATTGTGTTGTTATATTGTTCTGTTCAACAAACACCAGGGGGTAGTTGGAGAACTGCAGCTTGAGGGCCTGCACATCAAGAAGTGGGAGGATCCTATCCATAGTAAGATTACGTGAACATCTAGGTAGTGCTGGTGGGGTGGGCGATTTAGATTTGAGGATAGAGGTGGTGGTCGGGATGGAGAAGTGGAGAAGGTGGTGGTCTGTCCAGGGACAGGGAGTGTTTGAGCTGATGTCTGCTGCGCAGTTGTGGTCAGCTACCAAGTCCAGGATACGTCCTTTGGTGTGGGTGGGATCTATGATTTTTTGGATGAAGCCCATGTCCTGGAGTGCTCTGGCCAGGGACTTTGCTTGTTTATCTTTCAGGTCATTGAAACCCAGATTGAGATCCCCAAGTAGGATGGATTTTGAAGTTTCTTTCAGGTTATCACCTAGCATATGTTGGAGTAGACTTCCATTAAAGTCGAGAAGGGGGCCTGGAGGGCGGTATATGACATGGATAGCCATGGTACAGTTTGGTGAGAGGGAGAGTTTAACAGATAGAACATCATGTTGCCACTTAGAGGTGAGTTAGTTTGTCTGACTGATAGGGATTCTTTGACGATGAGGGCTACTCCTCCTCTTTTGGTAGTGGGTCTATCTTGCCGGAAGATGGTTTATCCTGATGGTAAAGCTAGTGCGATGGCAGGACTTGATGCTTCATGAAGCCATGTTTCCATGATGGCGAGGGCATCCAAATCTAGGTTGGTGTTCAAGTCATGTATCTCTGTGGCATGGGCTTGGAGAGAGCGTGAATTTAGAAGGGCACATTGGAGTGGGGTGGAGGACAGGGTTTTGTTCTGGCTTGGAGTTGGCTTAGTTGTCCTTGAGTCAGTTTTGGCGATGGGTGCCGTAGTAGGGCTGGGGTTGGCGGGTTGCTGGGGTAGTTCTGTCCACTTATTTTTGGTGTTGGCAGGTGCGTGATGGGAGCGCGTGCCTAGACATTGGCTACTAATGGATGTGGGTCTGGGGTAATTGGCGTACTGCTGGGATTCCGTGCGGCATCTTAACCTAGCTAGCATATAAGCTAGGAAGTTAATGGGATGATGGGTAGTGAGCTGCTGCTGGGTGGTGTGGGAATGGGGCTTACTGAAGAAGGATGGGAGAAAAGGAGTGAGGGGAATGTCTGACTAGTTTGGTGGCTGCTTCTTCATGCTGGAGGAGAGTGCTTGGCTGGTGGAAGTTGTGTTGGTGTCTGCTTGTGTCATGCGTGGAAGGGAGCGCCTAGCGACGGCTTCCATGGGAAGGGCAGGTGCTGAGAGGTACACAGTTCTAGAGTACCCTTCTAGCATGTCACACATGTCTCGTGAGTCGAGCATTATGTAGTTCTAGAGAGTACAACTAAATGTGAACAGTGCTAGGTTACATTGGGCAGAGGTTGTAAAAGACAGTTTGCAGGATGCAGTTTGCTCAATCAATTACAAACAGTTTAAATAATGCATTTTGCACATCCACATTTTGGAGGATGCAGCTGACGCGTCACACAGTTCTAGTGAGCAGAGCAATACCTAGTTCTCGAGAATTATGACTACGTGTGGACAGTGCAGCAGCGTGGCTAGGTTGCATTGGGCAGAGGTTGTTGAAAACAGTTTGCAGGATGCAGTTTGTCCATTCAGTTAATAACAGTATAGAGGAAGCAATTTCCACATGCAAATAAATAACAACAGTTTGGAGGATGCCCTTTGCACGTACAAATAGTCACAGTTTAAAAGACACAGTTTGCAGATATAATTAATAGCAGGTTGCAGGATGCATTTTGCACAGATTATTTTACGAGCAAACGGGGTAAAGGACAGGTGTTTTTTAGCCCTTACACGTTAATGGGAGTGCAGCATAGATCTTGCGGAAGCGATGCGTGCTGGAGTGGGTGGCTGATGGGTGAACCAGGGCCATCTTAAGCACTTTGGGGGCCTGGGGCACGGACACCTCTGGGGCCCCCCTCCAACGAACCAAAGGAGTTAAGGGATATAGGGCCTCATTACGGGTCTGGCGGTAGCCGTGCCTGTAACAAAGGCACGGCTACCGTCAGACCTGTGATTTTACCGGCACCCGCGAATGGGCAATTAACGGTGGACCCGGTAATTGCCCATTTGCGGGTGCCAGAAATAAGGGACTCCCAATCCCCATTCGACCCCATAGGGCTGAAGGGGAATGAGGAAGGTGGTAGCACTGGTACCGTTAATAACGGTACCAGTGCTACATTCCTGTTCTGCTTGCGGGTGCCGGTACGGCCACCAGGTCAGACCTGGTGGCTGCAAGGGCACCCGAGAGCAGAACTCATAGTATGGCGGTACGGTAGTAATGGAGCCTGTAGTGCTACCGGCACCGTTGTTACCTTACCGCCATACTTGTAATGAGGCCCATAGAATATCTAGTGCGCTGCACCCCGTGTCACGATAACAACCCATAGCTTGATATGCTGCCTCGCAGAGATCAAAATAAGCATGGTAAACTTCCTTTCAGATATCTTACACTCTTCGTTCAGGTTGCAAACGGAGTGATGAACAAGTAGCATTTCAAGTGCAACATTAACAGTCTACGCGAGGGTACTTGCTTTCAAGCATAGGTACAGCAAACATTTCATCAATAGCAGCCACGTCTAAGGTATACTAGACATAGGGCCTCATTACACGGTAGGCGGTAAGGGTTTACCGGTACCGGTATTTTACCGGTACCGGTAAATCCTTACCGCCTTACTACGAGGTCCCTTTGCGGGTTGGGGATTTTAACGCCTGCTTTTTGCAGGTGTTAAAAACCAACCCGCAAAGGGGCACAGGGAGCTAATTACGGTAACGCAATTTGCGGTGCCGTAATTAGCGCCTTCACCATTCCCATTATGCCCTATGGGGCAAAAATGGGAATGGGGAAGGGCAATGGTGGAAGGGGGAATTACCGCCCCTCCAACCTTGGAATGGGGCGGTAATTCCCCTTTCCACCAAGGCGGTGCTGGTATTTTACCGGCATGAACCATGGCGCTAATTGCGACATGGTTCACCGCCTACCGTGTAATGAGGCCCATAGTATAACTGCAGGACACACATTTTATGACAAAGGTACACATAATCCAGAATAGTCTGAGATTAGCTGCCTCAGAGACAGCAAAAGTGTTCAATCATGGATACAGACGACCAATGGGAAGCAAGGATAAAACTCCACATACCATAGAATAGAGAGTGGATGACGATGTGAAGATACCAGGAAGGTGCCTGTATCCAAACAGACTGAGATTAGAAGTAGGACATGGTTTTCAAGCAGCATTGCCAATTGAGAGCAAAGAAACAGGTGGCTGTGGTGTGTAATATATCAATGTTCACTATCATTATAGAGGAAGCAATACTATAGCCAGCGAAAGCATGAATGAGTATTTTTTAAAGATTATACCCTGAGAACGAAATCACTCTGAAGGGCTGACAATTATGAAAGGTTTAGCGACTTGCAATTTTGACAGGTGAGGAAATACAAGATTAAATGAGATACTTAGGATCACACATTGATTAAGAGGTGAAGCTGAGATTCGTACCCACAATTTCTGCTCTTTACCAATTTATTTTCTTGTTTTTACCTTGAACTAAAATAATCCCATTTTACAGAACTGACTTGGAAAATATGAAAATCACATAACCCAATATAAACATTTAAAAAAAACAAAACGTTATAGAAACATATTATGCAAAATGGGAATGATTCTAGCTTCATTGGGCCTCATTATAAGTTTGCCATTCTGGGAACTACGGTATGGGTAAGCTTGCTGGTACCGTAGTTCCCGGACCGGCAAACTACGAGTTCTGCTTGCGAGTGCCTTTCTGCCCGCTAGGTGAGACCTGGCGGGCAGAAAGGCACCCCCGCGAGCACATCATGTCGGATGTACTGGCACCGTTATAAACGGTGCTGGTCCATCCAACCTCCCCATTCCCATTCAGCCCTATGGGGCCAAATGGGAATGGGGAGCATCTTTTTCCCGGCGCCCACATATGGGTAATTACTGGGTCCGGCAGGGCCGTAATGACTCAGTAATTGCCCATTCGTGGGCGCCGGGAAAAAAAAGGACACCGGCGGCAGCTGTGCCTGTGAAACAGGCACGGCTGCCGACTGTGTCATAATGAGGCGCTTTGTCTCCATCATCAAGGAAAGTATATAAATACCAGCATACTAATGGATGTGATCTTAAAAGATTTCAGATAGGTTTCTCTTTTTGTATTGTAAAGCTTTAAATACACCCCAAACACAGGCTTGTGCAATGGTATTTAAAAACCTGCAGAAAAACCTTTGAATTGTACAAAAAAGCAAACTGTTTTGTTGTCACATAAGCAGACGTTAAAATATGCTGGTAAGAAGCCTGCAATCTCTGGTCTTCTCTCTTCTGTCTAGAACTCCTTCCACTCAAATGGTCTACATGATAGGAAAGATCAGGTAATTGGCAAAACAATGCCAGCAGTATGTGAGAAGAAAACCTTTTCATAGAAGGCAGTACAGTACTGTCAGTGATATAAGATTTGTCCATGATTTCTGTATCTTCTGCTGGCAAAGCCAGGATCCAAGCATGAACACGTTGGTTCCACAGTCTTGAATTTGGATACATAAACAGCTCTAACACTTTGTCATCATTGGAGGGGCCTGTCTAGGTTTCACAACTCCCCATTTAAACAAACCAATTTCAAGACCATCACCATACTGACGCTATGTTAGTTTCTATAGCAACCGCTATCAAGTGCAGGTACATTGGTGATGATAGCACCTGGAGTGCTAAAGAACAAAGTACATATACATGCAGGCTTAACAACTTCATACATTGGAAACGCTGAGTCGGCCTTGCTGGAATTTGGTATTGTAATCTTGCACGTGCCTCACTGAGCTATCCCCTGGACCATCGGGACACTCGAATGTATCAATATGCATTTCAACATTGGCTATTGCACTTGATCCATATAATCTCCACAGAAAGGTTAGAATGCAACAGGTGTTGTGCCATGCAAACTATGTACATAGCAGTGAACATAGCATTGCAGGGTGAAAAGATCAGAACAGAATTTACTTGTCATCAACAGACAGAAAATAGGTTTAGCCTTAGCAGCACACCATAGAAAATCCTGATGTGTGATACTTAATTTTGTTGACTTGGGGAAACTGACTTTTCTTTTTTTAATAAGGCTCCTTCTTTTTAATTTGCCCTCCCATAAAGACGTCTCTGGGGTGAACACAAGGTTAGGAAGTCAATGAAGGTACTCACGATTATTGAAGACACAGCGGTGTACCACTTAGTCAGTCAGCGGGACATACGGGTAGGGAGACCAGCCCAAAGGCACGTTCGGCCCGGACAGGCACAGACAGGGAAGGCCTTGTGCTTGTGGGCCTTAGGCCTGGGGGGCTGGCTTCCGGCTACCGGTGCCCCTCACTGCCTATAGGCCAAACGTTGCTAGGCAACCAAGTAAACTGATAGAGCTTGAGGCAGCGGTGGCCATTTTAGGGGAAAATAATCACAGTGCATCAGCTCCACATGAGGCGTGCTGGTCAGCCAGGTACCAGGCAAGGTGGGATCAAGGTCTCCTCCAGTGGTGGGTCTCCTGAGGTGGGATAGGCAGTGTAGGAGTTGGATCGACCAACGGCTGATTGTGGGCGATATTTGCAGGTTGATGATTCTAAGTCTATCTGCTCCTGGAGTTTAGGTACATTGCTGGACAATAATTTAGAAAGGGGTGGTGCCTTGCCCAATGTTTTTTAAGACACAATGACACATCAATGACTGCAAGAGCTCTTGTATGTGCCAGCACCTAATTATTATAGTACGCAAGATCCTCGCTGATGACATACAGGGACAGTTATGAAAGGTGAATGTGAATGGCCCGAAATACAGATGTATATAATTCATTTTTGAAGAATTGCAACAGGAGAAGTAAAGGAAGTAAGCAGGAGTGAGAGAGAGAGAGAGAGAGAGAGAGGGAGCAAGAGAGAGAGAGAGAGAGAGAGTGAGAGAGAGATAGGGAGAGAGAGAGAGAGAGAGAGAGAGAGAGAGAGAGAGAGAGAGAGAGAGAGAGAGAGAGAGAGAGAAAACACAAATTGCAGTAGAAGGGACAGTTAGGAACATTATGAGTAAGGATACCAACAGATAGGACCAATGGAGAGGAGTACAGGTATTTTCCCAAATGAGGTGGAGCTATCAAAGGTATTAGGGAGATGGATTTGGGTGCATATAAATGTGGAGGAGGAGTTATCGGAAGGAGACAGATATCAGGTGGAGATAATGTCGGACATGTGGAAAGAGAGGGAATTATGCACAAATATGCAGAAGTAGAGGGGTATCACCTTATGGATGTGTCATGTAACAGCCACAGAGGGGGGGGCAACCCATGCATATGCACCCCCCACAATATCAGACAATAATCCTGCAATATAAGCATAGTACTAAATTAAGCAACAGTACCTAAATGCCTTACAGGGACACCATTATTATTATTATTATTTAGTTCTTGTATAGCGCTACTCGCCCAAAGGCCTCAAAGCGCACAAGTGTACAGGCACACGTAGAGTGACCACATGTCACATATATAGTGCATTTGAAGTATTCCAAAATTACACAGGAGGGGCTACAATAAATAAAATGGCACACAGTATAACATGCAATTGTCAGGGCGGAAATGAGGGGATGTAAGCGAAGACACATATTGAATCCAAGCATATTTGCCAGCATACAGAGCAATGTTTGAGAGTAAGCAATACAATACTTTTTTAAATATATAAATAGAATTATTGATTTGTGTTATAAGATAAAAGGATTATTACTCTAAAGTGTAAAAGTAATTCTTATATGGCCATATCAGAGTATAGCTTATTAATGTAGTTGGAAGGAACATCATAAGAAAAGGTAAGTACTTGTAGAAATGAAGGGGAGGTGACTAGCGATACAAGGTAGGTATTCATGGACACCAAGGGAGTGTGTGAGTTCTTCTATTTATCTTTATTGAAGGAAGGATGTCACAGGTGAGTACAAGTAACCTGTGGTGAGGGGTATAGTGTTTTTAACTTAATAGCATTTTTAGTGTAGCAGATACAGGTATAGTATGTTACATATAAGTTTGGCCATATGACATTATAGAAGAATTATTTTGATTATTTGAAGAAATCAAAGGAGACCTCTGGACAAGAAAGGTATAGTAATATTCTCTATGCTTATGTTGAATATTAAATATGTATACATGCTTAATGCATGAACAATGTTCTATGTGTTGTGTTTTAGGAAAGAGACCGAAAATTGTTGTAGTATAGAGATAAGTTATAGGCAAAACTATATACACACACTTTACACTTGCATACATGCAAGCATTATATGTCCTTGTTTCAACTTCAGTGGCAGGTGTACCAGAGTTTGGACATGTTAGGAAAGTAACAGACATTGTTAGTTGTAGCAGCAGGAACAGAAGAGATTGCGATCCAGCTCTGTCTGAAGAAGGTCTACAAAAGAAAGACACAGCAAAGACTTTTGGCAAAATAAAAAAGTCATCAAAGCAGACCTGCCATCGCATCCAAAGGAAAAGACAGTTTAGCTTCACAGGAGAAAAAGGACGTCGCATCAGAGCCACCACTCAAGGAAAAGTGACTGCTCTTCTACCTGGCCACGGACACAAGTATAGATGTCACCAGCCTCATCACTTGAAAGAAATATCCTGCAACAAGGCCAGCGCCCTCCATGCAGAAGAGGACAAGAAAGCCTATTAAATTGGGAGTAAAACCCATACTGTTCTTTTCCCATGACTTTTTGTCCCCATTTGGTCTTTACAGGGAAATAGCAAATAGTCATCTGTGGATGTACCAGGAAGAAATGGTTGGAGGGCTGCAAAAGAAGATATGTGTTTCTTTTTATTGTTGATTTGATTTTTGTTATTATTATCTTTTGTTTAAAGAAGAAAGAGGACATTTATCCCCAGCAGGATTAATAGTGTATCATTCCATAATGATTTTGTGACAGAAAAGAAGGGAGGAATTTAAGGTGTGTTTCGTTTGGAGATAGCATTCGGGGTCGGCCCGTTGCTGAGTAAGGAAAAGTGTGGTGTGAGTCTGTGAAGAAGGTGGGGCAGGAAAGGCCAAAACGACACATGTTGTGTGTGCTCTCCCATCTCACATGTCGCAGAAACACACAATAACATTACAGACAAAAAGGTAAACATTAAAATAGGTACCAGATGCGGGAGGAGCAGCCATTTGCCACAGAGTAGATGGGGTTATGCATTAAGTAGGAAGAGCATGTATTGCCATGATGAACAAAGAGGTCACAGAGGTGGATTGAATGGTCAGCGATTAGAATATAGACTATTACATGAAAAGAAGAAATACTAATAGTAGTTGTTAAGGAGGTAGTAATGTTTATAAGCAATGACAATATTGAAGTAATAATGTATAGGTCTTAGCAGGGAGTGATAACAATAAAATACACTTACACTTCAAAAAATGCACTCAATTTTCTTTATGTTCCATATGGAAATGGACTATCGATAAGGACAATAGAAATGATGCACCTGAAGTGACCAAAGCGCCTGATCCTGCGAGCAGGGATGATGGCCTAACTAAAATAAAAGGGCCTGTGGGACCCAGATGCCCAACTGTCACCAAACTGGGCAAAGGACGACAAAAAGGCCCTTTTGTGTACTCCCCCACCCATGTGTCTCTCTTGTGACATTGTACCCCTGATTGACTATTCTGCTCTTGAGGATCCAGCGTTCTGAAGTAGGGCCCTCATGCAAACAAAGGGGGCTCCTAAACTTGTCAGAAAGCAGTAAAGTGAACAATGGGCTGATGAAAGGTCCCTGAATGTGATGTGGAGAAGAACGGAGAACCAGATTGAAGATGTGCCAGCAGAGTTTCAGTAAGTTGACCGCCAGGGGTGTCCCATTGTAGGTAGGGACTTTTCATCAACATATTTTCACATGTGATGGCATCAGTGCTGTCATCAATGATATTTGTGATGTCATGTTTGATGTCCTGGGTGTTAGTCTTAGCAATGCACGTAGATGGTAGGAGTTATGGTTGCTAAGCTTAACATAATGGAGGAATGTGCAGTGTTGTTTGGTGTCACTGTGAAGTATAACATCCCTTTAACAAAGTTTTTTACCAAATGTACATAATTATATATGGTAGGGAACAAAAACAAAGGGGCTAAACATGTAATGCCATCAGTGATGCCATGAGTGACATTTGAGATGACATCTTTCATGTTCTGGGTGTTAGAGTTAGCAGTGCACACTGGTGTTGGCAAGTAAGGGGGCTCAGTCTGCCATAACTGGCGAATTTCAGGGGTTTTTCGTTTTTAATGTGAAGCATAAAGGGGAGGGTGAACATTTTTTTGTAGTGAAGTGCACAGGTATTTGGTACGGCAACTTAACCATAACGTCCCCTCAACAACGTTTTTTTGTAGTGAATTTTACAGGTTTTTGGGAGGGCAACGTAATCATAACGTCCCTGTAGCAACGTTTTTTTAACTGAATGCCATACGTTTTTAGTAGTGTAAATGCATCATAATAGTACTTTAACAAAAATTATGTACTACACTTATCAGAGGAATATTTGAAGTAACTGGCCACCTTGCAAAGAAATGTACATTATCCTATGCTGGCGCACCTCATGCGGGCGTATTTGAAAAATCATACACACTTCACAATCACAAGTGTAACTGGTTGATAGTGGGAAAGTACATTGGGTGTTGTGGTTGGAACTTGTAATCCCAAATTTTCCAGCGCAGAATTCCACAATGCAAGTGTTGAACACAATACAAGCACAAGTGCATACCGCCGTATCTGGATCATTAAACCCCATTCCCTTCCAAAGAGTGTGGAATGAATGCCATTAGCAATCGAGATTTTGCAGCAGTAATGCATGGCATCAAAAAAGAGGATTTTTTATCTTCAACCGGAACGCCTCCGGCGTTCCCGGCTGAAGAAAAGAGATCCTTTGTCAAGATGGCCACCATAGAAAGGGAAAAGGGGTGTAGGATGGAAAGCCTTCTTCGCTTTCCATTGCAGGCTGCAGAAAGCAAAAATTAAACGGTGTGCCTGTAATGGGAGCACCACATTTGTGTTCCTTGACAAATCTGGGGTTATGAGCAAGATCTTAAGCACAAAGGCAGTGCCTGGTGGACATGGCGACCTGAATGCCATTTTTTGTCCCTTCCAGTAAAGACCAGTAGCCACATCCCCGACATTGTGGCCATTAACCATACATAGAGGCTTCCCCTCAGAGACGGAAGCTGTACCGTTGATTTGTTATGTACATGATGACACTTGTTAAGAATGAGAACACAATCACATGCTCAATACGAAGCTTTTCGGTTGTTGTCAATGACCTTTACAGACATGTGTTGTACATGTAGTAATTTTTTTTCTATAAAAAGGAGTGTAAAAAACACAATGGAGTACTGTACTTAAGTTAACATAAAATCCCAAAGTAACTGTGTGATGTGAAGCATAATGACGTCGGAAATACTGGCAGCAACACCATTACCACTCACCTTTCCACATATAATTTTGTAAGTGGAACAAGTCGAAAGGTGTGCAGATATGTGTGTTTGGAGGGGGTAACCATGTATTTTTTCACAAACATTTCTGGCCATAGGGCATCTGCGTGACAGAAATTGGCCTGAAGGTCACAGAAAATGGGCGGACGTCACTAAAGCATATGAGATGGGCCTGACCCTCCCGCACCCAATGTTAGTGGTATGCAGTACCTTTCTCAATAATGCTCCTTGGCTGCTTAAACTAATGCGTCCATGTGGATGGACGTGTCGTGATGTAGCAACTGTAAAACAACACATTACGTCCTGCAATGTAGCATACCACATTGTAAAAACAGTGAGTAAATTTGTAAAGAAAACACGAACATATAAGAATTAGTACATACGTTTTATTGCACAATACACTGAGCGAAATCATCGCCCTATGCAATTAGTAAAGTTGTTTGGTTGCACAATGACCTGTGCGAAATGATCGCCCCATTCACATTTCCATACAAGTGGAAAGGTTGTCTCTTTCGGTGACAATGAAAATTTGAAAGGCCACGTTGTTTTTTCAGACACAGAAAGTAAGCGGTGCTTCCAAAGTAGTCGTTTTCCTCCCACATTGATGTGCAAGACGACATCAACCATTCTGATCTACACCAGCGGAAAGGATGGAATGTTACTTCTTATGACGACATAAGCGGACGGACACAGAGGGCCGACACGATCAGCCTAGTGAATTATGACGCTCAAAATTACAGAGATAAGCAATTGAAGTTGACGATTGCAAAATCCGTCACTCGGTAGCTGTAATCCGTGAAAATGACAATAGGGAAGAAAATATCCGACAGGGAAAATGGGAAAAAAAGATGTATGACTATGCAACCTTTGGATAAACCAAAGTTGTGACACGTAACTTTTTTATTCAAAATTTAATTCAATAGGACGAAATGCAGTGGGAACCTATGGAAGGTGATTGGGTTAGAAATTGGAACGGCACTGAAAGCTGGAATTTCCTTATTAATAATAAAATTATTGTTTGGAGGTAGCAGCGCGATGGAATGGCAAACAAAACATGAATCACCACCCAACCTTTTTACAAAACAAAATTTTAACACATTTATTTTTATTAAATATTATTATAATTTGGGAAAATGTAGTGGTATCGTACAAACGACGACAATTTGCAATGTCCATAATGGGCAAAAAAATGGCACCTGAGCATTAATCTTGTAAATCATTAGGGACATTTTTGTTTTTATATGGGCAAAGTGATGAAATAACGTTAAAGTAGTATATAGTCGGCAGAAAAACACTTAGGTCCTCATTGCGAGTTTGGCGGTAGCCATGCCGCTATTGGCGGCATGGCTGCTGCCGAAATCGCGTCTGGGTCCGGGTCCTCGGAATGAGGATTTAACGGGCCATTCCGAGGTCGGAAGGCCCGGTAATTGCTCCCTCAGAGGACCCGGACACGGTCCTTCCCCATTCCCATTTCAGCCCCCATAGGGCTGAATAGGAATGGGAGAGGGAGCAAACAACAGGCCATTACGAGATGGGCCGTTGTTTGCTCCCTCTTCTCCTCGCGGGACCCGCTCTGCACGTCTGGTGAGACCAGACGTGCAGAGCGGGTCCCGCAAGGGGAACTCGGAATCGGGCGGTACAGGGTTGACGGCACCGGCACCTTTACCGGTGCCGTCAACCCTGTACCGCCCGACTCGTAATGAGGCCCTTACATAATTTGGACAGCCTCCATTGCGGGCGCTGCAGGCATAAAGTAGTGTATGGAGACCAGTGGCTGTTCGGGAACTAATTTTGCATGGTCGGTGCACATGTTTTTGAAGCATAAACTTATCAAGTGATATGTTTTTCAAACTGTTACTCCCTACATTCTTTCTACTCTTTCCCTCTACGTCAAGGTTAAAAAAACAAGGGACCCTTATGGGTGTCGGCAAATATGCAGCCGTACTGAGCGCATATTGAAAACAGAAAATGCAGTGGCCTTCACTCTGAATGCAAATACATTTTCAGTTTTGCAACAACATATCAGCGGCTATTCATGAGAATGGCTAATCTTCTGCACGTGCAGAAGGGCTGTGTGTACGAAATAGTGCAGGTGGCTGTCTCAGATTTCAAACAGTAGGATGCCAGCCTGACCGCAGTGATGATGTGTATGTGTTGTACAATGAACGCAGTAAGTTAATTTAGTAGAATGAGTAGTAAGGCGCACCGTACCGTATGACAGTGCTATCAATAATTCTTCCATGCTTGTTTTTCTACTACCATGTCTCTTTAATGCTCACCTTCCAAACAGTGTTCCATAAGTGCAACAAGTGCATTGGTGTCTTCTTCGGTTAGGTTTGTTAGAGCCGATGTTTGCATTGAACAGAAAACGAAGTAAACATGGCGGCTGTATGGAAAGATTACGACGCACTTCATGCTGTGCCACAACCAATCGGTGAAAGCGCAACATGGTCGCCGCCAGCACGCCACGGAATAACCAATTGCAATCTTGTCCACGGAGCGAACAGGGAAGTGTGTCCACGGAGCGGACATAGATATCACACATTTTTACAGACATAATTTTGGTTGGTTTTTCAGGGAAACACTGAATGGATTGTCACAACATTTACAAAAGCACGCTTTTGCGCCCAACCCCTGCCACTGGCGCAAATTTGGCGCAAATCTGTCCAGCGGTTTGCCCTGTAGCCGTGCGCAAAATTTCCCCCATTCAGTCTATGGGAAAAAAAGACGTTTTGGAACCCCCCCTATAACTTTCCCCCCCCTAGACCAAACATCACCAAACTTGGCAAAAAAATTCAGCATGGCCCATATACTTTTTTTGCAAAGTTTGGAGACGATTAGTCCTGGGGGAGCGGAGTTATAGGCCGCCCAAAAAGTGCTCTTCCTATGGAAACAGCAACTGAACCATAACTACACGGCCACTACTGTGGCCGTGTAATATATATATATATATATATCTCAATATCAATAATAAAAGAAGGCAAATGATGCCACATCACTGGCAATAAAGATACATAAACAAGAAAATACAAGAAAGAACATGTTGGAGATGTTATTGGTCCACTGTGAGTGCTCACGATGTCACTTCTCATATTGAGAAGAGCACTGGGTTGACGGGGGTGAACACATAAAATACCTAATGCAGGGAGGGTAATAACAGGAGGAACAGGACATGATCAATATCATGTAAACCATTAAGCCATCCAATTGTAAAACACTTTTGTATGAGCGCAATATAAATAAAATATCATATCATATCATTTACAGCTGTCTGCAGTTAGTGCATCTATTTCTGATATATTTCGGACATATCTACTTTTGAAATTTAATACATCAGTGGCTTTATCACCGAAAGGTTGGCTGAACAAGATTGAATATAACCATAAATATTGTAGATTATGTGGCAATTTGTTGGAAGAAACATTATTTAATCTTTTAATTGTATGCGAAAGTTTGAATCATCTGCGTCTGCAATATTTTAAATCGTATAACAATGCTGTTATTATGTCTGATATGTTTCGATTATGGTCTGAATTTTTACAAGGAGATGATATTAACCTGATTTATCATACTGTTAGATTTTATATCCATATAGTTGAGATTTTTAAATGTCTTTCCTGAGTGTCTTTGTAATAATTGATAAAAATGTATTTTAAGCTGCTTGTAATCCAAAGCCTTGTGCTATACGTATATCCAATAAACAATTACAATTTCTGAATTTAAGTATTGTGTGGTACTACATAGAGTTTATGTATTTGCCATTCTTTGAGTAAGTATTTCCAAGTACAAAGTGTTATTATTTATATGTATATCTGTTATTAGCAGATACCTTATTTTATATAAAGTAGCTGTGTTATCACCTAACATAGTGTGTGGACATTCTTTTGTAAGGGCTTGGGGGATTCCCCGTACCAGCATGCATCACCTCCTGAAAGCTTAAGCCTTGATTGCTCATCCCTTGCTACCCATTGAGAACCTTGGCTGGGGTGTTCTGTGCCTTTACCCTACCATATCGATGATCATTAGACCATTAAGGAGACTGATAAACCATTTTTCCGCCCTTCCTGAAGAAATCGTAGAATGTCAGGGAGCTTGCGTGTCAGTCGTATGCATGCACAATAGAGGTTCTCCTGGCACCCTGGACTAAGGTGGCCACTTGGGTAGGCAGACCTAATCGAAGTAAGCCCCTCATTTCAATTATCACAATTGTTGCAGTGTGGCTGTTCTTGTATCAATTATTCTAATTGGAGTAATCAGGCCTAGTACCCAGCCTCTCCAGTCGCCTTCTGCCTTTGTGAGGCATCATTAATATTGCAAGCGCAGTGGCCACCTAACGACTCATTGGCCAGCTGAGGGTTTGGAACCATAATATAAGCAATGTATAAGCTGAACGGAAGACTAACTGCATGCGAGTATAGCTCTCTAACAGAGATGCAACAGTAACAGACAGCAATCTTTTATGAAAATGGAAGTTGCAGTAATTCTTTTAATACACCAAAGCCTCATGACTTTGATTAATGATTAATCTCCAGGTTCCAATCTCCTGGGGCATGGTGGATGGATATGATGGTGTCGGAATGGCTGCGGTCACTGCTATTTGCCTTTCATAACAATCCCCTCATACCGGCAGTATTGAGAAAGATCAGGGACATGGGGGCGTCCATAATACTAGTGGTTCCGTTTTGGCCAAGGCACAGCTGGTTTCCTTCCCTGCTGGAGTGGCGGGTGGGGTCCGAATGGCTGATTCCCAAGTGGCCCTCCCCTATGATATGTCCTCGGGACAACATAATGCTGCCACTCGATTCAATGGTTGGTGTGGAAGTTGAAAAGTCTTTCAGAATGGCAGCAGTTTGGCTCTTTGCAGTGCTCTCCTCTGGTCGATGATTTCTCCGACTGTGGAAGTCTTGAGAAGAAGAAACTTGCTATGGTCTCATTAAAGGCTTTGTGGATGAAGATAAGACCCCTGGAACCCTTTGATGACTTCTGGTGGCAACGGGTGCATAGGTCACAATTGATGACGGGTTTAGGAATATTGCGTTTTTTCGACTTTCGGTTCTTCGGTGCCGCAGCCACAGCACGGATTTCTGGACAGCTTCTTGCAACCTGGACTCGACCACTGGAGTGGACTTTGGAGCCTCACCAAGTATGGACTCTCAGGACGACTTCTGGTGGCAGGAAACCCACCAACGGACCTTCCTTGGCTCTCAGCAACACTGGACTCTCTCTGGTGGGAAAAAGTGGTCAGTGGTGACTGCAAGGGTGTCCTTTCAAATTTTCCTAGGCAGTTTGGAACTTTCGCAGCTCTGGGTGTCAAACAGAAAGATGACAAGGTATCCCCTCTCCTGGGCGGTAGACAGCAATGGCTTCCAGTGGTCATGAAACACACCTCCGGACCCTGGGCGACAACAATTGACTTCTCTAGCTCGAGATGTCTGGCACTCCTCCTATGGACTTCGAAGAACCCTTCACCAGATGGCAGGCACACAGTACTGGCTTCAAGGATACTTCTATAAAGAGTACCAGTTTTGCACAATGGTCCCTCGTAGCTTGAGGAGAGGACTCCTTTGCAGATCCTCTCTGGATCAGTCCTTCGGAGACACAACAGCATTTGGATTGTTGAAAAAATATGGCAGCAGGCTTCTCGTCCAGCTTAGCTTCAAGGAGTAGCTTCTTCTTGCTAAGCTTCGACTACAGCTACTGAACGAAATTGATAAGTGAGAGGTCCATTCATGCAGCCAGACAGCCAATCAGGCTCACATGCAATCAGGCCATTCACTCCACCCAGACACCATAACAAAAAAGATGTGGATTGGGCCTTGTACCCAGCCTTTCAGCACACAACACTGCACAACACATTCATGTCAGTTTCAGGCAGGACTGTCTCATTCATTGTGTCACACACACAGAAGCTGACACCCACAACAGAGAATGTGAGTTCATTTCAGACTCCATTCAAACAGGTTCCACCCCTAGGGTTTACCCACAACACACAACACGTGGGAAGGCTCCGGTCAGTCTGACAGGAGGCAGCCCCCGAGCCATATATGGCATTTCCACCCAACAGTCAGTCAGGGGGAAAGGTAACAGCAGAGACGTATATGGTGTTTCCACCCAACAGCCATTCAGGAGGAAGGGACAGAGTTAGGGCTTCCCAGGACTTTGGGAAACAAGGTAGAAGGTAATAGAAACCAAGAGGCCGCAGGGGCCATATTGCCACCGAACAGGGATCCATTGATTCCTATAGCAGGGCCTGGGTGTCCCAGAAATGGAGGATACTCAGAGCTACTGCCAAATCAGCATGTAGCTGCCACCAGCCCATACCTTGCTCTGTGGGTATCACACAGGTGCCCAAAAACACACATAAGGGGTACAAAGATGTACCGCCACCCATGGGTTCCATAAGGGTATCCCATGGGTGTTGTTCACCAAAAGGAAAACATGAAGAGATGCACTGCACTGGTCTATGCTGGATCTAAGTGGCAGAAAACATAGAGAAAACACACATAGAGAAGTGGTAGGACATTTACAGCATCACAGGGCCTCAGGCACGAGGGTGCATGTAGTTCTAATGCTAAGGCCCAGCCACCGTGTCCACACCTGAGACTCGACCTGAACCTCACAGTGCCTGCTGCACTGCCTGCTGCTGCAGACAATGTTGAGAGTGCCGCCCGCCTCCCGCTTCACCACTCGAGAGAGAGAATAAACAATATATGTGTACAACTGCAACTCATCCAGAACAGAACAGCAAGACTTATCCTTGGCCTCAAGCCCAGGGATCGTATCTCTGCGGTGGTGAAATTCCTTCACTGGCTCCCCATGGCTGCAAGGATCAAATTCAAGACCCTCTGCATTGTTCACAAGGCCTTCTAGGGCCTGGGACCTACTTACCTTCAACGTTGTCTTCCTAAATACTGCCCCTCTGGAGCCCTCCACTCTTCTACCTCCAACCTTCTGTGAGTGAGCCGGTTCTCCAAGCAGAGATGTGGTGGGAACAGCCTGCCTGCCATCCTCCATCTTGAGCATGAAATTCACAAGTTCCGGAAACTCCTCAAAACCTTCCTCTTTTCCTCTTCCTTCTCTCTCACTCTACCCTGCTAACCTAGCTCTCTGCCCTTCCTCTCTCACTCGCCTACTCTCTCCCTCCACCCATACAGCTTATTGACTGGCCGCCTGGTGTACTTCAGAGTCTCACAGGTCCCAGGCACCCCTGTCAGTCCTTCTGCACTTGCCGCCAGGCCCTACACCCCACTGCACTTGTAATAAAACCTTGAGAGCTCTCTCTCTGCACTTCACCAGTCTCTACTGACTGGGCGGACTTGGTCCCCTGCTGCTTCCTTGCCCTCCCGCACTTGCACGATCTGCATACATCCCTGCCTATAGATCGTTCTGTTTGTTCTCTCTTGTCTTCACCCCTTAATGTGCACTTGAAAAAAACGCAGAATCCCCATCAGGCCTATTTGCTATATCTAAATTGTTAAATGTATAATATCACTTAATCTCCCTGTGCAGCCTGTTATCGTCTCTGAAATTCAAGGGCTCTAAACGACTGTTGTTTTTTCCCTGTGCTCCTTCCCTCCTTGAGCGCTCTGAAACACTTGCCTGTGTATAGGCGCTATACAAATAAACATGACCATTACCATAAGTAGTTATTGCCTTTCACATTATAGGCAAGTGCGTGAACTTGCCTAGTAGTAGCATCAGCCCTGATCCTTCTAGATTGTTGCTTTGTAGTCTTAACAGAGAGTCTTGCTATTCTTCCAGTCTGGGATGCGGGCGGTCTCGAATGAAAACATATGTAGCTTTTTAACACAGCTTGGAGAGCTGTGAGGTAGATAATTGTGTGTTCCTTTGTTGTTGCTACATGTGTGACTAGAGGCTTGTCGTCCATGAGAACGCCCGCCACATATATATGTCCTGAAAGGTGCTATAGAACCATCATTTAAACAAGAAATTCTCTCACTATTACGGAAGAGGGAAGAGTTATTTTATGAAATGAACAATTTTTTGATGCCACAACACTCTTCATCCCTTTCGGCCTGCTGGCCTACATAGTAAGCTGCATGGTGAAGGTGGGCTTGAAAGGGCTGCGGCACGGAACTGTGGGTCTAATTATGAGTCAGCTGGTCCGGAAACAACGGTGGTGGTAAATCCGCCACCACCGTTGTTTCCGGACCAGCTGATTCCGAGTCCTGCAGGCGGGAGGTGTCACTCCCGCCAGGTCTGACCTGGCGGAAGTAACATTACCCGCCTGCAGGCGGACATGGAAACACCAGCTCTGTCATAGACGGAGCCAGTGTTTCCATGGTCCCCATCCCCATGGGTCCCCATTCTCATGGAGTCCTATCGGATTCCATGGGAATGGGGATTTACAGAATTCCGCCTCCGGAATTACCGGGTCACCGGGTATGTAATGCCCCGGTGATTCCGGCAATCACGGAGGTGGAATGGTATTACCGGTCTGGCGGCAGCGTGCCGGTTTTTCCGGCAAGGCTACCGCTGGACTCGTAATGAGGCCCTGTGTCTTGTATGTTTTCATCTGGTGCCTATTACACCCACGCAAATTACTGTCCTTAGTTTAGCAATCGCCTCACTGGTTCGGTTTTGATTAAACAATTGCACCCATATTGCACATAATAGTCAGAGTTCCATGGAAGCCTTTAGTTATTTCTTTGTGTCTGGGTGCAGAACATTAAATATGGTTACCACATGGTCAGATTCCGGTGTAATTCAATCTCGGCGTACTGTGTCTCCCAATACTCCACTCCAGTACCTGCGCTGTCGCGCAACCCCTAGGTGATTTCTGAAATCGGTAGCAGCAGGACCTGTGAGAGTAGTATCAAGTGTGGTAAAATGGCAAAATCGTTTCCATTCACCAGTGTAGGGTTGTTACCGTTTAGCTGGTTGGCTTACACCCCTCTGTGCCTCTTGCGTGTGTCCAGGCACACCATCATTCCCCCGTTATAAAATTACTTCTCCATTCTGAAGTTTTCATTAGGGCAAAAATGCATTAAAAGAATAGGATTTTGCCAATGGGAAAACTTTGCCTTAGTGCTAATACTGTGCAAAGGTGCACATGCACCAGTGCAAAGTTTCTGTGGTCTGGCCCATGATACGATGAGTAGGACTGGAAGAGCGCAGTTCCCTCAGGTGTGGTGAGTGCGCTTAGACATCTCTCACCCTGGGATGTCATTTCACCAAAATTCCAGGGGTAGCAGAAGTGACATCACACAACCCTTGACTCTGATGGCATCACAGGAAGTGATGCCATTTGTCCCCACCCCAAAGTGACATCACGGAAAACGATGGAACACGACCTTTCATCCCTTGACAAAACAGGAAGTGTCATCACATAGCATTTTTGCGGAGTACGCTATGAAAGATATGGTTATGATAGCACTGTAATGTGATACAAATTTCATACGAGAATGGATGATCATATGTATTGTTAATATTTATTAATTTATTGTATATGATATTTATAGAATGCACAAAGACTGTGAGGTACCGAGGCGCTGAGGCGAGTGAGAGTGGGGGAAGTCAAGGAACTAAAACAGAAGGGTCTTTAGAGCCTTTCGGAACGGAAGAAACTCATGAAGCTTGAGATGATCTAAAGGCAAAGTGTTCCAAAGGGTAGGGGCAAGAACCGAAAAGGATCTTCCTCCAGGTCTGGCACGAAAAAATCTGGGAACAAGTAGCAGAAGTTTATTAGCTGAGCGCAGTGACTGACTAGGAATGTAAAGCAGAATCCGTGACTGTAGGAATTCCGGCCCTACATTGTGAATTGGCCGGTGAACCATACAGAGAACCTTGAACTTAATTCGGCTCCTGATGGGAAGCCAGTGAAGTTGATGTAAAAGTTCACGAGAGTGAGCAAGTCTTGAGGCACCAAGGACAAGGCACAAAGCGGCAAGTAGTCAGGAGACCAAAAATGACTCCACATTTCAACCAACCAAAAGAACCTCCATTTTTTCACCATTGAGTTTTAACCAGCTTTTAGCTATACAGTGTCCAACTGCAGCTAGGATAAGTTTCAATTTACTGGGAGGGTCGGAGAAAGGCGTATTGAGGCGAAACAGAATTTAGGTATCGTCAGTGCAGGAAAAGAAGTGAACTCCATTGGTTGGCGATGAGTTTGGCTAATGCGTGCATATAAAGATTAAAAAGCAGTGGGGACAGGGCGGAGCCCAGGGAACACTACAATGCAGGCCACTGGGAGGAGATGTAAATGGTGGGAGGGAAACTGATTGGGCTCTATCTGATAGAAAATAGGAGAACGATTTAAGTGGAATGCCTGATATTCCAGCCTCATAAAGGCAGGACAACAGTTTCTGTTGGCCAACCGTATCAAAGGCCGCAGAGAGGTCAAGGAGAATCAAGGAAGGCTCTCACCTCTCTGTGGTCCTGAAGCAAAGCAATATCATCCATAAGTGCCATCATTACGGATTCTGTCCCCATTCCGGGGCGGAATCCATATTGGAAAGGATGAAGAAGGGCATTGGCCTACAAAAAGGCAGATAGTTGCGGTGGCACAATTGTTTCCATTAATTTCATTAATATTGGGAGAAGGGAGTTGGGACAATAGTTTGCCACAGCTGCTGGGTAAAGATGTTTTTTTTTTTAACCGAGGAGAAATGATTGCGTGTTTAAGGGGGCAGGAATATGCCCAGTGGTAAAGGAATGATCAAGTGCTACAGTAAAAAGAGGAATAGCATTGCAGGCGGCCTCTTGAAGCACAGTAAGCAGAATAGGATCCAGAGGGGAGGCTGAGTGGAGTTTGTTCAAAGCAGACAGAACCAAATTGTCTGTTCCTGCATTAAAGTGAAAAGCATCTGGCAAAGTTACTTCCATAACATCATAAGTCAGAAAAGGATCAGATATTGTGGGTATCACTGCACTAATCATTTGTCGGATTTTTGAAATTTTATCTAAAAAAAAGAGAGCAATATGATCGCAGTGGGCCTGAGTAAGAAGAGTCGCGGGGGGAACTTTAGCAGGAACAGTCAGTTCCCTAGCCACACGGAACAGTTTGTGTGAGGAGCAGGAGGCAGTCAAAATGCGATTAGCATGAAAATCAGCCTTAGCTGATTTTATTGCAGTGTGATATGCAGTTCTGGGCTGTACAAAAACAGACAAAGCAACAGAGTCAGGATCAGAGAGCCGCCTTCGTTCGGCTCTACGACAGTGCTGTTTGAGAAGTTTAGGTGCGGGAGAATACCATGGGGCAGACGGCAGGGCTCGACTTAAAGATTATGTAAGGGGAGCAAGTTTATCAGCCATGCCTTGGGTGGTGCCAATCCGCGCAATGCAAGGATCTTTCAGGTCATTGGTAATTCCCGTTTTGTGAGGAAAATAAGGGAGTTAGAAATAGAATCAGGAGAAACCCTAGTCCATGGTGACAGGTTTTAAAAAGGGCCAGGTTGGAGCCAGAGACAGGAAGATAAAAAGGCACAAGAAAGAGAGCCGACCAGGCCACAGGGCGAGGGGGAAACATGAAAAGGCCGTCAAAGTCAGAAAACCGTCAGGTCAAGCTGGTTCCCTCCTCTATGAGTGGGACAGTGATTTCTGGGAGAAGAAGCGCAATCCTGTAAGGCAGAAAAAAAGTTACTGGCCCGTAAGTCACCAAGATCATCGGGGTGGATATTAAAATCACCCAAAAATCGCTAAATATAACAGAGAAAGGTCAGCAACTAACTGGACAAAATTGTCAAGAAATTGATTCAATAAGTAGCTAGGGGGGCGGTATGATATTAAGAAATGAAACGAACTAGTAGAAGATGGTTGAAGTCTAATCAACAAGGTTTTGCATGCACAGTTATGAGACAGTGGAATAATGGAACAGCTTAACGAGATCTGAAACAGAATGGCGACACCACCGCCAGTCTTGGGGGCCGGGCAGGCATGATGCAGAATATTCTACTACGGAGGAAGCATTTGAATTATGCCGGGGTTCGAAGCAGCTGTTATGCACAGAACGTCCGAATGGAACTCCTCAAGGACGGGGAAAATATCCTCCCGGTGAGTCCCGCAGATCTGACATTGATAAGTATGCCTTTGAGAAAGCCGGCTTCAGCCAGATTGGCTTCTGCCTTCCGTGTCTCGTTGGGGTCAGTAATAATGAACCCATGAGGTCATGCTAGACCCGGTGGAGCCAGAGCAGTAAAGGCATTGTGAGATTAAGATTTGCCACGAGGAGGGCTTGAGGGAGAGCCTTAGATCAGCCCATAGCCCTATAGGCTCCCGGACGGGCACAGATGGACTTGCCTTAAGTGCCCCTTCTGCGCACTGTAGGCGTGCCCTCTGCACCCGTCCGCTGCACGGGCGTCCACTCCGGCACATATATCCCGCGAGAGAGAGGCAGCAGCTGTGCCCGCGTGAACGTGCGTGGAAACAGAAAGAGGACTAGAGTGATTCCAGAGGGAATAACAATGCACACGAATTGGTCAAGCATTGTTCGAAAATACAAGATACAAATAGCAACATGAGTTACAGCAATGTAGGTGATATCAGTGTGTATAGGCCCATGTTACCAAAAGACTGTGAATGCAAGCAGACGTGCAAATGATAATGATGTGTTATTAAATAGCACTTACGCTTAAGCGCTTTATATAGAACAAATACAATATCACTCAACCTGTGTTGGTACTCATTTATCAAACTCAGCAGGATGAAAGGCTGAGTTGGCCTTGCCGAGATTCGAACCTGCAGATTACACACACATCGTAGCAGTGAGTGCTCAACCCTCTGAGCTTTCTTACCAGCTATAGCTATCTTACCTGCTACAGTAAAATAAGTAGTTACATGTCTGAATGTTCTCAAAGTCAGAAAGCAAATTACACTCTGTAGTGGATACCATTAAACTGGTAATTGAGATTTAACAGCAGGCCAGTTCATCTGCAGGTCTAGTGCAAAGTTGGCCACATGTCAAGCCTGCATGGATCTACACTTCAGGCTTCAGACACTGGCAAAATACATGCCATTGGGAGGGTTCATTGCTTATAATTACAGAATTTAGAGTAGCCTAGGGCAAGCAGCGCACTCACATGGCATCCCGTACTCTGGGAACTCGTTACCTCCTACATGCAAACAAACATCCTGAACAGCATGCCCTAGCGATTGGAAAGATAGACACATTACAACAAAGAATGAATTGTGGCACAATGAAATCAAGGGCCACTTTATGTGCTGTTGTTAAACATTTCTACACTGTACACAAGCTTTTAGGCACAAGGATGTTGTCAAGTGACCGAGGACACCGAGATGGAATGTCTTGTGATGATTGTAACAGAGACAACGGCAGAAAAAACTATAACTATAACTTGCAAAAAGCAAAATACGTAGTCCGAAATGGATGCTTATTCTACTCTAAATGTTTTCTGAACGTTTTTGTCTGCCTTGTGAATTTGGGGTGTTTAATAACAGACTAAATCAGAGCCGCACCCCCTGAAGTGTGCCTGAAATAAACCTTTAATGATTCTAGCAATTATTGTAAGAGAATGCCAGAAAGACAAATGTGGGCTGATTCATGGAATTTGTGCGCTGAAAAACAGGGATTTGTGCGCCATTCTGCCCGCAAATCCCTGTTTAACAAATGGGGATTCGTGGGCAGAATGGCGCACAAATCCCCGTTTTTCCCCGTTTTTCGGCGCACAAATTCCATGAATCAGCCCCATGATTTGTTATTCCTATTCTTTCTTATTTAGGGTCACTGCTCAAAGTGTTACACTTGTGGAACACCCTGTTCCTAAACAAGAAAGTCAGCCACTTCAGAAACAAAGAGTCACATGGCACTGGCCACAACCAAGAGCTTCAATAAAAAATAAAAAATAATAATTTTAAACATTTTTTGCTGGGGGTAGGAAGGGAGACCACAGGGGTAGCAAGGGAGATCTGTCGACCCCCAAATGACACCCCTGCCTCCTGTCATTGGTATGCAAGTGTCTGTGAAAAACGCTTGTCCACAGCATGTCAGCCTGCTCATGGGGAAACTGCGGAAAAAGACCTGGTTTACCACACTACCGCATGTTCTGCCACTACAAACGGCTATTCTACTGCAGGCGCAATCTGTAACAGAGCGTGATTCAGTGTTTGTGGTATTTTTTGTTTTTTTCTGTCTGTGCTTGTGTCTTGTTGTGTGCATATGTATTTGCATCCATTTGTATGGCAGAGAGCAGGGGTGGAATCAGGGGTGTTGCTAGGTCTGGAAAAGACCCGGGGCTACACTAATGTTGGAACTGTTGGGACTGGGGGCTAGCTAGGCTTTTGGTTGAAGCTCCTGAGATTCTATCCGGGGCTACAACCAAAAGACCAGGGGCTATAGCCCCCTTAGCCCCCCCCCCTAGCAACGCCTCTGGGTGGAATGCAACTTGCATTTCCTCCATCTCCCTTCCTCTCTGCCACACATCCTACTCCTGGGTTCGCTGGCTTTTTGCTCCAACAAAAAGCAGACGGACCCCCTAGGGATCCATTGGAAAGGCCAATTGCTATGTGTAGATGGGAGGCGAAGTTTACGTCCAAGTGGAAAAGTGCAGGGCAAAAGGTGGCCTACACCCTTGTACGCTGCCTTTTGCTGTGCACTTATGTACTCCACTGTGCAAATGACCAACATTCGGTGGCGCGGACCCGCCTACACGTATATCTACACATAACGGGTCCCTGCTGCAGAATTACAGGGAACTCAAAATTGACCCCCAACATATTTATTTGGCGTTTAATGCCCTATTTTTATTGTTTCTTCCCTTGCATGTTTCACAACCTTCTTCAGAATGTATGTAATGTATGAAACATAACACATTAAACACACAACACATTCATACAAGACATAAAACAAGCACAGACATAGCAACGTATTACTCATCGCTCACATAAAATCAGATTGCAGTTGCGCGTCATGCTGCATTGTAAACACCATAACAGACTCCAAATCCTCGTAGATGTGAAGAAAACACCCAACTACAAATTCATGCCACACAGCCCCTTACACATCAGCCAAGAACCATCAACTACCTAGCGCACAGTTTAAGATGTGGTACATTCACTCTGTGGGGGCAGGGCCGGTGCAAGGAATTTTGCCACCCTTAGCAAACTGTCAGATTGACTCCCCCCCAATCTAGATCCTAACCGTTTTCAACCAACCGTCCTCATTTTGTTACTGATTGCTGTAAACCCATTACATCCATGGCACCAGAATGAGTTTGGAAATCCAAAACACAACCTTTCAACCACTTTAGTGTGCAACAAAAATGCAGATCATATGGAGAGAGAGGCAAGCCTGCCTGCACAGCGTGGCACCGGCCGCATCTGATGACACACGGCACCCCAGGTGGAGATGCTGGTGGTCATGGCTTCCCAGGGGCCTGCCTACTCCGAGCAATAAACCTGGGCGCTACCGTGCCATTGCCTGCCCCTGATTATAAATGATTTCTCATGAATACACCAAAGATGCATTGGGCTGTGGCATAGCGGTACGTGCCCCAGCCATGCTGTAACCAGAGGCCCTGTTTGGAGGTCAGGAAATGGCAGTCGGAGATTACCTGCTCCTAGCAGCCCGGAGGACGGGAACATCCAGTGCAGTCAGCGTGAGAGCCTCCGCCCCCTATACGCACCCCCCCAGACTGCCTCATCTCCAAGGCGTAGCTACCCAAACACGCCAGCGCTACTCGGGTAGACCCGCTCCTAACCGCCTTGCTCTATCTGCTGAGGTGAAGGTCAACATGCTCATGCCCATGAGGGGTTAATTTATCCTCATCAGATTAGGCTCTGTCAGTCAAACTGCACTACAAAGTGCAGTCTATCCCGCAGACCTCTTCTACAGAGTGCAGCCTGCCCTCAGCCTAAGCTACTTATTTCGGTCTACCCTCACAATTGCTCTAGAGAGTGCAGTCTTCCATCAACCCTGCTCTACATAAGACAGCCGGCCCACCACTGTTCTACCAAGTGATGCTGAGTGCAGTCTATCCTGCAGACCTGTTCTACAGAGTGCAGTTTGTCCTCCACCCTACACTACATGGTGCAGTCTGCCCCAAACCTGCTTTAGAGCACAGTCGTTACTCAAACCTGCTGTATGGCACGCATCCTACCCTCATACCTTCTCTACAGAGTATAATCAGCCCTTCATACCTGCTCTACTCTACAGAGTGCAGTCTGTCGTCATACTGCTCTACAGAGTGCAGCCTGCCCTCACGCCAGATCCCCAGAAGTTGTCTGCACCTCACATCTGCAACACAAAGTGCAGGCTAGCCCCCAGATGTGTTATATGTGGTATGGACTGCCCTTTAAACCTGCACTGGAAAGTTCAGTCTATCCCCCACATCTGTTCTACGCAGTGCAGTCAGACCCTGACATGTGCAACTCCTTATCATGTCGCTTGATTTTTCATGGACCCTTTTCATTTATGTGCGTTCTTTGTCGGTATTTCTTTGCTTTACTCTCTCTCTCTCTCCATTGTGTCCTGTTGTTTACTGCTATCAGATCTTATACTGTACCAACTCATTCATTTTATAAAGCACCTTGGCGTAAGGCTCTATTGAAACAAATAAACAAACAACACACTTGCACTTTAGAGTGCAGTGTTCCCAAACACCTGCTTCGCACAGTGTAGTCTGCCCTCACAAATACTCTGCAGCCTAGTGTGCGCCTTAAACGTGTTCTCATGAATGCAGTCTTGTCTTCTCTCACACTGGCTTTACATAGTGCAGTATACCCCAACCTTTCACCCCATAGATTGCCATTTACTCTTCCCCCTGCACCACTGGATGTCATGGGTTGTCTCTCTCTCACTCTGCAGTGTGCTCAGCCCCTCAGACCCGCGCCCTATAGTGTAGAGTGTAATCCAACTCTGCTACACAAATGTCAGCTTGCCCCTCACATCTGCAGTACAAAGTGCAGTTTATCCCTCAGAAATATTCTAGGGAGTGCAGTCAGAGTGCAATGTGTTCCCAAAACCTGCTCTACTAAGTACAGCCTACCCCTAACCCATGCTCTGCAGGTTGCAGTCCACCCTCACACCAGCTGTAAAGAGTGCAGACTGCCCTAGTATCTGCTCTACATTCCAAAGTGTTATAATCACCTGCTCTACAGAATGCAGTCTACCACTCACATCTGCTCTACAGAGTGCATCTGCCCTCACATCTACTCTACACAGTGCAGCATGTGCCCAAACATGCTCTACAGTAGTCTACCACTCACATCCACTCTTCAGAGTATATGTGCCTCTCACACTCACTCTTCGAGCCATCTGCACTCACGCCTACTCTGCTGAGTGCAGTCTGCCCAGTCTATGGGGCAAAACCTGCTCCTCGCTCTGCTCTTCAATACAGCCTGCCCTTACAAATGCTCTGTTGTGTAGTCTGAGCCTCACATCTGAGCTACAATGTGCAGTCTAGCCAAAACCCGTTGTGCAGGGTGCAGTCTACCCCTACACCCGCACTACAAGTGTAGTCTATCCCCTAAATTGGTTGTACAGAGTGCAGTCTGCTCTTATACCTTTGCTACAGAGTCCAGTCTGCCTTCACGCCGACTATGGACTGACTACCTTGCAGCGGAAGGTTTGTTTTGAACCTTGTAAATAAAAGGATTCTCACGCTGGTTGCTCTGTCTCAAAATGTGTTTCTTTTATTGTTCATAGTGTAGACACATAGTCTAAAAAGGTGGTCAGCCGACATGCATTTTTCGACCCCAGAGGGTCCTTCTCAAGGCAAGTTAGGAATGTTTGGTCTAGGGGAAGTTAACCCAATGGATTCAAGGGATGCTGAGTGGCAAATTGTTGTTCAGGTACGGATGCGGACAGTGTTCCTGGCTGTTGCTGTGTTCTTTCAGGTATGCTGTCTGTGAACCTTAGCCTAATGCTCATATCTGCCTTGCAGAGTGCAGTTGACCTCTTTTGTCTGCTCCAGAGTGCAGCCTGTCATGCCTACAACTGCTCTACACAGCGTAATCTGCCCCTTACACATGTGCTAAATGTGACACCCTGCTTGTCACATCTGCTCCTCGGAATGCAGATTGACCCTTATACCACTGTGCAGCATGCAGTTTGCACTGCCCTCACACCTGCTCTAGAGAGCACTGTTTTTTTTAGCAACTACAGTATAGAGTGCAGTCTGACCCCCACACCTGAGCCATACAGACTGCAGTGCACTTTCTCACACCTCCACTAGAGGGCGCAGTGCGCATTCACAAGTGCAGTCGGCAGTGCCCCTCACACCTGCGATGTGCATGCAGCCCATCCTTTACACCGGTGCTACAGCATGCAGCCTGCCCCCATGACTTCACTAGCCGCCTAACACACTCTTGATACACAATTTGGTCTGCCCTTCGTATCTGTGCCACAGAGTGTGCAGCCTGCTCCCGGGACCTTGCTCTTCCATGGAGTGTAGCCCCTTGGGTAGAGCACCATCTTCTACTCTGTTCTAATGAGTGCAACACCGCTATTAAACCACAACCACAATTGTTCTCTTTACCCCCCACACCCCCCGGGGGCACAGGCTCCAAGCTGGCTGCTGCCACACCACACAGAGTAGCCCCATCCTGGTTAGCCCACCGTCCCGTGTGATGCCCCCACCACACGGCCATGTAGCCCCAGCGACCGGTGACCGGGCTGAGCCTGGCGCTGGGCCAGGCCTGGTCTTGCTGGTGGCTAGCGCTGCTCATCACCTCCATCTGCAGTAACCGCCGGTACCGTTACTTGGCTTACTTGGTTGGCACTCAGCAGTAGTCGGCACAGCACCGTCCTCGGTCCACCTCTCCTGTGTCGTGCAGTCGCACCAGGGACGGCGCTATCACTAATGTTACAATATGTACCGTGAATGCAGCATTCACTGACTCATATAATACCATTGAGTCGACGATCGGTCGAGGGGGCACGTGCAGTGCTTGGAGGAGTGCTAATGCGCATTGCGCAGGTTCCAGCGCTGCTACCACGCCCATGCTACTCGTGACCCTGACCCGACCCCAATCCCAACCTTCACGGTTGGCGCCACCTGGTCTGCTGCTGCTGCAGGCCTGCAGCCAGCCTGCAGACAGTGTAACAACAGCAGGACTGGTGCTATCACTACAGGCAAGGCAGTAATTAGTGTGACCGTGTTAACACAGCATTTTGCTGCTCTGACATTTCCAACATATAGGCAAGCACCTAACCTTGCCTAGTGATACCACCAGCCCTCTGTGGGGTCATGTTGAATATGTGATTTGTTCACACGGCTACATTTACATACAAAAGAAAAGGGACATTTTTTTTATAAAATGATGATGGAAGTAGCCCTTAACCTTCATCGGTAAGTGGATGTCCCTAGTAAAGAGTGCTAGTGTGACGACTCTCTAGAAGTAACAGGCAAACGAGTATGCCTCCCTCGTATATCTCAAGTTCAGGAGTGATCCTGTAATGTGCCAACATGTGTTCCCGCCATTTTACAGCCATAAGATTTAGTCACAACACAAACATACTAAACTAAAAACGGGCATACTCTTTGTTCCTTTTTTATATTTTATCAGGCTGTTAGCCAATACCTAAAAAACAAATTAAAAACCAATTGATTGGGACTAGACATCTGTGACTATAATGTCACTGACCAAAAGTTGGTCTACCGGTTTCAAAGTATTAATCAATAGTCACCATTTTTGAAGAAAATGCACCGAATCTAGTGAAAAGGTAATGTACAAGAAATTATCAATTGTATTTAACATAACTTAAAATTTAAAAAAATCGTATTCATGAAATCACAATTGCTAAAATAAAATTAATGAAACTCTGAAGTGACAAGGTGGCCTTCAAGGTAGAAGGTAATCACTATTTATTATTATTTTTCTTTGTGAAAGGATCTCTGCTCCAGTGCTCCTCTTCGTCGTCCTCCAGAACGGTCCTCCTCCAGCATTCGGTTCTCGAAATGCTCCCTTCATGACATAACCGCACACCTCCCTCCTTTTCCAATGAATTCCACCTATCAACCAAAATCTTTCAAATATGCTGGAGGCGTGTGAGATCTGCCTGCTGTTCCCCTCGTATATTTACTCTCATTGCTGCTACTACACTCCACACCTTTGATGCTGCTACTTTCTCCATGTGGATCCCAAGCTAAGGAACATGATCTTTCTAATTACCCCTGATTCGCATCAACTCTTCCCACTCGTTGCATATCCCTGAACATCATCACTCTTTCCATATTCCATACCCTATCATCTTCCAAATCTACTGCTTTCTTTAACACATTTAACACCTAGATCGGTTTGACCACCTGAACAGACCCTCTCTCAAAGCATTTGGTAGTTTGATCCTCAGCCATCCACCTTCCCTCAGATACCTGGGAGCCTTCACCCCCTTTCTGTCATACTACCTATTATTCCGTTGTTGGACACCTTTTATCCTACTATCTATGGTTGTGCGATTAATCATCTTATCCTGCTCTTTGCATCCATGGAGGATTGTACCTAGTGTTTGGCTTCCTTCCCCAGCTATATTCCAACAGAGATATCCCTGTTTTGGAATGTGGTGTGAAACAGTGTGCCACTACCATCTCCTGCACCGCTACCTTCCAATCTCTTTGATTAGCCCAGGCGCACCTGATTGTGTCCTTTATTACCCTGTTAAAACACTCCACCATCACATTTGTCTGCGAGTGATACTATTCTGCAGGGTTGTGGCCTTCCCTTTAGTATACTCCTGCCTCTCTTTGGATTTAAATTTGACCCCATTATCCATTATGATTACTCTCATGTTTCCTTCTCCTTGGAAGGTTCCTTTCAAGAACTCTATGGTCTTCCTTGACCTCACACCATTGGTGATTAACACTTCTTTCCACAATGATGAATCTGGTGATGTCATCACTCTTTCCTCAGAGGTAGCTTAACCTCATGTGTCCAGGGGACAGAAGCCACTACCTGACCCTGACCCTGGAGGTGGCTATTTGAGGGAGTACCCCATGGGGGGGAGGCGTCCCTCAGGCGGATGACATGGCATCGATAGAGGAAGTCACATACCCCTCTTCTCTTGGGAGGCGACTATCAGGGGGATGACATGGCATCGATAGAGGAAGTCACATACCACTGTTCTCTTTTAGGAATGTTACTTATCTCCCACATGCCTTAATGGCATATTGTAACCCTTTTCCTCAAACGCTTGCCAGGTCTACTTCATACAGTCCCAAACATCATACAGGGAGTGATATGTTAATAACTGGGATGAGGAAGAGAGCAGTAGAAATTACTCCCAGTGAGATCCATTGTCAGCTTCTTCAACATTATACTAAAGACCCAGTGACCGCAACTGAAATGAGACAGAGGAACAGAACAATGAAGATGACTGGGACCGATAAGCATACTCAGCGGTCTAGTCTTTGGAAGTTGCTCCATTCTTCCAGGAACTTTAAATTCATAGCAGCTGATAGACGTCGAGAGAGAGAATTGCAGAAGCTGGGGAATGCTGCCAGGCACGCAGAGACCAGACCACATGCTGTGGGCGAGAAAGCTGTGAGAAGCGAAGTCGAGGTGAATACCGGCAGGGTGATAGGAAACCGAGTGACAGAGGGCCTGCCACCTGTATCAGAGACGCAGCGTGAGCCATGCAGAGTGGAACCGAATGCGGCAAAGCTACAGCGGTTGACGGGATGCACGCTGAGCCAACAAGCTGCACAGTGAAGAAACAAAGAAGTGCAAGAAGCATTCAAAACACCTGGTACGCTCAGGGAAGACAGATGGGTTACCGGGGTGTCTGAGAATGCATGCCGCTCCATGAAAGTATCAAGAGAAACCCTGAATGAAACCTGTGTAGGGTTTAACATGGTCTCAAACCATACCATGAACGGGTCACTGGGCCATACATGAAAAGAGCAAATACAATAAGTACAAGCACGAATGTTGAAATAAACTTTGTGAAACCGGAGGTGATAAGCCAACAGTTGGCACATATCACTTTGTGGGCAAAAGGAAAGATAACAGCATATACGTCCTGGCAGGAGAGTATACCAGGTAAGATTCAAGCATTTGGGAGACACTGCACATTAAGTGTTTAAAAGATTGTATAGAAGTCCTGGCAGGAGAGTAAACCCTTTCAGGAGAGTATGCCAGGGAAAGTTAAATGCTTGAAAGACTGCATCCAAGACCTGGCAGGACAGTACACCAGGCAAAATCAAAGGTCTGCGATAAACTACAGTGGAAGAAAATCCTGTTAATAGATTGTAATGGTTATGTTATGTTAAAGGTATTTGAACCGTGCACCGTCACCACTGAAGTGGTCCCCAGGTGCTCTGGCAGATCTGAAAAAGGGAGTGTAGGGCAGGGGTAGTAGGGTTTAGCGGGAGTAGGATAGTGAGAGCTGTGATTTTCTGTTGGCAGCTTCAGTTCGGTTTTCACCGTGCGCTGAGCTTGAGTGTGGTTATCGGATAGGTGAGAGTTTCCATGTGTTGTTTTTCTGTTGTTGCAGTGTGGTGAAGTATGTGCAGGTAGCTGTGCAGAGAAGTGGTTTTGTGGGTTTCGGTGTGAAAAGTGTATGTGGAAAGAAGAGATTTCAATAATTTCGGGTTAGTTTTTTGTATTTCTTTTTTTAAAATAATTTTAAAAAAATTAATATCTCAATACTCATTGCGTGCCTTTTCTTTGTGTCACATCTGCGGTTGTCCTGCATGTTTGCTATTGTAGTTTGTCCATCTCATTGGAGGGTATGATGGTGTGGCAGTTTTCCTTCATGTTACTTTATTAGTTTGTGTACCTGGATGAAGTACGCATGTTCTCCCACTCTGTTGTTGGGTTGTAAAGATTATAGGATTTAGCCCCTTCCTGTCCTTTTGTGTGTCAGTGTCCTTACCTGCCTATGATTCTTCTGTAAATTAGCGGTAAGTGGGTATTCTGTGCTCCCTCTGCACTTCAGGTCCGTCCAAGCCCGTTCTGAAGCGGGCTCCTAATCTAACTAGGTTTCCGCTATGTCATAAGGTATGTGTCAGTGGCATCCTCTCCCCATCTTCCGGTTAGGGCAGACAAGGTAGGAAGTAAGGGATGGTGGATTCCTCTCTGGGGGTCTTCTTTCCCGGTGTGTATGTGCCTTCTAGTCATTTCCTTCTTGTTCCGAGTTAAAGTGTTAAGTAGTTTTCTGAATAGTGTGTAATAGTGTGCCAAATCACCTATACCCTGTTTTCAGAGTGCTTGGGCCTGTACATGGAGCACCTTACTGTGGCCCTGTCAGTGGTATTCACACATTAGTCTGCATATATTGACATATTAAAGGTTTAATCTAAACGCTGAAATTTGCTCTTTTTTCCTGTTATTGTGTTACGGTCTGAATTCCAACCTTTAACAACTTCATACAAAGACAATTAAGACATCACATTATCACTTACACAATATCACAATCAAATCTCTAATATAAAATAGGGTGAGAAAAAATCAATCAGACAGTTGATTCAGAAATGAAAAAGAAAAACAGCCAAAATCATTCCATCATTCGGAAGCAGGCTTAGCAACAACATGATATACTCCTTTGCCTGTACAATGATATGATTGTTATTCAAGTTTCATATTTAATTCCTTCTACCAATCAACAAATGCCTGAGAACCTTAGTACTCTCAGCATGAGTAAAATGGAACGGCCCGAGTTACAACGATGCCAGAACAGGTCTTCTTCTATGACATCGCCACAAGTTGATTGCTCCCCCATAAAGAGAGTCCTAGTTTCTCAGAGCCTATGACAGGCCTCCACCCAGTCTCTCAAAGTTTCTATTTCGATATCTTTTTTTACAGAATCTACAACAGGGAGTAGGTTCATCAGGGATGTCCATGAAATGATCGAATCTAAAGAAATCGTATGAAAAATTACTGAATTGTTTTTTTTATGACTGAATTGTTTTTTTTCCTAATAATGCGAGGGGAAACCCTTAAACCCCCCCTCACCACCCTACATTATCTAATAACCTTGCCCCACACAACCCTCATATTTTAACCAAACAAACCAAAATTTCGAAAATATAGGGAAACCAATTCGGTCATTTCTCCTTATGTTTTTTCTTTATGATCATTTATACGGATAATGGTTCATCAGCACGTTTGCATGAATTTAGAATCTCCCTCTTTAAGATGAGGTTACATCTAAACTTCATAAACTAGGTCCTCAATTTAGCATTTGGAAATTTTACTAAATAGGCCGGCAATTGGTCCCATTTCTTGTGATTTGCTGACAGAGGTTTGCACAGTTTATAATCTCCCAAAACTGAACATGCCTTAATCCAATCCGGCTCCTACAAACACTTTTTTTTTTACCAATTGTGGATTTTCAGCTATTTGCTGTAAGGTGCAACCCATTCCTCCCAAAGTATGATTACACTTGGAGTCCCAATTCTGCAAGGGCATACATGCGTTCTTCTTTAACAAGTTATTGAGGTCACAGAATAAAGATTCCTCGGGCGGACTATGCACTTTCTTAAATAGTAATACAAATGTTCCAATTTACACAACATTCAATTGAAAGTAACCTTAACTCATTTCAGATTACTGATATAGGAACGCAGTTTGGCAACTTTAAATGGGTAGTTTGGTCAGAAATGTTATTGGCCCAATCGATTGGGCATGTATTTTAGATCAGACATCAATCGTTCTTAAAAACATTTCCAATGCAAATTACCCAAGTTTTTCTCACTTTAACACATTAAAAAATGATGGGTCGGGTACTGCCATTTTATGCCAATCGTATCCGTTGATCCATCGTCCTAATTAAATACCCTTGCAACACTAATTCAGATCACTCACACCTAACGCTGACATCACTAGATGCTCACGCCCCATTTCACACACCCAATGCACTTCTCATGTCAACGTCCTCTGTGCGCAATCTATGGACGTATCTCCAGGGAGATGCCAAAACGCCTGGTTCCTCAACAAGTGCAAACAAACCCTTTCTGATCACACAATGCTGGAGTTTCTTTTTTCTTTGTGTCAGTATATTCCATTTCGAGCTTCCCTGACTTGTTTCTGCTCTGTTCAGCTTTCTGCCAAGTACGACACACTGAGACCCGGTACTTATACTGCCGACAATTAATTAACTCAACAGTCACTTTTCATTTATTATATTATGGACAAATGTCTTTACCAAACCATATTTAAACATGTGTCCTTGAAAACTTTTAAAGTTTTTAGCCTATTAATCTTGCCTTTTCACAAGGTGTTTTTGTAACATGGCTGTTTCTTCGCTTGACTTTCTTTAACATTCAATGTTAATGGGAAACCTCTTTTCTTTACTGCATACTAACAAAACGTTTTTATCTACCTCACTGTTGATTCTGTGCTTCTTCACTATTCAGGAACTATGGCAACAATTCAGCCCTACCTGTACAAGCCCGAATATTCAGAAGAGGAAATCCTTGAAAGAGAAAAACCTTGAGACAATATGGAATCAGATGAAAGTCATGAGGATCAATCACCGAAGCCTGAACCCAGTCGCATGGAACACGTTTCCACCTGGTGTACCTGCTTTCATTGTGAGCCTTTGCCTACTCTGGTGGAGAACTGCTGTTGCAGAGAAAACTCTGGCTACGCAGCAGAGGTGAAAACTAATTCAGCCTTGAAAGTGGAGAGGAAATTAGAGCAGGATGACATTGCAGGGAGAGATGTCAGTCATTTTATCCTTATACCCAAATCCAGAAAGTCATTTTATCCTTATTTACAACTCCAGAAGCTGTCTAGATTGGTTTTCTATGGTTAACAGTCTCAAATGCTTTAATGTTAGTTTGAATATTGCGAAAAATTAAATGTGCATCTAACCCAGTGTGTGGTATGTACCTTTGCCATTCCAGGATTCAAACCTTTTATTACAGCTATATTTCTCAAATTTAAAGATCTATGTTCATTTCTGTGTTCCCAAAATGGTCTTTGATTTTAACAAAGCAGCTTGGAACACTTATTGGTGCTATTTGTCTTTCTCAAAGGCAGCATACAAGCGTGTACAACTCCTGCTGTTCTGCACTTTTGCTCTCTGCTGTACAAATGAAGTAAATGCCACCTGTCATGTTCACATGGCAGGCCACGTTTCCAATGGCTCTCTATGGAATCCGCCTACTTTTTGCTTGTTTAAAAAAGCCGACTTGCTCCATAGGGATCCCCAGCATTTGCACACGTATGAAGATGCATGCTGTTATGAACTATTTCGGCATGGGAGACAACCCAATTCTAGGGGAAAATATGAGTCATATTGCACTTTCCATGCGACATAGCTGGAGGCAACACACCCATCAGCATTCTTTTTCTAGTTTCAGTTGAAGTGAAGAACCTGTAACACCAGTGGTGATAGGAACCCATTCCTCAGTGTTCGTTGCAGTGATGGCATTATGTTAAGAGATGGCTGCGCCACGATATGCCAGCGCATTGTCCGTGAACCCCATGTGCCAGAAGGTATTCCTGCAGAGAGATATCAGGTCCAGAGCTTCACCTGATGGATCTGTTGGAAATATTCGCACCACTTGGTTTGGGCAGCTCTCTATCTTAGAACACACCACAGTGATGGTCCTGGCAGAGTGTGACCCATGGCAGAGTAATGCCCAAGACTTTTGGTGAGGTAGGCACGAGAATATGGGGAGCCACCAGGTGGTTTACTGGTACAGTGATCTCCGGTGAGGACAGATGGCACGGACCTGAAGGGTATCAAGGTGCCATTAGGACAATCCGCTTACCAGGATGTACCATTAATGCACAGTTCCACCTGACAGCTTTTGTGGCCCTAGTGAGTGTTGCCACCAGCCCATCCGAGAATGCGCTTTCGCCCGCCGAGGCCTGCACATGGTAAAAAGGAACTACCTAATCCACAAGTTGGCACTGAAGTGGGCCATCACAGAAAAGTCCCAGGATTATCTCTATGGTGCCACTTTCATGGTGAGAACAGACAACAAACCCTTGACCTATGTGCTGAAGTCGGTTAAGCTGGATGGTACCGGACACTGATGGCTCGCTGCATTGTGGTGCACTAATATGTGTAAGGAGTTGTCTTTAGCAGGCGTCGAACTTAGCTGTCAGGCTGCAAGTCAACACGAGCTAGACAGCCACGGTGTGGACTGCTTCGGATCCCAGCTAAGGCTGTACCAGCCATTTACCATTCTGGCGTTATCCGAGCTACCGCAGTTGACCGAGATGAAATCTGTTTGACCCATGTAGCAGATCCTGGCATCACTCTGTTCCTGAAATCCAAGAGCACTGGAGCGGATTTGCCCAGAGATGTCTTTTGAGACTCAGAACAGGCTGCAATGCTGAGGGAGTGTAAGACGCTTCTGCATAATGATGGAATCCGGTATAAGCAAAGTTGCTGACCGGCTACTACATCACCTGGTGCTACCACAGCAATCCTCAGATTTTTAATGTAGGCACTCAACGACCAGCATGGACTTTTTGTCATAATAGAACCTTCCAGTTAGTCCGCTCAATGGCTTTCTGGCTTCGACATTTATCCGACATAGAATACTATTGCCAGCACTGCGCCAGGTGTGTCACCAGGAAGACTGTGGCTCATCCTGCAGCATATGTTCATTACCTTAGTATGATTTCCAGTACCAGTACCCTTAGTAATAGTATTATCTGTAGCCTTATTGATAATCAGCAGAATCTTACACAAACTAATCTGCAAAATACGAATAAACTACTGAATGATCTTGATGCTCAGACCCTTAAAACATTAGATACAATGGGCCTCATTGCAAGTTAAATGATACAGAAAACAACACAAACACACTGCGCAATTACAATATCCATTTATAATCAATGAACCAAAGTGAATGTAGCCGGCACGTGTTTCAACCAGCAGGTCTTCTTTCAGGCTAAAATTCACAAAATAGCATGGGTATATACCATTGCAGAGATATGTTACAGTAACAAATTGGCAAAGCAATGTATGAGTATGTATACAATTCAAATAGGATAATAAAACAAGCAATTTTGAAAGGCAGTTCAGATGCATTTGGGAAGGCAAACCATTACATAAATAATCAAACGTGTCATTCCACAAGTACAGATAGTAAGCAAAACATTTGCAATGTGTAACAATGCACACACATTGTCATACCATAAAATTCAAGAATATGCAAAGGATACACAATTGGTATGCCGGCCCTTGTCAACAATGTGTTCATGGTCAAAGGTATTTACTACAGGCAGAAAGTGGGTACTGTTATGGGAGCTAGCTTTGCCCCGTCCCTAGCAAATATTCTCATGCTTCATTTCGAACATCAATATGCATTGACTAACCACGCATTCCAGCCGTATATACACCTCTGGCAACGCTATTTAGACAAGGTGATTATGATTTGGACTGGTTCAATCAAACAACTCTCAGATTTTGCCAATGAATGGGGTTTGACCTTCACCCATACATATTGTGACCAGAGCATTGATATTTTGGACTTAAAAATCATCATGACACTGAATGCGTATGTGACACATACTTTCAGAAAGAGCGCATCTGTCAACGCTATCTTACATGCAACTAGCTGCCACAAGAAATCTGTCATCAATATTATACTTAAGGGTGAATACATACGGGCGAAACGTAACTGCAGTCGTATCGTTTAACTTTCTGGACACTTTGGGCAAAGGGTCTTCATTTAAACATTCACCTGCAGCATTTACATACCCGGATACCGCTGGGCTCATATTTCTTGCACCAAGTGGCTCCAGCCTTGAAAGGTGCACAGCGTACCAGGCTTCTGCCCCATTGTTCTTGCTCATTACAAGTTGAGCAGTATTCCAGTGGTACATCTGCTAGAATATCATGGAATGGAATTACTGTTACTGCCACTTGGTCTGGCGGATTTACTACCAGATTACAAGTTGTGGTGGCATTTTTAGTCCCCATTAATTTGCAGTCCATAGGACACCATGTGGAATTTCGGCAGAATTACCATGGTGGTAAGTTGAACGTTTGCAAGCCTGTAGTGTCAATAGTTTGGCTCGTCTTTTTTTACAGGCTATTATCCTATTGTAGTTAGGGGTTGCATCAAACTCCAAGCCCAAGTAAGGATAGGAGTCGGTAAACTCTATCAGGCCCAAGGTAGATTCAATACCCCGCCTGGTGGGGCCCTTTCTACTTGTCAACATTACCTTTGTCTTCCTTAAATTGATGGTCAAGCCCAGCTCAGAAGAGTACTGTGCACGTTCCTCTAGCATGCTCTTGATGCTCGATAATGTTCTGTCAAACAATATCAGGTCATCTGCATAGAGCACACCTGCCATTAGAACTATCCACAATTTAGGGGGGCAGTTTGACTTTAATCCCATACGTAGGAGTAAGTCAGAGATGTAAAGATTATATAGCGTAGGTGCTGCTACACATCCCTGCTTTACTCCCATGTTAATGCTAATGGGTTCAGTCACTGCACCTTCATTGTTGAGTCTAATCTTAGCACTGTTTTCGTTATGTAATGCTTTTAAAATCTGAACTAGCCAGTGGGGACAATTTAGGCTAGTCAACTTGGACCAAAGTTTCTCTCTTATGACCTGATCAAACGCGCCAGTAAAGTCGACAAATAGCATATATAAAGTAGCTTCTTTGTTACTCATTGTGGAGCAGGGGCGTTGCTAGGGGGGGGGCTAAGGGGGCTATAGCCCCTGATCTTTTGGTTGTAGCCCCGGATAGAATCTCAGGAGCTACAGCCAAAAGACTAGCTAGCCCCCAGTCCCAACAGTACCAACATCAGTTTAGCCCCGGGTCTTTTCCAGACCTAGCAACTCCCCTGTTGTGGAGTTTATCAATGAATCTAGCTCTCTGATGTTATGAGTGGTGCTGGTTCCTGGTCTAAATCCTGTCTGGGCAAGATGGAGAACTTGTTCCTCAACAATCCAGGACTCCAGCTCTCTAAGCACCAGTGTCGCAAAAACCTTGCCCGTAGCATCCAACATGGACAACAGTCGGTAATTGGTTACCTCCCTATGGTAATCTTTCTTGTGGACCGGGATCAACACCGACTTTTGCCATGTCGATGGCACGGTGCAAGAGCGACAAACCCAGGAAAATAGAGTCAGGAGAATCTGAGCCCACTTTTCTGGATCTTTTTTCAAGGCAGAGTTTGCTAGACCATTTGGACTAGGTGCGTTAGACCTCTTAGAGTTTAAGATAACTTGTTTTATGCTTTTAAAGTTCATAGGAAGTGGCCAAGGTTCTGCATACCCAGTGTTGAAATGAGAGAGGATGTTATGATTATAAAACTTACTCTTAGCATATTGTACCCTCTGATCAGAGGAGATTGGATTTATTATTTTCTTTGACAGGTCACCTTCAATCCCAGTCAATGTTTGCCAAATTTTACATGAATCTCTACTGCCAAGGATCTGGATACATTTTTCCCATCTCCCTCTTTGTTGAGATTTTCGGTAATGGTAGAGCCAGGTATGGTACTGCCGTTTAAAAAACTTTATACGAACAGATATCTCATGTGAGTTACCCAAGGGATAACTTACCCATCTACAAGCCCTAAATTCACATCTCAATTGACGTTTACGGTCCCGGATGTTTATGTCAAATATCAATCTACTCTTACTCCCCCAATTTATCTTAGGAGCTGTTTTACCCCCGGCAATCATCAGGATCAGTCCCCCTATCCGTCCTTCAATAGCCTCAGGGTTTTTGCCCCAAAGGAGCTGCTTTATACAGCAGCTCTTTGGAAAAGCAAACATATTCAACCTCTCAATATTCTTTTCAGACCAACGGATCCTGTTCCCTGCCCGGTTGACGGCCACATCACTGCAGGGACACAGCTCCTCCTGTGCAGCGGAGCCAGTCATAACTAATACAGCCAAGGAGTGGTCACTATAAGTGTTAGATACCATCTGTAATCGTAGGACGGGCTCCAATAGCGAGTCAGAGATGGCCATATAGTCTAAAATGGCCGTCTTAGAGCCAGAGACCCAGGTTATCTGTCCAGGGTAATCACCCTCTGTACACCCATTTAAAACCATACAGGAGCACTCCTTAAGCAAATCTAGTCACAGCTTCCCCTTTCTATTAGATTTTTTTATTCGGGATACTACAGTAATCTGAGACGTGTTGGTAACCCCCACATCCACCCTCATCGACCACATTTGCATTCCAATCACCACCAACAATAACTGCTTGATCATAAGAACAACCTTTCCAGGTAGAATAGATAATATCCAGTTAGTCAATGATTTGCTCTGTGCAGGCTTCCCCAGGGGGATCATAGACACAAATTATTAAAATATCCTGATAGGTACTAAGTCTCCCAGGGGGGGAGGAAACTTGTACTGCCAGTATACTGCCTCCAGGCGCTGCTTGATATACTAATCTTGGGTTTAGCGTGGTTCTCGCACCAATCAATAAGTCACCACTCGGGCGACCCCGTTCCCGCTTTGTAGCTGCAACCTGAAAAGTGGTAAATCCATCAAACTCAACATCAAAAGTAAACCACGTCTCCTGTAACATAAACACATCCTGAATGGCCAGGAATTCTAAAAAGGTACCTCCATTTAACCAATGGCTAAAGCCTCTAGTATTCCAACTGGAAATAGTCCAATTTCAATCAGAGCCGGTTTTCAATACAATCATGGCCTTCAGCCATTCCCACCCCTGTGCATCAGTACAATTCATCTTGAATTTTGCAAACAGAAATTCTGGGGTAGCAGCTTTTTGTTGTGCTACCTGAGCACAGTTACATTTGGCGCAGCCATCTTTTGCCTCTTCTTCCATGATTAGTGTGTCCAGCACATAGCCCAGGTGTTCTATTGAGTCTTTATGTAGTCTAATTAGAGATATAGTTTCAGGTAGACTGCAGTGCAACTTTGTAGTATAAGACCCAACAATGTGAAGGGGTTCTACAAAATCAAAGTCATTAGAATTTAAGATTCTGAGAGAGGGTATTTTGTTAAGTAAGGCCAGTAAAAGATGTCGATTTAATCGGCTAGTGCCTTTTGATCCCTGTATTGGTGAAATAGTTAAGGATTTTGGATCCAAACTTACAGTCGCTAGACTCAGAGATTGTGGAGTAGTTGCGCCAATATCAACACTTGGAGAAGGATGGGTAACAGAAGTAGTAGGCAGCGCCCCCACCCTTGTCTCTGTTTCTGAAATAGAACTATTTATAGCTGGTACCGAAGGAGCAGAGGATTGGGGACCCTCCTCAATCAGCCAACTTGTAAGAGTACCTACTGTCTGAGCAGATCGCCTTTTCCTCGTTGCAGCCCGTTTTCTTTGTTTTTTGACATATTAGCAATATTAGGCCGCAATGTGGAGTTCAAAGGTTGGTCTGATCCCTATAGTTTATCCCCCAAAGTAGGTAAGTCAGAGGGAATATGCACTGCCTTCCTCTTTGTCTCCTGATAATTGGGAAGCATTGTCTGCCCATTTCTTGCATTTGTCTTGACTGGCAGAGCAGTCGTCACTATTTTCGGGTCTTCCAATGTATCAGGAATTACAAGTACAGTAACGTCTTGTCTAGGCAGTGTTAGTTTGTTAGCATTTTCTGGCAAAGAATCCAATTTTAACTTCAGTATTGACTTTTCAACATAACTCAAGTGGCTATGTAATGCTGCAATAGCAGATCCTTTCAGTTTCAGATCTTCATTAATAGTGCCACATAGCTTTAACAGGATCTTTACAGCAATATTCCATTGTTTTGAGTGATACTAGATGTCTCGTGTAGTGGAGTCAGCCTGAAGCGACTCACTGATGGGCCGAGTCCGGCAAGATGTTAGGGCTTGCCGAAAGTCTGGTGTCCCCCAGTGAGGCAGTCATAGCTGGGCTCCCTAGTTCAATTTTTGATGCAACTAGAGGCAATAAAGGCACCGTTTTAAGTTGAGGCCCCTGGTTGGTGAGGCACGCAATGGTAGATGACTCCATCGCCACATTTGACTCTTGTTCCCCAAGGATTGATGGTTGGGGGAGATCCTTGCCAGAAGATGCTTCATTCCCTCCTCTATCCACAAGAGCTGAAGAATGATCCTGTAAGGCATAGCACAATTGTAAAAGGGAATCATTATCAAGATCCAATGGACGGTAGCTAGTATTTACCTCCAGATTTTGCGCAGGCAATTCCACAGGTTGTATCCCTGTATCTTGGCACACAGATTTGGCTCTAAAAAATGCATCAACGGGGCCTGTGGATAGGGTTTGCACTCCCATAGAGCTCACCCCCATTCTGGAGCCAGCATCTTTATTTAGAGATGGCACCTCTGGCGTAGAGCACAGATTTGCTGATGGAGCCCATATGGTTTCTTTCCATGGGTCACCCCTTAACCACGATTTGCCACTTTTCCCGCCATCAGGGTAAAGTAAGCACAGGTTCCTGGAGGTATGAAGAGCACTACAAACACCTTTCAAAATTCACACACAGTGTTCAGATGCGAGGGCTGATGGAGAGTTCAAAGGCTATAGCCCACAGTCACTCTGGAACGCAATATGAGTTAACTGAGCGGGTAAGTAAAATTTCTAATTATGTTTCAGGCAACCGGTTGACAGCAAAGTATCAGGAACTCGTTTTAAGTTTCAGTTGGGCCAGTACTATTAACTGCAGACACCACCTGCAGACGCCAACTGATAAATGAAATATGTTAACTATAAACTGTTAACTATGCAAGTCCTGCACTGTGTTGTAGTTGCTCGCGCTTCCGCGAGCCTTTGTCTTGTGTCCCAGGTGCGTGGAATCTCTCTGAGTTCCACGCTCGTGGCGGCAGTTGATCTTTGAAGGGCAGGGAGCTGGGAGGGGATTGATGGTCACGGTGTATGGGTTGAAGAATAAAGTATAACTCAACTTACCTGATCCGTGCGTTATTACACTGGCGACGAGGATTTCTTCAACCTCAACCCACGCGCCTTACGAAGCCGTGGACCATCATTTTCTGGTGTCCTCAGCTGGTCTCCCGAGCTGCGCTCCCGGACGAGGTCGAGCGGGGCCCACGGCGGAGTATACAGCCGCTGACTCCGGCTGAGCGACCGCTGTCCTTCGCTCTCAAGGATCCGGCCCGAGCCGCGCTCCCGGACGAGGTCGAGCGTGGCTCAAGGAGGTGTGTGCAGCTGCTCGAGCACTGCCCACGGCGGAGTATACAGCCGCTGACTCCGGCTGAGCGACCGCTGTCCTTCGCTCTCAAGGATCCGGCCCTAGCCGCGCTCCCGGACGAGGTCGAGCGTGGCTCAAGGAGGTGTGTGCAGCTGTTGCCCTGCGGCTCCTCGCACGTCGCAGACGACGAACCTCGGCAGGTGAGAGGTGGACCCTGGGTGGGGGCACAGCCCTGCGGACCTTCATAGCCCGTAAGGGCGCCTGCAGAGACCACGGTTGTTGCGTTGTTCGGCTCCGCCCCTTCCTCTGAGGAAGCTAGCCCGAGGGTTTCCTACTCATCAGTGGGCGTGGTTACACTTCCTCGGCTTCAAGGAGAGGAATGTTAACCCCTTGAGTGCGGAGGTCGCAGGAACTGCAATTCCCTGTTGGCCACTTCTGTTTCAGTTAGGAGGAAGTGACTTGTGCCTGGGGACCTGCATGTGCAACTATTTGTAACATTCAGGTTCAGCGAATTCCCCTCCATGTAGAGGTGTCTTGGATGAAGTAACTCCTTCATAGGGTCTGCTGTTTTAGGACAGGGTGTACAGGATAACACCTTGTGTTCCAAGGAAGTCGTCGCAACTAACCTGTCCTGGTCGCGTGCAGACATCTCCATCTGTTCCATTTGTGGTTGAGCTCTATCAGTGGCTATCTCTGTTCCATTGACCATGCAGCATAGCAATGCTCGCCCCCATCCAGCTTTTCTTCCCAATCCAGGAGAGCCCCCCATTGCGTGGGAGCTTTGGGTGGACACTTTCAAGTTATACCTGAGAGCGTCAGGTGGTTCCAGGATGTCTGATGACGACAAGGAAGCGACCCTGCTCAATTGCCTTGGTACGGAGGGCTTGAGGGTCTTCAGGCATCTTCCAGGCCAGGATGTTTTGGCCTTGCCTTCTGACGATGGGGATGGAGAGGGGGGGCAGGCAGTGGTTTTGGCATTTGAAACTACTCTTAAGAAGCTGGAGACACGCTTTGGCAAGAGAGCTAACATTGTGCTGGAAAGGTATCATTTCTTCTCGAGGGCACAGGGTCTTGGCGAGAACATCGATTCATATGTGACGGCTCTGCGCACCCTCATTTCTACCTGTAAGTTCACGGGGCTGGCGGATGAATACATTCGTGACCAGATCATGATGAGGACTAGTGACTCAAAGGTAAGGGAGAGGTTATGGACGGAGAAGGACCCTTCGTTGGAGAAAGTGATAGAAATAGCCCGTGCCCTGGAGGAGTCAAGGAAGAGCGTCAAGGAAGTGACAGAGAAGGCGGACATTGTACACATGGTTCAGCCACGCAAGGGATAATCGTGCCAGGGACAGGGATCAAAGAGCGACGCCGAATAGCAGAGATCTCTGCAAGAAATGTGGTTGGAGGGGTCATGTTGCAGGAGCTAAGGAGTGTCCTGCTTCCGCTGTTGTGTGCAGAAAATGCAAGGGAAGGGGACATTTTGCCCGCATGTGCAAGGCTGCTCCACAGAGGGAAGTTGTACGGATGGTGGACCCTGAAGAGGATGATAGTAATGTAACGGTTGTAGGATATGTCAGTCCCTCCCCTATGGCGGGTGTGCTTCCCAAGGAAGGCGCGCTGTTGAGCGTGGGACCATCAAAAAAGAGTGCATGGGCTACCCTTAGTGTGAATGGTGTTCCCCTCAGTGTGCTGGTCGACACGGGTTCTCCTTACACCATGGTTTCTCCCGAGCTGTACAAGTCCAAGTTCCATAAGGAGGTATCTAGTTTGAGTCCGTCTGACATCAATCCATGTGCGTATGGGCGTGTTCCAATTAAAGTATTGGGATACGAGTGGGTTGATATAGAATTTCATGGTCGGAAAACCAGAGGAAAACTCTATGTAGCTCATAAGGGTGACCCAGTTATTGGGTGGGATGAGCAGGCTGCCCTAGATATGGAGGTTCGCCCTGGTAAAGCAGTCCCTGTTTTGTGTGTGAGCAAAGGAAGAGAAGGTGGTTTGGGTCAGGTAAGTGCGTTGACAGCCAATGCTCTTCAAGAGAGGTTTCCGTCAGTTTTCTCCCCTGTCCTGGGCAAGTTGCGGGGTTTTTCACACAAGATTGTGCTCAAGAGGAGTGCCGTTCCCGTTGTGCACAGAGTTAGGCGGGTACCTATCATGGCACGTGAGGGTCTCAGGACAGAACCTAACAAACTCATGGAAGCTGGTGTAATAGAGGAGGTAGAGTCCTCAGAGTGGTTAGCCCCTGTTGTATTGGCACGCAAATCCGATGGTGGCATGAAGATGTGCGTCGATCTTAGAGATTTAAATTCCAGCATCTGGATCGACAGGCATCCCTTGCCGAATATAAACGAAATGCTTTCGCTTGTGGGAGGGGCTTCTTGTTTCTCCACCTTAGATTTGTCTTCTGCCTATCACCAGGTGGATCTGCACGTCAAATCACGCCCTCTCACTTCGTTCATTACCCCGTTTGGGGCCTTCCGTTTCCGGCGGATGCCTTTTGGTTTGGCCTCTGCCTCCGCTGTTTTCCAGCGAGTTATGCAAAAGTTGTTTTGTGGAGTGGATGGTGTGGAGTATTTCCAAGACGATATCTTGGTGTGGGGCAGGTCACGTGAGGAACACGATGAGAGGATTCTACAAGTGTTAGGCATTTTGGAGAAGAGTGGTCTGACGGTCAAATTGAGTAAGTGTAAAATAGGCGTGGAGAGTGTAACTTATCTGGGACACACTCTGGATGCCAAAGGGACACATCCCAAGGCTGAATTGGTGAGGGCATTATGTGAGGTGTCTCCACCCACCAGTAAAGACCAATTAAGGTCGTTTTTGGGATTGGCTGAATATTACAGCAGGTTCATTCCCACGTACTCCGACAAGACAGTTGCCATGAGAGCTTTGCTCAAAAAGGGTGTACGTTTTGAGTGGTCAGAGTCGTGTCAGCTTGAGTTTGAAGGCTTGAAGGCTCAGGTGGACCAGGCTCCATCTTTAGCTTCCTTTTCTCCCTCAAGGAAGACAGTTTTGACAGTGGATGCCAGTGAGTATGGGGTAGGGGCTGTTCTTGAGCAGTGTTTTGATGGATCGTACCGTCCCATTGCTTTCGCATCCAGGGTTCTTAGTGAGGCTGAACGCAGATATGCCGTCATAGAGAGGGAGGCCTTGGCCGCTGTCTGGGCATCCAAACATTTTAGAACATTCTTGTGGGGGGTGGAATACACTATACGCACTGATCATAAGCCCCTGGTGCATGTATTGACAACTAAGGGCTTATCCCAGGCATCCTCTAGGGTGATGCGTTGGATGGCCGACATGAGTGAGTATAATTTTAAAGTGGAGTATTTACCTGGTACTAAAAATATGGTTGCGGATTGTCTCTCTCGTTTTCCCCGCCACGATATAGGCGTGGAAGACTCAACACAGGCCGTGGCGGGTGACGAATATGTGTTGGTGGCCAAGGTGTTTCCGGCCGTCAGTGAGCAGGAGTGGGGTAGAGAGTGTGCACTGGATCCTGTGTTAAACAGCATCAAGGCAGCTCTCGCTACCGGTGCGGGCATGGACGATTTGGATAAATCTTTCGGTCAAGTATGGTCTGAATTGTCTGTTGGTCCTTGGGGCATTGCCAGGGGTACCAGGTTAATACCACCTGAATGTCTCAAGGCCAAGTTGGTGGAGTTGGCTCATGAGGGGCACATCGGTAGATCTATGACGAAAAGAAGGCTTAGAGAAGGGTATTGGTGGCCCAAGATGGATGAGGAGGTTGAGAAGGTAGTTAAGGATTGTGTGGCTTGTTCCACCAGCGATAAGAGCAGGACAACGTCGCCCCAACCCGTTCAACCCGTGGAAGTGCCCCAAGACGTGTGGTCAAAGGTGGCCGTAGACATTATGGGTCCCTTGGACGCTTTGGGTGGAGGTTTCAAATATTTTGTAGTGTTGGTTGACTACACCTCTAGGTGAGTGGAGGCCACAGCCTTGTCCTCAGTCACCACTGAGAAGGTGATTGACTTATTGTCGTCGGTGTTTGACAGGGAGGGAGTTCCTGCAGGAGTCGTCACCGATAATGGTCCCCAATTTGTGTCGGGTGCCATGCAAGAGTTCTTCTCTAAACTAGGGATTCGTCACCATAGGGTGGCTTTGTATAACCCAGAGGCCAACGGGTTAGTGGAGCGGATGAACCGGTTCGTGAAAGGGGCGGTTCAGTTGGCCATCGCCAATGGTTTGCCGTGGTGCAGAGTAGTGTCTGAGGCGCTTAAGGCTTATAGGGTTACCCCTTCATCGTTTACTGGTGTGTCTCCGTTTGAATTAATGAGGGGTAGGAAACCAGGGTCCAAACTCAGGGTAGCCGCCCTTGGGGGTGGTGTGCAGAGTTGCATCAACATGCAGGAGGTTCTTGACAGGGTACGCATTAAACAATCCCGTTTTTGGGAATCTCAGCTTTCCAAAAGGAAACCCCTGCGTGTGCAAGTTGGTGATCTTGTTGTGGTGAAAAATCCGAGATTCGTAGCTAAAGGCTGTTCCAAGTTTATGCAGCCGTGTGTCGTGACCAAAGTCGGTCGTGGTTACGTTAAACTACAAGATGGTACCAGATGGAGTTTGAGGCGGGTGGTCCCTGTTAAGGGAAAGTTGGCGGATACTCAGGACCAGTGTTGTGAGGGGGGCGGGGCCACAGTTGGAGATGGTCTCGAGTGTGCGGCTGAGTGTGTGGTTCCCATACCGAGCCCTTTGGGTGCCAGTAGTGGTATGGTAGTTCCTGGGCAGGCCAATGTGGTGGGGCGTGGAAGTGTGGAGGTGCCTTCCCCGGGGAGTGAAGGCGTTGCGCCATTTGGTGGGGCGCCTTTTGCAAGGGAGGCGGATGAGTCTTCCGAGTGTGATTCCGATAATTTTGCTCTTGGCCCGGCTGAGGTGGGGACAAAGGTTGCTGAGGAGTCTTCAGTGTTTGTGTCGGACAATTCGGTTTTAGTTCCAGCTGGGGGGGAACTATGTGAGGACTCTGCTCTTGCGGAGGCTTCCAATAAGGTGAATAACCGCCCGAACAGAATGAAGAAGATTCCAGCAAAGTACAAGGATTTTATTTTAGAGTCTGCAGATAATTAATTCTTGGACTGCAGATATTTAAATTATCTTCTTTCTTATGTCTCCTTCTTCATGTTCCCCTTGTTCCTTCCCATTTTCCCCGTTCTTTCCTTCATTGATGTTCCTGCGTGAAATTTTCCTCACTTGTTTTGTGGTTTACAGGGGGAGAAGTGTTGTAGTTGCTCGCGCTTCCGCGAGCCTTTGTCTTGTGTCCCAGGTGCGTGGAATCTCTCTGAGTTCCACGCTCGTGGCGGCAGTTGATCTTTGAAGGGCAGGGAGCTGGGAGGGGATTGATGGTCACGGTGTACGGGTTGAAGAATAAAGTATAACTCAACTTACCTGATCCGTGCGTTATTACACACTGCTTACCCCTTGCTTCAGGCGAAGGGGTTAAAGCACCAAGGGCGCCAGAGGCAAGGAGAAACAAATGAACTGAACGGGCGGGGAAATGGAGAAATTGGAGAAAGTAAAATCACTCACCCCCGTTCAAAATTCGATGCCGCCCGTAGTTAAGTCAATTCAGGCGGAAAAGGCGCTGCGGGTCCGGCCGGCAGATAACAAACAACTGAGCTAGCAGATTCAGTCCATGCAACGGGTCAAATCGCTGAGATTGCCGCGATCCTCTGCGCCTCCTGCGAGCGTTCCTCGTGGCCTCGTGGCAGAGGAAAGAACCTAGGTGCGTTGCACGTAACACGCTTGCAAAACAGGCCCGTCAAGCCGCACTGTGGGTGGTATGCTCACTAACACACAGCCGCTTCACAGCCACTTCCGACAGAACATATTTGAAATTGGTCACAGTCTATCAGCAACCATCTTTAGTGGAGCACAATACCTAGTGATGGATATGTAGATATTCTGCTTGAAAAATGGTGTTCATTTCTGCACCATTGCTGTAACATACACTCTTGGAAAGAAAATGAACATTTCCATGAATGTGCACATGGACCATTGAGCAAGGAGCAGGAGTATTAGAAAAGGTGGTTGGTTCCTGGATCCCCTCCTCACACAGCACTTGAGAATATTGTGTACGTCAAAAACGCTTTCAAGAGACCTGAGGGGACTCTCCGAGTTCTGCCACAATGGAGATTTGTAGGTGTTCCGTAATATGTGCCTAAAGTACAGGCCTAAAAGGTTGCATTTTGGCATAGATGCTATGGAGGCCAGAACAAGACTGGCTGTACTTGCGAACAATGAGAACGCTGAAAGGGAACACGAAATAACTGCAGGAATTTTTGGGGTACCTCTTTACAACAAGGAGTTTACCAAAAGAAGCAAACAGTGGGTGGCAAAGCCAATCTTCCAGCAGATGGAATTTGAAGTTGTGAAAGATCTGACATTGAATGTGCTGGCCATGCAAATGCATGGAATTGATACAGATTTTCATTCCAGGGCCCAGTCTATGCCACGGAACATTGCAAAAGAGGTTTGCCCTCCCAAACTTGAACTTGTTGAAAGGTTAACTTCAAGATTCCAATGATGTGTGGCTCTCTTCACAATGTTTAAGACAGCCAGTTTCAAACTTTTGTACAGTGTTTGTAAACTGTTTTCATTGTACAATAAATGTACTGGCATGTCACTTGAGATGTAATTGTTAAATAATGTATTTTTTATTAATTGCTGTTTGTGAAGTAATGTCACTAGATAGGCCTTAACATTTCTATTTTTCTTTGATGTTTTTCTTTATTACCATCAATATAATTGATTTATATTTCAATAATAAATGTCACATGGGCCTCATTACGGGTCTGCTGGTAGCCGTGCCGGTAAAACCTGCAGGTAGCTGCCGGACCATGACTTCCCAGTGCCACCGAGCTATTCCAAGTCCGGTGGCCAGGAAGTCAGGCGCTTGTAATTTTGTAAGTCCCAAATGGGGACACAGGAGCACCAGCACCATTAACAATGGTGCCGGTGCTCCCGTGAGAACTCTGTGAGCGGGTGCCGTCCTGGCCGTCAGGTATGACCTTGGTGGGCGGGACTGCACCCGCCCACATAGTTGTACTGTGCAAGTCCGCTAACAATGGTGCTAGTAGGCTTACCAGCACTGTTGCTACCGGACTGGCACAGTTATAATGAGGCCCAGTCTGATTATTATTTCAAGTATGTGACTCAAATCAAATCAAATGTAGAAGAGACTGGTGAGCTTAAAACCAACAGTAACCAGGAGCTACTTTTGGCTGCCCAGGACAACTAATGTAACACTATAAACTAGCTCCTTGTTGCCCAGTGGTAACTCAAGGTGACTGGCTAGTGCTGGATACCCAGGCACTGCTTGGAATTCCTGCTTATCCAATCCTAATTTTGAGCCCTGTTTGCAATGAACTCACAATAGTTGAAGAATCTAAGCAGAAAATTAGGAGCAGCAGGCATACAGAAATGTCTGCAGAGCTCTGGTCCTCTTCAGGCTGGACTACATGAACCGCCTCTTCCACAATCTGCCTAAATCCTCCCTTTGCCCCCTTCAACTAATCCAGAATAGGGCTGCAAGACTTATCCTTGGCCTCAAGCCCAGGGACCAGGGACCACATCTCTCAAGCCCAAAGATATATCCACTGGCTGCCAGTGGCTCAGAGGATCAAGATTCAAGACCCTCTGCATCATCCACAAGGCTTTCTGGGGAGCCCACTACATCTGACTCTTTCCCTTAATACCTCCTTCCTAGAGACCTTTGGTCATCTAGATTCAGTTCTGTGCAGATCAGATGCTATTCCAAGCAGAGAGTGTGTGGGGTAGATCTCTTTCATCGGAAGGAGCATCCCTTTTTAATGGGCTTACTGCCCCTCTCAGAAAGATCAGGAAGATTCTAAAGATACAACTTTTCTCTTCTTCATTCCCCACCTGCTAATGCCCCCCTCTGTCGCAGTGACTGGCTGCCTGGTACCTTCTGAGCTCCACAGGGCACCACAGGCCCTCCTCACCCAGGCTTGTTCTTGGGTGGGCCAGGGAAGGTGTCTTGTGAGCAGGCTCTAAAAGCATTCATCGAGATGGCAGCATCTTTGGGGCTACCACTGGCAACCGAAATGACAGCAGGGCCAACCACATGTTTGGCTTTTCTAGGTATAGGATTGGATTCGGTAGCCAGGGAATCTAGGCTACCCAAGGACAAGGTTGCAGAATTCCGGAGCTCTTTAGAGAGATGAATGGGAACAAAGTAAGTGAACTTTAGGGAGTTGCAGGTGCTGGTGGGCCAGCTACATTTTGCATTAAGAGTGATTCCAATGGGCAGACCTTTTTAACACAGCATAGCTAGGGCTATGTCTAGTTTACTGGAACAACACACCACCATACTAGACTAACTACCAAAAAGAAATGGTATATAGCGCACACACACACCTGAAGGCCTCTGGGCGCTCACATGACAAACACACATGGAAACACGAAAAAGCTGCAGGTGCAGCTTAAAGAAGCTGGACATCAGTTCATTCCAAGATCGCAGTTCGGCATTATCAATTCAGATATGTGTCAAAAAGAAATGTTTTGAGACGTTTTCTGAATTGTTGAGTGGAGGCACAACCCTTGATGTCTAAGGGGAACTGCTTCCATAGGGACAGAGCCCAAGCATTAAAGCTTGCCCCACCAAGCTTTTATAAGGCAGCACGTGGCTGCACCAGCAGCCTCTTATTATTTGAACGTAGTGTCTGTTGAGGGGTAGATTTTTGGACTCTGGAAGAAAGGTATCCTGGTGCTTAACCCATCATGCATTTAAACACCATAACAGCACTTTTGAAATGTATACGCTGTTCGATCGGGAGCCAATGCAGCTTCCTCCGATATTCCGAGATGTGATCTTGATGTGCAAGACCACAGACAGCTCGGAGTGCGCCAATTTGCAGTACTTGAAGTTTTTTAATATTTCCTTTTGATGTCCCAAGAAGAAGGCTGTTACAATAATCTAACTTTGTATTAACTATTGCTGCAGCAATCAACGCCCTATTTGGTTCTGATAAATTGGGGCGGATTTGCCATAGTAGATGTACGTGGTAGGAGCATGAAGATTTCTAGTGCGAGACATGTTTTTGAAACGAAAGGTGTGAGTCAAAAAAAACGCCCAGTGTCTTCACTGAGTCCAACACTGGGATAGAATTTCCATTGATCACAAAAGTTTTATATTGTGGGTCCAGATTCTTTAATCTGTGAGATGTTCCGAGGATGAGTAGCTCTGTCTTTTTGTCATTAAGACTGACTAAAGGGGTGAAGGAATACACAAGGTTGTGGTTGATCTTTTTGGAAGATTTAACTGGGAAAGTGATGTGGTCCACGCCGCCTGTCATGAGCGGTGAACTGGCCCTGTTTATACAAGCATCTGGCTACGGAGGTTTTGGGGCAGTGTTTGGTTCACGGTGGTGCTTGCAATTTTGGACGACAGAAGGGTCAGAGTCTGTTTTAAACAGGAATTTTCCATTTTAGAGCTGTTCCCGATACTGGTGTATGGGGGAAGTGCTGGTGGTCAAAAGCCTTGTTTTTTGTTCAGGAAACATGTCAGTGGTTGAAGTGATTTACAGACAAACGGCAAATTGTGAAATTATCCTGCGCTTACTGAAGAAGTTGATACTGTACTGTTTGCAATATGGGATTATGTTTAGGGCGTGCCATGTCCCAGGGGTCCATAATAACGCAGCAGATGCTTTGTCTCATTTTAAGATGGTGGAGTTTCGGAGGTGGTGCCTGATGGCAGACGAGCAGATGGTGGAGTTCCCTGGGGACTTATGGAGCATTGGAGCCCAGTGCTCGTCGCATGAATACCCTCTGCTGACCGCCTGAAGCCTAAGAAAGCATATGAGGCAGCCGTTTGGGCTTATTCTGGGTTTTCAATTGACAACAAGTTGGGTGGGATGGATAACTGGTGTAATGTAGCGTCTTACCTACAGGTGTTGCGGGACCGGGCCAGTCGCTGGCTTTCGCAAAGAAACAGGTTATGACCATAACCTTCTTCTCAAAGTTGCAGGGGGTGCTGATTTTGCTGCTCATTTTGCGATAAAAAAAGCATCCAGAGTTGGTCTAGGTCGGCCCCGGTTTTCCAGATTCATGCAGGCCAATTACCTTGGCCCTCCTGCAGAGTATTTTGAGGGTTCTCCCAGCGGTGTACAAGTCTACATATGAGGGAGTACTGTTTTCAGCTGCATATAGTTTGGCATTTTCTGGTGCATTTAGGGTGAGTGAGCTGGTGACCTCATCTAGAGCAGTTCAGTTGGGAGGAATGAAATGGGTTCACGTGCATCTCTTCCCTGATTAAGTGAGGTTGTATTTGCCTAAGTCTAAAATGGACCTGTTGGGCCGGGGGGGCTAGGTACCTTCTGCAACGCTACTTGAAGGAGAGACCGGCGGGGGGTCATCATAACATATTGGTCAACGTGGGGGCGGGCTTTGGCGCAATTCCAATTTACAGAAGCGGCGTGTGTGGGTCTGCCCCCGCAAGCACTACAGCGTATTGGGAGGTGGAAGTCTGAATGTTTTCAACGCTATGTGCAGCCAACTTTTAGGCCAATGGTACAGCATTAAAGGAGCCCTACTCTAACTCCACAATTGTTTTTGCAGGAGTGCGACCCGTGCCTAAAGTGGCTTGGGTATGCGGCCATTCATTTGTATCGAGATCGGTTGCAAGGCTGAGAGACCCAGTGTGGTGTGACACACGTGTATGAGAGATTTGCATGTTACTAGTTGGTAGCTGGGGGTTTGTGCCTTAGACAGCTGCGGGAACATTTGTTGGAAGCGTTAGAGCAGGGACAGTTTCCACATCCCGAAGGTTTTGGTACTTCATGTTGGGGGGAATGACATGTCGGGGGGGGGGGGCAGGCAGCGGGTGAGGGAAATTATCGTTAATGAGATGGCATTTCTAGTGCACCATTTCAGGGGTCTGGTCATAGTTTGGTCCGAAATGATCCCGCAGCAATGAACTCGTCAATGAGAAAGTTGAACATGGAATTGTCAAAGTTCACGTGCACGCCTGGGCTGTGCAGTTTTAGGCATGGTTTGTTAAGGATTTCCTCCCCAGCGTTTTTTCATCTCTCCTCTGAAGGTGTTAATGTTTTCATTCCCGATTTACCAGGGGGGATACACCAGTGTCTGTACCTAAGCATTGGGAGGAGGGCTGTTGGACAGTAGCCCGATCATCCCTGTGGCACTGTGGATGGGGACCTACACAATGGATTATATAAAATGTTAGGACCATGACCAAAAATGTTGCATTAACCATGACTTTACTGCCCGGGTTGTGGGTTGAGGGGTCCACTTGCCTCCAATAGGCCAAGAAGACGAGGATATCAGGGGTGGCCCCTCGGGTTGCATGTTTCGTGGAATTTTAACCCAGGCTTGGGCGTTTGGACTGTCCGGCTGGACACTGGATTTGCTACAACTAAACCTGGGTTAGATTAGACTGACAGTAGGCCAAACAGGCATCTGGCAGGTCGGTAGGGCTGCTAGCGGTCAAGGTCATGGTAACTGATGAGGCAAGATGTAAAAGAACTATTGCTTTGAAAGAATTCTGTAATAAAATGCTTCCTGTTTACTTCCAAAGGTGGTGTGTTATCCTTTGTAAAATACTGCGTATGTGATGTTCAGAAGCCAGCGGCATACTATGGGTGCACCCCTATGGAGGCGCCACCATGGTCCTGCAGGAGTGGCGCCATTAGGGGCCATGGAGGTTGCCTCATCTCTTAGGTGGACTTCCAGGCGGATGGGAGGACGTTCCACGGCAAAGAGGGGCAACCTTACCTGCATCCGTTGGGGAGACAATTGGGCCTCATTATGAGTATGGAGGCAGCCATACCCTTAGTAAGGGCATGGCTGCCTCCATACCGGGTACCAGTACTGGGTTCCTTCAATGAGGAATTACCGGGTCATATTAGCTCCCTGGTCCCCTCGCGGGACCCGCTAAGGATGCCGGGTTTTACCAGATGTTCTGAGCGGGTCGCACAAGGGAACCACGTAATAGGGCATCCCGTAATGAATGGTGCTGGTCCCGTACCGGCACCGTTCATTATGGGGCCGCCAGGGCTGTAATGAGGCCCAATGTATTTAAGTGGGTTGGGCCCATAAATTCTCCTCTTGCTCTCCCGCTGTTGTTCCGTGCCCGCCTGGATCGATTGGCAAAGTAATCCCACCCACCTAACCCTCTTTTTCTGTGCTAGTGGTTGTTGTTGTTTAATAGTGAGATGTGTTTTTTAAAGTTGCATTTTATGGACTGCGCTGTGGACGTGGTCCAACACAATGGATTATCTAAAATGTTCGGACCATGACCAGAAACCTTGCATTAACAAGAACTTTGAATTTTCCACTCGGGGGGGGGGTTGTTGGTTGAGGGGTCCACTCGCGTCCAATAGGCCAAACAGGTGTGGATGGCAGGGGGTGGCCCCTCGGGTTGCCCATTGGGTGGATTATTAGCCCAGGCTTAGGCGTTTGGAATGTCCTGCTGGACAGTGGATTTTCTGCAAGTAACCATGGGTCAGCTAGACAGTCAGTAGGCCAAACAGGCATTTGGCGGGTCAGCAGTGCTGCTAGGGATCAAGGTCATGGTAACCGATGAGGCAAGATGTAAAATAACGATTTATTTATTTATTTATTTATTTATTTATTTATTTATTGTTCACTTGTTAGGCGCCTATACAGCAAGTATATACTGTTTCAAAGCGCCCACAGGGCAAAGGGAGATAACAAGGGAGTGAAACACATAAAAAAACACAAAAGTATTGAAAACAGTAGAGGGAAAAGGATAAAGGACGAACCTTCTATGCCTTGTGAGCATTCAGAACGCAATTGCAGCAAGGTAGAGGGCAGAGGGGGGAAGTGCTGGAGTGTCCGTGCTTGTGGGTGAGCCACAGATAAGTGCATGGTAGAAGTGCATGGCATGGAGAGTGCTACATGGCTTTGAGCCGTGTTGGGTATAAGTGCAAGCCTCCAAGGTGGAGGGAGTGCCAGGGCAAGTGTTCAGGATAGACAGGAGCTGGGGTGATTGGGTGTGGGATGTCAGGAGCCCCGAGGTCGCATGTGGGCCCAGGACACCGATCACAGCAGAGAAGAGAAGAAGAGAAGGAGGAGGTCAAGAGGGAAGCCTTGAGGAGCTTCTGGAATTTAAGAAAGTCCTGCTCAAGGTGCAGAGGGAGGAGGAGGCTGTTTCATAGGAGGGTGCCAACGGAGGAAAGCGATTGACCACCTACCATCTGTTTGGTGAAACGCTTTACTCACAAAGAGTTGGTGCCAGAGGTACGTAGAGGTCTAGAGGAAGAGTATTTAGTAAGATAAAGTTGAAGATAGTGTGGTCCCCGGGCCCAGACAGCCTTGTGGATGATGCAGATGGATTTGAATTTAATCTGTGTAGCAACCAGGAGCCAGTGAATACTTTTTAGGGCAGGAGAGATGCAGCCCCTGGGTTTACGGCCAAGGATAAGTCTTGCTGCCCTATTCCGGATTAGCTGGAGGGGTCGCAAAGTGGAAGAAGGTAGATTCAGGAGGAGGCTAGTGCAATAGTCAAGCCTATAGAGAAATAGGGCTCGGGTAACACTGAGCCTCTAGTGGAAAGTGAGAAAAGGGAGAATTCCTTTGAGAAGGAAGAGCTGAAAGTGGGACTTCTTGGCAATGTCCTGAGTGTGAGGGAGGAAGGAGATGATGACTCCAAGGTTTCTGGCTTCATAGGAAGGAGCAGGGGAGTGCCAATGGAGGAAGGCCGGAGTGAGGGGAAGAAGGAGGGAGAAGGAGACCCGATGGGAAGGATCTCAGTTTTACAGGCATTAAGGCAGAGATCATTGGAGGTGCACAGGAATGGATGGTAGATAGACAGTCAGGGTTGATGGAAGGTGCAAGAGGGTCAGCTAGAAGTTTTAGAAAGAGTTGTGTGTTGTCTGTATAACACTGGAAGTTTGGGGAAAAAGAGGAGATGAGGCATGCAAGCTGAGCAAGGTTGATGTTAAAGAGCCAAAGGGAAAGGATAGAGCCCTGGGGGACACCGCAGGCAGAGAAGGAAGTAGGAGAGGAGAAAGGCCCAGGATGACTTGGGACGATTGCTCAGTTAGGAAGGATGTCAGCCAGTCCAATCTGAGATACCAAGGGTATCGTGGAGCCTTTGTATGAGGATGGAATGGTCGACCGTGTCAAAGGCAGAGGAGAGATCAAGTTGGATGAGTACAGCTGGGGAGTTGGAGTCAAGAGATGTGAGTAGTTCTTCACGGGTGTTCAGAAGAGCAGTTTCCATGCTTCTGGATGCTTGGAATCCAGATTGTTTGTCATGGTACCACCAATATGAGTTGGGGCAAGGCCAACTTCTCCAGCAGTTTCCCCAGGAGGGGGTAATGGAAATAGGGTGCTAGCTGGCTGGACAGGTGGGTTCTGCTGAAGGTTCTTTCAGGAGGGGGCGCACAAGGGAGTACTTGAGGGAGGAGGGGAAAGATATAGTGGCAAAAGAGTGGTTGCAGAAATCAGCGAGTGTAGGGACAAGAGAGCAAATACATTCTGTCCTTGATGGTTCTCGATGAGCAAGGGGAAACCTGTTTAGAAGAGACCTTTATGTAGCAGACAACTCTGTTAACTTCCTCCGGTGTGACAGAGGGAGAAGGAGGAGAGGGGGAAGGAGGAGGGTGAGGGGCCAAGGGAGGCAATGGGGTGTGGGAATGGTTGGTGGAGGGAGGTGAGTAGCAAGGGTGTACAGGACGTCCTGAGTTTTGGTGGAGAAGTGGGTGGCCAGAGCATTGCAGAGAGCCTGGGAAGAGGAAGGGGTGGAGGAGATTGTAGAAGGGTTGAGTAGTTCCCTGCAGATCTTAAAAAGTTCAGCCGTGTTGTTGGATGCACCGGAAATCAATGCCTGTATGTAGGCTTTTTTCTTGGCATGGATGGGGAGTCTGTATTGCCTTTCGAGCAGGTAGCAGGCCAGTTTGTAAGAGGATGCGCCTGATGTTTGCTACTTATGTTTGGCCGCTCTGCATTTTCTTTTTAGGGCCGCAAGTTCAAAGTTGTACTAGGTGTTACGCTTAGAGGCAGCTTTCAGGCAGACCCTCATGACTAGGGCAAGAATGTCAAGTGTATTGGTAATGGATACGTGGAGGTTGCTGAGAGCAGAATTAGTGGTAGAATCTGAGGTAGGGGGGGCAAGGTGGGATGAAGGTGGAAGTGAAGCCAGCAGCTGATACTCATTTCATGAGGTGGATGTTAGTGAATGAATTTGGCAGGGCTATTGGGGGTGCGGTCAGAGCGCCAAAGAGACCCAGGTGGGAGGAGAGGAGAGAATGGTCTGACCAAGAGAGAGGGGTGACTAGTGGGGAGGAGATGAGAGGGGTCAGAGAGAATGAGGGTATCCAGAGTGTGTCCAGACGAGTGTGTTGGACCAGAAGGGAGAATGGAGAGGCATAGAGAGGTGCAGAGGTCAATGAAAAGAGTAGATGCTGCGAAAGGGGAGTCCAATTGGGAGTTGAAATCCACCAAGAGGAGGAGATTGGAGGTGGATAAAAGTAAGGGAGAGCAGAAATCAGCCCATTCAGAGAGGAATAGGGTGGAAGAGCCTGGAGGCTGGTAAATGGTGGCAATGGTCAGGGTGGAGTAGTGCGAGATGACCAATTTGCAAACCAGGTTCTCAAAGGAAGAGTAGAGATGGGTGGGTAAAATGGAAGAAGGAACCCACTCAAGGAGGATTAAGGCAACCCCACCACCAGCATAGAGAGGTTGTGGCTTGGAAATGATCTTGAAGCATCAGCGAGGAGGGAGTCAAAAGCAGTGACTGAGCTGGCATTGAACCATGTCTCGGTAAGAGCGAGAATGTCGAGGTCAATGTCTTCAAGAAGGAGGCAGGTGTCAGCAGAGTGTTTGTTGGCTGAGTGGGTGTTAAGAGTTGGCAGATGAATGAGGTCTCTGCCGTTGAATGTTTTCTGAGGAGGGGTACAGGGGCATGGCACACTAGTTGGAAGGGGAGGGGTAGAGAGAGTAGTGGGAGGAGAGACGGAGGAGTAAGGAAGCTAATGAGAAACGTTAGGATCCGGTCAAAGAGAAGGAGGTTGGGTTCAGGACCCTGAACTGAGATAGTGCCTGTGTGGTAGACATTAATGAAGCAACGTGAAGATGAGAAGCCGGCCAACAGGACTTTCCATTTAGTACCGCTGTTAATGGGAGAGGATGTGGAAGGAGAGAGAGTAGAGATGAGATGAGGGGTCCATAGATCTGTGGAGGGGACAGAGAAGAGGATATCAGTGAAGAGCTCTCTGGAAGAAGCACTGACATAGGTGTCTGCAATGGGAAGACCAGGGTTTGCACTCAAGATGTCCTTTTTGTGCCTTTTCCTTCCGGACTTCTTGAGAGAGGGGGCATAGGTGATGGTGTTGCAGTTAGAGAAGATGGTGAGATGGTGAGAGCCATAGGGGCGGCAGAGGATAGTAGAGGAATGAGTGGCTGCACTGCACAGTTCTAGCTAAACTCACAAGGTGGCCTACTAGGCACAGAGGCAAAATGCAGTCCTAAGGAAATCGACTTTCAAAAATAAGGGCCCACACACAGCTAGATTCGACTTTAAAAATAAGGGCACACACAGCTAAATTCGACTTTCAAAAATAAGAGGACACACACAGCTAAATTCAACTTTCAAAAATAAGGACACACACATCTAATACGACTTTCAAAAATAAGGGCACGGACATAGCTAAATTCCACTTTAGAATAAGGGCACACATAGCTAATTCGACTTTAAAAATAAGGACACACACAGCTAATACAACTTCAAAAATACGGGCACACGGGGCTAAATTCGACATTCAAAAATAAGGGCCCATACACAGCTAATTTGACTTTCGAAATAGGGGCACAAATGCAAATGCAGTGAGAGATGAAGTAGGATTAGTTGCAAGAAAGGAGGCAGGAGGCAGAGAACATAGGTACATTAATGAGTTCAGTTAGTGGAGGAGGCAATGCGAGAGTTCAGCCATCACTCATTGGTTGGTCTGCAGGGAGAGTAGTGGTCCACAGGTCTGAGGTCAAGGGGTAGCAGTAATTAGGTCTGCAGGCTGATTCATTGTTTGAGAAGGGGGAGAACAGAGAAGGACATCCAGGCCCACCTTGGCCCTGACAGGCACAGACAGGAGCCTTAGGAGTCCCTGTCATAAGTGCTTTGAAAAAAGAATGTAATAAAATGCGGCCTGTTTACTTCCAAAAGTGGTGTGTTATCCTTTGTAAAATACTGTGTTCTGAGTTCAGAAGCCAGGGGCATACTACGAGTGAACCCATATAATGTTTCATATTCTGACGGAGATTTACAAAACCTACAGCCTAACAGACTCTTATCACGCTTTGTTCTTATGTCTTTAACCTCTCTGGTTCATTAAAGCGCATTCTTAAAAATGAAGTTCTAATATCACAATAGGAAACTGTTTTAAATAGTTAGGGAGCTGATTTACTGACTTTGTTCCCCTACAAAATTTACAAAAAGTATATAATTACAGCATAAAGCTTGCATTCAAATCCAGTTCTGTGTCCAGCATTTCTCTTTTGCCTTAACCAATAAAATCCAGATCCTGGATCAAATTCATGCGGTTGCTTTCAATTAAAATATTACAATTTCTTTTAATTCAGTGCCTCCTTGACAATTTACAACAAGGAATTCTTATCAGCAACTAAGTAGTCCAAGCTCAAAACTAATTATTTGAATAAGAACACTTTTATGGATGCCTAGCACCTCTTTCCAAAATACTCCCTCAAGGACGTCCCATACAGACCTAGGTGTACACAGCATGGTTTCAGCTCCACATGTCAATGTAGGGAGTACTTTCATTGTGTACAACTGGAGCACTAGGAGTAATGAGAAACATCCAAACCTATGATGCAAAGCTAACCCTTCAGCCACAAGCGCTTCAACTTTTGATCTGAGCATAATCATTTTTGCAGAGTCCTTCCCATTGTCATTCAGTATAAAGCCTAAATAGTGGAAAGCATCCACTTGTGAAACCAAGGCTTTATGCAGTTACCATTGAAAATTCCATATACTCCTCACAGGCTTTAATACCATTGTGTTACAGTTGGCCACATTAATCAACAAATTATTCTGAACGGCATAGACTTAAAGAGTGTCTAACTGCCGCTGAAGGACAATGGGCAGTAACCAAATACCAAAGGCAACTATGCACGTGGGGTGGGTGTGATAAGCAAAGAGTGTGGTTTATTATATCATCCAACTGAAGTACTCAAAACAATTACAAACATCAAGGCTGGTGTTGGATGCATATGTAAATTTAGACATTTACAAAGAGTAATCAAATTAAATCATCATTTTGAGGAAATAGCCAGAACGTGTTTCGACCAAAAAACAGGTCTTTTTCAAGCCCGAGGATCCACCTGAAGGGTAATGGCTTAGGTTAGAGACCAAATTAGGTCAGATCTAATGACATGAAGCAAATCGCTGAGTGCTTCATGCCTAATTGCTGACAATGTTATAATATTGCCCACTGTAATGGCATTTAAGGTTCGTGGGATTCAGACATGTGGAGCGCAGTGTGCTTACCTTGTGAAATGTCCACCTTGACTTTAACTTTAAAAATAGGACGTTGGGGATTCAGTCTCTCTCCGTGAAATGGATCATAGCTCCCTTGTGTTCAGAGAAGTTACTGAAAGCTGTTGAGGATGCATATTTGCTTGTTTGGGGGCACAATACATATTTTAAACATTCTCATGGAACTTCAAATGTTATTCATGTGATGCATAACCACAAACTGCATACCTGCATCACATATTGCCTGCAAGCATGGACCATTATCACACAAGCTCTTCTGTGATGTATATTGATAGTATTAAACCCACAGAGCAGGATCTCAGGTGGTCCACTGTGACATGATCAACTTTACTTGGTTTTTAGGCACACTTCACATTACATTCTGGTTCTTGTGTTCCTTTATTTATACACTATACAGGAATTCAAATTGACATATGGTAACAACGCCAGGATGTACAGAACTTGATTTGAGGTGTGTTTTCAGCATATTTTTACTATATACGAGTGTGACTGAAGTAGTTGGTTGAGAAAATAGGGCAGTGGTTTGTCTTCATTAGAATGTTCACAATAAACAATTATTTTGTATGCAGATTGCTAATGTGGGGAAGAAGAAAACAAATGTACCTATGCGTGTACGGGATTTCTGGCAGGGTGTTTTCTTTCTTTCTTTCTTTCTTTCTTTCTTTCTTTCTTTCTTTCTTTCTTTCTTTCTTTCTTTCTTTCTTTCTTTCTTTCTTTCTTTCTTATCTTTCTTTCTTCTCTTTCTTTCTTTCTAAATAAGTGGAATTTGGTTAGGTCATAGTCAAATCTTTTATCAGTTTTGGCTGAAAGTTGGTGAAGCCATGTTTGCCAAACTATTCCTGTGCATATTGACTTCCGGAATATTGTGGATACTCCAGCTCTCCAGCTTTCTTTACCATGCCGGTATGCATGCATCCAAACTCTGTCCATGCATTATTTTCTTGCTATTTTTGCACATGCAGCTTGTGGCCAAAACGTTGCTACAGAAAAATATATTGTTATTGGTGATTTATATTGTGACTACACTGGTCTTCTTCAGCTTCTAAGTGCTGCACTGGGGATCAAACCCATGTTGCCTGGCATCTGCTTGCTCTAGTGGCAAATGCCTTTCCCCTGAGCTATCCTGACAGCCTTATAGTGAAGGTAAAGGATGCTGAGAAGCAGTCCTTCTCCTTCATGACATTCCAGCATCACAGTCCTACTGCATACATTCTTTCATCTCAGTCCTTTTCTTTTATCAGAAGCCACCATGCTCACTTCCCTTTTCTTTCATCAATCCTTTTCTTTTGTCACTGTCCTTTTCTTTCTTTGCAGTCCTTTCCCTTCGTTTGAGCTCTTTGTCCTCTCTCATAACAGCCTTTCTCCACCATCACAATCCTTCACCGTAGTCCTTCTCAGGCATCACATTCCTTCTTAATCACAGTCCTCCTTTTTACAGTCTTTCTACTTTGTAATAGTATTTCTCCTTCGTCCTAGTGCAGAGTTCTTTTCTTGCATCACAGCCCTCAATCATAGTCCTTCTTCTCCATCACAGTCCTTCATCATAACCAGTATCCTTCACCACAATCGTCCCCCTTTGGGATATTTTTTCTCCTTTAATATTGTCCCACTGTCTCAGGAACTGCTTCTCATTCAGGCACAGTCTCGCTCTCTTTGTGTCGTTTCATCTTTCCTTTTGTCTCCCCTATGTGTGCCTCTCTGTCTCTCTTTCTCTGTCTCACAGTATCATCATAGAAATATACACTAAAAATAGAATTGGCAGATCACAATCTATAAAATAAGGCATAAGCAAACAAATGCATGAGCAAACACATAATAAGAATGCCCATAAAACAACCCACATATGTCTTTCTTTCTCCCTATGTCTGTCTTAAAAAGGACCACAGATCTAGTGAGCAAGCAATCTTCTTCTTTTGCGCCAGACTGCAGTGGGGTAGCAGACCACTGCTTCTCTCACACACTGATCTTTAGTGAATGTGAAGAAATCCACTGCCTCATTACACATCTTAATATTGTTTGACTTAAGAGGGATAATATCCTCTTTTGTATGCATCTGTGATACCATGGATACAAGCGTAAGACATGCACCACAAATGTCTTTAATATTCAATTCACAGAGTCTGGTCCTACACTTAGCATTTAGAAAGCCCTGTGGGAGGTGTCCCAGTCTAAACTGCTTAAATTGCTTCCTGGATTCATTTTGTATACTTCAGATTACATAAGCATACAGCCCCCAGATAGCCTTTATTTTTATATATCAGGCCAGCATTTGCTATTTTTCAAGGTTACCAAACATCACCCAGCTTCTCAGAACCCCAAAACTCTCCCTTCCTTCCTTAAAGTAATCCATAGTAATCGTAGTTGAAGGCTACCCCAGGGTTCCAACCCCAATGTATACAATGTTTCCTTTAGCAAGGCCAGCCATGGATCTTATAAAAAGCATCCAAGCCTAAAATATCTTTCATTGTGACTTGGTATACTCCAGCCTTCATGTTACCTTTCACCTAAATCAATATGCAGTTGCTAAAAGGGTGATATGATCAGAAATACACCACACCCTGGTCTCTAGGTGTAGGGGTCTGGTCAGAGGTCACTTTGGCAATGAAAGGAGGATTCTATGGAACTAATTTTCAGCTGCAGTCACTCTGGCACATGACCTCAGCACCGTTAATATCCACAGAGACAGACTTCATTGATAGACATCAAGGGCTTGTATAAGGCAATTCCGCCAAATGTCCTATTCAACCTCAGAACCACAGCGGCAGAAAGGCACAATTTATTACCACTCCTTTCCACCAGGGGACCCCTACCTACTTTTATTATCATAGAGGATACCTATAAAGTCAAAGTGAGGCTCCAGACACTTAACATTTACACAAAAACTCCTGTTGGGTCACTTAGCTCATTACCCATTTCTTGCCCTCGATAATCACCAGCTTCTTGCAAATACAGTCATTTACAAAATCTGGCCAGTAGTTTATACATTGCTATTTCTGTACGAGTGTGCACTGGAAACCTTTGCAAACAGCAGGACCATAACGTCCTGGAGTCCCACCATGTGCACATCCAGTTGGTGGCCGAACATAAACGCCTCAAAATTCTCCTGTAACCGACTAACTAGGGTGGGAGCCAGCACAAACCCCTATCTCAGTGTGATCGATTAACATATGGCAATGGTGTAGGATGCCTGACTTTTTTGATTTCTATTAAATTATGAACATGATGCAGGTAATTCCATCTCTGAAAGGGAAATCGGCTGATCAGATTCCCCTTTCATAAACTCCATGCCAAATGCATAGTGTGTACCTGTGTCCTGCTGCATCATTATCCTGATTTGCAGCCTCTGCCCTACCAGGGGCACAGAGCAGGTTACGAGGTCAAAGGTGCCCATTTGACAGCTGGAGTGACAGCCAAGTCTCTGGAGCACAGGTGCTGCATTAAAGATATGCACCCCTGTTCCAAAACCCTATAATTATAAGTATATCTCCTGGTGGTAGAATAATCTTTAAATATAAGCCATACTTGATTTAGGGTATGGTGGATGGTATTCTCATAATTATTACAAACACATCCAATTTGATATCCCACATGTCAGCTCCTATGAGTCAGCCCAGCTGTGGAAGTTGATGTGTATTCTGGCCAGATGGGCTGAGCCTTCCAAATGACAAAACAGGAACCTGAATGGACATGCCTCTTCTTCAATCTTTTTGTGAGGACAGGTCACATCCTCAGCCATAGACAGCCACATAACATGCAGCTGTCCTGGACCCAGAAAAGAAGCACACCCATTCAAAGGGAGTAGATTCACACCAGGGTGCTCCATTTCTAAAGACCTTTGTTCCTGGTGAGAAGGAAAGAGGGCAGGGTTAGAGTAGACAGGAGAGCTCTGTACAGTGCAGCAAGACTTCCACCATCTTGGTCTCTATTTCTCTCTCCTTGATGTCCCCTCCACTTCCACTAGAGCTAAGCACTTTGGGTTTGATTTCATAAAGACAAAGTCCACATTCTTTTCAAGAACATGGATTGCACAACTGCAGCAGGCTAGCTTTAGTGTAGTCACCTGCAGGCATTTGCCTTTAAAATAAGGGTTTTACCACTGCTTCTTTTGAATCATCTTGGATATTCTTTTGGATTCCAAACCTGAAAATAAAATTAATCGAACCCGGCTGGGGCAGCAGTCCTTTCAATATTCCTCCAGTTGTGATGTGAAGGCAGGTGTTCCAAGGCAGAGGGAATCTTTGTCCCCTAACCATCCAGAGGAACCATTGGGGGTGACCACTGCTGCTGTACTAAGACTACATCTCTGTCACCCACCATGTTGCCTGTGACCTCACTGTGTTGCAGGACCCCTGAAGGTGTGTGCCAGCCTCCCCTGTATTTCGAAGCCTGAGAACAGGACATAAGTTGGCCCTTAATACCCTGGAGTGGGCCTCACTGCATCTGGAAGCCAGAACAACCGAGACCCCTGTTTTCAACATTGACCGGCTGCCGTAGCATGTCCAACACCGAGCAAACTATCACGACCCTATGACACTACCTTTTGGCATTAATTGAATTTCGAATCGCTGTTTGCCTATTCGACTCTGTTCACTACCACACTGCGCCCGCTGAAGCGAATCATTGCCTTGGCTCTTGGAGCCAGCAAAGTACTGCTGTCTTTTGTTGCTCGAGTCTCCATCTGAAGCACCAGCCTCATCATCGCCACCCATGTAAGCTGATTGACCCAACCCTTATGTCTCCTGAACAGCAACCTCCAAGCCTCCACGTGGAACCAACTCACCTGCGCATCCTGGTACCAGCTCACTGCTGTAGAACTTCGACCGCTGACCGAACCTGGTAATCCCCACAGTTCAAGTAGATGGTTCAAGACTGCAGCCACCTTCCATTGGATCCCGATTCTATGTCAGCTTGCCGCTGGACCAACGCCACATCTTCGAACTGTAAAGAACCCGCGATCGATGCCGAGAATCCAGGTTTGATGCCGTTGATCCACTAAGACCTTTGCAAAGGTATTATTGACTAATATCTGCCTCCATGGTCCATCTTCGGGCAATAGAGAATGGATAGTTCATTTTAATCCCTACAACAACCTCAAGAACATATCCTTTGAAAATTGTGGTCTTTCATTTACCATTTCTTTCCCCTGTCTCATTACCCAGAGTGCTCATCTATCCTACGTTTGCATATTCTGTGCTCTTTCTACAGGGGTGGATTTCTACAGTGTTTTCTAGTTAGTTATTATTGTACATGGTGTGTTTGATTAAAAAGTATATATATCTATAGAAACTTGATTCGGCGTTCCTTTATTTTGGGCTGTCATAATTCGCTGTTTGGTTTTCTACTGAACCACATTCACATCCCTTTTGAGAGTATAGCCTTCCCTCTGCCTACATAACCAGAAAAGACAAAGGAGGTATATCTCTTGGCTGTGCCTGTTTTACTTTTATGATTGTGTTGGCTCTTGGTTTGTAGAAGTGCGAAGGCTGAGTGGGCATTTTAGCCCCAACTCCTCCATGTACTCCTGCAAGGCAGAAGTCAATTTGTCACACTCGGACTGCCACGTATGTCTCTTTTCAGGCAGTAACTAAATATTGCCACATTTCCATCATGAACTGCCCCTTGTATCTCCACATACCCTTCCTTCGTGATTTCTGTTCTTAGTGACTCCCACAATAACTCTCGATTCACTGAGTGGAATGCTGCTGTCTGATCTACACATTGTCGGAATGGCCCAGTAAATCCTATTTTCCGGGATCCGGACCCGAGTTTGGGGGTAGCCATGCCACTAAAAACGGCATGGCTACCTCCAAACTCGTAATGAGGGCCATTGTGTATTATGCATATGTTATGTTAAGTGGTTTTTGTATAGTGTCTGCTGCCATTGGTATGGCCTCGAAGCGCTGTGGTGGATGAACGCCCTTTGGAAGACAGTAGTCTGAGTTGAAATGTAATGAAAGGAGTGGTCTGAGGCCTATTAGGTTTAGTCATGCAGTGCGTATCATAGTGGAATGGGTAGGAGTGCTCTATTTCACCTAACTGACTCCTTTTGTGTGCCCAATTTCTCTGCGAGGGAAGCAGGGCAGGGGATAGAAGTAGAGTTGAGCGTGAGATCTGGACTAAGTGTTCAAGGTAGAATAAGGGGAAAGCAAGGTTTCAAGTGCCTTCCTGAAGGTGAGGGAGTCCTCTATGCGGTGAATGGTTATTGGGAGGGAGTTCCAGGTGGTGGGTACTTGTACTGAGAAGGATGAACCCCTCATACACATTGATGTTCTTCATTGGGATGGCGAATAGAAGTGCTGAGCCTGATCTGAGGTTTCTGTTAGGCCTTTAGCATGTATATTTATGCTGCAGATATTCTGGCCCTTTGTTGTAAAAGGCTCCATGGGTGATGCGCATCGCCTTGAAGGTTGATTGCTGCCCACTTGGAAGCCAGTGAAGGACACAGAGGGCAGGAGCAATGTGTTCTCTGGGGCCTAAGGGTAGGAGGAGCCTTGTGGCAGTGTTTTGTATTCATTGGAGTTTTCTTAGTTGCGATGCCGGTACCCCTAGGTATAGGGTGTTAGCATAGTCTAGATGGGAAAAGGATGATAGTAACGATCACGGTGACAGCATTTTACCACAGAGTTGATGTGATGTGACAGGATCCAATCCGAGCACATAATTCGCAGAATTATGGGTTTTGGGTAGGGACCACGCGCTCTTGTTAACACAATACATTACGAAAACAGTCCAAAGAGTTTTTATGTATATGTATCTTGATTGAAAGATTTCTTCAAATCACATGTGTTTGTTTAAGAAGAGTGAGTTTTATTGCAAGTTCGGACAGCCGACACGTGTTTCGACCTACGGGCCGTCCTCAAGGTTGTATAGGTCCCACATTACAAATATTTACACATTATGACAAGACACAATTCAACATGAACGATAAAGTGAATAAGAATTAGTTGTCCAATTCCAATATGAAATGATATAATAATAAAGAATATATGGCAAAAGGAGAGAAATGCACAAAAAAAATATATATAATGAATCGCAGGAGCGTTAGTGATTAATGAAACAACAGAACAGATACCATATACCAGTTGTAGCAGAGGCGGGTTCAAATGAACGAACGTCAAAACCATAGAATATTTCAGGGAAAAATATATATACAAATATAAGTTACAGTCAGAATAAATTAAACACCAAAATCACAAAATCCCAGTTAAACCAGCCCAGTGAGAACAGGTTTAATTACAAGTGTATTGTACACAGAGAATGATTATTCCAAGATAGGAAATAGTGTTGACTACTCCTCTATTTTAGATATAAAAGTAGGCCCTGTGCAGAGAAAACAAAAAGTAAACCAAGTAGGAATTGCCACCAGAGGTGCTTAGCTTAATGGACCATAAAATGGGTTCAGCATCATCATGCGTAGCATATGTGCGTGAAAAAGCCCATGCTAACTAATAACCACTACTTAACAAACCAAGTCACTAAGAATAACAGAAAACAATCTTACCACAACTGCCAATACCAGTTCAAGTACTAAAAATGAATAATGGAAATACATCACATCATGAGGTGTCAAAGATAAATGTACAAGCATCAAAGACCATGTAAAGTATCCTGAAAAAATGAAAAATGCTGCAGCATACCTTCGAATTATGTTGCCGTCCCTTCATTCAGGGGAAACAATGATGACATCTATTCCAATGCAAAAATAACAATCCCTGCAGTGGGTTCAAAGCATCAGTGCATCAGTCACAGTATATAACCTGGTTATAAAAGAAAAACAAACCAATAATGGTTTCTAGCAATCTGACTTCGGCAAAATACACGCGCTCCAACTAATAGTGTCCACACATTCCCGCCACCGTATGTACATCAAGGAATGACATTGTGTAATCATTCAGGAGCAGCTCGCACATTAAGGTGTCATCTGCATAACTGTAGCATGAAAGACCATGGGATCGGATGAGTGCAGGGAGCAGGCTCAGGTAGAGTTTTAAGAATAGCTGGGAGAGAGAGAGGCACTGTGCAGTACTTTGTGTGTGAATGGGAGGGGAGCCAAGGAGAACAGAGGCATGTATACTATTTGAAATCTGTTGTAGAGGAAGAAGGAAATCCAATTCAGAGCTGTATCACTGATGCCGATGGAATGGAGTCTTTTGGGGAGGAAGGAGTGGTCAATGCTGCAGAAAGGTTGAATAGGATCAGGGCGGCACAGCCTTCTGAATCTGAGTGTCTTTTAAGATCATCCCAGATGGGGACTAGGCAGGATTCAGCCAGCCAGATTGGCCAGATGCAAGGATCTTGTTTGATTCTGAGAAGAGGCATAGTTGTGAGTATCCTGCTCGGTCAGCTAATTTAGCTATATAGCGGTTGTTCAAGATGGGTCTGTAGTTGGTCGGGACAAGAGGATTGAGGGAGGTCTTTTTTTAGCATGGGCTCGTTGGAGGTCTGAAATACTGCTTGGAAAGTACCAGACGTCAGTGTAGAGTTGATGATGGATCTTGCGAGGTGGCCGGCACATGTAGTTGTCAAGACTTCCTTTAGCAGAGCTAGGGAGCGGGGTCCCCAGGGAAGTCTAAGTCCCAGCTGAGTGATAGTAGCTTGAGGAATTCGGGCGGGGTAGCAGTGAGATGTTAGAGAAGAATGGGAGGGTGGACGGTATTTATGAGGTAATTCTGATGTCATGAGCAAGGCGTGGGGATGGGGGAGAGCATTGACATTTCATAGCTGATGGAAATGTGTTTCTGTTGGGTAACATATTGTGGAAGTGGTCTGAGAGAGAGGCACCTAGGGATTGGGTGTGGCTGGGGGTATTGGTGGTGCATGCATGGGGGTTGAATTCAGAGATGAGCTTTAATAGTTCCCTTGATGGGTGCAGGTCTTTGGAGATTCTGTTCCAATAGTAGGATTTTCTGACTTTGCATACTTTGGCGTGACATAGTTTGGGCTGGGAGGCGTAGGCCATTCTGCTGGTTGACGATGGGTCTGCACGCCATCTACTCTCCAGAATATGGTTCAAGGTTTTCAGTTTTTTGAGGGCTGGGGTAAACCATCTGGGTGAATGGCCTTGTCTGTTAGAGAACGATCTGATGGGGGTTATGGAGTTGAGTGCCTCTGAAAGCCAGTGATCGAAGTTAGAGATAGTGATCTGTCCCGGGTGGAGGGGGGTGGAGGTCTGCAAGGCGAGTAAGGTCTCTGCCAGGTTGGGAGTCACTTTGATTTCCTTCCAGAGGTGGGATTGGGATAGTGGCCCAGGAGCTTCCGGAGAGGTGGGTGTGTCCACTGAGGAAAGGGTGAAGAGGATGACAGTATGTCTGACCAGACAATCGCGGGCATGGTAGTAGTGTGATGAGGAGGTCAGGTGAACAGAAGATTGCAGCTAGGGTATGACCTGCAGAGTGAGTTGACACTGAAACTAGCTGTGTTAGCTGCAAGGTTTCCAGGTTGTCGAGAAGTGATTGGGTCATTGGGTGCTGTGGCAAGTCGGACCAGATTTTGGAGTCCCAAATATGGTTAGGTAGGGTAGGAGACCATGAAGGCTGCTATGGAGTCACTTTGGAAGTCAGCAAATCTAGGTCGATAGATGATGTTAGAATGGGTTTCTAAACTATGCCCTGGTGGACAGATGTTTAGGAGGCCACCCTTGTTCGATGAACAGGGGACACTATTGGGAAGATAGCCAGACCAATTGGTGAGTAGCCTGGAGAGCAGTCAAGGCTAAATCTCAGGAAGTTTGATGGTGAGTGATCAGGGGTCTCCAACGAGCACACACTGTGAAATACCAAGAATTATAATTAGACAGTAGTATACACACATATACTATTTATTATAGGCCCAATAACAACACGATGAATAATGAAATGCACTAGTAAAATACCATATAAGCAACACACTATATAATATATGTACACTCACTGGAGTTGAGAGTGCAAGAAAGGTAATAATTCCAGCAGTACCTGCAAAGGAAAAGGGTGACTAACTTTTATAGCACCAACAGTCTACAGCGATGACACCTCTAACTTTATAGGTCCAGCCCTAAGATGAATGGAGCCTTGTGCTCAATGATCAAAGCATGTGTAAATGCATGCAGTCGTGTGTAAAGTTCACAAAGTACTTCTTAGAGAGAAGGAAAAAGTTAGGGGAAGAATTCCGAAGGGGTGAAACTGGTTCCAAGAGACAGGGGAGGATCTGCTATGGTGAAAAAAACTGTCAATGGACTTTGGAGGGTTTAAGGCAGCTAATACTACCGCAGTCAACAGGAAGGCCAAAATAACCTTCTACATTTAAATGTGCTTGATGAACAAAGGGCCACCAGTAAGTGACTTCATTACTCACCGCCCTTAGCTTGGTTTTGGTCCAGGCTTGGAAGATCTAGAGATGGTAATCAAAGATACGATTTCCCGCCCTCCATTCGGCTTCCAGGTGCACTGGCGCAGCGGGTGCGGATAAAGGTCCGGTTTGGGATAGGAGCTGCTACTCTTGATTCCGATGAAGAATGAAGAAAACATGATGCAGCAGGATTCAGGGAATTGGAAGGAACGCGGGCACACCGCCTTCAGCGATCATCACTATTGCACAGTGACGGAGCGGAACCCAACTCTTGGAGTATGACGCAGCCTTCTATCTCATGTCCCAAATGTGCTGGGACAACGAACATTCGCAGAAGGGTGCCTTGTTGGATAAGCTGGGATCCCCCACAGTATCGGTTGAAACTCGAAACGGCGACGTTCCTGCATGGCAACCTAGGATTGAGCTGGACAGCCCACTGAATGGCTCAGGGAAACTTCCAAACAGGCTCACTTGCAGGGTTACCAGGAGGCATCTGCAGTGATTGGTTCTACATAGGTCTTCTGAGATCAGGTACAAAGCAGGGCTCCACCAGGACAATAGTGGGATTCAAGTGCCAGGCTCTCTGGATCGTCCTTTATTCTGCACGGCTCCTCGGGATACTTTGCTCCTTCTTCAGATTGGTTCTGATCTGTTGCTGGTCGGCTGAAATTAATGCAGGGCCCCTCCTCTTATCCACAGTCAGATGAGTGCTCACACCCAACCAATCAATGGCATGATCTGCTCCATGCATGCACACCAGAAGTGGTCTAATCAGGGACCACTGGGGCCCTCATGCTTTACGAACACCAGACATCCTGACACCTGTAGTGTGGATTGGGACCAGACAGTACGAGCCCACGTCCTGGGCTATACAAGACCTGCAGGGGCCCAAGAAAGAAGCAGCGTTCATGGGCAACTGCATGCCCAAATAAGGAAGCTCCAGCCCTGGAAGGGCAGGGGGAAGGCAAAGGGACAAAATAGCCAAAGGAACAGACAAAAGACCTTGTGGCATGGCCATGTTAGACACTAGCCACAGTCAAGACTCAGACGCGGTAAAAGCAGTAACGCTTGATAAAACATTATACAAATAGAAGAAAAAGCTACTTCTGACACAATTCCATTCCAAGGCACATTGTACAATCACCAAAAGTTATTTCAAGGGTGTCTAGGACCATAAAACACAAAGACCCCATTGCACGGTACTTTAAGGCACTTTGCGCAATGATAAAATGTTACCAACAAGTGGAAACAAAGTCAAAAGACTAAGAGAAATAATGTTTCTCAGTATTGACAGCCTGAAGGGCGTGTCAGTTTCCCCATAACAATGAGATAAAGCTGGGCTCCAATGGGCTCCAATGGAAAAAGTCAGGTCAGGATACTAGAACATATGCAAAAGGTTTGTTTGGGGGTCTGTCAACTATGGAGGAACAATTGCTTCTAGAGAACTCTTTTCTAACACTGCCCCTCCCCGCACCCCCCCAGACCAAGCACACGGTGAACTAATCCTCACCCCCCGCCCCGGATGGGTCTCATGTTCATGCTCATGTTCAGGACGGTTAAACATTCTGGACAACCCATCAGCATTGCAATGTTGGGTACCTGGCCTGTGCTCAGTAGTAAAGGCAAATGCTTGCAGGCGAATGGACCACCTGAGCAAGTTAGGATTCTCACTCTTCATATTCATCAGCGACGTTAAATGCCTATGGTTAATCTGTACAGTGAAGTGGATCCCATCGGGGTAGGGCCTCAGCTTCCGAAGTGCCCAGCCTATGAAAAACATTCCTTTACCATGGTAGACCACCTGAGCTCTCTGTCCGTAAGTTGACAGGTAATACAACTGATAGGATGTCCTCTGCCTTTCTCATCCAACTGTGATAGAACTGCACCTATCCCAGTGTCAGAGGCATCCGTCAACACAATAAAATGTTTCTGACGGTCAGGTGCCCTTAGGACAGGGGCCTGGAATAGGGAGTCTTTTAAGCCTTGGAAGGCCTTCTAACACTCCTCGGTCCAAGTGATCTTTTTGGGTTTCTTTGGAGTAGTGAGGGATGTCAGAGAAGCCGATATGGTGCCATAGTCTGTCATAAAGTTCCCGTAATGCCCAGTGAGGCCCGGGAAATCTCTCACTTGGGTTTGGGTTGTGGGGGTAAGCCAGTCTTGTACTGTTTGTACCTCACTGGGAAGAGGCTGAATCTTACCTCCACCAACCTCATGCCCAAGGTAGCAAACTGAACAGTGGCCAATTTTACACTTGTTGACTTTTATGGTGAGGTGGGCCTTCTGAGGGGCCTGCAACACTTTCTCTAGGTGTCTTTCATATTCCTCCCAAGTTGGGCTGAACAATACTATATAAATGCAGAATTCATCCAGCCCATTTAGAAAGTGGCAGGTGCATTCTTTAATCCAAATGGCATTGCCATGAACTGGTAAAGTCCTTTTGGGGTTGAGAATGCAGTGGTTTCCGTGGAATTTTCTGACAGGGAAATTTGCCAATACCCTGCAGTGGGTCCAAAGATGCTGAGATACTTTGAAGCACCCAGCAGGTCAACCAATTCATCTGTTTTGGTAGGGGTTGAGCATCTGTCTTGGTGACAACATTCAGAGCCCTGTAATCCACACACAACCTCAACTCAGAGGTAGCTGCCTTTGGCACCAGAACCACTAGACTGGACCATGGACTACTGGAGGGCTCAATAACCCCTAGATCCAACATCTTGTTGAACTCAGACTTGATGTGGGATCTTATCTTGTCTGACATCCTTTAATTCCTACATTTGGTAGGTACACTATTTCCAGTGTCAATTTCATGTTTGTACCAATGTGTCAAACCTGGAGTAAGTGAAAACAAGGGGGTTAATTGCCTCAGCAACGTTCTCACCGCACCTCGTTTCTTAGGAGTCAGTTGAGGAGCCATTTTGACGCCCTCAATGGAGCCATCTGAATGACTGACTTTGAACAGATCAGGAAGGGGTTCAGATTCCTCTTCTTTGGTGTTCCTAAGCCAAGAACAGAGTGACCATATCAACCGTAGTGATTAATGCATTTCGTCTATTTATTTGGAATACTTGGGGGGAGGGGGTTGTCCAGGTCTCCCAAGATCGACTAAATAGATTACTTCACCAAGCTGTTCTACAACTTTGTATGAAATTGACCATTTATCCCGTAAAGCCCTATGCCTTATGGGATTCATAATCAGGACTTCCTGGCCTCAGGAAAATGAACAAGTGATGCCTTCTGGTCATGCCAATGGTTGACCAAAGCCTGACCAGCCTTCAAATTGTCACTGGCCTGAGCCATTAGCAAGGCCATCCACTTTTTCAATTCTAGCACATAGTATATAACGTTAGTGGTTACAGGAGGAGTGGGGAGCTCCCACCCTTCCTTGACTATAGCTAGTGGTCCCCTTACAGGGTGACCAAAGAGAAGTTGAAGGGGACTGTAGCCAACCCCTTCTTGAGGTACCTCTCTGTAGGCAAAGAGAAAGCATTGTAAAAGGAGATCCCACTTTCTCCTCTGGGGATCCTCAAGAGCTCCAATCAAGCTTTTGAGAGTTCTGTTGAATCTCTCAACTAAGCCCCACACTCCTTCCACATGGCTTGCATGTACTTGCATGTACTTAGACATAAAGTTACTGCTTATGTCTGACACAACGTCTTTAGGGAAGCCATCCCTAATGGAAATGAGTAATGCTTTATCAACTGACCTGGCAGTTACTGTCTTGAGTGAGATGGTTTCAGGATACCTGGTGGCATGGTCAACCAACACGAGAGTAAACCTGCTGCCAGAGGATGTTGGAGGGTCAAGGGGACCAACAATGTCAATCCTTACCCTCTCAAATGGTGCACCAACTTTAGGGAGTGGTATCAATGGAGCCTCAATTGTTGTACCACTTTCCCCAGAAATCTGGCAAGTGGCACAACTCCTGCAGTGACCTTCTATCTGGACCCTCATCTTGGACAAGTAGAAAGAAATGTATAACCTTCCCTTAGTCTTTTTTATCCCAAGATGACCTCCAAGAGGGACTTCTTGCACCAGCTGCACGAGGCAGGGTCGCAGCTGAAGAAGAACCACCAACCTTCTATGGTCTCCTTCAATGGACTCTGTGGGCTCACTATACAGGGGCCTACCTTCCCAATAAATGTTGTGTTTCCAAGGAGGATCACCCTCAAGCTGGGAACAGGCCCACCTCCTGAGGACCCCTACAGATAAGGACTCAAGTTGGCCCTTACTAAACTCTTCCCTATCAGGAGTCCCTTCTATAATCAAGCTCTGCAATGCAGAGTGGTCATGTGGGTTGAGAATTTCAGACATCCCTGCTTCCTCGTCAGGTTCGGGGCTTGGCCAACTGCCTCCACCTCAGTGGCAAGTGCGCTAGGGGAAATATTCTCTTTCTGTTATGTTCCGGCCCTGGAAGTTTTGGCATCGATGGATCCTTTCCCAGCGTAAGGAGTGAATGGCAACTAGAAGCACCACGCGCAGTCTAGTCTTCCCCTAAAATGGCCACCGCTTACAGCATTTCTATAACTACGCACTGAAGCTTCGGCTCAGTGCGTTGTATCGCTCCATTTCCTGTTTGGCGTTCTGGTTCTCCGCTCGCCAAGCTCTCCGTGCGAGTCAGGCTCGCAGTACCTTCCACGGCGGTTTCACGTTGCCGCCATCCTCCCTCTTTCCAGCCTTTCCTGTTCTGCTCTCTCCGTCTCCTCCGCTCCCTCGCTCTCTCTCTCTCCCGGGGATCCGGAGTGTTCTCTTTGGTTTCTCGTTTTCAGTCCATACGATACCTCCTCGGAAGTGCCGTTGGACTGTCTCCGCTTCTGTGCCCCTGCACGCTCTAGAGCCACTCTGGGTATTTCTACCTATATTTTCCCTCTGTTACTTATTCTTCCCTACGCGCTATTGTGTACTTACCATCAGCTGATCCCTTCACAAGACATCACACCATTGGACTTGCTGGTTCTACTCCACGCCCGCCATCTAAAGACTTACCTGATTCAAGCCAAGTCAAACTCCTCGCGCAGTCATCACCCTCAAGGGTTTTTTGGAGCCGTAGAAGTTTTTTCCCTGAGACTAAGGCGGGCTAGCTGGGGGTCCCATTTGGCTAGGAGTTTTCCTCTGCTGCCAAGGTGGCCTCCAGCAGAGCCCGTCCTTACCTACACGACAAGAGGGTAAAGACAAGAAAGAAGAAGACCCAGAAGGCAACACTAGGAAGAAGAAAGACCTTGCAGACACAGAGCACATCTTCCGGAACTTCGGTTGTGGAGGGGTCACGGGAGAGTACCATAGCCCTTCGCAGTCACGACACTTTCCCCCTTCTTTGCTTTTTGACTCATTTAGCTTTGGGTTTCCCCTTTGGCTTTGACTCAGCCTTAGACTTGGCCAGGGCAGCCTTAGTCCGAGACCTAGTTCAGGGTTGTTCTGCTGTATCCCATACAGGACCTAATCCTGTGAGGTCATTTCCCAACAGACCCTTCCCAGGGACTTGCCTCTGTACACTCACAGGTATCCTTACTACTCCACCATTCACAGCTAGAGTTACAGGTATAACTGAATACTTGAGAGGGGATCCATCAACCAACTTGGTGGGCATCAGAAGAGCTATAGCCCGTTCCTCTGGGTTTACCAATGTGGAATCCACCACAGTTCTGCTGGCTCCAGTTTCCCTAATGGCAGGGGTGCCTACACCATGTAACAGTACACTATCCTTAAATCAATGCTTTGTATTATCAGGGATGAAGGCATATGCATCAGATACTCTAGGATCCCAGGGAAACTAGGACTACTTTAGATCTTGTTCCACAGGGGAAGGAGTCTGAAGAGATGGATGCATCTGTGAGTATCTCTTCATCGTTGTGAGAGAAGTCCAGATTCACAGAGTCTAGACTTTTGTTTCTCCAGCATGGCTTCTGCTGCAAAGGAAACAGATGAAACCCCAAGGTTTTGACCTTACATCTGGGGTTCCCCTTCACATGGGCACTTGATCCACAAGCCACACAAGATTCACTGGGTCTTGAGACATGGGGAGGTTTAGAGTAACCAGAGTTGTTCTAGGGATGGTTACTCCCACTACCGTGTGAATGGTCTGGTGACTTACCCTTCTTAAAACGTTTGTGGCCATTCTGGGAAGAGGATTTTTCAGATGTCCCATCCTCTTTCTCTTTCTGTTTCTTCCCCTCCTCCTCCAGCTTACTAGAAGTAGGTTTGTACTTATGGGACATTCTGTGGGAAACCCACAAGTCAGCTGCAATGGCCAACCTCTTAGGATCTAACCCCTTAGCGTCAGACACATGCTGCTTTAGCTTAGAAGAACTTGAGGCAAAAATGTGCTCAAGCATGACCAAATGGATATTTTCATCAAAGGTGGTTACATTATAACTGTCCAACCAACTAGTCACGTTTTCAAGGCTTCAGCTACATGTGTGAGCCAAGTACTACCTTCTTTCTTTTTGTACTCTCTAAATCTCTTCAAGTATTGGGCAGGAGTCTTCCCAAACTTTAATATGAGAGTTTGCGTTAATTTCACAAAGTCTTTTCTGTCAGCCTGACATTTCCACAAAAGCACTGCATCCGGAGGGTTCCATGTAATAATGTCGCAACAAAAATCTCGCCATGCAAAAATATCGCCGAAAAATGGCCGTTTTTTGTGGCGACATTATTGCATGGAACATGCGGGGGACACCCCCGCAACCACCACACATTTTTTTATTTTATTTTTTGCCCCTGTACCCATATATATGGTCACCCAAATAATATCTCCACAACATTTTTCCGGCAATATTATTTACGGCGACCATATATATGGTGATATTATTACCTGATACCATCCGGAGTGGGCATGTCAACTGAGCAACCATGCAATCTTGTCAGCATCCACCACTTCTTGTACTTTACAACCTTACTCAAATGCATTCAGCCAGTCAGTGATGTCATTCTTTTCATCATACACACTGAGTAGCTCTTTAGAAAACCTAGGACGAGAAGAGGGGCCAGCACCATTCCCAGACCCTCTGAAGGAACCATTGGTAGTCTGTAACTTGGCAAGCTCCAACTGGTGATCCCTGTCTTTCTGTCTCTCTGCCTTCTCCGACTCAAGGTTGGCCATGCTAAACTCAAGCTCTTTCTCTCTGAGTCTACACTTTTGTTTCTGCTTCAGAGGAAACAGATGAAGCATGAGACAGGGCATCATCCTTCTCCTTCTCTCTCTCAATGATGGCAACAACAGTAATACTTTTACTGTTACTGGGAGCAGCCCCAGCACCTCCTGCACAATCAATATAGGGGAGAGGTACTTTCTTTCCAAACTATAACCTTCTAGATTATTCAGCTTTTGTACCACAGGTAGACATACCTCTTTCTAGACACAACTTTCTTACATGTTCAGTATTGGAAGCATTTAAAGCAGTGACAGTGATTGTTTTCATATTCTTAGTTTAGTAGGTGATTTCCAATTACCCAGCGGGTCAAAAACTCAACAGTGTTTCTGTGTAGCTATATTTCAGGCACTACACCAGTGTGCGAAGATGGAGACTAGATTACAAACCCAGTCACACAGCCGCTCTCCATTGTACCCAACCTGGGTTATGAAATAATTATAAAAATGTTCAAAATTATTGGAACATAATACATAAATGGAACATGGCAAATTTCAAAAAAATGTATGTAAGAGTCCTTGTTGTGTTTTAAAGGATAATATTTTATCAAGAAAAATTCTTTCCAGGCAAAGTCACTAATTGATTCTTAGTGAGGAAGCAGCTAGCACATCTCTTGTTTAAACTGACTTATTGCGCCAATGCATTTCGGAGAGTGTTCTCCTTCTTCAGGGCAAGGCTATGTTATTACAAATACATAACGTGTACAACAGTGAAACCAATCAATGTAATAAAATAAAATGAACATGGTCACATACCAAATGTAGGTAGATTCAGGTGAGGTTTGAAATACCGGAGGACAAGAAAAAAGAAATACACAGGAGTGAAAATCAAGGACAGTTTGCCTGTTGATCAGTATCAGGTCAATAAGGATGCCGTTTACCTGAAGAGTGTCAAGCCCGTAGGTAAAGAATCAGTGCTAATGCCGTTCATGTAGTCACAAAGTGCATTCGGGAGTATGCCAGATTCAAACAGGGCAGGAACGCGTGTAACGTTCTGTGGATAGATATGGAGTCTAAATCAATAAAACGTGCCAGCGCTGGATGCTGGATTCTTAAAAGTGAAAAAATGCTGCGTAATGCATGCCTGTCGTGTCTGTGCTGGTTGCCGAGCTGCAGCCGACGCCGAGTCGGTCAATCGCAATGCTGTGTAAAGCCGTTGCCATGGTAGCAGTGCTGTTAAAGCCTCGTACTCGCATCACGTCAATATTTGGCGCGTTACGGTGCAACGGGGACAAATCACTGCTAATACAGTAATTAAGAGTCAGATTGTGAAAGAAAATAATTACCTAGTACTATAAACGGGTCATAAAAATAAAATGAGTATAATCCAGGTGCTGGAAAAAAACCATGAACATGAAAAAAATACTCAACGGACATGAGCAAGCCGGTCGGAGTCAATGACAAAAGCAAAGTGAATATAAAGGGCAGGGTGATGTATATATGTGATGAACGGATGCTAATGTCAGTTAGGGTTGATGTCTAATACATTAATAGGTGCATTGGTAATCAAGAGGTGTATCCGTGTCACGGGAGGTGACATCACATGGTGTCAGCTTGGGTCCCAGACAGAAGGTCCGGGATCTGCAACATAGGTACCTTGTCTTAGCTTATATGGCAACAATACTTGTATATAAAAGAAACCATCATTGTAATGTGACGAGAAGTAAAAGAGACAAGAAAAATACATACAAGAAGTTACGTATTAAAGTAAATAGGAGAAAACCAAAGTACATCAAAGGATACATGTATATTCAGATATAACAATGATAATTGATCTCCTCATTAAGACTGTTTGGGGCCAAACTCCCAAGCCTATTGATAACAAAATGTTTCTCTCCTGTTGAGCCGCAGGCCCAGATCTTCATGTGGGTTGACTTTGGTCAGTACTTCAAGGATCAAAAACCTGATTTGTGTCAAGTTATGCCGTTTTTCAATCCAGTGACGAGACACTGATGAATTAGGATTTGCATTCCGGATGCAGGAACGGTGCTCGTTGCAACATATTCTTGATGCTCTAGTGGACTGGCCTATGTAATGTTTTCTACATGGGCACTTTATGCCATAGATAATGTTTAAGCTGTCGCAAGTACCAAAGGTTCAGAGGAAAATCTTTTTGCCTGTACACGGATGGTATACAATGTTCCCCTTAATTACCATATTACAATTAGTACAGTGAAGGCAGGGGAATGTTCCAGTTCGTTGTGTAATCGGTTCTTTCAAAGGGGGTCTTGTGCGAACCAATTCGTCTCGCAGATTCCTGCTGCGCTGAATGGCAAACACTGGAGGTTGATCAAATAAGTTCTGTGCCCTTATGTCATTTCTGAAGATGCTCCAATGTTTCTTGATGGTGTTTTTAATCTTGTTGCTCTGTACAGAAAATTTGGAAACATACACTGGCGTTTTCAATTCTCTCTTGATTTTAGTGGTACCTGTTAATAGGGTGTCAGGATCGAGCAAATTCACCCTCTGAGATGTTGAATCGAGTTCTCCTTTCTTATAGCCACATGCCAAAAATGTATCTTTCATTGTTGATTGTTGCACTAAGCAGTCTTCAGGGTCAGTGACAATCTTTTTAACCCGCAGCAACTGACTATAGGGTAGATTCTTAAGTAGACTGGGTTGATGAAAACTCATCCGGTGTAACAAATTATTGGGTCAGTCGCTTTACGGAACAGGGTGTATTGTAGCCGCCCCCCCTCCTCTCTATTTTAACATCCAGGAAAGTGATTGTATCATTTGATATCTCGCTGGTAAATTGAATGCGTTTATCAATTCTGTTGAGGTATTCAAAGAAAGTATTGAATGTTGTTTCTGTACCTGTCCAAATTCCAAAAATATCATCAATGTAGCGTGTCCCTAAGTGAATGTTTCTGCTACATTCTTGCTTGTTTAGTACATGATCTAATTCAAAATCGTGCATAAAACAGTTTGCATATGTGGTGCCATGGTGGCACCCATCGATGTCCCGGTGATCTGTAGAAAGAAGTGATCACGGTATTGGAAATATGAATTCTCTGCAATAAATTGGAGAAGAGTCAATATGAATAATTTTTGTGCTCGTACCACGGGTGTTTGTAGCAGTAGCCATTCACAGATTCTGTACCAAGATCGTGGGGTATGGATGTGTATAGGCTCTTGACGTCGATGGTAAACATGAGATGGTCTTGTTGAGGAATTATGGATTTGAGTTTCTGTAGGAAATGTGTGGTGTGCCTGGTGTAGGTGGAGGTGCTCTGTATTAACGGTTGCAGGAAGAAGTCAATGTAGATACCCAGAGGTTGATTGATACTGTCCATACCTGCCACTATTGGTTTTCCAGGGTGTTTGGTTAAATCCTTGTGAATTTTTAGGCAGCGTGTAGAAATTAGGAACGCTAGGGTGATTGTTATTCAAGAATTTGTGAATGTGTTCATTGATCCAATTAAGGTCCACAGCTTTATCCAAAAGTGTTTCCAAATTTTGTTTGATGGCCATGGTAGGGTCATGGTCCAAAGGCGCATAGATGGTTTGGTCTTGTAGTTGCCTGGTACATTCTGGTCATCATAGTCAGCCGTATCCATGATTACCAGGGCACCTCCCTTGTCAGCCGGGCGTATCGTTATCTCCTTGTCACTATAGAGATCCCTGATGATTTTCAACTCATGGGGTTTGAGGTTCTTATAAGGGGGAGTTTTGTAACTAATCCGTTCGAGATCTCTGGTTACAAGTTTTTGGAAAATATCGATAAATGGGACTGTGATTGGTGGTATGAATCTGATCTTTGCTCTGAATTCTTGGAAATCAGGAGCGTCTGTCGCACTCTCATGGGTTTCTAGTTCTTCAAAAAAGACTTTAAGTTTGAGCTCTCTTACAAATTTATATAGTTCAATCTTGGTGTCAAATAATGTCGTGCTGTATGTAGGCACAAAACTCAAACCCTTTTGGAGGGTATCTTCTTCAGCTTTATTCAAAGTTCTGTGGGATATATTGATGATTAAGTTTTCTCGTTTGAGGTTTGTTCCTTGGATTTCCTCCTCCCCCTGCAGGTTCTTTTGGGCGGGCACCTAAAAAAGCCAAAGTTCAAGGAGTTTGAGTAGATGGACTGGTCGTGCGGTTGGAACCATCAGTTGTTTGTTCCAAGGGGACGTCATCGTCCCTTTGTGCCTCTGAGTCTGAGCTGGATGTATTGTCCGATGGATATTTAAAATGTTTTTTGGGAGCTACTGGACCATATTTGTCCATCCACGTATAGACTTCTTCATTAATATAGCCATAGGTATCTCGTTTGAATTTTTTGACTTTCTTTTTTTCTAGCTCGGTCTTATAGTCTTCGAGTTTAGTGTTGATATCTGCCAGAATAATGTCGTATTCTTCCTTGCCTAGCGAACCAACTAGTTCTTTCTCAATTTATTGGATTTCACTGTTCAGGGTTTTTAGATTTTTAGATAGCTGGTTAATAGGATCAGGGCCAAGGAACATTTGTTCAGAATAGCCTCCCACTTGCGAACAAACTCCCTACTTTCCTTGCATAAGTAGGATGGAGTTGAATGCGAATTCCTCTTGGAATACGTTGGTTTTTGAAATAACGGACTAATGTGATCGCATGTACTTTCCTGTTAATTTCTTTGCGTATCAGGTATTTTAACTGTTTAATGCGTTTGGCTGAGTCTTTGGTTGCGGTTGCATGTGAGCCAATAGATGTTTCACTAATCAATTCGAGAATTGCTGTCGCCTCATCTGTTGAGAACCCTAGGGTTTCTGCGCATTTAGATGAAAGACTTTCAATGTCTTCAAAGGACATGTTGATATAGTAAAAACCTCAAAAATTGCAGGCCTCCGCTTGCATGTGTCTCACGAGGGGGGAGAGAAGGAACAAAAAGAGAATAAGCGGGCACCACCAAGTAAAGTCACTTTAAATCAAGTGATTCATATATAAGAAATCTCTGCTTCGTAATTAGTCAAAACGTTTCCAGGAGCTGGCTGTGATGAGTCTGGAGACACCCTGACTCAACAAACATGTAACTCTAGCTGTGAATGGTGGAGTAGTAAGGATACCTGTGAGTGTACAGAAGGCAAGTCCCTGAGAAGGGTCTGTTGGGAAATGACCTTAGAGGATTAGGTCTTGTATGGGATACAGCAGAACAACCCTGAACTAGGTCTCAGACTAAGGCTGCCCTGGCCAAGTCTAAGGCTGAGTCAAAGCCAAAGGGGAAACCCAAAGCTAAATGAGTCAAAAAGCAAAGAAGGGGGAAAGAGAACCTTTCCCCTAGCGCACCTGCCACTGAGGTGGAGGCAGTTGGCCAAGCCCCTGAACCTGACTAGGAAGCAGGGATGCCTGAAATTCTCAACCCACGTGACCACTCTGCATTGCAGAGCTTGATTATCGAAGGGACTCCTGATAGGGAAGAGTTTAGTAAGGGCCAACTTGAGTCCTTATCTGTAGAGGTCCTCAGGAAGCGGGCCTGTTCCCAGCTTGAGGGTGATCCTCCTTGGAAACACAACATTTATTGAGAAGGTAGGCCCCTGTATAGTGAGCCCAAACAGTCCATTGAAGGAGACCATAGAAGGTTGGTGGTTCTTCTTCAGCTGCGACCCTGCCTCGTGTAGCTGGTGCAAGAAGTCCCTCTTGCAGGTCATCTTGGGATCAAAAAGACCAAGGGGAGAATATACATGTATTTCTACTTGTCCAAGATGAGGGTCCAGATAGAAGATCACTGCAGGAGTTGTGCCACTTGCCAGATTTCTGGGCAAAGTGGTACAACAATTCAGGCTTCATTGATACCACTCCCTAAAGTTGGTGCACCATTTGAGAGGGTAAGGATTGACATTGTTGGTCCCCTTGACCCTCCAACATCCTCTGGCAGCAGGTTTACTCTCGTGTTGGTTGACCATGCCACCAGGTATCCTGAAGCCATCTCACTCAAGACAGTAACTGCCAGGTCAGTTGATAAAGCATTACTCATTTCCATTAGGGATGGCTTCCCTAAAGACGTTGTGTCAGACATAAGCAGTAACTTTATGTCTAACTACATGCAAGCCATGTGGAAGGAGTGTGGGGCTTAGTTGAGAGATTCAACAGAACTCTCAAAAGCTTGATTGGAGCTCTTGAGGATCCCCAGAGGAGAAAGTGGGATCTCCTTTTACAATGCTTTCTCTTTGCCTACAGAGAGGTACCTCAAGAAGGGGTTGGCTACAGTCCCCTTCAACTTCTCTTTGGTCACCCTGTAAGGGGACCACTAGCTATAGTCAAGGAAGCATGGGAGCTCCCCACTCCTCCTGTAACCACTAAAGTTATATACTATGTGCTAGAATTGAAAAAGTGGATGGCCTTGCTAATGGCTCAGGCCAGTGACAATTGGAAGGCTGGTCAGGCTTTGGTCAACCATTGGCATGACCAGAAGGCATCACTTGTTCATTTTCCTGAGGCCAGGAAGTCCTGATTATGAATCCCATAAGGCATAGGGCTTTACAGGATAAATGGTCAACTTCATACAAAGTTGTAGAACAGCTTGTTGAAGTAATCTATTTAGGCCAGTCCACTAGAGCAGCAACAATACGTTGGAACGAGCACCGTTTCTGCATCCGGAATGCAAATCCTAATTCAGCAGTGTCTCGTCACTGGATTGAAAAACGCCATAACTTGACACAAATCAGGTTTTTGATCCTTGAAGTACTGACCAAAGTCAACCCAAATGAAGATCTGGGCCTGCGGCTCAACAGGAGAGAAACATTTTGGATCGACAGGCTTGGGAGTTTGGCCGTAAAGGGTCTTAATGAGGAGATCAATTATCATTGTTATATCTGAATGTACATGTATCCTTTGATGTACTTTGGTTTTCTCCTATTTACTTTAATACTTACCTTCTTGTATGTATTTATGTTGTCTCTTTTACTTCTCGTCACATTACAATGATGGTTTCTTTTATATACAAGTATTGTTGCCATATAAGCTAAGACAAGGTACCTATGTCGCAGATACCGGACATTCTGTCTGGGACCCAAGGTGACACCATGTGATGTCACCTCCCGTGACACAGATACACCTCTTGATTACCAATGCACCTATTAATGTATAAGACATCAATCCTAACTGACATTAGCATTCGCTCATCACATATATACATCACCCCGCCCTTTATATTCACTTTGCTTTTGTCATTGACTTTGACCGGCTTGCTCATGCCCGTTGAGTATTTCTTTCATGTTCATGGTTTTTTTCCAGCACCTGGATTATACTCATTTTATTTTTATGACCCGTTTATAGTACTAGGTAATTATTTTCTTTCGCAATCTGACTCTTAATTACTGTATTAGCAGTGATTTGTCCCCGTTGCACCGTAACGCGCCAAATATTGACGCGATGCGAGTACGAGGCTTTAACAGCACCGCTACCATGGCAACGGCTTTACACAGCATTGCGATTGACCGACTCGGCGTCGGCCGCAGCTCGGCAACCAGCACAGACACGACAGGTATGCATTACGCAGCATTTTTTCACTTTTAAGAATCCAGCATCCAGCGCTGGCACGTTTTATTGATTTAGACTCCATATCTATCCACAGAACGTTACACGCGTTCCTGCCCTGTTTGAATCTGGCGTTCTCCCGAATGCACTTTGTGACTACATGAACGGCATTAGCACTGATTCTTTACCTACGGGCTTGACACTCTTCAGGTAAACGGCATCCTTATTGACTTGATACTGATCAACAGGCAAACTGTCCTTGATTTTCACTCCTGTGTATTTCTTTTTTCTTGTCCTCCGGTATTTCAAACCTCACCTGAATCTACCTACATTTGGTATGTGACCATGTTCATTTTATTTTATTACATTGATTGGTTTCACTGTTGTACACGTTATGTATTTGTAATAACATAGCCTTGCCCTGACGAAGGAGAACACTCTCCGAAATGCATTGGCGCAATAAGTCTGTTTAAACAAGAGATGTGCCAGCTGCTTCCTCACTAAGAATCAATTAATGACGTTGCCTGGAAAGAATTGTTCTTGATAAAATATTATCCTTTGAAACACAACAAGGACTCTTAGATACATTTTTTTGAAATTTTCCATGTTCCATTTATTTATTATGTTCCAATAATTTTGAACATTTTTATAATTATTTCATAACCCAGGTTGGGTGCAATGGAGAGCGGCTGCGTGACTGGGTTTGTAATCTAGTCTCCGTCCTGACATGTTTTTTGAGTCAGGGTGTCTCCAGTCTCATCACAGCCAGCTCCTGGAAAACGTTTTGACTAATTACGAAGCATAGATTTCTTCTATATGAATCACTTGATTTGAAGTGACTTTACTTGGTGGTGCCCGCTTATTCTCTTTTTGTTACTACACCAGTGTGCAAGACTGCAGTACCCCAGATCGTAGACTCACCGCTGTACACCAATGTGTTAGAATGGATTAGATGAACAGGGGACACTTCTGGGAGATAGCCAGACCTATTTACAGTAGCTGAGAGTAGTCATAGCTAGATCTCAGGAGGAGTGAGGGTGATCAAGGGTCTCCAATGAGCGCACACAGTGAAACACCAAGAATTACAATTGGACAGCAGTATACAATGAAACACTATTTGTTACAGGCTGTGAGGAAACCGAGGACGTCCTCACTTCTTTCCTCAAAATATCCTTCCCCCAGGAGACCAGGGAAACGCTGTCTCCTTCGGATCCTAACCTTGGGGTGGATGTGCGAGGGAGGATCACCTGGGAAGAGGAGACTTGGGGAGTGGGGGTAAGGCATCCTTGGGTGAGACATGGTATCCCCCATTTCTCTTTCATAAGGAATTAAAGGTCTCCCAGGCGTTTATGGGGTATTATCAATCCCGTCCCTATTGTGTTAGAAAACCATCTCCCAATACATTCTACTGTGGTACTGAGATGAGGAAGAGACCACATAGAAACATATATCAATCCTTTATTGACTCAGACATACACAGACACCACTCTGGTACCGGGACGAGGAAGAGGGATGCTGAGCACCAAGATCGTTGTGCAATTAAAGTGAATAGCCTGCACCTGAAGCCAGAAGGATGGTATAAATAGCCCGCTCAAGTGAGGCTAATGAGATCGCCTGTGGGACTCCTGCAGAAGGAGGGCCCAGAGGTGAAGGCAGGGGGACACATGACCAAGTGCCAAGGTGCTGCAGAGTCATTGCAGTGGATGGAGAGTGTGGCGTGTGGTTTCTTAAGGTCTCCAGTGGCAGGGTCTGGCTGCTGACCTCCTGGAGTCAAGAGGACTCCCTCTCCGGTAATCTGAGGTGTCGGAAACCCAGGAAGAGAGGTGCGCTGAGCATGAAGCAGTGTCAGTCACAAAGAGCTGACCGAAGCAGAGGAGAGCACACAAAGACAGCGTACCCAGTGACTCAATTCAGGCTGAGTGACTTCGGGACGCTGTGGTGCGAGCCGCGTTGTGAATGGCGGTCGAAGCACTCACGTGTAAGCGGAGGACAGTGGAGGCAATGGGATTGCCAGTCCAAATGTAAAGTACAGATGAGTAATGATAAACACGAAGGTTGAAATGAATGAATGGAGAGGTTTGTGAAACCGAACTGTAATGAAATTGAGAATGCTGTGGAAAGGCCAGAAAACTGTGGACTTTAAAGTGAATGAGAAGCCTGTGAAGAAGGTGCAAATTCCCAGCAGGAGAGTGAACTGGGAATTTGCGGCTACGTGGTTTTGATATGAATGATCTGGAGCTTTTGAATACGGAACCAAAGGAAAGTAATAATGATTGAATGCTACTTAACCGACAAGCAGAGAAAAGCGTTTCCTGATACAAAGGAACTGTGAATCATGGAAACTAAAGAAAGCAAGCCTTAGTAAAGAATACAAGGGACTGTGAATTGTAGAATCCGAGAGACAGCAAGCATTGGCAAGATCTAGAAGGGAAAGAGTTGAACTTTGTGAAAGACACATAAGCCTTAAAGCATGAAAGCTGGGAAGAATCCTGACGAATTGTGTTGTTTTGAAAACAGTAGGAGACTTGAAAGCTTGGGGAAGGGAACCCCCTTTGATCGAAAGTGAACTATTTGGAATACTGATGAAAGGAGAACCCCTTTTTCCGACCAAGGGCTGGAAGAAGCTTGGAACTTTTGTTTGAACACTTTTCCTTTGTTTGTGACATCCCTACACACTTTGAACAAATAGGCAAGAGGGCAAGAATAGGTTTTGTACACCAACAGGCATTTACTTTGGACTTCCTGACAGAGACTACCATTAGTTTCAGTTGGGTAGGGAAATCCCACCTTAGCATAGGGCAAGATTAGGCCTTACACAAACCTTATTGTGATTTTAATAAAAGTTGTAGCTCAAATGTTCTGCAGTGGTCTGTGTCTACTTCATGACGCCTTCACAAGGCCCAATGACAACACGATGAATAATGAAATGCACTAGTAAAATATCACACAAGCAACACACTATATAATATATATACACTCGCTGGAGTCAGTGACAGAAAGGTAATAACTCCACCAGTGCCTGCAAAGGAAAAGGGTGAAACACTTTTATAGCACCGACAGACTTCAGAGATAGCAACCTTAACCTTATAAGTTCAGCCCTAAGATGAATGATGATGACCAGCAATTCAGCTTGCATATTCCATATGGGGCCAGCACAAATGGCATGCCTATAAATGTAAAATTCAATGAACAACTGCAAAAGCTCAAAGTACTGGCTTTGCAGAGGCTTGTTTACAATCTCATGAAATAACCAACACAATAAAACACTTGATTTAATAAATATATCTCCCCTATTTGTTGGGGTCCTCTGCCCCAGGCCCACATCTAGATGCTGCCTACCCAACCCGTTGTTTAAATCGTGGCTACACCCCCGGTAAACACCCATCAGCAAGTTGAATAATTATCCCCAGGGGTGCCTGTGCCAGTCAAAGGCATATTTTTCATGCTTCATGGCTCCCTGCTATTCCCTGCAGAATCCAGTGTGTATGTTGTCCAACTTGAACAGTTCAGGTGGCAAGTAATAAGCTAAGGATTTAATGCATTTTCTCTATACTGCCTTTATCACTAGCAACTGCTGACTTAAATGCTCATCCCTTCCTATTGTCCAGGGATAAACTGGATGGCGAAATGTGCATTCAAGGAGCTTACCTCCGAATAATGAACCCCATTTCCCGATAATGTGAAGCTATAAATATGAGCAGCTTTTGCCCTAACCCAACAAAGGTTCTTCTCATTCTTTAAAGAAGGTCGTCATCAGAAGGGGCGGGGGAGTATACGAAGGTCATTATTGCAGGCTGCTGCGGCTGCATTTTAATGCCAGCTCTTAAGGTTTGAATTGGCTGCTTAAAGCTCTGAGAGTCAGTGCCTCTCGAAGGCTCATGCACTATAATGACACACTTTCTGTAATATATGAAAGGATTTTTTTTTATTTGGGTTGAAGTAGCTGCATAATTCGTATTTTTAGTTTCAGTTTTTCCTGGACTGATACCAACGACGCTGCCTATTAAAGCTGAATATTAAATTACTTTTTATATGCCCCTTAAATTCCCAGTGTATGGTTTTAATCGAATAGACTGTGGCGCATTCATTTTCATGGAAGGCAGGCTGGAATCCTCATAACATATGTGATTTTTGTTTATCAACTGACAACCCTTCCTGCCTTCTCAAAAGTGATTCGTTGGTCTTTTTTTTATTTCCATGATACGTATCAATGTCTCAGTTTGATAATGATGTGGTGTTTATGCAACATTATTATTTTATATGCCAGTCAGTTGTAGTCACACAACAAGCAACAGTGTGCACTGGCCACGTATCACTGCATCCTGGGCCGGCTCATTGTTATTCATGAACCTGAGGACTTTGGCAAGCCAGAAGAAGGACTTGGATCAGCAGCATCATATCAAAGGGTTTTATTTAACTTAAAGAAAACACCTCTCTAGCCCTATTGCTGAAAGGGGAGCTCCCTTTCTAACAAACTATATCATGCTCGTCAATAGTCACAAATAAGAAAATGGTTCTCTGTACACACCTATACTCTAAACTGGTCCTGTCACTTAGAAAACCCATAAAAGAAAATTAGGCAGTGTGTCCTGCCTTTAGAGTTGTTCACCCCAATCTCGCTCATGGTTTCCAGGAATCCCTCCTGGTTTCTGATCCAAAGCTCGTTGCTGGAAAACAGTTCTCCTGGCTTTAACAGTTCATGCCCTTTGTGTTAAAGTTCAAGAATATCTCAAGTTTCTGTAAGGCAGACCGCCATCGTTAAAATGGGAACCATCGTGACAGCCATCCCCTAATCACACCCACGGTACCCTACTTCAGCCCAAATGTCATCTGCTTGATCTCCCAATATTGAGACAAACACTCTCTTCACGTGACTTACAGCCATACAGTACCCGCCCTGGCCCTTAGTGCATCAGGGGAAAGGGTGCCCCCACTGCCTTTGTCACCTTCTTTTTACCCACCTGCTTTCCTTTCACGGCCGCCATCCGCCCATGGCGGCTCCTCTGTCTAGGTCCCCACAAGCTCTCCTTCCGTGGTGATTTCAAGGGCAGAGTCTCTTCATCCCCCAGCTCATCCACCATATCCCACTCCTCTTTCCTTACTCCTGCTGCTATATCGTCGTCTGACCGCATCGACCGGCAGCCCAAACTCCCTGCCCTTGGCCTTCCACCACTGGGACATCCAGATTGCCGCCCCCTATTTGCCGTCTCAATATGCACATCCTTAATCACTGTACTGTCAATCCTGAACAAAATATCTCCCGCTCTCCACTCGTCTGTCCCAATAGATGCTCGCTGGCCATCCCCTTTATCCAACTTCAATCTTGCTAACTCTTCTTCTGTCATTCTTAGTGCTTCCTCAACTCTTTCTGCGGCTTCAGCTCGACACCCCTCTGTACTTGAGCTTGAGCGGCTGCAGACGCTACAGGGTTTGGGAGATTCTGGCACTGGGCCGAAGACGAATGAGGAGGAGGCGCAGTGGTGGGCAGCGGGACAGGGGTCGGACTTGTGTACCCTAACACTGCATGGTTGGGATAGCACCCTAATGGTGGAGGCTGCCCTGCATGTGTTATTAATGCTCGGGCGGGGTGCCTGAACAATCAGGGCTGTGAGAGTAGTTGAGGCCGAAGCACATGACAGAGGTGCGGGCTCCGCCCCTATATAAATATATCAAATAATTAAATAAATATGAGGTGGACTGCCCGCTGTCTTCACATGGCCATGGGGGTCATCTTCTAAGTCCTCTGCTATCTGTTGTGAATCCAACACCTCCTTTCTTTTCTTTAACTTCTTCCCCTTATATTTTGCTGATAGGAACATGTACATATGACCCAGAACGACATTATTGTTTGTCCCCTGTTCTGGCCATGGCTTAAACATACCCCTCATCGTCTTGGCCACCCACTGCTTATGATATTTCATGATCTTTTCCCTATCCAACGGGAGAGCTGTGCACATATACTCCAACGGGATCATCAGCTCAATTTTAGCCACCCCTGTTCGTATGTTATATAATCCCTTGCTTGGTCAGGCTCCGATCCAGTGGTGCCTTGTCGTCCCTTTACCCCACCCCTTTCCCGTTTCCAATACCCCGTCCTTCCCCTTACTCAAACTCCACACGCACACACCCCACTCTTATCTCATACCACTATAAACCAAACTTCCTCACACACATCATCTAAGGCCTCACTTCACTCCACTTCAATATTTATACACCAGACCATTCCTCGCTCCACACCACCACAATTAAAACATCATTAAAAACACCCAAATACTACTTATCGTTCTCACACCCCCTTTATATGTGGTTGAGAGATCCCAGGCCCACTCAGTACACAGAGTCTATACACTTATTCCTCTTTTCCTCTTAGTCATACAGCGCTGGCTTCTTCCCCCAATCGGGAAGGATTCCGTAACTCTTTTTTCCACTTTACTCCAAACAATAATAATAAAAAAGTCAAAAATACAAAATGCCATGTGGTCCTTCCACTACACAAGCACACCACTCTCAACACGTTATCAGTCTCCCCCACACTCTACCCACACTCTAACTTCCACTGTGTTGTTTTCTCCAGCAAAAGGTGCACTTAACTCTACACGCTCTCTCAAGTTCCTCCGTCATGGGGTCCCATCAACGGCCTGCATAATCCAGGAAAGGCGCCCCGATCCGAAGAGCAGACAGGAATTCAGGTAACACGTCTCATAAAAGCCTCTTCAGTTTGTGCACAGGGGACTGGTCGCTACAGGTGGGTGCTGCCCCTGCAGATGTGTAGCCAGGAATCCTTTGTCGCTGCAGAGTGTTTGGGATCACCTCAGGTTCACCAAATTTGTAAGGAAGACCTCCAGACACAGGAAAAACAATGCTGTAAGGAAAAAGTCTTGGTGCACCTCTTTGCAAGGAAAACACATTTATTTTGCAAACAACAAGGAAAAGGTTGACAGAGGGTATCGTAGAGCCCAACTGGCACAGAGCTCACTGGTTTAGTTCTAAGAATGCAGGTCGTTATAAAGCAAATAATCGTCACTCGTGAAGCACACAGCATACAGTGTTCATCACCCACCCTTATTGGCTACCACCTATATACATACTACCAGTCACCTTGACCGATTGGCCACATCTTGGTCTGCCCCTGCTCTCTAATATGTGGTCTTCTACTCCATCACCTTGGTTCCCCGCTACCTGATTGGCTGGCCTATGGGCCCTCCCCATGGGCCTAGTCACATGGTGTGCACCTGGCCGTTAACATGAGCTCAGTGGATAATCTGAAGGCAAATTGGCCCTCTAGACTAAGGGAGCGCTTCTCTTGATCCCAGGCATGCAGATAGCCCCACCATGCCTCCCCGTCGCAGAACTAAATTGGTTGGCATTACCTCTTGCTCCTTGTAGTACAAATGATGCTGCCCCTAACCAGAGCTTCTCCTCTGCCTATTGAGAACCACACTAATCAGCCAAATGCTGATGGATTTAGGTGTTCTGTTTATTGGTATCTGGTAGTTCAATTGAGATGGCCATTATTCTGGGGGTACTAGTGCCGTTAATCTAGACCAGGCCTTTTGCAGCTCAAGGCCTCTGCCCCAGCTCCCATGAGTTTGTCCTCCCGGATGGACAGAGCCCTGCCTGTGCTTGGCCATTTGCATTCCTTTGTGGTTTTGCAGACCTGCAACACATTACAATTTTATTTTATCTATCATGTCTGAAGTCCTCTATGTTCTGTTTCCCTGTTGGGGCTTTGGATGGGAATGTGATTCAGAAATCATTGCCATGCTGTACTGCTACTTTCACCATGGCCTGTGGCAGACTAGGCCTAGCTGTAAATATGGTGGTGCGTCAGTATTTAACGCGGCAGGGACCAGGGCTGACGTTTACATTATTGTTCATTACATTTCAACTATTGTGCTCTAATATCACCCATGACCTATACCGGGGTCTATCTACCTTTCCGCAACTGCTACAAAACACTACACGTGTTACACCTATTGTGCATGTTTCACCCCCTCCAGCTGTGCACGTACATATTCTCATGCGCTAATATATTTCCCTCAACCTAAATCCATTGGGTGGGCATGGGAGCTGGACGTGCATCCCATCATTTACAAAATAAAGTCTCAAGTTCCTAAAAATATCAAATATCCAAGTTGTCGTAGGTGGAGGGATACCTCCTTAATCCCTCTCAACCACTTGCATGGGTTTCTCCACTCTATGTTCATGTCTTGCTTGTTATGTTTTGTTATGTTATTGGAACATGTCCCGTGCACCACTGCCCTTTTTCATGGTCTCCAGATGCTCAGGCAGATTTGAAAAGGAAGGGGATTGGGAGGGTTAGTGAGGTCAAGAGGGAAAAGCGCAAGAGAGCTTTGCTGTGCTGTTAGTAGCTTCAGTTTGGAAAAATGGCTTCTGTGTGCTGGTATGTTTTGGTAGATTGGCAATTGTGTGCTGTTTGCGTGCTTTCCTCTGTGTGTTGGATGTTGTGGGGGAGATGGAAGAGGATTTGTAGTTCAGTGTTTTGTGTCTGAGGTTTGTGTCAAGTCGGTTATGTAATTTGGTCAATATGGTGAGTGTTAGAGGTTAGAGAATTATGAGTAGTGTTGTTTAGGGTTGCTTAACTCTGTGTTCTCCTTGGGTTTGCTATCCACTTGTCTTATTGGGCCCCTCTGGATTCCTTGGCTTTCTCTGTCCCAATGACTCACCAATCAATCAGGGGTATTGGTTACCACTCTACACATATGCCTCTCTTAGTTCTCGAGAGCTTCAGTGAGCCGTTTGGCTGATTACAATATCCAGGTTTCTTGGGCTCCCGTAACCATTTTTGTTATTTCTTTCCTTCTCTCTGTCTCTGGGCCTTAATGCCCCTGGTAGGAGTTTGGGGGAATCCTGCCCCTCCTTTTACTCTCTTCTCCCTCAACCCCCCTGTACTATGAGCAACTTGGGCACCTTCTCCGTAAGAGGGTTTGCTACAGTCAGCTGGCATTCTCCACAGGTTTCTGGTGTTCTGTTCTGAATATGAGTGAGTTTGCTGTTTTCCGCACATTTGAGTGCTTCTCTGCTCCTCAACTCCTTTTTTGTGAGTGGAGGCTTCATTCCCCCATCTTGCCCTAGGTTCAGCGTTGTTTCTCGGGTCTTGGGCCCACCACATCCTCTGCGTGGTCACACCTCCATATAAGGCCGGACCTGCTCGGCCTTGACCTCACCGACTACATATGCCTTGGTACCTTATCAAGGACATCTCTCTCTTTCCCCGGTCTTTCTCTGTGCCACAGCCAGCTCTGTTGTGCAGCGCAGCTCCACCTCTCAATGGCGTCAGTGGCTCACTTCTGCATACTGCTTTTTCTCCTTCATTCAAGGGTTATCGTACTCCGTGACAGAAATGGGGCATGTTGCTCATCTGTCCAGCCCACGGAGAGACCAGCATTGTCTTGAGCCAAACATCCAAAGGCACTTTCAATGTTATTTTGAGGCCCACAATTGAATGTTACATCAGTTTCTCGGCTTCCCATATGCAGAAAATATCTTAGTTATAGGGAGTTCCTTATGGGAATGGGAGTCCTTGTCCCATTAAGGGGCGTCACTCCCAGTGAGGTCCTGCTTTCCCAAACCCCTAGGGAGGGTTTTGCTTAGTGGCCTCGCTTCCCTAGCCTCAAACAGGGTGGCTCCTCCTCAGGGTGAAGGGATGCAACCTGGATTTGTTACATATCCCACGTTGGCGTGGCAGTGCTAGTTATCCATTTTCATGAATAATATTGAGTTGGAAGGTGACACTGCTAGGTGCTCCTGATGGCCAGGCCCGCCCACTTCTCCAGCCCGCATGCATTACATTGATGCAGCTCAGCCACTGCTGTAAATGAGAGCACTGCCACAGCAGCGTGGGTTGACAACAACAGGACAGTCAACAGCAGCAACCCAGGGGCAAGGCCAGGGAAAAGGCTGTCCTGAGCACCAACATATAGAAGATCTTGCTGCAGTGATTGGCAGGCTAGATCATAGGTTCAGTATTAACTGTGTCTGCATTAGTCCATCAATGTACCACAGCAGGAAAGCACGCTTGCTCTATTTTCAGTGGCCAGACAGTCAACAAGTTCCACTAGCCACCAATGGAATCAGAGCCAAAAGCTACAACGATGATGTGTTTAAAGCAGTGTTTTAAGTGGGGTAAGAAATTGAGGGGGTGCCCTCTTTTGGGGTTGTGGCTTTCATTGTGGGCGTGGCCTAAAAGTGCACAACTGATAGTAAGGTGCGCAAGCAAATATATAAATGTATGTGAGCATTTATATGTTTGTATGCGTACTACTATGGTTTGTGTACTTTTCGAACCATCTTTTATAAACCTAGCAATGTTACATATTTCTATGTTTATAAACAGTGCTGGTCATTGGGCCGGCTCTCGGCGGATCCGAGATCCGGCACCAGATGTGTAGCCGGATCTCGGGATCCGGCCAGAGTCAGCCGCCCAAGCCCATGAACCGTGCTGGAAAAAAGAAAGAAGAAAAAAAAAAGCGTCCGCGACGGCAGCATTGCTGTTTACCGCAGCTTTGGCACTGATGTGTAATGCACAATGCTCACTACATGTACAACTGAAAGGAATCAGTTGTACATGTAGCGAGCATTGTGCTTTACACGCCAGAGCCGCGTAAAAGGCAATGCTGCCCTTGCAGGCGTTTTTTTTTTTGGCACAACAAAATGAGCCAGGGCTCATCCAGGGGGCCTGGCCTAACTGCAGGCGTCCTGCTGGCCCATTAGGCCACGCCCCCCTGAAGAGTCCCGGCTCAATGGGCTACTGGCACCCCTGTCAGGCAGCCTTTTGTCGTGATCAACACCCTCTCCCCATGGGAGAGGGTGTTGATCTCTGCATTTATTTTCTATTGGGTTGCCTGGCAGGGGACAGCGCCTCGCCTATTCAGCCTTAATGGTGGCGCTTCCCCTCGGCAGCTGGGGAGGGGCAGCGTCGCCATTAAGGCTGAAGGGGTGAGGCTGCTGGAAGCTGAGGCCGTTTTCCTGAAGACTGAAACTCACGGAGTTTCAGTCTTCAGGAAAACGGCCTCAGCTTCCAGCAGCCTCACGTTTCTCTCCACAATGGTGGCACCGGCCCACGGGCATCTCCTGCTTAAAGGTATGCCTCACAGGTGCGGCGCCACCATTATGGCTGAAAGGCATTTTTTTCTGGAGCCTGAAGCTTTCGCACACGAGCGAGAGCTTCAGGCTTCGGAAAAAAATCCTTTTCTTGTAGTGGCCGGGGCTGGCAGGGGAGATTAGTGGGCCCCACAGGGCCCCGCCTCAGATTGAAATTTCGGAGCCTGCTGGGGCAGAGCCCCGGCAGGCCCCGTCCCACTTAAAGCCCTGGCCGGTGGTAAAAGGCAATGTTGCCTTTGTGGGCACTTTTTTTTTTTTTTAAGTATTTATCTGATCGGATGGCCACTACCAACCCCGCCCCCTCTAGACCGCGTCCCCTCATCCCCCAACTCCTCCCCCACCCGCACTTGTGGGATCCCCCACCACATTTTTTCCATTTCCACCACTGTTTATAAAAGGTGGCTTGTAAAGTGCACAAACCATAGTAAGTTACGCACACATGTGTGCTTACCTTACTATGGTTTGTGTTCTTTTCAAGCCATCTTTTATAAACATAGACATTTGTAACAGAATTCTATGTTTCTAAAAGCTTTTAGAAAGCTTTGATGACAGACAAAACCCAAGGTGGCTTTGTCCCTCGACAAAGCTTTATAAAACTGCCTTGAATTGTGTACGTTTCAAGCCGTCTTTTATAACATAGAAATATTTCTACGTTTATAAAAGATGGTTTGAAACGTACACAATTCAAGGCATCTTTTATAAAGCTTTGCCAACGGAGATAGACGCCTCAGGCTCAGTGATCTCTGCTCAGAGCAGATAGATCACAGAGCCAGAGGCGCCTTTCACCCTCTGCGAACCTGCGGGCTCTGTGATCTAATCTGCATATTAGATCACGGAGCCCACGAGGGTCAATGACCTGGGGAGGGCAAACAAAGGGACAGTAAATCACACGAGGGGTCATCAGAGGAAGTTACCTTAACTGACGGAAGTGCCAGACAGCCTCAGCATCTTTGTGGCTGGCTGACACTTCTGTCAGCTTGCCTGACATAATGGCGGGCGCATCTCCCGTCGCGGCTGCGGCGGGATAATGTATCCCGGCAATGTTGTGTGGGAACGGGGGGCACCGGCAGGGCCCTGGCTCAGCCCCACTTGGCCCCGGCCCACTTAAAGCACTGGTTTAAAGAAGCGTTCTAACTTTTGTCTCATGTCAAGACGAAAGCAGTATGTTATTTTATGTTATGTTGATTGGTATTTGTAAATCAGACATCTACCAAATTCAGTGCACTCACCAGCTCCAATGAGCCTTTGAGAGTTGGAACTTTAACCACAAATATGTTGACACTGTAGGGAGCAGCGCTGGGTGGTGCCGACAATGGCCGGGGAGCTAGCCGCACTGATGTGTCACAAGTGTGATGGAAAATATTTGGGCCCGGCCTCATATATGTTTACAAATTAAGCACTGCTTAACACGAATATCACCTAAGCTTGTGGATATTTTAAGAAAGTATCTGTGTGTGACAAAGTACATTTTAAGGAATGTCAAGGCGGGACCAGGTGGCTTTGGAGGCCAGAGGAAGCCACCTGCTTGGCGATGTGATCGATCCCTGGTGGCTGCATATGTGAGATTTCCCAGAACGTCTATCGATCCCCTCCCCAATTTCCTGTAACAGAGAACCATGTTACAAGTCATAGACAGGTTTGAGACACCTCGTGCAGTGCTTCGGGTGGAGGGTGGGGGGGCACAGTGCTGTTTAGGAGGCTTTTACTACAATACAGACACGGATTCACCATACAGCAGTGTTATTCGAACCCCACAGTTTGAAGATTCCTAGCTTATGCATATTGTATACTTATGTAACAATTGTAATCATAAGACTGCTGCAACCTGTGCATTCCTGCACCCTGTAATTATGTAACTTGCTGTATATATCAGTGTCTCCTTCCAATGTGATCTGTAACATTTCCTTTATATTGCCATTGTACCTCTGTAACTAACTTTGCAAGAAATGCGCCCAGATGCCCCTGAGCTGGGAGCGCTATAGAAATAAACAAACTAAACTAAACTAAGATCACGACCCTACACGGAGGTGAGGAGGAAGCTCGTGAACCAGTTCACTTTGTGCAAGAATCACAGAGCAAGGTGTTTGCAAACTCCCTCGCTCTCCTCTGATCAGTCTCACCTGCAACAGTAGTCAGGGAAAAGAGTGGAGTACTGATGAACAGCGGAGGCGGAAGACTACCACTCACTGCATTGTTGTTGCGGGCCACCATGACAGCAACACCAGACTCCAAGATGCAGGGGCGGACTGGCAACCTTGGGCTTGATTATGGTTTTGGAATATCTTTTCATGGTGCATGGTGCCCTACAAAAACCCAAAGCATGAATGATTGATTAAGCGGGTAATATTACTGCCACTGTACTGCAGCTCTACAAGCTGAACCCCTCCCAAAAGACAAGACAAGACAAAACACAAAGGGCCTCATCACGAGTTTGGCGGTAACCCTTAAATGCTGCGGTAGCGCTATTACTGCCGCATTTAAGGGTCCGCCAAATCATGGCCTTGGCTGATTTCCCCCCAGCTCTGAGCTGAGGGGAAATTTGCAGAAAATATGCCGATTTTCGGCGCTATTACTGCCAGCGGGAAATGCGCCGGCAGTAATAGTGCGAAAATTCCCCATTGGGCCCAATGGGGAATGAGGAATTCCCGAATGGGCCCAATGGGGAATGGGCACTAACCGTCCCGCCAAAACCGTGATCCGGCGCTAATAGCACCGGGGGGTTTGGCAGTAGGGCTAATAGCGCCGGCGGTAATACCGCCGGCATTACCGCCCAACTCGTGATGAAGCCCAAAGTGTCTGTTTTTTAGTTTTTATGTGAAACTTAGTTTTTATAGTGGTTTCTGTTTTATGCACATCCACTATTGGCAGATAAGAGGACTGAGGTACAGATGGATAAGGTGATTTTCCCAGGATCACATGATGTTGACTACAGGGGGAAGCAGGGATTGTAATCCAGGTCCCTTGTTTTCCACCTACAATAGTTTTACACAAAAAACCTCATGGGCAAGTAAACCCAATATTAACTCCTCTACTCGTGAACTCACAAAATATATGGTGCATTGGGCAGAAAAGATTGACATTATTTCCGCATTTACGGCCTGATTCACAGAAGCGTTTTATAATGGCGCAATCCCATAGGAAAACGTGCTGTGAAGCAGGTCCTTAATTGGAGGACAGGATGCAATATATCTATGCTATTTATGCTATCTCTTGGAGACGGACGCCACAGGGAAGCTCCCCCACCCCAAATGTTTTAGTAGTCCATTAGGCATTTGTTGTCTCTTTGTGGGATCTAGGGCATAGAAGTGGAGTTGCCAGGAGTGGGTTTACACACAAATGTTCTGAGGTACTAAGGTGTATCTTGAAGCTCTGGACCATTTCAGGAGCACCTCTGCAATACTGTCTCTGATAGTTTTGTTTTTATCCTTAGTCATTGCAGTTGGAAATGTGCTTTAAAATGCATACGTTAGTCCCATTTTGGCATAAACATTAGAAAAGCCTATGTCCTACGTAGCGCTCGACCCCCGCGCGCCAAAGTGTATTAGGGGCCGTTTTCAACTCCTATGATTTTAATGTAATGATACCACTGATAGGGACACATTTTTTATTTGTTTCTAAATCATCAATCTTGCTGCTCTGGTAATCAATGTTGCTATTACACAGCGCTATGGTGACATCATTATTTTCCTCGGAAATATTATAGGCTGAGTCAGCACAGTCTGAAGAGGAATTACTCAACTTGGGTACAACTATTCTCTAAGACATTAGCTTTTCTGTGCCCGCCATTTGCAATATTAACCTAGAGGTCTGCACCAATGTGTGCGCGCGCGTGCACACAGACACACACACGCACACACACAGGCACACACACACACATAGACATGCACAGACAGACAGACACTTTCGGACAGTCCCAGACGGATGCACACAATAGAACGACGCGCTGCAGAATATATATGACATTTATTTTAATTGACATTTTAATAAAAGCCCTGAAAAATTAAGTAATAAACTGAAATAACCAAAACTATCTAAAAGGGCAAATGCAGAATATGGAAATTCAGAATAAGGTCTAGTGCCATATCATTTCAACACTGAACCCTCCCACACTCCTTGCAAATTATTTAGCATGGAATCAATCTTTGCTGTGAAGGTTTCCAAGAATCAGTATTTTAGTGAAACAAAGGAAATTTTGGTGGAAATCCAAATTACGCATTTTATGAATCACATTAAGTGTAGGTCCCCGGCGAAGCATGTGAGAGTTGAGCAGCCCCACACCCTCCAGGGTCCTGGTCAGACATTGTTTCTGGCCATTTTAAGAACCCACAGGCCCCTTGTGCATCCGTAAGATATCCCTCCTAGTGTGCCTCGGCTTCCCTGTATCCACCCCCTCCCACCTCCCAGCCTGCCCTCTAGCCCGTATTGAAGCATTAACTGTGCAACAGATCTCCCTGCTCATCTGTTTAGGTCCCTGGCGAAGCAGTGAGAGTTGAGCAGCCCCAGACCCCCCTGAGTCCTTGTCCGACATTGTTTCCACCGATTTTAAGAGCCTGAGGCCCCTTGTGCATCCATAATCTATCCCTCCCAGTGTGCCTCGGCTTCCCTGTTTCAACCCCCTCCCACCTCCAAGCCCACCCTCTGGCCCGAATTGGCTCTACTGATAGCATTAGTTGGTCACTCCAGGGCAGCCCTCTGCCCATGCAGCCCCTTCGGCTAAGGGCCCTGAGGCAAAGGGCGGCTTCATCTAAGGCGGCTCCAGATAGTGTCTGCAGGTGTCAGCAGGGGAAACCAGCAGCAACTACCAAAGTAAGTGTGGCATGGGTGGGGAGTAGAGCAATCACTCTACTCCAGAAAGCCCTGCCACTCTACATTACCTTACCTCAGAACATAGCTTGACAGGCGAATGTCACCTGCCTCACTCTCTTAGGGAATATTTAACACTAGCAATCGCTCATTATAAATTTACTCTCAAGTATAGGTATATCAAACCATCTGTGTTTGCTATCAAACTAAACCTCCTGTATTATATTCAGAAACTTGCTGCATTATGAAATCTAGGCCTTGCTCCCACTATACAGGACTCTCAAATCTAGGCATAGCCTCCACCTTTATTAATGGCTAATATACCATTAACCATTAGCCTGCATGACACCCAGACAGAATTGTGAATGATAGCAAGTTCTACACTTAGGTAGAATTGTGAATGTAATCAAATGCCACACTTAGATAGAATTGTGAATGTTAGCAAATGCCACACTTAGATGGAATTGTGAAGATTAGCCTGCGTCGCATCCAGACAGAATTGTGAATGTTAGCAAGTGCTACACTTAGATAGAACTGTGAATGTTAGCAAATTCCACACTTAGATAGAATTGTGATCATAGCCAGCATCGCATCCAGACAGAATTGTGAATGTTAGCAAATGCCACACTTAGGTAGAATTGTGAACATTGGCTTGCTTTGCATCCAGACAGAATTGTGAATGTTAGCAAATGCCACACTTAGGTAGAATTGTGAACATTGGCTTGCTTCGCATTCAGACAGAACTGTGAATGTTAGAAAGTGCTACACTTAGGTAGAATTATGAATGTTAGCAAATGCCACAGTTAGATAGAATTGTGAACATTAGCCTGTGTCGTTCCCAGATAGAACTTTGAATGTTAGCAAGTGCTACACTTAGATAGAATTGTGAACATTGGCCTGCGCCGCATCCAGAATTGTGAATGTTAGCAAGTGCTACACTTGGATAGAATTGTGAATGTTAGCAAATGCCACACTTAGATAGAATTGTGAACATTAGCCTGGGTCGGACCCAGATAGAACTGTGAATGTTGGCAAGTGCTACACTTAGATAGAACTGTGAATGTTAGCAAATGCCACACTTAGATAAAATTGTGAACATTGACCTGCGTCGCATCCAGACAAGACTGTAGATGCTGCCTTTCATTGCATCTAGATAGATTTGTGAATGCTGGCAAGTGCTAGGCTTAGATAGAATTGTGAATGTTAGCAAGTGCCACGCCTGGATAGAATTGTGAACATTAGCCTGTGTCGCAACAAGACAGAATTCTGAATGTTAGCAAGTGCCACACTTAGATAGAATTGTGAATGTTGGCAAGAGCCATGCTTGGATAGAATTTTGCACATTGGCCGGCGTCGCATCAAGACAGGACTGTAGATGTTGCTTTGCATGACATCTAGATAGATTTGTGAGTGTCAGCAAGTGCCACGCTTAGATAGAATTGAGAATGATGGCAACTGCCACATTTAGTTAGAATTGTGAACATTAGCCTGCGTCGCATCCATTCTACAGGACTCTCAAACCTAGGTGTAGCCTCCACCCCTGTCTATTGTATAATGAAACGTAATGTATTATGAAACCTAGGCCTCTCTCCTACTTCACAGGACTCTCAAATCTAGTTGTAGCCTTCATCTCTTTCTATTTTATGTCGAAACCCACTTATTGTGGAACCTAGGCCTTTCCCCCACTATACAGGACTCGCAAACATAGGTATAGCCTCCATCCTTGTCTACTGTATGGTGAAATGTAATGTGTTGTGAAACCTAGCCCTCTCCACCACAGGACAATCAAATCTAGATGTGGCAAACGTCTTTGTCTATTGTATGGTGAAACGCAGTATATTGTGAGACCTGGGCCTCTCCCTAACCATACTGGATTCTCACATCTAGGCATTTAGCTAAACTGCCAAGGTCAGCTGCAAGACACATAACCCACTAACCAAAAACCTCAAAATGTCTGCATACTTAACTCACACAAAAACCCACACAACCACCTCTCGCACAGCAAGCAGCACGCACTTCACCAAACCGCAACAACAAACAAACAACGCATAAGCCACACCAACAGCACACGAGGACTGACATCGATCCAATACTTGCACCAAAGCTCAGCGCACGGTGTAAACCGAAATGAAGCTGCCAACAGGACACCACTGTTCTCACTATCCTACTCCCTCTTCACCTTACTAACCCACCCTGCCTTCTCATTTGCAGATCCGCCTGAGCGCCTGGGGTCCAATTCTGTTGCATTTCACAATCGTCTCCTTTTCATGTTTATCGGGCATATTATGTGCAATTTAATGAGTTGAACTTTGCATGCACAGTATTGCTGATTTACATTCTCTACTGCTACACGTGCATGCATTACTTGCATGAGCACTCAGGCCAGAAATAATGTTGGAATCCTGAAAGCCAATCAGGATCCAGGGTTTCTGGGCAAGGTGAGCTGGTGTAGCCATGGATCCCTACACCTGTCAGGATTCCGGCATTTGTCCTGGAGCTCCCTACTCACCCTGGTACCCAGCCCGCACCACAACATTTACTTTTACCCATCTTTGCTCGTCGGCCACTCATTCTTTCGATTGCTGCTACAATGAGATCGCCCTCTGCCTTACTCCCCTGTGGTTACACCTTCATTTTGAGGGTGAATTAATTCCCCTCTTCGTTTCCATTGCAACGAGACTGAGTCGCGCGCTGCCAGTAAGAAGGTGGATGCACCGGGGCTTCGCCACAACTGCATAGCACCCACCCGCCCTGCGTGCTATTAACCTCTTTACCCACAGACACATGAAGCATACTCTCTTATGTGCCCGTGCACCTTCTTGAAGTCAGACCTGCAGCTCATAAGAGGCCATAATGGCAGCAGCCGCAGGCAATAATGTCTCATTAATAAACATAGAACCACTATCAATGGGGGTCATTACGACCCAGGCGCTAATTGCGCCATCATTACCACCATGGTGTAAACTACGTTTACACCATGGTGGATGGCGGATTTACCGCCCCATTCCAAGGTGAGTGGGGCGGTAAATCCCCATTTCCCATTTTCCCTTCCCCATTCCCATTTTTGCCCCATAGGGCATAATGGGAGTGGGGAAGGCGCTAATTACGCCACCGTAAATTACGGTGGCGTAATTAGCATCATGGCAGGTTAGCGCCATGGATTTTAACGGCTGCTAAAAGCAGCCGTTAAAATCAGAATCAGGCGTTAAGGGTTAACGACGGCGTTAACCCTTAACGCCTGGGTCGTAATGAGGCCCAATGACATTTGTGATGTCATCTTTGATGTCCTGGGTGTTAGTCTTAGCAGTGCACAGTGGTGGCGCGAGTTATGGTTGCTTAGGTTACCATAACTGCCAAATTTCAGGGGGTTTTCGGTTTTACATGGAACCATAACGTCCCTGTAACAAAGTTTTTTCCACTGAATTTCATATGTTTTTATTAGCGCAACTTAACCATAACGTCCCTTTAATAAAGTTTTTTCCACTGAATTTTAATTTTTTTTAGTAGTGCAACTTAACCATAACGTTCCTGTAACAAAGTTTTTTCACTGAATATAGATATATAGATAATACAAATTTGATAAACGTTTACTAGGATGCCCTTAGTTTATATACATATAACATACAATATACTGAACCCCCTGCCCGCGCTAGTGGGTCTGATGTTGAGGACCATGCTCCTGTTCGCGGACGGACTCGGACAACATCAACACTATCCAAAAACTCAGGGGGTATCTTACATTGTTATATCATCCAAAAAAAACATTAAACACGTTAAAAAAGCAGCACATAAATAAATTACATTCAATCATAAATAAGAAGTGAAACTGTGTATGTAAGACACTAACAGTCCAATTACATAGCATATGCAACATAGTGGAATATACCAAAACACAATAAATATGCCTCCAACAGAATAACCTCACAGAAACTGCACAGCAAAAATCAAAAAGGCTCCTACGCAGCAATAACAGCAACACTTAGCAGGAAACTAGTGAGAACACTACATTTATTGTATATATTTATAAACTTTCTATATTACGAACACTAAAACTAATATTTTCTATTTTTTACACAGAAATGTCTAGTGTGTTGGAATGGCTGGAAGAAAATTTTCCTCGAGAAGAAATGAGTGAAGACAGTGATACTAATGGTAGACACTACACTTCTCTATATAAGCCAATTAATAACCATTACTTTATGTAAACTTAACAATTTTTTTTTAACAGACCATACAGACATTAAACATAATATACCAAGAGAGACATTAGAAGATTCTCTGAAAGGAATGGAGCTAAAAATGGATCTGTTAATGAAAAATGTAATTCTTGTAAAAAACTTTGTGGAGGACTGTATAAGTTTAGTTTTGTTTATTCATTTGTATTGCGCGCCAGACCCGAGAGTATGAGGGCACATGAGCAGCAGATTACTCAAAGCTTGGTTACAGGTTGCTTATACATATCTTATACATATCACTTACTGGGGATCATTACGACCCAGGCGCTAATTGCGCCAACTTTACCACCATGGTGTAAACTATGTTTACACCATGGTGGATGGCGGATTTACCACCCCATTCCAAGGTGAGTGGGGCGGTAAATCCCCATTTCCCATTTTCCCTTCCCCATTCCCATTTTTGCCCCATAGGGCATAATGGGAGTGGGGAAGGCGCTAATTACGCCACCGTAAATTACGGTGGCGTAATTAGCATCATGGCAGGTTAGCGCCATGGATTTTAACGGCTGCTAAAAGCAGCCGTTAAAATCAGAATCAGGCGTTAAGGGTTAACGACGGCGTTAACCCTTAACGCCTGGGTCGTAATGAGGCCCACAGTGTTACAGTGAGGTAGCTTATACATATAATATACATATCACTTACAGCTTATACATATCTTATACCTACATTGCAGATATATTAGGGAGTTTGCGGATAAGCATTCGTTCTAGGTTGGCGGCAGTGTGGTGTTGGGTTAGACGAATTAGAGCTCTTTGTTCTTTATCCATTGGATATAATTGCGTCTGAAGTGAGTAAAGGTTTGAGGTGACCTAAGGGATGCTGGTAGGGCGTTCCAAAGTTGGGATGCCTTCACCTGGAAGCTGTTGCCGCCCATTTTAGTGAGTTTGTACCTAGGGACTATGAGTAGGTTTGCGTTAGAGGTTCTGGTGGGTCTGTTGGGGGTGTATTTGCATATTCTGTCTGCAAGGTAGCATGGGGCAGCGTTGTTCAGACATTTGCGCGTTAGCAATGCTACTTTGAGCAAGATTTTGTCTGAGGTGTTGAGCCAGTTATGGGATTTCCGGATGTTGGAGATGTGGGCTCTCTTGGGGATGTTAAGCGCAGCTCTGAGAGCGTTGTTTTGGAGCGTCTGAATTTTGTTTGTGATTTGCTTGCTGGCTCCGACGTAGAGGGCATTACAGTAATCCAGTTTGGATAATACCAAGGCTCTGGCTAGTGTGATGCAACTCTGGGGAGATAGGAAGGGTTTGGCAGCTCTTATAAGCTTACAAGTGTAGGCCGTGGAAGATGCCATGGAACTAACCTATTTATGGAAGGTAAGGGCGGAGTCGAGGTATATTCCTAAAGTTTTCACTTCTCTGGCAACCTTGATCGGGTTCCCGTCTATGATGAAGTTGGTATAGTTTTGGTCTAATTTGGTTATGTTTGTAGAGGACCCAAGGATGATGAGTTCCGTCTTGTCATCATTCAGGCATAGACTGTGCGAAGCCATCCATGCCTGGATGATGAGGTACACCTTGTTCACCAAGGCCAAATCCTGGTGTAGTCTCCCGTCAGCGGGATGAGGATCTGTGTATCATCAGCGTAATTAGTATAGGTGATACCCAGGCCATCTAGATCATCAAACAGGGGCTTCGTGAACACGTTGTACAGAGTAGGGGAGACGCAGGAGCCCTGAGGGACTCTGCATGTGATGGGGATGGGGTCGGCAGCAGCAGTGGTGGAGAAGACACGCATGGATCTGTTGCTGAGGAATGACTCGATCCATCTGATGGCTTCTTGGGAGAAGTGCGCGGCTGAATCTAGATGATTGCAAAGGATTTTGTGGTCAACTAGGTCGAACGCCGCAGAGAGGTCTAGTAAGAGAAGTAGTGCAGTTTTACTGTTGTCTCTGATGGTGTCTATCTGGGCTTTCAGATCAATGAGGACTGTTTCAGTCCCGTGTAGGGGTCTAAAGCCTGATTGTCGCGTACCTAGGAGGTGGTTAGTTTCCAGGTGTTTTTGGATTTGTTGGTATGCTGTCTTGTCTAGTATCTTAAGCAGGAAGGGGACGGTGGTAATGGGTCTGTAGTTGGTCAAGGGAAGGTTTTTTAAGGAGGGGGAGGACCCAGGACTCTTTGAGGTTGCTGGGGACTGTTCCTGAGGCGAATGAGGCGTTGATGAGTCTGGTGATGAATGGCGATAGGTCTCTTGCCGCATCTTTAATGATTTGTGGGGGGCAGAGGTCGCCTTTACAGTTGGAAGGTTTGAGGCTAAGAATGATTTTTTCCACTTCTAGGGTAGTGACTTTGGAGAAGCTAAAGCGAGTACTGTTGGGTGGGATGTGAGTGGGTGGAGTACTAGGGGGGGTATTAATAGGGTTGGTTGATTTGGAGAGGGAATCTTTCTTATTTTTAATTTTGGTTTGAAGGCCTAGGACTTTGTTGTTTAGTGCATTTTGGACACTAGTGCACCATTGTTTGTTCTTCACGCAAGTATCTGGGACAGGCACTGGTATTTCCAATTCTTTGATAATTGTAAACAATTCTTTGGTGCTAGAGTTGGACTGTGCGATCCTCTGGTTATAGGATTCTTGTTTGGCAGCTATAATTTCTTTCTTGTAAGTGGCCTTGATTTTGTTTAGTAATAACTTGTTGTGGTCTGTGGGAGACTGTCTCCAGATTTGTTCCATTTTACTTTTTTCTAGTCGAAGCGCTTTAAGGTGGCTGGAGAACCATTGGTTAAGGTGCTTTTTTGGTTTGCTTTTTCTGAGCTTAAGGGGTGCGATGGAGTCTAAGGCTGTGCGCATGGTATTATTGTATCCTTCTACGAGGTCGTAAGGGTTGGAAGCAGGGAGTCGGTTGAGCGTGGGGAGAATGAGTGGGATCAGTTTTTCCGCTGTGATATTTTTCTTGCTTCTCGTGGGGATGGCTTCGGCTAATGTTAAGTTGGTTATGGGGCTTGAGGCTTCAAGCGAGAAGGAGAGGAGGTGATGGTCAGACCAAGATTGAGGTGAGTTATTGGTGATGAGTGCAGCGCAGTTATGGTCTGCTACCCAGTCGAGGGTTCTTCCTTTGTTGTGGGTAGGGCTGGATACTTTTTGTGTGAAACCTAGTTCGGACAAGGTGTTGTAAATGAGGGTGGCCTGGTGGTCTTTGGGGTCTTTGTAGCCTAGGTTAAAATCTCCTAGGAGGAGGCATTGCGAGGAATTTTTTAGGTTATCGGTGAGGATAGCACTGAGGTCTTCCTCGAAGGATCCCAGGGGTCCAGGCGGTCTGTAAAGTAGGTGAATGGAAATCGTTTGGGAGTTAGCACTGGGTAGCTTGGCTGTGAGTGCTTCGCATGATGGAAGGTGTGTAGCGGAGTCTAGTCTGATGTTGAGGTAGGTTTTGGCGATGATGGCCAGGCCTCCGCCTCTAGATTCAGTTCTATCTGCTCGGATGATGGTATAGTCATTGGGGATAGCTAGCGATGGGGCAGGGCCTGCAGCTGCATGGAGCCAGGACTCTGTTATGGCTAGGAAGTCTAGGTCTTCGGCTATGATGAGGTCTGCGATGTCCGTGGCATGGGCAATTATGGAACGTGCATTGATGAGGGCCCCTTTAATCAGAGGTGTGGTGGTTTTTGTAGGGGTGGGGGTAGTCGCTGTAATGCGTGCTTTGTTTTTGCTAGTAATAGTGTTGAGTGACTGAGGTTTGAGTTTTTTTAGTGTGAGGTTGGCGCATGTGCTAATGGTGGTTCGGTTGGTGAGTTTGGGTTGGGTGGAATCTCTGGCTCGGGACTCGTGTAGTCTAGGTAGTCTGGACCGTAATCTAGTGAGCCTATCTGATAGGCTTGGAGGAAAGAATTGTGGAAGCATGAAGGTGTTGCTGGGCTCTATGAGGTGGGGTAGGGTGTAGTCTGGGCAGACAGTGCTGGGGGCAGAGCTATGCGGGCATGCAGATTTGAAGAGGTGGAGAATGATTCTCAGCAGAATTGAATAGATGCCTGGGAGGAACATTTTGTTAACTCAGTAAGGAGGTCATAAAAAAGGGTACAGAGCAGTGTGTAGGTGGATTGAGGCAGCTATTGCGGCTTACCTGGGTTTGAAAATCCAACAATGGGGCAAAAAACAGTGAACAAAAAACAGAACTGCTTCAGAGAGTAAACAGGGTGCCCCTAAGTTCAAATCTAGCAGGGCAGCCCGAGTGGCGTTGAATCACAGTATATGCAAGGCACATCTAAGTTCAAATCTCAGTGTATGCAGGGCACATCTAAGTTCAAGACTAGCAGGGCAACCTACAGTATATGCAGGGCACATCTGAGTTCAGGACTAGCAGGGCAACCAGAGTGGCGTTGAATCACAGTATCACAGTATATGCAGGGCACATCTAAGTTCAAATCTAGCAGGGCAGCCAAAGTGGCGTTGAATCACAGTATATGCAAGGCACATCTAAGTTCAAATCTCAGTGTATGCAGGGCACATCTGAGTTCAAGACTAGCAGGGCAACCTACAGTATATGCAGGGCACATCTGAGTTCAGGACTAGCAGGGCAACCAGAGTGGCGTTGAATCACAGTATCACAGTATATGCAGGGCACATCTAAGTTCAAATCTAGCAGGGCAGCCAAAGTGGCGTTGAATCACAGTATATGCAAGGCGCACCTAAGTTCAAATCTCAGTGTATGCAGGGTACATCTAAATTCAAATCTAGCAAGGCAACCAAAGTGGCGTTGAATCACAGTATCACAGTATATGCAGGGCACATCTAAGTTCAAATCTAGCAGGGCAGCCAAAATGGTATAGGGCACATCTAAATTCAAGACTAGCAGGGTAACCAAAGTGGTGTTGAATCACAGTATTACAGTATATGCAAGACACATCTAAATTCAAGACTAGCAGGGCAACCAGAGTGGCGTTGAATCACAGTAGCACAGAATATGCAGGGCACATCCCAGTTCAGGGTTGCCAAGGCAGCCAGAGTGGCGCTGAATCACAATTTAACCTGGCATATGAAAGTCAGAATTTTGCATTTGGAGACAGACTGGTTAGTGAATAGGTACTTTGTGACATATGGCTAGGGCAGGGCAGTGTGGCTTCCGTATGGAGGGGTAGCAATGGGGTCTAGTAGGCTGACTGGTGTGGAAGCTTGGCTTTGCATAACAGTCAGGCAATGTAGCACACGTGATAGCCCGCAATTTCAGCAACAAACGAGTCTTGCATTACCTTGATGCATGTACCTGTGGGAAGGTCAGGTTGAAGGCAGGTTGCAGGGCTTAGGGACAGGGCACAGACCGCAGCACGTTCAGCTCGGTCAGCTCAGTCAGGTGCCTTGGTTCGTGGGCCGGCGCTCGCCTGCCAGCGGTGTGGATTGGCTAGTTGTGGAGACTAGCAGCCAATCCGGGAGCTTCCTGGCTCAATGGCACCAGTGGGGAGGGTGCAGGAGGCAGGGGCGGCCATGATGAAGTGTGGGGAGTCCTCGTGGCATTCAATGGCGGCGAACACTCGTTTTTAGCAAAAGTGGCATGAAAACCACGTTTTTGGCATGATTCTGTATTAAAGGTTGCACTGTGGCCAGGGGGAGTAAAGCAGAGTGGAATGGGTGCGGAAAGCAATTTCAGCCAAAATAATGGCTTGGGCTCCGTAAAATGCCCCAGGCCTTACCTTAACACCCGGCAGGGGTGAAGGTGCTCATATGGCTGTTCCTGCAGCTGGGAGAGCAGGTAGAGCTCCTGCTCTGATGAGAAGGGGACTGGAAGGCAGAAGGCTCAGTCAGGTGCCTTGGTAAGAAAACAAATTAGATATCACTGTCCCACGTGTACCTGTACGCCCTCTCCATGTCCCACCCAACTATCCCCAAAAACTCCCCAGCAAGAAAAACGTTATGATGAGACTTCACTCCCTTCCTCCCCTACCATCCATCATGTCCAAACTACTAATTCCCCTGTTTTTGTATCCGTTTCTGCTTCCCCCTCTCTTACATCATTTTTTTACTTTTATACAATAATAAAATATTAAAGTGTGTTGTTAGTATATTTCTCTGTGTCTTATTTTTTTTTAAAAGGCAGTTAGTGTGTCCGCGGATAGCGCGACTGTCTGGGATGTCCTCAATTAACCGAAATGGGGGTGTCCTAAGGACACTATACCTGTGCGTATTGTTGCCAATCAAAATGGAGGTGTCCTTAGGACACACAAGATGTCCGCCTGTTCGCAGTTAACCAAAATGGGGGTGTCCTAAGGACACTACACCTGTTCGCACTGTCCGCAATCAAGATGAAAGTGTCCTTAGGGCACACAAGATGTCCACATGTCCGTAATTAACCAAAATGGGGGTGTCCTAAAGACACAATACCTGTTCGAATTGGCCATAGTCAAAATGGAGGTGTCCGCAGAACACTAAAGACGTCTGCATGTTCGTAGCTATACAAAATAAAGTGTCCTAAGAACATTCCCCCTGTTCGCATTGTCCGTAACCAGAACAAATATGTCCGTAGAACACATAGCCTGTCCGCCTGTCCGCAATGTTGTGATGCACATTTGTTTTCTTTGGAGACCTGAACACTGTCTGTAGAACACCCGCACGCATGCGTAGCACACCCCCTGCCCCTACGATCATCGCGACTGTCCGCAACTGTCCGCCACACGTGTGTCACACTTTTAATTAGTTCATGGACTGGAACACTGTTCGTAGAACACCCGCAAGCATGCGTAGACCCGACTTTGTGCAGCCGTCCAATTCGCCAACGTGTCCTCGATGTCATCATGTGACCACACCCGCGCTAAGCGTAACGAACACTGTCTGGGCCCCGGACACCTAAAAAGTGTTTTTTTCAGCAATCCAAGGTATTGTCCTGGGAAAGTTCACCCTTGCACATGTCCCACATTATGTCCCTGGCGATCTCCATACTTTTTTTTCGAATTTTCAGAGCTCTTTCTTGGTGTTCGAAGTGTCCTGAGACTGCGCTGGTGAAAATTAATTTAAATAGTGTGCCCCATTTACCCTTTGGGGTTGGCTCTGAAAATAGCTTTTTTTTTGCAGATGCTTCAGAAACACCTTTTATTTTGGTTTTTTTGTGTGTTTTTTCCTTATTTTCCTCTAATAATCTTCACATTTGCTTCTCCAAAGCAACCTTTAGGTTCCAAAACAGCATGGCATTTGCCAAAAAAGATAACGACATGCCATCTTCCTTAAAATAATCAACATTACCAGAGTCAATGTGTCATTGTTGCAAAAGAACATGCCAGCTCTAGTCATAAAAGCAAACATGCTTCGGTTGATTAAGCACCTAGCAACATTTTGCTGAGGACAAAAATCAGAACTATTGTCCCATATTGCCCTAGGTATCAAACCAGAAGAAATAACCTTGGCATTTGGAAGTACTTTCATGACTGCCTGAACCAAGTTTTCTAGATCTTGCAACAAAGTAGTGGCACTGACGTAGCCCAAATGCAAAGCACCACAGTGTTGGACAACTACATGTGGACTATTAAACCTAGCCATATCCTTACAAACTACTAGAATTGCCTGCAGATTCAAATCAGGCACAGTGCTCCACACCACCTCCACTCCTTTCACGTCAAAATGGTTAGCCACATTCCTAGATTTAGCATACTGCTCCAAACCATTCACAAACATATCTCCAACCACCAACACAGTGACTTTCTCCACCTCCGCCATCTTCACTACACACAGCCTCTCTCAATATGAAGCAGAAACTCAACACCTGATTGGCTAATCCTCAAAATACACTCCCATTTCATGCTTGGAAACCCCGGATGTGGCATGTCCTGTCTGCGAACAGCCGCGCTGTCCGCGCAGCGCGTAAGTAACACTGGGGCAGCCCTTCTACCCTTTCCACTTCACTCTCTGCACCATTCCTTCATTGGATACTGTTAAGCAGTCACACAACCATCCACCAATCACATGCAAGACCGCCACATCTAACCCCATCATCACAATTCAGCACTTTAGATGTACTGTTGATCACTTCGAGTACAATTGCGCTGTGACTGCAAAGCACCTACAGCAACTACTATTAACCCTCCAACATTTCTACTTGCAGATTCCTCCACATCCACATGCATGAACACAAAGTACATGTATGAATATTTTTTGCACAGTACATCATACATGCCAACATTCCGACCCACCTGGGAGGGACATTTCCTCCGAAAAATCAGGAGACAACATTTGTGTCATAAGAATGCATTGGGCAAAGGTGTATTTTCTGCAGGAGTGGGTTTGCGCTAACGCCGCAGTGTGCTTTTCTTTCTTTTTACATTCTTGTCCCAGGCTTACCAAAATGGTAAATGGACACCCCCGCAACCCTGACTCCTGTTACAGTGCCCAGGCAGAGCAGGGGACACCCCTGCAAGCCCTGCTCTGCTTGGGCGCAGTAAATGTCGCCCTCATTTTGTGCGCCCCCAAAGTCACAGTGACTGCGGGGGCGCACAAATGAGGGCGATATTTTAGTATGATACCTCTCCAAGCACCACAGAATCACCCAGTACTTAGTAATCACCTACTGAGTAATAAGCTGCTGACCCCATCAAATCCTTCTGATTTATTTCCCACACCTTCCCAAATACATACAGTGCATACTTTTCCATATAGTTCCTGCCATTTACCCTGTAAAAATAGCAAACAAAGCATACGATTATTTCTTCTATCTCCTAACATCCAATAACACTGCATTACAAAGCCAAGTGTGCTCTATGCGCTTACTATTGTACTCCTTTCTAAAGCACATTCAACTAACAGATTCTAAATAAAATATACGGAATGCACATAAGCAAAGAAAAGTGCATGTGCATGCTATGCACAGTTATCAGAAAGCACTACTACTGCAAAAACAAAGAAATCAATGTCTACATTAACAACAATGCTATTAACACACATATTTACTAACTTCTTTCTTTCACAATTGCAGTGAAGACCACTCTACTGAAAAGCAGCAGCATCTGAGTACGAAGGAGAACTCAGAAGAAACCTACTCTTTCCATCCAAAAAAATAAGTGCAATACTGCCATAATGTTCTAATTGTCACTCAAACACAGTAAAATTCTCGTATTCTAGAACAAGCAATTGTATTAACTCTGCAACATTAGACTCAGTATTAGTGCTTCCCCTCACCAGCTCCATACTTTCTATTGCAATCTGAACACCAGTATAGTAACACATAAATACAAGAATAGGCTTCCCAACCTGATGTAGCAGCCCATTGCACAATCACTCACCTCTACATATATCCTTACCATCATACTCAGACACTCATGCACAAAGCACACATACACTGCTCAAGATCCCAACCCACACTTTCTTTTTTTCTCCAACAGACCCCAAAGAATGCCTACCAAAAAGCAACTCTGTAGAAAGCAACGCAAAAGTAAACACAATCAAACTAAAACTCTCCAAAATAAGCATCCACCTCTAGCAGATTGTGTGCAAAAGTTCAAACAAAACAGCTAATATAGTCATTAAGCGAAACAAAACAAGCTTCCAGCATAGAAACTTTGTCACCTCTTTCAAAATGTAAAACGAAACAGAAAGTGATTAACAAGACTGCAGCTACCACTAGTGCTAACACTGCACCTATAAATCTTGATGTACCGGCAAGTAAGCATACCAAAAAAATTATTTTACAAAAAGTGTTCAGCCACAGAGTCCTTCAGAACCTTATAGAAACAGGAGAGAAATCATGCACAACCCTTACAACCTACCATAGAAAATTAATCCTAGAAGCTCTCGTAGACAGTGCAATCCTTCTCTAAAGGAAATTATTTATTTTAGTTTTAAACAGAATGAAACCACTAACAAAACTAAGTACTAAACTACAAAAAAACTTCTCAATAAACGGAATATCAACAAAGATAACTTCACAAACATCTGTGGAGGTGAATGGAGTCACACCACAAACATAGAACCATATTTCAATGAAGAAGCATACAAACAAAAGCAAATAAACCCAATTGCCATACATAGCAGTGGACGAGGGTATGAAAAACATAATAATACCACTATGGAACAAGAAACGCTGCTCACACAAATATCCCAGAAAACTCAGTATCACCTGTCCATTCCACTGAACCAATACGTCCAGTCTACAAATGGCCGTGCACATCAATGTTTAACATTGCCAAAAAATCTTTCAAATCTTTACGCCAGTTCCTCAATCAGTATGTAAAAGGCAAAGACAAATTCAAAATTAAACTACTACAAAATATAGACACCTGTCTAGTGCGCAAATACACAGGACTACAAAGACATTCATTAGCCTGCATTTCTGGACCTATTTGCAAAAGCACCATCCACCATATCAAAATAATATCAACACACCATACAAATATAAGAAATCTGGTCCATAAACTCTACTATGCCGAAAGTCCTGCTTTAGCACTAGCCAACTTAAATAACAATCTTCTACATGGTACAGCCAAACAACTACTCGAAGAAATAGAGCATATCCAGAGAAAATATTTTGGAATTGAAAGCCACTTACAAAATGAAATAGAATTACAACAGACTACCAACAACTGGACAGATGGCAACCTTCTATTACACACATACAAAAAAGAAATACTAAAGTTTAAAAGTACATCTGCTGAAATACCCAACCATTTGTGTGTATGTTGCAGCGGGACTTTTTATAAAAATAGCACAAAAACTGTAGACATAACGTACAAAATAGAAGACAATAAAGATTCCAAATGGTTCCAATTAGCTCTCTATGTTATAGTAGAAAACAAATACGAAATTACTGACCCCTTAATACTTTGCAGTTACTGTACTGCAAAACTTGACAACAACCAAACACCTTCATGTGCTATCACAAATAACTTGGAATTATTCCCATTACCAAAACCCCTGCTACAACTCAACTTATATGAGAGCATCATAATTAAAACAGTGCACACATTTCAAGCAATAATACTCCTTCAACCAAAAACAGCAAAACTACCTCCCTCTGAATTAGTGAAAGGCATTCGTGGCAAAGTAGTTTATTTGCTATTAGATCTCAAAGAAAATGTACACACTCTGGGAGTGCAAAGTCCAATAGATCAATCTTTAAATATCTTAGTAAATGGCGTACCTACAAAAGACAAAAACATTTGGCAACAACTCGTGGACTTACATAACGTTAGACAAGCCCTGCAACATCTAAAAGACAACAATGAATACTACAGAGAAATTAATATTGAAGAAAGCCTGAGGGCAACCACTGAAATAATTCAAGAGTCATCAGAAACTGGTCAATTTGAACTTCTAGATCCTGCTATAGAATCCAATATTTTAGACCATTATTGAATTCACCCTTTACACTCTAAAGACGCCATAGATGATGCACTGGAAACGTACCAAATGCGACAAGCCAAAGGATCTCCAATCAGCATATGGGAAAAAAGTATAGAAGCACGTGCCTTTCCTCTACTCTCTCCTATTGGCAAAGGAGGAAGGTACGATGATAGACCCACGCAAATAACAGCATCAGATTTCGACAAAACATGGAATACATATTCCACCTTCTCTTTGAAAGTGAACTAGCAACTCTATGCTAAGGAGTTTCACACACATTGAAATCAGGTACCCATTTTCAAAATATTTCAGCTACGGAATTACTACAAAAAGTACAAGAAAAAGATCAGATTTTACAATCAAGCATTACAAATCTTTTAGCAAACATGATGGTACAAAAGATGGTACAAAAGAATACTGGTTCCGACATCACAGAGATGTACCGTGTATGATAAGAAACCTTGGCCCACCCACTTGGTTTGTGACATTAAGTTGTGCAGAATATGCATGGGAAGATTTACACGATTTCCTACACATAGCAAACAAAAACAAAACAAACATAGATATAAAAACACCAGGAGAACTCTGCTCTCTAGATCCTGTGAATGTATCAAGATATTTTCATCATCGCTTCATTGCTATGCTACACTTCATTTGTAATAAAACTGTTCCTCCCGTAGGAGAAGTGCAACACTTCTTTTGGAGAAAAGAATACCAAGCCAGAGGAGCACCACACATCCACATGCTTTTGTGGATTAAAGATGCTCCTAAATTTGGTCAGGACAGTGATGCCACTGTTTTGCAGTTCATCCAAAAATATGTCACTTGTGAAATCCCTTCACAAACAACACATAGTGACCGTCATGCACACATTTTACAATTTCAAAGACACGAATGTTGGAAATATTGTCGTTGCAAATATAAAAACAAAGGGAAATACTACACCAAATGCCGCTTTGGTTTCCCTAGACCACTTTCAACAACAGGTCAAGTAAACAACTTCATGCCTTCAATTAGAGATACCGTCAAAGGTAAATCACTTAAGAACACATATTACATTAAAAAAAACAGAAGACTCAAAATACATCAATGATTACAATGCAATCATTGCCCTCCTGTGGAATGCAAACATAGACGTGCAGTACATTGCAGACAATTCCACTGCAGTTGCACAACATGTCACAGCCTAATTAACCAAAGCAGAGAAAACTATCACAGAAATTGTACAGCTTAGAGAATGTGCTTTCTATGAAGCTGCAGACCGTTTAACCGGTACTGCCTTGTATGGAAAATCTGACACTATAGTATTGCTAAATCTTGGTCCTACTAAATCTAGAGAAAGAGTTCTCAAATCATATGAGGACATATATACAATAGACAAAAACGATCCCAACAGCCAAGAAATTTTGAAAAACAATTTACTAGACCCATACTACCCAAACAGGAGTACCACTATGGAAACAATGTGTCTCTACCACATAGCCCAAACTTCACATACAAAAATAATATTAAACCAGATGAAAAGAAAGGTAGATACAGAGTAGTAAATAGTGAAGGCATCTTAGTGAAACTTACCACTCCTATGAAGACGCTTTCAAAGCAAATGAAAGCACTATAACAGATGTAAACTTTACACATTACCAAACAATGTTGCACAATGAACAGCAACACGAAGAAGAACTCCAGGCCCAACTAGATGTGGACACACATGACTGTAGTCACCCGTCTCTAACAGGACAGCCACTAATAGCAAATGAGGCAGAATTAGCCATGACAGAAGTAGAAAACACCATGTGTCAGTATGAGAAATCTACAGAAGACTTTGCTGTACTGGAATCACAACTAAACAATGAGCAGCGTAGCATTTTCCGAGAAGTAACAAAACAAATTGAACATTGTGTGCAACATGAAAATTAAAACTGTACCTGCCAAGATTACAAACCTATACTGCTATACGTGAGTGGTCAAGCTGGTACAGGCAAAACATTCTTAAACAAAATCATCAGCAAGTTCCTCCAACAATTGACAAACAACAAACTGTCAGCTGTTGTAACTGCCCCCACAGGTTTAGCTGCCTACAACATAGGTGGTGTCACTTAACACCGATTACTACTCCTTCCAGTAGACCACCAAAACAAATTGGACTATTACAAACTTTCTACAGAAGCTGCAATGGAACTACAGAGAGTTTTCAAACAAGTGAAAATGCTACTAATAGATGAGGTGAGCATGGTCTCCAACCTAATGTTGGCTTTTATTCACCTCAGACTACAAGAGGTCCTCAAAACAGTCTACGAAGAGCTCTTTGGAGGAAAACACTTTATGGCCGATTCATGGAATAATTAGCGCGGCGCAAGTGGGCAAAAACGTGCGAATCGCAGTGGAATAGCGAAAATCGCAGTGCAAGTGCGAAAATCGCACGAAAAGCAGCGCACGTCGATTCATGGAAGGCCGTGCGCGAGAAAACCAGCGGATGTGCGATAAAAAAGTGCGCGGCGCACGTTGGCGCACGTTGGCGCACAGGCCATCTAACAGCGTGCGCCAGGTCACAGCGAAAATCGCACAGGCCACAGCGAAATTCGCACATAGCGCAGCGCACGCAATAAAAGTAGGCGGAACACGGGCGTAACACTCGGAATGGGGAACAACTTGCCAAAACGTGGGCGTCACGGGGGAAGTACAGGGCACAAGTGCGCGGAACGCCCACACGCTCGCCTACAACACGTATTCATGGAATAGAATAGGGGAAAAAAGCGCACGCTCAAACCAGCGCACAGGCACAAACACGACCGCCACAAGAAAGGAGGCGGTAGCGTCTCTGCGGCTGTAAGAAATGTGCGCCAAAAGGTGCTCCAACAAATAGCACCTATATACTGCCATGATGAATGTCCCATACTGTGGCCCTCCAGGAAAAATGACGTGCAAAGGGGTACCCACAAACACGGACACCCGCTGACAAAAAATACGTGTGCATGTATACCGGGGTGCGCGGGAAGTGTCACACGCGATTTGCAGGGTACGTGCATCACAGGGGTTCGCGTGAAGTTATTCACGCGATCGGGCCTGGGGGAGCGGGCTACGTGTATTACAGGGGTTCGCGTGAAGTTCCTCACGCGATCGGGCCTGGGGGAGCGGGCTACGTGTATTACAGGGGTTCGCGTGAAGTTCCTCACGCGATCGGGCCTGGGGGAGCGGGCTACGTGTATTACAGGGGTTCGCGTGAAGTTCCTCACGCGATCGGGCCTGGGGGAGCGGGCTACGTGTATTTCAGGGGTTCGCGTGAAGTTCCACACGCGATCGGGCCTGGGGGAGCGGGCTACGTGTATTACAGGGGTTCGCGTGAAGTTCCTCACGCGATCGGGCCTGGGGGAGCGTGCTACGTGTATTTCAGGGGTTCGCGTGAAGTTTCACACGCGAATAGCCTGGGGACGTGAATTTGAGGGGTGCGCGGGAAGTTCCACACGCGATCGGGCCTGGGGGAGCGGGCTACGTGTATTACAGGGGTTCGCGTGAAGTTCCTCACGCGATCGGGCCTGGGGGAGCGGGCTACGTGTATTTCAGGGGTTCGCGTGAAGTTCCACACGCGATCGGGCCTGGGGGAGCGGGCTACGTGTATTACAGGGGTTCGCGTGAAGTTCCTCACGCGATCGGGCCTGGGGGAGCGTGCTACGTGTATTTCAGGGGTTCGCGTGAAGTTTCACACGCGAATAGCCTGGGCGCGTGAATTTGAGGGGTGCGCGGGAAGTTCCACACGCGATCGGGCCTGGGGGAGCGGGCTACGTGTATTACAGGGGTTCGCGTGAAGTTCCTCACGCGATCGGGCCTGGGGGAGCGTGCTACGTGTATTTCAGGGGTTCACGTGAAGTTTCACACGCGAATAGCCTGGGCGCGTGAATTTGAGGGGTGCGCGGGAAGTTCCTCACGCGATCGGGCCTGGGGGAGCGGGCTACGTGTATTACAGGGGTTCGCGGGAAGTTCCACACGCGAATAGCCTGGGCGCATGTATTTCAGGGGTTCGCGGGAAGTTCCACACGCGAATAGCCTGGGCGCGTGTATTTCAGGGGTGCGCGGGAAGTTCCACACGCGAATAGCCTGGGCGCGTGTATTTCAGGGGTGCGCGGGAAGTTCCACACGCGAATAGCCTGGGCGCGTGTATTTCAGGGGTTCGCGGGAAGTTCCACACGCGAATAGCCTGGGCGCGTGAATTTGAGGGGTGCGCGGGAAGTTCCACACGCGAATAGCCTGGGCGCGTGTATTTCAGGGGTGCGCGGGAAGTTCCACACGCGAATAGCCTGGGCGCGTGTATTTCAGGGGTGCGCGGGAAGTTCCACACGCGAATAGCCTGGGCGCGTGTATTTCAGGGGTGCGCGGGGAGTTCCACACGCGAATAGCCTGGGCCCGTGCATTTCAGGGGTGCGCGGGAAGTTCCACACGCGAATAGCCTGGGCGCGTGTATTTCAGGGGTGCGCGGGAAGTTTTACACGCGAATAGCCTGGGCGCGTGTATTTCAGGGGTGCGCGGGAAGTTTTACACGCGAATAGCCTGGGCGCGTGTATTTCAGGGGTGCGCGGGAAGTTTTACACGCGATTTCTGCACGGTACGTGTATTTCAGGGGTGCCGGGGAGTCCCACATGTGATTTGACAGTGTGGGTCCTCCCAGGTGTACCCTGTACACCCTCCACGGCCCCTGCAGGCAGCCCACACCACAGGGGACTACCCTGCATCCCTGGTCATGTCCCGCAGGCAGCCCACCCAACATGGGCATGCCCCCCAGCAAAGGCACATGTCTCCTTGAACTAATGAACACCAACACATGTCCCCTTGCACCCCCACCCCCCAGCACTGTGGGGCACATGCCAGCAGTCCCCCACCCATGTCCAACTCATGTCCCCCACCACCCCCACCCCCCAGCACTGTGGGGCACCTGCCAGTAGGCCCCCACCCATGTCCAACTCATGTCTCCCACCACCCCCACCCCCCAGCCACCAGGGTCACCCTCCACCAGGGCCCCACTCATGTCTCCCACCACCCCCACCCCCCAGCACTGTGGGGCACCTGCCAGCAGGCCCCCACCCATGTCCAACTCATGTCTCCCACCACCCCCACCCCCCAGCACTGTGGGGCACCTGCCAGTAGGCCCCCACCCATGTCCAACTCATGTCTCCCACCACCCCCACCCCCCAGCACTGTGGGGCACCTGCCAGTAGGCCCCCACCCATGTCCAACTCATGTCTCCCACCACCCCCACCCCCCAGCCACCAGGGTCACCCTCCACCAGGGCCCCACTCATGTCTCCCACCACCCCCACCCCCCAGCACTGTGGGGCACCTGCCAGCAGGCCCCCACCCATGTCCAACTCATGTCTCCCACCACCCCCACCCCCCAGCACTGTGGGGCACCTGCCAGCAGTCCCCCACCCATGTCCAACTCATGTCCCCCACCACCCCCACCCCCCAGCACTGTGGGGCACCTGCCAGTAGGCCCCCACCCATGTCCAACTCATGTCCCCCACCACCCCCACCCCCCAGCACTGTGGGGCACCTGCCAGTAGGCCCCCACCCATGTCCAACTCATGTCTCCCACCACCCCCACCACCCAGCACTGTGGGGCACCTGCCAGCAGGCCCCCACCCATGTCCAACTCATGTCACCCACCACCCCCACACCCCAGCAGTGCAGGGTCACCCTCCAGCAGGCCCCCACTCATGTCTACCACCACCCCCATCCCCCAGCAGTGCAGGGTCACCCTCCACCAGGGCCCCACTCATGTCTCCCACCACCCCCACACCCCAGCAGTGCAGGGTCACCCTCCACCAGGCCCCCACTCATGTCCCCTATCACCCCCAGCCACCAGGGTCACCCTCCACCAGGCCCCCACTCATGTCTCCCATCACCCCCACACCGCAGCAGTGCAGGGTCACCCTCCACCAGGCCCCCACTCATGTCTCCCACCACCCCCACCCCCCAGCCACCAGGGGCACCCTCCACCAGGCCCCCACTCATGTCACCCACCACCCCCACCCCCCAGCCACCAGGGGCAGCCTCCACCAGGCCCCCACTCATGTCTCCCACCACCCCCACCCCCCAGCAGTGCAGGCTCAACCTCCACCAGGCCCCCACTCATGTCCCCCTGCACCCCCACCCCCCTGCCACCATGTGCAGCCCCCACCAGGTCCTCACAATCCCCAATTATGTGCGTAATGGTCAGCCTCCACAGCCAAAAAGCCCTACCAAGTAACCCATTCACCCACATGGAAATGGAAATCACATGTTACACCCCCAATGTACATGAAGCAAATGAACCCATGTCCGTCACACACATATTTTCAAATTGAATGGGAAAACACACAACATGGCATGCATGAAACCAATGAGATGAAACCACACAGTGAACAATGGAAAAAAAAATGTATTGAAAAAAATACAAATGCCAAAGAAAGAAAACTAACTACAATGTAAATGTGAAAAAATAAGCTGCATGTCCGCATAATAACACAAAACTAGAAAATCAAATCAAAAAAATTATGTCCAAAGTGAAATGTAAAAACTCTCCATGCAACAAAGAACTATGTACAAAAATAACAAGGGTCCATCATCACAACTGAACTAAGGAAACCTCCTAAAAAACCTACCTAAATATCAACTATATACAAAAAGTGGAGCAGTGTCCGTCGACTCCAAATAATAATAAGAACGAAAGGAAACCTAAAACTAAAGAACTATATACAAAGGCGGCGGGCAAGTCCAGCGGCTCACTCTGTGGTGTTCCGGGCCAGGGCATCATCGAACTCCTGTTCGATGTCCCGGAGGCGGTCCAGTTCCATGGCCCCGAGGGTCCGCAGGGACGACGCCGTGTCCTCCTCCAACCCCCTGCGGATTGCCTCGAGGCACTCGGCCCGCCTCAGGGCCCTCCGCATGGAGTTCTCCGCTCTGACCATTGTGAGCCGCGCCTCTTCCGCCCGCCGCCGCTCCGCACCTATGGCGTGGCCCAACCGCTGCCACACGGAAGACACTCTCTGTCCTGGGTCCTCCTGCCCTCCGGCCGATGCCTGCCCCTCCGATGTCGAAGGCCCCGAGCCTTCATGGCTCCCACCATCTTGCTGCTGCTGCTGCTCTGCCTCTGCCCGTGCACTGCCTCCTGCTGCCTGCACATCCTCCGCCGGCTGGGGTGCACCTGTTGATGTGGCCACCCCTGCTGGACGTCCGACTCCCGACTGTGGCAGGGATGCCTCCTCCACCAGCCTGGCCGCACTGTCAGAGGCAGCTCCACAGGGCACCTAGGTGACTGATGGGTGGGAAGATGGCACAGAGGACGACTGGCGCGTAGGGGGTCTAGTTGAGGAGGGGGTCGGAGCAAGCCCCATCAGACAGCGGAATCCGGCCTGGGTGACCTGTCCCAGCAGGCTGACGTGGTCAACGAGCCATTCGAGATGACGTGCAGTCTCTCCATGAAAAGACTGCAGGTCACCTCGCATGGCCCGTTGACGCAACGCCACACCAGCCAGGACAGGCTCAACCCGGACCTGGATGGCCACGTCCGCAGGCAGAGGAAGGCCAGTTGACGTCAGCTCATCCCCTGCCTGAAAACGGGTCTGGACGTAGGCATCCCTGCTGGTGCAAGATGATGCAGGGACAGGATCGGGGACAGGATTGCACACAGGCACCTCCGCGGCCGCCTGTGCTGCCTCCTGTCCCTGGTCCTGCACTGCACCACTAGCACCAGTGGGATCCCCACCTCCAGACCCTGTCTCTGGTGCTTGCGCGGCCCCCTCCTCCACCAAACCCCCCACCAACCTGGATGACTCCGTGCCATCTTCCCCTGTTGGGCCCTGTGGGGTCCCAGCTGCCCCTTCTGCTGCCGAGGAGTCCAACTGCAACCTCCGCCTCTTGGACCTCCCCCCGGCAGCTGCGGCCTGGGACGCGGCACCGGACTCCTCACTCCCCGACGAGATGACAACACGGGAGGGGAGCCGGGCCTTGCGTCTCCGGCTGGCGGTCGGATCCCCGCCGCTGTGCTCCACAGCACCTTCTCCGCCCTCTTCATCAGTTGACGCTGCAGACAGGGAGAAACAAAACACAGGCATCAGGGCACTGTACAATGGACACATACACGCACGACAGTTGCACATGAGTGGCATTGGCAAACCTCAGACATGTCATCACAATCCCCAACACACATGTCATTGCAACTGGCACACATGAGCCATACCACAGCCATATCGCAACTGCCACCACCATCCCTACACATACAACAGCATCAGCAGCCAAAGGGGAGCCATACATCACATGCAACACAGGAAGTGCACCACACATGTACACACACCACCACACTTGCATGCATGTCTACACCTCTGCCAAGTGTCGCACTGTTCAGACGGGCATCCATGTCACATCTGCCAATCAGGCTTCCACATACCGCTGTCACATGCATCCATGTAGCATCACTGTTGCACCTTTGACAAATACACACACATGCACATGTACACAGTGCTCATACATGCAGCCGAAAACAACATACATGCCTGACATCACGGACATGTCTACTTACATACACATTCATCCAAACATGTGTGCACGCACAACTGCATTTGCCATGCAAGCCCACACACACAAGCACCATCCATGTCTCACACATTACAGCCCTCGCATGTGTCAGCCCCACGGCCCTGTACACCCCCACCCATACTCCACCCCATACAAACAGATGTGCAACCGGCACAATGGGGAATGATCACCACACGCCCTGCTCACAACCAGGATGCATGTACACTCACCGCTCGACTCCAGACGGCTCTGCTTCTCTAGGACCTGGACGTGGAGCGCTGGGGATATGCGTTCCAGGACCCCCATCTGTTCTTCCGACAAGTGGCCCCGGCGCCCCTTGGCATCCGCTGCCTTCAAGAGGCGCCGGGCCTTGTTCAGGGTCCTGGACCTGAAGTCCTCCCAGCGCTTCCTGACATGTTGTAAGTCCCGGACTGCCACCCCCTCCGCGTTGATGGCAGTCACGATGTCAGTCCAGATCCGAGTCCGTCCTTCCTTGTCGGCGCGGGAACTTCCAAAGAGGGCATCATACTGCCCCAGGACTTGCTCCACCAGGACACCAACTTCGGTGGCACTGAAGCTGGTGCCCCTCTGCCTCTCTGGCCGGGGGTTGTCAGTGGTCACAGATGGTGTTAGCCCCGACATGACAACCCCAGAGGCAGGAGTGGGTGGGCAACTGGGTCCTGGGGCTGGGCTGTGGAGCGATGGAATTCCAGTCGGGAGTCTTCTGTTCCAGCAGGGGTGGTCACAGCAACAGCACCCCTGGCTGATGTGCAGGCAGCAAATGGCAGTGCACGTGGGCAGCAGGCAGTCAGGCAGCAGCAGATAGCAGGTGGGAGCGTGCTCGGGGCTCTGGGGGGCAGTAATTCGGCCTTCTGGGCAGGAGCGTGGTCTCCCGTGTGCTCACGCGTGGCCAGCTTGGTACGGAGTGAATTGGCACGTGAAAATCCTGCACGTCAGCGTGAAAACCGAGGAAAGGCCCTTAGCGCGTAAGCGCGTCAGCACGCATACGCGATTCCATTGGACCAAAGGCCCTCAGCGCGTAGGCGCGTCTGTGACGTGACCCGCACGGGTGTTTCCCACACAGCACGTGATGACAGAGCACACGTGGAAAGACTGCACGTCAGAGTCTCATCGCGTGTAATTGGACAAAAGTGCGTGTACACGCGATTGGCCTATGTATGTGTATATGAGGTGTGCGCGGACACTTACACACGCAAGTACGTCAGCGCACCTGTATCCCGGTGTACGGCCATTTCCACCAATCACACGCAATGAGACTCTGACGTGCAGTCTTTCCACGTGTGCTGTCATCACGTGCTGTGTGGGAAACACCCATGCGGGTCACGTCACAGACGCGCCTACGCGCTGAGGGCCTTTGGTCCAATGGAATCGCGTATGCGTGCTGACGCGCTTACGCGCTAAGGGCCTTTCCTCGGTTTTCACGCTGACGTGCAGGATTTTCACGTGCCAATTCACTCCGTACCAAGCTGGTCACGCGTGAGCACACGGGAGACCACGCTCCTGCCCAGAAGGCCGAATTACTGCCCCCCAGAGCCCCGAGCACGCTCCCACCTGCTATCTGCTGCTGCCTGACTGCCTGCTGCCCACGTGCACTGCCATTTGCTGCCTGCACATCAGCCAGGGGTGCTGTTGCTGTGACCACCCCTGCTGGAACAGAAGACTCCCGACTGGAATTCCATCGCTCCACAGCCCAGCCCCAGGACCCAGTTGCCCACCCACTCCTGCCTCTGGGGTTGTCATGTCGGGGCTAACACCATCTGCGACCACTGACAACCCCCGGCCAGAGAGGCAGAGGGGCACCAGCTTCAGTGCCACCGAAGTTGGTGTCCTGGTGGAGCAAGTCCTGGGGCAGTATGATGCCCTCTTTGGAAGTTCCCGCGCCGACAAGGAAGGACGGACTCGGATCTGGACTGACATTGTGACTGCCATCAACGCGGAGGGGGTGGCAGTCCGGGACTTACAACATGTCAGGAAGCGCTGGGAGGACTTCAGGTCCAGGACCCTGAACAAGGCCCGGCGCCTCTTGAAGGCAGCGGATGCCAAGGGGCGCCGGGGCCACTTGTCGGAAGAACAGATGGGGGTCCTGGAACGCATATCCCCAGCGCTCCACGTCCAGGTCCTAGAGAAGCAGAGCCGTCTGGAGTCGAGCGGTGAGTGTACATGCATCCTGGTTGTGAGCAGGGCGTGTGGTGATCATTCCCCATTGTGCCGGTTGCACATCTGTTTGTATGGGGTGGAGTATGGGTGGGGGTGTACAGGGCCGTGGGGCTGACACATGCGAGGGCTGTAATGTGTGAGACATGGATGGTGCTTGTGTGTGTGGGCTTGCATGGCAAATGCAGTTGTGCGTGCACACATGTTTGGATGAATGTGTATGTAAGTAGACATGTCCGTGATGTCAGGCATGTATGTTGTTTTCGGCTGCATGTATGAGCACTGTGTACATGTGCATGTGTGTGTATTTGTCAAAGGTGCAACAGTGATGCTACATGGATGCATGTGACAGCGGTATGTGGAAGCCTGATTGGCAGATGTGACATGGATGCCCGTCTGAACAGTGCGACACTTGGCAGAGGTGTAGACATGCATGCAAGTGTGGTGGTGTGTGTACATGTGTGGTGCACTTCCTGTGTTGCATGTGATGTATGGCTCCCCTTTGGCTGCTGATGCTGTTGTATGTGTAGGGATGGTGGTGGCAGTTGCGATATGGCTGTGGTATGGCTCATGTGTGCCAGTTGCAATGACATGTGTGTTGGGGATTGTGATGACATGTCTGAGGTTTGCCAATGCCACTCATGTGCAACTGTCATGCGTGTATGTGTCCATTGTACAGTGCCCTGATGCCTGTGTTTTGTTTCTCCCTGTCTGCAGCGTCAACTGATGAAGAGGGCGGAGAAGGTGCTGTGGAGCACAGCGGCGGGGATCCGACCGCCAGCCGGAGACGCAAGGCCCGGCTCCCCTCCCGTGTTGTCATCTCGTCGGGGAGTGAGGAGTCCGGTGCCGCGTCCCAGGCCGCAGCTGCCGGGGGGAGGTCCAAGAGGCGGAGGTTGCAGTTGGACTCCTCGGCAGCAGAAGGGGCAGCTGGGACCCCACAGGGCCCAACAGGGGAAGATGGCACGGAGTCATCCAGGTTGGTGGGGGGTCTGGTGGAGGAGGAGGCCGTGCAAGCACCAGAGACGGGGTCTGGAGGTGGGGATCCCACTGGTGCTAGTGGTGCAGTCCAGGACCAGGGACAGGAGGCAGCACAGGCGGCCGCGGAGGTGCCTGTGTGCAATCCTGTCCCCGATCCTGTCCCTGCATCATCTTGCACCAGCAGGGATGCCTACGTCCAGACCCGTTTTCAGGCAGGGGATGAGCTGACGTCAACTGGCCTTCCTCTGCCTGCGGACGTGGCTATCCAGGTCCGGGTTGAGCCTGTCCTGGCTGGTGTGGCGTTGCGTCAACGGGCCATGCGAGGTGACCTGCAGTCTTTTCATGGAGAGACTGCACGTCATCTCGAATGGCTCGTTGACCACGTCAGCCTGCTGGGACAGGTCACCCAGACCGGATTCCTCCGTCTGATGGGGCTTGTTCCGACCCCCTCCTCAACTGGACCCCCTACGCGCCAGTCGTCCTCTGTGCCATCTTCCCACCCATCAGTCACCTGGGTGCCCTGTGGAGCTGCCTCTGACAGTGCGGCCAGGCTGGTGGAGGAGGCATCCCTGCCACAGTCGGGAGTCGGACGTCCAGCAGGGGTGGCCACATCAACAGGTGCACCCCAGCCGGCGGAGGATGTGCAGGCAGCAGGAGGCAGTGCACGGGCAGAGGCAGAGCAGCAGCACCAGCAAGATGGTGGGAGCCATGAAGGCTCGGGGCCTTCGACATCGGAGGGGCAGGCATCGGCCGGAGGGCAGGAGGACCCAGGACAGAGAGTGTCTTCCGTGTGGCAGCGGTTGGGCCACGCCATAGGTGCGGAGCGGCGGCGGGCGGAAGAGGCGCGGCTCACAATGGTCAGGGCGGAGAACTCCATGCGGAGGGCCCTGAGGCGGGCCGAGTGCCTCGAGGCTATCCGCAGGGGGTTGGAGGAGGACACGGCGTCGTCCCTGCGGACCCTCGGGGCCATGGAACTGGACCGCCTCCGGGACATCGAACAGGAGTTCGATGATGCCCTGGCCCGGAACACCACAGAGTGAGCCGCTGGACTTGCCCGCCGCCTTTGTATATAGTTCTTTAGTTTTAGGTTTCCTTTGTTTTTTCTTATGATTTGGAGTCGACGGACACTGCTCCACTTTTTGTATATAGTTGATATTTAGGTAGGTTTTTTAGGATGTTTCCTTAGTTCTGTTGTGATGATGGACCCTTGTTATTTTTGTACATAGTTCTTTGTTGCACGGAGAGTTTTGACATTTGACTTTGGACAAAATTTTTTGGATTAGATTTTCTAGTTTTGTGTTTTTATGCGGACATGCAGCTTCTTTTTTCACATTTACATTGTAGTTAGTTTTCTTTCTTTAGCATTCGTATTTTTTTCTAATACATTTTTTTTTACATTGTTCACTGTGTGGTTTCATCTCATTGGTTTCATGCATGTCATGTTGTGTGTTTTCCCATTCAATTGGAAAATATGTGTGTGACGGACATGGGTTCATTTGCTTCATGAACATTGGGGGTGTAACATGTGATTTCCATTTCCATGTGGGTGAATGGGTTACTTGGTAGGGCTTTTTGGCTGTGGAGGCTGACCATTACGCACATTGTGAGGACCTGGTGGGGGCTGCACATGGTGGCAGGGGGGTGGGGGTGGTGGGAGACATGAGTGGGGGCCTGGTGGAGGGTGCCCCTGGTGGCTGGGGGGTGGGGGTGGTGGGTGACATGAGTGGGGGCCTGGTGGAGGGTGACCCTGGTGGCTGGGGGGTGGGGGTGGTGGGTGACATGAGTGGGGGCCTGGTGGAGGCTGCCCCTGCACTGCTGGGGGGTGGGGGTGGTGGGAGACATGAGTGGGGGCCTGGTGGAGGGTGACCCTGGTGGCTGGGGGGTGGGGGTGGTGGGTGACATGAGTGGGGGCCTGGTGGAGGGTGACCCTGGTGGCTGGGGGGTGGGGGTGGTGGGAGACATGAGTGGGGGCCTGGTGGAGGCTGCCCCTGCACTGCTGGGGGGTGGGGGTGGTGGGAGACATGAGTGGGGGCCTGGTGGAGGCTGCCCCTGCACTGCTGGGGGGTGGGGGTGGTGGGAGACATGAGTGGGGGCCTGGTGGAGGGTGACCCTGGTGGCTGGGGGGTGGGGGTGGTGGGAGACATGAGTGGGGGCCTGGTGGAGGGTGACCCTGGTGGCTGGGGGGTGGGGGTGGTGGGTGATATGAGTGGGGGCCTGGTGGAGGGTGACCCTGGTGGCTGGGGGGTGGGGGTGGTGGGTGACATGAGTGGGGGCCTGGTGGAGGCTGCCCCTGCACTGCTGGGGGGTGGGGGTGGTGGGAGACATGAGTGGGGGCCTGGTGGAGGCTGCCCCTGCACTGCTGGGGGGTGGGGGTGGTGGGAGACATGAGTGGGGGCCTGGTGGAGGGTGACCCTGGTGGCTGGGGGGTGGGGGTGGTGGGAGACATGAGTGGGGGCCTGGTGGAGGGTGGCCCTGGTGGCTGGGGGGTGGGGGTGGTGGGAGACATGAGTGGGGGCCTGGTGGAGGGTGACCCTGGTGGCTGGGGGGTGGGGGTGGTGGGTGACCTGAGCGGGGGCCTGGTGGAGGGTGACCCTGGTGGCTGGGGGGTGGGGGTGGTGGGAGACATGAGTGGGGGCCTGGTGGAGGGTGCCCCTGGTGGCGGGGGGGTGGGGGTGATAGGGGACATGAGTGGGGGCCTGGTGGAGGCTGCCCCTGCACTGCTGGGGGGTGGGGGTGGTGGGAGACATGAGTGGGGGCCTGGTGGAGGGTGCCCCTGGTGGCGGGGGGGTGGGGGTGATAGGGGACATGAGTGGGGGCCTGGTGGAGGCTGCCCCTGCACTGCTGGGGGGTGGGGGTGGTGGTTGACATGAGTGGGGGCCTGGTGGAGGGTGACCCTGGTGGCTGGGGGGTGGGGGTGGTGGGAGACATGAGTGGGGGCCTGGTGGAGGGTGACCCTGGTGGCTGGGGGGTGGGGGTGGTGGGAGACATGAGTGGGGGCCTGGTGGAGGGTGACCCTGGTGGCTGGGGGGTGGGGGTGGTGGGAGACATGAGTGGGGGCCTGGTGGAGGGTGACCCTGGTGGCTGGGGGGTGGGGGTGGTGGGAGACATGAGTGGGGGCCTGGTGGAGGGTGACCCTGGTGGCTGGGGGGTGGGGGTGGTGGGTGACATGAGAGGGGGCCTGGTGGAGGGTGACCCTGGTGGCTGGGGGGTGGTGGGAGACATGAGTGGGGGCCTGGTGGAGGGTGCCCCTGGTGGCGGGGGGGTGGGGGTGATAGGGGACATGAGTGGGGGCCTGGTGGAGGCTGCCCCTGCACTGCTGGGGGGTGGGGGTGGTGGGAGACATGAGTGGGGGCCTGGTGGAGGGTGCCCCTGGTGGCGGGGGGGTGGGGGTGATAGGGGACATGAGTGGGGGCCTGGTGGAGGCTGCCCCTGCACTGCTGGGGGGTGGGGGTGGTGGGAGACATGAGTGGGGGCCTGGTGGAGGGTGACCCTGGTGGCTGGGGGGTGGGGGTGGTGGGAGACATGAGTGGGGGCCTGGTGGAGGGTGACCCTGGTGGCTGGGGGGTGGGGGTGGTGGGTGACATGAGTGGGGGCCTGGTGGAGGGTGACCCTGGTGGCTGGGGGGTGGGGGTGGTGGGTGACATGAGTGGGGGCCTGGTGGAGGCTGCCCCTGCACTGCTGGGGGGTGGGGGTGGTGGGAGACATGAGTGGGGGCCTGGTGGAGGGTGACCCTGGTGGCTGGGGGGTGGGGGTGGTGGGTGACATGAGTGGGGGCCTGGTGGAGGGTGACCCTGGTGGCTGGGGGGTGGGGGTGGTGGGTGACATGAGTGGGGGCCTGGTGGAGGGTGACCCTGCACTGCTGGGGGGTGGGGGTGGTGGGAGACATGAGTGGGGGCCTGGTGGAGGGTGACCCTGGTGGCTGGGGGGTGGGGGTGGTGGGTGACATGAGTGGGGGCCTGGTGGAGGGTGACCCTGGTGGCTGGGGGGTGGGGGTGGTGGGTGACATGAGTGGGGGCCTGGTGGAGGCTGCCCCTGCACTGCTGGGGGGTGGGGGTGGTGGGAGACATGAGTGGGGGCCTGGTGGAGGGTGACCCTGGTGGCTGGGGGGTGGGGGTGGTGGGTGACATGAGTGGGGGCCTGGTGGAGGGTGACCCTGGTGGCTGGGGGGTGGGGGTGGTGGGAGACATGAGTGGGGGCCTGGTGGAGGCTGCCCCTGCACTGCTGGGGGGTGGGGGTGGTGGGAGACATGAGTGGGGGCCTGGTGGAGGGTGACCCTGGTGGCTGGGGGGTGGGGGTGGTGGGTGACATGAATGGGGGCCTGGTGGAGGCTGCCCCTGCACTGCTGGGGGGTGGGGGTGGTGGGAGACATGAGTGGGGGCCTGGTGGAGGGTGACCCTGCACTGCTGGGGTGTGGGGGTGGTGGGAGACATGAGTGGGGGCCTGGTGGAGGGTGACCCTGGTGGCTGGGGGGTGGGGGTGGTGGGAGACATGAGTGGGGGCCTGGTGGAGGGTGCCCCTGGTGGCGGGGGGGTGGGGGTGGTGGTAGACATGAGTGGGGGCCTGGTGGAGGGTGCCCCTGCACTGCTGGGGGGTGGGGGTGGTGGGAGACATGAGTGGGGGCCTGGTGGAGGCTGCCCCTGGTGGCTGGGGGGTGGGGGTGGTGGGTGACATGAGTGGGGGCCTGGTGGAGGGTGACCCTGGTGGCTGGGGGGTGGGGGTGGTGGGTGACATGAGTGGGGGCCTGGTGGAGGCTGCCCCTGCACTGCTGGGGGGTGGGGGTGGTGGGAGACATGAGTGGGGGCCTGGTGGAGGGTGACCCTGGTGGCTGGGGGGTGGGGGTGGTGGGTGACATGAGTGGGGGCCTGGTGAAGGGTGACCCTGGTGGCTGGGGGGTGGGGGTGCAGGGGGACATGAGCAGGTGTGCAGGGTAGTCCCCTGTTTTGTGGGCTGCCTGCAGGGGCTGTGGAGGGTGTACAGGGAACACCTGTGAGGACCCACCCAGCCTAATTGCGTGTGATAATTCCCGCACACCCCTGTAATACACGTACCTGGCCAAATCGCATGTGAGAATTCCCGCGCACCCCTGTAATACACGTACCCAGCCGAATCGCGTGTAGAACTTCGCGTGTACCCCTGTAATACACGTACCCAGCCAAATCGCGTGTGATCATTCCCACATACCCCTGTAATACACGTACCCTGGCCAATCGCGTGTAGAACTTCCCACGCACCCCTGTAATACACGTACCAAGCCAAATCGCGTGTGATAATTCCCACGCACCCCTGTAATACACGTACCTGGCCAAATCGCATGTGAGAATTCCCGCGCACCCCTGTAATACACGTACCCAGCCGAATCGCGTGTAGAACTTCCCGTGTACCCCTGTAATACACGTACCCAGCCAAATCGCGTGTGATAATTCCCACATACCCCTGTAATACACGTACCCTGGCCAATCGCGTGTACAACTTCCCACGCACCCCTGTAATACACGTACCAAGCCAAATCGCGTGTGATAATTCCCACGCACCCCTGTAATACACGTACCTGGCCAAATCGCATGTGAGAATTCCCGCGCACCCCTGTAATACACGTACCCAGCCGAATCGCGTGTAGAACTTCCCGTGTACCCCTGTAATACACCTACCCAGCCAAATCGCGTGTGATAATTCCCGCGCACCCCTGGAATACACGTACCCAGCCAAATCGCGTGTGATAATTCCCGCGCACCCCTGGAATACACGTACCCAGCCAAATCGCGTGTGATAATTCCCGCGCACCCCTGTAATATACGTACCCAGCCAAATCGCGTGTGATAATTCCTGCGTACCCCTGTGATACACGTGCCCTGGCTAATCGCGTGTAAAACTTCACGCGTACCCCTGATATGCACGTTACCCGCTTTGCGTTCCTTGTTTGGCAGCCCTGTGGACTGGTCCAGGGTTAGCGCTGCCCTTTGCGATGATTTAGCGATTTTGATGGCTTTTCCTTGCGCGAGGGCGTTCTTGGGGGCGTTACTGGCGCTGCTGCAGGGTCGCTGCGATACTCTGCGCCACGGCTGGTTTGGGAGCCTGAAATCCATGAATACGCTGTGCGCGGAAATCGGTTTTAGCGCACGTGCCTGGCGCAGTCAATCGCACGCGGACACTCTGCGCCAGCCGCTTGCGACACTTTTCTGCGAAATTCTATGAATTACCCTGTTTATTGTTTTTGGAGATCTTCCTTAATTAACACCAGTGAAAGCTGAACCTACTTTTAAAACCTTAGGGCACACACTGTGCCGTAAAACTCTTGGCAGCATAGGAAATGTCAACCGTTGGCAACATTTCCAATACAGAGAATTAACTGAAAATATGCATCAGTCTGCATACCTCACATAGGCCAACATTTTAAAAAGTATTAGAGTTGGTGTTCTATCTTAAGAAGCACAATCTATATTAAAACCAGACACATCCATGCAGTCTATGGCCATAACTCATATGCTACTGATGTCATGGAACAATTAGCACACAAAAATGTCAATTGTATGTCCTTGATGCCAACTCTTGCAAGCAGTTCAAAATTTAATGAAACCATGTTAAAAACAGAAATGCAACCAATAGTGCAAATTGCCTCTACAGACAAACTGGACGTACATGGTATGACACTACCCATGTGTCAACAAGCCACAACAAGGCTAAACACCTTGGAAAACTCTATCTCAAACACAGCTGGTTTGGAGAAAATATTAAAATTATCTTTAAACTGTAGAGTAATGCTCAAACGTAACCTTGACGTGGAGCAAGCACTAGTTAATGGAGCACTTCGGTACAGTTGTTGGCTTTCAAATATACCCACGTGGCAACAACATTCAGTTTGACAAACTATCCGAAGTTAAAAGGATAGGATGCACGCAGAGAACAATTTTCTCTAACTCTAGCATACACAGTCACCATTCACAAATCACAAGGTCTTACCCTAGATAAAGCATTGATAGATATTGGTAGCACATTCTTTAAAGAAGGCATAAACTATGTAGCACTATCACGCTTACGTACACTTGACAGACTATTTCTAATCAACTTTGATGCAAGTAAAGTAAATGCTGATATTTCTTGCATTCTAGAATACAATAGACTGCGTTCACTCTTCACCCCCCATCTAAAATCCTATCCAGCTCCGCAAAAAGCAAAACATTGTAAAAGAAAACTACTTCAGACTAAATCTATGCAGGATCTCACAGCAATTCCTCCAAAGGAAGTTAAAGAAGCTCATACTTCATCAAGGACCACAACCAAAGAAGAATCTACTGCTCAAAGTAACTCAACTACCTCCTCAAAGAAGCAACACACACTCCCAACAAATGATTTGGACACAGAACTGTCAGGTCCATTCAAATTTTCAAATACAACTGGAGTAAATTGCAATAAATATTCTATTCCAATTGTCACCAATTATTGACAACATTTACTTACACAGTACAGACCAATTGTGTTTGCAAATGTTAGTCCTTCATAGAAATGCAACCAACAATCCTGACAACAGTTACAGTGTTTCTGGAATAAAACAGGAATTGGACTACTGTGCTCGAATGGTCAAATTCACTATAAACTCACAAGAGGATCTACTAGAATGTCTGATGTACTTGCTACAAGTACTAGCAAACAAAAACATACCTATCAATGAAATCTTACAGATTTCATACATGTGGAAACATACATGCACTCTTTGCAGGCATGTAGTACAAGAAGAAGTTCCTAATGAACGCTTTGTGTATGTATCCATACCTAACTGTGAATCCATTCCATTATAGCAACTTGTGCAAAATGCAGATCATGGCAGATTATGTACTACCTGCAATTCTGATAATCGTTCCACCTTACAAATACAGACACATAGTAAATACGTAATAGCAAGGCTTTTACGTTATAATACAGATGGTACCAAAAACAACTGCAAGCTGACTGGATTCACACATGGTCAAGTATCATTTGGTAAGAAAACCTTTACAACAATAGGTATCATCTACCACACAGGAGCCACAACCAATGCAGTTCACTACACTGCATATATAAAAAAGAATTGTGGATGGTTCGAATGTAATGATACTACCATTACTCTAAAACACAGATTACCAGCAAATCTTGTAAACGCTTACTTAATATTCTTAAAACCAAAATGTAATAACTAATCTGTGTATGAACATAAACAAAACTTGAACTTCAAAACTATAACCAGTTAGAATACGCCAACAGGTATCTAACTGCCCCAAGATTCTGCAACAAACAAACAGATAAATGAATACCACTAAAATGGAAAAAGAAATAAACAAATAGAATACACCAACTGTTATCTAATTGCAACATTACTACCACCACTTCCACATCAAAAACCACACACCTATTGAATTTCTTCTATTGAAATCAATGAAAGAAATATATTGTACCACAACGTAGAAAGGTTTTTTTTTAATCCAGCATGGATTTTTTTTCCCACAGACCCAATGATTTAATGAACAAACACAGGAACTGAGCAAATTGCACAGTACACTGGTTTGAACTATAGTACTTCTAAAGGGTCGACAAAATACAGAAATGTCTACTATGCAATGCAATACTCATTATAAACTACCTACACTAACATGTGATTTTTTTCTTTTATCACAGTGATTGAAAAAGAATGTCTGCTCCAACTACCCATGTCATGAAAAAACTGCATACAACCACAAAAAGTCAAACAGTCAGTATATAACAATTGGTCAAGCAAACACCTGACCATAAAGTACATTCCAAAATGTTTGCTTCCATGGGTATCTTATGCTGCACCGCTTGTTGCCAAACACTACAATCTTGACTGCATGGCCTGGCCAAAACTCTTCATACAGCCTCAACAAAGGAAACAGTAAGTATATAATAATTAAACTCACAAACACTGCAACATACCACAGCCATGCAAACGAACACCTCACCAATAAATACAACCCAAAGTGCCTAGTCTCCAATACCAACAATCTGAACACAATCCAACAAACAAACAAACACACATCATCTCACTATCCTATAAACACTATTACACTACTACCAATCAGTACTCACATTTTTGAAAACATATCCCCTAAGCAGCCCACATACCACAATCAAAATGTTTGGTGGCATTGTAGAGTTATGGTGCGGTGGTTGTGGCCAGGGCCTAGAGTCTTGGGTGCATGGCCTACAGCCTTTGGCCATGCACCCAAGACTCTAGGCCCTGGCCACAACCACAGCACCATGACACACCCATAGAAAAAAACACCTACCAAATGACCACAACTCAAAACAACCCAAAACATAATACATCCACCTCAAAACTATACACTTCAATTAACGTACTAAAAAATTATTACAACCAACGTACAAACTGTTCAATACATACCCCCTTCACCCAATGCTCTTCTAACGACCCAAAACCAACATCATACTAAACCAAAATAGCTAGTGGTGCGTCCAGTGTTTAGTATCTCCGCGGACAACCGCGGTAACGTGAACTCTGCAAACACATCACAGCCTTCTCCCACCTAAACAAATACAGCATTTGACACATCTCTTACTCCCCCACCCTCTCCAAGCACTCATACACACCAACACACTCCCCAAAATTAGATTTATGCTCACTTCCAGCGCATGTCCGCGGACCCAATATGGCGGGCGCATTTCGAAACAATTTGACGCACCTCACGCCTCATCCCAGCCAATCAGAGAACACGTTGCATATCCGCGGACATGACACAAGCCGATTATCTAATCGGTGTCCTGTTTGCAGGACACAGATATCACTAATTGTTTTGCCTTACGTTTTAGTCGTTTAAATAAAAACTCCTGGAAGGATTTACACCAAATTAACAAAAACTTTGTTGAGGGGACGTTATTATTAAGTTGCTCTACAAAAAACCTGTGCACTTCACAAATGTTCACCCTCCCCATTATGGTTCAAATTAAAACCAAAAAACCCCTGAAATTCACCAGTTATGGCAGACTGAGCCCCCTTACTTGCCATCACCACTGTGCACTGCTAACACTAACACCTAGAACATGAAAGATGTCATCTCAAATATCACTGATGACATCACTGACGACATCACATGTTTAGCCCCTTTGTTTTCGTTCCCTGCCATATATAAATATGTACATTCAGTAAAAAAACTTTGTTAAAGGGATGTTATACTTCACAGTGAAACCAAAAAACACTGCACATTCCCCCATTATGGTAAGCTAAGCAACCATAACTCGCACCATCTACGTGCATTGCTAAGTCTAACACCCAGGACATCAATATCAAAGCAAAGTTTGGTGAGGATTCGTCCAAGTGGAGCGGAGTTGTAAGCCACCCAAAAAGTGCTCTTCCTATGGAAACTGCAACTTAACCATAACTACACAGCCACTGTGATATATATATATATATATATATATATATATATATATATATATATATATATATATATATATATATATATATATATATATATATATATATATATATATATATATATACATACATATATATATATATATTATATATATATACATACATATATATATTTCTGAGGCTTGTGGAATCTGCTTAGATCACATGCTGTGCATAGGCCGACATCTAGTGGAAGCTGCAGAGTATTACAGTTTGTTTTTCGAAACTCCAAAATGGGCGTCGACACAGGGCATGCAAGTAATACTATCCCTAGTGTGACGTCCACTGTACCCATGATCCCTCACGCGTGTAGGACCCTCAGATTGTTTTTTTCCGCCATACTTGTCGGATGCATTGCGCAGAGTTCCCTGGCTTTCAGCCATATTTTGCTAAATATCATATTAATTTACCCGTTCTTTCACTCCCACGTCGAGTCATCGAAGTTCGAAGTTCGAAGATCGATGCCGGTCCGAAGAACAACAACCGTCGAGAGCTGCACAACGGACTTTGGGCCTCGGAAGGCCTCTGGCCTAGGCACGGGCTTTGGAAGGCCTCTGCCCTCGGCCCTGCAAGTAGGGAGAGTGAGGGTGGAAACATAATCTACACTCTTATTATTCCTACACACACTAGCCCGCTGCCACAGGGTGCATATGGAGGTTACCCCATTTAAATTTTGCCCCAAGTGCAACCGCAAGTACCCTTTGGTTGACAAACATCTCACCTGTAACCTTTGCTTGCCGAGGGATCACCCCGAGGCGAACTGCAAAGCGTGTAGCCTGTTCAAGGCGAAAACACTAAAGGACCGCTCGACCAAACATTGGGCCCACCTCTCCAGGCAACGCGAGGCCATGGAAGCGGAGGGCGCCTTCAGGGATGGCAGCGGCGCCGTACTTTCGGACGGCGAGGGCAGAGAAGTGCCGAAAGACGCCCAAGCGCAAGTCCCCGACCTCGGAAGATTGTCCGGCAGGGCAGTTATGGGGAACACACCTGGCGACACGAGCGCTACCCACACCACTTCTACACTTAAACACTCGAAGTTCAACCGAGACTCGACACGTGTGTCGAGTTCTTGGAAAGAGGCACGAAGAGAGCGGTCCACCGAATCGGTGTCCTCTGGGCGTTCCAGGTCAAGATCGCCGCACGGCATGAGGCAACCGTCCATAGTTGCCAAGAGTGCCTCACTCACTAAAGTCACGGAGGTACGCTCGTCAGAAGACAAATCCGACATCCAGCCCCAGGCCGCACACCAGAAGTCGGCTCCGGCAGACCTTTCGGCGTCTGCTTCCGAGTTCAGACGTGCGCACTCAAAAGAAAGAGATACTACCCCGAATCTCGACGCCATGCGTCGAAAACCTCTGAGAAGGTGAAAACATTAGGGAAACACTCTTCGACTCATGGGGACGGGGGTAAACAGCAGAAGAAACCACACTCTTCTTCTGCATTTCAGACACATAAGGACAGTTCAAAGTCTTCAGATAAGCAGACATCCAAGACCCCTGTCCAGGCCCCATGTCCAAACAAGGAATAGAAGGGGAGCCCTCTCAGGAGATGGTCATTCCCAGCTCCAAGAAATGGACCAGTGAAGATATAGACAGGGTAATGACTAGAATGTCCTCCCTAGCTGACTTCTACTCCAAGAACCCAGAGCACTTCCTCTCCTATACCCCAGACAGTGCTACTCCTGCAGGGTCCAGGGACCCTCAGCCCCGTAATAAGAAACCTCGGGTTGAGACTCCAACTCAGGGACTGAAATCAGACCCTTTTTACATACAGCCTTACACTCAGTATGCTGAGGATCCACAACAGTATGAAGAGGATCCAGACTTGGTAATGTTGGACGACCAAACTGGGGTGGACTATTATGGGGATGACGAGGGCCAAGATGGGGAGGAAGATGATGTCGCAGAAGTCTACAGGATAGACTCCCCTTTTCGCAAAGAAACCCAGGTTACTGACTCTCTGGTAGACAACCAGCCCCTTCTAAATGAGGTCTTGGCTAGAGCGGCAGAGCACTTCCACATAGACACTCAGGGGGCACAGGAGGAGAGGGACTTTGCTGAAGAACTAGTGGGAGAGAAAAGACCCATTGCCCAAGCCATTCCAATTCTCAAGTCCATCCAAAGGAGAATTGATCCTTCCCTTCTTACTCCTAACCTCACCAGGGCCGTAAACCCCAGAATCGAAAAATAGTTCAGGGCCGCCCAGTCAGACCTGCTTTTCATAAGGGGTCAACTGAAACCCGACTCCTTGGTAATTACTAACACCAGAAAAAGGGCGGGGACACCTCTATCATCATCTGAGCCCCCCCCCCCAGACAAGGAGAGCAAGAGAATTTACGGGTTGGGAAGGGAGATAGCCTCCACTTCCGCTTACCAGACAAGGATTGCCAACACCACCACTCTACTGGCAAGTTACAATTGCCACCAGTGGGAGCAGGTAGCTCCCCTCATTGACTCTGCACCGGAACCACTAAAGGTTCAGTTGGCCCAGGTCGCGTCGGAGGGGAGAGCCGTGTCCGGTTGCATCATCAAGGCAACCTTTGATGCCGCAGATAACGCGGGCAGGCTCATAGCAGAGGGCATGGTCATTAAGAGGCATGCTTCTTTAAGACAGTCAGGGTTTAAACCCGAGACACAAGCATCCCTAATTGACATGCCGGTGGAACCGAATCTCCTATTTGGCAAAGCGGTTGAGGACGCATTAAAAACTGCCAGACGAGTATGATACTCCGAAATCCCTGGGACAGTTGACGAACAAGCCCCCTAATCAAAGAGGCAATGGTAATTTTCGTCACCACGCGGCCAAAATTCCCAAAGGGCCTCCAATTATACACACGGACAGGGTACATCAGGGGGTAACAACCAGCAGACTACCCAGAGTTACGGCAGAGGAAACAAGAGTAGCCGTGGTAGAGGTAGAGGCAGTCCCAGCAGAGGTGGCACGCCTCCCGCAAAACAGTGACGCTCCGCTCAGGGTCCCTTCTCATGCATCCCCAGTAGGGGGACGCATTTCCAACTTCACCCAAGCTTGGGAAGGGATCACATCAGACAGATGGGTGCTGTCCACAGTGTCCGCAGGATACTGCATAGAACTGCTTGAGCGCCCCCAAAACCACCCTCCAAATCAAAAGATTCATTCCTTGGACCACCAAAAGATCCTCCTCGAGGAGATCGTCAATCTTCTAGCAAAGGACACGATCAAACTCGTTCCGGGCAACCAGGTAAACAAGGGTATTTATACAACTTACTTCCTTGTGCCAAAAAAAGATTTGACAATGCGCCCAGTATTAGACTTACGCCCTGCAAACAAGTATGTTAAGCCCCAAAAATGTTGCATGATTACTCTCCAAGAGGTAATCCCCCTCCTAAAAAAGGGAGATTACATGGCAACATTGGACATGAAAGATGCCTATTTTCATATTTCCATATTCCCAGCGCACAGAAGATTCTTGCGCTTCAAGGTGGACAGTCAGCACTACCAGTTCAAGGTGCTGCCCTTCGGTATAGCCTTGGCTCCAAGGGTATTCACCAAGGTACTGGTGGTGGCGGCAGCACACCTACGCAGGGAGGAAATCCCAGTGTACCCTTACCTGGACGACTGGCTCATCACGGGGGAGACCCCAGTAATTTGCAGATCAAACATTCAGAGAACGATCAACCTCCTTTTCGAATTTGGTATCTCCATAAACGAGAAAAAATCAAGTCTGGTGCCAAGCACCTCCAAACAGTTCCTAGGAGCTGTCCTAAACACTCATGAGGGGTTGGCCTTTCCATCAGAGGAAAGAATTCGGAGTCCACTGCTGCAAATTCCTCTTTATCAGCCCAGGTCACCAGATAAAGGAACGCAAAGCGATGCGTTTGCTAGGCATGATGGCGTCATGTATTTACCTGGTCCCCCACGCGCGCTTGCACATGCGACCCATGTAAGAATGTTTGGCAAAACAGTGGTCTCAGGCAAGTGGTCAGTGGGACGATCTAGTGGTCATTTCGCCAACACTTGTACAAAGTCTTCACTGGTGGACAAGAGAGAACCTTTCAAAGGGGAAACCCTTTTACGATCCAGTGGTACAATCTGTAGTCACTACAGACGCGTCCCTGTCGGGGTGGGGAGCACACCTCCTTCACCACACCACACTGTGTGAAACCAGAGACCAGCTCAGGGTCTCTAGTCTCACACAGTGGCCAAGAATCATATCAACCTGCTAGAGCTTTTGGCAGTCTTCAGAGCGCTTCGAGCATTCGAACCCCACCTGTTGAACATGTCAGTACAGATCTTAACAGGCACTACGTCAGCGATGTTTTACATAAACAAACAGGGAGGGACTCATTCGCCAAGTCTGTCCAGGCTTGCCCAGAAAATTTGGACATGGGCTCTCAGACGGAACATTTACCTGTCATCTCAACATGTTCCAGGGGATCTCAATTCTCTAGCAGACGCTTTAAGCAGAGATCCCCTCCCAGAAGAACACGAATGGTGTCTAATCAGAGAAGTCGTAGAAGACCTCTTCTCACTGTGGGGTTTCCCCACTATAGACCTGTTCGCCACAAGCGAAAACAGGCAATGGCCAAGATTCGCATCCAGGTTCCCTCAGCCAGACTCCAGGGGGAACGCCCTGTGGATGAACTCGTCAGGGATGTTTGCCTGCGCTTTTCCACCAACCCCTCTCATGAGGAAGGTGGTCAACAAGATGCACAGGGAATCGATGACGCTCATCCTAGTTGCTCCCATGTAGATGAGGCAACCGTGGTTCCCACACTTACGCAGACTAGCGGTGTGCGAGCCCATCAGGCTACAGTGCTGGTACAACCTACTGTCCCAGCACCAAGGTCAAACAGTGCATCCTCAACCCAGCTCAATGATCTTGGCAGCATGGCTTCTGAAGTCATAGAGTTTGGACATCTCAACTTACCACAGAGGTGCATGGACATCCTAAAAGAATCTAGGAAGCCAAACACGAGGCACTATTACTTTGACAAATGGAAAAGGTTCGTTATCTGGTGCCAGAATAAGCAAATCAATCCGGTTGATTGCACTCCTTCCAACATTGTCACCTGCATGCTCCACCTGCTGGATGCAGGGTTGGTATTTAATTCACTCAAGGTACACCTGGAGGCGCTGTCAGCCTACACCACCTCCCATAACAAGGTTTTGTGGTGGAAAGTATCAGTGGTTAAAGCCTTCATGGAAGGGGTAAAGAGACTCTACCCTCCAATTTCAAACCCACCACCTGGATGGGACCTTAATGTGGTGCTTGCTAAGCTCATTGGGCCACCCTTTGAACCCATGCATAAAGCCAGTCTCAAACTCCTGACCTATAAAACTGCCTTCTTAGTAGCTATTACATCCATAAGAAGGGTCAGTGAAATTCAGGCTCTGTCAGTACAGGATCCTTTCTTTACTGTTCATAAGGATAAGCTGGTTTTACGAACACACCCTAGGTTCTCACCTAAGTTCATTTCTGAATTCCATGTTAACCAGTCCATTGAGCTTCCGGCCTTCTTCCAAGAACCCAAAAGCTCTGCTGAGGTGAAACTACACACTCTAGATGTGCGAAGAGCGGTCCTCTACTACGTAGACAAGACCAGGCCGCTAAGAAAAACAGACCAACTGTTTGTCTCCGTAGCTACAGGCAGAGACGGAGATCACGTCTCTAAAGGTGCTATCTCCAAGTGGATAGTCAACTGTACAACTAATTTGCAACTGCACATAGGAACTATACAAGTCACTAACTCCGGGATCACTGTTTCCCAAGCATCTGTGTGCCGCTTCAACTGCCTCCTCCCTCACCTGATCCCATCTCTCTCCCTTGTCACTTGCTTTGATGCAACATGGCTCTGACAGTTAAGCACCTTCCTCTGACATCTTTGTTCAGCCTAAAACACAAAGCCATTATTCCCAACAGGGCAGACTGAGCCCTCCATGCTTGCCAGGTAAAGAAATAGAATACAATTAAATTGGGCAAAAACACCTACCGCCAAATTGTGGAAGGAATCTGGCATGAATCGCTATAGATAAAGTGACATTGATATAATGAAGGCCTCTTCATTCTCTGGATAACAGAGTATTTTGGAGGGTTAGAAAAAGTGCGTCTGAACTTGCCTACTTCCTGCACCCTTTCCCTCTCCTGGCTGCTATGGTCCTATACCTCCCTATCGTCCCCTCACACACCCCCATCTTTGACATCTCAACTCTTGATCCTCTCCTATGTACTTCATTGCACTCTACCCATGTACTCTGCTGAGCTCCCCGACTTCTAGTTCAGTACCTTGACCTCCACCTGGTGATCTGGGGTGCCCACTTTAGCCCATTTAGTTTACATGTTACTCAATGGCTGTCAGCTGGGCTCTCTGGCCACCAGCTATGCACCTTGGAAATCGTATGGTATTAATTTGTCAATGAAACCAGAGCAAAGGCACACGATAGGCCCTCTGCTCATATTAATTTGCAGAGCACATAGATGTAGTCTTCCAGCAAACACTTGATCTGCAGTGTACCATTGCCACTTTAAATCACTTATTTCACAATAAACGTTTTTATTGTAAAATCCCGCCATTCGCCCATGCACTTTGTTTAATGTCCCACCACATGAATGAATGCGCTAGATTTAGTCGATTCTGTATTAGAAATAAAATAATTATAACAATAATTGCACAAATCATACAAAAAGAATGCCGTGTCCTTTTAAAAAAAAACACCCCACTGAGCAACACTTTAATGGCATGAATTCAAATAGTTCAATTGTTGATTTTTTAATGAGGAAACCAGAATTGTGATTGTGGCTTTCCCGCCACACTGTTTGTTCCTGGGCAGATCACTTAATATCTTTCTCTCATAGTTACCGTTTCTAGCAGCAGTGTTAGCTTGGAAAACATCTAAATTCTGCAATTGATCGCTACACAACTGATGGGATGTTTGCTAGAATTATTTAAGACTATTCAGAGCAGCGCGCAACTTCCAGTTCCTTCCAATCTGCACTTATCAATTCAATAACAAAGCAATCATCTACTGATCCTACAAACTTGATCCATTCCCCTGCAGGACCGAAGAGACAAGACACCATGAAAATAGCAGCAGTGCACTCACCATAGTAAACCCCAAACTGTAACCTGAGCTTAAAAGTGGGAGTCCGCGTTTGCATTAAACTCTTGCACGGGGTCCTCAAAGCTCATAAATTAATTTTAAAACGCCCTGCATTCTACACTTACAATTCTGGTCCAAAGGTCGTGCTACAGATCCAAAAATGCAACCCTACCACATCCCTTGAATAAAAAAAAATTGTACGTGTTGCAGTTCACTTCAAAATTACCTACACAATAACTGAAAGGGGCCAGAAGAGGAGCCTGAAACAAATATGCTCAGAAGGAAAACCTGTGCCAGGAACTACGGCTATAACGCCCCTGTCCTAGCAAACATTCATAGATGCCAACCCTCCCGATTTAGGTGGTAGACTCCCAATTTGTGTATCAAAAATGTTGCTATTTTTACTTTCACCCTCCTAAAATCATACGTACCCCAATTCAATGGGAATGTTTTATTCTCCTGCTTTCCGAGATGAAATCTCCCTGGCTGGTGATTAAAAATGGTGGCATATATGAACATTCGACTTATAGACACCTTTGAAAGTTAGCAACGAAGGGACGGTCTATATGGGTTGATATTGAGCGATCACAGGGCTTAAGTTATTCAGTCGGTGCAAGCAGTGCTTAATTTGTAAAAAAATAAGTGCCAGGGCCCAAAATATCTTGGCCCATTAATGCCAGCTCGGGGCTGGCGGCTGCCGCCCACAGTGCGGGCGCCACGGCCCGGGCCAGTTCAGTGCTAGACTTAGATCGACCCACCACCAGCCCATCACACTGCTGCTGCTCCATGTCACATGTTTTGTGCTGCAGCAACTGCTGGTACAGGCTAGTAGTGGGATGGATGGTGAAAGCATCGGCTGAGGCACAGGATGCAGACCCCTGCACTACAGTGGCCTTCTGTCTGAGTACATGATAGATTCCATAATATCATGGACAGCCGTGTGATATGGGAAGGTGGAGATCATTCTCAGGTCCGTGAAGGCCAAAGGACTCAGTCACAAAGCCAATCGTCCAGCTGTTAAGGGTGTTTCAGCAGCCAATGAGTGTTAAGCAGCAACGTTCTGCGATATGCATGTAACACACACAGCACTTGCATAGTTATACTTCAATAACCCATACCACCTTGCAGCATGGCCTAGATAAACACTTGTCGCATGCATTCGATCACTGTTAAAAGAAGTGACACGTGTTCATGACACAACCTTATGCGCGGTTATGCTATGATTCATTGCTATACTTAGTTGTGTTATTTTATGAAATGTATTATGGTATGTTCATTAGCCTTGTGCTGTACTATGTAAGTAGGCTGTGCTATGGTACTCTACGCTATGCTTCTTTTATTACACTATGGCATGCTGTTCTGGGTCATGTTATGTTTCGCTATGCTGTGCTATGCTATTGCTAGGTGACATCATGGAATGTTTGCTATGGTGTGAACAATACACTTGTGAGCAATCTACTGAATTATTTTCTTAACTTCAAAAAGCTGCACTAGCTTGTCAGATAGCACAACAAGTTGAGTGCTCATTCTGACATCTGTGCACAGCTTGCTGATGCCGGTTCAAATCCTGTCAGGGCCAACTCAGTCCTTTATCCTTTTGAGGTCGAAGAATAGAGTACCAAGCAGTGGGATAATAATAACTTAGATACCTGAAAGTTTGTAGCGCTACATAAAACTATATGTTATTAGATAATATTATTACAGGGCGCCCGCCGCCCTGGCACTGAACTCTGTGTCCCAACCTGCTGCCATGGGGACACCAAGAATTTGGCCACACCACACAAATGTGCATTTTCGGCTCTTTAGCCACGGGCGCACTGACAAATGTTAATAAACTGCAATGTGTGTTATGTACTTGTGTGCTGCAATACAAGCATGCCAAGCAACAATCACGTCAAGATGGCTTATCATTTTATTTATTTATTGTTTGCTTGTTAGCCGAACAATACATACATCAATAAAATTACCTGCCCTATGCTGGCTCGCCGCTCGGGAACATCTGCAGGCCCTACGTCATGATTTCTCGAGCTGCCTGCTCATGCCCAGTGTCAGCCTTGTATGTATGTTTTACTCCGTGGGGAACATTATGGGTATGGTGGTAATGGTAAAAAAAGTGATATTGTAAATACCACCTGTTTTTTAAATAAGACCTAAATTATGAGTTGGGGTGAAAAGTGATATTTCCTGCCTGGGGTACATGGAAAAGTACTGCATGTGGGCTAAGATAACACATATTACCCCATACATTACTTTCTATGAACCCCTTGCCTGCAGGAAATACTCCATACAATCCCAACGCATAATTAGGCAGTATTTAAAAAACAGACGGTACTGGAAATAACACAGAGTATTACAGGTAACACCAGACTCTGACTCATGAGGTCCTGTGCGATTATCAAGACTACATGGCCTCTTCCTTCTAATTGACCCAGTGCACGCCAGCATTGTATTAATTCTGTAGGGTTGCAAATGGTTGGGAGGGAAATCCGTCCTCTTCGGAGAAGCTCTATGCAGCATTTGCGGTAGTTGCTGTGCAGGGCCCAAGCCCCCACAGAGAATACATTGAAATTCACTCTCTTTGTAATGTGGCCACAACCCTATGATAATATAGCGCAGCTCCCAGTACTACTGCTAATGTTCTTACAGTGCAGCTCAAAAACAAGGAATGACAACAAACAACATATTGCAGCTCACGCAACCAACCAATATTCACATAGTTGCCAACATGTTCCATTCCAAATTGGTGCTTATCCAGTCTAGGTCTTTTCTTTGCATTCTTCCCCAAATTTAAAGAAAAAACACGGACTGCAATCACCCACAGAGACAGGGTGGAATGGCTCATGTTGGCAAATGTGTATTCAGAGCGTTGAGGCCTCCAGCAAGTACAAATGAGTTCCACCCCCAGCACACACCAACCAATGTTCGCAGTACTGATCACCCGAACCAACCAACATCCAAACTCATTGTGCGTCCAAAACGTGGCAATCGTTTTTTGAAACACATACAGCTGGACTCCCAATCCATGCCGCCTGAATTCCCTGGGACATAGATGCAAGGGAAACAGAGGACAACCAATGATCCCCCTACATAGTGGCGAGTGACCCTTTGGTTACATATAACGGGACTACGTGACGGGTGACGCTGTGCCATCCCAATCCCTTGACCCATACTAAAAAGACTAGCAAAGACTAAAGAATACACGGCACGCACGTCGGAGCAAAGATTGGAGCGTCTCACACCAACACCATAGGCAGTGCGTTAAAAACCCATGCAAGCATTGTATTCAGGATGATAAAGGGTCGGGAAACACCTGAGAAGGCGGAGCGCCCCCTAACAGCCTGATAAGCAAACACGAGTTCCACAGTACCCTATCATAATATAGTCCAAAAACATCTGGGGCACTCACTTTGACGACAGAAAAAAATTTCGGAACTGGAAGAGCCTGTGCTGTGCACAGTAAAAATCAACATAACAGCACCGGAAACAGCACTCCTGGAGGGCACACTACTGGCCTCATACCTACACCGTCCTGAATTCCCAAGTGGGAAACCGCATTGGGGGACAAGAGCCACATAGTACTGGCAGCACACACCTGGTAAAAAAAAACATTGATGAAGAAATGTATAAAGTCACTTTAGGGTTCAACACTGAGGCAAATGAAAATCACTAGTAAACACCAAACGCCACTGACTTCAAAGGAGTAGGAGTGCAAAAAAACAACAAAACGGAGCCTTAGAGGATATCCACACAAATGGCCACTGATGAGAACCGTGATGCATATGACTAGAACTATGACAAAGATGCTGGCCCCTCTTTGACTCCTCTTGAACGAACCAATCTCAAACAGACAGTCCTCTGCTTACGTCATGTCCACCTAACCACCAGGACCAAATCTAGCGATTCATGGCGCACTGGCTCTCCCTCTCAAAAGGGCTTCGAGGCAGACATCTGCCTTTGTATGTGGTGGGGGGGCTACCTCCGTGACTAGAAGCATGAACACAAGGCAGCCAGGCCCGGGCGGCGGTGCGGTCTCCTGGTGTCCTCCAGGCTCAGTGACTCCTGAGTCCTGGCTCTGGGTCCTCGGTCCTGGCAAGGGCCCAGCCCCAGCCAGGCCCCATGAGGAGTGTGGACACCACCAGGGGACCGCGCCGCCACTCTGGGAACGGCCCGGACCTTGGAATCTTCACACTGCTTAAGTTACACGGTCAGAGAGTGTCCACTTACCTGATTTTGAAGTCGGCTGCTGGCGGGGACTCTCTGTCTCCTGTCAGTGCCTGGGGCTGGGGGGCAGTGGCAGACTGGCAGGCACTAGTGTGAGTGAAAAAGCAGGGCCCAACCCGCAGCAACTAGGCCGCACGCAACAAAGCAGTGCAGCAGGCTCTCTCGAAGACCAACGCCACGTCTAGACACCTTCAGTTCACAGTAACTTGTGAAACGAAGGTGGCGCTGCCCTGCCTCCTGTGGCAATAACAACATGTCACCATGTCAGTCAGAACAGCCAATGAAAACTGCACATTCTGGTTACTACACAGAATTTATCAAAATACTCCATAGTAACAACAGAATAGTAGTTTTCATTAGCTGTTTGCAACAGTTTGTTGTTGCATTGCTATTGCTGGTCCCCAGGGCTGTCACAAGGGTTGGTGAGGCCCGGGACAAAACATTTGGTGAGGCCCACTTACAATTTTTTGCAATGGGCCAGTGGAGGCACTGCTGCAAACAGGAGATGTGAGAAATCTCCCCTTGAGTTTGTGTGGAGGACACAAATATGCTTTATTACTACAACTGCAAATCAACTACAGCAAAGTTAGATTTCTCTACTGAAGAGAGGTTTATGCCAGACTAACTTTTGTATCATAGGCATAAATATATGTAGGATGGCATGACAGCGTGTGGTGCGTGAGGAGAACCCTGCCCCTGTGTGCGCATTAAAACACACATCATACACAGCAACAGATAGATGAGGTACAGTAGAGGCTGATGAATTTCTGAACTGAAGAGGCTTAAATGTTTGCACTAATTATGCAGGATCGACAGAGCACAGTAAGGGAAAACAAACCAACCAAGGGGCGCTTGAAGGGGTTTCTCACTCCCACGAAAATGTTTGAAACATTGGGTTAAAATGATGCATTTTACAGCACTTTGTTTGTAAATTGGGTAGAAAGCGATACAGTTTGCAATTGGTTTTGTATGGTAGCACATGGGACAACCTAATAGTTGCAAGTCACCAACCTTTGCCCACAACATATGCCAGTATAAAAATATATTCATGCTGGTTGTTCCAATGTATGTGCATGCAGGCAGCACCAATATATGCCAGTATTACCATACAAGGACTCCCAACCAGTCAAAAGGCCATGTCGCAGAATGCATGTCCAGGCTGGTTGTGAACCTTAAGTGTTATTACTGGCTAGACTTGCCTACATTCAATGTGGCCCAGTGTAGCCCCGTAGCAACACTTATGTTTGCTTTGGTCATGTCTTAACTTTTGGGCTCAGCTTTTAGATGGCCCACGCCTCCAGTGATTAGCATAGCATTATGAAATTAAATAGCCACTGAATTGGGGTGGTACGACTAATGGCCAAAGGGAATACGAAACCGCTATTCAGCTTCCTTACAGGGCTCAGGGAATTGGGAGGGAAGTGGGAGCAGGACTGGATGAAGATGTATCACGGCTGGTGGGGGCCCATTTCATCTTGATGTTGGGGGACACCCCTTGTCTTTCCATTTGGGAAAATAGGCCAAGGCACCTATGGAGTGCTTAAATCAATAGTGAAATCAAAAGAATGCAGAAAGGTGGTTAAAAGCTGCAGACTATCAGTATGTTTCTGTGTCATAAGACTGCCAATATGGGGTAGCTGCTTGAGGGACCCTTTCAACTGTAAAAGCTGAAAGGCCCAGACACCATCCCTCAGTGGAGAGTCCAACAGCGTAATTATTTTATTGACCCCACTTACTAGCCGCTTTCAAAACTGTCCTCTAGCCCCCAAAATGTTGAGGCTGGCTGCGCCCCTGCCTGGCTGACGTACAGAGCCATAGCGGATGGAACAGGACACAGACGTTAAATGGTGCCTGGGCTTCGCTGTTAATAAATGTCTTTCAATTAATAAAACATTTCACTTTTAGCACCTGCATTCATATGCATACATTTTTAGGCAATTGAAATAATGATGTGTGGTTAGCACTTGCATGCAAGGGGAGTGATAAGAAGGCAAGTGGGAACATGGGACATAAAACAGCTCATTCTCACACCAGTCCATAAGTGTGACATTTCAGAAATGAAGGAGAGGGGTAACTGCTTGTAACATTGAAGCATCACCAGAATAGTCTCATTCGAATGCACAATTTAGTTAGATGCCCCCACACACGTAAGTTAGCCACTGCCCCATAGCCTCTGAAGTTAGCGCCTCTCCCAACATTTAGGTCTTAGCTCCTCCCCCTGAAATTGTATCCTAGGCGCAACCCTGATGCCATGCCCCCACTCCTAAATTTAGTGGGCTGTTGGCCGATAAATGTAGGAGTTGGGGCTGACACACACACTCTCATACAGCATTTTTACCTATGCATTCATCCACCAGTCACACAACTCCTTGCATGCACGCATACATAAAAGCAAACAGCATTGACACAAACAAACACCAACATACAGGGTCGGACTGGAACAAAAAATCTACCCGGGCACCAAAAATAAGTGTCCCACATTTCCCAAGAGGTCCAGAGGCCCTCAAGAAGACATGCTAACAAAGTACTGAGGATAACGTTTCTGGAAAGCTTCATGACAACAGGTCACCACTTTCCAGTCCTGGGCTTCCTTTTTTGCAAATCACATGAATCGGCTACTTATGTCTAATTGAAGTTAAAAGACTACAGCTCCCAGAATACATTGTTATTTCATGAAAGCCCAGGACTGGGAAATGGTGTCCATAGACTTTGGAGTCATTTTATCCCACCAAACCGATGGATGGATGGCCACAGTCTGAACCCTACAAGTGCACTTCAAAATGGAAAGTTGCTCAACTGAATACCCAATTTGATAAGTTATTATCATCCACTTTACTGGCTAAATATTATTTCCATAACTTAGGTCCATGTTACAACTGATTATCACAGGGCTCAGACGTGAGAAGAATAAATAAACAAAAAGGCAAATCTGTCAAGCAATCCTGGGACGTGAAAATACATGGTGAAAAATGGAATCCATTTCTCTTTAACACTTCACATTACAGCAGCTGTCACAAGCACTATTTGAAAATGCAAAATGCTGCTAGAGGACGGGAAATGTTGAAGTAAAACAAACTTTTTTTTCTAGTTCAACAGACAGCCGAAAGGTGGAGAGAGACTAGCGTTTTAACCCTTCATTGCAAGTTGCCTACAGTATCAATAATGCATGCATGGGCTGCATCTCTTCTCTCATAGAGCAGCCGTTTGTAGAGCGTATACAATTTGAAAAACTCTCTTACGTGTAAATGAACTCTTACACCTTTTAAGGTTTGCTTACCTTCAGTTTCCCAAGTTTTAGTCATTTTTATCTCTGAGGCTCCAGTGTCTGTCAGAAGCAGGGATTGGAGAGTGGCAGGCCTCACCTGTGACAGGAATCACATCACATGTGAGGGCCCGGGAACTTGATTAATGGCTCGTTGCCATGAAACCTGGGCTGGAGCAGGACTGTATCACTTCTTGAACTCTTAAATGGCACCATGTTTCTTGCACAGCTGACATGATAGGTGCAGCTCAGCAAGAAATTAACAAAAGGAAAACTTTAATGAAAGGCAGCTGGAGGAAAATCGGCCCACACACATTTGAAGATAAAATTGTCCCATTTAAAGCCAAGATTTCAGGAAATGTCCATGGCCTCCAATGATTTATGATGGAAGAGGTGCGGAAGAAGAACAAACAAAACCATTTAAATTGCACTTGAGAGCTGGCCCCCTGATGTTCCGATGCCCAAAAAAGACTGCGGTGTTGCCCACCGGCAAACACTGGCACAAATTAAGCACTGGGTGCAAGGCAAGTTGCTGTTATAAACTTGCACCACCATAAAGGTCTGTAGGCACTTGCATTTAAAATTCGGAATGGTGAGCAGTGGAGTAGCAGCCTAGTCCAGCAGCTCCTGGTCCTCTCCCTGAAGATATTTTCAAGATATTATGAACAGAACATAGAAGAGGCTGAGAATCCTGCTTCAAAAAAAAACAAACAGCTTTTGGAAATGGGTGATACTCCTAATATTCAGGATGTCTATAAAATCCTTCTCCAACCCAGGATATCAGTGATGTCAAAGTGCCTTTGGCTGATCTCAACTCAAAAACATGTCAACTTGATGGCAGATTGTTAGATCTGGAAAAATCATTGCTATCTATGAGCACTGAAATTGCGGGCAGCTTTCAGGCTTATAACAATCTGAAGTCTGATTTACAGCAAGAGAAAGAAATGCATTTGGACCTGGAAATGAAATTGAGGACAAAAAACATCAGACTGGTTTGTGTGGAAGAAATGGCTGATAGTGGAGATTTGATTCCCTCTGTCATCCACATATTTAAGGAAAGTTTCAACTGTGGCTCCATTTCCATGGGTGATATTGACAATGCATACAGGATTGGTAAAAACCTGGCAGCAAAAGCAAGACACATCCGGGTGACATTTGTGAATCAAAAGTCAAAAGAAAGCCTGCTGAGTTCGGCTAGACAGAAAGGAATTGCTACATATAAAGGTAAACCAGTTTCTATCTACCTGAGGAAATCTTTTAAAGGGGCAAAAGATTTGGCCAAACAACTTAATTTGAAAGCATTTCTGTCCAAAAGTAATGTGTTAACTGTTGTGATGCCTGATGGTGAGAAGAGCACATCTGATCCTATTGAAGGACCACCCTGATCTAATATGGATAATAACACTTTATTCTGGATTTCATGGTTTCAGTTCGTGTTTTTACTTTTTGCAAATGGCGCCGTAGTACAAAGCCAGTTTAACGTTTTTCTGCTTCGAAAATGCACAATAGAACTCTTTATTGTCAGCGTGCATGGCGCCCGCCTCACACTGGAAAATTGAATCCTCCAGCTGTTCTCGCTGTCTGCTGCGTATGATTTTCCGAATGCTGTTAGAAGATTCCCCGTAGCATTTTTGTTCTGGGCTGCTTCGACTTCTTGAAACCGTGTTGGAGAAGGGCTACGTGGAATAATTTCGTCGGTATGTAACATTAATTTCCTGCCTTTCACCCTGTCTCTGCCCCGAGTAAAGGAAAGGACCCTACTCCACGTCGATCAGCTGATCCACGCTCCCGGATGGAAGATTATGCTAGAATGAGGTGCAGGTCTGGGCCGGCTGGGATTCATGCCGTTGTTTGTTTACATGAATTGTAACCTCAATAAGCAGTAACGTTTGGGTTATTGTCATCAACCCATGCTCCGCTTCATGTCGGTGAGAGGAGGTGTGTATTATTCCATGAGCATGCAACGCTTCATCCCTTCCGCCATGTGTGTAGACGGATCAACGGCTGAGCTCTTCCTATTTTATCGCAACCATTTACTGTGACATTAAGATTGGGCCACATTCTTAGACTGAGGCTTCGTGCACCAAGGTTTTCAACTACAGAGTGTAACTGGGTTATTTTTTGTGTGTTTCCATATTGAAAACAGTTTCAACATCTGACCGTGGGGCCATTATCCTTTTAGCTGAGGTATCTGGACCTTATGAGACATGTGGTGGAATTTAACAATGACCTGGATTCATGGTTTTTGCACAATTTGACATTTATATTAGCAATGAAACCAGCTCTGCTTTCCAAGTGTTTTTTTTTTTTGTTCATTCCCATGCTTCATCAAATGAATTCCAGGGAGGGAATGTATGATGTTATCTTTGGCTAATGTTTTTTTTTAAAGTGCGACTCATTTAACAGTTAATTTATAATATGTTCCATCTTACTCCTTTATTACAGTTGTGCCTCGTGGAAATATAGATGGCTTATCTCAAAATGACTTTCGAAATAATGCTGTTTGATTGGTTTGAGAGGGGTTTCTCATTATGGTACTTTTAACAAAATGTAATATGCTAGGGTACAAATTGCCTTTGGCTTTTATTCAGTGGCTGGGGGGTCCTTTCACATAGTTTTTTCTTTAAACATGGGAGGTTGTTTGAGATAAGATTTGGTTTGATGCTCCTGATTGATTTATAACTTCTTATCTAAATATTTTGCTTTACTATGGACGTGGAAATATGCAGTTTATGTGATCATTTAGTAAGGTTAAGGTTAAGTATCAGGCCGGTTTTAAGCTACTTCTTTAGCTTTGATGGCTATGATGGATGCACTTGGAGTTTACTTGTGAATGAACACGCTTTTTACCAGCATGGGGCAAATGTTCTCCTTCTTGAAAACTTAATTTTAAGGGTTTTTTGAAAATGATATACTCTGTCGTATTATTTGGGTGTTCGAGGTTTACTATGATTGATTGCTGGTGAGTTTTAATTTGAGTGGAACCCTCAAATATCAGAGACCTATAGCGACTCCTTTAAGGTCTAGCTTTAGTGTTTCTTTTGCATTGCAGCATGGACTAATATTACTCTACTACTTACACTGCATCCACTACTGGAAAAGGGGGAATAGTCACTAGGGTCTTTCAATTTTAATTTAAAATGTACTATTGCATGGTTTTATTGTTTGAGTTCTTTTGGGATTCAGGAGAGGTCCTAGAGTTCATTTCTTGTAGATGTTTCATTCATTGTTTTTTATGTTGAATAGACTTCACAGTTTTGACTGTTTCTTTAGTGGATATATTTCTTTTTTTTTTTTTTGTTTTTGTTTTTTGATGTTAGTTTTCTCTGCTGATTGTGAAACCATGGCTACACGACCAATTACCATGACTAATGAAGGATTGTGCGTGTTCTCTTGGAATATAAATGAAATTAACAATTCCATAAACAGAAAGAAAGTGTTTACGGTTTTGGATGAAATGAAGGCAGATATTTGCTTTTTACAAGAAACTCACATTTTGGCAGATGAAATTATAAAATAAGAAAAGGATTGGGTTGGTTATGTTTTTGGCTCCTCATTCTCATCCAGATCAAGGGGAGTTGCTATTATGATGCGGAAAAAGGCACCTGTGAAAATTTTGAAAGAATGCACTGATGAAGAGGGGAGAATGGTTGCTTTGCTGATTGAGCTTCAAGGGGAGCAATTGATTCTGTGCAATGTGTATGCGCCTTCTGTGGATAATGGTACATTTTCGAGAATGGTGACCCAGACTTTGCAAGACTTGAATTCGCTTAACATCCTTCTTGGGGGTGATTGTAATACTGTTGTGGACCCTGTACTTGATAGAAGCTTTTCTAGAAGGACTGGTCGGAGTGACTCGCATCATCAAGCACTCATTTACCTTATGGATGAACACAACTTAAAAGATAATTGGCGCCTTGTGCATCCTGATACGTGTGAATATATTTTTTTCTTCGAGCACATGGAGTGTACTTGAGGCTAGACATGCTTTTCACCAGTGGGGCTTTGACGGAAAGTTTTATTTCTTGTGAAAATTGAAATATTCTTGTGAGCGATCATGTTCCAGTAACAATGCACCTAAAACTAAAATTTGAATGTTGCAGATCTTTTTCTTGGAAATTAAATACATCTGTTTTGTTGGATGATGACATATTTGACAGAATTGTTTCTGACAGTGCTTAATTTGTGCCAGTGTTTGCCGGTGGGCAACACCGCAGTCTTTTTTGGGCATCGGAACATCAGGGGGCCAGCTCTCAAGTGCAATTTAAATGGTTTTGTTTGTTCTTCTTCCGCACCTCTTCCATCATAAATCATTGGAGGCCATGGACATTTCCTGAAATCTTGGCTTTAAATGGGACAATTTTATCTTCAAATGTGTGTGGGCCGATTTTCCTCCAGCTGCCTTTCATTAAAGTTTTACTTTTGTTAATTTCTTGCTGAGCTGCACCTATCGTGTCAGCTGTGCAAGAAACATGGTGCCATTTAAGAGTTCAAGAAGTGATACAGTCCTGCTCCAGCCCAGGTTTCATGGCAACGAGCCATTAATCAAGTTCCCGGGCCCTCACATGTGATGTGATTCCTGTCACAGGCGAGGCCTGCCACTCTCCAATCCCTGCTTCTGACAGACACTGGAGCCTCAGAGATAAAAATTACTAAAACTTGGGAAACTGAAGGTAAGCAAACCTTAAAAGGTGTAAGAGTTCATTTACACGTAAGAGAGTTTTTCAAATTGTATAAGCTCTACAAACGGCTGCTCTATGAGAGAAGAGATGCAGCCCATGCATGCATTATTGATACTGTAGGCAACTTGCAATGAAGGGTTAAAACGCTAGTCTCTCTCCACCTTTCGGCTGTCTGTTGAACTAAAGGTTTGTTTTACTTCAACATTTCCCGTCCTCTAGCTGCATTTTGCATTTTCAAATAGTGCTTGTGACAGCTGCTGTAATGTGAAGTGTTAAAGAGAAATGGATTCCATTTTTCACCATGTATTTTCACGTCCCAGGATTGCTTGACAGATTTGCCTTTTTGTTTGTTTATTCTTCTCACGTCTGAGCCCTGTGATAATCAGTTGTAACATGGACCTAAGTTATGGAAATAATATTTAGCCAGTAAAGTGGATGATAATAACCTATGAAATTGGGTATTCAGTTGATCAACTTTCCATTTTGAAGTGCACTTGTAGGGTTCAGACTGTGGCCATCCATCCATCAGTTTGGTGGGATAAAATGACTCCAAAGTCTACGGACACCATTTCCCAGTCCTGGGCTTTCATGAAATAACAATGTATTCTGGGAGCTGTAGTCTTTTAACTTCAATTAGACATAAGTAGCCGATTCATGTGATTTGCAAAAAAGGAAGCCCAGGACTGGAAAGTGGTGACCTGTTGTCATGAAGCTTTCCAGAAACTTTATCCTCAGTACTTTGTTAGCATGTCTTCTTGAGGGCCTCTGGACCTCTTGGGAAATGTGGGACACTTATTTTTGGTGCCCGGGTAGATTTTTTGTTCCAGTCGGACCCTGTATGTTGGTGTTTGTTTGTGTCAATGCTGTTTGCTTTTATGTATGCGTGCATGCAAGGAGTTATGTGACTGGTGAATGAATGCATAGGAAAAAATGCTGTATGAGAGTGTGTGTGTGTCAGCCCCAACTCCTACATTTATCGGCCAACAGGCCACTAAATTTAGGAGTGGGGGCATGGCATCAGGGTTGCACCTAGGATACAATTTCAGGGGTAGGAGCTAAGACCTAAATGTTGGGAGAGGCGCTAACTTCAGAGGCTATGGGGCAGAGGCTAACTTACGTGTGTGGGGGCATCTAACTAAATTGTGCATTGGAATGAGACTATTCTGGTGATGCTTCAATGCTACAAGCAGTTAACCCTCTCCTTCATTTCTGAAATGTCACACTTATGGACTGGTGTGAGAATGAGCTGTCTTATGTCCCATGTTCCCACTTGCCTTCTTATCACTCCCCTTGCATGCAAGTGCTAACCCCACATCATTATTTCAATTGCCTAAAACTGTATGCATATGAATGCAGGTGCTAAAAGTGAAATGTTTTATTAATTGAAAGACATTTATTAACAGCGAAGCCCAGGCACCATTTAACGTCTGTGTCCTGTTCCATCCGCTATGGCTCTGTATGTCAGCCAGGCAGGGGCGCAGCCAGCCTCAACATTTTGGGGGCTAGAGGACAGTTTTGAAAGCGGCTAGTAAGTGGGGTCAATAAAATAATTACGCTGTTGAACTCTCCACTGAGGGAAGGTGTCTGGGCCTTTCAGCTTTTACAGTTGAAAGGGTCCCTCAAGCAGCTACCCCATATTGGCAGTCTTATGACACAGAAGCATACTGATAGTCTGCAGCTTTTAACCACCTTTCTGCATTCTTTTGATTTCATTATTGATTTAAGCACTCCATGGGTGCCTTGACCTATTTTCCCAAATGGTAAGGCAAGGGGTGTCCCCCCAACATCAAGATGAAATGGGCCCCCACCAGCCCTGATACATCTCCATCCAGTCCTGCTCCCACTTCCCTCCCAATTCCCTGAGCCCTGTTAGGAAGCTGAATAGCGGTTTCGTATTCCCTTTGGCCATTAGTCGTACCACCCCAATTCAGTGGCTATTTAATTTCATAATGCTATGCTAATCACTGGAGGCGTGGGCCATCTAAAAGCTGAGCCCAAAAGTTAAGACATGACCAAAGCAAACATAAGTGTTGCTACGGAGCTAAACTGGACCACATTGAATGTAGCAAGTCAAACCAGTAATAACACTTAAGGTTCACAACCAGCCTGGACATACTTTCTGCGGCATGGCCTTTTGACTGGTTGGGAGTCCTTGTAAGGTAATACTGGCATATATTGGTGCAGCCTGCATGCACATACATTTGAACAACCAGCATGAATATATTTTTATACTGGCATATGTTGTGGGCAAAGGTTGGACAACTATTAGGTTGTTCCATGTGCTACCATACAAAACCAATTGCAAACTGTATCGCTTTCTACCCAATTTGCAAAGAAAGTGCTGTAAAATGCATCATTTTAACCCAATGTTTCAAACATTTTCGTGGGAGTGAGAAAACCCCTCAAGCGCCCCTTGGTTGGTTTGTTTTCCCTTACTGTGCTCTGTCGATCCTGCATAATTAGTGCAAACATTTAAGCCTCTTCAGTTCAGAAATTCATCAGCCTCTACAGTACCTCATCTATCTGTCGCTGTGTATGATGTGTGTTTTAATGCGCACACAGGGGCAGGGTTCTCCTCACGCACCACACGCTGTCATGCCATCCTACATATATTTATGCCTATGATACAAAAGTTAGTCTGGCATAAACCTCTCTTCAGTAGAGAAATCTAACTTTGCTGTAGTTGATTTGCAGTTGTAGTAATAAAGCATATTTGTGTCCTCCACACAAACTCAAGGGGAGATTTCTCACATCTCCTGTTTGCAGCAGTGCCTCCGCTGGCCCAGTGTAAAAAATTGTAAGGGGGCCTCACCAAATGTTTTGCCCCGGGCCTCACCAACCCTTGTGACAGCCCTGGGGACCAGCAATAGCAATGCAACAACAAACTGTTGCAAACAGCCAATGAAAACTACCATTCTGTTGTTACTATGCAGTATTTTGATAAATTCTGAGTAGTAACCAGAATGTGCAGTTTTCATTGGCTGTTCTGACTGACATGGTGACGTGTTGTTATTGTCACAGGAGGAAGCGCAGCGCCACCTTCGTTTCACAAATTACTGTGAACTGAAGGTGTCTAGGCGTGGCGTTGGTCTTGCGGCCTAGTTGCTGGGGGCTGGGCCCTGCTTTTTCACTCACACTAGTGCCTGCCTGTATGCCACTGCCCCCCCCAGGCCCGGAGAGGAGACAGAGAGTCCCCGCCAGCAGCCGACTTCAAAATCAGGTAAGTGGACACTCTCTGACCGTGTAACTTAAGCAGTGTGAAGATTCCAAGGTCCGGGCCGGCCCGGAGTGGCAGCGCGGTCCCCTGGTGGTGTCCACACTCCTCATGGGGCCTGGCTGGGGCTGGGCCCTTGCCAGGACCGAGGACCCAGAGCCAGGACTCAGGAGTCACTGAGCCTGGAGGACACCAGGAGACCGCGCCGCCTCCCGGGCCCGGCTGCCTTGTGTTCATGCTTCTAGCCACGGAGGTAGCCCCCCCACCACATACAAAGGCAGATGTCTGTCTGGAAGGCCTTTTGAGAGGGAGAGCGAGTGCGCCATGAATCGCTAGATTTGGTCCTGGTGGTTAGTTGGACATGACGTAAGCAGAGGACTGTCTGTTTGAGATTGTTTCGTTCAAGAGGAGTCAAAGAGGGACCAGCATCTTTGTCATAGTTCTAGTCATCAGTGGCCATTTATGTGGATATCCTCGAAGGCTCCGTTTTGTTGTAATTTGGCACTCCTAGTCCTTTGAAGTCAGTGGCGTTTGGTGTTTACTAGTGATTTTCATTTGCCTCAGTGTTGAACCCTGAAGTTACTTTATACATTTATTCATCCATGGTTTTTTTTACCAGGTGTGTGCTGCCAGTACTATGTGTCTCTTGTCCCCCAACGCGCAGTTTCCCACTTGGGAATTCAGGACGTTGTAGGTATGAGGCCAGTATTGTGCCCTCCAGGAGTGCTGTTTCCGGTGCTGTTATGTTGATTTTTACTGTGCACAGCACAGGCTCTTCCAGTTCCGAAATGTTTTTCTGTCGTCAAAGTGAGTACCCCAGATGTTTTTGGACTATATTATGATAGGGTAGCGTGGAACTCGTGTTTGCTTAACATGCTGTTAGGGGGCGCTCCGAGTTCTCAGGTGTTTCCCGACCCTTTATCATCCTGAATACAATGCTTGCATGGGTTTTTAATGCACTGCCTATGGTGTTGGTGTGAGACGCTCCAATCTTTGCTCCGACGTGTGTGCCATGTATTCTTTAGTCTTTGCTAGTCTTTGTAGTATGGGTCAAGGGATTGGGATGGCACAGCGTCACCCGTCACGTAGTCCTGTTATATGTAACCAAAGGGTCCCTCGCCACTACGTAGGGGTATCATTACATTGTCCTCGGTTTCCCTTCCATCTATGTCCCAGGGAATTCAGGCGGCATGGATTGGGAGTCCAGCTGTATGTGTTTCAAAAAACGATTGCCACGTTTTGGACGCACAATGAGTTTGGATGTTGGTTGGTTCGGGTGATCAGTACTGCGAACATTGGTTGGTGTATGCTGGGGGTGGAACTCATTTGTACTTGCTGGAGGCCGCAATGCTCTGAATACACATTTTTCAACATGAGCCATTCCACCCTGTCTCTGTGGGTGATTGCAGTCCGTGTTTTTTCTTTAAATTTGGGGAAGAATGCAAAGAAAAGACCTAGACTGGATAAGCACCAGATTGGAATGGAACATGTTGGCAACTATGTGAATATTGGTTGGTTGTGTGAGCTGCAATATGTTGTTTGTTATCATTCCTTGTTTTTGAGCTGCACTGTAAGAGCATTAGCAGTAGTACTGGGAGCTGCGCTATATTATCATTGGGTTGTGGCCACAATACAAAGAGAGTGAATTTCAATGTATTCTCTGTGGGGGCTTGGGCCCTGCACAGCAACTACCGCAAATGCTGCAAAGAGCTTCTCCGAAGAGGACGGATTTCCCTCCCAACCATTTGCAACCCTACAGAATTAATACAATGCTGGCGTGCACCGGGTCAATTAGATGGACGAGGCCATGTAGTCTTGATAATCGCACAGGACCTCATGAGTCAGAGTCTGGTGTTACCGGTAATACTCTGTGTCATTTCCAGTACCGTCTATTTAGGTCTTATTTAAAAAAAAGGTGGTATTTACAATATCACTTTTTTTACCATTACCACGATACTCATAATGTTCCCCACGGAGTAAAACATACATACAAGGCTGACACTGGGCATGAGCAGGCAGCTCGAGAAATCATGACGTAGGGCCTGCAGATGTTCCCGAGCGGCGAGCCAGCATAGGGCAGGTAATTTTATTGATGTATGTATTGTTCGGGTAACAAGCAAATAATAAATAAATAAAATGATAAGCCATCTTGACGTGATTGTTGCTTGGCATGCTTGTATTGCAGCACACAAGTACATAACACCCAATGCAGTTTATTAACATTTGTCATTGCGCCCTGTGGCTAAAGAGCCGAAAATGCACATTTGTGTGGTGTGGCCAAATTCTTGGTGTCCCCATGGCAGCAGGTTGGGACACAGAGTTCAGTGTCAGGGCGGCGGGCGCCCTGTAATAATATTATCTAATAACATATAGTTTTATGTAGCGCTACAAACTTTCAGGTATCTAAGTTATTATTATCCCACTGCTTGGTGTTAGGGAGAATTCTCTGTTTAGGCTGAATTTCCTAACCTAGTGAGTCCCCCAGCAGCTTTGCTGGATTTCTGGAGTTTGTTTTTTTCCATCCTGCCAAGAGTGAGACTCTTTTCCTCCCACTCTTGGACATGTATGTGTGGAATTCCTTTGATATGTCAATGTGTTCGATGGGCTATGGGGTCTTTTACTCCATAGGGTCTCATATGTTTTTCTATGTGTGTTATACCGCACCCTACGTGCCGTAACACTGGGGCGGCCTAGCGGACCCCCACCATAGACTCCATACCCGGGGACTAACTACTGTCTCCCCGGGCATGTAAAGTCACCATTGTCTTTACTAGACCTAAATTTACTAACAGAACTAGTACAAACCATCTTATTGTGGACGTACTGGTAGGGGTAATTCGATTACTCCTAGATCTGTTACTCGAGGGGGGCACTGTCCCGTCCCCCCTCGTCGAGTTTTGGCTGGTGGCAGTGGAAACTACTTGTTATGTTCGACCCCAAACATAACCCTATGGGATTCGTCCCATTGTTGGAGATTGACTCTTTTTCTCGTTAATCACTAACGTACCACCGGTCTCCTTATCTTAAATAAGTTTATCGGATGGTATTTTCTGCCAGAACTCGGTTTTTAAAAGGGCGCCTGTGTTCGTCTCTGTGACTCCTAAACCAAAGGTCGAGCCCTTTGTTCCACTTTTGGCGGGCTCTGTACAGAGACCCTCCAAAGTGGTGCCATTCTGTCTGGGTTACCACAGGGGTGTCGGAGGGGGTTTAGGCACCCTGGACCGAGTTGCCTTGCCAACTCCGGTCGCACTCTGGAGTGATTGGCCCAAGTGGTGAGCGTTCCCGCTCACCACTTAGTTTGTGTTGATTGACAGCTAGGCTGAATGAATGGGGGTTTTCTGCATAAAAGCAGGGCTTTTGGGACTGGATCTTCAGAAGTCGCCACAGGACCTAAGAATCCGACGAGGGTAACGCTGAGCCGACCTGCAATGACGACACCTCCGGTGGAGCCCTGCTGACCCAACTCACCACTTCCTGACGACAGAGGAGATCTCCCTGCCGGAGAGTCTCTTCCCCTGACTGGTGGGAACAACCAGTCCCCTTTGCTTTTTATTCGCCTCAGGAAGCAGTGGTCGAATTGCCCGTGCAGTGCACCTCGGCAACCGGATAGCCACTACCCCTGTACCATGACCAAAAGGTGGTGCCTTGTGACGGAGCACTCCGCGGCTGGTCTCTTCCCTGGTGGTGCACCGGACTTCACTTTCCTTCGACGACGAGATCATCTCTACTCTTGGCAAAGACCCGACGTGCATCCACCACCAGGAACAACTGCCCCCGCCGGAGCTACCCTCCACAACAAGGTACCGTGTCCGCCTGGCTTCCCTTTCGTTCGGTTCGAGTGAGGTGTCTTAATCCTCTCTGTGCCGCTGGGTCGCAGCCAAGCCTTGCTCATTCTTTGTTCTGAACTGGTTCAATCTGCCGATAACAATTTGCTCTAAAGACTTGAATGCATCTCCACTAGAGACTTTTTGGGACATCGCGCCTTGCCTCTCTCCGAGTGGGCCTGGCCTCTGAACTTTATGATCTATTGCAATTCTTGCCTTATTGCCTTGCATTTTATCCGCGTAGGATTGAACTGTGTTGATTTCATAACCTGCCTATCTTTTTCTCTCCCGTCCTAACTAATATTCGAGTGTCATCTAGGTTGAGGTATACACCTCTGTCTGAAAATAAGTGGTACCGGTAGAACCTAGAGTTGTTGATATTTCGCTAGGGGGATTGATCGTTTTCTACCTCGTAGAGTAATTGTGTTTGATTTGTTTGCCGTGATTTGCTTTAGTGTTTTTCATAGATGTTCTGTTATAAAATAAATACCTTGATATCTTTACACTAAGCCTTGTTGCATGTTTGCTTGTCTTGCTGTGAAGAATTGCCCTATTTTGTATACTCCACATACTGCTCAACTTTTCTTGAGAGAAGTCTGACTGCTCAGCCACAGCTACCACGTGAATCTGTGTGGTGCAGACTGCTACCAAGTGGGTTCACCGCCAACGCCTGTAGTCCTAAATCTTTTGCAGTGGTCCCAGAGGGAACTGCACAGGTTTCCGCCTAACACTGGTGTACAGCGGTGGGATTTGTATTGAGTATACAGTTTAGAGTGCTTTTCGACACTGTAGAATAACTAACCACAAAACTTTGCACAAAAAGCAACTTTCAAAAAACATGTCTACGATGGAAACTTACAGTCAAGAGTCTTTGTCAGGTGAAAATACTGAGAGTTTGCGAGCTCTCTGTAGGTAAGAGAATCTTTCTGTAAGAGGCAAGAAATTAGAATTAATTGAGAGATTGCTGGCGAACCAAAGTCTGGGTACTGGTTCAGAGGAACCAATCTTCCCAGCGACTGTAGACGACAGTAATGGTGTTGATCTGGATCGTAATTCTGATGATAGCGATGAAGAGGCTGACGAGGACGGAGAGGCTAACAAAACTGTCTCCCCCGCTCCTCTACCTGCCTTACCAGCTGTGCCTACGGGGCCCATACCAGGTCCCACAAGTAACCCTGCTTATTTTGAACTTGAAAAAATGAAGCTCGAACTAGAATACAAACGGTTCTTGGCTCAATCCGAACGAAACCAAGAACTCGAGTTCAGACGGATGAATGCCCAGGCTGAGCAGAAGCAAGCTGAGTTAAGACTCAGAGAAATAGAACTTAATCACGAATTAGAGATGAAAAAGTTGTCTATGGAAAATGCTTCTCTCTCCTCTGGTTCCTCTAGGAGCTCCAGTCCCAAAAGACCCCGGATGCCGAAGGAATTAGTGGATATGTATGAACCGAGATTGGATGTGTTGGATTTGCTGAAACTGTTTGAATACAATCATGGGCTCCAGGACATCACTGGGAATACTTTGCTTCCCTGGTTGTTCTCTAGGCTCCCTCCTGTTGCGACTGATGTGTTAATGGAGTTGGGGGAGGCGGATAACAAGGATTACGAAAGTGTGAAACTAGCTTTGATAGCTAGATTCGGGAAGACCCCTTCCCAGTATCTTAAGAGGTTTAGAACCCTCAAAAAGCATGATGGTACCCCTTGGGCTACCTGGGTGAGTGAAGGGTTGAAAAACTTAGAGGGATGGATTAAGGGTTACAAAGTGAACACTTATGAGGGTATGAGAAATCTTTTTATGTTGGAGTCTATTTATGATGCCTGTTCTCCTGAGCTCAGACAGCACTTGGCTGATTCGAAGGAATTGGATTCCAGGGCGCTAGCTAAGGCTGCTGGCTTGTGGGTTGCCAACAGGGCTACTCATAAGGATTCTGGGGCAACTCAGAAAAAGGATGAGGGAAAACAGCCTAAAAAAGACTCAAAAGAGAATTCGAATAACTCACCTTCCAAAGAGGGCCCCAAACAAAACCAGAAGGGTAAGCCACCGGGAAAACCACAGCAGAATAGTGTGTCTTCTGGTGCCAAACCGGAAGGAGGTCAGAACAAGCCACCATTCCAGAAAGCATTCGGTAAATGCTTTGTTTGTGGCTCGACTGACCACGTGAAAGGAGATCCCAGATGTAAGGGTAAACCTTAAGGGGTCCAGCTTGTCTCCTTAGCCTTCGCTCCAGAGGAGGAAGTCCAAATGGCAAGTGGAAACTTTCTACTGCTAGCTGACGAACCCATTGGAGTCTCAGCCAGCGTTTCTTTAGTATCTCTGGGGTTGTGGGAACAACAGAATTTAGATGTCTATAATTCTATCCCCGATAATACTAAAGAGAATTATAAGGACAGTGTCCAGGTGAATGGTCAGGAGACTCCTGCCATTAGGGACACTGGGGCCAGCATAACTGTGGTGGATAAATCGTTTTTTCAGGCTGAGGATGTTGCTAAGGCACCCAAACGCCTCGCCAAGTTAGCTGGAGGGCCTGTGCAGATGCTTCCCCAATTACCAGTTCTCATCCAGTGTAACGACATGACTGTGAAGATACCTGTCAGCATACAGAGTGAGGTACCAGGACGCGTACTGTTGGGTAACGATTTGAAAACTCTCGGAGTTGTATCGCATACTCCCAGAGCTCCTAGTAAACGGTTACAGGAGCTAACCAGACCCGCAAGTGAGAGGACCATGCGCGGTACTCTCCAGGAGATGATGAAGAAAGAAATCACTCCTGCTCCACTGGAATTGTCGGCCGCTGTCTCCAAGAAATCAGAAGCAAAGGGGAAACCTAAGACTTCTATCCCGAAACCAGCCGCCAGCATTCCAGTGCAGCCAACATGGACTTCCCCGCGGTTGTCCAACCTCACACCCGTAACTCCACCTCCAGCCGAGGCTGAGAGGGAGGTACAACCCTGTGTGGTGGAATTAGACTCTGAGGAAGAGCTAATGGAAGGCCAGGAACTCATTGGAGATCTGGATCCTGTTGACCATCCTGAGCTGCAGTCTTTACTGGCAGAAGGTGGACCCAGCAGGGCAGACTTCAGTAAGGGACAGAGAGAATGTCCAACTCTGGAAGGTCTTTGCCATCAGGCAGAAGCTCAGGCTGAAGGGCAAGAGCCTGGGAAATACAGGTTGCACTGCGTAGATGCCCTCTTCTACAATGAACCGACCGAGTCTGCACCTGGAGACTACAAACGACTTGTAGTACCCCAAGAGAACAGACCACAGTTCTTGCAGTTAGCCCACGAGATTCCTTTGGCTGGTCACTTGAGTTTCAAGAAGACTAAGGAAAGGCTCTCTCTCTATTTCTATTGGCCAAAGATTGGGACCGAGGTAGAAAAACACTGCAGGAGCTGCCACACCTGCCAGACCTCTGGTAAGGTTGGCTCCAAGAATGTGGCACCTTTAGTGCCTCTCCCAGACGTCGGAGTCTCATTTGAGAGAGTAGGGATTGACATTGTTGGTCCCCTTGATCCTCCAACCTCCTCAGGCAACAGGTTTATACTTGTTGTAGTAGACCATGCTACTAGGTATCCTGCGGCAATTCCTATGAGGACTGTTACAGCTCCGGCTGTGGCTAAGGCCCTCCTTGGTATTTTTACCAGGGTCGGGTTTTCTAAGGAAGTAATCTCTGACAGGGGGTCAAACTTTATGTCCCACTACATGAAAGCCATGTGGAAAACCTGCAGAGTAACTTACAAGTTCTCAACGGCTTACCACCCACAAACCAATGGGTTGGTAGAACGGTTCAACCGAACCATGAAGAGCATGATAGGTGCTTTAGAGGAACCCCTTAAGCGTAAGTGGGACCTTCTACTGCCATGCCTTCTCGTTGCTTATAGAGAAGTCCCTCAGGAGGGAGTAGGTTACTCTCCCTTCGAACTACTCTATGGTCATCCCCTCAGAGGTCCATTGGCCCTGATTAAGGAGGGGTTGGAGAGTGCTCCTTCCCCCAAGCCAGTTCGAGTGACTGACTACGTGCTAGGTCTCCGGAGGAGAATGTCGCACATGATGACGGAAGCAAGCGATAACTTGAAAGCTGGACAAGCATTGGTCAAGCACTGGCACGATCAAAAAGCTAACATGGTTGAGTTCGCTCAAGACCAGCTCGTTCTCGTTATGATCCCAACAAGGCAGAGGGCCTTGCAAGATAAGTGGATGGGACCCTACCGAGTAGTGGGTAAACTCGGAGAGGTTAACTATCTGGTGGACTTGGGCAATCCCAAGGAGGCTCCGACAGTCTTTCACACCAACCGACTTAAAGCGTATGTCTCGCGACTTGATGTAGGAGCGTTGCTTCTAGCATCATCCGAGGAAGAAGAAGAGAGTGAAGCTCTTCCGGATCTCCTCAGAGGCTTACCTTTAGATGAAAAAATTGAAGGAGTGAATCTCTCCTCCAATCTGACACCCGAGCAACAAGAAGAGTGCAAATCTATGTTGAATCAGTTTGCCTCTCTGTTCTCGCTTTCACCAGGCTTGACCCCTTGGGGCCAGCACGATATACTCACTGGTGACTGTCTGCCTGTCAAAAGCAGAGGATACCGCATGTCAGAAAACGTACGAACCCACATCAAAGGTGAGGTCAGCAAGATGCTCGATCTCGGGGTAATAGAGCCCTCTACTAGTCCATGGTCTAGCCCAGTTGTGTTAGTACCAAAGGCCGGATCTAAAGAACTTAGATTCTGCATGGATTATCAAGCTCTTAATGCAGTAACCAAGACTGATGCCCACCCTTTGCCAAGAACAGATGAGTTGGTGGATAAACTTGGCGCCGCCAAGTTCCTCAGCACATTTGACTTGACGTCAGGCTATTGGCAAATAGCCCTGACAGACCATGCCAAGGAGAAAACTGCATTTTCTACCCCCGTTGGCTTATACCAGTTTAAGGTAATGCCTTTCGGATTGATGAATGCATTTGCTACGTTTCAACGGATGGTAAACCAGGTTCTGAATGGGATGGAGGACTTCTGCATGGCATACTTGGATGACATCGCAGTGTTCAGCAATTCCTGGGAAGAACATGTAACCCACCTGAGAGATGTTTTGCAGGCTCTTGGACAAGCCAATCTGACCATAAAGGCGAGTAAATGCCAAATTGGACAGAGTAAGGTAGTCTATCTTGGACATGAGGTAGGTGGTGGAGAAATGAGGCCTTTGCTCAGTAAGATTGAAGCTGTGCAAAATTGGACAACACCGACTACTCAAACCCAGGTGAGAGCCTTCCTATGCCTCACTGGGTATTACAGGAATTTCATAGAGAACTATGGGACCATAGCTTCTCCACTGAATGTCATCTCCTCGCCCAAATTTCCTAAAAAGGTTAACTGGAACGAGGAGTGCAATCAGGCTTTTGAAAACCTGAAAAAGGCTCTTTGCCAAGCCCCAGTACTCAGAGCTCCTGATTACCGCCAACACTTCATTGTGCAGACAGACGCTTCCAATGTAGGGATAGGTGCCATACTCAGTCAACTGGATGGGAAAGGTAGGGAGCACCCCGTTTGCTTCATCAGCCGCAAGCTGAAGGATCTTGAAACAAGGTGGGCAACAATCGAAAGAGAGTGCTTTGCTATCGTGTGGGCTCTGAAGAAGTTTAGGCCGTACTTGTATGGTTCTACTTTTGTCATTCAGACTGACCACCAACCCTTGAGATGGTTAATGCAAATGAAAGGGGAAAACCCAAAACTATTGAGATGGTCGATCTGCCTGCAAGGGTTTGATTTCACCATTGAGCACAGGTCAGGGTGTCTCCACCAAAATGCTGATGGTCTCTCTAGGATGTATGTCATCGACTAGAGGTATGAGATTCATCCAGGAGTGGATTAAATCCTCCTGTCCCTTAGTCTGGGAGGGGCGAGTGTTAGGGAGAATTCTCTGTTTAGGCTGAATTTCCTAACCTAGTGAGTCCCCCAGCAGCTTTGCTGGATTTCTGGAGTTTGTTTTTTTTCATCCTGCCAAGAGTGAGACTCTTTTCCTCCCACTCTTGGACATGTATGTGTGGAATTCCTTTGATATGTCAATGTGTTCGATGGGCTATGGGGTATTTTACTCCATAGGGTCTCATATGTTTTTCTTTGTGTGTTACACCGCACCCTACGTGCCGTAACACTGGGCTGGCCTAGCGGACCCCCACCATAGACTCCATACCCGGGGACTGACTACTGTCTCCCCGGGCATGTAAAGTCACCATTGGCTTTACTAGACCTAAATTTACTAACAGAACTAGTACAAACCATCTTATTGTGGACGTACTGGTAGGGGTAATTCGATTACTCCTAGATCTGTTACTCGAGGGGGGCACTGTCCTGTCCCCCCTCGTCGAGTTTTGGCTGGTGGCAGTGGAAACTACTTGTTATGTTCGACCCCAAACATAACCCTATGGGATTCGTCCCATTGTTGGAGATTGACTCTTTTTCTCGTTAATCTCTAACGTACCACCGGTCTCCTTATCTTAAATAAGTTTATCGGATGGTATTTTCTGCCAGAACTCGGTTTTTAAAATGGCGTCTGTGTTCGTCTCTGTGACTCCTAAACCAAAGGTCGAGCCCTTTGTTCCACTTTTGGCGGGCTCTGTACAGAGACCCTCCAAAGTGGTGCCATTCTGTCTGGGTTACCACAGGGGTGTGGGAGGGGGTTTAGGCACCCTGGACCGAGTTGCCTTGCCAACTCCGGTCGCACTCTGGAGTGATTGGCCCAAGTGGTGAGCGTTCCCGCTCACCACTTAGTTTGTGTTGATTGACAGCTAGGCTGAATGAATGGGGGTTTTCTGCACAAAAGCAGGGCTTTTGGGACCGGATCTTCAGAAGTCGCCACAGGACCTAAGAATCCGACGAGGGTAACGCTGAGCCGACCTGCAACGACGACACCTCCGGTGGAGCCCTACTGAGCCGACTCACCACTTCCCGACGACAGAGGAGATCTCCCTGCCGGAGAGTCTCTTCCCCTGACTGGTGGGAACAACCAGTCCCCTTTGCTTTTTATTCGCCTCAGGACGCAGTGGTCGAATTGCCCGTGCAGTGCACCTTGGCAACCGGATAGCCACTACCCCTGTACCGCGACCAAAAGGTGGTGCCTTGTGACGGAGCACTCCGCGGCTGGTCTCTTCCCTGGTGGTGCACCGGACTTCACTTTCCTTCGACGACGAGATCATCTCTACTCTTGGCAAAGACCCGACGTGCATCCACCACCAGGAACAACTGCCCCCGCCGGAGCTGCCCTACACAAAAAGGTACCGTGTCCGCCTGGCTTCCCTTTCGTTCGGTTCGAGTGAGGTGTCTTAATCCTCTCCGTTCCGCTGGGTCGCCTCCAAGCTTTGCTCATTCTTTGTTCTGAACTGGTTCAATCTGCCGATAACAATTTGCTCTAAAGACTTGAATGCATCTCCACTAGAGACTTTTTGGGACATCGCGCCTTGCCTCTCTCCGAGTGGGCCTGGCCTCTGAACTTTATGATCTATTGCGATTCTTGCCTTCTTGCCTTGCATTTTATCCGCGTAGGAGTGAACTGTGTTGATTTCATAACCTGCCTATCTTTTTCTCTCCCGTCCTAACTAATATTCGAGTGTCATCTAGGTTGAGGTATACACCTCTGTCTGAAAATAAGTGGTACCGGTAGAACCTAGAGTTGTCGATATTTCGCTAGGGGGATTGATCGTTTTCTACCTCGTAGAGTAATTGTGTTTGATTTGTTTGCCGTGATTTGCTTTAGTGTTTTTCATAGATGTTCTGTTATAAAATAAATACCTTGATATCTTTACACTAAGCCTCGTTGCGTGTTTGCTTGTCTTGCTGTGAAGAATTGCCCTATTTTGTATACTCCACATACTGCTCAACTTTTCTTGAGAGAAGTCTGACTGCTCAGCCACAGCTACCACGTGAATCTGTGTGGTGCAGACTGCTACCAAGTGGGTTCACCGCCAACGCCTGTAGTCCTAAATCTTTTGCAGTGGTCCCAGAGGGAACTGCACAGGTTTCCGCCTAACACTGGTGTACAGCGGTGGGATTTGTATTGAGTATACAGTTTAGAGTGCTTTTTGACACTGTACGATAACTAACCACAAAACTTTGCACAAAAAGCAACTTTCAAAAAACATGTCTACGATGGAAACTTACAGTCAAGAGTCTTTGTCAGGTGAAAATACTGAGAATTTGCGAGCTCTCTGTAGGTAAGAGAATCTTTCTGTAAGAGGCAAGAAATTAGAATTAATTGAGAGATTGCTGGCGAACCAAAGTCTGGGTACTGGTTCAGAGGAACCAATCTTCCCAGCGACTGTAGACGAGAGTAATGGTGTTGATCTGAATCGTAATTCTGATGATAGCGATGAAGAGGCTGACGAGGACGGAGAGGCTAACGAAACTGTCTCCCCCGCTCCTCTACCTGCCTTACCAGCTGTGCCTACGGGGCCCATACCAGGTCCCACAAGTAACCCTGCTTATTTTGAACTTGAAAAAATGAAGCTCGAACTAGAATACAAACGGTTCTTGGCTCAATCCGAACGAAACCAAGAACTCGAGTTCAGACGGATGAATGCCCAGGCTGAGCAGAAGCAAGCTGAGTTAAGACTCAGAGAAATAGAACTTAATCACAAATTAGAGATGAAAAAGTTGTCTATGGAAAATGCTTCTCTCTCCTCTGGTTCCTCTAGGAGCTCCAGTCCCAAAAGACCCCGGATGCCGAAGGAATTAGTGGATATGTATGAACCGAGATTGGATGTGTTGGATTGGCTGAAACTGTTTGAATACAATCATGGGCTCCAGGACATCACTGGGAATGCTTTGCTTCCCTGGTTGTTCTCTAGGCTCCCTCCTGTTGCGACTGATGTGGTAATGGAGTTGGGGGAGGCGGATAACAAGGATTACGAAAGTGTGAAACTAGCTTTGATAGCTAGATTCGGGAAGACCCCTTCCCAGTATCTTAAGAGGTTTAGAACCCTCAAAAAGCATGATGGTACCCCTTGGGCTACCTGGGTGAGTGAACGGTTGAAAAACTTAGAGGGATAGATTAAGGGTTACAAAGTGAACACTTATGAGGGTATGAGAAATCTTTTTATGTTGGAGTCTATTTATGATGCCTGTTCTCCTGAGCTCAGACAGCACTTGGCTGATTCGAAGGAATTGGATTCCAGGGCGCTAGCTAAGGCTGCTGGCTTGTGGGTTGCCAACAGGGCTACTCATAAGGATTCTGGGGCAACTCAGAAAAAGGATGAGGGAAAACAGCCTAAAAAAGACTCAAAAGAATAACTCACCTTCCAAAGAGGGCCCCAAACAAAACCAGAAGGGTAAGCCACCGGGAAAACCACAGCAGAATAGTGTGTCTTCTGGTGCCAAACCGGAAGGAGGTCAGAACAAGCCACCATTCCAGAAAGCATTCGGTAAATGCTTTGTGGCTCGACTGACCACGTGAAAGGAGATCCCAGATGTAAGGGTAAACCTTAAGGGGTCCAGCTTGTCTCCTTAGCCTTCGCTCCAGAGGAGGAAGTCCAAATGGCAAGTGGAAACTTTCTACTGCTAGCTGACGAACCCATTGGAGTCTCAGCCAGCGTTTCTTTAGTATCTCTGGGGTTGTGGGAACAACAGAATTTAGATGTCTATAATTCTATCCCCGATAAGACTAAAGAGTATTATAAAGACAGTGTCCAGGTGAATGGTCAGGAGACTCCTGCCATTAGGGACACTGGGGCCAGCATAACTGTGGTGGATAAATCGTTTTTTCAGGCTGAGGATGTTGCTAAGGCACCCAAACGCCTCACCAAGTTAGCTGGAGGGCCTGTGCAGATGCTTCCCCAATTACCAGTTCTCATCCAGTGTAACAACATGACTGTGAAGATACCTGTCAGCATACAGAGTGAGGTACCAGGACGCGTACTGTTGGGTAACGATTTGAAAACTCTCGGAGTTGTATCGCATACTCCCAGACCTCCTAGTAAACGGTTACAGGAGCTAACCAGACCCACAAGAGAGAGGACCATGCGCGGTACTCTCCAGGAGATGATGAAGAAAGAAATCACTCCTGCTCCACTGGAATTGTCGGCCGCTGTCTCCAAGAAATCAGAAGCGAAGGGGAAACCTAAGACTTCTATCCCGAAACCAGCCGCCAGCATTCCAGTGCAGCCAACACGGACTTCCCCGTGGTTGTCCAACGTCACACCCGTAACTCCACCTCCAGCCGAGGCTGAGAGGGAGGTACAACCCTGTGTGGTGGAATTAGACTCTGAGGAAGAGCTAATGGAAGGCCAGGAACTCATTGGAGATCTGGATCCTGTTGACCATCCTGAGCTGCAGTCTTTACTGGCAGAAGGTGGACCCAGCAGGGCAGACTTCAGTAAGGGACAGAGAGAATGTCCAACTCTGGAAGGTCTTTGCCATCAGGCAGAAGCTCAGGCTGAAGGGCAAGAGCCTGGGAAATACAGGTTGCACTGGGAAGATGGCCTCTTCTCCAGTGAACCGACCGAATCTGCACCTGGAGACTATAAACGACTTGTAGTACCCCAAGAGAACAGACCACAGTTCTTGCAGTTAGCCCACGAGATTCCTTTGGCTGGTCACTTGAGTTTCAAGAAGACTAAGGAAAGGCTCTCTCTCTATTTCTATTGGCCAAAGATGGGGGCCGAAGTAGAAAAACACTGCAGGAGCTGCCACACCTGCCAGACCTCTGGTAAGGTTGGCTCCAAGAATGTGGCACCTTTAGTGCCTCTCCCAGTCGTGGGAGTCCCATTTGAGAGAGTAGGGATTGACATTGTTGGTCCCCGTGATCCTCCAACCTCCTCAGGCAACAGGTTTATACTTGTTGTAGTAGACCATGCTACTAGGTATCCTGAGGCAATTCCTATGAGGTCTGTTACAGCTCTGGCTGTGGCTAAGGCCCTCCTTGGTATTTTTACCAGGGTCGGGTTTCCTAAGGAAGTAATCTCTGACAGGGGGTCAAACTTTATGTCCCACTACATGAAAGCCATGTGGAAAACCTGCGGAGTAACTTACAAGTTCTCAACGGCTTACCACCCACAAACCAATGGGTTGGTAGAACGGTTCAACCGAACCATGAAGAGCATGATAGGTGCTTTAGAGGAACCCCTTAAGCTTAAGTGGGACCTTCTACTGCCATGTCTTCTCTTTGCTTATAGAGAAGTCCCTCAGGAGGGAGTAGGTTACTCTCCCTTCGAACTACTCTATGGTCATCCCGTCAGAGGTCCATTGGCCCTGATTAAGGAGGGGTTGGAGAGTGCTCCTTCCCCCAAGCCAGTTCGAGTGACTGACTACGTGCTAGGTCTCCGGAGGAGAATGTCGCACATGATGACGGAAGCAAGCGATAACTTGAAAGCTGGACAAGCATTGGTCAAGCACTGGCACGATCAAAAAGCTAACATGGTTGAGTTCGCTCAAGACTAGCTCGTTCTCGTTATGATCCCAACAAGGCAGAGGGCCTTGCAAGATAAGTGGATGGGACCCTACCGAGTAGTGGGTAAACTCAGAGAGGTTAACAATCTGGTGGACTTGGGCAATCCCAAGGAGGCTCCGACAGTCTTTCACACCAACCGACTTAAAGCGTATGTCTCGCGACCTGATGTAGGAGCGTTGCTTCTAGCATCATCCGAGGAAGAAGAAGAGAGTGAAGCTCTTCCGGATCGCCTCAGAGGCTTACCTTTAGATGAAAAAATTGAAGGAGTGAATCTCTCCTCCAATCTGACACCCGAGCAACAAGAAGAGTGCAAATCTATGTTGAATCAGTTTGCCTCTCTGTTCTCGCTTTCACCAGGCTTGACCCCTTGGGGCCAGCACGATATACTCACTGGTGACTGTCTGCCTGTCAAAAGCAGAGGATACCGCAATTCAGAAAATGTACGAACCCACATCAAAGGTGAGGTCAGCAAGATGCTCGATCTCGGGGTAATAGAGCCCTCTACTAGTCCATGGTCTAGCCCAGTTGTGTTAGTACCAAAGGCCGGATTTAAAGAACTTAGATTCTGCGTGGATTATCGAGCTCTTAATGCAGTCACCAAGACTGATGCCCACCCTTTGCCAAGAACAGATGAGTTGGTGGATAAACTTGGCGCCGCCAAGTTCCTCAGCACATTTGACTTGACGTCAGGCTATTGGCAAATAGCCCTGACAGACCATGCCAAGGAGAAAACTGCATTTTCTACCCCCGTTGGCTTATATCAGTTTAAGGTAATGCCTTTCGGATTGAAGAATGCACCTGCTACGTTTCAACGGATGGTAAACCAAGTTCTGAATGGGATGGTGGACTTCTGCATGGCATACTTGGATGACATCGCAGTGTTCAGCAATTCCTGGGAAGAACATGTAACCCACCTGAGAGATGTTTTGCAGGCTCTTGGACGAGCCAATCTGACCATAAAGGCGAGTAAATGCCAAATTGGACAGAGTAAGGTAGTCTATCTTGGACATGAGGTAGGCGGTGGAGAAATAAGGCCTTTGCTCAGTAAGATTGAAGCTGTGCAAAATTGGACAACACCGACTACTCAAACCCAGGTGAGAGCCTTCCTAGGCCTCACTGGGTATTACAGGAATTTCACAGAGAACTATGGGACCATAGCTTCTCCACTGAATGTCATCTCCTCGCCCACATTTCCTAAAAAGGTTAACTGGAACAAGGAGTGCAATCAGGCTTTTGAAAACCTGAAAAAGGCTCTTTGCCAAGCCCCAGTACTCAGAGCTCCTGATTACCGCCAACACTTCATTGTGCAGACAGACGCTTCCAATGTAGGGATAGGTGCCATACTCAGTCAACTGGATGGGAAAGGTAGGGAGCACCCCGTTTGCTTCATCAGCCGCAAGCTGAAGGATCTTGAAACAAGGTGGGCAACAATCGAAAGAGAGTGCTTTGCTATTGTGTGGGCTCTGAAGAAGTTTAGGCCGTACTTGTATGGTTCTACTTTTGTCATTCAGACTGACCACCAACCCTTGAGATGGTTAATGCAAAAGAAAGGGGAAAACCCAAAACTATTGAGATGGTCGATCTACCTGCAAAGGTTTGATTTCACCATTGAGCACAGGTCAGGGTGTCACCACCAAAATGCTGATGGTCTCTCTAGGATGTATGTCATCGACTAGAGGTATGAGATTCATCCAGGAGTGGATTAAATCCTCCTGTCCTTTAGTCTAGGGGGGGCGAGTGTTAGGGAGAATTCTCTGTTTAGGCTGAATTTCCTAACCTAGTGAGTCCCCCAGCAGCTTTGCTGGATTTCTGGAGTTTGTTTTTTCCATCCTGCCAAGAGTGAGACTCTTTTCCTCCCACTCTTGGACATGTATGTGTGGAATTCCTTTGATATGTCAATGTGTTCGATGGGCTATGGGGTCTTTTACTCCATAGGGTCTCATATGTTTTTCTTTGTGTGTTACACCGCACCCTACGTGCTGTAACACTGGGGTGGCCTAGCGGACCCCACCATAGACTCCATACCCGGGGACTGACTACTGTCTCCCCGGGAATGTAAAGTCACCATTGGCTTTACTAGACCTAAATTTACTAACAGAACTAGTACAAACCATCTTATTGTGGACGTACTGGTAGGGGTAATTCGATTACTCCTAGATCTGTTACTCGAGGGGGGCACTGTCCCGTCCCCCCTCGTCGAGTTTTGGCTGGTGGCAGTGGAAACTACTTGTTATGTTCGACCCCAAACATAACCCTATGGGATTCGTCCCATTGTTGGAGATTGACTCTTTTTCTCGTTAATCTCTAACGTTCCACCAGTCTCCTTATCTTAAATAAGTTTATCGGATGGTATTTTCTGCCAGAACTCGGTTTTTAAAATGGCGTCTGTGTTCGTCTCTGTGACTCCTAAACCAAAGGTCGAGCCCTTTGTTCCACTTTTGGCGGGCTTTGTACAGAGACCCTCCAAAGTGGCGCCATTCTGTCTGGGTTACCACAGGGGTGTGGGAGGGGGTTTAGGCACCCTGGACCGAGTTGCCTTGCCAACTCCGGTCGCACTCTGGAGTGATTGGCCCAAGTGGTGAGCGTTCCCGCTCACCACTTAGTTTGTGTTGATTGACAGCTAGGCTGAATGAATGGGGGTTTTCTGCATAAAAGCTGGGCTTTTGGGACTGGATCTTCAGAAGTCGCCACAGGACCTAAGAATCCGACGAGGGTAACGCTGAGCCGACCTGCAACGACGACACCTCCGGTGGAGCCCTACTGAGCCGACTCACCACTTCCCAACGACAGAGGAGATCTCCCTGCCGGAGAGTCTCTTCCCCTGACTGGTGGGAACAACCAGTCCCCTTTGCTTTTTATTCGCCTCAGGACGCAGTGGTCGAATTGCCCGTGCAGTGCACCTCGGCAACCGGATAGCCACTACCCCTGTACCGCGACCAAAAGGTGGTGCCTTGTGACGGAGCACTGCGCGGCTGGTCTCTTCCCTGGTGGTGCACCGGACTTCACTTTCCTTCGACGACGAGATCATCTCTACTCTTGGCAAAGACCCGACGTGCATCCACCACCAGGAACAACTGCCCCCGCCGGAGCTGCCCTCCACAACAAGGTACCGTGTCCGCCTGGCTTCCCTTTCGTTCGGTTCGAGTGAGGTGTCTAAATCCTCTCCGTTCCGCTGGGTCGCCTCCAAGCTCTGCTCATTCTTTGTTCTGAACTGGTTCAATCTGCCGATAACAATTTGCTCTAAAGACTTGAATGCATCTCCACTAGAGACTTTTTGGGACATCGCGCCTTGCCTCTCTCCGAGTGGGCATGGCCTCTGAACTTTATGATCTATTGCGATTCTTGCCTTCTTGCCTTGCATTTTATCCGCGTAGGATTGAACTGTGTTGATTTTATAACCTGCCTATCTTTTTCTCTCCCGTCCTAACTAATATTCGAGTGTCATCTAGGTTGAGGTATACACCTCTGTCTGAAAATAAGTGGTACCGGTAGAACCTAGAGTTGTCGATATTTTGCTAGGGGGATTGATCGTTTTCTACCTCGTAGAGTAATTGTGTTTGATTTGTTTGCCGTGATTTGCTTTAGTGTTTTTCATAGATGTTCTGTTATAAAATAAATACCTTGATATCTTTACACTAAGCCTCGTTGCGTGTTTGCTTGTCTTGCGAAGAATTGCCCTATTTTGTATACTCCACATACTGCTCAACTTTTCTTGAGAGAAGTCTGACTGCTCAGCCACAGCTACCACGTGAATCTGTGTGGTGCAGACTGCTACCAAGTGGGTTCACCGCCTACGCCTGTAGTCCTAAATCTTTTGCAGTGGTCCCAGAGGGAACTGCACAGGTTTCCGCCTAACACTTGGTACTCAATTCTTCGACCTCAAAAGGATAAAGGACTGAGTTGGCCCTGACAGGATTTGAACCGGCATCAGCAAGCTGTGCACAGATGTCAGAATGAGCACTCAACTTGTTGTGCTATCTGACAAGTTAGTGCGGCTTTTTGAAGTTAAAAAAATAATTCAGTAGATTGCTCACAAGTGTATTGTTCACACCATAGCAAAAATTCCATGATGTCACCTAGCAATAGTATAGCATAGCATAGTGAAACATAACATGACCCAGAACAGCATGCCATAGTGTAAGAAAAGAAGCATAGCGTAGAGTACCATAGCACAGCATACTTTCATAGTACAGCACAAGGCTAATGAACATACCATAATATATTTAATAAAATAACACAACTAAGTATAGCAATGAATCATAGTATAACCGCGCATAAGGGTGTGTCATGAACACGTGTCACTTCTTTTAACAGTGATCGAATGCATGCGACAAGTGTTTATCTAGGCCATGCTGCAAGGTGGTATGGGTTATTGAAGTACAACTATGCAAGTGCTGTGTGTGTTCCATGCATATCGCAGAACGTTGCTGCTTAACACTCATTGGCTGCTGAAACACCCTTAACAGCTGGACGATTGGCTTTGTGACTGAGTCCTTTGGCCTTCACGGACCTGAGAATGATCTCCACCTTCCCGTATCACACGGCTGTCCATGATATTATGGAATCTATCATGTACTCAGACAGAAGGCCACTGTAGTGCAGGGGTCTGCATCCTGTGCCTCAGCCGATGCTTTCACCATCCATCCCACTACTAGCCTGTACCAGCAGTTGCTGCAGCACAAAACATGTGACATGGAGCAGCAGCAGTGTGATGGGCTGGTGGTGGGCCGATCTAAGTCTAGCACTGAACTGGCCCGGGCCGTTGCGCCCGCACTGTGGGCGGCAGCCGCCAGCCCCGAGCCGGCATTATTGGGCCAAGATTTTTTGTGCCCTGGCACTTATTTTTTTACAAATTAAGCACTGGTTTCTGAAGCCAATTTCTTTGTTCAGAAGAATGGTACCGGTGAGGTTAGATTAGGAAATGTTTGGGAAGCTTTCAAGTGTTCTATGAGAGGAATTTGTCTTGGTTTGTCTAGTAGTAGAAGGAAGAAAGAAGATAAAATTAGACAGGAAATTGATCAGAAAAAGAAAGAAATCTCTAGGGATTTGATGAATGATCCAAGTGATTCTACAAAAATTAGAATTTTAAAGAAACTAAAAAGAGAGATGGATGAAATCCTATCTCTGAAGGCAAAACGTAGTCTATTCTATTCTGATTGCACTTACTTTGAAAAGGGTGAAAAGTGCGATAGATGGCTGGCGTACAGATTGAGAAAGAATAATTCGGAATCTGCTATTACCTCTATAATTGATTATGATGGTAGGGTTACATTTGACCCAAAACAGATCAATTTGGTGTTCCGTAAATATTACATAGATTTATATCGCAATGAGGCAGGCATTACAGGAAAAGGAAAATATTTCTTTGGTAATCTAACGATCCCTAGGCTTTCTGAAGCTGAGAGTTTGATTCTAGGCACTGAGTTGTCGATTGATGAATTGAAATCTGCTATCTCCAAGCTGAATACGGGTAAATCCCCTGGTCCGGATGGGCTTCCAATTGAATTTTATAAAATCCTCCCAAATTCAGCCCTTTAACTTTTGAAAGATATGTATCTTTCTAGTAAAATGGTTAAGATGTTGCCCTCGAGTACTTGTCATGCTTCAATTTCTGTTTTCTTGAAAAAGGGAAAAGACAGCAATCTCCCATCAAGTTATCGCCCTATCAGCCTTATTAACACAGACAACAAGATCCTGTCTAAGGTTTTGTCTTTGAGAATGGAAACATTATTACCGAAACTGGTCGGTGAGTAACAATCTGAATTTATGAAAAACAGACGCACTTCTAGCAAAATTCGGAAACTTTTACATACTATGGAAAAGGAAAATGAGGGAGACTGTGATGCTGCTGTCTTTTCCCATGACGCCGAAAAGGCGTTCGATAGAGTGAACTGGGAATATCTTTATTCAGTTATGAGGGAAATTAATCTTGGTAATGAGTTCATGTCTTTGGTTCAGCTGTTGTACGCCAATCCAACTGCGGATGTTAAAACGAATGGAGTCAAGTCAGAGTCATTTTGTTTAGAGCGTGGTACCAGACAGGGATGTCCTTTCTCTCCACTTTTGTTTATACTAACGATTGAGCCACTGGCTATTGCTCTCAAAGAAGATCCTGGTTTGTTTGGTGTAAGCTCAACAGCTTACACCATCATCATAAGCGGCGGTGGAACAGTAAATCCCATTCCCGTGTAGTCCCATAGAACTCCACGGGAATGGGACACTGAGGCACTGGTACCGTTGTTAACAGTGCTGGTGCTTCAGTAAAACCACTGCCATTATGGGCCTGAACTTCTGGCAGGTAAGGCCTACCGGGAGTACCGTGCCCCTGCCAGCAAACCCGTAGTTTAAAAGTCCGGAAAGGGTGCCAGTACGTTGCTACCGTCTCCCTTATTTCCGTACCACCAAACTTATAATGAAGCCCATAGTCTCACTATAAAACAGTTTTCATACAATTTCAAATGCAGAAATAAACATTGAAAGATACCCTATCCTCACCAGTTATATCAGATAAGACTGTGTGCTCATTTCACAGAGTGTAAAATGATTGGCTCGATCTAAGCAGGGACGCAGCTTTACGTGAGGCAATGAGGGTGACAAGGAGGGGAAAGCTTTTCACAGTGTTTGCCCCACATGAATGACAACTATTATACAAAGAAATACATTTTATATTAAACCAAGCATGTAGAAAAATAAGTCCATGCTTGGGGAAAAAAAATTACAAGGAAAGAAGTAAATTACTTACCTGGAAAAGAGCACCAGGTCGTCAGCATCTGCATATCAACAGTCAGGCTCCAACATTAAGCAGCTACTCCAGAGAGGTGAAGCACACGTGGGCCGGGGAAGATACATGGAAACAATTTAGCTTGGTTGCCAAGCAACTCAAGTTTCTACTGCAGATCCTTGTTGTTCAGTCCCGGGTCATGGTTCAGCTTGAATTATGAGCTAACGCAGGTCAGCTAACTCACAACAAAATAGTATGGAGCTTGAGGCAGTAGCGGAGGCAGCTTTTGGTGCCGGGGGGCAGATAACAGGGCACCAGCGGGAGACTGGGGGGTGTACTGGGCATGCACTGGCTGCCAGGGGTGAACCGCAGGTGGGGTGTGGGGGAGGGGTACACTCCAGCTTCTCCCCGGCTCTGCCAATGGCATGAGGGACAGGCACAGATTTGTCACTGAAGCCTGTTAAGGTGGGGGCAGCTAGGGGTTTGAATTTGCACCTTGCCCCACCCTCGTTCTGCTGTCCATTCATTTCCTTTCAGCTGCAGGCTGAGGAACACTTACCTTGTTTTTTTAAACATATTTCAGGACTGCCAGCAAATGGCCTCTTGCCCCCCAGCCATTCTGTCCTTGCCATGATGTCAGTGGTTATCTTTGAGCCTGTGCAAGCTTTGCCAACTACATGATTAGCAAATACCAACATCTGAGAAAGGCCATACCACATGAGAATGATTACAGAGAAACAAGAGACACATGGGGAGAAGGTGGAACACGAAGGCCATGACCAATGAGGAGAACCTGGATGAATAAATGGAACACAAAGGCCATGACTGATTAGGAGATCTGGGATAAATGAGAAACAGACATAGCAGATTAACATATGTATTGAGGTCCTTCAGAAATGCAAGGCGGTATAAAAGGAGTCAGAAGGAGACAGGCAATGGGGGAGTTGGAAAGGAGAGCAGGAGATCTAATGCAGGAGAGAAAATGGAGAGCAGGATCAAGGAGAGTGTATAGTGCAGACAGTACTTGGAGACACTTTATCAAGAGCGGAATAGGGGCCAGAAGAGATAGGAAAACCTAAGTACTGCAATCCTCCTTGGAGCTGTAGCCCAGATCCTGCAGGAGCCACAACACCACAAGGAAGAGAAGCCCCACCACTAGTGCTTGTATTGAGCTCCAAAATAGATTTCAGGCAGAGCACCTGTCACAACTGAACAGACCAGAGCCTGTAATGAACTGGCAATTGTTTTGGCTATTCCCTAGGTCAAGGGAGAAATCACATGTTCTTGTCTGGTACGGGCTTTGCTACGTCCATACTTTGCAGAGCCGAGGATGGTAACCTGTGGTCAGAAGGTCACAATAGCTGTACCCAGGAAACATGCCAAGTGGACAACTGAACTGAGAATGAACCAAGGAGAATCCAAGACAGAGTGCTTCCCTTCTCCTACAGGCATTCATCCAAGGCTTCCTGTGAAAATATTGAAGAGAGGGTTGAGCCATATTATTTATGTGTTGAGTGTTCTGTGGATTAGCATTCTAATCTATAGGACTTCCTCCTCTTTTTTAGTTAATTCTCTAGTCACCGCGCATGTACGCTAGTGACATACATTTTTCTGAAGTAACCGCGTCTTCCATACTATTTACGTTTACTATTTCACATATATACCACGCATGCGCATCGTGACGTCAGTAGCCTCTGACGTTATCAGGCTATGACCCGCGTGACGTATGACACACGGAGGTCATCTTCATGACGCTATATAAAGCAGACACCACTAGTTATCTGCATATCCTCCTGCAGCAGCATCGGCTCCTGCAAGTCCTCGCGAGTTCTGCGTAGCGGTCTTTCTCGAACCTATTAAGTCTTCTATCCGATTTCTCAACAAGTATTCTTTTGACCCGGTCTTTGGCACCGCAATACTCAGGTACCTTGTGTACTCTCGTTTCCTTCCTAGGCAGTCTACTGAGGTGGGGATCTACATCTCTGACCCTAACAGAGTACAAGCTCGATCTTTTTCCTTTGAAACTACATTAATAACAGGAGTGCCATCATGAGGCATGCACTACAAATAAGGTCAGCACTTTCCCTTTTTAAGTTATCTCATCGTATATGATCTGTTGAGATTTCTCACATATTACTCCTTGTCACCATTTTACACAGGAAGTATCCTGTACTCCTTGGGTGAAACCCATTCCTTCAACATACCCTGTCAGATGTTAACACATCCTCTTGAATCCTTTATTCCTGTTGAACAAAGTATACCTTAAACACAAGGTTAGCAGACTTTCCTTCCCCTTTTTTCCCCGCATATAAGCTTATACTTTTTGAATCCAGGTAGGGGGCGTTTACCTCCACAGTTAGCTCCGGGATGTAAGGTTGATAATGTATAGCACTAGGATGATAACAAAATAACAGAAATGTATACTAGTCAACTACTTTGTAAATTCAACATGTTGGGTAAAAAGAATTTTTGAATATTCACTTTTGCATTTGTTACATACAAATTGTTGTTGCACATTAGTATTTTTCAAAGAAGTGTAAATCATTTCATTAATATATTTTTTCAAATTTGTTTAGTTTTTGTAGAAACTTTGAGATTGTCTTTTTAGCCCCTGATGAAAAGTGAATACTCAAAATGCGTTGGGCCATCAAATGATGAATAAAACTGAAGTTCTTGTGTTAAATATGAAAATTGTCATTTTTTAATGTTTTTATGAAAAATGTGTTCTTTATCTACTATATATGAAATGTGCACATTACATTGGAATACTAATAACTACATATGGTGATTTGTAAAATACACATCATATGGCTAAATTATTGATCTGTATATACAGACCCTAGACAGTGTGCAGGGGACGGGAGTTCCCCATTTTGGGAACATCCACCTCTTGTTTTGTTCTGTGGATTACCCCACCGTGGCCTGTGACAGGGACTCAACCTGAAGTGAATGGACAAACTCCTTGATCCCCTTTAACATTTTAAAACATCAATAACAGTAATACATGCCCTTAAAGTGATATATGCTTAAAAGTATTTTTGTCAGCAAGGCATTTTATTCGACACAGCAATGATGAAGTAGCATACATTCATAATAATACATATGTATTTACTCCCACCCCAGACCATCAACTCCTTCAATGGGAGACTGATTGTGTGACATTTAATTGTTCAGCATCTGGAGAGACAAAATGGGTTCTAATGTAGATTAACATGATAAAATCTGCTGTTACTTTGAGAGAGCTTGAATAAAAGTTGGTGAACAAAACAGAAGTAGACACATGGAACTGCTTTGCTGCAAGCCTACTGTGGACTTGCGAGGCAGGCCAAAAAGGGGAAGTCTTTAACAGACCCAGTGAGGGTGGGTTGCGTTTGCAGGAAGACGCGGTACCCCCACTGACAATAGCAGGCAGGCTACACAGAAGATTAGGTACACTAATTAATGCACCAAAGTCTTTGTTCAGGTGAAAAATCAGGAAGAGATTTATTACATGCAGAGAAGTGAACATTGCCAGCAGAGTTTGAAACAGATGAAAACTGATGTTTTTCTGCACCAGGCTGCAGGCACAAGGTGGAGCATCAGTGGCAGGCATAGAGGCTGGGACACACATTTTCATGTGACCCAGGGGCCTGCAGAGAACCGTTGGATGAAGGGGGGGAGAAGGGACAGCAAAGGAAGAAGGGAAGGGCGGGAGAGGAAAAAAAACAAGTGGTGAAGCTGCTGTGAAGGAAAAGAGAGGGCGAGAGGGACTGGGGAGAGAGAAGAAAGAGTAGGCAGCTGGGGAGCGAGGTAGAAAATACCCATTGAGGAGATGGTGGGAGAGGGGAGAGAAGGGGCTGGTAGAGGGGGGGAGAAGGAGAGAGAAAGAGAGTATTTCCGGCCAAGTACTGGCTTGGTTCTCCTCTTTTTTGTTGGGACGCACTCAGTCTGTCTCCCTTCCTCCTTTCTGCTCTCGGGCTATCGCTCTTCTTTGTGGTGTTCCCCGGGGCTCCTCTCTGTCGCCCACTCTATTTAATCTCTATATTCGACCTCTTCTGGCTATAATTCATGCTTTTGTCTGCTTTATTACTCCTACGCCGATCGTACCCAAATCATTGTATGGCTGCATCTCACTTAATCTGAACCAGTTAGCAAATTGAAAAGCTATTGGTTAGTGGATGGCTAGAAACTGGCTTAAGCTCAACGGTGGAAAAACGGAGGTGTTGGTGGTAAGCACTGCTAATCCCTCTTTGTTTTGGACCCGAGAGTTTTGGCCAGAGAGTCTTAGCCTTTTCCCTTAGCCTGTCTTATCGGTAAAAGACCTTGGCGTTAAAATCTCAGCTTTGTTGTCCATGGCCGACCAGGTCTTGCTTGCATGTCAAAAAGCGCACTTCAAATTATGGACTCTCCGTAAAATCCTACCTTGTATCCCGACCAAGTTCCATGCTCCTGTTGTTTCCTCATTAGTCATCAGTAACATTGACTATTGCAATGCCCTCTACCTGGCCCTCCCTAAACCTCTTCTGCGCCATCTCCAGTTGCTTCAAAATGTGGCAGCCAGGGCTGTTCTCCGCCATCCATGGGGTACCCATATGACCCTGCTGCTGCAGCAACTGGCTCCCTTTTGAGCATCGTATTAGGTTTAAAGCACTGTGTATTCTGCACAAGGCCGTCTATGGTAGTGGTGCTGAATTTCTTCGGAATAAATTTGTTCCATATACTCCTGCTAGGCCTCTCCGTTCTCAGTATATCAGGACTCTACAAACCCCAAGGTTCAGGCTTGCTTGTACGGGTGGGCACGCGTTCTCAATGGCTGCGGCAAGGGCTTGTAACCGGCTTCCCCTTCCCTTGTGCAGCACTGAGTCTCACTCCCTGTTTTGCCGTGCACGAAAGACCTTTCTGTTCTAACTTCTGTGGATTGGAACAACCTCTTCTAGTTAGCACCATGATGCCTTCAGGCTTATGTTGTGCTCTACAAATTTCTTTAAGATAAGATAAGATAAGATAAGATAAGAGAGGGAAGAGCAGTGGCAGGGGGGCCGAATGGTGGGAAAATAGAGCAGATTGTGGAGAAAGGGGAACAAGGGGAGGGAAAGGGGAGAAGGAGCAGGGCAGGCAGGGAGAAGCGTACCTGCTAAAGGGCCCTCAGCCGCTTCTTTACCCCCACCCTAACATTTAGCACACCACTGGCTTTAAATGCATACTAGACCCCCCATAGTCCACAAAAGTCTGGCTACCCAATAAAGAGTGTCTGAGAACCACGATTATCCCCAAAACATCACCAGGCTGAATAATACCCATAACATGCATCCTAGACCCCTCAAAGTCCTGAAAAAAATTTCAGCCTGAAAAATACATCCTAGACCCCCAAAAATCCAGTAAGGTTTGGCAGCCCAAAAAAGGCCTCAAAACGCTCCATAAGCAACTGAAAATCTAGAAAACTTTGGAAACCCGAAAAAGGGATTTAAATGCATCCTAGCCCCCAAAGTCCAGAAATGTTTGATTGCCCAGAAAAAGTTTCAGAGAACTCTGAATGTCCTAAAATCTACAGCAACCCAAAAAAGGCCTTAAAATGCATCAGGCTCCCAAAAATCGAGAAAACTTTGGAGGCCTGAAAAAGGGCTTTAAATAAATACTAGACCCTGCCACCCCCAAAGTTCTGAAAAGTTTGGTGGCCAGAAAAAAGTGACTGAGGGCTCTGAATTTCCCCAAAACACCAGTAGCCTGAATAAGGCCTCAACATGTATCCTAGACCCGTGAATGTCCCAAAAAACGTTTCAGCCTGAAAAATGCGTCCTAGACCCCTGAAAAGCCCGAGAAACTTGATGGCCCAAAAAGGCCTTAAAATGCATCATAGGCCTCTGAAAATCTAGAAACCTTTGGAAGCCTGAAAAGGGCTTTAAATACATACCAGCCCCGCCCACTTTCTAGAATATTTTGGCATCCAAAAAAGGCCTTAAAATGCAGACTAGGTCTTTGGGGGCCTGAAAAAGACCATTAATTGCATCCTAGATCCACCAAAATCCAGAAAGGTTTTATGGCCAGAGAAACGTGTCTGAACGCTCTAAATGTCCCAAAAAATATGCCAGCTGGAAAAAGGCCTTGACATGCATCCTAGACCCCTTAAACATCCCGAAAAACATTTCAGCCTGTGAAAATCTCGGCAACTTTGGAAGCCCCAAAAAGGGCTTTAAATACATCCTACACCCCCCAAAGTACATAAACAGTTGGTTTCCCAAAAAAAGCTCTTAAAATGCATATTTGTCCCACAAAAATCTAGAAGACATCGGAGGCCCGGAAAATGGCTTTAAATGCATCCTAGTCCCACCAAAGTCCAGAAAATCTTTGTATCCTGAAAAACATGTCAAAGAGCTCTGAATGTCCCAAAACTTTCAGCAGCACAAAAAGGCCTTAAAATGCATCATAGGCTCCCAAAAATCTAGAAAACTTTGGAGGCCCGAAAAATGGGCCTTAAATGCATCCTAGACCCCCCAAAGTCCAGAAACATTTGGCAGCCCAAAATAGGCCTAAAAACGCATACTAGTCCCACAAAAATCTATAACACTTTGGAGGCCTGAAAAACGGCTTTAAATGCATCATAGACCCCCCAAAATCCAGAAAATGTTGGTGGCCCGAAAAAGGCTTTAAAATCCATCATAGGCCCCTGAAAATCTAGAAATCCTGAAGGCCCCAAAAAAGGGCTTTAAATGAGTCCTAGACCCTTCACCACCAAAGTCCAGAAACATTTGGTGGCAAGAAAAAGCCTTGAAAGGCTTCATAGAACCACGAAAATCTAGAACATTTTGACAGCCCGAAAAAAGCCTTTAAATACATCCTACACCCCCCAAAGTACCGAAACATTTGGTGGCCCAAAAAAGCCCTTAAAATGCATATTTGTCCCACAAAAAATCTAGAAGATATTGGGGGCCCGGAAAATGGCTTTAAATGCATCCTAGTCCCACCAAAGTCCAGAAAATCTTTGTATCCTGAAAAACATGTCAAAGAGCTCTGAATGTCCCAAAACTTTCAGCAGCGCAAAAAGGCCTTAAAATGCATCATAGGCTCCCAAAAATCTAGAAAACTTTGGAGGCCCGAAAAATGGGCCTTAAATGCATCCTAGACCCCCCAAAGTCCAGAAACATTTGGCAGCCCAAAATAGGCCTAAAAATGCATACTAGTCCCACAAAAATCTATAACACTTTGGAGGCCTGAAAAACGGCTTTAAATGCATCATAGACCCCCCAAAATCCAGAAAATGTTGGCGGCCCGAAAAAGGCTTTAAAATCAATTATAGGCCCCTGAAAATCTAGAAATCCTGCAGGCCCCAAAAAAGGGCTTTAAATGAGTCCTAGACCCTTCACCACCAAAGTCCAGAAACATTTGGTGGCAAGAAAAAGCTTTAAAACGCTTCATAGACCCACGAAAATCTAGAAAATGTTGACAGCCCGAAAAAGGGCTTTAAAGGTATCCTAGACCAACCAAAGTCCAGAAATGTTTTATGGCCCAAAAAACGTGTCTGAGAGCTTTGAATGTCCCAAAAACATTAGCAGCCCAAAAAAGTCCTTAAAATGCATCCCAGCCCCAGAAAGTCCAGAAAACATTGGCGGCACGAAAAAGGCCTTAAAACGCATAATATGCCCAAGATAATCTAGCAAACGTTGGTGGCCTGAAAAAGAGCTTAAAATGCATCCTAGACCCGCCAGATTCCAGAAAAGCTTTTTTGCCTGAAGAACATGTCAGAGAACTCTGAATGTCCCAAAAACCAGAGGAGCCTCAAAAAAGTCTTAAAACGCAACCTGGGCTGCTGAAAACCCAGAAAAGTTGGCTGCCCAAAAAACGTATCCGAGAACTCAGAATGTCCCAAAAACTTCAGCAGCCCAAAAAAGTCCATAAAATGCATTGCAGCCCCCCAAAGTCCCCATAAAGGACTTAAAATGCACCATATGACCCCAAAAATTGAGGATTTTTTTAGGGGGCCCGAAAAAGGGCTTTGAATGCATCCTAGACACCCAAAGCCAGAAACATTTGGTGGCCCAAAGTAAGCCTTGAAATGCATACTAGGCCCATGAACATTTAGAAAGCTTTGGAGGCCCGAAAAAGGGGCTTTAAATGTATCCAGGGCCCACCAAAGTCCAGGAAAACTTTGTGGCCAAATAAAAGTGTCAGAGAACTCTGAATGTCCCAAAAACCTTAGCAGCCCCATGAATACCATGAGAACTTACTAACCCCCGAAAATCTAGAAAACCTTGGAAGCCTCAAAAAGGGCATTAAATGCATCCTAGACCCCCCAAAGTTCAGAAAAGTTTGGTGCCCCAAAAAAAGTGACTGATAGCTCTCAATGTCCCAAAACCTTTGGCAGCCTGAATAAGGCCTTAACATGTATCCGAGACCACTGAAAGCTGATAAGCACATCCCAAACCCCAAATTCCAGAAAACGCTAGCAGCCCAAAAAAAGTGTTAAAATGCCTCATAGGCCCCTGAAAATCTAGAAATCTTTTGAGCCCTAAAAAGTCCTTAAAATGCATCATGGGCCCCCAAAAAGTCTAGAAAACCTTTGAAAACTTTGGAAGCCTGAAATAGGGCTTCAAATACATCCTAGACGTCCAAAGTTTAGAAACGTTTGGTGGCCCGAAAAAAAGTGACTAAGAGCTCTGAATGTCCCAAACATTCAGCAGTCTGAATAAGGCCTTGGCATGTATCCTAGACCCCTTGAACGTCCCGAAAAACATTTCAGCCTCTGAAAATCCCAGCAACTTTGGTAGCCCCAAAAAGGGCTTTAAATACATCCTAGACCCCCCAAAGTACAGAAACATGTGGTGGCACAAAAAAGGCCTTAAAATGCATATTTGTCCCACAAAAATCTAGAAGACATTGGAGGCCCGGAAAATGGCTTTAAATGCATCCTAGTCCCACCAAAGTCCAGATAATCTTTGCATCCTAAAAAACATGTCAAAGAGCTCTGAATGTCCCAAACATTTCAGCAGCACAAAAAGGCCTTAAAATGCATCATAGGCTCCCAAAAATTTAGAAAACTTTGGAGCCACGACAAATGGGCCTTAAATGCATCCTAAACCCCCCAAAGTCCAGAAACATTTGGCAGCCCAAAAAAGGCCTAAAAACGCATACTAGTCCCACAAAAATCTATAACACTTTGGAGGCCTGAAAAATGGCTTTAAATGCATCATAGACCCCCCAAAATCCAGAAAATGTTGGCGGCCCGAATTTCTTTTTTTAAATTGATCGTAGGCCCCTGGAAATCTAGAAATCCTGGAGGCCCCAAAAAAGGGCTTTAAATGAGTCCTAGACCCTTCACCACCAAAGTCCAGAAACGTTTGGTGGCAAGAAAAAGCCTTGAAATGCTTCATAGGCCCACGAAAATCTAGAAAGTTTTGACAGCCCAAAAAGGGCTTTAAATGCATCCTAGATCCACCAAAGTCCAGAAATGTTTTATGGCCCGAAAAACATGTCTGAGAGCTATGAATGTCCCAAAAACCTTAGCAGCCCAAAAAAGTCCTTAAAATGCATCCCAGACCCCCAAAGTCCAGAAAACATTGGCAGCCCGAAAAAGGCCTTAAAACGCATAATACGGCCAAGATAATCTAGCAAACGTTGGTGGCCTGAAAAAGAGCTTAAAATGCATCCTAGACCCGCCAGATTCCAGAAAAGCTTTTTTGCCTGAAGAACATGTCAGAGAACTCTGAATGTCCCAAAAACCAGAGGAGCCTCAAAAAAGTCTTAAAACGCAACCTAGGCTGCTGAAAACCCAGAAAAGCTTGGCTGCCCAAAAAACGTATCCGAGAACTCAGAATGTCCCAAAATCTTCAGCAGCCCAAAATAGTCCTTAAAATGTATTGCAGCCCCCCAAAGTCCCCATAAAAGGACTTAAAATGCACCATAGGACCCAAAAATTGAGGATTTATTTTAGGGGGCCCGAAAAAGGGGTTTGAATGCATCTTAGACACCCAAAGCCAGAAACATTTGGTGGCCCAAAGTAAGCCTTGAAATGCATACTAGGCCCAAGAACATTTAGAAAGCTTTGGAGGCCTGAAAAAAGGGCTTTAAATGTATCCAGGGCCCACCAAAGTCCAGGAAAACTTTGTGGCCAAATAAAAGTGTCAGAGAACTCTGAATGTCCCAAAAACCTCAGCAGCCCCATGAATACCCTAAAAACATACTAAGCCCCGAAAATCTGGAAAACTTTGGAAGCCTCAAAAGGGCATTAAATGCATCCTAGACCCCCTAAAGTTCTGAAAAGTTTGGTGCCCAAAAAAAGTGACTGAGAGCTCTCAATGTCCCAAAACCTTTGGCGGCCTGAATAAGGCCTTAACATGCTTCCGAGACCACTGAAAGCTGAAAAGCACATCCTAGACCCCAAATTACAGAAAACTCTAGCAGCCCAAAAAAGGTGTTAAAATGCCTTATAGGACCCTGAAAATCTAGAAATCTTTGGAACCCTAAAAAGTCCTTAAAATGCATCATGGGCCCCCAAAAAGTCTAGAAAACTTTTGAAAACTTTGGAAGCTTGAAATAGGGCTTCAAATACATCCTAGACGTCCAAAGTTTAGAAACGTTTGGTGGCCCGAAAAAAGTGACTGAGAGCTCTGAATGTCTCAAACATTCAGCAGTCTGAATAAGGCCTTAACATGCATCCTAGACCCCTGAAAGTCCTGAACATTTTTCAGCCTGAAAAAACACATCCTAGAACCCCAAAAGTCGAGAAAACTTTGCCAACCCAAAAACACCTTAAAGTACATCATAGGCTCCCAAATATCGAGAAAACTTTGGAAGCCCGATAAAGGGCTTTAAATGCACCCTAGACCCAACAAAGTTCAGAAACGTTTGGTGGCCTGAGAAAAGTGACTGAGAGCTCTGAATGTCCCAAAACCTTCAGCAGCCTTAATATGGCCTTAGCATGCATCCTAGACCCCTGAAAGTCCTGAAAACCTTTTTTCAGCCTTAAAAATGCGTTCTAGACCCCTGAAATTCAAGAAAATGGTTCTGGCCCAAAAAAGGCCTTAAAGGCATTATAGGCTCCCGAAAATTTAGAAAAATTTGGAAGGCTGAAAAGGGGCTTTAAATGCAGCCTACACCCTCAAAGTTCAGAAAAGTTTGATGCCTGAAAAAAGTGACTGAGATCTCCCAATGTACCAAAACATTTGGCAGCCCGAATAAGGTCTGAATAATGCATCCTAGACCCCTGAAAGTTCCCAAAAATGTTCAGCCTGAAAAAGGCATTCTAGACCCCTGAAATTCCAGAAAAGTTTTCTGGCCCAAAAAAGACATTAAAAAACATTATAGACTCCTGAAAATCTAGAAAACTTTGGAAGGCCAAAAAAGGGCTTTGTATGCATTCTAGACCCCCCAAAGTCCAGTGGCCCGAAAAAAAAGTGACTGAGTGCTTTGAATGTCCTGAAACCTTTGTCAGCCTGAATAAAGTCTTAACATGCATCCTAGACCCCTGAAAGTCATGAAAGCTTTTTCAGACTGAAAAACACATCCTAGACCTGCAAAAATCTGAAAACTTTGGCGGCCCAAAAAAAGCCTTAAAATGCAACATGAGCCCCCGAAAATCTAGAAAACTAGCCAAAAAAGGGCTTTAAACGCATCCTAGACCACCCCCAAAGTTCAAAAAAGATTGGTGACCCGAAAAAATTTACTGAGATCTCCCAATGTCCCAAAACATTTGGCAGCCTGAATAAGGTCATAACAAGCATCCTAGACCCCTGAAAGTCCAGAAAACCTTTTTCAGCCTTAGAAACACGTTCTAGAGCCCTGAAATTCAAGAAAATGTTTCTGGCACAAACAAGGACTTAAAACACATTATAGGCTCCCAAAAAAATCTAGAAATCTTTGGAAGCCCGAAAAAGGGCTTTAAATGCATCCTAGAACCCCCCACCCCCGACCCCAAAGTTTGGAAAAATTTGGAGGCCCGAGAAAAAAGTGACTGAGATCTTCCAATGTCCCAAAACATTCAGCAGCCTGAATAAGGTCTTAACATATATCCTAGACCCCTGAAAGTTCAGAAAACTTTTTTTCAGCCTTAAAAACACGTTCTAGACCCCTGAAATTCAAGAAACTTTTTCTGGCCCAAAAAAGGACTTAAAACGCATTATAGGCTCCCAAAAAAATCTACAAACTTTGGAAGCACGAAAAAGGGCTTTAAATGCATTTTAGACCCACCCCCCGCCCCAAAGTTCAGAAACGTTTGGTGGCCTGAAAAAAGTGACTGAGATCTCCCAATGTCTCAAAACATTTGGCAGCCTGAACATGGTTTTAGCATGGATCCTATATCCCTGAAGGTCACGAAAACATTTTCAGACTGAAAAACACATCCTAGACCTCCAAAATCCAGAAAACTATGGTGGCCCAAAAAAGGCCTTGAAATGCATCATGTTCCCCCAAAAATCTAGAATACTTTGGAAGCCTGAAAATGGGCTTTAGATGCACCCTAGAAAGTTTAGAAAACTTTGGTGGCCTGAAAAAGTGACTGAGATCACCAAATATCCGAAAACATTTGGTAGCGTGAATAAGGCCTCAACATACATCCTAAACCCCCAAAAGTCCCGAAAACATTTTCAGCCTGAAAAACCCATACTAGACCCCCAAAATTCCAGAAATCTTTGGTGGCCCAAAAGAGGCCTTAAAATGCAGCATGGGCACCCAACAATCTTGAAACCCTTGAATGCCCAAAAAATGTATCCTAGACCACCCCCAAAGTTCAGAAAAGTTTGGTGGCCTGAAAAAAGTGACTGAGATCTCCGAATGTCCCAAAACATTTGGCAGCGGGACTAAAGTATTAACATGAATCCCCCGAAATTCCAGAAAACTTTGGCAGACCAAAAAGGCATTAAAATGCATAATGGGCCCCCGAAAATCTAAAAAACTTTGGAATCTCGAAAAAAGGCCTTAAAATGCATCCTAGGGAACTAAAAATCAAGAAAACGTTTGAATCCCGAAAAAGGGCTTCAAATGCATAACAGACCTCCAAACGTCTAGAAAAGTTTGGCTGCCCTAAAAAAGTGTGTGAGAGCTCCACATGTCCCACAACATTGCACAGACTGAATAAGTCCTTAACATGCATCCCTGACCATTGAAAGCTGAAAAACACATTCTAGACCCCCAATTCCAGAAAAGGCGTTAAAATGCATCAGAGGCCCCTGAAAATCTAGAAAACCTTAGAACTCTGAAAGTCCTTAAAATGCATCAGGGCCCATCAAAAAGTCTAGAAAACTTTAGAAGCCCGAAAAAAGGGCTTCAAATACATCTTAGACCCCCCAAAGTTCAGAAAGGTTTGGTGGCCTGAAAAATGTGACTAGGAGCTCTGAATGTACCAAAACATTTGGCAGTATGAATAAGGACTTAACATGCATCCTAGACCCCAGAAAGTCCTGAAAATCTTTCAGCCTGAAAAACACGTCTTAGAACCTCAAAAGTCCAGAAAACTTTGCTGGACCGAAAACACCTTAAAATACATCATAGGCTGCCAAAAATCTAGAAAACTTTGGAAGGCCGAAAAAAGGGCTTTGTATAGATTCTAGACCCCCCCCAAAGTTCAGAAAGGTTTGGTGGCCCGAGAAAAAGGGACTGAGAGCTGTGAATGTCCCAAAACCTCCGGCAGCCTGAATAAGTTCTTAGCATGCATCCTCGACCCCTGAAAGTCCCAAAAACATTTTTTTGGCCTTAAAAATGCATTCTAGACCCCCAGAAATTCAGGAAAATTTTTCAGGCCCAAAAAACGCATTAAAAAGCATTATGGGCACCCAAAACCTAGAAAACTTTGGAAAGTCGAAAAGGGCTTTGTATGCATTCTAGACCCCCCAAAATTCAGAAACGTTTGGTGGCCCGAAAACAGTGACTGAGATCTCCCAATGTCTCAAAACATTTGGCAGCCTGAATATGGTCTTAGCATGTATCCTAGAACCCTGAAAGTTACAAAAACATTTTCAGACTGAAAAACACATCCTAGACCTACAAAATCCAGAAAACCTTGGTGGCCCAAAAAAGGCCTTAAAATGCGTTATGAGCCCCCAAAAATCTAGAATTCTTTGGAAGCCTGAAAAGGGGCTTTAAATTCATCCTAGAAAAGTTAGAAAACTTTGGTGGCTTGAAAAAGGTGGCTGGGATCGCAGAGTATCCCAAAACATTTGGCAGCTTGACTAAGGTCTAAACATGCATTCTAGACCCCCCGAAAGTCTCGAAAACATTTACAGCCTGAAAAACCCATACTAGACCACTGAAAGTCCATATAACTTTGGCGGCCCAAACAAGGCCTTAACCCCTTAACTGCCAATGGTTTTCCCCCTCAGTGCCAACACCCTTTTTGGTGATTTCGGTATGTCGCCATTCAATCCCTTGTTTTTGTTACATATGATATCTCGGCCAAATTTGGCCCCTTTTCTTCCCACATGTAGGCGAGAAAATAACTAAAAAGGGAGCACATTTTGTGTTTTTTCAGAAAATGACCAAAAAATGATGTACAAAGAAGCCTGTGGTTTTTTTCCTTGTAAGAGCTAGGAACCAATGGTTTGCTGTGCTGAATTTGCCATTTTCCAGGCTTTCAAAAACAGGTTGAGTGGAAACCAAAAAACATATTTTCATAAGGTTACCATCAGTTTTGTGGGAGGTAGGCGATTTTGCCCTTTTTTCCAATAGGACATGCGTGAACGGAATGGTAGAGGAGGGTAGGAAAGCTAAATGGGAAGACAGAAAGGCATACATTTCTGAAAAGTAGACACAATTCCAAGTTTAGGAAGGGGTGATTTGCACAGGTCAGGCAACAACTATGTAGGGAACATTTCCATAGTTTGGGGAAAAATTGGAAAAATTACAGTTAAAAAAGGCATGTGCTGGACATGGTTGGACCTGTAAGGTATTGGCTTCTGTGAATATTGAGAAAAACAATGCCCCGCTAAATTCCCCAACTCTTCCAGTTTGAAAATCACACATTATTTGTAATGTTTCACAAAACAAGCAATACCACAAGCCAAAAACTGAGCCGTGGTACACAGGATTTTTATGCTGACAGCCTACTCAGACGTACTTAGCATGTGTAAACAAGGGAAACAAATGTGGCAAGGAATGGCAAGCATACATTTGTTGAAACAGGCAGACCTTTTGAAGGGTTGCTGACTTGTGCAGGTAACAAAAGTGTATACTGCCTAAAGCAGCAACTAAATGTAGGTCACGTTTGGGAAATGAAAGGGTTGTGTAAAAGAGTGCAGCAGCAAATGTATGAAAAATGTATGAAAACCAAGAGACTACAAGAAAGACTCCATATTGGTCTCAGAAACCTATGAATTGATACAAGAGTGGATGGATATGAGTGGCTTGGCCTTGAACAACAAAGAAACGGAACTCATGATCGAAGGTTCCAGGCCCAGGCTACTCAAGCTTAATGCAGAATATGATTTATTCCGCATTGCGAATCATGATATCGCCACTAAATAAAAAATAAAAATATTGGGGGTGGCATTTGACCAGACACTCAACATGATAGCACAGGGTAATAGCCTTGTATCAGTGTCAGCCTATTAAATACTGTTATTATCACACATTCGCCCATTTCTTTCTCAAGTTGCGCAGGCCATTATCTCCTCATAAATTGACTATTGAAGTTCTCTATTAGCAGGCATTGTTAAAAGAGAACTGGCCAAACTCCATGTAGTGCACAATAACACCATTAGAGCGATTATGGGGATGCGGAAACGTGAACATGTGTCAGAGATGCAGAGAAGTCTTCATTGGTTGCCCATTGTAGCCAGGACAGATTTTAGGCTTCTTACAATTACCTATAAATCCCTGGCATGGCTCTTCCCTGAATATATAGCCCAAGGACTTAAAATCAGAATAGAATCTCACTCCCTACGGTAGTCTTAAATTGCTCCATATACCAAATGTGTCCCTGGAATTAGTAGAAAGGGTGCTTTTTGGGTGGTGTCTCCTTTAAAGTGGAATGTCTTGCTTGTTGAACTAAGAAATTGCCCGACCTTGGAGGATTTCAAGAAACATCTCAAAATGTACCTTTTTGGATAAATCCCCTGGCCAGGGCTAGTCCCGATTTACTTACTTAGATACTGCCCCCTGTCCGTCCTCTTCGGCGCCCGTATGCCTGAGGGCCACTTTGGTAGCGCCTTATAAATAATCGAAAGTAAAGTAAAGAGAAAATAACAAATGCCCACCCTTCCCACATTCCCACAGGTGTCCCGACGAAAATGGTACCTCACATGTGGGGGTGCACATACCTGGGCGCAAAGTGAAAAGACTAAACTACTGGTAACCCCAAGTGTTTTGGCAGAGCAGATTTTGCAGGAATTTGCTCTTGTGGACAACCGACAGATTTGGCCTGGGGTGTCACAGCCACCAAGGAAAACAGGTAACCCCATGCATTTCTGAACAGAAGACACCCGTGGGAATCCACAGAGGTCTGATTTGCGCCAATCGCCCCAGAATTTATTACCCACAAGCCCGGGCAAACACCAAATTTAGGGGGAAAAAACAATTTTCAGACATATCCCACTGCCAAACCACCGGTACATGCCACCAACAACACATATACTACCTTCCCACATTCCCACAGGTGTCCTGACAAAAACAGTACCTCATATGTGTGGGTGCACCTACCTGGGTGCAAAGAGAAAAGGCTAAACCACTGGTAACCCCAAGTGCTTCGGCAGAGCAGATTTTGCAGGAATTTGCTCTTGTGGTCAACCTACAGATTTGGGCCTGGGGTGTCGCAGCCACCAAGGAAAACAGGGAACTCCATGCATTTCTGAAAAGAAGACACCCGTGGGAATCCACAGAGGTCTGACTTGCGTGAATTGCCCCAGAAATTATTACCCAAAGGCCATGCAAAGTCCGAAATTTAGGAAAAACCCATCATTTTCAGATATTTCCCACCGCCAGACCACCGAAGCATTCCACCAACGACACATGTCATACCTTCATGCCCTCCGACAGGTGTCCCGAGGAAAACGGTACCTCACATGTGTGGCTGCACCTACCTGGGCGCAAGGGAAAAGGCTAAACCACTTGTAACTCGAAGTGTTTCAGCAGAGAAGATTTTGCAGGAATTTGCTCTTGTGGACAACCTAGAGATTTGGGCATGGGTTGTTGCAGCCACCAAGGAAAACAGAGAACCCCATGCATTTCCAAAAAGAAGACACCCGTGGGAATCCACAGAGGTCTGACTTGTGCCAATCGCCCCAGAATTTATTACCCACAAGCCCCGGAAAACACCAAATTTAGGGGGAAAAAACAATTTTCAGACATTTCCCACTGCCAAACCACCGGTACATGCCACCAACAACACATATACTACCTTCCCACATTCCCACAGGTGTCCTGACAAAAACAGTACCTCATATGTGTGGGTGCACCTACCTGGGTGCAAAGAGAAAAGGCTAAACCACTGGTAACCCCAAGTGTTTCGGCAGAGCAGATTTTGCAGGAATTTGCTCTTGTGGACAACCTACAGATTTGGGCCTGGGGTGTCGCAGCCACCAAGGAAAACAGGGAACCCCATGCATTTCTGAAAAGAAGTCACCCGTGGGAATCCACAGAGGTCTGACTTGCGTGAATTGCCCCAGAAATTATTACCCAAAGGCCATGCAAAGTCCGAAATTTAGGAAAAACCCATCATTTTCAGATATTTCCCACCGCCAGACTACCGAAGCATTCAACCAACGACACATGTCATACCTTCATGCCCTCCCACAGGTGTCCCGAGGAAAACGGTACCTCACATGTGTGGCTGCACCTACCTGGGCGCAAGGGAAAAGGCTAAACCACTTGTAACTCGAAGTGTTTCAGCAGAGAAGATTTTGCAGGAATTTGCTCTTGTGGACAACCTAGAGATTTGGGCATGGGTTGTTGCAGCCACCAAGGAAAACAGAGAACCCCATGCATTTCCAAAAAGAAGACACCCGTGGGAATCCACAGAGGTCTGACTTGCATGAATCGCCCCAGAATGTATTACCCACAAGCCCCGACAAATTCCAAAATTTAGGAAACAAAACACAATTTTCAGAAATTTCCCACCGCCAAACCACTGAATCACACCGCCAACAACACATGTCCCACGTTCCCGCATTCCGACAGGTGTCCCGACGAAAACAATACCTCACATGTGTGGGTGCACCTGCCTGCGCGCAATGGGAAAAGGCTAAACCACTGGCAACCCCAAGTGTTTCGGAGGAGCAGATTTTGCACGAATTTGCTCTTGTGGACAACCAACAGATGTGGGCGTGGATTGTCGCATCCACCAAGGAGAACCGGGAACCAAATGCATTTCTGAAAAGAAGACACCCGTGGGAATCCACAGAGGTCTGACTTACGCAAATCGCCCCAGAATGTATTACCCACAAGCCTTGGCAAATTCTGAAATTTAGGAAAAAAAACACAATTTTCAGACATATCCCACTGCTAAACCACTGAAACATGCCGCCAACAACACATGTCTTACCTTCACATATTTCCACAGGTGTCCTGATGAAAATGGTACCTCACATGTGTGGGTGCACCGACCTGGGCGTAAAGGGAAAAGGCTAAACCACTGGTAACCCAAGTGTTTCGGCCGAGCAGATTTTGCAGGAATTTGCTCTTGTAGACAACCTAGAGATGTGGGCCTGGGGTGTCGAGGCCACCAAGGAAAACAGGGAACGCCATGCATTTCCAAAAAGAAGACACCTGTGGGAATCCACAGAGGTCTGACTTGCGCGAATCGCACAAGAAAGTATTACCTACAAGCCTCGGCAAACTCCAAAGTTTAGGGGAAAAAACACACATTTCAGACATTTCCCACTGCCAAACCACCGAAACACGCCGCCAACAACACATGTCCTACCTTCCCGCATTCCCACAGGTGTTCTGATGAAAACGGTAGCTCACATGTGTGGGTGCACCTACCTGGGCGCAAAGGGAAAAGGCTAAACCACTGGTAACACCAATTGTTTTGGCTGAGCAGATTTTGCAGGAATTCACTCTTGTGGACAAGATAAAGATTTGGGCCTGGGGTGTCGCAGCCACCAAGAAAAACAGGGAACCCCATGCATTTCCGAAAAAAAGGCACAAGAGGGAATCCACAGAGGTCTGACTTGCGCAAATCGCCTCAGAATTTATTACCTACAAGCCCCGGCAAAGTCCGAAATTTAGGGGGAAAAAACACAATTTTCAGACATTTCTCACCACCAAACCACCGAAACACTTCACCAACAACACATGTCCTACCTTCCCGCATTCCCACAGGTGTCCCGACAAAAATGGAACCTCACATGTGTGGGTGCACCTACCTGGGAGCAAGGGGAAAAGGCTAAACCACTAGTAACCCCAAGTGTTTCGGCAGAGCAGATTTTGTGGGAATTTGCTCTTGTGGACAAACTACAGATTAAGGCCTGGGGTGTCGCAGCCACCATGGAAAACAGGGAACCCCATGCATTTCCAAAAAGAAAACACCGATGGGAATCCACAGAGGTCTGACTTCCGCAAATCGCCCCAGAAATTATTACCCACAAGCCCCAGCAAATTCCAAAATTTAGGGGGAAAAAACACAATTTTCAGACATTTCCCACTGCTAAACCACCAAAACACACTGCCATCAACTCCCCATAAAATCCCAGAGCATTCCTGCCATTGCCTGACATTCTATACCTCCCCTTCCAGATGCAGGATCTAGTTGCCCCTGTATCTACAAGAAACAAGAAAGTATTGTCACCTATCATCATTCCTATGCGTGGTTCCTCCACTGGGTTGGGTGTAATCGATAGGATGGAACACATCAGGTCTGTCTGTGGGCTATCGTATTGATGGTATGATGACATTCCGTTCCCTGCAAATTGATTAGCCCCCACCATGGGAGCCCCCCCACTAGTTTCCTAATGGGAGTAATTCCCATTGAGTCTGTGCGTGCCACCGTCCCATCATTTTGCTGTGCCGTGTATGATTGCTGCATGTTATTCAGCATCTGTTGTATCTGTGGTGCCAGTGAATGTTGTTGCGCTGGCACCTGCATTTGGAGTGTCTGTGTCATCGGCTGGTGTGTCTGTCCTTGTCGTTGCATCTGGTGTTGGGCATAGTAATCAGTGTGCTCCCCCTGATATTTTGGCTGATATTGCATTCCTCCATTCTGCTGCATCCCCCCTACTGCTTTTGCACACTCTAGAGCAGTGCTTTACCTGTCCGCACACCCAGCACTGGGTTGAATCCCTCATTTGCCTCGGATACCTCCAGCGAACCCTTCTTGGCTTTGCTGTACTGGTTTTCCATATCCACAATAACCTTCCAAAAACCCCCCTTGGCTTTGTTGTATCTGGTGCGCATACCCATATCCCCTAGGTGGCCCCCCTATTCTTTTGAACCCATGCTGCGCATCCCCCATCCCATGAATCCTCCTCCCACGGGTGGTGAGGCGTACTGTGTCTGTGATGTGCTTTGTCCTCTTGTGCTCGTTAACACTGCTCCTCCCATGGTGTATTTAGACAGTTTCTTCCTCCTCGCGCTTCTTCCTCACACTTTCTTGCATTAACCTGCAGTAATGCACTATTGTAAGTTGTATTTCTGACCATGGTTTTGCCTACATCCCCACCAACTTCTTCAGTTGCCTTTGCACCTGCTCTGGTAAACCTTGACATACTATATGATAAAACAATGCCACTGTTTTACCCCACAGTTCTGAGTTTCAAGTCTCCATAACTCTTGAATAGGCTGAATATATTGCAGGGGGTCTTCATCTTCTCCCATTTTGCATGCCATGATCGATCGTGCTAATGTCTGATGTGTCTAGGTAATGCACCCATAGAGCTTGCCATATAGCCACTCTGCAGTTGTTGAACGGCGAACAATCGTGCGTCGTGTTCTGGGTGGTTACTCCTGGGTATCCAGCGCTTTTCCATATGCCATTGGCAGCCTCCCCGAGTATCGTTGCTAATAAACCTTTATTGTCCCTCACCACTAATTTCTGTCCTGCTGTTATCCTTTTCATTTTGCATATCCATTTCCCCGCACCTGCAGTCAATGAGGGTAGCTTAAACCTCACTTGTTCTTTGTCGATATGTTGCCATGTTATGTATTGTGGTCGCCCCCTCCCTTTTCCAGTAAGAGGAACTTTGTCAACCCAATCTCCCCATCAAATCTCGCTGTTAACCCAATCTCCCCCTCCAATCTCCCAGTGTCTTTGGTGGCAGTGAATGCCCTTGCCAATTCTCCCCTCCATCATGCTAGAGGGTATCTAAGTCTCTGTGTTGCTGAGCAATGTAACCCTAGACCAACATGGTCTCTCATCCTTGTCGCCCCAAAATCCCCCTGTGTCTCTCTCTGCTCCCCATGTCCAGCTTTGCCCTACTCCCTCGTCCTCACTCCCTACCAAGTCATTGTCTCACTCAGTGTCTCCCAAATCACTGTCGATATCGTCCTGGATGCTTAGTCTCCTCAGTACAATTGCTCCCGGTGGTTCCACTTCTATGTCAATTAAGTTCTCACAGTACCCTTCATGGAGGACCCAGTATTGGGTTTGTCTGGCAGCGTCATTGCCCTATCGCTTTTCCGACCGTGATTTCACCCTTCTTGCTCTTCTCCACATTAATCGTTAAAACTTGCTAATCCCAATCTCAGTCTTATGTCTCTTGCTGCGCGTTCCTGCGCCTCATTGCGTTTGCGCTCTCTCACAAGCTGCTCTATTTCTAACATTCCTCCTCTCCTTCTTTATCAAAACCTGCTTTTCCTTATCTTCTTCTGCCTTTCTCCTCTCCATCTCCTCAAGCTCCCTCTTTCTCCTCATCTCCCGCTGCTCTCGCTCTCTCTCTCTCTTCTGCCTTTTGCTTTTCTCTTTGCACTCTCTCATATTCATCCCTTTCCTGTTTTTCTTGCCTCTCCACTTCTTCCATTATCTCTGCCCATTCGTGTGCTTCACTAGTCTCCTGGAGACCCACTACTTCATTATTCTTTCCTATGCTTCTGCGACCCCTTTCTGCCCCTCCTTGGTGTATGGCGGAGGTGCGAATATTGTATTTGTGTACCCCATCGGTCCTCGAAATTCCTGTATTGGGTATACTCCCTGTGCCCCCGCTGCTGCCCCTTCGTTCCCATGTTCAGGAGGTTGAGGAGAAGTGGGGACCAAGGTTTTTTCTCCTATTGGCTCAGCATCCATTGATGCTGCGCCACATCCCCTCTGTCGTCCTGGAACATCTTTCAGAGCTCTAATATTGCCATATGATTGCTCAAATGTTTACCCTTATGAACTTCTTGTATGTGCGTGCTTAACGGCTGCTGCACATATTTAGAGAAACTCCTGCCCTTTGGCCATGGCTTAGACAATTTGCCTCCTGTGTCCAGTCTGCACTATATTTACAGATTTTGTCCTTATATCACGGTAGGTCCATACAAAGATGCTGTAGGGGCATGTCCCCTGCACCTTTTCCACAATACATTGCTTTTAATACTTACCTGACCTCAAGTTGAGGTTTTCGACACTTGCGTCGTTATTCAGACACAAAAATACAGTTTATCTTGTTTTTCTTCATTTTCACAGATACCAGTTCTTTTTCACAACATCCCGAGCCTCTCTGGCTCCCAACCAATTCTAAGGTGTGCTCCACGCACCGCCTTTATGTAATTCTCTGCCTCCTTTAGGCACACCTACCAGTCTCTGGCATGCGCCTTCCGCGCACCCACACAAAACACCCTACTCTGTTACTAATTCTGCACCTCCTCGTGCCCTCCTAGACCTATTCACAGGCCTTAACAAAGCTAAGGGTAGAGGTGCACTCCTTAAAATTTGACTGAAGATTGAAAACAACTTAAACAGATATCCTAGTAGCCTTATCAGATTCCAGGTGCTCCCTAGTGAGTCTGTGCTACCAGACCGTAGAAAATGTGCAAAAGAAGATGCCCTGAAATAACAGGGTATAACTAGGGGCACACACAAAGAACTAACTATTTCAGTATTTTAATTAAACAGAGTAGGTCATAAACAAACATTCAAAACAAATACTTTTCAATTGTTCAATACTTAATTAATAATCAAGCATATGTGTCACTTCCAGGTAAGTGTCGATCTGTTTTCAAGACTCTTTTAATTTCACCAAATAACATATGTATACAGAATTCCTCAACTTTGGGAATGCTTACATAAACATTTCATTCAATTTCTCATGAAAAGTACAAAACATAAAAGTTTGTATTCATAAATAAACAAATAACATCATTTTCCAACACTTCTAAACATATATGTGTGTATGTGGATCTCCAGATCAATCAGACAGGTAATGTTGTTCTATACCTGTCTATCTAGCTGCTACGCGTTTCGGGCCAATCCGGCCCTTCTTGAGGTAAAGGAATATCCAGAGTAAATCATTCTTTAGGGTCTCCCAACTCCAAACTTTGAAAAAAACTTTTGTTTGAACCAAAAACAATTTGTGTCTGTCAATATTCATTCATAATCATAAATAAATCAAAGAGATGCTGTTCTGTTCATCAGCCTTTACTGGGAGCGAGTTTTAGGGCGAGATCTGCCACTTAGGTGTTCTTGAACCTCACATGTGGGGGTGCACCTACCTGGGAGCAAGGGGAAAAGGCTAAACCACTAGTAACCCCAAGTGTTTCGGCAGAGCAGATTTTGTGGGAATTTGCTCTTGTGGACAAACTACAGATTAAGGCCTGGGGTGTCGCAGCCACCATGGAAAACAGGGAACCCCATGCATTTCCAAAAAGAAAACATTGATGGGAATCCACAGAGGTCTGACTTCCGCAAATCGCCCCAGAAATTATTACCCACAAGCCCCAGCAAATTCCAAAATTTAGGGGGAAAAACACAATTTTCAGACATTTCCCACTGCTAAACCACCGAAACACACTGCCATCAACTCCCCAGAAAATCCCAGAGCATTCCTGCCATTGCCTGAATTCCCTGTACCTTCTGAAGGTGGTGAGAAAGACTATGGGGCTCCTTCTGAGCCTGCCGGTCTGGAAATAACAGTGCCAGTAAGCTTACCAGCAACGTTGTTTCCAGACCGGCATATTACAGGTCTGCATGCCGGAGATGTTGTGCCCGACAGGTGGGACCCTGCCAGGTACAGCGGCAACGGTATGCAGACCGCCACGAAAGCACCGGCATCTTGAACAACAGTGCTGGTGCTTCTGTGTTCCCCATTCCCATAGAATCCTCTGGGACTCTATGGGAATGGAGAATTACAATTTACAGGTGCCTGCCTTTCCAGACCGCCGGGGTTGTAATCCCCCAGTGTTACCGGCAAGTCAGGCGCCAGTAAATATTTACGGGTCTGGAGGCAACCCGCCAGACCCGTAATGAGGCCCTATGTGTCCCTATTGTTGCCACCAGTATATCCACCTAGCTTGAGAGAGTGCCTGCAGGTTGCCACATTGTTAGGAAACACATGTATCAGTTCTTGTCTTCTTCGCTGGGAACTTCTCCTCTTCCCACCGTGGGTAAATGGCTATTGTTCGGTTCGGCCGCACCACGTGGGTGAGGACCGCAAAACTGAACTTTTTGGTCTACAATTAGTCAGGATTTATTCTGCTATTTTGCAGGTGGCTCCATGTCCCTAGAGCTAGGACTATTCTGCTCACCTCTGACTTTGGATGCAAGCACCAGTTCTGAGCAGCGTTCTGTAAAATCTGTTTTCCTTCGTCCCTTAGTATGAGGGCTGTGGCTTCATGTAACTCTACTATAGGTGTGCTGTGATTTCTATATGTCTATATTGTACTGTTTTCCTTATGGGTTACTGGTACTTGGCTCTTCCCGGTTCCTTATTTGATTCTGTAGTTCCATATGGTTAGTTGCAATAAGCAGTTACAATCTTGCTATGCATCTCTTGCTTTCTTGCATTTCTTGCATTTCTTTGTTTGGCTAATGAAAGAAAATAAGAAAGGCTTTTGACAGTATCTATATGTATTTGTACTCTATAGAACCGTGTTTGCATATTCTTTGTGTGTGCACGTATGTGTCAGTGTAACTTTGCGTATGGATGCGAGTTTGCTTCATGGCTAACGATACTATGTCGTGGTGTCTCTAATGATGTCAGCATAGCTGGTTATTTATCATTAGTCAACCAGGTCCAGTGTTGAGGCACCTGTATCCACGAAGATGTCAGCTGGATAAGGTTTGAACGGTTGTCTAAGAGAATATCGCCTCACATATGTGGAAGTTACTGCCCCTCCTGGGGGCTGGCCAAACAGTGACTGGCATCTCTCGTTTCTTAGTCTTTGGGCTGTCATTCATAGAGGGGTCACAATCTGCATGCCACGGACCCTGTCTTCAATTAGTTCCTGTAAAATCATCTGTATTTGTTTTAAAGATGCAAAATTGACAATTTTTACAAAACCAAATTAACAAGGGGGGTCCTGGTAGTCCCTCTGCCAGACATTAGTCCTGGTTACGAGAGACTTACCCAGAGTCTTCAGCTCACTATCTTTCACAGAGAAGAAATATCCCAAACATATCAGTCTTTGTCCTGCCCTGGGGCAGTCCAGCACCGAAATGCTAGGCAATTCTCCTCTGAACAAGAGTACCAACAGAAACCCCAGACACGTGTTTCGGTCTGGTTGGACCTCATCAGTAGGGTGGATCTGTGCCTCTCTAAGAATAGTGAGCAAGGGGTCCACGTCTGGATTCCCCTAGTAATTTAGGGTGAGACCCAAAGTTACTTGAATATGCAAATTAACAAGGGGGGTCCTGCGAGTCCCTCTGGCAGACATTAGTCCTGGTTACGAGAGACTTACCCAGAGTCTTTAGCTCACTATCTTTCACAGAGAAGAAATAGCCCAAACATATCAGTCTTTGTCCTGCCCTGGGGCAGTCCAGCACCGAAATGCTAGGCAATTATCCTCTGAACAAGAGTACCAACAGAAACCCCAGACATGTGTTTCGGTCTGTTTGGACCTCATCAGTAGGGTGGATCTGCGCCTCTCTAAGAATAGTGAGCAAGGGGTCCACGTCTGGATTCCCCTAGTAATTTAGGGTGAGACCCAAAGTTACTTGAGTATGCAAATTAACAAGGGGGGGTCCTGGGAGTCCCTCTGCAAGACATTAGTCCTGGTTACGAGAGACTTACCCAGAGTCTTTAGCTCACTATCTTTCACAGAGAAGAAATAGCCCAAACATATCAGTCTTTGTCCTGCCCTGGGGCAGTCCAGCACCGAAATGCTAGGCAATTCTCCTCTGAACAAGAGTACCAACAGAAACCCCAGACACGTGTTTCAGTCTGGTTGGACCTCATCAGTAGGGTGGATCCGTGCCTCTCTAAGAATGGTGAGCAAGGGGTCCACGTCTGGACCACCTGTGAAAGCATTTGTTCTGAAAGAATCTACATTTTGCGGAAAAAAAGTCACACTAAGTGGGGAAGGAAAGAGAGTGGGAATGATGGGCCAATGAGGGAACAGTATGCCAGAGGGGAGGTTTTGGGTCTGAAGGGGAACAATGGGCCAGAAACTGAGTGATGGGTCAAAGAGGCATAATCAGTAAGAGAGGAGAGAGGGAGCAGTGGGCCAGAGAACAGAAAGAGAATGGTGGGCTAGAGAAGGAGGAGTCGCCCTGAAAGAGACTGGTGGACTGGAGAGGGAGTGATGTGCTGGAGAGGAAGCAATGGGCCAGAGGAAAGCGGTGGGTCAGAGAGGAATTAGTGGGCAAGGAAGGGAGAGATGGGCAAGAGATGGAATGGTTGCTCAGAGAGTGAGCAATGGGCAAGAGAGGAAGAGATGGGCAAAGGTGTAGAGAGCTAGCAACGGGCCAGAGAGCAGAAAATAATGGTGGCACAGAGAGGGAATGATGGTAGGTAAATCGGAAGCAAGCAGCTGATTGAGAGAAGGGATGGGAGGGAAACGGTGATAGACTGTGAGAAAGACACGAGATGCAGAAGGAGCGAGAGATTGGTCGAGGGAGAGGTGACTAGTACAAAAAGATACTGAGAAAGAATGATGGACTGCAAGAGGAACTGGATGGCCTAAGGTCTGCCCTGGGAGCCCGGTTGGGAGTGCGGTGGGGATGGCTGAGTGCAAGTTCTGATCTTGCAGTGTGCCAGTGCTAGTGAGTATACACATGACTGGCAGAGTGACAGGTTTGAAAGTGCACATTCTGACTGGGAATTGGTGAGTGTGAGGGGTTTTGCCGAGTGTGAGGGGTGTGGTTGACTGGAGGATCAGGGAAAGTAGAAGGGGAATAATTGCACCATTACAGGTGATGGCAATCAAGTTAATAATACAAATTAGCATGCACATTAGAGCAAAGCAAACAGATCTGTCACGCCTGGGAGATCTGGGATGCTTTCTCTTAAATTGATAGCAGAGACAACATACACATGGTACAAATAATGACAACCTAGCTCTCTTGCACCACATACTGCCTGTTTTCTTGCACACAGGTTCTTTTCCACCCTTGCACTCTCTCACACACTCCAGTCAATAAAATAAATGCTGCAAAAAGACAATTTTATGCCCCATAATTTCTTTTTTACTCTGTAAAATGTTACATTGCATGCCGCAATATTCTGGAGGGTGTGCTAAATAGTTCTTCCCAGCCCTTTTTGCTCACCTGGGCTAAGAGTTTTCTGTGTGAACCGACTCAGGAATGGCCTTTTCTGTGGGTTGCCTTTTTCAGGTTTCTTGAGGGGTCCTCTATGGAAGATGGTCTTTTGCTTTTGAAAATGTAAAAACAGTTAGTATACACTTCACAGTTGAGCACGTTATTGCACTCATACAATCAATTAACTTTCATGTAGATATCACATTCAGTCATCCTCCGTACCAGCTGCTGCCTCTGCCCATCGTGATCCTCTGAGATGTACAAATGTTCTTCTGTGTCCATTCCGAGCTGCTTCATTAATCCAATCAAGATATGTGTCTCTGTGGCCATTTTCAATTGACCCTTCTTCCCGGTCTCAAATAACAAAGTTGTGATATGGTGTCCATATATTTATAGGCCTATTAGAATGCCCAATGCTTTCATGGAGGTTTCTTCAGTGTTGTAATATGCCATATCTTACAGAGTTCAAGCAGGCCCAGGGCTATTTTCACTACTCCTCCATTTTTGAAATTCGCATGTGCCTAACCCTTCTTTGCCATACTCCCCCTCGTACATAATGCACTTGTTTCATAAGACTGCTTTGGCATACTCCTCCACCATCAAAATCCATGTGTACCAAAGACTACTTTAGCATACTCCCTTGCCTATCATATTTATGTGTGCTTAAGATTGCTTTGGCATAGTCCTCCATCTGCAAAAGAAATGTGTACTCAAACTCTTATGGGCTATTCCTTTGCCTACAGAATTCACATGTTGCTAACACAGCTCTTTGGTGTACCCAACTCCTTACGAAATTCATGTGTGCCTAAGACTCCATTGGCACATTCGTCAGCATTCATAAATAACATGTGCCTAACACTGTTATGGTGTACTCCCACAGCTACAAATTCCATGCGTGTTTAAGTCAGCTTTGGAATTCTCCTCTGCCTTCAAAATTCACATGCAACTAAAACTGTCTTGGCTCTATACAATGTACATGTGCCTAAACGGCTTTAGACTTCTTCTCTGCCTAGAGAATTCATCTGCGTCTAATACTGCTTTGGCATAGCCTCCTGCCTACAAAATTCATATATGCCAAAGACTGCTTTGGTGTTTGGTATAATCCACGGTCAACAAAATTCATGTGTGGAGAAGACTGCTTTGGTGATTGAAATACTCCTTTGCCTGCAATGATTCACATGGAAGACCGAACTAATGATATATGGGTCGAAAAAGTCAAGGGATAGTCTGGATCTGGCCTTTGCCAGCTTTCTGGTCAGGGGTAGTCGGATAACGGTAGCTATCAAAGTGAAAACTTTAGGCACATACATGGATGCCACTTTGAACGCAGGCGCAGAAGTAGATGCCATCGTAAAAAGAACAAACTACTATTTGAGAGTGTTTAGACAGGTGGCTCCTATGATTGCCAAAGACAACCAGGCCAAGTTGGTAAGGGCTGTTATAGTCCCTCGCCTAGATTATTGTAACACTCTTCCGGGTGGTGCCAGTAAGGAAGACATTTTTAGGCTGCAGAAAATTCAGAATGCTGCTGTTCGTATTGTCTACGGTATGACACGAAACGAACCTGCCACTGCAGCCAGGAAGGGATTGCACTGGTTACCAATATCAGCCAGGATCTCGTTCAAATTGTTGACCCTCTGTCACAAGTGTATCTACGGATCTGCCTCCAGCTATCTCAAGGAAAAGGTTCTTACATTTTAGCCAACTAGAGATCTTCGTTCCACAACTGCCCACTGCCTCAGAGTGGCTCGTGCTAAGAGAGCGTGCGGAAATTGATGTTTTTTTTCCAGTCCTGGTGGCATGTGCATGGAATGAGCTGCCCCAAGCATTAAGAAGAGAGGAAAATCATCTGTTTTTTTAGAAAATCCTTAAAGACCACAATGTTCATGTAAAGTGTCTGGTGCCTGTGCCTTTTGCTCCTATTAGTTAGCGCGTTGACGCCCTAGGGCTTTGGCGCTACATAAATCCAATAACATAACATAACATGTGCCAAGGACTGATTTAGCATTTGGCATAATCCTCCGCCTACAAAGTTCCTGTGTGCACAAAACTGCTTTGGTGTTTGTAATACACAATTGACATGCTCCTAAAATGCCCCTGCTAACAAAATAATTGTAGGAACTCATTTTGCTTACTCCCCACCAACAACATTCATGTATGCCTAAAACTGCTTTGATTTACTCCCCCACCTACAAAATTCACAAGGACCGGAGACTTCTCTTTGGTGTGCTTCCCCCGCCTTGGCTATTCATGTGTGCCTAAGACTGCTTGGTGATGCTTCCCCCTTCAAAATCCACATGTGCCTAAGACGTGTTTGCCATACTCCTGAGCCTACAAAATCTGTCTGTGCCTAACATAGCATTGGCTTACCCCCATAACAAAATCACATCTGTTTAAGACTGCATTGGCATACTCCCCAGCCTCCACATTTCTCGTGTACCTAAGGCTGCTTTGGCATACTCACCGTTGCACAAAATTCACTTGTGCCTCAGACTGCTTTGGCATTCTTCACCGCTGAAATAATCCGCTTTATCCTTCTTCCCACCTACAAAATGCTCATGTCCAACACTGCTTTGGCGTTCTTCTCCGCCAAGACAATGCAAGTGTGATACTCACTGCTATGGCCTTCTCTTGGTTTGGTTTGCTCCCCATCAACCACCAAATCACATGCCCCCCAATTCCAACCCAATTCTACTCTAATTCTCTAACACTCCCTATGAACTGTTTCTAATCCTGGTCTAACCCATAACTACACACATTCCCTTCCCTAACTAGCCAAATCTCAGTGGTATTGCTACTGTCTCTTCAATATTCAGAGAAAGAGTTTCACGACTTTCTGCTTGCTTGACTTTATATAAGGTCAAATCGACCCAACCTTAGGAAATGCTTGGGAATCAGTTGAAATGGAAGCATTTCAGGTTTTGCTTGAACCGTCTTGTTCACCCCTAATAAAGAGCACCCTCTATCCAGAGTAGAGGGGTAGGGGCAACCTTTCAAACCCCTTAGATAGATGTATTATGCTGTATGCAAAACAATGCAGGAGCCATTTTGTAAAAGGTGGTAATTGCACCCAATTTGCCATGAACTTACGTGCATGTGCTGTTGGATCCCCTGCATACAATTTTCAAATTTTTCAGTGCAAAAATGAAGAGTAAAACCAGGCACAATTGCCTTTACTCTTTACTTTTACACTTCATCTTGTAAAAAAGTAAATGCTGCCTGCAAATTCTGCTTTGCAGACCTCATTTACCAATATATTCCCATGGAATCTACCTGCTTTTAGCAGGTGCTAAATGGGGGCAGATTCCATAGGAATCCGTTTCTTTTGAGCTTGCATGGAAATCTCATGCAGGCATAAAGTTGTTAACTCCACTTCATACCCCTTCTCTGCCTTGAAAACAATTGAAAATAGGCCGTATTGGCAAACACAGGTGCCTTGCTTTTACACATTCATTTAGCACTCCTCCTCATAGAAAATAACCCCCAATTTTGTTTTTTCGCCAGTAATCTCTTGATAACATCACAGGTTACGCTAGCATGATATTCCTCCAAAGTGATGCATAAAAGGTTAGCCCTCAAAATTGCAGACAGAAAAGGTGACTTTGCTGGTTTTCCGAACTTTGGGCATCATTACAGGTTTGGCAGTGCGGGAGAAAAGTGGCATCAATTCCGCTACCGCTGCTTTTCCAGCACCGCCAAATTATACTTTTTGGTGGATTTGTCGCAGGCAGAATTAATGTGTGGTAAATCCACTGATTTTCCGAGAAAAAGTGGCGGATTCACCTCCAGCTTGTTGCTGGAGGTAAAACTTCCACCATATCAATGGAGTAGCTTTGCTGAAGATGTTGGAAGGGGGCATGACCTCTAAATGAAAAGCGCCACTGCCAAATGAGTGGGACAAAATTGTGTGCCACAAACATTGGGGGAAAAACACCCTTGTCCCTCCCTAAAATTACGTCTATGCACTTTACCTCCAAAAATTGGTGCATGTGGTAATTCTGCCGGTGGTAAATCTGTCAAAAATTCCCCATGAGTACTATAGCCTCCAAAAATGGACACTTACTGCCACTTGTAATCCAAGTGGTGGTAATAGTAATTCTGTTAGGTAGTATTTCAGCAGATCTACCACCGAAATACCGGCAAACTTGTAATGAGGCCCAATAACCTGTTTAGTCAGGCCAATAATGTTTTGCAAGTACACTAATGACAGCATATACCCTATACTTTGCTCTATTGGGAAGAATATTGCACTAAACATTAAAGAGTGTAGTTTAACAAATATTAAATTATATTTTGCTTTCATTGGATTTGTACAAAGTGAGGGTTTATTTGCTTACTCAGCAAAGAATAATAACCATTGATTGGACAATATATCAGCTTTGAGATTGTTCGCCACTGTGCCAGTTTATCATTGAATAAGTTCAGTGAATTGTATGTGAAGTATTTTTCTATACACATTAATTTTCTGATTTGTACATAGTAACCACCCATAAATGTACATCTGGTTTCTCTTGTGCTACCTAAAATAACAATACTGTACCCCTATCAAAAACTGTTCTACGTATTCTATATATTTCAATAGTGTTTTTTCAGTTGCCAGGTGTACACAAGATATCACAGACCCTGCACAGAAAAAGGGGATGGGAAGAGGGACACAGAGGATAAGGGAATTGAGAGCCTAAAGATATCGAGTGACCCGCATGCAGGTTGGCACAGGCGGGAGAGGTCATTGTGTCCTCAAAGAACTCCATTCTTCAAGCTATTCCAGTTAGGATATTCACTGCATTTAAATTGAACAACACCACAAGTGCATAATAGCCCCAGGATCAATAATCTAAAGCTGCTCATGGAAAGCCTTCTTGAAAAGAAAGGCTTAAAGTGCTTTCTGAAACCCCAGTTAGCTATGGAGGTTAGTAGGTTCTTGTCTCAAGTCCAAGGAGAGAAAGTTCCATAGATCGGAATCTGCAACAGCCACCGCCCTTTTCCCAAATGTCTTCACTTTATAGGAGATTGTATACAAGGTTGGAATTGCAGGAGCCTCTGGGCACTGTATGTGGTGACACAATTGGATAATTATTTGGGACAAATGCCCAACTAAGCTTTTCTAGTGGTGTTGAGTAGCTTGAACTCAATGCGGTAGGATATCGGAAGCTGATGAGGCTTGAAGAGAAACTTGGAATTATGACCATGTTTCTTGAGGCCTCAGACAAGGCTGCAGACCTATTTTGGTGAAACTGCATGCACATAACTTCCTCTTTAATGTCCTCCTTGTGTATGTCCTATCGAAGACTATGCATTAGTGTAGCTAAGACATCACCAGGCCTGGGCGATTTGGGTTTTTTAAAGATCACGTAGAGGGATGGAAGGATTTTGCATTATACGTTGAGGAGGAGAGGGCATTTGCTCTCCTTGGCAGATGTATGGTGTGAGAATGTGAGGTATTGGTAAAACCTTTCACCTAGGTTCTTTACCTTTGCAACTGGTGATGAAGTGAGCCCATGACATGGGGCTAGATGCTGACCAATGCAATCACTGCACAAAAATGTGCTAAGCATGTCGTGTGTGCCTCTTGTTTCTTCAGTAGGGTAGTGATAGTGGCTATGTTGAGGTCTGACGAGATGATCCCGGTGACAAAGGAGGAATTGCAAAAGGTAGACAGTGACGTAACAAGGATGGCTCCCACTTTAGTTGCGTGGGCAGGATGCTGCAGAGTTTGGACTTAAGATGTTTTCATGGAGTTCATAATTATTATCATCTCCTCAACTTTGATGGCATGGAAGACTGCCAAATATGGGTTGGTTTAATGCAGCCCAACAAAGGAACTGCTGTCTTTGTCGAACATGGTATAGCGCTCCGAATATCTTCAGTTTCAGTGAAGAAGGTTGCCAAATTTTCAACTCGATTCTGAGATGGACTGAAAGCTGATATTGTTTGTATTGGGATTGACAGCTCTTTATAGACAGAGAACACTGTTACTGTTGTCGTTTTGGTATAGCCTGAGTTAATTAGTTGTTGCAAAAATGAATAATTTTTTCTCGGGACAGTCTTTCTGTAGGTTTTTGTGTGCTGGAGCGCAAATGATCTTGTCATCATGATTCAGCAAATTGATCCATTTCTGTTTCAAATTTTTCCTTCTCAGGACAGCTTGAGGGTAAACCATTTGCTCATGTTCTTGAGTGGTGATGAAGGTCTTTTTCCATTACAGGAGTTACTCTAACCATTGTTCTGGTGACAGGTCATGGTACTTCTTGAGCAAGGCTTCTGGGTCAAAGATGCCTTCTCGACACCCTGCCGAGAGGCAAATTGGTGATTCGTTTGTTTCTAGACTGAATGTGCTAGAAGGCCTGACAGACCCTGTGGCACATGGGCGCTTGAGGAAATCTGAGACTGCCATTAGCAGGGATGTGACACGATGAAGATAATCAATATCAGTGTCCAGGGCAATGTACACTCAAATCAAGGACCACATTGACATCCTTGCTCGACACCCTCGCCCCAGCCTTGGAGAATTTTTGCAATCACTCCTGTGCCACTGGAACTTTCTCCTCCCACCTTAAGCACTCTCTTGGTCACCCACTTCTAAAGAATCCCTTTGCTGATCCTTCCTCTCAGGCTAACTATCGCCCGATCTCCACCACTCCCTTCCTGGGCAAACTCTTGGGAAAGCTGGCCATCTCCCAGCTTAATCTACATACTGAATCTGTTGGTTGCCTCCATGACTACCAGTCTGGCTTCAGAGCTGCCAGAAGCACATAAACTACTCTCCTGAACACCTGTGAAGACTTGCTCTCCAATCTTGACTCTAATCTCCCTTCTGTCCTCATTCTCCTCGATCTATCCTCTGCTTTTTGACACGGTCAACCATGCCATCCTGCTCTATTGCCTTCTCGACAACCTTGGTATTACTGATCAGCCCCTGGCCTGGTTGACCTCCTTTCTCACTGACCGACCCTCTCAGGTCCAACTGGGGTATTTCCTCTCTTTTCTCTCTCTCTCTCTACTTGTGGTGTTCCCCAGATGTCTAACCTCTCTCCCTGGTTCTTCACCCACTAACTGGCACATCTTGCCCACTGCCTCACTACTTTCTGCTCCAATTTTCAATGTTATGCGATGACACTCAGCTCTCTTTCAGGCTCCCCCCAGCCACCTCTGCTTCTTCTCTCATATCAGACTGTCTGGCCGCAATTCAGGAATGATGTGCCACCAATGACCTCTGCCATAATGCCAGTAAGACTGAGTTCCTCCTCATTGGGACAACTGCTCCCTCCTTTCCTCGCTCTCTCTGGCCGCCCACTCTGGGACCTCTTCATGCTCCTTCCTGTGAGGCTAAGAACCTTAGTGTCATCTTCAACTCTACCCTCTCCTTCTCTCTTTACATCTCTGACGTCTCTAAGAAGTCAAAATATCAGCTACACCTCCTCAGAAGTATTCTTCCTTTTCTCACTTTCCCCCAGAAGCTCACTGTCTCCAGGGCTCTGGTCCTCTCTAGGCTGGACTATTGCAACAGCCTCTTTCTAAATCTTCTGCCTCTAGCTCTTCAACCTTTATAACTTATCCAGAACAGGACTGCAAGACTTATCCTTGGCCTCAGGCCCAGAGATCGTATCTCTTCAGCTCTGAAATCTCTTCACTGGCTCACCGTGGCTGCAAGGATCAACTTTAAGACCCTCTGCATCGTCCACAAGGCTTTCTGGGGCTTGGGATCACTCTACCTCCAACGTTCCCTTCCAAAACATGTTCCTTCTCGAGCTCCCTGCACATCCACCTCCAACTCACTGTGGGTCAGACGCTTCTCCAAGCAGAGTTGGGGGCAGATCTATCTCCTCGGCTGTGGCCTCCCTCTGGAACAACCTCCCTGCCCCTCTGAAACTTGTGCAGAACCACCTCTGGTTCGGAAGCAACTCAAGACCTTCCTATTCGCATCCGCTTTCTCTCTTCCTCTTCCATGCTGATGCACCTGACTACTCCACGCACTAGTCACCTGGTCACCCTCTGAACTTAGTCCAAGGCTCCTACATGTCCAGTTGCCCTCGCCCAGCCCCCTGGCCACCGAGCACTTAAGGGTCTGTATCTGCAACCCAACAGTCCCTTATCTCTGCACTTATGAGCCACCCGCTGGCTGCACTTGTGAGTTAACTGCACTTCCCCCTTCCGCTCCCCCTGGCACTTCTTTCTCCCCTTCCCTCTTCCCTGCACTTGCGCGATCTGAATGACACAAGGCCTAGTAAGATTGTTATTTTGTCCTTCCTTTGTTTCCCCCGCCTTGTCTTGTCGCACCTAGAAACACTTGTGTACAGGCGTGTTATAAATGCCACATCATATAATATCATATCATATCATATCATATCACATCATATCATATCGTATCATGTCTTGCTTGGGAATGAGCTGATTGGCTTGGCAATGGTATAACCTGTCCCGACCTGTGAAGACCTTTGATGACCTGAATGAATATTGAAGTGTGGATTTTTGTAGTAGTGAGGCTGAGGAATGGAAGGTGCATCCAACACGTGACAGTCACACACCAGACCTGCTCACAGACATGTTCTTGGGAAAGAGGAATATTCAGCCCCTCAGGAGGCTACGTGTAAACTCTGAGGGACTTGACTGAGGTTTGGAGGTTGCCTTGAGGGGGTGGGATCAGGGGGACCAAACTGGAAGAAGTCTGCAGGGATCCGAGAGAGTGCCCAAAGGTCGACAGCGTGCAAAAACAGACTTTACCCCAATGCAAAGGGTGGACTTCTGGGAAAGAAAAGATATATATTTGTATGGCAGGCTTTTGTACTGTGAGTCAATGTACCCTGCGCCAGATGCCGATCTGAGACTTCCGGTCCATCTAATCCGGAGACCCTTTCTACTTCAGTTAGTGCATGAGGCGCCTCAATCACCTCAGAGCGAGGCAACCTTGGGAACCATTGCTCCCTCATTTCTGCTGGACCAGCATGGACAGAGTAAAGAGCTCTTGGTGCCACTCACCTAGGGCTCGAATTGCACAACCTTTTTTTTTTAGCAAGTGATGGGATGTGCAAACACATCTTCACTTGCGCCAAAACAAGTTGCATAATTAATTCACAAATTCAGAATTGTTCACCACCTTGCACAGTTGCACAAATCATAGGCCATTTTGGTGCATTTTAAAATGCATCAGAATTCTTATATGAAGGCACTTTAAATTTAGCAGAAAACAGAAGCATTCCCCAGCGTTTGTTTGCAACAGGCCAAGGGCGATGCAAAATCTATGACAGGGCCATTTCGGGCCTTGAAATGCATTTGTTTGAGTTGGTAAGTGGGACAGAAGGGGTATGAACCACTGGTGTACCACTTGACTATGTAGCCCTCAAACAGGGTTAGACATGTTTTTAGCTTTTCGGAATTACAGCCCTTTAAGAACTGTGAAGTGGGCACCCAGCTCATGACACTCATGCGTCTCGCTGGTGGACATTTTCGCTGAAGAACATCTCCCTGAAAAAGGGCAGGTCACCTTTGCGGATAAGGTGATGCACATTTGTTAAAAAAAACAGGCACTTAAGAAAATCACATCCTCTTCTATTTTTAGGTGCCCAATGTTTTGAGAATTTGGCGATTTATTGTGTAATGCATCTACGTATGTAAGAGACCGAGAAAAAAGGCACACATTGTGCCTCATTACGACCATGGCGCTAATGGGTTAACGGCGCCGTAAAAGGCTGCGGCGCCGTTAACCCATTAGCGCCTGATTACGAGGTCCCTTTGCGGGACCCGACCTTAACGGCTGGTTTTACCAGCCGTTAAAGTAGGGACCCGCAAAGGGAGCTTGGTGCTAAGTACGGTACCGCAATTTGCGGTACCGTACTTAGCGCCTTCCCCATTCCCATTGAGCCCTATGGGGGCAAAAATGGGAATGGAGAAGGGCCATGGAGGAAGAGGGAATTACCGCCCCGCCAACCTTGTAATGGGGTGGTAATTCCCCCTTCCTCCATGGCGGAGTCGGTAAGTTACCGGCATGGACCATGGTGCTAAAAGCACCATGGTACTCCGCCTGGGTCATAATGAGGCCCATTATGAACATCCTGACACTTAACTATACCGCCTGAGGCAAAGCCCCTTGCCTAACGCTGGGCACATGTAGTGGGGTGAGCAAGGGAGCCCTTAACACCCTTTAGCTAGGCGGTGATGGGCCTGGGTGCTCTATGCGTAGGATCCTCTGGACACCCTCACATGGACAATAATATCTTTCCTGTCTCTTTAAGAGACTCCGCTCTGCCAGTGGGGAGCATATAGCTGAGAATCAGAAGTGATACACTGTTGTCCCTGGCCTTAAGGAGCCCCCCCCCCATACCTTTTGCTAAAAGCGTTGATACTGTTATTGATGCAGTCCCTTAAAGGAAGCAGAACTTTCAGCTTCAAAGAAACAATGCAGCGTGCACATATTTCTCCTCCAACGTGAAGAGCAGAGTCAGCTCTCAAGACATCAAAGACCCTTTGGAAATTCGTACGTGACTTGCCTCACAAGTTTGCACAGACTGGGGGGACGGGGAGGAAGAGAATTGTTCTAAGCTGCTGAGTTAAGACAAATAAGTAAAGCACATTTCCTTAAGCCACTTGTTCAATGTCACCAAGTAATGTCGTTAGTAAATGTGTATGGTCATGATGAAGGGGATTCCAAATCTCTAAGAATACTGAAAAGTTCTTTAGTACTAGATTTAGCTTTGATGATGCTATCGTTATAATTTTTTTTTCGGTCTGGTCAATGGCCTCTTTCATTCACCAGACTAACTGAAACACATCGTAAACACTTCCGGCACAGTGGCACCCACGTGACAAGCCCGCTTGTCCAAAGGATGTCCCAAGCCATGCCACTGCGCTGTAGCGCGCTACATTCAAAGTTGCTTTTTTTCCATACTCACCAGCAAGCAAACTTCTTTGGTTCACAAGCTCAGATCCAAGGACACATTCGCATCTGGAAAGCATGCTAGACTGACCTGGAAATTACAAGGGGTGGGCTTGAAATCTCAAAATGGCGCCTTAGCCATATGAAGAATTGGGCAACCCGCCAGTTTCCAAATCACATGCAGTTGAAACACAACCAGTAACTCACAGTCTCCCTAATTCACTCCCACAAGTGCCATCCCTCACAGGGATGCCAACCCCCAGGGCAAGGTGTGCAGAGTACTTATGACCAGCGCCTCGGTCAGGCATGGTGGATGTTTTCATGAGGACTTTGTAGCATGTCCTTTGGTTTACGGAACCTCACATTCTGGCACAAAACATTCAGCGTTGGATGTTTTGGCGTAGCACCTCGAGCACAGGTCCCAATTAGGCGCATGCTGTTGTTTGCAGGCAGTGCCCAGTCAGATTAAATTGTGTGCCAATGATCACACACTCTGGTAAACCAATGTATGGGGGATCCTTTCACACAAAGTTCCAATTTGTTCTTATGCGCAATCAGACAAGCCGGGAGGCGTATGCCGACCTGCCTCCCTGGGTCCACTGCCAAATAGCTCTTGCAAGTCCTGCTCTTCCTGCATTCATCAGCGCAGAGTGTCCAGCTAGCACAGGCGACCTCTGTGGACCTCCACTGCCACCGGCTCGACCAGAAAGGTAAGCCCTATTGGGTTTATGATGTTATAAGTTTCTCTCACTGTGGCGCGCAATGCACGCATCCATTTATATGTGTGTTACGGAAATCGATGGGAAAAGAAAACATCAAAGAACGGCTTTATTTTCTCCAATAATGCTGCCGAAGTGGTTAGTTTTGGCTGTGTCTGTGTTCTTTTTCACTGTGAGGAAGCTTCTGGCCTCCTTTCCGGCATGGCTGACTGGGTTTCCCTGCTCCTGTAGTGCCTTGCTTGGCGTGGGAAGGCCTACCTGATTGGATCGGTCTACCACCAAAAGATCCATTCAGACAAGCCGCCAGGTGGATGCTGGCCCGCCTCTCAAGGCCCACAGCTAAGGCCCTGCCTGTACCTGTCTGGGCATGGTTGCGCTTGTGGGCCCCACCGTTTGTTGCACAACACATTATAATGCAGCTTCCGGTGCATTCCCTGCTGCATCTTGAACATGGACAACATCTTCTCAGGCCCCCCTGGCTGGGCATATGTGAGTGATGGCTTGAACTTCATATTGTCTCCTCCTGCTTTCAACTTTTCAGTAACTTTGACCTTATTTATTGCTGCCTTTCTCCCTGGCCATCCTGCCTTCGTCAAGACTGACTGTGCTTTGCATTCTGAAATATCATTTAATGTCTCAGCTCTGTGTGCACATTTGACTTGTTTTTACATTCTGTTCTCTAGATTGCATTAAACTGTATCTTTAACGGGGGATTGTCGCATGGACAATACGATATTTCCTGTCTCTTTAAGAGACTCAGCTCTGCCAGTGGGGAGCATATAGCCGAGAATCAGAAGTGATACACTGTTGTCCCTGGCCTTAATGAACCCCCGATTCCTTTGGCTAAAAGCGTTGATACAGTTATTGATACAGTCCCTTTAAGTAAGCAGAACTTTCAGCTTCAAGGAAACAATGCAGCGTAACATATTTCTTCTCCAACGTGAAGAGCACAGTCAGCTCTTAAGACTTTAAAGACCCTTTGGAAATTCAAGCGTGACTTGCTTCAAAAAGTTTGCATAGACTGCGGGGACGGGGAGGAAGAGAATTTTTCTAAGCTGCTGAGTTAAGACAAATAAGTAAAGCACATTTCCTTATGCCACTTGTTCAATGTCACTATGTAATATTTTAAGTAAATGTGTCTGGTGATGATGAAGGGGATTCCAACTCTCTAAGAATATTGTTCTTTAGTACTAGATTTAGCTTTGATGATTCTATTGTTATAAGTGTCTTTTTTGTTCTGGTGAATGGCCTCTTTGTAGGCCATTCACCAGACTAACTGAAACTCATTGCAAACACTTCCGGCATGGCGGCACCCACGTGACAAGCCTGCTTGACCAAAGGATGGCCCAAGCATGTCACTGCGCTGTAGCACGCTACATTCAAAGTTGCTTTTTTTCCGTAATCACCAGCAAGCTCACTCAGATCCAAGGACACCTTCGCATCTGGAAAGCATGCTGGACTGACCTGGCAATTGCAAGTGGTGGGCTTGAAATCTGAAAATGGCGCCTTAGCCATATGAAGCCCCCAGTTCCCAAACCACACGCAGTTGAAACAATTACAACCAGTAACTCACAGTCTCCCTAATTCACTCCCACAAGTGCCATCCCTCACAGGTATGCCAGCCCCCAGGGCGAGGTGTGCAGGCTACTTGTGACCAGCACCCCGGTCAGGCAGGGTGGGTGTTTTCATGAGGACTTTGTAGCATGTCCTTTGAATGGGCTGGTGACCAATAAATGAGCCATTGGTGAGTGGCTGAGAGGCAGGTAACAGAGGGAGAGGAGGCAGGGGGCTAGCGTGAGATCAGGGGGTGGTCGGGGATGTATATCAGGAGGAAAAGGGATGAATATCTTCAAGAGGAAGGAGATAAACATCAAGAGGTTGGGTGGATACATCACAAGGAGGTTGTAGGAGCATACTGGGACATTAGTAAAAAGCTAGCTAATAAGACTAGGAAGGTACGAGGGGGCATGCTTCATCCATGGCAGGGGCTATGAGTGAGGCCCTGATTTGAAGAGGTCAAGCCCATGATGGATGGAAGAAGAAACACATGGCACAGCATCGACAGGATCAGCGCAGAAAGAGAGAGAAGGTGAAAGAGGAGGAGACAGTGCTTTAAATGGAAAAAGATAAGTGCAGGTACACACCAAGCTACGGAACCTGACATTCTGGTGCAACACATTCAGCGTCGGATGTTTTGGCGTGGCACTTGAGCACAGGTCCCATTTAGGTGCATGCTGTTGTTTGCAGGCAGTGCCCAGTCAGATTAAATTATGTGCCAAGGATCACACACTCTGGTCAAGCTTTGTAGCACACAAAGTTCCAATTTGTTCTTATGCGCAATCAGACAAGCCGGGAGGCGTATGGCGACCCGCCTCCCTGGGTCCAAAGCCAAATAGCTCTTGCAAGTCCTCCTCTTCCTGCATTTAACAGCTCTGAATGTCCACCAGCACAGGCGACCTCTGTGGACCCCTACCCCCACCGGCTCGACCAGAAAGGTAAGCCCAATTGGGTTTAAGATGTTATAAGTTTCTCCCACTGTGGCGCGCAATGCATGCATCCATTTAAATGTGCGTTACGGAAATCGATGAGAAAAGAAAACATCAAAGAACGGCTTTATTTTCTCCAATAATGCTGCCGAAGTGGTTCGTTGGGCTGTGTCTGTGTTCTTTTTCACTGTGAGGAAGCATCTGGCCTCCTTTCCGGCATGGCTGACTGGGTTAACCTGCTCCTGTAGTGCCTTGCTTGGCGTGGAAGGCTTACCTGATTGGATCCCTCTACCACCAAAAGGCCCAAACGGACAAGCCAGCTGGCGGATGCCCTGCCCGCCTCCCAAGGCCCACAGCTGAGGCCCTGCCTGTGCCTGTCTGGGCATGGTTGGGCTCATGGGCTCCACCGTTTCTTGCACAACACATTATATTGCAGCCTCCGGTGCATTTCCTGCTGCATCTTGAACATGGACACCATCTTCCAAGGCCCCCCCTGGCTGGGCATATGTGAGTGATGGCTTGAACTTCATATTGCCTCCTCCTGCTTTCAACTTTTCAGTAACTTTGACCTTTCTTATTGCTGCCTTTCTCCCTGGCCATCCTGCCTTCGTCAAGACTGACTGTGCTTTGCATTCTGAAATATCATTTGAAGTCTCAGCTCTGTGTGCACTGCATTTGACTTGTTTTTACATTCTGTTCACTAGATTGCATTGCACTGTATCTTTAACGGGGGATTGTCACATGGACAATAATATATTTCCTGTCTCTTTAAGAGACTCAGCTTCTGCCAGTGGGGAGCATATAGCTCAGAAGTGATACACTGTTGTCCCTGGCCTTAAGAAACCCCTGATTAGTTTTGCTAAAAGCGTTGATACTGTTATTGATACAGTCCCTTTAAGGAAGCAGAACTTTCAGCTTCAAAGAGACAATGGGGGTCATTCCGAGGTTGGAGGTAATGGAAAAAACGATGCCGGTAAAGCATTACCAGCATTGCATACCGCTCCGGGCTATTGTCACCACTATTAGCGGCACCGTAAATAATGGTGCCTCTAATTGCAGCAGGATGCGGGCACGCGGCACTTCATACCTGCAATGGCGGCATGCCGCTAAAGCGAGGAAATCACAAGTCAGGTGGACAAGCAAATACCGGCATCATGAAGGCGCAAATAGTGGATACTGGCATGCCGTAAATACTGGCATCGAGAACCATCCGTAAAATGCCATGTGCAGTGTTCCCAACTGCCACAGGTGCACACTATCAGCACAGGTGGAGGCAATGGAGTCTGGGCCAGTACAAAAGGAGCACACCCACACACCTCACCCCTTCCCACACCAAGATGATTCCAATAGTATTAGCAATATTGGAGCTGAATGACATGCTTGCATTGCAACACGGGCAACAACAACAACAGCAACAGCAGGTACCACAGAGGAGACGCAACAGGAGAAGGAGGGTGATACAGGCCCAGCATGCCCCACCAGTGCAGCCAGCGTAACCACGTAGGCAGCTCTCAATCCCTCGCATCAGAGCCAGTCCTTTCAACCTAACCCCTGAGCAGATCCACACCCTGTACCGTCTGGACCAGGACACCATCACCACCATCGTGGACATGATACACGACAACCTCGGAATGACCCCCATAGTCAGCCTCATTGAAATATGCACCGCCATCCCCCCTCTACTGAAGGTAGTGTCTGTGCTCCACTTCCTTGCCACAGGCACCTACCAGCACACAGTGGGGCACATGCATGGCATATCACAACCCTTATTTTCTCGCATTCTGAAGCAAGTGATGGATGCCCTCCTCAAGCACACAAGGGTTCCATGTAATAATGTCGCCAAAAAAATATCGCCATACAAAAATATCGCCGAAAAATGGTCATTTTTTATGGCGACATTATTGCATGGAACATGCGGGTGACACCCCTGCAACCCTCAATTTTTTATTTTTTTTTAAATAATTTTTTTTTGCCCCTATCGCCACATATATGGTCACCCAAATAATATCGCCATGACATTTTCCCGGTGATATTATTTACGGCGACCATATATGTGGCGATATTAATACCTGTTACCCACACAAGGGAATACATATCCCTACCACGGACTCCCCCGGAGATTTTTGAAACAAAAGTTGGCTTCCATGCACTGGCAGGCATGCCAAATTGTATAGGTGCCCTCGACTGCACCCACGTGGAGTTGGTGGTCCCGCATGCCATGGAGGTGGTGTACCACAACCGCAAGCAATACCACTCCATCAATGTGCAGATGGTATGCGATGCCAGCAAGGTCATCACACATTGTTGTGCCCAATATCCCGGATCAACTCATGACTCTATGGTCCTGCTGAACTCCACGATACCACGCTTCTCAGAGAGTCATGCTGGACGACGTGCCTGGCTGCTTGGTAAGTTGTATGACAGGCACATGACAGTGAAATGGGGGGAGAGATGCACACACCACCATGGTGTCAATGTTAATGTGACAGCACAATGTGCACATCACTAAACACTGTGCCCCAAAGCATGCCAAACATAACATGACACCCATATCCCATAGGAATGAAGTAAGGTCGACACCTATCACAACATGACTAACAGTAAACCACCCCACATCCCACAACACGTGCACCATTCATCAGCAGACCTCACCCTCTGTAACACCATCCAGCAACATGCAGTGTATATGCACTATGTTGCTGTCTCCAGCGAATCACCACACAGGACCAGCATCCATGGGAGAGCATTGGACTGAACCACCAAGGCACCCACTGTTTGTCACAGGGCCGCCACAACCACAGGAATGCTGCATGTCACCATGGGAAAAATCAGCACTGAATGCCTAATATTGCAGAGCCTACTGCCAACGCTCGCAGTCAGAAAATCATACAGAACACAACACATCACTAAATTGACACAAACACAGCTGTATGCATACACAATGAATGAGCTACAAGACAGCAGAATACACCGTGCATCATCTTGAAGATGCAACCCACACCATTATTCCATGGCACAGGACACATTGAGGGCTTAAAAATGGCGTGCATACAACCAGGGACATGTGCATGTGACCAACGATAATCTGCCGGCATGTGTGACTAGTACAGCTGTCCATCATCAATCGACTGACATGTACCTTTTTTTTCGCCTCGCATGCAGGTGTCAGTGGCTATCCCTTGAAGCCGTGCCTCCTCACCCCTGTGCAAAACCCACAGAACAGGCACGAGGAGGACTACAATCGATCCCACACCCGTACCGTGTGGTCATTGAGCAGACCTTTGGCCTGTTGAAGGCACAGTTTCACTGCCTTAGCCCGTCGGGTGGGGCACTCCACTACAGGCATGAGAAGGTAGCCAAGATCATCATGGCATGTGTCATGCTGCACAACATGTGTATCCGACGCAACGTGCCCCTGCCCCCTGACATTGAACTGCAACCACCTGGTGATGATGAAGGGGATGAAGAAGAAGCGGCTGCACATCATCGCAGTGCCGATGCACAGGAGGGACGTGCTGTGCATCAGTCAATGATTGCACAATATTTCTGACACACATGGCTGCAGAGGGTGACATGAGAGTTGGACAGAGGGCACAGGGTGTGGGGGTACATGTACACTATGCACTGTATATGAATATATGACACAAGCACAATGATGAATGTCCACTCAAGTATTTCTTTTTACACAACGGGTGTATTGAAATTAACAATGAAGACGAAAGTGCACTAACCCTACACCACCCTCCCCTCCTTCACCTCCCCCACAACTCCTCCACACACCCTCCCCCCTCTGCCTCCCCCCAAAATTCCCCCACACACCCTCACCCCCTCCCTCTCCCTCCACAACTCCCCCACACATGTCCCAACAAGTGTCTAATGCCTTCATCAGGCTGGCCAGTCTACTTTTTGGCACTCCATGGACCTGGTGGCGGCATGTCCGGCCTGCGCAAGGTGCGCGACGACCTGCAGAGTGGGCTGGTCTGTTTTGAGCTGGAGGACGATGGTGTTACGCTCACCCGGCTCCCACAGAGGCGTCGATCGGAACTGGACAGCTACGGTCTCCACCAATGTGATGCATAGGGCCGAGATGACGGACTGGACTGGCCCACCTAGCTTCGTTTGCTTGGCCCGTAGGAATATTCTTCTGCAAATGGAGAAAGGGAATTAACCACCCGTGGAGTTGAGCGTAAATCCCCCCACCCCCGCTGTTCTCCCCACAGATCGCCTTTGATGCCTCCTCTTATAGTCTCACCTGATGGTTTGAAAAGATGAGCTCTCCATCCTGCATTGCGCGCAGGCGCATTGATAACCAGTTGCTTCACTGGCTCGAAGGAATTGGTGAGTTCCAGAACAATATTGACTCCGAGATTCCCGGCAAGACGCCGTAAGTATTAAGTTCGTAAGAGTTCAAATGCCTGACTTTCACTCTTGTCTGATTCCTTGCAGGTTGCAGCTTGACCCTAATGAAGAGTTCCTCGTGGCAACCGGTTGTATTCTGGTAAGGATTTGTATTTTCCAACACAGTCGATAAAACAAAGTCAATATGTAACCTGTTGCTTTCTCCCTTATTCAGGCGCTGAGAGAAAGTATGAAGTCTTGGGGAATAATACCTCAGGCGGTAAAAGCAGGTAAGTCTATTGTGGTGAGAAGGGTTCCCCTTGTTAGTCCCTTTGTTTCACCTTGCTGTCCTTTTGTTTTCCCTTAGGGGCCGGGGTTCAGCGAAGATGCAGTGGAAGCTGCGCCGACCCGTGAAGAGGAATAGTACCCCCAATGGTAAAATCAGGTAAGTCTATGGGGGGGTAACTAATATTCCTCTGTGTATTCCCTTAGCTCACCTTGCTGTTCTTGTCTTCTCCTTAGGTGCCGGAGTGTGGCGGGAACATGCAGGAGGATGCAGTGGAATGTGAAGATGCTGCGAAGGCCGGTGAGTTCAGCGCGGCGCTGCAGCAGGCGAGGCGACGCGCATAAAAATAACTTCTTTCTTCCAGCTCGAAGGCACGATGGATCGGGAATTCAGGTAAGGATTAAAGGTATTGCTCTTGTTCTAACCTGATCTCCTTCTTTCTCCCTTTTTCTAGGAGCTCCATACTCGAGGCGGGCGTGGCAGAAGGCTGGATGCAGACTTGCATGCACGGTGAGCGTTACGCTGCTGGATGCAGAATAACGCGAAGCGTGTGCTGCTCTTCGGGTGTGGTTTAAATAGCCTCCAAAGTAGTCCCAGGTATGTATTCCTCCCCAGCCCCGCCCGAGTAAACAATAGTCCCTAAGTAAAGTAGTCCCTTCCAAGCCTCTTTTGGCTTGGAGCTCTTGCCGCATGGTCTGCATCAGGTAAATTTGCAGCATGGTCTGCATCAGGTAAGTTTTAATCTATGAGCCTGGCACCTATGCCGCCAGGACTGACTCTCCTTATGAGCCTGGTGCCATAGGCGCCAGGACTGGACTCAAATAGCCCCTAGCAGGGGTTGTTGGGCTTGCTTAGGATAACTTGATGCCTGCTTCCGGGGTTGCTGGATGTGGTCTGGGTCCCCGGGGGTAGGCATCGGGACAGCACTCCCCCCCAAGACCCCTCCTAAAGTCGTTCTTCCCTGTGGTTTCGGTTTGTCTGGGAAATTTCGGTGGAATTTTTTCACCAATCGGGGTGCATGAACATGGTCACTAGGTTCCCATGACCTTTCCTGTGGTCCGTAACCTTTCCCGTCGATTGAATAAAAGAGTTTTGATTTTATCAGCTTGGAGTCCAGGATGTTCTTAACTTCAAATTCGGGTTCTCCGTCTACATGGATAGGGTCTGGTGGCTTGGTTAGTCTTGTTCCTGGTTGCACTGGCTTCAAAAGTGACACATGAAAGACGGGGTGAATTCGCATATTAGCAGGTAAGTCCAACTTGACAGCCACCGGGTTGAGAATGGCCTTAATAGAGCAAGGTCCCAAATATCTGGGGTTAAAGGTCCGTGTTCCCTTTAGAGGTATATGTTTTGTGGCTAACCATACTTGGTCCCTTATCTGGTATTGTGGAGTATCACTTCTATGCCGATCAGCATCTTTCTTGTATTTTTCTTTCGCCTGTTTTAAATGTGTAGTTTCTTCCTTAAAAGCTTGTGTAATCGTAGCGTGCAGATGGTCCACGGCGGGCATTTCTAAGTGTTGGGGTGAGTCAAGGTCTGAGGTTCGAGGATGGTGCCCATATAAGGTATAAAAGGGGCTTTGTCCAGTTCCAGAGTGTACTGAATTATTGTATGCATATTCGGCGATCCAAAGAATGTCTTTCCAATTACTCTCAGTCTGATGTAACATACAACGCAGGTATTGTTTGAGAGTCTGGTTGGTCCTCTCCGTTTGACCATCGGTCTGGGGGTGGTGACTGGTCGATAACCTCATATCGATTTGCGCCAATTGACAGCATTTTTTCCAAAAATGTGAAATGAATTGACTGCCCTGGTCACAGACCAATATGGACGGAAATCCGTGTATGCGAACAATGTTTTCGAGGAAATCTTTGGCCAGGATTGAGGCTGAAGGTAATCCCTTTAAAGGAATAAAGTGGGCTATCTTGGAAAAAAGATCCACAATAACTAGAATGGTGTTAAATCCATTGCATGGGGGTAGATCAGTAATAAAGTCTAACGATAAGGTGTGCCATGGTGTAGGCGGAATGTCTAAAGTTTGTAAGAGTCCATCTGTTTTTTTCTTTTGACTTTTGTTTTGGGCGGAAATGCCACAAGACATCACAAATGATTTAATATCCTTTCGCCAGGTGGGCCACCAGAATTGTCTTTTATTTTTAGCTTCAGTTTTTGCACCTCCTGGGTGCCCCTCCATTAGGGTATCATGATAACGGGAAATTACTAGCTTTTGTAGTTCCTTATGTGGCAGAAATAGCCGGCATTGATCATTGGTGACAGAGTAGTCCGGGCCTTTTTGTACCCAGTCCTGCAGGGCTGTAGGATCAAAGAGTTGCTGGATCTTTACCTGAATGTCCTCTAGGGTCTGTAGAGTAGTCATGCCAAGAATTCTTTGTTTGGAAATTATAGGTACTGGTTCTGGGTTCACTTCTGCCTCTCCCATCCCTATTCGGGATAAGGCATCTGCTTTACCATTCTTACAACCTGGTCGATAGGTTATTACGAAATCAAACTCGGCAAAGAACAATGCCCATCGGAGTTGACGTGACGATTGGGCCTTGGCTGTCTTTAAATACTGTAAGTTCCGGTGATCGGTGATCACAGTAATGGTATTCCTGGCACCGAGAAGATAGTGCCACCAAGCCTTGAAGGCGGATTTAATGGCTAATAACTCCTTGTCGGTAACCGCATAGTTTAACTTGGGTGCTGAGAACTTTCTGGACCGAAATGCTACTGGATGAAGCTGGCCAGTTTCAGGGTCTTTTTGAGACAGGACAGCTCCCATGGCTAGACTGGATGCATCGGTTTCCACTATGTATGGAAGTTCAGGGCGCGGGTGCTTTAATACAGGTGCAGACGTGAATTTCGCTTTCAGCTCTTGGAAGGTATTTTTAGCTTCTTCAGTCCACATAAAGCGTTTTTTTTTCTCGCAAGAGTGCTGTGATGGGATGTACAACATGTGAAAAATCCGGGATGAATCTGCGGTAGAAATTGACAAAGCCGAGCGGGCTTTGTTCTCCTTTAACTGCACTTGGTGATGACCATTTAAAGATTGCGTCCACCTTTTGTGAGTCCATTCGGACTCCCTTTGGGGTCAGGATAAACCCAAGGAATTCAACTTCTGTGGCTTGAAAAACACATTTTTCCAGTTTTGCATATAGTTTGTGCTGGCGCAATTTCTCAAGGACTGCTCGGACGTGCTTCACATGGTCAGATTCTGAAGAGGAGTATACTAGAATATCATCGATATATACAACAACACAAACATCAATGAGTTCACAAAGGACATCGTTCATGAAGTATTGGAAGGCTGCTGGTGCATTGCACAACCCGAAAGGCATCACCTGGTATTCGAATAACCCATACTTAGTGCGGAAAGCAGTCTTCCATTCATCGCCTTCTTTTACACGTACCAGATGGTATTCCCCCCGGAGATCTAATTTAGTGTATATACAACCGTCCTTCACTTGGTCTAGTAGTTCAGGCATCAGAGGCAATGGGTATCGGTTCTTAACAGTTATCTGGTTCAATGCGCGGTAGTCTATGCATGTTCTGAGGTCACCTTCCTTTTTGGGCACGAAGAACAAAGCTGAAGATGCAGGGGACTTGGATGGGCGAATAAAGCCATTGGCAAGGTACTGGTCTAAGTATTGTCGTAGGTGAAGGTTCTCAGGTTCCTTAAGGGCATCGATCCTGCTACAAGGGGGTTGTGCACCGGGTATGAGATCGATTTGACAATCGTACGATCTGTGAGGAGGTAAGATGTTTGCCTGTTCTTTTTGGAAGACATCCTGGAATTCTTGGTATTCTGGAGGTAGTTGCATGGCTGCTGTGGTTACTGTGGCCAGGAGTGCGTTCTGACTTTTCTTTGGGTAACAGGTTTGTGCACAATCCGGGAAGGTTATTCTCTTCTCTCGCCAATTAATACAAGGATTATGTGTTTCCAACCAAGGTATCCCCAGTATTATTTGGAACTGTGGGGCTTTGATTAGATCAAACACAATAATCTCTCGATGCCCATCCTGACCCAATAGTGTAATCCCTGCGGTGGAATGAGTTACAGGCCCAGAGGCAATTTCAGTTCCATCGACTGTGGTGATGACATCTCAGGTGGTTTTTCGGCAGAGAGGTAGGTTCATCCTGGAAGCCAATTCATAGTCCACATAGTTTCCTATGGCCCCGCTATCAATGTATGCCCTTACTGCGTGCATATGCGATGGCTGCCCTGGATCTACGAGGACCATTGGTATGATGAAATGCGAGGTCTGAGTATCCTTCTTCAAGCTCGGCAAGCGGACCTCTACGCTTGTTGGGCGTGGTCGTTTCCCGAGTCTGACTCCATATGGATTTTCTCAGCAGCTCCTACCACCTTCTTGGGTGGTTTTACAGGGCAATCCCGTAGAAAATGCCCAGAAGTTCCATAATATAGACACAATTGCATTTGCCGTCTCCTTTCTCTTTCCTTCTGGGTTAAGGATCCTTTAACCCCTCTGATTTGCATGGGTTCTGAAGCATCTGCTCCTTTGGGGTTAGCGTGGGTTTTGACCAACACCCGATTCTTAATCTTGGCTCGATCAGCCTTTCTGTTCTGAAGTCTGTGATCTAACTTGACCACTAAGTCTATATATTCAGTGCAGTCTTGAGGTGGGTTCACGACTTGAGCCAAGACATCCTTGAGTTCTCCTCGAAGCCCTCGATCAAATAACGTGATTCGTTTTACCTCAGGCCATCCAGTTTCCACTATCAACCTATTAAGGGTTGCGATGTAGGATAGAAGGTCCTGGTTACCCTGTCGTAGGGACAAAAGTTCGTTATCCAGGGCCTGTCCTTGGGAGTGCCGGGCAAATAGTCTTTCCATGCTCGTTTGATAGCCCTGAAAATCCCAAAGAATTGGGTCATCCTGAGTAACTAGTGGAATTGACCAATCAGCTTCACTGCCGCTGAGATATGACAATACAAAGGCTACCTTGGCTTGATCATTTGGGAAGGCTCCAGGTCGGCATAAAAAGTGCAAACGGCTTTGGTTCATAAACACGGCGAACCTTTTGGGATCTTCGTCAACGCGTTCGGGTGGAGCTAATGGAATATTTCCTGGTAGGTTTATTTGCACAGGGTTACACGATAACACAGGAGCTGGATTTCCCCCGGAACCAGGTAGGGGTGCTTGTCCAGCCTGGCTTTGCAATAGTTGCCTAGCAAGGTCATAAGTTTGCTCCTTTGACAAAATCAGTTCTCTCCTAAGAGCATTGGTTTCTTGACGGGCGGAATGCACTTCAGCCCTCAGTTCCCCTAGTAATTGGGCCAATTGGTCAGTCTCTGAGGTATCCATAACACCCGGGTGGGAATTTGTGGGTAGTCTTCGCGTTCTGTTACGCTCACCTGGCTCCCACAGAGGTGTCGATCGGAACTGGACAGCTGCGGTCTCCACCAATGTGACGCGTAGGGCCGAGATGACGGACTGGACTGGCCCATCTAGCCACGGTTGCTTGGCCCGTAGGAATATTTTTCTACAAATGGAGAAAGGGAATTAACCACCCGTGGAATTGAGTGTAAATCCATCCACCCCTCGCCTTTGATGTCCCCTCTTATAGTCTCCCCTGATGGTTTGAAAAGATGAGCTCTCCATCCTGCATTCAGCGCAGGGGCGTATTGATAACCAGTTGCTTCACTGGCTCGAAGGAATTGGTGAGTTCCAGAACAATATTGACTCCGAGATTCCCGGCAAGACGCTGTAAGTATTAAGTTCGTAAGAGTTCAAATGCCTGACTTTCACTCTTGTCCGATTCCTTGCAGGTTGCAGCTTGCCCTAATGAAGAGTTCCTTGTGGCAACCGGTTGTATTCTTGTAAGGATTTGTATTTTCCAACACAGTTCGATAAAACAAAGTCAATTTGTAACCTGTTGCTTTCTCCCTTATTCAGGCGCTGAGAGAAAGTATGAAGTCTTGGGGAATAATACCTCCGGAGGTAAAATCAGGTAAGTCTATTGTGGTGAGGAGGGTTCCCCTTGTTAGTCCCTTTGTTTCACCTTGCTGTTCTTTTGTTTCCCCTTAGGGGCCGGGGTTCGGCGAAGATGCAGTGGAAGCTGCGCCGACCCGTGAAGAGGAATAGTACCCGCGATGGTAAAATCAGGTAAGTCTATGGGGGGGTAACTAATATTCCTCTGTGTATTCCCTTAGCTCACCTTGCTGTTCTTGTCTTCTCCTTAGGTGTCAAAGTGCGGCGGGAACATGCAGGAGGATGCGGTGGAATGTGAAGATGCTGCGAAGGCCGGTGAGTTCAGCGCGGCGCTACAGAAGGCGAGGCGACGCGCATAAAAATAACTTCTTTCTTCCAGCTCGAAGGCGCGACGGAGCGGGAATTCAGGTAAGGATTAAAGGTATTGCTCTTGTTCTAACCTTTTCTCCTTCTTTCTCCCTTTTTCTAGGAGCTCCAAATTCGAGGCGGGCGTGGCAGAAGGCTGGATGCAGACTTGCAGGCAGGCACGGTGAGCGTTACGCTGCTGGATGCAGAATAACGCGAAGCATGTGCTGCTCTACGGGCGTGGTTTAAATAGCCCCAAAAGTAGTCCCAGGTAAGTATTCCTCCCCAGCCCCGCCAGAGTAAAAAATAGTCCCTAAGTAAAGTAGTCCCTTCCAAGCCTCTTTTGGCTTGGAGCTCTTGCAGCATGGTCTGCATCAGGTATATTTGCAGCACGGTCTGCATTAGGTAAATTTTAATCTATGAGCCTGGCGCCTATGCCACCAGGACTGACTCTCCATATGAGCCTGGTGCCATAGGCAGCAGGACTAGACCCAAATAGCCACTAGCAGGGGTTGTTGGGCTTGCTTACGATAACTTGATGCCTGCTTCTGGGGTTGCTGGACGTGGTCTGGGTCCCCAGAGGTAGGCATCGTGATAGATGGTGTGGCCACCTGCTCCATCTGTGGTGCCGAACGTTCTGCCTCCATAGCGTCAGTGATGCGGCTGAGGAACTGCCGCAGGGCGGATACCTCCGCACACAGTCGGCTTGTATTGTCTGCAAAGATCTTGCCCATGGAGGCGGTGTTATCAGCAATTATCTTGCCCAGAGAGGCAGTGTTTTCACGCCACTCCTGCCTTGCCTGGGCATTGTCATTCACAAATTGACGCACAAGGGCAGTCAGCTCCTCATGACGCTGCGGCCCCGCCGGTACACCTGTGGAGGTGCAGGGTGCTTGGGTGTCATGTTGGACTTTGATGGGCTACTATGGGACTCATGGGCCCTTGGTTATACTCCCCCTCGCACTGCTCCGGGGTCGTGGCGTGGTCAGACTCTAAAGATGTGATCTGGGGGGATGGTGCTGGACTTGGTGTGCAGGGCTGTTCTGAGGAGTTGTCCTCCACGGCACCTACACCTCTTCCTGCGCCTCCTCCTGAGCCAGGGGTGCTGTGGCTGTCACCTCCCCGACTGAGCTGGACTCTGCTGAGTGTGGAGCATCAGCTGTGCCCTGTGGCAGTGTGACAGGGGTTGCAGCTTCCGTCTCGACTTCCCTTGGCGGCACCAGTGACGTGGCATCTGGAGGTGCTTTCCTTGGTGGTGCATAGCGGGCCTTGGGTTGGGCCTTTGAGGTCGAAGGCCTGTTGGCCTCATCCTGGGCCCTCTTCCAGGGTGTGGTTGGTTGTGGGGGTGAGTCCCGCGCCTCGCTGCCATGGTCTGAGCCTGTGGGGGTCGAAGGGAGGGACGGCATGAGTGATGGTTTGATAAGCATCATGCATACATTTGTATAATTGCTCATCTACACATTAGCGGGTAATAGGCAGTTGAGTTTGGACGATCACATTGCTTGCTACATGGGTGGGTAATGCAGGCATCCATCAGTGGTCACTCATGTTGGGGCAGAGGTATGGTATGTGACATGCATATTTCTTGGGGCCTGCATGCATTGTGACTCATGCCATTGACATCTTAGTGTGGTTTGTGTATGGGATGGCATTGTCTTGCTGCAGGCATCTGCATGTGTCTGTGCTGCGTACGACAACTTTGCTGGGAATGTGTGTGTATTGGGCCATGGCTTGCAACTTTAGACAGACATATTTGTGGACTATCACCAGACTCTGCATTACAGTGCTTTCTTAGGACACTCACCTCCATCCGCCGATGACGTGGCGCCACACCCCATGGCTCCCACACTTTCTATGGACTGCATGCCAATCAGGCTAGCACATACGTCCTCCCACCGGGACAGCGTTATGGGGGAGCTTGCTCCTCCACCAGTTGACATTGACTGGCTCCTGTTGGCCGAGAGTATGTTGCGGACTCGCAGCCGCAAGTCGTCCCACCTCTTTCTGCAGTCCTTGATAGTGCGGGCGGTGTTACCGACCGCGCTAACTTTTTGCACCACAAGTGCCCAGATCTCCTTCTTGCGTATTATGGCCTCTCTCGTCATGCTCTGGGCAAACACGACATCTGCATTTTGTTCTAGGGTCCCCGCGAGCATGGTCAGCTCATCTTCATTAAAGCGCTCCTTGCGCTGGCGGGAGGCACCCTTCTTCACAGCCTTGGACATTGTGGTGTTGTAGTGGTTAGGATCTCACACACAACAGTATCCAAACAGCCCTGGCTGCTGAGGATGGCAATGGATTGTGTTTTTAAAGATGGCCGCCGTGCTCTTTCCCGTTGCTGTGCGATGATGCTGCTTCTGGTTCTGCTTATTTATGGTGACCGCTAATAGCGGTCACCGCTAATGCCATCTTGATTCATGCAGGGTAGTGCAATCTATGCTTTAGTTGATGGCGCTAAGGACCTTTTTCGGGGCTTTAGCAACATGCCGGTAACAGGGCCATCTTAAGCATTTTTGGGGAAATAGGATATTTTTTATCAATATCATCCGGGAAGGTATGCAGCCTGTAGTATTAATGCAGGACTGTATGTAAAAGGGTCATGTAACCCAGAATAGGCAGAGAACTCACATTAGCTGCCTCAGACAATGCAAAAGTGCTCAAGCATGGATAGAGTAGACCATTTGTAATGAAGGAGAAAGCTACAAATAGCATAGCCTGGACAGTGAATGCAAATTAGAAGCTACCAGGAAGGTGCCTCTGTCCAGACAGACTGAGATTAGAAGTGGGACATGGTTTTCAAATAGTGTTGCCATTGGAGATCAAATGAACAAGTGCCTGTGGTGTGCAGTATATCAATGCTCACTATTATAGTGGAAGCAACCCTATAGCCAGTGAAACCATGAGTGAGGCTTTTATGAAGATCATACCCTGAGAAGGAAATCACTCTGAAGGGCTGACAATTTTTAAAGGATTAGGGTCTTGCAATTCTGAGACGTTAGGCAATACAAGATTAAATGAGATGCCCAGGATTTCTTAAGGGGTGAAGCTGGGATTTGTACCAACTCTGTAATTTCTGCATTTGAACACTTTCTTTTCCAGCTCTTAACCACTGACTTGCAAAGTACACAAATCACACTTCCAGACCTGACAATTTTTAAAACCAAGTTATTACAGAAGGGTGTTACGCAAAATGGGAATGATTTACCAATCAATGTGATTTAACAGATTTAATCTAGGTATGTCTTTTGTACGTTTAAGCTTGAAATACTTCCAAAACAATGGCTTGTGAAATTGTCATTCATAGACGTGCAAAAAAAACATATACAAAAAAACAAATGTTTTTGTGTCAAACGAGCAGACCTTAAAATATGCTTGCCCAAGGCCTCCATCATCTGGTCTGCTCTCTCCTGTCTACCACTCCTTCCACTCAAATGACCTACAGGAGAAGAAAGATCAAGTAATGAGCTAAACAATGCCACCAGCATGCAAAAAAGGAAAACCTCACAGAAGACAGCACAGTAATGCAAGAGATATATGATTTGACCAGGATCACTGTATCATCTGCTGGCAAAGCCAGGATACAAGCATGAACACTTTGGTTCCACAGTCTTTTATTCACCTCTTCGACTAATAGTTTATGCTAATCTTTGGAGGGGATTTCCTAGCTTTTAGAACGCCCCACCTGAACAAACCAATTTCTAGACTGAATGGCATGTTAGTTTTTATAGCAACCCCTATCTGGTGCAGGAACATTGCTGATAATAGCACCTCTTATGCTGCAAAATCAAGTACATATGCAGGTAGGTTATTAACTTCAGACATCGGAAAGCTTCAGCCAGCCTTGCTGGAGTGCTCTTCTAATCTTTCATATGAACGCATATCTCTGCAATGAGTGCTTAACACACTGTGCTAACTTCTGAACCATTGTGGCACTCAATGTAGCAATATGTATTTCAACTTTGGCTATTGGACATGATCAACATAATTCCCAAAAGAATGAAAGAATGCCACAGAAGCTGTGCCATATGGAACACACAAACTATGTATTCCACAGTGAACACAGAAAGCATTACATGATTAATTGATCAAGGCAGAATATACTTGTCAAAACAGACAGGCAAGAGGTTTAGCACTTCAGCAGCATGCCATAAAATTCCCTGGCATGTGCTATTTAAGTCTGGTAAACAATGGAATCTTACTTTAGATCAGGCAGCCTTGTGGGGGCCCCCTCCAAGGTGGGGTCTCTGGGCAAGTGCCCCTTTTGCCCTCCTATAAATACGTCTCTGGCCGGTAATGTTGTTACCGGCATGGCGCAAAGCTTGTGCCCGCGAGGTCGTAATGGCTCTCTATAAGCGGCCTCTTACCTACACAGACACGTTATCTGCTCCATGCCGGTAAAGACAGTTACTTACCTCCAACCTCGGATTGACCCCCAATTTAGCATGCAAATATTTCTTATCCAACGTGAAGAGCAGAGTTAGCTCTTAAGACACAAAGACCCTTGGAAATACATACGTGACTTGCCTCACAAGTTTGCATAGACTGCGGGGATTGGGACAAAGAAAATTGTTCTAAGCTGCTGAGTTAAGACAAATAAGTAAAGCACATTTCCTTAAGCCACTTGTTCAATGTCACCACGTAATGTCTTTAGTAAATGTGTCTGGTGATGATGGAGGGGATTCCAACTCTCTAAGAATATTGAAAAGTTCTTCATAGGCCATTCACCAGACTAACTGAAACACATTGCACACACTTCCGGCACGGCAGCACCCATGTGACAAGCTGGCTTGTCCAAAGGATTCCCCAAGCATGCCACTGTGCTGTAGCGCGCTACATCCAAAGTTGCTTTTTTTCCATACCCATATCCTTACTGTTCATGGCATGTAAGAATGTCATTGTATTTTCCCTTGTTCCCTCCCTTGCCTTGAAGCGCTTTGAAACACATTGTGTATAGGCACTATATAAATAAACTATCATATCATATCATTTGCACTGTGATGCAGCATCTGGCCTCCTTTCTGGCATGGCTGACTGGGTCTCCCTACTCCTGTAGTGCCTTGGTTGCTGTGCGAAGGCCTACCTGATTGGGTCCCTCTACCAACAAAAGGCCCAATCAGACAAGCCGGCAGGCGGATGCCAGCCTGCCTCCCAAGGCCCACAGCTAAGGCTCTACCTGGGTGATGGCTTGAACTTCATATTGCCTCCTCCTGCTTTCTACTCTTCAGTAACTTTGACCTTTGTTACTGTTGCCTTTCTACCTGGCAATCCTGCCTTCATCAAGACTCACTGTGCTTTGCGTTCTGAAATATCATTTAACATGTCAGCTCTGTGTGCACTGCATTGGACTTATTGTGACATTCTGTTCTCTAGATTGCATTGTACTGTATCTTTAAAAAAGGGAATTTCATTTTAAAGTGGGTTTGCATTCTACTTTCAAATCTGTATGCATTGCATTGTACCTGCTTGTCCTCTTGCATTCTAGTTGTACGCCGCATTCCATGCACCTCACCTATTGCTCTACATTGTATTGTGTCATCCTGAACTACTAGGCCACCTGTGAGTAAGGATCCAGGACTGTGCAGTGCATCCCCCCACTATCCGTCTCCTTTCCTTTTCCTTCTCACATCTACCCACTACCACTGAGATGGCGCTCACCATCTCTCACATCTTTTGTAACTGCTACACTGTCACCTATCCTCTGTTTCTCTCAAAATCTGGACAGGAAATGCACAAAAAAGACATCCTCGTTGCAAACCCTGGCCTTCCCATCACAGGCATCTATGTCAGTGCATCCTCCTGAGAGATATTCACTGATATTCTCATCTTTGTCCCCTCTCCAAACCTAAGGACTTCTCATCTCATTTCTACTCTCTCCCCTTTAACATTCAGGATCCTTCCATCCCTCATTAACTTTCTTCCTTCCCCAGGCCCTCCCCCCTACTTCCCCCAAAGCCCCCCCTCTGACAGAAGTACCACACCCTTATACTCCACCTCAGAAAACTTTCAAAGGCAGTGATCACCTCCATCTGGTGACTCTTAATGCCTGATCAGCCAACAAACACACTGCTGACATCTGCCTCCTTCTTGAAGACACTGACCTTGACATTCTCACCCTTACTGAAACATGGTTCAATTCAAGCTCAGTCACTACCTTTGACTCCCTCCTCCATGACGGCTTCAGGATCATCTCCAAGCCACAACCTCGCCTAACTGGTGGTGGGGTTACCTTACTCTTCCCAGACTGGGTTCCCTCCTCCATCCCACCCACTCAGCTCTACTCTTCCTTTGAGAGCCTGGTTTACAAATTGGTTATCTCTCCCTCCTAGACTCTGAACATTGCCACCATTTATCGGCCTCCAGGTGCTACCTCCCTCTTCCACTCTAAATGGGCTGATTTCTGCCCTGCCGTACTTTTTGCCCCCTCTAACCTGCTGCTCGTGGGTGACTTTTACATCCAATTGGACTCCCCTGGCACTGCAGCTACTCTTTTCATTGACCTCTCTATCTCTCTCCATTCTACCTTCTGGTTCAACCCACTCTGCTGGTCACACTATGGACACACTCATCCACTCTGACCTCCCTCTCTCATCTCCTCTGGTCACCCCTCTTTCCTGGTCAGACCACTCTATTCTCTCCTCCCACTTGGGTCCCTATGGCCTTGTGACAGCACTTTTGGAGGTGCCAACCTCGTTCACGAACATCAGCCCGATGAAACGATTGACAGCTAATGCCTTCACGTCCACCTTTATCTCCCCAAGCCCTGTCAACTTAGACGCGGCCACCGACACTGGTCTCAGCAAGTTCCACCTGTCCATCACCAACACATTTGACACGCTTGCCCCAGTTGTGAGGATCCGCCTGAAACCCGCCTCCAAGCCCAACACCTGGTATACCTCCAAACTTGAAGACCTAAAACGAAAGTGCAGAGCTGCGGAACGGAAGTAGCAAACTTCAGTGTCATCCTCTGACGAACTGGCCTTCCACCTGCTCCAAAGGCAATACAGAATCTCTATCCATGCCAAGAAAAAGGCTCACATTCAGGCACGGGTAACTGATGTGTAGACGAGGAGCCAGATACTCCTACCAGAAGCTCTGCCCCCATGTTTCCCATATGTTGGGAGCCGGAAATTGCGACATGCGCAGTACCAGTGAGGATGCCTATACCACAAAGAATCCTGGAGACAAGGTATCCACTGAGAAAACCTCATAACCTTATATGCATTCACGAAGAAGTAATGGCCTTCTGGAAAAAAGTCCCAGATGAAGTATGAAAATTAATGAGAAAGAAGACTGGTGACATCACACGAAGCAGAATTGACGCCCCCAGAAAAGACACAAATGAAGAAAGAATATAAACATTCTATAGGATCTGAGGATGAGGTATCAAAGTAAAGCAACATTTCAGGATCGAATTGAAGATGATCTTGCGCAGAAACACTGAAGAAAATGCAAAGTCATTTTACTATTGTACAGATGCTGAAACGCAAGTAGACAAAGTAATACTGAGGCTGGCCACGAAGTGAATAGATTGCAGCGATACGCCAATGCATACTCATAGGAATCTTTAGAATCTGGATGTGCCACAATGCACTTTAGCAAACTTGAACCCCATGAATGGAAAGGGCTTGAAGTGTGGTGCAGTTGAAAATAGCTGATGGCGAAGGAGAATTCGAGAACATTGGCTCTCTTGCCCCTGCACTCTCTGATCTCTGCAACCACTCCTTTGGTACTGGCTCCTTCGATTCTTCCCTCAAGCACTCCCTTGTGTGCCCCCTCCTCAAAGAAACATCAGCAGACCCTACCTGTCTGGTCAACTACCACCCTATCTCCATCATCACCTTCCTGGGGAAACAGTTGGAGAAGTTGCTCCTGTGCCAGATCAACTCTCACACTGAACTAGTTGGTGGTCTCGACAACCATCAATCTGGATTCCGAGCATGAAGAGGCACAGGAACTGCTCTCCTGAACACCCATGAAGAACTGCTTGCATCCCTTGATTTAAATTCACCAGCTGTCCTCATTCTTCTTGATCTCTCTTCTGCATTTGACACAGTTAACCACTCCATCCTCATACAAATGCTCCACAACACCCTTGGTGTCTCTGAGCAGGCACTGGACTCGCTGACCTCTTTCCTTACTGACCGCTCCTCTCAAGGCATCCTGGGCACATTCTCCTCTCCTCTTCCATCTCCACATGTGGCGTCCCCCAGGGCTGTATCCTCTTGCCTTGGCTCTTTAATATCTACCTCTCTCAGCTGGCACTCCTCATCTCCTACTTCTCTGCTGACTTCCAGTGTTTCGCTGATGACACACAACTCTTCTTCAAACTCCCTGCTGATCTTCTTGCACCCTCCTTCATCCCGGATTGCCTTTCCACCATCCAGGCCTGGTTCACCTCCAAATACCTCTGCCTAAATGACAGCAAAACAGAATCCTTCCCACTGGGACCCCTGCTTCCGACTTCTTCACTTCACCCTGGCCTCCCTGCATGGGCTCTCCCCCTGCTCCCTTCTCGGAAGCCAGAAACCTTGGAGTCATCTTCAACTCCTCTCTCCCCTTCCTGCCTCACATTCAGGACTGTGCCAAGAAGTCCTACTTTCAGCACTTCCTTCTTCGTATTGTATTGAATTGTTTATTTATTTAGCGCCTTTATACATAAAAGTGTTTTGAAGTGCTCAAGGAGAGTAGGAACAAAGGAATTCTACCTTTTCTAACTTTCCCCCAGAAGTTCAATGTTACCCGAGCCCTGGTTCTCTCTAGGCTTGACTACTGCAGCAGCCTCTTCCTGAATCTCCCTTCTTCCACTCTGCAACCTCTCAATAGGGCAGCAAGACTTTTCCTTGGCCTCCAGCCCAGGGACTGCATCTCTTCTGCCCTAAAAAGCCTTCACTGGCTCCCGGTTGCTTCACAGATTAAATTCAAATCCCTCTGTATCATCCACAGAGCTGTCTGGGGCCAGGGGCCACTCTATCTGCCACTCTCTCTTATTAAATATTCCCCCTCCACACCCCTGTACTCCTCTGGCACCAACTACTTGTGTGTAAAGCGTTTCGCTTAACAGAGTGTCGGAATTGAAACAATATTATGCCTCCTATCGTAACAATTGTATGTGTATTGGCCTACGCCAAGTTGTCTAAACATCATATGCGAACAAACTCCACGGCAAGGTCTTGACCTTAGAGAAAGTAATGTAAATCGCCATCTTGGATTAAGCCGCCATTTTAGGTTCTCTTGTTATATGGAAGTCACCCTGAACATCGAAATGGAGGCCGAATGACATTCTGAGTAAGATTCTGGCCGTTGTGACCTCCGTCCACATGAATAATTAATATGCCTGCAGGCCACTTGCCGGGGTCGCGAACTGAGACCTTGTCCTACCGTTGACCTATATGTAAATGTACAACTATATCAGTGAAACTAAGTGAAATACATATATTACAGGATTGACCTGGCAAGGAACCCATAGGCCCGGCTCATAGAATGGTTAACCCGCGAGAGGGTTGGCAAAGGGCTGGACAAATCGTGTAAAGAGCCCGGGTATTTCAATGTGCTCTCTCTCTCACTAACGCATCGAACCCTCGTTGAAGTTCGTTATGTTACTCTGAGAGCCGAATAGCTATCCGTTTGTCAATTGACTTGGTAACTGTTGTAGCTTTTAAATAAAGCACTTGTATGTCCTTTGTAACCTGTGTTGGTGTGTTTCTTGTTGGGCTTCCCGGCCTCATATCATTTCTCTGTTTCCACAGTTGGCGCCCGAACAGGGACCCTCAAGATTGATGCCGGATCATTGAAGTTTGACGCAGACTATCGAACCGGGATCAGACGGTGTGATACTGTGGGCCCGATCGAACGAGACGCGATACCTCGGCAGCGCTGCATGATCCGATCCTTGGACGATAGTAGTGTGGTCTGACACGGCATCTTGACGAGGGTCCATTTTTGAGGCGGGCAGATTTGTCGAAACCACCAAACACAAGGTAAAATTTGTTAGGTAAGTTCTTTGGTAAAGTGTACGGTCCTCCTTAGGTTTGTTCAGGTGCAGTCGTGACACGGCTCTTAATTTAACCCTGACAATTTGAATTTGGCATATTGGATCTGCAGACACAATTATTGACCAGGTAACACCAATTTTTTGTGAAATGCCTGGGAAATTGTCTAGCTGCTTTAGGGCTCTGTTCCGCAGCGATCGACAATCTTTGGAATTTAGCCACCCGGCACCACAGGAGGGGTCACCGGCATGTACTATGTACTGTAAGCATGGCATTGGAAGTATAGTATTTAATGATATTTGGCACAGACAAACCAGACATGCCTCCGAATTTCAGTGGCCAATCAATGGTAGTTTCGAGATCCCCCGTATTGAATACCTAGAATCGGTCTTGCTAAAAAAGAAGGCCAGACCTGCAGCATTTGATGTTTTGCAGAATTGGAAAAAAGAAGCGTTGCAGCAGCTTAAAAGTAGGGATAAACACGCACGCCGTCATAAAACAGATGCCGAAAAGGCGTTGTTGTATGATAAGGAAAAACGTTCGGAGTCAGTCAAAAATATGGAGAGGGCTTTCTCACTCGGTATCCAGAAAATGTATCCCTCTAAAGATGTCCATGTTTCAGACAATTTATTGAAAAGTTGTTAAACAAACGCAGGCCTGGTGCCTCTGCGCCACCTCCGTTTGATCCTCTCCCGGGTGCTCTGCCCATTCCTGCTGTTATTCCTGCTGTTATTCCTGTTCCCCCTGTACAACCTATTGTTCCTATTCCTCTAGTTGTTGTTCCTCCACCTATCCCGCCACCCCTTACTCTTGCGCCGATAGTTGCACCCCCATTGAATTTGCCCGCACCTCTGCTCCCGAGTGGTCCTGAACTGACTGAAGTTGATCGGGGTGCGGGGTCAAAGATTGTCACTCAAAATACTGTTTCTGCAGACAAGAAACGGGAATTATTTGCATGAGCTAAGCACTGTATGGAGAGAGGTGATCAAGTTAACGTTTTTTCCACATTATCAAATATGGGCAATTTTCCCGAGAAAAATGTTTTTATCGAAGGTTTGGGGACTCATTTATGTTTAAAGTGGGGTAGATTACATAAAACGGATCTCCCACAAGGGGTGAGGGATCTAAATACTTTAGCACTTTCGAGGGACACAGAGGAGAAAGTATATGGTCATGTTAAGAGATTGTTTGAGTATAGGAGGGACTTTGAGAAATTACGAGACGAGGATGGTGAAGACGACAATATGTATGTACAGAAATGATTCCTTCCGTGCCGTAGAACGGCATCTGAGGAAGTACGAATTTGTACCAAAGATGCAATTCGATGGATCTCGGATTCATCGATACCGCCAGATTAAGTATATGACACATATAGTCAGTATACAGTAGAAATGCAGAGGAAGGTGATTCAGGTTATGGTACAGTACCTGCAGGATGAATGTGTAAGGAAGAAGGTTAGTTGTCCTATAGAGTTATTGGGTATTTGTAAGAGGGCTTTTTCGCCCGACACTTCTTCAGCTGATTAGCGCTCGACCTGGCTCTGTTGCTTAGTAAGCGGTCAGAGTTACCTATATCTCAGTTGCCTATGAGAGAGGTTCCTCCGACACTTGTCCCAAAGGTTGAGATTCCCGCTAATGCTGGGACTGGTGCACCCGCTGTGGACATCCCTGCACATTATGTATCACAATTTGTTCACGTCCCGTTTTCACGACAGGAAGTGAACACTATCAGACAATCAATTCCCGATATCAGGAAAAACCTGACAGGATTCTACAAAGAGATAGAGTCTGTTTTGAGGTCCTCTGTCTTCACCTTAAGTGATATTGACTTGCTATTCCCTTTACTCCTGCCCGTAGATTTATGGAAGCAGGTTCGAACAATAGACGATGTGCCAGGGTTGGGAGATACGTGGGCTAACATGACTAGGTCTGATGGGGAAAGACCAGCTGGTGAGAAACCACCTCAGGTAATACTTACTTTGCCTGATAGAATTGTCGCAAAATTGAAAACCATAATTCCAGAGAAAAGAATTATTTGGGACAAGCTTACGGCCTGTGTTCAAGGAAAAACTGAAGGTGCCACCGAGTTCTTTAATAGATTCGAACAGGTATTCTCTGACTTCAGTGGACAGGACTTGGGCACAGAGTCTGGGAAAAGGTTGTTTGTGGACAAATTTGTACGTGGATTGTTGCCCGACATCCAGTCACAGATTATGTCCTCTGAGAGCGCTTGGCAGGCGAAATCCCAATCTGAAGTTTTGCACATGGCTCAGTATTACGAGAACCGTGTTAATAATGAAAAAGAGAAAATAGAGAAGAGGAAAGAAGATTTGAAGACTAAAGTATTGTTACAACAAATTGTTAGAAATCCCAGAGGAGGTATTTCACAGACCAGAGGTCAGTATGTCCCGAAAGGAAACGCTCCTTTGGGTCCTGTGAATGTTAATCAATGTGCCTATTGCCGCCCGGAGCGGGAGGCCCTGATAGAGGTCAGGTCTCGCAAGATCCTCAGCAACCTTTTTCACGGAAAAATCAGACTTCGAGTGTAGACACGAGAAACATATTTGATCACCTGTCAAGGCTGGATGGTTGGCTTGCGGTACTACTGTCTTCAAGGTTGGAATAGAATAGTTCCCCGACCCTTCCTCCGCCTGCACCTCTTCACCTGGTGCCGTGGGTAGCTCCAACTTCCTTCTCTGGGGCCTTTGGGAAGTAGGCTTTTTCTTCTCGTGCAGATATGGCCTGCCTCGGAAAGACGCCACCGTGACCCTGAGACTGGGGCTCACCGTGACCCCTCTCCGCGACCTTCAACAGGGGAAAAAGCTGTAGCAGAAAAAAACCCTGGCAGGTATGCTGGATGTTGCTGAAGAGCTGCCCCAGAAGAGTCCAAGGAGGTGATGAGACTGGCACGAAGGTCCTGATGAAAGGCACTGAAGGGATCCAAAAATAGCCCAAGTGCGGAGGATAACCAGGAAGAAAAATATACGGAGGAAAAAATATATCTCAATACCAAAGGGGGAGCTCTGGAGGGGAGGATAAATGGAAGGGCGAAGTAAGCCCCCTGTAAGTAGATAATTGTAGCAAAAGAAAAAACATAAAAAGAGGCAAAAGAAGAAATGAGAAAGCAGGGGGGGGAGACCAGGAGGGAAAAAACACTGGAGAATACCAAGCGAAGAATGGAGGAGAATAACAGGGGAGTATACCAGCGCAGCGCAACGGAGAAAATACTAACGTTGCAACGCGCCGAGCCGCACCGCCGCTGAAAGTAAATAGGAAGCCGTGGGCGGCCATCTTGAAGAACACTAGACCGCTAATCGCACGTAGAGAAAACGTGGTGGAGTGGTCTAATGGCGGCCCGACCTCCATCCCTTCCACAACCGCCAACGGCCTACGGCCGTGACATCACCCTTCTGCTGCCTACTTTTCTGAAGAGCTTCCTTCCGATGACATTTTATTTCGTTAGGATTGCCCGAAGCAGGGTTTGGAACCTTCACCTATTCCCGTTAATCAGAAAGGTCCCTACGTTGAATTGTTAGTGGGGAATAGGAAACATCAGTTTTTGATAGACACTGGAGCACAGAAGTGCTCCATTGATCATTCCCGGGTTCCAAACATTCCACTGTCAGGGCAAACAAATGTTTCTGTAGGGTTTTCTGGCATACCAATTGCTTGCCTGGTTTCTTCGCCGGTGTCTGTTTCTTTGGGTCCCTTCACGGACCATTGTCCTTTCCTTCTGACTTCGAACTGTGGAGAGAATTTGCTGGGGTTAAATTTGTTGAAGAAATTGAATGCAGTAATTCATTGTTCCTCTGACGGAGTGCGACTGACGGTTTCACCACAGCAACTTCCCAATTCTCAGTTTCTGACTCGACCATTGCCTCCTGAGTTTAGCATTGTTCCGGAATGTTTGTGGGCGGTTGACGACAATGATGTCGGGGTGTTACAGATCGAACCCGTTAAAATAATTTTGAAACATGGAGTTAAACTACCACGCATTCCGCAATATAAAATATCAGTTGAGGGCGAGCGTGCTTTGAAGTGCATTGTCTCCGATTTTGTGCATTGAGGAGTGATTGAAGAGATTGCAGGTAGTTTATGTAACAGTCCGATTTTGCCTGTATACAAGAAAGGCGACAATGCAATCCTGTACCGTTTTATAATTGATCTACGTGCTATTAACAAAGTTGTCACCCCACAATTTCCAATTGTGCCTGATGTAACAACAATACTAACAATGATCCCTGCTACAGCTACGCACTTTAGTGTTGTGGATCTAGTATTCCTATACACAAGGAGAGTAGATATTTGTTCGCGTTCACCTTGGGGGGACGTTCGTTCACATTTACTCGCGCACCTCAAGGTTATACTGAAAGTCCAAGCATTTATAGTAGGGCTTTGAAAGAGAAGCTTGATAACCTTGAATTGCCACCTACTTGTACATTGCTTCAGTATGTCGATGACTTACTTTTAGCTGCAGATTCTGAAAGTGCTTGTAAAGAAGGCACTATATTGTTGCTTATTCATCTGGCTGAAAACGGTCATAAAGCTTTGCTCAAAAAAATTTCAGTATTGTTGTCAGGAGGTCGCCGATTTAGGCTACCTCCTGTCAAAAGAGGGGAGAAGATTGACACCTGCAAGAATAAAACACATTACTGGCATGTCTGTTCCAAATACACAGAAGGAAGTCAGAGCCTTGATAGGTATGGCTTCTTACTGTAGGTTGTGGATCCCGAACTTCTCACTAGTGATAAAACCGATGTTGGCTTTGGCAAAGAAGGGCATTTCTTTGCCGCTGCCATGGAAATCGGAACATCAACGATCATTTGAGCTTCTCAAAACTGCGTTATGCTCTGCACCGGTTCTGGGTACTCCAAATTATGACAAGGCCTTTGTGTTGTTTGTGCATGAATGTGATGGATGTGCTTTGGTTGTGTTAACACAGGAACACGGAGGGAAGAATAGACTGTGCGGTTCTACTCTTCCGCCCTTGACCCTGTCGCATGCGCTTTGCCAAGATATTTGCGAGCTGTCGCTGCTGCTGCCGCGTATGTGAAACAGAGTGAGGGAATGGTCCTAGGCCATGATTTAATTTTGATGGTACCTTACTCTGTAGATGTCCTATTGAATAAAACCCAAATGCAACACCTCACCTCTGCACGGCTGACGAGGTATGAATTAATTCTGTTTGCCCCTCACATTCAAATTAAGAGGTGTTGTGTTCTTAATCTGGCTGAACTCCTACCTTTCCCGCAAAATACTGTTTGCGGTGACGAAGAATTACATGACTGCCTGTATACCACAGAACAGGAAACAAAGGGAAGGATAGATCTTATAGATACTCCTTTGGGCAATGCGGAAGGAGAGCTGTTTTGTGATGGCTCCTGCTTCAAACTCCCATATGGTACATCTACAGCTGCCTACGCAGTTACTACATTGAGTACGGTTGTTGAAACTAAGAGAATTCCGCATAATTCCACGCAGGCCGCAGAGATTATAGCGTTGACCCGAGCTTGTGAACTCTCCGAAGGGCATACAATAAACATATATACTGATAGCCAGTACGGCTTTGGGGTGGCTCACAACTTTGGGAGGCTCTGGTCGGAAAGTGGGTTCCTAACCTCATATGGGACCAAGATTCAGCATGGTCCCCTGATAGTGCAATTGCTCTCGGCACTCTCACTCCCTAGTCAGTTACCGATCATGAAATGTGCAGCACATCGTAAGGTCATAGATGATGTGGGAAAAGGGAACGCTTTTGCTGACCAGATAGCCAGGCAAACGGCCACAGACCTTAGCGCTCTAAGGGAAACAAAAGATGCCTATGTAATGGATGAGGGTATCGGGTCTGTGCGAGATATCCAAACTGATGCCACAATAGAAGAGTCTAAAAAATGGGCCGAAGGAATGGGGAAACTAGATGACGATGGGTGTTGGGTGGATACATCTGAAGGGAAATGGTTGCTCCCTGATTCATATGTGCTGGCGATGGTTACGATGGCACGGTCCTACGCATGTGTGTGCTCAGCAGATCACGAAAATGTTAGAACAAGTCTGGGTGAATGATAACATTTTGAAGATTGCACAACGAAATGTTCAGAATTGTATGATTTGCTTACAGCACAATGTGGGGAAGGGGACAGTAACTCCAAGGGTTCGCTTTGGGCCCCCCTCCGTTCCCTTCAAGGTCATCCACTTTGATTTTATTGAGATGGAACGGTGTAACAATCTAAAATATGTTCTTGTGATTATTTGTGCTTTTAATAAATGGGTCGATGCTTTCCCCGTTAAGGATGCTACTGCCATGACCACTGCAAAGACTATGGTAAAAGAATTCTTTCCACGATTTGGGCTTCCAAGGGTAATTTGGTCAGACAACGGTCCCCATTTTGTTGCAGCAGTAATTTTGCAGATATGCATAGCGTTACACATTGAAAAGCGATTTCACTCAGCTAGGCATCCTCAAAGTGCTGGGTTGGTAGAGAGACATAACGGTATCCTAAAGAATAAGCTTGCCAAAACATGTGCCGGCACCAAACTGAAATGGCCAGATGCCTTACCTATTGTATTGTTAGCCATGCGTACCACACCTCAAACTAAGACTGGGCTCTCTCCATTTGAGGTAGTGATGGGGAGATCTGCTAACATTTGGGGCCTTCAGAAGCCCAAAACCCTGGGGGATGTCGAAAATGTATTGCTTGTAGACTACTGTAACCAGTTGACTAAAAATCTGTATCTGATTTATCATCAGGTCCAATCAGCTTTACCTGTACGGTTTACAGGCCCAGGACACGATATTCAGCCTGGAAGCTGGGTCCTAGTGAAGGCCTACGAAAGGTCTTCCTGTCTCGCGCCTCGCTAGCGGGGACCCTACCAGGTGCTGTTGGTCACCCAGACAGCAGTGCCGGTGGCTGGAAAGAAGCATTGGATCCACGTGACGCATGTCAAGAAACTTCCTCACCCGACGCCACACGTTACAGAAGAAGCAGAACCCCTCGCTGATGCTACAATCTCTGATCCTGGAGTAGCAAACAGCGCTGTGAGTGTGTCGGAGAAATTCTCTGAGCCCGTGGAGCTTGGGGAACATTCCATTTTGTCTCCACACTCTTTGAAAAGGTCGCTTCCGGAAAACATGGTTTCAAGTTCTGCGACTTCCGTCGCCTCTGATACGTTGCTTCCCTCAGGAAGTGACGTTACCCTATTTCCGGATCAAACAGTACTGGGTACCACCAGGTACGACCTTCGACGAAGAAAATAGAACTACGGCACAGGTTTTTCCTGTGCATCTGGGAAGAAGAAGTGATTGAAAGTTTACTCTTGTAAAAGAAAGTTCTTTTTGAACAAAAAGGGAAAAAGGGATTCTGCTGGCTAGGGTTGGGGAAGGACTAAGAAGTCGCGCGACCGTAGTGTCGCCAGCAACGAACATTGGGGTCGTCGATTGAGAAACTACGATGCCTGCCACCTCCACCGCTGCTGCTCGCATTGGACTTGTAAATAAGGGGGTGACCAACTCGGACAACGAACAATGTGCCTGGGCCCCGAAAACATATTGCTGTGTTGTCTTAATAATAATTGGAATTTGTATAATTACTGCTGTGGGACTTTGGTACTTTGAAGAAATGTATCCTCTAAAACCTCTACTGCCAATTGAGATTGTACCTACTGCTTTGACTCCCTCTGTACACCTTCATACTTTGTCACCTAGAGACTCCCAGCATAGACGAAAGTACCATAATAACACTTTAATGATAATAATGAATTCAACGCATGCCTGATAATAATGAATTCAACGCATGCCATTTTTAATAAGAGTAATTGTTGGATTCGCACCCATTTACCGCAATATGGGAACAAGGGGCTAGGATGGTATATTCACCCTTTACCTTTAACAACTGCTTGCTATGCCTCTCTTAGAGCACTATTCTTTGGCCGTTGGAATGATAGCATCTCAGGGAACTTTGATGGAACTAATTTAAATGATTTTGAGAAACGTGAATTGACTCCCCTGGCATGCTCGCTTTTTGCAAATAGAAGGAAACCTAATGTTGCTTCTATTAGGCCATCTGATAAACTATCTCTTCCTTTTCAAACTCTAATTTCCTTTAAAATGGCTCCGATAGGCAATAAGGATGCTGTGCCTCCTTCCTACTCTATTAATCATAGCCCCGATTCAGTCCCCTTTTGTGTACAAAGGAATGGCACTCGGGCAATGGGAAACTTTGAAGGTTGCGTGAATATTGTAAATTTGACCAGGGAAAACAGGCCTCTGTATGTAGGGGGGCCTGTCTATTTCGTTTGCGTAGTTCAGCATTTCCCTGGTTGCCCAAGGATTGGCAGGGAACCTGTTATTTAGGAATCCTGTTACCTGGGGTATTCATAGCTGGTACATTGGAAGTTTCCAAGGCTTGCCCACGGTGGGACGAGAACGGAGATACCCCTGGGCAAGTATTGGGAGATATAGCAAAATCAGTTGTGCCATTTTGGGGACAGATAGCAACTTCTGAAAATATTAGGGGGCTAGCAAGGGTACTGGAGAGAACCATCAATCGGACCACGGATATACTCTACAATATGACACTAGAACAGAAAGCAATAAGATTGGTAGCACTCCAAAATCGGATGGCATTAGATGTCATCCTGGCAGAACGTGGTGGAGTATGCAAATTAGTGGGGTCCGCTTGCTGTGTTTTCGTACCAGATTCCTCACCGACAATTTTCAAAGCAATACAGAACTTGCACATCCTTAGTTCTGAAGTGCATGTTCCTATGGGAGACTGGGATATTAGCGCTTGGTTCTGGGATTCTCTACGATCCTGGGGTTGGAAGGTGCTTTCTGTTATACTGGTTATTTTGGGAATCCTGCTATTCCTTTGTTGCTGTTTCCAATGTCTACCTAGTACATGTGCAATGCTACGGGGATGTTGTGGTCAGGCAGTGAGCACAATAGGGCACAAAATATATACCCCAGACACAGCATCTAAAGAGTTTGTGTTGCAAGAGGTTCTGATGAACGACCTAATGGGTATAGATATTACAGATAATGATTCAGGATGTATGGACGACAATGCATGGAGTTATTTACAAAGATATTAGAAATGATATTAGCCCTTGGCATAGGCCAAAAGGAGGGTTTGTCGGAATTGAAACAATATTATGCCTCCTATTGTAACAATTGTATGTGTATTGGCCTACGCCAAGTTGTCTAAACATCATATGCGAACAAACTCCACAGCAAGGTCTTGACCTTAGAGAAAGTAATGTAAGTCGCCATCTTGGATTAAGCCGCCATTTTAGGTTCTCTTGTTATATGGAAGTCACCCTGAACATCAAAATGGAGGCCGATTGACATTCTGAGTAAGATTCTGGCCGTTGTGACCTCCGTCCACAAGAATAATTAATATGCCTGCAGGCCACTTGTCGGGGTCGCGAACTGAGACCTTGTCCTACCGTTGACCTATATGTAAATGTACAACTATATTAGTGAAACTAATTGAAATACATATATTACAGGATTGACCTGGCAAGGAACCCATAGGCCCGGCTCATAGAATGGTTAACCCGCAAGAGGGTTGGCCAAGGGCTGGTCAAATCGTATAAAGAGCCCGGGTATTTCAATGTGCTCTCTCTCTCACTAACGCATCGAACCCTCGTTGAAGTTCGTTATGTTACTCTGAGAGCCGAATAGCTATCCATTTGTCAATTGACTTGGTAACTGTTGTAGCTTTTAAATAAAGCACTTGTATGTTCTTTGTAACCTGTGTTGGTGTGTTTCTTGTTGGGTTTCCCGGCCTCATATTATTTCTCTGTTTCCACAAAAGGGCAGGTGGTCGATCACTTTCCTCTGCTGACTCCCTTCCTTGGAACAGCCTCCCCCTCCCTCTTCATCTGGAGCAGGATTTTCTTAAATTTCTGAAGCTTCCTCAGGACTTTCCTCATTTCCTCTTCCTTCCCCCTCACTGTCCTCTGCTAATTACATACTTACTTGTTTGGTGTGCAGGGCCCTTATGCATCCTTGGGGCCCTGACCTCCCTCACCAAATTCCCTGCAGCTTCTGTCTTCCTCAGCTGTTGCCTTGGCTTCTCCTCCTCCATTGTGTCTCGCACTTACCCTACATTGCACTTCACCTGTTGCTCACCCATGAGCACCAAAGGACCTATCCCATTCCCCCTCCCTTCTGCACTTGCACATTCTGAACACTCACAAGACATAGTAGGTTCGTCCCTACCCCACCAACTGTGTTTAACATTTCTTATGTATTTAATTGTATGAATTGTCTAATTTCACATCCCCTTGTCACCTGCTTCCCTGTGGGCGTTTTGAAACAGTATGTACTTCCTGTGTAAGTATCTAACAAGCAAACCAAAAATAAATAAATTAAATAAATGCATTGTGTTAAGAAAGTTTGAATATCCATATAAAATGAAACTTTCTTTTTTGAGTATCAAACTAGTAGATATTATCGCTGTAAACTAAGCTTTAGAAGGGAGTTTAATTATCGATCGCTTTCATTGCCTAATAATTCGGTAGATAACTGGAGCTGTGTGCGAGTTTTCAGTCATAAACGTTCCATCACAACTCCAATATCTTAAACATTTACATATTTGAATAGGCATTGCTAATAACAAAGAAGCATCTTTAAAAAGTTATTTTACCAGCCTTTCCAAATCAATGCCTGCTCCACCAAGGGGCACCAATGGAAACAGATGAAGCCCACTATGCAAAACAGTGTTCCGCGCCTGGCGTGCTGAGAGCACAGTAGCTGCATGTTTGTCTCTCCTTTTGTTCTGCAGGGTGGGCCTTGAAGGAGACATTATGGGCACTGCAATTAGTTGAGAGAGGAGGAGGGAGAGGGCACTGCTTTCCCCAGCAAAGGCTGCAGAAGCTTAGTCCTTTGTGTTGCAATGAAGTGAAACAAAAAGCTTTTATTTTCAGCTCCCTGCATAGTTGAGTGCCAGTGCTCTCGTTCAAGCATTGAGAAGTGCAGGTGCTCAAATGCTAAAAAATAAGAAGTGCAGATATTGAGGGCCGGGTTGGACCGGCCCATTTGTAGTCCTGGGAACAGATCAGGATCAGAAGGCAGGGACTTGGTGAAGCCCTTTTGAGCCTAACAACAGGTTGGGAAGCCAGCATCATTGGGTCAACCTGAATAGTAAAGAGAAGGAAGCTTCAGCTTTACCTACTACTCGTGTATGAGATGGAGAGGCATCTACTGACAGCAGAGAGGGGAGCAGAGGGAACCAAGGATGATACCACTCTGATATAATCATGGAGAGACATTGGAAAAAGGTGTGCAGGATCCCCTTTATAATGGAGACACGATGCCTGGAAATAGCCCAATATGGACAAAGAAGGGTACTGGAAACCTAACGCCTGAGTATGACAACCCACGGGACTGCCCCTGAAGGGTGAAGAAGCGTGGGGAAACCCCTTATGCCTGGTACTAAGCATCCAGTATTTTTTCATGGAGTTGTGCAAAGTGTATTTTTGCACTGCTGAAAAGTGACTTTGCACTGCCGACACAAACCCTGATTCATGGAACTGTGCGAAGTGTATTTGTTCAGTGCAAAGCCAGTGCATTTTGTACTGCACAAATGACTTTGTACTGACTTTGCACTGCTAAAATACACTTTGCACAGTTCCATGAGTCAGGATTTGTGTCGGTAGTCGAAAGGCACTTTTCAACAGTGCAAAATCACTTTTAACCGTGCAAAAGAATTCCATGAATCGGGCCCTAAATGCCAGAGTCCATAAGAGCTTGTGTGAGAGACACTGCTTTTAGTCGTTGCTTGACACAGAGGTCCTCATTATGAGTCTGGCGGTAACCGTGCCTGAAATTCCGGCAGGTTACCGCCGGACTCGTATTACCATTCCACCTCCGTGATTCCCAGAATTACTGGGGCATTACGACCCCGGTGACCCGGGAATTCTAGAGGCGGAATTCGGTAAATCCCCATTCCCATTGAGTCCCATAGGACTCAATGGGAATGGGGAAGTGGAAACACCGGCACCCATCTCGTGATGGTGCCGGTGTTTCCACGTCCGCCTGCAGGCGGGTGGTGTTAAACCTGCCAGGTCACACCTGTTGGGAATGACACCTCCTGCCTGCAGAACTCGAGATCACCCGGTATGGAAACAACGGTGGCATCGGGTTTACCGCCACCATTATTTCCATACCAGGTGACTCGTAATGAGGCCCCGACACAGCATCCAGGCTCGGACTGGCCCATATGGCAATAGGGCAATGACCGAAGGGCTGACCCATCATTTTAGCTTGGACCAGTTTTCTTGGCCAAAGTGAGCCAGTTTGAGTTACTGTACTAGTTTTAGAAAATGCTACTAAGCAAATATACTTTCTTTAAAATGCACTGTTTGCATTACATTTTACCAAAAACCCTGCCTTGAGTAGACCGCCTTGAGGAAAAATAGTTAATTCCATTTTGTTATCCAGGGCCACTTTTTCATTGGTGCCCGGGACAAATTTACGTCCCAGCCCGACCCTGGCATCATCCTGTCAAGCGTGATGAGATTAAATCTGAAGTTCAACAGGGAACGTGTGTTTTTACATGTCAAATATCAACACATCATTGTGGATATTGAACAGGCATCATATGGACCTTTTCTGCTTTGAAATACACACATACAGTGTGCAGATAAAAAGTGTGGCTGTGGCACAGTACCCAAATCGTTTTGCTGTTATAATAAACGTTTAAAAAACGATGAAGGCAGCCAGAGATGGTGAGCCTGGGGCAAGAAGGAAGCTTATTAAAAAAAAGTCAGTTTCCCTAAGTCAACAATCAGGATTTTCTACTGTGTGCTGCTAAGGCTAAACCTATTTTCTGTCTTTTGTTGACAAGCACATTTTGTTCTGATCTTTTCATCTTGTAATGCTATGTTCACTGTGGTATACATAGTTTGTGTGGCACAACACCTAGAGCGTGCTCACCTTTCTGTGGGTATTATATTGATCATGTGCAATAGCCAAAGTTGAAATACGTATTGATACAATTGAGTGCCACGATGGTTCAGAGGATAGCTCAGTGTGTTAAGCACTCATTGCAGAGATATGTGTTCATATGCAAGATTACAATACCAAATTCCAGTAAGGCCAACTCAGCGTTTCGAATGTATGAATTTGTTAAGCCTGCATGTATATGTACTTTGTTTTATAGCATTCCGGGTGTTATCATAACCAATGTACCTGCACCAGATAGCGGTTGCTATAGAAACTAACATAGCGTCAGTTTGGTGAAGGTCTACAAATTGATTTGTTTAGATGGGGAGTTCCAAAACCTAGGCAGGCACCTCCAATGATGACAATAAAGTGTTTGAGGTGCTTATGTATCCATATTCCAGACTGTGGAACCAAAGCATTCATGCTTGGATCCTGGCTTTGCTAGAAGACAATGGGCCTCACTACAAGCATGGCGGTCCGGGAACTACGGTACCGCTAAGCATGCCGGTACCATAGTTCCCGGACCGCCATACTACATGCTCTGCTCGTGGGGGTCGTTTAACCGGCGAGGCTTTTCCTGGCGGGTGTAACAGCACCCGTGAGCAGAGCACGTCGGATGCACCGGCACAACTCTGTATGTGCAGGTGTATCCGACCTCCCCATCCCCATTCAGCCCTATGGGGCAGAATGGGGTTCGGGAGGCCCTTGATTCTGGCACCCCTAAATGGGCAATTACCAGGTCCGCCGAGCTTGACATGACCCAGTTATTGCCCATTTGCGGGGGCCAGAATAAATGCAACTCCGGTGGCAGCCGTGCCCTTAATTAGGGCACGGCTACCGCCAGAGTTGTAATGAGGCCCAATACAGTGATCCTGGAAAAATCTTATATCACTGACAGTACTGTACTGCCTTCTATGAAAAGGTTTGCTTCTCACATGCTGGTGGCACTGTTTGGTCAATTACCTGATCTTTCCTATCATGTAGGCCATTTGAGTGGAATGAGTTCTAGACAGAAAAGAGCAGACCAGATATTGTAGGCTTCTTACAAGCATATTCTAAGGTCTGCTTATGTGACAACAAAACGGTTTGCTTTTTTGTACAATTCAAAGGTTTTTCTGCACGTTTTAAAATACTATTGCGCAGCCCTGTGTTTGGGGTGTATTTAAAGCTTTAAAATACAAAAGAAAAACCTATCTGAAATCTTTTAAGATCACATCCTTTAGTATGCTGGTATTTGTATACTTTCCTTGTTGATGGAGACAATGAAGCTAGAATAATTCCCATTTTGCATAATAGGTCTATAACGTTTTGTTTTTCAAAATGTTTATATTGGGTTATGTGATTTTCATGTTTTCCAAGTCAGTTCTGTAAAATGGGATTATTTTAGTTCAGGGTAAAAACTAGAAAATAAATTGGTAAAGAGCAGAAATTGCAGAGTCGGTATGAATCCCAGCTTCACCTCTTAATCAATGTGTGATCCTGGGTATTTCATTTAATCTTGTATTTCCTCACCTGTCAAAATTGCAAGTCCCTAAACCTTTGAAAATTGTCAGGCCTTAAGAGTAATTTTGTTCTCAGGGTATGATCTTAAAAAAGGACTCATTCATGCTTTTGCTGGCTATATATAGTGTTGCTTCCTCTATAATAATAGTGAGCATTGATATATTACACACCACAGCCACCTGTTTCTTTGCTCTTGAATGGCAACACTGCTTGAAAACCATGTCCCACTTCTAATCTGTCTGTCTGGATAGAGACACCTTCCTGGTATCTTCAAATCATCCACTCTCTATGCTATGGTATGTGTAGTTTTATCCTTGCTTCCCATTGGTCGCCGGTATCCATGCTTGAGCACTTTTGCTGTCTCTGAGGCAGCCAATCTGAGTCGTTTGACTATTCTGGATTATGTGTACCTTTGTCAAAAAATCTCTGTCCTGCAGTTATGCTATGTCCAGTATACCTTACACATGGCTGCTCTTGATGACATGTTTGCTGTACCCATGCTTGAACACAAGTATCCTCGTCGTAGACTGCTAATGTTGCCCTTCAAATGCTACTTGTTTATCACTCTGATTACAAGAATGAAGAGTGTAAGGTATCTGAAAGGGAGTTTGCCTTGCTTATTTTGATCTCTGCGAGGCAGCATATCAAGCTAAGGGTTATTATCGTGACACGGGGTGCGGCACACTAGATATGTCCCATAATTCCTTTGGTTTGTTGGAGGGGGCCCCGCGATGTGTCCGTGCCCCAGACCCCCAAAGTGCTTAAGATGGCCCTGAAGGCAGCCAGCAGATATACCTACAGTACAGTGTCCGTGGGGCTGAGGGAGGGGTTTAATGGCGTGTAAAATCCTTTCTGCTAAATGTCCCTATACTTCCAATTGAACTTCCTAAAAATCTGCCCACCGGTCAAGAGACCCCTCCCCTGTCCCAAATGACCAATTGAAGAAGCTGTTCAGGGCACGCGCCAGGGATGTAAACCAAGGCACACACAACACAAGGCCCCTCTGCGATGGCGCATGACGCGAAGGCGCATGACGCAGCTGCCTGTCAGTAGAGAAAGGACCATCGCACTTCACCGCAGAAAGGAGATTGCGACTGTGAGGCACACAGTCAAAAATGTCATAGCAAGCAGCTGGTGCAGTGTTATACAAAGCGAAAACTGATTTCCTTCTTACTTCCAAATTCACACACTTTTACTTTAAAAAGAGTGTTGATGTATATTTTCTGAAAATGTCTAATAAAATGTTTTGTTGAAAAAAAAGACACCGTCCAGGAACGGTTTCCTTTTCAAATAAAAGCTTATGAACAGTGCAACTTTTTTTTTTTTAAAGTCCAGGAGCAGTGACCCCAGTCGCTCCCACATACTTCGACCACTGCTCCTCGTGTCCCCGGTATGTAGGGTCAACTTGTGTTATTCTGCATGGGTTATTAATTTGTTGGGCTAGTTACAGTCCGCTCAGTTAGCAGCCATTCGCTGCCCCTCACAGACATGTGGTGCCCACCGTAAATGTTCTCTTCTAAGCAGTTGCAGATCATTATTTCTGTGATCCTGATTTTCAGTGAAAGATGACCTGGGTTAATTCATCCATGTGCAATTATAATTCTGGCATCTAAAGCCAGATGTAAACAGAATTGTGAAGACTAGCATTGCGTCACATCTAGACAGAACTGTAGTACTAGCCTGCGTCATATCTAGACAGAATTGTGAATAGTAGCCTCCATCACATCTAGAAAGAATTGTAAAGATTAGCTTGCGTCACATCTTGAGAGAATTGTAATACCAGCTCGCGTCACATCTAAACAGAATTGGGAAGACTAGCATAGCATCCCATATAGACAGAATTGTGAAGATGAGCATTGCGTCATACCTAGACAGAATTGTGAAGATTAGCATTACATCACATCTAGACAGAATTGTGAAGATTAGCATTGTGTTATATCTAGACAGAACTGTAATACTAGCCTGCATCATATCTAGACATAATTGTGAAGATTAGCCTCCGTCACATCTAGACAGGATTGTGAAGATTAGCATTGCGTCATATCTAGACAGAACTGTAATACTAGCCTGGGTCATATCTAGACAGAATTGTGACGATTAGCCTACGTCGCATCTAGACAGAATTGTGAAGGCTAGCATTGCATCATATCTAGACAGAACTGTGAAGATTTGCATTGCGTCACATCTAGACAGAATTGTGAAGATTAGCCTCCGTAACATCTAGACAGAATTGCGAAGATTAGCTTGTATCACATCTAGAGAGAATTGTGAATGTCAGCTTGCACCACACCTAGACAGGACTGTAAAGATTAGCTGGCGTCACATCTAGACAGAATTGTGAAGATTAGCTTGTATCACATCTAGAGAGAATTGTGAATGTCAGCTTGCACCACGCCTAGACAGGATTGTAAAGATTAGCTGGTGTCACATCTAGACAGAATTGTGAAGATTAGCTTGCGTCGCATCTAGAGAGAATTGTAAATGTCAGCTTGTACCACACCTAGACAGGATTGTATAGATTAGCCTCTGTCTAGACAGAAGTATGAAGATTAGCTTGTGTTTGGCTACTAACTGTGGCTAGTGTCCAAAAGTGTCCGTGCCACATGGTTTTTCACTTGTCCTTTGAACTGTGAAGATAGTCTTGTGTGACATCAAGATAGAATTGTGACGATAACCTTGCGTCACATCTAGATAGAATTGAGGAGTTTAGTATGAGTCACATCTAGACAGAATTTTGGAGATTAGCATGTGTCTCCTCTAAATAGAATTTTGGATATTAGCATGTGTTACATCTAGATAGAACTGTGAAGATAATCTTGCGACACATCTAGATAGAATTGTGAAGATAACCTTGCGTCACATCTAGATAGAATTGTAGAGTAATGCTGTGGGTCTGCGGACTTCGAGGGCCCAACACCCTCTCGAGAATAAGCGGAGGGCTCAGTCAACGATAAGCACAAACTGCGGTTTATTGCAAATAAAACCAACAGGGATCAATACAAGAAAACAGGAATTCTCTGGTACATCTCTGCATTCCATGGCATGCGGGCCGGTTTTGTGTGACTCTGGCATCATCACTTGGGCCCTTACCCAAAAAAAAAACAATTAGCACAAGGGATTGGGTATTGAGAGTAATATTTCCTATAGGGAACCCTATAGGTGTAATTCTACTGGTCCTCGCATGTTAGGTTGCTGGCCTGTGCCATACCCAAGAAACTTACATTTTTTCAGAGTAGGGGCTTATGATTGGTTCTTGCCCCTTGCCATCCACCCCTGGGTTTCTAAGTTGTGATTGGTTAGAGCTGATCTCCCCAGGCCTGGGACTCGGACGAGTTCTCAGCTCGATGTGCACCTCTTCAAGGTTATGTGAATGATTACGTGTCTGTATTGTCACTTGTGTGTACCACCTTTGCCTATGGGAATATGCTGCTCATGTCACAACACTTGTTGCAGTCTGTGCCTGGCTTGTTGGGTATCGGCTCCCCTTTGCCACCACGGAAGACTGTCCATTGTCTCGTTCGGCTGTACCATGTGTTTTGGGACCACAAATTTATTTTTTATTTTTTATTTATTTAATATTTGTAGTGCGCCGGTAGCTCGCGAGCCTCGGGGCGCAGAGATAGGAACACGATAGACAGACTGACAGTGAGACGGACATATGAAGACGGGAAGGAAATACAAGGATTACTCCGGCTGAGGTTTGAACATGTGGAGTATTACAAAGCTGAGCTCTGCAGCTCACATTTATGAGGATTTATTCCGCTTTTCTGCAGCTAGTCCCGTTGTCGTCTGGAGATTGGAATGTGTCCTTGTATCTCTGACCTTGGCTGTGAGCTGCCTGTCTTGCATGTCTTGCTCTCTGTGCAGCTTGAATCAGCTCTGCTAATCTCATGCTCAGTAGTTTAAGGGCTGCTGTAATTTTCCTAACCTTTATAATGCAGTTTCTATGTTGTCCATGTTATGCTACGTTCTCTATATGTTAGTCACACCTGGTCTTATCAAGTTCCATATATATATCCCTGCAGTCCCTGTGGGTTATTCGCTTTAAGCATCTGCAAGCTTGCTAAGGTTCTGCGTTACTGCATTTGGCTAAGGGAAAAATAATAAAAACATTGACAGTATGTATATATATCTTTCCTCTAGCTATAGAACTGTGCACTTATGTTCTTCACGTGTACAAGTGTGTGTTTGTGTGATGCAGTGCATGACTGCGAGTGTGCTTCATGTCCAACGCTGCTACATCGTGGTGTCACTAATGATGTCAGCACTGTGGCATCTTGGTGCTCAGTCGAGGGTGTTCATATAGGCGTCTCTGTCCACGGTCTCCGGCTCTTCTCCCACACATGTAAAGATTTGCATTGTATTCGGTTTGTATGGCTTGCTGCGAGGATACCTCTCTGTGTACTTGTCAATCATTGATGCACTTGGAATTCGTCCGAAATAAGATGGGTGGCTGTGAGCATTTCTGGCCTTTCATCTCGTCATGAATTTGGGGGGGCGGAGGGGCGGTCTTGGGACCCCTTTTTAAGTCCCCCAATGGTTGACCTGTCGACCACATCCTGATATCATAAACCTTTATCTCTTGGTTGCCATATTTTCATAATTCCTCTGCGGTGTCCATAGTAATTCACATGATCATCAAAAGTCCATTCCATGTGACTGCACACTCCTTTCGGTTTGCACCACACCCACTTTCCTTCGTAGTATTTCGCATCAAGAGGATTATCTAATTTCATTGCCTCAAGTGGGAATATTTCACTGTCTGCTATTCTCTCTCAGCTTGTCTCTTTCCTCCACTATTTTGTCTTTTGCACCTCCTATGTTCACATCCATCAGGACCTTCTTTCATAGACTCCTCTGCTGTATTTCAGCAATGGGTGATGCAAATCTTCACCACGCATAGTGTCACTCCTGCCAATATTAGTGCTCCCAAAATCACCTTCAGCCCATCTGATAGCCATGACAGCATCCATGACCATATGTACGCTATCCAGCTATGGTCCTTTCCAGTCCCCTTGGCTACTTCCTCCATCTTGGCATGCATCCGAGATAGCTGTGTTACCGCTTCTGTCAGTGTGCCGTTATCTTCGTTGTTGGCAGGTATGAATGTGCGACAGGAACTCCCAATTTATTTCCCAAACTCCTCCTTCCATTGCTGTGAGCAGATCCAGAACATATCTATTCTGGTGCGCGATCAACCTCACTGCTCGGAGCTCTTCCTTTATTGCATTGAACTCATTCACTGTAGAGTTTATCATCATCCTCAGCTCCCGCCGGGTAATCTGCAGCCACTTCACATTTGTATACGTCTGCAAAGCTGGAACAAATGATGCGAAGAATATTTGTGTTCTGCTAAACAGCCTGTGTTCTGCTGGCACTTCGAGAGTCTTTATGTAACTGTCCTCATACGGGAACGATGCTTGAGACATCCATCTCAAGGTTGTTGTTTTCCCTTGAAATCTTCCTAGAGTTGCTACCATTGCCAGGTACATCAGGCATTGAGCTCTTGCCGCTGGTATTTCAGTTGCTATAAACGTTCTGGAGGCACTCATGCCATGTGAAAACAAGGAAATAATATGAGGCAGGGTAACCAAAAAGGAAACACACCAAACACAGGTTACAAAGGAACATACAAAGTACTTTATTTTATACTGAATCCAGTTACAAAAGAACAGAACAAAATTCAGATAGCTATCGACCCTCAGTACAACACAGCGAACTCCGGCGTGGTTCGGTGTGCTCAGTGAGTGCAAATATTCATTGAAACAGTCAGGCTTTTATACATTTCTTCAGCCTGTTGTCCAGCCTTTCTTCAGGTTAACCATTCCATAAATAAGTTACTGCTCTAGGGTCCCTTGCCAGGTCAAATCTAGTTCATCTTAGGTTTATTCATCAGAAACATGAAGATCTTTAGAAGGATAGATTTTCTGAATACCGAGTGAGAAAGCCCTGTCCATATTCCTAACCGAATCAGACTGTTTGTCCTGATCATATAAATGCTCTTTTCAGCATTTGTTTTATGACGGCGCACATGTTTTTCCCTACTTTTAAGCTGCTGCAACGCTTCTCTTTTCCAATTTTGCAAAACATCAAATGCTGCAGGTCTGGCCTTCTTTTTTAACAAGACTGACTAAATATTCAATACGAGGGATCTCAAACTACCATTGATTGGCCACTGAAGGTCGGAGGCATGTCTGGTTTGTCTGTGCCAAATTTTATTAAATACTACACTTCCAATGCCATGCTTACAGTACATAGTACATGCCGGTGACCCCGCCTGTGGTGCCGGATGGCTAAATTCCAAAGATTGTCTATCGCTGCGGAATAATGCCCTAAAGGAGCTAGACAATTTCCCAGGCATTTCTCAAATACTCGGTGTTACCTGGTCAATAATTGTGTCTGCAGATACAATGCGCCAAATTCAAATTGTCAGGGTTGCATTAAGAGTCGGGTAACGACTCACCTGACCAAACCTAAGGAGGACCGATCGGTTTACAAAGGATTTACCTAACGAATTTTACCTTGTGTATGGTGATTTCGGCAAATCTGCCCGCCTCAAAAAATTGACCCTCGTCAAGATGCCGTCTCAGACCACACGGCTATCGTCCAGGAAACGGATCGTGCAGCGCTGTTGAGGTGTCGCGTCTCGTTCAGTCGGTCCCATTATGTCACACCGTCCGATCCCGGTCCGATAGCGTGCGTCAACCTTCAATAATCCGGCATCAGTCTTGAGGGTCCCTATTCCGGGCGCCAACTGTGAAAACAAGGAAATAATATGAGGCAGGGTAACCAAAAAGGAAACACACCAAACACAGGTTACAAAGGAACATACAAAGTACTTTATTTTATACTGAATCCAGTTACAAAAGAACAGAACAAAATTCAGATAGCTATCGACCCTCAGTACAACACAGCGAACTCTGGCGTGGTTCGGTGTGCTCAGTGAGTGCAAATATTCATTGAAACAGCCAGCTTTTATACATTTCTCCAGCCTGTTGTCCAGCCTTTCTTCAGGTTAACCATTCCATAAATATGTTACTGCTCTAGGGTCCCTTGCCAGGTCAAATCTAGTTCATCTTAGGTTTATAGATTAACAAGAAGAAATGGTAATAATGTATGCTCTAGGCCTAACATTACAATGCGGGACTTAATTTATACAATGTAGTTAAGCAGGTGTTCTCATTCAATTATAGATCAGTTTCGGTGATACAGGTAATCCATTGCGCACAGGTCAGCAGAAGGACAAGGTCTCAGCTCATGACCCTAACAAGTGGCCTGCAGGCAAGTTATACATTAGCTGTACAGAGGTCATGACAATCGAGTTCTGTTCTGAATAACATAGGCTACCATTTTAGCTCACATGGTGACTTTATAGAGCAAGAAAACCTAAAATGGCGGCTTGACCCAAAATGACAGTTTACATGGTTTCTAAGGTCAGGACCTTGCAATGCGAGTTTATTCACATGTAGTTTATAAGCAGCTTGTTAGCAGCTTGGCGTAGGCCAATATACATATATTCATAGCAATGGGAGGCACGATATAATTTCTAGTTTGACAAACCCTCCTTTTGGCCTATGCCAAGTGCTAAACTACTTCTGATCTCCCTGCAAATAACTCCATGTGTCATCGTCCATACACCCTGAATAGCTGTCAGAAATATCTATCGCCATTAGATCTTTTACTAAGATCTCTTTCAGTACAAACTCCTTAGAGGTTTTATCCGGGGCATACACTTTATGTCCTATTGTACCTATCGCCTGAGCGCAACATCCCCCTAGCATTGAACATATACTTGGTAGACATTGGCTACAACAACAAAGAAATAGAATTCTCAAAATAATCAGCAAGACTGAAAGCACTTTCCAACCCCAAGACCGCAAGAAGTCCAAGAACCAAGCGCTAAGATCCCAATTTCCCTCGGGAACATGCACTTCTGAACTAAGAATGTGCAGATTCTGTATTGCCTTAAAAATAGTTGGGGAGGAATCCGATACGAAAACACAGCAAGCGGACCCCACTAGTTTACATACTCCACCACGTTCAGCCAGAATGATATCTAATGCCATCCGGTTCTGAAGCGCTACCAATCTGATCGCTTTCTGCTCTAAAGTCATATTATAGAGTATATCTGTGGTCCGGTTGATGGTTCTCTCCAGTACTCTCGCTAGTTTCCTGATATCCTCGGAATTCGCTATCTGCCCAAAGAATGGAAGGAATGATTTCGCTACATCTCCTAAAACCTGTGCTGGAGTGTCGCCATTCTCGTCCCGCCGTGGACGAGCCTTCGAAACCTCTACAGTACTTGCTATAAACACCCCAGGTAACAGGATTCCTAGATAACAAGTTCCATGCCAATCCCTGGGCAACCATGGAAATGCTACATTACCGCAAACAAAATAGATAGGTTCGCCTACATACAAAGGTCTGTCTTCCCCAGTCAAATTTGCAAGGTTGGCACAACCTTTAAAATCTCCCATTGACCGGGTGCCATTCCTCTGTATGCAGAAAGAAACTGAATCGGGGCTATGGTTAACAGTATAAGAAGGAGGCCCGGCATTCTTATTGCCTATCGGAGCCATTTTAAAGGCAATCAAAGATTGGAAAGGACGAGACAGTCTATCAGAAGGCCTAATAGAAGCAATATTGAGCTTACTCCTGTTTGCGAAAAGCGAGCATTCCAGGGGAGTCAGAACACGTTTCTCAAAACTATTCAAATTAGTGCCATCAAAGATCCCCGAGATGCTAGTGTTCCATCGGCCAAAGAACAGTGCTCTAAGTGAAGCATAACAAGCAGTTGTCAAAGGTAAAGGGTGAATATACCAACCTAGCCCCTTATCCCCATGTTGCGGTAAATGCGAGCAGATCCAACAATTGGTTCTGTTAAAGATTGCATGGGTAGCATTCATAATTAGAAGTAGAGTGTTATTTTGATAATTCCGTCTATGCAAAAGATCTCTAGGTGACAAGGTATGTAGTTGCACAGAAGGAGTGGGAACAACAGTTATATTTTCAACAGGTAGGAAATCATTCAAAGGGTACATTCTCTCTAAATACCAAAACCCACAACCAACAGTTACTAAAAGTCCCGTGATTATCACCAGTAGACAACAATACGTTTTCGGGGCCCCCATACATATCTGCTCATTGTCTCTCCTAGTCACATTTTTGTCCAAAAGTTCAGTACGAACGGTAGCGGATGTGGGCATTGTCGTCTTCAATCGAGAAACACCAATTTTTCGTTTGCTGGTGACTCCGGTCGCGCGTCTTCTTAATGTCTTTTCCCACAACCCTTAGCCAGCAGAACCCTTTATGCAATTGGGCCAAAAAAAGGCAAGCCCTCGAATTCTTTCAATTGTACAGCAAGAGCCGTATTGCAAACCTATCTCCTTGGGCGGAGATTATACTTCACAGTTTCCGGTGCAAAAGAATCAGCAGACAGGATGTCGTCACTTTCAACAGGAGGTGGCGAGTGAACGGAAGTTGGATCAGAAGATGGATGATCCACAAACGATGCAGTGGGAGAGCACGGAGGCAAGATGGCCGTTTTGTCGGGCCTTACAACTTCCGGAACAGCCTCCGATACTCTCTCTCCACCGTCTGCCATTTCGGGTACGTTGGTTTCAATGTCGGAAAGGGGTTCTGCGTCTTCTGTATCGTATGGCACTCTGTGTGGGATCCGTTTGGTGTGGCTGCCGTGGATCCAGTGGCGACTTCCTCCTACCCGCACCGCAGTCTCAGTGACCAGGAGCACCTGGTAGGGGCCCCTCCAACGTGGTGCGAGGCAAGACGCTCTATCGAAGGATTTAACGAGGATCCAATCCCCTGATCGTAGACTGTGACCGGGGCCCTCGTACCTCACCGGCAATGCCTCTCGCACCTGGTGATAAATTGAAAACAGGTTTTTAGTCAATTGGTTACAATAGTCGGAGAGAAGTACATTTCTACATCGCGCAATGCGCAGCTTTTAGGCAAACCCCAAATATTAGCAGGTCTCCCCATTACCACCTCAAAGGGAGAGAGCCCAGTCTTAGTTTGAGGGGTTGTCCGCATTGAAAGTAACATAATAGGTAAGGCGTCCGGCCATTTTAGTTTGGTGCCGGCACACGTCTTAGCGAGCTTGTTTTTTATGATACCATTGTGTCTTTCCACTAATCCGGCGCTCTGAGCATGTCTGGCTGAATGGAATCATTTGTCAATTTGCAATGCCGTACATATCTGTAGAATTACAGCAGCGATAAAATGCGGACCATTATCCGACCATATAACTCTCGGCAAACCGAACCGTGGGAAGAATTCCTTTAACATGGTCTTTGCAGTGGTCATGGCTGTAGCGTCTTTAACAGGGAAAGCCTCGACCCACTTACTAAAGGCACAAATGACCACAAGGACATATTTTAAATTGTTACATCGCTCCATTTCAATAAAGTCAAAGTTAATCACTTCAAACGGGACAGAAGGAGGCCCAAAGCTACCTCTTGGAGTTGCTGTCCCCTTTCCCACATTGTGTTATAGGCAAATCATGCAATTTTGGACATAATGCTGGGCAATTTTTGAAATCTTATCATTTACCCAGACTTTCTCTAACATTCTCGTGATCTGTTGAGCGCATGTGTGGGACCGTGTGCCATGGTAACCATCATTACTATATAGGCATTAGGAAGCAACCATTTCCCTTCAACCATGTCCACCCAACACCCATCATCATCGAGTTTCCCCAAGCCCTCAGCCCACCACTTGGATTCTTCTAATGTGGCATCGGCTTGGTTATCCCGTACAGACCCAACACCCTCATCCATTGCATAGGCATCTACAGTCTCCCTTGAAACATACATCTCCGTGAAGAGATCAGAGGCAGTTTGTCTAGCTATTTGATCAGCGAAAGCATTCCCTTTCCCTACATCATCTATAATCTTGCGATGTGCTGCGCACTTAATGATTGCTAACTGACTAGGGAGCGCAAGCGCTGAAAGCAATTGTACTATCAGAGAGCCATGTTGGATCTTGGTGCCATGCAAAGTTAAAAACCCTCTCTCTGACCAAAGTCTCCCAAAGTTGTGAGCCACCCCAAAGGCATACTGGCTATCAGTATATATGTTTACTGTTAGCCCTTCAGAAAGCACACAAGCTCGAGTCAATGCTATAATCTCTGCGGCCTGCGCAGAGTTATGCGTAATTCTCTTGGTCTCCACAACCGTACTCAATGTAGTGACTGCATAAGCAGCTGTGGATGTACCATCCAGTAGTTTGAAGCAGGAGCCATCACAAAACAGCTCCCCTTGTGGGTTATCCAAAGGAGTGTCCCTCAAATCAACTCTGCCTTTTGTATCTTGTTCAGTAGTACACAGGCAGTCATGTGACTCTTTGTCACCGCAAACAGTATTTTGCGGGAAAGGTAGGAGTTCAGCCGGATTAAGAACGCAGCACCTCCTAATTTGAATGTGGGGAGCAAACAAGATTAATTCATATCTTGTCAGTCGTTCGGAAGTGAGGTGTTGCGTTTGGGTTTTGTTCAATAGAATATCTACAGAGTGAGGCACCATCAGGGTTAAATCATGGCCTAGGACCATTCCCTCACTCTGTTTTACCGACGCAGCAGCAGCAGCGACAGCGCGCAAACATCATGGCAAAGCGCATGCAACAGGATCAAGGGCGGAAGAGTAGTAACTGCATGGCCTATTCTTCCCTCCATGTTCCTGCGTTAATACAGCCAAAGCACATCCATCACATTCATGCGCAAACAACACAAAGGCCTTCTCATAGTTCGGTGTGCCCAAAACTGGCGCCGAACATAATGCAGTCTTGAGCAACTCGAATGAATGTTGATGCTCCGTATTCCATGGCAATGGCGAAGAAATACCCTTCTTCGTCAAGGCCAACATCGGTTTTATCACTAGTGAGAAGTTTGGGATCCATAACCTACAGTAAGAAGCCATACCTATCAAGGCTCTAACTTCCTTTTGTGTATTTGGGACAGACATGACAGAAATGTGTTTTATTCTTTCAGGTGTCAATCTTCTTCCCTCCTTTGACAGGAGATAGCCTAAATAGGCGACCTCCTGGCAACAATATTGAAACTTTTTGAGCGAAGCTTTGTGACCATGCTTAGCTAGATGGATGAGCAACAACACAGTGCTCTCTTTACAAGAGCTCTCAGAGTCAGCGGCTAAAAGCAAATCATCAACATATTGAAGCAACGTACAAGTAGGGGGCAATCCAAGGGCATCAAGCTGCTCTTTCAAAGCCCTACTATAAATACTAGGACTCTCATAACCTTGAGGTGCACGAGTAAATGTGAATGAGCGTCCCCCTAAGGTGAACGCGAACAAGTATCTACTATCCTCATGTATAGGAATACTGAAGAAAGCATTCTTTAGGTCCACAACACTGAAGTGAGTAGTCGTAGCTGGAATCATGGTTAATATTGTCGTCACATCAGGCACAATTGGAAATTGCGGAGCGACAACTTTATTAATGGCACGTAAATCAATTATTAAACAAAATGGAATTGCATTATCACCTTTTTTGTACACGGGTACAATCGGACTATTGCACAAACTTCCTGCAATCTCCTCAATCACCCCACGATGTACAAAATCGGAAACAATGCTCTTCAAAGCTCGCTCGCCTTCAACTGAGATCTTATACTGTGGAATACGTGGCAGCTTAATTCCATGTTTCAAAACTATTTTAACAGGCTCAATCTGCAAAACACCAACATCATTGTCATCAACTGCCCACAAACACTCTGGTACATTACTGAATTCTGGCGGCAAAGGTCTAGTCAAGAATTGCGAAACAGAACATTGCTGTAGTGAAATAGTCAAACGCACTCCATCAGAAGAACAATGAATTACCACATTTAATTCCTTCAACAGATTCAACCCCAGCAAATTCTCTCCACAATTCGAAGTCAAGAGAAATGGACAGTGGTCCGTAAAGGGACCCAAAGAAATAGGTACCGGTGAAGAAACCGGATAAATAACTGGTGTGCCAGAAAACCCTACAGAAACATTGGTTTGCCCTGACAGTGGAATGTTTGGAACCCGAGAATGATCAATGGAGCACTTCTGTGCTCCAGTGTCTATCAAAAATTGATGTTTCCTATTTCCGACTACCATTTCAATGTAGGGACCTTTCTGATTAACGGGAATATGTGTAGGTTCCAAACCCTGCTTCGGGCAATCCTAATGAAACAAAATATCATTAAAAGGAAGCTCTTCAGATAGACATGCAGCCGAAGGATGATCAAATATGTGTCTAGTATCCACACTTGAAGTCTGATTATCCTGTGAAAAAGGTTGTTGGGGATCCTGCGAAAACTGGCCTCTACCAGGGCCCCCTAAACCCGGGCGACCTCTGGATCGTCTACCCATATTTCCAAATGTGTTATTCGACCTCTGTCGAAGGACGGGGCATTGTGCACGCCAATGACCCTCCTGGCGACAATAGGCACACTGGTTAATATTTACAGGACCCAAGGGCACATTCCCTTGTGGAACATACTGACCTCTAATCTGTGAACTACCCCCTCTGGGGCCTCTAACAATTTGCTGTAACAATACTTTAGTCTTCAAATCACCTTTTCTCTTCTCGGCTCTATCTTTTTCATTATTGACACGGTTTTCGTAGTACTGAGCCATGTGCAGTACTTCTGATTGGGATTTCGCCTGCCAAGCGCTCTCAGAAGACATAATTTGTGACTGGATGTCAGGCAGCAATCCACGTACAAATTTGTCCACAAATAATCTTTTCCCAGACTCTGTGCCACTGAAATCCGAGAATACCTGTTCGAACTGATAAAAGAACTCGGTAGCACCCTCAGATTTTCCTTGGACATAGGCCGTAAGCTTGTCCCAAATAATTCTCTTTTCGGGGATTATAGTTTTTCAGTTTTGCAATGATTCTGTCAGGCAAAGTTAGTATCACCTGAGGTGGTCTCTCACCAGCTGGCCTTTCCCCATCAAGCCTAACTATGTTAGCCCATGTATCTCCCAAATCTGGTACATCGTCTATACAGGAGTACAGGGAATAGCAAATCAATGTCGCCTAGGGTAAACACTGAGGACTGCAAAACGGACTCTATCTCCTTATAGAACCCTGTCGGATGTTTCCTAATGTCAGGAATAGTTTGTCTAATAGTATTCACTTCCTGTCGTGAAAACGGGACATGAACAAACTGTGATACATAATGTGCAGGAATGTCCACAGCAGGTGTACCTGCTGCAGCATTAGCAGGAATCTCAACCTTTGGGACAAATGTCGGAGGAACCTCTCTCATAGGCAACTGAGATGTAGGCAACTCCGAACGCTTACTAAGCAACAGAGCTAAGTCGAGCGCTAAAGCAGTTGAAGAAGTGTCAAGTGAAAAAGCTCTCTTATAAATGCTCAATAACTCTGTGGGACAACTAACCTTTCTCTTTAAACATTCATCCTGCAGGTACTCTACCATTACCTGTATCACTTTCCTCTGCATTTCTAGCGTATATTGACTGTATGTGTCATATACCTCAACTGGAGTTATCGATATGTCTGAAATCCATCTAATCGCATCTTTTGTACAAATTCGCGCCTCCTCGGATGTCGATTTACGACACGCAAGAAATCGTTTCTGCACATAAATACTTTCTTCTTCGTCATCCTCATTCCGTAACCTTTCCAACTCCTTTCTATACTCAAATATCCTCTCAAAATGCTCATGTACCTTCTCCACAGTGTCTCTTGAAAATGCTAAAGTATTCAGGTCCCTCAACCCTTGTGGGAGGTCTGCATTATTTAATTTACCCCACATTACACATAAATGAATCCCTAAACCTTCAATGAAAACATTTTTCTCAGGAAAATTATCCATATTAGAAAGTGTGGCAAGAACATTAGCTCGATCATCTCTCTCCATACAATGCTTAGCCCATGCAAACAAATCCTGTTTCTTTTCTGTAGGAACAGTATTACGAGTAACAATCCTCGACCCCGCACCCTGATCAACTACAAGCGGTACAGAACTACTTGGGAGTGAGGGTGCAGGCAAATTCAATGGAGGTACTATTACTGGTGCAATGGGAAGAGGCAGAGGAGCAGGTGGAGGAACAACAACCGGAGGAATAGGAACAACAGGTTGAGCAGGAAGAGCAGGAATAACAGCAGGAAGAGGTACAGCAGGAGGAAGAGGAACATACGGAGGTGGTGCAGAGGCACCAAGCCTTCGTTCATTTAACAATTTGTCAATAAACTCATCAGAAACATGAAGATCTTTAGAAGGATAGATTTTCTGAATACCGAGTGAGAAAGCCCTGTCCATATTCTTAACCGACTCAGACTGTTTGTCCTGATCATATAACAACGCCTTTTCAGTATTTGTTTTATGACGGTGCACATGTTTTTCCCTACTTTTAAGCTGCTGCATCGCTTCTCTTTTTCAATTTTGCAAAACATCAAATGCTGCAGGTCTGGCCCTCTTTTTTAACAAGACTGACTCTAAATATTCAATACGAGGGATCTCAAAACTACCATTGACTGGCCACTGAAGTTCGGAGGCATGTCTGGTTTGTCTGTGCCAAATTTTATTAAATACTACACTTCCAATGCCATGCTTACAGTACATAGTACATGCCGGTGACCCCTCCTGTGGTGCCGGACGGCTAAATTCCAAAGATTGTCTATCGCTGCGGAAATAATGCCCTAAAGCAGCTAGACAATTTCCCAGCCATTTCTCAAATACTCGGTGTTACCTGGTCAATAATTGTGTCTGCAGATACAATGCGCCAAATTCAAATTGTCAGGGTTGAATTAAGAGTCGGGTAACGACTCACCTCACCAAACCTAAGGAGGACCGATCGGTTTACAAAGGATTTATCTAACGAATTTTACCTTGTGTATGGTGATTTCGGCAAATCTGCCCGCCTCAAAAAATTGACCCTCGTCAAGATGCCGTCTCAGACCACACGGCTATCGTCCAGGGAACTGATCGTGCAGCGCTGTTGAGGTGTCGCGTCTCGTTCAGTCGGGCCCGTTATGTCACACCGTCCGATCCCGGTCCGATAGCGTGCGTCAACCTTCAATAATCCGGCATCAATCTTGAGGGTCCCTATTCCGGGCGCCAACTGTGAAAACAAGGAAATAATATGAGGCAGGGTAACCAAAAAGGAAACACACCAAACACAGGTTACAAAGGAACATACAAAGTACTTTATTTTATACTGAATCCAGTTACAAAAGAACAGAACAAAATTCAGATAGCTATCGACCCTCAGTACAACACAGCGAACTCCGGCGTGGTTTGGTGTGCTCAGTGAGTGCAAATATTCATTGAAACAGCCAGCTTTTATACATTTCTCCAGCCTGTTGTCCAGCCTTTCTTCAAGTTAACCATTCCATAAATAAGTTACTGCTCTAGGGTCCCTTGCCAGGTCAAATCTAGTTCATCTTAGGTTTATACATTAACAAGAAGAAATGGTAATAATGTATGCTCTAGGCCTAACATTACAATGTGGGATTTAATTTATACAATGTAGTTAAGCAGGTGTTCTCATTCAATTATAGATCAGTTTCGGTGATACAGGTAATCCATTGCACACAGGTCAGCAGAAGGACAAGGTCTCAGCTCATGACCCTAGCAAGTGGCATGCAGGCAAGTTATACATTAGCTGTACAGAGGTCATGACAATCGAGTTCTGTTCTGAATAACATAGGCTACCATTTTAGCTCACATGGTGACTTTATAGAGCAAGAAAACCTAAAATGGCGGCTTGACCCAAAATGACAGTTTACATGGTTTCTAAGGTCAGGACCTTGCAATGCGAGTTTATTCACATGTAGTTTATAAGCAGCTTGTTAGCAGCTTGGCGTAGGCCAATATACATATAGTCATAGCAATAGGAGGCACAATATAATTTCTAGTTTGACAAACCCTCCTTTTGGCCTATGCCAAGTGCTAAACTACTTCTGATCTCCCTGCAAATAACTCCATGTGTCATCGTCCATACACCCTGAATAGCTGTCAGAAATATCTATCGCCATTAGATCTTTTACTAAGATCTCTTTCAGTACATACTCCTTAGAGGTTTTATCCGGGGCATACACTTTATGTCCTATTGTACCTATCGCCTGAGCGCAACATCCCCCTAGCATTGAACATATACTTGGTAGACATTGGATGCAACAACAAAGAAATAGCAGAATTCCCAAAATAATCAGCAAGACTGAAAGCACTTTCCAACCCCAAGACCGCAAGAAGTCCCAGAACCAAGCGCTAAGATCCCAATTTCCCTCGGGAACATGCACTTCTGAACTAAGAATGTGCAGATTCTGTATTGCCTTAAAAATAGTTGGAGAGGAATCCGGTACGAAAACACAGCAAGCGGACCCCACTAGTTTACATACTCCACCACGTTCAGCCAGAATGATATCTAATGCCATCCGGTTCTGAAGCGCTACCAATCTGATCGCTTTCTGCTCAAAAGTCATATTATAGAGTATATCTGTGGTCCGGTTGATGGTTCTCTCCAGAACTCTCGCTAGTTTCCTGATATCCTCGGAATTCGCTATCTGCCCAAAGAATGGAAGGAATGATTTCGCTACATCTCCTAAAACCTGTGCTGGAGTGTCGCCATTCTCGTCCCGCCGTGGACGAGCCTTCGAAACCTCTACAGTACTTGCTATGAACACCCCAGGTAACAGGATTCCTAGATAACAAGTTCCCTGCCAATCCCTGGGCAACCATGGAAATGCTACATTACCGCAAACAAAATAGATAGGTTCGCCTACATACAAAGGTCTGTCTTCCCCAGTCAAATTTGCAACGTTGGCACAACCTTTAAAATCTCCCATTGACCGGGTGCCATTCCTCTGTATGCAGAAAGAAACTGAATCGGGGCTATGGTTAACAGTATAAGAAGGAGGCACGGCATCCTTATTGCCTATCAGAGCCATTTTAAAGGAAATCAAAGATTGGAAAGTGGAAAGAACGAGACAGTCTATCAGAAGGCCTAATAGAAGCAATATTGAGCTTACTCCTATTTGCGAAAAGCGAGCATCCCAGGGAGTCAGAACACGTTTCTCAAAACTATTCAAATTAGTGCCATCAAAGTTCCCCAAGATGCTATTGTTCCATCGGCCAAAGAACAGTGCTCTAAGTGAAGCATAACAAGCAGTTGTCAAAGGTAAAGGGTGAATATACCAACCCAGCCCCTTTTCCACATGTTGCGGTAAATGCGAGCAGATCCAACAATTGGTTCTATTAAAGATTGCATGGGTAGCATTCATAATTAGAAGTAGAGTGTTATTTTGATAATTCCGTCTATGCAAAAGATCTCTAGGTGACAAGGTATGTAGTTGCACAGAAGGAGTGGGAACAACAGTTATATTTTCAACAGGTAGGAAATCATTCAAAGGGTACATTCTCTCCAAATACCAAAACCCACAACCAACAGTTACTAAAAGTCCTGTGATTATCATCAGTAGACAACAAAACGTTTTCGGGGCCCCCATACATATCTGCTCATTGTCTCTCCTAGTCACATTTTTGTCCAAAAGTTCAGTACGAACGGTAGCAGATGTGGGCATTGTCGTCTTCAATCGAGAAACACCAATTTTTCGTTTGCTGGCGACTCCGGTCACGCGTCTTCTTAATGTCTTTTCCCACAACCCTTAGCCAGCAGAACCCTTTATGCAATTGGGCCAAAAAAAGGCAAGCCCTCGAATTCTTTCGATTGTACAGCAAGAGCCGTATTGCAAACCTATCTCCTTGGGCGGAGATTATACTTCACAGTTTCCGGTGCAAAAGAATCAGCAGACAGGATGTCGTCACTTCCAACAGGAGGTGGCGAGTGAACATAAGTTGGATCAGAAGATGGATGATCCACAAACGATGCAGTGGGAGAGCAAGGAGGCAAGATGGCCGTTTTGTCGGGCCTTACAACTTCCGGAACGGCCTGCGATACTCTCTCTCCACCATCTGCCGTTTCGGGTACGTTGGTTTCAATGTCGGAAAGGGGTTCTGCGTCTTCTGTATCGCATGGCACTGGGTGTGGGATCCGTTTGGTGTGGCTGCCGTGGATCCAGTGGCGACTTCCTCCTACCCGCACCGCAGTCTCAGTGACCAGGAGCACCTGGTAGGGGCCCCTCCAACGTGGTGCGAGGCAAGACGCTCTATCGAAGGATTTAACGAGGATCCAATCCCCTGGTCGTAGACTGTGACTGGGGCCCTCGTACCTCACCGGCAAGGCCTCTCGCACCTGGTGATAAATTGAAAACAGGTTTTTAGTCAATTGATTACAATAGTCAGAGAGAAGTACATTTCTACATCGCGCAATGCGCAGCTTTTAGGCAAACCCCAAATATTAGCAGGTCTCCCCATTACCACCTCAAAGGGAGAGAGCCCAGTCTTAGTTTGAGGGGTTGTCCGCATTGAAAGTAACACGATCGGTAAGGCGTCCGGCCATTTTAGTTTGGTGCCGGCACACGTCTTAGCGAGCTTGTTTTTTATGATACCATTGTGTCTTTCCATTAATCCGGCGCTCTGAGCATGTCTGGCCGAATGGAATTGTTTGTCAATTTGCAATGCCGTACATATCTGTAGAATTACAGCAGCGATAAAATGCGGACCATTATCCGACCAGATAACTCTCGGCAAACCGAACCGTGGGAAGAATTCCTTTAACATGGTCTTTGCAGTGGTCATGGCTGTAGCGTCTTTAACAGGGAAAGCCTCGACCCACTTACTAAAGGCACAAATGACCACAAGGACATATTTTAAATTGTTACATCGCTCCATTTCAATAAAGTCAAAGTTAATCACTTCAAACGGGACAGAAGGAGGCCCAAAGCTACCTCTTGGAGTTGCTGTCCCCTTTCCCACATTGTGTTGTAGGCAAATCATGCAATTTTGGACATAATGCTGGGCAATTTTTGAAATCTTATCATTTACCCAGACTTTCTCTAGCATTCTCGTGATCTGTTGAGCGCACACATGTGTGGGACCGTGTGCCATGGTAACCATCATTACTATATAGGCATTAGGAAGCAACCATTTCCCTTCAACCATGTCCACCCAACACCCATCATCATCGAGTTTCCCCAAGCCCTCAGCCCACCACTTGGATTCTTCTAATGTGGCATCGGCTTGGATATCCCGTACAGACCCAACACCCTCATCCATTGCATAGGCATCTACAGTCTCCCTTGAAACATACATCGCCGTGAAGAGATCAGAGGCAGTTTGTCTAGCTATTTGATCAGCGAAAGCATTCCCTTTCCCTACATCATCTATAATCTTGCGATGTGCTGCGCACTTAATGATTGCTAACTGACTAGGGAACGCAAGCGCTGAAAGCAATTGTACTATCAGAGAGCCATGTTGGATCTTGGTGCCATGCAAAGTTAAAAACCCTCTCTCTGACCAAAGTCTCCCAAAGTTGTGAGCCACCCCAAAGGCATACTGGCTATCAGTATATATGTTTACTGTTAGCCCTTCGGAAAGCTCACAAGCTCGAGTCAATGCTATAATCTCTGCGGCCTGCGCAGAGTTATGCGTAATTCTCTTGGTCTCCACAACAGTACTCAATGTAGTGACTGCATAAGCAGCTGTGGATGTACCATCCAGTAGTTTGAAGCAGGAGCCATCACAAAACAGCTCCCCTTGTGGGTTATCCAAAGGAGTGTCCCTCAAATCAACTCTGCCTTTTGTATCTTGTTCAGTAGTATACAGGCAGTCATGTGACTCTTCGTCACCGCAAACAGTATTTTGCGGGAAAGGTAGGAGTTCAGCCGGATTAAGAATGCAGCACCTCCTAATTTGAATGTGGGGAGCAAACAAGATTAATTCATATCTTGTCAGTCGTGCGGAAGTGAGGTGTTGCGTTTGGGTTTTGTTCAATAGAATATCTACAGAGTGAGGCACCATCAGGGTTAAATCATGGCCTAGGACCATTCCCTCACTCTGTTTTACCGACGCAGCAGCAGCAGCGACAGCGCGCAAACATCTTGGCAAAGCGCATGCAACAGGATCAAGGGCGGAAGAGTAGTAAACGCATGGCCTATTCTTCCCTCCATGTTCCTGCGTTAATACAGCCAAAGCACATCCATCACATTCATGCACAAACAACACAAAGGCCTTCTCATAGTTCGGTGTGACCAAAACTGGCGCCGAACATAATGCAGTCTTGAGCAACTCGAATGAATGTTGATGCTCCGTATTCCATGGCAATGGCGAAGAAATACCCTTCTTCGTCAAGGCCAACATCGGTTTTATCACTAGTGAGAAGTTTGGGATCCATAACCTACAGTAAGAAGCCATACCTATGAAGGCTCTAACTTCCTTTTGTGTATTTGGGACAGACATGCCAGAAATGTGTTTTATTCTTTCAGGTGTCAATCTTCTTCCCTCCTTTGACAGGAGATAGCCTAAATAGGTGACCTCCTGGCAACAATATTGAAACTTTTTGAGCGAAGCTTTGTGACCATGCTTAGCTAGATGGATGAGCAACAACACAGTGCCCTCTTTACAAGAGCTCTCAGAGTCAGCGGCTAAAAGCAAATCATCAACATATTGAAGCAACGTACAAGTAGGGGGCAATCCAAGGGTATCAAGCTGCTCTTTCAAAGCCCTACTATAAATACTAGGACTCTCAGTATAACCTTGAGGTGCACGAGTAAATGTGAATGAGCGTCCCCCTAAGGTGAACGCGAACAAGTATCTACTATCCTCATGTATAGGAATACTGAAGAAAGCATTCTTTAGGTCCACAACACTGAAGTGAGTAGTCGTAGCTGGAATCATGGTTAATATTGTCGTCACATCAGGCACAATTGGAAATTGCGGAGCGACAACTTTATTAATGGCACGTAAATCAATTATTAAACAAAATGGAATTGCATTATCACCTTTTTTGTACACGGGTACAATCGGACTATTGCACAAACTTCCTGCAATCTCCTCAATGACCCCACGATGTACAAAATCGGAAACAATGCTCTTCAAAGCTCGCTCGCCTTCAACTGAGATCTTATACTGTGGAATACGTGGCAGCTTAATTCCATGTTTCAAAACTATTTTAACAGGCTCAATCTGCAAAACACCAACATCATTGTCATCAACTGCCCACAAACACTCTGGTACATTACTGAATTCTGGCGGCAAAGGTCTAGTCAAGAATTGCGAAACAGAACATTGCTGTAGTGAAATAGTCAAACGCACTCCATCAGAAGAACAATGAATTACCACATTTAATTCCTTCAACAGATTCAACCCCAGCAAATTCTCTCCACAATTCGAAGTCAAGAGAAATGGACAGTGGTCCGTAAAGGGACCCAAAGAAATAGGTACCGGTGAAGAAACCGGATAAATAACTGGTGTGCCAGAAAACCCTACAGAAACATTGGTTTGCCCTGACAGTGGAATGTTTGGAACCCGAGAATGATCAATGGAGCACTTCTGTGCTCCAGTGTCTATCAAAAATTGATGTTTCCTATTTCCGACTACCATTTCAATGTAGGGACCTTTCTGATTAACGGGAATATGTGTAGGTTCCAAACCCTGCTTCGGGCAATCCTAATGAAACAAAATATCATTAAAAGGAAGCTCTTCAGATAGACATGCAGCCGAAGGATGATCAAATATGTGTCTAGTATCCACACTTGAAGTCTGATTATCCTGTGAAAAAGGTTGTTGGGGATCCTGCGAAAACTGGCCTCTACCAGGGCCCCCTAAACCCGGGCGACCTCTGGATCGTCTACCCATATTTCCAAATGTGTTATTCGACCTCTGTCGAAGGACGGGGCATTGTGCACGCCAATGACCCTCCTGGCGACAATAGGCACACTGGTTAATATTTACAGGACCCAAGGGCACATTCCCTTGTGGAACATACTGACCTCTAATCTGTGAACTACCCCCTCTGGGGCCTCTAACAATTTGCTGTAACAATACTTTAGTCTTCAAATCACCTTTTCTCTTCTCGACTCTATCTTTTTCATTATTGACACGGTTTTCGTAGTACTGAGCCATGTGCAGTACTTCTGATTGGGATTTCGCCTGCCAAGCGCTCTCAGAAGACATAATTTGTGACTGGATGTCAGGCAGCAATCCACGTACAAATTTGTCCACAAATAATCTTTTCCCAGACTCTGTGCCACTGAAATCCGAGAATACCTGTTCGAACTGATAAAAGAACTCGGTAGCACCCTCAGATTTTCCTTGGACATAGGCCGTAAGCTTGTCCCAAATAATTCTCTTTTCGGGGATTATAGTTTTTCAGTTTTGCAATGATTCTGTCAGGCAAAGTTAGTATCACCTGAGGTGGTCTCTCACCAGCTGGCCTTTCCCCATCAAGCCTAACTATGTTAGCCCATGTATCTCCCAAATCTGGTACATCGTCTATACAGGAGTACAGGGAATAGCAAATCAATGTCGCCTAGGGTAAACACTGAGGACTGCAAAACGGACTCTATCTCCTTATAGAACCCTGTCGGATGTTTCCTAATGTCAGGAATAGTTTGTCTAATAGTATTCACTTCCTGTCGTGAAAACGGGACATGAACAAACTGTGATACATAATGTGCAGGAATGTCCACAGCAGGTGTACCTGCTGCAGCATTAGCAGGAATCTCAACCTTTGGGACAAATGTCGGAGGAACCTCTCTCATAGGCAACTGAGATGTAGGCAACTCCGAACGCTTACTAAGCAACAGAGCTAAGTCGAGCGCTAAAGCAGTTGAAGAAGTGTCAAGTGAAAAAGCTCTCTTATAAATGCTCAATAACTCTGTGGGACAACTAACCTTTCTCTTTAAACATTCATCCTGCAGGTACTCTACCATTACCTGTATCACTTTCCTCTGCATTTCTAGCGTATATTGACTGTATGTGTCATATACCTCAACTGGAGTTATCGATATGTCTGAAATCCATCTAATCGCATCTTTTGTACAAATTCGCGCCTCCTCGGATGTCGATTTACGACACGCAAGAAATCGTTTCTGCACATAAATACTTTCTTCTTCGTCATCCTCATTCCGTAACCTTTCCAACTCCTTTCTATACTCAAATATCCTCTCAAAATGCTCATGTACCTTCTCCACAGTGTCTCTTGAAAATGCTAAAGTATTCAGGTCCCTCAACCCTTGTGGGAGGTCTGCATTATTTAATTTACCCCACATTACACATAAATGAATCCCTAAACCTTCAATGAAAACATTTTTCTCAGGAAAATTATCCATATTAGAAAGTGTGGCAAGAACATTAGCTCGATCATCTCTCTCCATACAATGCTTAGCCCATGCAAACAAATCCTGTTTCTTTTCTGTAGGAACAGTATTACGAGTAACAATCCTCGACCCCGCACCCTGATCAACTACAAGCGGTACAGAACTACTTGGGAGTGAGGGTGCAGGCAAATTCAATGGAGGTACTATTACTGGTGCAATGGGAAGAGGCAGAGGAGCAGGTGGAGGAACAACAACCGGAGGAATAGGAACAACAGGTTGAGCAGGAAGAGCAGGAATAACAGCAGGAAGAGGTACAGCAGGAGGAAGAGGAACATACGGAGGTGGTGCAGAGGCACCAAGCCTTCGTTCATTTAACAATTTGTCAATAAACTCATCAGAAACATGAAGATCTTTAGAAGGATAGATTTTCTGAATACCGAGTGAGAAAGCCCTGTCCATATTCTTAACCGACTCAGACTGTTTGTCCTGATCATATAACAACGCCTTTTCAGTATTTGTTTTATGACGGTGCACATGTTTTTCCCTACTTTTAAGCTGCTGCATCGCTTCTCTTTTTCAATTTTGCAAAACATCAAATGCTGCAGGTCTGGCCCTCTTTTTTAACAAGACTGACTCTAAATATTCAATACGAGGGATCTCAAAACTACCATTGACTGGCCACTGAAGTTCGGAGGCATGTCTGGTTTGTCTGTGCCAAATTTTATTAAATACTACACTTCCAATGCCATGCTTACAGTACATAGTACATGCCGGTGACCCCTCCTGTGGTGCCGGACGGCTAAATTCCAAAGATTGTCTATCGCTGCGGAAATAATGCCCTAAAGCAGCTAGACAATTTCCCAGCCATTTCTCAAATACTCGGTGTTACCTGGTCAATAATTGTGTCTGCAGATACAATGCGCCAAATTCAAGTTGTCAGGGTTGAATTAAGAGTCGGGTAACGACTCACCTCACCAAACCTAAGGAGGACCGATCGGTTTACAAAGGATTTATCTAACGAATTTTACCTTGTGTATGGTGATTTCGGCAAATCTGCCCGCCTCAAAAAATTGACCCTCGTCAAGATGCCGTCTCAGACCACACGGCTATCGTCCAGGGAACTGATCGTGCAGCGCTGTTGAGGTGTCGCGTCTCGTTCAGTCGGGCCCGTTATGTCACACCGTCCGATCCCGGTCCGATAGCGTGCGTCAACCTTCAATAATCCGGCATCAATCTTGAGGGTCCCTATTCCGGGCGCCAACTGTGAAAACAAGGAAATAATATGAGGCAGGGTAACCAAAAAGGAAACACACCAAACACAGGTTACAAAGGAACATACAAAGTACTTTATTTTATACTGAATCCAGTTACAAAAGAACAGAACAAAATTCAGATAGCTATCGACCCTCAGTACAACACAGCGAACTCCGGCGTGGTTTGGTGTGCTCAGTGAGTGCAAATATTCATTGAAACAGCCAGCTTTTATACATTTCTCCAGCCTGTTGTCCAGCCTTTCTTCAAGTTAACCATTCCATAAATAAGTTACTGCTCTAGGGTCCCTTGCCAGGTCAAATCTAGTTCATCTTAGGTTTATACATTAACAAGAAGAAATGGTAATAATGTATGCTCTAGGCCTAACATTACAATGTGGGATTTAATTTATACAATGTAGTTAAGCAGGTGTTCTCATTCAATTATAGATCAGTTTCGGTGATACAGGTAATCCATTGCACACAGGTCAGCAGAAGGACAAGGTCTCAGCTCATGACCCTAGCAAGTGGCATGCAGGCAAGTTATACATTAGCTGTACAGAGGTCATGACAATCGAGTTCTGTTCTGAATAACATAGGCTACCATTTTAGCTCACATGGTGACTTTATAGAGCAAGAAAACCTAAAATGGCGGCTTGACCCAAAATGACAGTTTACATGGTTTCTAAGGTCAGGACCTTGCAATGCGAGTTTATTCACATGTAGTTTATAAGCAGCTTGTTAGCAGCTTGGCGTAGGCCAATATACATATAGTCATAGCAATAGGAGGCACAATATAATTTCTAGTTTGACAAACCCTCCTTTTGGCCTATGCCAAGTGCTAAACTACTTCTGATCTCCCTGCAAATAACTCCATGTGTCATCGTCCATACACCCTGAATAGCTGTCAGAAATATCTATCGCCATTAGATCTTTTACTAAGATCTCTTTCAGTACATACTCCTTAGAGGTTTTATCCGGGGCATACACTTTATGTCCTATTGTACCTATCGCCTGAGCGCAACATCCCCCTAGCATTGAACATATACTTGGTAGACATTGGATACAACAACAAAGAAATAGCAGAATTCCCAAAATAATCAGCAAGACTGAAAGCACTTTCCAACCCCAAGACCGCAAGAAGTCCCAGAACCAAGCGCTAAGATCCCAATTTCCCTCGGGAACATGCACTTCTGAACTAAGAATGTGCAGATTCTGTATTGCCTTAAAAATAGTTGGAGAGGAATCCGGTACGAAAACACAGCAAGCGGACCCCACTAGTTTACATACTCCACCACGTTCAGCCAGAATGATATCTAATGCCATCCGGTTCTGAAGCGCTACCAATCTGATCGCTTTCTGCTCAAAAGTCATATTATAGAGTATATCTGTGGTCCGGTTGATGGTTCTCTCCAGAACTCTCGCTAGTTTCCTGATATCCTCGGAATTCGCTATCTGCCCAAAGAATGGAAGGAATGATTTCGCTACATCTCCTAAAACCTGTGCTGGAGTGTCGCCATTCTCGTCCCGCCGTGGACGAGCCTTCGAAACCTCTACAGTACTTGCTATGAACACCCCAGGTAACAGGATTCCTAGATAACAAGTTCCCTGCCAATCCCTGGGCAACCATGGAAATGCTACATTACCGCAAACAAAATAGATAGGTTCGCCTACATACAAAGGTCTGTCTTCCCCAGTCAAATTTGCAACGTTGGCACAACCTTTAAAATCTCCCATTGACCGGGTGCCATTCCTCTGTATGCAGAAAGAAACTGAATCGGGGCTATGGTTAACAGTATAAGAAGGAGGCACGGCATCCTTATTGCCTATCAGAGCCATTTTAAAGGAAATCAAAGATTGGAAAGTGGAAAGAACGAGACAGTCTATCAGAAGGCCTAATAGAAGCAATATTGAGCTTACTCCTATTTGCGAAAAGCGAGCATCCCAGGGAGTCAGAACACGTTTCTCAAAACTATTCAAATTAGTGCCATCAAAGTTCCCCAAGATGCTATTGTTCCATCGGCCAAAGAACAGTGCTCTAAGTGAAGCATAACAAGCAGTTGTCAAAGGTAAAGGGTGAATATACCAACCCAGCCCCTTTTCCACATGTTGCGGTAAATGCGAGCAGATCCAACAATTGGTTCTATTAAAGATTGCATGGGTAGCATTCATAATTAGAAGTAGAGTGTTATTTTGATAATTCCGTCTATGCAAAAGATCTCTAGGTGACAAGGTATGTAGTTGCACAGAAGGAGTGGGAACAACAGTTATATTTTCAACAGGTAGGAAATCATTCAAAGGGTACATTCTCTCCAAATACCAAAACCCACAACCAACAGTTACTAAAAGTCCTGTGATTATCATCAGTAGACAACAAAACGTTTTCGGGGCCCCCATACATATCTGCTCATTGTCTCTCCTAGTCACATTTTTGTCCAAAAGTTCAGTACGAACGGTAGCAGATGTGGGCATTGTCGTCTTCAATCGAGAAACACCAATTTTTCGTTTGCTGGCGACTCCGGTCACGCGTCTTCTTAATGTCTTTTCCCACAACCCTTAGCCAGCAGAACCCTTTATGCAATTGGGCCAAAAAAAGGCAAGCCCTCGAATTCTTTCGATTGTACAGCAAGAGCCGTATTGCAAACCTATCTCCTTGGGCGGAGATTATACTTCACAGTTTCCGGTGCAAAAGAATCAGCAGACAGGATGTCGTCACTTCCAACAGGAGGTGGCGAGTGAACATAAGTTGGATCAGAAGATGGATGATCCACAAACGATGCAGTGGGAGAGCAAGGAGGCAAGATGGCCGTTTTGTCGGGCCTTACAACTTCCGGAACGGCCTGCGATACTCTCTCTCCACCATCTGCCGTTTCGGGTACGTTGGTTTCAATGTCGGAAAGGGGTTCTGCGTCTTCTGTATCGTATGGCACTGGGTGTGGGATCCGTTTGGTGTGGCTGCCGTGGATCCAGTGGCGACTTCCTCCTACCCGCACCGCAGTCTCAGTGACCAGGAGCACCTGGTAGGGGCCCCTCCAACGTGGTGCGAGGCAAGACGCTCTATCGAAGGATTTAACGAGGATCCAATCCCCTGGTCGTAGACTGTGACTGGGGCCCTCGTACCTCACCGGCAAGGCCTCTCGCACCTGGTGATAAATTGAAAACAGGTTTTTAGTCAATTGATTACAATAGTCAGAGAGAAGTACATTTCTACATCGCGCAATGCGCAGCTTTTAGGCAAACCCCAAATATTAGCAGGTCTCCCCATTACCACCTCAAAGGGAGAGAGCCCAGTCTTAGTTTGAGGGGTTGTCCGCATTGAAAGTAACACGATCGGTAAGGCGTCCGGCCATTTTAGTTTGGTGCCGGCACACGTCTTAGCGAGCTTGTTTTTTATGATACCATTGTGTCTTTCCATTAATCCGGCGCTCTGAGCATGTCTGGCCGAATGGAATTGTTTGTCAATTTGCAATGCCGTACATATCTGTAGAATTACAGCAGCGATAAAATGCGGACCATTATCCGACCAGATAACTCTCGGCAAACCGAACCGTGGGAAGAATTCCTTTAACATGGTCTTTGCAGTGGTCATGGCTGTAGCGTCTTTAACAGGGAAAGCCTCGACCCACTTACTAAAGGCACAAATGACCACAAGGACATATTTTAAATTGTTACATCGCTCCATTTCAATAAAGTCAAAGTTAATCACTTCAAACGGGACAGAAGGAGGCCCAAAGCTACCTCTTGGAGTTGCTGTCCCCTTTCCCACATTGTGTTGTAGGCAAATCATGCAATTTTGGACATAATGCTGGGCAATTTTTGAAATCTTATCATTTACCCAGACTTTCTCTAGCATTCTCGTGATCTGTTGAGCGCACACATGTGTGGGACCGTGTGCCATGGTAACCATCATTACTATATAGGCATTAGGAAGCAACCATTTCCCTTCAACCATGTCCACCCAACACCCATCATCATCGAGTTTCCCCAAGCCCTCAGCCCACCACTTGGATTCTTCTAATGTGGCATCGGCTTGGATATCCCGTACAGACCCAACACCCTCATCCATTGCATAGGCATCTACAGTCTCCCTTGAAACATACATCGCCGTGAAGAGATCAGAGGCAGTTTGTCTAGCTATTTGATCAGAGAAAGCATTCCCTTTCCCTACATCATCTATAATCTTGCAATGTGCTGCGCACTTAATGATTGCTAACTGACTAGGGAACGCAAGCGCTGAAAGCAATTGTACTATCAGAGAGCCATGTTGGATCTTGGTGCCATGCAAAGTTAAAAACCCTCTCTCTGACCAAAGTCTCCCAAAGTTGTGAGCCACCCCAAAGGCATACTGGCTATCAGTATATATGTTTACTGTTAGCCCTTCGGAAAGCTCACAAGCTCGAGTCAATGCTATAATCTCTGCGGCCTGCGCAGAGTTATGCGTAATTCTCTTGGTCTCCACAACAGTACTCAATGTAGTGACTGCATAAGCAGCTGTGGATGTACCATCCAGTAGTTTGAAGCAGGAGCCATCACAAAACAGCTCCCCTTGTGGGTTATCCAAAGGAGTGTCCCTCAAATCAACTCTGCCTTTTGTATCTTGTTCAGTAGTATACAGGCAGTCATGTGACTCTTCGTCACCGCAAACAGTATTTTGCGGGAAAGGTAGGAGTTCAGCCGGATTAAGAATGCAGCACCTCCTAATTTGAATGTGGGGAGCAAACAAGATTAATTCATATCTTGTCAGTCGTGCGGAAGTGAGGTGTTGCGTTTGGGTTTTGTTCAATAGAATATCTACAGAGTGAGGCACCATCAGGGTTAAATCATGGCCTAGGACCATTCCCTCACTCTGTTTTACCGACGCAGCAGCAGCAGCGACAGCGCGCAAACATCTTGGCAAAGCGCATGCAACAGGATCAAGGGCGGAAGAGTAGTAAACGCATGGCCTATTCTTCCCTCCATGTTCCTGCGTTAATACAGCCAAAGCACATCCATCACATTCATGCACAAACAACACAAAGGCCTTCTCATAGTTCGGTGTGACCAAAACTGGCGCCGAACATAATGCAGTCTTGAGCAACTCGAATGAATGTTGATGCTCCGTATTCCATGGCAATGGCGAAGAAATACCCTTCTTCGTCAAGGCCAACATCGGTTTTATCACTAGTGAGAAGTTTGGGATCCATAACCTACAGTAAGAAGCCATACCTATGAAGGCTCTAACTTCCTTTTGTGTATTTGGGACAGACATGCCAGAAATGTGTTTTATTCTTTCAGGTGTCAATCTTCTTCCCTCCTTTGACAGGAGATAGCCTAAATAGGTGACCTCCTGGCAACAATATTGAAACTTTTTGAGCGAAGCTTTGTGACCATGCTTAGCTAGATGGATGAGCAACAACACAGTGCCCTCTTTACAAGAGCTCTCAGAGTCAGCGGCTAAAAGCAAATCATCAACATATTGAAGCAACGTACAAGTAGGGGGCAATCCAAGGGTATCAAGCTGCTCTTTCAAAGCCCTACTATAAATACTAGGACTCTCAGTATAACCTTGAGGTGCACGAGTAAATGTGAATGAGCGTCCCCCTAAGGTGAACGCGAACAAGTATCTACTATCCTCATGTATAGGAATACTGAAGAAAGCATTCTTTAGGTCCACAACACTGAAGTGAGTAGCCGTAGCTGGAATCATGGTTAATATTGCCGTCACATCAGGCACAATTGGAAATTGCGGAGCGACGACTTTATTAATGGCACGTAAATCAATTATTAAACAAAATGGAATTGCATTATCACCTTTTTTGTACACGGGTACAATCGGACTATTGCACAAACTTCCTGCAATCTCCCCCATCACCCCACTATGTACAAAATCGGAAACAATGCTCTTCAAAGCTCGCTCGCCTTCAACTGAGATCTTATACTGTGGAATACGGGGCAGCTTAATTCCATGTTTCAAAACTATTTTAACAGGCTCAATCTGCAAAACACCGACATCATTGTCATCAACTGCCCACAAACACTCTGGTACATTACTGAATTCTGGCGGCAAAGGTCTAGTCAAGAATTGCGAAACAGAACATTGCTGTGGTGAAATAGTCAAACACACTCCATCAGAAGAACAATGAATTACCGCATTTAATTCCTTCAACAGATTCAACCCCAGCAAATTCTCTCCACAATTCGAAGTCAAGAGAAATGGATAGTGGTCCGTAAAGGGACCCAAAGAAATAGGTACCGGTGAAGAAACCGGACAAATAACTGGTGTGCCAGAAAACCCTACAGAAACATTGGTTTGCCCTGACAGTGGAATGTTTGGAACCCGAGAATGATCAATGGAGCACTTCTGTGCTCCAGTGTCTATCAAAAATTGATGTTTCCTATTTCCGACTACAATTTCAATGTAGGGACCTTTCTGATTAACGGGAATATGTGTAGCTTCCAAACCCTGCTTCGGGCAATCCTAGTGAAAAGAAATATCATCAAAAGGAAGCTCTTCAGATAGATATGCAGCAGAAGGATGATCAAATATGTTTCTAGTATCCACACTCGAAGTCTGATTATCCTGTGAAAAAGGTTGTTGGGGATCCTGTGAAAACTGGCCTCTACCAAGGCCCCCTACACCCGGGCGACCTCTGGATCGTCTACCCATATTTCCAAATGTGTTATTCGACCTCTGTCGAAGGACGGGGCATTGTGCACGCCAATGACCCTCCTGGCGACAAAAGGCACACTGGTTAATATTCACAGGACCCAAGGGCACATTCCCTTGTGGAACATACTGACCTCTAATCTGCGAACTACCCCCTCTGGGGACTCTAACAATTTGCTGTAACAATACTTTAGTCTTCAAATCACTTTTTCTCTTCTCGACTCTATCTTTTTCATTATTGACATGGTTCTCGTAGTACTGAGCCATGTGCAGTACTTCTGATTGGGATTTCGCCTGCCAAGCGCTCTCAGAAGACATAATTTGTGACTGGATGTCAGGCAGCAATCCACGTACAAATTTGTCCACAAATAATCTTTTCCCAGACTCTGTGCCTAAGTCTTGTCCACTGAAATCCGAGAATACCTGTTCGAACTGATAAAAGAACTCGGTAGCACCCTCAGATTTTCCTTGGACATAGGCCGTAAGCTTGTCCCAAATAATTCTCTTTTCGGGGATTATAGTTTTCAGTTTTGCAATGATTCTGTCAGGCAAAGTTAGTATCACCTGAGGTGGTCTCTCACCAGCTGGCCTTTCCCCATCAAGCCTAACTATGTTAGCCCATGTATCTCCCAACCCTGGTACATCGTCTATAGATCTAACTTGTTTCCACAAATCTACAGGCAGGAGTACAGGGAATAGCAAATCAATGTCGCCTAGGGTAAACACTGAGGACTGCAAAACGGACTCTATCTCTTTATAGAACCCTGTCGGATTTTTCCTAATGTCAGGAATAGTTTGTCTAATAGTATTCACTTCCTGTCATGAAAACGGGACGTGAACAAACTGCGATACATAATGTGCAGGAATGTCCACAGCAGGTGTACCTGCTGCAGCATTAGCAGGAATCTCAACCTTTGGGACAAATGTCGGAGGAACCTCTCTCATAGGCAACTGAGATCTAGGCAACTCCGAACGCTTACTAAGCAACATAGCTAAGTCGAGCGCTAAAGCAGTTGAAGAAGTGTCAAGTGAAAAAGCTCTCTTATAAATGCTCAATAACTCTGTGGGACAACTAACGTTTCTCTTTAAACATTCATCCTGCAGGTACTCTACCATTACCTGTATCACTTTCCTCTGCATTTCAAGCGTATATTGACTGTATGTGTCATATACCTCAACTGGTGTTATCGATATGTCTGAAATCCATCTAATCGCATCTTTTGTACAAATTCGCGCCTCCTCAGATGTCGATTTACGACACGGAAGAAATCGTTTCTGTACATAAATGCTTTCTTCTTCGTCATCCTCATTCCGTAACCTTTCCAACTCCTTTCTATACTCAAATATCCTCTCAACATGCTCATGTACCTTCTCCACAGTGTCTCTTGAAAACGCTAAAGTATTCAGGTCCCTCAACCCTTGTGGGAGGTCTGCATTATTTAATTTACCCCACATTACACATAAATGAATCCCTAAACCTTCAATGAAAACATTTTTCTCAGGAAAATTATCCATATTAGAAAGTGTGGCAAGAACATTAACTCGATCATCTCTCTCCATACAATGCTTAGCCCATGCAAACAAATCCTGTTTCTTTTCTGTAGGAACAGTATTACGAGTAACAATCCTCGACCCCGCACCCTGATCAACTACAAGCGGTACAGAACTACTTGGGAGTGAGGGTGCAGGCACATTCAATGGAGGTACTATTACTGGTGCAATGGGAAGAGGCAGAGGAGCAGGTGGAGGAACAACAACCGGAGGAAAAGGAACAACAGGTTGAGCAGGAAGAGCAGGAATAACAGCAGGAAGAGGTACGGCAGGAGGAAGAGGAACATACGGAGGTGGTGCAGAGGCACCAAGCCTTCGTTCATTTAACAATTTGTCAATAAACTCATCAGAAACATGAAGATCTTTAGAAGGATAGATTTTCTGAATACCGAGTGAGAAAGCCCTGTCCATATTCTTAACCGACTCAGACTGTTTGTCCTGATCATATAACAACGCCTTTTCAGCATTTGTTTTATGACGGCGCACATGTTTTTCCCTACTTTTAAGCTGCTGCATCGCTTCTCTTTTCCAATTTTGCAAAACATCAAATGCTGCAGGTCTGGCCTTCTTTTTTAACAAGACTGACTCTAAATATTCAATACGAGGGATCTCAAAACTACCATTGACTGGCCACTGAAGTTCGGAGGAATGTCTGGTTTGTCTGTGCCAAATTTTATTAAATACTACACTTCCAATGCCATGCTTACATTACATAGTACATGCCGGTGACCCCTCCTGTGGTGCCGGACGGCTAAATTCCGAAGATTGTCTATTGCTGCGGAATAATGCCCTAAAGCAGCTAGACAATTTCCCAGGCATTTCTCAAATACTCGGTGTTACCTGGTCAATAATTGTGTCTGCAGATACAATGCGCCAAATTCAAATTGTCAGGGTTGAATTAAGAGTCGGGTAACGACTCACCTGAACAAACCTAAGGAGGACTGATCAGTTTACAAAGGACTTACTTAACAAATTTTACCTTGTGTATGGTGATTTCGGCAAATCTGCCCGCCTCAAAAAATTGACCCTCGTCAAGATGCCGTCTCAGACCACACGGCTATCGTCCAGGGAACGGATCGTGCAGCGCTGTTGAGGTGTCACGTCTCGTTCAGTCGGGCCCGTTATGTCACACCGTCCAATCCCGGTCCGATAGCATGCGTCAAACTTCAATAATCCGGCATCAATCTTGAGGGTCCCTATTCCGGGCGCCAACTGTGAAAACAAGGAAATAATATGAGGCTGGGTAACCAAAAAGGAAACACACCAAACACAAGTTACAAAGGAACATACAAAGTACTTTATTTTATACTGAATCCAGTTACAAAAGAACAGAACAAAATTCAGATAGCTATCGACCCTCAGTACAACACAGCGAACTCCGGCGTGGTTCGGTGTGCTCAGTGAGTGCAAATATTCATTGAAACAGTCAGGCTTTTATACATTTCTCCAGCCTGTTGTCCAGCCTTTCTTCAGGTTAACCATTCCATAAATAGCTTACTGCTCTAGGGTCCCTTGCCAGGTCAAATCTAGTTCATTTTAGGTTTATACATTAACAAGAAGAAATGGTAATAATGTATGCTCTAGGCCTAACATTACAATGCGGGACTTAATTTATACAATGTAGTTAAGCAGGTGTTCTCATTCAATTATAGATCAGTTTCGGTGATACAGGTAATCCATTGCACACAGGTCAGCAGAAGGACAAAGTCTCAGCTCATGACCCTAACAAGTGGCCTGCAGGCAAGTTATACATTAACCCCCACTGAAAATGGTGGTCCTCCATAGGGTGCTATATTTATTCCAAATGTTACCGGTACGCATACCAGAGTGGTTCTTTCGGTAGGTACAGGGTGCGCTTCATAGGTTCCTCTGGCAGGGGAAGACGACCAGAATCCCCAGGTGTACCCTATCGTTACCAACCGAGAAAGGAGGGGTTGGCCTCCCAGATGTGTGGCTCTTCTATAAGGCAACTCAGCTTAGAGTCTTTATCCCCCACCTGTGGCCCCAGACAGACCACCAATGGGTGGCGATGGATAACTTCCACCTTAGCCAGGCCACGGTTGGGGAATGGTTGTGGGTACCCAGGAATAAATTGCCAAGGAGAATACGGGATCATCCCATCTTGGGAACTATGTGGGAAACAAGGAAACAGGGAGCGGACATGAAGGGGGTCACTATGTGGCCTTCGCCCTTGGGTCACCTGTGGGTACCTGGAATTAGAGACACCATAACCAACCCAGGAAGGTTTCAGGGTTGGTTTGAAGCGGGCTTGAAGAGGATAGGGCAGCTCTTCAAGGGGGGCACTTTCATCTCGATAGTGGACTTAGACGAGGCCTTGGGCATAGGCAAACTCTCTGTATTCCTGCTCTTAGAGCTAAAAGGAGCACTCACAGAGGCGAGTGTAAGGGATAAGACTGGTAGAGAGCTCACTCCGTTTGCGAAGGTGATTATCAGGGGCACAACGATGCAAGGGTTAGTTTCAGCCATGTATGGGGCTTTGGCTGGGGCAGGAGGTAGGACTGCAGAGAACTTGAAAGGGCACTGGGAAAGGGACATGGGGTGGAAATCAATGAGACCCTCTGGAACAGGCTTTGCAGGGGCATTCACAAGACATCATCATGCCAGTACAGACAGCACGCGATCAAGCTCCTCCATAGATGGCAGTAGGACCTAGTCAAACTGCCAAGGATTTCCCCCGATGTCAGTCCACAGTGTTGGCCGGGCTGTGAAGGGAGGGCGGATTACTGGCACATGTGGTGGGCTTGCCCTAGGATAGAGGTTTTATGGGATGAGTTCCTCAGCTGCATCAGAGACCTGGAGGGATACCTAGAGATAGAAATCCCCTTTTGGATTTGTTTGGGATGGAGGAGGAGGAGGGGGAATACTCCAGGCTTCCAAAACTGCCAGCAGCCTTACTGCTGGCCGCCAGAGCATGCATCGCCACCAAATGGAAAAACAAATTTCTACCTAGTAAGAGAGAATGGGCCAATGTTGCCAAGAGCATTTACTTGATGGAAAGAATGACAGCAGGGCTCCATGGAAGGCCGGGTCCGACAGAGATGGAGTGGTAAACCTTCATTGTCAGATACATGACACCGGACATGCAGAAGGGGTGAAGGGAGGTGGATCCCGCGGGGATTGGAGTCAAAGTAGGGAATGGCTGGAATGAAGTGGAGCAATGGAGAAATATCGGTGCCGCTCAGAGGGTGTTTTTGGAGTAATGGGGGGATGTGGACTAAGTGTGCCACAACATAGGCTACATAACTGCCTATGGCCTGTAACCTGAACAATGAAGGAGTACACAGTACGAGGGGTGGGGAAGAGGTTGTGGGGGGAGAGTGGGGGCGGACTGTAAGTGGGGGAATTGGTGTTTTTTTTCTAGTGTTTGATGTTTGATGTTCTGTTTTCTGAAGCAACAAAGTTGTAATGTTGTAACACTATGTTCTCCTGCAAAACAAAATAACATTTTATGTGCAAAAAAGAAAGAGCTTTTAAGGAGAGGACTTTGTAAAAGGTGCATTATTGCCCCCTTTGTGTGCTTTACATTATATTACTTAAATCGGGGGATTATGGCTGACCACTGACTTGGCATTAATATAGGAAAGAGCTGCCTTCCAGCTTCAATGCATGCGTGTATTTGGGAGGATACAATAGCGCTGGATAGGATAGGATTGAATTCCAAAGAGTCGGTACACAGCGGCCATTTCTTGCCTGTCACTTCGCTTGTGTCACGTAGCCTTTTAGCATGTATGATTATATCTCACCAGTACCAATTTTCACCAGCTGCAGTCAATTGTCTGATTTTGATTGTATATTAATAGCAATCAGGTGTCAAAGTCTAGGACTAGATTGCAATTAACCTGGAATAACGATGCAGTTCTACATTAATGATGGTGCGGCCTACCTGTTGCATCACCTGTGTGATTTTGACATTGATGTCATTGGGCTGCCCTTTGGAGGTCATCATTTTTTGCAGGCAGTGATGCATTTTACCCACCCGCAAGCCTGAGCAAGCTGCGCAGCTTGATGGTACTCTTCAAGAGGAAGCGCAAGTATGCAATGATGAATGCATCATTGTCTGCAAATCAGCACAATAGAAGACCCGGGTATCAATGGGCACACGGCTGAAGACAGCAGCCAGGAATCTGCCGAAATAAAATGACGATGCGTCGAGTGGCGGGAACCTGCACGACCACACCCAAGGGATTACTCTATCAAGCAACATGGACGCTCACCAATCATCGGTGATACGGTAACCTCATCGGTGATACGGTAACCTCATCGGTGATACGGTAACCTGCAACACAGCCAATGCTGCGAGTGCTGTGGAGGCCCGGAGCAGTTTGCTGTGCATCACTGTACAGCGGGGTGAAGTCCCGAGGGAACACAATGAGCTAATGGCAAGTCACGACAAGGAATGTAAGCAACAGCACATGTGCCGGGGCTTTGGATAGGCTTTCAGCTCTTCATGGGCACCTGGAGCTGGGAACAGCATTGAGTGTCCTTCTGTGGAATGTAACAAGTGTGTGCAGAGGTCGGAGTGCTCCACACTTCATTTAACTCCTTCAAAGCCTATAAGAGGAACATGCACGATGCACGGCCACACGAATTGACCACCACATAAAGGCTGCACGCACAGCATTGTCAGTGGGCGAGGCCTTCTTCAGCATAACCCTCTTCTCTCTGACAGGCGTCCAACACATGTGATTTCAGTAGTAATTACAGTGGAAGAGGGGTCCACTTGATTCCTCTCCACACGAAGAAGAGATAGCCTAATATGCAATTGTTAAATTGTTTTATATGATTGAAAATGTGCAATGTTTTTTTCCCGTGTTCTGATTTTTGTAGTAAATACTGTTCTGCTGTTCTGAAATATCTGTATGCAAACACACTACGTACAGTCAGCTGAACAGAATGGAATTTACCTTTTGCTCACCTTTGTTTTTACCACCCTGATACCTGTCATCTGCACAATCCATTCTCCATTACACCAATAGGCCATCAACATCACTATGAAAGTGCTGCCCTACAGGTTTTCTTGTGTGATACAACACACAGCTTTAGTTTTCTTAACTCCTATTGGTCATGAGGTAGTATGTGAAATGTGAATTTTTTGACACACACAGACACGTAAATTTGACAGAACATTCAGTAAATTAATACTACTCCAAGAATAGAGTCTACATCCAAGCCGGTGTCGCTGCAGCCTCTAACAACACAGCCAAACTCTTCAGCATCTGCAAGGAGCTGGCCAATCCTGCCACAGTGTCCACCTCTCCTGTTCCCTCCCAGTCCCTCTGCACAGCACTGGCTTCCCACTTCACCACCAAAATGCAGGACATCCTATCCTCTCTCTCCTCTTCATCTCCCTCTACCTCTCTTGGCCCCTCCCCGGCCACCTCTCTTCCTCCTCCATTCTCCTCTTCCCTGTTTTCACTCCTGACAATGTTTCTAGAAAAGTCCAATCTATAAAAGTATCATCCAAGCAGGTGCTCCCCTGCTCCTCCAGAACCATCAATGACCACATTGATACCCTCGCTCCAGCTTTGGCCGATTTGGCTCACTCTTTTGCCACTGGAATGTTCCCCTTCCCCATAAAGCACTCCCTTGTGCACCCCCTCCTTAATAAGCCTTCCGCCAATCCTTCCTGTACAGCAAACTACCCCCTGATCTCTATTACTCCTTTCCTGGGCAAACTCCTGGAAAAGCTGGCCGTCTCCCAGCTTACTCACCATATCGAATCTGTCGGTTGTCTGCATGACTATCAGTCTGGCTTTAGAGCAGCCAGAAGCACGGAAACTGCTCCTGAACACCCTTGGAAACCTGATCTCAAAAGTCAACTCTAGCCTTTCTTCTGTCCTCATCCTCCCTGATCTTTCCTCTGCTATCGATACAGTCAACCATGCCATCCTCATCAATCATCTCCGTAAAAACCTAGGCATCACGGATCAGGCCCTAGCCTGGTTGACCTCCTTCCTCTCCGATCGACCCAGCTCCAACTGGGGTCCTTTCTCTCTACTTGTTCCCCGGGCTCTAACCTCCCACAATGGCTCTTCAGATTTTACTTGGCAACTCTGGCCCATTTCATCTATACCTTCTCTCCTAACTTTCAGTGTTTTGGGGATGACACCCAGCTCTCCTCTAGGCTCCCCTCTGCCTCCTCTCCTCTCTTGCTCATTCCGATGCCTAACCACGATCCAGGAATGGTGTGCCTCGAACGATCTCTGCCTGAATGCCAGTAAGACTGAGATCCTTCTCATTGGGACCCCTGCTCCCGCATTCCCTCTTTCACTCTGGCCGCCCTCCTTGGGCCCTCTACCTGCACCTTCCTGCGAGGCACAAAACCTTGGCGTCATCTTCGACTCCACCCACTCCTTCTCTCCTCACATCACGGATGTCTCTAAGAAGTCCCACTACCAGTTGCACCTTCTCAGAGGTATTCTTCCTTTTCTCACTTTCCCCCAGAAGCTCACTTTCTCTAGAGCCCTGGTTCTCTCTAGGCTGCACTACTGTAGCAGTCTCTTTCTAAATCTGCCTGCCTCTACTCTTCGCTATCTGCAACTAATCCAGAACAGGACTGAGAGACGTGTCCTTGGCCTCAAGCCCAGGGATCATATCTCTCCAGCCCTGAAATCTCTCCACTGTCTGCCGGTGCCTGCAAGGATCCAGTTCAAGAACCTCTGCATTGTCCACAAGGGTTTCTGGGGCCGGGGACAACACTACATCCAACTCTCTCTTCCTAAGCACTTTCCTTCTTGCGCCCTCTATTCCTCCACCTCCAACTCTTTGAGGGTCAGACGCTTCTCCAGGCAGAGAGTAGGGGGTGGAGCTCTCTCCTCGGCTGGTGCCTCCCTCTGGAACAGCCTCCTTGCCTCTTTCAAGCTTGAACAGGACCACCTCAGGTTCCGGAAGCAACTCAAGAACTTCCTTTTCACTTCTGCTTTCTCTCTCTCTCTCTCTCTCTCTCTCTCACACTCCCCTGCTGATGTCCTTGTCTGCTGCACTAACTGGTTACCTGGCCTCCCTCTAAACCTTATGGGGACCAGGCTCCTTCATGATGAGTAGCCCCATGCACTGCTTCTGGGCATACCGTGCACTATGGACTGTATCTGCAACCCTACAATCCCCTGCCATCTTGCACTTAATTAGAACTGGCCACCCTGGCAGCACTTATTTGAGCTTTGTTTGCACTCTCCGTTTCCCTCCCCCTGGCACTTCTCCTGTCCCTTCCCCTTGCACAATCTGAATGACACAAGGCCTAGTAAGATTTTTTGTTTTGTTCCCCTTTGTCTTCCCCTTCGTTGTTTTGCCTAAAAACCCTTGTGTACAGGAGCGTTATAAATGACTTATATCATATTAAACCAAACTGTGGCCCTTTTTGCAAGTTTCATCGTGCATAGCAAATGTATGTATTATAGTATATATCTGTATGATAATTAAATGCTCAGGAATATATTTAACAATCACATTCATCTTACTCTATGTACATATTTAAGAGGACCCTGTTCACCATCTGAGGGTCCTGCCTACAAAATGAGGCTTCCACGGCCTACAGAACCCAAGACTCTGACTGCAAGTGTTGAAGCCATCTGCAGGAATGTACTTAATAATAATAATAATTAGGCTTTTATATAGCGCTACAAACCCTCAGGTATCTGAGCGCTGCTTATTATTACCCACGGTGTGTGGTGCTCATTTATCGACCTCGGAAGGATGAAAGGCTGAGTTTGGCCCCGCCGGGATTCGAACCTGCGTTAACAGGCTCTGCACGGGTGTCAAAGCGGGCGTTCTACTCGCTGTGCCACTTGACCGGCTACTTGGCTCTGAGAGGGGCATTTGAGACACTGCCTCCCTTACACAGTCTCCACTGGGCATCCAGCTCAGGCTTCTACAGCCAAGGGCCAAAGTAGTTCTTTGTTTGGGCCTGTTGGGGCCGGAAAAAAGGCCAAAGGGCCACAACCCTTTCGAAAGCCACGGCTTCGCCAAGCTCACCCTTTACATGATTTCTGCTTCCACGCATAGGGATCGTCCCATCCATTGACTATTCTTTCACTGTTAAGCTTTTGTTCGCTCACAGGACCAAGAAACCTTTCTGTTTTGGGTCTGCTAACTGTCCTTTGGTTACCCACAGTGCCATTCTGTCCCAACTCAGAACTTATAACTGCTTCTTCTCAGCCTATCACTCTTTTACTTTGACTCTTAACACCCTCAACTTTTACTTCTTGCTATCACAAAAACCTGTATCTCCCCTCATGACACTGCTACACTAGTCTCTCCACCCCCCCCACTGACTCTGCCACCTTCTTCTACTCTTCCCAACCTGTAGGGAAGGGCAGTGGAGTGAGGATTTTTTTTTATCAATAAGGCCCTCAACAGTGCCCCTCTGCCCCGTCTGACTTCAATTCTTCCTCTTTTGAATATGGCAATATTTAACTTCTCTCTCCTATTCCTCTCACTGTTCTGGCTCTCTACTGACCACCTGTTCCTCTCAACTCCTTCCTCCCTTATCTGAACGTCTGTTTGAGTCACTTCCTACTGACATACCCATTGTCATGCTGGGGGACTTTGCTCTCCCCAAACCCTTTGTTGCCACCTGCCTTGAACTTAATTCTCTATTTGACGACTCCCTCTACTGTCTCCACTACCAGCCTACTTACCCTAGTGGGAACTCTCTTGTCCTTGTTTTTCATGCTAATTCACTCTCCTTCTCTGGCCCCTCTACTGACCCCTCTCCCAGAGATCACACCCTTGTTCACAACATCTCAGTCTCTCCACCTTCTACTCATCATCTCCCCTCTTCAATGACTAAGAGGAAAGTCAGGCAGGACTGCCCTATTCATGCCTATTCCATTGACCATGCTTTCTCTGACTGACTATGCACTTATAACTCCATTTGACCAACACCATCCTGCTTGCACATTCTTCCCTTGCCATCACAGTCCTCAGTCTGAGATCACCTCTGAAATTCAGACCCTCAAAACAAACGCATCATGACATACGATGCTAGCGCAACTTACGGACCCCAAGCCGACTACTAGACTGCATAAATTCCCTTGTAGCCCTGGACTCTGTCAAATCATCCTACTTCACAAACCTCATCTCCTCCCTTTACAATAACCCATGCAGAAAGTAATCTACCCTCCAATCATTGTTCACATCTATCATGCCAATATCCATCACCTTTACTTTACTTTACTTCACTTTATACTATTTATAATGCGCATCCATAAACCCGTAGGTGTGAGGGCGCAGACAAGACAGACAATACACAAAAGATTCCAAGTCCATGAAGAGAGAGGCAGGTGGTGCAAGATCCCCCCGCCACCTCCACACGAGAGGAGGGCAGCAAAGGGCATTAACGGAACAACAAGGTCTTGAGCTCTTTTAAAACATGCTCAAGGACAAGGGGCTTCTCAAAGATACTGGCAAGGCGTTCCATAGTGTAGGAGCAATGCAAAAGAACGCTCCTACCTGTTTTTTTTTAATTTTTTTATTTTTTTATTTACTTGTTTGTAATCAAAGAACAATTTGATTTTTACAAGACGTTGTTCCACATAGAAAACACGATATAAAAGGAGGGTCGAAAAAGATGAGAAAAAGATGCAAAAGAAGACAAGGAGAAAAATCAGAAAACATTATACTTGAAGAACATGTAATGTCCGGATTAACAGATACATTAAAATTCGTTTTAGTCACACTCGGTTAATTTGCGGATTTTGGTTTAAACTCAATGCCGCTTCTAAGATCTTTACTGCCGCAGTTGACCATATGGTTCTGTCCCCTGCAATCAGACGGCAACACCATGTGTCTTCCTCTCGGAGGGATACATCATACATCAGAGGAAGCAGGTAGGACTCCCGCAAAGACGCAGTTCTGGAGCAACTCAAAAGTAAATGTCTTAAAGTTTCCACCGTTTCTAAGTCCGAACAGAATCTACAAGATCGTGCTTCAGTTTTCATGCGGATGGCTAAAATTTCCTGCGTTGGCAATTGATTAAATCTTATTTTCATAAAAGGTTCTGCATTTTTTTATTGGGAAATGTTATGCAGTAATTCATAGGTTGATTTAGTTTGTTAGTTGTTGCTGGTAAATGAGCGAGTAGTTTATTTCCTATCGCTTTCTCGCCAGTTTGAATCCAATCTTTTTGTGCGGCCTTGATTAAGTTCTATCTGGACCAGCTTATAAATCGGCAGAGTATCTGGAAGGATAATTTTCCGAAAAAGTCTCATCTGACTTTGGTCAACTGATGCTTTCAGTGATAGTAAACCCAATTCCCGCCTGACAGCTGATATAGATGAAGATTTAGGCAGACCTAATACGGCTTTCCACAGGTAACCTTCCAGCTTCGCCCATATGGTGGTATCAATATTCAGGGCAGCTTCCATGCCATAGATTATCGATGGCACTACCTTTTGTTTGTAAAATTGGATAGCCGGGATGAGGGAGAATTTTCCATATTTCCGATCTATTAGTTTAGTTTGGGTTTCAAGATTTTGATTTTTGTCCGCAAAGCCAAATGAGTCGCGCTTTCTGATCTTTTTGAATCGATCATAATTCCCAAATTTTTCATAATAGAAACGGTTTCTACTTTTATGTTGTTCACATACCAGTGGCCTTGATTTGTAGTTGTTGGTCGACTTTTCCCCATCGTCAAAATTTTTGATTTAGCGATGTTTATCTCCAGATCGTTTTCATCAATGTACTTTGCCAAGTTGGTTAGTTGGCGCTGGAGGCCAATTTGAGTCTGATCCATGAGGATCAAGTATTCCGCGTATAGTAATCTAGATATTGCGGTATTTCCCACTTTGGGCGGAAAGGCTCTAACCGCTGGTTGTGTATACTGGAAATCTCCCATGAGGCAATGAACAAGGCCGGAGCAAGCGGGCATCCCTGCTTAACACCACGCTCTGATGGAAATTGATCCGATAACACCCCTTGCTGGTTTAGACGAACTCTAAGTTTGGTGTCCGTATGTAATGCGATCACAGGGCCTAAAATTCCTGCAGGGCAGTTCCAGCTGGTTAATTTCACCCACAGCTTTTGGCGGCTGATCTTATCGAAAGCTTGTGTCAAGTCTATAAACGGTATGTAAACTGCTGGTGCACCATTGTTTACGTTTTCTTTTATGATGTTCAGAATCAAGATGTTGATGCTGGTGCTTGCGTTCTTGGCAAAGCCCGTTTGAAATTGGTCCGAGCAAGGCGCAGATCTCGGCCATTTATGAAATATGGTTGGCAGAAGGGTAGCAAAGATCTTGCCCATGATGTCAAGAAGGGCGATTGTGCGGTAGTTTGCCGGGTTGTCTCTATTACCCTTTTTGAAGATTGGTACTATTACCGCATCTGTCCATGTTTTAGGAATTTGCTTAGTGATCTTACATTGTTTAAAGATTTTTGTTATTACGGCGGCCCATTCCTCAGGATGTTGTTTTAAGTCTACGTTGGTTAAGCCATCTGGTCCCGGGGCCCTAGACGTTTTTAGTTTCAGAATTGTCACCAGGATCTCGTCTCGATCAGCCAGATCTACCCACAACGATGCTGTACCACATATGTAATTTCTGGAAGTTTGCGGTAAAGGCGCGAATTGAGATGAGAAAAAGGTTATCCAGGTCTGTTCTGATACAACGTTTGACAGTTGGTTATTTGTCTCGCAGTTTTTATCTTTGATCAGAGCCCAGAATTCTCTTGGATTTTTTGATGTTAAGATCTTCAGCATTTGCTACGCGTCATTTTGATGCATTGTTGCTTTATAATGTCTCAGCCATGATCTGTATGATCTAGTTGCTGCTTTGGCGATATCTTTTTGCTCGTTGTTATTGGAGACTCTGGCTAAGCGATTCAGTTTGCGCATTTGTCTTCGTTTCGTAACCAGTTCGATGTCATACTCATGTACACCTTTTCCTTTAGATCGGGTACGGTTTCCGTTTTCTTTCCTGTGTGGCAGAAAAAAGGGAATGTAGTTTGGCCTATTTGTTAAGTTCATAGTACTTTTGCTGATTTCATCGAATTTCTTAGTAATTTCCTTGATATTGGTCGCTGTGAGTTGAATTTGCGACGACTTCCGTGCTACCTCCACCTCGAATGTGTAGACTTGCTTGGGAGTGCTTTCTGTCTCAAGAGTCATTATCAGAAGATTGTGGTCACTAGATTTAGTTCTGTAGACCTCGAAGAAGTCGACAAAAGGAAGAAGGGAGTATGAAGTGAAAATGTGGTGCAGCGTTGCTGATGTTTCTGCTCGTTCCCAAGTTGGAATCCGTGGGAGATGGCCTCGAGCTGATGCCACGTTGTGGAAATTTCTAATGTCCATAAAATCGGACCACAGCGCGCCTCTCACAGCTGAGGGGCAGAGATAGGAGGTAGCTGAGGATTGATCGATTCTAGCATTCAAGTCGCCACAGATTATGATGTGATCAGTTTCCAATTCAGTAGAAAATTCATCTATGGTTTCCGCAATGTTATCGCAAAATTCCAAGTTGCTTGTTCTCTGCGGATTCCAATAAACATTAATAATAGCGAGGTTAGATTTCACTTTGCCCCTCGAAGAATTTTCGGTATGGGGCCACTCAGCTAGGAGAGCTAGCATACCGTATGTTTCAGCCACTATCTTTTTAATGGAAATCCCCGATCCAATTTTAAAAGCGGTTAAAAGGCCTGAAGAAGGTCTTCCGAAAAAGCCTTTCACCGCTGGAGAGATGTACGTTTCGTATCCATCAAGCACTGGTTTTTCCATTAGCCAGGTCTCCTGGAGACAGATAATATCAAAGTGACTCAAGTCGAAAGCATCTGGCTGTGTCAAATGTTCATGACACCTCGTATTCCAAGAACACATGGTACTCCTTTTTTTGGAAGACATTTAAGTTGTGAAGCTGCAGTAGGCGCCGCTGAATCTTTTCGTTGTTAATTTTGAGGGTTTGGATTTAACACCTTTTTCAGCCACCTCCAAGGCCCCGATGGTTCTCGTTTTTTATTATGAGCCCACTCAGAGCTTTCGTCAGTTAGATCCGGACGTCTGCGATTTTTTTCCCATCTGGGATTTGGTCTCCACTTGTCTTCGTATTGAACTTTTTGGTAGTTTGTGTTAGTATGAGATGAGTGGAGTTTAGATCTAAATCTCCCACGACTGCGTTCAACATCCTCCCTGTAGCCCTCTCTCCTTCTCCCTATGAAATGGTCTGTAGTTTTAGGCTGATGTTCCGAATGCTGTTCCACAGAGCTATTTGGCGGAGGAATGATCTTTACGGCTAGTTCAGGGACGGGAATTTCTGCTAGCGAGAAACCCATTTGGTTCAGGGCCACAGTCACATCTTCTTTGAAGTCTAAACCCACGGCATTTTTAACATAAAGATAGGTTTTAGCCTTCCCATCTCTATGATATGGTTCAACCAATGTAAAGTCCACCGTATTTAAGGATTTCAATGCTTGTATTTTGGTCAGGATTTTCAAAACCGTCTTTCTGTTCAAGACTAGGAAGTTTTTCCCGGCCTCGAGTTGCATTTTATAGACTCGATTTGAAGTTGCCTTAGAGTCTAATCTGGCGTTCTTCCCATACAGTCTCTGGTGCCACGATTCTCGCTTTTTGTCGTTTGAGGGACATTTTCATGTTGTTCCGATGAAGAGTTTCGTTCTTTTGAGGGAGGATCAGCTGCGGCTTTTTCACACCATCACGGGTGTTGTCTTTTGTTCTGTTTGTTTCTGAGAACTTGGTTGTATTCAGAATCAAAGGTTTATCTGCGTCGTTTGAATTAGACTCTAGGTTTTGCTTGTTGTGGCCGCAGGGGATGTTAGTTTCCTCTTCGTTCAGATAAACAGTAAGATCCAAAAGTGACAAATTTCCCAGGGACCCTGCCTCATTAGGCCGAGAATTGTCAAGGTCGATTATTGTTTGTTCGATTACTGGACTGTGGCATACTGGAGCTTGCGGCGCCACACAAGTAGTTGTGGCTTTTTCTTGGGTTGAAACGGTTGATTTGGGAATATTGAAAATTGTTGGCACTTTTAGAGGTTCTTTGCTTTTTTTCTCATTTCGTATTGTGCAATTTGATCGCTGATTTTTCGAAGTTTGGTTTGCGTTTTCTCCTTTAGTTTGAGAGGCCTTTACATTCGACAAAGGGAGACGTTCTGACTGAAGATTTAATTTGGTTTCTCCAGAACTACTTGCGTTGCTTATTGTGCTAAATAAAGTTTCAAGCCGGGTAATTTTTGATTCCCATTGTCTTTCTTTCTCAGCATTTTGTTGATTTAGAGCAGCGATGAAACCTTCCAAGAAGGTTACTTTGGTATTTAATGCTGATGCAAGCGTTAATGAATCTTTCATTGAGTCGTTAATTGACTCATACAATTTTACAAATGGTGGGAGACCCACCGTTATGGCAGACATAATTGTTACCAGGTCCGTTTTTTTTTATGGCGTATCTTTAGGTAAGTTTCCAATCATGTCCCTTGGCCTTCTATTTCTCACCGGTGTTGAGGTGTCTTTTGGGGGATCGTTATATGATGACGGTCTCCCAGATGGAAAGTCAGAAAAAATTGTTTTTTGACCAATTGATGCCAGCACCGGTTGAGCCACTTTAAGGAGGGACTTGTTCCTTTGGTCCAAATGGACCAGTATAGGCGAAGATGTCCTTCTTTGGTCCATTCCGACAGTTGGGGGAGTAGTAGTTGATGGCATTAATAAATTGTTCCCCAATCCGCCTTTCTCGGAACGATGCGCTGGTACATCTTCGTCAAGCAGATTTATTGCAGATGTACGTGCTTCATTTCGGTAAGAATTGGCCACGTTACATTGAGTACCCATGTCTCCCCGGCTGCTGGAACATGGAACGTTTTCCTGACAGCCAGGGGCCTCTGCCACACTATGGCCACAGTCCGCTGTTGTTCTCTTTTGTGTTGGATCTAAAGGAACTTCCAACGCTACATCAAGCATTTCTGCATCTGAGAGTTCTTTATCCGTTTCTGATATCCTCTTTGATTGCTTGAAGAAAAACTCTTTAAAAGTATGTGAAGTCGTGAGATTCGGAAAGGTTGATTTTACTGAGTCACCTTTTTTAGTTTCTGGTAGGCAGCCCTTTTTCGTTGTTGAATACCATGATCCAAAGGCTCCCCCTGCTCCTTTATGATCTTCCTTGTTAGTGCTCTTTTTTTCAATAGGGCCATTGCTATGTCTCTCTTCTGGGCAATGACATCACTGGCCAAGACATTTGATGAATTTGCTGCAGTCGCTCGGTCCTGGGCTACATCCATAGACTCATTTTCACCAGGACTTGCGACAACAGCAATAGAGTCAGCTAATTTTCTCACTGCTTGACTTGGCCACAAGGTGGCGGCAGAGAGGACCTCTGCATCCTCACCACGGTTCATTGATGCTGGCAGCGAGTGAGAGGCATGAATTTGCACTTGTGTGGAAACTTGGACACTCTGCTGGTTCGGGGCTTCTATGATGAGGGCTAGGGGCCCGTCAGACCCCACCACTCCTGCTGGTGGGGTTCCATATGTGGCTCCGACACCCTTCAATGGGGAGCGGAGAGAAGAGGAGCCACGTATGATTCCAGCTGTCAGCGCGGCGTCCCGCAAGCTGAGATTGGCCTCGCGGAGTCCTTCGACTCCGCTAGGCTCAACCTCACTCGCCGCAGCAGCGGCCTGCGGGGCGCGTACCGCCGACAGCAGGGAGGTCGAAGGAGGAAGCGGGCTCCACACCTCCGGTGACAAATTAATTGCAGGACGATGACCCTCCACCCATGAGTCCAGGGGGGTAGGTCCTCCCCCAGGTAGATTCAGAGATGGGTAGGGGGGGGACCTGTGCGAATAAGGGGGAGAGGGGTCAAAGTGGGGAGACGAAGAAGAAATGTTCGTTGAATCGTCCACCGCGTTTTCATCCAAATCGCCTTCCAGAGCACCGGAGGAGGTGCCACTCAGTGCGTTCGGGGCACTCTCGAACTTGGTGCTCGCTCCCTCGAGGAGACAAGTAGCCGTTTGGGTAGGGGACGCCAAGGAGGGCAAAGTTATTGCTTTTTTCTGTGGAATAGTGCCGGGACTGGCGTTATTTCCACATTTTTTTCTTGCCGTGCATACTTTGCGAGTGTCTTTCTGCTTATCTAAGCAGAGATATTTGCACCTTAGTAGCCTACCAGATGGACTTTTCGCTTGAGGGTGGGGAGCATGAAATTCAGAATTTTCCATATTAAAGACTTCAGGTCTAGGGAGCAAGGGGTCCGTTTGTAGGTCCATACCTCCTTACCTCCTAGCATCAGTAGACTGCAGTTGACTGCTCGCACCTCAGCGAGCCAACTCCGCGTGCCGCTCCGTGTGAGTACTGAAGGTTTTGTCCACAACCACTGTAGAAAGACTGCAGGCAGGCAGGAAAGCAGGGAGGGACTGCAGTTGACTGTTCGCACCTCAGCGAGCCAACTCCGCGTGCCGCTCCTCGTGAGTACTAAAGGTTTTGTCCACAACCACTGGAGAAAGACTGCAGGCAGTCTACCTGGGCTTTCTTTGTTTTACATCTGGGCAAAAATAGGAGATTCCTCCCTTTCTCCCAATGACTTTACTCACGACTACATTGCCTCTAATAACTCTAGGATTTGTGAAAACTCTCCCTCCCTCTCCAACGCTCCTTCTGTCCACCATGTCATTCCCCTACCTCTTCCTCTCACAACTGCTTCTCCCCTAACTCTCTTATTGAATTAGCACCCATAATTTGCAGGACCAAGTCATCTTGAGCTCCTATCACCCACTTTGCTCCCCAAATGGTCAAAGACTTCGTTTCACTTGCCCTTATCGCTCTAAGCTCTGTAACCTCTCTCTCTCTCTCTCCACTGTAGTCTTCCCTGCATCCTACACATCTGCAACTGCCTGACCCCTAGTGAAGAAACCCTCTGCTGTTGCAAACGTCCCAGCAAACTATCGCCCAGTTTCTTTCCTTCCCCATTTTTCAAAAATCCTTGAGCTTGTGGTTTTCGATCACTAAGTACCTTGAGGATAATGGCCAGGGAGATTAACTTCAATCTGGCTTCTGTAGTAGAGACTCCACTCATGCATGTCTCCAACGTTCTCTCTGTTGATCCACATTCTAAACTCTCTTCCATACTTATCATTTTGGACCTTTCTGCTGCTTTCAACAGTGTTCCACAGTGTTCAACTCTCTCCTCCTCACTCTCCAGGACCCTGGGGTTTGAAAATCTGCTCTTGACTGGATCACCTCCTACCTGGGAGGTTGATCCTTTAAAATCTCTTGGAACTCGTAAACCTCTGACCCCAACCTTCTCCCTGAGGGCGTCCCCAAGTATCAGTCCTTGAAACTCTGCTCTTCACCCTCTATACCTCTACCCTAGGAAGACTTATCTCATCCTTTGGATTTCATATCACCTTTTTGCTGATGAAACTCAAATATTTTCCTCTTTTCCCTCCTTCGGCCAGCCATCTTGGAATGAATCATGAACTGCCTCACTGTAATTTGTCATTGGATGGCTCTCTGCTGCCTCATGCTGAACCTTTGAAAAATGGAAGTCATCTTTCTACCGACTTCCAATGCCATCCCGCCCATCCTCTCTCTTAACTCCTTCCTGCCTGACCTTCCTGCTCCCTCACCCAAAGCTCACAATTCTGGAGTCCTCTTTGATAGCAACCTATGAATGCAACAATTCATCAATACCACTGCCTCCTCTGCTCTATAAACCTCAACATTTGGAAAATGCATCCTGTTCTTACTAACCACACTACAAATACTCTAATCTACACTCTTGGGTTTTTCACACTTGATGACTGCTCAATCCTACTCATTGGCCTTCCTATCTACACCTTCCTCTAGACAAAGTCCTGAAGTTTGCTACCCACACTCTCTACAACCTACCAACAACATGCTGGTTGGCTCTCCATGCACAACTGCTCTCTTTGCAAAATTCCTTCTTCTATTCTACAAAGCTGTCCACGTTCTTGCTCCTCAGTACACGTTTGATTGTATCTCAGTTTACTCACCATCACATTCCTTTCCCTCTTCCTCTGCACCTCATCTCAGCATCCCATACCCTCCATGTGCCTCCTCTCGCTTCCGCTCTTTAAAGCCAACCCAACTGTGGATCTCTTCAAACCACGGCTTAAACTTCCCTTACTTGGTAAAGATGGAGCTCCCTCTGCACTCTCCCCATGCTCCCTTCCTGGACCCACCACTGCCTCCAATAATGTTTAATAATGTAATCTTGTATATTTAAACAGTATTCCTCTTTTATTTGAAGCACTTGACCCCTTAGGTTAATGTTACATTGTTTAGTCACCTGTTTGGCGTAGGCAATACTACAGAGAATAAATAAGTCATATGTATACCCATGTAATGAAGCGCAATAGTGCATAATCAATCAAAACGTGGCAGTCTTCCAGTGTACAAGTTACCAAGTGATTTTGTTTGTGGATCAGAAGTGTCATTGACTGGCACCACGTTAGAATTACTGACTCAGAATGTCATGCTTCAACACGCCAAGGCACCACCAATTCACTGTCTTCTCGGACCAGCATGTCCACATCACTGGTGATCATGGCAGGTGGAAGGTGCAGTCATTGCATGTGGAACTAAGGAATTTTGAGGTGAATTGCAAGGAGAAAAAGGGAGGCAAAGTGAGGTAAGAACAAGCAAGAGGTGTCAGTTTTGTGGGTGCCATGCACGTGTGAATATATGCATGCACTTTCTGCACCTGTGCTCTTTCTTCATTTCAGATCAGGGCAATCTCATTTCATTTGTATCAAGGCCTGTGTGAACATGTTTGCAATGCGTGATGGGCAGGTTCTGGGATCCTACAGATTTGCACAGCTGCAATTCTGCTAGTTCTTTATGTAGTTAAAGCTGATTTGGAACCCTGCAATAATACCCGGTCCGTGGTTCTACCGGTTATAATGTTCCTGTCTGTGTAACATTTCAGTGCAACAGGCTTTTTTTCAAGGAACTGTCACCATGGCTACTGGTTTCTTCCAGTCCGCCTTCACAAACATCCTGAATCAAGTTTTCTGGGCCATAATGAGAAGTGTTTCAAGCATCATCACATTCCCTAAAGCAGACCTAGTGTCTGTGAAAAGTGTCTTCTATTCAATTGATGTTGTCTACAACTGTGGTTGGTGCTATTGACTGCATGCATGTCACACTAGATCCTCACCCATGGGCAGTTATCTGTTCTGTTGACCTTAATTACCGTCAAAATAGTGTATTCCGCCTGTTCACTGACTGCAACAAAATCAGCATTCATGTGTTGAGACGAAGGGCCTCATTACGACCCAGGTGGCCACTGAATGAAGGGGGCCGGTAAAGGGTCCGGCCCCGTTCATTTCGGGCCGCCCTATTCTGAGGTCTGCAGTGGGACCCGCTAGCAGACGAGGATGCTAACAACGGGCCTCTCATTAACAGGCCCATTGTTAGCATCCTCCCCATTCCCCTTGAGCCCTATGGGGGTTCAAATGGGAATGGGGATGTACTGGGTCCGGGGTCCCGCGAAAGGGATTTACCGGGCCCTCTAAGGTTGGAATGGCCCGGTAAATCCCCTTTCGCGGGACCCGGACCTGGAACCCGGTATGGAGGCAGCCAGCCGCTTTTAGGGCATGGCTACCTCCATACTCGTAATGAGGCCCGAAGACTCTGTGAAACACCACCAAACACAACAAAGTGATTGACAGATCGTATTTTTACAAAGGTTCTTTTATAAACATTTGGCAACGAGGAATGTCCTGAGGTTAGAAACCCTCACTAAACAGCGGTGTGGCTTCCCAGGGCCTGATCTTTCCCATTTCCCTCCTTGTGTGTACAAGTACTTTATTGATAAGACGCATCCCCTTCACAACACTCTGAGCACAGCAAGCCTGCAGTCAGGATGTCGGTCACTGGCCCTTTTCCTCGGATTTCTCTCAGAGAAAACGGGTAAAGTGTGTATTAAATGCTGGTCGGCTTTCACAAAAGTGTCTAATACCTCTTTCCATGGGAGCATTACACGCTCAAATCAGTTCCTTCATCTTGCACAACGAAAAGTCTTCGCCACAAATCGCCTCTGTTTGGGCCTCTCCTCGGTGTCACCCACAATGCCTTTCAATAAGCAAGTGCCGTTGGTATATTGGGTCTCTGTCTAGGTCTCTCCTTGGCATCACTTACTACGTTCTCTACATAGTTGCCTCATGGATGGATTGCTGCCTTGATGAGAATGCTTTGTGGATGGAGATGGTTTTCTAGACCATTATTAGGATGGACAGCAAAAGGGGTAAGGCATGCTAGGCCCAGAACGGTATCCGAGAGAAAAGGGAAGTTGTTTACTGATGCACTCGGTGATTTGGGCACTCAATCAAAGTAGTGGATACTGTTGGGTTGTTAAATGTCATTAGTGTCTGTGGTGGTGTGTTCCACGGTTTTTTGACTGTAGACATGGAGGAGGAATTGGGCTGGAACAAGACAGAGCTGTGCTCCTGCAAAAACTGTCTTGACAGAGCACCATTCCATGTAGACACAAGACCCAACCCCGCCAAGTTGAGCAAGCTCTCTGCCCATAACTGCCATGGGTGTCCTGAACTCTGTGTCTGAGACAGGGTTCAGGAAACTGCCACGAGTCTTGCCATGTCTCAGACACAGCAGTCAGGGTAGAGAGCTTCCTCAACTTTGGTTCAGGGGGCTGGGGGGAGGGGGTTATAGCACTCGTTGCATATGGCGAATGAGCTGCGCGCCTACGGATACAGTGTTGCTACGTGTGGAGCTGAGCAGTGACATGTAACAACTTCATACATTGCATCTGAAAGTCACTCTTTGCTCAACATCCCAAACTCAAGCAATGAAACCGTCCAAAGCTATACATACGTCTCATGCTTTGCACTCATTTTGCTGACAGGGTGAATAGTCTGAAAGCGGAAATGAGCACCACACCAAGAGTGCATTGCATGCTCAGAAGCAACACACGTTTGAATTACTAGCCCAGGCATGTTCAATAAAATGGTGCTCATTCTTATGCGTCAAAAAGTGCTTTGTTTTTTTGCAAAGCAGCCAACAAGCTATATATAGTCCACGCACATTATGCGATACTTAGCTCCGCAACCCCCACTCCCCAGTCCCACCCATACCACTGACATTTCGGAGAGCCGTCTCCTGCGAAGGGGTGGGGGAGGAATTTCCCCAGTCCTTTGTTTTGTTCATTTCCAGTCATGAGTACACATATATGTTTTCCAAATAAGCAAAACCTGCAGCAAGTCGATTCCCTGCCTGAACCCATTGTTCATATGTGACTCGTGACTAGTAATAACCTTTATTTCGGCACATAGCCATAAAAGCAACAATGAAACAATAACATTAAAACAATATATACTTAAGAGAGGGAAAACACAAATGACCTATCTACAATCAACGTAAAAACAGTCTTAAACCCCTATACATCATACAAATCAGATATATCTATCGGACCCAAAATGTTCATATAGTTAAGCTGAAGTGTTAAGAATTCAACATACCAGTGTGACCATGCTGTGTCTGGGAGCAAGTTCCTGGACAGTCAACACAACAGATGATAGTGGTTATGGCTGAGAACTCACATTTCAAAGACGTCTAAACTGAGAGCTCAGCAACAGTGGAGGCAGGGATCCCAGAGATGGACAAGATACCGGCCACTCATTGATTGATTCAAAATAGACAGCAGACCATGGTTTCAAGAAGAGATTTCAAAGAGAACCTGGATATTCTGTCCAGAACATACCACAGAATGGATGTACGTTAAAATAACGTATCCCAAAAGATCGAATTATAAAATGGCGGAGCCCACTTGCCCACATTTTGTAATTTGATTCTTTGGGGATTTTACCCGTTTCCCCCGCACTGCCTTTAATGTATGCAGGGACACCACCGCAACTCCCGCTGCCCATAATACCGAACTGAAGCATGGCGACTGCACACTAAATGTGCATTCAGCATTTTAGATTCAATCTTTTCGTGCAATCGTCCACTGAATCACATCCTTGGTGGCCACAAGCTAACAGGGAGTTTGAGTGGTTCAAGGAAACACTCAAGAAAACCCTAATGGATTTTCCTGGAACAACTCCTTGAATTCAAGCTGGCAGTAAAGTTTCTCGAAGAGGACTGATCCAACCCGCACTCCGCCACTTGATGTTTGCCTGCTGCACTGCTGCCAGGGGAGCTCTGGTTGTCACTGTTTCAGCTCATGCTGCCTTGACACCAGCCATACTTGCAGACGAGGACATGGAAAGTTGCTGGACATGGTGCAATACATGATCAGGCACAGAGAAACCTGTTCTGGGATCTAAGGTGTGAGATGCGGTTCTGGGGCTCAAGACCGATAACAGAGTAACCTCTTGCAGAATCGCAACCACTGTGAGGGGGAAAGCTATGGCAACCCATACAGTTTTATGGTTCAAGTCATTTTGGGTTCAAGTGACACTGTTCTTTGAAGAAAATTATGCTGATTGCAGATTGAGTTGAATGAACCAGGTATGATGCCTGGTATGAGGAGCACAACCTGTCCTGTGCTCTGTCATTCACTGAGACGAAAAGGAGATACCGATCACCCCTCCACATCAAAAACACCCACAGAGGGGAGGGCACAGGTTCTAGTTCCCAAACGCCAGCTGGAGTTGCTACAAAGCTTAGGCTCCCAATACCCCCCACAGCTGCAACAGGCGTAAGAAGTACACTCTCGTGTATGCAAGCACATGACATGGGCTTGGTGAAAGGGCCACCCTCAGACTGTTAGCACTGACTGGATGTTTTGTCCAGGGCTTCGATATAATGACACACTCACCAAACAAGGGCTACACGCATACCCATACACCTGCACTCATCCTTAACACCTTAGCTGGTGCATGTGACCAATAATGGGAGGTCCCTGCGCGCAGGCGGTATTCCCAACTACTTCCTGTCCATGCTCTGCGCTCGCTACTCACTACACATTACAGCTTAAGTAGGAAAACGACATTTACTGTAGCACTTCCAGCAGGCGATATAGCCACATATCGGAGGAGGAAACACGCAAGGGTGAATCCTAGTGCCACACTGGGCCTCATCATGAGTTCAGTGGTAATGGTAAAAGTAGTGGAACAGAGTTACCATCACTTTTACTGTTCCACCTAATTTCAAGCAACATAATCCTTGCAATAATTCCTCAGTGCTAATTTCTCCGGGGGAATTAGCACCAGAGACATTAGTGTCAAAAAGGACGGCAATTCATCTGGTGCTAATACCAGCGGTGGAATTAGCACCAAAAATAAAAACTTGAATGTCCCTGCATTTCAAGTTGAAACACTGCCAAAATACCTTCTGGTGTAAATATCTATGTTTATTCAAATAAGGGAAAGATGCTAGTAGTGAGAGTGTGTGAGCATTGCTGAAGTCTAGAGTGGTGTGAGAAGAAGGCTCTTGAGAGAGCGGTGGAAAGGCATCCGCCGACGAGTATGAGGGAAATGCTTAGCATAATAGGGAGAGGAAAAGTATTTTCAAATTTTGCCCATGGAGGAGTATTTCAATTTCGCAGAATGCTCTTTGAGCTTGTGTCATCCTTATCATTTTTCCAACAGGCAATGCATAGATTATTTGGTGACGTGCGAAATCTACTCTGTTTTCAAGATGATATACCGGTGATAAGGGAGCCCATTGAGGGACATGACAACAATGTAAAATTGGTTTCCAGGTATTGGAGGAGAGCGGTTTGATGTTGAGTAAGGCGAAAGGAGTTTTCAGAAAACAGGTTGTTGAGTACTTGAGGCATGAGGCGTCGCAAGGAGGTGTCCGACTGAAAGGGGAATTGGTTGAAGGTGTTAAGAAAATTAAAATGCCAGAAAGTAAGGGAGAGCTGTGCTCCTTTCTGGGTAGGGTAGAATTCCATCAAAAAGTTTGCGAAGAATTTTGCAACGAAAAGTGCGGAAATGAGGAAGTTGTTGAGTAAAGGGTTGGATTCTGAGTGGAATTGGAGGTGTGAGAGCGAATTCCAAAAGATAAAGGAGGAGACAGACTTAGTAATCCCTTTAGCCCAATTTCACTCATGGAAGAAATCTATTATGACTGTTGGTGCTAGTTATGTAGGATTGGGGGCGGTGATGGATCAGAAGTGTGAGGGGGGAGGAAGAAAAGGTCATACATTATTCATGCATCGCGTATACTGAAGGTTCCTGAAAAAAGATACTCTGTAATTGAAAAGGAAGTGTTAGCGTGTAATTGGGCGGTGGAGATGTTTTGTGTGGGGTTCTGATTTAGTTTTACATGCAGACCATCAGCCTTTAAAAGCAATATTTGAGTCAAAGGGTCTAGATACAATATGAAGAAGATTGGCATTATGGGTAGCAAGGATGCAGTTTCATTCATTTAGTGTGGAGGTAATTGAAGGGAATGATAATGATTTTGCTGATTATTTATCACGTTTGGGGAAAGGAGGACATTGGGGAGGAGGAGTGGTGTGAGCAAATATTTGTAACCCATGATGGAGTTATAGGTAAGGGGGAATGGATGGAAGCGGTAAAACAGGATGTGAATTGTGTCACAGCATTGGAAGGGTTGCAATCTGTGTGGCCATGTAAGGATAGGACGGATGGAGATGTGAGGACCTTTTGGGAAGTGTGCAATGAATTGCATTTTGAAGATAAAATAATTTACCCTTCTGGAAAGGTAGTTGTTCCATTTGGATTACGTGAAAAGCTAGTGGATTTGGCACAGGCCGGCATTTCCAAAACAAAAGGGGTCTTGAAGGCAGATTATTGGTGGCCAGGTTTAGACAAGATGGTGACATGAAAGTTGGACATATGTTTGGAGTGTGAGAAGAGCAGTGAGAAGCTTTGTGCATGTGCAAGGCCCATGATCTGTTCTGATATTCCTCAGAATGTATGGGAAGAGTTGGCAATGGATATTTAAGGTGCGGTTCATGTGGGTGCTGGATGTATAAAATATGTTATAGTCTTGCTAGATATGTTGCCTCGGTTTGTGGAGATACATTTTGTCCGTGAGGCGAGTGCAGGAACGATTGTGAAATTTCCTGAGGCCATCTAGTGTCTGTGTTAATGGATAATGGTACACTGTTCTGTGGAAAGGTGATGGAAGAGTATTTCAGGATGTGTGCAGTGCTAGGAAATTTATGGACCCCCCCAAACTTTTTGTATTTATTTATTTATTTATTTATTTATGCATTTATAAAGCACTCAAAGCCCATAGGCATCTAGGTGCTGAAACTTACATTAAAAACAAAAAGGTGGTTACATTTTGTACTTGGTTAAAACAAATTGCAGTTGAACATTTGTAGTTGCAGGTAAACAGATGCAAGTTCATAGTTTACTCAGAGGCAGGACTACACATTTATGTTGCAGGCAAAATATGTAGAATAATGGAGAGAGCAACGGTCATATCCTGCCATGTTTTATGGGTTTTTTGTGCTTATATTTGGGAGGCTAGGCTAAATAGGTGGGTTTTTAGGTTTTTTCAGAATGACCATAAGGAGGTGTCATTTCTCAGGTGAATAGGGAGGGTATTCCACAGGTTAGCTGCAATTACGGGAAAGCTTGACCGGTCCGCTTTCTGTCTTCTGTATCTTGGCAGCACGATGTAGTTGTCATGTGTGGAGCGTTACCACATCCTGACCTGGCATTTAACAGTGGAGCACAGCCTTCAGCTGAACTCCACTGGGCTTTCGCTCATTGTTATGAGGAAACTGACACGTCCTTCAGGCTGTCAATATTGAGAAACTTTGTTTCTGTTAGTCTTTCGACTTTGTTGCCACTTTTGGTAACAGGTTATCATTTCGCAAAGTACATTACTGTATCGCACAATAGGGTATATGTGTTTTCTGCCCCTAGACACCCTCTAAGAATGAATTGGTGATTATGCAGTGTGCCTGGAAACAGACTGGTGGCAGCAGTAGCTTTTCCTTGTATTTTTACAACTTTTTGACAGTGACCGTCATGGCCGTGCCAGAAGGACTTTTGGCTGTTCCTTTGGTCATTTTGTCCTTTGGCCTTCCCCCTGGTCTTCCTGACCTGGGACTTCCTTATTTGGGCATGCAGTTGCCTGCGAAAGCCTCTTCTTTCGTGTCCCTGCAGGTCACGTGTGTGCCCAGGAAGTCTGCTGGGGTTGTCTGGTCCCAAACCACACTACAGGTGCAAGAATGTCTAGTGTGCATGAGAGCATGCGAACCCCAGTGGTCCCTGATAGAACCCAGGGCCAACTTAAGCATTTTTGGGGCCCTGGGCATGGACATCCTTGGGGCTCTCCTCCACCAAACCAAAGGAAAAAGTGATCAAGAATATCTGGTGGCACTCTCCCCCCCCAACGTGGTCATACCTATAGATTGATATGCTGCCTCGCAGCATTCAAAATAAGCATGTTAACTCCCTTTAAGTCCCTTTACCAAGAGACATTTTTACGGGAGGGCAAAAGGGGCACTTGCCCTGGGCCCCCACCTTGGAGGGGGCCCCCACAAGGCTGCCTGATCTAAAGTAAGATTCCATTGTGCACCAGACTTAAATAGCACATGCCAGGAGATTTTATGGCATGCTGCTGAGGCGCTTAACCTATTGCCTGTCTGTTTTGACAAGTACATTCTGGCTTGATCAATTAATCATGTAATGCTTTCTGTGTTCACTGTGGAATACATAGTTTGTGTGTTCCATACGGCATAACTTCTGTAGCATGCTTTCCTTCCTGTGGGAATTATGTTGATCATTACAATAGCCAAAGTTGCAATCCATAATGATAAATGAGTGCCACAATGATTCAGAAGTTAGCTCAGTATGTTAATCACTCATTGCAGAGATATGTGTTCACATGAAAGATTAGAGGAGCACATTCCAGCAAGGCTGTCTGAACCTTTCCTATGTATGAAGCTTATAGACCTACCTGCATATGTACTTGGTTTTACAGCATAAAAGGTGCTATTATCAGCAATGTTCCTGCACCAGATAGGGGTTGCTATAAAAAAAACGAACATGTCATTCGTGTGGTGAAGGTCTACAAATTGGTTTGTTCAGATGGGGCGTTCTAAAACCTAGGCAATCCCCTCCAAAGTTGAGAATAAACTATTAGTCTAAGAGGTGAATAAGTATCCAAATTCAAGACTGTGGAACCAAAGTGTTCATACTTGTATCCTGGCTTTGCCAGCAGATGATGTGGGCCTCATTACGACCCTGGCGGAAATCGCGGTGCTAAATGCACCGCGGAGCACGGCGGAAAGCTGCCGATAGCGCCATGGAGGTTGGCGGATTTTCCGCCCCATGCCGACCTTGGCGGGGCGGTAAATCCCCATTCCCCATTTTACCCTTCCCCATTCCCATTTTTGCCCCATAGGGTATAATGGGAGTGGGGAAGGCGTTAATTACGCCACCGTAAAATACGGTGGCGTAATTAACATCAAGGTCCCGTAGCGCCATGGATTTCTCCGCCCAGAAAAACCAGGCGGAAAACGTTCCATGGCGCTACGGGAACTCGTAGTAGGGCGGACGGGTCCGCCGCGAATAACGCTGGCGTAAACCCACTCCGCCAGGGTCGTAATGAGGCCCTCCTGGAAATCATGTAATATATCTTTCATTACTGTGCTGTCTTCTGTGAGGTTTGCCTTCTTTCATGCTGGTGGCATCGCTTAGCTCATTACTTGATCTTTCTTCTTATGAAGGCCATTTGAGTGGAAGGGGTGGTAGACAGGAGAGAGCGGACCAGATGTTGTAGGCCTTGTGCCAGCATATTTTAAGGTCTGCTCGTTTGACCCAAAAACATTTTTATTTTTGTATAAAAGTCAAAGGTTTTTCTGCACGCTTATGAATGACAACTTCACAAGCCATTGTTTTGGAAGTATTTAAAGCTTAAAAGTACAAAAGACATACCTAGATTAAATCTGCTAAATCACATCGATGTGTATGCTGGTACTTATATACTTCCCTTGATGCTGGAGAGACTGAAGCTAGAATCATCCCCATTTTGCGTAACACCCTTCTGTAATCTTTTGGTTTTAAAAATGGTCAGGTTTGGAAATGTGATTTGTGTACTTTGCAAGTCAGTTTTATAAAATAAGATTGTTTTAGTACATGGTAAGAGCTGGAAAAGAAATTGTTCAAATGCAGAAATTGCAGAGTTGGCACAAATCCCAGCTTCACCCCTTAAGCAATATGTGATCCTGGGCATCTCATGTAATCATCTATTGCCTAACCTATCAGAATTGCCAGTCCCTAATCCTTTCAAAATTGTCAGCCCTTCAGAGTGATTGATTTCCTTCTCAGGGTATGATCTTCATAAAAGCCTCACTCATGGTTTCACTGGCTATAGGGTTGCTTTCGCTATAATAGTGAGCATTGATATACTGCACACCACAGGCACTTGTTCCCTTGATCTCTAATGGCAACACTATTTGAAAAGCATGTCCCACTTCTAATCTCAGTCTGTCTGAACAGAGGCACCTTCCTGGTAGCTTCTAATCTGCATTCACTGTCCAGGCTATGCTATGTGTAGCTTTCTCCTTCCTTACTATTGGTCTACTTTATCCATACATGAGCACTTTTCGAATTCTCTGAGGCAGCTAATGTAAGTTCTCTGCCTATTCTGGGTTACATGTACCTTTTACATACAGTCCCGCATTAATACTACAGGCTGCATACCTTACCGGATGCTATTGATAAAAAGTATCCTGTTTCTATACTAGAAGAGAAGTAACCTCTTTGTAGATTGCAAATGTTGGCCTTCAAATGCTACTTGCACAGTGTATAAAAATCTGCAATGGAAGCATATATCAATGTAGTAGTGGACATGGGATGATTTAAAATATGGCACCTTAGTAGCACATGTTGCAGACAATGGCTACGTTTCTTTTTGAGGGCGTTCATGTATTCAAAGAACGCACTATTTCAATGGAATTGTTTAGCAATGCATTGCTTAATTAACTATTTGGCATATGATAGTTCTGCAATGATGTGTTACATTTTTTGGCCAATATTCTAATGACAATCACTAGTGGAGGTGCAGCATGAAAAGTGAATGCACATGTGATGCCATCAGTGATGTCATCAATGACATTTTTGATGTCATCTTTGATGTCCTGGGTGTTAGGCTTAGCAATGCACGTAGGTGGTGCAAGTTATGGTTGCTTAGCTTAGCATAATTGGGGAATGTGCAGTGTTTTTTGGTTTCAATGTGAAGTGTAACATCCCTTTAACAAAGTTTTTTTTACTGAATGGACATATATATGTATGGCAGAGACCAAAAACAAAATTGCTAAACATGTGATGTCGTCAGTGATGTCATCAATGACATTTGTGATACCGTCGTTCATGTTCTGGGTGTTAGTGTTAGCAGTGCACAGTGGTGATGGCAGGTATGGTGGCTTAGTTTACCATAACTGGCAAATTTCAGGGGTTTTTCATTTGAACTATAATGGGGCGGTGGAAAAGTTTTTTTTAGTGAAGTGCACAGGTTTTTGGTAGGGCAACTTAACCATAACGTCCCCTTAACAAAGTTTTTTTGTAGTGAATTTTACAGGTTTTTGGGGGGGGCAACTTAACCATAACGTCCCCTTAACAAAGTTTTTTTTTGTAGTGAATTGTACAGGTTTTTGGAAGGGGAACTTAATCATAACATTGTGTTAATGAAGTTGATGTGCTGAATATACACTGTCATCATGTGATTTTGGGAGATATGTAGTGTAATGGACGTACTTGATATACATGTAACATACACCATACAGAACCCCTTCCCTATCGATATTAGAAAGGGATGGACTGAGCGCCTATTTGCGACGGGGGCGGACGAGGTCAATAGTACCCAAAGAGACAGGGGGTATCTGAAAATGTACTATTCTCTTACACAAAAAATGTTCAATGTAGAAAAAGGACACAAAGACATTATAAGTATTAATAAATAAATATGGAAACCTAAACGTGTGAAATGGAAACTACGTATTTAATAACCAAGTAGAATGAAATGGATGGTTCCATAAAACATAAGGATGCCTCCATCGTAATTATTTCACAGAAACTCTGCAGACTAGACTGACAGTGGACGCACGCAGTAGGACAAAGGGAAATAACATCAAAATAGTAAGTGAAGGTCATTTTTTTTATATGTGTGTGTACTTTTTTTGGCATGTGGTGCAGAAATAATAATGCCTTTTTGGTGTTTTGACACAGAAATGACGAGTACTTTGGAGTGGTTGGAAGAGTACTTCCGGATGGGGAAATGTCGGAAGATAGCGATAACAATGGTACACAGCACTCTATGGGCCTCATTACGACCCTGGCGGTAAGGGGTTAGCGCCAGCGTTAGCTGCGCCGACCCCTTACCGCCAATTACGAGTTCCCTTTCCGCCATGGCGGTTTTTACACCTGCTTTTAGCGGGAGTAAAAAACCATGGCGGTAAGGGAACTTGGTGTTAATTACGCCACCGTAATTTACGGTGGCGTAATTAACGCCTTCCCCACTCCCATTATGCCCTATGGGGCAAAAATGGGAATGGGGAAGGGTAAATGGGGATTGGGGATTTACCGCCCCGCCAAGGTCGGAATGGGGCGGTAAATCCCCTTACCGCCATGGCGTTAACGTAGTTAGCACCATGGCGGTAAAGTCACGGCCCTGGCGGTAATTTACCGCCAGGGTCGTAATGAGGCCTCATGTATGCAAAGTAATGGGCAGTATTTTATGGACATTTAATAGATATATACTTATTTTTTACAGACCAGGAGAGAAAAGAAGAAAGGGCAACAAACGACACAGAAGAAGACAGGCTGAAAAGGATTGAATTAAAAATGGAGACACTGAATGAGAATTTTAAAAGTTTAAGGGAATTTGTGGAGGACTGTCTGAGAGGAAAAGTATGTTACCACTGTCCCACCTGTACCTGCCCCCTTCTCCATTCCCTAGTGAACCATCCCCAAACCTTCAAGTAGAAAATAGACGTTTTGACGAAACATCCATCCCTTCTTCCCCTCACAAATCTTCCCCTCATAATCAGCCCATGTTGAATCCTAATTCCCCTATATTTGTGTCAGTATCTGCTTCCCCCGGTATTTCTTTGGAATGAAGTGCGTGTGCGTGTTTGGAATGTTTATGTGTGGTAGTTGTAGTTAAAGAGTTTGAGTAGTAAATATCTTTTTTAAACGACTTCAAATGTTCGCGAACAGCGCACCTGTTCGACCTATCCGTAAGGAATGGAATGTGGATGTTGTAATTGCACTGCACCTACCTGTACTAATGTGAACTAAGATGGAATTGATGTTTGACAGCACCATTTGTGCAAGTTGTGCGTAAAGAAACAGAAAGCGGCATCCTAAGGACATTATACCTCACCGTACTGCTTACAAACGTTATAAAACATGTTCGTAGAACACACCAGATGTCCGGGATGTCTGTAAATGAGCAAAATGGGAGCGTGTTAAGGACACTATGCCTGTCCGTATCGTCCGCAGCCAAGATGGTACCGTCCGTAGAACAGGCGCGGCGGCTGGCATGTTTGTAGCCAAACAAAATGGAGTTGTCCTAAGGACACTGGACCTGTCCATACAGTGAGCATATCTTGTACGCACATGCGAAGTACAACCATAAGTACAGTGAACATCACTTCTGTCCCTAACTGTCCGTCTCACTTGTGTTGCACTTTGAATTAGTTTGAGAACCCGAACACTGTCCGTAGGACACTTGCACGCATGCACACGTTTGTTTCTCTGCATTTGCTGTCCAGCGGACACCCATTTCTGTCGTGAATGTGTTCAGGATGTCATCATGTGACCGCACCCACGCTGAGCGTGTGGACTAATTTGCGCAGTTTGTGTGCTTCCGCAACAGTACAAAAGAACTTATACACACAAGGCAAATTATTGTATAGTATAAAAATATCATTTCACATATCGCAGACAATAGCTTAGCTGTCGACATGGTGTGTAAAGTTTTTGGAACGCTTTTCAGTGATGAAGATGGTGATGAGGCGCATCCCTCCACCCCTATAAATGGCCACACCCCCGAGCGCATCTTCATTGTGCTTCTGGCTATAGCAGATTGAGTTGTGCTGCCCTTACTGCTGTAGTGACCAATAGGAAAACGAATTGTTACAGCATCCATGGCTACTGTCACTTCATTAGCCTCAGCAACACCCCCAAACCCTCCACAACCACCACCTCCCCAAGGGCCTGCAGAGGGATATATGGGTGAGGATGTAGAGATCGAGGAAGAGGAGGAAGAAGAGAATGAGGTGGAGGAACTGCGCACTACAAGCACTGGCCGGGAGTCGTGGGTGTGGCGGTTGTTCTCCCTTTGTGGGAACGTACCAAAAGCACGTGCAAACCGGGTCAGGTGTAACCAGTGCGAGTTGGTGCTGAGTCGCGGGAGACGTGGTGTGTACAGCTTTGGTACTACAACCATGAAGCGCTACCTAACTTCGTTCCACAGTGCAGACATTCGCAAGGTGGTGCCATGTGAAGAACGTAGTAGATTAAATTCCTCCACAGCATCCTCAGTGTCTGATCCTCTCACCACAACACACACTCCTGTGGGAGAGCGCCTCCCTTCAGCTGCCTCACAAGCCATTCAAAATGCTATTGACCCTTTTCTTTCAAAGGAGACAATAGTGTGTATGTATTGTGACGCAGTACTCTGCAGGGGGGAGAGTTTTCGAAGTGCTTTTGAGGCTACGGTCACGGAGCATCAGAATAACTGCTTCCTACCCAAGTAAAGATCACCCTATAGCTTTCTCTCTCCATCTGCCTCTTCTTATCCCCGTGGTTGGTGTCCCTTCCTTACCTCCTTTGCCCTCCTCTCCTAGTGTGTCGTGTGGCCAAAAGCAGGAAAGTGGAAACAATACAAAATTTAAAACAAATGGCTCTTTTCAGAGCCATCTTTCTCAGTTTAACAGTAGAAATAGCAAGTGAACGTTGTAGTCCCCCGCGCATTTTTGAAAAAGTCAGCGGACAGTCGTAGGACACAGAAATGGAGGGTGCATGCGGAGTAAAACCAATGGACTTTACGCTGCGAGTAAGTGGTGGCTCTGAAAAGAGCCTTTGGTGGTGTTGTGTCTGCTTCAAAAACTGTACATTGGGAAAAACGGAATAGCAAATAGGTTAGGGTGATTCCAAAAAAGGGCGCAATGCATTTTGTACATTGTGAAGAAAAATTTGGTTGCCAGCATATGTGAGATGGATGCCATCTTGGCGAAAAATGAAAGCGTTCCGAAACAAAATGTTTTCATTGTGGAATGAGGACATGCCAACATCTCTTAGAAAAGCGCAAACAGCCTTATTCACATTGCGTCTCGCTTTCTCCATTTGTGGACCAAATACAGAAGAACGCAGTCATATTTGTCTTTGTGCAATAAGGGAAAAAAGTATGTGGTAATTGGGAACATGTCCATGATCTGCGCAAGTCCTTCCATTATTGCAAATTGCAAAGAAATTCCAGACACGTGGCCTAAACTGTTGCCTCTGCAATGAATGATAAATATATCAGGAAGACGCTCTGTCAGTAAAGTAACACAGAGAGGTACCAAGTCCAGCCATCTCATTCCACGCACGCCATGCCAGTGCACTTCCGCATGAGGCAATCCAAGATCTGTAGATAGACTGCAACTTTCTGCATGCACCTTCAACCAATGTATCCATGAGTCTCCCAAAATCCAGATAATCTGTTTTCGAGCACACAGAGCCATGGCTGAGTGGTCTCCTGTCAGGGAGAGGACGGTCTCACTAAATCTGTCCGTTCAGAACACACCTACTGAACTGTGTTGACCAATCCCTAGCTGTGCTCATTCTCATTTGCATGTGTCTCCACCCCAGAATCCCCGTTGGTAATGTGCGCTGCCTGCAAACTACCGCCATGTCTGCAGACAAGTACAGGATCAGAGCGTGACAACTGTACAGTTAAGTAATAATCCCCTTTTCCCCTTGAAGGTGGGCTCTGAAAAGAGCCGTTTTTTTTATTTTTTGGCAGATGCCTTACAGACACCTGTTATTTTGTGTTTTTTTTAAAAAAAAAATGTGTTCTTACTTTCCTCCTACAACCATTAAAGAACGTTCTCTGAAGCAAGCCATACATTCCAAAAGAACATGGCATTTCCCAAAGAAGACAGTGCAACACCATCTGCTGCAAAATAAGCCGCATTACTGGGATCAATGTTGTCGTGGCTGCAGAAAAACATACCAGCTCATAACATGAAAGCACGCATGCCGCGATTGATGTTACACCTCCCAATACTTTGATCTGGACAGAAAACAGACCTGTTGTCCCATTTTCCTCTAGGGAGTAAACAGGAAAAAATAACTTTCGCAGCTGGAAAGATGTTCATGAGTGCTTGAACCAACTCTCTTAAATCTTCCAACAAAGTACATGAACTCACGTACCCCAAATGGCAAGCACCGTAGTGCAAAAGTACCACATGAGGAGAGGTCATCGTACGTATTTGTCTGCAAACTTGCAGAATTGACGCAACATCGTCATCACCCTCAGCACTCCACACCACCTCCACTCCTCTCACATTGAAATGGTGTGCCACATGCCTACTCTCGGCATAGTGCTGAAAGCCAAGGACAAAAATATCTCCAAGCACCAAAACCCTGACCCTCTCCACCTCTGCCATAAACATCGCTAAATCTAACTCCGTCAGAAACATTGCGCACTTCAAATTTACTATCGATGACTCTGAATGGAAGTCGCCTATCGTTGCAAAGCACCTGCCACACAAACGACTGTGGAAGTGTCGCAGATTTCTACGTACACCTCTATGCATGCGCACATGTATGAGTATAGAGTACAGGTATGCACATTTTAATCAGAGAAGATGTGCAACCCTTATGATTTCATTTAAACACATTAATGCCGCCAAATCTGCATAGGCAATACATACTAACGCTTCCCATTTTAAGTGCAAGATGTCTGATTTTTCATTGGCAAACCGGACTACGTCTTATTGTCTCCCACATAACCTATACATACATACATGCCTATTTACCGCGAAACTCGAGTTGACATTACAAAATGTCTGAGTTGTGTACTGTGTAGGGCCTACAGTAATACTACTTGCAATGCAATCGAAAATAAGCACTCCCGATTGCTGTGGTGACATCTCCCTCTGAGGGTCTCCTGATTTTTCGGCATCGTACTTATAATTTGAAAGTAGAATTTTTTTCCCATCAACTATAATGTCCTATCGCTTACAAACCTCTCTCCTATAGATAAAATAGCTTTAAAAAAACAAGGCATTTTCATAACCTTAAAATTGTTCTCATTTCTGAAGGAATTGCAAGTAACATACTGCAAAAAACATACAAAGACAGCACATAGTGAAGTGAAATGCACACATGCACTGTGTTGCAATAAGAAAGGAGAATACTCTGACAAATGATGCACAATTAGCGTGTACAGTGTCACCACTGCTTTAAACACACAAAGTGAATACATTTTTTTTTCTCAATCGCAGTGAAGACTACTCTCCTGGGAAGCAACAGCATCTACACTGCAAACGACATATCCGAAGAAACCTGGTCTTTTCCAAAAAAAAGTAAGTACAGTAACTGTTCCTCAATGAAGGTGCGTGGGTTATTTCTTAACTTTGGGCACCAAAGCAAACATTGATTTCTGCACCATTCTACTCACAAATCCCCATTTGTTAAACAAAGAATAACAGGCAGAATGGCTCACAAATCCCTGTGTGTTTGGGACTCAAACATACGTAATCATTAGAATGTTAGTACTAGGAAAGAAATAGCTGTTTCAATTTTATGACATTTCGTTTACAAATAATGCTTCTTGTCACCACTAGGCCACTTTGTACTGTCATCTGAAGCACATTGTAGTGCTATATAAATAGAAAAATAGACTTCCCAAATCATTGTAAGAGTCCAATGCACATTCACACACCACGACAAACAGCTTGTCCATCAAAATCATGCATGCATGCACACAACACACATACATTGTACAACAGACCAAAGCATGCCTTCTTTTTTTCAACAGACACCAAAGAATGCCTACCAAAAAGCAAGTCTGTAGAAAGGAACGCAGAATTAGAGCAAATAAAAAAAAAAGTGTCCAATCTAAGCATCCATCTGTAGTAGAGTTTGTAGAGAACGTAGAAACAAACCAGCTAATACAGTCGTTTAGCAGAACAAAGGAAGCGTCAACTACTGAAACTTTACCTCCTCCATCAAAATGTGTCACAAAACACAAAAATGTTGCCAAAAAATCGGCTACCAGTACAGCTAACAATGCTCCTAATAATCCTGATATAGTAACAAGAACCCACCTTATAAAAAGTTTTTTAGCAAAAATGTTTCGCCACAGAGACCTACAGAATCTAATAACAAGAGGTCCGAAATCATCCTCAACCTTTAAAACTTACCGTAGAAAATTAATCCTACAAGCTCTCGTGGACAGTGCAATCCTTCTCAAAAGGAAGTTGTTCATATTAGTGTTAAGTAGGATGAAAGCACTAACAACACTAAGTACCAAACTACAAAAGAAACTCAGCAATAAACGGAATATGAACAAAAATAATTTCTTAAATGTTTGTGGAGGTGAATGGCGTCACACCACAACCACAGAACCATATTTTAATGAAGAAGCATACAAACAAAATCAAACAAACACAATTGCCATCCATAGCAGTGGAAGAGGGTATGAAAAAATCAATAATACCCTCATGGAACAAGAAACACTGCTTACAAAAGTATCCCCTGAAAACTCAGAATTACCTCTCGATTAGACAGAACCACACCGTCCAGTATACAAATGGCAGTGCACATCAATGTGTGCCATTCCAAACAAATCTTTCAAATCTTCACGTCAGTTCCTCAATCAGTATGTAAAAGTTAAAGTAAAATGAAAGTGCTGCAAAATATGGATATTTGTCCAGTGCTCAAATACACAGGACTACAAGGACATTCATTAGCCTGTATTTCTGGGCATATTTGCAAAAGCACCTTCCATGATATCAAAACGATATCAGTAATTAATTCAAATGTAAGAAATCTAGTTTATAAAATATACTATGCAAAAAGTCCAGCTTCAGAACTAGGCAATTTAAATAATACTCTTCTGCATGGTACACCCAAATACTTACAAGAAGAAATTGACCGTATTCAGAGAAAATATTTTGGAAGTGAAAGCCACTTACAAAATACAATAGTTTTAGAACATAGTAGTAACAATTCTGCACATAACAACCTTCTATTACACACATACAGAAAAGAAATACTAACATTTAAAAGGGCATCGGCTGAAGTACCAAACCATGTGTGTGTGTGTTGCCACAGAACGTTTTACAAAAGGAACACAAAAAATATAGACATAGCATACAAAGTAGAAAACAATGAAGATTCTAAATGGTTTGAATTAGCCGTCTACCTTTTAGCAGAAAACAAATATGAACTAACTGAACGCCTAATATATTGCAATTACTGCACTACAAAATTAGACAACAACCACACTCCTTCACGTGCTATTACAAATAATTTGGAATTGTTCCCACTACCAAAAATCCTGCAACAACTCAATTTGTATGAGAGCATCATAATTCAAACAGTTCAACCATTTCAAGCAATTATACGCCTTCATCCAAAAACAGCAAAATTACCTCCCTCTGAATTGGTGAAAGGCATTCGTGGCAAAGTAGTTTATTTGCCATTAGATCTAACCGAAAATGTACACACTCTAGGAGTGCAACGTTCAATAGAGCATCCTTTAATAGTCTTGGTAAATGGTGTACCAACAAACGACAAAAAAAAATTGGCAACAACTAGTGGACTTACATAAAGTTAGACAAGCATTGCAATATCTAAAAGACAAAAACAGTACTACAAGGAAATTAATATTGAAGAAAGCTTAAGGGAAACAACTGAAATAATTCAAGAGCCATCAGAAACTGGACAATTTGAACTTCTGGATCCTGCTACAGTATCCACTCTTTTGGACCAGTACACAATTCATCCATTGCATTCCAATGAAAGCATAGATGATGCACTAGAAACTTACCAAATCCGACAAACCAAAGGTTCACCAATGAGTATATAGGAAAAAAGTATAGAAGCACATGTTTTTCCACTGCTATTTCCTACTGGCAAAGGTGGAAGATACGATGATAGACCCACTCAGATTAGGGCATCAGAATACCGCTCACTAGGAATGTATTCGCAAGATCCTAGATTTAGACAAAATGTGGAATACAAATCCACCTACTCTATGAAAGTGAATTAGCAACGCTATGTTACAGAGTTGCACACATTTTGAAATCTGGAACCCACTTTGAAAACATGTCAGTGACACAGTTAATACAAAAAGTACAGGAAAAAGATGAGGTTTTGCAATCAAGTATAGCACATTTGTTTGCAAACATAAGTGGTACAAAGGAATACTGGTTCCGACGGCACGGAGACGTGCGTTGTATGATCAGAAACCTTGGACCACCGACTTGGTTTGTTACACTAAGTTGTGCAGAATATGCATGGGAAGATTTACATGAGTTACTACGCATAGCAAACAGCAACAAAAACAACATAGATATAATAACACCTGGAGAAATTTTCTCTCTAGATCCAGTGAATGTGTCAAGATATTTCCATCATCGTTTCATTGCCATGCTACACTTCATTTGCAATAAAATGTTCCTCCCCTTGGAGAAGTGCATCACTTCTTTTGGAGAAAAGAGAGTTGCATGGGCAGATTTTACAATTTTAAAGACACAAATGTGGCAAATATTGTCGCCGCAAATACAAAAACAAAGGTAAATACTACACCAAATGCCGCTTTGGTTTCCCTAGACCAGTTCCAGAAACAGGTGAAGTAAACAACTTCATGTCTTCAGTTCGACCTAGTGTTAAAGGTAAATCACATAAGAACACATATTACATAAAAAGAACAGAAGAATCAAAATATATCAATGATAACAATGCAATCATTGCCCTCTTATGGAATGCAAACATAGATGTGCAGTACATTGCAGACAATTCTACTGCTGTTGCACGATATGTAACAGCCTACTTAACAAAAGCAGAAAAAACAGAGCTTCAAGACCTCTGGGATTACCTAGCATCAGACAAAACACTATCACAGAAATTGTACAGCCTAGGCTTAAAAATGCTATCGCATAGAGAATGCGGTGCCTATGAAGCAGCAGATCGTTTAACCGGTACTGATTTGTATGGAAAATCAGACAACATAGTATGGCTAAGTCTTGGTCCTGCTAAATCTAGGAAAAGAGTGCTGAAATCATATGAGGACATAGAAACAATTGCCAGAAATGATCCCAACAGCCAAGACATTCTATGAAACAATTTACTGGACACATACTATCCGAACAGGAGTAACACTTTGGAAAGCATGTGTCTATACCACATAGCTCAAAACTTTGCATACAAAAATAATATAAAACCAGATGAAAGCAAACGTAGATATAGAGTGACCGGTTGTGAAGGGAGCTTAGTGAAACTTACCAAACGAAGCTTAATTAATCATGTAAAATTGTCATTAAAAACTCCTCAACAGAAAGAACTACATTACATGTCTCTGTTACAACTTTTTAAACCATGGAGAAAAGAGGAAGACATGCTAGATAACTATGACTGCTATGAAGATTCTTTCAAAGCAAATAAAAGCGATATCACCGATGTGAACTTTACGCAGTACAAAACAATGTTACACAATGAGCAGCAACAGGAAGAAGAACTTCAGGCCCAACTAGATAAGGACTCTTCCGACAGTAGTCAACCTTCTGTAACAGGAACTCAAGAACCACTAGGACAACCACTAATAGAAAATGAGGCAGAAGTAGCTATAGCAGAAGTAGAAAACACCATGTATCAGTATCAAGAAGATACAGAAGACTTAACTGTACAACAAGCAAAACCTAACGAAGATCAGCGCACCATTTTTGAAGACGTAACAAAACTAATTGCACATGGTGTACAACACGAAAATAAAGAATGTAACTGCCAAAATTGCAAACCTATACTGCTGTACTTGAGTGGTGAAGCTGGATCAGGAAAAACATTCTTGATCAAAATCATCAGCAAGTTTCTTCAACAATTGACAAACAACAAACTGTCAGCTGTTGTAACGGCTCCCACAGGTTTAGCTGCTTACAACATAGGCGGTGTCACTTTACACCGATTACTACTGCTTCCAGTAGAGCATCAAAATAAATTAGACTATTACAAACTTTCTGCAGAAGCGGCAATGGAAGTACGCAGAGTATTGAAACAAATGAAAATGCTAATAATAGATGAAGTGAGCATGGTCTCCAACCTAATGTTGGCTTTGATTCACCTCAGATTGCAGGAAGTACTTAAAAATAACAATGAAGAACTCTTTGCAGGGAAGCACATTATCGTTTTCGGAGATCTTCTACAATTGACACCAGTGAAAGGTGAACCCATTTTTGAAACCTTAGGCCACAAACTGTGCCGTAAAACTGTTGGCAGTATAGGAAACGTCAACCTTTGGCAATATTTCCAATATAGAGAATTAACAGAGAACATGCGCAATCTGCAGATCTCACTTATGCCAACATCTTGAAAAGTATTAGAGTTGGTGTACTATCGCAAGAAGCACAACTAATATTGAAAAACCGGCACATTCATGCACTTTATGGTGATAATGCATGTGCAACTGATGTTATGGAATAATTAGTGCACAAAAATGTCAATTGTATGTCCTTAATGCCAATTCTTGCCAGCTGTTTCAAATCCAATGAAACAATGTTAAATAAAGAAATGCAACCAATAACGGAACTTAGGGCTACAGACAAACTAGGCGTACATGGTATGACACTACCCATGTGTGAGCAAGCCACAACAAGACTAAGTAGTTTAGAAATTTCAATCTTCAACACAGCTGGGTTGGAAAAAATATTATAATTATCCTTAAATTGTAGAGTAATGCTTAAACGTAACCTTGATGTCAAGCAATGGTTAGTTAATGGAGCACTGGGTACAGTTGTTGGCTTTCAATCATACCGACGTGATAGTAATATTCAGTTTGTCAATATTCGTTTTGATAAACTTTCAGAAGTGAAGAGGATAGGGCACTGAATTGCTCGATTCCTTCTCTTCAAAGACATGAATGTACGTAGAGAACAATTTCCTCTAACTCTTGCATATGCAGTTACCATTTATAAATCCAAAGGTCTTACCCTAGACAAAGCATATAGGAAACACAGTCTTTAAAGAAGGCATGAGCTATGTAGCATTATCACGCTTAGGTACACTTGACAGTCTATTGCTAATGAACTTTGATGCAAGTAAAGTCAAAGCTGATATTCCTTGCATTGTAGAATACAATAGACTGCGTTCACTGTACACCCCCCAACTGAAACAATATCCTGTTCCAGATAAAGTAAAACGTGGTAAAAGAAACCTAAATCAAACAGAAATGCAACAGAATCGAACAGCAAATCCCTCAAAGAAAACAAAAGAAGCTTAAGCTTCATCAATTACCACAAACAAAGAAGAACCTATTAGGGAATGTGAACCTGGTACGTCTTCAAAGAAGGAACAGAAACCCTGAAAAATGCACTCAAATGCAGAGCCAGCTGGTCCATTCAAATTTGCAAATGAAACTGGGGTAAGTTGCTATGCAAATGTAGCAATGAATATTCTATTTCAATAGCCACCAATTGTTAACAGTATTTACTTACACAGTACAGACCAATTGTGTTTGCAAATGTTAGTGCTTCATAGAAAGGCAACAAACAATCCTGACAACACGTACAGTGTGCATGGAATAAGGCAAGAATTGGACCACTGTGCTAGAATTGTGAGATTCACTATAAACTCACAAGAAGATCCACAAGAATTTCTAATGCACTTACTACTAGTATTGGAAAACAAAAGCATACCAGTAAATGAAATCTTCCAGATTTCGTACATGTGGAAACACACATGCACTCTCTGTAGCAATGTGATACAGGAACAAATCCCAAATGAGCGATTTGTGTATGTTCACATACCTAATTGTGAATCTATTCCATTTCAGCAACTTGTACAGCAGAATGCAAACCATGGCAGATTATGTACTATTTGCAATTCAGAAAATCGCTCCACCATACTGATATAATCACATAGTGCCTACATAATACTTAAGCTTCTACGTTATAGTGCAGATGGCACTAAAAACAACTGCAAACTGACTGGATTCACACACGGTCAAGTGTCACTTGGAAAGAAAACCTTTACAACAATAGGTATTATCTACCATGCAGGAGCTACAACCAATGCAGGTCACTACACAGCATACATTAAAAAAAATGTGGATGGTTCGAATGTAATGATAGCACCATTACTCTAAAGCAGAGATTGCCAGCTAATCTTATAAATGCGTATTTAATCTTCTTAAAGCCAAAATTTAATAAAAAATGTGTACTTCAAGATCACCAAAGAAGACTACAAACAGTTAGAATACGCCTACAGGTATCTAACTGCCCAAGAGGATATAACAACGACACAAATAAATGAATATCACAGATCTGTAAGAACAAATGCACAGTTAGACTACGCCTACAGGTATCTAACTGTTGTTAAAAATCAGCAGCAAGGCAACAAACAGAACTTTAATCAGAAAGAAGAAGGAAGCACTCAAAGGAAACATAGCAAATAAAGGTTTTTTTAAATCCGACAAGGGTTTTTTTTCCCCAGACCCAAAGATTAGAAAAGCAAACACAGAAACGGAGTGGAATGCACAGTACAATGGTTTGTAAACTAAATATGAGGGTAAAAAAAAAAGTTAACTGTCTATTATGCAATGTAGTAAGTTTTCATAAAATACTAAAACTAACATACCTTTTTCTTTTATGACAGAAATTCACAAAGGATACTTCCGCCAAGTACTAAAGGCATTTTAAACATATATGGATTCTGAATAAAGTAAGGCGTAAGTATATTATCAGTCATTTTGTACACAAGAAAACCTACATGTCAAATCTATGGTAGCAATATGCTGCTGTGGCTGTAGGCTGGCCCTTGCATCTTGGTTGTGTAACCTACCACCTACGCCTTACGACCAAGGTGCAAAGAGTATAGTTCCTACCCACAACCATCGCTGCATATCAAAACCATGGTCCTTGTAAATTAACTACTTTTAAGTTAACTTTTGGGACCATCGTTTGCAGCCAAGACGCTAGGACGTGTACACAACTACCGCATTACACCACACCCATATTCACTTATAACCCCACTGCTTATGACTTCAGTGTACGGTGCATGGCCTTTGGACATGCAGGCAACACTCTGGGCCCAGGGCAGAAACACCACAGCATATTGGAACCATTGTGCCTTGTAATTTCACTACGTACAAAGTTGGTTTTGGGAGCATAGCCTTCGGCCATGCTCCCAAAACGCTACGCCCTCCCCACAACCATCTTAATGATGTTGCATAGTACAAGTGTACCTATAGCTGTGATATGCTGCAGTAGTTTGTAGCCACAGGCTACAGACACGAGTGTGAGGCCATAGATTAATCAATGAATGGGTATACAGTATATAAAATCCATAGGTGCTTACAACTGCAGTGCATATTACTTTGTTCAAATACTCTACATCCTGACCACTACTACCACACCATATGACATCCATTGGGGCATATAACAACACTACGTACAAATGTGCTTTTGGTGGCATGGCCTTTGGCCATGCACCCATAGCTGCAGCCCCTCCCCACAGTCGCCTGAGTGATGCACTACCACACCATATCACACCGATTGTGCCTTGTAAGTGCACTACAAATAACTGTTCTGTTGGGTGCATGGCCTACGGCCATACAAGCATGACTGCAGAACCTCCCCACAGCCACCTGAGTGATGTTCAATAGTAGGGGTGTCTCTGTAGCTGTGAAATGCTGCAGTGATTGTGGGCAGGGCCTAAAATCATAGGTGTATGTCCATACATTTCAATATATGGATGTGAAGTGGCTTATAACGCCAGTGCTTAGAAGTTTCTTCTTGGGTGCATGGCCTTCGCCCATGCAGCCTAGACTGTACACACTCCCCACAACCATCTGATCAATAATGAATACTACAGGTATACCCATTGCTGTGACATGCTGTACTGGCTGTGGCCAGGGCCTACAGTCTTGTCAGTATGGCGTCTGGCCTACGGCCATGCATCCAAGACTATAGGCCCTGGCCACAATCACCGCAGCATTTTACACCCATGGTTGCGTAAAAATCAGTAGGACACCCATAGAAGGAAACATTGTAAATGTAGCATGTACTGAATTTGTACCCAAAACTCTGGGAGCTCGCCACACCTGCCAGATACATAATCGATTGTGTGGGTGTGAAGTATAAATTTGATAAGCTGCAGTGGTTGTGCGCAGTGTCTACATGCTTGGGTGTATGGCATACAGCCTGCGACCATGCACCCAAATGTATACATCTTGGCCACAACCACCGCACTAGATAAAACCCATGTTGGCTTGTAAGTGAAGAGGTTATAACTTTGTTGTTGGGGGCATGGCCTTTGGAATGCAGGGTCTCCCCACAACCATCTCAGTGATGTGTGGTAGTTGTGGTTTTTCTATAGGTGTGGTATCCTTCATTGCTTCTGGCCAGAGGCTGCACTCCTAGCTGTATGTCCATAGATATTACATGGGATAGATGTGCAGTGGCTTTGACGTCCAGGGCTTATAACTTTGTTCTTGGGTGCATGGCCTTTGGCCATGCACCCTAGAGTGTACACACTCCCCACAACCAGGCAATCGATATGCAATACTACGAGTGTATTAATTGGTGTGACATGCTGCGGTGGTTGTGGCCAGGGCCTACAGTCTTGGAAGTAAGGCCTTCGGCCGATGGCCATGCATCCAAGACTCTAGGCCCTGGCCACAACCACTGTAGCATGTCACACCCATGACGGTGTACTAATGAATACAATACCCATAGGAAAAGTAATGCAATTACGGCATGTTGTCAATTTCAATGGTCGCTAACACCACGCGTGTCCTTACAACAGTTACAAGTTGCCTTTGCACTGCATGGACTGAAATACTACCGTTATTGGACCCCTCATTTTCTGTGCGTACAAAGTGGCCATAGAAAATACATCATGAAGACAGACCGCCAGAACAAATGCATTGATCACCCATGTCTTACTCTCTGAACCTTTCCCAACGCTCTATGATACAGCAAAAGAGTTTTATAAATATTGCATGTTTGTGCTGGTTGTTGCTCTGCTATCGGCGGATCGAAGATGTCGGGCGCATCCAAACAATCTGACGCAGAACGCGGATTGCTGCAGCCAATCAGCAGAGATGTTGCGTGCCCGCGGTCATGACGCCAGCCCCTTAGCCAATCGGTTTCTTGTCCGCGGAGTGAACAGGGAAGTGTGACCGAGGAGCGGACATAGATATCACACATTTTTTAAGACCTACTGTTTGGTCATTTTAAAGAAAAGTACTGCACGGATTGTCACCAAATTTACAAAAGCACACTTTCGGGACCAAGCCCCTGCCCCTGCCACAAATTTGGTGAAAATCCGTCCAGCAGTTTGGCCTGTAGCTGTGCGCAAAGTTTTTCCCCCATTCAATCCATGGGAATAAAAGACGTTTTGCAACACCCCTTATAACTTTCCCCCCCCTGGACGAATCCTCACCAGACTTTGCAAAAAAATTCAGAGTAGCCCATATACTTTTTTTATAGATTGTGCTAGCGGCTTGGAGTTTTCGGCAATGAGCGATGTGATATCTTCTTCAAAGACTCCAGGTGGGCCTGGTGGTCTGTAGATAAGGTGAAGTGTGATTGTACTTGTGGGAGAGGTTTGTAACTTGACTGAGAGTAACTCACAAGATTTAAGTGATGAGGAGGAGACAGATCTTCAGCCAAATAGTGATTTAGAGATGAATGCTACGCCACCTCCCCTACCGTTAGGTCTATCAGCTCTGAGGATGGAGTAGTTGGCAGGGATGGCTATAGATAGGTATGGTCCTGATGCCTCATGTAACCATGTTTCTGTTAAGGCAAGGAAGTCAAGATCATTAGTTAAAATGGTGTCAGCCACTTCAGTAGGGTGTGCCGCCAGGGATCTGACACTGAGCAGGGCTCATTTAAGGGGCCGTGGATCAGGCTTGTTGAGGGTCTTTGGTGGCTCCTGGGTTGCGGAGTTGTAATTGGCAGAGTGCCTGCTGGTTTTTGGATGGAGTCTTGTGGCAAGTCTGTTGTTGCGTTCTATGATGTTGGAGTTAGCGGTGCATAGGATTTTTTGATAGTGATAGTGCAGAAGGTGCTGGGGCTGCTCCCAGCAACAGCCATTAAGTGGCTGTTGCTGTCATTATAGAGTGAGAGGAGGAGGATGCTCTGCCCCATGTTTCGTCTGTTTCCTCTGAGGCAGAGGCTATGCTGGAACTTAAGAAACACAAGATTAGGCTCAGAGAGCAGGACCTTGAGTTCATTATGGCCAAGCTGGAGATGGAGAAGGTGGAGAAACAGAAAGATAGGGAACATCAATTGGAGCTTGCCAGGATTCAAGCTGCCAATATCTCTTTTAGATGGTCTGGGAATGGTTCTGTTCCCTCTTCACATCCTAGGTTTCCTAAAGAACTACTCTGTGTGTATGAAAAGAAAAATTACATCATGTACTGGCTGACTGTGTCTGAGTATGCATGTGAGGTGCAAGAAGTAGGAGATGCTGACAAGATTGCATGGGTGCTCAGTCGACTACCCCACTCTGGTTGCAGTGCTATTGTGGAAATGTCAAAGGCAGGCAGAAAAGATTGTGCAAAATTGAAGCACACTTTCATCTTGAAGACTCCTGCCCAATACTTGAAAAGATTCAGAGTACAAAAAGAAAGAAGGTAGTACTTGGGTCACATATGTCACTGAATCCTTGAAGAACATGACTGGTTGGGTAGAAGGTTACAGGTCACCACCTTCGAGGGCATGATTCATTTGGTTATGCTTGAGCAAACCTCTGCCTCATGTTCTCCTGATCTAAGCAGCATTTGGCTGATTCTAAGGAGATAGATCCTAAGAAGTCAGCCATTGCAAATGACTTGTGTGTATCCCACAGGGTGTCCCTTAAGGACAAGCCTGCTTCAGTAAGCAGGAAGAGGGAAACAAGCAGAAAGAGAAAGAGGGTAGGTTATCTGAAATCTTCTTCCCAAAAGGGCAACAAAAAGTTTAAGACAGGTAAGTCACATGACCATGTACAGGGTAGTGGGACTTATCATCCCAAGCCCAGCTTTGGTTACTCTAAGTCTCTCTCTGTCCCAAGACCCAATAGATCGTGTGTGGCTTATGGAGCAAGTGACCATGTGAAGGAGAACCCAGATGTAAGGTCAAAACCTTGTGGGTCCATTGTATGAATCTGTACTTCTCTCATGATGAGGAAGAGATATTCACAGGAGCATGCTTCTCTTCAGACTCCTCACCCTATGGGATGGTATCTGAAGTTGTCTTAGTTTCCATGTGATCCTGGGTTACGAGAGTAGCTGAGGCATATGCCTCCATTCCTGACACTACTAAGGATGCATTTAAAGATAGTGTTATGGTAGATGGTGTTAAACCCTCTACCATTAGGGAAAATGGGACCAGCATACCTGTTGTAGATTCCCCACTAGTAAACCCAGAGGGGCTGACCAGAGCTCCTCTGATGCCCACCAAGTTGGCTGATGGACCCCCGCTCAATTTCGCAGTTAAGCCTGTAACTGTAGCTGTGAATGGAGGAGTAGTTAGGATGGATACCTGTGAGTGTACTGAGGCAAGTCACTGGAGGAGTTCTGTTGGGTAACAACCTCAAAGACTTAGGTCTTGTGGGGTATACAGCAGAACGACCCTGCGCAAGGTCTCAGACCAAGGCCCACCTGGCCAAGTCCAAGGCTGAGCCAAAGCCAAAAGGCAATCCCAAGGATAAAGGAGTACACATACAAAAAAAAACAGAATAGGGAAAGAGAATATTTCCTGCAACTCACCTACCACTGAGGTGGAGGCAGTGGGTCAAGCCCCTTAACCTGACGAGGAAGGGTGGCTGAATGAAATTCTCAACCCCCATGACCATCCTAAATTGCAGAGCTTGCTTGCTGAAGGGGGTCCTGACAGGGCAGAGGCTAGTAAGGGCCAACACGAGTGCCCATATTTAGAAGGCCTTAGGAGACAGACCTGTTAGCGGCTTGAGGGTGATACTGCTGGGAAACAAAGAATTTATTGGGAAGGTGGGCTCCTGTATACTGATCACACAGAGTCCACTGAAGGAGACCGTAGGAGGTTGGTGGTCCCCGTTCAAGTGGGACCCTTCATCCTGCATGTGGTGCATGATGTCCCCCGAGCAGGTCATCTTGGGATCAAGAAGTCCAAGGCAAGGATATCCATGCATTTCTACTGGCCCAAGATGGGGCTCCAGATAGAAGGCCATTGCAGGAGTTGTGCCTTTGCAAGATCTCTGGGAAAAGTGGTGCAACAATTCAGGCTCCATTGCTACCACTTCCTGTTGTGGGCGTACCATTTGAGTGGGTAGGGATTGACGTTGTTGGTCCCCTTGACCTCCAACATCCTCTGGAAACAGGTGTATCTTGGTGGTGGTGGACAATGCACCAAGTATCCTGAAGCCATCCCACTTAAAACAGTAACTGACAGGTCAGATCCTAAAGCATTACTTGGCATTTTCACTTGGGTTGTCTTCCCTAAAGAGGTTGTGTCTGACAGAAGCAGCAACTTTATGTCTAAGTACATGCAACCCTTGTGGAAGGAGTGTGGGGTCTCCTAAAAGTGTTCTTCAGCTTATCATCCACAGACAAATGGCCTAGCTGAGAGATTCAGCAGAACTCTCAAAATAATTATTGGAGATCTACAGGAGCCCCAGAGGAGAAAGCGGGTCTCCTTGTACCATGCTTAGTCTTTGCCTACAGAGAGGCCCCTCAAAATGGGGTTTGCTACAGTCCCATTGAACTTCTCTTTGGTCACACTGTCAGGAGACCACTGACTATAGTCAAGGAATGATGGGTGCTCCCCACTCCTCCTGTCACTACACATTTGGTGGACTATGTGCTGGGTTAGAGAAAGAGGATGACCTTACTGATGGCTGAGGCCAGTGACAAGTTGAAGGCTGGTCAGATATTGGTCAAACATTGGTATAACCAGAAGGCTTCACTTGTACATTTTCCCCATGCCAACAAGTCCTAATAATGAAACCCATTAGGCCTAGGGCCCTACAGGAAAAGTGGCCAAAAGTTGTGGAGCAACTGGGTGATGTGGACTATTTAGTGGACCTTGGGAGGCCTGGTCAAGCTACTAAAGTGTTTGTTCCACATAAATAGACTGAATGCATTCATGCCTAGGGTTGAAATAGCTGCTCTGCTTTTGGCATCAGACAATAGCTGCTCTGCTTTTGGCATCAGACAAGGAAGAAGAGGAATCTGAGCCCCCTCCAGATCTATTCCACTGCAGTCCTTCAAATGTCTCCATTGAGGGTGTCAAATTGGCTCCTCAATGGACTCCTCTGCAACAAGGTGAGGTGAGGGCTTTGCTGAGGAAATTCTCCCCCTTGTTTTCACTTACTGCAGGTTTGACACCTTGGTAAAAACATGACATTAAGACTGGAGATAGTGTCCCTACCAAATGTAGGAGCTATAGGATGTCAGACAAAGTGAGGTCCCACATCAAGTCTGAGGTCAACAAGATGTTGGATCTAGGGGTGATTGCACCCTCCAGTAGTCCATGGCCCAGTCCTGTGCTGCTGGTGCCAGTGGCAGGTACCTCTGAGTTGAGATTCTGTGTTGATTTCAGGGCTCTGAATGCTGTCACCAAGCAATCTTCAGTCCCATGTGGGAAGAACATGTGAGGCACCTGAAGACACTGTTGCAGGCTCTTCAGAAGGCACACCTGACTATAAAGGCCAGCAAGTGTCAAAGTGATCAGGGCTCAGTGGTCTACCTTGGGCATGAGGTTGGTAGAGAAATGATTTCGCCTCTTCCCAGTAAGGTCCAAGCAGTACAAGATTAGTCTACCCCCACAAGACAAACCCAAGTGAGAGCTTTCTTGGGCCTCACTGGTTATTACATGAACTTCATGTCAGACTATGGCACCATAGCTTCCCTCACTACTCCAAAGAAACTCAAGTGGATCACTTGGACTGAGGAATGTGAGAAGGCCTTCCAAGGCTTACAAATTTCCCTGTGCCAGGCCCCTGTTGTCAGGGTCCCTTGACTATAACAAAATAATTATTGTGCAGACAGATGCCTCTGACACTGTGATGGATGCTGTTCTATCATAGCAAGATGAGAAAGGCAGGGGATACCCTATTAATTTCATCAGTCACCAGCTTAAGGACAGAGAGCTCAGGTGGTCCACCGTAGAAAAGGGATGTTTTTCCATGGTGTGGGCACGTCAGAAGCTGAGGCCCTACCTTTATGAGACCCACTTCACTGTGCAAACTGACCATAGGCTGATGAGCATGAAGAGTGAGAATCTAATTTGCTTAGGTGGTCTATTAACCTGCAAGGCTTTGGGCCTCATTCCGAGTTGGGCGGTAAGAGTTAAAGGTCACCGGTAAGGAGGCCGGTGCCGTTAAACCCTTACCACCCAATTCGGAGGTCCCTTAGCGGGAGCTGCAAAGAACGCTGACCACACGTCCTTTATGGGTCCTGCTAAGGGACCAGGGCGCTAATAACGGGCCTGCTATTCACGGGCCCGTAATTAGCGCCTTCCCCATTCCCATTGAGCCACAGGGGGCTCAATGGGAATGGGGAATGGTTGGTTGAATGGGGACTTACTGGGTCCGCACAGGTCAAAATGTCCCGGTAAATCCCCATTCAACCAGACTGGACCCGGACCCGGTATATGAGGCGGCCATGGTGCTAATAGCACCATGGCTGCCTCCAATCTCGGAATGACCCCCTTTGTCTTTCCTATTGAGTACAGGCCAGGTACCCAACGTTGCAATGCTGATGGGTTATCCAGAATGTTTAACCGATCTGAACATGAGATCCATCCAGGGGTGGATTATTTACCCATGTGCTTGGTCTGGGAGCAATGAGTGTTAGGAAAGAATTCTCTGGCAGCAACTTTCCCTCCATATTTATGCACCCCCAAAACATTTAATTTGTTACAATATCCTGACCTGACTTTTAACAGTGGAGGACAGCCTTTAGCTGCACTCCACTGACCTTTTGCTTATTTTTATGGGGAAAATGACATGTCCTTCAGGCTCGCAGTACTGAGAAACATTGTTTCTCTTAGTCTTTTTTGACTTGTTTGCCACTTTCAGTTACATTTATCATTGCGCCAAATAAATACTGTACCGCGTAATGGGGTCTATGTGTTTTCTGGCCTGGACAACATCTAAGAATTTTTTTGTGATTGTGCAGTGTGCCTAGGAACAGACTGGTGGCAGCAGTAGCTTTTCCATGTATTTTTACAAATTCATATTGAGCCATACTGCACTTACCACCACAAGGTCTTTTGTCTGTTCCTTTGGCCATTTTGTCCTTTGTCCTTCCCCCTTGACTTCCTGACCTGGGACTTCCTTATTTGGTTATGCAGTTGCCCGTGAAAGCCGCTTCTTTTGCAGACCCCTGCAGGTCACGTGTGTGGGTACCCAGGAAGTGGGATGAAACTGTCTGGTCCCAATCCACGCTACTGGTGCCAGAATGTCTGGTGTGCACAAGAGCATCAGAACACCAGTGGTCCCTGATTGAACCACTACTGGTGTTCATGTATGTGGCAGATCTTATCATTGGCAGACCGGGTGCGAGCACTCGCCTAACATTGGATATGAGGGGGGTCCTGAAACCATTCCAGAGATCACCAACAGGTCAGAACCTACCTGGAGATCGAGCCAAGTATTTGGAAGAACCGAGCAGAACAAAGGATGATCCTGAAACACGCAGAAGATAGTTTAGACCTGAATCCCGTCGTTGTCCCAGAGGAGCCCTGCTTTGCGCTCGATCTCACCTGCAAAGGTGCTTTGAACCTTTGAAGTGGTGGGACTAAAGACTCCCGATGCCTCCTGCTTGCCCTGTAAGGGAGCCTGTTCAGAAGTGTCTCTGGGCTATCAGGAGGACTGTCCAGCTCTAACCTGGGTTACTGTGCAGGAGTGTCACTGTGTCAAGTTTTTCCATCCCAGCCCCTTTGGGTTTTGAGATCAAAGGCTGCATCAGATCGCAACAGTTGGAAGCACTTGCGTCACTGTGCCACAGTGACGGTCACTGAAGGCAGTTTTCCTGCGTTGCTTCCTGTGCCCAGAGACCAGCTGCATTGGTGTTTTCTTTGTTCGTCACCCGAATCAAGATTTACAGCTCCTGTTCTATATGGGACCTGCATCCGAACCCACATTGCCTGTGCACCTGAGAGCCGGACCAGGGGTGGGAAATCAAACATCTGTCAACCTCCTCCAGACTTGCCAAGTTTGAACCAAAACGGAGCTAAGGGCAGTGAGTAGTGATGTCATTACCAGTGGCCCCTTTTACATCCATGCGCTTTTACGCATATAGGGTCACTTGTAGTCTTCTCTTTGGCTTTGGCAGCCCCTGCTTCCTAAAGGCCTCCGAAAGTCGGGAACAGCTTTGTTCATCATAGCAGATCCACTCCTGACTCTTGGAACTTGTTTCACTCTTTCAGAATTTCTTCCCTAACATTTTCCAGCTTCCAAAAAGGTACTTTGTGACTTACGCACGACTTGGTGCTTTTACGCGTACATTGAACATTGAGCACAGGGCTCCATTTATCGTAGGGCTAAACTAAATGTGTCTGTGCTCTGAAGGTTATTCGCCCTTTTCCCTTACAGGTATTGGTGGAGTTATTAACCTGATCGCACTGACTCCAGCTACTGTATATATGGTACATAGTGTGTTGCGTTTGTGGTAATTTGCTAGTACCTTTCTTTATTCATTTGTGTTGCTTCCTGAGACCCTAATAAATAGTATATTTTGATATACTTCTGTCTAATGGTAATTCTAGGTGTTTCAGTGTGTGTGCTCATTGTAGGCCTCTGATCACCCTCACTCCTGAGACCTAGCCTCGACTGCTCTCCATACAGAGGCTGAAGAACCAGAGGAGCCCAGAGATATGACAAATTGCTGCTTTTAAAGCAGGTATAGGCACACAGAATACTGCAGTTCCAAGCATTCTCAACTCAAAATAATGCACAATGCTAAGCGAACTGCCGAGTCCAACTGGATAAAATAGCCATCGGAACATAACAAAGACATATTTGCTGAGGCCTCCAAAAAATATAAATGGCTATCCTCCAAACTAAAAGCGCCACGTACAATGAGAGAATCGCCAAAGCTAACTCAGGTTCTAAGGAACTCTTCTCCATACTACGAGAACTCGAATCCCCAGTGCCTCCACAATAATCTTTCCTTAAAGACATGGCCTGGTTCACAGACATACAAAAAGCCCCCCTTAATACAATTACTACTCTGCAATCCAAAATTGAACACAAAAAGCTGAACTTAACTGCATCCCAATCCCAGCAAACACCTAGCTACACACCCCAAAAAACCAACACACAATTCGAATTCACCTCAGTCTCCACCACAAATTATTTCCAGCCTTAAGCATTCTAGATGCCAAGGTGACATCTTCCCGGCCTCCCTCATCAAAGACTGTGCTGCGGAACTCACACCGTTCATCACAAACCTAATCACTGCATCATTCGAAAAGAGCACATTCCCAACTATTCTCAAAGATGCCTGGGTCCTACCACTGCTAAAGAAACCTATCATAGACCCTAACATCCCCACAAACTACCGACCTATAACCACTGTACCATTCCTCCGTAAAATACTGGATAGAGCAGCTTACCCGCAGATTCAAAATTATCTGGAAATCAAAAACCTCCTGGGCCTACGAGAATCAGGGTTCCGGCCAGGACACTGCACTGAATCAGCCCTCCTGGAACTTAAAATACAAATGGACGAGATCAAAGATAACGGCAATCTAGCACTTCTAGTCCTGCTAGACCTGTCGGCAGCCGTTAATTTAGTCAACCACAACATACTATGCAACCACCCCTCCTTTGCGGCCCACTTCTTAACTAAAGCCATATACTAGATACAGTTCTTCCTAACTAATAGACCCATGAAGGTCTTCTCACCCACTTCAGCTGCATTGTCAGCCCCTGTCACATGCGGAGTCCCACAAGGCTCATGTGTCTCCCCTACACTCTACAACATCTTCACAAAACCCCTTTATGACTGGCTCGATGAAGTGGGTGTCACCTATACCAACTATGCAGACGACACCCAAATCCTCATAGCCATCACTGGTTCTTATGACACAGACACTAAATCATTCAACAAAATCTACCAAACCATCCAGGCATCGATGGCCCTTCATGGTCTGTGCCTAAATGATGAAAAAACTGAACTACTACTCATAGGCTCACAAAACCATCTCAACAAACTAAGCATCTCCTTTAAGTCCTTCACCATCGACGGCAACACCATCAATGTCTCCAAGGTCATAAAAACCTTGGGTATATACCTTAATTCAACTCTCACCCTAACAAGACAAGTCAAGGCTGGACTTTTTTTTTTTTTTTTTTTATTTGTCATAGCTGGTAAACCAACTTTTCAAATGTTTTATATACACTGTTATACATACATTATTCCTCATCTTAAGAAGAAAAGAAGAAGAAGAAAAAGGAAAAATAGTTAAAACAGTATTTACAGCCCATCACAGTCAGGACAAATGTGAAACACATAAAAAGGAAAAAAGAAAGATGAAGTTAATTAACACATTTTTGAGCACTATGACTAAACAAAACAAAATACCACAGAGTAATTAAATTGTCAACAGATAAGATCCTCCATATTCTCATTTGGGTCAACGTTCACCGTTCACTTTAAATTAGGGTGAGCAGTGTTTGAGCTTGAATTCGGATCGGGGAAGATTATATTTAGAAATTGCACAATTGCAAGCTGTATAGTCAATCTTGGATTAGAAAACAAGCAATTCCATATTTGTGCAGTACTGGTACCATTTTGTACCAACAATTTATCCCCGAAGCATTCCACTCTAATGTCATTTAAAATTGGGCATTCAATTATAAGATGTTGTAGTGATTCACATTGTCCATCAACCTTGCAGTAACGGCAATAATTCTGCTCCTTTGATATTAACTTTCTTCTAAACAAGATCTCGTTTGTTTCATATTGGTTAAATCTAAATTTTAAATATTTCCGTCTGCATGCATGCGACGGGAATTTAAGTAAATATTCTGCTATTACCCCATACCTTTTGTGGCCAAAAGCCTCAGGATTGAAGTCTTTGAGATTTTTGCAAAGTTCCAGGTTTGAGATCCAATCTGCCTGATGAATTTTATTTTTAGCATGATCAGGGTTATTCAACAGAAGCTCTATTGATACAGAAGCATCAGCAGCTGCATTCAATGTATGATTTTTCCACAACCTTGACATACCCGTTTTAGCAGTTAATAGGTTTTGGGCTAATGCGTTTATAAAGGTCGGTTTCCCTAAGCCATCCAGCATTTTCCGTAGAAGGGCACACTGCTTCCATACTACATGGGCATATAGGGAAACCAAACCTAGCTCAAATCTCAGCATCGCAAGCAGAGTTCCTGGGGAGAGTGATAGAACTTTTTTCCAAAACCTAGCTTCTATGCTATCCCAGAATTTGCGATTTTGTGGTGCCAAGGCCTCAACTCCATAGAGCAAAATTGGGATTACTTTGGTCTTATAGAATAGCACTATATGTTTAATTGTAAACTTCCCATACCTTCTCAACATAATTTTGGATTGAGATATCAGGGAGCTTAGTTTCACCCGAATTTCAGATGACAGAGTACTCAAGGTTTTCTTATGTTCAATATAAACTCCAAGATATTTATATCTAGGAACTATGTTTAGTATGCAGTTTTGCAATGACCATTCCAAATGATATTTTATGGTGAATTTATTGTGACAAACCAAAATTTGAGATTTGGTCGTATTGATCACAAGGTTATTTGATGTTGCATATGACCCTAATTGAATTAACATGTTCTGTAAACCTATGGGAGTACGGGACAGTAGTACCAAATCATCTGCGTATAATAAATAAGCAACCTTTTGCGATCCTATGCGAGGCGCATCTGCTACGCAGTTCATTAGTGTAGGGCCCAGATCGAAAATAAAGAAGTTAAATAAAAATGAGGCTAGAGCACAACCCTGCTTCACTCCTCTATATGTGTGAATGGCTGGACTTTTGCATCTGTGTGTTGCTGTCGCCCTGCAACATGGGGTAGGCATCATGTATATGCCTTTGCTGGACTTTTGCATCTATGTGTTGCTGCAGCCCTGCAACATGGGGTAGGCACCATGTAAATGCCTCTTGCTGGACATTTGCATCTGTGTGTTGCCGCCGCCCTGCAACATGGGCTAGGCACAATGTATATGCCTTTTGCTGGACCTTTGCATCTGTGTGTTGCTTCCTCCCTGCAACATGGGTTAGGCACCATGTATATGCCTTTGCTGGACTTTTTGCATCTGTGTGTTGCTGTCACCCTGCAACTTGGGGCCAGGCTCAATGGATGCAATCACCTTGTACATCTCCTTTGCACTTTGCGTATGTTGTATTACCTTTGCTAGTCTACAACATTGTAATTTACTTCCTACGCTTCCTTTCAGTAACCTGGCACACTGTAACTAATCTTTCAAGCGTAAGTGCCTAGATACCTCAGTGTTTTGCACGCTATAAAAATAAACAAACAAACAAACAAACAAACAAACAATGCTATGGCATTGGCAGCAGCTTACACCTCTAAGCTCATCAATGCCTGTATACGCTTTCTATCACCTATTTTACTTATTTTCGGATGGAACGGGAAGGAGTTCCATAGTGGCAAATTCCTGTGGCATGTTTGGGGGTGTTCTATTATTTTCCATATCTTGCCCCAGGCTAATGCAGTTGTGCGTACTGGATCATTTACATCTGGGTCTGTCCATCTCAGAGGCAATATCAGCAACCGGACATTGCGAGCACCAGATGCATGTCACGCTATTTTCAAATGAGGGTGCCGCGAATCTGCATCGAACCAGTAAAGTGTATAATGCGCCTGGGCCGCAACCCAGTATTTTTCGAAGTGCGGGGTGGTAAGGCCACCTTGAGTATAGGGTCTCGTCAGAGTGTCCCATTTAATTTGGACCGTACCAAGGCACCATATGAAACTATTGATCGATGATCTTAAAGCGCCACAAAATATCACCACAGGCCACAACAGTATGTTTAAAATGTAGGACAGCATTTTCGGGAAAACAAGCATCTTGAGAAGCGACAATCTCCCAGCTATTATAAGCGGGAGTCTCGACCAGGCTGGCAGTTTGCTTGTCAGTTGTGAAAGATATGCACCGTAGTTACAGGCATATATGGAAGCCCTGTGTCGTGTCATCACCACACCTAGATATTTAAGTTCCAGAGGATTCCAGGTAAAGCCCATAAGGTCTGGTGGGTCAGTGGTCACATCAGTAAGTGGAAATAGTTCATATTTGGCACAGTTCACCCACAGCCCAGTTAGGGTTTTGAATAAGTGTACCTCCTGTGTAATCAGAGCTAGGTGTCTCTCCGGGCTGCGTATGAAGAGCAGAACATTGTCTGCGTATAATGAAATGATCTCTGGTGTCCCAGTCAGCCGGATCCCCCTTTGAGTGTGTCTGCTCCGAATAGTATCAGCAAATGATTGCATCACCATGGCAAACAGTTGTGGTGACAGCGGGCAGCCCTGACGGGTCCCGCTGCCTATGTCGACAGGGGCCGATAGGTAACCGTTCAACCTAACAATAGCCGTGGCCATTGTATATAGCAGTTTTACCCATGATATAAAACCTGGTCCAATATTTTCCGGTACCACCCACATAAACCGCCAGGACACTGAATCAAAGACTTTTTGTATGTCTAGAGCAGCAGCTAGTGCCTGCCTCCCCAGGTCAAACTGTGGCAGCACATTGAAGAGGTCAATGCAGGTTGAGTGCGGTGGAGCGCTTGGTACAAAGCCGGATTGGTCAGCGTGTACAATGTGTCCCATGTACTTTTGCAAAGATTTTTACATCAGAGTTAATAAGTGAGAGAGGACGATAGGAGCCACATTGCTCTGGTGGCTTGCCAGGTTTTAGTAGGACAGTTATCACTGCTTCACGCAGCATGGGGGGAAGTATCCCCTTGATATTGGCTTCTTCTCATAGGGCGGTTAATTTAGGTGCAAGGTAGGACTTAAAGTGTTTAAAAAAGTCCATTGTGAGTCCATCTGGGCCGGGGGCGTTACCGGATGGGAGGGCGTCAATAGCATGCAATATCACTTCAGTGGTTAAGGGGCAATCCAGATTGGTTCTAGCTTCATTGGACAGTATTGAAGGTGGTAGGTTGTCCAGGAATGTGTCTATGCCAAAGGACGTAGTGGTATCCAAATTAGCATATAGTCTAGAATAAAAGGAGTGGAAGACTCAGCTCACCTCTGGTGTGGTGGGCACTGTGTGACCTGTTTTGTCTTGCACCAGTGGAATATGTTGGGTGCTTTTTGCTTGTTGTACCATTCTAGCTAGCAATTTACCATGATGCTCACCCTTCCCTTGCTTCTTAGCCTGGCCTGGACTGTCTAGGAACTTTAGCTCCCTTTCAGCCATCTCTCGAAATGCATCCAATTCTGTCTTGATATTGATCAAGGTGGTATTACTAGGTGTAGTTGCATATGTTTGGTCCAGGCAGCACAGCCTTGTCTCACTGTTGTGGATATTCCTGCGTATTGTCTTGAGTATCCCGGATTCTGTTGCAATGCCATGTATGTATGCCTTGAATGTGCCCCATAGGGATGCACAGCTGTCAATTGAACCTGTGTTTGTCTCGAAGTATTCCTCAACTTTCTTACTGAGTTCTACCGAAAAGACGTAGTCTAATAGTGATCATGGTTTGATCCTCCACTGTCTACTCACTTCCAGTGGCAAACCTAGTGATAACTTCAGAGTAATTAGGGAGTGGTCGGAGAATGTGCGGGCAGTATGTCGGCCTCTCTAAGCTGGCTCATCAACATATTGGATATCCACCACGCATCTATCCTGGAGTTGGAATCGTGCATAGTAGCGTAGTATGTGTATTTGCATAATGTGGGGTTTAGAACTCTCCAGGCATCCACCATGCCCACCTCCTGGAGGCTCCTCTGCAGTACAAAAGCAGCTCTGGTCAATTGTCGGGGCTTGGAACCTGATCTATCAAGGTCAGCATCTAATATCGTATTGAAATCTCCTCCCCATATCACATGAACCAAAGGGTAGAGTAGTAGTAGCCCAATCAATTTGGTGTAAGATTCGGGGTCATGTGCGTTGGGTCCATATATATTTAACAGAACTATCTTCGGCCCCATCAATATACCTCCTAGTAGCACATAACGTCCCAGTGGGTCAATGTGCGCCCTCAGGTAAGTGTATTGCATAGATTTATGTATAACAGTCATAGACCTCCTTGCATTGGGATGTGTATGAAGTGTAGTGTCGCTGCGAGGCCAAGCTTTAGGAAAACTGCTGCTGCCCTTGTCCAGTATGTGAGTTTCCTGCAGATACAGGATGTGTATTTTATGCCGTTCAACGTATAGTTGAAGTTTGCGCATCTGAGTTAGGTTCCCCAACCCACGTGCGTTCCAGCTCATAAGGTTCACTGACTCAACCCCCATCCGACCAGTCTATAATATGATCTCTGGACACCCTAGTCATAGGAATAATGCATTTTAGCAGACACTTAGCCTGATACCGTCGACAGTTATTAAACAAAACATGAATGTCAAGCACTTTTTCTGTGACAACCCCACACATTCCACCCCTCACCCCATCCCTCTCCCAACCAGAGGAATAACTGACCCAATCCAACCTTCCCAACACCATTTGCAACTTTGCATAGGGGGGGCTGCTGGCCGACTGCAGCCCAGCACCAACGATATGTCTCGTTATGCGTAAAATCTGGTTTCAGTTACGTAGTTACAGAAATAACATTGATAGATAATAGGTAATCATGGAACAACACCAGATGAATAAATGCTGCCTCAAAGGTGTAACCACTGACATTGGTGCAATTACATGGATCAAATAAACATGGATAGAGCGGCACTAGAGTGCTAACTTGTAATCAGCCTGGGAAGTGCTCATCCACAAGCTGCACAGCGTCCTTGGGCACTGTGAAGAAGAACACTTTGTTATCATGTTCTATTCTTAATTTGGCAGGGTAAAGCATGGAGTACTTCACATTATGATTCATGAGCTACTTCTTGGTGGCCATGATGGTCTTACATTCCTGTTGCACTGACACTGAATATCTGGGTTCAGGTGGATCCTATTGAAGCCCAATAGTAGTTCTCCCTTGGTTCTTGCCGCCTGCACCAGTGCATCCCTGTCCCGGTAGTTCAATACCTGTGCTATTATCGGGCGATGTGGGGCTCCAGGTTTAGGTTTGGGTGCAATCATACGGTGGGCTCACTCAATGGTAAAATGTGGTGATAATTTCGGATTATCCAGTAGGGATAGGAGTGCGCGCTCCACATATTCCTCCATTGGCCCTGCCACATTATCGTCCAGTATTCATATTATTCGCAAGTTGTTGCACCGGGATCTAGATGCTAGATCATCGTTTTTCTTGTCGATGGTCAGCACTTGTTTCGAAAGTGAGGTAATGTCTGCTCTTAAGTCCTGGACCTCATCCTCCGTTGTACTAACTCTGGTCTCCACCTCTGTCACCCGTGCATCAGATTTCTCCATGCGTGCTCTTATTGAGCTGATGGTACTGCTCATATCATCCAGCTTGGTGGGTAAGGCAGTGAACCCCTCACGCATATAGTCCATCATTTGTTGCATTTTGCTGGGCTTGCGTGCCATGGCCGTGCCAACTGGTGCACCTTCGGTGCCAGAACCCTCACTAACCACCCTGGGTGGGGGCTTCGCAAACATGTTGACCGAACTTTGCTTCTTCGCAGCACTTTTTGGCATTGTATCACTGTTTCACCAGGGCACACAAGTGGGTTACCTTTGCTATGGGTTGGCATCATGATATGGACAGGGGATTAACAGCTTGTAGCTCCGGGGCAGTAGCTTGGGGTGCTGGTATCACTACCTGCCTGTCAGTTTACAATACTCGCAGATGAGGGGGTTGCAGTGCAGGCTTGTCCAGTGACTCTCACAAAGTTGTGATGAACCGTGGCGCCAAGTGGTATGTGGTTTACCCAGAGGCTGAGGGCAGTTCTGGGCAGAGTGATGATATCCTTCCACAGTATTGTAGTTTCTTGCCTTTAGTTATGATGCAGTGGTATGCAGTAACTTTTGCTGCACACGGCAGTGTCCAGGACCATCCGAGGCATCTGGCAAAGGTGTAGCTTGTATACAGTGTATGGATATCACTGCCTCCTCCAACTCGTGCCACGCAGAATGGTAGATACATACTATTGTCTACATGGGCTGTCCCAGAGGAGGAGGGTGTCATAAATCTGTCTCTGCAGTTCACGGTATAGGGAGTTATCTTGAAGGTTGTGCCCCCAGCCCAGCCCCGGGCCTGGAAGGATTGCAATTTGTCTGGTGGGATGCACTCCTCGCCACCCACCTCACCTCTGCCACCCCGAGCACAAAAGAACCACCTAGCGACGGCACAAGTCGGCCCGGCCCACCCAGAACGGCCAATCCGCTGACCTCAGTGGTGTAGCCAAGTTGGTAATGAGGCACAGGCTACCGGCTAGCTCTTGCGCCAGGTCGGACTACCGGGCAGTTACCGGCAGAATGCAGCTTCAGCTGGTGGATAGAAAGGGTGCGCGGCTGGATGTGGCCATTAATCGTGAAGCTTGGCGGCCAGCCGGAGGTGACATGATGCCGTCCCCGCAGTGCCGTGGAGACAGAGAGGGGTGCAGCCCGAAGGCAGCCCGCCGCACGGGGGGCAGTGCACTCACCATTGGGCGGGCGGTACAGTCGTAGCTTCAGGTGTAGTGGAGGTCTCAGGAGCGGCGAAGGGCCTGCACCCTATCTATTTTATCCACCCTGGGTTCCAGGTGCGAGTCAGCTCTGGCGATCAGCGGCCAAGATTGCAGCAGCCAGGCATTGTGGTCGGAGCCGCGACTCAGTCAGCTTCGCCTATCCCCAATAGGGGCAGGGTGAACGGCCAGGCCACCAGGTACACCCAGGGCAGGAGGCTGTTACTGTGTCACAGCAGTGCTGCGGATTGCCAAATAAGGGACACTCATCCCGCGTGAGTTCCTTCAATTAGGCAACATTCACATGTAGTCTTTATTACCTGAAGTTAGAGGATATATAAAGCACTGTGGTGCCAGGCTTCACACAATAGCGGCCATCTTCATTGAGCGCAACAACCCCCCCTGCCCTCCACCAATCTAAAAGACCCAAGCGTTCATCCTACTCCCACTTACTCTCTATCCCTAGATTCAAATTACAGAAAGCTGGGGGCAGGAGCTTCCCAGTGCCAGCTGCCAAACATTAGAACACTTTACCATCATCATTAAGATCAGAATCTTCATTTTGGTCATTCCGTAAAACCTGGAAAACATGGCTCTTCACACAAGATTTGCTAAAGTAATTCCGTATCATAGCAGCTTAAACTGTATGCATGACTCTATATCTAGAACTGTAACCTAATATGCATGATGTATTGTGTTGAATGAACTGTTCTTTACTGTTAAAACCCAGAGCCCAGGTGCCTCAGGGTTTCGGTGAGCTTTACAAGTGTAGAAATAAATAAAATAAATTTAAAAAAATGACAGGCTGGTAGTGAGGTTTTATGTTGCTGTGACATCACAACCAAAAGTGACATTCCAGGACTCTAGGCGAGATGGGATTGGGTGAACAGTTAATACACATATTTTTTTTTTTTCAACATTGTTTTTATTGTTTTGGCATAACAAGCGGTACATAGTGCAAGCATTGCTTGAGGTTACATTTGTTATAATATTTTAAGAGAAGAAAGACAACAAAAGAAAAGAACAAGAAACATAGCTGAGATATCGTCAATCATGAGAGTTTGTCAGCGTTAAAGTCCAAAATAACAACTGGGGGAGGAGGGGGGAGACGGGGTCGTCCAGGAGTAACAGGGGGGGAAGACTGCTTTATTCCACAATGGTGAAGGGTCAAGATTTCGAAAGTTCCTATGTACCTGGGTGTGGGTTGGGTTCCTTCTGTGGCGGCTCTGCTGGGTTCGTGACTATATTGACTTGGGGGTGTTCAGGGGGCTGTTCCACGTCTCAGCCCGCGATTCGATTCCCCACTTTTCAGTCCTGGGATTCCATCCAACGCAGCGTCGGGGGCTGTCTCGCCAGGCCGGGGAACTGCTGCACGAAGTCTAGGAAGGGGGACCAGGTATGTTCAAATGTAGGCTTATTGCCGAGTCTAACAGCCGTGACTTTCTCGGCTGCCACAATGTCCCAGCATTCCGACAGCCACATTTGCGTAGACGGGCCCTCTGGGTTTTTCCAGAGTCTGGCGATAGAAATTTTTGCGGCCGTGAGGAGGTGGGTGCAGAGATCCGCCAGGGCGCCTGTCAGGGGGAATTGGCCGTTTCCGGTCCCCCCCAGCAACACACATTTACATCCTATAGGGGACCGATGATCTGATTGGTCTGGCCATATTGGGTAGCTCCGCCTAGCACCACCCACATGAGGCCAGTGTGAGCATCTCAACTTGTGAAATTTACCCCAGCATGTGAGCAAAATGATGGGTCGGGGAATGGCCTCAGAGCACTGCCTTCTTCCCACTAAAGTTACCACTTCTGTGACTCCTCTGGCCTTAAGCAAGGACATTCCAGTCTCCAACTCTACACTGTGTTACATTTGTGCATCTCCTAGTTTCTGTCTGCCTCGAATGCATGGGCCTTGTTCTCCATGTTCAGATCAAATGTTTTGGGACCGTAAAGTTGATTTCTCTGCTTGCCTTTATGAAGAATTTCTGCTCCCAGCCCTTGCAGGTGTTTTATCTCTTCTGCTAACTCGAACACTCTCTCACATAGTTGGTCACAGTGACTGCACTGCCAGCTCTGCTTTGCGTTTCTCAGGGAAATCAGTGTGTTAGGCCTATACGTGTGTTTTAAGCCTTCCCAATGTCTTCAATTCATTTCAATGCAGCTGTGGCTTCCAATGTATTTTTATGGATGTTCATGGTAGTTGCTTTAAGGCTTCTGCAAGCAGTTCATGTGTATTCTTTTACACCTGGCTAATGCCTCTACATGTGTGTTCAGCTGTGTCGCCTCTTCATGTTTACTTTGGTGATGTCATCCATTTATGGTCTGTGGGGCTGTTTCATTGGGTGGCATCTGTCACCTTGGGGGCATGCTGGAGAGTGGTTTGAGGGCCCCTCAACAAAACAATCCATGCTCCACACCAATGAAGGCAACAATCATTACATATTACATGTAGGGAATTGGACAAAGAGTATGGGGGATGTTGCTGATGTGAAAAATGGGGATCCACAGATATGCTATAGAGCAGGGTGAGCTGTACTTTTAGGCGATTTCTAATTCCAATGAATATTCACCCCAAGTTTAGTAGGGTGACAGCATCCAATTGTATATGATGAGTACAACACAGCTAAATTGATAACCACTTCTAAAATTGTACCAGAATAGTACACTATAGTTAAATTGATAGCCACCTCTAAAATCAACACTGCTGTGACCATATGGTTTGCAATTCCAGGTCATTCCGGCAATCAGCAGCTACTGTGGCACATAATTTCTCTCAGGAACCCTGGAATGTCACAGGAGAGGACATACATATAGACAGCCATCTGAACCAGGATCTGCATTGAGTGCACATTTGGACTACTGAATGGGTGGTCCAGGTGCCTCCTCAGACAGGGGGCACTCGTGAACAGCCTTGAGAAAGTGGAAGAGGATGTGCATTTGTGTGCAATTCTACACACCATGTGCAATCGGAAGGAATGTTCCCATGACTCCAGAGTCCAGATTCTGAGAAGGATGGTGACACAGGGGGCTGCATGACACCACTGACAGTACATGCTGCTATACGAGATGGACACATTATCATACAGGATCTGATAGACAATTATTTCTGGTCACATATGTATGCATATCTCACTGGACTCCTCACTAAAATCACATCGATAACAGACCCAAAATGATCCCCGGATTTGTTTTTATTCTGATGTGTTTTTATCTACAGCAACAAATCCATGCCCACCCTCCTTCTTAATCTCCAACACCCTTACCCTCCCTCAGCATGTATCCCCAACATCAATGTCTGCTTTGCTGGTGTGGAGCTTGTCAGAATCCACCAAAAGCCCCTTTGTGATATAGGGGAAAACCAAAGACAAATAGAGGCTGGTGCATTGTTTCATTTATCATGATAAATGTGTAACTGCGAGATGCAGGTTGTTTTTTCCATGAGAGTCAACACCCGAAAAATGCACAGAATTTGCCACACACCAAGAACATCTGGAACTAAAAACTAAACCCAAAGCCAGAAGTGCTGAAAACATTAATAAAGCAAAATGGTCTGCAATCATTTAAAGTGGTGACTTGTCACATTGGAACAATGCACTGAAAGCTAAAAAGGAAGTACCAGTTGCAGACCAGGAAAACAATGTTGCAGACAACACTGGCCTATGTAGTCATCTTTAATGTTATACATTAGCATGTTAATGTGTGTTCACAATGAGGCCAAAATGAGACATCACATTTTACCAACTTTCTATTTTCTTGGCAGTTATTAAATTGTGAAATTATTCTTATTTAGAAAATGCTGAACACAAAGGAATGAAGCCATTGAAATATGGTTTGATAAGAATTACTTACAATTTTCCATTACAATAGAAGTAAATAATCCCTTTATGTATACAATATTATATGCTGTTTGGAGTTGGTTTAGGAAATGTTGGATAGCTCTCCTGTGAAATCTCTCACAAACTAATTTCTTCTGCTCGCTCCACATAAATGTTCCAATCTGGGGAGGTGTATGTGAAACATGAAACATGCCTTGGTACATCTGAAATTAATATGTTAGGTTTGCTTTTAATCATGAAAACCCATCAGGCTCACAGCAAAAGGCCTTGCGAAACTTTAAGATGCCCAGAAATATTATGTGCTATGTTAACCAATACAATTCATGCATTCAAAGACAAATTTCGATTGTAAATCCCTAACCAAAATACTTAAAAACAAGTGGAAAAATGTGTTATGACCACGAAACACTCATAAATCATATGATACCAAATTTGAATTTCATACATTTAATACCAATTTAAAAACATGTTTAATAGCAATAACTTTATGAAAATGCACTGCACAAGTTCATGCCACAAACCCAGGGGTCCATCAGGGCTAGGGAGGAGGGGGGGTTACAGTAATGCATGATTCATTAGTATGCCATATTGCTGCAATTAGATATATAAAAACACTGATCTATTCAATATGAGTATGAGCAAATCGGTCCTAACCTTTTTAATACTCATACATATGAACATTCAATGAAGATTGAGGGGTGTGTTGTGTTAAGGTGGAAGTGTTGCCTGTTAGATAAGCCAGTTGAAGAACTTCACCAATCAAAAAGTGTGACATGATCAGGAATAATCGTGCAATATCACCAATGACAAAAAAGGAAACACACACGGAATAGGGAGATCTAACTCTGGAATGAAAGCTGCACATAATGGATACCACCTGTTCCAAATAGATGAGTGCTGAGCCTGGACATAATCTCGAGAAATGGAGCCCATCCATGAGAAGAATATTACCTGGGCAGACTTGCTTTTCAGGAAGGCAGAGAGGCTGACCGGGGGTTCTTTAAAAGTTCATAAGCGCCCATTCTGACTCGGTGCCTTAAAGAATATTTCAAAATAAGTATAACAATTCACCTAAATGCAATTAGAAAATTACACTGGAATATTTGCCGTGCTAATGTCATGATCTCTGCTTCCAAAAGGTCAGGGTTTTCCCAACTCCCTTGGAAGCAGATCCATAACCCAGGTTCCGAGTGCCAACCAGTCCCAATTGGGACCTTTTGGACCCAGGCCTGGCGCCAGTGGCACCAGGCTCATAAATATGCCCAGTCCCAGCGCTGGAAGCGCCGGGCTCATAATGCTTGGGTGGACTTACCTGCAGCAGACCATGCTGCTTACTTGCCTGCCAGTTGAGTCTCTGATCCTCTTCTGTTTGGAACTACTTTTCCTGTTGGGTGGGGCAGGAGCCACTCCCTAGATTCAGAACACTGGAACTCTTCTGGAAAGCAGGAACTCTTTTCTTACCTAGGCGTGGCTGTGGAAGGAGACACCTAAGCACTACAGGAGGCTATTTAAACCACACCCGATGGATGAATCTTGCTTTGCGTTATTCTGCATTCTCAGCAGCAGAACGCTCATCGTGTCTTCTGCATCTGATCCTGGGCCTAAGGAAAAAGGCTTACCATTCTGAATCCAGTCTTCAGCAACACCTATAAAGACAAGAAAGAACAGGTTAGCATTACGGTCTTCAGTGACAGCTCTTCACTTACCTGGTCCATCGGCTGTCACCAACGCCTCGCGCTGCATTCCAGCATCTGAAAGACAAAAGCTTACCAACTCTTCGCACGTTCCGGAGGCCTTCGGCGCTGCATCCCGCATCTGAAAGTCAAAACAAGGTGCGTTTAAAGACATTGGGGAACTTTAATACTCAGGTGCCATTATTCCTTTCCACATCTAACCCAGTGGGTATTCCGGCACCCTGCAGCCGCCCCGAACTTGTACCTGCAAAATAAAAAGACAGTTAGAGCGCATCGTGAAGCAGGCAACAAGCGCTTACTTACGTGCTTCCAGGCGCTTCTATTCATCACACGGGCTCCATCTTCAACTCACTTCAGCCCGCCATCCGCCATCGCCGGAACCCTGAAAAACAAGAGACATCATTACTAAAAGACTTTAAAGACATTAGAATTACTCGAAACTTACCGTTCGTGCAGTAAACGACGGACAGCAGTCCTCTGAAGTCAAGAGGCCTGCTCCCCTTATCCAGTGAAGAAACTGGTTACAGCACCCTGCCTCGAGGCAGATGGAGAGCACGGCGTTCACTTACCTAAGGTGAGAGCGTTAACCTTTGGGGTTCTACAGGAGAAGAGAAAGGGAAGAAGAGAGAGACATTCAATAACCCAGTTCATTAATCCCACATTTTCTATCTGCAGACATCTTACCCTTCGAGCCAGACATACAGTGCACAGAGGTCCAGCCCAAAGAGCCAGCCGTGTGTTACACATCACCTTTGAAGATACGGTATACGCCCAGTCAAGACCGGCGCCTCTACGGGAATCAGGTGAGCGTTACAGCTAATCTCTGTAGTTACAGTGATTGGGGGGGGGGGTGATTTCCACCAGGGGTTGCTTATTCTAAGTAGAATATTTAGATATTATTTAGTATGAAATGCACTAGTGCTGTCTCACTATATTTGATGCCAAGTGAGATGTGAATGTTTGTTCAAAAAACAGCATTTCCTAAGCACAGACCACATGGGCTGATACCTTATTATTAACAGAATAGGAATAGGATATCTTGCTTTCACTGCTCTAAAGCTGGGGCGAATATAATTAAATAAGTACAAAAAATGCTTTATCTTTGCTCACTGCGCTGTGTAATACAGGGAACATTTGCCAGTGCCGACAGTATAGAATTCTGTAAGGGTTAGTTTACTGGAATCCTGCTGTATTCACAGGTATAGTCTAACACTTTGGGCTGTGAATAGGTGGAGATGCTTCAAAGTCTAAATACAGATTTGCTTGATAATGTTCAACCTATGTAAGCAGAGATATAAAATGATACCAATATAAAAACATCCTCCTCTATCTGGAAATGGTACAGTAGGGAAACTATTGCACCTGTGGGATCTAATTTGTGAAGTGAAGTGGGAGTTGTACTAATCCATGTATTAGAAAATCATAAAACCATTTTTCTGTGCTGGGTGGGTGCAGTGATATTCTATGTGTTCTAAATTGATATCACAGTTTTTCTAACCCAAGCCTGCAGAATTACAGCAAACTCATAGTTTATACTCAAATTGCATCTAGAAACCCACAACCTCAGATTCACACAGGGGGCAGGGATGAATTTATGTAAATTTGCATATATGAATGCCGGTTTTCTATGAAAACCCTCTCAGTGCCACCTCATAGCGAGATTGTCACAGGCAGGCCAACTTTAATTATGTAAATAAGCGTATGTTAATGTATATCTGGTGTCTTGTGGTGACTCCCCCTGCCTAAAGTAAGGGGACAATCTCGGGTTTTATTTTTATTTAAATAACTTTGAGTTTTGATAAAAAATAGCACGTTTACTGTCCCAGAATTGTGGGATAGGGCTGTATACATGGAGATGTTAGATTAGTGATTGCCACTTAGTGAAAAGATCAACATATCAACAAATATCATGACAGTGGGTTGTTGGGTACTGATTCCTACATGGGAGTCGCTAAGAAGTAGCTGACCAGGATCCCCAATGGGTATGCAGGAGCTTGAGGGTAATGTCCCTTGGCCTGATCTCAGTGCTAGCAGACATTGGCTCAGCCAACTCCTACAACCCCTGCCCAAGGACAGTGAAGATGGCAGTGCCATCTGCTATTCACCTGCACTGTCTATTTATAACAGATGCCACTCTCCTTGATGTCCCCTGCACACATCATGCATTGCCCATGAGTGGCTCAGTTGTCCCTTTACAATACACTCCATCCGCTCCTGCCACTTTTCTATCAGGGTAAATTTCTCCCAGATAACATTGAGAGTGTGTTGGTGGAGAAGGGATTGTGGGCCATTGGGCTGTCTCCACCTAGATCCACATGACCCAGCATCTCATCACCTTTAGAAGTGGAATCTGTGTGCTACTGATGATGCTGCTGCAGCACATGGGCAGAGAGAAAGGGTGAAGGAGTGATGCAATGAGGGGAGAGGTTAGTAATAGAAGAGCAGTCCATCTGGTGGAGGGCCACCCTAGTAGCAACAGAAGTGTGTGGGATGGAGATGGAGACTGGCACAAGTAAGCATAACACTGGAGCGAGGTGGCTACAAGGAAGGTTGGAGTGTCAGGATCACATCAGCCAGAGGTGATGGTGGTTTTGGTGGGGATTGGAGTCACGGTGCCAAAGGATCCACAGGTGCTGGTGGTGATGGTTATAGATACACAGTCACAGGACCCGGAGGTGGGGGTTAGCACATTGGTGTGTGAGCCCACAGGCTATGTGAAGGCGGAGGTGTTGAGCACAGGTAAGGAGGTGCACATCATGATATGATATGATATGATATGGCATTTATAACGTGCCTAAGGGAGGGGGAACAGAGGGAAGACTGAGACAGCGATCCCACTAGGACAAGTGATATTCAGATCGCTCAAGTGCAGGGGAAGGGGAAAAGTGCGGAGTGGGAGGGGGTGGGGACAGTGCTGTACATGGGATACTAGAATAAATAAAAAACAATAAGAGAAGTAGGGCGAGCTTGTGGCAAGTGCAAGGGTAAGTGCAGACATCAGGTGTCAAGTGCTGGTGGGAGACTGTAGGGGTACAGAAAACAGTCCCCAAGTGCGGGAGTTGCCAGGGAGGCAGTACAGGTGTGTAACTGGCGGCGGTGGGGACCTGGGCCCGAGATCAGAGGGTGGCTAAGTAACCAGTACAGTTCAGCCAGGAATTAAGCAGGGGAGAGGTGGAGAGAAAGCAGAAGCAAAGAGGAAGGTTTTGAGGTGCTTGAGGAGCCGACCCGGAGAGAATTTTCCAGGTCAGATCACTTTGAAGTAGATTCCAGTAATATAGGGAACTATTGATCTGTAAAAGAAATAATAAGATGCTGTGCGTTTGCGAGCATTGATAAGGACTAATTCAGTGTGGCTGAGATAGTTAACTTTGCCCCAATAAGTAGGAGGTGTAAACAATAAAAACATATATTTGTATTGTTTTTTCCTGCAGGCTGCAAAAATTGTTAAATATTGGACAACCGCAGCAACAATATACTAAGAAATGCTTCTTAACACGCTGAAAAGAAAATGATGGTTAGTCTAATATATCCTCTACGAAGAACATAGTGACAAAAGATTGGTACGTTTTAATAACCAATACTATATATGTTTTTTTTTTAGATGATTGGAAATCAGAATTCATGTTAAACAACACGTTAAATGCAACCATGTTGTATGATTAAGAAGTGTCCTGAAGACAGGTCCAATGGAACATGTCAATTAGATCTATTCATGCACGTGTCCTTCCTTGTTGGACCCAGAAACACATTTGAGTGTTGACACAATAGTTTTGAAATATTTGAGAGAGAAAATATACATGTATAACCATACCTCTCACTTTTCCATCACTAATCTCACCTCTATCTCTACGACTTTATGAATATGATTGAGATAGCAATGTGTTTTTTTGATTAAGACTGAGTTACTTCCATGTGTTTTATGTGTTTTAGTATGTTAATGAACTCCATTTTATGTATGTAAAGATTAAAATATGTATATCTTTTTTATTGTCTGTACCTCTGTCTAAACAAAAAATTTGACAGTTCTCTAAGTCTGCCTATTGTGGATACTCTGCACCTTAGCGTATTAGGAAGGGTAGCTGTTCTTGTGGAGTCTGTCTTTTCACTTCATATATAAGTCCTCATCCACACAGAAAAAAGAGGACAACTCTGCTATTTCGTAGCCTACAAACAGAATTGGTGGCATGCCATGGTGGGATTCCACAGGTGCTTCCCTTCAATAGAGTGAACAAAGGTTTTACAAATGGCCATGTTGAATGTGTAAACTGATAGGCATCTCTCATTGGGCCTCATTACGACCCAGGCGTTAACCATGGCGCTATTAGCGCCATGGTTGACGCCGGTACCTTACTGATTCCGCCATGGTGAATGGCGGAATTACTGCCCCATTCCAAGGTTGGCCGGGTGGTAATTTCCCATTGGCCCTTCCCCATTCCCATTTTGCCCCCGTAGGGCTCAATGGAAATGGGGAAGGCGGCAATTACGGTACCGCAAATTGCAGTAGCGTAATTACCTCCAAGGTCCCTTTGCAGGTCCCGTCCTTAACGGCTGGTAAAACCAGCCATTAAGGGAGGACCCGCAGAGGGACCTCGGAATTGGGCGGTAAGGGATTACCGGCACCAGTGCCCTTACAGGTACCGGTAATCCCTTACCGCCCGTGTCGTAATGAGGCCCATTGACACCTCTGACCACCTTACCCATGTAATGCATACATACACAGGTCAGAATGTATCCTTTTGTGCATAAAGAAAATCATCAGTAGTGATATGAGCCACTACTGTATATAATCAATTTCTCCCTTCATATTGATGCTGAAAGTGGCTGAAATAAAGGTTAAACACGTTTTACATAACCACCATGATTGGTGGTATTTCTGAAGTAGCACTGGAGGTATTCCAGAAATACCACCTGTCCTGGTGTTAAACTTTGAGTAGGATGGATTTTCATTAATACCACCAGCAGAGCTGGTAACTTTATTCAGCGGTGTTAAAGATTGCCAACTCTGAATGACCCCTCTGGTTTGTAGTCTTCTAATAAATAATTGCAGAATATTACATCTTTCTATGTGTATTTTTCAACTGTGTCCTACCACCATTTCTATAACCACTATATAAGTAACATCCATGGGTGCTATTCAGGGTGCTATTGAACTCTTTTTGTATGAACACAATGGTGATCGAGAAATTCACCAGAACGCAGGGGAAGCATTTGTGCAGAATCAAACTGATGAAAAACTGCAATAAGATATGGGCTCTTACTTCCTTGGCAAATAGGCTTCATGACATGCTGTTGTGGATTGTAACAGACCAATGGTGTATGTGGAGCAGTGGTGCCAACATTACCATCCATGTTATTTAAATGCATGCATTGCCACTGGCGGTATGAACATGCCACTGCAGCCTCGACTCCTCCCCCTCACTGTCGAGGCTGCATGTGTAGGGGCCAGTCAGGCACATCTACAACATTGCTGAAATCAGGACAAATCGCCCATTTTACAAAGAATCTAAGCAGGCTTTGCGGCACTCAATTTCTTTGTGGCAGGCTAGATTCTGAAGGATTTCATCTTTTTCAATTATGTTCTTTACATTTCGGAGCTCGGGCCCATGGGGCAACTGTCCAGCCAGCCTGGGGGGCAATTGCCTCTTTGCCCCCCCTTGCCAGCCCGCCCCTGATTGCCTCCTGTGTTCCCTATAGGTCGTACAGTTTGTGCGCTTTTCTATAGTATGCCTACTGTCATAAATTCATGCTTTTGTGAACAATATATTGATCACTTGCAGAATCAAAGTTGAAATGCATATTGATGAAAACACATACCTAGGTCTCATATTATGCCTCTTTGCTTAAAGGAATTCCCTAACAGTTATACATGGAGGGAATAGTTGGGCATCAAATTTAATCTGGTAGAGTCGCAGGAGGTTCTGGGCGTAAGGGCTCACTCTAATAGCGACATAAGATCATGCCGGTTGTGTGATGACTTAAGTTTAGAAAGTATTAAACATCTTACTGTGTGTGGAGCATTGGAAGAACTGTGCAGGAAATAGTTATTAGCCTCGGGGGAATGTTTTCCCCTGAGTCCGCCGTTTGGGGTAGATTTAAGGAAGGAAATGAAATTGGTTTAATATATCATTTTACTGAGTTTTGACAGGATATTAAGTCTATTTTAGATGTGATAAATTGTTGCATCTGAGAAATTCAATGTTCTTTTATTTTGCTGTATATATTATGTTTGTGTGTTTGACTATGCATTTGTATAAAAGGCCATTGTTTATTATGACTGTAAAATACAAACAATAAAACCAAATGATGAATTTGAGTGCCACTCTGTTTCAGGAGATAGTCCAGTGTGTTAAGCACTTGTTACTGGGATCTGTGCTCAAATGCCAGATCACAGACCAATGGCGACAAGGCCAACTCTGCCTTTCCTATGTCTGAAGTTGATAAACTTGCATGTGCTCACACTTAGGGGGTTGTTAACATGTAGCGTGTTACAAAACAACGGGCTCTATCAGAGCTTTGGCGGTATCCCAGCGGCCGGATCACGAGTAGCAGTGCAGCGATAAGTTCCCATTCCCCATTGGGGGGGAAATGGGCAGAAACTGGGGTATTCCAAGATGGCCGCTCGCCACCATCAGATCGGCCACTTCCCCAAACAGGCACCTCCAGGCTGCTGCCGTGCCTGATTGGCCCTCCTACCCTGTAAATCAGCCAATCTACGAGCCGGGAGGCGTAGCCGGCCCGAGCACCAAGGCCCGCACGAAGGCTGACTCCCTGTCCCAGCCTGTGACCCTCCAGCACTCCAAGGAGCAGGAGCCTCCCAACACTGCCGGAGCAGTGCAACGCTGCGCGATGAGAAGCAGGAGCTTCTCCTAACACGAAGGGGGAAGCCCGTGGGCTAACCTATAATTCCTTGTGACACCGCCGCATCGCCTACAAAAAGCTCCACTCTACGGAGCAGTGCGCAATCCGCAGCTTCCTTCCCGCATCTCCTGCGACGCTTGCCAATTTCTACAGAAGTGCTGCTTTTGTGCCTTTGTTACCATATAGTGACCCGTTGCCGCCGCCATTCCAAGATGGCCGCTCGCCACCATCAGATCGGCCACTTCCCCAAACAGGCACCTCCAGGCTGCTGCCGTGCCTGATTGGCCCTCCTACCCTGTAAATCAGCCAATCTACGAGCCAGGAGGCGTAGCCGGCCCGAGCACCAAGGCCCGCACGAAGGCTGACTCCCCTGTCCCAGCCTGTCCTTGCCTTTCGGGCCATCGGCCAGAACCCCTGCTTCACAACCGGCAGACATGGAACTCCCGCGGGACTCCTACTACTCATGTACACCATTGCTGAACACTTCTCTACTGCCTGTACCGACTTCACTCCTGCAGCCATCCTACATGTGAGTAATAACATACCCGATCCTCTACCCCTACTACTGCACATGATGCACGATCACCATGCGATGTTCTTTACGCTGTGTTTCCGAGCAACTTTTTATCTGCTTGAACGATCTGATTAACACAACTCTGTAAATCATCGCCTTGGCAACTCATCTCACGGTTCCCCTAACATACTGTGTCTCGGATCCGGAACACACTGCAATCACTGATTCCTAGTGAACTGCCTATACCTACGTGATTATAAATGACCCACTAATGTTTGGTTGAACACTATATCTGGCCTTGTCTGCCAAATTTGACTCTAGGTGATCCATTGAGGTTAAACTGTTCTTAGATAAGTATATTGTTACCTACTGGAGACCCTTTGATCGCCTGCCACTGCATTTTGCTACCTATTTGAGACCCTTTGGTCGCTTGCCACTGCATTTTGCTACCTATTTGAGACCCTCTGGTCGCCTGCCACTGCATTTTGCTACCTATTTGAGACCCTTTGGTTGCCTGCCACTGCATTTTGCTACCTATTCGAGACCCCTTGGTCGCTTGCCACTGCATATTTCTACCTATTTGAGACCCATTGGTTGCTTGCCACTGCATTTTGCTACCTATTCGAGACCCCTTGGTGGCTTGCCACTGCACATTGCTACCTATCTGAGACCTTTTGGTTGCCTGCCACTGCATTTTGCTACCTATTCGAGACCCCTTGGTCGCTTGCCACTGCATATTGCTACCTATTTTGAGACCCCTTGGTCGCTTTCCACTGCATATTTCTACCTATTTGAGACCCTTTGGTTGCCTGCCACTGCATTTTGCTACCTATTCGAGACCCCTTGGTCGCTTGCCACTGCATATTGCTACCTATTTTGAGATCCCTTGGTCGCTGCCACTGCACCTTGCCACCTATCTGAGACCCCCTGATCGTTTGCCAGTGTATCCTGATAGACCCCTTGGTCGCTTGCCACCTCACTCTACCTACTAACACCGCTATGGCATCTCCCATGTCTAACACACCTATATGCTACTTAGCCATACTCTCTACACTTACCACCTTAGTTATCATGGTAACCCCATACCACAAACTTCCTACAGAAAGGGATCTGACCAGAAAGATGCAAACACATCTACCACAACAACAGCCTGCCCCCTTTACTCAGGCCCAACCTAATCGGGCCTGCCCTATAGAATTAAGAAACCTCAGACTAGGCACTAGACTACCCAAACCACCATGCACCCACCTACCTCACGGCCTCCCTAAGACGGAGCCAATACACCCCAGGCATAACATGCACTTAAGGAAACCCAGTCACAATCAAACACCCTGTACTAAATCTCCCAAAACCTTGCACAACAGGGTACACAGCAACATCAACTCTAAAACAATACACAACCTCAAGGGAGGTCTCATCAACGCTAGATCTCTAATAGCCCACGCCTCTGAAATTGCAGACATCATCACCTGCAACCAACTTGACTTCCTAGCAGTCACTGAAACATGCTACACAAAGCTGCTGGCCCTGCCCTTCTGCTAGCCGTTCCCCCGAGCTTTACCATCTTCAGAAAAGAGCACTGGCGTAACAGGGGCCCCCGCACCCCCCGCGGTGCAGGGGGGCCCGCGGTGTGGGGGGCCCCACCAGCACATGGCTGGGAGGGGGCCCCAGTAAAAAAAAAAAAAAAAAAAAAAAAAAAAAAGTTTCTTTTGAAATTCACTCTGCATTCATAAAGAACATTTCTGTAACAGAAATAATTTCTTTATGAAGGCAGAGTGACTACAAAAAGAAACTTTCTTTTTGAAGTCTGAGGGCCCCCGTACCCTATGACATGGAAGACCCTAGGCTGGAGGCCTCCATGTCATGGGGTGGGGGGGGGGTGGGGAACCCTATGCCTTCAAAAAGAAATTGTTTGTTTTTTAAGCCACTCAGCCATCATAAAGAATTTATTTTGATTATGGTTCGGTCCTTAACTGAAATAATTTCTTAATGAAGTTATAGTGACTTAAAAAAGAAACAATGGGGCTCATTCTGACCATGCCGGTCCGGAAACAACGGTGCTGGTAAGCTTACAGGCACTGTTGTTTCCGGACCGGCATATTACAGGTCTGCCTGGTGGGGCTGCCGTGCCCGACAGGTCTGACCCTGCCAGGCACAGCAGCCACGGTAGGCAGACCTGTCACGGAAGCACCGGCACCGTTAACAATGGTGCCGGTGCTTCTGTGTCCCCATTCCCGTGGAGTCAGGGGTTTAACAAAATTACCGGCACCTGATTTCCCAGCCGCCGGACTTGAAATAGCACGGTGGCACCGGGAAGTCAGGCCATAGTAATTATTTATGGGTCTGGCGGCAACCCGCCGGTAGCACCGGCACGGTTACCGCTGGACCCGTAATGAGCCCCAATTTCTTTTTTAAGTAATAGGACCCCCCCTCAACTCCATGAGGTGTGCGTGTATGAGTCTATGGTGAAAGGGTGCACACTCAAATGTATAGCCGGCTGCCTGTGTGTGTATGGTGAAAGGGTGCACACTTAAATGTATGGGTGGCTGTGGGGGTGTGCCTGCATGGTGAAAGGGTGCACACATAAATGTATAGGTGGCTAACTGTGTGTGTATAAGGTGAATGGTGTTTGTGCTTGTGTACAGGGGCACAAGAAAACCTTCATTTCGGGGGGCTAACCCTTCAAATGTTGGGAGAGGCGCTAACTTCACATGCGGTGGGGAGGGGGAAACTTATTTGTGTGGGCGCATCCAAATTATTTACGCATTTTAATGAGACTATTCTAGTGCAGATTCAATGTTACAAGAAGTTAACTCTCTCCTATAAGTCTCCTGTTCCCTGTCTACCCTTCCAATCACTCCCCTGGCATGCAAGTACTAAACCCACATCACGATTTCAATCGCCTAAACAATGTGGCATTTGAATGCAGGTACTAACAGTGAAATGCTTTACGTTGGTAATTGCTGGGTTCTTGTTAACAGCAAAAACCAGGTGGCGTTTAAAATCTGTGTCCTGTTCGGTCTGGCAACTGCTCTAAAGGTTAGCCAAGTTGAGTCAATATAGCCCAAAATGTCAGGGGGGGTAGTGCTGAAGCCCAGTAAACTCAATGGTGTTGCGCTACTACTTGTGTTTAATGCCTTGCTTACTCCTAGCCCTATTCTTCCTCGTCCCAGTACTTATATACGAGGCAGTACGTGGTTTGAGGCACTCTGCCTCATACAAAAGTACTGGGAAGAGGTAGAGGTACATGGAGGTAATGCCTGATTTAGCTACCTGTAATCTTCATCACTCCTAGTCCCACTGTTCCTCATCCCAGTACTTACCTATGAGGCAAGGAGCCTCATACGAAAGCTCTGGGACAAGGAAGAGGGACGCAGGGGTAATTCTGGGCCAAGGAGCTGTTTGTGGAGGTTGGGGTGGTGGGTGGGAGGGAGAGTGGATGAGTGGGGGGGCAGGATTGTGTGATAAATCATAATGGTTGTCCATGTCCAGGCTAAGCAGGCATGATATGTGGTATTAGTGGCTAGAGAGGCATTTTGATTTAGCCAGTCTAGTCATTCCTCAGTTTGGTATGACTTTCTTTTAACTGGACATTTCTGATAAAGTAGTCCTGCTAACTTTAATTACCTGGCTAGATTGGCATTTGGGTGCTGCCAGTCTAGCCATTTCTTACTGCGGCATTGTATATTTTTGGGCATCTGTGATAAAATGATATGATATGATTCAAGTCATTTATAATGCGCCTGTATACAAGTGTACACAAGGGAGGGATGATAGAGGGAGGACAAGACAAACGATCTCACTAGGCCTTGTGTCATTGTGAGAACGAGAAGTGCAAGGGAAAAGGGAGCAGGGAAGTGCAAGTGAGAGGGGAGGGGAAAACAGGGCAGCAATGCTCTCAGTAAGTGCAGCCAGGGCAGAGCAGCTATTGGTTGTGCAAGGAGAACAATGGACTGCAGGGTTACAGTTACAGCCCCTAAGTGCATGGTAGGCCCGGAGGCAGTGCAAGGGTGACCAATCAAGAAAGAGCCTGGACTCGGAGAGACTCTGAGGGTAGCCAAGCAGCCAGTCAGTACAGCAGACAGGTAGGTCAGGTAGGTCAGCAGGGGGGAGAGAGAGCGAAAGCAGCAGAGAAGAGGAAAGCTTTTAGCTGCTTCCGAAACTTCAGGTTGTCCGCCTCAAGTTTGAGAGGGGCAGGGAGGCCATTCCAGTTGGAGGCACCAGCAGAGGAGAGAGGTCTACCCCCACTCTCTGCCTGGAGAAATGTCTAAGCCTTAGAGAGTTGGAGGTAGCTGAGTGAAGGGTTAGAGAAAGAAGGTATTTCGGAAGAGAGCATTTAGTGTTGGCACTGGCCCCAGAAAGCCTTGTGGGCAATGCAAAGGTTCTTGAACTTGATCCTTGCAGCCAGTGGAGAGATTTCAGGGCTGGAGAAATACAATCCCAGGGCTTGAGGCCAAGGCTAAGTCTTGCAATCCTGTCCTGGATTATTTGCAGATGACAGAGACTAGAGGAAGACAGATTGAGAACGTGGCTGTTGCAGTAGTCCAGCTTAGAGACAGTGAGCTTCTGGTGGAGAGTGAGAAAGGGAAGAGTTCCATTGAGGAGGAACAGCTGGTAGTGGGACTTCTTGGTGATGTCCGAGATGTTAGGAGAGAAAGAGAGTGTGGCGTTGAAGATGACACCAAGGTTTTTTGCCTCGCAGGAAGGCAAAGGAAGAGGGCCCAAGGTGGTCTGCTATAGTGAGAGAGGAAACACAGTGGCAAGGGTCCCAATGAGAAGGATCTCTGTCTTACTGGCATTAAGGCAGAGATTGTTGGAGGCGCACCAATCCTAAATCGTGGATAGACAGTCAGGAATGAGCAAGAGAGGAGAGGAGGATGAGGGGAGCCTGAAGGAAAGCTGAGTCATCTGCACAACACTGAAAGTTAGAGGATAAGGTAAAGATCAGGGAGGCCAAAGTGGTCAAGTAGAGGTTGAAAAACCAGCGTGAGAGGATAGAGCCCTGGGGAATGCCACAGGTAGAGAGAGGTGGCGGAGAGAATGGGACCACGATCGACCTGGGAGCGGACTGGCGGTCCAAGTGGAAGTAGGTCAGTCACTCTAGGGTCTGATCTGTGATGCCCAGGTTCTCACAGAGTCGATTGATCAGGACAGCGATGTTGACCCTGTCGAAAGCAGAGGAAGGATGAAGGATGAGAATAGAAGGAATGCTGGAATCAAGGTTAGAGAGCAGCACAGGTGTTAAGGAGAGCAGTTTCCATGCCTCTGGCAGCTCTGAAGCCAGACTGATGGTCATGGAGACAACCAACAGATTCAGTGTGGAGAGTAAGATGGGAGATGGCAAGCTTTTACAAGAGTTTGCTCAGGAAAGGTGGAGATTGAGCGACAGTTTTCCAGCAGGTAGGATCAGCAGACTGCTTCTTGAAGAGTGGGTGCACAAGGGAGTGCTCAAAGGGAGAGGGGAACATTGCAGTGGCGAAAGAGTGATTACAGAAATCGGCCAAGGCTGCAGCAAGGGTGTCAATATGGGCTTTGATGGTTCTGGAGGAGCAGCGGAGCACCTGTTTGGACGACACTTTCATAGATCGGACTTGTCTAGAAACCTCGTCAGGTGTTGTCAGAGAGAAAGAGGAAAAAGGAGGATGAGAGAAGAGATGGCCAAAATGGGCCGAGAGAGGAAGAGGACATAGAGGACAGGATGTCCTGAGATTTAGCAGAGAAATGAGAGGCCAGAGCTGTACAGAGGGAACAGAAGAGGTATAGACCACAACAGGATTGACCAGTTCCTTGCAGATTTTAAAGAGTTTGGCCGTGTTGTTCGAGGCCATGGAGACACATGCTTTATTGTGTGCTCTCTTCTTGATGAGTGTTATTGCTTTGACTGGCATTTTGCTGATAACAGTCTAGGTATGTCTAAATGTGGCCTGGTATTCTGTACTATAATGTTATTACTTGTTTACACTGGTCTACATTGTGCAGCCAGTTGGAAGCATTAATGTTCCTGTGCACTGTTGGTGACTTGCATGTATTCGATTGTGTTACCCTACAAAACAATTGCAAACACTCTGGCTTTATAGCCAATTTATCTCAGAAAGTGTGCTGTATATTGCATTAAAACACATATTTATATCTTTTTCCTAGTGCAGTGTGCGGCATACCCCTTCAGCAGCACGTTCATGCGTATTGTGCAAGCGTGACAGTCTAGGCCGGCCCAGAGTGTGGCGCAACCCGTGATTTGTTGCCGAGTTGGGGGGCCCCCTCAGCATGGCTCGCAGGGGGGCCCCCACATTTTGTGTTAGGCCACTGCAAAGGAGGTGGCATAGCTCTGATCTGCAGAGCCAACCTCACCATAAAAGAAATAGACAACATCACTATGACATCAGCTGAAATACTCTCCCTAAAACTAGAAATGTCTGCTTCACGTACTATCACGGTACACCTCATATACAGACCCCCTGGTCCACTAGGTACCTTTGAAGAAGACGTAACCACCCTCTTAAACGCCAATGCCAAACCGGGAACACAAATCATTCTACTAGGCAACTTCAACTTAGGCTACAATGACCCCAACGACACCAATGCCTCCACCATAGCCAACACCATCTTGGAAGCAGGCCTCACCATACGGAATAACGGCCCCACGCATTCTAAAGGCCGCACATTGGACTGGGTTGCAGACATCAACTGCGCTTCCCTCATAACGGCCATCGAACCATGCATATGGACTGATCACTACTTGATCTCATTGACCATTTCAGACACTCCCCAACCTAAATCCACCAAACTACTTGCTCCTCCTGCCCTCACCCGCTGCAAAAAAAATATAACACTCCCAAACCTCCTCCCACTGATCCAACCTATCACTAATCAATCCAGCCTAAACACTAACCCTAATGACCTAGCTGACCTGTACAACAACACCATTAGCTCAGCAATTGATGCCATTGCACCGCTGAAGCTCACCAAATCTAAACCTTTTGCCCATCTTAATACTTGGTTCACTCCTACGCTAAAAGCCCTACGCAAGGAGAAACGACATGCTGAAGCATGCTGGAGAAAAAAACCTTCTGCCCATAACAAAAACCTCCTCACTACCCTCACCAACAACTACAAAAAACAAATCATCCAGGCAAAAAAAGATACCTTTAATGACAGAATCAAAAAAGCGAATTTGAACACTAGGGAAATCTTCTCTATCCTGAGAGAATTAGAATCCCCAATTGCACCCATAGACTCTTGCACCAAAGACAAAGTCTGGTGCACAGACATTCAAAAGGCCCTATGCAACAAAATCACAATGTTACAAGACAAAATATCAGCCAAAAAATCCTCCCTCCACAACATTGCCCTCTCCACGCAAGAAACCATCCTTCAGGAACTTGCCGCCAACCAAACTAAACCCCTTAACCAATTCAGTTTTAGAGCCATCTCCACTGCGGAAACTAAGAACATCATCACGTCTCTTAAACCGTCTCGATGCCTTGGTGACACTTGTCCAGCCCCAATTATTAAAGAAGCTGTACATGAACTAGCCCCTTTCATCACATCATTTATCAATGCATCATTCAAATCATGTTCTGTGCCAACCAACCTCGAAGATGCCTGGATATTACCTCTCCTGAAAAAAGCAAATCTGGACACTAATGTGCCAACGAACTATAGGCCCATAACAACTGTCCCGTTCCTCCTCAAAATCTTAGATAAAGCAGCTTACTTACAGATCCAATCTTACCTGGAGACTAACAATTTACTAGGGACTAGACAATCAGGATTTAGACCGAGACATGGAACCGAAACGGCTCTCCTTGATCTTAAAAACCAACTAGATGAACGTAAAGACAGAGGAGACATTTCTATTCTCCTACTCTTAGACCTATCAGCCGCCTTCGACCTGGTAGATCATAAGGTACTTTGTAACCACCTTAAATCAGTGGCCAACTTCTCCGACAAAAGCCTCCGCCTGGATAAACTCATTCCTGGATAAGAGAACCATAAGAGTCTTCTCACCCACATCAGCAGCGGATCCAGTCCCCATCACCTGTGGCGTCCCCCAAGGGTCATGTGTTTCCCCCACTTTGTACAATATTTTTACAAAGCCTCTCTTTGACATATTGGACAAACTAGGGGTCTCATATACCCACTACGCTGATGATACCCAAATTCTTATCCCAATCAAGGGAGACTACGACAATGACACTAGCCACATAAATAAAATCTACCAAATTATCCAAACCTGGATGGCCACACATGGCCTTTGTCTCAACGACGACAAGACCGAGCTCTTAATCATCGGGTCTACCAGTAAACTTAACAAATTATCCGACTCATACAACTTCATTACTATTGACGGTATCAAAATCAAGGTAGCCAAGGAAGTCAAAACCCTAGGATTCCACCTAGATTCAGCTCTTTCGCTTGACAAGCAAGTTAACGTTACACCCTCTGCTACCAGCTACACCTGCAAACTTATCCACGCTTGCAAACCATACCTATCCACAGACAGCTGTGCCACCATTGCACGAGCCCTCATCCTCTCCAAATTAGACTACTGTAATGCACTGTACCTAGGCACCAGTAAACACAACACCAACAAACTCCAAACCCTGCAGAACAACGCCCTCAGAACAGCACTAGGAATCCCTAAAGTGCAGCACATATCTGACCAAAGACGAGCTGTCAACTGGCTGGCCATCAACGACCGTATTAAACTCAAAACTCTGAATATTACACGTAACTGTCTGAACAACAAAGCACCCGCTTACCTCACAGAAAGATTCACCAAGCACACCTCAGAACGCCCCATCAGAAAGGCCCACACAAATAGTATCATAATCCCAAACTTCAAACTGAAAAGAACTGGAGGGTCCAGCTTTCCAGTACTAGCAGCTCATCTTTGGAACTCTATCCCAGACTCACTTAGAGCTACCCCTTCCTTTCATGTGTTCAAAGCTAATGTCAAATTATGGCTTCATACTAACGACTGCTAAATGCCTGAACTGCATCAAATATTGTGTAAATATATCAAACATATCCTACCTGTAAGCCATGTGACATTGCAATCCATGTGTCATCAGTATATATAGTACTATATATAGTAATATAAGTTCTGCCTGACATATGAACGTGTAACATAAGAAATTGTAAATATTCTTGGACTTTGTAACATAAGAAATGCCTGATATATGATCCTGTAATATAAGAAATTGTATAATATTCTTGTACCTGTAACCTAAGTTTTATTTCTTTGCAAGCGCCCAGTTGCTTAACGGCCAGGTGTGCTCTATAAATAAATAAACAATACAAACAATACAATGAATAACAATCCGCAAATCTTGGGCGCACTTAAAGCTTTAAAATATAATGGAATGGAAAAACCGAGATGAGATTTTCCAGGCTTGCATCATTTAGTTTTCTGACACTTTTTTACTTCCCTGGATGAAGGAGAAAATTAAGCTAACATAATTCACCTTTAACATAACATTATTTCATAAAAATGTTTTAATGTTGGTTTATTACGTGATGTATGTACCTTCCATATCAGGTCTACAAAACAGGGTGTTATTGTAGTCCATGAAAGTCATACATTCTCAAGTATTTGCACCTTGCAATACAACAAGAACTGGAAAACAGTTTGATAAGTGCAGAGATTGCACACTGGGCTCAAATCCAAGCTTATACTTCAGCTGTGAACCTGGGCAACTCAATCACCCTGTCACACTTGCCTGTACTTGAATGTTTCAAAATTGTCAGCCCCTAAGAGTTCTTTCGTTCTCAGGGAACTCTTTACAAAACCTCGCTCATACTCCTAAAAAAAAAAAACTCACTCATAGTTTAGCTGGCTGTAGTGTCTCTTCATATATAATAATATCAGTGATCACATGTTGCACACCACAAAGCCATTTGTTTATTTGCTCACTAACAGCAACACTTTGGAAATAATGGCATGTGGTAGCTGGCACCACCACGCCAATGACACACTCTGAGATAAGCTGCAAATCCAGTGACAAGCATGAGAGTGATTGATTGATAGTTCATTTGTATAGCGCCTATAGACAATGCCTCATTACGACCCTGGCGCTAATGGGTTAACAGCGCACCTAAAAGGCAGCGGCGCCGTTAACCCATTAGAGCCTGATTACGAGGTCCCTTTGCGGGACCCGACCTTAACGGCTGGTCTACACCAGCCATTAAAGTAGGGACCCGCAAAGGACCTTGGTGCTAAGTACGGTACCGCAATTTGCGGTACCGTACTTAGCGCCTTCCCCATTCCCATTGAGCCTTATGGGGCAAAAATGGGAATGGGGAAGGGCCATGGAGGAAGGGGGAATTACCGCCCCGCCAACCTTGTAATGGGGTGGTAATTCCCCCTTTCTCCATGGCAGAGTCGGTAAGTTGGATCATAGGTTTTCCGTTTCTGAGTTGCAGCTGCTGGGGAGAAGGAATTCTCCCGCTGCACTGTGTATCTGTGTTGCATTGTATAGGCCTACTGCCGATTACATGTAGTGCGCTTCATCCATAATGCAATGTCCTTTCTAACATAAAGGGTAGGGTGTACCACTGACACTTATCTTCTCAGAACTGCCTCGAGTGTCAGAGTCTTTAATGTGTATTGCTCACACTGGCCTCATTACGAGGTGGTCGCAAAGGGATACCGGGCACCGTTAAGGACATTGGTGCCGGTAATCCCTTTGAGCCCTATTCCGAGGTCCCTTAGCGGGTCCCTTCCTTAACGCCTGGTTTTACCAGGTGTTATGGACGGGGCCAGTTAAGGGACTTCAGAGCTAATAACGGTACCGCAATTTGCCCCCTATGGGGGCTGAAATGGGAATGGGGAATGGCATTTTCAATGGGGACTTAACGGTTCCGCAAAGGTCAGAATAGACCGGTAAGTCCCCATTGAACGAGGGCGGACTCGGTACCGGTATTGGAGGTAGTCATGGCGCTAATAGCACCATGACTACCTCCAACCTCGTAATGAGGCCCTCTGTTCCCTCTTGTTTGATAATGGCCAACATGAGAGGTGGGAGGCAGGTGGGAGCTGCTTCAAAGAAACAGGATCTTCTTGTCCTTGTATGAAAGCGGCTAAACAGAGAAGAAGACTGCACTATCCCTTCGTGTTAAGAATGATTGAATTTGTGGTATTATTGCTGCTAGATAAACTATTATTTCCTTCTATGCAGCTAATGAGGGTGTTTGTGCCCTCTGAAGGGGGCCTGTGTGGCCTTGAGAGCTGATGTGCATTGTGCTACCTAAGCATCTCGTTTCATTTGCCACAATAAGACTTTCCAAGATATGTAGTGTTTGGGTATTCCGAGAACGTAACTCAGAGATAACATGGCGCTTGTTCTGTTTGGCACCTCATGGTAGGTGTTTGATCCATCTACACCTGGATGCAGTTAAGTCTGTTTTGGAGCACGGTATAAACACTCAAAATAAACAAAAGAAAATAAAAAATGACTTATTGGAAAGAAAATGCTGAATGCGCGTTTAATGCACATGTGTATCCCCCGCTCTCCATGTTGGTACAATGTAGGGTGACCAGATTTTTTTAAAAAGAAACCCGGATGGGCCACCGAAATAGAAGGCCCTCAACAACCTTTACAATACCATCCAAGCCTGGATGGCAGACAATGGTCTATGCCTCAACACTGACAAGACGGAACTCCTACTGGTAGGCTCTCCCGACACCCCAAAAAATCTAGATGCCCAATTCAGTCACTTCACCATTGATTCCATTAAAATTCCAGTCTCCGACTCTGTCAAAACCCTGGGAGTTTATCTGGATTCTAGCCTATCCATGGACAGACAAATCAATGCAATTGCCTCTGCAGCGGCTTATCATGCCAAACTTATCAATGCAGTCAGACAATTTCTCTCCAAAGAGAACTGCACTAACATAGCCAGAGCCATCACCGGCTCTATGCTAGACTACTGTAACGTACTCTTTCTAGGAACCTCTAAAAAAAACCTAGAGAGACTACAAGTAATACAGAACAACGCACTCCGGGGATCCCAAGGTATTGCAAAAAGAGAACACATCTCTGAGGCCAGAAAACTAGCCCACTGGCTCCCAATAAAAGAAAGGATACTATTCAAAGCCCTGACATTCACCCACAAGTGCATCCACCTTACTGCGCCTGCATACCTTTCACAAAGGATACACCCTGTCTCCTCCACCAGGCCAACCAGATCACCCTACACCAACATGCTCTCAGTGCCTCTAGTAAAAAAAGTAAAAGCGGGCGGATCCAGCTTCCCTTACCTGGCGCCCGCGCACTGGAATGCCCTACCACACACTATCCGTGGAGAGGCCTCCCTCACCACCTTCCGCAAAACGCTGAAGACTACCATGTACACTTAAGGCTATACATACTAGCACAATTACCCCATGTATATTGTATCATATGATCAAAAGAAATATTTGTAACAACAGTACGTCATCCTGCAACATTTACAATGTGTCAACATCCACTATCCTACCTGTACCATGTAACTAAGTTCATTGCAAGTAACAGCGCCTCAATGCCCCTGGGCTGCTTGTGCGCTATATAAATGTAAATAAATAAATAAATAAATAAGAAGTAGGACTAAGGTAAATACACATACAGCTTTAGTCCTACTTCTGTGTTGCTGGCCTGTTGCGGTGGGGCGCGGAGGGGGTGTGCTAACATGCACACTTCTCTCATTGGACGAGAGCGCAGGGGAGGTGAAGGGGGAGGAAATGGGGGCGTGAAAAGCATTTCACGCCCCCATTTGCGCAAAAAGACTTGCGCCGGGACCCGATTTCGGGATTTCAAAACCGGGTCCTGGCCAAGAAAAGGACCATATCTGAAACCCCGGACAGGGTTTATAAAAGAAAAAAACTCCTGCGACCCCCGGACGTCGGGTGATTTCCCTGGACTGTCCCGGGAAAACCCGGATGTCTGGTCACCCTAGTACAATGGGATTCAGGGTTTGCGGGGGTGTCTGCTGCTTCCATTACATGGATGGCGGGGGACAATAAAGTACCAAACAAACCAAAAAAAGGACTCTGGGATGCCAGTTCCGCCCCACGTTGGGAACAGGGAACTGACTTTGCAAGGGGAGTCGTGGCAGGGGAAAGAAGCCTGCTGCCGAAAACTAAGTAGGGGTAAAAGGGTAGCGGGTAAGGGGGATGCAGGTAAAAGTGATCTACGTGATCACTGCGCCACGCCATTTTCGGATTCGAAATGTTCATCGTCGAAATTTCAGGCCGTACAGTGATCACATAGATCAGAGTGTTTCTGGTGATGTGTGTTTCTGTGATTGGGTTCTTGTGGGCATGGTAGTGTGAATTTTTTAAGCAGGACCGCTCAGAATGAGCTTTAAAGGGGCCAGTGGGACAGGTCTGTGGGGAATCGCTTTAGTGGAAGGTTCGACGCCTGTGGCCTGTGTGTGGCAGCATGTGTTTCCCAAGCAGGGCTTGAAGAAACTGCGAGCCATGGAAGCTTTCCAAGGTGAGGACGAAGAAAAGGAACTCATAAGTAAGGTTTTAATTGCAGGGGTGCACCACTCCATCTTCTAAACCCCGAAATCTGCCCTTTCAATGGTCTGAGGGTACAATTACAGGCTTAACCTCAATTTTCAAGCTCAATTTCAATTTATAAAAGTTTAGTATTGGATTTTTTTCCGAACATACAGAAATAAAAACACAATGGCCCTCATTCCGAGTTGGGCGCAAAGGGATACCGGGCACCGTTAAGGACATCGGTGCCGGTAATCCCTTTGTGCCCTACTACGAGTTCCCTTAGCGGGTCCCTTCCTTAACACCTGGTTTTAGCGGCGTTAAGTACGGGACCCGCTAAGGGAAATCAGAGCCAATAACGGTACCGCAAATTGCGGTACCGTTTTTAGCTACTTCCCCCTTCCCATTGATCCCTATGGGATTGGGGAATGGTTTGGTGAATGGGGACTTACCGGTCCCGCCAAGGTCGGACTGAAACGGTAAGTCCCCATCTCACCAAACCGGACACGGTACCGGTATGGGAGGTAGTCATGGCGCAAATAGCGCCATGACTACCTCCATACTCGGAATGAGGGCCACTATATGCTATGATAATCAGTAATTTGGCTATGGCAAAACGATTTTCCAAAATCATGTACACATATACCGGACTGATTTGCATATGGCTGGACACTTTTGCAATGGCGCAGACAGGCTAAAAACGGTGGTGTGGAAGGTTGTACAGAGCAATGCCAGTGGTTCAGATTCATTCAAATCCTTCCACCCGTCACTTTTGTGGTTACAGTTTGTCTCACTATGTGAGAGAGGGTATGCCCAGACGTGGGTCCCTTGTTTGCTGCGCCATAGGGAACCAAGCTGCACCTCACTGAGGAGGCCCAACAAGGCCGAAACATGTCTGCGGTTGCTTGTGTTTCCGTGCAGAGGGGACCTGGCCTAGCAGTTCGGGCTGGGCTGCTACCATTGGTGGCAGTACCTGACTGATTTGCATATGGCTGGACCCCTTTTGCAATGGTGCAAACAGGCAAAGAAATTGTGGTGTGGAAGGTTGTACAGATTCATTCAAAACCTTCCACACATCGCTTTTGTGGTCACATATACACCCCCTGCCATAAACAAACGCCTTGATTCCAGACAATTCTGCTCATCTTAAATATTGAGACATATCTGAGGTGAAAAACTACGACCTTGGTTAAAAGGGCAATTTCATTGATAGCAACATAATTAGTCCCACCTCCTGACAAATAAAGGTAAGCGGCTTTAGTAGCAAACATTCCACCAAGCAAATAAATAAATAAATAAATAAATAAACAAATACATAAAATCTGATCATTATAGCTCCCTGGTCCTATTTTATGTGCCCTAAGGCAATCACAGCTTGTCCAGGGGTCGCCCGGCACATGGCACAGCAGTGTTTGTGCAGTGGTTCAGCCCTGGGCAGCAACTGACTGGCCTGCAGGGATGTCTGGAGATTTTCTGATGGGCCTCTGTACCATGGACCTCTTTTGTGTTGGTACTCACTTTGCCACACGGCACAAGCAGAATGGGCCTCATTACAAGTTTGGCGGGGCGGGAAAAAAGTGGAGATAAGTCTGTTACCTCCACTTTTCCCACACCGCCAAATTATAAATATGGCAAAATTCCCATTCGGTAATTTGGCTAATTGTAATGCTGCCAAAAATCCTGAATGGAGTCCTACGAACTCCCAAAAGGTTGGGATTTACACCACCTACCACCACTTATAATCCCGTGGTAAACCCACGGGACCAAGTTGCAGCAACAGTAATTCTGTTTGTCAGTATTATGGCAGATTTACCACCATAATACCACCAAACTCGTAATGCGTCCCAATGTGTTTTGTGAAAAAAAAGGGGAAATCGGTACCCTACAGCAGGCAGGCCACGCATGTACAAGCGTGGATGTCTTAAGCTTCCCAGATGGAGTGCACAGGACAGTGCCCAGCAGTGATTAACAGGAACACTCTTAGGAACTCCCTGTATGTGCATCCCTGCAGGGGCGGTTATCCTATGAAGGGGCCTGTCTTACTAAAGTAGGCACTCTCTATGGACTAATGCAGTTCCTAGTATTAGATGATTAGTTGTACGCTTCTAGTTTATTTTGGTTAAGTACACATCCAAGACTATCCGCTTAGGAATACATGAACACAAGCTGATCCTTGCTAAGTGATGCTATCTAGCACAAGAGTAAGACAACCTCTGGACACTTTAAAGACTGTCCAAGGGAAAGGGCACATGAACTAGCTTGTTTATTAACTCATATATTAACCACGAAAACTGTACATATGGTGGCCCCAGAAGCCACCTTCTGACTCCTCATGATCCCATACTGTGAAGTCTGTGTTCCTGTCCCAGAGCTGGAAGTCCACAAATCCTATACATATGGTGGACTCTGAGCATCCCCTCTGTCGCCTCACCATAATCCAATACAGTGAAGTCTGCTTTCCTGCCCCATAGCTGGAAGGGGGTCTACCAGGCCATGAATCCTATGAATATGGTGGAGTTCTGGTGGACAAACAAGATACTTAGGGCCTCATTACGACCCTGGCGTTGACAGAATGAAGGGGGCCGGTACGGGACCAGCCCCCTTCATTCTGTCAGGGCCGGTTACGAGGTTCCCTTTGCGGGACCCGGACCAGACGTCTGGTAAAATCAGATGTCTTTTCCGGGTCCCGCAAGGGGAAGAGGGAGGTAATAACGGGTCACTTGTGATGTGCCCGTTATTACCTCCCTCCCCATTCCCATTGAGCCCTATGGGGGTTCAAATGGGAATGGGGAATGGTTCCTGCAAGGAGGATTTACCGGGTCCTCCTATGTCGGAATGACCCGGTAAATCCCCGTTGCAGGAACCCAGTAAACGAGCCCGGTTTGGAGGCAGCCATGGTGCTAATAACACCATGGCTGCCTCCAAACTTGTAATGATGCCCCATTTGTCCCTGAGTAGAAATACATGAATTTTTTTTTTTCCGCTTGGGAATTTTGCTTACTGGCCTTCGTCCTAAGGATAGGTGGTAGTCAAAGGCAAAGTATTTCCGGCAGACCAAAAAGAACACTAATGACTTCCGATATTGGGTATCACAAACTTCAGACATTTTGTAACGTTTGGCAGAAATTGTGGGTGATAGTTAAAAAATGCTGAGAGTTTCAGTAAGCAATAGGTTGAAACATCACAGTTGTTTCTGCCTGGAGTTATTTGCCAGAAACACTGCGTTCATTTCAAAGCTTTGAAGTAGGATTAATTAAAAGCAATTTGGTCCTGACAAAGGCTATGGCCCTCATTACGACCCTGGCGGTAAGTATACGGCATTACCGGCATGGCGTAACTAACGTTTACGTGCTGGGTCAAAGCCGTAAAAAGCGGGACATTACGACCCCTCGTGCACGAGCATTACGCCATGCCGGTAACGTAAACTGCGCCATGTCGTCAATGCACTACCGCCACCCCGACCACCGTTCATAGCGGTGACCGTAGTTAGCGGTCACCGCAATTAGCGGTCACTACAATTAGCGGTGACCGTAAATAAGTGGAACCGGAAGTAGCGTCACCGCGGCGGAACGGGAAAGAGCACGGCGGCCATCTTTAAAAACACAATCCATTGGCATCCTCCGCAACCACTGGACATCCGAGCCTGAGACCCGGCAAATACCATCAGCAACCTTCTTCCTGCAAGAAAATGCCTAAAGTGGTTAAAAAAGCCTGTGACCGCCAGCGGCAAGACCGCTTCACCAGAGAGGAGCTTACCATGCTTGCAGAGACCCTCCAGGAGAACGCCGCAGTGGTATTCTCCAACCAAATGACCAGACCGGCCATAACCAAGAAGAAGGCCATATGGGCACTGGTAGCTCAGTGGGTTAGTGCCGTGGGAACAGTACCCCGCAATGTGAGACAGTGCCGCAAGCGGTGGGACGATCTCCGGCTCAGAGTCAGGAGCATCCTATCGGCAAACCGGAACCTGGGCACGGCAACCGGGGGAGGATCGGAGTCCCCTATTAAATTGCAGCCATGGGAGGAAATCTGTGCCTCCACAATTGGAATGGACAGCATAGAAGGAGTAGGAGGAATGGAGAGAGGAGCCCCGACATCAGGCGATGCAGCTAGGTGGCTCAAATCAAGCCATCCAAAATTCACCTAAGTCCATTCATGTGAAGTACAATGTTGCCCCATAGTGTAAATGCAACACATCAGCAGGAGACTGCCCACAGACACATCCGATCTCCACCCTGTACACATGCAGTATGCACACCCTAACTGCAGGCACCCACATACTCCATGCTACTTCCACACAAAAGGGAGACAACCTGTATGCCCCTGCCTCAGATGTGCCGCATGTACTAACTGATAAGATGTCAGTCGTCACAATGCCCGCCCAATGTCCGCAGACCCATCAATAACACTTTCCCTCCTTTGCTCCACCACAGGCTCAAATTCCGACCTTGAGGATGAGGACACCACTGCCTCCACACCCACCAAGAGGGCCAGGACAACTGTGCCAACACCACAACCCTCCACCTCTGCCGTACCGAGGAAAACCCCACAGCAGCCAAAATCTGTGCCAAGAAAACAGGGCAGGGCACTGACAGCCACCCCAGCAGGCAGCACAGAAGCAGCAGCAGCAGCGGACATTACCCAAATCGTGCCCACAGAAGGGACAGGCTCTGCTGCAAGCAGCACTACTGGGGAAACTGCTGCCATTGCAGCCTCCTCCGATAGCGAAGCAGGGATCATTGAGGAGATTGATGTCGGAAGCCCCACTGCCCACCCTCATTCCCCCTACCAGTCCCTAAGCAGCCCGCATGCGGATGCCACACAGGGGCAGTTAGAGGATGAGGATTGGCCAGGCTCTCCATCCCCGCTGCAGGAGGTGAGAAGCCCAATGGGAATACCACTGCCATTAGCCATGTGCTAGAGAAACCAACAAACGCTGGAGGAGATCGTCACTCGGCAGCAGCAACTATCCTCGCTCCTTAATGAGCATGTTGCAGAATGTGGGGGGGCAAGGGCAGCAATGGAGAAATGTGCGGAGACAGTGAAGGCTGCTATAGAGTCCTCCACAAAGGACATCTGCGCAGAACTCGCCGCTGTGCGGCACGTCATCTCTGAACTAGTGCAGACAATTCGGGACATGCGTCCAAATGAGCAGGCAGGAACCTCCTCGGGTGCCAGTTCGACACCGAGCAGCCCCATCCGCTGATCGGGGAGGAACCTGCGCAGCACAGGCAGGGGTGCCCCGGGGGCCAGGGGAGGGGGCTGCCAATAGTGGCCGGACAGTGGAGAAATCCTACATCAGACACTGCTGCACAGACTTACTCACACCTTTGTAGGGATTCCAGGGGGGAGAGAGGAGAGGGGAGTGGGTGTGTTGGGGAGTTCAGGGGGGAGGGCGGAGGGGGGAGTGGGTGTGTTGGGGAGTTCAGGGGGAGGCTGGAGGGGGGAGTGGGTGTGTTGGGGAGTTCAGGGGGGAGGGTGGAAGGGGGAGTGGGTGTGTTCAACAAAATCACTTTCACAATACACTTTTCATATTTGCACAAATCACATGTGTGGACATTGCTCATTGGGTATGTGTGATTTATTGGTAAACAGTCCCCAGTGTCCATATAACAGACGCACACAGTGCCATAATCGTCATCTCCAGGTGACACCCCCATCCGCGTGTGCTAGAATAATTGGTTGATCAGAGTACTACGCATTTCACGCCCCTCCTGTGCATCGCTGCCTCCATGAGGTGCTGCCCCATCCCCACCCTCATCATCCTCATCGTCAGGTGGTTGCAGTTCTGCATCAGGGGGCAGGGGCACATTGCGTCTGACGCACATATTGTGTAGCATGACACATGTCATGACGATCTTTGCCACCTTCTCATGGCAGTACAGGAGTGCCCCACCAGACCTGCTGAGGCAGCGAAACCGTGCCTTCAATAGGCCAAATGCCTGCTCAATCACCACAGGGGTACGTGTATGTGCACGGTTGAAGTCCTCCTCATGCTGGTTCTGTGGGTTCCGGACTGGTGTAAGGAGCCACCTCTTCAGGGGATAGCCTGCATCACCTGTATGTGGGCGAGAATGTATGTGTCAGTCATGATGTCTATTTCAAAACATGATGTGCCACCATGGCTTGCATCCAACTGTTACTTCGGACCTCTTTTAAATGCACTAATTGATTCACACTATGCGACCAGTATATGCTCATGGCTCTCATGGAATGTTGTGCATGCCATCAACCAATGTATGCAGGGGGGTCAAGTGCCTTGTGAGTGCCCATCCACTGTGTTTGTTCATGCCGTTTGTTTTGATGGCCTGGCACGTGTCCTGTGATGTCGACACTCACATCATTGCAAAATTGCTGTCAGCCTCATCATGACCCCAGTGAGCAATACTGATGTTGATAGGGACATTTTGTGGGCCTTGCTGTCTGTGTGATGGTGTGTTGATGTTTCTGTCCGTCATGTGCTTCATTCGTGCACAGTTATGGGGGACAGGCCTTTCAGTTGATGGTGTCTGGTGACGTGCAGGTAGTTGCATTTCGTTGAGGTCAATGTGGTGTGAATTGGTACAATGCACTTGCAGATGGTTGTGTCATGGTTGGGGCACACCTTCGTTCACGTGGTGGGGCTGCATACATCGGGCATTAGGTTTAGTGGTGTCAGCTGAAGTTTGTGCTGCTTTAGGGTATGATCTGGCTCCGTTGTCTCTGCTACTCACAGCCAGGTGGAGTATGCATCATTCCCCCACCCCTTTCAGCCAGGTGGAGTATGCATCATTCCCCCCCCCTTTCAGCCAGGTGGAGTATGCATCATTCCCCCCCCTTTCAGCCAGGTGAAGTATGCATCATTCCCCGCCCCTTTCAGCCAGGTGGAGTATGCATAATTCCCCCCCCCTTTCAGCCAGGTGGAGTGTGCATCATCCCCCCCCTTTCAGCCAGGTGGAGTATGCATCATTCCCCCCCCCTTTCAGCCATGTGGAGTATGCATTGGTACGTCGTTCACCTACCGACTTCACATTTCCATGGTCATGACATGTGACTCACCGAGTAGCCAGGATCTTGGCCCTGCATGTCGCTCCATGTAGCGTGGTATTGTGGAGTTCCGAAGGACCATTGAATCATGGGTTGCTCCGGGGAATCGGGCACAGCAATGTGTGATGATCCTGTTGGAGTCACAGACCATTTGCACGTTGATTGAGTGAAATAGTTTACTGTTGCGGTACGGTACCTCCATGGCATGTGGCACCACCAATTCCACATGGGTGCAGTCAATGGCACCAATGCAACCAGGTATGCCGGCTAGTGCATGGAAACCCACCTTGGTGTTTGCAATCTCCTGGGCAGACCGTGGTAATGAGATGCAGTCGTCTGTGTGCTTGAGGAGGGCATCAAGCACTTGGATCAGTGTACGTGAGAATAATGGTTGTGAAATGACATGCAAGTGTCCCACTGTGTGCTGGTAGGTGCCTGTGGCCAGGAAGTGGAGTACAGACACTACCTTCAGTAGGGGTGTGATGGCGGTTGGTGTTTCTATCATGCTGACGATGTTGTTGTGTATCATGTCTACGATGGCGGTGATGGTGTCCCGGTCCAAACGGTACAGGGTGTGGATCTGCTCAGCGGTGAGGTTGAATGGACTGGCTCTGATGCGTGGGATTGTGGGCTGCCTGCGTGGTGCCACTGGCTGTGCTGGTGGGGCTTGCTGGCCCTGCCTTGCCCTCCTTCTCCTCCTGCGTCTCCTCTGTGCAGCCTGTTGTTGTTGTTGTTGTTGTAGTTGAAGTTGTAGCACTTGCATTGCTATCAGGTCCTCCAGCCCCAACATTGCTAGTCCTATTGGAATCATTGTGGAGTGTGACTGGGTGTGGGAAGGGGTTGGGTGTGCTCTTTTTGTACTTCCTGAGTCTGTATTGCCTCCACCTGTGCTGATTCTGTGCACCTGTGGCAGCTGGATTCACTGCACAAGGCCCTTTACGGTTGGTTCGCGATGGCGTAATTAGCACCATGGCGGTAAGGTACTTAACGGGCTGGGTGATGGCGTTAGGTGCATGTCCGCTTGGGTCGTCATTCGCGTAGCTTTGCGCCATGCCAGTATTTGCGGTGTGGCAGGTCGCGTGCACGCGTCCTTCGTGCAGTTAGCGGCAGCGTTAACTATGATGCCGCTAATGGCATCGTAGTTAACGGTCACGGGTCATGATCGGACCTAGCGGAAAACGATGCCGGTAATCATTTACCAGCATCGTTTTTCACTTACCGCCAGGGTCGCAATGAGGGCCTATGAGTCAGTAGAGTCTAAGGGCCCGATTCATAGAAGGTTTTGTGTGGTGCAAACAGAAAAAGTCCACTTTGCACCGGACAAAACTCATGTTGCCCATCATGGATCGGGCTTTTAGCGGGTCTTCACTTACTTTGCGCGTGCTCTTACCTACTTTGTGTGGGGCTGAGCGATTTGCACGACACAGAGCGCAAAGTGTGGGAAAGGACAGTGAAAATAAACAAATAGGGGGAGGAACATACATATTCCCCACTCTTTGCGCAAAATGAGGAAGAACGAGGAATAGAGGAATAACGTGGGCTGGTTGAGGGACGCGCAATCTAAAAACGTAACATGCCCAGTCAAGTGCAAATCTAATCCAATTTATGGATTCCTAACTGCAACTTCCCGGTGTGAAAAGGCACACGCAAACTTTGTGATGTCAACACCACATGATACGCGATGCAATGTCCAAAGCGCAAAGTCCACGTATAAAAGCACACAATGCGCACCATTACAGAATAGGACTTCCTGGATGAATCCCGCTGTAGTGGCAGTGACCATTCATGTTCATGGAAGAAGGAGGAGTGGGATGGTGAGGGACAGGATTTTCCATCCTCGCACAATGCTATTTGGGATGCCAGATGAGGAGGTGGTACACAAAAATGGGCGTTAAATTGGCGCATTTACCCACCTTATAGCTGGGGGTAAATGCTGCAAGACTCGTAATTGTGCGGACCATTAAATGTGGCCGTAATAGCATTAATACCGCATTCAAGGGCTACCGTCCAACTCATGATGAGGCCCTAAGTCTCAGGAGTGGTGAGAGTGATCGGAAGCCTGTAATGAGCACACACAGTAAAACTCCACAGATCACCCTTAGACAGATGTATATAAAAATACATTTATTATAGGCCTTTATAACAAATACACAATTAAACCAAAGTTATCAATAAAATAATTACAACACACGCTTATTCCCTATGTAACATATATACAGTGATGCGATTAGCCTAAAGCTGATGATGGGGGGAGAAAATAACCACAACCTTTAACAGAAAGGGGTTACATCAACACACATATCAGTTTAGGCAGTCCTTCATCAACAATCCCTAACTTATGTAGTCCAGCTAGCGCTCAAAGTACATTTGTGCGTTAAAGCATGGTTGTGCGTAGACAAAAAGCAGATTCTCTTCAGGCGGCTGCAACTGCTCAGAAAGAGCCTTGAGGCGATGAAGAATAAGTTCCTATTCCTAGAAGAGGGTCTCCCCTTGCAGATAGAGCGACCTTTGGAGTTCGGGAATAGCTGGAGAGCGTAGGCTATCCCAATTAAGTTGAGTGTCTTTTGAGGGACACTCGTGCGTAAAAAGGGATGAATGTGCCAGGGGGCCACCGGTAAGTTAGGAAAGTACTCACCGACCCTCGACACAGTCCAGACCAAACTTTGGTAGACTAGCCCACTTCGCCTGTAGGTATTAACCCTGCAGTTTCAGGACACTCTGGCTCTCGGCGGCTGCGGGACAGGACGTTTGTCCGTGGCAGGACAGTAGCCTTTATGCATCTCTTGAAGGAGGAAGAAGGATAGTTCCAGAGAAGCACATCTCAGGACATGGTAGGCAAGAACTGCAGGCACGTTCAGCGATGGTCACCACAGCAGGGTGAGGCAAGAACCGCAAATGCTTGTAGCGTGGTGCACTCTCGTAAATTGTGACCCAACAGAGCTCGTCAGTTCACTGGATGGCACAGGAACACTCTCATAGAGGCTCTTTCTGAGTGTAAGTAGGAGAAGCCGAGAGTAGTTGTTCCAACTACTCCAAAGGGGCGAAGCGCCCTTGCAGCCCTTCTTGGTGTGATGAAGAAACAGAGGTCTGTCAGAACAACAGCGGAGTCAGAGTGCCAAACCTTCCAAGAACATCACCAGCGGTTCCTCAAGTCTGCTTTCTTGCTAAGGATACTTGTCTCCTTATGAGGTTCAGTATGAACCTCAGTAGATCAACCTGGAATGGATGCAGAGCCCCTTCTCTTATTCAAGATTCAGCTTGCGCTCAAATCTTAGAAAGCCAATGGAAGATCTGGTCTCTTGTATGCACGCCAGACATGGGCGAATCGTGGCCCATGGTGGTTCCAGTCATCCAGGCCTACCAGACATACTGGCACCAGTAGTTTGGATTGGGACCAGACTGTCCCGACCCTCTTCCTGGGCACTAACACACGTGACATGCAGGAGCCCACAAAAGATGCAGTTTTTGTGGGAGGCTGCATGCCCAAAAAAGGAATACGACCTGGGGGAAGGCAAAGGGACAGAATGGCCAAAGGACAGAACAAATGACTTCGTTGCACAGTCATTTTCGGCACTGGCCATAGTCTTGGGCCAAACGCGGTAAATGCAGTATGCTCCAACAAAATGACGTAAAAATACTTTAAAAGTAAACTGCTGCCACCAGTTCATCCTAGGCACACTTGTTCAAACACCAAACAATCCTTAGAGGGTGGCTAGGGCCATAAAACAAAAGGACCCCTATGCACGGTACTGTAAGGTTCATAGATAAAAAGTTGCCAAGAAATGGTAACAAAGTCGAAGACTAAAGAAAACATGGTTTTACAGTACTGACAGCCTGAAGGACGTTTCATTTTCCCCATAACAAATGAGCGAAAGCCCAGAGGAATGCAGCTGAAGGCTGTCTCCACTGGAAAAAGTCAGGTTATGTAAGCCAAACAAAAGCAAAATGTTTGGGGGTTCCCAAATGGAGGAAAAATTGCATTTAAGGGAAATCATTCCTAACAAGGTGGGATCCCACCGTGGCATTGTCGGTGAATCACTGGCCCCTCTGCCCCGCTCTGTCGGTGAGGTAGAGTATGAACATGTGTGATAGGAACCAAAAGATGGAGAACTAGGCCTGGCAGGGCAAAGCCAGAGGGTACACTAGTGGAGGTAGCATTCTTGACATACAAATCAGTCGTCCAAACTGGATACAGGGGAAAAGACTAATCAAACCATCTAGAAGCTGGTTCCCTCAGAAGTTACACTCATTAGAGCTGGCACTCATAACCCCCACTTTCACCTGGTGACGCAAATGATCAGAGGTCTTGGAGGTGACAGTATCTCAACCTATTCTCAAACTTAAAATGGACAAGAAGCACAGCTCACTGGTGTTGGGCCAGGCATCGTGCCACTTTTGGGAAGTAGAACTGGCACTGTGGGATGAACCTAATGCTGGGTTAAGACAATCCATGCCAAAGCTCATCAGACCCTAGCAAAGGTTTTAGTTGATACAGACAGCAGGATGGTGGCCATGGAAGACAGAATCTGCTAAGGAGTGAGTAACTACTCAATCAACTGGCCCTGAAATGGATGGAGCTGGATCATTGGGCCTATACTTGGCCATACTAGGCCATCATCAGTGCTGAGAGCCACAGAGTGAAGACCTGATGAGTTTGCAGGCTACTGCTGTGTGCATGGATGCCTGGGGAAAATGCTTGGGTGGAGCCGCCAAAGGGACAGACCTTGGGGGTAGTATCAAAATTCCAAAAGAGAACTATGAGGGCTGAAGTGGAGAAGGGTTCCATGTGAACAGCAGTTGAACCTGGATAAGTCGGTCCCAAGAGATGGGTGAGCGCTGTTCCAAAGCCCCTAGCCATACAGTGCAGTTACGCTAATGATCGCAGAAAAGCCAGGGGTAGAGTCCTGGCCCTCTCAGGAGGGTCAAGCTCCAAGTTGTTGAGGGCAGAGCCCATGACAGGTGGGGGTGGCACTGGGTACACCATAGCTGTTAAGTCACCCTGTCCCATGCAGGACTTCTACACCCAGTCCTGTTTGTTTTGATTTCCCACACTGCATGCCTGTATGAGCGCACAGGGAAATTGTATGTGCCCTGCTGGTACCCCTGACCACTTGCCCAAACCCAGGTTGCACTTCCCAGGGACACCTACTGGACTGTGGCACCCACCTGGGCCTCCAGCTGCTGGGCTTGCTTAGCCTTTCCCTCTGTGGCCAGGCCTGTTGGTCCCCACCTGCTCTTGGGATACTGTTTGGATTCCATGACACACATCTGTCCCACAGGGAGACACTTCACACCTACTATCATGGAGCCTGGCTGCAGACAAATATAGGAGCCAGCTATGCCAGGTGTGACTTAGGTCTGGTCTGACCGCTGTGGCCGTATGGCAAGTTTGGCCCAGTCGAAGGACCAGATGGCCTGTGACAGTCACCCACTACCACATGGCTGTGCGGCTACCATCCAGGGTCTGGTGCTGAAGCTGCCATCCACAACCAAACTGGTCAGCTAGGCTTACCGGAAAGGGAGAACAGTGCTCAACACACAACCCACCTCCCTGCAGGTGTACCCAGAGTGCGCAAGAGTTTCCCGTGCACACAATGGTGCAGCAGGAGGAGTAAGGATAGAGACCCTTGCGGCACCAGCACTGTGGCAGTGCCATTGATTAAACTGTGCCTCAGAGGACCAGTACTACCAGATTGCAGTGAGATAGCTGCTCTGCTATTCACAAACACCTGACCCAGAATTAGGCTGTTTACAAATTATCATGTACCACATTCCCCATGAGTTGCATGACGGTTGAGAGAGGCTGGCCACTTGTGTCCACAACCGAGTCCGGAGGCAAGCAGCTCTATGCACCGGCACACAGGCTGGCTATCTAAGCTAATCGAGGCTCCACAGTGCTGGGTTAGCGTTGCAGTTTTGAGGGGACACTGACTTTGGGGCATGCAGTCATAATCACACAGATGGCAGCTTTGCCCCATTGACTCCTTAGCCATATTGTGTATGATAATCGGTTGAGGTTGTTTGGCCTTCAAGAACTGTGATAATTTGCCTCACCAGAATAAACTGGGGTATCTGAGTGCCAGCTATCCCAAGTGAAACATCAGAGGGAACCAGACACTAGATGGTCTGATTGCTCATCTGACTCCATAACCATGTCGGACAAATGATTAGCATGTCAGGACCACTATGGACCTCCACCACAGTACCCTCTGGTATCAGGTAATAATGTCCCCATGTATATGGTCGCCATACATAATGTTGAAGGTACAATGTTGTGGCGACATTATATATGGTGACCATGTATAGGAGGACAAGGGGGGTGGGAGTTGTTGGGGTCCACTCCCTTGAAAGGTTTTGGGGGTTGCAGGTGTGTCCCCTGCATGTTCACTTGCCTCCTTCACCAAGCGGAGCCTTCAGCTATCTGGAACCTCCTGATCACGAGGCACTCTGCAGCAATGCCACCGTATTCCAGGTAAGCCCAGTTGGGCTTGGACTTGATTTACTTGGCTCTTTCGAGCAAATACTTATACATTAGCCTCCTGGGGCCCGCTGCAATACCTGTTGGGTTGTGTACCCTTAACCTGAATTTGCCACACTTGAAGTCATCACAGAGCCGAGTGGGGCTGCTGAACATTGCGTGGCTCACCATTTCCATCCTGGCTGATGCCTTCTGCAGGGAACAAGTGCCTTGCCATCCTGCCCCACAGTTGCAGTGATTAGACAGCCTGGGCAGCGTTAAAGCCAATCAGGGAGCCGGCAGGCTGAGCCAGCCCCGACAAAAGCCCACCACTAAGGCCCCTGTTTGGCCCTGTCCAGAGCTGGAGGGAACCCCCCCTTCATGCTACTGCTCCAGCAACATACTCCCAGCCCACGTTGCCGACCAAACTTGCATTACTTTTACATTCAGTAACCATGGGCTATTTGTTTCTACTTTGCATCAGTAAGCCCCCCAGAACTGGTCTACAACCCTCCACCTGGTTGCCTAGGATTTTTGTCTCCCTTCCCTTGTAGCATAACTGTAATCTAGATCTTGTTGAGCACCTATTATGTGCATCTGCCTACACTCGCTCACTGCTTGTTTTCCACTGCTTGTTAGTGCCTTCCTTAAAGCTGCTCTCTAAGTTTGCACTACACCTGTGCACCCTCCATGTTATGCTGCATTTAAGTGCTTCTTTGAATATTCGAATTTAGGTGTGCTTTACATCTGCGCATCCTCCTGCCTCCCTCGGCTGCTAGGTCACCTGGTGAGTTTACGCATGCTTTGTGCAGCCTCTCCAACCTCTCCCTCTTTCCTGCACCTCAATGGCACTCTCTACCTCTCCCATCTTCTCTAACTGTTACTCTAGCACCTTTCCCTCCCCTCTCTCGATGTCTGGAAGAAAAAAACGTTAAAAAGATCTCTTGGCCTACCTATTGCTGACATCTATGTTAGTGCTACTTCCAGACAGACTATCACTGATATCCTTTTCTCTGTCCCCTCTCCAGACCTATGGACCTCTCATCTGATCTCTACCCGCTCCGCTTTTTCCTCCTCACCCGTTTATGGCGGCACTAGATGGGAAAAACTCCTGGCGCACTTCCATCCTCAAGTTGCATCATTAACATCTATCACAATGGCCCTAGTGATGGCCCCGGGTCCACAACCCAATCTTTTTCTCTTTTTTCGGTGCCTACCGGCCCTCATCAACTTCCTACCTTCTCCTGCTACTACTGCTTCCTCTCTCCCTGTACCACCTTCACCACCTCGGATGGGTGTAGCACCCCCCCGGTACCCCTCCCCAGAAATCCTTCAAATGTGGTAACCAGCTACACTTAGCCACTCTTAATGCTCGATCTGCTGTCAAACACTCCTCTGATATCTGCCTCCTTCTTGAAGACTTTGATCTCAACGTCCTTGCTCTCACCGAGACGTGGTTCAATGCCAGCTCTGTCACTGCTTTTGACTCCCTCCTCCCTGATGGCTACAAGATCCTCACCAAGCCTCAGCCCAACCGACCTGCTGGTGGAGTAATCCTGATCTTCCCTGAGTGGGTCCCTGCCTCCATCAGACCCACTCAGCCCTATTCCTCCTTTGAAAGCCTTGTCTGCAGGCTTGGTGTCTCTCCTACTCTCTCTCACCCTCGCCACTATTTACAGGACCCTTGCCCTGTCCCTCTCTTCCTCGCAGAATGGGATGACTTTACCTCTTCTCTTCTGACTCCTTCCTCTAAACTTCTTCTCCTTGGTGTGTTCAACATCCAGCTTGCCTCCACTGTCCCTGCCTCCACACATTTCCAGGATCTCTGTACCTCTCGCTCACTACTCTCCATTCTGGCACTACCAACTCTGCCCGACACACTCTTGATGCCTTCATCCCTGCTGGTCTTCCTTTCTCTAACCCTCTCACTATCACTTTTCCTGGTCTGACAACTCCCTCCTCTCTTCTCATTTGGTACCTTCCAGCCGCTTGACTGAGACCCCCGCCCCCAGCACTGTCAGCCTCCTTCACGGTCATCTGACTGATGAAACGAGTTTCAGTTGCTGCTTTTGCCTCCCCTTTCACCCCCCTGTTCTCCTATTGACTCTCCTACGGACTCTGTCTCGGCAGGATAGCTTAGCGGTAACATGCTCGCCTTGGAAGCAAGACGACACGGAGCAACACAGGTTCGATCCCCAGGTACACGCTTAGAAACCTCTGGGTATTAAGCGTGTTATAAATAACCTATCAATCTATCAATCAATCCGTCCTTGCCAATCTCCACCTTGCTATTACTAACACTCTTGACATTCTTGCCCCTGTCATGAGGGTCCACCTCAAACCTGCCTCCAAGCGTAACAGTTGGTGTGACTCTGATCTAGCCGCTCTGAAACGCAAGTGCAGAGCAGCTGGACGAACGTGGGAGACCTCTGGCTCATCGTCAGACAAACTGGCCTGTCATCTGCTGCAAAGGCAATGACCATCTCTCCATCCACACCAAGAAGTGGACCAATATCCAGGCCTGTATCTCTGGAGCCACTAACAACACGGCTGAACTCTGCAAGGAACTAGCCAATCCATCTGCAATCTCTACTTTGCCTCTTCCTTCTGAGGCCCTCTGTACTGCACTGGCCACCCATTTCTACTCAAAAACTCGGGATATTCTGACTGCTCTCTCTTCTCCCCCCCTCCGCTAGTCCTCTCCCTGCTCCCCTGCCTCCCTTGGTCCCCCCCCCTCCTCGACCTACTCTCTCCTCATCCTCACCTATCACAACTGATGAGGTCTCTAGGGTAGTCCGCTCCATGGAGGTCTTTTGCAAACAGGTGTCTCCTTGTTCTTTCAGAACCTTTAAGGACAACATCTCCTCCCTTGCACCAGCTCTTTCTGACTTCTGCAACCACTCCTTAGCCTCTGGCTCTTTCCCTTCCTCTCTCAAGCACTCCCTTGTGCACCCCCTCTTAAAAAAGCCCTCTGCCGACCCCTCGTGTCCAGCCAACTACCACTGTATCTCTGCTACACCCTTCCTTGGAAAACTAATGGAGAAGTTGGTGTTCCCCCAACTGGCCCAACACACTGAGCTTGTTGGTTGTTTACATGACCATCAATTTGGATTCCAAGAACCCAGACGCACTTGAACTGCACTCTTGAACACCAGTGAAGAACTGCTTGCAAATCTTGACTCTAACTCTCCCACTGTTGTATTCTCCTTGACCTTTCTTCTGCCTTTGACATGGTCAACCATTCTATCACCATAAAGTGGCTCCAGGACACCCTTGGTATCTCCGACTGGGCACTAGATTGGTTGACCTCCTTCCTCACTGACGACCCCTCCCAGGCACTACTGGGATCCTTATCCTCCATCACTCTCTCTACATGCTGTGTTCCTCAGGGCTCTATCCCCTTGCCCTGTCTTTTCAATATCTACCTTGCTCACCTGATATCTGCCTTCTCTCCTCATTTCCAGTGCTATGCAGATGACAGACAACTCTTCTTCAAGCGTCCCTCCTCCTCCTCATCTTCCTCCTCTATCATCTCAGACTGCATGTCTGCTATCCAGTCCTGGTGCACCTTCAATGATATATCTGTCTTAACGACAATAAGACTGAGATTCTTGCTATCGTGACACCCGCTTCTGTCTCCCTCTTGCTCGCTGGCTGCCCTATATGGACTCTCATCCTTCTCCTTCCACTAAAGCCAGAAATCTTGAGGTTATCTTCGACCCCTCTCTCCCCTTCATTCCTCACATCTTGAACCTTGTCAAGAAGGCACACTTTCAACTTCACCTCCTTAGAGGCACTCTTCCTTTCCTCACTTTGCCCCAGAAGCTCAATGTCTCTGGAGCTCTGGTCCTCTCTATGGTGGACTACTGCTACAATCTCTTTCTCAACCTACCTCTTTCTTCCCTCCGCCCTCTTCAAATAATCCAGTATAGGGCTGCAAGACTTATCCTTGGCCTCAAGCCCAGGGACCATATGTCGCCAGCCCTACATTATTTCCACTGGCTCCTGCTCACTGCAAGGATCAAATTCAAGACCCTTTGCATCATCCATAAGGCTGTCTGGGGCTTGGGACCACAATACCTGCAACTCTTACACACTATATACTCTCCCTCCATACCCCTTCGATCTTCTTGCTCCAACTCTCTGCTGGTCAAACGCTTTTCCAAGCAGAGAGCTGGGGGCAGAACTCTCTCTCCTCGCTGGCTCCCTCCTTTGGAACAGTCTCCCTCTCTCTCTGTCTTGAACCAGATCACCTCAAGTTCCATAAACAACTCCTTTCTCTACTCCTCGTCCTCCTCCCCTCTCTTCCTCCCATGCTAACCATCCCCACAGTTGCTGAGATTGGCGGCGTAGTCCTTCAAGAGTTCATTAGGGTCCTGGCCATCTGCCCAATCACCACCAGCACCTGCCCCTCCCTGCAATGCCCTCTGGGCCCAAACCTGCCGGTTGGCTGGTTTGTCTCAGCCCTGCACCTACCTGATGGGCATCAACCCCATTTTTGGCTTGTGATGTCTCTGCCTTTGAACTTACCTGTTGTCTCCCCAGCAGCCACTTTCTCCCCTGGGGGACCATTTTAGCACTTACCCCCCGCTCACCTCTTCTCTTTCTCTGCATTTCAAATGCCACAAAGCCTAGTAGGGCCGCTGTTTGTTTGTTTTATTATTTCTTCATTGTCTTTTCCATTGTTTATTTGTTCCCTTGCTCCCTTCCATTTTGCCTTGTGGTGCTTTGAAACAATGCCTTGTTGTATAAGCACCATATAAATAACCAATAAATACTTTAAAATAAATAAATAATGGCCAATCTTCCTCATGTGGCCATTTTGAAACTGTAGCCAGGGGTCAGTAAAACTTTTCACAACAGTGGATGGCCACCCACCCCCTGGGGCAGTCCCAGCCAACCTGGACCCAGTCGGAGTGCACCACTACAGAGGCAATGTGCCATGTGTGGGCCAGATGTCACAGGGAGACGGTCCTGTAATGGGATCCACTTTTTTGTGTGACTAACCTGCCCACTGTGTATAATCCATACCCGTTTACCTCTCAATGGTATCATGCCCCCTTGAAATCACTCATCAAAGTACTCATCAATGTTCACTTATGGTACTTGTTGGCTATCGGTCTAGCCAACACACTTATCCTTGGACAGAGCCACTTTGGGCTGCATTCCCAAGCACCAGACTCAGAGAAGACCTGATTCTGCCATGCTAGGGGATGCTACCAGCCTGATACCTTCCATGTGGTGTGGATCTGAATCCCTGAGTGATACTGGGGAGTTTGTCTTCTGCATGCTACGTTCACTGCACCCACCATTGGATGTGGATACAGCGCTGGGCTCTTCCCTCCACAATTTTTCCACTATTTGAATTTTGACCTTTCAAACAGATAAGCACACTGAAAATAAATACAGTGCGGTAAACATGTTATTTAGTAAATATTACTTTTTTATGCTTTAATTGAATATCAATGATTTAATATATGTCGCGTACATCTTGGGGCTAGATCTTGGGTAAACTCACCCCGTTTCTTTGTGGGCCACATTATTCCCATATTTGGGAAACCTTTCAGGTGTATTGTTCACGGATGACCAGGATGGTTTCACATCTTCATCTATTTGTGCTATGAAACTTGGAACTCAATGGAGTGCACTGTGATCATATGATAATAAATATTCTCTATTTTACCAATCTCTGACCGTTGCATAATTAGGATGTTTATGTATTCTAATTGGTGGTTTTTCCTTATGTATGTATTCACTCGACTTCACCCTCCGTCCCTGACCTGATCTGTGACATGTTTTGGTATGTTGTCCTATTTTATATATATTTTTTTAATGTTGATCATTTACGGTGGAATAATATTATTTAGATTTTCATGACTATATCATTTATGTTATCAAAATGTGTTCCATTAATGTATGTATATGAACATTGCAACAGCCTTGAAAACGACCCGATGGTCGAAACACGTGTCGGCTGTTCACCATTGACAATTAAAACTTTGTCCTCATAAACATCTGATTTGTCATAATGATACATATGCGTAACTTGGTTCTAAATTGATAGTGGGCAGAGCGCGTGGAACCTTCCCAAAACCTTGAATTCATTGTTCCAAATTTACAAACCTTGTGGGTGGTTTGAGGGAACAGTGTACCCGCAGTGTACCCGCAGCCGCTTCTTTCTTTCAGTAACTAGAGAGTGGTCAATAGCGCACAAGAGTCAAATCGAACCCACGTGTTGATCCGGATTGCTCTGACAGGTACAGATGCCAGATTACGATGGTGGGGGCAAGGGAGGGGCATGCAGGCACGACACCTCTATAGTTTTCTCATTTGCAAGTGAGGATTGCATCATCCACACTCAGAAGCTGAGACTGATGCATGTGTATGGATGTCTGGAAATGTCATGGTTGCGTATTAACCTCTCAGGAACGGGAGTGTGATCTGTCAGCCCACTGCATGGGGAGCCAGAGATTACATGTGATCATGCCATTTGTTTGTGCTGGGAGCCACAGCATAGGCGCATGTACCTCAGCAATGGATGCTTGTAGGCATTGCATGCTTACAGGTCAAATTGTCAGGGGTGCATGTTGCCACATGTAATTGGGTGGACAATTGCCCAAGACGGTGTCATGAGACCTCTCCACCCGCTTGCATGGCCATGCTGTGTGTAATTTTTTTATTTCTTTAATTGTGTTTCAGTTTATCACAAACTATTCACCAAAGTGGATAAAACAAGTTAATGAAACAAACAAAAATGTTACTATTGTTCACACATAAAAAGGCCTTAATACATTATATTTCATTTCACGTTGATAAAGTAACATAAATACAATCGTCCTAAAAAGGAATACAGTTAACTCAAAATTCAATTTTATACATCAAACTAACAATCAGGAGCAGAGTTACGGCCTACTTTAAGTTTATAAATAAAGGCTTGCCAAACTTTTACAAGAGCGATCGATCTGGGCAGGCTACAATTTTAGAGACAATACATCAAAAACAATGCATTACGTACATCGGCCAAACCATCTGTAAATTTTGTACAATATCCAATGTAGTATTTTAGCACAGAGATGCACGAGGTCCAAACATGTCTTAATGTTTCAATTGTCTCTGGATCATCATATAGGCAACACCTACACTCCTCATCAGGTGAATGCGTAATCAAATCATGACTGGATCAGCGGGTCCTGCATAGAATAGGATAGCTTGATAGCTATGATGTTCCAAGCAGCGCACCACGCATGCCCCAGTGCGGCTGTGGGCATTTGGTCCCAAGACCAGCTATGCTCCCATGCATTCAGTGTTTGGCCACACTACCAAGGGGCCCACTGCCCAGCCCTCTACCCCTTTGAGCTGCCTCCCGGGGCCACACTGCATGGGGGTGTGGTCTTTGTCAGGAGGCCAGGGCAATAGGCTGCATGTGCCATTGTGATCCTTTGAACAGCTCAGTCATCTGATTGTGGACCTTGGCAATGCATGGTAGGTCCAAAGGTCTGGCCGTCTCCAGAGGTCCGGATCGGCTACGATCGGGAATTTACTCCTGTTGTGTCTATGAGGAGGCATGACACTTTTTACCATTCCTCTTATTCTGTTACCTAGGGTACACAATTTATAACTGAACATAGTTGCTTTCCTCTGGCCCACTGTTGGCAGTGTGTAAGCGTCCTGTATACCCAGGCTCTGCACATCCCCAGGACATACATGGGCCATGCACCATGCAATGTGCTGAGAGAGTGTTGCCTGCTGAGGGCACTCTTCTGAGTCGGTAAGTTCTTTTGTGGCCCAGCAGGTTGCCTGTCTATCAAATGACCCTTACTTGCACCACAGCCTGTCCGTCTGGCTCCTTGCATTCCACAGTTTAACTTTGTGCACGTGGTTCCTCTTAGGTAGTAATGCTTGTCCAGCCATGGCCATTGAGACAGGCTTTTACATGCCACCTGCGTTAGGATAGTGTTAACTAGAGGGCTTTCCCCCTCAGGGAGTGCCTACTTACATGGTTCTCTCTCCCCTCCTAGCAGTGCAGAGGCAGAGCAGGCCAGCAGTTCCCCAGTCCTCATGTGAGAGTACAAGGATGGTGGGCTGATGAAAGGGCCTAGCCAACACATCGTGAGTGTGTGCCCAAATGAGCCATGCCCATTTACTTCTCAACCAAGCTCAATTTCCAACTACAGCCCAGGGCGACGTCAGTTCCATGGGTGCTAGCCCACCCTTCCCCACACCAGTGATTTGTGCGTGTTCAGCAGCCAACCCCTTCTCGCAAGATTAGTGCCTGGGCCCAGGCTTTTCCTCCCACATATCCAGCTGGGCCATGCCTGCATGCACGACCAAGAGGGCCCACCACCCTGCAGCAGTGGGCCATTCACTGACACTGAGGTCACATGGACAGGACTGAGGGTGTGATGCTCATCCCAGGCCAGCCACCTCGGCTCCTGTCACCTGGCTACGTACTCATGTCAGAGGTGGCAGACTGCTACTTTAGGGCATGTTACTTGAGTAGATCATCAGTACATGTCCAGGAGTCCTCTCAGTCACGTTGAGTTTTGTGGAAAGTCCACAGTGTACAGTGGATATCTTCCCAGCACTGCTCAGGGGTCCCAAGTCATTTTGATGGGGCTCAACCCACAGACAGTGTTATGCTACTAGCAGACCCCAGCACAATGTAGAGGAGGTGCCTACCCCCCTCTTATGGCAGACAAATAAATGTGGTAGTTAGGGCCAATACCCCAATCTCCTGTCCAACATTGTAAAAATCAGGAGTATTGTCTATTTAGGTAGTTAAACTGCCCTTATTCTAGGAAAAGTACTTTGGAAATAGAGAGTACTGGACACACTTATTTAGGGTGGCGTAAGACATAAAAAGTATGCTTACATTTCGTACAACATACATAACACAGACAATAGGCCCAACTATGTTTGGATATGAAGCATATTATTCACACTCAATATATCCTAGACATTAGAAAATGTAGTGCTCAAATAAATACAGCATATAGCTCCCTTACATAAGAAATAGCACATTAGCAGATAATCCATTCTTTTAAAATGGATACTCAGTTCAAATGGCTATAGGTCTCAGAATCTTAGAAGTGTTTAAGAAATGCACAGAACCCAGAAATTAAGTGTTGTGTGTAGAAATGGGGGTGCATTTGAACAGAAGCCAGTATGAAGTGATTCAGCAGTTTAAATGGCAGAAATATGCAGTTTGTAGCGGTGGTGTTGAAAGGTTCTCTATAAAGAAAATTTGGCAGTGGGTTGAAGCAGACAAGCAGTGCACGCTGACCTTGGACAGAATGTACTAAAACACTGAAGAAATGCATAATTCTCAGAAACTTGTTTTGTTCAGAGTAAAGGTTGCAACATATATTGCCTGGTCAGTGAAATTTGGGAAACTACCTAATCTTGCTCAATTGCATAGGAAGTCAGCAAGTGTTTATAACCAGTGGGGAATGAGTGGTGTTTTGACCTTTAGTAAAGGGACCAATTATAATGTGTTAAGATGTAAGGTCCATATTAGCATAACTTCTTGTGCAATTGGTTGCTGTTGTAGAAAACCTATGGTATGTGTAAATGTACATGTTCTACTAATCAAATATATACGTATATGTACCATTTTTATGTATATTTATGTATATGTATTACAGAGTTGACACTACTCTAGAGCAGTGTTTAAACAAATTCACTCCCAGCCAGCTGTTTCCTTGTTTCTCTGTCTCACACATAGTATATGCTTTCCATGGATGGCTGGCCTATACAACAGTGTTGGTGGCTGAAGGCCAGACCCTGGATGGTGGCCTTATGGCTAGCACTGCCTCATGGCCACACATCCACCTGTTCCTTCGGCCAGTACCTTCTGTCAGGCCAACTACCCATATGGCTGGGCCAGGTATTCCAGATGGCCTGAGTCACAGCTGGCCCAGCTGTGTCCCACATTTGTCTACAGACGTGCTCCATGGACCCTACTTTGTGCATGCATTGTAGTCTGTGGTTGGTATTTCCTTGTGTGATGGACATGTGGCATCCTCTGTGCTGGTATCAGGCACCAGAGCAGGTGTGTGACTGTGGGAGTGGCTGAGCAAGGCCAGCAGTTGAAAGTCCAGGCTAGACATTGGCCACAGTAGGAGTCCCAGTGAGGTGCTAGTGGGGCTCCATAAGGCAGATCTGAACCCCAGTCCCCTTGAAAGGGTACTGCTCTAGTGGGTCAATGTCATAGCCGCAGTCATGCACATTGTGGCCACACACGTGTGTGCCACTGTGAAGGCCATGGCTGTCAAGATCCCCTGTCCCATGCATGACTCCTCGTGACTGTTCTGTTCGTAGCCTTCCCACGCTGCATGTCTATGCGAGCAGCCAAGGAGATAATGCAAGATATGAAATGGTGATAGTGAGACATGTGCCCAGGCCACTTTCCATGGCCCTGGCTGTGGGTTACACTTGGGTCACCTTGGCATTGGAATGGTGCTATATCATGATTTCTTGCAATGTGTTTTTGGTGACACGTCAATGTGCTGGGCTGTCATGTTCCATGGTTGTAACTCATCGTTGTCCCAACACTCATGTGTCAGTATTCATGCTGATTGCATGGGCATGTGTCTGCGTGTGGCAGTTGCTGGTTGACTTGTGCTGACCTATTGGTACTTTTTATGTTGTGTATGCCACACATGCATTGTCACTGCTGACTGATGTCAATGTTCTTTGTTCACTATTCCACAGTTTCTGAAGCTGGCGAAGAGGGCAGAAGCAGTGCCGTGGAGCGGAGAAGCAGGGACAGTATCTCTAGACCCAGGCACAGACCCCAGCCACTCACTGGTGACACCTTCTCTTCTGAGAGTGATGTAGCTGGGGATGCGCCAGTGCCATCAGGTGAGGCTGCTGAGGGTAAGCTCCCACAGTGGATTGTGGTGGGGGACACCTCAGCAGTTGTGGGACAGGGTGCTGCCACACAGGGGGCATCAAGAAAGGAGGACTCTCTGGAGTTATCTGGGTTGATGGAGGTGGAGGAGGAGACTATTGCAGCCCAGCCCACGGGGACAGGTGGGGGAATCGAGGATGGTGTTTAGGCCGCACCCCTGGCCCAGAGACATGAAGATGTGCAGTCCACTGTGGAGGGTTCTGTACAGTCTCCTGTACCTGGGCCATCTCATGCAGCAGTGACCACCTTCTTGGATGCCTCCACTCAGACCGATCCCCCACTTGCAGCCGATGTGGCCATCTGAGATGTTGTGCAGCCCCTGCTGGCAGGTATTGCCAGACAGACAGCAGCTATTCATGATGCTGTACATTTCTCTCAGAAAGATCTTGTACAGCATTGCAAGCAGGTGACCGTCTTCCTGGCACAGTTGGCACATGAACTGCTCTCAGGTGGTCTCTTTGCGCTGGGCACTACAATTGCCCCTCCTCCACTTCCTCCTCAATGCCCCAGTCATCCTCCAGTGAGCCTTCCATTCCACATGCCACCACAGCCCCCAGTGCACCAGTCCCACCACCATGGTCCAGTCTGGTTGTGCCTATGTCTCTGCACGAGGTGGAAGCCCCAACAATGCCACATTAAGTGGTTACTGTGCCAAAAGCAGCCGCCTAGATGCTGAGGTTGTAGATGGAGAGTCGGCCCTGATCGAAGCCCTGGCCAACAGCCCAAAGGGGTACCATTGTACATAATTTGTATAATATCGTCAGCAGCGGCTGTTTCAGTCTTCCCAGTCACAGTGCAGCTTGACGATCGGATGATCAGACGGACGAGACCAGATGTTGAGAGGTCCCTTCCTCTAATGGAGGTCAGAATTGGAATCGGCTTGGCTCGGCAGCAACAGAGTTGTGGGGGTGCTAAAATGGTGCTGGGACTGTGCCGAGACACTGCTTGCTGTGAGAGGAGACCCTGCAAGGCCCCCAGAGATTGTCCTAGTGTAAAAGAAAACCGGTGTATGCAGGACCAACATCCTCGGTAAGATTCATAGTAAGCTGTCTCCGGTGCATCCCACCCAAAACTCCTCTGTGCTGTGCTGCTAAGAAGCACTGCTGTGTGGCGGTTTCCTTTTTTTGTAAGGCATAACAGCAGCACACTGAGCGTGTAAAGGGGCATAGTAACCGTCTGGGTGGGTGCCTTGACCTGGGTTGCGATAAGCTACTGTCTACTTTTAACTTCAAACTAACTGTCACTGCAACATGCCTTGATTGAGCACTGTTCTTCTATGGTTGCCACTTACATATTACACTAAAAACACTCATGTGTTTTAGACAACAAGTTCGCAGTTTCTTTATTTTAGACACTGACACTGAGCACTCAGGACAGCGGCTTTGCATAGCAGACACATTATTAGTAACGGCAATTGTGAAGGACATACAACCTCCTCAAACACAGTCTTGCTCACTACCTTACAGAAGTCTGCCCCTCACTGCACTCCGCCTATTAATTTAGTGGATGTGGGCAGACTTAGTCGGTACAATTAGGTACTCAGTCTGATTGAGTATGCTTCTGTTTCTCTTTTCAATTATAGGTGAGCTTCTGAGGTTGTCCACACGTCTTTGCTTCTATATGCCTTTCCTTGAAAGTTCCAGACCTACTCACCCCTGATGAATATTTCCGCAAAATGAATTATGTACGGAAAGAAACATGTTGGGTTGGGGAATCAAAATATGTTGTATATTGGACAATGTAATAAACAGTGAAACACACTGATTTGATTGCAAAATGTGCTTGTGTTCTGTTCTGTTGCATTTCTTCTTATGTATATCGCTTGAATAACGATAGGACATTTGATTGTATTTTAGAATGTTGTGTCTTTTTTAGACTGTGGTGTCAGCAGTATATTAGATAATATTTAAGTGAGGATGTTCAGTTGTTTGTGTGTGAGTGAGGTATGTTTGGAGTTATATGGTTATGTGTATGCATTGATAGGAGTATAATTTATCTTAGCACTTTATAAGATTTTTTGAGTATATTGTAATATTGTGGCACATCAATGATTTTTGGAATCTTATTGTTGACTTTTGAATATGTATTAATTAATAAAAAAATGTATCATGAATTCTGATCTTGTAGTGAAGTGAATTGAATTGTTTCACATCACATGTTACATGTCACCATATTCTTATCGATGATACCCTATGGTATGTCTCTGTGAGGTATTGGTTGCATAGATATGTGTTCATGTTCAGAGCTCACCAACAGAAACACTAGTGTTGTGATCTTCTTCTTTGTCTAGGTATATATATCGGTTCATTCCAGGATAGATCACAATACAGAGATAACCCTGTTATCCCCTCTTACTTTTGTTTGTTATTGTTATTGCACGGTTGATGTCCGTGGGATTTTATATCCACTCAAATAGGTACACCACTGCGTTTGACACTGTGCTGTGGATTGGGGACATTTTGGTTGGAGACTGAGAGTGTACAGAATAAATTGTTTGTGTAGGCTGTGTGGATCACGTTGTGTTGACCATGGCAGCAGACAAAACCCGTAGCTATGACGAGAAATATATAGCAGATTTACTAGCCAGGACTTCTCTTTTCTCTAATGATGGAGACAGTTCTCTGTTAACCAATATCAGTAATAGGGATGAGTTATTCCAATTTAAGAAAAGGTCGATCCGTACTGAGCTCCACGGTACTATCATGTTAGAGTACTTGCGGAATGGGGTGCTACCGCAAGGCCTCGTGGTTCGTAATGAACCCAGATTATTTCTTGACAATAAAGCATTTATTGGCAGGTGGAGCTATGTCGCAAATAAATGCGGGAGGGATTGGCTCATCCTTATAATTGATACTGCCAAGGAGATGTCTGTTAAACAAGCAAGCAGAGGAACTCACCAAGTTGGAAGAGGCAATTAAGAAACTCGTTCCTCTAGAGGTTTACACTAAGAGACTGGACAAAATCATTAGAGAAATGAATGACTTCAAAGAGTCGACTGTCCGTGATAGGATTAGATGTTTGAAGAACAACATTACCGGGTTTTCCCATGAGAAAGCTTTCCGGTATACACAGGACGGATACGTACCTGACCAGCAGTACGATGGGGCTCAAAGGCAATAACAGAAAAAGAATGTAAGATTTACCAACACGTCATACAGTTCACACAGCTCTGAAGATGACATTCTTGTCAACAAACCTAATCCTAGACCACAGAGACGGGGCTTCGCCGCGGTAATTCGAACAGACGCAGGTCGCAAAACTCCCGCCCGTTTCAACGGGGTAGAGGCCCGTCTGCTGGTTTTTTAGATCAGGACATGCAGGTTTGGGATTACGAACCCTGAGTAACCAGGAGCAGCAGAGTTTATTAATCAATTTGTCCTCTTAAAGGCCATCTAAGATGGAAATGTCAGTGTTGGAAAAAGGATTCAGATTTGTTCCGTCTGTCCCCTATGACCGTTTCAACTCCAGGTTGAAAATAGAAGGGCTTTTTAGGAAGATCCATCTTAAACAGTTTTTCAAAGACAACCTTTTTGAGACGGAACAGATTAATAGTGGTTTACATAATCGATCGAGCTTTTGTCCTCCGGTCATTAGCCACAGTCCTGAATCGATTGTATTTGAAAGGAGGGTACTGTCTGACATAGAACACCTTGAACGGACCCATTTGAAGAATGCGTTTCAGAATTGCTCGGCTTTGCAGAGGAAAGCCTTTGACACACCTAAAAACAACAAATTTATGGGAATCCGCAGCGCGGATAAGGGCGGTGCGATTGTTCTTTTAGACCACACAGACTACATTCATGAATGTCAGAGACAGTTGTCGGACACCACATTCTATAAACCTGTGGAACATGATCCTACTTCTCGGTTGAGGGGCCTAATACTGAATTAAGTTGAGAAGGCTAAGGAGAGACGCTGGATCACTCACAAGGAAGCCAATTACTTGGTGAAACAGGATCCCAGTATCCCTTTGTTTTACATATTACCTAAGGTACATAAGACATTAGTGAATCCACCAGGCAGACCTATTGTGTCCAGTACAAATTCCTTGTTGGAGCCTCTGGAAAAATGTGCAGACTCCTTTTTGAAAGGCTTTGTGAGTAAGATTCCCTAGTTTATTCAAGATTCAATTGCAGTTATGAACTTGGTCGAAAATGTTCAATTTGATCCCTGTGAAGACATATTGGTGATGATGGATATTGTCTCACTATATACGAAGATTCCTCAAACAGACACATTAGATGTGATAGAGGAACTATTATTGACCAAACGCAACCCGCGGATGAAACCTAATTCATTCATTTTGTGGTGTACCATGCTTTCCCTTACTGACAATGATTTCTAGTTTAATGGACAGTTTTTCCAGCAGATCATTGGGATGGCGATGGGGTCGGCTGTGACCCCATCACTGGCCAATTTGTATGTCGACTTTTTTGAACACATGTGAAAATAACATCTCCAAGTCACACATCACTGTGTGGAAGAGGTACATCGATGATGTGCTTCTGGTGTGGCACGGAGATGAACCCACACTATTGGCTTTTTTCGAATGGTTGAACAGGATTAATCCTTTTCTGAAGTTCACTTTGAACTATCACAGAGAACGGATAGATTTCTTGGATCTTACCATTGGTGCGAATCGTTTGACCAGTAGGTTAGAGCTGAAACCGTTTCACAAAGCTACAGATCGTAACTCGTTGTTAAGGTACAACAGCTTCCATCCCAAATCTTTGAGAGACATTTTGCCGTTTGGCCAATTTTTGAGGGTCGAGCGTAATAGTAGTAGTAGGGATGTGTTTCTGTTGGAAGCTGACACGCTGAGCAAAAATCTTGTACAGCGTGGTTACCCTAAGAAGATTGTTAAATGGTCATTGAAAAGAGCTTCCAACAACCATCGTGAAGCTTTGTCAGAGTATAAGCCTAAACCCATACCTGCCAGTTCTGACACATTAGTGTTTGTGAGTACCTTTAACCACCTGTCCAATCAGGTGGTTAGAATTGTGAAGAAACATTGGCACATCTTATCTAAGGCAAAAATTCCCATTGATGTACCACATTGTGCCTTTAAACGTGGACACAATATAAAAGTACTGGTGAGTAGGAATGACGTGAGTGAGAGGCGGAATGCACAGATCACCATTACAGAACAATGGGGTCTGGCTAAATTGAGAGGACATGCTCCCTGTGGGATGTGTGTCTGTTGTCAATTTACAAAGAGGACTACCGAGATAGATTTTGCGTTACCCAGACTCTGGGAACAAAAAACATTCACCAATTGTAATTCTAATAATGTAGTGTATGCCATATGGTGTCCTTGCCCCAAATTATACATCAGGAAGACGGAACGAAAGATCAAGGTCCGTGTAAGCGAACATAGGAATTGTATTAGGAATAGAATCCTGGCGGCTCCTATGGTGGGACATTTTGTCATGAATGATCATAGCTGTGATGATCTCAAATGGACAATTTTGAAAAAGATACCCACAACGAATAACAATTCTGTAGACAAACACATTTTATCTAGAGAAGAGATGAGACTTATCTTTATGAGCAGGAGCCATCTAGTGGGTTTAAATGAACAGATGGACTGGAATATATAACATCACGTCCAGTCATGAGTGTTTTGAATTATTATTCCGCCATTTGGGGACGAGCATATGCCCTATCAAATTTATCTGTTACCAGTCGGCTTTGGTGGTCAAAGAGGGCTATGTTCACAGTGGCAGTACCTCTGTGCTGTGATTAAGGTACAGGGCAGACCCATTCCAAGATGGCTGCCGCACGTTGCTGTCACATGACGCTATTCTGATTGCGGTCACACATGACTTTTATTTATGAGCGTTAGCTCGCCGTCTTCCCCCCTGAAACACACTTGGCGTACTGGAGTAACCTGTAACTTGTGAACCGGCCATTAATATAGTGGTTAGTGTCAAAACGATATGTGCTGTTTCCGGGTGGCGGATACTCAGTGTTAGCTAGTAGCGCCGTAAGGGCGTTTGGTGGCTCCAGTAAAACTAGGCGTCCTTAGCGGGTTCCCGCAAGCAGACCTCGTAATGGGGCGGTAAGGGGTTGATGGCTCCAGCACGGCACCTTTACCAGCGCCGTTAACCCCTTACCGCATACCTCGTAATGAGGCCCACTGCAACGAATTACCACTTTGGTGGCAGAGTCAAACCATTGTCCATCTTACCATTGCCGGGTGCTTTAAATTCTATGACTTTGTCTAGCGGTGACATCTTTACCCCCAGAAACACTCACATGAGGCGGGAATCAAACATTTTGCCTAATTTACAGTGTTTGGGACTGGCGTCAATTTCAGCCCTCCATTTAGTCCAGGAAATGCAAGCAATCCTGGACTATATTGAGAATTCAAAGGGCAGAAGCATCCGAAATTCTTCGGAGTATGCAGCTTTTGAATTGGATAACAATCACAAATAATTCATAAACCATTGTTATCAGCCAAACTCCAAACAGCCTGACACCGTTGGTTGAACTCAATTATGATCTAAAGCGGATTAATGTTGTTTGACTCTGCAGTGAACAGGTTCTATGTGAGGACAATGTAACAGGACATGGCTCTAACGATTAAGACCTTTGAGCACAAACCAAGTTGTAACACCTTGTGGGTGACCAACAAAATCTAAAAAAAAGAAAAATGGTAAAGAAAAGAAAAAATCTCAAAATGTACCTGCTCAAAATGGCAACAAAAGGAAATCTTAACGTACATTTCTATGCTACCTCCTGATGGAAGGGGAGATCATAGATCTGAACTTTCAGGTGTTTCTTCATATGGAAAGAAGTCCATCAACTGATCTCTTTATTTCATATGACCTACCTACAGAACCGGACCAAAGGGAAGAAAAAGCACCAAAGCAAAATGACCACCTATATGCTACCATCAAGAGAGGGATATTCTAACATTTCAAGGTCTGAGTTACCCTCAGTATCCAACCTCGAACCTTTACAGCAACCCTCTGCTAACAAGGGTTCTTCTCTTCATACCAAGCAAGAACCAGCACTTGCTACAGTTGCCCTGGCTACAGACCTTGTACAAGTCAATTGTTTACCCAACACAACACCTAAACAAGCTAGGTTGCTAACTAGGGCTATAGGCTGGGAGAACATTGTGAGTGTGAACAGTGATCTAGCACTAAACAGAAGGCAGCTGCTTGAGATCTTTCAGAACATACCAGCTCTGAGAAACCTAGGGGTATTCCTCCATTAAGACCTTGAGAGCCCTCTATTCAGGTGGTTGGGGGAGGGCCATCACTCTTGGATCCCAAACTTGGGGTGGACGAGCAAGGGAGGATCACCTGGATTGCCTTCGTGGGAATACCCGAAGCGATACACAGTATTCTGACAGGGCGACAAAATAGGAGGAGGAAGTCCCGGACGCCTTCATGGGATACGCTGATTCACATCACCCTAATCCAGGTTTCACTTTCCCTAATTCCCGTCCTGTCATCAATGGCCCATGGCGGACGAAGGAAAGAGTCAATTGCCCAAGGTGGGGAAGGAAGAAAAACCAACAAAAACAAAGCCAGGAGTCTGAAGTGAATATACGTTCATCCTCTACCAATTTGAATCACAGGGAATGCCAGCAAAGCTCATATTTGTCTGATCAACCATTAGGGGGCAACCATCCCCTTGAGGGAAAAACAGGCTACATGATTTCCCTATGTCCATTGTCGATTCCCTGATAGAAGAGCAGGAAATAGATCTATCCTCCAAAACCCTTCCATCACACCCTCCCCTTGTCCAAACAATACTGAGATGAGGAAGAAGCAACTGGGAGCAGTAAAGATTACCCCTAGAAACAACATGGGGAAAGTAAGGGAAACCTACTGTAGAAAGAACTCAAGTTGTCCCACTAATAGAGTCAGACCGGGTCAGGCATTTAATAATGACCACTCACACCTGACTCCACTTGACTGTTTTCTCAACTATATAAGGTGTGGTTTTTCACAAGAAAGATGGTGAGCTGGGGATGCTGCAAGCACCTCGAGAAGCCAAGGAGCAGAGAGCATCAGGAATAAAAGCCTGAAGGAGAAGGGCATGCCGAGACGCTGACCCAATGTTGGGGTTGCAGCGTGGCTAGGGAGCTGTGCCTCCAAGGAGCCGGAGTAAGGCAGCCTGTATCCTGCTGGTGGCGTTTGGGAAAATGCATGTTCCCTTGGGACGTGTTCCAGTCCCAAGGGTGCCTAAGGGCAGGTGGTGAGACCCTGAAATCAACCCTGTGCACCCAGAGGATCCGCTTGTCGCGCAACGCTACCCGGTAAGGGAGAGAGAGACACTGGAGCGTGTGTTTGACTGAAGCGGAGCAGGATAAAGACATCGGTTTAAAGCGGCAAGGAGCGGAACGGTTTGAAAGTGTGCAAAGGCCAAAAAGCATAAAAAATAAACAAAGAGGGATAGAAGGAAAAAAAGGGGCGCTAGCGGCACGAAAGAAAAGAAAAAGCGAAAGAAAGTGGGACTCTTAAATGCACAGCTGGGAACTTTTACTCTGCACCCCAGAGGGTGCATTTCAGGGGAAGACAATGTTCACATGGAAACGTGGAATGGCTTCTCCATGGCTGGATCATGTATATGCTTCCCATGCCTTGAACTCTGTGTGTAGCCCTATAACAATCACTGCTACCCACTTGAGTGACCCTTCAATACTTTCGTACGATGTAAGGATTTCAGTTCAGATGTTGGCATGTGAAGAGTTTAAAGAGGGCAAAGCAAGTGCGATGAAGAGAAGTACAAGGTGTGCATGTTAAAGAAAGGACTGTGTGTTAAGCGTGCACGAGAAAGAAACTGACAAGTGCAAGAGTGTACAGTGATACAAAAGGATGTGAGGTGCACAAGAGGCATGATAAGAAAGAAAAGGAAAGTGCAAGAGTGCACTGTAGAAGAAAAGGAACAGCAAAGGGAAGGTGCAAGTGTGCAAGAGCAAGAAGCCAGGGAAAACAAGAAGGGGTACAGGAGGCACCTGAAGGTGAAAGGTTTAAAACGAAGAGCAAGAAATAAAGAGAGGGGTTACAGATTAGAATGGTGACGTGTAGGAGGAGCAAAGAACCAGGCGGTTTCGAAAGTCTATGATTGTGCCCCACAATTGAAGTGAAGTGGGTATGAAAGAACTGCGTTTAAAAGGAAAGGTACATACTGACAAGATGAACTTGTATTTAAAACCAGAAAGGGGACTAAGCGGCCAAACTTGGGGAAGAGAACCCTGAGAAGCTTCACAAAGAACTCTTTTATATTTCTTTTGTGGTGTTTTTTCTAACTTGGACAAGTTGAAAGGGATCTGAGCGTATGGAAGGGAACCCTGAGAGGCTTAACTTGTTTTGATTGAAGCTTGGGGAAGGGAACCTAAGAAACTTAAAAGGATCTGTTATATTTCTTTTGTGGTGTTTGGAACTTGAACAACTTGAACAAGATGAAGCTTAGGGAAGGGAACCTCAAGGAATCAAAGACACTGAAGGTATTTTAGAATATTGCAAGGGCTCTGTGGAGAAGGTCTTAAAAACAGCCCTTTTTGCTTGAACTCATTTTTGTGACATTGACCAAACTACACCTGGTGAGAAGACCATTTGAAACCAACCTTGGTTTTCTATTTTCTGTTGAACAACGATGTTTCCTTTTTAAACACGTGCTATCACATTTTTGTAAAGAGTGGGGGCAATCATAGGTTTAGACACAGTGTCATGCCTGCACCATGGGCGCATACATTGGCGATCATTATGGACTAATTGTTATTCATTTATCTACAGAAAACTCCTGGAACAATCCCTATTCACTTTTTGGAACTTATTTCCCATTTGCGAGACTTTGGTGCTTTTTTATTTTATCCAACATACTACACTTAGCACAATGCACTTGGCTATAACTATATATTCCTGGCTATTCCTATTTTTCTTCATCAGAACTACAATCCCCAGAAGCCCTAGGGATTTGCTCTGCTTCCACCAGCTCACGAACAGAGAGGGAGGTGGCCGATTGTCTGCAGGTGTGCTGAGCCAGGTGCAACCAATTAGCCTGCCTCTGTGCTGGGCTGGGCGGTATAAAAGCTGCTGCCTGCAGGAGCTCAGTCTCTTGCATTAAGAGTCCTTCCAGCACCTTTTTGCTTCGAGTTACGAATTTTGTATGCTGTTCCTACTTACTCCTGCTTTTGTTCCTGCTTTGTTCCAGTGCTCTGCCGGGCTTTCTGCATTGCAGCCGATCACGCTCTGCTGCCTTCTACCTTCCGCCCTGGCCCTTTCAGGCTCCAGCCGTGCAGCCGATCACGCTCTGCTGCCTTCTACCTTCCACCCTGGCCCTTTTGGGCTCCCTGCCTCAGCCCTGCTCCACTGGGCGTACTGACTTGCAGCCTGCTTCGCCCTGCTGCCTACAGCCCTAGTCTTTTGGGCTCCCTGCCTTGCAGTCTGCATCTCTCCGCTGATTACAGCCCTTGTCCTCTCGAACCCTTGTCTTGCAGCTTGCTACACCCTTCTGCCTTCAGCCCTTGTCTTTTGGGCTCCTTGCCTTGCAGCCTGCTTCACTCCGCTGCCTACAGCCCTTTTCCTCTGGGCTCCCTTTCTTACAGCCCTGCTCCTTTGGGATTGCTCCTTGCTGTCCTGCTCCTCTGAGCTCTCTACCTTGCACCCTACAGTCCTCTGCAATCCACAACAGTTTACCTGCATTTATTACTTTCAGTTATTGCAGCCCCCTGTTTCCTAACTGCTGCTTCTTTGCTTTCTTCCTCGTTTTCAACCCTCAGTTCTTTATCCCTGTCCAATTCAGTTATACTGCTTTCCTTTCATTTCCTTCTGCTAGTTTGCTCATCGACTTCCCTTTTCCTGGATGTGTCTGTTATAGTCTTCTCTTGTATCGTTTGTAGACCCCTTTGTACAGGGTTTGTCTGTTGGTTTCCGGCAGGCAACCTCTGCCCCTTCCCTTGTCTAGTTTCTGTGTTACAGACACCCACAGCTGTTGTTCCCAGCCATGAGCAAACAGCGTGTGCCTCTGTTATAGCAAACTGTGCAGAAGGCTAGAGTTTTTTCCTAAGGTCCGTGGAACACTCTTCCCCATATCTGCATACACACCAAGAGGGAATCCATTCTGTTGTACCTTATTTCCTTGTTACACTTGCCTACTCTTTGTTCTCTTTTACTTTCAGCTGTGTGTGTACTTATCTGTCCACCTTACTTCGGCACAACCACCCAAACCTTACCTGGGTGCCCTGTGCCACTCTTAACAGAGTGCCATCCTTGACAGAATGCAAGAGCTAAAAATGTCTTGTTCCATAGGCAGGAAAGGCACACACAGACCAAGGATGCTTTCCTTTCGGGTTAAAAAACCTTTGCAAAAATCTATAGTTTCCCTAAAGACAGCAAACAAGAACCTTAGTCTAAAGAACAGTCTCGCCTTAGTAAACAAAGATTTACAAGCACTGTACTACACTCACTGGCTTGCTGACCCTTCTTCCATGTATAACTATTATGACATTTGCGACTATGATCCGCAGTCCTTATCTGTTGAAGAGCTACAGCAAGATAATGAATTCTTACAAATCTTGTTAGCCCAAACAGTAAAAGACACTCCTGCGTCTTCTGACAATTCTTGTAACACTGCTACAGCCAAGGATATAGCACTCATTGTGGGAGACTCTAAACCAGAGTACGCTGTTGCCAGAGTGATATGCTCAAGATCAGCTTGGCAAGCTCCCCAGACTGCTGGAAACCCTCATTTGACATAACAAGGCATTAAGTATCCTGAGGTTAGTCCACCTGGTCCTGGGTACAAAAGACCAATACTGACCATCGGTTGTCTTAATACTTCCCCAGTATCTACTAACCATAATGTTGTGTCCTATTTCCATGGACATGTTTGTTAAGAGTTATCGAGTTGTGGGAAGTCCTTCTTCCCTGTTTATGAAAGGTTGTGGCGTGGCCACGGGAAGTAGGAAGAGGCGGGGTTACCGCCTCGGACGCCAGTTCTGGCGCAGTTAATAAAGAGAGGTACATTGCAGCCCCCGGCTCCCGCGTATTATTGAGTGCTTCAGTTTAGGAGCCTGATTTAATTTGCTTTAGCTTCCGAACGACTTCGGAAGCCAACACTGGCGACGAGGATCATCAACCCACGCCCCCCCTGCAGGCAACCCCAGCGTCGCGTGTGGGCCGCGCTGCATCGCCTCTGCCTCCGGCGTTTTCTGCACGTCGTTGGCCCGCCCACGCTCGCTCGCGGGGCGCTCCAGCATCGCAAGGGGGCTGTGAAGCAGCGCCGCGACCGTCGGCTGCACACATCAGCTGGCAGACACAGTGTCACGTGTGGCCCATTAACCATAGCTGCTGCCTGGACACGGCAGCCCCCCTTTCAACCTGCCTAATTTACCAAGAAGGGAACTCTGCAGCCCAGCATCCAAGGGCCTCCTCCTACTCATGACGCCTCCATGCTGCCCAAGTCACCGCTAGCCCCTACGTTCAGCGGGCGTGGCCGGGCCGATGCAAGAAGTGGCGCAGGTCCCTCAGCACATGCCACACCCGTGAGTACAGTGCCACAACAGAGCAGCCTGGTTACATCATTCACCAACATGTCAACTGACAACATTGACAGTGGCTTACAGAGCCCCCAAGCCAGCTCCACTCCGAGGCCAGCCAGTAATGGTGAGGACACTTCCTCTGAATCCTTGCAGCTACAAGCAGTCCCTCACTTTGACATGACGGACACCAACAGCCTGGCGCCCAGATGGGCTCGGTGGCTAAAGGAACTCCACATCTACATTGACGCCTCGGGCGTGCGTGAAGAACGCCGTTTGAGGGGCATTCTGCTTCACTCGCTGGGCCCTGTGGTGAGAGACATCGTGTTTGAAATGCCCGAGGACAACACCAACTCTTTTCAAGGCATAATTGACTCATTGAATGCATATTTCGCACCCCTACGGAACGTCGACTACGAGAGACACGTGTTCCACACCACGACGCAAGACAAAGATGAAACCATGGACAACTTCATCATGAGACTGAGGAAAAGAGCCAAGTACTGTGACTTTGACAAATACTCTACCGAAGAGGCCCTGAAATCTCAAGCCATAGCAGGGTGCGGCTCTCCTGATTTTCGCAAAAAATTGCTACAAAAGAGCAGAACACTAGAGGAGATCCTTCAAATTGCAAGAGCTGATGCTGCACTAACCCTGCAAACGGAATCTCTAGGCAACATTTCCATCACACATAATGCCAAAGCAGCCTCCCTCTGCCCCATCCGTACGCCTGTCAGCCCGTCGGACCAAAAGAAATGCTATCGATGTGGTTTCCGCTTTCCCCACACAGGTCCGTGCCCTGCGATTGGACATCAGTGTGACAAATGCGGAGGGGACAACCACTTCCAGTCCATCTGCAGGAACATCAAATTCCTTCAAACCACGGGAAGCAGCAGAGAAGGCGGACGCTCGAGAAAGGAAAGCCCGCGCAGAAACTCACATCGAGGCTCCACACATGGAAGGAGGCGCTCTCACAGCTCATCCAAAGAACAAGCGCCTTCGTCAAGGAGGCGAGAAGAGAGGAGAGAGAGAGAGACGTCCACCCACCGAGAGAGCAGACGCCACTCTCCACACCGCAGACCAAGACACAGGATCAGGTACGTGGATGACTCGCCTCAGGACAGACAGACAATAAGGTCATCCTCATCCAGTGGAGAAAGAAAGCGAGCATATGTACATGCCATCGGAAATGCCACAGCGGCTGAATACAGTCCGACCCTACTACTCCAACTGAATGGCCAAAATCTAGAATTCCTGATAGACACAGGCGCCACTGTGAACGTCATCAATGACATAATATACAAATCGTTGGAAGTCAAGAAAGACCTGAAGACAGCCGACACGCTAATATACCCCTACGGATCCAACAGGCCACTAGATTGTATCGGAATGTTCACCGCACGCTGCAGCTACAAGGAGCAGAGCCAGAAAGTAAAGATATACGTAATCAAAGGTGAAGTCCCGGGAGGAAGCATCCTGAGTTTCCGCACAGCGATACAAATGGGCCTCATCAGCATCATGTATCAGATCATGTCTGCATACACCTCCGGCGCCAAAGACATGATACAAAAGATATTCCCGTCACTCTTCAAAGGACTAGGGTGCTTAAAGGACAAACAAATCAAGCTGCACATTAATCAGCAAGTAAAACCCATCGCTCAACACTACAGGGGCATTCCCCTCAACATACAACGACAAGTTGAAGATGAGATTCACTCACTTCTCCAACAAGGCATAATTGAACCAGCGTCGGGCCCGACCCCATGGGTCTCACCCATAGTACCGGTACCCAAGAAAGACGGCACCTCCAAAATACGCATCTGCGTAGACATGCGGGCCCCAAACGTAGCCATTGAAAGAGAACGACACCTGGCTCCACGCATGACGGACATGATACACCTTCTACATGGGGCCACCGTCTTTTCGAAGCTTGATCTAAACAAGGGCTACCACCAACTGGAACTTCACCCGTCTTCTCGATACATAACCACCTTCTCAACTCATCTAGGACTCTTCAGATACAAGAGACTAAGCTTTGGCGTATCTTCTGCAGCCGAGATCTTTCAGAATGAGATACACCAAATAATCAAGCACATCCCGCACTGCTTGAATTACAGCGATGACATTCTCATCTTCGGCACCTCCCAAGAAAGCCACGATGACACGCTACGAAGGGTCTGCATGGCGCTAGAAAACGCCAACCTCACGCTCAACCCGGAAAAGTGTGAGATCAACAAGACCACCCTGAAATTCTTTGGCCACATCTTTTCAAACAAAGGCATGCGCCCAGACCCTGAGAAAGTACAAGCCCTGGTGGATGCCCCCACTCCCATTTCTTCATCCGGCATACGATCATTCCTGGGCATGGCCAGCTATTGCACAAGATACATTCAAGACTTTGCGTCTGTGAGCACCCCACTAAGAGCCCTCACCGGGAAGGACCAGGTATTTGAGTGGACAACAGAATGCGACGCAGCATTTCAGGAAATCAAAAGGCGCATATCCTCTGCGTCATGCATGGCCTACTATGACCCTAATTATGACACGGAACTCACTGTGGACGCCAGTCCGGTAGGCCTAGGGGCCATTCTAGCTCAATCCAGACCGGGAGCGCCACCCAATGCACCCAAGCGCATAGTAGCCTACGCCAGTCGGAGTCTATCAAAGGCAGAGTGCGCATACTCGCAACCCGAAAAGGAGAGTCTTGCCGTTGTATGGGCGTGCGAGCACTACCACCTCTTCCTATATGGCCGCCCATTCACGGTCGTGACTGATCACCAAGCGCTAACAACGATATATGGCAAACCCACGGCCAAAATGCCACCCCGAATCGCCAGATGGGGTCTACGCTTACAGGAATATTCCTTCAAGATCATACATCGCCCGGGAAAAGAGAACAACCCAGCTGACTTTCTCTCCAGATACCCACTACCGGCTCAAGTAGAACGACAATCCATGAAAGCAAACCAATACCTAAACTTTCTAGTCAATAATGCACTCCCCAAACATGTCTCCGTTGCTCAACTCGTGGAAGCCACCTCTACTGACAAGATGCTGCCCCTCATAAAAGAGTGTCTGCGAACAGACCGGTGGCATGTCAAAGAACTGACCGAAGCAGAACAGGCTCAACTCCGCGTTTTCAAACTGATACGACACACATTATCCGTGTCCCCAGAAGGCCTGCTGCTCAAAGAGAACCGAATTGTAATACCCTCCAGCCTGCAGAAACAAATACTGGACATAGCACACGCCGGTCACCGCGGAATAGTGTCCACCAAGAGACAATTGAGAACAAAGGTCTGGTTCCCCAAACTGGACGAACAGGTAGAACAGATCCTAGGCAAGTGCCTCACCTGCCAAGCGGTGGGTCCCCGAACATTCCCGGCACCCCTACAACCGTCAGAGATGCCTCCGCAAGTGTGGGACCGAGTGGCTGTAGACATGTTTGGACCCCTGGCAAACGGGAAATACGTGCTGGTAATTGTAGACGAAATGTCACGATTCCCGGAGGTGCACCTCATTCACTCAACAAGTGCTCAAGCGGTCATACCCGCCCTGGACAAGACGTTTGCTGACTACGGTATTCCATCGATAGTCAAGTCAGACAATGGCCCCCCATTCAGCGGGCATGATTTCGCAATGTTCGCGGAACACCTTGGTTTTCAACACAGAACAATCACCCCGCTGTGGCCGCAAGCGAACGGAATGGCGGAAAAATTCATGAGCTCTCTCAAGAGAACCCTCCAAGTATGTTCCATCACAAATCGATCATTCATGCAGGCCATTTGCACCCTCCTACGTGAGTACCGGAACACCCCACATAGCACCACAGGGGTGTGTCCGTCCACATTAATGTTCGGGCGCATCCTACGAACCCAACTGCCCCACAATCCTCACGCCCGTCCGTCACCAACGGCCATTGATGACGCCATCACAAGAGACACGAGGAGCAAAGAGTTAACAAAGACCTACACTGATCGAAAGAGACAGGCCAAGCCCTGCCACATTCAAGTGGGCGACGTAGTGTTGGTGAGGCAAGAACAAAGCACCAAGGACACTCCGGCATTCAGGCCTGAACCATTAGAAGTGACGCACGTAAATGGCTCCATGATAACAGCAGCCAGCCCCACAGGGACCATTACGAGAAACTCGTCATTCTTCAAGAACTTCAAGGGACACTCGGAACCGATCACTGACCACTCGATGACTGACCAGGAATCCTCAGAAGTGGAGTCGGAATATCAGATCGAAGTGCGAGATGCGGACGACAGCGACAGCGACACACCAGTGCGGTGGGAGAAGACACCACGGAAAAGCCCATCCAAAAGGACGATTCGCCGACCCTCTCGGTGGATAGAAGAAATGTAAGAATATGAGCTCCTCACTTAAGTGGGGGGGAGATGTTGTGTCCTATTTCCATGGACATGTTTGTTAAGAGTTATCGAGTTGTGGGAAGTCCTTCTTCCCTGTTTATGAAAGGTTGTGGCGTGGCCACGGGAAGTAGGAAGAGGCGGGGTTACCGCCTCGGACGCCAGTTCTGGCGCAGTTAATAAAGAGAGGTACATTGCAGCCCCCGGCTCCCGCATATTATTGAGTGCTTCAGTTTAGGAGCCTGATTTAATTTGCTTTAGCTTCCGAACGACTTCGGAAGCCAACACATAATAACCTTAATGTCAGTCTGCCTGTTGCTACAACCAAATTTTCTGCTACACCAGATTCTGAAGCTTTAGATCAGGCTAATGGAACATACCTGCTTCAAGAACAACTCCTACGCCTTAAAAGACAGACCGAAGATCTCTATGATGACTTTGTTTATTTACATAGTAAAAGTTTAATGAAAGGGCACAATATTCCAGACCTTCTGACACTATGTCCTACACCCGACATTCTGTCTTTAGAGATCGACATGATAAGGCCTGGAATTGCCACGCAGAAAAGGATACACACTTATACCAAGCAGATGGAAGACCTAAATTTAGCATATGCATCCCTTCTAAAGTCTGACACAGCTCTTTCACTTTCCAGCCACAGTAACTCAGGTTGTTGTACAGACAGTAAAGAATCAACTCCTTCGGTGGGCCAAATCACTCACACTGCCATTACACCACAAGTCAAGTGTAATCTTCTGATTAGAGATCCTTCTGAGTCAAAGGATTGTTCCACTCTTACCCCTGACTACAGTCCTTCACTCACACTTACAGCCTCTTCTGAAGTGATCAAATCAGAAATGTACTCTGCTTCTAAGGGTTTTTGTTCACCAGACCACGAGTCAGATTCTGAACAATACCCAGTACCTGTCTGGAATCCAGCCTTTCCATCAGTCAATACCCCAGACCCACCTAGCAATCTAAGTACACCAGACGTTGAAGACCAGCCTTCAGAACGCCTACCCTATCCTGACCCCACATCTGTCATACTACCTGTTACTGTATCTGCTAGCCCAATCTCTGCTGCTCCTCCTGCTAATACTTCTAAATCTGCTACTGTTGCAGCATCTCACATCACTCTTTCTGCAGTAGAAGCACCCCCTTCCTCTCTGCCTACAAGGACAGTACCTGTTGCTAAGTCAGTTAACAACTCTTCCTTTAAGACTACAGCTCCGGTTGTTCCTGCTGGTGCCTCTGCAGCACTTAAACTACCGGACTCTACTCTACCAGTCTCAGGTGCGTCCCTACCCGCTGGTTCTCCTATGGCACCTACACTCCCAGTTGCTACAGCACCGGAACTATCAACAGCCATTCATGATCTCCCTGCTGCTGTGGCTTCTGAACTACCTACAAATCATGGAGAACCCGCAGCTGTGACTCCTGAATTCTCTGCGGCTAATCTTGACTTTGCCATTGCTGCTTTTGGCGCTGTGGAAAACCTTCCTAGAGCAACCAATTCAGCTGTATCTCTGGTTCCACCTTTCAGCACTATACCGTTGCCAGCCCTAAGTAAGACCACTACTTTCAAAGCTATATTTGCCATGGAGCCTGCAGCAGATCTTCACAGTTCCTCAGTTCATGAACGCACTGTTGGGTTTGTGCTCCAAAGACTTTGTCTTTTCTGAATTCTACCTCTAAGGTTCAGAACATTGGTACTGTCTCCTTCCTTCAAGACTCTCACCTTGCAACCTTAAACTGTTTTTGGTGCTTCATGATGTGCCTTTTTGGTATAAGACTCTTTCACGGTGTGACAGACATTCTTCTTGTTGGTCAGCCTTCAGAGAGCCTGGAGAGGGGCCTGGAGAGGGGCATACTGTCATGCCTGCGCCATGGGTGCACACATTGGCGATCATTATGGACTAATTGTTATTCATTTATTTACAGAAAACTCCTGGAACAATCCCTATTCACTTTTTGGAACTTATTTCCCATTTGCGAGATTTTGGTGCTTTTTTATTTTATCCAACATACTACACTTACCACAATGCACTTGGCTATAACTATATATTCCTGGCTATTCCAATTTTCCTCATCAGAACTACAATCCCCAGAAGCCCTAGGGATTTGCTCTGCTTCCACCAGCTCACGAACAGAGAGGGAGGTGGCCGATTGTCTGCAGGTGTGCTGAGCCAGGTGCAACCAATTAGCCTGCCTCTGTGCTGGGCTGGGCGGTATAAAAGCTACTGCCTGCAGGAGCTCAGTCTCTTGCATTAAGAGTCCTTCCAGCACCTTTTTGCTTCGAGCTACGAATTTTGTATGCTGTTCCTACTTACTCCTGCTTTTGTTCCTGCTTTGTTCCAGTGCCCTGCCGGGCTTTCTGCATTGCAGCCGATCACGCTCTGCTGCCTTCTACCTTCCGCCCTTGCCCTTCCAGGCTCCAGCCGTGCAGCCGATCACGCTCTGCTGCCTTCTACCTTCCGCCCTGGCCCTTTTGGGCTCCCTGCCTCAGCCCTGCTCCACTGGGCGTACTGACTTGCAGCCTGCTTCGCCCTGCTGCCTACAGCCCTAGCCATTTGGGCTCCCTGCCTCAGCCCTGCTCCTCTGGGCGTCCTTCCCTGCAGCCTGCTACACCCTGCTGCCTGCAGCCCTAGCCTTTTTGGGCTCCCTGTCTCACAGCCCTACTCCTCTGGGCATCCTGCCTTGCAGCCTGCTACACCCTGCTGCCTACAGCCCTAGTCTTTTGGGCTCCCTGCCTTGCAGTCTGCATCTCTCCGCTGATTACAGCCCTTGTCCTCTCGAACCCTTGTCTTGCAGCTTGCTACACCCTTCTGCCTTCAGCCCTTGTCTTTTGGGCTCCTTGCCTTGCAGCCTGCTTCACTCCGCTGCCTACAGCCCTTTTCCTCTGGGCTCCCTTTCTTACAGCCCTGCTCCTTTGGGCTTGCTCCTTGCTGTCCTGCTCCTCTGAGCTCTCTACCTTGCACCCTACAGTCCTCTGCAATCCACAACAGTTTACCTGCATTTATTACTTTCAGTTATTGCAGCCCCCTGTTTCCTGACTCCTGCTTCTTTGCTTTCTTCCTCGTTTTCAACCCTCAGTTCTTTATCCCTGTCCAATTCAGTTATACTGCTTTCCTTTCATTTCCTTCTGCTAGTTTGCTCATCGACTTCCATTTTCCTGGATTTGTCTGTTATAGTCTTCTCTTGTATCGTTTGTAGACCCCTTTGTACAGGGCTTGTCTGTTGGTTTCCGGCAGGCAACCTCTGCCCCTTTCCTTGTCTAGTTTCTGTGTTACAGACACCCACAGCTGTTGTTCCCAGCCATGAGCAAACAGCGTGGGCCTCTGTTATAGCAAACTGTGCAGAAGGCTAGAGTTTTTTCCTAAGGTCCGTGGAACACTCTTCCCCATATCTGCATACACCCCAACAGGGAATCCATTCTGTTGTACCTTATGTCCTTGCTACACTTGCCTACTCTTTGTTCTCTTTTACTTTCAGCTGTGTGTGTACTTATCTGTCCACCTTACTTCGGCACAACCACCCAAACCCTACCTGGGTGCCCTGTGCCACTCTTAACAGAGTGCCATCCTTGACACACACACAGACAGACTTTTATTTTGGACTATTAGACATCGAAGGCCTTTAGAAACATCTGTTAAGGGAAACTTTGCTTTAGAGTTCGGGCCAGTCAGGCATTACACCAACCCAGGAACGTTAGTAAATAAAGGTTTTGAAATGAACATTTTTCAGTCTGTGTCTCTCTTGATACCATGACTGTCTCACACAGCACTGAGGCCACTTTATACGGGGGACATGTATTACTTGTCTCTTCAAGATCACAGTGGTAACTGTGTGGTTTGTCATCTTTGTTTGAACTTAGTGTCACGTCTGGTTTTAGCAGAAATATCTACTCTAAGAACATTGGTCTCTGAATTGTACGAACTTCTGGAGGCCTATTAACTGCAATTGATTGAAATATAAAAGCGTCCTATTATGAAGTCGACACACAGCACAGCGGCCTTCTGGCAATTGGTCTTCACGCTGAAACTCTGTTTAAGGACCTTTTAATCATAAATATATATTGGAATCCGAGAACCAGTTCTTGTTCTAACATACATACGGCACTCAACAAGGTCATTAAAAACTGGCTGGACTCAGGACATCCGCATTACATTATCATTGCTGGAGACTTCAATTCTGATTGTAGGGCCCACGTACAACAAAGGAAAAACAGTGCTGCTTCCTGCCACTTCCAGTCGAAGAGCCAAAAGACTTCAGTGGGACTCTTACATGCACATCTGGGGACTTTTATTCTGCACCCCAGACGGTACATTTCCGGGGTAGGCAATCTCCACATGGAAAGGTGGCATGGCTTCTTCATGGTTGGATCACGTATATGCTTCCCATGCCTTAAACTCTGTGTGTAGCCCTATAACAATCACTACTACCATCTTAAGTGACCATGAAATACTCTTGTACGTTCTAAGTCTTTCAATGTTTACCTACTACTCGACTACAGCTCTGATTACGCTGTCTAGGGATTGCAACAACGCTGCTTGCATGGGCTTTTTAAAAGAGACTTTGAATTGGCGTATACTAAGTGACCCAGAGCACTGAACCATTTCATTGCTTCTACGTTCAATCAAACCATACAACATTACCAGTCTGGGGGGAGAACTACCACGCTAAGAACACACAGGCACAGTTACAATGATAATATTGTTGAAGCAAAGAGGCTGAAAAAACTGGGACTTTTACAACTTGAGCCTGAATATTACAACCAAAAGAAGATTATACTACAGAGACATAAAAGCCAAGTCGTTAAAAAATCAGATATTCAATATGACAACCAGAACATTCTAAATAAACTTGCTGTCGATTTTTGGTCTCTAACGTACAATAGTGTGGGGGAGCTGTTTCCATGATGTCCTCTGTCACTGAGAAAAGCTGGAAAGACTTTTTCACTGCAAAATATGCCTCTCTGGATAAGGCCACACAATTGAACCCAAAGCTAAAAGGGCCTACTGTTGAAGCAGCACACACCTGGAACAAAGATGACATCCTTTGGGCTATCATGAAAGCCAAGGAATCCAGGGCTCTGTGTCCTGATGGTCTTGCCCCTGCAGTCATCAAGTGTAATCCCAAATATTGGCTTGATCCCCTAATGACACCTTTCAAATCAATATTTTAATCACACAAACTTCTACCTAAGTGGAATTAATCTATTAAAGTTCCCATCCACAAATTATTCTACTGGATGCTTCCAGCAAAATGTTTGGATCTTTTCTTTTGACACATGGTCCTCACATCTTGGCATCATTTCCAGATTTCAGGTGGGCTTTACGTCACAAATGGGAACGACACTGAACGCCATTGTTATGGTGCATCGTTCTGCTGCAGTAAAAAAGGGTTGGTAGGCACTATCTATATAGCATCTTTAGATATGAGCAGTGCATTTGATAGGGTAAACAGAGAACTGATTTGGAACAAAATGCTTGATTGGGGTGTGCCTTTGAAGTAGATTCAAAGGCTGGCCGCTCTGCGCAACTGCACCAAGCTTAAAGTAAGATTAACGAAGAAGGGCATGGTATACGGTCCAGTTCAAACCTTTGTGGGTCTCAAACACGGCTGTTTCCTGGCCCCTGCCATCTTAAATATGTACACATCAGACATAGACACATTTTGGAGACCTGATAGACCTGTGAAATTTGGAAATCTAAGACTAAACTGGTTGGCTTTTGCTGACAAATGTATAACTCCCCTGGGTCTCCAACGAAAGCTGGAGTCCTTTTTTTTAAGATGCAACCAACAATAAACTTATGGTAAATGGGGTAAAATCTAAGGTTGTTGTATACACCACCAAGAAAAACCTAAAACAATGTACTGACGGTTGGGTGAGCAGAGACCGGAATGGGTCTCGAGTATTAGATATCTGGACTACACTATATATAATCAATCCTCAAACTCTAAATGACAGAATATCTGGAGAGAGAAAACACAGTCCTTGGTTAAACAACTTAAAAGACTTTATAGTCAACTGTGCAAATACTTACTGCTCCCTCTCATCTGATTTTATCTGGCGAAAGTGGAACCAACTTTATTGTATGGTCTGGATATTAGGCTACCCCTCCCTTTTCCACGTATTAGAATAATCTTAAACTATGCCATGTGCTAAGGTAAAAGAATCCATTGCCCACTGCCAGAAATCTGTTAAGAACCAATTTAATATTTAATCAAAAACTCATTTATATAAAAAACATTTCACATTACACACAAAGGGTGCCATCCCTTTGACAGAAATCATGGACACCCCAGAACATATATATTTTTTTAACAACCTTTATCGCACTGTGAGGTTAGTATACACAGGTGACAATATTTTATACCACAACAAAACTGGTTCTGGTATACGTTCAATCTAGAACACTCAAAACACACGTTCCACCCTTCATGTACTTTAAAGAGTGATTCAGATCATTATATCTGTATGTTCAAACTCACTATCAATGTTATTGATATGCCTAGTACCGAAGAATGGATCGTTATGCAAATGGCCTAATCAAACAAAACTTACTTCTGATTCGTATGTCTATTTTGTCAGGTTAAAGGTTGAGACATTGTGTTTTCGGCCCCTAATGAGAGATATGTCTGTCCCAGACATTCTCATTTGATTGTCAATGGGGCCTTCATCAGGACAAATGGAATCTTGTGGTAAATATAGTTTGCTGTTAATTTTCAAAACTCTTTTTCCTTATGTGGGGAGCTCTTTATTATTTTGTTGTTGTTTGTGGTTTTTTTATTATATTGTCCCTTCCCCGTATGATATAGGTCCCCCAATATATAAAAAAGGTGGGAAGTACAGATAGTATATTCTATGGTCTGGATATTACACAGCTTGACCAGGGCCCTTACTTAAACACTCTCCCAGGCCTGATTTGGAAGGAGACCCTTCGACTGCCAAATTCCATTCCTAAGTCGGTACTAAAGGATGAGTTGGGTCTCACTTCGTTACACAAAAGAGTCCTCTGGAGACAACTCTCTAGTTATGCAACAATGCTCAGGTGCCCACGGAATTCTCTCTACATTGACTTGGGGAGGATTATTGTTCTGAAATCATCAGTATCATTCATTGGCTTTAAGACTAGGATGGCCGACCTTCTCTACAAAATTCCATCATCCCAAGAAGAACTGACAAACAGACCAGGACAAACAAAAAATTCATTGTTCTCTATGGATTAGCTAGAGACAGTCGAAGCTTTGGGGTCTTATAAAACCTACAAGGAGTATGCTATGTTTGCCAGGAAGTGAAACACGCTGCCTCAGTATGTTCATCTGTTTCCTTTCAACAAACTTAAAACTCTTTACGTTTAAACCAACTCCCTACCTTGGAATGCTTGGCAGGAAGACCAGAACATATAGGACAATCGCTGGCCTGCAGATTCTGTAAACTGTTTGATTTAGAATCCCTCAAACACCTGGTTTTGGACTGTACATTCTTCATGAAAGCTAGAACTCTCAATTTCAAAAATGCACTACACAGGGGTTTTCTTCCTTCAGCTGATTTATTGTGGGCCTGCCTGATGTGGGGTGGAAATGTCCCCTTAAAACTGGCTTTATGTAGATTCCTTGCAGAAATATCCACTCATCTGTCTGACAATGGCAATTGAGGGTCTGCGATGAAAGGATTTGCCTAATTGAGCTTCGTAGAACAAGGGATGTTCAACGTTGTATATTGTAATCAATCTTAATTTTAATGTAATCTTTAATTCAATCAGATACTGTAGCTTACTGTAATGCTTATTGCATTTTGTTTCTCCTCTTCTTTTTATATGCCATTGTGAAAGGTTTACATTTTTTTTTTACCAACTTTATTTTCTCCACATGGATTCAGATTACAAACATATGTGTGAGAAACAGTGTACAGTATTCTTGTCATTGTTCTTCCTTTCCAATTCTCAATTCAGTCCTACAGGAAATCCATGAGTTTTAACATTTATAACTCCCCCCGACCCTATGTTTACGATAGAATTAGTAACACTTGTCCCCTTTCATCCCTCCCTCCCCCCAACTGGGCTGGTTCGTTGTCTACGCCATTAGTTAATGCAGATTCAGTTCGGGCGTTGTCGGCCTGTGTTAACGATTGCTATGGGCCCGTTCAAGCTTCCGTCCTTCTAGGAAGTTTTAGTTCAAAATCGTTCTCATCAAGTTTGGTCTGTGGAAATAGGCTTCCCTGTCTGCCACAAAGTCTATGAATGGGTCCCAGACTTGCCTGAATTTCAGATATTTGTTGTCTTTTATGGCCCCCACCTTTTCCATTGCCAGTACGTGCCATATTTTAACCCACCAGCATGCGACCACTGGGCTCCAGGGGTTTTTCCATCCCTGGGCAAGTGTTATTTTTGCTGCATTTAGTAGTTGCGTGATCAGGGTTGCATTGTTGCCTGGAACGGTTTACATTTTTAAACCACAACACGATAAAAAATAGAAAAATTATAATTATTATCCTATTAGGTTTCATTTTTGACTGTTCCTTGTTTTTATCCATGGTCATTTTTACCCTTCCCCTTGTTTTCATGTAAATAGTTTAAATACAGGTTTTGATGCTCTCCATACCGCACTTCTTTCAGTCTCTTTGTCCATGTTTTAATTTTCTTCTGACATGTTCTCTAAGTGCATACTTTCCTATCTATGCCATGTGAGTTGGGGTCTCACTGTGTCTGTGTTCTGTTGTTACTGTGAAGTTTGCTAAGGGAAATGTGCACATGCCACATGTCTGTGGTAGTTGTAGCATCCATGGTTGTTGACCCTGGGTTGGCTCTTGTAGATGTTGGGAGGTGAGGTGCTTTGCGATTCTAATTTTTGACTGCTTTTCCCTGCACAGCTGTTGCTTTTCTACATGTATGCTTTCCAATACATGCATGTTGTTGGATTGCGTACATGGCATGGATGTGTGTTTGAGAATTGCATGCTGTGGGTGAGTCTTTACTCCATTGCTGTATGTGTGCATGTGTGTTTGTCGATGTTGTGTGTTGTTGGTGCTTGACATGGTGGCATTGTTTGGGTTTGCAAATGTGTATCACATGTAGGAGTGGAGCCAACAAACAGATGGAGGTGGCACTGGCTGATCATCTGATTCCATTCCATCTGCAAGGGCGCCATGTGCTTGATGTCAGTCTGTTAGTGCTTTTGGAGTGAAGTGTTTTGTTGTCTCTGTAATGGTGTACATACAGGGATTGCTTTGGTGACGTGTGAGATGAATCACAATGGTGTTTCGGGTCGCTCATTGGGGATGGATACTCACTTGTTCATGAGTATTGCCACATGTTCCACATGGTTTAATTGTGTGCTGTATCTGATGACAGCTCATTCTCCTCTGCACATTCGTTTCTGGAGCTTGAGTTGGTTGTATGTTGAGTTCCTTTCTGGTCTACTAATGTTCACATGTTTCTTTGGTACTTCCTTGTCTATGTGTATGTGCATACACTTCATTCACTGGTATGGAGATTTGGCATTGTGGTTGTTGAGATGGGATGTCGGCTCACTGTGGATGAGAGGGCTACACTCATCAGTTGTGCACTCAATGGTAGATTGCTGTGCCCATCCCAAGGTACGGCCACCCACTCACACACATCTGTAATCAGCTACTTCCTGCTCGCATATCGTCCATCTTTCATATCATTCATTTCCAGAATCTGAATGACACAGGGCCTAGTAAGATTGTTTGTCTTGTCCTCCCGCTGTCCTCCCTCCCTTGTCTTGTCACACCTAAAAACACTTGTGTACAGGCACGTTATAAATGACTTATCATCTCATCTCATATCATATCATCACCTCTACCACTGGAATGCAGCTGAGCCCCATGGTTGATTCTTCAGTGAAGTTTCACACATTTTCAGTCTCATTGGCTTGCACACTCTCTGACAACCTTCACATCACTCAACCCCAAGCCTACTTTACTTGGGTCGCTGTTACAGTATCAAGTAATACCACAGTAAACCAACTTAAAGGATACTGATGAAAAAAAATACAATTGGAATTGCACCGAAGTGAAGAGGTGTAGGGCGACGGCCGTTGATATTAGACCTTCCAACTAATGTCACTCTCTAGCTGGCTGAAAAGGACAGCTAAAGAGAGTAATTAGTGGAAAGGGCATGTAAAAGACCAAGATCACCGGACTGTGAAAAGAGAGGAGACTGACTTTAGTATTAAACCAACTTCAATTAGGGAATATTAGTCTTTTTGAACAGCACTAACCTGTGATGGGAACAGTCACCAGTAGAATCCAAAGTCCATTGGTCATCCAAGGTGCAACGAAAATTGGGAAGGTAGTTAGTATGGGAACTAACCCGAATGGAACGAGGGCCACACTAGAGTCAGGTTGGTGCACTCCGGATAGCGTCCATAGAGTTCAGTGCACTATTCCTGTTGAAGAAAATGCAATAGGATATTGGAAATAGATGATCAAGGTCCCAGATGATAGATGACAGGTAAGCCCTAATAGGATCAAAGAGGACTGGGGTTCACAATGAAATGTATAGAATGTAAGGAAGGATGAAATGTCCGGCTACGTGAACTGCCGGCGACTCCTATGAATGGGAGTGTTTGAGAAGTAGTATGATGCACCGCTGAGGGCGCGGTGGAAATCAGCTGGGTTCCGGGTGGAATTGGAGCGCTGAGGAGTTAAAGGTGCACCACCGAGGGCACAGTGGAAATCAGCTGGGCTCCAGGTGGAAGCGGAGCGCTGAAGAGTTAAAGGTGCACCGCAGAGGACGCGGTGGAAATCAGCTGGGCTCCGGGTGGAAGTGGAGTGCTGAAAAGTTGTTAAAGGTGCACAGCCGAGGGCGCGGTGGACGACGGCTGAGAACCAGCCGATTACTCCAAGCGGAAGGAGTAATGTCAATAATGCCAAAAGATGCATCGCAGAAGACGCGAAGAAAGGACCGGAGCTGCAGGAACACACTCCAAGCTCCGAACGAAAAACGATAAGAAGCGAGGATGTAGAAACCCTTCCGGGTTAAATACAAGTCACTTGAGGATTCGCGTGAGATGCGTAGGTCTGACATAACACCACGTGACAAGCCCCGATGCAGATGTAAAGGAACAGTGTTTACTAGGCGCGTGCTCTAAAAAGGACGCTTCCCTGGGAGTTTGCTGAAAAGACTCCAATGGGTAAAAAACAGTCTGGCTGTTCTACAAGCCATATGGGCATAAGGTCTCTGTTGTCTGGGCTTAAGGCTGGCAGGCATGACAGTCGCTAGCAGAGACTTTGCCATGCCTACCTACCTTTGTACAGCCTATTATACACACAAACACACACATTGTAAATCAGTTAGAACCACTCTCTGATTTCTCATACTTTGGTCCTCCGAGGGCATTTTCTTTCATCTCTTTGAGGCCATTGCAATGGCACAAAGGCACTATGCAAATGCCACATGGCATTATATTGCATTAGTATCTAATATATGCATGGAGTAGTGAAGGTGTATCTTGTGTGACAGTATAGTGTGCTGTTGACATGCAGCTACATGTGGTGTTGCAGAAGTCATGGTGGAAGCTATAGTCCTGGAGCCAACAGCTGCATTCCCAGTTGTTCATGTTGGAGGAGGACATGTGGCTGGTGTACTTCATGCTGGAGCTAGGCTGGTGAAGTCAAAGTAGGTTGTTGCTCAACATTGCAGACCAGCTTGGGCTACCTGGGGTAGTGGTGGAGGATCAGTTGGAGTGGTGGGAGGTGTGAGGACTTGAGGGGGCTGCCTTGGGTAGTGGGCGGAGGTCAGTGGGGGTGGTGAGAGGTGTGAGGACTTGAGGGGTTGCCTAGGGTAGTGGGCAGAGGCCAGTGTGGGCGGGGGCGGTGGGAGGAGGGAAAGCTAACAGGGGCTACATGGGGTAGTGGGTGGTGGTCAGTGTAGGTGGTGGGAGGTGTGAGGACTAGAGTGTGCTACCTGGGGTAGTGGGCAGTTGTCCGTGAGTATGAGGGGTGCAATGAGGATTAGAGGGGGCTACTTGGGGTAGTGGGCGGAGGTCAGTGGGGGTGGTGGGAGGACCTGAGCGGGCTGCCTAGTGTAGTGAGTGGAGGTCAGTGGGTGTGGTGGTAAGTGTGAGGACTTGAGGGACTGCCTGGGGTAGTGGGCGGAGGTCAGTGTGGGTGGTGGGAGGAGGGAAAACTACAGTGGCTGCCAGGAGTAGTGGGCGTAGGACAATGGGGGCAGTGGGTGGTATGAGGAATTGAGGGGGCTGCCTGGGGTGGTGGGAAGAGATCAGTGGCAGTGGTGGGAGATGTAAGGACTGGAGAACCTACCTTGGGTAGTATACAGAGGTCGGTGGGGGAGGAGGGAGGAGGGACAACTAGCAGGGGCTGTCTGGGGTAGTGGGCTGAGGTCAGTGGGGGTAGTGGGTGGTGGGAGGACTTGATGTGGATGCCTGGGGTAGTGGGTGGAGGTCAGTGGGCGTGGTGGGAGGATGACAACATAACAGAGGCTGCTTGGGGTAGTGGACTGGGGTCAGTGTAGGTGGTGGGGAGGTGTGAGGACTTGAGGGGGCTGCCTGAGGTAGTGGGCGGAGGTCAGTGAATATGATGGGTGGCGTGAGCACTAGAGGGGACTACCTGGCATTGTGGGTGAAGGTTGGTGAGGGTGGTGGGAAGAATGAGGACTTAAGGGGCTGCCTCGGGTAGTGGGCAGAGGCCAGAGGGGGTGGTGGAAGGAGGGCAATCTAGTAGGTGCTGTCTGGGGTAGTGGGCGGACGTCAGTGTGGTCAGTGGGTGGCGAGAGGAGGCTTCCTGGGGTAGTGGGAGGAGGTCAGTGGGGGTGGTGGGAAGAGGGCAAACTAGCAGGGGCTGTTTGGGTTAGTGGGCGGAGGTCAGTGGGTGTGATGGATTAAGTGAGCACTAGAGGAGGCTGCCAAGGGTAGTGGCCAGAGGTCAGTGGGGGGTGGTGTGAGGACTTCAGGTGGCTTCCTGGGGTAGTGGTAGGTGGTTACTGGGGTAATTGGAGGAGGACAAACTAGCAAGGACTGCCAGGGGTAGTGGATGTAGGTCAGTAGGGGCAGTGGGTGGTGTGAGGACTTGAGGGGGCTGCATGGGGTAGTGGGCATAGGTCAGTGTAGGTGGTGGGAGGTGGGAGGACTTCAGCAGGCTGCCTGGGTTAGTGGGCAAAGGTCAGTGGGATGGTGGGTGGTGTGAGGACTAGAGCGGGCTGCCTGGGGTAGTGGGTGGAGGTCAGTCGGGGTGGTGGGAGGTGTCAGGACTTGAGGGGGCTGCCTGGCATTGTTGATGGAGGCCAGTGGGGTGATGGGAAGTGTGTGAACTTGAGGGGCTGCCTGGGGAAGTGAACAGAGGCCAGAAGGGGTGGTGGAAGGAGGGCAAACTAGCAGGGGATGCCCGGGGTGGTGGGCAAAGGTCAGTGGGGGTGGTGGGAGGTGGGAGGACTTGGCGGGCTGCCTGGGGTAGTGGGCAGAGGTTAGTGGGGTTGGTGGGAGGACTTGAGAGGGCTGCCTGGGGTAGTTGGTGGAGGTCAGTGGGGTGGTTTGCGGACTTGAGGGGGTAATTTGGCAGAGGTCAGTGAGGGTTTTGGGAGGAGGGCAAACTAGCAGGAGCTGCCTGTGGCTGTGGGTGGAGGTCAGAGGGGTGGTTGGAGGAGGGCAAACTAGCAGGGCTGCCTGAGGTAGTGGGTGGAGGTCAGTGGGGGTGGTGGTAGAAGGAGGTCAAACTAGCAGGTGCTGCCTAGGGTAGTGGGTGGAAGTCAGTGGGGTGCTGTGAGGACTTGCGGAAGTAGCCTGGGGTAGTGGGCAAAGGTCGGTGGGGATGGAGGTAGGAGGAGGTCAAATTAGCAGGTGCTGCCTGGGGTAGAAGGCAGAGGTCACTGGAGGTGGTGTGAGGACTTGAGGGGGCTGCCTCGGGTAGTGGGCAGAGGTCATTGGGGGGCTGGGTGTTTTGAGGACTTGAGGGGGCTGCCTGGGGTAGTGGGTGGAGGTCAGTGGGGGTGGTGCAAGGTGGAAGGACTCGAGAGGGCTGCCTAGGGTAGTGAACAGGGTCAGTGGTGGTGGCAGGAAGTCTGAGGACTTCAGGGCCCTGCCTGGGGTAGTGGGCAGAGGTCAGAGGAGGGCAATCTAGCAGGAGCTGCCTGGGGCAGTGGGTGGAGGTCAGAGGGGTGGTCGGAGGAGGGAATACTAGCAGGGCTGCCTGGGGGTAGTGGGTGGAGGTCAGTGGGGGTGCTGTGAGGACTTGAGGAAGCTGCCTAGGGTAGTGGGCCGAGGTCAGTGGGGGTGGTGTGAGGACTTGAGGGGGCTGTCTGGGGTAGTGGGTGGAGGTTAGCGGGGGTGGTGCAAGGTGGAAGGACATGAGAGGGCTGCCTAGGATAGTGGTCAGGGTCAGTGGGGGTGGTTAGAGGTGTGAGGAGTTGCGGGGGATACCTGGGGTAGTGGATGGAGGTGAGTGGCGGTGGAGGGAAGTCTGAGGACTTCAGGGGGCTATGTGGGGTAATGGGAGGAGGCCATTGGGGGATAGTTGGAGAAGGGAAAACTAGCAGGGACTGCCTGGGGTAGTGGGTGGAGGTCAGTGGTGGTGGCGTTGGGACTTGAGGGGAATGCCTGGGTAGTAGGCAGAGGTCAGTGGGGGTGGTGGGAGGAGGGAAACTAATTGGAGCTTCCTGGGGTAGTGGGTGGAGGTCAGTGGGGGTGGTGGGTGTTGCAAGGACTTGAGGGGGCTGCCTAGGGCAGTGGGCACAGGTCACAGGGGGTGGTGGGAGGAGGGCAAACTAGCAGGGGCTACCTGTGGTAGTGGGCAGAGGTCAGCAGGGTTGGTGGTGGAAGGAGGGTAAACTACCAGGTGCTGCCTGGGGTAGTGGGCGGAGGTCAGTGGGGGCAGTGGGAGGACTTGAGGGGGCTGTCCGTGGTAGTTGGTGGAGGTCAGTGGGGGTGCTGGGTGGTTTGAGGACTTCAGGGGGCTGCCTAGGGTAGTGGGTGGAGGTCAGTGGGGGTGGTGCAAGGTGGAAGGACTTGAGAGCGCTGCCTAGGGTAGTGAACAGTGTCAGTGGTGGTGGCAGGAAGTCTGAGGACTTCAGGGCCCTGCCTGGGGTAGTGGGCAGAGGCCAGAGGGGTGGTCAGAGGTGAGCAAACTAGGGGTAGTGGGTGGAGGTGAGTGGTGGTGATGTTAGGACTTGAGCGGACTGCCTGGGTAGTGGGCAGAGGTCAGTCGGGGTGGTGGGAGGAGGGAAAACTAGTAGGAGCTTCCTGGGGTAGTGGGTGGAGGTCAGTGGGGGTGGTGGGTGGTGCAAGGACTTGAGGGGGCTGCCTAGGGCAGTGGGCTGAGGTCACAGGGGGTGGTCGGAGGAGGGCAAACTAGCAGGGGCTACCTGGGGTAGTGGGCAGAGGTGAGTGGGGGTGATGTGAATACTCGAGGGGGCTGCCTGGGGTAGTGGGCATAGGTCAGGGGGAGTTCTGGGTGGTATGAGGACTTCAGGGGGCTGCATGGGGTACTGGGCAGAGGTAAGTGGGGGTGGTGGGAGGTAGGAGGACTTGAGGGGGCTGCCTGGGCTAGTGGGCGGAAGTCAGTGGGGTTGGTGGGAGGAGGGCAAACTAGTAGAGGATGCCTAGGGTAGTGGGTGTAGGTCATTGTGGGTGATGGGAAGTGTGAGGATTTGAGGGGGCTTCCTGGGGTAGTGGGCAGAGGTCAGTGGGGGTGATGGGAGGTGTGAGGACTTGAGGGGGCTGCTGTGACTTATGGATGAAGGCCTGCGGTTTGCTTAACACTTGAACTTAGGGGTGACGGTCTGCAGATTTGCTGGGGTGCTGACTGGAGTTATGGCGGATAGTTTGCAGTTTCAATGTGCTTGCTTGCTTTGCAGGAGATGGCCCGCATATTCACTGAGGTACTCACTTGAGTTACAGGGACGATTTGTAGTTTTGCAGGTGTGTTGGCTTGAGTTGCAAGGGGCAATTTGCAGTTTCGCTGGGTGCTTACTTAAGTTACGGGGGACGGGCCGCAGTTTTGCTGGGGTTCTGACGTGAGTTACAGGGGATGGGCCACAGTTTTGCCAGGGTGCTAGATGGTGGTACAAAGGCAGGCGCAAATGTTGCTTTTTGGCGGTAGTGTTTTGTTTGCGTGGGGGGCATATTGTGGGCATTCCGGGCGCAACTCGTTTACGCTGCAGGTTACTTTGCACTTTAGAATCCATGCATCATAGACACAATGTTCTCTATGCTGCAAATTAGTTTGTGCAGACTTACCACTTTTTTAATGAATTTGGCCCTAAAAGTGAACACTTCCTTTTCATAAGAAAGCACTTTTACTATGAATTTGGCTCTTAAAGTGAACTCTTCCTTTTCATAAGCAAACAAATAAAGCAGCTCATCCTGAAATAGAATTAAGTGTGTATTCTGCAGCAGATGTGTTCAAATCTTGCTTGGAGTAGTTAAATCATACAGCAGTTTGAATTCCACTGCACTGTAAATGGAGGCGTTAAAGACAGGTGTAATCAATTAAATGGCTGCCTTAACACTTCCATTCAAGCTCTGGGAGATTTTCATCGTTTTTGAAGGCAGACGGTGGGGGCGTCACAGGAGTTATATTTCTGTTACAAGGTAAAGACTTGTCGCTTTAAGAGAACGACACATAGCAGGCTAGGGGGGGACGCGGGGACGATGGGGACGAGACGGGAAGGGAAGGATAGTCTGTAATGTGAGGGCAATAAAGAAGGTGATCAAGTCCCTGAGTCCTGTGTCGTTTGTAGGCCTTGGCCCAGGTACGCCCACAACAACTGGCAACGAGGCGACGTACCCATTGTGGCTCGCCGGAGTACACCACCCAAAACTAAACAACCAACCGCTCGAGTGTGACGTAGTGGAGGGAGCCCTGGCAGCGACACCTGCAGCAGCACAGAGGGCAGCTGAGAACACAACAAGCATCGGAACGTGGTGCAGGAGAAAGCCACCCGAAGAAGGTCAGGAACAGCAGCCACTCGCATAACTGCCTAGGCTCGCACAGAGCAGCACAGAACAGATAAGGCCCATAGTCAGGCACCGGCACCACGAGGATGGTGAGATCCCACCAAACAAGTGAGTAGGCACACCACAAGTCACTGCGAGGAGGGCGGGTGGCCAAGGCGAATCATAGCAGATGAGGACAAAAAAACACAGGACACCGCGAGGAGGGCGGGTGGTCAAGGCAAGTCAGAAGCGGATGAGAAAAAAAAGAAGAAACCACAGAATATTGCAAGGATTGGGGGTGGCAAAGGAAAACCAAAATAGCTGAGGAAGGGAACTACACTACAAGGACAGTGGTGGGACGTAAAAGAAAGGAAGGACATGCAGATCAGGAGGCACAGGGGAAGAAGCCATACGCAGAGCACCAAGCTGCGACCTGATCAAACACCCACAATGTGGAGCCTAGACCCAGGCAGCTTGAACTGATGGGCAGCCCAATACTGAATGACAGTCTTACCAGCACAGGAGAACCTCAAGAGGAATCATGGTGGACAACATACAACAGGCCGAAGGTGGGATTGCTGGAGCACCAGCACAACCCCTACTAGCAGCATCTTCGAGGGCATCATTTTTGTGATGACCCTTGCCATTCGCACTGCAGCCACACCATGACCAAGGACAGAGGTGGGAAGAATGGATAGAAGCATTTGAAGACTTCATCAGAGCAATATGTGATCAACACTCAGCCAATAAAGCAGATATACTCACAAACTTGGCAGGGAAAGAGATAAAATGCATTCTGAAAACAATCCTGCCCAAGAAAGGTCCACCTATACGCTGATGATCGCATTCATTAACAGAAAACCAATCATACTGCACAATCGGGATTACGAAAGGTATGCATTTAACCAATGCACACAGCTACCCCACGAGACCATTGGTACGTTCGTCATACGACTCAAGACGAAAATTAGCCACTGTGACTTCGCAAACTTCTCCAACGAAGAGGCAATCCACCTCAAAATAAGAGAGGGCTGCACCTCCTCACTATTTAGAAAGCACCTCCTGAAAGAAAGGCTCTTGCTACAGGAAAATTGACCTAGCCAGAGTCTACGACTGGGTAGAATTACAAACTGTGGCCATGGAAAACCATAGGAAAAGCGACAGCGCTGCAACACTACAACACCTGCCACCAACAAGTGACCAACGACAAGGGACGCCACCAGGATTGGCGCCCAGAAAACAGCAGCAAAGACAACAAGGAGAAAGACAATGTTAAAGGTAAGGTTTCGAGTATCCTCACCGGGGATAGTGCCTGGCCATAAAACAGATGTGCATGAGGTGTGGCCAAGAGAACCATTTTCAAGCCATGTGCATGGAAAATAATTCCACACTCCCCAATTATAAACTGGAAATGCCACTGGGGCTGGGGAGATGCCAAGAACCATCCAAAGGAGACCACTACAGGACTCGTCCAGAACACAAACCCCAGAGAACTTGCCAAGGTAGGAACACACCTCCATACCAAAGCCAAACTGGTGTAATAAGAGCGATGGAAGACCTGGCACTGCAATCACCACCGCAATATCGTAACACGTACGACTACCAGCAGGAAACACCCAAACCTAGCTCCTACTACCCTGAGTGACCTAGTGTCCACTACTATACTGACCCGTATGAGAACCCACTGCTCAGCCACACCAGGGATCCCTACGACAACCCACCCACAAACTGCGAGGAGGAAACACACAACCTAACGCATTATAGCCAACAAGATCAGTACGGCAAAGAATACGTACGACTAATTAGCGAAGCAACAGATGACAGCACAGCTCCAAAAGCCACTATCAAAATAGGAGGGCTCAATCATAACTTCGTAGTGGACACGGGCGCCACTGTAAATGTCATGAACGAAACCCACTATCAGGCTATCAAGGATTGCTACTCGCTGATCCCATCCCAAGCCTGCCTATTCCAATGGGGTGCGTTACATCCACTCCGGTCTCGCAGACAATTTCATAGCAACCTGCAGCTCAAGGTCAAGACGATGTCCACGACCATCCACGTCATACAAAGCCCCATGACTGGCAGCTGCCTACTGAGCTTTCACACCACAATGGTGCTGGCCCTGATAGACATACGCTGCGACTGATGTGAAATCGTCCAAGGGTCCCTGGCGCAAGCAAACAAGTTGCACGTACTAACCTGCTGAGAAATGTCACTCCAAACAATCAAGACTTCCTTCCCAGGACTAATTGAAGGAGTGGGCATGCTGAGATATGCAGTCATCACCCTACACACTGATCCAAGGGTTACCCCAGCGCCCCAACATACACGCTGTGTCAGGTTTCACCTGCAGGCCCAAGTAACACATGAACTGCAACTTCTGCTGGACATTGACATTATTGAAAGAGTGCAAGGCCTGACACTTAGGGTATCAACATTGGTGGTCGTCCCAAAGGAAAATGGCTGGATACGTCTTTGTGTCGACATGCGCATACCAAATGCTGCCATCCAGAGGGAGAGACACCCTGGCCCAAACATCGAGGACATGATGGCCAGACTAAACCTGTTTCTCCAAGTTGGAGCTCAACCAGGGGTACCACCAGTTGGTGATCCACCCCAACTTCAGACCCATCACCACATTTGCAACAAACGAGGGACTCTTTCACTATAAGCAGCTGAACTTCAGGATATTCTCTGCAGCTGAGATATTCCAAGAAACCATTTGCAGATGTATGGGTACCCACTGCATTAAATTATAGTTACAACATTCTGGTATTCAGCATCTCCCAGGACCAGCATGACACAGCCTTACTAAGGGTATGCAACATCCTCCACATGGCAGGCCTCACCCTGAATTAAGACAAATGTACCATAAACAGTCCCAGCCTAAAATTCTTCAGGCACATCTTCTCCGACCAAGGGGTGACAGCAGATCCTGAGAAGATAAGTGCGATTGTTGATCTAGCACCCCCCGCTGAAGTAGCCGAAATCCAGTCATTCCTGGGCATGGCAGGATATTGTGCTTGCTACCTTCCAAATTATATCACGCCCACTGACCCTCTCAGGCTACTGTTAAAGAAAGATGTTCCTTTCCACTGGGACAAGGCATGCAATGGCGCATTCCAAGCTATCAAGATCGAATTGACCAACAACCGCAGAGTAGCGTATTTCAACCCGAAGTGGGACACAAAAGTGATGGTAGACAGCAGCCCTGTGGGACTAGGGGCAATCCTTGCCCAAACAGAGCCCAATGGATGACAAGGCCGGCACATTGTCGCCTATGCCAGGAGGGCCCTATCTCCCACAGAGTAGGCATACTCCCAGGCCGAGCAGGAGAGCTTGGCGGCCGTGTGGACATGTGAGAAATTTCACCATTTCATGATTGGGAGAAGATTCACCCTCATCACCAACCACCAGGCGCTCACCTCAATATTTGGAAATCTGAAAACCAGAATGCCCCCACGCATTGAAAGGTGGGGCACCAGACTCCAAGGAAATGACTATCGCATAGTTCATAAGCCAAGGGGAGACGCAAACCAGGCAGACTATCTGTTAAGACATCTTCATGGACACAGGAATGACAGGCTAGAGAAGGAGGCAGAGCGCTTCATCAAGTACCTGTCAGAGAATGCACTCCCACCATTGCTCTCTCTCACACTCTTCTCAGACAAAAGCAATGCATATCATACCATCAAGGCGGCAGTGAGACTCACCAGCACGAACAAATGGAGAAACCATCGGAAGGAACTGTTTCAGCAGTGAAAGGTGGACAAGAAGGAGATAGAAAGGATGTCCAAAATACAGGGAGAACTAGCCACCACAGATCAAGGAATCCTATTAAGAGGAAACCAGCTGGTGGTCCCCTAGTGCCTAAGGAAGACAATGGTAATTATAGCAAATGAAGGCCATTGAGGACTAGCGAACATGAAAAAGATTCTACGCAAACAAGTATGGTTCCCTTACATTGACGCTGTAGTTGAGGTAGTTGAGGGCATACTAGTGCACTGCCAGGCCTGCCAGAGGCCCCCCTTGCACCTTGAAGATTGTACCACTGCCTGAAGGACCATGGCAGGGTGTCGCAGTGGATTTCTACGGGCCGCTTGAAGAAGGGGGATATCTGCTTGTCGCAATGGATGAATAATCAAGATTCCCCATAGTAAAACCAGCGCAATCCACAGCATTTCAAGATGTGGTTGGAGTGATATACGATTTAGTCAATGAATGGGGGATACTGAACATTGTGAAGACAGACAACAGGCTCACATTCCAAGGACAGGAATTCAGGAAGCTCACAACACACCTAACACCAGAAAACCACACCATTATGGCTGCCAACCAACGGGATGGTGGATCGGTTCATGTCCACCATCAAGTGAACCAGACAAAAGGCCCTCCTTGACCAAACATTGTTTCCCCAAGAAATGTGTTAAATGCTAAGGAACACACTGAATGAAGCCATGGGGAGAACACCAATGGAGATCATGATCAAATACAAACCCCAAACCCACCTGCTGCAATTGGAGGACTACACGGCAGAGGAGGATGCAGAGATCCAAAAGCGAGATGCGGAGAAGAAGAAAGAGAAGAATGGGCCGACTGGCGAAGAGGGGCAAGAGAACCAAAGTTAACGGTCGCGGAACTAGTATTAGTGCGCCAAAGGCAACAGAGAAAGACAGACTCTCAATACAACCCTGACCCACTCCTGGTGACGAAAGTCAAGGGGTCACTAGTAACAGCAACAGGGGACAGGTGGGAAATAACCCGAAATGCCTAAGTTGTTCGTCAACTATACACACCGGAAGCCATGGAGCCACCACAGGAACAGGCAGAGCAAGGAGGCACAAGAGTATACACACCAGAGGACAATGCTGGAGATCAGTTGGCAGACGGTCGATAGTAAATAGAGGAATGACCAGGCGACACCTGCAAGCCACCTGGAAGATCATGCCACCTGGTAAGGAAAGCACTGCGGCTAATAAAACAGATGTGAGCCCGAGGACTTTCATGATAAGCAAGGGGGACGTGTTACAAGGGAGAGATGGGTCCCTTTAAGAGAAGGACACGTGACAGGCTAGGGGAGGACACATGATCTGGGGGAAAGGGGAGGAGACAGGAAGGGAAGGGCAGTCTCTAATGTGAGGGCAATAAAGAAGGTGATCAAGCCCCAGAGTCCTATGTCATTTGTAGGCCTGGGCCCAGGTATGCCCACAATAGTTTCTGCCTCCCTTTTGACTTCCGCCTTCAAACACAACGTGGTTTTAATCAAACTTGAGATTCTCATGCAGGCATAGATGCAATGACTTCCTATGCAATCCGCCTGCTTTTTGCACTGTCATTTTCCATGGGAAATCATTGTAAAAGCCGCCCGCCATGCATACTTGGCAGGCAGCGTTTATTCTGTTTGTAATGCAGAGTGAAAAAGAGAAGTGTAGGAAGGTTGCCACAGTCTCTTTATAAATTTCGTTTGAAATCCCCAGTGCATTACGAAAATTTGGAGGCGGGGACCTGCTTGCACATAAGTGTAAAAGTAAGTGGTCCCTGTCGGGGAATTTACTTTGGGTAATTTTTTATGAGCTGAAATATCTTTGTGCAACCTGTAAACCACAAGTTTACATCTTGTCATTGCAGACGCAAACGTGCATTCTCCACCTGCTACACTGAGTGCTACAAAGCTGCAAAGCTTTGGCATCAAGCGCTACATTAAAAAAGCTGTCAATATAGAAGGAGGTTGCAGGCAGAAGGAGATCCAGTGGTGCACAGTGCAGGAAGCAGCAAGGCTTGAAGCAGAGCACTGTCCTGATTTGAAGACCTTGCAGAACAGCAGACAGTTGAGGAGTGTTTTTGAATTGAATTGATATTATTTCTATCGCGCTCGTACACAAGTGTTTCAGAGCGCAACAAGGCAAGGGAGGGGAACAGGGGAGAACAAAACAGCGATGTTACTAGGCCCAGTGACATTGAGAACGCGCAAGTGCATGGCAGAGGGGAAAAGTGCACGGAAGAGGGGAGAAGTGGAAATTGCGGAGCAAAAGGAGAACAGAATAAATAATAATAAATAAATAGATGATAAAAGCAACAAAAGTGGTAGTGCAGCCAGCAAGTTGCAAGTAGGTCAGATAAGTGCAGGAAGAAAAAAAAGGGGGGAACTGTATGGGTACAGATACAGACCCCAGTGCAAGGGGTGGCCCGGAGGCAGTGCGGGAGGGTGGCAGGATGAGCAGGAACCTGGGCCTGGAGGACAGAGGGTGGCCAGGAGCACAGTGTCACGAGAGAACAGTTCAGCAGGGGATAGGGAGGGTGAAGGCAGAAGCATAGAGGAAGGTCTTTAGGTGCTTCCAGAAACGGAGATGGTTCTCCTCAAGTTTTAGAGTGGCAGGGAGGCTGTTACAGAGGGTGGCCCAATCCAAAGACAGAGATCAACTCTGAGCTCGTTTCTTTGAACAACGACTGACCCTGGGGGAGTTAGAGGTAGAGGAGCAAAGAGCTCGAGAGGGGAGGTATTTGCGGAGGGATAGCTGAAGGTATTTTGGACCCAGGCGCCAGAAAGCCTTGTGGACAATGCAGAGGGTTTTGAATTTAATCCTTGCATCCACGGGGAGCAAATGGAGAGATGTCAGAGCTGGAGAGATACGATCCCAGGGCTTGAGGCCAAGCACAAGTCTCGCAGTCCTGTTCTGGATTAGTTGCAGAGGGCGGAGAGTAGAGGCAGGTAGGTTTAGAAAGAGACTGTTACAATAGTCCAACCTAGAGAGCACCAGAGCTTGGGTGACAGTGAACTTCTGGGGGAAGGAGAGGAAGGCCAGAGTACCTCTGAGGAGGTGCAGAAGGAAGTTTGACTTTTTAGAGACATCAGAGATGTGGGCGGAGAAGGAAAGTGTGGAATCAAAGATGACCCTGAGGTTCTTAGCCTTGCAGGTGAGGGTAGGAGGAGGGCCAAGGGAGGCCGGCCAGAGAGTGAGAGGAAAGGATGGAGAAGGTGTGCCGATGAGGAGGATGTCAGTCTTGCTGGCATTCAGACAAAGATCATTGGCGGAACACCAATCTTGAAAGGCAGTAAGGCAATCAGAGATGAGAGAGGGAGATTAGATGGCTGAGGGCAGCCTGAAAATGAGTTAGGTGTCATCAGCGTAGCACTGGAAATTTGAGCAGAAAATGGTAATGCAGTGGGTGAGAGTTGCCAGGTATTGGTTAAAAATCCAGGGCGAGAGGTTAGACCCCTAGGGAACACCACAGGTATAGAGGGATATAGATGATAGGAAGGACTCCAGTATGACCTGGGAGAGTCGATCAGAAAGGAAAGAGGTCAGCCAGGCCAGAGCCTCATCGGTGATACCCAGGTAAACACGGAGACGGTTGAGCAGGATGGTATGGTTGAAAGTGTCATGGGCAGAAGAGAGATCGAGTAGGATGAGGACAGAGGGAATGTTAGAGTCAAGGTTGGAGAGCAGTTCTTCACGGATGTTCAGGAGAGCAGCTTCCGTGTTTGTAAAGGGAAGCCATGTTACGGATGTGTCCTGTTTTGCTCAACTCTTTGCTCTTCAAATACCAATGCATGCCACAACCAATCAACATTGCCCAAGTCTTCCTGCTTTCCAGCCATCACTGTTGCATCTCTGTCTACACGGGACTCAACAAGGAAGCCATACATCAGTTGCAACTTCTTCAGAACAAATTGGCCAGACTGATCTTCTCCCTTACAACCTGGGACCCCGTTTCATCACCTTGACTTCCCTGAAATGCTCCTGGTTGAGCACAGAATTATCCTTAAAACCCTCCAAATCAACATGAAAGAGCCTTCCTAATGGAGGCCCGTGCTGCCTTGCATAACCCGATACCCCAGGCTTGCCACTCTGAACGTGTTATGCCCTCTAAGGTTGGGCAGAAATCGGCCTGGAGACTGTTCTCCTGCAGCGTTTTGCTCGAAGCACAGGAACGGCCGCCCAGTAGACATCAGAACTGAAGTGTCCTCCGACAGATAATCTCAAAATCTGTCTCCTGGACACAGCCTTTCTTAGCTTAATTGCTTGTTCCATCTTGAAATTCATTTCATTTCTAGTGCTGCAGAACCTGCAATTTTATTAAACACATTTTTTACTTATCCAAGAATGTGCTCGGCCCTGTGATCCCTTGTCGAATTGTCTCATTTCCTGTGTGTTAAAGTGGTTGCACTGCAATTCTGGCACATGACATAAATACAATAACATACAATTAACATAAATTGAATTTTAATGCTGCACAGCGTGTAGAAGATTTAATAAGATTGAATCGTGGAAAGGAAAATATAGCTGACAGCTCCACTATAATTGTAGCAGCCATTTTGTTTCTAACTAGTAAACATGTACAGCTCCAAAATATACACATTTGAGTTGCTCCTTGTAAAAGCGTAGCCCACTACAAGCACAACTCTGCTAATTACCCTAGAATTATAATTGTGTTGTATTCTCTGACCTATTAAAGTAAGGCCAAATCTACAAAATGTTGAATTTTTTGCCAGTTCTGAAAATGTGTAGTATTCGTAAAGATCTTGTATAGCACAACTTATCCTAGCGGTAGGCACTTCTTATAAAATGCGTTATCTATAAGGTTTGATTGCTACAGTATGACAATCCTAAGGAACCACATGTTTAACACATGAATGCAGTTTGAAAGATGGATATTAAAATAAAGGCCTTAGGTAGCTAATGTTATTGTAGATTTTTGCTAAAGCAGTTTTATAACTACAAAGTGTGTAGTTTTGCTGAGATCTGCATATTTGTATTTGTATTTATTATGTTTATATAGCGCTTTACACCAAAGCGATTTACATTATAACAACAAGAATACATAGAATATGATAACAATAGAAGTACATTAAAAACATGAAACAAACCAATAAATCAGTATGTAGGACAATTTACCTAGGTCAATAAACGAGAAAAGGAATGGGGAGGAAAAAAGGGGAGAGATGAGGGAGACAGGACGGGGGAATAAAATGAGGTACAAGGGGAGGGGAGGAAGCGTAAAAGGAAACGGAGCAGGTAGGGAGAGGTAAGTAGGGAAAGAAAAGACGGAAGTAAGAGGGAAGTGAAGGGAGGGAATGGAGGTGTCAGGGCAGGGAATGGAGGAGAAGAGATTTCAAGGAGGCACGGAAGGAGGAGTAGGTGGGGATGTAGCGGGTGATGTTATATTATGTTATTACTTTTGTATATTGCGGCAGTCACCAAGATAGTGATCACACAGTGCCAAGGCATGCACAAATAATTGTGGCATGCTTTGCCCGGAGTTGGAAAGGCCAACTGAGAAGCAATGTAGTCATTGGGTTACAGGATAAATGCACATGGCAAATGTATCATTTCAGATCTGCCATGCGCATTTATTCCGTAACCCAACAGTGGAGAACGGGGCGCAGGAAGTAGGTTTTGAAAAGTAGCATACCCACCGACATTAGAACGGTTAAAAGCTGGAATTCTGGGTCATAACTCTACTCCCCGTTAAAATGCCAAAAACACAGAAATTGCCGATCTAGGTCTTAAAACGTAGATTGTCCCTCCCTATGAAAAACAATAGGCAGGTAGGTGCAAAGGGAAGGACATTCCTTCCTAAAGTCTCTTTTGCATTTTACAAAAAGGGTCCCAGGACACCTACTTGGTAGGACACCACCAAGATCAATTACAAAGTAGCATGCATGAGCTCCTTTGCCCAATCCTCACGCTGAAGCCGTTCACCCAAGTCTTTTGGGAGATGCCACTTGGTGTGGGCAGACTGATGTTGATCTTGCCAGCCTCCAGAGCTAAAACCACTTGCATATTCTGTAAAGATGAAGTCCACCCTGAGGCTTGGGTCTCTCAAGTGCTGAGGACGAGTATGCTCGTCCTATCTGCATAGACATGGACGATAGCCCAGCAGTTAATGGGTTAAATGCTCTGGTTCCCAGTCTCGCTACTGTTGTTTATGGGCATGAGAGAACCCTACTCCAAAGGGGGAGGGAGAAGAGCCACCCGTCATGCTCCTGGGGACTTTTAAGAGATTCTAAGTGATCCGGCCACGGCTGATTTTGCCGCGGCCGGAATGTTTGTGTGAGAAAGGTGCGAACTACCAAAAGTTGGCACCTTTTTCATGCGAACACACTTACATACTACGGGGGCTTCAGGGGGGGTCCCCTGCAACCCCTGCTCACCATACCATAAGGTATTGTGAGCGGGGGTTGCGGGGGACTCCCCTGCAGCCCCCGTTTTTTTCATTGTTTTTTTTTTTTGCGGGTGTGCTGCGGGGGTGTCCCCCGCAACACCTTGCTCACTATGCCACACAGTATTTTTGGTGTTCGAACCTTTGGTGGTAGCATTTTTCAGTCGTTTTGTACGGTCAGACCTTTTTTTCCGGTCCGATCGTACAAAACCCTTTTAAGATGCCAGCTAGGGTCTGACTCACTAAAGCTGGAGATCAATAGAATTGAAACGATCTATTATAGGCACGGAGAAGTGCAGAGGGGCAGCCATTTATATCTATGATTCATGTTACAAATGATAGCCGAGCTGAGGCGATCTGGAGTGGCACAATTATGGCTGCTCGGAGCTGACAGCATATAATCTGGGTTTCTGGGAACAGAGCAGGGCCATTAAGGCCATGAAGGATTCTAGGGGATTTAAAGGAGGAGCACTAAAGAGCACTCCTACAGAACCCTTGTATTCCTGTCACCATTTTGACAACATGTGATGTCCAGATATCTCCTTGCCCTGCTGGTGGTGGGGGTTCATGAGGGAGGAGGCGAGGAATGGGTAGGGATGCTGGTACAGCATTGCAAGGAGGACTGTTTCCATGAAAAGGAAACCACGTCTTGACAATTTGCTGACACATTTTAGAGTATCCTAGGTTAGGTGCCGGCCACCAAGCATATTGAGATCCCAAGCGAGAGCTTTGTCATACAGTACATTTTGGTTTCCTACATTAAAAAATAATACGCAAACAGAACGATAGTGCAAACATGCACAACTAATGCATACAGGAATCAGGGACATTTCTTAGATTTTTGGGGCCCGGGGCATTGCGAAATGTGGTTGCCCTGGAAGGCATCAAAATGAGCATGGGACCTCCTTTGACTCAGCTGACACTGTGACTTTTACCCAAGAATAGGGGGGCCTGATTTAAAAAATGAAAAACCGGGACAGGCCATCGACATAAAAGAAGGACTGCATTTTGACAGTGACTGCCATGACTACACACCAGTAGTGGGAAAAGGAGTCAGGAGGCGGGTGGGGAGGTGATACAGTCCAGTCATCCCCATAAACATGAGCAAAACAAAGGAACTTTTGCTCTGGTTGCTCTTTCAGGTCTTGCTTTGAAAATCTTGCACACGTGGTCTCTGTGGCACAATCAATGAATGCACTTTGGTTGGGGGCCGCTAAACGATCATTTGGTTTAATTTAGTTTAGCATTGTTCGGTTAATAATGACTTGTACAGTCACACTTCTGGTTCTGCCAGAGGTCACCCTCACTTTTAATGGGACTTTAAAAAAAAAAAAGGAGGACAGAGGGCCTAATTCTGTGACAGTGCCGCAAAACCAGCGTGCCTAGTCACCCTACCCGAGAAGCATCTGGGCGCTATATCTCCTATGTAGATCACCTGGGGATAACCATATCCCCCATGATAGGAAACCGCTAAGAATGTACTGTTTCACTCATCCTGAGACTGCTGTAGAAAGTAACAAAGAGGGAGTTGCTTTTGTGTTTTAGATTTAGATAAGTTTCTCGAGAGGATAGCTCATGGGCACCGTGCTCGCCTTGGAATTAAGACGCCACGGAGCACCACAGGTTCGATCCCGGGGTCTGCGCTTAGAAACCACTTGGTATTAAGCGTGTTGTAAATAACCTGTCATAACCCCTGCTTCCTAGCGGGCAAACCATACTCATTTTGTACACTGGAGCCAACAAGGGGCGTGTACTTTATCCTAAAGGTTATGCAATTGAATAGAAAACCTGCGGGAGGCAACTATCCGTATTAGATTAGGAACCCTAACACGTATAGTGCACGTGCGTTCACACACACATATGCACCCGAATACGCAAACCATATTGGTAGCAGCAGCACACGCTGCCTTAACACAAAGATGTATTGCAATGGCAGGAACAGTGCAAACTTCATGCATACATACACACAGCAAGAGAGTGCCTTTAGAGGCAATTCAAGCTTTACTCACATAAGGAGAGGTACAAGAGGGGCAAAAGCAGAGGGAACTTCCTCCACACAAAGACCGGCTGCAGCATGGGAGGCAGCACTGCAAGCTTCCTTCGTGGTGAACAGATACAGGATGGGCAGCAGCAGCGCTAGCGTCTATAAAAAATAAAAAAATAAAAAACACACGCATAACATGCACAGTGTATAAAACAGTAATTCAATCCTTCGTCGCACACACACAACTATACACTGCTTGCATAGCAGCACCGCAGCCTCCCTGTACACGCACTCAACAGGTACAGCATGGCCAACAGCAATGCACACTTTTCTCAGAAACGCAGCTGCCAGGTGTTTTGCAATCATCTCTCAAATTTACAAATGGCGGCAGGGAGACAGCCTTGCTATTCCTAGATATGTACAATGCGTGTGATGTCATCGACCATCGGGTGCTGCTCCATGGCCTTTATAGTTTGGGAATTAAATGTGTTTCCTTCTCCTGTTTCCAGCCCTTTCTCTCCTGTGAGGTATCAACCTCTGGAGTACCAGTGGCCCAGGGGTGAACATCGGTTTCTAAACCATTAATCAGCCCGACACCTCTAATGCACCAGATCCGAACAGATTGGAATAAAAAGAAAATTATAAACCTCCTTTTCCAATTTTGGTAACGTGCATGGAAAGGCAGCCTTATCTCCGAAAAGGTCGTGGATCCTTGGATAGTTGCAAGACAGCGAAAATACAATTATTACCCAATGATGAAAGGGACTGTCCAGTCAAGGTTGTGAACTGGATAACCCAGCCCTTTAAGATGAGTAGCAATTACCCTGGAGATGGACGGGGATGCAGATTTTTATTCATACATCAATAATCAAAATGACTCAGGTAGTTGGCAAAAGGAAGACTGTTTTAATATCAATTATCGAAAACAGGGAGCAGGCCGAACATCAACGACTTCGCTCGATCCTCTTACTCAATGCATTCTAGAAAAAACTGAGAATTTATACACAAAACTCGTCATCAATGACGTTGACTGCGTCACCACCAACGTCATCCTACCTGGCAAACTACAAAAACCTACGAGTATGGGTGATTGGCTCTGAGTGAACGTCTGAATATACGATCCATACTAGTCTAAAAAAGTGTGAATATGTGATTGGTTACTTAACATTAGATGGGGCAACTAAACCCTCCCCTAAAAATGACCACTATGAACGTCACTAAATACATAACGTCCCATTGGTTTACACAACTATAGGACCCCTAATTATGCTGTCCCCTACAATTGGTTGGAACGCTAACCGCCGTCAGTACTTTTCCATCTATGTCTAGCAGCATGCAGACTGGCCTTCCAGGTGCTGGTGAGCTCACTTTAACTATTGCTTCCCACCAATTAGCATATCAATCCATCATCACCTCAGTGGTCTACTGTCAGTTAGGCTTTGAAGCTGGGCCTTGAGAGTGTTCATAGCTCTGAGAAATTCAGGTAGTGAAGGCACAATCTGCCCTCTTGCGTAGGTGTGACCATCTTATTCATCCAACTTCATCCTTCCATGTGACTAGAGACCATGGAATCGAGCTTCTAGTGCATTTGAATACTATTTTTTAATAGACCTCTGACATCTTCCTTGTCTGGTTCATGCCTTCTGAACAGGAGTTCTGTTCTTTCACACGATTTGTATTCAATGTCAGTTTACTCCAATTTCATAAGACCTTGGCTTTTTTGGCTCATCCAGCCTTGTCTGTTGAGATTCACTTTATAATTCAATTTGCTTTTTAACAGCGACACACTTGAAATGAGGCTTTTCCGCCCTACTTGCTAAAGTCCAGCACTGCTATAATGCGTAGTGGAAACATCCATCCTTTACTTGTCCATATGCATATGTATGTATATATATATATACATACATATATATATATATATAGGCTCTTGCCGCAATCTATTCACTATAAAGCCAGCCTAAAGATTACTTTGTCTGCTTGCGTTTCTTTTGCATCTGCACACGTGTAACATAGCTTAATGTCTTCATCTGTTCTTCACCTTGATCTCAAGATGTCACTTATCCTTGATACTTTCTTGATGCCTTATAGAATATCTACATTCTCTGGTCCCTGCATCTCTTCTAGGCACGTCAGCACAGCTCTGTGTGACGTTTACTTGGAGATGGTTGGTGATGTCACCATTCGTCTTGACACCTCATTTGCTCTGCTTTTTCAGGAATCTCATTTAAACAACCATCATATTTCCTCAATGGGAATCTTGCCTCTAGGATTCCTTTTTGCCTTTGTCGTTTCAACTGTTCCGTGTATGTCACATACTTTGGTTTCCAACATACAGGCAATAGGGGCGGAACAGTTGAGGTGGGGTTGCTTGGCTCCTCCTCTACAGTTGTATCAAAAATATCCACTTTATTTATATCACAACAGAGAGTTCTAGCAACACTACGAAAGACAACCCACCCTGTAAATGAAAGCAGAGGACAGACAGTTTCAAAGAAGGAAAAGGGATGCACTCTGGATACTGACAGGAGGATAGTCGGTATAATTAGTAACTACAGCTATTTAAGGTTTTCTGGCTTCAGCACAAAGAGAGCAATGGGTCTTAAGATGTCTCTAGGGACCTTCTGGGAAGGACCAGGGGGACAGAACCACACTGTACCTTTGGCTGTAGATGTTCTTGGTGCTCTACAGGGTTGAGTCAGCTTTAGGGCGCTTTGCAGATTCTGTGACAAAGTACAAGATGGGAATCAGCTGCGGGTATCAGACGTTAAGACGGTTCAGCAAGCAAAGCTGGGCGAACGGCTGCAGGCTGGCCTACATGGCAGCTCAGGGTCAGGAATTGTTGACTCAGTGCTTTTTGGCAGTTGTGAAGCACTGGTTGAGATGCCACGGATGCCTAAAGTGACTGTGGCTTGACAACGGACAACGTTGCAGTTGGTTACATCTTGAGGAACTCGACTGGCTCGACAATGTCCTTCAAGACGGATGTAGGTAGATACTCGTCAAGGCACTTCTCCGAGCTTCTTCAATGGACTCCTGTCTTCCTTTAAGGCGAACGGCCCACAGCTGTGGAGTGTGTTGCAGGCAGCTGCCTTATCCATGGGCTTAGATTCAGAGACCTTCTGGCACTTCCTACCTAGGGGGCTTGCTGCAGATGCTAGCAGTGCACGCAGTGTGCTGGCTGGGTGCAAGTTTTGTAGCGGCTGGAGGGTCCTCTGAGTTCTTCATCTTCTCTGTTCCCTGGGAGATGTTTAGGGTAGGGATCCTGCTTCCCTCTTTGGATATCCTGGCCTTCCTTCACTGGTGCAGATGTAAGGGAGACTGTACCTTCGGCCAGGGTCCAAGGTTGAGTTCTCCTTTGTTACTTCTGGTGAAGTCGTCATATGATCTGCAAAAAGGGGGGCTTGGGCCTCTTTTAAAGCCAAGTGGACCACAGTGATTGGGGTAGGCTAAGCCTACCTTAATGAACCAATCCTGGGGTTCCTACCAACAATCTCCTGTATGCGTGAGGTCATAACCAGAGTGCTTTGTAACAGGAAAGGTAAAGGGGTGAAAATAGGGACAATGTGTGCCCCAAAGCTAAAATGGCAGAATCCTTCTCTCAATAGAATGAGCTCTGGCCACACTCCCTTGTAATACTAAGTCTCACCCATCTTCCTGTGTGTTGTTGATCAAAGAGTCTCTCTGCGTAATGGTCATCTCTGTGGTTCCAGATTAAAGCCGCAGGCCTCCCTTGAAGCTGCGGCGAGAGCAGACTCTCTAGCTGCTGGAAACCACATTCTCGTACCGTACGAATGGGGTCCCTTTAGCGGGGTGGCCAACTGTAAACTGCAGACTCAGACATGACAGTTTATTTGTCATTGATACTGAGGCTGAGCGCTGGCTTCAAGTTGACACAGTTACATATGAAAGGCTGTTGTGTTTCATGTCTCCTTTGTTAAGCTCTGCAGCGAGGCCCATCTGGGCCTGTTTGAAGTACCCTCTATTGGTATGTTAATTGCAGCCACCAGTTTCAGGGCCTAACGAAAGAGCAGAGTGGATTCATGGAACCTTTGTAAGTTAATCAGGTTGACCATGTCAGGGGGGAGGTTGGTCCTCCCCCTTTCCTGGAGATGACATTGTGCACTCCTAGCTGTCACATTCCAACTAAATATGACAGGGGTGGACTGTACCTGTAGGCTGTGTCCACGCCAGAGTACACAGGTCTATGCTTTTGTCGTGGTGTGAGCATTAGGAAAATGTGTGTGGATTGCCCCATACATTTTCCTGAGGTTGATCTACCATCATTTAATTTTTTAAAACAAGCAAGCGCGCGGCCATCCTGCAGATGGTCGAATTCCTCACATCTCCTTTCAGAAACAATCTTTTGTGATCCCCCTTACACTTTGAACTCACACAACCCGAGAAGTGAGGCCTCAACTTAATCATCAATGTCCCATGTTCTATTTAATTTATAAGTTCCGCGACTGACTAGGCTTATCCACTCTTTTGTGTTCAGGGTTTAGTCATATGATGATGATACCTGGATCCTTCTTGGATAAGATAGCGGCAAGTGGTATTGTGGAGGACTTCAGGGAGTGCTTGATTGCCATCGCTAGATGGAAAAGCCACTGGCTTCAAAGGAATTCTGATAATACTGAAGTATTTTAGCAGTGGACCCTGAGGAGTTCTGGGGCAGTAGCATTTGGCTACCGATTATGGGAGCTTTTCCCATACTGTCCCTGTGGGTAATACATCTGTGGTTAAGCTTCATAAAACACTTTAATTTGTTAATGGGGTTAATGCCTTTGTAAACTTCCGCTTTTATCATCTGACACTCTTGCAGATGGTACGCCCCTCCTTGCCCCCTAAAACCCAGTCATCAGTTGTCACTGCCACCACCTCAGCTCCCCCATACATGGTACTAAATTAAGACCATCTGGTTAGTTCATCTTGTCTTTTATGACAGGGAAGTCCCTTTTCTTAGGGAAAACATGACAGAGCTCCTATACTTTGCTCTCTGTGTCTTTTGGCAGTTCTAAGGTTACACAGTGAACACCTTAAGAGTCCCTCCCTCCCGGAATTGATCCCTCAGCTGTGGATCTCACTCCCCCTGCCTAGTCACTCTCTGCCTGATCTCATTTATTTGCAATGTGACTTTAAGACCTGGGCTTCCTCCCTCTTTAGGTAATCCCCCCCCATCACAATCTAGTGCAAAGACATGGCCTGGTGTAAGGTGTGCTTTATAAGCTACACACATCAGCATAAATATACAGAAGCGGTACACGTTTCCACTGGACACTGTGTGAAATGTCATCATGAAGAGAACCACTACAGCATGGACATGTTCAGGACAAGCTTTCCTTACAAACAAGTATAGCCTGTGTAGCGGCATTGCACTGTCCCTCACTAAAGGTACAAGTACAGCATGGACATGGCCAGCGGAAGATTTCCTCATGCAAATGCGGAACATGGGCAGGGCCAGTTTAAGCTTGCCTTACAACAAAAGGTACAGGTACAGCAGTGTGTGCACAGGCGTCTCTCACAAGCAATTGGCCCATGTGCATCGCTGAACAAGCTTCCCTTACAATCAGGCAGGTACGCCATTTCACCAAAATGCTAAGGGTAGTGGAAGTGACATCACACAACCCTTGACGTCTGATGACATCACAGGAAGTGATGTCATCTGACCCCACCCCAAAGTGATATCGCTGGAAGCGATGGAACACGACCTTTCACCCGTTGACAAAACAGGAAGTGGCATCACATGGCATTCTTTCTAAGTACACTATGAAAAAATATGGTTACAGTATCACTGTAAAGTGATATACATTACATACAAGAATAGATCACCATATGTATAATTAATATCAGTGCACATAGGCCCATATTACCAAATTACTGTGAATGCAAGCAGGCGTCCAAGGCCAAGCGATAATGATTTGTTTTTATAGAGCACTTATGCTTAAGAGCATCATATAGAACAAATATGCATGCAATATCTCCCAAACTGTGCTTGTACTCATTTATCAACCTCAGCAGGAAGAAAGGCTGCGTTGAGTTTGCCGGGAGTCGAACCTGTAACCTGCAGGTCTCACATAAATCACAGCAGCGAGCGCTCTACCCACTGAGCTATCTTACCGGCTAGAGCTAACAGAAAACAAGCCAGTCCAGAAGCAAAGAACCACATGCTGCTGGCCACATCCCAGGAGCCTAAAATAAAAACAAATATTTTAAAAAAGTTTTAAAAAAAACATTTTTTAGGAGTAGCAGGGGTAGACCACAGGGCTAGCAAAGGAGGCTTAATGGGTCGCAGTTGCGACCCCCAGCGACCCCTAAATGAGGTCGCTGCAATCAGGTATCCCATTGACAGGGGAAATGCAATCCACTCACAGGCACACCACAGGCAGGGCCAGTGCAGGTTTTCCTCACAAATAGATTTGGTTATAACACTTACAGGGACAGCAGCAACCTACCTCATGAATAACATGTGCATGGCCAGTACCATGTTGCCTCACATAGCAAGGATATGACCAGTGCAAGCTTCACTTATAGCATGTGCATGGCCATTGCAAGAAAGGAATGCATACTCTTTTTATTTTATTTTTTTATTAAAACCAAAAAGTGTTTTCAGTTTACATTACACTTTTTACACTATTCATAATACAAGTAGACCCAACACGATAAAAAAAAAAAATATAGAAAATGAAAGCAAAATAAAATAAAATAAAATAAAATGAAGAGAAAAAAACACACTTCTCACCTAACAGACCATGAGAGAAAATATACAGCAGGACAATCAGATACAAAAAGACATCCCACATTCCCAATTTACTTGATATGTTTCCCTAACCCCCCTTTCCTCGTCCATCTCTCTAGTTTTCCCAAATTTCCCGCCAATCCCGTTCACCTTGCTTCATGACCCCATTCAATTCGGCAAAAATCTTTATCAGTAATTTGGTCAATGCACGATCGGTACATGTACAGCAAGATGAGTACACTATTCTCTCACAAACAGGTACAGCATGGGCAGGGTCACCGCCAGCCTCTCTAACAAACAGGTACAGCATGGGCAGGGTCACCCCCAGCCTCTCTCTCAAACAGGTACAGCATGGGCAGGGTCACCGCCAGCCTCTCTAACAAACAGGTACAGCATGGGCAGGGTCACCGCCAGCCTCTCTCTCAAACAGGTACAGCATGGGCAGGGTCACCGCCAGCCTCTCTCACAAAGAGGTACAGCATGGGCAGGGTCACAGCCAGCCTCTCTCACAAAGAGGTACAGCATGGGCAGTGTCACCACCAGCATCTCTCACAAAGAGGTACAGCATGGGCAGGGTCACCGCCAGCCTCTCTCACAAACAGGTACAACATGGGCAGGGCCACCGCCAGCCTCTCTCACAAACAGGTACAGCATGGGCAGGGTCACAGCCGGCCTCTAGGGTCACTGCCAGCCTCTCTCACAAACAGGTACAGCATGGGCAGGGTCACAGCCAGCCTCTCTAACAAACAGGTACAGCATGGATAGGCGTTGTGCAACCTTGCCTCACAAAGACAGTATTGATACAGCATGGCTAAGGCAAGAGCAAGCCACGACTTATTTCAGAGCATTTGCTGGGCCGGCGCAAGCTCATCTCACATAAAGGTACAGGCCCTGCATTGGCAGGGCAGTGCCTGCTTGCTCACAGTTAGTAGGTGAAGAGCATGGGCAGTGCCACTAGTAGGTGTCCCTCTCAGACAGAGCTGACCCAGCATGGAAGGTGGCACTGCAAGCTTGCTTCTCAGAGGAATTAGCACACCTTGCCCAGGGCCAGTGCAGACGTCGCTTTAAAATGGGTACGGTTAGGGCACAGACAAAGCAGTGCAGTTAAGGCACATGCAAAGCAGCGCACATGTCGTTCACAAGTGGATACATGTACAGCATTGGCAAGACAAGTGCCAGCTTGCCTGAAAGATGGCTAAAGGTAAACCATTGGCTGGGCCAGTGCACATTTTCTCACAAATGAGCGCATACATATAGCACAGGCAGGGCCTGTGAAAGGTTCCTTACCAAATACGTACATGTATCCAGGGCTCAAGTCAAGGGTACACGTGGGTGGACGGAATCCCCGCACTTTTTTCAGGGGTTCCCAAATTTTTTCAGCGGGCACCTTGATATGCTAATTTCTGGTGACGCAGCATTCAATTGGTATGTTTGAGTCCCCCCACTTTTTTTTTTTTAGGACTTGAACCCTGCATGTTTCATACTGATAAGGCAAGCCAAGCTCTTATCCATCAGATCAGTGGCCCAAAATGGACAGGGCCACTGTAACCTACCCTCACAGAGGGAAGACGCATAGTAATGGCAGTTTCCATGCACGATTCCCTCCAAAACAAACCGGCGCAACATGGCCAGGGCCACTGCAAGCTTCCTTTGCAAGGAACATAAATAGCACGGGCGCTGGTCCCCATAAACCCTGCCACCTTCCGTGCCCTGCTCTCACATACCATTTTTCCTCCAGCAGATCCCACTGGTGATCCTCTACCAAAACTGAATTTGCAAAACAATTGTGCAGCTTTGCTTACTAAATTACCAAGAATTTGCAGGATAGTTCTGACACCCATAAAGTCGCTCAACTTGTCATTTGAAATCATTGTGCAACCACATTATCTATCTATTTACACAGTCATGTTAAAGATATGTGGGTACTCCCTCTCGTGAGATCCCGCCCCCGTGATCTCGTGAGATTTCGGGAGGGAGAAGCGCACAGAAGAGCGCGATGAAAGAGAAAACGGAGCTAAGCTGGAGAAGACACACCAGCCCCGGCGCTCCTCCTGCTGAAAGACTCAGCTATATCATAGCCTGCAATACACAGGCCCTTCCCAGCAGAGTGTGATTTCAAGGCTGAGGGCAGCCTCCTGAGAGCTCTAGCTGTTGAGGGATTTCAACACCCTTGACCCATGCCATGCAGTCAAGCCAACTGCATAGCTGGCAGGACAGAACTGTGAGTACTTACACCACCCCGACCTGGACTTGATGCCCCCACTGTTTCAGTGCTTCAGGTGTCTCGATAAACGCCTAGATAAATCCCATCAGTGTTCTGTCTTTTGTCCAGGCCACCACATAATTGGTGACAAGGACTTGAAAACACCAGCATAGCAACCATGCAAGGCGCCACACTGCCCCCGTTTTCCTTCCGTCCCCATACCGGCTATCCCAAGGCAGCAATGGGAGCCATTGTTTTCCACGTATCTGAAGGCACTGGGCGGCACAGACTATTCACCAGCCAGGAAAAGGGCCATGCTGCAGAACACTATGGGAGTTGAAGGGCAGCGTATCTTTGCAGGATTAAAGGCCATGCCCATCGCGAATGATGGTGACGATGTCTACATGGAGGCGGTTCGCCGGATCATCAAAAGATTCACCAACAAAGCAAATGTGGTCCTCCACAGACTCAAGTTTTACACGACAAAGCAGGAGAGCAATGAACCTGTAGATGATTACATCACCAGAATGAGGGAACTGGCGGCATTGTGCGGGTTCTGGCACGTCAAACAAATCAACTGCAACATGCTAGTAGTCCACATGAATTCCCAAAAGGTCCAAGACAAATTCATACAGGAGAAAGAACTGGATCTGGATGCAGCTGTACAAATTGCGAGAGCCGAAGAGGAAACCTCGAAAAGCACAGAGAAGTCGGAGGGCCATCCCCTGCACCCGAATTGGCTGCCGTGCTGTGGAAAGGGCACAGGGAGAGACAACCCTGAGACACCGTCAGGGAAAGGGGACCCATGCACCAAGCACATGGTGAATGATCGATAATGTCCTGCGAGGAACAATGAATGCTCCAAGTGCAGGCGTTTCGGCCACATGGCCATAGCACGCACGTGGCAGGAAAAGAATGTCACCCATATCGACGGCGACAGAGAGTTGAGTGATGACGACGATCAGATTGACAAGCCCATGGTGATCATGGTCAACTCACCCCAAGCAAGGAGGGAGAAACCCCATTGCTTGGTAAGGGTGGATGGAATGGAAACGTGTGTCATAGCCGACTCTGGGTCTGACCTCACCATTCTCCACATCCAGACATACAAGAACATGATGGGATGAGACAGGTCGAAATCAGAAGCACTAAGCAAAAGCCAATGGTCTTGGGGGGAGCCACTGTAGATCTACCTGGCTATATCAAAGCAACATTGAATTCAAGGACAGAACTCATCAGACGCCCAAATCAAAATGCCCATTACTAACACTGCCACGGATATACCATCCACGCCCAGGCCAAGTGATGCCTACAAGCCCAATGCTGCTACTACTGTCTATGCTGCACCTATACCCCATCTTGATTATGTACCACCTGTTATGCCTAATGATGCCCCCATGCCAAATGTTCATATTGTTCACATTGTTGATACTGTTGCCATTATGCCCAATGTTGTTTCTGCATTGCCTGTTATACCTAATGCTGACACCACGACCAAGTCCAAAAACATACTACCCCCTATCCCTTACCCACCCACTACCCCCCCTAGACCACCCACTTCCATCACACCTCCAACAGTCCACACCCTTAGTTGCGCCCTGATCAACGCTCGCTCCGTACCTGCCCACGCCCTCGACATCAACGACTTGATCATCAAGGACAATCTTGACCTCCTATTCCTCACAGAAACCTGGCTCAATGAAAGTTCAGGACCGGCACTATCTCTGGCTATCCCATCTGGGTACTCCATATTCAGGAAGGACCGCACCTCTCAGAGAGGTGGTGGCGTGGCCCTCATCGCCAGGGAAACCTTTGCTATTAGGGAAATGGCAGGGCAACTTGACCACAATAGTGACTACCTCCCACTCAAAATTAATGTTTCTCCTAACTGCACCATAACTGTGCACATTGTCTACAGACCTCCGGGTCCTTGCACTGACTTCCATGACACCCTCATTTTCGCACTGTCCAACAACATCAAAAAGACTTCTCAGGTCATACTCTTGGGCGACTTCAACCTGGGGCTCAATGACCTGAAGGACCCCCATGCCAAAACCCTCAAGAACGCCCTATCCACCCTAGGCTTTGCGCAATCTGTCTCTGACTCCACCCACATCAAAGGGCGCACCCTCGACTGGATCAGTCAACATAACTGTTCACTACTTGTCACGGAAAACACGCCCACCCCATGGTCTGACCACCATTACATCCAATTCAACCTTTGCACCAAAAAAGTGACCAACTCACCTCCCGCCCCTTGCCCAGCCACTCTCGCCAGGAGCTCCCGCCAACTCACAGTCGAGAATTTAGCCCCCTACCTCCGCAACCCGGCTTTGCAGGCCCCATTCTCCAACAACCCAGAAACCCTAGCCAACACATTCAAAGAAGTCATCACCCAAGCAGTCGACGCCGTTGCGCCACTGACCCTCAAAAAAGCCAAGAAAACCAAACACGCTAATTCATGGTTCTCCAAAGAACTCCTTGATCAACGTGCGCAAAAGAGGACTGCCCTCTCCACCTGGAAAGCTAATCCATCAGAAACCACCAACAATGCATTCAAAGCCATCTCTAAATCATACAAAACTAACATCACCTTAGCTAAAGCTGCTTCCTTCAACGCTAGGATCTATGACGCCAAATCGGGGTCAAAGGAAATTTTCACCATATTCAGGGAACTGGAAAAACCATCCTCTCCTCCTCCCGCTCTCATCAAAGATGACAAATGGTGCAAGAGTATTCAATCCGCAATGCTAGACAAGCTTAACACTCTTCAAACTAAAATTCGTGGCCAACAAAAAGCCCTTTCCCGCCTCATAGCCAACCTGCATAGTCAACCCACCACACCCTCCACCACTAATCCCTCTCCATCTTTTGACTTCAAAGATATTACTGAGCACGAGGTCATCGCCCTGCTCAAATCCATCAAACCTTCCAACTGTAAGGGAGATGCCTGTCCAGCCAGTCTCATTAAAGACTCAGCACAGATCCTAGCTCCATTCCTCACAGCATTCATTAATTCATCCTTCCAGTCTGGCCACGTTCCAACTGGACTTAAGGAGGCCTGGGTACGCCCACTCCTCAAAAAACCCTCGCTGGACCCAACGATCCCGGGGAACTATCGACCTATCACCACTGTACCCTTCCTGCTAAAAATTCTGGACAAAGCAGCCTACCTGCAAGTCCAAAAGTTCCTTGAAGAAAACCGTCTCCTCGGCCTGCGGCAATCTGGCTTCCGCCCACGACACGGTACCGAAACGGCTCTCTTGGACCTAAAGAACCAAATGGACGATCTAAGAGACGCAGGGAAACCTGCTCTCCTTCTGCTCCTGGATCTATCCGCCGCCTTTGACCTGGTGGATCACAACACCCTGTGTCACCATCTAGCTACCCAAGCTAACTTTTCCCCCAAAGCTTGCGAATGGATTACCTCCTTCCTCCAAGAAAGGGTCATGAAAGTCTTCTCTGACTCAGCCTGTGCCACCCCTAGCCACATCACCTGCGGTGTGCCTCAGGGCTCATGTATCGCGCCCACGCTTTACAACCTCTTCACCAGGCCACTGTTCAGCATCCTTGACTCCCTGGGCATCTCGTATACTAACTATGCGGATGACACCCAGGTCCTCATCCCACTCACAGGCGATTACCTGGCGGACACTAAAACTCTTACCACCATCTACTCCACTATCCAATCATGGATGGCAGATAACTGGCTATGCCTCAATAGTGAAAAAACTGAACTCCTCCTCATAGGAGCACCCTCCACGCTGGGGAACCTCGGTGAACAGTACACTTCCTTCACTATCGACAACATTCCCATCAAGGTCTCCAATCATGTGAAGACACTCGGAGTCTACCTAGACTCCGACTTGTCAATGGATAGACAGGTCAATGCCATTGCCTCCTCCTCAGCCTATTACTCGAAAGTCCTCAACGCTGCCAGACCTTTCCTGTCACGCCAGAATTGCCTCACCATTGCTAGGGCAATAATTGGATCTAGGCTGGACTACTGTAATGCCCTACTCGTTGGGACCTCCAATAAGAACCTGGCCAAACTTCAGCTAGTTCAAAACAATGCACTCAGGGCGGCCACAGGTACCGCGAGAAAAGACCACATCTCAGAAGTCAGAAGACAGGCACACTGGCTTCCGGTGAAAGAGAGGATTGTTTTCAAAACACTCGCCCTCACCCACAAATGCCTCCATGAACTTGCTCCACCCTACCTGACCCAAAGAATCACCAAGCACTCTGCCACCAGACCATTAAGAATGTGCTATACCAACACGATTGTCACGCCCAAATCACGCAAGGTGCGCGCCGGTGGTGCCAGCTTTCCCACTCGGGCCGCCACCCACTGGAACGCACTGCCACCGCACATCAGAATGATTGAATCCCACCTAGCCTTTCGCAAAGCTGTTAAAACTAAGCTCTTTGTATGAAACGTACCTGACTGCACTCTGTTACTGTATTACGAATATCATGCCTCACCTGCAACTATGCCTGTAATTCTTTATCCATAAGACCTCTGGTCTCATGCATATCTGCTGAATTAAGAATCCAACACCTACTTGTAACAGCGCCTCGATGTCCATGGGCTGCAAGTGCGCTATACAAATGCGAATAAATAAATAAAATAAAATAAATAAAATAAAATAGATGCACCACCACGAAAGTCTATTTTTTGTCTCAGGGCCCCGCTGTATTGGGGTGGGACGACCAACATAAGCTGAGCACATGACTAGACCCCAGCACCACGGAACAAGTGCTGGTCTCTTCAGGAGGAGCGCCGAACCTAAAAGAAACATTCCCAAAGTTGTTCTCCAAAACACCTGGGAAAATAAAACCCTATGTGCATAAAATCCATCTCAAACCTGGTGCAGTACCGGTAAAGGTTAGACCTGTTCTAGCGACTGTTACGCTCACCAGGTATCCACGGGGATGCCACCCAGCTGTGGGGACTCTGGTGCCCTTGTCAGCCGCTCCCAGGTATAATCAATGGGGAAGTTCTGCCTGGAAAACAGGCGGGCAATGTTCAAGACTGGGCAACTGGGGTAAGAGCCTCCCAACACCCCGTATGCCCGCAGCCCCTCCCCGGACCTTTCCTCACCTTATTATGGCTTTTGGCGTGCTCTCCGTCCTGCCTTCTTGGCAGGGGTGCGTTGTCCTTTGTGGGCGAGTGCACCCCAGTTACTTCACTGATGCAGGCCCCTTTAGAGTCTTTCAGGTAGGTCTTATTACTGTTATACTGTATGCCTTTCTTGGATTTAAATAATGTCTTTTCTCTCCCCTTAGGTGCGCAGGATTTCGCTGTGGAATGTTGACTGAATTGGGATTCACCGGCAGGTGATGGTGCTTCGAAAGCACCTTGATGCGGTAAGTAGGCGCTATGCGCAGCGCTATGATGCCTTGCCTTTGCTAACCTGTTGTCTTTTGTTCCCGTAGGTTGCGATGCTCACCCGGAGCAAGAAGTCCCAAGGCGTTGCTGGTCGATGGGCGACCCGAGATGTAAGGTGCCAGCACAATTGTAAAATGTCTAATGTCCTGTTTCTTTCCTTTTGCAGATCCGACGGTCTGGGAGGCTCACTGTTCCTTGGATGCTGATTGCAGGAGCGGATTGCAGCTAGCGGTGGAATCACAGGTAAGCTGCTGCTATTAACGATGTCCTTTTGTTTTTTCAGATGCTGTTCTTCCGAGGTTTGCAGATGCAGCTGAACACGATGAGCGTCACGTTGCAGGATTGCAAAGTAACACAAAGCATGTTCTCCAAGTCGGGTGTGGTTTAAATAGCATCAAGAAAGTAGTCCAGGTAAAATAGTCCCTAGGCTACCACACCCAAAACACTATACCACATAGCTTGGTTCCCAGGAGCCAAGCTATGTGGATGCCTCCATGTTGACTGGCACTGAAATAAAGTAGTTCCCAAGCACAAGTCTTCATTAAGTATGAGCCTGGTGCCAAAGGTGCCTGGACTGGCCCCAAGAGGGCCTAGGCAAAGGATACCTAAGCTTGTTGGGGGCCCAAACTGAGACCCCTCCTGGCCCATGGGCCTGCCGGGGGGGGTTTCAGGAAGTGGGTCGTGACAGCACTCCCCCCCAAGGCCCCTCTCAAGGTGTTCCTTCTGTCCGGCCCTGGTTTAGTTGGAAAGTTGCAGTGATATGTTCTGATCAGATGTGGTGCATGAATGTTTTCACAGGGTTCCCAGGATCTGTCTTGGGGTCCAAATCCTTTCCAATCAACTAGGTAGTATAGCCGTCCCCTCGAATACTTGGAATCCAAGATGCTTCTGACTTCAAATTCTGGTTCTCCGTCAATAAGTATGGGTTTTGGTCGTGTCCCAATCTGTGTACCGGGCTGCATTGGTTTTAATAGGGACACACAAAATACTGGGTGAATCCGTAGGTTAGGTGGTAAGTCTAGTTTGACGGCCGCTGGATTGATAATTGCCTTGATGGTGCAAGGCCCTAAGTACCTGGGTTGAAAAGTCCGGGTTCCCTTGATGGGTACAAACTTGGCAGCCAGCCAAACCTTGTCTCCTACTTGATAGTCTGTGGTCTTTTTCCAGTGTTGGTCGGCAAATTGCTTTTGTTTTTCTTTGGTGAAAATAAGATGTTCTTTGGCCTTTTTGAAAGCCTGAGTGATGTTGGTGTGAAGAGTTTTTACTGCTGGCATTTCCAAATTTGTTGGGACATCTAGTTCTGAAGTACGTGGGTGTCTACCATAAAGGGTATAAAAGGGTGTTTGTCCGGTACTGGAGTGCAAGGAGTTGTTATAGGCGTACTCGGCTATCCATAACAAATCTTTCTAGTCCCTTAGTTCATGGTGTAACATGCACCGTAGGTATTTTTTGAGGGTCTGGTTGGTCCTCTCGGTCTGACCGTCCGTTTGGGGGTGATGGCTAGTGGATAGCCGGATGTCAATTTGTGCCATTGCACAACATTTTTTCCAGAAGTTGGAGATGAACTGGCTACCTTGATCGGAGATCAGGACTGATGGGAAGCCATGTAGTTTTACAATACCATCCAGGAACACTTTGGCTAGAGTGGATGCGTCAGGGAGGCCTTTGAGCGGAATAAAGTGTGCCATCTTTGAGAACAAGTCCACGACTACCAGGATGGTGTTAAACCCTTGACTGGGAGGTAGGTCAGTGATGAAGTCGAGGGAAAGAGTGTGCCAGGGAGTGGGAGGAATGTCCAAAGGTTGCAGAAGACCGGATGGTTTTTGTTTTTGCGATTTGTTTTGTGCACAAACGCTGCAGGACTGAACATATTGGATGACATCCTTACGCCAGGCAGGCCACCAGAAGTTCTGTTTTGCCTTGGCTAGAGTATTGGTGATTCCAGGGTGCCCTTCGATCAGGGAATCATGATAACTAGCAACAATTTGTTGTTGTAAGTCTTTGGTGGGTACATACAACCGATCCTTAAAAAAAGGGTAAGTGATCTTTAATGGAGTATTGCTCCCCTTGCGCTTGCCATGCGAGGAAGGCATCTGGATTCATGGTTCGTTGAATCTTATCTCTCAGTTCAACTTGGGTTAGGGCCGTAGTGAGGCCCAAGAGTTTGTCTTCCGGTATGATGGGGACTGGATCTGGGGGCATATATACCAAGTCATCAGTGAGCGAGAGAGTGCGTCAGCTTTTCCATTCTTGACCCCTGGTCAAAAAGTGATGACATAGTCGTATTCGGCGAAGAAAAGGGCCCACCGCAATTGGCGTGAAGACTGGGCTTTAGCTGTCTTAAGGTATTGCAGTTTTCGGTGGTCTGTGATAACTGTAATGGTGTGTCTGGCCCCCAGAAGGTAGTGCCGCCAGGCCTTAAAGGCGGATTTGATCACCAAGAGTTCTTTGTCCGTGATGGCATAATTCATCTCCGGGGAGAAAATGTCTTCGACCAAAAGGCCACTGGATGTAGCTGGCCTGTTACTGGGTCTCTTCGTGAGAGGACAGCTCCCATCGCTATGCTGGAAGCGTCTGTTTCCACGATATAAGGAAGATCTGGGCGAGGATGTTGCAGGATTGGCACGGAGGTGAACCTTTTCTTGAGTTCCTGAAAAGCTTTCTCTGCTTCTTCAGTCCAGGCACATTTTTTGTTATTCTTTCTTAGCAATGGGGTGATTGGGTGTATGACCTGTGAGAATTCTGTGTATGAACCGGCGATAGAAGTTTGCAAAACCCAACATGCTCTGTACCCCTTTTACTGACGTTGGTGATGGCCATTTCAAAACGGCGTCCACTTTATGCAGGTCCATTCTGATGCCTACTGGAGTAAGGATAAAACCCAGAAACTCAACTTCAGTGACGAGAAAAAAGCACTTCTCCAGCTTTGCATATAAACAATGTTCCCGGAGCTTGGAGAGGACTGAACGGACATGCTTGATATGATCCTGTTTTGAAGTTGAGTACACTAAGATATCATCTATGTACACTAAGGCGCAGACATCAATTAGCTCTCTCAAAACGTCATTCATGAAATACTGAAACGCTGCAGGAGCGTTGCATAACCCAAAGGGCATGACTTGATATTCGAACAAACCATATTTGGTGCGGAAAACAGTTTTCCATTTGTCTCCGCTTCTGACCCGCACCAGGTGGTATGCTCCTCGAAGGTCCAGTTTGGTGTAAATTTGGGCATCTTTAACCTGGTCCAGCATTTCTGGGATGAGCGGCAAGGGGTAACGGTTTTTACAGTGATCTGGTTTAATGCACGGTAGTCAATACAGGTTCTTAAATCCCCTTCTTTTTTCGGTACGAAGAACAAAGGACTAGCTGCAGGGGATTTGGATGGGCGGATGAATCCATTTGCGAGGTACTGGTCTAAATAAGCCTTCAGATGAAGGTTTTCGGGTTCCGTGAGAGCATAGATTGTGGCGCAATGAACTTGAGCACCGGGAACAAGGTCGATCTGGCAGTCATAGGGCCTGTGCGGTGTCAGCGTGTTTTCTTGGTCCTTCTGAAATACATCCTGGAATTCGTGGTATTCCTCAGGCAAGGTACTAGTCACTCCCAAAGTTGCCACTTCAGGAGTCGTGGAGATACCGAAAGCAGGTTTCTGTTCTTGGTAATAACAGGCTGGAGAGTAGTCGCTGGGAAAGGTTAATTTTCTTGCTCGCCAGTCAATCAAGGGGTTGTGAGCGACTAACCATGGCATCCCTAGTATGAGCCTGAATTGAGGTGCCTTGATGAGATCGAACGAAATAAGTTCCCGATTTCCGTCTTGTCACAGCAAGGTTATCTTGGCTCTGCGCTGGGTTACGGGTCCGGAAGCGATTTCTGTCCCATCCACCGTGGTTACCTTGTCTGTAGTCGGCTTGGAACACAGGGGAAGCCCCATCTCTGCAGCCAGGTCCTGAACTATATAATTCCCAACTGCTCCGCTGTCGATGTATGCTTCAATGGCATGCATTCTTGACGACCGTTGGTTATTAATTAAGATCACCGGAATTGCAAAGTGTGAGGTCGGTGGCTCTTTTCCCTCACTCGACGGACTGACCTCTAAGTTTGCCGAGCTGGGTAGTTTCCCGACTGACACTCCTTCTCTTCATCTTTTTCTGTGGCTCCAACGATCTTCCTCGGAGGTTTCACTGGGCAGTCCTTCAGGAAATGCCCTGACTTTCCGCAGTACAGACATAGTTGTTGTTGTCTCCTTTTATCTCGCTCTTGTTTTGTTAGCGGGGGTCGTGCCCCTCCAATTTGCATGGGCTCGACAGTATTTTCTTGCACTCGAGTTACATTGTCTCTAGGTCGAACGTACACTGGCCGAGGGTCCATTTTAGAACGGTCTGCTTTTCGATCTTACAACCGGTGGTCCAGTTGCACAACCAAGTCTATGAATTCAGAACAATCTCTGGGAGGATTAACCACTTGAGCTAGAACGTCTTTTAATTCGCCTCGTAAGCCCCGATGAAACAATGTGGTTCTTTTGTTTTCAGGCCACCTGGCTTCAGCAACCAAATCGGTTGAAAGTAGCGATGTATGTTAAGAAATCCTGATTCCCCTGTCGGAGGGAAAGGAGTTCATTGTCCACAGCTTGTTCTCGGGTATGGCGAGCAAAAAGTTTTTCCAATTCCCTGTGAAAGTCCCCAAAGTTATGTAATAAAGGGTCATCATGGGACACCAATGGTACCGACCAATCTGTGGCGCTGCCACTTAGGTATGATAAACCAAAGGCTACCCGGGCTTGGTCATTTGGGAATGCTCCCGGCCTGCAAGGAAAAGGAAGGCGACACTGATTCATGAAAGCTGCGTATTTTCGTGCATCACCAGCAAACCTCTCCGGTGGTGCCAAAGGAACTGTACCTGGTAACACAACTTGTACCGTACTAGAGACAGTGGATGACATGCTAGGATTTTGCATCGGTGGGTTGTTTCCAGGTAGAGGCGTCTGACCCGCTTGTGATTGCAAGACTTGTTTGCTGATATCTTCGGTACGCTCTTTAGTCACCAATAAATCTCTCCAGAGAGCGTTAGTCTCCTGTCTGGCAGAGTGAACCTCGGCACAAAGTTCTCCCAACAATTGGGCCAATTGGTCTAATTCTGATGTTTCCATGGCGCCCAGGTGGATTGATTTGGCAGGCTTTGCGTTCTGTTACACTCACCTGGTATCCACGGGGACGCCACCCAGCTGTGGGACTCTGGTGCCCTTCTCAGCCGCTCCCAGGTATAATCAGCGGGGAAGTTCTGCCTGGAAAAAAGGTGGGCAATGTTCAAGACTGGGCAACTGGGATAAGAGCCTTGCAACACCCTGTATGCCCGCAGCCCCTCCCCGGACCTTTCCTCACCTTGTTATGGGTTTTGGCGTGCTCTCCGTCCTGCCTTCTTGGCAGGGGCGCATTGTCCTTTGTGGGCGAGTGCGATCCAGTTACTTCACTGATGCAGGCCCCTTTAGAGTCTTTCAAGTAGGTCTTATTACTGTTATACTGTATGCCTTTTTTGGATTTAAATAATGTCTTTTCTCTCCCCTTAGGTGCGCGGGAGTTCGCTGTGGAACGTTGACTGAATTGGGATTCACCGGCAGGTGATGGTGCTTCGAAAGCGCCTTGATGCGGTAAATAGGCGCTATGCGCAGCGCTATGATGCCTTGCCTTTGCTAACCTGTTGTCTTTTGTTCCCGTAGGTTGCGGTGCTCACCCGGAGCAAGAAGTCCCAAGGCAATGCTGGTCGATGGGCAACCCGAGAGGTAAGGTGCCGGCACAATTGTAAAATGTCTAATGTCCTGTTTCTTTCCTTTTGCAGATCCGACGGTCTGGGCGGCTCGCTGTTCCTTGGATGCTGATTGCAGGAGTGGATGGCAGCTAGTGGTGGAATCACAGGTAAGCTGCTGCTATTAACGATGTCCTTTTGTTTTTTCAGATGCTGTTCTTCAGAGGTTCGCAGATGCAGCTGAACACGATGAGCGTCACGTTGCAGGATGGCAAAGTAACGCGAAGCGTGTTCTCCAAGTCGGGTGTGGTTTAAATAGCATCAAGAAAGTAGTCCAGGTAAAATAGTCCCTAGGCTAACACACCCAAAACACTATACCGCATAGCTTGGTTCCCAGGAGCCAAGCTATGTGGATGCCTCCATGTTGACTGGCACTGAAATAAAGTAGTTCCCAAGCACAAGTCTTCATTAAGTATGAGCCTGGCGCCAAAGGCGCCAAGACTGACCCCAAGAGGGCCTAGCCAAAGGATGCCTAAGCTTGTTGGGGGCCCGAAATGAGACCCCTCCTGGCCCATGGGCCTGCCGGGGGGGGTTTCAGGAAGTGGGTCGTGACAGCGACAGCGAGAACAACAATCGAATCTCAGCTCCAGAAAATGGTTAAAGAAGGAACCATGGAGACAGTCGAGTCTTCCGAATGGCTGAGCCCAGTGGTACTTATAAATAAGAAATCCTCCAACGAGCTAAGAGTGTGCGTATACCTACGCAGCCTAAATCTAGAGGTAGTCACAGACCGCTTTCCACTTCCCAGCATAAACGAAATTGGCTTATGATGAAGGAAGCGACCATATTTTTAAGACTTGATATGCGTAATGCCTACCATCAAATAGATCTGCACAAGGCCACATGCCCGATCACAGCATTCATCACCCCTTTCGGCACCTATTAATACACACAAATGCCATTCAGCCTGTCCTCGCTGCAACAGCATTACAGAGAATGATGAGCTCCTTGCTGCACAGCATCGAAAATGTGTCGTATTTCCAAGACGACATTGTGGTATACACCAAGGATACAGGAACCCACGACAAAGTACTGAGTGAAGTTCTGAGCAAACTACAGAGGGCTGGAGTCCACCTGCGCCATGAGAAGTGCATGTTCGGTGCTGGTGAGTTGGAGTACCTGGGTTATCGCATCTTGAGTGAAGGGGTGAGCCCCAAGAAAAACCTGCTACAAGCCATAGTTGGTGCCCCAGCCCCGACGTCAAAGGACGAACTGCGGTCGTTCCTGGGTCTCATTGAGTATTACGCGAAATTCGTTCCCAAGTTCTCAGAAACTAATTCGCCCTTGAGAGATCTACTGAAGAAGGGTGCAGCATGCACATGGGAATCCCAACAAGCCGAGGCGTTCGCTGAGATCAAAAAAAGGATCCTGCACGCACCCTGTCGCAAACCATTTAATCCCAAATGGGAAACATGCATTATGACAGACACCAGTGCATACGGCTTGGGCTCCACGCTTACCCAAAAGAAGGGGGACACGGAAAACATAGTTGGCGTTGCATCCAAAGAACTGTCCACTTCAGAAAAGAACTACTCCACTGTGGAAAAAGAGATGCTGACGTGTACCTGGGCCGTGGAATACTTCAGGTGGTACATTTGGGGAACCAAATTCCGCTTAGTCTCTGACCACAAACCCCTGGTACACATGCTATGTCCTGGCGGCACCAAAACAGTGACACCAAGGCTAGCAAGAATTGCTGCAAAACTTCAGGAGTATACATATGAAATCGCTCACATTGCAGGTTGGAAGAACGCCAAAGCTGACTGCATGTCCAGGCTACTAGACCAAAGTACCCCGGGCACCACATTCCTCAAAGATGAATGTGTAGTGGCATCCATAGCAGATCTCAGGAACAGAGACTTTATGGAGATGAGTGAGCTACACTGACAGGAAGAAATGCAACAGGATGATGTCCTAAGCCAAGTAGCACAATGGGTCCGCGAAGGGTGGCCCAACGAGAGAGCAGTGCTGTAAGGTCTGCAACCATATTGGAAAGTCAGCGATGAAATCACAGTAATGGATGGCCTGATAATGAGAGGCGACCACGTGATTCCCCCAAGAGGCATCTGCAAAGTAATATTGTGCAGAGCGCATGCAGGTCATCTGGGCAGCAACATGACATGACACAGAGTACGCAATGCATACTGGTGGCCCGGCATGGACCAAGACGTGAATGCACCAACAGTGACAAACGACTGAAAGTGAGACAAGCACCCATGATACCCACAGAAATCCCACACCGCACCTGGCACAAAATAGGACTGGACTTCATTGGCCCACTGGATGGCATGTTGGCGACCACAGGTATGGAGTAGTCATGGTGGACTACTCCAAGTGGGTTGAGATCGAATTTGTACCAGACATCACCACGAGCACAGTTATAGAAGTAGTCGGTGCTGTTCTTCAAAGGGAAGGGCTACCCAAAGAGATGGTAATGGACAATGGTGTGCAGATAGTCTCCAGGGAAATGGAAGTTTCCTAAAGAAGCACAATATCCATCAGTTGAGCGCAACCTTGTACCACCCACAAACCAATGGACTGGGTGAAAGGGCAAACAGTTTCATCAAAGGTGCCTTACAACTGGCGTGCGCATCAAGCATGAATCCACTCAAGACCATCAAAGAGGTGGTTGCAGCTCATCGCCTAACACCAAATGCCATCACAGGAGTAGTTGGCAGGTATGCACCACCCCGACCTGGACTTAATGACCCCACTGTCTCAGTGCTTCAGGTCTCTCAAAAAACGCATAGATAAATCCCAACAGTGTCCTGTCTTCTGTCCAGGCCACCACAAGATGCTTGAAGGTACATTATATGAGGTGCACACACTGTAACAAATCACACTTGAGGTCAGTAATGTGGAGGCAGCACTGTCCAGAATTTCTGCGTATGTTTGCACATATACCTGCCAGTTTTTCATCCCGTCACATTAAATATGCTACAAACACAGCTCCTTGCATTCTATTGCGAGAACGCGTTTTCAGTGCCACCCTTGTCTCATTGTTCCTGCACATACATGAATCTCTCTATTTCTGATCCCACTGTACGTAAAGGTGTCTGCCTCTGCTAGACCAAGCTCATAGATATTCCCTGCAGTGACGGCCTCCAGAAAGCCACTGAGAAATCGTCTGTACCTTTGACATGCTTGGCCGAGGAACTTGACTTTGTTGTTTTATTAAAGGCTCTGCTCTCAGGCCTCTGTGTTTTCAACTTCTGTCAGTTCTTGGAGCACGGCCGAAAACAGGTCCCAGGCAGAACCATAGTGATTTACCATGAACAGTAATTCTTTTGCTGTATATTTGCTGATTGTTGGCCTTAAAGTGGAGAATTTAACTCCAAAATCTTGCTGGAGGTAAATCTTTCACTTCAAGATCAAAACTTGGCCAGTAGTGCAGTAAAAGTGGTAGTCATTTCTGCCACTTTTTTTTACTGCCCTACAAACTCGTAACAATGCTCTAAATATTCTCACATAGATACCAAATTGTGTATGCAGTCATGCTGTACTGTAGTTAGTCATGTCTCCAGGGGTGGACTGGAAACCAAAAGAGGCCCTGGAAAGAATTTACAAAATGGCCGCCTGTTACACGTTTTCAGCAAGTCCAACCATTTTCCTATGAGGAAATTTGGGAATACCACACAAAAGAGGCCCATGGTGCAGAGGCCTACTTGGAAATTTCCAGAGTTGCCTATAGGCCAGTCCAGCAATGCATGTCTCTGTGAACCATCTTTCCCGTTTGGTAGCACAACTTTCTTTATGGACTCAGTGAATTGGCAGGCATCACACTTAGGGCCTGATTCATGGAAAAGTGTACATTGATCCTGCAAAGACTGTGCGCTGAGAACGACACTGAACAAGCCTGCGCGCAGTTTTTCTGAAATTGTTCAGGCAAAGTAACCGTATATGCAAGTCGTGACCGGAACGCCCCTGACACGTCCCCATGCAAAGCAAAAACAGCAAGAACAGCCAACTTAGCATGCTTCCCTGGGTGCAACTGGATTCACCCTTTAAACTGTGCGTGGGTTCCCCCGCAAGCAGGCTTGCATCTCGGGGACCCTGGGCGGGTCCCCCGTAACTGTTACCGACACCCCAACAACATGAGTATGATACATTGTAACTCAGGTAACGCTCAGAAAATCTGCATGTGAACCCATGTAAACCGTTCCTTCACCCTGCTACATTACGTACCCGCACCCCTAAGTTAGATCAGAACCCCATCTGCGTTCAAGCACCCCTAAATCCGACACCCAATCTTGCCTCTGTGCAGTGAATCCTATGCGCACGTGTCTGTACTCGTGACTTCGGGTGGCGGATAGTATGAGGGCTTTGCATGGCCATTTCCCTGAGAAGTTGCACATTCGGATTCATGAATACATATCGTTCCACGCAATAGTGGGCGTGTGATGAAATTCCTGCGGTTCGTCACTCGTAATGCCCACATTTTCCCTTGTTCCTCATTTTCTGTGTCCAGCCCACTTCTCAGCACTCTGCGCAAACAATGCCCATGCTCTGCGTGGTGTCTCACTCAAGGAACTCGGCCGCTCGCAGGGGCATGCCGGGCCGCCACGAAATCCACGCAAGTCCTAGGAAAATCCTGCGCATTTGAATCCATGAATCGACGAACAGTTTGGCACGCAAATTCCCTATTTCCTGCGCAAATAATTCCATGAATCGGGCCCTTAGTGTGTACAAAGTGTCCCTTATTTTTCAGAATATCACTGCTTTCCGTGATTGTGTGCTAGGTTTGCTTTTGGTTGGAAGATTCTTGTGTTCTTTTTCTGTCCTTGATATCTCGACCCCCTCTCATCCACAGTTTGTAAAATTAACACATTTTTGGTATTGGCACAGTAGCACCTAGCCACCAAAATATTTCCAAAACCTTTACCACACAGGAGAGTGATAATAAGGTATTTCCGCCGGCAGTAAATCTGCTTATTTTTCTGGAGGTAAATCTTCCTCCCTACGACCAAACAGATAATATGGCGGTGCAGTAAATTGCATTAACACAATTACTGACACTTTACCACTGTTTTTACCCGCACTGCCCTACTTGTAATGACCCCAATGTATTTTTTCATAAATGTGTGAAGTGAATATAAATGTATTGGGATGTTTAGTCAAAGGTTGTATAGTTTAACTTACGCAATATAAAAGAGGTGATGGCAGGAAGGTTTGGAATCAATCCTAACCTCTGGCATTTCTTTGGGCAACCCTCCAGACTATCATTCTTCACCGGCCAAGCCATTACAAAAGAGAAAAGACCATATGCAAATCCGGCATGGTCCCATCCCAAAGGGGCAGTCCAGCCCGAACTGCTTGGTCACATACCTTTTGCATGAGACCACAAGCATCCCCAAACATTTTTCGGCCTTGTTGGGCCTCATCACTGAGGAGTAGCTTGGTCTTTCCCCTTCTTTAATGGCTTGGCAGGTGTAGAGCGATGGTCAGGTGGGTTGCCCAGAACAATGCCAGAGGTTGGGATTCATTCCAAACCTTACAGCCGTAACTTCTTTTGTTTTGTGTGTCTGTAAATGCAATTGGAAATGTTTAAAAGTGTCGCAGCAGACCGCTCCTGAGCCTCGAATGATTCATATAAGATTCAATGGCGGTGGCTCATCCACTTTCCAAAAATAAATCTCTGGATTCAAAAGAACTAGCCATTTTTTCTGATATCTCAGTTGCCTTTTATGGTCATACAAGCTAAGTACCGTTATCGAAGACAATTAATTCTTAGTTCAGGTCCAACTGGTCTTTAGACCAGGAGGAAACATGGAAAAGGTAGCTCAGATAAGCTGAGCAAAGGAGTTGATGGAGACAAAACCTCCGTGATTGCCCTTTTGGACTTGTCAGCAGCTTTTGACACTCTGGATCATAACATCCTGCTGACAAGGATGAAGTTGTGGTTGGCATTGCTGGAAAGGCTTTTATGATGGATCGATTGCAATCCGTGCAGATTGGTCATTTTGTGTCCCACCTCATAAAATGTGGGGTGCAACATGGGTCATCCCGGTCAACTCTACCTCAGTCAACTCGCTAAATTGATCAGACGAGCTGGGTTACTCTTTACGAACTATGCTGGTGATACCCAAATTATGGTAAACCTTTCAGGACACATAGCCGATACAGTACTTACATTTTAGGAATATCTACCATCGATCAAGTACTGGATGGATGCAAACGTTTTGGGGTAAAACACACTGAAAAAAAGCCAGGTATTGGTGGTAAATGGCAATTTCAATCGATGAAATTCCAAGATCCTGCCTCGACCATTTGGATCAAGTTCATGCAGCTGTCTGCAATCAGAGGGCGCTCATGGACGAACCTTTGTTCATGGAGGCACAAATAGCCCAAGCGTCAAATCGGGTTTTTTACAATTCAAGAAACAAACATATGCTACCTCTTCTTACTTTTGACTACAAAGTATTCATTGTTTATCTTGGGCTGCCGGAGAGACTTCGATTTAGATTGCAACGGGTTCAAATGCAGTACCCAAAATGGTGCTGAAAAAAAAAATGTATTAAAAAATAAAGAAAAATAAATATATATATATATATATATATATATATATATATATATATATATATATATTTATATATATTTATATATATATATATATAAGCACATTTCTCTTGATCTTGCATCACTTTACTGGTTGCCAGTCAGGAAGTTTTTAAAGTAATGTGTATAGTACTTAACACCATTCATGAGTGGTGAAAGATATTTGCCAGAGAACACCCAATTTCATACAACTGCTAAAAATGTGATTCAAATGCATGGCATTATTTCACCAAAATGTTGTGTGTCAGGGACTTAGCAACGCAGAAGCTTAGAGCCCTCAGTGACAGTACAGGAAGGCAACATCAACAACATCATTGCAGCTTTATTGTGGTGCGGACCATAAAAGTACAGTGCAATAAGTACACACTATACAAACAATCAAAAAAGCACAACAATCCATCATGTTCAAAGAATTTGATAAAAGTTATAATCTGCATTACCCTACTATTAATGAAAAAGATCTGTCTAAGAAAACGCAAAACCACTACAATTTCCAAAAGTTTCGATCCCTAACATTTTAAACAATCTTACACCAGCTAAAAGGCATTGCTTAAGCATCGCTCCCCCCTCTGCTAGGCCTTCCCCATACAGGTCGATACAGCACAAATCACATCAACTGAAATAGCTTTCATGCAGTGTTCTTCTGCAAAAACCATGGAGCAAATGCCTCTATTTATCAAACATAAGATTACCTTTCCTCTGCGAATATCGCCGGACAATGGCACCCGGACAAACAATGCTGTAAATCCTCTGCTGTGTCCTGGAAGAACGGGCAGGATTCTGCATCGCCATTTTCCCATCGAGCTTTGACTGTAGCTATGGGCAAAATACCCATTCACATTTTAAAATACAATGCGCTAGCAAAGGGACCATTGAGGAGAGCTAGATATGTTTCCATGAGATGAATGTTCTTTATGTTTAAATAGTTATAGCCCAATGAAAGAGTAGCGTATTGGCCTAGAATAAAATCAGCATGCGCCTGGATGGGTACTTATTTACTTGCCATGGTAATATTCTCAGGTTTTTGCCAAATATCTTCAAAATTAAATAACATCAGATACCTCTTTACATCTTTAAACCATGGCAAGGAGAGAGTGATGTGGCAGGGGTGTCATTTGGGGGTTGCCTGGGTCGCACCTGTGACCCCTGAGGTCTACCTTGCTTCCCCAAAAAAAAGAAAAATATTTTTGATTTTTTTTTTGTTGAAGCTCCTTGACTGTGGCCAGCGCCCTGTGGCTCTTTGTTTCTGGAGTGGCTGGTGTTCTTGTTCAGGCCTCTGAGCAGTGACCCTAAATAAGAAAGAATAGGAATAACAAATAATTTGACTGTCGGAATTCTATACAATATTTGCTTGACTCATGAAAGGTTTATTTCAGGCACATTTGCAGCGGGTGAGCCACTGATTTAGTCTGTTCTTAAACACCTCAAATTCACAATGCAAGCAAAAACTTCAGAAAAGCATTTAGAGTACAATAAGCATCCATTTCGGACTATGGCCCTCATTACGACCCTTGCGGAAATCAACCGACCGGACCGCCAAAGCGTAAATAGCGTTTCCGCCATTGCACGATGGAGCAAAGTGCGGCTCATTCCGACCCATCGGGCACGAGCACCACGCCATGGCGGAAGTGCAAAGTCCGCGATGGCGGAAATGACCCCAAAACGGCCCACACCGCCGCCGTACGGCGCCCTAGGTGCAATACCGCCACCCATCTCAGCGGACACCGCAGTGAGCGCCAACCGGAAAGTACGGTGACCGTAAATATACGGAAACGGAAGTAAAAGCATGGTCCCGGAACGGGAAACATCCCGCCGTACACCTATAAAACCACAAATTCCACACAACCATTAAAAATACTACCCTGAGACACATCCCAACCCGTCATCCACCCTAGTGAAACCAAGAAAAATGGGAAAAGTAGCGAAGAAAGCGTGCGACCGCAAGCGGCAGGTCCACTTCTCCCGTGAGGAACTCACCGTGCTCACGGAGACCCTCCAGGAGAATGCTGCCGCCGTCTTCTCCACGCAAATGACCAAGACGGCACTTGCGAACAAGAAGGCCATATGGGCCCTGGTGGCACAGCGGGTAAGTGCGGTGGGGACCGCACCCCGCAACCCACAGCAATGCAGAAAGCGATGGGACGACCTGCGGATACGCGTCCGTAGCATACTTTCTGCCAACCGCAACATTGCCACAGCTACCGGGGGAGGATCGGAATCACCCATCAAGTTGACCCCCTGGGAAGAAATATGTGCCTCCACCATTGGAATGGAGAGCATAGAGGGAGTCGGAGGGATGGAGAAAGGAGTGCAGACATCCGAAGATTCAGGTAGGTGTCCCAAATAAAACAATGCCAAAACCACAACGTCCAATCATGTGAAGTACCACGTGCCCACATAGTGCAACAGGAACACATGTCCAGGAGAACGTCCACATACATAGGCCTGATAGCACACTTTAAAACTCACATCAAATACATAAATAATTAAAAATCCTAAAAACACCCTCTACACGTGCAGCAGGCACACCCTAACTGCAGGCTGCCAAACAACTGCACCCACACTCCACACACAAATGAAACCACCTCCAAGGCCCCGACCCAAATCACCCTCAGGTACCACCCCAATGCATGTGATACATTGCCATTCCAATTCCCACATACCCATTAATAACGCTCGCCCTCCTTTACTCCACCACAGGGTCCGATCCAAACGACGAGCTCCAGGACACCCCTACCAGCACACCTGCAAAGAGGGCCAAGACCAACGGCCAAAGACCCTCCACCTCAGCTGCACGGATCAAGACACGGCAGCAGCACAAATCAAGTGGCAGCACACAGGAGGGGACTTCAACAGGCACCCCAGCAGCCAGCATGCCCACAACACCACCACCACAGGTCCCCCCAATGGATGCCACAGTAGGCACTGCTTCTGGTGGCAGCAGCACCATAGGTGATACTGCATTAATGGCAGCATGCTCCGACACAGAAAACGGGGATGTCGAAGTTAGATCCATCCATGACCTGTCTCAATCCCCCTGTCTGTTCCATCCCGTACACCATGAGGATACCACGCAGGGGCACCCACAAGACGACGACTGGCCATCCCCCACAAGCCCTGTGGCAAGGCAACATGAGGTGACCAGCCCCTCTGTGACACCACCGCAAATGGCCATGGCCCAGCAGAGGCAACAGTCCCTCGACCAGGTAATCGTGCAACAGCAGCAACTGGCCACGCTCCTCAAGGACCATGCCGATGAATGTGGGGGCACTAAGGCAGACATAGAAACATCAACTGAGACACTTAGGGCAGAAATGGAGAGAAGTACAGAGACACTAAGGGCACAAATAGAGAGTAGCACTGAGAGTCTGAGAGTACAAATGGAGAGAAGCACCGAGAGCCTGAGAGTACAAATGGAGAGAAGCACCGAGAGCCTGAGGGGGGAACTGCATGCGACGTCCAAAGACGTATGTGCCGAACTTGCCGCAGTGCGCCGTGTGCTCACTGAGCTCTCACAAACCCTTAGGGACATGCATGGACGTGAGCAGGCAGAGACATCATCCGTTGCAAGTTCCGTCCAGGGCAGCCCCCAACGTAGATCTGGGAGGAACCTGCGCTCCACAGGCAGGGGTGCCCCTGATACCCGCAGAGGGGGCTTGCAATAGCGACTGCCCACTGACAATGAGCATCTTTGGACACTGGTGTTCGGGGGGGAGGTAGGAGGGTGGAGGGGGTGTGTTGGGCTCACTTGGGTGGCGGGTCGATAGGGTGTTTAACATGATATCACATATGCCATAAACAATGCACGATCATGCAATGAGATGTGTGGACATTGATCTTTGTGTACGAGGCCATTATAGGCGTACAGTCCATATTGTGCATGTTCCAGACACACACAGTGCCACGAGTCCCGTGTCCATGTATCAGCCACCAGGCGTGAGTGCTAGAAGCATGCATCTATGAGATGCTGACGAATGTCACGGCCCTCCTGTGCCTCGCAGACTCCTTGAGGTGCTGCCACATCCCCACCCTCATCATGACCATCTTCAGGTGCTTGCAGTTCTGCGTCAGGGGGCATGGGCACATTTCTACGTACGCACATGTTGTGTAGCATGACACATGCCATGACCATCTTTGCAACCTTCACATGGCGGTACAGGAGTGCCCCGCCAGACCTGCTGAGGCAGCGGAAACGAGTCTTCAGTAGGCCGAATGCCTGTTCTATGACTACACGGGTACGTGAGTGGGCATGGTTGTAGTCCTCCTCATGCTGGTCCCGTGGGTTCCGGACTGGTGTGAGGAGCCATCTCTTCAGTGGATACCCGGCATCACCTGTATGTGGACAAGTAAGGAATTTTGAGGAATGCCATTGCTACGTACGCACCCCCCCCCTTCCTGCCAGGTCATTGCCGCATCACATACCCCACATCATCATGCATGAAATGAGACTCACCGAGTAGCCAGGATCTGTTCCCTGCGTGTCGCTCAATGTAGCGTGGTATAGTAGAGTTCCTCAAGACCATAGAATCATGGGTTGATCCAGGAAATCGGGCACAACAATGTGTAATGATCCTGTTGGAGTCACACACCATTTGTACATTCAGAGAATGAAATTGTTTTCGGTTGCGGTACTGGGCCTCCATGGCATGTGGGACGACCAATTCCACATGGGTGCAGTCGATGGCACCAATGCAACCCGGTATGCCGGCAAGTGCATGGAATCCCACTTTTGTGTTGGTAATTTCCTGCTCCGAGCGTGGTAGAGAGATGTAGTCGTCTGCGTGCTTCAGGAGGGCATCGAGCACTTGCAATAGTGTCCGTGAGAACAGTGGCTGTGATATGCCATGCAACTGTCCGACTGTGTGCTGGTAGGTGCCTGTGGCCAGGAAGTGGAGTACAGACACCACCTTCAGTAGGGGTGGGATGGCGGTTGGGCTATCTATCATGCTGACAAGGTCAGCCTGTGTCATGTCCACAATGGCGGTTATGGTGTCCCGGTCCAAACGGTAGAGGGTGTGGATCTGCTCATCAGTGAGGTTGAACGGATGTGCTCGGAGGCGTGGGATTGCGGGCTGCCTGCGTGGTGGTAGTGGCTGTGCTGGCGGCACTTGCTGGCCCTGCCTTGCCCTCCTCCTCCTCCTGCGTCTCCGCCGTGCGGCCGGTTGTAGTTGGTGTTCGTCTTCTTCTTGAAGTTGGAGTACTTGCAGTGCTATCAGGTCCCCCAGGGCCAACATAGCTAGTCCTGCCGGTAGCATTTCGGAGTGGGTGTGGTTGTGGGAGGAGGCTGGGTGTGCAATTTATGTGTTTTCAGGCTGTATGGCCTCCACCTGTGGTGATTCATTCCACCTGTGCAAGCTGCACTCCCCTTTGGGCGAGCACGTCCCGCACACAACGCTGCAATTCGACGAATGGCATCTTGCTATTGCAATCATGTATTTGTACCCGATGGCAGTGTAACATTGGTTGATATGTTCATTCGGCTATGGTCCCATTGTTTCACATACTATCTTTGCAGTCGCGAACAGACTTGTGAAGGGTCAGTGGAACGTAGTACTCGAGTAACGGTGGACCCTCATGCAACACTGTACCGAGCTTCACCGACGGGCGGGGCGTCCCATTTGTGAGTGAAGGCAGTTGCCATTTTCACACACAGCCGCACTAGATGGATTAATTTGTGATTTCAAGCGGCCACAGTTGCCTTTTTGACGTGATGTTGCAAATGAGGAATTCGAAGGGCGGCGCTTTCGGTTTTCAGCTAGCGGCGAGGAGATGCCCACAGGTCTGACTGCAAATATAACGTTCTATTGTTCAATGTCCTTGGGACAGGGGCCATGGCGAGGATGCAATGATTGATATGAATAGTTTGGGATGCGCAATAGCGACGTGGGCGATGAGGCCGGACGTTCCCAAATACATGTTACTTCACAACACTGGAATTACGGGCTGGGGCACAGTGGATTTTGCAGGCTGCATAACGCACAGACTCAATGGAAATTTCACATGTTATGTGAGTATGGAGACAGGCGTTTTCATTACGGGATGAGGGAATGATGTATGGATGCATGGACAGATGATTTGATACAGAGTTTGCCATGTACAGGGCTTCTTGGAATCTATCCGCCTCCCCTGCGCTATGTGATGCAGGGCTGCCATAGTGGGACCATCGTCTATCTGGCCTTGTTGAGCCCTCCCTGTCTCGACGCGCCTTCAGACACTTGTGTCTATGCACGTTACCAATCCCATCAGATGGATTCTGTTTTAACAGACGCATGCACAGGTACACTCGTTTGTGATAGTGTTTTCACCTCGATATAGATAGTTATGATTCGCAAGTGGTTTTTGGGTGGTGATGATCCTTTGGAGTGGGCTAGCATGCATATGGCTGTGGATTTGGTGTGTGTTTCTCTGAAAGACACAGGGGACCCCACACTTTGGATGGGAGTATTACTTTAGATTTGGATAACGGAAAGACATCCAAAGGAGACGATTCAAGAAGTATGGTATCAAGGATTTTATTGAACCTGATATTAATTTAATATATCAACCAAATCGTGATTAAATCTGCACTTGTGGAAACAATTTACATAGCAGGAAACAACTTTTATTAAAAAGAACACATCTATATAATAAAATTCATCTTATTCACTCATCCAAGCATACAACCTCATCCATCCATTAGACAAACCACTCATACTAAACACCAATCAATATACAATGTAAAATCTATAAGGTATTCATCACAGTTAATTCATCTGAAATATTTATAGAAAAGAGTATGAAATCAGAGCCACAACAGGTAACATCAGTGGCATAAGTGATTGAGATGGGTCCCAGAATTTTTTGACCACGACCTCATCTTAGTCCAAACTCAACCGGTTTCGACGTATATACTTTAGTGTAGTGACGTCTTCATCAGGAGTACAAAAGTATATTCTAACATAAGAAAAAGAAAGAAACACAGATGGGACACATCAATATATGAAACCCCTAAACTTGGAAAGAGAACATATAACATCAATAATAAAATTGATATATATAATGAAAAAATTAAAAAAATTAAATAAAACAATGGGTAATCATGTACAAGAGCCTGCTGCCACCCCGTGGTAACTCTGGGATGGGCCTGAGGTGTCTGGTAGAAAGTAGTGCTACCCTCTTATATTGGTGTCTCTGGGAGGCAGATACGATGTAAAACCAGGTCATAGGCAGAGTCACAGATATACACACAAATGACAAGGCCAGTGTATAAAACCTTCACTATTGCGGCCCGTGAATAGAACACAAAAGTCACATACTTAAGATTGTACCAGTGGTGTAAGGGCATGACCGCAAAGAATATAAGTATAAACTAACCTTCATTCATATAGTAAAAGGCTGTACGTCTTTGCCTTTAATTAAACACTGGGTCCACTTGTATACACTAGATAACAACGTCCCAGTCGAAGTTCCTGCAGTTATTTTTAGTGCGTGAACACCAAAGTTCTTCTCTGCAAAGTGTAAACAAACATTTACACAATTGGCTCCCACTGTACAGATCATAAATTAAAATTTAAAATGTGCAAGGGTGAGCTAACAGGTCTTACCAGGAATGTCCAAACACTCGTTGAGCCCGCCGCCATAGGTGTGAAGATGAATCCCCGGATCCAGGGAGGGCTGCGCCTGATATTATATGGGCCTAAACACGACACAAACATTTAAGTGTGTGAAAAAGTGCCCAATTGTTCTTACAATTATATCATTCACTAGACTCAAACGGAAGCTACTGCAAATTAATAAATTTAGTGCATAAACCAAAACCAGCTAATATGTGCAATATCTAATTATGGTTAATCGAATTTAGCTTACTGAAAAGATTACTTTTTTGGAAATTTAAACTAAAATTGCTCAATCTATCTGACTTCACACGAATTTACTTTGCTGGGGTATCGCCTATAGAAGACCCAAAGATATGGGGCTCCTTTCTGTATGTAGTAAAGGCAAAAAACGATTCGAAAGAACACCCATGCAGCTGAGTATTTACCTTAAGCGAAGGAACTCTCCGGTTCTCGCGGCAGCTAGTCACCCGTATAGCAGCTGGGTCCAATTGAAAGTAGCGTGCAACAGAGTATCACCGTTTCAAAGATGTTAATATACGCGTGGAAAGCATCATGTGATCACGTAGTCAACCACGTGACCACAAACTGAACTGGTCTACGTGCTGCGTGGCCATACGATCTTAGAAGAAAGACACGCAAAATTGAGCAACAAAATGGTGTACTACACGACGTGTCCACACGATCGTGAGGAAAAGACCGTAATTAGAGCATGACAGATATGGAAATAACGCACACTGTGGCAAAACATTTAGAAAAAGACGATCTCTGTCATGTATGGGCAAGATTTTAGTTTATGCACATTATAATGAGTGCTGAAAATATTGTAAAAACAACATTTAATGCCTTTCTTAAGATTAGAACGGTCCAAATATGTCAGATATTGTGGCGAGTAGTGTTTAGTTACTCGAGTTCCATGGTTCCAGGGTATTAAGGCCCAATGTTAATGTTTTTAGATTAAATATCCACATTTGTTCTTTGTAATCTAAGTTTTTTAATAGTTGGGATTGATTTTGTGCATATACTTTTTCTATGCAAAACCATTCCACCTGGTCAGCCGTATGACCCATCTCAATAAAATGGATTACCATTGGAGCATTGAGGTTTCGAGTTCTAATCTTAGAACGGTGTTCGTTAATGCGGGTACTCACTTCTCTAGTTGTTTTGCCTACATAAAACAACTGACATGGGCAGCGAATGGCATAAATGACATTCTTACTTTTACAAGTGGTAAAAGTGCGGAGGGTCCACTTTCTAGTCTGTGATTCAAATGACATAGTTTTTTTAGAAAACTTACATGCGACACATGAAGTACAAGGGTAGTGTCCCACCACTGGGTTGGAATTAGTATCGCGAATTGTATGCACTTTAGGAAAAGTTCTACTGGCACGAGTAATCTTTTGCTTCAAATTTTTACCTTTTTTGAAAGCAAATAGAGGTCTGGGTATAGATGTTCCTGAAGTGTTAAGGATTCGCCAGTTTTTTAGAATAATACCTCTACTAGCATTGCTATGTTGACAAAAACGTTGAGACACATACTAGTTCATCTTTCTTTTCAATGTCTCGCTTAGGTGTCAATAGAAGATCTCGGTTGGTATATCGAGCTCTCTTTTTGGAATTTTTTATAAGTTTCTTTGGATATCCCCGTTCTAATAGTCTTTTTTCCAAAATCGCTGCATGTTTAGTAAAATCTGCGATATCTGTGCAATTACGGCGCAGCCGTAAGAACATCCCATATGGTAAGTTACAAAGTAAACTAGCTGGATGTTGGCTCTCGTATTTCAACGTAGTATTTCTCTCTGTGGGTTTTCTATGTAATTCTGTGCAGAGATGCCCTTCTTTGACAAAGATAGATAAATCCAAGAAAGGAATTCTGTATGCTGAATATTCAAAAGTAAAATGAATATCTAAGTCTATCTCATTAAGCCATTGAACAAATGAAGTCAATGATGTTGATGAGCCTTCCCAAATCATAAATATGTTGTCGATATATCGACGGTATACCTTGATTTGACCCCTAAATGGGTTGAATGTTGACAGAATTTTTTCTTCCTCCAAAAGTGCCATGAAAATAATGGCAAGGTTGGGTGCAAAAGTACACCCCATTGCTGTCCCTTTACATTGCAAGAAGAATTCCTCCTTAAATTTAAAGAAACTGTTCTTAAGAACTAACTCTGCTGCTTTACATAGGAATTCTGTGGGAACCAAGTGTGGTTGCACGCGCCGGTCTAGCATTATGCGCAGGCTCTCCACCGCTCTATCCTGAGGGATATTTGTATAAAGCGCTTCAATATCAAGCGTGACTAGAATTTGAGTGCTGGGATCAAATGCTTTTGTTTCCACCAAATTAATAACATCTCTTGAGTCAAGGAGAAAAGTGGGCGTGGCCATCGCCAGTGGTTTAATGAAGAAATCAATATATTTTGACAGGGGTTCAAGTAATGAACCACATCCCGAGACTATAGGTCGTCCTGGGGGGTTCTCAATGTCTTTATGTATTTTAGGCATAATGTAAAATAAAGGTATGCGATCTTCCGAGAGGTTGATGAATTCAACCTCTTTAGTGGAAAGGAACCCCAATTGGTTTCCTTCCTCAGTGAGTTTAAGTACCTTTAATTTAATCATTTCTGATGGATCTTTCATCAAATTAGAATAGTGCCCAGGGATGTGTAGAAGTCTCAGGGCTTCTTGATCATAGCGATCAGCATCCCAGACAACTATCCCACCACCCTTATCTGCAGCCTTGATGACTATGGACTGATCCGAGGCTAATCTCTCAATAGCTTCGAACTCGGAAAGCCTCAAATTGGGTCCTTGTCGGTTTCTTGGGTGGCGGATAACTTTTTCTATTTCTTTGAGAACTAATTTTTCAAAGATCAAAACCTCTGAGGGCAGATCATTAGAGTTGGGGGTAAAAGTGGAAGGTCTTGAAAAGCCTGAGATATTAGGTTCTCTAGGAATCATATTATTCGAAAAGAAGAACTTTAATCTCACTTTACGCAAAAAACCTTTTACTTCACTTATGATTGACATTGCGCTTGGATTTTGAGTAGGAACAAAAGATAGACCACATTTAAGAATTGATGTTTCCGCAGGTGTTAATGTACGGGAGGATAAATTAAAGATTGGCATTGTTTCATTTACCACCTGTACGCTCGATTCCGGGTCTGGAAATCCCGGTGCATCATCCCTTGTCCCGGAGTGCTCTGCATCGGCATGTTGTGTGTCATTTGACCTTGGGAGATATTTCTGCGGCCTCTTCGGCCGCCCCTTCCTCGAAAAGGGTGGTTACCCGAGGCTTGATTGCTCGATTCCTCATTGCCTGAATTACTGGAAGAAGTATCTGAAAATGTCACCCATCTTTTTTTATTTGTATTATTGGGTCCCATATTCCAATTAATATTAGTTTTCCAAGCCGTCTGGGGATTAAAATCTTCTGCTAGATAGGGATACACCAATTCTTTCTTAAATAATGAAATATCCTTTTTAAGTTTATTAGTCTTTTTTTCAATAGTAAGCTTCTTGAATTCCTGAAAAGATTTTTCAATCTGTTCAAACTTTTGTTTAGATTCCACAATCAGAGTGTTTGTCAAAAAAGATTTTTCTTGCTCAGCCAACGTTTCTTGTATCTTCCCACTAACTCTTTGGGCTGTAGTTATGGTTAATACTAGTAAATCACGGCTGCATTTGGTCGCAACTTGACTGAAAGCCACTTTATAGTCATTATCATCCAGAAAAAGGCATGGGATAATTTTAACCTGTAGACCTTGTGGAATAATGCTGGATCTCAAATATTCCTTAAGTATATGGCCATGCATTTCTGTGCGGAATTGCTTCTTCTTTAAATTCAGAAGGGCATCTCCTGTGGCGCCTTGATTTGATATTGGTAATTGTAAATTTTCAAAGAATGATGGACCTTGAATAAGTTCTGTTATCTGTGCCTCCGAAAAGGAGATGGTATCTGTTTCTGCCATGACCTGGGGAAAATCCACCAGTCCGGAGTACACCAAAATGACACACCCAGTGCAATAAATGTGAAAAAAGTTAAACTATCCTAAATAGGAAAAAACATTACAGTGTTAAAGAATATATATATAACCTGTACAGCCAAGGGCTGGAAATATGTGTTTCTCTGAAAGACACAGGGGACCCCACACTTTGGATGGGAGTATTACTTTAGATTTGGATAACGGAAAGACATCCAAAGGAGACGATTCAAGAAGTATGGTATCAAGGATTTTATTGAACCTGATATTAATTTAATATATCAACCAAATCGTGATTAAATCTGCACTTGTGGAAACAATTTACATAGCAGGAAACAACTTTTATTAAAAAGAACACATCTATATAATAAAATTCATCTTATTCATTCATCCAAGCATACAACCTCATCCATCCATTAGACAAACCACTCATACTAAACACCAATCAATATACAATGTAAAATCTATAAGGTATTCATCACAGTTAATTCATCTGAAATATTTATAGAAAAGAGTATGAAATCAGAGCCACAACAGGTAACATCAGTGGCATAAGTGATTGAGATGGGTCCCAGAATTTTTTGACCACGACCTCATCTTAGTCCAAACTCAACCGGTTTCGACGTATATACTTTAGTGTAGTGACGTCTTCATCAGGAGTACAAAAGTATATTCTAACATAAGGAAAAGAAAGAAACACAGATGGGACACATCAATATATGAAACCCCTAAACTTGGAAAGAGAACATATAACATCAATAATAAAATTGATATATATAATGAAAAAATTAAAAAATTAAATAAAACAATGGGTAATCATGTACAAGAGCCTGCTGCCACCCCGTGGTAACTCTGGGATGGGCCTGAGGTGTCTGGTAGAAAGTAGTGCTGCCCTCTTATATTGGTGTCTCTGGGAGGCAGATACGATGTAAAACCAGGTCATAGGCAGAGTCACAGATATACACACAAATGACAAGGCCAGTGTATAAAACCTTCACTATTGCGGCCCGTGAATAGAACACAAAAGTCACATACTTAAGATTGTACCAGTGGTGTAAGGGCATGACCGCAAAGAATATAAGTATAAACTAACCTTCATTCATATAGTAAAAGGCTGTACGTCTTTGCCTTTAATTAAACACTGGGTCCACTTGTATACACTAGATAACAACGTCCCAGTCGAAGTTCCTGCAGTTATTTTTAGTGCGTGAACACCAAAGTTCTTCTCTGCAAAGTGTAAACAAACATTTACACAATTGGCTCCCACTGTACAGATCATAAATTAAAATTTAAAATGTGCAAGGGTGAGCTAACAGGTCTTACCAGGAATGTCCAAACACTCGTTGAGCCCGCCGCCATAGGTGTGAAGATGAATCCCCGGATCCAGGGAGGGCTGCGCCTGATATTATATGGGCCTAAACACGACACAAACATTTAAGTGTGTGAAAAAGTGCCCAATTGTTCTTACAATTATATCATTCACTAGACTCAAACGGAAGCTACTGCAAATTAATAAATTTAGTGCATAAACCAAAACCAGCTAATATGTGCAATATCTAATTATGGTTAATCGAATTTAGCTTACTGAAAAGATTACTTTTTTGGAAATTTACACTAAAATTGCTCAATCTATCTGACTTCACACGAATTTACTTTGCTGGGGTATCGCCTATAGAAGACCCAAAGATATGGGGCTCCTTTCTGTATGTAGTAAAGGCAAAAAACGATTCGAAAGAACACCCATGCAGCTGAGTATTTACCTTAAGCGAAGGAACTCTCCGGTTCTCGCGGCAGCTAGTCACCCGTATAGCAGCTGGGTCCAATTGAAAGTAGCGTGCAACAGAGTATCACCGTTTCAAAGATGTTAATATACGCGTGGAAAGCATCATGTGATCACGTAGTCAACCACGTGACCACAAACTGAACTGGTCTACGTGCTGCGTGGCCATACGATCTTAGAAGAAAGACACGCAAAATTGAGCAACAAAATGGTGTACTACACGACGTGTCCACACGATCGTGAGGAAAAGACCGTAATTAGAGCATGACAGATATGGAAATAACGCACACTGTGGCAAAACATTTAGAAAAAGACGATCTCTGTCATGTATGGGCAAGATTTTAGTTTATGCACATTATAATGAGTGCTGAAAATATTGTAAAAACAACATTTAATGCCTTTCTTAAGATTAGAACGGTCCAAATATGTCAGATATTGTGGCGAGTGGTGTTTAGTTACTCGAGTTCCATGGTTCCAGGGTATTAAGGCCCGATGTTAATGTTTTTAGATTAAATATCCACATTTGTTCTTTGTAATCTAAGTTTTTTAATAGTTGGGATTGATTTTGTGCATATACTTTTTCTATGCAAAACCATTCCACCTGGTCAGCCGTATGACCCATCTCAATAAAATGGATTACCATTGGAGCATTGAGGTTTCGAGTTCTAATCTTAGAACGGTGTTCGTTAATGCGGGTACTCACTTCTCTAGTTGTTTTGCCTACATAAAACAACTGACATGGGCAGCGAATGGCATAAATGACATTCTTACTTTTACAAGTGGTAAAAGTGCGGAGGGTCCACTTTCTAGTCTGTGATTCAAATGACATAGTTTTTTTAGAAAACTTACATGCGACACATGAAGTACAAGGGTAGTGTCCCACCACTGGGCTGGAATTAGTATCGCGAATTGTATGCACTTTAGGAAAAGTTCTACTGGCACGAGTAATCTTTTGCTTCAAATTTTTACCTTTTTTGAAAGCAAATAGAGGTCTGGGTATAGATGTTCCTGAAGTGTTAAGGATTCGCCAGTTTTTTAGAATAATACCTCTAATAGCAATGCTATGTTGACAAAAGGTTGAGACACATACTAGTTCATCTTTCTTTTCAATGTCTCGCTTAGGTGTCAATAGAAGATCTCGGTTGGTATATCGAGCTCTCTTTTTGGAATTTTTTATAAGTTTCTTTGGATATCCCCGTTCTAATAGTCTTTTTTCCAAAATCGCTGCATGTTTAGTAAAATCTGCGATATCTGTGCAATTACGGCGCAGCCGTAAGAACATCCCATATGGTAAGTTACAAAGTAAACTAGCTGGATGTTGGCTCTCGTATTTCAACGTAGTATTTCTCTCTGTGGGTTTTCTATGTAATTCTGTGCAGAGATGCCCTTCTTTGACAAAGATAGATAAATCCAAGAAAGGAATTCTGTATGCTGAATATTCAAAAGTGAAATGAATATCTAAGTCTATCTCATTAAGCCATTGAACAAATGAAGTCAATGATGTTGATGAGCCTTCCCAAATCATAAATATGTCGTCGATATATCGACGGTATACCTTGATTTGACCCCTAAATGGGTTGAATGTTGACAGAATTTTTTCTTCCTCCAAAAGTGCCATGAAAATAATGGCAAGGTTGGGTGCAAAAGTACACCCCATTGCTGTCCCTTTACATTGCAAGAAGAATTCCTCCTTAAATTTAAAGAAACTGTTCTTAAGAACTAACTCTGCTGCTTTACATAGGAATTCTGTGGGAACCAAGTGTGGTTGCACGCGCCGGTCTAGCATTATGCGCAGGCTCTCCACCGCTCTATCCTGAGGGATATTTGTATAAAGCGCTTCAATATCAAGCGTGACTAGAATTTGAGTGCTGGGATCAAATGCTTTTGTTTCCACCAAATTAATAACATCTCTTGAGTCAAGGAGAAAAGTGGGCGTGGCCATCGCCAGTGGTTTAGTGAAGAAATCAATATATTTCGACAGGGGTTCAAGTAATGAACCACATCCCGAGACTATAGGTCGTCCTGGGGGGTTCTCAATGTCTTTATGTATTTTAGGCATAATGTAAAATAAAGGTATGCGATCTTCCGAGAGGTTGATGAATTCAACCTCTTTAGTGGAAAGGAACCCCAATTGGTTTCCTTCCTCAGTGAGTTTAAGTACCTTTAATTTAATCATTTCTGATGGATCTTTCATCAAATTAGAATAGTGCCCAGGGATGTGTAGAAGTCTCAGGGCTTCTTGATCATAGCGATCAGCATCCCAGACAACTATCCCACCACCCTTATCTGCAGCCTTGATGACTATGGACTGATCCGAGGCTAATCTCTCAATAGCTTCGAACTCGGAAAGCCTCAAATTGGGTCCTTGTCGGTTTCTTGGGTGGCGGATAACTTTTTCTATTTCTTTGAGAACTAATTTTTCAAAGATCAAAACCTCTGAGGGCAGATCATTAGAGTTGGGGGTAAAAGTGGAAGGTCTTGAAAAGCCTGAGATATTAGGTTCTCTAGGAATCATATTATTCGAAAAGAAGAACTTTAATCTCACTTTACGCAAAAAACCTTTTACTTCACTTATGATTGACATTGCGCTTGGATTTTGAGTAGGAACAAAAGATAGACCACATTTAAGAATTGATGTTTCCGCAGGTGTTAATGTACGGGAGGATAAATTAAAGATTGGCATTGTTTCATTTACCACCTGTACGCTCGATTCCGGGTCTGGAAATCCCGGTGCATCATCCCTTGTCCCGGAGTGCTCTGCATCGGCATGTTGTGTGTCATTTGACCTTGGGAGATATTTCTGCGGCCTCTTCGGCCGCCCCTTCCTCGAAAAGGGTGGTTACCCGAGGCTTGATTGCTCGATTCCTCATTGCCTGAATTACTGGAAGAAGTATCTGAAAATGTCACCCATCTTTTTTTATTTGTATTATTGGGTCCCATATTCCAATTAATATTAGTTTTCCAAGCCGTCTGGGGATTAAAATCTTCTGCTAGATAGGGATACACCAATTCTTTCTTAAATAATGAAATATCCTTTTTAAGTTTATTAGTCTTTTTTTCAATAGTAAGCTTCTTGAATTCCTGAAAAGATTTTTCAATCTGTTCAAACTTTTGTTTAGATTCCACAATCAGAGTGTTTGTCAAAAAAGATTTTTCTTGCTCAGCCAACGTTTCTTGTATCTTCCCACTAACTCTTTGGGCTGTAGTTATGGTTAATACTAGTAAATCACGGCTGCATTTGGTCGCAACTTGACTGAAAGCCACTTTATAGTAATTATCATCCAGAAAAAGGCATGGGATAATTTTAACCTGTAGACCTTGTGGAATAATGCTGGATCTCAAATATTCCTTAAGTATATGGCCATGCATTTCTGTGCGGAATTGCTTCTTCTTTAAATTCAGAAGGGCATCTCCTGTGGCGCCTTGATTTGATATTGGTAATTGTAAATTTTCAAAGAATGATGGACCTTGAATAAGTTCTGTTATCTGTGCCTCCGAAAAGGAGATGGTATCTGTTTCTGCCATGACCTGGGGAAAATCCACCAGTCCGGAGTACACCGGTCCGGAGTACACGGGATGAGGGAATGATGTATGGATGCATGGACAGATGATTTGATACAGAGATTGCCATGTACAGGGCTTCTTGGAATCTATCCGCCTCCCCTGCGCTATGTGATGCAGGGCTGCCATAGTGGGACCATCGTCTATCTGGCCTTGTTGAGCCCTCCCTGTCTCGACGCGCCTTCAGACACTTGTGTCTATGCACGTTACCAATCCCATCAGATGGATTCTGTTTTAACAGACGCATGCACAGGTACACTCGTTTGTGATAGTGTTTTCACCTCGATATAGATAGTTATGATTCGCAAGTGGTTTTTGGGTGGTGATGATCCTTTGGAGTGGGCTAGCATGCATATGGCTGTGGATTTGGTGTGATCATTGAAGTGAGTAATTCAAATGTAGTTCTGATGGCCATACTATTCTTTTTCATTTCATTTGGTTGACAGGTATCTCCTCCCCTTTTGCCACTGCCATCTGTATGCCACTCCTGCAGATGGATTTTACTCCCGACACCTGCTGCTTCGTGTTAATCAGTGGAGCAGCATTACGATCTTATGGGACGATCGCCAATGGGCCACATGCCCTTACGCAGTACTAGTGGCTAGGAGCAACATTTCGGCCTTTCAGCTGGACTAGTGCCTCCCTATTGGGACGGCCCTGCGGTTCTAGGCGCTTCCATGTTGCCTTTTCGTACGGGAATGTAGCCCCTGTGTACCATGAAGGAACAGGGCGTCACACAAGAAGTAGCTGGTCATTTATTGCGGATGCAGCCCACAATAATGAAATATATTTTGGAGTTCATGGCCTAATGGCTGTATGGGCTTGGAGAATTTGTTGTGCATTAAATTTCTATTCTGATATGAACCGTGTAGCGTTCTTCTTTGCAAGTGATGTGGCATATTACTATTTGGGGAGCGATGTATTGTGAGGAGATCTGCATTGGGTTCCAGCTTCGGGGTATAGTTGCGTGGTACTGTGCTGGGCGCGTTTGCCTACGAAGCCCAGTGAGGTCAGGGATGAGGGCTGCCATTATGACTGTTTTGATGATGTCATGCTCAGGGGCGGGGGATTAGCTTTTGTGTAACAGATGCCGGTCAGCCAGTTGGATAGGTGGAATGATGTGATTATCGGAATGTTGCTGGTCACAGGTGCCTGTGTTTGCGTGCGTTTCTTGGTGGGAGACTGAGGTCATGTCCATTTGTATGGCTTCTGTATTCGTGCCATCTGTGCCCTGCAGCTCCCATTGGGCCCTCTTGAGATTCATTTGTTCGTTGGCAGGCATGGATGACTAGTACATTTCACTGGTTGCATTGTGTGACTTCATTGCACCTACGGGGGGTTGTACAATGTGGCCAGGGAGCGGTGTACAAGCACTCAGTAGGGCCGTTTACGGTTGGTTCGCGATGCCGTACTTCTCACCATGGCGGAATGGTACTTTCCGCCGTGCTTGATGGCGTTAGGTGCATGTCCGCTAGGGTCGGAATTCGCGTACCGTTGCGCCATGGTGCTAATTACGGTTTGGCATGGCGCGCGCGCGCGTACTTGGTGCAGTTAGCGTTGGCGTTCACTACGGTGTCGCTAATGGCATCGTACTTTGCGGTGACGGGTCATGATCGCACCGAGCGCTATTCGATGCCGGTATTGCATTTCCGCCATCGTTTTTCGATTTCCGCCAGGGTCGTAATGAGGCCCTATGTATTCGCAAGTTGCAGTTATAGCATGTTTTTTTTCTGCACTGTTACGATTATCACAAGACAATCCATCTCGGTGTCCTGGGTCACTTGACAAAATCCTTGTGCCTAAAAGCTTGTGTACAGTGAAGACATGTTTGACCTTAGCACATAAACTGCCCCTTGATTTCATTGTGTCACAATTAATGCTTTGTTGTCGGTTCTGGACTGGCCCACAGGGAACTTTGGAGATTTCCTAGTAGGCCTCTGTACCTTGGGCCTCTTTTGAGTGGTATTTCCAAATTTGACCATAGGAAAAGGGTTGGGCTTGCTGGAAATATGTAATATGGGGCCACTTTGAGAATTATTTCCAGGGCCTCTTTTGGTTCCCAGTCCACCCCTGTTTGTGGTAATGTGTCTATCTTTCCTATCTCCATGGCATCTTGTTTAGAATGTTTGCATTGATGAGGTAACGAGTGCCCGGAGTACGGGATTCCATGTGAGTGTGTTGCTTTCCTTGCGCTACTCTAAATTCTTTAGTACACAGTTATAAGCCCTCCCAATGGTATGTATTTTGCCAACCTCTAAAATCCACGTAGGCTTGACATGTGGCCAACTTTAGACCTGCAGATGAACTGGCCTACTGTTAAATCTCATTTACCAGTTAATGGTATCCAGTGTCATTTGCTTTCCGACTTTGAGAACATTCAGACGTGTAATTGCTCATTATACTATAGCCGGTAAGATAGCTATAGCCGATAAGATGGTTCAGTGGGTTCAGCACTAGCTGCTGGGATGTGTGTGTATGCTCTGCAGGTTGCAGGTACGAATCCCGGCAAGGCCAACTCAGCCTTTCATTCTTCTGAGGTTGAAAATGTGTACCAAAACACAGGTAGGGTGATATTGTAGGTAAGTTTGTTCTATATAATGCACTCACGCGTAAGTGCTATATAATAACATATCATTATCATTTGGCCTTGGAGGTCTGCTTGCATTCACAGTAATTTGGTAATATTGGCCCATACGCACTGATATTAAGGATACATATGGTGATCCATTCTTGTATGAAATGTATATCTCATTGCAGTGATATTGTAACCATATTTTTCTTAGTTTACTTAGGAACAATGTGATGCCACTTCCTCTTTTGTTAAGGGGTCAAAGGGCGTGCTCCATTACTTCCCGTGATGTCACTTCGTGGTGGGGTCAAGTGACATCACTTCCTGTGATATCAGAGGTCAAGGATAGTGTGATGTCACTTCCGCTGCGCCTGGCCTTTTGGTGAAATGACGTCCTTGTGTTGTGGTACCTTAATGCATCTTCAGGGCTGATCTGTATTTGTCAAGGTTAGCACCTGACAAGATCCGTACCCAGTAGGGCAGGGGTTTAACTAATACCTGATCATTAATACTTATTAAACTCATCTCCATGCAAAGGGGAATATTTGGGGTATTATTGGGTGCCAACAATAATCTCTTTAGGAATTTAATTTCAGTAAATGCCAAAACTGTGATATTACTATATCCCCAAACCGCTGCTCCGTAAACAGCAGTGCTAATAGCCCAACCCCAGCATTCATCAAGGGCTGGTATGAGTACGTTGTTCCCAAATGATTTAAAAAATCTCAGAATACCATTGCATTTCACTGTCTCCCATAAAACAGCCCAGGAAATCTAATTTACAAGGGATGGAGTGACTCCTGAAGCTGAGAAGCGATTGTACTGTAAAGAAGATAGGACCGCATACGAGTCATTAGTGCTACTTGAATGGGAAGCAACCTTTATGTATTTCAGGTATAGTTCTAAAACCATACATTGATGGTTGTGCTTTGTGAATATAGGTGTATAATTGAAAGCACCGTACTGTGTAATAGAAAATTCGACAAGCCCCTGAAGTTCCTGTGATTTGTCATCCAGCTGATCAGGAACGTAACATGCTGGACAAGCTAATATTGGAATTGCAAATTATGTGAATTGCAAATAGTGCAAAGTGGCAGGATAAGTGGCAGTCTGCAGTGTATGCAGAGGATTCTACAGCGTGCTCCTTGCAGTGTTTTTTCAGTATCTACTCGCTGTGGGAGGCGCCGCCTGAAACCGGAGCTTTAAAATCATTTTCTCCCATCTAGCGGGCCACGAAATGGCAAGATAAGTGGCAGTCTGCAGTCCACAGACTGAATGCTGTGGTCTGGCCAAAAGGTACAGCCTGAGATCTTAAGACTGAAAAGTGTGACCTGCGCTGAAAATCTGGAATGGTAAGTGGCAGTTTTCCACTTAACAGCGCCTGCTACTAACTTTTTCTCCCAGAGACTGCTGGGATATTTATTTCCCTTTGATCTGGGATACTCTCTGGTATGATTTAAGCCCTCCAGTGCGCTAAATGGATTGTGCTTGCTCCCTTAATGTGTCTTCCCTCCCAGAGACTGTGGGGATTCTTTACCCTTTGATCTGGGCTAACTGCGAGCCTCTATTGGACTGATAAAAGCGGCACAGCAGAATTAGTCCGCTCTGTTTTCCTCTTCTTCTTCGGTTACAACATTGAACATTGAACTGTACTAGAACTGGTTTACGGTTTCTACACTTTACCACAAGTAGAGATTTGCAATCACTGGGCTATAATTGTTGGTCCTCATAGTTATCATGCAAGCAGGTTTGCGAAGTCAATCGGGCCTAGAGCTGCAATTGGGCCCTTCAACTGCATCAGAACCCGCTGAATTGCTTGATATCGTCTCCATGCTTGACCATAATAATTAGGCGCTTCAGACCCTGCAAGTGTCACATCGATATGCCGGTTCTCTCCCCCCCACTAGCAGTGTGGAGATGACTCGGCAGCCGCCCTGTGGTGAAATGAATGTTGGTACCTCAATTGATCCTAAATATGGACGATCAGTTTAATCCTGTAAAACCAACTAATATGGAGAGAGAGTCTTCAGTTACTATTCAACCTGAAACTAGTAGGAGCACCTTTAACAAATCTTTAGCTCTGCTTAAAACCCCTCAAGCTAACCCTGCTCGTTTGCCTATTTCTGGACAACGTTTTCTGGACCACTACTTTGTAAAAACAGCAACAAGTACAGAAATGAAGTTGCTACCGGTGGTAAGAGGCAAAGCGATGCTGGATCACTCAGTGATGTCTGCACAGGACAATTTTGGTGGGCATAACTATCTCACAGATATTAGCATTATTAAATTTGCAGACCAATCTGTGGAACAAGAGGCTACCCAGGGATTGACTCTGTTTGATAATGCAGACAGTGTGGTCCAACAAACATGCGATGCATCAGTGCCTGGCTCCCCGTCACACCTTACCAATCTAATCGATAAGTATGCCATCAATAATGACCCTGATGGCCACGCACAGGTTGACACTGAACGCTCCTCGGAAATTGATGAGCCACATGAAAATCCAGCCATGCATCACACACTCAGGGAAATTGACGAAAGAATTAATCTGACCCACCCAACTGTCTCTGCCCTCAACATGGTTGTTAGCTCCTTCGTATCTCTTTATGATAATATCTGGGCTGAGTTAAAGTCAACAAACTCTCTGATGACTGAGGTGAACTGTAAACTTGAACTCTTAGGATCTGAGCTGCGCTTTAGCCCAATGGCATTGGGTATGAGTGAACTGGGAGCTCCTCTTGGGGGCTCACATACCGAGTTGGTGAATGTGCAGGACATTATTGACATAATTGAGATCTCAGATAACACTATTCCAACGGCTATAGAACAAATCCCTAGCAACAGCTCTATCCGTGTGCCAAAGTCGAGGCTAGCTGCGGACATCTTGAATCAGCAGGACAACATAAGTGACGCTCTAAGGATTGATCTGATGAGTGAACAGTGTACACCTGTGGGGAGGCTTTGCTAGTTCCCACGGATGTTATTGGGGAGTTACTCTCTAATAATCCACCCCAAGGGCAACAATCCAAACGTACTAATAAAATACATTTGCAATGAAAGTCTTGTCAAAATAGTATTAGATTGAACTACAAACCACTCTTTAGAAACATGTCCCCTCTTATTGAAGACGGTGCCCCACTGGATTTGGTGACGAATAAGGTTGAAACAACTGATTCCATTACACAACAATCCGGTTCTTCTCGATCTCTGTCCCCCCACAGTTACCGTATACTATTGGGGAGAAGGGTTTGTATGATTTACCATGTACGGGGGAGGAATTCTTTGGAGGTGGACCCCTCTAAATTTTGCAATTTAGCTGCTGCGACTAATCCTGGGGATTATGTTCACGCTCAGCGATTGCCCTCAATTACGGGTATGCAGTCATCTATCCCCAGTGCCATAAATGAGTAAAACCCTTGGGTACGGCTTCAAGAGAGATAACCCTGTGCATCAAATCATGGAATACCTGTGGAAGTAGACATCTTTTTACCAATCTCTACTGCCTGGCTAAGTTAAAAGAGGCAAATTGCATATGTCTGCAGGAGACTTGGCTGATCTTTTTACCTGTTCTTGATGGTTTCCAAGTGTTCACTCAATTGTCGCTGGGTCTGACTGGGATCAGTCTAGTTAATTTACCCTTTGGAGCGAAGGGGGTAGATTTTTCAGCCTCTGATAGTACACTGAAGAACTTGCTTATTAACATATACTGGCACAAGTGAATTTTAGAGATTAATCATTTTGTGGAAAAAGTGTGTGAATGCATTGATGAGTGGTCCTCTAGAAATCCAAATGACAGAAACATTGTCGTGGGTGACCTAAATGCCAACTGCCTGTTCCAAAATACTGCTTGGGAACTGTGTGATTCTCCAGTGGACAATATGAATATGACCTCTAAATGCCAAGCAGGAAGATCATGGAACTTGGGATTGGGGGCATTTGGGCAGGAGCCTCTGTTGGCCAAGTCCTCTAATCACCCAAATGAGGCAGACTGGCATACATGGCATAGAGGGAGCAGCTCCTCTTTATTGGATTATATATATGTCTAACTGTTGTTCACATTCAGTGTTTAACAACGATTGGAGTGATCACAGTATACTGACGGCAGTATTTCATATGGTTTTAATAACTATAGAATTTATAACCCAACAGCCCCTCAGAACCAACTCGAAAAGCAACGCAATTCGCTGGTTTGATTTCAATATTAATCTCTTAAATCAAAACCTAAGTGCTATTATGAACAGCACCACTCTAGAGTGGAAAATTAATAATTTCAATGCAACTGGGACCCAGAGGTTTATTGATGACTTGATCTCAGGGGTGTGTTTCCACTTAGGAACTAAAGCAGACCAGTTAGACCCTTACATTGCTATAATAAAGATCTAGAAACTGCAAAAACCAATATGAGGTGGGAGATTAGACAACTTGGGGGCTCGAACCTAGATGATTCTGCTTGTTCTGATCTTATTAAAAAAATTAAGCAGAAGCCAGGACTTCCGGAGTCGGAGTGGATCTCTTTTTTATAGAACATATTTGGGTCTTTGGAGAGTAATACTTTGATTGACCTGGGTAACAACTTGTCTACAGATATCAACACGTGGCAGCCAGCTTTAGCGGTCTCTACTATCAATGCCCTCTTAAAAAGATGTAAAAAATCTTGAACGCCAGTCTGAAAGGCCTAACTATTAACACTCTGAAGGCCGACCAACTAAATTGGGCCAATATACTTTATTTAGAATGTGTAGATATCATCTGCACGGGAATTACACCTCCTTCCTGGAGCATGGCCCATGTAGTTCTGATCTTTAAATGTGGCAGCAGGTCCCACCCTAAAAACTATTGGCCTATTTCTTTAATAGATGCAGACTGTAAGATCTTTTCTACATTCTTTCTGACATTCTTTGCTGACCCACTTGGAACAAAGGGCTTCATCAGTGCAGCCCTTGAACAAACTGCAGACAGGCTACCGCAAGGGTCATTTTACCAATATCAATGGCCTTGAGGTTAAGCGCATCCAAGAAGCCTCCTGGCAGATGTCCAAAGGTTGCACCTAGATAGCATCAGAAGATCGATTGGCTGCTTTTGATAGCGTGGACCGGAATAGGCTTTGGGCCAAACTCTATGTACCAGAGTAACTACATGACTAGTACTACCCATGTCACTAACACTATGTGGTACCAGCATATGAGCAAAGTGCGGAGGGAGACGACTGATGAGAGCTGTTAAGTGTGTTCCTTCATCCCCTACCCATGAGCACTTCTAGTAAAACATGTGTAGCCACAGAAGTACCAGAATATAATGCACATTGCCTAATGCACTTATCACTTTGTACGACCAGGAGACAATTCCAAGGAAAATTGGCTACCTTGCGATGGTTGTAAAAAAAAGACGCTCCTCTATGAGATATAAACAAAAGCTATGAAGGATGATCCATAGAAGACAAATAAGGTGATATAGTACACGCTAGAAGGCCCTAATAAAGAAAAAGCCAAAATAGTGGAACATAAGTTATTCCAGTGTCCCAATACCGCAAGGATATAGTTCCCTGGGAGACCTAGATGCTGGGAAAGACCCCAGCTACTAATATATGGACAGGTATTTACTTTAGAAGGATGGGACAAAGGAAGGATAGGGTGCAAAGTACAAGCATTCCTGTCAGTACCAGTATGGGTGGTACAGAATGTAAATGATATTACGTCTCAAAGATTGGATTGAATATTCCACATTACTTAACTTGGAAGAGAATGACGCATGCCCTGTATCGATAATACCCATTAAAAAACTACTTTTGTTTCAGAAGGGCTGGCACAGTGAAAGTAGGAGAAAATAAAGGGTGTAAACATATTGTTGACGTACCAGGAAGGAAAGTAGGAACAGCTGTATTAATGGACTACTATTGGACCTGTGGTTTAAAAGTTTATATAAAGCTTCCTCCCAAAATAGATAGACATGTGAGAAGTGAAAGGCCCCTTAACCTTCAAGCCAGTAAAGGGGAAAATTACCTTTTGGCCAAGTCAGTACAAGCCTATGATGACATACGAGATGAGCACAAATTGCTCAGTAAGACAGCAATGATCCCCACATCTATCCCTGTTTCCGGATTGCAAGCACCCGTGACTGCAAAGTGGCTGAAGATAACAAGCTGGGAGTTGTTGCAAACAATCAATGCAACAGTGAACGTTTTTAATGCCATAAAAGAGGAGCTGAGGGAAATACGACTTCTGACCCACCAGAAAAGATATGTCTTGGATTTGATAAAGACCATTTGGGTGGCGAGTATGCAAAAAGTGGCCTGTCTTGCTGCATGTGCATACCCTCCCATGATGAGGAGAATGAACCCTCGCAGAAGCCATAAGCCTCCTAACAAAATTATATACAAAATGATAGAGAAAGTAGAAGATATTGAAAATGAGGACTGGTTACCTTACCTGTTTTCATGGATACGCAACTGGTTGTCTAATGCATTCAAAATATGAATAGCCATTTTAGTATTAGTACTAGTTGGACTCTGCATTTTGAGAATTGCAAAAAGCCGCCAAATGGGGCAGTTGGAATAAAAATTGGAATAAACATGGATGCCTCGACCTACCTCATGTCCACATCAGGGAAACCATTATGGCCCTTCCAGGATCAAAATTTACTTATCCACAGGGCCCTGGTAATTACAGTGGATGATGGGTATATTATGATTGCAATGGGGAGTGCTGCTATATGACCTGGAGGGGAGTGACAAAAATATGGACCCTCAAAATACCTTATGCAGGGAGGACAAACAGGAGGGCATGGCCGAGGATCCGACCAGAGGGGGGAACGTTCAGGGACAGAGGAATATTTTTTTATTTATTATTTATTTATGCCATCCATAGTTACAGCCCCTCCCCCGGCCCAATATCATACAGGTGATAAACTTTACGCCTTAAAACAACTATACCATCCCCATCACAGGCAAGTACAGCAAAGGATGAACACAATGTAAACTGAAAATGGCAAGAATAACCAAGCTGATAATAGAACCATACATTTGCATCCACTAGACAAGAAATACATATGCACTCAACATGAAGAAAAAGCACTAGGTTAAATATGCATTTATACCTGAAGAATATTCAGAATGCAACCATAAAGGCACAAAGAATACTAAAATAAGCAATAAATATGTTGAATGCAATATGAATAACACACAAGTATTTATTTATTATTATTTATTATTTCTTTTTTTCTTTCTATAGCACACAAAAATCCTGTAGGCATCGTGGTGTTGTTACAGAGGTAGGTAAGCTCCTTGGTTACAGCGGTATTTACATCGAATAACATAGCTATTACAGCGGTAGGTTACTTGGTTACAGTGGTAAAGGGCATTACATATCAAGTGTACACAGTTCGTTTGGTTACAGGGAACCTGGGTACGCAGGATTAGGCCAAAAGAGGGAGTTCAGAGGTTAGTGGAACAGCCAGATTATACCAAGTATATCTCACTGACATAGAAATTCGAGAGTAATGGCCAGGCATCTTTTCTAAAATGGAAGCTGCAGCAAGCCTCTGTAATACATAAAAGCCTCACAATTTATAGAGAGCACAGAATGCAAAATTAATAAAATACAGATATATGCAGAGCCAGACAGTAGCTTAGCGCCTATGCCAAGGTCACTTTGAATTTAGGGGGGGCTCTGAACATTACAGGGAAGGCACAGGATAAGGATTGCCAGGACACAAGAAGTATACTCCCAAATTAAGTAAGGTCTGGAAAAGCACAACTGACCATTGTGAGCCAGGTGCAGGATAATTATAAGTCAGAAGACTTTATGAAGAATAATCTCAAGAGTGTCCCCAGTGGAAGAGGAGACCATAACATTTGCATTAATTTTAGCTCAAATACTCATGAATGCAGGGTGAAATAATTCCAAACGTGGTCCTATGACATGTGACCTATAATTCAAGAACACGGTCTATTCATTAGCAACGGACACAGATAAGACACCTTCTTCACGTAATGCCATACACTCTAGGCGCTGCACAAGGTTAACTACGAAGATGATCACCCTGTTTTATGGCCTTGTAGGGGAGGGATGGTATTTTCTTGAACTAAAGGAAAACAGTTCACCAACATCTCTTCAAATACTCCCATCTGACTCATGTTTCGAAAGCCTGTCAGTTGCCCAAAGTTGATCAGCGCAAAGCCAACTAATTAAAACTCTTGATGACAAGCCGCCCATTAAGTATTATACCAACCAATGAATTATTGTACTAATGATGTATTTTTGTTGTTTTCCATTTCGAGGTGTTTTCAGGAGGAGCTATTAGATAGGTGTTACCCAATAATAGAACTAATACTTATAGAATGTGTATATTGATATCCTTATTAACCAAGTAGGTTTTGTATCACATGACGTCATTCTGATGTGTTTTTAGTATCAAAAATATTGTTTTCTATGAGAGCTCTGAGAGGTGTGACCTATTTGCTTGTATGCTGCCCCTGCTTTATTTTGGATGTTAATAAAGCTGGGTTTTGCCTTTCACTTTGACTTTTCCGTTATTGAGTCCAAGTTTTTTCTGGCTCATTATCCTGTGTGTAATCTGTTTTTTTTAGGCCATATAAACACTATTGTAGATGCTGCTGTGGTAAAGGTAAAGTGGTGGTAAACACTAGTCCATCCAGACCTATTGAGAAACTATATTATCAATATGTGTATCCGTCCATTATGCTCCAGCAGATGCATACTGAGTCTGATGAATTGCAGCAAGAGCTGGGAATGTTAATGAATATTTGAATTGAATAGATGCCTCATTGAATTAGATTGTATGATTGTATTTTATTGGGGTATTAAAGGCCACTCCATGTTGGACCAGTTATTGTGACACTTGTTTCTCTTGTAAACAAAGGAGTAATTTTAGAGGGAAGCACTTTTTGGGGTCAAAAGGTTTCACCAAAGCACAAAAGAGGGATTATGGAAATATACTGCTTTACTAAATACATAAATGCATATCAGGAGATATGATGGGGGGTTCCTCAACAAGAAGACTTTATGACTGCCTAATGAACTAGGGCAAAGCCCGCTCTGCTCTATAATATCATGTCACCTGTATGCCCTCAGGATTTCTTTCTAGAAGACTTTTATTAGGCCACTGCTCCCTATGTTGGCTAATGCCAGTACTTGTTTGGTGTGAACTAGATTACACATGTGCGTCAGGACTAAGAACGGCAGGCTCCAGCCCTTTAGGGTTACTGCAGCAAGGTCACAAACCTGAGCTCAGGGGTGCAATACAGGATAATCTGGGAAGAACTATAGTCTTTTGATTACAACCAGGGTGTGGATGACCTACTCCACTCTACTGATGAGGCAAGACCAGAAGAGATCCTGGAGGACGAGGCTCCCTCACCATGACATGTCACACTTGACCAGAAGTGCGTCATCGTACGGCCATTACCATTAACATTAAGGACACACAAGGGAATCACATGAATGAGTCTATTGTTTTGTTGGGAGGTGGGTAAGTGTGCCAGAAGACCTAGTAATAGTGTTCTTGATATCTTCCGTGGTCTGATGAGCTATGATATATGAAGGTAACAGTTCTGGAGAGTGGGCCAGGTCCATTAAGTGGGTTCTGGGCAGATGCAGGATGTTCTGTTTCCTCTGTATGCTATCACCCAAAATTGATGTGTGAGGCATAATATAAATACTTTAGATGTGCTGTTTGGAGCCTGACCATAAATGGCATTGTGGATCAAGAAATGGCAGCCAGGAAACAGACAGCAGAACCCAGGGGATTTGGTCAGTCTTTTTCAGGCCAAAGAACAGTTGAGTAGAACTGTTCCGAACACTTTTAAATTTGTGTAGCTTTGGCAGGAAGCATGGCATAGATGCAATTGCAGATGTCAAGGTGGGACATAACCACTGACAATACAAGGGCAATACGTTGAGGAATAATTACCGTGGGGAGAACCCTGCTTAGTGGTGTCTTTGAACCGGAGAAGTGGTCGCAGGGTGAGGTCCTAAAACCAAAGGCTATGAGAAAGTTAGACAGACTGGGTCAACAGCTGCCATCAGTAAAATAACAGTTTTGGAGGCTTTTTAACAGAGTTGGTTGTTGGGCATCAAATCATGAATGTGGTACGCTGTATACCATCCACATCCACGCTGTTCTTCAGACCAAAAAGGAGCATGAAACAATCATCCATATCAAAGACTGTAAAAATAATAATCAGCAGGATCAGAGCACAGGATAGGCTTTCACCCCCAGGAGGCAGTAGTCCCTGCCTAACATCTGAAAGGGTGATTTCAATGCCTCAGTAGGGGTGGAAGCTACATTGGTAGTAGCTAAAGAGACTTTGTGCCTTAAAGGCATGGTCTAGTAAAATTTTTTATTGTCCCTACGGGTCGGCCATGTTTTTTAAGCCTAAGTGGCTCCATTTTAGAAAACTTTCCTATGGACCTTACCTGAGTTTTCGTCCATTAAACGCACGTGAAAACAAGCACCAGGGAGCCGCCATTTTCTGATAATCCTATTTTTTCCCCCATCGCCCTGGCTGACCTGCTTTTGCGGCACTAAATCAATTCCCCCGCCCCTGAGCCTGTCATCAGCAGACTCGTACTGCCCATTTCCCAACGCCAAAGCACGTCTCGTGTCAACATTCGCTGCGCTTCAGCTAATGACGTGTCGCCATGGAAATGGCAGGACGCCTCTTTGCTCAATAAGTATAAACAGACAGTTTCACAAGACACAGCAGCAGATTTTCAATTCCATTCCTCTCTCTGTGTTACTTTGAGTATTCTGTGACTCGTTTCAGTGCTCTGGTCAGCTACCTTCACCGCTTGTAGCCCGTGTGAACACCTATACCATCTCGGTTAATTATTTTACTCTGTTTACCACACAATGGCTACAATAATGCCCTACATGTACGAGCCCGAGTATACCGAGGAGGAACTACTGGAAAGGGAAGCACACGAAAACGATGGGGATTCGGACGGCAGTTGGCAGGACGAGTCAACAGATGAAGAGCCTGGGCCTAGTCGAATGGACGGCGTCTCCACCTGGTGCACATGCAATCGGTGCGAGCTAATGCCAACTGAGGACGAGAACTGCTGCTGCCGAGAAAACTCGGGATGCCTGGCCTACATTTCGGAAGGCGAGTCACGACAGCAATGCATCACCGAGCTGCCAGACTTCAGGGCAGCCTGCCTCACACGGGCCGTGTTGAGAATAATGATGGTGCTTATGCACGAACTTCGCGCAACTGTTCGTCCTCGTAATCCGAGTAACGAGTAAGTATACTCTGCTTGTCATGCCACTCCTATTTCATGTTCTTCTACTATATCCAAAATTACATCTACATATCATTGTAACACATGTAAGTCGTTCAATAGTGTGCATTGTCTAGATAGCATTTGTCCATGCAGAATGCCATTAGTTACAAGAATTGTCATTGACAACAAACGTTTATTAAACTTATCTTGGTCATTTAAAAACAGTTTGTTTCATTCCTTTTCACAGGTGGTACAGGCTGGTGGCCTATCGTTCCTTTACATGGGGGCTCCACGGGAGGCTTGGACACCGCGTTCGAAGAGTGATACCCGCCTGTGCCGTTCGTGCCATTAGAGAAACGTTCCCGAGTGACAGCGGTCAGTACAGGGGATTTTCTCTCGCTGTGCTGCAACCTGACCTGTATAATCTTTAAAGTCTTGTATTTTTGTGTCATGAAAATAAGATACAAAATAAAACACCACATATATTTTAACAACGTTTGTTTCGATTTTTTAAATGAATCAAGTGTGTCTCCATTCAAGGATGGACGTCAGACATCTGTGCTCCGAATGGGTGAAGGTCTGGTCGCTGTGAAGCAGGGTGGTCACTATCTATCTAAGCTAAAATAACATATTCTCGATAATGCATGCACTGAATAACACTTGTTCAAAGTCTCTCAGTAGGTTATGTCTCTATAAAAGTCACACATATATCTATACTAACAATTACCATTGGATTATACAGGCCTTAGGGTCTTGACCACTATAATACACCAGTTGAAGTGTGGGTCTGTGCTCACAAGAATCTCCTGTATGTGGCATTTGTTATTAATAAGCAACAATATACTATCATTGATATAAAGGCGATATACTATATATTGATATAAAGGCGGTTCGCGCTGGTGGATGTGCGCTGGCATGGGGGGCTGTCAGGGGCGCGAAAGGCCAAGGTGCCAAACTACATGTACACTTCAAAAGGTGTCCCACGCCAAGGGGCCATCGGTCACATGGCCTCCTCAGACCCCGTGTCTCCAGCCAGGCCTCCCCTTGAAGCAGGCCGCCCCCCTGCAATCCACATAAGTGTGTCTCCATTCAGCAGTCTTCCTGTGCCTTATCTGCACGCCCCAGGCCCATCCATCCCACCCCCTCTATCAAAGGTGGTTCGCACCCGGGGATGAGACCTGGCATGGGGGGCTGTGACAGGCGCGAAAGGCCAAGGTGCCAAACTACATGTACACTTCAAAAGGTGTCCCACGCCAAGGGGCGTTCAGTCACATGGCCTCCTCAGACCCCGTGTCTCCAGCCAGGCCTCCCCTTGAAGCAGGCCACCCCCCTGCAATCCACATAAGTGTGTCTCCATTCAGCAGTCTTCCTGTGCCTTATCTGCACGCCCCAGGCCCATCCATCCCACCCCCTCTATCAAAGGCGGTTCGCACCCGGGGATGAGCGCTGGCATGGGGGGCTGTGACAGGCGCAAAAGGCCAAGGTGCCAAACTACATGTACACTTCAAAAGGTATCCCACGCCCAGGGGCCATCGCTCACATGGCCTCCTCAGACCCCTTGTCTCCAGACATGCCTCCCCTTGAAGCCAGCCGCCCCCCTGCAATCCACATAAGTGTGTCTCCATTCAGCAGTCTTCCTGTGCCTTATCTGCACGCCCCAGGCCCATCCATCCCACCCCCTCTATCAAAGGCGGTTCGCACCCGGGGATGAGCGCTGGCATGGGGGGCTGTCACGGGCGCAAACGGCCAAGGTGCCAAACAGCATGTACACTTCAAAAGGTGTCCCACGCCAAGGGGCCATCGGTCACATGGCCTCCTCAGACCCCGTGTCTCCAGCCAGGCCTCCCCTTGAAGCAGGCCGCCCCCCTGCAATCCACATAAGTGTGTCTCCATTCAGCAGTCTTCCTGTGCCTTATCTGCACGCCTCAGGCCCATCCATCCCACCCACTCTATCAAAGGCGGTTCGCACCCGGGGATGAGACCTGGCATGGGGGGCTGTGACAGGCGCAAACGGCCAAGGTGCCAAACTACATGTACACTTCAAAAGGTATCCCACGCCCAGGGGCCATCGCTCACATGGCCTCCTCAGACCCCGTGTCTCCAGCCAGGCCTCCCCTTAAAGCAGGCCGCCCCCCTGCAATCCACATAAGTGTGTCTCCATTCAGCAGTCTTCCTGTGCCTTATCTGCACACCCCAGGCCCATCCATCCCACCCCCTCTATCAAAGGCGGTTCGCACCCGGGGATGAGACCTGGCATGGGGGGCTGTGACAGGCGCAAACGGCCAAGGTGCCAAACTACATGTACACTTCAAAAGGTATCCCACGCCCAGGGGCCATCGCTCACATGGCCTCCTCAGACCCCGTGTCTCCAGCCAGGCCTCCCCTTGAAGCAGGCCGCCCCCCTAATACCACGACATACATACGTCATTCATTCACAAACACACCCCAGTTTCTAATACTTTAAAAACCACTCGATATGTCTCATGAGAACATCTTTGTGCTTTGCAAGTCAACTCCTGAACGTGCTACCTGGGAACCACTGAGATCTATGCTAATCTGCTCGTCGTCGTGCTATCCGTGAACTTCTGTGACCGCTTCAAGCATACCCATCAGTGCGCTACCTGTGGCCATCCACCTTTTCTCCCGCAACATACTGCTCTGCTTGCTGAATCCAACTGTTTGTTGGTCAAGGTAAGGCCATGTATCCTGGTCATATTTCGCAGATTTTTAAATTTCTATCTATTTGCGAGTAGAGTACCCAATAGTGCTATGTTCATTGGTCTCATTGCTATTGCCTTGAATTTCCATTGCTATGCTAACAATAGATCTATTTATTTTCATCTGTGTCAATTGTCATCGAATTGCATCCTTTGGGGGTCCAGTCTATGATGTAAGCATGTTTCCTTCTCGTGCAATACAGAACATCCAAGGGATGAGTCACATGTTCAGTTTTTAGTCACATCATTTATACATTTCTGCAACTTATGCAAATACTAAGCCGCACATAATGGACTGGTATAGTTCCTGCGACCAAAACATACCTTGCATTGATCATTGTATGATTCATTTACTTTTGTATCAAATCTTTATTCTTGAAGATTGTATAATAATGTCGATATTTACTTTTCAGATTTATCAACAATGCCTGCCTGTTCGATTAGCGGTTGCCCTTCGAAGACCCATGCGAAATCTGAAGGCACTACAATGCATGTATTCCCGAAAACTGTTGATCGAATAAGAGAATGGGTCAGACATTGCGGATATCCACTGGATGAGCTGGAAAGTAGAGTCCAACAAGTCTTACAGGACAAGAGGGGTGATCGATACCGCATCTGCAGCTGGCACTTTTCCTTGGACATGTACACAACATCTTGGGTAACAAAGAAGAATAAACGGCGAACGACACGGAAATTGCTTGAAAACGCTATTCCCACTCTATTCGTCCACATTCCGCCACCGGTGAGTCAAGTGTCCGGATTTAGCTTTAGGCCTTGCGGTAGTGTGTAGGTATCCGAACGGATTAATTGATATTGTAGGTGTTCTATCCCTTGTAATAATTTCGATATTAATATGATTGTATAGTTTTTTGAATAATGACATTTACCAATATATTCTTTTTCGATTTCATAACCCACAAACGCAATGTATATATATGGGAACAGGGAACTGTGCTGTATTGAGCATTTTACAAGTATTCTGTCGCCTTACATGGCTATTTTTAATATTGGCATTTCATTATCAATCATTAATTTACCTTTACAACTTCTTGACTATCCCTTGAATCTGAAGCAAGAACATTCTACATCCTTGACATGGTCGCAGTTATCAACCACTTCTAGCGCGTATCAGGTAATCTTACTAGGCTAATCTGCTACAGACCTGTTTTATGCATGTCAAGTAATATTTTTATTTTATCGTGTAATCATTTTACCGAATGTTTGGTTAGTGCTTTCCAATTGATATACACCTTAGTTATCGTCCACTGGTATTTGTTTTCGGTTATAATTAGTGTTATCCATACTAATGCAAGTACTGTCTTTCAGGGAGATGCTGAAGCGTCCGCCACATCTACAACATTTCTAGATGTTCTTCAACAGCAGGAGGTATGGATACTGACAGCTCCATCGAGCGTCATCATCAGAGCTGGAATTCTTGTCGTTTGATTGTTCTACACAATGTTTCATTCGTGGTTAGCCGTTGATATGTACCTGTGCTGTCAACCCCAGGTGTGTGTTATGTTTTCACTATTGTAATCCTCACTAATGCAAGTACTATGTTTCAGGCAGTTGATGGAGCGTCAACCCCTGCACTTGATGCAGAGCCTGACATTCAAGTAATTCCAGGGGAAGTGGAAGCGGGACCATGCGTATACGAATCGGCGCAACAGCTTTCGGAAGTGCGCACTACATTTGCAACATCCATAGATATTCTTCAGCAGCACGAGGTATGGATAATGACAGCTCCATCATGCGTGATCATATAACGTGATTCCATTTGCTATACTTTCTTCCCAATAAACGCAAGTGCTGTGTTTCAGGGAGACGACGAAGCTTCCACTACAATCACAACATCCAATTTAGATGATGCAGATGTAAATAAATCGGAGAAATAAGTCGATGAAATGTGATCATATTTAGATTTTCCTTGATTCTTTTGGACAATGCATCATTTGCGGTTATCTCTTTATATGTACCTGTGCGTTCGACCCCAAGTGTGTGTTATGTTTCCAATATTGAAAACCATACTAATCCAAGTACTGTGTTTCAGGGAGACGACGGAGCTTCCACCACAATCACAACATCTCATTTAGATGATGCAGATGTAAAGAAATCGTTGAAATAAGTCGATGAAATGTGATCATATTTGGATTTTCCTTGATTCTTTTGGACAATGCATCATTTGTGGTTATCTCTTTATATGTACCTGTGCCGTCGACCCCAAGTGTGTGTTGTGTTTCCAATAATGAAAAGCATACTAATGCAAGTACTGTGTTTCAGGGAGATGCGGATGCCTCCTCTCCAATACAACCATTCATGGCAGTCCATGCAGAGCCAGAGGTATGGATACTGACAGTTCCATCGAAATAGATCATCACTGGTGGAATACTTGTCGTTTGATTGTTGCACACAATGTTTAAATCGTGTTTGGCTATTGAGATGTACCTGTGTGGTCGTCCTCACGTGTGTTTTATGCTAACAATATTTTGATACATAGTAATGAAAGTACTATGTTTCAGGGAGACGATGGAGCCTCATTCCGTGCTGTCTATGCGGATGCAGAAAATATAGTCGTTGCAGCGCAAGAGGAAGGGAGGACATGCGGAAACGAATCGGAGCTACAGCGTGCAGATGTTGAAGGTCGAGTCAAAAAAGTTGCAAAGAAAAAAAAAACAAAAAAAGGTTAGTTACAAACAGTTCATAACTTTAAAAAAAATGTTTGTGCTGGGGACTATTTCATGTTATTTTCCAGTCAATTCTACTACACTCCATCTTGTGTTTAAACTGAACATACCTTTTCCAATCTCTCCTCCAGTTACCCATGGGTGTCAGAACTACACACAAACAGACAGTGAAGCGAATGAGAGATGTGGCTTGCCAGACGGTGTAGACTATGGAGGAACTATTAATTGAGGCGAGGCGTGTTCAGGCTCGAGATGCTCATGTCCAATGGCCAGAACATGAATTAACTGTGTTTGGAGACTACAGCAAAGTTGCATTGGACCATAGCTACAGTGCGACCGCACCACCACAAGAAGATATTTTTGAATGTATTGAAGATAGCTCTGAAGTAGTTGCAGATCAATTTACACAATCTACACCCGCCAAAAATTTGCCACCAAAAAACCTGTCGACATTGTTGTGTTCTCACATCAATGTTGAAGTAATAGATGTCGAAATGACAGAGAATGAACCAGCCGCAGCATCCATAGACGCATCAGAACTTGATATCAGCGATATTACTTTCCAATGTGTTGAAATCTCCACAACGTCACAGGCCGAAACAACGTTGACGCAGGATGACAGTCTAATGAAAGAGAGCAAATACATTGTATTTGACAGTTGTTTGGTGGAAATTTTAAGTATGCTGAAATGTGTGCATTCCATTAGAGGGGAAGTATGTGGGAAGCCATTGATTAATGTGACTCATCAAATAAAAGGCAGTAACGTCACAATAAATGCCGCCTGTAGATTAAATCATAGGTTCTCATGGTCTGCACAACCGATGCTGGGGAAACTGCCAGCAGGAAATCTACTGTGTGCAGCCGCATCACTTTTTAGTGGCTCCAGTTTTAGAAAGTTATAGGCTTTCTTTCAGTTTGTGGGACTCCATTTCATTTCTAAAGCGCTGTACTACATATACCAACGTGATTATCTGTTTCCGACCATTAGTGATGCTTAGAAAATTGAACAATTGTCTCTAGCAAGTACATTCGAAGGCAAACGATTTAGGCTAGCCGGCGATGGACAGTGCGACAGCCCTGGATTTTCTGCCAAGTACTGCACCTACCACTTTCAGAACATGGATAGTAAGAAAATTGTGAGTTCGGTGGTCGTGCAGGTAACACAATGTACATCGTCAGTGGCCATGGAGAAACTAGGATTTATAAAATCAGTGGAATATCTACAATCAAGGGGAATGCACATCGACCTCATAGCCACGGATAGACATGTTTCAATTGCCAAGACAATGAGAGAGCAGTTCCCACATATTAAACATCAATTTGACGTATGGCATCTTGCTAAATCAATCAATAAGAAAATCTCGGCTGCAGGGAAAAAAAAAGGTTTTGAAAGTATTTTGCAGTGGTCACATTCTATCACCAACCATCTTTGGTGGAGCTCAAAAACTTGTGAGGGGTCAGTGGAAATACTACTTGAAAAATGGCGGTCACTGATGCACCACTGTACCAACGCTCACCGCTGGACAGCAAATGAACATTTCCACCAATGTGAACATGGCCCTTTGTCCCCAGAGGAGGCACGGAAGAAGAAGTGGTTGATTCCATCTTCACCGACACACAAAGCCATTGAGAAGATTGTTTTCGACAAAACTCTATCAAGAGATTTGAGAGGACTGACAGAATTCTGTCACACAGGAGATTTGGAGGTGTTCCACAATATGTGCCTAAAGTACAGGCCAAAGCGCTTGCATTTTATCTTTCGGGGCATGAAACATCGCACTCTACTAGCGGTCTTGGCCCATAACAGCAATGTCGGACGTGAACAATCTAGGACTAGGGGTAAAGTAAGGATGCCTCGCTACACTAAGGTGTTTTCAAAACAAAGTAAGCAATGGGTGATCAAACCAGTCTATGATGAAATGCAGTTCGACTTTGTGAAAGGCCTTATTGTTGCTGTGTTAGAGAAGCACAGATATGGAATTTTGGACGTTTCTGTGCAGAGCAGTGATCCATTGCCACCAAACGCCTGAGAGGGCAGGAGCCCCTCACTGTGCACCCGATGCACCTCTGCAATCCTGCCGACCTACATCAACACGGTCTGCTGGAGCAGCCGTGCATCATCTGTAGCCCGACCTACATCAACACGGTCTGCTGGAGCAGCCGTGCATCATCTGTAGCCCGACCTACATCAACACGGTCTGCTGGAGCAGCCGTGCATCATCTGTAGCCCTCCTTCTGCCCACTGCAGGTGAGCCTGAAGCCCATCGGCGGTGCGCTCCACCCCGCGCATCTGCCTAGCAGGCACCCGATCCTAAGATGGCCGCCGCCATCATTGTTTATCGCGTTGCCTAGCAGCACGTTCATTTGACCCAGAAGGCCACCGGCAGGCGGAAGCCGGCCCACTCGAGGAAGGCCCTCGAGAGTAAGGCCCCTTCCTGTTTGCCCCTGTCTCCCACTCCATCCAGACGCCTGAGAGGGCAGGAGCCCCTCACTGTGCACCCGATGCACCTCTGCAATCCTGCCGACCTACATCAACACGGTCTGCTGGAGCAGCCGTGCATCATCTGTAGCCCGACCTACATCAACACGGTCTGCTGGAGCAGCCGTGCATCATCTGTAGCCCTCCTTCTGCCCACTGCAGGTGAGCCTGAAGCCCATCGGCGGTGCGCTCCACCCCGCGCATCCGCCTAGCAGGCACCCGATCCTAAGATGGCCGCCGCCATCATTGTTTATCGCGTTGCCTAGCAACACGTTCATTTGACCCAGAAGGCCACCGGCAGGCGGAAGCCGGCCCACTCGAGGAAGGCCCTCGAGAGTAAGGCCCCTTCCTGTTTGCCCCTGTTCGCCTCTGGAGCCGTGGAACCAGTACTCTTTACCTGCATTGTCTGGACTCAACCCGCTGTGAGTAAAGCATAATACCCTTAGTCGCTTAGTCTACCCTACGGTCCTCATGGGAATGTCAACTGCTTATTGCTAGCATATACATACAAACTTGGCGTATTCACTCTTGCTAACTTTTGTTGCTCGTGTGCATGGTGCGATTGCTACTACTCTTATGCGCCATATCGCGATGCACCCCATTAATGCCGTTGCAACCGTGTCGTGCCCTTTGGTCGCTTATAGACCACAGTAATTGTGTTGTGCCCTTGGTCGCTCATAGACCACAGTAATTGTGTTGTGCCCTTGGTCGCTTATAGACCACAGTAATTGTGTTGTGCCCTTTGGTCGCTCATAGACCACAGTAATTGTGTTGTGCCCTTTGGTCGCTCATAGACCACAGTAATTGTGTTGTGCCCTTTGGTCGCTCTTAGACCACAGTAATTGTGTTGTGCCCTTTGGTCGCTCATAGACCACAGTAATTGTGTTGTGCCCTTTGGTCACTCATAGACCACAGTAATTGTGTTGTGCCCTTTGGTCGCTCATAGACCACAGTAATTGTGTTGTGCCCTTTGGTCGCTTAACACAGCAGACGTAGCAGCTACTCTGCCTGCACTCTACCCAAAACTAGAACTCTAGCCATCCATCTAGATACAGGACTCTCACTCATTATACAATGTTCTTATACTATCCTATCTAGTATACCTGGCCTCTTCACTCGCCCTATTGGAACGACTCACCATGTCGCCTCTTATAGCAACCACAATACAACAGTCCACCATACAATGTAACATAGCCGACAGAAACCTAAGACTACGAGCAAGACTACCCAGAATCTTTGATCCGCTCATCAAATACGAAACTAACACCATTCGAGCCAAAAAGGAACCCACTCGCAAACCTTTCACCCATAACTACATTAAACACAACAATTACCAAACAAACAAAGAAACAAATGCCACTCCTAACGCAGCAATAAATACTGTTACACACCCTAACCGCACACCTAAACTTAAAGGAGCCTTAATAAACGCTAGATCCTTAGTCGCCCATGCCATAGAAATATCTGAAGTCATCTCGACAGAAGACTACGACTTCCTAGCCATTACAGAAACTTGGCTGCATGAGGCATCAGGCCCAGCACTATCCCTAGCTGTGCCCAACAATTATACTATCCTCAGAACGGATAGGTGCGGAGCTCGAGGTGGCGGACTAGCCATCATCGTCAAAACTAAACTTGGGATGAGACTCACCCCCTCACCAACCATTGAATCTTGTGAGATAATGACTACCAAGACATCAACAGCTAACTCTCAAACTCTTAACCTTCACTTGATATACTGACCTCCAGGTCCTATCAAGAACTTCATAGAAGACTACTACCATCCTATCAGAAAACCTCAAAGATACTACTCAATCAATACTACTAGGTGACCTCAATATTGGCTTCAATGATATCAACGACTCACACGCCACAGCAGCATCCAACACCCTAACAGAACTGGGATACACCCAAAGAGTGTTTGAGCCCACCCATATCAAAGGGAGAACGCTCGATTGGATTGCTGACCACAACTGCAATATATCTACTCTCACCATCTCACCCCAAATCTGGTCAGATCACCATCTTATCTCATTCTCCTTGGACACCGTCACCCCTAAACTGAAACAACCGTGTGCACCACCCGCACTTACCAGAAACAAAAAAAACATGACACTAGACAAACTACTCCCTGGCATCTTGCCCACCTTGGACGCTTTACCTGAGAACCTTAACCCTAACAGCCTAGTGGAAGAATTTAACAACATCATGAACAAAACCCTTGACGACATCGCACCACTCAAGCTCAGAAACAGCAAACCACAGAGCCACCTGAACAACTGGTTCACCCCTCTCCTAAAAAATCTGAGATTAGAAAAAAGGAAATGGGAAAATACGTGGAAAATTAGTCCCACTCCAGAAAATAAACTAAAACTAGTTAATATCTCCTCTCATTATAAAAAAGAAATCATCTTAGCTAAACAAGAGACTTACAATAACAGAATTACACAAGCTAGTTTAAGCACAAAAGAACTGTTCGCCATACTCAGAGAACTGGAAAACCCAATAACACCTCAAGATAACTGTCTTAAAGATAAAAAGTGGTGCTCTGAAATCCAGCAAGCTCTCTCTAACAAAGTCCGAAACCTCCAAAAGAAAATAGAACTAAAACGCGAGACTTTAGCATCCAATACATTACCGCCTACTAAGACACTTTCTAACTTCAAACCTACTACGCAATTCCACTTCTCCAAAGTCTCCATACTAGAAGTAGAAAAAGTAATACTTGGCCTAAAACCGTCCAACTGCAAAGGAGACCTATGTCCAGCACAACTCATCAAAGATGCCGCACGAGATCTAGCACCGTTTATCACTAAGTTAATTAATGCCTCCTTTACCACAGGCATTATCCCCAGTAACTTAAAAGAGTCTTGGGTGCTCCCACTCTTAAAAAAGGCTACTTTAGACCCCACTATACCTACCAATTATAGACCTATTACTACGGTACCGTTCCTTTTGAAGATACTGGACAAGGTGGCATATATCCAAATCCAGAATTTCCTGGAACAAAACCAACTATTAGGCTCCCGACAATCTGGCTTCCGCCCTCTTCACGGCACAGAAACTGCACTGATTGACCTTAAAGCCCAAATAGACAAAGTACGAGATTCTGGAAAACCAGCACTCCTCCTGCTACTAGACCTATCGGCCGTTTTTGATTTAGTGGACCATAAAGTCCTATGCAACCACCTAGATTCAGCAGCACACTTCTCCACTGAGGCCATAGCATGGATACAATCCTTCCTTAGTGACCGCACCATGAGGGTTTTCTCACCTACAGCAGCTGCTGACCCCATCCCTATTACCTGCGGTGTGCCACAGGGATCGTGCGTTTCACCAACGCTATATAACATATTCACTAAGCCCCTGTTTGATGATTTGGACCATCTGGGTATCACGTATACTAACTACGCCGACGATACCCAGATCCTCCTCCCACTCACGGGGGTTTACGAAGAAGATCTAGCACTGGTGAACAAAATATACAGCATCGTTCAGGCATGGATGGCAACCCATGGCCTATGCCTGAACGATGATAAAACTGAGCTTCTTATCCTAGGCACCGCACCCCTCATCAATAAACTAAGCACAAATTACTCTTCCTTCATCATAGATGGGAACTGCATACAAGTTGCTAAAGAAGTTAAAACATTAGGGATCTACCTTGATTCTACCTTATCATTTTCCAAATAGGTAAATTCCCTAGCTTCCTCAACAGCCTACACATGTAAGCTCATTAGAGCAGGAAAACAATTCCTATCCCAGCACAGTTGTCTAACACTAGCCAGAGCCCTTATCATCTCTAAACTAGATTATTGTAACGCACTGTACATAGGAGCCTCTAAATCCATCATCAACAAAATCCAGATACAGCAAAACAAGGCCCTCCGAGCGGCACTGGATATCCCCAGGAGAGAACACATTACAGAAACAAGAAGGAAACACAAATGGCTCTCCACCCATGAGAAAATCAGACTTAAAACTGCATCTCTCACATACAAATCTCTACACAACAAAGCCCCTCGATACCTTAAGGACAGATTCACTAGATCACACCCCACAAGACAAACCAGACTTGCTTACACCAATCGCCTCCAAGTACCTCGCTTTAAACTGACCACCATAGGCGGAGCTAGCTTCCCAGTCAAAGCTGCTCAATTGTGGAACGAATTACCCACTACCGCGAGGCTAGAACATTCTCTTGCCAAATTCAGGCAAATTGTAATTAACTGGCTGACGACAGCTATTGCTAATTGAAATTATGATAATGCTCACGCCTGTTTGCTACACAGCATCTGTACCATATGATTGTAAACTTGCATTGTAAACTTGCATCTGTAACTGGTAATTATCTGTAACATGTAACTGTTACCTGTAATTTATGCTCTAAGCTGTACATCTTCTTACTTCCTGCGCCCTTATACCCCAGGGTCCGGTGCGCATAATAAATACTAAACAAACAAACAAACAAACAAACATTGCGACTGTGCCATGCCCACCTGAAGCACAGCTGATTGTGAAGTACAAATCCCGGTTTAAATAATTGCGATACGATTGTCTTTTTGTAAATAAATGTTATTGTACAGTGTACCTGTAAACCTAACCCCTACCTTCACCATCATGGGTGGCGAACAAGCTGGGTGTCATCTTTGAATTCTCTCTATTCACCTCACATATGTGTATGTATATATTTTTCTCATGTCTCATCTCATGTAAATGTAAATGCTGCGCACTGTTAACGGAGGGGAGGCTTGCGTATTGCAAATAATAAAACAAACAAACTAACAATAAATCTCACTTGTAACTCAACTCCTGTGGTACTTTATACTTTCCCTGACCTTCTGCAAAAAATTAAATGTCTCAATTTGGGCTGCAAAGCTCGCAGACAACGGGGACAACATTGGGGCACTTAGAACGCGCCAGCCAAGCGGGCCGTGGCATTTGGGAGAGAAGCCAGTTCGCATTTGCACATTGAGGCGCACTACATAGACGGATTCTAAACTTCAAGTTCTCACAGATGCCTATACTACGTGATGTTGCAAATAAAGAATGCGAAGGACAGCGCCCAGATGAGGCCCACAAGTCGCACTGGAAGTATAAAGGTCTATTGTTTTTTTGACCTAGAGACAGGGAACATGCCGAAAGAACTACATTTGAAGGGAGTGCGCAATAACGTAAGAGACGATAAGGCAGAAAATTCAGAAACTAGACCGAGTTTCATTTTAGTTCAGTATACGAAAAATCGTTGTCAAGAGCACGGTCCGTTTTACAGACTGCATTACGAAGAGACACAATGGAAATTTCAAATATAATGTAAGTAAATCTTTACACGCTTTTATACCAGAATGAAGATTTAATGAATGGATGCATGAATAAATGAATGAATGAAGAGCTAGGAAATGCAAGTAAAACGTGTTCGTAGTGGGCACATGGGCATGCAGGTCCACTGGTCTCACCAATCTCGGTCCTTGGCCCAGCCACTTTTCCCTGCACTGCCTACCTGCACTACGGGACTGTCTCTGTATCCTTCAGCCCCTTCTCCCGGCATTTACCTTGCACTTGCCACCAGCTGGCCCTATTATTTAATTTGTATTCAACTAACCATGTACAGCCCTTCCCCATGCGCGATCAGAAAGACACCTGGCCTAGTAGGATCGTTGTCTGTCTGCCGTTGTTCCCCACCTGCCTCGTCACGCCTAGAAACACTTGAGTATAGGCGCGTTACAAATGCCATATCATATATCATATCATTCCTCACGCATGTAGACTAACTGTCGTTTATCATTGTGTGTTTGCCTCGATTTATCTCGTTACTTTTCGCATTGATTTTAGAGACGAACATACTCCATTGAACTATCCTTGCAAGCAAATAGTTTCTGATCGGCCGTAATAAATAAAATGAGTAATATTAATAAAGTTCGGCTAGCGAGACTAATTATAATTTTTTTGTTTTCATAACAGGTATTTGATCCCATTCTGCCACTGCCATCTGTTTGAGACTCCGGCGGATGGATTCTTCAGCAGACACCTGCAGCTTCGTGTCAACAACTGGAGCACGATCACCATATTATGGGACGATCGCCAAGGGCCCACATGCCCTTACGCTGTACTAGTGGTTAGAAGCAACGAATCAAACTTTAGGCTGGACTAGTGCCTAGTTGAGGGAACAGCCTTGCGGTTCACCGTGCTTCCAAAGTGATTCTTTTTACGAAAATGAACACCCTGTGTACCATAAAGGAGCAGCGCGTGACTCAAGATGAAACGGAACAGTTATTGCGGATACAGATAAAAGAAAATAAATGGCTTCCGGAGTTCATATGGCAATTGCTGAATATTCTCTAAACATTGAATGTCAAATAAATGTACTTTACCAAATGTACCGTGTTGCTGTTTCATTTTAAAGTACAGTTTCATATTCCGAATTGTGGCGCGCTGTGTTGTGAGTTGATCTGTGTTGGTTTCCGGGTTCTGTGTGGAGTCGCGTAGAAGACGACTGGGCGCGTTTGCCTACGCAGCACAGTAACGTCACGGAGAGAGGCGGGGAATATGAATGTTTTGATAATGTCAGGCTCAGGGGCGGGGGAATTGATTTAGTGCCGCAAAAGCAGGTCAGCCAGGGCGATGGGGGAAAAGATAGGATTATCAGAAAATGGCGGCTCCCTGGTGCTTGTTTTCGCGTGCGATTAATGGACGAAAACTCGGGTAAGGTCCATAGGAAAGTTTTCTAAAATCGAGCCACTTAGGCTTAAAAAAACATGGCCGACCCGTAGGGACAATAAACATTTTTACTAGACCATGCCTTTAAGATGGGCAGATAGATTGGTGGTACAGAAATTATGTAGAGTGGGCACCATCTAAAAATACCCGACGTATAGCATGTATGTAGCTTATAGTATCCGGTGTATGCCAGAAACTACTTTACTTTATTAATTTATAATGCACAACCAATGGCCCGGAGGCAGAAGGCCTCACATATACCTAGACAAAAACCATAACATACAATAGATGGCTCATTGAAAACGGTGACTCAAAACATGCCGGACTGAAATTAGAAGCATACAAAAATAATCAATAACAATTCTTAGATTTGTGGTAGTTGACGACTTTGCTAATGAATTACTGTGGTGAAAAAAAGCTTGGAGGCTACAATAGCCACATCCAATAGCAACACAACCAAGGCCGTTCTTCTTTGAGGACTATTCCTTGATTTGAACCCTCCGCAAAAATCTAAGATCTTGACTTCTTATCTAACTCCCATCAGTTTTAGACTGTAACTTTATTCTGAAGTGCCTCTCTCAGCTCAGGTTCCTTTACATTATTTGCATTCACGATGATCATATTTCTTTTGTCCGCAACCAGCCTTTTTAAATAGTGATCTGCAATCTCAGGCCTAGAGGTATTTCTCAAACCTATGTCTTTCCTCAATGAGAAGCAGGTTGAGTTGTTCGAAAGACATCTAGATTCTAATTGAAGTGAACAATGTGCTGTCATATTGCAAGCTGAGGTAGTAGGACCAGATGAGATGATTACACTCCCCTCGAGGCCATGTGGGATGGTATGGCTTACGGTGGTTTCATTATACACAGTCAATTAATTACTAGTTGACTCTCAATCAGTCAGACAGCTTACCTCTGCCTTATTAACAGTTATTAAAGTTATAGTTTGACACTCTTTATCCATCCTACCTAGTTGGGGGATTGCAGTTTCAAAGGAATCAACACAGGCTTGGAAGTCCATAACCATCCCACATTTATCGAGATCACGAATAATCCCCTCTTTACTAGACTGCCAGTTTCTGGGCAAATTCAATCCCTTTTCATCCTGGTTAACATTAGAGAGGGCTTCAGAGATGACGTTATCTATACTGTTAAAACGGCATTCCTTAGCATTACTCACTGCTAGATTGATTCTGTCTATTTAGCTTATTTCAATACAGTGGTGACTTCCTCTTGCTGACTCTGATAAACTTGTTGGAGGGTCTTAGGAGGGGAGTCAGGAGTCTGATTTATGATATTACTACAATGTACTACATCTGTGGTATTACTCCGATGTCCCACAAACGTCATGGCATCGTTTTTTAAAGCCTGGTTGAAAACGAAAGGATCTGTAATGTGACAAGCTTTATAACTTTTACTTTTTGCAATCGCTTTCTATGTTGAGTACTTCTAGCCAAAACATCAATGAGACAGCACTCACCTGGCGTTAGGGGGTTGGTAACCCTGTCTTGTGCAGACTGAGATGATAGGCTCTCTAAAGTGTCATGATAACGAGGATATTCAGGAACCCCAAGAGAGCACACATTTACCGAATTCACTTTGACCTAAGATCATCAATGCTGTCAAGCAGCACTGACTAGTGGCCACTTTCGACAGCAGGTTCCACTCAGCTAGCCCCTCTGAGCAGTGCAGGTTGCAGAAATGATTGCCAAGGGAAAAGACTGCGTGGGAACCCCACAGTGTTGGCTGAACCCTAGTAGTAATCAAAGCAATATATTAGTCAGTAATATTCATGTTTCTTAAGCAAAGCTTTAGAAAAATTATTTATATACCAACACATTTTATTGTGATTCCATCATCTCCAAGGCTTGAGAGGCAGAACATGCTGGGCAATGCATTTCGCACCCTGTTTGCCCTTCATCGGGGCACACATCTGAAAATAACATAAGACATGTATGTTTAAGTGATGCCTAACTCACCAAAATTCAGTTGAAAGTAGCCAGTTACAGGTACTGATTTCAAACAAATGGGCCTGCTTTGAAGAGAAATAGAGGCCTTGCAAATGTAAAATGGCAAAGGTTTGGCATACGCCATTTTATCTTTTCAAGGCTTGGGAAATGAGTTAGCTATAAGCAAGAGATGCACAGTCCAGGGTCATAATAATGCCGGTGAGTAACTTTTTAATGAAGATATAGGCCATTTTCTGAAGAACCAAGTTGTATGCAGGGTGATGATATTGGTATATCTTATATCGCTTTAGTTATTGCTGTTAGCAAGTTAACTTCTAAGATGTGCACTTTATGAATGTATTGTTTTTAGTTGTGATCATTTTCATTATTTTGTATTATTTGAAGAATGTGTTGAGAATAATATTAATCGTGTGCTTTTATGGAATTTTAGATTTCGTAATAAAGCTGAATTGAAGTGAATTAATTAAACCAATTCGTTTTACTGGGCATTGTTAATAATACAATTATCAGGCAAGAGGCTCCTTCCCCACGTCAGGTCACGCTTGACCGGAAGTGCATCATCCTACGTCACTTCCGTTTATGAACAGTAATAGAAATTGAGACTGGCATAACAAGAATCCTGTTCTAGTAGAACATTGGCAACCAGTATTTTTGGGGTAGTATAAGGACCAACAACAAAGCTGGCTTATGCTCAGAAGCCATTTTGGCTTCCCGCAAGTTGGAGAAGATTGACTTTGCACCAAGACTTGCCTACGTGAAGCTGACGCTCTTGCACCTGGGGCTAAGTGAGGTATAGATCGTGCTGGGTTCAAGAACTAAGCCCCTTTCTAGTTTGAACTGGGAGAACATTAGGGCTTTGAGGAATGAGTGTTTACGGCTAAAGCTTTTCTATGCCGCCTTTACTTGTTAGATTTCTAAGTTGAAGAGTGTGCAGAAACCCAGTAGAAGTGTCAGGCCTCTTTACACTTTCAGAGCAGTTGAGACTGTTGTCCACTTCTGCCTCCTCCGCTCACATTATAGCAGTCTGTGATGGCAATGCCCAAATACCCTGTTTTTTGCACAGGGTGTCAGACTGGTAATGGATGGGGTGCTGCTTCTAAGGACTTTAAAAGCTGCATCTTTGGTTCTTTTCACTTCCCAACGTTTAAGCAAGGCATGGGAGTAAAACCAGAGATGCATTTAAGGAGGGATAGGCTGGTTTTAAGTTATCCATGAGGCCAAACCAGAAATTAGGGGGAGAACTATGTTTAATTCATCAACAATACTATACATTATTATACTAAATAAGTGTGTTTTAATTTTTGAAAGATGTTATGATGTATGATATAATATGATATGGCATTTATAACGCGTCTGTACATAAGTGTTTCTAGATGCGACAAGACAAGGAGGTGGAAACAAAGGGAGGACAAAACAACGATCTTACTAGGCCTTGTGTCATTCAGATCGCGTGAGTGAGGGGAGAGGATGGGCAGAAGTACCGAAAGGTGGATGGGGGATAGAGAAGCGCAGGTAATCAAAAAGTGCAGCCATCTGTTGGCTCAGTGTAGGTATACGAAGTGCAGCCAACGGGTGGTTCTTAAGTGCAGAGAGAGGGGACTGTAGGGTTACAGATACAGACCCCAAGTGCTGTGGGAGCCAGGTGGCAGTGCAAGGTAGGTGTAGCAGGACAAGCAAGGACCTGGGCCCTAGTTCAGAGGGTGGCCAGGAAACCAGCGCGTTGACCAGACAGGTCATCAGCATGGGACAGACTGAGAGAAAGCTGAGGCGAAGAGGAAGGTCTTGAGTTGCTTCCGGAACCAGAGATGGTTCTGTTCAAGTTTGAGAGAGGCAGGGAGGCTCTTCCAGAGGGAGGTTTCAACCGAAGAAAGAGATCTACCACCAACTTTCTGCTTGGAAAAACGACTGACCCTCAGAGAGTTGGAGGTGGTTGAGCTGAGAGCCCCGAGAAGGGAGGTGTTTAGGAAAAGAGTGTTGGATGTAGTGCGGTCCCAGGCCCATAAAGAACATTGTGCCTACTTTAGCGTGCAAAATGTTTAGCGCTATTTGCTCAGTCATGGATTCTAAAGCACCAAGTAACCTGCAGTGCAAACACCAACAAGTTGCTGTTGGAATGCCCACAATATACCTCTCACGCAAATAAAAATTACATCCAAAAAACAACCTTTGCGCCTGTCTTTGCACCACCATCTAGCACCCTGGCAAAGTGCCAGAAAGAGGGAAAGGGAGAAGTTCCAGGGGGATGGGGAGGGAGAAGTGCAGGTAACTCAATAAGTGCAGCCAGCGAATGGCTCATAAGTGCAAAAAGAAGGGTGTGTAGGGGTGTAGGTACAGACCCTTAAGTGCTGGGGGAGCCCGAAGGCAGTGCCAGGGCAGCTAGTCATGCAGGACCCTGGGCCTGAGTTCAGAGGATATCCAGGTGACCAGTGCGCAGAGCTCTAATGTTTGATTTTTCGTTTCTAATTCAATAAAGAATAATGCAGTAAATTAACATTCTTAGAAAACGCTTCAAGAAGGGAGCATCCAGTTTCAGCAAGTGAAAATAGTAATGTGTAAGTGATACTCAGATAAGATATCATATTTCTTTGTGCAGGAATATATCTCAGTACGTGACAGTATCTACTGCAGGGCCCTGTGTGACCTGTAGCTGTCAAGTTCACATCTAAGTAGGGACATCACAACAGGTCATCCTGATGAAATCAATAACACGCATTGGCAATGCCAATAGTTTTAGCGTTGGTAGATGTGTTTTGCATTTTATAGTATTTATTTAATTTTGGCTGCAATTTATCTAGTTTTAGTAAAGACGTTTAGAGAGGAATCTGGGTTTAAGATAAAAACATTTATTGGCAATATATGTAAAGAACAGTTTCATTTACAGCATGAAAAAATAGTATAAACAAGTTGTTCCTAAAACGTTTTTCTTTTGAGTATGTAATTGAAAAATCATCAAACTAAGTACGCCGGGGAGCATTCAATGAGGGATTAAACATGTTTAGCTTTGCTGTGGGTGCTAAATCACCTCAAGGCGCTATTCGAGAGGAGAAAGCGGAGTGCAGAGAACATGAGAATCCAGCTTTTGTTAGTACGGCGCCCAGATGAGTACAGCTAGCCGCCAAAGTTCATACATCGTGAGATACATGTCTTGGGATTCCTAGAAGAACTGGTTAATTTACCCTGTTCCGCGGCTGTGTTACAACTCTTCGGAGGAACTGAGCACGCTACCTGCTATGTGCCGGCCGAGCACGTCATTTCCCTCCCTTGTCCCTCACCAAGCGTTTCGCTCGGCGCAGCCCACCTTCTAAACAGCAACTATCGTAAACAAGATAATAAATTGCAATCGTTCTTATCAGGCTCTGATTTCTCAGCCGGCAAGCAGGTAGCCGAAACGATACCCACTACAAACCTATACATTCTCCTTTGTTAGGAAAGGCTTGCCGCAGCGGGTGCAGTGATAAACGTTAAGGCAGTGGTGGAAGTGGAAAAAAGAACTAGTGGTAGTCTGGCTACATTGAAAAAGGAGGGAGTGTGATGGTGGCTTTAATTTTCACATCCTGAATGGTAAACTATAAGTGCCAGAATGCAAGATAACACCGGCCTGAGAAATCTAGTTCCCCCACCCAGTAATTTCTGTGATTTAAGACATGTAATATAAGTTGTGTAATAAACAAAGATGGAACGGAAACGCATCTGAAAATACACATTTTATCAGATTACTCCCAAATTATTGGTATCCCTACATATTATCCCCACCCAAAAAAATCGCCGTACATATGGTTGTTTGTCTCGCCATAGGAGATATTTTTGGGGGGGGATAATTTGTGGGAGTGGGGGTTGCGGGGGTGTCTGCTGCACATTTAAAAATAATGCAGGGGTTGCGGGGGTGTCCCCCGCAGGGTCCATGCCTCAATATCACTGCAAAAATATGGTGATATTTTTGTATTGCGATATTATTGCGGGGATATTAACATATGGAACCAAATTATTTGTAAACTTGGAAGCAATGGGTCACCATGGAAACCTGGCAGGGCATACATGTTATTGTACGGAACAAAATGTGTTGGGCTAATGGTAACCCTGGCGAGCAGGTAACTCTGTGAGGCCGTCAGGGCTGGGGAAGCTGCTGTCTCTGATATGCATGCTGTGTGTAAAGTGTTTGCATTCTGCAGTTCACGACTTCTGCCCCCAGAAGAACCCTTAATCTCTACACAGTACTTGTTTTGCTGATTCAGCATTCCTCACAGTGCCCAAATCACCTTGCACAGGTGCAGGGTCCTCGCAGTGCCATGTTCCACCAGTGTGGTAAGCCCCCCTTAAGTGCCCATAGAACTTGCTGCATATTTGGCAATGATGCAGCGTGTCTCACAATGCCCACAGTACACTAGTGCAGTGCAGCAGGCCCTCGCGTTTCGTAGGATGCCTTCTAAGGCACCTTACTGTGATGTCACGTGTCTGGGGACACCAGGTCACGTGTCAGGGGGGCGGGAGCCGGAAATAAAGGAATCACAGGAACTGGCAGTTTGGCGCCAGTCCGGGTTTATGCAGCACACTAAGTGGTCGTGTGTTCTGTTGGCTCTGCGCTGCAACCTTAGGCCTAAGCAGGCCCATGCACCGTGTAGAGGCTCCGCAACACCGGAGTCCCCTACATCACACTTACCAACACTAGCCTAGGCATCCTCAGACTCCTTTAAAACCAGAATCTCAAATAAAATGTACGAAGTGTATTAATAAAGGGGGAGTGGCTGTTGTACCAGTGGGGCGCTATAGTTCGTGAAAACACATTTCTCACAGGACTAAAAGTGCCTGCAGCCTTGAAGGCCCCCAACAATAATCCGGCATTGTGGGTCCTCTGGCATCCTCAGACATAAGCTGCCACAAAAGTCATGCCAACCTCAGAAAGTGCAACTAATTAAGGGTCAAAGCAAGCAGCTGGGACCAGGTGTGCGCTAGGACAGCGCCCCGAGGGGTGTGAACAGAGCATCTGTGCCCAGGGAGGCACATCTGGGTAAAGGTGAAAACACTTCTGCCTACCCGACTTCTGCAGTTAACACACATTCTCGCTCCGCCCGCCCCCTGCCCCACTTCCCTGGTTAAAACTGCAGTAGACATCCTACAGATCTGCTACTATGGTGAAAATGTGGGGGGTTTTGATCATACAGAGTAACCCCATACACCTTCTATGGTCACGTTGCTCCTCTGATGCTTGTTGGATGTGGTCCAGGACTCCATGCAAAGAGGGAACATGGGATGTTTTTATAAACCCCACGTTGTCCTATTCATGGCTACAAAGGCTGGCAACAACAATACCATGGGATGTTTTTATAAACCCCACGTTGTCCTATTCATGGCTACAAAGGCTGGCAACAACAATACTCTCTGACTACCCCATCACGTCCCTCTAGTAAAGCATCACAACAAAAACAGGATTTCAAACAATGCCAACAACCAAACTGCAGTGCGAGAAGCATACCTCGCGAGACCTTGGTGGGGGTGCAGGCTCAGCAATAGCGCAGGAATTACAAAAGACTGCAGTCATTAAGATAACAGGAGGGCAATGTCTCGCAGAAAGCCACTGTCGTCTTCTGATTGGGCAGTCGGCATTTAAAAGGCCACGCTGCCAATTTCTCTCCATTGTAAATGACGTGTTTTCAAACAATTCTGTTATTTCCTATACATACATATTCTACTATCTACTCTCTCAAACATACCACACACGGACATTCAACCCCACCTCTCTGCTGCTACAGAACAAATGGCGAATCACCACATGGAACACAAAGACTGCCCATAAAGGCCCACCCACTAGACCTTATTAACCAATCCACAACAAGCACTCACCCACATTACCCAAAGCCCCAGACTCATCCTACCACACACTGCTCTCAACAGAATAAAGCACAGGTTCAGTTGAGATTCAGGCCGTGGCTGGAAACAGCAGAGCAGGTTCTCAATCTTTATCTGATTACAGCACAGCACTGTATGTAAAGGCAGAGCCCATTTACTTGGCATTCATGGACCCGAGCACAGCTTTTGACAAAGTGAATCGTGCCAAGTTATGGGAGGCGCTCAGGTCCTTGAATTGCCCTACGGCTCTGGTGAATGTTTTGGCCAGACTGCACGAATCTACGCCGGCGAGTGTAAGGAGTGACGCCAATGGACAGTGCACAGGTTTTTTCCATGTGGAACTGGGGGTGCACCAGGGCTGTGTCCTGGCGCCTCTCATTTTCTGCCTGTACATTAATGGACTCCATAAACATCGTCTAGACTCCTCTCCCAATGAGCCTAGGTTCGGTGGTCAGTTTCTCCTGGTTTTGGTATACGCGGATGACTCGGTCTTGATGGCACGCACTCCGAGAGCCCTGCATGCTCTGATTATGCTGCCTTTATGGATGGCTTAGACCTAGTAGTGAACGTGGCAAAATCAGCTCTGATGGTCTCTTGGAAGGGAAGGCGTAAGGTTAAATGCAGGGCCATGTATTGCAAGGGTAGTGTGATCCCCAGGGTCGATTATTTTGATTATCTAGGGTCAGATATCCCGCCAGCTTTTGTGCCTCTGCTCATATAGGCTGCATGGTTTAGCCAGACACTTGGTGGGGTCTCCAGGGCAATGACCATGTTTAAAGCAAGCTCAATTGATATACTGCTCAAACTGTATAAAGCCAAGGCGGCCTCGGTGGGCAGATTTGGTACAGAGTTGTGGGGTTATGGGAATGCTGACTCTTTCCAAATAGCAGAGAACGGTTTCTTTAAGATACTGCTGGGTTTGCCAATGTCGGCTACACATTTTGGAGTGTGTATGGAATTGGGTTGTAGGCCAAATGGGGTAGTGGTTTCTGTGCAGCCGGTCCTGCACTGGCCTCAGGCCAATGGAAGAGCTACTCTTAAGCATGAGCTGATCACCTCCTTGACTGTCGAAGACCCAGGTGGTAAGATCCCTTGGCTCAGTCATGTCATGAGGGCTATCAACATCACACATCTGTCTCCTCCTGCTAGCGTGTTATCCCGAGGTCAGGTCAATCTGTGGACTGCTCGTTTCTATGATTATGCGACGCTATCAGAGAGAGTGATGAGCTGCTGAAACCAAAGAACAGAGGGCTAATGATTCTCATGTTCCCGGTGTACACAAATACTTGCTATATGGGTTGAATTCCCGACAGACCGTGTACTGATAACCATGGCACGATTTAACTCTGTCCCACTAAGGGCAGTTGTGGCAGTTTGGTCTGTGGGGGATGGTAATCGGTCTTGCCCTTTGTGTGATATGCCATACGAGGAACTAGCCCACCTGCTATCTTTTTGTCCTACGTATGCTAGAGTGAGTGATGACGCCTTACTGTCCTTATTGGCTGAAATGGAATTTGTGCAATATCGGCCTGCTTTAATATATCTTCTGTAGGCCAACGTGCCTTGTGTGGGCTGGTCCTTGCTTACATCCCTAAAAACTGCACTTTATATGAGAGAATGTTTACTAAGAAACATGACATGATAAATGTACTTCATGCTCTAAATGTAGTATATGCTTCGATTTGTATCAGGTTACGATTGTTTTTGAGCTTGTTAGTGTTTTTGTGATAATGTTTTTAGAATTTTCAAAATAAACATAATGATGATGATGAATACAAGCATTTTCATTGTTTAAGTAAAATCATTGATTTCCCAAAACAACATTTTCCACACCCCTCTACAAAATATACAGCAAGCACCCTTTGCCAACTTAGAGTTTAATTGGGTCACCGTCAATAACGCCCTTCCTCATTGGTTTAAAAAACACCAGGCTACCAAAGTAAGCAATAGGGGATTTGGTCATTTCATGGCACAAGCATGTTTTGGTTACTATAACAACGAAATGTCCTTCTCTGAAAGCCCTCCTCTCTCTCAACCCTTACCTGTAGCTAGATGAAGGGGATAAGTGCACCGCTTTTGGAGTGGGGCGGTGTCAATCACGCCAAGTGTGTCTAGGCTTGATCTTCATTTTTCGCCTAATGTTACAATAGAGAGAGTTAATGACATGTGTGTATATATATATATATCTCAGAGAGGCCACTAGGACTAGGACTAGGGCAGCGTCAGGATCCTCTTATATCATATTGATAATTTTACAAAAAGGAATGTTCATGGCAGCCATGTTTTGCTGACAGGCGAACAGCGACAAGACAAAGGCAGTCTGACGGGAAAGGCATACAGCCTTTCATGTTTCTGAGGTTGTTTAAATTAGTAGCATTGTGGTTGGTAATATTGCAGTCGGATGGCTTCCTATCAGTTATGTATTGCTAAGAGGCCCGAGGGATTGGGTAGAGTCAGTCAGACGTCAAGCATGCATGGTGCTAGCTTCGTGTTTTGGAGGGTGCTTCATTGAGTATCCTTGAGGTTAGTAATTGTACCGTAGCGAGGATTCTTGGCAGGCGTTTATCTCTGAAAGACTTGAAGGGCTGGATCAGAGTCAGTGACATGTCAAGGGGAATGATGTAACTTATGCCATTACTGAAGTCTATTAAATGAGTAGGGGGGAAAAGGCAGATGATGCCCTGGATGCTTTTGTTGAACATGATTTTACATTGCAAGCAGAAATCAAAGACGTACTGTTGCTTTCTGTCAAGGAACAATGTTCCAGAGCAGCTGCAAGCAATTAGCCCTATAACTACCGCACAGCATCCTGTGCAGCTATGCAGGCGGGGAAGGCTCTGATCTGTTCTCACACTCTGTTAGAAACATTCAGCAGCTTGGAACTAAGAATCCAATTAAGGTAAAGTTCTTAAACGTTTGGCAGGTTTGTCAAACACTGAATACAGTGGAAATGCACGCTGTGGCAAGCTCAGCTGAACGGGGGCACTCATGGCTCAGTTATGAGTGTAAACACAGAAGCCACATATCGAATTTCTTTTTATATACACGTACATTCAGAATAGACAAAGGGGCACATCTCTTTTCGAAAACACAAGATGAGCTGGTGGCGAAAATGCACTTATTGGACTAAAATGTGTCTACAGATCTGGCTGGGTTGGTAACCAGTCAACAAAATAATACTGCTGTACAGCATTGTGCTACAGATAGTGCAGGCTTGGGTCTGGGTGCACTCAACCTCTGGCCAGATGTACCTGATGCAATGATGTCAACGACATAAAGCCATATACAAATAAACAATCAATCAATCAATCATTCAATGGAACATCTCCACAGCAAAGTTGGGAATTGATACTAAGGCAGCAGCTCGGCTCCCCACACCGTACATCATGATTTTTTTGCAAAGATCTTTGGGTGGTTGGGCAGTACAGAACGTGATTTAATTCACTGATTAAACCTCAGCACTGATGATGCCCAACCAGGCTGAAACTTGTCTGGGGATGCTTGTGCTCTCCTGCAGAAGGGATGTGACCAGGCAGTTTGGGCTGGACTGTCCCTTTTGGGTTGGCACCAGGCCTGATTTACATATGGTCTTTGAAGAATGATGGTCTGGAGGGTTGCCCAGAGCAATGCCAGAGGTTAAGAGCTAATCTAAACCTTCCAGCCATCACCTGGTTTGTTTGTGCTAAACCTCATCAGCAGGCAGGATACGCCATGCCTCTTCCACTATTTTCTCTCTCTATAAGTGATATGTAGAACAGTGACGTATGTTTCATTGTATTCGATTTTTCGAAATGTAATGGAAAGGGACACATTTATGTGAAGAATTTGCCAAATCGCCAAAAGGATTTTAAGTACCATCCGATAATCAAGAGTTTTATCCTTTACTATCCACACAGCGTCACTGTTACAATCGTTCGTCCTGCTCTCCCCGATACTAGTGCAAATCCAGCTCCCTCGCACCGTCTCAGGCATTCCACGCACTTGGCACTCGGACACAAATAACCCACAAAGCCAGAAGTGGGGTTGTAAAAGTGCTGTAATGTTAACACACACCCCAGGCTCTGGAGGGCTGCATCGACTCTGCCCCCTCCCAGGCCTGGCTCATACTTATGTACAATGCAAAGATACATATTAATCTCCTCCCATTAGCCGTACGTATTCATAACAATAGTTCATTTCGCCGAAGAAAAGGCAATCAAGTACATTTCGTAACTTCAGATTGTCTTTGCAAGTCAGGCTCTTATCAACCTTGGGACTTGAGCCAGCAGCATCCGAACTGTGTACATTCTCGAAGGGAGGGCTGTTCATGCCCGTCTCTGCGAGGCCTGCGGCATTCCACAGCTAGCTGGGCTGGTTGTGCTCTGGTGGTTCTCTGCGACATCTGCTTTCATGGCTGTTAGATGTTTAGGCCAGTCCTTATGTCAAATCATTAGGCCAGTGTTCCTGCTTCAGATGTGATGTATCTCGAACCAAAAGAAAGTGCAGAATCAGAAATGTACCACGTAACATGTGCCCACTTTTTTTTTCATCTCTTCTTATTTTATCTATCAATCACTAACGAAAACCCTTGCACTACTTCTACATAAGCACATTGTAATAAAACTATTCTTACTCAATAAAGAAGCAGAAAAATAACAAAAAACATTACCAAACTAAGACAGCTTATTTATGTCTTTACTCATCTAAAGCCCTTCACTGTACTGTATTGCATAAACACTGCCACCTATTAACCTCAGCCATAATCTAGAGTGCATCTAAAACAAACATAACTACATGTCCCGCCCTTTCCAGCTCTGAGCATCCCTGTCACTCTCACATTCAGCAACACCACATACATGTGCCTGTCATGTTTGTTTGCACTGTCCAAGTCAAACTCTCCCTTACTTTCCAATAGATAGTAACCCTCTAGTACCTCCCATTCCCTAGGTGCACCCGCAGTCAGTGTCAGCAGCCACTTGTCAGTGCTTGTCATATTTTTCCCAAGTAGCATCTTCCATGGTGAATACCTGGCCGCTGAAAACTCTCTCAGCAGTCCATGGAGAACAAATGACAGCCAGTCTTGCCACTGTGTGTCTTTCTCATCCATCTGTTTGAACTGCTCCTTCTTGGGCACCTCTTTCTGTTTGTTCTTCCATTGAGCCACACAAATGTCCATGTGCTCCTGCCACTCATCTTTTGCTGTGGGCCCCCAGGCCCTCTCTGTCGGGCACTGAAATGCATTGTCTTGCCCTTTCTCTGCATTGAGAAGCTGAATCATTAGTTCATTTTCTGCTTTCCAAATACCCAGGAGGCGCTCACATTTCCTTTGATCCTGCTTCTTGCTCTTCTGTAAGATAATCTCCACCACTTCAAGCTGTGGCCCCTCCATCAAATGACACTCCTTATCTTCTATGGATGCCATTAGCTCTGGCTGTGGATCATTGTCAGGTGCCACGGGCCACTCTCGCTCAGATGCAGTTACCATCTTTCTTCCCAGATGCAGCACCACTGATTGTGCTTCACCATGCTTTGCTCTTTCCCCCCCAAACACTATTAAGTGACGCTGACACTGACCACCAACTTCATATGTGGGCCTGTCAATGTGCTTCTCTGGTGGACATGCCCTGAAAGCGTCTTGTTGTGATTTGACATTCTCTGGCATGTATTCGCTTGACACTACACCTTTCACTATCATCTTGTTCAATTCCTTGTCTAAGGTGCACACTGCACAGTCACCTGTCCTTCTGAAATTCAGTTTATTTATTGCCCCTTTGTCTGGACATGCCTTCCCCCATTTTGTCAGGACCCCGTTTGCCAAATCAGTCATTGCATCTCTCTCTTCCAAAATGTCCTCCCTCCGGTATCTTGCCCCACTTCCTTCCCTTTCTCGGAAATACATAGAGACATCCCCACAGCGTTGTGCGTCATCCACCCCAACCCCCAAAGGCACTGGTGCTGGCACCTCACATTCCTGCCCCTCTGTGTGTCCTCTCTCCTCCCCCTCCTTTACTAACACTGTTTTTTTCATTTTCAGCCATGCGTCATCAGCTGCATTCAGAATGTCTGCCCACCCCTTGGCGGATCTTAACCTTTCCTCCACATTCCCTTCAACCACCCTCCTTATCTCTACTAGCAGCTGCCATCTTGTGCCGATCATGAACTTTTGTGTAAGCATTACTTCAAAATCTGAGCGTCTCTGATCACTCTGTACCTTTTCTTGTGATTGAGCACTTCCTCCCTTGTCCATTCCCTTCACCACCCTTTGTAACTGATGTTCGTGGGCAGCCCCAAACTCCTTCTTCCTTTGTACCGACTGGGGGATCACATCCCAATTGTGCAACATGCTCTTCAGCCTTTCCAGCACAGCCCTTGCCCCCGACTTATATGACAGATCTTCACCCGCCTCTTGCCTTGTCAGTGGACCGGCATCTGCCATGTTGCCACTGAAACTGTATTCTGTAATCTGTATTCTTTAATCTCTTTTATTCCTCTTTTATTCCTCTTTTTATTCCTCTTTTACTCAACCTTCAGACAGACCTCCCACTCTGTGCCCTCTACAGCATCGACCCTACACCCACTCTCCACGCCCCGGTGCTCTGACTGTATTACAGGTGCCTAAGAATGCTCTGCCCTATCTTTGTATTATTCCTAGAATCCCTGAAGACTCCAAATTCCCCAAATTCCACTACCGCAACATGCAACAGGGTCCGCGAAAATGTTTTCACTTACCCGTTGTATTGCTGTTATCTCTGTGCACTTGATGAACAGAAGAGCTCCCGGGTTTCGGCACCATATGTTACAATCGTTCGTCCTGCTCTCCCCGATACTAGTGCAAATCCAGCTCCCTCGCACCGTCTCAGGCATTCCACGCACTTGGCACTCGGACACAAATAACCCACAAAGCCAGAAGTGGGGTTGTAAAAGTGCTGTAATGTTAACACACACCCCAGGCTCTGGAGGGCTGCATCGACTCTGCCCCCTCCCAGGCCTGGCTCATACTTATGTACAATGCAAAGATACATATTAATCTCCTCCCATTAGCCGTACGTATTCATAACAATAGTTCATTTCGCCGAAGAAAAGGCAATCAAGTACATTTCGTAACTTCAGATTGTCTTTGCAAGTCAGGCTCTTATCAACCTTGGGACTTGAGCCAGCAGCATCCGAACTGTGTACATTCTCGAAGGGAAGGCTGTTCATGCCCGTCTCTGCGAGGCCTGCGGCATTCCACAGCTAGCTGGGCTGGTTGTGCTCTGGTGGTTCTCTGCGACATCTGCTTTCATGGCTGTTAGATGTTTAGGCCAGTCCTTATGTCAAATCATTAGGCCAGTGTTCCTGCTTCAGATGTGATGTATCTCGAACCAAAAGAAAGTGCAGAATCAGAAATGTACCACGTAACAGTCACTCTGAATGAAATATAACATTTAATTTTAGAAGCGTGATGAGATACACAACACCTAGAAGCTTCGCTGGAATGCTGTCATGTATCGGGCCTTTAGGTTTGAAAATTAAAGCTTTTAGAGCTATGTAAAAATGGCGTAATTAAATATTAATTTCAAAATTCTAATTCGCACTTGCAAATCCCTACAGTGAAGGGACACTGAAGGAACAACAGCATAAAAATAAGTGTCAGACCAAAAGCCTGGACTGGAGCACAGGCAGGCAGGTCTGGTAAGTGACAGTCAAGTATAGGAACAGGACAAATGAATTTAAACAAAAGTAGAGGAGCAGCGCTCCAAACCACCCCGGCCCACTTCGACCACTGACAGTCACGGTTACACAACAAAGGCGTCATTCTTTATATTGGCAGTGTGCACGGATCAGACATAGTAATAGTTTCCACTCGACAGTAAACTAGTGCATGGCAGTGACTATGGTTAAACAATAACATAGCTCTCATTACAGAATTATAAATGGAGTGAACAGAAGGTCTCGGCCGCTGGCAATTCTTTTCTGGTGGAAACCTCTGGGCTGCATTGATATGGGGCTTGCCTGATGGGCCACAGTCCGCCCTCCATCACCATCATAGCTGCAATCCTATTTGGAACTGCGAGACACGTGGTGGGCGATGGAACATCGCCCAGGTGCTGCATGTGGTACCAACTACATTCTATTGACATGAGATTCTGGCAATGCGTCGCAGAATGAGCCAACATTCATGATCAGAAACTGGTGGTGCCAACCGGACAGAGGTATCAGCGGGATTGGAGCAGAGTGGTAGTGCAACAAGGGAGCCGTGTGTTATGGCAGCTGGGACCAAAACCGAGGAGAGAAAGGGTATGGCCTTTCACAGGATGCAAACATTTTCAAGTTAGGTTCTCTCTGAAATTCTGGCACAGGAAATATTGGCTGTCATCTTAAAACCAGAGGGACACTCCCAGTAGCAAGAACACACCCTTTAAAAACCCACCCACAATGCTGTTCACCACCCAGCGAGAAAGGACCAACCAGCGAAGTGAAACTTGTGTGGACCCAGGAAGACATGGAGTCCCACTGCCAGGAAACAGCAATGTCTGGAATCGCGATGAAGACAACCGCCAGCACTCCTGTTCTAGTCTCTGAGCTGAGTGGGAGAGCACTCGTGAATGTGACAAGGTTGCCTCCCAGTGAATGGAAAAGCAGCACTAGCAAACCATTCCAGATAGGTAGTCAACAGGTGCGTTGCTAGGTCTGGAAAAGATCGGGGACTACGCTAATGTCGGGACTGGGGGCTAGCTACCCTTTTTGGTTGTAAACCTTGAGCTTCTATCCAGGGCTACAACCAAAAGACCCGGGGCTATAGCCCCTATGCCCCCCCCTGCTGGGAACGCCTCTGGGAGTCAAGATGGCGGGTGGATCTGTTAACGGTTCGGTCCTTGGATTCACGTCGGGGTGCATAAATGTCTCTGGGGCAACAAGAAATAAATCGAATGAGGTGGACAAATCACCGCACTCAGCTGGTTTGGGTATGCATGGCTCCGGATTTGCGGTCCTCAGAGACTGGGCCGCACTCGTATGAAAACTCTCTGCATTAAAGGCCTTTTCAGAGTATTCATGAGAGAAAAGTGACGGCATTCAGGAGTGGCGAGGTGTTGTTGGTGATAGAGGCACAAAGCATGGGGGAGCGGAGTTGAAGAAGGCCGAGCAGACGCAGGAAAAGAGAAAGTACAAAGAGGCAGAGGAGGAGAGAAAGTCAGAGGAGTAAAGGGAGAGTGGAATACAAGGGTCAAAAGAAAGGAATAGAAGTTGAGGGAGAGGAGTAAGATGATAGAAAGGGGACATTAACAGCTGGGGAGGGAGGAGAATGGGGGGAATCCCAGGAGTGAGAGGGGCACCAAGCAACTATACAAGAGAAAGTTGGGATGAAGCATTGGTTCTGAAGGAGGAAAAATAAACTGGAGTAAAGGAGGATGAGAAGTAAAGGGTGCAGGTGAGATAGAAGCAATGGGGTGAAGGGGGAGGAAAGGTGGAGGAGGACAGGCGAAGAAAGAGGATTCAAGGTGATAGGGACAGCATTACAGGTGTACGTGCAACTGGAGAGAATGAGGAAGATCGAAGAACAGAGAGTGGAAGAATGAGACAGAAGTGGGAGAAAAGCTAAGAGGGAAGGTGGGCCAGGCGTTATGGGGAATAGAGGAGTAAATAGAAGGCGAAGCAGCAGTGAGGAAGGGAGGAGAAAAGAGGGGGGACAAGAAGCCAAGTTAGGGCATCCAGTCCAAAAGGGAAAGGCCGTCATCAAGCCAAAGTGGGTGGAGATGGTAGCAGTCAACCACCTGCACTCCAGCCTGCCCAGGCCTGGCGAGGTCTGCCATCACCTGACCCAATAGTGGAATGGGAACCAGCAACCCACGGCAGCACAAGCCCAGAGCGTGAAAAGGGCCACCTTGAACCTGACTAGTCGACGACAGGTCCACCATTTGGACATGACATGCAAGTAGTGCAAGGAACTCTTGAGCAGAGCTCAAGGGCAGAGGGTGATGGATTGAGGGACCATGGTCCTTAAGCAAGCGGGAATTCTTCACCTTTACTTATTTTATTTGTTCCCTATTTTTACTACCAAAATCCAAAATAAAGTCTTGGCCTATTTTTGTTTAATGAAATCCTCAAATTGTCGGTTGATCCCTTATCCAGGACACACCCTTGACAAATGGATGCTGTGACTTTAAAGAAACATGGCCTCGTTTTAAATATTAATTTGCTCAGAAGAAAGAGTCCAGAGGAGTTTAATTAATTTACAAAGTATCAAACGAATTTATTGTGCCTGATACAAGATTTGAATAAACAAATTAATTACGATTTAATCTGCACTTACCATATTAATTACATTGCAGGAGGATTAAGAACATAGTGAACCATACAATTCATACAATTGACAATAAATCATTCACTCATTCGTCCACATACAACCATCATACATACACATTCTATACAGTTTATATACCCAAAAACAATACATATATGGTAAGCCTGTTAAAAATCGTAGCTAGCCGCTTTTAAATTTTAAGTAAAGTGCAATCAATGATCATGACCACCATGGTTGTCATAACAGTGGTCTACTCCAGCGGTGGGTCAATTGGATGTCAAAACATGACCACATCCCTAATTTTCTCAACCGGTTTCGATGTTTTTCGAATCATTTATCAACGTCTTCATCTGGAAAAAACAACTTTTACAATCTTAGAGCTGCACAAATCAGCTTCCCAAGTTACCAACAACTTCTGTAGCCATGGCCAGGTTAGCATTAGGTCAGCAGAATCACGTGGGGGACAGGAGGGATGCAGCAGAGAATTAATTCAATCAAGGTTCCCAAGCGGACGCAAATCCCGGAACAAAACGCCAGTGCAAAAAGCCTGTGCAGCATCTCCTGCACGGGCTCCTCGTCGGGCTCTGCACCGATGGAATACCGAAGCCTCTAGTTATACAATGCCGGATATAAGGCCATCCAACCTTAGTGCGTCGCACGTGGGGCGGGCTTCGAGCTCTACTGCTGTATGGGTCAAAACAGGTTTGGTTTTGTGGCAAGTCGTGCTTGGTCAAGCAGCAAGCAAGCATCTAGTCAGTTTGAAGTGGGAGCCCTGGGTGGTCAAGTGCAGCATTCAAGCTATGAAGTTTGGATGGCTCACCAGGGTCAGTTTGAGGGTTGAGTCAGTTTGAGGCATTGGTAATGGCTGGTTCATGTCGGCAAGAGATACGATTCACAAGCAGTTCAAGCCGAGGTGCATTGGTTCGATGTGGTGACCATTGTGTTCCGATGCAGGGTTTGAAGAGGCTGCGGTTGGAGTCGGTCTGCAGAGACAAGCAGGTTGTTCAAGCCAAACAGGTGACATGATTCCATTGGCACGATGCAGTGGCGAGCCAGTTCGGTTGATGTAAAGCAGCAGTTGTTGAAAGGTTCACTGAAATGCCAAAAGCATCACCGGTCAGTCCCTATAGTTCGAGCATGGTGAATACAGTTTAAAATGTGGGTTGACGGTTTGATGCAGTGGAACAGTGATCCTGGCTCACCTGGTCCTCTAGAGGTTGTTAGGGGCTCTAGGACAGGGTGAGACCCTTCAAGGTTCTGCTCTCCCAGCCTACAGATGTTTGGTGCAGAGTAGCAGGTCTTGGTCCTAAGCAAGAGTTACCCCAATATACCCTTGGAAAGGGTAGGGAGAAGAGCTTGCCTCTGGCTTGGAATCCCCCTTGATCACATCAATAGCTGAGGGCTTTAGAAAGATCAACTATCACAAAAGAGGTTCACATGAATTCTTCCTTAAGTCCTGAATGGTCCAATGGTGGATCAACAAAGGAGTGGGACCCCCTCCCGATTTTATAGACTGAAATCCGCAATTATTTGGGGACACAGTCAATTTGCTTTATTTGTAAATAATTTCATTTAGCAACAATAAATTAGACACTACAATAAAAGTAAGATAAAATAAATCAGCTTATAAGACCTCATAGCGATGGTAAAAACGTCCTTCTTAGTCTCAGAGCAACTGTTAGAAAATGCTCAAGGCACCGGCATAGACAAGTGCCCTCTGCTTCTAAAAAATAACAAAATGCAGCTTGACATTGTTTCAATCTATGCACTCGAAGCAAATGTGTTAAAGACATTGGCCTAGGAATTTCATGTAAAGGACAAAATTATTAAGTGCAATGTGTTTTCCTCCATTTCGGGATTACAATACTCTCTGTCTCTCATCAGGAGACCATGTTGCTGTATTAGCATCCAGCGGTAATTGGTTCATGTGAAGTACAGTTATGTATCATCTTGAAGATTAATTAAATACATACAAAAGATTTTCCAGGCCAAAAGGCCATAAAGGAGGAATACTTGATCTCCATGTCAGTCCTCTTTATTAGTGAAGGATGGAGGACATATGCTAAGAAACGCACATGCGAAAACAGTATCTAAGCAACATTTATCCCATGTCTGCCAGTACATCTGTCAAGATTTCCCTATTTAGTATCGGCTTGCCATTGAGCCATATCCATCATCCCAAATAAACACGTCCCAAATAAACACAACTTTCCGATAAAGGGCTTATCTGGGCTTCTTCTTTTTTTATTTTTTTTATTACTTGTTTCAATTGAAATGTAAACAATTTTTACAAGGATTATCCTGTTAACCCATCATCATACTGGTTAGTCCAGTCGTGCTTCTAGCCTCAGGTCTTCGGTGTGTGTGTTTCTCAAGGTTTCCGTTTGCCTCGGCTGATTAATTATCTCCTGCCTCGTCAATGGCTCCGGTTATCCGTCTGTTAAGTAAAGCAAGATTTTCCAAAAAGCCAACAACAGCTATTAGCCAGGAGGTTATTTCCCCACTCATTAGCCTGCTCCACCATTCGTTTTCATCATAAAACTGCAAGTTTCTGAGAAGGTGACCCAGGTGGAGTGAACGCTTATCTGGGCTTCTAAGTATAATAGCTCTAGAATTGGTTTCAGCATGGACAGTGTCCATTCTGCTCGAATTCTTATCCTCTAGATGCAATCAGAGGTTCCCGTTAGGTGGTTTACACAGCTCTCTGAAACCCATTTCTCTCTGTACCTCTCCTTCCTTCCTATCTCCTCCACACCAGATCTTACCCGCACCATTCAAAGATTTGGATCTATAAGGACCAGTCATAACAGCTTTCACTGTATCATTAGGAGAGGCAAAGGCGTCAATAATTGAAACAGGAGACCAATCAAAGAAAAGGCCTAGTAGAATGTCAGTTCTACCTTTATTAAAGATTGCATTCAAATATATGTGTTTCCGTTTGTTGGACCATTAAGCTTCCTTTTATTATGACTTTCGGATATAAATCTAGAATGAGGGAAACTAATACATAACTAAAATATCCAAAATATTAATGAACATTCTGTCACCCAACTAAATTACCGAATGATTTGCCGAAAAAGACAACAGCACAAGTTTGTAAAATAAAAGAATGTTTCAGGATTGCATGAGGTGGGCGTGTTTGTATTCGTCTGTGTCTACATGTAGGCATGGTTGTGAGTGTGAGTGTGGTGAAGGTATGCATCGCCATTTGTTCCAGGGTAAACAAAAACGCGAAGGCCTTATTTTTAAAAACACAGAAACTTCACCAGTAAAGTAAAGAGCTTTTAATAGGGCACGGAGCCAGCAGTCTCTTTTCTTCCTTGGACATACACAGAAATTAGAATGTAATTTGGTGTTTGCTGAAGCATTTTCCAGACTCTGCTATTTCAGCTGAAAGTACACCGCCATGTACACTCGCTTCCTCAAGTGAAATCAATTTCCGGGAGAGCCGTTTAGTAGCTCTTTAAATGCATGCGCAGGGCAGCTGTTCCATAATAAACCGCCACCTACTGATGACTATGGCGCCAGATGCCGGCGCCTGCCGTCTGCTTGCTGAAATTGAAATTGAAAGCTCTGAAGCATCAGATGGGTACATTGCTTAGGTTTGGTGCTGAGCCCTGCTGAAGGGGAGGTGGACTTTGTGTTACTATGTTACAATGAATTTGTACTGCACCGAATCACCACCATAGTTGTTTCAAAGTGCTGATCCTTCTCTGTTGCGTATTGTGCCGCTGACTGAGGAAAACTGACATCAATGTCCTGTGACCAGGAACGCGCTGACCCTTTGAATCCTCCATCCTCTCTCTTTTAGGTACTCTGTTCAAGGTGCAGTGAGCGTGGTAAATGCAATGCTTCACTGTGCCTTTTCTTTACGCCCCAGTACCGGCCTTATTCTCTGATGTTCCTGGGCATAGTGCAGAACCCAACACTGCTTTGTTGCAAACTGCCTGCAAACCTGCTTGTTTTTTTAATTACGGGCGGTTTTCGGCCATATTTTCGTATAATTGCATAACATTCGCAATTTAGTGAAAGTGCTGCCGAAAACACCCTCCTGGCACCCGTACTTTCACCGGAAGCTCATTTGCTGGGAGTTGAGTGGCCTGTTGAAAGTAGAAGAGAGGTGGAAAGGCTCTTAACAGCTTACAGCACAGGAAAAAATGAACGGTTTTTGAAGGGAAGGAAGAGTAAAAAGGAGAACCCTTTCTAAGGTTGAGGATTGCAAGGAACAAGAAAGAGGAGAAATCATTTTCTGCAGAAGGATTCAAAAAGTAGGGACTTGGACATGGTAGAGATTGCAGCAGGGGTGAAGATTTTAAAGGATGAAGTTTAAAAGTGGTGGTACAAAAGTGAAAGGACAGAGGCGGATTGGAGGAGTAAGAAAAAGAAAGGAGTAAAGTTGGAAGAGTTTTCCAAAGTTGAAGAGATGAGTGAAGTAAAAAAGAAAGGAGAGAGGCATTGCAGGAGAAAGAAAGTGATAATGGAGGTCACCAGAAGTAGGAAGTAATACTGAAGAGCAAAGGGAGATAGATGAGTGATTGAAGGAGTGCAGCGGAGAAAGGGGAGAAAATTGGAGCTAAGGAGTAATGCTGGCAAAAGGACTTAAAAGAGTAAAGTGCACATAAGTGCACTTGAAGAAGGTTAATGAGAGAGAGAAACGGGTGAAGTGCAAGGATAGATTGAAGGACCGAAAAAGGGGAATAAAAACAAGGAAGTTGCTTGAAGGATTTAACGGGAAATACAGTTCCAGTGCGATAGAGAAATTAACCTGGACGTCCTTGTGGAGGTCAAAGCAGATGAGGCTGTCATATTTGGTGCTAACGCTCACAAGACCCCCCTGCCCTTCAAAAAACGACATATGGGAGAAAATTGCCAAAAACGTGAATCCTGTATCAAAAACCCTGCGTACAGTTGAAGACATGAACAAACGTTGGTATGATCTCGGACGCAGGGTTAGAGACAAATTCCTCCAGCGTAAGGAACACAGCAAGAGCACTGGCTGTGCATTACCATATGATCCCAATTACTCAGGAACAGATTTAAAAATCTTGGCTGCCATGGACCCAGCAAGCCATGAGGTGCCCGGAGACGTATACACTCTGCATGACAGTAAGTCCTTAACCAACTGCCACTTTTATTCTCTTATTTCATTAGAAAGCAGTAAGAAAACTCAGTGGGTTGAGCACTCGCTGCTGCGATTGATCTTTAGGTCGCAGGTTGTAATCATGGCAAACCCAACTCAGAATTTCATCCGTACAAGGTCGATAAATGAGTATCAACTTCAGCTGGGTTAAAATTGTATGAAAATGTGTGATCTGTACATCACTTTGCTATATAATAACACATCAGTTTCATGCCACTTGCTCGCTTTCAAACCCTCTCTGTCCCCCAAGGCGGTCCTTTCACAATGACCTGGGTGTTTACAAGTGTTTTGCATGTTGAGGGATGTAACTGGTGTGCAGAGACAGCCTTGACCATCTATTTCCTTGCAGGTGCCTCAATGCCAGGATATTTCTCAATGGAAGCTGCTGTGGACAAGGAGAACACCGTCCCTCAACAGAGTACGAGTCTGAACGCCAACAATGTAAATCTGGAGGATACAGAGAGAGTGTTGTAAGAGTATGTAAAAGATTTAAACTCCTCCATTAGCATGGAAGATGTACTGGAGCAAGAACCCATAGCCAAGTCAACACTCATTAAAGTGGATTTGCTCTGCATCCAACAACCGGTGGTGTTGAATGACCCTAGTAGCACCACATCTGTGCAGTCAACCGATGGTGACTGTCATCGCACTGTCAGTGGCGAAAAACAAACTTGATCCCTAGAGCAAATAAGGGGCCATGTGAAAGCCCAAGTGGCCTTTGTCAAGAAGAGAAACTCTTTGGCGCATGCTGACATGATGAGTGTAGCGGGGGTTGGGGGGGGGCTGGAGCAGTATTGAGAGAGATATGGCAAACTTTGGTTGTCTATTGATCACCTGACCATTGCAATTGCCAAGAACACAGAATTAGAAGTAATTGTAATTGGTTCTTTATAATGTGCTTAATACCCAGAGGTTTCTAAGAGCGGACCCAGAGATCGAACTTGTGTTGCACCGCATCGTCTTGCTTCTAAAGGCGAGCACGTTGCCCCTAAGCTATCCTCCGGAGACAAGTAGAATTCCATAACGAAAATGTAAGGATTAGTCAGGGATTAAAGGGTGCTTTAGAAATTACCTCTGCTGCTGTTGCGGGCCAAAGCCTTGTGCCTGAAAGCACTTACCGATTTATTGCGTGTTCAGGAAAAAGGGTGCGCATTACTTACATCCAGTATGGCTGTGCCTGCTGATGTACGCGGTCTCCCATGAAAAAAGTTCTAAAGTTCTTTCTCGCATTGCTCCAAGTACCCCTGTTGACCCGGAGGTCCCAGGGGAACTAACAGCAATGCAGAGACCTCAGCAAGGCTTTAGGAAACAACAGGCTGCAAAGGGCAATAACTAAGCCCAGAGTTTGGAAGATCAGAATGCTGGTTTAGTTAGCTAAACAGTGAGTTCTTATATGGCGCTTCATAGGCCAGTTGGTCTTTATCTTTCATTTGGACAGTATGGGGGGGGGGGGTGCGTTATTTGAATATATTTTCAGGTCAGTCAATAGGATTGAAGGTCACGTAAAAGTTTAAATCTCCACAACAAAGTTTGCTTGCTATGTTTTACCAAGTTTACATTTCCTGTTGTCAAATAATTGCATACAACCTATGTGACAATGTCATTATTTACAACAGCTTGTGCTCATATGCCATCCCTTTGAAAAAAAAGTAATTTACGGAACAGACAATTTGACTTACTTTATTATTCTTGGAAGGAAGTGCTGTTGCCAGTAAACAATGTTAATTAAATACAACATTGAATGGACTGTGTACACAGTTCTTTCTCCGATTCCTTTTATGCATACATAGAGGTATCTGGTCATTGCATCTAATGCCATTCCATCTAATGCCATTCCATCAAATTTTTTCCATCTAAAAATGTGTATCGAAGTTTTTTTGGGGGTAATGGGTTAATTTCTGTTCAGGAGGATTTTAAAGGGTAAAAGAAAGGGGTTTGCGGGTGTCCCCCCAAAATAAAATAAAATGCAATTGATGCAAATTCTTTAGATGGAAAGAATGTTATGCAAATGCATTTAGATGCAAGGAATTCGATGCAACGACCATAAACCATACATAGATAATGGCAATTTGAATATCCTGCTGGTCTGTGATACTCCTGCAGCACACCACCATTAACATAATCTTCCTTTGGAGACGTTATTCATCTAAAATAAATTGCAACAATATCATTGCTTTAAGTCCATCCTTACAGCAGTTCCTCCTCATTCTGAATGGTGTCATGTACCTCCTCATCAAATAATCCATTCTCGGGTTCTGGTAATCTCCGACAAATGGCTAAATTGTGTAGCATACAGCACAACACTATAGTTTTGCATACTTTTGAGCTTACACAAGGTCCCCCCCGGACACATGTAGACAGCGAAAGCGACTTTTTAACAGTCCAAAAGGGTGTTCAATTGTGTATCTTGTCGTGACATGTCCTACATTATATTTCTGTTCTGCTGCAGTGCGTCGATTCTGGAATGGTGTAAGAAGGCACGGTTTCAGCAAGTATGCTCTGTCTCCAAGCAGTTAACTCCTCTCTAAATCCATGCTACCGAACACCACTGGTATGTTGCTGCTACGAAGGATGTATGCAGACACATCAAAATTTGCATAGCAATGTGTAATTTGCAAGTCAGCACTGCACCTCATCTGTATGTTAAGGGAGTAGTGCATTAATTTTACGATTTCGAAACATGTGCTCCCTTGCCTGCTGTGGGATGATACAGACATGAATGCAGTCATTAGTCCCAACAACGTATGGGAAAACTCGCTATTCCAAAGATCCCAGCCTTCACAGAGACCAAATCCCCAGCACTGTATGGGAACATGATGTATTCGGTCATATGCTAGAGCATCGCGGGCAGCACTACTTTCAATATCTTATGAAATGCTGGCTGTGACAGCCCTGCTGCCATGGCTAGAGTACCCTGCTAAGGACTGCTAGCACCTTCACCAAATATGGAATGGTAGTCGAGTTACTAGTACCTTGTTCGAACATCCTCCTTGATCAGCCCTACCAAGGATATAATGGGATCAGCATCCAGTCGGTATAGGCGAATAATGTACTCTGGTGACATGTTAAACAAATTCACCCTAGTACGGTAAATGCATTCTTTGATTGGTCATCTTCTAGCATGTCTGGCATTTAGCAGTTGATTCAGTGCATTGTTCACAGGTGGTTGAGGTTTTCCTTTGTTGTTAGTATGCTTACGCCGACTCAAGAAATATGTTGCAACTACAGCAGACACCAGTGCTGTGCAAGTACATCTTAGTAAAACCTGCGCAAAGTTATTACAGTGACCAGTGTCTGTTCACTTCTACCTATCACCTACAAACCAGCGAGTGGCTGATAGGGTAAAGAACTAGCCACCCAAATTGTAGTAACTGAAGTGTCAAAGAAACACATACCAGCGTATTTTTTGCCACATCCTTGCAGCTATAAAAGCGGTAAAGAGGAAGTATGAAACATTAAAGGATTAAACCTGAAGTAATATGCAGAGTGTAAAATAACAGTAAGGAGTAATTAAGATGTAAGTCAGATTGAACAACATGCAACAATGTGAAAAAAGAAGTAATGCAGAAGTAGACAATTTAAATGTTAAAAATAATAACTGGAGTCACACATTGAAAGAGTAACCATTTAAATAAAGAGGAAAGCAGCACTTATAAGTACGAAGTAAAATGAAAGTGGTAAAAGTAGGTAAATCTGTAAGGTGCATGCAAGTACAACTAAAGAAGATGTAGAACATTTCAAAACAAGGGTAAAGAGGAAGTACGACTTATTTAAGGTGCAAAAAAGACTAAAGGAGTAAGAATGTAAAGCACAAAGGGAGTAATATATATATACAATACACGCAAAACGTAATAGAGTGCAAATGGACAGTACATGAGGGAGAATTAGAGCCATGAGTTGCACATATCTAAAGTAAAATATGTGAAACGTAGGTTGTGGCTGGGGGGAGGTGGGTGTCCTTCCCTCTGCAATCCTGGTCACACTCCTCCACAATAGCGAAAGTGCAACGAGCGGAGTAGGTACACTTTTACACTGTCGCTAATGTGGAGCAGTGCCATCAGAATCCACATGCAAATGACCAGTTTGCAGAACTGGCAGATGCCAGGTTGGTTTTCCAGCCAATGCTGGTAACAGGTGCATAGGTTCCTGGACTGGCCCATTGCTTCCTCTGTCGGTGAAATTCGACATCATCAGAATAGGTGTTAATTACCAAAAATGTCAATAAACCATAATCTGACATTTTTGGTAATTAACCCCTAGCCGAGAATCGGGCCCTCAGTCCTGTATTCTGCATGATTTGAAGATGTTTATGTCACCGCTTTACTGGGCAACTGTTATCCCATTTCTTCTTCTTCCCCAAGCCATTATGTATATTTTGATGCAGACTAGCTGGCTCTTAAAGCTTTCCAGGATGATTGAACACATATTTGGAAGGCCAGGGGAAAGAAAAACGTTGAAGATGCTTGAGCTCAGCTGGAATGCACAACCATTTATTTGAGGTGGGACCACCACTCTGACATGGCAGGACCACTATTGTAGTTGATTAGCCCAACAATTGACATGACTTTCAAGTAAGAGCAAGAATTTTTAACTGCATCATGACTTTACTACATTATGCATCACAACCAATGCATTTCTTTCTAAAAATAGGTTATAGCCTATGCATTAATATGCAGTCATTAAGTTGTGCCAGCCCGAAATGGCTTTTTAGGGCCTATGTCTTAGGAGAACAAACAGTGACCAAAGGCAACAGTTTTAGCGTTTGTTGTTGTTTACTGCATTTGGCATTTGTAGGCAAGAATGCAGTAAATACTCAGACTATGCATACCCAGTAATTGCCCACTAATTGCCAACAGGTCTGCAAGTTAGTGTTTGCTGACACATAAAGTTAACAAAAGACATAGTGGGTCATTGGGAGTTTGGTGGTATCCCGCCGGTAAATATGGTGCGATACCAACAAACGCTATTACTGTTCGCACCGCCTGATAGCCCGGTATTACCAGGATATTACAGGTGGCGGGAAGGGCGGTAATACCTGATTGCCTGTATTACCAAATAATAAACAATAAAAAAGAGCTATAAAAGTCAATGGGCCTCATTGGTAAGCATACCGGCACTGCTGTTTCTGGACCGGCACACTACATATCTGAGGGCATGCCGGGCGCATGCCCTCCCGGGTGGGCCAGTATCCGCCCGCAGAGTTTTCACGGAAACACTGGCCCCGTTAACAACAGTGCCGGTGCTTCCGTGGTCCCCATTCCCATAGAGTCCCATAGTCCTATGGGAATGGGGACTTACAATTTGCCTGCACCTGACTTCCTAGTCCACCGGGGTTGTAATCCCTTGGTGTTACCGGGAGGTCAGGCACCGGTAAACAATGACGGGTCCGGCGGCAACCCACCGGTACCACTGGCACGGTTACTGTCGGACCCGTAATGAAGTACAATGCTTTGCAAAGCACATCCTTTTTCTACATCCCTTTTCTACTGCTGTGTGCTCAAGGGAAATCACCACATCCAGTCATTGTTTTTTCTTTGCATTCTGGCACTTGTGCTGTGGTCTATAATTCAGTTGCCACAGCAGGTACTACCCACCAAGGATACCACACAACACAGGAGTAACTGTGCGAAGTAGCGAAAGTGTGCGCTATATCAACTGAGCACTCCTGCCTACACTGAACTTCTTTAAGTATACCATAGCAAAATCGGAGCCTCTTTTGAAGTATGCAATCCATTCCACCCTGTCCTGCATGTATGTATGCATTCCATGTTTCTCTGCACCTGTTTCTGTACAATTCAAGTTCCAAACATGTCTGCAAGATAGTGTATGCAGCCACATAACAACAGAATTAGACATAGTAAAAAGACTGTGCACAATGTGGTGAAGAGAAGCATGGGGCTCATTAGGACTCTGCAGGTCCCTAAAAAGAAAGTGCTGATATCTCTCTATACCAGCACTTTTAAAGACCAGCAGAGTGCAAATCTGCCAGTGGAGGTACCTGATTTACCTCCAGCAAAGAGCTAGAGGAAAAGCAAACGCTCATCGACAAAAACAATTGCTATTACCGGCACTGGTTTTCAAAAATCCTTTACCAATCATTGTTTATTGTTTATGAAAACATTTTGACAGAAAAAAACTTTAAGAACAAATAGTGTGAGGAACCAATGTAAAAACTGATACTCATTGTAAAAACACAAAGTGAAAGCAGTGGTCTTCTGCTTGATCTTTGTGTGCTACTTTGAACAAGGAAAAAAAAGATTTACTCTGCACCCTCTTCTCAGAACCCCAAGTTCTATTTTTATTAACACTTTATCACATTGCATTAACATGTCTCTATTGGCAAATCAGAAACAAATTATATATAAAAAAAACACACACACACACCCCTCCCTTCCCCATTCCCTCCCTCAACAAATGTTATTCTACATAACATAATGTTAAACAGAATGTTATTCTCCATGTCCATTTCCCAAAGCCTGCTCCAGGTGTCCAGATGTCATCAGAAAGCTTAATACTCTCCTGTTGTTTCAAAATCGCTCTTTCAGGTTGCCACCATTTCTAATTTTTTTAGAACCACACATTTCCATTCTCTCAAAATCATTTTTTTGCCATTAATTCTGCTCTGAATAGCCGCATTTTTCGTAACTGAGACAGGACCTCTAGCAATTCATACTCACCCAGAATCAAAGTCTCAAAGTCGTACTCCAATTCTTTTTTTTTTTTGATAACACATTTTATTGTATTTTCCGATTTAACATCATAAAACATACATTCTTCATATAAACATTCAACCTATATGACCAGTGGAACAGTCCCTGGTCGGGTGAAAAGAAAACAAGAAAGAAAAGAAGAGAGAAAAGAAAAAGAAGGAAAAAGGCTCTTGCAGTGTCCGTTGTTTCTCACGCTATATGCCAGATTGGATTACTTTTGCACATTGTACATTGTGCCCTATCATCCATTGTTCAGGTTGGTGCAGTCATTGGGCTTCCTCCCATTTGTTCCATATCTTGTCTGCTTTCCTCGGACATCCCCTGGCTGTATATACTCTCCTTTCCATTGCAATGCATATGTTGACATCCGTCACCCATTGTTCGTACTGCGGCGTTGTTTCCGAACCCCATAGTTGTGCAATGTTCCTTTTAATTATTGCAGAGGCCGTCGATAGAAGCAACTTCTCGTATTTAGATGCCTCTCCCTCCTCCTCTGTCCCGAGCAGGAGTAGCTTCGGGTCTCTGTTTATCGTTCTCCCCAGTACCCGTGAGAGTTCATCACAACATTTTTGCCACTATTGTTGTATATGGTTGCAGTCCCACAGTATGTGGAAGAAGGTTCCCTCCTCCCTCTTGCATCGAAGACAGTGTTGGTCGGATGTTTTCCCCCAGCGATATAATGCCACCCTTGGGTAGTAAATCCTATGCAGTATTTTAAGCTGGATAAGTCTAAGTCTGGCCGAGATGGCCACCTCCCGAGGGTACATGAGGGCCCCCACCCAGTCCTCTGGTTGTATAAGTCCTATGTCTCTTTCCCATTTGCCCTTTAGGCTAGTTAGTTCAATGGTGGCAAAGGAAGTGATTACATTATACATGGTGGACGTTACTTTAGTCTCTATGCTTGCCTCAACTATGTTTCTTTCGAGGGGAGTGCTTTCAGCCATGTCTTCAAGTGCCGGGAGGTGGGCTTGTAGGGCATGCTGCATCTGCGCATATTGGAACCGTTCAGTGCCTGGGAGGTGAAATCTGAACTCTAGGGTTTCAAAGGACACCAATCTGCCCCCTTCTACGATATCGCCCACTGTACTGGTATCACGTTGTGACCATGTACGCCATCTCGGTAGCTTGTTTACCTTGGGTAGATTCCTGTTATTCCACATAGGTTGTAGTGGGGTGATCTTCCCTTCCCATCCCAGGAACTTGTGCGCGTCTTTCCATACTCGAGCAATGTGTGATAGCATAGATTGTGGGGCTGAGTTACAAATTGCTTTGTAAAGGAGTTCAGTTTGAGGTCTAGCGCGTTCTCTGGCACTCCCCAGTCTATTGTGTAGCAGCGTGGTGTCCCCATGCAGCAAGTCGTTGACCACTGCCATTTGGCTAGCCCAGCAGTAGGACTGTAGGCGGGGGAGCCCTATCCCTCCTTCCCAAATGGAGCGCTGCAGAGTGCCCAGCGCAATACGTGGATGTCCGTTGTTCCAGATGAGCTTCCTTAGTGTGTTGTCTATCTTTTTAAATTCTTTCGCTGGGCTGTGTAGTGGGGCATTTTGCAGTATGTATAAGAAGCGCGGACGAGCCATCATTTTGAACAATGCTGCCCTTCCCAGTAGGGTCAATGGGAGGGAGACCCAGTTCCTGGCGTCTTCTGTGAATCTGGTTGTTATCGGGTGGAGGTTGTTGGCCACGTACCTGCTCAAGTCGTTAGTAATTTGTATGCCAAGGTATTTAAACTGCTCGGTTTCTAAGCGAAAGGGACAGTTGGCTGGTGGTATAAAAGTTGTGGTACCTATTGGGAACAGTATTGATTTGGGCCAGTTTGCTCTTAGCCCGCTGAAAGTACCATAGCTGTCCAGTATGTCTACAATCGTGGAGCAGGCTTGGTGTGGGTCTTTTAAGTAAAGAAGCAAGTCATACGCGTACAGGGAGACCCTATCCTCACGCCCGTCTTCCCACTGAATACCACACCAGGCCGGTGACGCTCTCAGTGCCTCTGCTAACGGTTCCACAGCCAGGGCAAATATCATGGCGGATAATGGGCATCCCTGTCTGGTTCCCTTCCCAAGCTTAAAGGTTTGCGATGGCCACCCATTCACTCTCATTTGTGCTTCAGGGGATTCATATAAGAGTTGCACCCAGCTCAGAAACTGGGGACCAAACCCCATCCGGCCCATTATTTCCCAAATTGCCTCCCAGTACACCGAGTCGAAAGCCTTTTCAAAATCAATCGCCAGTACAGCCAGGGGGCCTCGGGTGGTGGGTGCATTCTCTATTACAGTGTGTAGCCTATGAATGTTCATGCGGGTCGACCGTTTCAGCATAAATCCGCACTGGTCGGGGTGAATTAGTGTTGTGATGACCTTTTGTAAGCGGTTGGCCAGTACTTTTGCTAGTATTTTGGTCTCACTATTAATAAGTGAAATTGGTCGATATGAACTACAGAGATCTGGCGGTTTGCTGGTTTGGGAATCACTATTAACGTGGCTTTCCGGAGGTCTGCCGGTAGGCGTCCTCTCTCCTTGGACCGTAGGAACATTCACAGTAAGTGGGGGTAATTTCATTTGTACCGAGTTTACGCCACATCTCAATTGGGAAGCCGTTTGGCCCCGGTGTCTTTCCCTTCTGGAGTTCCGACATGGCCTCTATCAGTTCCTCCTCTGTGATATCTTTCTCAAGTAGAACCTGCTGTTCAGCACTTAGAGTGGGGAGGGCTATGTCGTCTAGTACCAATCTATTGATAGGCGATGTGGGTGGCCTGTAGAGCTCCGTGTAGTAAGCTGCGAAGCCCTCGGCTATGTCGCAGTCGGTCAGTAAGGGTTCAGCTCCTTCTGATCTTATCGCCCTGACCTGGCCGCTGCCTATTTCACATTTCTCTAACCATGCCAGCATTTTGCCGGCTTTATCACCGGTCTCATATATTCTAGCTCTCGTCGTCATATGTGCCTGCTTAGCGTTGTCTAGCGCAACATTCTGTAAGCGTTTTTGGGCAAGCGTTAGTGCTCAATTTGTTTCTGGTTGGTCTAGTGCCAGGTGGTTTAGTTCAGCCTGGGTCACTTGTTGTTCGGCTTCTACCAATTTCTGTTGGTGTTTCTTTCGGTGTGCAGCAGACCATGACAAAATCTAGCCCCTCAGCACCGGTTTGAGTGCCTCCCACAGGATCCCCAGATCATCTACCTATCCCGTGTTTAACTCAAAGTAAGTTTTTGTCGTTTGTTGTATTTGCTCCAGAAAATCTGGGAGGCCTAGGTAATAGTTATTTAAGCGCCAGGAGTGGGCGGACGTTGTATAGCCATATTAAGCTCAATCAGCAGGGGGGAGTGATCCGATATGCCGCGCGGCAGTAGAGTTGCCTTTGTGGCCCTGTGAGCCTCCGGCCCAGGCAGAAAGAAGTAGTCTAATCGCGATAAGGAGGCGTGTACCCCTGAGTGGAAGGAGTATTCCCTCGTGTCTGGGTGAAGGTCGCGCCACACGTCCTGCAGTCCCATAGCTGTGGTGAACGCTGCTAATTTGGTTCGAATAGTGGGGTTTCTTACTCTCAAGTGTGAGCGGTCCATCCCCACCTCCATGACTTCGTTGCAGTCACCCCCAATTATCAGTAGGTCTGAGTTATCTCCCGAGATCAGAGGTGTAATGTCCTGTAGCAGGGTGGTGAAGAGTGTCAGTGGCGAGTAGACCCCGAGTAGGGCTATCGTCTGGTTCCATAGTGTTCCAGTAATAAGTGTGTACCTGCCGCCAGTGTCTTGGGTCACCCGTGTCATGGTCAGGGGTAATCGTTTGTGTATTAATATAAGCACCCCACGGGAGCCTGTGGTGAACCCAGCATGTATTGCAATTGTGTATTTGGTCCGTTTGAATAGGTACATGTAGTGCCTGCTAAGTGGGTTTCAGTTAGGAGGGCTATGTCTGGTGTGTGGCGATTTAGGAGTTGTGTCATAAGTCGTCTCTTGATTCCACCTCCCATCCCATTAACATTCCAGGTTAGGAGTCGTAGGGTCCTGATATCAGTGTTAGTGGAGGCCATTTGGTAAAGAGTGCGGGTTGATCACTGGCATATAGCACCATGTGCACATGTCGTTTGCTGATAGTGTTGTGGCAAAGCGTTCTAGATTTGAACTTTGGACCCTTTTCTGAACAAAACCGTTGTTAAACAAACTTCCCATCCCCCACCCTATACTCCTTCTAACTCAAAGCATCTGTCGCCCGAACATTCAACAACAAACCTCAGCTAACCGTAGCTGAGTGCGCCCACTAACAAATGAACAAATAAACTATTCAGGGTTGTGTCTCTATGTGTAGGCTCTGGTCGTGCCCCGGTGCGGTGTAACACCAGGGGAAGGGGGGGGGCTTCCGTCTGGGCTGGCCGCTTGGCTGTGTGTCTCTTCGTGGCTAGTCTGTATACATGTTCAGTATAAGGTTGTTATAAAGTACCTTAAGCCCCGCACAGTAGGGTCTCTAGTGTTTCTGTTCGCATCTATTTCAAGAGTCGGTGCTCTTATTCCTGCAGCTGTGGTGCGATTCCTGGTGCAGGCGGTTGTTGATCTGGCGGTTCAGGACCCGGCCTGGCATGGGGTGTTCTGTTTCTGTTTCTGTTGCCCCTCGTTGCCGTCCAGTCTCCCTCGATGTGTTGTTCCGCCCATCTCCTCGCCTCTCCGGGGTCGGTGAAGTGGACTGTTGTGCCTCCATGGTAAATTTTAAGTTGGGCAGGGAACATCAGGCCGTATTTCGCCTTGAGGGATTGTGGTTGTTTTTTCAGTGGGTCAAACGATTGTCTAGCCTTCTGCACTTCCCTGGTGTAGTCTGGGAAGAATGCTATTTTGGATCCATTATAGGTGAGGGTGCCTTTCGCCCTTGCGGATTGGATCAGCGCATCACGATCACGATAGTTCAAAAGTTTGGCGATCACTGTGCGGGGCGGGGCGCCCGGAATTGGACGACCCATCGGCACTCGGTGGGCTCATTCAATGGAAAAGAAATTGGAGAACGTGTTTTCTTCAAACATGTCTGTAAGCCGCTGTTCCAGAAATAGCTCCATATGTGGGCCCTCCGCTTTCTCCGGCCGTCCCAGGATCCTTACGTTATTACACCTGGATCTTCCCTCGCTCTCATCCACTCGCACCTCCATGGTTTTCAAACGTGTTGTGGCTCTGGCCAACTGCTCTTCTATGTTCCTTATTCCATCTTCCGCACCGGAGATGCATTGTTCTGCCTCGCCGGTGCGCGATGTCAGCTTCTGGAGGTCATGTCGCAGGAGGGAAACGTCCATGCTGATGCCATCCATTTTCTGCTCCATGGAGGCGCGCAAGTCGGCTATGGCCGCCATGATGTGCTTTAGTGATATCGTGCCCTCCGTTCCCGCCATGGCGTCTGCTTGGTCTTGTTCTTGTTCTGGCTGGCCGTTAGCTGTCAGCGTAGTAAATTGATCTATCCTGCTCTGGGATATCAATCTTTTGGATTTGTCTTTGCCCATGCCGAATGCCAATGTGTATCGCAGTCCGGGCTGCTGTAGCGGGGTGGCGGGAATTCTTTTAATGTCACGGCTTCCCTTCACCAGTCTCGGCTACGGGGCAGTCCTCTGTGCTCCACTCAGCGGGCCGTTTCTTCGTGTTCGCTGCGGTGTGTGGTGGGCAACCAGCTCGCCTCGTCTCCCCAGCCAATTCACGGGCTCCTCTCCACCGACCCCAGCCCCGCCGTGTCGTGCGGGGCATGTGGTAGGTTTCCCGTCTCGCCTCACCAGCCAAGGCCTCTCCACAGACCACACGGGAGCTGCCGCCCAACAGCTCCGTTGATTTATGCAGGTGTAGCGAACAGATCGTTTGCTGTGCGGTCCGTGGGGGATAGTCGCGATTCTCCCTCAATGCGTTTTCCCGCCGTCCCGCTTCACTCCGGTGAGCGCGGCCATCTTGATCGTGCGATGCCGCGAGCGCGTCGCCTCCTTCCCGCCGCTCCGAACTCGCTCAAAACGGTGCGTTTCGGCCTGGAATTTTCTCTATGTGCGCCAGGGGAACTTGCCTTCAGGAGGGTATGTGTTTTCGGAGGATTTGCCACTCGTAGCAGGCTATTTATTCAGGCTGTTTGCTGCGGCCGTCGGAGCGCCAAGAGCTCACGTCCTCATCGTCCCGTTGCTGGCCACGCCCCACTATCTCATATTCCAAATCTAATCCCAACATTTTGTTTAGGAACTGTTATTTCTTTCCAGAAGCAGTGGAGTCTGCTATACTCCCATAGCATAAGTTCTAGAGTGTCCACCCTGTGCATGCAACCCCAACAAGTATTTGAGTCACTTAGTTCCTGTTTGCTCATTTCGTCCAGAGGCCTATAAACTGTATTTAGAGGTTTGATCTGTCTGGCCCACTCACCCCAGTTCAAAGACATTAGAGGTATATTCCTGTAGATATTCTCCCATCTCACTTCCGTTAGTTCAGTGTTAAGATTATCCGACCATGCAGCCAACAGTTTATCATTGCCCCTCTTCGTCTTATTCAAGAGTCTATACTTTGATGAGGCAATGTGGCTTTGCTGGCCAGCCTGTATTACAATTTCTCAGTCAGTATCTGTAATCTTGTCCGTAGAACCTATTGTATTTTTCAGAATTCAATATTCTCTGAGTGTTCAGTACATAAGATTGTCGCCTTCGTTAAATCTTTCAAAGGGCAACCATTTTCTGTGTTCAATTAGATCATTTATCTATTTCGCCCCTCCTTCCTGAGGAACCATTTTGTCCAAAACAACATTTTCTTTTTAATCTTAACAGAAGGGTCGAAACTCATGGACATATTTTTAGCATGCAGAAGGCCTTGTCCAAGTTGTCTAAAAATTGGCATCCAGCAGACGCTTTGAACTTCTGTTGCTGTGATGGTCACCTTTCTCTGTCTATTTTGCGTAGCCAGTAATGCTTTAAGTTCCATTGGACCATTCATATTAGCCTCAGCCTTTGTTCAATCATTGGATGAGTTTTCTAGTTGTACATGTCTTGACATGGATGCAATATGGTAATTGGTGAAATTAGATACATTCATCCCCCTTTATCACCTGATAATTGTAATGCCCAGAGATAAATTTTAAGGAGTTTATGTTTCCACAGGACTTCGTGAATTAGACAGTAAATTCCTTTAAGCACGTCTTTGGTAGTGGGAAGAGGGATCATGCTCCGTATATAGTTGACGTGCAGGGTGGATACCATCTTTAAAGCGTTCACCTTGCCCCATGACGATAACTTCAGAGTATTCCATCTTTCCAGATCTAGTTGTAAGCTATCAAGGGGCATCCTCACGTTTTCTTTCATCATTTGTCATATGTCATTAGTTAGCATATATCCAGGTACTTTACTTTTGAGGGGCACCAACCGAATCCATATGTGGCTATTTCTGTTTTCCCAAAACCTAAAGAACAGGGCATGGCTTCCGTTTTAAGCCAGCTTCTCTTGTATCGTGAGAATCTTCCACACTGATCTATCTGATCCATCAAGGCAGGAATGGAAACATACAGTTCCTGCAGGACCAATACCAAATCATCAGCATACAGTCATAATTTCTGTTCCACTGAATTTAATTCCAAGGATTCCATATTAATATTGCAAGAGGTTCCAATGCTATTACAAAAAGTAGTGATGACAGAGGACATCCCTGTCATGTTCTTCTCTCTAAATTATAAGCTCTCGAGCAAATGCCATTTGTTAATATGGAAGCTGTTAGATTTGAACAAAGTAGCCTAGCCCATGATATAAATTCAGGTCCAAATCCCATTTCTTGAAGCGGTTTGAACAAGAAATTCCAATTAATAAGGTGAAATGCTTTTTCAGCATTTAATGAGAGGACTGCAACGCATTTGTTAAGCTTGCAGCCTTTCATCAGTGACATTATAAGTCTCCTCACGTTCAATGTTGAATGTCTCTCCTTGACGAATCGTGCACTGACCTTGGTAACACCTCCTCTAGTCTTCTCGCCATCACTTCTGATCATATTTTGCAGTGAAATTACCAGTTGGGTGTTCCAATCTCCAAACATTTGTCAGATTAAATGTGTTTACTAAAGCGTTGAGGGCTTCCCTTTTTGTAGTTCTCTCGCCACAGAAAATTCTGTTACTTCTGTCTAAAAAAGGGTTTATTACTTAATTGAAATCGCCTCCCAGTATAATGATTCTTACTCCAACATCTTGCAATTGTTGGTCAAATTCACACAAAACTAAAAAAAATGTCACCAGATGTAGGGGAGTAGATGTTACAGATCGCTAAAAGACTGTCCTGTATTCTCAGTACTCCCATTGCTAATCTTCCCCAGGGTCGGCGTTGCTCCCATGGTTTGCACATGTACACAATACAAGTTTAGCGCTGGACATGGCTTATCTGCCAGATGACCCACGCAATATTAGTAAAATAACCCTGGGTTTGATAAAACATCAATACAATGATTATTTTGTCACTAATATTATGATGAAGTCATTGACATGTGTAGCCCAGTAGCCTACTTACATGTGGAGTGCCACAAGGGTCTTGCATAACACCTACACTCTATAACCTGTTCACCAGGCCACTGTTCAGCATCTTGGATGCCATGGGCATATCATACACCAATTATGCGAATGTTACGCAGGTGTTAATCCCTCTCACTGGTGACTACAAGACTGACATGGCCAATCTTACTGATATATACTCAACTATCCAATCTTGGATGGCTGACAACTGGCTTTGTTTAAATAGCGAAAAAACAGAACTCCTACTCTTCGGCTCACCTACCACCCTGGGTAACCTCAGTCAGGGTTACTCATCCTTCACCATCGACAATACACCCATTAAAGTTTCTGACCACGTCAAAACACTGGGCGTATACCTAGACTCTAACCTCAATATGGACAGACAAGTAAGTGCTATCTCCACCTCATCAGCATACTACACCAAAATCATTAATGCAGCCAGACCATTCCTCTCACAACATAACTGCCTTACCATAGCCAGAGCCATCATTGTCTCTAGACTAGATTACTGCAATGCCCTACTATCCGGGACGTCATGCAAAAACATTTCTAAACTGCAAATAGCACAAAACAATGCCCTTAGGGCAGCCACTGGGACTTCAAGGAAAGAACACATCTCAGAAATCAGGAGACAAGTCCATTGGCTCCCTGTCAAACAGAGAATTACGTTCAAAACTCTTTCACTGGCACACAAATGCCTCCATGACAGGGCCCCTCCATACCTTGTACAGAGGATTGTCAAACACACTGCCGCAAGACCCCTTAGGGAGGGTTACTCTAACCTTATCCAGATGCCCAAAACCAAAAAAGCCTGCGCAGGAGGACCCAGCTTCCCTACGATAGCTGCCTCTCAGTGGAAGGCCCCCTGCCCAGCCTCAGATTGATTCACTCCCACCTTGCGTTCCGCAAAGCACTCAAAACACTACTCTTCATTTAACCAACATAACATGTTGTGTTTTTGTGTTTTCTGTCTGCTAAAAGAAAAATGTTATGACTACTGTATCCTGTAACTAAGAGACCTTTGGTCAGATGTACCTTCCCACTGAAAATTCTTGCAAACTCTTGTAACAAGCGCCACAATGCCCCTGGGCTGCACGTGCGCTTTACAAATGTGAATAAATAAATAAATAAATAAATATGTAGCAACGAAAAATCGCCTCAGCCTAGAGAACTACTGTACTTGGAAGAGGTGGGAAACTTTACGGCAAAGTGGGAACCAATAGACATAAGAAATCCCTGCTGCAGGTTTTGCCCTGACGCTAACGAGGACTTAACATATTTCCTTTTACTCTGTCCAATGTACAGAATATTAAAGAGAAATCTTCTCACTTCATTACTCCACAGTTTTAACATCAACATGACCAAAGAGGCCATTTGATTGTGCTGTAGTGACAACAATAAGGCGACAAACGGCAAAAGTTATCTCTGACATTTAAAAAGAAAAAAATCTTGGCTCCTTAGACCAAGGAAGGATATGTCCTTTTTATGTATAAACAAAGTTTTGGGATTCTGAGGCACGGTACAACATATTTTGGAATTTTTATTTATTTACCTTGTGCATATATTTAGGTATGTGCTCAAATATTGTGATAACATTGTACATCACTATGATATTATCATTGTGTGCCATGAAGCTGGATCAAGCACATTATGACCTGTACATGTTTACATTTTATTTGTAAAAAATTTTCCCCTGCTATTGAGAAATAAGGAGGAAAACTGATCTTGGTTGGCTGGAGCTCTTGATGGGGAGAATTCCTTAGCATAGCGCTCAAAATTGGGCGAACAGGCATACCCTGAGGATCAGAATCAGGTCATCTCTCTGGCTTCTTGGAATACGCGAGGATTCAGCCCCCTCTTTGGACCAGGAGAATTAAAATTTGAAGAATACAACATCATATGTCTCCAGGAGACATGGTTGCGTGAACAGCCGATACTGGAGGGATTTTCAGTCTATATTAACCCACCAATCAAGGGCTTTAAAAAACAATATCAGTCTGCGAGTAATCGGGGAAAGATATCCTTCACCCTTGATCCAAGCTTAGCTGGTTTGTCAGGATTATATTGTACAGAAATGTCTATTCATCTTAAACTTGTATTGGAATGATGCTGCTCCATCTGTCCAAGGTTTTGTCAAAATGGTTATTGATTTAATTGATGAGGCACAGGAGAAAAAGGAAAATGCAGACATCCTAATATGTGGAGATCTGAACATCCACTGTTTCAACGACAGAGCATCCCTGATTACTGAAACTGCGAGTGAAGCAAGTCAACAGATTATTAGAGTACCCTCTTGGAGAGCTGAACTGGATGAGAAAAACATTTCCATCGCCAATGGGCACGTGGACGGTGATATTCTGGCCAAAGTGACATGGAGGAGGGGAAATGAGGGGAAAACACTTAGCTATATATTTACCTCTGAAAATCTACATGCAAACTTGTTGAATAAGCGGATAAAACAGATGAATGCAAGTGATCACCATATTCGCTTGTTGGGTGTCCTGACCCACGTTTGGACTATTATGCTGCAACACTTGGTGCTGTGGGCTTAGGAAATCCAAGAGGGCGGAAAAGCCCATATTTGCGCCAGGATCCAGGAAAACCACCCAGTTTTTGCGCACACCAAAATGGTCACCTGACCTACCACCCACCTGTGCGAGCGTGATGGGCCAGGAGTTCCATGGGTGAAATGTGTGCAAAACGAAAAACAGCAGTGCCGGTTGGCTCAAACAGTGCTTTGAAATCACCTTTGTTTCTCTGAAATGCAAGCTAAAAATGCCTATTTTAAACATTGCAAGATATTCAAAAATCTCACTGAACACCAGCAGACATTTGCAGAATGTATTCTTATGGGCATACAAAATCTGGAAAGAGAAAGAGCCCAAAATAATGTTCATAATGAAACTGGCTGAGCCCTGGATGTCAGCAGCTGAAGTGAAATTGGACTGAAAGACACTAAAATCTAAATGTTTAAAATAAATGAGTGACCTACTGTTCAGTGTCACATAGTTTGCTACTGTTAAATGTCATAGTTTTGAATTTAGAATCAGTGTTCTAGCTGCATGTGTAAAATTTGCAAGTTTGGTTTGAATGTAGAAAACTGGGAACCAAAGTGACATTTAGCTGAAGCCTGGCTTAAAGAGATTGAATTCTGCCTGACAACTACCCCCGACAAGAGTTGAAACTTGATCAGCAGCTGTGTTCCCAGGTATGGTTGCATTCTGCTACCCCTGCCAAAGGGAGATGACACCTCTCTGATTGGATCAGGGGAGGAGCACCTAGGGCTGCAGAAAACTGAACAAAGCACTGTCTTGGGCTCAGGAAAATGTTATATTGGGGGGGTCGTAAAATAGCTTCCTCTTGGGAGAAGTGGGAGGAGAAGTGCCTCTGTGAGCAAGCTGAGCTTGGGGGAAGTGGACAAACCAGAAATTCCACCATGTGCTTTGGAAAACTACACCCCTTTGGGGCCAGAGCATAATTTTAAAAAGATGGATAATTCATAGTGCGGACTTGTAAAAATTATATAAATAATATCATCATTCTTGTGATTTTTCTGTGCACATTTTAAGAGGTGTCAGGACTCTGTGGTATGTTCTGTGTTCTGGGGAGTAGTAGCGGAAAATAAGGTTGTTACTCCAAATGTATGCATGTTAAAAATCTGACACTTTATCATCTGAAACCCATATCCTTTGTGCACATTTGTGTAAAATCTGGAAAAGTTTAGAGGTCGTTATCTGGATGAAAAGGGCAGAATTCTGTCAAAAGTGGACACGGCATCTTACAAAGACAGGGATCGGATGGTTTGGTGCTACAGAAAATATGTTAACTGGACATATAATATTAGAAAAATGGTACATAGATAAATGGGTATTTGGATCAGAAATAGATTTGGGTGCAATTTGAGAAGGGGAGGATCCTCTGACCATAAACCTACCTCATCACTCTGACTCACTGTTCCCTTCTCAAATCAGGTCAAAGAGAAATCCTTGACCTATCAAATTGTGAGTGGGTTGGGCAAAGAAAGTTAGCAACCACACCCATTTTCAAAAGACATAAAAAGAGCCACTGGAACTCAGGTAGGGACATTCACTTTCCACTTTCTTGCGGGACGCTTTGCCGGGAGACTCCAGACTTCAAATCCATCAATCTCCAGAGAGACCAGAGATCCAGAGAGACCAGATTGCTGTGCAGTGCTGAGAGCTGACCCAGATCGCTGTGCGCAGAACCAGTACCCAGTGGCGAGAGAACCGCAGCCAATCCTGACCCGATCCGTGAAGAAGTCGCATTCCTGTCCAAAGTATAGTGTGAGTACTCAGCCAGAACTGTGCAAAACCAATCTCTTAGTTTTAAATAATCTAATTCAAACTATTTTAACCTATTGAGCACTGCATCATAGAAATCGTGTCCCTCCTGTTGGTTCAAAGCTGCAAAACTGTCATCTGTCATTCTGAGCTTTACTTTTATTTTGAGAATCTACCTTCACAAAATCGTCCGTATCTCTTGAACCGTTTGTGATAGAAGCGAGATTTAACTTTTATTTTAAAGCTGTGATTCTAAGCTTTCCAACTTGCTACTCCTTATAGTTCCTTCATAATTGCGCTCGACGCACGTGACTAAATTGCTGCGATTTGACATTTTGTTTCATTTCAGCCACGTGTAAAAATATTTGGCTTTTGCTTCCATTACTGAATTCCGTTTTCAACCTGGTAACCATCCTTGAATCATTGATAGGGCTGGCCTGAACTTATTTAAAGTATCTCTCACTCACCCTGAACCTCTAGAGGGAATTAAAATCATTTTTAGCCGATTTTTCCCTTCTTTGCTTACCACATTTAAAGTACTTTGCCTGTGTTTAAAATCATCCTTTTGATCTAAGCTTGCTAGGGGGGAACTGAATTTGGATTGTACTGTGATTGTATTCCTGAAGACTGTTGCCCTCATTACAACCCTGGCGTTAAGGGGTTAAAAGCGCCGTAAAAGGTGGCGGTGCCGTTAACCCCTTAACGCCTGATTACGAGTTTCCTTTGCGGGTTGGCGATTTTAACGCCTACTTTTTGCAGTCGTTAAAAACCAACCCGCAAAGGGAACTTGGTGCTAAGAACGGTGCCGCAATTTGCGGCACCATACTTAGCGCCTTCCCCATTCCCATTGAGCCCTATGGGGCAAAAATGGGAATGGGGAAGGGCCATGGCGGCATGGGGAATTACCGCCCCGCCAACCTCGGAGTTATTAGCACCATGGTCCAACGCCAGGGTCGTAATGAGGGCCTGTGTGTGTTACTTCCATCTCCTTACATTGCATAGGGGGGGAGTGAATTGTTAGAGAAAAGTAATCATATTATCTTTTGCTGAAGTCATATCAAATTATTTCTGTGTTGCATTCTGTCCCACCTTGCATTTCCTTGTACCATATAAAGCATTCTCAGCTACCTTATCCTCTATACTACTCCTAAGTAATTAAACCAGTGTGCTAGTATAACATCATCCATTGTTGATCACTCATTGTCATATTCACAAGTGTGCTATCAATTAGCAATTTATTTATAAAAGTGTGATATATATCTATTGTTTAATTTTTCAAATAAACCTTTTTAATTTGAAAAACAAACCTACTTCTTGGCTCACTGGGGTCAGGAGGATTCTAAGAGAGGGGCGTTATACAAGGGTACATCATCCAGATTATAACTTGTCATAAAAATAGATAAATAAGGGCTTCCCTTGGGCGTCCCAGACGAGGCACTGACTTAGTGGGATGCTTGATTGGAGTCATTAACCAAGTGGGGGCTCGTAGCCGGGGATTCTGGATTAGATCTATCACTTGTGCAGATTAATACAGTGTGCTAACTGACAGAATTTATAAATTCTGTTGGATCACCACGCAGTGTTACACTGTAAAAACACCCCTCAAAGGAACGCTCTAAGGAAACGGTCTGTTTTGCAAAATAAAATACAAACTTCTGTAAATCAGGAAGGAAATCAAGTTCCAGAATGATGACCTTGGTAGATATCAAAATAGCCAGAGAACCTCTCACATAAGCTATTTGTGAGAGGTGAGTGGGCTCATCAGGACCGGGCGGTCTGGTTGCAGGCAATCGCACCCCAGATCACTGAAATTGGGTCAGAAATATGGAGAGATCAGGGTCTCTTACATGTGGCCTTGAGTGAACTCTATATGGCCCCTAAGGCCAAGGATGAGCACAACAAGATTGCAAGGGTAGCGGCATATTTATATTTACATATGGGAGCCATACAGGACAAATGTGCTGAAGGCCAAGATCTGGCAAATAGGCAACTGATGGCATTAGAGAAGGCCCAATCTGACCTGGTCTCTTCTGAGCAAAGGCTGCAGAGGAGCCAGGAGTCAGAAAATGATAGTAGGCAGTATATTAGTAAAATAAAGGAGGATATGGATATCCTGCAACAGGAAAATGCTGACCAGGATACCAGTTTTCTGGCCTTGCAGAAGGAGTACCAAGAAGGTTTGGACTCCCTACTGCAGAGCCAGAAAAAGCTGGAGCAACAACTAGACTTTAACAGGGCATGCACAGAGCAGGTAGCCACCCTGCAAATCCGACTAGACAGAGAGAAAGAGGAAAGCAATAAGTTGATTTTGAAAGACCTGGATACCCAGGCAGAGTTTGATCAAGAACGCAAGAAAGCTGGTGCCTTTCAAAGGCAGAGGGACGACCTGGCGGCACAGATGCAGGCTCTTAGTCAGGAAAGGGACACCTTAGGCCAGGAAGTCTGCCAATTAAAAGAAAAAATTGAAGGAAATCACCTGGCCCTCCAGGGGCTGGGCGACCTCCAAAAAGAGCATCAGAACTTGTTAGAGCACACCAGGAGGGCGGAAGATGCTCTGGCAAGAAAGGAGCAGCCCAGTAGGGATGGGACTCAGGAGGTAACCCTCCTGCAGCAAAGACTGGCCCAGTATTCCAGGACCAATCAGGAGGCACAGAGAGAGAATGAGTCTCTCTTTCAGCACAATGATAGGCTCCAGCAACAGGTAGCCATGCAGGAGAGACTGATAGAGTCTAGTAAGGCCTTAACTGAGGAACTGAAAGTGCAGGCTCTTGCATTGCAACAGGGAGCAGGGGCCGATAGAGATGAAGTTCACTGGAAAAGGGAAACACTTGAGCATAACCTCAGGAGCCCTAGTACCAGAGGCCTTCATCTCTCCCAGTCCTTGGACCCTGCCACCCCCATGTCCCCTGGCGCACATGAGCACAGGGCCACAGGGAGGGCAGATTACTATCCGGCCAAAAGTATGGGGTTCATAGGACAGTACCTCCCAGGAATGGATGGGCGGGCATCCGGGTATGGGCACCCAAGCACAGTGCAATTTAGCGGGGAACCCCAGGAAAGTAGACCCACTAAGGGCATCCTAAAAACCTCTGCCCAGTTAGGTCATTGGGGGGGATACCCATCAAATCCTGGCAACAAGGAGGGATCTGAAGACTCCTCTGAGCGGCTCAGGACACAGGAGACCATGTCCCCACATTCTGCCAGCCATTCCCAGGCTTGCAGAATCCAGGAGAGCCTGGAAGATCAGACGGGCAACTCTGGGAGCAGTGCTTCTGAGTCAGAGGAGGAATGGACCAAGGTTACCCGAACCAAAAAGGCCAATAAGGCAAAAAAGGGCCTTGCTTAAGGACCCCTTAAAGCAGATCAAGGCAATCAGGAGTGTCATCACGCCTTATCACAAGAACGCCAAGTATTCTGTTTGGGAACACTTGGAGCTCTATGAGCAAATGATGGAGACTTTCCACTTGAAGGACAGCAGTAGCTGCATTCAGTATGTCAAATGGACATTCTCCCCAGAATACTCCAGTTTCTTTGCAGGGCTGGAGGACCAAAACCATTCAAGATGGTCCACATATAGGGCGGCCATCTTGAAACATTTTTCTGTTCACCGGTATCCCCAAGAGGCTCACAAGGCAGCCTACAATTTGCAATATGGGGAGGATCAGGCCCCACAAGAATTCGTGCAAGAATTGAAGCGTGCCTTTGCGCAGACCACCAGAAGGGTGCGCACGGACAGCAGAGAATTCATCAACACATTTTTCCATGCTCTTCCCAAATACATAATGACCCAGCTCATGAGAGATTGTCACGAGAAAAGATCTTAAGACTGGGTCATTGGGCAAGCCACCCGCATCTATGAGGTGCAGAAACCAGTGGAAAATAAGAATCAGCCCAAAAACCCCAAACCCAACAGCACCCCTGCTGCTGCCAAAGTGGCAGAGGTAAAGGTTTCCCCCGTTTTAGATTTGGAGATGGGGGGGCCTAAAAACCTGCCTGCACCAAATAATTCTAAGCCCAGAAGGCCTTCGGGCCAGTCACAGACAGGGAGTCAAGGAGGTAGTCCCACAAATGGGGTCCCTCGCTCCCCTGACTATGTAAATCCCTGCTATAAGGGAAACAGACCAATCCTGGGTTATGTATGGACTCCTCCAGCCCAAGGGGGGGGGATCCAGCCAAGCACCTGACCCAGGGAACTTCCCTCCTAACTTCCCACAGGAGGGCAGAAATTCACCAAATCCTGGGCAGAACTTTTTTCCCAGGTATCCACCCAATTTCCAACCCCAAAACCATCCATCCTTCTTTCCCCAATTCCCTGAGCCCAGACAACCTAATCCGGCAGAGGGGAGGCCAAGGGTGGAGGGGTACCCAAATCTTCCCAACCCGGGGCACTACCAGAGAAGGGATAGCTACCCTTCCCGGGATCAGCCCAGGGGAGAAAACAGAACCCCGTATCAGCCTGAGCGGGTTTCCCAACTTGAGCGCCAGGTCCAAAATATGGCATGGGATCTGGGTCACATACTGAGGGCTCAACAGAACCCTCAGATGAGCATGCCACCACAGAATGCCCCAAACTCTGGGCCTGGTGCTCCAGAACAATGACGGGGGCAGCACCCCGATAACCCACCAGTTCCCAGGGAGGAGGCACAAGGGGAAGGGGGTGTAAAGCCCTGGAGGAAGCTTCCTTCCCAACTTGTAAACAGCCCCTGGAAAACCAGGAACCGGAAACAAAATCTCCTAACCCTTTAAGTCTGCCACCCAAGGAGCAAAGAGGAGGTAGGAGAAACAAAGGACCCAAACAGACCCATTTTGTGGAGAAGGTACAGGTCTTCCAATTTGAGGGAGAGGGATCCTCAGAGGATCCTGGGAAAAAGATCTTCTCCTTCAGAGATGGGGGAACTCCTCCTAAGGAAAAATGGGTCCCAAGGGATTCCAACCCAGACTGGGTAGATGTGGGGATTGAGCTGTCAACGCCCATCATTCTATCCCAGAACCAACAAGACCGAAAACCCCTGGTTCAAACCCATCCAGGTGACTGCCTCCAAAAAGGGGGGGGGCGGCCCAGAACCGGAACCAGGGGAACCAAAAACCGCATCAATATCCAGTTGCAAACTTTTTCTTTTAGATTCCCATGACTCTCCAAAGAATTCTCCCCAAATCTCTTCGCTAGCAATGTCCAAAACTAAACAATTAGCCCACCAGTTGTCCAAAAATGTGCATTATCTGTGCCCCCTTGAGGAGAAGGAGGGAAGATACTATGCCCCGGTACAAGTACAGGGGCAGGGTACAATTTTGGCACTGGTGGACACTGGATCCCAAGCTACCCTTCTGTCCAAAAGGGCCTTTGATGAACTAAATGCAGGAAGGGGGGAGAATTACCGTATTCCTCTCACCTCTCTTCCTGGACAACTCCAGAACTTTGACGGGAAGGAAATCCCCCTCGAGGGGACTGCGGATTTGGACATCAAAATTGGGCGACACAAGGTGAAACACCCGGTCATAGTAGTGACTCCAGAGGGCACCCCTTGTTTACTAGGGAATTACCTCCTGAGAAGGTTGTCACCCCTAATAGATTGCGTAAACAAGGTCCAAGCAGAGTGTCAACTATGTTAGCTTAAACGGCACTTGCCACATGGTTGAACAAAAATCTGACCAAGTAGAATTTCACTTCCAGAACAACCAAATTCCAGACGTGACAGTAATAGCAGTAGGACAACAGACTGGTGATGGGGGGTCCTCTCTAGTTCTGAAAATCAACCGTCCTTCCAGTTTAAGGTGGTATTCCACACTGGAAGGAAATACTCTGAAATTCTTTACTAATCCACAATCAGACATCCCCACTCCGATAGTCCAGAAAGATGTGAAATCAGCTCAGAGCCTGGCTGATATTCAGCAAATTGGAGAGCAGTTGTTCATCCCTGTTCAGTTAAATGATGAGAAGGACTCTGTTCTCGCCCGAGTGTTTGTGAACAACGGTAAGAGCTTCATCAGCGAAGCCATGTTCTGCCAACTCCCAAAAGATCCAGCCATTCCCGCATTCAAACTGATAGACAAATGGGAAATGGACCTGGAAGCACCTAATTCCAAACATCTCCTGCCAAGCAGGTGTATGCTCAAAATCTCCATTGGCAACAAGAGCATAGTCCATAAGTGTTGGGTCGTGCGAGACGTCACTGCCGCCTTTTACTTAGGCAGTGACATTCTCAATCGCTTTGCCATTAGTTTGGACCTAATAAACTTCAAAGCTTGGTCCCGATTAGCGGATAATCCCATGGGCTTTGATGACCCAGAAAAAGCATTTAGGTCTGCTCAATTGCTACCTTATGCATTTGAAATTCAGATTAAGGAGGAAGTCACCATCCCAGAAAGGACCCGACAATTCTCCCTGGAAGTGAAAGTTAAAAGAGGACAAAAATTGAAAAACCCTGATGCTTATATTCATCTAAATGCTTCCCTCCAACAGCAAGGGTTAGGGTTAAACCCAACACCATTAGTCAACATAGAACATGACAGCATTCCAATAGAGGTGGATAACAGCGACTTAAAGAGTATTACTCTAGCCGCAGGCACCATTATTGGAATGGCGGTTGATGACCGACATTTCTCCATTGATTTAGGAAATTAACTGTTAGGACCAATCCCCAAGGACTGTTTTGACAGTGACAGTGATGACAATACAACACCAGACAGGATCTTTACCCGGCATGGGGGGAACTTCCTGGTGTACACTTCTTGCCCTTATGGTAAGGAAGATGTGACGTGTGACTTCAGAGGGGATGAGGTGATTTTCCAGGTCCATGAGGGCTGCCTTTCCCACCTGAAGCCTCCGGTCCAACTCAGCACTCTGACCAGGGACTTCTCCACCCAGCTGGAGGAGGCCTCTGAGATAGCAAAACCAGAAGTCTTTCCAGGCTTCAGGCAGATGGTGGAAGAGAGAGTCAACCTAGCTGATGCCTGTGTGACCCTGGAACAGAAGTAAAAGTTGAAACAAGTTTTCTTGGATTTCCAAGATCTCTTTGCGGTAGACTCATATGACTGTGGTCGCACCGACATCCACACAACAACAATTCCTACGGACCCTGGCATGACTCCAGTGTTTTTGAAGCAATATCGCTTGCTTCTCGCATCCATGTAGTCCCTTACTGAAATAATTAAGAACCTTGAGTCCCGGGGAATAATCCGTCCAGTACACAGCACCTTCAATAATCCGGTGCTATATAAAACACCCCTCAAAGGAACGCTCTAAGGAAACGGTCTGTTTTGCAAAATAAAATACAAACTTCTGTAAGTCAGGAAGGAAGTCAAGTTCCAGAATGATGACCTTGGTAGATATCAAAATAGCCAGAGAACCTCTTACATAAGCTATTTGTGAGAGGTGAGTGGGCTCATCAGGACCGGTGTCAGCTTCCGATTCTACCACTGGTGTAATACCCTTCTTTCTCTCTTCAACCTCCTCACCTGTGGAGTCGAAATCCTCTTCAGCTGGACTGAGTGCTCGATGCGCCGTATAATCCTTTTCCTTTTTTCGAGATTGAGAGTGTCTCCCACAAGAGGAAGCCACAGTGAGAGCGTGTAAATGCGCCCTGACCGTGTCCCCCTCCCGGGAGAGACGGGAAGGGGGAAAAAAGCCAGAGTAGGCAAAAAACCCCTTGGACCGGTAAGTATCCTGATGGCCGCTGGACGTGTATGCAGATGAATGATGGGAGAAGGCAGCAACCGGAACCAGGTGGAATTATATTGCAGCGAAAAACGCCAAAAGGTAAGAAAACAAAGTAAAGGCAAAGAGCTGGAACTAAGGAATGGAGGTAGAGAGGAAACGAAAGACTGGGACCGGAGTAGGACCGGTAATAAGGACGGAAAGAGTAAGAGTAAAAATGCTCGAGGAGCAAAAGGTAAACAGCGTGTAGCAAGACCGCGGCAGCGAGGAAAAGCAGCTGACCGTGGAAGGTTGCAACGCGCTGTGCTCAGGGAGAGGAGTGGTTAAATAGCGCTACGGCGGAGAAGACTAGACCGCATAGAGAGAACGTAGCGTCAGCGTGACGGGAATCAGGAAGTCCCTAAGCGGCAGCGGGGCCAAAGACGCCAGGTGCGGAGGCGGCGCATGACAGTATGCCCCCTGCCAAGGCCCAGGCCACCCGGTTTGCCGGGATGCAAACGGTGAAACTTCCGGAGAAGGATAGGAGCGTGGATGTGTGCAATTGGTTCCCAAGAGTCCTCAGTATGTGAAAAACCTTTCCAATGCACCAGGTATTCCAGGCGCCCTTTGCGGTATCTGGAGTCCAGCAACCCGGACACTTCATAATCAGGAGCATCAGGTGAGTGAGAAAGAGTGGGGAAAGGACGAGCCCTTAATGACTGTTCGGCACTCTTCAAAAGAGATGCGTGAAACACCGGGTGAATCCGCCTAAGAGAATGTGGCAGCTTAAGGCGGAAGGCCACTGGATTGATCTTGGCAGAAATGGGATAGGGACCGATAAACCTGGGGGACAGTTTAGATGGGCGAGACCATCTAGGAAGGTATTTAGTAGATAACCATACCTTGGAACCAACCTCCCAATCAGGTACAACCTGCCGGTGCCGGTCAGCCTGCCTTTTGTAAGTCTGGAGGCTATCTCTGAGATTCAACTTGGCTTTGTCTTGGATGTCCTTTATTCGGATAAGTGTCTCTTCTACCGCCGGAAGTGCAGGTTTGCAGGAAAAATGTGGAATGATGGCTCGGGGATGAAAGCCATATGAACAATAGAATGGAGACATTTTGCTTGCGGAATGACTGGCATTATTATATGCGAACTCCGCTGTCGGCAGCATATCCACCCAGTTGTCTTGTTCCATATTGGTATAGCTGCGCAAATACTGTTCCAAGGTGGCGTTTAACCGCTCTGTCTGCCCATTGGTATGGGGATGATATCCTGATGACAAAGCGCGCTGAATATTAAGAGCGGCGCATAAGGACTTCCAGAATCTGGAGACGAATTGGCTTCCTCGATCTGATACAATCTTGTCGGGGAGACCATGGAGTCGAAACACATCTTTAATGAACACTAATGCCATACCATCGGCAGTTGGTATACCAGGGAGTGGAGAAAAATGAGCCATCTTGGTGAGAGAGTCGATGGACACCATTATGCATGTACATCCGTGGGACAAAGGTAAGTCCACAATGAAATCTGTAGATATATGACTCCACGGACGTTCCGGGATGGCATCTTGTTGTAGCAGACCTATGGGTTTCTTTGTGTTGTTTTTACTCTGACAGCAGACTCTGCAGGACTTGACATAATGTTTAACATCTTTAGACATATTAGGCCAATAAAAAGCTCTACTAATCAAGTCCAAGGTGCTGGTTTGTCCCCTATGGCCTGCTGTCTTGTGATCATGGCACCAGGACATTATGTCTTTTTGAAGAGGTTTGGATGGTATCCAGACCCTCTGTTTCTTCAGGAACAAACCATCCTTTTGGATCATGTCGCGAGGTTCTGGATGTAAGGAGACAGCTTCTTTTATCCGTTGAAACAGGGAAGAGATAGTGGCAACAATGCGGTTCCTGGGAAACAACTTTTCCGGGCAGGATGAGGCAACATGGGAGGAGAAAGCCTTTCTGGACAGAGCATCTGCCAAAGTGTTTTGGCTTCCAGGAATATATGTGATGGTAAAGTCATATTGTGAGAAAAAATGCGCCCACCGGGCTTGTCTGGAATTGATGCAATCCATTGACTGTAAAACTTGTAAATTCTTATGGTCTGTCCGGATTACAAAAGGGTGGTTGCACCCCTGTAAGAGGTGTCTCCAGACTTCACAGGCTTTTTTCATGGCTAGTAGTTCACGTTCTATTACTGAATAATTCCGTTGACTCGGAGTGAGAGTTTTTGATAGATATGCTATTGGGTGTTCCGCGTTGTCATGCTCTTGTAGTAGAACTGCTCCTATTGCTGCGGCAGAGGCATCTGTTTCAACAATAAAAGGTTTGCTTTGGTCTGGCTGGCATAGGATGGGAGCGCTGCAGAAGCTCTTCTTCAAGAGTTGAAAGCTTTCTTCAGCCTGTGGGCTCCAAATGAAAGGCACAGATGTCTTCTTAAACAAATTGGTGATTGGTAGGACAGTGTTGGAAAAACCTGGCACGAAACGCCTATAAAAATTAGCCAGGCCCAGGAATCTCTGAACTTCTTTGACTGAGGAAGGAGCCTGCCAATGGAGAATGGCCTCAACCTTCTTTTGATCCATTTGTACTCCTTGTGGTGAGAGGATAAACCCTAAGTAAGGGATCGAGGATACCCCAAAAACACACTTTTCACGTTTGGCCAATAAATGATGTTTTTTAAGGCGCTCCAGGACCTCAGTGAGATGTAGTAGATGTTCTGACATAGACTGTGAAAAAACAAGTATGTCGTCAAGGTAAACCACAACTGAAATAAACAATAAATCAGAGAATATTCGGTCTATGAACCTTTGGAATATAGCGGGAGCATTGACCAGTCCGAAAGGCATAACGTAGTATTCGTATAGGCCGAATGGTGTCCTGAAAGCCGTCTTCCATTCATCTCCTGGACTCACTCTGAGTAAATGATATGCATTGCGCAGATCCAATTTAGAGAAGACTGTTGCTCCCTGTACAGATTCCAAAATGTCAGGAATGAGGGGCATGGGATATCTATCCTTACAAGTGACTTTATTGAGTCCCCTGTAATCGATGCATGGTCTGAGGTCCTTAGAATCCCTCTTTGGAATAAAGAACAAGGGAGCACCCGCCGGGGATTTAGAGGGTCTGATGAGACCGTTGCACAAGTTGTCATCCAGATATTTTCGTAAAGCGTCCTTTTCAGTCTTGGATAAAGCAAACATTCGTCCAAATGGGACCAGGGCATTAGGTATTAGCTCGATAGAGCAGTCCTCCGGTCTGTGAGGTGGTAATGCCATTGGAGCGGATTCAGCAAACACCATAGGGTATTCTTCCAATACCGAGTCAATGGAAAGCTCCCCTATACTCGTGGGGAGAACAGTGGGAGATATCTTTACCTCCTGGTAATGTGCTTCTTTAAAGCAGTGTGTCTGGCAATAGCTGGAATTAAACTGCAAAGTGTTAGACTTCCAGTCGACATGGGGATTATGTTGTCGCAACCAGGTAATCCCCAAGATAAGAGGAAAATGGGCTGCTCGAATGATGTCAAAAGTAATGACTTCTGAATGTTGAAATATAGTCAGAGGAAGGGGTTCGGTTGTCTGAACAATGAGTCCTGAACTCAAAGGTGTGCCGTCTACTCCTTCTACTTTCTGACCGTGGCTGCGGTCTATCCGTGAAGCACCCACTTTGTCTACCCAAAGGGTGTCAGCGAAGTTTCCTGCGGCACCGCAATCCAAGAGAGCTAGCGTCTCTACGGGGCTGCCATTGATAGTAACCTGGACCGTTATAACCATCAGGCGGGAATCTTCAGTAGGGTTCGAGGAATCAATAGACATAGTAACGTAGGGACTGGAAGATTGCCCTCGATAACCCGTCCCCACTAGGTTCGAGGGTTTGCGTTTTCCGCCGGTTTCTTGGTTAGTTCAGAACAATTATGCACCGTGTGGCGATCAGAGGCACAGTAGGCACATAGGCCCTGTTCCCTTCTCCTCCTTCTTTCTTCAGGTGTTAAAGAACGGCGAGTAGTGCCGATTTGCATGGGCTCATCGTGAGGTTTGGGCGCTGCCGAAGGAGGTGAGGAGGTCCTTGAAAAGGAGGTACGTGCTTTTCTTCTTTCTTGACGCCTTTCTTGCATCCTGAACTCCATCTGAAGGGCGGCCGTCATAAGATCCTGCAGGGAAGTAGGCCGAGGAAAGTGAGCCATTTCATCTTTTAATTCTTCTCGAAGTCCTCTACGGAACAAAATAAATTGAGACTGTTCAGACCAACCCGTCTCCATGGCCAATCTCTTAAATGAGGAGATATAAGACAGCACATCAAACTGTCCTTGACGAATGTCCATCAAGTCTTCACCAGCTGCCATCGAGACTTCGGGTCTCTCAAAGGTTTGTTTAACAAAAGCAATGAATGCATCGAAATTCTGAAGGACAGGGTCATTTCCGGTGACTAGAGGGGTGGCCCAAGCTAGAGCGTTCCCTGTCATATTAGACACCAGGAATCCAACCTTGGCATGATCTGAGGCGTAGGTGCGGGTTCTGAAGGAAAAATACACCCTGCAAGCGTCAAGAAATTCTTTTAGGGTCTTGGGGGAACCATCATACTTCCCTGAAGACAAAGGCATAGGGGGCAGGTCTGTGTTGGGGGGCTCCCTTACTGCCACCATTTGTTTTAACAGATTGTTTTCAGTTTTCATATTCTGCATTTCTAGAGAAAGGCTTTGTACCGCAGCGATTAGTTCCTGCACTTGCTCAGGAGTAGCCATGATTGGTGTTTGTGGGCGTTGCAAACTGTCAGCTTCCGATTCTACCACTGGTGTAATACCCTTCTTTCTCTCTTCTACCTCCTCACCTGTGGAGTCGAAATCCTCTTCAGCTGGACTGAGTGCTCGATGCGCCGTATAATCCTTTTCCTTTTTTCGAGATTGAGAGTGTCTCCCACAAGAGGAAGCCACAGTGAGAGCGTGTAAATGCGCCCTGACCGTGTCCCCCTCCCGGGAGAGACGGGAAGGGGGAAAAAAGCCAGAGTAGGCAAAAAACCCCTTGGACCGGTAAGTATCCTGATGGCCGCTGGACGTGTATGCAGATGAATGATGGGAGAAGGCAGCAACCGGAACCAGGTGGAATTATATTGCAGCGAAAAACGCCAAAAGGTAAGAAAACAAAGTAAAGGCAAAGAGCTGGAACTAAGGAATGGAGGTAGAGAGGAAACGAAAGACTGGGACCGGAGTAGGACCGGTAATAAGGACGGAAAGAGTAAGAGTAAAAATGCTCGAGGAGCAAAAGGTAAACAGCGTGTAGCAAGACCGCGGCAGCGAGGAAAAGCAGCTGACCGTGGAAGGTTGCAACGCGCTGTGCTCAGGGAGAGGAGTGGTTAAATAGCGCTACGGCGGAGAAGACTAGACCGCATAGAGAGAACGTAGCGTCAGCGTGACGGGAATCAGGAAGTCCCTAAGCGGCAGCGGGGCCAAAGACGCCAGGTGCGGAGGCGGCGCATGACAACCGGGCGGTCTGGTTGCAGGCAATCGCACCCCAGATCACTGAAACAGGGTCAGAAATATGGAGGGATCAGGGTCCCTTACATGTGGCCTTGAGTGAACTATATATGGCCCCTAAGGCCAAGGATGAGCACAACAAGATTGCAAGGGTAGCAGCATATTTATATTTACATATGGGAGCCATACAGGACAAATGTGCTGAAGGCCAAGATCTGGCAAATAGGCAACTGATGGCATTAGAGAAGGCCCAATCTGACCTGGTCTCTTCTGAGCAAAGGCTGCAGAGGGGCCAGGAGTCAGAAAATGATAGTAGGCAGTATATTAGTAAAATAAAGGAGGATATGGATATCCTGCAACAGGAAAAGGCTGACCAGGATACCAAATTTCTGGCCTTGCAGAAGGAGTACCAAGAAGGTTTGGACTCCCTACTGCAGGGCCAGAAAAAGCTGGAGCAACAACTAGACTTTAACAGGGCATGCACAGAGCAGGTAGCCACCCTGCAAATCCGACTAGACAGAGAGAAAGAGGAAAGCAATACATTGATTTTGAAAGACCTGGATTCCCAGGCAGAGTTTGATCAAGAACGCAAGAAAGCTGGTGCCTTTCAAAGGCAGAGGGACGACCTGGCGGCACAGATGCAGGCTCTTAGTCAGGAAAGGGACACCTTAGGCCAGGAAGTCTGCCAATTAAAAGAAAAAATTGAAGGCAATCACCTGGCCCTCCAGGGGCTGGGTGACCTCCGAAAAGAGCATCAGAACTTGTTAGAGCACACCAGGAGGGTGGAAGATGCTCTGGCAAGAAAGGAGCAGCCCAGTAGGGATGGGACTCAGGAGGTAACCCTCCTGCAGCAAAGACTAGCCCAGTATTCCAGGACCAATCAGGAGGCACAGAGAGAGAATGAGTCTCTCTTTCAGCACAATGATAGGCTCCAGCAACAGGTAGCCATGCAGGAGAGACTGATAGAGTCTAGTAAGGCCTTAACTGAGGAACTGAAAGTACAGGCTCTTGCATTGCAACAGGGAGCAGGGGCTGATAGAGATGAAGTTCGCTGAAAAAGGGAAACACCTGAGCATAACCTCAGGAGCCCTAGTACCAGAGGCCTTCATCTCTCCCAGTCCTTGGACTCTGCCACCCCCATGTCCCCTGGCGCACATGAGCACAGGGCCACAGGGAGGGCAGATTACTATCCGGCCAAAAGTATGGGGTTCATAGGCCAGTACGTCCCAGGAATGGATGGGCGGGCATCCGGGTATGGGCACCCAAGCACAGTGCAATTTAGTGGGGAACCCCAGGAAAGTAGACCCACTAAGGGCATCCTAAAAACCTCTGCCCAGTTAGGTCAGTGGGGGGGATACCCATCAAATCCTGGCAACAAGGAGGGATCTGAAGACTCCTCTGAGTGGCTCAGGACACAGGAGACCAGGTCCCCACATTCTGCCAGCCATTCCCAGGCTTGCAGAATCCAGGAGAGCCTGGAAGATCAGACGGGCAACTTTGGGAGGAGTGCTTCTGAGTCAGAGGAGGAATGGACCAGGGTTACCCGAACCAAAAAGGCCAATAAGGCAAAAAGGGCCTTGCTTAAGGACCCCTTAAAGCAGATCAAGCAATCAGGAGTGTCATCACGCCTTATCACAAGAACGCCAAGTATTCTGTTTGGGAACACTTGGAGCTCTATGAGCAAATGATGGAGACTTTCCACTTGAAGGACAGCAGTAGCTGCATTCAGTATGTCAAATGGACATTCTCCCCAGAATACTCCAGTTTCTTTGCAGGGCTGGAGGACCAAAACCATTCAAGATGGTCCACATATAGGGCGGCCATCTTGAAACATTTTTCTGTTCACCGGTATCCCCAAGAGGCTCGCAAGGCAGCCTACAATTTGCAATATGGGGAGGATCAGGCCCCACAAGAATTCGTGCAAGAATTGAAACGTGCCTTTGCGCAGACCACCAGAAGGGTGCGCACGGACAGCAGAGAATTCATCAACACATTTTTCCATGCTCTTCCCAAATACATAATGACCCAGCTCGTGAGAGATTTTCACGAGAAAAGATCTTTAGACTGGGTCATTGAGCAAGCCACCCGCATCTATGAGGTGCAGAAACCAGTGGAAAATAAGAATCAGCCCAAAAACCCCAAACCCAACAGCACCCCTGCTGCTGCCAAAGTGGCAGAGGTAAAGGTTTCCCCCGTTTTAGATTTGGAGATGGGGGGGCCTAAAAACCTGCCTGCACCAAATAATTCTAAGCCCAGAAGGCCTTCGGGCCAGTCACAGACAGGGAGTCAAGGAGGTAGTCCCACAAATGGGGTCCCTCGCTCCCCTGACTATGTAAGTCCCTGCTATAAGGGAAACAGACCAATCCTGGGTTATGTGTGGACTCCTCCAGCCCAAGGGGGGGGGATCCAGCCAAGCACCTGACCCAGGGAACTTCCCTCCTAACTTCCCACAGGAGGGCAGAAATTCACCAAATCCTGGGCAGAACTTTTTTCCCAGGTATCCACCCAATTTCCAACCCCAAAACCATCCATCCTTATTTCCCCAATTCCCTGAGCCCAGACAACCTAATCCGGCAGAGGGGAGGCCAAGGGTGGAGGGGTACCCAAATCTTCCCAACCCGGGGCACTACCAGAGAAGGGATAGCTACCCTTCCCGGGATCAGCCCAGTGGAGAAAACAGAACCCCGTATCAGCCTGAGCGGGTTTCCCAACTTGAGCGCCAGGTCCAAAATATGGCATGGGATCTGGGTCACATACTGAGGGCTCAACAGAACCCTCAGATGAGCATGCCACCACAGAATGCCCCAAACTCTGGGCCTGGTGCTCCAGAACAATGACGGGGGCAGCACCCCGATAACCCACCGGTTCCCAGGGAGGAGGCACAAGGGGAAGGTGGGTGTAAAGCCCTGGAGGAAGCTTCCTTCCCAACTTGTAAACAGCCCCTGGAAAACCAGGAACCGGAAACAAAATCTCCTACCCCTTTAAGTCTGCCACCCAAGGAGCAAAGAGGAGGTAGGAGAAACAAAGGACCCAAACAGACCCATTTTGTGGAGAAGGTACAGGTCTTCCAATTTGAGGGAGAGGGATCCTCAGAGGATCCTGGGAAAAGGATCTTCTCCTTCAGAGATGGGGGAACTCCTCCTAAGGAAAAATGGGTCCCAAGGATTCCAACCCAGACTGGGTAGATGAGGGGATTGAGCTGTCACCGCCCATCATTCTATCCCAGAACCAACAAGACCGAAAACCCCTGGTTCAAACCCATCCAGGTGACTGCCTCCAAAAAGGGGGGGGCGGCCCAGAACCGGAACCAGGGGAACCAAAAACCGCATCAATATCCAGTTGCAAACTTTTTCTTTTAGATTCCCATGACTCTCCACAGAATTCTCCCCAAATCTCTTCGCTAGCAATGTCCAAAACTAACAAATTAGCCCACCAGTTGTCCAAAAATGTGCATTATCTGTGCCCCCTTGAGGAGAAGGAGGGAAGATACTATGCCCCGGTACAAGTACAGGGGCAGGGTACAATTTTGGCACTGATGGACACTGGATCCCAAGCTACCCTTCTGTCCAAAAGGGCCTTTGATGAACTAAATGCAGGAAGGGGGGAGAATTACCGTATTCCTCTCACCTCTCTTCCTGGACAACTGCAGAACTTTGACGGGATGGAAATTCCCATCGAGGGGACTGCGGATTTGGACATCAAAATTGGGCGACACAAGGTGAAACACCCAGTCATAGTAGTGACTCCAGAGGGCACCCCTTGTTTACTAGGGAATGACCTCATGAGAAGGTTGTCACCCCTAATAGATTGCGTAAAGAAGGTCCTCTGGACCCAGACTAGCCGACCAATAAAATTAAAGCAGAGTGTCAACTATGTTAGCTTAAACGGCACCTGCCACATGGTTGAACAAAAATCTGACCAAGTAGAATTTCACTTCCAGAACAACCACATTCCAGACGTGACAGTAATAGCAGTAGGACAACAGACTGGTGATGGGGGGTCCTCTCTATTTCTGAGAATCAACCTTCCTTCCAGTTTAAGGTGGTATTCCACACTGGAAGGAAATACTCTAAAATTCTTTACTAATCCACAATCAGACATCCCCACTCCGATAGTCCAGAAAGATGTGAAATCAGCTCAGAGCCTGGCTGATATTCAGCAAATTGGAGAGCAGTTGTTCATCCCTGTTCAGTTAAATGATGAGAAGGACTCTGTTCTCGCCCGAGTGTGTGTGAACAACGGTAAGAGCTTCATCAGCAAAGCCATGTTCCGCCAACCACCAAAAGATCCAGCCATTCCCGCATTCAAACTGATAGACAAATGGGAAATGGACCTGGAAGCACCTAATGTGTATGCTCAAAATCTCCATTGGCAACAAGAGCATAGTCCATAAGTGTTGGGTCATGTGAGACGTCACTGCCGCCTTTTACTTAGGCAGTGACATTCTCAATCGCTTTGCCATTAGTTTGGACCTAATAAACTTCAAAGCTTGGTCCCGATTAGCGGATAATCCCATGGGCTTTGATGATCCAGAAAAAGCATTTAGGTCAGCTCAATTGCTACCTTATGCATTTGAAATTCAGATTAAGGAGGAAGTCACCATCCCAGAAAGGACCCAACAATTCTCCCTGGAAGTGAAAGTTAAAAGAGGACAAAAATTGAAAAACCCTGATGCTTATATTCATCTAAATGCTTCCCTCCAACAGCAAGGGTTAGGGGTAAACCTAACACCATTAGTCAACATAGAACATGACAACATTCCAATAAAGGTGGATAACAGCGACTTAAAGAGTATTACTCTAGCCGCAGGCACCATTATTGGAATGGCGGTTGATGACCAACATTTCTCCATTGATTTAGGAAATTAACTGTTAGGACCAATCCCCAAGGACTGTTTTGACAGTGACAGTGATGACAATACAACACCAGACAGGATCTTTACCCGGCATGGGGGGAACTTCCTGGTGTACACTTCTTGCCCTTATGGTAAGGAAGATGTGACTTGTGACTTCAGAGGGGATGAGGTGATTTTCCAGGTCCATGAGGGCTGCCTTTCCCACCTGAAGCCTCCGGTCCAAATCAGCACTCTGACCAGGGACTTCTCCACCCAGTTGGAGGAGGCCGCTGAGATAGCAAAACCAGAAGTCTTTCCAGGCTTCAGGCAGATGGTGGAAGAGAGAGTCAACCTAGCTGATGCCTGTTTGACCCTGGAACAGAAGTAAAAGTTGAAACAAGTTTTCTTGGATTTCCAAGATCTCTTTGCCGTAGACTCATACGACTGTGGTCGCACCGACATCCACACAACAACAATTCCCACGGACCCTGGCATGACTCCAGTGTTTGTGAAGCAATATCGCTTATCTCTCGCATCCATGTAGTCCCTTACTGAAATAATTAAGAACCTTGAGTCCCGGGGAATAATCCGTCCAGTACACAGCACCTTCAATAATCCGGTGCTGGGAATATTGAAGCCAAACGGCCAGTGGACACTCTGTGCCGACTTTAGGGAGCTCAACAAACGGGTCCATACTTCCCGATGGCCTCTGCCCTACATTGACCAAGGGCTGGCCCAGATTCAGGGCTCACAGGTATTCACTGCAATAGACCTGACCAATGGATACTGGACCGTGCCTGTCAGTAGGGAGGACCAATACAAACTGGCTTTTACCTTTGGGGGCCAGCAGTACACATGGACCCGGACTCCCTTCGGATACCTCAACTCCGGCAATGAGTTCAACATTTTCCTACATAAGGCCATGCCCGACCTGGGTGCGAGGGGTAACCTGGTTTATGTAGATGATGTCCTCATCAAAAGTTCATCTGTGGGAGAACACATAGTGGAGATCCGTTACGTTCTGACACAGTTGAGGGCCGCCGGAGCAAAACTTTCCTTTCAGAAAGCACAGTGGTGTAGAACACGTGTTAATTTCTTGGGGCATGAGATTACTCCTCAGGGTCTCTGTCCCAAGGAAAAGAAAGTGGAAGCACTCCAGAAACTAAAGGATCCCACAACTCTGCGGGAACTAAGGAGCCTCCTTGGACTGACTAATTACAGCAGAAAGTTCATTGAGGGCTACGCAGAGATCACTAGACCCCTGATTCATCTTTTGAAGGGTAGGGTCAAGTGGGAATGGGGTCCAGAACAATCCGAGGCAGTAAGACAACTCAAAAGAAGCCTCTCACAAGCGCCATGCCTAGCTTACCCTGTCAGAAACAAGGAGTTCTTCCTGGAGACATGGTTCTCTAATACGTGCTTGATGGCAGTATTATACCAAAAGCATGACAAGGTCAATAAAGTAATCTCCTATGCGAGCAAAACTTTATCCTCTGTGGAGGAAAAATTCAAGGATTGTGAGAAGGCACTCCTGGCAACGGTGTGGGCATTGAAGAATTACCACCCGTTCATCCAGGGGGAACACATCATAGTGGAGACTCACACCAGCCTCTGCAATACCTCCAAAGTGACAGAATCCGGCCCGGAAATGTGAGTAATTCCCGAATTACTTCCTGGATTCTGTCAATGCAAGGCTTTCCTGTGGAGGTCAGATATGGCCAAAACAAGAAGAGTCCCCTCGCGCAAGGTCTGGCTGACTTGCATGATTGTGCCAGAGAAAACTGTCTCGAGGACGAAAGTCTGAAAATCAAGGACAACATGGAGGCATACCTTAATTCCCCACAGAAAGTCTTTGATGAAGACAAGTGTGAGGGAATGCCCACTGTCTATGTGGATGGATGCTCTTACCATGTTGAAAACAACGAGGAAAAAGAACTGGTGGCTGGCGTAGGGAATGCGTGGGTGAATGAGTCGCCAGAACCCTCCGCTGGGTACAAAATCGGTCCCCAAAGTAGTCAAGTAGCAGAGTTGATGGCTGTGCATCAAGCCATCCTCACTGCTGTCCAACATCAACTCCACGAACTGGTCATAATCACAGATTCGGATTATGTACGGAACGGGTTCGTGGAGCACCTGGTTGGAGAACCAGAGGCATGCTATGTGCTAACAACAAACCCTTGAAACATGGGAAGTTGATCCAAAACATTGATGATCTGGTCACATCGAATGGGATGACCATCTACTGGAAAAAGATCAAGGGTCATTCCAAAGTAGAGGGACCAGACAAAACTGGAAATTACTTAGCTGATCAGCTGGCCAAAACCGGGGCCATCCAAGGGGATCTAATAGAAATAGAGCCCCTGTTGGGGGAAATCCAGGTCACGGCTATCACTAGGTCCCAGACAAATGCTCACAATGATCTTTCAACTGCACAATGGAGTAAGGAGACCCCTGATGCTGATTTAATTACGGCTCAGAAGGGGGATCCAATAATTGGTAAGTTTTACCAACATATCGAGGACCCTGAGAACTTTCCCCTGACGGATACCGATTACATTGGGAAGGAGGACCTTAGAGTGTTCATGAAATGTCCAAAGATGTTCCGAATCCAAGATGGTTTGTTGGTAAGGAAATCCCAAGCTGGCCATGATCAGTGGGTGGTTCCTACCTCATTCCGAAGCCTGATGTTAAGTCATGCCCATGATGCGGCCACAGCCGGTCATAGGGGGTTTCACACAACACTGGAGATCTTAAGAGAGGTTGCATACTGGCCACACATGGGGCAGGACCTCGACCAATACTTGAAGGGGTGTCTTGTGTGTGCACAATTTCAGGCATCATCCCTCACACACCGTGCGCCTCTCCAAAAGAGGGGGATGACACTGCCATGGTCAGATTTGCAAATCGACTTCGTAGGCCCTGTGATTTGCTCGTCTAGAGGAAACAAGTACATGTTGATGGTCACATGCTTGTTTACCAAGTGGGTGGAATGTCTCCCGGCCCCAAACTGCAAGGCAGAAACAGCAGCTGCCCTGATGAATAACCACATCTTTTCCCGTTTTGGTCTACCTCAAAGGATTGAGTCAGACAGAGGTAGCCACTTCACTAGTGAAGTAATGACTAAGATGTGGGAGATACTGGGGGTGAAAAGGAAGCTACATATTGTTTACCGGCCAGCTTCTTCTGGGGCAGTAGAACGATACAACCGGACCATTGTGAGCATATTAAAAAAGTTTGTGGCAGATTCTGGGCCAAGTTGGGATATCCAATTACCTCTGGTCCTAATGGCCATCAGATCTACCCCTTCATCTGCAACTAAAAGGTCACCATTTGAGCTGATGACTGGACGCAAGATGGTGCTTCCCCAGTATCTGCTATACAGGACCCAAGAGCAGACGTTGATCAATGCCTCCACAACTCATGAGTATGTGGAGAATTTGAGGAAACACCTCCAACATGCTTTGCCTATGCTCAGCAGAATCTAGAAAGATCAGCTGATAGCGTGAAGACCAATTACGATTTGAAAACTTCCAGGAAAGTATATAATGTGGGAGACCAGGTCTATCTATACAATTTCCAAAGAAACCAGGGCAAACAGCGAAACATTTTGCCTACATGGAAGGGACCGTTTGAAATTATAGACAAGATCTCCCCAGTAGCCTATAAGATCCGCATCCCCAAAGGTTGTCTGGCGGAAGGGGAAGACAAGTGGGTACATATAAATCAGCTAAAATGTTGCCATCCCAGGCACACTCTGCAGCAACTGGAGGAATCCTCTGGAATCCCAGAGGGGGCTGCTCCAGAGTAATTCAGTTTCAACCCTAAAATATCTCACATATAGTCTCTAAAATATCATGATTCTGGTATGAAAATGTTTCCTGTTATATCTTGTTTTTTAAAATAAGACTGCAAAATGTATCCGGATGTATAAAATGTATACGTTCGCCACACCATTAATAGCGGTGGAAAAATGTCTAGGAATGTGTATTGCCGCTTTGCTTTATCATCCTAGGAGAGATGAAACCATGGAGACTGACCAAGGAGAACGACCCGGAGACCGGGAGCAAAGATCCGAGGGGCCCAGGGTACCGCCCAATATTCCCATCAGGACAGGCGAGGAGAACCGATCGATCCAACCGGATGGAGGAAAAGATGCTGAACTGCGCCATCTGCGGAATTGGAAGAAGATGATGCGGACATACCAGCGCGTGGATCAAAACATCCTTTGCACCCGATTCCCCCTCGACTCGAAATCAAAGTGCAGTCAGGCGGGGGGCTTGTTGGGTGACCCACGTTTGGACTATTATGCTGCAACACTTGGTGCTGTGGAGTTAGGAAATCAAAGATGGCAGAAAAGCCCACATTTGCGCCAGGATCCAGGAAAACCACGCAGTTTTTGTGCACGCCAAAATGGTCGCCTGACCTACGACCCACCTGTGCGAGCATGATGGGCCAGGAGTGCCATGGGTGAAATGTGTGCAAAAGGAAAAACAGCAGTGCCGGTTGGCTCAAAAAGCGCTTTGAAATCACCTTTGTTTCTCTGAAATGCAAGCTAAAAATGCCTATTTTAAACATTGCAAGATATTCAAAAATTTCACTGAACACCAGTAGACATTTGGCAGAATGTATTCTTATGGGCATACAAAATCTGGAAAGAGAAAGAGCCCAAAATAATGTTAATAATGAAACTGGCTCAGCCGTGGATGTCAGCAGCTGAAGTGAAATTGGACTGAAAGACACTAAAATCTAAATGTTCAAAATAAATGTGTGACCTACTGTTGAGTGTCACATAGTTTGCTACTGTTAAATTTCATAGTTTTGAACTTAGAATCAGTGTTCTAGCTGCATGTGTAAAAATTGCAATTTTGGTTTGAATGTAGAAAACTGGGTACCAAAGTGACATTTAGCTGAAGCCTGGCTTAAAGAGATTGAATTCTGCCTGACAACTACCCCCGACAAGAGTTGAAACTTGATCAGCAGCTGTGTTCCCAGGCCTGGTTGCATTCTGCTGCCCCCGCCAAAAGGAGATGACACCTCTCTGATTGGATCAGGGGAGGAGCACCTAGGACTGCAGGAAAAAGCACTGTCTTGGGCTGAGGCAAATGTTATATTGGGGGGGTCGTAAAATAGCTTCCTCTTGGGAGAAGTAGGAGGAGAAGTGCCTCTGTGAGCAAGCTTAGCAAGGGGGAAGTGGACAAACCAGAAATTCCACCATGTGCTTTGGAAAACCACACCCCTTTGGGGCCAGAGCATAATTTTAAAAAGATGGATAATTCATAGTGCGGACTTTTAAAAATTATATAAATAATATCATCATTCTTGTGATTTTTCTGTGCACATTTTAAGAGGTGTCAGGACTCTGTGGTATCTTCTGGGGAGTAGTAGCGGAAAATAAGGTTGTTACTCCAAATGTATGCATGTTAAAAATCTGACACTTTATCATCTGAAACCCATATCCTTTGTGCACATTTGTGTAAAATCTGGAAAAGTTTAGAGGTCGTTATCTAGATGAAAAGGGCAGAATTATGTCAAAAGTGGACACGACATCTTACAAAGACAGGGATTGGATGGTTTGGTGATACAGAAAATATGTTAACTGGTCATATAATATTAGAAAAATGGCACATAGATAAATGGGTATTTAGATCAGAAATAGATTTGGGTGCAATTTGACAAGGGGAGGATCCTCCGACCATAAACCTACCTCATCACTCTGACTCACTGTTCCCTTCTCAAATCAGGTCAAAGAGAAATCCTTGACCTATCAAATCGTGAGTGGGTTGGGCAAAGAAAGTTAGCATCCACACCCATTTTCAAAAGACATAAAAAGAGCCACTGGAACTCAGGTAGGGACATTCACTTTCCACTTTCTTGCGGGACACTTTGCCAGGAGACTCCAGACTTTAAATCCATCAATCTCCAGAGAGACCAGAGATCCAGATAGACCAGACGCTGTGCAGTGCTGAGAGCTGACCCAGATCGCTGTGCGCAGAACCAGTACTCAGTGGCGAGAGAACCGCAGCCAATCCTGACCCGATCCATGACGAATTTGCATTCCTGTCCAAAATATAGTGAGTACTCAGCCAGAACTGTGCAAAACCAAACTCTTAGTTTAAAATAATCTAATTCAAACTATGTTAACCTATTGAGAGCTGCATCATACAAATCGTGTCCCTCCTGTTGATTCAAAGCTGCAAAACTGTCATCTGTCATTCTGAGCTTTACTTTTATTTTGAGAATCTACCTTCACAAAATCGTCCGTATCTCTTGAACCGTTTGTTGTAATAGAAGCGAGATTTAACTTTTATTTTAAAGCTGAGATTCTAAGCTTTCCAACTTGCTACTCCTTATAGTTCCTTCGTAATTGCGCTCGACGCACGTGACTAAATTGCTGCGATTTGACATTTTGTTTCATTTCAGCCACGTGTAAAAATATTTGTCTTTTGCTTCTATTACGGAATTCCGTTTTCAACCTGGTAACCATCCCTGAATCATTGATAGGGCTGGCCTGAACTGATTTAAAGTATCTCTCACTCACCCTGAATCTCTAGAGGGAATTAAAATCATTTTTAGCCTATTTTTCCCTTCTTTGCTTACCACATTTAAAGTACTTTGCCTGTGTTTAAAATCATCCTTGTGATCTAAGCTTGCTAGTGGGGAACTGAATTTGGATTGTACTGTGATGTATTCCTGAAGACTGTGTGTGTTACTTCCATCTCCTTACATTGCATAGGGGGGGGGGTGAATTGTCAGAGAAAAGTAATCATATTATCTTTTGCTGAAGTCATATCAAATTATTTCTGTGTTGCATTCTGTCCCACCTTGCATTTCCTTGTACCATGTAAAGCATTCTCAGCTACCTTATCCTCTATACTACTCCTAAGTAATTAAACCAGTGTGCTAGTATAACATCATCCATTGTTGATCACTCACTGTCATATTCACAAGTGTGCTATCACACTATTATCAATTTATTTATTTTTTATTTATAAAAGTGTGATATATATCTATTGTTTAATTTTTTAAATAAACCTTTTTAATTTGTAAAACAAACCTACTTCTTGGCTCAGTGGGGTCAGGGGGATTCTAAGAGAGGGGCGTTATACAAGGGTTCATCATTCAGATTATGACTTGTCATAAAAATAGATAAATAAGGGCTTCCCTTGGGCGTCCCAGACGTGGCACTGACTTAGTGGGATGCTTGATTGGAGTCATTAACATTATCAATATCAATAAAGAGTGGTTCGAGGGTGAAGCCCAGAAAAAGACAAAGGGCCCTTGAAGTAGAAACAGGGCACAATAGAGTTAAAATTGCAAAGGATGAGATGAAAGGTCAGGACAAAGGCTTAAACCTAACAGCGTTTAAGGAGATGGGGGGACAGATGCAACATTGTAGTTTCATCAAGCACCACTCATTCAATGGGTAAGTCGCCCTTAATAAAAAGGAGCTTAAAAAAGGTAAGAGACTTACAGAAGAAGCTCCTAATAACATCTTTGGTGTGAAAAAGTTAAAACAACAGTTTAAGAACTAGATTAGAGGGCATAAGTGGTTGCTTCATCAATGTGACGCAGAATTGATGCAGAGATTGGTAGCATACAAAAATGTGGCTGAAATTTGGAGGGTGCTTAATAACACGACCGCTCCACAAGCCTCTCTGATCTCTAATGGAGTGCCATTTGAGGTATGATGCAAGCACTTCAGTGCTCTGTTTACAACAGAGCGGAAACAGATGAACGGCCAAAAAAAGTCAGAGCTTGCATGTTCCTTCCCAACTAAAATATCGGACATAGGGTCCCTGATTGGAACAGCAAGTAAATCAAGGGCAGCCGGGCCAGATGGCCTTCCAAATTGTATGTTGAAAGAAGACCCGGAAAAATTGTCAAAAGTGATGCATGATATGTTCTTGGAAATAAAAAGATTTGAAAGAATACCAGATTCATGGCGTTCATTCCATCATCTTGGCAATATTTATGAAGGGCGAAAGGTCTGACCCTCGAAACTACAGGCCTATTGCCCTGCTGGATGTGATGGGCAAGATTTTTGGAGCCCTTATATTGAGGGTCTTTAATGAATGGAGTCAAAGCACCGGTCGATTTGATAAGTGGCAGGCAGGGTTTGTTAAAGGCATAGGAACTTCACTAAACATGTTTATAATAAATTTAATAAAAGCATCAGTAAAGGAGAAGGTGAAGGAAAAAGTCTACCCAGGCGTTCGACACTATTGAAAGAGAGAAACTTTGAAAGAAGCTAAAAGAATGGTATTGTCCGTGGGATGTCAGAAAAGCATTGACTGCCTTGTACTCAAACACTAATCTACAAGTTAGATTGGACAGGAGCGGTAGTCTCACTGAGCCTATTAAAACTTCTAAAGGGCAGCCCACAGTGTTCAGTCACCTGGTCTCTGCGGGGGCATTGGGGCACGGTTGGAGCCCTCCCTCGACTTGGCTCCTCTGGATCGCCTTCCTCTCCCGGTTGTTGCAGAGCCTGCTGTTCTGGATGCTGGTATTGCCCCTGAGAGAAGATGAGAGCTAATGAGAATGTAGTGGGGGTGTCGTGACTTCCCTCGACCGTCTCGTGCCAAAATGAAGTGTGCAAGCGTTTTCCCATGCAGGCTCACCTGTTGTGTTGTAACGTTGAGCTATCCGTCCTGCTTATCCTAGCAGGGGCGCATAGAGCGGATCAAGTTGCTTCACTGGTCCATGGAAGTGTTGATCCAGACCGGCTACGACCAATCCACTTAGAAGGTAAGTCTTTTGGTTGTGATTATAGTTTGTTTATTATAATGTCTTTGTCTTGTCCAATAATAATTCTTGCAATGTGTATTATCATCCCTATAGGTATGAAGCAGCAGATCGGAGTCGTGGAGCGATCCGGGGAGTTCCTTGAGCCTGATCGAACTGGTAAGTTGGCCTTTCTAAAGGAACTCTAGGCACTGGTATGGCGGCCAAGCGTTGATTATTGTTATGAATTCTAACCTGTTGTTCTCTCTTTTCTCTTGCAGGAGAAGGCCGACGGTGAAGAACGAAGTCTGGATGCTCAATGCAGCTCTGCGGTTGCAGGGTGAAGATGTCATGAAGAAAAGGAACGAAGTGGAGCTCCGGTTAGCTGTACGCCCGGATCAGGTGAGAGGAAGGCCCCGACTCCGGTAGAGATGGGATGCAGGTAAGAGGCGCACACAGCGATGGAGTGGCTCGGAGCAGGTAGGAGCGCCTTCAGCAATGGTCTAGCTGGATTCAGGTAAGAGGCGCGCACATCGATGGAGTAGCTGGATTCAGGTAAGAAGTGCTCACAGCGATGGAGTAGCTGGATTCAGGTAAGAGGCGCACACAGCGATGGAGTAGCTGAATTCAGGTAAGAGGCGCACACAGCGATGGAGTAGCTGGAATCAGGTAAGAGGCACGTACAGCGATGGAGCATCTGAAAGCAGGTAAGAAGCACCGTCAGCGGTGGAGATGCTGGAATCTGCTAAGATGTCTTCAGAGATGGAGCAGCTGGGATCAAGTGGATGCACAGGTAAGAACAGCGGTAAGCGTTACACTACAAAAGCAGAACATCGCGAAGCAGAGGCATGTCGAAGGGTTGGCCTTATATAGGCTGGCCCTGGCCCCTCCCTTTAGCCTTGCCTAGTGGCTCCACCTTGCCCCACGCAGGGACTCCTGCACGTGCCTTCCAATGTTGTTCCATGGCCAAGCCCGGTCCTGCTGCACGTGCCTTTGGCACAGAGTGTGCTAGGCACACTTTAACATGAGCCTGGCGCCAGAGACGCCAGGACTGAGTCCATTTAGACCGTGGGGATGAGGGAGGACTGTACCTGAGTTCTGTGGCACACAGCACAAGGGAACCCCCAGCACCAGTGACCATGCCCCTCAGGCAGCCTACACCACAGGGGATCCCCCTACACCCATCACTACACGTGCAGCCCTTTCCACGCAATTTGGCTGGCAAGAGTTTGGTATGTGATTTCACAGGGTATGCAAGGGCCTTTTCATGCGATTTGGCTGGCGCGAGTGGGGTACGCGATTTTGTAGGGTACGCAAGACCCTTTTCACACGATTATACTGGCGCGAGTGGGGTACGGGATTTTGCGGGGGTACGCAAGGCCATTTTCATGTGATTTGACTGCCGCAAGCAGGGTATGCTCTGGGTTTTCACAGGATTATGATGGAGGAGGGCTGTGTGCTGGGCCAAGGATAGCGTGGTACCTTGCGCCATATTGGTGACTTTGATGGCTTTTTCCTGCTCAAGGGGCGGTGTTGAGGGCGTAACTGGTGCTGCTGGATGTTCACTGGGCCACGGCTGGTAAAGGCTCGGGAAATCCATGAATACACGGTGTGCGAAAATGCTGTTTTGCGCCCCAGCTGGCGCACGCGTGGCACACGTTCCCTCTCTGCGCAAGGCGCTTGCACTGCTCCTGTGCCAGATTCTATGAATTGGGCCCTAAGTCATTAACTCTCAGAAGACTGCTTTGAGAAAACACTGGTGGACAATTTGAATGTGAAGTTTGATGGTAGGGCTTGATTAAAAAGCAGGGTCAAAGAGTTCCCATGAGGAGGCGTTTTAGGCGGGTAGTGGCAAGCACTGGGTCGGAATGGCCATGGGGATTAGCATGGCTATGAACAAACAATGGGTGGGCAAATAACCGAACAACGCCTACCAGCAGTGTGTTCCTGTTCATATGCCATTTCTCTCTATCTGTACTATAATGCAAACGTTTTGGCGTATAGGCGGCACAAGCACTACCTAATAGCTTAAACTAAAAGTACATTAATTTAAAACGGCAACTGAGCTGAGTAGATATAGAAAACCAATGGTCCGCATATTGCCTGATCATCTTTACTGCCCTTCATCTGAGCCCTTTTTTGAAATCCATCTTAACAAAGTAGTCATTGGGTTCTGTATTTTCGACGTTTGCCTCCATCTTGATCAGGACAAAGGATATCCCTGGCTGTGTTTGGACGCGTCGAGACTGACGTCTCCCACATACCTCTGCTCAAATGCCCGTACATTTAGTCACAATGAAAAATTCAAATCCCCCTCAGACTTTGACTCTGCATCTCAGTTATTACGGACGTGTTTATTTTTCTTGCTGATGAGGGGGGTCGTCCTGCCCTACACCTGTGCCTCAACATTTAGCCATGAAAGATTGCCTGCCTCTTCTACTGTACCTGTGGATGCCAGTTTTTATGAATGACACGCCAGTCTTTGTAGTTGTAAGGGCACAAGACGATTAATCATTATTTTATAGAAGGAAAACAAATCACAGGGGTCCATTACGGCCTTTCACGTTGACACTTTAATCAATCACGAGCCAAGTCTTGGGAAATGTGAAATACTTCTGCGGTGGAGAAACTTCGTCAATTGCTTTCAGCAGCCAAGTGGATTCCCCCGGGTATCCCCGGGTGCCAGAATCTCAAGGAACGTTCCATCATTTGGCAGGTTGAGCGCTTAGCCTTTTCTGCTTTCATTTGTCTCAGTTATCCCTCCTGTAATTTTAAGTTGAGGTGGCATTCTTCGTGGATGCTCCCCAGCTGCCCTCGTGCCGCATCTCTCCTGTGATCAACACACGTTCTTTAATGTATGGGGACGTGCAACTATTATTCAGCTGCGGTCTGGATCTTTGAAAATGGGATATTTAAAGTAAATTATGGTTTTAGTAACATAGCCCAAGGACTCCTCATTACAAGTTCGGTGGTAGAGTAAAAAAAAAATATGGCATTCTTTCCATTACCGGCACATTTTTTGGTCAGGAATTACCAGCGTGGTTACCACACCGCTGAACTTCCGAGTTCGATCTTAAAGTGGAGGATCTACCCCCATCATCACACTGGTGGGAACTGACGTAGCAGAATTAATACTCATGGGGCCTCCTTATAAATTTGCCAGTCTGGGAACTACGGTACTGGTAAGCATGTCGGTACCGTAGTTCCCGGACCGGCAAACTACGGGTTGTGCTCGCGGGTGCCTTTCTGCCCTCCCGGTCTGACCTGGCGGGCAGAAAGGCATCCGCGAGCACAGCATGTCGGATGCACCGGCACCCTTATAAATGGTGCCGGTGCATCCGACATCCCCATTCAGCCCTATGGGGCCTAATGGAAATGGGGAGCATCTTTTTTCCGGCGCCCGCAAATGGCCAATTACCGGGTCCAGCAGGGCCATAATGACCCAGTAATTGCCCATTTGCGGGCGCCGGAAATGTTCGGAAGTTTGGCGGCAGCCTGCCGGTTTTATCGGCAAGGTTACCGCCAAACTTCTAATGAGGCCCATGGTAATTCTGCTATAATCCCCATGGACTCCAGAAATGGGGAGTAACACCAACTCGTAATTCTGTGGCAAACCCACAGGACCGAGCTGAGGTAATGGTAAATTAGTTTTTGGAAGATTTACCACAGAGTTACTACCCAACTCGTAATGAGGCTGGTGGTAGATACTCCATTTTACTGCTGAAAATGGTTGGAATTAATACAGCGGGAATACCTCTTGTGGTAATCCCCCCAAAATCGCCATGGTGCGCTACAGACTCGAACATGGTGAATTCCATCACAGGGCTACCACTTATAATCCCATGGTAATGCCACTAATTTCACAGATGTAGCACCAGATTACTGCCAAACTCGTAAGGGGGTCCTTGTTGTCTCACATAGTGTGTAATTTCAGTAATATTAAGTGATACTTCCAGTGCTTAAAGTGGGCCGGGGCCTGCCGGGGCCGGGTCCCTGCAGTCTCCAAAAAGTGGGACTGAGCCGGGGCCCTGCCGGGGCCCCCGTCCTACCGCGACATTGGCGGGATGCATTATCCCGTTGCGGCTGCAGCCGCGATGGGAGATGCGCCTGCCATGAAGTCAGGCGAGCTGACAGAAGTGGCAGCCAACTGCAGCGACGCTGTGCCTGGCTGCCACTTCCGTCAGTCATAGTAACTGCCTTTGGTGACCCCTCGCGCGAGGGGTCACCAAAGGCAGTTATTGTCCCTTTGTTTGCCCAGGTCGACAAGGCGTCTTTAACCCTCGGCGAACCTGGGGATTCCTCGACATATTTCGAGGTTTATAAAAGATGGCTTGAAAAGTACACATTTCAAGCCATCTTTTATAAAGCTTTGCCAACGGACAATTTTGTCCGTAGTCAAAGCTTTATAAAAGATGGCTTGAATTGTGTTCTTTCAAAGCCATCTTTTATAAACCCGAAATGTTTAAAAATAAAAATGGCCTGAAAACTAGGCAAACCGTAGGGTATGCACACAAATATATATAAATGCTATATATTTGTGTGTGTACCTTACTATGGTTTGTGTACTTTGCAAGCCATCTTTTATAAACATAGACATATGTTACATATTTCTAAGTTTAGAAAAGATGGCTTGCATAGTACACAAACCATAGTAAGGTACGCACACAAATATATAACATTTATATATATTTGTGTGTATACCCTACGACTTGCGTACTTTTTAGGCCACGCCCCTTCCATAAGCCACACCCCCAAATGAGGGCGCCCCTCGATTTCTTACCCTACTTAAAGCCCTGGATACTTCATATTTTCAGAGGATTGTCCAAAATGGATAAACGCCTGTTTCCCTCCAAATATATTTCATATATTCCAACAAGCCTAGAACCAAAATCAAAATTAATATTGTAAATCCACTTTTGACCTGAGCGAATAGTCAAAGAAAGATAGGGTTTCATAGTACAGAATTTTTTTCTGAAGCTGTCTAATAGCACAGTTTGCCATGTGAAATCTTGCTGAAAAATGTCCAGTTCTCGCCTCGTGCCTAGAAACTGAAGCTACATCTCACCGTCAAGTCCTCCTTTGTCAAGGGGTGAGTGCACCTGTCTGTAACGGAGAGAAAGTCGTGTTTTTACTGCAGCCATATGCCGACTGTTACATTAAAACTGCTGGTCGGGCAATGGTGGCGTATGATATGACATGGCATCCCTAACATGCCTGTACACAAGCATCCTTATGGAAAGTCATAGCGAGAAGGCATGCATGCCTATCCACAATGAAGTGATGTGGGTCACGATTACAAAAGAATTTAGCAAAGAAAGTAATCATGCTGAGTTATAGATTGCATTGTCCTCTCAGGACCATGCCAGTTGCATGTGTGTACAATGTATAGCAGTGGTGGCTCGCCACTATGGGCTGGTGGTGCTTGCCCCCTCACCTGGGTGGCAAGCATTGCAGTCCACCTGTTTGCTTTATTTGCATAAGGGACTGTGTTGCCTGCCTTTTTGGTGGGTCCTCCTGGTATGCATTTCTTTTGTTTGCATGCAGATCCCCTTTGGGCTCCATAATAAACATAGCGTGTAGTAATAAGCGGCGGCAGAGCCCTGGACGTCTTGCCCTCCCACCTCTCATTATTGCACTAATAGCATAGACAGGCTGATTGACAGGAAAGGACGCTTCAGTTTGTCAGGGTGTTCACGATGCAGAGAGCAGAGGAGGATCTTTTTTTTTTCATGACAGCACAGAGTGTGATGAGGGCGCGAGCAGGTAAGGTGAGTGTGTTTTTTTAAATTAAATGTGTATGTATGTATGTGCACGTGAATGTTGGAGTGTTTGCATGCAAGGAGTGGTTTGAATGATGTGTGAATACACAGGTAAAAGGTTTGTGTGTGAATGTGTGTGTGTGTGTGTGAGAGAGTGAGTGTGTGTGTGTGTGTGAAGGAGGAGCAGGGCTGCTAAATTTTGAGCTGGACTCTGCAATGCCCCAGCAGACGCCACAGGAGGGGCATGGCATTCTTTTTTGCTTTACCTTTGATGCGCAGTAAAGATACCTTAATGAGCATCAAGGGTAAAGCAAACAGTGCAAGTACATGGTTTGACTGGCCTGCATTTAATGTAGGCCATTTTAGTCATGTAATAACACTTATCATGTTTCAAGATTAAAGCAAACATGCTAAGTGTTATTACATGGCTAGGCTGGCCGACATTCAATGGAGGCCAGTTTAGCCACATAATAACACTTATCAGGTTTACTTTAGCCTTGATGCACAGTACTATGAACCAGGGGTAAAGCAAATATAATGAGTTTTATTACATGGCTAGACGGGCCTAGACTGGCCTACTCTTGAATGCAGGCCAGTCTCTATTTACTTTCTTAATGTGACATTCAATTTGTTTGCTTAGAATCGGGGGTAAAGTAAACATCATAAGTTTTATTACATGGATAGACTGACCTACATTGGTAGTGTTAGTCTCCATATACTTTCATACCATGGCATGGTATTTTTTAGATGGCACCAAAGCTAAAGCAAACATCATAGGTGTTATTACGTGTCTAGATTGGCCTACATTGGTGGTGCCATTCAGCATTTACTTCCTTACTTTGGCATGGCATTTTTTAATGAGCCTTAAGGGTAATGCAAACATGGTGGGTGTTATTATGTGACTGGGCTGGCTAACTTTGGGGGCTCCAGTTTGGCCAAATATTCTAAGCGTTGTGGGGTGCATTTAAAGGCCCCAAACAGAAGTCCCTTTCACATGAATGGCAGACATTTTAAACACTGAAACAAAAATGGCCTGGCCTTTGATTGTTTTATTTCAAGCAAAATTAAGGAGCCATGTGAAAAGGGGCCTACCTGTCATTACGAATGGACAAAGAGCATTTAGATCCCTGACACATGGAAAACAGGATTTGTACACATTGAAAACAAACATTACCTGCGTGGGTGTGCATAGGTGTGCAAATGAAAACGTTTTTTTTTTAAAAAAAAAGTAAAAGTGAAAAAAGTCTCTGCTCATGGAAAAATGTCAGGAAAACAAAACATGATGTGCGGGATGACCAAAAGCAATGTAAATTATGTTTCACCTACAAAACACCAGGGACATTTGAAGAGCAACTTTGTCTCCATGAAAAAAATGTCTGCCCAAGGCAGACCCTTTTGCTGGCTGTGGCCAAAACATCACAATGACATCTCCCAGTTCCATCCTGGATGTCACACATCCCATCTAATGGCCAATCACAATAAAAATATCCTGTTAAAGTTGTCAAAATTCAGTGTTCTCCAGACCTGCTGGCTCTGAAAGCGTGACTAATATGTGTGAAAATGGGGGCACTCACCTCAAAGAGCAAGCTACCAGCAAAGAGGAGACTGATAAAAAAAAACTCTGGGCACAGGCTGGCCCAGTGAAAACAAATGGCCGGAAGTGAGGAGTCAGGGCCATTTGTCCCACATGAAGATTCACAATTGATTTAAAAGAACTATTATCATTTATGCCTTTTTCTCAGCCATCATAAGGTGGTTGGATTTCATCTGTGTACCATTTTTATGTAATTTCCAGTCAATTTTGGTGATATACAATTCCTCCATGTGCGACACTTAACTGTAATGGCTATCTAAGATGTGTTTCTGGTTGATCTGAACAGGTTCCAAATGTGAGACTTGGTGAGCAGGTGAAAAATGAATTTAGGGATATGCTTAATAACTTACATATTCATGATGGTTGTACTTTTAATGGAAACAGCAGAAATGTGCCACATGGCCATGCTAAATCATACAGATTTGGTGGTCAGCTTATCTAATTCCCCATGATTAGCAGAACCAGCAAATATGTTTAGAATGGCAGTTGCAAGAAGACTTATCAAGTTGTGATACATAACTACTTTTTGCCAAAACGTTGAAAGCGGAACCAAAGGGCGATTACAAATGGGAGTTGCCATATGTTGCTCCAGACCCCTAAACCAATCCTAACTTAGAGGCTCGGGTTGGGAGGAGAGAGAAGAGTGACTGTCCAATCCTATTGGCAGGGGTTATTGAAGGGTACTTCCTCAAGATTGTAAAATTGGAGATGTCATTGCTGCTACATAAGGGGACTGCACTAGGACAGGAGACACAAAGGAGAAAGACAGGCACAGGCAGGCAAGAGATAGACCATCCAGAAGGCTGCTGAAACTTACCATCTGACACCGGTAAGGAGACACCAGAGGAGATTCCTGATAGTGCATCTGGATGGAGCTGTCTGTTTCTAGGAAGGCCTCAAAGCAGACAGGGTCCTATGGTGGAGAGTGGGAGGCCATCTTTGTGAGTGGAGTGACTATACCCCTGCCCTATCTTTCCAAGGTGTCCTGAGATGCAGCTGGCATTCCTGAACCTTAAACAGAGACTTGATATGTAAGTAGAGCCGAGCCCTGGGAAACCAAAAGGTGGAGGAGTCTGCTTGTCTTGAATCCTTTCCCTTTATAGTGGGTGGAGGGGCAAAACTGTGTAAATCCTTAGCCCATTTAACCAAAAATATTAACTTAATTAATTCCCCATTTGATAGAACACTACAGGGTGAATTTCCTAAAACAAAGGCATTTCAGTAAGGTGGGGGTCTGAAATCCAAAATTCCGCAAAGCATTCCAATTTTTCTGTCTGACTTCCCAACATATACCAAAGCAAGGGGGGGTTCTGAAAAACAAAGCGATAAATCACCCAGTGTTTATTTCAAACCAAAAATGTGGGTGAAATTATAATTGCCATATGTATTTTTGCCAATCTTGAAATTTGACTGCTACCCTTTTAAGCCTGCAGTGTAATTATTCTGTGAAGTGAAATTTGCAGAAATTAAAGAATTGTGATTGTGTTGATTTATTTATGCTGAGTGAAGTTGATTGTGTTGTGCCACAGATAAAGTGGTTTTTGAAATGTTTTTGCTAATTTCTATTGCTTTTAATTTAAATAAATACCAATACATTTCCCGTACACCGGTCTGGTTCTTGGCTCATTGGTAGCTCAGGGGAGAGGGATCCAAGGGACATGATATACGTCTTAGATAGCGAGTTAAGAATCTGTTAAACAGTTTGTTGCATAACCACGTGAGTGGGAAGGGAAGGAACTCCCTGTGTTGAGGGAGGTTTATCAATAAACCGTTACAGCGGGTCTTGACATTTTTGTACTGAGCATCAAGAGATAAAGCAATCACAAGTGTTATTACATATTACGCTACCCTATGTTGATATAGCCACTGTGAATATATTTCAATTTTATGGTATGGCTGGGAGTTTTCTTTAAGCATATATTGGTGCATCCTGCATGGACATGTCATGCAGTATGAACATATTTTATAAACTGGGCAAAGGCATTATGAAAATGTGTTGACAATGCTCCCGTGCAGTGTTTGTGCCTTGCATCTATTTGTTTTTTTCATGTGCTACCATAAAAAACGGAAATGCAAAATGTGTGGCTTTTTAGCCAAATTTTCACAGAAAGTTCTCTGAAAGGCACCACTTTAACCCATTATTTTATAAATGTTCATGAGGGAGAACCCCCCTGAACTCTCTGTTTTTGGTTTGGGCTTCCTCCCTGTGTTCAGTCACTCTTGCATATTGGTTGCAAACATTTACGTCACTCTAGTTCAAAAATGTTCCTTCCTCCACTCACCTATTTTAGTGCAGGTAGACTACTCTGAGTTTTGGAGAGATTGTGTACATGGCCATGATAGAATCACTCTAAAATGCAGAATTCCATTTTTCCTATACAGCCATGGAATCAGGAGCTCAGCAATTTGAATATTAGACTATTCAATTTACTGAGAAGCTCCAGCTCTGGCCAAAATGCACCACCACTGTACAACCCACGGCATTGCAACTATTGTGCAGATAAACCATAACTACCGCAAGCACAACCTCACTGACTAACGTGGGGGAATATCGCAAGGCTGTAGCCATCACATGGATTGAGTGCAAAGCACATCCTGTCCATAGCATATTCTGACATGCTGTGCTTGGTTTTCCCAGATCCTGTCATCCCGGTGCCCCGGCAGCTATCCCCAGGTCTCAACAGGACTGAGTATTGAGCTATGCGTGTCAGTGATGCGCGATTAATGAGATTCAGCACTACTCCGAGTGGTCTGACGCTCAAGACTCTCCATGGTGATGGGGACCCAGGGGGTACTTGGGAGACTGGCTCTGGTGTCTTAACACTAATATGGATGACGTCCACTCGGAACATAAATATGGTGTATTGAATGTCTACTTCCCTGTCTGCAAAATATGTGTTTGCCCTGATGAAGGCTGGGCCACTGACAACATAATAGGCCACGATGACAGTGACATAGAGTTTAGTTGTCACAGAGTATATTCATCAAAATTATTGAGCCCTAAAATATACTTGTCAGAATTACGGTACCATGAAATGTATGCAGAAGGATGGAAGGGCTGTGGTAGTTCTGCAGATAACAACGTATTTTAATGACTATACAGCCCTGTCTTCTGTTTGCAGTTATTCAAAATGCATACTTCAAACACATGGTACAGAGGCCCCTATTATGCAATGCCCTCTTTTCCCGATTCTTTTCAAGCAGCAAGAAAGCCAAAAGCCAAAAGGTAGTCACTAACACTGTCTCTGCCAGCTGCTGTGCTGCACATGTAACAATAGACTTGGGAGCATGAGAAACGGGGGGGGGGGGAGTGCATAATGAACCCCTAGAGACCCATCCTTATCCACGGCCCCCAGATCCAGTTTGCAACTTAAGAACTGGGGCAGCTGTGCATTGAGTCTGGAGGCAAAAAGATCTAACTGGAACGGAACCCAAATGCTCTACAGTTTGCAAACTACCAACCTGCGCAGACGCCCATGTACTGGGTCTCTCCAAAATCAGGAACACCAATCTGCTCTTTGATTGCTCGTCCATGGTAGGAAACCAACTTGCAGCACGCGCACCTTCCAATGCGAGGCGGGCAAAGTTTGCAATAGGCGCTTGGCAACTGCATGATTCTACTGGAACAGCTGCCGCCTAACTTGTTTACATATCTGACTGCCGAAAGATTGTACACCCTCAAGCGCGTGACACAATGCCTTTAGCCTTCGACAGAGTTTTTGACGGCAAAAGAACCTGCAAGAATATTGCTCAGCTCAGAGGCGTTGCTAGGTTGGCTGAGTGGGCTATAGCCCCAGGTCTTTTGGTTGTAGCCCTGGATAGAAGCTCAGGGACTACAACCAAAAGGCTAGCGATCCCCAAATCCCGCTAGTCACGACATTAGCTTAGCCCCTGATCTTTTCCAGACCTAGCAACACCCCTGGTTCCGCTAATGTTATCCAGTCGCTTTACCAAAAATATGTTCTTGCAGTTTTTTCATCACAACCTTCTAACAGAATGTTTGCACTGAAAATGCAGAAGGGCACTATGGTATGGGTAGAGGGCGGTTGAGTTTTCGAGATGAAAGGGTTTTCGGGGGCCTCCCTGTACATTTTTGTGGGTAGAAATCCAGTAAAGAATAGCGCTAAAAATATTCTGTGATGAAAAATCGGCAGTAAATGTACATATGAACCCCTGCAACGAGCTGCCCTATTGAAAATCCAAGTTAGTCTGGCCTTTATCCAGTGCCATAAATGTAGAGACGAGTTTTCTAATCTCTGTTTGCAGATGTGTCCCCGAACAATACTTCTTCCTCTTGGCCTCTGACAATTCTACCAGCTTAGGGCTGATCCTCAGGTATTACCCAAATTGTTTGTTTACAATTGTTCGAATGAACAATTGACCGAATTTAAAGGGTCACAATTGACCTTTTCACAATTGACCGCATATATATATATATATATATATATATATATATATATATATATATATATATATATATATATATATATATATATATATATATATATCGCTTTGGTAATATATATATATATATATATATATATATATAAGGGGTTTTGGGCGGGTTTGGGTTGGGTGGGGGGTTGCGGGGGCTTTCCCCCGGCATATATGTTACAATTGACCTTCACAATTCGGTCAATTGTGTAAAGGTCAATTGTCATTCGAACAGTTGTAATACAAACAATTCGTATACAACCGATCCTCATTAGGATACCTTTTTTCCATTCCTGAATGACAGACACGTTTGCATCCCCGATGTAACATAACGTCCTCTGAGCCCACCCACTCACTACAGCCCGATCCATAGGTTCCCGCCTTTATTTTGGTCTCCCGGGCCATCTCTACTAATTTCAATAGGGACCTTGTGACATAAAGGAGAAGATGTTGGCATGCGGCCCATGCTTTATCAATCCCGTGGCAATATCTTCCCCATAGTGTGAGTGTACTGCAGCCAATCTGGGATCTATGGTAGAGGGAGAATGCTATTTGCCCTCCACAGCCGGCTTGGGATACTATACTTTCATTTTCCTTCTAGAGTTATTCTCCAACTTCAGTCTTAGAAAATATTGGGCAAAAGTTTCACATGTGGCAAAGCAAACCAGTGAAAGGAATTTGGGTGAGTTAAATCCAGAGAATTAAACAGTGGTTCTCTCAACTGGTCCACTAGGCCATTAGTACTCAGTACCTGGAATATTTTCCAAGAATTCAATATAAAAAATACCTGGGTCATGGTGCGTGTAGAGCTTCGAGTCGCTTTAGTCCCCCCCCACTATACCCCAGGTGATGAGACCTGAGCCGTGTCCAACCTGACCCTCTTAGATGCATGCTCTTCATCCACTCATGGGCCCACATGGTGAATTGAACTACCACCTCTGATACCCTGCACAGCAGATCATTATTGGGGCAAGTAGACTGGACCATGCAGTCTGTCCCGACTGACTGAAGTCTATATTATTTCTCATCTGAGCATGTTTCCTACTCTCTGTGGTTTGTCCCACCTTGCCACTAACTACTCAAGCCCACTCCTCTTAATGTCCTTCAGCCAGAGTCTTTAAACTCCAGTGGATAGTGTTACTCCAAAAATGTTCAGAGAGGTTGGCCATAGACACTCCAAGCAGACATAGAAGCCAACTCCATACTGGATAAAAGGCAATCTGGTTTCTGTGTGGGGCATGGAACAGAATCAGCATTACTAGACCTAAAAATCAAATATCCCAGATCATGGACAAAGGTAAACCTGCCCTGCTCCTCCTTCTCAATCTATCAGCAGCTTTTGATCTGGTAGATCACAAAACACGAACCACCCATCTCACCAAGGCAGCACAGTTCTCCAAACAAGCAGCCTCCTGGATTACGTCCTTCCTTGAAGGAAGGGCAATGAAGGTCTTTTCCAACATAGCAAACGCTGACCCCACAGCCATCAACTGCGGTGTCCTCCAAGGATCATGCACAGCCCCCACCCTCTATAATCTATTCACTAAACCCCTTTTTGACCTACTTGACTCACTGGGTGTAGCATATACCAATTATGCCAACGACACCCAAGTGCTCCTTCCACTATCCGGCTCCTATTACCAAGATGCCATGGCCATAAACGATATTTATGCTACCATCCAAGACTGGATGGCTGTCAGTGGCCTCTGTCTTAACGGGGACAAGACTGAAATCCTCATCCTCGGAAAGAAATACACCATGACAAAGCTAAGTCCCCAATGCACCAACTTTAACATTGACAACCCCACCATCTCTGTATCATCTTCGGTCAAGACTGTAGGTGTCCACATATATGGCAACTTATCTATGAATAAACAAGTCAGCGCCATAGCCTCTGCGTCAGCCTACAGCACCAAACGTATCAATGCCATTAAACCTTACCTATCCACATCAAACTGCCTTGCAATAGCTAGACCAACAATAGGCACCAAACTCGATTATTGCAATGCTCTCCTGGCTGGCACTTCCGCCAAGAACATTCACAGACTACAAACCACACAAAACAATGCCCTAAGAGCTGCTATGAGCATCCCCAGAAGAGACCACATATCCCAAACCAGACAAGCTGCTCATTGGCTACCGGTAAAAGACTGTATTACTCTCAAATTTCTCACCATAACACACAGATGCATCAACAACACAGCTCCCACATATCTAGTTGAAGCTATATCTAAAGCATCCTCAACGCGCCCTACCAGAACTCAGTACTCCAACCTTCTACATACACCACGCATCAGGAAAGTCAAAGCTGGAGGTCTAGGCTTCTCATACATTGCACCCAAACTTTGGAAGTCACTCGCTGCCCCCTTTGGAGCTGAGGCATCCATCCATGCGCTCCGAAAAAACCTCAAGACCACCTTCCTGAACTAACTTTGCTACCACCTCCAATTGTCCAAATATATATTTATAATATAAATGTAATATAAATAGAAAGAAAACTATGTATAAATGTATCTTCTTCTGTATACAAACTGCTCAAGATATGGAACAAATGTTCCACTGCATATTCTCTGTAACTAAGCATGTGCCTGTAACAAGTGCCACAATGCCCTTGGGCCGCTGTGCGCTATATAATTACGAATTAAACAAACAAACAAACAAACAAACACTTTAATAGCTTTACCGACTTGTGAACCGAGATTGGTATGTATTGCTGAGGCCGCTGTATCTCGAATAAAAGGGACTAATTCAGTCCTTCAGGCTTCTTCATCTATTGTTGTTGAGCACTTCTGCTCATTTCCTTCCATCCTGATAACCTGTGATGATCCAGTCATCAGTTGTTAGTCCTATTTCTATTGTCTTTAGTGTTCTCACTTCCTGCAAGGTTCTTTCTTCCAGAGTGATTGTGTTGCTTTGAGCTACCCGGTGTGCGTAGTTCTTATGCTGCGTAGCAGGATGACTGAACCAGTCTCCGCTATCATGAGGGTCTGAGGAGGATTCCTATTGCCGCATTCCTACCCTGCGAAGGACAATATTTTATGGAACTGTAGAGGAGCAGCTGCACACCTCTGCAGGAAATACCGCCCCCTACCTCCTGTATGTTGGAAGCCTGAGATTGTGCCAGCTTGACACCAGCAGTTTTGACCATAACAGAGCAAATATTCGAAAGACGATACCCATTGGCAAAACCCTATCATATGTATTTGCGAAGAGATGACAATCTGAGGTAAGAACTCCCCGAAGGAATATGAAAAGAGTGAAAAAGGAGCTGGTGACATCACAAGAGGTGAAAGTGACGCTCTGAGATGACTGGCTGAAGAGAATGCATTGACCTTATAGAAACTGATGACGAAGTTAAGAATTGAGTAAACTTTCATATACAAGAAGATTGCACGTGTGGACACACTGCATAAAATGCAAGCCTTTCAATAACTGTACAGGTGCTGTAACACAAGTAGATTAAGTAATCTTAGAAGCTGACTATATGTAGTGAATAGACTGCAGGCAGAGCCACTATTGTATAGAAGCTGGACATTGGTGTCATGAATTTAGTAAGCCTGGACCCATGGAGAAGAAAAGACGAGAACTGTCGCAGTAAGAATTAGCTGAGCTTGTGGATACAAGTGGCGAGGCACTTTGGCCTGGTGTCAAAGTTAAAACAGCCAAGGCCGGTTATCTATTCTTGAAGGCAGTAAACGTAAAAAAGCTCAATTATCCCTCGTTAAGGAGCAAAGAAAGAACACCAAGCATGCCAAGTTTTATTCATTTAAGACTTTTAATTGCTGCAAAATGGACCGAATTGTGGTCTCCTGTTACGTGAGCCAAGGATGGAAATGGAGTTCAGCCTGGAGTTCTAGAAAAGCGATAGTGTGTGCTCGCACTCCCTTATATTCTCACAGACAAGAATACTCTGCAAGGCCAAGTTCAAAGACAATCTTCATGGCAGAAGGCATGGGTGATGAGCCGTTGGACTAATTGGGTGGGGAAGTAGAGTCAAGCCCTTTTCCAAGCACATGGGTCTGAGCTCCCGTGCTGCTAAGTGAACCGAATCTTCCAGACATGGCACAAGCGTGCCAACCATATTATAGAGGGCCATATAACAAAGGGCCTTATAGTTTGAGAGCCAATGATATACCGTGTACTTAATAGTGTGGAAAATGACATGTTTTAGAGGTAGGCATAAATTGTTCACCTGACAGTAGATATCAAATCACAATCCCATGCCTAATAGGAAGTATACTTAGATGTTCCCCTTGAGCCTATCATAACCCCTCATAGGTTTTTCACATTTGCCACGTAGTAGGTTGTCACGTCTGATGAGGTTTTAGCATATAAATGTGTTTTTATGTGAAATGTTGAGAGACTCGAGCGAACATCCGTTGATGTCCATTGTAACTACCTGTTTTAGACAATTGATATTAAAATAGCAAAACTTTGCCATCTTCCTGAGTTGGTTCAATTATTTGGTGTCAGAATTATTCTGCATCCCATCCATTGCATGCACGTTATCCAAAGGTCTCTAAGCTCAGACCCTCGCATCACCAGCACTTGAGGGCCCAACCCTGACATGTATAATCAACTGCCATTCGGCCATTTGCCATGTCCCTCTTTAGAGCTCAACACAACGTAAGTAGTACCATATAAATAAATGAAAACATTACAAATGAAAAACTTATCTCGGGCAGCAAAAAAAGGAGAATGCAGGAAGGGCAAAACAATAACTTATAAGAGGCAGTGGCTGTTGATTGAGCAAGAAATAAGGAGGAGTAAGAAGAATAGAGTTGATTTAGCTGCTTGAAAAGAATAAAGAAAAGAGCGTCCTGCATAATACTCGCCTCTGTGCCATTAATACAACCAAGACTGTCCGTTGTAAGGTACTAGGACTAATCGGAATTAGCAACTCAAATAGTATTCTTCACTATTCATGTTTACCACCTAAAATGTCCCTGATTTTTCTTGCAAATGTCAGCTATTTCTACGACATTTCCACTTTGTGCCCCCAAATTGCTTCCGACATGGGAAAATGACCCCACACATCAGGGACGTTATTTGGGGTTCACCAGCGGTTGCAGCTGTGACCCCTGACAACTCCCTTGCGACTCCTGGCACTGGCTCTGCAACCTCTGGATAAGTATTGCAGAGGCAATGAGAAACTGAAAGTGAAGAGAGCTCTGATGAGAGCCCTCTTTACTTTCAGCAGCAGGCTCTGCTAGTGATGGTATTCATATGCGTATTCTAATCGAATTGTTTTGCATTAGCCAGCATGTTTGGCACAGTCGTTATTCTGCCTGATATTGTTTCGGAGCCGCGCTGCAACCTTCAGCCTGTCTCTTGCATTGAGACTGATTGCCTGCGTTGGGTTGCTTCTGTGCCCTTGGTGAGCTAATCTTGTTGCCTTTCCAGTCTCTCTGGAGTCTGGTGAAAGGAGCTCCAAGGAGAGAGACAATGCATGTGGTGGGGGTGAGATCACACAGGGGTACGGTGATATAAATGTTAGTAGCCGAGGTGCAGGGCTGGACTGGGAACTAAAAGAGGCCCTGGAAATAATTACTGGGGACCAAAAGAGGTCCTGGAAATAAAGTTCAAAGTGGCCCCAAATGACACATTTTCTGCAAGCCCAATGCTTTTCCTATGAGAAAATTTGGAAATACCACAGAAAAGAGGCCCAGGCTGCAGAGGCCCACCGGGAAATCTCCAGAGTTCCGTAGAGGCCAGTCCACCCCTGCCGAGGTGTGTATTTATTTTATTTTTTTGCATTTATTTAAGGCTTCTGTAGCACAGCCTACACGGCCTTTGCCCTGCGTCCTGTGTGTCCTCAGCTCAGACCCTGAAATAAAAGAAAGAAAAGAAGTTGATGTGAGGCGCACTGTTAATTGTGGTCCTTGGCACCAGTGCACGTTCGAGGAAACAGTTTTGCTCGCCCTGCCCTGCTCGAGCTACCACAACACCTCTGGACAACTATGTAACTACTTTCAGGCGAACAGTACAGGTGTTTTGGGCTTGGGAAATGCAGTGCACACCCACATTTATTTCAGTGTGTTCCAAGGCTGAGAGGTCAGTGAGCAACTACAACTTTGGAGAGAAAGTCTGCGGTCATGGGACAGTCACTAACTTCTAATGCTGCCCCACTGCCGCAGTTTTGCTGCTGTGCTCTATGTGTAGGGACAGCTTCCTGAGGGACACAGCCCCACAGTTATCATCCCAGGCCACACACCAGGCCTTGCTTTGCCTGCACCGCGCTGAAGGTGAGTAGGAATTCCTGTTTTCTGACCCGAGTAAGGGAAAGGGCCTTTTGTGGATTGCAGACAATTTCAAAGAGGCAGACAAAACAAGGCTTTAATAGGGAATACACCATACAGTGATGCATACTATACATCTTTTAACCAGTTCTGAAATAAGTAAGATAGCCCAGTCCTATATTGCAGGCTCATTGATCCCACATTTGTTTTGTAGTGTGAATTAGTTGTACATTTCCACAATATTTGAATTAAGGGCCTGATGCACAATGCGTTTGTGCTTGCTTGTAATGTCTTACATATTTGTGTACCAATCTGAATGCCTAATCGTTACCTACAGGCTACACAAATTCAACTTTGACCACAGCAAAAGCAGCTTCTTATGCAATTGTATAGAGACAGTGGGAGAATAACACAGGGGCAGTGCACTCCTCAGCAGAACGATGCGGTGCAACTTGGTTCGATCTGGTCAACTCAAGCATTTCAAAGCATCAGGGGGCGAGCTTTAAGAATTAAGCACCATTTATGTTATGTTATATTATGTTATGTTACTTGGCATTTATATAGCGCCTTATGTATCATTGGTATGACCTCAAAGCGCTGGTAGGTTGAACGCCCTCGGGAACCGCAATTCAAGTCAGTAGAGAGAGAGAGAGTGTAGTATGGTGCGTGGGTGCACCGGATATGTGTGCAGCCGGTGTGGTTGTTGCATGATACTTCTTCTTAGCAGTAGGTGTGGTGCTGAGGAAATCAGTTGGATGTGTTCAGTCTGGAGGGTGGACACCCAGACTGAGTTCTGGCTGCGTTAGGCCTGAGGAGACGCCTAAGATAGCCGGTATTTTTAAACAAACAATTGAAAAACGATATTTAGCCAATCAAAGGCGTTACTTTTACCCCCGCCTTGAAAGTCTGCTTGTTAATTTTGAACTGTCTAACACCATTTACCATTGCACCGATTACCATTAGCTATCCAGCTAGTGCTCAGAGGTGATTTACATTTGCAACTTAGAGCTAGAAAAGCCTAACACGAAAAAACTGAACATTTCAGCTGATTATTATGCATTACTCCACACTTTTAATTTTCCAGGTATTCTTTACCACCATTGTGTGTTCTCTCTAATTACCACATTATTGCCTCAAAGACTTCGTTTTAACCCCCCATGCTTTCATTTTTACCACTGGAGTACCACACTGTCTGATTTCAGGTGGCTTTTAAGTCCGTAGTGCTCAATATTTATGATTATTTTGTTTCAAACAGATCCTCTTCCCCGTCTTCGGCAGATCATACTGATAACAAAGAGGCCGACAGAGAAAGTGCATTTCACCGTGATCAAACAATCTACTTGCACAAGAGCGCAAATGGAACTGAGCATAACATTTTGTTCATTAGCTGAACAATGAATGGTCAAGTTTTCCCAGGTCAGACAAAAGTGCTTCCAGTCAGTGGCACAACTAGGGAGCAACCACGGGACATCTCTCTGGGCTGCTGCCCCACAATCCAGTGTGCCTCCAAACCATTTTCTTGGGTGGGCTTTGAGTAGGTCCTCTGCCTCTGTACTGACAGTTACCCAGCTAAGACCCTAGAAATGCGCCTTCATCATGCAACTTACATGCAGGAACATTGTATGTGAACTCGTGTTCACGAGCGGAAAGACAGGAACCAAAACAAAGATGGTTCCTGAGACTACACAGACAGGAAAAAAAGCAAGCAGTGTGGTGTGTTGAATCAAGAACAGTGGGAAGGTAGAAGCCACATTGAAGGGGTTTCTGAGATCTGATGCAGGAGTAGTCTGGGACAATTGGTATAGGACTCCATAATCAAATGCAAATATAAGTGTGAAAGTGTTTTGTGTGTTTGTGTTGTGAATGTAATGTTTTGTGTGTGTGTGTATATTTGACCAACCATTAATATCGTTACAGTGTGACAATACCGGCATTTATTGGGCACAGTCAGCATAACAATGTTGTACAGTGGCAATGCTGGCATATATTGTGGACAGATCATGCAATGTGTTTTATGGTGGCAGTGTGCTCACAACTTGTGGACCCCATAATGAAAGTGTTTACAGTGGTAATGCTGGCATATCAACCTTTACCATAGCCAATTACCCTGGAAGCTCCGCTGATCGCCTCCTCTTCCGTTAAAAATCTATGATATACCATGGACCTATCTCTCTCCAAACACATCAACTCTGTATCCAGAACCTGCCACTTCCACTGACGCATCCTAAAACTAATCTTTCCCTATCTCTCTTATCCCCAAAGAGTCTCTGCAATACTGGCCATCATCATCTGCCACCTAGACTACGCTAACTCCTTCTTTCTTGGTATCCCGGCACACCAGCTCAGAAAACTTAAACTAATTCAAAACACAGCAGCCAGACTGCCCCTTGCCCTCTCACCCAGAGAACACATCACTGCTGCACTTAAACTATTGCACTGGATCCCTCTTAGCCTAAGAGCAACCTTCAAAGCAATGTGTATCACATATCACATACAGAGCCCTCCATAATACAGGGCCTGAGTTCCTTTGGAACAAAATTATCCACTACCATCCCCCCTTAAACCTCTGATCAGGCTCAGCGCTCCTACCTGCTATTTCCCCTTACCACTCCACCAGAGATGGCAGCTTGACCTTCTCTATCCTAGCTCCCACCATCTGGAACACTCTTCCTCTTCACATTCGCCACACTGAAAATTACTATTTTTGATTAAAAAAAGTCTTCAAAACCTTGCTATTTGCTGCATTATGCTGAAACCCCTCCCAACCCCCTTTCCTAAACTTAGAAACACTCAACACCACGTGGCGTTGTCTGCATTCGCGGTGACCCCTACCTCTCAACACCTGGCGGTGCTGGCTGCTTTTGCTGTGGCCCGGACCCGATTCACATCATTTTACACCAGTAATGACCCTGGCTCCCCTCAAGCACCACTAACTGAATCACAGCACTTCATATATAAAATATCACAGGATTGATTAATCACTGCACCTGACATGTACGTTCACAGTATGTTGAATCACTGCCATCGCAATTGGACAGGACAGACTATGGGGGCAATTGTCAGGGGAGGAAGTGTGCCATGGCCATATCCTGCAACAGTATGTCAGGTCGGTGTCCCTCGTGCAATACTCCAGGAGGGCAATCAAGAACCTGCCCTGCAATCACTCAGCAAGGAAGAGGGGATCAGCTGGTATGGCGCGTGTATGAACTACTGCATGGGCCGCCCACGGTAAAGGTGATAACTGAAAGTTTCAGTAAGCAGTCGATAGCGGGGGATAGACACGCAATGTTTTCTGCCAGAGTAACCTGTGCTCCCGTTGTTACAAGTAGTGGAGCATAGACTGTTGCTAACTGCTTTATCGCAGCCACAAGTATCGACAGAAGAAGCCAATTACCCGAGCGGGTGCATACCAAGAAATCTCCACTGAATCCCACCAGGTACGTATAACGCACCACGCCGATGGACACTGGCCGCAGGCATGGCTACTGGCACACATCAGAATACAGCAAGGAATATGACAAAATGCGGTCATGATGGTCACATAACTCTCTGCCTTCTAAAACAAGACTGTGTCTAAACACCTCTGATATCAGGATGCAGCACAGACCTATGACAAACCTTCTGACTCCTCTCTAGACCCTCTCACATGCCTGTCCAAATGGGTTATCCTCTGCCGTAGCCTGGCCAGCCCTGCTAAGCGATATTTGGACAAATGCACACGTCAAACGGGAAATCATATCCTGCCTCCTACTATGATGAACATATATGTATTGGCCTAAGCCACTTGCAAAGAAAATCCGCGTTACAAGGTCTTGACCTTAGAGTTAATGTAAACTGCCATTTTAGGTCTATCTGCCATTTTAGGTTCTCTCTGTAAAGTCACCCTGTGAGCCAAAATGGTGGACAGTGTCATTCCGAATGTAACATGGCCGTCTTGACCTCTGTGCGCAAACTAATGTGTAACTTGCCTGCAGGTCACATGCTAGGGTCATGAACTGAGACCTTGTCCTTTGTTGACCTGTGTGTAGAGGATTACTTGTGCCAAAGAAGCTAATCTGCGAGCATATGTTAAGCCCAATGTATCCAAATACTGAACTGAGAACACTTGTTTAAACTACATTGTATAGATGTTTGAGAAGGTTTAACAAGAAATCCTAAAATATACTGTTGCTATTGAGGCTTGTTGGCAAATGTATTAAAGGCAAATCCTAAGTGTACAGATGTGTGAACTCGGCACGAACCCTAGATCCGTGTATTAACCAACATTAACTTACAGAAGGGTTGAACATCATGTTTTCAAAGGTATGTAAAGTGTGACTATTCTAATGTACAGTCCCACTCACTGAGCGCACCGAACCACGTTGGAGTTCACTTTGTTGTACTGAGGGCCGATAGCTATCTGTTGCTTTGTCCTTTGAAACTGTTCAGTATAAAATAAAGATCTTTTGTATGTTCCTTTGTAACCTGTGTTCAGTGTATTTCCTTTTGGGGTACTCAGCCTCGATATTTTCTCTTTGTTTTCACACACACATATCCTAATTTTACTCCTTGACCACAAACACTCTGGACTTCAGTCCTCCGAGTACGTTCCCACGAACAGCACATTGATACTATCATAATGGTGAAAGCTGCTATATAAATGACAAGTACAATTGGGCCTCATTACGACCCAGGCGGTAAGTTACCGCCTGGGCCGTGACTTTACCACCATGGCGTAAACTACGTTTACGCCATGGTGGTTGGCGGACTTACCGCCCCATTCCGACCTTGGCGGGGCGGTAAGTCCCCAATCCCCATTTACCCTTCCCCATTCCCATTTTTGCCCCATAGGGCATAATGGGAGTGGGGAAGGCGTTAATTACGCCACCGTAAATTACGGTGGCGTAATTAACTCCATGGTCCCTTAGCGCCATGGATTTTAACACCTGCTAAAAGCAGGTGTTAAAAGCGCCATGGCGCTAGGGGACCTCGTAATTGGCGGTAAGGGGTCGGCGCAGCTAACGCTGGCGTAAACCCCTTACCGCCAGGGTCGTAATGAATATATTTTTGGCGCGGTATCAGTAAAGTTTTTAATGTGCCAATACTAGCATATATTAATGGCACAGCCAGTCGGAAAAAATACATTTTACACAACCATGTTAGCATATATTGTAGATAGAAGCATCATGAACATGTGCTTTACAGTGGCAGTGGTGGCATATATTGTTGACATTATTGGGAAGGTTTTGTACAGTGGCAATGCTGGAATATATTATAATCACAGGGATCATGAACATCTTTCCTAATCCTCTCCTATGTACCGTTTCTGACTTGGCATCTATTGTTATCATGAGTTTTCCTACAGCATATGAAAACAACAACTGCCTAAATGATACTGTGGAAAACCTATGGTGAAAATGCCATGCATATAGGGAACTAAGTGACACTTTTAGGGCATTTGATGCTGCTCTTTATATATTATGGCAGCAATTAAACCTAATTTTGCACATACGGTGTCTTATACTATACATTGTATGTAGTCACTATCTATGGAACAGGATTGCTGGAGTATATGACACTTCACATATGGTATGATAGCAGCAGTTAGGCATGTGAGACTCACTATTACATATGGCAACCATAGCAGGTGTATGGGACGCTAACTGTCTTTGGAGGCCATTACTGGGCATATGAGGCTGCACTTGGATATGATGGAAGTATCTCCACATGTACAATTGTAACTTATATATTCTGACTATACCTGGGTTGTAAGGCTATAACAGGCAGAAGCTGGCAGTAGCCACATACAGAGTCTCCATTTAGCAAACTCTATTATTGCAGCAATTGGCAATGCGTGTGTTATACTTTTCATATAATTTCAATACCTGACACATGAAGATAAAACTGTTATAAAATCGAAGAAACTGGCCATACAATGCTGAAGTAGCATACATATGTCAGTGCCCCACACTATGTTGGTTCTAGTGAGTAAAACCCACATGAAGGCAGCACCCTTGTTAAAATGTGGTTCGTATCTAAAACATTTTTGTCTGCTTTAGTACACATTTGGTATGTTAGGAATTGTACGTTTATGTACTTTTAGTTTTTTGCAAATCAGCGCAGGTGATGGCTGGAAGGTTTGGAATTAATCCTAACCTCTGGCATTGCTCTGGGCAACCCTCCAGACCACCATTCTTCAGCAAGCCAAGCCATTACAGAAGGAGAAAGACCATAGGCAAATCAGCCTCGGTCCAACGGGAAAAGGGGCAGCGCAGCCCAAACTGCTAAGTCACATACCTTCTGCATGCGACCACAAGCATCCCCAGATATGTTTGGGCCTCATTGGGCCTCCAAAGGGAGGAGTAGCTTGTGTCTCCTGCCACACCAGGCTCGGAACTTATGTCTGGGAATACCCATACCACTCGGGGTGACCGATGCAAAAGAAAAGAGGTGATGGCTGGAAGGTTTGGAATTATCCTAACCTCTGGCATTGCTCTGGACAACCCTGCAGACCATCGTTCTTCGCCTACCAAGCCATTACAGAATGGGAAAGACCATTTGCAAATCAGGCTTCGCTCAACCCCAAAAGGGGCAGTCCAGCCCAAACTGCAAGTTTTCTTTTTTTTTAACACCTGTGAGCCACTTCTGGTGATGTCACCAGGGTTAAAGAGGAACTTGCCACCTGGGTCAAAAGAAAAGTGACATCACTTCCTGTGATGTCATCAGATGTGTGATGTCACTTCCACTACACCGGGTATTGTGGTGAATCAATGTCCTTGCCAAACATACGAGTTGCCTATTTGTTTCATTTTCTCAGAGGTGACAATGTATTTAATTTTACTTAACCATGCAGAATGACTTGAAAGCCGGCCATGCCGAACAATATTGAAATCAACTGCACTACACACCACATTATTTGACAAACTGCTTCAGCTTTTTACCTTGGCAATGGTTAACTTACACAGTTGGCTTTAAGAGGCAGCAACTTGTAAAACTGCACAGTCCTCAATACCCGTCCAGCATAATAACACACCGAAGGGCAGAGTTTGAGCTGTGGACTGAGTTTGGGGGTTCAATGAAAAGGATATTCACCCATAATTTGAGGTACTCTTTGGCTGGGACTCCTTATCACAGACCTTTATTCAGTAAGTGCCTGTTTGCCTGAGCATTGCATTTGTGTGGTCACCACACTAATGTGTCATGACTACTAGTGGTTAGCAAAATAGACCAATTTCCCCCTGAACAGTTCTGTCAAAAATCCCTTACATTTCTCTTTGTTTTGTCATTACGCTTGGCAGCCATTGCTGGTGGAGCATGAAGTGAATTGGCAGAGTGGCAAACACGGCATGCACAATTCAGATTTTCAACATTAAAGAAAGTCATCATTCTATTAAACACACGGAGGCGAAGGATTATGCTTCTCTTATACTTTACTATCTTGAGCAGCACAACAATAACAAACCTAGTGAACAATAAAGCGATAAAAAACTACACATCCCATGAAAATCGAGTCTTTAGTAGTTCTCCTTGTTATTGGTCCTTAAACAAACACATGCCCTTATGCCACCAATAGTCCATCAACACATCCATAAATCGGTCCAACATCTTAAATCCTCATCTTTCTTTTGCTGGTCCTCCACTTTGTGCCCCAATCGGTAAATGCTTAACCTTTATCAAATTCCAGACTCAAGATTATGTCCCCGTCTGTTGGTTATCTCCCATGGAACCTGAAATATAAAGAACATCTCAGATCACTGGTCTCCTTGAGGGGGGTAATCGTGCTGTATCAAATAAATACATTACATAATTGCATCATAAGTTATGACATCATAGTAGACATTTTCATGATTAAAAGGGTGCGATGTGTGGGGTCTATATGGGACATCTGTAGACAAGGGGTGGAAATGAAGGGTGTGATGACATGGCCTTCACCCCTGTGGCTTTTCTGGGTACTGGGAGTTAGGGATGCTATACCGAACCCTGAAAGATTCAGAAATGTTTTGAGGCAGGGCTGGAAAGGTTTGGCCAGCTCTGGAGAGAGGGTAATTTCATCACCATAATCGAGCTAGAGGAGGCTCTGAGCATAGGCAAACATTCGGGGTGGATTAAAGACCTAGATGGTATTACTTGAACCAAATCGCCCATGTTGATTTTGTTTGGTATGGGGGAGGATGACGGAGACTACGTCAGACTCCTGAAAATGGTTTCAGCAAGGGCATGCTTAGCCACTAAATGGAAAAGTGTGCAACCGCCTAGCAAAAGGGAATGGACCAATGTCGCTAAAAATGTACTGTGGAAAGAATCACAGCAGGGCTCCATGGACTGGCAGGTCCCCTGGAGATGGAGTTGGGTGACTTTATTGCAAAATATATGGATCCTGAACCATATTCCGCAAGAGACTGAGCTTGATGCATGAGTGGGGGGGATCTCGGAGGCATGGGGCTGGACGAACAAGGGAGCAGTGCGGTCATGTCAACTGAACTTCAAAGAGGGCTCAGCATATAGGGGGCCAGTAGCAAAAGTGCTTAACTATTAATGCTTTAAATAGTCAAAAGTTTTTAAGATGTATGTTGAGAAAGGGGAAAGTTGTAGCAAGAGGTAGGGGCAGCCAAAAAATGGAAAAAAACAACTTGAAGATGTTTATTGTGTCGGGTGGGCACAGTGGGCAGTTGTCTGATATCCTGTCCACAGATAACTGTTGTATGTGATTTGAATCTTCAATAAAAGAAAATATGAAAAGACAAAAAAAGGGTGGGATGATCCTTTGCCTCTGTGTCTTTAATAGAATTATGACTTTTTTTTAACAAATCTGTTAAATATCTGAGTTCTATATCAAGACCCGGAGGCTCAGGTTATGCTTGTTCAAAGCTTACTTACCACCAACTATGTTACCTTTTCTACTGCTTTGAAAGAAAATATCTTAAATGTGGACTCATTTTTCCAGTCGTACGCCCACATTCAATGCCTTAGAAGCCGTTGCGCCTCTCGCTAGAGTGTGCCCTGTAACATTTAATATCAATGCCTGCTTGACTCATTAACCATCTCATCCATCCTGCCAGGGTAGCTGAAGCTAGTGCTCCAAAGGGTCTCTTCAGAGCAATGAGTAGTTGCCCATGACAGTCTTATATCCTGGCCATTTTTATATATGATTGCAGACATCGTACTGGCCATTATTCCGGCTAATCCATGAATGAGCTATATTCTACTGTTCTCAGATTTGTCTTTGTTCTCCAATATATATAAAAGGTTACCCCATAGCGTTTAAATGATTTCTTATCGACCTCTAATGCCCTCACATCTGAAACTCGTTTGCAAGACAGTAAATAAAATAGTATTCTCATCGTTGCAGATAATGCTTCTGGGTAACTTGTTGTTGTCTGCCCATTATTTGAACATTTTTAATGCTCTATCTACATCCCATAACTGGTCATATTTCAGTTTATGAGGTCGCAAAAGTCTGACCCCTTTCAGTAGTCTGCATATCAATGCGAGCTCGCCTACTGCTTGACCTTCTGTCTGTATGTGTACCGCCAAAATTGCTGAGCGGGCTGTATTAATGGTCCTGTATGCCTTTCCTTGCACTGCTTACTGTGCCAGAAAATTCGGTATATGTACTACATCTGTTCGAGCTGAATGTACATTCCTCTCCATACACCAACTATGCCATTTTGCCCCTGGTGACCTGCATGCCTTCCTGGTCCCTGGAGCGCAGGACTCCTCACTAATGTGTTCAGCCTTGCTTGATAATCCTGGTCTTGCACAGGATCCCCTGAGATCACCCATGCAATTAGGCTGAGGCTGCCTGCTCTCACTGGAGGATGGTTGTCCCCCGCCGGGTCCCGAATGATTAGATGGGTCCTCAGTAGCACAACCTGGTTGTCATAGTCTATCTCTAGTAAATCTGAGAACCATGCCTGGTCCTTGCATGCCGGTGTTATCAGTATTACAGACACCTGTTGCCTCCTCACTTGAGCTATCGTTCTTGCTATCATTGAGAACTTTGGGAATGCATATTCCAGGTATGGACCCCAATTCTGCAGAAAGGCGCCTGTCCCTTCTGCTTCGGGGTCTGGTCTCCAGCTGAAAAAACAATGTAACTGTCTGTTCAGTCTCGATGCAAATAGGTCCCTCTGCATTGAACCCCACTTCGACATCAGTCTCTGGAAAACTCTCTCGTCCAGCTTCCAATTGCTGGCATCCCTGAGGAACCAGGAGTTCCAGTCAGCTATCCCGTTTATAGAGCCTTGAAGGTACTCTGCTGTCACATATATCCTCCTTTGGAGGCATAGGTGCCAGAACTCTTTCGCTGGTTCTGTCAACATCTTGGATCTCATTCCACCTAACCTGTGCATGTATCTTAGTGTTGTCTATATTGAGGAGAATGCAGCATTGAGCTCTCTCCTCTGTCCAGCACTTCACTGCGAACAAGCTCGCTAGAAGCACTAGGCTGTTGATATGAAGCTGTATCTCTTTCCCTGACCTTCTCCCTCGTGTGGTCAGTTCTCCACACTGGGATCCACAGTCACACCTGCTGGAATTATATTCTATCACCAGGTCCGGGGATGAGCCAGATATTGATCTCCCATTCCATGCCTCCATGTGTTGTAGCCACCACTCCATCTCGTCTCTGGCCTCCTGTGAAAGAGGCACCTTCTGTTTGTGTGACATGCCCTTCCTGAGATTATGTATTTTTAATCTCTAAAGGGCTCTGTAATGGAGCGGCACTGGGAATAACACTTGCATTGAGGATGCCAAATGTCCCACTAGTCTGGCTAACTACCATAGCGATAACATCTCCTTGGTCAGCGAGTTCTTGGTGTCTCTTTTGATGTTGTTCACTTTCTGTAGTGGAAGGCACAGTGTTCCTCGAGAGGAATCTTCTCTGAACCCCAGAAACTCCATGGACTGCTTGGGTAGCAGGCTGGACTTCTCCCAGTTCACCAGGAATCCCAACCACTCTAGCAGATCCAAGGTGGAGTATACCTGTTTCTTGACTAATTATTTGTCTTCACACATTATGCAAATGTTGTCTAAATAGCTGATCAGGCATATCCCCTGCTCTCAGAGAAAGGTCACTTCTAGTTTCAGCAACTTTGTAAAGCACCAGGGGGCTGAGGCTATACCCAAGGGCAAACCTGTGTGTTCCCATATTTGCTGCTTCCATGGTAATCTTAAAAATGTTTGCTGTTCCATTGCGATCGGTACCGTGAGATATGCATCTCTGAGATCTATCCTGAACATCCAAACCTCTCACTGAAGTATGTTTCTCAGGAGGTGTATACTCTCCATCTTGAAATGTCTGTATATCACAAAACTGTTCAATTCCTTTAGATTTATAACTGATCTCAGTTTGTGCTTGCCCTTTACCAAAAACATATTGCTCACGAAGCATTCTGATTGATCTGTCACTAGCTTTATGGCTGCCATCCGAGGCAGGGCCTCTATGTGTCTGATAGATCCCTGTCTGATGGCCTTTGTACCAACTCATTTGGCCACTATTCCGGAACCGGGTCAGAATGGAAATCTATCCGAAATACTTGTACAGTATTGATAACCCAAACATCTGACGATATGTCGCGCCAGTGTTCTATGCATTGCACCAATCTCCCACCTACTGCGGGCACTCTCTCTTTCACACAATGAATATGATTCTCTGCTCTCACCTGCATTAGGCTGTTGTTGGAAGTCTGGTTGTCTCCAGCCCCTTCCTCTCCCTCTTTCCTTGATGGGTGTTAGGAAAGATTTCGTTTATGTACAATTTTCCCTCCATTTTTGGACCCCCCAAACTTTTTGCTTTTGTTTGGCTATCCTAACCTGACTTTTTCCAGTGGAGCCCAGCCTTCAGCTGAACTCCCCTTTGCTTTAGCGTACTTGTTATAGGGAAACTGGCAGACTGCCAGTACTGGGAAACTATGTTTCCCTTAGTCTTTGACTATCTTGCCATTTCTTGGTAACTTTTTAATAGTGTACCATGTACCTTCCAGTACCGTGCACTGGGGTCTCTTTTTGTTTTATGGCCCTAGAAACCCTCCAAGGATTTTTTAGGTGATTGTACGAGTGTGCCTGGGACGAACTGGTGGCAGAAGTTACTTTTCATAATGTTTTACTTCTTTTTACTGAGTTAAACCGAATCTATCGTGTTTGGCTCAAGACTGTGGCCAGGTCTGAAAATGACCGACCTACAAAGTCTTTTGTTCTGTCCCATGGCCATTTTGGACTTTGCCTTCACCCAGGTCGAGTAACCCGGGTTTTCCATATTTGGGCATGCAGCATCCATCCTGCGAAAACCGATCTCTTTCGCTGGCTTCTGCCTTTCACGTATGTGTGCTCAGAAAGAGGGCTGGGACTGTCTGGTCCCAATCCACACTACTGTGTCAGGATGTCTGGAGTGCCTGAATGACTGAGACTACTGTGGGCTGTGATTGGTCCACGTCTGGGATGCCTGCGAGAGGGCAGATCTTCTATTGGAAGCCCACGATTTTGGCGCAAAGCTAATCTTGGATAAGAGAAGGGGCTCTGCAGCAATTCCAGGTCAATCACCTGTATTCTCACTGAACTACAGAAGGAGCCAAGTCTCCGACATGAAGAAACGGACTCGAGAAATCACAGGAGATGCTTTGGAAGGTTTTGGCACTCTTTGCCCTTTGCTGTCCTGTCAAACCCCTGCTTTCTTCATCAATCAAGAAGGCATGGCAAGGTGCTTTGCCACTTTGGAATCGTGGGAACAACTACCGTCGGTGCTCCCTGCTTACCTACCGATTTAGCCCCTTCGGAAGTGTTCCTGGGCCATCCAGGGAACTATCCAGCACTACCTCAGGGTAATCCATCTCAAGTGCAGACCCAAGATTTGGGACATCACTTACTTGTGGTCCCATGCATTCTCCCGCCAAATGTCATAGGCCTAGCTCCTCTGGGTCCCGTACAAAGAGAGTGCATATCGCTGCCCGCATCCACAATTCCTGCATCAATACCTGGTGGTGACAGTAACTATAGTTCTGCCTTGAAGCCAGATGCACCAGAATTTTCTTCAAACCTCCCTTGGAAGCTAAGAAAAGGCAACTGTCCCATCACGGACAATCGTTCCCCACCGCAGCCGCTGAGAGCCAGAGCGCCGTGAAACTGCAGGACTCAAACCTACCAGCAACCTCGACTAAACTGACAAAGTTTGGTCCGGACTGTGCTAGGGTCGGTGAGTACTTGCATCACTTACTGGTGGCCCGGCACAACCAATCCCTTTTACGCATGAGTATCCCTGAAAGGTATTCAAACCTGGCAGGGTTAGCCTGCACTCCTTAGCTATTCTCCCCTTTGGAACACTGCTTTGCCACCAAGGGCAGGGCCTCCTCGAATAGTGCGACCCAATTCTTCATCGCCTCAAGCCCCTTACTGACTTGCTACAGCCCTTACAAGAAGACATGGTTTTCGTTCATCTGCACGATTGTGCGTTTTTACGCACAACTGTACTGCTGATCATAAGGCTCGCCACTTCTTAGGGTTGAACTCGAAAGTTAGGGAATGAACTCTGAAGAATTACCTAATGCCATTTGTGTACTAATTTAACCCTCTCTTCACAGGTTGAGGTTATATCTTGCAACTGAATTGCATTAGGAAATATAATGTATATATATTGTATAGTTTAAGGATTTGTGTGATAACTGTTTCCTCAGTTCTAAAGTTTCTTGTGTCTATTTGGTCCGGCCGACAATAAATGTAGGGATATTTTTCATATACACTTGTCTAAGAGTAATTTGTTGCTCTGTGTGCTCATTGTGGGCTTCCGATCACTCTCACCCCTCCCGAGACTTAGTCTTGACCGCCTACCAAGTTACCTAGATTGGTCTGGCTTATCCAGAAAATTCCCCTGTTTCACCAAACGGAAGTTGGCTTCCTAAACTTCTGACCCGAGGTCAGTGTTTAGAAATCCATCTTAAATTGGTTTGCAGCGGTGGGATAAGATCAGAGGTACCCAGTGTTGCACACTGGTAAGGTACCCAGGTTACACTTACACATGAGACACAGTGTTCCTAGGTTAAAGCTAACTGTAAGCCACCTGGATGTACTTATAGTATGGAAGCAATGACAGACATTGCTTTGAGTGCCTCTAAGTCTGAGACACTAAGAAAGATTTGTACCGAAAGGGGCCTTTCAGCCACTGGTACTAAATCCAAAATGATCCAAAGCATCACAGATTGGCAGGAAATGCAGATTCTGGCTTTTCCTTCTTATTCCAGTATAGAAAGTACTGGGGCTATCCCAAGAATCCCGATAATGTGTCAACTAGTGCTACCATAGAGAGAGGCCAGGATGATGATGATGATGATGATGAAGATGAAGATATGTCCTCTGTTTCACTGACAGGCTCTGGGGCTGAAGCCCTGCTGGAATTCAAGAAGCAAGACCTGCTGTTTAAGCAGAAGGAGCTTGAATTTCGCATGGCTATGCTGGATTTGGAGATGTCAGAGAAGCAGAAGGTCAGGGACCACCAGTTATCCTAAGTGGAGTTCTGAGTGGGAAATGTTTGCTTGGCGCACCAGCCATGTCCCTGCACCTGGAACATCACCACACCATCATCAAAGGTGTCCTAGAAACAACAACGGCCTGAGTCTTGGAGAACACCACTGGCACCATTTCCATGTGGACCACTAGCACTTCTCAAAATGCCACAGCCAGGTGCCTACAACTATCATGGTGATGACAGCTAGCATGCCAGTAAAACCTGTGCGTCAGGTCCTTGGAGTTGCTGCTCAACTGGGATGTGGGGTGCCAGTAGCGGAAACACAGAGCTGTGAGCTGTTCTTTGGCTACCTGGTGACATCATGGAGGTCTGTTGGTTGCTGCTGGGGTGCAGATAGGAGGTGCTAGGGAGACAGTTTGCTGTTTGCCCTAAGAACACCAGGAAGTACAAAACAGATGTGTACAGGGCTGCCTAGCAAGAGGAGTGGACCATCAGCAACAGGACCCATAGGACAAGGAGGGCACCTCGTAAGGGCAACAACGCGCGGCGCGCGCGCACACACACACACACACACACACGCGCACGCACGCACGCACGCACGCACGCACACACACACTCACACACTCTCACTTAGCATGTATATCCTACACAGGGTACACCCAGACTGCATCTGATTTAACTGTATGCAAAAACCACTTAGATGCATAACCACACATCAACACATAAGCAAAAGCACATTCTGCTGCTCCTTCTGATACTAGTCACAATTGCCAACCCTTTCTCCTCCCAGGGTGCGAGTGACACCATAGAAATTGCAGCAATACAAAGCCCAATAACATATAAGAACACCAGTGCAATACCGCCAGAGGTTTTTTCATAGCTAGGGTTGAGATACAGCTCTGACATCCCAATCACAGAAACTTACCCTTCAAGACGACGCACAGGATTCCGGCCAATCAGAACACAGATACCATTATTTTAATTTTGCAGGCCTTTTTTTACATGTCTTTTTGGCTTGAATGGCGGTTTTCATTCCACCATGCAAGCCAGGCATTGGCAAACCCTCCTAAGGTCTTTTCAAGGCTCGTCTGTGACAGGCGTACCAACTATATTTAACAATATATGGCCACATCCAAGTCTTCATGCACTTTGAAGGAAACATATCCAGGTGCTAGTGATGCTGTAGTTTTCGATTTTTGATTGTTAAGCCTGGCACAGCCATAAGTATAACACCAAACACAAGTAATATGTTTACCAACCAGGTACTCTTATGCAGCCAGCATGGCAAGAATAACTCTTTTGTACACAGGGGTCAAGTCCTAAAAAAAAGTGGGTGGACTCATTAGCATATCCATTGAATGTGGTGTCACCAGAAATTATTTTATCAAGGTGCATATTAAGGTGCCCTCTGAAAAAAGTGGGGGGGGGACTTCTGAAGAAAGTGGGGGACTCCGTCCACCCGCGTGTACCCTTGACTTGAGCCCTGTTTGTACAGTAAAATAAAAGATGTAATCCTAACTAACAAAGGGTTAGGGGTGTTGTGACTGCCCATCACCATGTGCCACCCTGTTAGGTGGTGGAATATCAAAGCCTAGAAGGATATAATAAAATGATGAATACAGCTCTTATTAAAAAAGAGACTATGGTGTCGCAAGGAAGAGTTGCCTTGGCCTGTCTGGATATCTCAAAAGTCGAGGAGGTGCAAACCTAAGCAAATTATTTTGGGACCTAATAGGAAAGCAATTGGTAATAGGTACCACCAACAGAAAACAAGCTGTGCCACCCATGTGCACATGGCAGGTCAGTCCCATTCTGGTGCAACTCATTGAAAGACCCATTTCAAGGTAGTCTTCTAATATAGTGTAGCGTTTGAACAAACAGGTCCCTACACAGGAGCCTCAAAGGCAGACTTCTCTGTGGAGTCGATTGAGGCGGAAAAGCAGACACAAATGAAAGTTATAGAATTCTTGCTATCAGAGGCAATGGTAGACTTAGATGGGAATATATGAAATATCAAGAGGCACATAGTGGAGCAAAACCGAAGTTTTCTCACTCTCACACCTTTCAGCTCATGGCCAGAGAAGGATTTTGGAAATACAAAGACTTAGGAAAATACATGTGGTAATGTGAGATGCAAGGGGGCATTAGGATTGATGGTAGAAGCCTTTTCGACCATTTAACAAGGCATTGGGCCTCATTATGAGTTTGGTGGTATCTTGGTGGTAAATCCAGCGAGATACCACCAAACGGATTTACCATTACTGTCACTTGGTCTGGGGGAATTACTGTCGGATTGCAAGTGGCGGTATGGTGGTGTTAGTCCCTATTTATGGAGTCCATAGGACTCCTTGGGGATTCCGCCACCATGGGGATTCTGCCACCATGCAGAATTACCACCGGCGGGAATCCCGCCAGCAGAAATTCAGCCAAAATTGCATTTTGCTGGAGGTTTTTCCTCCACCTTACCTCCAAACCCATAGTTCGGAAGGTGTGGTAATGCGGCAGCAATGCAGTGGTGACTCTGTTACCACTGCATTACCACCGTTTTTGGCCACACTGTCAAACTCATAATGAGGCCCAATCCTGCCTCCTGTTCCTTACACTGCCCTCACATTTGCAGGCTGCCACCGTAGTTGTGTGCAGGCAAAGTAGATGGGCGAGCTTTCAAAAACTTGGGTTTATTTAGGTGATAAGAAGGCTCAAGAATCGGAAGCGGTATCCAACTGTTCATTAGGGTCTAGACAAGGACTGCAGGCAAGATCTAGATAAGACTTTGTCATTGATACATTCTTTCTACTATGCGTGTGCCACGTGGACGATCAATCAGGTGAATAAGAGCTTTCGGAATAGTTTGTAACATATCATTCTAAAACCTTTGGAATGGGTGAATGCGGTGGGCAGTGTGATTAGAGAAGGCAGGGGAGAGAAAATACAGGAGCTTGCTTCAAAGAAAGTCTGGTAAGAGTGTACATTCATAAATTGCTCCATTACTGTTCAGCAGTACCAGGCAGGCGGTACCTCTGGGGTAGAACACTAATTATGGTTTTTGATGGCCAAAGTATGGTTGATTTTGAGTCCTGCGGTTTTTACATCTTTCAAAGGCCATGCCTTTATCTGCATCTACTTTGTATAAATTGATCGCACCTTCTGCATCTCAGTTGCCATCACAACATGGTAGAGGTAATTGGGACACGGATCTGAGTTACTTATCGTCAGATATTGAGTGGTACCGCATTTGTGCAGGTCCAGTTAAATACAAGGTGGATTTAGATTTGAGATACACGCAACAAAGAATTAACCATTATCTGTACTGGTCTCCAAGAAGAATGAAACTGAGCAAATTATGTCATGTAGACATATGCTGGAACTGTAAAAGAGAGATGGGCACTACGCTCCATATGTTATGGTTATTTGGTAAGATACAGCTATTCTGGAATGATGTTTTTCAGAGATTGGAATTAGTTATGGATCTGGCTATACCCAGAGATCCACTTGTTGGTGTGCAAGGTTTAATTTTGTTAGGTGTTGGACTGCCTACTAGTAAAATGTTCTGGGCATATAGAGCCCTCCTCCTTGCCAAGAAACACATTTTGAAATTTTGGAAAAGTGACACTTCCACCAATATTGACAATTGTTTGCAGAGTCTGGCTCTTCTGTCAAGGAGAGAGAAAAGTTCCTTTAATGCAAAGAATCAGCTTGACAAATATGAGAGGATTTGGGGGGCATTTAATGATCTTTATTTTTAATCACTAGTAGCATTCTAGGATTCTTGTTTTCTTTTGGTTTTAGATTTTCTCTTACTTTTATTTGTTTCCTTCTCTTTCTATTATTATTTTTTTTACTTCTGCCCTTCTTTGTTATTCCTTTAAAGATTAGTCTACTAATTTGTATCTGAATGAGTATGACCATGTACATTTGTATTATTGTATTGTGTTCATTGTTTATGTAAGGTATTAAATTAATAAATAAAGTCTTAGAAAAAAAAGAACACTGATGATGTCACTGTTGCAGCTCTGTGATGTCACAAGACTCAAAGCCATGAGGACTTAGAGCATGCACAGGGGAGGTCTTCTGTACCACAGAGAGAAAAGTAGAAGTGATCACAATAAGGAGGTAGCCTTCTATGTATGTTCAATGATGGCCTAATTGTTGTGCAACTGATTTATCAGATCCACTTCTCGACACTTCAATCAGCAGGCACATGGTACCACCCACACTGTTGAGATGTCATGATGACAAGTGATTAATTCCCTATTGTGACAAGTCTCTGGTATAAAGGCTGATTACCAGGGAGCTGCATCATTGGAGACCAGGACCGTGGTCAGGAAGGATGACTGCAGAAACAAGGTAAGACAAATGGACCGAAGATGTAGAGGCGACCATAACAAGCAAACTAAATAGGGCATAGGGTGGGGGCAAGGGGAACAAGATGAGTAAATAAACCAACAAACTGAAATCTTTCTGGACTACACTCAAATGACCGATTACCAAATTGAATACCAAATTGAAAATCCCCTTCGACCCTTACCCTGAAATCCTGCTCCGCACTCAACCCTGACAATCCTCTAAACTAAGAAGGATGTAGGGTGGGCACTACTTGAATATAGAATAGTTATTGATGTAAATAATGTTACTGAATAAATTAATGGAGACCATCAGAGATCCGATGTACACTACATCAGTGAAAAATGAACTAACCAAAAGGGTTATCTGGTGAACCTTCACCAGACCTGACATTTCCAATGAATGTAGTGAATACGGCTGCATATTTCAGATTTATGTTCAATCATTTCATAGTCATTCACTCATGAGCACCAGTGATGATGTCTGATTTGTATGAAATAAAGTCTTTCAATTTTCTTTTGGTTCATTATCTATAGTAGCCTTGCAGAGACCTTAGCCGCTGATGCATTTCGGTCTGTGGACCTTCCTCAGGGCGTGCTCTGCACTTTAGATGGTAATGAAGAGTGGATAGACTTGTGTACGAGATGTGGTGAGTTCTTCCTCACAGGTTCCAAATGTTATTATTATCAACGTCCTCTGGAAATTATACTTTATGGAATCATCATGACCTAAGGTGCCTCATCATTGTTATCCAATAGAATACCCTTGCATAGACAACAACAAGCTTGAATCAGTATGTGCTTTTACACATGGAACAACCTCTGTTCTATGGCATGGCATCTGGACTGGGATGCTTTGATAGAACAATATCCATCTTAACAATTCTTTAGGCCCATCCACGAAACCTGCTGTTGCTCTAGCATGTGCTAAATGATATGAATGAGCTCTTTCCAGATTAAACTGGGCTAAAATACCTTGGTGGACAGCATGCATTTTAGCAATTCTTTTTGGCCCATCCATGGGAGAGATTACTGCTCTGACAAGCGCTAGGTCATGTGGAAAAGCTCTATTCCAGTTTGGTGACATGATGCTAGGCCAGGTATGCTTCTCCTGGGTTTCAACGGATCCCTCTCCTGTCTCCCCAGGCCTTCATAACCCTTGACGTTATACACCATGCTTGAAACAAATAGGTTGCCACAAAATGTACAGTGTTAATATCTTGACAGCAGCAAAATAACAACAAAGCATCCCTTGTACGACGTATGCCATAGTTACTACACAGCGTCTTTAATTACTTGTTCCTCTAGGCAGCATACCTCTGGCAGAAAAACAGAACATGGTACAGAGTCTCCTTGGCTGAGCCACAGACTTGATCATTTTAATTTCGCGCTGCGTCCCATTTGCATGTGCGATAAACCAGGTTTAATTGGTCCATCCTAAATTTTGTGTACAGATAGCACGCATATGGGAGGATAACCACATCTAGATAGCTCTCAACCCCCGGGAGCAGTTTACATTGCAGGTAGGAAGCCCCCATGGACAACCTGCTAAAAGCACTGGTAATTTTTTTTCTGTATCCTCCCGCACCAACCTAACAACAAAGCCTGCCGGAATGTTTGCAGGGTTGTTCAAGCAGGCTTCTAGGTGGTATTTCGTCAAGATACATTTGATGTGGGAGAACCAAGTCAAGGATTTACTGCCCTCATGCTCCAGCAAATGTATTATGGCCTCACGATATATCCTGAGCTCTGGGGTTGTCCATACTTTAACCCAATGCAGAACCAGCCCAAGGGCGACATCCACACCTATCGGCCTATGACCAAGGTCTAGGTACATTGGTTTTCCTGGGCTCGAAGATGGCAAGCCAAGCAGGCATTTGAAAAACCCACTCTTCTCCAAACCCAGTTTATTGGCTGCTACATGGCCCCAAACCTCTGCGCCATACATTGCCACAGACTTAGCTTGGGCAATATACATGGTAAGAACAGGTGTAATAGCCCCGCGGCCTTGGGCAAGGTAAAATCTCCACATTGCACCACTGTATTTATCTAGGGTTGCACTAGATTTAACCAGGTTTGGAGTCCAGCCACCACTGTCATAGAATCTGACACCAAGGTAGTCAAAGCTATGTACTTGTTCTATGGGGGTGTTGTTAACATACAGTTTAACCTTGGTGGATGTTTTGAATTTGGGCTGGAAGACTAGAGTTTTAGTTTTCCTTATGTTAACCTCCAGTTGTAGTTCTGAGCACTTTTTAATGAATGCTCCCAGGGTAACCTCCAACCCCCTGATCGAAGTAGATAGTAGGACTGCGCCATCCACAAAGAGGAGAATCGTGATGGCTTCCACAACCAATTTAGGGTGGTCGATGCTCTTGGATCTAACATGGTGTATGACTTCGTCAATATATAATAAAAATAACAAGGGGGCAAGGACACACCCCTGCCCCGCCCCTCTTGTTACAGCAAATAGTTCAGTCAATTCCCTTCCCAAGCCCCATTGTACCATTATTGTGTTGCTCGTGTAAATTGGAATGATGATTTGCAGGAGGTTTTCTCAAATCCCCCTATTGGCCATGATGAACCACAGTGTGTCCCATGACACACAGTCGAAAGCGGTCCGGAACTTCACGAACACTGAGTACAGATTCATGTTCCTCAGGGTCACATACTTCTGCGTGACCAGGGACAGACGTAAGACCTATCCAACATTAACATCTGTAAATGCCCACACAGCACTCCTGAGTGGGCATTTCCAGATTTTGGGTGGGCGTTGCCCGCTCAGGCCCTACCTTGTCTACACCTCCGCCACTGCTCCTTTCCTTAACACCCCTGTCCTGTATTCCAGTCTCTGCAATCCCTGGTGGTCAGAACCCGGCTAATTCCGAAGGGCATATAAGGCTAGGGGTAGGCAATCCCGCCTTCCCTTCTTTAAAGTCAATTTAATTTAGGCAATTCTCTGTTTGAGGAGGCCGTTGAGTTTCTCACATACTCTATATGCTTGTGGGTGATAAACAGTAGAAAACTTGGGTTTTATGCTCAATAGAAGCCTTGTTTCTTCAAACAGTTCATTGACAAAATGTGGCCGATTATTGGATCTTAGTACTTCGCACACACCCCACCTTGGGAAGACCTCACACACTAAAATTGGTCGAGGTATTACTCCTCTAATTGTTCCCAGTGTATGCCCAGCAGTAAATGTTGACACACAATGTAATTCACCATGAACTGTGCAATGAGTTCCAGTAAAGTCCGGAATTCCACGAACACTGAGTACAGATTCATGTTCCTCAGGGTCGCATACTTCTGCGTGACCAGGGACAAACATAAGACCTATCTAACATTAACACCTGTAAATGCCCACACAGCACTACTGAGTGGGCATTCACAGATATTAGGTGGGCGTTGCCCGCTCAGGCCCTAACATTAACTGTGCAATGAGCTCTAGTAAATTGGGAACAAACCAGTCTTCTGCAATGGTGGCAGCAAGACTTTCTCTGGTTATATGCACAGGGTAATGCAGTTGTTTAAGTGTGACTTTCAATAATGCTGTTGCCATTACTCACTTTCCAGTGCTTTCCTGTCACCATAAAGCTACTGTGGGGGATAAAGAACATCCCCTTCATTTCCATAACTCTTGCTTTTCCTGTGGTGCTCTTCCCTGAATCTGTATTAGTGCGTAATTGACAACATATTAAATCCCTCTTGTACTAACATTCCAGTTAAACCTTCCTTAATATCTTCAGTATCAAAACTTGAAATATCTGGGGAATATGCAACCCTTTTGGCTTCTATGTCTGTGGCTTTGTTTCCGTGAGAGATAAAGGCTGTTCGTTTAGTATGGGTTGTGCATTTTATGACCACTATGGCCACTGGGAGTTGTAGTGCCTTGATAAGCCTGTCCAATAAGGACGCATTTTGTACTGGAGAGCCGTCTGTGTGGAGATAGCCTCTCCTTTTCCAACGTGACAGCTCTGCGTGTAGGGTTGACGTCACATAGGCGGAGTCACTGTACACTGTCACTTCCTGCCCTTCATGTTTCTCGAGTGTGACAATAAGTGCTACTAATTCTGCTGCTTGCTCTGAAATGTGAGACGGAAGTCTTGCACTTGCCACTACTTCGAATACACCATTTAATCTTTGTCTTACTACTGCAGAGTCTGAATGCCTCTCCCCACTAGTTTGGTCAATTTTTGAAGAACCGTCAATAAAAAGAATCCCCCCCCCACCAAAGCATTTTATTTCACACGGGGTATGTCATAATATAATTCAACATAATTTGCACAGTCATGCACATGATCACCTTCTTCTACTGGTTCAGCTACAAGCGTTGCTTGGTTCACTATTTTACATCTTACAATTTTAATCGCTGGATTGGAAATCATTACTTTGTAAGCTGAAGCTCTGTGGGATGTTAACGATTCCTTGGGTTTCTCTAAAATGGCAAATAAGGCATGCCCTACTTTAAGTGACATAGAAAAGCCCATGACAATACTTGTAGACTTTTCAATTGCAAATGCGGCAGCCGTCAAAGATTGCTCACAAAGGAAATGTCCTCTCAGAACTGGATCTAAAATCCTGCTGTAAAATGCCATGGGTTTGTACCCCAATGGTGTCCTTTGTGTGAATACCACTATCAGTACTGCCCCAGTTGTGTGCGAGAATAAGTACAATTCCTCACCGTAGTTGGGAATCCCTAAAAGCGGCGCTGTACAAATTGTTCTTTTCAACTCCTAAAATCCTTCCTCCATTTCTTCAGTCCATTCTATCTTTTCCTTACCGACTTGTGCCTTCTTTAACGCTTGCAAAAGTGGTTTTGTATATGTGCTGTAATCAAACACCCAGGCTCTGCAGTAATTGCACAAGCCCAGAAGCTGCTGCATCTGTCTCACTGTGTTTAGTTTTGGTGTTTTCATAATTGCCTCAGCCCTTTCGGGTGTCACTTTCATTCCCTCATGTGAAATTAACTGACCTATGTACAACACCTCTTCCTGGCAATACTGTAATTTCTCCTTGTCCACCTTATAACGTAATGTCTGCTAAAATAGTCATTAGTTGGACAGGGTCCTGCCTACACTCATCCTCTGTTGTACTGCAAATCAATATGTCATCTACGTACTATATCACCCTCTTAAGATCGATATTGCCTAGATCCATATGCAGGACCCTATTTAAGATCGATGGGGACTTACAGTATCTTTGAGGAAGATGAGTATGTTTTAGTCTGTTTTGTCTAAACATAAAGGAAGTCAGGTCTTGTGAGTCTTTATGCAACGGGATTGAAATAAACGCATTTTTCAAATCGATCACAGTGAAATACAGAGCTTTGTCTGGGATGCTGCACAATATTGTCGCAGGATTAGGAACTAAAGGAAACTCTGCCTCTACAATCTGGTTAAGAGGTCACAAATCCTGCATAAATCTCCACAACCAGCCTTTAGATGTTTTAATCGGATACACCGCGGTATTCCACGATGACTCAGATGGCACTAGGATACCCTGATTCATTAGTGCTGAAATATGCCCTCATCAGCTTCTCGGGACATGTGGTACTGTTTAGCTCAGGGTAAAATTGCTCCTGGTTTGAGCTTTATTTTCCTCCCCTATTCCCTTCAATAGACCTATGTCATAGAGGCCCGTCGTCCACAGGACATTTGGCACCTATTCTAGATCCTCCTGAATAAATGCTGGTCGTTGCTGCATTATCACCATTCTCTGTGGGATTTCTCTTTTCTCGATCCTTATCCAGTATGTAATGCTCATAAAGAACACCACTTCGTCATCGGCACAATCTTCTCTCAACATGTCTTCATCTGTTAAGTCAGTCATCAATCTGTACCCCTCTTCAAGAGCTATCCGCATCCTCCAGGATCTACCTTCACCATCTACCTCTTCGAGCATTGGTATCTCGCCTCGAACTATAGCTGTTTCCAACTCTATATGAATAGTCTGTCAATTTTCCTCATCCATAGGTATTCATGGTCTAAATAAAAACTCATCAGGTATTTCTCACAATCTTCCCTACCAGCCAGGGTAGCCATGTCAACAAAATGCTCACTCCACAGAGGAAGACTTCTGGATCTACCGGGACACCTGGCAGCGCCACTTGCCCTGTGAACGCCAGTATAAACTCTCCAATGTTTAAATAATGTATTCCTGGACTCAAGCACAAAAGTCCCTGATCGGTAAATAAAATCGTCATCATAAGTTTTATCATTAAATCTCTTCCCAAAATGTTAACTGGTGTTTGCTGTGAATATAACAAAGGAATGGACATGTCACATTTATCAGTAAAAGGAACTAAATTCGTAGCTCCAGAGAACCCTTGAGCATTCATGGCAATACCTGACATTGGGTATTTTCCATCCCGTATACACGAACAAGTTGCCCCAGTGTCTACAAGAAAAGAAAAGGATTAGCCCCCTATCGTGACATCGACTCTTGGTTCCTCTTGGGGGTCTGGTGTCACAGATAGTACAGAACACATCAAGTCACCCTGTGAGCTGACCTATTGAGGGTACAAGCTCATCCCCGTCCCTGTGAAAGGATTTCCTCCTACCACAGTGACACCTCCTATTCTGGACATCAGTAATTAACCTGTGTTTGCATATTGATGTGTCTGGATAGGTGCTTGTTGCGACTGCCCTTTCGGTGGGTGCAATTACACTTGTCCCTGCTGTTGTACTTGCTGTACTTGCTGTGCCTGTGCCTGATAGGATGTGTGATCCTGGCCAAAGCTCTCTCTTGTTTGTGTGCTGTATGGTGAATAAACTGTCCCCCTCTAGGAAACTGGCCATTTTGTATGCTCCCTCGGCTCCTGCATATGCGCGCAATATGCCCTATTATTCCACAATTCCAACAGACTGAGCGTGGCCCTCTGGCAAAACCTCTTTGGTTATATCCTCCGTGCACACTCTGGCTCTCATTCTGCGTGTTATGAAATCCACCTCCCTCCTCTGTCTCCTCTTCCTCTAAAACCCATACATCTGCCTCACGTTACAAACCCATACCCACCTTAATCCATCGGGCGTGAATTATTCGCCTGCGATGTACCTATTGCTTCCTGTATTCCTAGTCCTTCTCCGCTTGTCAATACATGGCAAATTTTGACAATTTATTCTGAACTCATTTGGCTTCCTCGATTTTTCTATTTTCATCCTTCTTTTTGTTCTTCTTTTGTAATAACCGACAGTGATGTACTATAGTCAACTGTATCTCAGCCTATGGCTTCGCTTCCATCCCCACTTGTTTTTCATCTGTCTTTGTACTGGTTCTTGTAACCCCTGACATAATATATGGTAAAATAGTGCCACTGTCTTTTCCCACGGCTCATGAGTTTCAAGCTGCCATTTCTCCTGACTATAAGAAATAGAGTCTTCATCTTCCTTCATTTTACGTGTCATACTTGCACCCATATCCGATGTGTCAGGATGCTGTACCTTGAGAGCCCTCCAAACATCTGCCCTACAATTATTAAATGGCGCTCCATCATGCGCTGTGTTTTGCGCAGTCACACTTGAGTACCCTGCTCTCCTCCATATGTCATGAGCCCTCTCCCCAAGAATGGCTGCCAGGAGACCTTTTATATCTTCTATGGCAAGCGTGTTTCCTCCTGTCTGTTTCTCTAATTCGTATAACAATTTCCCAGCCCCCGAAGTCAAACTAGGGAGCTTGCATTTTAAGTTATCTTTATCCTTCGGTGGCCATGCAATGTATCGCGGTCTTGCTCCACCCTTCTCTAGTAGGGGGAACTCTGTGATTCCCATCCCATAGTCGGATCCCACTATTAGTCTATCCATGGCAGGGCTAATCGCCCCTATCCACCTTCTTTCTGGTAGCGATCATAACATGTTTACATTTGGTGGAGACTTTTCCTTCTCACTATATGATCGCCTTGGGGGAAGCTCAAGATATGCTATGGGATCTTTCTTTAGGATGTTCCAGATCTGACCATCTTACTTCTTTATCCAACTGTTGTGTTCCCAGAGGGGTGCACACATCCTCTTCTTCTGCCTCACGACCTGACTCTCTTTCTTCGTCAGACATTTCTAGACTCCCACTAGTGTGACTGCCATCCCCCTTGCCTCTATCTAGATTTAATCTACTCAAAGACAGGGCTCGGCGTTCATCACTAAACATGTTTTTCTCCTCAATTCATTGTTGAGGTACAGGGGATCGATGAACGCTCCCTCGAGTTCCATAGTCGCGTTCTCATCTTAATTGCTGATAGACCTTATTGATCCTTTCTCCAATGCTTTCCGCATCATATCTTTCTTCTTCTGGCGCTACTCTAGGTGTTTATGGCATGTTCTCCTTTATCCAGAGAATCTCTCTCACTTTATCCTATCATATTTCAGCGCTCTGCATCATTTGTTCCTTAAAGATGAGACTTGCATCTAGACCTCGGTGCCTCCTATTCTGTTCTATTTCTTCATCCACTTTCCTTCACTTTCTCGCATCCCCTCAAGCTTTTTCTTCCTCCTTCCTTTGTTCTTCAGTTCTTGCTTCTTGCCTTTGTTGTTCTTCTTTCCTTCTCTGTGATCTCCTGTGTTTCACCCTTTGTGATTCTTCCTCCTCTCTCTTTCTTTCCTTTCTGTCCCTTTCCTCCATTGTTCTTTGTCTATTATCATACTTTCTTTGTTCTTCTGCCCACTTTTTGTCTTTTTCTTGTTTCTCCCTGTATATCTGTTTCCGTCGATCCCTGCTTTTCCTTCCTTGCTCATCCTCTCTCAATCTTTGTTCTCATTCCCTGTCCTTCTTTTTTTGCTTGTCCTTATCTTCTCTTTGCCTAACTTCCATATTTAAATTGACAAAATGCATTTAAATATACTTTGCTGTTGCCACTAGCCTTGATTTGCATTTGCCACTTGGATTTTTCACAGTGACTTCCTTTATGTGTGTAGTTTGGGCATATTGCAGCCCTGCCCCATGTACTTTGCCATTTTCAAAATGGCCTCATTATTTTCACATTTTTTCTCTTGCTGTGGCCTGGACCTGCTCCCCCCTCCCATTGGTTGCACTTGGCCCAATAGCCAATCGAAGCAACCGGTAGGCGACGCCAGACACCACTACCGAAGGCCCAACACGAGGCCCTGTCTACCCCTGTCCACCACGGTACACCTCTAGCCACCCCTTTCTCGGCCCCCTGAGGTCTGCCTGCCTCCTGCCAGTGTCCCCATGTCTCCCCTGCCCCTACCAGTGTCCCCATGTCTCCCCTGCCCTCGCCAGTGTCCCCATGTCTCCCCTGCCCTCGCCAGTGTGACCATGACTCCCCTGCCCCCGCCAGTGTCCTCATGTCTCCCCTGCCCCCAGCCAGTTTCCCCATGTCTCCCCTGCCCCCGCCAGGGTCGCCATGTCTTCCCTGCCCCCCGCAAGTGTCCCCATGTCTCCCCTTCCCCTGTCAGTGTCCCTATGTCTCCCCTGCCCCCAGCCAGTTTCCCCATGTCTCCCCTGCCCCCGCCAGGGTCGCCATGTCTTCCCTGCCCCCCGCAAGTGTCCCCATGTCTCCCCTGCCCCTGTCAGTGTCCCTATGTCTCCCCTGCCCCTAGCCAGTTTCCCCATGTCTCCCCTGCCCCCGTCAGTGTCCCCATGTCTCCCCTGCCCCGCCAGTGTCCTCATGTCTCCCCTGCCCCCAGCCAGTTTTCCCATGTCTCCCCTGCCCCCACTAGTGTCCCCATGTCTCCCCTGCCCCCAGCCAGTGTCCCCATGTCTCCCCTGCCCCCCGCCAGTGTCCCCATGTCTCCCCTGCCCCTGTCAGTGTCCCTATGTCTCCCCTGCCCCCAGCGAGTTTCCCCATGTCTCCCCTGCCCCCGTCAGTGTGCCCATGTCTCCCCTGCACCCGCCAGCGTCCCTATGTCTCCCCTGTGTCCCCATGTCTCCCCTGCCCTAGCCAGTTTCCCCATGTCTCCCCTGCCCCCGCCAGTGTCCCCATGTCTACCCTGCCCTCCCCAGTGTCCCCATGTCTCCCCTGCCCCCAGCCAGTTTACCTATGTCTCCCCTACCCCCGTCAGTGTCCCCATGTCTCTCCTGCCCCCAGCAGTGTCCCCATGTCTACCCTGCCCCCGCCAGTGTCCCCACATCCCCCCTGCCCCCAGCCAGTTTCCCCATGTCTCCCCTGCCCCCGCCGGTGTCCCCATGTCTCCCCTGCCCCCAGCCAGTTCCCCCATGTCTCCCCTGCCCCTGCCAGTGTCCCCATGTCTCCCCTGCCCCCAGCCAGTTTTCCCATGTCTTCCCTGCCCCCGCCAGTGTCCCCATGTCTCCCCTGCCCCCAGCCAGTTTCCCCATGTCTACGCTGCTCCCGCCAGTGTCTCGATGTCTCCGCTGCCCTTGCCAGTGTCCCCATGTCTCCCCTGCCAGTGTCCCCATGTCTCCCCTACCAGTATCCCCATGTCTCCCCTGCCTCCTGCCAGTGTCCTCATGTCTCCCCTGTCCCCAGCCTGTTTCCCCATGTCTACCCTGCTCCCGTCAGTGACCCCATGTCTCCCCTGCCCCCAGCCAGTTTCCCCATGTCTCCCCTGCCCCCGCCAGTTTCCCCATGTCTCCTCTGCCCCCTGTAAGTGTCCTCATGTCTCCCCTGCCCCCAGCCAGTGTCCCCAAGTCTCCCTTGCCCCCGCCAGTGTCCCAATGTCTCCCCTGCCCCAGCCAGTTTCCCCATGTCTCCCCTGCCCCCGCCAGTGTCCCCATGTCTCCCCTGCCCCCAGCCAGCTGCCCCATGTCTCACTTGCCCCCGCCAGTGTCCCCATGTCTCCCCTGCCCCTGCCAGTGTCCCCATGTCTCCCCTGACCCCTCAGTGTCCTCATGTCTATCCTGCCCCCTCCCAGTGTCCCCATGTCTCCCATGCCACTGTTCCCATGTCTCCCCTGCCACTGTCCCCATGTCTCCCCTGCCCCCCGCCAGTGTCCCGATGTCTCCCCTACCCCTGCCACTGTCCCCATGTCTCCCCTGCCCCTGCCAGTGTCCCATGTCTCCCCTGCCCCCGCCAGTGTCCCCATGTCTTCCCTGCCCCCAGTCAGTGTCCCCATGTCTTCCCTGACCCCCGCCAGTGTCCCCATATCTCCCCTGCCCCTGCCAGTGTACCATGTCTCCCCTGCCCCCGCAAGTGTCCCCATGTCTTCCCTGCCCCCAGCCAGTGTCCCCATGTCTCCCCTGCCAGTGTCCTCATGTCTCCTCTGCCCCTGCCAGTGTCCCCATGTCTCCCCTGCCCCCACCAGTGTCCCCATGTCTCCTCTTCCCCCTGCAAGTGTCCCGATGTCTCCCCTTCCCCCATCAGTGTCCCCATGTCTCCCTTGCCCCCTGCCAGTGTCCCCATGTCTCCCCTGTCCCCCGCCAGTGTCCTCATGTCTCCCCTCCCCTGCCAGAGTCCCCATGTCTCCCCTGCCCCTGCCAGAGTCCTCATGTCTCCCTTGCTCCCGCCAGTGTCATCATGTCTCCCCTGCCCCCAGCCAGTGTCCCCATGTCTACCCTGCTCCCGCCAATGACCCCATGTCTCCACTGCCCCCAGCCAGTTTCCCCATGTCTCCCCTGCCCCTGCCAGTTTCCCCATGTCTCCTCTGCCCCTTGCCAGTTCCTCATGTCTCCCCTGCCCCCAGCTAGTGTCCCCATGTCTCCCCCGCCCCTGCCAGTGTCCCCATGTCTCCCCCGCCCCCAGCCAGTTTCCCCATGTCTCCCCTGCCCCCGCCAGTGTCCCCATGTCTCCCCTGCTGCCAGCCAGTGTCCCCATGTCTCCCCTGCCCCCACCCAGTTGCCCCATGTCTCCCTTGCCCCCCGCCAGTGTCCCCATGTCTCCCCTGCCCCCGCCAGTGTCCCCATGTCTCCCCTGCCCCAGCCAGTTTCCCCATGTCTACGCTGCTCCCGCCAGTGTCTCAATGTCTCCCCTGCCCTTGCCAGTGTCCCCATTTCTCCCCTGCCAGTGTCCCCATGTCTCCCCTGCCTCCTGCCAGTGTCCTCATGTCTCCCCTGTCCCCAGCCAGTTTCCCCATGTCTACCCTGCTCCCGCCAGTTTCCCCATGTCTCCCCTGCCCCCGCCAGTTTCCTCATGTCTCCTCTGCCCCCTGCCAGTGTCCTCATGTCTCCCCTGCCCCCAGCCAGTGTCCCCAAGTCTCCCCTGCCCCCGCCAGTGTCCCCATGTCTCCCCTGCCCCCAGCCAGTTTCCCCATGTCTCCCCTGCCCCCGCCAGTGTCCCCATGTCTCCCCTGACCCCTCAGTGTCCTCATGTCTATCCTGCCCCCTCCCAGTGTCCCCATGTCTCCCCTGGCACTGTTCCCATGTCTCCCTTGCCACTGTCCCCATGTCTCCGCTGCCCCCGCCAGTGTCCCGATGTCTGCCCTGCCCCTTCCACTGTCCCCATGTCTCCCCTGCCCCTGCCAGTGTCCCATGTCTCCCTGCCCCCGCCAGTGTCCCCATGTCTTCCCTGCCCCCAGCCAGTGTCCCCATGTCTTCCCTGTCCCCCGCCAGTGTCCCCATATCTCCCCTGCCCCTGCCAGTGTCCCATGTCACCCCTGCCCCCGCAAGTGTCCCCATGTCTTCCCTGCCCCCAACCAGTGTCCCCATGTCTCTCCTGCCAGTGTCCTCATGTCTTCTCTGCCCCTGCCAGTGTCCCCATGTCTCCCCTGCCCCCACCAGTGTCCCCATGTCTCCTATTCCCCCTGCCAGTGTCCCCATGTCTCCCCTTCCCCCATCAGTGTCCCCATGTCTCCCTTGCCCCCTGCCAGTGTCCCCATGTCTCCCCTGTCCCCCGCCAGTGTCCTCATGTCTCCCCTCACCCGCCAGATCCCCATGTCTCCCCTGCCCCTGCCCGTGTCCTCATGTCTCCCTTGCTCCCGCCAGTGTCATCATCTCTCCCCTGTCGCAGCCAGTTTCCCCATGTCTACCCTGCTCCCGCCAGGGACCCCATGTCTCTACTGCCCCCAGCCAGTTTCCCCATCTCTCCCCTGCCCCTGCCAGTTTCCCCATGTCTCCTCTGCCCCCTGCCAGTTCCTCATGTCTCCCCTGCCCCCAGCCAGTGTCCTTATGTCTCCCCTGCCCCTGCCAGTGTCCCCATGTCTCCCCCGCCCCCAGCCAGTTTCCCCATGTCTCCCCTGCCCCCGCCAGTGTCCCCATGTCTCCCCTGCCCCCAGCCAGTGTCCCCATGTCTCCCCTGCCCCCAGCCAGTTGCCCCATGTCTCCCTTGCCCCCCGCCAGTGTCCCCATGTCTCCCCTGCCCCGCCATTGTCCCCATGTCTCCCCTGCCCCGCCAGTGTCCCCATGTCTCCCCTGCACCCGTCAGTGTCCTCATGTCTCCCCTGCCCCCGCCAGTATCCCCATATATCTCCTGCCCCATCAGTGTCCCCATGTCTCCCCTGCCCCCGCCAGTGTCCCGAAGTCTCCACAGCCCCAGCCAAAGTCCCCATGTGTCCCCTGCCCCAGCCAGTTTCCCCATGTCTCCCCTGCCCCAACAGTGTCCCCATGTTCTCCCCTGCCCCCCGCCAGTGTCCCCATGTTCTCCCCTGCCCCCCGAGGATCCCCATGTCTCCTCTGTCCCCCCAGTGTCCTCAAGTCTCCCCTGCCCCCCGACAGTGTCCCCATGTTCTCCCCTGCCCCCCCTCCCTCCCCAGCGTCACCATGTCTCCCCTGGCTCCTCCAGGGTCCCCATGTATCCCCTTCCCCGCCAGTGTCCTCATGTCTCCCCTGCCCCCCGCTAGTGTCCCCATGTCTCCCCTGCCCCCCTCCAGTGTCCCCATGTTCTCCCCTGCCCCCACCAGTGTTCCCATGTTCTCCCCTGCTCCCCGCCAGTGTACCCATGTCTCTCCTGCCCCCAGCCAGTTTCCCCATGTCTCCCTTGCCCCCCCAGTGGCCCCATGTCTCCCCTGCCCCCCCTCAGTGTCTCCATGTCTCCCCTGCCCCCTCAGTGTCCTCATGTGTATCCTGCACCCTCTTAGTGTCCCCATGTCTCCCCTGCCCCTGCCACTGTTCCCATGTCTCCACTGCCCCTGGCACTGTTCCCATGTCTCCCCTGCCCCATGTCTCCCCTGCCCCCCGCCAGTGTCCCCATGTCTCCCCTGCCCCTGCCACTGTCCCCATGTCTCCCCTGCCCCACCAGTGTCCCCATGTCTCCCCTGCCCCTGCCAGTGTCCCATGTCTCCACTGCCCGCCAGTGTTCCCATGTCTTCTCTGCCCCCAGCCAGTGTCCCCATGTCACCCCTGACCCCCGCCAGTTTCCCCATGTCTCCCCTGCCCCTGCCAGTGTCCCATGTCTCCCCTGCCCCCGCAAGTGTCCCCATGTCTTCCCTGCCCCCAGCCAGTGTCCCCATGTCTCACCTGCCCCCTGCCAGTGTCCCAATATATCCCCTGCCCCCCACCAGTGTCCCCATGTCTCCCCTTCCCCCTGCCAGTGTCCCCATGTCTCCCCTTCCCCCATCAGTGTCCCCATGTCTCCCTTTCCCCTGCCAGTGTCTCCATGTGTCCCCTGTCCCCCGCCAGTGTCCTCATGTCTCCCCTGCCCCCTGCCAGTGTCCCCATGTCTCCCCTGCCTCCTGCCAGTGTCCTCATGTCTCCCCTGCCCCCAGCCAGTTTCCCCATGTCTACCCTGCTCCCGCCAGTGACCCCATGTCTCCCCTGCCCCCAGCCAGTTTCCCCATGTCTCCCCTGCCCCCGCCAGTTTCCCCATGTCTCCTCTGCCCACTGCCAGTGTCCTCATGTCTCCCCTGCCCCCAGCCAGTGTCCCCATGTCTCCCCTGCCCCCAGCCAGTTGCCCCATGTCTCCCTTGCCCCCACCAGTGTCCCCATGTCTCCCCTGCCCCCAGCCAGTTGCCCCATGTCTCCCTTGCCCCCACCAGTGTCCCCATGTCTCCCCTGCCCCGCCAGTGTCCCCATGTGTCCCCTGCACCTGTCAGTGTCCCCATGTCTCCCCTCCCCCCACCAGTATCCCCATATATCTCCTGCCCCCGTCAGTGTCCCCATGTCTCCCCTGCCCCCGCCAGTGTCCCCATGTCTCCCCCGCCCCCAGCCAGTGTCCCCATGTCTCCCCTGCCCCCAGCCAGTTGCCCCATGTCTCCCTTGCCCCCACCAGTGTCCCCATGTCTCCCCTGCCCCGCCAGTGTCCCCATGTGTCCCCTGCACCCGTCAGTGTCCCCATGTCTCCCCTCCCCCACCAGTATCCCCATATATCTCCTGCCCCCGTCAGTGTCCCGATGTCTCCCCTGCCCCCACCAGTTTCCCCATGTCTCCCCTGCCCCCAGCCAGTTTCCCCATGTCTCCCCTGCCCCCGACAGTGTCCCCATGTCTCCCCTGCACCCGTCAGTGTGCCCATGTCTCTCCTCCCCCCGCCAGTATCCCCATATATCTCCTGCCCCCGTCAGTGTCCCCATGTCTCCCCTGCCCCCACCAGTTTCCCCATGTCTCCCCTGCCCCCAGCCAGTTTCCCCATGTCTCCCCTGCCCCCGACAGTGTCCCCATGTCTCCCCTGCACCCGTCAGTGTGCCCATGTCTCTCCTCCCCCCGCCAGTATCCCCATATATCTCCTGCCCCCGTCAGTGTCCCCATGTCTCCCCTGCCCCCGCCAGTGTCCCCATGTTTCCCCTGCCCCCACCAGTGTCCCCATGTTTCCCCTGCCCCCAGCCAGTTTCCTCATGTCTCCCCTGCCCCCGACAGTGTCCCATTTCTCCCCTGCCCCCGACAGTGTCCCCATGTTCTCCCCTGCCCCCCGCCAGTGTCTCCATGTTTTCACCTGCCCCCCCAGGATCCCCGTGTCTCCTCTGTCCCCCCAGTGTCCTCAAGTCTCCCCTACCACCCGCCAGTGTCCCCATGTTCTCCCCTGCCCCCCCCAGGGTCCCCATGTCTCCCCTGGCTCCCCCAGGGTCCCCATGTATCCCCTGCCACCCGCCAGTGTCCTCATGTCTCCCCTGGCCCCCGCTAGTGTCCCCATGTCTCCCCTGCCCCCCTCCAGTGTCCCCATGTTCTCCCCTGCCCCCACCAGTGTTCCCATGGTCTCCCCTGCCCCCAGCCAGTTTCCCCATGTCTCCCTTGCCCCCCCTGTGGCCCCATGTCTCCCCTGCCCCCCAGTGTCTCCATGTCTCCCTTGCCTCCTCAGTGTCCTCATGTCTATCCTGCCCCCTCTCAGTGTCCCCATGTCTCCCCTGCCCCTGCCACTGTTCCCATGTCTCCCCTGCCCCATGTCTCCCTTGCCCCCCGCCAGTGTCCCCATGTCTCCCCTGCCCCCGCCAGTGTCTCCATGACTCCCATGCACCTGTCAGTGTCCCCATGTCTCCCCCCGCCAGTATCACCATATATCTCCTGCCCCCGTCAGTGTCCCCATGTCTCCCCTGCCCCAGACAGTGTCCCAATGTCTCCCTGTCCCCGCCAGTGTCCCCATGTCTCCCCTGCCCCCAGCCAGTGTCCCCATGTCTCCCCTGCCCCCGACAGTGTCCCATGTCTCCCCTGCCCCCGCCAGTGTCCCCATGTTCTCCCCTGCCCCCGCCAGTGTCCCCATGTTCTCACCTGCCCCCCCAGGATCCCCATGTCTCTGCTGTCCCCCCAGTGTCCTCAAGTCTCCCCTGCCCCCCGCCAGTGTCCCCATGTTCTCCCCTGCCCCCCCAGGGTCCCCATGTCTCCCCTGGGTGCCCCAGGGTCCCCATGTATCCCCTGCCCCCCGCCAGTGTCCTCATATCTCCCCTGGCCCCCGCTAGTGTCCCCATGTCTCCCCTGCCCCTCTCCAGTGTCCCCATGTTCTCCCCTGCCCCCACCAGTGTTCCAATGTTCTCCCCTGCCCCGCCAGTGTACCCATGTCTCTGCTGCCCCCAGCCAGTTTCCCCATGTCTCCCTTGCCCCCCCAGCAGCCCCATGTCTCCCCTGCCCCCCAGTGTCTCCATGTCTCCCTTGCCCCCCGCCAGTGTCCCCATGTCTCCCCTGCCACTGTTCCCATGTCTCCCCTGCCCCCCGCCAGTGTCCCCATGTCTCCCCTGCCCCTGCCAGTGTCCCATGTCTCCACTGCCCCGCCAGTGTCCCCTTGTCTTCCCTGCCCCCAGCCAGTGTCCCCATATCACCCCGGACCCCTGCCAGTTTCCCCATGTCTCCCCTGCCCCTGCCAGTGTCCCATGTCTCCCCTGCCCCCGCAAGTGTCCCCATGTCTTCCCTGCCCCCAGCCAATGTCCCCATGTCTCCCCTGCCCCCTGCCAGTGTCCTCATGTCTCCCCTGCCCCCACCAGTGTCCCCATGTCTCCCCTGCCCCCTACCAGTGTCCCCATGTCTCCCCTGCTCCCCGCCAGTGTCCCCATGTCTCTCCTACCCCCGTCAGTGTCCTCATGTCTCCCCTGCCCCTGCCAGTGTCCCCATGTCTCCCCAGCCCCCCACCAGTGTCCCCATTTTTCCCCTTACCCCTGCCAGTGTCCCCATGTCTCCCCTTCCCCCATCAGTGTCCCCATGTCTCCCTTGCCCCTGCCAGTGTCGTCATGTCTCCCCTGTCCCACGCCAGTGTCCTAATGTCTCCCCTGCCCCTGCCAGTGTCCCCATGGCTCCCCTGCCCCACGCCAGTGTCCTCATGTCTCCCGCCAGTGTCATCATGTCTCCCCTGTCCCCCGCCAGTGTCCTCATGTCTCCTCTGCTCCCCGCCAGTGTCCCCATATCTCTCCTACCCCCCTTCAGTGTCCCCATGTCTCCCCTGCCACTGCCATTGTCTTCATGTTCCCCCTTCCCCCCCTTTTACCAATCCCACCCCCCTCTTCTGCCCCCTCTTACTTTCCCTCTGCCCCCTGTGATTATCTCTCTTCCACTCTCCTTTCCCCTTCCTGCCACTACACCCCATGCCCCCCCCCCCTCCATTCTCTTCTTCCTCTCCACCACCCTTCTCTCCCCTCCTTACCTCCATCTGCCATTTTCCGGCACTACCCCAATCGCCGTCAGGCATAGTAATTCGTAGCTGCCTGTCTTTGCAGCCGTCTTTCCCACCCCTCTCTCCCCCCCTACACCGCTAAACTTTTTATAACCACTTACTCTTATCATCGGTCCCTTGACTACTGATAACAGCTTGTCTGTCCCCCCTTGTTCTCTTCTGTTTTCTCCTCCCCCTCCCACCCCAGCATTATCTTGAACAGTCGTAGACCATCAATTGATAGTCACTTGTTTGTTCCTCTCCTCACCCCTTCCCTCCTCTCTCCTCACCCCTCTCCTTCCCCCTCCTCTCGTCACTCTTGCACTGCAACAATTGTCATCAGGCATAGTAATGTTACTGCTAGTATTGTCTCCCTCCTTACTCCCTCTCCTCTCCCTTTTTGTTCCTTGCACTTGTATTATCTGTTATGATTTGATAGTTATTTTTCACATTCTGTACTGTTTCAAGGACTTGTAAGAATGTGCTTGTATTCTCCCATGTTCCCTCTCCTTAAAGCACATTGTGTATAGGCGCTATACAAATAAACAATCAATCAATCAATCATTCCTCAATGCTTTTCCCATCTAACTTGAGTAGTATCTGTCCTCCCATCCATTTTTTCTGTACGAGCGTTATCTCGTCATCCCTGTCCTTTTCATTCCGTTCTAATTATTATGCACGTCAGGCTGCGTAGTGACGTGGTCTAGCCCTGCTTAACACAACGCGCCTATTTAGATTGCGCCGCTGAATAACAATGGGCGTGCTGCGGACGGAATATCGATAAGAGTGGGAGAATGCTGGACAAGTGACTTACGTAGAGGATTAAGTACGTTTTTCTGCCTGCATTACTGTTCCGATTAGGTATCATCTCATCAGAGACAAGTGTGTTAGCAACACATACACAGTGCCCCACAAGCCCTGTGATTAACATAGACAGTTGGCTTTTTCTGTTTGTTCTCTTGCTGAACAGCCCCTTTCCCGTCTGGCCAGTAACGATGCATTCAGACGGCATATTGGATTGAAACATTTGTTTGCTCGATGCCGTCTGGATGACCATACAACTCTCGTCTCCCATAGGATAAGACATACAAGCATACACGCGGCAGAGTGAGTTTCAGTGCTCTAACTTTCAGTGTTATGCGGATGACACCCAGCTCTCCTCCAGGCTCCCCTCAACCAACTCTGCTCCCTCCCTCATACCAGACTGTCTGGCCACAATTCAGGAATGGTGTGCCACCAATGATCTCTGCCTTAATGCCAGTAAGACTGAGATCCCCCTCATCGGGACACCTGCTCCCTCCTTTCCTCTCCCTCTGCCCACCCACCCTGGGCCCTGTTCCTGCTCCTTCCAGTGAGGCTACGAATCTTGGTGTCATGTTCGACTCCACCCTTTGCTTCTCTCCTCACATCTCCGAAGTCACTAAGATGTCACACTATCAGCTGCACCTCCTCAGAGGTATTCTGCCTTTTCTCACTTTCTCCCAGAAGCTCACTGTCTCCAGGGTCCTGGTCCATTCTAGGATGGACTATTGCAACAGCCTCTATTTAAATCTGCCTGTCTCTACCCTTCGACCTCTACAACTTATCCAGAACAGGACTGCGAGAATTGTTGTTGGCCTCAAGCCCAAGGATCATATCTCTCCAGCTCTAGAATCTCTCCACTGGCTCTCTGTGGCTGCAAGGATCAAGTTGAAGACCCTCTGCATCGTCCGGAAGGCTTTCTGGGGCCTGGGACCACACTACCTCCAACTTTCTCTTCCTAAACATCTTCCTTCTCGAGCCCTCCTCTGATCCACCTCCAACTCTCTGAGGGTCAAATGCTTCTCCAAGCATAGAATGGGGGGTAGATCTCTTTCCTCGGCTGGGTCCTCCCTGTTTCTCTCAAACTTGAGCAAAACCACCTCCGGTTCCGGAAACAACTCAAGACCTTTCTTTTTGCTTCCGCTTTCTCTCTTCCTCTCCCTTGCTGATGTCCCTGACTGCTCCGAACACTGGTCCCCTGGCCACCCACTGAAACTCAGGCCACGGTGTCACTCGCAGTCGCGGCCATCGCCGTGACTGGCGTTTACTTCCGCGTTGGAGTTTGAGAGGTCATGGGGGAAGGTTGCTTTAGTCCCTTTTTTGTGTTTATGGCCGCAGCTCCTAACGCGAGACGCAACGCTGCCGGGAGTATAAAATCCCTGCCTCCCGGCAGGTCATTGCGTTGCAACCCCTCTCCGTTGTTTACTTCGTTTCTGGGTCCTTCGCTCTTCCTCTGCACCTCGCTTTGGATTCTACTAGGGGTTAATATTTACCCCCACGCGGTTACTTCTCATAGGTGTCCAGTCACCAGTAACCTCCATACTTTGTTTCCCTTTGCCATCCGCCGACCCCCTTTAGGCGGCGTCTGCCGTGCTCTCTCTCTCTCTCTCTCTCTCTCTCTCTCTCTCTCTCTCTCTCTCTCTCTCTCTCTCTCTCTCTCTCTCTCTCTCTCTCTCTCTCTCTCTCTCTCTCTCTCTCTCTCTCCCTCTCTCTCTCTCTCTCCCTCTCGTCCTCTCACCTAGCTCTTGAGTCTGGTCATCGCGGGGTTTTCTCTCCCGTGCTCCCGTGTTCCTCCGCAGTGCCTCTCGGAAGACTTCTACCTTCAGTCCGGACCTCCCAGCTGCTGTTTCCCTCGCCTCTCTCCAGGTCGACCGCTACAGTGGACGTTTTCAGCGTTTGGTGATCCTTCGCTTCCTCCTCTTCATCGGTGGACTGCTGGCCTTCTGAGAACAGTCTTGGCACCTCCTATCAGGGTTTTTTCCCCTAGTGGGTTTTTCCCTGCTTTTTCTGGTTTGATTCCGGAGAGGGGGTCGCTGTGCCGCTGTTCACACCCAGCGGCCACAGTGGCTTCTCTCCGTGACAAGCCCTCGCACCAGAGGAAAGAGAGAGACTACCTGGCACGTCGAGGCCTGCAAGATACCATCGACTCGGAAAGCCCAGGTGAGGAGAACGTGGGTACGGAGGGAACACAGTCAAAGGTACCCCTTCAGTCACAGATTGCAACGCCAAAGAGTATCACGATGTCAGCTGACGAACAAGTCCAAGAGCTCTGGAAGGCATTCCAAGCGATGTCCCAAGAGCTACAAGGGGTCAAGACTGAGAACGCTTTGCTTAAACAGATGGTTGCGGCTAGGGAACCTACTCCCTCGGAATTGCCACCCATGGCACTGTCCTCGGGGAAATTTGATGGCTCCCCAAAGAAGGTAAAGGAGTTTCTCGAAGCATGCCTGGTTCACTTTACGTTCAGACCCCGTACCTTTGCTACAGATCAGGCCCGGGTGGGTTTCCTAATAACCAACATGACGGGAAACGCTCTTTCCTGGGCCACCCCTCTGGTGACTAGCGGAAACGCCATTCTGCAGGACTATCCGGGGTTTCAGAATCTTCTCAAGCACACCTTCGAACGACCAGAGCTCTCCTTTACAGCCTGCGAAGACCTGTTGGATGTCAGGCAAGGCTCGCTAGACGTGTTATCATACATCTCCTCTTTCAAGACATTAGCAGCCGGGGCCGGATGGCCCGAGACAGCCCAGTATGCCATTTTCAGAAGAGGACTGAAGGAAGAAATTAAAGACGAGCTAGCCAGGTCTCCTCGTTCTCCTACTTTCACAGATCTACTTTCTGCTGCTCTTCACATCGAGTATCGCCTTCAGGAGAGACGAGTTGAACGTCGTAAGCAAAGGACTCCTGGCCATAACTCAGACCCCTCTGTACCCGTTCTCCCTGGTCGCTCTACTAACATCATTACGGAAGAACCTATGCAGATCGGTGCTACCAGGGCGCCCTTGTCCGCTGCTGAAAGACGTCGCAGAAGAGAGAAAGGACTGTGTGCCTACTGCGGATCAGAGCAGCATTTTCTCAGAGACTGCACAGAACTGTCAAACAAGAGGTCGGGAAACGACTACCCTCGGCGTTAGTAGGGACAAACGACCGAGGGTCTTTAAGAAATCTCCATCGTCCCTATGTTTCTCTGTCAGTGACCTCTTCCGAGTCTAAGGAAGATTCCAGGCTAATGGTCATTCCAGTACAACTCAACCTCGGAAACCATCAGGAGGAGACACTGGCTCTGTTGGACTGTGGCGCGGCAGGGAACTTTGTTGACACCGTGTGGGCTGACAAGGTGGGCCTCCGTCGAATTCCCCGGGCAGAAGGTCAGAAGGTGGAAGGAGTAGACGGCTCGCCTTTGTCCTCAGGTCCTATCACCCATACCACTGAGGAACTCACTTTGACGATCAACCAACATAAGGAAGTCCTGAGTTTTGATATTATCAGAGCGGCTCATTTTCCCATCATCTTGGGCATTACCTGGCTCCGACGACACAATCCTCTGATTAATTGGACCGAGAACCAAATAAGCTTCAGTTCCCCATATTGCGCTACTAACTGTTGTTCTCTGGAAGGTCGGGCTGATCTTCAGCCAGTCAAGGTGTTTCCCAATAATCATGTAGGTATCCATGCTTTACCCTATTTCTGCTCAGATTTTTCAGACGTTTTTCAGGAGTGCCTCCATGCCAGACTTCCACCCCATCGGCCAGAGGACTGCACTATCGACCTGGAGCCCCATGCCTTGGTGCCATTCGGAAGGATGTTCGCCCTCACTCAGACCGAGAGACAAGTGCTTCAGAAATACTTGGATACCAACATGGAGAATGGTCTCATACAACCTTCCAAGTCCCCAGCAGGAGCCCCTTTGTTTTTTATAAAGAAAAGAGATTCCACCGATCTTAGACCCTGCATCGACTACAGGGGTCTAAATACAGTGACAGTCCGTGACAGGTATCCGATGCCCCTAATCACGGATATTATTGAGGCAGTGCAAGGTGCTCGAATCTTTACCAAACTGGACCTACGAAACGCTTACCATTTGTTGCGGATAGCCAAGGGTGACGAATGGAAAACTGCGTTTCGTACTCCTCTGGGCCTATATGAATACAAGGTAATGCCGTTTGGCTTGGTGAACGCCCCTGCGGTATTTCAGAGGTTCATGGACCGGATGTTCTCCGACATGCTTTCCATCTCGGTCATCATCTATTTAGATGATATCTTGGTTTTTTCCCCTAATATGAGAGAACACATAGCACAAGTACGACGAGTTTTGGAGCGTCTTAAGGAAAACCATCTTCTGGTCAAAGAGGAGAAGTGCAGCTTCGCGGTACCTTCGGTACATTATCTGGGATACGTGCTATCAGAAGAAGGGATCGCCATGGATCCTGACAAGATGCAAGTGATTCTTGGCTGGCCGGCCCCGACCTCTGTCCGGGAGGTTCAGAGGTTCTTGGGTCTTTCAAATTACTACCGAAGATTCATTCCGAACTTTTCAGAGGTGGTGTTTCCCATCACCCGCCTACTCAAGAAGACGGCCTATCCTTTTTCCTGGTCTACTGAAGCAGAAAGAAGTTTCTGTCATCTAAAAACCCTCTTCTGCTCTGCCCCGATTCTGCAGCATCCAAACCAAACTCTTCCATTTATTCTGGAGACGGACGCCTCCGCTATCGCTGTAGGAGCAGTGTTGCTTCAGTCTTTCAACAAGGTGGAGCATCCGGTCGCCTATCTCTCTAAGACTCTTTCTCCCAGCCAGCTCAACTACTCGGTTTTGGAGAAAGAATTGTTGGCGATGAAATTGGCTTGTGAGGAATGGAGGCACCTTCTCATGGGTGCCCGTCATCGGTTTCTCATTCGCACTGACCACAAAAACCTCAAGGCTTTACAGGACATGGAATGTTCTAACTCCAGACAAGCTAGATGGGCCTACCTGTTTTCGCAGTACGACTTCCAGATCACGTACATCCCTGGGTCTCTCAACCGTCTGGCTGACGCTTTGTCTCGCAAAGATTCCCACTTGGAAACAGTAGCGGTCAAGTCTGAGCCGTTATTCCACAGAAATCGGATCTTAGCCACAGTGAGTTCTTTCCTTCAGGAGGTCAAGGCTGCCGTTGCGCAAGAGGCTCCCCAGTTCTCTTTTTCCGTTGATTCTCCTTTCCAAATCAAAGACGGCTGGGTCTTCTACAAGAAGAAGTGGTATATTCCTGAGGGGTCACTGCGCCGGAAAATCCTTAAATGGTGTCACGACTCACGTCTAGGTGGACACCGAAGCGGGAATGGTACGTTGGAACTCATCTCGAGATCGTTCCAGTGGCCCAACATCAGGAGAGACGTGTTTAACTACGTAAAGACCTGCCCTACTTGTGCCAGTGTCAAATATGCTTCCGGGAAGCCCCTAGGACTTCTTACCCAAGCAGAGATGCCGACTCGCCCGTGGGGTCTCATCTCCACGGACTTCATAGTGGAGCTTCCCGACTCCGAGTCATGCATATGTATCATGGTGACAGTGGACTCTCTAAGCAAGCTAGCCCATTTCTCTCCTCTTCCAGGACTCCCTTCGGCCACCAAAATGGCAGAAACCTTTGCCCGAGATATCTTTAAGCATCATGGCCTCCCCGACAAGATGATATCCGATCGAGGAAGCCAGTACATATCCAAATTCTGGACGGCTTTATGTACTCGATTGGGGATGGAAAGGGCCCTATCCTCAGGGTTTCACCCCCAGACAAACGGCCAAACGGAGCGACTCAACGCAACTTTGGAGCAGTACTTGCGATGTTTTATTTCCCAGTGCCAAGATAATTGGGTTTCTCTACTCCCTACGGCGGAATTCGTGTACAACAACTCCAAGCACAGTGCCACTGGCCTATCACCTTTTTATTGTACCTATGGCGTTCACCCGCGTTATCTAATGCCCGAGGTACCCAGTTACTCCAACTCTCCCACTGCAGAAGAGGTGTTAAGTAATCTCAAGGAGGCCAGGGACAGTGCATTAACGAGTTTGGCGGATTGCAGACGGCGGAATAAGACCGAGGCCGATAAACACCGCAGGGATACACCTTCATGGAAACCGGGGGACAAAGTGTGGTTGTCCACCAGATTCCTTCCCAGATGGACAAGGCCTTCTAAACTATCTCCTCGTTTCTTGGGACCTTTTCCCATCCTCTCCAAGGTCAATCCAGTTGCCTATCGCCTACAACTCTCTCCGTCTCTCAGACGCATACACCCTGTTTTTCACGCCTCTCTTCTTAAACCTTACTATTCAGATCCCAATCACCGGTCTCTCCGCCGGAAACTACCTGTCACTACAACCGACCAGGAGGAATACGATGTTTCCGCCATTCGTGATTCCAGATTCCTTCATGGTCGGTTGGAATACCTCCTGTCATGGAAGGGTTTCCCAAGGTCGGAGGATTCCTGGGAGCCAGCTTCCCATGTACATGCCCCTCAACTGTTGGCAAAGTTCCATCGCTTGCACCCAGGTAGGCCTGGGCGGTTGCACTCTAGGGGGGGGCATACTGTCACTCGCAGTCGCGGCCATCGCCGTGACTGGCGTTTACTTCCGCGTTGGAGTTTGAGAGGTCATGGGGGAAGGTTGCTTTAGTCCCTTTTTTGTGTTTATGGCCGCAGCTCCTAACGCGAGACGCAACGCTGCCGGGAGTATAAAATCCCTGCCTCCCGGCAGGTCATTGCGTTGCAACCCCTCTCCGTTGTTTACTTCGTTTCTGGGTCCTTCGCTCTTCCTCTGCACCTCGCTTTGGATTCTACTAGGGGTTAATATTTACCCCCACGCGGTTACTTCTCATAGGTGTCCAGTCACCAGTAACCTCCATACTTTGTTTCCCTTTGCCATCCGCCGACCCCCTTTAGGCGGCGTCTGCCGTGCTCTCTCTCTCTCTCTCTCTCTCTCTCTCTCTCTCTCTCTCTCTCTCTCTCTCTCTCTCTCTCTCTCTCTCTCTCTCTCTCTCTCTCTCTCTCTCTCTCTCTCTCTCTCTCTCTCTCTCTCTCTCTCTCTCTCTCCCTCTCGTCCTCTCACCTAGCTCTTGAGTCTGGTCATCGCGGGGTTTTCTCTCCCGTGCTCCCGTGTTCCTCCGCAGTGCCTCTCGGAAGACTTCTACCTTCAGTCCGGACCTCCCAGCTGCTGTTTCCCTCGCCTCTCTCCAGGTCGACCGCTACAGTGGACGTTTTCAGCGTTTGGTGATCCTTCGCTTCCTCCTCTTCATCGGTGGACTGCTGGCCTTCTGAGAACAGTCTTGGCACCTCCTATCAGGGTTTTTTCCCCTAGTGGGTTTTTCCCTGCTTTTTCTGGTTTGATTCCGGAGAGGGGGTCGCTGTGCCGCTGTTCACACCCAGCGGCCACAGTGGCTTCTCTCCGTGACAAGCCCTCGCACCAGAGGAAAGAGAGAGACTACCTGGCACGTCGAGGCCTGCAAGATACCATCGACTCGGAAAGCCCAGGTGAGGAGAACGTGGGTACGGAGGGAACACAGTCAAAGGTACCCCTTCAGTCACACACGGCTCCTGCATGTCCAGTTGCCCTCGCACTGCCTCCAGGCTCCCCCAGCACTTAAGGGTTTGTATCTGAAACCCTACAGTGTATTTTCTCTCTGCATTTATGAGCCACCCTCCAGCAGCACTTTTTGAGTTACCTGAACTTTTCCCTCCCCCTCACGCCCCCTGGCACTTCTCTGCTGCCTCCTCCCCACACTTGTGCGATCTGAATGACACAAGGTCTAGTAAGATCGTTGTTTTGCCCTCCTTTTGTCCCCCCTTCTTGTCTTGTCGCGCCTAGAAACCCTTGTGTACAGGCGCGTTATAAATGACTTATCATATCATACCAGATCTGTAATGTAATCCCATCCATGTATACCTAACTCTAGCTTCGCCTCAGCCTGCTGGGCTACTTGTGGACCTGGAGATAGCGGCTATGGAAAGACAGTCTCGGGAGGACAGCTCAGGGGCAACATGCTCCCCTTGGAAGCAAGACAACACGGAGCACCACAGGTTCGATCCGGGGGTCCGCGCTTAGAAACCGCTGGGTATTAAGCGTGTTATAAATAACCTATCATATCGTACCTGTTTGAAGGTACTAGCAGAGATGGGAATTTACTGGAGCCCTGGCATTAGCAGCTTTATTCAGTTAGTGTGAAGAAGCTGCCATCAGGTAAATATGAAAGACATGGGAGGGAAACAAAGCTCCCTGACAATTGGGGTGGGGGGGTACCAATCAGGTGGAATTCTGTCTTCTCTTTGTTCAATTGAAATACCTTTTTTCTTATCCAAAGTAGTACTTCATATCAAAAAAGCAGGCGACGCTGATCTAGTTGCTAAGCCTGATGATCAGCTGAGTGCCATCCTGGTAAGATTAGCAGGCAATATTTAATTGCTAATAAGCAGATCAATGTACCCTGAATTGCATCAGCAGCCATCGTCTCAAATGAAGAGAGGAGCTGATAATGTCCAATATCTTGGGCGGTACCTCATATTAAAGGTGCCCAGAATATTATTACCTGAACCATAACCCCGACATTTCTGTGGTGGCCATGGCTTCTAGGACTCTGGTAGTGTGCAGTAAAATGGTAATGGGCCGCTAATATGCGGCCTTAGCACGATCAAGAGAGGCCTACTCAATGAGACAGCAAACTAGAGTGCTCTTGCCACACCTTCCAAGACACTCTCAGAGAAGGATGCACTGATGACATTTACAAGAGCCTTTGCAAACAGATCAGGGAATTTTCGTTCCATTCGCAGGGACGTCATTATGGGGTCGCCAGGTGTCACAGTTGCGATCCCTGAGGTCTCCCGTGCTACCCCTGTGGTCTCCCTTGCTACCTCTAATAAAAAAACGAAAACAATGTAAACCTTTTTTTTTTTTAATGTGAGCTTCTTTGCTGTGGCCAGCGCCATGTGGCTCTTTATTTTTGGATTGGCTGACTTTCTTGTTCAAGCCTCTCAAAAAAACAGGGGGTTCCACAAGTGTAACACTTTGAGCAGTGACCCTAAAAAGGAAAGAATAGGAATAACAAATAATGTGTCTTTCTGGGATGCTATCCAATAATTGCTAGAATCATTAAAGGTTTATTTCAGGCACACTTCAGTGAGTGAGTCACTGATTTAATCTGTTCTTAAACACCTCAACTCAGCCTTTCATCCTCTGAGGTTTATAAATGAGTACCTACGCAGGTTGGGCAATATTGTATGTATATTTGTTCTATATAAAGCGTTTAATATATCATTATCATTTAGCCTTGGAGGTCTGCTTGCATTCACTGTAATTTGGTAATATGGGCCTATTCACACTGATATTAATGATACATATGGTGATCCATTCTTGTATGAAATGTATGTAAAATTATAGTGATATCACAACCATATTTTTCGTGGTGTACTTAGGAACAATATGTGAAGCCACTTCCTGCTTTGTCAAGGGGTGAAAGATCATGTTCCATAGATTCCCGTGATGTCACTTTGGGGTGGGGGTCAAATGACATCACTTCCTGTGATGTTATCAGAGGTCAAAGGCTGTGTGATGTCACTTCTGCTACCCTTGGCATTTTGGTGAAATGACTTCCCTGTTCCATTGATGATGGAATGTGATTTCACCAGGGAGTCTGAAGGTTTGAAGGTATTCAATGTACCCTCAGCACCCCGCACAGACTAGTAAGAATTTAATACAAGAGGAAGGAGAGGATGAAAGGGTTACTACGTGGATTATGGGCTGTCCACCTGGGTTTCAATTGCAGGCGGATAGGCCTTTATATTGCTTTCTTAGGTAGAGAGAAATGACGGAACTTTGGCGGACATTTTCACAAGGGCCATAACTCTGGCACTCAAAGCTGCTTCCGGTTGTTGAATCTCTAAACTTTAAAGAGGAAACAAAGCAAAATAGGAGTTAAAACACATAGGCGCTCATTACGACCTCGGCGGTGCCGCCGAAATCGCATCCGCGTCCGGGTCCACAGAATGAGGAATTACCGGGCCATTCCGAGTTCGGAAGGCCCTGTAATTCCTCCCTCCAAGGACCCAGACCCGGTCCTTCCCCATTCCCATTTCAGCCCCCGTAGGGCTGAATGGGAATGGGGGAGGGAGCAAACAACGGGCCGATTACGAGCGGCCCGTTGTTTGCTCCCTCTTCCCTTCGCGGGACCCCGTAAGCACGCCTGGTTTGACCAGGCTTTACTTACCGGGTCCCACGAGGGGACCTCGTGATGAGGCGGTACGGGGTAAATGGCGCCGGCACCTTTTACGGCGCCGTTAACCCCGTACCGCCAGGGTCGTAATGAGGCCCAAATATGCACATCATCATGCTCGACATGTGTATTTTCATAGAAGGAAGAGGAGTAATACCACTACAGCAAAAGGCACAACATATTTTCTTCAAAGTAGGCAATACCCAACATATAAATAAAGAACAGTGCATTCATGTAGTTTTAAGGGACCCCAACCTCTTCCCTGCGTACAAAATACATCCATGGTTTCAAATTAATTTTGATCTAGTTATAAAACTGTAAGACACCAGGTTGAGTTGGAACATGATATTGTTTAAGTTGAACTACAATGCAATCCAATTTCCATTTATGAACGCTCTCAAAAATATACACGATCAGTAAGTAATATGTGAGTTGAACAGGAGAACAGAACACCTTCAGATTTCAGATCTGATTTTTACAACAAAGGGTGCCATTTGGTATTGCTGTTAAAGCATAACATGATATATTATAGTAAAACGTGCCGGAATTGCGACAGCAATTATGCGTCAAAGAGTTCATGCAGAGCTCTTGCATTCCTAAGGAGGACAGGGGAGCAATCAGCACTTGGAGCTGAAGGCATTCATTGGAGTTTAGCCTTGTGATCCTGGACAAACACCAGAGACGCTCAGCTCCTGTGTTCCATGAACAGGAAAGGAAAGGAATCAGTACTGGAAAATAGAGACACTCCTCGCAAAGCATGTTTGTGATCTCTAGCAAGAAGCATGCTCTGAGCTCTTGTGTTACATGTACAGTGTTAAAAAGCAGCAGAGGTGAGATACTGGAGGATTCATTAGAGTACAACCTTGTGATCAATTTCAAGCTGTGTCTTGCTTTCCATATGGCGGGAAAAAGGGAATCAGCATACTAAGGTTCTGGAATTCCATACAGTGGAGCCTTTTGAGCTCTGTCCAACACAATATGTTCAGCTCTTGTGTTATATGGATGGGGTGGAAAGCAATAAGCACAGCAGTGTGTATTCGAGTTTGAAGGATGCATTACAGTGCAGCCTTGCGTTTTGGGGGCCACATTACACCCAGGGGCCTCGTGTTGCAATAATGTATAGGAAAATAACCAATCAGCACTATAAAGTGAATGTTATGATATTTATAAGGCGTTTAATACCCAGAGGTTTCTAAGCGCGGACCCGGGGATCGAACCCGTGTTGCTGCGTCGTCTTGCCCCTGAGCTATCCTCTCGAGAATGTATTTTAGAGTATGTGTGAGCTTGGCAACACAGTGTATTCTGAGCTCTGTGAGCACACGAAATCATTGTTTTCAATAGGTTCACTTGAACAATGAATCGTAGAAAAAGAATATGGGAACAACCAGTAAAACGACTGTGAGCCCAGAGCCGCTAGTGGGCCCTGACTTTCGGAGGTGGGGCCTCGAATCAGTAAGTGGTACAGGACAGATATTGGCAATAACACGCGGAACAAAGGGGGGATTACATTAGCCTGCGTAGATAGAGCTGGCCACAGTCTGAGAAAGCATCAGGTAAACGCCTCCAAGATGAGACAATGTAAAATGACGATGATACGGGAGCTAGAGAGAAGCAGCAGGTGCAAAAAACATTGACAAGGGACTAACAGGAACATGATCCCGGACTTGAGATGAGGCACCTCACCAGGACTGTATCAACAATTCAAGGTTAAATTAGGTATTCGGCAGCAATATAGAACATTTAAAAAGACATTTTTTGGCACACTGGGAGCTTTTTGAAATTAGATGGTGACAAGCGGCAGGTTTTTGTATTGCCTTGCAAAAAAAACGGACTCTTTCTCTTGTAGATCCATGTTCGTTGTTTTGCTTGACAGCTCTTATACTCCATTTTGAAACATGACACACAGCACTGTGTAGGTGTCTCTATTCTTTTGTTTGGGTTCCTCTGCAAGTTCTAGCCACCATTACCATCAAGCCGTCCTGGGTCCCAGGCTCTCGTAAAAAAATCCCTGGACCCTTTGAGAGTTATTGCCTTGGGCCAGGCTCACGACTCATTGGACTGCACACTTTGAAGAGGCAGGATACTTAACACTCATCGTGCCTCTGCTCTTTCCTCCGTTGGTAACTTAAAATGGTCCACAACGCTCCCAACTGTGCTTAGAACATTTCTGCTTTTTGCAAAATGGCAAAAGGATTAATTCAACTTGCAGATAGCTTTTTGTCATGGCTAAATTATAGGTTTGGACTTCAGGGACTTAAATTTCCTTAAGATCTCCATGAACGTCCCCTATGCTTAGAAGGTACTCCCTATTGTTTGAAAAGGCAAACCAGATTGCATTGCACTTCATGTAAATTAGGCAATTAGGCTGCAACAAGGGGTCATTCGTATCTGAGTGTTGGGAATGTGGGAATGCTTCCAATTTCTTTGCAGGGAACACACATCCACATCTTCATTCTCGATCTTTGAAAAAGTGCTCAAAATTCTTAAACTTAATCATCAGTTGTGTTCACAATTTGTAGGCTTAGTCCTTTGAGTTCTTGTGTTGACAAGTAGTAAACTTAAACTTCAGCACGTGTTTCACTGCCAACAGACAGCTTCTTCAGGGGAGTATGCATGTGCAATCATCAAATTCAGACTCTCGGAGTAGGCAAGTAGTGATGATTTGCAAATGGTCCATGAAGAATGACTGTTGGGGCCCATAATTGATAAATGGCAGGTTCATTGTAATACACTGCAGAGTTGTATCTAGGGAACAAGATAATAGGATCCAGGAGATGGAATTGGAAAAAAGTCCCGGTGTCATAGCAACTGTAAACAAGAATAACAACATTTCCACATATTTTCTCACAGAGGATCTAGAATATTAACTTGAAGAAAAAAAACAATGCTCTCCATGTGAACACATATTTAACGCAATTAAACTTAATAGAACAGATCAAAGTGTTCAAAGGCACATCAATAATTTTGCATTGATATAAACAATAGACTTTCCCTCTATATTACTAGCATTTGCCAATATGAATCAATGCGAAAGGGCCTCTGTTTGACCTTCATGATATTGTATCTGGATGAAAGTATGAATTCTAACATTGCACACATGACGTACAATAATCATCTAAATGAATGTATTAATGTATGAAATGATTTAGAGATCGAATTGTGATTCAAACACGTTGATGCTTATTAAGTTTACTTGTGCAATGTGTGTTGCATGCTAATGTATGCTTTTTGCCTATTCTTTAATATCAGCTTCAACTGCTATAATATGATAGTGTAGTTGAAATGGAATCTGCACAGTATCATTGATCACAATGATGCACATTTACCAGTGGAGGTTGTTGAATTTTTGAACTGGAGGAGCGTACATGTATGTGTCTAATATGTGGGAGCGACCAAGAGCAGCAAGGGAGTCTGAACCAAACATGGGAGTTTTGGGGGTTCTCCCCACAAGAAAATTTTTCAATTAATGGGTTAAAATGTGCTCTTTATAGAACTTTCTGTGCAACATTGAGTACACAGCCACAGAGTTTGCAATCAATTTTGTATGATAGCACATAAGAAAACCTAATGGATGCAAGTCGCCAACAGTGTACAGGACCGTTTTCCAACACATTTTCATTTTGCCTTTCCCCACAACAAATGCCAGTATATAAAACATTTTCAAGCTGCTGTCCCCATACATGCATATTTATACTGCAACCAATATATGCCAGTATTACCATATAAGAACTACCAGACAGTAAAAAATGCCATGCGCCAGACAGTAAGTAATCACACTTATGTTTTATTTTACCCTTGATGCAAAATTCAAAAGTGCCATAACACACAAAGAATGTATGGCTAGACTGGAGCCACCCATTATATGCCAGAATAGCCACGTAATAATACTCATCATTTTTGATTTACCCTTGATGGGAAGTAAAAAGTAACAAATGCCATGCCACATAAGAAAGTACATGCAAACAGAAACACATGCCAAGTTAGCCTTGCAGTATAACTTATCATGTTTGCTTTACACTTGATGGCAAGTAAAAAAGGTCATGTCACTTTAAGTAAATGCAGACTGGCACTACTAATGTAGGTCAGTCTAGACACATAACAATTGTGTTTCCTTTCCCCTTGATGCCAAGTAAAAAATGCTTTGCCACATTAAGAATGTATATGCAGACAGGGACACTAGGAGTTCCAGTCTGCATATACTTTCTTAATATGGTATGGAATGTTTTACTTGGCATCAAGGGTAAAGCAGACATGTCTTATTATATTTACAGACTCCCAGTGTAGAGGTTATCTCTCCGTACAAATGTACAAATACCCAGTCCTGTTTTCTCTTTTTGAGTCCACTTCCTTCAGCGTGACCCTTTTTTCCTTTTCTCCCAGTCAGCTTCCACTGAGTTGCAGAAGAGTCTCTCTCTTGATTCTGGTTGGTGGCATTTGCATTAAGGGTCCTGGGTCTTGGCTTTACTCTCCCCTTTAAGTAAGCCCACATAAATCCTTCTGGTTACTCCTCCAGCACGTCCTTGTCCGGTAAGCAGAAGGAGAAAACCATCAACCACGTTGTGATTCACACAGCCCTTTAAATTCCCCTCCCCTGTCGTTGATTGGACCCAATCTAATTAATCCATCCATGTACACTACCTCCTTTCTTGCCCTACAATCACTTTCATTCCTGTTGTGCTATGTGTTGTGAGGGAATTCCCACCATCCCTGTCCAACATGGCCTATTCTGTTACGATGCTGCTCCAGCATGCTCGTGGGCCACCGTCCAGTACTCAGACCTTCCCGCGGCCACCGCTGAAGACGAGGGAGCCAGTAATCCATGGTGCGGCACCGTTAGGCTGATCCTGAGTTGGCCCACCTCATTTGCCCATGGTGTCAGAGGCATGGAGTGACCCCACATCAGTCTTGTGGTAGCCATGGTATGGCAAATGTTTGGGCCCAGTAGGCAAGGTCATCACGACTGGCTCATGCCTTTTGATAAGCCACTGCTAAGTTTATGGCTTTCAAAAGACACAGTCATTGGTGCTGTCTTACCCATCTTTTTATGGGACTGGGACGGTTTCAATGAACTGTTCTAGTATGGTGCAGTGTAGCCATTTGTCAGCCAAAGTTTCTCTGTGATTAAGCCGGGATTCACAGAATTTGATGTGGTATGTCTCTTCATCATATCCTAGCATGTCCAGTACTGTCTTCTTGATGTCCACATACGGAATGTATCTGGTGGGGTTAGCCGCTTGATAAGCATTCTGCATGTCCCCTGTCATTAGTGGAGCAATATACTGGCCCCTTCTTTCTTGTGAACATAGGACTTTTCAGCCCACCCATTCAAAGTGCACAAAGAAATGTGATGGTTCTTCGTCTGGCATATATTTCTGAAGGACGTTAATGGGCACTGGTGGATGGCTTCATATGATGGCGTGCGTGTCTGCCAGCTGAGCCTACTGCAACTGTAGGGCCTGGTGCAGAGCCTCTAGATCCACCTGTGGCTGTTGATTCTGGTGCTGCACCACTTTCTGTGGCTGCTGCTGGCCCTCCGTCAGGGTTTTAAGAACTGCTCCCACTGTGTTTACGATCCCACCTCTGCCACCACTTGTGATATGTGGGAAGGATAACAGGAGCCACTTTTTAGGGTTACTCTGTTTATTCACAGACTCTCAGGGTAGGGTTTATCCCTCTTTACAACTAAACAAAAACCCAGTCCTGGTTTCTCTATTTGGGTCGGCTTCCTTTAGCGTTTCCCTCATTTCCTTTTCTCCCAGTCAGCTTCCACTGGGCTACTGAGGAGCCTCTCCTTATTCTGGTTGGTGGTGTTTGCCTTAAAGGTCCTAGGTGTTGGATGCACTTCCCCCCTTTTAATAGGCCAGGGTATATCCTTCTGGTCCCTCCTCCAGCACCTCTGTCTCTGGAATGCAGAAGGAGACAACCATCAACCATGTCATGATTCACATATCCCTTTAAATCCCCTCCCTGTTTTTGATTGGACCCCGACTAATCCTCCTTTCATGTACGCCCATCCTTTGTTGTCCTCCGATCACTTTTGTTGCTGTAGTGCAGTGTGTTGCGAGGGAATCCCCTCCCCTCCCTGTCCGACCTTGGCCCATTCTGTTACAACGTGGCTCTGGCATGCTCACAAGCTGCCGTCCAGTACTGGGACTTTCTTACAGCCACCGCAGGCCCTGACAGCACCTGCAGCCACCGGCAACAAACAGAGCCCTGCAACATGCCTGTGCACCACACCGGTGCCCTCCCTATACCGGAGACTGTATGCTGGCATCCCACCAGCGTACCCATGCAACTTCTTCTCCAACTCGCAGGTAAGCCCAGTGTTGCTGTTAAGTGCTGCAACACCACAGAAGGACACAGAGGAAGTAGCATTTCTGCTGGAGATCTGCATACATATTCTCCTTCCCCATAAGACATGCTGCAATTAAGGACATAATCCTCTCCTATTGGAAAATGTGGCATTCTACTTCTTGCAGAGACAGGGCCTGAGTTCACCCCCAGAGATTCACATAACATTTGGTCACCTGGTTGTCAGTGTGAATAAGGTCTGCCTGTCTATGGAGAGATGGAGTTGAAATGTAGGAAGGTCCTGTAAATGGCCTTAAATGTGTTCCAGTTGGAAGATTGGAGAGACTCCTCTGGAGACCATTTTGCTTAGACAGTGGCCTTGTCTAAGGTAGGCCCCCCATCCCATATGGCTTGCATAATTCTTGAGGACCTTTGCTGGGATTGGGTCTATTGGAATCCCAGCCACCAACCAGGTGTGGTCACGACCATCTTGAGAGAAGTGGAACAAGGAATTGGAATGTCAACTGCCCCCCTCTCCTTCCAGGGACCAATGGGACTGCATGTGGAGCACTAATGCTTTGAGATGGGCCTGGGACCAAGGAACCACCTGTGTCATTGCTGCCAAATCCCTCCTCCACTCAGCCATCTTCTATTTTCTGGATGACTGGGATTCTATTGACATTAGGTTTCTTAGTCTGGTCTGCAACTTCTCTGTTAGAAATGCCCAGTCAAGCACTGTGTTGAATTGTGTTCCTATGCATTTCAAAGATTGGAAGGGCTGTAGTTGACATTTGCTCCAAATTCCATGCATTTGTAGCATGTTACACACCTCCTTGACATCCTTTGTTGCCTTAATAAGAGAAGGAGCAGAAATTAATACATCATCCAAACAAGGGAATCAAAATGGAACTGCTCCTTGCAATGTAATGTACCTACCAGGGGTGCCAGGATCGTTCTAAACACTTGTGGAACTGATGCCAATCTTAAGGATAACACTCTGAATTGGTACAAGCAAGTAAGCATTCCTGAGGACAGTTGATGCCAGGTCACCTCTTAGCTGCAGGAGCGGGGCAAATAGATGGTATTGGCACCATTTTAACCGTCTAGTGTGATGAGCCAGGAATGAGATGCCGACACATTGGGTTCATGGTTTTGGTAAAAGACCTTTGTTAAAACAAAAGGGGGTTGGGAAATGCCTCTCTCTTCCTACTCTGAGAGATGTTTCCCTACTTAAAACTAAAGGTCTGTCCAATATCAGAAGGTCTAAAAAAAATTCATCCTGTGTCCAAAATACTATTCTTGCCCTCACATCTAGGAAAAATAACTCTAAACTGAAAAGGGAAAATGTGTCTGGCCTTTAGTAGTGCACACATGTTCAAAAAGGAAATGAGTAACTCCAACACAAAAAGGGTACAGTGTTCTTAGTGATCTTGAAGGGCAAATCAGTTCTTGATATTTTGTGTGCAGAATCTGGGAAGATGTTTTCAGTACCTTTATTAGGTAGGTGAGGGGAGGGATGCCAATATGCCATTAGGGCATGGTCAATGGAAGGGGTATCCCCAAACGTAAAAGGGGGATACCATTTCTCGTCCTATGATGTCACAACACACCCAGAGGGTTGCCTCCACCAACGTGATCCTCCCTCATATAGCCAATCCCCGTGTCAGGATCAGGAAGTGGCTGCTGTCCCCTGGACGCATGGGGAGAGACCACCACCGGGAAAGGAGTGATGACACCATCAGATTCATCACACTAGTATGACACCCACTGGTTGACCCCCTTTAAGTACAGAAATGGTTGGATGTTTCCCAAGGGTTTCTGAATGAGCAAAAGTGTTGAGTAACTTCCTTCCCCTCCTCTTGTAGCAGAACAGGTATCACTGATTCTTTTCTGAGGGGGGATACAATCCCCTCCTTGACTGCATGCTTCCTCAATGGGTCCTTCTGACTTGCCGTGCAGACTGTTCCCATCGGTGGTGTTCTGGTTCGAAATTCTATGGAATATCCTTCTCTGAGAGTCTTCAACACCCATTGATCCTGAATGGATGACTCCCAACATTCCAGGAATATCATTAACCAGCCTCCTATGTAATCCCGCTGGTCTACACAGAGTGGAAAGTCATAATTTTGTGGCCTGGGGAAAATGGGTCATGGAGAATGGTCAGGCACATTCTGTTGCAGAGGCAGCTTGACCACAGGCCATCCCTCAAAATAGTCACCTTTGTGTCCCCGGGACTCCATATGGCGTTCTTTGAGATGGAAAACCCCTGAGCCATGATAGTACAGGGGCAACCATTATTGTATCCTTGCCGGAACAATTCATAAGGTCCTCCATTTGAGGACCAAAGCAGCCTGGACCCTTGAAAAGTCAAGTGAAGCAAGAGATTATTGGCTAACCTCCATTTAGCAGATCGTCATCCCAACATCATGTATGTCTGGCTAGGGTTGTGACTACCCAGGCAGCTGAGGCACAGAGTCCATCGAAGGTTCCATCGGATAACAGTTTGCCCAGCAGCTTAATTTCTACCAGTAGTCTGAAGGATCCATCTGGGTGTGGATTATTTCGAAGACCTGCTTAAAATGCCAGACCAACCATCGTAGAATATATGTCGTATATGTCCCTGTCCGGATTGCAAAACTGGCTTCAGGAAATGCCCGCTTCCTGGCTACCTTAATGTTTTTGTCCACTATATTTGAAGGAGTTTGTATTTGTATTTTGTATTTTATTTATTTGTAAAGCGCACCAGGCCCGAGGGCTACCGGGCGCATACCTTAGTTACAACATGGTAAAAGTGAACAATATAAAACATGAATAGTTTAAGTTACAGTTATATACATAAGGCTCAATGGCAGTGAGAATGACAATTATATACATAAGGCAAAAAGCATGGCACAAAGCAAGGCAAATCAGGAGGCTATATACATGAGATGAGGCGGAAAATTATTCATTGGCGGAGGGCCAGGCTTTGGTAAGGTATTTGAATCTGTGGAAGGAGGGTTCCACTCTTAGTGAGTTGGGAAGCGAGTTCCACAGTTTAGCCGCCAGGAATGGGAAGCTTATGCCGCCTGATCATTGCAGGTTATATCTTGTTATAGCCAAGCAGTTAGTTTGGGCAGTTCTGCGGGGTCTGCTAGAGTTCAGTAAGGTAAATCTATTGGCTAGGTAGTAAGGTGCCTGGTTGGCGAGGCATTTATGGGTGAGAGCAAGTGTTTTTAGAGAGATTCGTTGGGAGACTGAGAGCCAGCGAATATTGCATCTAGTGTGATGGTTCTTAGGGATGTTAAGGGCTGCTCTAATGGCAATATTTTGGATAATTTGTAACTTGTTTAAGTTACACTGGTGGTTAGTGCCTAGGTGGAGGGCATTGCTGTAATCAATTTTTCGACAACACAAGGGTCCTGGCAAGTGTAGTACAGTTGGCTGGTGAGAGGAAAGGGCGGCTAGCTGTAATGAGCTTGCAAGTATAGGCCCCTGCAGAAGCGACTGCATTAGTTTGTCTGGCCAAGGAAAGAGTGGAGTCAATATAGCTTCTTTGAGTTTTGGTGTCTTTGGAGACCTTGATGGTATTGCCATCTATAGTAAAGGATTTGAATGCAAGGTCTCGTTTGGAGAGTTTTGGGGGGAGCCGAGGATGAGAATTTCTGTCTTTTCGTTGTTCAGACAAAGTCCATGCAGCGCCATCCAAGCTTGGATGAATTGGTAAATGGCATTTATAGAGAGAGAGTTGGCTGTGTAGTCTCCTGAGATGGGGATGAGTATCTGGGTGTCATCAGCATAGTTAGTATATGTGACACCCAGATAGTCCAAGATATCGAGTAAAGGTTTTGTAAATACATTATACAGAGTGGGAGAGATGCACGATCCTTGTGGTACTCCGCAGGTGACAGGTGAGGGTGAGGCTGCTGCTAGGGGCGAGAAGACATGCATGGAAGGGTGAGGCTGCTGCTAGGGGCGAGAAGACATGCATGGATCTATTGTCTAGGAATGAACTGATCCAGGCTGTTGCTTTGTCAGAGAAGTGGGCTGCTTGTTTGAGGTGTCTGCAGAGTATTTGGTGGTTTACGAGAGCAAAAGCCGCAGAGAGGTCTAAAAGAAGAAGTAGGGCGAGTTTACCCTTGTCACGTAAGTCTTCAATTTGGGTCTTAAGGACAATAAGCGCCTCTTCGGTGCTGTGACGGGGTCGAAACCCAGATTGCCTTAGTCCCAAGAGTTTGTTGGATTCAAGATAATGTTAAATCTGTAAATAGGCAACATGGTCCAAGATTTTTAATAAGAACGGCACCGTGGTGATGGGCCTGTAATTAGTGGGAATGTTAGGGTCCAAGGTGGTTTTTTTTAGGAGCGGGATAACCCACGCGTCCTTAAGGTTGTCCGGTACGATCCCAGTAATGAAGGATGAATTAATGAATGGAGTAATGAAAGGCGCTAGCTCAGATGCAGCCTCCTTGATGATCGGCGCAGGGCACAGGTCCCCCTGGCAATTGGAAGGTTTGAGGCTATTGATAATATTTTCCACTTCAGGAACAGAGAGAGGAGTGAAGCTGAAGGGGATCAAGGTTTCCGAGGTGGGAGTATTGATTGTAGGTTGCAAATTAGGAAGGGGGTTGAGTTGTAAACTAGTTTGTTTATCATTGATTTTGGCTTGAAGGGTGGCTATCTTGCCAAGGAGAGTGTTTTGGATATTGGTGCACCAAGTGCTATCTTTGGTACAAGTTGCGGGAGCTGAGACAGGGGTTTCAAGTTCTTTTAATATTTGGAACAGTTCTTTCGTATTAGATTTGGCTTGTTCGATGCATATATTATAGGTTTCTTTTTTTTGCCTGGAGTATGGCTTCCTTGGAGTTTAGTGGTGCTAGAATGATGCTGGCTTTGTTAGTTTCGGTAGGATGACTTTTCCAGTGTGATTGAGAAATTCGTTTTTCTCTGCGTAATGTTCTCAGCTGAGATGTGAACCAAGAGTTAAGATGAGCTCGAGGTTTGGTTTTCCTTAGTTTAGATGGGACAATAAGGTCGAGGGCGTTTAACATAGAATGATTGTAGATGTCTACCAAAGCAGTGGGGTCAGTGCATGAGAGAGCCTGTTCCTTGAGGGCTGGGAGGATGAGGGGGAGAAGTTTATCGCAGGTTATGTCACGCTTGTTTCTGGTGGAAATGGCAGGTGCAACATATGTGGTGGTGGTAGGGGTATTGGCGGCGAACTTAAAAGTGATAAGGTGATGGTCAACATTGATTCCACAGTTATGGGCGGCTATCCAGTCAAGGGTTCTCCCCTTGATGTGTGTCGGCTTGCTAATATGCTGGGTGAAGCCTGCGTTAGTGAGCATATTGTCAATCAGCAAGGCCGCCGAGTCATTTGGGTCGGCCAGGCCTAGGTTGAAGTCACCTAGTACGATCATTTTGGAGGTAGTTTTGGTGTTCTTTACCAGGATGTTAGAGAGGTCTTCAGAGAAGGTGGATAACGGGCCAGGAGGCCTGTATAGCAGGTGGAGTGTGATGGTGATATTGGGAGTAAGGGCATGTTTGGCTGTTAGCGCTTCCATCGAGGAGATTTGATGTACAGATGAGACAGATGAGAGGCGGAGGTTCAGGGAGTTTTTATAGATGATGGCAATACCACCACCTTTAGCTTGATTGGTGTTGCGGTCATGCCTAATGATGTTATAATCAGTGGGGATGGCTAGTGAAAGTAGAGGCCCAGAGGCGGCATGGAGCCACATTTCAGTGACAGCCAGGAAGTCAAGGTTATGCGTTAGGATGATATTGGCTACATCAAGTGCGTGGGCAGTAGGAGATCTGGCATTGATTAGTGCCCCATTGATCAGATTTGTGGAGGTGTTGGTGTCTTGAGGGGTGGGTGTGTGAGGTAGGGAGGTAGTCCTAGTGGTGGGCTGAGAGTGTTTGTACTGACGAAAGGGTGTTGTGTAGTGATGCGAAGCATGGGATGTCCTGGAGCCGAGTCTAGTGTTTCTCATAGGGAGTGAGCAGGGTTGGTTAGGTGTAGGTTTAGTGTTGCGTCCTCAGATATGATATGATATGATATGATATGATATGATATGACATGAAACAAACGTTTGGCCCATGCACAATTTGAACTGTCAAGACATTCCTCTTTGTCCAGCCTTGTGCATTATGCCGTCTATTGCATTGCCTTTAACAAACAGATACAATCTGTGCTTGCTTTCTCAGAAAGAAACTGCTGAAAGTGTTCCAAATAAAATAGCGTTAAGGGAAAAGTACTGTGTTACAGGCTTGGTATTCTAGATATGTGGCTGGTGAGTCATGAGTACATATCTTTCTTTGCACCGGCTAATGGAAGCTTGCCTGTTCTTTTGTATTGTTTGTCTGACTTTTAATGAACACTGGGAACTAGTAGCCTACTCTGCACTCACTTAGGTTAAGTAAAGGTTCATGCTTCGGATATCTTTTTGCGTAGACACCATTTTGGTGAACAGGACAAAACAAGCAGAGAATTATGTTCCATATTCACAGAAAAGAAGAGGAATTAACTTGTAGAACTAAATAACCTGTTGGATAGTAGGGCGATGGAGATTGGCAGGCGGGGGTGCGGGTAGCGGTTGTGACCCACCTCAATGTCAATTGCATTAGCCACAAACAGACGGAATCATCAGCTAATAGATTGTATCTCCACAGCACTAACATTTTCAACTAAACTTTTCTTTTGTAGGCTCCAATAATCTAACAGGTCTTCTCTAAAATAATCAAGCACTCAATTTATTTCATGAATGTGCATCTCTGCTTTGCTATTTAGTGGTTGAAACTATTGCACGGATAATGATTGGTGAAAAAAACAAAACTGATTTGATCACTCCTACATAGAAATCATCAACCAGTGCAACGTAGTAAATCCAGCTGTTCAAAGGTTTATGAATTGATTTTGTTTATTTCAATAACTTTCCATACATTACATTTCTTATCACTCATTGGGGCGGACAGACGTTTACAGATCTAGGGCTCAATGTGTTTTAGCTCAAGTCGCCCATCATCAGGTTCCTACTAATGAAGAATATTGTGGAGGCACATTTATTTCTTCCTATGATTCCTTCTTGAAATTAATCACATGATCTTGGCTATGTCATTTGTGTTTTCCTTTGACATTATTTTTTGCAGCTAATAAGAATGGACTTTATTAGAAAAGTGTATTATCACAAGCACATTTTGGGTTTCTTGCTTAGTTTCATGTTTGAGACTACATATAGTCATTAATTGAGACATGAAAAACTGCTGAGACAGCGGTTCTGAGTGAGGTACCGGAGGCATCACGTGGTATGGACGATGCTGGGTAAGGACTTGAGCAGGTAGTAATTGAGTGTTACAACCATGTATGTGATGTCAGTCTAGAAAAATTAGATGCCCCTCGAACGGAAGGCAATGTAGGATACTTGGTTGGTCGAAGACCAACCGCCTCATTTTCAGTGTTAAGAATATATAGTTATTAGTCATTATATAGTCATTAGCTTAACTAGAGTGGAGCCATTTTAAGATGACCAAAATCGCCATTTTGTTTTCTCTTCGTTTTCTCTAACGCTGCCTCTTTGCCTCATGTAAAACTGCTCTGCTGAGATATTATTCTGCTTCAAAGGTCCAAAGTTGTTAAAAGGCATGTTGAAACATAACGCCGTAAGCCAGACAGAAATGCCCGGTTCCCTCCCTCACGTATCCTTGGAGGTGAGGAGCAAGGTATTCTAATCAGTACAGAGATGCCAGCAAGTCTCCCTAGAAGAATAGCAATGTACGAAACTAATATTAAAAGGTTTAAATTATGTTCTTCTTTGCGGCCCCCCTTCTTGAGCATTGTGAGTCCCCAGAGAGTAAGATGACCTCTAGAGCATGAATAGAAACCAGGAGATAGCAAGGCCTTGAATGTGCCATCCCCCTACGCACAGCTTGTCCATGAAAACAGAAGCGTTGTGTTCTTTAAAATAAAGACTTGTGTCTTTAGGTCCGAGATTATAAACTGTTGCTAAATATAATGGTCTAAGGTGTCATGTTCGTCACTATGGTCAATCATCGCCTCCAATTCAAAGGGAATGAATAAGGGGCGGCATCGAATGTGTCATTACTGATTGTAAGATGCTCATTTTGTATATATGTAACTGATGTACGATTCTCGCTCTCTTGCGTCCCCTGAGGTCTGTTAGACACACGTTGCGGGACGTGGGACCATTTGGCCAACTGGGACTATTTACTTTGCAATAAACATTAGATTTTGGGAATACAACCTCGTGTCTGGCGTATCAGTTTGTGTGTGGTGATTGTGCCTTGTTTCCACATTCGAGGGTCCCTCAGGGGCCCCTTCATTGATGGAAGAAGGTGCCTCTGTTTATCTTGCAAACAAGTGCCTTCCAGAAGCATTCGAGTCTTGTGGCCAATGCATCAGAAATAGCAGCATCGACAATGGACCTATCCAGCATGAACCTACAGGCACAAGACAGTATATTTCGATTCTGTAAGGTTCTTTAGTAGTTTCGGCTTCATCACAGAGTTGTGACCTGTAGAGGTGGAGTTCCGGTGGGTTGAGGAGGCTGTTGTGGGGTAATTCTGGTGCAGTGAACATGTAGATCTGTAGACTTGTGTTAAAAGACAATAGAGCTGCCAGTCTTGGCTGCTACTAAAATTATGATGTGAGCTCTGTTTCTTTGACAATATCATGCATATTGAAATTGGGTAATTGTGCCAAAATTCATAGAATTGTGTTAAATAACACCACACAAAGGTTAGTAGTCATGCTACTTTAACATTCCTTCATTACAACAACAACAAGCACACCACACAACAACAGAGAAATCAAAATTAGTATTACCATTCCACAAGCCAATGTGGAATGGTAATACATATGCATGTGCTATGTATATCATGACTCAATTTTGGGAAAGGGTGCAGATAATGTGTTTGAAAGTTGGTGAGTAGGATTCCACATGGACACAAACCAAGGCTCCTCCAGCTAAATCCATTCTGATGGCAAAGATGGTACAGGCGAGATGGGGATAGTAACATCAGGCGAGGAAGGGTTTGTCTGGATGTTGTAACATCAGGTGGTAAAGAAGACCCAGAGGAGGAGGTAGTAGGTAGCAGAGAAGAAGTTAATATCAATGAAAGGTGGATCAGAGAGGGATTAGGAGGTGGTAACATCAAGAAAAGAAGGAGGAATCAGTTATGGAGCACCCTGCTTCTGTAAAGTTCAATGATGTACCCCAGGCAATTATTTTTCTCACCATTTAAAATTCATTTCAAGATACTCAATTTCAATTAATATTTATTTTGGTGACAAAACACCATAAAATCATATGCATACAAAATACAGTACATCATCCACAATATGGTTAAATCATAAATATAATTAACTCAATAACAATGGTCGATAATGCAATTTCATGAATATTTCAACAGTCCAATATAAAGTCTGAGTTAATAATGGGCCTATCAATCTTTTAGGTCTAAAAATCCTTTTACTAAAAGTAAGAGTTTAATAACTTTCGGATAACCTATCTATATATATATATGATATTTGTGATGTCATCTTTCATGTCCTGAGTGTTAGTGTTAGCAATGCACGTAGATTGTGCGAGTTATGGTTGCTTAGCTAACTATAATGGGTGAATGTGCAGTGGTGTTTGGTTGCACTGTGAAGTTTAACATTCCTGTAGTGGAATTTTTTTACTGAATGTACATATATATGTATGGCAGGGAAGGAAAAGAATGGGGCCAAGCACGTGATGTCGTCATTGATGTCATCATTGACATTTGAGATGACATCTTTCATGGTCTGGGTGTTAGTGTTAGCAGTGTACAGGGGTGGTGGCAGGAGTGGGGGCTTAGTTTACCATAACTGTCGAATTTCAGGGGTTTTTCGGTTTTAATTTGAAGCATAAAGGGGAGGAGGAAAATATATTTTTTAGTGAAGTGTACAGGTTTTTGTTAGGGCAACTTAACCATAACCTCCCTTCAAGAAAGTTTTATTTTGTAGTGAATTGCACTGGTTTTTGGGAGGGCAACTTAACCATAATGTCCCCTTAACAAGGTTTTTTTTGTAGTGAATTGTACAGGTTTTTGGAAGAGGAACTTAATTATGACATTGTGGCAATGAAGTTGTTGTGCAGAATATGCATTGTTATTATGTGATCTTGGGAGATATTTACTGTAATGTACGTACTTGATAAACATTTAACATAGAACATACAGAACCCCCTCCCAATTGATTTTAGAAAGGGACGGACTGAGCGCCTGTTTGCGGACGGGGGCGGACAGGATCAACATTACCCAAAGAAGCGGGGGGTATCTGAAAATGTACTATTGTCTTACACAAAAAGTGTGCAATGTTGAAGAAGGGCATAACGATATTGTAAGTAGTAATAAGTAAATATGGAAACCTGAAGGTTGAAAAGAAAACGACACATTTAATAACTTAGTAGAATGAAGTGGATGGCACCAAAAAACAAAAGAAAGGATGCCTCCACTGTAATCACTTGACAGAAACTCGGCAGCCTGGAACGATAGTGGACGGATGCAGTAGGACGAAGGGAGATTACATCAAAAGAGTGAGTGTAGGTCATTTTTTTTATGTGGGTGTGTTTTTTTTTGGTATGTGGTGCAGAAATAATAATTTCTTTCTGTTGTTTTGACTCAGAAATGGCTAGTACTTTGGAGTGGCTGGAGGAGTATTTCCCGCAAAGGGAAATGTTTGAAGACAGCGACAACAATGGTACACATTGTTCTGCATATGGAAAATAGTGACCAGTGTTTTATAGACATTTAACTTATGTTGTTTTTTTTTTCAACAGACCAGGAAAAAAAAGAGGAAAGGGCAACAAACGAGATAGAAGAAGACAGGATAAAAAGGATAGAGCAGAAAATGGACATATTGAACGACAATTTTAAAAGTTTACGGGAGTTTGTGGAGGACGTTGTGAGAGGAAAAGTTCGGTACCATTGCCCCTCCTGCACCTGCCCTGCTTCTCCATTCCCTAGTGACCCATCCCCAAACCTGCAAGAGGAAAATAGACGTTTCGACGAAGTATCCATCCCTTCTTCCCCTCACAAATCTTCCCCTCATAACCAGCATGTGTTAAATCCAAATTCCCCCATATTTGTTTCAGTGTCCGCTTCCCCCGCTATTTCTTTAGAGTGATGTATGTGTGTATGTGTATTAAATGGTTTTGTACAGTAGTTGTAGAGAAAGATTTTGTGTTTACATTTTGTGAACAGCGCGCCTGTTCGACCTATCCGCAAGGAATGGAATCTGGGTCTTGTAAAGGCAGTACACCTACCCTTACTAATGACAAGTAAGATGGATTTGATGTTTGACCGCGCCATCTGATGAAATTGTGCATACATAAACAGAAAGGGGTGTCCAAAGGATATTGTACCTCGCTGACCCGCTTGGAAACAATATGATACATGTTCGTAGAACACACCAGATGTGTAACGCTCACCTGACTCCCACGGAGGTGCAGGCCTGGTTTGGAGTGCTGTTGCCTCTTCTATGGTGAAGCGCAGGACTCGGAAGATGGACAGGACCGGACCCTCAAATCTGGCATGTCTGACTCGCAGAAATTTCCTTCTGTGTGTGAAAAGGGAGTATTAACAATCTGCAGGATAATGTGTAAGCCTCCCACTCCCTTCTCACCCTCCACGAAACCCTTCTGCGATTCCCCGTGAAGTCTCACCTTAGGGTCTGAAAGGACGAGCTCTCCATCCTGCTTCTGATGCAGGGGCGCGTTGTAATCCAGTTACTTCACTGGATCATGGATTGTAGAGAGTTCAAGTTTGCTTGACCTTCCCGGTAAAGTACTGTGAGAATTCTGTTTATAAGTATGAGCCCGAAATAATAATTGTCCGTTGTCTCTATTTCAGGTGCAAAACAAAGATTCCGAGATGAGCAATGGAACCGACGAAGGAAACTCAGGTGAGTTGTTTGATGAGAGGTTCCTTTAGTGTCCTTGCATTAATGCACTAATGCTTGTGTCTTTTTTCCCCATAGGGGCCGGGGTTTCGGAAATGCCAGGATGCGGCACCGACCCGAAATTAAGTGGGAATGACCCAACAGGTAAGTCTTATGATGGCAAATTAAGGTTTTCTTATTCTCTTCCCTAGCTCACCTTTGTTCTTGTCTTTTTCTCCCTAGGCGCTGAAATGTGGTTGCGGATCCAGATGGTCGCTGATGAACATGGAGGCGCCTAGTAAAGGTGAGTGGAATGCGGCGCTGCAGCGATCAATGCGATGTGCTTTTAAAATGAATGTCTTCCTTTTCAGGATTGTCGGCGAAATGTCTCCGGAATGCGGATTTAGCAGGTAAGGACTCTTCTTCCCCTATTCTCTTCTCTTCTCCTTTGCAGGTGTTCCAGGATGCTGGCGGGTGTGGCAGAAGTCAGGATGCAGGAGCAGACACGGTGAGCGTCCAGCTGCTAGATGCAGAACAACGCGAAGCGTGAGTTGCTGCTTGGGCGTGGCTTAAATAACCTTCAAAGTAGTTCCAGATATGTATCCTTCCTCTCAGGTATGTATTCTTCCTCCGGCCACATCCGTGTGGTTAAGTAGTTCCCAAAGAGAAAGTAGTCCCATTCAGGCCTCTAGATGGCCCGGATGTTGCAGCATGGTCTGCATCAGGTAAGTTTACACCAAGCACCTTTAAAAACAAAGTCATCTTTTATGAGCCTGGCGCCTATGGCGCCAGGACTGTTGTCCAATATGAGCCTGGCGCCAAAGGCGCCAGGACTGAGTCCAAAGGGCCCCTACTTGGGGCTGCTGAGACTTCCCTCGGGGACATGATGTCTGCCTCTGCGGTAGCTGGGCCTGGTCTGGCTCCTTGGAGGTAGGCATCATGACAGTACCCCCTCCCAAGGCCCCTCCCAAGGTTGTTCTCTCCGGGGGTTTTGGCTTGTTTGGGAATTTTCGGTGGAATTTTTGTATTAATCGCGGCGCGTGTACATGGTCGCTTGGTTCCCAAGATCTCTCCTGAGGTCCATACCCCTTCCAATCAACTAGATAGAAGAGTTTTGACTTTAACACCTTGGAATCCAATATGTCTTTAACTTCAAATTCTAATTCCCCATCAATCTGAATTGGTTCTGGTGGTTTGATCAGTCTGGTTCCTGGTTGCACTGGTTTCAACAGTGAGGCGTGAAAAACGGGATGAATTCGCATGTTCGCTGGTAGATCGAGTTTAAAGGCCACCGTGTTGATTATAGCTTTGATGGGATAGGGTCCTATGTATCTGGGGTTGAAAGTCTGCGGTCCTTTGAGAGGTAAATGTCTAGTTGCTAGCCACACCTGGTCCCCTATTTGGTACGGAGGTGCTTCACTTCGATGTAAATCAGCATTTTCTTTGTACTTTCTCTTGGCTTGCTGAAGATGAGTCGTAGCTTCTTTAAAAGCTCGGGTTATCCTGGAATGCAAATGATCTACCGCAGGCATTTCCAGGTTTTGAGGAGGGTCCAGGTCTGAGGTTCGAGGATGATGACCATACAAGGTGTGGTGTAAAAAGGGGTTTGTCCTGCTCCAGAATGTACAGAATTATTATATGCATATTCTGCGATCCAAAGAATGTCTTTCCAATTGCATTCAGATTGGTGCAACATACACCGAAGATATTGTTCAAGGGTTTGGTTAGTTCTCTCGGTTTGGCCATCGGTTTGGGGATGGTGACTGGTGGATAGTCGTACATCAATTTGCGCCAGTTGACAACATTTCCTCCAAAAATGGGAAATAAACTGGCTTCCTCGATCTGAGACTAATATGGATGGAAAACCATGCATACGAACTATGTTCTCCAGAAATTCCTTGGCCAAGATGGAGGCTGAGGGTAACCCTTTTAAAGGGATAAAATGGGCCATTTTGGAGAAGAGATCCACAATCACCAAGATACTGTTGTATCCATAGCAAGGAGGCAGGTCGGTAATAAAGTCCATCGACAAGGTGTGCCAAGGTGCCAGTGGAATATCCAAAGGTTGTAGACGACCGGCTGGCCTTTTCTTTTGACCTTTATTTTGGGCGCAAACTCCGCAAGACATCACAAAAGATTTTATGTCTTTTCTCCAGGATGGCCACCAGAATTGTCGTTTGATCTTTTACTCAGTTTTAGCGATACCAGGATGTCCTTCCATTAATGTATCATGATAATGGGCAATAACGAGTTCTTGCAGTTCTTTGTTAGGCAGAAATAATCGCCCCTGGAAGTACGGTAAATCGTTATTAACGGAAAAGTGTGACCCCTTTTGGCTCCATTCTTGTAAGGCTGTGGAGTCTAATAGTTGTTTAACTCGAGTTTGAACGTCCTCAATAGTTTGTAAAGAGGTCAAACCCAAAATTCTCTGTTCAGGTATAATCGGTTCAGGTTTTAAGCTCGAATTTGTTTCTTCCATCCCAATCCGGGATAAAGCGTCCACTTTGCCATTCTTGCAACCAGGGCGATATGTGATTACAAAATCAAATTCTGCAAAGAATAAAGCCCATCGGAGTTGACGTGTGATTGGGCTTTGGTCGTATTTAAATATTGCAAATTTCTGCGATCTGTAATCACCGTGATGGTGTGTCTTGCGCCGAGGAGGTAATGACGCCAAGCTTTGAAGGCGGACTTAATAGCTAGTAACTCCTTGTCGGTGATTGCGTAATTAATTTCAGGAGCCGAGAATTTTCTGGACCAAAAGGCTACAGGGTGTAGTTGGTTAGTTATTGGATCCCTTTGAGACAGGACAGCTCCCATGGCTAAGCTGGATGCGTCAGTTTCAACTATGTAAGGGAGATCTGGGCGTGGATGCTTCAACACAGGTGCGGAGGTGAATTTAGTCTTTAGGTCTTGAAAGGCCTGTTCTGCCTCATGAGTCCATTCGAAGCGTTTATTCTTCCGTAAGAGAGCTGTGATGGGTTGGACCACTCGAGAAAATTCCAGGATGAATCTTCGATAAAAATTGGCTAAACCAAGCATGCTCTGAACCCCCTTCACAGAGATAGGAGATGGCCATTTGAGGATGGCGTCCACCTTTCGCAAGTCCATTCGGACTCCTTTAGGTGTCAGGATGAATCCGAGAAACTCGACTTCTGTGGTATGAAAAACGCATTTTTCGAGTCTTGCAAACAGTTTGTGCTGGCGCAATTTTTCAAGAACTGCCCTGACATGTTTTCTGTGATCGGATTCCCAAGAGGAGTACACCAGGATGTCGTCGATATATACGATGACACAAACATCGATAAGTTCCCGAAGAACATCATTCATAAAGTAATGAAAGGCGGCAGTTGCGTTGCACAATCCGAAGGGCATCACCTGATATTCAAAGAGCCCATATTTGGTGCGGAATGCAGTCTTCCATTCGTCGCCTTCTTTTATACGCACCAGGTGATAAGCTCCCCGGAGATCTAACTTGGTGTACATACAAGCATCTTTTACCTGGTCGAGAAGTTCAGGGATCAGAGGCAGAGGATAACGATTCTTAATCGTTATTTGATTTAGGGCGCGGTAGTCAATGCATGTTCTAAGGTCCCCTTCTTTTTTCGGCACGAAGAACAGAGCTGAGGAAACAGGAGACTTTGACGGGCAAATAAAACCATTGGCAAGGTACTGATCTAAATACTGACGCAAATGAAGGTTCTCAGATTCAGTAAGAGCATAAATCCTACTGCAAGGCGGTTGAGCATTGGGTACCAGATCGATTTGACAATCGTACGACCTGTGGGGAGGTAACGTGTTGGCCTGTTCTTTTTGGAAAACGTCTTGGAATTCTTGGTACTCAGCCGGTAGTTGTATAGTGGCGGAAGTTACTGAGGCCAGGCCCATATTTGGATTTCTTGGATAACAAGTTTGTTCACAATCAGGAAAGGTTATTCTCTTTGCTCGCCAGTCTATTCGAGGATTATGTGTTTCTAACCAAGGAATTCCTAGAATTACTTGAAACTGTGGGGCCTTGATTACGTCAAACACAATAGCTTCCCGATGTCCATCCTGACCCACTAGTGTCACTTCTGTAGTGGAATGAGTTACCGGCCCTGAGGCTATTTCAGTTCCATCAACTGTAGTAATGACATCCTTGTTAGTTTTCGGACGGAGAGGGAGATTAATCCTGGAGGCCAATTCACGATCTACATAGTTTCCAACAGCTCCACTGTCGATGTATGCCTTTATAGCATGCAACCGCCGAGGCTGTTTCGGATCCACGAGGACCATTGGCATGATGAAATGCGAGGTCAAAGAGTTTGTTTTCAAGCTCGGCAAGCGGACCTCTACGCTTGTCGGGCTTGGTCGTTTCCCGAATCAGGTTCTGTTAAATTGTTGTCAGTGGCTCCAACCACCTTCTTAGGTGGTTTTACCGGACAATCTCGTAGAAAGTGACCAGAAGCCCCGCAATAGAGACATAATTGTTTTGCCGCCTTCTCTCCCGTTCCTTCTGCGTTAACGGTCCTTTAACTCCACCGATTTGCATAGGTTCTGAAACGTCGGTACTCTTGGGGTTAGCGTGAGTTTTGATCAACACTCTGGTTTCATACTTGGATCGATCTGCTTCTCTATTCTGAAGTCTGTGATCAAGTTGGACCACAAGGTCTATGTCCTCCGCGCAGACTTGGGGTGGATTTACTATTTGGGCTAGCACGTCTTTAAGTTCTCCGCGCAGACCTCGATGAAATAATGTGATCCTTTTATTCTCTGGCCACCCAGTTTCCACAACCAACCTATTAAAGGTGGTGATGTAAGAAAAGAGATCCTGGTTACCTTGTCGCAAGGATAGCAGTTCGTTGTCTAGGGCCTGTCCCTGAGAGTGTCGAGCAAATAATCTTTCCATGCTTGCCTGGAAGCCTTGAAAATCCTGGAGAATTGGGTCATCTTGATTTACCAAAGGAACTGACCAATCGGCAGCACTGCTGCTGAGATAAGATAATACAAAAGCTACCTTGGTCTGGTCATTAGGGAAGGCCCCAGGTCTGCATAGGAAGTGTAAGCGACATTGGTTCATAAAAATGACATATTTCTTGGGGTCCCCAGCAAAACGTTCAGGCGGGGCCAAAGGCATGTTTCCAGGTAAATTGATTTGTACCGGGTTATTCGAAATCATAGAAGTGGGATTACCCCCGGAACTAGGTAAAGGAGTTTGTCCTGCCTGACCCTGCAACAACCGTTTGGCCAGGTCATCAGTTCTTTCCTTAGATAGGATCAGTTCTCTTTTGAGAGCGTTAGTCTCCTGGCGGGCGGAGTGTACTTCTGCCTGTAATTCCCCCAAAAGCTGGGCCAGCTGTTCTGTCTCGGAAGTTTCCATAGCGCCCGGGTGGGAAATTGTAGGTAGGCTTCGCGTTCTGTAATGCTCACCTGACTCCCACGGAGGCGCAGGCCTGGTTTGGAGTGCTGCTGCCTCTTCTATGGTGAAGCACAGGACTCGGAAGATGGACAGGACCGGACCCTCAAATCTGGCTTGTCTGACTCGCAGAAATATCCTTCTGTGTGTGAAAAGGGAGTATTAACAATCTGCGGGATAATGTGTAAGCCTTCCACTCCCTTCTCACCCTCCACGAAACCCTTCTGCGATTCCCCGTGAAGTCTCACCTTAGGGTCTGAAAGGACGAGCTCTCCATCCTGCTTCTGATGCAGGGGCGCGTTGTAATCCAGTTACTTCACTGGATCATGGATTGTAGAGAGTTCAAGTTTGCTTGACCTTCCCGGTAAAGTACTGTGAGAATTCTGTTTATAAGTATGAGCCCAAAATAATAATTTTCTGTTGTCTCTATTTCAGGTGCAAAACAAAGATTCCGAGATGAGCAATGGAACCGACGAAGGAAACTCAGGTGAGTTGTTTGATGAGAGGTTCCTTTAGTGTCCTTGCATTAATGCACTAATGCTTGTGTCTTTTTTCCCCATAGGGGCCGGGGTTCGGAAATGCCAGGATGCGGCACCGACCCGAAATGAAGTGGGAATGACCCAACAGGTAAGTCTTATGATGGCAAATTAAGGTTTTCTTATTCTCTTCCCTAGCTTACCTTTGTTCTTGTCTTTTTCTCCCTAGGATTGTCGGCAAAATGTCTCCGGAATGCGGATTTAGCAGGTGAGGACTCTTCTTTCTCCTATTCTCTTCTCTTCTCCTTTGCAGGTGTTCCAGGATGCTGGCGGGCGTGGCAGAAGTCAGGATGCAGGAGCAGACACGGTGAGCGTCCAGCTGCTAGATGCAGAACAACGCGAAGCGTGAGTTGCTGCTTGGGCGTGGCTTAAATAGCCTTCAAAGTAGTTCCAGGTATGTATCCTTCCTCTCAGGTATGTATTCTTCCTCCGGCCACACCCGTGTGGTTAAGTAGTTCCCAAAGAGAAAGTAGTCCCATTCAGGCCTCTAGATGGCCCGGATGTTGCAGCATGGTCTGCATCAGGTAAGTTTACACCAAGCACCTTTAAAAACAAAGTCATCTTTTATGAGCCTGGCACCTATGGCGCCAGGACTGTTTTCCAATATGAGCCTGGCGCCAAAGGCGCCAGGACTGAGTCTAAAGGGCCCCTACTTGGGGCTGCTGAGACTTCCCTCGGGGACATGATGTCTGCCTCTGGGGTAGCTGGGCCTGGTCTGGCTCCTTGTAGGTAGGCATCATGACAAGATGTCCGGAATGGGTGTAAATGAGCAAAATGGGAGTGTCTGAAGGACAGTATAGCTGTCCGTATCTGGCGCAGCCAAAATGGTGCCATCCGTAGAACAGGCACGGTGGCCGGCAAGTTCGTAGGCAAACACAATGGAGTTGACCTAAGGACACTGGAACTGTCCGTACAGTGAACATAGCATGCGTGCACATGCTAATACAAACGTACGTTTAGCGAACATTGCACCTGACCCTAACTGTCTGTCTCACTTGTGTTGCACTTTGAATTACTTTGAGGACCCGTACACTGTCCGTAGGACACTTGGGCGCATGCGCACCTTTGATTCTCTGCATTTGCTATCCAGGGGACTTCCAGTACTGGCGCGGATGTGTTGAGGACGTCATCATGTGACCGCACCCACGCTGAGCGTGGGGACTAATTTGCGCGGTTGGTGTGCTTCCGCAACAGCACAAAAGAATTTGTAACCACAAGGGAAAGTATTGTAGAGTGTAAAAATGTAACTTCACATATCCCAGACTATAGCAGACCTCAGGATTTGCTGTGTAAAATGTTTGTACCGCTTTGTAGGGATGAAGACGGTCACGAGGCACACCCCTCCAGCCCTACAAATGGCCACACCCACGAGTGCATCGTCATTGTCCTTCTAGCTGTAGAAGATTGAGGTGTACTGCCTTTACTGCTGTAGTGACCAAAAGGACAGTAATCGGTATGGCTTCCATGGCTGCTGTTGGGTCATTAGCCTCTGCACCACCCCCAAACCCGCCACCACCACCACCTCCCCAAGGGCCTGCAGAGAGATATGTGGGTGAGGATGTAGAGAACGAGGAAGAAGAGGAGGAACCTCGCACTAGGACCACTCGGTGGGAGTCGTGGGTGTGGCGGTTGTTTTTCGTGTATGGGAACGTACCAAAAGCATGTGCGAACCTGCTGAAGTGTAACCAGTGTGAGGTGGTGCTGAGTCGCGGGAGATTTGGTGCGTACAGTTTTGGTACGACAACCATGAAGCGACACCTCACTTCGTTCCACACTGCGGACATTCACAAGATAGTGCCATGTGAAGAGCGTAGTCGATTGAGTTCCTGAACAGCATCCTCCGTGTCCGATCCTCCCACAACAAGAGACACTCCTGTGGGGGAGCGCCTCCCTCCAGCTGCCTCACAAGTCATTCACAATGCTGTTGATCCTTACCTTTCAAAGGTGACAGTAGTGTGCACGTATTGTGACGCAGTACTCTGCAGGGGGGAGAGTTTTTGAGGTGCTTTTGAGGCTGCAGTCACAGAGCACTAGAAGATCTGCTCCTTACCTAAATAAAGCTCACCCTAAATATTTCTCTGTTCATTTGCCCTTTCTTATCCCCGTGGCTGGTGTTCCTTCCTTACCTCCTTTGCCTTCTTCTCTTAGTGTGCCGTGTGCTGTTAAGCAAGAAACGGAAAAATAACAAAAATTACTGAAAAGGCTCTTTTCAGAGCCTCCTTTCTCAGTATAACAATAGAACTATGAAGTGACGGTCGTAGACCCTGCGGAATGCTGAAAAAGGTAGTCGTAGGGGAAAAAGGGAGGGTGCAAGCGGAGCAAACACAATGAAGTGTACGCTGGGAGTAAGTGGCGGCTCTGAAAAGAGCCTTTTGGTGGTGTGGTGAGTGGGTCAAAAAGTGTGGATTGATGAAAATGGATTGTCACATAGGTTAGTGTGATTGGAAAAGAGGTTGCAATGCATTTTGTACATTGTGAAGAAAAATCTGATTGCCAGCACATGTGAGGTGGACTCCATCTCTGCGGAAAATGGAAGTGCTGCAAAATAAATGTTTTAATTGTGGAAAGAGGACATGCCAACATCTCTTAAAAATGCACACACAGCCTTATTCACATTGTGTCTCGCTTTCTCCATTTGTGGACCAAACACAGAAGAACGCAGCCATATTTGTGCAATACGGGAGAAAAGTATTTGACAATTTGGAAACATGTCCATGAGCTTCGTAAGTCCTTCCTTCATTGCTAATTGCAAAGAAATTCCAGATACATGGCCTAAACTGTTTCCTCCACAATGAATGTATATCTGGAGGACGCTCTTTCAGTAAAGTAACACAGAGAGGTACCAAGTCCAGCCATCTCATGCCACGCACGCCATGCCAGTGCACTTCCACATGAAGAAATCCGAGATTGTAGATAAACTGCAGCTTTCTGCATGCACTTTCAACCAATGTATCCATGAGTCTCCCAAAATCCAGATAATCTTTTTTCAAGCATGGAAAGCCATGGCTGTGTGGTCTCCTGTGAGGGAGAAGACGGTAATACTAAAAAAGTACGTTGGTCAGAACACACCTACTGAACTTTATGGACCAATCCCTAGCTCTGCTCATTCTCATTTACAGCGTTTCCTCCCCTGAATCCCCGTTGGTGATATGTGCAGGCTGCAAACTACCGCCATGTTCGCGGACATGTAGAGGATCAGAGCATGATGACGGTATATTAAATTACTATTCCCCTTTTTCCCCTCTAAGGTAGGCAGTTTTTTTTTTTTGGCCAAATACCGTACAGACATCTGGTATTTTATGTATTTTTTTGTGTATTTTGTCCTTGCTTTACTCTTGCAAACATTACAGAACCTTCTCTAAAGCAAGCCTTACGTTCCAAAAGAACATCGCATTTCCCAAAGAAGATAGCGCAACACCATCTCCTTCAAGATAATCCGCATTGCTTGGAGCCATGTTATCGTGGCTGCAAAAAAACATACCAGCTCATAGCATGAATGCACGCATGCCGCGATTGATGATACACCTCCCGATGCTTTGATCAGGACAGAAAACAGAAGTGTTGTTCCATTGTACTCTAGGGAGTAAAGCAGAAAAAATTACTTTGGTTGTTGAGAAGATGGTCATGAGTGCTTCAACCAACTGTGCCAAATCTGCCAACAAAGTACGTGAAGTCACGTATCCCAAAAGGCATGCACCGTAGTGCAAAATTACCACATGAGGAGTGGTCATTGTACGCATGTCTCTACAAACTTGCAGAATTGCCGCAACAATGGCATCAGGGTCAGCGCTCCACACCACCTCCACTCCTCGTACATCGAAATGGTGTGCCACATGCCTACTCTCGGCATAGTGTTGTAAGCCTTGCACAAAAATGTCTCCAAGCACCAAAACCCTGACCCTCTCCACCTCTGCCATCTTCAGTGTGCGCACCATCTTTCGACACAAAAGAGTAATGTGAACATCTGATTGGCTGATGCCTACAGTCGCCTTCCCATGCAGGATTTGCTGTACAAACCTGTATGTGACACGCCCTACCAGCAGACAAGCGTTGCCTACGTGCGGCACGTAACTCTTACCCAGTCCTTCCACCCTTTCTACAGCGGTACCAAAGCGAGTCCCTCATTGGACACAACTAAGCAGTCGCACAATCATCCACAAATCACATTGAACATCGCTAATTCTAACTCCGTCATCAACATTGCGCACTTCAAAATTACTGGCGATGATTCTGAATGGAAGTTGCATATCATTGCAAAGCACCTACTTCACAAGCTACTGTGCAAGTATTGTGAATTTCTACGTACAGCTCCATGCATGTGCCCATGCATGAGTATAGAGTACAGGTGTGTATATTTTAATCAGAGAACATGTGGAACCCTTATGATTTAATTTAGACAAAATAATGCTGCTAAATGTCCATAGGGAATACATAACAATGCTCCCCCTTTAAAGTGCAAGATGTCCGATTAGTCAATGACAAATCGCACGACTGCTTACTGTCTTCCGCTTAACCTGTACATACGTTGCAAGCATGGCTACTTAGGGCAGAACTGAATTTTGTATGTGAAAATGTCGGAGTTGTGTACTCTGTATGGCCTATAGTAATGCTACTTGCAATGTGATCGTATGAGAATAGTAAGCGCTCCGATTGCGGTCGTGACATTTCCTTCTGAGAGTCTCCCGATTTTTCGGCATTGTGCTTTTAATTTACAAGTAGAAAATGTTTCCCCATCTAGTACTATACCCTATCGCGTACAAACCTCCCTCCTATGCACAGAACACTTTCTAAACAACAAGGGATTTCCTTACCCTTAAAAGTTTGAGCTATTTTGAAGGACTTTCAAGTACCATATTGCAAGTACCATGCAAAGACTGCACAGAGTGAAATGAAATGCACACGTGCACTGGGTTGAAATATAAAAGTTGAATGCTCTGACGAAAGAAGGACAATCAATGTGTGCAGTGTCATCACTGCTGCAAACACACAAAGTAATTGATTTTGTTTTTTTGAATCGCAGTGAAGACTACTCTCCTGAGAATCAACAGCATTTACACTGCAGACGACATATCCGAAGAAACCTGGTCATCTTGCACAAAAAAGTAAGTACAGTACAACCTTTATATGGTAACTACTCCTCAAAGAGGCTGCGTGGGTTATTTGTTTAGCTTGGACACCAAAGCAAGCATTGATTTGTAAACCATTCTACCTACAAATATCCATTTATTGAACAAAGAATAACAGGCGGAATGGCTGACAAATCCCTGTGCGTTTGGTACTCAAATAATATACCTAATGCTTAGAAAGTTAGATTGTGAAATGAAGTTGTTGTACTAAGATTTTGGCATTTCGGTTATTAATAATGGTTCTCATCACAAGTAGGTCATTTTTTACTTTCATCTGAAGTACATTGTAGTAGTATACAAACAGTAAAGTAGCCTTACCAAATAATTGCAAGAGTTCAATGCACGTTGACACACCATGACAAAGAGCTTCCCCATCTGACTCATGCACACATGCACACTGCACACGTACATTGGACAACAGACCAAAGTATATATTTTTTCTCAACAGACACCAAAGGATGCCTACCAAAAGCAGCTCCGTAGAAAGGAACGCAGAAGTAGAGCAAATAAAAATAAAGGTGCCCAATGTAAGCATCCACCTGTTGTAGAGTTAGTAGAGAATGTTAGTATAAAGCAGCTAATCCAGTGGGTAACAAAATAAAGGAAGTCTCAACTACCAAAACTGTACCTCCGCCAACAAAGAAATGTCACAAAACACAAAAATGTTGTCAAAAAAACACCTACCAGTACAGCTAACAATGTTCATAATAATCCTGATAATGTAAGAAGAACCCATAGTAAAAAAAGTATTTTAGCAAAAATGTTTTGTTACAAAGTCCTTCAGAATCTAGTAAGAAGAGGACCGAAATCATCCTCACCCCTTAAAACCTACCGTAGAAAGTTAATCCTACAAGCTCTCGTGGACAGTGCAATCCTTCTCAAAAGGAAGTTGTTCATCTTAGTGTTAAATAGGATGAAACCACTAACAAAACTGAGTACCAAACTACAAAAGAAACTCAGCAATAAACGGAATGTGAACAAAAATAATTTCTTAAATGTTTGTGGTGGTGAATGGAGTCACACAACAACCACTAGCATATTTTAATGAAGAAGAATGCAAACAAAATCAAACAAACACAATTGCCATCCATAGCAGTGGGCGAGGGTATGAGAAAATCAATACTACCATCATAGAACAAGAAACACTGCTTACAAAAGTATCCCCTGAAAACTCACAATTACCTCTCGATTCAGCAGAACCACACCATCCAGTATACAAATGGGCGTGCACATCAATGTGTGCCATTCCAAACCAGACCTTCAAATCTTTACATCAGTTCCTCAATCAATATGTAAAAGGTAAAGACAAAAGTAAAATGAAAGTGCTGCAAAATATGGATATTTGTCCAGTGCGGATAGACACAGGACTACAAGGACATTCATTAGCCTGCATTTCTGGGCCTATTTGCAAAAGTACCTTCCATGATATCAAAAGAATATCAATACATCATTCCAATGTAAGAAATTTAGTGTATAAAATATACTATGCAAAATGTCCGGCTTCAGAATTAGGAAATTTAAATACCACTCTTCTGCATGGTACACCCAAATACTTACAAGAAGAAATTGACCGTATTCAGAAAAAGTATTTTGGAAGTGAGAGCCACTTACAAAATGCAATAGTTTTAGAACATAGTAGCAACAATTCTGCACATAGCAACCTTCTATTACACGCATGCAGAAAAGAAATAGTAAAATTTAAAAGGTCATCGGCTGAAGTACCAAACCATGTGTGTGTGTGTTGCCGCAGAACGTTTTACAAAAGGAACACAAAAAAAGTGGACATATACAAAATAGAAGACAATGAAGACTCTAAATGGTTTGAATTAGCTTTGTACCTTTTAGCTGAAAACAAATATGAACTAACTGAACACCTCATATGTTGCAGTTACTGTACGGCAAAATTAAACAACAACCACACTCCTTCACGTGCTATTACAAATAATTTGGAATTGTTTCTATTACCAAAAATCCTGCAACAGCTCAATTTGTATGAGAGCATAATAATTCAAACAGTTCACCCATTTCAAGCAATTATACGCCTTCATCCAAAAACAGCAAAATTACCTTCCTCTGAATTGGTGAAAGGCATTTGTGGCAAAGTTGTTTATTTGCCATTAGATCTAACGGAAAATGTACACACTCTATGAGTGGAATGTTCAATAGAGCATTCTTTAATAGTCTTGGTAAATGGAGTACCAACAAAGGACACAAGAATTTGGCAACAATTAGTGGATTTACACAAAGTTAGACAAGCATTGCAATATCTGAAAGACAATAATGAGTACTACAAGGAAATAAATATTGACGAAAGCTTAAGGGAAACAACCGAAATAATTCAAGAGCCATCAGAAACTGGACAATTCAAACTTCTGGATCCAGCTACAGTATCCACTCTGTTGGACCATTACACAATTCATCCATTGCATTCCAATACAAGCATAGATGATGCACTAGAAACTTACCAAATGCGACAAACCAAAGGATCACCAATGAGTATTTTGCTTTTCCACTGCTATTTCCTACTGGCAAAGGTGGAAGATACGATGATAGACCTACTCAGATTGGGGTATCAGAATACCGCTCATTACGAATGTATTCGCAAGATCCCAGATTTAGACAAAACGTGGAATTCATATTCCACCTACTCTATGAAAGCGAATTAGCAACACTATGTTATGGAGTTGCACACATTCTTAAATCTGGAACCCACTTTCAAAATATGTCAGCTATGCAGTTAATACAAAAAGTACAGGAAGATGAGGTTTTACAATCAAGTATAACAAATTTGTTTGCAAACATGCGTGGTACAAAGGAATACTGGTTCAGACGGCACGGAGACGTGCGTTGCATGATCAGAAACCTTGGACCACCAACTTGGTTTGTTACGCTAAGTTGTGCAGAATATGCATGGGAAGATTTACATGAGTTCCTACGCATAGCAAACAGCAACAAATACTTCCGTGACTCAAAGCATTTGTCTGGGCTGTGCGGCGTGGTGTCTCTGGAAGTATTGTCACTTTGTGAACAATATGGGTTAGCAGCCACCATCCTCAACTTAGAGGATACTACTTACCGTCTGAGGTACACACTTGTTTCCTCTACAGCGCATTTAATGCCGTCCAGACATCTATACCAATGATGGATGTTCTCACTTACCCTTGCACTGGATAAGTCTTCGATAGAGATCCCGGGACAACCATTATTCCATCACACGTCCTGATGAAGGCCTGCTCACAAAGCTGCACCTTACAGCTCTCCAACGCCAAAACACCTTTGTGTCGACGATAAACACCATCTGAACAGTGCACAGTTTAAGCATTGTTTTTTGTGATTTTTGTATATATGTTCATAAATTTGGGTTATGTTCTTTCTTGTAACTGCACAATTGAAATGATTGATCAAGAGTATCAGTTTGTTGTTGTTGTTCCATTGAGATCCAGTTTTTTCTACTGGATCATACCTATCTGTATTGTTTTGTCAAATACCCCTGGTTACTCTATCCCCACCAATATTATCCAGATGTCATTAAAACACGTTCAGTTGAAAAAAATGTATTCCTAGTGACTGTTATACTTGTTAGAATGCTGGAGTGGAGTGACCTCTCACCCTGAAATTTCGGTTTTGTTTTTCTAAGTATACCACCTGGATTTTTCAGGGCCTTGCCAGGTGCCCTAATATTTAATTTAGCATCAGACAAAACATTATCACAGAAATTGTACAGCCTAGGCATAAAAATGCTCTCTTATAGAGAATGTGGGGCTTATGAAGCAGCAGATTGTTTAACCAGCACTGCTTTGTATGGAAAATCAGACAACATATTATGGCTCAGTGTTGGTCCTGCTAAATCTAGAAAAAGGTCCTGCTAAATCTAGAAAAAGAGTGCTAAAATCATATGAGGACATAGAAACAATTGCCAGAAATGATCCCAACAGCCAAGACATTCTAAAAAACAATTTACTGGATACAGCATGTGTCTATACCACATAGCTCAAAACTTTGCATACAAAAATAATGTAAAACCCGATGAAAGCAAACGTAGATATAGAGTGACCGATTGTGAAGGGAGCTTAGTGAAACTTACCAAACGAAGCTTAATTAATCATGTAAAATTATCATTAAAAACTCCTCAACAGAAAGAACTATATTACATGTCTCTGTTACAACTTTTCAAACCGTGGAGAAAAGAGGAAGACATACTAGATATTTATGACTGCTATGAAGATGGTTTCAAAGCAAATGAAAGCACTATCACCGATGTGAACTTTACACAGTACAAAACAATGTTACACAATGAGCAGCAACAGGAAGAAGAACTTCAGGCCCAACTATATAAGGACTCTTCCGACAGTAGTCAACCTTCTGTAACAGGAAGTCAAGAACCACTAGGACAACCACTAATAGCAAATGAGGCTGAAGTAGCTATGGCAGAAGTAGAAAACACCATGTATCAATATCAAGAAGATACAGAAGACTTAACTGTACAACAAGCAAAACTTAACAATGATCAGCGCACCATGTTTGAAGACGTAACAAAACAAATTGTACATGGTGCGCAACACAAAAATAAAGAATGTACCTGCCAAAATTGCAAACCTATACTGCTGTATGTCAGTGGTGAAGCTGGATCAGGGAAAACATTCTTAATCAAAATCATCAGCAAGTTTCTTCAACAATTGACAAACAACAAACTGTCAGCTGTTGTAACAGCCCCCACAGGTTTAGCTGCCTACAACATAGGCGGTGTGACTTTACACCGATTACTACTGCTTCCAGTAGAGCATCAATATAAATTAGACTACTACAAACTTTCTGCAGAAGCTGCAATGGAATTACGGAGAGTATTGAAACAAATGAAAATGCTACTAATAGATGAAGTGAGCATGGTCTCCAACCTATGTTGGCTTTGATTCATCTCAGATTGCAAGAAGTACTTAAAAATAATAACGAGGAACTCTTTGCAGGGAAACACATTATCGTTTTCGGAGATCTTCTAAAATTGACGCCAGTGAAAAGTGAACCGAGTTTTAAAACCTTAGGCCACAAACTCTGCCGGAAAACTGTTGGTAGCGTGGGTAATGTTAACCTTTGGCAACATTTCCAATACAGAGAATTAACTGAGAACATGCAGCAATCTGCAGATCTTACTTATGCCAACATCTTAAAAAGTATTAGAGTTGGTGTATTATCGCAAGAAGCTTGTTGTATTGAAAAACCGGCATATACATGCACTTTATGGCGATAATGCATGTGCAACTAATGTTATGGAACAAATAGTGCACAAAAATGTCAATTGTATGGCCTTAGTGCCAACTCTTTCAAGCTGTTTCAAATTCAATTAAACAATGTTAAAGAAAGAAATGCAACCAATAATAGAAATTAGGGCCACAGACAAACTAGACGTTCATTGTATGACAGTACCCATGTGTGAGCAAGCCACAGCAAGACTCAATAGTTTAGAAAATTCAATTTCCAACACAGCTGGGTTGGAAAAAATATTGAAATTATCCTTAAATTGTAGAGTAATGCTTAAACGTATCCTTGACGTAGAGCAAGGGCTAGTTAATGGACCACTGGGCACAGTTGTTGGCTTTCAATCATACCCACGTGATAGCAACATTCAGTTTGTAAATATTCGCTTTGATAAAGTTTCAGAAGTGAAAAGGATAGGGCGCTCAATTGCTCGTTTCCTTCTCTTCAAAGATATGTATGTACGTAGAGAGCAATTTTCTCTAACTCTTGCATATGCAGTTACCATTCATAAAACCCAAAGTCTTACCCTAGACAAATCATTAATAGATATAGGAAACACAGTGTTTAAGGAAGGCATGAGCTACATAGCATTATCACGCTTACGTACACTTGATGGTCTGTTGCTAATAAACTTTGATTCAAGTAAAGTCAAAGCTGATATTCCTTGCATTCTAGAATACAATAGATTGCGTTCACTGTACACCCCTCATCTGAAACAATACCTTGTTCCAGATAAAGTGAAATGTGGTAAAAGAAAAGTAAATGAAACAGAAATGCAACAGAATTCAACAGAAAATTCCGCGAAGCAAAGAAAAGAGCTAAAGTTTCCTCAATTGCCGCAAACATAGGACAACCTATTAGGGAATGTAAACCAGGGATGTCGGCAAAGAAGCAACAAAAAAAATGAAAAATGCACTCAGATACAGAACTTGCTGGGCCATTCAAATTTGCAAATGAAAGTGGGGTAAGTTGCTATGCAAATGTAGCAATGAATATTCTATTTCAATTGCCACCAATTGTTAGCAATATTTACCTGCACAGTACAGACCAATTGTGTTTGCAAATGTTAGTGCTGCATAGAAATGCCACAAGCAATCCTGACAACACATACAGTATTTATGGAGTAAGGCAACAATTGGAGGACTGTGCTGGAATGGTGAGATTCACTATGAACTCACAAGAAGATCCACAAGAATTTCTAATGTACATATTATTAGTATTGGAAAACAAAAGCATACCTGTAATTGAAATCTTCCAAATTTTGTACATGTGGAAACATACATGCACTGTCTGTAGCAAAGTGATACAGGAAGAAATCCGAAATGAGCGATTTGTGTATATTTCTGTACCAAATTGTGAGAGCATTCCATTTCAGCAACCTGTACAAAATGCAAACCATGGCAGATTATGTAGTATTCGCAATTCAGACAATCGCTCCACCTTACTGATACAATCACATAGTGCTTACACAATACTTATGCTTCTACGTTATAATGCAGATGGCACCAAAAACAACTGCAAACTGACTGGATTCTCACACGGTCAAGTGTCACTTGGAAAGAAAACCTTTACAACAGTAGGAATAATCTACCATGCAGGAGCTACAACCAATGCAGGTCACTACATTGCATACATTAAAAAGAATTCTGGATGGTTCGAATGTAATGATAGCACCATTACTGTAAAGCAGAGATTGCCAGCTAACCTAACAAACGCGTATTTAATGTTCTTAAAGCCAACATTTTTGAAATAATGTCTACTTCAAGATTGTCAACAAATTATGTGAAAGACTACAAACAGTTAGAATACGCCCACAGGTATCTAACTACCCAACAGGATGGAAGAATGACACAAATAAATGATTATCACAGATCGTTGGAAACAAATGCACAGGTACAATACACCTACAGGTATGTAACTGTTGTTAAAAGTCGGCAAGAAGGCAACAAACAAAACAGTAAAGGGAAAGATGAAGGAAACAGGATATAACAACGCCACAATTGAGTGAGTATCACAAATCTGTAGAAACAAATGCACAGTTAGAATACTCCTACATGTATCTAACTGTTGTTAAAAATGGGCAGGAAGGCAACAAACATAACATTGATCAGAAAGATGAAGGAAGCACTCAAAGGAAACAAGGAAGTAGTTAGTACCATAGGAAATGAAGGTTTTTTTTAATCCGACAAGGATTTTTTTTCCCCAGACCCAAGGATTAGAAAAGCAAACACAGAAACTGAGCGCAATGCACAGTACACTGGTGTGTAAACTAAATATAAGGGTAAAAAAAAAGGTTAACTGTCTATTATGCAATGTAGTAAATTTTCAAAAAATGCAAACACTAACAGACCTTTTTCTTTCATCACAGAAATGGAAAAAGTGATACTTCCACCAAGTACGATAGCCACTGCAAAAATGTATGTGGATTCTGAACAAAGTAAGGAGTAAGTATATTGGCAGTCATTTTCTACACATGGGAATCTACACGTCTAATCTATGGTTCTAACATGCTGCAGTGCCTATAGGCTGGGCCTTGCAGCTTCGGTGTGTAACCTACCACCTACGCCTTATGATCAAGGTACAAGGAGTATAGTTCCTATCCACAACCATTGCTGCATATCAAAACCATGGTCCTTCTAAATTAGGTACTTATAAATTTACTTTTCGGACCATCGTCTGCAGCCATGAAGGTAAGACACTAGCGCGTGAACACAACTAGTGCATTACACCACACCCATATGGACTTGTCACTCCACTGTTTATTACTTCAGTCTTGGGTGCAAGGGCTTTGGCCATGCACCCAAGAGTGCAGGGTCTCTCCACAAACACCTCTGTGATGTGTGGTAGTGGCAGTTTTTCTATAGGTGTGATATCCTTCAGTGCTTCTGGCCAGAGGCTTCACTCCTAGCTGCATGTCCATAGATCTTACATGGGATGGGTGTGCAGTGGCTTGCATGTCTAGTACTTATAACTTTGTTCTTGGGTGCATGTCCTTCGGCCATGCATCCAACACTGCATACACTCCCCACAACTTGGCAATCGATACGCAATACTACGGGTGTATCCATGGATGTGACATGCTGCGGTGGTTGTAGCCAGGGCCTACAGTCTTCGGCCTTGCACCCAAGACTGGACGTACTCCCCAGAACTTGCCAATCGAAACGCAATACTACGGGTGTATGCATGGGTGGCACATGCTACGGTGGTTGTGTCCAGGGCCTAGAGTTTTGGAAGTAAGGCCTTTGGCCTTCAGCTGACGGCCATGCATCGAAGACTCTAGGCCCTGGCCACAACCACCGCAGCATGTGCCACCCATGGCGGCGTACTGATAAATTCTATAACCTTAGGAAAAAGTATAGCAATTACGGCGTGCTGTCAATTTCAATGTTCCCTAACACCACACGTGTCCTTACAACAGTTACAAGTTTCCTGTGTACTGGACAGACTGAAATACTGCCCATATAGTGGCCCTCATTTTCTGTGCGTACAAGGTGGCCATAGGAAATATATCATGAAGAGGTTATAACTACGTCATTGGGTACATGGCCTTCAGCCATGCACCCAAGAGTGCAGGGTCTCCCCACAAGCACCGCAGTGATGTGTGGTAGTGGGGCTTTTTCTGTAGGTGTGGTATCCTTCAGTGCCTCTGACCAGAGGCTTCCCTCCTAGCTGTATGTCCATAGATATTACATGGGATGTGTGTGCAGTGGCATCCTCGTTTAGCACTTACAACTTTGTTGTTGGGTGCATGGCCTTTGGCCATGCATCCAACACTGCATACACTCCCCACAACTTGGCAATCGATACGCAATACTATGGGTGTATCCATGGATGTGACATGCTGCGGTGGTTGTAGCCAGGGCCTACAGTCTTGGAAGTAAGGCCTTCGGCCTTCGGTCGACGGCCATGCATCCAAGACTCTAGGCCCTGACCACAACCACTATAGCATGGCACACCCATGGCGCCGTACTACTTAATGTAATAATATCCATAGGAAAAGCTAATGTAATTACGGCATGGTGTCAATTTCAATGTTTGCTACCACTGCGCGTGTCCTTACAACAGTTAGAAGTTTCCTGTCCACTGCATACACTGAAATGCTATCGTTATTACAGCCCTCCTTTTCTGTGTGTACAAGGTGGCCATAGAAAATACATAATGAAGACCGACTCTCAGAAGAAATGCATTGATCACCCATGTCTTACTGTCTGCACTTTTCCCAACGCTCTGGCACACAGGAAAAGAGTTTTATACATAGAGCATGTGTACGCTGGTTGTTGCTCCGCTTTCGGCGGATCCAAGATGTCGGGCGCATCCAAAGAATCTGACGCAGGACAGGTCTCCCAGCAGCCAATCGGCAGAGACATCGCGTGTCTGCGGTCATGACGGCAGCCCCTTAGCTAATCGGTATGTTGTCCGTAGAGCGAACAGGAAAGTGTGATTGCGGAGCGGACAGAGATATCACTAATTTTTGTACACCTACTTTTTGGTCATTTTAAAGAAAAGTACTGCACGGAAGGTCACCAAATTTACAAAAGCACGCTTTCGGAACCAAGGCCCTGCCCCTGCCGCAAATTTCGGGAAAATCCATCCAGCGGTCTGGCCTGTAGCCGTGCGCAAAGTTTTTACCCCATTCAGTCTATGGGAAAAAAAGACGTTTTGGGACCCCCCCATATCTTTTCCCGCCCAGCACCAAACATCACCAAACTTTGCAAAGAAAATTCAGAGTGGGCCATATACTTTTTTTGCAAAGCTTGGTGAGGATTCGTCCAGGAGGAGCGAAGTTATAAGCCGCCCAAAAAGTGCTCTTCCTATGGAAACAGCAACTTAACCATAACTACATGGCCACTACCGTGGCCATGTAATATAAGAGTGAAAATGTGTTTGTGGTGGGATTTGTGGCAAAGCGTTGTTCCTTATGCAATTCCACACCATTTCAACAATCTGCACCAAATGTTGCATAGTTCATATACAGGATACAACCAAACGAAGGCAGTTAATAGTGTCACAATTGGTTGTATACAGCCAGGCTAGAGGGTGACCTAACACATGGTTTAGACCATGTGTTAGGTCACCCTCTAGCCTGGCTATATACAACCAATTGTCACTATAGGTGGTGGTTATACACAAATTTCAAGCACAAATTTGTTTTAGCTTTGTACAATTACATTTTGTTACCAATTCAGTTACTATAAAGGTTTTTTGAATGTTAGAAACAAACTACACTTAGTAAACTGGATTTCAAAAAAATAAAAAAAAAGTTCAAATGCATGACTATGTAATGCATGAACAGCTAAATAAATAAAAGCTGTATCTATTTTCTATTTTTGTCTGCACTCTCAATTGCTTGCTTGAGTACTACTACATACAAAAGGTATTTGAATGTGTGTTACATGACAGAACAACTTCAGGTTTACAGCAATAAGAAAGTAGACCCCAGAAATACAGTCGTCAGGACAACCCCCCTTGTACTATGTTTAAATAGCCCCTAGTCCTGACGCGCTTAGGGCCTTCCCTCTGGTTACCAACACCTCTGGACGTTACTGGCTGCATGACATTCAGACACGCCACCCCGTTCCCCAGATTTCCGCACAAGTCAATATTTGTTTGTGTTTGTGGCTTGGCGAAATATTGTTCCTCAACAATTCCACACCATTTCACCAATCAGCACCAAACTTTACATAGTTACCTGTTAGGACCCTGTGGACATTACTGGCTAGATGACATTTGGACACGCCAACCCATTTCCCAGATTTCAGCACCTTCACACGTGAGATAATTACCTGAGATCAGCAAAACATCAATGTGGTCATAGAAGGAATGGTCCCAACACAAGGAACAAAACTCGAGGTCCAGGACCTAGGATCAGATTCAGGATATGCTCCTGGGCACAGTTACTGAGTACAAGTTAATCGATACATTGGTGGATGCCGACAAAGCCGTAAACTACCCAACAGAATTCTTCAACTTACTCGACCCCCCGTGAATGTCACCACATTACCTTTCGACTGAAAGTTGGAGCACCCATCATGCTGCTTCGCAATCTTGACCCACCTAGGCTGTGTAATGGCACAAGGCTATGCGTTCACAAATTACTGCCCACCGTAATTGAAGTGGCAGTGTTCACCGCGAAGGGAAACAAAAAATGTTCTTTATAAACAAGCTTTCCAATGAATATGTACTTTAGTGATATTGAACTTTTGCTCCATAGTTGTTGGCACTGTCAGCATCATGTCACCTACCATGCTGCTCAGAAATCTCCTTGTTGTTCTCACCCACAGTTATAAGTTTCACAATGTGTTTTTAAGAAGAACAATACATTTTGTTGTCTAGTCTTTATCAGAAAACATTTTTAAAATGAGAAATATTAGAAACATGTAGTGAATTTTTCTTTTCACCTTTCTCATGTAGCCTATCCTAAAAGTGTAAAGCTACCTTACGGTATTTCTAACAAATAGAAGCTATACGAAAATAAAATCCCGGGCAACGCCGGGTATATCAGCTAGTACATCCTAAAATAATTTGTGCATCCGTGCATTGCACAGTATTTCTATCTTGGAGCTATGTCTGCTATGGGCGTTGCACACTTACTCTCTTCCTGCTTCAATGCCTTACAAATCTCTGTCATGTCCGCTCCTACCTCTTTTGAATTCACTATCTCTACCATTGTTCTGTCTCAGTTGGTTCACATCATCTCCATCTGTTGCCCTCCAGGTCCCACTGGACCATTCTTTGATGATCTTGGGCAACTCCTTGATTCTCTTTCCACTAAACCACCTCATTATCTTAGGTGACTTTAACCTTCCCTCTCCAACCACTTCTCAGAAATCTGAGCTTCAGTCTTTTCGCCACTCTAACCATAAACTACCCACCCACACAGGGGGTAACGTTGGATCTCTTATTCATTACCACCTCTCTCAGCCATTAATACTACTGTCACTCAATTCATACCTGATCACTCAATTGTTTCCACCACATCTCCTTTCCACTCTCTGACCTTTCCTCCCCATTTGCTTCACCTATTACCAAAAGGAAATATAAACGTTCTTCCAATTCTCCCTTTTCTCTTCGACCTACAGTTCTCACTCTCCTTCTTCACACCCCATGCCTTTTTCACCAACACTGCTTTCTCCAGCTTCCAACCCCTACTATACGACTCACTCTCCTCTCACTTCCCACTGCTTACTTTCACACCTAAGTCTCAGCATCCTCAGTCATGTGTCACCCCATTCCTACACTCTATCTGCACAGACATGCGTTGACTGCTGTGCAAATGAAGGTGTACCCACTCGCATGAGGACCTGCAACTCTACCTTTCTGTCCTTAACTCTCTCAAGTCCACTGGTGATACAGCAAAAAAGGGTTTTCTACCTAACCATCATTGACTCTCACTCCAAACATCCTCGCTGGCTACAGGGCACCGTAAAGTCACTCCTCCTATATCTATATCTATGACTACAAACTCATCTTTCACAGCTAATGACCTAGCTGTAAACATTTCCAGAATTAAAGACTCTCTCCTGACCTACCCCACCCTCCCTCCTCCTACATTTTACACTATGCCTACTCTACCATCATCCTCTGCCTCTGTCTCCACATTTAGTCACACTGATACTGACAAAGTGCTATCTCTACTGAAGACGGCTAACCCCTCTTGTGTCCCAACAGACCCTCTTCCTCCTGAGCTAGTCAAGCCTATTGCCCCTTTAGTGGCCTCTCGCCTCACTGAACTCTTCAACCTGCCCTTTGACTCTGCTTGCTTTACCTCTGTTTTCAAAACAGCAGCAGTCATGCCTCTCCTAAAAAAGCAAGGGGATGACCAGAACCTACCGGCTAACATTTACCCTGAGTCTCTCCTTGCTCACTACTCTAAATTGATTGAAAGGGTTGTCTTCAACCATCCTAACAATTTCTTAGACATCTACAACCTTCAAGACCCCATGCAAGCACGTCCGCGCTCCTCTAACTCCTCAGAAACTGCTCTCAGAAATGTGTCCATCTTGATCGCCTCCGTTAAGCACTCCAACCTAATCACTATCCTAATTCTCATTGACATGTCTGCTGCCTTTGACACCATCAATCACCCCACTGTTCTTAATACTCTCTTTCTTCTTGGGATTCACGATCAAGCCCTTGCTTGGATTGAATACTGCCTTGCCAATTCTCTGTCTCCTGGAGCAACAAAACCTCTCAGCTCATTCCTGTAATCTGTCTTGGGTCAGCTCCTCTTTACACTCTGCACCTCTACATTTGGGGCAGTAGTCTCCTTCTATGGGTTCTCGTACCAACTCTCTGCAGACAACACCCAAATCATCTTCTCTTTTCATGAACTCTCCTATGCTCCCTCTAACAATTTTCCAACTGTCTCTCTGCCATTAAATATTGGATGGCTTCCCACTCTCTGATGTTAAACTCTACCAAAGCACAGTTACTCCTCTTCCCTGCCAAAAGCTTTCTCTCATATCTTTCTCTGCCTATCTATTTCCCACCTCACACTCTCCCTTACTCTTCTCCAGCTAGACACCTCAACGTCATCTATGACCCTTCTCACACCTTCTCTACTTTCATCTCCAAAATTGGAACAGCAGCTTGCCTCAACCTCCTAAATATAAGGAAAATCAGGCACCTACTACATTTCAACACCACCAAGGATCTCTTAACCACTCTTGTCTTCTCTAAACTGGACAACTGTGCCAGCATCCTCTTTTGTCTCCGCAACTGTGCTTTGTGTCCTCACAACAAGATCATTAACTTCACTTCAAGGACCGTCTTTGAACTCCCTCACTTCACACCTACTGCCTTGAATGGTCACCAGGCTGGATGGCTGACAATGCAAAACAGGGTCAGATTAAAATGTCTTCTCCTGGTTCACAAATCTATTCACGGTAAGGCACCACTGTATCAATCCTCCTCTATGCAACTATTCAAGCCCTCTTGTAATTTCTGCTCTGGCCCCTCGACTGCCCTTGGGGCTCTCTGCCCTCCCTGTGCTTCCTCTTGTTTCCGCTCCTTCTCTCTTCTTGCTCCACTTGCATGGAATTCTCTTCCCCCAGGAATCCCAGAAACCGTCCACATAGATTTGTTCAACAGCAAACATAAAGCCTACCTCCTTGCCTCCGACTTACCCTCTTAACCTACCTCTAATCTCCCTGCTAGCTAACATTTATCCCTAGCCTCTAACCTACCACTGTCGCTCACTTCCTCTGCATACCCATCATGTTCAAATCCAGAGCACTACTGGCCGTACCGCCTACCTGCACCTAAAAATGTCCAATGTTCGTTGTCCTTAATCTATGTATGTCTACTTATGTATTGTCCCCGGTGACTTCCATTTACTCGGCCCCTCAACAACCTGGTCAGAATGTCCAACAAACCCACCCCATTGTAAGAAGCTCACTGCTTCACGTGAAACCTGATTTCTTATCTATTGTACATTCTTTTGTGATCAAAAGAGCATTATTCCTCCTTTATATAAATAAATAAATAAATAAATGTGACATCATCTGATATTCATATACTGGAAGTATTTCAGATGATACCTACAATAATCTTATTTCCCAAGCTTTTTCTATGTATTGTGAGGTGCCCCACAGGGTCAGGTCAGAATTGGAGATATGATGTAATGATATGGCTTGTTTTACTGTCCTGATATTGAATCTCAGGGATATCGATTTGAGATGTTTAGTTCGCTGAGCAAGGTATGCCCCACAGAACAGCATAAAATGATTGGTGTATTCTTCTTGTTTAGTGCAGTGTCTACATTCCCTGCTAGCACCTGTTTTCCACTTACAGGAGAAACTGCCTAGGAGTTGTGTCTCTAACCTTAATTTTAGAAACAGTAGCCTTGTCTCACTGTCCTCTATCACTGAAAGGTAAGGTTTGCATACCAAAATAACCTTCCTTTCTAAATAACTGGAGATTAAGCTAATGCATATACTGTTGAGCCATAGGAGGAATTGCTGAAAGACCTTTGAGATATTTCATGCACCCGGCTGCCTTCTGCACACCGAGTTTATGCTTCCGCCTGTCGAGCCTGCATTCGAGATCCATGGACCCAAACCTTCCGACTGAGTCTTTTCATGCTGGCAGGCCATATCAAGATGCCTGGACCAAAACCTTATGCTACAGAGAGAAGCACCAAGAACAGAGAGAAGCACCAAGAAGCCTGCTTGACACTGTTGCATCTGTTAAAGAGATAAAGGTAGTGACTGTGTGGGCTAGGGGCAGAGGCGTAGCCAGGATTGTCTAGCAAATGGGGCCTGAAGCTCATGTAGTTGGGCCCACTGCACTGACAAAAATATCTGTAAATGCCCACACAACGCTGCTGAGTGGGCATTTACAGATTTTGGGTGGGCCTTGCCCCTCAAGCCCTACCCTGTCTACGCCTCTGGGTAGGGGGCCTTTAAGGTGTGTTAGGTACCCTGCTGCATGTTTCCCTCCCTTAGTATAAATCCCAGAGTGTAGAGTGTTTTTATAGCTAGCCCGCATTATCTGTGTGAGCACCTTACATGGGGTGATTTTTAGTGTTTTAATAGTATTAAGTACTTTTACAGAAGCTTTCTTGAACAATCTTTTGATATTGGTACTTAGTGTACTACTGTGCTTTTTAAGCATCTGCTGCAGACTGTCTTCTGAGAAGAATGTAGAATGCCCTTGGACAATCCCACCAATGCAAAGGAAACGCAGGTATATAATTCACTTTCTATCTGTTTTACCTTTATGACTACACAACACCAAAAAAGTTACGGTGGGTTTAAAAAGGCTTGGAAAAAAACTTGCACGTGAAATTTGAAAGAAGGATTGTTCATTTGAGCCAAGTCACACTTTCCACAATGTCACCTGCTATCTATCCCACGCTCACATTGCTGGTGCAACCACAATGCTGTCAGGACTATACTGCACTGATGATCCCTAATAAGGGTAAAAGCAGGTATGTAGTTGTCTTGGCAGCCTTGCAAAATACCTGTCTTGGGCTGATTAAGCTATGTATAAATTAGCACTGCCCTCTAAAACAAAGACAATTTCCTTGCTGGCATTTGGGCAAATGTACCTATCCCCAATGCCTTGGTGATGTGGCCCAGAACTGGAGGTGAACTCCCAGCAATGGCCACTAGGTGGCGTGGAATGTGTGAGTCGGCTCAAATGAGCTCTCCTCCCTTTTTGACTAAAACACAAGTGAGCCGAGATGTGGTGCAAGTTCAGCGTAGCAGGCGCTTTTGCTCTCCCTTGTAGTCCTTCTGACAAGTATCGGATTTCGTCACACAAACCTTCACCCAATCTCACCCCGTATATGCCATCATATTGAGTGCATTGGATACATCGTATATTTATTAGCAAGGACTGACAGTTCTCCCAAAAAAAGCGTAGGTTGAAAATAAATGACGATTCTTCATACCAGTCCATCAGCAGTGTCCCGTCATCTCAAGGATACGTGTTTGTTTCATTGTCAGGTTGATTTAGGATAATGAAAGACATATTGGCATTCTGCTCTGCGGGAAATGGTTGCTGCTGGTTTTTCCAGTGTTTTTTTTTTTTATTGATGATTTCTGTTATAAGGTTATCAATCACTTTCGTTTAGCACCGACGGGGAACTCTCGCTCTTCCCCACTACTTATCCACTTTCCAATAACAGCCCTGACTTTCAGCTCGAATATTATATGAAAACCAAGCAAGGCAACTGAGCTGGTTGCCATGGAGAAAGCTCTGCCATTGACCTGCCGTTTCAATATTACCACAGAGAACTGGCCAACAGCCTCAGTGTAAAATGTCCTCGGTGAATGCTTTTTTAAATGCCACTTTGACTCAATGTTGACATTTTCTGTATTCAGTTATTTCCGTGATGGCTGCGCAGTCTGAGGCGGATTCCCAACGAGCAATGGCAGCTCAAAAAAACAAAACAAATTTCTAATAGAGTTACATCCTGCCTCGACTCTAATAGCTTTAGTTAAGAACAACACATAACATTGCCTCAGAATGTATAGTTTGCAATGTCTCTATGACAAAGCATGTTGTTGATTTGACTGTTCAGTTGGAAAGTCCTTATGCAGTTGTAGGCCATCCTTATCACACTGTCGAGCTTCTCATTGTGCTAGACCATCTCAGTGCTAATTCAGTTGTCCATACATCTTTGTTAAATCACTTCACATGGCCCTTCACGACCACCCACTCCGGCCTTACTACAAGGTAGATCACCTGAGTACTTTACAGATAAATACAAGTTAGCTTGTAGCAAAACACACCAAAATGGCTTCACCAATAAGTCGATGGTGGGTTATTTGGCTGGGAACGCGCCGCATCTGTCAAACATTTGGGTTGAGACTTCACAGTTGATGCATGCAGGGTCAGGGACTTATGCAGACATGCTGTGCAGGTCCATGTGGCTCCAGTTGTTTCTGCTATGAAGGTGAAGTGGCCCGTCTCTGTTGGAGCAGAAGAAGAACCATGATGGAATGATGCACAGGTTGGCGTAAATCGCCTGTCTTCTAGTTCCAGTGGAAACAGAGTATCAGAAGCACCAGGAAAGGTGCAGGTGGGTACCCAATGGAGGAGAACCGACAGGGAGAGAATCCAGCGGCAGTGCAGGTACCATTTCATGGGTGGCAGCGGTAGACAGGCTCTGAGCGCTTAATGTTCTCTCGTCTGTTCCTATGCTACTTTTGTTCCATCTCAATGGTGCTGCGTTCTCCCTTTCAATGCCCAGGTTTACAACACAGCTGGTACCTCCGAGAAGAGTAAAGACAACACTGGTTCTAGGAAATGGAACTCTGGTTCTCCAAAATAGCAGGCAAAGCTTCACCATTCGAATCTCAAAGAGGGTATTGGGGTTCCACAGGAGGTTTCCTTACTTTGTCTTCAGGTCAGGCATTGTCTTCCTTAGTAATTGGAGCAGACAGGAAACTAAGATGGAGGGTTATGGTACCTAAACCCCAGTCAATGAGTTGCGTCCATCCATCCACACATTTTGGCATCCGTCCAATCAGTGGTGCATGTCACATTTAAAGCTCTGGGCAGGTATAATGTCCATCGGCACAACCTGACAACTAGAACTTAAAAGGGACATCTTGCATTCTCATACATGGAGTATGGACATGCTTTACTCCGTAAAATCAATGCAAACTTCCACTAACCATGGTGGGCACTTTCTCAGCCAGTGAGGCGAGGTGAATAATTCAGAACAGAAACAAGCATTTTGTGTAACCCCGTGCCCTCAATACCTAAAGATCTGGAGCACACATCAGTAACTGCACACTTGGTGAATTCTAAAGATAAAAACACATTAAGAGACAGTAAAAAACACCCAAGTAGAGCATGCAAGGGCATCTCCCAGGGTAGCAGTTCAGCACTTTTGGCCTGATCCATGGAACTTTTAGCACGCTGCAGAGTAACTTTGCAATGCTGCAAAGTGACTTTGCACTGCCAAAAAACACCCTGATTCACAGAGCGGTGCAAAGTGTATTTGTTCAGTGCAAAGTCACTTTGCACTGCAAAAGTACTCTTTGCACTGTGAATTAGCGCGATGCAAAGAGTACTTTTGCAGTGCAAAGTGACTTTGCACTGCAAAAATAATTTTGCATCGCTCTCTAATTCGGGGTCTTTTGTTGCATGTCAAAAATACACTTTGCACCGCTCTGCGATTGAGGGTGTTTGTTAGCAGTGCAAAGTCAGCTTTCTTTCAAACTTCCCTCTACTTCCCCCTCTTCCTCCTCTCTCATTCCCGACTGTCTGTCCGCCATTCAGGCATGGTGTGCAGCGAATGATTTCTGTCTAAATGCCAGTAAGAAAGAGATCCTCCTCATCGGGACACCAGTGCCCTATTTTCCTCCTCCCCTCTGGCCACCCTCTTTGGGCCCTCGACCCCTACCATCTTGTGAGGCCAGAAATCTCAGGGTCATCTTTGACTTTGCTCTCTCCTTCACCCCTCACATCATGGACCTTACCAAGAAGTCCCACTTCCAGCTCCGTCTCCTCAGAGGCATTCTTCCTTTTCTCACCTTCCCCCAGAAGCTCAGTCAGAGATCTGGTGCTCTCCAGGCAATACTACTACTCAGCCTCTTTCTCAATCTCCCTCTTTACTCCCTTCACCCCCTCTAGCTAATCCAGAATAGGGCTGCAAGACTTATCCTTGGCCTCAAGCTCAGGCCAACTTCTCCCCAGCCCTAGAATCTCTCCACTGGCTCCCGGTGGCTGCAAGACTCAAATTCAAGACCCTCTACATCATCCACATAGCCTTCTGGGGCCTGGGACAATGCTATCTCCATCTTTACCTCCCCAAATACTCCCTTGCTAGAGCTGTACGCTCCTCTAATTCCAACTCTCTGACTGTCAAATGCTACTCCAAGCAGAGAGTGGAGGCAGGTCTTTCTCCTTGGCAGGTGCCTCCCTTTGGATCAGCCTCCCTGCCCCTCTCAGACTTGAGCCGAACCTCCTTAAGTTCTTTAAACTGCTCAAAACTCTGCTCTTCTCAACCTCTTTCCCTCTCTCCCTTCACTGCTAATTACCCCACTCCCGCTGCGACAGGTGGCCTGACCCTTATGAATCTCACTGGATCCCAGGCCCTTCCTCCAGTCATTACCACTGGACTGCCCTTCAGGCCCCTGTCTGGTGCCTCTACATACAACACTTGAGAGCCGCCTGCACTAGCACTTAGCCTGTGGTCCTCATCCTTGGCTCCCCATTGCGTTCCCCACCCCCCCGCCCCATCCCGGGGCCCTCCTCTAGCACTTGTCCACCCCTCTGCTTCTTCTTCCATCCCCTTCCCCTGCACTTCTCCCCAATGCACTTGCACGGCTGAATGCTACAAGGCCTAGTAGGACGATGACTGTATATTACTGTTCTTGCCATTGTTATTATTTCCCATGTTGCCTTCCCATATAGCCATGTGGAGCTTTGAATCACAATTCTGTTGTATAAAGCGCCTTACAAGTGCTCAATAAAAAAAAAAATGATGAGAAGAGATTCATTGAGAAAAACACTTGCTGGCACCTGATGTTTACTATCATAGGAATATACAACAGGCAAAATGTCACTGCAGGGCAATAGGTGTAGGCCCCTGTTACTGAGAAGAACTCATTTCTTAGCCCATTAAGGCACTCGGAGCATGGGTCCCACAGGCTGGGCTGGGGCTCAGCATATCACCCTATTATTCCAATGGAACTAGGATTTGCTAACAACCTAGGATGTGTCTGGGAGACCTCCACCCAATTATCAGATATTGAGCAGTCAGTGTGAAACACTGTCATTGCTTTCTCTCGCTCAGAAAACCCAACCACTGCCACAAGAACCTCTGTCTTCCAATGGCTCACTGGAAAGCTCACCTTCCCTACATTTTGCTATGGGGAAGTGCCACCATCAGCGTACTAGAAGTAGGCCTTTGGGTCACGCAACTAGAGAATTCCTCCTCTAGGAGACTACTGCGGGCATCTGCGTACCAACTCGTGGCCACTTCTCAATTCTGGTATTCTGAACCCCCTCTCAAACATGCTAACTAGCCAGGATTGCCAGGATTAGCCACTTAGCTTGCATGATGCACCAGGCAAATCTCAGTGCTATGTCAGTGGAGGTAAATCGGGCTTGCTCTGGCAAACTAACATAACTCTTGACAGAGATACCAGGGCTTGGCTCAGCCCCTGACAAGATGTCTTCCATACACCTGCACTACCCCACGGTGGGGCTGCTTTTCCTTAACAAGGAAAAATTCCAATTTTCAACACCTCACAAATAACCTTCATTGATAGCATGTCTCCTTCCTCATATCTATCAATAAAACACTGCTAATGTTGGCAGGTGCTGCGGGTATCGGATAACCTGTAAGTCTGAGAGGCACAGCGCTACTTATCACAAATGTAATTAGGTCTGTCAGTGTCCAGCGACATGGATCTAACCTGCACAGGATGAGTCTAACTCTGTACAAATAAGGGTGTTTACACACTCGCCACACGTTGAGCTTTAGCATGTGAAGGGCTGTGTCTATGCATGTTGTATACATTGACGCCCTGTCACTGAGAACAATGCTGGGCAGTTATTTGCATCATTACATATATTACATATATTCATATATATATATATTATTAAATGTATACCAGCCAGTCGGGCCATTGCAGGCAGCCAGCACCAGGCACCGCAGCTAATAATCCTCTGCAAATCAAGGACCCCCCCACCCCCCAACTGCCCCCTCTCCCACACCCCGACAGCTCAATTTCATGCCAGTTAGTGTTAGATCCAAAAACGGTTCTAAAAAGAAGCTGCGAGTGCTTCATCATTTTAATATGAAAACGCCACCAACACCCAAAACTATTGAGCCGCAGTGGTATATTGCCAGCACGATAGCATCAATTTAGTTCAATAAAAACAAACGAAGTTGTTCGTCTCTCTCTGTGCTATTGTTTTGCAGTTTTTCTAAATGAGTAGGTACTTTTGAATGTATTCAATTTTTTTTCCAATATGCCCCTTTCGCGCCACACAGAATCATGTGATGTCGGCCTCTGCCCTCTTTGAGCCCTCATGTTCAGAATCAGACCCTCCATATTGCACTGTTACTGTCCTCTTCCTTCTTGTTCTAGATGAGTACGTTTGCCAGATTGTACTGGCATTAATTGGTCCGGGGAGAGACCGTAAACGCACTGCGTGTGAGACATTTCTTTGCCAGCATTTTTCTCTTTTGACAATCATGGTTTTCTAGAAATACCCCCCAACCACCCCTACCCCATAAGTGAAAAAAATACTTCAAAACCAAATGTTTCTCCTTAGAAATAACTTTAAGAACACCTGCCCACTTGCATACAGTGGTCGTTTTGTACCATACAGTGTGCCCTATGGTATCGTAGTGCCCTATTTCTATTTTGTATTTGATATGCAGTGCCAGGAAGCAGTAGGGTGCATGCATCTAGAGTAGATCTCAATGACAAACAGAAGTCCCTTTGTCCGGGTCACTGAGTCTGCGGAATCTTGGTAAGAGGGGAAAGATCAGAGCAAAACCTATACCGCGCAAGAATGTGCCCTCCGGTGCCCAGTGCAGATCCCCGTCTGCACCTCCCGGAGTCCAGGACGGAAGATGGGAACAGCTGAGCTACATTCATTATGGAAATATGCATGGTGGCAGTGTCAGGGGTCCCCGGACCGCCCAAAGGAGCTTGAGGTGCCTGGGGTGGGGGTGCGTGCATGTACCTAGTGTGCATAGCGGTGGCGTGGAAGGCCTGTATTCGGGGAAAGGACAGGTGCGTGCGTGTGACCAGCTGGGAGCTGCCCCAGAATCCGTGACTGTACACGGTCATGTCACAGTTACGCCGTCATGGGGATCACGGGGTGCGTGTCAGCTCCCTCACTCAGGTTCAGGGTGTGAGGTGAGGTGAGGTTTAGGTGTGTGCATGTAGTGTACCTGGGATGTATTATACAGAAACGAAGTGAATAGCTACCCCTGCCTCAGATCTCCAGATCTAGTCACCCCTCTACTTATTGTGCAACATTGTTATTAGTGATTGATGAACAATGCCTTTGTATTTTTCTGATACATAAAAATGTGTTTATTTCATCCTGGTATGCACAGTTCGTATCATTCATAGTATCAAATAGTACATACACATTACAACAATCATAGACACATAACAACATTTTCCAATACATTATGAGGTACCACAGGCCAACCTGATTCTGATGTATACCCCTATTGTGGGGTTAGTATTCAAAGTGCTCTGAGTCCGGGCCGATATCTTAATCAGATTTTACACAGTATGTTGTCATTGGGTGTATGCAGACAACCATAACATTTTAGTCTAGTTGGACTTGATGTAAACTCCCATAACTAGATCACATTGTTTGTTATTTAGCAATAGTTGTACAGCAGAACTCAAAACATCCAATGGCTACTCACAAGTAAATAAGTTAGCCGCTTTTCTATTTGTTCAATGGATGTTTCTTTTACAGTTGCTGTGACACATAGTGTTTCGGCCCTATTGATAATGATTAGCACATCCAAACGACCATACCACACAATGTTCTAATGGACCTTCATCAGGACGGAAGATGAATTGATTGCACGATCTTAATCGGCATTCTAATCTGTATTGGAAAACGACATACAAAATAAACAAAATAAAAACGTATCTCAGTGTTGATAGATTTTTTATGGCATCCATGTCCATGCTCTTTGGTAGATGGCTCACGTAGAGGAAGTGAATAACCTGGCACTTGCTCAGATCCTGGGGAAATTATTTTGTTGGATGGATACTAGTTCCATAGGACCACTCTGTTATTTCCTCCTGGAGCCGGGTCATCCTCATTCAATGTGAAAAGCCTACAAAAAATGTGTAGGGGCACATATATATTAAATAAAGCATCTGTTGGGTGTTCAAAAACACAATCCATATAGTGTTACATATAATTTCTTGGCTGATTATTTAAGAATGTCTTTAGTCTTTTCGAGCGCTTTCACAAACCAACCCAATACATTGCATTTGTGGGTGTCATATCCCCAACCTGGGATTTTATTTTCGACACTGCTCAGAGACAACACAGAAAGTGCTTAATACCATTGGAAAAAACACTTTTTTTATCAAAAAACACAAATATCACTGATGTGGTTGTCAGAAAATTCAGACAGGATACAATTTTTGCAAAGGGAATAATGGCAACTAAAAGGAATGTATCAGAAAACATGCCAATAGAAGTTCATGTGCCACTTTAATGAAGATATTCAAGGGCCTGGAGAACATGCCTCTCATTATTTGTGTAAGGACAATAATTGCATCAGAATAACTGCCCACAGAATATGATGATCAGAATTGCTGGAACTCTGCTTATTATCCACATAATGTTGCCCTGTGAGTTGTGACATTTACTCAAAACCAGCCTTACAGCTAAAAGGGATTCACACTATCAACAAGAGACTGACTGAGGTTTCTTCTGGAGCACCACTGAAGAAAATTACATATTTGTGCCTTTTAAGTCAATAGCAGCAATGCTCACAGTTGCAACACATTGAGTGCCGTCTTCTGTAACTAGGGACCCCTCTTCTGAAATTCACTGTTATCAGTTGAACAAGATGCATGGGGATGCTAGAGGCAATAGGCACACATACCTGGTTATACTGAAAAGCCCTCAGCATCGAAGCATAGAAAAAAACAGAAGGTGCAGTTTCCTATACTATTCCTAGAGCTTCCTATCCTTGAGCAAACAAACAACCCATTTCCTTTGCTGTACTGTACTGTCAAAATGTCAGATTTGTTTTTTGAAAATGGCTGATTTGTTCTTCACCCCCGAAGGAATGTTTTCCTGTAGCCATTACACCTGTACCGCTCCCCGGCTCCTGTTCTAGCCTCCAGTACTAGTTGACTGGACTCTGTAAAAAAATAGAGATTGTAGCAGTAAAATACCAACTGGGATATTTGAATATGCACAGTACTTTGTAAACGAAACATATTTAAAGCCTCACCATGATATTATTCACAGGTTGAGAAAATGTAAATAATCTGAATGTGGCAATTACTATGAAGAGCATACAAGACTCTTTGCAACATACCCCACCTTTCAATTGTTGGGAATAATTATACAAGTGCTTATGAAACCATTTTAGTACAGCAGCAAGTTACCATATAATTTGTTATGGTATATGCCCCATAGAATTATCAACACTTACAAAAGTTGCAGATTTTGTGGAAACCATTCTAGTTATCTGAATATTCATTGCCCAAATACTATACATGAATAATGCCTGGCATAGTCCATACCCATTATCCTTTGCATGCCAAGTACATGATATTGCAATGTTGCTCTCGACTTATAGGGTAGCGTTAGCAATGCTAAAGTAAGAGACGTTGATCATGACATTTGCCTACTGTGGCACATCAGAAGAGGGACACAGATGAGTGTCTTCCATTTCAAGGGTTTATAAACTCCTTGCTATCCATAAACCATGGGTATTCCCTACCTAACACAAACTAACTAGGGTGCTTGTCAGTCGTCGTTGAGACCATAAGGAAGAATTGTCCTCAGTCCAAATCTAATCTACTCTGTCCCTACTACTATTCAGATAAGAACTAAGGCACAGGAGAACGACTCCCTTCTCCAGTTTTCTGCTTCTCAGCAAAGTCACTTTAGTAGTCGATCCTCAGGTAGTTCTTGGCAACTACTTTCACTAGTTGATACAGTTCAGAAATTGGGTTTTTCAGCTTTTCTAACATGTCGTTGACACTGTGCTTTTCTCTTCTAAGGTTCCTTCTAGCTTTTTCTTGATTATCTTTATGTCTTGCTCTTTCTTAACTTAATGTCCACTCTTCCTTGGCTGGACCAGTGAACAACACTTTCAACAAGTTTCTTACTTTGCTTCCATTCTTATCTATTGCTGGGATGAGTAGGGAATTCCAGTAATGATTTTCACTTGGGATCCACTCTTCCATCTCACTGGGATGAGTATGTCTGTACCAGTAATGATTATCACTTCCACTCTTCACTCTTAGTGGGATGAGTATGATTCAAATACTCATTACATACATTGTCCCACCAAGGCATTATCACTCGAGTTCCACTCTTCACTTTTATTGGTACGAGTATGATTCATATAATCATTAGATGTGTTATCTCTCATGTTATTATTACTTGAATTCTACTCTTCACTCTTACCAGTTTGATTCATATGCTTCTTATATTCGTCCTGGGCATCCCGCTGTCCCCGTTACCTCCTTTCTGTGGGGTTGGTGTCACCCGGCCTGTCTGCAGGACGGGAAAATCTTCTTGCGCTGTCGGGTTGGCTTCTCTCTTCTCTCTCCCTCTGTACCTGTTCTGCGATGTGCAAGGGCCTGTGGGCTCTGCTTTGTTACTGGACTGGACAGTCCACCACGTCGTGGTCATGCCACAACTTATTGTTCAACTTTTTAATTGGAGTTCCCTTTCCACAGTTTTTCAAGCTTCTAGCTGTTCTTGCATCACTCTCACACGCCAGCTGTCTTCCCGGTCTGCACGCTGCACTTCCCTGCTTCTCTCAGCTTTCGCAGCAACACAGGTTTGAAAAGGCTTCCGTCAAGGATAGAGTTCCTCCTTTTTTTTACGATGTGTAGCTGGTCCTTGCCCAGCAGAGCTGTATAGTCCTCTCTCACTTTCCATTGAGCGTTCACTCTTCTTCTCATTAGTGCCAGTTTCTGATACTTGAGTGTTCTGTATCACTCGATCGCTCTACTTCTTCCCAGTATTGGCAACATACTTTTCTTCACAATGATCTACTGGTGTTATATCACAATAGCAAACAGTAGTTTGTTCTTCTTGTCTCTTTGAGTTGTAGCTGTAAATGATGGGATGTGAGGGAGTTCCTCTTGGAAACACAAGTCTTTGTCCCCAAGGCGGGAGTCTCTCCCAGTGATGTCCCACTTCCCTACACCCCTAGGGAGATTATTGCGACTCCCTATCCTCACAAGGAAAGGCTCCCCCCTAGGGAGAAGTGACTGCATCCCACGATTCGTCACACTACTCATAATCCTTACAGGGCAAATTAATATTTGAGTTTTAAAATGTGTTAACTTGCCATTGTTCTGATTCAAAGTGCTTGTGTGTGACAAGTACAAAGAATAGATAGCATGGGATGAGGTTACACATCCAAGTAGCCTGTTTACTTAACTCAGTCTCGGATATTTTAGCTGACAGTTCTATTACGCTTTTGCTAAAGTACCATGAGTATCAAAAATTGTCATGCTTGAAAGCCATTTATATTATAACAAACAAAAACTAGTGGATCTAGGTACAGGTCTGGTAATCGTTTGCAGAGCCAAAGTAGGCAGAGTCAAGGTTGTCTGCTAATATCTGATTTTGGCCTGGGGCGGAAGGTATATGTGTGGTAGAGTCAAGAATAGGAGTCATGGGTCGGGAGGAAAGATAATTTGGTTCATGTGTGCAGGCATATCTTTGTTATATCTTCTGTTTCCCTGAGTCACTTTTTTATATTAGTTTTTACCTCTTGAGGGTGTATTCTCTTTTTATGATTTTTAGGTTTGTAAGGTGAAACCTGCATAGCAGACCAATGTAAATAAGCTAAACCAGAATATCAAGACTAGTTAGTATAATTTAGCTTTCTTTTGAGCGAAAGCAAATATTAAGTACCTGCTGTGGCTTGTGCCTTATTAAATCTTTTTGAATAGGTGGGAATTTTTTGTGTGTGCTGCTAAAATTCTTCTGAGCGGCACCCAGAAGGAAGCTGGACAAGCGCACATGCACACAGCTTAGAGGGAACATTGAGGACTCCATTCCCAAAACGACAAGTATAGATCATAAATGTTGCATTGGTTATGTTGAGCTTGTTTCTTGATGTCCTTAACTTTCACCATTCATGATTCTCTGGTCTAGGCACAGTTGTCAGACCACTCGGTTCACCCATCAAAGGTCGCACAACCACGATCCCTGGACTCTCGTTGGATCTTGTTTATGGGTGTCCTTAGCTTTCACCATTCAGGTTCCTCTGGTCAAGGCACAGTTGTCAGACCACCCGGTCCACCCATCAGAGGTCATGCAACCAGGGTCCCTGGATTTCTCAGCCCCACACACACGTTCTTTGGCACATGCCTGTGTTCGGCAAGTCACCCTTACATGACTCCTCTGTAATAGTCTCCTGGCTCTAGGGTGCAATCTTATATTTCTTTGCCTTCTCCTTGATTGCCTCTTGGCCCTGCCACCATGTTTCACACCACCGCCAAACTGTTGCCTTGCCGTACTGCATTCACTCATCAAAGTTCACTGTTCATGCTTTCTTGAGCCTTTACTGTAGTCAACTATAAGGTTAGATGAAATTCTTTGTGCAACATAGGTTTTCCTTGATTTGAGATTCCTTTTAGAGTTCAAAAGTGTTTCTATGTTGCTTAATTAGATTCATGTTTTAAGGCACACTCATGTTGTCTCAAGGTTAAAGCTTTTTGGAGTTCGCTAATCAATGTGCTTGTTTGCTTCAATGGGAAGTTTTCCTGTAATGCAGTATTCAATAGGCATTGGTTTAATTTGGGGTAAAAGTTTTATATAGGTCAGTATTCATTATATCAGCATTTCTTGCAATGTTAAGTTTTCATATAGTTCGGTATTTAGTATACCTAGGTTTCTTGCAATGTTAAGTTTTCATGTAGTTGGGTATTCAGTATACCTTGGTTTCTTGCAATGTTACATTTCTATATTGTTTGGTATTCAGTATACCTTGGTTTCTTGTAAAGTTATGTTTTCATATAATTCGGTAATCAATATATGGACGGGCACTTGTCTGCAGTCCTGTTTGGAGCTCCCCAGCGGTTGTGTGTCCCTCTGACACTCACCAGTCGTCTGCTTCTCTTGCCCGCAGTTCTGTTTGGAGCTCCCTGGTATCAGCATACCATTTTGACATGTACCAGCGGCCTGTTTTTGCTCCCGACTGCTTCTGCTGCTGCCTCTGCTCTGCTTCTTGGGCGGGGAACATCTCCATTGCTAACCCTGCTTGCCCATCTGCTGCCTCATGGATGCGGACAGCATCCTTGTACTTCGGGTCTGCCGCTTCCTGGTTTGGCGTCCAGTTCTGCCACAGCAGCTTCCTCAAAGAGCAGGTCCCCTGCTTCTTCTTCATGGTTGTTCTTGGGGTTTCCCTGCGGGCTTCTCTGCTGGGCTCCCTGTGGGCCTCTCAGCTGGGCTCTCTGTGGGATTCCCATTTCTGCTGTTCGCCTTTGATTTTATGTACCTGCAGCCTTCTACCAGGCTGCAGGTGTGCTTGGTCATTTGGATCTGCTTGACCATAGGTAGGCAGACATGCCTGACCTTCCCAGTGTTTGGATACAGCTTCCTTGTCTCAGTACCTAAGTAGTAAAGCGAGGTAATCTTTCTATCACCCTTTTTTATCATGAGGGGGGATAGTTAGGGGCAATGCGTTTGTTAGGGAGAATTCTCTGTTTAGGCTGAATTTCCTAACCTAGTAGTCCCCCAGCAGCTTTGCTGGATTTCTGGAGTTTGTTTTTTTCCATTCTGCCAAGAGTGAGACTCTTTTCCTCCCACTCTTGGACATGTCTGTGTGGAATTCCTTTGAAATGTCAATGTGTTCGATGGGCTATGGGGTCTTTTACTCCATAGGGTCTCATATGTTTTTCTATGTGTGTTACACCGCACCCTACGTGCCGTAACACTGGGGCGTCCTAGCGGACCCCCACCATAGACTCTATACCCGGGGACTGACTACTGTCTCCCCGGGCATGTAAAGTCACCATTGGCTTTACTAGACCTAAATTTACTAACAGAACTAGTACAAACCATCTTATTGTGGACGTGCTAGTAGGGGTAATTCGATTACTCCTAGATCTGCTACTCGAGGGGGGCACTTTCCCGTCCCCCCTCGTCGAGTTTTGGCTGGTGGCAGTGGAAACTACTTGTTATGTTCGACCCCGAACATAACCCTATGGGATTCGTCCCATTGTTGGAGATTGACTCTTTTTCTCGTTAATCTCTAACGTACCACCGGTCTCCTTATCTTAAATAAGTTTATCGGATGGTATTTTCTGCCAGAACTCGGTTTTTGAAATGGCGTCTGTGTTTGTCTCTGTGACTCCTAAACCAAAGGTCGAGCCCTTTGTTCCACTTTTGGCGGACTCTGTACAGAGACCCTCCAAAGTGGTGCCATTCTGTCTGGGTTACCACAGGGGTGTGGGAGGGGGTTTAGGCACCCTGGACCGAGTTGCCTTGCCAACTCCGGTCGCACTCTGGAGTGATTGGCCCAAGTGGTGAGCGTTCCCGCTCACCACTTAGTTTGTGTTGATTGACAGCTAGGCTGAATGAATGGTGGTTTTCTGCATAAAAGCAGGGCTTTTGGGACTGGATCTTCAGAAGTCGCCACAGGACCTAAGAATCCGACGAGGGTAACGCTGAGCCGACCTGCAATGACGACACCTCCGGTGGAGCCCTGCTGAGCCGACTCACCACTTCCTGGTGACAGAGGAGATCTCCCTGCCGGAGAGTCTCTTCCCCTGACTGGTGGGAACAACCAGTCCCCTTTGCTTTTTATTCGCCTCAGGACGCAGTGGTCGGATTGCCCGTGCAGAGCACCTCGGCAACCGGATAGCCACTACACCTGTACCGCGACCAAAAGGTGCTACCTTGTGACGGAGCACTCCGCGGCTGGTCTCTTCCCTGGTGTTGCACCGGACTTCACTTTTCTTCGACGACGAGATCATCTCTACTCTTGGCAAAGACCCGACGTGCATCCACCACCAGGAACAACTGCCCCCGCCGGAGCTGCCCTCCACAACAAGGTACCGTGTCCGCCTGGCTTCCCTTTCGTTCGGTTCGAGTGAGGTGTCTTAATCCTCTCCGTTCCGCTGGGTCGCCTCCAAGCTTTGCTCATTCTTTGTTCTGAACTGGTTCAATCTGCCGATAACAATTTGCTCTAAAGACTTGAATGCATCTCCACTAGAGACTTTTTTTGGGACATCGTGCCTTGCCTCTCTCTGAGTGGGCCTGGCCTCTGAACTTTGTGATCTATTGTGATTCGTGCCTTCTTGCCTTGCATTTTATCCGCGTAGGATTGAACTGTGTTGATTTCATAACCTGCCTATCTTTTTCTCTCCCGTCCTAACTAATATTCGAGTGTCATCTAGGTTGAGGTATACACCTCTGTCTGAAAATAAGTGGTACCAGTAGAACCTAGAGTTGTCGATATTTTGCTAGAGGGATTGATCGTTTTCTACCTCGTAGAGTAATTGTGTTTGATTTGTTTGCCGTGATTTGCTTTAGTGTTTTTCATAGATGTTCTGTTATAAAATAAATACCTTGATATCTTTACACTAAGCCTAGTTGCGTGTTTGCTTGTCTTGCTGTGAAGAATTGCCCTATTTTGTATACTCCACATACTGCTCAACTTTTCTTGAGAGAAGTCTGACTGCTCAGCCACAGCTACCACGTGAATCTGTGTGGTGCAGACTGCTACCAAGTGGGTTCACCGCCAACGCCTGTAGTCCTAAATCTTTTTCAGTGGTCCCAGAGGGAACTGCACAGGTTTCCGCCTAACACTGGTGTATAGCGGTGGGATTTGTATCGAGTATACAGTTTAGAGTGCTTTTCGACACTGTAGGATAACTAACCACAAAACTTTGCACAAAAAGCAACTTTAAAAAAACATGTCTACGATGGAAACTTACAGTCAAGAGTCTTTGTCAGGTGAAAATACTGAGAGTTTGCTCTCTGTAGGCAAGAGAATCTTTCTGTAAGAGGCAAGAAATTAGAATTAATTGAGAGATTGCTGGCGAACCAAAGTCTGGGTACTGGTTCAGAGGAACCAATCTCCCCAGCGAATGTAGACAACAGTAATGGTGTTGATCTGAATAGTAATTCTGATGATAGCGATGAAGAGGCTGACGAGGACGGAGAGGCTAACGAAACTGTCTCCCCCGCTCCTCTACCTGCCTTACCAGCTGTGCCTACGGGGCCCATTCCAGGTCCCACAAGTAACCCTGCTTATTTTGAACTTGAAAAAATGAAGCTCGAACTAGAATACAAACGGTTCTTGGCTCAATCTGAACGAAACCAAGAACTCGAGTTCAGACGGATGAATGCCCAGGCTGAGCAGAAGCAAGCTGAGTTAAGACTCAGAGAAATAGAACTTAATCACGAATTAGAGATGAAAAAGTTGTCTATGGAAAATGCTTCTTTCTCCTCTGGTTCCTCTAGGAGCTCCAGTCCCAAAAGACCCCGGATGCCGAAGGAATTAGTGGGTATGTATGAACCGAGATTGGATGTGTTGGATTGGCTGAAACTGTTTGAATACAATCATGGGCTCCAGGACATCACTGGGAATGCTTTGCTTCCCTGGTTGTTCTCTAGGCTCCCTCCTGTTGCGACTGATGTGGTAATGGAGTTGGGGGAGGCGGATAAGACGGATTACGAAAGTGTGAAACTAGCTTTGATAGCTAGATTCGGGAAGACCCCTTCCCAGTATCTTAAGAGGTTTAGAACCCTCAAAAAGCATGATGGTACCCCTTGGGCTACCTGGGTGAGTGAAGGGTTGAAAAACTTAGAGGGATGGATTAAGGGTTACAAAGTGAACACTTATGAGGGTATGAGAAATCTTTTTATGTTGGAGTCTATTTATGATGCCTGTTCTCCTGAGCTCAGACAGCACTTGGCTGATTCGAAGGAATTGGATTCCAGGGCGCTAGCTAAGGCTGCTGACTTGTGGGTTGCCAACAGGACTACTCATAAGGATTCTGGGGCAACTCAGAAAAAGGATGAGGGAAAACAGCCTAAAAAAGACTCAAAAGAGAATTTGAATAACTCACCTTCCAAAGGTTGCCCCAAACAAAACCAGAAGGGTAAGCCACCGGGAAAACTCCTGAGGCAATTCCTATGAGGACTGTTACAGCTCCCGCTGTGGCTAAGGCCGTCCTTGGTATTTTTACCAGGGTCGGGTTTCCTAAGGAAGTAATCTCTGACAGGGGGTCAAACTTTATGTCCCACTACATGAAAGCCATGTGGAAAACCTGCGGAGTAATTTACAAGTTCTTAACGGCTTACCACCCACAAACCAATGGGTTGGTAGAACGGTTTAACCGAACCATGAAGAGCATGAAAGGTGCTTTAGAGGAACCCCTTAAGCGTAAGTGTGACCTTCTACTGCCATGCCTTCTCTTTGCTTATAGAGAAGTCCCTCAGGAGGGAGTAGGTTACTCTCCCTTCGAACTACTCTATGGTCATCCCGTCAGAGGTCCATTGGCCCTGATTAAGGAGGGGTTGGAGAGTGCTCCTTCCCCCAAGCCAGTCCGAGTGACTGACTACGTGATAGGTCTCCGGAGGAGAATGTCGCATATGATGACGGAAGCAAGCGATAACTTGAAAGCTGGACAAGCATTGGTCAAGCACTGGCACGATCAAAAAGCTAACATGGTTGAGTTTGCTCAAGACCAGCTAGTTCTCGTTATGATCCCAACAAGGCAGAGGGCCTTGCAAGATAAGTGGATGGGACCCTACCGAGTAGTGAGTAAACTCGGAGAGGTTAACTATCTGGTGGACTTGGGCAATCCCAAGGAGGCTCCGACAGTCTTTCACACCAACCGACTTAAAGCGTATGTCTCGCGACCTGATGTAGGAGCGTTGCTTCTAGCATCATCCGAGGAAGAAGAAGAGAGTGAAGCTCTTCCGGATCTCCTCAGAGGCTTACCTTTCAATGAAAAAATTGAAGGAGTGAATCTCTCCTCCAATCTGACACCCGAGCAACAAGAAGAGTGCAAATCTATGTTGAATCAGTTTGCCTCTCTGTTCTCGCTTTCACCAGGCTTGACCCCTTGGGGCCAGCACGATATACTCACTGGTGACTGTCTGCCTGTCAAAAGCAGAGGATACCGCATGTCAGAAAACGTACGAACCCACATCAAAGGTGAGGTCAGCAAGATGCTCGATCTCGGGGTAATAGAGCCCTCTACTAGTCCATGGTCTAGCCCAGTTGTGTTAGTACCAAAGGCCGGGTCTAAAGAACTTAGATTCTGCGTGGATTATCGAGCTCTTAATGCAGTCACCAAGACTGATGCCCACCCTTTGCCAAGAACAGATTAGTTGGTGGATAAACTTGGCGCCGCCAAGTTCCTCAGCACATTTGACTTGACGTCAGGCTATTGGCAAATAGCCCTGACAGACCATGCCAAGGAGAAAACTGCATTTTCTACCCCCATTGGCTTATACCAGTTTAAGGTGATGCCTTTCGGATTAACGAATGCACCTGCTACGTTTCAACGGATGGTAAACCAGGTTCTGAATGGGATGGAGGACTTCTGCATGGCATACTTGGATGACATCGCAGTGTTCAGCAATTCCTGGGAAGAACATGTAACCCACCTGAGAGATGTTTTGCAGGCTCTTGGACGAGCCAATCTGACCATAAAGGCGAGTAAATGCCAAATTGGACAGAGTAAGGTAGTCTATCTTGGACATGAGGTAGGCGGTGGAGAAATAAGGCCTTTGCTCAGTAAGATTGAAGCTGTGCAAAATTGGACAACACCGACTACTCAAACCCAGGTGAGAGCCTTCCTAGGCCTCACCGGGTATTACAGAAATTTCATAGAGAACTATGGGACCATAGCTTCGCCACTGAATGTCATCTCCTCGCCCAAATTCCCTAAAAAGGTTAAATGGAACGAGGAGTGCAATAAGGCTTTTGAAAACCTGAAAAAGGCTCTTTGCCAAGCCCCAGTACTCAGAGCTCCTGATTACCGCCAACACTTCATTGTGCAGACAGACGCTTCCAATGTAGGGATAGGTGCCGTACTCAGTCAACTGGATGGGAAAGGTAGGGAGCACCCCGTTTGCTTCATCATCCGCAAGCTGAAGGATCCTGAAACAAGGTGGGCAACAATCGAAAGAGAGTGCTTTGCTATCGTGTGGGCTCTGAAGAAGTTTAGGCCGTACTTGTATGGTTCTACTTTTGTCATTCAGACTGACCACCAACCCTTGAGATGGTTAATGCAAATGAAAGGGGAAAACCCAAAACTATTGAGATGGTCGATCTTCCTGAAAGGGTTTGATTTCACCATTGAGCACAGGTCAGGGTGTCACCACCAAAATGCTGATGGTCTCTCTAGGATGTATGTCATCGACTAGAGGTATGAGATTCATCCAGGAGTGGATTAAATCCTCCTGTCCCTTAGTCTGGGGGGGGCGAGTGTTAGGGAGAATTCTCTGTTTAGGCTGAATTTCCTAACCTAGTGAGTCCCCCAGCAGCTTTGCTGGATTTCTGGAGTTTGTTTTTTTCCATCCTGCCAAGAATGAGACTCTTTTCCTCCCACTCTTGGACATGTATGTGTGGAATTCCTTTGAAATGTCAATGTGTTCGATGGGCTATGGGGTCTTTTACTCCATAGGGTCTCATATGTTTTTCTATGTGTGTTACACCGCACCCTACGTGCCGTAACACTGGGGCGTCCTAGCGGACCCCCACCATAGACTCCATACCCGGGGACAGACTACTGTCTCCCCGGGCATGTAAAGTCACCATTGGCTTTACTAGACCTAAATTTACTAACAGAACTAGTACAAACCATCTTAATGGAGACGTACTAGTAGGGGTAATTCGATTACTCCTAGATCTGTTACTCGAGGGGGGCACTGTCCCGTCCCCCCTCGTCGAGTTTTGGCTGGTGGCAGTGGAAACTACTTGTTATGTTCGACCCCGAACATAACCCTATGGGATTCGTCCCATTGTTGGAGATTGACTCTTTTTCTCGTTAATTTCTAACGTACCACCGGTCTCCTTATCTTAAATAAGTTTATCGGATGGTATTTTCTGCCAGAACTCGGTTTTTAAAATGGCGTCTGTGTTCGTCTCTGTGACTCCGAAACCAAAGGTCGAGCTCTTTGTTCCACTTTTGGCGGGCTCTGTACAGAGACCCTCCAAAGTGGTGCCATTCTGTCTGGGTTACCACAGGGGTGTGGGAGGGGGTTTAGGCACCCTGGACCGAGTTGCCTTGCCAACTCCGGTCGCACTCTGGAGTGATTGGCCCAAGTGGTGAGCGTTCCCGCTCACCACTTAGTTTGTGTTGATTGACAGCTAGGCTGAATGAATGGGGGTTTTCTGCATAAAAGCAGGGCTTTTGGGACTGGATCTTCAGAAGTCGCCACAGGACCTAAGAATCCGACGAGGGTAACGCTGAGCCGACCTGCAACGATGACACCTCCAGTGGAGCCCTGCTGAGCCGACTCACCACTTCCCGACGACAGAGGAGATCTCCCTGCCGGAGAGTCTCTTCCCCTGACTGGTGGGAACAACCAGTCCCCTTTGCTTTTTATTCGCCTCAGGACGCAGTGGTCGAATTGCCCGTGCAGAGCACCTCGGCAACCGGATAACCACTACCCCTGTACCGCGACCAAAAGGTGGTGCCTTGTGACGGAGCACTCCGCGGCTGGTCTCTTCCCTGGTGGTGCACCGGACTTCACTTTTCTTCGACGACGAGATCATCTCTACTCTTGGCAAAGACCCGACGTGCATCCGCCATCAGGAACAACTGCCCCCGCCGGAGCTGCCCTCCACAACAAGGTACCGTGTCCGCCTGGCTTCCCTTTCGTTCGGTTCGAGTGAGGTGTCTTAATCCTCTCCGTTCCGCTGGGTCGCCTCCAAGCTTTGCTCATTCTTTGTTCTGAACTGGTTCAATCTGCCGATAACAATTTGCTCTAAAGACTTGAATGCATCTCCACTAGAGACTTTTTTTGGGACATCGTGCCTTGCCTCTCTCCGAGTGGGCCTGGCCTCTGAACTTTGTGATCTATTGTGATTCGTGCCTTCTTGCCTTGCATTTTATCCGCGTAGGATTGAACTGTGTTGATTTCATAACCTGCCTATCTTTTTCTCTCCCGTCCTAACAAATATTCGAGTGTCATCTAGGTTGAGGTATGCACCTCTGTCTGAAAATAAGTGGTACCAGTAGAACCTAGAGTTGTCGATATTTTGCTAGAGGGATTGATCGTTTTCTACCTCGTAGAGTAATTGTGTTTGATTTGTTTGCTGTGATTTGCTTTAGTGTTTTTCATAGATGTTCTGTTATAAAATAAATACCTTGATATCTTTACACTAAGCCTCGTTGCGTGTTTGCTTGTCTTGCTGTGAAGAATTGCCCTATTTTGTATACTCCACATACTGCTCAACTTTTCTTGAGAGAAGTCTGACTGCTCATCCACAGCTACCATGTGAATCTGTGTGGTGCAGACTGCTACCAAGTAGGTTCACCGCCAACGCCTGTAGTTCTAAATCTTTTGCAGTGGTCCCAGAGGGAACTGCACAGGTTTCCGCCTAACAGCGTTTGTCTTGGAAGCAAGACAACGCAGCACAACATAGGTTCGAATGCCGGGACCAGCTTGGAAATCAATCTCTGGTATTAAGCGTATCATAAGTAAACAATTATACAATTATTATTATACAATCTTCACTACTCCCAGTTGCCTCTTCTTTGTCTCAGTACTGTTAGGTGTTGTGTGTGGAATGAGGAGGGGAACTGGCTTGTAACAGTCCATAAATGTTGGGGAAGGTTAAACTGACTGTTACTAGGGAAAGGGGGATGCCATGTCTCGCCTAAGGACATCCCACTCCTAATCCTCAAGGACCCGCCACCCAGGTGATCCTCCCTCGCTTCTCCAGCCCCAGAGTCAGGATCCAAAAGTGCTGGCCTTTCCCTGACCACCTGCTTAGAGGATCCAAGGGGAGTAGGAGTGAGAATACCCTCAGGTTTCTCACAGTACACAAGCAAGCATTGGCGGGTGCATGCACACAGTGTGCATCTTCTACCTATGGTGCATCATGGCAGATGTGATGGAAAACAGTAAGTGGTGCCATATCTCGGTGTACAGTATGTGTATGTACGGGCCGCATACAAAGTGATCAAAGCATTAGGGTGCAGGTTTCCCTCACAGAGAACAGTTGCAGCAAAATTGCCAGCAGTCCCTGTCCAATGTGGGATAGAGGTACAGCTCGCATTAATACCAGAGTGTCACTGGAAGTATTTGATATTTCTACTTGTTTCTCCTTCACCTCTTTTCTACTTTAACTCACCTGCGTCTCGTCTTTTTCTCATTCCCTTTTCACTCACTCCCTCTTTTCTCGACCTGCCTCTTATACCACTATCTCACGTTATTATTTTCTCTATGCTTCCCTCTTTGTTATTTATTCTTTATGTATCCCGCTCTCTGAGTGTCTCATCTCCTCTCCTTTTTCTTCTTCTCCATCATTCCCTTGCTCTGTTTGGTTCCCAATTCTTCCATTATATCCCTTTTTTCCTTGCTTCTACCTCTGTTTTCATCTGTTTCGCCTTTCCTTTTCATTCTTACTGTTCACCAACTGGTCTTTTCCCTCCCTTCCCCCCACTCTAATTCAACCATTGTACCCTTATATCATTCTCTATTCTTCCCTCCCTTTGTCCCCTACTTTTATATTTCTCTATCTCCTCTCCTCACTCTCCTATGTCATTGTACCTGTTTTGCACCATTGTTTTCACATCCTTTCCCTCCACTCTTTCTCATCCTATCTTTTGCCCCTCCTTTTGGCTCTTTTTTACCTTTAAGTCACTGCCTCATCTTTACCATTCTTTTTCTTTTGTTACAAATTCTACTACCAGTTATTCTCACTCTTCCTTTGTCCTGTTTCCACATCTGTCTTTGTACCTGTTGCTATCTCTTTTCTCCTCCTCAGCAGCAGCTGCCATCCATACGTGGTGGTGCTTCCCCCTGCTTCCATCTACTTCACTTCCTGCTCCCTCTCCCATTCCCCTGTTTGGTTAACAGTCAAGGGGAGGTTTTTCATAAAATGTGATGCAAGTTGTGCAGTTTAAAGAATATGTATTCAGTAATACTGGTCAAAACTACTAGTCGCAGCATGGTGAGAGGCCACCTTGTTGCAGTTTAACTAGAGAGCCATTGGTAAATTAGCTCTGTCAACTTAATTAAAACATGCACTCATTTGTGTTGCTATCTTTCTCTTTCTGCAGAAGTAGTGAACACAGAGCAACATGAGTGCAGAGTCATCTGCTAACCCAAAAATGTCTGCAGGAAAATCTCCTTCATTCTGTCCCTCATACTTCTGCTGATGAACATCTGTCTACTGCTTCTCCTCCTATCACAATACATTCCACAGTTCACCCATCATGCACTAGCATTCCTGAGCGTGCACAGTGCTCTTCTGAATCCACAGAGGGTCCTGATCGCTCAACAGACACTGTTACCCAGTCCCAGCCTGAAGTTACATTTGGTCACACAACTGCTGATAGAACTGAAACTGGTGAAGATATCAATGTTGGCACACAAGACATGGATACTGAGGACATTGGGGAAATTGGGGAATGTATAAATGCAGGTCACACTTTATATGAAGCAAGAATACCCAACAGATCCATACCTCTTTCAGAGCAGGGCAGTGTCTACACCTTGAGTTTGAGCACTTCTTGCAGCTGGTCCATGTCAGCCTGGATTAAAAGATGGCTATAAAAAAATGTCCATACAACTCCGATGTTCGAAGATTTAGCCCGAATTGCTATAAAAAAAAGGTTGCATGTGTATTCTCTGTAGTAAGGCAGTAGATATGGTATTCCCCTAGAAGTAGTTATCTATTTTGATTTGCATGTTAGCTATTTGCCGAAAGAAACATTTACCACTTTTCAAAGGTTTGGTCTGATCCTAGCTGTGTTTTTTCCAATTTTAAAAAAGGAACAGAAAAAGTTGTAATGCATGAACATTCCAAGATACAGTGTGGTGCTGAAAAACAGCTACAAATAGCCACATTTAGAATTGGCCTAGATAGAACTATTGTTTCTGAGCTACTAAAAGCTAAAAGGGAACAGTCAGAGAAACACAGTGGTATTCTAAGGTGACTGCCTGAAGCTATCTTGTATCTCTCCAACCAAGGGATGCCTCTCCATGGACACAGAGAACATGCAGGATAGGGAAGTACGTCACATGAAGGACATTTTTGGCAGTTACTCAAGATGATGTCCAAGTAGACAATGTTTTAGCACAGCATACTACTCATGGTAAGCAGAATGAAACCTACTTGGGCCATGCCATTCAGAATGATTTCATTAGTGCACTAGTGAAAGAGACAATTCACGTTATGCTTGAAGTTAAAATGGCCAAATTCTATAGTGTCATTGGTGACTCTACAATAGATGTGAGCAGAGTTTATCTCTTAGCTATGTTACATCATCTGGTCATGAAGCTGAACATTTAGTAACATTAGCTGAACTCCCTGGAGCAGGATAGGCAGACTTTTATAAACTATTGGCATCAACTTTATGATCCCTGGAACTTGATGTTGCCTTAATCCATGGGCAGGGGCATGATGGTGCTAGCACTATGTCCGGATGTATTGCTGGACTGCAAGCACTTGTGAAAGAAGTTTCGCCCAGAGCTATATATGTTCACTGTTTTGTGCAGAATTTAAATCTTGTGCTTATTGATGCTGCACACTCTTGTAAAAAAGGAAAGTAATTTTTGGTACACTTGAAGCACTGTACACTTTCCTTGCACACAGTCTGCCTCGCTTGAAAGTTCTCCAGGAAGAGCAACAGACGCGTGACCTTCAGGAAACAGTCCGGACATTAAATAAGCTAGCTGACACTAGATGGACTCGTCGTAAAAAGGGCAGTACCAATTAGCACAGCATTGCCCCGAATATGTTATGTTATGATATTTATAACACCCAAGCAATGGCCCTAAGGCATGAGGGTGTACTGGAGGCATCCCAAATGCAAACGAAAAAGCAGTTTGGGATGCACAAGTGCTCTGGAACACAATTGAAACCTACGATTTTAAATTCTTAATATGTTTTTTGCACAAAGTACTGCAAACTGTGCATACACTGTCAACATATTTGCAAAGTAGTACACCTGAATTAGTTACTACAGAACACATGGTTGTGACATGTTGCAAGGAACAAGAGAGGCTTTGGTCAGATGACATATTTGATCGGTTTGAAACAGATGCTAGAAACATGGCTGAAGAGTGTGGGACATCAGCACACATTCAAGAAAAAAGGAAGAGGGCTAAGAAAAGCTTTCATGATGAAGCAGCTGGTGAAAATCCTTCAGAGAGTGGGAGGCAGGCATTCCAAGTAGAAACCTTCTATGTTCTTGTTGATACCTTCGTTGCTCAGATGACAGTGAGGTTTCAAGATTTTAGAAATATTGTGCATACATTCTCAGCACTGGATCCTAAACATTTTACTAGCTCAGATAATCTTGAAGCATTGAAAGAGTTAGCTACATTTAATGCAGGTGATGTCTCTGCGCCCGACGCTGTGGAAGAGTATTCTTCATTTTGTGCACTGTATGGGGAAATATTCTCTGACAACAAGCAGTTAATAATAAACAATCTGCTGCCTTTCTTGATAGCCAATGATATGCAGGGTATTTACCCAAACCTTTCAAATCTGTACAGAATATTTTGCACTTTACCTGTAACTAGGACTGCAGCAGAATAAAGTTTTACAAGGCTGAAGTTCATCAAAGGTTACTTAACATCAACAATGGGTGAAGAGAGACTTTCAAATTTAGCCTTCACAAGTATTGAAAGAAACCTGACTGACTCTGTGGACTTTGATAAAGTAATTCAGACATTTGCTTCAATGAAATCACACAGAAAGGCTTTGTAGCGCAGATGCGCCAAAGGTTTTTTGCCGTGGCAGAGGGTGGGCTTCTTGGTCCTTATCTGTCACAGCGAAACATCTTCAAGCACATTAGTCTTCCGTAGCCTGCCACCGCATGGGGCACATTCTCATTCTCACCTTGCATTTAAAGGAAAAGTTTCATCCTCATTACATGTATATGTTTGTGTGTATTTATTGAGTCATTGTTATGCAACAAGCATTTGATATTAGGGATATTTATTTTCAGCTCAAAGGTTTGGCCACATTTTGGCTTTTTGGTACTAAGAACTATTTACAAAAGATATTGCACTGATGCACTCAGAGTATAATGACAATTACCCTGAAAGATGTATACAATTGTACTTAAGTTGTTTGTTAATCTTTAGCTTTGTTTCAGGAGGATCCATATGTCTGTGGCTGGGACAAAAGGTTATTTTTAGTCCCACTCCCAATCTGGTATTACAATGGTATTTATATTATCAGGGTATTTCATTTTAAACTCAAATGCCTGCACAAATGGCTTATTTGTGCCAGACAGACAACCTTGTGTAATGTGTCAGAGAATCTAGATAAATAATTTGAACATTTTTCCATTGCAGTCTGTGGTTTTGTATTGTTTGGCCTGGTTACCACCAGCACGGTATGGTATATTGCTTGCTTGCCAATGTTTATTGAATTGTTCTTTTTTGCCTTGCTGATGGATGAATCTGATTCAGCTCTCTAGATTTCATTGTCAAATTGAAATTAAATTTTAATTGGACGTTCCTTCCATAACAAATGAGTGGTGTGTAAGTGATAATAGATGTGGCTTGTAGAAGTGTAAGGTTCTACAAATGAAATATATATCGGGTAAAAAAAACCTGCTTGTTTTTCCTTGAATATTAAATGTCAACCGTTCCAAGTTATACCCGTAAAAATTAAGGAAATGGTAGTGACACCCGGCCCGACCCCTCTCTGACCTGACTGACGTGCCGGGTGGGGCGGTGCACCCCTGACTGGCAGTTGCCCCCCACCCCCTGGCACCAAAATCTGGCTTTGCCACTGGGAGAGGGCTCTTGAGAGCATCTCCGGGTCTACAGTCTGATAGGCACAGGAGCTTTGCAACAAGTTGGGGAAATTGTCAGGGCCTAATTGTTGCTAGTCAACCACTCTCCTGTGTTAGCCTTGTGAACTATATTTTACCTGGGAGATAAAGGTCAAGGGCCTTATAATGCCAAATGGCATGCTCCGTGGCTGTAGAAAATATATTGGCTGTTGAGGTGTGGCAAGATGGATTGGAGACAGGATGGAAAGTTTTGGTGACTTATATATATATATATATATATATACCCCCTTCTACTAAAGTATTGGAGAAGGTTCAATTAGCCCTGGAGGAGCTTTTTTTGGCAGGCCTCAGGAAAAATCCTGAGTATATGATCATAATGGGCGGAGATTTGAATGCAAATTGTACAGCTGTAAATGCATGTGAATCATATAGCAATGTTTTTAAGAATTGTGCTATGTCCCACGGTTGTGGTAACCATAAGGGGAAGATATGGGTGGATTTCTGGCTCCAATGGGACTTGTAGATGTTGAATGGTAGAACTGTCTGTGACATACCGGGGAAATATACTTGGTGTGGTAACGAATTTACAACTACCTTGGACTATTATTTCGGTAATAATGCCTGTCTGCTCACTACCACAGACCTTAGGGTGCACCAGATAGACAGTAGTGACCATGATTTCTTGGTTTTGTCCCTTAATTTGCATCATGATGGATTTGTGAGAAGTCATTGCACTAATGTTTATACAAATCATGCGGGTAATTACATCTGGTGGTTGGGAAAGATATTACAGAGAATGTATGTAAGCCTATCTGGTCCGAGCGACTCTGATTATTTGATGATGGGATGTGTTAGGCAAAATTACATGCGTCTTTGCCAAAGTTCTCAGAAGTAGTTTGTACGAAAAAGAATCATATGTTGGGTCACAAGCTGATTAGGCCTGCAAGTTGGAACTTTCACCGTGAGAGGTAATTTCTCTCAATCGGGTTGGAACAGTAGCTTAATATGAAGAAAAGATGCAGCTGACAACGTTGGTTCCTGGCAGTTCCTGGAGATCTCACTGTTCCTGAGCCTCAGTCGTGGTGACAAGAGGGAGGACATCAGGGGACTCCGGCACTGCACAGGGACTGGTCAAAAAGCTGGCAAATGGAAGATCTTTGGTTCAAGTAGCTGTAGTCAAGCACACAAGCTGGTGTCCCTCTCCCTGGTTAAACCTAACCAGCTCCGAGAATGGTATCCAGGTGGTTTACGAGTTGATTGGTTCCACCAACTCAAAGGAAGAAGTCGTCCTTGAAGGGGCTTCTCTGTCGAGGGGAACTTGTCAATTCGGACCTTCAGCAGGGCTTCACCGGGCAAACCAACGGTCCAGGAGTTGCAGCAGCTGTCCTCTTTCAGCTCGTATTCTGTTCTTTTGTTCCAGTGGTCGACTCTGCCTTCCAAGCCAAAAGACTTGCCTTTTAAACAGTTTTCACCCATTCATTCCAGCCTAGCTGTCACTCACCCAGAAGGGTGGCTGTCCTTGCCGGACAGTCAGCCAGCCAATCATGCCAGAGTGCATTTGGGTCTCCTAGGAGACTAAGCATAGGGAGTTTTGGGCACCTCCCTCACTTCCTGCCCACCACAGACCCAGAGATGGTCTTCAGTCCTGAAGCCTGCCAAAGGCGTTGTAACAAAGGGACCAATCCTGGTTTGCCGTGCAGAGACAAACTCAAGAAGGACCTTTCTAAAAAGAAACAGAGAAAAAAGAAGACCGGGACCTGTTTAAATAAAGGAGGCTCAGACGCCATCTTGAAAAACATGGCTCCCGCGATTTTTAGCTATCGGTGTTCGCGGTCGGGAAAAATCATGGTAGTTCGTGTTAAAACCACTGCCACTAGCCATTTCAATAGGAAAGGGTAGCATTTGACTGCTACATTAGTTTCTAGACATAGGGGATACTAAGTAACCCCTCCAGCACTGTGTGGGAAGATAGTGTGTGCTGGGTCTATGAATTTAAAAAGACTAGTAAAGTCAATTTAACTTTACTTTGTCTGGGAAACGGTAGTTTATACCAGAGAAGGTATTTAAACCTTGGGACAGCCTAAGAGGCTTCCCTGTGTCACTGAACTTAAGGTGCTGTGTAACACAAATGAAAAGATGATGCCTAAGGAGTTGTCTAAAACTCCAAAATCAAAGAACACAAGAGTAAAACACACATCGAAATACATGAGAGACTGGGAAAAAAACGTTTCACACTCTCCCCAGGTAAAAAAAATCAAGTCCTCAAAATCCAGCAAAGTTGCTGGGGATCTCTAAGGTGTAGGGAATTAGCACATTTATGAGATTTCTCCCTAACAGGATGCATGATTGGCAACAAAATCGAGCAGTGGATGAGTAGCATGACAACGAAAAGTGCCAGCACTACTATCAAAAGACAGAATTACGTCTATGACAGTCCACTGCATAGATATGACATTCCCATTAGAGACGCTAAAATAGTTATGTTAATGTTATGTTAATGTTAATGTTAAAGGTATTTGTACCGTGCACCGGCACCAACGGAATTGGTCCGCAGGCACTCAGGCGGATCGGCAAGCGAGAAGGAGTGATGGTTAGTAAGGTGAAGAGGGAGTAGGATAGTGAGAGTAGTGGTGTCCTGTTGGCAGCTTCAGTTCGGTATTCACCGTGTGCTGAGCTTTGGTGCGATTATCGGGTCGATGTCAGTCCTCATGTGCTGTTAGTGCGGCTTAATTGTTGTTTGTTTTTTGTTGCGGTGTGGTGAAGTGCGTAAGGCTTGCTGTGCGAGAGGTGGTTGTATGAGCTTTTGTGTGAATTAAGTATGCAGAGATTTTGAGCTTTTTTGGTTAGTGAGTTGTATGTCTCGCAGCTAACCTTTGCATTGTGGCTAAATGCCTAGATTAGAAAGTCCTGTGTGGTGGGGAGATCCAGGTCTCATAATACACTGCGCTTCACCATGCGTTAGACAAAGATGTAGGCTACACTTAGATTGGAGTGTCCTGCAAGTGGTGGAGACGCCTAGGTTTCATAATACTTTACATCTGCCACATAGTACGCAAGCATGGAGGCCGCACCTAGACCTGAGAGTCCCGTGGAGCGGGTGCGACACAGACTAATGTTCATGATTCTAACTGAATGTAGCAGTTGCTATCATTCACGAATCTGTCTGGATGCGATGCAGGCTAGTGTTTACAATTCTGTCTTAAGTGTGGCATTTGTTAACATTCACAATTCTGTCTGGATGCGATGCAGGCTAGTGTTTACAATTCTGTCTAAGTGTGGCATTTGTTAACATTCACAATTCTGTCTGGGTCCAGCGCAGGCTAATATTCACAATTCTGTCCAAGTTTGGTATTTGCTAGCACTCACAAGTCTGTCTTAAGTGTGGCATTTGCTAGCATTCACAATTCTGTGTGGGTCCGGCGCAGGCTAGTTTTCACAATTCTAAGTGTGGCATTTGATAACATTCACAATCCTGTCTGCGTCCGGCGCAGGACCCAGACAGCGCAGTTATGTGAAAGGAAATATGGAAGATACGTAATTCCGTGCTATATGGCTGAGTGTTGGCTAGGTGTACCTATATGATTAAGAAACAATATCAAGGTTGACTCAAAAGATGGAAGTGTTCAACCCTCAATGCCAGCTGGCAGGAAATGTTTATTGCACTTAGTCGTGTGAACCATAGGAAAATACGGCATATGCTAGCAATGGCAAAGGGGGATAGAACTAAAAGCTTGCTCAACCCTATTCGAGAGAATGATTGGCTGAAGTATATACAAAAGCAAAGTGCTGGGGCGGATCCGGCCATACCCACAGTAAATGTACCAGGGAATTGGCCCTTGATGTTTGATGAAGAGGATATATATCGGATAATCATTAGTCTTAAGAATTCTAGGGCATCTGGGCCCAATGGCCTTGCAAATATAACTCTGAAGTATAATCCTGCCACCTGGGCCCGCATATTGAGAGTCGATTTTATTGCCTGTTTATAAGAATGGTGATCGGCTTGTGCCGGAAAATTACAGGCTCTTGTCATTACAGGCTCTTGCTGGATGTTTCGGGAAAAATGTTCTCAACATTGGTGCTTATGGAATTGCAGGCTTGGGTAGATACGGTAAACATACTACCTTTTATGCAGAGTGGATCTAGACCCAACCGCTGTACTAAACATAACCTAAGAATCCTTGACCACTTGATTGAAGGGACCATGAAAACAGTTGAGGGTACATTGTACATCATGTTCGTTGACTTCAAAGCAGCATTCGATGGAGTCAACAGAACTAGGTTGTGGGAGAAATTGCTTGAATATGATTGCCCGGCTTGGATTGTTGAGGTGCTAAGAGGCTTACACTTTAATACTCAAGCCCGAGTTAGGATCAATGACAAGGGGGGGCCTATCTAAGCAAGTCCCCATTATGAAAGGTGTGAAGCAGGGCTGCACTATTGTACCACTGCTCTATGACCTATTACAGCCGATCTGCCGTCTCGACTTGCAGCACGCAGAGGGTGTTGCCCTACGGTGGGGGGTGGCTCCATCCCCTGAATGCTGCACGCTGTGGCCTGGTGATGTTTAACTTTACGCTTCTGGGAGCTAAAGCCATGTTTGAATTTTTGATTTGTTATACGACTGTTAATGAGATGCAAATAAATATGGGGATTATGTCTGTTACGTCAAAAAAGGTGAAATTCCTTGATTTTTAAACCTCCCTGGGGAAGGTTGAATACGTGATGTCCTATCCATATTCGGGTCTTGATATGAGTACCAGTAGGGCCCATGCCTATATAGTGTCTATGAAGACAGTTACGGCTAAGCGGATGACCCACCTAATTTGTTACTTCGCTAGAAAGACTGCCGGATTTTCTATTGTGGGAATCCTCACTCTCTATAAGCAATGTTTTTGCCCTATCGTTCTTTATGGGCTAGAGGCCCTGGCCATGAGAGATCTCCAATGGCTGGGAGTAATAGAGGGAGCTTTTTGGAAATCTATTGTGAGACTGCGCAAGTCCATCCCCAGGGAATTTCTTAGATTGTAGTTAGGGCTAGTCTCTCTCAAAAGTGAGTTGCTCATTAGAAGGGGTGTTTTTCACATTAAAATGCATACACTTCTTAAATGCCAGCTACTTACAATGGTGGGGCCTGATATTTCTACCCAATCCGCTGGGAAATGCCACTTTGAAACACTGGTAAGTAAAACGTTTGAGGCTATTAACTGGTATCCCGAATTTACACGGGGAACAAGTTTTATATGCCTGAGGCGTATATTCAGGAATAAAGTAAGCCAATGGGATTGGATCAACAACTATACCCATTTGGCCACGATTAGAAGCTATAGTGAGGTGTCTATGGTGGTACACAAATGTTTGAAGCCACAGAAATACCTGACAAAATGCCCGAATGTATCGCTACAGAGCTTCCGATTAAGGCTGAGAATGAATGAACTGCCCCCACTGGTAGCACTGGGCGCATCTCTGAGTATACCATTGGAGGTCAGAATAGGTCTCCTATGTAAGCTACCAGGGATGTTGGAGACGGCAAACACTTGTTAATGTAGTGGCCTGCTATGCGCACAGAATATATAACTGTAATAGGCCAAATGGTCTCTTGCCACGAGTCAATTAAGGAGGCGGCCTTTTGGACCTATTGTTTGAATACGGAAAAGGAGAGTTCATATATTGCATTGTACCGTTTGTGGTGTATAGTTCAAGAGCGACAACCTGCTGATAAAACACATTTAGGGACAAGAGAACAACATATTGTACTATGATGAAGGAAGCCCATCCATACTTTATTGTGCTACATTAAATGTATATTTTATAGGTTTTAATATGCATTTTATCTACTTATTTTTAAGAAAAGTGGTTTTATGCTAAATGGTAGGAGATGGATTTGCATTTGCAACTGGTGACGATGTCCTGTAAATGACAAAAAAAAAAAGTCCAATGGAAACGCTCTGCGAGATCATTAATTAAGACACCGCTGATGCGTACCACTGTAGTATCTGCGATTTGTGATTGATTGTATTATGAAATGTTTTTATTAAGATCCTAATTAGTATGAATTGTATAGAGTTGTATTGTGATAAACATTTTGCAAAAGTTCTTTTAGAACTATAATCAAATAAATAAATAAATAAATAAATAAATAAATAAATAAATACATACATACATACATACATACATACATAAATAATGACTTATCTGATCTCTTGGGCGCGTATTTCATCTTAAAGGGCTTGCACGTTCCTTGTTCCGTAACCTGCCCTCTCCAAGCACACAAGTCTCTCTAAGAACTACTAAAGAGGCCTATTGTTAAACAGATTTTTGAGAAAGTTTCCCTTAGAAATAGGTTGTTGACACCGTTGTGTGTACTTGTGTACTTCACTACTTCTTCCTCTTGACTCTGGCTCGATAACGAGAAGGTGAAGATGCTCCTTAACGTGATTCTGTCTCCCTCTGTCCCACCACATTTATTTACATTTTTTTCATTTATAAAGTGCACTAGGCCCGAGGGCATCAAGGCGCTATTACAAAGCAAGTTTCAGGCATGCCTCAACAGATTAGCCAGGTGATGCGGGGAAGTCCCCAGGTTACACGAACAGCCAGGTTTTCAAGACTTTGTCCTCACATGTAACCCTGACTTACCTTTGAGACTGTTCTGATCTCCCAGATGATAATCCATAGTAAATTCACTGTGTGTGCTGCTGTTGGGAATTTTGAGGCAAGGCCTTGGATGCAAGTTAGTTCACTTACGGGTGTAGCCTTAAGAATACAATCTCGGATATTATTTGTATGTCCTGGCGTGACTCTGTTGGTAATATCCTCGGTTTTCTGATATTGCCCTTTCGATTGTGCGCGTCTGCGCAGACCTAGCTAAGTACTGCCTTACCCAGCTATTCAGTTTGCTGCCACACAAATTGGCCCACGATCACACGCTGTTCAGAGCAGAATTGTTTGTCCCTCGGGCCCATTGATGCACATTGGCCATTCCTTGTGCCAAGTCTCTTATGCACAGGATTGCAAATTGCTTATTGTGTTTGGCCAAGTCCATGACGGGCGTGCCTTGCTGATTAGGTAGTGCTGAATCTTAATTGCACACTCAGTGTGTACTGCTTATTATTAATGCCAATTCTCTAATGCACACTGCCAAGACTGTCCCTTTGTGTGCTTGTATTAAAATACTGCTTTCACTGTCCTTTCTCCTGTCTTCTCTCTTCTAGGATTGGAGCAGGAACAGTATCTGGAGTGGAAGCAGCCACGGGAACGGCAGCGGTACGGCATTGCTCTTCAGGCTGAATACCAAGTTTGTGCCTCTCTTTACAACCCGTTTTTAGTTTGTTTTGCCTTAAAGTTGCCAAAGCCAAATTCGAGAAGGTAATAATATGTGCATTCTACTTTTCGGATGCATGCAAGTATACAAAATAGTTTGGACTGCTGTACCCTTCCTGTAGACCCTACAACTAATCAGGTTTGTGCATGACCCTGGCAAGATCAGGCACACCCGACCCAGGATTGGTCAAATGACTGTTGTATAAAACATTAGTACTCGGCGAGGGGCAATGAGATTGTAACATGCATTCTCATTACCATTCCTTTCTTTCTGTCCCCGGCAGAGAGGGCGGGTTGGCAGTCACTCAGCCAATGAGGAGGTTTGGAATGGGGTAATCCCCGAGCCACTACACGGCTAGAGGCTGCCATCTTTCCCCGTCGGGGATCAAGGTACGTGTTGTTCCTCTCCCCCGAATCCAAAGAATTCCCTCAATGCCCTCCCAACCCCACTTACCTTCTTTTCTGTCCATTTCGGGAGCGTGTGCACTGGGAACACTTCTGTAATGATAAACATTACCTAAATGTAGGTTCTTTAGTAAGGAAATTAAGTACACAAGCAACATCTGGATATTCGACTTAATAGAAAGTTTACTTCACAAACAAAAATAATTTGTAGTTTTCCAACATTCTCACGTGAGTACTTTGGACCACGGAAAGATATATATTCATATTTAACTGCAAATGATCAAATGGTATACTGGATTTGACCATATCTTGATTTTGCAAGGCATTTTCATGATAATGCCTAGAAACATGGATGTCTATTTTCCTAGAATGACAAGTAAGGGTGCCTACCTCATTAAAAACACTAGGTAGGCCAGCCGCATACAGACCTTATCGTACATAGGTAATGCCCAGATAGCTCAGTCACCTCCTGCAAACACTGAGTAACCTATTGTTGGGAAAGCAAGTGCGAATGACTGCTGCTGTAACTGGCGTATGCCTGAGACGATTTGGGTTTCTGTCTGGAATTTTAGACTGTGCCATGTACCGTCCTGTTTCTGGTCTGCCTTTTTCATCCGTGATAGTGAACTGGTAAAGAACTGCCCAACTACTAAATTGCTTGCGACACACAGCTAAATTGTTGTCAACCGCAATGGCTCAACGTAGGTTACGTAATAAAATAATTAATTTACAGTTGTCCTCCTTCACCTAGCAAACCTCTTCCAAATTTGTGCTCAACATTTTCAATGGTTGAGCTATGGGCAAATTGCCAGAATCCAGTGGCATCCTGTGCGCCAATAGCGGCTAGAACAGCATTGCCACCATTGTTAGATGAGAGGTGTAAAATGGCCTCGCTGGTAAGTCTCATCTAGGCAGTGACTATCTTCGCATGGCTTGTCTGCTTAGTAGTTAACGAAAATCTAACTTCCCGGTAGTCAAAGGTCTTCACTGTAGCCAGACCTGCATTGTTAAGTTGAAATACAGGGGCCTTTCTGCTGCCTCTTTGTTACGCCATCATATGGCAATGTTAATGTTCATATAACACATACTAATAAAAGAGGAATAAGCCTCTATCTGTTTCTAGGGTATTGTATGGAGTTCTAGTAATACTTTTTTGTGTCATCTTCATAGGCCAAAATGGAATTAGCCTATGGGATACACCCAGAACCTCCATGGATGTGCCCATACGGTAAGCCACAAGCCCATTCATTAACAGGTTAAATAGCAAAGGGCTATCAAGCAACCCTGTTACACTCCCTGGCTGATGGCAAACATGGGGGTGCGTGTCCCCTTTTTGCTGAAGGCTACATAGGCTACTGTCCCAGTATACAATAATAATGCTGAGGGGCTGCGTGTCAATGCCCAACTCAGGTAAATCTACCCATAATAGTTGGCAGTGAACCTTTTCAAATGCCTTTGACAAGTCCACGAGAGAGAGGTAGAGTTTGTCATAGTCCTCCTTTATCATACTCCTAATTCTTCTCATTTGACATAATCCATTGTCACAGTCCTTCTTTGAAATATTCCTTCATCACAGTCATTCTGTTTTGTCAAATTCCTTTATCGCAATATTTCTGGTTTGTCGCAGTTCTTCTACTTTATGACAGTCCTTCATCCCAGTGCTTCTTCATCATAGTACTTTATCACAGTTGTTAAGGTCCTACTGCTTCCTCACAGTCCTTCATCACAGTCCTTTTTTAGTCCTGCTCCTTTGTCATAGTCCTTCTTCTTCATTAGTACCCTGCATGGGGGTGCCAGCCAATCACGAGGCTTGGAATGTGGGCAGTACAAGTCTACGTTCTGAGCTGCCTGGGCAGCCAGCTTCCCCTTCCCTGCTCTCCCTTCACCATAGCACCCGTGTAGTTTCTTAAATGGGAGCTAATGATTTTTTCCACACAAAAAAAAAAAAATTTTTCTTTTCTGTGCAGCTCCGTGCCGGCAGAGTTGCTGTCCCCTTAGTCCGTTTTCCAAGCTGATGACATCAAAGTCATCAACATGGAAAATGAACGTATATTTTCAGCAGCACAGCGTGGCCCAGGTAATTAACTTGGCTGGCGGGCCATTACCTACATGGTCAGCCCCACAACGCGGGGATTATTTCCTCATTAACTCATTCCCTCACAGTCCAATTTCATTTCAGTCCTTCATCACATTTGTCATCCTGCATCATAATCATTCGACTTGTTCACAGTCCTTTTACATCAATCCTTCATCACAGTCCTTCTCCCTCATCGCAATCCTCTCTTTCTTCGGAGACATTCTCCTGTGCCACAGTCCTCCTTAACCAATGCCCTCCTTCACCACAATCCTGTTCTCGTACCTGGTCGCAGGCGCTCTACTGATAACCACCATATCACACTACTACGCTTACTCTCTCCTATACACCATCACTCAACTAGAACACAGCTAAATCATGGTAAATTGGGGCTAGCTGTTCTCATACTAACATGACCCCATAAACACCTCATCATCCTAATAAAACACAGCTAGCTGAGCACATTCCGGCTAGTTTAGGCGCCTCCAAAGGCCTAACTCAGTCAGAACTCAGTCTGGGTGTCCACCCTCCAGATTGAACACATCCAACTGATTTCCTCAGCACCACACCTACCGCTATGAAGCAGCTATCATGCAACAACCACACCAACTACACACATATCTGGTGCGCCAACGCACCATACAACACTCTCTCTCTCTACTGACTTGAACTGTGGTTCCTGAGGGTGTTCAACCTACCAGCGCTTTGTGGTAATACCAATGACATATAAGGCGCTATATAAATGCCAAGTAATATAACATAACATAACATAACTGGCTTGGGGTAAATCTGTCCAGGATTTCTAAAAATATTATACAGAGAAAGAGGTGCCCCTTGCTCCTTTAAACCTTTATATTGGCCTTTGTGCTTTGCACCAGAGAGACTAAGCGAGGCTAATCACCTTTGACGGACTGGAGGGATTTGGATAAAATTGTCCAAACAAAATGTTTGTCAAGGGCTTTCACAAACTGGAAAAGATTTTTAGCGTAGTTGTCAGCCTACTCCCAATTATTTTGCCATAGGGAAAAGGTGCAGTTTTTGAACAGTCATAGCGTGACAATTGCTTGGCAGATTCTGACCAAATAAGAAACAATTTGGGCACAACGCACTTAATTTTCTTGACTGGTTTGGGGAAACTCCAATCAGCAGTTTTAAAATATTTGACAGAGACATTGGGTGACCCATATTCCTTGTAATATATATATATTGGCCTTGGTGCTTTGCAGCAAAGAGGTTGAGAGACTTTTCAGAAATGGAAAGGCACCATTTATTTTTTTGCTCGATGCAAGTGTTTCCCGCGATTTTACGGAGAATCCACAAATGAAAGAACTCAAACTGCTATTTGGTGAAGGAAAAAGGATACCATCAAACTTTGGAATGTGCTCCCCATGACCTTACAGAGTGTAATAACATTCTCAACATCAGGAAGAGAGTCAACTCTTCTGTTTATGTAGTCACGCCTAGGGGAACACTGATTATTTTGACAACAGCACTTGATGGCCTGGCTGTAGGTGCTGTATCAATAGCAAGAGCAATAACATCAGTCTGGAAGTCGGGAGTGGGAAAGAAGACACCATGTGAAGTTAGGGATTTGGGCGTTCGGTAGCCAGTTATGGATAGATCATTTTCAATTTATCAGGGTAAGAACGCAGGAATCTCATGAGATTACAGCGGCAACACCTCAATTGGAGCAAAAAAAACATTTGCGTCACACGAAGTGATGAGTGATAGGGGGTAATGGGAGAGAGCTAGGGAGGGAAAAGCAATTGAGTGGAGTGAGGGGATCTGGAAAAAGGAAGGGGTCCACATATTGAGTGCCTGTGCGGACGTGGAAGCCTTTTTAAGTTGAGCCAAGACTTTTTAAACTGAGATGACAATAAGCTATTTGCCATCTCTGTAGTGTATGCATGTTTTATAGTCACTGAAAAAACATTTAGTTAGAAAACAGTTAAGATAAACAATACATTGCAACAAAACCTTTCAAATTCACTAAAGAAACATTAAAGTGAAAATGTAACATGGAAAACCCTTGAAATTCGACAGATAATTCAGTCAAAGCCTCCTTAACTACTTGCCCCCTGTTGTGCAGAGTATGACCACAATGATGACATCAGAGATTGTATCACTGATGACATCACTAATTACATCATATTTTGTATTTATTTTTTATTTTTATTGATGGCCGGTTCATTACAAACCTTTTGTCAGAGCACATCATAACAATATAAAACCATTAACATTCCATCAAAATTCCAATCTTCATTTCATGTTTGCCCTCTCTTCCTTATCTCAAGTTCATTGGACCCTCCATTGTCAGCTTTTTTCAAGGGACCTTTGCATCCTCTGCAAATACTTCCATCAAAAATGTGATCAAGGCAAATGTAGCCGGAAATAATTCCCCTAGTTGTAAAAAAAGCCAAAGCAAGTCAGCTGCCTCTAAATGTTTTTCCTCAATAATCTTTGCAAATATTTAGTTCTTAAATCTGTCAAGCCTTGGTAAAATAACGCTGTATGCCTCAAGAATTCCTCCTTTCCTTCTTTATGGCAAAATCAGCAATCTTTCAATAGCCGTAGATTTTCTGGATCTGTGCTGTTGGATACAAATTCATTTTGAAGCATAAAAACTGACCTCTGTACCAGCTGTTTGGAAATGTTTTCAGGTACTTTGGGAGTTTGCGCCAGGTCTTGTTCGTTCTTTAGAGCAATCGTAGTAACGCAATCTTCTTGCCAGATCTTCCTTTTTACCTTTGCAGGGTTGTTGATTAGCTCTCTGTTTGTTACATCAAGGCGGCAAAGGGATTGTCACAGTTGATTCTCCATTCCTCTAATGGATTGACTTTCGACATTCTTAATGCCGCTTCCAAAATTAGAAATGGCTTAGTCCGTTCGGGTAGCACGCAGCTATGGTAAAGGGCCCAAGATTTCCACAGAGTTCTAGCTTGCATGGAAATCAAGCCCAGTTCAAAGTGAATAAGCGAATAAGTGCTATTGCCATCAGGTAGGAAGCTTCACTATCTTTCTCCAGAATATTCCCTCTAGTGTCTGCTGTATTATCAGAGGAGTAAATAGAAAACCTTCTGCCGCATAAGTTGGAATCGAGGTAACCTTTGCTTTATAGAAGGATAACAATGGCAACATTGAAAATTTACTATACCTTCTGTGTATTAGCCTTCCCTGTGCAATGAAGGTGGTTAACTTTGTCTTCAGGGCTTTCTGACACGGCATATCCATCGTGCTATAGTTAATTGGAGCCCCTATATATATATATATCACTTGGCGGGATTCTACCAATGGTTGTTTATTTAGATACCATTTAAACTTCTTGGCAGTTTTTAGATTGAAATATCCCAGTCTCATGATAGTAGTCTTCATTGAATTCATCATCAAACCATTAGAGTTCATGTGCTGTTGAAGAGCATCCAGGCTATGTTGTAAGCCAATCTGTGTCTGGTCAATTGACCAGATCATCTGCATATAAGAGTCTTGTAAGAGGATTCAATTCAACACTACAGCTAAGTCAACGCCTAGTCTATAATACTGAATGAAAACCCTTATTGATATAACTTTATGTCCAGTTCATGCGTTCTGGATGACTACCCCTATATAACACCCCTCTCTTGGAATCCTCCTGACCCCACTGAGCCAAGAAGTAGTTCTGTTTTGCAAGTTAAAAGGTTTAATTGATAATTTAAACAATATATATATATATATATATATATCACGCTTTATAATAAATTAATAATTGAATATCACACTTAATCTGATATGATAAAGATTAACAACGGAGAATCTGGCACTAGCACACTTCTTTATAATCACTAAGGAGTTGACATGAAATGGATAAGATAGCAACAATACTTTTATGGTTTCCAATGGATGCAATGTGGAATGAAATGCAGTACAGAAAATAACTTGATAGGATTTCAGCAAAAGACAATGTAATCACTTTCTTGGACAATTCACCCCCCCCCCTTTTATGCAATGCAAGGAAATGGAAGGAAGCACACAGTTCTCAGAAATGCAATTAAATGTGATTCAGTTAACCCCAGCAAGCTTAGACTACAGAAGTTGGAAACACAGGCCCAAAATGCTTTTATATGTGCTGGCAATGGAGTGAAAAATATGCTAAAATGCTTTTAATTCCCACTAGGAGGTTCAGGGTGAGTGAAATCAAGTTAATATTAGCTCAGGCTCACTCTAGCAGTGATGCAGGGATAGTTTTTATGAGGCAAACGATTTTTTTTCAGAGGAAAGCAAAAGCAGCTATCTTTTTGCAAGTGGAGAAATTTTCAAATCGCGGCAAATTCGCGAATGCGTTTTCCGCGATTGCGACTGCGGTTCTAGGTTCGTTGAAAAGCTGAGATTCTAAGCTTTCAAAGGAAAGTTACTGCAAGTCTCTAGCACAAACGGTCACGGAGATATGAGCGTTAAATAAAGGTCGTTTTTCAGATTTGAAATTTTAAAGTTCAAAAAGACAAGTGCAGCTAGCAACTAGAAAATGACAGGTGACAGCTTTACTCAAGTTAAAATAGCTTGCATTAGATTATTTTAACTAAGAGATTGGTTCTGCACAGTTTTCTAGGTACTCACCCTATATTCTTGAATTAAATGGGCCTCGCCACGGATCTGGTCAGGTTTTAGACTGGAATCTGGTCTCTGCACTTCACAGTGATCTGGGTCTGCTCTCTCTCTGGATTCTGAAGATTGAGGGATTTAAAGTCTGGATCTTTCTGCACAGCTTTCTCTAGAGATTGATGGAGGTAAAGTATGGATTTTCCAGCAGAGCGTCCCGCAGCAAATGGATTTGAAGGTCCCTATCTGTCCTGTCTGTCTGCTTTTATGTGTTTTTTTTATGGGTGTGTGTGCAGCATCACTAGACCCTACCCCTCTCCACTTATCATTGGCCAAGCTTTCATTTCTCCCCTGATTGGGGGAGCTAAGTTGTGTCAGAGTGATGTCATTTTACAGCCTGCAGAAAGTCCACTCCTCCTGTCAACTTACACACAAATCTAGATTTGAACCAAATACATATTTGCAGAGGTACATATTGTTTTAAAATTACACGCACCCCGCACATATCACAGGAGGTATCCCCTGTTCAAACTCTGCTCTTCCTGGGAGCTTGCATTCAGAAATGGCAATATTTTGCACTTTTTAACTGGTTTGCAATACCGGACATTACCCCAAATTTACACACATGTGCGCAAAGAGTAAGGACATTAGTTGATGAAGTGTCAGATTTTTCACATGCACACATTTTGAGTAATATCCTCTTTTCCGCTAAAACCCCCCTGAACATGCCACCGGTTCTAAAAACCTCTTAAAATGTGGGCAGAAAAATCACAAGAATTATGGTGTCATTTAAATAATTTTCACAAGTCCGTACTATGAGTTATTCATCTTTTTAGAGTTATGTTCTGGCCCCAAAGGGGTGTGGTTTTCCCCCAGCACAAGGTTGAATTTCTGGTTTTTCCAGTTCTGCCAAGCCAGCTTGCTCTCACAGGCAGTGCCCCTCCCCTTTACTTCCAGGAGGAAGCTACATTTACGACATCTGCAATAAACCATCTGCCTGGGTCAGGACAGGGCTTTGTTCAGAGCTCCTGTATTCTGTGGGGGCTCCCCTTAATTCAATTATCAGAGAGATGGCATATCCTTAGTGTGGCCAGCAAAAGGCAGATAGGCCTGGGAACACAGCTGTGACTCAAGTTTCACTCCTGATGGGGGGTAGTTGCCAGGCAGAATTCAGTTCCTTAAGCCAGGTTTCAGATAAAATGTCACTTTTTGTTACCCAGTTTAAGTCAAGACATTTTTTTACATATGCAGCTATGATGCTGATTCTAAGTTTAAAACTATGACATTTAAACAATTGAAACCTATGTGACACTCAAAAGTAGGTCACTCAGTCAATTTAAACATTTAGATTTTTTTAGTGTCTTTCAGTCCAAATTTACTTAAACTGCTGAAATCCACAGCTCAGCCAGTCTTGTTATAAACCTTCAAGTCACTTCAGAATATAACTTTACATTGGATCCACCTCTCAGTAAGTCTTTCTTTGGCATGTTTTAGGTTCATTTATTCAGTTTTCTACAAAAAGTAAAATCTGGTGTTGTTTTAAAACGCCGGCTTTTGGATAGTGGTGAGTACTGGTACTGCACCCCTTTTTGGGATTTAAGAAAATGAATTCCCAACAGTTATGGGTTTGCTTTTGGCAATCAGCATTGCCACTCCCAATGGTTTCAGACTACTGTGTGGGTAGTCCAATGGTGGTTTTAGGCAGTGTCCTTCTGTGCCCATAACATCGGCAAAAATGAGTGGCAGCCTATTCTTCATGCATTTCCCTGAGCATTTTCTGGGAAGCTCTGGCCATCATGATGTTTTCCATGTCAGTACTGCACAGTTTTGAGGTAGGGCTTGGATGCGTGGATAAAAACATCCCACAAGCCCCCCTCTTGCAATGGCCATTCTGTTTCCTGATGGGACTCGCAAGACCTGGGATGTTTCCTCATCTTCTTCCAATAGATGGCACAGTCCAGCATCTTTTCCTCCATCCGGTACTGGTCGATCGGTTCTCCTCGCCGGTCCTGATGGGAATATTGGGCGGTACCCTGGGCCCCCTTGCGTCTCTGCTCCCGGTCTCCGGATCGTCCTCCTTGGTCATTCTCCATGGTTTCATCTCTCCTAGGATGATAAAGCAAAAGCGGCAATACCTACTCATAGACGTTTTTCCACCACTGTTGAGATAGTGGGGCAGCATAAGCATTTCATCATAACCAAACATTACATTCTTATTTTGAAAAAAAAAAACAGTATAACTAAGAGACAGTTTCATGCAAATCACAATATTTTAGAGACTAGATGTGGTATGTTTTATGGTTGGAACTGAATTAGTCTGAGACAATACCCGCTAGGATTCCAGAGGATTCCTCCAGTTGTTGCAGAGCGTGCCTGGGATGGCAACATTTCAACTTGTTTATGTGGACCCACCTGTCTTCCCCCGCTGCCAAAGGACCTTTGGGGATGTGGATTTTGTAGGCCACAGGGGAGATTTTGTCTATGATCTCAAAGGGTCCTTTCCATGTAGGCAAAAATTTGCGCTGCTTGGCCTGGTTCCTTTGGAAATTGTATAGATAGACCCGGTCCCCCACCTGATATTCCTTCCTGGAAGTTTTCAGGTCATAGTGGGTCTTCATGCTATCAGCTGATCTTTCTAGATTCCGCTGAGCGTAAGCAAAAGCATGTTGGAGGTGTTTCCTTAAATTCTCCACATACTCATGAGTAGTATGTCTGCTCTTGGGTCCTATAGAGCAAATGCTGCGGAAGCACCATCTTGCGCCCAGTCATCAACTCAAATGGTGACATTTTGGTTGCAGATGAAGGGGTAGATCTGATGGCCATTAGGACCAGAGGTAATCGGATATCCCAACTTGGCCCAGAATCTGCCACAAACTTTTTTAAGATGCTCACAATTGTCCGGTTATATCTCTCTACTGCCCCAGAAGAAGCTGGTCTATAAGCAATATGCAACTTCCTTTTGACCCCCAGTATCTCCCACATCTTTGTCATTACTTCACTGGTGAAGTGGCTACCCCTGTCTGACTCAATCCTTTGAGGTAGACCAAAACGGGAAAAGATGTGGTTAATCATCAAGGCAGCTGCGGTTTCTGCCTTGCAATTTGGGGCTGGGAGACATTCCACCCACTTGGTAAACAAGCATGTCACAGTCAACATGTACTTATTCCCCCTAGCAGAGCGAATCACGGGGCCTACAAAGTCGATTTGTAAATCTGACCATGGCAGTGTCATCCCCCTCTTTTGGAGAGGCGCACGGTGCGTGAGGGATGATGGTTGAAATTGTGCACACACAAGACACCCCTTCAAATATTGGTTAAGGTCCTGCCCCATGTGTGGCCAGTATGCAACCTCTCTTAAGATTTCCAGTGTTGTGTGAAACCCCCTATGACCGGCGGTGGCCGCATCATGGGCGTGACTTAACATCAGGCTTCGGAATGAGGTAGGAACCACCCACTGATCGTGGCCAGCTTTGGATTTCCTTACCAGCAAACCGTCTTGGATTCGGAACATTTTTGGACATTTCATCAACACCCTTAGGTCCTCTTTCCCAGTGTAATCGGTATCCGTCAGGGGAAAGTTCTCAGGGTCCTCAAGGTGCTGGTAAAATTTACCAATTACTGGATCCCCCTTCTGAGCTGTAATCAAATCAGCATCAGGGGTCTCCTTACTCCATTGTGCAATTGAAAGGTTGTTGTGAGCATTTGTCTGGGACCTAGTGATAGCAGTGACCTGGATTTCCCCCAACAGGGACTCAATCTCAATTAGATCCCCTTGGATGGCCCCGGTTTTGGCCAGCTGATCATCTAAGTCATTTCCAGTTTTGTCTGGTCCCTCTACTTTGGAATGACCCTTGATCTTCTTCCAATAGATGGTCATTCCTTTCGAGGTGACCAGATCATCAATGTTTTGGATCAACTTCCCATGTTTCAAGGGTTTGTTGTTAGCACATAACATGCCTCTGGTTTTCCAATTGACCAGGTGCTCCACGAACCCGTTCCGTACATAATCCGAATCTGTGATTATGACCAGTTCGTGGAGGTGATGCTGGACAGCAGTGAGGATGGCCTGATGCACAGCCATCAATTCTGCCACCTGACTACTTCAGGGACCAATTTTGTATCCAGCGGAGGGTTCTGGGGACTCATTCACCCATGCATTCCCTACGCCGGCCACCAGTTCTTTCTCCCCGTTGTTGTCAACATGGTAAGAGCATCCATCCACATAGACAGTGGGCATTCCCTCACACTTGTCCTCTTCAAAGACTTTGTGTGGGGAATTAAGGTATGCCTCCATGTTGTCCTTTATTTTTAGACCTTCGTCCTCGAGACAGTTTTCTCTGGCACAATCATGCAAGTCAGCCAGACCTTGCGCGAGGGGACTCTTCTTGTTTTGGCCATATCTGACCTCCACAGGAAAGCCTTGCATTGACAGAATCCAGGAAGTAATTCGGGAATTACTCACATTTCCGGGCCGGATTCTGTCACTTTGGAGATATTGCAGAGGCTGGTGTGGAGTCTCCACTATGATGTGTTCCCCCTGGATAAACGGGCGGTAATTCTTCAATGCCCACACCGTTGCCAGGAGTGCCTTCTCACAATCGTTGAATTTTTCCTCCACAGAGGATAAAGTTTTGCTCGCATAGGAGATTACTTTATTGACCTTGTCATGCTTTTGGTCTAATACTGCCGTCAAGCACGTATTAGAGAACCCTGTCTCCAGGAAGAACTCCTTGTTTCTGACAGGGTAAGCTAGGCAAGGCGCTTGTGAGAGGCTTCTCTTGAGTTGTCTTACTGCCTCGGCTTGTTCTGGACCCCATTCCCACTTGACCCCCCCCCTTCAGGAGATGAATCAGGGGTCTAGTGATCTCTGCGTAGCCCTCAATGAACTTTCTGCTGTAATTAGTCAGTCCAAGGAGGCTCCTTAGTTCCCGCAGAGTTGTGGGGTCTTTCAGTTTCTGAAGTGCTTCCACTTTCTTTTCCTGGGGACAGAGACCCTGAGGAGTAATCTCATGCCCCAAGAAATTAACACGGGTTCTACACCACTGTGCTTTCTGAAAGGAAAGTTTTGCTCCGGCGGCCCTCAACTGTGTCAGAACATAACGGATCTCCGCTATGTGTTCCTCCACAGATGAACTTTTGATGAGGACATCATCTACATAAGCCAGGTTACCCCTCGCACCCAGGTCGGACATGGCCTTATCTAGGAAAATGTTGAATTCATTGCCGGAGTTGAGGTATCCGAAGGGAGTCCGGGTCCATGTGTACTGCTGGCCCCCAAAGGTAAAAGCCAGTTTGTATTGGTCCTCCCTACTGACAGGCACGGTCCAGTATCCATTGGTCAGGTCTATTGCAGTGAATACCTGTGACCCCTGGATCTGGGCCAGCCCTTGGTCAATGTAGGGCAGAGGCCATCGGGAGGTATGGACCCGTTTGTTGAGCTCCCTAAGGTCAGCGCAGAGTCTCCACTGGCCGTTTGGCTTCAATATTGCCAGCACCGGATTATTGAAAGTGCTGTGGACTGGACGGATTATTCCCCGGGACTCAAGGTTCTTAATTATTTCAGTAAGGGACTCCATGGATGCGAGAGGCAAGCGATATTGCTTCACAAACACTGGAGTCATGCCAGGGTCCGTGGGGACTGTTGTTGTGTGGATGTCGGTGCGGCCACAGTCATATGAGTCTACCGCAAAGAGATCTTGGAAATCCAAGAAAACTTGTTTCAACTTTTGCTTTTGTTCCAGAGTCACACAGGCATCAGCTAGGTTGACTCTCTCTTCCACCATCTGCCTGAAGCCTGGAAAGACTTCTGGTTTGGCTATTTCAGCGGCCTCCTCCAGCTGGGTGGAGAAGTCCCTGGTCAGAGTGCTGATTTGGACCGGAGGCTTCAGGTGGGAAAGGCAGCCCTCATGGACCTGGAAAATCACCTCATCCCTCCTGAAGTCACAAGTCACATCTTCCTTACCATAGGGGCAGGAAGTGTACACCAGGAAGTTCCCCCCATGCCGGGTAAAAATCCTGTCTGGTGTTGTATTGTCATTACTGTCACTGTCAAAACAGTCCTTGGGGATTGGCCCTAACAGTTCATTTCCAAGATCAATGGAGAAATGTCGGTCATCAACCGCCATTCCAATAATGGTGTCTGCGGCTAGAGTAATACTCTTTAAGTCGCTGTTATCCACCTCTATTGGAATGGTGTCATGTTCTATGTTGACTAATGGAGTTGGGTTTACCCCTAACCCTTGCTGTTGGAGAGAAGCATTTAGATGTATGTAAGCATCAGGGTTTTTCAACTCTTGTCCCCTTTTAACTTTCACTTCCAGGGAGAATTGTCGGGTCCTTTCTGGGATGGTGACTTCCTCTTTAACCTGAATTTCAACTGCATAAGGTAGCAATTGAGCTGACCTGAATGCTTTTTCTGGATAATCAAAGCCCATGGGATTATCCGCTAATCGGGACCAAGCTTTGAAGTTTATTAGGTCCAAACTAATGGCAAAGCGATTGAGAATGTCACTGCCTAAGTAAAAGGCGGCAGTGACGTCTCGCACGACCCAACAATTATGGACTATGCTCTTGTTGCCAATGGAGATTTTGAGCATACACCTGCTTGGCAGGAGATGTTTGGAATTAGGCGCTTCCAGGTCCATTTCCCATTTGTCTATCAGTTTGAATGTGGGAATGGCTGGATCTTTTGGGAGTTGGCGAAACATGGCTTCGCTGATGAAGCTCTTACCGTTGTTCACACACACTCGAGCGAGAACATAGTCCTTCCCATCATTTAACTGAACAGGGATGAACAACTGCTCTCCAATTTGCTGAATATCAGCCAGGCTCTGAGCTGATTTCACATCTTTCTGGACTATAGGAGTGGGAGTTTCTGATTGTGGATTAGTATAGAATCTCAGAGTGTTTCCTTCCAGCGTGGAGTACCACTTTAGACTGGAAGGAAGGTTGATTTTCAGAAATAGAGAGGACCCTCCATCACCAGTCTGTTGTCCTACTGCTATTACTGTCACGTCTGGAATCTGGTTATTCTGGAAGTGGAATTCTACTTGGTCAGATTTTTGTTCAACCATGTGGCAGGTGCCGTTTAAACTAACATGGTTGACACTCTGTTTTAATTTTATTGGTCGGATAGTCTGGGTCCAGAGGACCTTCTTTACACAATCTATTAGGGGTGACAACCTTCTCAGGAGGTCATTCCCTAGTAAACAAGGGGTGCCCTCTGGAGTCACAACTATGACTGGGTGTTTCAACTTGTGTCGCCCAATTTTAATGTCCAAGTCTGCCGTCCCCTCGACGGGAATTTCCTTCCCGTCAAAGTTCTGCAGTTGTCCAGGAAGTGAGGTGAGAGGAATTTGGTAATTCTCTCCCCTTCCTGCATTCAGTTCATCAAAGGCCCTTCTGGACAGAAGGGTAGCTTGAGATCCAGTGTCCACCAGTGCCAAAATTGTACCCTGCCCCTGTACCTGTACCGGGGCATAGTATCTTCCCTCCTTCTCCTCAAGGGGGCACAGATAATGCACATTTTTGGACAACTGGTGGGCTAACTTTCTGGTTTTGGACATCGCTAGCGAAGAGATTTGGGCAGAATTCTGTGGAGAGCCTTGGGAATCTGAAAGAAAAAGTTGGCAACTGGAGATCAGAGCCATTGTGGGTTCCCCTGGCTCCGGTTCCGGGCCGCCCCCCCCTTTTTGGAGGCAGTCACCAGGATGGGTTTGAACCAGGGGATTTTCTTGCTGTTGGTTCTGGGATGAGATGGTGGGCGGCGGTAGCTCAGTCTCCACATCTCCCCAGTCTGGATTTGCATCCCTAGGGACCCATTTTTCTTTGGGAGGAGTTCCCCCCTCTCTGAAGGAGAAGATCCTTTTCCCAGGATCCTCTGAGGATCCCTCTCCCTCAAATTGGAAGATCTGTACCTCCTCCTCAAACTGTGTCTGTTTGGGTCTTTTGTTTCTCCTACCACCCCTCTGCTCCTTAGGAGGCAGACTTTCAGGGGCAGGAGATTTTGTTTCCGGTTCCTGGGTTTCCAGGGGCTGTTTACAAGTGAGGAAGGAAGCTTCCTCCAAGGCTTTACACCCCCCTTCCCCTTGTGCCTCCTCCCTGGGAACCGGTGAGTTATCGGGGTGCTGCCCCCGTCATTGTTCTGGAGTACCAGGTCCAGAGTTTGGGGCATTCTGTGCCGGCATGCCCATCTGAGGGTTCTGCTGCGCCCTCAGTATTTGACCCAGATCCCGTGCCATATTTTGGACCTGGCGCTCTAATTGGGAAACCCGCTCAGGCTGATACGGGGCCCTGTTTTCTCCCCTGGGCTGATCCCGGGAAGGGTAGCTATCCCTTCTCTGGTAGTACCCCGGGTTGGGAAGATTTGGGTACCCCTCCACCCTTGGCCTCCCCTCTCCCGGATTAGGTTGTCTGGGCTCAGGGAATTGGGGAAAGAAGGATGGAGGATTTTGGGGCTGGAAGTTGGGTGAATACCTGGGGAAGAAGTTCTGCCCAGGGTTTGGTGAGTTTCTGCCCTCCTGTGAGAAGTTGGGAGGGAAGTTCCCTGGGTTAGGTGCATGGCTGGATCCCCCCCCTTGGGCTGGAGGAGTCCACACATAACCCAGGATGGGTCGATTTCCCTTGTAACGGGGACTTACATAATCAGGAGAGCGAGGGACCCCATTTGTGGGGCTGCCTCCCTGGCTCCCTGTCTGTGACTGGCCCGAGGACCTTCTGGGCCTAGCATTATTAGGTGCAGGTAGGTTTTTAGGCCCCCCCATCTCCAACTCTAAAACAGGGGTGACCTTTACCTCTGCCACCTTGGCAGCAGCAGGGGTGTTGTTGGCTTTGGGGTTTTTGGGCGCATTATTTTTATTTTCTACCGGTTTCTGCACCTCATAGATCCGGGTAGCCTGTTCAATGACCCAGTCTAAAGATCTTTTCTCATGAAAATCCCTCACGAGCTGGGTCATTATGTATTTGGGCAAGGCATGAAAAAATGTATTAATGAATTCTCTACTGTCTGTGCGCACCCTTCTGGTGGTCTGCGCAAAAGCACGTTTCAGTTCTTGCACAAATTCTTGTGGGGCCTGATCCTCCCCACATTGCAAATTGTAGGCTGCCTTGCGAGCCTCTTGAGGATTTCTATGAATGGAAAAATGTTTCAAGATGGCCGCCTTATAGGTGGACCATCTTAAATGATTTTGGTCCTCCAGTCCCGCAAAGAAACTGGAGTATTCCGGGGAGAAGGTCCACTTTACATATTGAATACAGCTTTGGCTGTCCTTCAAATGGAAAGTCTCCATCATTTGCTCAAACAACTCTAAGTGCTCCCAAACAGAATACTTAGCGTTCTTATGGTAAGGCGTGATGACGCTCCTGATCGCCTTAATCTGCTTTAAGGGGTCCTTAAGCAAGGCCCTTTTTGCCTTATTGGCCTTTTTGGTTCGGGTAACCCTTGTCCATTCATCCTCTGACTCAGAGGCACTGCTCCCAGAGGTTCCTGTCTGTTCTTCCAGGTTTTCCCGGATTCTGCGAGCCTGGGAATGGCTGGCAGAATGTGGGGACCTGGTCTCCTGTGTCCTGTACCGCTCAGAGGAGTCTTCAGATCCCTCCTTGCTGCCAGGATTTGCTGGGTACCCCTCCCCCCACTGACCTAACTGGGCAGAGGTTTTCAGGATGCCCTTAAGGGGCCTACTCTCCTGGGGTTCCCCACTGAACTGTACTGTACTTGGGTGCCCATACCCGGATGCCCACCCCTCCATTCCTGAGTGGTACTGGCCTATGAGCCCCATACTTTTAGCTGGATAGTAATCTGCCATCCCTGTGGCCCTGTGCTCATGTGCGCCAGGGGACATGGGGGTGGTAGAGTCCAGGGACTGGGAGAGATGAAGGCCCCTGGTGTTAGGGCTCCTGAGGTTATGGTCAGGAGTCTCTCTTTCCCAGCGGACCTCATCTCTATCCGCCCCTGCTCCCTGTTGCAATGCAAGAGCCTGCATTTGTGCTTTCAGTTCCTCAGTCAAGGCCTTACTAGACTCTATCAGTCTCTCCTGCATCGCTACCTGTTGTTGGAGCCTATCATTGTGTTGACAGAGGGCCTCATTTTCCCTCTGTGCTTCCTGGTTGGTCCTGGAGAACTGGGCCAGTCTTTGCTGCAGGAGGTTTACCTCCTGAGTCCCATCCCTACTGGCCTGCTCCTTTCTTGCCAGAGCATCTTCCACCCTTCTGGTGTGCTCTACCAAGTTCTGGTTTTCTTTTTGGAGGTCACCCAGCCCCTGGAGGGCCAGGTGATTTTCTTCAATTTCCTTTTTTAAGTGGCAGACTTCCTGGCCTAAAGTGTCTCTTTCCTGACTGAGAGCCTGCATCTGTGCTGCCAGGTCGTCCCTCTGTCGTTGAAAGGCACCAGCTTTTTGGCGCTCCTCATCAAACTCTGCCTGGGTATCCAGGTCTTTCAGAATCAGTTTATTGCTCTCCTCTTTCTCTCTATCTAGCTGGCTTTGCAGGGTGACTACCTGCTCCGCGCATGCCCTGTTGAAATTGATCTGTTGCTCCAACTTTTTCTGGTTCTGCAGTAAGGAGTCCAAACTGTCTTGGTGCTCCTTCTGCAGGGCCAGAAATCTGGTATCCTGGTCTGTCTTTTCCTGTTGTAGGATGCCCATATCCTCTTTTATTTTAATGATATATTGCCTACTATCATTTTCTGACTCCTGGCTCCTCTGCAGCCTCTGCTCAGAAGAGGCCAGATCAGATCGGACCTTCTCCACTGCCATCTGTTGCCTATTTGCCAGATCTTGGCTTTCAGTGCATTTATCCTGCATGTCTCCCATATATAGGTACAGGTATGCTGCTATCCTGGCAATCTTATTGTGTTCATCTTTGGCTTTAGGAGCCATATATAGTTCACTCAGGGCCACATGTAATGGACCCTGATCTCTCCATAGGTCTGACCCTGTTTCAGTGACCTGTCGCGTGATGGCCTGCAACCAGGCATCCTGGCCCTGTTCAGTCCATTCACCTCTCACAAATAGTTTATGTAAGAGGTGCTCTCTGGCTATTTTCATGTCTAGTAAGGTCGTCATTCTAGAGATTGGTCTCTGTCCTGACTTACAGAAGTTTGTATTTTATTTTTGCAAAACAGACCTTTTCTTAAGAGCGTTCCTTTGAGGAGTGCTTTACAGCGTAACACAGCGTGGTGATCCGACCGGATATGTGTATCTGGTCAGCTGGCACACTGTATTAATCTGCACAAGTGATAGATCTAACCCAAACGTCCGGCACGAGCCCCCAATTTGTAAGAGGATTCAATTCAACACTACAGCTAAGTCAACGCCTAGTCTATAATACTGAATGAAAACCCTTATTGATATAACTTTATGTCCAGTTCATGCGTTCTGGATGACTACCCCTATATAACACCCCTCTCTTGGAATCCTCCTGACCCCACTGAGCCAAGAAGTAGTTCTGTTTTGCAAGTTAAAAGGTTTAATTGATAATTTAAACAATATATATATATATATCACGCTTTATAATAAATTAATAATTGAATATCACACTTAATCTGATATGATAAAGATTAACAACGGAGAATCTGGCACTAGCACACTTCTTTATAATCACTAAGGAGTTGACATGAAATGGATAAGATAGCAACAATACTTTTATGGTTTCCAATGGATGCAATGTGGAATGAAATGCAGTACAGAAAATAACTTGATAGGATTTCAGCAAAAGACAATGTAATCACTTTCTTGGACAATTCACCCCCCCCTTTTATGCAATGCAAGGAAATGGAAGGAAGCACACAGTTCTCAGAAATGCAATTAAATGTGATTCAGTTAACCCCAGCAAGCTTAGACTACAGAAGTTGGAAACACAGGCCCAAAATGCTTTTATATGTGCTGGCAATGGAGTGAAAAATATGGTAAAATGCTTTTAATTCCCACTAGGAGGTTCAGGGTGAGTGAAATCAAGTTAATATTAGCTCAGGCTCACTCTAGCAGTGATGCAGGGATAGTTTTTATGAGGCAAACGATTTTTTTTCAGAGGAAAGCAAAAGCAGCTATCTTTTTGCAAGTGGAGAAATTTTGAAATCGCGGCAAATTCGCGAATGCGTTTTCCGCGATTGCGACTGCGGTTCTAGGTTCGTTGAAAAGCTGAGATTCTAAGCTTTCAAAGGAAAGTTACTGCAAGTCTCTAGCACAAACGGTCACGGAGATATGAGCGATTAAATAAAGGTCGTTTTTCAGATTTGAAATTTTAAAGTTCAAAAAGACAAGTGCAGCTAGCAACTAGAAAATGACAGGTGACAGCTTTACTCAAGTTAAAATAGCTTGCATTAGATTATTTTAACTAAGAGATTGGTTCTGCACAGTTTTCTAGGTACTCACCCTATATTCTTGAATTAAATGGGCCTCGCCACGGATCTGGTCAGGTTTTAGACTGGACTCTGGTCTCTGCACTTCACAGTGATCTGGGTCTGCTCTCTCTCTGGATTCTGAAGATTGAGGGATTTAAAGTCTGGATCTTTCTGCACAGCTTTCTCTAGAAATTGATGGAGGTAAAGTATGGATTTTCCAGCAGAGCGTCCCGCAGCAAATGGATTTGAAGGTCCCTATCTGTCCTGTTTGTCTGCTTTTATGTGTTTTTTTTTATGGGTGTGTGTGCAGCATCACTAGACCCTACCCCTCTCCACTTATCATTGGCCAAGCTTTCATTTCTCCCCTGATTGGGGGAGCTAAGTTGTGTCAGAGTGATGTCATTTTACAGCCTGCAGAAAGTCCACTCCTCCTGTCAACTTACACACAAATCTAGATTTGAACCAAATACATATTTGCAGAGGTACATATTGTTTTAAAATTACACGCACCCCTCACATATCACAGGAGGTATCCCCTGTTCAAACTCTGCTCTTCCTGGGAGCTTGCATTCAGAAATGGCAATATTTTGAACTTTTTAACTGGTTTGCAATACCGGACATTACCCCAAATTTACACACATGTGCGCAAAGAGTATGGACATTAGTTGATGGAGTGTCAGATTTTTCACATGCACACATTTTGAGTAATATCCTCTTTTCCGCTAAAACCCCCCTGAACATGCCACCGGTTCTAAAAACCTCTTAAAATGTGGGCAGAAAAATCACAAGAATTATGGTGTCATTTAAATAATTTTCACAAGTCCGTACTATGAGTTATTCATCTTTTTAGAGTTATGTTCTGGCCCCAAAGGGGTGTGGTTTTCCCCCAGCACAAGGTTGAATTTCTGGTTTTTCCAGTTCTGCCAAGCCAGCTTGCTCTCACAGGCAGTGCCCCTCCCCTTTACTTCCAGGAGGAAGCTACATTTACGACATCTGCAATAAACCATCTGCCTGGGTCAGGACAGGGCTTTGTTCAGAGCTCCTGTATTCTGTGGGGGCTCCCCTTAATTCAATTATCAGAGAGATGGCATATCCTTAGTGTGGCCAGCAAAAGGCAGATAGGCCTGGGAACACAGCTGTGACTCAAGTTTCACTCCTGATGGGGGGTAGTTGCCAGGCAGAATTCAGTTCCTTAAGCCAGGTTTCAGATAAAATGTCACTTTTTGTTACCCAGTTTAAGTCAAGACATTTTTTTACATATGCAGCTATGATGCTGATTCTAAGTTTAAAACTATGACATTTAAACAATTGAAACCTATGTGACACTCAAAAGTAGGTCACTCAGTCAATTTAAACATTTAGATTTTTTTAGTGTCTTTCAGTCCAAATTTACTTAAACTGCTGAAATCCACAGCTCAGCCAGTCTTGTTATAAACCTTCAAGTAACTTCAGAATATAACTTTACATTGGATCCACCTCTCAGTAAGTCTTTCTTTGGCATGTTTTAGGTTCATTTATTCAGTTTTCTACAAAAAGTAAAATCTGGTGTTGTTTTAAAACGCCGGCTTTTGGATAGTGGTGAGTACTGGTACTGCACCCCTTTTTGGGATTTAAGAAAATGAATTCCCAACAGTTATGGGTTTGCTTTTGGCAATCAGCATTGCCACTCCCAATGGTTTCAGACTACTGTGTGGGTAGTCCAATGGCGGTTTTAGGCAGTGTCCTTCTGTGCCCATAACATCGGCAAAAATGAGCGGCAGCCTATTCTTCATGCATTTCCCTGTGCATTTTCTGGGAAGCTCTGGCCATCATGATGTTTTCCATGTCAGTACTGCACAGTTTTGAGGTAGGGCTTGGATGCGTGGATAAAAACATCCCACAGTCTCTTAACAGGATAGTCACCTATTTTTGGCTGAAAGGCTCTTACTGTGTCTAGTACCTCTTTTATGTCTGAGATGAATAAACCAAATAATTTTGGTGATGGAGGGCAACCCTGTTTAAGTCCTCCAAATGTCAATATCAGTCTTGTCAGGAGACCCTGGGCACTGAGTCGAATCTGCACACTAGTTCCTTCATAAACGGAGTGTATAGCTTCAGCAGGTCTCCTGGGCAGTTCCATCTTCTCATATTCACCCAGAGCAGTTGTCGGTCGACATAGTCGAACGCCTTGTGGAGGTCTATACATGCTACATAGGCTTTTGTCTTCTCTTTAAAAGCTTTTCCTTTGATGCTGTTTATCAGAAAAAGATTTAAATCCGTAACAACCCCCTTAACAAAGCCTGTTTGAAATGGGCCATCCCTGTTTGTGGTCTTGATCAATGTTTCAAGTTCTTTAAATAGGAGACCTGCAAATAGCTTACCCATCGAATCCAGCAAAGCGATAGGTAATTGGCCGGATCTGCTCTGTTGCCTCGCTTGTATATGGGAACTATGATACCAAATTTTCCATGAATCAGAGATCGTCCTCGTGAGCATAATCTGCTTGAATCATTCAAAAACCGTTGGAATCCACAATTCAGGGTATTTCTTGATTAAAAATTTAGTAATCACGTCTGCCAGGCGCTCTGGAGTTGCTAGCCTTTTTAATCATTGTTTCTACATCCAAAGATCTAATTGAAATGACCATCCCTTGGTTGAATTACAGAGTGTCATATCAGATGTAATGTCCTTCTGTTTAAATAATTGTTGGTAGATTTCTGTCCAGAATTCTTCTGTCAAAGCATTTAGGAGGTGAGTTGGTTGCCAGTAACAAGGTTTTGGCTTTCTTCCGTGGTTTATCTCTTTGATGTATTTAAGCATTTGTTTTTCTTCCATCTTAAGTTTTCCATCAAGCATATGCTGATGTGTTGTTTCAATCCTTTCCCATTTTTTCATTTTGACTTTAAATTCAAGGAGAAGTGGGACGAAGTTGACATCTTCCTCCTGCACCAACTTTCTCAGAGACTCCTTAGAGAAGGACATAATGACCTCTGGCTTCATCCTCACACTGTTCATACCTTAATTGAGGTCGACGAGCGGCAATGTTGGCCGTTGTACAGGAGTATACTAACTCTTCCAGCAAAATTTTAATAATGAATGATCGCTTGCTGTTTTCTGAATAACTTTAAAGGATAACGTTTCCAACAGTAGCGAAGAGGAAACAAATACATAGTCCAAACAGCTTGCTGTTTTGCCATTAGACCATGCTGTTTTGGAATGAAAATCACCATTGGGTTGGCCTTTCAAAATGTGAAGGTCTCGGGTCCTCGTTAGGTTAAGCCAACTCAGGGCTCCAATGTCACTCAGCGAGGGGAGACCTCTAGTGCCTAACAGTGAGCCATTTTCATTTTTGATACAGGGACAGTTCAACTTACCACCAACCATTACATAATGCAGTTTGTATCTCCATGTCCAGTCGTCTAATAGTGTAGATATCTCGTTCAGAAAGCTCATTGTAAAGATGGCTATCTGATTCCAATAGAGATTAAGGATCAAAAAGCATCGGATTCTGAGTCCTTAGTTTCTTTCAAGCAAATAATTTGGATGAAAGGATTTGGGCTGTCACAAGATTCAACTGATAATTCAGAGGCAAGTTTGATAAAAAATTAGAAGTCCTGCGGCCGAGCGGCCACGCTCCCCTCCGTAAGCCGGTGTACAAAAACTCATGAAACCATCTAAACTTGGTGCATCTCGAAGACAGTTTTCGTATAGACAGATCATACCTAACTCAACAGATCAGGGATGCAGGTCTTTGGAAAAATTGATGTGGCCTCTTGTGTCCCAGCAGGCATTTCACCTATATGAATTAGAAGGCAAATTAAGTTCATGCTCCAACTTGTCCTCCTTAATCTGGTTCTCATTTAGTTGATTCCGTTGCTGGCCATTTGCAATTGTGCTCTTATGGTAACCTTTATTGCAGAAATGAATCCTTAATGGGCCAGTCAGTCTTCTTTCTATCGGTTTTGATTCTGATTCAAGGGCCTCATCAGATGTACAGATTATTATATTGTCAATGTTCTTAGGGCTGTGCAATGGTTCCCAGGAAAAATCACTTCTATTTGCCAACTGATTAAATCTCCCAGGAGAAGTTGAATTGAGCTTGGGCGTTATTCGCTCTGCGTAATCATGGCATTCAAACCCCATGGGAAGCAGCAAATGGGCCATTCTAACAAGGAGGTTTTAACACCTTTAGAACGGAGGTGAAGGATCACCCGATCAGTTAAATGTTCCTTTGGAAATTCCGCTATTAAAATGTCATTAGATTGAAGGAAACGTAGCAACGGAATGTTGTGAAAGAGACTTAGGGCATTATATCAATTTAGTATGAAACCATCACTCAGCAGAAACAAATACTCAAGGGTTACCTTGCATAGTTTGGAATTGCGAGCCTTACTCTGAATTGCTCTATCCATATGTCTATAAGTGTTGGAGGATTGAGGCCCCCTCAGCCAGCCCTCATTCACCCTTTGTTTGGTCCATCTGCGACCCGAGCGGCCTTCAACATCATTGTAGGCATCTTTTGCAAAGGTCAATTTTTGTTTAAAATATCCATATGCCTCTCAGCCAATGTCAGAAAGTGAGAATCGCCATCATTTGAACTCTGAGAGGTCCTTGGATTTAGTGCCATAGTAATATCATGGTTGGTAGGCTTACACACATGAATGGTCACTGGTTCCAGTTGCACAAATCGAGGAGCAAACGATGGTCATGTTGGTGGTAAGGCAGAATTTAGAGTAGGGGTCATCTTGTTTGGCGACATCTCCTCTGCTTCTAATGAGTATGTAGAGCAGTTTAGAGACTCCTCATCGATATACTCCATATAGACTCTCAGTTATTGAGCTCTCACTTTGTGTTTTAACTGGGTTGTTTCCTAGCTTCACTTGGCAATTTTGAGGAGGCCTGCAGATTGGAGGACTCTGAGGCTTCAAATAATACGTTTTCTTCAGTTTTTCTTTCTGCAGCTTAGTTTCGATCGTCTTTCTCTTCTTCATTTGTTGAAAGATTGGAAACTGTAATGAGTCAGCATTAGCTGACAAGCAAAAAGTTGTTTACGATATTGAGCTGGTTGATTGATGTTTCATAGCAGCAGGTTATTTTGATACTAGGTCAAGTTTGGTCGAAGCAGGGAGCACCATACTCTGTTTCAAAGCTACATCCTCCAAACAAACAACGGGATCCTCTTCAATATTAGTTGCAACAGTGGCTGATTAGCTCTTTTTTTCAGTAAGTAACTATTTCCATAAATTAGGTTATCAGATGAATTATCCTCTCCATTACACTCAGAAGTTGAGCCTTGGTTAGAAGGTAGATGGGGCTTTATGTTTTGGATCAATGGTTTCAATTGCAGCAGGTCCAAACTGCACTCAAAGGGTATTTCTTGTCTGCTCTTTCAAGATTCAGTGCATCCTGCATTTTACATTGAATCATCTTTGAGCATTCTGGCTCTTGGTCTACTTGGGATTGTAGTGATGTGATAAAAGATTAAATATAAACAACCCTTGAGTGGATTAGCGCCAGTAATGTTGATTGATCCTTTGCATTCTCGTTGATAGTCTCGCAAAGTTTTAAAAAGGGATTAAAAGAGACTGCGATTCCGGCCATCATCTTACAGTTCAGGTCAAATGCAGAGGAATCCGCTTACGGTTTCAAGTCTGCAGGATGGTTAAGAAAGAAGGTAGAATTTCCTCTGGAGATAATGGTAAATTGATCCAAAGGGCTTTCCATCGATAGACCAGGGCCCCCGTCTCCTTTGAAAAGGAAATGAGACCGTGTGGGTCCATAGTAGGATTTTCTGTGTCTATTGAGCCATCGTCCTCTATTTGAGAGTCTACCTTGACATCATTATGAGACACCAAGCACAGAAGCGATGGAGGGGTTGGAGTGTTTTTCACTCTTTCGTTCAGCGATTCAATGCCTTTAGACAACAAGTGCAGACACTGCTGTTGGGTAGTATTTGGGCTATTTAGATCCATCAAGGTTGAGGCAGAGTCCAACACATCACTTTGTGATTCTGTTGCAATGGCCACTGACAAGAATTTTCCCAATGACAGAAGATTGTTTGGGTTATCCTTTACATGTTCTGTTGTATTCTCTCTCCCACCCGTCGGTGGACATATAACGTCCACCGAGTTGAAACAGTCTCTTAATACAACATTGTCACTGTTTGGCAAGGTGGCAGCTATCCCTCGCTCTAATACCATGTTCAGAGGTGATACAGACTGGGATTCAATGTTTGAAACATTCAAGGGAGAAGCTAGTACACTCTGCAGTTTCTCCACGTCTGTCAGATCTAGCTTAAGAAATTGAAGGGCAGTTCCGCAATCCTCAGAATTAATATTTGTTGTATGATAGCTTTGCTTGATCAGAAGGCAAGGGAGTATCTAGAGATATCGATCTCTGTGTTACTTTACTTTTGCGTTCAAAGCGTTACTAAGACTGCTGGATTCAATCCCAACAGTTGAGTCCTGCAGACAGGTTTTAGCATCTTTCATCAGTCTTTTCAAAGATTTATAGGAACTCCTATCTGGTAATTAAAAATGTGGGTGCAACTGTTTTGAGAATTTTTCAAGCTTTGTCAGATTTGTACTCACCTGCACTTTCGATTTCAGTCGTGTGCGAGGCATCGGGAAGAAGCGTCAGGAATCTGACGAGGAAGATATGGGTACTCGCACCTTGGGATCAGTATTCGTATAATCTCAATCCTCCTTGTTCTCCCTGTCAACACTGGCAACACTCCCTGCACTCCGTGTCGCTTCATGACTGGAGTAGGAATTAGGAAGGGTTGAAGTCAGCTGTGGCAACCAGTTGAATAGAGCGAGTAAAAAGACTCCAACTCTTGTAGCACCTCCAACACTGGCAACACTCCCTGCACTCCGAGTCGCTCCGCTCCATGCCGGGAGTAGGGATTATGAAAGGTTGAAGTCAGCTGCGGCAACCAGTTGAATAGAGCGAGTAAAAAGACTCCAACTCACGTAGCACCTTCAACACTGGCAACACTCACTGCACTCCGCGTCCCTCCACGGCAGGAATAGAAATTATGAAGGGTTGAAGTAAGCTGCAGCAACCAGTTGAATAGAGCGAGTAAAAATACTCCAACTCCTGTAGCACCTCCAACACTGGCAACACTCCCCCCACTCTTGGATCACTGAGGACATCAAACAAGAGATCAAACATTATGTATGTTAAACTATTTTTGGGTCACTCTTGGTACATATGTTAATTCAGTATACTTAATAACGATAAGAACATGGGATAGAAAAATAGACAAGTGCACACAGTGCTCCAGATAAGATTTGGAAGTGGGAGTATTTTACTTCCTGTTTTTTAAAATTGGGAGTAAAATGATTTTTTAAGGAGTAAAAATGTAAGTCGATTTTTCCAATGTGAGTATTTTATAAACTAGTAAACATATGTTTTAACTAGAAAACGGAAATGTTTAATGAATAATTATTTCTTTGCAGCTAATTATTCATGCACTTCCAAAGATTCAGGTTTAGTACTTCCAGACAGACAGTTACATTAGTAGTTTATTCCTGTGGTACTCCCTGCACTACTGGTCCAAACATATCCATGGAGCTTTGTAGGTGAAAGCTGGGGGACACCTTTCTATGTGTCTGTTTCCTATTTTCTTTGGAGTATTTTTACTCCCTATTTTAATTTTCTGGGAGTATTTGACTATTTTTAGGGAGTAAAAGTGTGGCCAATATACCCCCTAAGTGTAGGACTATGTACACATGTATATTATGAGTACTTGTGGAGCTTTCATTTGTAGTATTTATTAAACAATGAAATTAACAATGTAAATGTTATATTTTAGAAATATTTTTAATTTCGTTTATTAGCAAGCAATTAAAGGATTCCATTCCATAGAAAGCACCTGATGATGGCAAATGCAGTTTAGACATCTGTAAAATGATATAGTATGTATATACAGTAGTAAACAAATGATACTAGGAATAGATACATGTGGAATCCTGATTGGTAGGAATATTCTAAATACAGATTTACATTTTCTATTGTGCTTATTATAAAAAATAGTATATTAAATATATTGTTTCCTAAATGAGAGGGGTTAAAAAAACACATGTAAAACAAAGCGCATGCACTTATTTATGGTGATATATTATAACATTTTTTAGCATGGGTATTGTAAAAGCATTAGTAATACTGCAAAATTACATATATACAGAAGTAATGAAGCTTAGAAATGGAAGATTTACTTTTAGAAATGTAATTGGATGTGCATTACTTTGTTATTAATTTTCTAAATTAATTATGACTTTTTATTTTACTCTAACGGAGGACATAATTAATCTTTACATACTATAGTCTTTTCGCTGTACTCATTTTGGATCATACACTGCATTTAAAGAAATTACAGCAGAATAAAATGTACTTTGAAAATATACATATTTATTTTATGTAAAAGAAAATAGTCCTAAAAGCTGAAAATTTATTTAAAGTAATCAGTGCTTTTATCAGTCAAGTCATATATGAAATTATGTCTGATGTTATCAGTGATGCCATCCGTGATATAATCTGTGATGTCATATACGATGTAAATAGTGAAGTCACTAGTGATGTAATCATTGATGAAATCTCTGATGTCATCACTGTGGTCATATGCTGTGCAACAGGGGCACGTAATCCCTTGAAATACAGAGGATGTGGGAAGTCATGACCAGCTAAACTCAGCACGCCCCATAATGCTATGTCCCCCATAATGCCATTTTGTATATCATTGTGAATACCTTCTCTTATAATATGTATGTGCTCATGGGTTTTGCAATGGGAACACGCCAAGTGAATCTGGTCATGACTTCCCACATCCAGTGAATTTCAAGGGTTTTGTTGCATTGACTCTGTGCAACTTGACTGCTAGCTAAGTTTTTTTCACTGAATTTCAAAGGTTTTGTCATACCATGTTTTTTTATGGGCTTCTAGCCATGGCCTTAGGTCATTTCCACTGTACATATTCCCCCAATATGTTTATTTTGGACCCACTAAGTGGCCATGGCTATACACGTTCCATATTTCACCCCTTGCCATGTTTCCCCAATAGGTTTTGTCGGGCGCACTAGCCAGGGGTCATGGCCTTTGGCCGTGTCCACTTTCCATATTGCACCATTCATTTTCTTAAACGAACCCAGAATCCCTATACTTTGGCCACACCCATTAACCCCCACCTCACTGTAGCTGTATACTTTCACTTTTGTTGTAGTGATCTTATTTTTGTAGCTCTCTTTTTTTAAAAAAAAACCCTTTTTTCCCATAACTAGGGAAGCTATATTACATTAGCAGCTATATTAGCAACGTACTACAACTAACCCCAGCTATCCATAAATGCTCGCAAGTAACTGCGGTTATCTGTAAAACATGTCCAAATTTCGATAACTCATCCCTGCCTTCCTAGGCACTTACCAAATGCCCCCATCCTCTCGCCATACTCCGCCCACCCCTCTAATATCTTTTTCCCTCCATATCCCTCTCCCATTCCCCCAACACTCGTCAGTTCGTGTGACATGCTTTCGTTCCCGACCCCATTTTCTGCTGTAACCACAGTTAAACCCAGTATAACCTTGGTTATGCAAAAATGTTCGAGCTCTGAACTTGGTCCCTAACCCTGCCCCCAAAACCCCAATTTCTCATGGTGTCCTCTTTCCCCCTCCCCACCTCTAGCCTTATGTGATTTCCTCCTTTTTCCTCCTCCAAACTTTTCATTTTTGGCAAACGATGGTTTTACTCATTATAAAAGCGATTATCTGTCACTTTGAACAAAATAAATTGCGGCCTTTTCATTTCTGAAAAGCCTCTCTGCTGCAAAGCACCGTGGAAGATATAGCTATATTTCTGGGAGAAGGGAGCATCCAATCCTCAATCATATATTTTTTAACAACTACTGGATAGAATAACCACAGACTCCTCCCAGAAATCGAATCAACATTTCGCCGCCCAAGTTGTTTCATACCAGGTCTGATTCTGTACAGCGGTTTTCGCTGTGCACTGTGCAGAAATGTGCTATCTTCATAACTTTTTCATTTTTTGACACATCTTTCCCAAAATGTTTGTCAGGTTTCCCCTGACAGACATTTGATTTGCAAAATGTCAGCCAAATCCATTGTGCAAGTCAAAAGGTATTAGCAATTCAAGTTTTTGGGGTTCCTATATATATGTATAAGGTTGCTAGTGTGCCCACAAGAAACCAAGTAGTGTGGCCACCACCCAAGGGCATGGATAGTGGGCCTATTTAGGGCCATGGCTAATGGGACCGGAAGAAAGCTATTGGGATAACATGTAAAGGCACCAGGGACGAAGGCCGCGGCCTGGTCATGGGCGAAGGCCATGGCTAGTGAGTAAAAAAGAAAGGTAGTGTTTTAAAATATACTGGCTAATGTACCTGAAAGACATGTATAGTGGCCACAGCCTTTAGTGGGTCCAAAATAAACATATTGGAGGAACATATACAGTGGACATGGCCAAAGGTTGTGGCCACTGGCCATGGCTGAAGACCACGGATAGTGGCCTGGTATTGTTTTAAAATATACAGTGGGTACAGCGGAAGACCATGGCTGGTGGGCCCAAAAGACATGTATACTGGGTCCAAAAGAAACCTATTAGGGTAACATACAGTAGACACGGCTGAAGCCTAGTGGCCCGAAAGAAATGTAAAGGTCATGTATAGTGGCCATCCTCCTCGGCCCCTTAGCAAGTTTTGCGGGGGGGCCACAGTTTTTGTTACACCACTGAGTCCATGGATATGCTGCACTGTCAGCAGCAGAACACACTGCATAGATTAATTGCTGGCAGATATTGATTCAGTTAGTTCTCGCACTCTTTGGCGTATTTGAATAAGTGGCTTCTGTGAGGTATCTGCATTGGCGGCCAAGTTCCCTTGCCACTCGGCCACATGCACCCTGCACTGCATCCCGCAATGCATTGAAATGCTGCAGTTGCAGGTCTGTGAGCAACTCCATTCTTTGATGCTGCTGCTCCATCATTGTGAGCCTTTCCCATATGGCTGTCAGGGTGTCTTGCGGCAGCTGATCCGGCTGGTGGATGGGGGAGGGGGTGTCACCTAGGGAGCATATTTCACTTCTGTTATCCCCATCAGCTGCAGGCTCTTCATCCTCTGCACCAATACCTGTGTCTATATGGGGGCTGCCAGAGTGGACCTCGAGCAGTTGAGGAACATGGGAAAGCAGATGCACGTGGTTCAGTGCTGAGTAGGGGATCAGGTGAAGGCAAGTCATCTTCCCATGATGCTCCCACCACCAGTGTGCTGGCAATGATGCTGCTGACAGGAGCAGTCTCATGAGAGCCTATGGCCGGGCTAGCAGTGGTGGCAGTGTGTATGTTGGATGCAGCAGCGGGAGTCTTGGCTGATGTCATGGGCACAAGTGTCATGGCGTATGCAGGTTTCTTGGCTGGTGTTTTTTGTGGGTCAGCAAACTTTGCGCTGCATGGGATGAGGAAAGGCTTTTCCTGGCAGTTGTTTGCTGAGCATCTTTCGTGGCCTCAGAATGTGAAGCTCCAGCTGTACTGCAGCTGGCACCATCTGCCTGGCTGCTTTGGGAGTTTGTCGTGGGAAAAAAGGAGCATTGCTTATTGATATGCTAGTTAGTGGTTTACATTCATTTCAACCATTCAATCTAGTGGCTCCTTCACATGCATCTGGTTTGGGCTGGGCGTGACATGTCTCTAGAAATGAGCACACATGATGGAGGATTCGATTGTGCTCTGTCACTGGAAGAGGATGTTGCCTACGTCATTCATTTGGACATGGATGCTGCACCTGTTCAGACGGACATGGAAACACGGCTGGGTTGCCTCAAAGGCTCTTTGATTATGTCGATGTAACATACTCAATTTCACAGCCTAAAATATAAGCCTATTGTTGGCAGTGACATTAGGAGTTAATGCGATTGGCATCACCAAAGTCCTTTAGAGCCATTAAACAGCCTTTTCGGGGTGAACGTGCAGTATGTTTTGTGCTATAGTTCGCATTGCCCAACACTTAGTTGGGGTACAGTGTTTATGCTTAGTAGTGTGTTTTCAGCCAGTTTCATGGATACAAGATGTACTGTCGAATGAAGGTAAAGGGACATAAGATATTATTCGTGTGGGTTGCATTCAGCTGGCAGACTGGATTTCACATTGCCATCATGCATGTTAGAACAAGTATGGCCCCTTAGGGTTTTTTACATAGTGCAGGAATCATGAATAGTTGATGCCATATGTATGGGTCAAACATGCTTTTGGGTCATATGCCCTGCTGACATCATCTGATGGGGAGTTGTTGGAGTACACCAATTACATTAAGGTGGGAGGTCATGGCCTAGGAGGTGCACCGGCTCACATGATTACAAAAGGGTGGCACGCATTCAGGGTCATGGAGCCATTCCAGTTATCCCTGTCCGATTGATCAGTTCTTTGTGGAATATGTTACCACTGTTGCCTCTTATTTCGGAGAAAGACCATCCGACAGTAGTGGGAACATTAGTCAATGCCAGGATAGACTACCATAATGCCCTCTTGGCTGGCATTCCTAAATACTAATTTTGGAGACTGGAAGTAGCCCAAAATTAGGCAGTCCGATTGATTTTCAATCTACCTAGAAAAAAAACGCCATCTCTCCCTTTCAAAGGAATCCTCATTGGCTCCCAGTGCAAGAAAGGATTTTGTTTAAGATGCTATGCATGGTCTTTATGAGTGTCCATGATCTGGTCCCAGTTTGTCTATCATTCAAGAATACTACATGCTGCCCCAACCGTATGTTTTGATCTGTTGGACAAGATCTATTGGTGGTTCCCTCTTCTCGAACCTCTACACGGGGTGACAAGCGTTTCTGCTGCATATGCACCCGAACATGGAACTCACTCTTAGATAGTTTAGACAAATTCAGTCACTGAGCATTTTTAGGAAACAACTGAAGACCTGCTTGTTCCTGTCAACCATTCTTTAGCAAGTTCTTCAATTCTGTATGATTTGTGTTCAATGCGCCCAGATGAATGTTTCTGCCGGGTCCCCATGGGTATGCGCTCTATAAATGTACAAATCAAATCACATCATATGTTTCACTTGACAATTCCCAATTCCCATTGAAATTCTGCACTAATCTTTCTTCCATCTAAAGGGAATCTTGCCATATTGGCCAATAATACTTCTTTTTTACTTTCGTAAGGCTGGTAAGCGTGGTTGACATGACTGCCATTCAAAACGGGCTACATGTTCTCTGAAATTAGGGTGGTAGCTTGTCAGTGTTTATCCCATTTCAGGGCTCATGGCACTACATTGGTGTTTGGGAAGTGTTATCTGTGTGAAGGGGTCCAGGCCCCTGTGTTTCAGCAGGATTCCTACATTGCAGTGTAGGGTATGCCAGACATTTCTGTGGTGCACTTTCAACATGAAATTATTGTGAGCACATTCATGGTGGTGCAGACTGCACTGCCATTACCTTCAACCTGAGCATTTTGGGGGACAACATAGTTGTATCTGTTGTGTGGCCTGCAGCTGCACAAATGACTCTTGTGCATTTGGTTCTCATATGTGCCTTGCATCCTCATTTGTGCTCACCTGGGTCAACTTGATTGCCGGCTCCAACCTCTGCTGTGCTAACTCCCTTGATGCCAGCAATGTCTATGATGTTGGTCCTTTTCTCCTCCCAGAGTGTGAGGCGCAATGTGTTCACAGTTCCCCCTCCTGTGGCTTCTGTCTCATGGTTGGCAACCAGATCCTGCACACATGCCTTGAAGCCATTCCAGTACTTCCCGTGATCTTCCACATCATGCTGCACTGTGGCGTTCTTCCTTCATATGGAAGTCTTCCGTTGCATTAGCCACCACCTCCTCTGCTAACACCTGCAGCTCTCCCTCACTGAATTTGGGCATGCGGGCCCACAATTCTTGTAGTTTGCCCTTCCCCTTGTCTCCTAGATTCTTTCCTGTGTTTATGGGGTCTGGATGGCTACAGGCAGTGGGGGATTTAAAGATGGCCGCTGCTGAGCTTCCCTTTTGCTGCATGACACTATTTCTGCTCAGAGCTAATTCCGCCATTGCAAATACCACTCAGTAATTCCTCCAGTTCGCTGGCAGTAGCAGTAATTCTGGCAGAAATTGGCAGACTTACCATTTGGAGTTGCTTTTCAGTGGTACTTCTGCCAGATGGTATTACCATTACTGCTGATGGTTTGTGCACGTACCGGTCAGCTTGTAATATGGGAGTAATTCTGCCGGACACCACAGTAGTAACCATAATTACATACAGTGGAATTACCACCAGATTTCCAACCCAATTTGTGAATAGGGCTAACATGCCGATCTGGAGGAGGGGTAGAGGGAGGAACTGGGAGCTTCAAAGGGGCCTCTGCAACATAATGGGGAAGTTCCACCAGGGAGATAATCACTGAAGTCCCTTGTATCAGAGGCAGGCAGGGGAGATGGAGAAGTTCCGTTTAGCTGGCAGAGGACCTATACACTGGAGAATGGGCACACCAACTTTAATATGCTGAGGCCTAACTTCCTTCCAGAGACATCCCTATCTTCCTGCAGACAAAGTACTCTGGAGATAACATCACATGGTATAACCCTTGTTATAGCAGCCAGGACTGGTCCCCTTACAGAAGGGTGGAAGTGGACCAATCTTCTCTGGCAAAGTGACTATTAAAGGGGTGAACACATTTGAGTTTGGTCATATCAGTATTGTGTGAAATATTCTGAGTTTTCCTCCACAGTGAAAGTCAGGTTAACACCAAGAGCGAATGTTCTAGTATCGAGGCATTGAACCCAGGAAGCTTCCTCAAGCCACCCATGATTACACATTATAACTATGTTAATGGGATTGACTTTTGATCTCACACTTATGAACTGGCTACACGGTTCAACTGAACACCTGTCTGATGGTTAAAAGGGTCAATGTCTCTTCATTTTCACAGTGCCAGCAACCTCACAAAAACATACAGTGTAGCCGCCACTGCCTGTTTCTTCTGCACTTTAATTTTGTAAAGCACCCTTTCTGGGAATGGTCAGGCCTCATTCATCTTGCTAGGTTGCAAACTAAGTTGAAAGCTCTAAACTTTTGCAAGTATGTTCATATAAGACTGGGTGCATTTCTTTGCAAACTGTGGCTGAGAGACACATGTGCATGTGTACACAACCTCCTATACATGTAAATGTTTCTCATGGCATTGTGAAACGGTAACATGTTTTGGGCAGGTGGCTTAGGGCTAAATGAAATAATAACGCACAGTAATTATACATTTACAATATACATTTAAATTGGTATATGTATAATTCTCTTAGGATGTCTAGGCTGTGGATGTTGGGCACCAGAAACATCTGTGTACAGGTACGTAATAAATGATTCATCACATCATATCATATCATGTCTACAATGAGAGTCAGTACTTTTTATTCTAAACCTCTCCAGCCATAGAAAGCAAACACTGTAAAATATATCATAGCCTTTTAACCTCAGATCCAAAACAACCTTGTGATGGTCGAATGAGTATAGGTGTTTATGGTCATGGTTACAACATTTTACAAAGTTAGGGCGAGTGTTGTGCAAAAATGAAATTAACACTAGCCTAGAGTGTTAAAGTATACAGCTCTTTTAGCATGAGCTATCGGGTGACAGGCAAAGTGTTGACTTTTCATTTTTGAAATAGTGTTTCTGGCCCTGCCACTTGTGAGATGGGGCAAATGAGATGGTTGAAAAGTGCAATTAATTGTTGGTAGGAAAAATGTGATATAATGTGGTTTCTGGTGTATATGGGAGTTACAGATTTTACAGCAGTGAGGCAAAGGGTACATTCATATTTTAGCTGTACCTCCTGTGATTTAGTTATTAAACATATTGATGCTTTGTATATCACCCCTTGCCAAAAAGAGTTACAGCGTGTACGTGCTCATGGGTATGAGTTTGCAGATTAAAGGGATGTCAGACCCTTGAGCAGATATTTTAGAAGTTTTCATAGAGTTTATTTATGGTTTGTTTTCAAAATTGTGATTATAAAAATCACTCTGTATTCTTGATGGGCACTGTCATGTTATATTTAGACCACCCTTAACCCGGGGAGTTCCTTCCCACCCTTAATCAAGGAGTCCTGCAATCCTTGCTTAAGTATTTTTAGCGCTGGACTTACTTAAGACTTATATAGAGTCACACAATCTCCCCCCTTCATGTGCCAACAGTGTGCCAAGAATGGGGCCGGGGTACAGGAAATATATATGTATCTATTTGGAAGATAGGTAATAGAGAACACACCCAAATGACACACACCACCTTCTTTGTGGCTCACAATTAAAATTCTTGTTATAGAAATAACTCACACCAATTGGTTGGGAAAAACACAAATCACAATTCTTACTTTTGACAGATTACACTTCAAGAAATAATGAAACTGGTCAATGAACAAAAGTCAGTTACATGTGTAGCGCTGTGCAGTTTTAATCTTCCTGCACACTTAAAAGGCAAGCAGTTGGTTATATAGATTGGTACAAATGCATATTGTGATTATGATTTCAGCCACACTTTTGGTTTAGAATAAACACAGGGTGATTTAGCGGTTTGTTTTCAGACCTCCTCACTGAAAGGTCTGTGTCTGTGTTGGGTAAGTTGGACAGGAAAAATTGGGATGATTTGAGAATGTTGGATTTCAAACCCCCCTCCAATTAAAGGCATATGTTGGGGAAGCTGAACAGCACAACATTGGGATGATTTGACGATTTTGTATTTCAGAGCCCCTCCACAAAGTCCTGTGTTGGGGAAGCTGGATAGAAAGAATTGGGATGATTTAAGAATTTTGGATTTCAGACCCCTCTCCACTTAAATGTTATGTTATTTTGACATGTTATTTTGCATTTATATAGCGCCTTATGTACCATTGGTATGATCTCAAGGCGCTGGTAGGTTGAACGCCCTTGGGAACCGAAGTTCAAGTCAGTAGATTGATTGAGCGGGGTCTAGGAGATTGTTGCTTCGACAAAGGTATTTAGTTGGGAGTAGGCGGTTCGGTCAATGTGTTTGGCTAGGAATCTGGTGTTTGAGATGGGGCGGAAGTTTTTGGGCTCGAGAGGGTCGAGGGAGGCTTTTTTCATAAGAGGTTTGACATGAACCATTTTGAATGCGTCGGGAAAAATTCCTGAGGAAAGGGAGTCATTTATGATGGTTCTTGCATGTTCTCCTGCGCAGGTAGATGCGAACATTTCTTTGAGGGTTCGGGCTGGGGAAGGGTCAAGCGGAGAGGCAGATGGTTTGCGGGAAGAGAGAAGTTTGAGAAATTGGTCAGTTGATATTGGACTGAAGGAGTCGAAGGTTGGATGGGAAGTGGTCGCAGGCGGTGGGTTGGCTGGTATGGGGGTGCATTGCCTGGTGGGTGTATCAAAGCTAGTTTGTTTGTTAGAGTTAAGGCCTATGTAGGGGAAGCTGGACAGAAAAAAAGAAATTGGGATGATTTGAAAATGTGGGATTTCAGACCCCCTGCACAAATGCTTGTGTTGGGGAAGTTGGAGAGAAAGAATTGGGATGATTTGAGAATGTGGTCGCAGGCGGTGGGTTGGCTGGTATGGGGGTGGATTGCCTGGTGGGTGTATCAGAGCTAGTTTGTTGGTTAGAGTTAAGGCCTATGTTGGGGAAGCTGGACAGAAAAAAATAAATTGGGATGATTTGAAAATGTGGGATTTCAGACCCCCTCCATAAAGGCTTGTGTTGGGGAAGTTGGACAGAAAGAATTGGGATTATTTGAGAATGTTGGATTTCAGACCCCCCTCCAATTATAGGGCTGTGTTAGGGAACGTAGACAGAACAAAAATGGGAGGATTTGAGGATGTTGGATTTCAGACCACCCTCCACTTAAAGACCTGTGTTGGGGAAGGTGGGCAGAAAAAAATTGGGATGATTTGAGCATTTTGGATTTGAGACCTCCTCCACTTAAAAGGCTGTGTTGGGGAAGCTGAACAGAAATACATTGGGATATTTGAGAAGTTTGGATAAATCTAGACACATAGGATTACCCAATTCAATTAGAGTCAACATTTTTCAGTGCACACTGGGAATGAGCTTTGTTCATTTCAAATTTCAACAAAAATCACCCTGTGGTGTTTTGCCATGGGGAATTAGTTAAATTAATATTTTAAGTTAAATAGGCTAATGATCTACACAGTTTTATGCCCCTCCCCGCCTACATAAAGAGAAAGGATTTAAGGCAAGAAGACTCCCCCACATTTGGTTTCAATTGGCTCAACTTACATTGAAAGCCTCTGTTTAAAGTACAGGAAAATCAGCTATATTTCAGGACCCTTCGGGAGGACAGGGCAGGGGTCTGGCCACTCCACACTCACAGATGGTCCCCAGCTCTTCTCCATAGGAACCAGTCAGCTTTTAGGCCTTTCCAAGCAATAGACAACTCCACCCAGATTCAATCTCAGCATTCTCTTCTGGTGTTTCTTTGTGGCTGTCAGATGATAATTTTCAGCAGCTCTCGCCTTCTCCCATAGTGCATTTACTTTATATACCAGTGATGACACCATTACGATTTCAATTTTGGCCAGTTCCCTGCAAGAGTTCTTGCAACCAGGATTGGACAGTTACTCTTCTCCCTCCTCCCAAGTCCAGCCTCCCTCTATGGATTGGTTTAAGAGTACTGAGCAGACAAAGGGCAACTTTGATTTTTTAAATTTTATTTATTGATCATTTGAATGGTGCCTATACACAAGTGTTTCCAGGTGCCACAAGACAAAATAGGGGGGATACAAGTGGAAAAACAACAGTAACTGTGATACTAGGCCTTGTGACATTCTTACCATGCAGGTGCAGAGACAAAAGTGCAAGGGAGTGAGGAAGTAGGGCAGAGAAGGGCACAGGGGAGCAGGGGGAGGAGGGGAGAAGTGCCAGAGTAAGAGGCCTGGGGGGCTGAGCAAGTGCTGAGGGGAGCCACGAAGGACAAGTGCAGGGAAATTGTAAAAGGAAATGTGCAAAGGATGGGGTGGACCAGAAATGGGCTAGTGCGGGGAGGGTGCCTGAGGGTAAGTGCTGTTAGGGATGCTGTGGGGGGACTGATCAAGGAGGGCCTGGCCCCTGTAAGACTCATATGGCACCATGCACCAGTCACAATAGCAGAGGGACATTAGCACGGGAGGGGGGAGGAGGAGAATATAAAAGTCTTGAGAGGTTTTTGGAATTTAAGAAGATCTGGCTGAAGTCTGAGGGGGCAGGGTAGCCATTCCAGAGGGAGGCTCCTGCAGAGGAATGGGATCTACCTCCCACTCTCTGCTTGGAGAAGCGTTTGACCTTCAGGGAGTTGAAGCTATAGGACTGAAGAACTCTAGAAGGGAGGTATTTAGGGAGGGAAAGCTGGATGTAGAGAGGTCCCAGTTCTTAGAAACCCTTGTGGATGATGCAAAGGGTCTTGAATTTGATCCTTGCAGTCATTGGGAGCCAGTGGAGAGAATTTATGACTGGAGAGATATGGTCCCTGGGGTTGAGGCCAAGGATAAGCGTCACAGCCATATTCTGGATTATCTGAAGAGGGCAAAGGGAAGAAAGAGGTAGATTGAGGAAGAGGCTGTTGCAGTAGCCCAGCTTAGAGACAACCAGAGCTCTGGAAACATTGACCTTCTGGGCAAAGGTGAGGAAAGGGAGAATGCCTCTGAGGAAGTGGAGATGGAAGTCGGACTTCTTGGCAAGCTCTATGATGTGTGGGGAGAACAGGGAGCAGGTGTCCCAATGAGAAGGATCTCTGTCTTACTGGCATTAAGGCAGAGATAGTTAGCAGGGCACCACGCCTGAATAGCAGTCAGGCAGTCAGGTATGAGAGAGGGAGGGGAGGCGGTAGAGGTTAAAAGTTTAAAGGAAAGCTCAGTGTCATCAGCATAATAAAGAAAATGAAGAGAGAAGGTGGCGATCGAGTGGGCAAGCGGGGCAAAGTAGGTGTTAAAGATCCATGGCGATAGGATAGAGCCCTGAGGGATGCCACAAGTAGAGAATGAAATGGAGGAAAGGATATGGCCCAATTGCACTTCGGAGGATTGGTTTGAAATGGAGGGGGTCAGTCTCACCAGTGCCCAGTCCGTGATCCCAAGGGTATCACAGAGACGGTTTGTGAGGATGCCTTAAAGGCAAAAGAAAGATCAAGAAGGATCAGAACAGAGGTCGAGTTTGAGTGCGGATTTAAGAGCAGGTCTTAACAGGTGTTCTGGAGAGCCATTTCTGTGCCCTTGGATGCTCTGAAGCCAGACCAGTGGTCATGGAGGCAGCTAGCCGATTCGATGTGGTCGGTTAGTTGGGGGATGATCAACTTCTCCATGAGTTTGTCACAGAAAGGGGTGATAGAGATAGGGCGATAGTTAGCCAGGCAAGAAGGGTCTGCAGACAGCTTTTTTAGCAGAGGCTGCCCAAGAGAGTGATTGAGGGGTTGTGGGAAAGAGACATTGGCAAAGGAGTGGTTACATAGGTCAGCTAAGGGAGAGGCAAGAGAGGAGAAGTTGTCCTTGATTGTTTTGGAAGAGCAGGGGAGTACCTGATTGGAGGAGACTTTCATAGAGTGTACTACTCTGGAGTCCTTATGCACCTGGTGCATCGGGAGAGAAGGAGGAGATAATGGGGTGGGGGTAACAAGGACGGCAGGAGAAGGGGAGTGAGGAGGGGAGTAGATGACAGTGAGGACAAGGTATCCTGTGTTTTGGTGGAGAAGTGGGAGGCAAGTGCAGTGTAGAGTACCTGGGAGGGAAGAGGAGGAGACTGCAGTAGGATTGGCAAGTTCCTTGTGGATTTTGAAAAGTTCAGCCATGTTATTAGTTGGCCCAGGGATGCCAGCTTGGACATAAAACATCTTCTTGGAGCAGATGGGGAGACGATATCGCCTTTCAAGCAGGCAGCTGGCCTGTTTGTCAGAGGATGTACCTGAGGCCAGCAACATCCGCTCTGCAGCTTTGCACTTGTGTTTCAAAGCTGCTAAGTTGAAATCATACAGTTGCATTCGGAGGAAGGCTTCATGTGGATCCGTATGACAGAGCCAAGGATGTCAAGAGTGTTAGAGAAGAAGAGATTGAGTTTGGCAGGTGCATAGTTGATAGAAATGTCAGAGGTATGGGTGGGAGGAGGTATGAAAGTGCCGGCAAATGCAGCTACTAACACATGCTTCAATGGTTGAATGACAGAGAAGGAGACTGGCAGTGCAGCTGGAGGCATTGTCTGGGGCCAGGGAGCTCAAGATGGAGGAGTGAGGCAAATGGTCAAACCGGGAGAGAGGAATATTTAGAGAGTTGGAAAGAGGGCATTGTGAGGTGAAAGAGAGACACAAAGGTCACGAAAGAGTACAGTGGCCAAATCTGGAGAATCAAGATGGATGTTAAAATCCCTAAGGAAGAGAAGTTTGGTGGAGGAGGCCAGGAGAGAGAAGGAGAGGACCACCCACTCGAGAGGAAAAGGGGGTAGGTCTGGGGGGCCTGCAGATAATGGTGAGAGTGAGGGAGAGGGTGGGAGAGATAGCCAGCCTGCAGACGAGGCATTCAAAGGAGGAAGAGGATTGAGTGGGAATGATGGTGACCAGAACCCACTCAGGGAAAATTAGGACCACTAATCCCCCATATTAGGTTAGTCAGGGATTGGATTGGATCTTGTAGCCCTTGGGGAGAAGTGTGTTAAAAGCTGTGATAAAGCTGGCCTTGAACCATGTCTCAGTGAGAGCAAGGACATCGAGGTCAAGGTCTTCAAGGAGGACACAGATGTGAGAGGAGTGTTTGACAGCAGAGCAGGAGTTGAGGGTAGCTAAATGAGGCTGGTTACCGCTTTTAAATGTTTTCTGAGGGGGGTAGAGGGTTGGGATAGCACCACCGGATAGGGAGAAAGAGAGGGGAAGGAAGACAGTGGGGCGGCAGGAGGAGGGAGTTGAAATGAAATGGAAGATGAGGAGGTTGGGCTGAGAGCCCGGGGCCATGATAGTGCCATTACAATAGACATTTGTGATGCACCTGGATGATGAGAAGTGAGCCAAGAGCACTTACCATCTGGTACCACCATTAATAGGTGAGGAAGAGAAAGGGGAGAGGACAGGGACCATATGAAGAGTCCATAGTTCAGGAGAAGGAATGTCAGTGACAGACTGCCTGGAAGAAGCATTGACGTAGGTGTCTCTTCTTAAATGTCTTCCTGCCAGGCTGTGCGAGAGAGCAAGGAAAAGTTATGGAGAAGCAGTTACAATAGATAGCAGAGATGGAGAGCACCATGGGCACATGGGGCCGGGGGGACAAAGGGAGTGCAGTATAGGTAGAGGGACAGAACTGCACAGTGCACAACAGAACTCACCAGACAGACCAGCAGCCAAACAGAGCAGAAACAGCAGCACTAAAAATAGGATCCCAGTGAGGGCAACAGAGTTAGAGATAATAATTCAGACGTACATGTGAACTGTCAGAGCCCAGAAATATTAGCACAGAAATATGCACAAGAATGTCTAACAGATATGCAAAATATACAGCACATCTCGGTAAGGTTAACATAAAGCAGAAAGAACTAAGTTTGTTATTCCAACACGTATGCAGAATGCAACAATTTAGATGAGGCTAACAATAGATTTGACACAGCTAAATTTGATTTTCTGCTAGCCTGTTAAAAAGGCAAACATTTGAATACTGCACCAGACATCAGCACAGCTAGATTCGATTTTCTGCTAGTCAGTTCAAAAGGAAAACATTTAAATGCAGCAACAGATTGCAAATAGAAAGAGTTTTAGGCCCTCAGGATAGAAAGGTAACATTTGAATGTAGCGCTGTTAGAAGTCCAGGAGTGAGTCATTCGCATGGAGCAAATGAGGAGAAAAAAGTTCAGGATCATGATAGCTAAGAATAGATTAACCATGCAGGTGCAGTGCAGGCAGGAGTGGTGCCACGGCACAAGGGACAGCTCTAAACTTATGAGCTATTTGGCCAGTATTGAAGGCAGGAGCCCTTATGCAAGATACACAGAGTGAGGTAGGTGCGAGCAGCATGGAAAAGAGCATAGGAAAGGAAAAAGGAGGCTGCAAGGCCATGGATCATGAGACATTGGGCTATGAGCGGGCATGGGAGGCTTACCAGTTATGTGGGGGACAGCATGAGGAGCCATGGAATGGGGGTGAGCCCTCTCAGGCCCGGACAGGGCAAGACAGGGGAGGGCACAACCCTTTTAGGTGGCCCTTTGAGGGTCTGCAAATCATAGACAAATGCCCAGATAATCAGAAACGGTCTCTGTGGGAAGCTGAGATCAGATGTGGATACGGGCAAAGAGGGCAGCCATTCTGGAAGTCCTGCACCAGTGTTTCAAAGAAGCACCATGCAGTCATCATGGCCTCAGGGGCTAGATTGTGCTAGGCCAGGCTACAGGTGAAGAAGACCCCAACAGGGGTGTTGCAGCCTTTATGTATGCAGCCCTTGCGGGGGGCGGTGTTCGCCTGCCCGCTCCCGGGTCTGCAAATCATAAATAAATGCCTAGCCAATCAGGCGCAGTCTCGGCAGAAAGTTGAGATCAGCTGTGGATGCGGGCAAACAGGAGCGGCCATGCTGGAAGGCCTGCACCGGTGTTTCAATGCAAGCACCATGCAGTCATCACAGCCTCAGGGGCAAGATGGTGCCAGGCCAGGCTTCAGGTAAAGAAACATTCATTTGAAATCCCTTATTGTTACCATGTCAACTTGTTTGGCAAAACGTTATGCGGAAAAACTTCAAAATGTACTAGTAACTGCCATTATATATATATATATATATATATATATATATATATATATAGTCCAATTCAGCTAATCATGGGGAATTTAATAAAATGACAGCCGGGTCCGCACCATTTTGCATGGGCGTTTGGCAATTTTTGCCATTTTTACAAAACGCTTAATTGTTAGGAACATGCAATTTATCACCCACATTCCCAAGTTTACAGTCCACCAGTTCACCAGCTCTCAAATTCAGAACATTTTCAGAGAAAATGCAACAATTGTGACAGTCCATTTATACAAAGGAAATCTTTATTTGGGCAATAATGAGCTTCGCTTCCTTCGTGCCATTTTCCACCCTTGGCCAGCCTGTTCCAGGTTTTATTTTTATTATAATCTTTGTTGTTTGAAGTTGATAGCTGCTGGTCGTAATCACTTGGGACCTTGGCAACAAAGAGATCCTCCCTCCCCACATTGCTATCATGAACTAGCTAGAAGATTTCCTTGCTCAGAACTGCCTTCAGAGACAGGAGGTTTAGGGATATTTGATTTTTTACACCCTTTGGGTGACATTTTATTGCAGTTGTAAACAGTTGAGAATTTTTCCACAGAGACCCACCATTTGTCCTGGGTCGAAAGGAACTCACATATTGCATTTTCTAACATTAGCCATGATACTTATGTGTTTTACTGATCAGGGTTCACTTTGCTTTTGTGCTGAAAGTACATGGCTGTTTCTTTCATTCATCAATACAATACACTTTTAATTATCTGCTGTTTGTTTTTCTGCTGAAAAGTGGGTCTGAATTGTCACAGTGCACCACGCATTTATTTCGCAGACAGTAATGTGATGTCCTTTTCCAATCTGCACTTGGATTACATTTTTGTTTTAGCTTTCTCTGGCTGTCAACTGCAGAAAAACACCTACATAGTCTGCCTAAACAGGCCCCTTTTCAGCGTGCAGGTTTCTGAATACTGGCAGGTCATTTTCCCAGTGGCCCCTTCAGCCCTTTTGGTTTGGGGTCTTCGATTACACCCTACAGCACTGTCTGTGAATAAACCTGTGTTGGAGTGTGCCTTTAACAAACACAACGTATTTTGACACACTTTGGTAGCAGCCAAACAGAATTATCACATTTTTAGCCTGATGGTGCTGCCCCACATCCACGGCATTTGTGAACTCATCGGGGAGTGTTGTTACAATGAGTGTTTCAGGTGCCGACAAGGGACCAGGAAGCTTCATGTAAATGCGACAGGGGTTGGAAGGGGGCACAGTAGTACTTACTTGCTGCCCTGCTATGAAGAGGCCAGCCTCCTGCTTTTGAGGAGGAACCAAATGTGGGATTTACCATCATGTAAAGCCTGCATTTCAAGCTTGCTGATTGACTCAGTGTCTGTATGCCTCACCACCCCCCCACCCCGGAGTGGTAATGCTGTGGAAGAAAACTGTATGCATTTTGTAACTGCTTACTCTGCGAAGCTGGTTTCCTCTGCACTGACATTGACAGACTTCTGCACGACTTGCAGGCATGTACTCCAGACACTCAGAGACATACAGGGATGCACACTGTGATGTAGATGTTTGTCTATGGTCCCTTCAGTTGATTTCTTGAGAAATATAGTCATGGGATTTTCTGGGTCACTCAGCACATTTTCTGCAGGTGAGCAAAGGTAACATAAGTGGGCATAAGAACGCATTATGTGTTCACCATTGTCCAAAGGCAATACCGGCTCTCTGTCCACACCAGGAAGAGATCCCACATCCAAGCCCACATCTCTGGGGCAACTAACAACTCAGCCGAACTCTTTAAAATCTGCAATGAGCTGGCCAATCAGGCTGCAGTCTCTACCTCTCCTGTCCCCTCCAAAGCCCTCTGCACGGCCCTGGCTTCTCATTTCATCTCTAAAACTCAGGACATCCTGTCCTCTCTCTCTTCCTCTCCTCCTCCTCTATCTACTCCCTGCTCCTGCTCTGGCCCTTCTTCAGCCACCTCTCCTCCTTCCTTCTCTGCCTTTCCCCTGTTCTCCTCAGATAAGATTTCCAGACAAGTCTGATATATGAAAGTCTTGTCAAAACAGGTTCACCACTGTTCCTCCAAAACCATCAAGGACCACATTGAAAACCTGGCTCCTGCTCTGGCTGATTTCTGCAACCACTGCTTCACCACTGGAGTCTTCCCCTTCCCCTGAAGCACTCCCTTGTGCACCCTCTTCTTAAGAAACCCTCTGCTGACCCTATCTGCCCCCGGCTAACTATCGTCCAATCTCCGTCACTCCTTTCCTGGGCAAACTCCTGGAAAAGCTGGCCATCTTCCAGCTTAATCTTCACTCTGAGTCTGTTGGTTGTCTCCATGAGCATCAGTCTGGCTTCAGAGCTTCCAGAAGCACGGAAACTGCTCTCCTGAACCTCCGTGAAGACCTGCTCTCCAATCTCGATTCCAAAACCCTGTGGGTCCTCATCCTACTTGATCTCTCTTCTGCCTTTGACACGGTCAACCATGCCATCCTGCTCAACCGTCTCTGTGATAACCTGGGTATCACCGATCAGGCCCTCGCCTGGCTGACCTCCTTCCTCTTGGAACTAACCTCCCAGGTCCAACATGGGTCCTTCCTCTCCTCTATCTCTATCTCTCCCTGTGGTGTCCCCCAGGGGTCTAACCTCTCTCCCTGGCTGTTCAACCACCGCATTGCTGCTCTCTGACCTAACTTCCAGTGCTATGCAGATGACACTAAGCTAATTTTCAGGCTCCCTTCGCCACCTCTTCTCCTTCTCTCATCTCTGACTGTCTGTCCGCCATCCAGGAGTGGTGTGCCACCAATGATCTCTGCCGTAATGCCAGTAAGACCGAGATTCTCCTCATCGGCATACCTGCTCCCTCTTTTCCTGTTACTCTCTGGCCGGCCTCCCTTGACCCTCTTCAGGCTCCCACCTGTGAGGCTAAAAACCTCAGGGTCATCTTCGACTCCACAATCTCCTTCTCTCCTCACATCTCTGATGTCTCTAAGAAGTCATACTACCAGCTGCACCTCCTCAGAGGTATTCTTCCTTACCTTTCCTTCCCTCAGAAGCTCACTCTCTCCAGAGCTCTGGTTCTCTCTAGGCTGGGCTACTGCAATAGCCTTCTTCTAAATCTGCCTACCCCTACTCTCCGCCCTCTACAACTCTTCCAAAACAGGACTGCAAGACTTGTCCTTGGCCTCAAGCCCAGGGATCATATCTCTCCAGGATTGAAAGCTCTGCACTGGCTCCCAGTGGCAGCGAGGATTAAGTTCAAAACCCTCCGCATTGTCCATAATGCCTTCTGGGGTCTGGGACCTCTATACCTTCAACTCTCTCTTCCTAAATATCTTCCTTCTTTTGCTCTTCGCTCATTTGCCTCCAACTCCCTCAGGGTTAGTCGCTTCTTCAAGCAGCGAGTTGGTGGAAGATCTCTTTCTTCTGCTGGGGCCTCCCTCTGGAACAGCTTCCCTGCCTCTCTGAAACTTGAGGAGATCCATCTCCGGTTCCGCAAGCACCTCAAGACCTTCCTCTTTGATTCTGCTTTCTCTCCTCCTCTCCCTTGCTGATCTATTGGCTGAATCTGAAACTGCACTGGTTACCTGGCTACCCTCTGATCTTGGGTCCAGGTCACGCCCCCCCCACCAGTTGCACACCTGCACTGCCCCCCTGGCAACCCTTGCACTCAGGGACTGTTTCTGTATCCCTGCAGCACCTACTAGCACTTGACACCTGATGTTTGCAATTACCCTTACACTTGCCACCAGCTGGCTGCACTTTTATTTATTGTCTTTATTTATTTTAGTGTTATCCTATGTACTGCACTGCCCTCCCCTTTCCCTCTGCACTTTTCCCCTCCCCACCTTCCCTGCGCTTGCGCAATCTCTATGTCACCTGGCCTGATAGGATCGCCGCCTGTCTTACCTCTGTTTCCCCTCCCTTGCCTCATTGCGCCTTGAAACGCTTGTGTATAGGCGCGTTATAAATGCCATATCATATCATATTATATCATAGATGATTCGAACCACTGCTTTCCAACCACCCAATGTACCACTATAATCATATGAGCGGAGTGCAAAATATCGGGGCACATTTTTGCCCTTGAGGTTCGGCTTGGTGGAACTCAGTTTGAAGGATTCTGTGAATTCTAGATCCTGACCTAGTTGCAGCTTAATTCGGAAAGGCTCCTTTTTGGAGGAGCTGTTGCACTTTGGAATTCCTCCTGTCCTCGTTTAAAGAGCGAGCCTGCATTCAGATTTCTGCACAGAGGATACCGCTCAAAGTCCATTAAGGCAACATTTTTCAATTTTACGTATGTTTTTGGAAAGTACAATAGTGACACAGAGAAATTATGCAAATAGGGAGAGCAGCCAATCACTAATTAGACAGAGAAAGGGACCTTATGAAGGATGTTAAGGAATAGACAGAATAAGGACCTGGTGCTGGATGGAGTGGTACTGGGAAATAAAACGGGCTGCTCGCCACCTCGAGATGCACATAGTCAAAAAGCATTCTTATTGGTTCATTACATTTAGTTCATAGCAGAAGGTCCAAGAGAGGTCCCAGCGCACGAGGCAATATCAGCCCCACACCAGGCAAGTACCTAAAGTCCCCATTCTCATACAGCTCAATCAACAAGGCAAAAGGACAGGCACCGTTATGCACATGGATGTAACTGCATGATGTTTCAAAAAGACCATTCCTCGTGTGAAGGAGGCACCCCTGTTTCATGATAAATACAGGCCAAGGAGAACATACTCGTTAATTTTAATTAAAACATAGTAACATGTCTCCAGATGGGTTTCTTTTGCATTATTCTTCAGAAGAACGTTGTCAATTGCTAATAAGACTCTAGGGAATATTTAAGTGCTGACACGAGGAATTATATTAATTTACGAAGATGTGCTTTTCCTTCAGTGGGAGGCAGCGAGCTGAATGTTTACTTTAATGCGGGACTCTGAAAAACCCACAAGGCCCTACGTTGTGTACCAGGTGCATGGCACTCCGGCACCTGGGCAAAGCTCCGGAATGCCGCCAATTATCTTGTTTACTTTACAGCTTAGCTTCCAGCACGTCTATAGACCCCTGGGAGGTGCTTAGAAATGGAAATAATACATGCGGGAGCACTTGAGCTCCGATTTAGCCGACGCTATTGCGGCCTTCTGCACGTGCAGAGAATACTACTACACAGGAGCCACACCACAAGGCTTCTTGCCACGCTTTTGTAAGAAGCGTGTACTGGCCTCTCCTAACCCCTGCGCAAGTGATGCTGGGAAGAATGACCTCTTTCCTATGCGGTTTCTTGGAGTTGACAGTATGAGCAGAACCATTGTAGGGGCTGAGCTGTGAACCAATTATAATGCTACGCCGAAGGGCTAACGGAGATACACTCTTGATGCGTTGTTCTGCAACCTAACATGTATGCAATTTCTAAGTAGTTAATTCTTTATTGCCAAACTATGGCAGGTGGCATGAAACTGCAGAATGTGAGGCAGAGTTCATGCTAATTAAGAGAGAGGCAGCACACAGTGATTAGTGGCCTTGCAGTAAAAGACTGCTGCAGAAGTCCTCAGAGATAAATGAGCTCTAGACACCGTTTTCAATGCCGTCTCTCCCACCATTCACAATCTCCATATTCCTACAATGCATAAAAGCACAAATCCAAAGACGCTCTCACAGTAGTGTGTGCTTGACAATATTAACACTCAGCTACAGAAAGTAAGCACATCAAAAAAAACACCGGCAATCCCTCGTTCTGGGAGCACAGTTTGTGGGTCTTTTTTCAGGACCAATTGTGAATTACAGAGATAGCATTGCGGCTGACACACTTTTGGCATTTTGGGTTTATCTCCATTCAGAGGAATGCAAGCACTGGTAATAATGGACATTTTGAAACCACCTACTGAAATCGGATGGCTGAGGCAAAGTGGAGGGTATCATTTAAGTCCCTGGGGGCAGAAGAGTCTGGAACTCGTTGGTAGAGTTGCATGCCATTACATGTGCCTTCAAGGTCTTTCTGGTGGAGCTTTCAGCCCCAAAAGGTGATTGGTTGACGAGTCAGAGATGCTTATGATTGGCTGGATTGGCTGTTGTGAATGCAATGTGAAGAGGAACAATTGGAAAGAGATGCCAAGAGATCTGGAGAGAGTGATGACCTTGAGGGTCAGTGGTGGCCCCAGGTCAGCCAGCCCCCTGTGTGAGATTTGTGCACCCCCCACACCTATGCCCGCCCACCACAAATGTGAACCTGTAGGCCCTTTTACGTGAGGTAATGCTTTATTGGCTGGATGGGGATGCAGAATTTACTCTTACACCAATAATAAGACAGACTCAGGAAGTTGGCAAAACAAAGCTGTTTTATTTTCAATTGTCTAAAAGAGAGAGTACAAGGACATCACCAGACGTCTCACAGCATTTCTCTCAACGTTTTACATGAAGAAATACACTTTTATAGCAAAAATTCATCATCATTGACGTCATACTACGTGGCAAACTAAGAAAACTTATATGGGATTGTGGTTGGTCTACATTGAACATCTAGGTATACTTTCTATGGGGGTTAGGATTATGATTGGGTTTCTATAGTTAGGTGGACAACTATGCCCAACCCTAGTGCAAGTCATCTTCATTGCCATCAAATACATAACGTTTTGTTGGCTCTCAAACTATAGGGCTCTTTGCTACATGGCCCTCTATGACTGGTTGGCATGCTTGTACCCTTCTGGAATATTCCACTTGCTAGCAGTACACAAGTTGGTACCCCACATGCTTGTGGTTGGACTTGACTATGCCTCCGCATCCAATTAGCCCATCATCCATCATCACTCCTGCTGCCTGCCATTCGAATTGTCTTTGAACTCGGCCTTGCAAAGTATCAATGTGCCTGAGAATAGAAGGGAGTGTGAGCCTGTTCTTATCTTCAGTCTCGATGTAGCTTGCCCAAAGTCTATTTCCATCTACCCCATGTGACAGGAGAACATGTTATTGCTCCTTCTTCATATTCAATACTATTAAATGAACAAAACTTGACACTCATAGTGTTTTTTGATTGCACCTCAACAGGAGCTTGCCTCGCTTCTCACGTTCATTGTATCTTCTCGAATATATAACCAGTTTCTTGGCTGCCTCAACCCCTGACGCTGGGCCAGACAATCCTTCTCGATTCTTCTTCCATCTTCAGATGCTTTTCTCTGCTGCGCCACACTTTCAGCCCTTTTGCTACCGAGGTCCTGGTTTGCTAAAATGCATCATGGAACATCCAGATTCTATACACAAATATATATTGGCAGCACCGCCTGCAGTCTATTCATTACATATAGCAAGCCTTCATGCTTATTTAGTCTACTTGCGTTACAGCATCTCTACAGTTATAAAGTGACTTATATTTTCTTCAGTGTTCTAGGCACGTGCAATCTTCATTTCGCACATAAATGTTACTTGATCCTTTATTTCGTCATCAGATTCTATAAGGTCCATTCACCTTCTCTCTTGGCATCTCTTCTTGGCGCGTCGTCTTTGCTTCATTTGACATCACCAACCTCCTTTTTCATTCATCTTTACACTTCTTCTGGGTGACCGCTCCTAAGAGGCTGTCAGCTCTCTGAGGATACATGAAGAACGGTTTTCTCAATGGATACCTTATCTCAAAGGCTTTTCATGTTATAGGCATCATTACTGGTGTTTTGCTTGTCACAATTTCTGGTTCCCAACATATAGGAAAGGCGTGGGCAGGATTTCCAGTAGAGGCATTTGGCTCCTCCTCTACACCACCCTGTGGTTGATTCATCAACCACTCTCCAATCAGTCTTCACGTCTAAGCATACACGTCTGAAAAAGTACCTCTTTGGAGTCCATAACTTCACTTCTCCTTTCAGAGATCCTGCTGATTTTACATGGTCATCAACACTCCATGTCATGTGGCTACATTGCCCATTCGGGCTGCAATAGATCCATTGTCCCACATACTTCTTGTGGTATCTTGGATACAGGAACTTTGTTCCCTCAGGTGCTGGAATGCTTGCTTCTATATATTTTCTGATTTCTTCATCTGTCAGCTCTTTGGGTCCAAACCCAGACTTGACATTGATCATGATCATCATTCCTACTGCCTTCTCTGCTGTCTTCTTGCACTGTGTGATTATTATACTGATTACACAGAATCCAAACATGATCATCACCAATAGTGCTCCAAGAAACCTGAAAATATTTGCCATCCATTGTGGAACCCATGAGAAGATCGTGGCAAACCAGCTGTCATCTGTATTATCTTCCACTTCATCTTCCATCTTGGTATGCAAGTTAATTGGCATTTTTATGGCCTCTGTCAAGGTCTCATTCTCGTCATCGTGAGAAGGTATGAATGTGCAACATGATTCTCTGATTTTGGCAAAACACCTCCATCCATTGCTGTAAGCATGTCCAGGACGTATCTGTTCTGGAGGGTCATCAATCTTATGGCTCTGAATTCTTCCTTGATAGCATTGAATCCCTTCATGGTTGTGTTGATCATCTGCAGGAGCTCCCAGTGAGTGATTTGCAACCACTTTGCAATCGCCATCGTCTGGCTCCCTGGCATGAAGATAATTGTGAATACTGCAGCAGTTTGACTGAACAACTTGTGTTCATATGGAATAGAATCAAAGGCTTCTATGGACTTAGCTGAAAAGTAATTCTCCCTTTTTGTTCGATTGAGAAATCCAACTAAACTCCTCTTCCTCATGTGAGTATCTGCTTTTGGAAAATCTCCTATGTTCAGGTCACTTTTTGGAATCACCAATGCTGGAACATGAACAAGTACTATGGAGCATGTTCCTCCCCAATCCTCGGGCAACTTCATATAGGCTCTAGATCCACAGGCCCAGTATCAGTCCATTAGGACGTCTGTCCCTGCTCCCATTTTAGAGACATCAACTGTAGGCTTGCATCCTACATTAGCTCCCATGTACCTTTTCCTGTTTCTCTGGAAGCACAATGTTGCATTTATCAATGGGATCACACTCATTGGACCTGATTCATCTTCTACCCATGTCAATAATTGAGCATTTTCGGCCCATGCCATTTAACACTCATCATTCAACTTTTGTACTTCACGCACATATTCTGACTTCAATAGATGAGACGGTCAGAGCATCAGTCCCTCTTCCCATCCTTTCTTTGTTTTCACTCGCCATAGACTAACTTCTGAGTTCGTTAACAGCACCCAGGTGCCCAAGGCCTTCCTTACTTGTCAGGACAGTCTATTCTCTTAATTTCATCTATGGCCACTTCATATTGTCCTGACTCTGAATACGTAAGCATCTAGTTTTTCTAAGCAGGCTCCTTTTCCATTTCTGTGGTCTTGATATAATCATCCTGAAATGGGAATAACCATCTCGATCTCCATCACAAAGTGGCCCATTTCCCTTGAAACTGGTCTCTTGTCATGCATGCTGCAAGGTGAATGAGACATCTGGCATCATACTCCGGGATTTCTTTAGCAATAAAAGTTCAGGCTGCATTCATGGCATACGGCATGAGAGCACAAATGTAGCAAATCTCTTTAGATGTTCTCTCTCACACCTTTTTGATGTGCTGATACCACAAGTTGTTACCCAGGTGTGCTGTATGTGTTTATCCCATTATCATCTTCACCTGTGCTTCTCCTGTGTCTCCGTCTTGCAAAATGAGTGCTTGCACAACTCTCCAGAAGCATATCAGTAATGGTCCTCCCGACAGGGGAGATCATCGGTACATTTGCTTTAGCAATAGGCAACCTTACATGAGCTACTGGTGTGGGGAAAATCACAAATGGTCTTGGTCTTTCAGTAATGGGTATTTCTGCGTTAGTCACTGGAGTGGGAAGAATTAAAGGGATTTCTGCCTTGCTTGGACCAATGAAGTAAACAGTATGGACTAAAAGAATCAGGAAAACAACAATAAATGCTGAGCTTGCATATATTTAAAATACATTTATACCCACCAATTATGATTCTCCACACGTCATTGAGTTTGCTCACTTTCCAATACTGTACCATGTTCGACATTCCTCATTGTGTCTGTATACTGCTTTAAGGAAGGAAAAAACCTCTTTAATCAGGCAACTCTGTTAAATGGTCAGGTAACTGCAGGATCTGTTCAACTATCGCCATAAGCAGTCTCCTGATTGCAGGGCCATTTTTAGGATCATGCAGGAAAGTGCATACATCAACATTGCGCCCAACAAGAGCAGGATAAGCTCGAAGAATGACAACGAAAACAGCGAAAAGGAGCCTATGGGCATCGACATCTGTCAGGACCATTGAATTAACTAAACACAAACTCAGTGCGGAACGAGTCTGGAAACTGCTCACATTTCCAGTCATCAAATTCGAACTCTAGGTTTGGCATATTTATATTACTTCAACACTTTCTAAAGTCAAATTAAAAAGATTCCTGTGACTCAAGAACTGAACTTGCACTCCTCCTATAATATCTATAAAGAGTGTCCGTTGTGAGCCACAGTCCAAATGCACACTTGCATTTATTTTAATCAGCAACCTTAGCTTCCTTCTTCCTTGACATTGATCGGGTCTGCACATGCTGAACTTATTCTCCTTGTCTTGCTTCTGAATCGATAGTCAGGGGTGCATCCGTCTCACCAGCGTGTGGCTTTACGTTTCTCAAATGGATCCAAGCGCATCTCCCTTGGACCTTCACTGCTGAGGGAGTAATGTTTTCCACCAAGTATGGACCACTAAAGCATGGCTTGTGCCACTTCCTGGTGAAATTCTTTATTAGTATTGGATCTCCAATAAAAAAAGTCTAGGCAGAGGTAGTAGTTCCAAAGCTCTGGTTGCTGAATGGTCTTTATCTGTGTCCTGAGACCGACCCCCCTGGCGTTTGAGTTGATCTGACAGAGATACTAGTGGTCATACATGTCAAATAAGCACGTATCTAATTTCCTAACATTTCTGCAGTCTTCTGGGCATCACTTCTGCTCCTCGATGGAGGAGACAAAGGCATTCTCACTCGTCTTCCTGTCACTAGCTCGTGGGGTGTAAGGTGGTGGTCTGACCCAGGCTGATTCCTTAATACATATAATGCAAGGGGCAGGCAATACAGCCATCCCTTCTTCAGTGTCAATTTGAGTTTCGCAATTCTCTCCTTAAGGAGACCATTGCGTCGCTCACATATCCTGTTCACTTTCAGGTGATAAGCAGAAGAAAGCTTCTGCTTAATGTTCAATAATAGACTAATCTGCTCAAATACCTCATTAACAAAATGGGGCCCATTGTCGGATCTCAGCACCACACACGCTCCCCATCTGGGAAAAACTTTACAGACTAAGAACTTTTCTGCGCAAGTGGCATCAGGTTGCGTACAAAGACCTGCTTCGATCCACCTGGAAAAGGGACATACCACCACTATCATATACTTGTATCCACAGCATGTCAAAATAATCGATATGTAAATGCTGAAAAGGACCGTTTGGTCGAGGAATCACTCCTCTGATCATTCGCAGTGTATGCCCAGTGGTAAACCTTTGACATACAATACAATTTACGACATAAAATGAAATGTTTTGTAACAGATTCGGTATAAACCAATAGTCCGCAATAGCTGCTGCAAGGCTTTCCCTAGTTACATGCGCAGGGTAGTGCAGCTGTTCAAGCGCTACCTTTAACAATGCGACTGGCATCACCGTCTTTCCAGTGCTGTTTTGCCGCCATAATGCTTCGGATGGGGATAAAGAGCACCCCCTTCTTTTCCATATCTCTTGCTCTTCCTGCGGTGCACTGCCCTAAACTTCCATCAACTGTGTTCTCGATAAATGATTAAACCCTTCATTTACTATCACGATACTGACTATCTTCTCCTTTACATCTGGAGTATCAAAACTTGAAATATCTGGCGAATATGCAACCCTTTTGGTGTCTACTTCTGTGGCTTCGTTCCCGCAAGAGATAAAGTCAGTTTGCTTAGTATGTGCTGCGCATTTAACTATTGCAATGGCTACTGGGAGTTGCAGTGCCTTAATAAGCCTGTCCAATAATGCTGCGTGTTGCACTGGAGTGCCATCCGCTTAGAGGTAGCCCCTCCTTTTCCAACGTGCTAGCCCTGCATGCACAGTTGACATCACATAGGGGGAGTCACTGTACACTGTCACTTCCTGCCCTACGTGTTTCTCAAGCGCATCAATAACCGCCACCAATTCTGCCTCTTGCGCTGAAAAGTGAGACGGTAGTCTTGCACTTGCCACCACAAATTCTTCATTTGCTCTTTGTATCACGACAGCTGAGCCAGAAAGCCTTTCCCGACTAGTTTGATCAATTTTCTAAGAACCATCAATAAAGAGAATCTCCCCCCTGCTAATGCATTTTAATTTACACGCGGGATGTCATCGTAGAATTCTTCGTAGTTCATGCAATCATGCTCATACTCACCCTTTATCACGGGCTCAACTTCAAATGTGACAGGGTTCACTATTTTACACCTGACTATCTTGATTGCTGGATTCAATATAACCACCTCATACGCAGAAGCTCTCTGAGATGTCACTGTACCCTTAGGTTTTTCCAAATTGCAAACAAAGCATGCTCCACAAAGAGTGTCATAGAACACACCATCACAATACTGGTAGACTTCTCAATTGCAGCCAGCAAAAGTTTGCAAGGAAAGTGCCCTTTCATAAATGCATCCAGAATCCCACTATAATATGCCAGAGGTATGTACCCCAGTGTAGTTCTCTGTGTAAGCACTGCTGTCATGAGTGTTCCATTTGTGTGCGAAAATAAAAAGAACTCCTCGTCATGATTGGGAATTCTTAAAACTGGAGCTGTACAAATTGCTTTCTTCAACCATTCAAACCCTTCCTTATTCCCTCAGTCCATTCTATTTTTTCCTTATCCACTTGTGCTTTCTTTACAGCCTGCAACATTGGTCTTGTGAGCAAACTATAATCAAACACCCACGCTCTAACGTAGTTGCATAATCCCAAAAACTGTTGCATGTGTTTTACCGTGTGCAGTTTTGCTGTTTTCATGATCGCCTCAGCTTTCTCAGGTGTGACCCTCTTTCCCTCATGTGAGATCAACTGGCCTATACACAACACTTCTTGACAATAGTGCAACTTCTCTTTGTCTACCTTATATCCCTTGTTTGCCAGGATAGTCATTAACTGAATCAAGTCTTGTCTGCACTTATCTTCTGTTGACCTACAAACCAAAATATCATCTACATAGTGTATCACAATGCTTTTCAAATAAATATTGCCCAGGTCCATCTGGAGGACCCTATTTAAGATTGATGGAGACTCACAGTACCCTTGGGGCAAACAGGTGCTTTTCGGTCTAGTTTGGCAAAATTTAAATGATGTGAGGTCTTGGGAGTCCTTATGCAGCGGGATTGAGAAAAACACATTTTTGAAGTCAATCACCATAAAATATCGTGCTTCTGCTGGGGTACTGCATAATATTGTCGCCGGGTTAGGAACTAAAGGAAACTCTGCCTCTACAATCTGGTTAATTGGTCTCATGTTTTGTATGTATCTCTGTGACCCCCCTTTTGATTTCTTGTTAGGATACAGCCGGTCTGATAGCACAGCGAGTTGAGCGCTCGCTTTGACATCCATGCAGAGCCTGCTAAGGCAGGTTCGAATTGCGGCAGGGCCAAACGCAGCCTTTCATCCTTCCGAGGTAGGTAAATGAGCACCACACACCATGGGTAATAATAAGCAGCGCTCAGATGCCTGAGGGTTCATAGTGCTAAATTATTAAATTATTATTATACACCGCAGTATTACACTGTGACTCTGACATCACTAAAATACTTTGTTCCATCAGGGCTGAAATAGTTTTAAAATACACTCATCTGCCTCTCGAGCCATTGGGTACTGTATTGCTCGAGGTAAAATCACTCCTGGCTTCAACTTTATCGTCAAAAAAATGTAGTTCCTATAAGTAATAGGAACTCCCGTCCCCTGCACACCATTCAAGAGTGGAAAGAACATTTTCCAAACAAATCTCAATATTTTTAGTAGTTTCAAATATTAGTTATATTAGTCTTTCAAAAAATATTTAGCCACAATCAACGTAGACAAACATTGAAAGTTCAATCAACAGATTTTTACCTTGAAAGTATATGTTTTTTTACTAATGATGTTTCTCAATATTGTACAAAATAATATAATTGTTTCTTTGAGTTCTATTCACTCAATTGCAATTTAACAAATAATCAAAAGCAGTTTCTTTCAACAAATTCAACAAAATTCAAAAATTTCAAACGGATTTCTAAAAGGTTCAAGAAAAACAAGAGAGTTCAAATGAATTTCTAAGAAAAGCTAGTTAATAATGAGCTCAACGCGTTTCGAGAGATTTGCCTCTCTTCTTCAGGAGCAGTAACTTATTTCTATCTAGTACAGTAATCACTAGTTTCAACAATTCTTCATCATAAATTCAAAATGATACTTCAATGTAGAGTGAAAACAACATATCCTTTTTAATAAATGTATCCTCAGGATTTTTCAGTGGTAACTAGTCTGTTGTGAGATTATGGAAACGTCATCTTTTCATAATTCCCAATTCGTTAGTAGTTATCTGTAAATAGTATGATATGGTTAAATCCTCCTTGCACATTCTGATTATCATTCTGCATATTCTGGAAACTGCCTTGGTTGTTATTGAAACCACCTCTTCCTCTGTAGCCCATTCCTCTGCCTTGGATTGGATTGTATCTCTGTATTGTTTGGTGTTTTCAGAATGTGGAATTTCACTGTGTCTCTGACAGAATACTCTAATAATAAGAGAGGGGAAAGGCAGGAAGCCACACACATAGGTGCTAAGTAGCTGTCGGCACAGGCTGACCTTGTGGGGGAGTAACAATATGCTGGCATGGCCCCAGGGCATATTTGCCCTATATAGGCAGAGCATATGGAGCAGACCTGCATAAAGAACATGCTGACCTAAGTGTATCTGGACTCTGCTTTCACAAACCCAGCTTCTCGTTTGCAAGGATACCACCCACCCCTGGAAGAGGTACATTTAGGCAAGCACAGGACAATGGTCGTTGTCTGAAAGTCGTGGAAAAGAAGAGCAGGAAAGGAGGCATGGGCCTGGATGGAAACTGCCATCAGGCACAAGAGTGCTCACCAGCCATTTTACAGGTCCCAAACACACAGACCTGGGAGCTCATGCTGGGGACACCCTGTGAGCAAATAAGGGCAACTTCCATTTCCTGCCCCAACGGCCTAAAAGTACAGAACTAAGAAAATACTGCACACCTGTTGTTGGGGAATACCCAAGTTATGTTTTTAGTAGTATTATGTTTAAAAAAAGCCACAGCCTTTTATTGCCAACACAAACATGTTTATGCTTATTGTGTTATGTATTTACTGTATAGAATGCATGCCCCATTGGGCTAGTTGTTTCACAGTTTATGGGGAAGAGGTTCCCTCATGACCAGTAGCCCCATACACTGACTCCAGGCCTACGGCACACTATGGACTGTATCTGCAATCCCCAAAGTCCCTTCCCTACTTGCACTTACTTGAGCTCACATATTGCACTCTCCTCTTGCTTCCCCCTGGCACTTGTCCTCTCCATCCCCCTTGCACTTGTATGATCTGAATAACACAAGGCCTAGTAAGATTTTTTGTTCTGTTTGCCTTTGTCTTCCGCTGATTTGTCTTGTTGCACCTAGAAACAGCTGTGGACAGTATTTAAATAACGGTCAAAGGAATATGCATTGCCAATGTCCATTATGAACATGCGCCTGTGGCCTTTGCACATTTACATCTTACTGTGGAGGCCCACATGTGGATGACAACCAGGCGCGCCTGCATCAATGCAAAAATCAATTTGATTGTGGGAATAGATCTACACAGCAGCTAGTAAGCCTCTACTGACATCTGCCTCCTTCTTGAAAACTTTTATCTTGATGTCCTCACTCTCAATGAGACGTGGTTCAATGCCAGCTTTGTCACTGCTTTTAACTCCCTTCTCAATGATGTCTACAAAATCCTGTCCAAGCCTTGGAACAACCTTTCTGGCGATGGAGTAGCCCTGATCTCCCCTGAATTGGACTGTACCCCTCTCATACCCACCCAGCGCTATTCCTCCTTTGAAAGTCTTGTCTGCAAGATGGGTCTCTCTCCGATTCTCTCTCTCACCCTTGCCACTATGTGCATACCCCCTGGCCCTGTGCCTGTCTTCCTTTCTGAAAGGGATTACTTCACACCCTCTTCTGTGACTTCTGCCTTCAAACTACTCCTTCTTGTTGACTTCAACATACAACTGGAATGCAATGTTCGTGCCTGTACACTCTTCCATGATCCCTGTAACTCTCTCTCCCTCATTATTACCCTTTCATGCCTCTCAAATTGTAGCATATTTGTTGTAGTCTTCTGTCTGGTAGCCTGAGATCAGCTCTTTCCCAGCACTGGATATAACTTTCTGTGAAGAACGGAAAGACTTGGATTAATTGATCGATAATCGGTTTCGGCATTAGAAGATCACAATTCACAGTTACACCAAAAATTAGAACAATGCAAAGTTTGCAAGCTATGAACTGTGTTTAAACAAGTTAACAAAGTTTTCGTGGACTTTATTACTTTCATCATTGTGTCAAAATGAAAACTACTTGTTACACTCCCGACTATTGCTGTTTTCTTCAAAATAAAATGTTTCAGTTTTGTAAAAAGAGACAAAACTTTAGCATTTTTTGTGGATGTGTGTGTTTAAGTTCCTGTTTCTGCATTAGATAACGTTATGATGTTGGTGATGACAGGGTACATTTGGATATGCTGCCCACTTACGTCATTGAAATAGGTGGAGCTCATCCTGAGCATCTAGTGATGTCAACATTAGGCGTGGGTAACCAAATCAGTGCTGCAAGGTCCTTGAATTTATGCCGACAGATCAACAGATAAGAATAGCACAAGATGGCGGTACCTGAGGTGTTGTTTTTGCATGTGTTAAAGTGAGAAAAACTTGGGTAAGTTGCATTGGAAATTTGTTTAAGAACGATCGATATATGCTCTGGAATACATGCCCGATCCGTTGGGCCAATAACATTTCTGACCGAACTACCCTTTTAAGCACTTAAGTGTAAGTGCCATATAATAACACATCTTAATCATTTCGCCTTGGATGTCTGCTTGCATTCACAGTAATTTGGTAATATGGGCCTATGTACACTGATATTAACTATACATATGGTGATACATGCTCGTATGAAATGTATATCACATTACAGCGATATCATAACCATATTTTTCAAAGTGTAGTTAGGAACAATGCTATGTGATGCACTTCCTGTTTTGTCAAGGGGTGAAAGGTTGTGTTCCATCGCTTCCTGTGATGTCACTTTGGGGTGGGGTCATATGATATCACTTCCTGTCATGATATGTCACTCCGCGACCCCTGGCATTTTGGTGAAATGATGTCCCTGAAATGGCATGAACCAAACGGAGCACTTCGTAACAAGTGCCTACATTGACTGAAACACGTGAGGGGATTACATTTTGTTACTATGGAACAAAATGTTGACTTTTGCAGGATTTGTAAAATGAGGGGTCTGCTTCTGACTCTAACATTGTTGAACTAAAGTTTTGAGATCCCAGACTGGTCAGAGATCTATTGAGAACTAACAAGGCATTCAATCCACCGGCAAACCCCACAATTAATCTGAGCCCACCTCCCTGGGGATTAAAGACACAAGGCTCTGTTGTGTCTTGAGCAAATGCTGTCCCGCTGGCAGAAAGACCTGTAGGGACCGTTCCCGGTCATGGGAACTAATGTCTGTCTATCTATAATTTATTTCTGAAAATCTGTACTGTCATGATCCAATATTGGATGCTCTGACCATATTTATTTCTGTATTTTTCCAGTGCCACTGATTGCCATGGGAAAGTTTTGAAATGTATATTTTCTGTTGTTGCAAAACATTTATGGCTTTTAGCCGAAATAAAGTTAAGAATGATAATGATAGCAAGATACCACCTGGTTGGTCTCCTGGTACTCTGGTGGATCTGCAATGCCAGGGGGTAGCGGGGTTTGTTAGTCGGATTGAGCGGGAAAAGAGCAAGAGAGCTTTGATGTGCTGTTGGTAGCTTCAGTTTGGAGATAACAGTCATTGAGCGTTGATGCGTTTTCGGTCAGTAGCTGTCATGTGGTGTTGAGGGGAGATTGTGTATGGTTCTGTTTCATGTTGGGTGTTGTGAAGTTGGTGCAGTTTGTGGTGCGGTAGAGGTATGGTTGTGTTCCAGTTTAGAGTTTGAGGATCAGTATGTAGAATGGTGCGCTTTAGCATGGTTAGTTAGTAGCCATACATTTCCTACCCCCAACAATCGATCTAAGTGTGATACATTAGTGTTCTCAACAGTCTATCTAAGTGCTGTACATTTCCTATCCCCAACAATCCACCTAAGTGTGGTACATATCCTACCCCAACCATCCACCTAAGTGTGTTACATATCCCACCCCCAACAATCCATCTAAGTATGGTACATTTCCTACCCCCAACAACCAATCTAAGTGGGGTGCATTTCTTACCCCCAACAATCCATCTAGGTCTGGTACTTATCCTACTCCCAGCAATCCCCCTTTCAACAATCCATCTTTGGGGGCGGGACACAGCACAATATAGCTGCCACACCATGGCCATCTTATGCGTAACCCATTTAGTTGGACCAGATGCAGAACATGGTTAATCTAGGCAAACAGGCTAAGTGCACATATGGGTAATTTACACAACCGGGCTACATGCAAGCTACGTCTAATGTTTACAAGTAGAATAAGTGCAAGTAGGTATAAGATATTAGGTAATAAGAGTGGTGGGGTTTTACTGGAGTGCATTAATGGCAGTACTCACCGCCCAGACCACCCTTGCCTTATCATTGGCTACTGCTTGACTGTGGCAGTGTTCCCAAGCGAACACGGGCAAACACGGAGTGGAGCTGGTTCTTCAGGAGCTGCCCTTTGCTTTGTTGCCCTTGGCAGAAGGCTGCCCTGGAAGACTGTCTTAATGGGGCCCCATGGGCCAATCACAGGTCTCTGGGCAGGCTGGGAGGTGGGGGGCAGCAGAGAAAGGCAGGGAGAGAGGCCAAGGAGTGCAGAAATGTGCCCGGAATCAAACACATAAAGAAATAAATAAAGGCATGCTTTATCGCGGGCAACAGAGGAGCAGATTGCAGTTTAAATGCTGCTATACTCACTGCTTGGCCCATGGGTTAAAAATGTGCTCCAGCGTGCCACGAGGGGGTTAGACCTTGGTTGCTGTTGTGGCTAGGCCCCATGGGACAATCACATGTCGCTGGATGGTCTGGGAGGTGGGGGTCCAGCACAATACCAGGCTGAAGGTGGAAGGGAGGCAGAGGAGTGTGTAAATGCACCCTAAATCCAATACATAAATACATAAATAAAGGTGCACTGTATTGTGGGCAGTAAAGAATTCATTGCATTTTGAATGCTGCTATACTCACCGGTGGGTATATGGGTTTAAAAAACACCCCCCGTTCAGTGCTTTAACTTTTAAACAGGGTTTCCTGAAATAATTTCAATTGTTATATGGGATTTATTAATTATTGTGAAATTGTTCTAAATAATTTGGGACAGTGATACTCACTTCATGCTTGTCTTTCAAAGGTCCAGGACAGGTACGGACACCAGCCTGCCATGGGGAACTCTGCCAGGTAAGTCTTTCCTTCAAGTCTGTGCACCTGCTCCAAAATCTGTCTCCGGTAATCTGATCATGCTTCGGGAAAAGGCCTGTGCAGCCAGACCCATACTTAACAGTCTGTAATTTTCCATAATAGAACATGGATGCATAAATACAGAAGTTCCATTCCATTCCATTATTTCCCTTTCATTAGAGTCTGCCGCCTAGCATGTTTTTCTGAGAGAAGAATGACTTGTGAATTTCATTTGTTTTACTTAATTCTGTCTGTCTAACATTAACCACTAGACATTTTCGTTTCTTGTTCAATTAAATAACGTTTTAAACTGTGTGTTGCTCTTTGCTGTCAAACATAAATTAGAGAAATTCAAACCACCATGTTAAGAATGAGATCTTGTTCAGAGGAGCACTAACTGGGAAGATTTCTTGAATTGTATTAGGATTAACTTTTTATTTGAATCCATTAGAACTTTTTTTTGTTTTTTTTGTTTCTATTGTTTTCAGGGGTGTGAAATATTGTGTTGTTATATTTGTAATGTTTAATAGCTTGTATGTATAAATAAATACATTTTTTTAAAAAAAGAATGAGTTCCAACTTCTGTACCTCCAACATTATAAATTAAGGCAACTGCATGCCCCACAATTGTGAGGCGTATATCCGCATCGAAACACAATATTTAATTACATTTATATAGGAAAATGGAAGGGTAAGAATTAAGAATATGTAAGTGGGTGTAAAGTGTAAAGAAAATATTTCTGTTGGTAGAACCATGTATTGGCATTTTCGTTTTTAAGCTTGGAAATAATGCTTCTTTTTCAACAAATATTTTCTGTTCTAAATGTAACTCTCCAGTGAGTCAGTTCAGGTGACCAAACATTAATTATATTATTAAATGTATTTGACTAATTATGTATTGCAATATTTAGGTGACCAGCTTCTGGACTTCTGAAAATGAAAACCAAAATAGAGGAGGCCGTACGTTAAGTAGGCGAGAACCAAAATCGTATACAGTAACCTATAAGATAGTAAATAAGACTTCATGGCTACTTTTGCCTTAAAAAAACATTCAAGTTCAATAAAAAAGCTATTCAACGGGCATTATGTTTGCAGCGTAAAACTACAAAACTCCATAGGTTTACTAGTTATCGTTCTTACAGATTCATTTCTCAGCCACTGCCATCGCAAAACAGCCATAACTCGTAATCCACCATGCAACGCATATCATGATGTGCCTCATAATGCCACATATGCCACCACACATTACATGCACATAACCCCCAGTGGAGGCTTGCCTTCTTTTTATTGGAGGGGCATGAACATTTCCCATGAATGTGTTCAATCCACCAATCACAGGTACAACCAGCCAATTTGTGTTCCAGGGGTCCACAGAGATAGTTTGCAAAATTATAGATTCAAAGGGTATATTGTACAGCCTTCTTTCAATGAAAAATGTGGTAAACACAATTTTCAATCTGCTTTGTAGGGTAGCACAGGAGCATATCCAATAGAAGCTAGGTCACCAAAATTGCACAAAGAGCAAATAAAAAAAATAAAAAATGTTTTCATGATGTCTTTTCCAACAATATATGCCAGTATTCTGCCAATTTGTCATGCTGGTTGTGCTCAACAATGCTGGTATTACCATTATATATCATGTGTACATGTGTATGCTGGCTGTGCCAATATATGCTAGTATTTCCATGTAAGAATACTCATGGTTACTCATAATGCCAGAAATAAATAATGCCTTGTTAATTTATGAATGCATATCCTTGTTGCTTTGCTCGTGTAGGCCATTATCTTCACATAAGAACACTCAGATTGGATATACCTATAATGCCAGTATTAGTGACTTCCTACTGAAATAAAACATGTCCTTGCTGGTTGCGCCTATTTAGGCCAGTATCCCCACTTAAGAAAACTCATCAAGATCACTTTACCTATAAAGACAGTACAAATCCCATAGTAGCGGAAGAAAACATGCCCATGCAGACTCAGCCCATTGAGGCCAATGTCCCCATGTAAGAACACTAATCAAGTTGCCATTGCCCATAATGACAGTAAACATGCCATGTCACTGAAATGCAATGTGTTCAGTCTGATTGCTTGCATGCAGGTCAGTATCCCCACTTAAGACCACTTATCAGGTTAGCTTTGCTAGAAGCAGGCCAGTAATAAGGAAATGCCCTGCTAGAAAGAAATGTGTATGCAGACTATGACCAAAAAAGCTAGTATTTCCATATAAAAACACTCATGTTGCTTTTGACCATAATGTCACTAAAATGCCATGCCTTTAAAACAAAACATGTCGGGCGTGGCCTGGAGCACCAGTGATGTGGTCGCTCCTCTAATGGCCTCCGTGAAGAGCCCGCTGCGTTAGCATCCTTGGCAGACTTTCGTCGCTGCAGATGGGAGCGGGGCTCCCTTTAATAATGTGGGAAGCTCTGTAGCGGCGGCCGGAGTGAGAGCGAGAACCCAGGCCACCGGGAAACCAGAGAACAAGACTGTTATTCCCTGCGAGCTCCCGCCACCTCTCTCAAGATGGCAGGTGTAGCACCTGAACCTAGCAACAACGCTGAGAGGAGCCCAGCTGGCGGAGATCCCCAGCCCTAGGGGGCCGTGTGATGGGGCCCCATTCTCCGCTTCCCTTCCCCCTTCGGGAAGCCACGTTCCTCCGCGGCCGCTGTCACTTGGATGCAACCTTCCGCCGGGGATCGTCAGCCACGAAGTGCCTAGCAGCGGGGCCTCATCCTCCGCCCCCTCCTCTCGAGGAGCCACGTTTCCCGGTGCCGCCAGCATTGGCACACGGCCCCTGCTGCACCCAGCATCCAGACCCAGCGACGGAGCCCAGCTGGAGGGGCCGCACAGCGGGGCCCCGTCCTCCGCTCCCCTCTGCCGCTGTCATCTGGAGGCGGCCCCTGTTGTGCCCAGCAACACCAGCCCGTCCCGGACCACGAGCGCCCAGGCTGGAGGCACTGCGGTAGCAAGGCCGGACGCTCTGGAGACAACCACCCCCACATATGGGACTGAGCGGGGGGGCAGAGGCCATTTACCATAAGAGGCAGTGGAATCCCTCCTCTCTCTCCCCTCAGCCCCCTAGAAGAAACAAGCAGCTCCAACAATGCCATAGCGGTGTGCCAGCCCTGACCTCATCCTAATCACCCAAGTGGCCCTACAAAGAACGCCCCCCCCCTTGCTGACCGGATTTCAGATACATCTGCCATCAGTCCCCTACTCAGGAGGAGGGGGACCAGCTGGATAGAGACACAGCACAGATTGGACAGACAACAACAAGGTGAGGAGGACCACTTGAAAGGGGGAGAATGGATGCTTTACAACCCCAGATCACCACCAGACACCTTCTTGCCTTACTTACCAACCTAGGCTACACCCTTACCCTACGTAGTGGATCTATGCCCCCCCCAGGTTAGAGATACCTGGGGCGAACCCCGATGCCCTGCATAATAGAGCCCTTGGCTGGCAGTTTTGGGTCGGGAGGCCCCTTAGCTGTGTCCTCCCCGCAAGCAGGCCCCTCAAGCCCCCCAACAGAGAGACAAATTGAACCTGCAACAACACGACAGCCACATCTACAGGCACGGCGGGCAATGGAACGCATTCATCAGGGACCCTTCCAAAGCAGCCTAACTAAGCTACTAGAAGGCCCCTGCAGCCAAAGGGGGTCTCCCGAGAACCAACAGGAACCCCCCAGCCTCTACTCCCTGCTCACTTCCTAGGGTGCCCTGGCCCACATCCTCACTCAGCTGTGCCTCCCTTGCCCAAGGAACGGAGTAAGCCTCTGGAATTCTCCCCCCTACCGGAAGAACTGTAACCAACCACTCGTCTCCGCCTAACATTGGGAGGACACAACCTACTGGACCAGTGACACTGACGGGCCCTGTCCCGAACCTGCGGAGCTCTCCCCCCAACAACCACTGAAGTTGTTGTCCTCTGGACCCGCACTCCGGTCTAAGACCCCCATCAGGAAACCTCAGCGCCTCTCAACGCATCCCCTCCGTACTGCCACCATGACCAAACAAGCAAAGGCCGGCAAGAACCCAGATATAGCCACTATGTTCTCAACATCGGACAAAGGAAAGAAGCAGGAACCTCCTAGGCTCACCCCGCAGAAACTTCAAGAAAAAGGAGAATCCCTCGCTACCAAAGGAGACATAGCAGCTTTTATGGCTGATATTAAGTCTGAATTTCGTTCTTGCATGACAGAACTCACCACCAAAGTAGAACAGACCGATCAAAGGGTGAGTGAGGTGGAGCAGAGGCTAGGAGAGATTGAGGATTGCTCACAAGAACATACAGCTACACTGGGGGAAGTCCAACGCTCAAACAGAGCTCTACAGGACAAATGTGAAATCCTAGAATTTAAACAAGAGGACCTTGAAAATAGGGCACGTCGCAACAACCTCCGGATCCGAGGGATTCCGTCCTCTGTCCTCGATAAAAACCTGGCAGAATACATAGGGGACTTTTTCCAGACCTTGCTCCCACAGCTGGACAAATCCCAGCTTCTGTTGGACCACACCCATAGACTGCGCCCATGCCGGGGAGCGGATTCGGACCTCCCCCCAGATGTCATCACCAGGGTCCATTTCTTCACTACAAAAGAGGCCACCTCAGCCATAAATCGTTCTCGGGATGAACTCTCTTTCCAGGGCTCACCGCTCCAGATTTACTATGACCTCTCAATGCTCACTCTCCAGAAAAGAAGATCACTCCGGCCCCTGACACTCTTTCTCCAAGACCACCAGGTGCGATACAGATGTCTAATCCCAACGGCCCTACAGTTCTCACACAAGGGCACGTTTCCGTGAATCAGCCACTTGGAAGACACCAATAAAATCATGCACCCAACCTCACCTAGAGAGACCACTTCACCGGACCTGTAGGCGGCCGAAAATCCAGAATCAGCACCCACCACAAAACTCAGGCGGCCGTCGTGGTCAAAGGCGCAGCAGAGCAATAAGAGGAGATAGTCGGGGGTGGGTCCGCGTCCTATAGACCTACGCCACATTTACTCACTGGCCGCCTTGCCCGGCTCCACAGGGAATCACCATCTCTGATCCAGCGAGCGAACACCTGCAACAATGGCAGCGGGCTACACTCACGGCTCATGCCCATTCCAAGGTACGTTCCACCTATGAGTCCTTGGAAATCCATAGTACTTCGATTTACTTGTTGGCCCGGTTGGCCAAGGGTGCGACCGCACTAACAATGTTGGCCCACCCGCCAGTTAAAGTTACGGCCTCCGTTGGGGGCTTGTGTTAAAACTCCAAGTGCAGGATGACACACTTTTAGCTCTCACAAGAGATGGCGGTTGACCCGCTCACCATTGACCCCCCCTCTAGACAGGATGGCAGGGAAGGATCTAGCCCTGGAACATCAAAACTTAAAGCTCCTCTCTCTTAATGTCAATGGGCTGAACTCCCCAACCAAACGGAGAGCGATTCTGCAAAAACTTCAGGATGAGGAGGCTGCGGTGGCAATGCTCCAGGAGACTCACCGACTACCGGCAGACGTCGGGCGGCTCTGCTCCCGGCTGTACCCGCTCCAGTTTTTTGCCTCAGGAGGTACTAAAAAAGGAGGTACCGCAATCCTTTTCAGGAAGGACCTAAACCCTCAGTTCCTAGATTCAAAAACATGTCCAAAAGGCCGTTTTGTAGCAATCAAATGCCTTCTGCTGGGAGACCTGTACACCTTCGTCTCAGTATATGCCCCCAACTCTGGGCAATAAAGCTTCTATGACTCAGTGAGTTCCTCTCTCTCATGCTTTGTAGAAGGCCAGATGATAATTGGAGGGGACTTCAATGGAGTGTCAGACCCCATAAGGGATAAATCTCACCCCCCCGAATCCAAGCGACTTCACCCAGGCGCTTAGCCTTCTACATCTATTTAGATCCCTGGAGGTGGTGGACTCGTGGCAGGTCCTTCATTCCACTGAAAAAGATTACTCCTTTTATTCTTACGTTCACCAAACCTTCTCAAGGATCGACCTCCTACTGACGTCCCCGCAGACTCTCGCCTTTGTCAACGAAGTGTCTATTGGCTCAAGGATCCTATCTGACCACGCCCCAGTAATCATGGAGATCCGGGCACACGACCTCAAGCCCAACTCCCCACGTAAATGGTGCCTTTATGACCCAATCCTCAATGATATGTCGACAAGGGACAAGATCACAACCGCGATCAAGAACTTCCTCGAAGAAAACCCAGTCTCAGACACCTCTGCGGCAAATAACTGGGATGCCATGAAGGCAGTGATTAGAGGTGTCTTGATTGCACAAGGGGTGGCCTACCACCGGAACAGGCGGCAAATCCAGATGGCCCTGGAGGAAGAGCTCAGAGCTGCGGAGGAAGCTCACAAGAAAAAAGGCTGGTCTCCTAGGACGCAGCGAGCCATACGCATAGCCAGGAAGAAACTAGACCCCCATTATGCTGAACAAACTGCGCAACTAATGGCCAAGGCCAAACAATCTTACTACGCAAAGAACAATAAAGCAAACAAAATCCTGGTAGCTAAACTGACCAAAACAAGGCAAACTAACACCATCTCCGGCCTGCGCGACTCCCAGGGAGTCATCCAATATTCAGAACTAAAAAAACAACAACCGGATGTGGAACACCTGGCCCAGGTAATGTCCGCTCTTCCACGAGACCAGCCCAAACAGGTAGAATACCTGCAAAGAGTGGCCCTTCCCCAACTTACCGACTCGGCAAGAGAGAGTCTGAAGGTGCCCATCACAGAGGAGGAGGTCGAGGAAGCCATCAAAGCTCTTAAATCCCGGGCCCCAGGCCCAGACGGATTCTCCACCAGATTCTACAAACTATTCAGACCCCTGCTGGTTCCCCCCTTGGTGACACTCTTCAACTCCTTCAGGGAAACAGGATCAGTGATCCCCTCGATGCAGGAATCTACCACCATCCTCCTGCCCAAGCCAGGGAAAGACCCGAGAGACCCGGCCTCATACAGGCCAATAGCACTGTTGAACATAGACGCAAACCTGTATTCCAAAATTCTGGTAAACCGCCTTGGTCGCATACTGCTGGAGATAATCCATCCTGACCAGGCGGGCTTCATCTTAAACCGAACAACAGGGGATAATATCCGCAGAACCTTGAACTTGGTTGAACTCGCCGCCCGAAGTTCTCAGAGACTTGTACTAATGGCCTTAGATGCTACCAAGGCATTTGATAAGGTGGACTGGTCGTTCATGAAACTCACTCTAGAGGCCTTTGGTTTTGGAACAATGTTCCAGACAATGATCCTGGCTAACTACAAAGCGCCAAAGACATTTCTGAGGACCAACAGATCCATCTCGGCCCCAATGCCCCTGCCCTGCGGAACCAGACAGGGCTGCCCACTATGGCCTCTGCTTTTCACACTCACCACGGAACCCTTCGCTCAGAGAATCAGACGGAACAACCAGATTAAAGACCCTCAGGTTGGCTCATCGCAACATAAAATCGCCCTATACGCCGATGGCGTATTGCTCACGATCTCGGAGGCCCGCTCCTCTTTAAAGTATGCTCTGGCGGAAATAACCAGCTATGGAGAGGTTTCTGGCTTCTTCGTCAACTTCACCAAGTCAGTGGATTTGGGCACCGGCCTCCCCCCCAGAGGAACGGGAGGCATTGGCCAAGATGTGCCCAATCACGTGGAATAGAAGGGCCATCCCCTACCTGGGAGTCCACATTCCAGCGAAACCAAAAGACACATACCAGGCCAACTTTCCCCGGCTGTTCAAGGAACTAGAAGGAGATCTGAAACGCTGGACGACCCAGGAAATTTCACTGATGGGACGCAGAACAGCCTGCAAAGTGAACCTTCTCCTGAGGTTTCTCTATGCCTGCTCTTCCCTCCCAGTGGCAATCCCCGCACCAACCCTTCGCGACCTGCAGAGGAAAATGCTGAAGTTCATCTGGAGGGGTAAGAGGGCTAGAATCCCCCACAAGACAATGCTGGGCGGCTCTAAACTAGGAGGGCTGGGGGTCCCGGACCTACAGGCCTACAGGGTGGCAGCACAACTGGCACATGTCCACGCATGGCAGACAATCACAAACCACCCCAGATGGGTAGAACTGGAGCAGTCGCAACTTACCCTACCCTTGCGATTCATGCCACACATCCCACCCCCCCCTCAGAATGTGCTGGGAAGGACTGCTATTGGCGACCAAACACACCCTGAGCTCCTGGGACTGGGCACTAAAACGAAAGGGAATTCCGAGGGGTCTGGGCCCACAATCGCCAATTTTCCATAATCCAGCTTTCTCACCCGTAGCGAATCCTCGTAGCTTCCAGAACTGGATAAACGGTGGCCTCGAGACCCTAGACCAGCTATACATGGGAAATGTACCCCACACATTCAAACAGTGCAAGGAAAAGTTTCAACTCCAGGAAAAGGACAGATTTACATATATTCAACTGCGTCACTGGTGCTCACACCCCCAGACCCTCCAGGCAGCAACGCGTACCCTCACTGCCCTCAAACTAACACTCAAGGACCTCCCAACTCGAGGCAGGATCTCCACCCTATATAGGTGCTTTTTGGGCGACTTCCTGGCATCAAAAACCTGATGCATGGCCCAGTGGGAGGCCGACCTGGGACACCCAATTGAGGACCAGACATGGGTGGACATCTGGACCCGAGCACACTCCTCGTCCACCTGTGTCACCAACAGGGAATGTGCATATAAGATCATCCTGCAGTTGTACTCCCCCCCCCTCAGGCTTCACCACAGGGTGCAGTCATCCAGGCTCCTTCTTTCACATGTGGTGGACATGCCCGAAGATCCAGCAATTCTGGAAACTATGTTTGCGAAATATTGCACATATCACCGGGACAGCAATCCCTCTGGAACCGGAACCCGTCCTGCTGGGGGCCCCAGTCCCCGCGATCTATCCACGCTGCGGGAACAGAGTGAAATTGCTGACCGAATGTCTCCTAGCTGGAAAACGGTGCTGGCCCGCTTCTGGAAATCCCCGGACGGCCCCCTCATGGCCCAGTGGTGGACGAAACTATGGGACATTCTGATCGCATAGAAGGTGACAGCGGCAAAAGCTGGTGTCCTCCACCGTTTTCAGAACATTTGGGCCCCAGTACTGGAATACGACCAGCAATTTCCAGCCCTGACCTACAAACCCATCAATGCCAGGTGGACCCTGAGGGACCAGGAAGACCCCGGAGGGGACACATAGTCAATGGGGCCACAGAGCAGACGGCCCAGGGGGAGGAGCCCCTGGTTTGGGAATGGGGGTGGGGCTTGAAGGGAATGTTTGGGGGTCAACGTGTCTCATCTATTGCTCATGTTGTATGATTGTCAACCTGCCTTGATTTAAAATAAACATATTTTAAAAAATAATTAAAAAAACATGTCCATGCTGACTGTGGGATTCATCAACCAACTCAGCAAAATTCCCATCCATAACCTAGCTGCACTTTAGCAGTTAACAGCAAAATGGCTGTGCTGGCTCCTTTGAACACCACTGCCGTGCATCAAAACTGCGTTTTGCAGCTACAAAATGATGGCTGCACTGGCTTGCCAAGCACCTAGTGGGCAGGTTGGAACAGGGAGCACACCGAAAATGGCCGCCGGTGTGTTCTCTTGTGTGCACTAAAGAAGCGAAGTGAAAAGCAGCGCTGCTCCGCTGCTTGCTAAAAAGTTCCCATTGAAAAGGGAATATTTTACATGTGAAATGATGCTGTCCTGACGCTCATTTCATCTGTTTAACATCACACTGCTTTTATCAGTGAGATCCTGCCATGCCCATCCATATTCAGATTGTGCTCCAGCAGAAGAGAGCATTATCCCTGAATGACAGGCTGTGTCAGACCAGATCTGGGAAATCAACAGAAGCTTTACTTTCACCCGCACGGGAAACCACTTGACTTTTGAGATACAAAATGTCAAAGAAACCCTTCAAAACAAACCCTGGCTCTCTGCTCATAGGTCAATTTCAGTGGACCTTTGCCTTGAACATACTGCTGTGTGAAAGAAACTTACTAGGGCTGCAAAACAATATTGGGAATTCAGATGGAAGAGAAAACCCGAATTTGAGAGGGCCATACCAGCAGACTTCACCATGTGTCAAAATGTGCTTTTGCAAATAAGAAAAATACCTGTTTTAAAAGTGCAATGTCAAATAATGCCCTATCCTTGCCTAGCATTGTAAAGGGGATTTTGCTTGGAAACAAATATGGGATGTTTTATTTCAACAGGCTTGCTTCTGATCAGGTCAAAATAAAATAAAATAAAGAAATAAATGTATTGGCTGGACTGGGAAATCAGCCCAAACAGGTTTCTGCCATGGCTCAAGGGACAGTTGGGTGCTGACAACAGGAGTGCCCTACCCCCAAGAGAAACCACAGTAGATTCCGGGACACCTCTGTATTATTTATGCCCTTTGAAATGTTGAATGGACCAGGAGGCAAAATATCACACACTCATCAGACTTCTGTCTCTGCTCCAGGTTGGTAAAATAGATTCTGGGATGCCTACTTGTGAAAACTCATGTAACACCTCCCAGCAACTTCTACTGGGCTATGCCCTTATTTGATAGACAATGCTGGCTATTTGGCTGAAAAGACTATTTTATTAATAAACTTGTAAGACTTTTATCTCTGCAACAGGATTTTGCAGAAATGTAAAAGTTTAACAGTTTAAATGTAATTTTTGTGGCTTTTAAATGAGACGTGGTAGCCTTCACTGGCATATTGTGGATAGAAATGGCAGAGAATTGGATTGGATATTGAGGAAAGTGTATATGATGCCACTTTGAAATTCAATATCCACATGCCTTATGATAATATATACACATGTATAAAGTTAATTTAAGGTAAAGTAATGTCATTGAAAATGACGAAAAGCTATCAGATGGACGAAACAAAGTTCTACAAACTGGAGAGTTGGATTGCCCTGTTCTGTGTGAAATTTGTAATCTGCCCATGTAATTTGTAAAAATGCCACAACTGTATACATGTGTGACTTATGTTAAGATTGATTTTTGGCAAAAAGGACTGTGGGGTGGATTTTCACCTCATAAAACACAACAGCCTAAACTGAGTCACATTCTGGAGGAGGGAACCAATTTACGATGACCTATCTGGTTCTTGGGGGTAGGTCTAGCCTAGTTCTGCCCAATAATAAACCTTGTGATGTCACCTGCTCTTATATAAGGGGTGGGAGCTCACAGGGACAGGACACACTCTCTCCTGAATTACCAGCGCCAGTGTATCCAGACATTCAAGATCCATCTTTGCAAGACTCCATACTCTACTGCCAGGCCAAAGCATAGCTGACCCTATCGCAGCAAGGCCAAAGCACAGCTGACCCTATCCCAGCAAGGCCATTGATCCAGAAACCCCACAAAAATCCCAATAACAAGGGGGAAAAGCTGTGGTACCCTTTTGGAAGCATCCCGTGACCGTTTTCTTGCCCACTACCTGCATGCCTGCTGTACCCTTGCCATCCTTTGACCAGGCTTGCCCAGCTGTCTTTTGGCAGGAGAGTCCGCCGTGCAGTTACTAGACCCTGGAGCCCAGTAACCCGGTTGGCTCTCCCAGATCCTAAACTCAAGTGCGGATTGTGAGTATTTCCCCATCCCAAAGCAACACATAGCCTATCCCATCTTGACCCTTTGTCGTTGTCCTATTATCTAAGTAATCCTATTCATACCCTGGTAACTTGTTTAAGAATGTTAGAATTCTCTGTGCATCATCCTTGAATTCCTAGTGTTAGCACCATTCTTACATTCACCCAATCTTGTAACTTTTTAGCAACATTTTGATTAAATAAATTAATTTTCCTCAAAGATAAGGGGTACACTGCGTGAAAGGTTACAACTGCAGCGTAACTTTTACATTCACAGGTGGCATTCCTCTGTTCTGGCTATTAAATCTAGTGTAAGTGAAACTTGTCCTTTTTCTTTCCAAACCGATTTTCACATTTTAACTGCTTTATTTTACCAAAAGGGAATTTATTCCACTTGACAATCTCATCCAATTATTCAGCTACAGTCACTCTTTCACTTCTACCTTGTCCCTGTGATGTGCATCTATCACCCAGCCAACAAACCACATTTCTGTATATTTCACCTGTTTTTTAAAATAACTGTTTTGACATTTAAAAATGCAAAAATGTGCAAATTGCAACTTTTGAACGTGTGAATTTGGCATCACTGTGTTTTCATTTCAAGTCTTTTTTTTAACTGTATGCCTTTGCTGATACCTTGCCTTGTAGTTGCTAGTGATATTACATCTCTGATACTGTGATAAAACATATGTATTATGGTATATTTTGACCCACGCCGATGTGCCCCACTGCACCACTTTACAAGTGGGGAAAGAAACAGCCAAAAATTGATTCGCTAATCCCTGTGCACGCAAAAATCTGCAAAACTGCATGTGCGTGTGCGTCACAATCACAAAAGGCTGCACACCCCTGACACACACAGTCAAAGTGGGGGTGAAAACAGAATTCTCATTGCAAGAGCATGCCAGAGGATGCTGTTACTTTGAACATGAAGCAAGGCCGCAGAATTGGGCTAAAAAACGAAAATGCCTTTTAAAATGCAGCTTTGCAACCTTCAAAGTGCTGTTTTGGTGCTAGATCCATTCATGTTCCAGTGAATCCTTGAGAGCAAAAGGGTTACAGGTCATCCAGGTGGCTCAGAGGAGCCGGGCCTCAGTGACTGACAGCAGCTAAGAAATGTATCTCATGAAAAACCAGACCAGCAACATTTGTTTTCAGTTTCACAGGACAAATGCGGCTAAAATGGTAACACGTAACAATTTCAGCTGTGCAGAGAGAACTCCAAGCAAAGGCTGGATACATACAGCCAGACTGCAGACAAATTCCAGCACTTAAGGGAAGAACTGGTGCTGAATAAAATGTATGTGCTGCAGAGGAGAATCTGATGTAAAGGACTCCGTTTTATGTGCTTTTTCAGGATGAAGTGTAAAATCGCCTCTTTAACAGCATGTTTTTGTTAAAAGGCTTAATTCTTTAAGTGTCAAAATCCACCTATAAACTGTGTTCATGTATGTGTTTTAATGAAAGATGTAGGTAACTTAAAGTCAAAACCCAGTATTGAGTTAATTAAATATTTAATTCTGGGCTGACAGCCTCAGCCTGGGAATGGTTGACACCTTACTACTGGCAGGAAAGGACTAATTGCGGCTGGAATGTTTTTGCATACTCAGAACAAAGAACTCATTAGACATTCGTCTGTGGCCCAGCCAAAGACAATGGCAGGTATGAACACTCATCCCTACCGGGGCGGGGAAGGAAACTTCCCTCTGGACCCCACCCTGATCAAAGGAATTTGACAGCTGCTGCCAGTTGAAAGAAAAATAAAACAACTTCTGAAGGACTTTTGGTGGTTAAATGCCTATTTGTAATTAAGCTTTAAAAACCTTTAACTTTGTCACATGAAGGAGGATAAATCTAAGAGTTGGTAGTTGTAAATCTAATTTTACACCCTTTCTTTGAAGACGTGATTGAACCCTGTACTACATAAGGAACAAAAGTTACACAGAAAGAATAATTGTGGCAAGACTATTGATGCTGCAAATATAATATTGTATGCCCATGTTCTAGGGGTGATTGCACAGATATGAACTGAATTAGGAATTGTTAGGCCAAACCTTTATGATTAAAATTGACAAAATTCCACAGAACGACAAAGCTAGCTCTCACTGACAGGGGAGTCGGATGTAAGGGTAACCCACAAAATATGTAATGTATGTGTCCGATTTTATTTGAGGGCATAATTATAGAAATGTGTATTTGTGGGAAAGTTAAATTGTGGATCAAATAAACTGTGGGAGTTCCCAAGTCACATCATAAAATATGACAGCTCTTTCTGGCTTCCAACTAGAAAAAGGCAAGTGCCTTTGACCTATCACAGCCTTGGGGTTGTGCGTTGTAATTCTGCCCCTACCATAAACTTAGTGATGTCACTTGGCATCATAAATAAGGGAACTTCACCACACACACACACACACACACACACTGATTCCTGACTCCATCCTGATTTCCGCGTGATGCCCTATTCCAGAATTCTTCATCTTGTTCCTGTTCCAGATTTCTTTACCAAACCAAGGCCTTAGCATTTGCTGGATGCTTTACAGCTAGGCCCAAATCCAGAAACCATCCCAAAAAAAACTTCAGGGAAATAATTTTGATCCAGTCTGGCTTGCTAGCATTCATGCTTGCCTGCTGAAGTCCAGTGACCAGAAGGGACAATCCAATCCAATCCAATCGGAGGTGCAGTCCAATTGACTAGAACCTCCCAGCTGACCATGCCTCCAGAAGTGCCCTGCTGCCTGTAGACCCGATCTGTGATGACCAGGACCTTAATTTACAGTGGACTGTAAGTATAAACAGGAGTCATAGTAACCATAGTATATTTGCCTTGTCCTACCCCAAACCCAACCCATCCTCTTCTTAATTTAAGAACTTGTAATAGTGTCACACCAGTCTTGAAATCTTGCTTCCATTTCTTGTGCTAGTGATAATTTCTTAAAAATCGTTTTGTCTTGTGAAATCCCAAACCCTTAAAATCATCCCACGGGTATTCCGACTGAGTCCTCCAAGGCGGACACAGAGGTGCTGGGGTTGGTACGGAGGTGCTGGGGTTGGTTTCCGCGGACCACTCTGGAGCTTACTGTGCTTCAAACTGGTAACCAGCCTGAATACCCTAGTTTAGAGCTTAATTGTCATTGAAGAAATTGATTTTTGTTTTCATTTTCGCACCTTTTTTTAAAAAACGCCTCTCATCCAAACTTGCATAACTTCTTCTATGTTATAGCTAGAGACTTAATTTCAACTCTGTGTTAAACCTAAGACCTGTAGCTACATCCATAAGCATCGCAAAACAGTTCATTATTAAAAATCGAGTAGTGAAAATTAGGCGGGAATTTGCATTTTTGCAAAAGATTTACATGTGTATTTTCCCATTCAAAGTGTTTCTAAACTCCCATCCTGATTTAAAGTGTTTGCTGTTGCTCATATGATAGCTTATGTTTGTTAGAATCGGTCTAGTGTTGCTCCCATAGGAATTTAATCAATTTAAGGATTTTTGCATACTTTTCATTGTTTCACAAAGCCATTTTCAACTGTCATTTTAAAAGTGTAAATTTCCAAAACGCTTTTCTCTCTTGTTTGGGGAGGGAAGATTGCATTCAAACCTTATACACTGTTCTTTTATTCCTGAATACCTGCTGCTTACTACTACTTTGCATGTGTGCTTTGCTTATAATACCAGTAATAAATATTGCCTTGTCACTGTAAGAAAAAATCTCCAGGCTGTCTGTTCCCATGGAAGTCCATATATGTCTGTAAGAAAACGCTTCATGTTGGCTTTGACCATTCATGCTATGCAGCTGTCCATGCTGGCAGCAACAATTTAGGCCAGTATATCCATGTAGGAACACTGAAATAATGTAATGCCAACACTATAAAACATGTCCTTCCTGGTTGTGATTATAAAGGCCAGAATTTCCCATGTGAGAACATTCAGCAGCTTGTCATTGCCCATAATGACAGTAAAAATGCCATGCCAGTAAAAGAAAACATGTTCCTGCTAGCTGTACTCTTTTAGGCCAGTATCCATCAGTAAGAAGAAACGACTCATTCATGTTAGTATGCACCAGGAACTTGTCAAATCCCCACTGCCACTCCCTCACTTGCAGCTAAATCACCATCCTTCGCCCCCAGGCTAAATACACACACACACCCACACACACACACACACACACACACACACACCCACACACACACACACACACACACACCTACACATCTACACACCTACACACGCACACACACACACACACACACACACACACCACTCTCATTTCCACCCACACACATTCACATTAATACTTACATAGACACAACCTCTTGCATGTACATATGTACATACATACTTATATATAATGTAACTGGTCTTGTATAGTTCCCTTCTTGCACTTTTTGTGGCTTCAAAGCATTTGTCTCTGTAATTAAAGGGTGGTGGCAATTAGCGGGACAGTGCTAGAAGCAGATGGGAAAGTGCCTTATGCAAATTTGCTTTGTTTGGGTTTGGCAGAGAAGCCTGGGAGTTGTCATTTTTATTCATAGGGAAGTGTCCAAGATCTGATAGACTACAGCTCATTGGGTCTGGTTAGCCATTGATGGGGACTAGTGTTATAGGGATAAAGAGAAGATCTTGGTCATGGTTCAATTATTATTGATCTGCTAATGGCTAGTTTATTGGTGGCTGTCTGTGAGTAATTTGTTGTATAGTATAAGGTAGTGGGAGATCTGAGATGGGAGTCAGATAGTTGAAGGATGAGGAGAGTGGGCCTTACATAGTAAAATATCCCAAAACCCTGCACTCTCACCACTGTGCTCTTGCAAACAGGCCCATTTCACTATCTCACATTGCCACTGTGAATCCCATTTTACCTTTTCTCTCTGTCACTCTATCTGTGTGTGTGTCTCTCTCAAATAGATGCATTGTACCACATGTGCAAAGAAAAACAACTATTGGCGAGTTGAAAGCTGAGGGAAATTGGCAGTTTAGAAACCCTGCTAATTAGCAGAGGTTACATGCTAATTGTTCTGTAAGGCAAGTCATTTTGGTTCAAGAAAGGGCTGTTTCAAATTTGAGGAGTGCATTCACCAATTCAACCTTCCTTAGTCTGTTGCCTGATGGGATGGGAGATGCATCAAACCTTGCTCTTACATGCTCAAGTGCTATGCTAAGTGGTCACGGCACGGCAAGTTGGGACAGAACAATTCATTTAAAAACACCAAATTACACTTGCACACCAATTTTCAATACCATTTCAATGTTAAATTGAGGATATACATTCTTGGGTAGGTAGTAATATTCAAGGTGCAGGGGAGAAGGACTCAGCCTTGGTACCTAGGCCGGAATACAATAGAGAACACAAAGAAATCCAAGTTATGGACAACTGCGTCCTCTGCACACTTTCCAAGAGGCCGAAGGCCTAAGTAGATTTATTCATACAATTATGAAAATAATGAGAAATGGGTTTAGCGTCTCTGAAGATTCAAATATGTTAAGTTTCATAAGAAAATTCATAAAAAAGATTTTTGCATAAAGAAAATTCAATAGGCCGTTTTCTTTAGAGAAAGATGGTCTTCTCCTTTTTACTGATTTTTTCTGTTCGCCCAACGCGTTTCGAGATTCATTCTCTCTTCATCAGGGGCTTAAATTTCAAAATAATTTTCACAAGCATCTATAAAGAACATATATGGATAATAGATTAATCTGATTACTTATTTTTCAAAAGAGAATCACCTTTAAATTTTGTTTCAACACATCAAACTGACGTTTTAAACAAAAGTTAACAATAATCTAAGATGGGTAACACATCACTTGTGTTATTGGCAACCTGATCATGCTTATAGTCTCAATCATCAAAAAATCAAACATTAAAGGGAGATGAATCTTATGTTGGGTGTTTGTTATATGGAAAAACTTTTCCTGTTATAACAAGGAGAAAGTTGTTTTAAGGCTAAAGTGCTGATGTTGTGTCCCATTCTCACTATATATGTAAAAAACCTAGTCATGCCAAATAAATATTAGGTAAAGAGAGCGAAGAATGGACTCACCCATCTTGAAGAAGTCTTTATGAGAAAAAGTTTAGAACTGGGTCTGAAAGTAAACCCCAGGTAGTCCAGTGCAATAGCCAGAACCTGGTTTCCTTGGGAGAAGGATGATAACAGTCTCCTAAGGTAAAGTAAAGTGTGAAAAATAATTATTGAAAAAAGGGGGTTAGGGGAGTATACAAGTTGGTGTAGGAGAGGTTCCTCATCCATCTAAACTTACTTGATCCGGGATCTGATGCAGAGACGCGGTCAGGAAGCGCAGCTTTCCGACCGCCTTGTCTGCTACTCTGTTTATATATGGTAAATGGGTCCTGTGACGTCACTCGCGCGTGCGCGAGCGGCGTCAGAAGTGGTGATGTCACTCGCACATGCGCGAGCAACATAGGTGTTTCCTATATGTGATAAATGTATTAAGTCCCCTATGATGTCATTCGCGCATGCGCAGATGACGTCTGTAAATGATGATGCGGTACCGGGGCGCACCGGAATTGCGTGAGTGCTGGGAATGCCATATAAATAAATAGGATGCACCTGTCACTAAAAATAGCGCGAGCAGCTACATGTCTTAAGTAAATCTTGCATGTATAGTAGTCTAGATAGTGGATCTCTACTGATACTCGTAGTGGCCTGTATCTAGGCATGTTAAAAAAGGGGGACGCCCCCAAGTATAAATTAGTTGAAGAAGAAAAAAATAGTGTTGTCCAGCCTAACCCAAAACGAAAAGAATGGTATTTGTCTACCTCTAGGCTGCTAAGTGTACTTCCAATTGGAGAAATGATTGGAGAAAGGAAGGATTATTCCGTGTAGGGATAAATCTTAGTGATTGGATGTATACCACTCTAAGCAGCGCTATTGTGTGCCGCCGATGTCAACCCTATATAGAAAAAAGGTAAAAAAGATGTAATGATAGCAGACCATAGTATTGGACCCATGCTATGGTATCATAAAACAAGTTTGTGAATATATAATCGAAAAACTTTTTTTCCATAATTGTCTATCCCAAGATAGATGGGTGTTCAATCTTAAAGGGACTAGGGCCCTTGATGGATTTCTTACTTAGTTTAAAACATATATATATATCAGACACATCAAAACATTTTAGTAAAATCTGGGAAACCTGAGGTTTCATGGAATCTGAATATTTGCCTATAAAAATGATCCTAGATAATACTCTTCATTTAATCATAGGGGAGTCATGGCATCTAGTTTGTTGATCGAAAAGAGTTCCCTCTGCGCCAAGAATTTAGGCAAGTTGCCCCCTCTGCTGAATGGACGTATGACTTCCAGAATTGCTAGTCTCATCTGGGGAATATTGTGTCTCATGTCTCTAAAGTGTCTGAAGATAGGTGAACTTACATTGTTTGTCCTGATGCATGATTTATGTTCCGTCCATCTGTCTTTGGCCCTTCTATTGGTTTTCCCAACATAATACTTCCCGCATGCGCAGTGTATCGCATAAATGACATTTTTTGTGTCACATGTCACAAAGTTCCTTAGAAAGATCTTTTTACCTGTTTGTGGATGACGTATATGGTCGCCTTTGATCAGATTGTTACAGTGCTGGCAATGTAAACAGGCAAAAGTGCCAACCTTGGGTTTGCTTAATGTCCTCTGGGATGTTGGTTTTATTCTTTCTGCTCTTATCAGTTGGTCTCTAAAGTTCCTTCCTCGTTTGTAGGTCATCATCGGTGGATCGGGGAATAAATGTGATAAAGTCTCATCGGATTTGATTAGTTCCCAATTTTTGTGAATAATTCATTTTATCTGGAAACTCTGACTTGAGTATTTGAGCGTGTGTATTAAATTATTTTTTTCTTCAGTCTTCTGTTTCTCTTGTAAGAGAGCATTTCTGTCATGAGCTTCAGTCCGTTCTATAGCTTTGTTGATGGTATCTGAAGGAAAACCTCTTTGCAGGAATCTTTTTCTCATGTTGTTGTATTCATCCTGTAGCGTGTTTGTCTCTGATGTGATCCTTTTAACTCTTAATAGCTGACTGTAGGGTAAATTGTCTTTCAAGTGTTTCGGGTGATGACTCGCATGATGTAAGCAACTGTTCACATCCGTAGGTTTTCGAAAGATTTTAGTTTTAATGTTTGTGCCTGTGTATTCAACCGTGACATCAAGGAAGTTCACAGAGGGTTTGCCAATTTCCAACGTGAACCCTATTCTTGGGTTGCAGGTGTTCAGATAATTCCAAAATTCAAGCAATTCTGTTTCTGTGCCATTCCAAATTCCAAATGTGTCATCGATATATCTTAGCCAGATTTGTATTTTGTTTTTCCAGATGGGGTTGTCCAGTACATGTATTTTCTCATAGTGATACATGAAAATATTAGCATAGGATGGGGCCACTGAGGACCCCATCGATGTGCCAGAAATTTGAAGATAATATCGTCCATTATACCTAAAGTAGTTATTGTAAAGGATAATGTGAAGCAATTCCAAAGCGAAGACTTTTTGAATATTAACTTCTCTGTGTGACAACAGGAACCATTCCATAGCTTCAATTCCTTCTTAGTGTGGGATGGAAGTGTACAAGCTATTGACATCCATTGTGAAAAGCAATAGATTTTCTTCTGGCAATTGTAGTGAATGTAAGGTTCTCAAGAAATGTGTGGTATCTTTGAGATATGTACTTATTGATTGTACCAATGGTTGAAGAGCAGTATCTAGGTAAATGGCAAGAGGTTGAAAAATGCTGCCCGTTCCTGCAACTATTGGGCGAAATGGTGGGTCTCTGACATTCTTATGTATTTTTGGGAGACCACAAAATACTGGGGTGACTGTTTTTTTTTTATTAGGTAGTCTGCTGTTTTCTCTGAAATCCAGTTCATGGTTTCAGCTTTATCAACTGTTGTTTGGATAATGGCCATTGTTCCTAATCCTGGGTCATTGTCAAGTAGTTTGTAGGTACGAATATCTTCTAGAAGTTTCATGCATCCCTTGTCGTAGAGTGTGGTGTCCATGAGAACTAGGGCACCCCCTTTGTCCGCTTGTTTGAGCGTAAGGGTATTGTCTTCCGCCAGTTGTTTTATGAGCTTGAGTTGATGTTTCCTGATGATACATTTTTTGGAGGGTACATACTTTCTGCGTTTAAGATCCTTCATCATTTTTTGTTTAAACAAGTTTATTATAGGATGGTTCACCTGAAGGTGAAAGGTACTCTTATTTTTCATCTCCAAGTATCTAGGTGTGTCTCTGGGTTGTAGGTTATCTTCGATGTTATGAAAAAATACTTTTAGCTCCATCTTCCTTATTAATTTAAACAAATTGACTTCTTCAAAAAAAATTGTGGAGTTGGTTGGTATGAAGGAGCTTCCCAAGTTTAATGTATCAATTTGTGCCGTGGTGAGTTGCTTGGATGAAATATTAATCACCAAGTGTTTGTCTATTTCTTTTTCTGGCGTAATTTTCTTCTGTCCTCGTCTTGTTTTGCGTTTCCTAAAGAAGGACGTGGTTGTGTATCCGCTGTGGGTCCCGGTCTAGAGTCTTCAAGATTTTCTGGGGTTAAGTTGTTAATAGAGGTTGATGCTACTGAGGAATGACTTCTATCCTCAACCTCCTCACTTAGTACTTCGCTGCTGTCGTTATTGCTATCTGGTGTGCTTTGTGGTCTCTGTGGTCTCCTTGGTGTTGGTCTGTTGTTTGCATAAAACTCCTGCCACGAGTAAACAATGTCTCTGGCATAATCCAATGTGTCAGGCGGAATTTTCTGATTTTGCGTTGCTCTATGTCCTGTTTGTACGAATCCAATTTATTGTTTGTGCCTTCCAAAATTTGTTTCAGTTCTGTTTCTGTCTTGAGTTTTGACAATTGTACTGTGACTTCTTCTTTTTCCTGCTGTAATGTTAGTACCGATTTTGATAGTTCTTCTATGGTAAGCAGAATCAGGTCCAATGAACACTTATTGAGGATGTGCTCCCATCTGTTGACAAATTATTTATTCTCTTTACAGAGGGTTGGTTTGAGATAAATTCTCAAGCCATGTGGAATGCGTTTGGCTCTGTAGTATTGTGCAAGCGTAGTTGCATGGAGTTTCTGTGAGATCTCTCTCCTAATTAGGCGTTCTAATTTTTGTATTAGTCGTTCTGGATTGTTATCTAATGAAGTGACTTTGCTAGTGTCCTTGATCAGACCTAAAATTCTTGTTGCCTCCTCCTCTGTGAAGGCTAAGGTTGTAGCTGACTTATCTGTTAATGTACTAATACTCGAAAATGACATGTTCTGCTTGTTGGGTGCTAGTGTTATATATAGATACCAACCCACCTCAGTGGGAAACTATAACTGACAAAACACCAAATTACACTTGCACATCAATTTTCAATACCATTTCAATGTTAAATTGAGGATATACATTCTTGAGGTAGGTAGTAATATTCAAGGTGCAGGGGAGAAGGACTCTGCCTTGGTACCTAGGCCGGAATACAATAGAGAACACAAAGAAATCCAAGTTATGGACAACTGCGTCCCCTGCACACTTTCCAAGAGGCCGAAGGCCTAAGTAGATTTAATCATACACTTATGAGAATAATGAGAAATGGGTTTAGCGTCTCTGAAGATTCAAATATGTTAAGTTTCATAAGAAAATTCATAAAAAAGATTTTTGCATAAAGAAAATTCAATAGGCCGTTTTCTTTAGAGAAAGATGGTCTTTTCCTTTTTAATGATTTTTTCTGTTCGCCCAACACGTTTCGAGATTCATTCTCTCTTCATCAGGGGCTTAAATTTCAAAATAATTTTCACAAGCATCTATAAAGAACATATATGGATAATAGATTAATCTCATTACTTATTTTTCAAAAGAGAATCACCTTTAAATTTCATTTCAACACATCAAACTGAAGTTTTAAACAAAAGTTAACAATCATCTAAGATGGGTAACACATCACTTGTGTTATTGGCAACCTGATCATGCTTATAGTCTCAATCATCAAAGAACAATTCATTTGTCAAGCATTTGTAATGTCATACGGTTGAGGTAGGTGCCAGAATCTAATCTCACTTCTTCCAGAGGCCTACCCTACTGTCTTCCACAAGCCTCATGCTGTTTTCAAACAGGGCACACAGCTACAGACTGCAATGACAATACACACCACACCAGGACTTTTGTTTCAGAGTGATGGTGCAGCCTGTGGGGGTTCTTCAGGATGAATCAAGGAGCAGAAAAGATAGACAGTGGAGTGTGGTTTCCTGCAAGTCCATCACCTTGACCTAAATGAGGTTTGGTGGCAGCAGGAAGGTGAAGAGAAACATGCTGGCATTGAAATAAAGGGGCTTTGGTGAGGGGAAGATATGATTGACAGTCCAATAACACTGCAATCTCACCTTTGTAATCGTTCTGGTCACTGGTTAGGTAAGCATTTCTGCCGGAGTTCTTATACAGCTCTGTGCCACATGTAAATTACATGAACATGGCAAAAATAGGCATGTTTTAGTGATTTAGAGTTTAAGTACTGACCGTCCAACAGTAGTAAAGGGAGGTCAGGGATTAGAATATGCACACAGTAAGACACAGTGAGACCTTTTCATACACGTGGCCTCCTACAGCCTAGAAGGTGCTGCCTCAAACACTAACAGTTATTTATGCAACAAAAGAGAGGAAATAAATAAAGGGATGGTGACTGTGTGCAGAGGCATATACAACTTTTACACAAATTGGTATGATTTCCGAGGATGAAATGTCAAAGAATTGTGCTTCCATAATTTTGCACTGGTTCTAAGTGCTTCGAAAATATATGTTTTATGGCCAGATGGTCCCCCTTTGCTTGTCTGGTCATCATTTTCTACCTTCTTGTGCTGTGTGGAGCTCTGCTGTGTAAAGCATGAACATGTATGCTAAAGTATATGCAATTTATGGGGATAGTTCTCCTGCCTAAAGCCTGACCATGTAAGGTCAGACTGTAGACATACATACATGCATACATAAACACATACATACACACAATTTATTTTGTCACTTGGTGTCACTTGCTGCCTCTGCTCTTTGTTAGCTTTATTTTCTGGAAGAGTTACACCTAATCCTGTGGTATTTTATTATTGTGGTAAATGGCGATATCTTACTGTGGTATATTGTTATTGTTATAATTATTGTAGTGAAATGTTGGTGGATTTCCTTTATAGTGGTAAAACTCTCCTCAGAATATAGTGTAACACTTGTCCTTTTTTATCCCAGGGTCTCTCACAAATACCATAATTTCATATCTGCAGCCGCTGCACGTTTCAAACTCACATTGAATGAAGCCACACAGCTCATTACTGTACACTTACCCCATTGCATGAGAGCACTTTCCAAAATCGTTTTCACGTTATTTCATCTGCGCCATTTTGCACTAATTTGTTAAAGACATGTTACAGGTTACTGGGAAGGGGTTAGCCTGTTAGTTTATATTAGTACTTAGATGTAGTGCAAGCCAGTCAAATGAAATATTATCCTGAAATAAAACATTTTTAACATGTGCTCTCTGTGAAAAGGTGTGCAATTACATCTGGTACACATGCCGGCTGCAAATGCCATTTCTTGCATGTGTTTCTATTGCCTTGTCTCTACATAAGCCCGCTAACACTATATATGCATGCTAATCTATTAGACCCATGTAACACAGCCCCCAACTCCTACATATTCCCTCCTTTTTTTACTGTTGGGATCCACTGGAAATCACTGCAGGAAAACAACATCAAATGCTTTAAAATGTATGTTTTGAAATAAATATTATTTACATTGAAATCCAGGCATCAGAAATTATGTATATCCCTCAGCTTTGAACAATCATCATTCCACAATCATATAGAGAAAATAAAAATATTTTTAACATCATTAAACAATAATACAATAATGGTGCAATCTTCTTTTTGTTTTGTTTTATTTTTTAATCTTTAGATCTCATCATTTTTATCAGTGGTCTGATCTCTATTTTCTAAATGATATATTTTTTGAAAAATGATGTGTGTGTGTGTATATATATATATATATATCTTTTTTTCTTTTTTGTTTAAGACCACCCTCTTTTTTTTAAGAGATCTTTATTTCTTTATTTTTTTTATTGATTTGGCAGAAACATTCAACCTTTCAACACTTTATACAAAATGTTAACAATTAATGTATTGCTCAATAATCAGTATCAATGAAATATATATAATAAAAGCAAAATATTTAAAACTATTTCATATGTGAATAACATTTCTCACATGTTTCATGAGATGATACAACTCCATTCAAATCATCAACCTCATCAATTCAAATCTGAACAATTTCTTCCTCCCCCAATTTTAATTCTTGTAGATAATTTACAGTTGCATATCTCAATGATTTGGATTGTATGTGAAAGATGTACTTGCATAGTGTCAGAGCATCTACAGGAACCATGGAGAATTTTTGGAAGTACTTGTTTCGTAAACATACTAGATTCTCGCATTCAACAATGATATATTCCAAGGTTTCACTCATTTTTTGACAATAACAACACATTTCAAATATTTGGTCATGAGGACGCCACCTTGCAGTGATTTCCCTTGTTTTCCATAGGTTAAATCTCAGGCGCAGAAGACCTGCATGATGCTTTGAATCAGGAGATTTCATGAGATATGGTTCTAATGTTCCAAAACGTTTAAGGGAGAAAGTATTTTGAATAAATGTTTTGTATTTGTTCTCTATTATGAATCCATTCAAGTTCCCACATCATTTTTTTTTGGCTTTCTCAGGGTTATGTATTAACAAATCTTCCGTAATATCAGCATCGTGCATGAACTCCTGCGCCTTTATTTTCCACTTTGTATAAAATCATCTTCAGAATATTTCACATAGTTAGACAAGATGGAAACTAATCCATTCTCATATCCATCAGAAATGCATTTTCGGTATAGGGCACATATTTTCCATTTGTAATTTGCATTTAAAGAAATGAGCCCTAATTCATGCCCAATCATAGCTATAGGCACGGCTAATGGCAATTTTAACAAAGGTTTCCAGAATTTGCCTTCCATTAGGTTCCAAAAAATGGCTAGATTTCCATTTCTTCGTTTCTGAGCCGTATAACAAAATACGTAAAACCTTTTGCTTATAATACACTATAAGTGGATGAATGGAAAATGTACAGCATTGTGGGATGTATTTACCCATGCATCCGAGCCCTACCTCAAAACTGTGCATTACTGGCATTGAAAACATCATGATGGCCAGAACTTCCCAGAAGATGCCCAGGGAAGGGCATGAAGAATAGGCTGCCACCCATTTTGCCGATGTTATGGGCACAGAAGGGCACTGCCTAAAACCACCATTGGACTACCCGCACAGTAGTCTGAAACCATTGGGAATGGCAATGCTGATTGCCAAAAGCCACCTAGAATTGTGGGGAATTCATTTTTCTTGAATGTCAAATATGGCAAAATCATGGGCACAGAATTACTTTACTTCAGAAACACACCAATGCCATGTCCTGAACATGGACAATATACTCCATGTAATATCACTTGCTGAAATGAATCAATCTAAAAAAAATCCCAAGGAGGGATGCAGTAACCGCAAAATCCTGAGGGTGGCGCTGGCGGTCTAAACTCTGACAGGAGAGCTGTCTTGCAAAACTGTCTAGTGCAAAGAAAGGGGTCTCATTTCATCAAAAGTTCAAAGGGGTTGCCTGTCCTGAGAACTCTTGACACTTCAGAACTCAACACAAGAAGCCAGGAAATCACAGGGTTCTGTTAATTAAATGCAAAGTGGCTCCCTGGCCTCATGATGTCAGCTTCCCAGAGACCACACAATGGCCCCTCTCCTCTGAAAGGAATATGTTGATTTTTACTGTTTTACTGTCAACAAAGGCCTGCCTGCCAGAAGACATGTGACTGACCCACCCAAGTCTTGGAGGCGGACTCCAACACTCTGAGGACTGAAGTGAAAGTAAAATATATATTTTACAAAAACACTGATAACTCTTTGTAATCAAATGACAGAAATGTATAACTTAGTTTTACCGCAATCGCGGAACACGCATTCGCGAATTTTGCCGCGATTTGCAAATTTCTTCACGTGTAAAAATCTGCTGCTGCTTGCCTTCCATTTGCCAGAAATTCGTTTAACCTGCTAATCATCCCTGAATCATTGCTAGTGTGAGCCTGGACTAATATTGACTAGATACCACTCACCCTGAACTTCTAGAGGGAATTAAAAGCAAATTTAGCATATTTTTCACTCCATTGCCAGCACATATCAAAGCATTTTGCCTGTGTTTTCAACTTCTGTAGTCTAAGCTTGCTGGGGTGAACTGAATCACATTTAATTGCATTTCTGAGAACTGTGTGCCTTCCTTCCATTTCCTTGCATTGCATAAAAGGGGGGGGTGAATTGTACAAGAAAGTGATTACATTGTTTTTGCTGAAATCCTATCAAGTTATTTTCTGTACTGCATTTCATTCCACATTGCATCCATTGGAAACCTTAAAAGTATTGTTGCTATCTTATCCATTTCATGTCAACTCCTTAGTGATTATCAAGAAGTGTGCTAGTGCCAGATTCTCCGTTGTTAATCTTTATCATACCAGATTAAGTGTGATATCCAATTATTAATTTATTATAAAGCGTGATATAATATATATAGTTTAAGTTATCAAATAAACCTTTAAACTTGCAAAACAGAACTACTTCTTGGCTCAGTGGGGTCAGGGGGATTCCAAGAGAGGGGTGTTATATAGGGGTAGTCATCCAGAACGCATGAACTGGACATAAAGTTATATCAATAAGGGTTTTCATTCAGTATTATAGACTAGGCGTTGACTTAGCTGTAGTGTTGAATTGAATCCTCTTACAGCATTTTCCATTGATGATCCTTGCTTGTGACAGGAGTGTATTTAATTTCAATTGTATACTTGTTTCATAAGGCAAATCCTTGGGGTGATTGTGCACGCATATTCCAAGGTAGGTGCAGTTTGGAACGACTTGTAGAATTATTTGATCTAATTGCCATATCTTTTGTTGTTTCTTATTACTAAACTGCATTATTTGCGTATTTTTGGTGTTTATTGTAATTTTATTATTCCAGGCATATATTTCCAGCACTTTAAACATTTTCTTCAAACCTTTAGTAGTTTTGGGGATTAACAGGAGGTCGTCTGCATAAAGCAGCCATTTTACAACGTGGCCCTCCAACTTGCGCGTGTCTGTTATAATGTTTACAAAACCCAGGCCCATATTGGATATGAAATAATTAAAGAGGGTTGAAGCAAGTATACATGATATGATATGATAGTTTATTTATATAGCGCCTATACACATTGTGTTTCAAAGCGCTTCAAGGCAAGGGAGGGAACAAGGGAAAATACAATGACACCCATACAGGCCATGAACACCAATACTCGGCCTGACGACATTTCAGATAGTCCAAGAGCTAAGACATAGATAAGGAAGGGAGGGAGCGAGTGGTAAGGAAATGGAAACAGCGGGGCGACTACCGTACTAGGCCTGACAACATTTCTGGTAGAGCCAGAGAAAAAAACAAAAGGTGAGGGAGAGGGGTGCAGAAAGGCAGGGGAGGAACAAAACAAGCGACTATGATACTAGGCCTGACGACATTTCAGATAGTGCTGGAGGGGGCGTGGGGAAGAAAAAACAGTAATGGGAGGGTGGAGGAAACAGACGAGGTTGCTATCCTATTAGGTCCAGGGACAATTCTGATAGAGTAAGTGCATAGAAGAAAGTAAGGGGAGGAGATAGGAAAAGGGAGAAGGGAAAGGAGGAGAGGACAGAGAGTAAGCAGTCAAAAAGAGTCGAGAAGCAAGAGTGGAGAGCGAATACATCCTTGCTTCAGCCCCCTTGATGTTGGTATTGGATCCTATACTAAACCATCTTAGTTTAATCTTATTTGAATTTCAGTGTCTTCGTGAAATTCAATTAACCATTTTAATATATGCCGCAGGCAATTGTGATTCATTAATTTAATAAAAGACAATTCCCTTGGTATTTATTCAAAGGCCGTGCGGAAATTAACAAATGCTATGTATAGTGGTTGCTTTATTTGATGGTGCTTAGCTATGATTGCGTTTAAAATAAGTAAATTAATACTTGTGCCCAGGCCAACAAGAAAGCCCGTTTGCAATGGGTCTCTTAAATTTTTTTCCGAGAGCCATTGGTTGAAGTCCCTTAAGATCAGATGTGCAAAAAAAATTCCCAGGCAGTCTAGTAAGGCTATGAGCCTGTAAGAACTTGGATCTACTCTATTTCCCTTTCTAAAGAGTGGTTTTTTCACTGACCTTTTACATGATATTGGGATCACTCCTCTTGCCAAGACTTGATTAAAGATTTTGTGAAGAATGAATGCCCATAATTCAGGGTGTTTCTTTATCATGCTGTTGTTCAAGCCGTCGGGGCCAAGTGCTCGGGAGCTGCTCAATTTGGAGATGTAATAGAGTAAGTCCTCTTGATAAAACAGCACAGTGTGACACCATTCACCTCCAGCCAGAATGTTTTGAGTATCGGGTAAGGGAGTTTGATAAACAGCCTGGTAGTAGTCACACCATGATCTCTCTGAAATGGAATTTATCTGTACAGACGCTTGCGATTTAAAGGTTGCTTTATTCAATAATCCCCAGATCTCCCCTGATGTTTTAGTTGCTATTTTGTTCAACATTTGCTCACTGTTCAACTGGTAGCATAAGGCTTTCCTTCCACGAAGCCAGTTCTTAAAGACTGATTTTAAATGAATTGTTTGATTTAGTCTCTCCAGCAATGGAAGATGCTTAAGCTGTCTAATTTGCCACCTTAAATCAAATTTCTTGTCTTTTACTGCATGATCAAATACATGAGAATGTTTATAAGTGTAACCTTGGATCCCAGATGTTACTTGGATATACTTTTGTATTGAGAAGACATAGCTCCTTCCTCATTGTGTTGTTAATAAGGTATCAAATTCGATTAGCACTGTCCATCTTAAGCGATTTTTGCCATTGTTTGCTAATACATGCCCTTTATATTGATCTTTAGCTTTCTTGTTGTACATCAATGGCCAGTTTAAGGCGAGACACAGTTGGCAATGTTCACTCATACCGCTAGGTTTTACATTAGGAGATTGCACTATTTTCATATAATCCCAATTAGTAAAGAGGTAATCAATTGTTGCTCTCAGCGGGCCTCTAAGCCATGTATTGCATGCAGGGATGTCACCCTCTATCGCGCCATTTAGCATGACATATTTCCTGTCCTTCATTATCGAACATCATCTTGTTTCTTCTGGTTTTTACCTCCCAGTCAAATTTGAAATTAAATGAAGATTCAAATCACCAGCTATTAAAAAGAAAATGTATCTTGCATTCCATAGCTAGGTTGTCAAGCACTGTTTCTAAATGACTGAAAAAGAGGTCAGGAGATACCTGGGTTCTACCCCAATAGATGTTTAATATGATCATGACATAAGTATATTTTATTTGCTTTACCATTTGTATAAAGGGGGTTGGTGGGATGCATGTTTTAGCTATGAAAATGTTTGACTTTTTCAGGATTATCATTAGTCCAGCTATAGGCCGACCTCTGCACTGGATAAGGCAGGTGTTATAAAAATGTTAAAACCATCCCATATGGGCACCTCTGTAAGCCATGTCTCCTGGAGGATGGTAATATCATAGTTATGCAAAGCACTTTCATTTGAATTGTTAAGGTGACAGAAACCTCAAGTGTTCCAGGAGACAAGTAGGATGCTCTCAAAGTTGTGATTCATCTCAAATTGTTATGCATGAAGGTAATTATCTTGCTTGCCATGGTAATCGCTGTTCATATGATTAGCATTTGGCTGATCAGCACCCATCCGATCTGCACCATATATACGTACGTAATTTTTGGCTAGCATCTGACTGTTATCCAATTCCAACTGACTGTATTCTTGGATTAGCTTAAAGCCAATTTCAAATAGTAAGGATCTTTCATCCCATATGAGGTTTGCTATCACAGTTGAGCAAACAAAAATCTGTGACTTCATAAGATCTTTGTCATCCAAAAATTCTACCCTTTCAATATCAGCCAAGTTAATGTTCCTCAATTTCGGAAGTTCTCTGCAAATGCTTAAAGTACTTGAGTGAATTAAATCAAATTTAGTGAAAGGATGCTCGCGGCATTCAATTATGAAACAATGGTGGCTCATTTGAATACGTTGATTGTTACATGCCATTTTATTCTTGTTTGTTGTATCAGATATAAAAGTCTGCATTTTTTTTTACTTGATTATTCTGATCAATACGTAGGTTTTTCTGAATTGATGCTTTATTAGTAGCGAATCCAAGACCAGGACCATGAAGGGTTGGATGATAGAATGGAACTGGTTACTGGCTGCAGTCCGAACTTATGGATTTTTGGTCTTCTTTCCTATTCGCCATATACCTTGCTACTGATCTACTTATTTCATCCCTTATCTGTTCTAAAGTTAAATTCGGTGGTGTCTTTACCATTGTTGGTATAATCACCACAGGATTTCTTTGGTCTTGGTGAGCAGCAAAGAGTTTTTTCTGGAGGTTTCGATTAGACATATTCAATGCAGCCGAAGCTGCAATTAGATCGTCAAGCGGCTTATATGTCATTATAGTTGGGGGGTGTTATTTAACTGGAGAGGGATTGCTGCATTTTTTGTTCACTTCCTTGACATTTATCTTTTTGATTTATAATGTCTATTTTTTTATTTGGTGTGTTTATGATCTTTAAAAGTCGCCTAGTCCTTGGGCCTACTTTTGCCTTCTTTTGGATTGTCACTACTTATCTCTGTTTTACTCCTTTAGAATTGGACAGTTGTTTCCTTTTCTCTTTTTTTGAATCGTCCTTAGAGAATATATTAAATGTGTTTAAGTGTACTGCTTTGCTTGAATCATTTCTGTGGTTTGGGATGGAGTTTTCAGTACTAGCAGTGTTTATTGAAGTTAAGTTTTCCATGGACTTTGGCACTAATGATTTTATCCAGGAAAATCTTTGTCAAAAAGACAAGTAGCTCCATGTGTGAGTTGACTCCCACCACTTGAGGTTGCAATCCCGATTTCTACTGCAGACTCAATTTGAGAGCCTGCATTTGTTTCTGCGGTCTCAGTTTGTGAGCCGTCATTTTTCTGTTCACAATGCCTGAAAATGTTGTATGTGTGATCCGTTGCATTAATGTTTGCACTGTTCACATTTTTTTCATTAGAGTTTGCTAACTGAGACAGAACAATTGTTTCATAATTTATTTTCTGGTCCATTACTCCATATAATGTTGCTATAGTTAGCAAGGCGGTATTCATCACAGTTAGAGTGTTATTGACCATAGTTAAATCAATATGTGCGTCTATAGGGGACTGTTGTGTTTTAGAAATATGATTTGATGCATTTCATCCCACATATATAAATGCTTGTCGAGGTGTAGGTGGAATGAAAGACAAGGAATGCAATGGGAAATTGGGCCTCATCATGTCCCTGCTGGTCCGGAAACAACGGTGGCGGTAAACCCGCTGCTACCGTTGTCTCCGGACCGGCAGATTAAGAGTTCTGCAGGTGGGTGGTGTCACTCCTGCAAGGTCTGACCTGGCGGGAGTAACACCACATGCCTGCAGACATAAATGGAAACACCAGCACTGTTATTTACGGTGCCAGCGTTTCCATGGTCCCCACACCCATGGAGTCCTATGGGACTCCATGGGAATGGGGATTAACGGAATTCCGCCTCCGGAATTACCCGGTTGTAATGCCCTGGTAAATCCGGCAAGTCTGGAGGCGGTAATTCATTCCGGGTCCGGTGGCAGCCTGCCGGTTTTCCAGCATGGCTACCGCGAGACTCGTAAGGAGGCCCATTGTGTTCTGAGAAGTCTAGGCAAGCAGGTGATTGTGGTAATATATATTTCTCTAGTGTGAATGGCTCTTTATTGTCAAGTGCGACTGAAAGAGCAGGATCATTGTCGAATGGACTCTTGATTTGGTAGATGTCCTCTACTTGCATTAAATCTCCCGTGTTAGAATGCACAAATATGACTTCATCATTATTACAAGAATTATTACTTAAGTCCATGAAGTCCAAAGCTTCTTCATCAACCTGCCCGATTATCTGTAAAGCTTGATATGCTAGCCTTAACTCTCGCTGTGCGAACACTGTACACGCTATTGGAGGCTTTTCACACAGATATAACTATGTTAAAAAAAATGCAAAAGGCACATAAAAAAAAAAGATCGAGCTGTAACCAGCCCTAGCAAACCGACCTTAATAAAACTGTAAAGCAATTTTGTAAATTCAGTACGGCATGCACTTATATCATTGAAACATTACAAATGAAATGACCTAGTCCTGACTGACTATCGGACAGGCAAATCCAGCGCACACTCACTTCAGACCTACATTTACCTAGAAATTGGCGAGATTCCTTGCACTAGTGAATGTGGGACTCCCTCACACTTGGTTCGCCCAAAGATAAGGATTATCAGGACTTCAGAAAACCTGCCAGCACTGCCTCAGCAAATCTTGTCAGACTGCCTGTCTTGAGGATCCCTCCAGACTGTCACTCCCTGGATGCCAGTGGATGTCTGCCTGTCTCCCAGGAGGTTCCTAAACATCTGACTTGGTGAACCCTCTACTGTCTCTTTTATGACCTCTCGCTGCCACTCAAAAGAAATCCTTCCCTTCCTTTTTCCTTTTGAGAATGCCATTCCTGCTAACTACAAATGTAACATCTTCTTCCTGCGCACACAATGATGTTGTTCTTTAGCAGCATATTTTCATATCCAAAGCTTCGGCTACGCCTCACATTTAAAACTCTCATTGAATGAAGCCACACAGCTCATAACTGTACACTTACCCCATTGCAAGAGAGCACTTTCCAAAATCGTTTTCAAGTTATTTCATCTGGACCAATTTGCACTAATTTATTAAGGACATGTTACAGGTTACTGGGAAGGTGTTAGCCTATTAGTTTATTTTAGTATTTAGATGAAGTGGTGCAAGCCAGTCAAATTAAATATTATCCTGAAATAAAACGTTTTTAACATGTGCTCTCTGTGAAAATGTATGCATTTCCTCCTGGTGCGCGCGTCGGCTGCAATTGCCATTACGTGCATGTGTTTCTATTGCCCTGTCTATACATAAGCCCGCTAACACTACATATGCATGCTAATCTAATAACACAGCCCCCAACTCCTACATCTTCCATAGCATGGGACTCCCACTATCCTCAGACCTGCGCGGGATGGGCCTGCCTGGGCACGACAGTAGGAACCAGGAATTGGGAGGTGTCAATCAAACATTTATGGTTTCTGACCTATGTGGTAGCCCTTTAAATTGAATGTCCTAGTCTCTCTGAATGCTTGGGATACCAAACACACTTATGGACCTGCATGTCCAATGGGCCACGCAAAGATGGGAAAGCAAAAGATTCCTGGCCTGGCATGGCTCTTGGGCATGCATGGCTGGGGTACTGTAACCGAAGTGAAGTCAGATTGCGCTAACACCAATCCATCCTTGGCTGTTCTCTGCACGTGAGGGAGTAGTCAAGTGTTTCCCTGCACTGGCTTAGCTTCTCCATAATGGCTAGAGGGTTAATGCTGTGTCATCCATTACAAATGAGCCGCCACTGATACCGACAGTTTGTAAATGACATGAGCAACACATATAGCCAAAGAAAAATAGTAGCATCCCAAACTGCTAAGGGACGTGTTAAGATACAGATTAAGGCCAACTCCTCAAAAGACCAGAAAAGAACTGTGACGATTTTAAATGTTGATTTGCCAAGTCACAACGAGGGACATTATGAGCTGTGCATAGTGGTTGCAGAGATGTGGTTGCTTGCTGAATCGGAATTAGCAGTGCTTTAAGTGGGCCGGGGCCGGGCCCCGGCAGTCTCCAAAAAGTGGGGCTGAGCCGGGGTCCTGCCGGGGCCCCCAGTACCACCGCACGCAACATTGCCATGAAGTCAGGCTAGCTGACAGAAGTGGCAGCCAACTGCAGCGATGCTGTGCCTGGCTGCCACTTCCGTCCGTCATAGTAACTGCCTTTGGTGACCCCTCGCGCGAGGGGTCACCAAAGGCAGTTACTGTCCCTTTGTTTCCCCAGGTCGCCGAGGCGTCTTTAACCCTCGGCGAACCTGGGGATTCCTCGAGATTTATAAAAGATGGCTTGAAAAGTACACAATTCAAGCCATCTTTTATAAAGCTTTGCCGACGGACAATTTTGTCCGTATTCAAAGCTTTAGGAAAGATGGCTTGAATTGTGTACTTTCAAAGCCATCTTTTATAAACCCGAAAAAATGGCCTGAAAACTAGGCAAACCGTGAGGTACGCACACAAATATATATACATGTATATATATTTATGTGCAGACCTTACGATTTGCATGCTTTTTAGGCCGTGCCCATCCCAGAAGCCACACCCCAAATGAGGGCCCCCTCTCGATTTCTTACCCCACTTAAAGCTCTGGGAATTAGTGAACCTGTGGGGTTTTGTTGTTTTGTGCTGAGACAATAACATCAATATGACGATGTTTGTTCAACTCTATTTCAAAATTTTCTGAAGGTGAACCTAACCAAAACCTGAATACACTAATTTTTCATCTCCTGTAACAAAAACCTTATAAATTCACCGAAAAACGTGTGTTGAAGGAAAATCATGGTTGCAACTCAAACCAAAACGCACAGTAAGTCTCTAGCCATAACGCAGCGCAGTGATGACTAAGGGCTGCTCATGACGTCTGACACTGCGCTCAATTACATTGAACTCGAACTCCTAAATATAATCTTTACCACTCAGTTGAGTTTTGTTTTGGCCCTCAAGTCAAAAGTAAAACTAAACATAAGCAGTTTATGTTATTCATGTTTTTCATAGCTGCTTCTGCTCTTCCTGCTCTGTGGTAACTTTAGGTGGGTGCATTTCTCCTGTGTTATCAAGGGTGGCATCATGAACAGGGCATGGTGGGGCAGCTGACTGTCCTTTGAGAATCCTACATTTTTATCCAACCTGCAATGGAATATCCCACTTCCCAGAAATGCATTGGTTGTAACAGTCCACCATTATAGTGCAACACCCAAAACCAGTGTTTTCATTAACTTTTATTTCATTCATTTTGTTGGCATGGAAACCGGCACTCGGTTATGCTACCAGTGTGCAGCCAATGTTGTCCTTATTTCATAATTTCCCTGACATACCACCAAACACAACCCATTGTGCTATAATTGGGTTCAAAGGGATTTACCAGCCTCGGGGGAATGTTCAATGCCATTGCCAGCCAGCCAACAGTCAATCTTAATTGTTCCATGTGTGGTGGGGTAACATCTGGTTTGACCCAACTGACACCATTTGTCTCGCCACTGATTGGGGCCAACTCCACCTTTGCCCTGAAGCCTACCATGGTTACATAACCCCCTCAGTTGCACACTCCATATATATTATATTCCGATTTGGCACTGTGCCCCTGGCCAGTTGTATAAATGCTTGGGGGGCCTCTAACTCTGATCTATGCATGCACTGTCACCGTCGCAGCAAGCGAGAAACGCCCCCCCCCACTTTCTGTTAATATGACCACCTTACACTAAATATAGGAAGTCACACATTAGACCACTGTTCCTTTAATATAATAGGTGTTCTATCAGAGAAGCATTGAATCTTTACTTGTTCACTAAGGATGCACTCATTGTCTGTGGTGCGGCTATCGCAGAGGAGGCGTTGCTAGTGGGGGGCTGAGGGGGCTATAGCCCCAGGTCTTTTGGTTGTAGCCCCGGATAGAAGCTCAGGTGCTACAACCAAATTTCTAGCTAGCCCCGTGTCCCACCAGTCCCGACATTAGATCAGCCCCTGATCTTTCCCAGACCTAGCAACACCCCTGGCTAGCATATACATAGGGCATGGCTACTTAGGAAGAAATGACAGAACACACTACGTTAAATGTTTATGTTGATATTGTCATTGTAGGGATTTATTTGACTAGGTCTAATGCCTTTCTTACCAGAATGTCGTATATTGTGCTTAATTATCTGCCGCTAGTTATGCCTTGCATATAATTGTAATACAATGCCACGTGGAAAACAATCCAACATTCATGTTACCAACCTATTTCTAAACTGGAAAAGTCCCTCTAGAAAGGCTGAACTGCCCCTGTGTGACTGCTGTCCCTGGAAAAACGCTGATGTGCTGCCTATCAAATAGGGATAGCAGGAAAAGAAGTCCCTAAACTAAACTATGCTAAAAATAAACAATTTCTTACAACCACACTTCCAGAAACAACTGGTGTACAGAACGTTCAAAGATACAGTCAAGTGGGGATATTTTCTAAATTTATTGCGCCCTCACTTGATTGTGTATCAAGGGTCTTATTATTAAAGATAAAAAACGGACCAAAAATTCACGAGGAATGGAAGAAAACAATACAAAGTACGTGTCAGCTAACTACCATTTTTCAATGTATTCTAAATACTGAAAAGGATATCAACAGATATGGTCGGCCGGTTTCGGGGACTGTACAAGCTATTTGCATCACCTTCTTCAGGACCTAAAAAGGATTTAACAAAATCTGTCTTGTTGGTCTTCACAGCTTCATGATACAAAATGGAGACAAGATCCTCAACACTGACATGGTATAAAAATACTCTCTCTCTCTCTCTCTCTCTCGATATATATATATATATATATATATATATATATATATATATATACATATTACACAGCCACGGTAGTGGCTGTGTAGTTATGGTTAAGTTGCTGTTTCCATAGGAAGAGCACTTTTTGGGTGGCTTATAACTTCGCTCCCCCTTACTAAACTTTGCAAAAAAAGTATATGGCCCACTCTGAATTTTTTTGCAAAGTTTGGTGAGGTTTGGTCGAGGGGGGGGGGGTTATAGGGTGGGTCCCAAAACTTATTTTTTTCCCATAGACTGAATGGGGGAAAAACTTTGCGCACAGCTACTAATCAAACCGCTGGACGGATTTTCACCAAATTTGCGGCAGGAGCAGCGCAGCGGTTTGGTCCCGAAAGCGTACTTTTGCAAATTTGGTGAAAATCCGTCCAGTAGTTCTTTTTTAAACGACCAAAAAGTAGGTCTAAAAAAATTAGTGATATCTATGTCCGCTCCGCGGACACACTTCCCTGTTCGCTTCGCGCACAAGATAACGGGCGCGCCATGTCCGCAGACATATGACGCGTTTGCTCATTGGATGGTTAAGAGCGTGAAGTGCGTCAGATTGTTCCGATGCGCCTGCCATCTTTCATCCGTGTTTTGGTGTGCGTGGACATCGCCACAAAAACATATAAAAAAACACAACATTGCACTTGTTAAAGTTATCACATACTGTCTCGGAAGGTGAGGGTTGATGAGGCTGGGAAGGGATATGGCAGCAAGAAGCAAAAAAGTGGTGGTGTTTTGTCACGAAAGTCATATTGTACATTTGAAGGTGTTTCTCACTCAATATAATGTGCGTAAAGTACAGGCGAAGGATTAATGTGTCTGTGCTACAATGTATTTAAAATAATATTGGAGTCAGACTGGTGAAGGTGTTCCTCAATATATTGTGCGTAAAGTACAGGCGAAGGACTAATGTGTCTGAGTTACAATGGGCCTCATTACACGGATTGCGGTAAGGGAATAACGATACCGGTAAGGGAATACCGGTATCGTTAAAAACCCTTCCCAATTACGACCCGGCCAACCGCAATTAACGGCACCGCTAAGAACGGTGCCACTAATAGCGGCTAGTCCGCGGGCACGCGACCCCTATTCCCGTAAATAGCGGCATGCCGCTATTAGCACACCATCATAAGCCATGCGGACATGCTAATAGCGGCATGGAACAGCCCCAAAAATCCCATACCGGCATGGTGTAAATACCGGCATCGCGAACCACCCGCTAAGAGAAATGAGCAGTGTTCTCACCTGCCACAGGTGGACATAATCAGCACAGGTGGAGGCAATGGAGACTGTGGCAGCACAAAAGGAGCACACCACACCCCTTTCCACACCAAGATGGTTCCAATACTAGCAGCATTACATGGGCTGGAGGCCATGATTGCATTGCAGCACCAACAACAACAGGCAGCACAGAGGAGACGCAGGAGGAGGAGGAGGAGGGCGAGACAGGCGCAGCAAGCCCCACCAGTGCACCTAGTAATACCACAGAGGCAGCCAGCAATCCCCAGGATCCGAGCCAGTCCATTCAACCTAACCCCTGAGCAGATACACACCCTGTACCGTCTGGACCGGGATACCATCACCAGCATCATGGACATGATACATGACGACATTGTGAGCCTCATAGACATCCGAACTGCCACCCCCCCTCTACTGAAGGTGGTAACTGTGCTCCACTTCCTGGCCACAGGCACCTACCAGCATACAGTAGGGCAGATGCATGGCATCTCACAACCAGTATTCTCACGCACGCTGACTCAGGTGCTCGATGCCCTCCTCAAGCACACAAGTAAACACATATCCCTGCCACGGACTGCCCAGGAGATCTCTCACACCAAAGTTGTCTTCTATTCACTGGCAGGCATCCCAAGTTGCATCGGGGCCATCGACTGCACCCATGTGGAATTGGTGGTCCCACATTACAATGAAGCAGTCTACCGAAACAGAAAGCAATTCCACTCCATCAATGTCCAAATGGTATGTGACTCAAACAAGATAATCACACATTGTTGTGCCTGATATCCCGGATCAACCCATGATTCAATGGTCCTGCGGAACTCAACGATACCACGCTACATTGAGCGACAAGCCGGACAACGTTCGTGGCTACTTGGTGAGTAGCAGGGCAAGCACATGGCAGTGTGATGTGGGTTGTGATTGGGGGGGGAGATGCATACTCCAACTGGGTGTGATGGGGGGGGAAGAGATGCATACTCCAACTGGGTGTGGACTGTCGTCTGTAGAACAAATGGACATACAGATGTAGGCCAATGTCCACCAAGGCAGGCCACAATTGACCGGAAACAAAACAACATGCAATTTGAAGCAGCACAACATTGAAAACAATCCAAGATGCCAAATATGACACATCCATCCACATGCACATTGCACATCATACCACACCCCATATGACACAAATCAGCAACATGGCACCAAAATGCGATTAGAAAATTAGCGCTGCACAACATCACTACAGCTATGCGCCCTTGAGTGCATGCAAAGGGATCACCTCTAGCCATTGTACTGAACCACACCCCACTCCACTACTGAAGTGACGCTTCACAGCATGGCGATATCGATTTCAGAATGGCAGTACACTAGCAGTGGGGTACCAATTTTGCCTGGGCCCAGGAACACCTAAGACCTGTCCACACCCAGGACATGTCAATTACTGGCAGAGGCATGCATGGTGCATGCCCACTTGCAGAGACTAGCTCACCTTCTCACATTGCAGTTACACAGATCGTCTCCATGCATGCTGGGATTCGTGGATGCCAATCACAATGCAAACTGGATTAGTGTGATATGTACAGGTTGCACTTGAGGTGAACAGTAACAAGTCCCCATTGTTCTACCCATGCAGGTGATGCTGGCTATCCCCTGAAGAGGTGGCTCCTTACCCCTGTACGGAACCCACAGAACAGGCACGAATAGGAATACAATCATGCACATACCCGTACCCTTGTGATTGAGCAGACCTTTGGGCTCTTGAAGACACGGTTCCGGTGCCTAAGCAGGTCGGGTGGGGCTCTCCTGTACGGCCATGAGAAGGTGGCCAAGATCACCATGGCATATGTCATGCTGCACAATATGTGTATCAGACGGAATGTGTCACTGCCCCCTGACGTTGAAATGCAACCACCTGATGAGGATGCAAGAGGCGATGCCAGGATGCCCAGGAGAGACTCGATGTGCGTCAGCATCTGATAAACCAAATATTCTGAATCACATGGTTCAACTCTGTTGGATGGATGTGGGTATTAGTGCACTGGTGTTTGTGGTGAAGCGCACAATGGGCCCTGTCCCCCAATAAAGTTCACATACACAATGATGAAGTCCAAGCCTGTGTCTTAACTTGTCACCAGTGTATTAAACATATTTTGAGAAGAAAAAGTGCATGGCCCCGAATATGCAACCACTCTTTCCCCCCTAACCCCACAATGCTCCCAAAACACCCTTTCCCCCCTTCCCCCACAACACTCCCAAACCACCCTTTCCCCCTCCCTCCACAACACTCCCAAAACACCCTTTCCCCCCTCCCCCACAACACTCCCAAAAAACCCTTTCCCCCCTCCCCCCACAACACCCCCATGTGTGGCTTGCACAATGTTGGTGTCCTGCTGCACATGTGCCAGCTAGATCCTGCTGGCCCTACTTCCCATGCCCATCACCACCATTAGGAGGTTGGGAGGGTGTGCGCCTCATGGTGCGCAAGGAGCGGCGGCGGGGGCTTGTCTGCCTTGAACTTGCAGAGGAGGAGGTGCCTAGTTGTTCCTGTGGTGGTGGTGGGTACTGTCGGTCAATTGCATCCGTTTTACGGGTGAGGACCTGCCTCAGTTGTGCCATCTCCTCGCAGAGCCTGGGGGTGCAGGCTTCCATGCCCACCCTCGACTGCCTAGCATCCTCCCTGAACTCCTCCCTCAGACGGGCTGCCTCATCTACATGCTGGCCAACCAGCGCTGTAATATCCTCCTGGCGCTGCCTGATGGTGGCCAGGTCATGGCCACTGTGTCCAGCTCGTGGGGTGGCTGCTGCACCTTGGTGTATGTCTCGGCCATCAGGTGAGGGCAGCTGTGGGCTCCAGCACCCTGCCATGGTCTCGTCGCCAGACTGGCCATGGCTACTGGATCGTGGTGTTGGCCGTGGGCTTGCTTCTCTGGATCCTGGGGGGCTGGGGGTCTGCATTTGCATGGGCAAGTCACTGGTCTCCTCCATGTCAGACAGCTGCGCAGTGGCTGCAGCTTCACCAGTCGAACTGGTTGCAGCAGAGAGTGGGCCCTCCGTGGGTGTTTCCTGTGTTGGGGGGATCACAGAAGTGGGTGCAGCAATTGTTGCAGCTGTAGCTTCAGGTATTGTTGCAGTGGCTCTCTTGCTGTGTTTGCCCATCTGCAGGTGCTCACTCCTCCCTGTGCCCCTTGATGTGGTGGTGGTGTTCCCTGTCTCCTGTGCCCTGGCTTGTTTTTTGGCAGGGGGAGCCTGTGTCGCAGTGTCCTGCCCATCACTGTCGGTCTGTGAGCCTGTGTGGGACAAAGAGGGGGATGGCATTGGTGATGGTTCAACGTGCTTCATGCAGATTTTGTTCATCATGCTGTTCTGTGCATTGGGACTTCATTAGTGGGCATTCAGGTCATGGGGCTGTTGGGTGGGTCACCCATGCATGGGTCTGTGGGGCACGTGTCTGTGGTGATGCGTGCATGTGTGTGTGTTGAGGTGTGACACTCACATGGGCAGGGTTGTGTGCATGTATGTTTGTGGCCGCATACATGAGGTGATTCTGGGCTCACATTTGCGGGGTGCCTCACCTTTCACAGTGCATTGTTTCATGTGTACACTCACCTCCATCTGATGTTGTGGGCGCACCACGCTCCATGTCCCCGACTCCCTCTATGGATTCTACGCCAATCGTGCTGGCGCAGGTCTCCTCCTACTCCCTGAGTTTAATGGGGGAATCAGCGCCACCTCCTGTGGCCATGGCCAGCTTACGATTTGCAGACAGTATGCTGCGGACCCGGAGGCGGAGATCATCCCACCGCTTCCTGCAGTCTTTAACGGTGCTGGTGGTGGTGCCCACCGCACTGACTTTCTGGGCCACCTCTGCCCAGATGGCCTTTTTTTTAATCAGGGTCTCACGCCGCATGTCAATCATGAATACAACATCCGCGTTCGCAGCAAGGGTCTCCATCAGCATGATCAGCTCCTCATTTGTGAATTTCTCCTTGCACTGGCGATCTGCTGTTTTCTTGATTGCCTTGGGCATTGTGAGGGGATCCTTGATGCTTTGGTATGGCACTGGTGTGGAAACAGGTCCTGGGGGCAGAGGATGGCAATGGATTATGTTTTTAAAGATGGCCGCCGTGCTCTTTCCCGTTCCTGCGCGATGACGCTATTTCTGTTTCCGCAATTTTACGGTGACCGCTATTTGCGTGTTGCTGGAGGTCGGAAGTGCTATCAGCGCTTTCGTCGGTGCCGCTAAGGGTCTTTTTGGGGTCTTTAGCTGCATGGCGGTAGGGTCATTACTGGCATGGCGCTGTGCTCGTGTCCGCGTACTTGTAATGGCACGCAATTAGCGGCCTCTTGCCAAGGCAAACACGTTAATAGCGTCATGCCGGTAAGGGCAGTATTTTACCGCGTTCTGTGTAATGAGATCCAATGTATTTAAAATAATATTGGAGTCAGACTGGCTCCCCCTAGAGTTTGGCATCTGAGGCAGCCACCTGTAGTGTTTGATGGAAACAGCGGCTCTGCACGTGTATGCGAGTACGAGTTCTCATGATTGCATTGAGTGATGTTGTTGCAAAGTGAGAATGTATTTAGATTCTGAGTGAAGGTCAGCAGCTTTGATTTTTTGGTTGCGAGCTAAGGAAGCCCACGCCTGGGACAGAAACTATAAGGGTCAATTGTTTTGTGACCTTGAGGGAAAGGGAATATTCAGTAAGAATGCATTGAGAGGAATAAGGAACATTTGATAAAGTTATGCATTTCAAAAGTTTGTAAGAAACATGTAAAATCAGTTCATGAACATTCTTTGGTGCGAGTGCATTGGGCATTGAGGTCTGAGTTACGCGAAGAGAATGGAGACGGTGAATATCATGTAAGTTTGCTTTTGACGACTGTACACCGGAACGAGCTTTAACTTATTATTATCTGAACATTATTTTTGGCAATGTAACTGAAGTACTATGTTTCTGTGTCGTTGTCTTTTTTATGTGGTTATGGGGAGTGCAGAATCTAGGTGTATGTTGACTATCACTAGATTCACCCAGGTTCCACGCTAATATTTCTTTAAAATGTCATGTATGACCATATCGAAATGTGTATCAGTTTCCATGTTCTTTTGGTCTTTTTTGAGATTGTTTGATGTGTGTGCTAATCGTTAGTTTAAACTGTATGCCGAATTAGGAAATCAATAGATGTATTGTAATAAAGGTTTGGTATTGATACATATTTTCTGTTATGTTTTCCAAATAGCTACATGCTGCCTTACTGCGATTGCCATGGACTCCAGATGCCAACTGATGGCTTCTTCATTCGCCAGGTGCACGTAGTCAACGGCTGGATCACCATGACTGTTTTGTCAGACGATCGACCAGGGCCAATGGCCCGTACGCTGCACTAGCGATTAGGAGTAACATAACATCTTTTATGGTGGTGTAGGCCCAAGTTGATGCAGACGCTCTGGAATTCCCTGTGCCACCCAAGCAGTTCCTTTATTGAAAACAAACACTCTGTGTATGGAAAATGAACAACGTGTGCCTCACGATTAACATTTTCAATCATGAGCGAAGAAACAAATTTGCAATTTGATTGATTATGGCAATAGTCGAATGTTCTCGGAGAGTTCATTGTGAAATAAAAGTACTTTACAAATTGTACACTGTTATTGTTTTGTTTTAAAGACTGGTTTAATATTTTGAATTGTGACATGCTATGTTGTTAGTCAATTTTCGGGTTCTGCGTCACGGCACGTTGGTCATTATGGACGTATTGGCTACGCTGAAGAGGAACGTCAACGAGAAAGGTGTTGAATATCACTAGGGTTGGTTATGTGAGGGTCTGGGGCGGGGCATATGATTTAGTGATGTCACTGCAGTTTACCTGAGGCTCATGCAGCAATGGATAAGAATAGCACAAGGTGGACGCACCCTGCTGCCAGATTTCGTATGTTTCAAAAAGAGGACAAATGAGGTAAGGTGAATTGGAAATGTTTGCGATAGATCAACGTATGTACAAAAATACATGGTCAAACTCTTGGGACAATAATATTTTCTGAGCGTTGCACTTGTGAAACTTATGAAATAATGTTTGGGGAGGTGAAGGGTCATGAGGATGGGTGGAATATTTCTGATGTGATTTCGAATGAGTTTACAAAGTTTGTTGGGATTTTGTGCACAGCTTATATGACAAATCATTTGACAGTTTTGAAAAAATAAAATGTGGTGGATTTCCAGAAAATTTGCGTAAGGCTCATTGGCAACGATCGAAAAGCATGGTTTTGCAAATGTGGCTGTGTTTTCTAAAAATAAATAGTGGTATAGCTTTAGTGCCTGAGGGGTAGGCTCTAGCCATGGGGAGTGGCCAGAATGTCGGGGTCATGGTATAAGGTCATGATCCGGACAATGTGGCTACTGGCCATGACCAGAAGGGACAAAACATAGGATTAAAGTGGTCATGTCCACCTGGGACTGGCTTTGTGGTAAAGTTATTAGCAATTAGGATAGATTTGAAAGGGAAGAAAAATGTGCTCATGTTTATATGGTCATAGGGTGTTCTTTTTGCCTTCTGCAGGATGCCATGGAAAGCGAAGAGGGGCTCTGTTTGGAACCCCCGCCTTCCCTTTCCATGGTGGCCATCTTGGAAAAGGATTTTCCTTCCTAAGCCGGGACGCCACAGGCGTCCCGGTGTAGGACGAAAAATCCTCTTTCTTAGTACCACGGGTTCCCGCTTTGGGAACTTAGGCTGCTAATAGAGTTCATACCCCATTTGAGGGGCTGGAATGGGGGGGATAATCGTCCAGAGACCTCATTATCCACTCTTGCTTCACTGGGTTTGATAACTTGGACTGCTGGAACTGAGGATGAATGCCCCAATATTGCCATTAGCATAACACAAAATGCAGATGGAAATGTTGGAAAATATTATTGACTCTATGCAGTTTACAGAGAAATATAAAGTAGATGGAATCTATACGTTTTTTTTTAGTTCTATTTTTTAAATGTGAAAGCTGGTTCCTAATGGAACATTTCCTTTGTTGTTTTTAGATGTATTTTTGTTTTTTTTGGCAGGACAGCTAAGAACGAAAGCTGGGGAGGGAAATGAGGGAAGAGGCACCAAACACTAATATGGAGGGCAGGTGGACAGGGGATAATGTTTCGGGTGTGTTATCTCTAAGGTAGGTGGCAGTGTTTGTTGTGCTCCTTCATTACAGCAGTGGTGGTGTCTCTTGGGGAGGAGGGATGGCCTTAGCTGATGCTATTTTAAGATTATTAGCAGTTTTGCTAAAAGTATGTACTGTGTAGTACATTGTTAATGGATGAGTAGGAATAGGTGTTGGAGCTGTGCAAGGGAAATGTTGAAGTGGAAAGTTCCTAGATCAGTAGAAAATGCAGTTCCAAACTGTCCACGAAGCACAGATCTTATTGTGAAGTGCGTACGGGTTCTCGGACACGTCATCATGCTGAGCGCCAGCATATGGTTACGTGGCACTCTTTGGAAGGTCTGCAATGAAGTCAAATGTTTGTAGAAATTGTGGGTAAGTTGCATTAATAAAAACCTTTGAAATTCAGTGAAAAAACTTTGTTAAAGGGACGTTATGGTTCCAAGTAAAACCGAAAACCCCCTAAAATTCACCAGTTATGGTAAGCTAAGCAACCATAACTCGCGTCACCACCGTGCACTGCTAAGGCTGTCACCCAGGACATCAAAGATGACATTAGTGATGTCATTGATGACATCACTGATGACATCACGTGTGCCTTTACCTTTCATGAAAAGTCTGTACAAGGGATTGTTATTGTAATGTTAATAAATAAAAGTGTCAAGGATCATTGGAATAAATATTATGAGGTACGTAGTGCATTAAGCAATGCATTAATCGAAATAGCATTGTATTATGAAATGTTTTCCAATATACTAAGGTACACATGTAGTAACATAGGCATACTGTGCAGCAGACATGATGGAGATGCAATATTAATAATTTTGCCATGTTAAATACTAAAATTATAAATGCTTTCTTATTAGAGTTTTGCATACTGTGAAACATTTAATAAGTACCTAATAAAACCCACTTACTACATTATTGCATTACTGCACACAAAACACAAACAGACAACAACACATACAAATATGAGCATATACAGGGAAAGTGAAGTAACCTAACTGATTATCTTCATGCACAGAAATGATTGCTCTGCTTCAAAGCTACTACTTCCCTATGTATAACTATCACATATTGTGACTAGGCCCTAAGGAAAGTAGTGTAAGTGCAATGTGTACAAATATGAGCATATCCAGGGAAAGTACAGTAATAAAAACACAACAGAACTATAAGACAGTGTTGATAACCTTACTAATCATCTTCATACATAGAAAGCATTGCTGTCTTCCAAGTCTGGGTTTTCCCTTTTGTATATGTTTCATATACTGTGCGTGGACCTAAGTGAATTACTGTAAGAACATATTTGAAGTATAAGTCTACAAATATAGTACTTTTTGAATTTTTTGTTCCTGAAAAAAGAAAGTGAGCCAGACATGTGATGTCATCAGTGAGGTCATCAATGACATTTGTGATGTCATCTTTGATGTCTGGGTGTTAGTCTTAGCAGTGCACTGTGGTGACGTGAGTTATGGTTGCTTAGCTTACCATAACTGGCGAATTTCAGGGGTTTTTCAGTTTTACTTGGAACCATAACGTCCCTTTAACAAAGTTTTTTCACTGCATTTCATAGGTTTTTAGTAGCACAACTTAACCATAACGTCTCTTTAACAAAGTATTTTCAGTGAATATATATATATATATAGCTAAAAAAAGCACTTTAGATCATAAGGCACTCACAGATAGACATCTCCTAAAGGCTAAAACCAAATGATGGCGCCTACCTGTTTGGCTTGCGCAACTCAACTTCATAGTGTCATCATGAGAATCATATGACCTTCAGGGAATCATCAATCACCACATGCTCGAGGGCCAATCAGAACTGGCCAGACAGCGCCTACAATGGAAAAAACATAACGGCATACACTCACACTACAGACAAATCTGTGCTTTTTAAGGATATGTGCAAACACAGAGTGGATGCAGCCACTAGGCCACTTCATTCCTTCTCCTACTGCATTCCTCTAATGTGCATGTGCCTATCACTGGCTCCCACCAACATGCAAATGCACCTACTACCCAAAGCAAACAACCATGTATATTCTGTTAGAGGGGCCATAGGTCTAAACAGTGCTTATAAACAGAGTGAAAAAACTAACTGGAAAAAACGGAGAGACCCAACTCGCACAGCCACTGTACTAGTCCCCTTGTAGTGCTTTGCTCACAGTTGCCAAATTACATTTAATCACAACAGCACCACAGCCCAAATACTTGCTCCTTTCACTCACAGTGTCACTGCATTTCAACTGTTCGATCTCCGCTCACTATGAAAAGGGCGTGGGGATGGGAAAAGAATCCCAGAATTACAAATAAGTGCCAAATAAGGAGGTGACCATTACAGAGGGCAACACATGACCTCTTCCTGATTAGCTTGGGAGCCCAAATCTGCACCTTGCTATTGCGGCATCGCTTTCCATTCTAAAGGTGTTATGCAACTCTCGGCTCTATACAAAACCAAAGCCTGCATCACGTTACGCACTCAGTCATGTGTAACGGCACAGTCACCGGGATTCAGTGCACCACATTCAGCGCCACCTTATAGCAGGAATTGCAGACATACACGTGCAAATAAATGGTATTCATGATTGATGGTTCACAAGGTGGACCAGATGCTATTACACTACTTTCAGCAGTTGAATACAAATGGAATTTAAAAAGCCACATACGGGACATATATACCAAGATATGTGTTCCTTGCCAGCTTTTTAGAAGACCTCAAAACTAAGATGTACAGGTAACAATTTATAGCATACCGCATTCATATAGATGACGTGCACCCATTACTTATACCACCTACAACAAATATGAAGATGCATACTGCACTTATTTCGTCCATGGAAGTTAGTGGCTTTTATCCATGTTTTTATCCATGAGGCCATATCGATGTTGACAGATCGACCTGTAAAAATGGTGAAGAGACAGAGGCCATTGGAGATGACATTTGGTTTGCACTCCTGTTTTTATGGATTCCTTATTGGATGGCAAACTTATTCAAGTTCCGAAAAACAATACTGGTGATAATAATATTTGGATTCTGTATGATAATGATAATAATTGGGCAATGTAACAAAACCATGAAGAAAGCAGTGGGAATGAAAATCATGATTGACGCAAAAAAAGATGAACCAGAAGCCAAGGTACTGATTGATGATGCCATCTGAGACTACATAAAAACAAGTATTTGGCACCTGAAGGAACAGAATTCTGGTATCCGAAGGATCATAAGAATTATGTGGGACGTTGGATCTACTGTACCCTAAATGGGCAATGCAATGACATGATCTAGAGTGTGAATGAACACATTAAAATAGTGGGCACCTGGAGGGGGGTGAAGATGATATGGACACCCAAAAAACACTTCTTCAAGAGAAGATACAAAGAAGAAGAAAAACTGAGGAGTTGGTTGTGGACTCGACCAGAGGGGGGATGTAGAGGGGAAGTTGTATACCTCGGAAGGAGATCCCACAACCCTTCCTCCCCTGTATTGGAGACAGGAGACCATGCCTTGCCTGACACCAGCTGTCATGCCAATACTGCAGCAAGAATTTGGAAGGAGATACCCATTGAGACAGCCCTATCGCATGTACCCCCGAAGTAATGACAACCTTCAGGAGGAACAAAATGAAGGAATATGAGAAAGAGCTAAGCAAATGAACTGATGACATCCTAAGAAAGTGTGCACAATGTCCCGAGATACTGAATGAAGACAATGCATGGATCCTAGAGGGCAAAGGATGAAGTAAAGAATCGAGTCAACTGACAATGTTAACAAAGTGCTGCAGAAAAGATAAGTTCAGTAACTGTACAGACGCTGAAACACAAGTAGATCAAGTCATCATATAGGCTAGCTATGAGTAGTAAATAGAATGCAGGCAAAGCCGCCATTGTACAGAAACTGGACATTGGTATCATGAAATAAATAAGCCAGAAACCATGAAGGGAGAATGTAAAGCTGTGTTGCAGCAGAATAGCAGGCTAGTGGAGCTGCGTGGCGAGGTTGTCTGGCCTGAAGTCAAGATTCGAGAAATCGAGGTCAGCTATCTGCTCGAAGTAGAACAAATGTGTGGAGGATGTATCTTCTCACATTAAGGTGCAAGAAGGAACACAAAGGATGCCAAATTTGTATTCATTTAGAGAATTTAAAAACTGAAAGATTGACCAGATCGTGGTCTCCTGTCATGTGAGCCAAGGATGGAAATAGAGCTTGTACTTGGAATTCCAGACACAATAGCGAGTGCCCTCACTCCTGCACATTTCCAAAGATGACAATACTCTACAAGGCCAAGTATAAAGACAATTGCATGGCAGAAGGCATGGGTGATGAGAGATGCTAGGCTAATTAGGTGGTGAGGTAACTTCATGTCCTATCTCCCTGTACCTGGGTCTGAGCTTATGGGCTGCTAAATGAACCAAATGTTCAAGAAATGGCACAGGTGTGCCAACCAATTGTATTAGTCGGTTTAATGAAGGACCTTATAGCTTGTAAGACCAATGAGAAACTGTGTATCTAATTTTTCTGAAATTACATGTTTTAAGAGGTAGACCTAAATTGTCCACCTGATAAAGGATAGCCAATTACAATCCTAGCTCCTATATGAGTACATATCTAGATGTGTCCCTTAACCAATACTGACCCTTAATAGGTTTTTCACTATTTTTATGTAGTATGACATCACTCTGACACATAATTTTTTATTAAGAATTGTAGTTTTTGTGGAGATCATTGAGAGACTGAGCGTGCTTCCGTTGATGTTCGTTATAAACTCCCTGTTTTAGGTAATTGTTAATAAAACAGTGACTTGCCATCTTCTTGAGTTTGTCCGGTTATTTGGACTCAGAATTATTCTGGTGTAATCCCATCCATTACATATGCATATTCCAAAGGGCCATAAGCTCAAGAGTGTGGCCAACTGAGAAGCGGTTTGTGGTGGATTAGAGAGGGCTGCTTGCTCGTATGAGTTTAGGCTGTCGGAGAGGTGATGTTGTTGATTTGGAAGGGTCATGTTGAGGGATGCATTGAAGTAGATACCCAATGTTTTGACAGATGTGTAGACAGGAATGTTGTGGCCATCTATGGTGAAATGCTGGTATGCTAGATCAAGGTTTGAAAGATGGTTTGAGGGGCCAACTAGAAGCAGCTTGGACTTCTCATCGTTGTGACATAGGTTGTGCTGGACCATCCAGATTTGGATAGTCTGGTAGATGGCATTTATAGTGGTGCAGTCCTGGTCATAAGAGCCTGACAAGGGGATGAGTATTTTTGTGTCATCCACATAGTTAGTGAAGGAGATGACTAGGGAGTCTAGGTGGTTGAACAGAGGATTTGTGTAAATATTGTAGAGGATGGGGAAGAGGCAGGGGCCTTGCGGGATGCTACATGGCATTGGAGTAGGCGGGCTGTGGCTACACCAGCGAAGACTCGTGAGGTTCAGCTTTCGAGGAAGGAGGCAACACAGCTAGCTGCTTCTGGGCAGAAGTGTGCCACTGATGTCATGTGGCGGCAGAGGATTTGTGGCCCACCAGATCAAATGCCGCAGAGAGATCGAGTAGCATCAGAAGGGAGAGTTTTTCTGCATCATTTGCATCATCCAGTTGATTCTTGAGGTCGAGGAGGGACATTTCCATTCTGTGACCTGGGCAAAAGCCGGATTGGTGCGGGCTGGGGATGGAATGAGTTTCCAGAAATGCCTGTATTTGGGTATAGGTGATTCTCTCTAAGATTTTAAGTAGGAATGGGATGGTGGTTATGGGTCAATAGTTGGTGGGTATGGTGGGGTCAAGTGCTGTTTCTTTTAGAAATGGGCTAATCCAGGATTCTTTAAGCCAGGAAGGCACAGTGTTGGAGGAGAAGGAGGCATTGACAATGGCAGTGATGAGGGGGGTGAACAGTGTATGGCATTGTTTGACCATGGTGGCAGGGAAGGTGTCTCCTTTGCACTATGAGGACTGGAGGGCTTTCCCTGGGTTGGCTAGGTCAATTCAGCAAAGGCTGTAAGTTTGCAGGAGGCATGTTGGATAGGTTCTATGGTGGGCTGATGGCTACGTTGAGTACTTTGGAGTCAATTTTCAATCGTAGATGTGTTGTTTTTCCAGTGAGGACATCTTGAATGTTACTACACCAAGTGTCATCTTTGGTGATGGTCGAAGGGGGTGTGGTGGGGATTTCGAGTTTTTGCAGAATGATTAACAGTGCACGTGAACTTGAAACATCTTCTGATATTCTGCTGTTGTCGGAGTCGTAGGAGTCCGCCTTGGTGGAGAGGACGGGCTGTTTGTATATGTTGGACTGTTCTGAGAGTAGTGCCTTGTTGGAAGCATTTGGGTTCTTCTGCCATGCAGCTTCGGCAGCTCTTTATTTTTGCTTGTAAGGAGTGGAGATGTGTGGTGAACCATGTGTTTTTATGGTTGGTGTTCCTATCTTTGCTAACTTTAAGGTGGCTAAGGACTCCACTGCGTTTGAGACTAGGGAATTGCACTGGTCCACTAAGAATTCAACATGGTGGTCTGTCGGTACCTTGGTCGTGAATAGCAGGAGAAGTCATTCACTTGTGAGGTTCTGTGTGCTTCGAGTGAGAGTGGGGGTAGGCGAAGTGCTTGGTCGTTGTTCTTCAGTCGAGTGGGAAGATCGGAGGAATCAGCGTGGTGGTCTGTCCATGGGTAGGTGACATTGGAGAGGATTGATGTGCTATGGTCAAGTAGCCAATCGAGTGTACAACCTTGGAAGGGTGTGGGCTCTACAATCCATGAGAGCAGCCTAGGAGGGAGAAGGTTTTGGCCAGGGATTAGGCATGGGTATCTGAGGGGTTGTTATAGCCCAGATTGAAGTCTCCCAGGATTATAAACTCTGTATTAGGCTTAAGGATGGTGCTTATGTCTTGGAGAAGGTTCTCCTCAAAGGTCGATGGGGGACCTTGAGAGCCTTTGTTGTCTGTTCTTGCCTCTCTGAGTAGGGCATAGTCTAAGGGGATGGCTTTGGATAGTGCTGGCCCGACCAAAGGGCAAAGCCTTTTTTCGGTAATGGCATTGATGTCTATATCGTTGGAGGTAATTAGGCCCTGGATGTCCACTGGAGGAGCAGTGACAGATCTGGCATTGATCAGGGTGCATTTCAAGATGGGAGATGATTGCAGATTTTTCTTTTCTGTCTTACATTCTTTGGCTGAAGCATTGAGAGATGTCAATGGCTCGGGGGAGGGTAGCGTTTTTGTGTGTGCAGGAGCGGGAATGTATTTCATATGTAAAATTAGGTAAAACAAGTAAACAAGGTTAAAACACTCGGTGTCATAATTGAGGCATCGCTTAATGTAGATGCCCAAGTTGCGAGCATAATGAAAAACACTCAGTACTACCGGAGGCTCCTGCGCCATGTGAAGCCTTTCATTTCGGATATCAACTGCATCACTTTGATCAGAGCCTTGATCATGCCTATCAATAAGCTGTGAAGACCCACAAGACACATTTTGTTAAATCCTTTTTATGATGAAGGTGATATGAATAACAGTCACCGAAACCGGTCAACCAGCTCTGGTAACATCCTTTTCAATAATTATGATACATTGATAAATCGTAGTTATCTCACACATAGGTTTTATTGTTTTCTGCCATTCCTTGAGTGGTTTTTGGTCAGTTATTAATAAGAGGACCTATGATACACACTCGGGTGAGGGTGCAATGAAGTGAGAAAGGGTCCCCACCTTACTGTTCTTTGGGCAACCGTTGGTTGCTGGTCTTTGGATTTATTCTATTATAGAGTGTGCGCATTGTCCTCGCTATATAATTATTCTTGGGCACTCTTTGATAGACATATTACAATAATTACAAATACATTATTTAATAATAGGATCCTTGATACACACTCAGGTGAGGGTGCATTGAAGTAGGAAAAGGTCCCCATCTGACTGTATCTTTGTGATTCTGTACTCCAGTTGTTTCTGGAAGTGTGGTTGTAAGAAATTGTTTATTTTTAGCATAGGTTATGCCGAAAAGAAGTCTTAGGAACTGGCTGATTATCAGTGTGTAGTTTCATATTGATTTCAATCAATTTCTGCCCTGTTTTAGGGGCCTTTGTGGAGGCATTAGAGTGATTTCTGCAATTGTTTTCTGACTAGCTTGTAGTTTTCTGTGGGGTTTATTTTGTGTTTTTGTTGACTCCCAGACTGCATCTAAGGTATATCGCCTCTGTGGAGTAGTCCTTTGTTTGTTTCTGGCTTTTTCTACTCTCCAAACCCAGCCCTTGCAATTGGGTGAAACAGTCAGGTGTCTCTTTGCCCATTTGATTCTCATTTGTCCATGCCACACCTGTGACTGGAACAGCTGTATTTCAGAGGGCCTGACCATGCAGCCCCTTTGACTAAGGGCCCCAAGGCCAAGGGCAGCTCCGGAAGAAGCAGCTCCAGGTTGTATTTGCCCGTGTTCGCCTGTGAAGCCTGCAGCCGTCAACCAGTAGCGACTGATACAGTAAATGTGGTGCAGGTAGGGAGTACAGACATTACTGTATTCCATGAACTACCCCACCCGTCCCAATGCCCAATATCCTACTCCCCAGGCACTCCGCCTAATTGTTGCTTATCAGCCATAGTCAGCATTTACCCCACTTGTATAAGGTAGCCTTCTGATTCTATGCTCAATGTGTGAGATTGTCATACATTGCTTCAAGCCAATTGGGTTAGTCAGACACAGTTTACATTTGTGTAGTTATGGATGTGGTATAATTGTGAGTATTAGCTTGCCTCATATCTGGACAGAAGTGTGAATATTACCCTGTGTCACATCCAGACAGAATTGTGAATATTAGCTTGAGTCACATCCAGACAGAATTTTGAATATTACCTTGTGTCACATCCAGACAGTATTGTGAATATAAGCTTGCATCACATCTAGACAGAATTTTGAATATTAGTCTGTGTCACATCAAGACAAAATTGTGAATATTAGCTTGCGTCACATCTAGACAGAACCGTGAAGATCAACCGGTGTCATATCGAGACAGGATTATCAAGATTAGCTTTCATCACATCCTGACAGAAGTGTGAATATTAGTTTGCGTCAAATCCAGACAGAATTGTTAATATTAGCCTGTGTCATATCTAGACAGAATTATAAATATGAGCTTGTGTCACATCTAGACAGAATAGTGAATATTAGCTTGTATCACATTTAGACAAACTTGTGAATATTAGCTTGCGTCACATCCAGACAAAACTGTGAAGATTAGCCAGTGTCACATCTAGACAGAATTGTGAACATTCAATTGCGTCTCATCCAGACAGAATTGTGAATATTAGCCAGCGTCACATCTAGACAGAACTGTAAAGATTAGCCTTTGTCACATCTAGACAGAATTGTGAATATTAGCTCGAGTCACATCCAGAAAGAATTGTGAAGATTAGCATGCGCCCCATCTAGATAGTGACACCACTAACCAACCCTACTAATAAAGAAAACCTCACCCCTCTGTGTACACCTCTCAAACTCTGAACTAAACCCAACCATACCTCTAAAGCACAACAAACTGCACGCATTACACTACACCGCAACAACAAAACAAACCAAACATAGCCTCGTACGACAGCACATAAAGGCTACCAACCGTAAACACACCTACGCTTAGCGAATGGTGTAAACCGAACTGAAGCTGCCAACAGCACATCACAGCTCTCTTACTCTTTTCTCCAATTCAGTCCTACTAACTTATCCTACCCTCTTGCTTTTCAGATCTGCCAGAGTGCCAGGGGACCACTGCATGGGAACAGTGTGTGGTGTAAATATCCAACATCATTTAGTTTAGGGACTTATTTCTCTGCTATCCCTATTAGATAGGCAGCGCATCAGAGTTAAATAGGTTGGTGACATGAATGTTGGATTGGTCACCCTTGTGTGATATTATGCTTACCCCATTGGTGGACTACTCCTAGTCAATAATGGCTGAGGTTACCTGGTGACCTAGTCGGTGTTAGTTGCATATCATTTTATCATGTTTTATCATTCTTCTTTGCAAAGATCAATTGTTTGTATTCATGTTCTTGTATACCTAATGACTTTAGATGGAATAAAGATATTTTTGATTTGATTTGATTTGATTGGGGCATACATACATCATTTAAACACAGAACACAGTGAAAGAAAAATTAAGTTAGTTTAAATGGAGTCAAAGTATGTGCAAGTGAATTCTGATGAAAAATATATTGTACTGATTTAAGAAGGTTCGGCCTTATTAATCTTGCACCAGCCTAGGATAGTTCGAAATGGCTTCATTTTGCAATACAAACACACTTGCTGACTAGATGGGTTCCGGTTTGGAACACGAAAGTGGGATTTAGTCACCTACTTGCTATCTGCAACACCAGATCTTGTTTAAGTAACACCTCACACAGATCTAATTGGCAGATTGGTGTGAAGTGGCCTAATTTCAAATAGAATACTGATAAGAATTTGCAATTTTAATTGGTATGTGGGTGCATGGCTGCGCTGTTATCTGTAAGACGTGTAGAGACTGTTCCGCAAGAGTCTGTTGCATGACCGCTTTTGCAAAAGTGAGCATTGTGTCAATTGGAAGGTGTGAAAGCCTCCTTAATTAAATCATGCATTCTTTTGCTGTGCTCATTTGTTGCAATGTAGTAAAAAAATGTATTTAAAGATTATATATTGGGGCCGATCAGTACGCAGCATCAGGATCATATGAATTGTCTTGTTAGTGTGCGCTTCTGTGTCCCTCTAGCAGATGCTGCTACTAAATATTTATCAAACTAACCTCATCTAAATTGGAGTCCTAACTGTGACTTTTCCTCCACAACACTCAAAGCATGAATCAGCATTAACACTTGTTTCCTTATTGTGTTGCCTGCTGCGCCCCTGTCCCAAATCCTACCTTCCATCAGTAATGGATGAATCAGATGGCTGGTACTGCAAAAAGTTTAGACAAAATATTGAAGCAAGGGGTCTGAAATAAATGAATTTTTATTAAAGAAAATATCCCAGCACTAGGCCATTTTGACACCATGACAGGACAATGCTCAATAAAGCACAAATATAGAGGAGAAAGCACTCCCATGGTGGCCGACTGGATGTCATTTTCTCATCAAACTATGACTTCTCCGACACAAAGTAATTACCCCTATTCTGGTCTGATCACTTCCTGATCAATGGATTCCTTAATTCTCCTCCCAGGAAGAACAAAAACTACCCATCATTACACAGGGATCTGATACATTCAGACCTGAGAAAAAGACTACCCCACAGGGCTGTGCTACCTGGTTGGCCCTTGGCCTGGATGACCCCAATTGTACAAGCAACCTGGTATCCTTGCTGTTATATCTCCACGCTGCATTCACCACCACGAACACCCTGCTACATTACCAAACATCCCAAAACCACCTCTAATTCAAAGAGTAAATGGGTGAAACCTCAAAGTAGTTCTTATAAAATGGGAAGGATGGAAATCAGAACAGAACTTGACACAGGCCAGTGGACAAAGAAAATTCATCATAATGCAAACATGTTAGAATGTATATTTGCACCTTCCAAAACAAAGACGCTGCATCCTACTACCAATACAAGGATGAATCGAACAAAACAAATGACATCTTTACCATTTAGAAATAGTTAATCCCATTCACAATGCCACCACCATGGGGCCCTTTGAAGAGTCAGATGATAACATTGCATCTTTCTACACAACTAAACTAGATACATCACCAATTCACTCCAATCACCACTCCTCTCAGAGCCCCCTCAAGTGTGGATCTGTATGCAAACCACAACATTCTCAGAGTTGTGTTCCCCATCCCTAGAAGATACCCTGAAAACCAACACAAAGATTGAAGCAAAAGATGTGATCTACACCAGGATCTATAGAGGCGAAAAAAGCACGGGTATGCACTTCGAGTAAAAACCTCATATCCATTTATTTTGGCACCGTACCAACTTCCCTCAAAGCTGCTACAATTATAACCCCCCTCAAAAACCTAGACACAGTGCCAACTTTTTTGATGAACTGCTGCCCAATTTCCACCCTTCCCCTTGAATCCAAACTCACTGAAAGGATGGTTACCAAACTACTACAGAAATATAGGGAGAGCAAATTATTTTTTGACAACAAACAGTCTGGCTTCAGTCTAGAATGAAGTAGAAAATCAAATCTTCTAGACATTCTTCAAAACCGAGACTCGGAGCACCCTGTGCCAGTCATCCTGTTCACTTTCACTGTAGCATCCAACATAGCAGTTCACTCACTCCTGCTGTCCAGGCTAAAATCATATGCGGGTGTTCATGGCATAGCCGTAAACTGGAGCTTATCCTTCCTTTAATATATGGCCGCTAGAGTGAAACAGGGCTTCCCTCAAGCCTATTACCCTAACCTGCTGAGTCCCACAGAGCTGATAATTCACCCTATGAAAGACTTCACCAACCCCTAGAAACTTTATTGGACCTTTTCAACATACCCTACAGCATCTATGCAAATTACATGCAACTGAGAATCCTCCTAGAAGTAAACTCACCAGTAACACAACAAACATCTCGTTTTGGCTGTTTGCCACCCAAATCTGGATGTCAGAGATCCACCTCTTTTGAAACCTGGAGTGACAGAAATCATATTCTGTGACCCTTCTGTCGGGGTCATTTTCTAGGGGTCGGCAGGGCCGTCTGTGGACCTCGGGGGTTGGGGAGGCCCCAACTCCTCCCGCATTCCAAATGAGTATGAGACACACACAAGAGCAAGAGAGTTACTGCTGTTTATTTGCACAAACAGGCAGGGATCGGTTCCGGGATCACAGGTAACCCAGAACATCTCAGCAATAGTGGGCTTGCAGGCCCTTTTTCTATCTACATGACGCCACAACGTGCGTCACCTGGGAAATGTCCCCCAAAACCTAACGCCACCTCGGGTTGGCCCCCCGACTGTTATGGTCAGTATAGACACATATAGAAAAGTTAAGTATTGATAGAGAAGAGGTCAGGTGGTACGCTTGGGTCGTCCCTAAAATTTGTTACACAAAAGTGGTTACATAGAGTGGGTTAGTGATTGGCTGAATTGTAATATTGTCAGTAGTTAGCCCCCGTGTCCTGATTGGTCCATCCACGAGCCCCCAAGCCTGGGACCATCGTCGTTCCCAGCTCACGGTGTACCTGGTGTTGGAAACAATGTATGACTATCTGTCGGTGGAGGACAATGAACAGGTCTGCCATTTGCTGCAGGAGAGCTACTTCTCACCGCTGTCAGTGTCCAATTTGTCACTTCATTGTTGCAGTCTGTGTCCAAAACGTGAGACCCCTGAGTTTTCCTGGTCTTTGGAACTTGGCATTGCATCAGATCGGCCTGGTCACGTGTTGAGAGACTGTGGCTGGAGTAGAATTATGAGTATTTAATTTGTATTTCAGCTCTGGGGAGCATTTAGCAGTGGCAGGTGTAACCTTGGCTCACGGAGCGCGGCGTGTAAGTTGCAACTTCATGGCCTTGGCTGTAAGGCCCTCATCAGGGTTTGTTCTGCATGGTCAGCACCTTGCAGCTCCGTCTGAGCCGCTCTGTGCCTGGCATTTTGGTTTTGCAGCCTACTGCGGTGCTGAGGCCTACTCTAGCCTGGTCTATGGATGGCAGCGTATGGTTCGTGACATGGGGTCGCGCGGGGCAACACGGGTCCTTATACATTAGTTCATTACGTCTTTGTGGTTTTAGTAGCAGGGAAGTGTCTGCAAGCATGTTCACGATCTCTTCTGGCGTCTTGCGTTTCTGCGGTGCTGTAGTTGGCCTATGTGAAAAATACCAACAATGTATGTCTGAGTGTAAATGGTCCTCTACGTCATAGCACTGAGTATGTTCTTCGTGTGGATTGGTGTATGTATGAAAAATGTGCTTGGTTGCACGTGTGTTCTTGTCCGCTGGCTATGTCTCCATGGCATCTCTAACGATGGCAGTGTTTTGTGGTTGCTGTCTAGTCGAGTTGATCCATACAATTGGTATCGGCTCCATCTGAGGCTCTGGCCCACAGTTTGATTGACGGGCAGCTTCCCTGGCTGTGTGAAGCGTGGCCACAGTGGATCTTGACATCTGGGGCAGCCGTGAGTGGGTCGAATTCCTCCCGCGGTGGGTGCTTGGGTTGTGACGTTCTAGGCCATGGTCTGGATGAGAATCGGGGGAAGTGACTGTCCCATTTTCCCTCTTCAGTCCCCCCTATGGTCGACTTGTCGACCACAAAATTATCCACTCTCTTGTCTCCTCTTAATCGCCATACCTTTGTTATTCCGGCCAAGTGTCCGTACCGGTCCACATGATCGTCAAATGGCCAGTACATATAAATGCATCCGCCATCGGGTTTGCAATAGACCCATTTCCCAATTTAGCTTTTGGGGTTCCTTGGGTTCTCAACCTTTATTGAGGGTGGATGCAAGTCTGCTTCTACTATTTGCTGGCGCAGCAGTTCACATTCCTTAATAATGACGTCAGTGTGTTGGTCATCTTCAGTTGGCATTAGGACGTGCATGCCGATCATTTCTTCAGCAGTATGCTTTGATCTCTCCTTCCATACCTCTATCCCCATCAGAAGAGCCATACCTAAAATTATGCACCTGCCACAACCTTGAGACCATCAGAGAGCCATGGTGGCATCCAGGACCAGATGTAGGAGAACCAGCTACCGTCCTTCTTCACTCCCTTTGCTTCCTCTTCCATTTTGGCGTGCATCTTGGCCAGCTGTGATACTGCCTCAGATAACGTACCATTGTCCTCGTCGTTGGCAGGTATAAACGTGCAACACAAGCTTCCAATTTTTGCGAAAATACCTCCTTCCATTGCCGTCAAGATGTCCAGCACATATCTGTTCTGTAGGGCCACCATCCTTATCGCTCTTAATTCTTCCTTTATCACGTTGATCATCATCATCAGCTCCCACTGGGTTATTTGTAACCATTTTGAATTTGTGTATGCTTGCACTCCTGGATGTATGATGGAGGATAAGAACATCGCTGCTCTGTTGAATAGTCTGTGTGCTGGTGGGATGTCACTCAGAGCTGTTTCAGGCTTTCCCCACAGATAGTTCCCTGTCAGCGGTTCTCCTTGTCTCTTTACCCTAGATAAGTGTGTAGTGTTGTTCTGTTGCTGGCTTTCTACCCTCCTCAGTGATCTTTTCTTCCTTTTATTACCTTCATCCATCTTAGGGAAGCTCTCCATGTTGACGTGCTTTTTTGGTACTACCAGTGATGGTACGTTGATGTGTTCCATGGTGCATACGCCATTCCACAACGGTGGCAAGCTGTTGTATGCCTTTGCTCCGCAGGCCCAATAGTGGTCCATTAATACTGCTGTTCCTGCACCCCCCTCAGGAAGTTTGATCGTTCTCTTGCACCCTTCATTTGTTCCAATGTCAACTTCTCTGTCATGCTGGTAACACAGTGCTGGAGCTGTGAGCCTAAGTATTGTTATGTGTTCCTCCTCTTTATCCAACCATGTCACCAGTGCTGCACTCTTTTCCATTCCTTATAGCATTTGTCATTTTCTTCTTGCACTTTCATCACCAGTGACTTTGCCAATGTCAACATTTTGCTTCCTACAACTCCGTCCACCCATCCACCTTCAGTGTACACCTTGACATACATTAATATTAGTGGCCTTTCCCAGCATCCTGGTTCTCCAGCAACTTCATTTGCATACCATTCACATGGTAGGTAATTCAATGTAGTTTCTTCTATCTCTCCTTTGTTGGGACCCTCTGTTATGTACTTGAGCCCTTTGGTCTGCTGCCATGATTCATTATCAATTGGTAGTGTTTTGATGAAATTATATTCATAGGGGTTGGTTGACCTTGACTTCCATCTTAGGGTTGCTCTTTTCCCTTGAAATCGCCCACTTGTTTGGAACAATGCTAGATATAACAAGCATTCAGCAGGTTGCAGGTGCTTCAGTTGCCCAGGCGCTCATGGCGTATGGGATCAATGAACAGACATAGCAGTTGTCCTTTGTTGTGTCCTTACCAATTTTGGACATGTGCTTATACCACACGTTGTTAGAGACATGTGCTGATTCTGTGAGATATGTGTCCACCCAATGTGCGTCAATAGAAACACTTCATTTATCTCTCTTTATGTTTGGCCCAGTGCTACTTGTACCACCTGACACAGTGATCCTTGCAGGCATGGTGGGGGAGATATTAGCAATGGGAGTTGCAGCCACATAGAAAGCATAGTATGCCTGCCAGACAGCAGAAGTAATCAGACCAGTGGTGAAAAATATCCCTAACATTTTTATTACAGTTGCTAATACCACTGGCATGTCCCTCTTACCTTTGCTGCAGTCCTGCAGCTACTTTACTTTAGATGATATAGGTGCCCGGCTGAACATTTCTCAAAATATGCGTTACTATTGTTAGTATTTTTATTTAAGCCCTGCGTATCAGGTAGTCGTTCAATGCCCAGGCGAAAAGCTCTTCCTACGGTTTCCTTACCGTCCTATCCCTTAGGGCGGGTAATGCTACGTGGAGGTGTGGAAATGTTTGAACTATTATCATAAGGAACGTGTTACAATATACACGTATTCGCCTTCGTTTTAAGTAGTTTGGCCTTTTTTATAACATATACAAATTGGTGGGACAGTGCTTCTGCGGTGTTCTCGTCTGCGGGTAGCATTTACCCCTGGGCAGTGACGTACGTTTCAATTGTGTATGTACTTTTGTCCTTTTATTACAGATATAATAGCAGTGCGCAATACCTGCATGTGCGAGACAAAAAGAGAAGAAAGCATGCATGTGTTTACACAGTGTGGTGTATATTACAAATTCCTTTGACAATGTTCTTCATTAGCTATTGGTTGGGAAGAGTTAATTCATGCTAAGTTTATTTACTTTGCTGGGACCTCGTGATCATGGGGTGGCCTATGGGTGGCTGATTGTTTGTGTCTTTTGGGGTGTTTTGATCTTGCGCTGTATTGTTGGCGTTGACGGCTGTTGTTGCTGGAGCGTTGGCCCATTCGCTGAGGTGATGGAGGGTCTGTGCTTTGTAGGGCTTGATATTGTGAATGTGGTTTCATATGCTTTTGCCCTGCAGCTTGACTGCTCTAGGTGCTATTTCTTCCACCAAATGCGGACCTGTGAATCTGGGGTTATTCCATGTCCTGCGGTAATTCCTGATCTCCCTCTTTTATTGTCCACTGTGCAGTCTGATCCTGTTCCTCGTTGGTTGCTTCTCCTTGTTGGTTGTTCTTCAACCCGCCCTCTGTCCGTTGGATCTGTTGAGAGATAAAAGCGGCACTAGTAACCAAGGAAGAGACATACTCGTGCATTTCATCACCAAAAACAGTGCTGGAATTGTGGCAGTCAGTTGTTGCCCTTAATGGTAGTGTTAGTGGAAGGTGAATTTGGCATCCAGTCACCACCTCGTGGGGTGTGAGGTGGTGGGCCGACCCTGGTCTGTTCCTCAATTCAAACAAGCCCAAAGGAAGGCAGTACAGCCAACTGTTTTTGGTTGTTTGTTGGATCTTTGCTATCTCTTCTTTTAGGAGGCCGTTGAGGCGTTCGCAGACACCATTTGCTTGGGGATGACACGCACATGCAAATTTATGTTTTATTCCCAAAAGGACAGTTACGTGTTGGAACAATTCATTGCCAAAGTGGGGGCCATTGTCTGACCGCAACACTTCGCATACTCCCCACCTTGGGAACACCTCCCTGACAAAGAATTTGGCTGCTCTGAATGCATCTGCATGGGAGCATGGACCAGCCTCGATCCACCTTGAGAATGGGCACACTACTACAATCATGTATCTATAGCCTTGACATACATTGATCATGTCAACATAGTCAATGTGGAGGTGCAGAAAGGGTCCTTCAGGCCGGGCGATTGTACCTTTAATCACTTGCAGTGTGTGACCGGCTGTGAATTGCTGACATGTGAGACAGTTGCTAATGAAATTTGCAACATGTGAATTTAGCTCGGGGCAGAACCATGATTCTTTTATCCGTGCAGCAATGACTTCTTTCCCTGCATGCGCATGACAGTGTAATTGAGTCAGAGCTGTTTTCAATAGGGTCAGGGGAATCACAACTTTCCTTGTATTATTCTGCCGCCATAATGCATCTGTGGGGACATGGTGCATCCTCTTTTGACCCATATTTCTTTTTCTGCCATTGGAGCTGCTACCTGTAGCTCCATGATCTGTGTCTCTGGGATGTGTGTGTACCCATCTTTCATCCACATCTGTCTTACCCCCCCCCTTATCTTTTTGTTTTTCTGGGAGGGCCCATGTCTCGCCAAAATACGCATCATGTTTTGCATGTGCGTCTGCTGTCTCGTTACCTCTTGATATTGGGTCATCCCCATTATCGTGGGCTTGACACATAACCAATGCTACCTCTTCTGGGTAATTGATCACTTTTATTAGTTCAGCCAGTAGGAGAGCATGTTGTACCGGGGTACTGTATGCTCTTCTGAATCCTCTTCTAAGCCATTTTATTAATCCTGAGTGTACCGTTGATGTAACATAGGTACTGTCAGAGTATAGTGTTACTCTTTTCTTCTTGCTTTCTTCTAAGGCCAAAATGAGTGCTACTAGCTCTGCTGCTTGCGCCGAATAGTGTTTTGGTAATTGTACACACTTCACTGGAACGTAAGTCCTGTCTTCCCTCAATCGTACTACTGCTGTTCCTGTCCTTCTTATCCCATCGCTTTGGTTAATTGTTGATGACCCATCTATGTACATGATCTCTCCCCCTTCTAGGTCATTTTCCTCCACCTTCCTGGTACTCGAGTAAACATCAATTGCCTGTGTGCAATCATGTGCATACTCTCCATCTTCCACTACTTCTGCTATGAACCGTGCTGGGTTAACGTTACTGCACCTTACTATTTTGAGATCTGGTCTGGACAGTATGATCCCGTAACCTGTAGCTTTTTGGGGGGTCAGTGTGAATTTTGGCTTGTTTAGTACTGCAAAGAGAGCGTGTTCTACGTACAGTGTGGTGGAGCATCCCATTGTTACTGAGGAAGATTTTTCTACTGCAAATGCTTCTGCGGCTAGGTTCTGTTCGCACGGGAAGTGGCCCATCATTACAGGATCCAAATGGCCACTGTAAAATGCCACTGGTTTATGCCCCATGCTTGTCTTCTGAATCAGTACTGCTTTCATTATTGCAGTATCACAATGTGAGAAGATGTAGAATTATTTTTCGTAATTAGGGGTAGCTAGTACTGGTGCAGTTGAATGACATGTTTTAATTAATTGAATGCATCTGTCATTTCCCTTGTCCATCTCAACTTCCTTGCCCCTCTCTGTGCCTCTCGGAGGGCCTCTAGCAGTGGTCCTATTTATGAGCTATAGTCAAAGACCCATGCCCTGCAGTAGTTGCATAGGCCAGGGAATTGCTGCAGTTCTCTTACTGTCTGTGGCTGTGGTGTGTTCTTTATTGCCTGTGCCCTTTGTGGTGCAATGTTCCTTCCTTTCTGTGAAATTATCTGCCTGATACATAGTACCAGTTCTTTACAGTTTTGCAGTTTCTCCTTGTCCACCTTGTATCCTTTTTCAGCCAAACCTGTGAGCATTTTTATAGAATCCCTTCTGCACTTTTCCTCATTGGTGCTGCAGATGATGATTTTCATCTACATACTGCAGCACCGTGCTTTCCATCTCTATGTTATCTAGATCCATTTGTATCACTCTGTTAAAGATAGATGGTGACTCGCAGTACCCTTGGGGTAGTCTAGTGTGTTTCCACTTTGTGTTGCGGTATGCGAAGCTTGTTAAGTCTTGTGAATCAGGGTCTAGAGGTATTGAGAAAAAGGTGTTCTTGAGGTCGATCACAGTGAATTGTGACACCTCTGCTGGTATTCCGCACAGTATAGTGGCTGGGTTAGCTGCTATTGGGTACTCTGCCTCTACAATGTGGTTGAGGGGTCTCAAATCTTGTATGAAACGCCACGACCCTCCCTTTGCCTTGCGCACAGGATACACCGCAGTGTTGCATGGTGACTCTGACGGTACCAATATTCCTCTATCCACTAGGGCAGTTATTGTTTCATAGATCCCTTCATCAGCTTCTTTAGATAGTGGGTACTGCTTCACCCTGGGCAGCATTGCACCTTCCTTTAGTTTTATTTGTACACCTCCAATGCTCTTTATGCAACCCACGTCATAGGGACTAGTAGTCCATAGAGTGGCGGGTACAGCTGCTAAGTCTTCCTCATAGAAGGGTACATGAGTAGGAAAAGGCGCTTCTAGTGTCATTGCCATCTTTTGAGCTACGTCCTTGTATGTCACTTTCAGCCAAACATAGACGTTCATCCCAAGCACCATCTCCCCATCTCCTTCCCCGTCTGAGAACAGTTCCTCATCTGACACCTATGTTAGCCTGCATCCTTCTGCCAATGCTATCAATGCTCTCCATACGTTCCCTTCCCCATACTGGGCGTGAACTGCAATGTAATCTTGTGTTGCCACAATACTCTCGATGTCCACTGATATTATCGTCCCTTCCTCCTCACTAGTGGGCGTCTCTGGCCTGAAAAGATATGCTGCTGGTCTTCTCCACACCTTGCCTTCAATTCTTGGCAGCCATGCTATTGCCATGGCTGTTCCATATTGGAAGAGGTCCCCGTCCACTGGTTCTGCCCTTGCCACTTTCTTGCCACAGTAAGCATGAAGTATGTGCCGTGCTGTGAGCATGTTTATGCCTGGTGTGGAACACACTATTCCTTTGTCAGTGAAGTATATAGTAATGTTGAGCCTGCTCATAATGCCTCTCCCAAGTATACTTACTGGTGATTGTTTTGAATATAACAATGGCAGGGATAGATCGTGTTCTCCAACAGATAAGGAGATGTTATCAGTAAAAGGAACCAGCCCTCGAGTCCCAGAGAATCCTTGATTGTGCATGTCCTCGCCTGACAAGTTGAACTTCCCTGATACAGGACCTAGTTGCACCTGTATCTACTAAGAAGGAAAATGTTTTGTCACCTATTGCCACCTTTATGCGTGGTTCCTCCACAGGGTTAGGTGTTACCGACAGGTTTGGACACAACAAGGATGTCTGTGGGCTGTCCTATTGGGGGTATAGGGATTTTGCATTCCCTGTGTATCAATTGTGACCCACTATTGTCACCCTACCCAATTGTGTCTCTTGCATTGGTATGTCTGTAGGTGATTGCATGTTGTCCTGTATTTGTGTGAGCTGTTGTACTGCCTGGACGTGTTGTTGTGCTGTTGCCATTTGCTGTTGTGGTTGCTGCTGCGCTGGTTGGTTCTGCACTTGTGGTGTAGGGGGCGTTAGGTACGTATGCAGTTGCTGCTGTGATGGTATTTGTTGTTGTTGTGCTTGTGTTTCTGTCACCTCTTGTGGCTGTGGTTGTTGATAGTACTGTTGTCCCCCATTGTAACCCTGTTGTCCTTGCTCTCCCCATCCTGCTTGTGCCGGTCTTGCCCTGCATGTTCGTGACACGTGCCCTACCAGTCCACATGACCAGCATGTTGGTGGCTCTCTGGCTTGCCATGGGTACCCTCCAGTGTTGTATAAGTACCCCTGATGTCCATATTGGTTGTATCCTCGGAACCCTCCCCCTTGCTGTGGCGCTGCTGGTCAAAGTACCCTCCCTCTTGCTACCCCACCCCTCCCCCGGTAGCTATTTATGTATCCATTTCCCATCTGTGTGTATCTGCCTCCCAGCTGTGCTGGGTATGGTGGGGGTGGTGGCATTTGCCGCATCGTCATTTGTGTTGGCTGTAGTGATGCTACTTGTTGTTGTGTAGTATCTGGAGCCGGAGTGGACTGGGTGGGGCCTGTTATTAGCGCACCCTTCATGGCATATTTGGACAGTTTTCTTTGGACCAATTTCGCCTCCTCCTGTCTTCCTCTTTCTGTTTCATCTTTTCTTGCCATAACCTACAATGGTGCACTATTGTCAGCTGTATCTCTGGCCATGCCTTTGCTTCCATTCCTACCAATTTCTTTAATTGTCTCTGTACTGGTTCTGGGAGGCCTTGAATCAGTATGTGGTAAAATATTGCTAGTGTTTTGTCCCACGGTTCCCACGTTTCCAGGCGCCATTTCTCCTGTATTTCCAGATGTAATCAACGGGATCTTCATTCTCATGCATTTTGCGTGACGTTATAGCTCCTATGTCTGAAGTGTCTGGGTATTGCACCCTCAGTGCGTGTGTGCAATTTGCAAACAGCGCCGCATCATGTGATGTGTCACTTACAGTTACCCCTGGGAATCCCGCCCTCTTCCAAATGTCATCTGCTGCATCACCCAGTATTGAAATTAATAGCCCCTTCACATCACCCACTGCTAGCTTTTGTCCTGCAGTTTGTTTTTCCATTTCATATATCCATTTCCCAGCTCCTCCACTCAAGGATGGTAACCTGCATTTAATGTTTTCCTTATCTGCGTGCTTCCATTGAACATATTGTGGTCTTGCTCCCCCTTTCTCTAGTAATGTCATTTGTGTGTATTCTCTGACCTCCCCTTGTGTGCGTCTGGGTGGTTTTACATGTGTGTATTCGCTATCCTCTTCCATGTCAGAAAATTCTTCAATAAGGTCAGTAAGATGTTGTGTAACCCTATTCTCTCCTATGCCCATATGTCCTCTCCGTGGGTCTATATTGTCTTTGTTGTGTGGTGTTGCTGACCCCTCCATTCTACGTCCTGGGAGGTCCCTAAGCCTATTGACATATGGGTGTGTTGTGCTGGTGATGTTAGTGGTCATTGTGTTCTTTGTCTTTGTTGTCTATTGCTTACCCTTTCTACCTCTTCCTCGTCTTGTGTCTTACACTCCCATGATGACCCACAGTCTGTGTGTGTTATGTATAGTTTACTTAACACTTCCCCACTTCCATTGCTTCGTCCTCTGCAAGATCCTTCTTCTTCTTCACTGCAAAAACCATCTGAGAATGTCAACTTTGTGTTTATGGCTTTTCCCCCCACTGTTACTGTGTCTAAGTCTATGCCTGTTTACTCACCTCTCTTCTTCGTGTCTCCCTGCGTGTGTGCCATCGTTACCTCCTTCTTGTCACACGCAGGTGGCATATCCTCATGTGTCCTGCCAGTTCCTCTTAGTTCTGCATTTCTTTGTTTGTTCTCCTCATCCTCTAGCTTCGCTCTTGCCCTACAAAGGTCATTCATTATTGCGTCATGTACCTGTTCTAATATCCTTGCGTCTCTATCCTTGTCGTTCCATTTGCTGCTCTCCTTTGTCAATAAGCTCTCTATTATTCTCCCCTCATCGTACTTATGTGCACCTTCTGCTATAATCTTCCTCTTCCATAGCGTCATCTCTCTGTCGTTCTCTTCTCGTCCCTCCTCTTTCCTCCTGATCTCCCGCTGCTCCATGCGTGCTACTCTTTCTGCAATTCCATTTATGCAGTCCTCCTCTTGTTTCCTTCGCTCTTCCTCTTGCTGGCTTGATCCTGCCTTGTCCCCCTTACTCCCTTCCTTCTTCTCCTTCCTTTCCTGCTCGAACTGTCTGATCAGTGCGCTCCGTGCCTCCCTCAGTTCTGCTCATTTCTCCTCCAGCATCTCCTCTTCCTCCTGCGTCATTCTTCCTTTCTCCTTTGTAGTTGCCTCGCACCCCCTCTGAGTGTGTTCTGTTTCTTCTTTACCTACCTTCTTTACTGCTCCTTCCTCCTCCCCTGTTAACGTCCCTCGTAGCTTCAGTAACACCTGGGCGGCTATCCATTCATCTGGTCCTATATTTTCCTGGTTTATGGGCCTCATTACGAGGTAGGAGGTAGCCATGGTGCTGTTAGCACCATGGCTACCCCCTTACCGCATTCCGGGTTCCCGAAATAGGGACTTACCGGGTCATTCCAACCTTGGAGGACCCGGTAAGTCCCCTTTCCGGGAACCATTCCTCATTCCCATTCGAGCCCCCATAGGGCTCAATGGGAATGGGGATGGAGCTAATAAGAGTACCGAATTTGCGGTACCGTTATTAGCTCTGAAGTCCCTTAACGGGTCCCATCCATAACGCCTGGTAAAACCAGGCATTAAGGAAGGGACCCGCTAAGGGACCTGAGAATAGGGTGGTAAGGGATTACCGGCGCTGGTGTCCTTACCGGTGCCGGTAATCCCTTACCACTTACCTCGTAATGAGGCCCTATGTGCGTCTTTTGTGTGCTCCTGGGGTTCACCGGTACCTGCGGAGTGTCTGCTGTGCTCCCCGTTCTCCGTCCCTTTTGATAGTTGTCTGCTGGCACGTATGGTGGTGGGCTGTATGTAGGATTTGAATACCATTCAGCTGCTATTAACTGTGATCGTGCCGCTTCTCTCAACTCTCTTATCGGGTGCTGGCCTTCTGCTTCTTTCTTTACTTCATTATGTATGGGCGTCTCACCTTCCCCTTCCTGTTTTACCTCTGCAACTGGGTATGATCCTTCTGATTCTTGCTCACTTTCCTCTGCGCTGGGAGGAGCTGGGGGTGCGTTACACCCGCCCCCCTCCTTCAACTTCTCCCCCTTTACTTCCTGCATTGTGAACATCCCGGGTACTCCAGGTGCACACCCCTGGAACATTTTCCAGAGATCAAACACTTCTAGGTGACTCGCTAGTTTCTTCCCCTTGTATGTGTTATGTAGATATGCTAGGAGTGAATGTTGGGTACACATGTCAAAACTGCCGTTGGGGGCCATGGTATTCTTATTTTGTTGTCTGTGCATTGTGTCCATTCAATACTGTACTTTACTGTTTAACCCTGTGCAGTATTAGTGTGGCGCAGATGTGTTGAAGTGGTGTGGTTAGGGTGCTGGCCCTATACCCTGCTCCTATCCCATAGTACACAGACATCTTTTAAAACTTTACTTTCTGGGGGCGTGGCGCATGGCGTGAGGACAAACATTCCCAGCGCTCCTGCCCGAGATCCTACAACGGACCGAACCGTTCAGCTTCAACGCGATGTACAGACACAAATAGGGGTGCAGCGAGGAGAAGAACCGTTTCCTCACCCTCGGTGAATATCCTGTGCAAAATCAGACCGAGATAGTCGGTAAACAGAGCGGGCAAAGACGTGACTCCCCGCCCGACAAGATGGCGGCGCCCGCGGTTTCCATCGGAACTGCACAGCGGAGGAGCGGATAGCCTTCAGGCTGCAGGAAGTAAGGCCCGATACTTCCAGCCCTGCGCGCCGACTGCACCCTGGAGGGAGCGGATCCACAATGCAGACTACAGCCGGCGTCTTTGCCACTCAGATCGCGGCTCGCGGCGGGGACGGCGCCGAAAGACGAAAGAGCTGAGGAAGGAGGAAGGCAGAGAGACGGGACCACGACACACAGCCGCCAAGAGCTGTCACCGACCACCAAGGCCCCACTCGTGAAGCGGAGGCGAGGAGCCCGAGCACCATCTGCAGGCAGGAGGAGGAGCGGGCCGGGTGGTGCACCCAGCCGGAATCGCCGGCCCTAGGAACATCGGGAAGTGGACGGCTCCTGACTGACGGTGAGTCGCCAAAGCTCCTCGCCCACTGAACGGCCCACGGGGCAACAGGACAGAGATCCCGGGGGCAGCCTGGAAGGCCTGAGGCGGCACGAAGGACCTAAAAGTGTGCAAAAATGAGTAGCGTCTGAATGCCCCTAGACAAGTTGCAATTTGAGTGCCTGGTTACATGCTTCTGGGCCAGCACTTAACGGAGGGCCTCCGCCACGAGTGAGAGGGAAGCAAAGTCATGGGAAGCTGGTTGCAATAGATCCAGTCCTCCACACGACGCATTGGGCCTCACGAAAGACTGCTTATTAATGCGCCATAGACTCAAGGCCTGGACACAGAACAAAGAACAGAATCGCAGCTACACTGACATGCATCAATCGCAAGCACACATGGGACTAGGAGCGCAGCACGCCCATCTACAACCAACGACTTAAAGACCACCTAACCCGGATAAGGCTGCCACTAATTTCGCAATCAGCGCAGAATAACTGTCCCCCGAGACAGGCTGAGGGGAGAACCCGGAGATAAGGGATGTCACCCCCAAGAACAAACCGAAAGCAGTGACAATGGACACCTTTACGACGGTTAGACCCAAACAGCAACTGGGAGCAGGGGCTCCGGATGCCCCAACAACCAAGGATGATGATCCCACGAACGCGCAAGTGCTATAGGCCATAGCGGCGCTACGCACGTCCATCGAAACCAGAATAGACGAAATCAAATCGGACATGCAGTTGATGAGGCAAGACGCCCGAAATCTCACTGAAAGGGTGACCACAGCGGAAGCAACACTACAAGACAATGTTGGCAGTACGACAGAGCTTAAATCTAAGGTCCAGGAACTTGAACTGCAAGTTGCGCAGCTGGAAGCGCGGTCAGAAGACGCGGAAGGGTGCGCCCGCCGCAGCAACATTCGAATCCTGGGGGTCCCAGAAGATATGGAGGGCCCAAATCCAACAGAATTTATAGAGACAATGCTATTGCAAGAAATTGGGGCTGGCAAACTCACCCAGGGTTTTTCAATAGAACGGCCCATAGGTCATTGCAAAAAAGACCTCCCCCAGGTTCGTGCCCGCGCCCGATAATTGCAAAAGTCTTCAATTTCTGAGACAGAGAGACAATATTGAGATTTTTGAGGGAGGGCGGAGAAATCGAAAGGCAGGATGCCAAAATAGTCATCTATCCAGACTATACCCCTGCGGTGCAACGGGCAAGGAACTCATTTGTGCCGGTGAAAGCAAGACTACGCAAGCTAAACCTAAAGTACATGCTAATGTACCCCTCGCACCTTAAAGTATTGTACAAGGGGAAAGATATCTTCCTAGAGACTCCAGCAGCTGCAAATATGTTGCTTGAAGACAACAACCTCGCAGATGATGAGGAAAGAAAGGTGAAGGAGGTCACGGGCCACTGAATACCCCAAGCAACAGGAATATGACCAAGGAGCGCATACCCAAGGAACGAACCATCGGACCGCATTAAGATTTACAACACCTTGTATGTCACAACGGGCAGGAGCGCACCTACCCACACGTGCAACGACGAAGCCGACACACCCCCTGGAACACATGGAGGCTGACTGCCGACACACTGCCCGGACCAGGAGGCCTGGAAAGGCCTGAGAGGCTCGGGTGCCCCTGAGAGCTGCAAGTTTGAGGCAACTGCTGGGGGCAGTTTAAAGTTGAAAGGTTTGTTGTTTCCATTCACCAGAATGAAGGTTGTTATTGTTAGTAAGTCTCCTGGTGACACCGATGGGGGAGGAAATGGGGAACGGGGGAAGAGAGGGGCCCGAGCCCCGATCCAGACACCGGCTGACCTCAAGGAAGTCGACACAGGCCCGTGGGCAGCTGGGGAGGAGAAACGGGAGAACACTTTAACCCGCATTGAACCACCATGGCTACAACCACAATCAACATAATGTCATGGAATGTAAAAGGCTTGAACACTTACCTCCACAGGAATAGAGTTAAAACCTTCCTATACAGAAAAGGGGTAATGATAGCATTGCTTCAGGAGACCCACTGCACAGTGGACTCTATGACCAAACTCCAAACGCATTGGAGAGGTCAGGGATTTGGCACCACTTACTCTAAATATGCAAGAGGAGTCTACACCTGAATCCACCCACAGCTCCCTCTCCGTGTGGTCAAATCAGAGATAGACCCGGAAGGCAGGTTTGTTATAATATGGGGATTCATTGAACAGGAAGCAATATGCATTATGAACTCACATCTCCCTAATAACAATATACCGACATATCTAAACACACTGTACCCCAGAGTCGCACAGTATAGAAACGACCTTTTCATTTGGGGAGGAGACTTTAATTGTGTCCATGACCCAATGCTGGACAGGTCTGCACCTCATCCAAAAGGCCCATCAACGGCTATGACGGCTCTGGCCGTCATGCTGGACAGGCTAGACATGGCGGATATATGGCGTGAAAAGCACCCAGGAATACGTGGATACTCATACTACTCATCCCCACATACCCTACACACCAGATTAGATTATATCCTCACAGGTAGGGAACACCTGTCCCGGGTGGAGGGGGCACAGTACTTGGGATGGACCATCTCTGACCACTCCCTGCTCCTAGTGACATGGAATCACAGAGGACCCAGACCCCCGATTCCTATGTGGAAGATGCCTACGGAGGCTCTGAAAGACCCAGCCTTCAAGGAGGAATTACGAGACTCTATTGATGCCTATCTAGAGGTTAACATGGGAAGTGTAGACCACATAAGCACAGTGTGGGACGCTCTGAAAGTAGTAGCTAGTGGAGAAATCATTGCGAAGGCAGGGGGCATCAGGAGGCTGCTCAGAAAAGAACTAGATCAAGTAGAGCGGGAAATCGGAAAGCTGGAAGCCACTCCCATAAACACCCAACAGGGGGAGGCGGAGCCGCAGAAGTTGAGGATGAGGAACACAAATGCGTGGAACAGACTAGAAAAGTTTGACTATACTGCCAAGACGAATAGAGCACAAATTGAGGCGGACAAGCCGGCAGGTTACTGGCCTGGCTCTGCCGGAAGGAGCACCCCAGACACACCATCACCTCAATACAGGATGCAGAAGTGAACATGCACCACACACAGCAGAGCATAAATGACACATTCACACATTTTTATGCACACCTATACTCACACGAGGAACTGGTCCCCCAGGAACAGCTAACAGAAACACTGGAGGAGATAGGGCTCCCCAGGTTGTCCCCAGAACAATCCGACTCCCTTGAAGCAGAAATCACACCTGAAGATATCACTGAAGCTATCAGATCCTTGGCCACATGTAAGGCTCCTGGTACTGATGGGCTAACCACAGAGTTTTACAAAACATATGAGTCCTCCTTGACCCCCCTGCTACATGCGGTCTACCAAGAGGCGTATGAAGAAGGCATACTGCCCGAAAGCATGAGAGAGACGCTTGTTGTCCCGATACTTAAGCCCAATAAACCACCAGACCAATGTGACTCATATCTGCCCCTCGCAATGCTAAATTATGATGTTAAAATTCTAACCACAATTTTGGCAAGGCGGCTGTCCAGAATAATAGGAGACATAATACACACCGATCAGTGTGGCTTTGTACCAGGCCGCAACACATCCATGAACTTGCGCAGGCTGCAACACGTTATAGCACAAACTGATAATGAAAAGGACTCTTACGCACTGCTGTCTCTGGATGCAGTTAAAGCGTTCGATTCCATCTATTGGGAGTGGCTAGTCGTGGTGCTCAGGGAGTTCGGCTTTGGTCCTGGGTTTATTAGGTGGATTAATATCCTGTACACTAATCCTAGGGCAAGAGTGAAGACTGGGAAGCATGTGTCAGAGGCCTGTGGCATATACAGACGGACTAGACAGGGCTGTCCACTATCCCCAATGCTTTACATATTAGGACTGGAACCCATAGCCATATACTTTAGAAAGAAGTTTTGTGATGCAGGTATAAGACTGGGAGGCGTGGACCACATCATCTCACTCTATGCAGACGATGTCCTACTGTATGTTCGGGACCCGCACCTCAACGTGCCGACCATGCTCGAGGTATTGGATAACTATTCCAGGGTGTCTGGGATACACTTCAGCAAGCTGAAGTCCTGCCTGTTCCCCCTAGCGGCACTGAAAGATGTGGACGTGAAGGCACTCCCTGCAGTGGGGATCAGTTGGCAGACCACATCATTCTGATACCTCGAACCTAGAGGGATACTACCTGGCAGCACAGCTTAGTTTTGTGACCAAGTGGCTGGATGATGAACCCACATCAGAAACGCCACTGCTGCAAGCCCTGATACCTCTGTTCCACCTGAAGGAGCTGATCTGGGCACCGACCAAACTACTGTGGACCATACCCTTTCTGGCTGATCTTGGGAGGAAAATCTAGCGCAGAGTGAAAACGCTTACCCACTTGCGAAACCCCTACGACCCGGAAATACCACTGATCACAGACCTATGCACGACCAACTCAGACCTGAAACAAATCAGACGGTGTCCAGTCATAATTTCGAAAACAAAATTTCGAAAATCAAAAAAGTCGAATCAAAAATGTCGAAAAAAAAATGTCGAATTGTTTTTTTTTTCGATATTTTTTTTTTGGGCTCTAGTTTCTGTGAAAAAAAAGGTAAAAATAAAAAAAAAGGGGGGTTGGGGGGGAACCCCCCCATTTCGAAAAAAAAACGTCATTAAAAAAAAATTCGACATTTTTTTTTTCGACGTTTTTTTTTCGACTTTTTGACTTTCGAATATTTTGTATTCGAAATTATGTCTATGAACCAAATCAGACTATGGGAAAGGGAAGGGGTCTACACCTGGGGAGACCTGTATGATGAGGGCACCTTTAGAGAGTTCGCTTCGTTACAGGAGAAAGAAGGAATTCGCCCCGGCCAATTCCTATGGTATCAAAGACTCCGCACTGTAGCTCGACACAAATGGGAAACATGGCCTGAAGAACCAGAAACAGATCCATTCCTAACACTAATGTACAATTTAGGGGAGGGCTGCAGACCCATATCTCAAATATACGGCCACCTAAGCGACATACCTAATCCTCAGAGTATGGAAATGAAAAACAAATGGGAAAGGGACACAGGCAGAGAAATGACTGAGGAGGAGTGGAATAGAGCTCTTGCGTTTCCCAGAGAGGTATCCAGGAATCATAGATTCAGACAGATCCAGCTAAATATACTATACAGAACCTATCTGACCCCACGCAGATTAGCTAAATTCAATCAGCAGACACAATCAACCTGCATCTGGTGCATGGGGGAAAAAGCAGATCTGATCCACATGCTATGGGAATGCCCCAAAACTAGAACCTTGTGGGACAAAGTGAAACATGCATGTGAAAAAGCAGGCTTGGGCAAATACAACTGGACACCTGAGGAGTGCCTCCTAGGAACTTACCCCAGATATGCCAAGCTTAAACATGCGATAAAACTCATGGACATATCATGCATACTGGCCAAAAGAACAATTGCAATGTTTGTTTGTTTGTTTGTTTGTTTTATTCACTTATAATGCGCACCAGATCCGAAGGTAGCCGGGCGCAGCAGTACAGAAAATGCGAAGCTTAGGTTGCAGGGTGGGGTCATGGGATACATACACTGTACAAATACAAAATACAAATATAGAATGCAAAATATCACAGTAAGGCAGCAGTTGCGGTTTACATGCAGAATAAATACAAAATATGATCAAGACAGTCTATGTACAGGTACTGTGTGGGCGAAAGCTCATCGGTCAGGTGGGCAAAGTGAGTGGGACCATAAGATCATGATGAAATGTATGTTCTAGGGTGGGGTGAAGGATAAGTGGGCGCCAGTAGGCTATTCATTGGCAGTCCTTAGCAGATTGATGTAGTTATCTCTGAATTTAGGGAAGGGCTGTGCCTCGCGTAGAGGATTAGGCAATGAGTTCCATAATTGAGCTGCTTGTACCGGGAAGCTACTACCCCCCGCCTTAGATAACCTGAATCTCGGAATGATGAGGCTGTTGGCATTTGCAGTTCTGGCAGGGCGCGAGTGATGTCTTTTTGTGAGTTTATTGCGGAGATAGCTTGGTGCTGCATTGTTCAGGGCTTTATGAACCAGGGATGCTACTTTAAGGTGGATTTTGTTTTGGGAGGACATCCAGTTGTTTTGACGCCTGATGTTTGAAATATGTGATCTTTTAGGTACACCAAGGGCGGCTCGTAGGGCATTGTTTTGAAGAATTTGAAGTCGGTGGGTAATGGATTTGTTTGCTCCGATGTAGAGGGCATTACAATAATCAAGCCTCGAGAGGATTAATGCTCTCGCTAGGATAAGGCAGTTGTTATCGGAGAGAAAATGCTTGCCTGCTCTAATGAGCTTGCATGTGTAGGCGGTGGCAGATGCCAATGACTTCACCTGCTTGTCAAAAGAGAGGGTGGCATCCAGATAGAAGCCAAGTGTCTTCACATCTTTGGAAACCTTGATAATGTTCCCGTCAATTTCAAATGAGGTATAGTCCTGACTGAGTTTCTGCATGTTAGAATGTGTCCCTAGGATGAGCAACTCTGTTTTGTCATCGTTCAGGCATAGACCGTGGGTTGCCATCCATGCCTGGACGATGATATACACCCTATTCACCAAGGCCAAATCCTTGTTGTAGTCCCCGGAAAGTGGGAGGAGAATCTGGGTATCATCTGCATAGTCGGTGTAGGTGATACCAAGAAGGTCCAGATCATCAAAAAGGGGCTTAGTGAATATGTTGTAGAGAGTCGGGGAGACGCATGAGCCATGAGGGACTCCACATCGGATGGGGATTGGGTCCGCCGCTGCCGAAGGGGAGAACACCCTCATGGTCCTATCACTGAGGAAGGATTCAATCCAAGATATGGCCTCCTTAGAAAAATGTGCGGCTGAGTCTAAATGGCTACAAAGTACTCCATGGTCTACAAGGTCGAATGCCGCCGAGAGGTCCAGCAGCAAGAGGAGAGCCATTTTACCTTTATCTCTTATTTCATCTATTTGTGCCTTTAGGTCGATAAGGGCAGTCTCTGTACCATGTTGTGGACGGAATCCTGATTGGCGCTCTCCTAAAAGTTTATGTTGTTCCAGGAAACTTTGGGTTTGATTGTAGGCGATCTTATCCAGGATTTTGAGCAGGAAGGGGACTGTTGTAATGGGGCGGTAGTTTGTGGGTATAAGAGGGTCTAGCGTTTGCTTTTTAAGCAATGGTAGTACCCAGGATTGTTTTAAATTGGTGGGTACCGTGCCGGACGTGAATGAGGAGTTGACGAGTTTGGCAATAAACGGGGAGAGATCTCCAGCTGCGTCTTTTATAAGCTGGGCAGGGCAAGAATCGCCCTGGCAGTTAGACGGCTTAAGAGAGAGGATGACTTTCTCCACCTCGAGAATCGATGTTTTGGAAAACATGAACCATGTGGCTGTGTCCTGGGTCTTTGGGGTAGGGTCTGTAATGAGGTTGTTAGTCTTGGGATGATGAGTAAGGGAGGCTTTCTTTTTGGTTATTTTCGTTTGGAGTAGGGAGATTTTATTGGATAAGGCTAGCTGAATGTTGGAGCACCAAGTTTTGTCTTTGGTGCATGTATCCGGAATGGGGATGGGTGACTCTAGTTCTTTGAGGATGGTGAATAGTTCCCTCATGCTTGAATTGGCATTGGAGATCCGCTTATTAAAGGAGTTCTGTTTGGCCAGATGGATTTCTTTTTTATATTGGGAGGAGATTTCTGTTAGTTTCATTTTATGGTCTACTGAAGGGGTGAGCCTCCATGCTGTTTCGCAGCTCCTCTTAAGTAGTCGCAAATCCTTTAGTTCGGGGGTAAACCATTTATTTAGGTGAGATTTGGGTTTACTTTTTCTGAGTTTCAAGGGTGCGATGTTGTAGAGGGTAGTTAGCATAATTTTGTTGTACTCGTTGACTAGTGTTTCTGGGTCTAGATGATCTACTAATCCGTTAAGTGTAGGTAGAATGGCTGGGATCACTTTGTCTCTGGTGATGCTCTTTTTGTTTCTTGTTGGGCAAGGCTGGGTCATGATGGAGGCTGGTGAAGGTGGTCGGGAGGTAGATAGTTCAAATGACAGGAAGAAGTGGTCTGTCCAAGGTTGAGGGATAATAGCTTTGATATTGGCAGTGCAATTGTAGTCTACTAGCCAATCAAGGATTCTTCCCTTATTATGTGTAGGTTCAAGAGTTTTTTGCGTCATGCCCAGATTTGAGAGGGAATTGGCAATGATGGTGGCATTTTTATCTGAAGGGTCATTGAAGCCCAAATTGAAGTCCCCTAGGACAAGTAGTTGTGAAGAGGTTTTAAGGTTGTTGGAGAGTGAATTATGGAGATCCTCCTCGAAGGTCCCTAAGGGACCAGGTGGTCTGTAGATGAGGTGGATCGTCAAAGTTTGGGAGCTAGCTAGTGGAAGTTTGATAGTAAGTGATTCACATGAGTCAGCTGCTATTGTAGGTGAGATTCTCATATCTAAGCTGGTCTTTGCGATGATGGCAATGCCACCGCCGCGCGTGTTGGTTCTATCTTGCCTGAATATAGTAAAGTCTTCTGGGATGGCTAAGGAGAGTAGGGGACCTGCTGCGTTGTGCAGCCAGGACTCGGTGATGGCGATGAAGTCCAGATTGTCGAGCACTATCAGATCACAGATATCTGTGGCATATGCTATCAGGGATCTTGCATTTATTAGTCCTCCTTTGAGTAGGTGGTATGACGGATGAGGTGGTACAGTTTTGGTCTGGGTAGTGGGAGGAAGTATCCTGTTTTTTGGGGGGATGTTGGTGTTGGGCTTCTGGGTATTGGATCTTTTGTTGTTAGGAGGTAGGGTTCTGGTCAGAGGCTCATAAAGTTTCGAGAGTCTAGCTCTGAGCCTAGAGTTTCGACAGAGTAGACTACATGGGTTGCTGGGAAACTCGGATAGGGGATTCAGATCCGGGTGTTCCATACTGGTGTCAGTAGAGAGGGTGGTCATGGTGGAATTTAGGGGTCTTGTGAGCATAGTAGGGAGGCTACTGTCCTCTCTATGGTGGAAGATAATTGCAGATAGGTACAATAGCAGGCTGCAAAGTGTGATACTCATGATGTGGAGCTGGATACACTGTGCACGGTGGGCATAGATCAGCATATGCAATGACTAGGTTGCACAGGGGCACAGTGGGCACAGATCAGAGTAGGCAGTTACTAAGTTGCACAGGGCACAGTGAGCATAGATTAGCATAGGCAATGACTAAGTTGCACAGGGCACAGTGGGCATAGATTAGCATAGGCAATGACTAAGTTGCACAAGGCACAGTGGGCATAGATAAGCATAGGCAATGACTAAGTTGCACAGAGCACAGTGGGCATAGATTAGCATAGGCAATGACTAAGTTGCACAAGGCACAGTGGGCATAGATAAGCATAGGTAATGACTAAGTTGCACAAGGCACAGTGAGCATAGATTAGCATAAGCTTGCAGGTTACCAATGTCAAAATGTCAAATTGATGGTTCCCCTATTAAGAGATGTAAGGAAAAAATAAAAGCCCCTGGGTTTACCATGGTGGTATGGGTCCGTCAGGCAGTGAGCAAAGGTCCTTGCAGCATTTAGGGAGCAGGCGCAATAGGAGTAGGCTACGCCTCCCATGCGCCGAACAGGGCGCAAAACAGGGCCTTTGTATGGCCTTCGTGTGGGCCGGCGTATCCGCCTGCCGGCGGAAGCAGAGGGCTTAGTAGTGCCCAGATCGAGGCTCAGCCTCGCTTTGAAGCCGCGTCGCGCCCGGCATGGGGAAGTCAGGCGAGCGGGAGAGACATAGACAGGCAGGCCGCCGTGTGCAGTGCAGCGGATCTGCACTTGCTGCTGCCGGGTGGTCTGCTGGATGGGAGGGGGGGCTCCTGCCCTCCACCCTCGTCGAAGGTCGTCAGGAAGGGGGGTCCTGGGGGCAAAATAACGCCTTTATAAGGCCTTCGTGTGGGCCGGCGTATCCGTAATGTGGCCTAGAAGAAGCCTGCGGGCCCACAATACAAACTATGGCACAATGAGACTGAACGTTGGGTGCTAGCTGAGACCAAGGCATGGGAGGAATGTGTTGCTAGATCTACGGATGACTCTAGTATGTCACTCGAGGCATGGAAGGAACTCACAAGACATGTGTTTCGCCCTTCTGATGATAAGCCCCCTTGAGCTAGAGTTTAGACTAGACCCACTCTCGGCTCACCCAAGGGTCAACCAAGGTTGCAGAATTGTGACAGATGGAAGCCCCCTGGGAACCATCCCCCTCTGATGTTGCCAGATGGATCCCCCTCGCTCCCAACCCCCCCAGGACAAGAGACAATACAAGAGGCGAACTAAGCTAGGAGACGGTTATTGTTGTTTGTATAATGTTAATGTTAAGATAAAATACCACTATCGCTACAAGCGTATGGCACAAATGAACATTGTGTATTGATACTAATGAAAATGCCAATAAACAAATTTGAAAATAAATTAAAACTTTACTTTCTCAGCACCACCGTTACCTGGCCCCGTAAACTGGGGTCTTCCGACTTTCCGCTGCAAAGAAAAGCAAGTTTTTATTACAATACTTCTGTGTCGGGCGCCACCGCCCTCTTCACTTTCACCGCAATATCACCTTCCTTTTGTTTCTCCTTCCGGAGCTAGGGCCCCTTTGACCCGTGGTGCGTGAAACCCCCTGCGGCTTTGTGTCCCGCGCGGCGTGCTTTTGAGCCGCCCGCCTTCCTTGCACCACCGCTACTCAGTGTGCCTTCTAGTGCCTTCAAACTCCTCCTCCTTTCCCCTCCTATTTCACCGCCTGCTAGGTGTTTGTTCTTCTCTTCCCCCTCCCGCTTGTCGCACTATCTCCAACCCCCCCCCTTTATTGATACGCGCCAGCGTTCTCCATGCATGGCTGTCTCTCCCCCTTCACCCCTCCTTTACCGCGTGCCTCTGCCCTGATCACGATTCAGAAAGATCGCAGAGTCCTATGCAAACTATGGTGACGTCACCAACTACTGCAAATGAGATACGGGTACGTACAATTACAACAGTAAATAGGATGCACGCTATTTTGACAATGTTATTCCCCACAATCCCCACAGATGTCTTCCCATCGCGCCTGGAGTGGAGTAGTCATTAATCACTTTGTTATTATAATTGGACTGCGCATGCTGCGTCGCCTCGCATGTGATACGCTCCCTCACTGGGGGAACTTAACCAGCCAACTATCTTGTGCACCGAGAAACAATCAAGCTACCTCTTGCAGGAATACGTCATCTATTTACCGAGCTAGAACACTCCATCAATATGAATCCTCATCTACTCATTGATCAAAAATGCCATCTCATAGGAATGCCACACCCCCTTTACACAGGTGTCCATGATCCAGACCAATCGGAGCGATTCACCAGTCACATGTGGGTACTTTAAGCCCCTCCCAGCTCACTCTATAATACTAAACGGGGTGGCCCTCGTGCCGGTCCCCGCGTAGCCTTACACATCATCGCTGCTCAATGGCCAAAATCTTTTCTTGACACACTGCAAAAAACCATCTGCCACCCTTGTTACAGCTCCTTGCGCCAGCCACACAACATTACATTGCTGGTTGTGTGTGCCATACTCACATCGATTTTCGCCTGCCAGTGCCGCTCGACTGCGGGCACCCCTCCCAATCAGCTCACCGCCTCACTTCATCTAGACCACGTCTGGACACTCGCCAACCGCGGGCAGGATACTTCTCAATTCGGCTCCTGACGGCCAATCTCTGGATTGCGCTGTCCGGTCGTCTCGCAGTTCCGCGATGGTCCTGTAGTCCTCCAAAGGGGGCGACGGCACAGGGGGCCGCGTTGCGGGGCCACCTTCGTGCAGGCGGCCTCACTGTGATCTCTCTCTCAATCTCAGATCTCTGCAGTGCCTCCAACTTGTCGGGGTAATTTTCCGGGGGTTGGGAGGCCCCAATTCCTCCCACGTTCCAAATGATTATGAGACACACCAAGAGCAAGAGCGTTACTGCTGTTTATTTGCACAAACAGGCAGGGATCGGTTCGGGGATCACAGGTAACCCAGGGTCATCTCAGCAATGGTGGGCTCGCATGCCCTTTTTCTATCTACATGACGCCACAACGTGCGTCACCTGGGAAACGTCCCCCAAAACCTAACGCCACCTCGGGTTGGCTCCCCAAGTGGTATAGACACATATTGAAAAGTTAATTATTGGTAGAGAATAGGTCAGGTGGTATGCGTGGGTCATCCCGAAAATTAGTTGCACAAAAGTAGTTACATAGAGTGGGTTAGTGATTGGCTGAATTGTAATATCGTCAGTAGTTAGCCCCCCGTGTCCTGATTGGTCCACCCACGATCCCCCAAGCCTGGGACCATCGTCGTTCCCAGCTCGTGTAAGTTGCAACCTTGTGGCCTTGGCTGCAAGGCCCTCATCAGGGTTTGTTCTGCACGGTCAGCACCTTGCAGCTCCGTCTGAGCCGCTCTGGGACTGGGATTTTGGTTTTGCAGCCTCCTGCGGTGCTGAGGTCTACTCTGGCCTGGTCTATGCATGGCGGCATATGGTTTGTGACACAGGGTCGTGCGGGGCGACACAGGTCCTTATACATTAGTTCATTACATCTTCGTGGTTTTAGTAGCAGGGAAGCGTCTGCAAGCATGTTCACAATCTCTTCTGGCATCTTGCGTTTCTGCGGGGCTGTAGGCGGCCTATGTGAAAAATAACAACAATGTATGTGTGAGTGTAAATGGTCCTCTACGTCATAGCACTGAGTATGTTATTTGTGTGGATTGGTGTACGTATGAAAAATGTGCTTGGTTGCACGTGTGTTCTTGTCTACTGGCTATGTCGTCATGGCATCTCTAACAATGGCGGTGTTTTGTGGTTGCTGTCTAGTCGAGTTGATCCATACGATTAGTATCGGCTCCATCTGAGGCTCCGGCCTGTGGTTTGATTGACGGACAGCTTCCCTAGCTGTGTGAGGCATGGCCACACTGGATCTTGACATCTGGGGCATCCGTGAGCGGGTTGAATTCCTCCCGCAGTTGGTGCTTGGGTCGTGACGTTTCAGGCCATGGTCTGTATGAGAATCGAGGAAGGGATCATCCCATTTTCCCTCTTCACTTCCCAAGCTGCTGACATTCCCAAGTTCTGGTCTCACTAATTGAGCACAGCTCCCCATCAGCCATGTAAGAAATCTCTGCATCATCATTGTTCAATATCTCTCCTTTCCTCAACAAATTTGAGTGAGCGAGTGTCAATTCCTATTCAGTCATCTGCAAATGATTCCCAATGCCTTGGACAAGAAGTATACAATCTGAAAGACTCCGTCATAGGTAATGTTGAGACTGGACTACTGTGGCAGCCTTCTCGATCTCCGAAGGAAAGATATTGCCTGACAGCGAACTTTGCAAAACAGGGCATCTTGATTTTCAGACCCACAAAATGCAACTGTGTTGCCAAAGCTCATCAGAATCTGCATTGGCTCTGGGAAATACACTGAATTGAATTCAAGTCCTTGTGCATCACAAAGAAAGCAATATGACACTCAGCTCCCAAATTCCTTCCAAAACTCTTCATCAACTACGTTCCCTGCAGAAGGTTTTCATCCAGTGATATCAACAGTGTTACATACAGATTGAAAAAAATTGGTAAGAAAATACTTGCAGTCGTCGCCCCATAACTCTGGAACTCGCTCCCTTTGGATTTTAGGCTACAACTGGCCACCATAAATTCATAAATGTTCTTAAAAATACTTTTCAGGAAGTTGTACCCAGTAATGGGTTCAGTACTTTTTGGCTACTCCCTTAACACTGCAGAACCTAGATTGCACTTAATATGTACTTGTTGTTACTTACAATGTTGATCTACTGCAAGGGGGGAATGTGTTTCAAATGCAGCTGTTGAGGGGGTCTCAAACAATCCCCTCAGCATACCCCTAAAATGATGGATGCCACACACTGAAGCAGCCCCACAGACCATACCCAGATGACATCACCAAAGTAATCATGAAAAAGCAACATGGCTGAAGACACCCGCAGAGAAATTAGCAAAGTGCAAAACAACACACATGAACTGCTTGCTGACACTGAAAAAGCAATTGCCATTAACAACAGCCATGAAAGCATAATGGAAACCACAGCTGCGTTGAAAAGAATTGGCAAAGCTCAAAACACAGGGCTGAGGCCTGGTACACTGACTTTTCTGAGAGACTCAAAACAGGCCTGGCAGCATGTCCCGCGCTACCAAGGACGCTGGGGGCGAGGGCTTGAGTAAGCAGAAACAATACAGCACCTGCAAGTACAAAAAGGACGAAATCCCTCATAAATGCCAGCAGGCAAAATCATGTTTACTGTTCCTGAACACGTGACCTGGTGCTGGGGACCAAGGCCCATTCAGACAGATAAGGTAATTCCCATTGAATTTAAGACAGAAGATGAATAAATGCAACAAAACATGAAGATGGAGAATGGAGTGTCCTTGTTCAAGGACTGGGAAGTCAGAGGGGTGAAACAATAGTGGGAAGCAGGCGGTGCTCTGAGCTCACCTTCCCCACACATCATCTTTGCTCACATGGTGGTAAATTTCCTAAACTGACAAGGCTTGCACTGACCTGGGGGGTGGTGCCGGGTGGAGCTACCAGATCTAGCCAGACCAATCAAATTATCTTTCCCCTATAGACTGTAATTATGCCTATACTGTTCACCTAATCTCATTTGGCCTAAGAGCGAGGAATGTATCTTTTGGTTGTGGGGGTCACAGAAGTTTATAAATTCACTGCCTGCCTGTAATGAGATGAGAGTGCATTTGGAGCTGTAGAATCCATGTTCATATCCATGTTTGGAATGATAAAAATATCAATTTGTCACATTTCTGGACTCTTCCGTTTTTTGGGCATGAGGCGATTTCCCTCAAGCCAAACTGTGTTTTTCTAAATACACTTTGCAACATTGTCAACACATTGAAGTCGTGCGACCTATAAATGGTTTGCGAATTTGTGTGCTGGCCCACTTGGCTCTATTTCTCGTATTCATCCTATCCCTTTTCCCCAAGCACCAGGAGGAAAATGATCAGTACTTTGTGTAGTCACTGTTGTGTGTCTTTCAAGATTTAAGGCCCGATTCATGGTATTATTTGTGCGTAAAATCTGGTACTTGCATGTCAAACTGCGTGCAAAACACTGCTCGTCAATTCATGGAAGCGACTGCGCTGGACTTTTTCGGGACTTACATGGAGTTTGTGCAGGCTCGGCATGGCACTGCGAGTGGCTGAGCTCCTTGCACGAGACTCCACAAAGGGTTTGGGCGTGGCCTGCATAGTGGCCGGAATATGGGGTGGAACACGCAAAATCGGGAAGAACAAGCCAGAAAGTGGCCATTACGAGGGACAGACCGCAGGCGGTCCATAGCATGCCCACAAATGCGGATGACAAAGCGTATTCATGGAGGTGACCGTGCAACCTCTCGCCTGCGAAATACCCACACAGTTCCCTCAGAATCGTGGAGGAATCGCAACTCTGGAGGTGAGTTTTCATGTCGGATTTAGGGGTGGGTGCATGCAGATGGGGTTCCGATGGCACTTAGGGGTGCGTGTATAGAGCATAATGGGGTGCAGGGACTGTTTACAAGAGTTTGCATGTAGTTTGACTGGAAAAATAAATGCTTTGCATGAAACTGTATGCATGTCCTCAGGATGCCGGTTACAATTACGTGGGACCCCGCACAGGGTCCCCGAGATGCAGGCCTGCTTGTGGGGGACCCCATGCACTGTTTGAAGGGTGCCTATATTTGCACCCGGAGGTGCACGCAAAGGTAGCTATTCTTGCTCTTTTTCTTTTGCGTGGGGGCATGTTCGGGGCGGTGCGGCCACGACTTGCGTATACGGTTACTTTGTGCAGACAATTCCATGTATGCACGGGACACACATTTTTTATTCTGCACACAGGCCCGCGCAGTGTCGGTCTCAGCGCGTAGCATTTGTGGGATTAATGTGCTCTTTTCCATGAATCGGGCCCTTAGTATTTTGCTTCCCGTCTTGTGGTTATGCCCTATTGCTAACGCTGAGCTTTTCTTTGATTTCTGACCACCATCAAACACAGAGCACTGTGCTATAACTGGTTTTCAAAGCACTTTATCAGTCGTGAGTACCTATTCACTGTCAACTTGTTGATATAGTAATATTTTTTTCTTAATGCCTCAAGATATACAATTCATTGAATCTTTGTGAATGAAATAAACCTGGGGTTATACTGGAATTTATGTCTGATTATGTGAAAGCACGTTATGTGCTGTGTTATTGGGAGAAGAGGTATCAGAGCAGAGTTTGCAATTAGGTCAGCTATGCAAGGCAAGCCAGGAGTTACCAGTGCGCGGAAGCTTTATGTGGAATAGATGTCTGCATTTCTGCAGTGTTGTTGTTGTTAATAATGAATTTGTCATATGCACATTGATGTACAAGAAGGTGTTAAGTCTCACGATCCTGCGCACTGTTTTTCAACCTATTTGCTACTGAACATTTCAGTCACAACAATGAATAAGGGCAGGGTGCTCCAAACGCATTAGTGAGCAGTGAAAAATGCAGCATTTTCCTTATTGGACTAGCCATTTCCGCATAAACTTTGAACACAAATGGTCATCTTGACACACAAAGTATTGTAAAGACTGACCCTGTTGTTTTCTAAGATTGAAGAAAGATGCAGGGAAGAGAGTTAAATCATGTCCATGTGAGATAGAAGGAATTCATGGCTATAATGAGCAAACACTGTGGGGCTCATTTTGGAAGTCCCCGGATTTTTATTGAAGGTGCAAAGGACAGGGGTAAAGTTGTTGCCCCTGTCTTAACACTTGCATTCATGCTCCCGGGCATTTTCATTGTTTTTGAAGATAGATGGTGGGGGCAGGACGGAAGTTACGTCTCTGCCTCCATTTTGCGTTTCGCATTCAAAAACGACTTGAATTCATGCTAGCATGACATTTTCACGCTGGTATAAAATCAATTAATTCCTATGGAATCCGCCTGCTTTTTACACCAGCAAAAAGCCGGCGGATTCCATAGGAACTCATTGGGGCTCATTAGAAATAAATACAATAAAAAATATAAGTTTGGTGGCATTCCCGGGGTAAATCCTGGGGGATATCGTCAAATGATAATATCGTTCCAGGCACTTGGTCTGCCGGAATTACTGGCAGATTACAAATGGCGAGAAGGGTGGGAATTTCCCATTCCATGGAGTCTTAAGGCGTAATACCGGCTGTTTTTTGAAGGTGGGGTGCCTGACTTACCTCCAGCGCTAGGCTGGAGGTAGATCAGTCCCCCCACTGGCAAACTTGTAGTTTGTTGGTGCGGAAAGGCGCTGGTAAACGTTATTACTGGCACAATTGGCAAACTTGTAATGAGGCCCATTGTAAACACTGCCTGCCATAATTAAATGGAAGGCAGCGTTTACTGATTTTGCATTGCACAGTGCAAAGGAGAGCTGTAAAGATGCTTCTGCCATCACTTTACACTTCTCTTTTGCACTCCACAGTGTAATTGACGAAAATTGCTCGGAGGGCACCTGTTTTCACATAAGTGCGCATGTAAGCGGTCCCCTTCGTGCAATTTACGCTCGTTTTTAAAACGATCTCCAATGAATGTAGCAGGGTGTCAAAACAGTTCAGATTATGTTCTTTATTATTATTATTATTATTATTATTATTATTATTATTATTATTATTAATAATTTGTTTATTAGTTGATGCAAGCTTTGTTTTGAAACCATACAACTGAATCTTCCTTATTTAAAAGGCATATCCACATAAAAACTACAAACTTTAAAATGTAACAATTTATCCAGCATTAATGAATCAAAGGTTATAAAAAAAATTCCCAAACCGTGAAAACAAATGTAATCTGCATGGACCCAGTCAAAAGATGCAGAGAGTCCTAAATAGTTGTAACACAAAAAAACAAAAATATGACTTGAAAGATTGATTACATGCTTCGATCAGTGCCTCCGCATAAAGGCTGTTTGAGATCCTGTACAGCTTGGCAACAAAAAGGACAATATACATTTTTAGTCTGGGCTATTCTGTGGCACTTGCGCACCCTATACATCGAAATTATTGTATTACTGATTGGGAGAAATGGCACATAAGGAGCGACACACAGCTTGCAGGTGTTGTTTGGTTATTTGCCCACCCATTGACTGCCCTTGACTATGGTAATCCCTATGGCCATTCCTGCCCAATTACCGCCCTTCCCTGCCTAAAACGCCCCCTCATGGTAACTGGTTGAGCTTGCTTGATTCAAGCCTTTCCATCAAACTGCATTTGAAGTGCATGCCTGTGTTTTTACAAAACAGTCTTCTGACAGTTAATGGCTTAATTTGAGCTGTAAACATGCTACCGGTGCAATACAAATGCCTTAACCAGGTCTGCCTTCAGCCACTCGATTTATAAGCACTCTGCATGTCCTTCACTGAAGTCATCTTAAAAACAAACATTGGAAAAACCAACAGTTTTGGCTTGTGTATGCATCCGGCATTTGCCAGGCACTGTCATTAGAGCCCCAGCTACATGCACAGTTTTGCTGCTGCTACCATCAATGGGCAGTTAATACCCAACAGCAGTGCACGGTAAGTGCCGCTCCCATACCCACACAAACAGCCCAAACTGTTGCCATTGAAAATGATTGTTAAGGATTCCTGCATTGCTCCAGAAAACTATTGCTTGAACAGTTTGCAAGCGATTCTGTTTAATTAAACAAATATCAGTCATTTAAACAGTAGTAGCTTTCAGATGCTGCTGTTTCATTTCTGGAATGTGGGTGGGGAAGGGGAAAATGCTCGGCACAACAGAGATCAATACGTACAATGTGCTCGGTATCAAGTAGGTGAGTTCCATCAATACATACAATGTGCTCGGTATCAAATAGGTGAGTTCCCTGATAAATGCCCGATACAGACAGCAGAGATTGAATCCTCCACACCACAGTACAGTGGTTTCTCGGGTTTTCAGATGAGCGGTTTCTGGGCAGTTTTCCATGGCTGCTGCATGCTCACGCGCAGTTTCAGTCAGCTCTCTGGTGCAAAGGGAGCCGTTAGATTTCTGGCGGCAGAAGGCCGCGTGACACCCAGCCGCTAGACGGCCCTCAATGAAACATTCAGGTTTAATTGCCTGTTCCCGCCACTGCAGATACACAGAAAATAGTCCCAAGGTTCGCATATACATTTGGCGAGCCTGTCAGGTATCAACGCACAGCTCACTTGAAAAGCTTCAGGGATGAGGTGTTGATTTATGATTTTATTTTATGTCGGTTTCATTTGACATTTTGTGGATGCGAGTGCCGTCCCGCGGTTCCCTCAAAGTACAGTACCGCTGCAGCTCAACAAATATGTTTTCAAGCGTTAGCTTCCTGTAAAGGGCGTTTTAGCAGCAGATAAATCAGTGCTTGGCGGAAGAACAGGGCCATGGACATAAAGTATGACTAAAGCCAGCGAGAGAGCCCTTATAGTAAAAGGTGAGGCTGGATCTGTGAAGTAAGCCGATCAAGAAGTATGGGACATTGTGTACTAAAGAGCAACATGTGAACTGAGTGAGACATGTTTTCCCTTGGGCCCACGTATGAGTGGCATACTCTCCAAAGTTTTGCCTGATTGGTATTCCTGACCTAAGAGTTTGCAATACCTAATCCCTGCACTATCGTGAGTGGGGGTTTAGATTCTATTAAATACAAGGAGGCGAGTATTATGATTAACAATCTTTACTACTGACCAAATAGCAGCAAAGAAAAAATTTGGGAAAAAAAACAATAACTTTTCTTTAATACAGAAAAAACACAGAAGTCATAAGCACCACAGTGCAGGAACCCAGTCCAAGATGGGGCTAAGAACCAGCCCATGAACCAATCAAGATCAACCCACCCCCATAAATGTCCTTTCCTCTAATGACACTTCCTCTTCTGAAGCTGCGACAAGACGCCATAGAAACGAAACAAAAGGGGTCCACTATCCAAACGAAGAACTGAACTGAACAGCCAACTCCTCCAGGCGAAAACTCCAGAAACTTTGCACCAGATCACCTTCCTCAAGCTCCTCAACCTGAAGCTGAAAAAGTGAACAAACATTAACAATGGGTGTGTGGGTGGGATAATAATTGCCTCCTTGTCTTTAATAGAATCTAAACCCCCACTCACAATAGTGCGGGGGATTAGGTATTCTATGGCATGACAAGGAGGCTCATATTATGGAAGTTCAAAGCCCTAGCAACACATTAAAAACCACATGATCAGTCCGCTTATGATAGAAAGTTTTAAAAGTGGATTCCCTGGACCAATCAGCTGCTTTTAGAATCCGATCCAAGCCTCCCCCAAGGAAAGCCGCCTTAGATGCCATAGCACCCCTCACCGAAGGAGCCCTAAAGGAAGAGATATCAATACCAGCCTCTCCCATAACCGATTTAACTCATCTAGCCAAAGTAGCTGAGGACACTGCCTTATAAGGTTTACGGTAGGAAATAAGCAGCTCCGAGGTACCTGGGGGTGAAGACCTTCTGTTTTAGCTTCAAAACACTTCAAACACTGAACCACACACAACTTATCATTCTCAGGAAATGCAGGATAAGAAACAGAAGAACTCATACATTTCGCTCTTTTAGTCACAAAGAAAGTTACTCCCTGAGGAGAGAAGACCTTATTGTCCACATCAAGAGTTCTGATATCAGACACTGGGCCTCATTCCGAGTACGGCGCTAACCAATGGCGCTATTAACGCCTTGGTTGACGCCGTACCCGGACCGGCAGCGCCTTGGTGGATGGCGGAATTACCGCCCCATTCCAAGGTTGGCGGGGCGGTAATTCCCCATTCACCAGGGCTCTTCCCCATTCCCAAATGAGCCCCCATAGTGCTCAATGGGAATGGGGAAGATGCAAATAACGGTGACCGTTCATTACGGTCACCGTTATTGGCTTGGAGGCCCCTTTGCGCCCTCGACTTTAACACCTGCTCAAAGCAGGCGTTAAGGGCGAGGGCGCAAAGGGAACTCGGAGTATGGCGGTAAGGGATCACCGCCACCGCTCTCGTTACCGGTGGCCGCTATCCCTTACCGCCATACTCGGAATGAGGCCCACTCTCTTAATGGAGACAAGACATAGAAGTATTTCTAGCTTTGAAAAAAGTTGTTGAAGGGATACATCCTTATTAAGAGGCCAATCAATAAATAAATTCACCACCTTATTAACATCACACAGAAAGGAATACCTGGCTTTAGGAGGAACCTTAACCCTGATTGACTTAAGGGCCTTTCTTACCAGGAAATGCTTCCCAACTGGTTCCCCTTTAACCAGAACATGCCCGGACGATATCGCAGACCTAAAGCCATTAATATTGCTATAGGCCTTGCCCTCTCTGAACAATTCCACTAAAAAATTCACTATGTCTACCGGAGGAGCAAAAATGGGATTGAGGTGCCTAGCCCTACACCAGCTAACCCAGCAACCCCATGCTGAGGAGTACCCCGCCTTGGTGGAGGCTGCCCAAGAGTCTCTGATGATGTTAATAGAGTCCTGCGAAAGGCCTCTGAAGCACCAGGAAGAGCTGAAATCTTCCAGGCCAAAAGGGAAATATGTCCCTGAAGTACCAGGTTGTGAGGAAGACCTGCCGGGTCTGTGAGGAGCCCGGGGTGGACAGGGAGAAGATGAGGATAGTCTGTCGCCAACTCCAAGAGAGCTGGAAACCAAAACTGAGAGGGCCAAAATGGGGTCACTATTACCATGGTAGCCTGCGCAGTTGCACCAGCGCCCTGGCTATCATGGTGAATGGAGGAAAAGCATAGGGCAGAGGGCCCGACCAGTCCTGGAGAAACGCATCGGTCGCCAGTGCTAGGGGGTCCGGTCTCCAACTGTAAAACCGAGGAACCTGACAGTTGAGATGAGAGGCAGAAAGGTCTATCTGAATGGGACCCAAAAGAGACTGAATCAAGGCAAAAATTTCCTTGTCCAGCATCCAGTCGCTCCTGTCCTGAAGGGGACGGGAGTTCCAATCCACCACTATATTGCTAGAACCTGGCAGATACTCTGCTTGTAACAGAATATTCCTGTCCAGGCAATAATGCCAAAATTCCCTTGCCGCAAGGGCCTTTCAGCAGGTCCCCCCAGGAGATTGATATACCGAACTGCTGAAATATTGTCCATCCGAAAGAGGACACAGCAATTCACTTGGTCTTTGAGAAGGCTCTTGACCGCGAAGGAACCTGCCAGCAGCTCTAGACAATTTATATGGAGCAACTTCTCTTGATCTGACCATTTTCCCCCAGTGGAAGTCTGACCTATCCTGGCCCCTAACCGGCTATGCTGGCATCTGACTGGAGAACCACATCTGGGGACAGCCCAAAGATCGCCCTGCCATTCCAGGCATCCATATGTCTGAGCCACCAATGAAGCTCCAACCGGGCTTCTTGATCCAGCATCACCCTTTGACAATATGGCAGACTTTTGCGCAGATGTCTTCCCTTGAGACGTTGAAGCGCTCTGTAATGAAGGGGTGCCAGAAATATAGCCTGAATGGAGGCGGACAACATTCCCACAACCCTCGCTAACTGACGAAGGGACACCAGACCCTTTCTTAAAATTAAGCAAATCTCCTTCCGAATCCGGTAGAGTCTGGACTCTGGAAGAAGAAGGATGCATCGCTTTGAATCTATATTGAAGCCCAGAAATTGGGCACATTGAGTAGGACCACATTTGGACTTCTTGGCATTTAGTACAAACCCTAGGTCCTGCAACAGAGAGATTGTTTGATCCAAATGACCTTGCAGAACTCAGAGATCCTGAGCTAGGAGAAGCATATCGTCTAAATAAATTATACTCCTGATCCCCTTTGACCTGAGAAAAGCCATCTCCGGCTTCATGAGCTTGGTGAAACACCACGGGGATGATGACAGGGCAAACGGAAGGGCGGCAAACTGCCAACGGCGACCCCCCCATGAAAACTGCAGAAACTCCTGGTGAAGAGGGAAGACTGGAACCACCAGATATGCATCCTTGAGGTCCAATTTGACCATACAATCCCACGGGAGAAGGGTATCCCTCAAAAAATGAATGCCCTCCATTTTGAAATGATGATAAACTACAAATGAGTTGAGGGCTCTGAGATTCATCACAGGGCGAAACCCTTCTTCGGGTTTTGGAACCAGGAAAATTGTGCTGAGGAACTGGGAAGCTCTGAAGGTGGCTGGAACCACTGCACCCTTGAAAATGAGATCCTGAATCTCCGTATCCACCAGCCTCTGTTTCTCTTGATCGAACACAAGAGGAGGAGGTGGAGATAGCTGACATGGGGGGAGTAAAATTCTATCTGAAACCCCTGAACCGTCTGTAACACCCAAGGATCCACGGTGAGACCCCTCCACTGATGAAGAAATCGAACCAACCTGCCCCCCAAACCTTTGTGGGAAGAAACATTTACGAGACGAGGCAATACCTGGAGCGGACCTCGCTCTACTAGCACCCTGCCATGTTGACCTCTCCACTGGATTCCTCTTTGAGGGTAGAAGGGCGTCTGGAATCCTCGAGCAGAGGGAGAGTGATGAGCCCCCCGAGAGGCGTACTGCTGGGGATGGGAAGAGCTCCTGAAAGGGGAACGGCCAGAAGAGCGGGCTCTTCCTCGTCCGGCCTTATCAAAAATTCTAGGTGCAAACACCTTTCTAATGTTTGTCTGGGCCTTGTCTAGTGCGGTAAATGTATGCACATAGGCCGAGAGGTCTTTAATGAATTTATCTCCAAAAAGATTTCCTTGTGCCTTGGGGCCAGCCTCTCCTTCTGCCATATCCTGTAACTTAGGATCTATGCGCCTAAGGAGAGCTTTGCGCCTCTCCTTTGATATACTGCAATTAGCATTGCAGAGCAGGCAAAATTAATGCTGTACCCAGTGCCTGAGCGCCCGGACATCGATCTGTGACTCGTTAATGGCAGCTTCCTCTGCCAGCTCGAATATCTGGGTCAAGGCACTTAACATGTCCAACAGCTTGTCCTGACAACCCTTGAGAGCCCCGTCAACCCCCTTCTTTGGGTCTTTTCCCCTCTGGGACAGGAAAGCCACCATAGATTGATCAATCACTGGGGTCATTGCCACCTTGTCAGGAATAATAGGCCGGGGGCATTCTGCTCTTAACTTGTTCCTGTCTTTGCTCGGAAGAGACCTCCTGACCCAATGATGGAGGAACGCGGAAACCGCCTCCGAAGGGTGCCATTCCGCTGATCTAGGGTGTTGTATGAGAGAGGGATCAAAAAATGGCACCCCACTGTCATCCAACAATTGGTCATCAGTTGCCTGAGACATTCCCACAGAAGAAACCTTTCTCTTAGGCCTCTTCGGCTGAGAATCTGAGTCCTCAGAAGAGTCAGGGGATGAAAGCGGAGTAGAGGTAACTATAATAGGGGCAGAAGACTGAGCAATACCCTCCCTGAACCTACGTTTCAAAGATCTAACCGGGGAGTCAGGGAAAGAGGGAGAGTTCTGAACCGGGCTTAGTTTAGAGATATTTAGATTTGGCTGTGCATTTTTTGGGTACTGTAGAAGGAACCTGAACAGGATTGGGATAAAAATCGGCAATTTTATTAATTAATCTGTCAAATGCCGAAGCCAAGGTAGAGTTTAAATTCAACAAGGCTGAGTCCATTGAATCCCTTATAACATTGGAGACAGACGGAGTTGGAATCATAGAAGCCTCCCCCAGCCCCATAGCACCAAAACCTTCAACAGGTCTATCACTTTTCTTTGAAGCAGCCCTAACCTGGGTGCTGGCATCTACCACAGGGACCCCCTCTACTCCTTTAGCTGACTGCATGCTGTCAACAAAGGTATAACAGAATATAAGTAACACCCAACAGCCACAGACAACCCAAGACCAAGCAGGTCTATAAACGCTCCACCTGAGCAATGTGGACAAAATTGCGTATCCAATATATATGTATATGAAAATATAAAATTATGAAATTAGTCCAGGTGAAACCCGGGAGCCAAGCAGGCAATATGTGAACCAGCAAAGCACAAAAGAAAAAAAAAGAAAAATCAAGGCTCGCGTGAGCAACGCGAAGTGAATTGTACACGTTCTGCCTGAGGCAGTTAATTACGCGATTCGCCGAGCAGGCGAATACTGCGTAGTCCACACCTCTACACACACACGGTGTGACCAAGTGGAAATACGCTCACGCCTCAGCAAGGCGAGTATTGTGACACGGCTCCGAGCAGGCACGAACACAAGGGGGGAAGGGGCTATGCGCAAATACACGGAGCACGCCGAGCAGGCGTAACATAACATTTTTATAGAATTTTAATGGAAAGGGAGGGGAGGAGGACGGGGGAGGGCGGAGGGGAAGGGCAGAAGCAAAGGGGGCCGACTCTGGGCGTGGCAGAGGCGAGGCTAATGCCTCACGCCGAGCGGTATTCAAGATAATTACAGTCTCCCCCAACATTCTAACAGGCGAACGCCAGTTCCAAGGTGTCCAAAGAAATAATTGAATCACAGATACAATGTATAAAATAACCCCCTCACAGAAAGTAAGGACTAGCGTGAAACAAATAGGAATTATCTCATTGCATCAGCAACAAAGAAAGAGGAAGTTTCATTAGAGGAAAGGACATTTATGGGGGTGGGTTCATCCTGATTGGTTCATGGGCTAGTTCTTAGCCCCATCTTGGACTGGGTTCATGCACTGTGGTGCTTATGACTTCTGTGTTTTTTCTGTATTAAAGAAAAGTTATTTTTTTTTTTTCCAATTTTTTCTTTGCTGCTATTTGGTCAGTAGTAAAGATTGTTAAGCATAATATGAGCCTCCTTGTCGTGCCATAGAATTCGTGTCCATTGTACGTGCAAATGAACAATAGTTTTGTAGGTAAAAGGCTTACACCTGTTTATACATATATCTGCACAATGTGCTAATGGATATTGTCTTTAGCACAATTGAGTGAGGTCGAATTATCTGTTTGATTCAGTATTCTTTTGTTAAAATACTTTCAGTGATCTATATATTTGGGGAAAAAAAAACTTTAGTCAAGACAGAGTTTAGATGATCTCATTTTTTACTTCAAAACCCTCCTAATTTAGCAGTTGTGGGAAGTGACTACTGTGCATCTCCCTGCACGTGTCCACCATTAGGTCATTTGTATCTCTTTGTTAATCCCTGGTGTGATGGCATGTATGTACTAATGGGCTGAATAACGGGCATCAGTGATTGATATTGTGATCAATGCATTTTTAGATGTCTGATAATGTATTAATTGTAACTTTTATGGCACTAGCCATATAAAGTGAACTGTGTTTTGTAAAGTTTTTTCACTGAATTTCAAGTTTTTTGTTATGCTATATGTTATCCCGAGCCAACTTGCTTTGGATAATTGGGCCTTTGACCATGGCTAAATGTCCTGCCTAGTAACTAACCAGATCCCACTGGTAATGGGCACTGTCTCTGTCTTACCAATACAACCAAAAGTAAATGGGCCATTGTCCATTGGCCCATATCCCCTGTAATGATTTTGATTAATATGTTGATATATTAGTTGCTCATTCAGTGGATACCTCGATATAATGCCCCCTGACATACAATCCCAACTCACAATTCTGAGGATGAGGAACAGGCTGTTTAAGAATTAATCATTCAGCATAGTGGCAGGAGAGTGGTTTCTAGTGGCAGTCTACTGTTTTTGCTGTTCGAGGAGGAGGTGCGCATACCTGTCTACATTCCCAAATTCTAAACCTGAGGAATGATGTCACCCATGCCACGCCACCTTCCCCAAGACCCCGCACACCCTACTCAACCACTTAAAAAGAAAGTGCGCAGTGTTAGGCAGAATTACATGCAGTACCATTTGGGAACCCCACACACAATTAAGACTACAGGTGTAAGCACAATCTCACCTTTGGTACAAGCCTGTACTACACAGTTATGTGGTAGCAGTGGCTGAGCAGCCAGACTTATCTCAAGAGGGATGTGAGCAGTACAAGATGTTACACAAAGGACTTGCAATCACAATAGTTAAAATAAACACTATTCAAGGTTTCTTGGTAAAAGAATATACATTTATTTACACATTCAGTTGGCAAACATTCCTCTAGTAAGAAGCAGCTCAATATCACACTCTAATACACTACAGTACACAACCAATCGGTTTCTGAACAAATAAGGCTCCTCTGAAGTGAGAGCAAAATGGCACTTCAGTAACTTTCAAAAGGGGTAACAAGACAAAGGTTAAAAGAGTTAAAGCACAATTACTTTCATTGGCAGGATAAATAGTTTCAGTTCACTACAAGAGGCAATTCAATTCAATACGCCTGGGCCAAAGTCAATGGTTCAGTGTCTTGGATAGGATAGCACAGTTCTAGTAATAAACGGTTAAGTCTTTGCCAATGTTCTTAGAAGTAGTTTGCCAGAGAAAGAGTTATATTTTGGATTAGGAGCGAACAAGACTCCAAAGTTGTGAAAGTTTCACAAACTTTCATTGCGGCAGAAAGGATTTCCACACTGCGTTTGCACAGTACCTTAAGTATGAAGAAAAGCTGTAGCTGAGGCACTTGTTCCTGGCAGTTCATGCAGATCTCGCTGTTCCTGAGCTTCAGTCGTGGGGACAAGAAGGAGGATGTTGGGAGGTTCCTGCACTGGCCAGGAAAGAGGCTACAAGCTTGGCAAAACGTTGGTTTTAAGGTGTGAGTGCCTTAAAGTCCACAAACTGGTATCCTTCTCACTGGCTATCCGGTTTTCAACAGCGCTCTGATGAAAATTCGACCAGTATGGAAACGGTGTCCAGGTGGCTTACGAGTTGGTTGTTCCCACCAGCTCAAGGGAAGAAGTCGTCCTTGAAGAGGCTTCTCTGTCGATGGAGTTTCAGGCAATTCGGATCTGTAGCAGGGCTTCACCGGGCAAACCAAAGGTCCAGGAGTTGCAGCAGTCGTCTTCCTACAGCTCATCTTTGGCTCTTTCTTTCCAGTGGTCGGCTCTGCCTTTCAGTCCTGGAGACTCGCTTTTTAAACAGTTTTCTCCCATTCATTCCAGCCTAACTGTCACTCACCCATCAGGGTGGCTGTCCTTGCCGGAAAGTCTGCAAGCCAATCACACCAGAGTGCATTCAGGTCTCCTAGGAGACTAAGCACTGGGAGTTTCGGGCACCTTCCTCACATCCTGTCCACCCCAGACACTCAGGCGCCAGAGGAGGGCTTCAGCACTGAGGCCCACCAAAGGGAGGTGAACAAAGGGACCAAACCTGGTTTGGCGCGCAGAGACAAACACTAGAAGGACCATTCCTAAAAGAAATGGCAAAAAAAGATGAACAGAGTCTGTTTTTACAGAGGGGTCTTGGGCGCCATATTGAAAAACATGGCTGACCCGATTTTTAGCTACTGGTGTTCGCAGTCGGGAAAAATCATGGTAGTTCGTTCTAAAACCACTGCCACCAGCCATTTAAAGAGGAAAGGGTAACATTTGACTGTTACATGAGTGTTTAGACACAGGGGATGCTAGGCAACCCCTCCAGCAATCTATAGGAAGATAGTGTGTGCTTGGTCTATGAATTTAAAAAAGACTAGCAAAGTCAATTTAACTTTACATTCTGGGAGACAGTAGTCAGTCCCAGAGAAGATATTTAAACCTTGGGAAGTCTGAAAGACATCCTTGTTCCACTGCACTGAAGGTGCTATGTGACACACAAGAAAAAGATGATGCCTATGGAGTTGTCTAAAACTCCATATCCAAAGAAACAAACACAGAAAACACATTGAAAATGAAAGTTCAAAGTCCCAAAATATAGCAAAAGAGCTGGATGGGTCTAAGGTAGCAGGAATTAGCACTTGGGTGAGAATTCTCCCTAACGCTCGTCCCCCCCAGACTAAGGGACAGGAGGATCTAATCCCCACCAGGATGGATTTCTTGTTGCAAGTCGGTTAAATGGCCTGTGGAGTACGCCAGCAACCTTTTGTAACCCTTGCTATGACACTTTTTATCAGTGGTTTTCATTTGTAAGCTATATGACCTACAAACCTGTTGTGGTACATCTCTCTTATTTAAGGTATCTGATCTAACAGTCCCTCAGAAGTTGTGACGACCTCTGAACCTGCAATAGCCTTTTTCAAGGGATCCCTTATATCTAGAGGGGCATCCATGGTTCCTCACCACCTCTCTCTCAGGAGCAGATTGGGTCTCAGGCATCTTCGTTGGAGGGGCTGTGGTCAAGCAAGATACATGATTCCACTTCCTCTGAGATCTCAGTTTACCTGGCTTTGAAGTTTCCCTCCGAACACTAGGATTTACACTGAGCCTTCAGTAGAAGATCCAACAGTCTTAAGGTGTTTAGCCTTAGACCTATTTTTCCTGGTTTTCCACCAGCTTTGAGAATTACCATTTCTGACAGGCCTGGAGAGAGGTCCAATTTGTCTATCCACCTCTTCCCCGGAAGCAGGGGGGTCAAAGACTTTACAATTGGATGGGCAGTGATGGAGCCTGCTTGGGGCTCCCATTTCCCTACTATTCTAGCCTCAGATGTGCCTTGGTTAGAGGTCAATTTACTAACACAAGGGCTTAGAGTGGGGGTGTCTGTAGAGGTTCCCACAGGCTCAGAGTGGTCTCTTAAGGTTGCCTCTCTAGCCAGTTTGGTGCGGTTCTGTTTTCTCTCACTGGGAGGCCTGGGGGTTCTGGATACTACTCCTAGAGTTTTTAAATCATTCCCCAACAAGCCTCTCCCATGCACCTCATCCTGGACACTGACAAGAATCCTCACTGTCATATTATTACACTGAATGAGAGCTGGTAGAATTGGAACCAACTGGACAGGGCCTCCAGAAATGTTGTGGGAACTTTGGGTGCCCTACCAACATCCTCAGGCTTGAAAAAGCTTTCATCCACAATTGTTCATCTGGCCCCAGTGTCTCTCATGGCAGGGGTGTCCTGGCCATTTACAAGAACACTGTCCATATAATACCCTTTGGAGTTTTCTGGAATGGAGTCATACACACCCATATTCTGTTTCTTACCCAGACCCATGAACTCTAAGGATACAGTGGCCTGAAGACCCAAGAGTTCTTCAGCAAATAGTTGAAAGTGGGCACTAGCCATTTGTACTTCTTCCTCTGGGGAGAAGGCTAAGGGGGCAGTGCTGACCCCTGCAGGTTTACCCTTGCATCTGGAATCTCCTTTCATATGGTCAGTTGACCCACAGACATAGCATTTGTCATATGCTCTCTGGAATGGGGGTTTCTGCTGACCTCGCTCTGGTTGGGCACCAGAGGATTCACTAGACCTACCAGGTTTCCCACAGGGTCTACCCTTCTGTTGTTTGGGGGGGATATTCTGGTTGGTTGGAATTAGAGCTATCTTTATTCTCACCTTTGTGCTGCTTTCCCTCATCCTTTCTATGAGTGGCCCCAGAATCCTTATGAGTCACCCTGTTGGCCACCCATGAGTCAGCTGCTCTTGCCAAAATTTTTGGGATCAGTCTCATTTGAGTCAGCCAAGTGCTGTCTCAGCTCAGGAGAGCAGACATACATCATAGATAGACTCCAACATAAACATATTCTCATACCTTCATAAGTGTTAACTCTGTAACCCTTAACCCAACCATCTAAGTGTTTCAAACATTCAAACACCCAGGTAGCCCAAGGGTTACCATCATGCTTTTTGAGGGTTCTAACCCTCTTAAAATACTGGGAAGGAGTTTTCCCAAACCTAGCTATCAAAGCTAGTTTCACACTTTCATACTCCATTCTGTCTACTTCTCCCATCTCCATTACAACATCAAATGCAACTGGGGGTAGCCTAGAAAAAAGCCAAGGATCAGCTGATTCTCTGTAATGTTCTGAATCCCATGGTTACATTAAAAAGTTGCCAACCAATCAAAAATATCAAGCTTAACCTCATACATACTTACTGCATCTTTGGGCATTCAAGGCCTCTTAGGACTGGAAGAACTAGAAGACTCTGGGAGAGAACCATTCTAAAAACACAACTTCTTCATTTCAAGAGCATGTTGTAAATCCATTTCCCTTAGTTTAAGTTCTTTATGTTTGCTTTCAGTTTGGGCTTGGATTCTTTTGAATTCTAACTCAAGTCTCATCTTCACAAGAGAGACACACTCTGGACTCAGCATTGGACCTTGTAGGGCCCCTGTGGCAAAAGATTGAGGCCTAAGAGCAGGTAGAGGTAAAGTGAGGCCTACATCTTGAGACACCTCTGTCTCATCTAACTCATCAATAACATTTGAGTTGGACTCTGAAACATTATCATCCTCATCATTTTCCACATTTTCATCAGATGTAGGTACATCTGACCTATTTCTTTGACTTTGGCATTCCAAAACCTTTCTATCAATTCATTCTTTTTGCCTTTAACAGTGAGGTTCCTAACTTTACACAATTCTCTCAGCTGATCAAATGCTAAAATGTCTAGGGTCTCCTGTATGTAGCTATCCATATCAGGCATGATAAAACAATTGCTTTTCTAGTGGTGCTTAGCCTTGTGAAGGTTATTTGAACAAAGGTAAGAGCAGCACTCTCATTATAATAACTATATTTTATCCTCGCCGCTTGCCACCAGTGTTAGGCAGAATTACATGCAGTACCCTTTGGGAACACTACACATAATAAAGACTACAGGTGTAAGCATAATATAACCTTTGGTACAAGCCTGTACTACAAAGTTATGTGGTAGCAGTGGCTGAGCCGCCAGACGTATCCCAAGAAGGATGTGAGCAGTACAAGATGTTACACAAAGGACTTGCAATCACAGTAGTTCAAACAAACACTGTTCAAGGTTTCTTGGTAAAATAATATACATTTATTTACACAGTCAGTTGGAAAACATTCCACTAGTAAGAAGCAGCTCAATATCACACTATAATACACTACAGTACACAACCAATACGTTTCTGAACAAGTTAGGCTCTCCTGAAGTGGGAGCAAAATGGCACTTCAGTAACTTTCAAAAGGGGTAGAAAGACAAAGGTTAAAAGAATTAAAGCACAATTACTTTCATCGGCAGGGCAAATGATTTCAGTTCACTACAACAGGCAATTCAATTCAATAGGCCTGGGCCAAAGTCAATGGTTCAGTGTCTTGGATAGTATAGCACAGTTCTGGTAATAAACGGTTAAGTCTTTGTCAATGTTCTTAGAAGTAGTTTGCCAGAAAAAGAGTTATATGTCGGATTAGGAGCGAACAAGACTCTAAATTTGGGAAAGTTTCACCAAGGCAGAAAGGATTTCCACACTGCGTTTGCACAGTACCTTAAGTATGAAGAAAAGCTGTAGCTGAGGCACTTGTTCCTGGCAGTTTCTGCAGATCTCGCTGTTCCTGAGCTTCAGTCGTGGGGACAAGAAAGAGGACGTTGGGAGGTTCCTGCACTGCCCAGAGAAGAGGCTACAAGCTTGGCAAAACATCAGCTTTAAGGTGTGAGTGCCTTAAAGTCCACAAACTGGTATCCTTCTCACTGGCTATCCGGCTTTCAACAGCACTCTGATGAAAATTCGACCAGTATGGAGACAGTGTCCAGGTGGCTTACGAGTTGGTTGTTCCCACCAGCTCAAGGGAAGAAGTTGTCCTTGAAGGGACTTCTCTGTTGATGGCGTTTCAAGCAATTCAGACCTGCAGCAGGGCTTCACTGGGCAAACCAACGGTCCAGGAGTTGCAGCAGTCGTCTTCCTTCAGCTCGTCTTCGGTTCTTTCGTTCCAGTGGTCAACTCTGCCTTACAGTCCTGGAGACTCGCCTTTTAAAAAGTTTTCTCCCATTCATTCCAGCCTAGCTGTCACCCAGTAGGGTGGCTCTCCTTGCCGGACAGTCCGCCAGCCAATCACACCAGAGTGCATTCAGGTCTCCTAGGAGGCTAAGCACTGGGAGTTTTGGGCACCTCCCTCACATCCTGTCCACCCCAGACACTCAGGCGCCAGAGGAGGGCTTCAGCACTAAAGCCCGCCAAAGGGCATTGAACAAAGGGTCCAAACCTGGTTTGGCATGCAGAGACAATCACTAGAAGGACCTTTCCTAAAAGAAATGGCAAAAAAAGATGACTGGAGTCTGTTTTAAAGAGGGGTCTTGGGCGCCATATTGAAAAACATGGCTGACCCGATTTTTAGCTACCGGTGTTCGCGGTCGGGAAAAATCATGGTAGTTCATTCTAAAATCACTGCCACCAGCCACTTCAAGAGGAAAGGGTACCATTTGACTGTTACATGAGTATTTAGACACAAGGGGTGCTAGGCCACCCCTCCAGCACTGTATAGGAAGATAGTGTGTGCTGGGTCTATGAATTCAAAAAGACTAGCAAAGTAAATTTAACTTTACACGCTCTGGGAGACAGCAGTCAGACCCAGAGAAAGTATTCAAACCTTGGGAAGTCTGAAAGACATCTCTGTGCCACTGCACTGAAGGTGCTGTGTGACACACAAGAAAAAGGTAAAGCCAGCTGAAGAGGTAAGGGCGTCTGAAAGCTACTGTTTTCTGTTGTTCGGCTGGAGAGGAACCTATCTTGACACTAACCTGCTGAGAGAAGCCATGCTGTGCATCCGGCTGCAACGTTTGATCGTAAAACACTCAGCTTGGCCAACGCTCTGACTCGCATAAGCCTACAGGCAGGAGCCGGTAGCAGTTTGAACTAGAGAGCGTGGCCCAACACAATTTGTCTCAGCTGATCTGACACACCCACAGGAAGAGGCATACATAATCAGACCCTCGCAGCCCTTGCGGCGTATAGCCCGCTGAGGAGGTAAGGGCGTCTGAAAGCTACTGTTTTAGCTGTTCGGCTGGAGAGGAACCTATCTTGACACTGACCTGCTGAGAGAAGCCATGCTGTGCATCCGGCTGCAACGTTTGATCGTAAAACACTCAGCTTGGCACACGCTCGGACTCACGTAAGCCTACAGGCAGGAGCCGGTAGCAGTTTGAACTACAGAGCGCGGACCCACACAATTCATCTCAGCTGATCTGACACGCCCACAGGAAGAGGCATACATAATCAGACCCTCGCAGCCCTTGTTGCATATAGCCCGCTGAGGAGGTAAGGGCGTATGAAAGCTACTGTTTTCTGCTCTTCGGCTGGAGAGGAACCTATCTTGACACTGACCTGCTGAGAGAAGCTGAGCTATGCATTTGTCTGCAATGTTTGATCGTAAAACACTCAGCTTGGCCCACGCTGTGACTCGCGTAAGCCTACAGACAGGAGCCGGTAGCAGTTTGAACAAGAGAGCGCGACCCCACACAATTCTTCTCAGCTGATCTGACACACCCACAGGAAGAGGCGTACATAATCAGACCCTTGCAGCCCTTGCGGCGTACAGCCTGCACAGGAGGTAAGGGCGTCTGAAAGCTACTGTTTTCTGCTGTTCATGGCTGGGAACGGTGAAACTTCAATTTGAAACAACGCACCCCCCGAAGCACTGGCCCGACATTTAGCCCTTTAACACTAAAACAGGGCTGGTAAGCAGGAGTGGAGAACAGGAGGGGAGGAAAAAAAATTACTACTACGACTGGACCGCGCACTAGACAGCGTGAAAAACAGGATGAAAAATTGACAAATCTGTCCAAGGTTCTTAAACCCACCCTGCCAGTCACAATGCTCGACCAAGTGGCATTTAGTGTACAAGAAACAATGGAGACCAACGATCACACAACCCCCCCAAAATCCATGATGAAAGTGAATGATGGACAGATGATGAATGCAGACTTTGAGCATCCCTTCACCCGAAAATGAAATCTGTGCTGATGATAAAAGTCCTCCAGAACAAGTTCCGGCGCAAGTGACAAACACTACGTCTTGAAACTGTCCAATAACTCCTGACTCGCCGGTCATACCAAACAACACCCCCATGTACCTACCTGCTACTGAGCATGTGCAAGAAGGTCCCATCTCTACACCAAAGAGACAACCACTCCATATCGACCAAACAGGGAATTAAGACTGCAAACCTCTCTGCTTTATCTACATCAACAAACCAAAGCTCTGCCTACCGAGGAAAGACAGAACCAACTGACTCATGGCGCCAAAGCGGGAAACTTCACCCCACAATGCAGAACCCCGTCATCCATAAAGTGAGAGGAAACAATGGTGGCAACCTTCAAACGCCCCAGAATCAGAATCCGGAAGTGCCCCAGTGTAATCAGAAATTGATGCTTCTGGAGCCCAACCACCCGAACACACATGAAGAAGCTCTAAAGGATACCTCCTTGAAAGAAAAAGCATCGATGGCAATACAAAAATGGCAAACAACATTCAGACAATTAACCACAACAGACATAGTGTGGGATAAGACAAACCTCCCGGCCTGTGGATGAGCTGCACGGCTATCAGTAGACATAACCGAAATAGAAAAAATCATGAACTTGCATGAACGGAAAAAGGACATTTTTGGCAACTTGTACAAGGTGAAAGAAAGTAACACCCACACAATGTCGACCCCAATGCCGAATCCTAGAAGGCAAAAGGTTGTAGCGTCCCTGAACTCGTCAACCAAGTTTTTCCCTAAGAACACAACTGAACAACTGCAATACACCCCACTAGGAAGAGGCTCGGAACCACACCAGGATAGCACCCACCAGGGGCAGGAGGAACAACATCATGAAAGCGCAAATGATAAGAATCCACATGAAAGAATACCAGCCACCATGGTCGATCTACAGAACGCACTAATTGCAGTACTAATTGCAGTACTGTCAGTAGCAATGGTTCCTTTTTTTAAAATTCAAGATGCCATGGTTGACATCACAAAAGACCAAGCAACTCTATTGGCCTTGATACATTCAAAACAGATAAATACAGAAGCAATCATATTAAATATATCCAAGATCGTTCAAACCATGAAGCGGAGGCTACCAGAACTTGCCAAAATTGCCTCGCTGAGATCGCAAGAGCTGATCGAGAAGACAAAAATCTGACGGAAACCTTAGCAGCAATAACCAAAAAAACGTATGGAGGATAAAGCGAAAACTCATGTGGCTCCCCTTCGCTCACCGAATACAATATTAACCCAAAATCACCTGGACCTTGGGCCACAACCAGCTACAGCCCAACAAATCGAACAGCAAATAGTGCTGAGTGTACTAGATGGGCTAACAACTCTTCAGGCAAGCAAGGCGCTTCTGCCACCGTGCACGCCATTTGACATCTTTCACTTAACAAAACGGGAATCCAACGTGAAAGCCAATAAGAAGAAAAAGAAAGAAATAAAAAAAACATCAAACGGGCTCAAGAGCCTGTTAGGCAGAAACCTGTGCAGTTCCCTATGGGACCACTGCAAAAGATTTAAGACTACAGGTGTTTGGCAGTAAACCCACTTGGTAGAAGTCTGTACCACACGGATTCACTTGGTAGCTGTGGCTGAGCAGTCAGACTTCCCTCAAGAAGAGTTAGGCAGTATACAGAGTATTCACAATAGGTCAAAAGAACACAGTAGAACAAGCAAACACTGACCAGAGCTTGGTGTAAAAGAGATATAAGTATTTATTTAAAACCACATCTAATAAAACACACAGGCACTAATATTAAGCAGTTCAAAAACACGGTCACTAAATTATATACACTCCCTTCAACGATTAGTTAGACAAGTCTTAAGTAAAGCAACACTTATTTTCAGACAGCGGTGAGCGCTTAACTAAGATGGCACTCTAATCAATCAGTTTAAAAGGGAGAGAAAGGTAGAGCAAAGATAGAAACAGATCTCAACACTTTCAGAAGAACACAGTAGGAGAAGAAGGCAGGTTAAAACCGTAAAGTCAAAGTTAACAAGGCCAGACCCACTGTAAGAGGCTCCGGTCGAAATGTGTCCAAGGTCACACGGTTCAAAGTGCCCAAAAGTCTCGAAATCAGTTCAGAAAGAGTTGGACCAAAAGAAAGGGACCAGTTAGATGGTCAAGGCGGCCAGCCCAGTCCAGAAGGTTAAGGGATTATTATAACCTTGTAGCAATCTTTAGAAAGGGAGGCCTGGCGGACACGGTACCTTAAATTGGTGAGAATACTCCAGCGGGGGCAGTTGTTCCTGGCAGGGGGGATGCAAGTCAGTGCTTCGTCTGGGGGAAGAGATGATCTCGTCGGGGAGGAAGACAGGAGTCCGTTGCACTGCCAGGGAAGAAACCAGCCACGGAGTTCTCAATTAAAAGGAGCGGTCCTTTTATTCGCGGTCCAGTGGTAAGTGGCTATCCAGTTGCGTGGGTGCTTGGCACAGGCAATTCGACCACAAGACGTCCTGGGATGCGAGGAAAAGAAGGTAAACTGGTTGTGCCCACCAGTCAAGGGAAGAAGACTCTCCAGCCGGGACATCTTCTCTGTCGTCGGGAAGTGGTGAGTCGGTTCCGCAGGGCTCCACTGGTGGTGTCGTCGTAGCAGGTCGGCTTAGCTTCTCCCTCGTCGGATTCTCAGGTCCTGTGGCGACTTCTGAAGTTCCAGTCCCAAAATCCCTGCTTTTATGCAGCACACCCCCATTCACTCAGCCTAGCTGTCAATCAAACATGCTAAGTGGTGAGCCGTCCGGCTCACCACTTGGGCCAATCACACAAGAGTGCGACTTGAGTTACCAAGGTAACTCAGTCCAGGGTGCCTAAACCCCCTCCCACACACCCTGTGGTACCCAGACAGAGTTGCACCACTTTTGGAGGCTTCTGTGGAGAAGCCCGCCAAAAAGTGGAACAAAGGGCTCGACTTGGGTTGGAGTCACAGAAGAGAACACAAACGCCATTTTAGAATCGAGTTCTGGCAAAAAATACCAACCAGCGAATTAATATTAAATAAATAAACCGACGTTATGTTCGAGGCTATGAGAATTAAATAATTAAAGTTGGTAGCCTCGAACAATGGGAAAATTCCATAGAGATATATTTGCGGTCGAATATAAAAAGTAGTATCCACTGCCGCCAGCCAAAACTCGCTCAGGGGGGACGGAGACTGCCCCCTCGACTAACAGACCCCGGGGCAATCGAATTGCCCCGACCAGTACGTCCACAATATGATGGTTTGTACTGGTTTCTGTTCATAATTTGGGACTAGTAAAGCCAATGGTGACTTTACATGCCCTGGGAGACAGTAGTCAGTCCCAGTGTATGAAGTCTATGGTGGGGTGTCACTATGACACCCCTGTGTCACTGCACTGAGGGTGCTGTGTAACACACATAGTAAAAACACATGAGACCGTATGGAGTAAAAGACCCCACAGCCCATAAAACACATTAACAGTCAAAGGAACCCCTCAAATCATGTCCAAGAGTGTGAAGAAAAGAGACTCACTCTTGGCAGGAGAAAAAAAAACAAACTCCAGAAATCCAGCAAAGCTGCTGGGGGACTCACTAGGTTAGGAAATTCAGCCTAAACAGAGAATTCTCCCTAACAGAGCCTTTCTGAGGAAACTTCAACTACCACAATCAGACGAGCATGTCAAAACAAACCCAAATTATGAGCAATTGCCCGGAAACTGGCAGAATAATAAAGTGACGCAAAATCCTGATCAAGTTCAGCAACCTTCACCATGTCCGCCGGAAGAACCGATCGATGAGTTAATAGCTATAATAAAAGCTCAGAAGCCAACCCAGTCAGAAGACGAACTGTCCCCAACACCTTCAGGACAATCAGAAATTCAAGTTTCAACAATCGATCTAACGAGGCATCCACAAGATAAAGATTTGTTAATGTTGGATGAGCACCATGAAAATCAGTCGTGTGACTCATCGATCAACTCTATTTCTGACGACGAATCTATACATGCGACACTATCATACTCTGGCATCTCTGATGATGAAAGCAGTGCCGCAATGAATGGCTCTCTGGCTCAGCGGCCACACAACCTGAGGACGAAGACCTGGAACTTACAATAGTACTCCCGAAATTCGTTGACCCGAGAAAAACATCAAAAACCTTTAGATCTCCTTGCACCAATTAAGTCCTAAAGCACAAGAGCCAACAATATTAAACAGAACAAATATATTACGATTGTTTAATGTAATCCCACAACTGGCTTTGATTCGATCCAAGGATATCGAAGTGATTTCCTTTCCAAACGATGACCAACAGCACCTAGTACACATCGACTTACATACAGAGTCAACGAAGAAGCACATAATACTCGCAAAAGGGCAACTAGCTAGACTGGGCTTCATTTGTCAAGAAGTAGCTGGAAGCTATACTTACAGTAACAAAAAAAATAAACAATGGCGAAATCATCAAACCATGACCCGAAAGGATCACACAAATGAATACTTAGAAACACAAGAACAGACCAAGCCAGATAGAACCGTACAATCAAAAAATAGTTCAAAAATTGCCTATAAGAGACATGAAATCTGGCGGGACATGACTTATGACCAACAGCATGAAGATCACAATCAAGAACCCTATAAGGATCAAAGAAACCCCCGGACAACATATCTATAACCACCAACCAATACTGAGCACCCAAACCAAGGATACTCATTAGGATCATGGAATACTAGAGGTTATATTCATATTTTCTCTGAAGGCGCCAAGGAATAGAATAAAATGGACATAATATGTTTGCAAGAGACATGGCTGACTTCTGAAGTAATTTGTGAAGGATATGTCACACATACAAATCCTGCAATACATCCGCAACAGGGTAGGCCTTCACCAGGAATGTTGATCTTAACCAAAATAGATCCCAACTGGTCCATAATAACTAAGAAGAATTTGCACCCTTTGGACCAATATTTGATTTTACTCATGAAGCGCCTAGAGACTAATCAACGTACTGGAAATCTTCAACATAAACACTTAGGAATCTTTACTCTTTATTGGAACCCAACAGCAATGAATGACAACCACTTTATCGACTCAATATGTGACGAAATAGACACTCTGTCAAATAAGTTTGGCCAGATCGAATTTATACTCGCTGGGGACCTGAACATCCATTTATTCAATCCAAATGGAACACCAAGGCAGCTGCTCAATCTAACCCCTAGAGCGAGAAAATGGGTCAAGGAAGTAGCTATGCGCCATCTAACTCTGACAGGAACTGCGATAGATGAGCAAGGGCGAATGCAACCGACATGGACACACGCCAACTGAAGAGCCATCATCAACTATATATTAATTTCAGAAGGAATATTACAAACATTGAGAACTCCCACCAATCATCCGCAAATGAATAGTGACCATCATCTAATCCCAATAGCTTGGGACAAATCACGAGTCAACCTGGCGCGAATGAAACTCCCAGAGTTAGAACTGAACAACGGAACAAATAAACTTCGAGTAGATGCCCTCCCTCTTAAAGAAATTTGAATCCACGACAAAATCAGACAACGACAAACTAAACTATGAATGGATATTACGAGACTACCAACAACGCACTGCAAACAAGGAGAAACCAGAGAAAATCCACAAGCACCATTTTAACGGCATGATTAACCAGATGAAGAAAATTTACTGTAATATACTACACACATTAAAAACACAGAACACAGTAATATCCAGACAAGAAATCAAAAAAGAAAAACAGAAATACACAAACAGGATGAAAGAAGCAAAAGCCTTATTACACAAGACCGACGCAGAAGCAATCTTGACAGCCCTGAACCAAAGAAACACGAGGCAACTATGGGCACTCTTGAACCATAATCCTAAGTCGTCAAATATGATGATTCAAGAAGTAGAGAACAGGATTGGATACAGCACTTCACAAACATGTACAAGCAGAGGATTGGCTCCAGGACAATAGATACACCTAACTCGGTCCCCTCGTGGGAACTTAAATGGAAAATTGATGATATTGCAATGACAATTAAGAACCTGAAAACATTGCGAGTGCTGGGGCCTGTTGGTCTTTCAAACACAAACATAAAATCCGCTCCAGAACAGTGGCCAGCACTATTCGCGCAGCATTAATCAATCGAATGATACAAATACCGATCAGCTGGAAATGTGCAACACTTATCCCAATTTTTAAACAGGGCGACCAGAAAAATCCTGTAAACTAGAAACTCATTGCCCTCCTGGACCCTTTGGGAAATTGTTTGCCTCTTTCCGCCTGAAAAATCTGAATCAATGGGCAGAGGCAAACGAAAGACTAGCTAAACGACAAAACGGATTCGTCCGAAAAGTAGGAAATAACATCAAACTATTGCTGCTAAAAATGATCAAGCAAGAAGCCAGAACAAAGCAACGACAGGTATACGCGGTCTTCATAGACCTAAAATTAGCATTTGACACAGTCAATCGGCAAAAATTATGGGGGAAACTAGCAGCGTGGAAATGCCCGGCAGCAGTTCTTAATCCGATCAAACAACTTTACTCGAACACTACGATTCGAGTTAGATTAACAAAATAGGGAACTGTGACTAGTCCAATAGCCACTTGGAATGGATTAAAATAAGGATGTCCACTGGCAGCGATCCTATACAACCTCTACACCTCAGACTTTGTCGAACAAATTCAAAAGACAGTGACGAATCCCCCGAAGATAAATGACGAACCCGTACAAATATTGATCTATGCAGACAACATTATCATCTTAGATAAAACAGTGACTGGCCTTCAAGTTAGCCTTGACAAACTAGACCAATAGATGAAAGACAATGGGTTACAAATCAACACGGCGAAAACAAAATTGATGACGTTGATAAACCAAAACGGGAAGAAACAAAGAAATCCAGCAGCCACACTCAGAGGTCAACCAATTGCACTAGTGAAAAGCATTAAATACCTAGGTGCATTGATCAACCCATCTTACAATGAACAGGAATGGAAAGAACACTTGGAAACAAAAGCCCTATCGCTCGCGCGCCAAGGTCGCTTCTTTCACAGCAAATTTAGCACATTTTCATGGAAACCGGTTGTGGCTCTATTTAAACAAAAAGTAGTTTCGATACTCACTTACGTTGGAGAAACCTTAATCATCCAACACCATATCAAGTGGCATCAGTATGAATCAACATTTTGGAGGAAAACACTAGCATTGCCGTCCAATTTTCCGATGCCGAGAATTCGATATGAACTTGTCCTACAATCACTCGAATCATTAATAGAGTGGAAACAAATTGATCTCTACAGAAAAGTTATTTTAAACAAAAAAATTCCTGCAATCGAGATACTCCGAAAAAAAAAGAACATGATGTACGTGACTGCACTATCCCAGTGGTCAACGAAGATTGAAAAAGTGATGCAAGGGGAACAAATCTCTGAAGAGATACTGATACAGACACCCCAATACGCTAAATGCAAATTACAATGCAATGACTGGATTAAAACGCAAGACCAACAAACCCAATACAAAAGATATCTCAGATGGGAAACGGAAACAAGAGCCCTAAACGAACTTCCAGAATATCTAGCTCGATTTCCTGATCAAAATATCTGAGAGCTTTACCTGTCCCTTCGTCTGAATATACTTCCAACTTGGGAGTGTCTAGTACAAACTAAACAATTGGACACAAAGAATCCACATTGTAGATTCTGCAAGCATGAAAACAGTACTGAAACTCTTCTTCATGTAGTAATGACATGTTCTGCATTGACGGAGAAACTAAATTTGTTCAGGGACTTTTTTGGTATCTCAGAGAAACAGATCGACACGCACGAAAGATGGACCCAAATTCTCAGTAGCAACGATAAAACATCAATTTTTACTATCATCAAATTTTGGAAAAATAGTCCTGTGAATTAAATGAGATGCAGAAAAAGGAGAACATAATGAAAAGTTTGGTTCCCAAACAAACCATTAAAAAAAAAAAAGATGATGCCTATCGAGTTGTCTGAAACTCCATATCCAAAGAAACAAACACAGAAAACATATTGAAAATGAAAAGTTCAAAATATAGAAAAAGAGCTGGAGGGCTCTAAGGTAGAGGGAATTAGAACTCGGGTGAGAATTCTCCCTAACACAAGGTGTCACTCTCTTCACATCAGTGCAGGAGATGCTGCTAACTGGGCATCGGCCTTCAGATCTGTTGCAGATCCCTAGTGTCCACCCACACCTCCATGTGATTGAACACAAACAGTGTGTTTGTAGTCAATCAGGTCGAGGTGTGGATGGATTTCCTTGAATTGCTCTTCCTGGAGACCCGGAGAAGAGCGTAAAAACCCTGAGTCTCCTAGGCAGGTATGGAGGGGCCTGCAATGAGGATATTTAATCACTGTAGCAGCAAGGACAGCTGCATGGTCAGCTGAGTGGTTTGTCGAGGGTTAGAGGGGCCCCACTTACACCACATAAGCTATGATAATATGATAGGCAGGATCGGATTGGCCCATCGTCCACTCGGCCCGTGGCTGGACTGAAATAATTTCTGTGCGGGGCCGAGTCCCTGGGGGCGGGTTTCTGCCCACACCTGTGTATGTGACGAAAAAATAAAGCAAAAAGCACCTGCTGCACCTGCAATGGCATAATTAGTAGCAGAGCTGGACTGGAATAGGCCTGGCTGGGACCACGGCACAGTGGCGCCGGCACGCACATTATGGTGCTTTCAGGAAGCAACAAATTTGTTGGACTTTGCAAAGTTAAAAGCAACTTGTTGTGGTGCTTGGGGGCCGCCGGAACAACAGGTGGGCCATTGGACCACTGAAAATGCAGCTGCCACCACGACTCACGTGACGTCACACCACGTGACTGACTGAGGCTATTTGGGCCTCTGACCCTGCTGCTGGGGCATGATTTTGGTCATGAGGAAGGAGCTCCCGGCTTCTCACTCTCCTCGTCAATGCTACAATGGACGTGCGGGGAGGAGGTGGCGGCTCGCCAAGCGCGGGACTATGCAGGGCTCCTGAGGACCCTCAGAGATGGCGGGTGTCCCCCACAGGTTCAGTGGAGCGCGACAGAGCACCGTGAGCTCTGGTGGGGTCCCCGGAAAAGGGCAGTGCGAACGGAGAGTGCCGGCAAGAGCTTGGGCTTGGGGGCCCAGAGATTACCCCCAGAGACAAGATGTCCTTCTTGGCTGAGAGCTGCAGCGGTTGACTCCGGGACAGGAGGAGGTTGCCATCCCTGGGGCCCGATTCATGCAGCAGTAGCTCAGCTCCATGCTTCAGCCCGGACTCAACAAGTTCACGCTGCAGATGTTCGGGAGCGAGAAGGCGGTGGAGCGTGAGCAGGACCGGGTGCGGTGGGCAGGGTCTGGTTCATCCACCCCTACAGAGATTTCTGGTACTGGAAGGGGTGAGGCAAGGTGGGTGTAAAGACTTGAGGGGGTATCTGTACTGCTGCTCTCTATATGGCAGAGAAGAGGCACAGAGCACCCCAGCCAATATTCTCTATTTGGTAACGTTGGACGAGCAATCAAGGCTTAAGCTCTCAGGAGGTGATGCGGCTGGTTCTTAAGTACAGTGTAGTCCCCAAGCACCCACAAAGGAATGTCCACACATCATGTTAGTGAACACACAGTTCTTTATATGAATAGGCTCAAGTTATATACACAATCACAATAACACATTTTGTGCTCAGGTTAATCTAAAATGGTAAATATATACAGTTTCTATGTGGTACCACCATTACACTTTGATTCCATTAAAATGCATCAACTGTACTCAGTTCAAATGTCATACAAATCAGTTCATAAAGTAAACCAACAATAGACATAGGAGGAAATCAGGTTGGTTAAAACAATAGGCAGGATACTGTGCCGCTAGGCACAGTTCTGTATGAGGATCCCCCACCTGGGCAACCTGTAAATAAAGATATAAAACAAGCCCAGACCATATATTGTCTATTAAAGTCTTATTTCCTTCTATAAAGGTTCTACCACCCCAATGTACCTGGAATAGCAGATTTCTTCGATGGGTCGTCGACAGATCCTTCTTGAGTGACCCACTTTAAGGCAGGAGTCACGGATCGTTGATAGTCTTCGCGGAAGGTGAGCTTTGGCGTCGAGAGTCGTCGATGAAAAGGTTTGATGGCGTTGAGGCAGCAGCTTCGGTCCTGGCGGTGCTCGTCAATAATCAGTCATGGACGTCCTGCAAAGACGAGGTGTGTGGTGCACCTCGGCATCTATAGTTAGTTGCCGCAAAGATTCACTGAATAACTTTGGCCCAGCAAGGGCGTTGGGTCGTCAGCGTCTTTGTGGTCTTAGGATGGCGGAAAACCCACCGGCGGATTCTCCTTGGCGCGTCGGTGGCCTTGACTTTCTCCAGCGGGAAAAAGCGGCGGGCGGTGCGGGGGAGAGAGTCATTGGATTCAAATGTCTTAATCAATGGAGCATTGTGGCTCTGGTCATCAGTGGCATGGCGTCAAGCTGGCCCCGCTTCTGGGCAACACGGCTTCGACGGGCCTCCAGCAGTTACGGTGGTCCTCCTAACCCTGGTCGATGCCGGTGGTCGGAATGTCCAGGTGCTTTACTTCGATGCCTCGGGGGTCCCTGTCTCTGGTCTTCAGTCTTTTGAGGGCTGGCTTCCAGGGTGCTTCTGTGAAAGTTTAGCAGTCTGCACGATGTTCCCTCGCAGCTCAGGGAGAGGTCTCCTAGCCATGTCCCATCTCGGATCAGTCCTCGACAAACTCGACAGCTTTCAGATCGGGTCAAAGCAAATGCAGCAGCAAGTCTTCTTCTTCCAGCTGGGCTTCAAGGATAAGCATCAAGTATCAAATTTAGCTTCTGAACGATTTCCATCAGTGAGAGGCCCCCGGATATACTGTTGATCTCCCGTTCACTCTGCTGGGTCACACTCAGGCAACAAATCATTCAGCACTGCATTCATGCAGGCAGGCGGCCCATCAGGCTCAGAGTGCATTCATACCCTTCTCCTCCCTTCAGATACTCACAACAAAGAATGTGTATTGGGACAAGTACCCAGCCATTCAGCACGCCACACTGCATTCATACCAGTTTTGGGCAGGGCTGTCTCAGTCTTTGTGTCATGTACTAGAAACCAGACACCCATAACAAGAAGTGCATATTGGGCAAACACTCCATTCACCCAGGTCCCATCCCAAGGGTGTACCCACAACATACAGTCCCTTGGAAGGCTCCAGCCAGTCTGGCCTGGACTTCCCCACAATACCATATTTGGAACTTCCACCCAACAGCCAGTCAGGGGGAAGGGACAGAGTCAGGGCTTCCCGGGACTTTGGGAATACAAGGTAACAGGCAATAGAAAGCAAGAGGCCACATGGGCCATTTTGTTTCCTATCAGGAATCAAATGATTCCAATGGCTGGGGGGCCTGGGTATCTAAAAATGGAGGACACTCAGAGCACCTGTCAAATTCAGCATGGAGCTGCCACCAGCCCATACCCTGCTCTGTGGGCCACACACAGGTGCCCAAAAACATACACTAGGGGTACAGGGTTGTACAGCCACCCATGGGTGCCATGAGGGTATCCCAAAGGTCTGTACATCAAACCAAAAAGAGGAAGAGCTGCACTGCCACGAGTCCCACATGGACTCCTATGCAGAAATAAATACAGAACACACATGAAAAAGGACTACAGAACAAGGACAGGGAGGCCCTGTTCCTCCGATGCATTTCCAGCATCACAGTGGGCATGATGCTTGAGGTGGTAGTTGGGCAGGGGTTGGGGTGCATGAAGCAAGGTTTTCAACCGCTGCAGGGACTTCCGTTACTGGGAGAGTGGAGGGCGCTGGGGAGAAAACGCCTGGAACATTCGCCCCTACAGCATACTACGACTTGCCTGGAGGGGTGGGAGGGAGATGGCAGGACCACCGACCTCTACAGGTACTGATTTCCTACTGGCATCCCTTTGTGGCTGGAAAAGCTGCCCCTGCAGCCACATTGAGTACTGGTTGTGGGATTATCACACAGTGCCCCCTGCAACTATTGTAGGGCAGCTGGATAAGAGAGTAGTGCTGCTGGCTGTCCTATCCCTCTTTCATCATTGCCAGTCCTGGGTGAGAGAAACACTGAGTGGTACAGGGCTTCACACTGCAGGGGAGTGGATTTGGGAGGAGCCTGAGCCCTCCGCCTCTATAATGACATTAAGTGCTAAGGGGAAGAGTGGGGTTGCCCAGAAGGGCAAGGGGGTTGGAAAAGAGACCTCGCAGGAAGGCCAATAAGGGAGAAACAAGGGCAGTCCTCCTCAAAGGGGTTCAGGAGATAATTGAGTGGAAGGATCACCCCTGAAAGGGCTCATGACCTGAGGAAAGTGGGGCGTACCTGGATAAAGCTGACACAGTGTCTGGAGGCGGGGGGCACTCTTCGTCAGCGATAGTTGAGCATGGGGTTTCTTAAGAGATAGGAAACTGAAGGGCAGTGAGTCTCTGGTGCACGTGGGGGAGGAAAGTCAAGGCAATGGGGCCTGAAAGAGATGGGAAAAGGTTATGACTTAAGGAAATTAGCAGGGCCGCATCATGAGTTCTGCGTTGGGCAATGCTGGTAGTGGAAGTCTGCGGGCCTTGGTGGGGATGGGCACCAGCAGGGGAGCAAAACGTCTTTGAAAGGAGGGACATGTCTCAAAGTAGTACGTTTGCGATTGGGGTGAGTGGCTGAAAGAGATGGGCAATGGAATGCGGGTGCCTGAACAGGCTTGGGGTGCCTGGACGAGATGGAAAATGATGAGAAGGTGAAAGGAGAGGCAATGTCTGAAGCCATGTGTGCACAGAGTGTTTCATGAATTAGGTGGGCAAAGGGAAGCAGTTGCCTGAAAGTGATTTGTGGGCATGGGGTGTCTGATGGGGATGGGGAATGGACAAGACATTTCTTGAAGGCATAGGCACGGGGCTGGGCATAGAGCATTCCGTGAGTAAGATGGGCAATGGGAAGAAGGTGTCTGACAGAATACATAACAATGAACTTTAATGTTATTGACCTTTTCTAGTGATGTTGTTTCTATTTTAACTTCCATTTAGTGAAATCATAACCACATTTTCCATAGTGTACTTAGGAACAATGCTATTTGATGCCACTTCCTGTTTTGTCAAGGGGTGAAAGGTCGTGTTTCATCCCTTGGGGGAGGGGGTGGGATAAAGTGATATCATCAGAGGTCAAGGTTCGTGAGGTGGGTTTCTTCCACTTTTTTTTGGGTGTCGTGGCCTATTTCTTGTCCCAGTCTGACCATGATGATAGGTTGTTGAGGCTTAATACCCAGAGGCTTCTAAGCGCGGACCTGGGGATGAACCTGTGGTTCTCTGTGTTGTCTTACTTTCAAGGCAAGCTCTTTGCCCCTGAGCTGTACTCCTGAAAAATAATGGGCACTAAGCTTAGCCCATAAGTCTGCCTTTTTTATTGTAACATGTAGTTTATATAAACTTTAATTACAAATTTCAGTTAATATGACCAATTTCATCACTCCAATTTACATCTACAGTTGTCATGATTTCATTCCGATGTGTCTCTCGATTGACACCTGCTCCCTTCTTAACCATTTAACGAAAAAAATGTTATTTTTAGATATCTTACATCTTTAGTTTCTTTTTGCCAAGGAAACAGAATCATTTGATCATAATATCTTGTCAAGCTTAGCCCATAAGTCTGCCTTTCGCCCTCCAGCGCACGCTCTCGCTGTCTGCACGCGGGCTCAGAGTGAGACGAGTGTTGCCGTATCGATTCGCATGGTGCCATTGTTGCCTGGCGAGATTGTGTGATAAAAGGGACACAGAATGTCTGCTATTAAACACACGCGGTGTACACTTACTCAGTACGCTCCTGCAATTGTAATTACCGTCGAGTTCTGCTGAGCCGCTATTCGAGGCATGGGGGCGGTGTTATTGATTGCCATAGTGACCATTAGCTGCCGGTCTCCTCCAGCCGTGCTTTCTATGGACTTTAAAACGCAGTGATATTTAATGCCTTTTTTCCCCCTCCAAAATCTTTGATCACCTCCTGGTGAAGCGGACAGACTGTTTATCTTGGCTAATTGCAGTTAAGGCCAGAAAAGGCCAGCGTTTTATATATTAAACCACCTGGTTTCCCGCTTTAACCTTACTCCTGTAGTCGGAAAGGAAAATGTTTTAAAACCGGAAAATCGACACTGGCGATATCTGTAAATGGTTTGGACTCTATTGCAGCCTCTGCAACTATATGTACCAAGAGTCAGAACCCGCATGCCTCTCAGTGCATGAGCCTTCCAAAATGAGCACGTTTTTGAAAGTGCCCTCAAGGAACGTTGCACCAGACATCATCAGACATCTTGGGCTTGGCAACGCATCTGCAGAGATAGAAAACAACCATTCATCCCTCCAGTCAGAAGTACAACAGCTGCCCTGCTGAACAAGTCCTAAAGTGATGGGCACTGTTTGCTCGGAACATATAATATCAAGCAATTGGTGGCCGACGTAGATCACAACCAAGGACCCTCGTGTTCCCCATGACCTACTGGGCTCATGCATTGAGGATTCCGGGTGTGAGCCTGGAAGTCAGAGTCTTTTAGGGGATGACTTGGATGAGCCATAATGGCTCAACATCAACATAAAATAACATATGGCTTTTTAGTACAGATCGAAGCTATAAACTTTGCTTTGAAACTGTTATTAATAATAATTATTTAGCATTTATATAGTGCTACGAACCTTCAGACATCTGAGAGCTGCCTATACCCACGGTGTCTAGTGTTCCTTTATCGACCTCGGAAGGATGAAAGGCTGAGTTTGGCGAAAGGCTGAGTTTGGCCTGCCGGGATTCGCTGCACAGATGTGAAAGTGGGCGCTCTACTCACTCTGCTACTGAGATTCAGAAACAGACTTCCCTCCTGGAACAAATTTCATTCCCTTAGTGCTGCACACTATACTATTAGCACTCCTGCCAGGGACGTGAGAAAAATGTTCCATCTCGATCCATGGTCTCGGTGGATGACAGGGCAAAAACTGTCTTCCCAGGGAGTCAACCTTTGTCGAATCCAGTGACGATCCCTAGGAAGAAGTTATAGAACCTGAGCCAAATTATGATGTTGTTGCATCAAGAAAAGATTGTCGCAGACAACTGAAGATAAGTAAAGGTGAAAATATGAAAAAGGACCTGCGATACAATCAAATAAAGGCACAGGCACTATGGACGCATCCAGTAGTACAGCTAAGGCTGGTCAATACAGAAGAAAGTACATAAAAAGGCAGCCAGAAGATAACGACGCAATAAGATCAAGGACGTAATCTAACTTCATGGCTTCTAACCCGTCCATCGACTTGAAGAGAGGGTCCCTGGAATGCCCCTCGTCGCCCCCAGGAACATGACAGCTCGAAAAGAGTCAAAAACGCACAAAGTCACTCACTATTCGTAAGCAGAAAGGTATTCTCTCAGATGTTTATGGATATAGGTGCTTCAACAGTGGTCATGGAACCAAATGCCACGATGGATGACGTTGACTAATGCAGAGAAACCACTGCGCTGACGTCATTAGTGACACCATGACATAGACATATTAGTCATGAAGCACACTCGCAAACATGCACAGTGTTAAACAAACACACACTCGTACACACGAAGAACATGCTTACACAGTTCTGTAGATAGAGAACAGATACATATACATACTGTGAAATGGGGATGTCCAAGCCCCCGCAGGGGGCGCTAGAGGGACAACCTGCATAGCAGTCCGCTCCTCTGGCAACCCCCTCCCCTGTGCTGGGAACCCCCATCATTCCTCCCTGGGAGGAAGGGGCGTCCCCAGGGCCAGCAGATCCAGTGCATACCTGGGGATGGGATATAAGGGGGGGACTGGCGGCTCAGCCTCTTTCCAGCCCCCTCACCGCCCCCCCTGCCTGAAGTAGATTTCATCATTAAAGTGAAGCAAGCAGTTTATTTGTAAGTATCGACAACCGAGGGCACTCAGGCTCTGGTATTTTGCCCCTACCACCCACCTCTATAAGGAAGTCGGGGCTTGGGGGGGTCGCATTCTGTGGGTGGTACACTTCCCAGTGGGTTCCATTTGGGTGATTACAACTAGGTACAAATGTAAAAATGCTTATGTGCTTTTCAATGGCGGTTTTACTCTGGGAGAAAAGATGTTGTGTGTGCTAATTATAAAATTGCGGCTTCCCCTTTTTTTGTTTGCGGGGCCGCTGTGCCACTGCAAATGGTCTAAACGTTGATGCTGAAGAGGGAAAATCGAGATCAAACTCCTGCCCCCTCACCCCAGGCAGATGAAGAGACAGAACAGCAGGAAGAATAAGGAACGCACTCATCATTTGCACCAGAATCCAGTACACCCATGGGTGACAAATATGCTGAGAGACACCCACTTCACCAACATTGCAACCTACATGCTGCAGTAGCCTCAATGCAGCAATACCAGAATCTACAAAACACAAGAATCCCTGTTTAAAGGCTTGCAGATGCTTATATGAATTAACCTCATCTAATTGCAGTGTAAAGCCATGTTTCAGGAAAATTACAGCCAAGTGCATTTGTCTCACTGAACACCAGCCACAGTGGGGATTTGTGCTGACTTCAGCAATGCTCCTCGCAAACCCAGCAGCAGCCAAGGTCTTACAGTAAGATAAGATTCCTTTCCTTGAACGACAATGAACTCTGGCAGACAAGCATTTTTAATTCCTCACAAATACATGCAAGTCAGAGCAGAACATTCAGGGCCCATTGTTTTTCCCTGGGAACGAAAGACATTTTCGCAAAAACCCACACATCATTTGAAACATAATTGTAACAAGAATGGCTCAGCTCTGGCCAATGAACGCTGAGGGCCCAGGGGTGAAAAGCCTGTTTCAGCTAAAACTAATGGGAACAAATTCATAATGCAACAATTTTAGAATTAGGTAATGGGGGTGGCTCAGTTAAACCAGCCCACTGACGCAAAAGTCCTAATGTCCAAAGATCAGGCTTCCTATAAGGGCTCCATAGGTAACCTATCACTTAGCAGCCAATCGCAGGATAAGATAGGTTTCTGCGAACTGGCCCAATTCTGTGATGTCAGCCTTCAGTGTGTTAAAAGCTGGCTTGCAAGCCAGCCCCGGGGTAGACAGTGCCTGGATTTTTGCTGTGCACAAAGCTCTCTGTGTGTTTTTTTGCTGGTCAGAAATAAACACAGTTTGGAACATGTTGCTGCTTGCTTGGGACTCTGCTGCATTTCTTTGGGCAAAATGGGAGGTGTTGGAGCCTCCCATAGCTGGGACCCCAGAAGCCCTGGTGTTGGTCCAACTTCTCTTCATTTTTCAGGCGGGCGGGAGCAGAGTATGTCGGATTGCAGAGTTAGGCGCCTCATGGGCTTTGCAGATTACACCAGGCATTTTAGTATTCATGTGGTTAATGCGGCCGCCGTGCCGCACCGGATCTGCTCTGAAAGGTTTGCCCTTTTCACCTTCTGTGGGCCTTAGTGTCTTTGCATAGGCTGCTTTGCGGGGCTGTTCATTGTATGTATGTTCCCCTAATTAAAAGCTGTATTTTATGCCTTTATGTGCCCATGTCGCTGTGTGCATCCACTGTCCGGCACCCGGGTCCTGCTACCTGGATGTCTCTAGCATGTGTTTTGTTGGTTACGACCTCCAAGAACGGGTCCCAGCTATGGTTGACACAGAGGATGGCCTCCACGCCTCTGTGTTTCGATTGCTGGGGGCACTAATATAAAGCACGTGTTTTGGGTTACCAGGCTATTGGGCGAGCTATGACTCTGGGCGGTGTGTGTACACCAGGTATTTCTCTCCTACGTTGCAACATGGATAGCCACATGTTTTTAATACAGCTATGAAATTGTCTTGTGAAGATCGCTATGTTGTTTTTAAAATCCAAAGGGCAAAAAAATTAAAAGTTACTGGATTGCCAATTACGCCTTGTAAGGAACACTTTGTTTCCAAGCTATGTTATAGCAATGAAGGGTTCCATTTGACCGTATGCACAGGGATTTCCTGTTGAATGTGACTTCACGAGTATAATTTAAATGTCAATTCTCACTATGTTGATTTTTCTTGTCAGTTGTTCTGTGGAGCATCATTAGTTTAGTCAAAACGGGATGTTAGATATTAGGCAGAATCATATGCAGTACCTTTAGGGAACACTACATACAATTAAGACTACAAGAGATAGGACAATTTCACCTTTGGTACAAACCCGTACTACAAAGTAAAGTGGTAGCGATGACTGAGCAGTCAGACTTATCTCAAGAGCAAATGAGCAGTAATAGGGATTACACAAAGGACTACAATTACTGTGACTCAAGCAAACACTGACTCAAGGTTTCTGGTTAAAAAATGTAAGTACATTTATTTTTATACCATCTGTTCACAAAACAATTCACTTCTATTAAATAAAACCACACTCTAAATATACTACACACAACCGATTCCTCTTGTTCAGGTCAAGGTAAGTACATTAGGATTTGACAGACCGGTGTTTCGAAACAAAGACGTTACCGTGGGTTAATACGCGATCACTTTTTGACAGTAATGACAGTTCGGTCTTACGAAAATAAAGGGTACCTGCGAGAAGAAATGCACCCGAAGTCAAACACACTTAGCACATAGAATTAAAACAAGGCAATAGTGGATAAAATCATAGGCAATTCTTTTGTCAAGGCAATAGAATCAGAGTACGTTTTCTAAGAGGCAGATAAAAGTCAATAGGCCTGCGCCTGTGTCAAATGGAGCAGGGGCTCTGTTGTCGAGGATCACACAGTTAGAATAGTTCAAGATTAAAGTTGCCAGGAGTACTGGATATTGTCAAAGGGAAGCAAATGTTATAAGACGGAGGGAAGAAAGGACAAGCCTTCGGAAAGGAAAAGGGTTCACCCGATTCCTCAAGGTCGGACAGAGAGACGACCAAATGGACACAGTACCTTATTTGGATGAAGAAAGCTGCTGCTACGGCAGTTGTTCCTGGTAGTTCCTGCAGACTCGCGGTTCCTGAAGCTACAGTCATGGGGACAAGAAGGAGGATGTCTGGCGCGGTCTGAACTACCCAGGGATGAAGCCAGCAGCAGTAAAGCATCGATGAATAAAAGGTGCGATCCTTAAAAACAGGAGAGGGCTCTTCTGGTGGCTATCCGGACCACTACAGCTCAGTGCAGCGATTTCGACCCAGAAGAGGATTCTCTGGCTGTAGAAGGTGAGCTGGTTGATCCCACCAGGCTCAAGGGAAGAAGACTCCGGACTGGATCTTCTCTGTCTTTGAAGGGTAGATAGCTCAGGACTGCAACAGGGCTTCACCGGGATCCAGGAATTGCAGCAGCTGTCTTCTTCTCCACTTCTCTTCGGTTCTTGTACTTCCACTGGCGACTCTGACTTCCAGCCCAAGAGTCCTGCCTTTTATGCCAAAATCCCCCATTCACACATCCTGGCTGTCAATCACACAGCATGGGGGTTGTCCAGCCCAGACAACCACCTCAGCCAATCGACACAAAGTGTGACTTGGGTCTCCAAGGAGACTCTGTGCAGGGGGTTATTAAACCCCTCCCTCACATTCAGCCCACCTAGACACCCAGACGCCAAAAGAGGGCTTCTTTGCAGTAGCCCGCCAAAGGACGGCGAACAAGGAAACCAAACCTGGTTTGGCGCGAACAGCAAACAAAAAGAAAGACCTTTCCAACATGAAATGACGAAAAACCATGCTAGGACCCACGATAAAAATGATATGGGGTAGCAGGTTTTATGGTCACGTCTGTCACCACAGCCAGAACACTAACACAGGAATCCGTTTAAAAATGATAGTTACCACTGCCACCAGCCATGTCGAGTCGGGAAGGGGGACACAAAGTGCCCCTTGAGTTACAGAAGTACAGGGGAAAGATATTCTCCTCCAGTACTCCATTGTAAGATGGCTTGTACTGGATCTGTATTTTAAAAGGACTAGTAAACCCAATGGTGACTTTACGTGTTTCTGGGGGGCAGTAGTCATCCCCAGAAATGGAGTTCACAAGGGAAGTCTAAAAGACAACCCTGTGTCACTGAACTAAAGGTCCTGGGTGACACACAAGTAAAAAGATGATGCCTAGGGAGTTGGTGACACTCCATAGCCCATGACCACAAAAAGTACAACACACACAAAAAATACACTGTAAGAGTTTGAAAAAGGCTCACACTCTTACTAGGTAGAAAAAAGAAACCCCAGAAATCCAGCAAAGCTGCTGAGGGACTCAGTAGGTAAGGGAAATTAGCCATAAATGTAATCCTCCCTAACAGTAGAAGATGACCGCAGCCAGGCTTCTTGTTCACTTAACTGGGTTCGCAATCCTATAACTGCATTTGTGTTCTATTAGGGTAGCAACGCTGCATCACTTGAGCAGATTGTGTTTTCTAGCAGTAACACCTTTTTTCTCAGGTTCATTTGAGCAATGTTTTGGCATTGGGTTGGGGTACAATGGACCCCGTGTTGGGTTGGCGGACAAAGTTGGAGAGCGTGTGGTGCGGTTATGTAATGGGGGCTCGATTTTTAGATGGACCCACTCAACACATTTAAATATCTTCAAGCAGTTTAATTCCTGTGACTTATTCATACAGTTGTTCGCAGCCGCAGCCCGCCTCGATGCATTTTTGGCCTTAATGTTTTTGGGAAAATGCAGTAAAGTGCCTGTGACGCCGTGCCCTCAATTTTCAACCCCCCTGCTTCGGTGTTCTAACACGAGCACTCCATGGGAATGTGATCATTTATTTTAAATGTCAAAATTGGTTAGTATGTGTAGTGCAGGGATTTCATGGGGGCTGTGTATTGGCATGAGCACTTCATGAACATGGGATCACTGCCTCGAGGCACCTTGCTGATCTGTCCATACATCATGTTTTTAAAATGATGACAAATACGAGCTGCTTATTTTGATGTGCCTGCACCGGGGATAGATGTTAAACATGGGGTGTCTTTTCGCTACTGGGTGACAGGATAGTTTGGTTGCAGCACGTACAAAAGATAATTTACAATTACAATAGCAGCATTGTATTTTCACACCGCAGCAAAGCTGTGGGAGAGAACAGCAGGTTTGTCTAGCTTTGCTTAACCTCCAGCATAGGTGGCAGCCGTGAGCATGCATTTGGAACAGTGGGCGTGCCCTCAACTGGGTGAGCCTGATTTGAGTGGTACCCATTCAGAAGTACTGAATGGGTTGGTCAGGAGACATTACTTTCGGAGTAGGTGGTCCATACGGGGGTGTAGAAATTGAACCTACTAAGAGTTTCCGGAAATTGCAGGGTGGCTAATTAATAATTTAGGCGACTACTGATTTTCTCTTTATTGGGAAGGTATCTATCCACAAGGAAAAGGTTTCGGGACAAACATAAGAGTCCCAAAAGGGTGGCAACAGAATGCCTTATGATCTGCTTTGTGGTAATAACAAATTGTTTATGTTCAAATACAGGACCAATGATGCCTTAAGTGGAGAAAAGATCATATGGGAAGCTGGTCATGGTACAGGTAATGAGCTGAGTGGTACGGTTGGCCTTGTATAAAGAAGGGAAGAGAGGCGTTGCGGGACAATCAAGGTGTAGTAAGTCTTTGCTGATTAAGTACCCAATTCCCCACCATTGGGCCAGATTAGATATTTTCAAAAATGAACAATTGCATCACATTTGCAAGGGTGGACATTTATTCAGTTAGTGCGCAGCTTGGCATAGCCTGTGATGGGTAATAGTAGTGCTAGGCTTAACATAACTCATTTAAAACTTTGTTCAGGTGCACTGAGATTGAGGATGTTTATGGTGTTAAGGGTTGCCATTAGAACTGGTCATAAAAGGTAGGAAGGAATTTGATGTTGGCATGGCTTGAGTTTATTAAAATGGTCCGGTGACAGGCAGATAATGGCCTAAATGCCTTTAGGCTCATGGCCACAAGGAACCTAAGACGCATTTACGCATTGTTTGTTCAGTAGTTCGACCAGTGGGTATGCACTGACAAAATCGCAGCAAAAATGTTGCCTATACAAAAATTTGCGGCAAAAATGCTGTGGTTTGACCTGGTAAAGGTGTGCCCCATTATATCATTTAAGGGGAGCGGGGGCTGCGGGGTTGCCCCCGCTTCCCTTAAATGGTATAAGGGGTTGCGAGGGTGTCCCCCGCATCCTTTACTTGGATTACGGTGCAAAAACCACAGAATTTTTGCCACAATATTTTGTAACTACTGCAATTTTTGCTGCGATTTTAACACATGGAACCGACCAGTGTTGCTGAGTACAGATTCTGAAATACACATCTTACTTCATCGCAATGGGTGCTATTGGTACAGGGTCATAAAGGAAAGGAATGGGTAGTTACAATTGTGCGTCATTTTCCATTTAAGTCAGAGACAATTCTTGAGGCACAACCAGAGCCTGTGGTGGTTGCCCGGTATAACATATTTGCACTTTGGTTCAATGTTTAATTCACGGGCACCGTGTGAACCATTTTCTTGGATTCTTATGTTTAATCAAGGACGGTAATAAAAATAGAAGGGCATTAATGCACAACTGAAGAGTAATAAGGTGCGGTTATCTCGAATGCATTACCCCTCCAATTCCTGCTTCCAATGTCTGGGATAAGGCTGGCAGGCCAGTGGGGCAGATATACCTGCATATAAGAGGGTATAAGGTAGGACTGAAATTTGTAGGTATAAATCAACACCACAGTATTTTCACTGTGATTCTGATCACGGCCAGGTGCACTGTCAGGTTTTAATAAACTGAGATGGCATGGTGGATTGCGTGCTTGCAGCAGTGTCGTAGTTCCTGCCACAGCGGTCCATTCACCAGCAGTGGTTTGGCCATGGGAATAAAGGTTGATGGACGTGGGGAGCCACTGGTGGTCATTACTTGTCGATGGTGCCAGCTTGGGGACACTGTTCTGCATATTTACGGTGCGAATAACAGAATTGTGATTATGTGTTATCATAGGATATGAAGATAATATAGGACGTCATGACCGCCTCAGTGTGGTCCTAGGAGTGTGACCAGGAACGCAGCATAACGATCCCAAAGGTCTGGTAAGGTCTGGTAAGCAGTGGGCACCCCCCACAATGACATGCCAGTGGTAGGACTGGAGGATGGAATAAATGTGCAACTGCAGGGTCTGTCCAGTAACACGACTCAACAACCTCAAAAGGTTTGGTAAGCTGTGAGACCTCCCACAATGTGCATGTAGAGGGAAAAACTGTACGGTGGCATCAGCTACTTTATAATTTTGAATGATGGTTTGGGTGCAAGTTAATTGTCTGGCCAGGAATGCACCATGACGACCCATAAGACAATTTTGAAATGGTAAGATGTGGGACACTCACACATGCTACATGCTTGCGGTAAGACTGGATGATGGTATACATGCACTGATAAGTTGCAATTGTGGTTTAAGTGCAACTTGAAAGTCTGGCCAGTAACACTGCTCTATGACCCTGTGAGGTTGGGCAAGCTGTGGGTCACTGCCTCAGGATAAATACCATGGCAAGACCGGAGGATGGCACATACAAGTACACTGATGATTGAAATTATGGTTTGTGTACAATTGGAGGGTCTCGACCAACAGTCTGGTATATGGTTACCAGGTTGGGGGGCAACATAGGCCTTGAATGGTGGCACTGACTAGGTAGTACTGGGCCACCGGCAGGTTTTGGGGCACTTATAGTGCCAGCACTGATTTACGAAGGCAACTACGTGAAAGCATATTATGGCCAAAGGAGACAGAAACTCAAAAGGATTGTCATTGAACTTGGAGATAAGTTAGGGGACAAGCGTAAATGCGTACGGAAAACCACTTTGTCCTGGTGAATGGTTACCAATAGATCTTGATTTAGTAGTTCACCGACCTTCACATACATGTGAAGAGACACACTTATTGATCAGCCCACAAGGTGGGTCCAGGAGGCCAGATCCCCTCCGGTTTGGGAAGTTTCTCAACGAAGAGCGATTTTCGAACACTGCCCCAAAAAAATGACTGGTTACCATAGTGATTGGATTTGGCCACACCCACCAGCCGGGACTTGTCTGTTAACTGCCGGGAAGTAAGGGGGTACTGACATAGGCTCTTGGAAAGTGGCGACCCAGCGGGCATGCACCATGGAAGTGGGTCAAGTGCCAACCGCAGGATAGCGGGACACTTTCGGCTACCAGTAATGATCCCCAGGAGTTAGCTTAGTGAGATTAATTTACAGCCAAAGGAGAGAGCAGTTCTATAGACTGGTGGGCATGGAATTTGAGGATGAATTTAGAAGGTAAGCGTAAAGTGTGAGTAAATCCACTTGTGCTCCTGGATGGTTACTGTAGGAGGACTGTAATAGAAAGTGGCCCGCGCCCAGTGTGTTTGGTGCATGGGGTTGGTAAAGATCTCGCCCCTCTCTCAAGGAGCCAACCATGGGCCCAGATTCAATAAGGCCTGTGCGCACTGGCGCAATAATCATCTGGCACCGACATCATCTAGTAAAGAAGGGTGCCCAGATTGCAAGGGCGCGGGACAACGCCTCACATGGGCATAGAGAAGTCCAGGTGCAGGTTCAACAGGGAGATTGAGTAATTTGCAAAGGTGGAGGGCCCGGGATTTGTAAGACACACCTGCCTACATTTGCCCTCTTCCCGATAGGTGGCAGATGGGGTGCTGTTATCGGATGAAGGGAAAAGACCTGTTCCCCCCAGCCATTCTGCGTCCCCTCTGAAACCTGGACCGGCTAGAGCAAGGGTAAGTCGAAAGCATTGCGTGGGGCCATTGGGGGCAGCAGGGTGGCCATCCCCAAAGCGTGGTGGAGTTCGGGGCTGTCCTAGCCAGGGAGGAGTGTGACGCAGCAGTTTCAACCGTGGGAGGTTTCCCGATGGCCGCACTCGAGCCAAATTCAGACGATGGGCACTGAGTCCCTTAGGGACAGTTGAGATTCCTCACTAACAATATTCAGTGGCCCGAGGAAGAAGTACTGCGTGCAAGACAATCTGGAGCGAATGTCCACTGCCTTGCTAAAGCACTATGCGGCAAGGGGATTGCGTGAATATTCAGAACTTTGCATGGCCCTGCTTATGGGCTACCTTAGAAGTCTAAGGAAGAAGCATGGTGTGCAGTACAATCTGAAGCGTATGTCTGCTGCCTTGCTAAAGCCGTGGGTGGGAAGGGGACAGAAGAACATTCAGAACTCTGACAGTGCCCTGCTTGGGCTACCTTTAGAAGTCCATGTTCGTGAACCATGACGTTGTTTAGGGCTGGGACTGCTACCGTATTGTGTATGCTCCAATAAATGTGACCTTTTTGTTTCCAAATGTACATCTTTTTTTTTTTTTTTTTTTTTAATTTTATGTTTTAGTTTATTACAAACTTTTTAACAAAATTTCAGATTTTCCATGGCAAGCATTTCCATTACAAACTTCATTTCATGACCTCCTCCGCTCTAGTTTTTGGAATAATGTTATCCAGAAGGTTCACTACCGAGCAAATTAGGTGCACCGAGTTCCCACTCAGAATTCGAGCCCACAAGTCCTCCATGTTTCCTGTCTTTGGAGCGTATTTGCTCATATGTAGTGAACGCTTATCTTTAAGAGCTGTACATTCCATTAATAAGTGCTTTATGCTTTCTTCATTTACTTTGCAATATCTACATATATTGTCTGCTGTGTCTTCCATATGTCGCATATATCGCATTTGTTTTGATTTGTAGGCATTTATGCGCAGATGAAAGAAACCATCTCTGTGATGTCTCGAGGGAAATTGCTGCAAATAATTCAGCATTTTATCCAGTTTGTTCATTGTCATTCCGAGATTTAGAGCTGTCGGCAGATTTTCATATTTGGACACGTTTTGGATCCATGACCATTCTTTAAGTTGTTTTTTCACAATTTGTGGTTGCATCAATAATGTGTCCATTGTGATATTTGCTTCAACCATTAGTGCTTTTACCTTTTGGGACCATAGCTGGAGCAGATCCGAATTGCTGCAATTGTGTTTTGAGGCGAAGATTTTGAATCCTGGTTCTGGGACTGGCATGTTCATTTTCCGTAGTAATGATAGTGATTTCCATAGGACAATGGTATATAGTCCATCTAATGCTAATTCATGCCTTATTATTATCATCGAGATGTATGATGGCAGTCTCAAGACCCGTCGCCAGAACATTCCTTCAAGCTGGCTCCAGATCTTGCTGTCGATGTTCCACCCAGCCTCTGATCCGAATGTGATTGCAGGTATCACTTTCTGCAGATAAAACGTACGTGTCGGGATCATTGAGAATTTGCCATAAAGTGACTGTATACATGCTCCTTGTAGGGCTAAGGTCCGCATTTGTTGGCAAAGTTCCTGGACCCAGCTCCATTCACGTATTGAGGTGTTAATCTTTATCCCTAGATAGCGGATTTCTTCTACCTTCTCAATCTCTTCGTCGTATATTCGCCACTTGAAGTTCTTATTTTTTGTTCCTTTAGTAGTTCCGAACTTCATGATTTTGGTTTTTCCAACATTTATTACTAGGTCATTATTGTCCATGTAGTTTTGGAGTTCATGCAGTAATCTTTGTAACCTGATCTGAGTTTGGTCAACTAGGACCAGGTCATCGGTATATATTACACAACTTATTGCGAATCCATTAATCAGTGGCGCAAAGCATATTGCCTTTGCTAGGGCAGTTGGTATATCAGAAATGAATAATTTGAAAAGCTTTGCCGGCAGGGGGCACCCTTGTTTTACCCCTTTGTCTGTTGCGATCGGGTCTGAGAGATCCCCTTGTTCGTTTATCCGGATCCTCACTGTGGTTTTTGCATGTAGTGCCTTTATTGGACTTAGCAGCGATTTGGGACAATTCTGCTTTTCCAATTTCGTCCTGAGTTTTTTGTGGTTTATTGTATCAAATGCTTGTTGCATGTCAATGAATGCAAAAAACAAGTTTGATTTTTTCTTTATTGCCTCCAATTTCAAGATGTTTACAATTGCTAGGTTCAACTCCGTCCCGACTCCTTTAGTAAAGCCAGACTGTCTTATGTCAACCATTTCTGCCCTTGTTGCCCAAGATGATAATTTTTTCTGAAGGAGCGTGGCAAACACCTTACCAATCGTGTCTAAGAGGGCAATCGGGCGGTAGTTGGCAGGATCAGCCCGATTGCCCTTTTTATAAATCGGCACAATTAATGCCTCTGACCATGAAGGTGGAAGAGATCTTTGGTCTGCGATCACAGAGAACAGGATTTCCATAAATTCGGCCCACTCATGTTTGTTTTCTTTTAACATCACATTCGTGATACCATCGGGACCTGCAGCTCTCGAGTTTTTTAATTTTCCGATAGCAATTTCAATTGTTTCTTTAGACTCACAGACATCCCATTTTGAGGTTTCACATACCGGCTGTATCTCTTCTTGCAATGTTTGCGTTGAGAATACCTTTTGAAAGTGTTTGTGCCATTCTCCCTCAGCAACTCCGTTTTCAAGTCTCTTTGAGTGATTTTCGTATCCTTTGTTCAGGATAGACCAGATCTCTCTTGTATTGTTTGTTTTTATTAACCCCAACATTTCCTCTCCGCGTTCCTGATCTCGTTGGAATTTAAAGGCTTTTAGCCAGTTCCGATATTTCTGTTTTCTTAAATTAATTCTTCGTTGTACTTCAGCTGTTCCGAACCGCTTTTTTATTTCGCCCATATCCTTTTTAAGTTGTCTCTTTTCTTGGATAATTTTTTTACTCCAAATGTGACGGTGAATACGAGTTTTTTTCCCGCTATGTTTAGTTTTTTCACCTTTGCTTGGTAATAATCTTGAGTAATTTGTTGGATCATTCAACTCATTGTCAGCTGTTAGTAGGGCTGAAGTCAATTTCTTAATTTGGTTTGCTTTTAGACTAAGCCTGTTTCTTCCACTATTTATTTCTAGGACTTGGATCATTTTTGTAATTGTGGTTCGGCGTTTTAGCGGCCATGACATGATCAGCAGATCGTGGTCACTGTTTTCGGTCAGCACGATCTTCAGATTTTTAATTGTAGACCATAGATTTTGAGACGCCCAAATGTAATCCAAAGTCTTTTTCAGGCCCATATCATGCCAGGTGTAATTTGGCGGACTATCACCACTCACATTTCCGTTTACCATTCCACAGTTGCGTGCTTCTATTTCATTGTCCCATTTTTTTCTACGCAAACACTTTGGTAGCTTGCTGTTTAAGTGATCAAAGAATAATTCTTCATCTTTGTCGAAACAAGTGATATTCATGTCGCCGCAGATGATTATCGAAAGATCTAAATGACTTCTTTGATTTTTATCGATTATGTCATTACCGAGGTGACAACGTTTGCAGTTGATATTTTCAACGGGTTCCAATCTACATTGATTAGAAGCAAGTATTGGAATTTGTTGTCATGTCCAGTTGACTGTTTTAAGAGAGTTGATTGTACATGGCTATTGGGGTTGTTTTCTTCTAAGACTTCCCATGTAGTCCCAATCTTCACCAGAGTTATTAGACCGGAAAAAGGTCTTCCATGTGTGTTTTATACAGCTGGGTTTATTAGGGTCAAGTAGCCATCCTTTGAGGGAGGAGATCGCATCCATGTCTCCTGTAAGCAGAAGGCAAAGTTGTTTGTCAAATCTACGGGGAAATCGTTGTACAGATGGCTGAATCCACGGGTGTTCCACGATATCAAAGTCGCATCGCCCTCAAGTCCAATTTCAGATAGCTAATTCTCATTCTGCTTATTTTTCCAATTCCGATTTGCAGGCGCTGGGATGACTCAGCTGTCAGATGTTTTCTTATCTCATCTCGACGTTGTTCTAAGGATTTCCTGCTGGTAAATTTTTCTCTGCTCTCCGAGTCAAGAAAGCTTGTCGCTTGCACATATTCCGCAGTCTCGAAGCCCAGACATAGTAGTTCGTCCTTAGCACCCATCATGGTTTTCCGAACAGCCTGAGAGTTTAGGTGCAGTAGCACCCGATCGACTCTATCTTCAGACATATACTCCACTATTGCAATGACTTCGGACCTGATAGTTCTTAGTGCCGGCACTGAATGCAGCAGCCTCATGATATTTCCTCTATTCAGGTTGATATCCAGGTCATCTGGGAGCACGTTTTCAATTCTCACTTTGTGTGTACTTGTGCTCGGAACACTTTTAGTAGTCTCTACTGATCGTCTTTTTCTCAATTGCTGTGGCGCAGTATGTTTTGGATTCAATTTTATGAGGGAGTCTCGCTTGGCATGATCGCTAAGCTTCGGTCTCTTACTTGTCACCTTCATAGATTCAGCAGTTCCTGGCTCTCGGTCTTGCTTCGTCTCATTCCCATGTTTCTTTGTTGGTGGCTTAAACAGGTGCTGAGTTTTAGCCATACTTTGAAGGTCGCTCGATCGTTGATATCGTTGTTTGGTCCCTGATGCAGATCCATGTTTTGATCTTCATCGTCGTCATCCGTGTAGGTGGATAAATTACACAGGTCTGTCGAGTTCATCTCTGAGTGAGTTGAATTCTTGTCCAAGTCGAGTCTCATTCTCTTCTTTGGATTTTCTGTGCACGATTTTGTAGTTCCACTTACTTGTAAAGAAGACCGCTCTTTGTGCGTGTCATTCATTGTTTCATCATTTTTTGTCTTCCTTGAAAAAAATGAAGTTTTGGGCGGTGTCGTCAAGTTTCTTATGAATTTTTTTGCAACTCTTAATTGATTTGTTGATCTCACTGTATGTTTTGTCTTCATTGCTTTTTTTCTGCAGGGGCTTGTCACCGCATGCGGTTTTGATAACAATTCCTTCAAGGAGATATTTGCCGCCGATTCCTTAGTGGCGGCTACAGCCACACCCGAGACTGATGCCTGTTCGCCACGCTTTCCCTCCTTGTCCTCCTTTTTTCTGAAGTCTGACCTAGCTTGTTTACTTCTTTCGCTTTCAGGTCTTGTCTTCTTTAAAGTGCACTCGTCTGCGCCGGTGGAGTTAGGCTCTTCCGGGGTCTTTTTTCCCCCTGTATTTGATGTACTTTCAGCCTGAGTATTCTCCACCGCCACAATTGAGGGTGCCGTTGCGCCACTGGGTGTAGTTAAGTCAACAACAATTGAATTGCTACCGCACTGCGTTCCGACATGCTTTCCCTCAGTTACAGCACTATAGCATGATGGTAAATGTGGCACTGTATTTTCATGGAATTGTTTCAATAACTCAGCAATTGTCTCCATTAGGAGTGATTTTTCCTTATTTTCTTTCAGGATTATGTCATACGGTCTATTAACGTGTTCAAAGTGCTGGACAGATTCAGCTTCCAATCATGAGTGCCAAGCCATGCTAGTGGTTTCCATTTTATTTATTTTTTCCATTATGTGTCCAAGAACCGCTCCATTATTTTGTGTCCCCTCATTCAGTGTGTCATACAGCTTTATAAATGGAATTAGAGCCAGCGAAGTTGCAGCCAACACGTTATTGTGTATTTGAATGGCTGCTGCCACAGACAAATTTGATTTGTTTTTGTCGATTTCTTTTGTTGAGTCCGAATTAAGGTTTTCGTTTGTGGAGTTTTCCGCTTCGGGTGGGTCATTAATAGATGAGTTAATCGGTGCCTTTGTTCTTTGTTCACACTCTATCATCAAAGGCACAGGTTTCGGCGTTGAACAGATTGCCGGGATATTCCCACAATGACGAATCTCGCCATCCCGGCGACGAGAGGTCTCTGTTCCACGTCCTCGATGGCCTGCATCGCTTCCCTGCAGGGACGTCTGCGTGAGTCTGCGTTTTGGCCCCGCTATTGGGCCTTTTTCCTTTTGCATCGTTTGTTTATTTGAATTTGTTTCAAGTATTGCTTGTGTTGTTACTTGTGTTCCAGTATTTTGATTATTTTGGGACCAATTTTGTCTTCTATTATTTGCATTATTGAAACTATCAGATAGCTTTCCTTTCAATAATTCAAAATCTGCTTTTAGTCTTTCCGTCAAGCGCGCTTCACGGCCAGCTAAATCGAGCCCCAGATTCGACATGGCTGATCTGTTCTTCTCATGCTGTTGGCTCACAGGCTGTAGGCTGATAGTTGTGATATCATTACCAGCAGGACTTCTAACTATTGGATGGCTCGGAGTTCCTATCGCCTCATTTCCTCTTATGTTTTCTCTGCTGTCTGGGTCTTTTCTCGTCTCTAATGTGTTGTTTACATGTGCCAGCTGGATATTATCTCTTTGAGTCTCTAGCAGGGAGATTTTGAAGTCAGCATGTTCTGCTGGAAACGTTAGTTGTAATAAGTTGGATTGAAAGAATCTGTTAGATACCTCAATTTCCAAGAGTTCAGTGTCGGTTATGTCAAAAGGTGATTGAAACACACCTGCATTCACTTCAATCACTTCAGGTACCTTAGCACTTTCAAGACATGCATCTGTCAATTTTGGAGTCTTATCACATTCCTTGATCTTACATTTGTTGCTTACATCCCCCGCTACAGCAGTGGCATGTTGTCCGTTTGAGTTTCTATTTACTTTAGCAACTATGATTTCATTTATCTCAAGTCCTGGCGACATATCTGTCGTACCCCCTTTCTCTGCAAGTAGCTGCCATTGTGATATTTTATCAGATACAAGTTTTTGCAAAGACGGACATAAGCCAGAAGCATATGCAGATTCTGCTTCCGCAATGTTCCGCTCTTTTGACCAGTCATACCCCCTCAAATCACATGATGGAGCTGCTTCTTCAGAGTCTGTTAAGAGGCTCTTATCACAGCCATGGTCGACCTGACATTTTAAAGCTTGTTTAAGTTTTAAACGGGTTAATGGACCATTCTTAGCCATGGTTCCTGCTTACCTGCGACTACTGCGGATTGTAGCAGTCTTTTACTCCACTCACAGACTCCGAGCGCCGTTTGCGTTGTTTTGGATTTTATACAGGTAGGTTGGGTTTTCTTTCTTGGCGGAACTCAGGTAATTGCGTTGTCAGCTTCCACCTGCATTCACCTTGTGCGATATAGGTGTTTTTAAAAGGGGTCAAAGAGATGATTTCTCTGCAGTCTCCCCAATACCAATCAGGCGACACCAGCGCCAAACAGCCGCACAACAGCCGACGCCCTCTACTCCTGTCAGGCTCAACGCCGCAAGGGTGAAGGCAGGTGCGTTTTCCCTGGTGTGCCGGTCACGTGATCCTCCACTAGGCTCCGCCCCCTCCGGGGGACGAAGCAGCGAGCTGCGAGTGTTTTGCAGCTCGAGGTGTAAAAGGTGCAGAAGTTCACCTTGCAGCGTCCAAAAGTGTCCAAAGCACTTGGTGAAAGCCTTTTGCCCAGAGAGCGCACCGCTCACCTGAATGTACATCAGTTGTCTGTGTATTATTTGGTAGTAATGTTATGGTCTGTGGTCTGACCCCCCCACACTCAGAATAGTTGAGGGGGGCCAATAGGAGCTGGCACCGCTAAGATTTTATAATTTTTCTCATTAGCGAAGTTTAGAAACTCTGAATGCACGGCAACAAAGAGATGCTGTGCAAGTTTGCAGATGCTTATGGCAACTAACCTTATGGAACTACAGGCTCACATAAGGATCCTGGCAGGACCAAATACGGCTAACCTATAAAAAACATAGCACAATATAGATGTGCAGAAATCATAGTCGGAGTATAATGAAGATCACATAAGGCCACAAGCCGCAGGACGAGAGACAAGAGAAAAAGCAGACCCAGGCTGCACAGAGCAGGAAGGCAAGTGCTCACAGCCAAGGTCAAAGACAAGCAGCACATTCCAAACCTAAAACGAGAGGCCATCTGCAGAAAAACAGAATAAATTCTCATAATTGCAGATCCAGAAGAGCTCTATTTTATGGTCCTCAACCTCATGATGTGGCCGAGCTAGACAATGGTTATTCACCCGCAGTGGGAAGACAAACATTTCTCAGTAGCACAGACATGAAGTGGAACATGAACAAGTTGACAATGTTGCAACACGGAGAACACTCTCACAGGCAACAGTGGTACTGTTAACAGATACATTGGGTACACATAGCCATTCTTATCACCTTGAAGAGGTGCACAGAGGGCTGAGAACAGAGTTGGTCCCAAGCCTGGGCAGACCAGTTCCAGTCAATCAGGGGACAGAAGCCCAGGGGTGGATGGCAGGGGGCAAGGGCCAATGGTAATCCTGTGACACAGAAACAATGTAATAGTTTCATATGGAAGGGACAGGTCAGCCCCCTGACATGAGAGGGCCAATTAAATAAGATCCATAGGGGGAATCCATACTGTATACCACTCCGATCACCCAACCAGCAATTATGATAGGTTTTTTGGGGAAGGTCCATGTTGTGATGGCACCCTGCCACAAAAAGGGTGATTTTTTAATATCCTGTATGATCCCTGTCGATTTTTGTAATAAACAACAGTTCTAACTTGCCCTTGGCTGAGTCGTCCGTTTGTTCTGGGGGAAGGGTTGTTGGGCCCTTGGGAACTGAACGGGTGAGCTTGTAGTAAGCCCGAGAGCTGTGGCATACCAGACCTCACCAACAGACTAAAACCCAGCAAACCATAGCACAAGGAAATGCAGTGCATTTAAATCAGGAAGATGTATCTAATTAGTCTGATTTATCTGAGGCTGTTTCGGCAGAAACCTCTACACTGGATCAGCCTCCGATGAGGGTTGTGGTAAATGTTATCCCCATTGCAGTAACCACCTGCGTGTCTTCTACCAGCAAGAACACTGAACACAGCTTTGACCAGTTACCCCTCTCCTCTTTCATCATTTCCAGACTATTTGAGGATGGTCACACGCCCATAAATCGGCATGTTCTGCTAGATCTTTTTGCTTATTTCCCGGCCCTGCATGTTTTACAGAGCAGTGATTTGGATTTTGTAGAACAGATGAAGGTGCATACTTCAGTTGTAAGGAGAGTACACTGCAAAGAAGATTCTGAGATTCCAGCCTTGGTCAGAAGTAATGTTACTTCCCTTTCTAAATGGGCATATGACATTGATCACATTTTGGTAAAGAATGTAAATCAGCAGCTAAAGCGTAAAGCTATCAATCTTGTGCAACCATCAAATACTGCATCAAATATAAAAGTTGCTCCAAATGTGGTCAAAGCTAAAACACTAAATACCCCAGAAGAGGATATGGCCAAATCTCATTGGGACTGGCTTCTTTCTTTTTTAGGGGTTAAAGGGTGTAAAGGGTCGCCCATGCAGTGGTTTATTGGTCCTTTGCGCCAACTCTTTTGTTTCTAGGGATATTATCATTTCTAATTATAATCCACATTTTTTGTTGGTTGATGCAGAGCCTCATGATGGTGATCACCTGCTGGTGTTAAACTTATACGATCCCCCAGGTGGTGTCTTCACTGAGGAGATTCAAATTGCAATTTATGAATGTATTATTTTAGACTCTATGAACGGTCAGGCCATGGATCTCATTATCGGTAGTGATTTTAATTCTCCCTGCATTAACTATATAGTAGATGACAAAGGTGAGGTGATATTTTTGGCCAGTCAACATAAGCACTCCAAGTCCAGTCATTTGGCATGCATGTGGTCTGCTTTTTGTTTTCACCTTGGCCTCCAAATGTTTAACGGAGCTACGCAGGGTGATGTTCCAGCAGCAAAAACTTGGCATAATGGTGTTTTTCAATCAACCATCGACCACTTCTATGGTAGTAGTGTTTTTTTACCACTACTCAAGAGATGTCTGTTTGTCATCTTGATTTTAGTGACCATGCAATATTGAAGATGAGGATAAATATGCCATCTATGAAGTCCTTGTACCTAGACAGAGCAGGCATGGTGAGAGTGAATAATTCACAGAATAGACTGGGCTGGCCAGACATAAAAATGGAAGCAATAACAAGACACATGTGCAGCCTTGATGAAGTATACAAAAACTGTAGTATTCCCAATCAAATAATCGAGTGAATTAGTTTGATCACTGATTATTTCTTGTACAGAGGTGGTGGTCCTCTGTCCAGGTTGGCAGGTACTCATGCCCACAATAATGATAATGTAATTACCTTAAGAAAGAGAACTTTGAGGCAGGAGAATAGGAAGGTGAAATCTGAAATACTGTTTATTCAGCCAACTATGCTACCAAAGTAAAACTTGGAAAATGTAGTTACGTAATAAATTTGATGCAAATAACTCTTCCCCTCCCTCTACATTCTTCAAATGTGCTTAGACAGGGAAGTTCTGATTGGCATTATACATAAACTTAAAAAATCTAGATCTCTGGGCCCTGATCGCCTCTCCAATGTAGTCATGCTTGCCAATCCAAAATTGTTGGCAGATATTCTCCTCACCATTTTTAAGCAAATTGTAAAATGTGCGTAAATCCCTGATTCGTGGAAGATTTCTAATTTTATCCCTATCTTTAAGCAGGATCAAAATGATGACCCCTCCAACTATAGGATGTTATCCCTGTTGGACTGTCCTAGTAAAATCTTCGCTATATATTAATTGGGGAAGATTGAAAATTGTTTTGACGAATATAGTATATTATGTCCTTTTCAGACAGGATTAAGGAAGGGCCTTTCCGCAAAGTACAATGTATTTGTTCTCAACTCCTTGATTAGACAAGCACGCATTAAATGTGCAACATCTCTTTATGTACTATTCGTGGACTTCGCTTCTGCATTCAACATGATTGACTGCACTTTACTGTGGGAAAAATAAAAGAAGCTGAAGATGCCGACCAACCTTCTCTTAGTCTGCCAGCGTTTACATGAAAATACTACAGCATGTGTGAACCTGAATGGTAAAGGGGAATTGCCTGGATCGATCAGCATTGCCAGGGGTGGGAAGCCGGGGTGCATATTAGCCCCAGGCTTATTTAATCTGTTTATGTCAGATGTCGGGAGGCCTTTCATTAACACTCATATTTTCCCCCCAAACTGTCACCGAATTGGGGAGGAGTATGTTCATTGGTGCACATCAACATGCCTTCGTTGGTGGTACCCAAGAAAGACGTGAAGCTTAACGACTTCCCCAAGATGGAAAACAGCAGAAGGAAGAGGAGATCACTGAATATAGCACCAACAGTCCAAACAAATGAAGAGGAGAAACAGACAGCACTTAGATGTGTCAAAATATGGGGGAACTACTTGTCAAGCAAATCAGAAGCAGCCTTGGATGAAGTACCAGCACACCATAGACTGTTTAGCAGAACACAGATGTTCTCTGCATTGCAAGACACCAGGAAAACAGCAGAAGAAGCAATCGGAATGGAAAGCCTGACAGATGTCAGCATAGGAGGAACGATGGATGACATTGTGAAAGGAAGAGATGGACTAAGGGAGAAGATAGCGGTGTGTGACCTGGTTCCAGCAGTAATAAAGGTGGACGATCCCCATGATCTGAGGAAGCATGAAGGGAAGTGGGTTTGGTGCAACCCCGAAAGAGCATGCGCTTACATGTACCTTGATGATCATGTGAACCTGTATTGACACCTCAGAGGAGTGAAAAAGATATGGCGACCAAAAGAAGATGAATAGTTCTTTGATGATGTGGTCGACAAGTCGACCAGAAGGAGGACTGAAGTGGGGAGGCCAAAATCTACTCCTCCACCCCCGTCCCCCAGACGCATGAACAGGAAGAAGAGCAGAATGGATAAGGAACACACTCGCCACGCTGCAACAATCCCACGTGCATCCATGGGTGACAGGTAGGCTAAAAGATACCCACTTCACTAATCCTTCAACCTGAAAGCAACACAAACCTTGCATAGAGTGGATGAAGAGCTTCTGGATTCTGTCAGAGACACTTCAATTGACAGTCTTGACTAAAGCGCTAAGAAGACATGCTCAGCGCCATAAGGGCCTTCATGACATAGCCACGCTAGACATGAAAAACACATGCCATCCACACAATGAACCACCCACACCCGTGATTACATGAAGAACACGGATGCACAGTTCTGTAGTTAGAGGACAGAAACACAACATACTGTCATATTCTTTATTATTTTGTCACTAGTCTAAATGCAGCAATACCGCCATGCAGAAACTGCAAAATGCAAGAGTTCCTGTTTAAAGGCTTGCAGATGCTCACATGAAATTAACCCTATTGAAAAGCATATGTATTTGGACCACCTAACAGCGCTACCACTAATTAATTCATGCATTATAAAATGACACAGTGGAAGCCATGCCTGGCTTCAGGAAATCACAGCCAAGAACACTTGTCTCAGTGAAGAATGCACATCGCAAATCCAGGCTCTCAGCCAAGGTCTTGTGATGAAATAACATTCCCATTGTTGAACGACAGTGAACTCTGGCAGACGAACATTGTTAATTATTCAATAAAATACGAGTAATTCAGAGCAGAGAAAGCCCAGAGCATGGTGTCTACGACCGTCTCTGGGAATGAAAGCCAGTTTCGCAAAACCCAGGCATGATTTGAAACACAATTGTAACATAAGGCCTACATGTTGCATTAGAAGCGGGTGCACTCAAACGCAGTGGTGGTTCACACATAATTATGATGCAGGAGAGACAGTTACTTTTCCCCTTGGGAAGAAACATTTCGAGCTGGGAGCAAATGTTGTCTCAGGCCTGGAGACCTCAGCTCTAGCCAATCACCATTAGAGACCCCAGGGGTGGGGAGCTTTGAACACTAAACCGATGGGAAGACATTCACACTGCAACATTGTAGAAAGTAGATAATTGGGGAACAGCCAGGCCAGCGTCTGACACAGTAGGACCAATAAAGATAATTTCTATAAGGGAGCTATATGTGGCCTATCACTCAGCACCCAATCACAGGGTGAGATAGGTTTCTGGGAACTGGCCCAAGTTGTGATGTCAGCAGGACACTGTTGTCTTAGAAAAGAGCCTGAAGCCAGGCTCTCTGTGAGTGTGCCTGGACCTTTCTTTCGTGCACAGATCCCTGTGGGTTTTTGGCCAAAATAAACCACAGTTTGAAATGTGCTGTTGGTTTGGGCTTCTGCATTCCATCTTGGCAAAGGGAAGGTGTTGGACTTTCCATGAGTTCTGGATCCATGGCCTCCTAGTAGCCCTACCCTACCTGGGGGTTCTCTCCAATCCAGCAAAGCATAATGTACATTACATCTTGTCAACACACACTAAGGACCTCATTACAACTTGTGCGGAATGGGTTTAACGGCGCTGTTAAACCCACTCCGCACTATTACGAGGTCCCCTCGCGGGACCCGCTCTGGACATCTGGTTTTTCCAGACGTCTATAGCGGGTCCCGCGAGGGGACCAGGGAGCTAACAACGAGCCCGTTCATAATGGGCCCGTTGTTAGCTCCCTCCCCATTCCCATTGAGCCCTATGAGGGCTCGAATGGGAATGGGGAAGGACCGGGCCCGGGTTCCCTGAAGGAGGAAATACTGGGTCCTCCATACTTGGAATGGCCCGGTATTTCCCCATTCAGGGAACCCGGACACGATTTTGGAGGCAGCCATGCCCTTACTAAGGGCATGGCTGCCTCCAAAGTCGTAATGAGGCCCCAAGTTTTTTCCCTGACATCTTTATGTTTACTTAGGAAAATTGTTCTCTTGTCTTGTTTTAAACTGCAATCACCCATGCAAAGTCATTTTGGTGTACATTTTTGAAAATCCTGCTTTTAATATGAAATGCGCTTTTGGATTTCTTCTGCCACTGTTAAAGCAAAATGAGAATATCGAGGCTGAGTACCACAAAAGGAAATACACCAAACGCGGGTTTACAAAGATACACCGATCTTTATTCTATAACTGAACAGTTTTCAAAGAAACAAAGTATCAGATAGCTATCCGGCCCTCAGTACATCACAGCGAATACCAGCCCGTTCGGTGTGAGAAGTGAGTGGGGCTGTACATCAGAATGTTCGCTCTTTTTATACAATTCTTAACATGATGTCCAGCCCATTTGAAGGTTAACCATTTCATGGGCTAGGGGTTCATGCCAGGTTTGCTTCTAATTTATTCATCTATAGGCATATGGATTATTTCTAGTATATTCACAAATAGGTCACAATAGCAACAGTGTATTCTTTGGATTTAACATTAAGCCTTCGTACATGTTTTATACAATGTAGTCAAACAAGTGTTCACATTCAGTATTTAAACAGCATTGTGCTTAATATATGCTTGCGGATCAGTTTCGTTGGTACAGGTAATCCTTGATCTACAGGTCAACGAAGGAAAAGGTCTCATTACATGACCCTAACATTTGGCCTGTGGGCAGTTTAAGCCTTAACTTGCATGCAGAGGTCAAGACGGCCATGTTACAAACAGGAGAACACTGTCCACCATTTTAGAACACAGGGTGACTTTGGAGTGAAAAGCAAAATGGCGGATGAACGTAAAATGGCGGCTAAATCGATCTAAGGTCAGAACCTTGCAACGCGGATTTCCTCGCAGAGCGACTGGGCTTAGGCCAATATATACAATAAAGGAGGCACAATGTGATTTTTCCGTTCAACAAACCCTCCTTTTGGCCTAAGCCAAGCGCTATACTACTTCTAGTCACTTTACGAATAATTCTACATCTGAATGTCCATACATCCTGAATCACTATTGGAGATATCAATTGCCATAAGATCAGTTACTAAGATTTCTTTCAGCACATATTCATTGGAGTTCTTGTCTGGGGCGTATACTTTATGTCCTAATGTACCCATCGCTTGTGCACAACATCCCCCTAGCATCAAACACATACCACAAAGACATTGTATACAACAGCAAAGAAACAACAGAATACCTAAAATAATCAGCAAGACGAAAGCAGTTTCCACCCCCAAGATCGCAAGAAGTCCCAGAACCAAGCGCTAAGATCCCAGTTTCCCTCAGGAACATGCACTTCTGAACTTAGGACATGCAGATTCTGTATTGCCTTGAAGATAGTTGGGGAGGAATCTGGCATGAAAACACAGCAAGCGGACCCCACTAATTTACATACTCCACCACGTTCAGCCAGGATGACATCTAGTGCCATCCGGTTCTGAAGTGCTACTAACCTTATTGCTTTCTGTTCTAGAGTCATATTATAGAGTATGTCAGTGGTCCGGTTGATGGTCCTCTCCAGTACTCTCGCTAGTCTCCTGATATCTTCAGAGTTCATTATTTGCCCCCAAAATGGCACAAAGGATTTAGCTACATCTCCCAGAACTTGTGCTGAAGTGTCAACATTCTCGTCTCACCGCGGATGAGCCTTTGAAATCTCTACAGTACTTGCAATGAATAACCCGGGTAACAGGATCCCTAAATAACAAGTTCCCTGCCAATCCCTGGGTAACCATGGAAATGCTACATTACCGCAAAGTAGACAGGTTCGCCTACATACATAGGTCTGTCCTCGCTAGTCAAATTCGCAACGTTAGCGCAACCTTTAAAATCACCCATTAACTGAGTACCATTCCTTTGTATGCAGAAAGAAACTGAATCAGGGCTATGATTAACAGTGTAGGAAGGAGGCGTGGCATCCTTATTGCCTATAGGAGCCATCTTGAAAGAGATCAAAGATTGAAAAGGACGCGACAGTCTATCATAAGGCCTAATAGAAGCAACATTAAGAATACTCCTGTTTGCAAAAAGCGAGCATCCCAGGGGCGTCAAAACACTTTTTTTAAACTTGTTCAAGTTAGTCCCATCGAAATTCCCCGAGATGCTATCGTTCCATCGGCCAAAGAATAGTGCTCTGAGAGAAGCATAACATGCAGTTGTCAAAGGAAGAGGATGAATATACCAACCTAGTCCCTTATCCCCGTGTTGCGGTAAATGTGAACAGACCCAACAATTAGATTTGTTAAAAATGGCATGTGTAGCATTCATGATGAGTAATAGTGTGTTGTTGTGATATCTCTGTCTGTGCTGAGAGTCTCTGGGTAAGTCTCTCGTAACCAGGACTAATGTCTGGCAGAGAGACCCCCAGGACCCCCCTTGTCAATTTGCATATTCAAGTAACTTTGGGTCTCACCCTAAGTTACTAGGGGAATCCAGACGTGGGCCCCTTGCTCACTATTCTTAGAGAGGCACAGCTCCTCCCTACTGATGAGGTCCAACCAGACCGAAACACGTGTGTGGGGATGCTGGCACTGGGTGTGGAATCCTCTTGGTGTGCGTCGCATGTATCCAATTCTTCTGTCCTGCTACCCAGACCGCAGTCTGTGTGACCAGCAAAACTTGGAAGGGGCACCTCCAACGAGGTGTGAGGCAAGAAGATCGCTCAAACGATTTCACCAGGATCCACTCTCCCGGTCGTATGCTGTGACCAGGACCCTCGTACCGTACAGGTAAAGCCTCTTGCACCTGGTGATAAATAAAATACAGATATTTAGTTAACTGGCCACGTAATCAGAGAGAAGTACATTTTCGATGTCTCGTAAAGAGCGAGACTTCGGAACATTCCAAATATTAGCTGGCCTTCCCATAACCACCTCAAAGGGAGAGAGCCCAGTCTTAGTTTGAGGGGTTGTTCGCATAGATAACAACACGATCGGTAAGGCGCCTAGCCATTTTAGTTTGGTGCCGGCACACGTTTTAGCAAGCTTGTTCTTGATGATGACGTTGTGTCTTTCCACTAGTCCAGCACTCTGAGTGTGTCTAGCCGAATGAAACCGTTTACCGATCTGTAATCCTGCGCATATCTTCAGTATTACAGCAACGATAAAGTGTGGACCATTTTCCGACCAGGTGACTCTCGGTAACCCAAACCTTGGAAAATATTCCTTTAACATAGTATTTGCTTTGGTCATAGCTGTGGCATCTTTAACAGGATAAGCCTCAACCCATTTGCTAAAAGCACAGATGACAACTAATACATACTTGAAATTGTTGCAACGCTCTATCTCAATAAAATCAAAATGAATAACCTCAAAGGGAACAGAAGGTGGCCTAAAACTACCCCTATGAGTTGATGTGCCCTTTCCCACATTATGCTGCAAACAGAAGCATTCAGCTACTTTAGGGATTTTGTCATTTACCCATACTTTTTGCAACATTTCAGTAATTTTACGAGCACATCTGTGAGTGGGACCATGAGCCATAACAACCATCATCATAATATATGCGTCAGGCAGTAACCACTTCCCTTCAACTTTGTCCACCCAACACCCATCATCATCCAGTTTCCCCAAGCCCTCAGTCCACTTCTTAGACTCTTCTAATGTGGCATCGGCTTGGATATCCCTTACGGAATCAATACCCTCATCCAAAGTACAGGCATTTGTGGCTTCCCTTGAAGTATACATTTCTGAAGAGAGATCAGTTTGGCTATCTTGTCAGCAAAAACATTCCCTTTTCCTACATTGTCTACAATCTTTTGATGCGCTGTGCATTTTAGGATAGCTAGCTGAGTAGGGAGTGCAAGTGCAGAGAGTAACCATACTATCAAGGAGCCATGTTGGATTTTTGTACCATGCGAAGTCAAGAAACCTCTTTCTGCCCAAAGTGTACCGAAGTTGTGAACCACCCCAAAGACGTACTGACTGTCAGTATATATGTTTATTGTAAGCCCTTTGGAAAGTTCAGAAGCTCGGGTCAATGCTATAATCTCTGTTGCCTGTGCAGAGTTATGCGTGATTCTCTTGGTTTCCACGATCGTGCTCAATGTAGTGATTGCATAAGCTGCTGTGGATGTACCATCCGGGAGTTTGAAGCAGGAGCCATCGCAAAACAGCTCCCCTTGTGGATTGTTCAAAGGAGTATCCTTCAGATCGATTCTACCTTTTGTTTCTGTGTTTGGTAGTGTAAAGGCAGTCATGTGACTCTTCGTCACTGCAAGCAGTACCTTGCGGGAAAGGTAAAAGTTCAGCCGGATTAAGAACACAACACCTCTTAATTTGTATGTGCGGTGCAAACAAGATAGATTCATATCTCGTTAATCGTGCATAGGTGTGGCGTTTGTGTTCTGTTTAATAGAACATCTACAGAGTGAGGTACCATCAGGGTTAAAGCATGGCTTAGGACCATTCCCTCGCTCTGTTTTACAGACGCAGCAGCAGCAGTGACAGCTCACAAACATCTTGGCAAAGCGCATGCTACAGGATCAAGGGCGGAAGAAAAGTAGCCGCACGGCCTCTTCTTCCCTCCATGTTCCTGTGTTAATACAGCCAAAGCACATCCATCACATTCATGCACATACAACACAAAGGCCTTTTCGTAGTTTGGTGTGCCCAAAACTGGTGCCGAGCACAATGCAGTCTTGAGCAGATCAAATGCATGCTGGTGTACCAAGTTCCACGGTAATGGCGAAGAAATGCCCTTCTTCGTCAAAGCCAACATTGGTTCAATCACTAGTGAGAAATTGGGGATCCACTGCCTACAGTAAGAAGCCATACCTATCAAGGCTCTAAATTCCTTCTGCGTATTTGGGACAGACATACTAGAAATGAGTTTTATCCGTTCAGGCGTCAGCCGTCCTCCCTCCTTGGACAGGAGATAGCCTAAATAGGCGACCTCCTGACAACAATATTGAAATTCTTTAAGCAAAGCTTTGTGTCCATGTTTAGCCAAGTGAATAAGCAACAACACAGTGCCCTCCTTACAAGCGCTCTCTGAGTCAGCAGCTAAAAGCAAGTCATCAACCTATTGAAGCAGTGTACAAGTAGAGGGCAACTCAAGGGTATTGAGCTGCTCTTTCAAAGCCCTACTATAAATGCTCGGACTTTCCATGTAACCTTGTGGTGCATGAGTGAAGGTAAACGAACGTCCCCCTACGGTGAACGCGAACAGGTATCTACTGTCTTTGTGTATAGGAATACTAAAGAAAGCATTCTTTAGATCCACAACACTAAAATGAGTAGCTGAAGCCGGGACCATAGTTAATATTGTCGTCACATCAGGCACAATTGGAAATTGTGGAGCACGGATCTTGTTGATGGCACGTAAATCAATTATGAAACAAAAAGGAATTGCATTTTCACCTTTTTGGTACACAGGCAAAATCGGACTATTGCACAAACTACCTGCAATTTCCTCAATCACCCCTCGATGCACAAAATCGGAGACAATGCATTTCAAAGCTTTCTCCCCATCAACCGAGATCTTATACTGTGGAATAGGCGGCAGCTTTACTCCAGGTTTCAAGGCAATCTCAACAGGTTCGATTTGCAAAACACTGACATCATTATCATCAATAGCCCACAAACACATCACTAAATTCCGGCGGCAAAGGTCTGGTCAAGAATTGAGAGACAGAAAGTTGCTGTGGTGAAATCATCAAACGCACTCCATCAGTGGAACAATGAATTACCGCATTTAATTCCTTCAACAGATTCAACCCCAACTAATTCTCTCCACAATTCGTAGTCAAAAGGAATGGACAGTGGTCCATAAATGGACCCAAAGAAATATGTACCGGCGAAGAAACCAGACAGACATCTGGTGTGCCAGAAAACCCTACAGAAACATTGGTTTGCCCTGACAGTGGAATGTTTTGAACCCGTGAATGATCAATGGAACACTTCTGTACCCCTGTATCTATCAAAAATAGATGTTTCCTATTTCCCACTAACATTTCAAAGTAGGGACCTTTCTGATTAACGGGAATAGGTGTTGGTTCCAAACCCTGTTTCGGGCAATCCTAGTGATACAGAATGTCATCAAAAGGAAATTCTTCAGAGAGCAAATTAACAAGAACCCCCCTTGTCAATTTGCATATTTAAAGGGATGGTCTAGTAAAAATGTTTATTTAAAAAATAGATAGGCCACATAAAAAAAAAAATACTAGCATCCTCCGTTTTAAAACTTCCTATGTAAAATTTTGAGCTATTCAAGCTCAAAATTCGAAAAAGCAAGCACAGGGGCGCAGCCATTTTGTGAAATTGAGGCCCTCCTGTGCTGGCTTTTGCTTTTGCGGCACTAATGAAGGAAAAGCCAGCCAGCTGTAGTAAACAAAGTCTACCGCTGGGTGGCTTTCCCTTCATTAGTGCCGGGACTCGGAGGACGCGGACCGGAGACCAGAGCAGGAAAGCCGCAGCTGAATCTCGGTAAGTGCTATTTATTTTTTTTACAAAAAATAAGCACTAGCTGCGTTTTTTTTTCTAAGTTTTCCGGGCTGGAGGAGCCCGGAAAACTTAGAAATAAAACCGCAACTTTAAAAACGTTGTATTTATGTTTGCGGTCGCTTTTGAAGCGACCACAAACATAAATACAACGTTATTGTGTTGGAAAACGCTGCGGTTTTTCTTTCCAAGTTTCTCAGGCTCCTCCGGCTCGGAGGAGCCTGAGAAACTTGGAAAGACAAACCGCAGCATTTTCCAACACAACCGCGTGTGTTTCTGCCTGCTGTGGCTATCACTTTGGGTCTCCGGTGCTCCCAGGGGAGCACCGGAGACCCAAAGTGAAAGCCACAGCAGGCAGAAACACACGCGGTTATGTTTACATGCCGCGTAGTGTTTCTACCTGCAGCTGATTTCCCATTTGGGGCTCTCGCGGGGAGCCCGAGAGCCCCAAATGGGAAAGCAGATTCAGGTAGAAACAACGCCGTTGTTTTCCGCAATGCCGCGTTGTTTCTGCCTGAATCTGCTTTCCCATTTGGGGCTCTCGGGCTCCCCGGAGCCCGAGAGCCCCAAATGGGAAAGCAGATTCAGGCAGACACAACGCGGTTGTGTTGGAAAATGCTGCGGTTTCTCTTTCCAAGTTTCTCAGGCTCCTCTGAGCCGGAGGAGCCTGAGAAACTTGGAAAGAAAAACCGCAGCGTTTTCCAACACAATAACGTTGTATTTATGTTTGCGGTCGCTTCAAAAGCGACCGCAAACATAAATACAACGTTTTTAAAGCTGCGGTTTTATTTCTAAGTTTTCTGGGCTCCTCCAGCCCGGAAAACTTAGAAAAAAAACCGCAGCTAGTGCTTATTTTTTGTAAAAAAAATTAATAGCACTTACCGAGATTCAGCTGCAGCTTTCCTGCTCTGGTCTCCGGTCCACGTCCTCCGAGTCCCGGCACTAATGAAGGGAATGCCACCCAGCGGTAGACTTTGTTTACTACAGCTGGCTGACTTTTCCTTCATTAGTGCCGCAAAAGCAAAAGCCAGCACAGGAGGGCCTCCATTTCACAAAATGGCTGCGCCCCTGTGCTTGCTTTTTCGAATTTTGAGCTTGAATAGCTCAAAATTTTACATAGGAAGTTTTAAAACGGAGGATGCTAGTATTTTTTTTTTTATGTTGCCTATCTATTTTTTAAATAAAAATTTTTACTAGACCATCCCTTTAAGTAACTTTGGGTCTCACCCTAAGTTACTGGGGGAATCCAGACGTGGACCCCTTGCTCACTATTCTTAGAGAGGCACAGCTCCTCCCTACTGATGAGGTCCAACCAGACCGAAACACGTGTCTGGGGATGCTGTTGGTACTCTTGTTCAGAGGAGAATTGCCTAGCATTTCGGTGCTGGACTGCCCCAGGGTAGGACAAAGGCTGATATGTTTGGGATATTTCTTCTCTGTGAAAGATAGTGAGCTAAAGACTCTGGGTAAGTCTCTCGTAACCAGGACTAATGTCTGGCAGAGAGACCCCCAGGACCCCCCTTGTCAATTTGCAGTTCTTCAGAGAGGTAAGCAGCAGAAGGATGATCAAAAATATTTCTATTATCCACACTCGATGCCTGATTGTCCTGCGAAAAAGGTTGCTGTGAATCCTGTGAAAACTGACCTCTACCAGGACCCCCTACACCTGGGCGATCTCTGGATCGTCTACCCATATTCCCAAATGTGTTATTTGACCTCTGTTGGAGGACCGGGCATTGTGCATGCCAATGACCCTCTTTTCTGCAATAAGCACACTGGTTAATGTTTACAGGACCCAAGGGCGCATTCCCCTGTGGAACGTACTGACCTCTAAATTGCAAATTACCCCCTCTAGGGCTGCTAATAATTTGTTGTAATAATACTTTCATCTTTAAATCACCTTTTCTCTTCTCGACTCTTTCTTTTTCGTTATTGACATGATTCTCATAGTACTGAGCCATGTGCAATACTTCTGACTGAGACTTTGCTTGCCAAGAGCTCTTGGAGGACATAATTTGCGACTGGATGTCAGGCAACAATCCGCGCACAAATTTGTCCACGAATAATCTTTTCCCAGACTCTGTGCCTAAATCTTGTCCACTGAAATCTGAAAATACCTGTTCGAACCGATCAAAGAACTCGGTAGCACCCTCAGACTTCCCTTGGACACAGACAGTATGCTTGTCCCAAATAATTCTCTTTTCTGGAATTATAGTTTTCAATTTCATAACTATCCTGTCAGGCAAAGTTAGTATTACCTGAGGCAGTCTTTCGCCAGCTGGCCTTTCTTCATTGAGTCTAATCATGTTAGTCCATGTATCTCCTAGCCCTGGTACATCATCTACAGTTCTAATCTGTTTCCACAACTCGACAGGCAGGAGTACAGGAAATAACAAATCGATATCACATATACTTCTACGGGAGTTATCAACATATCTGAGATCCATCTAATCGCATCATTTGTACAAATTCATGTTTCCTCAGTTATCGATTTACTACAAGGAAGGAACGGTTTCTGTACGAACATAACGTCCAAACTATCACCATCTTCATCATCATACCATAACCTTTCCAGCTCCCTTCTATACTCAGCACCTTCTCCGCAGTATCTCTAGAAAACGCTAAAGTATTCAGATCCCTCATTCCTTGTGGGAGATCTATATTATTCAGCCTGTTCCACATTACACATAAATGAATTCCTAATCCTTCAATAAAAACTTTTTTCTCAGGAAGATTGGCTATATTAGAAATTGTGGCGAAAACATTAGCTTGTTCACCCTTCTCCATGCAATGCTTAGCCCACGCAGTTAACTCACGTTTTTTTTCTGGAGAGACAGTATTACGAGTAACAACCCTCGATCCCGCTCCCTGATCTACTACAAGCGGTGTAGAACTACTTGGAAGAGGGAGAGTAGGCAAGTTTTGAACATCAGAGAACAGAGGTACTATTACTGGTACAGCAGGCAAAGGTGGAAGAACGGGTGGGGGAGCAACGACAAGAGGAGGAACAACGACTGGAGGAAGAGGAACAGTAGGAGGAACAATAGGAAGAGCAGGAGGAACTATGGGAGGAGGAATAACAGCAGGAAGAGGCAAAGCAGCAGGAAGAGGAACGTACGGAGGTGGCGCAGTGGCACCAGGCCGTCGTTCATTTAACAATTTATCGATAAGTTCATCAGAAACATGAAAGTCTTTAGAAGGGTACATTTTCTGAATCCCAAGTGAAAAAGCCCTATCCATATTCCTAACTGACTCAGACTGTTTATTCTGGTCATACAACAACGCTTTCTCGGCGTTCGTCATATGGTGGCGCGCATACTTTTCTCCACTCTTAAGCTGCTGCAAAGCTTCTTTCTTCCAATTCTGTAACACATCGAATGCTGCTGGTCTAGCCCTTTTCTTCAATAATATAGATTCTAAGTATTCAATACGAGGGATTTCAAAACTACCATTGATTGGCCACTGAAGATTGGAAGCATGTCTAGTTTGTCTGTGCCAAATATCATTAAATACTATATTACCAATGCCGTGCTTACAGTACATAGTACACGCCGGTGACCCCTCCATTGGGGCCGGTCGGCCAAATTCCAAAGATTGTCTGTGCTTGCGGAATAATGTCCTGAAGCAGGCAGACAATTTCCCAGGCATATCAGAATACTGGTGTTACCTGGTCAATAATTGAACTCGCGAGTGCAATACGCCAAAACAAATTATCAGGATACTTGAGAATCGGGTCACGACTCACCTGATCAAATCCTAAGGAGGTCCGATCGTATTACAAATTTTCTAACAAAGATTTCCTCGTGTTTGGTGATTTCGGCAAATCTGCCCACCTCGATATATGGACCCTCGTCAAGATGTTTCGCTTCTCATCCAATAAAGGGGCCCCCTTTACACCATCCGATCCCGGTCCGATAGCCGTGTCAGCCTTCAACGAGCTGGCATCAATCTTGAGGGTCCCTATTCGGGCACCATCTGTGAAAGCAAAAGGAAATATCGAGGCTGAGTACCACAAAAGGTAATACACCAAACGTGGGTTTACAAAGATACCCAGATCTTTATTCTACAACTGAACAGTTTTCAAAGAAACAAAGTATCAGATAGCTATCTGGCCCTCAGTACATCACAGCGAATACCAGCCCGTTCGGTGTGAGAAGTGAGTGGGGTTGTGCATCAGAATGTTCGCTCTTTTTATACAATTCTTAACATGATGTCCAGCCCATTTGCAGGTTAATCATTTCCCAGGCTAGGGGTTCATGCCAGGTTCGCTTCTAATTTATTCATCTATAGGCATATGGATTATTCCTAGTATATTCACAAAAAGGTCACAATACCAACAGTGTATTCTTTGGATTTAACATTAAGCCTTCGTACATGTTTTATACAATATAGTCAAACACGTGTTCACATTCAGTATTTAAACAGCATTGTGCTTAATATATGCTCGTGGATCAGTTTCGTTGGTACAGGTAATCCTTGATCTACAGGTCAACGAAGGACAAGGTCTCATTACATGACCCTAACATTTGGCCTGTGGGCAGTTTAAGCATTAACTTGCATGCAGAGATCAAGACGGCCATGTTACAAACAGAAGAACACTGTCCACCATTTTAGAACACAGGGTGACTTTGGAGTGAAAAGCAAAATGGCCGATGAAACCTAAAATGGCAGCTAAATCAATCTAAGGTCAGAACCTTGCAACGCGGATTTCCTCGCAGAGCGACTGGGTTTAGGCCAATATATAAAATAAAGGAGGCACGATATGATTTTTCCGTTCAACACCACTGTGAATTAAAAGGGCTGCTTTTCCTTTTGTAATGACAGGTAAGGCTTTTCACATAGCGCATCCTTGTGTTACGTGCAGAGACCTCCACAGTCTGCCTTACTAAGCCCAGATTTTGTTTGAAGGGTTTGCTAAAAATTCTGGCAAGTCATTTTTTTAGTGGGCCCTTCATTTCCGTTGGTTTGGGGCCCTTGATTACACCCCACAGACACCCGCCTAACAATGTGCTCAATGGGGACAAAACTGGCTTTGCTTTCGTGAGACTGAGGTCACAGTGTTCTGGCAGCTTTCTAGAAACCAGCTACACAGTGCGCTTAGCTGGGGCATCCCTGGTATGGCTTGGTTGAAACTAGCGTTAGAAATTGGGCTTAGCTAGGGAAATACTGCTATGGTAGTGTTAAAACTGATATCACGATTCACCTGCATGACAAGCTCTTGAACTACCTCAACACTGACATAAGGTCGTTTTACTGACTGTGCACATTTCTGTGAACAGGGCTGAAACAAGCATGTGCTGAGCAAACAGGGCACAAAATGTGGATACAGCTGGATTGACATTCATGATATGGGATTTACTTGGCGAACTTTGAAACCGAAATAGCAATGCAAAATATGGCCTGGTAGGGTTAAACTGACAGGCTGGCAAGCTTACCTGAACCCTTCCCCATGTATTACTGCTATGATGTATTTCAGCATTACCCCTAGAGGTTTGGCACATTAACCATCCTTTTATCTAGCAGTACCCTGGAACATTTGAGCAAAACCCTGAAATTATTGACAGTAACAATGAAATGAAAGTAGTTTTCTGGTGTATGGTAGTAGCACACCTATAACTAATTGTGATTGTAAGTTGTATTCCGGAACTTCTCATTTTGCTTTGTTAAGTAGCACATCCGTAATGTTATCCATTCATTCTCACAGGTCTGTATTTGCAACCATTGAAATTATATATCCTGTCCCTAGTACCATTTCTACTGGCAAATGTTTTATGGCAACAACTTCTTCAGTACTTTTCTCCACACCATTAACTCTCTGCGTCGCACCCCACGAAACCTGTTCCAGTGCTGCGCTGCTCCCACGCAACTATCCCCACTCCCTGGCCTAGCGAATCCCTCTCTACCTTGCTCCACACGCACAAACTCTCTGCGTTGCTCCTCAAGCAACTTGTCCCAGCGCTGCTCCCACACAACTTCCCTGGCCTACTGCATCCATCTCTGTGTTCCACCCCATGCAACTTGTCCCCGCTCCGCCGGCCTTTGCGCATCCTTCTCAGTGTTGATCCCCATGCTACCCTTACCCTTTCCCTCCTCTTCTTCCTCTTTAGACACCTCTGAGACACGTCCAGTGCATTGTTCCATGCCTGTGCGTTGCATCCTACGCCCTTCATCCTGTGACCATTCTACTGTCCGGTTTGCTGTTTTGCATTTCACTACTGTATTGTCTTTCCATTGCATTGCCTGCATTCCTCTTGTTTCCAGGTTTCCTTGGACTACCAGTGTTTTGCTTTGTTGGGTTACTATTGTGTTGTGTGTTTTGACCCCCCCGTGTATTGTTTACCTGCTGCATTGCTTGCATTTCTCTTCTTCCCCTCTAAGGTCCATTTTGACCACCAGCTGTGTGTTCTGTACTGTACTTGCATTTTCATTCCTTGAGTTCTATTGTAGTGTATTGTTGCTGCATGCACCGCTCTCTCCACTCACACTAGGACCTTGCAAGGCCCTAATGTTCTTGTTCTGTGTTGTACTTCTTGCTGCTGCCCTTTTTGTTGACCACCCCTGTGTGCCTCCGTCCTGTCTGCCCCAAGTGTGTGACCCCTCCTGCTTGGGATGCCCCCCCCTACTCTACACCCTCTATTGTGCTCTCTGTCTCCCCTATCTTCTCTAACTGCTATTATATCGACTATCCTATCCCTCTCACTACGTCTAGTAGGAAGAAGCTCAAAAGGGACACCGTGGTCTCCAACCCAGGTCTCCCTTTCGCTGATACCTACACTGGTGCTACCTCCAGACAGACCCTCACAACATCCTCTAAGTGGTTCTCCCACCAGGACTATAGACCCCACATATGGTCTCTGTTCTATCCCCTGTTTCCCTCCTCTCCCATTAATGGTGGTACCGTACCTGGTGGGAGGCCCTCCTGGCCCCCTTCTACTCCTCCAAGACATCATTAATGTCTACTTAAATGGTACTGTCTTGGTCCAGGGCCCTCAGGCCAATCGCCTCCTTATCCATAGATGCTTCCTGCGTCTTATCAACTTACTTTCTTTTCCGGCTACTCCTACCTACCCCCCTCTGCCTCCTCTGCCGCCTCCTTCCCCCACCACCTCTCTGGAACCCTCTGCTGCTTCTCTGGCTGCTCTACCTTCTCCTTCTTCTGCCACCTCTCCTGCACTCTCTTCTTCCTCTCTGACTACCCTTCCACCCCCTCCTTCCTCCTCTGCCCATTCTCGGGAACCTCTAACACTTCTTCAGGGCGTATCTCATGCCTGTACCCCTCCATGGAGGTCCTTCAAAGGTGGAACTCTGTTCCACGTTGCTATTCTTAACTCTCACTCCGCTGTGAAACACTCCTTGGACATCTGCCATCTCTTGGAAGAGCTCGATTTTGGATGTACTCGGTCTCACCAAGACTTGGTTCATGGCCAGCTCTGTCACAAGTTTTGACACTCTCCTCTCTGATGGCTACAAGATCCTCTCAGAACCCATAACCAACCGTCCAGGAGGGGGTGCAGCCCTAATCTTCCCACAGTGGATCCCAGGTTCTGTCATTCCTATGCAGGCCCTCTCCTCCTTTGAATGCCTGGTCTGCAGGCTCCCTCTCTCTCCTGACCTCTCTCTCACTATGGCCTCCATCTACAGGCCACCTGGACAGGTTGCCCTCTTCCTCCCTGAGTGGGCTGACCTCTCCTCCTCCCTCCTTGCCTCTACCTCTCAACAGCTCCTCCTCCGAGACCTTAACATCCAATTGGATGTTACTAGCCCCTCCTTGGGGCTCTTTCGTGACCTCTGTGATTCTCTCTTTCTCTATTCTATACTCTGGCCTGATTCTCTTTGCTCGGAACACCCTGGGTGTTCTGATCTCCTCAGACCTCCCCCTCTCCAACCCCTTCTCCCCTCCTCTCTCTTGCACTAACCACTTTCTTCTCTCCTCTCACCTTTCACTCTCTGCCCCACAGGCCAAGCAGTCCCCAGCACTGCCACCCACCTTCTCAGTCATCCGGCCCATCAAATGTGTGTCAGTGCAGGCTTTCGCTGCATTTTTCTCTCCTTCACCTTTGGCTGACTAACACTCTGGAACAGCCCTTTCCAACCTTCATCTCACTATCTCGAACACTCTTGATGTCCTTGCCCCTGTCATGAGGATTCGTTTGAAGCCTGCATCCAAGTGCGACTCTTGGTATGATTCTGACCTTGCCACCCTTAAGCGCAAGTGTAGGGTGGCAGAGAGGAAGTGGAGGGCATCAAGCACATCCCTAGAAAAACTGGCATGCCGCCTGCTACAAAGGCAATACATACTCTCCATCCTCTCTAAGAAGAGAGCCTTCATCCAAGCCCGCTTCTTGGCAGCCTCCAATAACTCAGCCAACTTTTTCAGTCTCTACCTCTCATGTTCCCTCCCAGGCCCTTTGCACGTCCTTGGCATCTCATTTCACCACTAAAATTCAGGACATCATGTCCGCTCCCTCTTCCTCTACATTCTCTTTCTCTCCCACTACCATTCCAGGCCCCTCTCTGGCCGGGTCTCCTCTTCCTTTCTCCCCCTTCACCCCTGTTCACTCTCAACAATTCATCAAAGCAGGTGCTCCCATGCGCCCCCAGAAGCATTAAGGACCACATTGACACCCTTGCTCCAGTCTAGGCTGATTTTTGAAATCACTCTTTTGCCACTGGATCCTTCCCCTCCCTCCTTAAGCACTCCCTTGTGCACCCCCTTCTTAAGAAGCCTTCTGCCAATCCTTCCTCCCTTGAAAACTATTGCCCGATCTCCATCGCTCCTTTCCTTGGCAAACCCCTGGAAAAGTTGGCCATCTCCCAACTTAATCTACATACTGAATCTTTTGGTTGTCACCATGATCACCAGTCTGGCTTCAGAGCAGCCAGAAGCACAGAAACTGCTCTCCTGAAAACACAAGAAGACTTGCTCTCCAGTCTTGACTCTAACATTCCTTCTGTCCTCATTATCCTTGATCTATCCTCTGCTGTCGACATGGTCAACCACGCCACCCTGCTCAATCATCTCCCAGACAACCTGGGTATCTCTGGTCAGGACCTTTTCCCACTGATCAACCCTCCCATGTACAACTTGGGTCTTTCCTCTCTTCTATCTCTCTCTCTACTTGTGGAGTTCCCCATGGGTCTAACCTCTCTCCCTGGCTATTCAACCAGTACCTGGCACCTCTGGCCCACTGCATATCTACCTTCTGCTCTAACTTTCAGTGTTATGAGGATGACCCCCAGCTCTCCTTCAGGCTCCGCTCAGCCTCTACTGCTCCTTCTCTCATACATGACTGTATGTCCGCAATTTAGGAATGATGTGTCTCCAACAATCTCTGCATTAATGTCAGTAAGACTGAGATCCTCCTCACTGGGACTCCTGCTCCCGCCTTCCCTCTCTCACTGTGGCCACCCACCACCAGCCCTCTACCTGCTCCTTACAGGGAGGCTAAGAACCTTGGCGTAATCTTTGATTCCACCGTGTCCTTCGCTGCTCACATCTCTGATGTCTCTAAGAAGTTACACTATTAGCTGCACCTCCTAAGAGGTTTTCTTCCTTTTCTAGCTTTCCCCCAGAAGCTCACCATCTCCAGAGCCCTGGTCCTCTCTAGGCTGGACTACTGCAACAGCCTCTTTCTAAATCTGCCTGCCTCTACTCTTCACCCTCCCCAACTTATTCAGAACAGGATTGCGAGACTTGTCCTTGGCTCAAGCCCAGGGATCATATCTCTCCAGCTCTGAAATCCCTCTACTGGCTCCCTTTGGCTGCAAGGATGAAGTTGAAGACCCTCTGCATCGTCCACAAGGATTTATGGAGCCGGGGACCACATTACATATAACGTTCTCTTCCTAAGCATCTTCATTCTCGAGCCCTCTGCTCACCCACCTCCAAATCTGATGGTCCAATGCTTCTCCAGGCAGAGAGTGGGTGGGTAAATCTCGGCCCTCAGCTGGGGCTTCCCTCTGGAACAGCCTACCTGCCTCTCTCAAACTTGAGCAGGAACACCTAAGGTTCTGGAAGCAACTCAAGGCCTTACCTTTTGCTTCTGCTTTCTCTCTCCAGCCTCTCCCTTGCTGATATTCCTGTCTGCTCTGCATACTGCTTACCTGGCCACGCACTAATCTTTTGGGACCAGGCTCCTTCACAACTGGTTGCCCTTGCACTGCCTCTGGGCCTCCCAACCACTTAAGGGACTCTATCTGCTACCCTACTGTCCCCTGACTCCCTGCACTTACGAGCCATCTCCCAGCTGCACCTACTAGCTACTTTGCACTCTACCCCACTGGCACTTCTCCTCTCCACCCCCACACTTGCATGATCTGAATGACATGATGTCTAATAATATTGCTGATTTGTCATCCCTTCCTTGTCTTGTAGCACCTAGAAACACTTGTGGTGTACAGGCGTGTTATAAATGACTTATCATATCACATCCATCCTTGGCTTTGTTGCAGTACGCGTCCCCAGAAGCATTGTCCCTCACAACTCCCGAGCACGTGCGACCTAGCACCCTTCCATTCTCGGCCACGCTTGTGCCTGTGCGCTCCTAGCCCGCTTGTTCCCTCGCAATGCTTGATTGTGTGGCTCCTTGCACTTTCCATCCTTGGCCACGGTCACACCTGTGCGTCCTTAGGCTGTGGTCCTTTGCATTCCTTGATTGCGTGGCTCCTCGCTCTTTCCATCCTGGGCTTAGTGCAGTGCGCATCTCAAACCGCATGGTTCTGTGCAACTCCTGATCACGTGCGTGTTAGCGCCCTTTCCATCCTCGTCCAGGCTCGCCACTGTACGTCCTTAGCCTGGGTGGTCCCTCGTATTCCTTGACTGTATGGTTCCTCGCACTTCCATCCTTGGCTTTGTCCACAGCTGCTCGTCCCTGACTGCATAGTCCCCCGCATCTCCGGGTTGCGATGCCGCGTGCCCTCCCTTCTTCGGCCACCAGCTTCCACGCACCCCCTCAGTATCCTTGCTCCCCCGTGGGGCTCCCTTTGCCTTCCTCTGCCCATTCCCTCATCCCAGCTGTGGTCCCCTCCCCTTGTGTATTGCCTGTGTTCCTTCGTCTAGGTTTTCATTTGCAGACTGCTCTGTTCTGTTGTACATTGCTCTGTTTTATGTTGTGTTCCACCGTCTTCTAGGTTCCCCGTTTCAGTGGCTGCTCTGTTCCTAATGCCCTTGTAACCTGATTGCTGTTTACCTAAGTGACTTGTTTTCTGCTGTACTATTCCTTCTGAGATCTTTGATAAATTATTCGCTATTGTCTTGTTCCTTCTTGTCTCATCTGCTTGCATCCCTCCTTTTGTCCGCCCCTACTGTTTCCTCCTCCCCACCTCACCCCTTTTCCTCTCTCCTCTTTCCCCCAGCTCCTCAATGGTGCTCTCTGTTTCTCCTATCTTTTCCAACTGCTTCTCTATTGACTATCCTGCTCTGCTAACTAGGTCTGGTAGGAAGAAGTTCAAAAAGTATATCCTGGTCTGTAACCCTGGTCTCCCTATCTCTGACACCTACACCAGCGCTTCCTTCCATCCTTGGCCACGCTCGTGCCTGTGCGTCCTTAGCCCGCTTGCTCCCACGCAATCCTTGATTGTGTGGCTCGTCGCACTTTCCATCCATGGCCACGCTCACACCTCCATGTTCTTAGCCTGCATGGTCCTTCGCAATCCTTGATCACGTGCCTCCTCGCAATTTCTATCCTTGGCTTTTTGCAGCGCGCATCCCAGACCGTGTGGTTCCGTGCATCTCCTGATCACATGCATTGTATCACCCTTTCCATCCTCGGCCACGCTCACGCCTGCATGTCCTTAGCCTGCGTGGTCCCTTGCATTCCTTGACTGCGTTGTTCCTCGCACTTCCATGCTTGGCTTCGTCCACAGCTGCTCGTCACTGACCTGTGGTCCCGCGCATTTCCTGATTGCGTTGCCGCTTGACCTCCCTTCTTCAGCCACCAGCTTCCATGCACCTCCTCAGTGTCCTTGCCCCCCTGTGGGCTCCCCTTGCCTCCCCCTGCCTCTTCCCTCATCCCAGCTGCTGTCCCCTCCCCTAGTGTATTGCCTGTGTTCTGCTGTGCTCTGCTCTCGTCTTTGTTTTTTCCTCCTCGACTGCTCTGTTTTCTTCACTGTTTTGCTTTGTTGTTCTGCTGTTATTTCGTCCTTCGTCTAGGTTTTCGTTGCCGACTGTTCTGTTCTGCGTATATTGTTCTGTGCTCTGTTGTGTTTCCTTCCTCTAGGTTTTCATTCACAGACTGCTCTCTTCTGTTGTACATTGCTATGTTTTCTGTTGTGTTCCACCCTCTTCTAGGTTCCTTGTTTCAGTGACTGCTCCGTTCCTAATGCCCTCGCAACCTGATTGTTGTTTACCTGAGTGACTTGTTTTCTGCTGTGCTCTTCCTTCCGAGTCCTTAGTTAAATTCTTCACTATTGTCTTGTCCCTTTTTGTCTCATCTCCTTGCACCCCTCCTTGTTTCCGCCCCTAATGTTTCCCTCTACCCAGTGCACCCCTCTTCTTCTCTCCTCTTTCACCGAGCTCCTCAATGGTGCTCTCTGTTTCTCCTATCTTTTCCAACTACTTCTCTATTGATTATCCTGCTCTCCTCACTAAGTCTGGTAGGAAGAAGTTCAAAATGGATATCCTGGTCTTTAACCCTGGTCTCCCTATCGCTGACACCTACTCCAGCGCTTCCTCCATACAAACCCTCACAGACATCCTCTTTGTTGTTCTTTCGCCAGAACTATGGACTACTCATATGGTCTCTGTGCTCTCTCCTTTCTCTTTTTCTCCCATTAATGGTGGCACCTGGTGGGAGGCCCTCCTGGCCCCTTCCACTCCTCTAAGGTCATCATTAATGTTTACCTGAATCTTGGTCTAAGGTCCTCAAGCCAACCTTCTTGATAGAGCCTTCCTGTGTCTCATCAATTACCTTCATTCTACTGCTTCCTTGCCTCCTTCTTGGCTACCTTGCCCTCTCCTCCTTCTTCTACTGCCCCCCACCCCCTCAGGCTCCTTCTACACCTCTGCAGGGCGTACCTCTGATTTTTACCCCTCCCCGGAAGTCTTTCAAGGTTGGTAACCTTCTCCATATTGCCACTTTCAACTCTCGCTCTGCCGTCAAAAACACTCCTCTGACATCTGCCACCTCCTGGAAGAACTCAACCTCGATGTCCTCGCTCTTACCAAGACATGGTTCATGGCCAGCTCTGTCACAAACTTTGACACTCTCCTCCCTGATGGCTGCAAGATCCTCTCCCCGCCCAGATCCACCTGCCCCAGTGGGGGTGTAGCCTTGATTTTCCTAGAGTGGATTCCTGCCTCTGTCATTCCTATGCAGCCAACTACTCCCTTGAATGCTTTGTGTGCAGACTTTCTCTCTCGCCTGGCCACTCTCTCACCATTGCTACTATCTATCGGCCACCTGATCAGGCTACCACTTTCCTTTCTGTGTGGGCGGACCTCTCCTCCTCCCTCCTGGCCTCGATCACTCAACTCTTCCTCCTTGGAGATCTCAACATCCACCTGGATGCTTCCTGTTCCTCCTGTGGACTCTTTCACAACCTCTGTGAATCTCTCTCTCTTTTTGTTCTTCCCTTTGGTCCGACTCACTCTGCAGGGCACACTCTTGATGTTCCCATCTCCTCAGACCTCCCCCTCTCTAACACTCTCACCACTCCTCTCTCCTGGATTGATCACTTTCTCCTTTCCTACCCCTCAGGCCAAGCCAACCCCAGAACTGCCACCTACCTTCTCGTTCATCCGGCCCATGAAGCGTGTGCCAGTTGAGGCTTTCGCCGCCACTTTCTCACCCCCTCCTCCACCTCTGGCTGACTCACATCCTAACAAAGAACTTTCAAAGCTCCACTGTTCTATCTCTGATATTCTCAATGTTCTTGCCCCTGTCATGAGGATCCGCTTGAAGCCCAAAGCCAAGTGCAACTCTTGGTACGACTCTGACCCCGCCAACCTTAAACGCAAGTGTGGAGTGGCTGAGAGGAAATGGCAGGCATCATGTGCATCCTCTGGCAAACTGGCCTGCCGCCTGCTGCAAAGGCAATACCGGCTCTCTATTCTCACTAAGTGGACAGCCCACATCCAAGCCTACATCTCTGCAGCATCTAACAACTCGGCTGACCTCTTTAAAATCTTCAAGGAGCTGGCCAAACCTGCTGCCGTCTCTACATCTCTTGTCCCCTTCCAGGCCCTCTGCATGGCCCTGGCTTCTCATTTAATCTCTAAAACCCTGCACATCCTGTCCACCCTCTCATCCTCTCCTCCTCCTCCCCATACTCTCTCTGCTACCACCATTCCCCCTGCGACCACCTCTCCTTCCTCTTTCTCTTCCTTCCTTCTGTTCTCCCATGACGAGAGTTCTAGACAAGTCTGATCTATGAAAGTCTCATCAAAACAGGTTCTTCCCTGTTCCTCCAAAACCATCAAGGACCATTTTGACACCCTTGCTCCTGCCTTGGTTGACGTCTGCAATTACTCCTTCACCACCACCACCGGAGCCTTACCCTCCCTTCTGAAGCACTCTCTTTTGCACCCGCTTCTCAAGAAACCTTCAGCCGATCCCCCCTACCTGTTATTAATGGATATAAGACAAGATGTCGAAACTGCTTTCCGCAATGAATATTAAAATGTGAATAATCTCACCTTGACCGATCGAGTAGACCATCAGGAAACAACCAAGTGCAGCTGTGAAAGCTACCCTAGGACAGCCCTGTCCTCTCCGACCCGGAGTGGAAATAACCAGGGGAGAGTACAGGGTAGCCAGGGAAACCCTCGATGGGGAAGAAAACCCTGGTCGAATCTGGAAGTGTTGTGGATCCGGGTGGTTGATGAATGTCTTCTACGAGTGGCTGTGGGCAGGAAGGCTTCGTCTGGATGAACGAAAGGAATACAATCAGAGTAGTAGCGTAAAGTAAGGAACGGGAAACGGAAATGAAATGGCACTGTTAAGGGTTCTCACCAGCAAAGAGAAGGAGAAGATGATTGTTTTAGGGCTTCGAAGGAGAAGAGATCGGGAGCTGTGAGCTCTAAAAGAAACAATCCTTGGGTCAGAATCTGAATCGAAAGAGGTGGAAAGTAATTCTGAGTTTGTGTCACTTACAGCTATTGGGTGTTCCAACACGAATGAAAGCAGAGTTGGCGTAATCGTGACGCCGATGGATATCTGAGCGTGAGGGGAACTCCCGAGAGATGGTGAGACCAGAATGGAAGCAAGAATCTGGGGATGAAAACTTGAGAGACAAAGAGATTCAGGGTAAATCGAAAGTCAAAATGGAAGGAGCAAAGATAAGAAATCCCTAGAGGCGAACTCACGGAGCGTCTGGTGAAACAGAAGCGACGCGAGGAGTTGCCGGCTTCAGTGTTTGATAAAGGATCACGTGAGCATGCCGGAACGTCTTGGAGAAGCGTAAAGAGTCTAGACCGCTACTTTCAGAACGGGAGTCATCATGAAAAGGATTCTCGGGAGTCGCGTAGAGCAGGGTACCACACAACCGATTGCGCGCCCATAGTGACCACCTCCCATAATGTGTAACACTACCCAGCTAACTATCGCCCAAACTCCATCACTTCTTTCCTGGCCCAACTCTTGGAAAAGCTGGACATCTCCCAGCTTAATCTCCACACTGAATCTGTTGGTTGTCTCCATGGCCATCAGTCTGGCTTCAGAGCAGCCAGAAGCACGGAAACTGCTCTCCTGAATATCCATGAAGACATGCTCTCCAACCTTGATTGTAATCTCCCCTCTGTCCTCATCTTACTTGATTTCTCTTCTGCCTTTGACACGGTCAACCATGCCATCCTACTCAACCGCCTCCATCATAACCTGGGTATCACCGATCAGGCCCTGGCTTGGCTGACCTCTTTCCTCTGCAACCGACCCTCCCATGTCCAACTTGGGTCCTTCCTTTCCTCTATCTCACTCTCTACCTGTGGTGTTTCCCAGGGGTCTAACCTCTCTCTGTGGCTTTTCAACCAAACCTGGCATCTCTCGCCCACCACATTGTCGCTCTCTGCTCCAACTTTCAGTGCTATGCAAATGATACTCAGATCATTTTCAGGCTCCCCTCTGCCACCTCCTCTCCCTCTCTCATCTCTGACTGTCTGTCTGCTATCCAGGAGTGGTGTGTCACCAATGATCTCTGCCTTAATGCCAGTAAGGTGGAGATCCTCCTCATCGGCACACCTGCACCTTCCATTCCTCTAACTCACTGTCCGGCCTCCCTTGGTCCTCTTCCTGCTCCCACCTGTGAAGCTAAGAACCTCAGGGTCATCTTCGACGCCACACTTCCCTTTTCTCCTCACATCTCTGACATCTCTAAGAAGTCAAACTACCAACTGCACCTCCTCAGAGGTATTCTTCCTTTCCTCACCTTCCCCCAGAAGCTCACTGTCTCCAGAGCTATGGATCTCTCTATTGCAATGGCCTCTGTCTAAATCTGCCTGCTTCTACTCTCTGCCCTCTCCAACTCGTCCAGAAAAAGGACTGCAAGACTTGTCCTTGGCCTCAAGCCCAGGGATTGTATCTCTCCAGCCCTGAAATGTCTTCATTGGCTCTCTGTGGCTGCAAGACCCTCTGCATTGTCCACAAGGCCTTCTGGGGCCTGGGTCCGCAATAACTCCAACTCTCTCTTCGGCAATACCTTCCTACTCTTCGCTCCTCCACGTCCAACTCCCTCAAGGTCAGTTGCTTCTCCATGCAACAAGTTGGTGGTAGATCTCTTTCTTCGACTGGGGCCTCCCTCTGGAACAGCCTCCCTGCCTCTCTGAAACTTGAGGAGAACCATCTTCGGTTTTAGAAGCACCTTAAGAACTTCCTCTTTGCTTCTGCCTACTCTGTTCCTCTCCCCTGCTGATCTCTCTGATGCTGCACTGAGCACCTGGCTACCCTCTGAATTCGGTCCCAGGTCCTTGCCCACCCAGCTGCGTACTGCCTCTGGCAACCATTGAACTTGGGTCTGTATCTGCAACTCCACAGTCCCCTTACCTGCACTTATTTGACACCCGTTGTCTGCGCTTACTCTTGAACTTGCCACCTGCTGGCTGCACTACTTGTTGTTTTGATCCCGTGTTCAGCACTTTCGCTCCTCCCCTGACCCTTGCACTTTCCCCCCTCCCTCTCCCTTGCACTTGTGCTATCTTAATGTCACTTGGCCTAGTAAGAGCATTGTCTCTGTGCTCCCTTTGTCCCCCTCCCTTGCCTCGCCGCGCCTTGAAACACATGCGTATAGGTGCATTATAAATGCCATATCATATCTTATCATATCATATCATCACATATCATACTTTCTGTGACCGGGTATGTGGAGTATAGGAATAGTGCATGTGTTCCCCTGTAGAGGAACCTGTAAATTATATTGCATTTTATCCAATTTCTCTTAACAATTGTGCTGTAATATGTATTATTGGACTCCTTAATTAAAAAACTTCTTATAAGTAGATTCCCCCAAACTCTTCTGGGAAAAATGGAGATGGGAAAGGATTCCGCCTCATTGATTTCCTTAGCATCAATGGATGCCATACATTTAGGTTGAACCAGTTAAACGCATCACCAGCCACTAATGACCTTTATTGTTTATTTTGTTTGTCATTTCTACCCATTCCCTGTCAGGTAATGGTGATGAATCATGAAAAAAATCTATAAAATCAAAATGATTTAATATGATATGCCAGCGGACTAATAACTAACTCATCTATTTTGCAGGTCAGTGTAGGGGGCAGTGACTGTTCAACACAGAAGTACTGGAGCGTGCCTTGTGCTCACTCCTACTCTCACTGACACGTGCCCAGGCAAGTTCCTGACTTTCTGTTTGCCACACATCCTGCCTGTAATGTTCTGATCTTTTCCAATCAATGCCTCCCAGCAGGACAGAATGGAACGCCCCAGCAGGCTACCAGTGTACACTTAACGAAATCAGAGCATAACATTAATGGGAGCCTTTCATGCGCTCCGGGAGGTTTGTGAGTTTGTTAAGCAGGTCCATCATTGTACATTAACAATAAGTTGTTCTGGGAGGGGTGGCCGGAACACCCTAAATGACTGAGAGAACTGAGGATCTCCCCGGGGTATCATAAAATGTATCATGGGTACTCCAAAAGCTCGTAATAGATTTATTCCACAAGTAGTTAAAAAAGGACCGCACACCGGGCAAGAAGTAACGCTGTTTATTACAGATTGTTGAGCACGAATCAAACAGAACTGGTTGATGAAAGCGAACATTAGTTTTATACTGCTAATACAATGTTCATGGTAGTAGAAACAGTAGCACTTCAAACTTCACTTCTTTGGGGTTTACATGAAGCCGACTGGTTAAAATACATCATACCCCAATAGCTAGATGTAAGTTAGTAGAACATGATTGGAGATTGGCGCAAACAGATCTGCCCTTTCTTAGCTCATCTCCTCTCCATGTTGCACCCTATTGATTCCAACTCCTCCCACAAACAGTTTGCAATTAGTAAAAACATTTGTGTTGACCTCTGGTTCTTTATTAACCTGCCATTGGTCAGCACCATAGAGGAAGGAACATGAGACACATTGAACTTGTGAGAAGGGAGATATTCACATGGCACCTGCCAGCCAAGGACCTTCACAAACATTGTCATGGAGATAAAGAGGGCTGGTTACCTCTCTGGGACACCAAAACGTACCATCTGAAGGTCTTCGAGGAGCACGACTCCCTTCCACCTCTCCATTCCCATACTCACTGGCCAAAGAGGAATTAAGACTGCCTTGGTGTTATGCGAATATTTCTCTTGATCAGGTCGACTTCCTCAGCTCACACAAGCAGCCGTGCGACTGGCTCGCCGACCTTGATTACATTGCGCCAGGTTTTCTCAGTGACTATGGTCTGTTAGAGATAAGCAGCTGGATTTAAGCCTCTCCCCTCCCTCAACTGTGGTCTATGGGTCATGTGTCTGTGGCGTGCCGTTAGGGTGAAACTCAGCCTGTGGCATCCCCATGGTTATCTCCTTTCTCATATTGGCGCATTCCTGTTCTTATGTTGATGTCATTAACAGAGTATCCCCCGCCCCTTGTTCACTTCCAGGCCTGATTAGATGGTTAACTATAGATCTCATAGTCCCCTTGTTCCTCCTCATGTACATCCCAGCCCATCCCGCTTATTGCCTCAGTTGGTACGTGTGCCCCCCTGTATGGCGCTGAATCAGCAGCTTCATTAAATTTGAATTCCCTGATTTAATTCTGACTTGTTTCATTTTGGTTTTGTGCTACTTGCATTGTGTAGGCATATTCAAAGCCGTTTGCTTTCAAAATACCAATCTCTTTCTCTTGCATGTTTGTACACTGCGCTGCATGTAACATGTAACAGGTCAGATTCCGCTTGCCTCACACGCTCCATGAGTTCTACATTTTCTTGCCTATTTCCAGTCAGTTCCTGAGAACCTGACAGGCTCTTTTCTGCATCCACACTATTCTCCTGGTTCAAGAGGTATTTTTCCTTCACCAGTTGAATTTTCTGTTGTTTTAACGTATGTAACAAACCTTCTGATATACTGATCGGAAGTAGCCTTGTCGGTAAAAGCGGCAGGCTGCTGCCAAACGTCTGAAAATTTGGGAATGGGGAGGTCAGATGCACCGGCACCATTCTGAATGGTGTCGGTGCATCCAACATGCTGTGATTGCGGGTGCCGCTTTGCCCCGACATGTCAGACCTGGCGGGCAGAAATGCACCCACGAGCACAACTCGTAGTTTGCCGTTCCAGGAACTACAGTACTGGCAATCTTACCGGTAACGTAGTTCCCAGACTGGCAAACTGGTAATGAAGCCACGGTTTTCATTTTTCAACTCCTTCATTTGTAATTGAAAGGCCATAAGGTCATCTAACAGCCCGCTATTGTAACCAGTCTGATCATTGACCTTTTGTTGCAGTGTGCTCCAATTTTCCACACACTCTTTATCTGCACCTTGCAGTGCAGAAAACAGAGTTTCATGCTCTACTCGCTCTTGCTGCTGGGTTCGTAACTCATTTTTAAGGTGGCTCATGGGGCCTTCTTGTTTTAACTCAAAAACATGGTTCTATGGTGCTTAACCATCTAACTGTTTAAGATCTTTCTGCGCCTCATCGAGATTCTCAGTCTGACTCCGCACACAGGGCTCACTCTTCTGTCCTCGCTCTTCCACTAAATGCAAGTGGAAGTATAGATAAGCCTGTAATGTTCTGATCTTTTCCAATCAATGCCTCTCAGCAGGACAGAATGGAACGCCCCAGCAGGCTACCAGTGTACACTTAATGAAATCAGAGCATAACATTAACAGGAGCCTTTCACGCGCTCCGGGCGGCTCGTGAGTTTGTTAAGCAGGTGCATCATTGTACATTAACAATAAGCCGTTGAGTCTGCGCGCTTCACCCCAGAAGCCTTCTTCACGCGCTAGAAAAAGGAGTTGATGGTGCACGTTAATGAACAGGTGCTGACACGTGCATGAGTTATTTGTGTTGATGGATCTTAAAAGCTGCAGAAAATGCACTTACTTGAGGAACTGTAAAAATGATACGTAGATAAAAGCAATGTCATGCATATTCATGGGCACTTTCCCTAAATGAAATAGGAGAACAGTTAAGGGACCACCACTCTTAGCGTTCATTTGACAAATCAATGCCATCTGAATACAGGTCTGAAGCCCATGGCTGACTGGAGACATGGTAAATGCCTAGGGAACACTTTCATGCTCCTCGTCTACATTATCAGGGTATATGTTTTGTTTACATTTGCGGGCATTGTGTTGTTGCTCCTTTAAGCTATTGTCCACACCATCCGTGGGATGGGGGTAGGTATGATCTGTAGTTCACTCCTGTGGTGGCCAGGCATAATGGTTTTGACCCAGTGGGGGAGTTGAACTGTGGGCAAAGAGAAAATAAATCAGATGCGGGGGCAGGGACTTGGGACCAGGAGGATGCTGCCCCAGGAACCGCCTCAGGCTGTGCCCGCCAACACTGGCTTGAGGCCTGGTTTCGTGATTTTGTCACCTTACTGCTGAGAGAATGGAGTGACTGGGGTCATGGGTATTACCCGTATATTACACCCTCTCCTGACTGCCCTGTTCATGGATGATAGGTTTAGTGTGGGGCAGTCTGGTTGGTAGGTGGTGCACAGGGGCGTGGGGACCAGAAGCCTGCAGTCCATACCTTGGGAATGCGTGAGTTCATTCTCAGAGACCCGAGTGGCAGAAAAATGGGAGGTAGGCCATTCGGAGCGATCCTCTGGTGGTAGCTCTTGCCGCAAGGAACGATAGTCTGGCCTGGGTGCAAGGTGACTATTGCTGTGGTAGGGCACTCACGGTGGAGTACAGGGCAATGCAGAAGAGGCTTGCGGTGGGCTTCCAATCCATAGGCTTCCTCAGCCTTGACAGGAGAGTCGTGGGCATCGTCAGCCACAAGAGTCCTCAGCCAAAGAAGGCAGACCTACTCTGTCACACGCATCAACTGTATACGGGAACTAGCGTATGGTAAATATGTAGTGTGCCCCCTACAACACATGATAGGGACTGCGCATTGTGAGAGGCAATGGGAAGTAAAGCTGGAATGTATCATTGTGGGGGAGGGGGGCATTAGGAATGTTTCAAGGAGAAGGATCATGGCAGACTCCGCGGGGCATCAGATGCTGACAATGTACCTGGAGCCTATACAAGGAAGTCTTGTTTATCCTGTCCTGTTTGTTTTCTACCTTTGACGTACACTCGAGTGGTGAGGCGGGGTTGAGAGCAAGCAAACATCTTAATGGGTCATGGCTACCATTTCAACGTGCTTAATACTGTTATGCTTGTACAGGCGACTTGCAGTTGCCCTGCTCAGTTAGTCCATTGATCGTCCTTGAATCTCGTTCTTGGGAGGCTGCCGGGCAAACAACGATAATCTAAGTAAGTGACCATGCCCAGTAGAGAGTCCGCGTTATTGTCAGGAACTCAGTGTTTTGAACTCCGTTGCATCACCAAGTCTCATGCATGATGCAGGGCAGGCCCAATTTCATGTTGATGTTACCCTCTCGCGTGCCATTTTCTGATGCAGGTTGCCTTGAGATTTACAAATAGTACTTCCCTAGCTGTTCTGTGGTGGGTTTTGGCTGTGTACTGTCCTCTCTAAGTCAGTGACAGTGGCCTGCCACCAGGTCAGAGTAGAACCACCTGTCCCACTGTTCTTTTGCATCAGTTGATTTCGATTAGAGTACCCAGATTTAGTCCAACACTCTGCTATTCGCAACGAGGACCGTGTCAGAGAAGGTTGGGCATTGTAAACTTGTGTCAATTGCATTAAGTCTGTTGTGGTTTGGGGATTGTGACGTAGGTATTGTTACTTTGCATATTGCAATGCCATTAAGCAATCAACAAGAGTGCCCCTAGAAACCAGGGTATTTTGCATCTATGTATTTTGGGCTCATGTTATTGTATGTCTGATGGCAGACTATAATCAGGCAATGTTGGAGTACAGCATTGGTGCCCTACATAAGTAATAGTGTAGATTTGCAAATAACTGAACACGTTGCATTGGAGCTTCATGTGAAGCTTTTCATTGAATCTGCAGAACCATCATGAATTGCTCTGTGGCTCTGTTTTGAAGGGGAACTTCCAGTGCTGGCTACAAGGTGGCGTCCTGCCATTTGTGACTTCATTACTGAAATGGTCTATTCTTTGCTCAAATTACAGGCAGGAGTTTCCCCTTGCATTTCTAAATACACCATAACACTGATGGCGTTTGATAAAAGTGCCTTAATTCTCCAGTTATGAGAATGTCAACCTGGAGTACACTGATGATCTCCAATTAGCGTGAAACCTGCACAACTCTCTGTGGCTAGTTGTTTCTTCCTTGGGAGCTGTCTGTCTTGTCAAATAAATCTACACCTGCCCATAAGCCTCAGGTGGCTTCATCGGGCGTAATTTTAGGGGGGGTAAGGGGATTTTGTCACCCCCCAACTTTCATGGCACACCATTTTGTTCCCATTCATTTGGCTGGGGCACCTTTTCTTCAGATGTCATGTCCCCCCAACATTTTCAGCAAAGTTACTCGGGATAGGGCGGATGTCTTCAGGCTCCCATTCTTCCATGTGCCTGCCAGGCAGACGTAACTGCGAGCCGATGGACCCTTGCCATATCGGCCATGTGACCCCTGGGTCAGCCCCGCATACCCGGCTCCCCTCAGTGCAGGATGGAAGAGCCTGTCGGTACTCACCCTACCCCATTACATCCAGGAGGGAGCAGGGAACGAGGGACAACTGTGGGGCGGCCGTGCTTCCCCAGGAGGGTGGCACCTGTGACGAAGTTCACCAACATCACAGAGGGATAGGGACCTCCTCAACTAAGGCTGCAGAGACCGATTGACACACACTTCACCTAATGTGACGGAATCTTGTTTCCCTGGCCCTTCCCTTTCCCTTTCCAGATAAGTCTCCTTGTCGTGTATTTGCAGAAAGGGTGGGCAGGGGGACACTTGGCGCTGCTGAGAGCCATATAGTGGGCCACTACATCCAGGGTGCACGTCTACAAGGCCCTGAGCCCTAATCTAAGGGAGTAAGTAAGAGCTTGTCTGGTCGTGAACTGGTATTTCTTGATAGCCGTGAAGTAAAAGACCAGAGTATGTAATGATTTGAGCAGAGCCTAGTAGAGGCGTGTTGAAAATGTGCCTGTATCCTACCGTTGCTAAGCTCCCGTGCACTGTAAGCGCAAGGAACTGAATGCTGTTGTTCGTAGTTTGTCGGGGGATGATTCCAACGTGTTCACAGAGTAAATGCAGCGTTGTCTAAGAATTAGAAGAACAAAATGGATCGTGAGAGTGTAGATGAATGTGGCAGGATGGATCAGATGATCCGCTAGTAGAATGCTGTGTGTTATGCTCTCGTACCGTTGCCTGATTACGCTGTGGCGCTGCAGGAAACAAAGCCGTTGTGGCGTCCCTGACGGGAAAGCTGGGTGTATGCTCGAGTAGATGCTAAATAAAGGAAGGAAAAGGAGGATCAGAAGCAGCAAGGTGATCAGAGGTTAGTAATTTCCTAGTAACGAAACTTACGATGCGTCATGTGAAAGGAGAAGTGACACAGGGTTCTGCAGGGATCACAGCCTCATAACTGTTCTTGCCCGGCATCAGGGGCAGAGCCACCCATGTGTCTGCGAGGAAGACTGCAACGTTAACCAGAAACAAGGGTGCCATGTTGGAGGAACCACATCTAACTCCACGGACTTGCCTCCAACGTCGCCATAGTAACCATTGGCGTCTGCCAGTCATAACAGCCTGCCCAACACTGACACCTATGTCAATGCTTCTTCCAGTCAGACTGTCACTGACATCCACTTTGTCATTCCCTCTCAGAACCTTTGGATACCCCATATGGTCTCAGTCCTCTCACCTTTCTTTTCTTTGCCAATTAATGGTGGAACCTGATGGTAAGTACTCTTGGCACACTTCCCATCCTCTAGAGGCATCATTACTGTCTACCAGAATGGCACTGTCATGGCCCAGGACTCTCAGCCCAACCTCTTCCTTCTTGATAGGCATCTTCCGTCTCTCATCAACTCCCCCCCTTCTCCTGCCACTCCTTCTTCTGCCCCCCCCTTCCGGCCCCCTCGCCACCATGGACTGGCATACCATATTCCTGTACTCCTCCTCGGAAGACATTCAAAGGTGACAACCAGCACCACTTAGCTACCCTGAACTCTTGGTCTTCCGTTAAACACTCCCCTGACATCTGAGACCTCCTTGAAGACTTCGACATTGACATCCTCGCTCTCACTGAGACATGGTTGACTGTGAGCTCTGTCACTACTTTTGACACACTCCTCCTGGAGGGCTACAAGATCCTCTCTAAGCCGGTCCTAACCGGCTTGGAGGCAGAGTGAACGTGATCTGACCTGAATGGGTCTCTGCTACTATCATACCCACTCAGACCTATTCTTACTTTGAATGCTCATCTGCAGGCTTGGTGTCTCTCCAGTTGTCTCACTCACTATTGCCACTATCTACAGGACCCCTGGTCCGGTCTCCCTCTTCCTTTTGCAGTGGACTGACCTCACCTCTTCTCTCCTGGCCTCCACCTCCACGCTTCATATCCTTGGAGACTTCAATATTCACATTGACTCTCCTGATGTGGCCTCTCGACTCTTCAGCAGCCTTTGTGACTCTCTCTCTCTCACCATTCTTCCCTCCAGTCCGAAGCACTCAGCCAGACACACCTTGGATGCTCTCATCTCAGCAGACATCCCCATCTCTAACCCTCTCACAACACCCCTCTCCTGCTCTGACCATGCACTCCTGTCCTCTCACCTGGATCTCGTGGGTCCCCCGGCTAAGCCTCTGCCTGTACAGCTAGTCTCCTTCTCCGTCATTTGATTAATAAAGCGAGTTTCTGTTGCTGCTTTTGCCACCACATTCAGTCCCCTTCCAACTCCGGTCACTGACTCTCACACCGACACAGCCTTTGCTAACCTTCACCTTTCTATCTCCAACAGTGTGGACACCCTTGTTCCTGTCATGAGGATCTGCAAGAAGCCTTCCTCCAAACACAACACCTGGTATGATTCCGACATAGCCTCTGTGAAATGCAAGTGCAGAGTTGCTGAGTGAAGTGGCAGGCCTCACGCCCACCCTCTGACAGACTTGCCTGTCACCTGCTCCAAAGGCAATACAGGCTCTCCACCCACTTGAAGAAGAAGGCCTATAACAAAGCCTGCATCTCTGGGGCCACAAACAACATGGCTGAACTATTCAACATTTGCAAGGAACTCGGCAATCCTTCTGCAGTCTACACTTCTCCTCTGCCACCCCAGCCCCTCTCCATTGCACTGGCCTCTCACTTCATAACCAAAACTCAGGACATCCTGTCCTGCCTCTCTCCTCCTCACCCCTACCCTTTCCTCACCCACTCTCAGGCCTCTCTTGGACCCCCTCTCCGCTTTCCTTCTACTCTCCTCTTTATCGCCCATACCACCGAATGAGATCTCTTTACAAGTCGTCTCTATGAAAGTCTCAGGCCCTGGAGTGGTTGACTTCCTTCCTCCTGGACCAACCCTCCGAGGTCCTAACTTTCAGTGTTATGCGGATTACACTCGGCTCTCTTTTTGGCTCTCCTCAGCCTCCTGTCCTTTCTCGCTCATTCCTGGCTGTCTATCTGCTATTCCGGATTGGTGCGCCTCAAACGACCTCAGCCTTAATGCCAGTAAGAGTGAGATCCTTCTCATTGGGACACCTGCTCCCGCTTTTGCTCTTTCACTGTGGCTGCCCTCCTTGGGCCCTTCTCCTTCACCTTCCTGTTGCTGTCATCTTTGACTCCACTCTCTCCATCTCTCCTCACATCAGGGACTTTGCCAAGAAGGCCCACTACCAGCTGCAACTCCTCAGAGGTATTCTTCCTTTTCTCACTTTTCCCCAGAAGCTCACTGTCTCAAGAGCCCTGGTTCTCTCTAAGCTGGACTACTGCAACAGCCTCTTTCTCAATCTGCCTTCCTCTACTCTCAGTCCTCTGCAACTAATCCAGAACAGGACTGCGAGATTTGTCCTTGGCCTCAAGCCCAAGGACCGTATCTCTCCAGCCCTGAAATCCCTCCACTGGCTCCTGGTGACAGCACGGATCAAGTTCAAGGCCCTCTGCATCGTCCACAAGGCTTTCTAGGGTCAGAGACCACACTACATCCAACTTTCTTCCAAAACACCTTCCTTCTCAAAACCTTCGCTCAGCCACCTCCAACACTCTGAGGGTCAGACCCTTCTCCAGGCAGAGAGTAGGGGTAGATCTCTCTCCTCTGCAGGTGCCTCCCTCTGGAATGTCTCCCTGCCCCCTCTCAAACCTGAGCCGGACCACCTGAAATTCTGGAAGCAGCTCAAGACCTTCCTTTTCACCTCTCCCCTGCTGGCCCTCCTGTCTGCTGCACTGACTGGTTGCCTGGCTACCCTCAGAGTCTCACTGGGTACCAGGCTCCTCCATGACCAGTATCCCCTGGACCGCCTCCGGGCCTACTGCACACTTAGGGGCTATACCTGTAACCCTACAGTCCCCTGCCTCCTTGCACTTACCCAGAGCCGCGCTTCCGTGCCCGCTCGTCCTCTGAACAATGCTGCCCTGTTGGAACTTCCTTCCCTCTCCCTAGCCCTTCCCCTTCTTCCTCCGCCTGCACTCTGCGTTGTCTGCACTTGCACGATCTGAATGACACAAGGCCTAGTAATATCGTTCGTTTTGTCCTCCCTCTTTCTTCCTCCCCTTGTGGTGTCACGCTTAGAAACACTTGCGTACAGGCGCGTTATAAATAACGTATCATATCATATGCCAAGCCAAAAATAAGGTTAATTGTTATTTTTATTTGAGGGCAACTGTAACAGGACATAACAGGATACAATTATAAACAGAGACTAAAATTAACTCAAAATACCGAGACATGGGTCATCCATGGCTAAACATTCTTGGGGTGGGGGTTAGTCTCATACATTTTTCCTTGAGTGAGTCTGAGTCAATATCCTTTGAGGGTTTTTGGGGTTCAACAAACCTTCTTATAAACCTTATTTTGTGAAACCTTCTTTGAAAGATCACTTTTACTTGTCACTATAGCCTCTAGTTGTTGATACCTCACCATCTCGGGGAAGGTGAGTATCTGGTGTCAGTTAGAAACACAAAGGATTGGCTTTGTGTCTCATTAGTGGCAGTGCTCCCTCGACCTGTTTATTCCTATCTTCCGGAGTCTTGATCTTGGGTTCCTTCTTCATCTCTCTGATCATCAAATACACCCCCTTCCTGAATGCACACTTGCCTCCAAAGAATTCTAAGGTTGGCTGCCCTCAGCTTCCGTAGCCAAATATATTTGGTCTGGTCAATAAAAGAAGACACATAAAACGTTTCCTCTGCAACTTGTATTTGGTATGGCCACTCAAGGAGAACACAGTCAGAGACACTCAGAAGAATCTCCTCATGCCTATCAAGAATTCATTTTCTATGCAACTTGTATTTCGTAGGGCCACAAAAATGCAACACACTCAGTTACGGACACTTCATACACTCTAATTACTATTCTCATCTTTGGATGCACCTAGAATTTGGTATGGCCACTAAGAGATGGCATTCTGATTAACAGCCATTAAATATAATATAATCTCCTACATTCCTCAATACAATTTTGCATTGAGGATACAATGCCTCTACCTCAAATAATTCCTAATTTAGTTCTCTGACTGTCCCTTAACCACAGCCTATTTTAGTTTTCTACTGCTCCCTGAACTCAATCCTATGTATTTTCACCCTCTCCCTCCACCAAAGCTTATTCCCTCAATTGCTTTTGCAATCTCCTGCCCCTGCCTAACAAACCAGATTCCGAAATCAAACTACACATGCCTCATGTGTAGCATTTTAATGTGAACCACCTGAAACACTTTGCTCCAACCACTGATAATGTTAAGAACAACTGGAGTCTTAGTTTTGGTATATGTCCACATTGTTTGGCTCAGGCTTAGTTGCTGTGAAAAATGTAAAATCACTATTGTACACACTTTTGCCAGGGCATACATCAGATCCTCGCAAGACACACAACAACATCATAATCAACTCTTGTATAGTCCAATTGTACCTTGTATCGTATTTAGAGTTCTAATGTGCATTGCACTGTACCATGATTCTGCTTGTCATTGGTGTCAGAAGACAACCAATGAAAGTAGAATGAAGTATATAAGGAAGGTGAGAATGACATGTAGAAGCATGCATCTTCCACTGGCTTTTACATACATACATACATACATACATACATGCATACATACATACATACATAAATCTACGCAGCTATCCATCCAACTTAAAGCACAGGGTCATTACAGGACATGCCTACCTGGCAACCACTAATACTCTTCCCTTTCAACATAATTGATGGAACACTGTTACTAGGAAGGCGGTTCATTTGCACTTTAAAAATAAATGTGTGGGGTTACCCCCCACAATCCATCCCACATTCCCTTTCCTTATTGTATTCCCTTACAAGTGCAAAAAATTTGAAACATTTGATCTACAAAACTCAGCGTTTTCTGTCTCATTCTTTTGTCATTAGTTTTTATGGGGGATTATTACCTGGAAGACTATATGTGGCATATGCAGAGCCGAGAAATTTGGCTTTGTAATGTGTGATGAGCAAGACTTAATCAAGTCATCTGTATGTCTACGAGGTAGTGCATTGTTTTTTTTATTTTTATTTGCAACATCTAGTTTATTGCAAACCTTTATTACAACAATTCCTTAGTTTCCTCATTCTTCTTATTCACTTCTAGTTTGGGTTCAAGTTGCTGTTTCTTCTGAGTGTCAATTTATTATTTTATCAAGAAAGTTTATAACTGAACAAGTCAAGTGTATCGAGCTTCCACTTGTGATTCGAGCCCAAAACCCGTCTGTGTTGTCAGTCTTCGGTGTAAATCTGCTCAGATGTAAAGATCTTAGGTCTCTGAGCACTGAACATTCAATTTAATATATTTTTCTCGCTATTTGGGGTTGCTTCAATAGCATTTCCATTGAGATGTTGGCTGTTTGCATATAGCCTTCCACTTTATCGACCCAAATCTGAAGTAACCCTTCATACTGTTGGTTGTCGGGAGGAGCGAGTATTTGAAACACTGGTTCGGGCTTGGTAATCAGCATCTTTCTCAACAGTGCCATCGACTTCCATATTACCATTCCATGTAAATCCTCCAGCGCTAACTCATGCCGTATTATGATCATGGATATGTAATTTGGTACTCTCAAAGTACGCCGCCAGAATTCTCCTTCTAATTGGGACCATATCTTGTGGTCGATGTTCCAGCCTGCTTCTGCCCCAAATGTTATTGCAGGCACTACTTTTTGTAGATCGAACGTCCGAATCGGAGTTAGTGTGAATTTTCCAAACAGCGTGTGTATTCTGGCTCCTTGCAAAGCCAGGGTACGGCTTCATTGGCGTAGATCTTTCATCCAGCTCCATTCAGGTATTGAAGTATTCACCAATATCCCCAGGTATCTTATTTCCGTGACGTCCTCAATCTTTTCCTTGTATAGTCTCCACTTAAAGTTGCTGTTACTCTTGCCTTTAGAGGGACCAAACTTAATTATTTTCTTTTTTTTAACATTTATCCGTAGATCATTTTTTTCCATGTATGATTCTAGTTTTGTCAGAAGCCACTGAAGCCCTATTTGAGTTGAGTTGACCATTACTATGTCGTCCGCATATATTGCACAGCTTATGTGTTTTCCATTGACTTTTGGGGGGAAGCAGTTTACATTTGCTAGTGCAGTTGGAACATCGGAAATATATAATTTAAAGAGGGTCGCTGCCAGGTGGCATCCCTGTTTTACTCCTCTGTTTGTGTCGATGGCTTCGGATAAATCACCTTTTTCGTTCAACCTTACTCTAATGGAGGTTTTTGAGTAGAGTTCTTTCTTCGGAAACAGCAGAGTTCTTGGGCATTCCCATTCTTCCAGTTTCTGCCACAACTTTTCTCGTTTTATGGTGTTAAATGCTTGCTGCATGTCGATGAAGGCCATATATAAGTTGTCTTTTCTTTTTAGCGCTTCTAGTTTTAATAGGTTCACTAGAGTCAGATTGATTTCTGTGCCAACACCTTTAGTAAACCCTGTTTGCCTTCTATCACCTATTTCGTTTTTCAATGCCCAAGCTGACAGCTTTTTTTGCAGGAATGATGCAAATACCTTCCCGATCGTATCCAAAAGGGCAATCGGGCGATAGTTTGCAGGCTCAACCCGATTGCCCTTTTTGAAAATCGGTACTATTATCGCCTCGTTCCATGACGCTGCAATTTTCTTTAATTCTGCTATCAATGAGAACAGTTTTTCCATGAATGTGGCCCACTCATGTTTGTTTTCTTTCAACATCACGTTCGAGATGCCGTCAGACCCTTCTGCTTTTGAATTCTTCAGCTTTTCGATGGCCATGCAGATGTCTACCGCTGACTCTATTTTTATCCCAGCTATGTTCGTTTTGTACTATTTCTTTCGGATTTGGTCCTACAGTTATTGTAAACACCTTCTGAAAGTGCTTTTTTCATTCACCCTCAGATACTCCGTTTGCCAACAAAGCCGGTTGATTTATGCTCCCTCTATTTAAGATGTTCCAAATCTCTCGTGTATTGTTCATTTTGATTAGAGCTAGCATCTCCTCTCCCCGCTCTTGATCCCTCTGGAAGACGAAGCCTTTCTGCCAGTTTCTATATTTGCGCTTTCTCTTTTTTATTTGACTGACGACGTCAGAGTCTCCGAATTATTTTATTTCCTGTATATTTTTCTTTAGTTGGTTCTTTTCTTTCTTTACTCTCTGGCTCCAAGTATGTTTATGGTCATTGTCATTTCTACATTTCAATGTATTTCCAAAGCTTAGACTTGGTAACAGCGCAGGATAATTAATCGGATCACTAAGTTCTTTATTTACGTTCTCCAGCTCTGAGGTCAATTTTGATATTTGTTTTGCTTTTAAACTCAGCCTATTTCTCTTATAATTTACTTCCAGGGCTTGACTAATGTCATCAGATGTTGCTTTACACTTTAGCGGCCATGTCATTACTAATATGTCGTGATCGCTATTTTCAGTTGGCACAATATTTATATGATAGTTTTGACTTCATCTTTTCAAAATCGGCATGAAGTCTTTCCGTCAGTCTCGCCTCCCACCCGGCTAGATCAAACAATTTGTGACCTCCGTCAATTGTATACATTTGCTGCGGGATGTCAAGAGGTTTGGTAATTTTGTCGCCGATCTCTGTGTCAGTACTCTGTTGATTTCTCAATTTGGTGTTTCCACTATGCGCATTTATTTCCAGATTGAATTTAGTAACGCCATTTTCTCTGCATCCAGCTCTCTCTGACAATTGGTTTGTGGACTTGTACGCACCATATACTTTCCTTCCGATTGATTGCGGAAAAGTAAATTTGAGTAAGCTTGCGTCGAGGGGCAAAGACGGCTCATCCAATTCAAGCAGCTCAGTGTCCGTCACGTCGAAAGGCGATTGAAATGTCCTAACGTTTATTTCAATCACCTCCGGGCCATCAGTTTGTAAACCGGATCCGTCTGCAATTTTGTCAAATTGGTTTACATCATCGACTTGGGTATTAGTGGTGCCAATATTGGAGCACTCTCCCCAATCGGCATCACCTACAATAGATGTTTCCATGCGTTCATTTTCACAAACAGGTTTTGATATGCCGTTGCCTGTCACCACATAAGGAACACACTCTTCCATGGTTTTTGTTTCATCCAAGAGTTGTGGTCGGCCTGATGTTATAATTTCCCAGGATGCTTTTTCAATTTTCTCTGTCATATCAGAGTTTGCATTCCCTCCTCTATCTGAGTTTACTGACTTGGCCTCAGTGTTCAATGTCAGTTTTAATTTCGCTGAGATTTCCGTTGTTATATTTTTTGACGTTATACATTCAGCTGTTGGTGGTGATGGCGGCAAGGCATGCTTGCGCATGAAACTCGGGGACACACTCCCCCTCTGCTCACGTACGTCATCGGTAGGGGTGTCACGGTATTAGTTTTATGGCGGTACAGTAACCTTCTTGCCAAATAACGCTATATCATGGTTATCGCGGTATAGCAGGTGGAGTTAACTAATCTTAACAAATATTTTCTTAAAAGGTCATACATTGTCAGATTTATCATCATAAACAAAATCAGGCACACAGGGCCAGAATTGGGCTTGTCAACATATTTTCCACTGAAATGCCACTCCTTGCTTCCACCAAACAACACAAAAACTCTTGTGGAAAGGACAGGGGGGTCAGGGGGGGGGGGGCTGCTGCTACTGGCAAACCAAACTTAATAGCTTTTTTAAAGTGGTCATTTAGGCTTTTATCTCCCCCACTGGCTACTGGTGAAGATGAACATGTTGCCATCCTGATAATCTGCATGCCACAGATCATTGGAGGCTGATGGTCGTATGCGCTTGTGCACACACATGCAGACGCACTCTCTCTTTCTTTACGTTACAGCCTTTAGTTTACTTGCGGGCCAAAAGGTGTTCAGTAATCATGGACTTGTTAACCTTTGGTAAGGCAGCAGGGAATACCCGCATAGTTTAGTGAATTTCTGGGTGTGACTTATTATATGTAAATTAAATGATAGAACCAGCGAAATCCCCCATTGTCATTATCCATTATAAATATATAAACACCAAAGCCGCCAACCCAAAGTAAATCCTTTTCCTTCTCGGCACTGTTTTTATTCTTCCTATTGCTAACATATTGATTTTGTGTCACTCACGTGTGGTTTACGGAATGGCATTAAAAACTACTCCAACTGAAACTACTTTTACCAAAAAAAAGAACTTTTTTTTTTTACATTGCTCTTTTGCATTTGAAGTTCTTTAACTTACCATTAAGTCAATGCTTTTTAGTTAACTTACAAATACGCAGCCAGGATTTTCCAGCTGTAGCAAGGTAGCATTTCAAAACTTGACTCTGCATATATTTAGCTGATCCTCTAGGAATCTAAGGCGCTGCAGAATTGGTCTTTCATGGCGCTCACTCGTTGATCACCTTGAATGAAAGAGTGACTTGTGCAAGTGTTATAATGCACATTTTGAACAATGAGCTTGCTGCTCAGTCACAGGTCATCACTTTGAAAATTGGCCTCGACTTGCATTTTTTTTGGAACCACATGGCTTGGGCATCCTGACCCCTCGCTGCGACAAAAAGTTTATTTTGACAACTCTTTACCCCATTAAAGGGAGAAAAGTCACTCATGTGCGCTCTGAAAGCCCATGTCATTGTGTTTCTTTTGTCAAAATGTCAACACAGACACACCGGAAGGTTGCATAGTGATCTAATAACTATAGCTTGTTTACAATCTGCCTGGTGTATTATGAAGGTCTGATGTCGGAGTCACCACTGACCATGTAATCCTAAACGGACAGCGTTCAGTGGATGCTGTTGATTTCTTTCTTGATTCTTGCAATAGATTTTCATTTACCTCCTTAAAGATAGTGGCAAAAAAAAAACTTTGAAAATGACAAAGTTAAAATACATATCGGCACAAATATAGCCTAGACCACCATCTCACCACAGCCCCATCATTACCGTTTTCCCCAGGTCCGAGTGCAGTAGGACCCTTGTGATGCGAGTTCAGAGGGAGGAATGCTTTCATGGGTGGTTTCACAAATTGAGAATAGATCTAAAAAATATTTCACTCCCATTGCTCTGGATACTTTAATTTGAATTTAGAATCTGTCCTGCCTGCTTGAGTCCAGTGGCATATGCAGAAGGCAGGTGAAGGATCAAGCGAAGCAATAACTATAGTGCCAATGTGCAAATCTACACAGAGGACAGTGGGGGGGCAGTTTATTTACTAGCAGCAAGCACTGATAGGCCCAGTGTTCACACAGTCTACAGCAGGGTCGGACTGGGACATAAAATTGTCTCGGGCACCAACATAAAAGTGGACCACAGTTGCAAATGGGAATTCATTCCTTTTGGAACACTGTTTGAATAGTACCCAAGGGGGAGATTTTTGATAAAATGTGATGCAAATTGTACATTTAAAAGAATATTTATTCAGCAACAGTGGTCAAAAATATTAGCCACATAGTGAAGTCACTCATCAAACTGGACACTTTGGCCAAAAAAGTGCCCCAATTTTACCCCAAGAAATGGACTACACAAGCATTTAGTGTTTTTGGTTCGGCTTAGGGCCTATTGCCCTAAAGGCCAGTCCATGCCTGGTCTACATAGCTACAGTTGTTTGTGGACATGCATCAGAAGGGCATCCAGTTCAATCCCCCCTTTGGATTCTGGGATGTGTAGTTCCCCATCTTTCAGATTGGTGGGAAAACTACAAATCTCAGAATTCTAAGCTAAAACAGAACTGGATGGCTAGCCGATCCGTGACCATGAGAACCTTAGCTTCCTTGAATCTAAACCTTGGGGAGAATAATTCAATATGCATGACTTCACTGGCCATCCTTTTTTTACAATTTGCACAGCCAGAGCAAGAGCTGGTCCAGTGTGTGTTTGCTCAGTGCAGTAGGACCTTAACTTACTGAACTAATAGCACATGATGCCGGGATAGGCTGAATTGGTACATTTCTGCTCCTGCTGGCTGAGTGGTTGCTAAGCAAAGTGCTCCTGGCTCCACTGTTTTGCAAGTCACTGAACGTTTTATTACATTTGTTTACATAAGAACAAAAGGAAAAATAAAATGTCACTTTCAGTTCAGGCACTCAGCTCACCCTCGTGATGCCCCTGTGGTCTTGCTAATTGCAAATTGGAAATCGGGACAATCACCATAGAAGATGTAGCGCAGAACAGAATGAGTGTGTGAAAACATTTAAAATCTGTATGCTGCCTTTCAAATAAATAATGCCTGAAACAAAATAACTTTGTTCTAGTTTGCCCATGAAATCCAAGTCTGGCAGAGTCTATGAACTGGAGTCTCCGGTATGCCTATAGAGCCAGTCAGTCAGCTCATCGTTACCAGCTTTGCATGGGCAACACAAAGGTTCAGGGACTGGGCAGCTTGCAACACAATTTGCACAAAGTCGGCTGATCTTTGACCCGACTATACTGATCACAGAGAAAGAGTGGTCACTGCACCAAAGCTGCATTTACTAATGTGGCCTCACTTTACCTATGCTCTTGTCTGCCAAACAAGGCCCCCTTGGCAGACGGCACATCCAACAGTGCAAGACGAAGACTGCGCAGCACTTGCTTACTGCAGCCTTTCCAAATCAGATTGAAAAGCACACTTAACGGTATAAACAGTATACCGGTATAAACAACGTAACGGTTATTATTGTTCAATTGAGTTGTTCACAGTATCTTTAACGGTATACCGTTATACCGTTACATCCCTAGTCATCGGGCAACGCTTCGCTCATCTCATTCACCCTCCTCATCTCAACCCCCATCTCAATCTCAGTATCAATATCCAAGTGCAGTGCATTATCAAGCATTGTTGCAACAAGAGATGATTGGGCTTGTTTCGATTTCATGCGTGTCAACAGCCCATTGTCCGCCATGATTTCCTCTTACCTGCTGATCTGCTGCCTTCAGATGACTGCAGCAGACTGAACTCTGCCCGAACTCTGCACGTGCTCCACCCTTTCCAGGAGTTTTCAAAGGCAGTTGAAGTTGTTTTCCTTAAAGACACAGCAATCCACAAAACAAAACAATATAGGGTCCGTGCAACGTAGCTCCTCTCACCAGCCTTCTCTGCAGCAGACTGAACTCTGCCTGAACTCCGCGTGCATTGTACAATTATATAAAATTAGTTCTCTCCATGTAAGTGGTACTAACCAGACATAAGTACAATTTACACAACTCACACACATTTACGGAAGCCAAGTCATTCCATAACAACCAAGTTTAACATTTTCTTCAGGAGTAGCAAGGAAAAAAATAAATCATGAAATGCTGACTGCAATGCCAAATCTAGCCTATTAGGATCCAGTAGTGCACAAATGAACCGCTGCTACACATTTGAAATGTGTCCCACAGTGATCACTTATTTCCATTATGCCCGATTTCTGTCACTGGTACTCAAGTAAGCTTTGATGCCCTTACTCTCTGCTTAACCAGATAAGACATATGCCACTACTCACCCACTTTGATGGGTGCAGGTGTCTGATTTGTAATGCCACAGGACTCTCTATGGCAGCCAGAGGGGGAGGGGGTTAAATAGCGGTACTGGATACATAGAGGGAAGTAGTTAAACAGCAGAGAGGACAATATTATGGATAGGTAAAGGGTTGTCTTGGTTAACACAATGATTACTGGCTTCAACACTAGCACTTTGCCTCATCGGATTACAATTCAATACATTCACGGGTTAAGAATTTTGAAAGCATCCTTAGACAAAAGCAGACTGTGAAAACATACTCGAATAACATGATACAAGCACGACTTCATATAGTGTTTACGTATAACATATCACAAACACATTTACATAGGATTAGCACAAGGTATAGCACATGCACAGACTCTGCATGCTAAAGGCAACTCAATTCAGGTCTGCGTACTTATCTGTTGCCCTGGCACCCTCGGTTGTGGTTCCCAGGAAGATGATCAGGAAGCATGGACAGCCTCAACGGCTGTCTGGCGCTCTCTGTAAATAGCCACTACTGTACAACAGCAGCGGCCGCGGAATTCACTGGGAGTGGGGAAACCAGGAGTCTCTAGAACGTGACTTCAGCATCCCCACCCATGAAGTCATGGCTTTGATCTCAATTACCGGCACCAAACCTGGGCTAGCCGGGATAGGAGTAGAATCCCCCATTCAGGCCCCGATTCTTAAGTTGCCGCAGTGAACGTGCTAAAGAGCACGATTCACTGTGCAAAATCAGGACGCCCAGGCTCCACTACTATTGTCAAGTGAGCCTGGGTGTCCTCGTAGTGCACGACAGTGCACCGTCAGCATTGCACCTATTTATTGGCATAACGGGTGCAATCCTGAAATCTCAGCAGCATTTGTGTAAAATAATGACATATTCGTTATTTTACAAAACTTCTGCCAAAAACACGGGTGTATATGAACACTTTCATACAGTGGTGTAACACAACATTTGGTGCCCATCCTGCGAGCCATGCTAAGGGCCCCCCGCCAACTTGGCAACAAATCACAGGTTGCGCCACACTCTGGGCCAGCCTAGATTACCACGCTTACGCAATACGCACAAACGGGCTTCTGAAGGCATATGCCACACACTGCAGTAGGAGAAAGATATACGTATGTGTTTTAATACAATATGCAGCACACTTTCTGAGACAAATTGGCTAAAAAGCCAGAGTGTTTACAATTGTTTTGTAGGGTAACACCAATTCAATACATGTAAGTCAACAACAGCGCATAGGAACATTCAAACTTGTCCAACTGCCTGCACAATGTAGACCAGTGTAAACACGTAATAACATTACAGTAATGCATTCCTGGCCACATTTTGACATACCTAGATTGGTTGCACCAAAATGCCTGTTGAAGCCATAACACTCATGAAGAAGAGAGCACACATTCAAGCCTGTGTCTCTGCGGCCTTTAACAACACGGCCAAACTCTTTAAAATCTGCAAGGAATTGGACAATCCTGTTGCGGTCTCTACCTCTCCTGTTCCCTCCCAGGCCCTCTGTATGGCTTAAGCCTCTCACTTCTCTGCTAGAGCTCAGGACATCCTGTCCTCTATCTCTTCTTCCTCTCCCTCTTAATCTCCCGCCCCCCCTTCTGCCATCGCTCTCTCTCCTACTCCTTTCTCCTCTTTCCTCTGACACCACCATGAAAGTGTCGTCCAAACAGGTGCTCCCCTGCTCCTCCAAAATCATCAAGGAGTATATTGACATCCTTGCTCCACCGGTTGCTGATTTCTGTAATCACTCTTTCACCACTGGAACTTTCCCCTCTCCCCTTAAGCACTCTCTTGTGTACCCACTCCTCAAGAAGCCATCTGCCGATCCTACCAGCCTGGAAAACTTTCGCCCAATCTCCATCACCCCTTTCCTGGCAAAACTCTTGGAAAAGCTGGAAATCTCCCAGCTTACTCTCCACACTGAATCTGTTGGTTGTCTCCATGACCATCAGTCTGGCTTCAGAGCTGGGAGAGGCATGGAAACTGCTCTCCTCAACACCTTCGAAGATCTGCGCTGTAACCTTGATTCCAGCATTCCTTCTGTCCTCATTCTCCTTGATCTCTCCTCTGCTTTCGACACGGTCAACCTTGCCATCTTGATCAATCGATTCTGTGAGAACCTGGGCACCATGGATCAGGCCCTGGAGTGGTTGACCTCCTTCCTCTTGGACCGCCCCTCCCAGTCCAACTTGGTCCCTTTCTCTCCACCACCTCTCTCTCTACTTGTGGAGTTCCCTAGGGCTCTATCCTCTCACCCTGGTTTTTCCACCTCTAGTTGGCCCCTTGGGCCCACCTGATCTCTACCTTCTCCTCTAACTTTCAGTGTTGTGCGGAATGCATTCAGATTTCCTTCTGGCCCCCCTCTGCTTCCTTTCCTTTCTCGCTCATTCCTGACTGTATATCCGCCAATTCATGATTGGTGCACCTCCAACGATCTCTGCCTTAATACCAGTAAGACAGAGATCCTTCTCATTGGGACTCCTGCCCCTGCTTTCCTTCTCTCACTCTGGCTGCCCGCCTTAGTCCATGTTCCTTCGCCTTCCTGCAAGGCAAAAAACCTTGGTGTCATCTTCGACTCCACTCTCTCTTTGTCTCCTCACATCCTGGACGTCGCCAAAAAGTCCCACTACCAGCTGCACCTCCTCAAAGGGACTCTTCCCTTTCTCACTTTCCCCCAGAAGCTCACTGTCTCCAGAGTCCTGGTGCTCTTTAGGCTAGACTACTGCAACATCTGCTTCCTCAATCTGCCTTCCTCTACTCTGTGCCCTCTGCAACTAATTCAGAACAGGACTGTGAGACTTATCCTGGGCCTCAAGCCCAAGGACCGTATCGCTCTAGCCCTGAAATCTCTCCACTGACTGCAAGGATCAAGTTCAAGACCCTTTGCATTGTCCACAATGCTTTCTGGTGCCGGGGCCACACTACATCCAGCTCTCTCTTCCAAAATACCTTCCTTCTCAAGCCCTTCGCTCAACTATCTCCAACTCTCTAAGGGTTAGACGCTTCTCTAGACAGAAAGTGGGGGTTGATCCCTCTCCTCTGTAGGTGCCTCCCTCTGGAATAGCTTCCCTGCCCCACTCAAACTTGAGCCAGACCACCTGAAGTTCTGGAAGCAGCTCAAAATGTACTCTTCTCCTCTGCTTGCTCTCTCTCCCTCACTTGCTGACCTACCTAACCTACCTGTGTGCTGTACCGACTGGTTGCTTGGCTACCCTCAAAGTCTCACTGAGTCCAGGCTCTTTCTTGATCAGTCACCCTTGCACTGCCTCCGGGCCTACCACGCACTGAGAACTGTAACTGTAACCCTACAGTCCCTTGTTCTCCTTGCACTACCCAAAGCCGCGCTGTTCTGGCTGCACTTACTCAGAGCATTGCTGCCCTGTTTTCCCCTCCCTTCTCCCTTGCACTCCCCCCTCCCTTCCCCTTGCACTCCTTGTTCTCTCACTTGCGCGATCTGAATGACACAAGGTCTAATAAGATTGTTTGTCTTGTCCTCCCTCTGTCTTCCCTCCCTTGTCTTGTTGCGCCTAGAAACACTTGTGTATAGGCAGGTTATAAATTACTTATCATATAATATCATATCATTTAATCACAGATGCCCAGAAAAATATACCAAGCCGCAGTAAGAAATAGCTTGCTTGGCAGCACCCAATTGCCAGTCTAGCCAGGTAATTACACTTAGCAGGACTGCTTTATCAGAAATGCCCAGTTAAAAACAAGTCATACCAAACTGAAGAATGACTAGACTGGTTGCACCAAAATGCCTCTCTAGCCACTAATACCACATATCATTCCTGCTTTGCCTGGACATGGACGACCATTATGATTTATTGCACAATCTGGCCTCCCACACATCCCCTCTCCCTCCTACCCCCACCCCAACCTCCAAAATCCGCTCCTTGGTCCAGAATTACCACCACTTTCCTCTTTCTTGTCCCTGTGCTTACATATGAGGCTCCATGCCTCATAGGTAAGAACTGGGATGAGGAAGAGTGGGTCTATGAGTAATGAAGATTATAGGTAGCTAAGTCAGGCATTACCACCATGTACCTATACCTCATCCCAGTACTTGTATACGAGGGAGAGTGCCTCATAGACAAATACTGCCTCATACACAAGTACGGGGACGAGGAAGAATAGGGCTTGGAGTAATGAAGATTACCAATAAGTAATCAAGGCATAAAACACAAGTAGTGGCACAACACCATTGAGCTGACTGGGCTTCAGCACTCCTCCCCCCTGAAATGGTGGGTTTTGTTGACTCGACCTGGCTAACCTACAGAGCAGTTGCCTGACAGAGCAGGACACAGATGTTAAACGACACCTGGGTTTTGCTGTTAACAAGGGCCTAGCAATTGCTAACAGAAAGCTTTCAACTGTTAGTAACTGCATTCAAATACCAAATTGTTTAGGCAATTGAAATTGTGATGTGGGTTTAGTACTTGCATTCCTGGGGAGAGACTGGAAGGGTAGAGAGGGAACAGGAGACTGCTCATTCTTACAGCAGTCCATATGTGGGTGCTTTCAGACTTAAACGATAGAGTTAAGAAGTTAGATGAACCCACACAAATAAGTTTGGCTCTCTGCCCATGAGGTTAGCACCTCTCCCAATATTTGAAGGGTTAGCCCTCCGAAATGTAGGTTTTGTTGTGCCCCTGAACACAAGCATACCCACCATTCATCATACACACACAAACACGCACACCCAGGCAGCCTCCCATACATTTAAGTGTGCACCCTTTCACCATACAGGCACACCCAGGCAGCCACCTGTACATTTAAGTGTGCACCCTTTCACCATACAGGCACACATACCCAGGCACCCACCCATACACGTAAGTATGCACCCTTTCAACATACACTCACACAGGCCGCCACCTACAAGTCTGCACCGTTTCACCATATAGGCACAACCAGAAAGCCACCCATACATTTAAGTGTGCACCCTTTCACTGTACACGCACAGGCGCACACCCAGCCACCCATAAATCTGTGTTCTCCCTTTCACCATACACTCACACAGGCAGCCACCTATACATTTAAGTGTGCACCCTTTCACCATATACTCACACAGGCACAAGTCATGGGGTTCAGGGGATCCCTATCACTTCAAGAAGAAATAGTTTATTTTTGAAGTCACTCTGACTTCATAAAGAAATTGTTTCCGTTAAAGACGGAACCATAACGGAAATAATTTCTTTAAGAAGGCAGAGTGACCTCAAACATAAACTATTTCTTTTTGAAGTCATAGGGCTCCCCCCACCACATGATATGGAGGCCTCCAGCAAGGGTCTTCCATGTCATGGGCTTGGTGGAGCCCTTGGGCTTAAAAAAAAAAGTTTCTTTTTGTAGTCACTCTTCCTTCATAAAGAAATCATTTCTGTTATAGAAATAATGTCTTTATGACTTTATGAATGCAGAGTGAATGAAAAAAGAAAAAAAATAGTGATAATTTTTTGGGGAATTTTTTTGGGGGGATTGTTTTTTACTCCAAGTGGGGCTCCCTCACAGGACATGTGGTGGTGAGGATCCCTGCATCGCGGGGGCTGCAGCCCACCATTACGCCAGTGCTTTCATTTACACCAAAGTAAGCAGCTTTGACGTTGCAGGATACAACATTGAAGCTGCTTACTTTGGTGTATATGAAAGTGTTCGTAACCCTGCACAGCAACCAGGCTTCTTGTGGCACTCCTCCACAATACCGGCACTGGAATGGTACCGTATATGTGCACCAATTTAGCGCATATTTAAAAGTGGAGGAGTGACACAAGAATACCTGTCTTATGTGGCAGGTTACGAATGTGGTGATTGCTAGGTTGGTTTCCGACCCATCCTGGCAGCCATCACATATATTCCGAAATGGGTGCATTCATACCGACTTCGGCAGAATGCACTACCTTCAGAATAGGTCTTAAGTACCGAAAAGGTTGTTAACACTTTTAACGTCCTTTTCGGTACTTAAGACCAAGTTGAGAATCGTGCCCTCAGAGTTCTTGGACAGTTACAAGGCTTCCAAGCTTTTGAAAGATGCTTTGTTGTGAAGTGATAAGAAAATAGTCATGGGCGCCCCTCTATGAGAAACGAACAAGGCATAAATAGTCTGTTCTATGGGAAGGTACCCACTCTACAGTCCGCAGCCACACTTTAGCTCTCGTTCTCATAGAGGGGCGACCCATGACTATTTTTTTTATTTTTTCAAGGGCCTTAGGTCTAATCACCCTAAGTTTCCCAGGATCATCCAGACGTGGACCCCTTGCACAGCTCCACCTCACTGATGATGCCCAACAAGGCTGAAACACGTGTATGAGGTTGCTGCTGGTACTCTTGTTCAGAAGGGAATTGCCATAGCATTTCGGTGCTGGACTGCCCATGTGGGCGGGACAAAGACTGATATGCAAATGAATATTTCCCATCTGTGAAAGTTACAGTGAGCTAAAGTGTGGCTGCAGACTCTAGAGTGGGTACCTTCCCATAGAACAAGCCATTTATGCTGTGTTCGTTCTCATAGAGCGGTGCTCATGACTATTTTTTTGATTTGTTCTGAAATGACACAGCTCCAAAGGGTACCCATCTGATGCTTTGTGACTACACAGTGCCCCTTTCATGCTTATGGAGGCTCGCACACTGCACCACTCACATAATCCCGACTGTAGCCCTTGATAGTGTCAAGTAGTACAATTTCAACCATTCTTTCTACGACATAGAGGAGAGATTCACTCGGGGTCAGAATATCCCTTCCTTAACTTATCTTCTCTGCCGTGTGTTCCCCTGCTCATGCAGATACTGCTTCAATGATTGATGTTTTTTCCAGCTCATTTCTACTCTCTATAACTTCAGAACATGTGCATAAGCAACAAACATGATTGTGAATATGACATACTGGCCCTCATTACGACCCTGGCGGAAAGTGACTGACCGGACCGCCACAGCGTAAATAGCGTTTCCGCCATTGCAAGAAGGAGCAAAGTGCGGCCCATTCCGACCCATCGGGCACGAGCACCACGGCATGGCGGAAGTGCAAAGTCCGCGATGGCGGAAATGACCCCAAAACGGCCCACACCGCCGCCGTACAGCGCCCTAGGTGCAATACCGCCACCCATCACAGCGGACACCGCAGTGTGCGCCTACCGTAAAGTACGGTGACTGGAAATATACGGAAACGGAAGTTAAAACACGGGCCCGGAACGGGAAACAACCCGCCGTACACCTATAAAACCACTAAAACCACACAACCACTAAAATCACCACCCTGAGACACAACCCAACCCGTCATCCACCCTAGCGAAACCAAGAAAAATGGGAAAAGTAGCGAAGAAAGCGTGCGACCGCAAGCGGCAGGTCCACTTCTCCCGTGAGGAACTCACCGTGCTAACAGAGACCCTCCAGGAGAATGCTGCCGTCGTCTTCTCCACGCAAATGACCAGGACGGCACTCGCAAACAAGAAGGCCATATGGGCTCTGGTGGCACAGCGGGTAAGTGCGGTGGGGACCGCACCCCGCACCCCACAGCAATGCCGCAAGCGATGGGACGACCTGCGGATACGCGTCCGCAGCATACTCTCTGCCAACCGCAACATTGCCACAGCCACCGGGGGAGGGTCGGAATCACCAATCAAGCTGACCCCCTGGGAAGAAATCTGTGCCTCCACCATCGGAATGGAGAGCATAGAGGGAGTCGGAGGGATGGAGAAAGGAGTGCAGACATCCGAAGATTCAGGTAGGTGGGCCTAATGAAACAATGTTAAATCCACAAAGTCCATCCATTCGAAGCACCATGTGTCCCCATAGTGCAACAGAAACACATGTCCAGGAGAACGTCCACACACATTGGCCTGATAGCGCACGTTAAAACCCACAATAAATAAATAAATAATTAAAAACACCTAAAACACGCACTACACGTGCAGCAGGCACACCCTAACTGCAGGCTGCCAAACAACTGCACCCTCACTCCACACACAAATGGAAGCACCTCCAAGGCCCCGACCCAAATCACCCTCAGGTACCACCCCAATGCATGTGATACATTGCCATTCCAATTCCCACAGACCCACCAATAACCCTCGCCCTCCTTTACTCCACCACAGGGTCCGATCCAAACGACGAGCTGCAGGACACCCCTACCAGCACACCTGCAAAGAGGGCCAAGACCGACGGCCAAAGACCCTCCACCTCAGCTGCACGCATCAAGACACGGCAGCAGCACAAATCAGGTGGCAGCACACAGGAGGGAACATCAACAGGCACCCCAGCAGCCAGCATGGCCACAACACCACCACCACAGGTCCCCCCAACGGATGCCACAGAAGGCACTGCCTCCGGTGGCAGCAGCACCATAGGTGACACCCCATTGATGGCAGCATGCTCCGACACAGAAGACGGGGATGTCGAAGTCAGATCCATCCATGACCTGTCCCAATCCCCCTGTCTGTTCCATCCCGTACCACATGAGGATACCACGCAGGGGCACCCACAAGACGACGACTGGCCATCCCCCACAAGCCCTGTGGCAGGGCAACATGAGGACAACAGCCCCTCTGTGACACCCCCGCAAATGGCCATGGCCCAGCAGAGGCAACAGTCCCTCGACCAGTTAATCGTGCAACAGCAGCAACTGGCCACGCTCCTCAAGGACCATGCCGATGAATGTGGGGGCACTAAGGCAGACATAGAAACATCAACTGAGACACTTAGGGCACAAATGGAGAGAGGCACAGAGACACTAAGGGCACAAATGGAGAGTAGCACCGAGAGCCTGAGAGTCCAAATGGAGAGAAGCACCGAGAGCCTGAGGGGGGAACTGCATGCGACGTCCAAAGACGTATGTGGTGAACTTGCCGCAGTGCGCCGTGTGCTCACTGAGCTCTCGCAAACCCTTAGGGACATGCATGGACGTGAGCAGGCAGAGACATCATCCGTTGCAAGTTCCGTCCAGGGCAGCCCCCAACGTAGATCTGGGAGGAACCTGCGCTCCACAGGCAGGGGTGCCCCTGATACCCGCAGAGGGGGCTTGCAATAGCGACTGCCCACGGACGATGAGCATCTTTGGACACTGGTGTTCGGGGGGGAGGTGGGAGGGTGGAGGGGGTGTGTTGGGCTCACTTGGGTGGCGGGTCGATAGGGTGTACAACATGATATCACATATGCCATAAAAAGTGCACGATCAACCAATGAGATGTGTGGACATTGATCTTTGTGTACTAGGCCATTATAGGCGTACAGTGCATATTGTGCATGTACCAGACACACACAGTGCCACGCATCCCGTGTCCATGTATCAGCCACCAGGCGTGAGTGCTAGAAGCATGCATCAATGAGATGCTGACGAATGTCACGGGCCTCCGGTGCCTCGCAGACTCCTTGAGGTGCTGCCACATCCCCACCCTCATCATGACCATCTTCAGGTGCTTGCAGTTCTGCGTCAGGGGGCATGGGCACATTTCTACGTACGCACATGTTGTGGAGCATGACACATGCCATCACCATCTTTGCAACCTTCTCATGGCGGTACAGGAGTGCCCCGCCAGACCTGCTGAGGCAGCGGAAACGACCCTTCAGTAGGCCGAATGCCTGTTCAATGACTACACGGGTACGTGAGTGGGCATGGTTGTAGTCCTCCTCATGCTGGTCCCGTGGGTTCCGGACTGGTGTGAGGAGCCATCTCTTCAGTGGATATCCAGCATCACCTGTATGTGGACGAGAAACGTATGATGTGGAATGCCATTGCTACGTACGCACACCCCCCCCCCCTTCCTGCCAGGTCATTGCCGAATCACATACCCCACATTATCATGCATGTAATGAGACTCACCGAGTAGCCAGGATCTGTTCCCTGCGTGTCGCTCCATGTAGCGTGGTATTGTAGAGTTCCTCAAGACCATAGAATCATGGGTTGATCCAGGGAATCGGGCACAACAATGTGTAATGATCCTGTTGGAGTCACACACCATTTGTACATTCAGGGAATGAAATTGTTTTCGGTTGCGGTACTGGGCCTCCATGGCATGTGGGACGACCAATTCCACATGGGTGCAGTCGATGGCACCAATGCAACCCGGTATGCCGCCAAGTGCATGGAATCCCACTTTTGTGTTGGTAATTTCCTGCTCCGAGCGTGGTAGAGAGATGTAGTCGTCTGCGTGCTGCAGGAGGGCATCGAGCACTTGCAATAGTGTCCGTGAGAACAGTGGCTGAGAAATGCCATGCAACTGTCCGACTGTGTGCTGGTAGGTGCCTGTGGCCAGGAAGTGGAGTACAGACACCACCTTCAGTAGGGGTGGGATGGCGGTTGGGCTATCTATCATGCTGACAAGGTCAGCCTGTGTCATGTCCACAATGGCGGTTATGGTGTCCCGGTCCAGACGGTAAAGGGTGTGGATCTGCTCATCAGTGAGGTTGAACGGATGTGCTCGGAGGCGTGGGATTGCGGGCTGCCTGCGTGGTGGTAGTGGCTGTGCTGGCGGCCCTTGCTGGCCCTGCCTTGGCCTCCTCCTCCTCCTGCGTCTCCTCCGTGCGGCCGGTTGTAGTTGGTGTTCGTCTTCTTCTTGGAGTTGGAGTACTTGCAGTGCTATCAGGTCCCCCAGGGCCAACATCGCGAGTCCTGCCGGTAGCATTTCGGAGTGGGTGTGGGAGGAGACTGGCTGTGCAATTTATGTGTTTCCAGGCTGAATGGCCTCCACCTGTGGTGATTCATTCCACCTGTGCAAACTGCTCTCCCCTTCGGCCGAGCACGTCCCGCGCACAACGCTGCAATTCGTGGAATGGCATCTTGCTATTGCAATCTTGTATTTGTACCCGATGGCCGTGTAACATTGGTTGATATGTACATTCTGTTGTGGTCCCATTGTTTCACATACTATCTGTGCAGTCGCGAACAGAGTTGTGAAGGGTCAGTGGAACGTAGTACTCGAGTAACGGTGGGCCCTCATTCATCACTGTACCGAGTTGCAACGACGGGCGGGGCGTCCCATTCGTGGGTGAAGGCAGTTGCCATTTTCACACACAGCCGCACTCGATGGATTAATTAGTGTTTTCAAACGGCCACAGATGCCTCTTCGACGTGATGTTGCAAATGAGGAATTCGAAGGGCGGCGCTTTCGGTTTTCAGCTAGCGGCGAGGAGATGCCCACAGGTCTGACTGCAAATATAACGTTCTATTGTTCAATGTCCTTGGGACAGGGGCCATGGCGAGAATGCTATGATTGATATGAATAGTATGGGATGCGCAATTGCGTAGTGGACGATAAGGCAGGACGTTCCCAAATACATGTTACTTCACTAGATTGGAATTACGTGCTGGGGCACTGTGGATTTTGCAGGCTGCATAACGCACAGACTCAATGGATATTTCTAATGTTATGTGAGTAAATATTCAGGCGTTTTCATTACGGGATGAGGGAATGATGAATGGATGCATGGGCAGGTGATTTGATACAGTGTTTGCCATGTACAGGGCTTCTTGGGATCTGTCCGCCCCCCCTGCGCTATGTGATGCAGGGCTGCCATAGTGGGACCATCGTCTATCTGGCCTTGTTGAGCCCTCCCTGTCTCGACGCGCCTTCAGACACTTGTGCCCATGCACGTTACCAATCCCATCTGAAGGATTCTGTTTTCACAGGCGCATGCACAGGTACACTCGTTTGTGATGGTGTTTTCACCTCGATATAGATAGTTATGATTCGCAAGTGGTTTTGGGGTGGTGATGATCCTTTGGAGTGGGCTTGCATGCATATGGCTGTGGATCTAGTGTGATCATTGATGTGAGTTGTTCGAATGTAGTTCTGATGGCCATTCTATTCTGTTTCTTTTCTTTTGGTTGACAGGTATCTCCTCCCCTTTTGCCACTGCCATCTGTATGCCACTCCTGCAGTTGGATTTTACTCCCGACACCTGCTGCTTCGTGTTAATCAGTGGAGCAGCATTACGATCTTATGGGACGATCGCCAATGGGCCACATGCCCTTACGCAGTACTGGTGGCTCGGAGCAACATTTCGGCCTTTCAGCTGGACTAGTGCCTCCCCATTGGGACGGCCCTGCGGTTCTGTGCGCTTCCATGTTGCCTTTTCGTACGTGTATGTGGCTCTGTGTACCATGAGGGAACAGGGCGTCACACGAGTAGTGGCTGGTCATTTCTTGCGGATGCAGCCCACAATGGTGAAATGTGTTTTGGAGTTCATGGCCTGATGGCTGTATGGGCTTGGTGATATTGATGTGCATTAAAATTCTATTCTGATATGGGCCGTGTAGCGTTCTTCTTCGCAAGTGATGTGGCATATTCCTATTTGGGGAGCGATGTATTGTGAGGGGATCTGCATTGGGTTCCAGCTTCGGAGTTTTGTTGCGTGGTCCTGTACTGGGCGCGTTTGCCTACGAAGCCTGTGAGGTCAGGGATGGGGGCTGCCAATATGACAGTTTGAATGTTGTCATGCTCAGGGGCGGGGGATTGGGTTTTGTGTGACAGATGCCGGTCAGCCAGGTGGACTGGTGGAATGTTGTGATTTTCTGAATATTGCTGGTCACAGGTGCCTGTGTTTGCGTGCGTTTCTTGGTGGGGGACTGTGGTCATGTCCATTGGGATGGCGTCTGTATTCGTGCCATCTGTGCCCTGCAGCTCCCATTGGCCCCTCTTGAGGTCCATTTGTTCGTTGGCATGCATGGGTGACTTGTGCATTTCACTGGTTGCATTGTGGCTTCGTTGCACCTACGGGGAGTTGTACTTTGTGGGCAGGGAGCGGTGTACGGGCAGTCAGTGGGGCCGTTTACGGTTGATTCGCGATGCCGTACTTCTCACCATGGCGGAATGGTGCATTCCGCCATGCTTGATGGCGTTAGGTACATGTCCGCTGGGGTCGGAATTGGCGTACTGTTGCGCCATGGTGGTGTTTACGGTTTGGCATGGCGCGCGCGCGCGTGCTTGGTGCAGTTAGCGTTGGCGTTCACTACGGTGTCGCTAATGGCATCGTACTTTGCGGTGACGGGTCATAGTCGCACCGAGCGCTATTCGATGGCGGTATTGCATTTCCGCCATCGTTTTCCGAATTCCGCCAGGGTCGTAATGAGGGCCACTGTGATAGGATCAAAAAACAAGAATATGGCGTTAGCACCCCGTTCCAAGGGCTGGAACGGGGGTAATGGCCCTGCAGTCCGAGTTATAGGCCTGAGTGAAGGGATGGCCTATAACGTGGGCATTGGGACGTTACCCTCGTTCCAGCCCTTCAAAAGGGGTGCTAATGACATTAGCATGCCGGATTATCAAAGCCGGAACCCAGGGTGTTAAAAAAAAGGATTTTCATTCATTGAACGGGACGCCACACACTGCCATACTCAGGTAAGTAGGGCAGTGGAGGGGGGTTGGGAAATAGCAAACAATAAAAAAACAGGAGGGAGTTGGGGAGTGGGGGAGATGGTGCTGCAGGGTGGGGAGGAAGTCTTTGTGTTCCATGGAACGCAGGCTACGATTAGAGGTTTCAGCTCGCGATCCGCGGAACCAGATTGGCTGCTTCCTACCCGCTGAGGATGCTACCGCACTCGGCCAGGAATCTGGACTACCAAGACTCTCATACCATGGGTTAGCTCCCTCCATCAGAGGCCTTCTTTTCCATTCTTGGGTCCTTCACTCCCTTCGCTACTTGTTCTCTCAGTTCTCCCTGGAATTCTCTCTAATGCTATTGTCTCTGCACTCACCCCAAACTTATGATTCACATTGCGTTTCTATACCAACTGTGCTTCAGCATTTAACTTTGGAAAGTCAAATTTGGGTGTGTTTTGCATTTAACTTTGGAAAGTCAAATGTGGGTTTGTTTTGCATTTAAGGGAAATTGGGTGTGTTTTTTGCATCTACTTTTTGCCCATTGTCTGTAACCTGCTAGGCCAGTGACTGTTTCCATACTGCTGTACTTCCTTACTTCCTGCCACTGCCTCCTCTCTCTACTCACCAATGGCGCTTTATGTTTCTCCTATCTACTCCAACTGCTTCTCCATTAACTATCCTTCCCTTCTCAATAAGCCTTGTAAAGAGAAGTTTAAAAAGGACATCGTGGCCTCCAACCCAGGTCTCCCCATCGCTGATACCTATTCCAGCGCCTCTTCTAGACAGACCCTCACCGACATCCTCTTTGTCGTTCCTTCGCCAGATCTATGGACCCCTCATATGATCTCTGTGCTCTGTCCTGTCTTCTCCTCTCCCATTAATGGTGACCCCCGCTGGGAAGTCCTTATGGATTCTTTTGACTCCTCCAGAGGTATCATTAAAGTTTACCTAAACGGCACTGTCATGGTCCTAGGCCCTCAGGCCAATCTACTCCTCTTTGATAGGCAGTTCCATCACCCCAACAACTTCCTTTCATCTCCTGCTGTTCCCTCCTCTCCTTCCTTGGCTACCTTGCCTTCTCTTCCCTCCTCCTTTGCCCCACCTCGGCTTCCTCCACACCTCCGGAGGGCATACCTCTGATTTGTACCCCTCACCAGAATATCTTTAGGGCTGGCAACCTTCTTCTCCTTGCCACTCTCAACTCTCACTCCACTGTCAAACACTCTTCTCACATCTGCCACCTCCTAGAAGAACTTGACCTCGATGTCCTCTGTCTTACTGAGACATGGTTCACATCCAGCTCCGTCATGAGCTTTGACACTCTCCTCCCTGACGGTTACAAGATCCTCTCCTCGCCCAGATCCAACCGGCCCGGAGGTGGTGTAGCCCTGATCTTTCCTGAGTGGATTCCTGCCTCTATCATCCCCACTTAGACCTCTTTCGAATGCCTTGTCTGCAGTCTCTCTCTCCCTCCTAGCCACTCTCTTACTGTTGCTACTCTCTACCACCTCCCTGGCCAAATCTCCTAATTTCTCTCTGAGTGGTCAGACCTCCACTCCTCTCTCCTGGCCTTTACCACTTAACTCCTCCTCTCTGGTTAACTCAACATCCATCTTGATTCTCCCTGTTCCTCTTCCATACTCTTTCGCAAACCTCTACGATTCTCTCACCCATTCTATCCTCCCCTTTGGCCCGACTCACTCTGCAGGTCATACACTTGACATCTTGATCTCCTCTGGCCTCCCCTTCTCTACACCTCTGACCACTCCTCTCTTCTGGAGTGATCACTGCCCCGTCTCTTCACATCTCTCCCTCTCTTAACCCCAAGCCAAGCCTACCCCAACATTGCCACCTACCATCTCGGACATCCGGCCCATGAAGCGTATGTCAGTTCAGGCTTTTGCTGCCACCTTCTCTCCCCCTCCTGCAACCCTGGATGACTCACACCCTAACACAGCCCTGTCCTTGCTCTACTCTTCTATTTCTGATACTCTTGATGCACTTGCCCCTGTCATGAGAATCTGTTTGAAGTCCACAGCCAAGTGCAATTCCTGGTATGATTCAGACCTAGCTCCACTTAAACGCGAGTGTAGGGCAGCTGAGAGGAAATGGAGGGCTTCTTGTTCATTCTCTGACAAACTGGCCTGTCACCTGCTCCAAAGGCAATACCAACTTTCTGTCCTCACCAAGAAGAGAGTCCACATTCAAGCCTGTGTCTCTGTGACATCTTACAACTCTGCTGAAATCTTTAAAATCTGCAAGGAGCTGGCCAACGCTGTTGCAGTCTCTACCCCTCCTCTTGCCTCCCAGGCTCTTTGCAATGCCGTTTTCCACCCACTTTATCTAAGAAAAACAGGACATCCTGTCCACCCTTTGTTCCCCTCCCCCCTCTCCCCTCTCTGTCTGTGCTCACTGACCCTCTCTGACTTACCCCCAGCCTCTTTTGCATCCTTTCCTTTTTTCTACCCTGATGAGGTCACTAGACAAGTCCGATCTATGAACGCCTCGTCAAAACAGAAGCATCCATGTTCCTCTAAAACCATCAAGGACCACATTGTTTCCCTAGCTCCGGCTCTTGCCGATTTCTGCAACCTTCCCCTCCCCTCTGAAGCACTCCCTTGTGCATCCTCTTCTTAAGAAACCCACAGCTGATCCTACTTGACCGGCTAACTATTGCCCAATTTCCATTACTCCCTTTTTGGGTAATCTTCTTGAAATGTTGACCATCTCTCAGCTAAACCTTCATTCTGATTCTGTTGGTTCTCTCCATGATCACCAGCCTGGCTTCAGAGCTGCCAGAAGCATGGAAACTGCTCTCCTGAACATCAGTGAAGATCTGCTCTCCAACTTTGACTCTAATAACATTCCCTCTGTCCTCATCCTACTCAATCTCTTTTCTGCCTTTGATACGGTCAACCATATCACCCTGCTCAACCATCTCCGTGATAACCTGGGCATCACAGATTAGGCTCTGGCCTGGATGACCTCCCTCCTCTCTGACCGACACTCCCAGGTTCAACTTGGGTCCTTCCAATCATCTATCTCCCTCTCTACCTGTGGTGTTCCCCTGGGGTCTAACCTCTCGCCCTGGCTTTTCAACCAATACCTGGCAACTCTCTCCCACTGCATTGCCATTTTCTGCTCAAATTTCCAGTGATACGCTGACAACACTCAACTCATCTCCAGGCTGCCCTCAGCCACCTCCTCTCCTTCCCTCATCTCTGATTGGCTAATTGCCATTCAAAATTGTTGTGCCGCCAATGATCTTTGTCTAAATGCCAACAAGACTGTTGGATGTTTTGACCCACTTTTGCTCTGCTATGCCACATCACTCGGCTATGATGGTGCCAGAAATAGCAAAATGGCCACAAAACCCTTGTGACGCCAAAATCCCTGAAAATTGCGCTTTCAACCCACAAAAAGATGGCTGCCCAATCTGCCACGCATGTTGTCAGTGGTGGAACAGAGCTCTCACTACCAGAATGGGTCACTGGGCCCCAAAACAATTGAAAGTGGAGTGCAGAAGGAAAAAGCTGTGCTTTACTAAATGAAACCCCAAATCGTGCTTTAAATCACCTTTTTCTTTGTTGCTGAAATGTCAGAATGCCGGTACAGAACACTTTCAAATATTCAAAATTCTTGCTGGGCGCTACAATTCACTTAGTTTAAGAAACCAGTGTGAATTTACAGGTCCTGAAAAGACAAGAGCATAAAGAGATTTCCACAGCAAAAGCAGTCTGTCTGTGGATCTGTCAAAAATCTCTGTGCAGCAGAGGGCTGCTGGGATGACAGCTGTCAGTGGCCTGCCTGATTAAACTTCAACATGTATAAACTGAAATCAAATGTTTGCAATCTAAGAGGCCTGTTACTGATAGTAAGCCATTTTGTAATTGTTTTGATCCCATGGTTTAAAATCTTGAATGAGAATTCTAACTGTGATTTGATACAACCAGTTGTTTTGTGCTAAGGAAAATTCAACAGAATTTAACAATTAAAGTAAACCTGGCTGAAGCTGGCAAACTGGAATAGCAGGTTTCTCACAGAAGGAAGGTCTTTCCCCCAGCAGGAAATCACAGAGAGGTGGTAATTACAGGGCAAGAAAGAACCTGGTCAACAGAGGCAAAAGGGAACAATGGCAAGCTCCAGCTCAGGAAATGTGAAGTGCGAAGACAGTCGTAAATGGCCTCTGCAAGGAGAAAACAAGGGGGATGGCTCCTGGGCTCCCAGGGAGCGACCAAAGGGGTGGAGCTAAACAACCATTTGTTGCTTAACAAGGACAAAGGACACATTTTAAAAAGACTGAGAACTTACTGTGTAAAATTGTGAAAAATATAAAAATAACAGCATTGTTAATGTAATTTATGGATGCACGGGTGAAGAGGTGCCAGAACTCTGTGACATGTTCTGGACAGAAAGGGCAAGAAATATGATTTTACGCAAAATGTATTTCCGCTAGAACTGTGAAACTTTATACACTTATGCCCATGTTAAACACACACACTTGCAGAAATTTGCTTAGATATTGTACATTGTGTTCCGAGTGAAAAGGGCAAAATTCTGTGAAAAGAGACAAGATCCCAGAGCCACAGGGTTTTGAGGAGTAGCTGCTAGGTTAAATATGTAATCTGTATATGGGCTTTTTTACAGAGGTTGCACATGTGGAAATATGTATTTTGCCAAAAGTAGATTTTGTGTTCCAGGGGCTAGGGGTGGAGTCTCACCCTCATACAATCACACCATAAAGATGACTCTCTGTTTCTTTCCTCATATCAAGACAGAGAGCAGACTCTGACCCAATCATGTTTCAAAGGGGCAAGCTTAGGCTAAACTGGCCCACACACCCATTTTATCATAGCATAAATAGAGACAGCTCACCACACATAAGGACAGACAGATTCACTCACTATCCTGATGCTGGCGGAGGACCCTGCTGCTGTACTCTACATCTTCCTTGCTCCAGACTCCAGAAACTTGGCAAAGCAAAAGGGCCATTGCATAGCTGAACCATTCTCAGATAGGCCTCAAATTATAGAACAGAAACCCCACAAGCCTAAAGGGAAAGCATCATAATACAGCCGGGCTTTGCTGTACGGCTTGCCTGCTAAAAATAAATATCCTCAGAACCAAGAAGGGCAGATCCAATCCAGTCCTGTGCCATGCTGGGACCCCGGCGAGTTGCTAGGTCTGGAAAAGACCCGGGGCTACGCTGATGTCGAAACTGTTGGGACTGGGGGCTAGCTAGTCTTTTGGCTGTAGCTCCTGAGATTCTATCCGGGGCTACAACCAAAAGATCAGGGGCTTTAGCCCCCTTAGCCCCCCCCTAGCAACGCCCCTGCTGGGACCAGAGTGCATTGCAGATCCAGTCCATTCCTGTGCCGTGCTGTGACCAGAGTGCCTTGCTGACATTGCCCGTCCGATGTGCCCAGCCGTCTTTCCTAAACCAGATCCCATCCCCTGACCAGAATTGACGGTTCCATTTAAAAATGATCCAGTGAGTATAAATAGGAAGAATTGTGTCACTAGCATATGTACTTTGCATAGTCTTAGCCCTATTTTAGACCCATCTTATCTTGTATTCAGAACCTGGATTGTTAGGAGTATATTTGCATTGTCCGAAACCTCTCTCCAACCCATCCTATCTTTTCTCCATAACCAGTATTGTTAAAACTATTTCTGCGCTGATCTTTTTTTCATCTGGAGAGGGCAAGTTCCTTAGCAGGCAGTCACTCTGATCAAGTGGCTGTGTTCCTGTGTGGTATTTGTTTTGTTCATAGTCATCCTCTAGCTTAAGAAAACCCATTTGTCATTTTTAAAAGTGCATTCCTGTTTTCCATTCTTGCACCTATCTCCAAAAAACGACCTCCACTAAAACGTCTGTAACTTCCTCAGTTTATGTGCTAGAAACAAAATTTTAACTTCTGCTTTTAGCTAACATCCATACCTATTCACCGCACCTAACCGCATCCAAACAGTGAGATCGTCTGTAGAGAGAGAAGGGGTCCCGTTTGGAGGACAGATCCATAAAATCGCAGCCTCTGCTGATGACATGATTTTCTTACTGACCCACCCGATCTCTTTCTTGCTAGCAGTGAAGAGAGAACTGGATAGATTCGGCCAAGTGGCAGGGTTAAAAATCAATACCCACAAATCTGAAGCTCTTCCTCTCACCCTGTCGCCCAGTGCGGTCCAGGACCTCAAGAAAGCTTACAGTTTCAGATGGGTGGACAACTCGCTAAAGTACCTTAGCATCCATCTGACCAAGACCCTCTGGGATTTGTACACCGTAAATTACCCTCCGCTCCTTCAGAAGGTGAAATCGAAACTGGTGGATTGGGGCCCCCTAGGGATCTCGTGGTTAGGCAGAATCAACGCCCTGAAGATGGCGATCCTCCCCCTCCTGCTGTATCATTTCTCAGCCCTCCCTGTCCGAATCCCGACGTCCTTTTTTAGAGCCCTGCAAAGAACAAGAAGCCGCTTCATCTGGAAGCGAGGGTGGCCGAGGGTGGCGGACTCCCTTATGAAAGCTTTATTGTGCCAAGGGGGTTTAGGGGAGCCGGATTTTAGGGTATATTATCTGGCGGCTCTGCTCAGGGTCATGAGAGACTGGCAGAGGGATGACAGAGAGAAGGTGTGGAGGTCCATGGATAGGGCGGTGGTGGGAGGGGACTTGGAAGGGGTTCTGTGGATGTCGAGGCAGAACAGGCCGCCCAGAATGTACTGCAGCGATATCACGTCCACCACAGGGGACGCCTGGGACAAAGCTATTAAAAAGGCGCATATCACTACTTTCCCCTCGCCGTATACGCCCATACATGGCAATCCGCAATTCACTCCAGCAGTCACAGGTGACCCGTCCAGGCAGACCTGTCAATTAAATGAGCAAAGAAAACTTTGTTATTTTTAAAATTTGAGAATTCATCAACCTAATAATTAGAGTATTGACTGAATTTAAGTCAATACCTGGAGTTGACATTTATTTATTTATTGTTTATTCTTCTGTGTGTTACTTCATTGTAATGAGCAAAGTGACTGTTCAAATTTACCGTTCTCTAATAATTTTTTTTTTTTATTGTTTTTACCGCAGACTTGTTTAAATATTTACAAAACTGTTCTTATTCATTTATCATTATGTTGTTTGAAATACAAGCAATAAATGTCTCCTTCTTTTTCACCATAAGATTATCTTGATTGCTTTCAGAGTTTGTTACAGCCACCAATTTGTTAATTTAGCGATATCAGGTTGATACACTTACCCATTAAATTAAATTATCTTCAAAATTGCTATCTTATCAACCTTACAGCAGTGTGGACCCCATTGTTTTCACTTCGGGAAAATTTTACATGTGTAAAACAGCTTTTGATAGCTTCCGACTTGAATTTTAAGAGTGCAAATGTTTTCTCTGGATTAAATCATTGCTTGTGTTTGTGTGCAACTTTCCAAAGCGGCTCCCATAAGAATTTATGACAATTTCAGCAATTTTGATCATATTTGGTGTTTTTGCCCAGTCCATTCTAAAGATAACTTTAAAAGCCATTCTGACAGCTTGACAGTCATTTCCGTCTTTCTCTTATGTTGGCTGGGGGAAAGTGGGATTGATATTCTGTTGAATTCTGCCATTCCTGAAAACCTGTTCTCTCCTCCTATCTCTTTACATTGCCTATTGGTGGTTGAGGGGACTGGAGGGGGAACCTCTAACCACAGTGCTATCTAATCTGAACAACATAAGAGTATTATTTTCTGTGCTGAATTGTTTTGCTCACTACTTACTCCGTGGGTATTAAAGATATTATTCAGTGTTAGCTCACTCCATTGGTGATTGTTGTGTACCTATTGAAACCTATGGTGATTACATTTTAAATTCATAAATAATTATTTACCTTTGGAAACCAGCCTGATTCCTGGTTCAGTGTGACCGGTGGGCGGGGGGGTTTCAGGAGAAGGGCGTGATATGAGTGGTATATCGTTCAGAATAAAGAACTTTTAGACAAAAATAAATGAAGGTTTCAGTTGTGCACTACATGCTAGGCGTTGACTTGGGTGTGTGCCGGATTGAAATCACTTACAAGACTGAGATCCTCCTCATCAGTACACCTTCACCATCCTTTCCCCTTAATCTCTGGCCAGCCTCCCTTGGCCCTCCTCCTACCCCTACCTGCGAGGCTAAGAACCTCAGGGTCATCTTTGACTCCTCACTTTCCTTCACTGCCCACATCTCCAAAATGTCAAACTTCCTACTGCACCTCCTCAGTGGTATTCTGCCCTTCCTCTCCTTCCCCCAGAAGCTCACTGTCTTCCAACCTCTGGTTCTCTCTAGGTTGGACTATTGTAACAACTTATCCAGAATTGGACTGCAAGACTTGTCTTTGGCCACAAGCCCTGGGATCGTATCTATCCAGCTCTGAAATCCCTTCATTGGCTCCGAGTGGATGCAAGGATTACATTCAAAACCCTTTGCATTGTCCACAAGGCTTTCTGGGGCCTGGGTTCAAGATACCTTTAACTATGCCTCCGTAAATACCTCCCCTGTCGAGCTCTTCACTCCTCTACCTCTAATTCCCTCAGGGTCAGTTGTTTTTCAAAGAATCGAGCTGGGGTAGATTTCTTTCTTCGGCTGGGGGCTCCATCTGGAACAGTCTCCCTTCCACTCTGAAACTTGAGGAGAACCATCTGCGGTTCTGGAAGCACCTCAAGACCTTCCTCTTTGCTTTGGCCTTTTCCCCTTTCTCCCCTGCTGGTCTGTTTTATTTTCTCGGCACTGTGCACCTGGCCACCCTCTGTCCTCAGGGCCCAGGTACCTGCTCACCTTGCCATCCTCCTGCACTGCCTCCGGGCCCCCCCTTACACTGGGGTCTATATATGTACCCATACAGTCCACCACCCCCTGTCTTTTCTTCTGCACTTATCTGACATACCCTGGCGGCTATACTCACCACTTGCCACTTGTTGGCTGCACTACCACTGCTTATTCTCTTTATTATTTATTTATTTATTTATTTATTTATTTATTTATTTATTTATTATTTATCTGCTTCTTTTCTGCTCCGCACTTTCCACTTCTCCCCTCTTCCATGCACTTTTCCCCTTTTCCCCTTTTCCCTTTCCCATACACTCGCGCATTCTCAATGTCACTGGGACTAGTAAGATCGTTGTTTTGTTCTACCCTGTTCCTCTTCCTTGCCTTGTTGCGCTCTGAAACACTTGTGTATGAGCACGATATAAATAAAATATCAATTCAATTCAATCATTGCATTCAATAAGATGCCTCTTGTACAACAGTACACAAGTACATGTATTACACCAACATGTGGCACAGCTAGCACCAGCCACCACCTTTTTGATGTGTACATGGATGAAATTGCTGGAAGCACTATCACCAGTGTGCACCCAGGGCTGTCACAAGGTGTGGTGAGGCCTGGGGCAAAACGTTTGGTGGGGTCCCCTTATCAGTTTTTGCACTGAGCCATCAGTGGCACCTCCGCAAACAGAAGGCACTCAAAGTTATGTTTCTATACTGAAGACAAGTTCATTCCAGACTAACTTTTGTATCATGTGCATAAATATATACAGGATGGCTTGATGGCATGTGGTGCGTGACGCCAGAATTAGGGAGCGCCCTGTCCTTGTGTGCGCATTAAAACACATATCATGCACAGTGACAGGTAGTTCATGTTCAATGGCAGATGATGGATTTTTGAACTAGATTGGCTTACATTTTTGCACCAATTATGTGGGATTAACAGAGCACAGTGAAGGAGCCCAAACCAAACAAGCAGTGCTTGAGAAGGGTTCTCTCCCAGAAATTGTTTTGAGAACAATTAAAATGTATTTTAAAGCCCTTTCTTGAGAAATTGGGTAAAAAGTCATAAAGTATGCAATTGGTTTTCTATGGTAGCACATGGAAATACCCAACAGATGTAAGTCATGGAACGTGCACAGGAGCATTTCCCATTGCATTTCATGCCGCCTTTGCCCACAACAAATGCCAGCATAACAACATTTTCGTGCTGGCTGTTCCCATACTTGTCCATGCAGGCTGCAACAATATATGCCAGTATTACCATATAAGGACTCACAGCCAGTAAACAAAATACCATGCCACAGAAAGTATATCCAGACTCGCTGTGCACAATAAGTTTTATTACTGGCTAGATTGGCCAACATTCAATGTAGGCCAGTCTAGCCACCTGATAACACTTATGTTTTCTTTACCTAGACCCGGCTGAAGATGAGTGGGGGCCCATTTCAACATAACAGTTGGCGGCCCCTATTGCTTAGAGTGGCAAACAGTCTGAGGCACCCATTGGGTGCATTCATTATAATCGAGACAAAGAAATACAGCCAGGAGTAATAGCTACTGATTATCACAAGACGGCCAGCCAGCAGTGAGCTCAAACTCCAAATGTCCATTAAAAATCTTCAAATCCCCCTTTGTCAGAAGTTGGCTGATGTGGAGGAGCCAAAGTTAAAAGGCAATGAGGTGATAACACTTCTGTATACCCGAGGGAAGTAACGGCTGGAAGGGATCCAGCAAACACAGCTGTGAGGCAAGCATTTCAAAGCACTCATTTTAAACCCCAGAATGAAAGGAATCTAGAAAGGAATAGATTGCTGTGTTACAAAGCTGCTGACTGGCAACATGGGGGCATTTGCTGGGGTCCACTGAAGCCACTTTCAACTGAAAGAGCTGTAAGGCCCTGACGAGACAGCCAGTTAACAGGGAGCTGAAACACTAAATGCCTACTGAAAATCTTTAAATCCTCCTTTGTCAGCAAGTGGCTGATATGGGGAAAACAGTGTTAAAAGGCAACAAGGTGATAACACTTCTGTATACCTCAGGGAAGTGACGGTCGGATGTCCTCCATCAATCGCAGGTTGTAAGGCGAGCATCTCAAAGAGCTTATTTCAAGTCCCGGAATGAAAGGTATATAGAAAGGAATATATTGCCATGTTACAAGACTAAAGACTGGGAACATGGAGGCATTTTCTGTGGTCCCCCGAGGCACAGTTGAAATGAAAAAGTCTGAAAGGCCCTGACGCTGTCCCTAGCTCTACCCTTATGTTTGCTTTACCCTTGATGCATGGTTCCATGCATCCTGGGTAAAGCAACCCAACCCAACCTTCCCCACCCCTGAATTTAGTTTCACACTGAGACGTAATATTTAGGGGTGGGGACTGGCACATGCAACACTTTCACCCACACATTCATCCACCAGTTACACAACTCTGTGCATGCACACATACTTAAAAACAAGCCCACCATTAAAATCAACATACATGCGCACATATATGGACATATGCATAGACAGTTAATTTAAATACACCTATATATATATACACACAAACGCACATTTAATTTTAAAACAAAACACTTACCTACACAAAGCAATCCAGCTGCCCCTGACCCCAACATGTAGTGACCTTATGGAGCACTAAATTTAGGGTTGGGGCTGGCACATACAACACTTTGAGCCACGCATTCACCCACCAGTCACACAATTCCATGCATACATAAAAGCAAACACACCATTCACACCAACATACACGTGCACGCACATACACAATGACGTCATATCCTAAAGCCGTCAGAACACAACCTCCTTTTATACTCAGTGAAGCTCAGTACTAGAGAGCCTCACATCACTCAGACTATCTGCTCTGAAAATGTTACTTTGAAAGGATGGAATGCGCACAGTGCAGCACACGGAAAATGATATACCTTTACAGGACTGACATGATAGAAATGTGGCAGTGTGTTTCGCTTTGCACAGCAATTCTATGACAAGACAGGAGGCGATTATTATGCATTACAATCTTTACTCTGAAACCACAGCAGCAAAGAAAATACTTTTACAAACAAAAAAAGTTTCCACAACACAACTAGATAGAGTTCAATGTCAATGTATGGGGAACTCCCCAATCCATCATGGAGGACAGGTCATGCCCTGCAGGGGACCAATGAGCAGGGACCCTCTTCTATATATGTCCATTACTCTAACCCCAACCCCTCTTTCTTTGCTGCTGAAATCCACAAGCTAAGTCACTCCTCCTAGTTCTTGACTTCGTGTTGAATTTATGGAGTTTAGAGTGCTATTTACTTATGTTATTAATGTTATTTTGATGAGTTTGGGGTTTTATTACACTGTACTGTGGAAATGGTCATGTATTTTTCATGTTCCGTTGGTAACTGGCTGAGTGCCGTGTTCGTGTGCGAACGCTGACCTGCAGGTCACATTCATGCTTTGTAATGCTCTGCTGGGAGCTTTCTGCTTCTGCAGTGTTTGTTTATATTTCTTCAGCCCTGAGAGGCCTTCTAATCAGGCTGGGCTAAGTGTGAAATTCTTTCCCTCCAGGCAGTGTTATTTTTAGCAGCTGCCCCAGCCCCAGAGCCAGCGCACGTTTCCCACAGGTGGTTTGGGAACGCTTTAAATTCTTTTCACTTGAGAGGAAGTTTTGTTTTTGTTTTTCTACAAGTTCATTATGTAAGCGGCAGTAGGAACCTGCGCGCATTTTTTCCATGACTGTAAAGGCTGCAGCTTCTTTTACTCATTAACTTCCCGCACGTCGCGTGTGTGTGTTTTTATGTTTACATGCGCATTGTCATTAGTTGCATACAGGCTAGGCCTGTCCTGGGGATCCGGCTGGGGGGGGAGAGGGGGGCAGTTTGATAGGCCCTCCTTTGATGGGACTAACTTCCATGAGCATTCCTGAAAAGGGCAGCTGTGTCCTCTTTTTAGAGTGAAACGCTTGTATTTCTACATTTAATTTATATGGATCTATGGTGGTGAGGGATGTTTCAGCCCACAAGAGGCATAGCTCAAGGAGAGGTTTGCAGGTTTACCAGGCCGAGGGGCCTCGGTTCGCTGCCCGCCTTTGGCGGTATACACATGTGGAGGTATACACATGTGGCGGTATACACATGTGGAGGTATACACATGTGGATGCGAATGTGTATTTATTTATAGGTATTCACATTAATGTTTTATATTTATTCATATAATATATATATATTTAAAATTGATATTTTGTTTTGTGTTTAAATTGATATTTTCAGTATATATTAACACCAGTTCGCCTACTGAAGGGTGCTTTGCCTTCTTGGTACGTGCTATACCCTGTTTAGCTTCAGGTTCTGCCTGAATTCTATGGGGAGGTTAACCCCTCGTATACTGCTGGTTTCCAAACCCTGCGGGGGTGACCAGTTTCAGGTACTCTGGTGGTGCTCTGGAATGGTACCGTCACCTTTCTCGATGGCAGGATTGGCTTGTGTTTCTGCGAGGTGATCCCTCGTATACTGATGGTTCCACACCCTGCTAGGGTGAGCAGTTGAGGTACACTTCATCAGTGTATTCCTCACTTAAAGTTGGCAACTTTGTCGGTGTGCTGCATATGGCGTGGGTGATTACCTTAACGGTTTGTGTGCCATAACCTGTTTGGGTCAGGTTTCTACCTCAGTTCTAATGCAAGGTTACCCCTCGTGTACTGCTGGTTATCACGCCCTGCTCGGGCAAACAGTTGAAGGCACAATTGCTCAGGGTATTCCTCCCTTAAGGTTAGCAGTCTGTTTAGATGCTGCATATGGCAGATGTCATTATTTCGGTAAGCACACCGTAGCCTGCTTGGTTTCAGGCTTTTCCTGGATTCTGCGGCGAGGGACCCCCTCGTGTACTGCTGGTTGCCACACCCTGCTAGGGTGAGCAGTTAAGGTGCACTTGCCCAGTGCTCTCTTTTGCTAAACATTATGTTTAAGTGATGAATGGAACACATTGGAGTGTTCAGAATTGTCAGTGGCCCGGATAGCTCGGTAAGTAGCAGCTTATAGAAGGGCCGGGGGGGTTTGGACCCCTGTGAGGGCGTAACCCCTCTTCTTTGGATATTTTATATGTCTATTTTATATAATTTATTAAGTACTTTAAAGAAAAGAGTGTGTGGAGGTTGTGGTAAAACAGACCCATGTGGGGGGTTGTACCTTCCTCTATTGACACTGGTGTTAACCTTCGTCTTTTAGTTAAACTTCTGTCGCCCTTTACCGTAGTTAGTTTCAGGACAACTCAGTCCTTCCTTAGGTCTTGCTTTCCCCGATATCAATTGCTCCACCCAACACCTGTGCTGATTAAGCTGCTGTATTTTCTCCCATCATGAGGAAGAAACAGATGATGCGTTATGCCTCTGTTGAGGTCTGCAGGGCTGGAGGCTCTCTATAGTGGGGACGGGGTTTCCCTTACTATTTGTCCCATTGGACATTCTTTTTACTTTTGAACTGTTGGTGGAGACAGGGTCAGCTCGTGGGTAACTGTTCAGTTTTGTTGCATGGCAAATTGAGCAACCGTGTTCTACTTGGAGAAAGTGTTTGGGAAACACTTGATGATATCAGATATACGAGTTGCCAAACAATAACTTTAGGGCGCTTGCCCCATGGGTTTCCTCCCAAATCTTGGCCTGTGGTTCAACTAACCGTCTAACAGTGTGTTGCACTTTCTCCTCTGCTCGAGGAGTTCAGGCAGGCTTTTGTACCCTCAAGAGCGTTGCTTAATCTCTTTTGTTGTGTATATATATATAGACATATACATTTTCTACAGTGCACCGATTAGGGTGGTGGTTTTTTCTCATCCGTACTGACCCTACTGATACAGGTTCCTAATTTTGGAGAGGTCTAAATAAGTATTTTATCCTGCTGAGATCGATAAGTGAATACTTCACGTCACACACCGTTCGTAATAGTGATATGCACCACTCATATACCTGAGGGTTCGTAGTACTGTATAAGTACTGTTTGCTATGGACAATGTGCTTCATTTTCTTTTTCCCTGATTCCCTTAGTGGCCAGTCAGCCTCACACGAATACAGAGACTCAGATCTCGGGTTGGAGGGGACAGTGGTCCCAGATTTCTTTCACAACCTGTATTTACGAGGCATTGATCATTTTTCCCTGAGATCTTTCCCCCTCATTCCCATGCTCGTCATCCTTGAGGGATATTGTATCATGATATACACCACGTGGAGTATCGCCCGATGGTTTTTCCGGTTTTTCTTTTACAGGAGTTCAGACTCAGGGCCAGTGCAGACTTGCACTAAGCATTTCCCTCCCGTCAGTTACTTTCCTTTGCGCTAATTCCTGGTATTTCAACAGGTTAAGCGGAGCCTGTCCACGGTCAGGGGGTTGGTTAGAGTGTATTTATTTCTCTTAAGGGTGTTAAAAGCGGGGTTGTAATGTGGTCCTCAGGGTAGCCTTCTTCTGGGTTGCAAGGTTTTTTTCCCTTGGTTAAGTGGGGGAAGGTTCTCCTCATTTGTGAAGGCTCAATATCCCTTGGTGAGATAGAGGGGTCTGGGAGTGATACTAATCTCCCTTCCAAGTTATTATGACCCTCTATCACAATGTGTTCCAGCGTCTCTACATTAACTGTCAGAAGGTGTCTGTCAGTACGATTCCCAGAGGGCTGGGATATTTATATTCAGTTAATGACTTGATTCTCCTAGTCACCTGCATGGCAGGTGGACCTTTGGGTTTTCACAAGAGTTTGTTTTTACAATAAGGTGCCAGCTCAGGGTGCTGTGAGCTTCAAGGCTCTCCAATTTGACTGAAATAGTGGTTAGTCCTCTTCTGGTGTGCAGCTTCAGTTTAACTATTTAGTGATCGCTTCTTTGCAGTTTAGAGTCTTGCTAAGACTTGGAATTGGATGTCACTATGATGGTAGCGATTGGATGTAAGACACATTTTTTCTCCTTGCCAGGTTTGGCCTCTTAAGGATCAGGTTTGTAAATATCTGCTTCTTGTCATGGTTGCAGAGTTCTTCTTCAAGTGTTCGGAAGGTCTGACGGTCTCCGGTTGGCGGTTTGACAGGTTTAGCTTCTCAGGGGGGCCCCTCTCTTCCATTCTGCTTCGGCCTCCAGAGGACATCCCTCCTTAATATACACATATGTCTGAAGACAATTGTGGGTTAAGTCTATGGCTTTTCAACTCTGCTCAGGATGGGTCATCCTGTTACAAATTTATAAAATGATTTTTACTCCCATTTTACCTTTTGAAGATTTGTCTTTCCCTCTTGGTTCCCCAGTGTAGTTATGTGACATGCCCTTATCCTAACGCAATATCTTCCTTTAATGCATGGGATGGAACCTAAAAGACTTTCCCCCTATGGGGTACTTTTTCTTTAACTCCAGGAGAGCTCTGTGCTTATTTTCTTTGGTTTGCTTTCTAGGATCCCAAAGATGATATTAATTTAAATGTTTTAAATGTTTTATTGGACAACAGAGGCGTTTTTTACAGAGGAGTTTTTGTCCTATCCTATTAGTAGGAAAACTTTGTTTAAGGGTTTTTTCCCCTCTTTAACCAGTTGGTTTTGGCGGCCTGTAAGGAACACTGGAATTGGCACAATTTCCTGTTTTCTTGCATTTGACGATGCCTTATAAGACAGTTTTCGGGCAAACTAGTCTTGGTCAATTCTCTTGCGATCAGCTGATTGATTTCATGAAAGCATAAAAATGTTTTTTCCTTTCCTATTATTTTATTATATTTTATTATATTGGCTCTATTGTATGGATCATGTTGTACTAATAAGATGCAAGAGCTTTGAACTTGCATAATATGAGCCTCCTGTCTTGTCATAGAATAGCTAATCCCCCACACTAACGTGAGATGGGGGTTTAGATTCTATTAAAGACAAGGAGGCGATTATTATACCACACACCCACCCTGGATATGATGTGATATGACAATTGTGACACGCATGTACACAGGTGGTTCAAGAGAGAACATTCTTTGGTTTGTTGTTTTTCCCAACCACCCACCCTTCTTGTTTGTTGTTCTTACAGCTACGAGTTGAGGTTCTCATCAGGAGTGTGGCTCGCAGTAACAAGTTGTGGAGTGCGTGATTTTGGATGAGAAGTCCTATCCAGAAGAACTTCGGCATAGATTCAGGCTGCGAGAAGGTGGAGATCTCCAGTTTCGTTGGATTCTTTCTCCGCGCTACGCAGTTCAACCGTTTCATTGGACTTCTGGTGCAAGACAGCTGCAGAAAGAGGGGTTGGGGTTAGAGTAATGGACATATATAGAAGAGGGTCCCTGCTCATTGGTCCCCTGCAGGGCATGACCTGTCCTCCATGATGGATTGGGGAGTTCCCCTTACATTGACATTGAACTCTATCTAGTTGTGTTGTGGAAACTTTTTTTGTTTGTAAAAGTATTTTCTTTGCTGCTGTGGTTTCAGAGTAAAGATTGTAATGCATAATAATCGCCTCCTTGTCTTTAATAGAATCTAAACCCCCATCTCACGTTAGTGTGGGGGATTAGCTATTGATATTCACAATACATGCAGAACCTACCAATGTTTTGCTCGGATCCCGTGGGAAGAGGAGAATATGTGCAATGCAAGAGTGTTGTTGCACTTTATTTTATTCTGTGGTGCCTTCCACTCCGGTTCAGGGGGGGAGCAGTGCTTAATTTGTGAGGGTGGTTGCCGGTGCTCAACACCGGCACTCTTTTTTGGGCACCGGAACTAATCATGGGGGGGCAGCGCACGTGCAATTGCTTTATTTGTTCTTCCTCTTCACTTTGCTTCATTATAAATCATTGGGTTCGTTTGTCATTGTGATCTCTCGTGCTTGCAGGTGCAGGCCATGGCTGGCTGGGCCTGGGAGGGGCCAGTAATAGCAATGAACAACAAGTTACAAACAGCCAATGAAAACTGCGATTATTTTATTACTAAGCAGTATTTGATACATTCTGTATAGTAACACAGAATGTGCAGTTTTCATTGGCTGTTGTTCTGGGCCAGTGAAATTACATGGTGACATGTTGTTACAGGAGGCAGCGCAGCGCCACCTTCATTTCACGAGTTACTGTGAAGTGAAGGTGTCTAGGCGTGGCATGTGAGAGAGGGAGCCTGCCCTGCTGCACTGCGTGGTGCGGCCTAGTTGCTTCTTGGGGCCCCCCTCTGCCTGCTTTTTCATTTGTGCCAGTGTGCGCCGCCCCACCCTGAGGCCCCAACAGGAGAGAAGACCAAGTCCCAGTCGGCAAAGCAGGTAAGTCTGGACCGTAAAACAGCAGCCTGCCATGAGCCTGTCACAGTGATCAGGCAAGGAAGGCCCAGGTCGGGGCCCAGGCGGCGGGGCTGTCTCCTGGTGGTGTCCTGACTGCCCAGAAGTCAGGACCCCACCAGGGGCCCATCCGCACCAGGCTTCTGTCTGTGTGACCTGTGTGCTGCTGACTGCAGTGCCAGGCCCAGGCTAATTTCTGTGACCACCAGGAAGGGCTGCCACTGCGCAGACTGAGTCGGATGACTCTGCCGCAGCGCGGGCCCATGGATTGGGCCCAAATTAGTACATTTTTTACTTTTCTTTTAAAACCTGACCTTCCGTGGGGCCGGTGGCTAGGGCCCCGCCCCACGGAACGTAGGTTTTAAAAGAAATAAGCATTTTTGAGTGGCGGCTGGGGCCCATCACTTGAAAAGTGATGGGCCCCAGCCGCCTAAATATACATTTTTTCTATTAAAATCTTACCTTCTCGGGGCCACTGCCGCTGCGCACCTATTTTTGTCATCAGCACGGCCGCGGTGTTGGGCGGCCCCACGAAAGGTAGCCTAAAGTGATTGAGGCAGCTCAGGCAACAAGGCCCAGGACCGGGCGGGGCATGGCGGCAGCCCGGTCCTCGTCCCTGGTGGAGTCCTGCTGGGTGTGTGACCCCCTTTGTATTAGAGTCCGACTGGGGTGGGCGTGGCCCTCGTGTCTCAAGTAGTTGTGAGTATTGAACATGGGATGGGTCACCCCAGGACACCGCGTGCAAAGCCACCCAGGACACTACGTGCACAGCCCCCAGGTCACCATGAGCGCAGCCCCGGGACACTGTGAGCACAGCCCTCCCACCGCCTCTGGACTCCATGAGCACATCCACAGACCCTGAAACAATGTGAGCACAGCCCACCAGAACACTACGTGTACAGGCAGCCAAGGGGATCACTAATGCACAGCCCCCCAGGACACCGCATGCACAGCCCCCCAGGACACTGCATGCACAGCCCCCCAGGTCACCACGTGCACCGCCCCCCAGGACACTGGGTGCACAGCCCCCCCCCGGACACAGTGTACACAGCCCTTCAGGACATTGGGTGCTCTCAGCCTCCAGGACAACGTGTGCACAGCCCCTCGAGACAGCATGTGCACAGACAGCCCTCCAGGACACTGTGCACAGCACAGCCCCTCGGGACTGCACAGCGCGTGCAGCTTCGTTTGTGTCAGTTAGCAATCCAGCCCCATGCCCACATCACCTGAGCGGAGCCACAATATCCTGAGGGTGTGGGGGTCCCGAAATCCTTGGCCCAAGTGACGTGCGTTTAGCCCCCCTTCACAACGTGGTACACGGTACATCACGAGGCCATGTGCAGGTTTTTACACTTGCATATTTCCTTTTCCATAATTTCGATCCTTCTGGCCCCCATCTGCCCGTTTGACACCCTTTTGATTGCAGGCAGGAGCAGCCAGGGTCTTGTCACCTATGCCTCTCTCCACTGCAGTACCATACTGTACTGCTTCCTTCACTCCAAAACGCACCCCCGGCAGAGTACCAGAAAGGATTCGGGCGAGTGCAGGGGCTGAGTGTTTTGTTTTCATTGAAAAGATAGCACCGGCTCGGACTGGCCTATAGGGCAAAGATAGCATCCGGCTCGGACTGGCCTATAGGGCAATGCACGAACCAAAAACACAAAATGCTACTGTGGGCCAGGTTTTTTGGTCCATGTGGGCCACTTTTTTGTCCCATGTGGACCAGTTTGACGAGTTACTTCACCATTCGGCTAGTAGTTTGGGCCAGTGTCACTGAAAACATACTCTTTAAAATGCACAATTTGCCTCACAGTTTATCAAAAATCCTCCCCTGTGGGTACTACTCAGTCTGTCACAAAAGGAATGAATTGTCATTTGCAACTTTGGCCACTTTTTCATTGGTGCCCGACTCGAGATAATTGTATGCCCCAACAACACCATGCTTATGCTTGAAGGAAGGGTGAGGGGGGATGCATTTATGAGATGTGATGACTGATAAGGGCTTGAGAGTAAATTGATTACACAAAACACCTGGATGAGGTGACTGAATAAAGGGCTGAGTAGAGGGTGCTCTTCCTGGAGGTAACCGATTAACAATACTTGGTATACTTTAACAGACTGTCAGATGGGGCAGAAGGGGTAGAGACAAATACAGTGCAACAGTGACTGAAACAGAATGTTTTTTTATTTATTTGCATTTTTAAAGCGCTCACAGAGCCCGGGGGCATCGAGGCGCAGTTACAGGATGAGCATGTCTTAGTTGCGTATTTATAACACTCTTAATACCCAGAGGTTTCTAAGTGAGGAGTCGGGGATCGAATCTGTGTTGCTTTGTGTCGTCTTGCTTCCAAGTGGAGCACATTGCCACTGAGCTATCCTGAGTCCCGGGACAATGATTGCAACGCAGCAGCGAAAAGGGACCTTTACTTGATTGGAGTACACAATGGATACCTACCTCCAACCCTGGAAAAGATGGCAAGAACAAGATCTGAAAAAGAACGCTCTTGTATGCGCCAGTGGCACACATAGCCAGAGAGCTAGAGCAATCAGTATAAAGTCTATATTATAGACCAAACCGAAGTGAGTATATGACACAACTTATTTCATTGTGCGTATTAAAGCGATGAAAATAAAGTGGGTAAATAAATATTTTGCCTTTTGCATCTTATAGTTTTCCATCCAGGATGTGGAAAATAAAGGTACACTGATATTATTTTGGCCCAACATGCTGCTATAAGGATTTACATGTTGTCATGAAGCTTTTATGCAATTTGTGCATTTTGCAAGTAAACTATAGGACAGTATTGTAGGTCTTGTTGACAAACAAAACTGAAATATTTGTTCCATGTAAAGCATGAAGAAGGTGGCTGTTCTGTTCCCAAATTGGGTTAAAATCCCTGCTTCGCTGTTCAGCATAAGTGTGTGATCCCGGGCAAATAATGTAATCTCACCCTGACTTCAACTGCAAAGGGTGTCACTCTACCCCCTTCGTTCCCTCTGCATATTTGAAGGCAAGTGCAAGTCAAACATATGTCTGCGGGTGCTGTGATGGAGGGTCAGTAAAATATTGTGCAGTGTGTAACGTCTTGTCATGTTAAGTCCACTTTGCCATAGAAACTTTGCCCTGTTAGTAAAATGTCTCACTTGCAATACCTACAGATTTGGCCCAATGTGTCCTAGGCTTTCTTTTTCCTACCCTAAGGTTTGAGTTTATACAAATTAAAGTGGAAAAGTAACAGCGTCACTTCCGATCAGCGGATGCTGCTTGCCACCGAGTGGGGAGTGTAAGGGTGTCCAGCTCAGAGCAGAATAACATACCAAGTAACAAGAAACGGAGCACCTGTAAGATACCTCCTGCTAATAAAGCAACTGCGGCCTGTACATCCACAACCTGAGTCAGTGTATTATGTCTGGGGGGGTGTTGGGGGAGGTTATGGGAAAAGGGAAATGTGTGGAGGGCCGCAGGTTAAACCAAAGTGAATTTATAAACCAGGTAAATCAAATGCAGGGCCTGTGGAAGGCCGGTGTGCGGTGTTTTGCGGCTTAGCAGGGGGATGCGCCGATTGCAAGGAGGAATGGAGCATACACCATCATAGCTGCTACATGCAGACGGACACTCTCGGGCCAATGTACCCCATACCCCTGCACCAACAGCATGGGGGATCGGGGTGGGGGGACCTCCTCAGACTGGATGGCACAAGGAGACAGGAGAAGGGAGGTAGCAAGGAGGCGCAAAAGGGGTGTTGGGGCAGCGGCCTAGCTCATCCCCTATCTCAGGCTTAAAGCCACAGGTAGGTGAGGGAAACAGCCTCATTCTCTGACAACCAAGAAGTGTTTTCCAACTTTAAAGCGTTATACTTTCTCAACCCATGTGTGCCCTTCCCCATCCATCCCACTACTAGTCTGTGCCAGTAGTTGCTGCAGCACCAAACATGTGACATGGAGCAGAAGCAGTGTGATGGGCTGGTGGTGGGCCGATCTAGGTCTAGCACTGAACTGGCATGGGCTGCGCAACGGCACTGCGGGCGGTGCCGGTGCGTGGCATTATGGGGCCAATATTTTTTGGGCACTCCCACTTATTTTTTTACAAATTAAGCACTGGGCGGACGGGGGGGCGCCGCGAGGCCCCTCCCAAGAGCGAGGCCCGGGGCAGATTCCCCTCTGACACCTCAGCCGCTCCACCACCCTCGTGGCGGCTGTGAGTGCACCTATCTTCCAAACTCTAGTCATTGGTTAATAATACATGTATCTGCACTCATTCAGAACCAGAGAGCAGGACCTGTAACTGTTAAATGTTGATGTCTTCACCTCTGGGGCATGCGCATCAACAACTAATCACTGGAAAACTACTAGTGGTATGGAACACCGATGTTGTATTGCAACTTTTCCTGATTTTACTGTACCATCAGAACTGTGATAAAATTTCCACCTCGGGCATTCGTCACCATTTTCTAATGTACAGCCTTCTCTGTTATGGCTAACTTAGAGATGGTAGCCCTCTTTACACTGGACCCCCCCCTCATCATGGTACTCACTAATGAGGCCTTTGACATTCCGGCTAACACTTTTCTGCCTCCACTCCCCTTCGCTACAGAGCTGGAGCTCTACCAGCTCTCCAAGCTGCAGGTGCAGCTCCATCAGCCTCTTCACCCTGCCGGATGTTAAGGTAAGGCTCAGGGCTCATTACAGAGCCAAAAGCAATTTCGCGGACGAAATTGCATCCCACGACCTCCCGACCAGTTTCTTTATCCCTGGCCGCCCTGCATCCATTCATCACAGCATTCCTGAAAGAAACGTGGCATTTTGTGTTTTTTGGCAAAAACGAGTGGCTACCGCCATTGCCTGCCACGAGGACCCAGCACACTCCATCATGGCCGCTCCAGCCTTCTGCACCCTCCCTACTGGTGCCATTGAGCTTGAAAGCTCCAGGATTGGCTGCCAGCCTGCTTAACCAGCCAATCTACAGCGCCGGTAGGCGAGCGCCGGCCCACGGACAAAGGCACACAAAATAAGGCACTGACTGAGCTGACCGAGCGTGCCGCGGTGCGGGCTGCCACAGGTCATAGCTCGTCGGTAATGCCGCTGACTACTCATCTCTCCCTGGACTGCTGCTAATACGGTGAGACACCCCGCTACCCACTATAACAGCATAGTTTCATAACACCCAACCAGGAACGCCCAGCTTTACCTGCAATGCACTTTACAAATATGCTGCCTACAAGCATACTCGCACCGCTCCACCTACCTCCAGTAACCCACTTATGTCTAGCGTGAGGTACGGATGGCTTCATACGGAGAGCTCACACATGTTCCTAAACGTTACACTGTATGTGCTAGCCTACACCCTTTGTTCTATTACAGTATTGTTACTTTAATGTAGGCTACGGCCATATCCATGCTATATATCGGTGCATTGCCACTCCTTGCATTGCCACTGCTGCCATTATCTGCACATAGGTGCCCAGTCGCTGCTAGATCTATGTGATATTTGATGTGATATTTGAAAACTGCTATATATCCAGACATTGCTGCCTCTACCTAGCCATTGCTGCCTATGCCTAGCCATTGTTGCCTCTACCTAGCCATTGCTGCCTATGCCTAGCCATTGTTGCCTCTACCTAGTCATTGCTGCCTATGCCTAGCCATTGCTGCCTATGCCTAGCCATTGTTGCCTCTACCTAGCCATTGCTGCCTATGCCTAGCCATTGCTGCCTATGCCTAGCCATTGTTGCCTATGCCTAGCCATTGTTGCCTCTACCTAGCCATTGTTGCCTATGCCTAGCCACTGTGCCATTGTGTTTCCCACTCCTAGCCTTGTGCTGCATATGCCTAGCCATTGCGCTAGCTACTAGCCCACCTTCCCTTGTCCGTTTTGGTAAAATTGCATTTAGATTGTCTGTATATGCCCACTAGTTACTAGCCATTGCTTACCTACTCTGGCCCACTTTAGCAAACCTGCATTTAGGTTGCTTACCTACTCTTGCCCACTTCAGCAAAACTGCATTTAGGCTGCCTGTTATCAAACAGTGCTCACCTATCTTCGCCTGCACTATCAAAGCTGCATGTAGGCTGCCAGGTCTCCAAGCCACCTACACTAACTAGCTCATCATGTATCTGCCCCTTTTCTACACATTTCTATTCAGAACTATCCTCTATCTGACCACCCTTCACAACTTGAACTTATCCCAGCAACAGAACCAACTACCTCACGGTATTGCACCCCAGGAGCAAGCCAATATGGCCACTAAACCTTGGAGCCTCCAACAGCGAAACCTAAAATTACGCGCCAGACTCCCAAGAATTTATGACCCTCTATCTAAGGCCCAACCCACTTCAAACCACATTAGGCACACTTCGCATACCACCAACACTCCACCACTCACACACAACATAGGGCAACACAGACTACAACTCAACAGTCGAATCTTTGGAGAATCCACCTCGCCCCCAAAATGCCAACACAAAGTCCAGCCGCCCTCTGCCCCACCCACCCTACCTGGTATAAAAGGCGCCTTAATAAACGCCCGTTATATGGTAGCCCATGCAACTGAAATAGCTGACATAATCCAAAATGAGAACTTAGATCTCCTGGCCATCACAGAATCCTGGCTTCACCCTGCAGCAGGACCAGCCATTATGCTAGCCATCCCTGACAAATGCACCCTTATACGCATGGATCGCACCACGTCCAGAGGTGGCGGCCTTGCTATAATTGTCAAGAACAATCTAGCCCTAAGGCTCTCCTCACCCCATAATACCAACTCCTGTGAAACCCTCACAGCTAAACTTACCATTGCCAACAATCAAACTATCACTAGCCACCTGATATACCGATCACCAGGCCCCATAGGCTCTTTCGAGGAAGACCTCATGAACTTACTATCTAACAACCTAAAAAACTCTACTCAATGTCTCATCCTAGGCGACTTCAACCTTGGATTCAATGACCCCAACGCCCTACAAATCAACAGCACTCTTGTGGAATTAGGATTCACCCAAAAGATCACAGATCCTACCCACATCAAAGGCAGGATCCTCGATTGGATTGCCGAACATAACTGCCCAATCACTATCACTTCTATAATGCCTCAGCTATGGACCGACCACCACTTGTTATCCTTCACCCTACAAGCTACCATACCTATGAACAATAGTATCCTAGCTCCTACCGCACCGACCAGAAATAAAAAAAACATCATCCCTGAAAATCTTACCCCCCTCATTCTCCCCACCTTAAACTCCATCTCAGACCAGTCTGACCCAGCCTCTATGGTAGAAAAGTACAATGAAGTGATGCTTGCCTCTCTGGATGCTATCACACCACTGAAAATTAGGAAGAGCAAACCCCGCCAACACCTAAATACCTGGTTCACACCCCTATTGAAAGACCTCAGACAAAAGAAACGCCTCAGTGAAAAAACTTGGAGATCAGACCCCTCAGACATCAATAAGAACAACCTGAAGAAACTAGCTACCCTCTACAAAAAAGAAATCCTCCTTGCGAAACAAACTTCCTACAACACCCGTATTACCCAAGACAAATCCAACACTAAAGAATTGTTCGCCATTCTAAAGAAAGTAGAATCCCCTATCCAAGCGCCTGACTCCTGCCTCAAGGATAAGAACTGGTGCACAGGCATACAGAATGCCCTTACCAATAAGATAACAATGCTTCAGGCAAAGATCAACAACAAAAAAGCATCTATAATTGGCCCAAATATTGTCAACGCAGGCACCCACTCCAAGGTTACCACAAACTCATCACCAACTCTGAAATCCACCCCTTCTCCACCGACACTAGACATCCCTCCCTTCTACTTTCGCAAAGTAGCCACTAAAGATGTCGAGAAAGTCATCCTCACTCTCAAACCCTCCAACTGCCAGGGCGACCCATGTCCAGCCCAAATCATAAAAGTCGCCCCCCGTGAACTCTCACCCTTCATTACCAAACGTATAAATGCTTCTTTCACATTAGGTACCATACCTAGCAATCTGAAACAATCCTGGGTCCTCCCTCTCCTCAAAAAGCAAACCTTGGACCCCTCCATCCCAATGAACTACCGCCCTATAACCACTGTGCCGTTCCTACTGAAAATCCTAGGCAAAGTAGCTTACTTACAAATTCAGCACCATCTGGAACTAAACCATCTCCTAGGGGTTCGACAGTAAGGGTTCAGGCCACAGCATGGGACTGAGACTGCACTCCTAGACCTCAAGGCCCAAATAGACACACTAAGAGATAAAGGCACAACCTCACTCCTCCTACGCCCTCGACCTTTCTGCCGCATTTGACCTGGTAGACCATGCAATACTTTGCAATCACCTGGTCACGGCAGCCTGCTTCTCCCATGAAGCAGTTGCATGGATCCAGTCCTTCTTAGACAACAGGACAATGCGAGTCTTCTCTCCTCTAGCAGCTGCAGACCCCGCACCTATTTCATGCGGCGTACCCCAAGGATCATGTGTATCCCCTACCCTCTACAATATCTTCACAAAGCCCCTTTTCGATGATCTAGATGATCTAGGTATCACCTACACTAACTATGCAGATGCTACACAGATCCTCATCCCGTTGACGGGAGATTATGACAAGGATTTGGCCTTTGTGAACAGAATCTACCTCATCATCCAGGCATGGATGGCCTCCCACAATCTATGCCTGAATGATGACAAAACTGAACTCCTCATTCTAGGCACCTCCTCTAACATCAAAAAACCAGGTCCCAACTATGACTCCTTCATAATTGACAACATTACGGTGGCCAAAGTAGTTAAAACCCTTGCTTCTATATAGACTCCACGCTCACCTTTGGTAAACAAGTGAGTGCCATGGCCTCAGCCACCTCCTACACCTGCAAGTTAATCAGAGTAGCCAAGCCCTTCCTCTCTCCCAATAACTGCGTCACACTTGCAAGAGCATTAATCCTGTCGAAACTCGACTACTGCAATGCCCTCTACGTAGGTAGCAATAAATACATCACCGCCAAAATACAGACTCTTCAAAATAATGCCCTTAGAGCAGCCCTAAACTTCCCTAAAAATGCCCATATTTCAGACATCAGGAGATCTACCAACTGGCTCTCCACTAAAGACAAAATCCTCCTTAAAACAGCATCCCTTACACACAAATGCCTTAACCAAGCAGCCCCACAATACCTTATAGACAGATTCACCAGACAAACAGCCTCTCGCCCCTTAAGGAAAGCCAACTCCAACCTTTTACTAGTGCCCAGATTCAAACTCACTAAATCTAGTGGGAGTAGCTTCGCTGTTAAAGCAGCGCAATATTGGAACTCTCTTCCCCCTGCTCTAAGGGAAGATCTCCCCTACCGGCAATTCAGATCCAATCTGATTCAACGGCTAAAAGATGATGATGCCTAACTTCACCCTAATGTCATCTGGGATCTCATGTATATTTTGTATATTTGACCTGCTTTATTTATATGTTACACCTGTATTCTTGTAAACGTATTGCATATATTTCTGTGATTCCCTGACATCACATGTCTACAGCATTGTAACCGTAGCTGTACCAATATGTCCAATCTTCAAACTGTAACCTAAGCTGAACAACTCTCTTGCTGCCTTGGCGCCCGAATACCCCTGGGTCTGGTGCGCTATATAAATAATAAAACAAACAAACAAACAAACAAACAAACCACCTTCTCTCCGTCTTTTAATGGGGCATATGCACCTTCCCACTTACTTCCCTTGTGGTATATTATGCTATGACGCAATGACATTCACCATAGGGGGCATGCTACTAGCATGGCATCTAGGGAGAGGAGGACCAATCTAGAGGTTGGAGGAAATCAAGGCGGGGCATGATTCATCACACCACTCCAAGTCCTGCTCAGATCCTTATTAAGACGATTCCCGAGCACAGAAATACTCCAACAGGGAATAGCCAGCTTAGAAATCATCCAATAGCAAAGCCTAGAAATCACCCAATAGCAAAGCCTAGAAATCACCCAATAGCAAAGCCTAGAAATCTTCCCTCTCAAGGCTGCCAAAGACACAGGAATAATGTGGCCCACCTGTGTCAGAAGCAGTTGCCAAAGATGCACACGAGGAAAAAGAAAAGACTGGGACCCACAACTCAGATAGGAGGAGAACCTGGATTCCAACGCGTGGTATATAGCTCCAAGAGAAGAGACCCAAGGTTTTAGCTGATGCGTGGTTGAATTTAAAATGTGCCGATCAGCCAACAAAAGAGGAGTATGAACTGAAGGACTAAAGGACTACTCTGTCAGATGGAAAACCATCCTGGGTAAAAAGATTGCGGTGTTAAATATGGTGCAGAAAATGCTGGATAGGGAGTAGCTAGACCCAGAGCAAATAGTAATTCCCAAGATTATGTCAAAAGTGTACCCTGTCAAGAAGTCAATAGCACTCTTTTGCAAAGCACTCGAGTAAACTCAGTGATTCTGGCCCTTTACTGGAAAACATGAAGGGCAGTGAAGAGCAATGCGCCAGGGGAGCAGTGGAACATGAGAAGAACAGCACTGTAAAGAAGGCCTTTGAAGACCTATCTAGGATCCAACATATTTCCAGCCACTGTAATGTAGTTGGCAATGTGGCATACCTGGCCCAATCTACAAAGCTAGACAAGGAGGAGAATTACTTATTCATATAAGAGAGTCGAAGATTGACTCTCTTCCGAAAATGTTGTACGACACATAGCATTGAAAGGGGCCTTGTTGTTTTGATCAGACTTGATGGTATGCTCCAGAAAACGATATGTTTACCATGTTTTTTTTCCGTTTTCAACCCTCCACCCCTGTCTTCCCCTGGATGCAATAGTAGATGTGGATTGGAATGCTGCTAGCATGCTCTGCATGTATGTGGTAGGAATTCCAGCTCTCATCGTTGACGCGGACTGCAGTGCTGTAGGCACTGAGCTCCCAAATGAGTAGCCTCTAAACTTGACGTCAGTGTGCACCGATTGAATACAACAAAGACTTTTGAGGATCACAAATGTACAGGGTTAACATTCCCCATCCGGGGTAATTGGAAGGTCTATGGCATTCAAAAATACTGGAGACTGCCAGGAGAAGACCAACAGGAGGGTCGGCAAGGAGCTGCAGCCATGAGGGGATGGTGGCATGTTAACCTCTTCCCATCTACCAGCTTGGGGAACACTTATGGTGTAATTCCTTTTTGTGAGGGATACAAACTGGTGACTTGGTCCATGAGGAGAAAATACTTGGGGGGGGATTCCTTCTTATTTACGCAAATTCCTTAACAAGACTTGGGGTGGTTTCTTCTTGAGATTTCGATTGAACTTACTTCCTACTCAAGAGGTTCTTTGGATACGTGGTAAACATGACTTTATGGAACAGACGTGTAGGTTTTGTCAGCTACTCGGACAAACAGAGACTTTGAACCACCTACTTTTTTAGTGACCAAACCTTCAGGACAGAAGAGCCCTTCATTTCTGAAGATTGTTTATAGCCAACAACATATTGTCTACTGAATTTTCGTTTCAGTGGAGCAGGATTCCCTCATATACATTTGACAGTAAGTAATCCTGGTTTGAATGCTGTTTTAGGAAGAATGAGTGGGTCCTGAATCTATTTGAGAAGATGAACCAGCTGAAGGTTTCCTGGATTTTTATATGTCAAATTATATTTATACATGCATGGTGATGGTGTTCATTTTAAAATGTGTATTGTTTTACATTCTGTGTTAGGTTTATTGTAAACCGGTGCACACAAATAAATACATGTGATTACTGTCTACAGGACGGAAATGGAAGAGATCCCTTTGGGAGGATATCCAACTCATTTCCTTCTGAGTTCTTTGAAGTTGGACAAAGGGGCAAGTGACATACTCCTCCAGCATGGTTGCAGGTTGAAGATTCCACAGTTTCACTGTGGATGGGAGAGGTAATGATGCACTCTCCAAAGAAGAAGGAGACAGAGTCTACTCTTTATTGCGACCCTATTGTCCAAGTTGGCTATTAACACTGCTGCCAAGGAGGAGTAAAGAAGGGGATTTCATCCTTTAGTCTTCCTGATAGCAAAGATTGCAGGGGTGATCAGGATGATACCGAATTTGAAAAGGCTAATCCTCTGGATGACAAATGTACCACTCAAGATGCCTAACTTCACCCTAATGTCATCTGGGATCTCATGTATATTTTGTATATTTGACCTGCTTTATTTATATGTTACACCTGTATTCTTGTAAACGTATTGCATATATTTCTGTGATTCCCTGACATCACATGTCTACAGCATTGTAACCGTAGCTGTACCAATATGTCCAATCTTCAAACTGTAACCTAAGCTGAACAACTCTCTTGCTGCCTTGGCACCCGAATACCCCTGGGTCTGGTGCGCTATATAAATAATAAAACAAACAAACAAACCACCTTCTCTCCGTCTTTTAATGGGGCATATGCACCTTCCCACTTACTTCCCTTGTGGTATATTATGCTATGACGCAATGACATTCACCATAGGGGGCATGCTACTAGCATGGCATCTAGGGAGAGGAGGACCAATCTAGAGGTTGGAGGAAATCAAGGCGGGGCCTGATTCATCACACCACTCCAAGTCCTGCTCAGATCCTTATTAAGACGATCCCCGAGCACAGAAATACTCCAACAGGGAATAGCCAGCTTAGAAATCATCCAATAGCAAAGCCTAGAAATCACCCAATAGCAAAGCCTAGAAATCTTCCCTCTCAAGGCTGCCAAAGACACAGGAATAATGTGGCCCACCTGTGTCAGAAGCAGTTGCCAAAGATGCACACGAGGAAAAAGAAAAGACTGGGACCCACAACTCAGATAGGAGGAGAACCTGGATGCCAACGCGTGGTATATAGCTCCAAGAGAAGAGACCCAAGGTTTTAGCTGATGCGTGGTTGAATTTAAAATGTGCCGATCAGCCAACAAAAGAGGAGTATGAACTGAAGGACTACTCTGTCAGATGGAAAACCATCCTGGGTAAAAAGATTGCGGTGTTAAATATGGTGCAGAAAATGCTGGATAGGGAGTAGCTAGACCCAGAGCAAATAGTAATTCCCAAGATTATGTCAAAAGTGTACCCTGTCAAGAAGTCAATAGCACTCTTTTGCAAAGCACTCGAGTAAACTCAGTGATTCTGGCCCTTTACTGGAAAACATGAAGGGCAGTGAAGAGCAATGCGCCAGGGGAGCAGTGGAACATGAGAAGAACAGCACTGTAAAGAAGGCCTTTGAAGACCTATCTAGGATCCAACATATTTCCAGCCACTGTAATGTAGTTGGCAATGTGGCATACCTGGCCCAATCTACAAAGCTAGACAAAGAGGAGAATTACTTATTCATATAAGAGAGTCGAAGATTGACTCTCTTCCGAAAATGTTGTACGACACATAGCATTGAAAGGGGCCTTGTTGTTTTGATCAGACTTGATGGTATGCTCCAGAAAACGATATGTTTACCATGTTTTTTTTCCGTTTTCAACCCTCCACCCCTGTCTTCCCCTGGATGCAATAGTAGATGTGGATTGGAATGCTGCTAGCATGCTCTGCATGTATGTGGTAGGAATTCCAGCTCTCATCGTTGACGCGGACTGCAGTGCTGTAGGCACTGAGCTCCCAAATGAGTAGCCTCTAAACTTGACGTCAGTGTGCACCGATTGAATACAACAAAGACTTTTGAGGATCACAAATGTACAGGGTTAACATTCCCCATCCGGGGTAATTGGAAGGTCTATGGCATTCAAAAATACTGGAGACTGCCAGGAGAAGACCAACAGGAGGGTCGGCAAGGAGCTGCAGCCATGAGGGGATGGTGGCATGTTAACCTCTTCCCATCTACCAGCTTGGGGAACACTTATGGTCTAATTCCTTTTTGTGAGGGATACAAACTGGTGACTTGGTCCATGAGGAGAAAATACTTGGGGGGGGATTCCTTCTTATTTACGCAAATTCCTTAACAAGACTTGGGGTGGTTTCTTCTTGAGATTTCAATTGAACTTACTTCCTACTCAAGAGGTTCTTTGGATACGTGGTAAACATGACTTTATGGAACAGACGTGTAGGTTTTGTCAGCTACTCGGACAAACGGAGACTTTGAACCACCTACTTTTTTAGTGACCAAACCTTCAGGACAGAAGAGCCCTTCATTTCGGAAGATTGTTTATAGCCAACAACATATCATCTACTGAATTTTCGTTTCAGTGGAGCAGGATTCCCTCATATACATTTGACAGTAAGTAATCCTGGTTTGAATGCTGTTTTAGGAAGAATGAGTGGGTCCTGAATCTATTTGAGAAGATGAACCAGCTGAAGGTTTCCTGGATTTTTATATGTCAAATTATATTTATACATGCATGGTGATGGTGTTCATTTTAAAATGTGTATTGTTTTACATTCTGTGTAAGGTTTATTGTAAACCTGTGCACACAAATAAATACATGTGATTACTGTCTACAGGACGGAAATGGAAGAGATCCCTGTGGGAGGATATCCAACTCATTTCCTTCTGAGTTCTTTGAAGTTGGACAAAGGGGCAAGTGACATACTCCTCCAGCATGGTTGCAGGTTGAAGATTCCACAGTTTCACTCTGGATGGGAGAGGTAATGATGCACTCTCCAAAGAAGAAGGAGACAGAGTCTACTCTTTATTGCGACCCTATTGTCCAAGTTGGCTATTAACACTGCTGCCAAGGAGGAGTAAAGAAGGGGATTTCATCCTTTAGTCTTCCTGATAGCAAAGATTGCAGGGGTGATCAGGATGATACCGAATTTGAAAAGGCTAATCCTCTGGATGACAAATGTACCACTCAAGATGGACGCCGTTCAGTCCATTCCACTAATTGTGAAACCAGAAGAAAATATGGCTTCAATCAGGATGCCTATTTCCCCATATCGCTTTTTCTGGATCACCAGCAAATCCTCTGATTCATCATTGCCAGTCAGCATTTTCAATTTGTGGTTCTGCCATTTGGTCTAAACTCCAAGAAGATGATGTCCTCTGTAGTCGGGATCCTACATCAAAATGGAGTACAAGTGCACCCCTACCTAGACAACTGGTTCATTCATTCTGCTTCCTAGGAAAATACAGAGAAGGACATGGGATCGGCCTGCCCACTGCTGGAGCAACTTACATTCCTGAGTAACACTAAGAAATTGAACGTACCACCCAGTCAGGAATTAGCCTTCATTGGCGCAAGACCTGCCACAGACGAGGGTGCAATATTCCTCCTCACTTCAAAAATAGCAAATCTGAGAGAGCGTTTCAAGAATTTCCATGAAAAGAAACAGCCACTGCAAGATCTTGTCTGATAGAGTAGTGGGACATGACTGTCACGTCCCCTCATTTGATATGGGGCATGGTAGTAAATCACAGAGTAAAAGTAAGTAGTAATGCTCTTATGCCATGATTTACCGCTGCTCTCCATTTTCGAGCAATGACGAGGTGGAAGTGCGGCACGGAGCAACGATACAATTTCCGCTGGACATTCCTCTTCCTCTCGTCAGTGTGTTTCGTTGTCCGCCTGCATGAGATTTTCATGCAGGCGAACAACGAACGGATCCCTATGGAATCTGCTCTGTATTTTGCACCTAGTCAAACAGCCACCTGAAAAGCATTTACTTGTTTACGAAACTGGGGGCATAAATGAGTTTGCCCAGCTTTAATTCTTTCCTTTCCCCTCCACCTGGAGAAGGTTTGAAATTGCATGTAGGGGCACTCAACAGCACATAGGTGAAAACGGTGGTTGTCCCTTGCATGCAACTTACAATATTAATACAATGATGCCAGCAATATTTCTGGTATCCTATGCAAGATGGCATATGAAACCATTGATTGCTTTCTGAAGTGCTGGGGTCCTCCATCGTCCAATTATGAGCTCCTCATCTTGATCAAGGACACGACTGAGGCAGAAGCTTCTCTGGTGGATACAGCCAGGTCACTTGGAGGAAGGAGTTCTGCTAAACACCCCACCACAGGAAGTGGTAACTGCACATGTCAAAGGGTTGGGTCGGCGTGCACCCGGGAAGGGCAGAAAAATCAAAGGGCTTTGGACAGGCAGAGAGATCTGCAATCATCTAAATTGAAAGGAGCTCAAGGTTATAGAAATTGGGCCTCACTACGACCCGGGCGGTAAGTACCGGTCATTACCGGTATGGCGCAGTTACCGTGTCCGTGCTGGCAATAGACCGCTAAAAGCGGCCCATTACGAGTCGCGGCACGAGCTTTGCACCATGCCGGTAATTACCTCACCGCCATGCCGTAAAAGTCTTAAAAATCCCCCTTTCCGGCACCGTCTGTAGTGGAAATAGCTCCTCCGGCATCCAAGCCATCGGCATTAGCGGTCACCTCTAATAGCGGTAACCGCTATTAGCAGTGACCGTAAATACGCGGAACCGGAAGTAGCGTCATCGCACAGGAACGGGAAAGAGCACGGCGGCCATCTTTAAAAACATAATCCATTGCCATCCACCACAACCAGGAGCCATCTGACCCCCATAACTCCAACACACCTCTACCACTACCTGTTGCAATTTAGGATGCCAAAAGCAGTGAAAAAAATGGGAGATCACCTGCGCAAGGAGCGCTTCTCCAGAGAGGAGCTCACCATGTTAGCGGAGACACTGCAGGAACATGCAGATGTGGTGTTCTCAAACGACATGTCCCGTCCAGCACTGCAGCGTAAAAAGCAGATTTGGGCAGAGGTCGCCCAGAGAGTCAGTGCTGTTGGCACCACACCCCGCACACCAAACAATGCCGTAAGCGCTGGGATGACCTACGTCTATGTGTGCGAAGTATACTCTCCGCCAACCGCAACCTTGGGATGGCGACAGGCAGAGGTGCTGAGTCACCCATAAAACTACAACCATGAGAGGAGATATGCGCCACCACCATAGGTACCGAGGCAATAGAGGGAGTCGGGGACATGGAGCGAGGAGCCCCGTCATCAGCCGATGCAGGTAGGTGTCTCAAATGAAACAATGCTAATACCACCACGATGATGTCCACCTGAACTGACAGTGCAATGATGTAGAGCAGGGTCCACCAGACACATAAGTACAAGACTGCCTACAGGCAGTGCAGATCATCACCTTGTCCACATGCATAATGCAGCCCATATGTGTTGCAACCCAGAAGCCTCCATGCATCACCCACCCAAGAGTGAGGCAACCCATATGTCACTCCCCCAATGGTTATCATCTACCATTCCATATCAATGCAGCCACCCCAATGCATGCCCGATGCCTGTAGACCCATCACTAACCCTCTCCCTCCTTTGGTCCCCCACAGGCACACATTCTGACATGACAGCGGTGATGAGGACACTGGTGCCACACCACAGAAGAAGGCCAGGGCCGAGGAGGGTGAACACCGCCCCTCAACCTAAAGGGGCAGAGGCCAACCTGGACCACCTCAGAAGGCCATGAAAACCACAGAGGCCACAGCACCAATGTGCGCCACGGCCCCCAAAACAACACCCACACCAGCCACCATCACCCAGTAGGCATTGGCAGAGGGCACACCATCGGCTGCCAGCAGCACAGTCGGTGAGACAGCTGCCACAGCAGCCATATCAGACGACGAGGGTGACGTACAGCTGCATGGCGCAACACCCGTCACAGGCCCCCTCCACTCACCACACCTATCCCCATGCAGCGTGGTGGACGGCAGCATGCACGGGCTGTCACCTGGAGATTCATGGCCTGCAAGTTTCAGCCCTACGCCGACTGTGCCTGATGACCAAATCATGGTTGAAACGCCTCACACTTCCACCCCAGTGACAACCACCCAAGAGGGGATCATGGCTATACAGAGGCGCCAGGAGGAACTCACAGGGCTGTTGACGCAGCATATTACCGGATGACATCAGGGATTGTGCTGCATCCATAAAAACAGCCATCGAGTCCACCTCAAAGGACATTTGCGCGGAACTTGCAGCAGTGCGCCACGTCCTCTCGGAAATGGTGGCGGCAATGCGGGACATGCATCCACTGCAGTTCCCTGGACAATCTGGACCATCATCAAATGCCAGCTCTACTAGGACCAGCCCTGTGCGTCGGTCTAGCAGGAACCTGCGCAGAGTGGACAGGGGGGCACCTGGTGCTGGAAGAGGGGGAGGGCAGTAGGCACAGCCATGCATTCTGGTGCCATGTGGACTACTGGTGCACACTACTGCACACCATGGTTGGGAAGTCAAGGGGGGAGGTGTGGGGGATTTGAGGGGGCAGAGGGGAGAGGGTGTGTGGGGGTGTTGAGGGGGGAGAGGGTGTGTGGGGGAGTTGAGGGGGGAGGGGGAAGAGGGTGTGTGGGGTAGAGTGGTTGTTCACTTAGTTATGATTCTTTAATACACATTTTGGTGACTCATGATTCACATGTGTGGACATTGCTTATTGCGTACGTGTGCTTTATTGGTGAACAGACTACAGTGTCCATGTCCCTGACACACCCAGTGCACCGAGTGCCACATCCATGTCACACTCCACGTCCATGTGTGCTAGAAACATTGGTTGATCAGAGTCTGATGCATATCACGTCCCTCCTGTGCATCGCCGCCTCCCTGAGGTGCTGCCCCATCCCCACCCTCCTCATCATCATCGTCAGGTGGTTGCAGTTCTGCATCAGGGGGCAGGGGCACATTCCGTCTGATGCATATATTGTGTAGCATGACACATGCCATGACGATCTTGGCCACCTTCTCATGGCGGTACAGGAGTGCCCCACCAGACCTGCTGAGGCTGCAAAACCGTGCCTTCAAGAGGCCAAATGTCTGCTCAATCACCACATGGGTACGTGTATGTGCACGATTGTAGTCCTCCTCGTGCCTGTTTTGTGGGTTCCGGACTGGGGTAAGGAGCCACCTCCTCAAGGGATAGCCTGCATCACCTGCATGTGGGCAATAATGTATAAGTGTAAGTCATCATATCATATGTGACCTTGATCAATGACACCATAGCATGCATTGATTTCTTGATTGCAACCACATTCCCATGCATGAATGGAGACACACGATGTGACTGCTATGTGTGTATTCCTCTTATGGACTGGTGTGCGTGCCATAGACTAGTGGGTGCAGGGGGGTCCAGTTCCTTGTAAGTGCTCATGCATTATGTTAGTCCACGCCAGTTGTTTCCATGATCTGGCTGATGTGCAGTAATTTGTATGCTTTCATCCTGGCACCGTTGATGTCAGCCTCATGATGATGTCACTATGGGAAACAAATGGTGTAAAGCACTTTTGTTGGACCTCTGTGTCAGTGTAGTGGTGCATTAATGTATTTGGGCCTCATGTGACTCCTATGTACGCAGTAATAGGGGACTGTCCTTTCAGTTGATGGTATTTGGTGCTGTGTATTGGCCATAGTAGTTGCTTATAGCTGCATTGTGTTGAGGGGGTTACGGTCTGATTAGGTGCAGTGCACATGTAGATGGCTATGGAATGGTTGTGACACTGCATCATTTACATGTTAGGGCAGCTTTCATCTTTCATTATGTGGTCAGGTGTCAGGTCCAGTCTGGGCTGCTTTGGGGTATGAGCATGGTCCATTCTCTCAGGCACTCGCAGCCAGGTGAAGTATGCATCTCTACCCCCCCATCTCAGCCAGGTGAAGTATACATCTCTACCCCCCCATCTCAACCAGGTGAAGTATGCATCTCTACCCCCCCCATCTCAGCCAGGTGAAGTATGCATCTCTACCCCCCCATCTCAGCCAGGTGAAGTATGCATCACTACCCCCCATCTCAGCCAGGTGAAGTATGCATCTCTACCCCAACACCTACCCACATCACATTTCCATGGGCCTAACATGCGATTCACCGAGAAGCCAGGATCTCTGCCCTGCTTGTCGCTCCATGTAGCGTGATATCGTGGAGTTTCGCAGGACCATTGAATCATGGGTTGATCCGGGGTATCGGACACAGCAATGTGTGATGATCTTGTTTATACCATTTGCACATTGATTGAGTTGTATAGCTTATGGTTGCAGTACGCTACCTCCATGGCATGTGGGACCACCAATTCCACATGGGTGCTGTTGATGGCGCCAATGCAACCAGGGATGCCGGCCAGTGAATGGAAACCAACTTTGGTGTTTGAGATCTCCTGGGCAGACCGTGGTAAGTAAATGTGGTCGCCTGTGTGCTTCAGGAGGGCATCAAGCACTTGGTTCAGCAAACGTGAGAATAATGGTTGTGATATGCCATGCATGTGCCCCACTGTGTGCTGGTAGGTGCCTGTGGCCAGGAAGTGGAGCACAGACACTACCTTCAGTAGGGGTGGGATGGCGGTGCGTGATTCAATCAGGCTGACATTGTCATCATGTATCATATCCACAATGGTGGTGATGGTGTCCCGGTCCAGACGGTACAGGGTATGGATCTGCTCAGGGGTTAGGTTGAATGGACTGGCTCGGATGCAAGGGATTGGGGGCTGCCTGCGTGGTGGCACTGGCTGCACTGGTGGGGCATGCTGGCCCTGCCTCGCCCTCCTTCTCCTCCTGCGTCTCCTCTGTGCTGCCAGTTGTTGTTGTTGTTGTTGCAGCAGTTCCACAGCAATCATATCCTCCAGCCCCAGCATTGCTAGTAGTATTGGAATCATTGTGGGGTGTGACTGGCTGTGGGAAGGGGTGGGGTGTGCTCCTTTTGTGCTGGCCTAGTCTGTATTGCCTCCACCTGTGCTGATTGTGTGCACCTGTGGCAGTTGGGAACACTGCACATGGCCGTTTATGGGTGGTCCGCGATGCCGTAATTAGCTCCATGCCGGTAAGGTACTTTTCGGGCTTCAGTAGGGCATTGTTTGCATGTCCACGTGACTTGTGATGTTTCCCTGTTTGCGCCATGCCGGTATTTGTGGCATGGTTGGTCGCGTGCCTGCGCTCCAGCCGCTATTAACGGCACCGTTAATTACGGTGCTGCTAATAGTGGATAATCGTGTCATAATCGGCCGGAGCGGTAAGCGATGCCGGTAATCCTTTACCAGCATCGTTGTTCACTTACCGCCGGGGCCGTAATGAGGCCCATTGTCCTGAAGATATTGAAGGATGTTCTCAAGGGCAACGAGTGAAGGTATGCAGGGACAATACAGTGTCTATGTCATTTGCAAACTGTTAGAGCAGTACAAGAGCAGAATCTATTCCGGCTCGAACAGACAACCTGCTGGATTGGACGAATCCGAATTACTGGACCATTACAGCTGTTCACATACAGGGAAAACTCAATGTTGCAGTATGCAGGCTAAGCAGGACTTTGCCTTCCTCCGTGGAATAGATGCTGCTGAGGGAATCCTTCAAAGAATCTACAAAAAATGTGGGACTTTTATACTAGACCTTTTTGCTACAAAGGACAAGATGGTGGACCTTTGCTTCTGCTGGCATTCAGATCTGAAGGTACTAAGAACAGACACGCTGACGTCAGTTGGACAATGGGCCTGTTATGTGCATTCCACCCGTTCCCTTAATCTCACAAGTTCTGGGGCCGCTGCTGATGGAGAACATTAATGTTATTATGGTTGTGCGTGTTGAGGGAGGAAACTGTATTTGCTGAATTTGTCAAGCTCACCAAAGTTGTTGTTGAGGCTTCCCCCAGCCTCATTGGCTTATCTGAGGTTGCCAGATCAGATGTTGGCCAGCTTATATCTCTCGGGCTGGCAGTTGAAAAAGAAGGCCTCATGAGATTGGAGTTGTCTGACAAATAAGTCCTTGCTGTGCAGAATTCTAACCATCTAACCATCTTTCCCCAATACATTCAGCTTCCTCCCATGGGTCAGGGTGCTCCGACCATGGTGTCTTCTGCTTAGAGCAGTCTTAGGTGGCTTTCTGCTGTGATGCCACCTGAGAGTCTCATAATGCTTTTGCGTCAGATTGACAAACACTGCCGAATTTTGTTTAAGAGGCTAATGTTTGTTCAACCGTTCTTCGGTCTGCTGTGAAGCACTGAATTAACCTGCTATGTTTCTTAAATAGACGGAACACTGTGTGTTGGGCAGATCTTCATAAGTGAGCCATGTGACGGGGAAGTTGGTCCAGGGGTAATGTCTAGAGTGTACATGGCAATCCCCATTACACTGGACCGCCTCCCTCGTCAGAGCACTCACACACCTTCCTCACTCCATGAAGGATGTCAGTGGATAAGAAAGGAGGCAACGAGGAGTCACACACTCTAAGATAACGCACATTTATCCAGTGGCAAGGCTTTTATGAATCTTTTAAAAGATGGAGAGAAGATTTGGTAAGGAATCTGTGGGAAAGTTGAAGAACTCATTAGCAAGTACTGTGACAATGGATGGGGTCCAGTGCAATGAGGGTGGCCACACATACTCTGAGCATGGCAGAGAAGGTTCCCGTTACACAATTGTGACAACTGAGCTGCGTCTGTTGGATTCTGTACTTCTGATGATTGTCACACACTGAGTGTTAGTTTATGTGTCAAATAACCTTTGATCAACCAACATGAGTCTCTCTAGAAAACAGTGTATGTGCAATTCTGCAGTGCATCTGTGTTCTGCAGTGCACCTGTGTTCTGTAGGGCAACTGTGTTCTGCAGTGCATCTGTGTTCTGCAGTGCACTTGTGTTCTGTAGGGCAACAGTGTTCTACAGAGCATTTGTGTTCTGCAGTGCATCTGTGTTCTGCAGTGAACCTGTGTTCTGTAGGTCAACTGTGTTCTACAGTGCATCTGTGTTCTGCAGTGCATCTGTTTTCTGCAGGGCAACTGTGTTCTGCAGTGCATCTGTGTTTTGCATTGCACCTGTGTTCTGCAGTGCATCTGTGTTCTGCAGGGCAACTGTGTTCTGCAGTGCACCTGTGTTCTGCAGGGCAACTGTGTTCTACAGTGCATCTGTGTTCTGAAGTGCATCTGTGTTCTGTAGTGCACCTGTGTTCTGTAGGGCAACTGTATTTTGCAGTGCATCTGTGTTCTGCAGTGCATCTGTGTTCGGTAGGGCAACTGTATTCTGCAGTGCATCTGTGTTCTGCAGTGCATCTGTGTTCTGTAGGGCAACTGTATTTTGCAGTGCATCTGTGTTCTGTAGGGCAACTGTATTCTGCAGGGCATCTGTGTTCTGCAGTGTATCTGTGCTCTGCAGTGCACCTGTGTTCAGTAGGGCAACTGTATTGTGTTTCTGATGAGACAGTCCAATCAGGCAAAAAGTTGCTCTGAGACGTTGGTGACATTTGATAGCAATAGTATAGCTTTGCAGCAATTACTTGTTAAGGCTCGTGTCCCAAAGTTGCAAACATAAAGGTAAACGTCATATGCCGTTGTAATAGCTGTGCTTTTGCGCTGTGGTCAAGATGCATGTGGCACAGGCCTGGACTGGCCTATAGGGCAATAGGCCCATGGCCGAACCAAAACGCAAAATGATTGTGCGGGCCAGATTTTTGGGTCAAAGTGGGGCACTGTTTTGGCCAATGTGGGCCAGTTTGATGAGTTACTTCACTATGCGGCTAATATTTTTGACCAGTGTTGCTGAGTAAATATTCTTTAAAATGTACAATTTGCATCATATTTTATCAAAAACCTCCCCCTTGGGTACTATTCAAACAATGTCACAAAAGGAAAGAATTCCTATTTGCAACTGTGGGCCACTTTTTCGTTGGTGCCCGAGACAGTTTTATGCCCCAGTCCGCCCCTGATGTGGCATCGATTATTCTTGTTTTTATTCAATCACGTGACATTGTGCCATCAGCTCTGCCCTTCTTGTTGCTTAAGCGCATGCTCTGGAAAAAAAAGGAGCCAAGCGTTGCCGCAGGGATCTGCAGCTGCAGAGGAAGCTGCAAACGAGCAGAGTCCAGGGAAGGACATTCAGAGCCAGAGTGAAGTTCGCCCCTATGTTGTAGGGGGCTGTGTTGGAATAGCAACGAGATAAGCGATGGGCTGTGTGCCAATTTAGCAGACTTCTGGCATTGCTGGGCTACAATTTCCCTTCAGCGTTTCAGTCTTTTTCTTTACCTGCTGCTCCTGAAGACCTTGGCGTTTGTGAGTCTCTTGGCTCTCTCAGGTGCAGTGAGGGCTATATATATTGTATTGGTATCCGGTTAGTACCACGCAGATTGAGGGGACAGACTTTTCCGTATCCTAAAATGCGCTTCTCCATAGGCGTGCAGGTGACTCTGAGACTTGCTCATCACTGGGTGCATAATATTTCCCCACTCGGGACATTACACAACATTTTTTTTGCAGTTTCTTTTTTAATGGTCTTCTCCCTTGTTCCCATATCCCTACACTATATCTCTGTCCTCCGAGCCCTTAACACCCCGATTCCCCCCTCACCCACTGCGAAGCCACGTTTCCCAGCACTGCATGTGACACATATATTCTTTGAGAAAGCAGCATTCCATCAATGATGTGCCGCCTCCAACGGGAGCAAGCTCGTGTGCTGCCTAAGGATGCTCTGTAATGACCCTACACTTGAATATGGGTGGGTGGCCGGTTAGATGGATGGACTGGCAGATGGGCTGACTGGCCCCTATGAGGGAAGCTGGACCCTTTGAGGGAGGGAGGCTGACCACTAGGAGGGAGGGAGGGAGGGATGGAGGGAGGGATGAGATGATGCATGGATGTATGGATGAGTTGAGGGATTGATTGATGGAATGATTGATGGATGGATGGGATGAATGGATGGATGGATGGATGGATGGATGGATGGATGGAGGGATGGATTGGATAGATGTTTATGTTTATTGAATTTATATAGCGCTTTAAGCCAAAGCGCTTAGATAGATAGATGCGATGGATGAGATGTGATGGATGTGATGGAGGTGATAGGAATTGATGGGATGGATGGATGCATGGATGGATGAGTAAGAATGTATGGTTGTGTGCGGAGAATGGAGGTTCCTGACTGTGTTTCATGGCTTCTTCATGTACTTCTTTCTGCTTCCATATGGGACAGTGTATATCATCTTTACAGAGTTAGCTTCTGACAACAATCATTTATCCTCAATAAGAAGCAGAACAACTCTACAGCGCTACACACACACACATATGAACCCGAAGCACCAACGACCATACCATTGGGCATATTTGAAGATATGCACAACAGTAACTGATCTAGAACTTTGTAAATGTTTAGCAAATAAGTAGGAGAGGTTGAACTTTCTCAAACCTAGCAATCTATAACTGTATTAAAGGACAATTTTAAATTGCTCACCTTAGTACATGCCACCAGGAGAACAGGTTCCAAACACATCGTAGCTTTATTTATTTATTTAAAATATACTTATAACCAAAAAGGTTTTGTATATACAACAAAGAGTAAAACACAACTTGTACTTTGGACTAAAAGATGCATAGTACAACAACATATAAAAAACAATGGGCCTCATTACACGGTAGGCGGTAAGGGTTTACCGGTATTTTACCGGTACCGGTAAATCCTTACCGCCTTACTACGAGGTCCTTTTGCGGGTTGGGGAATTTAACGCCTGCTTTTTGCAGGCGTTAAAAACCAACCCGCAAAGGGACCAGTGGAGATAATTACGGTACCGCAATTTGCGGTACCGTAATTAGCGCCTTCACCATTCCCATTATGCCCTATGGGGCAAAAATGGGAATGGGGAAGGGCAATGGTGGAAGGGGGAATTACCGCCCCGCCAACCTTGGAATGGCGCGGTAATTCCCCTTTCCACCAAGGTGGTGCCGGTATTTTACCGGCATGAACCATGGCGCTAATAGCGCCATGGTTCACCGCCTTCCGTGTAATGATGCCCAATGCTTGTTATTAATACCATTTTACAGAGATATCACTGATACTATACTGATTATCCATGGGTAGGGTAAAATTACTCGAAAATAATTTGATCACAGCAAAAAGTAAGGCTGTGTTGTTAAATATAAAAACTCAGTTAGATATTATTTTTAAAACTTCAGCACATTTCCAGTAGAATTTTACCATGTGGTAAATCAAATTATGGTCACAATCGCTCATAAACAACCCCCACAATGCAGTAAGATTGTTACAATAAATATGATTATAATATGATCGTATAAAACTATATCGTGAGCATTGTAAACTTTCGCACTCTTTTAATAAGTGTTCAATAGTTTCTAACGCTGAGGATCCACAGAAGCGACAGAAACGTGCTTCTTGTGCAAGGCCTGTACGGGCACCTTGAGTAATCAATGCCACACTGATGTTAAATTTCAAAAGCATATACTGTCTGGCTACTGCACTGTTAGAATAGGCTATAAGATAGATTGGTTTAATCAGACGGGAACCAATATATTCACGGAATGACACGCTGTTGTGTTTTGTTTGCAAGTAGTTAAAATTTTCATTTTTACTTATCAATGTCAGGCTTTTTTCAGACGAGATTTAATCACATGTGTCACACCTTCAGGTGATAGGTTGGTACACCCAACCTGCCATTGTGAGTGGAGACAACAGAGGGAACCTAAAATTAAATGCATTTATAAAGCTCATCATCATTATTCCGTTGTTCAGCTTTTGTAATTTGTCACAGAACATTACAGATTTTATAATGAAATCTTGATGAATGCCATTAAATTCAAATTTAAGATAGAGATGTTCGATTGACAGTGTTTGTGGCATACGGAACAGTCTGCGTAGCATCAGGCTTTCAACACGTTTCAATTCAATTTCAAGATGGTGCCCTGTATCTCTGTTCCATAACATAGAATTGGTCGGATTTTGGTGGAGTATAGGAGCAAAATGGTCATTACAGAAACTCCTCCTTGTCGTCCTATAAGTTGGCAGATTGCTTGGACTGCTCTGTTACATTTCGTTTTCGTCTCTGACCAATGCTTGGCCCACTTCAGGGTATGTTCCCCATGCAACCCCAAGTATTTATAAGAGGGTACACTTTGCTATTGGATGCCATTTGGTTTGCAGGCGATGTTCTTCCTCTTGTTAGGATTATGGGAGAAAGTGATGATTTTACTTTCCTCTATATTGATTGTAAGACCGTTTGCGGCAGCGTCTACTCCGAGCGCAGAGACCACATTTTGGAGTCCTTTTGGCGTGTGATCGAGTAAAAGCAACTCGTTAGCATAGGCTAACCAACTTGTACTATGCCAACCCATTTTCACAGGGCAAATTTGTGAAGCAGTAGAGGCAATCCAGAGATCTTCTAAATACAGATTATCTCAGCGTTTCCAGGCATATTCTATGGCGGCTACAGAATTATTACATTATGAGTCATGCTCGCTTTTCTTATGAATCCCATTTAGTTTGGAGGAGGTATGTTGTAGTCTGTTATCCATTGGTTTAGTTCTTGGAGCAGGATTTTTCGCAAACAACTTTTCAGGAACGTCTAACGTTGCCAGCATCCTGTAATTGGATCCTAGGTTCCAAGTGCCTTATTTATACACAGGTATAATATGGCTTCTGCACCATGTATCTGATAAATGTCCTGCCAAGCCTATATGGGAAACAGCAGGTGGAGAGGGTTGCCAGACATTTGGTCGAAAAAAATTGGTCGACCAGACAAATGGTTGAACCAATTTGGTCGAAAACCAAATGGTCGAATTTTTTTTTTTTTATTTTAACCCTTTTTTTTATTTTTTTGGGGGGTCTCCCCCAACCCCCTTTTTTTCTCTAAAAACCCCTTTTTTTACTAAACGAAAACCCGAAAAATAAATATATAAATAAAAAAAAAAATTCGACCATTTGGTTTTCGACCAAATTGCATCGACCAAATTGCAGTCGACCAGTTTTTTTTCGACCAATTGACTGGACACCGGTGGAGAGCATGCGTTCATATTTCAGGAGATTGTTTTACTAGGGCGTTACATATGCAGTCAGGTCCAGCTGTTCTGGAACTGTTTAAGTGTTCAATAATATACATCAGATCTAAGACGGTAGTTTTACAGATCCACGAACAGTCCGGAAGAGGGTAGGAGTTGTTATTGGGCAAAACAAGGTCCAAGGTAGAGGCAATATGGAGGACCCAATCAGATTCCGTTACACCGTTTATTGTTGTCTTTCACAATTCAGTACCCCTCAAAATAGACCATATTTTGGTATTATCTTTTTGAATAGCTAATTGGGCGATTGATTTCCACTTTTTAGCATTACATTTTAGTTTATATTCACGTAACCATTTGCAATGGATTTTCTTAGCTTTTTTATGTATTGGGTGATCTCAGCATGGGAGAAAGGACATAGACTAGTGTATAGGACTTCTCCCATGGTGCGTCGCAGTTGCCTTTTGGCTTGGGCAATGGTTGGATCAAAGTTTTCATGATTGGTGGTGGATTGATTTGTACATTCATCTGCAGATCTATAGCTTGTCGGTGGTTCTATTGTTACTTTCAATTGGGTTAATAGATCAGAAAACACTGCAACAAGTATCTAGGGGATTTGCTGCCCCAGAGGTGTCAGTGAGTGATATAAAGGATGGTAATAACTTCTGTGAGATGCTTTAGTTATAATTATTAATGTGTATGTCACCATTGGGGTCATAGCTGTTCACAGTTGTAGGGACGTTTAGATGTTTAAGTGGGAGACATGGTGGAAGATGGTCACTTCCCGTCCTTGGTACAATTGTCATATCCTTGACATGAGGTAGCCCACTAGAATTGACAAAGAAATAGTCGATCGTATAGGCCGATTTACCGCTAATACGCGTGATGGCCATAGGATCATCGCCAGGACGGTAGCCATTCAGGCGCTTGAAACAGAATTTGTCTAGTATTGCGACCCAAGCTCTAGCACAGTGTCTATGCTCTCTGGTAGATTTTGTGGGTTTAGTCATTTGTTCGACAGAGAAAGTTGTTTCGGACAAGTCTATGTAGGCGCTGAAATCACCTGCAATCCAAATAGGAGTTTGACTGTGGAGGCTCGATAAAATTGCTTTCACAGTAGCAACATTCTCGTTAGTAGCTATACTTTTTGGCAGGTCATAGATGTTAATTATGATAAATCTATGTGATGTGTGCTGAGGCTTAACTGCTAACCCCATAGAGGTGGAGCACTCTGGTTTGGATATTATCCAAGGTGATAACACTGAGATCAGTAGGCCACCTTTCTAACGACCTATGGGGCCTTTAGATGCAGGTTTCTGCAGTGTCGCACAGACATCAAATTCAACAGCGGTGGTGAGCCACATTTCTTGGAGCACAATAATTGCAATATTAGACATCTGACCAAAAAGACCATCTGAGCTAAATATATGTGCAAATCCTCGAGTGTTCCAAGGGAATATTAAGTGAATGTCATTGCGACATCTAGGAGAACTGTGATTTGAAGATTGCCGGTAGCCACCTCCTACCTTTTCAGTTGAGGATGAAATGCATGATTCCCTAGATCCCTGTCGATGCGTCCATTTGGTGGAAATTGTTGGATCTCTTGATGATGTGGCATGAATGGGAGTAAGGCTTAGCTGTGCTGCATGAGTGGGAATATAGCATATAGCAATAACTATTGCTATGCGGGTTGGCAGGGCCAGTAACGCCTAACAAGCCCAAGCATGCTAGACTCGCACACAGCGAGGGCCTCTCAAGGGCACAGGGCCATTAACAGCTCTGAATGACCCCCCTCACCCTCCGCCGATAGTGGTAGTTATCGCTATTATGTACTTATGTACCCGTCTGGGGTTGTTATGCTTTCAAAGATTTTTTTTCATGGGAGAGACGCGTGATCAATCTCCCGTGAAAAAAAGATGGTTGCTGCCATGGAAAATAGAAAAGGCGGCCTCCCCTTTTCTATTTCCATAATGGGAGGCCGTGATGACTGTCCCTGTCGTTAACAAGAAAAAGAAACTTGGTGGCAAAACTCTTGTAGTTGCAGGTGCGCCCATCAGTAACCACCTCCCTTCCATACTCAAATCTGCTGTCATTCACCAGCAGTTTCTAAAAAAAAAAAAAAAAACTTTCCTCTTAAGGAAAACTTTTAAACGTGGATTTTAAACATGGCCCCTTGTTCAACTTTCCATGATCTGGATGTCTGAACCTCAAGGACAGTCAGGGACAAGTATTGATCTAATAATCACTTGATCTCCTGCAAATGTTGAATGTTCTATGTGCACTGTGACTCATGGCTGTCGCCTCCTGTTATTTTGCACTTATCTTTTGCATTGTTCCACTGCTTACTCTTTCTTGCTCTGGTCTAGTGCCTGTTCCTTTGCACTTAACTAATCTGAAGGTTTCTAAAGCCTGTGAGTGATTGTTTTCCCGATTCCCCTTCCTTTTGCTTCTGAGGTTTTACAAAGTGACTGTGCATATGGTGGCGCCTTATAAAACTCCAATAAGTAAATGATCACTCTGTCTTCAAACATCTCAGCATCTGCGACCTGAATGCTTTTTTTCAAGCGAAAATGTCACACGTCCAGTCTAATGCTGTTCCACATTCATCCCCCTGCTATGGCACTTTTGACGTGGTGGCCGTACTGCCACCCGCAAGCAGAACATGACGGTACTACCGGTACCCTTATTAACGATACCAGTACTACCACCCTCGCCATTCCCATTATGGGAATGGGGAAGAATTTTTTCTGGCGGCCAGAAAAGGTCAATTACCGGTTCTGGCAAGGTCGTAATGACCTGGTAAGTGCCCTTTTCTGGGCGCCGGAAAAAAATGAATACCAGTGGCAGCCGTGCCTGTACTACATGCACAGCTACCGCCAACCTCGTAATGAGGCCCATTATTTAATTCATTGAATCAGTCTGTAACATGAAAAACAGTTGCTGTGCACGAGAACATGTGCTTAGGCTGTCATTTCTGTACCTCTTTAGCTTCAGACCCACACTGTGTCTTGCCCTGGAGCCCAGTGCACTAGGATTCAACCACTTCAAAGGGTGTCATTGCACACGTACCCCTGGGTGGACCGCTTTGGTTTGGAATTGCTGAGAAAACTACACGATTAAACATGCTTAGGGATCGCGGGGGCCATATTGTGGATGAGGCTAAATAATCCACACCCACCGGCGTCCTCGTGCTTCGCCACCCCCTGCTCAGATCCCACACCTTGGCTTCGTTCCGGCCACTCCTATGTCCTGAAACTTTCCTGAGACTCCTGCCACCACAGCCAGGACCATGCCCCGGTTATCCCCGCAGTTATAGGAATCCCCAAGAAGCCCTCGTTCCTACTTACCTTCACGTGCCGGCAACGGTCTACCACGTCGGCCCTTCTGCTTCCATCCCGGTGCTCTACTCTGTTGCCGTGGCCCACTTGTGAGACTGCCATCCACCTACACCTAGTTTACAGAAGACAAGGAGGAGAATAACAGCTTACCATTCCAACTACAGGTCGGCTCGTTGCCAGAGCGCCTCTCGGTTATTGCACTTAATCGCGTGAAACGTGTCCGCCTGCAAGAAGACAAAGACATAAGTACCACAGATGCTAGGAGTTTACCATGCTTATAAAACAATTGATGCTCCTTACCTGATTGGGGTCATCACCACACGTCCATGTTCCGCTCGCCTCCCCTGAATCATCTGTAAGGGAGACAGCACTAACATTAGAATAGAACAGAACATTAAAGATTACACGACAGATCATGTTTAAAACACCACAGGACTCTCAGAGAAGCAACTGGGAGATGGTGCAAGAAAAGGAGCAGAACACTAAGGACTACAAGACACCTAAAATCTGAAATGTCACTAGATTCTCAGTGAAGAAACTGAGAGACTGCCTACCGAAGTGTGCGCCTGCTGAAGCTGATCTCTTCAGCCAAGGAGTGAAGCTAACTGCCATAAACTGCGCAAAGCACCGCTTCAACCTCTAGGTACTTAAGGCACGGTACTCTACACAGGAACCTGTCAGAGGACACATTTAGAGGGTTGGGGTAAAAAGGGGGACACTGTGTAACACCAGCACTCATACTATCCCCTCTCTCAAAGGCTGCTGGTACCATCAGACAGAGGGACCATGGTCATTGAGGAGTTAGGAGAGAACCATTCACACCAACCCCACTCCCTTTACCAGGCTGTACCCTCTGTTCTCACCAAAGAGGGCAACCCGGTAGAGGGGCAGAGGGATTCAGAGCATTCATGTCAAGCCCCAACAGTAAGGTGCTACATACTGCCTAGTCCTCATTGAGTATTCAGTAATAACTCCTCATGTGACTGGACTGGCTCACCATTTTTGGTTATGTTGGCTGTGACTTTGGGCATATCGTCGAGCAATACCCAGGAGTTCAACATTGAAGAGGATCACACCTTTTTCCTCATGCATGCATCCTCTTATTGCCGACCATCAAATAAGGTGTCTTCTTCTCTAAATGAAGGCACCCTCCCAACCTTTCTGTCAAAACATCACAGATGTTGTCTTTATCAATGTTTCTTTTTTGGTGATACCTGTCCTTGCTCCAATTTGGGAGAAAACAATTGAACATGGACAAAGGCAGAGAAGGGGAATTTCAGCAATACACATGCGTTGCCCACACAATAACACATACCACTGCATGCGCTGTGTCTATGCTCCCACCTCCTTTCAACTTCTTGTGTCCATAGATTCCAAAACCTCCTTCTGAAATGGGCTCAATACTTATTATTGGGGTTTCTCTGTTAGTCCCACGCGCTTGCTCATTTGCTTTTAACACCGTCTGACACACACTCCTGTATGAACTGTTCACAGGTGCCACTCTCTGCACGCCCCAACATCTTGGTTATTTCCAAGATTATTTTGCCATGTAGACATTTCTATGCTGAAGTGTATCCAGTGTGCTTGTGCACCGAACAGCACCTGCTGGTGCTCCAGAATGTCATTCATAAAAATCTCCAACATTGTTTCTGAAAACACAAAGGGCCTCATTACGATTTTGGCTGTAGCCATGCCGATATTGGCGGCATGGCTGCCGCCAAAATCGGGTCCGGGTTCCCAGAATGGGGAATTACCAGGCCATTCCGAGTTCTGAGGGCCCGGTAATTCCTCCCTCCAGGAACCTGGGCCCGGACCTTCCCCATTCCCATTCAGCCCTAATAGGGCTGAATGGGAATGGGGGAGGGAGCAAACAACGGGCCGATTACGAGTGGCCCATTGTTTGCTCCCTCTTCCCCTCGCGGGACCCGGTAAGCATGCCTGGTTTAACCAGGCGTTACTTACCGGGTCCCACAAGGGGAGCTTCTAATGAGGCGGAACAGGTTTAACGGGTCTGCCTCCTTTAGCGGGTCCTGTTAACCCGTTCCGCCTCACTTGTAATGAGGCCCAAAGTCACTTCACTGGCCATACACATAAAGTCTTTGCACAAAGGTAGACAACAATCAAATAGTTCAGGTATATGCAATCAGCCCCCTCATGACCCTACTGGAATATCTGATCCACCATCTTCAAAGAGCCCACATTGCTACAGTTAGGCTGCTCCCATGAGGGAAAAGATAGGAACACAGCACTGCAGATTTCTCAGTAATCCACTAGATGCCTGTCAAATTCAGGAAGATTGCAAATTTGATGAAATACAGACATCATTCAGATATATTCTCATTGGTTTTATATTATTCAAAATGCTCACTGAATAAACTGTGCCATTTGGATTTCAGTGCTTTGAAGGAAATTATACAAAGAACACCCATTCCAAATCACACCATCATTGTAGCTGTTTATATTCAGGGCAATATACTGCCTGTGTTTGTTTCTGTAAATTAAATTGTTTAATTTGAAAGTAATATGCTCCATATGTTGTGTTTTTAAAAAGGCAGGAGAACATACGGGATTGCACATATATTGTGGAGATTAAACCAGGGAACCTAAGATTAATTTAGACCGCCATGTTTTGTGCACAAACACCATTACGCTATCATGCACAACAATGCCTAGAACATGCACTGAACAGCTGTGTTTGTTGAAAGCAATGTGACTTGGTTCCAAGCTAGAATAACCAAATGAAATGCAAGCATCCTAGCTGGGAATCAAGTTCATGGATGTTCTTGTGCTTTTCAGCTAATCTCCAGAAAACAATGGAATCGGCAAATGGAGATTCACTTTCAAGTTAAGGAGTTTTTGCTGAACAGATGCACAAGAAGATCCAGTCGCCTTTTGACACTGAGCCACCATCTTCGAATAATAAACTGTGCATATTGTGTTAAAAGCATTTCTTAACCAAAAAAATGCATGGAAGAAACCATGAATCTGTCTCACATCCCGCTAAATTACATTTTAAAATAACAGATGGCCATTGACTAATACAAGTATAAGCTTTCCTCTGTGAAGACACGATTTAACAAATTCTAGTGTATAGCAGAAATTCAGATTAAAATGTACTGAAAGGAAATATCAATTGGGAATGCATTTCTGCTATAACATTTTAATTATTCCTCACATTAAAAAAACATATATAGTTCTGGAAAGGACTTAGCTAGGCGGAATACCTATATATAAAAATTGAGTCTTAAAATTCATATTTTTTGTACAATTTGCACATATTTGTAACACTTCTGTTAAGTGACAAAAATAAAAATCCCATCTAAGAGTTTGTCATTTTGCCACCAATACAATCACATACTTACTTAAAGAGTTATATTAAAAATGGTTACTTGTGCTCAGTACATTTTCTCACTGCGAGGGAGGGGTCTACTTCACAGCTGACCCATCCTTCCTGTGACACACCATGTTCAATCTGCCAATGGAAGCAAGGAGGTGGCCATTGTGGGTGTCAGATGATGTAGGAAGCTAATCACATGGGTGATACAATGAAAGTGCTTGTGTCAAATGATGCTAATGGCGGGGATTTAGCCTTGTATAAAAAGTGAAGTTTCTAAAAAGTGAAGTTTCTGTGGGGGCAGAAAAGGACAGGATTCTCTTCGTACTGCCTGCTGAGACACACCATTTGGCTGAAGGACCATATACCACACTCTGCACAATGGAAAGAGGACTGAGCACCGAAAGGATTTCCAAACTGAGCCTCAAAACGGGTCAGAGCTGAGAGATACCTTCTTGCCTGCATCCTAAATGGCTGCGGAGAACAAGGTAAGCAGTGCCCTACCAATTCCACCAAGTGGACCGCACTAACTATAAGGGACACTGAAACATTTTTCTCAGACTGAATTTAACAACTAAAATGTAAGCACATCTCTACGCCATTGTATTTATATAGAAATCCCTGCCCAATAGCATTATAAGAAAAGGGGAGCAGGGTTAATCCTCCCCTAAAACTAAATAAAATATGTATTTCCCAGCTTTGTCTCAGAAAGAGCATAGTCTCCTGGTTGGAACCTATGGCTTCTGGTGCATTCAAAATTATAGATTTGGAAAAGGCCTTAAAAGACTTTTCATATGATATTTATCTTTTATCATTAAATAGCATGAAGTGGAATATTTTCCCAAGGATGAAAAAAGGAGGGGGAAGACTTTAACAGGACATTTGGTTGTAGAACCCCTATTGTTCATATTATTTAATTCCCCCACACACTTCTGTGAAAACCTCTTTAATTCAAAAGACAGTAAAACTAATTGAAAGGTTCCCCTTCATTTATCTACAACTTAAGAATCCAACCCCTTTACAATGTATCTGTCTATGTGTCTAGAAATCTAAAGCCATTTCAAATTAATGTACCTATTATAGTCCATTGAAATCACTTCCTGAATTATTTCCATTCACATGGCCCACTAGAATACTTTCCTAACATCTTACAATTGGTCACGAGTCATCTGTTATTTTGCATCATAAAGTGGGTGTATGATTTTGAGTGATAAATTGTGTCTGTAGTTAACTGAAAATGCCATTGATATAGTGCTGTCTACAGATCAGAATGATCAGGTCACACTTAGGTCATAATTGAATGTCACCCTTTGTGCCAATAATTATTTTATTATATCAGTGCGATTGTGCATGGTTTGAATTGCTAAGTTTATTTCATTCTGACTCAACAAAAATGTGTATAATTGTTATAAATTCAATTTACACTGAGTTAAGGTTCATGATGATGATGATTGCAGAGCAATATTATAAGAATGTTATACAGAATAACCATTGATAAATTAAAATATATGCATGGGGAACTTGTACTTCATTTTAGTCTGAATTCAATGGTCATGTTTTTAGGTGACTTCCACGGCTTTGTGAGCAATCTGAATTTTGACAATTTTATTATTTTTAATAAAACAAAACACATTTTGATCACAACAGCCTTTTTTGTCCCGAATTTTGGGGTGGAATTATTGTAGATGGGAGAATTATAATAGTGCCATTCCTCCATGATAAAGAAACTACTATAAACCAAATTAAGTATAACAAGAGCTCCTGACAAATGGAGGCCTGAGACTGTGGAAGTTACACGTCACTGATGTCAGCACATGAATGCATTGTGTAGCACAGATTGTGCCCAAGATCACAGGTATGTTTGAAGTTGTATTGCGTTGAATGAAATGGTCCCTTGTGACTAAGCTTAAAAAGGATGCAGGTCGTTTTCAGAATAAGACAGATATACATGCATTGAGAATTGTGCGGTGTTTTGCACATTTGTTGTCTGATAAAGGATTGATATATTTAAAAGTGAGATATTTAATTCAGATATGAAAAAAGTTTTTCACCTCAGACCATGCGCATGTCCCAACCTGATAATTGCGCATTAGCTCCAAAATGCAATGATATGTTGATGGGAGTTAGAAATCCTGAATATTCGTATTATAGTGAAGCAGGCACGACGCCTCAGCTATACCTGGGAAATAGATAGACCGTCCTTGTATTCTGATTCAAATATTCAAAATATGGAATTTGAAGAGATATTTTGTGAGCTGCTATAGAAAGTAGCCATTCCTATCCCTTTCGGGTTTTGTCCTGAAGAAAAGTGGAGTATCTTGATTAAGGGATCGCTCAGCTTCGTAGGCATCCCGCTTTCAATTGAACACAGGATGGATAACGAGGCCGAGTGATCACTTAATCAGGATACTGAGGGGCACTGCCCGCTTCACTGTAATAAGAATATACATCTTTAGCAAGCCCAGCCTTGAAGAAGACCGACAGCAGGACTAAACACGTGTTGGCATTTGGGCACTTGCTTAACATTAATGTTATTTAAAAAGAAATCTCTAAACCATATCCTTGTGAGGATTATTGATTGAAACATTATAACCAACTGGACGAGTGGCTTCTTCACATGCCACAAGATACTATCTAGTAAGACCAGACTGCTAACTACCATCAACATACCACTGCATTTCTAACCGAATTTCAGGTTGGGACATGCGCATGGTATGAGGCGCAAAAACATTTTCTGTGAAAGTCCTTATAGGCAGAGGAGCTACCTATATACACCTACCCAAGCAGCATTCCAACTGGAATTCCTCTTGCCAAGTGCAGCAAACAGAGCTTGCCCCACGCTAAGATTTATTAATCAATAGTTAATATTTGTGATCAAATAACTGGTCTAAAAATGTCAAAAGAAGTCGTAGTTGATACAAACCTAGTCCAGGACCCTACCCAGTAATTTTCTTCATGAGCAAATGGTGACACAGGATCTTGAGTTATGGAAAGACAAAATGAAGGAACAAGTTGAGAAAGTAGGAACATAATATGGAACAACAAAGCTCATTAGACCAATCAGTAAATAAACTGTTTGTGACTTCTACTAACTAAGAAGTGAGACAAATGCTTTTGAGCCTTTCAGCAGATGGCTTCTTTCACCTTAGGTTGGTGGAAAACATAACAACTGAAAGGGATTTTGACATGCACACAAATATAAACACTGCTCAAAAGAAATCAGTAGAATTAACACATATTCAACAAGTCTGTGATCAAAGAGAAGAAGAAATAAAGTCATTTCAGAAGGTTCTGGATAGCATCCAGGGTTTGTTCAAAAGTCAATAAAGTCTCTTTGGGTCAATATAAGATCAAATGAAGTGTGAAACGATGCCAAACAATGGTTAGAAAAGGAGTTTCTGAGTATCGAGGACCATCATGGTTAATGTTTACAAACAGATGAAAAACTAAAGGGTAAACTAAATGATCACAACACTGATATCATTGCTTTATTGGACAGCATTATAACATTAACAACTCAACTCAAAGAGGGCCAATAAACAGCTCTCAGTCTTATCTCATTTTGCGAGTTTGATCGTTTTGATGAATCTAGTAAGCTTCTCACTGAGAACCCGGTATGGGCCTACTCTCATCTTTCCAGTGTAATGCACTGGGCCCTAGTAAAGATACTCGAGCACCGGGTGTATGATTTCCTTTTAGCAAACATTCCTGAAGAGACAGGTATCCCTGACAGAAACAGAGAAATATCTGGACATTCAGGCGAAAGAGGGTGTGGTAGTGTCCCACCTGGTATACCAGGAGTGCGTAGGATGGGAAGTGAGAGTACTTCCAAGCATTAACTCAGTGAAGAAATGTATCAAACTGAGAAGAGGGGACAAGAGTTACAAGGCCTGATCCAACAGAGACCATTTAGCTCATCTGGCTAACCTTGAGAAGCAAGGAAGGGAACCCAGAAAGGGCATTCTAAAATCCTTTTCTTACAAAAGAAACAACAATGAAAACTAAGAATCCCTAGGTAGACAAGGACACAGCAAAAGAAGGAAAGGCCATTTTATCCAACCACAATCCAGAAGAGTAATAGAGGAAATAGAGGCACCTTAGTACCTCCTACCTCCTTAGGAACATAATTTTCTCTTGCAGGGAGCGATTCTGATCATTCTCATATTTTCTGATTATGTGTTTCGTGCCCTCTCTGGCTCTGGGCTCTGTTATCCTGCACCACAGGAGTAAAAGGGAGAACATTGTCCTGGGAGTTGTTTTTAGGAGGAGGGCTGTGGTCTCTTTCAAGAGAGACACTTTTTAGGGTGTCTTGCTGAAACTGGCCTTATTGATACTTGGAGACTCTCCCATCCCACCCAACTCAACTATACTTTTCACTTGCCCCCATACAACACTCTCTCACGCCTCAATTATATTTTCTCTACTAAAACCCTTACAGGCTCCATTGTTGATTCTAAGATAGCAAACATCATATTCTCTGACCACGCACCTGTATGTACCTTATTTAGTCTTTCAGATGTTAACAAAACCTCATCTCATTGGAAACTTAATAACTACCTATTGCAAGATCCAGAGTGTATTCTATCCCTCCAATCTTTTGCTCAACAATTCTATGTCGACAATAAAGATTGTGACACCTCGGTTGTGAATAATTGGGATGCGTTTAAGGCGGCACTAAGAGGCCATATCATGCCTTTCTCTGGCAAAAACATTGCACAGAAAACATCTGGATGATCTTTACTCCCTACTCACTGAGCAACATTATTACCACAACTCTAACTCAGCTAATCTCCGTTAGGTCATGGTCTTACGCTTCCAAAATAATAACAAGATTACCGATCTAGCTGCAGGGACCATTCTTAAATGTAAAACAAAAATGTATCAGACATCCAAAAAAGCCGGCAAAGCGCTAGCCTCCTATCTGAAAACAAAACAAAAACAATTCTATATATCCCACATCAAGGATACATCTGGCAAGACACATAATCACCCAGATGAGATACTAAACTGTTTTTAAAAAAGTATGTAAAGTATATACTCCGGTTAACTCCATTCCTCATGATAACATTGTCTCATTTCTTAATAAAAAATGAACAGATCTTCATACCCTTAAACTGATCTCTCCCACTTGGATAATGATATCTCTCTTCTAGAGATCAGCTGAGCTATCAAAGGTTTGGGCACAGGAAAAGCCCCCAGTCCAGATGGCCTCTCCATTGACTTTTATGAAAGCCTATCTCAGTCCCTTATTCCCAAGCTTAAAAATCTATTCTCCTATTTTACATCTCAAAAATCCTCATCCGGTTCATTCTCTGAAGCCCTATTTATACTCTTCCCTAAATCTGACAAGGACCCTACACTTCCCAGCAATTATCAGCCCATATCCCTTATTAATTGCGAAAGTAAAATCTTCGCAACAATTTTAGATAATAGAATTGAATCCTCTCTCCTTGCCCTAATTAACTCAGACCAAGTTGCTTATGTAAAGGACGCAACATCTCCTCCAACGCAAGGCTACTACTGAATTCCATTCATTTAGTGGCTAAAGATAAAAAGGACAAACAAGGTTATGCGGCCATTCCATTAGATACAGAAAAAGCTTTTGACTGTGTCAATTGGGACTTCATGTTTCAATCATTACAATGGCATGGGTGCAGTAATAAGTTTATTTCCCTTGTTAAATTACTCTACTCGTCCACTAAATCCTCAGGCTGCATCAATGGTCTATCTTCCTCCTTCTTCCCACTACTCAGGGGTACTCAGCAGGGTTGTCCTCTCTCCCCAATCCTGTACATTCTCTCACTAGAGCCTCTATTAGAATGTATTAGATCCAATACAAATATCCCTGGAATTTCTGGGGGAACCTCACATATTAAAATTGCAGCATATGCCGATGAAATCCTTACTCTTATTAAGAATCCCAAACTTCACCTCCCTGACTTATTTAACACACTATATCAATTTGGCCTAGTATCTGGATATAAACTCAATAAAGATAAGTCTGAAATGATGCCCCTAAATCCCTATTGTCTCAAACATGACATTGATACCTATGGTTTTAAATGGTGCAATGTTTCTATCAAGTATTTAGGAATTTGTTTTGCTCCCATGATCCATGATACTATCAAACTCAATACCCAGATTGTATTGGACAAACTTAAAGACCTAACTTCCAGATGGTCGCCCCTCTATCTCTCCTGGTGGGGACGACTAGATACTATCAAAATGATGCTTTCCCCCTATGGTTTTATTCTAATTGCAACTCCTTTCTGTCTCTCTTTCTCTTTCCTTTTTTAAATCCATCTACTTTATTCTACTTAACTTCCTCTGGGGTGTCAGAAAAAGTAAAGGGATTACTTTAGCTAAGCTGAAAGCGCCTTATGATTTGGGTGGGGTTAGGTTCCCAGATTTTAAACTATATCACTCTGCTTTTCTCCTGAAACAATCTCAATGCTAGTTTGCATGTCGGAAATATCTGATACTCCCACATAGTGTACTTTAGTGAAACATTTGGTCCACCCCTTTGAAATTACTGACCTCATCTAAATATGTAATCACTCCTACAAGGCTGTTTCTGATCCCATTAAAGCCTCCATTTCTGCCCTACAAATATTTCTCTTACCTCAGACCAAAACTCCCAATAAGTGCCTCTCCCCCTTATTATTGCACAACAACAATATTGTGATTAATAAAAGGGCCTTGCATCAGAGATCATGATTAAAAAAGGAATCAGATTCATTCAACAAATTGTTCATGACCCTTCCATTCTCTCTTTTCAACAATTACAACATCAATTTTCCATTTCTAATACAGACTTACAATAATCTAGTCAATTCTTGCCTTGATGCCCTCTTTCACTTTTCAAATAATATTCTCTGACCGGACGCTTTCAGACTACTGCAGTTTACCATGACCTCTGATATGAGAGCTTCTAAATTTTACAGTATTCTTGCCTCAACATCTGAGGTTTGTTCTGTGTGTCTAATATGGGAAAATGATTTTGGTTGCACTTTTGATGACCACTCATGGTCACTTCTCTTTTCCAAAATTAAATATCTCAGTATCAGCTAATATCACCCAAAATTTTTTCTTCTTTATTCACAGAGTGTTTATTACTCCTGTAAAATTAGCTAAATCTAAGATTGATTGCAATGATAAATGTTGGTCGTGTGGTTTTGCTCCTGCCTCCAATGAACATATGTTTTTCAATAGCTCTTTTATTTCAGGTTTTGGAAGGATATTTGGAAATACCTTAAACAAATTTTCTTTGTGGATATCCCACTATCTTTTTTAAATATCTTTTTAGGTAGCCTCGCTATAATTACTAACTTTTTACCTAATTCTGCCAAACTTTATGATCTATTTATTCATCATCATTGCGTTGAAAAGTATTACTGCCAATTGGAAATACTTCCACTCCCTTTCTGTCAGATGATGGTGGAACAACATCTGCCATATGCAGAGAATGGAACTATGCATGGCAAACAATCTAAATTCTATTCCTAAATATAATGCTAAATGGCTTTTTTCATTTGCTATCTGGACTGTTTTAATGTTACTACGCATGGCACTTGAACCTCCACATTTATATTGAACTCTATGTTGGTTTTGTTATGGGATCCATCCATAGTTTATGTCTGATACCACAACCAATGTGCTTATGAAACTCTGATTGTTATATCTTATTCATATATATACCCCCCAAACCCCTCAGTTTCTTGTTTGTATTTTGTCTGTCTCCTTTTTTGCCCTGCCCTAACTATCTACTACCTATGAAGAATTCTTTGTTGCAATTTTTCCTGAAGTATTTGGTTTCACATTCCTTAATCTCAACTAAATTGTTTATCAAACATATATCACATATTCAGTTTTGTTACCAGGAGCATTTCGATGTTCGGTCTTTCGTTTTTTTAGTCCTCATGGCCATCTGCATTGGGTTGAAACTTGTATCATTGTTAAATTATAATAATAAAAACGTATAAGAATGAAGAAAAAAAATTCAAGTCATTGTTTTATATTCATTATAATCACTGCATACCGACTGGCAAGGTCTCAGCATGGACTATCTCCAAGACCACTGGTCTATACAGGGGCCGGGACAGGACATATGACAAACACACTCGTTAAGAAGCCTTTTCTGACTTAGCTTTTATCATCAGATGCAGATGTCCAATTACTTCATGCATAGCTGTCACAATTCGACCCTCTTTTTTAGAGGGCCAAGATTCCCAATGTAGCAGCTGCCTACATGTTAGGCGAGTCCTGCTTCCAACAAGTTTTCTTTTGAGATTTATATTTCTTGTTTATGCCAGCTTTTTTTGACGTAGTTAGGGGGCAGCAGTGCAACACAAATCATGGAATGTAACAACCACCCTTTTCAAGGCACCCAAGTCCATATCGAAAACAACTATTCCAACTAAGGGGCTGATTCATGGAATTACGTGCAGAAATCGTGCAAGGGCCGTGTGCCAAAAAGGCCACTGCGCAAGCCGGCACAATTAAGTAAATCTGCACGCCACTCGTATTCATGGATTTGTTTGTGCAAAGTAACCGTATTCGCAAGTCACGGCTGGAACACCCCTGACACGCCCACACGTAAAGCAGGAAAACTTCCAGATCAACTACCTTTGCACGCTCTCCGGGCACAAATACACGCACCATTCAAATAGTGTGTGGTCTCCCCCATAAGCAGGCCTGCGAACCGGGGACCCTGCATGGGGTCCCCTGTAACTGCATCCGGCACCCTGACAACATGCGTATGAAAAATCACAACTCAGCAATAACTTGGGAAATCTGCATGTGAACCCACGTAAAACCTTCGTGCACCATGCTACACTGCTTACGCGCACCCCTATGTTACATTGGAACACCTAATAAGTACACGCACCCTGAAATCTGACACACGATTCCACCTGCGTGCTGAAAATCCTATGTGCAAGTGTACTTACACCTGCCATCGGGTAGCAGATCGTGTGAAGGACTTTCCTGGCCATTTCTAAGACGAGATGTTGCACGATGGAATCCATGAATATGTCTCGTGCCGCACAATAGTGGCACTGCAGGCCGTCCAACAGAACGCCCACTTTTTCTCAAGTTCTTCCCCATTCTTGTTGTTCTGCCTCCTTCTGAGCTCTCTGCACAGGCCACACCCACGCTCTGCCTGGAGTCTTGCGCAAGGCCCTCGACAGCTCGCACAGACATGCAGAGCCAGCGCGAAAATCACATAAGTCCAGGGAAAGTGCCACTCATTCGGTTGCATGAATCGATGAAGCCAGATTTGCATGCAGTTGCGCGCAAGTACCCTATTTTGTGCGCAGATAATTCCATGAATCAGCCCGTAAGTGTTTGGGAGGCTCACAGGAGCGTCTAAGAAGCAATGCGTGTAATGCAAATGTTAGCAGAGACTAATATTTTCACTACTCCCCTGTACAGGCTTTGGGAACTGGGTTACAATAACACAATGGCCATTAATTTTACGAGCAATGCAAATTCATTAGAATTAGCTATGGAAAGGATTAAACTAGAAAGTTCACATGCCTTGTTAAGTATTCATACTTAACTTAAATGTGTCACTTTTGGGATTTGACATTTTCCATTGAACATAATCCATGAATCCATTGTTTTATAACATTTCTGGCCCCCCATTAAAATCGATGGTGAAGCAGAAATAATTGCAACCTCCTTAAATTTTCTCTGTTTGTTGGTAAATTCTGTAGTAAAAAGTCAATTAGAATCCAAATGTCACACACTCCCACTGTACTTGCAAAATATTGATACCCATGAAGTCGATAGGACGAATGCTGAGGTCAGAGGAAAGAGTGACACATCATACACAGAAATTGACAGCATGGAAGGTCCAGCACGCGGATTCCTTGAGTCCTCTTGACATCACAGGCCCTGCTTCTTCTTCAGCCCCACAGTTCATCTTTCTGTACTGTCACCTTCGTGTAAACACATTCTCGCACTTCCATTTTAGGGTGTCATTAACCATGGGTATCTCCACTGCGGTCTTCGGTGCCGCATGGAGTCGCACAGTTATAACTAATGCGTACGTGCCTGGCGTGGCAGGCTTCAGTAGCTGTTCTCTGGCATCTGCATGATGAATGGCGGCTGGAAGGGGCCACAGGACAGGCTCGTGCAAGACCACAACCCGCTCTGTGCTTGGGAGAAATGCCCTCACGCCATTTAACTCACTGCCACTACCCCAAACGCTCACACAATTTGCGCCCTTCACTACCTTTTCGGAGCCTTAGCGTTTCCCTATACTCACCAAGATCAAAAACTCAGGCTGTCGCCTGGATTCTTTTCCCCAATCTAATCACCCTGCCCACTTCTTTTTCCAACCTCCTCCGCATCATCATATCCTTTTCCCAGTACTCCGCAGCACTGACATTATATCCACCCAAATTCCAAGCAGTCTATGGTCACTGCTCGACTAAATAAAAAAAATTAAAAAAAAACTTGACCACCCACTCTTAAGTATTGCCACTCCAACTCCAACCCCCTTTCCCAAAAATTGGGGAAACTGGAAGATCATAACCTATCCATGTCACATGAACCCAAGAGGAGAGCTCAGGGGCAACGTGCTCGCCTTGGAAACAGGATGGCACGAAGCAACACAGAGTCCACGCATAGAAACCTCTGGGTATTAAGCACGTTATAAATTCGCAACTAAGACATATTCTTGTAACAGCGCCTCCATACCCCTGGGCTGTGTGAGTGCAAATAAATAAATAAATTACCCTGTAACAAAATATACTGATTAATGTTGCCGGATCTCCCTCCCTCTCCTAACTATTTGCCTGTTATTGAATTACTACATGCCCTTGTACAGCCTTGCGCTGCTATTGTGCTAAATTTATAAATATTAATATATAAATATATGCTTGGTTTTAAATGGAGGTACGTGATCAAGGAAGGGAAGCTTCAAAAACACAAACATTTCTTTCACTTAGGAAACATCCGTGCTTGTAATCCTCAAATAACCTCCGATCCGGTCAATGGGACCAGTGAGAGATCCTATTTCAAGACGTTCTCTGCCTTATTTAAGGTCTTTAAGTGAGGCATTCAGATGGGGTTCATCGGGAAAAAAACAGGATCTACTTAATTCAAAAACACAGCCTTTAAAAAGGCCAGGATTGTTACGTATAGAAATAGTGAGCTACACACTGAGGTTACTGGACCACCAAGGACGGGATTAGACACAATTGCAAGCAGAGTGTCAGCAAATGTGAAGCTTATGGAAGCTCCCATATACTGGGCTAACCAGTGTAACCACAACCGTGTTGAGGATATCCAAGGAATGAAAACAGGGTTGGACTGGGAACTAAAATAGGCCCTGGAAATAATCTTCAAAGTGGCCCCATATAACACATTTTCAGCAAGCCCAACCCTTTATGAGAAAATGTGGAAATAAAATAGGTTGCCAAACAAAAGAGGCCCAGGATGCAGAGGCCTGCCAGGAAATCTCCATGGTTCTCCATAGGTCAGACACACACGTTTTGGACTCATTGGGGTCTCACACCTGAAGATTCCCCTTATTGTCATGTCACACAATCAGATCTCATGTTGTTTACTGACAATTACTTTCACTTTTATAGTTACCATACGTGTAACTTTCATCTACCTTGCCCTCCAGCAGAACTAAACTAAACCCTCACGCGATGACTGACCATAGGTAACACTGATGGGCCGCTTAGCTAGGGTGAGGGGATAGGTCACGAAGACTGGCCCTATCACTAAACGTTACCATGTATTCTAAAAGGCACATAATAATTATAATATTAATAATTATAATTATAATAATTATAATAATTATATTTATAATAACAAAACTGTTAAGAGACCATGTGTCATCTGCTTTACAAATGAAATATGTTTTACTTGATTTGTTTTCTTTGTTAAGCAGAAATTAAAAATCATAAAACCTATCAATGTGTAGCTGTTCTTAGGTTAATAAACCAAACTTGCTAAGTATTCAACCCCAACAATACACCAGAATCCAGGTTTATTGGATTCTTATTTGCTGTTAGTACAACTATTGTTTAGCCACTAAGGCGAGAAAGAAAAATTAATAGAGGCACAACCTTATACCAATCCATTGGTCTATTTCTTCCAGAAACATCGGATCAGGCCTACCAGTTTGAGTGGTATGTTGATTTGACCACTTTCTTCAGAACCACACAAAAAGCACTGTTTGCTGTCGCAAGAACGTTGTCAGGAGGTTATATTCTCTCCATCGTCAGTATACCCGCCTTTATCTTGTTGGTCCCAGTCTCAGTAGATCCAAATGGTAAGGGCGACTGGTATTTTTTGGACGCATTTGCATTAAGCGTTCCTGTTTTACCCTTTTTATTTGAGTTCGGGTAGGGCAAACTGCGGTTTCACGCACGGAGCGGTCTGCTTCATTCGACCACTGCTATGTATTGAAATTGGGTTTTTAAACTCTTGTGTGTATGCGTTTTCATTCAAATATGGTTCTGTGTTGGTTGTGTGAATGCAGTCATCTGCAGAGAAGTTTTCAGGTATCTTTGTTCACATTGGCATGTTTCAAATTACTTTTTGTAGTTTATTTCTTAATTTTTTTAGTGGTTTCATTCTGGTTAATACAAAGAATTTCCTTTCGAGGGGCGTTACACTGTCAATGAGAGCTTCCAGGATTTGTTTTGAGCGGTTATTTTTAAAGGTTGAGCGTGATTTCTGTGCTGTTTTTATTAGAGTGTGAAGTACACCATAGTAGAACATTTTGTGTGAAATGAAAGGGGCAGTGCGTTCAAAAATGTTATTGTTCTGATTATTCGGGCATCTCCTGTTAAGCATACTGTGATTAATTATGAAAAGGTTTCTATGCATCTTATCTTACTTTCTTACTTTTACTCACTTTCACACATGCGAAAACAACGTATTGGGTGTGAGGATGTTGGGCTAATGTTAACAGTTGAAGTGTTGCCCTAAATTCAAATTCCCTTTTGGTAATAATAGAGATGGGCGGCTATTGTAGGGATATATTTACTTCCAACAATCTGTTCTACGTGTTTTTATTACGTTTGTGGGAATCATACCCAAACGTTGCTTAGCACAGAATCAGGAATGTAAACTGAGATATTGTCATATACATAGTATGTTTTCTTTCTTGCTAAAAATTGTATTCATTTATAGATTTTTTTAAGGAAACAGCAACAGTTTGCAATGTAACAAGTGCTTTTCTTTAAGAAAGAACGTTTGCAAGACATTGTTAAGTCCACGAAAATTAACCATTTTTTTCCCATGGAACTTACAATTCAGGAACATCGCATGATTCTATTGTGGTTTCCAATGGCTACAAAAGATGATTACGAAGAACGACATTTGTTGTGTCTTCATGTTGCTGCAGTCAAGGATTGTAGTGACGCACGTGGTGGTTTTTATGGAAGAAGTTCTTATTTTGCAATTTGAATGTAATTTAAATGTATTTGCTTCTGCACGTAGCTACATTTGGAAGGCTGATAAGTTGCTTCTTGTTACTGGTACTACGAAAGGTCAGATTGTCCCATATCACTGTGATGGAGAGAATTCTGTGGACAGTTATTTTCCAATGTTGGTTAAACAATCCATCAGATGGTAGCTGGAAACTGTGGCACATGCAGTAATGTAGAAGATATCTGTTGAGATAAGACAATAAAAGTACATTTTAGTCGCTGTTTTGTACTGAAATATAACAATTGATATTGATATTTCATTTGTATTGCCCTCATACAGAAGTGTTTTAGAGTGCGACGAGCGAAGGGGAGAACTAAATAATGATCTTACTAGGCCAGTTACATTGAGAACGTGTAAGTGCATGGGAGAGGAAAAGAGTGAACGTGCATGGAGGGTGGGGTGAAGTTGTTTGTGCAAGTACGCTGTGCACAGTGCAGTCGCAGAGACCCGGCGTAGTGAGCTGGTTAGTAAGGAAAGTACCTTTTGGCAGTCCTAAAAGTAGCTAAATGATGTCATCACCTAATTTGCATAATTGGCCATGTGCATGCTGGGTGATTGCCGAAGGACCAGTGCCTATATCACTGTAGCATTAAAGAAATGTGATATATTACTGGGCCTTACCAAACTCATCATTTGAATGACCAGGTACAAAATGCAATATGCAAGTATGAGCAGGAGAACGAATGGAAGTAGAAATACCAACATAGATGAACTGCGGTAAAAATGTACTTACTGTGCTAAAGTCTAACAAGCTGCAAGAGCGGCACCGCTCAGCCATGCAACATGCTAACATTGATGGAAGGAACGCACGGCTAAAGTCCATGTGTACAGATGTATGCCCATTGACAGCGCTTCTCGTGCCTTTGTAGTCCGCTACTATTTGCTTTCTTGTCACTCAATTTGCAAATTTTCATCGTGCACACTCTAGTTGCTCTACATCCTATCAACAACTCTTCTAGGTGCCTTTCATAATCAGTAACAGAGGGGCACAGCGCAGCAGGTCAACGTTATAGTACTTGCATTGTTTTTCAAAGATGCACTTTTTTCTATTGGTTTGGAAAGTTGTGTAATTTATGTGAATCTCTCAACCAATGGAAAGAAGAATAACTCTCCACACCAATAGAAAAAAATAACTATATTTCTCGCTAGCTGCTTTTTTCGTAAATATAGCGAATAAATCGACAAGGTGCCAAGACTGCACAGAACACATTTCGTTAGAGCAGGGAGCCCCCAGGCTCATTGAGGGATTGTCTCAGCTCCAGTTGGCTGTGACATAGGTAGGGGGCAGAGCCAGAATAGCGCTCGTGTGGCTAATGTTCTGTGTGCGGCTGCGCTCCCAACTTCCCACCATAGCATGCAAAGCACTTTGTTTGTTTTTGTGATTATCTTTTGATAGGTGTTTTTTTTTAAGGGCTATTTGGTGCTAATGCTGGTAGAATCCAGAGATCCGGCTACATATATGGTGGAGGATCCGGCGAAAGGTGGCACATTGAGCTGCACTGGGTATAGTTCGCTATGGGATGGAGAAGTATATGTAGAAAACAAGGAGACAGATATGAACGTTTGAGGTTGTAGTACTGACATATGTTATTATAAATAACCTGAGAACATTAGTGATGGAAAAGCGAACCCAGTGCTCACAGACAATGTTTACCCAGTGCCCCGAACTGGGACTTTATTAGTGTGTAGAATGCAATTGTATGTTCTATGGGGCAAAGCGGTTTACATATTAGTACTTTGTATACCGGTGGTGTTTGCGGAACATAGATGATTAATAGTTACAATTTGCTATAGCTAACACCAGAGAACACGGGCAGTTGGCATGTTGTTTAGTTATTATGCAGAGAGCATTCTGCTCATTTTTAATTCCTATAATAATATTATGTAGACATCAACTTACATAATTTCGGGAAATTCCATTGTGCTGTTCTGTCAATGAAGAAGCGTTCTCAAGAACGGATCATAGAAGTGTAAGCTACCTTTTGGAATGTGCACTCTCTGTCATGATGCCTACCCCCGGAGTACCAGGCCAGGCCCAGCACCCCCGGGAGCAGGCATTACGCCCCCGGGTAAAAGCCCAGCGGCCCTTTATAGGGGCTCTTTGGACTCTGTCCTGGCGCCTTTGGCGCCAGGCTCATGTTGGACATCAGTCCTGGCGCCATAGCTAGTGTTTGGTGCACTTACCTGAAGCAGACCATGCTGCACACTCACCTGATGCTGACCATGCTGCATGAAGAACCAAGCCAAATGAGGATTAGGAGGGACTATTTTTCAGAGGGAACTATTTTGTTACTTGGGTGGGGCTGAGGAAGAATACTCACCTGGAACTTCTTCCAAGGCTATTTAAGCCACGCCCGGACAGCCACACGTGCTTCGCGTTGTTCTGCATCCCAGCAGCTGAACGCTCACCGTGTCAGCTCCTGCACCTGGACTCCAGCCACGCCCGCCTCGAACCTGGAACACCTGTAAGGAAAGAAGAGAAGAGAAAGGTGAAAACCAAGAACTTATTCAACCTTCTTACCTGCATCCGGAATCTTCACGCCAGCATTCCTGAAGGAGGACTTCCATTTAAAAGCACCATGTTGCTCGCTGCAGCGCTGCGCTTCACTCACCTGTTCCCGAGATGCCGCCCGGCTCCATCGCGGCTCTCAGCACCAGTCGCCACATCCCTGCACCTAGGGGAGAGAAGAAGAGACAAAAGGTGAGCAAGGGAACACAAGAGGAAGGCCGAATTTTCAGCCATATTACTTACCGGCTTTTCTTGGTGAACCATTCCACATCTCGGGTCGGCGCCGCATCTTTGGCAGGTACCGCACCCCGGCCCCTATGGGGAAAGGACAAAAGACATTACTGGGGAATTATAAAGACATTTAGAGGGGTCGCCCTCATCACTAACTCACCTGATTTTACCACCGGCAATTTAACCCCTCAACGCATCGCCTTGGTTCTGCACCTGAAATAAAGGACAGATCACAGGTTAGGAGAAACAACATAAAAGGAGGCTCACACTTGAACTTTAGCATCTTCATACTTACGGTGTATCGCTCAGAAAAGTCAAGTGGATTTGCCAGCGCCATTCTGAAAACCAGTGAAGTAACTGGACGAATGCGCGCCCCTGCACCAGAAGCAGGATGGAGATTTCATCCTTCCAAACCGTAAGAAGGATATTCCTACGGGCCAGACAAGCAAGATTTGAGGGTCCTGTTCAATCGGTGGTCCGAATTCTGCGCATCACGCTTGAAGAGGCCACAGCAACCCAGACCAGACCAGCGCCTCCGTGGGAGCCAGGTGAGCGTTACACTCTCTATATAGTAAGTGTTATCATTTTGTGTGGCTATTCGACAAGTGGTGTCCTTCAAACTGTTGCTGACTTGCACTGAAGGCCACATCACAAAGGGAAATTGGTATCAGTCATTGAAGGTAGAGATGGTAGGTTTTTTTTTCGTAAAAACATGTCACTACAAAAGAAATTGGAGTACAATGCAAGTCTTTAAAAGCATTTGAAAATCGGTTACGCGCCGTGAACTTGTGAATATTCCAGATAGCTGCGTGTTGCTGGAACAGTCATCGATATATCGTCCTTGCAAGAAAATTGCATAGAAAGCGCTGCTTACTCTGGTCCAGCACTCTTGAAAGCACGAAGCGCAAAGGGAGTCGGTTATTGTGACTGTATTTAGTGCACTGTTTAAGCATTGCGGTATCTCACGAACATTGTTGGTGCATTCCTTAGTGATTTAAAAGTCAATTACCATATTATCATACTTTACACAATGTAATTTGTGACAGTGAGAGAATTAATGTTCGCTATATGGATAGATGAGTCTAGGTTACCCATGCTGGAATTTAGAAGTGGCTAAGCAACAAATGAATTGTAGCCTGCCTGGGTCTTGAAGAGGAAAGTCTGAAGACATACGGTTGGGGGAGGTCATGTGAACAATGATGATTGTGCGGAAGATCATTTTGAGGTGCACATCGTGTTTGGTAACTAGAGTGTTCCCATCCACCCACCCCGCTTGGAAGCGCACGGCATAGTTGTGAACTGCTTTTCTTAGTGGAGGGAGGATGGATGGGGATGAGATGAGTGAAAAGGGTAGCAATCAGGGCTGGACTGGCCTACAGGTTACCGTGGAGATGTTTTTGGTGTCTGTTTGCAGTCTGGGTCTATTTTGTAGTTCATTTTCACATTTTATCCTAGGACAACAGTTAAGGTAGCTCAAACTGTGTAATATAGGGTCACTCTGAAAATGATTTCCAGTGCTTCCATTGGTTCACAGTGTATTCCTAGCAGCAATCATTCTTTGATGACACTTATAAAGTATTGAGTGTGTTTTTGACTCACTGAGAAACTGAACACACTATTCGTATATTGAGTGAAAGAACGTTGTTAAAGGGACGTTATGTTTACTTTGCACTAATACAAACCAGTGGAGAAAGTGTGTTGACAGGATATTATGGTTACAGGTAAAATCAAAGAAACAAAATGAAAATTAGCCAGTGATGGTAAGCTAAGCAACCATAACTCGCGCCACCACCATGCACTGCTAAGGCTAACACCCAGGACATCAAATATGACATCACAAATGTCACTGTTTTTCCAGTGTAAATAGACACATAGGGCCTCATTACGACCCTGGCGGTCCAGATACAACAGCCCTGGAAAGCTTGCGAGTGCCATTGCATCCCGACCGCCATACTATGAGTTGTAATTGCGGGTGCCCCTCTGCCTGCCAGTTTGGGTGTGGCGAGCAGTGCGGCACCCGCGAGCACAACTCATGGATGCACCGGCACCGTTATGAACGGTGCCGGTGCATCCGAGCTCCCCATTCCCATTCGGCCGAATGGGGATGGGGAATCCCTTATTGCCGGCACCCGGGAATGGGCAATTACCGGGTCTGCTGAACTCAGCATGAACTGGTTCTTGCCCATTCGTGGGTGCTGGTAAAAATGCAAATCGGGTGGCAGCCATGCCAGTTTTGCTGGCACGGCTATCACCGGAGTTGTACTAATGTCCATATACTTTTATTGTTTCATTGCATGCATAAGTAGGGTAATAGCTCTCGTGATCAGCTGCAAGAATAACATAGGTCCAGATTTGAACGGTTAACCTCGAAATCCACCCTAAGGAACCCATCACTCAAAGACGTTCATCAATCACAGACCAATATTTACCTGTTTTGACAGTGGTTTTGTTATGGGTAAAATATGAAAGGCTTTGTGAACTCACAATGCTTTTAGGCAATGCACAGTTAGATTACATTATTTGTCATGGATCACACACTTTGGTGAAGCAGCGTGCTACAAGCACCTTGTTTTATGACTCATTTCTTGGTGGCTATTGTGATACTTCGCACAACCCCAACTAACCGAATTTAAGCAGCATGGAAAAGGAGAAAAAATGACTGGCTTCAAGCATAACATATGTCCCGATACTTTTGCACCCGCAGTGAAAATTTAAAGCTGGCACCCATGAATATTCACACATTAAATGAGAGCAAATGGCAAGCTTCCAGAAACCCGCAAAGCAAATCAATACTTGGCCACCACCACAGAAACTACAAATCAGAGATCCGAAAGGCCAAAAAAGCATATTATAATAAAAGGATCCTGAACTTATGGAGCGGCAGCAAAGCACTCCAAAGTATCATCACTGAATTCCTGAACCCTCCCTGCACGGCAGCCCCAACTACTTCCTCACAAATGCTCTGCATTTCCCTACCTGAACACTTCCACAAAACAGCCCTATACAGGATGGCCACCATCAACGCCAATCTCTCCCTCTTGTCCACCCGCTCTACACCTGCTCTACGGGAATCACCCTCCCTCCGAGACCCCTCCTTCTGCTCCTTCAACCCTCGATCTCGAGTGAGGAGTTTACAAAATTACTATCTGCCAGCTGACCCTCCTGCTTACCCCTTGGCCCTTGTCCAACCTCTCTCATCAAAGAAGTCTTCACCTCCACCTGTGCAGGAGAACTGTCGAGGTCCATTCTCAATGACTCCCTCATCTCTGACAACTTCCCATACTCCTTCAAAACTGTGCATGTCAAACCTCTACTTAAAAAAGCATCCCTCGACCCTCAATTACAAATCAACTACCTGCCAATCTCCAACACCAGATTCCTTGCAAAACTCATCTCAACCACACTACTTACTCACAGCTCAATGGCTTTGTGGAATTTAACAATCTCCTAGAACCCATTCAATGGGGCTTCCATCCACACCACGGCACAGAAACAATGCTGATCTCCTTTTGGGATGACCACAAAGTGACAGCAGACAGGATGTGCTGCTTTTATTCTTCTTGACTTCTCGGCAGCGTTCGACACCATCAACCACATGATCCTCCTTGACCGACTCCACTCCAAAGTAATATATGATTCAGCTCTCTCCTGGATCGCCTCATACCTCTCTAATAGACAGCACCTCACCCATCTCTCCCCTTTCCTGTCAGCCGCATGCTCAGTAAACACTGGAGAACCCCAATGTGCCTGCCTCTCTCCCCTTCTCTTCAACCTTTACCTGACCACTCTCCCCAGGATCATCCACTCACACAACCTCACTTGCTATAATAATGCGGATGAGACTCAAATCATCCTGAGAATTTCAAAATCAACCACCTACTCCAGCCCTGAGTTAGCAGCATGTCTCTTAGAAATTGACCGCTGGATGACAACTAACCATCTCCTTCTGAACCCAGGCAAAACTGAGATCATGGTATCCAGAAATTCTGCACTATTCCCCCATCCAACTCCCTGGCCACCCTCACTCGGCCTCCCCCCACGACAACCACCGCTGTAAAAAACCTTACCCGCACAATGAACTCAGACCTAACTCTGTTTCACCACATCAACAAAACATCCAAAAGCCTGTCACTACCACCTTAGGCTCCTGAAATGTATCTTCCCTTGATTTACCTACCCAAACAGACTGGCTGCAATTATGTCCATTGTCATGTCTAGACTTGACTATCCAAACTCCCTCTACGTGGGTGCACCGGCCTACCAGTTAAACAAACTCCAAAGAGTACAAAACTTGGCTGCCAGCTGCTTCTCGCATTGGGACGAAGGGACCACATTTCACCGGCTCTCTGCACCCTACGGTGACTCCCAATTGGACACAGGGCCACCTTCAAATTCCTATGTATTGCCCACTGAGCGGTGCACAAAGCAGGCCCAAAATTCCTACAAGAAATGATTACGCCTTACAACCTGACTCACACCTGTAGGTCATGCACTGCCCTCCTCCTAGTGGTCCCCCCCTCCATTTCGGCCATGATTGTACGGTCAGCCTACTCCACCTTGGCCCCAACATTGTGGAATTCCCTGCCTGCCCATATCAGACACAGTAAAGACTTCATAACCTTGCGTAAAAGCACTCAAAACCTGGCTCTTCACCTAAAAAATTGAAGAAAAGAAATATTTAAAATCACACAAGGGTATGGAGTGAACCACCGACATACCACCACGACCAACACCTGACATGGTACCTAGCTGATTACGGACCCTGTCATAGATCGTCAGGCCTGATGATGTACAATCTACACTACCTCGAGCCTTTGCCCAGACGGAAACCAAAATCGTAGCAGAACCCTGACAGAATTCTGCACGTGACTGTCATGACCCACAGAACTTGCCCTTTCTGGACTTCCTGGTCCTTATCTCGACGGGGCTTGTATTCCTTGTTACTCCCAACATGGCCGTGCCAAGTGACTTGCCTCGCACCAGCCTTTACGTCGGACACGGCATGTTCTATAAATTAGCCACGCCCGCGGCCCCGCGCGTCTCAACTCTATCATTAGGTAGTGACTAGACGTGTGTGTGCTGTTCGGCGAATCCACTATCCATAGTTTCCTGGTCCCTTCTTCCTTCCTTCCACCTTTCCCCCTCTAAATCCGCTCCCGGAATCCTCAACCCTAGCGACTGCTACTTCTTCCTGGACATCCTGGAACTGTGACCTTCCTGGAACTCTGAACACGTGCCGGAGACGGACGAGACTCGAGCGAGCCTATACAAGACACGATCTGTCCACAAGAGTAATCCTCCCGCGGAACAGAATAAGAAGCGATCCCAGGTGAGACGGGGGGAGATTTACGACAGTGAAAGAATTTATTAATCACCTCATCCGCAGGAATTCTGTATGCTCTGAGCCCTAAAGCGATCTATGGCCATTAAACAGGGGCAATTGTGTTAGACTCATAACGCAAGCAACAATAATGCTCATGAGCTTGATTAAGGCTATGCAATTATGCTCTACGCATTTGACCCAAGAAAGCCCTTGCCTGCTAATTCGCTCACATGGAAATCCAAAAGCAGAACTAAATACCAGAGGGGCGTCTAGCAGTTAATCTGCTAATCACACCTACCATGGAAAGCATACAACAGAATTACCCACCGGTAATCTATCTAGCAGAACTAGCAACCTTAGCACCAATAGTAGTACTGAACCTGATCATTGTCCTGAAAATATGCATTATGCTATCAATCCAGGAAATTCCCTTGCTTGTTAATCCTACACATCTGGAAATCCCTGAGGAGAATTATATAGCAAGGAACGTTCTAGCACTTATTCTTTGCTAATCCCAACTATCTGGGAATGTCCTAGTAGAACTATCAGGGATTCTACTTAGCAAATATGCTGCCCAACAACGTTGCTTGCACCTATAGAGTAACAGCATGAGTTTTGGGACAGATCTGCCTGTCACCACCTATTAGTCTTCACCAAAACAATCTGCCCACCAAGAAAGAGGGAGATACCACACCCTTGACAGGCACTGGAAGCTGAACAGGAACAGGGTCCCCCTGAAAAACACACAGACACTCAAGCACACTGCTATGCCAACTCTTGCGTCCATACCAACAAACAATAGAATGCAGCTACACCCCTTGAATAATTCAGCCTAGATGCACACATACTTACACACCTCCATGTTCACCTCAACAGTCTTTAGAATGCAGCAATAGCCCTCAAAATTGGCCTAGCTGCACACTTCATTCTCAAAATCTCAAAACCAGCACCACCAGAATGCAGATACCACAGTCCATTGGTCTTGCTGCACACATTCTACTGATCTTACACAACCACTGCATCACACCTAGCACTAGTATGCAGCTACACGCCACCTATTGCACACTGGCTGCACAAATACTGAGTGCACTCAAGCAGGGGTGTTGCTAGGTCTGGAAATGCTAGAGTTGCTACTCTAATGTTGGAACTGTCGGGACTGGGGGCTAGCTAGCCTTTTGGTTGTAGCTCCTGAGATTCTATCCGGGGCTACAATCAAAAGACCAGGGGCTATAGCCCCCTCATCCCCCCCTAGCAACGCCTCTGCACTCAAGCCAGTTGTACTATGCTACTCGCTCTATTGACCCAGACTGCGAATCCCAAGCGTGTTCAACCCACAGCACTTTGGAATCATGACAATGGAAAAGGGAGCTATAAAAATGCCAAATAGCACAACATAACTTAACATATATCTTAAAGTTAACTATACGAACTTAGTTCAACTGACCTTCCGCTTAGAGGAAAGTGCGCAAGCCAAAATAGCATTGGACTTTAAAAAGAAATTATGAACACCAGAAAAATAACATGAGAGAAGAAATGTTTCGATAAATATGCTTGCAAAGTATAAAAGGTGCTCACCTTTTAAATCCATCAATTTGTAGTGAAATATTCCCTGGCAAACAAAATCCCAATACGAGACAAGTGCTTGTGGTCTTCTGAGTAAGTGTAAGTGTCTACACTGGGTACATGACAACCTAAATTACTTTCTGGTAGTCAAATACTTGAGCAAGTTTGCCAACCTCAAAAAAAACAAAGGGTTGCATCCTCCCTCTCAAAAAAGGTTACGCTGTCCACCCACGTGTCCTTTACTTACGCCCTGTCCCTCTCAAAAAAGGTTACGCTGTCCACCCACGTGTCCTTTACTTACGCCCTGTAAAGCAGACACAATCTGTGGAAAATGACTGCACCAGTGTCCAGTATTTCACCCTCTCTTGCCACATTCTGAGCAAATAGTCATGACTTACTTGACCTTTCATCATCATTTCCCCTCCTCATGCACATATCTGACTTTCAACAATTCTCTGCTTTATAAAGATAACCTGAAAAGTACACATACCATAGTGTCACTCAATTATATAAATCCTTATAGAACGATGTTAGGCAAAACATGTACAATTGTGGCATTATTCTCCCCATCTTGACTGGGACAAATACCAGAATGCAATTCAGCAAACGGCAATAAAAGAGTCTCTCAGAGAGCACTGGGAGCATAGAAGATCTTTTAACCATTTGAGGGCATATTATATAAATACTAGTGTAGAGGGCTGTTTACACGGGCCAAAGAGCAGGTTTTCATTAATACAGTAGTACCACTATATATCCTAAGCCTAAAGCTCCCTCTGGCGGTGACAACAGGCAAAGCTATACAAATTGGCATTGTCTCTAAATATCCTAAAACGACAGCTCCATTTCGTGGTGACAAAGCTACTGCATCGGACAAACATACAGGGACAAACATACATCTGGCCTTCTATTATATTGTTAGATAAAATATTGTGGAGGTCTCAAACCCCCTCCCCCTAGAATACCACCAATATGGCAGATGACACTCACTGAAGAAGTCCCACAGACTAAAACTGGATGACATCACCAAAGTAATCATGAAGAGATGACATGGCTGAACATGCACACATAGATGCATTAGACATTAAGCACAGTTGTGCAAGAACACTCATGAACTGCTGGCTGACACCTAAAGAAATGAACATGAACAGCCATGAAAATAAAGATGGTAGCCGCAATTGCATTGAAATAAATGGAATGGACTGGAAAGGCTCAAAAACACGCGGAGAGGCCAGACACGCTGATTTTCCTGAGAAATGCAGACAGGGATGGCAGTGCAGCTATCATGCCCGGCTTTGCCAAGGACACTGAGAGTGTTTCGAGTCAACAGTAAAGATAGAACACCAGCAAGGGTAGAAGGCTGACATTTTTCATAAATGCAAGAAGCAAAATTTAAATTTGCAGTCCCTACACACTTGATCTGAACCTGGGAAACAAGGCCCATATATTCGAGCCAGGCAGTGACCGTTCTTCCATGAAACTGAAGACAGAAGATACAAAATGTAGCACAGCATGAAGTTGGAGCCTGGAATGTTCTTGCTCAGGCCCGAGGAGTCAGAGAAGTTGGAACCTTATTGGGAAAAGGGCAGTTCTCTGAGGCCTTTCTAACCACCTTTTATTGTGCTCATGTGCTGGTCATTTCCCCCAAGATGAGAAGGCTCACAATGGCCTCTTGTGGGTGGTCCTAAGCAGGGCTACCGTATATGGCCAGGCCAATTGGATCATTTATCCCAAAAACATTTATTTATTTGATTGATTTATTGTGCATTTGTAAGGCGCTTATACATCAAGTAAATTGTGTTTGAAAGCATCCACAGACGTAGAGGGAACATGGGAATGAAAGGCAAATATAATAACAATGAAGAGAAAGAAAGAAAGGAGCGTTCCTACTAGGCCTTGTGAGCATTCAGAAGTTGCAAGTGCAGAGAGAGAGAAGGGACGAGGGAGGTGCGTAAGTGCTAGGGGTTATACAGAGGGAAGTGCTAGGTAGTCCGTGTGCAAGTAGCTGTTAAGTGTCTGGCAGAGAACACTGGGTAAGAGTGTTCAACTGCCAATGAAATATGCGCAGGCCTCTGAAACAGCACAGGCCAGTGGTCGCCCAAAGGCAAGTGATGGGAGTGGGTGGAGGCTGACGGCGATTGGGGGTGGGGAAGCCAGGACCAAGAAGGATACATAAGGGCCCTGGTAGCCAATCTCAGTGACTGAGGGGTTTAGCAAGGGAAGGAGAGGGAGACGGAGTAGGTGAAAAGGAAAGTCTTGAGGAGGTTCTGGAATTTCAGGAGATCCGGCTCAAGATGGAGAGGAAGGGGTAGGCTGTTCCATAGGAGAGAGCCAGCAAGGAAAGAGATCGGCCACCAGCTCACTGTTTAGAGAAGCACTTGACATGCAGAGAGTTGGCACCAGAGGAGTGTAAAGATCTGGAGGGAGAGTATTTGGTGAGAGCCCATTGTAGATAGCATGGTGCCTGGCCCCAGAAAGCCTTATGGATGATGCAGATGGATTTGCAGCAACCGAGAGCCAGTGTAGAGATTTTAGGGCTGGAGAGATGGGGTCCCTGGGATTGAGGTCAAGGATAAGTCTTGCAGCCATATTCTGGATACGCTGGAGGGGATGTAGAGAGGAAGAGGGTAGATTAAGGAAAAGGCTGTTGCAGTAGTCAAGCCTAGAGAGTACCAGAGCTCTGGTGACATTGAGCTTCTGGGAGAAAGTGAGGAAAGGAAGGATTCCTTTGAGGAGGTGTAGTTGAAAATGGGACTTCTTGGCAAGGTCCTGGATGTGAGGGAGGGAGGAAAGAGAGCAGTCGAAGATGACTCCAAGGTTTCTGACTTCAGATGAAGGAGAATGGGGAGAGTCCATAGAGCGTGGCCAGAGTGAAGGGAAGAAAGAGGGAGCAGGAGTCCCAATGGGAAGGTTCTCAGTCTTGATGGCATTGGGGCAAAGATCATTGGAGGTACACGAGGACTGGGTAGCAGATAGGCAGTCCAGAATGATGGAGGAAGTAAGGAGAGGATCGCTTAGTGCCCAAATTGTTTTACACCTGGTCCAAATCTGACCAGGGGGTTTTCACTGTGATCTTGTCTAAACATTGACCTTTTTTGTCTATGGCAAAAAGAATGAGGGGTAGTCTGGAAGTGCTTTTTTTGTTTTCTTAATAAACTGTTTATTTTTTAACAAATCTTTCCAAAACAACCCATTCCTTGGTGGGGCGGAGGGGGTGCGAGGGGGGGAGGAGGAGTTGCCCACACATATAATTTTGTCTGCAAAATGTCAGTCAAATTCATATTATAAGTCAAAGGTTATTAGCAATACATTATTTCAGTTTCCTATGGATCTCTGGCTCACCTTAACTATAGGGCAGCAATAATTACAGGGCCTGGGGTAGCAGCCTTGTAGTTATGGTTAAGTTGCTCAACCCATAGGAAGAGCACTTTTTGGGGGGCTTATAACTTTGTCCCGCCTGGATGAATCCTCACAAAACTTTGCAAAAAAGGTATATGACCCCGTCAGATTGATCCTGCAAATTCTGGTGAGGTTTCGTCAAGGGGGGGTTTTGATAGGGGGACACCAGAATGTGTGGTTTTATCATAGAAGCAATGGAAAAAAAAATTTGCTCACATCTCTTTGCCAAACTGCTGGACGGAATTTTATCAAATTTGCGGCAGGAGCGACGGCTTGGCCCCACAAGCAAACTTTTCTAGATTTGGTGTAAATCTGTCCAGTTGTTTTTTTTTAAAGCAACGAAAAAGTCGGTCCAAAAAATGTGTGATATCTGGGTTCGGTCCGCGGTCTCACTTCCCTGTTTGGTCCGCAGACGTGCCTCCGATTGGCCCAGAGGGCAGCGTGAGGTCCGCAGACATTGGATGCGCCTGCTGATTGGTTAATAAAAAACATGAGGTGCTTCATATTTTTGGAAACGCCCACCATGTTGGATTCGCAGACAGCCGTCGCTGTCCGTGAACACTGTGGTGAAAACATATTAGAAAACACAACATTGCACTTGTCAAACTAATGAAACAATCTCTGGGGAGGTGAGGGATGATGAGGATGGGATGGGATATGGCCATTAAAAGCCCAAAAACGGGAGCTCTTTCAACTCTGATGTTCGCAAACAGTCCAGATGTCCGTTGCAGTCCTGTGATGTTCGCGAACATCCAAAATGTTTGGGGGCATCTAAGCCTATTTCTGCATTACATGGTTGGTGAAAAGCCGTTTTTGGATGGCTTATAACGTTTGCACCACATTTTGGAATTTAATTCTAGACCTGACTCTGAATGGCTCTGCAAAGGGTGGTGCTGTTTTGTTAAGAGGGAAGAAAATTAGAGAGGGGGGTCCCATGAATGTGGTGCCATTTGACGAATCTGCACAAAGGTTTTCAACAAGATTGTAGACCGAAATAAGAATGGTTTTACAAAGTCTGGTGGGATTTTGTCAAGAGGTAGCAATATTAGAGGGGGGTCTCTACATTTTTAAATGGCTTTTAACTTTGTTGCCATTTTATGAATGTGAACAAACGTTTTCAGAAAGATTGTAGAGCTAACCTTGAATGTGTGTGCAAAGTCTGAATGGATTTTGTCAAGTGGGGGCTAAGTTACATGATGATTTTATGTACATACATTTTGACACTTTTCAAAAAATAAACATGGGCGGATTTGCACAAACCGGTGCAAGGAGCACTGGCAACAACTTGAAAGCATGGTTTTGCAAATGTGTCCGTGTTTTATTTATTGAAAAGTGTCAGAATTTAGGTACAAAGAAAAGTGATATACTTTTGGTGACTGAGATATAGCCTGTGGCTATGGGCAGTGGCCAGATTGTCCGGGTCATAGCCATGACCCGGACAAAGTGGCTACTGGCCAGGACCATGAGGAACTAGCAAAGGGGTTAATGTGGGCATAGCGACCAGGACCGGCTATGTGGTAAAGGTTTTTGAAATTGGGATAGGTTTGAATGGGAAAAGAAAATTCGGCTTGTGGGTACAGGTTGAAATTCTGGATGGGATTGCAGCAAATATGCACGAGGAGGGTTAGCAAGATCTTCAAAGCATTGTTTTGCAAATATGTCCTGTAGTGAATTTTTCTGAAAGTGTGAAAATGTAAGTACACAAAACAGTGATATACCAATGGTATCTGGGCAATGGCCCTGGCCATCAGCAAGTATAATTGTTTGCTGTAATTTGCTTATTGGGGAATGCAGCATGGGAAAAACGGAAGGTTTGAATGGGATACAATAGTCTGCTTCTGGTTACAGCATGAAGTAGTGGACTAGATAAAAAAAAACTTGCGCGCAAGCATTAGCAAGGACCTAAAAGCATGTTTTGGGAAATATGTGTTGTGTTTTATTTTTCCAAAGTGTAAGAATGCAAGTAGAAAAACTAGTGATATACATTTGGTGTCTGGGTAGTGGGCATGGCCCTCGGCAAACACAAATGTGTACTCTGATTTGTTTATTTGGGAATCCGGCATGACCGAAGCCCATGCCCCATGGATTTGGAGACTGGCCATAGCTGCAAGCCATGAGCAGTGGCCATTGGTTACATTATTATCGTATAGTGGACACTGAACTAGGATGCTGGGTAGGTGTAGTGAGTAATAGGGGTGGTTTGGTTCAGCTGTGGTCATGGTGGAGCCTTATGCCGTAGGCAATTGAACGGTGATTTCCATCCCCACCATGCACTGCTGATAACAACAGACATAAGTATGTGTTTCACAAAATATGTTTCTTAAAGGAGCTTTATAGTTCTTTCATGTATGTGAAAAGAGGTATTATTAATAACTTATATACATTAATGTCACACCATGAAACATTTCATTTACAAAAATCTATTAAATTGACAGAAACAACTTTGTTAAAGGGATGTTATGGGTCAGATGCATCCCACCCTTGGGACTCTTCTGCTCCAGTAGTTACCCACTGGTGTCCTACCTTGGAATGCCTTTGTATTTCCCTCCTGGGTTCAAATGACCACTTGCTCATCCTTACTGCCCCTTCTATTTATGCACTTCTCTCACTGCATACTGCATATGTGCATTCATAGGAGTGCTGTGTACAATTGTTTGGGATAAGAAAAGGACAATATAGATGGGAAAGATTTGTAAAAGATTGTTACATGGTATGGTGTGTGGAAGCTTAATATGGTCATAGGGTTTTCTCTTCACCTTCTGCAGGCCGCCATGGAAAGGGAAGATGTGCTCTGTAGGGAGCCCTGCCTTCTTTTATACATGGTGGCCATCTTAGAAAAGTATTTTCCTTCCTACAGTGGGGCGATGCATGCATCCCGCTTTAGGAAGGTAAATCCTTTTTTTTTTAGCACACCGGGCTACCGTTTTGGCAACCCACGCTGCTAATGCCCTTCATCCCCCATTGAAGGGGCTGAAACAGGGGACAACCGTCCGGAGCCCCCGTTATCCGCCGCTGGTTCGCTTGGGCTGATAACTTGGGGTGCTCGGCCGTTATCACCCATTCCAGTCCATGGAACGGGGGATAAACGCCACATTATTGCCATTTGCATAACACAAAATGCTAATGGAAATGTTGGAAAATCTTATTGAGTCTATGTACTTTACTGAGAAATGTAAAGTAGATGGAGACTATAAGATTATTGTTTTAAGTTCTATTTGTTAACTGTGAAAGGTGGTTCCAAAAGGAACCTTTTTTTTGCAGGAGAGGTTAGACAATAAGGTTTGGAGGGAAATGAGGGAAGAGGCCCTAAACACTAATGTGGAAGGGCAGGAGGACAGGGGAAGATGTTGCGTGTGTGTTACATCTAAGGTAGTGGACAGTGTTTCTCATGCTCCTTGATTACAGCTTCAAAAGCACTTCGAAATTGCTCCCTCCTGCACAGTGGTGTGTTGCAGTACACACAGAGCACTGCTGTCAACAACTTCTTTTATTGCTTGCAAGGTAGCCAGTGGGATTTTGTGTCCCACAGAAGTAGGCTGTGTGGTTGCAGCATTGGTTGAGTAAGATGAGGTGGAGGAAGACAGCCTACTAATTGCTAAGAAAAGAACCACTTTTCTTAGAGCATTGGGGTGGTTGGATTAGGTGTGGCGGTGCATGGAGGTGTTTTTTGTCCAGGTAGTCCACGACTGAGTACAACGTTGCACTCAGTGCATTTCACTTTGATAGCTTTAGCCTTTGGTACATTCCCAACAGTGGTAAAGAACTGCCACACCCATGATTCTCTCTTGATGCTAGAGGTAGGTACTTTGTCTACCTCATCTTCTTTGTCATCTTCATTGTCTTTGGAAGTACTGAATTTTTTTGTTGTGTAGGTCAACCAGCTGGTGGTGATGGTGGATCATGGGGAGAAGGGATGGCAATAGCAAAAGCTGATTCCATTTTTAAAATAAATAGCAGTTTTGCTAATATTCTTCCAAGTATGTGCTCTGTACGAGAATGTTGTTGTATAATGAGTAAGAATATGTGTAGGAGCTGTGCAAGGGTATATTTTGAACATGAAAGTTATTAGATCAGCAGATCCCAAACTGTCCGCAAAGCACGGACCCAATCGCAAAGTGCGGCAGACATCCACGGATGTAAATGGATGCAAAAACAGTGGAACAAGTTCCAATAAGTGTATAGAAGTGTTAAAAATTATGCTAAAAAGTGGTAAATGGGTTTTAATGTGACACTTTCTAAATTGGACAAAAATGTTGCTATATTGGGGTAGGTATGATATCAGTAAGTTGTAGGAAATTAGCATGCACTGGTTACCCATGGAATTCACTGAAAAAACGTTGTTAAAGAGACTGTATGGTTAAGTTGCACTAATAAAACCCTATGAAATTCACTGAAAAACTTTATTAAGGAGATGTTATGGTCAAGTTGCACTAATGAAAACCTATGAAATTCAATGGATCGATTTCCCACCCAACCCGTCCTTTCACTTGAAGCTTTGGCAGTGTATGCACATGCTGATTCATATTTGCTCAGCAGTTAAACCCACAGGTGACATTATTATGCAACTAGAGTCCATGCAGCTGGACCTCCTATTCATTACCTAGTTATGGCTGGCAGTGAGGTCCAATGATATGCACACTGGCTAGAAAGCTGCATGAATGATTCATATGATACTACAGTGATTTTCTTTTTCTTAATTCAAGAGTAATTGTGGCTAGCAATATAGATTTGTTTGCAAACTTTTTTGTATATGCTTTTATGCTGGCATCCAATGAAATATAACCAATAGCTGCATCAATTGTGAAAGCTGAACTGCAATTAGGTACAATTAGGACGAAGACTATTGTCCATTTCATTGTTTGGTGAGATTGGTCTCAACCCTTTTTGTTTTTCCATATTTACATGTAAGAGGGATATACATATATATTTATTGCATTGCTTATGTGCAGATGGTCTTCTGTGACCTTAAATAATGGTAACTCAGGTAAAATAACCATCTATTTTGGAAAATGTTATAATTGCTCTCAATTAATGGGTATTCTTTACATCATGCCCCTTAGTGGCCCGATACCTTACACGGATCCCTTCTCTTCTCCCTTATTCATTAGGTTGACCTAGAGTTATACTTTTAACATTTAGAGATCCAAAGAACATCAAGTGAAAGGTTCTGACTGGTAAATCTGCAGTTATTATGGCAGTTTTAGGTTTTCTGCGGTGTTATTGGGTTTTTCCACCCTTTAGTTTGTTTTGATTCTATTGTTTACGTGATTTAATTTCCTTTTGATTTAAGTTACCAAGAAACCTATGGAGCATATATTACTCCTGATGAAGACTGGCTCAAATGAGTGTTCTTGTCGAAACACATGTTGCTGAGACAGATACAAACTAGTTATATTTAGAGTAGCTATGCCCAGATATTCTTTTTATGAATTGTTTATTTTTTAAAGAGCACATGTATTGTTATCTTTAATGAATTACAAATTGATACATGTGCAATGTATTTTTATTTAGGTGCAATAATCACAATTTATGTCTGGTTTAAAAATATTCTCTGGATACAGTTCTTCTTTTTACTTAACATTTAAATAATTTCCTTTGATATGTGTATATTTTTCAATTAATAATTGAGAGAGTAAATGAGATACAGAGTGATTTGGAGCATGTGTGTTTTATTTACATTGGCTGGCTATTTCTAAAGTATTTTTAATTGGTAATTCATTGTTTTGTGTTGCTGTACAATGTTTGCTATAATTCTTTGTGTTACACTATATAGTTAGGTTTTCTTATACAAAATGTTGAAATTATGCTGTGGTTAATTTTTATTTTCTAGGACCTCTGATTTCTAATATGTTCATGATGACTCTAGCCCCGGTAATTTGTGGTGATGTCCAGTCCTGTCATCTATGAAATGCTTTTGGCAAATTATAAACACATGTTTAACAACTGCATATGAAATGTGGTACTACATATTACAGAGAGACAGCATTACGAGTTGGCATTATTTACAAGCTGCCTTTGCACTGGCCTGAAGAAACTTTCCTTGTCCATTAGTTAGTTCTTGGTAACTCCCGTATCTATGCATTCATCTATCATTCACTGGATGCAGCATCATACTTTTTAGAAACCCTGATGACAGATTAGCTTCTGTCATCGCTGGTTCTAGTCATATGACTACTTTGAATACCTGTTCTGCAGACTCTATCTATCCTGGCCTCTCTCTCACTGTGGCCACTATCTACAGGACGCCAGGCCATGTTGCCCTCTTCCTCTCTGAGTGGGCCGACCTCTCCTCCTTGCTCCTTGCCTCTATCTCACAACTTCTCCTCCTCGGAGACTTGAACATCCAAAAGGATGCTGCCAGCCCTTCTTCTGGACTCTTTCGCAACCTCTGCGATTCTTTCTCTCTCTCTCTCTCTCTCTCCCTCTCTCTCTCTCTATTCTTTCCTCTGGCCCGACTCTGCAGGGCACACTCTGGATGTTCTGATCTCCTCAGACCTCCCCTTCTCTAACCCTCTCACCACTCCTCTCTCTTGGAGTGATTACTTTCTCCTTTCTTCCCACCTTTCTCTCTCTTCCACCCAGGTCAAGCCGCCTACATTCTCGGTCATCCGACCCATGAAGCGTGTGTCAGTTTCGACCTTTGCCTCTACTTTCTCTCCTCCTCCTGCAACTTTGGCTGACACACAACCTGACACAGCCCTCTCTAACCTTCATCTGTCTATCACTAACACTCTCGATGTCCTTGCCCTTGTCATGAGGATCTGCTTGAAGCCCAAATCCAAAGTGCAACTCTTGGTATGATTCTGAACTCACCGCCCTTAAACACAAGTATAGGGTGGTGGAAAGGAAGTGGAGGGCATCAAGCGCAACCCCCTGACAACTGGCCTGCCGCCTGCTCCAAAGGCAGTACAGACTCTCTGTCCTCTCTAAGAAGAGAGCCTACATTAAAGCCCACATCTCTGCGGCATTTAACAACTCGGCTGAACTTTTCAAATTCTGCAAGGAGCTGGCCAATCCTGCTGCAGTCTCTACCTTTCCTGTTCCCACCCAGGCCCTCTGCACAGCCTTGGCCTCCCATTCCACCACTAAAACGCAGGACATCCTGACCACCCTCTCTTCCTCTACCTCCTCTTCCTTCTCCTCTACCACTTGTTGTTTATCTGAGACCATTTGCCTCCTGCTTTCTCCTCCTTTCCCCTGTTCACCCCTGACAATGTTTCTAGACAAGTCCAATCTATGAAAGTCTTGTCAAGGCAGGTTCTCCCCTGCTCATTCAGAACCATCAGGGACCACATTGACTCCCTTGCTCCAGCCTGGGATGATTTCTGCAATCACTCTGTTGCCACTGGAACATTCCCCTCCCACCTAAGCACTCCCTATACCTTTCCTGCTCAGGGAAATGAGAGTCCCTTCAGCCAACCCCAGGCTGAGTGGAAATTCATTATCTAAGTTGCTCACATTGACTATGTCTTCCTCTTCCTCCATGAGCATAGCGCTAACTACGGCCCTGGCAGGCGGGACCTCCCTTTATTTGCCTCCGTTCTCTGCAGAGAAGCTGTGAATGTGGGTGTCCAATTGCTGGGGGGGGGCTCTCACTTCTCCTTTTTGATGGAGAGGACAATGCAGATGACTAGAATTTACCCTCTCGTTTTGGGGCCCTTCCTTAGCAATAGGGTGCAGACCTTAGTCCTTACCCTCTTTAAATTGACTTTTTTCAACCCCCTTGTCATTTGCTTTGGATGCAATGGCCACAGCCTTTTTTTGGGGCGCAAGTATCCACAAACCGGCTGGCTGCCGTAGCAAGCTCCCGGGGGTCTGTGATACTCTTGTCCACTAGATGCTGGTGAGCTCCATCTCATATTGTTTAAGAATGCTCTCAGATGCAATCAGATTAAACATGCACGTACATGTTTTAACTTAGTGACCTGTGACACAACCACGCAGATATTTGGATTGATTTGTAAACGGCTCAAAGGTATGACTCCCCTTTTTGGTGAGCTCTCTAAAGCTCTAGAGGTATGGCTCTGGGGTCTTGCAGAACTTCATTAAGATGGCAGCCTTCTTCATGGACTAGATCTGCCTCTCTTAAGGAGTCAACTGAATAATTACATCAGTTCCAAACGCAGGTAGACAGTTCATAAGGGCTGCACTCCACAACTTCTCCACCTCCTGAAGGTGGAAAGCTAACTTCAGCTTTTTGAACCAGTTGAAAATGTCCTTCCCCTCCCCATACGGCTTAGCAAGGTTCTTGGGTAGGTGGCGCCTAGGCTTTCCTTGGGAGCCACCGCTGGAGATACTTCCTTCCCCACTGGAAGTCTTTGTGGCATCTTTCTGGGCGTCAAACTCCATTTTGCACAATATCAGAAAGAGCCTTTGCTTTTTCTCTGCCAGCGCCTTGGCAGCCTACTGTTTCTATACTTCCAGGACTACTCTCCTTTCTTCCAGGAGGTAGAGCCTATTGGGGTCGAGCACAGCAAGATGCCCTAGGGGCTTGGCCAATGCCCGGGACCCCGTGGATGAATGTGACTTGTGGGAAGCTTGTGACTTTTGGGAGACCACAATACCCATCCAGTGGGAGGAATGCTGAGATGTGCTGTCACTGTCACTCTCCTCAGCAGCTTCCAACCCCCCAGGTGCATTGACAACAGGACTTGGGGATCGAGATTGCTCGTGGTCCCTGGATATCTCTCTGTCCCCAGTGTAGAGGAGCAGCCAACCGCCCCTGCAGGAAGTCCCGCCCCTCCCACCTAAATGCTGGAAGCCTGAAATAGTGCTATGCTTGACACCAGCAGTTGTGACTATTCCGCGCTGAGTCTTCGAGAAAAGGTATACACTAAGAAAACCCTATCAGATGTATTGCCATAGAAATGGCAATCTCTTGGAGAAGATCCCTGAAGGAATATGAAAAAGAGAGGGTGACATTACAAGACACAAGCATGATGCAGAAAAGAAGACTGGCTGAAGAACAGAATGTATGGACCTTATAGAAACTGATGACAAAGTAAAGAATCGAGTAAACTTTCATGTGCGAAACGAAAACTGCACATGTGAAGAGCACTGCAGAAAATGCAAGCCATTCGTTAACTGTACAGATGCAGCAATGCAAGTAGACTAAGTGATCATAGAGACTGGCTATACGTAGTCAATAGACTGCAGGTGGAGCCGTCAATATATGGAAGCTGGACATCGTTGTCACAATTTTAGTAAGTTCAAACCCATGAAGAAAAGGGCTGAAAGCTGTGTCTCATCTGAGAATTAGCTGGGAGCATGGAAGAATCGAAAAGGGCTCTCTGGCCTTGTGTCAAGACTGAAGGCAGCCAAGACTGGTTATCTATTCTTGAAGGAAGAGAACGTGAGAAGCTGAATCATCCCTTTTTAAGGTGCAAAGAAAGAACATCATGAGTGTCAAGTTTGATTAATTCAAGACAAGTAAATGCTGCAAAATGGGCTGAATTGACATCTCCTGTCACGCGAGCCCAGGACGAAAATAGAGTTGGGCATGCAGTTCCAGAACTATGATAAGCGTGTGCACACACTCCCTTATATTCCCAGTGAAGAGATATATTGCAAGGCCAAGTTCAAAGACAATCTTCATGGCAGAAGGCATGGGTGATGAGAGATGTTGGGCTAATTGGGTGGGGAGGTACAGTCCAGTCCAACCCACTGGCACCTGGGGTATGACCTTATGTACTGTAAGTGAGCCAAATGCTCCAGAAGGGCACGAGCGTGCCAATCAATTGTAGAGTGCCATATAACGAAGGGCCTTATAAGTTGAGAGCCAAAGGTGTACCATTCAATAACTGTTGAAGAGGACTTGCACTAGAGGTGGGCATGAGTTGTCTACCTGACTGTAGAGACCCATTCACAACGAAACCCCTTATAGAATTTATGCTTAGATGTTCCTTTTGAGCTGACCACAACCACCTACGTAGGTTTTTCTTAGTTGCCACATAGTATGACATCACGTATGATGAGTATTTTCTATAAAAGTGTTGTTTTTTATGAAATGCTTTGAGAGAACACTGTGCGATGTCCGTTGATGTCCGTTGTAACTTCCTGTTTTAGACAATTGATGATAAAACAGTAAAAGGACCTTGTCATCTTCCTGAATTGGTCTGATTATTTGGTGTAAAGAGTTACTCTGCTTCCCATCCAACTGCATGACATGCTACCCGCCAAGGGCCCTAAGCTCACCTAGCTTCCTCGAATATTTGGAGAATCTTTAGCAATTCAGCTTTATTTACCTCACTGCTATGAGGGAGACCTCTCTCTCAACAAAGGTCATGCAAGAAACTTGTCAGGGTCTGTGCTCATGTTGAGTTCCATGGTTGTAAAAATACCTTGGCAGTAAAATGTAATGTTAACTGCACACTTCTATTTTGGCTGGCTAAGCTATAGACAGAGTCTGGTTCAAATCCCACCGCTGCCGCCAATGTGACAAATTGGATTCTGCTCTGCACGAGTACAAGGGTGAGTAGGGGTAAAATAGCCCACTCACTTGAACAGTGGGGCATAACTGGTTCTTCTCTTGCATGGTTTTCTTCATTCCTCACAGACCGTACACAAACTGTAGCTTTTTGTCCTTTTCAATCTGCTGTCACTTCTCTTTCATGTGGTGTTCCTCAGGGCTCTTCTTTATCCCCCTTCTTTTTAATCTATATCTTAGTCCTCTAGCTGACCTTATTGCTGAACATGGGGTGTGCCTTTATACTTCTGCAGATGACACACAGCTGTTGTTTCATCTGGATTCACCAATGGCCATCTTCTAAATTGAGAAAGTGTCTATCAGCAATTGGGGATGGATGGCTAGACATTGGTTGAAGCTCAATGAGGACAAAACAGAGGTTCTGGTGACTGGCTCCCCAAAACCCATACAACCTGGAATACTGACTATTGGACGTACTCTCTGAGTCCCTTCCCCATCCCCAGCAAGTCAGTAAAATGCCTTTGCGTGAAACTCTTGCAAGAAGCCCAAATCTCCTCAGTATGCAATGCTGGTGTTACCAAATTGAAAGTTCTGAGGAAGATTCTGCCTTTCCTTCTGACTGAATGCCACATGATGATGACTTCTTAGGTAATGGGATCACTGGATTATTGTAATGGGATATATCTCAGTCAACCAGCGATTTTGATTCAACTCTTGCAATGTCTTCAAAATTCAGCAGCTTGTCCAACTCCATAATTGGCTTCTGGATTTGTTTAAGGATCAAGAGCTGGTAATAACTAGTGCCTTCCCTCCTTGGTTTTATGTCCTCTCTGTACAGGAGCGCCTTCCTGTTGATGAAATTGGTGGTCTTCAGGGTTCAGGTCTTGGATTTAAAAACTAAGTTCTTTTGAGATTGTTCCAGAATAGGGTGTGTTCTTTGTTCCTCTTTGTACTTAACTGATATGGGGAATGAGCTTCCTAGGGATGGGAGTTTTCCTTTTCTCAGTCATTACCCCAATCCCAGCTTCGGCTCTGTGTCATAAAGGTCTCCAACTTCTGCAACCTCTTGAACTAATATCTTTTCACACACCAACTGGGCTATAGGCTGCCGAGTTTTATGACATAAGTACGTTTCCCTATATAAAAGAGTACTAACTACACTTCCCGAATAAATTCCAATTAATCCCTCTAGCACCCACATTCAGGGAATATTTATGGGCCAATCCTGATTTGGCGTAGATCCGTCCATACTCCCTTTCTGGCCCTTCTAACCACAGACCGCAATTGACTAGGGCCTTGCCCCGGCATGAAACTACTACCTCCTCATCTCCATAAGGGTCTCATAGCTAAGCCCTTCGGGTATCTCTGGTGAAGATATGGACAGTCTTAGTTGCACAACCCTTAACATTTCCTTTGGCTGTGGTTGACCTCTATATCAGGGTCTGAACAATCCCACAATTACACCACATGTCACATATGGCCGCAAGAACACACCACCTATTGAAGACAGTTCATGGGTATTTATTAATTGTTTTAATAGAGTTTGGTAAGTGCCGTCCCTATCCCTCCCATCTTTCCCGGCTCCCCCCCCTAGCTTAGACGTCCCTATGTTGCAAGGTGTTTAAAAGAGATTGGTAACCCCTATTGCTTAAGATCTTGCTGGCTAGTTGTGAGGGCTGTGACGAATCAAAGGCATTATCCCTTCTCCCCAAGGAAGACCCTACCACTTTTAGACTGTGGAGGTGAGCCTACTCCGCAAGACCTTCCCTGGGCAACTGGGCAAGTGGGACCACCCTTGGAGAGACTCCCCCTTAGGGAACAATGACTCCCGTTTTCATAAGGAACTCGCTAGACCTTCCACCATAATGGCATATGTGGGATTGCCAGATGTAGAGAACTTTTGGGGTCATTCCAAATTTGGTGGTATCCTGCCGGTAATTCTCGCGGAATACCACCAAACAGTATTACCGTTTCTGCCGCCTGATATAGCAGTGGAAATACTGGTACTTCCTCCATGGGGGGAATTGCTGGTGTTTCTATTTCTTGTAATATCCCGGTAACACCAGGATATCAGGCGGCAGAAACGGTAATAATGTTTGTAAGCTCCAGGGACTTCATTGAAGACAAAACAAAAATATCCCAGTGTGCATAAAAGGAGGATCTGCTTTAAGGGGATATGTACGCTTACCTGAGATGAGGAGTTTGGAGTGAGAGAGTACACTGAGTAGACTCAAAGCACGACCAGACAGAGACGAGCATAAACAGGGGAAGCCCCCTGATGAGGTGACGGCGGTAGGAGGCAGAGTCAAAGAAAGCAGTGGAGCATGTGACATTTGTAGGAGTCCTGGGCAGCAGAGGAAAATGTGAGAAGCTTTGCGTTTCCAAGGAGAGAGCAAAGACAAAGAAGGGAACCTGTATACCTGTGGTGGCGTGACCATGACCACTTTGTGGTGGCCGGTCTATCGAACAGGAAATTATATCGTGCCTCCTATTTGATGAATATATGCATATTGGCCTATGCCAAGCTGCTTATAAGCCACTTGCGAAGAAATCCCTGTTGCAAGGTTTTGACTTTAGATCAGTGTAAACCGCCATTTTAGGTCTATCCGCCATTTTAGGTTCTCTCTGTAAAGTCACCCTGTGAGCTAAAATGGTGGACAGTGTCCTTTCGAATGTAGCATGGCCGTCTTGACCTCTGTGTATGAACTAATGTGTAACTTGCCTGCAGGCTACATGTTGGGGTCATGAACGGAGACCTTGTCCTTCGCTGACCTGTGTGTAGAGGATTACCTATGCCAATGAAGCTAATCCGCGAGCACATGGTGAACATAATACATTCAAATACTGAAATGTGAACGCTTGTTTGACTACAATGTATAAAACTGTTTGAGAAGGTTTAACATGAAATCCTAAGATATACTGTTGCCAGTGAGGCTTGTTGGCGAATGTATTAAAGGCAAACCCTAAATGTACAGATGTATGAACTCGGCACGATCCCTAGATCTGTGATGTTTTAACTTGTATTAACTTTCAGGAGGGTTGAACATCATGATTTCGAGAGTATAAAAGGTGCGATAATTCTAATGTACAGTAGCACTCCCTGAGCACACCGAACCACGTTGGAGTTTGCTGTGTTGTACTGAGGGCCGATAGCTATCTGATGCCTTGTCCTTTGAAACTGTTCAGTATAAAATAAAGATCTTTGTATGTTCCCTTGTAACCTGTGTTCGGTGTATTTCCTTTTGGGGTACTCAGCCTCAATATCTTCTATTTGTTTTCACAGTTGTCGCCCGAATAGGGACCCTCAAGGTTGATGCCGGATCGTCGAAGGTTGACGCACGCTATCGGACCGGGATCGGACAGTGTGACAAAATAAAGGGGCCCCTTTCTGAAAGAGACGCGACACCTCAGCAGCGCTGCACGACCCGATCCCTGGACGATTAGCTTGTGGTCCGAGACGGCATCTTGACGAGGGTCCACTTATCGAGGCGGCCAGATTTGCTGAAATCACCAAACACGAGGTAAGATTAGTTAGAAAAGAATCTTTGAAATCCGATCGGACCCCCTTAGGATTGATCAGGTGAGTCGTGACCCGATTCTTAAATATCCTGATAATTTGTTTTGGCGCATTGTATCTGCAAATACAATTATTTACGAGGTAACACCAATATTTTGATATGCCTGGGAAATTGTCTACCTGCTTCAGGGCGTTATTCCGCAGTGATAGGCAATCTTTGGAATTCAGCCGTCCGGCACCACAGGAGGGGTCACCGGCTTGTACTATGTACTGTAAGCATGGCATTGGTAGTATAGTGTTTAGTGATATTTGGTACAGACAAACCAGACATGCTTCAGAACTTCAGTGTCCAATTAATGGTAGTTTTGAAAACCCTCATATTGAGTATTTAGAGTCAATTCTGTTAAGGTAAAAGGTTAGACCTGCAGCATTCGATGTTTTGCAGAATTGGAAAAAGATAGCTTTACAGCAGCTTAAGAGTAGGGAAAAACATGCGAGCCGACGTAAAACGAACGTCGAAAAAGTGTTGTTGTATGACCAAGATAAACAGTTTGAGTCAGCTAGGAATATGGATAGGGATTTCTCAATTGGCATTCAGAAAATCTATCCTTCCAAAGACTTTCATGTTTCTGACGAATTTATTGATAAATTGTTAAATGAACGAAGGCCTGGTGCCACTGCACCACCTCCGTATGTTCCTCTTCCTGCTGCTTTGCCTCTTCCTGCTGTTATTCCTGCTCTTCCTGCTCCGCCTGTTGTTCCTGCTCATGCTGTTGTTCCTCTTCCTCCAGTCGTTGTTCTTCCACCTGTTCCTCCGCCTCTTCCTATTACACCGGTAGCAGTACCTTCATTGAACTTGCCTACTCTTCCTCTTCCAAGTGGTCTTGCACCGCTTGTAGTCGATCAGGGAGCGCGATCAAGGGTAGTCACTTGCACTACTGTACCTCCAGAGAAGAAACGTGACTTGATTGCATGGGCTAAGCATTGTACGGAGAGAGATGATCGAGCTAATGTTATTGCCACAGTTTCTAATATGGACAATTTTCCTGAGAAAAATGTTTTTATTGAAGGGTTAGGGATTCACTTATGTGTGATGTGGGAGAGATTAAATAACGCAGACCTCCCACAAGGGTTGAGGGATCTGAATACTTCAGCGTTTTCAAGAGACACTGTGGAGAAAGTACAAGAGCATGTTGAGAGGATATTTGAGTATAGAAAGGATTTGGAAAGGTTACAGAACGAGGATGATGATGAGGATAGTATGTAGGTACAGAAACGGTTCCTTCCTTGTCATAAATCGATATCCGACGAAACACAAATTTGTACGAAAGACGCGATTAGATGGATCTCAGATACGTCGATAACTCCAGTTGAAGTATATGACACATATAGTCAGTATACGCCAGAAATGCATAGGAAAGTGATACAGGTAATGGTAGAGTACCTGCAGGATGAATGTGTAAAACGGAAGATTATTGAGTATTTATAAGAGAGCTTTTTCCTTTGACACTTCTTCGGCTGCTTTAGTGCTCGATTTGGCTCTGTTGCTTAGTAAGCGTTCGGAGTTGCCTACTTCTCAGTTGCCTATGACAGAGATTCCTCCAACATTTTTCCTGAAAGTTCAGATTGCGGCTAATGCTGTAACGGGTGCAGCTGCTGTGGATATTCCTGCACACTATTTGTCACAGTTCGTTCACGTCCCATTCTCAAGACAGGAAGTGAATACCATTAGACAATCTATTCCTGATATTAGGAAAAATCCGACAATAAAGAAATAGAGTCTGTCTTGCAATCCTCAGTATTCACCTTATGTGATATTGATCTGTTGTTTCCTGTACTCCTGCCCGTAGATTTGTGGAAACAGTTTAGGACTATAGATGACGTACCAGGGTTGGGAGATACGTGGGCTAACATAATTAGACTTGATGGGGAAAGGCCAGCTGGTGAGAAACCGCCACAGGTAATACTAACTTTACCCGACAGATAATTCCCGAAAAGAGAATTATTTGGTACAAGCTTACGGCCTGTGTCCATGGGAAGTCTGAGGGTGCTACCGTGTTCTTTAATCGGTTTGAGCAGGTATTCTCGGATTTCAGTGGACAAGACTTAGGCACAGAGTCTGGGAAAAGATTATTCGTAGACAAATTTGTGCGTGGATTGCTGCCTGACATCCAGTCGCAAATTATGTCTTCTGAGAGCGCTTGACTCAGTACTATGAGAATCACTTCAATAATGAAAAAGAAAGAGTTGAAAAGATAAAAGGTGATTTGAAGACAAAAGTATTATTACAACAAATTGTTAGAGGCCCTAGAGGGGGTAGTTTGCAGATTAGAGGTCAGTATGTTCCGCAAGGAAATGCGCTCTTGGGTCCTGTGAACATTAACCAGTGTGCCTATTGTCGGGAGGAGGTTCATTGACATGCACAATGTCCGGTCCTTCGACAAAGGTCAAATAACACATTTGGAAATATGGGTAGACGATCCAGAGGTCGCTCGGGTGTAGGGGGCCCTGGTAGAGGTCAGTTTGCACAGGATCCACAGCAACCTTTTTTGCAGGATAATCAGGTACCAAGTGTGGATACTAGAAACATATTTGATCATCCTTTTGCCGCTTACCTCTCTGAAGAACTTCCTTTTGACGATATTCTGTTTCACTAGGGTTGACCGAAGCAGGATTTGGAACCTACGCCTATTCCCGTTAATCAGAAAGGTCCCTACGTTGAAATTGTAGTGGGAAATAGGAAACATCTATTCTTAATAGATACTGGAGCACAGAAGTGTTCCATTGATCATTCTCGGGTTCCAAACATCCCACTGTCAGGGCAATCCAATGTTTCTGTAGGGTTTTCTGGCACACCAGTTGTTTGTCCAGTTTCTTCGCCGGTACCTATTTCTTTGGGTCCCTTCACGAACCATTGGCCATTCCTTTTGACTTCGAATTGTGGAGAGAATTTGCTGGGGTTGAATCTGTTGAAAGAATTAAATGCGGTAATTCATTGTTCTTCGGATGGAGTGCGTTTGACGATTTCACCACAGCAACTTTCTGTTTCTCAATTCTTGACTAGACCTTTACCGGCAGAATTCAGTGATGTACCAGAGTGTTTATGGGCAATTGACGACAATAATGTCGGCGTTTTGCAGATTGAGCCTGTTAGAATAGTCTTGAAACATGGAGTAAAGCTGCCACGTATTCCACAATATAAGATTTCAGGTGAGGGCGAGCAAGCTTTGAAATACATCGTTTCCGATTTTGTGCATCGAGGGATAATTGATGAAATTGCAGGTAGTTTGTGCAATAGTCCAATTTTGCCCTTGTACAAAAAAGGCGATAATACAATTCCATTTCGTTTCATAATTGATTTGCGTGCCATTAATAAGGTTGTCGCTCCGCAATTTCCAATTGCGCCTGATGTGACGATAAAATTAACTATGATTCCAGCTACAGCTACTTACTTTAGTGTTGTGGATCTGAAGCATGCTTTCTTTAGTATTCCTATACACAAGGACAGTAGATACTTGTTCGTGTTCACCTTAGGGGGACGCTCGTTCACCTTTACCCGTGCACCTCAAGGTTACACGGAAAGTCCTACCATCTCCAGTAGGGCTTTGAAAGAACAGCTTGATACTCTCGAGTTGCCCTCTACTTGTACACTGCTTCAGTATGTTGATGACTTGCTTTTAGCTGCCCACTCAGAGGGCGCTTTTAAGGAGGGCACTGTCTTGTTGCTTATACACCTGGCTAAACATGGTCACAAAACTTTGCTTAAAAAGTTTCAATATTGTTGTCAGGAGGTCGCCTATTTAGGCTATCTCCTGTCAAAGGAGGGAAGAAGATTGACACCTGAACGGATAAAACTCATTTCTGGCATGTCTGTCCCGAATACACAGAAAGAAGTTAGAGCCATGATAGGAATGGCTTCTTAGTGTAGGTTGTGGATCCCGAACTTCTCACTAGTGATTAAGCCGATGTTGGCTCTGACGAAGAAGGGCATTTCTTTGCCATTGCCGTGGAACACGGAGCACCAGCAATCATTTGATCTGCTCAAGACTGCATTGTGCTCGGCACTGGTTTTGGGCAAACCAAACTATGAAAAGGCCTTTGTGTTGTTTGTGCATGAATGTGATGGATGTGCTTTGGCTGTATTAACGCAGGAACATGGAGGGAAGAATAGGCCATGCGGTTACTTTTCTTCCGCCCTTGATCCTGTAGCATGCGCTTTGCCAAGATGTTTGGGAGCTGTCGCTGCTGCTGCTGTGTCTGTAAAACAGAGTGAGGGAACCTCCTAGGCCATGATCTAACCCTGATGGTGCCTCATTCTGTAGATGTTCTACTGAAAAGAACTCAAACGCAACACCGCACTTCCACACGGTTGACGAGATATGAATTGATCTTGATTGCTCCCCACATACAAATTAAGCAGTGTTGTGTTCTTAATCCGGCTGAACTCTTACCTTTCCCGCAAGGTATTGCTTGCAGTGACAAAGAGTCACATGATTGCCTGCACACTACCGAACAAGAGACAAAGGGTAGAATTGATCTAAAAGACACTCCTTTGAACAATCCACAAGGGGAGCTATTTTGTGATGGCTCCTGCTTTAAACTCCCGGATGGTACATCCACAGCTGCTTATGCAATCACCACATTAAGCACGGTCGTGGAAACCAAGAGAATCACGCATAACTCCGTGCAGGCCGCAGAGATTATAGCATTGACCCGAGCTTGTGAACTTTCCAAAGGACTTACAGTAAACATATATATTGACAGTCAGTATGCTTTTGGGGTGGTTCTCAACTTTGGGAGACTTTGGTCAGAAAGAGGGTTCTTAACTTCACATGGCACAAAGATTAAGCATGGCTCCCTAATAGTACAACTGCTCTCAGCGCTTGCGCTCCCTACTCAGTTAGCTGTCGTGAAATGTGCAGCACATCGAAAGATTGTAGATGATATAGGAAAAGGGAATACTTTCGGTGATCAGATAGCTAAACAAACTGCCACCAATCTCTGTACGGATATGTATATTTCAAGGGAGACCATAAATGCCTATGCAATGGATGAGGGTGTTGAGTGTGTAAGGGATATCCAAGCCGATGCCACACTAGAAGAGTCCAAGAGGTGGGATGAAAGCTTGGGGAAACTCGATGATGATGGATGTTGGGTGGACATAGTTGAAGGGAAATGGCTACTTCCTGATGCATACGTAATGATGACGGTCGCTATGGCTCATGGCCCTACGCATATATGTGCCCGGAAGCTTACAAAAAATGTTGGAGAAAGTTTTGGCAAATGACAAAATCTCTAAAAAAGCTGAGCATTATGTTCAGAATTGTATGGTCTGTTTACAGCACAACGTGGAAAAGGGAACATCAACTCCCAGGGGAAGTTTTGGCCCACCTTCTGTCCCCTTTGAGGTCATTCACTTTGATTTCATCGAAATGAAACAGTGTAATAACCTGAAATATGTGTTAGTTGTCATCTGTGCTTTCAGCAAATGGGTTGAGGCTTTTCCTGTCCATGGCGCTATAGCCATGACTACTGCAAAAACTATGTTAAAGGAGTATTTTCCCAGGTTTGGGCTACCAAGAGTCATCTGGTCGGACAATGGTCCACATTTCGTCGCTGCTGTAATTCTGCAGATATGTGCGGCATTGCAGATCGACAAACGGTTCCATTCGACCAGACACGCTCAGAGTGCCGGACTAGTAGAAAGACACAACGGCATCATCAAGAACAAGCTTGCTAAGATGTGTGCCGGCACCAAACTAAAATGGCCGGACGCCTTACTGATCGTGTTACTAGCCATGCGTACAACCCCTCAAACTAAGTCTGGGCTCTCTCCATTTGAGGTGGTAATGGGGAGACCTGCCAATATCTGGAAACTTCCGAAATGTCGGTCTTTGAAAAATGTCAAAAATATACTTCTTTCAGATTACTGTAGCCAGTTGACTTAAAACTTGTATTTGATTTATAACCAGGTGCGAGAAGCTTTACCTGTATGATATGAGGGCCCGGGCCACAGCCTTCGGCTTGGAGACTGGGTGTTAACGAAGGCATTTGAGTGATCCTCTTGCCTTGCACCTCAGTGGCGGGGCCCATTCCAGGTCCTGCTGGTCACACAGACGGTGGTGCGCATCGCAGGCAGAAAGAACTGGATCCACGCAACGCATGTCAAGAAAATTCCACACCCGGTGCTATACGATACAGAAGAAACAGAACCCCTCGCTAATGCTGCAACTAATGATCCTGAAGCAGTAAATAGCATTGAGAGTGCATCGGAGTCCCTCTCTGAGCCCGTGAGGCCTGGGGAATCAGCCATTTTGTCTCCACACTCTCCAAAAGTTTTGTTTCCGGAAACTGTCATTCCGGATCTTGCATCTTCACTTTCTTTACGTCGATACGCCGCTTCCGACGGGAAGTGACGACACATTGTTCTTGGATCAATCAGTACCAGGGACAAAAGGGACAATTTACGTCCAAGGAAATAGACTTACGGCACGTTTCGGCTGTGCATTTGAAGAAGGAAGGAAATTCATCAAGGGCTTGCTTTTGGCCCAAATAGTTGTTTGAAAAAAGGGGATTCTGTTGGCTAGGGTTGTGGAAGGACTAAGAAGTCTCTCGGCCTGGAGGCCAATAACCCTGGGGTTTTCTTTCCGTTTGAAGACTGCAATGCCTGCAACCGCTACCGCTCGTACAGGACTGATAAATGAGAATGGACAAACTGTTTGGGCCACGAAAACGTACTGCTGTCTTTTTATAATGTTAATTGGTTTTATAATAGTCGCTGTCTTAAGCTTTTGGCATCTCGAAGAAGTGCATCCATTTGAAACCTTGTTACCGACTGAAAATGTACCCACTGTTTCTACTCCCTTCGTGCATTTGCATACTCTGTCTCCTAGGGACTGTCAGCATAGACAGAGATACCACAATAATAAATTATTACTCATCATGAATGCTACACATGCCATTTTTAATAAGTCCAACTGATGGGTCTGTTCGCATTTACCGCAACACGGGGATAAGGGGCTAGGTTGGTATATTCATCCTTTACCCTTGACAACTGCTTGTTATGCTTCTCTTAGTGCACTGTTCTTTGGCCGACGGAACAATAGCATCTCGGGGAACTTTGATGCTACTAATTTGAATAGTTTTGAGAAACGTGTTCTGACTCCCCTGGGATGCTCACTTTTGGCAAATAGGAGTAAGCTTAACGTTGCTTCTATTAGGCCTTCTGATAGATTGTCTCGTCCTTTCCAATCTTTGATTTCTTTTTAGATGGCTCCTATAGGCAATAAGGATGCCCTACCTCCCTCTTACACTGTTAATCATATCCCCGATTCAGTTTCTTTTTGCATACAGCGGAATGGTACTCAGTCAATGGGAGATTTTAAAGGTGTCGCCAACGTTGCGAATTTGACCGGGGAAGACAGACCTTTGTATGTAGGCGAACCTGTCTACTTTGTTGGCGGTAATGTAGCATTTCCATGGTTACCCAGGGATTGGCAGGGAACTTGTTATTTAGGGATCCTGTTATCTGGGGTATTCATAGACAGTACTGTAGAGGTTTCAAAGGCTCGTCCATGGCGCGACGAGAATGGTGACACTCCCGCACAGGTTCTGGGGGATGTAGCGAAATCCTTTGTGCCATTTTGGGGACAAATAGCGAATTCCAAAGACATTAGGAGACTAGCGAGAGTACTGGAGAGAACCATCAACCGGACCACAGACATTCTGTATAATATGACATTAGAACAAAAAGCAATAAGATTAGTAGCACTTCAGAATCGGATGGCATTAGATGTCATTCTGGCTGAACTTGGTGGAGTGTGAAAATTAGTAGGGTCCGCTTGCTGTGTTTTCGGGCCAGATTCCTCCCCAACTATCTTTTAGGCAATACAAAATCTGCATGTCCTTAGTTCAGAAGTGCATGTTCCCAAGGGAAACTGGGATCTTAGCACTTGGTTCTGGGACTTCTTGCGATCTTGGGGTTGGAAGGTGCTTTCGGTCTTGCTGATCATTTTGGGAATTCTGTTGTTTCTCTGTTGTTGTATTCAGTGTCTACCTAGTATATGTATAGGACGATGTTGAGCACAGGTGCTGGGTACAATAGGACACAAGGTATATGTCCACGATAGGAGCTCCAATAGATATTTGTTGAAAGAAATCCTTATAGACAATCTAATGGCAATAGATATTTCCGACAGTGATTCAGGGTGTATGGACGATGAGACGTGGAGTTGTTCATAAAGTGATCAGAAGTAGTTTTAGCACTTGGCATAGGCCAAAAGGAGGGTTTGTCAAACGGGAAATTATATTGTGCCTCCTATTTGATGAATATGTGCGTATTGGGCTACGCCAAGCTGCTTATAAGCCACTTGCGAAGAAATCCGCGTTGCAAGGTCTTGACCTTAGATCAGTGTAAACCGCCATTTTAGGTATATCTGTCATTTTAGGTTCTCTCTGTTAAGTCACGCTGTGAGCTAAAATGGTGGACAGTGTCATTTCGAATGCAGCATGGCCGTCTTGACCTCTGTGTATGAACTAATGTGTAACTTGCCTGCAGGCCACATGTTGGGGTCATGAACTGAGACCTTGTCCTTCGCTGACCTGTGTGTAGAGGATTACCTATGCCAATGAAGCTTATCCGCAAGCACATGGTGAACATAATACATTCAAATACTGAAATGTGAACGCTTGTTTGACTACATTGTATAAAACAGTTTGAGAAGGTTTAACATGAAATCCTAAGATATACTGTTGCCAGTGAGGCTTGTTGGCGAATGTATTAAAGGCAAACCCTAAATGTACAGATCTATGAACTCGGCACGAACCCTAGATCTGTGATGTATTATCTTGTATTAACTTTCAGGAGGGTTGAACATCATGATTTCGAGAGTATAAAAGGTACGACTATTCCAATGTACAGTCGCACTCACTGAGCACACCGAACCACGCTGGAGTTCGCTGTGTTGTACTGAGGGCCAATAGCTATCTGATGCCTTGTCCTTTGAAACTGTTCAGTATAAAATAAAGATCTTTGTATGTTCCCTTGTAACCCGTGTTCGGTGTATTTCCTTTTGGGGTACTCAGCCTCGATAGCTTCTTTTTGTTTTCACAGGTCCACCCATCGAACAGCGCAGAAACCACCAAGCAACAGAGTCCATAAGAGACCCTGTGACCAGAAGTGGACTGGGAACTAATAGAGGCCTATGAGAACATTTGGAAATACCACACAGAAGAGGCCCAGGGTGCAGAGGCCTTCTCGGAAATCTCCAAAGTTCTCTAGTGGCCAGTCCACCCCTGCTTGCGACCTGTAGTCTGACGCAGTCACTTAGAGGAAGAGAACCGAGTGGGAGATACCAATGCCAACGAGGAGTACAAGCAGCTGAGAAGAGGATGAGAACTGGAGTGAGTGGTGAGCCCTGAAGCATTCCTCTGCAAACACAGAGGTAACAGGGAAACATGAGTAGCAGGAGGCTGCCAGGGCTTCGCTATGTAAGAGGAGAAATGTGTCTCGGTGAAATTGAGGAGATACTGAAAGGAATGCCAGTAAACTGGAACTGCATGAATGTAACCACAAGAATAACAAATACGCCTGAGAGAGAGGGTATTAAGGAATAGATAACAATAGGAACTCGTCACAGTGAAATTGACAAGTCCCTAAATATAAAGCCTGTAAATTTGAACTGTATTAAGGTGATCCTGAGTATAGTGAATAAGCTTGAAGGAAAAAGTGTTAAGAGCTGTAGACAAACACCCTGGGAAGAACAGTGGGAATCCAAATGGGAACTGAAGTCAAGTTAAATATGACAGAAGAAGTTATCAACCTGAGCCACGCCAGGAATGGGGAAGTTTCACGTTGCTACAAAGGATAGCCAACTTAAAAAGGCATGAGCTACAGAGCTCAGAAAAGCACATACACCTCAGAGAGAATATAAGCAAGAGAATTACAAAGCCTTGCAGAATAACTATCCCAAGAGGGGTGAGCAAACCTAAGTACATTATTAAAGAACTACAGGACCTTGTCCAGAAGGTGAGAAGAGACTATCTGAAGATATCTTACTAACAAGAACTATGAAACACATAGAGAAATTGCCATAAGAAAACAACCAGAAGGAAAAGACATTTTCCTAGTATAATTTAAGACAGTCAAATAATGGTAGGATCAGTTAGAGTTAGCTTTGATTGGACGATATCTTCATTTCGGAATTGATGACTGACGAGCACCTTCAATTACTTCCCCTATAGCGATAAGGAAAGAAAGGCCTTATTTTTATTGTTTGAATGAACTACTCTCAAAATGTCGTTCAAATGTCCGCCTGCTTCTTCTGACCTGCCATGTGGTGTCAGAGTGCAATTGTACCAACTGATAGATGTTGGGGACCCATGCTATACACCATGTTAAGCACCAAAGCTCCTATGGTAGCCACAGAGGAATCCATAGGATTTGACTTACAGAGGGGAGAGACGGTTGATCATAGGGCTTTCCCTGGTCCCTCCCCAAGGTACCTATACTAGATTAGCTTCGAAATGAGGGTTGGCCTGGAGATATGGGTTAGATATTATGACAGGGATCTTTGACACTTACTTACGAGGCGATATTACAATCCTTCTGCACAACAACAAGAACAATCCCTACACTGTAAAAGAGGGAGAGAAAGTCGGCCAAGGAATCCTCGAGAAAACCATGTTCACACCCTACCACACTCACGTATACACTTCAACAGACATCTCTACCCACCACAAAGGCCCTGTGTCCTCCACGCACAGATAACACACACACACACACACACACACACCAGACACATGCAGGCATGCACTCCCATCGGACACAACCTGCACACATCCACACACACACACACACATATACCCCTGCAAAGACATTAGAGACCACAGGCACACACACACCACTCTCTCCCACACACATACACAAAACATACACTTACACACACACAAATACACCCCCAGACACCACAAGCATGCAAAAACCCTCACACACAAACACACACACCACTCACACAAATGCACAACAAAATGCACACTTTGCATAATGCATGCTTATAAAAGAGTGAATTTATTAAACATAGTTTTAAATTGAGTTTAGGTGACCGCCTTTGAAATGGTAAAGCATTCTCGGGAATGCTAGTGGTAAGGTTACAACAAACATTAATGATTCAATATGTGCCCAACAGTGATCATGTTACAGAGCAAAACTCACACTACACCACTACTTCATAGCACTTGCTTCAAATATTGTGTAGTCTACATCAACACTAAAGTTCATATTCTGTAGTTTACATCCACACCAGAGTTGAAGTAGTGGTTTAATGTGAGTTAGGGTTTGATTTAATTTTGTCTCTGTGTTTGTAGTGAGCATAACTGTGCCATTCCCAACTTCACTTGTTTAATTCCCTTTGAAAAAGTTAATGTTCACTTAATTATATGAATAACCAGGTGTTTGTCCTCTGCTGATACCTTTGGAGAAGAAATTCCTCTGCAATGCCCAGAAGCAGAAAAGAGAGAGAGAGAGATAGAGAAAGAAAGAGAGAGAGAGATCGATCCCATTAACGCCATGGTCGATCAGCATGTCAGTCACCCAACCATTCAGTCAATTGGCAATTAATGGCTTATGCAGCCTGATGAGCCTGACTGCGCAAATGCCAAATTGGGACATGCGCACTGGGGCCAGGAGAGCCAATGAAGCTGAAGTTATTCACCAAGGAAGCTAATATTAATAGAAACTCATTGAGCTTTGAAATTCATATTTACTGAGACGCCTTTCATTCCTTGAATTTGTATGCAGGAGTGGGAGAGGGCTCCAGAAGTCAAGAGACACACACATTCAACTCATCGCCAGCCCTTCTAGACTAGAGCACAATCTGAACTCCAGACGAGAGTTTAACGTCACTTTGATTTTTCATCCATATTTGTGTACACTTACCCGGCGTGATTACACAACATGTATGGTAATTGCCTTGAAATTAAAATGTCCCCGCCGTGGAGACAATTTCGGGGCTCCTACAGGAAGAACACTTTTACTCAGTGTTTCGCGCAGTTTATGATTTCACTTGCCTCAAATATAAAAATTAAAAAAAGAAAAAAATCATCACAGGCTGCGAGGATGCTAAAATTACAGACCCAATTAAACAGGCCATTAGAGTACTGAATGGGGACATTTCATCAAGGAATGATGACATGTCTTAGGAGCTGGCAATTAGCACCGGTAGCAAAGATGTGCGCTGCCTGAAGCCGCCGAGAGAGCAATCAATACGGGAGAGAACACAGCGAATTCATGGAACCCAAGTGATGAAGTACGGGGCAGCAAGAACATTCTAACGAGAAATATGGATTTTTTAATGCGGTTTCACCTCCGAAAGTTCATATAAGGCACTCAGAGGGTAATGTTTAGGTGAGCATCTGGCATTTAGACTAGCTTGTGTCAATCTGCTTTTTTGTCTTTTTAAATCCGAAAGATCATTAAGGGAACGATTCGGCCTGTCTGTGACATACTCAGCACAGGTGACAAACCTGGCCTACTCTACTGCTTAAATTGTATTAATTGTTTTCGTTCAGGTTTATTTACCTTTATTCAATATCACTAGTCACCCAACTTTCATTTCTTTCCTTCTCGAACTTTTAACTTCTCCAGCACTGCCTCAGTCCTGGTTTCAATGTTGTTAGTTTTGGATCTTGTGGTGGCTATTTAGTGCCCCCTATAGAGCCAGAGCGAATGATATGGAGAGTGAGGAGAGTGGGGAATTAGAGCAGAGCTCTATGTAAGACAGTGGGCCTCATTACAACGAGTGCGTCCACGGAATGAACGGTGCCATTAGGAGGCCTGCAGCGGGTCTTGCTGAGAATGTCTGGTCAGACCAGGCGTCCTTAGCGGGACCCTCTAGCAGACCAGGATGCTAACAAAAGGCCCGTCATTAACAGGCCCGTTGTTAGCTTCCTCCCCATTCCCATTGAGCCCTACGGGGGCTGAAATGGGAATGGGGATGTACCGGGTCCCGGGAAAGGGAATTCCCGGGCCCTCCAAGGTCGGAATGGCCCGGTAATTCCCTATTCCTGGAACCTGGACCCGGACCCGGTACCCGATTTAAGGGTAGCCATGCCGCTAAAAGCTAAACGCAGCATGGCTACCTCCAAACTCGTAATAAGGGCCAGTGTTTTGTCATGTCCCCACCCTTTCCATGCTCATGCTAGACAGCCAATGATGTGCTATATCACAAAGGGATGTGGACCGGCCCTGCCATTGGCCCTTCGATGCTGTCATTCAGATGCTATGCAGTGAACGCAGAAGGCTGATGTGTAGGAAGGATTTACTGTCTCTGTTCGTATGATCATTACAAAGGGGCTGTGAATGTGAGGTTACTTGGGTCACCAAACACATCTGAAAAGTAATACATGCGTCTGCAGCTTTTCGAAGGCTGTGAATATCCACAAGAAGACTGCAAACGTAAAGATTGTTACAACATTCAATGAGTCATGCAAACCACTGCTATACGTGTGAGGTCTTTAGCACCAAATGATATCAAAAGCACCAGTCTTCCAAACACAGCCTGTTAAGGACGTCCTGATATATATGCAGTCTGGCTCCCTGATTGTTTAAAAAAAATATTTTCTACAATGCACTACAAAATTATTTACTAAAGCTAGAATGTCACTATCTGAAAGAAACAGGCAGTGGGGTGAGAAACAAGCATTGGCAAAGCCAAATGTTTTGTTTTTAGTATAGGTTGTGAAAAGGTGTGAAGAGGCAATTTGTGTGTCTGTGCTTTTGTAAATAATCTGCAATTGCACATTTTTACCATTTCTGCTTTATTTCCATTTTTATTAGGTTGTACTGCCTTCAACATTTGAGTAAAGCAATGGAATGAGACAGTTGAAATATAGTGTACATACTTGTGTAGTTTGGAAAGAAAAAATATGCATTTTGTACAAGTTGAGGTATTGTACTTGTAAAGTGGTAGCAGCTCGTGTAATACAGTGCATGCCATGGTATAAAAAGGGTAATATACGTTATTAGAAGTGTAAAGAAGCTGCTCACGTGGTTCAGTTGTGGAAGAATAACACGTATATTATTGCAGTACAATCCTTAAGACCCCCAGCACATCCTCCATAACACCCTCGACAGCCAACTGTCTCCTTAACTAAAGGAAAACATTCTACCTCTACTAAACATTCTACATGACATGGTGAGGATTAAGATTCCACTCTGCAGTTCAATGTTCTTCCTGCTAAGGTCACTATACAATATGAAGTAAGAGAAAAAATAGAAACTCTTATAGTCCATGCATTTTCCACTTTTGCGCTGTGATAATAGGTGTTCTTATTACCAAACGTGATGCTACTCATTGACTTGGCCTTGGGAGGAAGAAGGGTTGAGTCGCCCCGTTGTAATCCAAACTTCAGATTTGCAGGATGAGGCATGGTAATCTGGTGACAAGGCTCTAATGGAGTTCTTCGCTTTGGGGTTATGTCCACCCTAAAGAATGCCCTAGCAGGTACCAACAAGGCCATTGCTCCAGTATAAGCAGCAGAGGGTTTCGCTGATGCAGACCCAGGGAGCCAACTGAGCCCCTAGCAGGAAAACATCAACAGGAGGCTATCTGCGGAAACATCAAGAAATGAATAAAGACTGCCCGCCATCCTCTGCCGTAACACTCTGTATCCTCACTCTCCATGTGCTGAAGAGGATACCCCTGTTAGGGAGAATTCTCATAAATGTGCTAATTCCCTTCACCTTTGAGGACTTGATTTGTTTACCTGGAGAGAGTGTGAGTCTTTTTTCCCACTCGCTCATGTATTTTGATGTGTGTTTTACTCTTGTGTTCTTTGATTATGGGGTTTTAGATAACTCCATAGGCATCATCTTTTCATGTGTGTCACAAAGCACCCTCAGTGCGGTAACACAGGGAAGCTTTTTAGGCTGTCCCAAGGTTTAAATACCTTCTCTGGGATGAACTACTGTTTCCAAGAGAACGTAAGGTTACATTGTCTTTACTAGTCTTTTTAAATTCCTAGGCCCAGCACACACTATCTTACAATAGAGTGCTCGAGGGGTTACCTAGTATCCCCCATGTCTTGAAACGCATGTAGCAGTCAAATCCTACCCTTTCCTATCAAAATGGCTGGTGGCAGTGATTTTACAACAAACTACCATGATTTTTCCTGACCGCGAACAACGCTAGCTAAAAATTGCGGGAGCCATGTTTTTCAAGATGGCACCTAAGCCCCCTTTGTTTAAACAGGTCCCGGTCTTCTTTTTTTGCCACTTCTTTTTGGAAAGGTCCTTGTAAAGTTTGTCTCTGCGTGCCAAACCAGGTTTGGTCCCTTTGTTTCGATGCCTTTGGCGGGCTTCAGGATTGAAGACCGCCTCTGGCGCTCGAGTGTCTGGGGTGGGCAGGAAGTGAGGGAGGTGCCCGAAACTCCCTGTGCTTAGTCTCTGAGGAGACCCAAATGCACTCTGGCATGATTGGCTGGCTGACAAACCGGCAAGAACAGCCACCCTGCTGGGTGAGTGGCAGCTAGGCTGGAATGAATGGGAGAAAACTGCTTAAAAGGTGAGTCTCTTGGCTTGGAAGGCAGAGTCGACCACTGGAACAAAAGAAACGAAGACGAGCTGGAAGATGACGGCTGCTGCAACTACTGGACAGTTGGTTTGCCCGGTGGAGCCCTGCTGCAGGACCGAATCACTAAGTTCATCTCGACAGAGAAGCCCTTCAAGGTCTTACTTTGAGTTGGTAGGACCAATCAACTCATACGCCACCTGGACACCATTCTTGGAGCTGGTTGTATTTTCCTCAGAGTGCTGCAGGAAACCGAATAACCAGGGAGAAGGACAGCAGCATGTGTGCTTGAAGACAGCTACCGGAATCGAAGAATAGCCAGTTTTCCAGCTTTGTGACCATTCCCCGTGCAGTGCAGGAGTTCCCTGACGTCCTCCCTCTTGTCCCCACGACTGAGGCACAGGAACAGCGTGATCTGCAGGAACTGCCAGGAACAGAAGTCTCCAGCTGCATCTTTTCCTTCAATATAAGGCTTTAAGAAGGATTTCTGAACTCTGACCTGGAGGGGCAGAGGTTCAGAAGGCCAACCTAGTTTCTTGGAACAGGGTAACCTCTGGACAAGCCAGACCAATCAGGGTAGCTAAGGCAGGCGGTCAAGACTAAATCTCAGGAGGGGTGAGGGTGACTGAAAGACCTCACTGAGCACACAAAGCAAGGACACTTACAAATTACTCCAGACAGGTGTTATATTAAAAATATAGACACATTTATTACAAGGCCTTTGTAACATAGACCATAGCAAAGAATCACAGTAACACTAGACTAAACCAATACATCATAATCAACACAATATATAGACAAGACCAATGGGGTCTGAGGGGTTAAAAGCACGAAATATGTAGACCACCTAGATGGGGAGGAACACAGGCAGTTTAAGTAATCTTTAGATCCAGTTCCACATCAAGAACACAATTAACTAGGAGGCAGTCCAAGCCCTACGAAGAGAGGAGCCTTATGCTCAATAGTACATGCACGCCTTTGTGCCAATGGACAAAATAGGGTCTCTTCAAGGGTCACTAGCAACTCAGGAAGGTGGATAAGGCGATGAAGAACACGTTCCCACTATTCAAGCAGGACCTCCACTTGAGGGGAGAGGCAGTTTGAGAGTGCGGTATGGAGTCGCTATTTCGCTATAGCTGTGGAAAGGGGCCCTCAGGAGCCACTTTGTGTGTAAAAGTGGGCTCCTGTGCTAGGGGCCACCGGTTAGGGTAAGGACTACTCATCGGTCCCCGAGACAGACAGACCCAAACGTCACCGGTACAGTCCACTTCACTAGCAGGTTCGAATGCGACAATCAGGACATCTCGACTCTGTATAGTTCCCGAGGTACAGCGAGGATTCCCAAACGGGACAGTGACGATTTCTCCACTCCAGGTGGAGGAATCAGCCCAATTCCACAGCAGCAGGCTTCAGGGGCAAGGGGTCACAAATGCATCAAACTTGCACAGGTCGTTATCACAACAGGGCAACACGGTAACCACGTTTACTCCGGTCCGTGCGCACTCGTCTCACTTCAGACCTGGGAACGCCAAGTGTACGAAATTCGGTGTGAGGGTGCCGTAGACACAGAGCTAGCAGCAGACCAAGTTTCGAGGGCCTCCTCAAAACAGTGGCGGTAACAGAGCAAATGCCCCGTGTAAGCTTGTCAGCCCACTGGTTGGCCCAGGGACACTTCCAAAGAGGCTTACTTGCAGGGCTTGGTGAAGGTGCCGAGAAGAGTTGATCCCGCTATTCCAATGGGTCAAAACATCTTCGCAAACCTTCTAGGACGATCAGATGCAGAGGGGTCCCACGGGACGACAGTGGGCTCAGGGTGCCAAACCTTCCAGCGGGTCACCAGCGGTTCCTTGACTCAGCTTCTTTTTGCAGGATACTTGGCTACCCATCCCTTGTTCGGTGTGAACTCAGGAGATCGACCTGGTAGCAGTGTTTTCAGCCTCATCTTATCCAAAGTTCCCTTCGCGCCAAAATGGAGAGGACCCAGTGGGAGATCTGCTCACAAACACTCACTCCATATGTGGACTAATCATGGACCATGGTGGTCCCAGGCATTCAGGACACTGCAGACTCTCTAGCACCCAGGATGTGTATTGGGAACAGACATCCCAGCCCACATCCTGGAGGCACACACACAAGGCATGCAGAAGCCCGCGAAAGCATTGGGTTTCGTGGGAAAGTGCATGACCAAATAAGGACTGACCCGGGTCGACTCAACCTGGGGGAGGTGAAGGGGCAAGATGGCCAAAGCACAGGACAAAGAACCTTGTGGCATGGCCATTTTGGAGCCAGGCCACCTATTTGTGCCAAACGCGGTAAACACGGTTAGCATGGCAAGAAAGGGTTAAAAATATAAGAAAATGATAGCTGCCACCAGTCCTGTCCGAGACACATCTGCACAGTTCATAAAAAGTCCAGCGAGAGTTTCTAGGGCCTTTGGAAATGACTAGAGACCCAAGTGTTTCTTATCAAGTGATACTTGACCATGTGTGAATCCAGTCAGCTTGCAGTTGTTTTTGGTACCATCGGCATTGTAACGTAAAAGCATTACTATTATGTATTTACTATGTGTCTGTATTTGTAAGGTGGAGCGATTATCTGAATTGCAGGTAGTACATAATCTGCCATGGTTTGCATTTTGTACAAGTTGCTGAAATGGAATGGATTCACAGTTAGGTATGGATACATATCCGAAGCATTCATTAGGGGTTTGTTCCTGTGCCACATGGCTGCCGAGAGTGCATGTATGTTTCCACATGTATGAAATCTGGAAGATTTCATTTATAGGTATGTTTTTGTTTTCCAGTACTTGTAGTAAGTACATTAGAAATTCTTGTGGATCTTCTTGTGAGTCTATAGTGAATTTGACCATTCCAGCACATTAGTCTAATGCTTGTCTTATTCCAGAAACAATGTAGGTGTTGTCAGGATTGTTGGTTGCATTTCTATGAAGGACTAACAGTTGCAAACACAATTGTTTTGTATTGTGTAAGTAAATGTTGTCAATAATTGGTGGCAATTGGAATAGAATATTTATTGCTACATGTGCGTAGCAATTTAGACCAGTTGTTTTTGAAAATTTGAATTGACCTGACAGTTCTGTGTCCAAGTCATTTGTTCAGAGTGTGTGTTGCTTCTTTGAAGAAGTACTTGAGTTACTTTGAGCAGTAGATTCTTCTTTGTTTGTGGTACTTGATGAAGTATTAACTTCTTTTACTTTCTTTGGAGGAATTGCAGTGAGATTCTGTATCGTTTCTGTTTGAAGTAGTTTTCTTTTGCAACGTTTTGCTTTTTGTGGAACAGGATAGGTTTTTAGATGGGGTGTACAGTGAACGTAGTCTATTGTATTCTAGAATGCAAGGAATATCAGCATTTACTTTACTTGCACCAAAGTTGATTAGATATAGTCTGTCAAGTGTACGTAAGCGTGATAGTGCTACATAGCTCATGCCTTCTTTAAAGACTGTGCTCCCAATATCTATCAATGCTTTATCTAGGGTAAGACCTTTTGATTTGTGAATGGTTACTGCGTATGCTGCAGTTAGAGAAAATGTTTCTCTGCGTACATACATGTCTTTGAAAAGAAGGAAGCGGGATGTTGAGAGTCCTATCCTTTTAACTTCTGATAGTTTGTGAGAGAATATTGACAAACTGAATGTTGTTTTCACGTGGGTATGTTTGAAAGCCAACAACTGTACCAAGTGCTCCATTAACTAGTCCTTGCTCCACATCAAGGTTACATTTAAGCATTACTCTACAGTTTAAAGATAATTTTAATATTTTCTCCAAACCAGCTGTGTTGGAGATAGAATATCCTAAGGTATTTAGTCTTGTTGTGGCTTGTTGACACATGGGTAGTGTCATACCATGTACGTCCAGTTTGTCTGTGGAGCAAATTTCAATTATTGGTTGCATTTCTTTTTTCAACATTGGTTAATTGAATTTTGAACAGCTTTCAAGAGTTGGCATAAAGGACATACAATTGACATTTTTGTGTGCTAATTGTTGCATGACATCAGTAGCACATGAGTTATGGCCACAGAGTGCATGGATGTGCCTGGTTTTTAATATTGCTTGGGCTTCTTGAGATAGTACACCAACTCTAATACTTTTTAAAATGTTGGTTTACGTGAGGTCTGCAGACTGGCTCATGTTTTCTGTTAATTCTCTGTATTGGAAATGTTGCCAAAGGTTGACTTTTCCTATGCTGCTAAGTGTTTTACGGCAGAGTGTGTGCCCTAAGGTTTTAAAAATAGGTTCACCTTTCACTTTTGTTAATTGAAGAAGATCTCCAAAAACAATTATGTGTTTTCCTCCAAAGAGCTCTTCGTAGTCTGTTTTGAGTACCTCTTGTAATCTGAGGTGAATCAAAGCCAACATTAGGTTGGAGACCATGCTCACCTCATATATTAGTAGCATTTTCATTTGTTTCAAAACTCTATGTAGTTCCATTGCAGCTTCTGTAGAAAGTTTGTAATAATCTAATTTGTTTTGGTGTTCTACTGGAAGGAGTAGTAATCAGTGTAAAGTGACACTGTCTATGTTGTAGGTGGCTAAACTTGTGGGGGCAGTTACAACAGCTGACAGTTTGTTGTTTGTCAATTGTTGAAGGAACTTTCTGATGATTTTGATTAAGAATGTTTTGCCTGAACCAGCTTGACCACTGACGTATAGCAGTATAGGTTTGTATTTTTGACAGGTATCCTTTTTATTTTCATGTTGTACACCATGTTCAATTTGTTTTGTTACTTCTTGGAAAATGCTACTCTGCTCATGGTTCAGTTTTGATTTCAGTACAGTGAAGTCTTCTGTAGCTTGTTCATACTGACACATGGGGCCTGATTCATGGAACGTTTTCCCATGGGATTGTGCCATTATAAAACACTTCTACTTTTGTCATAGCTAATTCTGCCTCATCTGCTATTAGTGGCTGTCCCAGTGGTTCTTGGCTTCCTGTTACAGAAGGTTGACTACTGTCGGGAGTGTCCTCATCTAGTTGGGCCTGGAGTTCTTCTTCGTGTTGCTGTTCATTGTGCAACATTATTTTGTACTGTGTAAAGTTTACATCTGTTATAGTACTTTCATTTGCTTAGTAACTCTTCTTCTTTTCTCCATGGTTTAAAAAGTTGTAGTAGGGACATGCAATATAGCACTTTATGTTGAGGAGTTTTTAATGACAATTTTATATGATTAATTAAGCTTAGTTTGGTAAGTTTCACTAAGCTGCCTTCACAATTTGTCACTCTGGTTTTATATTATTTTTGCATGTGCAGTTTTGGGCTATGTGGTATAGACACATGGTTTCCAGAGTGGTACTCCTGTTTGGGTACTATGTGTCTAGTAAATAGTTTTTTTCAAAATGTCATTTTTGGCTATTGTTTCTATGTCCTCATATGATTTGAGAACTCCTTTTCTAGATTTAGCAGGACCAAGACTTAGCCATACTATATTTTCAGATTTTCCATACACGGCAGTACCGGTTAAACAGTCTGCAGCTTCATGGCAGCCACATTCTGTCAGGAATATGGGGTGGTGGAAGCGAAAAAGGTGTCTAAATCTAAACAGAGCGTAGTAAAAACTACATTTCCCAGCAGCGCCTTTGGTGTTTTGTATTCCTTGCCATGCGCGCGTATGGCCAGCTGTTCTTAATTAGTAACAGCTTATCAAGGGCCAACGGCGCACGGCAGGTGTGGGTTATTGTTTTCATGAGGCGAAGCCATGCCGGAGGTTCGTGCGGTCTCGCACATGCTCTAACCAGGATTCAGGGTATGTGGCAGCAGCAGCACACGGAGAACTACGTGGAACGAGCGGCAGAGCCCAGGAAGTGTAAGGAGGACGCGCGCCACCTCGTTTCAGCTCTGCTCTCATCCCGGTGCTGACACTGTGAAAGGGGCTGCCGCCTTGTTCAAGCTCCGCTCCCCTACCGGCGCTGACACTGTGAACGGGGCTTCATCTCAAGGCATCATCATTCTTTGTCTGGGACGGCTTGCGAGTCTCCCAGGCGCACAGATAAGTGCTTTATGAGTTTGTTTACTCTCGTGAGTTAACGTGGGGCTATGTTTGCATTATTATCTTTTTGAGAGACTCCAAGAGCATGTCGTTTGGGCAGAACACTATGATTAATCCATTTCTAAGGAGGCACTAAGGGGGCATGCAGTGCAACCTACAGCTTAGTATTACAGTGTATATGTTTGTTGGAATCCATTCTCTGTGGAGTCGAATTCACACCTTTGGTCCTACATGTTCTCTCAGTGTTTTATGTTGCTTACGCTTGCCCAAAGGGCCATGTGTCATGTTCTTCATATTGGGAATCATATCCCATGAGTTTGTTTCATTGGTGCTTGCATACATGTCTTCTATGTCCTGGTAATCACTGCATGTGCCTGTATCAAGGTGCTATTAGAGAGCACAACTACACTAGCTAGGTATTAGTTTGGCCTGTATTAAGGGGGTCATATGTTGAGATCTATGTGTGTGTTATGTTTCATGGTACATTATCTATGCATTAGACAGTGTAGGGTTTTTCCCTGTTCTTTCCCCTATCCTATCCATTTTAGGTGTTTCCTAACGCTCTATCCGGTTTCCCTAAATTTCCCCTCCCCGTCCACAACCTCTCCCTAACCCTTTTCCCCCCATTGGCTGCCACGTGGTATCCTGTGTTTTGAATATCAGGTATCTGTGCCAACCACGGGTGGAGGGTCGACTTCATTCGGCTTCTGTGGTTCGGGGGAGAGTGTCGACACTTTCTCCCCTATGGTGTTGTTGACACATTCTCTATGAGAGAGCATTTGTATGCCTAAGCTGTACAATTTCTGTGCCAGTGTTTTGTCAGATGATAAGTCATCCCAGAGGTCTTGAAGCTCTGATTTTTCTGCTTTGGTTAAGTAGGCTGTGACATATCGAGCAACTGCAGTGGAATTGTCTGCAATGTACTGCATATTTATGTTTGCATTCCATAAGAGGGGAATGATTGCATTGTAATAATTGATATATTTTGCTTCTTCTGTCCTTTTTATGTAATATGTGTTCTTAGGTGATTTACCTTTGACACTGTGTCTAACTGAAGACATGAAATTTTTTACTTGACCTGTTGCTGTAACTGGTCTAGGGAAACCAAAGCAGCATTTGTTGTAGTATTTCCATTTGTTTTTATATTTGTGGCAACAATATTTCCCACATTTGTGTCTTTGAAATTGTTACATTTGTGCATGAAGGTCACTATGTGTTGTTTGTGAAGGAATTTCACAAGTCACATATTTTTCGATAAACTGTAAAACAGTGGCATCGCTGTCTTTACCAAATTTAGGAGCATCTTTAATCCATAAAAGCATGTGGATATGTGGTGCTCCTGTGACTTTGTATTCTTATCTCCAAAAGAAGTGTTGCACTTCTCCGAGGGGAGGAACAGTTTTATTAAAAATAACGTTTATCATAGCAATGAAGTGATGATCGAAATATCTTGAAACATTAACAGGATCTAGAGAGCAGAGGTCTCCAGGTGTTAGTATGTCTATGTTTGTTTTGTTTTTGTTTGCTATGCTTAGGAAATCATGTAAATCTTCCCATGCATATTCTGCACAAATTAATGTAATAACCAAGTGGGTGGGCCAAGGTTTCTTATCATACAGCGTACATCACTGTGACATCGGAACGAGTATTCTTTTGTACCACGCATGTTTGTTAAAAGATTTGTAATGCTTGACTGTAGAACCTCATCTTTTTCTTGCACGTTTTGTAGTAATTGCGTAGCTGACATATTTTGAAAATGGGTACCTGATTTCAATGTGTGTGCAACTCCGTAGCACAGAGTTGCTAGTTCCCTTTCAAAGAGAAGGTGGAATATGTATTCCACATTTTGTCTACATTCATAAAGAGCGGTATTCTGATGCTGTTATTTGTGTGGGTCTATCATTGTACCTTCCTCCTTTTCCAGTAGGAAAGAGTAGAGGAAAGGCACGTGCTTCTATACTTTTTTCCCATATGCTGATTGGCTTGTCGCATTTGGTACATTTCCAGTGCATCATCTATGGTGTCTTTAGAGTGTAATGGATGCATTGTATAATGGTCTAAAATATTGGATACTGTAGCAGGATCTAGAAGTTGAAATTGACCAGTTTCCGGTGACTCTTGAATTATTTCAATGGTTTCTCTCAGGTTTTCTTCAATATGAATTTCTTGGTAGTATTCATTGTTGTCTTTTAGATATTGCAAGGCTTGTCTAACTTTATGTAAGTCCACAAGTTGTTGCCAATTTGTCTTGTCTTTTGTAGGTACACCATTTACTAAGACAATTAAAGATTGATCTATTGGACCTTGCACTCCCAGAGGGTGTACATTTTCTTTCAGATCTAATGGTAAATAAACTACTTTGCCACAAATTCCGTTCACTAATTCAGAGGGAGGTAATTTTGCTGTTTTTGGTTGAAGGAGTATTATTGCTTGAAATGGGTGCACTGTTTGAATTATGATGCTCTCATATAAATTGAGTTGTTGCAGGAGTTTTGGTAGTGGGAATAATTCCAAGTTATTTGTGATAGCACGTGAAGGAGTTTGGCTGTTGTCAAGTTTTGCAATGCAGTAACTGCAAAGTATTAAGGGGTCAGTAATTTCGTATTTGTTTTCTGCTATAAGGTAGAGAGCTAATTCAAACAATTTGTAATCTTCATTGTCTTCTATTTTGCATGTTATATATACAGTTTTTGTGCTACTTTTATAAAAAGTTCTGCGGCAACACACACATACATGGTTTGGTACTTGAGCAGATGTACTTTTAAATTTTAGTATTTCTTTTTTGTATGTGTGTAGTAGAGGTCTGCCATCTGTACAGTTGTTGTTAGTCTGCTGTAAAGCTATTGCATTTTGTAAGTGGCTTTCACTTCCAAAATATTTTCTCTGGATATTCTCTATTTCTTTGAGTAGTTCTTTGGCTGTACCATGTAGAAGATTGTTATTTAAATTGGCTAGTGCTAAAGCAGGACTTTTAGCATAGTACAGTTTATGGACCAGATTTCTTATAGTTGAACAATGTGTTGATATCATTTTGATATGATGGAAGGTGCTTTTGCAAATAGGTCCTGAAATGCAGGCTAATGAATGTCCTTGTAGTCCTGTGTTTTTGCACACGGACAGGTATCCATATTTTGTAGTAGTTTCATTTTGAATTTGTCTTTGGCTTTCTACTGATTGAGGAACTGCCATAAAGATTTCAAAGATTTTTTGGCAATGTTACACATTGACGTGCACAGCCATTTGTACACTGAACGTTTTGGTTCAGTGAATGGAGAGGTGATACTGAGTTTTCTGGGGGTATTTTTGTGAGCTGCATTTCTTGTTCCATTATGATATTATTACATTTTTCATACCCTTGTCCACTGCTATGTATGGCAATTGTGTTTGTTTGCTTTTGTTTGTATGCTTCTTCATTAAAATATGGTTCTGTGCTCGTAGTGTGACTCCATTCACCTCCACAGATATTTAAGAAGTTATTTTTGTTGACATTCCGTTTATTGAGAAGCCTTTTTTGTAGTTTAGTAGTTAGTTTTGTTAGTGGTTTAATTCTGTTTAAAACTAAAATAAATAACTTCCTTTTGAGAAGGATTGCACTGTCTATGAGAGCTTCTAAGATACATTTTCTACGGCATGTTTTAAGGGTTGTGCATGATTTCTCTCCTGTTTTTATAAGGTTCTGAAGGACTCTGTGGCGGAACATTTTTTGTAAAATACTTTTTTTGGTATGGCTACTTGCCAGTACATCAAGATTTATAAGTGCAGTGTTAGCAGTAGTGGTAGCTGAATTCTTGTTAATCACTTTCTGTTTTGTTTTACGTTTTGAAAGAGGAGGCAAAGTTTCTCTACTGGAAGCTTGTTTTGTTTCGCTTAATGTCTGTATTCGCTGTTTTGTTTGAACTTTTTGGACAAATTCTGCTGGAGATCGATACTTATTTTGGACACTTTTATTTTGATTTGCTCTACTTTCTTTCTACGGAGTTGCTTTTTGGTCGGCATTCTTTGGGGTCTGTTGGAGAAAAAAGAAAGTATGGGTTGGGCTGTTGTGCAATGTATGTGTGCTATGTGCATGTGTGTCTGAGTATGATTGTAAGGATGTATGTGGAGGTGTGTGATTGTGCAATGGCCAGCTACAACAAGTTGGGAAGGCTATTCTTGTATTTGTGTGTTACTATACAGGAGTTCAGATGACAATACAAAGTAAGCTAGTGGTGAGGGGAAGCACTAATACTAAATCTAAAGGTATTTAATTGAAACAGTTGTTTGTTCTGCAATAGTAACATTCTAGTGTGTTTGAGTAACAGTTAGAACATTATGGTAGTATTGTACTTACTTTTTTGTATGGAAAGAGTAGGTTTCTTCTGAGTTGTGGTTCGCACTTCAGATGCTGCTTCTTTTCAGGAGAGTGGTCTTCACTGCAATTGTAAAAAAAAGAAGTTAGTACTTTTTTGTGTTTATAGTACTGTTGTTAATTTAGACATTGATTTTTTTGTTTTTGTAGTAGTAGTGTTTTTTGATAACTGAACATAGTGTGTACAAGCAGTTTCCTTTGCCTATGTGCAGCCTGTATATTTTATCTGTTAGTTGAACATGCTTTACAAAAGAGTATAATACTAAGCGTATGAAGCTCACTTGGCTTCTTAAGGCTGTGTTATTGGATGTTAGATGATAGAAGAAATAATCATATACTTATTTTGCTATTGTTATAGGGTAAATGGCAGAAACTGTATAGAAAAGCATGGAATGTATGCATTTGTGAAGGTGTGGGTAATAACGCAGAAGGATTTGATGTAGAGGCAGTGGTGTTGTTTCAGCTCGGAGCCTTTCTAATGGTAGTCTCTATCTGGGTGAGTGTATAAAGATGCATTAACTCATACTGGCTATGTGCAATTCTATAATACACTCCAAAGTGTTTTTCTAGATTTATACTGTTATTTCTCCCATCTTTTAATATGAAATTACACTTTTTTAGATAGCTGTGTGTGTAAAACAAAAATGTGGAGAGCAGACAGGTTTGCAAGTGACAGTTTATTATAGCAGATGGGAGAAATTACAGTAAGTTCATTTTGTAGGTTATACAGGTTCAGTGGTAGCTAGCCTGATTATATGCATTTATACAAGAGCTGTACATGTACTGTGCAGAAAATATGCATACCTGTAGTTTGTATTCATGCATGTGGATATGCATGAAGCTGCAAGTAGAAATCTTGGAGATTTGTACAGTAGTTTTTGTAGTAGATGCTTTCCAATGACATGAGACGTGTACTCAGAGTGATCAACAGTACATCTGAAGTGCTGAACTATGATGATGGAGTTAGATGTAGAGTTCTTGAATGTGATTGGTGGATAGTTGTGTGACTGCTTAGCTGTAGCCAATGAGGGAATGGTGCAGAGAGTGAAGTGGAAAGGGTAGAAGGGCTGACCAAGAGTTACGTGCTCCGCGGACACAGGGACTTTCCGTGGACTGGATGTGCCACATACGGGCCTTCTGAACATATTTGGAATGGAAACAGGACTGTAGGGATTAGCCAATTAGGTGTTGAGGTTGTGGATTTGTATTGAAAGAGGCTGTGTGTAGTGAAGATGGCAGAGGTGGAGAAATTCAGGGTGTTGGTGGTTGGAGATATGTTTGTGCATGGTTTGGAGCGGTATGCTAAATGCAGGAATGTGGCAAACAATTTTGATGTTAAAGGAGTGGAGGTGGTGTGGAGCACTGTGCCTGATTTCAATGCGCAGGGAATTGTAAAAGTTTGTGAACATATGGGCAGGTTGAACAGTCCCCATGTGGTAGTTTTGCACTGTGGCGCTTTGCATTTGGGCTATGTCAGTGCCACTATTCTGTTGGCAGATTTGGAACACTTGGTTCAAGCAGTAATGAAAGTCCTTCCATGCCAAAGTAATTTTTTCTGGTTTAGTACCTATGGCAATATGGAACAATAGTTCAGTATTTTATCCTCAGCAAAACATTGCTAGGTGTGCAATCAACCAAGGCATGTTTGCTTCCATGCTTAGAGCTCGTATGGTCTTTTGTAATAATGAGAACATTGATTCTGGTAGTGTTGTTTATTTTGAAGAAGATGGCATTTCTTTATGTGTTATGGGAAATTACATGCTGTTTTGGAAATTAAGGGTTGCTTTGGAGTAGCTAATGTGAAGATTTTTGGAGTAAAATAATTAAAAGAAAAATACAAAATAAAAGGTGTCTCTCAAGCATCTGCAAAACCCCCCAAAAAATGCTCTTTTCAGAGCCAACCTCAAAGGGAAAATGGGGCACACTATTTAAATTTACATTCATCACGCTCAGAATTTCGATTTGTCCACAGTCACTGCGGTTGTCCACGGACACTGCCTATTACATACAGGGATTTTGGGGTTGAGAGGCATGCAAATGAGACTGAGCAGAGCAAGGTATTGGTCAATAAGGTTTACTGGGTGTGTTGTGTAAGGAGAGAGTTTGTCAGAAAGTCTTTTTCCTGAGAGAATAACAGATAGCTATGGCTGTGTGTTTCAGAAAACAGATTATCTGGATTTTGGGAGTTTATGGATACATTGGTTGGAGGTACATGCAGAACGCTGTGGAGTCGCTGCACATCTTGGATTCCCTCATGTGGAAGTGCACTGGCATGAAGTGCGAGGAATGAAGTGGCTGGATTTGCTACCTCTTTGTGCTACTTTGATGACACAGGCATTATTATTATTCATTGAGGAGGGAACCGTTTAGGACATGTGTCTGGAATTTCTTTGCAATTTGCAATGAAAGAAGGACTTGGGAAGGTTATGGACATGTTTCCAAATTCCCAAGTAATTATTTCCCGTATTGTGCAGAGACATATGTGGCTGCGTCCTTCTTCATTTGGTCCACAAATGGAGAAAGTGAGGCGCAATGTCAATAAGGCTGTTTGTGCCTTTTTAATAGATGTTGGCATGTCCTCTTTTCACAATGAAAATATTATGTTTCGTAGCACATACATTTTTCGCAGAGATGGAGTACATCTTACTTATGGTGTCAATCAGATTTTTCTGCGAAATATACAAAATGCATTGCAAGCTTTTTTGGAATTACATTAATAAATTTTGCAGTAGGTGTTAATCATTTGAAGTTTTTGAAACACAAAAAAACACCACCAAAAGGCTCTTTTCAGAGCCACCACTTCCTTTCAGAGAAAAGTGCAATAGTTCTAATAGGGCAGCCCCTCAAAAATGTTAATGTCTGCGGACTGTCCGCGGACTTCTAAAAGAAAGAATGCACAGGGCCCTGCACTATTTATTTGTCACTTCTATTTTTAAACTGTGAAAGGCGGCTCTGAAAAGAGCCTTTTTTTTGTTTTGTGTTTGTTGTTTTATATTTTTTGTTTTTTTTAAACATGACACACAAGGAAACGAGGGGAAAGGAGGGTAAGGAAGGGACACCAACCATGGAGCTAAGAAAGGGCAGGTGGAGAGGAAGATGTAGGGTGGGCCTTATTCAGGTAGTGGACAGTTCTTCTTGTGCTCCTTGACCGCAGTCTCAAAAGCACTTCGAAGATTCTCCCCCTTGCAGAGTACTGCATCGCAGTACATGAACAATATTGTGACCCTCGAAAGATAAGGGTCAACAGCATCATGAATGGCCTGTGCGGCAGTTGGAGGGATGCGCTGTCCCATGGGAGTGTCTCTTGTGGTGGCAGGAGTGGAAACGGAGGATGCTGCAGGGGAACTCAGACTACTATGTTTATCACAAGGTACAACCTTACAAATAACCCCACCGTGGAATGACCTCAGGTGTCGCTTCATTGAAGTCGTACCAAAGCTATTCGAAGCAGGCCTTCCACGACTCAGCACCATGTGGCGCTGAGTGCAGATTACCTTATTCGCACAAGCTTTTGGTACTCCATCAAGAGTGGTAAATAACTGCCACACCCAAGACTCACGATGAGTGCTGGTAGTAGGGACTTCCACTACCTCATCCTCTTCATCCTCTTCATCACTCTCCTCTGCATCCTCACGCCTGTTCCCTTCTGCTGGCCCTTGGGGAGGTGGTGGTGGAGGGAGTGGGGGTGGTGATGGAGTTGAAGCAGCCATGGTTGTCATCTGGAGAACAGCAGGCAGAAGATACCAGCAATGCAGTGAATGCAGGTCAGAAGCAATGCTCTGTCAGGTCGTCAGAAGCACAATGAAGATGAGCTCTGGGGTGTGGCCTTTTATAGGGGCGCAGGTGCGCACTTCGCAAACACCTGCGCTGTCCACAGACACGTCGAACACCAAAAAAAGGCTCAAAATGTTCCAACAAGTATGTAGATCGCCAGGAACATTGTCTGGGACATGTGCAATGGTGAACTTTTACTATAAAATACCTTGGATTGTCCAAAAAAGCACTTTAAAAAAAATGTTTAGGTGCCCGGACAGTGTCCGCAAATAAGCACAAACGCTGGGTGTGGGTGCGGTCACATGATGACGTCTCAGACACGTTTGCAAATGGGACGGCTGTCTGTACGACACCAAATGTGCATGATCAGTTGTGCACATGTGTGCGGATGTTCTACGGACAGTATTCTAGTCCCCAAACGAATTAAAAGTGCGACACACGTTCGGCGGACAGTTACGAACAGGCATGATATTTGTAGGACCCATGGGTGTGGTGCGCATGTGCGCATGTGTTCTCCGGATAGTGTTGAAGACCCAGAATAAAATAAATGTGCGTCATAACATTGCGGACAGGTGGTCGGGATAAGTGTTCTACAGACCTATCCATTCTGGTTGCAGACATTGCGAACAGGGGGATGTTCTTAGGACACCTTAATTTAAATAATTACGGATGTGCAAACGGATGTCGTGTCCTGTGGACACTCCCATTTTAATTATGAACAGCAAGAACAGGCATAATGCCCTTAGGACACCCCCATTTTGGGTAATTACAGACATCCCGGACATTGAGTGTGTTCTAAGAACACCCCCATTTTGATTGCGGACAGTACAAACAGATATAGTGTACTTAGGACACCCCTATTTTGTTTAATTGCAGACATCCCGGACATCGAGTATGTTCTAAGAACAGTTCCATTTTGATTACGGACAGTATGGACAGGTTTAGTGTCCTTAGGACACTCCCATTTTGGTTAATTGCGGACATCCCGGACATCGAGTGTGTTCTAAGAACACTCCCATTTTGATTGCGGACAGTACGAACAGGTATAGTGTCCTTAGGACATCCCCATTTCAGTTAATTGCGGACATCCCGGACATCGAGTCTGTTCTGAGAACACCGCCATTTTGATTGCGGACAGTGCGGGCAGGTATAGTGTCCTTAGGATATCCCCATTTTGGTTAATTGCGGACATCCGGGAAATCGCGTGTTTTCTAAGAGCAGTTCCATTTTGATTGCAGACAGTACGGACAGGTATAGTGTCCTTAGGACACCCCCATTTTGGTTAATTACGGACATTCCGGACACCCGCACTGTCCGTGGACACCCTAACTGCCTTTTAAAAAAAAATAAGACACAGAGGAATAAAGTAACAACACACATAATATTTTATTATTGTATACAAATATACAATTTATGAAAAAGAGGGGGAAGGAGAAACTGAAATAAATACAGGGGAATTAGGGGTTTGGAGATGATCATAACGTTCATACCGTTTTTCTTGGTGGGGAGGGTTTGGGGACTGGGACATGGAGAGTGGGAACAGGTACATGTGGGACAGTGATATTTAATGTTTTCTTTTATGTGGTCCTCGACAAAATGTTTTAAAAGATTCAAATTTTTCATTAGCATATCCATTTTTTGTTCCATTTGCTGCAGAGCATTTTCTAATGTCTCTCTTGGTCTATTATTTCCACTGTTTGTATGGTCTGTTAAAAAAAATGTGTTAAGTACACATGAAGTAATGGTTATTAATTGGCGTTTGTGGCTTCGTCTTTGATGTCCTGGGTGTTAGTCTTAGCAGTGCACCATAACGTCCCTTTAACAAAGTTTTTTTACTGAATATATATATATATATATGTACTACACGGCCACTTTAGTGGCCGTGTAGTTATGGTTAAGTTGCTGTTTCCCTTTTGGGTGGCCTATAACTCCGCTCCCCCTGGACGAACCCTCACCAAACTTTGCAAAAATAGTATATGGCCCACTCTGAATTATTTTGGAAAGTTTGGTAATGTTTGGTCAAGGGGGGGCAAAGTTATAGGGGGGTTCCAAAAAGTTTTTTTCCCCACAGACTGAATGGGGGAAAACTTTGCACACGGCTACAGGCGAAACCGCTGGACGGATTTGCACCAAATTTGAGGCAGTGGCAGGGGCTTGGGTGTGAAAGTGTGCATTTGCAAATTTTGTGCCAATCCATCAAGTAATTCCCTTAAAAACGATCAAAAAGTATATCTATGTCCGCTCCGCAGTCACACTTCCCTGTTCGCTCTGTGGAGAACATTGCAATTGGCTATTCTGTAGCGTGCTGCCCGCGACCATGTTGCGCTTTCACCGATTGGTTGTGGCACAGCGTGAAGTGCGTCGTAATCTTTCGATACGTCCACCATGTTTGCTTCATTTTCTGTTGAACGCGAACATCGGCGCTAACATACGTAAACGAAGAAGGCACCAATGCACTTACAAAACTTATGGAACACTGTTTCGAAAGATGAGCGTTAATGAGACGTGGTAGTAGAAAGTCAAACATTGCAGTATTCTTGTTAGCACTGGCATAGTGTACAGTGGGACTTGCTACTCATTGTACGACATGAACTTACTTCGTCCATTTTACAATCCATAAACAACATTACTGTGGTCAGAGTGGCGAGAATCTGAGGCAACTGGCATAGGGTACAGTGGGACTTGCTACTCATTGTACGACATTGACTTACTTCATCCATTTTACAATCCATAAACAACATTACTGCGGTCACAGTGGCGGGAATCTGAGGCAGCCACCTGCTCTATTTCGTACACAAAGCCCTTTTGCACATGCACGCCAGTAGCGGTTCTCATAAATAGACGCTGATATGTTGTTGCAAAATGAGAATGTATTTGCATTCGGCGTGAAGGCCACTGCATTTTCTCTTTTCAACACGAGCTCAGTACGGCCGCATATTTGTCGACACCCATAAGGGTCGCTTGTTTTTTAACCTTGAAGTACAGAGAAAGAGTAGAAAGAATGTAGGGAGTAACAGTTTGAAAAACATATTGTTTGATAAGGTTATGCTTCAAAAACCTTTGCACCGACCATGAGAAATTAGTTCCTGAACAGGCAGTATTCCACATACACTAGTGTCTGACTACAGTGAACTGTTGGGTATTTTGTGTAGATTTGGGGCCTAGCGGTATTTTCTTACCACCAAAAACAAAAATAGTTTAGTAATAACCACTCCTTGTATTTAGATTGGGTTTGGTATTATAGTGGTATAGTAGTTATGCATTATTTCAGTACACAGATACATTCAGTTGGTATACATTTCGTTGTGGTATAGTGATGAGCATAATTTCTTTGTTTTATTTGTGGCCCCAACATACAAAACCCCTTTCTTTTGTTTAGACTGTTCTTGTGATCTCTAGAGGCTTCTACATTATTCAATAACACCACATTTTCATATTGAGTGCCACTTATGGCTGTTATCACTGATTTATCTACACCAGTGAGCTATGCTTCCATAAAGTATTCACAATAACATGTGGTATTATCACTAATTTATTTACATTAGTGAAACTATTTCCAGAGGCCTCTCTCTCTGCGGATTCATGTACGCCCAGCAGACTATCGTATTGTGTTCCACTCAGAAGCCACACACACATGTACACTGAGTGGAACCATGCACACAGCTATTTATAATTACTCATAACATAACTTTTTCCACATGGGATGCTTGGCATATATTACCTAATAACCTCCCCTTTTATCATGTGATATGGGCTAACTGCACCAGAGAAAAACAGAAGCAAAAAGAAGCCTTTACACAGGTTGTGATTTACATCAGTTTCATTTAAAAAATCATACATTACCAGCTTTGCGAGACAGTCTTTTCTAAAATAAACATAAGAGAAACAATTGCAACATACATGGCATTTCATTAGATTCTTTGCAACAATAAAGAAAACAATGCATCAGTGGACTTGCATTTAGATGGCAACATTAGAGTGTAGCATTTAAATACAGTGATTCTTCAATAGAAGCTATCGCTATGCTGCCTGCCTGAAATAGATTTCATTCACACCGCACTCTCACTTTGTATAAGATAATTGCCAGCAATTTGTAGCAGTTCAGCACGCGAAATCTCTGGGCTGTTCGCTTTCTTTAAATGGCTCAGGGCTTTCTTTTAGAGCACCCCAGCGAGAACATGCAGTTCCAATCTGCAATCTTCTATTCTCAAGCCGGTGCTAATCGACTAGAATCCCCAGCCTGTGAAGGTCAACAGTGCACTGGAACGACGCCTCTCAGCCAGGCAACCCGACAGCCACTTCAGCCAAGTCCTCACCGAAGCTATGCAAAATGGACACTGCCTTTCTTCCTCCCCGAGGTGCACCAAGAAACCTCTGTTACAGCCCCTAACGTGACACCTGTCCAATAAAAATCCATCATGTCATACCCTCCTTCTTCAAACAATAGCTCACTTTTACAGTAAGCAACTGTAACAAAATTGATTTCCTGCTTATTCAAGTTTTGTTTCCTGAGCAAGGACCGTGAAAAGCACAGAGAAAAAGAGAGAAAAAAATCTGAATGCACGTTTAAAGTGAGCCTCAGCCTGCCTCATTTTGCACATGGAGAACACATTACAATATTAAGAAGTTAAAATCGTGTTAGTACTTGTTAATTATATTAGTTCATTAATTATCTAATGTGTCTCCTGCAATAGAGGCATTTCAGGTGAGAAAAGAAAAAAATGGTGTGCTTTTAAATGAGAAAGTGCTTTGTTTTTGACCTGTGTAGCCTGTCGTCATTTACATGTCCATATGTTACACCATTAAAAATGATGTGCTTTTACAATGTGTAACCTGCCTTCATTTGCTTGTCCATATGTTACACTGGCAACACATGGCTTGCTCTACCACATTATAGCAATACATTGATCCCATGCAGTGGCGCTGCACTCCAAAAACACGCTATACATTGATCCCGTGCAGTGGCACTGCACTCCAAAAACACACTAAATAATCTTACATATCCCCTCCTTTTTCTGAGAATTTGGCCATGGTCCAAGCCACAATTGGAAGAAATCCAACTTGCTCCCTTTCTTCTTTTAAAATGTATGCGTGTTGGGATATCTTTCTCTCCCCGTTGTGTCCACTAACATGAGCAACATCTTAATTTTTACTGATAAAACAATCAACCATCCTCCCATTATTAGCACCAGGACAGCTAAACCCACTATAGAGCGTTCACCCCAGGTTCCCCAATTAAATCTTTCCACTTCTATTATACCCAGGTTACTAACCGTAATATTGTTCTTTCTTAGATTCATTTTCACTACATGTTTCTCTTTATGATTCAATAAGAATTCTAGGTCCGGGTCTATTGGAAATGCATCCCTTTGAAAAAATTCAATATTTTCTACTTGGCTTTCCCAAATGTCATTCGTAACATGAAATAATGTTAACCCTCCAGTCGACACAATTGTATCCTTTGGAACCTGTAAGTAAAAGACATTATATTTCACCTGTTTCACCACATATGTTCCATGATTTAAGTGTACTACTGTCAGGTTTTTTAAACAGGTGCTGACCAACCATTTACCTTTGACCATCTTAGCCTGTGATATGATATGATATGATATGGTATTTGTAACGCGCCTATACACAAGTTCTTCACTCCCCATATTGCTAATGAATACTTCACATCCTTCTGATATACCTGGGTCAGATTTCAAACCACAAATAGCATCTGTAGCATCAGGAACAAATGGTTTACCTGGGCACATATAATGTTGTTCTTTAAATTTGACACACGTTTCCAAGTTTGGTATCAAGTAAACTTCAGGCTCCCATGACTGAAATGCCACCACTTCTGGAGTCTTAATCTTAATAAATTTGTCCTCTTGCCAAAATCCCACATTGTGTACCCACTTGGTTTGATAAATAAGTTCAGGAGCTACATATGGGATGCATAGCAAAAACCCAATTTCCAATCTTTCCAAGTCCACATATAATGGCATTGCATTACCCATTTCAAATGCAATTTGTACCTGTACCACATCAATCTCCCTCCTGGTCAACCTTTCTATCATTTGATGAATAATATCCTGCGAAACAAAATACAATGGTATACGACCTTGAATCAATTGTGAAATTGCAGTTTGAACTTCTCTCATATAATTCGTTAATAGTCTATCAACAGGACTCATTATATTCAAAATCTCACTAAGTGTTCTATCATGCTTAATAATCAGCTTAGTCGCCCGTTGCATCACATCCGCTTGTTCATTCAATATGATCGCAGTTTCATTTATGAACCTTACTTGTTCATCCAATCTCCCTCTAATCCCATCTAATGTTTTTGTATTATTTCTAGGTCAACACTCAGTTGTTGTGCTTTAGTACTCAGCGTCCCTACTAAAATGGCATTGGCTGTTGATATCGTGGTACCAATCATGGCTCCAACTATAGACATTACCAATGAGATCACACGCATCACTGCTCCTCTCTTTCCTCTCCTCTTCTTAATGTCTGCTGAATTCACAAAGGTTTTCTCCAATTGCATCAATATATCTCTTATTGACTGCTTAGCGTCCTCTTTTCTTATTTCCAGCCACTCTTTAGTCTGCTCAGCTTTAATTCCAGTATTGTTAAAATGTTTTTCTATCAACATATCAGGATTCAATGGTATATAAATCTTCTGGAAAATCATCCTTCTATCACTCATGATGAATCCTGGTGCTTCTTCTACCGCAATACCAGATGCTGGCCTAGGTTCAATGACAACCTGTGCTTCTGAATTTTTGAAGTTCCCTCCGAATATCATTATAATTATCCATATTGTTGGCGTCATCTTCAATGCTGATCGCTTTGCAGCCTTGGTCTTCGCCCCTTCCGGGGCTTCTCCGGAATCTGTCCACGTGGGCTCCAGGACTCCATCGTCTCCCGTGGCCTCTGGTCCCGGAACCTCCGACTAAATGTATGTTAATATTCTAAATCAAATAGAAAATAAACAAATTAAGTACATATCACAATACTAACTTCACCCTTTTGCTAAAAATAAAACATGCTTTGTAAAACATTTCGCCCTTTTTCTCTCGCCTTCTGAAATTAAGCACAGGTTAAAGAGAAAACAAACATACATAAAACAACATTCAATATTTAATACATTTTCATTTTGCAAACCTATTCCATTAATTTCAGCTTCCATTTTTTTTTTATATACATATATCACAGAGTTTATGTTCCATTATAATCAACCATCTTTATTTAACTTATCTGCCACTGCTTTCTGACTAGACCCATTTACCTTACCTTTTTATGTTCAAGGTACTTTATCTGTTTCTACACGCCCAAGTTGTTTAATCTCATGTCTGGGGTGGCATGGTTTAATTTGATTCTCATGAACAAACTGTTCCATTGCTGTTTCACCTTCAGTCTTCAAAATTTTATAAACCACAGGAGAGACCTTATCTATAATTCGAAATGGCCCCTGCCAGGCTGCTAGAAATTTAGAATTTTTCTGTTTACCTTTTTCAAAATGAAATTTATACACCTGATCGCCCACACAATACTCCTTTACTGATGTCTTTTTATCATAATATGACTTTGCACTGTCAGCAGCTCTTTCTAGATTTCTCTGTAAAAGAGCAAATGCATGTTGTAAATGCTTCCTCAGTTCATCAATGTATTCATGAACTGTGGATGCACTCACAAGTGTCTGCTCATGTGTTCTGTATAGCAGGTGTTGTGGTAACACCATTTTCCTACCTGCTAAAACCTCATGGGGACTAATACCTGTTGCTTTGGCAGGAGTTGATCTGATTGCCATCAAAAACAAAGGTAAACGTAAATCCCAGCTGGAACCTGCTTCTGCCACAAATTTCTTTAATATGTCCACAACAGACCTATTACTGCGTTCAACTCCACCCGAAGAAGCCGCCCGATATGCAATATGTAGTTTTCTTTTCACACCCAGTATTTGCCATACCTTACTCATTAGAGCACTTGTGAAATGACTTCCTCTGTCTGATTCTATTCTTTGTGGCAACCCAAACCTTGAAAACACATGATTCACCAGTAATGTGGCTGCCGTTTGCGCACTACAATCTGGTGCAGGATGGTGATGTCCATTTTGACATCAAACACACCACACTTAAAATATAACGGTTCCCCCTGCTCGACCTCTTTACAGGCCCTACATAGTCTATTTGCAAACCTGACCATGGAAGAGTTAGGCCTCTTTTCATTAATGGAGCTCTATGCATTGGTGAAGCAGGTTTAAATTGGGCGCATACTAGACATCCTCTAGTATATAATTCCACATCTTGGGACATATGTGGCCAGTAAGCATAATCCTTTAGTATTTCCAATGTTTTTTGTGAACCTCTGTGGCCTGCAGCTATTGCATCATGTGCATGGTGTAGCATAGCCCTCTGAATGAAAGGGGTACCACCCACTGTATCTGTCCTGTTATGGACTGTCTAATCATAAGTCCATCCTGTAGTCTAATTCGTTTTTTATTCTTTAATAGCACCCTCAACTCTTCTTTTCCTATACAATCATTTTCTGTTAAAGGGTTTTGTTCAGGGTTTATCAAATGATTATAATATATTCCCAAAATTAGATCATCCTTTTGTGCCTCAATCAGATCTTGGTCTGGTGTATCATAACTCCATTGGGCTACTTGTTGATCTACCTCCTTTGGTGCTTTAGAACGTGTTACTACATCAATTTGTATTTCACCAAGTAAATGTTCAATAGGTAGCAATTCTCCCATCACAGTCCCAATTTTAGCCAGGTGATTTGCCTTATCATTCCCCTCCTTATCCTCTCCTGGTGTTTTTAAATGCCCACAAATTTTTCTCCAGTATATTGTTAAATCATTTTCTGACACCAATTTGTCTATGGCTTGTATCATTTTTCCATGTTTAAGTGGTTTCTTGTTGTATGTAGTCATGCCTCTCGCTTTCCAGCCAGGTAAATATTCCACAAAGCTATTTTGTGCACAGTCAGAATCAGTCACCAGGACAATTTCACTGAATTTATTATCAACTGCAGTAGCAATTGCCTTATAAATGGCTGCCAGTTCCGCTACTTGACTGCTCCTAGCTTCAATTCTCATCCCTATATAGGGACGCCTTCACATTTCAACCAGACATTTCCTATTCCTGACACTAATTGTTTATTACTGTCATTTTCAATGTGAAAAGCACAACCATCAACATTTACAGTTGGCAAGTCCTTGCATATTTTTTCATCAAAAGCTTTGTGTGGTGATTGTTCAAATTCCTGCAAATTAGGTTCCACTTACATTTCGTTTGATACTTGTTCAGCTGCACAGTCATGTAAATCTGCTAAACCTTGAGCAATTGGGCTTCTTTTATTTTGGCCATATCTCACTTCTACAGGAAAGCCTTGTAATGCCAGCATCCATGAAGTGATTCTGCATTGTGCTAGATTACCTGACCTAATTCTTTTACTCTCTAAAAACTGCAAAGGTTGATGATTTGTCTCAATAATCACCTTTTCTCCCTGAAAAATGGGGCGGAAATGTTGTAGCGCCCACACAGTGGTTAATAGGGCCTTTTCACATTCATTGAATTTCATTTCAACTTGGGAAAACGCCTTACTTGCATAGCCAATGGTTTTGTGATTCAAATCATGTTTTTGTGATAACACTGCTGACATACAATGTTCAGAGAAACCTATTTCTATAAAGAAATCCCTGTCCTTTATGGGATATGCTAAACATGGTTGGTGCCTTTACAAGATATTCCTTTAATTTAGCCACTGCCTCAGACTGCTCTTTTTCCCATTTCCAGGGTGTATTCAGTTTAAGCAGTTTAGTCAATGGTTGAGTGATTGTAGCATAATTTTCAATGAACTTTCTGTTATAGCCTGTCATTCCTAATAAACTTTTTACCCCTTTCACATTTTTAGGGTCTTTTAGTTTGTGTATAGCCTCTATTTCTTTCTTTTGTGGATTTAGTCCATGTTCAGTCACTTCATGGCCTAGAATGTTCACTTTTTTCTTGCACCATTGTGCTTTTTGTAAAGACACTTTGGCGCCTGCTTTCTGCAATTGGCCAAGCACATGTCTTATTTCATCAAAATGGCTTTTCAAGCTTTCACTTTTTATCAGCACATCATCCACATAAACTATGGTTCTTCTTTCTGCTGCATCAGGCATAGCTTTTCTCAAAAATATGCCAAATTCCCTCCCACTATTGACATACCAGAATGGAGTTCTAACCCATGCGTATTGAGTCTTATCAAATGAAAAGGAAAATAAAGTCTGTATCTCCTCTGCCAATGGCACGCACCAATACCCAGAGGTGAGATCTAATGTGGTAAATACTTTTGAACATGTATCTGAGCTAATCCCTGATCAATGAATGGCAGCGGCCACCTGGATACTGGCACTCTTTTATTTAACTCCCTCAAATCTGCACACAGTCGCCATTGACCATTTGGCTTTAACACACCTAAAATAGGTGTATTAGATGTGCTATGAATGGGCCTGATGATTCCCCCCGACTCCAAATTTTTAATAATCTCTGCCAATGACTATAAACACGCCAATGGTAGTCTATACTGGCGTGCAAATATTGGACTTCTGTTACACCCTTCCGGTAGCGTGGCCACATGTAAATCAGTTAGACCGCTAAATAAGCATCTTTTGCAAATACATCTTTAAACTCCATAAATATCTTCCTCAGTTCATTTCTATCCTCATCGTTGTCACATGCATCCGCTGATAAAATCTGCTCCTCTACTATTTTGGAGAATTCTGGAAAATGTTCTGGCATGGGAATCTCGGCACTTTCCTCTAATTGTGTGGCTGTGTCTCTTTGTAAAGCTGCCACTTTTAAATGTTTTGGCATATCAGCTTCCACTTCAATGGGCTGATTTTCTATTTCATTTCCATTTAAGTTAAATGTTATGCAATCCTCTTGATGACAGCACACTGTCTCGCTTGAATCATAACCGTACCCAGAATGAATTTTAAATATCCCTTTGGGCTGAGAGTCCAGGTATTCTGGCAATTCACCCTTAGCATCTACATACCTTTCAGGGATATTTCCAATCACCATGTTATTTAGATCTGCTGTGTAATGTGATTTTTGTATGGCCATTCCTACTGGGGAGTTTTCCTCTAAATGAATATCCTGACAACCTTTATTATTCACCATAATTTTTACAGACCCTTCACCCACATCTACCAATGGAATGTATTCATAATCCAGGCCTTGCTGTTTTATGGATTCATTCAGACACACAAATGCATCAGAATCTTTCATCTGCTGTCCATTTTTGCATGTCAGTGTTCTTGCAAACTGCTTTGTGAATGCAGGGATAATAGTATCTTTCCTCATTTGTAATTCAATTGCATAAGGGACCAGCTGTGCGCAATGATAAGCCCTTCTTTTGTCTTCAAATTCAGGTGCCAGCCCACCTATGCATGACCATATCTTTTGATTAAGGAAATCTAACACCATACACATTCTGTGCATGATGTCATTGCCCATGTAAAAGTCATTTTGTGTTCCACTCACTATCCAAACATTATGGTAAATTGTTTTTTGTCCAATGCTAATTTTCAGCATGTATCTACCTGCAATTCGGTTTTCAAAGTCTGGGCCGTCCAAACCAGAGACATACTGGTTTTTAATCCTAAATTTTGGGATCTCCTCCCTTTCCATTATTTTTTGCAACAATTTCTCATTAATGAAGCTCCTTTCCTGTTCAAGCGCTAAAGTGGCTTTTTGTTTTAGAATAGTCATTTATCCCAACATGAACCCATGGTTGTTTATCTTCCATGTGTATTTCAGCAAGAGTGGTAATGTGTTTTTCTGAACCTGCTCTAGGAGCAGTATTCGGTTTGCATGTATTCTCTTTTAAATAAAAACTTAAGGTGTGCTCATCTATGGCAGTTTGCCATTCTTTTTTTGGGTCTAAGTATATTTGTACAGGTAATTTTTCATTTTCACTCTGCATTTTGTCTTGACACATTAATATAACCGTGACGCTAGGTATGCAACTATTCTGGAGATACACCTCCACTGCATCATTTGTTTTTGCAATGGTGTGACATTCATTTATATTGTTGTTTTGTGATTTTAGTTTCTTAGGTCTCAATGTTTTTTTTAGTTAAGGACCACAGTACTCCATTCACCCCATCTATTAGAGGAGACAATCTTTTTAGGCAATCTGTTCCCATCAGAAATGGTATTTCACAAATGGATGTGACCAATACCTCCCGTTTCATTCTGTGCTTACCTATCTTTATGTCAACCTTGGGGACGCCTATAATAGGCACCTCCTCCCCGTTAAAATTATGCACTGGACCTTGATTTTCCTTCACTGTAATCTGATTCTGCGGGGATCTCTCTTCATTGATACTCTTTATTAATTCTTTAGACATAATTGTGGCCTGTGCGCCAGTGTCAATCATTGCAAATGTATGGCATTTTTCTTCCACAATGATGGGAGCATAATACCTGTCTTCAACTTCCTCTAACACACATAAGAAATGCGAATTCTTACTGATTTCAGGGCTCACATTTCTCAGGCCTTTTTCACTTTTTGCTAAGCACATTGGTAAATGGAAAGACATTTTTCCCACCTTTTTGCTCATTCCTGTGTGAGAGACTTTATTCATTTCCCCATGTTCAGAGGTTTTTTGGAGTGTGGCCACCGTTCGCCCATCCATCCAGGTATCATCAGAGGTGACACTACAACCCTCCAACTGAACATGTGCAACAAAATCACTTGGCAATTTGTCATTGTCTAATTCTGTGCATTTGTGATTATTCAGTATGGTACCAGCCCTTTTAACCTCTTCAAAAATATGTGGTTCAAAGAATTCTTCAGGTGATTGACCTGTACCCTCCTTTTGAGCATTTCTTTTTCCTGCCTGTGTTTGGTCATTGTTTTGATTGCCATGGGAAGGAGTTATGGCATCGCCACTTACTCCCGGTTCACTGGTATTCCCCATGCATGAGTCATTTTTCTTAAACCTGTCTCTTTGTTCTTTTGGATTTTCAGGTTTTCCTATTTCATTTGTACATATCGCCAATGTTTGATTTAGTTCTAGGTTAAACCGTACCTCTCATTTAGAAGTATTTGCATTTTCTGTTACATGTTCATGTACTGGTATTTTCACTTTTAAATCATTAGGCATCTCAGCGTCATTATGCAAAATTACATCAGAGCAAACTGTCTTTTTGGCGCTGCAGGTATCATAAGTACTTAGTTACTTTTCAGAAGCCCCCTGGTCATTGCTATGGTCTTTTGCCCCCTCCTTTGATGACTGTTTTTGTGCTGTACAGAGCTTTCCTATTTGCTCAGCTAACATTTTCACTTAGGCCTCGAGGCGCTGGAATCTTTCCATCTCTCTAGAATCCTCTCTGTGGCCTAGATCGATATTGGTTGTTTTCTCCCTGATTGGATCTATTCTGATACCTCTCAGGAGAATGATTTCTATTGTGATGGTTCCTGAACTCTTGATTCATTTGCGGAGAGGAGCGGGGTGCACCCATCCTTTGGTTGTAGTCCCCTGGTGGGGAATCATTGTACTGACGTGAGGTGTAGTTCATGTTCTGCCTCTTGTCCTGTCTCTCAGGTTGTGGGTACTGGCCCCTATGTTGATTCCCATTATCAGCAAATCGATCCACGTATCGGGGTCTATCCTGATAACCATATATCATGGTATTGGGATCAAATCTGCTTTGTGTCCCCAATGTCTGATAAGGACCATCATTTCTTTGATCCTGATTTTGTCTCTGGTTATTGTTCATACCTGACATATCAGGTCGATAGCCTGCCAGGGGCCTATCTCCTAAGTACCTGGGGCTGATTTAGCTCTCCCTATTACTAGGATCATGTGATTGGAACATTGGTGCAGGGTGTGATGACCTTTGTTGATTACCCCTCTGTTCAGGTGCCAAATTATTTTTACTTGGACTTTGAGCAGACTCAAGGGACATTTTGGCTGGCCTGATTTCCATCACTGTTGCTGAGGGTTCTTTAGATTTAGGTCTAGTATCTTTCATTTTATCACTTTCTCTACCCTGACAATAGAGTACCTCATATAGTTTTGTGCTTTGGTGTACAATCCATTCCAGGGACTTGTCACGGTCAAATTCACGGACCAATTGGGATATAATGTCTTTCTGTAGCCCATAGAAGTAGGCAGTTTTAAACTCATTGGAATTGGGGTCAAAAGATACATCAAAGCGAGAAAATGCTCTTTTTAAGTCTTGTAAGAACTGGCGAGAGGATGTATTAGGCCCAGCAGTGATTGTGTAAGCGACTTTCTTTGCCTCCTGCAATGACTGGAAAGGAGAAAAATGATGCCTAATCTCTTTTTCGTACTCCGCCCATGTCATATTCTGCTGCTCATTCAATCCTCTTATAATACTGGCCGTCGGGGCATCTAAAGTTAAATGAAAATACTGCCTGTACTGTTCCTTAGGTATCTGGAGGGCTTTAAAAATCTCATGAACCGCTTCTAAGTGATCCTCTATGCAGCATTCCCCTCCTTTTTGAAATGGTTTGATCAGGGCTTTGATGGATTTCATTATCTTTATGGGGCTACTTGTTGCAATGCATGGAATTGCGCTACTTGGTGACTCAACCCTGGTTCCAGGTGTATGGGATTGGTGGCGGCCCCCAATGAGAGTATCAAATCCCCCAAGGGCGCTGCAACCAAGTTCAGTCACTGGCCCAGTCACTGGGGCACTAGTCCTTTGGGTAGAAATAGAATTCACCTCAACTCCATTGAATGTGGTACCTTGCCGCCTCTCCTGGGACCTGGGTATGCACATTTGCTGTTCTAAGTCCTTACACCTTTTAAGGAGCCTGTCTGATCATTTTGCAAATAGTTGTTTTCATCACTCATTTTATTAATTACCTCCTGCATGTCACACATTTGCATTTGACATTCATTAAATTCTTTATTTCTCTTGTCTCTTTCTTGAAGCATTTTAACCATTTCTTATTCCGCATTTTGGAGGTCACTTTCTTTTTCATAATGTTCTTTTTGTAAAATCTGCATTTCTGACACAACCTCATCTTTATCTTGTCTAATGTGGTCCACCAATGCTTTTAAGTGTACCAATTGTTGTTCACTGTCCTCAAACTGTTTCTTGTTTTTGGACAATTGAACATCAAAATCTCTGCATTTTAACTGCATGTCTTTTTGGCATACATCCAATTCTGCTCTTAACATTTCGTCTTTCTTACTTGCCCCATCTAAGTCAGTCTTTAACCTGTTAATTAGCTGGGTGTCATTTTCTTGCATTCGCAGGGACCTATTCAAAATAAACCAGATTTTGGCGCATAGCCGTATAAAATAGTCTTTCTCTGCATTTTTATCAGTTGCATTTAATAACCTTAGAAGGCAGACCTGAATTATGCTGTATTCTGCAAAAATATTGTCTAGTTTTTCTTTCTGCACCTCACCATGAATGTGGTCATGCCATTCTGAGGTACTATTCGATGACCACGTCCCATGTGCAAATAACTTTGCCTCTAAGTATTGCACTAGGTCTGAGAATGTGGTTTCCCTTTGAGACATTCTGAAATTCGTTTTTAGTGACACACTGCTATTATGAAATGGGTTCCCTTTAATGTACTGATGGCAGTGTGAGACACACTTGCCACGCCCAGTAGGTGCTCTATGATCACTTTCCCGGCCTCAAACGCACCATAAATATGTTGGGTATTTTGTGTAGATTTGGAGCCTAGCAGTATTTTCTTACCATCAAAAACAAAAATAGTTTAGTAATAACCACTCCTTGTATTTAGATTGGGTTTGGTATTATAGTGGTATAGTAGCTATGCATTATTTCAGTACACAGATACATTCAGTTGGTATACATTTTGTTGTGGTATAGTGATGAGCATAATTTCTTTGTTTTATTTGTGGCCCCAACATACAAAACCCCTTTCTTTTGCTTAGACTGTTCTTGCGATCTCTAGAGGCCTCAGGCTTCTACATTATTCAATAACACCACATTTTCATATGGAGTGCCACTTATGGCTGTTATCACTGATTTATCTACACCAGTAAGCTATGCTTCCATAAAGTATTCACAATAACATGTGGTATTATCACTAATTCATTTACATTAGTGAAACTATTTCCAGAGGCCTCTCTCTCTGCTGATTCATGTACGCCCAGCAGACTATCGGATTGTGTTCCACTCAGAAGCCACACACACATATACACTGAGTGGAACCACGCACACAGCTATTTATAATTACTCATAACATAACTTTTTCCACATAGGATGCTTGGCATATATTACCTAATAACCTCCCCTTTTATCATGTGATATGGGCTAACTGCACCAGAGAAAAACAGAAGCAAAAAGAAGCCTTTACACAGGTTGTGATTTACATCAGTTTCATTTAAAAAATCATCCATTACCAGCTTTGCGAGGCAGTCTTTTCTAAAACAAACAAAAGAGAAACAATTGCAACATACATGGCATTTCATTAGATTCTTTGCAACAATAAAGAAAACAATGCATCAGTGGACTTGCATTTAAATGGAAACATTAGAGTGTAGCATTTAAATACAGTGATTCTTCAATAGAAGCTATCGCTACGCTGCCGGCCTGAAATAGATTTCATTCACACCGCACTCTCACTTTGTATAAGATAATTACCAGCAATTTGTAGCAGTTCAGCACGAGAAATCTATGGGCTGGTCGCTTTCTTTAAATGGCTCAGGGCTTTCTTTTAGAGCACCCCAGCGAGAACATGCAGTTCCAATCTGCAATCATCTATTCTCAAGCCGGTGCTAATCGACTAGAATCCCCAGCCTGTGAAGGTCAACAGTGCACTGGAACGACGCCTCTCAGCCAGGCAACCCCACAGCACTTCAGCCAAGTCCTCACCGAAGCTATGCAAAATGGACACTGCCTTTCTTCCTCCCCGAGGTGCACCAAGAAACCTCTGTTACAGCCCCTAACGTGACGCCTGTCCAATAAAAGTCCATCATGTCATACCCTCCTTCTTCAAACAATAGCTCACTTCTACAGTAAGCAACTGTAACAAAATTGATTTCCTGCTTATTCGAGTTTTGTTTCCTGAGCAAGGACCGTGAAAAGCACAGAGAAAAAGAGAGAACAAAATCTGAATGCACGTTTAAAGTGAGCGTCAGCCTGCCTCATTTTGCACATGGAGAACACATTACAATATTAAGAAGTTAAAATCGTGTTAGTACTTGTTAATTATATTAGTTCATTAATTATCTAATGTGTCTCCTGCAATAGAGGCAATTCAGGTGAGAAAAGAAAACAATGGTGGGCTTTTAAATGAGAAAATGCCTTGTTTTTGACCTGTGTAGCCTGTTTTCATTTACATGTCCATATGTTACACCATTAAAAATGATGTGCTTTTACAATGTGTAACCTGTCTTCATTTGCATGTCCATATGTTACACTGGCAACACATGGCTTGCTGTACCGCATTATAGCAATACATTGATCCCATGCAGTGGCGCTGCACTCCAAAAACACGCTATACATTGATCCCGTGCAGTGGCGCTGCACTCCAAAAACACACTAAATAATCCTACAGAATGCAATGGAGGTGCTCCACATCATGTAAGTGTATTGTTGCCGCCTAAATTCCGAATTGACGTTATGTTTTAGTTTGTAAAAAAAATATATATTTTCCCTAATGTTTTACAAGTGTTATGTGGCGTTGCAATTTTTTCCCTATTATGGACATTGCACATTGTCGCTGTTTGTAGGGTGCCACTACATTTCCCCAAATTAAAATAATATTTAATAAGAAAGGTATATGTTCCAATTTTTTTTGTGCAGAGGTTGTGCAGTGATACACGTTTTATTTCCCCTTCCACTGCGCTGCTAATTCCAAAGATAAATTGTATTATTAATAACGAAGTTCCAGCTTTCTGTGCCGTTCGAGATAGTTTTCCAGTTATAGACATTGCACATTGTCGCCGTCCCTAGGGTCCCACTCCATTTCCTCCTATTGAATACATTTTTTACTGAAAATGTTATGTAGTACAACTGTGGTTTATCCAAAGCTTGTGTATTCATACATCTTTTCATTCCCATTTCCTCCTCAGATACTTTCTTCCCTATTGTGATTGTCACGGATTACAGATGCCAAGTGACAGGTTTTTTAACCGTCAAATGCAACTGTTTATAACCGGCTGTCTCAGCATTATAATTCACAGGGATGATCGTGTGGGCCCTTTGTGTCCTTACGCTGCTGTTGCTGTAAGAATATATGGTTACACCCTCCCAATACACATATCTTTCCACCTTTCCACCTGTGTCACAACATTTTGTGTCGAAAGGTGAGTGGTAATGGTGTTGCATCCAGTATTTCTGATGTCATTGCGCTTCGCCACACAGAGTCTGTTTGGTATTTTATGGCAACGTAAGTACAGTACTCCTTTGCTGTGTTTACGCACATTTTTACAGAAAAAAATGAGTACATGTACAACACATGTATGTAAAGGTCAATGACAACGACTGAAAAGCTTCGTGTTCTGCATGTGATAGTCTTTTCATATTTAACGGTACAGCTTCCGTCTCTGAGGGGTAGCCTCTATGTATGGGTAGTGCCCACAATGTCGGGGATATGGCTACTGCCCTTTACTGCAAGGGAGAGAACATTGCATTGAGGTTGCCATGTCCACCAGGGTCTGGCTTTCTGGTAAAAGTCTTGCTCATAACCAAACATTTATCAAGGAGCGCAAATGTGGTGCTGCCATAACGGTAACACAGTTTCTTTTTGCTTTCTGCAGCCTGCAATAGAAAGTGAAGAAGGCTTTCTATCCAATGCCCGTCTTCCCTTTGTATGGTGGCCATCTTGAAAAATGATTTGTTTTCTTCAGCCAGGAATGCCAGAGGCGTTCCAGTTGAAGACAAAAAATCATCTTTCTTGGTACGACGAATTACTGCTGTAAAATCTCGATTGCCAATGGCATTCATCCCCCACTCTTTGGGGAGGAATGGGGGTGAATGATCCAGAAACGTCGGTATGCACTCTTGCTTATATTGTGTTGCACACTTGCATTGTGGAGTTCTGTGGTGGAAATTTTGTATTTAGAAGTTCTTACAACAATACCGAATGTATTTTCGCACTATCAACCAGTTACACATGTCATTGCGAAGTGTGTATAACTGTTCGAACATGCCCCCATGAAATACGTCAGCATATGACAATGTGGAATTCTTCGAAAGGTGGGCAGTTACTTCAAATGTTCCTTTACAGTCGTATGCTTATGTGTTACTATTGGAACCCTGATAAATGTGGTCAAACATTTTTGTTACAGTAATGTTTTAATGCATTTATACTACTAAAAACATATGGCATTCAGTTAAAAAAAGTTTGTTACAGGGAGGTTATGTTTACGTTGCCCTCCCAAAAACCTGTAAAATTCACTACAAAAAAAAAAAAAAAACTTTGTTGAGGGGATGTTATGGTTAAACATTTTTCTTTAAAGAAATGCACAGGTTTTTCGTAGGGCAACTTAACCATAACGTCCCCTCAACAAAGTTTTTTTTGTAGTGAATATATATATGTATATATAGTTCCCACTGAGTACGCTATAGAACCCCAGGGGGCATCACCAAAACTGAAAGTTCAGCAGCAGCTGTAAATCAAGTGTCATTGCAAGGCAGGAATGCCATTGCTTCATTTTACATATTCCTAAACCAAGCACTCTGACTACATTATATAATTACTTGCAAGAGCATGCCTTAAACATCAAAACACCTGGAGACGGCTCAACAGCAGATTAAAGTCACCAAGCCATGCCCATCCTACCCAGAATTCAATGCTTTCCATCTGCAGTGTGGGTTGCGCTGGTGTACACAGTGCACTGTGTGAATACCCACAGCCATGATTTTGACTCACTCTTCTTGCCTTGAACTTGAACACAGAGATGATGCAGAATTTCAGTACTCTCTCTCCCTTATTGTTGACCGGTGCTACGTGTGTTATTACCCCTCACTTATTAAAGCCTTCATCTCATTGAGGACATGGTGGATAGGTTCCCTGTGCCTGGCCATTTCTCCATCTTATTAATCCATTTCCTCACCATGTCCATCCCAGTACCTCTATCATTTTCTAAGGACAGACTGGGGCCCTTTAGAATAACAGAAGAAGTTTAAACATGGATCACTCATGCCATCTCTGACCAGGCATTCCAAATACACACATTTCACAGAAATGTGGGCTTACTTTCTACAAGCTCGACCTTCCCTGACGAGACCCTTGCATGGCACAACTGCAGTCATTTTATTTAAAATGTAATCCGCTATGACCACTGCTATCAACTCAGTGCCAAGTTCACCAAATGAAAAAAAACACAATTACATAAAACATTGAAAAAGGAAATGATTCTCTAAGAAACTCCATCCGACAAAACGCAGGGTGCGAGGGCTAGTAGGGAAAAAGTTGCATTTCTAAGGACCTAACACTTCGCAACTTGTCTAGACCTACAGTTCGATACAAATGTTCTCATCACAACACAAATCACTAGCTACCAATCAAACCGATATTCGTCTTCTAAACCAGCTGCATAGTTCACAAAACCCTCCATAATCAAGCACCATCCTTCCTGCTAAAACCTGCTGATGGCAGGCAAGTCCGCCAAATGCCTAATGCAAGCTTTCCGAAACCAAATGGCTCTCAAAGCCAAAATAATTTCGGAATCATGATGCCCTGATTTTGCCCATTCCCTCCAGTGAGGTCTTCCTCTGAAGCCACCCTGGCAACTCTAACAGATGCAAAAACGAAAACGAGCCCCCGCCATAAAAGTTGCTTATATGTTCTGGAGTTTGTCTAGTGTTGGAGGAAAGAAGATCTGGAGCCCACTGCCAGGCAGAAGACATCACAGAGAGGAGTAGAAGAGTGTAATGTATGACTATGGGCCTCATTCCGAGTATGGATGTAACCATGGCGCTTTTAGCGGCATGGCTACCCCCATACCGGGTACCATGTCCGGGTTCCTGGAATGGGGAAATACCAGGCCATTCTGACCTTGGAGGGCACGGTATTTCCCCATTCCGGGAACCCGGACCCGGTACATCCCCATTCCCATTCGAGCCCCCATAGGGCTCAATGGGAATGGGGAGGATGCTAACAAAGGGCCCGTTAATGACGGGCCCGTTGTTAGCATCCAGGTCTGCTCGCAGGACTTGCTAAGGACGCCTGGTTTTACATAATGGGGCGGTAGGCGGTTAACAGTGCTGGCAGCTCTACCGGCACGGTTAACCCCTTACCGCATTCCTCGTAATGAGGCCCTATCTCTTCAATGCCCTATTATATAGAAAGAGCTGCCAGTGACTGGAGCAGGGCTTGCACAAGATCACAGCCTGATCAGCCATCCTAGAATGGAACACAAATCATTGAGAATACTCTCGCTACTCAATAGAACAAAATCCAGAGCAGGATATAAACCGTGCCCCGTGACTAACACTGCTGCCTCAACATGTCATAATCATGAGGAAGGATAGCACCGGAGCAACGCGTTTGTCTTGGAAGCAAGACAACGCCGCGCAACACAGGTTCAAATCCCAATCCCATGCTTAGAAACCACTTCCTATGCATTATTAGCCTACTAGTGAACTAACTGCAAATATGAATGCATCACAGTTGTAGACCCCCTCCCTTTTTCAATTCTGATAAGATCCATTTGCTTGTTAACAACCAATGTTGGTCTTTCTTCATCTCAGAGGTTTCATTGTAGGCAGAATATTTAAGGTCCCTCTGTCCTGTTGACCCCCTTCTTTGGGCGATGAGGAAACAGTTGTTCTCTTGTCCCTTATCATGGATCTTGAGGTCCATCTTCGAAGCCATTGAAAAGTACTTACTTACTTCATCCTCACTTCATCCATTCTAGTGGGTATATCACATGTCCTCCCAAACAAACATTTATGTCCACCCCACTAATTTAATTATTTCACTGTGTGTTTCTTGTAAGACCAATCATGTTCTGTAGGAGTTCAATCTTGAAGTGTCTGTGTGAAGTGAGAGTAAATGCTCATGAGTCTTCCTGGACAGAGATTTTAGTTTTGACATCTCCTATTGTCCTTTGCAGTCACTGAAGCTCTGCTGAAACCAGCTCATGTCTATTTTTATAGCTGACATAGTGCAAAACAGCTTCTAAAGCAGTTCCCCAGTCAACAGTTTTGCCTCAGCAACCTTTATTGAGGTGTCTCGTTGGTTACTTCTAATTAAACTCCCAGAGCAAGAGCTGGTGTACGGATTTTCGTAACCCTTCCTCTGTAAGGCTACATCTTACTTTTCTTAGCACATGGCTTATAATTTCACTTCCTGGTAGTATTTGTCCCCAGGGATCAGGTGCCCTTGGATCACCATCTTCCAGAATGTATTCATAGCCCACATTACTACTGTGTGTGAGGTCCGCATGACCCCTGGGGAATGTACCTCAGCACCGGTTCTGACCCAGTTCCTTGTCAGACTGAAGGTAGTGACCTGGTCTCTCCTAGACCCACATCACATTCTGCTCTGATGATGGTTGTCTTTTCAGGTCCAAAATGTGCACTTGCCACAGGTGTATGGTGGATTCTTTCTAAGTGCAAGACGTGCAAGACACTTGCTTTGCATGTGTTCTTTTCACATCTTAACAATTACTTCCACCCAGTTTGACACAGAGCCTTTATTGGAAGCGTTTGCAAAGATGGGTCCCTGGTTACCTGATTAACTACAATGTCAGCCTATATAAGTATTTGAGTAAAGCACCCCATTTCGATAATCATACCTGCTGCACCCTCTGACTTGGCCCAACAACCTTACAAGTGTGTTGTCTTCTGTGCATGCCACAGTTGCATTGCTCACCTCACTGTCCTCTGTCCCACAGAGACAGCCAATTCACTGCATGTCTGCCCAGATCTGCCCATGCACCCCGCTCCAAGAGACCTCTCCAGGCAATTGGTGATCTCTCAGACCACCTCAGCACTATGTTGTCCTTACAGAGACAGGGCACTTCCTCTAATGTTTGTACATGCACGTTTGTCAATGTGATGACACCAGTAGTTGTAGGGGGCCCCTTTTTTCCAATGTACATTTTTGACAGATGGGGACACCCCCTGGTTGTCGTTATTCCCACCTCCTTTTGATGTAGGTTTGATTTCTTTTTGATATGGAATTTTATATTGATTTGATATCTGTTTTTATATAAATGGCTATATAAAGTGTGTTTGTGTATTTTCATATGGTTTGATATAAAGTTTATATCAAAATGATATAAAGTGTATATCAAAATGTTTTTAATATGGGAGACCGCGTGTGCACTGTTGCTTGGTTGAGGGCAAAGTGAGTTATGAGGAGTTAGACAGCGAGTGTTAGGGTTTGGTGGCAGGGCGATGACACAGGAGTGGGTGGTGCTGTGTGTGTGAGAGTTTGATAGGTGGAATATAAACTTAGGCAGATTGGGTGACGTCATGCAGTGCTAAGAGTTTTATGAACATAAGTCTAGGTGCGCTAAATGACTTCACAACTTGATAGTGGGTTTAGAGAGTTTGAATATAATTCTAGGGGGATCGCTGACATGATTTTATATGGATTCAATATAAAAAGGAGGGTTTTAGGCATGCCATTGTTGGGGGTGCGGCGGGGCAGACATGCCCTTGGCATGTATGCTTGTAAGGACCAAGGAACCATTGAAAATAGAAGCTGGCAAATTTAATGTTGCAGCGCCAATGGGAAATGTGAATGTGTGGACAGCGCGGGCACAATTGTGCACTTTTGTTATTTTTAAAAATGATTATTAGAGCCTTATAGAGCGCTTGCTATAGTTAAATGGGCCTGTAAAACTTGTGTGCTGTTTTAATCACGGGCATGTTTGTTTTTTAGAACAAAATGGGTTTATGTTTGAAATAAGGCTGTGTGTGTGTGTGTGTATGTTCTTCTACAAAGTTTGCAGCAGTCTAAACACATTCTAAACATGAGAATAGCCTGCTCTGAAAAAACGTTTGCTATCCTGGCAAGCAACACAGTTGTGTAGCTGGCAGAGGTTACACATACACACACACTAATCAGGAGATTTAATACTGTTAAAAAACAAAAATATATAATATTTCCCCATTTCTTGAACACCGCCGAAATCAAAGACCTATGCCCGGCTGCAGGCAATGCATTTCCCTCCTAAATAAAAAAGGTTCAAGTGTTTTGTAAAAGGCTTAATTAATTGCATCTGTGCTCAGCTGAAAGACTGCACACGTCCCCCTGCAGAGTTTGAGTTTAGAAGACAGGGGACAGCCCATGGATGTGGGCTCTAGTTATGCCCCGGGGGGGGTTGATCAAGTATTTTAATTAGGTGTGACGAAATGACACTGTCAGGAGACACAGGGCTGAGTATCGCAGGCTCACACAATTTAAAGAGATATCAAACATTTAAAATGATGGAGCATTCATGATAATGCCCCAGCCCCTGTACATGCACAACTCCTAATAAACCCAGAACTTTAGATAGCTAGTAGAATAGGAGGGACAAATTGGCAATGTCGAGAGATCCAGGACTGAGAGGACAGCCTGTGAATCTGGGCTCTTGTTATGCCCGGGGGGGTTTAACCAAGTATTTTAATTAGGCGTGACAAAATGACACTGTCAGGAGACCCGGGGTTCAGTATCCCAGGCTCACACAATCAAAAGAGATAATATCAAACATTTAAAATGACGGGGAATTCATGATAATGCCCCAGACCCCCACATGTGCACATTTTCTGATAAACACAGAACTTTAAATAGCTATTAGACTAGGCATGACACATTGGCAATGTCAAGAGATCCAGGGCTGAGTACCGCATGCTCACACAATATAAGGAGACAATGTTGGGGATTAAAAATGACATAGCAGTAATGGTGTCAGCTGAGTGTCACAAAGGAAAAATAACTACAAAGCCCCTTCTACAAAGATGTGTAACTGGTTCTATAAAAGAGGGGTTCCCTGAACCATTGTTACAGCGCCAGGCTTGCACAACTGGATGTGTGAGGTGCAGCCACCCCTGAGAAGGTGAATAGCTAACACGCCAGCCCCCTCCAGGTGCAGCTCTCAGCGGGAGATGGTTTATTTTGCCGATGGTGAGCAGGAGAGGGCTGGTGCCAGAGACCTTTGGAAACCTACTCTGAAGGCAGATATCTCACCAGTAGCAGGAAGATACCGACCCAGGTGTGGATCTAAAGAAGAATTAACAACATTCCTTGATTATCTCAATCCAGTGCATTCGAGAATTAAATTCACCCTGGAAATTGGAACACCAGCACTCCATTTCTTAGATGTGAGCTTAGAGATCAGAGATGGGAACATGGCAACAACGATCTACAATAAACATACAGACGCTAACAATTTACTTCACTACACAAGCTCCCATCCGAGGGCCATGCTCAAGAGCCTGCCCTATAGCCAGATTCAGAGATTAAAGAGGATAATATCCGACCCTGCATGCCTCAACAGTAAATGCTCAACATTAGTTGAGAAATTCAGGAAAAGAGGTTATCTGGAAAATGTCCTGAACAAAGAGAGGTCAAGATCGACAGAGCTGACAAAGGACCAACTATTATGTCCCAAGAATAAGAAAAAGGAAGTGCTCCTCCTGTTCATCTAGACATAGTTTTCAGATTAGCAAGACGATCAAGAAACATTGGAGCATTCTCCATAATGATCCTATTCTCTTAAAACTCTTTCCATAAGCACCAATGATGGCTTTCAAGAGAGGGAAGAACCTAAGAGACAAGTTGGTCAGGGCGGAAAAACGTTCCAAGGATAAACAATTACTTTTAAAAACCAGGAAAAAGGGAACATTCCCATGTCTGAGTTGCACCCATTGAAACAATGTCATTAAGGGGGACTCAGTTTCCCATCCACAGGTGGGAAAGAGGTTTAAACTAAGGGACTTCTCAAATTGCCTAACCACAGGCGTGATTTACATGATAAAGTGTCCATGTGGGAAACTGTATGTAGGTCAGACAACAAGACCCGCAAAAGAACGATGAACTGAACACAAATCGAGTATAAGGTGTAAAAATCAGCGATCACCTGTAGCAAGACACTTCGTGCAGCAACATCACACGATTGCTCAAATAAAATTCCGTAAACTAGAGGTGGTGACACGTCCACTGAGGGGAGGCAACTACCACTCCATACTCTTACAAAGGGAGTTGTACTGGATTCACCTGCTACACATAGTTCGGCCAAAGTGTTTAAATGAAGAGTGCTCCCTGAATTGCTTTCTGTAATATTTTAGCCGACACCGTTTGTATTTTAGGTTGTTTATTATTTGAATTCCTTTTGTAATGCCTTATTTATTCTTTCTGCACTCTAATGTCAAATGTATACCATCGTACAATAGTGATTTATGTCCCAATATGGGGGATTAAATGACATTGGAGACATCCACTATGCCAACATATTTTATTAAAGACTGCTTGAATGTCAGGATTTCCACCTATAGCGATCTATGTCTTAATATGGGGGATTAAACAACATTGAAGACATCCACTATGTCAACATTTCACTAGAGACTGTCTGTATGTTAGGTTTTCCACCAAATCGAATTGACCTCTGGGATGCCAGATCATACACTGACTGCATTTGAATGTCTAACATATAGCACTGTACAAAACTGATCTATGCCCCAATAGGGGGTAGTAAAACAACATCTGAATACATTTAGGATGTCCAGCTGTAGCGTTACTCGAGCGACATTACCATTGTAATATGTCATCTTATCCGGGACTTTATATGTATTGACCCTGTCTGTAAGAGATCACTGAGTCAAATAACACAGAATAATGCAAACAGGTAAATATGAAAATATGAGCCTTCTTGGGGCGACCCGTAGTTCTACCTCCTTGTTTCCTCATTGGGGATAAGGGCTTTCCTATACAAATATTTTTTTGAACAAGTATTCCCCAGCTATATGCTCTTCCACTGAAGTAGGGTTCAACAACCTTTTTCTCAGACATGACGATTCCCAGTTGTCGTGCATTTGCCCATATGCTCGATGCTTCCAAATAAAAAATATAGTTAAGGATTATTGCTATTAGCTCTATGCACTGGAAAGATCAGCGCACACACTTATGAGATATACATACCTGCTATAACCTTTACGGTATTATGACCCATTCCAAGATGGGGCTCAGGTTAAGGTTCAGGTTTAGGCATTTTCTCCTTTAGTCCTTCTTTCACACTATGACAGTGTACGTTTCTTACACTTCCTCAATTGGCGGTCGCAAAGATCTTTCGGCTATCCCTCTAACTGTTAACAATGCCTCTGTCGCTTCAAGCACACAGCCCTGCAGCGCTCTGCTATTAGCAAGGGTAAGTGAAACATTGTCCACCAGATTCCACAAAGTCTTGTTGGTGAGATTTTCACACTAATATCTAGAATTTAGGGAACTGAAAACGTTTTATTGTCTTTTAGTGAAGAGGTACCAAGAACACATACGTCTATCATCAAATCATGAACTGCATCCATTAGTGAATGAGGGTGAGTGACAGCATGGGATCTATTCTGATTCTGTGCATTGAGCTCATGTCAGTTTTGCACAAAGCTATTTATCAGGAGACTAGCGTCTCATTAGGTATTACTCCATTTTCAACCCTATAAGTGACCCTCACATAGAACTTGTGAGCCACAGAGTGAATCAAGACTCATGAGGATAACCACATTCTGCCAGGCACCATTAAGCAGCAGATTAGATGAGTTTGGTTACATTTACTTTTGGTAAATTATTCGATCAGAAGTTTATAACCACGCCTATACTATGGGGATTCTCATGTGGGACTCTCTTCTTCTAGGCTTGATTTACTTGGTACAAAGCCGTGGAATATTAAGGTGATGGATAACTGGATCGATATTCGGTTCCCAAACACAATAGGAGTCATTTTGGACATCTTTAAGATAAGGTAGTCACCTTTATTTTATTTCACTTGATTTTAGTTTATTTGACGAGAAATAGATTATGACATCATATCCATACACCAGGTTACCCCCACATGGCTCCATGTTTAAACTATTGAGCAAAAGAGATTGGTTTACCTGTACATTGTGATTGAAATGTAGAAACATTGACCCCTTTGACAAAATGCAGTTGTAATCGGCATGTAAGCCTGGCCTTCCCACATTTAGGCCTCTGGACTGAACAATTTTAGACACTATGTTGAGGCCAATGCATGTATAATGTCTCTCTGGATGTATTGCACTTTTGAGATGCTTTGAGTTCCCCTAATTTAAATGAATATGAATATGACATGCTTTCTTTATGGTATTTTTTGCAGTCTGTAAGGCTCTTGAAGAAGAGGGCTAATCCTCGAAACTGTTCAGCCATAAACAGTGGGCTTGTGCTTTCTGCTTCGTTTTGCTTAAAATTGTTTGATATTAAAATTATGTATGCATCCTTTTACCAAAACTGGTCTGATATGTTTTTTTGACTAATTGTTTAACTAATCACACAAAAAGTTTGTTAGTAGAAATCTTGACTGTTTTGTACAGTATTGAAAGTGTGCAGGGGATGGGAGGATTTGACTCTTGAATCCTCTTCTCTAGACACCGCCCACACAACACAGTGTGAATAAGCTAAGCAACATTGCCCCGACAGGGCTCGCATTTATTTTTCAAAAGGTGTTTCTGACAGCAGGGCATTGTACTTTTAAAATGTGAAACGGCAGTGTTAGGCCTAGTCAATCTGTGTTAAGAGGTATTGACAGCTCCCCACTGTGTGAAATATAGCTACAGACAACAAGCGTGACATTTTCAATGTAAAGACATGTGTTTCTCTGCAGGCCTTGCAATGTTCAAGGGTCTTAGAGGCTTTTGTGCAGGGACAGAGTCAATTACAAACCACTAACCAAATACCTTTGTATAGGGGTGCCAACCTCTCCCCCCTCAACTGAATATAGATAACATGATAGGCAAATCAAATAGTTCCATTATTGAAGGAATCAGGATTAGATTGTCTTTATTAAAGGTAAAAAGTGTACATGGCACTGCACATATTTGGGTTAGGATGACCCATGAAATGAAGGGTGCTTTAAATATCACACATATACCATAAGTGTATAAAGATATATTATGAATAAAGGATACAAAGTGAGAGATGTTTAATTAAATAAATAATAGCTCCCTGAAGAATAAATAGTGTTAGACAAAATATATTTCAAAATGGATAACTGAAGTGCAAAATGGTTTTCAGGCCTAAGCCAGGTGTGGAAGACTATGGGCATGTTTTGCAGAAGCATTTTAACATGGAAATATCCCATAGGAAAATGCTCTGTGAATCAGGCCCTATTACTCATGCCAAGAGTTTCCAGACAAGCAATAGAGCCTGATAGATTGGAAATAGTCTTTGGCAGCATCTTGCAGGCAGCGAGGTAATTAGGTCTGTTAGCTTAAAATTGGACGTTGGCAGGAAAGGCAGACATGATTATGATGAAGCCAGATAAGTGAGGGAAGCTTTAGATATATTTATCTATGTTCTTAATGAAGAGGGCACAACATGTGTCATGCAGACAACTCTGAGAGACCAGCTGTTTTACTTGGCACCATATAATAGAGTATATCTATTTCTCCAACAGTATGAGGCACTAACTAACTTGGCAGGACCTCAGCAATCAGATAAAGATTAGATATCGGTGTGTCAAAATGTTCTTGGCAGAAGTTGAGCACTGTCATAGTTGTGTCCAGCCAAGTCTAAAATAAGCTTATCAGTTTCATGCGTCAGAGAAAATTGTGGATGCCAGCTATGCTAATGTGGGCTTGGTGTACACCAGATAAGCCATCCAATGATATTGAAGGGATGCTCTTTCTCTGACTAAGGGGACCTATCAGAACCACACCATTTTGGAGGTAGTCATTTACATAAGGATGCTGCATCATCCGAATAGCCTATAAAGCAGGAGAAAGGAAAACATGTTTGTCCTGAGTGTGTTCTGTTATTCCAGCAAATAAAGACCACAATGGAAATTCTTCCAGACATCTGATTTTCTCTTGTCTCTCTCTCAGGAGTGTTCGTAGATGGCTGGTGCTTGATGGAAGATGGGGACCTGGGCCCTCAGCTTACCTTGCATTTTGTTGCAAGCAACTTTTATGAGAATGTTTTTAAAATATCTGCAAGGTAGTTCACAGCGCTGTACTTCAGTTATGCGATGCAGTATGAAAAAACTTGGCTTTTGAGAGCTTTAGCAATTTCTGGTATGGGGTGTTTAAACTACAGATCCATCTGTGCTAAAGCAGTCGGTTTGCATTGTTCACCAAACTAAAATAGCACACGGCTGGATATTTAACTGCTAGCCGCTGCAGCTCTAACCTATTGCATGGCTGTTGTTGTCAATTACGCACTGATCAAGCAATCCCGACTCACATTTCTGCGCGGCTGCATTGAGCATTTACAATAGCCAAAGTTGAAATGCATTTTGATAAACTTAGGCAAAGTGATGGTTCAGAAGATAGCTCAGCGTGTTAACCACATACAGCCTTGAACATTTGCAATAGCTAAAGTTAAATACATGTTGATAAACTTAGGCGCAGTGATGGTTCAGAAGATATCACAGCGTGTTAAGCACATAATGCCTTGAACATTTACAATAGCAAAAATTGAAATACATTTTGATAAATGTTGGCGTGGTGATGGTTCAGAGGATAGCTTAGCGTGTTAAGCACATACTGCAGAGAAAGTTGTGTTCATGTGTATTATTACAATCACAAATTCCAGCAAAGTGTGTGTTTGTGTACCCACTCTCAAACCTGCATAGCTAGAATATGCATAGTCTAGCCATGCCGGTTGCATATGCAGAAGTATCAACTGGACTACTCTCAGCAGCATTGCCATCTTGCTCCTGAAAACTATACCAGGATGCTTCTCGTTTTTTACTGTCAAGATAGCCTATGGAGGGAAGGAATTTATATTTTGTTCTTTAAAAAAAAGTTTTGTAATTGAAGCTGGATGACTGTAGAGACAAAATAACCAAACTTGTAATGAAAGCAACGACTGTGAAGAAGGAGAAGGAGAAGGATACAAAAGTATTGAACTGTTCAAGGTACTAATTAAAATTCAGTACTAATTCTGGTAAAAAATGAATACAACTCGGAAATAGCATCCTGCAAATGTCATTGTAATGACCATTGTCAGTTTTGGAGGGCACCCTGGAGTTTGCTGTCTTGTGGTAGGGGTGCGGTACCAGCAATCGAGTTCTACCTCAACTGCAGAGACTCAGCAAAAGAATGCAAGACTAGATAGTCCTCCGCAGTGGTGGTGGGGAGAAGTAGAGAACATGTCTGGAAAAATCATAAGTCCTTTAGAGTATTTTTAATTGTAACTTGTTTCATTTGTCGATTTTGCCTAATCATTTGCAAGGCAGGTGATTCACTGAAAATCTTTGAATATGCACAGAGTTATCCAATAAGTGTGCAGCCTTCCTGTACTCTGCGAGATAAACAAAGCACTGGATGCCCGAGCACATTGAGCTCCTAAAATCAGAACAATCAGATGTTGGCATTTCCTTTCTGTGGAGAAACACCTCAGACGAGTTAACCTCCTTCACTTTAAATACCTGCTAACTGGACCACGTTCAATCGAAATACAAGGACCAATTTAGGAGATATTTTAATTTAGACCCATTTTCTAAATTATGCAACTGCTCTACTGATGTATGATATTATACATTTTTGGGGTTCAAATTCACTCACTTGAGATTTGTTGCGGGACACATAACCTGGTATTGCTTTCCTTTTTCACAAAGGAAAGTGGTCCAAACTCAAATACACACATTATGGGCCAGTATCGGATAACAGGAACTCGCTGCTAGAGGCATTACTTGCGAGGGCATTTCCTACTGGCATTTCCTCTCCCAGGTCTCATCTTGATTTACTAAACATTCTCACAAACAGAAGGATTCCTGATGATTGTTTATAATTGATGAAGGGAATACTGATCCGCGTGCGAATTGTATGTTTAAAAACAATTTCACAACAAAGGGATTGAGCAGGACATGCCCATGACGCTGAGAATTACTAATATTGGAGTGCACATGCAAATAATACTCATATTATACAGTGTTTTCTTTACAGAGTCCTCACAGTGAAAATCTTGTGTTGTGGGACCACCGAAGTCGAGGCGTCTACTTCATTTTTATGTGCACCTCTCTTTTTTTATTTATTTGATCCATTCTTTTGAACGCATTTTGCCATGACATCCTTAGCTTCAGATTATTTAGTCCTTCACAATGCCACAACAGTAGGCAACTAGGTTCCTGGGTATGCTTCTCTGTCAATTTTGCAGAGGCCAACCCGCCCCTGTTCATCAGGAGAGAAGGGAAAGGGCTCATGGTGCTACTGGAGAATCTGGTTTGCAAGCGGAGAGACCTGACAGGCGTGTGTATTTTCCACTGGCCATTATGTGGCTAGATAAGCAGGAATGTGCTGTCTACATGCATGCCCAGTAGGCGGCTGGCTTTGCAGATGATCCTGTGGTCAGTCAGCTCTGCGTGAGCTCCATGCCAGCTCAATTAAAACACATGCACCGGTGGAAGTGTTAGTACAATGACCACATATGACACAGAACACATATCCACTGCTCTCTGTGCCAACCCAGAAACACATGCAAATGTAAACTTCACCCCAGCATTTAGTCCACCATACATTTGTTAACTGTACTTATGGCATGATACAATGCATGAAAATGTTGTTAATGTGCTAGTGAAAAGACTAGCACAAATTGTGCGATTGCGCCAATAGTGGTCAGTTTAGCCCCCCCAGCACCAAGAGGGAATGTGGCTGGTCATACTGCTGGTGCAATGATCACATTTGTGCTGCTGTTATCACTGGAACAAACACAAGCACAAGTTGGATGTTTTCACTGTCCCTAACACACAGGCAGATACTGTGATTGGTCAATTGCGATGACCCTCACAAATGTGGTCATTTTGGTGGTGCTGAGCAACAACTAGGAATAGATGCGTTTGAAAAATGTAGTCTCCCGGTGGTGTAAATTGACATATTTAGGTCTGTGACAATCCCTAGATTTGCACTGGACCTAGAACGAGTACTCACATTAAAACGGTGTGCCTGCATCAAAAGAAGTGCTCTACCAAAAAAGCAAACAAAAAGCATCCCTACTGCTTCCACCCCACAGAAGTAAAAACTAGAAATAGAAAGGAAAAAATCCCCAAATTATGATAATAAATGTTCACCCCTCCGAAGCGCAGCTAGAGGTATACACATGTCCAACTTGAAGACCAGCATAGCATATAGTCATAGTTTAATTGTGATTCTATTGACATAGACGACAGACTGGAATTGCAAAACTATAGAAATTGAATAAAGACTAGAATGGCAGATCCTTAAAAAAGGTGTACCTATGCCACCAAAATTGAGGCACAGGAAAACATTATGTTAGATTATTGCATACATTTGTATGTATTTGTTTGCATCTGCGGGATATTATCTTTATTTTAAAGGAAGATTTTCAGTAAACATAAATGTCACAGTCTAAAGCTACAGACATCAGAGCTTTCTCTGGGGATACACAGATTAGGCAGGTTTAGGCTTCCGACAGCAGTGCTACACCTGGAGTTACATAAATCATGCTAGTTCTTGCCTGGACCGTTCCTACCCCGATTGTGGGCAGAATTGTTTGTTCCACCTGCATAATTTTCCTGCTTTCCACATCACACCAGCATATTAGTGACACGGACAGGAAAGAGCAGGGTGAAGCAGCAACAGCACTGCAATGCTCATAAAATATAATAAAATCAATGTGCAAAACCAAGGAGAATTGATATAAAACATACAAACTAAATGAGGTCAATGATGAAAAAAATACAGATAGGCAATGTTCCTCATAGCTGAAATAAATTCCGCTAATTGTCGTTCAGACACAACAAGAATATGAAATGCTTCCCAAATTGGGATGATTTGTCCTTAAAAGGAACACAAAAATGGATCTGAAAATAAATAGCCCCAGATTAACTCACATGTTGTGAAGAATCAACTTCCGGGGCACCACTGCAACAGGGTTGAATATCGGTTTCTAAACCATCAATCAGTCCCACACCTCTAATACAAAAGAAGGGATCGCAACAGATTGGAAACACTAGTGAATTATAAATCTCCTTGTCAAATTTTGGTAACGTGGACGGAATGGCAGGTTTATATACGCAAGTTCGTGGATCGTTGGTTGGTTGCAACACATCGAAAATACAATTATTACCCAATGATAAAAGAGACTGTCCAGTCAAGGTTGTATAAACATATCTACGTTATTATTACAACAGACAGTTCTAGCACACTACAAAATACAGCGCACCCTATAAATGAACACAGAGGACAGACAGTTTCACAAGGAAAGGGATGCACTCTGGATGCTCACAGGAGGGTAGTCGGTAAAGCAATTAGTCTTAACTGTTCAATGTTATTTGGTTTCAGCACCAAGGGAGCAAGGGGTCGTAAATGTCACTAGGGGCCTTCGGAAAAGGACCAGGGGGACACAACTACAATGTACCTGTTGCATGAGATGATCTTGATGCTTGACAGAATTGAGCCATTTCTAGGACGCTTTGCAGCTCCCGCAACAGCATTCAAGATGGGAGACAGCTGCGGGTATCAGGCGACAGGCAGTTCAGCAAGGCGAGGCTCGACAGCTGCAGGCTGGCCTACATGGCAGCTCAGGTTCAATAATCATTGTCTCTGCTGGTTGGTGGATCTGGAATGCTGGTCCAGGTGTCTCAGGTGGCTTTAGTGACTGCAGCGTGACACCAGTCAATGGTGCCACCAGTCGCAGTTCGAGGGCTCGATTGTCTTGAAAATGTCATTAAAAGATGGATGCTGGTTGATACTTGTGGCATTCCTCCTAGCTTTTACAGGGTACGTGTCATCCTTTAAGGCGGACGGCCCAAAGCTGAGGAGAATGTTCGTAGGCAACTGCCTTGTCCTTTGTTCAGACACTCTCTGGCACTTCCCACTTAGGAAGCTTACTGGCAGAACCTAGCAGGGCACATTGTGTGCTTGCTGGGTTCTGGTTCTGTAGCTACTGGATGGGTCTTTTGAGTCTGGTATCTCCCTCTATTCCCTTGGAGATGTTTAGGGGAGGGATCTTGCTTCCCTTTTGGACATCTTGGCCTTCCTTCACTGACAGAAACTGTAAGGCAGACTGTACCTTCAGCCAGGGTCCAAATGACTCCTTCTTCTTACTCCTTTCTAAGTCATTGGATGATCTGATAAGTGAGAATCTGAGTCCTCTTTTAAAGCCAAATGGGCCCCAGTGATTGGTGCAGGCTAAGCCTACCTTACTGAACCAATCCTAGGTCCCCACCAACTATCTTCTGTTATGCGTGAGGTCATAACCAGAGTGCTTTGCAGCAGGAAAGGCAGGGGTGACAGCAGTTACTAGTAAGTTCCACTCATCTTCCTGCCTGTTGTAGATGAAAGTGTCTCTCTAGTTAATTGAGCTCTCTGTGACTCCTGATCACAGCGCAGGTCTCCCTTGCAGTTTGTGGTGAGAACAGACTTTCTGTCCCCATCAAATCACATACTTCTTCCCTCTGAAAGGGGTCTCCCTGCAGGGGTTGACTACTGTAAACAGTTGTCCCAAACATGACATTCACTGCCTTTCATACTAAGGGGTGGGAGCAAGCTTCAAGCTGGCACATTGCATATCAAAGAGGTGTTGGTGTTTTCTATCCCTTGTGCTAGTTCTGTGACCAGGCCTCTTCCCAGGCCTGTTTTCATATAACTCTGATCAGTTTGTGCTGCCACTACACAGAACTTTGATAATAGAACAGGGCGGATCCATGGAGCCTTTGATAATTTAATTAGGCTGGCCATGGCCGGAGGAAGGTGTTGCCTTCCCTCTTGAGAGACGCTTTGATGTACCCGTGGCTATTTTATTCCAGTTAAATGTGACAGGAAGGACTACACCTGTAGGCTGTGTCCCAGCAGAGTACACATGAATATGTGTCTGTTGTGCGGTGAGCAGAAGAAAATGTGTGCCGATTAGCCCCACACATTTTCTGCGGTTGATCTCCCATCATTCATTTTAATTCCAAAACTTAAAAAAAGCCCAGACGAGCGCACCCTCCCTGTCTTGTTTTCAAATCCCTCTATGATCTTGCTCCCCCTTACCTCTCCTCCCTTCTTTCCTTCTACACCCCTTCTCGTCCTCTCCGCTCTGCTAATCTTTTCCTACTCTCTCCTCCTCCTCCACCCTCCGCCCCCTCCCACTTTCGCTCCTTCCAACTCCTTGCTCCTTTCCACTGGAACCGCCTCCCCTTTGACATCAACTCTTCTCCCTCCTACCCTTCCTTTCACTCTTCTCTGAAATCTCCCCCCGCCTGATTCTTGTCTCACCTTCTTCGCTCTTCTTCCCTAACATTCCTGCTCTTTCCCCCGTCCTTACCTCCTCTAACACCTACCACTCCCTTTCTCACCTCCCCCCTCCCACACCCTCCTCTCCGTTGCAATATTGTAAGTTGTTCTTTATGCTGTTATCAGGTTGTGGTTCAATTGTCATCTTATGCTTGCCGTATGTTTAGTTGTTCTTATGTAAAGCACTTTGGAGTAAAGGGCTATATAAATTCAATAAAATACAAATACAAATCTCCCTTAATTAAGGCATTTGTACACAAGAGGTAGAGCTTTGTGCTGTATCCTGTGTTGCACGGGAAGCCAATGTAGATTTAGCCAGGCTTCAGTAACATGCTCCTGATTCCTTAATCCACAGACCTCACGCACCGCCCCGTTCTAAATTGATTGTAGTTTTTTTAACATTAGTTCGTGATGTACCCATGAGGAGGCTATTTCTAATAATCTAATTTCGCATTAACGGTAGCAGATGCCGTCAAGGCCCTGTTCTTTTTAGCAAATTATGGGTGAATCTTATTTATTTTATTTATTTATTGGACATTTGTATGGAACCTATACACAATTGTTTTCAGACACCGCAATCGGGCAAAGTAGCTCCGTCAAGTAGGAGCCGGATGAACGAAGATTGGAAACATGTTCAATAAATGACAGTGTTGAGTCAAAATAGACTTCAAGAGTCTTAACATGCTGAGACGCCGCAATACAATAGCCGGCGATAGAGAATTGAGAATAGAGCAGGTCCAATTTCTTAAGTCTGGGTTCTGGTCTTTTAATTAACAACGCCAGGACTGGATGGATCCATACATTTTGTTAATAGCAGTGGAGTCCAGAAGATAATCACCAGATAATTCAAACAAAAAAGATTGTCATAGGCATGGTTAGTGTATGACACTCCCCAAGCATCCAAGATGTCAAACAAAGATTTTGTATAGAAGTTCAATGAAAGTGGGGATAAATAAGATCCTTGGGGAAGCCTGCATGTGAATGAGATGGGTATGGCTTGATTGCCATCCTTGGCCATGCTCACATGCTGAGATCCAGAAAAGTATTAAATTCATGAGACCGCTTCCTTGGAGCACCTTCCAGTTTGGACAATCTTTCAACCATCAAAGTATGATCGACCAAGCCGAAAGCAATGGATAGGTTTAGCGGCATCAACAAAGCTATGTGGCCTTTATCAATTATATTGCTAACATTTGTTTTTAATTCCAATAAGGCAGTTTTGGTTCCGTGTTTGAAGCGAAGCCGGATTGTCTGGTTCCTAAATACTTGTGAGCTTCAATAAACTCATATAGTTGGCAGATGGTGACCCTATCCAAAATCTTTTAGTCAAAACATATGTTAGCAATAGGTCTGAAGTTTGCTGTGAGAGGGGGATCCACATTTTCCTTCTTAAGAAGTGGGGTAATGCACACCTGTTTGAGACAACCAGTAACTTGAGCTTCTGCGAAGGAGGTGTTAATAATTTTGGTAATCCACAATAATAGAGTATTCACAGAGATCTGGAAGCTCTCTTTCTTTAGACAGAACCAAAGCTCCACTGAAAACTATCTTTGTTTCAGCCCTAGCCAATTTAATTCATACAAAACCAGTAACATATGTCCTGATGCTGTTATAACTACACCAACAGTATCAGGCATGTCATTTCAAAACCTTAATGTAAGCGCTGTGAGCCCCAGAGATTGGCGCTAGATACAGTGTTGCTAGTTTTCAGTTCTCTGCAGCAAGCACTGATACAATGTTGGAAATTCATGGCTTTCTTAGCATGGAATGAACACACAGTGATAACAAGTTACAAATCCATTCACCCCGTGAAGGCTATTTCCTCACAGAGGATACAATGCTGCAATTCCACCACAAAACCTCATTTTCTAGACATTCAGGAGAAATTCAAAGCTTACCAAAGGCTGTGCCAGCACACATTGCACATGTTAAAGAAATAGACAACCTAGGTCCTGCACAGACAGCACCAGAAAGTAGCATTGAGGGTAGGATTAAATCTAAGTTGGTGCACAGTAAAAAAAAAGGTTTGGTCCGACTACCTAGGCAAGAAGTGTGGCCACCTTCACCCTACGGCAACAGTACATCCCTACCATGTCCCTAATTACCAAAAACAGGTACAGCGACTCACTAGGTATAAAACCCAGGGACCATAGTCTGCCTCTGTGGGGTTTTTGAGCAGCTATCCTGATTTCGGAGGTGTTTGGAGAAGAACTAAGATTCAGAGGAGTGCCAGCTGGAAAAATGGAGGAGGTTTGCAGAACAGAGGAGTTGAGCGTGAGAAGAGGCTGGTAAGAGGGAAGGAGGTAGCAAAGGTGATAAAGTCAGGAGCGGGAAGTGGTACAAATAAGCCAGTAAATGTTGTAACATCAGGTCATAATGGTGGAGCAGACAAGGCAATAAAGATGATTACATCAGGGGAGCAAGATAGGACAGATAAGGAAAAGAAGGTGTTGACATTAGGAGGAAAGGTCGAACATAGACGTTGGTAACATCAAGAGAGTAAGGTGGTACAGGGAAGGTCGTAAAGTTGGTAAATAAAGAGGTTAAGATCATATGAGGTGGATGAGGTGACACCAGGAGCTGGGAGTGAGATAGAGGTGAAGTTGGTAATAGCAGGTGTCGAACATAATATTGATGGATGAAAGGGTGATCACACGAGGTGTGAGTGTGGCAGAGGTAATAATATCAGGTGGCTGAGAGTGTATTGAGGTGGAGCGAGATACCCCAAGAGGCGAGAGTGAGATATATGTAGTAACAATGGTTGGCAAATGCAGAACAGGGGTAACTTATTTATTTATTTTATTTATTGGACATCTGTATGGTGCCTATACACCTGTGTTTCCAGGTGCAAACAATACAAGAGGGGAGGGGCGTATGAATCACAAAATGGAAAAACTGAGAGAAACAAAAATGGTTAATGTTGCGAAGTGACTTGCAGGCTTAACTTAGGTTATATATTAGGTTTATTCAAGACACTTCAGTTATAGTTACATGGAAGTAAATACAGGAGTAGGGAGTATTATCAGCACTGGCCCCATCACCCAGGCAGGGGAGCTCTAACTGCCTGCCTCAGTATGGAACCCTCAGATCGCATTCCATCATTCACCCAACAACATTCCATATGACATCACACACTCACATATGGCAGATCAACACAGACAGTCACTATATAACACATCTCCCTCTTTTTCCAAAGCCACACACACACAGGAAGTCACACGTAACACATCTCCTTCCTTTATCAGACCCACACATGTACAAATCAGTCACAACAAGGTATTTCTCTAAACCCGTCTCAAACACGCATCTGATACCAAACAGAAAACAGACACACTAACGGAGACACAACACCACTCACCCATTCAAACATAAAATATACTCAGCCTGTTGGTTGTGACCTACTTAGCCAATACATTCAAATACTGCAGAAATAGCTGAGACACTGGCCAGACATCCCAAACCCATCTGCGTACCCGGCGAATGACCAAAGTAAACCCAATGCAGAATTGATAGAAACTGACATGCCACGCCCCACAAATTTGGATGAAACACAGGCTTTGACACAACTAAACATAAGACACTACGACCCTGGCGGTAAGGGGTTAGCGCCAGCGTTAGCTGCGCCGACCCCTTACCGCCAATTACGAGTTCCCTTTCCGCCATGGCGGTTTTTACACCTGCTTTTAGCGGGTGTAAAAAACCATGGCGGTAAGGGAACTTGGTGTTAATTACGCCACCGTGATTTACGGTGGCGTAATTAACGCCTTCCCCACTCCCATTATGCCCTATGGGGCAAAAATGGGAATGGGGAAGGGTAAATGGGGATTGGGGATTTACCGCCCCGCCAAGGTCGGAATGGGGCGGTAAATCCCCTTACCGCCATGGCGTTAACGTAGTTAGCACCATGGCGGTAAAGTCACGGCCCTGGCGGTAACTTACCGCCAGGGTCGTAATGAGGCCCAATATCACTACAGAGGGGCTACCTCCTTTAAACAATTGTGGAAACAATATGACATGGTACTCATCCACTGAGGTACCTGTCCTACTCTACACAGGCTGAGGCACTACCTCACACACATCGCTATGTTCCACAAACCAGAGGCGCTATCTCCCTCACATACACTTGAGTCCATTCACGTCAGTGGTGCTTTTCTTGCTAACACTAATAGAGACACCTACCGGAGGCGCTACCTCCCTCATATGCACTTATGTCCATGCACATCAGAGGCGCTACCTCTCTCTAATACTAAACTTCGCATAAACCCAGAGGCGCTACCTCCCTAACATACCCTAGTGACACTCACTTCAGAGGCGCTACCTCTCACAGGAAACTTATTGTCACTCTTACTCGAGGCGCTACCTCCCTAAAATACCCATTGAGCCACACTTATCAGAGGCGCTACCCCCAACAAACGTGACCCACATATCAGAGGCGCTACCTCTAAGTACCATCACAGTGTCATTCACCTCAGAGGCGCCACCCCCATCTTTTTCCAAAGCCACACACACACAGGAAGTCACACGTAACAGTTATATTGGCCTTGTGACAATCCTACCGTGCAAGAACAAGGTGGTACGTGCTTGTGGTGAGGGGATAAGGTGGAAGTCAGTGTAAGGGGTGAGATAGGAGAAGGTGTGAAGGAGAAGATCGTACCCGCTGGAGCTAAAGGTGGTAGTAAAACCTTTGTATGGAAAGCAAGAGTTGTTGATCAGAAGGAAGTGAAGGTTTTAGCAAAGACAAAAGGAAGGTTGTTATGTCAAAATCTGGAGTCAAGGAGGTGGTGGTGAGGAAGGAACTTTTGGAGAGGGAATGACGTCAGAAAGAGAAATTAGAACATTTAAGAGAAGTAGTAGAAGGAAGAGACACTGGACAGGAGGTTAGTAGTGGGTAGCACGGTGACATAGAGAGCTTGAGTATCCAATAGCAGCTGGTGTTGCAAGGAGAGGCTGAGGAGAGAAACCTGAGGGATTCTAGATAGTGGAAAAAAACAACGCTGCTAGCTTAGGCAAGTTATGGTGGGCCAGGTGGGTCCTAGGCAGGACCTAATGGTTATGGAGGAATGACAATGAACAATAAGGTGTTAAGGAGTAGCCCTAGAGCTACAACCCCTCCCCCTGGTGATGGACAGATGGAATGTCACTTAGAGCTCTTGTCCCTCCCCCTGTCCAATATTGTAAAGATGAGAGGCGTTAGTCACTGAGACAACTTTATCATCCATACTTCAAGCAGATGCACATGCCGTAACCAAAGAAGACTAAAGCAAAGTGACAGCACTGATAGGCTGACACACGTAGCCGCACAAGACACGAAGAAGACGTATTCATCATGAAGATACATAGACACTAGTTCAAACTTGTACTTAGACATGAAAAAAGTTACCCACACCCAACTGGCACTAGAAAAGCCTTCAGAGGAGCACAGCATGGTGAATTAATTAAATAATATATCTGCGTAGAGTTCAATCAGTACAATGAAGGCTTCAGCCTAGGTTGCTAAAGAAACTAGTGAGAGGTTCTTTAAAAGACTCACACCAGGTGCAGATGGTGGCAGAGACTATATAACAGAAAATAGAAGTAAATGGTAAGAAAATACGATTTCAGTGGTGCCATGATAGGATGTGGGTTGTATCTAAAACCTGGCACAAGAAAGAATAGATAATGGATTTAGGGCATCCAATCAGAGGCAAGAGAAACTATGAACTGGCATTGGCACACAGCGCTGTTTTAGGTTTCATTTTCAGCAAACAATATCTCATTTGAACCAGTGTGTCAATGCAAGCTAAAGTTCTGTCGGTCAGCAAGAAATTATGCCAATGAGAGGAATGGGGTTTGTGTGTGTGTGTGTGTGTTTGTTTAATGGATGTCTGCCCATTTTGGGCAGGGAAATGTATTTTAATCCACAATGAATCCAAATGGCCTGACCAATCAGAGTCCTGACCCCTTATAGAATCGGTACTTAGCCAAGTTACTCACCCAATCCTTTACCACATCACTAATAATGTTGCAGCCGTTTAAAAAGCCTTGCTGAGTTTAGAACTGTGAGAGACATGGAGATATTGGCATGATGTCCATGTCATCCCCGTTTCATGTGGGTCTTGTTAAATAAAATAGTAATTTGTCAAGTTTTTTGTCTCCTCCATTTTTTGGGGCAGGTGATTATCCCTGACCTCACTCTGCTCATCCCATGGGGTATTTTGGCCATATCTTTACAGAGTTAATCAAAGGAGGAGTTCACTGACAGAGGAAATGGTTGAGGAGATAGACAACAAAGGGACAACTCTGCACGTCTTCTGAGCTCCCTCACTGACCTGGCCTGGCTGACTAACCGGTGGATGGAATAAACTGTACAGTTCGTCTTTGGGGTTCTGAACCCTGGAAGCCTTCACCAAGCTAGCAACCCGAAGAAGCATTCAGGAACCCTAACACCTGAAATGCCTGAAGAACAGAGGATGGGTAACAACCCCCTCTTGGACACCTTAAGAGAAGGGAATTACAGCCTGCGGGCCACCATAGGGGATTGAGGGACACTAGGGCTATTGACTATCCTGACACCTTTTGTTTGAAAGAACCCTCCTTTTTTTTCAGTTGGCCATCCTGTATATCTTCCTTGAATAAATAATTTAAAAAAAAGTAAAGACATGTCTTGGTTCACTTATTGTTATCAAAGAAACCCGAAGGTTATGGGGAGGCCTTAATACAGAGGCACTTCAGCCTTAATAAACATGTCAACAGGAAAGTGTACCTCTGTGTAACTCTCTGGGGACGGAAAGAAGTAGTTCGCTCAATAGGCCCTACTATTTGGGCTATTGATGAGTCGTACTATCGGAACTCTACAGTTAAAGATCCTCAAACATAGGTCTATGAGTACCCACCACTGGTCCTGATAAAGCAGGGATTACAAAAAAGGCAAAAGCAATGAGAGGAATCAATATGGTTGTTTTACTTCACGAGAAATGATTTGAAAAGAAAAAATAAACATGAAAATACAAATCACAATTGATTAATGATCATTATACTGACATACAAATATTTGACAATTGGTTGCGTCACTTCATACAAACGGATCAATATTTAAGTGTACAGTGCTCAAAATAAACTAAGACAAACTCAAAGAATGTATATTCTGGTCAAAGAGAGAGAAAAATGAAAAATGATACTCAAAGGTGTGTTGTTTCATCTTTTTGAAACATGGAGAAAGAAGCATGAAAAAAGCTAATTGGCAGCATTACTTTATGTCAGCTTTTTGTACAATTCAGATTTACACATCTGCCCCGAACATGGGCTAGTTGTCAATAAACACATTTTTACCAGGGCCTTTGTTGACATTGGGAAGGTTAGGGTCTTACTGCTACCCTAAGCGCAAACTGTGATTAGTGAGTAAATGTGTCTTTTTTTGATATTTTCATAGCCAACGTGGAATGATCTGACTTAACAAGATCTCAAGTTAGGCAACCAATCCAATTATAGTTGTTTCCTGTGGACTTCACGTTTCGGCAGTCACTGGCTACTCGAATGCTGCCTTCATCAGGGCTCCATGTCGGGGACCCTGTGAAAAAACACATGTGGTGTGTAACTGGTGCGTACTTCATAGAGTGCCTCGGGATCCTAAGCACTTGAAGAAAACATGGTTATATAAAACCTACTCTGGGCGCCGATAGTGAACTTACCTACTGGAGCTCAATCCCAATTCCTAAGTCTGAATGGCCATGTGGAACAGCACATGTAGCTATGGTGGTCCCATTGTAGAGTTGTTCGATGGGGACTGCCTGGTAATTGCAGCGGAAAGGCCTGTCAGTACAGTTGCTCTTGACATGTGGGAGGCCTTGCGGGGTCCTGCCTTGGATCCTGTGTGTGATCCTGAGGGGAAATATGTAAAATAATAAAGTGGAACTAAGTAGGGTGTGTGATATAAGGAATGATCATATATCACAGCATACTGGCTTCAAAGGTGAATTCCCGTATGAGCAAACAGTTGTGGGTGGATAATGGGTAGGTAAAAGTCTCCAAGGATTCCAAATAAGTTACCTGTGGATCTTCGCAAAAAGTGTGTTGTTGTTCTGCGATACTTTGCTGCTGGCGGCACCTTGTTTTGTCACCGTACTCCTCCCTCTGTCCTGGAAGCAGAGGAATGACGAGGGGCCATGGTTAATGTTAATGTTAATGTTAAAGGACACTTGTACCAGGCACTATCACCACCGGAGTGGTCCCCTGGCACCTCTGTAAGAGGAAGGGAGGGTCAGTTAGTGGGAGGAAGCAGGAAAAGTGCAAGACAGCAGTGATGTGCTGTTCACAGCCACAGCCCGGTGGGTCCGTTGGTTGGGCCTGGGGTGTTTGGAGCCGGTAGCCATCGTGTACTGTTGTGGAGGTCTATGTGTGTTTTTTTGTTGTTGTTGCAGTGTAGTGAAGTTTGTTGTGCTGTAGGTTTGTGGTTGTGTTTGGTTAGGAGTTTGAGAGGTGTGTGCAGAGGTGGAAATTGTTAGTAGAATTGGTTAGTTGGCATCTCTATCCTGGATGATTGAGGTCGCTGTGCTTGCAAAGTATCTCCTGATGCTCGTCTGTCCTGATCTGGGCCCATCTTGCACTAAGGTCCCTTTCACACCTGGCCCCCATCTCAACCAGCCTCCATCACAACCCCTCCTGTGCTCCTTACCTGCTCTTGTGGCCAGTGCACCTGCCAATGTCCACCACTCAGCTAGTGTAGTGATTGCCAGTGTCTCTACAATCCAATTTGTTATTTTGGTTAGTGAGGTGCAGAGCAAGCTGCCAATAATGTGCCTGCCTGGTATAGCAATGCTTTGTGCTTCAGCTGTAAAATATAACGTGTTGCTGCATTCTATCGTGGTCAAGTGACCAAATACGTTTTATAATGTAAGTGTACCCTGTACAGTGGGGGTACCCTGGATGTGCCTCCTGTGTGCTGCTACGGCACAGGACGCTCACCTCGCATATCCAGAGTGGCGCTCGCTGACAGCAGCGGGCATTCTGTCGGCAGAGGATCGGGAAATGGCTCGCATACTCGCAGCATGTTTATAACTGGTTGTCATGACAACCTCTCATGCAGCGTTCGGCTTCCCCTTTCTTACAGTGTAAGGGCAGAGATAGGGATCTAAGGAGTTACCTTGGGTATGCCTATTGCTTGCTTACAGTGTAAGGGCGGAGACAGGGATCTAAGGAGGTACCCTGGGTATACCTATTGTGTCGCCCCGCAGCAGGGAACACTCACCTGGCTTATCCTGTGTTGCGCTCGCTCAGAGCAGCCGGCGTTCGATCAGCACTGAATGGGGACGTGACGCGCATACTCGCTGTATGTTTATAACCAGTTGCCATGGCAACTGCTCGTGCGGCTTCGCTTTCTCACGTCAGTCCGATTCTCATGGTCATCTTGTTGTACTGGTAATAATTTTAAGGACATGGTTTACCGGTAGAGATGTCCAAGACTTGAGGTATACAAGGGTATAATTTGAATGCAGTTGCAATGGTGCCGTAGCTGTGGCTGCGCAGGGCATTGTTGAAGAAGTACTACACCTCTTTTTACATTTAACATCCTGGTTGTCATGGTAAAGTCACTCATGCCTGGTTGCTTCCAGAGGTGTGGTAATCAGGCTCCCAAGGTAGACGAAATGTGTAGTGTAATTAAGGGGTCCTGGTGTTTGTCCATACCGGTCGTGTGGCGAACGATTGAGCTTGGTACACTTATTGGCCCCAAAGGCATTGTGGCAAAGGTGACTGGGACCAAGGAGGGGGAGGAGGTAACTTGGAGGAGAGCATAAAGATATGTTTGGGAGACATAATGAGGAGATGAAGAACAGCAGGAGGTTATGTAACATGTTACCTGACCCTTATCTGCACTTCCTTATAACACAGTGAAGCGTGAGATCCGGTCTTGGGGTTGAGATCTCCCCAGAATACCTGTGACCTTCGGAAGGCTGTTTTCAATGACTAAAGAGTATGGCCATGAATAGGAGCCCATCCGAGGACACAATTTGGAAGAATGCCTACTCACGCTATTTCTTTGGAGTACTTGAATTTTGTCTTCATCTTCCCTAAAGTTCCTCTCAAGATTGGATTGATGGGAAGACATATAATCATTATTTACCACTCCTTCTCTGCAACACCTACTCTTCTTCTGTAGCTTTGGGTTTCCAATCCTGTGGGAGATGCCTAGTTTCTTCATTTTGCTGATCAATGATAACTCTGGCCCTCACTTTCAGTGTGGCTTGGTATGATTCTCTCTGGGAGGTGGTGGAGAGACTGTACAAGATGGCTTCACTTAGTTTACTCCCATGCAAATGTCTTCACTCAGAGTATAGATTAGTTCCTTTACATCATAAGAGTGAGATTCATGTAAATATTGTCCTCCTTTCCAATCCTTTAGGTATTAGTAGTAGAGTACCATGCATTGGTAATCATAGTTCTGTCTCATCAAGCTGTAACAACTGTGAATATCCATACATATGTAGCCCGAGGCATAGGTATTAGTTGCATGCTTATTCTTTGTGCAGTGTTCGAACATTTTGTTACTTTTCTTGTTCTTCTTCATTTCTCTTAGGTGGCGAAGGGAAGCCCCGAAGGAAATCAGTAACACAGACAAGATGGACAACCAGGAATTGCGCAACTCTGGAAGAGGGAAGGGTGACACAGAAAGGAAACCCTTTCAAAGAACGCCAAGCACAAGACTTTTCTGGATATCTCCTTATGTAGTTGCTGGATTCTAGAAGGCTGCAGAATTGTGGCACAATCTCACAGGAGTTCTTCTTCTCACAGGTTTTCTCTGTTTTTTCGCTGTACTTTGCCACCTTCCGTCTTCCCAATGCTGCTAAGTGATTTCCCCTCGATTTAATTTTGCCCCAATAGAGTGTCGTTCTCATTTGGTTCACATGGGCTGACCACCTTGGACCTAAAGCCGACCACCCTGGCATTAAACATTCTTTGTAGGAATGAGCCTTCACATCTCTGTGTCTCTGACAGATGAGATTTTAACTCAAGGGTTCCCTTTGAATATTTCTCTTGTGGGTTATCCGAGTCTGTGTCTTGTTTGTGTTAGTGTTCGTAGGGTCAGGCAAAACCTGTGAAACTGACAGGCAACCTAGGGGATTGAACCTGGGGATCCTGGCATGTTTAGAGTAGAGAGATCCAACCCAGGAGGTAGGGAGGAGAGAGAGAGAGAAACACATGAGACCAGGAGGAGAGAGGCCAGATAGGGTGAAAAGAGAGAGAGACAGAGAGAGAAAGAGAGAGAGAGAGAGAGAGGGAGAGAGAGAGAAAGAGAGAGAGAGAGAGAGGGGGACCCAGGAGCATGGGAGGGAGGAGGACGTGGAGAGGCAAATACTGCAAGCACAGAAGGACGTGTTGGGAGGGTTTTAGGAAATGCAGGGAGAACCGAACTATCACAGTTTGGTTATTGTGGGGGAAAGAATAAGAACGTGTGAAGCAGGAACCAGAGGAGAAAGTAAAAGGGGATAGGGAAAAGAAAAGCCCAGGCAAGTAACAGATACAGAGAGACAATACCCCAGAAGCACCCTACATCTGGTGGACCAGCAGTGGCAGACAAGGTATAGCATGCAATAATGCAACAAGAAGGTGAAAGGAGACTAGAGGAAGGATGGAGCAAGGTGTGAAGACAAAGAGAAGCATGAGGAGAAACCCCATGAGAACAAGAGCGCTACTGTGGTGGAGGAAATCAGACACAGATGACTCATGGGACCCCAGAGTTAGAGTTAGCAGTGCCTCCCTCCCAGACCCCTGACAATCTGGCAACGACTTCATGGTGGTCTTTGGGATAGCAGTTGATGATCCTCACGCTACTTTCAGTGGTCACCCATCTTTTGACAGCAGAGGTGTGCTGAACTAAGGCCCCACATGCCAAGTGAAGGAGAAAAGGATGACACTAACTGAACTTGGACTAAGTAGCGTGGAAGGCATACAGAAGGCATACAAAACACCACAGGGTGTGAGTGGCTTTCATCCCGCATGGCTGCCTGTCAGGGCAACCCGGACATCGATACTGCCAAGTACAACACTCACTGGCCCTCATTACGACCCTGGCGCTAAGTGAAAAACGATGGTGGTAAATTTTTACCGCCATCGTTTTCCGCTAGGTCCGATCATGACCCGTGACCGTTAACCACGATGCCATTAGCGGCATCGTAGTTAACGCTGCCGCTAACTGCACCAAGGACGCACGCACGCGACCTCTCACACCGTAATTACCGGCATGGCGCAAAGGTATGCGAATGCCGACCCAAGCGGCATGCACCTAACGCCATCATCCAGCCCGTTAAGTACCTTACCGCCATGGTGCTAATTACGCCATCGCGAACCAACCGTAAAGGGCCTTGTGCAGTGAATCCAGCTGCCACAGGTGCACAGAATCAGCACAGGTGGAGGCAATACAGACTCAGGAAGTAGAAAAAGAGCACACCCAACCCCTTCCCAGACCCAGTCACACTCCACAATGATACCAATAGGACTAGCAATGTTGGGGCTGGAGGACCTGATAGCAATGCAAGTGCTACAACTTCAACTACAACAACAACAACAACTGCACAGAGGAGACGCAGGAGGAGAAGGAGGGCAAGGCAGGGCCAGCAAGCCCCACCAGCACAGCCAGTGGCACCACGCAGGCAGCTCCCAATCCCACGCATCAGAGCCAGTCCATTCAACCTCACCGCTGAGCAGATCCACACCCTGTACCGACTGGACCGGGACACCATCACCACCATTGTGGACATGATACACAACGACATCGTCAGCATGATTGAAACACCCACCGCCACCCCCCCCCTACTGAAGGTAGTATCCGTGCTCCACTTCCTGGCCACAGGCACCTACCAGCACACAGTGGGGCACTTGCATGGCATATCACAACCATTATTCTCACGTACACTGATCCAAGTGCTCGATGCCCTCCTCAAGCACACAGACGACCACATCTCATTGCCACGGTCTGCCCAGGAGATTGCTAACACCAAAGTGGGTTTCCATGCACTAGCTGGCATACCTGGTTGCATTGGTGCCATCGACTGCACCCATGTGGAATTGGTGGTCCCACATGCCATGGAGGTAGCGTACCGCAACCGTAAACTATTTCACTCAATCAACGTGCAAATGGTCTGTGACTCCAACAGGATTTTCACAAATTGTTGTGCCCGATTCCCCGATCAACCCATGATTCAATGGTCCTGAGGAACTCCACAATACCACGCTACATGGAGCGACATGCAGGCCCAATCCTGCATCTCGGTGAGTCTAATGTCATGAGCATGGAAATGTGAAGTGGGTAGGTGATCGACGTACCAATGCATACTTCACCTGGCAGAAAGGGGGGGGATGATGCATACTTCACCTGGCAGAAAGGAGGGGGGGAATGATGCATACTTCACCTGGCAGAAAGGGTGGGGGAATGATGCATACTTCACCTGGCAAAAAGGGGGGGGAATGATGCATACTTCACCTTGCTGCGACTAGCAGTAGCCAGATCATTCCCTGAGGCAGCACTTACGTCATCTGACAACTGTATACATGATGCCTGACCTAAGCAGCCCTAACATGGGAATGGAGGTGTCTCCCAACCATGACACAACCATCTGCAAGTGCATTGCACAAAATGTGACCACATTGACTCCAACGAAAAGCACCTACATGCACGTCACCAAACACCATCAACTGAAAGGCCTGTCCCCCATAACTGCACACAAAGGAGGCACATGACGGACAGGAACATCAATACACCACAACACAGACAGCAAGGCCCACAAACTGTCCCTATTGACATCAGTATTGTTCACTGGGGTCATAATGAGGCAGACAGCAATGTTGCAATCATGTGAGCGTTGACCTCACAGGACACGTGCCAGGTCACCTAAAGAAACGGCCTGAACGGACACAGTGGATGGGCACTCACAAGGTACTTGTCCCCCCTGCATTGTGTCTTGGCATGCAAAACTGTACATGAGAGCCATGAACATATAACGGTTGCATAGTGTGAATCCATTAGCGCAACTAAAAGTGGTGCAAAGTAACAGTTGAATGCAAGGCATGGTGGCCCGCCATGTTCAGAAATCAATCTCATCCGTGACACATATATTGTTGCCCACTTACAGGTGATGCAGGCTATCCCCTGAAGAGGTGGCTCCGTACACCAGTCCGGGACCCACAGAACCAGCATGAGGAGGACTTCAACCGTCCCCATGCACGTACCCGTGTGGTGATTGAGCAGGCATTCGGCTTACTGAAGGCACGTTTCCGCTGCCTCAGCAGGTCTGGCGGGGCACTCCTGTACCGCCATGAGAAGGTTGCCAAGATCGTCATGGCATGTGTCATGCTAAACAATATGTGCGTCAGACGAAATGTGCCCCTGCCCCCTGACGCAGAACTGCAACCACCTGACGATGAGGATGATGAGGTTGGGGACGGGGCAGCACCTCAAGGAGGCAGCGATGCACAGGAGGGACGTGAAATGCATCAGAATCTCATTGACCAATGCTTCTAGCACACACGGCGTGTGCGTGTAACATGGAGACGGCACTTGGGGCACTGTGTGTGTCTGGGACATGCACACTGTGGACTGTACAACAATAAAGCACACATACGCAATGAGCAATGTCCACACATTTGATTTGTGCTAAACGAAAACGTGTATTATGATTGTGAAAAGGTATGACACACCCGCTCCCCCTGCCCCCTCCCCCCTGAACACCCCAACACACCCTCTCCCACCTCCCCCTTCGCCCCTGAACACCCCAACACACCCACTCCCCCCTCCCCCCTGGAATCCCTACGAAGGTGTGAGTAAATCTGTGCAGCAGTGTGTGATGCAGTAATTCTCCACTGTCCAGCCACTAATGACAGTCCCCTCCCCTGGCCCCCGGGGCACCCCTGCCCGTGCTGCGCAGGTTCCTCCCTGATCGTCCGATGGGGCTGCTCTGTGCCGAGCTGGTTGACGAGGAGGTTCCTGCATGCACATTTGGACGCATGTCCCGAATGGTCTGCACCAGTTCTGAGATTACGTGCCGCACAGCGGCGAGTTCTGTGCAGATGTCCTTCGTGGAGGACTCAATGGCAGCCGTGACTCTGTCTGCACATCTCTCCATTGCATCCCTTGCCCCCCCCACACTCTGCAACGTGCTCATTGAGGAGCGAGGATAGTTGCTGCTGCCGGGTGACGATCTCATCCAGGGTCTGTTGATTCCTCTGGCTCATGACTAATGGCATTGGCATACCCATTGGGCTGCTCACCTCCGGCAGCGGGGATGGGGTGGCTGGCCAATCCTCGTCCTCTAACTGCCCCTGTGTGGCATCCGCATGCAGGCTGCTTAGGGATATGTAGGGGGAATGTAGGTGGGCAGTGGGGCTTGCATCCTCAATCTCCTCAATGATCCCAGCTTCACTATCGGAGGAGGCTGCAATGGAAGCGATTTCGCCAAGAGTGCTGCTTGCAGCAGAGCCTGTCCCTTCGGTGGGCACGATTTGTGTAATGTGCGCTGCTGCTGCTGATTCTGTGGTGACAGTTGTGGTTGATGTCAGTGCCCTGTCCTCTTTTCCTGGCAGGGATTGTGGCTGCTGTGGTGTTTTCCTCGGGACTGCAGAGGTGGAGGCTTGCGGTCTTGGCACAGTTGTCCTGGCCCTCTTGGTGGCTTTGGAGGCAGTGATGTCCTCATCCTGAGGGTCTGAATCTGAGCCTGTGGTGGAGCAAAGGAGGGATAGTGTTATTGATGGGTCTGCGGACATTGGGCCTGCATTGTGACGAATGGAATCTTATCAGTTAGTACATGCAGCACATTTGAGGCAGGGGCATACAGGTTGTCTGCCTTTTGTGTGGAAGTAGCATGGAGGTATGTGGGTGCCGGCAGTTAGGGTGTGCATACTGCATGTGTACAGGGTGGAGATCGGATGTGTCTGTGGGCAGTCTCCTGCTGATGTGTTGCATTTACACTATGGGGCAACATTGTACTTCACATAATTGGACTTTGGTGAATTTTGCATGGCTTGATTTGAGCCACCTACCTGCATCTCCTGATGTCGGGACTCCTCTCTCCATCCCTCCTACTCCTTCTATGCTCTCCATTCCGATAGTGGAGGCACAGATTTCCTCCCATGCTTGCAATTTGATGGGTGATTCAGATCCTCCCCCGGTTGCCGTGCCCAGGTTCCTGTTCGCCGAGAGGATGCTCCTGACGCGGAGCCTCAGGTCGTCCCACCGCTTTCTACACTGCTGTGCGTTGCAGGGTACGGTTCCCACCGCACTGACCCGATGTGCCACCAGGGCCCATATGGCCTTCTTCTTGGCAATTGCCGGCCTGGTCATTTGCGTGGAGAAGACCACTGCAGCATTGTCCTGCAGGGTCTCCGCAAGCATGGTGAGTTCCTCACGAGAGAAGCGGTCCTGGCGCTGCCGATCGCAGGCTTTTTTGACAGCTTTTGGCATTTTCAAGTTGGTAAATGGGTGGGTAATGGGTTTTGACAGGTCTCAGGGTCGGATGTGGAGTGGTTGGGGAGGATGGCAATGGATTGTGTTTTTAAAGATGGCTGCCGTGCTCTTTCCCGTTCCGCCGCGATGACGCTACTTCCGGTTCTGCTTATTTACGGTCACCGCTAATTACGGTCACTGCTAATTACGGTGACCGCTAATTGCGGTGACCGCTATGATGGGTGGCGGAAGTGCACCTTGCGTGGCGTACGATGCCGGTAGGGGCCGTTTTGGGGTCATTTACTGCATTGCGTACTTTACATTACCGCCATGGCGTAATACTCGTTCGCGATGGGTCGGAATGTGCCGCACTTTACGGCATGGGGCTAGGGCGTAAACGTAAATTACGCCATGGCGGTAATGTTCAATACTTACCGCCTGGGTCGTAATGAGGGCCACTGTGTGTTTCATTTATTGCATCCAGTAAGAACACATGCTGATATGTTGTTGGCCACTTGTTTGTTTACTTGTTTCAGCTCGACGAGAAGCCATCATTATATTTTGTGTCACTTGTTTCAACCAGAGGGGAAGCCATCCTGTTATTTCAAGAGGTAAACCCATTTGCTTTTGTTACTTCCCCCCCCAAAAAATCCCATCGAAATGCCACTCCTCTTGGCTTGGCTTTGTTTACTGTGCACGCTGCCTTTCTATCCGGTACACATTTCAGATTGGCATGACATGATTTTGATATGAATGTGGTTGGATGTGGCTGGTCAGCTTGGTAGTTGATGAGGGCACACTCTGGGTTTAAATGTTGGGGAGTCCCCATCCTTCCTTTCTGCTAAGGGGCAGAAATAGCTTCAAGTCCTCCTTACTTACATCGGAAGGCCGAATCATGACTGCAATTGCTTGCCTTCCCATGCAGAATGCACATGGTGAAGCTTTTCTGGTTGAACTGCTGCCTTTCAGGGCATGGTCAAGACTGATCTAGTGAAGTAAAAAACAATGACAGCATGTGTCTGGAGGGAATCCCAGTAGTTAAAAGAAATATGTTCAGTGTTTTCCATGGCATTTATAAAGCACAACTTGTCCCATTTGCATGGTCTCTTTGCATTGAATTAAAGAATTAGAAGCTTTCCTTTTGTTGTATTTGTTCATTTTCAATCGCTTTTATTGATTTTGTTCAGGATTCAATTGCTAAACAGATCAATGTGACTGTTGATTCTCTTAGCACATGATCAGCTTATGTGCCCAGAACATTGCCTACATTTTGGGCAGATTAATGACAATTGACTAGCTTTTAGGCATAGCATGTCCAGGTCAGACAATCCTGAACATTTGCGACCTACAAAATCTCTTTTACCGTGCTGTGTTTCTCCACTTTTGTGATGCTTTTGTTCACTCGTCGCCTGTCTTGAAAGCCTGGTTAATTTATCCTAATCCGTCCACAATCCCAAGCTTAAGCACATAAAACGCTCTCTTTCCAAAACACATGTGGCATTCCATGAAAATGTAAAGCCGCAAAGTCATTAATGCGTGCTATGTTGATGATAGATTCAAGATTATGTAAATTATCATATTCATTCAAGTGGTGTAAATAATGAAGATTAGCCAGGTTTACAGATCAGGGATTCTTGATTCTATTAATGACACAGAGGCAAGCATTATGCTAAATTTCCTTATTATCCATTCTGCTTTCAAAACGTTTATATTTCTGTTAACTTTTTTTTAAAACTGTAAAACAACATAGTCAGAACACTGATAGAAGAAAGGAACTACCCTGTCGATTAAGTCTTTTCTTTGCAGTAGTTTCTGAGTTTCTAACGTTGGCCAATCAGGACCCTCTCCTTCTCCTTATGTCACATCCTGGCTAGTTCCTTTGCTCTTCTTTTGGGTGTCTTGCAACAGACACTGGGGGTCATTACGAGTTGGGCGGTAAGGGTTAACGGTCACAGGTACTGATGCCAGTGCCGGTAAACCCTTACCGCCCTATTCCGAGGTCCCTTAGCAGGTCGCAGCAGGAACGGCTTGTCTGACTAGCCGTTCTCTGTGGGTTCCGTTAAGGGACCTTGGAGCTAATAACGGGCTGGCAATTTGCAGGCCCGTTATTAGCACCTTCCCCATTCCCGTTGACTCAAATGGGAATGGGGAATGGTTAACTGAATGGGGACTTACCGGGTCCGCATAAGTCGGAATGTCCCGGTAAGTCCCCATTCAGCCAGACCGGACCCGGGTTTGGAGGCAGCCATGGCGCTAGTAGCGCCATGGCTGCCTCCAAACTCGTAATGACCCCCACTGTCTTGAAAACATGTAAACCTAACTGCAAATGTGCCAACCAACTCTCCCCAGACTGTCGTCTCCTAGCCATCAGCTTGACTCCGATGGTCGGCTGTGTCTACAGGAAAGTACGAAGTCTGCGGGTTCACCCCTCAACTGGTTTTTGGTACCACCCCTCCAAAATGATAATGCATACTTAGGGAGGGAAAAATATATTTCTTGCAAAGCATCCATTTAATACAGTTAGCAAATGCTGAATTGCATATTTTGGGAGGGATAATGCTTACCTGTGCGTCTTTCATAGAATCAAGACTCCCTGAGCTGCAAACATGGGTAATCTTCATTCTATGCCAACACCGAAGGCGAGGATTATGCTTGTTCAAAGTGCTCCATCACTGCAGCTGCAATGTTAGAGACTGGTTTAAAGTAACATGTTTTAAAGGTAGAGTCACTAGATAGTCCACAGATTTCAGAATAACTTGCAAATAAATGCCTGCAGGAAAGGGTTTGGACAGCAATGCTCCCCTTACTGAATGGGCTACAAACACTGACTCGTCAATACAGCTACTGACATAACTTCTGTCACCCATCTTGCTATAGTCGCTGATGCCACTACATGAAAGGGCTTTCTGCATGCAATTAACAGCTGAGAAACATCTTGTGGCCTGACTGCTGTTCTCCCCTCATAATACCGAATACATTTCACTATGCACAACTTCGAATCTTCTGGAAAATAAGAGTAAGAAATGACAAGAGGACATTTTTTTGGTACGCTGCACCACTTTGAACGTCACTCCTTCTGGGTAGAAAACGTTCCTGTCCAATTACAGCACTTTTACATCAGATATGCGCCTACATGATACCAAACATACCAATGCCGCTAATTTACCAGACAGTTGCTGAAGCTGAAGCAGCTCATTATGAGGCCACTACCTGAACAATCTCAACACTATGTTGACATCCCATAATGACAAATACTTAGGAACTGCGGGCATACTAACCTTCACACCCTTCAGTAGTCTCACCACCGCTGGATGCTCTCCTACTGGAGCGCCATCCACTAAGTCGTGACTGGCTGAAACGGCGCCTGTAAACTCTGACTGCTGAAAGCCGTAGCTTGGTTGGGCAATGATGCAAAGAAATTAACTACCTCCACTAATGGGCCAGAAATGACTGAAACAACACCTCACTGATTGTACCATGCTTCACCAGCCTTGTCATGTGGAACTATAGCTTCTGATTGTAGACAAGGCCCAAGAAAATCAGGCAAATTCACAGCATATTCCACCTGCGCCTGAAACCCTGCACGCTAGGAGTGAGAGGCTCCACGTCTCCACTAGAGGGTGACTTGCTCCTTACAAATCTGTTAGCAGGTCTGCTGGAATCTTAACTGCCCATGGGAAATCCAAGGAAAGTTCCATCAGAACTGGAAACCACGCTTGCAATCTGCAGTCTGGTGTCACAATCACCACTTCTGCCTCCTCTCTGCCTATCTTTGCTAGAGCTCTCGTTATCATTGCAAACGGAAGGAAAGCACAATGCACTGGTCCTGCCCAATGTTGGAGGAATGCATCTGTACCCTGAGCTCCTGGGTCAAGCATACAACTGAAGTAACTCATTAACTGATTTTTCGACCTGGACGCCAGGAGGTTTATGTGTAACGGACCACACCTGCATTGCAACTTCTCAAAAACTGCCCTGTGTGACCTCTAGTCACTGGTATCCAGTAAAAACTGTTAGTTTCAGTATGCTACTCTGTTCTGCTCCCCTAACATGTACTGCACTGTTAGGTAGATCCTCCTCTCCAGACAATACTGCCAAAAATCCTTTGTTAACCAAACTAACATCCTTGATCAAGTGCCTCCTAACTTGTTGATGTAACAAACTGCTGAAATATTGTCCATCTTGAACAATATGCAGCAGTGCGCTTTCCCTTTCACAAAAGCTTTCACTGCGAGCGAGCCCGCTCGGAGCTCCGAGCAATTGATGTGTAAGTCTAAATCTGGTCAGGACCACTTTCCTTCCATCACCAGCTGTCCGCATCTGGCACCACAGAATATAGTTCGACCATTCCATGCTTCCATGTTGTGCAGCCAGCACTGCAACTCTGCTCTGCTGTCCTCATCTAGAGGGACCAGCTGCTGGTATTGTATACCCTCCTGTAGACGTTTGATCTTCAGCCTCTGCAGAGCCCTGTAATGTAGAGGCTCCGAAAGCTTGCCTGAATAGAGGAGGCTAGCAGTCCTACTACTCTCGCAAGGCTCCAAAGTTATATAACGGTCTTATTGAGCACCACGTTCAGCTCTTTCTTTATCACTCTCCTTTTCTGGGGCAGTAACTCCAATGTGAATTTCCTAGTGTCTATGATGAAACCTAGGAAATCTGCAAGGGCGTTAGCGCAGATTTTTCTTTATTCACTAGGAATCTGTGGGAAGTGAGAAGCAAGCTCACCCGCTTTGCTTGCTCTTGCAGCTGTCACTTGGACTCTTCTCTCAATAAGATGTCATCCAGATATATTAGCATCCTTATGCTCCTCTTAGCGTGGGCACTATGGGTCTCATAATCTTTGTAAATGCCCTTAGCACCTAGGAGAGCCCGAATGGAAGGCTCTTGAATTGCCAGGACTGACCTCTCCAGGTAGAATTCAAATAAGGACAGTGCTCAGGTCGCCCAGCTTGTTGTCAATCTTCAGAAGCAACAGAATCCTTTGCTCCAATGACAGGGCGCAGTTCTCATTGCAGAGCATGCATACCGCTCGCCATGCCCAGCTAGCTAGCACTTGAGGGTCTACCGGTTCCCCAGTATCCTTTGTCCTCTCCGTGAGGTTCATGATTTTCACTATGGGTCCAGCCAGGCCTATCATCTGATCCTGGAAGTCCTTCACTGCTTTGTCCATAGCTTTCCGAATGTCCTTCAATGCTGTGGCCATGAAAGTGAGCATTTTAGGATCCAATTCCGGTACCTCCTCCACTCTACTCGGTAGTTCGGGCCTCGGGTATTCCACTCTCATGCGAAATCTATCTTCTTTCTCGAGGGGTTTGTACATCTTCTGCATCATACGTATACAGTGTGAACCTCATGGAGGGCACCAAGTATGTCGATCTGGGGTGTCTGATAGTGTTGGGTTCAAACATGTCTGATATGTCTTTGGCACTTAACTGCAAGGTGACCACAGTACTTGATTTTATTATCTGGGTATCGACCTCTGGGCTATCGACCCCTGCTCTGTCGTCGTCCACAACATCATCATCAGTGTCAACCTCGGGGACGTGTCTAAATCCACTGTGGTTTTCACCCTTGGGAGAGGGGTCAAAAGGTTGGGCATAGTCGACTTAAGGAGGAATGCATTCTTCAATCTATTCAAGGTGTCAGTTGCCTCTTGGTGCCTTCCTTTTGACCTCCATATTCATGGCCAGGAGAGCAGGAGAGGTGTGCCTCTTCCAGGCTGATGTACTCCCCTCTTCATCAACCCCTACTTTGGAGTGCTTAGTGGATTTGGCCTCACTAGTACCGGCTGCCTCCTTCACTTTCCCTTGACCAGCACTCTTACTCTTTCTTTTGTCGCCCAGCAGGTTCTCAAGGACCTCTAATCTGTCCTGTAGGGGCTTCATGCCCTGGGCCACGGCTTGTTTGAGAGACTCTCCCTACACCTTTTTAAAACTTAAGGTGAGGTTCTATCTACCTCTGGCATTCGCTCCTCCTCTGTCTCTTCACTCAACCTGCTGCCATTATCCTGGCTCCTATTGCAGGCCATGAGTGCTCCTTTAGTATGCACACCTTAACTGGTAAATTTACTGTGGAGTCCTTATGCTGAGCTCCCTTTGTATATGGCGCTGCTCAGGGGCGTTGCTAGGGGGGGCTAAGGGGGCTATAGCCCCTGATCTTTTGGTTGTAGCCCCGGATAGAATCTCAGGAGCTACAGCCAAAAGACTAGCTAGCCCCCAGTCCCAACCATTCTGACATCAGCTTAGCCCGGGTCTTTTCCAGACCTAGCAACTCCCCTGGCGCTGCTTCCTTGAGCTTTTAAATGCTCTTCTTATGCCGCGTGTTTCACAATGTCGAATTAACTAATTGATTGGGGCCGCTGCAGTATATAAGCGAGCAGGTGCTTAACAAAGGAATCTGATTGTGACCCACTCTGCATTATCTCTGTCAGTGCCTGGTGCCTTTCCTCTAATGGCACACATCCTATGACGTGCGCTTGCTGCGCAGGTGATCCGAACCGCTCTTTCGCTTAAGGGCGAGAAACAAGGTAACAGAGCCCACGTGAGGGTGAGTCCGCTGACGGGATCCACCCCCTCCCCCCAATGTGGCGCTGCGATCGTGCGCGCCATAATCTCGCTGAAAGGCTGAAAAGCTGAAAAACCAAAACTGACCCCTTAGCAATGCCTAGACGCGTCAGAACAGCATGCAGCATCACCATAAGCAAACACAATGCATTACTGCTCATTAAACATCACATTACATGTGCAATCATCTGACCCCTGCACGGCTTGATGTCCTTTCTAATACTGTACAAACACAAGTATACGAGATATGGAGAAAACCACTTATCTGCTTGAAGGGCAGCCAAAAGAAGAGGAAGGACATGACATAAGGAGAAGGAGAGGGTCCTGATTGGTCAAAGTTATAAACTCAGAAACTACTGGAAAGAAAAGACTTATGGGAAGGGGTAGTTCTGTTCTCTATCAGTTTTCTGAGTATGTTGTTTTACAGTTCACAAAACCCCAGAAATGTAAACGTTTTGAATTCTGTGGGAGAGTGGCTAATAAAGAAGTGAAGCATAATGCTTGCCTCCGGTCTTGGCATAAAATCAAATATGCAAATGAATTTGAAGAATTAACATTAAGCACAATTGAGGCTTTGCCAATAATTTCCAGCAATATAATTTAGATCTGGGTTGCAACCCATGCTATTTCTGCTTTGATGTCTTGTGAAATGTGTGTAGACTGCAGAAGCCTTGAGCTTTTGAGGGTCCATACTGAAAAAGAAACCGATTTAATCCATTTAATTTAATCTGACAAAAAGTAAATCACTCCCTAGCGGGTGTGATTACAAGGCACCGTACAAGTTAGAACTAGATAGACAATTCTTATCAGTCATCACATGGAGTGTCTCCTCAACGTCTGGGGAGTTAGATACGGTAGCTTCCATTCCAGAAAACTGTTCAATATTCAAACCACTACCTTTGGTCATGCCAAGGAATGGTTGATATATTTGCACAGATCGAAAAACACCTAATTTGGATATTTTCCTCCTTCCTTCCCTCTGAGTCAATGCAAGGATTTGCTTAGAATGTATAATTGAGGAATTAAGTTCTGAATGTTGTGTGTTGGCAGTGCAAAGTCTAGAGCAGGTAATGGCCGAATGGAAGATAACAGTCGCCAGGGGGATAGCTCAGAGGCCACACGCTCGCCTTAGAAACAAGAGGAGCAGAGCAACACAGGTTCAATCCCAGGGTCCTTAGAAACCAGTGGGTGTTAAGCGCGTTATAAATAACCAATTACAATTGCAAGATACCATTACGAGATCTACATGGGCATCAGTGGGTATAATAAACCATAATTGAAATCATATAAGGAATTAATCATCGGTGCACGAATGTGCTTTTCAATTAAAAAATCAGGCAGCGTGAAGGAAACACAAGACTATCTAACAATCATTCTGAGGTTTGGATGTGGCAGGACATACACGGCTTCTTCTGTAAGAGGTAGAGTATTGCCCCTTATTTATTTATTTACCATTTTTAAAGCACTCACACAGCCCACGGGCATTGAGGCGCTGTTACAGAACTTTTTTTTTTTAGTTGCATAATTGTTTTTTCTGTGTCTTAGTTGCATATTTATAATGGCTTAAACACCCAGAGGTTTCGAAGCGCAGACCCAGGGACTCGAACCTGTGTTGCTTCCTGTCCTCTTGCTTCCAAGTCACGCACATGCCCTGAGCTATCCTCCAGGGAGAATTGCACATGCTGGTCCTGAAGAACATAACACTGCTGACAACCAATAAAGAACCTAGAACGCAGCTGCACCACGCCCTGTATGGGATGAACAAGTAGGAACAGTTGGTCAAATCCGACAGTGAAAGCTGGGAGCTGGCAGTGAACAAAAATACATGTTTAAGCTATGTTCTCTGGGGCTCTTATTAGTGAACTTATCACCACTAAATGTGATCTGGCACCTGTGAAAGGGTTGGACTCAAGAGTACAGACGTCATAAGGAGGACCGAGTTACACATAGTGGTCTTGCAGCTTCTTGCCTAAAGAACATTCTATGGCTAATTAGGCAAACTTCTGAAGAGGATTGGAATTAGAGAGGGTACCAATGCAATGAGAATTGGGGTCATCAAGTGTTGTGTAACAGACATGGCGCCTTTATGGTGAAAGGGGAACGAACATTATCTGGGGATGCCTTGTAGACCTGGGGACTGGGAGAAAAAAAATAATGAAGGTGACAAAGCTTTCATTGCAGGGCATGGGCGCAGAACTCGGAAATCTGCTGCTAGTGGAAAAGTTTAGGCCGCAGAGACAAAAACAATTGGCTTACCTTAAGAAAATGGGAATTCAACTCTGACTAAGAAAACATCAGTGCAGAGCAAACATATTTCTGTCTATGCATGGAAAAATGCATGTCAAGGAGGAAGGGAAAAACTGAAGGATGGGATGTGTGTGAAGGGTCTGGTGTAACAGTAGAATTGCAACATTGATGTGGCAACAACATGCAATTGAGTTGCTTTTGGTCTTGTGCGGAATGGATTGGTCTAGTAGTCTGGGCTGGACTATGCGTTTCTCGGTGGGAGCAGGCCTGATATGAATATGAGTTTTTTGCCTTTGGACACAGCCAAGCAGACCTTATTAATATAAGCAATACAAATAAGAATGCTGTCAGCATTCTCAACATCTTAGGGGGCATTGACCCAATGATACCCGTCATCACAGAGATATAGTTATATGGAAGTTCACAAACCATCAGCAGCATCATGACTCTCTCCAACTGTAACATCTTCTCCAATAACCGAACCAACAAGAGGAAGGGTGAGTCTTTTTTTAACCTTCCCTGGAGTTATTGTAGCCGCATTAATATCATACAAAAGCTACAGCTCTTTTGAGCATTTGTTAGGGACATTTCCGTATACCCCAACACCTCCCTGATCACCCTGACAACACCCTGGACTCCATCCAGTCTAAGAAGATACCCATAATTGGCATCACAGATACAGAACATTTGTGGTCAGACCACCACCTGGTTCTAAGAAACCGTCCCAAGCATCAAAAGCCACCCCCTGCAACAACGCACAGAAACACAGTCTTGCCCATATGTAGACCCCCGAGAAAGATATCAACCATAGTCTTCGCCAAAGCCTTCAATACTTCTTCCCCCACTTTTCTCCATTATTGAGCCGGACCAATTACTGGAAACATTCCACCAAGAGGTTGAATATACTCTGGACACACTTGCACCTTGTGAGAGGCAAGAAACAAATCAGAGCCTAAAACTATCAACAAGTAGCGCCACAAAGAGCTAGGTGACCTTCAATGAGCCAGCAGAAGATTGGAAAAGCAATGGCTGATGACCAAAAATCCAAGCGATTAAATGGCCTGAGAATGTTGGATATGAGAATGTTGGAGAAAGCATTTCCTCTGAACTCTTCAAAATGCTAATGAAACAAACAATTGGTCTGAAATGAAACCCAATGTATTCTCCCACACCAGCTAGCAGGACATAGGCATGCTTTTTCTCTGATATAAAGTCATAAACATTAGGAACAAGATCAATTAGTTCTTTCCACCACCTAACACCGGTCCATTGGTCACTCCGGTAGCACCTTCAAACATACCAACATTCTCCAACATACTGATTATTGATCTACTAAAGGTTGATTTAAACATCAAAGCTTCACCAGCCCATCCCCTTGTCCAGCTATTTCCTGAAGTAGCACCTCATTACACTGACAATGGCCATCACCACCTTCTGCAATGGATCCTTTGAAAAAGGTTCCCTGCCTCCCCCTCAATAAAGCCTGGTTGACCTCCATATTAAAGAAACCAAGTGCTGACCAACAATCATTGCTAACGTTCAACCAATATCCAAATTCGCCTATAAAGCAAAGCTACTTGAAAAACTGGTCAAGGGCCAAGTTAAAAAAACCACAGTTAAGAGAACAACTGATCCATGACCTGCAATCAGATGCAATTCCCACCTACCAATTGAAAACATCCTGGTCGGGCAGTTGTCAACTCTTTGGACATCAATTGCCTGGCAGTCCTGGTCCTTCCAGGCTTGTCTGCGCCGCATGACACTGTCAATTACAAAATTCTCCTTAGCCATTTCGGGCCTGGGCATCACAGGAACAATTCTGGCCAGAATTTCTTAATTCCTAAATTATCATTTTTTCCAAGAGTCAATTGAAGGCTACACATCAGAAACCCATAGCCTAATTTGTAAGGGTCCCCAAGGATCAGCCCTCTTGACCTGGCTGTTTAACGTATGGATGAAGAGCATTGCTTCTCTCAATAAATAGATAAAATGCCCTTTCCAACTTTATGCAGATAATTCCCAACTATTCATCCAATTGAGCAAACAGGAAGACAACAATCATAACATCCCAGAATATCTGTTAAAGATTAAGGCGCGGATGTCTGACAGCGCACTGTTCCTTAATGGCAACAAAACCTCTAATTCCTGGTTCATGTCATTCCAGCAATCCACCCATTAAGATTTGCCATCTTCTTACGCTCCATGCTCTGGTATTCAGTTCAAAACCTAAGTATCATCTTATATATTAGGATATCCCCATAGTAAAAGGGGAGAACTGCCAGCTGTTCAAACTACAAGGGATTCCCCACCTAGTGAGTTCATCCAAACCTGGTCTTGGGAAAACTTAACTATTGGAACCGTGACTACAAGGGTGCTCCGAATTTCATGCTGGACCCCTTGCAATTAGTCCAAAACAGGGCCTTGGATTGAAGAGGAATGACAGGTGGCGACACATATTACTGCTGAACCTTCAATGTCTGCCTATTAGAATGACCCTGACAACCCTATGCCTGGTGCACCATGCAGGGTTTGAACAATGTCCTGCCCTATATCACCAAAGAACCAAGCACGTGCTCAGTGTCCAGAACAGTGAGGCTGTCTAATGTGGGGCTACTCAGAGTGTGACAAGGCAAATGCCAGTATAAAGGACTTATCATACTCAGGGTGATTAACCATTAGTTCTGAAATGATGTGCCACTAGTTATGCCAAGAAAGTCTAAAAAGATCTAAAGGTGCAAAGGCAGTCTCTGACTGGTATTATTCGCTAACCACCAGTTGGGTTTGAATGCCTGAGATCTTTGCAAGCTTAAACTTCATACCATCCCGGTCCTGCCTCCTGTAATGGCTGCCCCAGTTAGAAACAGGAGAGCCTGTAATTTCCTCAGTGGTTGGGATTTTTTGCCTCCAAGACATTAGACTCATTGAGAGTCATTAGGAGTTTGCCAGTATCCCGCCGGTAATTCTGGTGGGATACCAGCAAATGGTATTTCTGTTCCCACAGCCTGATATACCGGAATTACTGGCATATTACAGGCAGCGGGAATAGCGGTAAATCTACATTCCATAGAGTCTGAGTCCTATAGGACTCCATGGAAGGGATTGCTGGTATTCCTGGCACTGGTAATACCGGTGCTGGTTTTAATGGCTGTTTTTTGCTGTGGAGACATGATTTACCTCCAGCTTTTGGCTGGAGGTAAGTCAGGTAACGCCCACCAGCAAACTTGTACTTTGCTGGTCTGGAAAAGTGGCGGTAAACAAAATTACTGGTACGCTAATTCCAGATCGGCAAACTTCTAATGACCCCCCCATTGTTATGTTTTAACACACTGACCTACAAGACAGTGGGCCTCATTACGAGGTAGGTGGTAAGGGATTACCGGCACCGATAAGGACACCGGTGCCAGTAATCCTTTAGCACCCTATTCCGAGGTCCCTTCGCGGGTCCCTTCCTAAACACCTGGTTTTACCAGGCGTTATGGAAGGGACCCGTTAAGGGACTTCAGAGTTAATAACGGTACCGCAAATTGCAGTACCGTTATTAGCTCCATCCCCGTTCCCATTGAGCGCTATGGGGGCTCGAATGGGGAATGGTTCCCGGAATGGGGACTTACCGGGTCCTCCAAGGTTGGAATGACCCAGTAAGTCCCTATTTCGGGAACCCATACCCGGAATGCAGTAAGGGGGTAGCCATGGTGCTAGTAGCACCATGGCTACCTCCTACCTCGTAATGAGGCCCAGTATATCCTTGGGCTCACAGATAATGTTGTGCTCCTTTCCTTGGGCACACAGATAATGTTGTGCTCCTTACCTCATCTCCCCTTGTGTCAACTTTCCTCTAATTCAGTTTTCCTATTGCACTGTGACATCCTCACTGTGGCCTCCCCAACATTCCACCGGTCTCCACTCAGGCTCCCTTTTGAAATTCTACAGTGCTAAATTATTTTTTTAAACTCATACATTTCAGTTCAGTAGAGCTTTATTTCGATATGAAATATCATAACAGCAACACAAAATTAAATACGAATTATTAAAGGCCCTAGCACAGTCCAAGTGAAATGCATCTGGGTTTATTTCTGCTCGCACGCAGATTGAATGTGACACATTTATCACACTTATTAGATGCTGTAAAACAAGTTAAATATAAATACCTTTGAAAGCTACAAACACATGTCATGAAATCAATATGTAGCTGCACAATAAAAGGTATCAGACAAAATTAAAAACAGGTTTGCACGTGCAATAGTTCATATATTGATTAACTGCCTGTTGAAATCAATATATAATAACTTGGTAACCAGAATGTGATACTATGGAATACCAAATATGTGGCCTACCGTAGGGAAATACTTGATGGATAGTAAGATGCTTCGTATATTTTGGTATTTAAATCAATAAAAAATACGAGGGATAATGTAGGGCAATATTCCATATCACAAACTAGCTAAAGCCAGTTGAAGCAAAAAACTCATCACAACTTGATCTGACCTGAGTATTCAATACTCCTTCACCAGATGCCCACCCTCCCCCATAAACCAGCAAGCTGACAACGCTGGTAAAGAGGGCTTCCTTGTCACCCTATTTTGTCTAATGCGCCAGGCCCACAGCAGATGCTTGGACATTGAGCAGAATGCCATCATGTAGTTAGAAGTCCTGCATAGCGTCACTGCATCTACCTTAGTACGTGTTTGCCTCTCCCTGGGCAATGGCATCAGGAAGCGTCTTCTAGGTACCAGGTACTGCGGGCAAATCCATTTCAAATTAAATGCAGTTTCAATTAAGTCCACACAAAACAGATATATTGGTGGTACGTTAATATTTGACTTACTATGGAGACTAGCAAGCAGGAGTGACCCCACCCGAGGTTTCAGGTACAGAACTCTTTCATATTTGGAATTAACCCAATCAAGATATACTTGATAGCCCAAAACCTGCTTCAGGTTCTAATAACTTGACAGGAGACTGCATTGTCCTACTTTACCCAACATATCCTGTTCTGTTTTGGCAAGCTAACCATTCTTAACAACAACCTTACTCAAGTTAGTCATGCTGCCTGGGCTGTGCCAAAACTCGCTCAGCCCCAGGGGCGTTGCTAGGGGGGGGCTAAGGGGGCTATAGCCCCTGATCTTTTGGTTGTAGCCCCGGATAGAATCTCAGGAGCTACAGCCAAAAGACTAGCTAGCCCCCAGTCCCGACAGTTCCGACATAAGCCTAGCCCCGGGTCTTTTCCAGACCTAGCAACTCCCCTGCTCAGCCCTATAACACTTAACTCATGCTTTATGTGGGTAAACCACGTGAGTGATATGCCAACAGCCTTTGATATAAGATCCGCCACCGATTCTTTGTACTTGCTCAACTGTTTACTTGACCACAATCTTACGCAATAATAAAATGGCCTTGTGCAACAGATAGGCTCAATGCAATGGATTCCTGTTTCCAGAAAAATCGACACATTGGGTGTACTATTGCGTAGTCCGGGGATATTTTTCAGATATTCATTTTCACTAACTGATAGGGAGGAACACCTGACATACCCCCAGAGTTCGGCACCAACAACTTCTGCTTGACTCGCTTGGGCTTTGCATGCCTCTAGAGACACCTGGACTGCCCTGTTCCCTTGCTCCCTGATAAACCTTGCAAGTGCCCCACGGTACCTCGCCAGACATTCGCTTTTGCCAAGTGTTCGTCCCACCGGTATTTTGCTTTCACCCTCAGGCCAAGGTAATTATAAAATTCAACTTTCTCGATGGGGCCTTCATCCAGTTCAAGCCTCCGGAACCCCTTGATCTTCCACCTATGGAAGATCAAGGGGTCTAAAGACCATGGGTCTAAAGACCAAAAATTCCACAAATGTTTGAAATTGCCTTTTGAGTCGCTAAGGATAAAAGAGCACTGTCATCTGCAATCATGAGTACTAGTATTTTGTCGTTTACTAAAGTTGGGGGGTCAGAGTGAAGAGCAAGTAACTCCTCAATTACTCCATTTATAGAAATGCAGAATAGTTTGGGTGCCAGAACACACCCCTGACGCACTCCCATCTCAGTTCCTATAGGCGGTGTGATACTGCAATCAACACCCCACCTTACGACTGCTACATTTCCAGCATAAAGATTTTGTATGGCCTTCAAAAATGTCTTTTGGAATCTTAAGGCCATAGTGAACATCCCAAAGCCTGGCCCTTGGTACTGTATCAAATGCTGTTTGTAGGTCGACAAATGGAGCGTATTCATCCAACTTCCCCAGGAAAGCATATTTGTCGCAAATCATCCAAAGATGCAGGCTCTGGTCCACCATGCTCAACCCACTGCAGAAGACTGCCTGGAGATGAGTTATGATGTTATTATCCTGGAATCATGTTTCTAGATGCTCCAAACTTGCTCTAGCATATCTCTTACCACCCGCATCTAACAAAGAGATTGGGCGGTAATTGCATGGGAAATCTCTAGTGCCTTTCTTGAAGATAGGCACTATCTCTGCATAGGTCCACGAGGCAAGCACCATAATATGCCTAAGGGTTGAGTTAAACAATTTTGTGAGGTAGGGAATCCATATGCCCGATTACAAGGCATAAAAATCCACTGGCACCTTGTCTGGACTAGGCACGTTGGCCAGTTTCTGTCATCTAAGAGCTCAGCCAACGTCCTCGCTAGACCGAACCAGAGGGGCCATGGTACAATCTGTGTCTTTTGAGTCACATTGAGTTCTCCCCATACCCACAAGCTCAAAAACCCTAGTTTCACAGTATAATTCAGTGAAATGGTCTACCTAGATAGCCCTGTTTCAACCAATTGTGTATTGTGAAGGCATCATGAAGCAAGACACAAACAGATCCAAAGTTCAAAATAATGTACTTTATTAAATACAATGTCAGGATGGTGGAAGGCCTAACCTGCCCTATGCTAAGGTGGGATTTCCCTATCTAAACAAAACTAAGGAATCTCTGAGTCACAAAGTTCAACTTAAAAGTCAGTCTGTGTCCAAAAACTATCCTTGCCATTGCAACTAAAGTGAACCACTTTGTAGGGTTGTCAATAATGAAAGCAATAGTGAGTAACACACAGTTATGAGCTTTCTCCAGGCCTTTGCTTCCTTTTCGTCTCTCCTTCCCCAAGTTCAAGAGAGTTCCAGAAAAGTCTCAAAAGTACCTTTCTCATGTTCAAGGTAATAGAGTTCCACACAATCCGTGGGGTTCCCTTCCCCACATTCCAAGTAACACATTTCAAAAGAAAAATATCTTGAGGCTTTGTTCTCAAGACAATACCTACAGTTCCTCAAGTCTCAGGGTTCCCTTCCCCCAAGATTGTAACTTAACCACTTGTACTTGTTTTAGTCTTTTCAAAAAGATTAACACAACTCAAGGTCAACCTGACCCTCCTTCTGGATTGCATCACCCTTTCACTTGCAATGCCTCTCCTTGGTTTATTTCACAATGTCTTTGGTTCTCAGAATTCAGGGCTCACTGGTATAGGCGCAGTTGTCACACCATGATGCACCCACCAAAGGTTGCGCAACCAGGATACCTAGGCTCTTCAGCCCACACAGGTTCTTCTGCATTGGCCGCTGTGTACAGAGTCACATTTCCTTAGTTTCTCTTTGTTGGCCTCTTGGCTCTGCCATAATGTGTGACACACTTCTTGACAGTGTTTGGCCTTGCTGCACTGCATTTATTCATAAAGTTCACTTTGTTGTTAGTCTTGTTCATGTCTCACCTTTTTATGGCACTCTTTCTCACACTTGCGCTCTTTTCCATAGATTGCTTCCATATGGGCACTTTCGCTTTGACTGTCCTCTGCTATTTGCTTTGCGCATAACTTTTACTTATTTCTGTATTCAATAAGCTTAATTGCAAGGTTTCATTCAGTTCAGTATTCAACAGATATTCAATATGCTTAAGTTTCCATTCAGTTCGGTATTAAGTATGCATTCCAGATGTTGAATTTCAAGTTTCCCTTTAGTTTGGTGTTAAATATGCATTCAATATGCTGAATTTCAAGTTTCCCTTCAATTCGGTATTAATATTTATTCAATATGGTTAATTTCAAGTTTCTATTCAGTTCGGTGCTTCATTATCTATTCACAGCCTGTTAGGAGCACCCCGGCTGTCGAGTTCCTTTCCCCGACACTCACCGGTCCTCGTCATTGTTCCTCAGCGGCTCCTGCTGCTTCTTTTCTGCTCCGTAGGTCGGCAGGCCAGCTTCAGCGAGCCCTGCTCAAACACTGGGAGGTCTTGCATACAGTGGCAGCTCAGTTGCATTTGCACAGATGCGGATGGCATCCTTCTTTCTCCTACTCGCAGCTCCTGCTGCTAGTTCCTCGACATGGAGGCTCCCACACTCCAACAGCCAACAGCCCGACCCACCTCAGGCTTTACAGGTTCTATGGGCAGCTGGCTGGCGTCCTGGCTACTCCACCGGTCCCAGCAAGAATGCATCCTTCGGAAAAGGGTCCCCTGCTGGTCTCTCCCCCACAAGCCTCACTGTTGCTCCTTGTACTGTTCTCTGGCACTCTGTCTATACACCTGCAACCACTTAACAGGTTGCAGGTGTAGAACCTCATTTGGGCTTGCCTGACTACGATTAAGGGGACATGCCTCACTCTCACCATAGTCTTGAGGCATCTTCTTTGTCCCAGTACTAGAGTGATAAAATTAGGGTTTAGTGTTCATTCCTGTCTCCTCTTCCTCGTCCCAGTACTTTCTGAGGTTAAAGGTGGGGAAATGTTTTGCAGTAGACCATAAAGTCTGGGGGAGGGCTACGTTGGTCATCAATAGGGGAAGGGGGATACCATGTCTCACCTGCGGGAAAACCACTCCCAATCCCCAAGGTCCCTCCACCCAGGTGATCCTCCCTCGCTTCTCCACCCCCAGGGTCAGGATCCAAAAGTAATGGCCTTTCCCTGGCCACCTGAGAGGAGGAGTGTGAATACCCTCAGGTTTCTCACAGCATCCAAATCCCAAAATGGTTCAAAAACCCCAAGAATTTCCAGCGTGAATGACTGATAGGAGGGAACTCTAAGTCTTCTCCACCCACTCTTGTTTTTTACTTTTAGAACGGTACGGTAGCTTTTCGTAGCCTCTATAGGCACCATGGTGCCCTCTACCTGTGTGCGCTTTACTTGCCTTAGCAATATACTTCTGGCTAGTCTACATGCACCATCGTACCAAGGCGTCCTGTTCTGTGTGCGCTGGCAAACAGCTCTATGTGGTTTGGTGAAGAAGGTCCCTAATATCCTCGTCAGTCCTTCGTGGGTATCTAGCTCCGCATCCCGATCTTCCAGCTGTAATGCTAAAAAACATTTAGTAGTGATAGGATACCACTATAAGACATCGGTATCACTTGCTCTAAGTTTAGCCATGGCCATTTGATACTACACTTTGCATGGCCAGCTATAGACAATAATACACTTGAGTTCAATACAATTTCTGGGGCTATTCCTAACTAAGCACTATCCAGCTCCAAGAGTAATGGGTGATGGCCATTTTCTGCTCTTTGATGAATGGTAAAATCCCCAATAAGGGCCAAAGCTTCCACATTAACCAGCATATAATCAATCCTGCTGCGGGAATTGCCATCATCGAATGTTAACCCGTCTGGAGAATCTCCTGGGAAATTGCTATTGCAGGCCCTTAGATTGGCCGTCATAAGCAGAATGGCCACCTCTTCGGCATTCTTATATTTTCTCCTAGCTTTGCAAGATTGTAGGTCACTTATGTGCCACATGGCATCCTCTTCATCCATGACCTCTGTCATAATCTCCAAGGGCTAGAATTGACCAATTGACCAAGATCATAGCTTGGCCACCCTGATTAGATCTTCATTTGTTAATCGCCTCATGGAGGGGATGGAAAAGTCTAATCCCCCGCCAGGCAACTGCCGGTGGTACACTTTTATAAGGAGCGCTTCAGAGCCTTCATGGAGTTTCAGGTGTAATTCAAGGAGATCTTTGGACCCGTTCTCTTGGACAGTTAGCAAATCATAAAGTGCAACATCCACCGAAGTTAAAAGATCACCACTAGGTAGACCACCCTTTCCTTTTGAAACTAGAATCAAAAAAGCGGCATGCCCCAGCATCTGGGGGGGGGGGCTACTAGGACCCATGTTTCTTGGTTATTAACCACTCAATACATTTCATGCATGGGACTTACTGTGAGATCCCCTGCATGTAATTTTATATGTCCACCAAGCACAGTGGACAAGGAAAGAGTAAAAGTGAGGCAAATTCACTTTTATGCTTTCATTTCACCACTCATTCTCATGGAAATTGAAACACTCCCCGCAAATGCACTTTGCAGGTGGCATTTACAATGGATTCCGAAGGGATCTGCCTGATCTGGACCATGTACATAACCGAGGCGGACTCCATAGGAATTCCTTCATTGTATGTTTGCTTGAATATCACATACAATGATGTGCACTCACCAGACGGAGCGAGTGAGTATGGAGAAGATCTCATCTCTGCTTCGGGCCCATACGCCATCTTACCAGTGCTGCCTCATTAACTGTGGAGCTGTTAGTTTCTATTCAATGGTTCGGATGGATATTCTGGGTTATTTAATCACTTGCACCCCTCCAGCTTAGACCCCTTAGCTTTTTTCTGACTATCTGTGTGTCGAGGTAGTGGATGCAGAGATCATGGCACCCATGATCTCTGCCACTACCTGCTCACTGTATGATTCTGGGCCAGGAGCAGGTACACAGGGGAATCCCTGATCAATCCACATTACCCCTTTTCTAAGGAAGAGGACTGTCACCGGTTGTGCCCTGTCAATTACACTGCCCGTTTAAGGCGTCCTAATATGCTGAGTATGTAACAGTACGGCCATCACCCGCCTTTGTGGCTGCCAATGTGTAGGAAAACATTTCAAAGTCTTACACCAGTGGCCCTTGCAGTGGCATGCAACAGGCATCTGGGGCAGCACAAGTGTGGTCACTATCAGTTCGTAAGATAGTATGTGAAGGCGGTCCACTCACTGGCTTCCTGAACACATGCATGATATCCTAGATGACGACCAAGCACGAAATCAAATAAGTCTGCGGCACTGCACACCATGGCAGAGGAAAATTACAATCAGTTGATTTCATTACTGTGCCACCGCTGGTACAATCTCCCCACAGCCACAATAAGCACACACAGTTGTCGTAACTTCCAAGTTGGATGGCCCAATCGGAGAGTGATAAGCCCCTAAGAGGGAAATTAGCAGTTTACATGGAGGTAGGTGTTGGGAGTTGGTGATTGAGTTACAGAGGGTGCCAGATATGAAGCACTGTAGGAGAGACAGAGGGAGGTGGAGGAAGGGAGGACGCTCGAGAGCCTCGCCAAGATGGCCACCATAGTGTGAGCTCCCTGCTCGCCCATGACAAATCCAGGAAAAATCCTGTTCTTCCAGCTGTGGCGAGGTGCAGCGACGTAGCCAGGATTAATGAGAATAAGTGGGGCCTGAAGCTAATGTAGTTGGGTCCACAGCAGTGACATTAACATCTGTAAATACCCGCACAGTGCTGCTGAGTGGGCCTTTTCAGTTTTTGGGTGGGCTTTGCCAGCTCAGGCCCGACCCTGTCTATGCCTCTGGCGATGCGTAAATCAGTGCGTGCCTGTAGTGTGAAGGTCCCTAGCACCCCACGAGACTTCATCTGATCTCTGACAGAGCCAGAATAGTGCTTTGCTGCCTTACCTCTGTGGAGCTGCCTAGCGGGTCTGGTGAGTGCTCTGCCGCCACTACGCAACATATATGGCAGGCTCCAGCAAACATTGAGGGTGCGCACCGTGTCCCCAGCGGACTCACGGTGAGGCCAACAACACCTGCTCAGAAAAGCGCCACCAAGATTGAGGCAGCAGTGCGAGGATGCCCTGTGGTGTGGCGATCACTGGTAGGGGGTGCCGCAGAGCCTTTGCCCGGTATTGGTCTCGACCAGTGATCCGACTCACAGTTCTAAGCGGGAAACAGAGATACTTCCTGTGAAACCCCAGCAGTGGAGCGGCTATACTCTGCCATATACAGCAATGGTTTGACTGCACAGGCACGTGGGCATCACCCGTGGGGTTGCTTGGCAAAGCCCTCGGCCCCAGGGAGGACTGCGGATTGAATGGTGAGTCGGCACTTACACCGAGCGAGTGGCGCTGTGCGGCTCAATGCTGTGGTTTACTGATCTTGGAGCCTGGCTGTGAAACCTGCAAACTTTGCTGCATTTTTCTGTTGCTCAAAGTGTGCGCATTTGATGCCTGGCATACCCCCACTGGGGAGTAAGTAGGCTTTTCCCTGGATGGATCTCACTAGTGTTGCCTGGAGGTCTCAATCAGTGACTCATCTAGCTATATATTGCTACTTGCTGCCTGAGTCATTTACACCCACTGTTACTGGAACAGTTTTCCCTCTTTGACTCCTCGCTCTGAGTTCCATGCCATGTTGGACAAATCAGATAGGAATCACTCAAAACTTTCTTTTGCAATACCTTCTCAGGGCAAACAATCTACCAAGGAAGATTTGGAGACAGAGATTACAGCGGGACGCCATTCACTGCCTTCTCTGGCACGCTGCAGGATATAAAAGTCATGCTCTCACAACCTGCATCCACTCATTAGATGATAAACTTGATACTTGTGAAGTCCTGGGTTATGATGGCTTCTCTTCAGTATTCATAGTGGAGCAAGCTCACGGTATACCTTGAGGGAAGCCTTTAGTGCCTGGTGCACCACCCAGGCCGATTATTGCCAGACTGCTCAATAACAGAGATTGGGACTTTGCCCTGCACCGCTCTAGAGAACAAGGCACCCTCATGTATAAGGGAGACCAAGTGTAACTTTTCGTAGACTTCTCCAATAAGATCCAGGTATCCAGAAGAACATTCATAGACGTTAAGAAGAGGCTCAAGGCAAAGGGTCTAAAGTATGCAAAGCTATTTTCTGCGAGGCTCCAGGTTGAACACAATGGTAGGGCATTGTTTTCTTAGATGCATCGTTTGGTGGCTCCAAGTCTCCGACAAACTAGAATAACCTTGCAGTCCTTGGGATGGGGTGCCAGGTTAACTTATATGCAGTATACTAATTTACAGGTGACTGTTGCCTCTACAGGCCGAAGCGTGAATTTTTTCTTGGGCGGGTGGGGGTGGCTATCCCTCGAGTAGTCCTCATGCAGATGCACAGAATGCGTTTTGGGGTATTGGTGCTGGTTGTAATTGGCAGATTGGGGTTGCTGGTGGGGGTGCCGGTGGGGGTGGGTACTAAGGGAATTTTTAGGTTCTTTAGTTTAATTTATTGTTATTTCAGATGGCATGTTCTCAATACTTACAAGAGGGTCATATATTTGACTCAGTTTTGGGGGTTCTCTTAATTAGTGACGTCTGGATAGGCTTGTTATGGGTCACCTGGAGTGATAAGTTGGTGCCAATCTGGGAGGCTATCCTAATGGTGGGGAGTTAATAGCTAATCGGATGTTAGGCATGACACTTCCTTAATTGTCCCTCCAATGCCCACCTAGTGTTACCATATTTGCGAAGGCATCCAGTGAATATCGTTTTCTTACAGGAAATTTATCTTGACCCTATCCCCGGTGAAATCACAATTTGCCAATTCATGGGGATGTCATGGATATTTCTCCTCCTATTCTAGCTACTCCAGAGGGGTGTTCAATATGGTTTGGGGGATATTAGGCTTTCACCTCGTCGAAGCTGTGAAGGATACCTAGGGTAGAGCGTTGGTTGTCAATGCGGTAATAATAAGTGGCCAGATCATTACGTTGGTTGATTACTATGGTCCCAACTCCGAATTGATGGAGACATTGGAGTGGATTGAAAGGCATTTGCTGAGGTTTCCCTATAGTGTAATTCTTTGGGTGGGGGATTTTAATGCTGTGATGGACCCTCACCTAGATAGAACGAGTGGAACCCTTAGACCATCCTCTAAAACCACACAGAAGCTACAGCACATGCGCATTACCTGCGTATTGAGTGATGTCTGGAGGGAATGCCATCCTATTGAGAGGAGATACATGCTTAGGTCAGCGGTTCACCGGTCGGCATCTCAGTTGGATTATTTTCTGGTGTGGATAAGTGAGCCGGTGACTATAAAGCGGGACACAGAGGCTCCTGGTTTTTTAGAAATGAGTGTCTGACTGACGTGGGCCTTAAAGGAATTTTACACAGCTCTCTATTCCTCCCAAAGGTAGCTTCGCTGGAGTGGTTCCTCGATCAGGTAGCACTTTATTAGTTTGATCATGGGGAGAAGGAGGAGTTGGGCAGCCCCAACACGCTTCAGTTCAGAGTGCCATCCGCACACTGCCTTCAGGTAAAGTCCCGCATCCGCACGGTTTCTCGTCTGATTTTTATAAGGCCTTCTCGGCAAATCTGATGCTATACCTTCTACGGCTGTTTCAGTAAGCACTGCTGGATGGTAGGATACTGGACACAATGAGGGAGGCAGTTGTCAAACTCCTTTTGAAGCTGGGGAAAGCGGCTGGAGAATGCACATCCTATAGGCCAATATCACTTATTAATATTGATAATAACATTCTAGGATGAATTCTGGCTTCTAGGCTGGTTCCTCTGATGACTACATTTGTTAAGGCAGATGAGACAGGTTTCATACCTAGTAGGTCCACCTCGATGGTTTCCACAGGATGTTCAGCCTTTTCTCAGCAATTTCACAACAACGACCTGCAGTGACCGCCGTGTTAGTGGAGTGGCCATTTCTTTTCACAGTAATGAGACGTATGGGAGTGGGGGAAGCATTTATCTCCTTGATGTCCCTGTTGTACACTGCCCCTGTGGCGTGACTGTGAGTCACCAGATAACTCTCTCTCTGGGATGATTAAATTGGGTAGGGGAACAAAACAGGGCTGTCCCTTTTCCCCCTTTCTCCCTATTATTCGCTTTGGCTATAGCACCTTTAGCCGAATTAATCATAAAGTGGCACATTCACAGGGGGGTTCAATTGTTTACTCATAAGCTTGTGATCTCGCTATATGCAAATGACATGGTATTGTATGTTTCAGACCCAGTCGTTTACTTGACGCCCATCATTTTAGATGTTCTTGAATTGGGAAATTTTCTGGCTTAAAAATTCATCCCACTAAATCCGTGTTTTTTTCCACTAACTGTCCGAATGGTCAGCCCTTTTGGATATAAAAAATCAGCTAGACAATGACCAATGATCAAGGCAACACCTCTCTTCTCCTCCTCCTAGACCTGTCCGCAGCTGTCACAATGTGCAAAAGTTCCTGCCCCCTGAGACTCCTCACCTGGTTCTTCAGCAGGGTTTGAAGACTTCGGTCTCCTTCTTCTCTCCGTTTGTAGACTTTCTCTTTCTTCACTTGACTGAATAGTCCTTCTTCCCTTCCTTCGTTCGAAGAGATAGGGACGGTCTCCCCCCGAGGCCACCTTGCCCGCCTATAGATCTGGCAGTCAGGTGGACCCAGGGGAGTCCGCTCCTCAAACAGGGAAAAAGCCTGATAAGGCAGAAAAAACCCTGTGTTTCAATTGGGGCTCTTGATATGTCCGATGTGAAGACTGGAGAGGCTGGCGTAGTCCGGTATCAGTTGTAAATGCAAGCTCAAGGTTTGATCCTTATAGATGAGGGTTTGGCCACTCTCGGGAAGCGAAGAGAAAATCCAACCGGAGGCTAAGGAGTAGTTAGACGCAAAAGAATCCTGAACCAAGGTAAGAGAGGAAATAGAACGAGAGGCTACGAGCGTGAGAGAGTGAGAGTGTGTGAGCGCGAAAGAGAAAGAGAGGATGCGAGTGCGAGAGAGAAAGGGGAAGTGAGCGTGAGAGCGAAAGAGAGCAGTAGTGAAAGAGTAGGAGTGAAGGAGAGTGGAAAAGAGAGAGAGAGCGATAGCGAAAGAGAACGGAAGAGCGAGAGAAAGAAAGAATGAAAGAGGGATAGACAGAGAGGGAAAGCGAGCGTCAGAGAGAGAAAGAGTAATCGGCGCGGGAGTAGCACGGGTCAGCTGACACCGAACACACCGCGAAAGAAAGATAGAAAATCCAAGCAGGTACAACAGGGAGGAACGAGAGAAGAGGAATCAAGCGAGGGCTGACAGAAGTAGAGAAAAATCGGTCAAGACGCTAAGGATAGCGAAATAACAGATGAAGCAAAAGTAATAAGATTCGCTTGACGGGGCACTGCAAGCAGACGAAAGTCAGGAGACTAACAAAGCGAGTTGCAACGCAAGTTGCAGGGGGGCGTGGTCTCCTATTATACCTGCCGGTCCTAGACGACTAGACCGTCAGGCGGACCGCTGTAGAGACTCAACACCGCCTCCATCTTGCCCAGAGTTTCCACGGCCGCGGTGTGACAGTATGCCCTCTCTTCATCGACTCTCCCCCAGGTTTTCCCGGATGTAGGCGATGGAACTGTCTTAAAAGTTGTGGGGCGTGAATATGCCTTCTGGGCTCCCAAGACCGTTCTGCGATCGAATACCCCTTCCACTGCACCAGGTATTGTAGAGATCCATGTCGGTAACGTGAATCCACCAGCCTCTCCACTTCATATTCTTCCGGTTCTGGTTCTTGGAGTTTAGAAGAGGGTATATGACGGTTCATGGGATCAGGATGATAAGCCTTCAGAAGGGAAGTATGAAAAACGGGGTGAATCCTTTTCAGCCTGGATGGAAGACGTAATCGAAAAGCCACAGGGTTTACTTGAGACAAAATGGGAAAAGGGCCTATAAAGCGGGCTGAGAATTTCCCTGGATGAACCCAACGTGGGAGATATTTGGTTGACAACCAGACCTTGGTTCCCACTTCCCATTCGGGGTTTTGAGATCTCTTTTTATCCGCATATTTCTTGTATCGAGCTCTACTTGCCTCCAACTGCTGAGTAGCATCCTTCTGGATGGATCGGAGCTCAAACAGGCGTTGATCTACCGAAGGGACTGAAGTTGGAGGTATTCCAAAGAGAGGTATATGTCTCGGATGATATCCGTAGGTAAAGTAGAAAGGGCTGCAACCAGTTGCCGAATGTACAGTGTTGTTGTAGGTGAATTCTGCTAGAGTTAGAAAGGATTTCCACCTATCTTGTTCCTGATGGCAAAAACAACGGAGATATTGTTCAAGGGTGGAATTTAGGCGTTCTGTCTGTCCGTTGCTTTGGGGATGATAACCAGAGGATAAAGCTCTCTTTATTCCTAGAGTACTACATAAAGCCGACCAGAATCGGGATGTGAATTGGGAGCCCCTGTCGGACACTATGGTCCGAGGTAGACCATGCAGTCTTACTATTTCTTTGAGGAAAACTTCAGCCGTTTCGGATGCAGATGGCAGGCCAGGCAAGGGAGAAAAATGAGCCATCTTGCTCAAAGTATCCACCGTAACCATGATAGCCGTTGATCCCATTGAAAGAGGGAGATCCACGATGAAATCAGTGGAAATGTGTTCCCAGGGTTGTGATGGTAGAGGTTCTTGTTGGAGTAACCCCATGGGCCGATGAGTAATGGGTTTATTGGCCGCACAAACCGGACAAGCCTTCACGTATGTTCTGACGTCCTGGTCCATAGTCGGCCACCAGAAATATCTGGATATCAGATGGAGGGTTGCTTCTTGGCCCTTATGTCCTGCCGAAGGGAGATCATGGCACCAGAATAAGGCTTGTGTCTGAAGTTTCTCAGACGGTAAATACAGTGATCCTTGATGAAAGAATAGTTTCCCTCTCCTTTCCATACTGGTCCTATGGTCAGAAGAGACACCAGGGAAATTAGTCGAACGCTCAACTTCTTGTATGAAGGAATTGATAATTCCTAAGATTCTCTTACCAGGAAGTATCTCACCCAGGCTCTGTTCTTCCTTGGGCTCCAGACTGCGGGACAGAGCGTCAGCTAAGGTATTCTCCTTTCCTGGAAGGTAGGTTATTTCAAAGTCGAACTGGGAGAAAAAATACGCCCAGCGGGCGTGACGAGAATTACGGCATTCCATCTGTTGCAAAACCTTGAGATTCCGGTGGTCCGTGCGAACCAGAAAGGGATGGGCAGCCCCCTGCAGTAAATGTCTCCACTCTATACATGCCTGACGAATAGCCAGTAATTCTCGTTCCAGAACAGAGTAGTTCCTCTCACTCGGTGTAAGAGTTCTGGAATAGTAGGCCACCGGATGTTCTGCTCCATCCTTGCTTGCTTGTAGGAGAACAGCTCCTATGGCACCTCCGGAAGCATCCGTCTCCACCACAAAAGGAAGAGACTGATTTGGTTGCACTAGGATGGGAGCGGTGGTGAAAGTCTTCTTAAGTAAGAGAAAGGCTTGATCCGCCTCCTTATCCCAATCGAACTTCTGACCCTTCTTAAGCAAACGGGTTATTGGTAGTACAATATCCGAGAAGTTGGGAATAAACCTTCTGTAAAAGTTAGATAGTCCCAGAAATCTCTGAATATCCTTGGGATTCCTGGGAGTAGGCCATAGGAGAACTGCCTTAACCTTCTCCGAATCCATCTGTACTCCTTCCTTAGAAAGGATGAATCCTAAATAGGATACTGAAGAGGTTTCGAAAACACATTTCTCAGGTTTGACCAGTAGTTGATGTTCTCTCAGCCTTTGAAGGTCCTGCGTGACGTGTCTTCGATGTTCAGAGAGGGAGGAAGAGAAAATCAAAATATCGTCTAAATAGACAACCACAGAGATGTATAACATGTCTGAGAAGATCTTGTCAACAAACCTTTGGAACACGGCAGGAGCATTCACTAGTCCGAAGGGCATTACCCGATACTCAAAGTGTCCCATGGGAGTCCTAAATGCCGTCTTCCATTCATCTCCTGCCCTTATTCTCAACAAATGATAGGCTCCTCGAAGGTCTAACTTTGTAAAGATAGAGGCTCCTTCCACAGCTTCAAGTACCTCCTTGATGAGAGGCATGGGGTACCTATCCCTGATGGTCATGCTATTCAGCCCACGGTAGTCTATACACGGCCTTAATTCAGTGGTTCCCTTCTTGGGAATGAAGAACATTGAGGCTCCTGCTGGGGAACGGGATTCTTGTATTAAACCGTTTTGCAGATTGGCATCCAAGTACTCCTTCAAGGCTCTTCTTTCCGGAAGGGACATAGGATACATACGACCAAAAGGAACAGATGACTCGGGCTTTAGGTCGATACCGCAGTCCTCTGCTCGATGTGGGGGTAAAGAACGAGGTAGCCTGTCTTCAAAGATTTCAGCATACTCCTGATAATGCGGTGGAATCGTTTGGACCACTGTAGTGCATGTCGATTGTGCTTTCCCCTTCTTGTTCAAAGGAGAGGGTTGTGGTAGACATTCCTTTGAACAATACTGTGACAAAAAACAGACGGTATTTGCGGACCAATCAATCCTGGGATTATGTTTCCGTAGCCAGGGTATGCCTAGGATGATTGGGAAATGGGCTGCTCTTATAACATCAAAGACAATCCGTTCTTGGTGTTGAGACAAAGACATGTTAGCCGGAACTGTCTCCTTAATGATGGGACCGGATGAAAGGGGTACACCATCGACTCCTTCTACAGGCAAAGGGCAGGCCTTCTGACGTAGGGGTATGCCTTGTTCTTGAGCCCACTGGATGTCAATAAAGTTACCGGCCGCACCACAATCCAACATAGCTAGTACTTCAACAGATAGGGAGGATTCAAATGTTAGACGCACAGAAAACACCATAAGACTGTTGTTATCCGCAGAGGGATCCTGGTGAGTAGAATTGCAGGGATTCCTTGATCCTGCCCGGTTCCTTTCCCTGCTCAAGACCGGGGAGGCGCGTTTCCCGGACGTCTCGGGGGCACATCTGGACAGGTTCGGAGCAAATGTTTCGAAGATCCGCAGTACATGCAGAGACCCAGGTCTCTGCGTCTCTTGCGTTCCTCGGGGTTCAAAGGACCTCGGGTTGTTCCTATTTGCATAGGCTCTTCCTGTTGTGGTCTGTTAGGAGAACCTATCGAGGGATTCCCTCCTATGGGATGGAGTCTGAATCTCCTTCTTTCCAACCTTCGTTCATGCAATCTGTACTCCAGTTGCAGGGATAAAGTCACCAACTCTTGGAAGGAGGTAGGACGCGCCATTCTGGCCAGCTCATCCTTGAGTTCATCCTGTAAACCTCGGCGAAAAAGGGTCTGTTGAGCCGAATCTGGCCATCCGGAGTCTGTGGCCAGTTTGGTAAAGGTAGAGGCATAAGTCTGTACATCTTGATTGCCTTGACGGAGATCTAGGAGGGTTTCATAAGAAGAATATTGGACTTCTGGTCTCTCAAACCTGGCACACAACAGTTGAGTGAACTGAGCGTAATCCGCTAGCGCAGGGTCTGCGAGTGTTATCAGTGGGGTTGCCCAAGCCAGAGCGTTACCCGTAAGGTTGGAAACAAGAAACCCTACCTTAGTTCTATCCAATTCATATGCCCTGGGCCGAAAAGTGAAGTAAACCATACAGGCATTCAGGAATTCCTTTAGGTGTTTCGGATTACCATCGTACTTCCCAAAAGAAAAGGTCAGAGGAGGTAGATCGCCTCGGGATTCTTCTCGTGTCGCAACCTGTTGGCGTAAGTTAGCGTTCTCGGTCCGGAGATTCTGTACCTCGGCCTGAAGGCCCTGAATAGCTGTAACCATCTCCTGGAATTGTTCTAAGGAGGCCATGCCGGTAGTTGGGCGTTGCAATCTGTCACAATGTGCAAAAGTTCCTGCCCCCTGAGACTCCTCACCTGGTTCTTCAGCAGGGTTTGAAGACTTCGGTCTCCTTCTTCTCTCCGTTTGTAGACTTTCTCTTTCTTCACTTGACTGAATAGTCCTTCTTCCCTTCCTTCGTTCGAAGAGATAGGGACGGTCTCCCCCCGAGGCCACCTTGCCCGCCTATAGATCTGGCAGTCAGGTGGACCCAGGGGAGTCCGCTCCTCAAACAGGGAAAAAGCCTGATAAGGCAGAAAAAACCCTGTGTTTCAATTGGGGCTCTTGATATGTCCGATGTGAAGACTGGAGAGGCTGGCGTAGTCCGGTATCAGTTGTAAATGCAAGCTCAAGGTTTGATCCTTATAGATGAGGGTTTGGCCACTCTCGGGAAGCGAAGAGAAAATCCAACCGGAGGCTAAGGAGTAGTTAGACGCAAAAGAATCCTGAACCAAGGTAAGAGAGGAAATAGAACGAGAGGCTACGAGCGTGAGAGAGTGAGAGTGTGTGAGCGCGAAAGAGAAAGAGAGGATGCGAGTGCGAGAGAGAAAGGGGAAGTGAGCGTGAGAGCGAAAGAGAGCAGTAGTGAAAGAGTAGGAGTGAAGGAGAGTGGAAAAGAGAGAGAGAGCGATAGCGAAAGAGAACGGAAGAGCGAGAGAAAGAAAGAATGAAAGAGGGATAGACAGAGAGGGAAAGCGAGCGTCAGAGAGAGAAAGAGTAATCGGCGCGGGAGTAGCACGGGTCAGCTGACACCGAACACACCGCGAAAGAAAGATAGAAAATCCAAGCAGGTACAACAGGGAGGAACGAGAGAAGAGGAATCAAGCGAGGGCTGACAGAAGTAGAGAAAAATCGGTCAAGACGCTAAGGATAGCGAAATAACAGATGAAGCAAAAGTAATAAGATTCGCTTGACGGGGCACTGCAAGCAGACGAAAGTCAGGAGACTAACAAAGCGAGTTGCAACGCAAGTTGCAGGGGGGCGTGGTCTCCTATTATACCTGCCGGTCCTAGACGACTAGACCGTCAGGCGGACCGCTGTAGAGACTCAACACCGCCTCCATCTTGCCCAGAGTTTCCACGGCCGCGGTGTGACAGCAGCATTCAACATGGTCAACCACCAAACACTCTGCCACTACCTTACCTCATCAGCCCACTTCTCCACCAATGCAGCAAAATGGATCTTCTTTTTCCTTGCTGACAGAACCTTGCAGGTCTTCACCTCTGCACACCATACCCCAAAGTCCTGTGGAGTACCACAAGGCTCTTTTGTCTCCTCTACCCTTTACAACATATATAGAAAACCACTCTTTGATCACCTCGACTGGTTAGGCATCTCATACACCCACGATGCCAGATGATAGGCAGATTCTCATCCCCCTCTCTGGTGATCACACGCAGGACTCTCTCAGTATACATGGAATCTATGAGACCATCGAATCTTGGATTGCTACACATAGACTCTGCCTTAATGACGATAGACAAGACAGAGCCTCTTATCATTGGCCCCCGTCTCACCTAGCAAAGCTTCACCAAGCGTAGAAAGCGTTCACATGTCCCTCCAGGTTAATCATGTCGCCTCAACATCAAGATACCCCACAAAGCTCCTCACCGCCTGCAGACATTTTTTTGTCCACCAAAAACTTTGAGGTGGCTTGTGCCCTTATCTGCTCATAACATGATTACTGCAACTCACTGCTCAGTGGCACCTCCACCAAAAACCTGAGCAAACTCCAAACAATACAGAATAATGCACTGCGAGCAGCACCAGACATCGGGAAGCGTGACCACATCACAGAAGTCAGAAAATCTGCTCATTGGCTGCTCGATAGAGGACAGAATTAGATTCAAGAGTCTCTCCATCATGCATCCCTCTCTTTCTAACAATCTCCCCCCTACCTTGCAAAAAGACCCAAAATACACTTCCTGGCAAGACCTTGAAGAGCAGCCTACAAACATTACCTCACCACCTCCAGATACACCCATAAGAGAGGGGGGGGTTTCAGCTTCCCGCTAGGGGCCACCGCTTTCTGGAATGAGCTCCCTGTCCACCTGCAAGATGAACCTTCATACAATACCTTCAGGAGAAACCTTAAAACCCACCTCTTCAACTGAAATACAGCTCTCTACTCCCTTGCTGTTTCTTCATGCTTTCTTTTTTGCCTCATTGTAACCAGCGCCTAGATGGGCACAGGCTTGGTGCGCTTTTATAAATGCCTAAATAAATAAATAAATAAAATAAATAAGATGGAGGTGTAGCAGAATGGTATCGCATTTCAGTGGCACTTAAACAGTACTCGGCACTTGGGAATAGAGCTGGCAAGATCCTCCACCACCCTTTTAAAAAAAGAATGTTGTCGATTTACTGGAACAGAACCGGGTCATGACCGACAGATGGCAACACCTCCAGCTCTCCCTTCTTGGTAGGATTTGTCTTGTTAAAATGCTAGTGCTGCCTAGGTTTCTCTATATTTTTTTAAATGTTCCCTTACTGATACTGTGATCCTTTTTCAAGTAGGTCAAAAGTAGGTTAAATTATTTGAGCTGGTAAGCAGTCCTGGGTGGGTTGGGATAAACTGATTTCCCCCTGGATAAGGGTGGGATGGCGCTGTCCAACCTAGAAACGTATTACGAAATGGCGCAGGCTGCGTTTCTATCTTATTGGTTCTCTCCCAACCCGGATACAATGCACGTGCAAATTGAGAGGGCCTTGGTATCACCAGCACTTCTTAGCTCAGTAATACTTACTTCCCAGCGCTGCATGGCCAAAGCGGAACATTTAGTTGTGGGCACGTGGAGAGCCTGGCAACGTATAGAAGGCTAGTTTTGTCATGAAGTCTTATACACTCCCCTTTTACCAATAGCATACATTCCTGGGATGCCCTTGACCAACCAGAAAGGATTTGTGCAATGTATGAGTAGGCTAGATATTTCCCAATAAGGGGTCTTTTTCTCACTCTGGAAGAGTTTAAACATCCGAGTTCTATGAATGCTCTAGACTGGTTCTTATACTTTCAACTCCAAACCACTTTACAGGAGATCTCCCCGTCATTTCCTAGAGCTCCTGATGTTGCCCCGTTCCTCCATGACATGATAGTAGCGGAGGGTAACGGGAAGCTGGTCTCGATTTTATACAGCAAGATCATAGATAGGAAGGTGGGGAGGGCATCAGTAGCACATGGGAAGTGTCAGGAATCATTGGCTGTCCCGCTGTCTGAAGATGTCGGGTGGTATTGCTGCACTCAGATCCAGGGGGTGGCTCTCAATGGTAAATTCAAGTTAATACAATTTAAGATTCTGCACCAATTCTAATGCAGCCCTGCTGCCCTGCATAGATTTGATCCAGGAGCTTTGGATGAATGTCTGAGATGCCTACACTCTCCAGAGACCTTTATTCATTTGGCTCAGCAGTGTGCAAAAATATTTGACTACTGCACACAAGTGTTTGACTTCCTGGGCGAAACTGCGGGTGAATTTATAGTTCCCTCCCCATTGGTAGCATTGTTGGGGTACACCAAGGGAATTGCTGGACACGCCAGGAAGTTGGCGGGACTATTATTACTCTTGGCAAAGAGGAAAGTGGCCATGGCTTGCGGCAGGGCGAGGCAGACCGCTTGAACTTGATTAATGGAAAAAAGATATCCTTCATTGTCTTGATATTGAAACAGAATACTGTGCCACACTGTTGCATGACCTCGGAATATTTGGGATCCTTGCAAATTATGCCTTTTAGCCAAAGCACGGGTGGGGGTCAGATCCACCTGACACAGCTTTATACGAGCCAACTGGTCCGATAGCACAGCGAGTAGAGTGGTTGCTTTTACATCTGTACAGAACCTGCTTACGCAGGTTCGCATCCAGGCAGGGCCAAACTTCGGCTTTTATCCTTCCGAGGTAGAGCACCGCACACTCTGGATAATAATAAGCAGCGCTCAGATACCTCAGAGTTCGTAGCGCTATGCAAATGCTCAATTTTTATTATTAATATACAATATTGTTTTGAATAAACTGTAAGATTGTTTTATGTTTATTTGCTGTCTTGTATGTACATAGTCTTACTTTTGTGTTGAAGAAAAGAAAGAGAATTATTTTTTTTTAAGTGAGAGGTGGAGGAAGGAAGCCAGAAAAAGGAGGTGGCGGAAAGGTGGAAGAGAAGAGAGGAGGGTGATTTCTGAAGGAAGTGGCAAGAGCAAAGGGTTGCAGGGAGGATAGAAGATGCTGAGAAGAAGTGGAATTAAGATTCTAGGATTAGAGGAGGTGCAGAGAGTTTAAAGAGGATCAAAGCAGAGGTGGAAGTATGAGGCAAGAAAGACAGTAAGGAAGCATCAGGAAGGAGGAAGTTGGTAGGAGGTGCTAGGAGAAAGTTAGATGGAGACATAAGGAGGTTCAGGGAGATACTAGAGAGAGAGGAGGTCGGAGGAGATATTTCGGATGAAGAGATGATGATATCTGGAAGCGATGCAAGGAGGAGATTGTATGTAGACAAAGGTAGGAGGTTGGACAAAGAGTGTGAAAGAGAACATCAAAGAGAATAGAATCGTGGAAGCAGGCAGAGGCAGGAGGTAGGAGAAGGTACAAAGATGGAAGGCAGCGAGAAGAATTGGGAGGATGCTTGCAGGACCTCATTTAGGAGTCAGCTACTAAGGAGACAGCAGTGGAGGGGGCATGGCAAAGAAGGGGTGAATGACCCAGGGCGACGAAGTAGAGAGTCATGCCTAAGCAAACCCAACACCTGACAAAGGTAGGACTGGGGGGTTGGAGGTATGAGCATGTAGTCAAACACTCAGTAGGTATAGTAGGGGAGAAAGTTTGGAGAGGGAGTGGGCAGTCGGTGCAGAATAGGTTCCCTTAAGCACAAGATTGTTGACACCCATTGAGGAGGAAAGGAAGGATGGAGATTTTGGCGGCTAGATCCAGGACCTTGGGACAGGAGGGTGGTGAGGAACCAGAGGTTGAGCCACTAGATACAGGTTGGTTTGTCAAACACTATTCGCCCCAGCATCAACACCTATGCTTGCCTGGAGCTCAAGGGCATATGGGCCTAGAGTCTGAGAGATCTTCACAGAACCAAGGACAAGAAACAGAGGCACAGAGTTAATTCACCAGGTAGACAATGAACAGCTGTGGAGGATATTAAATCCCACCCTCAGGACTCTGAATGACTGTGAATTGATCATGTGAACCGGTGAGGACACCTGGATTGGGATTTGCAATCTAAGACTCAAAGGGGGTCATTTTCAGCATTACACGGAGATGTAAAATCAAAGTGTATTGATGTTACGCCTCTTTTATCAATCTGCCCGATTTTCATTCTGTTCCAATGTCTAGGAGGTTAGCAAAGCAGAGTGTCCCCCTTCGCTTTGCTTTTCCCCTCATCTCGGAAGAACACATGCTTTTACGCATGCGCAGGCATACAACCGATGGACTCCAAAGGGAAATGCTCAGATTTAAACCTGGTAAATAGCAGGCAGATATCATTGGAATCTTCTTAAAAATGCTCAATGCAAAGTGTAATCGGTAGTCAGTGTTTTATTTCTCACAAAGAATAGAGTAAAAGTGAAGAATAAATGCAGTTTCGCATTGATTTACTCTTCATGTTCACACTCTGCTTTGTGAGTTTTGAACATTGCATGCAGCGGTTGCAAGGGCATATCCTCCATGTGCGATATTTTACATATGCTACCTCACTGAACTAGAAACATTATGCTATGTAGATTACTGTACTTTGTAATTTATCCATGTAAGCAACTGTTTGTAAGATTATTCGTGTGCCGCTTATTGTAACCCGCAAGCAAGCCTTCTTAAGTATCCTTTTAGCGCCTCAATGCCTGTGGGCTGCAGTGCGCTCTACAAATCCAAAATAAATAAATAAATAAATAAATAAATACATAAATAAATACGCTCTAACCTTGGCGCCCCAGCATGCAATTTGCACTTTTTTAGAAAATGACTCCCAAACTGTAAAACCGATGGACAAGCCGTCCTGCTGTTGCTCATGTGTTGTGCTGCATTTACTTGGTTTGGCACAAACCTGTAAATAACCCTAATAAATGTCTTTTCAACGACACACCTTTGTATCTGGCTCATGTTAATCTCACTCGGCTTCCTGACACATGGTACTCGCACAAAGTCCAGAATTATAGAGACTGCGTTAAACATCTTTGCACCATGACAAGTGCACTTTTGCATGGTATTATCACTAATGCAAAGGTTATTCATTTAATTCATTTTTGCACCATGGCAAAGTTTGCCCAATGCTAATACCAGGAAAAATTGCACTTGCCATGGTGTAAATTTCTGTAATCTGACCCCATGTGCAGTGGTGGCAAAGGTATCCTCCTTGCATTGTGCTTGTTTTCTACTGTGTATAAATGGTGCGAAAGACTGGCATCTTGAGAGATGTTGTTCAGCTCAAAGTAGCTGCCTGGCCTTTCTTATAACATTATCACTCTCATGTCTGTGATCAATGGCCCAATTTCGCATGTCTCTACTACAGCTCTGGGCTGACTGGGACACTGCCCTCCCCCCACCCCATGTGCTACCAACTCCATACCTCAGTTTCACAAGGGGGTGGAGGGTGGCAGAGAAGAACAGCTTTTCTAATAGGTCGGTACAATGTTTTTAGGCCTTAACTTTCCCTCCTCACAGTTAGTATTGGAGTGCATTCAGGATGCAGTGGCCAAGTGCTCCATTATACATTTTTTTCCAATCCTCCAGTCAGAGACATCTTTATAGAAGGGCAAAATGGGCCGTGCCTCAGGCCCCTACTTTTGGGGGGTCCCACACATGGCTGCCTGATTCAAAGATGTCAGTGTCCATTATTTACAAAACATGCCAGAATGTTGCATGTTGCACCGCTAAAGCTCTAAACCTGCTGCCTGCATGTTGTTAACAACTACATTCTGTTCTGTTTGAGATTGAGATTGATATTTTATTTCTATCGCGCTCGTACACAAGTGTTTCAGAGCGCGACAAGGCAAGGCAGGGGAACAGGGGAGAACAAAACAGCGAAGTTACTAGGCCCAGTGACATTGAGAACGCGCAAGTGCATGGGAAAGGGGGGAGGGGAAAAGTGCATGGAGAGGGGGAAAGGTGGAAAGTGCGAAGCAGAGGAGAAACAGATAAATAACAATAAATAAATAATAAAGGTAACAAACAGTGGTAATGCAGCCAGCAATTTGCAAGTGCTAGGTTTAAGGCAGCAGACAGGGTAGGTCCGATAAGTGCAGGAAGAAAAAGGGGGGGCTGTATGGGTACAGATACAGACCCCAGTACAAGGGGTGGCCCGGAAGCAGTGCGGGAGGGTGACAGGATGAGCAGGTACCTGGGCCCAAAAGACAGAGGATGGCCAGGTGCACGGTGCCAAGAGAGAACAGATCAGCAGGGGAGTGGGGGAGCGAAGGCAGAAGAAAAGAGGAAGGTCTTGAGGTGCTTCCGGAACCGGAGATGGTTCTCCTCAAGTTTTAGAGTGGCAGGGAGGCTGTTCCAGAGGGAGGCCCCAGCCGAAGACAGAGATCTACCCACAGCTCGTTTCTTAGAAAAACGACTGACCCTGAGTGAGTTGGAGGTAGAGGAGCGAAGAGCTCCAGAGGTGAGGTATTTGTGGAGGGATAGCTGAAGGTATTTTGGACCCAGGCCCCAGAAAGCCTTGTGGACAATGCAGAGGGTTTTGAATTTAATCCTTGCATCCACTGGGAGCCAGTGAAGAGATTTCAGAGCTGGAGAGATAAGATCCCAGGGCTTGAGGCCAAGGACAAGTCTTGCAGTCCTGTTCTGGATTAGTTGCAGAGGGCGGAGAGTAGAGGCAGGCAGATTTAGAAAGAGGCTGTTACAATAGTCCAAGCTAGAGAAACCAGAGCTTGAGATACCATGAGCTTCTAGGAGAAGGAGAGGAAAGGCAGAGTACCTCTGAGGAGGAGCAGTTGGAAATGTGACTTTTTAGAGACCTCAGAGATGTGGGCGGAGAAGGAAAGGGTGGAGTCAAAGATGACCCTGAGGTTCTTAGCCTCGCAGGTGGGGGTAGGAGGAGGGCCAAGGGAGGCTGGCCAGAGAGTGAGGGGAAAGGATGGTGAAGGTGTGCCGATGAGGAGGATCGCCGTCTTGCTGGCATTCAGACAAAGATCATTGGCAGCACACCAATCTTGAATGGCAGTTAGGCAATCAGAGATGAGAGAGGGAGAGGAGGTGGCAGAGAGCAGCCTGAAAAGGAGTTGAGTGTCATCAGCGTAGCACTGGAAATTTGAGCAGAAAATGGAAATGCAGTGGGCGAGAGTTGCCAGGTATTGGTTGAAAAGCCAGGGCGAGAGGTTAGACCCCTGGGGAACACCACAGGTAGAGAGGAAGATAGATGAAAGTAAGGACCCAAGTTGGACCTGGGAGGGTCGATCTGAGAGGAAAAAGGTCAGCCAGGCCAGAGCCTGATCAGCGATACCCAGGTTTTCACGGAGACGGTTGAGCAGGATGGTACGGTTGATGAGCAGATCTTCACGGATGTTTAGGAGAGCAGTTTCCGTTCTTCTGGCAGCTCTGAAGCCAGACTAGTGGTCATGGAGACAGCCAACAGAATTGGAATGAAGGTTAAGCTGAGAGATGGCCAACTTTTCCAGGAGTTTACCAAGAAAGGGAGTAATGGAAATTGGGCGATAGTTAGCTGGACAAGAAGGATCAGCTGTGGGTTTCTTGAGAAGAGGATGCACAAAGGAGTGCTTCAGAGTGGAGGGGAAGGATCCAGAGGCAAAGGAGTGGTTGCAAAAATCAGCAAGGGCCGGAGCGAGGGTGTCAATGTGGTCCTTGATGGTTTTAGAGGAACAGGGATGAACCTGTTTTGAGAGGCTTTCATGGATCTGACTTGTCTAGCAACCTCGTCAGGGGTGAAAAGAGGAAAGGACGAGAAGGATGGTGGGAGGGTGGCTAAAGGAGGGTCAGCAAGCACAGATGGAGAGGGAAGAGGAGGGGTGTGGGTGGAGAGGGTGGACAGGATGTCCTGGGTTTTTGAAATGAAGTAAGAGGCAAGGGCATTGCAAATAGCCTGGGAGGCAAAAGGAGGGGTAGAGACTGCAGCAGGGTTGGCCAGCGCCTTGCAGATTTTAAAGAGTTCGGCCGAGTTGTTAGATGCCGCAGAGACACAAGCTTGAATGTGGACTCTCTTCCTGGTGAGGACAGAGAGTCGGTATTGCCTTTGTAGCAGGTGACAGGCCAGTTTGTCAGAGGATGAACAGGAAGTCCTCCATTTCCTCTAAGTTGCCCTACACTTACGTTAAAGTGTAGCTAGCTCAGAGTCATACCAGGAATTGCACTTGGCTTTGGACTTCAAACGGATCCTCATGACAGGGGCAAGAACATCAAGCGTATCAGAAATTGAAGAGTAGAGCAGGGACAGGGCTGTATCAGGATGAGAGACAGCCAAAGGTGGAGGGGGGGAGAGAAAGTGGCGGCAAAAGCCTCAACTGACACACGCTTCATGGGCCGGATGTCGGAGAAGGTAGGTAGCAGTGTTGGGGTAGGCTTGGCTTGGGGGGAAGAGAGGGAGAGATGAGATGAGAGGAGGGAGTGATCGCTCCAGGAGAGAGGAGTGGTCAGAGGGATGGAGAGGGGGAGGTCAGAGGAGATCAAGACATCGAGTGTGTGCCCTGCAGAGTGAGTCTGGCCAGAGGGGAGGATGGACAGGGAGAGGGAGTCGCAGAGGTCACGGAAGAGTACAGAGGAGGAGCAAGGAGAGTCTAAATGTATATTTAAGTCACCGAGGAGGAGGAGTTGAGTGGTAGAGGCCATGAGTGAGGAGGAGAGGTCTTCCCACTCAGAGAGAAATGAGGTGATTTGACCAGGAGGCCGGTAGATGGTAACCACAGTAAGAGAATGGGTAGGCAAGAGAGAAAGTCTACAGACAAGGCATTCAAAAGAGAAGTAGGTCTGAGTGGGAATGATAGAGGCAGGAATCCACTCAGGAAAGATCAGGGCTACCCCCCATTAATTAATCCTGTAAAGCTTTCTGTGTTCATTGTGGAATACACACAAGGCCAGATTGCCAAACATTTTTTTGGGTGCAAGTGATGAAATTCTCTAACGCATCCCATCACTTGCAGCGACAAAAGTGCACCCAAAACCACAAAGGGTTTCTAAATGTGTGCGTCTTGTATGCACATATTCAAAGGACTCCCTTTGCTAGTTTGTTAAAATAAGGATGGCATTTTTGTGTAGTGTATTTCAAAGTGCATCCCCCATGAATCTACACATGAGATGTGCTTTCAAATGCACAACAATGAAAGCTATTGCATTGTGCCTGTTTGGACTGGGTGCAGAGAAAGGCCCACTGCACAATAACTTAATTTCTGAAAGGTTCATGCATTTCCTTTGAGGTGGGAGCGCAGCAGTGTTTAAAGCTGCTCACCCACTTGCATTTCTACCCTAACAAGAATAGAAAGGAATTTTGATTTTTTTTACTGCATTTAACATTGACAGGCCTTTTAAGACACAGTCACTCTGAAATATGCTCCCTGGGACCCTGTAATACCTTAGTGTCGGGAGGGTGCTTCCGACACTAATGCATGTAACGGGACTGGGCAGCGCATCTTTGCGCTACTGTTCAGCCACCCCTAAAATGCACACATCACCTTAGAGAATAAGGTGACCTGTGCATTTCTGAAATTAGCAAGCTTTTTTCATTTGCACTCAATTTTGAGAATTTGTCCAGTTTTGTCCATTCACTGTAGCACAACTCCTGTAGCATTCTCACTCTTCTGTGGGTAATATATTGATCACGTGCAATCCTTAAAGTTGAAAAGCATATTGATAAATTTGAGTGCCAGAAAATAGCTCAGTGTGGTGAACACTCATTACAGAGATGGTCATTCAGATGACAGATCTCAGTACCACATTCCAGTCAGGCAGGCTCAGTCTTTCCTATGTCTGAGGTTCACAGATTTCTGTGTATGTCTGCATTTGCGGTATTAACTACTGCTCTATAATCAATGTACCTGACCAGACAGTGACATCTATAAAAAGTCATGTAGCATTTGTCTAATGTAGGTCTAGAGCTTGATCCCTCCAAACGAGGGTTATAAAAACAAGCAGCCACCCCAATAAAGAGCATAAAGTATTAGTCGGGAGACGTGATTAGATAATCAAATTCAAGAGTGTGGATCCAAAGTGTTGAGGGCCATATCCTGGCTTTGCCAGCGGACGATACAATGATGCTAGACATATCATCTTATCTCATGGTATGTACTCTGCTGCCTTCAGTGAGTAGCTTGCCTTCTCACATACTGGCAGAGGCGTTGGGGTTGAGGGGGCTATAGCCCCAGGTCTTTTGGTTCTAGCCCCGGATAGAATCTCTGGGACTACAACCAAAAGGCTATAGCTAGCCCTGAGTCCCGCCAGTCCCGGCATTAGCTTAGCCCCTGATCTTTTCCAGACATAGCAAAACCCCTGCATACTGGTGCCATTGTTTAGCCCCTTGCCTGATCCTTCTTTTTATGTAGGTCATTTGAGTGGAAGTGTCATAGAGAGAGGAGAGCTGACTACATATCACATGCCTCTGGCAAGAATATGTTAATGTGTGGTAATTTAGCACAAGAAATGTACTTCTGCACATCATACATAACAGTCAACAGGTCTGTGTCTGGAGTATTTAAAGCTTTGAAATGCAATAGAAAACCCAGATTACATCTTTTAAGCTCAGACCAATTGAGAATGTGGTATTTGCATACTTGCCTTGATGATGACGATGAAGCCAGCATCGCTCTCCTTTTGAAAAATATACTTCTATAAAGTTTTGTTTTTAAATATTGTCAAGTGGGGTTATTCTCTGAATTGTTACTTTCCAAGTGAGTTCTACAAATCAGGGAATTTTCGTAAATGGAAGTCAAACATCAACACATAACTGTACTGTGCTCTAAGATAAGAACTGGGAAACAACATGTCAAGTCTAGACATTGTAGATTGGTTCAAATCCCAGCTTCACCTCATATTTAACGTGTGTGAGCAACAAATTACATTTTGTTGAGCCTAACCTATCAACATTGTAATTCTCTAAACATATCAAGTTGTCAGCCCTAAGAATGATTTAGTGCTTATGGTATGCTGTTAAAAGTCTCACGCATAGCTAAACTAGCTATAGTGTTGCTTCAGTTATAATATTGTTGTACACCACAAAGCCACACATTTCTTCTCTGACTAATATTAAGACAGCTTGAAAGCCATAGCTCTCTTCTAATCTCAGTCTATGTTACCATGTATGCACCTTTCTGGTAGCTTTTAATGTAACCCCATTATCTCTTCTATACAATGACATGTGTACCTTTCCCATTGCTTCCAATCTGTCTGCATTCTTAAGTACTTTTAAATTCCGCTAATATGAATCTTCTATCTATACTGGGGTATATGTACCTTTTTCATACAGCTACTTATATGTGTCCTCTATATAAAACTACACCCTACATGGCTGCTGTTTTCAGTTTCGGCTATTAGGTGGCACTAACGCACCACCTATATGGCAAAATGATTGCATTTGAGTACAGCAAGCAGGGAGGTGGGATCTTCGGGGGAACACATCCTGTGGCTGTTGTTTGGTTATTAAACCACCCATTGACTACCTTTTGCCTTGCTAATGTGTACAACCATTCACACCCACTAGCAGCCCTCTGTGCCCAAAACACATCCTCCTAGGATCTCTTTGAGATAGCTTTATCAAGAAGTAACATCTAACTTTGGCCTGCCAGTGTTCTTTCTAAACAATCTTTTGAGAGTTGATTGCTTAAATGCAATTTTAAATGTGTTACTGGTGCAATAAATATGTATTACCAAGTGTGCTTTCTGCCACTTTATTTATAAGTATTATGAATGTCCTAACACTGAAAGCCTGTTAAAAACAAGCATTGGCAAATCCAACCATTTTAGTTAGATGGGCATTTTCTAGGCTGTGCTATCCAATGCCCAGGTACTCAACCCCTTTTACAGCTGTTGACATTTTATGGCCAGGTGGTACCACTAAGGCAATGTGTGGCAAATGTCTTCCTCATGCTTACAGAAAAGCCACAAATATTGACCTAGACAATTCTTGTTAATAAGTGCATTGTACCCTTGTTGTGGACTTCTAATGTTACCCTTGAAATGACATTTGTTTATAATTCAGATTCCAGCAAGTCTGAAGAGGGTAAAAGGATTGGAAGGTTGTACCCACATATATATTGATTGCGGGTAGGTGTAACCAGAGATTCTGGATCCCTTAATTTCTTTAGCATGGGGGCCAGGGGGCGTGGAGGGGTGTACAATTGCATCTCTGTCCAGGTCCTAAAAATCCTTAAGGTGTCCCTTGATGCTAGGCAACACTTTTCCTCTAGCAGTGACACCACTTATCCTCAGAGTATACTTGGCCCACTCAGAAACTCCCAGCCACAAGAATGGAGGACTTAGCCATGGGGCAAAGTTACTGTTGTTAATATCATATAACCATAACAGGGATTGCACAGAAAAACAAGGTTCATCCAGAGCTCTCAGCTTCTGCACATGTGTCACCCAGTTTTATTCTGGTTTGATGTCACAAATCCAGTTTCCCGCCCGGAAAGCTATCAAACACACACATTAGTCAATTTGGGCAAGGTTACATATAGAACCTCCAGAGGTTAGTCTTCTAATTGGCTAGCCATATCCTATGACCACCTCTACTGCACCCATCTACATTGTTGCAGGGTCGCCGCAAAACCATTGACACGTGCAACAAATAATATCCCCCTGAGAATGGTGCATTTGGATTGGGCAGAACTTGTCCTGGGACCCTAGACAGTTCTAAGACTGAATGTACTTCAGGTGATGAGAAAGAACATGGAGGTATGAAGAGTTCCCTAATGTTGCTGTTCCCTGATCACCCAAGCCTGTGAGAGTGCAGCCAGTTAAGAAAACATGGGCGACATTTGTATCTTCTTCTCTGGTTCTCTGGTAACAGTCTTCTCTGTCTGGGTCACGTGTGTCGAGAGCACAAAATGAAGTCCTCTCGTCTGTGCTTATAAGGATTTTAGCCTGAATTTCTGCAGGTGGCTCACTATCGTGGCAGCTGGAATTTTCCTGCTTCCCCTTTGTCCTTGGCTGGGTGTCCTGTTTCTGCTCGCCTCGAGCTGCGGCAATCGTGTCAGCCTGTCTGTGCAGCCAGGATCTGTTTCCCCTTTTTGTTTGTTTCAGCGGCCTACAACTTCTAATGTATTCCTCATGGTTTCTCCATGTTAGTAGCAGTTAAGCATGTGCAAGCTATATATATATGAATTCTGTGCATCTTGCGGTTTCAGCTTTGGCAAAATATATGAATTTAGAGACATGTATGTGTGTCTGTCCCCTACCTAAGTGGGTTATAAGCATGTGCTTCATGCCTATATGCAATGCACTAGTGCAGGTTTGTGTAGCTTCATGAATGGATGAATACATACTTCATGTATACTGGCAGCTAGGTCGTGATATCAGTGATACCGTCATTTGTTTCTGATTTCCCAGTCAGTCGACCTGGTCAATTGATGTCAATTCCTTGTTGTCCAAATCATCAATTGGATATGGCCTGAATGGTTGTCTAAGAGAATAATGTTTTTCACATCTGCAGTACATTGATGATTGCAGTGATGGGCTTAAGATCGCGATGCATCTATTGTTTCTCTGTCTTTGTGTCAAGAGTCGTGCAGGGGCCATGAGAGTCAGATTTGACCCCTTGTCTATAAAAGTGTTCCTGCAAGAAAGCTATGGTTGCTTTAACATCAGCAAGGCAATTACCACAGTTTTCACAACTGCTTCCCAACAATACTTCAACCACCTTAGAATGGGGGTGGTGAATAATGGCGGGGAGTATGTCGAATTTCCACATCATATTTCTAGTAACATCATCACAATTGGCCCTCCGGGGACTTTATCCTTGTAAAGCACTTCTTTTGCATTTAAATGATAGCAATTAAAATGCGGTATCTGTGATGTATTGTTAAAGCTATGTAAGAAGTATTTTATTGTCGTATAGCACAAAAGCTAGGCAGCTCCGCTATTCTGATTTGAGGAAGACACCGCAAGACTTTCGTACATCAGAAAAGTAGCAGACCTTTTGAGAAATGCTTGCAGTGTGGCTGCTCCCACAGCAATAGATGTCATCTTTTTCTAGCTGGAAAGCAGACATCTCCTCTCCTGACCTTCCACCCACCTCGGAATGGTGGTGCTGCAACCTGGAGGGGAGAATGCCTGCTTTCCATGCTACCTTTCCCCAGATCTCAGAATCAGGCCCAAAGAAGAGCTTCCAGAGCCAACAATAGGCTAGCAAATGGAAACACCAACTGGACCTGTCACTTTTTGCAAAGGTTTGGAAGTTACATTGGCATTCGCTGTAAAACTCAATCCAAACCCATTGGCTCGCTTCCATACATGTGCTGTTGAAACTACTTGCAATTTTGGCCGTTTCAACCTTATCCGATGGGCTCTGCATATTATTATGAGTGTGCATTCAGAATTTGCTTTCTCAAGGATGCTTGATGGAGAAGCTATGATGGTTCAAGGACGCGCGACGATATGTTCTGATTACATTAACATTTCATGGTAAAATTAAATACAAATTAATGTTCTCAAGTGCATTCAGACCAAAGCAAGATGTGTCAAAGGTGTCGCCTTAGTTTGGGATGCTCGGGGTGGGGGCTCTGCTCTCTGGGTTCCATTTTCTGGAGGCATCTGTTTCCTCTTCTATGTGTTCCACATAGTTGTCGATGTAAGGACAATGGGTGGGCATGCCATTGAAGGCGTGCAAGAAGGGGGAAATGATCGGAATTTTTAGGTGGCTCATTGGATTTTACAAACTTTTGGAGGAAGGATAGCTCAGGAGAAACATGTTTGTACTGGAAACAAGAAAACACAGCGCAACACAGGTTTGAATCCCGATCCCATGCTTAGACAACAATTGTTGGTATTAAGCTCTCTATAAAAGAGCAATTATAATAAACAAAGATGCTCAGGGTTGGAGTTGAAGCAAGTGGACTGGTGCAAAGTGGTATAATGATTGTGCAAAATAGGTGGCCCATTCCATTAACAGATCCGAAGACAAATACCAAGAACTTGTAAAATAAGCTTCGATAGGCAGACAGGCAGACTGTTTTATGCTGGGAGAGGAGGTTTCTTGATGTGGAGTGGCAGCATGCACATGGCACCCCTTCGAAGTTAAAGACCTTAGGAAGCAGCTGGTAAGAGTAGATGGGCAAGCACCTGTAGATGCGGTTGCAGATGCTAAGCTCCCTGGTCACTGGTGCCTTGTGAAGTATTTGAGCTCCATGGAATGTCAGGTGAGTGGGAATTGGGCGTTGTTGAGGGTGGATGAGGCATTTGAGGTGATTGTGCTTGACAATCAGATGTCACTGTCAACCTAGAGTCACCTTTTCTGAGACCAGGAGAAGGTCTGGAGAGCATTCATTGCAAAGGGGTTAGGAATTCTTGGAGCAGCAAAGGGTCAAAGTAGATGATATGGGATTTTGCATGGATGAGCATCAGCCACTGAGTGAGCATCTATTTTAAGATAGCAGAGGGTTCAATCAATGATGTGATTGAGGAGTGAGTTGGTGAGGGATGGAAAAGATCAGGGACGTTGCTAGGGGGGGGGCAAGGGGGCTATAGGCCCTGATTGAGGAACATATTTGGGTGCCATCATTCAAGAAATGACATGAGAAGTTGAAAGAGAGAGGGTATGACGATGACTGATGCAGTGATGTAGAGGGAGAAGAAGCAGGAACCAATGCTGAGCATGTAGGAATCCCAACTCAAAGGGAACTTGTGTCAGATTTAGCTGAACAGCAAGGTCATAGAGTATGACTCCTCGTGTAGGTAGGAGTCTAACCAAGATTCTGTATTGAGGTGGGCCCCTCTAGGCCAAATGGGGCCACAGCACTTTTCCATGGGTTCCCCTGGGGCCATCACGCTTCCACTTAACCAGTGTTATCTTCTTGGCCGAATGGATGGCGTCTGGTGGAGGGCTTTTTTCAACATGCAGGGTCGTTGTCGGGAGCGACTCCTGTCTCAGCACGTTTTTCTGGCCCTGCGTCTCTTCCAGCACATTGTCGGGGGGAAATTCTGCCGGGGTCGGCCGGGCCGTCCGCAGACCACCGGGCAGGGAGGCCCCAACTCCTCCCGTATATCCCAGATGAGATAGAGTATGAGACACACACAAGGAGCAAGGTGACTCTGCTGTTTATTTAGACAAAACGGCAGGGATGGGTCAAGGAGCGTACGCGTTCGTCCTGACACACACACAATCGTGGGGCTCGCAGGCCCTTTTTACTGCATTATGACGCGCTACTTGCGTCACTTCAGAAAGTTAACAAAAAACCTATCGCCACTCTTAATTGGTTGCTCGAGTGGTAGGGTTAGTATAGTACACATATAGAGAATGATATTAGTGGACAAGGTGTAGTCAGGTGGTATATCTGGGTTGTCCCTACAATTAGATACATAAGAATTGTTACATGAAGACTCCTGAGGATTGGCTAATATTACTGACGTCTGAGATAAGAGCCCCATGTTCTGATTGGTGCACTCGTGAGCTTCCCAGCCTGGGACCACCGTTGTTCCCAGCTCTCGGTGTACCTGTGATTGCAACAATGTTTCAATATGGGTACGTGCAGACAATGTGAGGATTTATTCATAGGTGGAAGGCTGACCGCTCCCACTGTAGCAGATGTCCATTGATCCTTTCAAGTGTATCGGCCTGTGTCTCGTAGCGAGGGACCCAGACGCCTTTTCTCTCCTGGGTTTTGGCATCTCGTCAGGTTCGGCTTGGTCACGTGGGGAGGGACCGTGAAAGAGGCAGAATTCTGCACAATTAATATTGTTTTTTCTACTGCGCGTCTGGTTTAATTTGCCGGCGTGACTTTATCGTTGGGGCGCGGAGTGCGAGGTTGCAACATCGTGCCTTTGATGATTTGTTCTTGGAATGTGGGTTTGCAACATTGCGACCTTGGCTGGTTGCTCCACCGGGTTCTTTCTGCGGGATCAGCAACCTGACTCTTGCTTTGTTAATGTCCACGGGAGCTCTTGGTTGAGGCCTACTCGGGCCTGGTGCATAAGTAGTCCGTCTGGTGCATAGGTGCTTTTAGGTTATAATAGCATATATTTCCATGACCAGTATCGTGTTTCCATTATACCTCTCATGGTGGTAACGGGTTTCAAGAGAAGCGTGAGCAATCATTATAGATGAGTTCATGATGCGTCTTGCGTTTCTGCATTCTGAAAGCCTATGTAAAAATAATAAAGATGCACGTCCGTGAATATGCCTGTCGCCTACGTCAGAGCACTGAGTATGTTCTTCGTATAGATTGGTGTGGAAATGTTCAGTGTGTATATTTGTACGGATGTGCTTCCCGTTGTCTAGGTCGTCATGGCATCTCTAACGACGTGTGGATTTTAGTCTAGCTGATCCGAGCCGCAGGTGTCGGCATGGCCAGTGCGGGCTGCTGGGCAGGCAGATGGACACATCCGTATGTTCCTGTACCAGGGTACCTGGTCGTCTGGTAAATGGACAAACTCTTCTCGCGGCGGGTGTCTGGGCCGTGACCCTCTAGGCCAAGCGCGAGAGGTGAAGGACGGGAGCCTGGTCTTCCATTCTCCCACTTCAGTCCCCCCTCTGGTCGACTTGTCGACCACAAACATATCCTTCTCGTTATCTCCTCTTACCCTCCATATTTTAGTTATCCCTCCGAGATGTCCATAATGGTTTACATGATCTTCAAATGACCAATACATATATTCACATGTTCCTCCAGGAGTACAGTATACCCATCTTCCTATGTAGCTCCTGGGGTTCCTTGGGTTCTCGATCTTCACTGATGGTGGGTCTAGATGGTTGGTGATGATTTGGGTGCGCAACTTCTCCCTCTCTTGTATTATCACACCTGTATGCTGGCCGTCATCTGCTGGCATTAAGGGGTGCATTCCCACCATTTCCAGCAACTCGTCAGTCGTGCGTGCCTTCCGGGCCTTCCAAAATCTAATTATGATCAGAGTAGCTCCAGCCAAAATAGTACACCCCACTATTATTTTCAGTCCATCTGACAGCCAAGATGGCATCCATGACCATAATAGTGAAAACCAGCTCTTATCCTTGTCTACACCGTTACTTTCATCCATCATTTTGGAGTGCATTTGAGCCAATTGTGAAACTGCTTCTGTCAGTGTACCATTGTCAGCATCGTTGGCAGGTATGAACGTGCAGCAAGATTGTCCTATCTTTGCACAAATTCCTCCTTCCATTGCTGTGAGAAGGTCCAATACATATCTGTTCTGGAGTGCTACCATCCTTACAGCTCGCAGCTCCTCTTTAATTGCGTTGAACCCATTTACTGTTGAATTGATGGTCATCATTAGTTCCCATCTGGTTATTTGGAGCCATTTTGCGTTTGCGTATGCCTGCAGTCCCGGATGTATTATTGAGGAGAAGAACATTGCTGCTCTGCTGAATAGTCTGTGTTCTGGCGGTATTGATGTTAGTTCCGTTTCCGACCTTCCCCACAGGTAATTTCCTGTCAGTGGCTCTCCTTGTCTTTTTCTCCTATTTAGGACAGTATCATTGCTGTTGGTCCTGTTCTCTTGCTCCTTCTGAAGTGGTGCAGATCTCTTTCTTCTCTTATCCCCTTCATCCATTTTAGGAAATTTCGCCACATCGACATTCTTCTTAGGTACCACTAGTGATGGTACATTGACGTGTACCATTGTGCACACACCATTCCACAGGGGAGGCAGTGTATGATATGCCTTTTCTCCACAGGCCCAATAATGGTCCATTATTACTGCTGTTCCCGCTCCCCCCTCAGGTAACTCCATCACGCTTGCACAATTGGTGTTATATCCTACGTCCACCTCTCCTTTATGCTGGTAGCATACTTTGGGCGCAGTCAATGGTAGTATTGTTATTGGGTCTTCATCTTCTTCTACCCACGTGAGCATTGGTACATACTTGATCCACGTCGTCCAACATCGATGATTGTGTGTCTCGATGGTTGAGATAGTTTCTTTTGTTACCATGTTGCTGCCAATCACTCCTATCTCCCAGCTGTTGCCCAGATACACCTTTCCTGTTATCGTCAGTAGCGGCCTCTCCCAGCATCCTTGTTTACCCGGAACTTCAGTGGCGTACCAATCACATGGTAGATACTGCAGTGTTACCTTCTTTGTTTCTCCTTTTGCAGGGCCACTTGTTATGTATCTGAATGCTTCAGCATGTAAACTGGTCTTGTGATAACTCAGATAGGTCTTGAGGAAGTTGTTTTCATATGGGTATGAGTCTCGTGTTTTCCATGTCATGTGCACTACTGTTCCTTGAAATCTTCCTTTCGTTTGGAACAGGGCCAAATATATTATGCACTGTGCTGTCTTTTCATCTATTTCTGTGGCAACAAATGTTCGTGAAGCGCTCATGGCGTATGGTATTAATGAGCAAACGTAACAGCTATCCTCAGTTGTCTGCTTACCAATGCGGGTCATGTGCTGGTACCATATGTTGTTTGCGACGTGTGCTGAATCTTGTACATAATTATCAATACCTTTATTGTCTGAGTATGTGCTGCGTTTAACTCTATTTTGCTTGGGTGCAATGTTACTATTACCACCTGACGTAACACCTGTTGCAGCAGGGAACGGGGGTATATTAGGTTTGGGTGCAGCAATAAAATTGATAGCATAGCTGTACTGCCAGACAGAGGCAGCCAAGAACCCGGTGATCATAAAAATCCCTATTATTTTTATTACATATGCTAATCTCACCGGCATTTTGCTCTTACCTTGCTGCAGTCCTGGCAGCGTATTCTTGTGACGTTAAAGTTGCCCGCCTAAAAATTCTCAAAAGTGCTCGTTATTAAATGTTAGTTTTGTTTCCTTTAAGCTCTCCCTATCAAGTAGTCATTCAGTGCCCAGGCGAAGAGCTGCTCCCACGCTACTCTAAGTGATCGGTCTCTTAGGACCGGCAAGTATGGGCGGAGGTGGGGCATGTAATATTCTATGGCCAGGAGGAAGGCTGTGTAGTAGACACGTACCCTTCTCCTTTTTAGGTATGTTGGCCTTTTTATTTCGTATACAAATTGGTGTGACAATTCTTCTGGGTAGTTATCGTCTGGCAGCACCATCTACGCCAGTACACTGAACTTGTTAATTAGCTTTTCTTAACAATACAATATTACGCAGTTCCTGTATGTGCGAGAGAAAAAAAAAAAAGAGAACATTCACGTGTTTAAATGTGTATTGGTGCAAGCAATGTCCTTCAGTTTTAGTTACAACTGTACTTAGGAGTCAATGGGGGGGGTTTGCGCTCAGATGGCGGAAGTATTTTTACTCTTTGAGCGTGTGACCATGGGGTGGGCAGTATGGGGATCACCCCTTTCTTCGTCAGTTATCGTCTCCGAGGGAACAATTGGGTCGTTGTCTGTGGTGGAACTTTCTTCCGCTGTCGGGGATGTTGTTGCTGTTCTTCCAATGGACCTGTCGTTGGCGCTGGGGCGGGTCTGCAGTTTGTAGATCTTTACGTCATGTAGGTGGTTCCAGGCACGCTTATCCTTTAGTTTTACTGCTCTTGTTGATACGTCCTCTACCAGATGGGGGCCAGTGAACCTCTTCTCGTTCCACTTTCTATTGAAATTGCGAAGTAGTACGTGGTCACCTTTGGCAAGTTTGCACAAGTTCTCCTTTCCCAATTCTGTACTAGCGCCTTTTTCTTTATTGCTGGTAGACCCGCCCCGTGTGCGCTCGAGCTGTTGAGACACAAACACGACACTAGTAATCAAAGAAGACACATATTGATACATTTCATCACCTAACACACTCGCTGAACTTTCGTGGTCGGTGAATGCCCTTGACGTTGGGGTTAGGGGAAGGCGCATTTGACGTCCAGTAACCACTTCGTGAGGGGTGAGGTGGTGGTCAGACCCTGGCCTATTTCTCAGTCCAAATAAAGCTAACGGAAGGCAATACAACCAACTTTTCTTTGTTGTTTGTTGTATTTTTGCAATTGCCTCCTTCAATAAGCCATTCAGGCGTTCACATACACCATTAGCCTGTGGGTGGTATGCACATGCAAATTTGTGTTTAATGTTCAGCAGGGATGTGATATGCTGGAACATTTCGTTTGCGAAATGTGGGCCGTTGTCTGATCTTAACACCTCGCACACTCCCCACCTGGGGAAAACCTCCCTTACTATGAATTTGGCTGCTCTAAACGCATCAGGGTGTGAACAGGGCCCTGCTTCAATCCACCTGGAAAATGGGCATACTACTACAATCATATACCTATTACCTTGACATATGTTGATCATATCAACATAGTCAATGTGAAGGTGCCGAAAAGGTCCTTCTGGCCGGGGTATGGTACCTCTTATCACTTTTAGAGTATGACCGGCCGTAAACTGTTGACATGTGAGGCAATTGCTGATAAAATTTGACACATGAGAGTTTAACTCAGGACAAAACCAATCTTCTCTAATTCGTGCTGCTATTATTTCCTTGCCTGTATGGGCAGGGTGATGTAATTGGCTCAGGGCGGTATTTAACAGTGCTAACGGTATGACAACTTTCCCAGTGCCACCCTGGCGCCATAGTGCGTCGGTTGGTGACATTGTACATCCTCTTTTCACCCATACTTCTTTTTCGGCCATTGGTGCAGCCGCTTGTAGCTCCATAATCTGTGTGGCTGGGAGATGGGTGTACCCTTCTCTTATTAACATCTCCCTAGCTATTCCCCTCCCTCTCCCTCTCTGTGAGTCTGTGGGGTTCCATATCTCACCAAAGTATGCAGCATATTTCGCATGTGCGTCTGCTGCTGCATTCCCTTTTGAGACGTAGTCTTCACCATTGGTGTGTGCGGTGCATTTGACTAGGGCTAGTTCTTGGGGGTCGTTTATTACTTCAATTAGTTCAGCCAACAAGAGGGCATGTTGTACTGGAGTGCCATCAGCTCTCCTAAACCCTCTTCTTCTCCATTTTGATAACCCTGAGTGGACAGTGGATGTAACATATGCACTGTCGGAATATATGGTTACTCTTTTATTAAAACTTTCCTTTAATGCCAATATTAGTGCAACCAGTTCCGCGGCTTGAGCAGAGTAATGCTGTGGTAATTGTACACACTTCATAGCCACACACCGGCGCCTCCATCATTTTTACTACTGCTGCCCCAGTCCTTCGTATCCCATCTCCTTGATCAATAGTTGATGACCCATCAATAAACAAAAGCTCACCTCCCTCTAGTGCGTTTTCTTCAACTTTTCTAGTACATGAGTACATTTTAGTTATTTGGGTGCAGTCGTGGGCGTAATCTCCCTCTTCAATTACTTCTGCTAGGAACCTTGCAGGGTTAACCGTGCTACATCTAACAATTGCTAGTTCAGCTTTAGACAAAATAATCTCATAACCTGATGCCCTCTAAGTCGTTAGTGTGGACTTAGGTTTATTCAATATCGCAAATAGTGCATGTTCCACAAACAGTGTAGTTGGACACCCCATAGTTATTGCTGATGCTTTTTCTACTGCAAAAGCAGCTGCAGCAAGACCTTGTTCACAAGGGAAGTGGCCTAACATCACAGGGTCTAAGTGACCGCTGTAAAATGCTACTGGTTTATAGCCCATGCTCGTTTTTTGTGCCAATACTGCTTTCATCACTGCTGAGTCGCAATGTGAAAATATAAAAAAGCGTCGCTCATAGTCTGGGGATGCCAGTACTGGAGCAGTTGATATCGCGTCTTTCAATTCGTCAAATGCCTCCCTCATTTCCATAGTCCATCCCAACTTTTTCTCCCCTTTATTTGCTTCCTTCAAACCCTCAAGCAGGGGTCCTATGTATGAGCTGTAATCAAATACCCATGCTCTACAGTAGTTGCACAGCCCCAGAAATTGCTGCAGTTCTCTCACAGTCTGTGGCACGGGAGTGCTTGAGATGGCCTGTGCTCTTTGTGGTGCAATCCTTCTTCCATGTTGGGATATCAGTTGGCCAATGTAAAGTACCTGTTCCTGACAGTATTGTATCTTTTCCATGTCTACCTTGTACCCCTTTTCAGCCAATATTGTCAACATTTTTAAGGAGTCCTCTCTACATTTACTTTCGTTTGTACTGCAAATTATTATGTCATCCACATACTGTAACACTGTGCTTTCCACCTCAACGTTACCCAAATCCATCTGTATTACTCTATTGAAAATTGAGGGTGATTCACAATACCCCTGTGGTAATCTGGTATGTTTCCACTTTGTATTTCGGTAAGTGAAGCTTGTCAAATCTTGTGAGTCTGGGTGTAATGGTATTGAGAAAAAAGCATTTTTAAGGTCAATCACTGTAAATCGTGATGCTTCTGCTGGAATGCCACACAATATTGTGGCCGGGTTTGCTGTTACTGGATACTCTGCTTCTACTATGTTGTTCAAGGGTCTGAGGTCCTGTATGAAGCGCCAAGACCCCCCTTTAGCCTTGCGCACCGGGTACACAGCTGTGTTACATGGTGATTCTGAGGGGACCAATATGCCATTGTTTATAAGGGTCGTTATGGTTTCATATATGCCCTCATCTGCCTCTTTTGACAATGGGTACTGTTTCACTCTTGGTAGTATGGCACCTTTTTTCAATTTTATCCTTACACCCCCTATGCTTTTTATGCATCCCACGTCATAAGGGCTAATAGTCCATAATGATTTGGGCACCTTTGACATATCCTCCTTAAAAAATGGGACTGGGGTGCCTGCGGGTGCCTCAAGTGCCATTGCAATTTTCTGTGCTACTTGCTTGTGAGCCACTCTTAGCCATATTTCTACACTCATCATGAACACCATTTCACCTTCCTCCTTTTCTTCTGAGAACAGCTCTTCATCTGACACCTGGGTCAGCCTACATCCTTCTGCTAGTGCTATCACCGCCCTCCATGCTCTCCCTTCTTTATCTTGGGCGTGCACAGCAACATAATCAGCTGTTGCAATAATGCTCTCAATGTCCATTACAAACACCTTCCCTTCCAGTTCATTAACTGGTGTTTCTGGTCGGAACAGATAGTCTGCTGGCCTCCTCCATATTTTCCCTTCTATCCCTGGCATCCATGCAAATGCCATGTCTGTGCCATACTGGAATAGCTCGCCATCTACTGGCTCCGCCCTAATCGCTGTCTGTCCACAGTATGCTTGCAAAATCTGTCGTGCTGCGAGCATGTTAATCCCTGGAGTAGAGCAAATTATGCCATCCTCTGTAAAGGAGATCGTCATATTCAACCTGTTCATTATGTCTCTCCCCAGTATATTTACTGGTGAGGCACTATAATACAAAAGTGGGACTGACTGATCATAATCTCCAATAGATAAGGGAACGTTATCAGTAAATGGAACCAACCCTTTAGCCCCAGAAAATCCTTGGGTGTTCATGGCTTCGCCTGACATCTTAAATTTGCCTTCCCTTATGCAAGACCGGGTTGCCCCGGTGTCAACAAGGAATGATAATTTTTTGTCACCTATCGTTACCTCTATGCGTGGTTCCTCCGCACTATTAGGTGTTACTGACAGGATGGGACACACCAAGGCCGTCTGTGGGCTGACCTATTGGGGGTACAATGATTGGCCATTCCCTGTGTAAGGGTTGTGTCCCAACACCGTCACCCTACCCAATTGCGTTTGTTGAGTTTGGGGTGGTGGTTGTATTAATGCTACTTGTTGTTGTGGCGGTGGCAGTTGCTGTGTTATTTGTTGTTGTGGCAGTGAATAGGTTTGTGGCTGTTGTGTTGTTTGTTGTTGTGGGTCACTCCCTTGTTGTGACATCTGCTGTTGTTGTATGCCCTGCTGTTCTTGTGAGGTCCTAGGTTGTGCTTGTTCATTCCATGCTGGTGTTCCTGGCCTGACCCTACATGTACGTGACATGTGTCCTAATAGTCCGCAGCTCCAACACACGGGTGGTTCCCTGCTTTGCCATGGGAAGCTCCCTGTGTTGTCCTGGTATACGGGTTGCCCTGTGGGGTAGTAATTTCTAAGTCCCCCAGCCTGTTGTTGGGTATTATATCCGTATCCTCTCCCCCTCATAAACCCTCCTCTCCCTCTGTTATAACTATAATACCCAGTTCCTTGCATTGGGTACCCTCCTCCCATGTTTGGTGCGTGTAATTGCAGAGGCGGCACTTGCTGTATTACACCTTGTGGAGGCGCTATTTGAGCGGGATCTTGTGCAGCCACTACTTGCGTTGGGCTTTGGGCCACTGGTGTGGGCGTAGTTATTAGTGCCCCTTCCATTGTGTATTTAGTAAGTTTTTTCTGTACTAGTTTGGCCTCTTCTGTTTTCCTGTCCTCTTCCTTTTGTTTCATTTTTCCCTGCCATGTCCTGCAGTGATGTACTATAGTCAGTTGTATTTCTGGCCATGGTTTTGCTTCCATCCCCACTACTTTCTTTAGTTGTTTCTGAACTCCTTCTGGGAGCCCTTGTACTAGTATATGATAAAATATGGCTGGTGTTTTGTCCCATTGTTCTCTAGTTTCCATGCGCCACTTCTCTTGAATATCCTGGATATAATCAACAGGATCCTCATTTTCACCCATCTTACGGGAAGTAATGGCTCCTATGTCTGATGTGTCTGGGTACTGCACTCTCAGTGCCTGCCATAGCGCATGTCTGCAGTTTGCAAATGGTGCCCCATCATGCGATGTGTTCGTTATTGTTACCCCATGGAATCCCGCTCTTTTCCAAATGTCATCCGCTCTATCCCCTAATATTGATATTAACAGGCCCTTCACATCTCCTACTGCTAGTTTCTGTCCTGCGGTGTGTTTTTCCATTTCATATATCCACTTACCCGCACCTCCACTTAGTGATGGGAGCCTACATTTTATATTTTCTTTATCCGTATGTTTCCAAGGTACATACTGTGGTCTAACCCCTCCTCTCTCCAACAGTGGCATTAAATTCTGTCTTGTGTCACCCTTTACGCTCCATAATATTGAGTCTTCACACCCCTCCTCTTCCCCCGTTTCCTTTACTACTTCAAATTCTTCCTTACTACCTCTGCTCCTACCTCCCTCTTCTTCCTTTCCCCTTTTTTCGTCATTTCCTGTGTTCAATATGGGTATGTTTATTTGTCTGTCTTGCCTGCGACTAGGGAGGTCCCTAAGCCGACATGCATAAGGTGTAAGTTCGTTCATGAAGGGCGCGAGCTTTATTCTGTGCAGTGAGCGTGCGGTGGTTGAACATGTAGGGTGTGACGTGGGAGGGCGTGATGGGGATGTGGGTGGCGTGGTTTCATGGGTTTGTGTTTCCCCTATTCTTTTCACTCCCTCCTTACTTCTCTCCAGCTCCTCCCATCTTCTACTCATCCAGGGCGAATCTATGTTTGTTCTAGTGAGGTATAGTTTATCTAAGCTTTCCCTTTCACTCTTTCTTCCATCCTTCTCCACTCCTTCTTCCTCCTCACTGCAAAAGTCATTCATAAATGGCACCCCCCACTCTGCCTTTTTTCCTTTTATTGTTACTGTTTTTAAGTCTATTAGGTCTCTTTCTCCCCTTTCGTTGTTACCAACTGTTCCCCCTAGTGCTGATGTTGTTGCTACCTCTCTACTTTTATATACATCTCCCCATCTTTCACTCTCCCTACTCCTCCCTTCTCTTCCCCCTTCACTTCGCTCCTCCATTTCCCTACTATTTTCCTCCCTTTTCCTTTTCAATTCCTCCATTACTTCGTTGCTCATCTGTTCCAATATTCTTTCATCCTCTTTCTTCCTTTCCCATTTCACCCTTTCTCTTTCTACTATACTCTCTATTACCTTCCCCTCTTCATATTTCTTAGCTGTCTCTGATAGTACCCTCCTCCTCCATATTTCCATTTCCTTTTCCTTTTCTTCTTCTTCCTTCTTCTTCTCTCTCAGCACTACTCTTGATACCCTATCTGCTGCTGCTTTTACCCTTTCAGCTTCTCTCTTTTGCTCCTCATTTCGTTCCCTTAATTTTTCCAATTCGTTCTTACCTTCTTTCCTTTTCCTCACTCTCTCTCTTTCCTCCCTCTCAAGTTGTTTGATCAATTCATTCTGCTCATCCCTTAGTTCTGCTAATCTTTCCTCCAAAATCTCTTCCTTCTGCCGTAGTAGCTCCTCTCCCCTCATTTCACTCTCTCTGGCACTATCCTCGTTTGTTCTCTTTACCGCCTCCCTTTCTTCTCCAGTTAGTGAGCCTCGTAATTTCAATAATATCTGTGCAGCTACCCACTCATCGTTTCCTATCTCTACAGTCTGCTCTTCTCCAATCCTCCCTTCCCCCATTGGTATCTTCCTATGAGCCACATATGGTGGAGGGCTGTATGCCGGGTTCGAGTATCCTTCAGCCGCCCTGAACTGTCCTTCTATTTCTCCTAATTCTCTTAAAGGGTACAACCCTCCTCCCTCTGTTTTCACTCCCGGTGTTATGGGTATCTCATTGCTCGGTTCCTTTTTTATGTCGTTTGATTTATCAATCTTTTCTCCTCCCTGTCCTTCATTCCCCGTATTCTTTGTCCTTTCACACCCCTTTTCCCCATCCGTTCCTTCTTTCTTAATCTCCTTTTCTTCCGGTGTTTCCCCCATAGTGAACATTCCATTTGGTCCTGGTCGGGACCCCTGGAACATCCTCCATAAGTTAAACACTTCCACATGGTTTGCCAACTTCTTCCCCTTGTACGTATTGTGCAGATGGTTTAGTAGTGAATGTTGGGCATATGGATCGAAACTACCATTAGGCGGCCATGGTGTTAACATTTTGTTGTCCGTCCCCTGGGTCCACTCTATGCTGTACTTAATTAATTTCTCCCTATGTGGTGGCAGTGTGGTGCATATGTGTTGTAGTGGGGTAGTGAGGGTATTCCCCCACCCTCCCGACCCTCTCCCGTATGACATAGTGGCACTCCCCTTGTTACCCTTCCTTTTACTAGCAGTTTACAATATACAACCTTATATTGCTTACCTTGCCCCGCAAGTGTGGGGACTTACGACAATCCTTTGACAAATTATGCAATAATAATAATAAAAAAATAATAAAAAAAATAAAAAATAATAATAATAAAACAAATATATATGTATATATGTATGATGTTATATTATATTCCTTCCCCTACGGCCCCCTGCGGCCGAAGCGCACGCAGCCCCCCGCGGCTGCGTACCCCTTACGACGATCTTATACAGTCGTCCTGTTTCTCCGTTCTCCTCCCCCTTTTACACTTGCCGTGGCCGGCGTTCTCCGTGCGCAGCCACGCCCCTTTCCCCTTCTCCTCTTTCGATCCACTCGTTTATCGTTTATCTCCGTATCCGCTCCTTTATCATGTTTCTCTTCCCCACCACTCTCAAACCCAAAGTTTCTTGTGCTCGCGATATCTTATTAAATCCCTACTGGTGACGTCACCGATTTCTTCGAGCTACTGGTACATTCTTGTTATGTTCTTTAAGTTCAAAATACACTTGCAATCTACCCCGCTAACCCTACAGCTGTCTTCCTGTCTCTCCTGGAACAAGGTAATCTCATCAATAATATAACCGGACTGCGCACGCTGCGTCGCCTCGCGTGTGATACGCCCCTCAACAGGAGGGCTTAACCAGCCAATTATCTTCCGTTTTGGGCAACTATGTAACTAGCTACCGCCCACAGGGAAACGTCATCTACCTATCGAGTTTCTTGCTCGAACAATAGGGAACCTCATCTACTCATTGATCAATAAATGTCAAATCGTAGGAAACCACACACACCCACCCTCACACGTAGTCGCAATTTAGGCCATCAGTGTCTTACGAGCGGCTGCACGTGATGTTTTCGTGCCCCGCCCCCCCTCTTTCGCGTAACTTAGCCGACTGCTCTCGCACTCGTCCGCTACCATTCATTCCATTGGCAACACTCAGTTAAACCTTCGCCGCACATCTGTACAATACCTCCCTCCTCCCTTATTTACTTCATCCCCCTCCCTCACAATTTCGCATTGCTTGTTGTGCGTGTCATGCTCACCAAGTTCTCTCGATGCAGGGCCGCTCGACTGCGTGCACCCCTCCAAGCGGCTCGCCACCTCCCCTCGTCTGGACCACGTCTGGACACTCGCCGACCGCGGGCGGGATACTTCTCAACCGGCTCCCGAGGGCCAATATCCGGATTGCGCTGTCCGGTCTTCTCGCAGCTCCGCGATGGTCCTGTAGTCCTCAGAAGGGGGCAACGGCAGAGGGGGCCGCGCCGCCGGGCCTCCTCGCAACGGGAGTGCCTGGAAAAATTAAAAATAAAAGTCGATCTTAAACAGATCTCAGCAGTGCCTCCAACTTGTCGGGGGGAAATTCTGCCGGGGTCGGCCGGGCCGTCCGCAGACCTCCGGGTAGGGAGGCCCCAACTCCTCCCGTATATCCCAGATGAGATAGAGTATGAGACACACACAAGGAGCAAGGTGACTCTGCTGTTTATTTAGACAAAACGGCAGGGATGGGTCAAGGAGCGTACGCGTTCGTCCTGACACACACACAATCGTGGGGCTCGCAGGCCCTTTTTACTGCATTATGACGCGCTACTTGCGTCACTTCAGAAAGTTAACAAAAAACCTATCGCCACTCTTAATTGGTTGCTCGAGTGGTAGGGTTAGTATAGTACACATATAGAGAATGATATTAGTGGACAAGGTGTAGTCAGGTGGTATATCTAGGTTGTCCCTACAATTAGATACATAAGAATTGTTACATGAAGACTCCTGAGGATTTGCTAATATTACTGACGTCTGAGATAAGAGCCCCATGTTCTGATTGGTGCACTCGTGAGCTTCCCAGCCTGGGACCACCGTTGTTCCCAGCTCTCGGTGTACCTGTGATTGCAACAATGTTTCAATATGGGTACGTGCAGACAATGTGAGGATTTATTCATAGGTGGAAGGCTGACCGCTCCCACTGTAGCAGATGTCCATTGATCCTTTCAAGTGTATCGGCCTGTGTCTCGTAGCGAGGGACCCAGACGCCTTTTCTCTCCTGGGTTTTGGCATCTCGTCAGGTTCGGCTTGGTCACGTGTGGAGGGACCGTGAAAGAGGCAGAATTCTGCACAATTAATATTGTTTTTTCTACTGCGCGTCTGGTTTAATTTGCCGGCGTGACTTTATCGTTGGGGCGCGGAGTGCGAGGTTGCAACATCGTGCCTTTGATGATTTGTTCTTGGAATGTGGGTTTGCAACATTGCGACCTTGGCTGGTTGCTCCACCGGGTTCTTTCTGCGGGATCAGCAACCTGACTCTTGCTTTGTTAATGTCCACGGGAGCTCTTGGTTGAGGCCTACTCGGGCCTGGTGCATAAGTAGTCCGTCTGGTGCAGAGGTGCTTTTAGGTTATAATAGCATATATTTCCATGACCAGTATCGTGTTTCCATTATACCTCTCATGGTGGTAACGGGTTTCAAGAGAAGCGTGAGCAAGCGTTATAGATGAGTTCATGATGCGTCTTGCGTTTCTGCATTCTGAAAGCCTATGTAAAAATAATAAAGATGCACGTCCGTGAATATGCCTGTCGCCTACGTCAGAGCACTGAGTATGTTCTTCGTATAGATTGGTGTGGAAATGTTCAGTGTGTATATTTGTACGGATGTGCTTCCCGTTGTCTAGGTCGTCATGGCATCTCTAACGACGTGTGGATTTTAGTCTAGCTGATCCGAGCCGCAGGTGTCGGCATGGCCAGTGCGGGCTGCTGGGCAGGCAGATGGACACATCCGTATGTTCCTGTACCAGGGTACCTGGTCGTCTGGTAATTGGACAAACTCTTCTCGCGGCGGGTGTCTGGGCCGTGACACTCTAGGCCAAGCGCGAGAGGTGAAGGACGGGAGCCTGGTCTTCCATTCTCCCACTTCAACATGCATTGTAACAGGGCTACAATTCAAAGCATGCCTGGTGCCGAAACATCTTGCTGAGTAGCCAACTCGAATTAGGAATGGCTTTCTTCAGTTTCTATGGCCTGTTATTCAGAGGCCATGACTTCTTGGGATTCATCAGAAGGATGTACACTTCTTCTTTTGGTAAAACTTGTATCACTGCACACCTGAGACCATGGTAGACTGGACCTATGTAAGTGACACTGCAAGGTTGATCAATGAACCTGGACTCGTATACCTGGCCTCATATAGCGTGCCAGAATTATGCTGCTATTCTTCATTAAGCCATCGTCATATAAGCAACAAAAGAGGATGGAAATACACCCCGCAAGCACTGTAAATAGAGTCTAAAAATTTAAAATTCTGGCATAGTGTGTGGGATAACACACCGAGACATCTCGGTCCAATTATTGTGATCTCTTAGTAGACACATAGAAATGGGTAACTAACTTTTTTAGTAACTTTTCTGCTTTTCATAGAAAACGAATACAATTGAAACCATTTGTCAAGCAGACAACACATGTTCTATCACTTTTGACATGTCTCTCTTAAGTACATTTTAGTCATTGGGGGTCATTCCGAGTTGGGCGGTAAAGGAAAAACGATGCCGGTAAAGGATTACCGGCATCGTTTCCCTTTACGGGCCATTCTGACCCACCAGACCGTTATTTACGGCGCCGTAAATTACGAGGCCGTAAATAGCGGTTTAGTGGCGCGCGCCCGACACTCCATACCGAAAATAGCGCCATGGCGTAAACCGGAGCTGATCCAAAGTGAAGTGGACATGTAAAAAATGGCCTCCACAAGGCCGCAAAGTACCTTACCGCCATGGAGTAAATACCGGCATCGCTGAGAAGGTGTTAAGAACCATGAGCAGTGTTTCAAAGAGGCACAGGTGCACTCAATCAGCACAGGTGGAGGCAATGGAGTCTGTCACAGCACAAAAGGAGCACACCCACACACCACACCCCCTCCCACACCAAGATGATACCAATTGTAGCAGCATTTCTGGAGCTGGAGGCCCTGCTTGCAAGGCAGCAACTACAACAACAGCAACAACAACAACAGCATCCCCCACCACAGAGGATACACAGGAGGAGAAGGAGGGTGAGACAGGCCCATCATGCCCTACCGGTGCAGCCACCATTACCACGCCGGCAGCCCCCAATCCCCTGCATCAGAGTCACCCCCTTCAACCTCACACCAGAGCAGATCCACACCCTGTACCGGCTTGACCGGGACCCCATTACCCCCATAGTGGACCTGATACATGACGACATAGTGAGCCGCATAGAAATCTGCACTGCCATCCCCCCTCTACTGAAGGTAGTGTCTGTGCTCCACCTCCTTGCCACAGGCACCTACCAGCATACAGTGGGGCACATGCATGGCATTTCACAACCCATATTTTCCCGGATACCCAACCAAGTGCTGGATGCCCTCCTCAACCACACAAGGGACTACATATCCCTACCACGGACTCCCCAGGAGATATATGATACCAAAGTTGCCTTCCATGCACTGGCAGGCATGCCAAATTGCATAGGTGCCCTCGACTGCACCCACGTTGAATTGGTGGTCCCGCATGCCATGGAGGTGCCGTATCGCAACCGCAAGCAATACGACTCCATCAACGTCCCGATGGTGTATAATGCCAGTAAAGCCATCACACATTGCAATGCCCGATACCCCGGATGAACTCATGACTCCTTGGTCCTGCGGAACTCAACACTACCACACTACATGGAGCAACATGCTGGACGACGTGCCTTGCTACTTGGTGAGTAACCTGGATGGGCCATGGCAGTGCATTGGGGCTGTGAGTATGTTGTCTGCATACTCCACCTGTGTGGGATAGGGGGGGAGATGCATACTCCACCTGTGTGGGAAAGGGGGGGGGAGATGCAAACGCCAGCTGTGTGGGAAAGGGGGGGATGCATACTCCACCTGTGTGGGAAGGGGGGGATGCATACTCCACCTGTGTGGGAAAGGGGGGGGATGCATACTCCACCTGTGTGGGAAGGGGGGGGAGATGCATACTCCACCTGTGTGGGAATGTTCACGCCAGTGCACGATGTGCACCTCACAGAACACTGTGCCCTAAGACAAGTGACACGGCACATGACCACCTAACCACACAGTGCTGAATCCGAGGAGACACCTAACACTACATGACTAACAGGAAATCTGGCCAAATACCACAACACATGCACCACTCATCGGCGGCCCTTACACACTGTAAGGGCATCCTGCACCACATGCACCACTCATCGGCGGCCCTTACACAATGTAAGGGTATCCTGCACCATGCAGTGCAATAGCACCATGTCGCTGACTCCTGCATCACAACACACAGGACAGTCATCCCTGGGAGTGCATAGAAGTGAGTCTAACATGGATCCCACAGTGTGTCACTGGTCCTGCACCCTCATAGGATTGCTGCAAGTCACCATGGTAGGGATCAGTGCAGAATGACGAGTATGCTACCAACTACAGCCAACACCCCCCTGTCACCAAATCCCGCGCATGAGATCAATGAATGCAGTCCAACACTGCTGCATGCATATACGACGCACATGCAACAAGACGTGAGTGCACACCATGATCCATCAGGAAGAATCTACCCCCTCCATCATTCCATTGCACAGGACACACACCCGGGCCAGTAATGGGGTGACTGTATCCTGGGACATGTGTGCATGGCAAGTAATCACCTGCTGCCATGTAAGACTAGTACAGTTCTGCACCATGAATGTACAAATACTTACCTTCATTCCACTCTCATGCAGGTGATCCTGGCTACCCTTTTTAAGCCATGGTTAATGACACCGGTCCGCAACCCACAGAACAGGCACGAGGAGGACTACAATAGATCCCATACCCGTACACGTGTGGTGATAGAGCAGACCTTCGGCCTGTTGAAGGCACAATATCGTTGGGGCACTCATCTACAGCCACGAGAAGGTGTCCAAGATCACCATGGCATGTGTAATGCTGCACAAAATGTGCATCTGTCGGAACGTGCCACTGCCCCCTGACGTGGAACTGCTACCACCAGATGCTGATGAGGGGGAGGAGGAAGGAATGGCAGGACAGCATCACGGTGCCGATGCACAGGAGGGACGTTCCGTGTGGCAATCATTGATCGGACAATATTTCTGACTCACAAGTCAGCTGAGGGTGTGAGGATGACAGAACATTGGGCACTGGGTGTGGGGATACATGTACACCATGCACTGTGAGACATTAAAGGACACATGCACAATGATCAATGTCCACTCTGTTTCTTAGGGATGATCAACCAGTGTATTGAGTAATAATGTTCAAACGTGTACAAGAAAACCTCCACCCTCACCCCCTCCCGCTCCCCCCCAACTCACACACACACCCTCACCCCCCTTCCCCTCCCTCCCAACTCCCACACACACCCTCCCCCCCTCTCCCTCCCTCCCAACTCCCACACACACCCTTACCCCCTTCCCCCGACCCCCCCAACTCCCACACACACCCTCACCCCCCTCCACCTCCCCCCACAACAACCCCACAATAGTCCCATTGGTACAACATAGGCAACATGTGTGTGACAGCATGGTCAACGTGCACTCCCAGAGCCAGGGGGATCCATGTCGTGGCGGCGCAATGTACGCAGTGAGCGTCGGACCTGGCTGGTCTGCGTGGACGAGCTTTGGGAGGGTGGATCCACCCGCTCGGGCTGTGGTGTGGGGTGTGCTGCCTCCAGGGCATCTGCGATCCGGCCCAGCACCTCGCAGAGCCGGTTTGTGTTCGCCGTGATCACCTCGCCCAGAGCCTGAAGGTCATTGTGCCACTCCAACCTAGAATCACGATTGTCCCTGATGAACTCCTCAATGAGGCCTGTGAGGTGCTGGGAGGGCAATACATCCGTGGCCGATGTGGCCGATGTGCTTGGCAGGCTTGGTATTGGGCCTGCAGGCCTTTCCGGAGTGCCTGCAGGGGAAGTGGATTCAGGACAGGCAGGTTGTAATCCTTGCCCTGTGAGCCCTGGGGTGTCACTCTTCCCGGAGTCGCTGTGTACCACCTGGCTGTATGATGGTGTGTCAGGGGTATGGGCAATGTCATTGATATCCTCTGCGTTGGCTCCGGAAATTGATGGTGGGCTGTCTGGAATATCGAGGAGGCACATGGCTGCATGCTCCCCAGCCACACTGGTCTCCTCTGAGTGCAGCGTGGGGCACGTGTCCAGCGGCACTGCAGGCATGGGTAGGGGTGCAGGTGGGGGTTGTGCACCCTCCATGGGGGTTGCAGGAGCAGGTGGTGTTGCTTGTGTTTTTCTCCTGCTTGCAGGTATACTTTGGCCCCTGCCTCTGCCCCTGGAGGTACTGGCCCGGGTGCTTTCCTGGTCCTCGCTGTCATGCCCGCTGCCTGTGGGGGGGGGGGAGAGAGACGGCATGAGCAATGATTTGGGTGTCAGCATTTGTACATGCCTATGGTATCACAATGGGATTGCTGCGTTTTGTGGACATTTGGGTGGTGAGTGGGACAGTGATCTGGGCTTGGATGTTAAATGCATGCAGATGTCTGGGTCACTCATGTTGGCCGCGTACTGTGATGACCCACATTCACAGTGTTTGCAATCACTGCCCCGTGTGCCTCACAGATTCGGCCTCTTTGTGTGGTATGGGCCATATGGGTTACAGCCTTGCACCTGACATCAGAATGGGTCCCACTTGTTACGGCATGATTTCATTGGGGGGGGGTTTGCCCAACCATGACGTGACACCTTACCCAGCCCTTGGCAGTGACTTACATTAGGAATGCATGTTCTGTCTTGAATCATGACACTCACCTCCATCAGCGGATGACGCTGCACCGCACTCCATTTCGCCAACCCCTTCTATGGCTTCTGTGCCCATCATGGCCGCGCACGTTTCCTCCCACGGCATCATTTTGATGGGAGAACCTGGCCCTCCTCCTGTCTCCAGTGCCTGACTTCGGTTTGCCGAGAGGATGGCCCGCACCCGGAGACGGAGGTCATCCCACCATTTCCGGCAATCCTTGGTGATGCGGGGGGTGTTTTCTACGGTGCTCACCCTCTGTGCTACCAAGGCCCAAATCTCTTTCTTCCTGACGACGGTGGGCCTACGCATATCACTGCTGAATACAGTGTCTGCATGTTCGTGCAGGGTGTCCACCAGTATCTGGAGCTCATCCTGGGTAAAGTGCTCCTTTCTTATGCGTGCGGCCCCCTTTTTTAGTGCTTTAGGCATGATGCTGGTCTCGAATGCCAATTTCTCTCTTCGGTATATGCCTCCGGGTCCTGTACGGAGAGGATGGCAATGGATTGTGATTTTAAAGATGGCCGCCCTGCTCTGTCCCGTTCCTGTGCGGTGACGTTTTTTCCAGTCCGTTCTTTACCGGTGACCGTAAATAGCAGGGACCGCTATTTACAGTCACCGCTGATTACTCCATGTCGGTAGTGTTATGTACGGTGCATTTGTTGGCAGTAAGGGCTTTGGGGGCACTTTTGGGGCATGGCGCTAACGTTCATTACCGGCATGGCGGTAAGCGCATGCTCACGAAGTCAGAATAGGCCGATTTTTACGGTCTAGTGCCAGCACGGAAACGCACTTAACGCCATTCCGGTATTCCCCTATACTTAGCGCCCAACTCGGAATGAGCCCCATTGTGTTTAGACAAGTGATAGGGCAAGCTTCTTCAACTACCCCCTCACCCTAGATAAGCAGACCACCAGCGCTACCTAGGGGTAGAACATACATGAGGGTTTAGTTTAGTTTGTAGGAGGGCAAAATAGGCAGGATCCATACATTTGGCATATTTGTAAATTACAAAGATTAAAATTACCTAGGATTCAAGTGTGTGAAAATGATGAATAGGGAAACGTGTGTTTTTGGTCCTTCATTAATACTGACCTTAGCTTGACCTCTTGATTTCTCTTGCTCCTCTTTCATATTTGTCAACATGCTCTGATGAAAGAATTGTGGATTTGTTCACATTTCAAAAATGTTAATTAGAATGATGATATCACAGTTAATGACATCAAGTGACCTTGGACCTGATGACATGACATGACATTTTGATCAGAAAACATGTCAATCCCTGCAGAACAATATCTGACCAGAAATAAACCAAAAACCAGGAGAAAATGGTAAGCCATACCTCACGTATTTCGCTTGTAACCAGTACATATATTTTTAATTTGACAAACTTCTTGTTGGCACAGGTAAGGGTGAGCGAACGTTTCACCTGCAAAGCAGAAATTGCAGAATTTGCATTGTAATCCACTGCCGCCACAGAAATTTCGCCCATTTTTGTATGGTTTTTCACAGAGTGTGGTGCTTCATTCCCATGTTAGTTTTGTAGCATGAGGAGAAACTTTGCACAGTTATTTTTTTTATCTGTGCTAGTTTCATGCAGGAACACAGAAACTGTGTGCAGGTTTTTCCAAACCGTACCCGTTTCGCGCAGTGCCACGAGAAACTTTGCATCTTTTTTTACGACTGTTATGCTTGAACTAAAATGGCGCTGGCGTGCAGTGCATTCTGGGAGCGCTCGGAGCCATGATGGATATTTACTTCATGCCGCAGTGAAAAGCTGCACACATTTTGTTAGATTCACGGTGCTGAAAAAACATGCTTTCCAAACCTGGTATGCGGTCAAGGACATTTCTGCTGGGAAAGCTAACTTTGTTATGGTTTGTTATGAGCGTGTTTTTAGAGGAGGGAGGCACTCTGCTCCTTGGGGGTGGCTGTCGATTGACCCAGCGAGCAACCAATGGCTGCTCATCAATGCGCAAGTGCCATTTCCAGAAGGTTCGAGAAATCGCCACCCCTTTTCGGAGTGTGCATTTATGCGGGGCCCCGGGGGTGGTCAGGTGAGACTTCAGCCGGAGGAGGACGCTTACGTCCGGCATTCCTGTGAGCTGTGGTGCTCACGGCCTGGCTGTTATCGGGGTCTTCCAGCTGCTTCTGGCGAGATGAGGAATCAAATTACGCTCACGGTGATGTATTTCCTTTTGAATTCTTTGCTTCTTCTGTGATTTATGTCTATGTTACTTCTGTGAGTTATTTCTATGTTATTACTGGTTGCTTCTAAGCTTTGAATAAATAGCCGTATAAGTGCTTATTCTTTTCTAAGAGTGTGTGGTTGCAAGTTATTGCGTCTTTCTGCGTTCAAAGTATTGGCTCTATAATTGCATTGGTGATTTATGATTTTCCGTGCACTCTGGGGAGAGCAATACATTTTTGGCGTCACAAACAGGATATTTGTGCTGAATTGTTCCAAATATTCAAGAATCTGTTTGAACGTAGATAGGATTCTGTTATCTTGCAAGCGAAAGTAATTGGGTAGTGAAGTTGTTGAGTAGTGACGTTTTTTCCTTTGCCGGTGTGTGCGTGCCTGTGGGAGTGATTGCAGTGTGGAGAGAAAAAATATATAGATATAAAGAGGTTTTGTTTTGTTTGTGATAATGAGTAGTTTGTTCAGGAAAAAGAGCGTTACCGCTGGCGGTGACTGTTCCGATGTTGTTATTCCAGGCTGGACTAAGAGTCCATATGATAAGTTGGCCCATGCGTGGGCATGTGTTGCAGGGCTAAGTGAAACATGGGATCAGTGATTGGGAGATGCTGATCCATCTGATGTAATGGCATGCTTGCAACAAGTTCCAGTGGAACGTGGCAGAGAATGTGTGGCATTAGGTAGGCGAGGTTGGGTTCTTTTGCATGCTTATAGGAAAATACATCAAATGAAGGTGGAAATGAAAAATGAGGTTTTGCGATTAGAAAGAGAGCTGGCTGCAGAAAGGCAGACTGTGTTAATGCAGCAGATTCAAATGAAACTGTTTAAAGATAAGGCAGACACATATCAGGCTATGGCCGAGAGGGCAGCAGTCAGAGTAGCCCGGTATAAATATAGGAAAAGACGGCGAGGGGTCAACAAAAGAAAGGTGGCAGCTGTAATCGCTACCGCTTGTTTGGACTGGAATCCGGATAAGTGGGATGGTGATATTTTTGATTCAACCAGTCTAGAAAGAAGTTCCGCAAATGAGTCTGACCCCAAAATGGAAGTGAAACAGAAAACAGTGGCGGCTAAGCTTGTTAGAAGACGGCGAGCCGGACCTCACCCACAGAATCCAGCTGGCGGAATGGTGGATTTAACCACGCTGGAGGATTACACACAGCAGGAGGTTGGGGAAATTATTATCCGTTTGAGGCAAAAATCAGGGGAAGCTTTATTGACATGGATGGTGAGAATGCAAGATGGGGGTGCTGCAGGGGTGTTGGTAGATTCTATGGATTCACCGCATTTTTTACCCCTGTCAACTGACACCAATGTACAGGAGGTCTTAAGGCCAGGACCGCCCCCTGATAGCAATGGTCAAGATGCACAGGTGTCTTTGTTGCACCTGATAGCCCAAGCATGTAACTGTAAATACCCCATTACCACAGATTGGCCATAGCGAAGAAACAAAGTGGTATACTTTGAGAGAGGCAATTCAAAAAGTCAGAGAGCATGCTATGAAAGAGGCTATTCACGTAGATGCTCCTGATCACATGGGAGACGTGCCGCTCTCAGTTTCAACTCGAAACATGGTGATTAGAACTGCGCCACCCGCATACAAAAGTGTCATTATGACTTTGCTCGTAGGTATGATGGGCAAAGCTACTGATGAGGTAGTAGATGCCATTCGGCAACTTGCAGATTTAGGGGAGTGGGATAAGAGCGATGACAAGCCACGGGAGAGAGAGGGGCGTAGTGAGGAAGAACCGAAGGCAGGCGGCAAGATAGCAGAGACTCCCGAGTGTCCCGAAAGGACATGTTTCTGGCTTTGTTACAAGATGGTGTGCCACACGAAGAAATTGATGGCATTGAAACCAGAGTAATGTATGAATTATACAAAAAACGAGGACTTGCAGCCAAAGAGCGCTATAAACAGGTTAAGAAACAGGTAGTCACCTACTGCCCCCCCTGCGGAAGAACAAGAAGAAGGGTCTATGGGGACACCTTCCCCGTACCAGCCAACATACGCTGATTTGAGAAAGGTGGTGAGTACAATGTTAGAGGCGGAGTTGAGCCACACTCATTCGAAATTTGACTAGGGCTACGGCCAAGCTCCGGCTGCGTCTGCCCGCATAAAAGTTGATAGGCAGCACCATGTTGATGTTAAGATTTTTTGGGGGCCAGGAAATACACAAGGGGTGCGAGCATTGATAGACACCAGGGCAGAGGCCTCTTTGATTCATGGCAATCCAGCACGATTTAAAGGCAAACAATTTACTATTACAGGTCTAGGGGGAAAGGAGACCCCCGCAGTACAAACGAAAGTGGAGATGAAAATAGGCAATTTGAATAGGCAGAATTACCAAGTGTTGATTGTCCCGATACCTGAATATATAATTGGCTTTGACATTTTGAAAGGGTTAACCTTGGGACTTGGCGGTAAAACATACCAGTTTGGGGTGAGTGCATTGATCTGTACACCCATTACCGTAGGCAAATTGAAGATGCCCCCAGTGCAAGTGCCGGTGGCAACCAAGCAGGTAGCAATGAAACAATACCGCATTCCTGGGGGGCACACAGACATTTCAGACACCATCAAAGAGTACGTGGAGGCGGGTGTGTTTTACGCCCTATTACCACCCCATGGAACAATCCTCTCTGGCCTATTAAAAAGGGGATGGGTCGTGGAGGATGATGGTGGATTACCGGAAGTTGAATAAACACACTCCTCCCTTAGTGCCCGCAGTCCCAGATGCCATTACCTTGATTGAGAATGTCCAAAAGTTTGAGGGGACTTGGTATGCAGTGATCGATTTAGCCAATGTATTTTTCTCTGTGCCAATTGCTGAAGAGTGTCAAGAGCAGTTTGCAATTTCGTGGAGTGGACGTCAGTACACTTTCACGAGGCTACCTATGGAGTACATACATAGCCCGACTCTCTGTCACCGGCTGGTGGCAGAGCACTTAGACAAGATACCGTGTAAACCTGACATACAAATCTCTCATTATATTGATGATATTTTGATTCGGGGCAAGGATGAGCACAGTGTGCAAAGCCAGTTAGATGTCATTATGGAAGGATTGAAGAAGGAAGGGTGGGAGATTAACCCGAGTAAAATTCAAGGTCCAGCTGAAACAGTGATATTCCTAGGGATTCAGTGGCATCATGGGCATTGAGAAATGGTGCCAAAAGCCTGACAGAAAATTCTTGAATTCACCACTCCAATGAACAAAAAGCAAGCTCAGCAGTTTATAGGGCTGTTTGGGTTTTGGAGACAGAACACTCCCCATTTAGGGCAGATATTGGCCCCCCTCTACAAGGTGACACAAAAGTAATATGAGTTTCAGTGGGGGGAAGAGCAGCAGAAAGCCTTTGAGCTGGCGAAAGACACTGTGCATCAGGTGCTTGATTTATGGCCATTGAAGGAAGGCGAAGTGGAATTAAATGTGTCTGTACAAGACAATTATGCTAACTGGAGCGTGTGGCAGAAACAAGACAGGAAACGTGTGCCATTGGGGTTTTGGAGTCGTAAGCTGCCCGATGCTGGTAACTCATACACTCCGTTTGATAATCAATTGCTGGCGTGTTATTGGGCCCTTGTTGATACCGAACAAATGACGGTGGGCCATGATGTATTAATGAGACCAGAAATACCAATCATGCAATGGGTACTGAGCTCTCTTAAAACGCATAGAAAAGGACATGCTCAAGAAGCCAGCATAATTAAATGGAAATGGTATATTCAAGACAGAGCCAAATCAGGGAAGGGTGGAGTTGCAAAATTACATGAGCAAGTAGCCAACATACCGCCCTCAGATTACATACCACCGGAAGTGCCTGAAAAACGTGAGTCTCCCGTGAAATAGGGAGTACCTTACATCGATTTGACCGTGGAGCAAACAGAGCATGCTTGGTTCACGGATGGCTCAGCTCGATATGTGGCAACTGAGCGGTACTGGAAAGCAGTGTTGTACAGTCCCAAGACAAAAAAGATGTTGACAACGTCAGGGAAAGGGAAGAGCAGTCAGTTTGCAGAGCTTTACGCAGTTTACTAAGCACTGAAACAAGAGATCCCTGGTCAATGTTATGTGTACACAGATTCATGGTCAGTGGCAAATGGATTGGCAGTGTGGTTGCCAACCTGGCAAAATAATGGGTGGAAGATTCATTCAAAAGAGTTGTGGGGAAAAGAACTGTGGCAAGATATTGTAGAAATGTTATCACAAAGTGAAGTCACTGTATATCATGTGGACGCGCATTGTGCCACAGACTCATTAGAACGTTGGTTTAATTCTGTTGCAGACGAACACACCAAGATTTCATCTGTGGATGCAGAGGCTCAGGAAGATGATTTGGAGGGTTTGGCCAAATGGGCTCATCAGAAATGTGGGCATCTTGGAGAAAAGGCTACTATCAGGTGGGCACAAGCTTGAGGAATCAGTCTTCCTTTAGAAGTAGTGAAAATGATCATTTTGCGATGTCCAGTGTGCCAACACCAACTGCATAGACCTTTCCCTCAGATTGTTCGAGGTACATTGCGAAAAGGAAAATTACCAGGTCAAATTTGGCAGATTGATTATATCGGTCCCATGCCAATCAGTAAAGGTTGTCAGTATGCATGCACTATTGTGGATACATACTCAGGATATTTGATGGTTTTGTTGTGCAAGCGTGCAACACAACTGAACACCATCAGGTTGTTAGATCGGATCATACTACATTATGGAGTGCCTTTGAAGATTCAAAGTGACAATGGGTCACATTTCAAAGGCAAATTAATTCACGAGTACTGTCAGGAAAAGAGCATTGAGTGGTTGTATCACATACTGTATTACCCAGCTGCTTCAGGGTTAATTGAACGAACGGATGGGTTATTGAAAGAACAGTTGCGCAAATCTGGAGATGGCAATTTGGCAGGTTGGCGTGATCTTGTGTTTGATGCGGTGCAAGTATTAAACAATAGACCTGTGAATGAGCATGAAACTCCTTTAATGCGATTAATGACTCCTACTTTACAGGTTCAACCCAATTCAGTCAGAGAAACACTATTGTACTGGGAAATTACTCCGGATTCTTTAGCTCCCTATCGAGCAACTCCAGAGTCAGCAGGGGTAGACTTGCATTCCCATGAAAAAATCAGATTAGACCCGAGAGGGATGGTTGTAATTGAAACAGGGATTGGAGTACAAATTCCCCCAGAGCATATGGGATGGATTGCCCCTAGATCTGCCTAGCATTGAAGGGAGTTCAAGTGTTGGGAGGGGTAATTGATGCTGATTACCAAGGCGAGATTAAAGTCATCCTAATGAATAGTGGGGACCAATTGTTATCGATCCACAAGGGTGATCGAGTGACCCAATTGATAATTATTCCCATTAAGTTGTCCATGATTAAGAAGGGGAGCCTCCTACAGTGTTAACTACTCGTGGGGTTCGTGGTTTTGGCTCTTCCGACAGTATGGTACCGGGTGCAAAGATGTGGGTGGAAAGGCCAAATGCCCACCAGTGCCCGCAGATGTCATTGCATCAGGCAAAGATCAAGTAGTTTTAGTCATGGAGCCTGGTAGAAATGGCAATATCTGCCCGCAGACAAATGTTACCTGAGAGAGTGATGCACAACACTGATATCTCTTTTCTGGGTTTGCCTTGTAGATCCTGTGTCTGGCTGGTGTAATTGTGGTACTAAATGGACTCCATTTGGGAGAGTTAAACAGCCTGCTGCTACCAACGAAAAATGTCACATCTGTGCCAGTGATCAAGGGGATACTGATAGTGATGAATAATGTTGTCCCAAAGCAGCCTTATGCCGATGCCGAAAAGCCAGCCAGACCGAAGACATGGATTCGTGAAATGCGGCAAACACGTTAGGAGAAAGTGAAAACAACCTTGATACCAGTCATCCGAGAAGCATTTTCAGGACGGCAAAAATATTCTCCTATGATCACCCAGACAGAGAATATGTGGATATAACTGGCACAGCAGGTGCTCAACATATCGCACATCTGTCTTACTGATGTGCCCAATGCTGAAGCTTTACTGACTACGTGCTTAGTAGCAGTGCCGACGCATGTTCCGGTTTTAAAGCATATCTTCGGCGTCACACACAATGATTCTTTGGTTCAAGATTCTGATATTAGGCAATCTTTTTCCATTTATAAATACTGTAGGTTTTGCCAAGAAACCGATCGCAAATGGAGAAATTTGACACGTGTTATTACTTATAATATAACCCAAGGTGATGTATGCTATTTTATGACCTGCAACGCACTAGAAATTGGCAAATGCCAACAGATCAATTTAACCAAACAGCACAATCACACAATGTTTGAGAGACGACTGTGTTCGCGAGTGCCATCAACATGCACCAGTGTAAATAATACTATGTCTTGTAATCATACAGTGATGGCTGCCAGTCATTTGAATCATGTGAAACTTCCAACAGGATGGCTCTTTTCATGTGGCAACATCACATACACTTATATTCCAGCTAACATTTCCGGAGGTCCATGTGCTTTAACTCGATTAGGACTAATGATGTTTCCTTTACACCCAGCGATAACTCAAGGTAAAAGGTCAACTTTTGAATCTGTGGGTCTATCTCCTGATTGTGATTCACATGTACACTTGTTATCAGAAGCTGAGGTTCTAGCATTAACCCTTTCATTATTGGGAGTTTGGGGTTTAGCTGCTGGGGGTTACAAATCTTTGATGAAATTAGCATGTTTAGTAGTGAAAAGCCTTAATCATACTTCTCAGGCATTAGAAGAATTACTCCTTGATAGTCAAGTTATTAGAAAAGCAACTTTGCAGAACAGAGATGCTGTTGATTATCTATTGCTAAAGCATAATTTAGGGTGTAACGCATTTGATGGTATGTGTTGTTTCAATCTAAGTGACCATTCACGATCCATTGAAAGTCATATTCGAGGTTTGAGGGATCTCATTTCTCAAGTGTCTCAAGATCGTACTGGGAATTGGTGGGATTGGTTATTGTCATGGAACCTGATATTGGGGGTACACTACGTTACGCTTTTGCTTGCATTTGCATTATATTAGCTATCATAATAGCTTGTTGTTGTTGTATTCAATGTATTCCTAATTTAGTTTTAATGTTTTGTCGGTTTCAGAGACCGGATCCTCTGCCACTGGGCTATGGAAGGTAAATATCCAAGAGTGGAATTGTTATGATTGAACTAAAATGGCGCTGGTGCGCAGTGCATTCTGGGAGCGCTCGGAGCCATGATGGATATTTACTTCATGCCGCAGTGAAAAGCTGCACACATTTTGCTGAGTGTTAGATTCACGGTGTTCCAAACCTGGTATGCGGTCAAGGACATTTCTGCTGGGAAAGCTAACTTTGTTATGGTTTGTTATGAGCGTGTTTTTAGAGAAGGGAGGCACTCTGCTCCTTGGGGGTGGCTGTCGATTGACCCAGCTGGCAACCAATGGCTGCTCATCAATGCGCAAGTGCCATTTCCAGAAGGTTCGAGAAATCGCCACCCCTTTTCGGTGTGTGCATTTATGCAGGGCCCCCGGGGTGGTCAGGTGAGACTTCAGCCAGAGGAGGACGCTTACGTCTGGCATTCCTGTGAGCTGTGGTGCTCTCGGCCTGGCTGTTATCAGGATCTTCCAGCCGCTTCTGGTGAGATGAGGAATCAAATTACGCTCACAGTGATGTATTTCCTTTTGAATTCTTTGCTTCTTCTGTGATTTATGTCTATGTTACTTCTGTGAGTTATTTCAATGTTATTACTAGTTGCTTCTAAGCTTTGAATAAATAGCCGTGTAAGTGCTTATTCTTTTCTAAGAGTGTGTAGTTGCGAGCTATTGCGTCTTTCTGCGTTCAAAGTATTGGCTCTATAATTGCATTGGTGATTTATGATTTTCAGTGCACTCTGGGGAGAGCAATACAACGACCCATACTAATTTCATACAGTGGAACAAGAAAATTTGTGCAGGTCTTTTTTCGATCCGTGGTAGGTTTGTGCAGCAGCACAAGAAACTTTTCATGGCTTTCCATGATCCATGCTAGTTTCGCGCAGCGACATGAGAAACTTTGCGCAGGCTTATTTTACATCCGTATTAGTTTTGCATTGCAGCAGTGGAAACTTTGTAATTTTTTCAAACCTTGCTAAATTCGCACAGCGGCATGAGAAACTCCACACAACTTTTTGTTTGATTTGTGGTAGATTCACACTGCAGCACGAGAAACTTTGTGCCGCTCTTTTCGGTCTGTGCTACGTTCACGCAGTGGCACGAGAAACTTTGTGCTGCTCTTTTCAATGCGCAGGGGCGGCAGAACGGCGGATTGCAGTGAAATGGATCAAAATCGATCAGATTTCGCTTCCAAAGCTGTCAGAATGGAATTTAACAATTGTGCCGTGCCCTAGGTGCAGGTAACTGGTGGCCGATAAAACAAACTCTCTATGAAAAATGTGGAGTTGTCTGAAAAACAAAGCGACTGCTATCAGAGGAGAGATGAAGGGGGAGATTAGAAGGTGACAAGAATGTATTGCAATATTATTTAATTTGTCTTGAACAGCTCTATGCTTATCTATTTCTTTCCTCTCTATATGACTCAGTAATTTAAATGCATGTCAAAGAGAATGTTCAAAGAAGAGCTTGAAGTACTACTGTAACCACTTCTGAGTTACTGTTATACATACACCTTAAAAGCGGTAGGATCTGTCACTTACATCTATAGGCAGTGGCACTACTTAGCAAGCATTAGGAATGGCAACAGTTGTAGCTTTTGTGTAGGCTTAGGGCAGGCACTTGCCGGGCACTGCCATAGAGGTATTAACTGACCATTGATGGTAGCAGATGCAAAATGGTGCGAGCAACTGGGCATCTAATAGCAGTGCCTGGCAAATGCCTAATACTTATAGACAAGCCAAAACTGTTGGCTTTTCCAATGCTTGTTTTTAACAGGACTTCATTGAAGGGCACACATAGTGCTTATAAATCGAGTGGCTAAAGGCTGACCTAGTTAAGAAATTTTTGTTACACCAGTAGCACATTTATAGCTCCAATTCAATCATTCATTTTCGGAAGACTGCTTTAAAAAAAATACACTGGCAGGCACTTCCATTGCAAAAGTTTGATGCTAAAGCTTGTTTAATGCATGCTTAAAGAGTTCCCAGGAGGAGATATTTTAGGCGGGGAGTAGCAGGAACTGGGTGGGAAAGGCCATAGGGATAATCATGGCCATGGCCGCCTGTGGGTGGGCAAATAATCAAGCAACACCTGCAAGCTGTGTGTCCCTCCTCATATGCAATGTCTCCCTATCTGTACTCTAATGCAAAAGTTTCAGCTTATAGATGGTGCAAGCACCACCTAATCGCCCAAACTAAAAAGCCGTCTCCTACGGCATAAATCTGAAGGGTTGGCAAGTATGCTCCTTATTTGATTTGGTGCCACTCTTTCTCTAGATTTCTTGGCCTTTCAAAGTCTTTTGGTCTTTGGCTTGCATTCTCGTTCTGGCAGGTATTCAATCCTTTTATGCGTCCTCCTCTGAATGTGCCTTGGCAGAGAATCGGGTTCTTCTCATTTCTTTCTCCATCGTTGCACTGGCTCGCTGGACCTGGCTGCCCTCTTTCTGCTTGGACACCCTGTGTACAATAAACCATTTCTTGTCCTCTGCATGGTTTTGTTTTGTTTGTGTCCTTTTCCTAGTGTTTCCCCTTTTTGTTTGATAGCTCAGCATTGTATCAGGTCCTCTTTTGCCCGCCCCCCCCCTTTACCCCCAATTCCCTAGTGGTATCCCATATTCACTGGTGATATTAGAAGAGGTGTGTCTATCTCCATGGACTTGGGCATCAAACAAGATTTGGCAAGTCCTGACAAGAGTGACTTGTCAGTGATGCCCAGTTTAAAGATGAGTTTGGGAGGATGTAAAGTCAGAGATGGGGGAGATGGGTCGACGAGACATAACCAACTGACACGGGCCGAGCGGCCGAGCGGCCGACCAAAGACCACAAAGTGTGCTACGGCACAAGTCAGAGACTTGTCCCCACCATTAGCCCGTACTGAGAACCCATGCTGGGCTGGCCCCCTGCACTCCCCCCATCATACTTCCAGAATATAATGCCATGTATTATTTCTATGTTTTATGTCCCTGTACTGTCAATGATTTATGCTTATTGTGATGACCGTGACTCCTCAATATACCAATAAAAATATGTCATAAAAAAAAGAGATCAGGGAAGATGAGAATATATTTCAGATAACGGTGGCGGGGAGATTTTATGATGCCAGAGACCTGAAATAAGACAGTCTTCTTGATGTTGTTTTTTACAGAATCCAGATTGCATACAGTTTTAGATGTTGTTGGAAGAAATATATTCAGTGGGTCTGGGGAAGACCACTCTTTCAAGGTACTTCGAGGACAATGGGAGTTTTGCTACCATGCATAGCTGGTAGGGGCTAGAGGAACTTGAGAGGACCTCGTGAAAATGGCAATACAACATTTATTTTTAAGCAAGGAGGAGAAACTAAGGCAAAAGGGAGGGTTTAAATGTTATTTAGAAACATGAGGGAAAGTTGGAAGGGGGCCATGATTCCCTTTTTTTTGCGGGGAAAAGGGAAAAGGCAGCAAAGAGAGCAGGTTTGGTTGGAAAGGTGGGAGTTGAAGGGTGGAGAGCGAGGAAAGAGTGTGTGATAGATTAGGGGAGCAAGGACTGCCCAGATTGTCTTGATATGCAATTTCACATTTTCCAACTGTGGGTGAGATAAGAGCAAAGGGCATTCAGGTTGTGGTAGGAAAGGTTGCATTATGTTTGCAAGCTTGCAAAGATGGTAGTGGAGAGAAAGAGCGTGCATTTGACAGTCAGAGGGGTTGGCCTTGTTGAGGCAAGATGAGAGTTTGGATATTAAGTTATCAGAAATGTATATGGATGGCTTGGCCAATTCAAGTGAGACTATCAAGTGGTCGCTTTCTACAACTGGGTAGTTGGGCCCACAGACCGGTTTCCAGGCTGCGGATTGCCGAGAGGATCCGTGGCTGGCTGTGAGGTGTAGAAGAGGGTACAGTGCAGAGTGGACAAGAGACTTTGAAGATGTTTCGAGGGCTAGAAAGAGATTGAGTGACCTATTATTTCCTAGGCGTTTGGATCCTTGGTGAGTGGGCCTGTGCCAACTCACAGCAGATCCTCCACCACCAACCCATACATCAATGGGGGGGCAGCCACTCAAACCCCGATCACACACTCCCCACACTCCATTTTCAATCGGGGGCCTGCTTGCCCCCATATACCAACCGATCCTTTTGATTCTGCCCCAAAGAGGAGAGAAAAGGTTCAGTGATGGGCTGGAGTTATTTCACAGAGGGAAGGAGGGGTTGAATTAGAGGGAAGCAATGCAACGCTATGTTGGATACTTGTGTAGTGCTTTAATTCACCCTAAACCTGCTTCGGAATTCAAAAGGGGAGAGCGAAGAGAATAAAGAAGGAGAACAAAGTGGAACGTGGAGTGGGAGGGCTGCCATATTTGCGCCAGAGTTCTAGTATACAACAAACGCACGCACAAAGGATTAACAAAAAAGAAGAGGCTGAGTATCAGGGCACACACTAGTACACTGGAGCTCAAAGTCCCTTAATGCCCTTGAAAGGCAACAGACCTTCTGTTCTGCTGCTGGAATAGCTTCACCCGAGGGTCCTCCCAGGTGTGGGTTGGGTCCAGCTTGTACAATAATATGCTGAATTCACTGAGATGAGCCTGCTTGACCAGAAGCCCACACAACTTTCCAGTAACCTTTTGGGGTGTCAATGCCTCTACAGGGAATTGGGCCCTGTAAAGGTGGTGCTAAGCTCATGGGGGAATCATCAGTGCATTGTGACCTGCTTTATCCTCTGTTCCTGTGCAGTAGTTGCATATTTACCTTAAAATATTTCAGCAGTGGGATCCCAAATTATTTGGTAGGATGCAAGGTTTGCTGGATTTCCTTCAAGGCACTTGTCCTGGATGAACCTAAATGCATGTCTCATATATTACATAACAGCCTGAGACTTTAACACTCAAAGCTTGTATTTGTTATGAAATACTTTTTTCAGTTTTCAGGATTACAAGAAGCACAAGTGTTCACACACCACTTTAAAGTCATAAGCCTAGGGACCCTCTCGCCCTCCCGTCCTTAGAATGAGTCACTGCTAGGGGTCTCACCTGGGGTCCGGGTGCTGAAGGATGTCCAGGGGCAGCCCGATGCTCCCCAAAAATGAGAACAGTGACTACTTTCAATAGAAAATGTAAGCAGTTAGGGCTTGTAATCACTTTGTAATTTATTACGATTAGAAAGTTCTAATGTTTCTTCATTCATAAGTATATTCATTGAATGGTATGTCTTTATCCTTAAAACATATTGGGCCTCATTACGAGTAGCCCAGTAAAAACGGGGTCATTACCGGCATGGCGGTAAGAGCGGGTCCGTGCTCGTATGACCCCGCTAATAGCGGGTGATTACAAGTGCGCGAGCACGCCCGAACCCCCATGCCGGTAATGGCCATACCGACATGCCGCAAAAGGCCCTCCAACCCCCCGATAGCGCCATCACGGGACCCACCGATAGCGGCACCGCCTAGGAGGAACTCCTAAATACCAACACGGTAATACCAAAATGCTAATACCGGGCTCGTAAAACCGGACCCCGAAATAACATCATCGCGTCGGAACGGGAAATGGGCCGGCGGCCATCTTTAAAAGCACAATCCATTACAATCCTCCCAAACCACCAGTTGATTCCTGTACAGCTCTGTGGCAATATTTTGAGGATGTCAAAGGCTACCCGGAAGACCACCCAATACTTGGCAACCCTACCGATTTAGGCGGTAGGATACCGCTTTATAAGCAGTCCTACCGCCTACCAATTTTTTGACACCAAATACCGATTTTGTTTGTATAAAAAAAACTATTTTTTTTTTTTTACATTTTTTTTTTCCACGCCAGCTCGGGGGAGTCTTTCAAGGGCTCCCCCGAGCTGGCGTACCGGGAGAATGCGCGGCATGCAGGCTTTTAATGTCAAAGGCACCCACGGCGGTGGGCTAAAGCGCCCCTCCGCCGCGGGTGCCTTTGGCAAAAGGCGCCATTAGCCCCCCACCACGCCAGCTCGGGGGAGTCTTTCAAGGACTTCCCCGAGCTGGCGTGGCATGCAGGCTGTTAATGTCAAAGGCACCCACGGCGGTGGGCTAAAGCGCCCCTCCGCCGCGGTGCCTTTGGCAAAAGGCGCCATTAGCCCCCCACCACGCCAGCTCGGGGGAGTCTTTCAAGGACTTCCCCGAGCTGGCGTGGCATGCAGGCTGTTAATGTCAAAGGCACCCACGGCGGTGGGCTAAAGCGCCCCTCCGCCGCGGGTGCCTTTGGCAAAAGGCACCATTAGCCCCCCACCATGCCAACTCGGGGGAGTCTTTCAAGGACTTCCCCGAGCTGGCGTAGCGGGAGAAGGCGCGGCATGCAGGCTGTTAATCACAAAGGCACCCACGGCGGTGGTCTAAAGCGCCCCTCCGCCGCGGGTGCCTTTGGCAAAAGGCACCATTAGCCCCCCACCACGCCAGCTCGGGGGAGTCTTTCAAGGACTTCCCCGAGCTGGCGTAGCTGGAGAAGGTGCAGCATGCAGGCCTTTAATGTAAAAGGCTCCCACGGCGGTGGGCTAAGGGCGCCCCTCCGCCGCGAGTGCCTTTCACAAAAGGCGCCATTAGCCCCCCATCACGTCAACTCCGGCGAGTCTTTCAAGGGCTCCCCCGAGCTGGCGTGATGGCAGAAGGCGTGGCAGGCGCCTCATTGTCATTGAATGCACCCGCGGCGGCGGGCTCATTCAATGACAATGGGCTGCTGACGTGCCCAATTCCTATCATTACCACCTCACCTGACTTTTTGAATGCCCTGGGAGGAGACCGCAAGCAGCTTCATAGATCCAGAGTCCATCGAGGGATTCGGGGAGATGGAGATGGGTGCGGCATCATCCACAGAAGGAGGTGAGTGACCCTGCAGATCCCTGTAGGGGAAACCATGACGTAGCACAAGTGATGTGGAAGAGAGTCTAGGCAAGGCAATGCATGTCCCAACATCCACATCAACATATCCAAGTCCAGATTGCGGGCCAAACCCTGCCAGACAGAAATGCATGCTGAGTGCCAATCCCATAACCAACACACGGCCAACACACCTGGAACGTGCCCATGTAATACATCACACAAACCCCAAATCAATGGTATGCCACCTGCCATGCAGTGAATGCCACAAAAGCCCCCTCAGAACACCCTGTGTGACACACCTGTAAGACATGAATGCATGACTGAATGAATATCGAACAGCACAATTGTATGCTTCTAGCATGTAACACCATCACTGATGCCCTGCATCTCTTCTACCTCCCAGGCACTGATGAGGAAGATGCCAGGCAAGACAACACAGCGAGGGCATCCACGTCCCACCCTAGGAAAAGTGCTACCGCCACCACCACCTCCGTGACAGCCAAGCAGGCCACACCCACAGCCAGTGTTCCTGACCGAGCCGACACACAGTCAACGACACCTGCTGCCAATGTGCCGGACACACTTCAGACCCAGCAGCCCACACCCACACCAGTTCAAGGGGAGTCCCTACATGCACTAGCCACTACTGACGAAGAATTGGATGGCAATGTGGACCAGGAGGGAGTCACAGAAGTGACATGTCCACCCAGCCCAAGCCCCGTGTCCACAACCCCCGCCCCATATCGAGCCCTCACCCACCTACAGCAGTGCTGATCCCTGCCTCCAAGACTCGGACCTGAGCACCATCAAGGAGGACAGCACCCAAAATGCACGCCCCGTGAGTGCACCACCCACCACTCCAGCTCCCACCAACATCCTCGAGTCACGTCTGTCGAGGCTGGAGGCCCGACAGGGGCCATGTTGGAGCTCCTGCAACAGTACATTGCCGATGGAGAGGACACCAGGCGGGGAATCGCCACTGCCATTGAGGGGACCACAGCGGCCATTGCAGAAAACACAGCCGCTGTGAATGCATCGGCTGTGCTGATGAGGGACTGTCTGGGGGCAGTAACACAAGTACTTACCTCAATCCTGCTCCACATGCAGCGGCCACGCCTTGGAGACCTGCCACTGACTCATCATCTACCACCACACCTGCTTCCTCAGTCCCCACCAGCCCTGTGCGCCAGACCCGAAGGAGTGCACGGCACTCCGAAAAGCCGCCCCCGGACAGTAAAAAATCCTGCAAGTAGTGTGGGTGGACAATGGGAGTGGGACACATGGTTGGGAGTGAAGGGGAGCATATTGTGGAGTATATTGGGGGGGGGTTTGGAGTTTGTTGGGTGGATTTGGGAGTTCACTGGGGGTATTTGGAGTTTGTTGGGTGGGTTTGGGAGTTCCCATGGGGGGGAGTGGGGAGTGGTTACATTTTTGCTGTTGAACTAATACACCCGTTGTGTGAAAAATAATTCAATGGCTGGACTGACACATGTCTATCATAGTCCCTGTGGTTCAGAAGTATTTGTGAATCAGTGCTTGCCGTACTGCATGGCCATACTATGCATCACGTACGGGCAGGGGGGCTACTTCACCTCCGTCTCCATCCTCATCATCCTCACTCGGTGCATGCATGTCAGTAGTGTCAGGTGGCAATGGTACATTTCTCCGGATGCACATGGTGTGCAGCATGACACAGGCCATGGTGATCTTTGCCATCTTCTCAGGCCTATGAAGGAGTGCCCCACCAGACCTGCTTAGGCAGCGGAACCGCACCTTCAACAGGCCGAAGGTCTGCTCAATCGCAACACGGGTACGGGTGTGAACACGATTGTACTTCTCTTCATGGCTGTTCTGCTGGTTCCGCACAGGGGTAAGTAGCCTCAAGGGATATCTTCCATCACCTGCAAGCGAATACAAATAGGTGTGTGTCACTCTGAGCTGCCACCTTCAGGAGGCACAGTCATGGCCGCAGCTATTTGGTGTGGACATGCACATGTCCCTGTACGTATGCAAGAATGTTAACTAGATGCATTCTATACTGCTATGAGGTGTGGTAGTCTGGTTGGCGTTCAATAGATGATGCAGGGTGAAATAATGTATGCTGAGGCAGATCTACTATGGTTCTGCGACATTGTTTAGCCTCCCATTTATGCTGTGTATTATACACTGTGCATGGTCACACCAGCCACATTGCCACAGTTGCAATCCTGTTCAGTCATGCATTGCTTGACATACCCATGGTGGCGTGGTTGTGCCTCTTACTTGCCATCGATATGCAAAATTGGTAAAATGTTTGCCAGTGATGTGTCATTTTGGGTTTGGGAGATTCAGGTCAGGAGTGTCTAGCTCTGCATGCATTCTCCAATCACCGTCAATTGCCACCCAGGTGGAGTATACATCCCTACACATCAGTAGCCCATTGCACTACCATGGCCCACTCTGGCAACTCACCAAGCAGCCAGGCACGTGGTCCAGCATGTCGCTCCATGTGACGGGGTAGCGTGGAGTTACGCTGCACCATGGCATCATGTGTTGATCCGGGAAATCGGGCGCAGCATTGTGTGATGATCTTGCTGGAGTCACATGCAATTTGCACATTGATGGTATGTTATTGCTTGTGATTGCGGTACACCGCCCCTATGGCATGGGGGACTACCAATTCCGCATGGGTGCAGTCCAGGGCACCAACACAATTGGGCATGCCTGCCAGTTCATGGAAAGCTACTTTGGTGTCGGCTATCTCCTGGCCAGTCCGTGGTAGGGATATGTGGGTGCTTGTATGCTTCAGTAGGGCATTCGGCACTTGGTTCAGCATTCGTGATAATAGTGGTTGCGAAATGCCATGCAGCTGCCTCACTGTGTGTTTATAGGTGCCTGTGGCCAGGCACCACCTTTAGTAGAGGGGGATGGCAGTGCGTATTTCTATGAGGCTGGCAATGTCGTGTGTGTCATGTCCACTATGGTGGTGATGGCGTCCCGGTCGAACCGTTCCACGGGGTGTGAATCTGCTCAGGGGTTAGGATGAATGGCCTGGGTCTGATGCAAGGGATTGGTGGCTGCCTACAAGGCACTGCTGGCTGCGCTGGTGGTAATTGCTGGCCCTGTCTCGCCCTCCTTCTCCTCCTGCGTCTCCTCTGTGCTGCCTGTTGTTGCTGCTGTAGTTGTTGTAGTTGGTGTTGTTGCTGTAGTTGTAGCAGTAGAGGCATGTCCTCCAGTGCCGTGATTGCAACAGCTAGTGGTAGCATTTTGGTGTAGAAAGGGCTGTGGTGTGTGGGTGTACTCATTTTATACTGGCCAGCCTCCATTGACTCCACCTGTGGTGATTGTGTGCACCTATGGCAGTTGGCTTGATTGCTGATTGCTGTTTGAGGGTGGTCCACGATGCCTGTATGGCCGGCATCATGCAGCCCCTGATTACCGGCTTTGGGATGTCGGTATTTGCATGTCCGCGTGGGTTGTGATGTCCTCCTATTACCGGCATGCCGGTATTTGCTCCCTGAAGGGGCGCGTGTACGCGCCCATGCCGGTATGAGGGGGCACCGTACGGGCGGTGCCGGTATTGGCAGGTTGTCGGGTCCGAATGCCCCGGACCCGTTAACGATGCCGCTATCACCATTCCGCCTTCATTTTCCCATTACCTCCAATCTTGTAATGAGGCCCATTGTTTTTATTATGTGAAAATTAGTAGCTCATGTGCATTGATCATTGTTCCAGCATACTGTGTTGGAGTGCCTTGGTCAGCAGTCATGTTGCAAGGACTGCAGGACAGCAGACCTCATAAAATGGAAAGGCTTCCTTCTATCCACCAAGGCAGCAATGAGGCTCTGTGACAAAGAGAAAGGGCCTGTACAGGTAATGGATGGAGGAGATCCAGGGAAGTGTTTAGGGGAGTTGGAACGAGAGGCCCAATGATGCTCGTCATCTGACTTTGGTGTCATGGTAGCAAGAGAACAAGTCTGTGGGCTAACCCAGTAAGAGAGACGCAAAGAAACCAGATGTGGTGGATGCCAAACCCATAACCACATCATTGGGTGGAGTGACCTGCAGAGGAGTCACACCCCAGAGTGAGCAGAACATGAGAGCAGGACATTATGCGAGAAATGCAGAGCACACTCCGAGAGGTCAATAGAACCAGTCTGCAAGAGGTGGATTGGCCCGTGGACAAAGCCCAAGCCAGCGAGAGAGCTTGCAAACCCAAAGATGGTGGGGAAGACAACAGAACTTAGGGTGAGAGTAGGAGAAGGATTTCCTGTATCAGAGGTGTGAGATTGAGCTTCCTAGACGCTGAACTCAAGAACTGGTGACCAAGGCATAGAGCAATTAGCCAACTTCCAGGCATCAGAGCCAGAGTTTTGGTTCAGAAGGAGGGCTTGCAGCCCAGAAAACACTGACCAACCAAGGCATGGTTGATTGGCCAACCGGAAGAACTGGTGTGGAAGGTGCCAACGATTGACGACAGTCAGTAGGTTGTCGGGACAGAGCGTCATACTACATTCTGGGAGAGAGAGTCCAACATCAGCAACTCCCAGACACTATAATTAGGAGAACTTTTGAAACATTATGCTCTGGTGGATGGGAAGAGTCTCATGGAAGAAAGAATGAGGAGAATATACTGCATTCCGGGATAGAAACACACACCCCTAAGCATCAACGAACCAAGGAAGAGGACTTTGAGACACTGTTCTAAGGTGGAGAGGAAGAATCAGGTGGGAGAGCATGAGAGAAAGACTTTACATTCAGGGACACAGAAGGATCAAATAAACAAGCAAGAAATAATTGTTGATGGCAAGAACTGTAGGTGTACAAATAGAATTCTCACAGTCTCACCTCTGCGATTATTTTGATCTCCTAGTGGAATATGGGTGGAAGAAGTGTACCACAGGAATTTGGGTTAAAAATGAGCATGGACAATTTTCTTCTTAAATCTATTTTTTTACATTTAAAAAACACTTTTGTTCCCAGTAATCAATGTTTACATTTCTGCTGCCAACTTGATTTTTCCCTTGACCACAGTCAGATTTCCAGATAACCTAACCTATTTTGTGTAAGCAATTACCATACACAATTTCTAACTTAATTTGACTTACTTTTACTTTTATTGCTTTATTTCGACAATATAGTCATCAAAGTATTCACAGAAAAGTTAAAAAACACATTAGTTACATCGTCACAATTGCTTAGCTCATAATTACTCAACTAAAATTACAGTCAGTGCTTTACCTTAAAACCAAATAAAAACATATCAACATTATACAGATAATAGCAGCTCATACAGAAAGATGTCTTTAACCCATAGCACTGTTAAGCAACTTAGCCTTTCTCATATAGGTTTTTCTTGCCCAAATCAGATAACTTGTAGTGTCAAGCACAGCCTCATTATCCGAGGCATCCAGGTAAATTGCCATAGCACCTGCTAGGGACCTACATCCACGGCTTAAGAACAGAGGCTTCAGGGAGCGCTTCCTTAGAGGCTTGGTTGCCGGACAGAGTAACAAATGGTGTTGTACCGTCTCTTCAGACTCACCACAAAGGATGCATGACGCGGAAACAGCAATATTCCATCTGTACTCATGGTGACCCTGAATCATGCTGTTCCCATCTTCATCTTGTATGCTGGCTTGCAACATTATGTGTTACTACTGACTTCTGCAATTGTATTCGCTCTCCACTCTTGCTTCTCCACTCTTTTTGACTGCTTACTCTCTTTTCTCTCCTCCTTTCCCTTCTCCCTTTTCCTATCTCCTCCCCTTACTTTCTTCTATGCACTTACTCTATCCGAATTGTCCCTGGACCTAATATGATAGCAACCTCGTCTGTTTCCTCCATCCTCCCATTACTGTTTTTTTCCTCCCCACCATCCCTCCAGCAGTATCTGAAATGTTGTCAGGCCTAGTATGATAGTCGCTTGTTTTGTTCCTCCCCTCCCTTTCTGCACCCCTCTCCCTCACCTTTTGTTTTTCTCCGGCTCTACCAGAAATGTCATCAGGCCTAGTACGGTAGTCGCCTGTCTGTTTCCATTTCCTTCCCATTCTCCCCCTTCCTTCCTTATATATGTCTTAGCTTTTGCACGATCTGAAATTTCATCAGGCCGAGTACGATAGTTAATTTCACATCCTAACTGTTCATGGCCTGTAAGAATGTGGTTGTATTTTCCCTTGTTCCCTTCCTTGCCTTGAAGCGCTTTGCAACACATTGTGTATATGCGCTATTTAAATAAGCGATCATATCATATCTATGCCAAAATACAGAAGTCAGCAAGATTCCAATACAGAACTTTAAATATGATGGCCTTTCCCACCTGGGCTAGACATAGTCCAGGTATTATTCGCAGCCCACCAGCGTCTTTATTGAAAGATATCCGGCCAGCTTTGCCCCTGCTGCGCTCTTGATTGCTTCCTTTGCAACAGTGTGATGATTGAGGGATTTGACCAGTAATCCTCCAAACTCAGCAAAACCAGATATACTTTCACATGGGCAGCCCACTTTAAGGAGATGCCCCCCTGCTGGGACAAAACATCTGTAACTGCCTCTTTGTATTTACGAAGGTGATGATTAGACCGGAGGTGAGCCCAATAAAGGACTGTGCATAACTTACAAATCATCTCAAGCCCCTCCAATCCAGTTTCTAAAAGCACTGGGATGTTCGGGGCCCCAGTGGCCAACCCAAGGGTATTCTTCAGAAATGTTGTCTCAGTCCCTGCAAGCGACTTGGTCTCCACGTGCCCCCAGAGTTCTGCCCCAAACAATGCTGCCTGACAAGCTTGTGCTCTGTAGGCCTCCAACGAGACCTGCACTGCCCCATTCCCATGTTCGTTGGTGAATCTAGTGAGGGCCCCGCTATATCTAGTCAAGGTGAGGTTGGCCTTCTTAACCTGCATTTTCCAACTTAATTTCACCAAACAAAAAGAAAGGCTTCCTGCATTAGAAGATTGTGAAACAAACATAATAAATTTGTAATTGTCAACTTTGTCAACTTGTCTTGCTTATGAATGTCATATGAAAAACTCGCCTTATATATATACATTTCTGAAAGAAAACATGTATAATTGCATTTAGGCATCTTATTCTGTTTCTGTGTAAATTAGATAATGGAGGTACTTTTTATCCACATGCGCGCTCCTCAGTGCTTCAATCACATGGAAGCTATTTCAGTTTCATTCAACCTTTTATTCCAAACATTTTAGGGACATTCAATTGCCTGTGCTTGTTATCATTATCCTTTGAAAGCAAAACAACATTGTCTCCATATTAAATATTGCCCTTTTTGACTTTGAAACAGAAAAGCACAGGGCTTAGTATATGCAGAACATAATAAAGGAGAGAGAGAAGACACAATTGCCTGCATAACCTCTGTATCCGAACCACACCAGATTCTGTATTATTAATTGACAGTCTGAAAATGTCTTTTGTTTTAAAGAAAAGAGTTATTGCTGTCATGCGCAACCTTGTGTTGATATCCAAGCTACAGGAGTGACAATACCTATTATCCACTAATTCTCGCTGCAAAATTTGCCTCCACCCGAGCTCTACCTAAAGGTCTGATCTCTTTCCGTTTCTGGATCTCTCTAAGCTTGCTCTACTGTCCTAGCCTGGAGCAGCAGAATCCTGTTCTTAGTGTTCTTTACTACTAGCAGAGCTGAGATGTACATCCCTCTACTTGGTACCTATTGGGTATCCTCAATATGAATAATATAAAAGGCCAGATGTATGTTTAACCAATGCCGTCATGCGCAGTAGAGGCTGCCCAAATACACAGAATCCTCCGCTAGAGCGAGCTTTTGCCATAGGAAATACAGTGGTCCCATTTGCATTGTGTCACTTGTTGTTACCGCTAGAGGGATCTGTAGGCTTAGGATATATAGTGATTCTACTGTGTCAATGAAAACCTGCACTTTGGCCCATGTACACAGGCCTGTACATTAGTAAAAGATAATAGATAAGCTCACTACATCAACAGCGCCAGCATGTGTGACCTGCTGAATCTGGACTTAGTGACAATTGGCATAACAACCCTTTTCCCATTGTCCCCAGCAATGTGGTATATACATGGGGTGACTCCTTTAATCATGCATATTCTTTAAGGCAGGGTAAAGCAGTGGTGTCACTTATTCTAGCGTGCCGACATAACGCTGCTGAACTACCAAAAAGCATAATTCTACTATTCTTGAACGCTAGGGCCACTATAGTTGCACTTTTACTTATTGTGGTTTGTGTGATTCCAGCTTCTTTACTGCGTTACATCAGCCGGTAATATACTTACTGAATTAGCTACGCTCTGCGGACCACAATTCCCAGGGGCCCCGGCTGACATATATTGGAACGTCAGGCGCTTCAGCGACGGCGCTTCATCGCCAAGCCGGTCTTCGCCGGTCCCGCCGGCATCCTCTTAAATAGCCTGCCAACTACTCGCCCAACAATCTTTGTTAGGGCGTTTCCAAGCTAACCAGGACTAGGTTGCATAATTGATTCCGTATTTGTGTAGCTAGAATTTTTAATTGTATGGTCTGATTTCTAAATAAGACTAGCAGGAATAAGACCTCATATACATAGACCGCACCCACGTTGATACACACTGTGAATTTTTAAAGCAGTAGTGTCACTTATACTAGCGTGCTGACATAACGCTGCTGAACTACCAAAAAACATATTTCTACTATTCTAGAACGTTGGGGCCACTATAGTTGCAGTTTTACTTATTGTGGTTTGTGTGATTCCAGCTTCTTTACCACGTTACATCAGCCGGTAATATACTTACTGAATTAGCTACGCTCTGAGGAACCACAATTCCCAGGAGTCACGGCTGACACATATTGGAACATCAGGCGCTTCAGTGCCGTGGCTTCATCGCCAAGCCAGACTTTGCCAGTCCTCGCCGTCCGTGGCGTTTGTGGCCATAAGTTCTGATCATTGTTCAGTTTCTTCACCCAGCACCATACATCCACGGCAGAGGTAAGAATGGGTAAAAAAGTGGGGATTTTGTGGGACGATCTCCAAGGCCACATTTGCATGGAAATCATGCAACAAATTGCTCAGCAGCCCATGGAAGTGAACAAGCTGCAGACACACAAAATTACTCACTGCATCACGCACAGTGAACAGTAACCCCGGTTGCGTTTTAATGATTCACACGCCCAACCTCACAAGAGAAATTAAAAAGCCCACAAAAGGCCCTGCAGGCCACATATATCTCCCAAGGGCAACAATGCTAAAAAACGTAAGGTGTGTTTGGTATATGAATAAACATGCACTGAGTATTCATGACCTTATATTGGAAGAAGAGTTAGATATCACATGTATTACAGAAACATGGCTGCATGACCCCATTGGACCCATATGTGCCAATGCTGTCCCGGAGGGTTATACTATCTACCATACAAATAGAGAGACTAGGCTGGCGGGATGTGTTGCCATGATAATCAGGGACTCCCTCCATATGTTTCCATCTAAAATGACATGTACCGGATGTGAAGTCCTGCATCTGAAACATACCCCCACAGAAAACAGCAGCATCAATATAATCCTGATATACAGACCTCCATCATTAAAATCTGAATTTAATGATGAAATCATGCAACAACTCAATCTCTTGAAAGGCCCTAGCGCTGCCACCTTGGTGCTGGGGGATTTCAATCGATGGCGTGGTAACACCAAAGATAAAGACGCTATCAATCTTGAGAAGGCCCTGAACAACATCAATTTCAAGGTCATGAACACAGACCCCACAATGGCAAATGGCAACCAACTTGACTGGATTGTCACACACAACTTAGAGACCAGCGGGTACAAGACTATGCCGTGTATTTGGACTGACCTCTTCAGAGTGTCATTCTCCATGTTCATGATATACCCTCAACAGAAAAGCGCGAATGAGAAGAAGAGACTTCAAAGCAGGAATTATAAGAAAATCAAAAAGGCACACTTAGAACAGTGCATTAACAAGATCTTGAGGGAGAAAAAAGAGGAGGATTCCTGTGAGGCACTTATCACAAGCTATCTTCATTCATTAATATCTTCATCTTATTAATTCTTCACCGAAACTGCACTGATCCTGTAACTGGACCACTCTAAACGGCCTCGGTCCTGGGCCCTGCCACTCTCCACTTGCACTGATGCCCTGGAACCCCTTTGCACTGCGGGACTGTCTCTGTATCCCTACAGCCCCCCCCCTTCCCCAGCACTTGTTCTGCACTTACCTCGCACTTGCCACCAGCTGGCCCTATTTATTTATTTATTACTTTACGCCACTTACCTTGTACTGCACTTCCCCCCCTCCCCTTCCCCTTGCACTTTTTCCCCCTCCCCATCCCCTGCACTTGCGCGATCTGAATGACACCTGGCCTAGTAAGATCGTTTGTCTGTCTCCCCTTGTCCCCCCCCCTGCCTCGTCGCGCCTTGAAACACCTGTGTATAGGCGCGTTACAAATACCATATCATATCATATCATATCATATCATATCATATCATATCATATCATGTAAATGAACTGGTGGACCAGAGGGCACCATTAACGACGAAGTCTGTCAGACCTAACAGGAACCACCAACAGTGGTTCAACACTGAATTAGCAGAGCTAAAGAAAGAAAAAAAGGAAAAGAGAAAGCAGGTGGCAGATGAATAAGGAAAGTTGGAGGGAAATTGTGAAGAACTATAAAATGAGCATCTGTGAGTTAAAAAAACAACTACTTTAACAACCAGATTAGGTCAGCTACAAATTCCACCAGTAAATTATTTGAAATTATTTGAAATTCTTAAATCTATCGAAAAGCCAAAAGCATTAGCATCCACATTTGCAAAAGCAAAGCAAGGGAATCAATAGCAGATGCACAAATAACAACTAAGGGCCAAGTCAATCCACCCATCATGAGAAAAGCGTGGAACCATCAGAAAACTATTAGTTTCCATAAGATCGTAATTGAAGATATGATTCAAACGCTGTCCGCAATGAAGCCAATTTCATGCGCCGACAATGTCCTTCCACCAAAAATGATCTTGGATAACACAGGCATTGTTGATCCACTGTTTACGAAGATTGTCAATGCATCTTTTCCCAACAAACTAGTGCCATCAAGTATTAAAACCGTAACCGTAACACCCCTGGTGAAGAAACCAGAGCTAGATCAAAGAGAACTAGGGAATCCGAGACCAATAACTAACTGCAACTTTCTCCTCAAGGTGACGGATAAGGTAGCCACTGTAGCCACTGCCTATTGCAGTCCTGTGTTGAAGCTAACGAGATTTTACACCATCAACAGTCAGGTTTCCGTGCAGCGCATAGTACGGAAACAGCATTGCTAGACTTGCAAACACACATGCTCAGCATAATAGATAAGGGGAACACAGGACTGCTCTTTCTCCTTGACCTAAGTGCAGCATTTTTACCTTTTGGACCACGAACAGCATAAACGGGTACTAGAGAAGGGGGCTAATTGCTCTAAAGAGGCAACCTGTTGGTTGGCATCCTTCCTAACAGATAGGAAATCTAAGGTTCACTGGGGAGATAAATTCTCCCACGAAACTGCTATCTTCTGCGGTGTACCCAAGGTGCCAGCCTATCACTGCTTCTTTTCAACTTATATCTAAGGTTTCTCTGTGTAGTTCTAGACAACTTCGGTGCATACTTTACTAACTATGCTGACGATACCCAGCTGGTGGTAGAGTTGAGTGGCAACTACACACAGGATAGTGCTAAAGTGAAGACACTATATGACAAAATTGATACCTGGATGAATAACAATTGGTCTCAACGACAACAAAACAGAGCTGATGGTCTTCGGTTCTCACCAAGCTCGGTCCAAAGTGGCTCCCCAATCTGAGTCTTTCTACATCAAAGACTCTCCCATACAGGAAGTGGGTAAGGTGAAGACACTAGGGATGTTTTTGGAAGCCTCAATGAGTGCAGAAGCACAGGTAATGTATGGTGTCCTGTGATTCCATCGAATACAAAGCATAGAATGCATAAGCATTGAATGCAAAAGTATCGAAAAAATAAAATGAAAAGAAATCATTTTTTCAATGCATTTTTTTCAATGCTTTTGCATTCGATGCATTCACTAGGAACCATAATGTACGAGAGTAAGAACTGCGCATACTACCCCCGGCTCCTCAGAGCCTTTAAAGCCCAAATGAGTGAAGAAAACTGGGCGACCATCGCCAGGGCAACCATACTGTCTCTGCTGGACTATAGCAATGCAATAATGTTAGGGGCAAAATGCCAACTGATCCAGAACAACGCAGTCAGAATAGTGAAACAGAAATCCAAGAAATAACACATTAGCAATGACAGAAGAGATCTACACTGGCTGACTGTAGAAGACTGAACAATGTCACTGGTCCACAAATGTCTACACAGAAAATCTCCAACATACCTAAAGGAGAAAATCACTTGCTATGTACCAGGGCGTGCCTTGAGATCAGAAGCACTGGGCCAGACTACCGTTGCACCATACAAGCGAAGACATGGTTTGGGTAAAGCCTTCCCAACAGCAGTCACAACCAAATGGAACAACTTACCATTACTTTTAAGACTAGAGTCCCAATACACTGCCTTTAGGAAAAAACTTAAAACTCACCTTTTTAAGTGAAACCAGTAACAGTTACAAATAGATCAGCTAGGTATCTCTCTATCATGGCTTAGGTCATGTGTCCCGTCAATTCGTAAGTCTACTGTCCTGTATCTAATTGTTTGCACCCCAATGCCTGTTAGGTTACAGCGCGGTACAAGTAAATAAATAAATATAAATAAATAAATAAAGGAACCCTTTTTAAAATGGTAAATCCCTTGCTCTGAGCCTCCTTGGAAGTGGGAGGCCGCCGTCTTCTTTGCCGGTACTGAGGTAAGAGCGTCCCCTTCCCGTCCCTCCACTCAACCCCCAATCCCAATTTCCACATCCCCAGCCACCCCACTTACATTGTGCTCCTTCATCCCTCACCGATGCTGGGAATACTCTGTGTGTGCTAAGCTCTGTTGCATCAATGAATGGACACCTTGGAAAGGGAGACATGACTATGTGTAGTTCTCTTCTCCCTGATACATGGCAGCCATCTTGTTTTGTAGGTTTTTTTTCAAGTTGAGCAACGGCAAACACACAGTTTCACAATTTTGGAGGAAAAAAAGCTATACACTGTGCCGGGATACTAATAGCAATAAACACCTTCAGGTGGGGGCATTACCATGGCAGGTAATGCCCAGGGCTAAGCCCTCACTTCGGTCTGGCTTCTAACTGGCTTGAGGCATTACCTGGCCTGGTAATGCCCCCACTGGTTGGGATTTATTGCTTACATTTAATCTCCAGTGTTTATTCCCTCAAGGAGCAGATTAGTGTCCTCCATAGTAGCTATGCTATGTAGGATACATTCTGGCGGCGGTATCATATCAGTGTTGATTCTCTTACCTCTGACAGCAGCATCCAATACTAATTATCATTGCACTCTTCATTCTACAGCTAAACGGCAGAGGAGCACAGCTAAATTCTGGGATGAATCTGATGCTGTGTGTGTGTATACACGTGATATGACTTGTTATGCAATGCTGGTCTGTTAAGATCTATGTGGTTTTAGTTTCCAAAAGCATCATTTCCCAGGTATTTTAGCATGAAGTTGTGGTTTTCAATGTAAAGCCTCCTTTTACTTTCATGAGGATGTTTACCCACTTCTCCATCACGCTCACACTCTTGGTGGACTTCCACGTATTCCCTCACTGCACCGGTTCCACCTTTATGTTTTTATCTCTTTCCCAACTTCGATTTTTTAACCGAAAGATACTTTTCGATTTAAGGGGATTTTGCTTGTTTTTTGTTCATATTTATTTTTCCATTGATTAACCCTGTCCTCATTTTTTGGGACATAATACTGGTTTTGTTCCACTAGCATTGTATGATATGCCTTGGGATGACTTGGTATATTATGTCATGTATGGTAACGCTCTTCCACATTGATGCCACCTGCCCAATGCAAGGCTCTACATATATCCAAATAAATAATAATACATGCTAGTGGCACTCAGTTTCATTAAGGCTCACAATGCCCAAAGTAGACCTGCAAATGTAAAGTAGCAAGGAGACTGTATACCCTTGACAACTGAAGGACGGAAGTTTCCTCTGTTGCCTTCTTAGGAAAAGATAAATGCAGCCCAGTCTGAGGAAGAAATTTGTGGCTGATTATGCAGATAAAGGCCTAGAAGAACCCAGATTGAGCCCAAAAGGAATGAAGCTGCCTGCACGGCTACTCCTATCCCCGTAAAGTCCTAGAAGTCCTCTTGAAGTTCTACATAGTCCCGTCCAGATCCTTGTTCCTTGAGGAGCCAGAGTTAAACACCCACCTTCGCTTAAGAGTGCCTATAATTTCTCCCAGATTTCCGTTCTATAGTACCTTGCCTATCATGGCAGGTTAGGACTGAGAGAATAAACAGATGAGCATGTGCTGCTTTCATGTGAATTGTTTGGTCAGGCCCAAGCAGAATGGAAAGTTCTCAGAGCACCCCTGCGCCAAAGGAACACTGGCATCACAGCATAGGGACATTTCACACAAAAGGGCGCTATTTGCCACTGTATACAGGTATTATAATGGACGGTTGCCCATCTAGGGGGTTGTCCTTGAGTGAATATTTCCTATGGCTTAGCCAGCCTGCCCTGAATTATTTTACAACTTTACCTCTGCATATCTTTCTCGTCCCTTAAATTCCTCTGCATCCAACGGTGTGTATAATTAAATGGGCCATGCATTACTACACAGCCGTCACAACAACAGGTTTGCCCTAGTTCAAGTGCTTCCTTACAAGGCACTATAAACTGCTGCCACACGAAAATTGCTTGTTATCACAAGATTTCGTATCTTTCCATCTTCATGACCAGCTAATTGTTTAATCTGGTGTCTACAATCAAACAACCGCATTCCCTTTAACTCAACCACATTGTATCTTCCCACTTTGTTAGTTCTGTGTGTTCTGCTCCCACTTCTCCCTACCGCTCACTTTTGCAATTTTTCCTTCCGTCTGCCACCATAGAGTATTCCCTGGTTACCCTGCGCAGGGCCACAAAATGGCAATTTTTCAGACAAGATAGAGGTGCTTTAAAACCACTATGGTAGTGCTTGGTGCAGTATAAACGTTTTGTAAAATAGCAAAACATTGCATTCCATTTTGCATATTCCTTTAGCATAAGCAGGGGACAGGTCCAAGTCATACCAGTAAACTAGATGTCAAATATTGTGACCGCATGAATCTCATCTTTCTACAAGCTAGCACCTCCAAGTGACAGTATGCTAGTTGTGGGAACCCCTGTGAGTCATCACTATCACTGATCTGAATCAGAGGTGAGGGAACCAGAGCCAGCTTGAACCTGATCTGAGGAATCCAGGGATGGTCCTCCTCTCCTGTGTCCAGGGAAAGACAGCTGCTACCTGATCCTGATCCTGACGGTGCTTTCATGTGGGAGGATCACGCCAGAGGTGACTCATACAAGGGGACAGTGGGGATTCCCTTATCTAACAACCCCCTCGTAATTCCTGAATTGATAATGGCCTATTGTAAAACAGAGGAACTTAATGTGTTACATTTTTCTATGGACTTCAGTTTCCATAATGCTAAAAGTTCTGGGGTAAGGAAGAGGAGCTTAGAGGCAATGCGGACTCAGATTGGTGAATATTCAATGGTGCGGTCTAGTTGTTCTTTTCATAGCACCTATGAAGGATATTTAAAACTCAAGATGAGGCCTAGCTGTGAAATGAGGGGAATGAAGTAAATGAAGGAACCAAAGGTGAAGCAGAGGAAGAAGGCCCAGAAGCAGTGAATGGCCATGAAGGAGAAGCTGTAGTCATCCGAGGTGCAGGAGCAGCCACAGAAGAAGCCCATCTGCAGGAGTCACCTTGAAGGGTGAAAGTAAGCAGAACATGCAGCAGGAAGTGGGGTTATTGGAAGCCCAGCTGAGGATGAGACATGCCCCCAGAGCAGTGTGAGGCAGTTTGACAAAGCTGTGGAAGATCAATGGAGCTATCAATGCTCCCGAAGATCTCCACTCAGCATACCAGCGGCTCACAGGAGCAGAAGAAACAGCAGACCAAATGCTGCAGGCTCGCCACGAAGCCTGACAGCAAGAAGGAGCCACCGCAGAGAATCAGTGTGTTGTCAGAAAGTGAATGCTGACTCCGGAGCACTCCGTACACGAACGCTGCCACCCGATGATAATTTTGAATACAAACAATTGAAAATGCAAAGCCAAACTTTACTGCATGCAGAATAGCTAAAGAAAAGGAAATTAAGTGGCAAAGAAGAAAGTTCCCTTATAAGGGACTACAAAAGGGGACAATTAACAACCCACAGCAAAGAGGCTGTCAAAACACTTTGGGAAAACTACCAGTGTGGAAAGCCTCTAACAAATAATGCCCACAGCCAAGAGACTATGGGCATACAATATCAAGACAACCACTGGGAAAGACTTATAAACAGCATTACCCTCAACCAAGAAGTTGTGAGAAACTCTTAATAAAGCAAAGAAGGCATAAAACCCCTTTTCAGAGATATACTTTTGGGCAAGTCTGTCTCACACTTTGCCAACAGCCAAGTGAATGCCACCAAGTTTGAAGTTAATTGTAGGAATGTTTCTTCCTGGCAGGCGAGTATACCAGTAAAGGGCTTATGGTGGTTAGTCCTGGCAGGTGAGTGGACGAGGAAAGAAGATGGTGGTTTGATATCTTTGTAGCAGAAAGATATGTGTAACAAGTTGCTTTTTGGTATCCTGACAAAAGTATTTTAATTCAAAAAGAAGTGTTGAGAAAGAGTGAAGCCCTATCTTGACAAGAACTAGTTTCTTTGAGGATAGTGTTACAGGGTAACAGAACATTTGCATTTAATTTTGAATCAGTGGTTAGAAGCAGACATTCAATTATAATTTCAAGAGGGATATTGTTGAAGACATTGACTTGTTTTGAGTTAACTGTGGTGAAAGGGGCATCTGCTGTATCTCTGGAAAAGAGACAGTAGTGGAAAAAGACTTATCTATTTCATTGAACTGAACTATGTTGAATCAAAACTATAATTTAAGTATTCCCTAATTGATCCAGAGGATGGGAATTCCACCATGGTCACAAGAAGTGCTTTCAAGAACATTTGAGTTTGGATTACAAAACTGTTTGTTGAATTAAATGTCAGCCATATTTTCCTTGTATAATTGTGTTGTATGTATAAGTGTGAAGGCCAGAGCTATTTTGGATTTTAGGTCATTTTTCTTTAGTTTTTGTATGCATGGACCTCTCTATTAGGTTAGGGACAGTTAGTTGTTTATCAAAACCCATTTTATTCTTTGTGTCCGTGTCACATTTCTGACTCCTCATATACGGTGTCAACGGTGGGATCAGATTCTGTTTAAACAAATTGGGGAACCTTTAAATTTGAGAAACTTAGCGGCAGAGCCTCTGATCCCACAATTGCTACTGAACAATCTGTAGGTTTTGAAATATATAGTAGTAGAGGTGAACTGTTGGAACCAGGAAACAGAGCATTATTATCTATAGACTTGATTCTCATCCCTCCCCTTGGTACTTACATCAGACTCACCTCTAAGTCAGGCCTAGCCTGGCACTATGGCTTAGATGTATTAGCTGAAATAATTGATCCTGATTTTAGGGGAGACATCAAAATATTGATACAGAATAATTTTAAAAAGCTCAACCTAATTACAACCAGCAAAATGATAGCTCAGGGGATATTGGAGAAGGATGTGATACCAAAACCACAATAAATGAAGACAAGTGATAAAACTTGAAAAGGGTATCAAGGTTTTAGAAAAGCCCATGTGGAACTTTCTCACTGACTCATTAATAAAACCTATCCCTGTGTTGACAAAGAAATTGATGTTATTCAAGGCTTAGCATTTGCACAAAGAATTGATCCATTACTAGATGAACCTTTTCTTCAGGTATTATCAGTAGAGGAAGGAAGAGAAAATGCTCGACTATTTGTTTTCTAAAATCCAGTCTCTTATATCGGGAATGTAGGACCCAAGGGAATGCCTAGTTCACAGATCAGGTTAGCAAAAAGCCATACAAATATTGTTCTAGCGATAACTCACTCTCATTTAACAAGAGTCCATCTGGGAAAAACAAAAAACTCAGTCACAAATTATGAACAGATTCTATTGGCCAGGAATTCATGCTAACATAAAGAATGTTATCAGTACTTGTGTATTATATAAGAAACCCAGTACCCAAATTACCCCTCCAGTTGCCTTACAGCCTTTGCCAATTATAGATTTTCCATTTACTCAAATAGGCATGGATATAGTTAGCCCTCTAGAAACTTAAAAATTAGGAAACCAGAATATTCTGTTAATGCTAGATTATGCCACCAGTTATCCAGAAGCTTTTTCTTAAACAAATAACACCTCCCAACCGATTGTGTAGAGATCTTGTAGCAGTAGAGGAAGGTAGAGAAAATACTGGACCATTTGTTTTCTGAATCCAGTCTCTTATATCTGGAGATGTAGGACCCAAGGGAATGCCTAGTTCACAGATCATGTTAGCAAAAAGTCATCCAAATATTGTTCTAGCGATAACTTACTCTCATTTAACAAGAGTCCATCTGGGAACAACGAAAAACTCAGGCACAAATTATGAACAGATACTATTAGCCTCGAATTCATGCTAACATAAAGAATGCTATCAATACTTGTGTATTATATAAGAAACCCAGTAACCAAATCCCCCCTTTTCCTTAAAAAAAGAATACCTCCCAACAGATCTTGAAACATTTACTCCCTTTCTATTCTAGAATTGGATTTCCAAAACAAATTGATAGAAGCAGATGGAGAAAATCAGGATATCATGATAACTTGGGCACTATTTGCCATTAGAAAAACACCACAATTCTCTACTGGAGTCTCCTCATTTGAACTCTTATATGGAATGGAACCAAAAGATGTACTAGATATGTTTCAAGAATCTTGGAGGAGAGTGAGAAAGCTGCTCGTCCCTTCAGTAGTCCCAATTATACTTGCTGTTCAAAGGGACTCTGCTTGCAGTAAATCCTCAAGAACTTCCATTTCTCGATCCGCCGCTGGTCGGTTCACCCTAATCGTCAGTCCTCCGAGTCATTGAGCTCACCTTCCATCACAGGCGGCGGGGTGTTCAATTTTTAAAATTTCCTTGAACTGGTTTTCCTTCTCCTGGCACTCGACTGGCCAGAAATGCCCACACCGACGCCATCGGGCCAACTGGGCCCCTCTGGGGGGTCGGCTCCGTCACATAGTCCTGGATGGCTCTCCTTATGTCCTCTTCCGTTACCAGCATTTTCCGTTGACCCATGTATTCGAAGGCCATGGAGAAGGAGTACCCCCACCTGTAGCGTACACCCTTCTCCTTTAGTAGCTGCGTTAGGGGGTGGCACATTCTGCGTTCAGCCAAAGTGTACTCGGAGAGGTCTTGAAAAATTGTAATCTGGGCGTTGTTGTAGGTGATCTCCCCCCGCTTTCCTAGCTTCTTCCAGCACCTTTGCCTTTTCCGTGTAATAGTGGAACTGGGCCAGGACCGACCGAGGGTTCCCCGCCTTTCCCCCCGCCCTGTGCACCCGGTTGAACGTGAGTTCTGTAGTCATATCTTCTGCAAACAGGAGGGTAATAATGTCTCTCACCGCTCAGGTTAAGTCTCTCTCCGTTTCTCCCTCCGTTTACGGGACCCCAAAAAATCTGAGGTTGTTCCTCCTTTCCCTGTTTTCATAGTCATCCATCTGACTGGCCCTCTCCTCGTCCCTCTTCTCCAGGGTCGCCAGCTCATACCAATTTGAACCTCCTGAGTTGCTGATGCCGACTGGTTGGTTTCCACGAGTAGAAGCATGTCCTCGACCTTGTCTACACTTTGGTCCATTTTTTCGAATTTCTGAGCAATATCTGATCGCATTTCCCTGATTTCCTGTAGGATAGAGGCGAAGCCCCTTTCCATTGCTGTCGTGGATTGCATCGAGGCCTCTGGCTGGGCCATGTCCCCAGTGTGGGTAGGGCCGCTGATGTTGCTCCCAGTTTCCTTATAGTGATATACTTGCAGGGCCTTCTGCCAGTTCATCCAGTCGTCTGGTGTGCCCACTGCGGGGTCTGCCGCGGACCAGGGGAGTCGGGGATCCCCTCCTGGCCCCGCCCAGCGGGATGCAGACTGGGTGCCTCAGGGGAGCCTGTGGTGGGTGGGCACCCCTCTGCGGGGAGGCTGCTTCCGGGCGGGCACACGACACACCAGCACCGGGTGGGTGCCTCACATCTGGGTCTCTCCCCGAGGTTGGCGGTATGTTCTTTTATGTCCTCAGGGAAGGGGGGAGTTTTCGATGGGGCTCGTGTGAGCAGGCACCTGGGGTCACTCACCCAGGGCGGGGGGACCGCCAATGCCGTTCCACCACTCCCACTTGTTGCCTCCTTTCGCCTCCTGGGTGATGACAGATGGGCACATGCCCCGGGGTTGGGCCCAGGGGCCACCACCTGCTTGTGTCCGGCGAAACTGGTCTCTATCCCTCCGCCTGTCCTCCTTGTGGATGCAGTCTGCAAAAACCCTGGGACCCCCCAGGGGAGGGGGGGCCGCGCTCCCTCCCTAGGGGCTGTTGGGCTGTGGGCCCGGCCGCGCTGCGAGGGCCCTCCGCCGGCTCATGTGGCTTTTGTTGGGCCCGCTCAGGGGGCAGGGCCGGGGCCGCAGGGGGCGGGGGTCGCGGCTTCCCTTGGTCTGCTACGGGATGCGTCGCTGGGGGGCTCAGCCGCAGCTCAACCCTTCCAGTGGGCTCTGGGGGGTGCTGGGCCCGGCGCCTCCGCTCCAAGTTCACGGATGCCGGGTCCGTGACTGAGTGGGCTCTCTATTCGCCGGCCCGAGTCCACAGGCAAAGCATTCAGGCACGGGGGCTCCTCCTGCGCAAGCTGGGAGCGGGTCGGCAAAGGGGGCCTAACTCTCCGGCGAGAGTCTCCCGCTCTGGTGGGCCACGCCTTCTCTTCCGGCGACGCGGCCTGTGGGTCTTTGCAACACTTTCCCTTCGTGAGCCGCAAAGCCCGTACTCTGTCCCTCTTGGGTCCTCGAGCTTCGATCTTTCGAGCGGTGGAGGCTTGGGGGGGTCACCCACTCGAACCAGCAAAATGAATCTGCCTGGGAGGTGCGGGGGGGCTCGATCCCCTTCATCAGCCCAGCCTCGGCGGGAGCGCGGCGTGCAGGCAGCCATTACCTGTGCGCCCCCTGGTGGCCTCCACGCCCACTATTTTGAATATGTTCGGTCTGTCTTCTTGGTTTGCTTTTTTCGTGACCTTCTGATTTCGGTTTCGAATCTCTGGTCTTCCTCCTGTTTGTTCTTGCCCGTCTTCTACCTCTTTGTCCTTGATGTTATTTTCGTTCTGCTTTTTTCCTTTTTCTGAGGCCCTTTGTTTGTTTTCTGTTTTTTTTTTTTTTTTTTCCTGTTTCTTGGTCAGGTGAAGGATAGCTTCTTGCTCATCTTTTCTCCCTTTCCATCTTTTCTTTGTCTTTCTTCTTCTTCTATAATTTTGATCGCTTGCTTCTGTCCAGCTTACGTTTAAGCAGTTTATGGAGTCTCCAGTTTCTTCCTCTATTATGCTGTTATCCTCTTTTTCCAAGGCCTCTTGTTCTTCCACTATTTGAGCTGTCTTCAGAAGTTCTTCTATGGTGGATTCTGATAGGGGCGTGTCTTCAGGCTCTTTTGATTTATGTTCTCACGCCTGACACTCCACATCTTTTGTTGGCGGTTTTCCCCTCCAGTTTCATAGCATCTTCTGAATCTGTTCCCTTCCGGTCTCCTCTACTTTCCCGTTCTCAATCAGGAGGGTTCAAAGGAGAGCTACTTCTTTTCTGTTGGTTTATACATTCTTTTTTAACTTCATCTATTGATGGAATTACTGTGGTGTTAATCACATTACTAAGGCCAACCATAGAAGCTTTGCATTTTTCCACTTCATTTGTTAGTTCCAGAACTATATTGGGGCTGAACGTCTCCCTTTAGTAGCTCGAAGACTGACACAAGTGAGTTCAAGACATAGTTGAGTGCACTTAATGTTACGTTATTCGGGGTTGGATTGTGTTCTTTTTTTCCATTCTTTCCTTCCTCTTGGTTCCCGTTGTAGACATCTTCTATTGAGTGTCTCTCCTTTCTGGCTCGATGTTGGTACTTCCCCGATCTCCCTGGCTTTCTATTTCACTTTCTACACTTTCCTGTAGCTGCTGTACTTCATTGTGGTTGTTTTCCCTCCTTCCATTTTCTTCTATCGGGTTTGTCCAATTGGTGTCTGATTGTTCAACTAGTTCATCCAGAATTCTACTCCTTCTTCTCTCAAAATATTCTTTGATTTTGTTTTGAATATTTTTAGTTGTATCTGTATATTCTAGTCCTCTTTTCCAATGATTTATATGATCTGTCTGGGGTTCCTTGCCATTGTCCACTGCCTCTAGCGTTTGGTTTACACTGTGGATCTGAGCCACGATTGAAAGCTGGTTACTTGGCATATTTTACAATTCTCCTCTCATTGAAGGGGACCCCATTGTGGTAGATTGAGCCACTGGTTCTAAGTAGGAGCCATCCCACTCTGGTGCCTTAGTCAGGTCTAGGTGTGCTGTACTCCGTAATACTCCATAGTTTCATTTTTATTTTATTTTTGTTGATTTTTTGGTTTTATTTGGTGGGGGACTACCCACTGAGTCAAATGTTGCTCTTGGTTGAAGTAGAAGCAAAATCCAAAAAGTGCTGCAAAGTCCTCCGGGACTGCAGACTGCACTGAGTCAATTGGCCGCCACTTCGCTCGAGATATAGCTTGACTGGTCTCGACTAGCGATGTGGCTCAAAGGGACTGAGCCCGCAGTTGCCACATTGCGAGATTACTTCTAATAGGAGACTAACTTGGAGCTCTGAGCTCTAAGACCACTGGACGGCTGAGTGATTTCAAAGCACCTCCCTTATGTAAAAGCGCTCCGAAATTTTGCTGCCAAAAAAAGCTGTGTGTTAAGATCCCCCGCTAATTAGAAATAGCAGTGTCTTAAAAGGGTAGGTGAAGATAATAAAAGTAAAAAAGCATGCAATCAATCTGTCAACTCCCCCTTTTCAGGTCAGGTGCATTCCAGATAACTCCGTAGGCACTCCTGCTGAGGCTTACGTGGCGAAGGTGATAAAAGAAAACAGTAATGTTAAATTAAAATATCCTCGATGTTCCAAGTGGGCCAAAGTATAAGTATAAGCCTTACACACACTTGCAAAAACGCTGGAGACAAATCCTATTTTACCCAACTTCTCCGGCGGGTTTAAAAGGGAGACCCAGAGCACAACAACTCAGCTGAAGCAAACGAGCAAGCAAGCAAAATAGCGCCTGCAAAGTCCTTACCATGGTTGTTTTCTGTAGTGTCTCATTCCCGCCTCGCAGCCCTCATAGCCCAGCTCAGCTCAGGCAGCTCGCTCCACTCTGCTATGCTCTGCTCCTGCGACTCTAGGGCTCCTGTGCTCCTGGACTCTCGAACTCAGGAAGCTCAGGAAACTCACGGGCCTCGGAGAGGAGTGTTTCTTAGAAAAGTTTGAAAGGCTGCAGAGGCTTCAAAAGCAGAGAGCAGAAAGGTCTCTCTGTTCTTTGTTCTCAAGATGCTCAAAATGCTCCAAATGCTCGACTGCACAGAAAGCACTGAGCACTGAATCAAGCACTGTATCAAGCCGCACCTCTAACGTAACTGGAAACAGAATGAGGCCGCTTCCGAATCAGTAGCATTCGCAGGATCCCAAGGTAACAAGGACGAAAGGCAGGAGAGTGATATGAGTACTGGCTGCACACCATGATAGCAATGATTATAATTGAACAAAGAAGGTAAGTCAATGGAGAATGGTATCCGATGAGAAAGAAAAGAGGAAAGGAGAGGGAAAAGAAAAAAACCCTCATCATTTCATTCAGTGAAGCAGTAAAGGTAACACATATTCACATTGAATTACATGCAATGTCTGTGTTTGCGAAGATCTCACACTGAATGCTGAAAAATCTAACGTGATGGTCTTTCGTCACAAGGTGAAAAACGCAGGCCATTAAAGTTTGAAGTTGATGGTTCTGTGCTTGAACAGGTCGAATTTTAAGATTACCTGAGGCTGAGATTTGAGGAAGGGGTGGTTGGGCAGCCCAGGTCTCTTAATCGTCCACCACCTTAGAAAAGGTAGGTGGAACAATTCTAGCATTCCATGCCAAGCAATGTAGGGGTGCAATCTCTCCAGTGCTGAATCTATTGCATAAACAAGCAATGCACTCTGCCCTGTATTGTTCCGAATTGTAGGGATATTACAATGATTTGAAGTTTTGTACCATCAAAAAAAGTCTGAAGAAATTGATTTTGCTACCTGTTAACGCCCTGTCAACTTTGGTATTCTTGAAGCTGGGATGTCTTCCGGTCACTTCCTTGATCTGTGATAAGCCTTTGGTCTAGATTATGGAGGCAGTCTGATCTCGAGAGATACCGTAACGCTGCACTTAACCTCCTAGCAATGGGGGGCATGGGGGGCAACACTTACACACTCATGTCAAGTTGTCCCTTCAGGATTTGGATCTATCAGAGATATGGCTGATTCCAATTAGCACAAGATCCTCCATGATTGGGATTATAAAAGAAAGGTCCAAACAGAGGGGCACCAAATCTCTGATGACAGATGCTACTGCATTAAAATTGGGTTCTGACTATATCGAGTTTAGACATATAGTGGATTATAAACCATATTTGGATCTGACTTTCCCAGCTTCCGAAAAAGCGTTTTATTTTTATTTGCATTTTATATTTCTCCCAGTGGCTGCTGTTTACGTAAAAATGGCTACCTGGTAACAAGAGCAAATGCTCACTCTGCAAGTAGGGCAACAAGACCATCATGCATATTTTGTTATTTTATAGTGGTTCTGCAGCTCTGAGCAGAATGTATCTGGTCCCTTTTTGGAGAGCCACTAAGATTCAGCAAGCAGTTAGTGCACTGAGATTCTCAGGTCAGTGTCTGGACATTCATGTTGTTAGACCAACTGCACACTACATCTATAGGGCTTGAATGTTAAGAGCTGAGTATCAAGCCCAACTGCCAGGTATTAATCGAGACTACAAAGGTATCCAAGGCAAGGCTGCGAGCGGTTGACTTTCCTCCATTGTTTTATTCATGGTTATGATCATTGACTTATTTTTATCAAATCTATGTATGCTGCTGAACATGTCTTTTTTTTAATCCTTGTTCAAGGTTCTATTGTAATGTATTTTATTGACACATTATTTGTGGCTGGACTGTTGTACTGAAGCTGATTCATCACATGTTTTCATTTTATGAATGAATTAACTGACCTTTGTGTATTTTATTTTATTTATATGTACCTTTATGGTTGATTAACTGAAATAAAGTTGACAATGATGATGAGGAATTACATATATACGGTTACTAATAAAATATATAACTGGATAAAAAAATGCACGCATTTAAATAGTTAACAAAATGTTTCCATTTCTTATCATGTTTAAGGAGAAGCCAGGGTGAATTGGCATTACAATTTTCGATTCTATGAATATAGCATATATTATTCCACCATCCTTTGATAGAAATGTTTGTAAAATCCTTCCAATTTGATGTGATTAAGTGAAAAGCAAGAAGTATGAATAGGTCAAAAAATCATCAAGGATGGGTCCATATTCCCATCATTAATTGCTAAACTTCCCAATAAAATATTAGTTAAACTGAACGGAATGGGAAGTCTGAAAATACATTTAAGAACATTCCAAACTTGGTTCCAAAAGATGTTTACAAGTGTACATTCAAAACACATATGACTAAAGGATCAAGTAGCTGATTTACAGGACCAACAGAGATCATCATTAGATATCTCAGGTATAAAAGGTTTTGTGGGCATAGTATAAGCTCTATGGGTGAAGAAAAATAATATTTGGGTTAGGTTTGCAGAGACAGATACATATTTAATTTGAGTCCAAATGTTAAACCACAATTCATCATCAAATTGTATACCACAATCTTCTTCCCATTGTAGTTCAGAGGTCCACTTATTGTTAGGAGTTATTTTTCCTCTAAACATTTGATAGAGGCAGGAGGCTTTAATAGTTTCAGTTGTTGCCACAAAATGACGTCTGTTGGCATCAGCAGCCAATACACTTATTAATTTCTACTTCTAGCATCAAGTTAATCATTAATTAGACTGGAATATTGATTGACAGGGCAGTTAGGAAATGACATTGTGATTCTAAATTCATCTACTGTGAGAATGTGGCCACCACTAAGTATTTGATCAATACATTTAAAACCTCTACTGATCCATGTTTTCCTTAGAATGGGTCTATTACTTATAGTTATATTTTTGTTGCACCGAATAAAAGGAGAGAAATCTTTTTCAGACGTATTACTTTGGTGAAATAAAAAATCCTTTAAATACGAGCTACTGAGACATATTGTTTTAGAAAAATCCAATCTGGTGGAGTTTTTGCAGATTTGCAGTCTGCTGCAGTCAACTCTCTTGAGATCCACTGAAGTCTTTTGTCTACCTTCATTGACTGTTGGGGAGGAGTTTTCCACAAATACCATGAGATACCGCGGAGCGGCCGCAGAATTGTCGCAGAGTTGCAGTCTGCTGCAGTCCACGGCATCCGGGCAAGAAGTGTGAGGTGAGCTGACGGTGGGACTATCCTAAAATGAATAAGCTACCCGACAGAAGTCTAAGGAGCAGCCGTCCATCGTGGGAAGATTTGGGCATGGAGCTACGTAGCCCGTTAAAGCCGCCTTCCTGCGTGAAATGGCTCACATCTGCCCCAACTTGTATGCAAACGCAGGCAAGCATTGAGGTCTCAGGTACGTTGCCCACAGAACCTGTCCAGCCCCCTATAGTAGAAAACACTGTAAACCCAGCCTACAGCGTGCTTCCGCGAGGCGTACTGAAAGAGCTGGCTTCATCCTCCATGGCACCCGCCCCCCCCCCCTCGGATGATTCCAATTCGAAACCCCCACAAATCCACATTCAAGCTGCAGCTAGTACGCAGCAAAGCCAGCAAGCCCAGCAAGGTGGACAGATGACACCTTTGGGGGTACCCGCTTCAACAGAGCTAGGGGAGTCGAGGGGGATAATTGAAAACACCCTACCTGTTACTACAGGCACCGGAGTCCGCCTGAGGGTGCATACCGAAGCAGCATCTGACACATCATCGGAGCAGCAGGAAGCACCAAGGGGGGAAATCGAGGGGAGCGTCGGATGGGAGGAGCCTGTCGCTGGAGGCAGAGGCGGGGACTCAACTGTGGGACTCACCCAGGAGGCGGAGGCCGCTGATCGGAACGCCCCCATGTGGGAGGAAAATCCCATCGGAACAGGCTCAGAGGCTGTTTCCAATGCGCCTGAAAATCTTTCCCTCCGCCCGAGGCACTGGAAAATCCCGAACACAGTAAAAATGTGCGGTTTGATGTGCATCTGCAAATTGAAGCAGAAGATCTGAAAAGCCCAACCACTGAAGGAGCAGGAGGGCATCTTTCCACTGAACCCCCACATACAGAAAAAACTGATTCAAAGCCATGGGAAGAGAGGTAAAACAGACACATCACTCCTAAACAAGACGAGGTCAGTGGCACCATGTGGGAGCGGAGAGAAAGAGAGCTCGCTGTCTCCATCATCAGGAGCAGAAAAACCTGCCAACTGCTCATACGAAGCATTGAGCTCGGACAGCGAAGAAGATCCAAACTCCCCCTCAATAAGCATAATGAGTGAAAGTCCATCCTTCAGCAAGTCGACAAAAGAACCCAAGGCGGGAAATCAAAAAAACAGGAAAGTAAAGGAGGATACTGAATAAGGCAATAAAAAATAGGAAACCTCAACAAAAAAGAAAGGGGATGCAAAAAAAATACTATCAAAGCCTCCGAACCACGACCTCTTGATAAATTTTTCAAGAGGAACATTTTAGAATCAGAAAAAGTGGGTAACGAAATCTCAGACAGAGATATTCTGGAGAGTATTAATATCTCTCAAACCTGCGCCTCTCCAGATCAAACGAGCCAGAGATCCCGGATACCTCGGCTACCAAACTCTCAGCAAAGCTCCAGAAGGAAAACATATCCCACTCGACTTTCACACTGATACGTTGGCATTTTGGCCAATATCCTGGGAAAACGGCTCAAACAATCTCTAATAAACGAAAAGAGCAATCAACCCCAGCAAGATAGCCACAAGCAATAGCGGCAGGTGGGTTTAAGCCGCAGAACAAACTGCACATAGCTCTTGCAAAACCCCCAGTAGAACCTACTGCTAATGGAAACGCAGTACAGAAGGGTCTAGATGGCGCAAGTGGTGAGCCAACAAAACCTCAAAGCATAAGGCTTATGCCGGATTTATGAGCAAAGGGGCTTAGAACTCAGGAGAAAAGACTTGGAGGGCCATTAACCCCACCACTGGGTTCAAAAACATCTGGGAGAATCGCGCACCAAGCTATATAAAGACAAGATGAATTATCTTCACTGCAAAGAAAAACACGTGGCCTGAGTGAGATATCTCAATTGAAAGAGACCCCAGGAAAATAATCTGACCTGCTGAATACAATGGCAACAGTTACAATTGCACTAGCGCCATTCAGCAAACTTTATGAATCCATCAATGACACACTAAAGGATCAAATATCGCTGATTGCATTGATGCACACTAAGATGCACTTCCTCGAAGGCTTCATTACAGCAAAAGGTTGGGGAATCAGTGCAATATACAACCAAAGCCAATTCCAAGAAGCAAACCCTAGGGAACCACAAAACATCTTCCTGAGCAAGCCAGACAAAGCAAAAGAGGCTCTGAAAGAAGTTGCAACGCAAACAGATTTAGTGGGCTCACAAGAACCCACTCCTCCAAAAGCGAGTGCGACTTCCGATAGATCGGTGAATAAATGTGATCAACAAGCATTAAAAGAACCTGGTAGGGGCGGAGTAAAAATCCCACAGTTCGGATCCTGTACGGATAAGACCGAAAATCAAATTGGAAAAAAACCAAGGAAAGGAAATGGATGTATCTCCCGGGAAGAGGAGAGTATTCTGAGTATAACAAAAGCAGTACCTGAGAAACAGAATAAAAATAAAGAACAAAACACAAAAAATCCTTTCTCCTTCAGCATTTTCAATCAAACGAAATGGCCAAAGGAATGCCTACAGCACCCAAACCTACTGAGAGCCGACAAAAAGAATGGCCAACCAACAAAAAATGCCAGAAGTCTGAGGAAAAAAGTAATCTGTCCGGAAAGGAAAGACATCAACAAAAACAGGCCCTCCTCCCTGGTAGAAGACAGCTCTGCATCCAAAGTAGACCTGATGAACATGAGCACTTATACAATCAAAGAGTTGGAACCAGAACTAAACCAAGCACTAGAAAATAAAAGGAAAGGAGACTCAAATGAAAATAACTTCGTAAATGAGGAACCAAAAAAGAAAGTGTTCATAACAGAATCAATACCACAGAAAAGAGGAACGGACTATCCAAATAAAGAGAAGCGCGCACAACAGAATACAAGTAGCCCAAGAAAGGTACCAGCACCGTTACTGAGACCAGTAAAAGAAAAACTAAGAACACCTTCTCCGAAATCCAAAGGTAACGACCGGCAAGAACCAGCTCACTTGAAAAGACGGACAAGGGAGGCAGAAAAATCAATCAGCAAATCTCCATGCAACAGAGAGAAAGGAAGAAACGGAGCAGCACCAAAGAGAGGAGCTACTCTCCAGTAAAATTAACAGCACGGTTTGACTCGCAAAACAGAACAACAAATGAACCGGTGAGGAAAATACAAAGTAATTGCATCTTTAAGATGAAGCGAATCAAAAAATCGGATCACAATCTAACTCTGAATAGAACAACTATATTGTGGCTGTTTCAACAAATACCAAACCTTCGGCAACTACAAAACAAGGATATCTGGATAGTGGAACCATGCCATAGCGGTAGAAGAGACTGCTCTTACCGCCATATCAACTCAAAAGTAATAAGAAATCAACTAAATGAGGAAGGGAAAAGGCTCAACATCCTGGGCTATGAGTTGACTGAAGAAAAGCAAGAGACCACTCCCAGACAAAGAGATAACTCACAGATGGGCTCAGAGCAAGAAGTGGGCCAATATAGCCAAAATCGGAAGAGTGCAAAAAATAATAAAAATCTAGACTGGAGAGCAGGGACTGCTCAGAACCGTCACAAGAAAGAACAGCCTGCAAAGAAGGGCAAGAGGAGAGGAGGAGACCTCTCGGGCCCAAATAAATTGCAAAAAACATGTTTAGACGCCAGTAAAGGGCCAAAAGGGCAATGACTCAAAAGTGGAAATAGAAAGAAGGACACCATTAAAAAAAATTGATCCAACGAGGTGGACATGGACTGCACCATCATTAAAACCCTCAACCAGAACCTAGCCATTAGCTAAAGACCTGGAGGTCCCAAAGCAAGGAACAGCAGTGCAAGATCAGAGAAGAAATTAGTTAAATATTCAAGTTAAATATTCAAAAGATATCCTGGAACACTCGTGGATTTAGCCATCTGGCTACCTCCAGCGATGCAGACTTACAGGGTAATTCATAGAATTTCGCAGAAAAGTGTCGCAAGCGGCTGGCGCAGAGTGTCCGCGTGCGATTGACTGCACCAGGCACGTGCGCTAAAACCGATTTCCGCGCACAGCGTATTCATGGATTTTAGGCTCCCAAACCAGCCGTGGCGCAGAGAATCGCAGCGACCCTGCAGCAGCGCCAGTAACGCCCCCAAGAACGCCCTCGCGCAAGGAAAAGCCATCAAAATTGCTAAATCATCGCAAAGGGCTGCGCTAACCCTGGACCAGTTCACCGGGCTGGCAAACAGCAAACGCCAAGCGGGGAACGTGTATTTCAGGGGTGCGCGGGAAGTTCCACACGCGATTGGCCCCGTGCAAGCAGGGTACGTGTATTTCAGGGGTGCGCGGGAAGTTCCACACGTGATTTCAGCAGGGTACGTGTATTTCAGGGGTGCGCGGGAAGTTCCACACGCGAATGGGCCAGTGCGAGCAGGGTACGTGTATTCCATGGGTGCGCGGGAAGTTCCACACGCAATTTCATCAGGGTACGTGTATTTCAGGGGTGCGCGGGAAGTTCCACACGCGATTGTCCCAGTGCGAGCAGGGTACGTGTATTTCAGGGGTGCGCGGGAAGTTCCACACGCGATTGGCCCTGTGCAAGCAGGGTACGTGTATTTCTGGGGTGCGCGGGAAGTTCCACACGCGATTGGCCCCGTGCAAGCAGGGTACGTGTATTTCAGGGGTGCACGGGAAGTTCCACACGCGATTTCAGCAGGGTAGGTGTATTGCAGGGGTGCGCGGGAAGTTCCACACGCGATTTCAGCAGGGTACGTGTATTCCAGGGGTGCGCGGGAAGTTCCACACGCAAATTCAGCAGGGTACGTGTATTTCAGGGGTGCGCGGAAGTTGCACACGCGATTTCAGCAGGGTATGTGTATTTCAGTGGTTCTGGGGAGTACTACACGTGAATTGGCCGTGTGGGTCCTCCCAGGTGTACGCTCCACAACCTCCACGGCCCCTGCAGGCAGCCCACACCACGGGGGACTACCCTGCACCCCTGCTCATGTCCCGCAGGCAGCCCATCCACCATGGGCATGCCCCCCAGCCAACCCACATGTCACCTTGCACTACTGATCAACTATGCATGTCTCCCACCACCCCCACCCCCCAGCCACCATGGGCACCCTCCACCAGGCCCCCACTCATGTCTCCCACCACCCCCAGCCACCATGGGCACCCTCCACCAGGCCCCCACTGATGTCTCCCACCACCCCCAGCCCCAGCAGTGCAGGGGCACCCTCCACCAGGCCCCCACTCATGTCTCCCACCCACCCCCACCCCCCAGCCACCATGGGCACCCTCCACCAGGCCCCCACTCATGTCTCCCACCACCCCCACCCCCCAGCAGTGCAGGGGCAGCCTCCACCAGGCCCCCACTCATGTCTCCCACCACCCCCACCCCCCAGCAGTGCAGGTGCACCCTCCACCAGGCCCCCACTCATGTCTCCCACCACCCCCACCCCCCAGCAGTGCAGGGGCACCCTCCACCAGGCCCCCACTCATGTCTCCCACCACCCCCACCCCCCAGCAACCATGGGCAGCCCCCACCAGGCCCCCACTCATGTCTCCCACCACCCCCACCCCCCAGCAACCATGGGCAGCCCCCACCAGGCCCCCACTCATGTCTCCCACCACCCCCACCCCCCAGCCACCATGGGCAGCCCCCACCAGGCCCCCACTCATGTCTCCCACCCACCCCCACCCCCCAGCCACCATGGGCACCCTCCACTAGGCCCCCACTCATGTCTCCCACCACCCCCACCCCCCAGCAGTGCTGGGGCACCCTCCACCAGGCCCCCACTCATGTCTCCCACCACCCCCACCCCCCAGCATCCAGGGGCAGCCTCCACCAGGCCCCCACTCATGTCTCCCACCCACCCCCACCCCCCAGCCACCATGGGCACCCTCCACCAGGCCCCCACTCATGTCTCCCACCACCCCCACCCCCCAGCCACCATGGGCAGCCCCCACCAGGCCCCCACTCATGTCTCCCACCACCCCCACCCCCCAGCAGTGCAGGGGCAGCCTCCACCAGGCCCCCACTCATGTCTCCCACCACCCCCACCCCCCAGCCACCATGGGCAGCCCCCACCAGGCCCCCACGCATGTTTCCCACCACCCCCAGCAAGCATGGACACCCTCCACCAGGCCCCCACTCATGTCTCCCACCACCCCCACCCCCCAGCAGTGCAGGGGCACCCTCCACCAGGCCCCCACTCATGTCTCCCACCCCCCACCCCCCAGCAGTGCAGGGGCAGCACCACCAGGCCCCCACTCATGTCCCCCTGCACCCCCACCCCCCAGCATCCAGGGGCAGCCTCCACCAGGCCCCCACTCATGTCTCCCACCACCCCCACCCCCCAGCCACCATGGGCAGCCCACACCAGGCCCCCACTCATGTCTCCGGCCCACCCCCACCCCCAGCCACCATGGGCACCCTCCACCAGGCCCCCACTCATGTCTCCCACCACCCCCCACCCCCCAGCAGTGCAGGGGCACCCTCCACCAGGCCCCCACTCATGTCTCCCACCACCCCCACCCCCCAGCAGTGCAGGGGCAGCCTCCACCAGGCCCCCACTCATGTCTCCCACCACCCCCACCCCCCAGCAGTGCAGGGGCACCCTCCACCAGGCCCCCACTCATGTCTCCCACCACCCCCACCCCCCAGCAACCATGGGCAGCCCCCACCAGGCCCCCACTCATGTCTCCCACCACCCCACCCCCCAGCAACCATGGGCAGCCCCCACCAGGCCCCCACTCATGTCTCCCACCACCCCCACCCCCCAGCCACCATGGGCAGCCCCACCAGGCCTCCACTCATGTCTCCCACCCACCCCCACCCCCCAGCCACCATGGGCACCCTCCACTGGGCCCCCACTCATGTCTCCCACCACCCCTACCCCCCAGCAGTGCAGGGGCACCCTCCACCAGGCCCCCACTCATGTCTCCCACCACCCCCACCCCCCAGCAGTGCAGGGGCACCCTCACCAGGCCCCCACTCATGTCTCCCACCCCCCCACCCCCCAGCATCCAGGGGCAGCCTCCACCAGGCCCCCACTCATGTCTCCCACCCACCCCCACCCCCCAGCCACCATGGGCACCCTCCACCAGGCCCCCACTCATGTCTCCCACCACCCCCACCCCCCAGCCACCATGGGCAGCCCCCACCAGGCCCCCACTCATGTCTCCCACCACCCCCACCCCCCAGCAGTGCAGGGGCAGCCTCCACCAGGCCCCTACTCATGTCTCCCACCACCCCCACCCCCCAGCCACCATGGGCAGCCCCCACCAGGCCCCCACTCATGTCTCCCACCACCCCCACCCCCCAGCAGTGCAGGGGCACCCTCCACCAGGCCCCCACTCATGTCTCCCACCCCCCCACCCACCAGCAGTGCAGGGGCAGCACCACCAGGCCCCCACTCATGTCCCCCTGCACCCCCACCCCCCAGCATCCAGGGGCAGCCTCCACCAGGCCCCCACTCATGTCTCCCACCACCCCACCCCCCAGCCACCATGGGCAGCCCACACCAGGCCCCCACTCATGTCTCTGGCCCACCCCCACCCCCAGCCACCATGGGCACCCTCCACCAGGCCCCCACTCATGTCTCCCACCACCCCCACCCCCCAGCAGTGCAGGGGCACCCTCCACCAGGCCCCCACTCATGTCTCCCACCACCCCCACCCCCCAGCAGTGCAGGGGCACCCTCCACCAGGCCCCCACTCATGTCTCCCACCACCCCCACCCCCTAGCAGTGCAGGGGCAGCCTCCACCAGGCCCCCACTCATGTCTCCCACCACCCCCACCCCCCAGCAGTGCAGGGGCACCCTCCACCAGGCCCCCACTCATGTCTCCCACCACCCCCACCCCCCAGCAACCATGGGCAGCCCCCACCAGGCCCCCACTCATGTCTCCCACCACCCCCACCCCCCAGCAACCATGGGCAGCCCCCACCAGGCCCCCACTCATGTCTCCCACCACCCCCACCCCCCAGCCACCATGGGCAGCCCCACCAGGCCCCCACTCATGTCTCCCACCCACCCCCACCCCCCAGCCACCATGGGCACCCTCCACTAGGCCCCCACTCATGTCTCCCACCACCCCCACCCCCCAGCAGTGCAGGGGTACCCTCCACCAGGCCCCCACTCATGTCTCCCACCACCCCCACCCCCCCAGCAGTGCAGGGGCACCCTCACCAGGCCCCCACTCATGTCTCCCACCCCCCCACCCCCCAGCATCCAGGGGCAGCCTCCACCAGGCCCCCACTCATGTCTCCCACCCACCCCCACCCCCAGCCACCATGGGCACCCTCCACCAGGCCCCCACTCATGTCTCCCACCACCCCCACCCCCCAGCCACCATGGGCAGCCCCCACCAGGCCCCCACTCATGTCTCCCACCACCCCCACCCCCCAGCAGTGCAGGGGCAGCCTCCACCAGGCCCCCACTCATGTCTCCCACCACCCCCACCCCCCAGCAGTGCAGGGGCACCCTCCACCAGGCCCCCACTCATGTCTCCCACCACCCCCACCCCCCAGCAACCATGGGCAGCCCCCACCAGGCCCCCACTCATGTCTCCCACCACCCCCACCCCCCAGCAACCATGGGCAGCCCCCACCAGGCCCCCACTCATGTCTCCCACCACCCCCACCCCCCAGCCACCATGGGCAGCCCCCACCAGGCCCCCACTCATGTCTCCCACCCACCCCCACCCCCCAGCCACCATGGGCACCCTCCACTAGGCCCCCACTCATGTCTCCCACCACCCCCACCCCCCAGCAGTGCGGGGGCACCCTCCACCAGGCCCCCACTCATGTCTCCCACCACCCCCACCCCCCAGCAGTGCAGGGGCACCCTCACCAGGCCCCCACTCATGTCTCCCACCCCCCCACCCCCCAGCATCCAGGGGCAGCCTCCACCAGGCCCCCACTCATGTCTCCCACCCATCCCCACCCCCCAGCCACCATGGGCACCCTCCACCAGGCCCCCACTCATGTCTCCCACCACCCCCACCCCCCAGCCACCATGGGCAGCCCCCACCAGGCCCCCACTCATGTCTCCCACCACCCCCACCCCCCAGCAGTGCAGGGGCAGCCTCCACCAGGCCCCCACTCATGTCTCCCACCACCCCCACCCCCCAGCCACCATGGGCAGCCCCCACCAGGCCCCCACTCATGTCTCCCACCACCCCCACCCCCCAGCCAGCATGGACACCCTCCACCAGGCCCCCACTCATGTCTCCCGCCACCCCCACCCCCCAGCAGTGCAGGGGCACCCTCCACCAGGCCCCCACTCATGTCTCCCACCCCCCCACCCCCCAGCAGTGCAGGGGCAGCACCACCAGGCCCCCACTCATGTCCCCCTGCACCCCCAGCATCCAGGGGCAGCCTCCACCAGGCCCCCACTCATGTCTCCCACCACCCCCACCCCCCAGCCACCATGGGCAGCCCACACCAGGCCCCCACTCATGTCTCCGGCCCACCCCCACCCCCAGCCACCATGGGCACCCTCCACCAGGCCCCCACTCATGTCTCCCACCACCCCCACCCCCCAGCAGTGCAGGGGCACCCTCCACCAGGCCCCCACTCATGTCTCCCACCACCCCCACCCCCCAGCAGTGCAGGGGCAGCCTCCACCAGGCCCCCACTCATGTCTCCCACCACCCCCACCCCCCAGCAGTGCAGGGGCACCCTCCACCAGGCCCCCACTCATGTCTCCCACCACCCCCACCCCACAGCAACCATGGGCAGCCCCCACCAGGCCCCCGCTCATGTCTCCCACCACCCCACCCCCCAGCAACCATGGGCAGCCCCCACCAGGCCCCCACTCATGTCTCCCACCACCCCCACCCCCCAGCCACCAATGGCAGCCCCACCAGGCCCCCACTCATATCTCCCACCCACCCCCACCCCCCAGCCACCATGGGCACCCTCCACTCGGCCCCCACTCATGTCTCCCACCACCCCCACCCCCCAGCAGTGCAGGGGCACCCTCTACCAGGCCCCCACTCATGTCTCCCACCACCCCCACCCCCCAGCAGTGCAGGGGCACCCTCACCAGGCCCCCACTCATGTCTCCCACCCCCCCACCCCCCAGCATCCAGGGGCAGCCTCCACCAGGCCCCCACTCATGTCTCCCACCCACCCCCACCCCCCAGCCACCATGGGCAGCCCCCACCAGGCCCCCACTCATGTCTCCCACCACCCCCACCCCCCAGCCAGCATGGACACCCTCCACCAGGCCCCCACTCATGTCTCCCACCACCCCCACCCCCCAGCAGTGCAGGGGCACCCTCCACCAGGCCCCCACTCATGTCTCCCACCCCCCCCACCCCCCAGCAGTGCAGGGGCAGCACCACCAGGCCCCCACTCATGTCCCCCTGCACCCCCACCCCCCAGCATCCAGGGGCAGCCTCCACCAGGCCCCACTCCATGTCTCCCACCACCCCCACCCCCAGCCACCATGGGCAGCCCACACCAGGCCCCCACTCATGTCTCCGGCCCACCCCCACCCCCAGCCACCATGGGCACCCTCCACCAGGCCCCCACTCATGTCTCCCACCACCCCCACCCCCCAGCAGTGCAGGGGCACCCTCCACCAGGCCCCCACTCATGTCTCCCACCACCCCCACCCCCCAGCAGTGCAGGGGCAGCCTCCACCAGGCCCCCACTCATGTCTCCCACCACCCCCACCCCCCAAGCAGTGCAGGGGCACCCTCCACCAGGCCCCCACTCATGTCTCCCACCACCCCCACCCCACAGCAACCATGGGCAGCCCCCACCAGGCCCCCGCTCATGTCTCCCACCACCCCACCCCCCAGCAACCATGGGCAGCCCCCACCAGGCCCCCACTCATGTCTCCCACCACCCCCACCCCCCAGCCACCAATGGCAGCCCCACCAGGCCCCCACTCCTGTCTCCCACCCACCCCCACCCCCCAGCCACCATGGGCACCCTCCACTCGGCCCCCACTCATGTCTCCACCACCCCACCCCCCAGCAGTGCAGGGGCACCCTCCACCAGGCCCCCACTCATGTCTCCCACCACCCCCACCCCCCAGCAGTGCAGGGGCACCCTCACCAGGCCCCCACTCATGTCTCCCACCCCCCCACCCCCCAGCATCCAGGGGCAGCCTCCACCAGGCCCCCACTCATGTCTCCCACCCACCCCCACCCCCCAGCCACCATGGGCAGCCCCCACCAGGCCCCCACTCATGTCTCCCACCACCCCCACCCCCCAGCCAGCATGGACACCCTCCACCAGGCCCCCACTCATGTCTCCCACCACCCCCACCCCCCAGCAGTGCAGGGGCACCCTCCACCAGGCCCCCACTCATGTCTCCCACCCCCCCCACCCCCCAGCAGTGCAGGGGCAGCACCACCAGGCCCCCACTCATGTCCCCCTGCACCCCCACCCCCCAGCATCCAGGGGCAGCCTCCACCAGGCCCCCACTCATGTCTCCCACCACCCCCACCCCCCAGCCACCATGGGCAGCCCACACCAGGCCCCCACTCATGTCTCTGGCCCACCCCCACCCCCAGCCACCATGGGCACCCTCCACCAGGCCCCCACTCATGTCTCCCACCACCCCCACCCTCCAGCAGTGCAGGGGCACCCTCCACCAGGCCCCCACTCATGTCTCCCACCACCCCCACCCCCCAGCAGTGCAGGGGCAGCCTCCACCAGGCCCCCACTCATGTCTCCCACCACCCCCACCCCCAGCAGTGCAGGGGCACCCTCCACCAGGACCCCACTCATGTCTCCCACCACCCCCCACCCCCCAGCAACCATGGGCAGCCCCCACCAGGCCCCCACTCATGTCTCCCACCACCCCCAACCCCCAGCAACCATGGGCAGCCCCCACCAGGCCCCCACTCATGTCTCCCACCACCCCCACCCCTCAGCCACCATGGGCAGCCCCCACCAGGCCCCCACTCATGTCTCCCACCCACCCCCACCCCCCAGCCACCATGGGCACCCTCCACCAGGCCCCCACTCATGTCCACTATCACCACCCCCACCCCCCAGCCACCATGGGCAGCCTCCACCAGGTCCTCACAATCCCGAATCATGTGCGTCATGGTCAGCCTCCACAGCCAAAAAGCCCAACCAAGTAACCCATTCACCCACATGGAAAAGGAAATTACATGTTACACCCCCAATGTTCATAAAGCTAATGAACCCATGCCCGTCACACACAATGGTTGCAATTGAATGGGAAAACGCCCAACATGACATGCATGAAAGCAATGAGATGATACCACACAGTGAAGTATGAAAACAAAATTGTATTAAAAAAATAAGAATGCAAATGAAATGAAACAAACTACAATGGGAATGAAAAAAATATAAGCTGCATCTCTGTTAAAAAAATAAAAACACCAAATCCCAATCCAAAAAAATGTAGTCCAAAGTCAAATGAAAAATAAAATCAATCCAATGAAGAACTATGTAAAAAACATCCAAGGGTCCATGAGCCCAACTGAACAAAGGAAACCTACAAAAAACCCTAACTAAAATGCAACTATACAAAAAGTGGAGCAGTGTCCGTCGACTCCAAATCATAAGAAAAAAACAAAGGAAACCTAAAACTAAAGAACTATATACAAAGGCGGCGGGCAAGTCCAGCGGCTCACTCTGTGGTGTTCCGGGCCAGGGCATCATCGAACTCCTGTTCGATGTCCCGGAGGCGGTCCAGTTCCATGGCCCCGAGGGTCCGCAGGGACGACGCTGTGTCCTCCTCCAACCCCCTGCAGATTGCCTCGAGGCACTCGGCCCGCCTCAGGGCCCTCCGCATGGAGTTCTCCGCCCTGACCATTGTGAGCCGCGCCTCTTCCGCCCGCCGCCGCTCCGCACCTATGGCGTGGCCGAACCGCTGCCACACGGAAGACACTCTCTGTCCTGGGTCCTCCTGCCCTCCGGCCGATGCCTGCCCCTCCGATGTCGAAGGCCCCGAGCCTTCATGTCTCCCACCATGTTGCTGCTGCTGCTCTGCCTCTGCCCGTCCACTGCCTCCTGCTGCCTGCACATCCTCCGCCGGCTGGGGTGCAGTTGTTGATGTGGCCACCCCTGCTGGACCTCCGACTCCCGACTGTGGCAGGGATGCCTCCTCCACCAGCCTGGCCGCACCGTCAGAGGCAGCTCCACAGTGCACCCAGGTGACTGATGGGTGGGAAGATGGCACAGAGGACGACTGGCGCGTAGGGGGTCCAGTTGAGGAGGGAGTCGGAGCAAGCCCCATCAGACGGAGGAATCCGGCCTGGGTGACCTGTCCCAGCAGGCTGATGTGGTCAACGAGCCATTCGAGATGATGTGCAGTCTCTCCATGAAAAGACTGCAGGTCACCTCGCATGGCCCGTTGACGCAACGCCACACCAGCCAGGACAGGCTCAACCCAGACCTGGATGGCCACGTCCGCAGGCAGAGGAAGGCCAGTTGACGTCAGCTCATCCCCTCCCTGAAAACGGGTCTGGACGTAGGCATCCATGCTGGTGCAAGATGATGCAGGGACAGGATCGGGGACAGGATTGCACACAGGCACCTCTGCGGCGGCCTGTGCTGCCTCCTGTCCCTGGTCCTGCACTGCACCACTAGCACCAGTGGGATCCCACCTCCAGACCCCGTCTCTGGTGCTTGCACGGCCTCCTCCTCCACCAAACCCCCCACCAACCTGGATGACTCCGTGCCATCTTCCCCTGTTGGGCCCTGTGGGGTCCCAGCTGCCCCTTCTGCTGCCGAGGAGTCCAACTCCAACCTCCGCCTCTTGGACCTCCCCCCGGCAGCTGTGGCCTGGGACGCGGCACCGGACTCCTCACTCCCCGACGAGATGACAACACGGGAGGGGAGCCGGGCCTTGCGTCTCCGGCTGGCGGTCGGATCCCCGCCGCTGTGCTCCACAGCACCTTCTCCACCCTCTGCATCAGTTGACGCTGCAGACAGGGAGAAACAAAACACAGGCATCAGGGCACAGTACAATGGACACATACACACATGACAGTTGCACATGAGTGGCATTGGCAAACCTCAGACATGTCATCACAATCCCCAACACACATGTCATTACAACTCGCACACATGAGCCATACCACAGCCATATCGCAACTGCCACCACCATCCCTACACATACAACTGCATGAGCAGCCAAAGGGGAGCCAGACATCACATGCAACACAGGAAGTGCACCACACATGTACACACACCACCACACTTGCATGCATGTGTACACCTCTGCCAAGTGTCGCACTGTTCAGACGGGCATCCATGTTACATCTGCCAATCAGGCTTCCACATACCGCTGTCACATGCATCCATGTTGCATCACTGTTGCACCCTTGTCAAATACACACACATGCACATGTACACAGTGCTCATACATGCAGCCGAAAACAACATACATGCGTGACATCACAGACATGTCTACTTACATACACATTCATCCAAACATGTGTGCATGCACAACTGCATTTAGCATGCAAGCCTACACACACAAGCACCATCCATGTCTCACACATTACAGCCCTCGCATGTGTCAGCCCCACGGCCCTGTACACCACCACCCATACTCGACCCCATACAAACAGATGTGCAACCTGCACAATACCGAATAATCACCACACGCCCTGCTCACAATCAGGATGAACGTACACTCACCGCTCGACTCCAGACGGGTCTGCTTCTCTAGGACCTGGACGTGGAGCGCTGGGGATATGCGTTCCAGGACTCTCATCTGTTCTTCCGACAAGTGGCCCTAGCGCCCCTTGGCATCCGCTGCCTTCAAGAGGCGCCGGGCCTTGTTCAGGGTCCTGGACCTGAAGTCCTCCCAGCACTTCCTGACATGTTGTAAGTCCCGGACTGCTACCCCCTCCGCGTTGATGGCAGTCACAATGTCAGTCCAGATCCGAGTCCGTCCTTCCTTGTCGGCGCGGGAACTTCCAAAGAGGGCATCATACTGCCCCAGGACTTGCTCCACCAGGACACCAACTTCAGTGGCACTGAAGCTGGTGCCCCTCTGCCTCTCTGGCAGGGGGTTGTCAGTGGTCACAGATGGTGTTTGCCCCGACATGACAACCCCAGAGGCAGGAATGGGTGGGCAACTGGGTCCTGGGGCTGGGCTGTGGAGCGATGGAATCCCAGTCGGGAGTCTTCAGTTCCAGCAGGGGTGGTCACAGCAACAGCACCCCTGGCTGATGTGCAGGCAGCAAATGGCAGTGCACGTGGGCAGCAGGCAGTCAGGCAGCAGCAGATGGCAGGTGGGAGCGTGCTCGGGGCTCTGGGGGGCAGTAGTTCGGCCTTCTGGGCAGGAGCGTGGTCTTCCGTGTGCTTACGCGTGGCCAGCTTGGTACGGAGTGATTTGGCACGTGAAAATCCTGCACGTCAGCGTGAAAATCGAGGAAAGGCCCTTAGCGCGTAAGCGCGTCAGCACGCATACGCGATTCTATTGGACCAAAGGCCCTCAGCGCGTAAACGCGTCGCCAGCGTATGCGCGTCTATGAAGTCACGTGCACGTTGAATTGTGCACAAGTTTGAAAATGTTGCGTGTGAAAAAAATGAAAGACACGTCCGAGTGTCAAAGCGTGTAATTGGTGGGAATGGGCCTAGCGCGTACACGCGGCAGTGACAAAGCGCGTAATTGGTGGAAATGGCCCTACACGGAGAAGTGACAAAGCGTGTAATTGGTGGAAATGGCCCTACACGCGGCAGTGACAAAGTGTGTAATTGGTGGAAATGGCCCTACACGCAGAAGTGACAAAGCGTGTAATTGGTGGAAATGGCCCTACACGCAGAAGTGACAAAGCGTGTAATTGGTGGAAATGGCCCTAGCGCGTACACGCCGCGTAAGTGACGCTGGACGTGTGGGCCTGTATAAAAGGTACATGTAGAACACCATTTCCTTGTACGTGCTTTTCGTGGAGAGCGAGTGGGTGAATTCTGTACTTCTTGTCGTTTCACACGCGATTTACTTCACGGCGTTTCAAGTTCGTATTCCCTGTTACCTCTGACAGCTTTTTCTCTTTTTTCTCCTTTACTGGTTTACCTGGGCCTGTTCCCTCAAACAGTGTTCCCTTCTACTGTTGTCCTGTCTCCTCAGACAGCGTACAAATCTTCTTTTGGCGGGGGTGTTGCCAACCAAACGCGCTCCTTTTTCACGCTCTTTTACCTGGCAGACGGTGAGTCACGCACGTATCTAACATCTGTGCTTGCCCCGTGTGTAGCTTACCCCTTCAGAGGTCATTCTAGGCTGCGTGTGACACGCATACGTTAATTCTTGTGTTACTGGGTGCCACAGCGTAGTGCAGGTTTTTCTTTCTGCACACGTGGTCTAGGAGGGGTTGCGTGCACCTCATCTCCCTTTTTTGGGGCCCCTGTGCGTAGCGTGACCCGTCATCTTTCCCCAGGGGTTACATTCAGCCTTGCTAGAGCACTAGGGTACAATTACCATCTGGTACCCAACCCCTTTGACCCCCAATTGCCCAGGACAATAGTTTACAGCCACTCCCATACGCACATTAACATCAGTGCCATGGCTGGGAGGCGAGGATTCCGTAAGGGTGGCAAAGGTGGAAGAGCCACAAGTGGTAGCCGTGGTGGATCCGGTAGGGGACGTGGTCGTTACTTGCAGGGTGAGCCTGTCCCCCCATGTGTGGAGGACCAGTCAAGGGCACCCATAATCTCCCCCCCTCCCGTTGTGGCTGATGTGGCTGACACCATCCATGCTCGGCCCTTGTTGGACCAGCCCATTGTGGCACCAGACCTGGCTGACTCCATGGCTGACTTCCAGGTCAGCAGGCCTATGACACATGCGCTGGTGCACGTTGATGTCATCATGCCACGTGCATCTGGGGCAGCAAGGTCATCTGCTGCCCCAAGTAGGCAGGGCGGAGAGGCTGCAGGGGCAGCTGCGGCTCCATCCACCCCAGCCCTCACACACCCTGCCAGGAGAGTGTCGGTCCTAGTCCATCCTGCTGACATTCCCCCTGACACCATTACACTTGAGCCAATGCCTGCACCAACTCCCATGCTGAGTGTGCAATCCCACACTCCTGATACAGAGTCCACCAGGGCTCCTGCCCCTAGTGTCCAGAGCGGCGCAGGACACTCAGGATCACCACCACCTTCCAAGCGGAAGAGGAAGAGTGCTCGTCCGGCACAGGCTGATGCCCCAGACACGGCTACACAGTCCGGCCCGTCGAGGAAGCCCAGCTTCACGGATGACGAACTGAATGCACTTGTCGAGTATGTGTCCGCACATGATAATGAGATGGTCATTGTTGCAGGATCCAAGACCACACCTGCACAACGCCAGGCACACTGGCAGACCATTGCGGACATCGTAAGTGCCCTTGGAATCGTGAGGCGCACAGCCAATGATTGCTATAAGCGCTGGAATGACCTAAAGCGCAGGGCAAAGAGTAAGCTGGCCTCAAGTCATGCCGCAACTCTAGTGACTGGAGGTGGGTCTCCAGTAGTAGACATGGAACTCACTCCACATGAGTCAGTTGCTGGGACCTACGTCACGGAGGAACAGATCCAAGGCATGGAAGATCTGCCTGATTACGAGGCATTGTCCGGTGAGTGCACATGCATGTGTGTGTCATCCATGTGCATGGTGTGTGTGTGAGGGCTTCTGTTTGTGTGCCAGGTGAGAGTGTGTGCGCCTGAGTCGTATGGGTCAGCCATGTGCTTCATGCAATACATCCTGCGCAGCTGCATTAGGCCATAGCAGTATCCCTTCTGCCAACAGTAGACATTCAGCCCAACTGCACGCCAGTTGCCCTTGAAGTGTCACCTTGCCACAACATTGTTGCTTATTTTTCACTGTTCATTCAGGCAGATTGTTTGCATTCCACCACTTTTACTAGGCATTTCGCAGTCCTCTAGTCACATGTCTGACATGGCTATGGTAAGGTGGAGTGACTTTGTTACCTGGATATCATTTGTTCACACATGTCCGTGTGCAATTGGACCATTTTGGACTGGCAGCTCCAGGTGAAAAATCTGACCTGTTTGAATTAGAAAAGCTATTACATGCGGGAACTGGACTGAATGAATAGGTGCTGCCCTCCTCTCCATCTTCACTCAATAGCAATGGTACATGCCATCTGTGTGATGGCATGTGTGTTTCACCTGGCAATCACAGGCCAATGTGTGATGCCGCTGCCAGGCAGCATGCAGAAATGTGTTCATCTTCCATCTTGGTGTCATCAGTGTGTGCCATTTGCCTGCCCTTCATATGCAGTGAGGGTGCATGCATGGGAGGGTTTTAGTCATGTGGGACATGTGTCAATCAAGTACTGGTTCTCTTGCTTCTCAGCCCTCATTGTGTGCCATGGTGCTAATGCCTGTTTCCATTTCTTTGTTTTTATGTCTTTGCAGGGGAAGACGCACCTGATACTGCTGGGGTTGTGGAGATGGTGCAGACCCAGGAGGGGTCCGAGGGCCGACCAACCACCAGTGAGGGACGTGGTGTGGTGGTGGGTGAGAACCCACAAGTGCTGCAGGTCGTGCTCTCAAGGGGTGTCTCTGGCTGCACCTCCCCCGAGCTGTACTCAGGTGTTGATTCGGATGATTAGACCTACGTGCCGTCGCAGATGAGTGTTCCAGGGAGGGATTCTGTTCTGTCCCACCCACCTGCACCAGGGTCAGAACCCTCAATGGGAATGTCAGTGTTGCCAGCTACGCCTTTGGTGGTTACGGATGCAGGGTCACACTCCGCGACATCTGATCCTGTTCCTGGGCCAGCAGATCAGAGGGGGAATGCAGTCCTGCAGCCTCAGGCAGTGCCGGCACAGCAAGGCGCAGTTCGCCTTGCCCCAGACAGGTGTGGTGCCCGCCGACGTGGTGGCCGTACGCCACCTGGCAATACCGCATGGGAGCAATCCATTTACGGTATGGCAACCCAACAGGCAGCATCATCCGAGATGATGGCTCAGGCCATGGATAGGGTGGCCACTTCCATTGTCCCCCCTGAAAGGCTGATGGAGCGACTACAGCAGGCAACCGACTCCATCTGCCAGTCACACAGGGAGGACATGTCGGCGTCCAACAGGGACAGGCGGGCGGCACTGGCGACTCTGCAGGAGGCCATCTCCATAGAGTCCCAGGGCCACAAGGAAGCCCTGAGGCAGGAGCTCCTTCACCTCAGGACGACTCTTGTTGAGCTTGAGGCTTCAACACACCAAAGGACAGAACAGCAGCTGGAGCGTCTCACCCGTACGCTCTCAGCTAGGATGCAGGCAACGAGGGCGGAGGTCCGGGCATCCAGTGAGTTGTTGCATGGGGACCTCCGCACACTCATCCTCCAGAACCAGACCTACCACACCCGCATGCTTGCAGCCATGGAGGAGCAGACTAGGGCCTTGCGTGGGCTGCCTCCCATAGTGCAACCACCTCCGGATGCAGCTGCACAGGGTGATAATAGCGACAGCAGTGATACTCCCACAATAGGGTAGCCGTGTGGGCCATGAGCCCATGGAGGTGTTTTTTTTTCCCAGGATCCACACAGGTGGGTTTTGGTGTGCACCCTGTCCTCGGACCTCCTGGGTGGCCTCCCAAACCCCCCCGGGCCCATCAATGGCCATTTTTGATTTTTATTTTTATTTTTATTTTTATTTTTATTTTCATTTTTATTTTTCCTTTTTCCCAATTTTTTTGGGACAATTTGTTGCCTTCTGTGGTTCCTGTGGGCATACGCTGCATTGTGGCTGGGCACATGCAGGCTTCTCATGTATTTGGTTCAGATGCTTGGGTTTGAGTCACACACACCCCTCCTGCTTCCCGTTTCCATGGGCTTGCAAAGGGTGTGCCCAAGTGACATTGACGTACATGGTGACATTGGACTCCCACTACATGTGTGGGTAGTCTAGTCAATACTGTGTATACATTCCTAGTGCATATTGCTGTTGTGTTGTACACTGCATGTTGCATTGATGTGTAACTCATCATCTGTGTCTACCACCCAATTTGCAGGTCCCTTCCTCATGTCTACACAAGGCCCTCTAGTTTGGAGATGGGGTCCATGTTGGCAGCAGTGCACCTACTACTCTACATGGCGCCAACACTGCATAGTTGGTAGTGGTGGGAGTGCAGGCATTTCCAGGTGGTGAGACTACTAATTTCTTACATTTGTGATGTCATGTTAATGGTAGTACCTGCTCAAGTTTGTTGTTGGTCCTGCATTACTGTGAGCATTTCAGGTGTTGCAAGTTTAAATTAGGGACACTGTACATAGTGACACTAGTGTCATGTTGTGGGGATTACTTTGTTTACCTGCAAATGGCATGGCATGGCACGGTGTGTCGTGTGGTGGTGCTGGGGATGGGTTGGCTGACATGGCACTGTCCTCTTGTTGCATTTTGCAAGTGGGTATTCATTTTAGCTGCTTGGATGTGTTTCTTCACAAAACTGCATTGGTGGTGTCTGTGTGGGTAGGGATGCACACATTGTAACACTGCCAGGTGAACAATCTCAGGCTGATATGGTTTTCACGGTTGATTCTCCAGACATTCAGGATCAGTGTCAGGTTGAGTCATCATTGATTGTCAGATGGAATGTGCCAGGGCAGTGTGCACTCCACAGGGGTGTGATTTCTATGTGAAGTAATTAGCCACTAGCTGTGTACGGGCTGCCTCCCCCCGTGCCCTTTCCCCTCCCATGCACAGCGGCTGTGCATGTGGTTGGGGATGTGGGGCCACCACCATGTCCACGGCCAGGCCCCGGCGTGTTGCAACGTTGTGCAGGACACATGCTGCCACTATGATCCTGCACACTACTGGGGGAGTGTACAACAGCTGCCCGCCAGAACGGTCAAGGGAGCGAAAGCGTGACTTTAGCACTCCGAATGTGCGCTCCACTATGCCCCGTGTTGTAATGTGGGCTGTGTTATATCTTACCTGGGGTGGCGTGGTGGGGTTCCGAATTGGCGTCATCATGTGGGGGCTGAGAGGGTAGGCACTGTCCCCTGTGGAGGTGGTGATTGGTATCATTGGTGGGGTTGTGACCTTGCTCAGTATCTGACATGCATGCATGTGCAGTGGCATTCATACTCACCAAGCAGCCATGTATCGCCATGCCGCCCAGCTTCTAGGTCCCGGCTTAGGGTGGACATTCGGTAAATGAAGCTGTCGTGGGTGGAGCCGGGATAGTTGGCATATACTGAGGTGATGATTCCCTTGGCATTACATACTACCTGCACGTTAATGGAATGCCAGTGCTTGCGGTTCCTATAGATGTGCTCTGATGCCCTGGGGGGACGTAGAGCCACATGGGTGCAGTCGATGGCACCTAGCACTTTGGGGAATCGTGCCACACCGTAAAAATCCAGGGCAGCAGCATGCCTTTCTGCAGGTGTTCTGGGCAGGTATATGTGCCTGCGGACTGATGGGCGTGCAGTGATGATGTTCAAGACCTGGTGTAGGCAGCGTGACTGGGTGGCCTGTGATACCCCACCCACTAAGAAGTGCAGTACATTGAGGACCTTCTCCAGGGGGCTGAGTGCTTGGGAGCACAGGGTGGGTGATGTGAGGTCATCCTCCCACTCACTCACCAGGTCTAGTATTATGTGTGGTGGAAACCTGTACCTCCCATACACCTGGTCATCAGGCATCCCGAAAAGGCTGGTTCTGGGTGTGAATATTCTGGCCCTGACTATCCTCCTCCTCCTCCTTTGGTAGCCCACGCCCACTGCTGCTAGGAACGGTATGTTCATCCTGGCTCTGAGCTTGTTATTTAGTTAGCGCGCAAATTTATGCGTTGCACGTGTTGTAGGCGAGCGTGTGACCCGCGCACCCCTGAAATCCAGTACCCAGTCCAATAGCGTGTGGAAATTCCCGCGCACCCCAGGATACAGGTGCGCTGACGTACTTGCGTGTGTAAGTGCCCGCGCACCCCTGATATACACGTACGCGCACTTTTGTCCAATTACACGCGATGACACTCTGACGTGCTGTCCAATTACACGCGATGACACTCTGATGTGCAGTCTTTCCACGTGTGCTCTGTCATCATGTGCTGTGTGGGAAACACCCGTGCGGGTCACGTCACAGACGCGCTTACGCGCTGAGGGCCTTTGGTCCAATAGAATCGCGTATGCGTGCTGACGCGCTTACGCGCTGAGGGCCTTTGGTCCAATAGAATCGCGTATGCGTGCTGACGTGCTTATGCGCTAAGGGCCTTTCCTCGATTTTCACGCTGACGTGCAGGATTTTCACGTGCTAAAATCACTCCGTACCAAGCTGGCCACGCGTAAGCACACGGAAGACCACGCTCCTGCCCAGAAGGCCGAACTACTGCCCCCCAGAGCCCCGAGCACGCTCCCACCTGCCCTCTGCTGCTGCCTGACTGCCTGCTGCCCACGTGCACTGCCATTTGCTGCCTGCACATCAGCCAGGGGTGCTGTTGCTGTGACCACCCCTGCTGGAACTGAAGACTCCCGACTGGGATTCCATCGCTCCACAGCCCAGCCCCAGGACCCAGTTGCCCACCCACTCCTGCCTCTGGGGTTGTCATGTCGGGGCAAACACCATCTGTGACCACTGACAACCCCCGGCCAGAGAGGCAGAGGGGCACCAGCTTCAGTGCCACCGAAGTTGGTGTCCTGGTGGAGCAAGTCCTGGGGCAGTATGATGCCCTCTTTGGAAGTTCCCGCGCCGACAAGGAAGGACGGACTCGGATCTGGACTGACATCGTGACTGCCATCAACGCGGAGGGGGTGGCAGTCCGGGACTTACAACATGTCAGAAAGCGCTGGGAGGACTTCAGGTCCAGGACCCTGAACAAGGCCCGGCGCCTCTTGAAGGCAGCGGATGCCAAGGGGGGCCGGGGCCACATGTCGGAAGAACAGATGAGGGTCCTGGAACGCATATCCCCAGCGCTCCACGTCCAGGTCCTAGAGAAGCAGACCCGTCTGGAGTCGAGCGGTGAGTGTACATGCATCCTGATTGTGAGCAGTGCGTGTGGTGATTATTCGGTATTGTGCAGGTTGCACATCTGTTTGTATGGGGTCGAGTATGGGTGGGGGTGTACAGGGCCGTGGGGCTGACACATGCGAGGGCTGTAATGTGTGAGACATGGATGGTGCTTGTGTGTGTAGGCTTGCATGCCAAATGCAGTTGTGCGTGCACACATGTTTGGATGAATGTGTATGTAAGTAGACATGTCCGTGATGTCACGCATGTATGTTGTTTTTGGCTGCATGTATGAGCACTGTGTACATGTGCATGTGTGTGTATTTGACAAGGGTGCAACAGTGATGCAACATGGATGCATGTGACAGCGGTATGTGGAAGCCTGATTGGCAGATGTGACATGGATGCCCGTCTGAACAGTGTGACACTTGGCAGAGGTGTACACATGCATGCAAGTGTGGTGGTGTGTGTACATGTGTGGTGCACTTCCTGTGTTGCATGTGATTTCTGGCTCCCCTTTGGCTGCTCATGCAGTTGTATGTGTAGGGATGGTGGTGGCAGTTGCGATATGGCTGTGGTATGGCTCATGTGTGCGAGTTGTAATGACATGTGTGTTGGGGATTGTGATGACATGTCTGAGGTTTGCCAATGCCACTCATGTGCAACTGTCATGTGTGTATGTGTCCATTGTACAGTGCCCTGATGCCTGTGTTTTGTTTCTCCCTGTCTGCAGCGTCAACTGATGAAGAGGGTGGAGAAGGTGCTGTGGAGCACAGCGGCGGGGATCCGACCGCCAGCCGGAGACGCAAGGCCCGGCTCCCCTCCCGTGTTGTCATCTCGTCGGGGAGTGAGGAGTCCGGTGCCACGTCCCAGGCCGCAGCTGCCGGGGGGAGGTCCAAGAGGCGGAGGTTGGAGTTGGACTCCTCGGCAGCAGAAGGGGCAGCTGGGACCCCACAGGGCACAACAGGGGAAGATGGCACGGAGTCATCCAGGTTGGTGGGGGGTTTGGTGGAGGAGGAGGCCGTGCAAGCACCAGAGACGGGGTCTGGAGGTGGGGATCCCACTGGTGCTAGTGGTGCAGTGCAGGACCAGGGACAGGAGGCAGCACAGGCCGCCGCGGAGGTGCCTGTGTGCAATCCTGTCCCCGATCCTGTCCCTGCATCATCTTGCACCAGCAGGGATGCCTACGTCCAGACCCGTTTTCAGGCAGGGGATGAGCTGACGTCAACTGGCCTTCCTCTGCCTGCGGACGTGGCCATCCAGGTCCGGGTTGAGCCTGTCCTGGCTGGTGTGGCGTTGCGTCAACGGGCCATGCGAGGTGACCTGCAGTCTTTTCATGGAGAGACTGCACGTCATCTCGAATGGCTCGTTGACCACGTCAGCCTGCTGGGACAGGTCACCCAGGCCGGATTCCTCCGTCTGATGGGGCTTGCTCCGACCCCCTCCTCAACTGGACCCCCTACGCGCCAGTCGTCCTCTGTGCCATCTTCCCACCCATCAGTCACCTGGGTGCACTGTGGAGCTGCCTCTGACGGTGCGGCCAGGCTGGTGGAGGAGGCATCCCTGCCACAGTCGGGAGTCGGAGGTCCAGCAGGGGTGGCCACATCAACAACTGCACCCCAGCCGCCGGAGGATGTGCAGGCAGCAGGAGGCAGTGCACAGGCAGAGGCAGAGCAGCAGCAGCAACATGGTGGGAGACATGAAGGCTTGGGGCCTTCGACATCGGAGGGGCAGGCATCGGCCGGAGGGCAGGAGGACCCAGGACAGAGAGTGTCTTCCGTGTGGCAGCGGTTGGGCCACGCCATAGGTGCGGGCCGAGTGCCTCGAGGCAATCTGCAGGGGGTTGGAGGAGGACACGGCGTCGTCCCTGCGGACCCTCGGGCCATGGAACTGGACCACCTCCGGGACATCGAACAGGAGTTCGATGATGCCCTGGCCCGGAACACCACGGAGTGAGCCACTGGACTTGCCCGCCGCCTTTGTATATAGTTCTTTAGTTTTAGGTTTCCTTTGTTTTTTCTTATGATTTGGAGTCGACGGACACTGCTCCACTTTTTGTATATAGTTGCATTTTAGTTAGGGTTTTTTGTAGGTTTCCTTTGTTCAGTTGGGCTCATGGACCCTTGGATGTTTTGTACATAGTTCTTCATTGGATTGATTTTATTTTTCATTTGACTTTGGACTACATTTTTTTGGATTGAGATTTGGTGTTTTTATTTTTTTAACAGACATGCAGCTTATATTTTTTTCATTCCCATTGTAGTTTGTTTCATTTCATTTGCATTCTTATTTTTTTAATACAATTTTGTTTTCATACTTCACTGTGTGGTATCATCTCATTGCTTTCATGCATGTCATGTTGGGTGTTTTCCCATTCAATTGCAACCATTGTGTGTGACGGGCATGGGTTCATTAGCTTTATGAACATTGGGGGTGTAACATGTAATTTCCTTTTCCATGTGGGTGAATGGGTTACTTGGTTGGGCTTTTTGGCTGTGGAGGCTGACCATGACGCACATGATTGGGGATTGTGAGGACCTGGTGGAGGCTGCCCATGGTGGCTGGGGGGTGGGGGTGGTGATAGGGGACATGAGTGGGGGCCTGGTGGAGGGTGCCCATGGTGGCTGGGGGGTGGGGGTGGGTGGGAGACATGAGTGGGGGCCTGTTGGGGGCTGCCCATGGTGGCTGGGGGGTGGGGGTGGTGGGAGACATGAGTGGGGGCCTGGTGGGGGCTGCCCATGGTTGCTGGGGGGTGGGGGTGGTGGGAGACATGAGTGGGGGCCTGGTAGAGGCTGCCCCTGCACTGCTGGGGGGTGGGGGTGGTGGGAGACATGAGTGGGGGCCTGGTGGAGGGTGCCCCTGCACTGCTGGGGGGCGGGGGTGGTGGGAGACATGAGTGGGGGCCTGGTGGGGGCTGCCCATGGTGGCTGGGGGGTGGGGGTGGTGGGAGACATGAGTGGGGGCCTGGTGGAGGGTGCCCATGGTGGCTGGGGGGTGGGGGTGGGTGGGAGACATGAGTGGGGGCCTGGTGGAGGCTGCCCCTGGGTGCTGGGGGGTGGGGGGGTGGGAGACATGAGTGGGGGCCTGGTGAAGGGTGCCCCTGCACTGCTGGGGGGTGGGGGTGGTGGGAGACATGAGTGGGGGCCTGGTAGAGGCTGCCCCTGCACTGCTGGGGGCCGGGGGTGGTGGGAGACATGAGTGGGGGCCTGGTGGAGGGTGCCCCTGCACTGCTGGGGGGTGGGGGTGGTGGGAGACATGAGTGGGGGCCTGGTGGAGGGTGCCCATGGTGGCTGGGGGGTGGGGGTGGGTGGGAGACATGAGTGGGGGCCTGGTGGGGGCTGCCCATGGTGGCTGGGGGGTGGGGGTGGTGGGAGACATGAGTGGGGGCCTGGTGGAGGCTGCCCCTGGATGCTGGGGGGTGGGGGTGCAGGGGGACATGAGTGGGGGCCTGGTGGTGCTGCCCCTGCACTGCTGGGGGGTGGGGGGGACGGGTGGGAGACATGAGTGGGGGCCTGGTGGAGGGTGCCCCTGCACTGCTGGGGGGTGGGGGTGGTGGGAGACATGAGTGGGGGCCTGGTGGAGGGTGCCCCTGCTGGCTGGGGGGTGGGGGTGGTGGGAGACATGAGTGGGGGCCTGGTGGGGGCTGCCCATGGTGGCTGGGGGGTGGGGTGGTGGGAGACATGAGTGGGGGCCTGGTGGGGGCTTCCCATGGTTGCTGGGGGGTGGGGTGGTGGGAGACATGAGTGGGGGCCTGGTGGGGGCTGCCCATGGTTGCTGGGGGGTGGTGGGAGACATGAGTGGGGACCTGGTGGGGGCTGCCCATGGTTGCTGGGGGGTGGGGAGGTGGGAGACATGAGTGGGGGCCTGGTGGAGGGTGCCCCTGCACTGCTGGGGGGTGGGGGTGGTGGGAGACATGAGTGGGGGCCTGGTGGAGGGTGCCCCTGCACTGCTGGGGGGTGGGGGCGGTGGGAGACTTGGGTGGGAGCCTGGTGGGGGCTGCGCATGGTTGCTGGGGGGTGGGGGTGGTAGGAGACATGAGTGGGGGCCTGGTGGAGGCTGCCCCTGCACTGCTGGTGGGTGGGGGTGGTGGGAGAAATGAGTGGGGGCCTGGTGGAGGGTGCCCCTGCTGGCTGGGGGGTGGGGGTGGTGGGAGACATGAGGGGGGGCCTGGTGGAGGGTGCCCCTGGATACTGGGGGGTGGGGGGGTGGGAGACATGAGTGGGGGCCTGGTGGAGGGTGCCCCTGCTGGCTGGGGGGTGGGGGTGGTGGGAGACATGAGTGGGGGCCTGGTGGAGGGTGCCCCTGCTGGCTGGGGGGTGGGGGTGGTGGGAGACATGAGTGGGGGCCTGGTGGGGGCTGCCCATGGTGGCTGGGGGGTGGGGGTGGTGGGAGACATGAGTGGGGGCCTGGTGGAGGCTGCCCCTGCACTGCTGGGGGGTGGGGGTGGTGGGAGACATGAGTGGGGGCCTGGTGGGGACTGCCCATGGTGGCTGGGGGGTGGGGGTATTGGGAGACATGAGTCGGGACCTGGTGGGGGCTGCCCATGGTTGCTGGGGGGTGGGGGTGGTGGGAGACATGGGTGGGAGCCTGGTGGGGGCTGCCCCTGGTGGCTGGGTGGTGGGGGTGGTGGGAGACATGAGTGGGGGCCTGGTGGAGGGTGCCCCTGCACTGCTGGAGGGGGGGTGGCGATAGGGGACATGAGTGGGGGCCTGGTGGAGGCTGCCCCTGGTGGCTGGGGGGTGGGGGTGGTGGGAGACATGAGTGGGGGCCTGGTGGAGGTTGCCCCTGGTGGCTGGGGGGTGGGGGTGGTGGGAGACATGAGTGGGGGCCTGGTGGAGGCTGCCCCTGGTGGCTGGGGGGTGGGGGTGGTGGGAGACATGAGTGGGGGCCTGGTGGAGGCTGCCCCTGCACTGCTGGGGGGTGGGGGTGGTGGGAGACATGAGTGGGGGCCTGGTGGAGGGTGCCCCTGCTGGCTGGGGGGTGGGGGTGCTGGGTGACATGAGCAGGTGTGCAGGGTAGTCCCCTGTGGTGTGTGCTGCCTGCAGGGGCCGTGGAGGGTGTACAGGGAATACCTGGGAGCATACAGCCAAATTGCGTGTAGATTTTCCCGCGTACCCCTGGAATTCACGTACCCGGCCAAATCGCGTGTGGAACTTCCCGCGCACCCCTGAAACCCACGTACCCGGCCAAATCGCGTGTGGAACTTCCCGCGCACCCCTGAAATCCACGTACCCGGCCAAATCGCGTGTGGAACTTCCCGCGCACCCCTGAAATCCACGTACCTGGCCAAATCGCTTGTGGAAATTCCCGCGCACCCCTGAAATCCACGTACACAGCCAAATCGCGTGTGAGACTTCCCGCGCACCCCGGTATACATGCACACGTATTTTTTGTCAGCGGGTGTCCATGTTTGTGGGTACCCCTTTGCACGTCATTTGTCCTGGAGGGCCACAGTATGGGACATTCATCATGGCAGTATATAGGTGCTATTTGTTGGCGCACCTTTTGGCGCACATTTCTTACAGGCGCAGCGACGCTACCGCCTGCTTTCTTGTGGCGGTCGTGTTTGTGCTTGTGCGCTGGTTTGAGCGTGCGCTTTTTTGCACTATTCTATTCCATGAATACATGTTGTAGGCGAGCGTGTGGGCGTTCCGCGCACTTGTGCCCTGTACTTCCACCGTGACGCCCACATTTTGCAAGTTGTTCCCCATTCCGAGTGTTACGCCCCGTGTTCCGCCTACTTTTGTTGCGTGCGCCGCGCTATGTGCGATTTTCGCTGTGGCCTGTGCGATTTTCGCTGTGACCTGGCGCACGCAGTTAGATGGCCTGTGCGCCAACGTGCGCCGCGCACTTTTTTATCGCACCTCCGATGGTTTTCTCGTGCACGGCCTTCCATGAATCGATGTGCGCTGCTTTTCGTGCGATTTTCGCACTTGCACTGCGATTTTCGCTATTCCACTGCGATTCGCACGTTTTTGGCCACTTGCGCCGCGCTAATTATTCCATGAATCGGCCTGTAAATCAATACAAATACAAATACAAAATACAAATTACTCTCTTACTAACCTATTCAGCTGTCAGCCACCCTACTCTACCCCACACTTGCGCCGCGCTAATTATTCCATGAATCGGCTTGATAGGTTCTAATGACATAATTTGCCTACAAGAGACGTGGCTCATGACAAAGCCTTATATGGACGGCTACGAAATAATATATATTCACTACAGCCAGAAAATGATATGATATGATATCATATGATATGGCATTTATGACGCGCCTATACACAAGTGTTTCAAGGCGCGACGAGGCAAGGGGGGGGAACAAAGGGAGGACAGACAATGATCCTACTAGGCCAGGTGTCAATCAGATCGCGCAAGTGCATGCGAAGCGGGGAAAAAGGATAAGTGTGAGGGGGAAGCGAGAGGGGAAAGTGCAGTACATGGGAAAGTAGAATAAATAAGATAAATAAAACGGCCAGCTGGTGGCAAGTGCAAGGAAGTGCAGACATAAGTGCTGGTAGGTTGACTGTAGGGATACAGAAAAACAGTCCCCAGGTGCAGGGGTTGCCAGGAAGGCATTGCAGGTAGGCAATTGACGGTGCCTGGGCCAGAGATCAGAAAGGGTGGGCAGGTAACCAGTGCAGTTTCAGTCAGGAATTCGGCAGAGGAGAGGGGGAGAGAAAGCAGAAGCAAAGAGGAAGGTTTTGAGGTGCTTCCGGAACCAGAGATGGTTCTCCTCGATTTTCAGGAAGGCAGGAAGGCTGTTCCAGAGAGAAGCCCCTGCCGAAGAGAGTGATCTGCCACCAAATGGTTTCTTTGGAGGAGCGACTGACCATGAGGGAGTTGGAGGCAGAGGAGCGAAGAGCGCGAGAAGGAAGATATTTAGGAAGAGAGAGTTGAAGGTATTGCGGCCCCAGACCCCAGAAGATCTTGTGTACAATGCAGAGGATTTTGAACTTAATCCTCACAGCCACTGGGAGCGAGTGCAGAGATTTCAGTCCTGGAGCGAAACGATCCCTGGGCTTGAGGCCAAGGACAAGTCTTGCAGTCCTGTTCTGGATAAGTTGCAGAGGGCACAGAGTAGAGGCAGGCAGGTTTAGATAGAGGCTGTTACAATAGTCCAGCCTAGAGAGGACCAGGGATCTGGAGACAGTGAGCTACTGGGGGAAGGAGAGGAAAGGAAGAATACCTCTAAGGAGGTGCAGCTTGTAGTGTGACTTCTTAGAGACGTTAGAGATGTGAGGGGAGAAGGAGAGTGCCGAGTCGAGGATGACCCCAATGTTTTTAGCCTTTCAGGTAGGAGTAGGGAGGGGGCCAAGAGAGGCCAGCCACAGAGCTGCAGGTAAGGAGGGAGTGGGTGTGCTGATGAGTAGAATCTCAGTTTTACTGGCATTAAGGCAGAGGTCGTTGGCGGCACACCACTCCTGGATGGCAGACAGTCAGAGATGAGGGAAGGAGAGGAGAAGGCCGATGGTAGCCTGAAAATGAACTGGGAAGGTAGCCTGAAAATGAACTGGGTATCATCCGCATAGCACTGAAAGTTAGGACAGAGAGCAGCGATGTGGTGGGCAAGGAGTGCCAGGTATTGGTTGAACAGCCAAGGAGAGAGGTTAGATCCCTGGGGCACACCACAGGTAGAAAAAAAGATGTCAGAGAGGAAGGACCCAAGTTGGACTTGGGAGGGTCGGTTGGAGAGGAAAGAAATCAGCCACGCCAGAGCCTGACCAGTGATACCCAGGTTATCACGGAGACGGTTGAGCAGGATGGCATGGTTGACAGTGTCAAAGGCAGAAGAGAGACTGTTAGGCCAACAGCAGGCCTAATTACAGCGATCCTCTAAGGATCAGATCTGGATATCCACGCCCAAATTTTACATTCACTGTTCATACAAGGGGCAGTATTAACATGGAAAAGGCAAATAAGCAGTGAAGGGCCTACAGTCTCGGAAAACATCGCCCTGTTAAACACATATTGGAACCCGGAGTCCATCAAAGACGATGAATACCTAAAAATATTAACTAACACCTTAGAAGAGGCATCATCAAACTTTCAATTGGACCACGTCATAGTCACAGGTGACTTCAATGCGATCTGCGCAGACATTGGCGACCAAGGGAATCATCTTCTAAGATCAGCCCCAATTTTCGTAAGAGGAAGACTGTTGGAACAATTTATGGCTGAAAACGATCTCCACAATCTCCTCTGGAATTTACACTTACCCACCTGGGAACGTAACAACCAACGCAGCACGATTGACCATACTTACATCTCAAAGGGAATATTGGGGCTGATTGTTAACTTTGCAGTTCTCCGAAGCACAAACAGCGACCATAACATTCTAAAAACAACATGGTCAGCACCGAGAGACACAAAGCAGAGAATGCTGCATGAATTAGAGACAACATACCAAGGAAACAGAGTGAAGCTATCTTCAAAGGCAATCAAGTCAATCACAAACAAATACTTGGAATTTTCAGCAAATTAAACCAGGAATCAAGGAGAGATGAGCAACGCAATTGACTATACTTCTCTCCTACAAATCTATGCAACAAAAAGTGGAAATAACCAAGAAGGAAAGAAGCAGCATCGTCACACATTTGATATACAGCTGGTAGCTAGGAGGGAAATAATGAGACAGCTAACTTGAATAAAAAAGAAAATCCATGACGCCGGAAAATCAAAAACGGTAAAAGCACGCCAAAACACAGTATTTACAGTGGCTGACTCAACGAAAATACGCACTATATCAAAATGATGCTGAGGATATCCTTCGGGTGATTCAGGGTAAAAACACAAATGCAAACGGTACAACTGAAGACTTGCTTCAGAACAACGTTGGGGAAGCCAAATGGGTTTCACATTTCAGCTATTTATACAAACTACCCACATCATCAACTTATGAACCTTCAACTAGCACGAAGTCTCATTGGGGAATCCCAGACGATATGGAAACAATTTTGTCCAAAACTAAGAAATTAACACATTCAAGAGCACCTGGCCCAGACGGCATATCTAATCTGGAACTGAAGGAAAACCCGGAAAGCTGGGCACAACTCATGAGCGAAATTTTTAAGAGACGCAACAAGGCAAGAAAAATACCAGCCTCATGGAGAGAAGCTACCGTAGTTCCATTCTTCAAAAGGTAGGCAAGCGAAGATCCATGCCAATGCCGCCCAATTGCTCTCCTAGATGTGATTGGTAAAGTGTTCAGATCCCTCGCCTTGGACGCTTTCCAGAACTGGTTAATAGCTGCAGACCTTGCCGACACGTTCCAATCGGGATTTACAAAGAACACAGGGACCACAACAAACATCCTTCTGGTGAGCGCTATAAACGCAAGAACCTTGCTGGATGGCCCCACAGTGTACTTACCACTGATAGACCTTGTCCAAGCATTTGACCAGGTCAGCAGAGAGCGTTTGAGGAAGAAATTAGAAAACAACAACTGTCCAGAAGCAATAATCGGGCCTATTCAAAAATTGTACCAAGAGACCTCAATGCGAGTAAGACTTAACAAAGCCGGGTACTTATCAGACGAAATAAAAACAGCTAGGGGGGCGAAGCAGGGGTAGCTGACTATGTGGACTCTGAGAAAGAGCTAAGAATCTTTCCACCTTCAGTAGGAGGAGCAAAGATCTACAGAATTCTCTATGCCGATGACATCATACTCCTTGACCTGACGCCGGTGGGTCTTCAAAGACAGATAAACAACTTGGCACAATACCTGGAAGCTAACAATCTAGAAATGAACAAAACAAAGACCAAGATCTTGGTTATGGGAAAAAATAAAAAACAAGGAGAAAAGAACAAATGGACAGTTAACGGTACTGCCCTGGAAAAAGTAGAGGTCTTCAAATACCTTGGGGTGACGCTAAGCAGCACAGCTTTGGAACAGCCCATGCAAGACACGCTCTTTGCAAAATTAAAAGCTCTGACATCCAAGCGAAGGCCATCGACAATAAATATGGATGGTACTCCTTGATCCCAGTGATCAATTTCTATAAGTCCAAAGTAACAGCAAACATGACATACACGTCCGATGCCATGCCACAGTTGCCAGGATCTCTCTGGGATAAAATTGAGAGCTATTTCTGGAGGAACGTCCTTGGTCTATCGAAAACTACACCCATGACTCTGATCAGAAGAGAACTCTGCCTCCCATCGATGGCGGCAATGGTGACACGAAATACATTGATGCTCTACAGAAAAGTCATCACAGAACCAAAAACGAAGATTATGCACATCATTAATGCAGAAATGGAAAGAGGAAAGAACATTGTCATGTCTAAATGGGCTGCAAAATAAAAAGCAAACGTTGGAAGAGCTGGATACTTCAGCTTCAGAATTATCCACAAACCCCAACAAAGTCAATAAAAGACTAATAGAAACTGATTGGATTACGACCTTGCCCCTAGCAGAACAGTATAAAACAACAAAAGGCATTCCAACTATCCCAGCGAAGGTTAACACAGTGAGAAGCTACTTAGCAAAATTCCCTGATAAAAAACTGGTCAGATTATTCCTGAGATTTAGACTAAATCAGATCCTGACAAGCGAAGTAAAAGCAAGAAGGAAACAAGCAGCTACAAACAACTGCCGTTTCTCTGGAAAGAACAAAATGACAGAAACGCCTCGTCATCTGTTACTATCCTGCCCAGGCACTAATCTGCCCAGAACACAATATCTGACCAAAATCCTAGCAAGTATGGAAACTTTCAATGCAGAGACCTGGTGGAACGCCTTGGCAAGCGGAGCGAACACACGATGGGCGACAGGGGTAGCTTTATTTTTCCGATCCTTGAATCTCGAACAATGCAATGAATACTTGGAAAAATAAAACACAGATGAACTTCTACACCAAAAGAAATGCCCCAGCAAGCTCAACGTTTGAAATTGGATTCCAACTAAAACCAAATTGGGGGAAATCTTTCTTCAAACAGTATATGTTAAGTGGGAACATTTCAGACGTATCTTTAGTCAATTTATATCCTGAGAAGTGCGAGAATATGTCAATTATGTCAAACAAATGGGGAAGGGATGTCTTTGGGTTTTCAAGGAAAATGTATATATATCATCTGCATAAACTGCCAACTTGAAGTTGGAGCCTCCACAGCTAATTCCTGTAATATCTTTATTCCTGAGAATTAATTCTAAAAGGGGTTCAAATGCAAGGACAAAAAGCATAGGTCAGAGGGGGCAGCCTTGTCTTGTGCCTCTATGGAGGGAAAAATGAGGGGAGAATTGGAAATTTATAAAGATGGATGTTATAGGTTCAGAGTATGAAGGCTTGACCAATTGAATATAGTTTTCTCAAATTCCATGTAATTTCAGAGCCCAAGACAGGAAGTCCCATTCAACTCGGTCACATTTATTTTCCGGCATCAATTGTGATTGCCATATAAGAGTTGGTTGGATGAGGTCATTTATTAATACAGTGGATGAGGTTCATAAGAAGTCTAGTGTTGGCTGAGATGTATCTTCCTTTAACAAAATGATTTAATTAATTTGGACATAAAGGATTCTTTTCTATTAGCAAACATTTTTGCAAACATTTTGCAATCAGTGTTTATCAATGACATAGGCCATATAGATTTCGGGTTGCTTATCATCTTTGCTTTGTTTGGGAAAAAAAGACCAGGAGAGCTTTGGAAAAGCTACCTGATGATTTGCCCGCCATAGAAAAAGATATTTATAATGATTCATGTTTTGGAGAAAGAGTAGGGGCAAGATGTGAGAAGAAATCCATGGAAAACCTGTAAGGTCCAGGAGTTTTACCTTTTTTAAGGTTCTTAATGTCCATGGTAATTTCACTCATGTGAATAGGCAAGTCAAGGGGACTGAGGTCAATGTGACTTGGGTGATTATTTTTAAGCCGATTAAAGAAATCATCAAAATCAATGATTGGAATGTATGTGATCGAAAGGTATACAGTTTTTTACAGAATTTGGTAAAAACATTTAGAATTTCCCTATTGGAGGTAACCTCTTCGTCCTGCTCATTTTTAATGGCATCAATCCTGATTCTTTCCTTTTTGATTTTAAGGAATGAGGCTAAAGCTTTCCCTGCTTAATAGGATGATTGATATATCTTAGAATTGAATTTTAACAGGACACCAGAAGTGAGCTCTATTAACTTTGTATTAATAGAAAAACTAATGTTAAAAATGTGTTGATGGAGAGTGTCACTAGGCTTTGAAAATAACTTTTTCTCTAAATTACGTAATGGGGCACAAATGTTATCTAATTCTTTTCTTGCTTCTCTTTTCTTTTTGGCAGTGAAACACATTATATGGTCCAATAAGGCTGTTTTATATTCATCCCACTTATTGGCAGGGGAGGTGTCAACATCTTTATTGACTTGGTAGAAAAAACGATGAAAATCAAGATGGGATCTTGAAGTAATAGGTTATTGAATCCCCATCTATTAGTAAGGTTTGTAATACACCCCAGTTCGATATTAGTTATCACGGGAGTGTGGTCTGAAATTGTAGAACATTCAATAGTGGAGTCAATTAATGAAGCTGCTAATGTTTTGGTAACACAGATAGAATCAATACGGGAAAATGGATTATGAGGAAGGGAATGAAAAGTAATATCTATATCTGTAGGGTGTTCCAATCTCAATGAGTCAATAAAGCCTGTTTCTGACAGGCATCTTATGAATTCCGTTTGTCCTTTAGTACTTTTAAATTGACAAGGAGACCTTCTATCCAGGAAAGGGCCGATAACATTATTGAAGTCACCACACAGTATCAAATTGGGAAGGTCCATTTGCAGTATCATACATTTCAGATCTCACCAGAATTTGAGATCAGGAGTAGTAGGTCCATATACATTAAGAATAGAGATGGTCTGAGATGCGATTACTAACTTAGCTAAAACCCATCTACCTTTAGCATCTGCATCTTTATGGAGAATCTGGTACTGAGTGCCTTTTTTGATTCAAATTGCTACGCCATTATGTTTATTTATATTTGTATTTATTTTATTTGTAAAGCGCACCTGGCCCGAGGGCAGCTGGGCGCATATCTTGGTTACAGTCATAGGGTACATTATCGTCCGCCGGACTGACTAATACTTCCACCAACCAATATTGTTTTACTTCATAGAATCCTGTAGTGATAAATTAGTCTCCTGTAAGCATGCAATGGTTGGCTTGCATCTATTAATGTGAGGTAAAACGTTTTGCCTCTTATTCGGATTATTAAGACCCTTAACATTCCAAGTCAAACACTTAAGGGTCATATTTTAACTGAAGATAACAATAATAATTTCAACAGTGAATATATAATTTAAAACAAGTTTTAAGATTAGAAGCTTCGCAATTAGCCTGTAGGTAATATCTAGCAGAGCAATAGTCATGTCCTTAAGAGTGACAAAAAAGGAAAATGAAAACAGAAAAAGAAGAAAAACGTAAAGAAATATAAAAATGTTTAGCAAAAAGTGTCACTGCATCTGCTCCTAGGGTACATAGAAAAAAAAGAGATTAGAGGTCTGTAATAATTAAAATGAGTCAACCCACATGGCAAGAAAAAATGAGATAAATATAGAAACAAAAGTCAGGAGGTCAAAGTCACAATGTTGGTTGTAAAAGGGGTGTTTAGGCGCATCCACAAGTGGATGGAAAGGTATGCCAAACAGGCGAGATTGCCCGTTCCACAGTAGTTGTTATTCTTGACAGTTCTAGAGTGGAAATGATTTAGATATTCAATGGGAGCATATATAGGAGAAAATCCGGAAGGATGAGAATAGTGGATCAAGTGTAAGTAACAGTTCTTGAATCAATTGCCCCCATTTTTTGAAGTCTTATGAAGTTCTTTAGATCGTTTGGGTTTTGGAATGTAGAGGTTTTGGCGTTAATAGTGAATTTAAAGGTGCAGGGGTGAATCATACCATACCTCACATTCATTTGCTTGAGCACACAGCGTTAGGAAATTGATTCTTTTCTCCTTTGGGATATCATTTTAGAGACATCCTATGAGATGAAGATCCTGTGTCCATTCCATACCAAATGGTCCATTTCTTTAGCCCTTTGCAAGATCAACTGAAGTTGCGTATATTGAAACAGCAGAAACATTATTGTTCTAGGCAGATTTTTCTTCAAAGAGTTGCTCTCTTGGGCCCAATTCTGTGTGCCCTTTGGATATTAAGGAAATGGATGAGTCTAGATTCAGGATGTTAGGTAAGGTTTTCTTCAGGAAAAGGGCAACATCTTCTTCAATTCCTTCCGGAAAACCAAAGACACAGACGTTGTTTCTGCGATTTCTGTTTTCCAAGTCTTGATTTTGTTTGTGTAGAGTAAGAATTGATTCTTCCATATTGGCAACTCGATTGGCAATATCTTCGGTAGTGCTGGTTCTTCTTTCAACTTCCTCGATTCTGCTTTCAAAGTTGGCCCAGCGTTCATCCATTTGTTGGAGCTTAGCATTTGTGGATTGCACAAAAGGTTTAAGTGTTCTAATTTCCAGTAGAAGAGATTCCATATTAGCCTCTAATAAAGTTTGAGCAGGAGGGGGAGAGTCACTTTTTGACCTTTTTATTGTGCTTGTTACTTACATTGAAGATTCTCTGTTGGTAGGTGCTTTAGACAGAGCTTTTTGTGAGGCCATACTGAACATCTAATCGGTTCGGTAAGTATAACCTTTAAGTATACTGTGTGGCACCTACACTTGCTTATTATGCTGCAGATTCACCTATATTAAATATTTCTTCTCAGAAAGCCTTGAAGAAAAGCATAACACTGTTATTGTATGGTGATGCCTTGAGGCCGGGAACTTGAAGAATAGGATGAAAAACAAAAGGCTAGAGATTAAATATAATTTGCATAAAATGTCAGTTAGTTCTCATAAGAACGTTATGCTTAGGCAGGTTGAAACCCTGAAGAAAGCCGCAGGTGTGAGAACCATTTTGTAGGTGAGGGATTTGCTAAACGTTCCTTTAAATGGTGTATTAAGATATTTGGAAAAAACACAGTGTAGAATAAAAGCTTAATAGAGGTTTGCTGGTATTGTGCTGCAAAGCCTTACTCCAAGGATATTGTATGCCTCGTTGAACGTCAAACGCGATCCTACGTCTCTGACATGAAATGCGGCATGATGATTACCTCGAGACTGCACCAGGCCTCCTCGATGTTCACATGGCCATCACGCAAGGAGTTTAAAAAAAGCTCCTTCTCCCCATCAATCATGAGGAAAGCTTGTCTCGGCAGGGGAAAAAGGAACATTTTGTTGGCCCTCCGGGGTTTAATATATTTTGTTTTATTTTTTATTTGGAGGTTATGTCTGTGAGGCACAGCTCACTGCTCGTGTACTTTGTAGATCCCACCGGACACAGAAACCAGTCCCTTTCTCTTGGGGTTCACAGGAATAGAGCACAGGCCTCATGACTTAGGGTTACACAGAATATACTCAGAATAGCTCTAGCACAGATCACCAGTGGATGTGAACAGCAGCCGCGAACCCCCATCCACAACCTCAGCCTCCCGCACTCATGCTGGGATTACAGGCGCGCGCCACCATGCCCGGCTTAATATTTATACTGGAGCGGAGCTCCATTCTATGTTGCCATTCCATAGCACCCCTGGCCATGCCCACTTATGGTATTTTTTTAAAGTATTGTCGGAAGTGTTGATGGGGACCCAAACACTTTGCAATATATCATAGTAACATTAAGGGCCTCATTACACGGATGGCGGAGAACCATGGCGCTATTAGCGCCATGGGTCATGCCGGTAAAATACCGGCACCGCCTTGGCAGAAAGGGGAATTACCGCCCCATTCCAAGGTTGGCGGGGCGGTAATTCCCCCTTCCACCATTGCCCTTCCCCATTCCCATTTTCGCCCCATAGGGCATAATGGGAATGGGGAAGGCGCTAATTGCGGTACCGCAAATTGTGTTGATCCGTGTAATGAGGCCCTAAGTGTTGGAATTTGTTATTGTGATGTTTTCCTCGGTTGTGATTGAGAGTGTGGCCAGTGGGCTGGTACCCTGAGTTGCACATTGGGGTGGGGGCAGGTTTTGGGACACTGGGAACCGCTCTCAATTGCCCCATATTTTTGTGATCTCATTTCTGAACAATAGAATATCTCTCCCGGTTAGACCTGCCTGGTCATGGCACGTGCTTCCGGCTCATTTAAAATGTTTGAGGATGACTTCTAAGGTGGTCGCTGACAATACTACAAAAACAGTTGGATTGTGATGAAAATATAATTCAAATAAATGCAACGTTTAACAGCTAGATACACGTCGCATCAAGTTTTTATATGTTGCCGTTGTAACCAAGGGCTACATGTGTGTGTCTCCTATGAGAGAATAGAACAGAAACTGTTGGCTAAAAAGGGGGAGGCATTCATGAACTAGTAGCGAAAGCAGAAAATGTCGAGGACAAAGCAAATGGAATGAGATTAGCAAAGTGGAATAATGATTCTTCAAAAGCAGGAACTTCTGATGCGAGAACGGCATTAAAAAGCAATTCAGAAATAGCGGGGACTGTGTGTCCAGCGCATGTGCTGCTTAGAGGGCACATCTGTTCATACAGGATAGACACTGCAGGACAGTAATGGTTAGCTTTTCATTTTCGGCCCAAGGCCACTGATGGGTTTCTCAGGGACGAGGGATGAGAGGTGATACTTCTGTCTCATAGTACAGTGTTTGTTATGGACCATACAGATTTAATGATGAGACTTTTCTGACAAAACACAACTAATCAAGAACCAACTATTTGTCAGCTGCGCCTCCAGTTATGTTACTGAACACACCTGTTGTTGGGGACCAGCATGCTTTGTAGGTGCAGAGGTTAAAGGACCCTGGGTAGGTCCTCTTGCAGACCAATATACTTACACATTTGACTGCAATAAAAGAAATATTTCTTGAAGTTCATTTCACATCTGGCTATTTAATGGCCAACAGAGGGACATTTCCAATAATTCTGCTGAAATTGCGCAAAGTGACTATGGCACCCCACCTGAGGTGAGATGTACCTTTAATTTCGGACTCCTACCGTGGCAGTGACCTTCAGTGCATGAAAGCACGTGTTGGAATGCATGTCTAGCTCCCCTGACCCCCAAATGATTCAGGTTGTGGAAAATATATTAGAGACACGAAGAAACAAAAAGGCATGGCTATAAGGTTGAGGGGGTAAGCAATAAGTGTCATAAGAGTAGTTTGTGGGACATGGGCAGAGCCGATTATGTGTCCTGAGAAGGCCAGAGGGTGGAGGGTGTATATGTGGGTTCATATAATATAGTAATAAGGAGATAAGAATGATCAATATTATCGCCAGCCCTGTCCCGCGGCAAACAGCAATGAAGCACTGCCATACTAAAATTGAGGCCTAGGGAGGCACAAACTGCAGCAAAAGGCAGCAACACATCCTGGTACCCAGTTCCAAAGCACTTTCCCATCCCCTGCATTAGATGAAAAGGCCTTCAAGTTGGACAGATAAAGCCATTCATTGGGCCTCATTACGGGTCCGGAGGTAACCCTGCCGGTGCTACCGGCGGGTTTGCTGCTGGACCCGTAATGATTTTCCAGAGCGTGACTTCCTGGTGCCACCGGGCTGTTACAAGACCGGTGGCCGGGAAGTCAGGCGCTGTTACATTTGTTAATCCCCATTTCCATAGAGTCCCAGTGGGGACAAGGGAGCACCGGCACCGTTAGCAATGGTGCCGGTGCTCCCGTGACAAGTCTGCCCATCGTGGCCACTGTGCCCGGCAGGGTCAGAGCGGTTGGGCACAGAGGCTCCGGCCAGCAAACTTGTAATTGGCCGGTCCGGAAACAAGGGTGTCAGTGAGTTTGCCGGCACTCTTTTTTCCAGATCAGCAACATTGTAATGAGACCCACTGGGCCTCATTACGAGTTTGGAGGTAGCCAAGGTGCTATTAGCGCCATGGCTGCCTCCAAAATCGTGTCCGGGTCCGGGTTCTATGAATGAGGAATTACCGGGTCATTCCAACCTTGGAGGACCTGGTAATTCCTCATTCAAAAAACCCTTCCCCATTCCCATTCGAGCCCCCATAGGGCTCAATGGGAATGGGGATGGAGCTAATAACGGGCCTGTTGGTAACAGGCCCGTTATTAGCTCCCTGGTCCCCTTGCGGGACCCGCAAAGGACGTCCTGTCTGACCAGACGTTCTGAGCAGGTCCCGCAAGGGAACCTCGTAATAGGGTGGAATGGGTTTACCGGCACCATTATCGGTGCCGGTAAACCCATTCCATCAACCTCGTAATGAGGCCCATTGTCTCATGTTGCAAGCCTGTGCAATCAGAAAGGAATGTGAATAATCAATCACGGGTAGGACTGTGCTCGTCCCTGAAGGGCAATCTCCTGGGAGCTAGGGCATTGATCTGCCAAAACAGCCCAACAAACTACCAAAACAGCCCAAAATAGATTTAGGACACTAGTGCCCCCTAATGGTCACTCTAGTTGAACTGCCAGGTGCCCACAAGCAGAAAACCTAAACACCTCACAATTTGACTGATTGGTGTGGTCATGGAGAAGCCCAGGTGAAGGCCTGGGGATGGGGCAGATGCCAAGGGAGGAGCACAGAGCATGGTGTCTTGTGATTTGTACTACAAGGTGCATGGGTGATGCCAGCAAATTTAAGTCTATGCCGGGGAGGCTGGGATCAGAAGAGGTGCCTCTCTTCTCAGAGGGCCAATTTGACCTCAGGAGTATCCACTGAGCTCATGTCCAATTACTAGGTTCACATCAATCGAGTTGTCCGTGGGCCTCCAATCACGTTCATACAACCCAAGGTGGCAAGGCCAATGGCCAGATGGGAGGGCTTGGCAAAGAGTAACCACAACAAGTCAGTCAAAGTCCTATACAGAGCGGGTTGTATGTACATAGGGGATAGCCAATCAGGTTGGGGAATGTGTACCATATACTGTATGGTTCAAGGGGGACAATGTTGCCCGTTATAATGTGTTGTTTGCCTTGAAATAACTAGTGCTCCATTGCAGTCAGGATGATATGCCCCTACTGGGACGGTTTCTCCTTTCTGGATATATGATAGGTTATTTATAACGTGCTTAATACCCAGAGGTTTCTAAGTGCGACCCAGGATCGAACCTGTGGTGCTCCATGTCCTTGTGCTTCTAAAGCGAACACGTTGCCCCTGAGCTATGAGAAATAAAACTTTGCTATGCTTGCAAGATGTGCACTGAACCTTTTTTCCTTAGAGGATTGTTTTTAATTGTCTGGTTGTTGGTGGTCTGCCGTACACGCGTCACACTGACCTTTTGTTACAGAAAGATTTCAGGAAAGGGAAAGAACTAGCTTATCTACGGAAAGCACATTTTTCAATTTACTGAACTGAAATAAATGTTTGATAAAGTCTTACAGCTTAATGTCATTGGGGTACTTCTGGAAGCATTGTCACTAGGTTTACCCATTTGTGAGGATAATGATGCCGCCCCCACAAGGTCGTTATGTACTTTCTCTAATGCCTTGTTTCCATGGCAACATATCTTCTTGGATGCCGATGTTTCGTAAATACCACAGAGCGGTATATTCTGATTTCCATCAAATGTATCCCACACATATCTAACGACACATCTATGAATTTAGTACCCCACACAGGCCTGCATGAGTTTGAGGGGAAAACAAATGTTCTCTCTGAGGGCGATCTAATGTAATATTGGTAGAACTATCGACTATATGTCCAACATTTTTGTTAAAAACAAATCTATTTTTCACAGAGGAGCGAAAGCAGCAAAAGCAACGGAAAATATAAACCAAATGTTGTTTTCTAGGTCAGACAGAGTTATGCAAGCATTGCTGTGAATGACCATTTCTAAAACAATAGGTGAACTAGAGAGAGAGAGAGAAAATAAAAAACTACATATTTTACCATAATGTTCTATTCCTGAATAATAATGTGACAGCAGCAGAACGTTAACAGTAAACAGTAGCATACCAAAAAGTATGGACTTTTATTCGAATCGTAAATGGCAGTGCCTTCCCGTTATTGCATTTTATGAAGAGCTTGGTTAAATGGGCCTCGGTCTCCTTGGTAACAGCATTAGATAATGGCGCCTGTGAGACTTTTATTGACTTGCAGTGCAGTGCATGGGGCGGTACTTTACAATGGTCAGTTTAAACCAGGACAAAGCCGAGGCAGGTGACGAAATCTGTCCTTTTTTGGAAGGATTGTAGTAGGGCCTTAAGGGCTTACCTTCTCAGAGATTACCTTCCCCTTTCAGGATGGCTCAGTCTGTCCTCTTTCACATAAGGCAACACCCGAAGGGCCAGCATGGGCCAGTTCTCTCCAGTGTGGAGACTTATTGATCCAGAGTGCTTTAAAATGTACCATTTGTCCCCATGTATCCAAACATGTATGGCCTGGTATTACCAAAACAGTTTGTAGAACGAAATCACAAATTGTAGTTTCTGAATTTTTATTTTCAGCCTGGGTATTTTCTTTGGCCCAGTCCAACCCTGATTAGGTGCCATCAGATGAAAATATACGGTCGCTCATTTTCTATAAATATCGTCATCTATGTGTGCACAGCAATCCCAGACATGCACTCTTCTGGGTTTGTACTACAATGTACACCAGAATGTATATTTAAGCTGGTGGATGCAAGCAAACACGCTTGTTTGCCCTCTGTAGTGCAAACAACTTTAAATGCATCCCGCCATGTACACGTCTTGGGAGGCATTTAAAATGCAATGGATTCCTATGGAATCCGCCTGCTTTTAGCAGGTCCTAAAATTAAGCGAATTTCATAGGAATCCAATCATTTCCTACCAGACTGACAATGACATGCCGTTGAAGACCATTTGGGTGTTTGGCAGACAGAGCGGAAAGAGGAGGCAAAAATATGAATCCTATTCTGTGCTCCCTTTCCACATGCCAAAACCACTAAAATCTCCCAGAGCACTAAAAGTGATGTTAGAACCAGGCATAACACCTGTACATCTGTTTTGACAACCCTTTTTTTACCCTTTCATAATTTACTTCATCTGAGAGATAATTTTATTTATTTATTTTATTTTAAATGTATACAAGTGTGCAAAGCCCATGGGCATCTATGCGCTGGTTATAGTGGTAAAACAGCTGCTGTGTAGGACATGGTATGGAGACATTGAGGATTAGTTAAAGAGATGGGTTTTGAGTTTCTTCCTGAACAGGTTGTACGAAGGTACATTCGGCAAGTGGGAGGAGAGGTTCCTTCAGAGAATTGCAGCATGGACTGGGAAGCTAGATCCGGCCACCCTTTTGCGGTTGAATCTTGGTGTGATGAGATGGTGTCTGTAGGCAGATCCTTGGGCTATGAGTCAGTGGGGTGTGAGAAGAATGAAGGGGCATCGTTTGAGAGGCAGTGATGGGCGATGGGTGATGGACAGGGTCTTGAAGATAATTCTGTCTTTGACTGGGAGCCAGTGGGCAGAGCTCATGGCCTCCAAGATATTATTGTGTTTACCTATTTTCAATGCAGCCAGGAGGGCATTGTTCAGAATTGTTTGTAGCTCACGTTTTTTTCTGAAGTGCCACATTGTAGTGCATTACGATAGTCTAATTTCGACCTGATGAGGGCTTGTGCGACAACAATTAAATTTGCGGAAGATGTCTACTAGCTTCGTGGCATATGTTGAGGCTGAGGCAATATGGCTGATCTGTCATGAAATGTTGAGTGATGAGTTAAGGTAGACGCCCAGTGTTTTTACCGACATGGTGACTGGGATTTTGCATCCGTCAATGATGAAGGCCTTGTATTTGTGGTCCAGTTTGGCCAGACCGGCTGCGGGTTCAATCATGAGTAGCTTGGTTTTCTAATCATGGAGACAGAGGCTGTGTGAGGCCATTCAGGATTGGATGGATTCATAGATAGAATTTACTTTAAGCATTTCCTGTGTGTGGTCGTCGATGAGGGTGATAAGAATGTGGGTGTCGTCAGCATAATTAGTGTAGAAGATGCTTAGCGAGTGAACGTGGTCAAACAATGGTTTAGTGTAAATGTTGTATAACGTGGGCAAGACACAAGAGCCTCGGGGCATGCCGCAGGAAATTAGCATGGGGTTATCAACAGCATCCCCGGCAAAGACTCAAGAGGGTCTGAGCCAGAAAGGATGCAATCCATTTGGGGGCCTCTGAGGAGAAGTATGCTGAAGACGTGGGATGCAGGCAAAGCGTCTGGTAGGTGTAAGAGGAGGGAGAGGCTTCCTTGGACATTTGTATCATCCAGTTGTTTTTTAAGGTCCAAAATGGCTGTTTCTGTCACATATCTTGTGCATAAGCCTGATTGCAGTGTACTTAGAATGTGGTGGGATTCGAGGTATCCTTGAATTTGAAGATAGGTGACTTAGTCAAATATTTTCAAGAGGAGAGGAACAGTGGTTACAGGCGGTAGTTTGACAGGATTGCTGGATCGAGAGTGGTCTTTTTACCAAATTGAGAGATCCAGGATTCTTTAACGATGGAAGGGACAGAGCAGGTGGTGAAGAAGGAATTCATGATAGCGGATAAGAGAGGGAGTAGGGCTTCTGTGTATTTCTTGACAAGGGAGGCTGGGCAAATGTCACCTGTACACTGGGATGGTTTGAGGCCTTTGATGATGGTGGAAAGGTCTGATGCACAAGTGGTTTGGAAGTGGGGGATGACATTAGGAGCAGGGCGCTGGAAGACTGGAGATGAGGTGGCTAGCATGTGCGATTGTTATTATTTTGGTTTGCAGTTGTCTAATTTTACCCATCAAGGTGTCTTGGATGTTACTGCGCCAGGAGTTATCTTTCATGACTGAGGAGGGCGGCCAATGGGGGTCTCTAGTTCTCAGAAGTTGTTCAACAGTTCACGAGAGCTGGATGATGTGTTGGCGATTCTTTCATTGTAGGAGGCACCTTTGGGGGCATGAATGGAATGCTTGTAATGTAGGGAGATAGTGGAAAAGGGGCCTTTGTTTTTTGAGGTGGGGTTATTATGTCAAGCAGCTTCAGCTGCCTTTTTTTGGCTTGTGTCACCCAGAGATGTGAACCAGGATTTGCGGTGTAAGGAGTTTTTGACTTTTTGAGATTTGATGGGGGCCAGGGAGTCAACTGCTTTGCCTAGCATAGAGAACGTTGGTGTTACACTCATGATCTAGTAGCCAGACTATGATGCAGCCTTGGGAGTGCGTTGGGTTCGTGATACGTTGAGTGCAGCCCAAAGCTGCAGTGGATTTTGACAGGGCACTGGCCTCTAATTCAGATGGGTCGTCAAAACTGAGGTTGAAGTCGCCCAAGATTAAGAGTTGGGTGATAGGCTTAAGGTTAGTGGAGATGAGTTGGACAAGGTCCTGTTCAAAAGTGGTGATTGGTCCTAGGGGTCGATAGATGAGGTGGAGGGTGATAGTTGCATTAGGTGAGCAGTTTAATTTGGCCGAAATTGATTTGCAGTTGGGAAGCCCAGTGGAGTTGATGGAGTGTAGTGGGAGGGAGTCCTTCTATATAAGGGCAGCTCAGTAGAGCATAGCCTGCGGTGACAGCAATAGAGAGAGAGGAGCCGGCTGCGGGTGACAGCCAGGTTTCTGTTAGGGCAAGTATGTTAAAGTTGTTCAGTAGAATGAGGATGAGTATGGTGCATGGGCCACCAAGGATCTGGTGCAACAATGTGTGCACAGGAGTGGTAGTACTTGTGAAACAGCGGTGGGTAAGGCTTCTGCAACCTGTGAGATGTTGGGAGGTGTAGCAAGGAATTGAGATGACACTACTGGTGGACGTGGGAGGCTAAGAGTGGTGTGGCATCGGAGGATATCCCTGCGCAGCTCTGTCGTTAAGTGTCAAGGTCGGGGTTGCTAAGTGTTGGGGGCGTTCTCCAATTGGGCGTGATTGGGAGTTGAGGTATATCGAAGGGTTACCAGGATCTCCTTGTGTTAAGGTTGAAATGTGGGGTGGCAGATGTGGTTAATGTGTCCCAAATGTTGGGAGTGTCCTGGTGGTAGAAGATGTTGCCGGCCGCTAGGTAGTGGGATTGTTTCCTTGGTGGGTGCAGCTGGGGACTGGCGCTGCAGTGTTTTGCTGGGCTGGCAATGTTTGTTGGTGTAGGACTTTTGTCGAGTTGCAGGACAGTGGGGCTGCATAGAGTTTGCGTCATCTGATTTTTGGGTGTGCAGTGCAAAGTGTTTGGGGGCATGATGGGCTCTGAATGGTTCGTCATGAGCGGTGCCAGGCTGGATGGGCGAAAAGCTGGTTGCTGAGGTGCTTTGGTTAGGCGTGGCATGGGGTAGCTTAGAGACGTGGTTGTGTGGTATGGAGCCTGTTGTGTGCTTTATAGGTAAAGGTGCAGGTAGCTTAGTATGATATGATATGATAGGTTATTGTGCAGGTAACTCAGTATGATATGATATGATAGGTTATTTATAACGCGCTTAATACCCAGATGTTTCCAAGTGCAGACCCGGGGATCGAACCCATGTTGCTCCCTGTCATCTTGCTTCCAAGGCGAGAACGTTGCCGCTGATCTATCCTACCGAGATAACTTTGCAGCAGTTCTGCTATTTTGGGTGGTGAGTAGAGCTGGTAATGCCATGGGAGGCAGTGTCACAGATAAAGGTGGCTTAGGTGCATGCCTTTTAGAGGTGGTGGCAGCCGTGCAAGGAGCAGAAGGAAGGATGAGGGCAGGGAGAAGAGGTGTGGGTTTGGAGAGTGCCGCAGTGGTGACATGGTGTGGCATGGGGAAAGAAAGGGGTGGGAGGTGGTAGGGTATTGTGGTAACACGTGGAAGATCCAGAGTTCCAGCCCAATGAGTTTATGCGAGAAAGATAAAGGAGGGGGTAGATCAGGAGTTGCAAGTGATCGAGGCTGAGGATGACATTTTACAGGTTTTTTTGCAATAACGTCATGGTACATAGGCAAAACCTTGCATAAGGAGGAGCGCCTTACATTGTGGTTGGATGTATGGAGCCACTCATGCTTGGGAAAGCCAGGTGCATTTCTCATAGGTTGCACAGGGCGCGATGATCCGATGCGGTGCACTGTCAGTGTAGACAGGAGGGGCTTGGGCCGGTCACACCGAGACAGGCTGAGACACGGGTCAAAGGCCTTTGTGCTAGGCCTTCGTGGAAGGCGGACTTTCACCTGCCGGCTCCCTGCATTGACCTCATTGGAAAGCTCTGTCAGCCAATCCGATGACATCAGAGGTAGGAGATGAGACTGCTTGCCTCCAGACTTTTCTCCAAGCATGGCGGCTGCCATTTCTGAAGGACCTTTTGCACAAAGATGGACCCTGCAAGGCTTGCCTCTAGCAGGGGTCCATTTGTGTAATCCTGCTGGCATTGGAGGTCATGGGTGATGGAAGGTGCTCCAGATGTTGAATGAAGCTGCTGTGTGGCCCAGACAGCGGTGACAGGCCTTTGTGCCATGCCTTCGTTGGTGGGCCGGCTTTGCCTACCGGCTCCCTGCATTGGCATCATTGCATGCCCATATTTGGGATTATGACCTATGGTGAGGATAAGGAGATATTGAAGCCCAAGCGGACCCATTCAGCCAAAATACCGTATCACTCATGTTTCAGTCAATTCAGTTGAACCAAACCTTTCTGAACGTTCTTTGGAGTTCGAGTAAAGTGGTCTGGGACAGTTCAGCCTCAAGCATTATAATGAGGGCATGCAGGCTTAAAGTTGTGATGCCTCACAAGCTGAGGCAGAGGTTGCTAGGGCTGTTGAGGCAAAGGTAAAACATTGAAATATGATTGAGTTGAAGGAGAGGTAGAACATTAAAATATGAATTAGTGGAGTCCTCTTTTTGTTGCTGTTATGAGAATCCTAGCAACTACCTTCCGTGACAAAAATGCACATTTTTTTAAAGACAATATTTTATATTCAGTGGCTGTAAAAGAATGTCTCATGCTTTAATACACCCATAATACACAGAGGGCCTCATTACGAGGTTGGAGGTAAGCATGGCGCTATTAGCGCCATGGCTGCCTCCAAATCCTTACCGACTCTGCCCTGGTGAATGGAGCGATTACCGGTCCATTCCAAGGTTGGCGGGGCGGTAATTCCCCATTCACCAGGGCCCTTCCCTATTCCCATTTGAGCCCCCATAGGGCTCAATGGGAATGGGGAAGGCGCTAATAACGGTACCGCAAATTGCAGTACCGTTATTAGCCCCAAAGTCCCTTTGCGAGTCCCGTCCTTAACGCCTGGCAAAACCAGGCGTCAAGGGAGGACCCGCAAAGGGAACTCGTAGTAGGGCGGTAAGGGATTACCTGCACCGGTGCCCTTACTGGTGCAGGTAATCCCTTGCCGCCCACCTCGTAATGAGGCCCAGAGACTGATTAAGACCAGCACTAACCCTTTCCACGGCCTCTCTCTCGACCCGCTGGCATGGTATTGTGTTAAAGACTGTCTGGGAGAGATACATTGTGGAAACAAGTGGGGCTACGAAAGGAAGCAGATATTATGAATTAACTGAGGTTTCCCAGGTTTCCCAGAGTTTCCCTAGCTCTCATGTTTTCTCGCTTACCCCATGATTTAGCTCTTACCATGGTGGACATTCCAATACATGACCTCACTGGACTGTGGGGGAGGAGGAGGGTGATTCCATGCAGAATGAAGCCCAGGTACAAAGCAATGGAAGCTGGCTAGAAAACTTAGTAGAGATGGGTCACGAAGGGCAACTCTTTGTCAGGGGTTTAGATAAAGGGGGTAATCAGAAGTCGGGCACTATCCCGCTTTTAAATGTGCCGGGATACCACTCAACGCTAATAGTGTTCCCGCAACTCGGTCCAGTACAATTAGCGAGTTGTGAGGGGGGGAAGTCCCCATTCCTATTGGGTGCATTGGGGCATATTGGGCACAATTACTGCGCTTGCAATTAGCCAAACATTTCTAAGTGTCTCTGACAAGTTGCAAGGTATTCAGTGCCGCCTAATGTATCAGGGTTGTCCAACTCCAGACCTCGAGGGCTGGAAACCTGACAGGTTTTCATGATATCACTCATTAATATTCATGAGGACAAATTTGCATACATCGAGAATCATTGTATGCAAATTTACCTCATGAATATTAATGAGGGGTATCATGAAAATCCGATATGGATCCTGCCCTCGAAGTCTGGAGTTGAACAACCCTGGAACGCTTGTGTTTCTGCAACTGGGCTGTTTCCAGGTAACCAGGCTGGGAACATACATGGATGGCAGTCTCTTAGGCAATAGAAAGATGACATTCTGATGGATATGTGATGATGGTTATTTTAGGGAACCTTGGCAAGTGGAAGGAGTTTGGTCCAGTTATCTTGAGCATGCATAGTGAAACAGCGGAGGGCTGCTTCTCTACCACTGCGTTAGCTTGCTCCATTTAACCATCGTACTGCGAAGAGAAAGTGGTGAAATGATGAACCTGAAACCTCAGTGCTTGTACAAGGGCATGTCAAAATGTGGCAATGAATTGGGATCCTGAATGTGAGACTACTCTTATCAGGCAAGCCATGAAGGCAGGCCATGCATTGCCAAAAGCTCTTGGCCAGGTTTTCTTCATAGAGCAGAATTCCGAGAAATGCCTTATTTTGCAATAGGTGTACACTACTGCCTTCATGACAATGGCCTTCTTTGTGATGGGGCCAATCTGTGTAAAAGTCCACAGTAATAACCAATCAGGGTCTGTCGGTCACTTCCATGAGTTACAAGAGGACAGCAGGTGTTTATTGGGTCTGCTTTTTCTGTGGGCAGATTGTTCAATCTTGGACATGTGCAGCTATTGAGGGTTGCATACAGGGCCACCAGAAGTAGCCTAGAGCTATTTTATTCGTTATATCATGGTCAGGATGACTGTATACTTTAAAGTCATGGCAGCACTTCAGTACATCACAGTGGGTCTCAGGTAACAGAACATACAACTCATCTTGCAAATACAACATGCCTTCCTGGAGTGGTTGCAGTTCAGGATGATGTTTAATAGGCTTGAATACTTCTGGCGCATGCAGAGGTATTGTAAGTTGTTTCTACAGCCAGTGATGAGCCTCAGGCGTGGTCACCTGAACCGGTTGCAAAACTGACAGAGACTCCACTGGCACCATTCAGGTAGGAACAACGCAAGATAATGCATCCGTATCTTCCTGCAAGGAGAAGTGCATAGTGGAACCTGGCAAAGAATAACCTACACCAAGGGCACACAAATGCGATTCTTTCACCAGTGGCAGTTTCTTGTAATGGGTAAATACTTCCACAGGATGGACAGCTCCTTCCAGATGATAGCACCATTGTGTAAACCTATACTTGATGACTAGGAGTTTTCAATGGTAAATGGGATAATTCCAGGTGGCTGGAGTGATCTTTCTTGTTTTGTAGTCCACACAGTGTAGCAGACAGTCTTTCCCTACTGTTATTACATGGCTCCAACACCACGTCTGGATGCATCTGCTTCCAGCACAAATCACTTGAAAGTGTCTGGTTGAATCAAAATGGCAGCTGAGGAAAAGGCTTCCGTGCGAGAAATAAAGGCTTCTTGCGGGGTAGCATGCCACATACATGGAAGAGATTTTCATTGCATTTGGTTCAGAGGTTGCACCAATTAAGAGAAATCTTGTACAGGCCTCCAGTAAACATTGGTGAATGGCAAGAATTGCTGAAGTTTCATGAGTTGGTGGGTCTTTTCAATTCCAAATATTCTTGCACTTGCGATTAGTTCTTACCCGATTGAGAGTGAGCAGATAGCTCGAGAACTCCATCTCCTTCTTGTGAAGTTGGAACTTATCCAACTTGGTGTTTAGACATGGCTTTCTTAGATGGCTGTTACTTCTGCAGATGTTTTACGATGTTCTTGTCGATTGGGGGGAGTAAATGTGTATGACATTAAGCTAGATGGCCATTTATACCTCAAATCAATTGTGAAACACATCAGTGATTAAGTCCTGACATACCATGGGAACGTTCCACAGACCTAAATTCATGATGGTGTTTTTGAAATGGCTGTGCTTGTTCTTAAAATGGGTATTTCACTCTTCTGAATTAATGGATGTGCACCAGATTATAAGCTCTCTGCAAATCCAATTTGATAAATTAAGATGCATCTTGGAAGTGTTCGATGACATTGGAGAATTGTGTCAGTGGTGGTTATACGACAAAGTGGAGGTAACTCCTCATCTTCCATTTACAAGAAAACGCCAGCAAAGGCTTGGTATTTTGCTGGCATCTCGATCATTGAATTGACTACTTTTGGTGAGTACAGGAGCTATCACAGGAACATTGTCCGGGGTCTGGCAGACGTGCCGACAGCCACGTGACAGGTAGGTCAGCTGTTGCGGAGGCCATTTGAAGATTGGATTGTGATAGGGATAACTAAATAGATATGGAGCACCAATGGGCTCAAAGCAAATATATTCTCAGTGAACCTGAATGCACATCTAGTGTGGAATAGTCAGGTTAGTGATGTCACCATAGGTCAGTGTGGATCCATCTACTGAGTGAATAGGTTCCAGATGAGGTTTCAGGAATCTCTGAATGGCATTATTTCTGGTCAACTGTAGATCTATGTAGTTGCCGAAGGCTCCATAATCGATAAAGGCAGCTCATTTCAAAAGTTCAGAGGGTCCTAGGAACTCAACAGGTGCATAGGCATGCATAGGTACTGTAGATAAAGCACCAGCGCAAGGGTAACACAGGGGCTCTCGATATGCTCAAAGGAGGGCTCCCTTTTAGCTCCAGGTTTCAGGTCTCCTGAATGTGTTGCAGATTATTTGTACTTTAGCTCTCTTTAGGCAGCTCAGTCCCTTAGTCTATGTACTTTGCCAGGTTTTCAATCCTTCGGGACCAGGAATTCCAGGGGGTCCAGGTCAAGGCTGGATTGGAGGCTCCACAGTCTGGGCTCTAGAGGCCTATCACCTTCCTGCGCAGTCTTGCTGGTTTTACAGCTCACAGTCCAGTCTCACTTTCCTCCTCAAAGCCCTGATGGTGGCTCCTTCCTATGGGACCTCTCACTGGCATATGGTTTTCTCCTACTTACTCCTATGGAGCCTCCTCAATGCTTTTCCATGTGCTCATTATTTCTCCCACTTCACTCAAACACCCTGATGGCATGGACACATGTTTCCCTTTTCAATTCTATTTCTTATGGGCTCCCCTAGACTCCTCCCTTTCCCCAGCCTCTTCTTTCGCTGCCTCCTAGGTTGTAGCTTCTCCATGTCAGTTTTTTGTAGTTTTGTAGAACATAGATATAGAGTCAGGAAGGTCGAAAGATTTGCTCAAGACAGCGCCACACAAGAGATGTGGTGCACAGTCAGAGTAATTTGTGGGAGGAATTACACACACATTTTTTCGGGCTATAAAGAGAAAATCACAAGCAGTTGAGAAAAGCAATAACAACACAATATACTATAGCCCAGACGTCCCCTTTTCCTCCCCCGTTTCCTCATTTATTGCAGGACTGTACCCTAGAGAGAAACAAAGAAGAGCTGGCTACCTAAGTGGGCACTTCCTCACTATGCAAAGCACATGTCTAAGTCCATAGGCTAGATATGACAGCAATGCCATTAGTTGACTAAAGAAGACACAACATAAAATAGTCTGCAGGGGCCTGTCCCAGACAGAAAGGGGGTGGGGGCAAAAGCTAAAGGGAGTACCAAAATAGGGAAGTGTGATGAATCAGCAGCAATTCCCCCCAATAACCTGGCATGGGACCCATCTCATGTGGCCAGGAAAGGGCAGACGCCTCCTGATCCTGACCCGGGGGTGGTGTTCTGTACGAGGATCGCATGGGGGAGGGCTAGGTCAGGAAGATTGGGAAACCCTACTTGTTTAGCTTTCCCTGCACTACCACACTTCTTATTGCTTATTGCCAAGTAGAGGAAGTGAAGAAACCTAATTTTGTTGTTTGGGGCTGCAAGTCCCTTAATCGCATGAACAGGGTCGACTGGGACAAGAAATAGGCCCGGACACGCAAAAAAAGTGGCCCACCCCTCCCCTCAAAAAAGTGGCCCACCACTCGCCTCACGACCCTTGACCTCTGATGACACCACCAATGTCATGTCATTTGACCCCACCCCAAAGTGACATCCCGGGAAGCGATAAAACACACCCTTTCACCCCTTGACAAAACAGGTAGTGGCATCAAATAGCATTGTTCCTAAGTACACTACGAAAAATATGGTTATGATTTCACTAATGTGATATACATTTCATACAAGAATGGATCACCATATCTATCATTAATATCTGTGAGTATTGTTCCATATTGTCAAATTACTGTGAATGCAAGCAGACATCCAAGGCCAAATGATAATGTTATTGTATAGCACTAACGCTTAAGCTCTTTTTTAGAGAACAAATATGCATACGATATAACCCAACCTGTGTTGGTACTCATTTATGGACCTAAGAAGGATGAAAGGCTGAAATGGCCTTGCTGGGATTCCTCTGTGCCTACTTTCTCTCCACAATTCGTAGTCAAAAGGAATGGACAATGGTCCGAAAATGGACCCAAGGTAATCGGTAGAAACTGGACAGACAACTGGTGTGCCAGAAAACCCTACAGAAACATTGGTTTGCCCTGACAGTGGAATGTTTGGAACCCATGAATGGTCAATGGAACACTTGTGTGCCCCTGTATCTATCAAGAATAGATGTTTCCTATTTCCCACTAACATCTCAACGTAGGGACCTTTCTGATTAATGGGAATAGGCGTTGGTTCCAAACCCTGTTTCGGGCAAAACAGAATGTCGTCAAAAGGAAGTTCTTCAGAGAGGTAAGCAGCAGAAGGATGATCAAAAATGTTTCTATTATCCACATTCGACACCTGATTGTCCTGCAAAATAAATTGCTGTGAATCCTGTGAAAACTGACCTCTACCAGGACCCCCTACACCTGGGCGACCTCTGGATCTTCTACCCATATTTCCAAATGTGTTATTTTACCTCTGCTGGAGGATTGGGCATTGTGCACGCCAATGACCCTCTTGTCTAAAATAAGCACACTGGTTAATGTTTACAGGACCCAAGGGCGCATTTCCCTGTGGAACGTACTGACCTCTAAATTGTGAATTACCCCCTCTAGGGCCTCTAACAATTTGCTGCAATAGTACTTTTGTTTTTGAATCTCCTTTTCTCTTTTCAACTCTTTCTTTTTCGTTATTGACACGATTCTCATAGTACTGAGCCATGTGCAATACTTCTGACTGAGACTTCGCTTGCCAAGCACTCTCGGAGGACATAATTTGCGACTGGACGTCAGACAGCAATCCACGCACAAAGTTGTCCATGAATAATCTTTTCCCAGACTCTGTGCCTAGGTCTTGTCCACTGAAATCTGAAAATACCTGTTCAAACCGATTAAAGAACTCGGTAGCACCCTCTGACATCCCTTGGATACAGACAGTACGCTTGTCCCAAATAATTCTCTTTTCAGGGATTATAGTTTTCAATTTCGTAACTATTCTGTCAGGCAAAGTTAGCATTCCCTGAGGCGGTCTTTCGCCAGCTGGCCTTTCTCCATCAAGTCTAACCATGTTAGTACATGTATCTTCTAGCCCTGGTAAGTCATCTACAGTTCTAATCTGTTTCCACAAGTCAACAAGCAGGAGTACGGGAAATAACAAATCGATATCACTTAAGGTGAATACCAATGATTGCAAGACAGACTCTATTTCTTTGTAGAACCCTGTCGGATTCTTCCTAATGTCGGGAATAGATTGTTTAATGGTGTTCCCTTCCTGTCTCGAGAACGGGACGTGAACAAACTGCGACACATAATGTGCAGGAATATCTTGAGCAACTGCGCCTGTTGCAGGATTAGCGTGAATCTCTACTTTTGGGACAAACGTTGGAGGGACTTCTCTCATAGGCAACTGAGAAGTAGGCAACTCTAAACGCTTACTAAGCAACAGAGCGAAATTGAGCACTAAAGCAGCTGAAGAAGTGTCAAACGAAAAAGCCCTCTTATAAATACTCAATAACTCTGCGGGACAACAAATCTTCTTCTTTACACACTCATCCTTTAGGTACTCTAACCTTACCTGTATCACTTTCCTCCGCATTTCTGGCGTATACTGACTATAAGTGTCATATACTTCTACGGGAGTTATCGACATGTCTGAGATCCATCTAATCGCATCTTTCGTACAAATTCGTGTTTCCTCAGTTATAGATTTCCGACAAGGAAGGAACCGTTTTTGTACGAACATAACGTCCAAGCTATCACCATCTTCATCTCCATTTCATAACCTTTCCAGCTCCCTTCTAATCTCAAGAATCCTCTCAACATGCTCTAGCACCTTCTCCGCAGTATCTCTAGAGAACGCTTAAGTATTAAGATCCCTTAACCCTTGTGGGAGATCCATATCACATAGTCTGTTCCACATTACACATAAATGAATTCCTAATCCCTCAAAAAAAATGTTTTTCTCAGGAAGATTGTCTATATTATAAAGTGTGGCAAAAACATTAGCTTGTTCACCCTTCTCCATGCAATGTTTAGCCCATGGAGTTTACTCAAGTTTTTTCTCTGGAGACACAGTATTAAGAGTTGCAACCATCGATCCCACTCCCTGATCTACTACAAGCGGTGTAGAACCACTTGGAAGAGGGAGAGTAGGCAAGTTTTGAACATCAGGGAACAGAGGTGCTATTACTGGTACAGCATGCAAAGGTGGAGGAATGGGTGGGGGAGCAACGACAAGAGGAGGAACCATGACTGGAGCAAGAGGAACAGCAGGAGGAACAAAAGGAGGAGCAGGAGGGACTATGGGAGGAGGAATAACAGCAGGAAGAGGAACATACGGAAGTGGCGCAGTGGCACCAGGCCTTAGTTTGATTAATAGTTTATCGATAAGTTCATCAGATACATGAAAGTCTTTAGAAGGGTACATTTTCTGAATCCCAAGTGAAAAAGCCCTATCCATATTCCTAACTGACTCAGACTGTTTATTTTGGTCGTACAACAACGCTTTTTCGGCATTCGTCATATGACGGCGCGCAAGCTTTTCTCTACTCTTAAGCTGCTGCAAAGCTTCTTTCTTCCAATTCTGTAATACATGGAAAGCTGCAGGTCTAGCCTTTTTCTTCAATAATATAGATTCTAAGTATTCAATACGAGGGATTTCAAAACTACCATTGATTGGCCACTGAAGTTCGGAAGCATGTCTAGTTTGTATGTGCCAAATATCATTAAATACTATATGTCAGAATGCACCAAAGTATCAACCGAAAAGGATACAATATTCAAAAGGATACAGGAGGTAGGGTCTTCCGGATCCCTGTTCACCCGACTTGATAGTCGTGAAGTCAACAAAGACCTTCCAAATGATACAACCCTCTGGCTGATAAAACAGGCAGAGCGATGGATCACTGGAAAGGGCGTGGGTAAGGTATAGTAATCCAGCCTAGGACAAATTAAAGTATCATGAATAACAGCTCCAACCTGAGTATGATGAGTTAGATAATGACAGGAATGATCACACTGACCTGTATCTCTGGGTAGAACAATCCAGAAGTCTCTTGATGGATTTGAAATGAAGAACAAAACGACAGGGAAGGGAAAATTAGTAAGGGAGACTTATCCCGGACGGAACGAGGCTCACGCTAGATACGGGTTGAATTCACCACAGGATAGCGTCCCAAGTTCAGTTCAAAGTCACTTCCAATAATCCTTGAAAGGCTTCCTTCCCACTTAGGGATCAATCCTTCTGTTAATTCCACAGATGCAGGAGTTAGAAGAAAATAGAGTTTGAAGACAACGTGAACGTGTGGATTTACACGCGGGCAGGAATCGCGCAGCCTGGGCCAGCCGCGTGTGAAGACAACGTGCGCGTGTGGATTTACACGCGGGCAGGGTTCGCGCAGCCTTGGCCAGCCGCACTTGAAGACGAAGAGCGCGTGTGGATTTTACACGCGGGCAGGATTCACGCAGCCTGGGCCGGCCGCACTTGAAGACGAAGAGCGCGTGTGGAAGTTACACGCGGGCAGGTTTTACGCAGCCTTGGCCAGCCGCGTATGAAGACAAAGAGCGCGTGTGGACTTTACACGCGGGCAGGATTTACGCAGCCTGGGCCGGCCGCACTTGAAGATGAAGAGCGCGTGTGGATGTTACACGCGGGCAGGTTTTACGCAGCCTTGGCCAGCCACGTATGAAGACAAAGAGCGCGTGTGGATTTTACACGCGGGCAGGATTTACGCAGCCTGGGCCGGCCGCACTTGAAGACGAAGAGCGCGTGTGGATGTTACACGCGGGCAGGTTTTACGCAGCCTTGGCCAGCCGCGTATGAAGACAAAGAGCGCGTGTGGACTTTACACGCGGGCAGGATTTACGCAGCCTGGGCCGGCCGCACTTGAAGATGAAGAGCGCGTGTGGATGTTACACGCGGGCAGGTTTTACGCAGCCTTGGCCAGCCGCGTATGAAGACAAAGAGCGCGTGTGGATTTTACACGCGGGCAGGATTTATGCAGCCTGGGCCGGCCGCACTTGAAGATGAAGAGCGCGTGTGGAATAGCACGCGAAGGGATAGCTCCAGGAATCAGCGTGTGGCGGAACACACGCTATCGAAGGCCCAAAAGTAGCTGTAGGAATATACCAGGATGTAGATCAGAGGTTCAGCTACACGACGCCAATAGAGACGATCAGAAGCAGCGAGTGAAGTTTCTACGCTGCTTAAATACGTGATACCGTAGTTCACGTGACGAAGCAAAAGTCACGTGAAGTTAGCGACGTGAAAAGTGTAAACGTCGTTTTCCCGGTAACGTATCGAATAGCCTCCATTTGGAGTAGAACGGTCTAGCTGTTCTACGAGCGTAGCGTCCAGCATGCATGACAGTGCCATCCCCCAAAGGGACAACCTCTCCCCTTCTTGAGTGGAAGCGCTTCAATAAAGCAGGAGCATGAATGTTGGAAAGAGGTTCCCAGGACCTATCTTCGGGTCCATAGCCCTTCCAGTCCACCAGATAAAATGGTCTACCAGAACGGAGTTTCATATCCAGTATGTCTTGTACCTCGTATTCATCAGACCCCCGCACAGAAATAGCCACAGGCCGTACCGGCAGTCTAGTAGTGTCAGAGAAAGGCTTGATGAGCGAGACGTGGAATACAGGATGCACCCGCCATATTTGTGGCAAAGCCAGACGTACAGCAGCAGGATTAAGAACATGGAGCACAACATACGGACCGATGAATCTAGGCAACAATTTCTTTTTGCCCGGAATTCTTAAGTTCTTAGTGGATAGCCAGACTTTCATCCCAGCCTTATAGACAGGTGCGGACACCCTATGAGCATCGGCATAGAACTTGTCACGTCGTTTGGCCTGCTCCAAATGCTGCTTCACCTTTCTTTGTAATCTCTTCAGATCACGAAGCGTACGGCCTGCGGCAGGCGTGTCCAGGGATAGACCGGAATCTAGAGGTATTGATCGGGGGTGTTGTCCATAGAGAGCATAGAACGGTGAAGTGCCTATGGCACTATGATAAGAGTTGTTATAGGCGAATTCAGCCGCCGGCAGTACCGTGAGCCAATCCGATTGGTATTGCAAACACAGACACCGCAGATATTGTTCCATAGTACAATTGACCCTTTCGGTCTGTCCGTCGGTTTGAGGATGATAAGCGCTGGACATTCTATCATCAATTAGTAATGCAGATGTTAAGGCTCTCCAAAAGCGTGACGCAAACTGCGAGCCCCTGTCAGTAATGATTACTGATGGTAGACCAAAGAAACGGAATATATGTTGGATGAATAGATCAGCCAGAACAGTAGCAGTTGGTAAACCAATACAAGGAATAAATAGGGCCAATTTAGTGAAATAATCCACTACGACCCATAGGGTATCATATCCTTGATTTGGGGGGAGTTCCACCACAAAGTCCATAGATATCATGTCCCATGGTTTGGTAGGGACAGGCAGGGATTGGAGTAAGCCCACTGGTTTACCAGGAGTATTTTTACATTGGATACATACAGAACAAGAAGATACGTAGTTTATAACGTCTTTTGCCATGGATGGCCACCAGCACCACCTTTTGAGCAGGTCCAGTGTTTTCTTCTGTCCAGGATGGGCTGCAATCAAGGAATCATGATTCCATTTGAGGGCTTTATCCTGCATTGAAGGAGTTGATAGATAAAGCACCCCCTGTGTGAATGGTAAACCGTTATGCACGTCTAGATTCATATCCTGGACTACTTGTGGATTATTTTTTACCCACTCTTGTATTTCGGTTTTTAAGGATGGTTGAACCGAACAACCACAAATCACTTGATCTGCCAACAGCTGGATCTGTACTTGTTTTTCTTCCTGCGCCTCTTTACTCATACGGGACAAAGCGTCCGACTTAACATGTTCTCGGGCAGGACGATAGGTGACCTGGAAATCGTATTGGGCAAAAAAGACATGCCATCTGGCCTGACGGGCCGTAAGGCATTTCATGGATTTGAATGCCTGGAGATTTCTATGGTCAGAGTACACCAACACCTGTTGTTTGGCCCCAAGAAGATGATGACGCCATTCTCGGAAGGCATCTTTGATAGCCAGTAGTTCCCGTTCAGTAACGGTGTAGTTCCGTTCATATGAGGTGAGTTTACGAGAGAAGAAAGCCACTGGGTGTTCCTCCTTGGTTTCGGTGCAGACTTGTGAGAGCACTGCGCCAATAGCGACACTGGATGCATCCGCTTCAACGATAAACTGGCGATCAGGATCCGGATGTTGAAGCACGGGTGCAGTGGTAAATGCTTCCTTCAGTTTTTCGAATGCTGCTTGGGCATGTTGGTTCCAACAGAAAGGTACTTTGGAACTAGTTAAAGCCGTCAAAGGAGCTACTGTTTTGGAAAAGGAATGGATGAATCTGCGATAGAAATTCGCAAAGCCCAAGAAAGACTGTAGCGATTTGACGTTATGTGGAATTGGCCAATTCAAGACGGCCTTTACCTTGGAACGACTCATTCGAGCACCTAGATTGGTAATGTCGTAACCAAGGAATTCCACTTCCTGCGAATGAAAGACACATTTTTCGGCTTTCACATAGAGGTGGTTCTCCCTAAGTCTTTGTAGGACTGTAGTAACATGTCTGACGTGTTCCGATAGAGATGAGGAGTAAATCAAAATGTCGTCCAGATAGACAACCACAAATCGGTCCATGATGTCTCTGAATATATCATTCATGAAGAATTGAAATGTGGCGGGAGCATTGCACAGACCAAAAGGCATCACCAAATATTCGTAAAGACCATACCGTGTCTTAAAAGCGGTCTTCCATTCGTCGCCTTCACGAATGCGAACCAAATTGTATGCACCTCGCAAGTCCAGTTTGGTGAAGTAGCTGGAAGTGCCTAACTGATCCAACAGCACGTTTATTAGCGGTAAGGGGTATTGGTTTTTGATGGTGATATCATTAAGTGCCCTGTAATCAATGCAGGGTCTGAGGTCTCCCTCTTTCTTAGGAACAAAGAATAGAGGAGATGCAGCAGGAGATTGCGAGGGTCGTATAAAGCCCATGGCTAGCGCCTTGTCTATGTATTCCTTTAACACGTCATCTTCTTTAGGTGTTAAAGAATAAACACGGCCTGTAGGAATTTTGGCACCCGGAATCAGTTCGATAGGACAGTCGTACTGTCGATGAGGAGGTAATTGTTCTGCCTGGCCTTTATCAAAAACATCAGCATGATCAGCGTATTCGCATGGTATGATATTGTCGCATTGATGTACAACGCTGATAGCAGAATCCTCCACCACAGAGGCCAATATGTGTTGATTGTCTGACACCTCCTGACTGGTAAAGCAATGTTCGTTGCAATGAGTCGAAGGATATTGGAGCGATCCCGAAACCCAGTCAACAGTAGGATTGTGAAGGGTTAACCATGCAAGACCAAGTATGATCTCGTACTGCGGAGCAGCAATAACATCGAAGACGATTTCTTCTGAATGGTTATTTGATAACGTCATCCGAACAGGTACCGTCTCCTGGGTTACCATACCAGAAGTTAACACAGATCCGTCCACGGTATTCACCGTTTCAGGTTTTTTCTTGTTTACTAGGGGTAAGGAACGGTTCTTGGCATAGGTGATGTCTATATAATTGCTGGTGGCGCCAGAATCAACCATGGCCTTGGAAACCACTTCTCGCTCATCACAATGTAACGTCACCTGTACTATTACAGGTGCATGTTTAGGAATGGTACTGGAGTCCGATGAAACACTCGACATAGGGACTCCTGCTAATGTCGAGTTTTGGCGTTTCCCGCACGCTTGACAGGTTTTTTAGGACATGTTGCCAATAAATGCTCGGAAGAACCACAATACATACATAAGTGGTTTTTTCTTCGGTTCTCCCGTTCTGTATTGGACAATCGGCCTCTCACGGCGCCTATTTGCATGGGTTCAGGGTCGTTAGAGATGACTGCTGGTGTCTCTGACCGCCCCGAGACTGGCATGAAGGGCTTTTTCTCTCCCTTTCGAGCATTCCTTCGGGCGTCGATTTGTAGAACCAAATCAAGCAGCTCTGGGAAACCCGTAGGAACCACAGGAACAGTAGATAAGGCGTCTTTCAGTTCTTCAGAAAGACCCTTGTAAAAAACAGCCGTTTTCTTGCTGTCAGGCCATTGGGTTTCCGCCGTCAGTTGATTGAACCGGGCGACGTAAGACATAAGGGGTTGGCTGCCTTGTTGTAGGTTAAGCAACTCCAAATCTGTGGCTTGAGTAGAGTAACGCATGTCAAAGACTTTACTCATAGCAGTCAAGAGATCGTCACAATCGTACAACAAAGGGCTATTAGTTTCCAACAAAGGGTTAGCCCAAGCAGCAGCCGTGCCCCCTAAATGGGAAAGCACGAAGGCTGCTTTTGTGGTTAGGTCAGGAAAAGACGTAGGACGGCAAAGGAAATGGAGCCGGCACTGGTTTACAAAGGTTCTGTAGGTTTTGGGATCACCCGTGAACCTTTCTGGAGGGGCCAAGGGAAACTGAGTGGGCATAACCACGTTAATAGTCTCCTGTGGGGGTGCCGTAGTCCCAGATCCGGATGCGGTAGCCATCGGCGCTTGAGTTCCCTGAGGACTACCATGTAGGGCGTCTTGCATAACGTCCATACGGTGCCGTAACATGTCCTGTGCAGTAACCATTTCGTTTCTCAAATCGTGGATCAACTGTGTCAAAACAGTTAAAGGATCCGTACCCTCCATGGCTTCTGATTCTGTCAGAATGCACCAAAGTATCAACCGAAAAGGATACAATATTCAAAAGGATACAGGAGGTAGGGTCTTCCGGATCCCTGTTCACCCGACTTGATAGTCGTGAAGTCAACAAAGACCTTCCAAATGATACAACCCTCTGGCTGATAAAACAGGCAGAGCGATGGATCACTGGAAAGGGCGTGGGTAAGGTATAGTAATCCAGCCTAGGACAAATTAAAGTATCATGAATAACTGCTCCAACCTGAGTATGATGAGTTAGATAATGACAGGAATGATCACACTGACCTGTATCTCTGGGTAGAACAATCCAGAAGTCTCTTGATGGATTTGAAATGAAGAACAAAACGACAGGGAAGGGAAAATTAGTAAGGGAGACTTATCCCGGACGGAACGAGGCTCACGCTAGATACGGGTTGAATTCACCACAGGATAGCGTCCCAAGTTCAGTTCAAAGTCACTTCCAATAATCCTTGAAAGGCTTCCTTCCCACTTAGGGATCAATCCTTCTGTTAATTCCACAGATGCAGGAGTTAGAAGAAAATAGAGTTTGAAGACAACGTGAACGTGTGGATTTACACGCGGGCAGGAATCGCGCAGCCTGGGCCAGCCGCGTGTGAAGACGAAGAGCGCGTGTGGATTTTACACGCGGGCAGGATTCACGCAGCCTGGGCCGGCCGCACTTGAAGACGAAGAGCGCGTGTGGAAGTTACACGCGGGCAGGTTTTACGCAGCCTTGGCCAGCCGCGTATGAAGACAAAGAGCGCGTGTGGACTTTACACGCGGGCAGGATTTACGCAGCCTGGGCCGGCCGCACTTGAAGATGAAGAGCGCGTGTGGATGTTACACGCGGGCAGGTTTTACGCAGCCTTGGCCAGCCGCGTATGAAGACAAAGAGCGCGTGTGGATTTTACACGCGGGCAGGATTTACGCAGCCTGGGCCGGCCGCACTTGAAGACGAAGAGCGCGTGTGGATGTTACACGCGGGCAGGTTTTACGCAGCCTTGGCCAGCCGCGTATGAAGACAAAGAGCGCGTGTGGACTTTACACGCGGGCAGGATTTACGCAGCCTGGGCCGGCCGCACTTGAAGATGAAGAGCGCGTGTGGATGTTACACGCGGGCAGGTTTTACGCAGCCTTGGCCAGCCGCGTATGAAGACAAAGAGCGCGTGTGGATTTTACACGCGGGCAGGATTTACGCAGCCTGGGCCGGCCGCACTTGAAGATGAAGAGCGCGTGTGGAATAGCACGCGAAGGGATAGCTCCAGGAATCAGCGTGTGGCGGAACACACGCTATCGAAGGCCCAAAAGTAGCTGTAGGAATATACCAGGATGTAGATCAGAGGTTCAGCTACACGACGCCAATAGAGACGATCAGAAGCAGCGAGTGAAGTTTCTACGCTGCTTAAATACGTGATACCGTAGTTCACGTGACGAAGCAAAAGTCACGTGAAGTTAGCGACGTGAAAAGTGTAAACGTCGTTTTCCCGGTAACGTATCGAATAGCCTCCATTTGGAGTAGAACGGTCTAGCTGTTCTACGAGCGTAGCGTCCAGCATGCATGACACTATACTACCAATGCGGTGCTTACAGTACATAGTACACGCCAGCGACCCCCCGCTTGGTGCCGGTCGGCCAAATTCCAAAGATTGTCTGTCTGTTCTAACGTGATGGGTCCGACTTGATGGTCGTGCAGTTATGTAATGCCTCCGTCCCCAAGTACCGCTCAAGCAGAATGTAAAACACTGCCCTAGCAATCTTTGAGGCCACAGGTGGGAGTGTCGTCGTCAGCCTGGTACCGGAAACGCCAGAAGGACCCCTGAATGCTCTAAGGCAAAGGGTTATAATCAAGGAAACACCCGAAAGGCAATTGGCAGAGGGAACAAACAAGATGCAGTGACACCAGCTTACCTAAAAGGGGCGGAGTATAGGTAAGAAACCTATGCAGACAGCAGGGGAACCCACAGCAGGCTGAGATGATGTACTTGGCACTCCTGAAAGCACCTGGTGGAGCAAGAACTTGATCCGTGGCAAAACTTTTGCAGAAACAGAAGGGTAATCCAAAAGCAAGTCCAGAGTACAAACAGGTGTCAGGTGTCCGGGAGATCAGAGAGCACGCCAGAGTCCAAGGGTAATCCGAGAGCAGGTCCAAGTGAAGCGTTCCAAGGTCGAGGCAAGGAGAGTAACAAGAAGCAAAAGGTAACGCCTGGCAATCCTCCGTAGAAGTAGCTGTGAAGCAAAGTGTCTTGTTTGCCGGTTACTTTTGAAGCAGCGAGCGGTGTCATGTGACGCATCACGTGACCGCTCGCACGCGTTACGTGGAGCGCAACGTGGCCAGCGATTGGGGCTGCCGGTACTTCCTGGTATCCTGGCGTTGCCGGCTGTGCATGAGGCGCCATGGCAACCTCCAACGCGGAAAAGGGTGAAAAGAGGCGGGTCCGCCCAACATGGTATCCCGCCTGCCGTGCTTCCCCTGCTGATGTGAATGGAGAACACGACGGCGAGAAGCGCCTGATGGGAGAGACAGGTGTGAGGGGGAAGTGGGAGATGGGGTGTGTGAGAGGGCGTGGCAGAGCCCCCCCTCAAAGGCCCACGACCGCGTGGGCTGGATGGATGTTCCCAGTGAAACTGGGCCACCAGGCGAGGAGCGTGAACATCCCGGGAAGCAACCCAGGAGCGGTCCTCAGGGCCGTAACCCAGCCAGCCTACTAGATATTGCAACCCGCCCCTGTATATACGGGAACCCAGAATAGCCCGCACCTCAAACACATCGGGGGACGAGCCAGAGACAGGGGCAGGAGGGGCAGCCAACCGGGTAGGGCCAGGGCATGGCTTAAGCAGGGAGACGTGAAATACCGGGTGGATCCGCCAGGCGGGAGGCACTGCCAGGCGCATAGCCACCGGGTTCAGGACCTTGACCACTTCATATGGACCCACAAAGCGAGGGAGAAGTTTGTGACAGCCAGGGATGTGCAAATGGCAGGTAGAGAGCCAAACCCGGTCCCCCACTTTGTAAGCAGGCGCATCCACCCTCCTCCTATCAGCAGCGGTTTTCATGGAGGTTTGGGCCTCACGCAGGTGGACCAATGTTTGGGCATGGACTGAGACCAAATCCCGAGCGCAGGCCGAAGCGGCGGGGGTATCAGAAGAGGAGAAGTCCGGAATGGGGAGAGTACGGGGGTGTTGGCCATAGAGGGCGAAGAAAGGTGAGAACCCAGTAGCAGAGTGCAGTGTATTGTTATAAGCGAACTCAGCGAGATGCAAGAGGTTAAGCCAAGTGTCCTGATACTGTAATGTTAGGCAGCGTAAGTACTGCTCCAATGTCTGATTGACCCTCTCGGTTTGCCTGTCGCTCTCTGTATGGTAAGCAGCGGAATAATGAGCATCAATACCCAACAGAGAGGTGAGGGCCCGCCAGAAACGGGAGGTGAACTGCGTGCCTCGATCGGACACCAAAACATGGGGCAGGCCAAAGAGGCAGAACACAGACCTAAAGAAATGCTTGGCCAAGACCGGGGCTGAGGGTACCCCCTTGCATGGTATGAAACGGGCCAGTTTGGTATAGGAGTCGACAACGGCCCAAATAGTATCGAAACCCTGTGTACGTGGCCGGTCGGTAATCAGGTCCATTGAGACCGTGTGCCAGGGTCGTGGAGGGGCGTGGAGAGGAAGAAGAAGACCCAAAGGTCGGCCCCTGTGTGACTTGCCCTGGGCACAGACTGAGCAGGTATTGACGTAGTTCTGTACGTCGCGTTTCATAGTCGGCCACCAGCACCAGCGTTTGAGTAGGTCCAGAGTACGATGCTGCCCGGGGTGACCATTAATGGCAGCATCATGAGACCACTCTAACGCCAGGTTCCTGGTTTCACTTGTGGGAAGAAAGAGCTTCCCGTGTACAAAGGGCAGCCCATCCTGCATAACCGGATCCCATTCTGTTAGTGATTGTGGATAGCGGGAGACCCACTGTCGTATGTTGGACTGAAAAGAAGGTGACGGTGTGCAGACACAAACTACATGAGTCTCACTCAACAAGGTTTCAGGGAAGGATGGGAGAACCTCCCCCCCCAGGGGAACGAGACAGAGCGTCTGCTTTCCCATGCCCGACACCAGGTCTATGTTTGACCACGAAGTCGAACGCGGCAAAGAAGAGATGCCAACGTACTTGTCGGCTGTTTGTACATTTCAGAGAGGCAAGGTCCTGGAGATTCTTATGATCGGAGAACACCACCGTCTGGTGTTTTGCGCCCGGGAGGTGGTGTCTCCAGGTCTGTAGAGCGTCCTTAATGGCCAATAGTTCTTTTTCTGTAACTGTGTAGTGCAATTCGCTTGCCGTGAACTTACGAGAGTGAAATGCAACCGGATGCAAACGACCAGTGGCAGGACATGGTTGGGACAGTACAGGGCTTAGTGCATAGGAGGATGCGTCTGCCTCGAGGACAAACGGGAGTTCAGGGTCAGGGTGTTGTAACACCGGAGCAGTGGTGAACATGGTTTTCAGAGAGTCAAAGGCGTTTTGTTGTGTCACAGACCAGAAGAAGGGGACGGAAGGGCTAGTGAGCGCAGTGAGTGGTGCTACGATAGAGGAGAACCCAGCAATGAATCGTCAGTAAAAGTTAGCGGTACCCAAAAAACACTGCAGTTGCTTGAGTGTGGTCGGAATTGGCCATTCGTTGATTGCCCGGACTTTGGACTGATTCATAGAGAGACCCCCGGGAGAGATATGGAACCCGAAGAACTCAACCTGACTGGTGTGGAAAATGCACTTCTCGGGTTTAGCAAATAGTGCGTTGGCTTGGAGACACAACAACACTTCCTTGACATGCGTGATGTGTTCATCGAGGGAGGAAGAGAAAACCAATATGTCATCTAAGTACACTACCACGTAGGCGTTCAGGATATCGCCAAATATGTCATCCATGAAGCGCTGAAATGTAGCAGGAGCATTACAGAGGCCAAACGGCATAACTGTATACTCAAACAACCCTTGTCATGAGCAGAAGGCCGTCTTCCATTCATCTCCATCACGCATGCGTACGAGATTGTACGCTCCCCGAAAATCCAGTTTGGTGTAAATCGTGACATGAGTGAGTTTGTCTAACAATGGGGTAATGAGAGGCATGGGATAGGGTTTTTTTACCGTGATGGCGTTCAAACGCCTGTAATCTATGCAAGGACGGAGATCCCCTTCCTTCTTTGGCACAAAGAAGATAGGAATTGCAGCTGGGGATGTTGATGGGCGAATGTGACCCAGACGCAGGGCCTACTGTATGTATTCTTGCAAGACTCGCTCTTCCGTCTGGGTTAGGGAATAGATCCGGCCCTTTGGGATGGGGGCGTCCGGGACTAAATCAATGGGGCAGTCCTAGGATCGATGCGGAGGAAGACCTTCAGCAGAGCCTTTGTCAAACACAGCCCGAAATTCAGAATACTCAGGAGGTATGTTGTTCGTGACCGCCCCTATCATGTGAGTGTCCAGGGTGTCGGGTCTGTCTTCTATGACTAAAGAAGCGACTACCCCTAGGATGTCTGCGGGGCTGGAACCCCGAGGTGTCTCGAGCAGGCAGTAGTATTGGCACGTTTCTGATTCAAAGGAGACCTGACCCGTGCCCCAGTTAATCAGAGGATTGTGCCTCTTTAGCCAAGGAATGCCCAGGATAACTCCAAACTGAGGCGTGGCTATGAGATCAAATGACATGGTCTCTCTATGTTCTTACTGTATAACTAATTCCAACGGGGCTGTCTGTTGCAAGATTGGTCCAGAGGCTAGGGACGTCCCGTCTACTGCATGAACCGGTTCGGGATGTTTCTTTTTGATCAGAGGTAGGTTTAGCGAACTGGCTAGCACTATATCTATAAAGTAGCCTGTAGCTCCAGAGTCGATCACTATTCGTACTGCATGGGAGATACCTGCAGCAGGGTTTAAGGAAGCTTGTACCACCACAGGTTGGACGGGACCAAAAGCCGGATCAGAGGAATTATGTATAGGACTCGCCCCAACCCCTGATCTCAAGGGCGAGTATTCGGAAAACCCAGAATTTTGTTCCTTGGCCGACGGGGACACTCCTTTACAAAATGCCCGTTGAGACCGCAGTAGAAGCAAGCGTTGTCCGCCCTTCTGCGCTCTCGTTCGGCATGAGTAATGGGGCTCCGTACCCTGCCGATCTGCATGGGTTCGGGTGAGGTGCTGGATGTGGTTGAAAGTGAGGTATGGGATAGCCCTGCTTCCCCCTTACATTCTGCCCGCCTGGCGTCGATTTGCAAGGTCAAATCAACTAGGTCGATATAGAGTGAGGGAAGAGAAGGCACCACAGATAAAGCATCCTTCATGTAACCACACAAGCCCCGATAGTAGATCACTGCCTTTTTGTTCTCTGGCCAGGAGGTCTCAGTAGCGAGTTGGTTGAACTTGGTGATATACTCAATGAGGGTGGACCGGCCTTGAGTAAGATCTAGGAGTTCCATGTCTCTGGATTGGGCTTTATATCTAGTGTCAAAAACCTTGGCCATTTCTTGGGTCAATAACTCGAAATCGTACAGAGCAGGATGGTCACCCTCCAACAATGGGTTAGCCAATGTGGCTGCCACACCCGACAAATGGGAGAGAAGAAAAGCTGCCTTAGAGACAGGATCAGAGAAAGCCTGGGGTCGGCACAAGAAATGCAGTTTGCACTAATTTATGAAGGTGCGATATTTCAAAGGATCCCCCTGATACCTCTCAGGGGCTGCTAGAGGAAATGGGGTCTGAACCACCACAGACGGGGCTGGAAGAGTGGGTGGTGTGACGGGAATCAGGTTTTGGGATGGGGCGGCATCGCCAAACTCGGCGTCAACAGGTAAGGGATGTCGTGTGCTTTGCATGGCATCAAGACGGTGGTTCAGTGCAGTGGTGGCAGTGGCCAGGTCAGTGCGGAGGGCAGTGGTAGCAGCTGCCATATCTGCCCTAAGCGAGGTCACTGCTTGCATTAAGGCAGTCACAGGGTCCCCGGCTGAAACATCCATAACTGGACGACCATAAGGCTTCACAGTCTGTTCTAACTTGATGGGTCCGATTTGATGGTCGTGCAGTTATGTAATGCCTCCGTCCCCAAGTACCGCTCGAGCAGAATGTAAAACACTGCCCTAGCAATCTTTGAGCCCACAGGTGGGAGTGTCGTCGTCAGCCTGGTACCGGGAACGCCGGAAGGACCCCTGAATGCTGTAAGGCAAAGGGTTATAATCAAGGAAACACCCGAAAGGCAATTGGCAGAGGGAACAAACAAGATGCAGTGACACCAGCTTACCTAAAAGGGGTGGAGTATAGGTAAGAAACCTATGCAGACAGCAGGGGAACCCACAGCAGGCTGAGATGATGTACTTGACACACCTGAAAGCACCTGGCGGAGCAAGAACTTGATCCGTGGCAAAACTTTTGCAGAAACAGAAGGGTAATCCAAAAGCAAGTCCAGAGTACAAACAGGTGTCAGGTGTCCCGGGAGATCAGAGAGCACGCCAGAGTCCAAGGGTAATCCGAGATCAGGTCCAAGTGAAGCGTTCCAAGGTTGAGGCAAGGAGAGTAACAAGAAGCAAAAGGTAACGCCTGGCAATCCTCCGTAGAAGTAGCTGTGAAGCAAAGTGTCTTGTTTGCCGGCTTCTTTTGAAGCTGCGAGCGGTGTCACATGACGCATCTCGTGACCGCTCGCACGCGTTATGTGGAGCACAACGCGGCCAGCGATTGGGGGTGCCGGTACTTCCTGGTATCCTGGCATCACCGGCTGTGCAGGAAGCGCCATGGCAACCGCCAACGCGGAAAAGGGCGAAAAGAGGCGGGTCCGCCCAACATGGTATCCCGCCTGCCGTGCTTCCCCTGCTGATGTGAATGGAGAACACGACAGCGAGAAGCGCCTGATGGGAGAGACAGGTGTGAGGGGGGAAGTGGGAGATGGGGTGTGTGAGAGGGCGTGACACTGTCCTTGCGGAATAATGCCCTGAAGCAGGCAGACAATTTCTCAGGCATATCAGAATACTGGTGTTACCTGGTCAATAATTGAACCCGCAAGTGCAATACGCCAAAACAAATTTTCAGGATACTTAAGAATCGGGTCACGACTCACCTGATCAAATCCTAAGGAGGTCCGATCGGATTACAAAGTTTTCTAACAAAGATTTCCTCATGGTTGGTGATTTCGGCAAATCTGCCCGCCTCGATATATGGACCCTCGTCAAGATGCTGACTCGGACCACGTGCTCACCGTCCAGGGATCAGGTCGTGCAGCGCTGCTGAGGTGTCGCTTCTCATCCAAGAAAGAGGCCCCCGTTTACACCGTCCGATCCTGGTCCGATAGCCTTGTCAACCTTCAACGAGCTGGCATCAATCTTGAGGGTCCCTATTCGGGCACCATCTGTAAAAGCAAAAGAGAATATCGAGGCTGAGTACCACAAAAGGAAATACACCAAACACAGGCTTACAAAGATACACATATCTTTATTCTACAACTGAACAGTTTTCAAAGGAACAAATTATCAGCTAGCTATCTGGCCCTCAGTACATCACAGCGAATACCAGCCCTTTCGGTGTGAGAAGTAAGTGGGGCTGTACATCAGAACACTCACTCTTTTTATACAATTCTCTAACATGATGTCCATTCCATCTACAGGTTAACCATTCCTTGGGCTAGGGGTTCGTGCCGCGTTCACTTCTAATTTATTCACCTATATACATGTGGATTATTCCTAGTTTATACACAAATAAGTCACAATGGCATCAGTGTACCTTTGGATTTAACATTAAGCCTTCGTACATGTTTCATACAATGCAGTTCTACAAGTGTTCACATTCAGTATCTAAACAACATTGTGCTTAATATATGCTCGCGGATCAGTTTCGTTGGCACAGGTAATCCTTGATCTACAGGTCAACGAAGGACAAGGTCTCCTTGCATGACCCTAACATTTGGCCTGCGGGCAGTTTAGACATTACCTTACATGTAGAGGTCAGGACGGCCAAGTTACAAACAGAAGAACACGTCCACCATTTTAGAACAGAGGGTGACTTTGGAGTGAGAATCAAAATGGCAGATGAACCTAAAATGGCGGCTAAATCGATATAAGGTCAGAACCTTGCAACGTGGATTTCTTTGCAGAGCATCTGGGCATAGGCCAATATATACGATAAAGGAGGCACAATATAATATCCCGTTTAACAGAGCTACTTGCGGATGGAATTCTGCACATATATCACATATATTAAATCACCTGGTAACAGTTTCAAGGAGGTTTTACAGAATTGACATCTACAATTCACTCATTGTACAACTCACTGTAGTCGTTGGTTGCTTCTTGGCTCCCCTGCCACACCTTTATTTGTCGAGAAATGAATTTCAAACATTTAGTCATGGCAGTTAAATAATCATGCATTTCATCACCTATCACAGTCACAGAACTTTCTGCATCCACTCGAGCATGCGTACCATGGAGCAATGGGTCTGTGCATTCTTCTGCCCATCACTATTTCATGGCGCATGAGGTAGTTGTCTAAGCCTGGCTGATTGCGTAGGGTAAAAAGAGCCATGGGAAGGCAGTGAAACCAATGTTTGTTTAATGTATCTCTCAATTTTGCAATGCGCTCCTTCAACAGGCAGTTTTAACATTCCACAATGCTGTTGGCCATGGGATGTTAAGCGCAAACAAAGTTTGTGCTTAATGCCAAGCAGAGATTTTACTTCTGAAAATAGCTCATTTATGAAGCGTGGTCTGTTATCTGACCCAGCACTTTGCACACTCGCCATCCGGGAACACCTCACACACTGGGAACTTAGCAGCTGACTTGGCATCTGCATGGGTACATGGTCCTGCTTCTGTCCATCATGAAAAGGGACACACTACCACGATCATGTATTGGTATACATTAAACTTTTGAGCATATCGACATATACCAGTGCATGTAGTAATCTTCCAAATAATGAGGCATGTTGAACTGGTGTTCTGTCTGAGTGTTGAAAGCCCCTCCTTCTCCACTGTGAGAGTCCTGAGTGTACTGTAGACACCTCACAGGCAGAGTCAGAATATATCATCAGTGCCTGGTCCTTGCACTTTCCTGGTGCTAATATCATCGCTACTTACTCAGCTGCCTCTCTAGAATAATGTGCTGGTAATTTGATACTTATCACAATCTCCAAATCACTGCCCGTACTCCTTTCCACCGCTGTTCCGAAATGCCTCAATCCAGTGCTCTGATCTATTATTGATGAACCATCAATGAAGACCACCTCTCCTCCCTCTAACTTTCTGCCACATCAGTGGGTACTTCTGCTTTGAACAAAAACTCTGTGGGTAATTGTAACAAATTATCCTATATTCATGCAAGCTATCCTAGCAATAACTGTAGCCCATGAAGGAGTAAATCTGATTTTAAAGACATCCCTCGTAAAGCTTTCCATCCGTGGAATGCTCGTAGGAACTCTGCATAATTAATGCCTGGTGTTGAGCATATTATCCCTTCCTCTGTAAATGAAACTGTAATGTTTAATTTACTCATTAGATCCCTTCCAAATATGTTAACCAGTGTCTTTTGAGAATATAGCAATGGTGCAACTATCGTATCTTCACCCACTGTTATAGGTAGTTCTTCTGTGAATGGAACCTTTATAATAGCCACAGAGAACCCTTGTGTGTCCATCGTTATTTGTGACAGTGGAAACACTCCTCCTATGATACAACATCTTATTGCCCCTGTGTCAACCGAAAAAGAAAACATCATATCCCCTTTTGTCACCCCCACATGGGGTTCATCTTCTGGGTTGGGGGTTTACCGTTTTCAAGGAAATGTTCCACGCAAGGAGTTTCCTCCAAAGTGTGTTCTGGCTTACTGTGTCAAATGCATTTTACATATCTATTGATGCAATGTAAACCGGGCCCACAACCCCCTTTTCCACTGCAGCCAGAACATGCGAAAGTACCGTTGTGTTTAGTGTGGTCTCCATCCTGGAACAGAAGCCCACCTGAAAACACAAGGGAAGATTTAATGGCTGTGGCGGATGAGTAAGATCCCTGAGTAGTAATGTGACAAAAATCTTGCTAGTTGAGTCTAGCAGGGCAATCAGCCTAAAGTTACTAGGATCTGTAGTGTCCCTTTTTTTATTGATTGGTATAATTATGGACTGGTGCCACATAGAGCAAATTGTGTGCGTTTCAAAGACACTCATAAATAGTGTCAACAGAGTGCCCACCCAAACCCACAGATCTTTCTTTATGAGCATGGGAGGGATGCCATCTGTGCCCAGCACTCTGGAGGCCTTTGCTCTTCCTATAGCCCATGGAATGACATCATCCACCCAAGGGAAGAGCCCTGGGTCACCGGCGCCATTCAAGGGAATTAAACAATCATCTTCACTCATAGGGCGTGCAAATTTCTCCCTAAACTAGGCAGTCTAGGTCTACTCCGTTATGGAGCATCCTGCCTCGGGCCACAGTCCTTAGTTTTTCCCTTCATTAAGGACAACAAGTTAGAATTGTTTTCCCCATTAGAGCCTGTGAGATTTCTTGATGTTCCTCAATTTGTGAATTCACTTTCAGGTGTTTAACAATTCTCTTGTGCCTAGATAAGATGATCTTTTTGAAGAATATGTATTGTGAATTGGGCAAACCCAATGACCTAAGAACCCTAAGGTCCTGCCTTATCTTTTTCCTGGCATGTACTACTTTGTCATTATACCGATGTGGGTGATTTTTTTGTACTTTTAAAGTTGCCCTTTTTAGCTAGAAGAACAAGCCATTTGTTGAGAGTCTCACCAAACATTTCTGCAGAGAAACTTTCAATCAAAGTAGCTTCCCTCCTTACCACCTGTCCCCAGATATCTAAAACATTCTTACATACGGATGTGTTCCAATTCACTGACAAACCACCTCTCACAGGTTTAACCAAGGAAGCTAAACATGCAACCATACACGTCAATGGGCGTCTCAAGGTAAGCGCAAGCAGAGAATGATCGCTACCCACAAAGGAGCCACATTGTAAGGGGCCACACCTGGAAGCCAGGGATGAGGAGACGTAGAAATGATCAATCCACGAACATCTCGACCCACTGCACCAGGTGTGGTAATCCCCGGAGGGGTCCCCTCTCCCAGGAAAACATATCTCCAAGCCCCAGTTTCACAAATAGTGTTCCCACATAGCGGAAGGTCCTACATCCATAAAGTAAACACCCAAACCCTCTGCGTCCTGACTCTTATTGAACAAGACGTCAGCACAACAAGCATTAAAGTCGCCACCCTTTATGATAGTTTATGGCGTGTTAGCTTGAAGCTACCCCTCCAACAAGTCATCCAGAATCATTTGGAAAGCCATCAGTGTATAACTTGCAGGATTCTAGTAGATGTTCACAAACAACAACTCCTCGACCCTGCCCTTGAACAGCACTCTGACAGCCAAAATGTCATTAAAATTGGTAACCACCTCAATATAGCACAAGACCCAGATTCAAATCTATTGCTGTAGCCAAACCCACCACCTGAGGTTGGGTCTTGATGCCTCCAGTCACATTTATACAGTATGTAAAGAAACCCTTCAGCTGGATTGCCCTAGTGGCGATGGATTCATGAATAAAGACTATGCTTGCATCAATCACACAACACTCAGTACCCCAAGTTAAGTTCATATGCACACACACATTCCATGTTACCACTGTTAGTTCCCCATCCTTGATGATTTTGCTGGCTGACTAGACCTTCATAAACATTTTTACAGCTGCCTTCAGCCAAGACCATTCTTCCAAAGAAGACTTTGAATTTCTTCCAATACTTTCAAATTCAATAGTGAGGGAATGTTACTGCACGATGAGATTGTAGGGGCCAAGAAATCAGTAATTGCCCGCGTTTGTTTCGTATCCCAAAGACTTTAGCAGATGTCTTTCTTGCCAAACTATTTATTATGTTGGACGTGAAAGGACATACCAATCTCTTTACCACACATTTGGGAAAGAGAACCCGTTCTATGTCATCAGAGCACAACACAATAAAGTGATGGTATTGCCTGAAAGCCTTTCATCATCAGGCTTCTGTTCCTGAACATTTGATCCTTAGACTGTGTTGCCAGCTCGCAACCCGTGGCTGTGTCCTGAATTTTATCCTGGTTGTTTTGCACACTGGAATTCATTGACCCCAACTCCTGTAACTGAATACTGGTTTGAGGCTCTTCACTTGAATTCTGAACGTTGGACAAAGCCTGCCAAAAAGGTGGTAATCTTGCTCTGTTTCGTCATCTCAGGGGCCACAGCCTGGGCCGTAGTTCCATCTTGGCCTTGTTGGGGCGCAGGAGTTGTTTAGGGCGAGTTGTTACTGGGCTAGGTCTTTAACAGAGTCAGTATTGGACAATGTGGCAATGCATTTCTGCACACCTTTACGCTTATTTAGATTTGTTGCTGCCAAGTTTTTACTTTTCTTTTTTTCCTGACCCTTCCTTTTCTTTTGCCGCCTTCTGAGCCTTTGTTGGTGAAGTGTGACATTGTTACCTGTAGAGGGAGAAGCTGCAATCTCTTTCTGAAGTTCACTGGGACCTTCCAGCTGAGAAGCGATTGTCACCTTGGCGGCCTCAAGACCTTGGTCGCCTTCCACAAACTGAACCTCCAATAAGGCCATTGGACTGTCAGGTGTTTGACTTAGACATAGCAAGCCGGTATCCAGAACCAGACCCCTAGCTGGTTTGGGTACAGTCTCCCTAGAGATGCCATGGTTTGCCATGGTAGTGTCCAGACTGGTTTGCTGCACGTTGGAAGGTTTTCAAGCCGACAGAGCACTATTTGTTTCTGCCAGCAATAAAGTAATATTTGAATCGAGCGAAGCCAGCTTGTTTGTGTTACCCTGCACAACCTCCTTGTTGTTGTCATTTAACCTCAGCAATGATTCCTTTACAAGATGTAAGGCTGAGATGGATTCTGGCCCCAAAGAGTCCATCTGTGTTACGAGTGCTGAATTTCATCTCATCGCAGTATTACAGAGGGTGACGAGATTTGTGTTCAAGGATTGCTTAAGAATTGGTCTTCGCTTGTCTAGTGATGGATTCACAGAATTACCCACAAGAAGACTGGAAGACAGATCAGTTTATTCCAATGTGAAGTCCCCCCCTGTTTGGGTTGTTCTGAAACCTCTGGTTGTTATGCCCTCCATGTTTTCAAATAAATGTTTGAAGGAATGATCCAAGATGATGTATTCGTCAAGAGTTTCAGTGGAAGACGGAATTGAGTCAAAACAGTTTCCTCTGTTCCCCGTCATGGTCGCTGCCTGAACTGGCTACTCCTTACTTATGCCAGTAATGGGAAAGTCGGTGGGGATTCTACTCTCTATTTCAGGAAAAAAGGGGGGGATAGGGCCCGATCTAATGGAGTCTGCTCCCCCTCTGCTTCCTAGCGTTTCTGCTAGTTCGTCTGTGGGCTGGGAAAACCATTCGATTTGGTACCCCTATCTTCCAGTTCTTTCAGTGCTGCCAAGCCCTTCTGAGTTATCAACATTCTCCCACTGTACAGTTTTGCAGCCACCATTTCCCACACCTAAGCACCAAAGGATAAAAAGGGGAGAATTGGGAGTCCACCAGGTAAGCCGCCCAAGTCTGTCACTATGCGCTTACCATATCAGTGTGAGGTATCTCGGTTGTAGCAAAGTCGGGGTTTTTGGTTTTGACTCCTCTCATCCCTTGAACCGCAAGACCATAAGACCACTTGCAACCACTTGTTGCTCCACGCGCTGTACTGACGGTCTTCAGTGCTTGCCTACGGAAGCTCCTCCTCCAGCAGAGTGTCAACTGAGAAAAGACTGTAGCACACCAACACATCAGTCCTCCGGACCATAAGACCACTTGAAACCACTTGTTCCTCCGTGCTGCACTTCATGCTGTACTGAAGGTCTTCAGTGCTCACCTGCGGAAGCCCCTCCTCCTTCAGAGTGTCCACTGAGAAAAGACTGCACCACACCAATACACCAGTCCTCCAGACTGTTAAGACCAATTGCAACCACTTGTTGGAGCCAATTTATCAGGGTGGCATGATTGACCATATCAAAGGCAGAGGAAAGATCAAGAAGAATGAGAACTTAAGGAGAGCTGGAATCAAGATAAGAGAGCAGGTCTTCACGGGTGTTCAGGAGAGCAGTTTCCATGCCTCTGGCAGCTCTGAATCCAGACTGGTGGTTATGGAGACTCATTGTGGTGAATATGCTGGGAGATGGCTAGCTTCCCCAGGAGTTGGCCAGCAAGGGGATAGTGGAAATAGGGCAGTAGTTTGCTGGACACGAAGGGTCGGCAGAAGTCTTTTTGAGGAGCGGGTGCACAAGGGAGTGCTTGAGGAGTGAAGGGAAGGAACCAGTGGAAAAGGAATGATTGTAGCAATCAGCCAAGGCTAGAGCAAGCTCTCGTTTAAAGCCAAATGGGCCCCAGTGATTAGAGCAGGCTAAGCCTACCTTAATGAACCAATCCTGTGTCCCCACCAGCAATCTTCTGTTGTGCATGAGGTCATAACCAGAGCGCTTTGCAACAGTGAAGGTGAAGGGGTGAAAACATGCACTACTAAGTCCCACCCATCTTCCTGTCTGTTGTGGATCAAAAGGTCTCTCTGATTTATTGAGCTCTCTGTGGTCCCTGATCAAAGCGCAGGTCTCCCTTGAAGTTATGGCGAGAACAGTCTTTCTGTCTCCATCAAATCACATACTTCTTATTTCTGAAAGGGGGCCCCCCTGCAGGGGTTGCCTACTTTAAACAGTTGTCCCAGACATGACATTCACTGCGCTTCATACGAAGGGGAGGGAGATGATTTCAGTTGACACAGATACATATCAAAAAGATGTTTGGTTTCCTGCCTTTTGTTAGTTCTGTGACCAGGCCTCTTTGCAGGTCTGCTTCAATAAATTCTCATCAGTATGTGCTGCCGCCACACTGAAATGACAATGAAAAGAGCAGATCCATGAAGCCTTTATATTTAATTAGGCTAGCCATGGCAGGAGGAAGGTGTTGCCTTCCCCCTTTCTGAGATGCTTTGATGCACCCGTGGCTGTCACCTTCCAGCTGAACATGAGAGGAGGACTGCGCCTGTAGGCTGTGTGTCCCCCAGAGTACATTTGACTATTTGTTGTGCAGTGAGCATAGTAAAATGTGTGCGGATTAGCCCCACACATTTTCCAGGGGTTAATCTCTCAACATTCCATTTCTTTAAAAAATGTCAAAAAAGCACGGACGAGTACACACTCCCCGTGCGTATGGTCGAATTCCTCACCGCCACATTGCTCTTTTTTTTTGGTAATGAACTTTGCAGAAACCTGCGAGAATTACTAAAAGTACTTTGCTGAAGCACATACTTTGTGAACCCACTGCGCTGCGCTGTGCCTTTAAGTAGTGTCCACAGGAAGAGATGGGCTTGTATACAAAAGTCCTTTTCCTGCATGGAGCATGCACAGAATTGGGCAAAGAAGTGGTGGTCTGCAGTGGTCGTTGGAAGTCTGAGGAAGCCCGAGCAGAATTCCCATTGAGGCATATTTACATGAGCGTTCTGCCGAATTCTGTAGGAGGACACAGTCACGTGAGCGGTGAGCACTTACTCCATAATTTGCTACCTTTCTTTCTACAATATACTCTGCATAGACCTGTCATAAACATACAAAACGTAACATTGACACGGTATCATTTATTAAGTCTGCCGGTATGGCTGCTCCAAACTAAAATTGAAAAAGAAGTGCTCCGCCATACTCTCGTGATTAATTCACAAAAACAGGAATACTTTTGAATTATCTGTCAGAAACATTGTATCCGCAAAAACATGAATGGTATTTACAACCGACGGAGCGGTTGCCTCCGCAATGACCCAAGGCTATTGAAATAGATCACATTGCCTGGTCTAGCAAAGAGGAGGGAAACAAACAAAAAAGGGCATGGTAAATAATGTATTCCTGACAACGGGAGTTGAACGGGGTAGCCTCAAGCCCTCACCCTAGCAGCAGCAGGTAACCATGGGTATAATGACTGGAAATTATTTTACTTTGTCAACGACCTCTGTGAAAAGGAAAATCACTGCTGCGTATGATGGACGGAGTTTCGGGAGGTATTACAGGAGAATGCAAGAAGAACAGCCCGATCAAGTAATGAATCTGCTTTGTGATGAGCCCGGTATGGAGCTCAACTTCAGCTCAATCTCAGCGGCTCCCATGGTCAGAGAGACACAGGAACCAGAAGATCAACTGAATGAGCTAATTCAGATGGCTGAACATGCAAATCAATCACAATGAATTGCTAACCAGCCTAGGTAGTGGCTGAAAACACATTAACGGCATTGCACTTTATGTTAATCTCCCTTGTACATGTTTTTGAATTGTTAAAGGAGGAAGTTCAAGTACATTCATGTATCTTTTTAGAACTGACTAAAGAGGCAGAATTTGTGATTCGATGTTTTGGGTCTATTTGACCTAAAACATTTGACCTAATCACATTTGATCAAATTTATTTGACCTTTTTTTTGTGCTAAAATGCGGGGGTCGATCCCCTACAACCATCTTCCCAACTTCCCCTCAACCTAATGTATACCCTTACCCACCCCATATATATATACTTAATTCAATTTGACTGACAAAAAAGGTCAAAAAAATCAATCAAATGTTTTAGGTCAAATGTTTTTAGGTCAATTATGCTAATACCAATTCAACATTAGTGTGTCTCAAAATTGTGATGAATACAATTGTCACAGAAACACTTGCATAGTTAAAAGTAGAATTGAGTCAGCACACCTCTCTTCTATGTGACCTACAAGTGAGTACAATAACCACAAATAACCACTTAAGTACTATTGAGGCAAATCTGGCTAAATTGATAACCGGAACCCAATTGTACAACACCCGGACAGAGCAAGGTGCTGGACAGACAGAGGCAGAACTGGAACAAAATTCCTTTGAGGAAAGCCCTTTCTCCCAATCTACACTGGGTGATCAGTGGCTAAGAGGAGAAAGAGAGGAATTAACAGGAAACACTCGGTTGCCAGACATTTTGTCGAAAAAAATTAGTCGACAGGACATTTGGTCGAAACCATTTGGTCGAAAACCAAATGGTGGAATTTCTTTTTTTTTATTTTCACTTTTTTATTTTTATTTTTGGGGGGTCCCCCCCATCCCCCTTTTTTCTCTAAAAAAAACTTTTTTTCCCTAAACTACAACCTAAAAAATATACATATAAATGAAAAAAAAATTCGACCATTTGGTTTTCGACCAAATTACGTCGACCAAATGTCTTTCGACGAAATGACTTTCGACGAAATGTCCGGACACCAAAACACTCACAGTCTATAAATGTGCCTGAATTGCTGCAAAGGAAACTGAAAAAAAAGAATAAGAATGGTCATGAGGCATGGAAAAAGGTAATGAGATCTATGATCGGTGAGTACAAAAGACAAAAAATCAGAAGTGGCGTACCGTCAAGAATAGAACAAAATTGAAATTTGTCCGAGCCATGAATATGTCAAGATGAACAGGATGCAAATGGAAACATGAGCTCTGTGTGGAACGCTTCAAAAATTGCCCCTATTTTTACTGAGAAAACCCACCAAAAGTTTCAAACTATGAGGTCAAACATAGTGATAGAGGGTGATCTAAATACCGATATCGACCGAGCCAAAATGAGATGGCCACAAGTGAGATGACCAGTCAAACTGAGCCGGTTTTTCCAATGAACCACTCATTTTCCTAGGTCTCTTCATAAGATTTTAACTCACATTTATCTGAGAGAAGTTAACATATCCAGTAGCTGGTAGTTCGAAGGATCTAAGTGAGAGTGTTTGTGGACTGGGATTATCGGTGACATTCTTTTTCAAGTTTCAGTTATTATTAGGTCCCTTGCAATTTTTTCAAACAATTCATGTAACAATAGTGCCTATATCGCAGGTTCCTTTTTGACTGGCGCCCGGATCCTAATGTGCGCTAGTACGTGTGGAGCAGGACCTCTTAGTAGATGCTAATTCCAGCCCTTGGACGTCGCTACTAAACAGGGATACCAATTCATCCGATTGCGGCACCATTGGGACAAATATAAGACTAAGAAACAGCAACCACCTGTAGAAATCTCTACTTAAGAAGCCAGAGACCATTAGAACACCTGCGGCTCACCGCGTAAGGATAAACGAACAGCGGAACACACAAATCCAACTTGAAAATAATTACACAACAGAGATTGAAATAGAGATTAAAAACTGACATATCTCTATATTATTTTTAGAATTGTTTGTGATTTTTGTCATTGTTATAACGATACACATGTATCTTTTTAGAGGGTTTAATCATGTATTTAAGACAATTTCTAAATCTCAATTGTAATGAAACTATATAAAAATTTGTATTTTTGAATCATTTGATGGAATCCAGATAAATGTATAACTGTTGATATAGGACATAGTCCTATCTTTCTGAGTCTTGTGAAGTCTTTAGTCCCAAAAACAAGATAGGACTCACACAACATTAGCGAGACCATGAAGTCCCCAGGCTCTGGAAGGTTTGAGCAGTTCAATCAAATTACAAATATCCTCATTGGAGTAGGTATACATGTATGTAGTTGTCAAGAAGAAAATAGAAGACTCAGTGGCATCCAGATTAAAGTGAAGAGTATTAATGTATGCAGTCCATCTGTCTTCAGAAATTAGTTTTCCTTCTTCCTTCATTGTCAGCTAAGAGGGGCTTGACCATACGTTGTGTTACATGTAGATTATGAGAGACGTTTGCAAATCCTACCTACCTCCAGTGTTATAATATTACTCACCAGCCGCCTACCATCTGCACAATGCCAACTGCATTTCACAGCACTTTCTCGGCTCCTCTACACGCTCGCACTTCGAATGGCATAGTTGCTTTTGCCTACAATGGATGAAGGCGGGGTTGGTCGCCAGTGAAAGCTAGGTTCAAAAGGTAAACCAGCACTTGATCTCCACGTATGGCTGCTGACTGCACTTCATTGCACTTCTTTGACTCCTCTTAGCCTTTTATTATTATATTAATTTTGCTGACCTATGGCTGAGGAAGGAGGATGGAGACTTTCTTTTGATGTGGGCGTTCCTTTCCCACTCTTACCTTTTGTGAACGATGATATCATCTCAGAAACAGGAATAGGCCTTGTATGCCTAAGGCCTCTGAAGTATTATTGTGCCCACAAGCACTTGTCTATCAATTGTGTGCAAACTAAGATTATGGTCATAGGCACCTGCAGGCCCTTAACATATAAAATAAAGGTAGATGGGCTGTCCCTGGAAATAGTACCTTGTTATGATTACTTACGTATTCATTTTTCAACCTCAGGCGCTTGGACAACCCAAAATGCACACAAATGTAACTATATGAAAAAAAGGTGGCAGAAGCGCACAGGTTCAATCAACATTTTGGGGCCTATTTTGTGAATGATATGATAGGTTATTTATAACACGCTTAATACCCAGAGGTTTCTAAGCGCGGACCCGGGGATCGTCCGTGTTGTCTTGTTTTCAAGGCGAGCACGTTGCCCCTGAGCTATCCTACTGAGGCACTATATGTCTACAAGGCAACATCAGTAGAGATGGGTCCTTTGTTAGATGAAGAAATAAGGTTCTGCAAACCTCCCTGCAATCTTCCTACACTAGGTGTTGGGGCGTTAGAAATATCAATTCTCTTGGAACCAATCCTTCTTTGGGTCAGGACCCCTGGGTTTTTAAGGAACATTTTTTTTTCTCCTGTGTTTAGGCCATTGGGGCGTGGGGTGAAGTTATCCTGAGTCAAGCATGTTGGTGTTTGACTGAAGAGGCACTCAAATGCCAGGCGTGTCTCAAAAACATGCTCAGACATGCTGATGGTAAAACATGCCTATTGAAACCTGAGGATTCCAAGCTATTACTTAGGTCAGTTTTTTACCTCTCAGAGAAGAACTAGAGAAGTAGAGATCCTGAGACTGTCACACGTGCTTATGTGGTTGTAATGAGGAGGCACATACAACCCTTAAACATTAGCTTTTGTGGGAATTTATTCCAGCCAACTTAGCTGGTTGGAACACGGTCAATTGCCTGATGGTAGGAATATGTATGGAGAGCATCCCTGAGCCTGTAACTTTAACTTTACAGACGGATAACATACCAGGACAATAGCACAATTTAACACTGCTAATTCTGGCATCCACCAATAGGAGGAAGTTAACATGGTATGTTCTTGAACAAAAAAGCCTGATCCCAAGCATTTATGAGCCCCCTACCCTTGCTTGAAAGTGTTTTGCTCGCTCCAACTGTTTTGAACATCGCTGTGGTAACAGGAGATGAAATTTGTATTGGCATTGTTACATCTTGGTCACCAAAGAGTGCCACAACATATAGGAGAAAGCTTCATGGTTTGATAAGGATTGCTGGAGGAAAGAAAAGGAGAAACAAGCTTACTCAGAGCTAACAACAACTAATAGCGCAGAAAAGCAATACTGAAGCATAGCAAATGGGAGGCTATTTTAAATGAAGAAACAAAACCTTTTGGAAATTTGCCATAAGAAGCACCCACTTAAGAACACCAGGAATTGACATCCCTATCACGAGAGTGCTTTGTACAATGGGCCTCATTCTAACTTTTCCGGTCCGGAAACAAGTGTGCCGGTAAGCTCACTGGCACCCTTGTTTCCAAAATTGGCAAACTATGCGTTTGTCTGCAGTGGCTGCTGTGCCTGACATGTCTGACCCAGCCGGGCGCAGCGGTCACAGTAGGCAAACCCTTCACGGAAGCACCGGCAGGGTTACCGCCGGACCCGTAATGAGGCCCAATGTCTTGAGATCTCTTTACGAGCCCAAGCAGGCATTACATGTGTTCAAATTTACGATCCTGCACCATCGAGGGTTCTACTCAGGCCGCCGACGACCTTATTTTCACAGTGAGTAAAATGAAAACACAAATGTCAGGGAAGACCCCTGGACAACTTATCGTTAGAACATTTTAAGATCGAGTCATCCATGTGGGTAGTGTTCCTTTCCTGGACCAATTATAATGCAATGAATTTGAAGCGTATTTGCCCGCAACAGGGAAAGGTGTGGGAATAGTTCAGATTTTGAAGAAGCGGGCCAGCAACGAATGAAGTAGTTATAGACAAATATTTCTGATGTATGTATTTTGGAAAACCTATGGCAAGGTTTCACTGCGGCGTTTAAAGGCTTATAGGCTACTGATGTAAATGTGTCCCCTCATCTTGAGATGGTTTCCAGCAAAGGCGCGTCAACCGTTGACCAGGTTTTCCCACACTACCCTAATAATTCGGAAAAAAGTAAGCAATAAATAAAGCAATATGTTGATTTCATAAACAGGCTTTTGAGATATTCATCCTCAACAACTTCCTTAAATGGACTCTCCACGCTTTTACAACTGCCATGAGCCTACATTCTAAGAATTATGGAGCATTGGGGTGGGGGCAAGGTATCGAACAAACAGGCTGTTTCCCTATGGAGACTGGGGTACACCAAGCCTGAGTCCTGGTGCACCTACTCTTTTCTCTTTTTTATTGATGAGGCAGGTGTCCCCAAGTTGCTTGGCGAGAAAACGGGCATCCTGCTATGCAGAGGATGCTGTTTTTCTATACAAAAAAAGAATTAAAAAATTGATGGGCCTTCACAAACAGCTGAGTAAATTCCATCTAGCTTGCACTCTGAAAGCCCTGTCCATTGACATTTCGTGCTCTGAAACACTTGTGTATGAGCGTGATATAAATATCATATCATATCATATCATAAGTAAAATCCATTGCCAGGCTTACTGCTCTGCGAAATACGGAGCATTGGCTTTAGACTTAGAAGGCATGAAAATTCATCAAGTAGACCTCTTTGATTACCTGAGGTTAAGAGTAAGCAGAAGGAGCCCTCAGAGGCCTCAGGCAATGAAAAATGATCCAGTCTCGGGAGGATAAGTCAAAGGCAACGTGCTTGCCTTGGAAGCAAGACCACAGGGAGCAACACAGGTTCGATCCCCGGTCCGCGCTTAGAAACCTCTGGGTATTAAGCGTGTTATAAATAACCTATCATATCGTAAGCGGCAGGTTAGCACCACATTGAATTTTGCCAACATTTTTGTTAGCTGAGGGAAACATCCCACAATCATTGTATTTAGATCACAGGTTGAAGTCAGTGGGCCTATCCGGCACCAAGTTGCGGAGACATGTAAATATGAAATGGCTGGTAGTAGTGGAGAACCGCTTTTTGAAACAATTGATTTCAAAGTACAACCGTGCCCTCTCTGAATGGAAGAGGGCACAGAAAGCTTAGAATGTGAGACGTCATTAGCAATAGTCTTATAATGGTTTAGACTGCGCTACTCCCAAGAATTAGACACCCACAGAGGGGTAATGATAGATGTAATGGCCGCCTTTCCGGGCTCTATATATAAAGCAAGTGCAGCGGAAAATCAATGTATTCCATTTAATTGAAAATCCCACACTAATTACTAGGGAGTAGAAGAAAATGCTTAAGTAGTGCACTCTGACTGGGTCATACATCACAGCCATCCACTCACTTAAAGATGCTCAGCAAATACATGCACATGGGGCGCAGAAGACAACATGGATGCGTCTAAACCATGCTACAAGAAATTGTAATATCTTACATTCCAATACTGTTCCTTGCTAATCTAATTGCAAAATGGCGTCAAGGCAACTCAGAGAAATGTCCTCATTGTATAACATGAGACGTCTCTTGTTTATTTGCTTGCCCCTCTATAGAGCGTCAATGAGGAAAGGCTTGAAGCCATGCTTCGGGGAGAGAGATGGCAGAGGACTCACTCAGGCTGCCATACAGTATTGCAGATCGACCTCCACTTCCTCTGTGGTTTTTGCTGTTGCTAATTTCATACTCCCAGCTTGGAGGAAGAGTTTTGTCAATGCGCCTTTTTCACGTGTATGTGGTTTTATGGATCTAAGAGAATACATGCAGGCTTGATTTGAGTTTTTTTTTAAATTATTTATTTAAGACAAACAGGCTATTGCGGGCAAGATGGATTACACCTCTTTTGCTGCGAGCTGGTATTAGGCACATCCTGGAAACTCCGGAGTGTGCGAGAAGTATTGTTTTACTCCGAGCAGGGTCTGCCACCACAATATGTATTTAGAACATATGGCAGTTTGTAAGGACCATAGTCTATTGGGGGTAATGAATTACATAGTTTCCCGGCGGCGGCTTGCAAAAATGTTGATGTGTTATGTTTTTTTTTATTATGTTTTTTGTTTTTGCTGTAATGTGTGGTATTGTATTGAATTGTATTATAAAAGCATGAATATTGCTGAACAAATAACATTGGAATTGATGCTATGATCCATGTTTATAATGTGTTACAAGAGTGTCTTGTTTATTCCATAATCCCTGAAATAGCAGATCCAATGTCTGCTTGCACTCAGGTCTTCACTGGTGTTCCCTCCTCCATGACCCTGAGCCAAAGTGTCCAAGATGGGCTGCACACAGGAGGCAGTGCACACCTACCTGCAGGGTGTCCAGCTGCCTGGGACTTCATTCCACCACACTATCCACTGTTCAACACTAGTTCCACTACCCTCAGGTGACATTGGGAGGGTGTAAATTGTGCCAAGCAGCCACCACAATAGAAGACAAACAACTTTCAATGCAAAGCCAATTGGATGAGGTGAAACTTGAGAAGGAGAATAAAGCACAAAGCAATAACACCAACCTGCTTGTGCAGGAGAAAAAAACGAGTCACCTATTTTTTGATGAGTGTTGCTGCTTTGTGTCTCTGTCATGGATATAACATTTGTTTCCTTGTTTGTGTAACATATTGTAGATTTTTTTTACGCAATTTCATCTTCGATTGCAAGGGGCATAAGACATTGATATTGCAAAACTGTAGACCACAATGCACCACCATGGAGGAGGCATGATAGATAGGCTTGACGTAGAAGAACTGAAAGGTGAAATCAGCTGACCAGTTAGCCGATCAGATGATCTCCTCTACCGCAGCTTTGTAGGAGGAGCTTGCGTTACTGTTTGCCATGTCTGCCCCAAAAATGGATACAGTTGTGTGAGGAATTGCTAACTGGCAAGCGTGAAGACACCCTGGCTTTTCTGAGTTTTACTAAATGACAAAATGATGCAGGTAATACCAACTCAGAAAATGTGGCCTGCTGACCAGCACCCCCCTTCCCTAAACTCTATGCCAAAGGTATAGTACACCTGTACCCTAATACACTAGTATCCTGACATGTAGCACCTGCTCTCCAGTGCCCTCTCTGAAACGTGCCTTGACAGAATATTCACTACAGTGCAGAGGCCGCATTTCAAAACTGCACCTCTGCTCCAATATACAATTATTATGTTGAAATATCATCCGGGTGGCTGTTTATTTTGTAAACATAAGCCATTTCTGAGTTTGGGGTATGGTGGCTGGTAGTTCACATAACTGCCATGGGGTTTCCCCCAGAGTGCCAAGGCCTTTTTTAGTGATTTCAATATTTCACCATGCAAAGCCTTCTAGCATTTTCTTCTTCATTAACCCCTAAAGGGCCAAGGAGAGCTATCTTGTCCTTGGCACTGGGGAGGTAATCCCAAGGACGAGATACCTCATCCTTGGCACTTTGATACCCATGTTACCACTGTGACCCCAGGCCAGCCCTGGACAGGTTGTGTATATTCTCTGTAGAGTGACTGTCTCTGCAGCAACCAGCAGAACAATATCCAGTGAGTGATGCCTCACTTTGAACCTTTGTGAAGACAGGTAACAACGCTCTCTAGTCCTTGAAGCGTTCAACCAGAGAAGCAGGCTGAAGAAAGAAGCACACCCAAAACAAATGGACCAGTGTGACATAGGGGTCTAGCACACCACCAAAGACGTCATTTAGGGGTCGCCAGAGGAGCGACCTCTGAGTTCTCCCTCGCGACCTCTGTGGCCTCCCTTGCAACCACTAAAAACAAAAAAAATGTTTTTTTTTTTTGTAATGCAAGCTCCTGGGCTGTGGCCAGCACCATGTGGCTCTTTACTTGTGGAGTGGCTGACTTTCTTGTTCAGGCCCCTTAAAAAAAAGAAGGAAAATAAGAACAGGAGTGCCACAAGTTTAACACTTTCAGCACTGATCCTAAATAAGAAATGATATGATGGGTTATTTATATAACTGATTTAGTCTGTTCTTAAACGCCTCAACTCAGCCTTTCATCCTTTTGAGGTCGATAAATGAGTACCAACACAGGTTGGGTGATATTGGGTGTATATTTTTTTCTATATAAAGCGCTTAAGCGTAAGTGCTACATAATAACACATCATTATCATTTGGTCATGGACGTCTGCTTGCATTCACAGTAATTTGATAATATGGGCCTATACACACTGATCTTAATGTTACATATACCGATCCATTCTTGTATGAAATGTACATCACATTATAGTGATATCGGAACCATATTTTTCGTAGTGTACAATGCTATGTGATGCCATTTCCTGTTTTGTCAACGGGTGAAAGGTCGTGTTCCATCGCTTCCCGCAATATCACTTCGGGCTTGGGTCAAATGACATCACATACTGTGATGTCATCAGAGGTCAAGGGTCGTGAGATGTCACTTCCGCTACCCCTGGCATTTTGGTGAAATGACAAACCTGCACACCACACATACTTTTGATGCTAGGGGCATACGATGGGGGCTGGCTTAGTGTAGCCCAAGGGGGCTCACCATAGTTTGAGTAGGATTCCACCTCTTGCTTTTCTTTGCACCTCTCCTTCCTTCCTGTCATCTGCAATTTCTTTAGCACAAAGCAATTTGGGTATGATGAAATAAGGCAAATACCACTTGTCATAAGGGTAAGGGTTGGACCACTTAAAGCAGTCTTGCTTTCCTCCAGTACCATTTGCCCTTTTTCCTACAAAAGAGTAGGCCCTCCACCTCTTCTTAGACATAAGGGTGAATTCATTTGGACCTCTTTTGGGAGAGTTGATCTTTCCAAAGCTTCAGCCATTGAGGTGAAGAATAAGTGCTCCAAGGCAGACGCAATCTATGCTCCCTATGCATTCCCATGGCACACAGGGGTGAACTGCTGCTGAAGCAAGGCCTGCCTCTCTGCCAACTACAGCAGACCCACAACCTCAGTGGAGGTGAAAGACTCTTGCAGGGGTTACTCAGTCTCCTGTGTTGGGTGAATCAGAAGCAGGTTTCAGCTTGTCCCAAGCTGGTGGATTGGTACTCACAGTGTCCTGAGAGCTAGAATATCGAAGATCCCTGTTTTCCATCTCCTCAAACCGATGAAACCAAATTCGAGCCATGCTGACCGCATTCAACCAACAAGCCATGCTTGTGCTGCCTTTGGCTTTCTCTCTCAAATTACAAACCACTGTACTCTTATCATTGAATTGGCTTGACGCCGTATCACCCCAGCATAGACTCGTCAACTGTTGGTTTGAGCACTAGCATGTTGTGCAGATGACTTTGAACCACTGCATCAAACCACCAGGGCTTTGCACTGGAGCTCAACTCAAACCACTAAACCATCATGTCATTTGTCGACCAGGACCAGCGCTACTCACTGTTTTCAACCATGCTTGATCTTCAAACCACTCCAGGTGATCCATTTGACTTACAGCACTTAAAAGCCACCTCAAACCACACAGAGTACCCATTGGAATCTGACTTGATGCCAACTCACCACCTAGGATGAATGCAAGTCAATGCCTTGGAACCCAGTTCCAACCGCAAGCACAACCCTCTGATGCCTGGCTTGATACCATCAAACAGCCTGCTCTTAAATTCCTGTAATTTGCGGTGACCGTGCTCCTTTGGTTCAGCTTTTGGGGGTCTTGGAGATTGGTGAAGTACCTTTTGCTTCATTTCCCATCAAAAACATATATATATATTTTTTACTCCTTGCAGTTCTTGCTAAGTATCCAGAGTGCTGCATCATTACTTTCTGCATTTCTCTGTCCTCCTTTTGCAAGGGTGGATTTGATAGTGTTTTTTGATAGTTAAGTGTGCAATTGATTTGTTTGATTAAAGGATATATTTTGTATATATTGTTTATAGAACCTTGGTTGTACAGTCTTTCATTTTGGAACTGTTGTATTATTGATGTTTGGGATGCTACTGGCTCGCATTCATACCCCGTCTGTGAGAACAGCCTTCCTCCGGCCAAGGTGTCAACGAGAGATACAGGACATGTTAGACCATATAAGGAATTAAGGCTTACACCCATATACTAATGACACGCCAGTCACGAGTTTCAAAGGCAAACATGTTTTTATTCTAAGTACAGATTTGGCCAAGCGGATCTGAACACCCCACGACGTGTGCACGCAGACACAGTGAGAGGAGAGAGAGCGAGCATCAAAAAAGCTTCAACATATATACAGGTCAATTTGTAGTATCAAAGCATTGTCCAGCACCCTGCACGTAACTCTAGAGCTAGGGTTCACAAATCATATACATAGTTTGTTTGCCTAAATATTGAACATTCCCCCCCTCTCCCTTCTTCCTTCACCCCCACATCCTTCATGAATGACTTCTCCCTGTCTCCCCTTCTAACGTATCCATCCTCCTCTCCAAATCTCACCCCTCATCTGCTCCAACTGACCCCTTCCCCTCCCTCCTTATCCCCAAGATCTACCCTCTTCTTATCCCCTACCTAACTTCCTTTTTCAACACCTGCTTTTCCTCCGCCACATTCCCCTCTGCTTTCAAGCATGCCACAATCATTCTGATTCTGAAGAAAACTTCTGCAGATCCCCTGATCACCTCTAACTTCCATCCTATCTCACTCCTCCCATTCCTCTCTAAACTGCTTGAGCGCCTCGCCTACTCTCAACTCTCATCCTTTGTGAATAATCTCTCTTTCCTTCCCCCTTCTCAATCTGGCTTCCGCCCTAAACACTCTCCTGAAACTGCCCTCGCTTACATCCTCAACTCCCTCCTCACCGTTCGACACTCTAAGCAATCCTCTGTCCTTATTCTTTTTGATCTCTCTGCTGCCTTCGACACTGTCGATCACACCCTTCTTTTCAAGACTCTCCCTTCCTTTGGTTTCAAAGGCTCTGTTCTCAACTGGCTATCCTCTTACCTCTCCTCCCGCTCCTTTACTGTTTCCTGGGGAGGCCGCTCCTCTCCTTCCCAGCCTCTGGAATACCGAGTTCCACAAGGCTCAGTGCTTGGCCCTTTCCTATTCTCGCTCTACACCTCTCTTCTTACCTTGGTTATCTCCTCTTTTGGCATCTCTCACCATTTCTACGCTGATGACACGCAGCTCTTTCTTTCCTTCTCTTCCTTCTCTTCCGACCTCCACCTTAAACTCTCCCCCTGTCTTACTGCAATTAAAAACTGGATGTCTTCTCGCTTCCTTTCCCTTAACTCTGACAAAACTGAAGTAGTTTTCTTCCCCTCCAACTCCCTTCCCCCCACTCCTCCTCCCTCCATTCATTTTCCCCCCACTAATCTTACTTTCTACCCCCATGCCCGCAACTTAGGCACTCACTTTGACTCCTCTCTCACTTTTTCCCACCATATCTCTCTCACCTCTCGCGCCTGTCGCTACCACCTCTATAATATTTGCAAGGTCCGCCCCTCTCTTACTTTCCATGCCACTAAACTCTTAATCTCTTCCCTCATCTTCTCTCGCCTCTTCCACTGCTCCTCCTTACTCTTTGGTCTACCCACTTCGCATCTCACCCCCCTCAAATCTATTTACCATTCTGCCATACGTACCCTCTGCCTCCTCACCTCCTGAGACTCTATCTCTGCTTCCCTATCCTCCCTTGGTTGGCTTCTCTTTCACTCCCAACTTCAATTTCATTTCCTTTGCCTAGTCTTCAAATCTCTCCATGATCTTGCGCCCCCTTATCTCTCTTCCCTTCTCTCTTTCTATACTACCTCTCGCCCCCTTCGCTCTGCTGACCACTTTCTTCTCACTATTCCTCCTTCCCCTTGTGCTTCCTCTCGTTTCCGCTCTTTCAAACTCCTAGCTCCCCTTCACTGGTACTCCTTGCCTCTCTCAATCCGCTCTATTCCTACCTTTTCCTCATTCCGCACCTCCCTCAAATCTCTCCTTCTCCACTCTCCGCCATGATTCCCCTGCCCTTATCACCCCCCTCCCACCCTCTCCCGCTTCCCTTTAATCACCTCCTTCCACACCCCCTCCCACTCCTTCCACACACACCCTATACTCCTCCCGTTCCCCTTCTCCTCCTCCTTCCCATCCCTCCCTCTTCCTCCCAGAACTACTTCACTACTCTCCCCTCACCCTCTCTCTTTTGCTCTAAATACTGTTTTGTTGGTCTAATTCAAAAAATTTCAAAATTGTTATTTGCTTCTACTGTTACTGTTAATTTGTTATCATCAAATGTACCCTTTTGTTATAATGTGAAGCGCTTTCGCACTATATAAAACAAATAAATACAAATACAAATACTAACATTCCTTGCCGCCATTTCCAAGACAATTTACTGTCTGGGAAAAAGGCACATCTGCATGTCAGAGAATATCATGTTCTCTTGCAAGGTGATATTCCTTGCTTTACCAACTAAAATTATCTTGTTGCTGCTTTCTTGGGCTAAGGTCAGACAGTTCTTTTTTTATTTTAATAATTTTTATTAAGTTATGTAGTATACAATCATAAAGTCATAACTTCACAAACATAATGCAGTAAAACCTATACAATGGTATGGGTTAAACAGTGGTACAAGAAGGTGTTCCGAGAGAGCAATTAATTTAGTACACTGTGTATATTTAGGAGTTAAGCATTAGAGGAACAAATTGTCAATACAATTGAAAACAACCATGGCACAGTATTGTGCTAAACTTAGTGTAGAACGATTTCTGCATTATGATGTCTTAAGTGGGGGAAGACAAACACAAGACTGACAATTGACAAACACGAGATGTGAGGGGAGGGGGGAAAAAGGAAGGGAGGTAAATATTAATGAAGAGAGGCACCTTGGCATATATTACAATAAATATTCAGTTGAGTGATCGGATCAAAAGTCACATGTAAAGATCTTGGGAGCATCAAAGGAGTATGATATATTTGAGGATGTCACATTCCGTGCGTGGTTACATTAAAGTGATTCAGATAGCGAATGAAAAATGACCATTTAGCATTAAATTTGGGTATAGAATTAAGATTGTTTGCCATGCACATTTCCATCTTTTGCGTGAGACATATATTGTTCCACCAACTTCTTATACACAAGGAACGAGAATTTTTCCAATTGGCAGTTATACATTTCTTAGCCAAACAAATGAAAAGATCATAGAGCTTGGATGCACCAGAGGGCAAGTGGGTTGTAATAGCCAGACTACCTAAAACAATATTCATAAATGAAAGTGGTATGTCAATGAAAAAAATAGAGTTAAGGTATTTCCACACTTGTTGCCAGAACTTAAGGGTATAGGGACATGAGAAGAACATGTGCTCATACGATGCAGGAGTGACTCCACATGTCCAACAATAATCATTGTTATTGATATTGGATAGAGATAGTTTGGCTGGTGTGATGAAAGCTCTGTGTATAAAGAAGAAAAAATGTTGGGAGTTATTTGCTGATGTTGAGATATATTTGATTCTAGAGAAGAGCTTAGACCATGTGTGATCGTTTAAAATGTATCCGAAGTCATCTTCCCATTTGTGGCGTATCGAGCACAACTTCAGGGATGATATGAGAATGTTGTAGAATGTTGAAGCCTTTGTGTCAGTGGGCATTGTAAGATGTATCAATCTTGAGGCATCAGGAGTCAGAATATCATTGGAGGAGCTGTGGAGAGCGTCAAAGCATGAATTAACTAATTCATTATAAAAGTTGTAATCTGTGTTGGGAATTGAGAATTGACATTTAAGCTGCTGAAAGGAAAGGATAGATGATTTATTTATGATTTGTTGTATAAATCTGATACCCTTTTTCTTCCAGGATTTTCTATTTAGGGTTTTATTCTTAATCAGTAACTTATTATTATGCCATAGGTAAGGAGAAAGGTGTTTTTTTGGGGAGTCTGTCTGTGTGAATAAGAAGAGTTGGAGGGCTGATATTGTGGCTCTAATGGGTTCTGATATAGCCAGTGAGGAGTGCTTAGAGATATAAATGAGGTCGGTGATTTCTACTGGATACATTAACTGCTTCTCTATGGTACACCATGTGGCAATGTCTGACGTTATGGGGCAGGCAAACCAGTATCTAGCTTGCTTCAAAAGAAAAGCAGTGTGGTATGCTTTGAAATCAGGAAACCTAACACCTCCTTTGTCATATGGGGCCTTTAATTTGATTAAGGCTATTCTTTTGCTTTTACCCTCCCCCCATAGGAAATTTAGTAGGATAGAGTAAATTGATTTATAAAAGGAAGGAGATATTGGAACACATAGGAGTTGTAGATAATATAAAATTATTGGTGATAACATCATCTTGATCGTATCTAGTCGGCCCCACCAAGACAGATACAAGGGGGACCATCTGGATGTTAATTCCTTAAGTCTATTTAGTAATGATTGAGTGTTCTGTTTGATGGTGTCTTGGATGGTAGGAGCAAATCTAAGGCCTAAGTATTTAATAGAGGAACTGCACCATTTAAAACCAAAGGGGTCTATGTCATGTTTAAAGCAGTAGGGATTGAGGGGCATAATTTCTGACTTATCTTTGTTAAGTTTGTACCCTGAAACTGAACTAAATTGGGATAGTACCTCAAGTAAATATGGGAGGTGTATTTTGGGGTTTTTGATGAGAATAAGGATGTCATCAGCGTAAGCAGCTATTTTAATATGGGATGTGCCACTTGCTATACCTGGAATATTTTTATTGGATCTGATTAATTCTAGTAACGGTTCTAAGGAGAGGATGTATAGAATAGGTGAGAGGGGGCAACCTTGTCTAGTACCTCTGCTGAGGGAAAAAAATGGGGAGGTAAGACCATTAATACATATTGAAGATTTTGGGGATGAGTAAAGTAAACTGACTAGAGAGATGAACTTGTCACTGCAACCGTGCCAGCGGAGGGATTGAAACATGAAGTCCCAGCTGACTCGGTCAAAGGCTTTTTCTGCATCTAGTGCTATAACCGCTGCGCCCTGTTTATCTTTTTTATTTTTACTGGATAAGTGGATAGCATTTAGAAGGAGTCTGGCATTGGAAGAGATGTTGCGCCCTTTAACATATCCGACTTGTTCAGGTTTGACAAGGTAAGGAAGGGAGGATTCGATCCTGTTGGCTAAGATTTTTGCAAAGATTTTACTTTCTACGTTTATTAGAGAGATGGGCCGATAATTACCTGGTAGAGACGGGTCCTTATCGGGTTTGGGGAATAGAATAAGCAAGGCTTCTGAGAAGGAACCTGAGGATGCTTCTTGGGATATAAAGTAAGAAAATAGATTTTGAAGCTTGGGTATAAGAGATTGAGCTAATCTATCATAGAATTCTGTGGAAAGGCCATCAGGGCCTGGAGCCTTGCTTTTACCCAATCCTTTGATTGCTTTGGAAATCTCTGGGAGAGTAATTACAGAGTCTAAAGAGGATAAATCAGCTTGGGGGTAGGAGGATCTATTAATGTTATCAAAAAAGGATGTGATGTTATTATGGGGAATGGAGTTTTCGGGAGTGTATAGTTTGGTGTAGAAGTCTCTAAAACAATTTAGTATATCTTTGGGATGGTGATGCACATTGCCTGAAGGGTCTTTGATGTGAGATATGAAAAATTGTTCCTTTTTGGTTTTTAGGTAAGAGGCCAGTGCTTTTCCAGCTTTGTTGGATGTTTGATATATTTTAGTTTTGTATTTAAGAATTGTCCCTGCAGCAAGATTTGTGATCTCTTTGTTAATTGAGTAGCGTAAAGTCAGTACTTTGCGGAGATTGGTAGGGTTGGAAACACTATAGTAGTGTTGTTCGGCTGTAGTTAGCTGAGAGTAAAGGTCATCTAAGTGTTTTTTGCGTAGAGCTTTCATTTTTCCAGAGTAAGCCATGATGTGACCTCTTAATGCAGCTTTAAAGGCATCCCAATTATTCCCTACCGAAGTGTCACTGTCTTGATTATCCGCATAGAATTGTTGAACAAAAGACTCTACGGATAGGATGAATTGAGGGTCTTGTAAAAGAAAATTGTTAAGCTTCCACCGAGATGACGGTTTCCGAACATCAGAAAGACTGAAAGAGGTACAAACAGGGGCATGATCAGAAATAATGATATTTTCTATTTTGGAATCTATAATGGTACCTGTAAGGTTTTTAGTGGAAAAAATATAGTCAAGACGAGAGAGAGTATTATGTGGGGAAGAGTGGAAAGTGTAGTCAAGTTGAGTAGGGTGAGATATTCTCCATGTATCAATAAGAACAGTTTCGGCTAAGCATTCTGAAAAGGATTTGTGTGTTTTGTTATTTTTGAACAGGCAGCTAGATTTTCTATCCAGAAAAGGATCAAGGACTTGATTCATATCCCCACACATAATTAAATTTGTAAAGTTTTTTTGAAGTATCATTTGTTTGATGGTGGTCCAAAACTTGGGATCTGGGCAGGTGGGGCCATAAATATTCAGAATGGTAACATCAGTAGAGTTTACATTTAGTTTAACCCAAACCCATCTGCCATCTGTGTCCGCACCTTGGTCGAGAACTTTATATGATAGTTTCTTGCTGATTAAAATAGCTACCCCATTTTTTTTAGCAACAGCAGGACTGGAAATGATTTCTTTGATCCAACGGGACTTCAGTTTCAGTGTTTCTCTGACAGATAAATGCGTTTCCTGTATACAGGCTATGGAGGGGTTTAGTTTGTTAAGATGCGAGATGACCTTACACCTTTTGATGGGATTGTTGCAACCCTTAATGTTCCATGTTACACATTTAAAAATCATAATAACCGTTTAAATGTTATGATAGCATAGCGATAATATAAGACCCATTTGTAATAGGAAGGAGAGAAAGGGAGCAAAACGTTCATGTAACGAAAGAGGTGGAGGTACTTGCAGGCGAGGTAGTGTCCATGTTATCGGATTTGATGGATCGTATAAATGCTTTTAGGTCTGTTGGTTCTTCAAACATTCTGGTACGGCCTTCATATGTGATTTTGAAAGAACAAGGGTGGTATAGCCCATAACGTATATTAAGCTGTTTCAGGGCTGGGCGAAAGGATAGGAATACTTTCCTGCGCTGTGCCGTGCTTTTAGCGACATCCTGTGAAATGAAAATCTTAGAGCCATTCCATATAAGGGATTTATGTTCCTTTGCTGCAGATATAATGAGCTGAAGTTGGGAGTATTCCAGAAGATAAAAGATCATTGTTCTGGACGAAAGTCGAGGAGAGGTGGAGGTAGATAGTTGGCCAACTCTATGCGCACGTTGAATATTAAGTGTTAGATCAGGGGGTAAGTGAAGCAGCTTTGCTAAAAATGTTTGCAAAAAGACAATGGTATTGGTTCCCTCTGATCCCTCTGGCAGTCCTGAGATGCGGAGGTTATTACGTCTACTGCGATTTTCCAAATCTTCATTGTGTTTTTGAAGTTCTTTTATTGCATTTTCCAGTTGCTTTACTTTAGATGTGGTTTCTTCTACTAGACCCACTCGCTTCTCCACCTCGTCCATTCTATTTTCAAAACCCTTCCATCTGTCATCCAACTGTTGTAATTTTAAATTTGTGGTCTCTATGAAGGGTTTGAGTGATCTAATCTCTGCCAAAATGGCCTCCAAAGCAGGATCCGAGATGCCCAACGGAGGAGGTGAGTCACTTTTGGGTCTCTTGAGGTTGGCGGTGAGAGTATTAGGTTCTTTGGTAGTTGAGGTATTGTTTTTTTTGTTGGCCGCCATTATATTGGCTGCGAGATATAGATATGTGGGCAATTGAAAAGAGCTTGGTAAGCGGTATTGATGATGCAATGTAAAGAATTGTAGAAAGTTGTTGCATGTAGAGCAATAGTAGGTTCCGTTTCAAATAGAAGCTTTTTTGAGAAGGGCTTGTGGTGGTAAGCACATATGTATAGAGTCTTTCAATAGTAACTTCTTGGGGTTCTATGTACCATAGTTTACAATTATTACGTCCATATTATTAAAGTAGTACTACTCCTGATAGAGGAGGTTAATAGAAGCACTGTTGAATAATAAGGCGTAAACTTAGGTGTGAGTTGAGAGTGCTATAAGCCTTGTAGTGGTAGGAAGCTTCCATTTAATGTGGGTATCCAGTTACCGTCAAGTTCAATTTTGAGTTGTGGTTATGCCCAGTTCCATGCATATTCCTGCATATAGAATGCGTGGTTCACCTATGTGTGCTCTCAATTAGAACCAAAATCGAGCTTCAAATAGAAAGGGTTGTGTCACATGAGTGGCAACGTGTGGAGGAGATCCTGTGCAATAAAACAGTATTCCTTTCTATGTTTCTTTATTGCTGTTTTTTTTTTTTTTTTTTCCTTTCCCCTCTTTATCTAGTCCCAAAAGTCTCAGAGATCATGAAAATGTTCAATTTCTTCTTTGTGTGGAAGGGTATGGCCGAGATATTGGTTAAATTTAAATCGTTTCTGTATCTTGTGGCGTATTGTTTTTTATATAGCTGAAATGGGCTTCCTAATCCTTAAATTTTATTTATTTATTTATTTATTTATTTTTTTTTTTCCTTCCTCTCCTCAGGGAATGCTTTATTTATGGAGCTATTGCGCGCCGGCACCAGAGGCAGCAGTTTTGTGGCGGGGAAGAGAAGGAGGGCGGACCAGGCCGCGGCCGGCGCGTCACGTAACACGTGACGCCGACACTTACTTCACGGTGCGCGGATGCAGGAAGGCGGCCGCGGCGGTCCCCGGAGCTTGTTGGCTGGAGCCGGTGAGCCGGCGCGGGCGAACGTGGAGCTGCGCTGAATTTCGTTCAGCGGTTCGTGGAGGAGGTCCGGACCATAGCGCAGGGAGGAGAAGGTAAGTGATAGGGGGAAAGAATAATGGGAAATGCCTTATTTTATTTTCAGTGAGACGGAGCTGCCAGGTCACGCCGCCATCTTCGTCGGCGTCAAGCCACGCCCCCCAGGTCAGACAGTTCTAAAGCAGAGAAAATACCAGCTTCAGCGGTGGAGCACATACAGCCTCACATAATTCTTATTTTACTGCCCCCTACAATAGCTGTAACGAGACTGGATGGCATCTAGTTTGCTGATTACTTATGCTCATGCACAGCTTGAAGGTTCTACGATGCAAGACAAATAATATATTACAGTTGCTTCACATTCCTGCCTATGTCAGCATTTCAGAGTTCAAATCGTAGCTACCTTACCATGTTTTAGGCTTAGGACATAGAATATTGTGGAGAACATCAGAGAATAGAGAGAGACAACAACATGGCGAACAAAACAAAATGGCTTCTCAGTTGTCACTTTCAGGTCTAGCTATTCGTAATTCTACAGTGTGATGCAAGTGTGCTTCAGGCCAACATATTATCAGGCGGTATTATAGCAAACACGTTTTCACAAACCCTCCCTTTGGCCTTAAGCCAAGAGCATCACCCAAATACAGCATCCTTCCTCATCAGACCATGTGTCGTCATTAGAACATTCAGAATCACCGTCTTCATATACATTGATGGACATGAATTCTTTGATGGTTGCATCCTGCATTACAAAAGTATTACTGGCATTTTTTGGACCCGATTTAGGTTTCAGTTTTATCGTACCAATCGCTTGTGCACAACTACTCCCTATCATGGAACAAATGGCTGGTTGACAATGGATGAAACAGCAGCAAAATAATATGATGCTAAGTATTAGGGCTAAGAAAGCAAATACCTTCCAAACCCAGGATCGTAACAGATCCCAGAGCCAGATCCCAGAGCCAGGCGCTCAGATTCCAGTTACCTTTGGGAATGTGTAACCTTTTTATTGATTCGAATACTGTGGGGGAGGAATCAGGTACGAAAACACAATATGCGGATCCCACTAATTTGCAAACACCACCACGATCAGCCAAGATGATGTCGAGCACCATTCTGTTTTGAAGTGCTACCAATCTGATAGCTTTTTGTTCTAGTGTCATATTGTACAAGATATTTGATGGAACTAATATTAGTAGTTTTGTTAAAGGTTTTCTCTAAAACTCTGGACAGTCAGTCTCCTAATGTTCTGCGAGTTTATTATCTGCCCCCAGAATGGTACAAAGGATTTAGCTACGTCACCAAAAACCTGCCAGGCTGTATCACCTTCATCATCCCGCCGGGGATGGGATTTAGATACTTCAGCAGTAGTAGCAAGATATACACAAGGTAGGAGTATCCCCAAGTAACATGTACCTCCCCAATGCCTTGGTAACCATGGATATGCTTCATCTCTGCATACAAAGTAAACAGGACCTCCTATGTACAGTGGCTTTTCTTCATGCTCCAGTACTGCAGTGTTCATGCATCTATGAAATGTACCCATCAGTCGAGAGCCCTTCTTTCGCATGCAAAATGGGACAGAATGTGGGCTGTGATTGATGGTGTAAGAAGGAGGCATGGCGTCCTTGTTACCTACTTGAGCCATCTTGAAAGTGATCATGGATTGATAAGGTCTGGAGAGTCTATCAATAGGCCTAATTGAAGCAACATTCAGCTTACTTCTATTGGCAAACACAGAACAACCCAAGGGTGTCAGCACTAGTCTTTCACATTCATTTATATTAGTTCCATCAAAATTCCCAGAAATACTGTCATTCCATCTACTGAAAAACAGTGCTCTAAGCGAGGTGTAACAGGCAGTGCTAAGAGGTAAGGGATGTATCTGCCAACCCAACCCTCTTTCCCCATGCTGAGGTAGGTGTGAGCATACCCAGCAGTTGTTTTTATTCAGGATAGCATGTGTCGCATTCATTATCATCAAGAGAGTATTGTTGTCATAGTCCCCTCTGTGTTTAACTTCCTGGGGACGAAGAGTATGAGAAAGCACATGTGGCAGAATCATGGTGCCCTTGCGGGAAATTATATATGGGTCAAATCATGAGACCTGTTAAAGAAAGACCTAATGTTAGATGTAAAAACATCAAATCACCCCTTGCAAGACATTTCCATGAAAAAAATCACACTGTGGCCCAGTTCAAATTTCAAGTTCTAGAGGTAGTCAAAAAAACACATAGAGGTGGCAACTACCAAGCAATCTTATCCCGTAGAGAAAAATACTGGATACACTACCTTCCCAGAGGGTTGAACGATTAATTTTCATTGAAATGCTTTGTGTAAATTGGTTACTAAAATCTACTGTACAACAATATGATGAATTTGTGGTCTTGTGATTCTCCTTATTTCCTAATCTTCTCTATTGAAACATTATCATATTTTGACAAAATGAGTGTAGAGAAGAATGAGTATTGAAGATTCTGTTAACATTTATGTCCATTATCTGAGAGTATTTTCTCAGATGTCTTTATTGTGTTATCTTTTGAACATGTAAATATGAGCAACTCTAAAAAGCAAAATTACCCCTTAATTACATCTTGCAGTTGATGTTAGAATGATCTATAAACTGTACCTTATAACACCAATTTGTAAGTCATGTACAAACTGAACAGTATCTGGTTTCATACTTTTTTAAAATTACGTGTAAATTTGAAGTCACTACCAACACGTTATGATTATCTCTATTCATTACGCTTTTCATTCTCATTTCTTCATTGTTGCCCCTGGATTTGCCGCTAATAACTCTGTTTAACCCTGCCTGTATCTACACGAGACTTCAGTCTATCTTTAATCCACTCCTAAATGGATGCCGCCATGGAATACTGACACTATGGGCCTCATTACGACCTCAGCGGTAGCCATGCCGCCATAAGCGGCATGGCTGCCGCCAAAATCGCGCCCGGGTCCGGGTCCTCAGAATGAGGAATAACCGGGCCATTCTGAGTTCGGAAGGCCCGGTAATTCCTCCCTCCAAGGACCCGGACCCGGTCCTTCCCCATTCCCATTTCAGCCCCCAGAGGGCTGAATGGGAATGGGAGAGGGAGCAAACAATGGGCCATTACGAGTAGGCCCGTTGTTTGCTCCCTCTTCCCCTCGCGGGACCCTGTAAGCACGCCTGGTTTGATCAGGCGTTGCTTCCTGGGTCCCGCGAGGGGACCTCGTAATGAGGCAGTACGGGGTAAACGGCGCCGGCACCTTTTACGGCACCGTTTACCCCGTACCGCCAGGGTCGTAATGGGGCCCTATGACTTTTCAATACACCATAATCCACTCCATAATGGACGCCGCCATGGAACACTACATCACGACTCCACATTACACTTTAGTCCCCTTTCAGTGTTGACTAATCACATATTCATTATGTCCTAAATGCAAGGGGCACGCACAATGGAGTCTGTGTCTTCCCCTTAGCAACCGTCACTATTGGTTACTCCATACAAAGCCCACCGCACGGAGAGGACTTCATCTTCATTTTCGACCACGCACGAGCAGACCTGCAGTCTGATTCACTGCACACAGAATGAGACAGTAAGCTATTCTTCCTGTAGCTTACACCGCAGACATTTGTTGCTCGCTACTTTGTTTTTGATTTATCCCTTTCCCATTCCTAAATCCAGATGACATATTGCAACGTTCATCTGTGCTGCACTCATTGAACCTCATCTTTTGCTCCTGCATGTTTCTACATTACAACGCGTGTTCGACTCTATATTATTTTCATTGGTGAGTTACTAGCTTGTATCTACTTCCATATAATTTTACAGGCATTTTTTGACCCAATACTAATACCTGGCACCTGATTACAGGACAACTGTTTTGCTGGGTTTATAGTCATTTTTTCGAATACAAAAATGTCAAAAGTCATTTTTTTGAAAAAATAATATCGAAAAATAAAAGTCGATTTTTTTTTAATTACATTTTTTATTCGAAATGGGGGGGTTCCCCCTCAACCCCTCTTTTTTGAAATGTTTTTTTGTTTTACCCATTTTTTTTTATTCCCGGACCCCAAAATAAATATATAATAAAAAAAAAAGAATTCGACTTTTTTTTTCGAAATTTTTTCGACATTTTTGTCTTTCGACATTTTTTTTTCGAAATTATGACTAACCACCGTTTTGCTGTATGCCTGATGAATTACGGCTCCCACCATAAGGGATCGCACAATGCATGGACACATTTACCTTTTTATCCAATAGCTGTTTGAGCTACACAACAAAGTCACTGGCTCATTTGAAGGGCTTTGGTGAGTGTTCTATCTTGCGCCTGAGTTTCTTCCCCCTTCTAGTTTACTATTACACATGTAATATCTTGTGCTATCACAGTCAATTTGTTAACTCATAGCTATTAAAGTCTTGCTACATGTGAGCCGGAAATTTAATTTAAACTCATTTTGATTTCCGCAGAACTTGCTATAGAGATTCTCTAGATTCATGTTTGCAAGTGACTTTAAATAGGTTTTTTTTGCATATACTGTAATCATCACTATGTGATCACAATAAAACTGTTTTAGTAGGTACTTATGTGGTAGTTGTCTTCCAGACACGCATCAGTTTGATATAGCCCTTTTGTTTCTCTCCTATACTATTTATCTACAGTTCAGAAACTCCACCTGGCTTTTGAAGAAGAGAGAACATTTCTCGAAACGCGTCAGCCATTTTATGTTGAACTGAACTTTCTCTGACTTATATGTTCTCTCATTAAATCACTGAGCACTTGCATGAATTACAGAAAACATACAGGGTAATTCATAGAATTTCGCAGAAAAGTGTCGCAAGCGGCTGGCGCAGAGTGTCCGCGTGCGATTGACAGCGCCAGGCACGTGCGATAAAACCGATTTCCGCGCACAGCGTATTCATGGATTTCATGCTCCCAAACCAGCCGTGGCGCAGAGTATCGCAGCGACCCTGCAGCAGCGCCAGTAACGCCCCCAAGAACGCCCTCGCGCAAGGAAAAGCCAGCAAAATCGCTAAATCATCGCAAAGGGCTGCGCTAACTCTGGACCAGTTTACAGGGCAGCCAAACAAGGAACGCAAAGCGGGTAACGTGCATATCAGGGGTACACGTGAAGTCATACACGTGATTAGCCAGGGTACGTGTATTACAGGGGTACGCGGGAAGTTTAACACGCGATTGGCCAGGGTACGTGCATTACAGGGGTACGCGGGAAGTTTAACACGCGATTAGCCAGGGTAAGTGTATTACAGGGGTACACGTGAAGTCATACACGCGATTAGCCAGGGTACGTGTATTACATGGGTACGCGGGAAGTTTAACACGCGATTGGCCAGGGTACGTGTATTACAGGGGTACGCGGGAAGTTCAACACGCGATTAGCCAGGGTAAGTGTATTACAGGGGTACGCGGGAAGTTCAACACGCAATTAGCCAGGGTACGTGTATTACAGGGGTACGCGGGAAGTTTAACACGCGATTGGCCAGGGTACGTGTATTACAGGGGTACGCGGGAAGTTTAACACGCGATTGGCCAGGGTACGTGTATTACAGGGGTACGCGGGAAGTTATACACGCGATTAGCCAGGGTACGTGTATTACAGGGGTACGCGGGAAGTTTAACACGCGATTAGCCAGGGTAAGTGTATTACAGGGGTACACGTGAAGTCATACACGCGATTAGCCAGGGTACGTGTATTACATGGGTACGCGGGAAGTTTAACACGCGATTGGCCAGGGTACGTGTATTACAGGGGTACGCGGGAAGTTTAACACGCGATTAGCCAGGGTAAGTGTATTACAGGGGTACGCGGGAAGTTCAACACGCAATTAGCCAGGGTACGTGTATTACAGGGGTACGCGGGAAGTTTAACACGCGATTAGCCAGGGTGAGTGTATTACAGGGGTACGCGGGAAGTTCAACACGCAATTAGCCAGGGTACGTGTATTACAGGGGTACGCGGGAAGTTTAACACGCGATTGGCCAGGGTACGTGTATTACAGGGGTACGCGGGAAGTTTAACACGCGATTGGCCAGGGTACGTGTATTACAGGGGTACGCGGGAAGTTATACACGCGATTAGCCAGGGTACGTGTATTACAGGGGTACGCGGGAAGTTTAACACGCGATTGGCCAGGGTACGTGTATTACAGGGGTACGCGGGAAGTTATACACGCGATTAGCCAGGGTACGTGTATTACAGGGGTACGCGGGAAGTTTAACACGCGATTAGGCTGGGTGGGTCCTCACAGGTGTTCCCTGTACACCCTCCACGGCCCCTGCAGGCAGCCTACAAAACAGGGGACTACCCTGCACACCTGCTCATGTCCCCCTGCACCCCCACCCCCCCAGCAGTGCAGGGGCAGCCTCCACCAGGCCCCCACTCATGTCTCCCACCACCCCCACCCTCCCGCCACCAGGGGCAGCCTCCACCAGGCCCCCACCCATGTCTCCCACCACCCCCCGCCACCAGGGGCACTCTCCACCAAGCCCCCACCCATGTCTCCCACCACCCCCACCAGTGCAGGGGCACCCTCCACCAGGCCCCCACCCATGTCTCCCAACACCCCCACCCACCAGCACTGTGGGGCACGTGGCCAGCAGGCAGTCAGGCAGCAGCAGATGGCAGGTGGGAGCGTGCTCAGGGCTCTGGGGGGGCAGTAATTTCGCCTCCTGGCCAGGAGCGTGGTCTCTCGTGTGTGAACGCGTGGACAGCCTGATAGGTAGTGAAATCCCACACGTCAGCAAAGGCCCTTAGCGCGTAAACCCGTCAACAGCATATGCGCGCCTATAGTCACCTGCACGTGCAGGAAATTGTTGCGTGACACGTCCCAGTGTCAAAGCGTGTGATTGGTGAAAATGGATGTACACGTAGAAGTGACAAAGCGTGTGATTGGTGAAAATGGATCTACACGCAGGAGTGACAAAGCGTGTGATTGGTGAACGTACACGCCGCGTAAGTGACGCTGTACGTGTGGGCCTGTATATAAGGTACATGTAGAACACCATTTCCTTGTACGTGCTTTTCGTGGAGAGCGAGTGGGTGAAATCTGTACTCCTTGTCGTTTCACACGCGATTTACTTCACGGCGTTTCCAGTTCGTATTCCCTGTTACCTCTGACAGCTTTTTCTCTTTTTTCTCTATTACTGGTTTACCTGGGCCTGTTCCCTCAAACAGTGTCCCCTTCTACTGTTGTCCTGTCTTCTCAGACAGCGTACACATCTTCTTTTGGCGGGGGTTTAGCCAGCCAAACGCGCTCATTCTTCACGCTCTTTTACCTGGCAGACGGTGAGTCACGCACGTATCCAACTTCTGTGCTTGCCCCGTGTGTTGCCTACCCCTTCAGAGGTCATTCTAGGCTGCGTGTGACACGCATACGTTCATTCTTGTGTTACTGGGTGCCACAGCGTAGTGCAGGTTTTTCTTTCTGCACACGTGGTCTAGGAGGGGTTGCGTGCACGTCATCTCCCTTTTTTGGGCCTCCTGTGCGTTGCGTGACCCGTCATCTTTCCCCAGGGGTTACAATCAGCCGTGCTAGAGCACTAGGGTACAATTACCATCTGGTACCCAACCCCTTTGACCCCCAATTGCCCAGGACAATTGTCTACAGCCACTCCCATACGCACATTAATATCAGTGCCATGGCTGGGAGGCGAGGATTCCGTAAGGGTGGCAAAGGTGGAAGAGCCACAAGTGGTGGCCGTGGTGGATCCGGTAGGGGACGTGGTCGTAACTTGCAGGGTGAGCCTGTCCCCCCATGTGTGGAGGACCAGTCAAGGGCACCCATCATCCCCCCCCCCTCCCCCCCCTCCCCCCCTCCCGTTGAGGCTGAAGTGGCTGACACCATCCATGCTCAGCCCTTGTTGGACCAGCCCATTGTGGCACCAGACCTGGCTGACTCCATGGCTGACTTCCAGGTCAGCAGGGCTACGACACGTGCGCTGGTGCACGTTGATGCCATCATGCCACGTGGATCTGGGGCAGCAAGGTCATCTGCTGCACCAAGGAGGCAGGGCGGAGTGGCTGCAGGGGCAGCTGCGGCTCCATCCACCCCAGCCCTCACACACCCAGCCAGGACAGTGTCGGTCCTAGTCCATGCTGCTGACATTCCCCCTGACACCATCACACTAGAGCCAATGCCTGCACCAACTCCCATGCTGAGTGTGCAATCCCACACTCCTGATACAGAGTCCACCAGGGCTCCTGCCCCTAGTGTCCAGAGCGGCGCAGGACACTCAGGATCACCACCACCTTCCAAGCGGAAGAGGAAGAGTGCTCGTCCGGCACAGGCTGATGCCCCAGACACGGCTACACAGTCCGGCCCGTCCAGGAAGCCCAGCTTCACGGATGACGAACTGAATGCACTTGTCGAGTATGTGTCCGGACATGACAACGAGATGGTCATTGTTGCAGGATCCAAGACCACACCTGCACAACGCCAGGCACACTGGCAGACCGTTGCGGACATCGTAAGTGCCCTTGGAATCGTGAGGCGCACAGCCAATGATTGCTATAAGCGCTGGAATGACCTAAAGCGCAGGGCAAAGAGTAAGCTGGCCTCAAGTCATGCCGCAACTCTAGTGACTGGAGGTGGGTCTCCAGTAGTAGACATGGAACTCACTCCACATGAGTCAGTCGCTGGGACCTACGTCACGGAGGAACAGATCCAAGGCGTGGGAGATCTGGCTGATTACGAGGCATTGTCCGGTGAGTGCACATGCATGTGTGTGTCATACATGTGCATGGTGTGTGTGTGAGGGCTTCTGTTTGGGTGGCAGGAGAGAGTGTGTGCGCCTCAGTCGTATGGGTCAGCCATGTGCTTCATGCAATACTTCCTGCGCAGCTGCATTTGGCCATAGCAGTATCCCTTCTGCCAACAGTAGACATCTAGCACAACTGCACGCCAGTTGCCCTTGAAGTGTCACCTTGACACAACAGATTTGCTTATTTTTCACTGTTCATTCAGTCAGTTTGTTTGCATTCCACCACTTTCACTAGGCATGTCGCTGTCCACTAGTCACATGTCTGACATGGGTATGGTAAAGGGGAGTGACTTTGTTACCTGGATATCATTTGTACACACATGTCCCTGTGCAATTTGACCATTACAGACTGGCAGCTCCAGGTGAAAAATCTGACCTGTTAGAATCAGAAAAGCTATTACATGCGGGAACTGGACTGAATGAATAGGTGCTGCCCTCCTCTCCATCTTCACTCAATAGCAATGGTACATGCCATCTGTGTGATGGCATGTGTGTTTCACCTGCCAATCACAGGCCAATGTGTGATGCCACTGCCAGGCAGCATGCAGAAAATTTGTTCATCTTCCATCTTGGTGTCATCAGTGTGTGCCGTTTGCCTGCACTTCATACGCAGTGTGGGTGCATGCATGGGAGGGTTTTAGTCATGTGGGACATGTCAATCAAGTACTGGTTCTCTTGCTTCTCAGCCCTCAATGTGTGCCATGGTGCTAATGCCTGTTTCCATTACTTTGTTTTCATGTCTTTGCAGGGGAAGACGCACCTGATACTGCTGGGGTTGTGGAGATGGTGCAGACCCAGGAGGTGTCCCAGGGCCGACCAACCACCAGTGAGGGACGTGGTGTGGTGGTGGGGGAGAACCCACAAGTGCTGCAGGTCGTGCTCTCAAGGGGTGTCTCTGGCTGCACCTCCCCCGAGCTGTACTCAGGTGTTGATTCGGATGAGACCTACGTGCCGTCGCAGGTGAGTGTTCCAGGGAGGGATTCTGTTCTGTCTCACCCACCTGCACCAGGGTCAGTACCCTCCATGGGGATGTCAGTGTTGGCAGCTACGCCTTCGGTGGTTACGGATGCAGGGTCACACTCCGCGACATCTGATCCTGTTCCTGGGCCAGCAGATCAGAGGGGGAATGCAGTCCTGCAGCCTCAGGCAGTGCCGGCACAGCAAGGCGCAGTTCGCCTTGCCCCAGACAGGTGTGGTGCCCGCCGACGTGGTGGCCGTACGCCACCTGGCAATACCGCATGGGAGCAATCCATTTACGGTATGGCTACCCAACAGGCTGCATCATCCGAGATGATGGCTCAGGCCATGGATAGGGTGGCCACTTCCATTGTCCCCCCAGAAAGGCTGATGGAGCGACTAGAGCAGGCAACTGACTCCATCTGCCAGTCACACAGGGAGGACATGTTGGGGTCCAACAGGGACAGGCGGGCGGCACTGGCGACTCTGCAGGAGGCCATCTCCATTGAGTCCCAGGGCCACAGGGAAGCCCTGAGGCAGGAGCTCCTACACCTCAGGACGACTCTTGTTGAGCTTGAGGCTTCAACACACCAAAGGACAGAACAGCAGCTGGAGCGTCTCACCCGTACGCTCTCAGCTGAGATGCAGGCAACGAGGGCGGAGGTCCGGGCATCCCGTGAGTTGTTGCATGGGGACCTCCGCACACTCATCCTCCAGAACCAGACCTACCACACCCGCATGCTTGCAGCCATGGAGGAGCAGACTAGGGCCTTGCGTGGGCTGCCTCCCATAGTGCAACCACCTCCGGATGCAGCTGCACAGGGTGATAATAGCGACAGCAGTGACACTCCCACAATAGGGTAGCCGTGTGGGCCATGAGCCCATGGAGGTGTTTTATTTTCCCAGGATCCACGCAGGTGGGTTCTGGTGTGCATCCTGTCCTCGGACCTCCTGGGTGGCCTCCCCAACCCCCCCGGGCCCATCAATGGCCATTTTTGATTGTTTCTTATTCTGATTTTGATTTTGATTTCTTTTATTCCCAATTTTTTTGGGAGGATCTGTTGGCTCCGATCTGTTGGCTCCGATCTGTTGGCTCCGATCTGTTGGCTCCGATCTGTTGGCTCCGATCTGTTGGCTTCCGTGGTTCCTGTGGGCATACGCTGCATTGTGGCTGGGCACATGCAGGCTTGTAATGTATTTGGTTCAGATGCTTGGGTTTGAGTCACACACACCCCTCCTGCTTCCCGTTTCCATGGGCTTGCAAAGGGTGTGCCCAAGTGACAGTGAATTACACAGTGACGTTGGACTCCCATGAGCTGTGTGGCCAGTTTGTAGTCAATACTGTGTATACATTCCTAGTGCATATTGCTGTTGTGTTGTACACTGCATGTTGCATTGATGTGTAACTCTTCTTCTGTGTCTACCTCCCAATTTGCAGGTCCCTTCCTCAAGTCCACACAAGGACCTCTAGTCTGGCGATGGGGACCATGTTGGCAGCAGTGCACCTACAACTCTACATGGCGCCAACACTGCACAGTTGGTAGTGGTGGGAGTGCAGGCATTTCCAGGTGGTGAGACTACTAATATGTTACATTTTTGATGTCATGTTAATGGTACTACGTGCTCAAGTATGTTGTTGGTCCGGCATTGCAGTGAGCATTTCAGGTGTTGCAGGTTTCTAATAGTGCCACTGTACATAGTGAGAGTGATGTCATGTTGTGGGGATTACTTTGTTTACCTGCAATTAGCATGACATGGCACGGTGTGTCGTGTGGCAGTGCTGGGGTTGGGTTGGCTGACATGGCACTGTCCTCTTGTTGCATTTTGCAAGTGGGTATTCATTTTAGCTGCTTCAATGTGTAACTTCACAAAACTGCATTGGTGGTGTCTGTGTGGGTAGGGATGCACACATTGTGACACTTCCAGGTGAACAATCTCAGGCTGACATGGAATTCCCGGTTCATTCTCCACACATTCAGGATCAGTGTCAGGTTGAGTCATCATTGATTGTCAGATGGAATGTGCCAGGGCAGTGTGCACTCCACAGGGGTGTGATTTCTATGTGAAGTAATTAGCCACTAGCTGTGTACGGGCTGCCTCCCCCCGTGCCCTTTCCCCTCCCATGCGCAGCGGCTGTGCATGTGGTTGGGGATGTGGGGCCACCACCATGTCCACGGCCAGGCCCCGGCGTGTTGCAACGTTGTGCAGGACACATGCTGCCACTATGATCCTGCACACTACTGGGGGAGCGTATAACAGCTGCCCGCCAGAACGGTCAAGGGAGCGAAAGCGTGACTTCAGCACTCCGAATGTGCGCTCCACTATGCCCCTGGTTGTAATGTGGGCTGTGTTAAATCTTACCTGGGGTGGCGTGGTGGGGTTCCGAATTGGCGTCATCATGTGGGGGCTGAGAGGGTAGGCACTGTCCCCTGTGGAGGTGGGGATTGGTATCATTGGTGAGGTTGTGACCTTGCTCAGTATCCAACATGCATGCATGTGCAGTGGCATACATACTCACCAAGCAGCCATGTATCGCCATGCCGCCCAGCTTCTAGGTCCCGGCTTAGGGTGGACATTCGGTAAATGAAGCTGTCGTGGGTGGAGCCGGGATAGTTGGCATATACTGAGGTGATGATTCCCTTGGCATTACATGCTACCTGCACGTTGATGGAATGCCAGTGCTTGCGGTTCCTATAGATGTGCTCAGATGCCCTGGGGGGACGTAGAGCCACATGGGTGCAGTCGATGGCACCTAGCACTTTGGGGAATCGTGCCACTGCGCAAAAATCCAGGGCGGCAGCATGCCTTTCTGCAGGTGTTCTGGGCAGGTATATGTGCCTGCGGACTGATGGGCGTGCAGTCATGATGTTCAAGACCTGGTGTAGGCAGCGTGACTGGGTGGCCTGTGACACCCCACCCACTATGGCACTTGTCCGCTGAAATGATCCAGTGGCTAAGAAGTGCAGTACATTGAGGACCTTCTCCAGGGGGCTGAGTGCTTGGGAGCACAGGGTGGGTGATGTGAGGTCATCCTCCCACTCAGTCACCAGGTCCAGTATGATGTGTGGTGGAAACCTGTACCTCCCATACACCTGGTCATCAGGCATCCCGAAAAGGCTGGTTCTGGGTGTGAATATTCTGGCCCTGACTATCCTCCTCCTCCTCCTTTGGTAGCCCACTGCCACTGCTGCTAGGAACGGTATGTTCATCCTGGCGTCTGAGCCTGTTATTGTTAAAGTCCGCAATTTATGCTTAGCGCGTGTTCTAGGCGAGCGTGTGACCCGCGCAGCCCTGGAATCCTGTTCCCAGTCCAATAGCGTGTGGAAATTCACACGCACCACGGGATACAGCGTGTGACCCGCGCAGCCCTGGAATCCTGTTCCCAGTCCAATAGCGTGTGGAAATTCACACGCACCACGGGATACAGCGTGTGACCCGCGCAGCCCTGGAATCCTGTTCCCAGTCCAATAGCGTGTGGAAATTCACACGCACCACGGGATACAGGTTCGCTGACGTACTTGCGTGTGTAAGTGGCCGCGCACCCATTAAATACACGTACATAGGCCAATCGCGTGTACGCGCACTTTTGTCCAATTACACGCGATGACACTCTGACGTGCAGTATCTCCACGTGTGCCCCGTCATCACGTCCTGAGTGGGGAACACCCGTGCGGGTCACGTCACAGACGCGCTTACGCGCTGAGGGACTCTGGTCCAATAGAATCGCGTATGCGTGCTGACGCGCTTACGCGCTAAGGGCCTTTCCTCGGATTTCACGCTGACGTGCAGGATTTTCACGTGCCAAATCACTCCGTATCAAGCTGGCCACGCGAAAACACACGGAAGCCCACGCTCCTGCCCAGAAGGCCGAGTTACTGCCCCCCAGTGCCCCGAGCAGCCTCCCACGTGCCATCTGCTGCTGCCTGCCTGCCTCCTGCCACCGTGCCCTGCCATTTGGTGCCTGCACATCAGCCATCTGCAGGGGTCCAGTTGCTGTGTCCACCCCTGCTGGAACTGAAGACTCCCGACTGGTATTACATCGCTCCACAGCCCAGCCCCAGGACCCAGTTGCCCACCCACACCTGCCTCTGGGGTTGCCATGTCGGGCACTTCCACATCTGGCACCAGTGGCAACCCCAGGCCAGAGGGGCAGAGGGGCACCAGCTTCACTGTCACCGAAGTTGGTGTCCTGGTGGAGCATGTCCTGGGGCAGTATGATGCCCTCTTTGGATCGTCCCGCGCCAGCAAGGAAGGACGGCAGAGGATCTGGGCCGACTGTGTGGTTGCCATCAACGCGGAGGGGGTGGCAACCCGCGACGTCCTGAAGATCAAGAAGCGCTGGGAGGACTTGAGGTCCAGGACCCTTGTGAAGGCCCGGCGCCTCGTGGAGGGGGGCCGGGGCCGCATGAGTACCATCCAGATGAGGGTCCTGGAACGCGTACGCCCAGCGCTCCACGCCCAGATCCTTGAGAGGGAGGCCCGTCTGGAGTTGAGCGGTAAGTGTCCATGCATTACTGTGTGAGACAGGGCATGTTGCGGTGTGCTGGTTCTATGATACTTGCCTGTATGTGTGCCATAGCCCATGTATGCATGTATGTGTGCAGGGACATCATGGTAATGCATGTGCGACCAGTGATGTGTGATGCACATGGTTGTTGCATGTGTTGATATGCCGCATGGGGAGCCCTAATCAGATTATGAACATGAGAGCATGCCAGTCTCTGTACCTGAACATGGGTGGGGGTGAGGGATGGGTGCTGATGCCAGGTACATATATGGTAGCCATGTCTGTGTGCCTGACCTGCGTGTCTGTGACTTGTGCATGCCATGGATGCATGACACATGTGTGTGACAATGCAGAGATTCAGTAAAGCAGCAAAATTACCCTTGTATCCGCTGTGTTTGGTGTGTTTGGGGCCAGATGGATGTGACTGAGGTGATGTGTGTGCATGTGATGGGCATGAGGCATGATGCATGTGAGTTACATATCATTGAATGTTTCAAGAGTCCATTGGACATGCATGGAAATGTCCATGGCATGCACCATGCCTGTTACTGTGTGTGTTTTGCCTGGACTGGCCCATGTGTTGTGGAGGGACATGATGGAAGTGTACTTTGACAGTGGTGCTCATCTGCTATTGCTTCCTGTCTAGGGGACCATTGTACAGTGCTCTGATGCTTGTGTTCTTTGTCTCCCTCTACGCAGCGGCTAGTGAAGAAGAGGGCGGAGACGGCGCTGTGGAGCAAGGCGGCGGGGATGCCCCCACGGCTGCAGCGGAAGGGGTGGGTGAGCCCCCACAGGGGCCTGCTACGGTGGGAGACGGTGAGGAGCCATCCAGGTTGGTGGTTTGCACAGAGGAGGAGGAGGCCGCCACTGGGGCACACATGGGGCCTGGTGGGGGCATCCCTGCTGGTGCAAGTGGTGCAGTCCAGGGCCAGGGGCAGGAGGCAGCACAGGTCACCGTGGAGGGGCCTGTGCATGTCGCTGTCCCTGACCCTGTGAGTGCACCACCATGCACCAGCAGGGATGCCCCGTCCCAGGCCTGTCCGCAGGTAGAGGGGATGTCCATGTCACCTGACTCCCCTCCACCTGCGGACGTGGGAACCCCTGGCCGTGCGGAGAAGGTCCTGATTGGGGTCGCGTTGCGCACGGCTGCGATTCGTGATGCCGTGCGTGCTTCCCGGGAGGAGCACGCACGTCATCACGAAGTGCACCGTGCCGACGTGGCCCAATTGGGATCGGCCATGTTCGGGGGTTTCCTGCATGTGTTGGCCAATGTGGCGGCCCTCTCCTCCTCTGTGCAGGCTATCCACCAGTCGTTCTCCTTGCCGTCTTCCAGCCCAGATGCCACCAGGGCCCCCTGTGGACCTGCCCCGACCAATGCAGCCAGCTCGGTGGGGATCCCATCCCTGCCACAGTCGGGAGTCAGAGATCCAGCAGGGGTGGACACCAGAGCAACTGGACCCCAGCAGATGGAGGATGTGACGGCATCATCGGGCAGGGCACGTGCACGACGGCGTCGGTGGTTTCCATCAGCCTGGATGCCGTCGTGCTGGCACAGGCAGTTGCGTCGGAGGCAGCAGCAGGCTCAACGTGGGAGGCATCATGGCTCGGGGCCATCAACATCAGGGGTGCAGGCATCGGCCGGAGGGCAGGAGAACCCTGGAATGGGAGTGGCTTCCGTGTGGGAGAGGTTGTGCCAGCGGATAGGTGCGGAGCGGCAGCGGGCAGAGGAGGAACGGCTCACGATGGTCAGGGCGGAGGACTCCATGCGGAGGGCGCTGAGGCGGGCTGAGTGCCTCGAGGGTCTTCGCAGGGAGTTTGAGCTTGACACTGCGTTATCCCTGCGGGACCTCGGGGCCAGGGAACATGCCCGCCTCCAAGCCATTGACCAGGAGTTCGAGGATGCCCTGGCCCATGACGACAACCAGTGAGCCGTCCGAATAGCCCGCTGCCTTTGTATATAGTTGTATAGTTAGGGTTAGGTTTCCTTTGTTTTTTAGAATTTTTTTTGGGTTGCGATTGGACAATGCACCACTTTTTTGTATATAGTTCCCTTTTTAGTTAGTAGTCAGTTAGGTTTAATTTGGTAGGGCTCATGGACCCAGGATTATCTTCTTGATTGGCTTATTTTAATTTTTCATAATTTTTTCTTGGACATTCATCTTGTTTTGTTTGATTTGCTTTGTGTTTTTTCTTATTTGCTGTTCAATACATATTATTTTTTTAATCTTCAATGTGTCGTATCATCTCATTGCTTTCAGGCATGTCATGTTGGGTGTTTTGTCATTCACTTGCAGCCATTGTGTGTGACAGACATGTGTTAAATTGCATTATTTACATTGGGGGTGTAACATGTAATTGGCTTTGATATGTGGGTGGGTGTGATAGTTGGTTGGGCCTTTTGGCAGGGGAGGATGGGCATTACGGACATGATTGGGGAATGTTGGGACCCAGGTGCAGGGGGGCATGGATTGGACATGGGTGGGGGCCTGCTGGCAGGTGCCCCACAGTGCTGGGGGGTGGGGGGGTGAGGAACATGAGTTGGACATGGGTGGGGGCCTGGTGGTGGGTGCCCCTGCACTGCTGGGGGGTGGGGGGGTGGGAGACATGGGTGGGGGCCTGCTGGCAGGTGCCCCACAGTGCTGGGGGGTGGGAGGGGTGGGGAACATGAGTTGGACATGGGTGGGGGCCTGGTGGTGGGTGCCCCTGCACTGCTGGGGGGTGGGGGTGGGAGACATGGGTGGGGGCCTGCTGGCAGGTGCCCCACAGTGCTGGGGGGTTGGGGGGGTGGGGAACATGAGTTGGACATGGGTGGGAGCCTGCTGGCAGGTGCCCCACAGTGCTGGGGGGTGGGGGGGTGGGAGACATGGGTGGGGGCCTGCTAGCAGGTGCCCCACAGTGCTGGGGGGTGGGGGGGTGGGGAACATGGGTGGGGGCCTGCTGGCAGGTGCCCCTGCACTGCTGGGGGGTGGGGGTGGTGGGAGACATGGGTGGGGCCTGGTGGAGGGTGCCCCTGCACTGCTGGGGGGTGGGAGGGTGGCAGACATGGGTGGGGGCCTGGTGGAGGGTGCCCCTGCACTGCTGTGGGGTGGGAGACATGGGTGGGGGCCTGGTGGAGGGTGCCCCTGCACTGCTGGGGGGTGGGGGGGTGGGGAACATGAGTTGGACATGGGTGGGGGCCTGCTGGCAGGTGCCCCACAGTGCTGAGGGGTGAGGGGGGGTGGGAGACATGGGTGGGAGCCTGGTGGAGGGTGCCCCTGCACTGCTGGGGGGTTGGGGGGTGGGAGACATGGATGGGGGCCTGGGGGAGGGTGCCCCTGCACTGCTGGGGGGTGGGGGGGTGGGAAACATGGGTGGGGGCCTGCTGGCAGGTGCCCCAGAGTGCTGGGGGGTCGGGGGGTGGGAGACATGGGTGGGGGCCTGCTGGCAGGTGCCCCACAGTGCTGGGGGGTGTGGGGGGTGGGGAACATGAGTTGGACATGGGTGGGGGCCTGCTGGCAGGTGCCCCACAGTGCTGGGGGGTGGGGGGGTGAGGAACATGAGTTGGACATGGGTGGGGGCCTGGTGGTGGGTGCCCCTGCACTGCTGGGGGGTGGGGGGGTGGGAGACATGGGTGGGGGCCTGCTGGCAGGTGCCCCACAGTGCTGGGGGGTGGGAGGGGTGGGGAACATGAGTTGGACATGGGTGGGGGCCTGGTGGTGGGTGCCCCTGCACTGCTGGGGGGTGGGGGGTGGGAGACATGGGTGGGGGCCTGCTGGCAGGTGCCCCACAGTGCTGGGGGGTTGGGGGGGTGGGGAACATGAGTTGGACATGGGTGGGAGCCTGCTGGCAGGTGCCCCACAGTGCTGGGGGGTGGGGGGGTGGGAGACATGGGTGGGGGCCTGCTAGCAGGTGCCCCACAGTGCTGGGGGGTGGGGGGGTGGGGAACATGGGTGGGGGCCTGCTGGCAGGTGCCCCTGCACTGCTGGGGGGTGGGGGTGGTGGGAGACATGGGTGGGGCCTGGTGGAGGGTGCCCCTGCACTGCTGGGGGGTGGGAGGGTGGCAGACATGGGTGGGGGCCTGGTGGAGGGTGCCCCTGCACTGCTGTGGGGTGGGAGACATGGGTGGGGGCCTGGTGGAGGGTGCCCCTGCACTGCTGGGGGGTGGGGGGGTGGGGAACATGAGTTGGACATGGGTGGGGGCCTGCTGGCAGGTGCCCCACAGTGCTGGGGGGTGGGGGTGGTGGGAGACATGAGTGGGGCCCTGGTGGAGGGTGACCCTGGTGGCTGGGGTTTGGGGGTGGTGGGAGACATGAGTTGGACATGGGTGGGGGCCTGCTGGCAGGTGCCCCACAGTGCTGGGGGGTGGGGGTGGTGGGAGACATGAGTGGGGCCCTGGTGGAGGGTGACCCTGGTGGCTGGGGTTTGGGGGTGGTGGGAGACATGAGTTGGACATGGGTGGGGGCCTGCTGGCAGGTGCCCCACAGTGCTGGGGGGTGGGGGTGGTGGGAGACATGAGTGGGGCCCTGGTGGAGGGTGACCCTGGTGGCTGGGGTTTGGGGGTGGTGGGAGACATGAGTTGGACATGGGTGGGGGCCTGCTGGCAGGTGCCCCACAGTGCTGGGGGGTGGGGGTGGTGGGAGACATGAGTGGGGCCCTGGTGGAGGGTGACCCTGGTGGCTGGGGTTTGGGGGTGGTGGGAGACATGAGTTGGACATGGGTGGGGGCCTGCTGGCAGGTGCCCCACAGTGCTGGGGGGTGGGGGTGCAAGGGGACATGTGTTGGTGTTCATTAGTTCAAGGAGACATGTGCCTTTGCTGGGGGGCATGCCCATGTTGGGTGGGCTGCCTGCGGGACATGACCAGGGATGCAGGGTAGTCCCCTGTGGTGTGGGCTGCCTGCAGGGGCCGTGGAGGGTGTACAGGGTACACCTGGGAGGAGCCACACTGTCAAATCACATGTGGAACTTCCCGCGCACCCCTGAAATACACGCGCCCAGGCTATTCGCGTGTGGAACTTCCCGCGCACCCCTCAAATTCACGCGCCCAGGCTATTCGCGTGTGGAACTTCCCGCGCACCCCTGAAATACACGCGCCCAGGCTATTCGCGTGTGGAACTTCCCGCGCACCCCTGAAATACACGCGCCCAGGCTATTCGCGTGTGGAACTTCCCGCGCACCCCTGAAATAAACGCGCCCAGGCTATTCGCGTGTGGAACTTCCCGCGAACCCCTGAAATACACGCGCCCAGGCTATTCGCGTGTGGAACTTCCCGCGCACCCCTGAAATACACGCGCCCAGGCTATTCGCGTGTGGAACTTCCCGCGCACCCCTGAAATACACGCGCCCAGGCTATTCGCGTGTGGAACTTCCCGCGCACCCCTGAAATACACGCGCCCAGGCTATTCGCGTGTGGAACTTCCCGCGAACCCCTGAAATACACGCGCCCAGGCTATTCGCGTGTGGAACTTCCCGCGCACCCCTCAAATTCACGCGCCCAGGCTATTCGCGTGTGGAACTTCCCGCGCACCCCTGAAATACACGCGCCCAGGCTATTCGCGTGTGGAACTTCCCGCGAACCCCTGAAATACACGCGCCCAGGCTATTCGCGTGTGGAACTTCCCGCGAACCCCTGAAATACACGCGCCCAGGCTATTCGCGTGTGGAACTTCCCGCGCACCCCTCAAATTCACGCGCCCAGGCTATTCGCGTGTGGAACTTCCCGCGCACCCCTGAAATACACGCGCCCAGGCTATTCGCGTGTGGAACTTCCCGCGCACCCCTCAAATTCACGCGCCCAGGCTGTTCGCGTGTGGAACTTCCCGCGCACCCCTGAAATACACGCGCCCAGGCTATTCGCGTGTGGAACTTCCCGCGAACCCCTGTAATACACGTAGCCCGCTCCCCCAGGCCCGATCGCGTGAGGAACTTCCCGCGCACCCCTCAAATTCACACGCCCAGGCTATTCGCGTGTGAAACTTCCCGCGAACCCCTGTAATACACGTAGCCCGCTCCCCCAGGCCCGATCGCGTGAGGAACTTCCCGCGCACCCCTGAAATACACGCGCCCAGGCTATTCGCGTGTGGAACTTCCCGTGAACCCCTGTAATACACGTAGCCCGCTCCCCCAGGCCCGATCGCGTGAGGAACTTCACGCGAACCCCTGTAATACACGTAGCCCGCTCCTCCAGGCCCGATCGCGTGAATAACTTCACGCGAACCCCTGTGATGCACGTACCCTGCAAATCGCGTGTGACACTTCCCGCGCACCCCGGTATACATGCACACGTATTTTTTGTCAGCGGGTGTCCGTGTTTGTGGGTACCCCTTTGCACGTCATTTTTCCTGGAGGGCCACAGTATGGGACATTCATCATGGCAGTATATAGGTGCTATTTGTTGGCGCACCTTTTGGCGCACATTTCTTACAGCCGCAGAGACGCTACCGCCTCCTTTCTTGTGGCGGTCGTGTTTGTGCCTGTGCGCTGGTTTGAGCGTGCGCTTTTTTCCCCTATTCTATTCCATGAATACGTGTTGTAGGCGAGCGTGTGGGCGTTCCGCGCACTTGTGCCCTGTACATCCCCCGTGACGACCACGTTTTGGCAAGTTGTTCCCCATTCCGAGTGTTACGCCCGTGTTCCGCCTACTTTTATTGCGTGCGCCGCGCTATGTGCGATTTTCGCTGTGGCCTGTGCGATTTTCGCTGTGACCTGGCGCACGCTGTTAGATGGCCTGTGCGCTAACGTGCGCCGCGCACTTTTTATCGCACATCCGCTGGTTTTCTCGCGCACGGCCTTCCATGAATCGACGTGCGCTGCTTTTCGTGCGATTTTCGCACGTTCACTGCGATTTTCGCTATTCCACTGCGATTCGCACGTTTATGCCCACTTGCGCCGCGCTAATTATTCCATGAATCGGCCTGTAAGTGTGTGATTTCCTTTTGACCTGTTTGACCAAGTAGAATATCCTTTGAACGTTTTATTAATTAAATATTAAACCGTCTATCAACAGGATTGTAAGGTGTGCAGGGGACGTGAGGGTTCCATTTTGGATCCTCTTTTCTCTGTGTTAGTGTATTGTGGTGGCTCTGTGCCAGGGCAATTTTTCCTCCCCTGCACCTAAATTATGACCTACTCTATACTCCATTAATATAAATTCAAGTAAATTGATCCTAGGTGTGCTCCATCCAATCCTTTGCTCAGAATCATGGTAGTAACACTAGCAGTTGGCAGTAGAGTATCGAGTGGATGCGTGTGTTCCAGGTACCATAACAAAGGTATCAAAATCATTGCACTACAAACAATTGCTTTGATCAGTATCCATTTGATCTTGGAGGACCATGGTCCCCTATGGACAGGCCCAGTTTCAACAAAGTGATCAATGTCTTTGGCGGCCCCAAACGTGGGCATAGTTTTACAAGGTATCTCAGTGTCCGTTAAGAAGCCTCACTGTTAGGCTTTTTATAGTTCGTCCGTTGGTGGTTCTTGACCACGTGGCCGATCTTGCTTGCAGGTAATTCAGTCTGTTCTTACCAACCCGTGCCTCTGTCATACAGTAGAGAAACGAGGAGGGGTTGACTCAACGTTGGTGTTTCGGGTGCCAATCAAAACTGATTCCAAAGCACTGTGGTGTCGGAACAGTGACCTCCTGCTTGTCTCCACAGGGGCCAAAGTCCTTCACCTCAAACAAGGTAGCACCGGAAAACACGTGTCAGAGCCTTGTCCCCAGCTCATACGCGGTTGCTCCTTTCCCTAGCCCTCTTCCCCCAGCCCTTTAAGTGACAGGGCCAGAGGCAAAGGCTACTCTGCATGTGTAATTATTTCCTGTTCCATGGACATAGATCATATCTTATGACACCAGGCACAGAGTCGTCTGAAAATAACGTGCTGTTGTTGTCTGCAGGAGATGCAGAATCAGTATCGGTCAGTGATGAAAATGACAATGAAGAAGGCTACGATAGTGGCATTTTTAAAAAAAGGTAGCAGGTGATCCTCTCCAGAAAGAACATGGCATGATAACCTGTTCTGAGATGAGAGTTTGCAGCACACGCTTTTTGCTCACTATACCTTTCACGGATGGGAAATATCCATTAGCATATAAGTATTTGTCTGAAACACGTTATGGGGTTGCTGTTGGTACTCTTGTTCAGAGAGGAATTGCCATAACATTTCAGTGCTGGACTGCCCAGGGTGGGACAAAGACTGATATGCAAATTTCTATTTCCCATCTGAAAGGTACAGTGAGCAAAAAGCGTGTGCTGCAAACTCTCATCTCAGAACAAGTTATCATGCCATGCTCTCTCTCTGGAGAGGAGCGCCTGCTACCTTTTTTGAAATACGATAGTGGCGTTGCAGTCTCCTCAGACCCCACAGGCTCGAGAAGCAGATTCAGTTCAGATTTGGTATCTTTGCTGTCGGTCAGAAGTGATACATTCTGGGAATTGGAGTCATCAATGTCCTTTTCATCCCACTTGTCATATGGCAAAGGAAGAGGAATTCTTTTCACATGCTTCGCGTTGATTCAGTGCTGTTTGCCACTCACTCAGACATCTGTCTGCATTGCCAGGAGAATTTGGAAAGGGCCTTTACATTGAGGTGCAAGACAGCTACCTCATTCGAAGTTCTTGATGAGGACCCAGTCACCTGGCCATAAACGATGACCTGGCCCCACATATTTGACAGGAAGGGCCTCTCACAACTGCTGATGAATCAAACGTTAGTTTTGAGGCAACTGATCACAGTAATCAGACAGTAAGGGATACTCTATTTCCCCCCAATTTCTTAGGCCTGGGTGCATTCCACTGTTACGCTCACCTGGTATCCACAGGGATGCCACCCAGCTGGATTATTTGCTGGTATGCTTCTCAGCTTTGCCCTGATGTGGTCTGCGGGGAAGGTTCGGTCTGAAAATACAGGAGGACTGTGTTCAAGACTGACCGACTGGGGTAAGTATCCTCCCTCCACCCCCATATGATTTCAGTCCCTCTGGTACCCTCTCCTCACCTTGTGGTAGAATTAGGCGTGCTCTCTCCGTCCTGCCTTCTTTGCAGGGGCGCCTTGTCTTTCATGGGCGAGTGCGGTCCAGTTACTTCACTGACGCCGGCCCGTTTGATATTGTTCAGGTAGGTCTTATTGCTGTTCTTTAGTTTTGTTGCTATCCTGCATGCCTTTCTTTGTTTAAAATGTCTCTTTTTTCTCCCTTAGTTATGCGGAGCTTCAGCGCGGCGAACTGGCTTGGTTGAGCCCCGCTGGTAAATGATGGCGCATTAAGAGCGCTATGATGCGGTAATTAAGCGCTATGCGCAGCGCTGCAAAGTCTTGCCTTTGCTAACCTGTGTTTTCCTTCCTTCTAGGTCACGGTGTGCTTCAGCGCGAGTGGAATGTCCGGAGTGGTGCCAGCCGAGAGGCGACCAGCCAAGTAAGCCTTTTGAGCAGTTCGTAATTTGTAAATGTCTCTACTGCTTTCTTTAATGTTGCCTCTATCTTCCTCTTTCAGGTCGTTCTGTCCGGGAGGCGTGCAGATTCGAGGAAGCTGTTCTCAGTAGTTAAAGATGAAGACTGCAGGTAAGATGCTGCTGCTAATGATGTTCCTTTTGTCGCCTTGCAGGTTCTGCTTCTCTGAGATTCGAGGGAATAGCTGGACACGGTGAGCGTCACGTTGCAAGCTGCAAAGTAACACGAAGCGTGTTGTCTTGCTCGGGTGTGGTTTAAATAGCCCCAACAAAATAGTCCAGGTAAAATAGTCCCTAGGCTACCACACTCAAAACACTAGACTGCATAGCTTGGTTCTTAGGAACCAAGCTATGTGGATGCCTCCATGTTGGCTGACAATACAATAAAGTAGTTCCCAAGCACTTTACTTTTCATGGTGTATGAGCCTGGTGCCATAGGCGCCAGGACTGGCCCCATGAGGGCTTTTGAAGAGGATGCCAGGCTCTAGAGGCCCGAGTCCTGACTCCACCTGGCCAATGGGTTTGCCAGAGGGGGTGTTGGGCGAGGGTTGTGACATCCACACATTAGCTGGTCTCCCCATAACGATCTCATAGGGAGAAAGTCCTGGTTTTGACTGCGCAGTCGTTCGCATTGACAACAAAGCTAGTGGTAAAGCATCGGCCCATTTGAGTTTACTATGGGCACAGATCTTTGCTAATTTGTTTTTCAGTATTCTGTTGTGACATTCCACAAGACGGGCACTCTGTGGGTGCCTGGCCGAATGAAAACGCTTATCGATCTGTAGGCCTGCACATATCTGCAGTATTACGGCTGCGATAAAATGTGGACCATTATCAGACCATATGAATTGTGGCAAGTCAAACCTCATAAAATATTTCTTCAGCATGGACTTGGCCATTGAAATTGCTGTGCAATCATTGAGCGGGTATGCCTCAACCCATTTGCTAAAGGCGCAGACCACTGCGAGAACATACTTGTAAATTTGGCAACGTTCCATCTCAATGAAGTCAAAGCGAATTACCTCTAAGGGCATAGAAGGAGGACCAAAGCTTCCCCTTAGTGTAGGTGTTCCCTTCCCAATATTATGTTGTAGATAGATCACGCAATTCTGAACCAATCATTCAGCAATCTTTGAAATGTTTTCATTGTACCAGACAGGGTCTAATTGCTGACAAATCCTTCTAGCACAGATGTGTGTCGGGCCATGGGCAGTGGTGACTATTGCAGTTACATAAGCATTTGGCAGCATACATCTTTTGTCATTATCCACCCAACAACCCTCATTGTCTAATTTTGCTGTACCCTCTGACCATTGTTTAATTTCCTCGGAAGTGGCATCCACCAGTATCTCTTTCACGATGCTAATCTCTTCATCCACCATGCAAGTGTTAGTAACCCATTTCGCTGAATCAAGGATGAACATCTTTGAAAGTAAATCATTAGCAGTCTGTTTGGCAATTCTGTCGGCAAAAGTGTTTCCTTTCCCTATGTCGTCCGTCACTTTCTGGTGTGTGGCACATTTTATTATCGCTATTTGTGTAGGAAACGCAAGTGCAGACAACAATTGTATTATTAAAGAACCATGCTGAATATTTGTCCCATGTGATGTCAGGAATCCCCTCTGAGCCTATAGGCGACCAAAGTTATGAACCATCCCTAAGGCATATTGGCTGTCTGTAAAAATGTTTATGCTCATCCCTTCAGAAATCTCACATGCTCTAGTCAAGGCAATTATCTCAGCAGCTTGTGCTGAGTTGTGTGGGATTTGCTTACTTTCTACAACAGTGGTTAATGTGGTGATTGCCTAGGCAGCAGTAGCTGTGCCATTCGGTAGCTTAAAGCAAGAGCCATCGCAAAACAGCTCTCCATTTGGATCTTTCAAGGGTGTGTCAATTAAATTAACACTGCCCTTTGTATCTAGTTTGGTTACAAAAAGACAATCATGTGACATGCTGTCACTATTCGCCGTCTCCTGTGGAGAAGGCAATAATTCGGCCGGATTCAAGGAACAACATCTCTTAATTTGGATATGCAGTGTGAAGAGGATTAGCTCGTATGTCGTTAGTCGAGCAGATGTAGATGTTGTGTCTGTGTTATATTCAGTAGAACGTCCACTGAGTGGGGTACCATCACGGTTAAAGAATTACCTAAAACCATCCCCTCACTTTGGTTAACTGATGCGGCAGCAGCAGCAACATCTCTCAAATAATGAGGCAAACCGCATGTGACAGGATCCAACGTGGAGGAAAAATACCTGCACAGTGTCAAAACAGCCAAAGCACATCCATCATGCTCATACACAAATAAAACAAAACATTTCTCATAATTAGGCGTGCCCAGAACTGGGGCTGAGCACAATGCAGCCTTGAACGAATCGAATGCAGATTTTCAATCCATGCTCCATGACAAAAGTGAAGGAATATCCTTCTTCGTCAGTGCCAGTATAGGCTTAACTATACCAGAAACATTTGGGATCCATTGTCTAAAATATGAAGACATGCCAATTAAAGCCCTGACTTCCTTCTGCGTATTTGGAATAGACATATCAGAGATGCTTTGTATACGTTCAGGTGTTAAACGTCTACCCTCCTTCGATAGGAGGTAGCCGAGATAGGCACCTCCTGTCGACAATACTGAAACTTCTTCAACGAAGCCTTGTGACCAGGACCTGCTAAATGAATCAGTAGCAACACCATGCCCTTCTTGCAAGCATCCTCAGAATCTGCTGCAATAAGCAGATCATCAATATATCGCAATAATGTACACGAGGAGGGCGATTTAAGCATAACAAGTTTTTCTTTCAAAGCCCTACTGTAAATACTTGGGCTCTCAGTGTAGCCCTGCGGAACACGTGTGAATGTGAAAGAGCATCCCCCTAACGTGAATGCAAACAGATACCTAATATCAGCATGCACAGGAATACTAAAGAACACATTTTTCAAATCAATAATGCTAAATTGTGTTGCCATGGCTGGAATCATAGTCAAAATAATAGTGACATTGGGAACAATCAGAAATTGTGGGGCAACAACTTAGTTAATCACACGCAAATCAATTATAAAACGAAAAGGAATCGCATTCCCCCATTTCTTGTAAACCGAGAGAATCAGACTTTTACACACACTACTTGTAATTTCCTCAATCACATCTCTATGTATTAAGTCTGAGACAATACTTTTCAAGGCCTGCTCTCCTTCGACCGAAATTCTATACTGTGGGATACGTGGCAAAGTAACAATTGCTTTCAAAACAATTTTAACTGGTTCAACCTGCAGAATTCCTTCATCATTGTCATTCACTGCCCACAAACATGCTGGAACCTTACTTCATTCAGTTGGCAAAGGCAAAGACAGAAATTGCGACACAGGACTTTGTTGTGGCGCAATCATGAAATACACTCCATCTGGAGAACAATTAATCACAGCATTCAATTTCTTCAACAGATTTAATCCCAACAAATTCTCACCACATTTTTGCGTCAGTAAGAATGGACAAGTCTCAGTGAATGGACCTAGTGTGACCGGTACCGGCCGCGAAACCAGGCTGACCACTGGCGTACCTGAGAACCCTACGGAAACATTGCTCTGCCCTGACAGTGGTATATCTGGAACCCGCTGATGGTCAATAGAACACTTTTGTGCCCCTGTATTTACAAGAAAGATATGTTCTCCATTCCCAACTTTCATTTCAACGTAGGGTCCCTTCTGATCAACGAGAATAGGTACTCGTTCCTGACCCTGCTTCAGGCTTTCCTAGTGAAACAGTACATCGTCAGATGTGAAATCATTGGAATAATAAGCGTTGGAAGGATTATCAAAGACATTCCCTCCACTTGTGGTATTCTGCTGTTGATTCCCTTGGTTGTCTTGGGACTGTGATTGAGAATTATGCGTGAACAGATTTCTATTTGGGCACCCTATCCCTGGGTGACCGCTAGACCTCCTACTAATGGTGCCATTCGACTTCTGCTGGAGAACTGGGCATTGTGCTCACCAATGGCCTTCTTGTCTACAATATGTGCACTGGTTAACATTCAACAGACCCATCTATGTGTTACCCTGTGGTGTATACTGGCCTCTAGAATGTGTATTTTCCCCTCTAGCTCCTCTCGCTACCTGCTGTAGCAAGACTCTAGTCTTCAATTCGCCTTTCTTCTTCTCTACTTTCTCCTTCTCAGCATTAACCCTATTCTCGTAATATTGTGCCATGTGTAACACTTCAGACTGCGATTTCACTTGCCATGCACTCTCGGGGATCATAATTAGTGCTTGTATCTCTGGCAACAACCCTCGTACAAATTTATCAACAAACAACCTCTTCCTTGGTTCTGTACTCAAATCTTGACCACTAAAATCGGCAAACACTTCCTCAAATCTATTTAAATATTCCATCGCACCTTCTAATTTGCCCTGCATACAGGCCGTAAATGTGTCCCAAATTATCCTCTTCTCAGGCACCAGAGTTTTCAATTTAGTCACTATGCACGAGGGCAGAGTTAAAATAACCTGTGGTGGTTTCTCAGCAGCATTTGTCTCTCTATCGACTCGGCTCAGAGTGTCCCCCATATCACCCAAATCTTGCGCATCATCTACAGATTTAATTTGCTTACATATGCCAGCAAGAAGGATCACAGGGAACAATAAATCAATATCACCCAAGGTAAAAACCAAAACATTCAGAACAGATTCTATTTCCTTGTAAAACCAGCCGGATTCTTTCTAATGCCAGGAACCAACTGTTTAATTGTATTCACTTCTTGTCTCAAAAATGGGACATGGACAAACTGTGCAATATAATGTGCTTCAATGGTACGAGCTGGAGTCTGCCCAACGGCAGGAATCTCTACCTTCGGAACAAATGTCAGCGGCACCTCTGTCACAGGCAATTGCAAAGTGAGAAGATCTAAACATCTATAAAGCAGTAGGGCCAAATCGAGTGACAGAGATATCGGTGCAGTGTCGGGTGAAAATGCTCTTTTATAAATGACCATCAAATCAGTGGGACAACATGCGTTTCTCTTCACACAAACGTCCTGTAAATATTCTAACCATTACTTGCAACACTTTCCTCTGCATTGCCGGTGTATATTGACAAACCGTATCATGCACTTCAAGGGGAGAAATAGTGGCATCTGAAATCCATCTGAGTGGATATGCATTTCCTCACTAACGGGTTTCAACAGGGGACGGAATTGCTTCTGCACGTATGATGCATGTTGTTCATGCTTATCCATCACATCTTTATGTAAATGATCAAGTTCACTCTTAAACACAACTATCCATCCTACATGTTCTCGTACTTTTGCAGCGTTATCTCTCGAACAGGCAAGGAAAATCAAATTGTGCAAATCTTGTGGCACAACTGTATCAGACAAATCACCCCACACTTCTGCAAGATAGGCTCCCATTCTTTCAATCAGTACCTGCTGTTCCGGAATGCCCCCATGATCAGACATTGCACTCAGAGTGGCGGTTTCGTCACCCCCATCTATATTTGTCTCAGTCCACTGTTTTAGTTCTTCCTTTCATTCTTTGCTGATCATACTATGTCCGTCTAGGATCAGTACTTCCTTTATTAACTACTACTGGTGGAGCAGAACTATTTGCCATGGACAACACATACAAATCATGCTCTGTGGGTGACAGAGGAAATTACGCTGTCGGCATGGATGGAACTATGGGGATGAAGGCTGCAACAATTGGCCCGTGTGCTGGTGCAGGAGTAGCAACGGGAGGGTACGCATTGGGAGGCGGTGCAGTCGGGTCAGTACTTGGATCAGATCTATGCTCATTCAATATTTTGTTTAATTGGAAGGCCCTATGCATACTTCGAATCGCTTCGGATTGCTTCTGCTGATCATGCACTAGCGCTGTTTCTGCATTTGTCATGTGTCTACGCGCATGCTTCTCTCTACTTTTCAGGCGATGGGTTGCTTCCTTTCTCCAATCCCTAACAGCATCAAATGCTGCAGGCGTAGCCTTTTTCTGTAATAACACAGACTCTAAATGCTCTATGCAGGCAAGCTCAAAACTGTAAAAATCCGGCCACTGTAGTTCAGGTACATGTCTGGTTTGTCTATGCCAAATTGCATTGAATATGATTGCCCCTAAACCGTGTCAAACATAAATTTCATATGCTGCCGACCCCTCAGGTGGCACGGGCTGGCCATGTTCCAAAGATTGACTTCCGCAATGGAAAAATCTCACAAAGCAGGATGACAATTTCCCAGGCATAGCTAATTCCCACTCTTACCTGGGCATTTGTACTTGCAAGTGCAACGATACCAACAAACAAATATCAGGATATTTACAAATCGGGGCACGACTCAACTGATTCTAACCAATCGTCCTGAGGACGCAAATCGTTGTGGCTGGAATATCTGGCAAAACAATCCTCGATTCAAGGACCCTCGCAGCGTGGCCCACTAGGCGCAGCCCGTCGTCCAGGGATTGGCTGTGTGGAGATCTGTGGAGGAATCACTTCTCACTTTGCAGGGGTGCCCCGTCACCCTCCGATCCTGGACCGACCACCTCATCCTCGCCTCTGCAATGTGGCATCACTCGGGGGGTCCCTATTCGGGCGTCATTTTGTTAGACCATATAGGGAATTAAGGCTTACACCAATATACTAATGACACGCCAGTCACAGGGTTCAAAGGCAAAACATGTTTTTATTCTAAATACACATTTGGCCAAGCAGATCTCAACACCCCACAACGTGTGAACGCAGACACCGTGAGAGGAGAGAGAGTCAGCATCAGAAAAGCTTCAACATATATACAGGTCAATTCACAGTATCAAAGCATTATCCAGCCCCCTGCACGTAACTCTAGAGCTAGGGTTCACAAATCATATAGATTGTTTGTTCGCCTAAACATTGAACATTCCTTGCAGCCATTTACAAGACAATTTACAGACTGGGAAAATGGCACATCTGCATGTTGGAGAATATCATGTTCTCTCACAAGGTGACATTCCTTGCTTTACCAACTAATGTTATCTTGTTGCTGCTTTCTTGGGCTAAGGTCACACAGGTCTAAAGCAGTGAAAAAATACCAGCTTCTGCGGATGAGCACATACAGCCTCACATAATTCTTATTTTACTGCCCCCTACAATAGCACTAATGAGACTGGATGGCACCTGGTTTGCTGATTAGTCGTGCTCATGCACAGCTTCAAGGTTCTACGATGCAAGACAAAGAATATATTACAGTTGCTTCACATTCCTGCCTATGTAAGCAGTTCAGAGTTCAAATTGCGGCTACCTTACCACGTTTTAGGCCTAGGACATAGAATATTGTACAGAGCATCAGAGAATAGAGACAACAAATTCGCGCACAAAACAAAATGGCTTCTCAGTTGTTACTTTCAGGTCTAGCTATTCGCAATGCTACAGTGTGATGCGAGTGTGCTTCAGGCCAACATATTATCAGGCGGTATGTTATTATTTTCACAGAGGTGTATCCCTCCTTTCTGCCTTGTTTATCTTTATGATTGAGATTACTGTTGGTTTGTAGAAATGTGGGGAATGAGTAGGTGGTTTAGCCACTGATCACCCACCTTTGTCCTCCTGCAAAGCAGAAGTCATTTTCTCACAATGTGCACCTGTTTCTTTCATGACCCTTCCAGCCCTACCTGGCAAGATTTGGATTGGAAACATGACCCGGTGGGTCTGATTGCAGGAATCGCCTCACAGCATCGCAGCCATTTTCACACTACATCGAGCACAAGGGAGGACAAGAAATCCTTGTAGACGACTCATGTAATGATTATGTTTTTCTATGCAAATCTCAAAGTTGGCAAAGCCTCAAAGAGATACAAAAGACATTTATGCAAAAATAGAGTAATTATGAACAATTATTAACATTTATTCAAATGGCAAGAACATTTGTGCAAAACGGTCCATGTTAATCAACCAAAAAACACTTCAATTTCCCAATCAAATTCTCAATGGAACGGACATTTTAACACTTCATATGTGACTGCACGAGTACCAAACATTATACGCAGGTGCCTGTAATGTATTAAAAATTCCAAAAACATTTAAATCAACCTAAAACACACGTCTGGTAGCATAGCTGCAGAAGACCATTACAAAATAATACCATCAAAGAAGCTAATATCTTCTCAGAGAATTTAAAACATTTGCATATCGTAAGATTATTACAATTATTATCATTGAATTTCAAACTATCATCCTTCTGTCTGAGCTATCCTAACTTGAAATGAGATGCCACTCTCTAAACAATCTTGCTGCTTCCTAGAGCACTTCACATCTACTGCTAAGAATAATCTCACAGCTTCGCCTCTAGAACCACATTTTAGCAATAGCAGTAAAGGCTCGACAAACACTAACTTGAGGAGAATAGTCATATGCGTTAAATCATTAATCTTCCCTTCCCTGCAGACAAAAACATGTACTTTCTTTAATATTGTATTTACTTGCTTGAATAATCACATATCAGCTATTACCCAAAGCAAAATGTATTGAATAGACAAATCACTGTAGCGCAGGTCGAATAGCTGATGTTTACTTCTAAATGACACTTTCATCTTGACATATAGTTGAAACCCTTATTTGCGGTTATTTTCCCTGTTCTCAATGAAGTAGATAACACGAGTGTCCTTAAATTCCAAGGAATCTGCATTCTGCCACCACATTTTTAGAGCTTATAATCCTTTGGAAAACAATGTGCAGTAGGCCAGAGTCGTCAGGAGAAGAAGTGATCTTTGCTAGAACTTTTCAGCAAGCAGAGCTTTACCACATCCAAGTAAAGCCTATACTTAAGGACACACACTAAAAATCCCCAAAAGCTCAAAACAGTTTGTATGGCAGTGCAAACATTAGCCTGGCAGTAATTCTATTTCTGTCTGGAGCAATTATCGGTAATAAACCTCACAGAGAGTTAATTATTCCAATTTCTGGTGGATTTACAGTTACTGCTAGCTATGCTTGCAGGAATTACTGTGGCGCCAAGCCCCAAGACTGCTGTCCATTACCGCCTAAGGTAATGCCCCCAGAGCCCATAGGTACAATCCTTCGTGTAGTGACGGCCTTAACGAAGGCCCCGGAGGCATTACCCTAGGAGATAATGGCCACAGTCGAGGGGCTTATTGCCATTGGTACCCACGCATGTTAGACCAGGGTACTAAAAGCATTTTTCCCTATTCAGAAACGCTCTGACATTTCGGAACAGATTATTTATTTTTTAAATGGAAGGCGGGGAAAGGGAAAACAGAGTCTGTTTTCCCTTTCCATGGTGGCCATTAAAAAGATAGGTAAAAAAGTAAACAAATAAAATGGCTGCCATGGGAAGGGAGAAGGGACTACATGTAGTCCCTTCCATGCTGAGGACTGAAGTGATCCCAGCGCGTCCACTCTCGAAATGGAAAAAAAAGAAGGTAAGTGGGGGTCGGATGGTGGGAAGGGAATTCAGGGGAGTGGAGGGCAGGGGAGGGGTGTGGGGGAGAAGACTTACCTGATTCCCCGGCCAGGGGAGATGGTGGCCACCGGCCGTGAGGAGGCTCAGGCTCAGGCCAGCGGGATTACCGTGTGGTAATGCCCGCATTGTGCGCCTCCCCATTGGCTGGAAGGCCACCACACCCCCCTGGCCGGGTACTAATTAACAGTATTCCCACCAAAAATTGGCAAAATTAGCTCCAGGCGGAAATAGCATCATTCCATGAACAGGAAGCTCAGCAGTGGGCATCTCTGAAAACTCAATCCATCCAATATCACCCATTTCCTGTTATCATCCAAGCTAACACAGGCTGTCAGCAATCGCCAGGGGGGAAAGGCAAAGGAAAGGTTCCTGAAATGTGGGTACAAGAATCCCAAATCAGCAAGGCAGAGCTCCAGGCTTGCTGATGAGGTGGTAAACCAAGCTAAGGAGTTGTTTGGAGCACAACATAGCAAAACAACTCTTCAGAGGAAGAAAACCATCTGGACAGAAATATGCAATAACATTGTGGCTATGGGCACTGTTCCCCGGGCAATGAAGACTGACACAAGAGGACTGTATCCCTGTTAACATTTAGGAAGACCTCTATAGAAAATGGGAAAGGCATTTGCATTGCATTTTGTACTTCTCAATGTCACACAACGTAGACAGGAAGGAATTTCAGTTCAAGATTATTCATGATTGGTACTGGACCCCAAACAAGCTGTTTACCACAAGACTGTCAAATAATGATGTTTGTTGGAGATGCACCCATAATCAGGGGATCTGGCACACATTTTGCGGCATTGCCATAGGTTAGGCCAATTCTTGTCTCAGGTCTGGAGGGCTATTGAGAATAACACAGTCTTGAACATCCTGGGTCGTGGCAGGCTCACTCTTTTCCACAATATCTTAGTTATACTACCCCATGATTGCCATATACTCTGATGGCTCACCACAGCATTCATAACTGCTAAAGTGAATATTTTTCACCTTTGGAGAAGACTGGAACCATATACAGGGCAAGAGACCAGGAGCCCCAATTCTGGGAGGTTTGGCAAGGCTTCCTCTTCCCAAACCATGAATGAAGTGGAACTCCCCCCCAACACAAAGGGTCCAATTGTAAGCTACGTTTTAATCATGGGCACCTGTAATCTGGGCCTATTGACATCAATGCACATCACCCATCCAACAAAGCATGGGTGACTTTCTAACTGTTTGCAACAGTGAATCAAGTGAGCTCAGGCGGCACAGTTATGGTTATGTTTTGCATTGAGTTATACGTCAGGTTCCCTGTTCCATACTCTAGGGCTATTTATTTATTTATTTTAAACTTTTATTTGTTTTGGCAGAGGTGTACAATAAACACACATGTCAAAGCAATGATGCATTCAATATACTCATAGACAGTAGTACAGCAACTGCAAAAACAACAATATAACACGTGGGAGAGTAACAGATTGTGATGCCTCGTGGTGTTCAGGTGCTGTCCAGTGGGACCAGTGATGAGCCACTCTCAGATGTACTCCTATTGGCTGTTAAGGTAGCTGTTGAGTGCAGACCGTATGTTCTTGGGGCGGGAATGAGTAGGGAGCATAGTAAGGTACTCTTCTTCACAGTTACAGGACCATGTAAGCACGCTTAACCACTTTTGGAATGTCGGGGGAGAGGAACTCTCCCAGCCTTGAAGTACACATTTCTTAGCCACTATGCAGCTTATATTTAAGAATTTAGCCATGCATCTAGTATTGTCAGTTTTCCACACACCAAACAGGATTCCCAATGGGTCAGGGTCAATAGAAGTGCCAATGACCTCGGCAAGTGTTTCTAGGATTCTTCCCCAGAATTCCCCCAGTTTATGACAATTGCAGAACATATGCAGGTGGTCAGCGTTCTCAGCCTTGCAGGGGGACAGGAATGTGTGGTGGTGTGGGCAAACTTAGAGATCCTGAGTGGGGTGTAGTACAACCTTTTCAGTAGTTTATACTGCATAGCTCGATGGTGGAAATTGAGAGAGACTTTACTAGTGTGTGAGCACTTCTTTTCCCACAACTGATTGGAGACCTCAAGGCCCATTTCCCCCCCATTCACTGCGTGCCCTGTAAGGTTGGACTGGGCCGCTCCCTAGTACCATCTTATATAGAGAGGAGACGACGCCTCGGGCGCCATCCGAGTTGGCAATGTATGCAATCACAGGAGTGTCAGGGGGTTCATTAGGAAAAGTAGGCCAAGTGGTGCGGAATGCAGCACGAAGCCTATAATATTGCAGGATCTCAAGCGCAGATCTAGTGTAACTCGGCTACCATGTCTGTGGGTCAATAAACCTGCCATCGGGGTATGTGTCTGTCAGTGCCTGGTAGCATAGAGCCCCCCACTACCGGACCAGAGCAGTGTTGTGTGTAGGATCCAGCGCGGGGAAAGCCCACACGGGGAGCCATTTATAATAGGGGTGGGGGGATTCAGCTATTGGGTATAGCAGTCGATTCCAGGCACATAAGGTAGTTCCGATTGGGTCGATGGGAGAGTCAGGCACATAGTGCTGATGTAATATGAGGGTCATTATGTTAACTCCGGTTGCCGCCAGGATTTCCAGCTCGACGTGTGGGCAAATTGGGGAGCCAGGGTACCAGTGAGTGGCATACTGGGCCTGTGCAGCTATCCAATATAAGATTAGATCTGGGGCAGTGAATCCCCCGTTTTCATATGGAAGCATCATATCAGACCATTTCTTGCGCACCGCACCAGAGTGCCATAGGAACTGTGCACATGTTGTGTGTAGTCTGGTGAAGTATTTCCCCCTGGGCCATATGGGTATGTTACTAAAGGTGTATAGCAACTTGGGGAGTAAGACCATCTTGATGAGGGAGAGCTTCCCAGCAAATGACAGTAGGAGGGAGCGCCACCGTGCCATTTTCGTCTCGGCTAGCTGTGCTGCGGCCAGATAGTTGTCTGCCAGCAAGGTGGTCTTGGTTAGGGACACTTGCACTCCCACATATCTGATCCCGCCGGGGGACCAGCGGAGTGGATATTCGGTGGCTGGTTGTTGGGTAGAGTTAGTAAGCGGAAAGACCGCGGATTTGGAGTAATTGATCGTGAATCCTGAGAAGGTGTCTATGCATGTGATGTCTCGTAGTATGAGATTGAGATGGGTGGTGGGGTCCCTAATATATAGTAATACATCATCAGCGTTAAGGGATATAATCTCAGGGGTGTCCTTCAGTCTTATCCCCCTATGGGAATGGTGTGCCCTAACATGGTCCGCCATAGGTTCTATCGCTAGTGCAAAGAGGATCGGGGAGAATGGGCAGCCCTGTGCTGTGCCTCTGAACAGCGTGAACAGAGTGGATGTCAGGGAGTTAGCCCGAACCCTAGCCACTGGGGAGGTGTATAGTAGTTTAAAATATCAACTCATATTGGGGCCGATGGCCATTGTCTCCAACACCAGCCACATATACTTCCATGATACCATATCAAACGCTTTTTGAGCGTTGAGTGTAACCGAATAGCGTGCGCGTCCTGGTCAATTCGAGCCATAACATTAAACAGCCGCCTGATGTTGTGGAAATTGGATCTCCCTTCTACAAAGCCTGCTTGATCTTCATGGTCCAGATACGTCATAATCGGAAGGAAGTGGTTCGCTATCACCTTGGCGAAGATCTTAGTGTCTAAGTTCATAAGGGAGAGGGGCCGGTATGACCTGCATTCATCGACAGGTTTGCCAGGCTTAAGCAACACCGTTATAACGGCTTCATGTAGGGAAGGAGGAAGGATAGACACGCAGAGCGATTCGTCCCAGACTTCCATTAGTTTAGGAGCTAGTATGGCTATGTATGCCTGATAAAATTCGGCTATGAGTCCATCAGGGCCTGGTGCTTTACCTTTAGGGAGGTCTGAGAAGGCCCTGACTATCTCGTCCAGTAGGATCGGGGAGTCCAGCTGGCTTAGGCGTGGGCTACGGATCTCAATGAGGTGGGTTCTGAGCAGGTCCACCAGGGCTCGAGGCCCACACCAGTCAGGGGTCTCAGAGCTAAGTGTGCCGACCCAGACCGCCACACACCAACGTGGATCAGGCTGCCCTGGCAAGGAAGCCTCTCCCCCCGGGTTCAATGGGTGATGAGGCGGCCCGGGCCTGATGACGGGAGTTGCATGGGGAGGTGTCAGGGCTAACATGGGGCCCAGGGCACAGACAGGGCAGGAGCAAGCACCAGAGTATGACCGGGCCCCCAGCAGCCACCTCTCAGCCCTCAGGGTGGCTGTGTCCACACCACATGCGAAGTCCAGCAGGAGGCCAATGGAGCGGTCCCATGCAGCAATCATGGCTCAGCCACGGTGATGCTCCACTCTGTGTTGTTGGTCCCTGGTGATGGTGTCCCGGTGGGGGGACGGATGTGTTGAGGAGCGCCAATCACCAGCTGCCCGCAGTCTCAGGGTCTCCTCCAGTGCCACGCCAGCAGCGGTGGATGCCAAGGCAGGCAGCCACGTGTAGAGATGGACCTCTGGGTCAGATTTGGCAGCGGTACCCCCAGGGGGCTGCTGCCCACTACGGTTATTCTGGGAGACCCCAATGTCCCCCGTGAGAGGTGGAACTCTGGGTTGGATCAGCAGCGGTGCCCCTCCAGGGGCCGCCACCTGCTGCAGCGACGTCGGGAGGTCCCGATGTCCCCCGTGAGGTGTTACGACATGCCGGGTCGGCCCGAGCCACGCCGGGGCCCACGGGAGGAGCGGAGCTAGCAGGAAAGCAGTCCGCATCGGCTCCTCCCACGCCCAGGCGTTGTTGGTCAAAGGATGTTTCCGGGCTCAGGGGCCCCTTCGGCATCGCCCCCACAGGCGCAGGTAGTGCGAGCAGGCAGCCCCACCGGACGATGCACATCCATGTTGAGTTCTACGGGGGCAGCAGGGGCAGCCTGATGAGCGCAGTATATTTCGCTGCAGCTTGATGAAGGATTGCCCGCAGGGGTAGTCACGGCAGAGGGCGGCCGCATCACGAAGCCACACAGTGCTGGTCAGCAGCATGGCCAGACACAGAGCCAAACCACCCACGGTCGTAGCGAAGGTTCCTGACTCCGATTCTCCCCCAAATCAAGCGTGGGTGTACAGCAGGGTGTTGGCTCACGGCTGGTGAAGTGATGGCCAGGGATTTATAGGATGGCTGCCGATAGTGTCGGATTAAGGCTGGCAATCCACAGAGCTTAAGAGCTAGGCAGCCATTGCTTAGGCTGCTCAAACGCGCCCCCCGGGCTATTTATATTTTTTAACATTATTTGTGAATTAGTAAAACTAATAAATAACCATACACATTATCTAATTATCATAATACATAGTATAATTGAATAACAAGGTAATACAAATATTATGAATTCATTAATCATCAACAAAAATAGTAAAACCAAAATTCATTTTTTTACAATCATGATTTTAAGTTAATCAAGTTAATACATTCCCCCCACAAACATTTGAACATCACTATTGTCAATACATTTTCATTTCCACTGGAAATCCTACACCAGAAATCCTAAGTAGTAAGCCAGTTAACATTATGTACATGTTTTCCAAAAACCTGTTCTTTTAATTTGTTTAATGTAATACATTCAACTAATAAATGATCTAAAGATTGTACTTGATCATCATTAGATACGGTAATGAATTTTGGGGCAGTATTTGTTTGATTTCTGTTAGGCAGAATCATATGCAGAAACCTATGGGAACACCACACACAATTAAGACTACAAGTGCAAGTACACATTCACCTTTGGTACAAGCCTTTACTACACAATAAAATAGTAGCGATGGCTGAGTAGCCAAACACATCTCAAGAGTAAAGTGAGCAGCAGTATCAATAGATACACAAAGGACAGCAATTACTATGGTTCAAGCAAAAACTGACTCAAGGTTTTTGAGTAAATGAGTATATATGTATTTACACATCAGTTGTAAAACAATTCACTTAGTAAAGCAGCAGAAAGATTACACTCTTAATAAACTACACAACGCCTCGTAGATTCTGGACAAGTTAAGCTGAAAATTAAGTGTGAGCAAAATGGCACTCCAGCAATTTAAAAGGGAGGGAAAGCCAAGGTTATACAAAATTAAGCAGCACCAACAAGTAAGTAGGCAGGTCAATCTAGAAAAGGCTTGCTACTATGAGGATTCATATCAATAGGCCTGGGCCAACCTTAATGGTACAGAGTCTTTGCAGAGGATTACACAGTTCAGAGTAGTTCGCGGTTAAGTCTTTGCCAAGAGTTTGAAACGAAATTGGTCAAAGGAAAAGTTATTTAAAAGAGTAGAGAAGGACAAGCCCTCGGATTGGTGAAAGATTTCAAATATTTTCACCGCGGTCGGACGGAACGAACAACTGGGTTAGACCAGTACCGTAAATGAAGAATAAGACTGTAGTTGAGGCAAACGATCCTGGCAGATCCTGCAGGCTCACAGTTCCTGAAGCGACTGTTGGACTGACACGAAGTAGGAAGACTGAAGGGTCCTGCACTGCCCATGGAATAAGTCAACAGCAGAGCAAAGCAGAAATTAAAGGTGCGCTCCTTAAAACCCAAACAGGGTTCGAGCCTCCTGGCTATCCAGTTCACTGCAGCTATGCACAGGTAATTCGACCAGGGGAGGGAGGCCTTGCTTGGTGTTTGGCGAACTGGTTGGTCAAACCAACTCAAGGGAAGAAGATTCCTTTCAGATTTTCTCTGTCGAAGTTTGGAGTTTCGGACCCGCAGCAGGGCTTCGCCTGGAGGTTCAGTTGTGGTAGTGATCCTCTTCTTTCAGCTTCTCTTCAGTTCTCTCGATCCAGTGGTGACTCTGCCTTCCTAGTCGCAGAGACCTGCTTTTTATGCAGTTTTCTGTCATTCACACAGCCTGGCTGTCAATTACACAGCAGGGTGGCTGTCCTGCTGGAACAGTCACCACAGCCAATCATACAGAGTGCGACATGGGTCTCCAAGGAGACCCTGTGCAGGGAGTCTCAAACCCCTCCCTCACATCCTGTCCCCCTCAGACATTCAGGCTGCTAAGTAGGGCTTCTGTGCAGAAGCCCATCAAAGGACGGCGAACAAAGGAACCAAACCTGATTTGGCGTGCAGAGTAAAACACGAGAAAGACCTTTACAAAAAGAAATGGCAAATAAACCCAGCCGGAACCAAATTAAAGTAAATGGGGTCCAGCGGATTTAAGTTTGAGGCTACTAAGATAGCCTCAAACAGTACCAAGGCTATTTACACAGACCGTGGTAGGAAAATATGGTAGATACTACTGCCACCAGCCAAATCTTAAAGAAAGGGGAACAAAATAATGTTCCATGAGAGATAGACAAAAAGGTATACCTTTTAACCCTTTCCAGTACTATATGTAAGATAGGTTGTACTGGGTCTGTGAATTTAAACAGATAATAAAGTCAATGGCAACTTTACATGTTTTGAGAGACAGTAGTCAATCCTAGAATATGGAATTTAAAGGGGGAAGTCTGAAAAAGACAACCCTGTGTCACTGCACTAAGGGTTCTGTGTAACACACAGTAAAAAGAAGATGCCTATGGAGTAGGTGAAGCTCCACAGTCTATGAACATAAAAATGTTAAACACACACAGCAAAACACATGTAAGAGTGGGAAAAAAGGCTGACACTCTTACCAGGTAAGGAAAATAAATCCTAGAAATCCAGCAAAGCTGCTGAGGTACTCAGTAGGTAAGGGAAATTAGCCATTCTGGAGAATTCTCCCTAACACTCGACCCCCCAGACTAAGGGACAGGGGGATTTAATCCACTCCTGAATGAATCTCTTCACTCTAGTTGGTTATAAACATCCCAGAGAGACCATCAGCATTTTGGTGGTGACATCCTGACCTGTGCTCAATGGTGAAATCAAACCCTTCCAGGCAGATTGGCCATCTTAGAAGTTTTGGGTTCTCCCCTTTCATTTGCATAAGCCATCTCAAGAGTTGGTGCTCTGTCTGAATCACAAAAGTAGATCCATACAAGTATACCACACAATGGCAAAATATCACGCTCTATGGTTGGCGACCTTGTTTCTGGTTCCCTCAGTTTCCTACTGATGAAGCAAATGAGGTGCTCCCTACCTTTCTCATCCAGTTGACTGAGGACTGCACTATACCTGTATTGGATGCATCTGTCTGCACAATGAAGGGTTGGTGGTAATCAGGAGCTCTTATAACTGGTTCTTGACAAAGGACTTTCTTCAGATTTTCAAAGGCTTGAGTGCACTCCTCGTTCCACCTAACCTTTTTAGGGAATTTTGGAGAGGAGATTACATTCAAATGGGAAGCTATGGACCCATAGTTCTCAATTAAATTCCTGTAGTACCAGTGAGACATAGGAAGGCTCTCACTTGGGTTTGAGTAGTAGGAGTGGCCCAGTTTTGTACAGCTTGTACTTTCCTGGGCAATGGCCTTATTTTACCACCTCCTACCTCATGACCAAGGTAGACCACTTTGCTTGCCTTGATGGTCAGATGGACCTGCTCAACAGCCTGCAAAACATATCCTAAGTAATCAATATGTTCTTTCCAAGTAGGGCTGAACACTGCAATGTCATCCAAGTATGCCATGCAGAAGTTCTCCATCCCATTCAGAACTTGATTGACCATCCTTTGGAATGTAGCAGGTACATTCTTTAATCCAAAAGGCATAACCTTAAACTGGTAGAGTCCAACTAGGGTGGAAAATTCCATTTTTGCCTTGGCATGGTCTGTCAGGGCTATTTGCCAATAGCCTGACGTCAGAACAAATGAACTGCGGTACTTGGCTGCACCAAGTGTATCCACCAGTTCATCTGTCCTTGGTAAAGGATGGGGATCAGTCTTAGTGACTGCATTTAGAGCTCTATAGTCCACACAGAATCTCAATTGCTTGGATCCTGCCTTTGGTACTAGAACAACTGGACTAAACCATGGACTTGTAGATGGCTCTATAACCCAGAGATCAAGCATCTTGTTGACCTCTCCTTTTATGTGGGATCTCACATTTTCTGACATTCTGTAACCTCTACTTTTCGCAGGTAAACAGTCACCAGAGAGAATATCAGGCCTCAAGGGGTCAAGCCTGGTGAAAGTGAAAATAGGGAGGCAAACTGATTCAATAGAAACTTGCACTCATCCTGCTGTTCAGATGTCAGATTAGAAGAGAGATTAATTCCTTCTATCTTTTCATCTAAAGGTTGGCCTCTGAGTAGGTCAGGTAGTGGTTCACTCTCCTTCTCCTCTTGAGCTGAAGCTAGAAGCAAAGCTCCCACTTCTGGTCTTGAGACGTATGCCTTCAAACGGTTGGTGTGAAAGACTCTGGGAGACTCATTAGTCTGCTTAAGTCCACCAGATAGTTCACATCTCCAAGTTTGCCCACAACCTTGAAGGGTCCTATCCAATTGTCCTGCAAGGCCCTCTGCCTTGTTGGCACCATAACTAGTACAAGATGGTCTTGAGTAAACTCAGCCATGTTGGCCTTCTGGTCATGCCAATATTTGACCAGAGCCTGACCTGCTTTCAAGTTATCACTTGCTTCTGCCATTATGTGTGACATTCTCCTCCGGGGACCTATCACATAGTCAGTCACTCTGACTAGCTTGGGGGAAAGAGCTCTCTCCAACTACTCCTTAATCAGGGCCAAGGGACCTCTGACTGGATGGCCATAGAGAAGTTCAAAGGGACTGTAACCAACTCCCTCCTGAGGAACTTCTCTATAAGCAAAGAGAAGGCATGACAGTAGAAGGTCCCACTTCCTTTTAAGGGGTTCCTCTAAAGCACCGATCATGCACTTCATAGTACGATTAAACCTCTCTACCAGTCCATTTGTCTGTGGATGGTAGGCTGTAGAGAACTTGTAAGAGACACCACAGTTTTTCCACATGGCTTGCATGTAGTGGGACATAAAAGTGGATCCCCGTTCGGGTATCACTTCCTTAGGAAACCCTACTCTGGTAAAAATACCAAGTAGAGCCTTAGCCACAGCCTGAGCCATAACAGTCCTCATAGGTATTGCTTCAGGATACCTAGTAGCATGGTCTACTACAACCAGGATAAACCTGTTTCCTGGAGATGTGGGAGGGTCAAGGGGATGAACATTGTCGATGTCCACCCTCTCAAAATTAACTGCCACCACTGGGAGAGGCACCAGGGGTGCCACATTCTTGGCTCCACTCTTGCCAGAGGTTTGGCAAGTGTGACAGCTCCTACAGAATTTGTCAACTTCTGAACCCATCTTAGGCCAGTAGAAGTATAGGGAGAGCCTTTTTTGGTCTTTTTTAAACTCAAATGACCAGCCAAAGGTATCTCATGGGCCAACTATAGGAACTGGAGTCTGTTTTCTAGGGGCACTACAAGTCATTTGCAGTCCTGAGGCATAGACTCAGTCGGTTCACTGTAGAAGAGGCCATCTTCCCAGTGCAACCTATGGTTCCCAGGCTCTTGACCACTGAGCTGAGAAGCTGCCTGTAGGTGAATTCCTAAAGGAGTAGTACACTTTCTTTGTCCTCTGCTGAAGTCTGCCCTGTTGGGTCCACCTTCTGCCAGTAAAGACTGCAGCTCAGGATGGTCAACAGGATCCAGATCTCCAACTAGAGTAATGTATTCTTCCAGATCTGATTCTTCAGAAGCTGGTTCAACCACACAGGGTTGTGTTCTTGATGCTTTTGTTCAGTTTGAGCATTAATATGTTTGAATTCCAATTCAAGCCTCATCTTTTCTAGAGCAATGAATTCAGGACTGAGTGTAGGACCTGATGTGGTCCCAGTGGACAAAGGTTGAGGTTGTTGAGCAGGTAGAGGAGCAGTAAGGCCTACATTGTGAGACACATCTGCCTCATCTAACTCATCCATAATAACATCACAAAGTGTCTGTGGGCGAAGTGGATTGAAGTGGTCCTTTGTGGTCACTTGTGGGAAGGCGTAGGGGGCTGCCCACCCTTGACCCAATACAGCGCGGGAGTCGTGAGCAGTAATTAACCAACAAAGAAGTGCTTGCCCTAAAGATCCCTGGTGTGTGGTAAACCCATTTGTTTACTAACTTTACTCTAAGTGTGCACATGCTGCTGTGGGAGACCGCGGGGGAGTAAAATCCCCTTTGATCCCGCGAGCACTACTGTGCACACCTTTGAGCTGGGGCTTTGTCTGGTCCAGCTATCACTAACACAATCGTGTTGGGCCGACACACCTGTTTTAAGAGCTCACCGCCGGAATATTGTGCCTGAGTCCTTTCTTGACAATACCTTCTGAGCAATATGCCACCAAAAGTGCGCAGCTCTAAAATGACTTACAATTTGAGAAAAGGCAAGACAAATAAACTGAATGTGAACACTAATAAAGCGAATAAAGGGGATACTTCGAAATCACCTTCTAATTCCAGAGGTACCATACCAGCTTTATTTCAAAACACGTTTCCCACACGTCCCACCGAACCTATTGAGGAGACAATCCCTGCAATGCATAATTGGAGTCATCCACAGGATATGACACATTTCTACGACATTGACAATAATTCACTATTAGATCTCTGCTTGTCCATACAGAGATCAATGGCACCTCCCCACAGTACTGACACCCTGGGGAATAGTAAGATGGGGATTCCCCAGAAAGCAGCTATCATTACTGTTGAGGCGCAGGTGCTTCAGCCGACAAGTAATCCCTGAATTACTCCGAGCATGGGTCGCTTGTCAGAATCCCCTAACCTGCGGATTGATACTAAGGATGTGAGGGATCAGAATGTAGATCATACCAATGACTTATCTCAGTTGAACTCTGCTGCAATTGCAGATCTACGGGCGTCCTTATTCTCTCTACAATTTGCCCTAAAAATTCTTCTGAAATTATGCGGGAGAATACACGTGAACATTGTACTGCCGTTGAATTTGCCTGACCCAGGTCTGGCACATGAAATAGAGTCAGAGGAAGGAAAGGAACTGGAAGTTCCGGTGGCCCCAGTAAGCATTGAGGTGGAGGAATCTCCCACTGAAGTACAAAGGATTCATCTGACCAAGAAACAGCGCAGAATGGCAGAGAGCTGCCCTAAGAGACGTATTGGTGGAGGGGGGCATCGCCGCTGCCCAATACAGCGAATCCTCAGCAAAAATCAAGAAATGCTTAAAAAAGGGCTCTCAAGACCAAGAAATGGCAAAAAAAAGGGACCGGTGACGCTTACTAGCTGGATCCTGCTGGAGAAATCTAAAGAAATATCAATAGTTAATGGTGTCAGTCAAGACTATTCTTACAGATAATCACACCACTATTGATAATCAATTCTTCACCCCGCAAAGGAACAACTTAAATAGTATGCATGAGAGCACAATTTTGGATATGGAAAGGTCTGGGGCAGCAAGAGAGGAAAACAGAGAAGAAAACAAGATCTGTATTGTGAAGAATCTTAACCAGAAAGCTAGTGGCAAGTGGCTGCCGCGTGGGGCAGTGCTTGCAAAATTACACTCAATACCACAACTGAGAGTCATTCGGTCTGAAGATTTCTCCTTTGTGGAGCCCTTGCATACTACTAATCCCAACGTGACTGCACTTCATTGTAGGGTTTTGGCCTCTGCGCAGCTAATACGAAAACATAGAGGTAATTTAGCGCAGGTGGGACTAGGTGTGGATGTTAACCCTAACGATGAAGATCCGTCGATTAATGGTAAATCCAAGACTTCAAAGTTCAATGGCAAGTCCAAGCGCCCATCCATTACTGGAAAACAAGTACAAATGAGTGATTTTCAGAACACTCTTAAGTGGTTAGCTGAGGCTCTGCCCTTGGCTATGAATAAACCCTGAATTTGCTCATTATTGTCCTGGAATACCAGGGGTTTTAAACATTTTATTGCAACAAATGGATCACTACCTTTCATCATGAACTATTCCTTTTTTATGTTGCAGGAAACTTGGCTACTTACACCCATTGTAATGGATGGTTATACGTTATACCATACTCCTGCAAAAAAAGGTCAGGTTGGAAGACCGTATGGAGGTCTGATGTTTGGTGTAGAAAAGTCAATAATATGTAGAGAAATACCCACCGAATTTGAAGACAATATCAACGCGGTGGAGGTGGTTGTATCAATCAATGATAATTGGGTCAAATTACTGTTAGTTAACCTCTACAATCCTCATGATGCGTCGGCTAGAGACCAAATTCAAGACTGCTTACATGATTTGCTGAGTGGCTGGAAGAGCGAATGGAATAGTAATTTTATCATCCTTGCGGGTGATTTTAATTGTCTAATCAAAGGGGAAGGTGGCACTACTAACAATAAGTTCCTATATTCGCTGCCGATTATGCATCACAATCATAGTGATGAGGAGGGGGATAAGTGGTTAAGTTTTCTGAATAGCTGGGACCTAGAATGTATGAATGGACGAACTATGAGTGATCACCCAGGGAATTATACCTGGCGGGCTGGTGGTGCGCACCGCACTCTTGATTATGTCTTTACTAGTGCTGAGGTGGCATCTTTGGTTAACGATATAAGGACCTTAGATAATGATTGGAGTGATCATAAAGGCCTTAGTTTAAACCTGAACAGCATTATTGAGCCAGCCGGTCTATTCCCGACGGGCAACTTGCTTGTCAACCATGCTGCCACACGATTAGTGTGGTCTGAAAAGAACATCACTAGAGCCTGCCGGGACTGTGGCGATTGGGACAATTGTTATTATTATTTGTTTATCACCCTGTCATTGGACGGCCTGGAAGGTTGGATATATAACTTTACAGGTAAATATGTCACCAAAAAGTCTCTACTTATTATCAGAGACCAGGGTTCGATTCCGATTTATGACAAATCAATAAGAGATGCGAAACGCTCACTTAGAGGTGAAATATGTAAAATCAAAACCACCACTAAATCTCTCATTGCAGTACATACCAAGATAAGAGAATTTAAAAATCGATATAGGTCCTGGTTAAAACATTGGAAAAGATCAAAATAACTGGCATGCTGGCAAAAGACTGCTAGAGTTATTTGCTCTAGAAACACTCGGAATATTTGGGTGCTTCTGGGGGAGCTGAGGGAGAGTAGGGTAACACCCAAATAAACCCGATTGATGCCAAGGAGTTGGTGGTTTCCTTGAGAAGCAAAATGGGAATGTGGTCGAAAACGCTGAAGCATCTTTCATAGTAAAGCAAGCCCCTCCTCCTTTTCCTGTATATTTGGAAGAACTTGTAGATGAAATATCTAAACTCAAAGCCTCCCGTGCCCCAGGACCTAACAGTCTCTCTAACTTGGTTATGAAGAATAACCCTGTCTTCTGGGTGAATCTTCTGAAAATTCTTTTTGAAAAGGTCCTCAAAGAGGGGAGAATTCCTGAGACTTGGCAGAAAGCAATTCTAGTGCCACTATTCAAAAAAGGGAACAGATCCCGTCTGGGAAATTATCGTCAACTCTCTATGTTAGACTGTTCGTGCAAGCTATTTGCCTCTTTACTTCTACAGAGATTACAGATCTGGGTCGATGAGTCTGGTGTTTTGGACCGCTTCCAAAGTGGCTTCAGAGCCGGATACTCGACTGCACACAACCTGTTAATTATGAACAGTCTTAGAGATAAAGCCTGTCACCTAATAATCCTCCATTGTAAGCACTGTACATTGACTTTAAGGCGGCCTTTGACACCGTTAACAGGGAGAAACTGTGGAGGAAGCTAAGAGGAATGGTGTGCCATGAGGTGCTGCTCCATTATCTACAGCTCCTACATCATAACACCTCTTTACAGTTGAGGCTGGTCGGAAGTGGAACCATCACTAGAGCGATAAAACAACTTAGGGGGTGAAACAGGGATGTGTCACTGCACCCATATTGTATAATCTGTTTGTGTCTGACGTCCCTGAACACATTCGTGAGGTGCATAGCTGCCCCCCTAAACTTGGTATGCAGCACTGCTTAGTAATGGCCTACGCGGATGATGTGGTCATTTTTGACCATACATTCAGCGGAGTATTACGATCGGCAGAGAAGCTCTGGGAACATGCGGAATTAAATGAACTGGCAATAAACCACACTAGTCTGTCACTGAAAGGCACAGGAGACCCCACACTCTAGATTAGGGTATTACCGTAATAATTCATCTCGGAAAGGAAATCCAGAGGAAGCAATTTTCAAAAAGTGTGTATTAAGGATTTTATTATACCCAATACATTTTTTCTTTGTGAGTTTAGTCACGAATTAATCTGCACTGTAGCAATTTTTATTTTATATAGCAGGAATATTTTAAAAACATCACAATTTAATAAAAATCATCCTAATAAATCATACAACCATTTATCCGCATTCATACCACATCCATCCAAAAACTCATACACCTCATCAACAAATACAAGGTAAAAACATGTAGCAAATATAATAATTCATCCACAATTTCATAACAATACAATCCGTTTTTGTGCAAAACAACACATAGTGCAAGGCCACAACAGATTTTTAATTGGACAGCAGCAACAACACTTAATGCATGACCATAGTAGATTTTGAAAGCAGTGGTCAGCAGTCAGGATAGGCCACACTAGAACAGAATTGATTCTCTATAGTCATGGCAAGGTTAGCCGCCCTAGAAAGAATATCAGAGGTTTGGAAATCAAATACACTCACTCCTATAAATATCTGGGAGTGGAGTTTGATTTTAATGAAAATGTTCACTCTTGTGCTCGAAATCGTAAAATAAAAGCGGCCCAATTAACTGCCATGATTTGCCAGTTCTCCCACAACCAGAGTGGTTACTCCATCTGGGCTGCCCGTCAACTGTACATCCGATGTCTGGTGCCAATGATGATATATAGGTTCGAAGCCATGGTTGATATCAATCTTGATTGGCTCCAGACAATGGAGGGCAAGTTTTGGCAAAAGCTTCTGGTTCTACCGCAAGCCATACCGATGGCAATATTGAGATTAGAATTGGGTCTGTTTTCACTGAAATCTTTAGTTTTAAAGAAGAGAGCAGAACTCTATATCAAAATACATACGCACACTGACAATTCACTACTGGTGACTGTGAAAGAGGATATGAGCGGGAACAAACAGACTAAGTTTGTGACAGAAATGACCACTCTATTTGAGATAATAGGATGGATTCCTAATTGAGACGACAACTTTGAACATTTGTAATACCAACTGGGGAGTGATTAAAACTATGGGATTGGCAAAATAACTTTAAACATCTAGAAAGCCTAAACAGTTATGGGTTTATATCACATCTACTCTATACTTATAAAAGGGCCCAAGGGTATTTAAATGTATGCCCATCGGATAATTTAAGGTGTTTCATACTGCTTCTGCGCGTTAACCATCTGCCAGTGTTAGCCAGTGACTGGCCCTGAACGAACTATACCTTAGTCAGAGCGCTTCTCCCGGATATGTAATAACAAGGCTTTACCCGAAACAGCTAGACATGTTCTTATGTTGTGCGTAGGTTGAGCATATCAGTTATGTCCATAATCTGGACCATATTAAGGAAAAAGAGTTCTGGTATATGTGTACAAATACTTTGCAAGTCTCCACCTGGCTTTATATAGAGTGTGGTGCACGGTCAAGGAAAGACTGAAGTACAGCAATCTCTTTTCTTAACAAAGTTTGATGAAGGGACCGCCTTAGATTGGTGTTTAGTCATTTCTGCTGTCAGGGTAAGGGTTAGTTCTACCTCTTAGGTAAAAGATTTAATAAGTATCTTGAACTCGGAACTCATATGATTGATGGATATTCCATTCTACTCCCTTTCTTTTACCTACTTATCTATATATGTGTTTAATTGAAGGTAGTGATTATTATTTTTTAATAAATATGTTCCATTATATGAGTTTACTTGGAATTTAAGATGATGAACTTGATGATTAAGAAAATGTTTAATTTTTTATTTTTTATTTTATTGTAAAACTACAGTTCAATATATAATATCAAACTTTTGTTACATTAAGTCAACATCCTTAGTCAATTTTGGATTCCTGACCAACTTTATCAATTCAGAGAGAAAAGAATCTCAGAACAGTCTCATGGAAGGAAAAAAAAAAAACAACAAACAAAAACGAATAGTATCTCAAACTTCCAAGACGTTTTCTCCCTTCTTGAGACTAAGTAAGTCTCTTCATGAGGGAATCCAAAACAAAAAGTCTCCATTTTCATAACTAAGAAAATGTTTAATTGTTTAATTGTTTAATTGTTTATTTGTTTAAATTTATTGAATTATGTGTAAAGTTTTTGTTTATAAAACGGTATCACATTAAATTAAATTAAATTAAATAATAATGGACACATTATCATCCTCATCATTTTCCACATTTGCTGGAGGGGCAGGTATTTCAGACCCACTCCCCAGACTTTGTTTCTCTAACAACCTTTCAATAAATTCAGACGTTTTGCCTTTCACAGAGAGATTCCTTTCTCTACACAGATTTTTCAAATAATCAACAATGTAACGAAGGAGGGTCTCCTGTCTGTAGCTTTCCATATCAAACATGATTAAAATGTGCTTTTTAGTGATGTTTAGCCTTGTGGTTAGTTGATCCAAGGTAATAGCAGCACTCTAACTTTGTCCTCACCACTGTACACCATTGTTAGGCAGAATCATATGCAGTACCCTTTAGGATCGCCACAGACAGTTAAGACTACAAGTGCAAGTACAAATTCACCTTGGCTACAAGCCTGTACTACACAGTAAAGTGGTAGCGATGGCTGAGCAGCCAGACTTATCTCAAGAGTAAAGTGAGCAGTATCAACAGTTACACAAAGGACAGCAATTACTATGGTTCGAACAAACACTGACGCAAGGTTTCTGAGTAAAAGAATGTACATTTATTTACACATCAATTGTAAAACAATTCACTAAGTAAAGCAGCAGAAAAATCAAACTCTTAATATACTATACAACACCTCATAGATTCTGGACAAGTTAAGCTCAAAATGACATGTGAGCAAAATGGCACTCCAGCAATTTAAAAGGTTGGGAAAGACAAGGTTATACAAAATTAAGCAGCACCAACAAGTAAGTAGGCAGGTAAATCTAGAAAAGGCTTGCTACTATGCGGATTCAAATAAATAGGCCTGGGCCAACCTTAATGGTACAGAGTCTTTGCATAGGATCTCACAGTTCAGAGTAGTTCACGGTTAAGTCTTTGCCAAGAGCTCGAAACGAAGTTGGTCGAAGGAAAAGTTATTTAAAAGAGTAGAGAAGGACAAGCCCTCAGATTGGCGAAAGATTTCAAACACTTTCACTGAGGTCGGACGGAACGAACAACCAGGTTAGAAGGTTCCTTAAATGAAGAAGAAGGCTGCAGTTGAGGCAAATGTTCCTGGCAGATATTGCAGGCTCACCGTTCCTGAAGCGACTGTTGGACGGACATGAAGTAGGAAGACTGGAGGGTCCTGCACTGCCCAGGGAAGAAACCAGCAGCAGAGCAAAGCAGCGAATAAAAGGTGCACTCCTTAAAACCCAAACAGGGTCCGAGCCTCCTGGCTATCCGGTTCACTGCAGTGATGCACAGCAAATTCGACGAGGGGAGGGAGGCCTTGCTTGGTGTTTCGTGAACTGGTTGGTCCCACCAGCTCAAGGGAAGAAGATTCCTTGCAGATCTTCTCTGTCGTCGAAGTTTGGAGATTTAGACCCACAGCAGGGCTTCACCAGGAGGTTCAGTCGTGGTAGTGGTCCTCGTCTTTCAGCTTCTCTTTGGTTCTCTCGATCCAGTGGCGACTCTGCCTTCCTAGTCCCAGAGACCTGCTTTTTATGCAGTTTTCCCCCATTCACACAGCCTGGCGGTCAATCACACAGCAGGATGGCTGACCTGGTGGGACAGTCACCACAGCCGATCATACAGAGTGTGACATGGGTCTCCAAGGAGACCCTGTGCAGGGAGTCTCAACCCCCCCTCACATCCTGTCCCCCTCAGACATTCAGGTGCCTAAGTAGGGCTTCTGTGCAGAAGCCCGCCAAAGGACGGCGAACAAAGGAACCAAACCTGGTTTGGCGCACAGAGTAAATCACAAGAAAGACCATTACAAAAAGAAATGGTGAATAAACCCAGCCAGAACCAAATAAAAGTAAATGGGGTCCAGCGGATTTAAGTTGGAGGCTACTAAAATAGCCTAAAACAGTAGCAAGGCGGTAGGAAAAATATGGTAGATACCACTGCTACCCACCAAATCTTAAAGAAAGGGGAAGGAAATAATGTTCCATGAGAGACAGACTAAAAGGGATAACTATTAACCCTTTCCAGTACTCTATTTAAGATAGGTTGTACTGGGTCTGTGAATTTAAACAGACTAATAAAGCCAATGGCAACTTTACATGTTCTGAGAGACAGTAGTCAGTCCCAGAATATGGAGTTTAAAGGGGGAAGTCTGAAAAAGACAACCCTGTGTCACTGCACTAAGGGTGCTGTGTAACACACAGTAAAAAGATGATGTCTATGGAGCAGGTTAAGCACAGACACAGCAAAACAAATGTAAGAATGGGAAAAAAGGCTCACACTCTTACCAGATAAGAAAAATAAATTTGATAAATCCAGACTCAGTAGGTAAGGGAGATTAGCCATTCTGGAGAATTCTCCCTAACATTTTCTTATATTGCAGAGTTAACCAGTTTGATGTTAACAATGAAATTCAATAAATACTAAAATTACAATAAAAAAAATGGCAGGCCAAGATCTCATCACTCCATGTCCGAGTCCAAGCATGTGATTTCATGAACATGTATCCCACATCACACTCATTCATCATCAGACATCGGTGTGTGGCCCATGAAAACATATCTTGTACATAATGGTGGTAGAGTAGGAGGATGACTCCACTAGGCTAACCAGAGGGTTCACATTGCAATAGAAATCTAGAGTAAACTAACACATAACACCTACCGAGGTATGCACAACATCACAAGTTATATCCCAGCACATGAACTCTCCCACTACTATTAGCCAAGTGTCAAGCCCAGACATACACCAACCACCATGACAACGGAATGCATGTCATTCATCCTCAAACAGGTACGCAGGCAACCCAGGGAGAAAAATGAGGGACTAGCATCTCTGAGTCAGCACAACCTGCCTCTACCACAACAGAGGCAACATACATAGGCACCTTAGCAACCACCTCTTCTCCCTGCAGTGCTGCCACCTGCCAGAAGACCCCTGATCAGACACTGCAAGAAAGCTGCACCCATTAGTCAGACTCCCAACACGTCAGCAGATTTGGCTACCAGCTCAGACATCATTCCTGCTGCACCCACTCAATCAGCTACCACCACCGACACTGCTCCTGCAGTACCTGCTGCACCTGCCACCTCTACCAATATAGCTTTTATAACACCTGCTCCACCAGCCACCACATCCAGCCTGCAGACCCCTGTGGAAACCAGTCAGCCACTGGACACTCTTCGGTACAATGTCCTTTCATCGCAAGACGTTTTTTCGCTGGGGTTTTTACCACAAATTTGTTATCTAAAAAACCCATCACATTTCTTTTTGGGGGTGGTTAAAAAAAAATATATATGGGATGTGGGTTTTTGGTAATAGATAAAAACTGAAAGGGAATGGGGGTTGGGGAGGGGGACCCCCCCAATAATAAATTGAAAAAAATAAATGTTTTTTTTTCCGATAAAAAATATGCAAATAACTCATGGAACTGCAGGAGCTATTACGGGACCTGACAGGATCAATATGTTACTAACATATGGAGAATTATAGAATAACTCAAGCATGTAGAAGCCATGCCATGTCACAAACGCCTCAGCAAGAGCTGAGCTGAATTCAGACAGATTCAAAATGGTTCTCAGCTCGAGGTGTACCTTTTAGAGGTAGTAAGTATAACTATGTGTCTGCATTGTTACCCATGGTATGCACTACCAAAGGCTATGAGAGTGCTCAATCTCTCATCTCTTGCTGTAACAACTTTGTTGCAAACTTTTGTCTGGTGGCGTGAGACCGATCCTCCTACCCAGCATGGTTTTGATTCATCATTCAAGCTGCCGAATCACGTGTTCAGAGACCATGTTTTGGGCATCTGGAGCTCTGAATTACTCCGATTGTATGTGGATTTATTCATATTAGTGTAGCTGGTGTTACTGCCATTCAGGGAATCGAATGTCACTTGTATCTTTGGTGGCCTTGGCAACTGGCCCTTGTCCCACACGGTTGCTCCTGTTCTGTCTGAATTCAGCTCAGCTCAGCACTTGCTGAGGTGTTTGTGAGCTACTGTGATTTTCCTATGCCATAGCATGGCTTCTACATTCTTGTGTTATTCTATAGTTCTCCATATGTTAGTAACATATTGGCCCTGTCAGGTCCTGTATGTGCTCCTGCAGTTCCTTGAGTTATTTGCACATAAGCATCTGCAAGCTGGCTCAGGATCTCTTGCTCCTTGCGGTTTCTGCGTGGCTGCATTTAACCTAATGACAAAATAATAAAAGCAAAGGCAGTATGCATCTGTATCTGTAAGTATCTGTCCTCTGTCTTATGTAACTGTTCTGCATATGTTCTTCGTGTATTTGAGTGTGTGTCTTGTGTCTTTATGCGCGGATGGCACGTGTGCTTCATGTCTAATATGGCTATGTCGTGGTGTCTCTAACAACGTCATGCATGGCTTCTTGGCACTTTAGTCGAGGCTGTGAACTGAGGTCTCCTTGGTTGCATCCTGAGGATCTTCGTCCACTCTGGGTAACGTTTGCACTGCTCCTGGTGTGTATTGTTGGTGAAGTGAGTATCTTTTTGCATACTTGTCAATGGTTGGAACGCTAGGAGTCGGTCCGACATGGTATGGGTGATCATGGTATTGGTGGTTCTTCTTCTGGGCCATGTGTCTTGTGGAAGGGGGAGCAGGGGCAGGATTCAACCATCCCTCTTCACCTGCTATTGGCTAGTGAGGGCAGCCGCTCTTACCTGGCTTTTAGAATAAGAAGAGGATCCCTGCGCCCATTCTTCAGAGATCCTGGATAAACCTGAAGCAGTCAAGTATCCTGTCCAGCTGTGAGACCTCCGAGGAAACCTGAGACCTGACTGAATGAGGCCTGGCAACCAACTTCTGCTGCTGTCCTGAAGGAGCCCTATCTTGCTTGTGATCTTTAGCAGTCCTGTGAAGGAGCTGTGACCCTTGGAGTGGAGAGACCATCAGTTCTTGACATCTGCTCAGTGCCCTGCCAAAGGAAGCCTTCAGAAGTGCCCTGGAACCGTCCTGTTGCCCGCCTGCTTCGTTTTTGGTTCACCATGCTGCTGGTGTCACTGTACCAAGTTTCAGCCTGAAACCTGAGGAACCTCAGCTGGCCCTCTGAGGCTAACCTCTGCAAAACTTCAGCATCCTACCATTGAGGGGACATGAGATAGGAGGGAAAGACTGACCACAGCTGCTGAGTCCTTTTGCGTCGCCATGCTGCAGTGACCACCATCCGAAATAACTTCCTTGACCTGAGTCCAGTCCTGAGAGGGGTCCTGCATCGAATTCTGCTGCATTCTTCAGTCAAAAGTCCTTGCAACAGTGAAAGACACCAACCGGAGATCACCTCAAACCTGCAACCCGTGGGAATCAAGGACTGCGACTTTTGGCGGGAAAAGCAACCTCAGACCATCTTCCTTTGTCCTGCCAAATCTGAGGAAGAAGTTTGTTGGGGCTGAGGGTGGTGCAAGGGCAAGGATATTGTTAATGAGGCTTGAGTAAGGGCAACCGTATTATCAGTATTCAGAAAAAGTATTCAATTATATTCTGACATACGAGTCCTTCCACACAGCTGCTATGTGGTGTTATGTGGTCCTCATGTGTATCAGGATCCTTCACTTGGGTTTCCATGTCAGCATTCAGGGGTATCAGGAGATGTCTCCTGATGCATATGTTGTGCAGCATGACACACACAACAACTATTTTGCCAACGTTCTTGGGCCTGTACATTTGGGCACGCCCTTGTTTGGAGGAGGCTCTAGAACCTCCCCTTCATCATCGATACAGAGCCTTGCCCTGATGTGTGTCTTGTTATATGCCTCTTCCTCTGCAGTGTGACATTTAAGGGCAGGTGTCATTAGCCAAGGAAGCTGAAGATATCCGGAGCAGTGGCAGTTCGGAAATGTTGAATTGTAAGGGCATTCATGTTTCACACTACTGTATGCATGAGTGAACATGCTTTGTTAGGGAGCCTGAATCAACCAAGGGAGGTTTGGGGGGTTCTTTCCCAGAGAAATATTTACAAATAATGGACTTAAACGGAGCATTTGAAAGCAAACATTCAGTGAAAAATTGGGCAAGAAGCCACTCAATTTACAATTGCTTTTGTAGGTCAAAACATGGAAAAATCCAATTTATTTCAAGTCACCAAAAGTGCACAGGTGCATTTTATCTAATGCATTTTACTGGTGCCTTTGCCCACAATATATGCCAGTATAAATCATGTTCATGCTGGCTGTGCCCATTCATGTCCATGCTGGCTGTATCAATATATCCGAGTATTCCTGTATAAGAACAAACGGATGCTTGCTTTGCCCAACGTTAGTAATTATTCTATAAAAAAAACATCTCCATGGAGGCTCTGACAATATTTACCCGGTGTCCAGTCATAATTTCGAAGGAAAAATTTCGAAAGACAAAAAAGTCAAATCAAAAATGTCGAAAAAAATATGTCGAATTATTTTTTTTTGCGATATTTTTTTTTTGGCTCTAGTTTATATAAAAAAATAGGTAAAAATAAAAAGGGGGGGTAAAGTGGGGGAACCCCCCATTTCGAAAAAAAAGTCATAAAACAAAAAATTCGACATTTTTTTTTTCGACTTTTTTTTCGACTTTTTGACTTCCGAGATTTTTGTATTCGAAATTATGTCTATAAACCTATTTGCCCATATCCCCACATGAGAGCATATTCCTTTTGGCTTTGCCAGGAACAAATGTAATGGCACACTAAGAAAACATGTTCGGACTGGCAAAATCAATGTATGCCAGTATGGCTCAGTAGGAACACTCATCATGTTTACTTTACCTTTGATGCCAGTAAAATGCTATGCCACAGTTCTTCCATCTCTGTCCTGGATGCAGACTGTAGCCAAATCCCCTCCAGCGCTTCTATTGGCTTCCAGACTATATCTACATCACGTCCTGGTGAAGCCCAGGCAAAGTCTGGCAAAGTCGGGTTGCTGCGGTCTGCAGCATTGACTCTGCATGTCTGCACCTCAGTTCTCGGGGTGTTGGCCTTCTGAACCTGCTGGATGTGAAATGTGACACCTGTTGCCTGCATATGAAGCCAGCGGCAGCTGGTGAATCTTTTAACTGGCGCAGCATGAATATTTGTCCCAGATATGCAACACCGACCAAGCATAGGGATGGAGCCTGCACCACTCAAGTGGGAGTAAGGGGGGGTTATCCCCCTGAGAATTATTTTTACCAAATGGGTTAAAATTGTGCTGTTTAGAGTGCAAATTTGTGAAAAATTGGTTCAAAATCCAAACATTTTGCAATTGGTTTTGTAGGGTAACTAAAAATCCAATAGATGAAAGTCAACAACAGTGCACAAGAGCATTTATCCAACACATTTTCATGATGCCTTTTCCTACAATATGTGCCAGTATAAAACATTTTGACAGTGGCTGTGCCCATACATTTCTATGCTGACTGCACCATTATACCCTAGTATTCCCATATGAGAACATACTAATGTTAGCTTTGCACATAATGCCAGTAATGATACTATAAGGAACCATTTCCATGTTTTTTCTATGGCAGTATCCCAAAGTAAGAACATGCTCCAATTGGCTTTACGATTAAAAATGCATGCCAAAGAATGAAAGCGTGTCCAAACTGGCTGCACTAAAATGTCAGTCAAGCTACATAATAACACTTATGCTTGTTTATCAAAGATGCCCAATAAAAAATGTTATGCCACAGTAAGAATAATACCACTGATCCTGCTTATTTTTTCAAATATGCCCAATACCAAATGGCTTGCCTCTGTAAGAAATAGCTAGATTGGTTGCATTGACATGCCAGTCTAGCTACATATTAAGACATATGCTTGCCTTATCAGAGATGCCCAATACAAAATGTCATGCAACAGAAAGTATAATACTACTGACCATGCTTGCTGTTTAACATAAAATGTAATTCCACAATAAGAAATGGCTAGACTTGTTGTATTAAAATGCCAGTTTAGCTACATAATAACACGTATCATGCTTGCTTTATCACCCTTGCCCAGTACAAAATACCATGCCTGCTCCATAGTGCGCCAACTCCTTGTACTCAGACAGAATCACATTAATGAAGAATGTGATTATGTGTGATTGCGAGGTGTTGGGTGGGGCAGCTGCACCTCAGGGTGTGGGGGGTTAAGCATGACATTGGATGTGAGGCTCTAGGAATTCCAGCGGATTGAGCTGGCATTCTTTACTGGGCATGCCCAGTAAACAAATTACATGCCAGTCCTCTTGGCCCACATCGTCAAACACACTCACACAATCAAAGTGATTATGTGTGTGTGCAAGGTGCTGGGGTGCACAGGGGGCAGGCATGATATGTGTTACTAGACATGATAGATAGCCAGTAAAAAAATACCATCCCTGTCCCCTGGGCCCCACAGCGCCTCAGAAGGAGAGGTTATTTTGGCCGGTGGGGAGTGGGAATGTGCAACAAATGCATTTTTAAAAAGCCTTTGACGTACAAACCTACTCCCTCCACTTGCCAAAATCAGCTCGACAGACTAGCACAAACACACAACCAATGTGTGTGTGCATGTGTGTGTTTGTGCTGGTACATGAACCCACACACACACACACACACATTAACATTACATTCACACAAGCACTCATCATCATGCACTCACTCATAACACAAGCATGCCCGCATCCGTACACATATTTAAATAATAAATAAATGCACATACAAACGCACACATTTGCACAACATACACACAGCAAACACTCTCTCATTCACACCAGCATCCATCATCATACATTCACCTAACAACACAAGCATACATGCATCCATACACATAACATAAATAATAAAATGCATGAACATAAACAAACATACCTTTTGCTGTAGATCCTGAAGTTTCCTCTCCAGGGCTCCAGTCCCTGCTAGCATGAGCAGGAATCAGGATGCTTCCAGGGTCCTGCACAGGGGCCTGAACGTGGCTGAGCAAAGGCCCCACTTCAGCCTGCTCTGTCTGTATGTGCGAGGAGGCGCAGAAACACACCCTTGCACATACAGACATGCAGTTCTCCAGCCATCATTTCCAATGACTTTGCAAGGCTGGGGATGCAACACGTCCCCAGCCTTGCATGGCTCATTGAGCTTGCATGGCTGGGGAACTGTAATGGTCAACAAAGGGAAACTGTGTTTCTCTTTGACATTTCAGAGTGCTCGCTCAGCTGAAATAAACTGCTGAGGGATCGCTAGTTATTTCACTGTGCTGTCTCGTTCATAATGGGCAAGAGGGGGGCCAAGACCCAATGGGTCGATGCACTCTCACCCATTATGGACAAACTGCCCCCGTATGCAGACGAGCCTGGTTGTGAAGGTAAAGGTCTACAATGAAATCACATGCTGTTCCCTGCGGGGCCCAACCCACTTACCTGTCTGCCTGCTCCTTCTGGCTCCATGATTCTGATTAGGTCGGGTTGGGTCCTTCCATCTCTGTCCTGGACATGAACCGCAGCCATGCCCCCCCCCAGCTGGCTTCCAGATTATATCTACAGCACGTCCTGGGCAAAGCCCAGGTGAAGTCTGGCAAAGTCGGTTTGCTGCTGTCTGTAGCTGGTAGCATCTTTTCTGTTGCTATGCAGTTTCTGACTGTTCTGGTTCCCTGTTTCTTTCTTCTCTGTTCTTACTACCAGTCTGTGTGACTTAATCATCTGGACTTTCAACTCGGCATAGGCCCTTCCCTGGCTACTGCTGGGGATCCTTGTTTGTTGTACAACTACTGGCATAGTTATATGTCTCCTTCTACAGATTTTTCTTATTTTTCCTTTTCATCTTCACTCCTCTATGCCACCTTCTCATTGTATGTCCACACTAACAATTCTTCTTCTCGTAATCTCTCAAATATGATTTACCCGCTTCTGGCTGATCTCACACTTTTAATGTCGCTCTATGGAACTCTTGTTCCCACAACAATAAAGCTCACTCTGATTGGGGCCTTTTTTCCCGTTTTCATTTTCATTTTCTTTGTCTCACGGAAACTTGGCTGACTCTGTTTAATATTACCATACCTGCTTCGCTTTCTTCACCTCAGCCATTTTTCTCCCAAACCCCCACCCTTCTGGTCGTGGCGGTGTGTTGGCATTTTATCTTCTGTTAGCACATTTTCATCTTATTCTGAGCCTGATCATCATTGTTTTACATTATTTGAATATCATTGCTGCTCCTTTTCCTCTCCTTCTCTTCGTTTTGTTATGTATCGCCCTCTTGGTGCTGTCCCGTCTTTTTATGATGATCTTGATACCCTCATTTATACTTTTCTGCCTTTTTCTGCTCCCCTATTTCTCTTGGGTGATCTTAATCTTTATCTCTCTTCTACCCATGGTATTGTTCTGCTTCTGTCCATTCTTCATGCTTATTCTCTTCTGCAAATCCCCCCCCCACCCATCATATATCGGGGTCTTTGCTTGATCTTATTTTCCCTACTATTTCTGTTTCTACCTCAGTCACTGCTCTCACCATTTACTCTTAGGATCATTTTCTTCCTTCTTTCTCCTCTTTTCTGCCGCCTTCATTTCCTCTGCCCCAATCCTCAACTACTGTCCACTGTTGTGATCTTTTGATCGTACCTTCTTTTCTCCTGCTGTCATTTCAACTCTCCCTGCTATTGCAAATTTGCCCACTCTTTATGTCAACGCTGCTTTTTCCATTCTGTCTGATACTCTAACTGTTTCACTCGATCTTCTGTATCCTTTGCTTGTGTTGTGTTTACCCATCTCATAGACCCTCCTAGCTTTGGATGTCACCTTCCAATCAATCACATTAGCATTTGAATACTTCACCCCCTTAACATTGTACAAAATCTTTCAACCTGGCTGCCATCTCACCCTTTTACTCGTTCTGACTCCATCCTGCTCATAATCATCTTCAACACAGGATCATTCACCCTATGCAACAACCTTTATCTACACACCATCGCTACCCACTGCCACTCTTTTATAAGGCACCAGTCTGTCCATAGACCACACCTCACCACCTTCTACAATCACTACTCCGTTATTCACTGCACTAATCATTTTGCGGCCCAAGAACTTGCTTTCAAGACATTTAAGTACCAACCTGGGATTTTTCACCAGCACCAAATCATCAACAGCCCATGTATGGCCTTTCACCCCATGACGATCATCAACAATGTTCTTATAGTGTTCTTGCCCCTTTTCCATCGCTCTCATGATCTCTTCGCGGTCCACACAAACTGACACAGCTGAGCCCATCCACCCAGGACACAATTTGGTACTCGGCTTGCGACCCTTCAAGGAAACAAAGGGAGACACTTTTGTCACTGAGTGTGGTGTGGTACAGTATCCCCAAACCATCTGCCTCAAGACAGTATGCCAGTGTAAAACAGATCTCAGGGCCAATTGAATACCACCGTTAATAAACCTGTTGACCCGTTCCACTAATCCATCCGCCCTGGGATGATGTAAGGCAGTGCGCACATGCATGATGGAATACTTTTATAAAATATTTTCTTCATCTCAGAAACAAGCTAGACTCCATTGTCAGTAACTAACACTTTGGAAAAGCCCTGGCGGAAAAACACATTCTCCAGAAACCTAATCAATTCAATGGTTGTTGCCTCGCTTGTGACCTCCCACTCCACCCATTTCGAGTGGTAGTCTACCAGAACAGGATAGATGACGTGTGTAAAGGTGAGAGAATGATCCCTCAACTAACATCTCCCTTCTCTGCAAAGAAATTATGATTGACCATACTGTTTTTTGGGTGTGAGACTGAATTGTTTTTTCGGCCTTTATTTTCCTTTTTCCACATTATTTTTCGAAATCAACAACCTCAGGAAGTACCCTCACCTGATTATTTGAACCTGGTCACCTACAAGACCAGTAAATACACAATACTCCTTGACCTAAAAAAGATTGACTGCACTAATTAATACTTATAATGAGTTTCATAGTTGTATCCATTTATGGAGGCTATGTGGTATGTTTGCCTTCACTTCTTTAGGTGAATAGCCTATTTAACAGACATTTTACTCACTAGTACGAATTGAAGACAGACTGGTGTTGAGTATTACTCCCGTTATTTAATCACAAGATGATGTTAAAATTGTATAATGAATGCAGCATTAATTAGGCTGTTTCTACATTGTTTTCATAGGCAACTGATACTATCAACACAGAGAAAGTAAAGCAAAGATGATACAATTACTTTTTTAAAACATTTTCATATTCTGTTCAGTGACCATCTTGTCTTTTTAAAATAAATCAGTGATGTCTATGAAATATGGTATCGAAAATCCCCTGAAGAAGTTCTCAAAACCTTTTTCACATATATAAAGAGAACAAAACATGCTGGGTCTCGCTACAAGCTATATGGTAATACCCTAGTATTAACGGAATCATCCTTTACGTGTTTGGATCATACATCAATGTATGGATTGTGTAAAGTCAACCATGGCATTCCTAAAATTATTTGCAACTGTGGTGCATCAATTAACTCAAATACAATTTCCTCACCATGTTTTTCACCAATCCTCATTCTCAAAACACATGTCATCTTAGTAATCAAACCAGATGTTAATTGTGTACCATCTACCGCTCTCACTTGTTCTGGTACTTCCTTAGTTACCACAGGCACTCCCAATCTTTCTGCTAAAGTCAAATCCATAAAATTTCCAGTAGCTCCACAATCAATCACACATGGACCTCCACACCTTAATTTACCTTCCCAATATAAGGATACATTAAGAGTGATATGTGGTATAGCTGTCTGAATGGTATTTGCTACAACTTGTTCTTTACCAGGAAAAGAAGGAAATCTTTTAGGAGCACGTGGGCATCTTCCTACAAAATGTGTTCCATCTCCACAATACAAACATAACTTCTCCTTGCATCTTCTCTCTTTCTCTTCTTTAGTTAAAGGACCTCTGATTTTATTCTCACTTATTTGTACCTTAACTTCTTTTCCAGAATTTTGTTCTATTTTGGGTCGTTCACTCCTACTCAAAGTTCTATTTTCAGAAAAATGTCTCCTCTTTTCTGACCTTCTCTCCAATAATCTTAAATCTAACTGAATTGCTAAAGAAATTAAATCTTCACAAACAGTGGGTCTCTCTACAATTGTTGCTACTGCATCTTTTAATTCTTCTCTTAAACCTCTATAAAAGATGGAAGCTCTCTTCTCCTCTGGCCACTCACTCTCTTGCACAAGTGATCTAAAGTGTGTAATATGAGCTACTAACTCTCTATTTCCTTGTCGTAACTCTAATAATTCTCCATCTACACTTAAAGATGAGGTTCTTTTGTCAAACATCTTATGGAGTTCATCTTCAAACAGGTTCCAATCCCTAAGTTCTCTTTCATCTCTTTCTACAAATGGAACTGACCATGCTGATGCCTCCCAAGTGAGATAAGAAATTGAAAATGCCACCCTTTCCGTTCCTGTAGGAAATGCTTCAGGCCTACATAAATAATGTAATTCACATTGCATTAAAAATGTCTTTAGTTTTCTATGGTCTCCACTAAATCTTTCTGGTGGTGCTAATGGAGTTGATACCAAAGAAATTCCTGGTGTTAAATGTATGTTCTTCTTATCTTTTTTCTCTTCTATCTCAGGTGTTGGCCATTTAAAATCTGACTCTGGATGCAAAACTGGTGGTTCTTGTTCAAAAAATGTCATTGCCATAGAAGTTCCTGGAGTCTCTGATCTATGGACATAACTATTTAATTCTTCCATTCGTACTCCCAAATTTATTGTCTCCTTTTTTGCTAACTTCAAATCCTCTTTAATCTCCATTAACATTTTTCCTATGGCCCCCAAACTCAACTCTGACTCTGGGTCCATCATCACTCAGGCAAGATTTAAATACGTGGGCCTTTCATTCTGTCAGGTCCTGTCTTGAATCTTCTTGCAGGAGTGATGCTGGCCCACCAGACCCCCAAAGTATGCCTGCTCAACAATCTCTTAGTAGATAAAACTACCAAGCTGGCTAACCCCAGGGGAAAGGGGAATGGAGGAGAAAATAACAACTGCAGATCTTCACTGGCTCTTAGACACTCACTTCCAAATAGTTAGACACTGCTAGATGTTTTACTTCTCTGGAACTGGATGGATGGAAGTTTCTTCAGTATGAAGTGTCTGTGAAAATCTAAACACATAAGTACATACATTAATATAGCTCTTTTCTATATATTAACTACTTCTATAGCTATTATTATAACCTATAATCATATACGTGCTGCCTATGCTTGATTGCTAATAGGCATCAAAATTAAGAGATTTTCTTCTTTATTTCTTCTAAGTAATATGTAATTCATAATTCTTTTATTCTTGAAAACTTGTTTTTTTCTTTTAGCTGAATATTTAGCAGATATCTGAATAGATCTTGCTTGTAGATATTCATTCATTAAACCTTCTGAAGAATATGTTTTGCTTAATAATTAGAAGTCACTTGTAGTCTTTTCACTTTTCTTTTCTTTTCAGATGAACAAAAATATATGGAATAAATATTTGGTCTAGTAATGTTCCATAAGTCACAAAAATATGAAAAGCTCAACTGATATATTGCTTTGTCTTTCTTACTTGTGATTTTCATTTGAAGGAAAAAATGTTTCTAAATATATCCTTGTTTAATTCTGAAGAATTCCGAAGCTAAAAGTATGAATTTGATGACTTGACGATGACTTGACACTCTGGAAACAAAATATGAGCTGGCCAGATGAACCCGACGCTACGCGCAACCAGAACGAAGTTGAAAAAAATAAGACGCAAAGTGAAAATAATAACCGCGCTTACGGAAATAGATCTACTAATTTTTAAACACAACTCAATGAAACGCGCACACAAAAGATGCCGACTGTCCGACACAACGCCACCAGAAAACACTAGTACGCAGTACGCTTAAACAGGAAATAAATAACTCAAGAATCGGAAGGCACGCAACTCACGCAAGCAGGTCCTTTCCTCAAAATATAACGTATTACTAATACGAGAGAGACGTTGTGCCTGCAATTAAAACAAATTCTAAACAATTAAAGTAAAATCTAAAGCGAATCTTATTCACAAAATAACTACATTAAATAACAAGATATCAAACCAGCTTCTTTCAAATATATTTCACATCAGCATCCGCGAGTGAAAAATAAAACGTATATTAGTTTCTTCTATCTCAATAACACGCGCAATTTAACACAAATAAAGTTCTTTTAAAATTTGCAGAAAAATACAGTTTCTTAGTTCTTTAAAAATTAACTTATTCTTGAGTTAAAATCAAAAGTATTAGCATTTTACACAAAAACTTAGCTTGCTTAATCTGTATGTAGTCCTTGATGAAATAATTATGACTTCTTCTTAAAGGAATTTACTGTAGTAACTCTTCTCTCTAGATTTTCTTCACATAAAAGATTATTAAATATTCTTATACTAAAATATCATTGAGCTATGAAAACTGCAACCTTCCTCTATGGAAACTGGAATGAAAGGCAGTTTAGAATCTTGGTGAAAGTTCCAAACTACCTCACAACTCTTCTCCTCCAATCACTGTTGTTGAACTGAACCTCCATCTTGGCTTGGGTAAATAGGCACTTCCTGAATAGTTTATCATTAAGGAAACTTATATAGATTGTAACATGTTTCATTCAGAACCAACACTCAAACATCACTCAAACATTACTCCTACATATATATGTGATGATGAAATCTCCTAAATTGAAGTTTTCTAGAGTAATGTTTCTTTGAAAATCTGGAAATGTACCATGGGATCCTGACATTTACGTGTTCCACATTAGAGTGGAGACATAACCATTAAGTGTTTGGTATACAACAATTATAAATTAATAATTCTGTTGTACTTTAATGCTCGATGCGCAAGTCACTTTTTGGGACACGTTTGTCACTTTGGATGTTTTGTAATGAGGTGTTTTATAAAGAACAATGTTTATACTTATTAATTAAACATTTTTATAAATAAATGATAAAAAAATAATGAAATGCTTGCTTGAGACTGATTAATTCTATAAGTCTATCAATACCGGTTGTATACTGATGAGATTGTATTTTGTTAACAATGTTTATACCAGAAGGATGTATTTTGTTATAATGGTATTTCGTCAGGGACGACCTTTTCTGATTTGATCACCCTGAAGTCTCTCTCGCGTTTAGTGAGTCTACCAGAACAAACAACAATGTAAAATCCTCTTCCAATCCTTGGATTGACCCATCACATTTCCAGCAAATTTCTGCCCTGGCTGATCTGGAATCTTTACAGGAATTAAAGGTGTCTCATGCACCACCTTACTTTTATCACTCAACAGGCATTCTTTTTTTTTTCTTTTTTTATTTATTTATTTACAATATATACAAAATACATATAATATACAGAAATATATAACCAATCAATAAGCAAAACTACAGAAAGTGCGTGAAAGGAAAAACAACTAAAAGAAATCATTAAACACATTCCAGATCTTCTCATATGAGAACAATTTACATTTCAGTTTGTATATCAACTTTTCTGTCCTTGACAGGCAATGCATCTCCTGAATCCACTCCTCGAAGGAAGGAGGAACGCGGCCTTTCCACCCACGAAGAATCAGCCTCTTGGCCACAATGAATGCATGAAAAATCCACTTTTTGTGGGCGGAGCTGACATCGTCCAACCCAGAATCATCACCCAGAATTACCGTCCTAAAATCAAGGACAGGCCCTCCTCCAACAATCCTGACACACACATCACACACCTCACTCCAAAAATCTCTGACGCTCACACAGCTCCACAACATGTGTTCCAGTGACACAACTGCCTGAACGCAACCCCAACAGTCTGACACTCAACAGGCATTCTGCACACGCTCTCATCTGCTTCTCCACTGCCCCATCCATGGTGGGCCACCAATAGTTCTGGCATAACCTCCCTTTTGTCCTGCTAACACTATTAACTTCCACCGAACACTCTTTGGAGGTTCACATTTAAACCTCTTCTTACCCTCGTTCCTACTAATGATAGTCCAGCTTACATCTCAAATTAAGGTTTGAACATCTTGTCCAAAACATCCCTATTCAGCCATCCAATTACAGTCCATTCAACAATCGCACTCATCACTTCATCTTCCACAGCTGCATATTCCCATTCCTCCTGCATATTCCCATTCCTCCTCACTGATTGTTCCTCACTCAATACTCTCCACAACCAACCCCTCAACCCTGTTGCTCTTCTCTTGATCAACAGAATCAATGGGCAACCCGGATAAACAGTCAGCTACCAAATTATTTTTTCCAGGCAAATAACACACAAACAAATCATAAATTTAAGACCCAACAACCATTTTGAAATCCTATGAGATCCTTTGCTCCACCCCACACTAGACATCATCTGCACAAGGAGTTTGTGATCCGACCTTACAATAAACCGCTGGCCCAGGAGGGAAAAACTTAAAGTGTAAAATTGCCCAAAATATGGCCAAAGCCTCTCTCTCAACTACAGAATAATTCACTTCTGCACCGCTTAAGGGCCTAGAAGCAAACGCTACCACTTGTTCTTCTCCCTTGCCATCACCCTGAGTCAAAGAGGCACTTAAACCTAAAATACTGGTGTCAACAGAAAGAAAGGTTCTACTTGTGGGACAACCTTTTCCCAGAGACGGGGCATTGGCAATACTCTTCTTAATTTTCTCAAAAGCCTCCTTACATTCACTTGACCACATATATCTCACACCTTTGAGTAATTATCTAAGAGGTGTCGACAACACTGCAAAGTTCTCCACATGTGTAATGTTAATATTCAACTAACCCCAAAAAAGAACGCAATTGCTCTTTATTTCTGGGTTCAGGGCTAGGCTAATCGCCTCAACTAAACTATGTTTTGGTGTAATACCATCAGTAGAAACACAATGACACAAATACTCCACACTTCTCACACCAATTTTACACCTGCTCCTTTGGAAGGTTAAGTCCTGCTCCTTTCATCCTGCACAACAACCCTCTTAGCACGATGTCATGTTCTTCAGCAGAACTACTCTCTATTAACACATCCTCTTGGAAACCTATTACTTTCTTCATTCCGTCTAAAACATTTTTCATCACTCGCTGGAAAATGGCAGCCTCTGCACCAGTCCAAAAGGTATTCTACAATATTTAAAAGTTCCCTCAGTCATGACAAAAGACATTAGTTCTTGGCATTCTTGTGTCAGGGGCACTTTATGGTAAGCCGCCGAAAGATCAATTACTGTAAAAATGTTGGCATCTCCCAACAAGAAGAAAACTTCTGAGATCACTGGTAGAGGGTAACGATGCAATTAAATATTTCTGTTAAGATCTCTGAGATCTACACAGTGCCTCAGTTTGACATTTGTTTTTGAAACCAAAGCCACTAGAAAAAATGACTCTGTTCCCTCAACTCTTCCTATCACACCTTTCTGAAGAAGTCCATCAAGTTCATCTTTCAACCGTTCTCGTATCTGGTGCGGAACCGAACAGACTTTGTGTACCACTGGAGTGGCATTTTCCTTCAGTCCAATAAGATTTTTCAAATTCTTTAGCTTCCCCAGATTCTCAGAGAATACTTCGGAAATTCGACAGCCCATTTATCTTGGATCTCCGCTATAGAGACCGGCTCCTCTAAATTAGCTTGGATGCAAATTCCCAAACTGGTCTGTTTGTCCCACCCCAACAGAGACAAACTTCTCGTTGCCAAAATACATCAGCTGTTGCACTCCTTCTCTGATGACATGAAATCTCCCCAGCATCTCTATTTCAACTTCACCATAAGCATGAGGATCAATGTTATGTTCCAAAAGATCTTGAACTCTTCCCCCAAGAATATTTGTGAAAGTCTCTCCAGATATGATGGTCCAAGGGGAGGCACTATGAACCTTCATTTTGTCCCGTTGACAGTGAACTCATCTAAAGGCCCTCTCTTTGCTTTGTTAAGTGCAGAGATTTCAAACACGTGGCTGACAGTGCTTCCCTTGTTCTCCTCTTGGGAAATCTGTGCCACTTCATGCCTAGCATTGCTTCCCTTAACATCTGCTTGGGAAGATTGTCTCACTTCTTGTTCTGATGTAGGAAGAACCTGCTCCATAGAGTCCACTGATCTTTCCTTACAAACCTGAGAAAAATGGCACTTACGCCTGCATTTTGTACATATCAAATTTTGGATCGGACAGAATAGGTTTGAGGATAGATGTCTGTTACTGCCACACTTGAAGCATCTTACTTCTCGGTAGGCTTCATTTGTTTTCCTATTCCTTATAGCACACACTCCATTGCTGGGTGGATCAATCTTCAAATGTCTCATATAGTGAGCTGTTTGCTCGATACTGTGAGTTAAGTCCACTGCCTGTTCTACCGAGAGATCTTTTGTCGAAAGATTTTCTTGAACCTTAATATTATTAGTGCACCTTACCAGTTGGTGTCTAATCAGGGAATTTGATAGAGCACCAAATTCGCAAGTGTGCTTGAGACTGCAAAAAACAGCTATGTAGCTTTCAACTGGCTCCATTGGCTCTTGACGCCTCTGGAAAAAATGTGCGGTGTTCAAATGTCACATGTTTTTTTGGTTCGTAATGCTCTTGCAATTTCCTAATTGCCACAGTGAAATCATCATGGTCACCAGCACCGTTTCCTTCCAGATCCAGCAACCCATCAAACGGTATCTGGTCATTCCATCGAAATAAGTTTCATCTAATCATTACCATCTAATTATATCCTACGAAAAGCATTTCCATCGAAATGCCTTTTCATTGAATATAATTTGATGGAAATTCGATGGATTTTTTAAATTTAAAGTTAGGGTTAGGGCATGGGGTAGGGGAAGGGTAAAGGTTAGGGTAAGGGGTAGATTTAGGGTTAGGGTTAGTGTTAGTGGTAGGGCAAGGTTTAGATTTAGGGTTAGGTTAAGGTGTAGGGCAAGGGTTAGAATTAGGTTTAGGGTTTGAGTTGGGTTAGGGTTAGGGGGTGTTTTGGGAGCTGGGGGTTGGGGTGGAACCCCCCCACAAAAAATGCAAGGTTACATGAAGCTGGCCAGTGCTAAAATCTTTTGAAGATTTCAACACTGGACAGCTCCATGTAACGTTTTAACGATACAAAAAAATGCCTCGAAATTCTGTTTTTTACATTTAAAAGTGCATATCCAACTAAACTTGCCCATTTAGAAATTCGAGGGACTGGTTTCGATGGAAATGCATTTTTACATGTAAAAGATAGCATTTTGATGGAAAGGCATTCGATGCTTTTTGCATAGATGGAAATGCATTTCAATGCATTTGAAATCGATGGATTCACCATAAACCCATCAAACACACTGCAACCTTCAGTGCCCAAATTGTGAAGCGAAAAGGCTTGCTTCCTTGCTGGTGCAAATTTCTCCGCCCATTGTGATCATGTAGGTCTCAAAGATTCTTTTCCATCTGTCCTACTTGATCAGGGGTATGCCAGATGAAGCCAAAAATGGTGGGGGAGGGGAATCCCTGCTACCGCCATTGTCCTGTGCAGGATACTTCTTACGTCTCTTGAGGTAGTGTGGGTATTTTACTCTTTCCTATTTTTTTTTTAATTTATTGACAGCAGTGGACCTATGATCCTCCAACTGGGGCCACTGTAGCTCTGATGAGAATGTTTTCTCTATTGCAAGTTAATGCTCTGTATCCTCATTCATCATTCCCATTTTCTGCCTCCTGGCTGAGGCAATGCTTGTATGTAGATGAGCATTGGCTGAGGCAATGCTTGTATGTAGATGAGTATTGCCATCTCTAAGGACTTGGCAGCGCTTCCTGAGACAATCCCCGTTGCTATGGATGGAACGTGATATATGCACGCACGTCACACGCGTGAAGGTCCTTTCTCCAATTATTGTCAGAACGGGGCCAGTGACTGCCCTTGCTGAATCTGTTTTGTAGAGGTGCGGCCAAGTACCTCCACTCAAAGCTCCACCCCCATGTTGCCTATATGATAGGAGCCAGAGTGTGAGACACATGGAGCACCAGTGAAAATACCTATATCGAAAAGAAGCCTGGAAGTGAGGTACCCATTGAGGAAACCATATATCTACTGATGACAATATGATGGCCATTTCAATGAAATCCTGGAGGAAGTGTGAATAATTAGCAAAAGAGAAGATTGATGATGTCATGTGAAGTAGAGCTGACACATCCAAAAAAGAGCTCGAAGACCAGAAACGTTCTATAGGATCTAAGGAGGAGGTGGTAAAGATGAGCAACATTTCGGGATAAAGATAGCTCATGCTACAGAAATGATGTAGAAAATGCCAAGTCATTTTACAATTGTACAGACACAGTAAAGCAAATAGACATCATATTCTTGAAGGCTGGCTAAGTAGTGAATAGATTGTGGCAATGCGCCTACGTATTTTCATAGGAATGTATAGACTATGGATGTTCCACAACGCACTTTAGCAGAGTCTGGACCCTTGAATAAAAAAGCTTTTTCAATGTGGCGCAGTTGGAAAACGACTTAATGATAAAGGTAGAATTCAAGAGGTGCTTGGATGGCCCAGCACCAGAAATGCAAGGCCTCCATGAGTTTGGATGTTCATACAGTATCTATAAAACATGTGAAAAGAACAAACTCCTATCTGAGGTGAGGAGCAAGAACATTGAAGACGTCAGAGGTTCATCATTTAATAATATTTAAAATACAGAAAAGCTCTGAAACATGGTCTCCAGTCACTTGGTCGGATGAAAATAGATACTGAGTTGAGCTGTATCAAAACCGAGAGACAAAGTAGGCTTATACTCCCTTTTATTCTCAGGCACAGAGAACATTTCCAAGGCCGTAGTCAAAGGCTAATTGACTGGCAGATCGCAAGAGTGATGATAGATGACAGGCTAATTACGTGGGAAGCTATGGTTATGAAGAGCCAACCAGCACATGGGTGCCAGCCTGCGCTCTGGTAGAGTGTTTGGAATATTACGTACAAGGGTGCCAATTAATTATAGAGGGCCATGTAATAGAGGGCCCTATAGTTTATGTAACCAATGGGACATTGTGTATTTGATGACATTCATAGTGACTTGCAGTAGAGGAGGGCTTAGTTGCCCCACTTGATGTTAGAACCCCAATCACTTTTCCAACAGGTATGGAACGTATACCTAGATGTTCCCGTTGAGCCACTTTCCCAATTCGGTTTTTGTAGTTTGCCATGTAGATTGATGTCAATGATGATGAGTTTTTGCTATACAACCTACTTTTTTTAATGAAACTCTCTGAGTGAGAAGATCGAGCGCATGTTCTTTGATGTTCATTTTATTCCCTGTTTTAGATAATTGATAGTAAAACAGACATACTTTGCCAACTTCCTGAGTCAGCCTGATTATTGATGTTTGATTATATTCTGCATCCCCATCCATCTCAATGTATTGCTACCTCGTCTTAAAGGGCCTAGTGTTGGATACACGGGTTCAGTTTAATTCCTTTTCACCCATTTCTGCCCGATGCTTGTTCCTTTCCCATGCGCCCCTTCTCACCTTGATTCGTTCTGGACCTTGATCTTGCTCCTACGGCAGCATTGGAACATGGGATGCCAGTACCTGCTGCTGATATGAGAAGAGGTTGGGGGGGCAAGAAAGCTGCTCACTCTGCAGGCTGCTCTTCTTGCACCGTTTCGCCTTTGATCCTCATCCCCAATGATAAGGAGCAAGAATGGGGGTAAGTAAGAAACTTTAATAGAACCCTGCAGAGCACAGAGTTACAGCAGTATCAATTAATATCAATTAAAGCTCAAATAACAAATGCCTCAGACATTTCAAACAAAGCCATTCTAGAATTGCAATCAAGCAAGTGATATAGAACATAACACATGTCCAGACTGGCTGCACCAATGTATGCCAATGTGGCTATCTAGCAAAAACTCATCATGTTGGCTTTTCCCTTGATGGCAGTAAAACATGACATGTCACAGTAAGAAAATATGCCCATACTAGCTGCACCAATGTAGGTCAGTAGCGCTACATATGAACACTCGTCATGCTAACATTACCCTTGATACAATCACAAATGACATAGCACAGTAAGAAAATATGAAGTCCATTATGGCCCCTGAGAATATTCATCATTTAGTCTTTACCTTTGATGCCCCGTAAGAATATCCATCCAATTGCCAGAAAATATGTTTTGGCTGGATCCATCAATGTAGGCCAGCATGGCCACATAATACAAATACAAAATACACATACAAAACACTCATAAAATCAAATCAGACCACCTCTCCCAAATCAGAAGCCTAAGCCCTGGCCTGGCGCACACACAAGCACATGCATACCATGCACACCCGTGCATCATTCATACACTCCAGCTTTCACCCAACACCCATACAACATATACTTTCTCATTCACACACTCTCACAATTAGATACACACAGACCCATACCCATGAATGCATCCATACACACAAACACTGAAACATATATATATATATACTTTTATTTGTGTACCTGCAGCCCCATTCTGGACTCCAGATGGCTGTGCAATAACGACACAACAGCTTCTGCACATCACTCAACAGGAACAAAGAAGCAAGGAGAGCGTATTGGTTTCTGCACATGCGCACTGGATCCGAAAAACCTCTATCTTGCTGCCCCTGGGTGTCTCAACATGTGAGGAAGTGCAACAGTGTACTTATTCACATTTTTCCCTGCAATGCACCAGCCATCGTCCACAAAAGACCAGGCAAGGCTATGGATGCAAAACACCTCTGGCCCTGCAGGTCCCACTGAGCATGCCCGCCAGGTTTCTGAAAATGGTCAAATTGAAAGCAAGGTTACCCTTTGGCAGTTAAGCCCATCTCAGGGTACTCCCTCAGTGTTTTCTCTGTGCTGGCTTGGTTCGTCCATAATTTGAGGTGGGTTAGTGCCCCATCGCCCGTTATGAACAAGCTGCTCATGATGCTGAGTCACCTGCAAAAACAATGAGTATAGATGATGGATATAGCACCGTATGCACAAATGCTCCGAAGTTATGGCATGATGGCGAATGTTTGTGCTATTCTACATATAGAAACGTTGGAAATTATGCTATTGGTGTTTGTGTGCCTCATCTATACCAAAGGTGAAGATGCATAGGGGCTCATGTTCATCGGAGTCGTAACATGATTGAAAGGCGTAAAAGAGTTGAGTAAGGTTTTAATGCCTTTTAATTACGTCACTGCTCATTTCCAAGCATTTGTTTGATGCAGAGGAGGGGCGGGTTGCAACTTGCATTTCCGCCACCTCCTTCCTCTCCGCTATACAATGCTCCAGTATAAAGCATGTGTACGCCGTAGGCAGTGCTTAAAGTGGGCCGGGGCCTGCCGGGGCCGGGCCCCGGCAGTCTCCAAAAAGTGGTGCTGAGCCGGGGACCTGCCTGGGCCCCGTCCCACTGCCCGCAACATTGGCGGGATGCATTATGGCGGGCTGCCACTTCTGTCAGATCGCCTGCCATGAAGTCAGGCGATCTGACAGAAGTGGCAGCCAACCACAGCGACGCTGTGCCTGGCTTCCACTTCCGTCAGCCACAGTAACTGCATATGGTGACCCCTCGCGCGAGAGGTCACCAGAGGCAGTTACTGTCCCTTTGTTTCCCCAGGTCGCCGAGGCGTCTTTAACCCTCGGCAAACCTGGGGATTCCTCGACATATTTCGAGGTTTATAAAAGATGGCTTTGAAAGTACACATTTCAAGCCATCTTTTATAAAACTTTGCCGACGGACAATTTTGTCCGTAGTCAAAGCTTTATAAAAGATGGCTTGAATTGTGTACTTTCAAAGCCATCTTTTATAAACCTGAAATGTTTAAAAAAGATGGCCTGAAAACTAGGCAAATCGTAGGGTATACACACAAATATATATAAATGTTATATATTTGTGTGCGTACCTTACTATGGTGTGTGTACTTTGCAAGCCATCTTTTCTAAACATAGAATGACAGGAGATCCTGGCACTCAATGTTAGCTTCCTCTAATGGTTGCACTGTGTTTGGAAGTGTGCTTGGGGAAGGTGTGGCCCTTACACACCCTTTGCTGGTCTAATGTGTGCCTGTGTGGGTTCATTTCCATTTCATGAATGTATTTACCTATACCTCTTTGGAGGGGGTAAGCACACTTTGTTTCTGTGAGAATTGCTGCCTGTGTTAGTGCTATTTCAGCAGTATTTCACTTTGTAATCTCATGGATTTAAAGTTTTATTTTGTAAGCGTTTTAGCACTGAAATAATTACTGACGGTTCTTGTCGGTAATTCAGCCAGCACTAATATGTGCCAGGGAAATGGCAGTCTGTTTTCAGCCACTGATTTGGTGGAAAGTAGCACCACATTTTGGCATTATCACCATACTCGGGGCCCGATTCTCATCATGGCGCAGTGAACGTGCTAAATAGCACGATTCACTGCGCCATTTCGTAACACCCAGGCACCACTGCTATTCTGAAGTGGGCCTGGTGTCATCAAAAAGCACGACAGTGCTTTCGCTTTAATCCACCAGTTTCTAATCGAAACAGGCGGATTGCAGAATCTCTGCAGCGTTTTCGTTAAATAACGAGGGAATCGTTATTTAACGAAAATGCTGCCGATCGTATACACCAAAGCGAGCAGCTTCAACATTGCAGGATGTTGAAGCTGCTTGCTTTGGTGTACATGAAAGTGTCCATATACACCACGGGTGTATGGACACTTCCATTAACACTGGTGGCACTCCAGTTTAACGGCACCAAAAGGGTACCGTAAATGTGCGCTAGTTTAGCGCACATATTAAACTGGAGGAGTGCCACAAGAATAAGCTTCCAAAAAGCCAGTTTACGAATGTGGCGGTTGCTAGGTTGGTTTCCAACCCATCCTAGCAACTGCCACATGTAATCCGAAAGTGGCGCATTCCTTCCGACTTTGGAAGAATGCGTCACCTTCAGAATAGGTCTTAAGTACCGAAAAGGTCATTAAGCCTTTTAACGTCCTTTTCGGTAATTATCACCTACATGAGAATCAGGCCCTTGGACTGTTCTCCTTTGCTGAAAAGCTCACAACTTCTGGAAGCCACCACAACACTGGGAGCCAAGATGTCTCCAGATTGGATTCCGAGAAGCGTTGGAAAGAGAAGTCTAGAAAACAAGCGCTGTCTGCTACGCTCAAAGAACCTGCTAGAGCATATCTTCAAATGTCTGGTCCTTTTCACCTATCAGGAAGCTTCTCAAGAGTTTGGTCTTCAAGGAGCACTTACACCAACCAATGATCAAAGACTACCTACAAAGAGGCTCCCGCGCCTTCCCAGCAACCATTTACCTGCGTCAGACTCATCGTTTTTTAAAATAGGTTTGCCCTGTATACCTTGGTTTTTATTATTTATAAAGGTTTGGAATGCCATTTGCACAGCTCCAAGGTTTTAGAATGCGTCTTGACAAAAGTAGCAGGCAATTTAACATCCCCTCTCTCACATTAACAGCTAAAACAGAACAGTACACACATAACAAAACAATACAACCCATGCACTAAGCATCAGCATGTCAGCAGCAGTCTGCGGTCAATAGACAGATGGGCTATTAAGCACAAAATAATTTTAAAAAAAAAGCTTTTAAGTTTCATTTCAAAATATCCAAGGACAATTCTGCCACTTGAAAAGTACGAAAGAGCCTTCCACAGCATAATAAGCATCACTTGCAAAGATGTGCTTCCAGAGCACACATTATTAAATCTAGCAATGAAAGGATTGGGTTCTTCCCCGGATGGCAAAGTTAGAATGGACCCCTCTAGCTTGAATCTGGATTTCATTGTTCTTTCCGGATTCCTAAGTATGGCCAAATATCCTAAGGTTACGGCCCTCGTTATAAGTTTGCCGGTAGGGGCTGTGAACTACCGGTAGGCCTGACCTGCTGGTAGTTCAAGCCCCTACTGGCAGATTCTTCACTGAAGCACCAGCACTGTTACTAACGGTGCCGGTGCCTCAGTGATCCTATTCCCGGCGGAAATGGGAATTTACTGCTCCCCGCCGCCCGGAATACCTCAGTGTTACCTGGATATCAGGCAGCGGAAACAGTAAGCAAAGGTTTAACTTTTGAGATGTAGGACAGACCAGCGTGCCATTTGACTTTCCATAACTGAACAATTTCGTGCAAATCCATGCTACAGTTCAAAAGATATAAAGGGTCAAAAAGTTGCGTGTTTTTCACTCGTCTATACATTTCCATGTGAAAATGCCAAATTGTTCCTCAAGTGCACAGCTGAAACTGCTGCACGGATTTGCACCAAATAAGAAACAATTTGGTCAAAAAGTGCTTGAAGGAAATCGTTAGTCGGTTTGCCATAAATCTGTCCAATAATTTTACGTAAAGAGGGGAATCCTGTAGCCAAAAAGTTATTCATATCTCCCATTAGGCATTGCTGGTGCCACGATTTTTCTTTCCTGAAAATCTGCCATTACCTGATACAAGAATCAAGTTTTGGAATTGATTTTGGAAAGTGCCCTAAAATGATATATGGGGTGTACATTGGACCGTTTTGAGGCTAGGGAGTGTGCGGCCAGGGTAATAAAGGATGATTTGTGAAGGTTGGGGCTTTGGGATAGTGTCGTGTTGTTCATTTTTTTCCAGCCTTTTTCTGATATTGAAATCGGCACAAACTGCAACAAAAAAAAGGGTAAATACTGGAAGCAATCTGTTCAATTTTAATATAAATAAAATACAGGGATTCTTTCCTAAATTAACTTGAAGTGTGTGGGGGGTGTTTTAGAGTTTTGGGGGGTTATATATGTGTTAAGAATGCTTATAATTGCTCAATTAGTTCAATAAAAAGTGCTTAACAAAGGACCGGAGGAAGCCGCTGCTTGTTTACTATATCCTTTGTTTCACATGACTTAATAGTGAAGATCTTGATTCACGCCTGAGATCAGCATGGAGCATACCTTCATGATCATACCTCCCTCTTTGTCAAAGTACCTAGTTCGTAATTCTACTTGAACTCTTACATCCTTCTTCCTCCTCCCATTACTGATTGGTAAACCTATCCATGTACCCCCCATCCCTCTTGCGTGTCACAGTCCCCCACTAACTCCAACTTAATCTTCTTCCTCCCAGTACTCCACTGCCACTATGTCACTGTTCCTCATCACAGAACACCACTTCCACCACCTCCCTCTTTCTCATCACACTACACCACTACCACCAACTTACTGCTCCACTTCACAGTACCAAACTTCCACCACCTCACTCTTTCTCATCAGTCCCAGACTACTTGCACGTCACTCTTCCTTGTCACAATACCCCACTGCCACCAACTCACTCTTCCTCGTCAACGTGCCCCACTGCCAACAACTCACTGTTCATCATCACAGTACCCTAATACCACCAACTCACTCTTACTCATCACAGTCCCACACTACCAACACCTCACTCTTCCTCGCCTCAGATCTCCACTACCTCCACTTCACTCATTGTCACTGACCGGCACGACCACCACCTCACTCTACTTGGTCACAATCCCCCTATAACACCACGTCACCATTCCCTATCATAGTACCCCACTACCACCAACTCACTTTTCCTCATCACAGTCCCCGACTACTATCATCTCAGTTTCCTCGCCACAATACCCCACTACCACATCAATCTTCCTCATCACAGTATGCCACCAACTCACTCTTCCTCATCACAGTCCTGCACTAACAACTCACTCTTCCTCTTCACAGCCCCACATTATCACCATTTCACTCCTCCTCATCACCGTACCCAACTTAATGTCCCCCACTGCCACCACATCACTCTTTCTGTTTGCAGTACCCCACTACCACCAATTTATTCTTCCTCGTGGCAGTACCTTTTTACCACCAACTCACTCTTCCTTGTCATAGTCCCTCACTACCGCACCTCACTCTTCCTCGTCACAGTCCCCCACTAACCGCACCTCACACTTCTTCGTCACAGTACACCATTACTATTCCCTGAGAATGAAAGATGAAATACCTGATAAACCCAATTTTGCGTAGTTTAAGAACAGATATTGATAACAAATGATAATACATCAGTTATGTAGAAAAAAAAGACACAATTACAACTAAACCCTTGCATTTCAATGAAAAAACGTTAGTGAAGGGGCAGTTAAAGTGAATAGGTTCAGTGTAACAAAACCCTTGAAATTCAGTGAATAACCTTTAATTGAAGTGATGTTAAGAGGCCCATGTAATGCAGCAAAACCCCTGAAACTAGACAGGTGCTGGAAGCTATGCTACCTTAACTATGAGGCCCACGGTTTATAGTGACATTTTCGAATGCCATATTTTCGAATGCCATATTTTCGAATGCCATTTTCTCGACACAAATTTGCAGAATTTTTTTTTTTTAATGATTTTTTTTACATTTTATTTTTGAAATGGGGGCAGGGGGTTCCCACCCAAACCCCTGTTTTTTTTCTTATTGACACTTTTTTTTTAGTAACGAAACCAAAAAAAAAAACATAAAATAAAAAACAAACCTTTCAACAAAAAAAAAATTCAGCCTTTTGTTTTCGACAAAATGGCATTTCGAAAATATGTTTTTGAAAAATTAACCGGATACCGAGGCCCGCATTGTAGATCCCATAAGCACCGTGAAGGCATCACAAATGGCATCCCTGATGATATCACATATGGAATCACTTATGGCAACATGAGTGACATCACTGTGGAGTAGAAGGTCTGAGTACAGAACAGAATGGTCTCATTTTTACAAGGGTCTGTCCCAGCATGCAGCCCTAGGGGAAGGTACAGGGTCAACATCCAGGGAGACAAACACCTTACGCTCAATTGGAGGATGGTCACCCTGTTGCTCAAATCTAATTCCTTTCAATGGTGTACCTCCCCTGCTTCCATGAGTGTCGGCTAAGTGCTGGGCTCAGCATCAACACTCGATTGCTTTTCCTTGTCTGCTGGAACTGTAGCAAAATGTCTTTAATTTGTTCTCAGAATCATGCATAGCAAAGAGCATTACATAATTAGGACCATGACAGTAATTAATTCCATCAATTCTTTTATATGTATGATTTCCGAAATAGTGTAAAGGACCGTGTTATGCCTCAGCTGATAAGTGAGAGCATGACATATATCAATTTAATTAACACAAGTGCAGAAGACCTAATTAAGGGAACAGTGCAACACATCAGCAGTCATATGCTAATTAGAGCTTCTGCTAGAATTCAATTACACAGATAAAAAACTATTTCATGATAATGCAACAAGGGCAACCAAACATAGATGCATTGGAAATGCAAGAGCTCAACACATGATCAGCTGTGTCAGATAAAGCAGGGAAGGGTACACTTAGTAGGATTATTATCCGCTGCAAAATGGCATGTCTCTGTTTTCCTACACAATGTGAACCCGGACCATCAGTGGATGTCCAAGACAGAGCGGGCCTGGGTAAGTCTCACAAAAGCCTATCTGTGAATCCTCGAAGGCTTAACAGCTGAATTCCGGTCCATCCCTGGGAGCCTTTGCAAGGATTTGGATGACATTTTTTTAAACAAAAGGGCAAGGTGGGAGATTTAAGATGCTCTTTTGTCCATAATTTAGTACAGCACAAAGACATTCTGCCTTCTCCAAAAGATGCTGCTACTGAATGTAATGATGAATTTATGGTGGCACTGGTTTGGTGATGTGGCAAGGAGTGGGAATGATGTTCAGGATGATGAGGGGTGAAATGAGGATGAGCAAAGGAAGAGGAGCAAGCAGGTGAGAGGGTGATACAGATGTAATGGGAGGAGAAGCATGCAGGTGGGGTGGAGGAATGAAGGGAAGAGGGGCATGCAGACGAGGGGTGGTGGACAAGAGGACAGCACAAACAATAGCACAGGAGTCTGGGAAATAAGGTGCCATGCACAGTAAGTGGGCAAGGCAGGCCCAGGAATACCACTCTGGAGCTACATGGTCGGGAAGGGGCAGGAGGAATGTCAACCTTTGCCACCATCCTCTGAGACGATAACAATTTCAAGATTTCTGAGGGGGTTTACCAGCAGAGTCTGAAACTGTCAAGTACACCTTGTGCCAGTTGTCTGTGTCAGGAGGGGTAAGAGATTTCAGCTGGCCATTCACTGGGAAAAATGCCCCTCCTGGATTATCTGTGCCACTGGACTAGGGAGTATATGACACTGTCCACACCGCAAGCCTGCAAAAATGAGAAGGAAAAGGAGGGACACTCACAGGACACTGGTGGTAAACAATGTGAACATCGTAAGTATGTCCCTCCAGTGACTGGGTCCAACTCCCACAGCGACAATGTGTTACCAACACACAAAAGACCCAGACCCATTCCAGGCAGCATCACAGGGTGTGCTGGTCCAAAGTCCACAAACCACAGAGCAAGGACACGAACAACATGAGAGGGGTAACCTCTGTTCACTTATCTAAGGGCCCTGCTGGACTGGGCGCACTTGTTCCCCTACCACCGCTGCACTTCTGTCTGTACCTGGATTTACTAGGTCTCATAGCCCTCCCACCCCCCCACCCCTGTGTCTCCCCTCCGTAATCTGGTTGCGCCTGATTCATTTCATGCCCTTGCACTAGGTGAAATGCTGTCAGGCCTAGTATGCTAGTTCTGTTTTCTTAGATCATTCGGAAACCTTAAGGCCTAAGAATGACTACTGCATTCCCTTACTCCCTTCCCGCCTTGAAGAGCTTTGAAGCACTTCATTTGTGTATAAGCGCTGTACAAATAAACAATTACAATTACGACATTGTTTGGCAGCTCATGACATGTTGGCTAGTGAGTGGGTAGATGATTAGCTGAGATATTTGTTGGAGAAGGATAGATCAACTAATTGTCTTCAGCATTTTTATAAACACCGCCTGGCCATATTAGAAAATGCTGACCTTGTTAATGTGACTGTAGCTGGAGGAACAGCGAATATATTTAATTTTGTCTGTGGAAAGGGGCTGTTTATGTTGTTTTTATTTTCTCCTTTACTTTCTTCTCCATTCAAGAGACCGAAACTACTGACAAAAGGCATGTCAAAATGTGTTCACTCCAATTTGTTTTGCTAAAATATTTAGGGGGGGTTGAAGAATAAAGATTCACGTGAGGATAGAAATTTGAAGGGCAGGAATCCTTTTGTTTTTATAGGATTTAATCACTCACTAAGGCTTTTTAAAATCCCTATATACTCATTTAGAAAGGTAGGGCACCCAATTAATAGGGACGGTTATCTTTCTAAACAAATAAAAGACTAATCTGTAATGGATCTGATTAGTATTGGGGGAGTGGAATGCAGAACATGTCAGTTGACATGGTCGACAATTAAGGGCTCAGATGTATGCCACCTGTTTACGGGTTGGCACAGCTCTGTGTTGAACTAAAGAACCGAGGTGCCTTTCATCCCCCTGAACAAAGGCCCTTACACCGCCCCACCAGGGAGGTTAAAAAAGGATATTGTTACAGAGACCTTGATGGGTAATGGGAAATAACATCACCTTCATAAGGTGGGTTTTAAGTAAGACATTTTATAATTGTGTTGAGAATTGTAATTTTAAGGGAGCAGTTAAAGTTTTCCTTAAATGGTGTTATAGTGGTAAAATTGGTAGAGGTATTATATATATGATGCAAATAGGGTTGTATAAACCAAATACATGAATTAAAAGAAATAGCTGCATTCCACCTGGAGCATTAGATGAGGGAACTGTTTGGCAGCTTTATACGCTCTATGCCATCCATTATGAAAACGGAGGTTGTTGTTTCTGCTATCAGTGTCACATAGAGACAGGAAAGTGGTGATATTGACCTTCACCAGCCTCTGAGACATTGCCTGGTGATAGTGGTGGAATGAGAGCTGCTGTTCCGGTGCTGTTGAAATGTTGCTGCTGCGTTGGTCACTGTAACCCCTGGCAGCAGTGTAACATGCCGTGCTGGCATTTGGTAATGATGGGGGTCATTCCGAGTTTGGCGGCAGCCATGGTGCTATTAGCACCGTGGCTGCCTCCAAACCCGTGTCCGGGTAGATGGAAGGGGGATTTACCGGGACATTCCGACCTATGCGGACCTGGTAAGTCCCCATTTCGTAAACCATTCCCCATTCCCATTTGAGGCCCCATAGGGCTCAATGGAAATGGGGAAGGAGCTAATTACGAGCCCACAAATTGCGAGCCCGTTATTAGCTCCATGGTCCCTGAATGGGTCCCGCTAAGGGCGGCTGTTTAGACCAGCCGTTCCTGGTGGGACCCGCTAAGGGACTTCAGAATGTGGCGGTGCCGTTAACCCCCTACCGCCAGGGTCGGAATGACCCCCGATGTTTTTCAATATGTGCCACCGTGCACATCTTACACATCTTATCAGCTCGACTTGAGAGTCGGTGCCTCAAGAAACGTGTCTCTTCACTCTTCATTCACGTGTGTGGATGTGTGTGTTTGTGTGTGTGTGTATGTGTGCACGTTTATGTCTGTGTGTGTGTGTGTGTGTGCGCACCTTTTCCCTGGGAATATCCGGCAAAATATGTGTGCACCACCCCTGTCTGTGGACCAGTAGAAAAAAAAGGCAGGGCCTCCTTAATGTGGCAAAAAAATGCGTGTGACCCCCTTCCATGCAGCAGTGTAGAAAACATGAACAGTGTGCACCCCTTCCTCGGCAGAAGGGAAGCAACAATTGGGTATGTGCATGCCATTCTCTGCAGGAATGTAACAACATTAGGTGGGTGACCTTCCTTTCCATGCGGGAATGCTGCAAACATTAGGTGTGCAGCCCCTGCCCTAAAGGAGTGTGGAAACAATCAGGTTTATGTGTTCTCCACCCTGCAGGAGAGCAGTGAAAATGTGTTTGTTCCCCCTTGCCTGTAGAAGTGCTGCAAATATACTCTGACTGAGTGACCGAGTCAGTTAAATTCATAAGTTGGTGTGTGACAGCAGGGACACTTCTCACATTCTTCTCTGCTACATTCTGCTCACAAAGATACATGTTTAAGGCTTGTTATGTAATATTCTGGGGCATCAGCAAAACTGTCAATTCTTCTCACCACCACTTCAATAACCATCACCACCAACACTCTTCAGACGCAGAGTTTATAGTATCCATGACTACAGTATCTGACACCCAACTCTACTGTCATGACTGATTTGCCTTTTGCTTGTACAGTGATCATCCATCCGACTTGACTATGATCCGCAGCTTAATATGAGGAGAATGTTGCCTTGCTTTGCTTGTAAAAGAATCTTGCCTTATACCTTAGGCTTCTTGGGAGATGGTGCTCTTTTTTTGGCTGTATGTCCCTTTTTCAAGTTGATGGAGAGAGAGAGAAAGAGAGAGAGAGAGAGAGAGAGGTATTCTGTTGTCACAGACGATTGAAACAGTACCAAAAGAAAGATGCATTATTTAATAAGATCTGGGGCAAATTTCTGTTACTGTATTAGATTTGTTTTATTGCTTGTATTGTGACTCCAGGGGCAGAGGGGGGTGTTTCTGATGTATATAGTTAATGTTGATTTGCTGTGATTGTATGATGTTTGTATTTTGTTTGTGTTTTTGTTCATATTTTGTTATGATGTGATCTTTTTAAATAAATATAAAAAAAAGAAACAGTACCAGGGAAGACGTATTCTAATCTGACACTAGCTGGTGGCAACGCCAAAAACCGCTAGCCACACAGATTACTTTGGGAACAATACCACAGTGTGTAATTGTCCTTTACAAGCTGGCATGTCTTACTCAAATATGCATCCACCGTTGTGATGCAGTGGCCTGGTAACACTACCTGTTGCCACTCATACCCACTCATATTGATGAATGCAGAATCAAGAGGCTAGTGCCACAGGGCTACATGTGTGATGGTTGTACACCCTGGATAATGTTCTGCTTCACTTGATACCGTTGAATTTGATGAGAGGGGGCTAACAGATTCCAAAGTTCCTACTGGCTGGTGATTCTCAGCGACATTCTACCCTTCCTAGCAGTGTTCTGTAAGCACATGTTTTTACATGCACCTCCAGAGTGCAGTCTTGCACATTTCAACTACGGCTTCTTGAGGTGGCGCACTCCTCGCCCCATTCTTGAATGCAGCCACTTTCACCTTAATGTGGGGTCAAAGAAATATGCCAAAATATATGCAATAGATTGCCATGTGTTTTATGCATTGATCTCCACGAATGATTGGCAAAGGTTATCCCACCAGCTGCACAATATCTGACTCGCAGTGCTTTCATGTTCTGTTGCCATTTTGGACTGGTTCAGTTCCAAAAAGTATAGCAATACAAGTACCTCACTGTCAGGAGTCTGTCGGCACAGTACAGATCAATAGGTATATAGGTGGAAATGTAGATTTTCAGAGATTTAGGAGGTAACACCTGGCATATAACAGCATCAGGGCACATACCGATTTACAGTTTGATCCATGAGGAGACAGCAGTGTCAGAGAAACTGCAGAGTCAGGGACCGGCTGAATCAAAAGAGACACAGAGAGAAGGAGAAGACAAGCAAATAGAGAGGGTAAGAAGGAATTTTATAAGAGATCTCCATGGAGATTAGGGGACAGCCTTGAGATCAAAACCCAATCACACTGTCAATTATGCCACTGCCTGAATGATCAGAACGTGCCTGGAAACAATTTTTCCCAGCATGCCCCAAAGACTTTTCCCCTTCCGTATAAAATGTGTGACAGGGTCGTTGCTCAGACAAAGAGCCCAGGAGGAGTCTGGGAGATCGATTGTGGATCCTGGGAAACACAACTGAATTGTAGATCCTGAGGAACACCACAATGTAAACAAGAACTTGGACTACTACAAGTACCATAAGGCACGCGTGCCCAATGGACACAACCCAGATCTGGACAGGAGAAGCAGACTGTTTAGTCAAATGCAAATTGACGATGTTTTTTCACTCGGGAGCCATGGGAGAAACCCAATACCCACAACAGGGTCCCAGAATCATCACAGGGGAACAGTGGCACAGCATCGTTGAAACTGGAGAAAATGGTGACATGTGCACTAGTAGGGAGACCAGAAACATTCCCAAAAACCCATTTCGGCAAAGACTTACTTGATCAAGGAGGGGACTAGAGACCAAACAATGCCAGTGACCACATAGCTGGTTGGAGGGAAATGGAGCAAGGAAAGGGGGCGCGGTAAAAAAAAGGCCCTTATGAAGACTTCTTGGGGAAATTTTAGTTCACAAGTGGGTGGGGAGATGGGGTGAGTTGGGATTTGCTTAGAAAGAGATTGGGCCAGAGAAACTGGTGACTAGATAACCTTCTAGGCAGTAGGTGGAGGGTTATTAAAAAGCAAGCAGAGTCAATTTGCAGTGGGAGGTGTTTGGGTGAGGTCAGAGGAGAAGGAGGACTGAGAGACCAGAGCATAGTGTGCAGTAGATGTGGGAGAACTTGGAAGGGACATTTGGTGTGTTTGGAGAGAGTGAGGGTTAAGATTGAAAGAGTGGAACCAATTTGCCTGTTTGTTTGTGTGTGAATATGTGTGTTAGACAATGAAGTAAGAACAGAAGAGTCAGGGGATCTAAGGTGATAACGAGGAAAAGGGTTTGGAGAAGGAGTTTAGTGATCTGGTCACTATGTCCTCAGGTGTAGTTTAGTGAGCAGGGTATATGTCCCTGAAAAGTGAGCAGAACATCAAATCCTTAGTGGTCATTGGAGGGGAGTAGATACAGGGGCAATATGATTAGGGAGGTGGTGAACAGTAGAGACAGGAGAATGGAGAGAAGTAATAAGGTCAAGAGACAGAGTGTAGAAATGAGGATGGAGGGCCATGAGAGAGACATAGGATAAGGGTGAGGGAGAACAGTGGAGAGGCGTACTGGGAGGAGAGTGAGGTTAAAGGTTAAAAGCGGGTCATTCAGATGAAAAGGCACTCTGTAAGTTCAAATAGTCCTATCTAGTGCACCTAGAAAGTCCCAGAGGAAGTTATAGAGATAAGGCTACAGCATTTCGACCCTCCCTCGGACAAAGATGGACCAGACTGTAGGGGTCACCTGGCTGTAGAGAATCTGTACTGTGATAAGACCCGTTGGAAGCTGGGAGCCTGAGGTAGGGAGGTAGCAGCCCTCTTAAAGGAAATAGGAACCACCCCTAGACTGGGAGCCCCAATTTTCTGTTATTTGTATATAATTGTTAGTACAAACTCTGTTACGGTGTCACTTGACTCATTGACTCATTGAGAACACTGTTACAGTGTGCTAATATTTATTATATATGTTCTTGTCGCCCCTTGTATAAAATATGTGGTGTTGAGCCTGGCTGACAAAGTGAACTCAAATAAAATCCGAAAGCCCTACCAATGCTCCCCATCCTGCCTTTCTCTATGCATGATAGAGAATGTATTTGAAAGAAGTTTTCAAAAATAAAAAATAAAATTATATTCTTTTCTAAAATCACCTCTAAAATCAGTGCCTAAAAGCTGTGCCGAATGTAAAATAGTGCAGCTCTCAAAAAGCAACAGACATCACCATCCTCTCTCAGTGAACTGAAGTTCTCAACTTCCTGAAAGCTAGAAAGGTTCTGGGATTTCACTCAGACTTATTTCGAAGGTCCTGAAAGAGTGAGTGAGTTAGCGAATGAGTGAATGTGGTTATTAACACAGCACATCTTTACAAACGTAATGCTCTCTTGGTTGTGTGAATAGATGCATCCTAGGAACTCACCCACTTTTTACTTTTTTCTGTTCCCATTTTGCCAGAGGAGGAAACAGGATAGGTGCTGAGCCATGTTGATCCCAACAGTAGAAGGCAGACACGTGAGCTGCTCAGATTTGAAAAATCGTAAACTGGATGCAGCAACATGTTTGTGCATTCAGTGAAGCCTGGTTTGACTGGCTGCTCAGAGGAATGCAAGTAGAACTTTATGGTCATTCTTAGATGACTGATAACTGTAGCTGGTCAATGACATGATCAAAGAAACGAAGAAGTCCCGACTTCTAGGGTTGTCATTCTCTAACATCCAAAGTAATACCTCAGTAAAGGGGTTTTTTTTTTATGCCATATTCACTATTTGTGCCTGTTGTCCTTATGAACTATCACAATCGTGAGTGCTTCCTGTTCAGTGCAAGCTCTGTTTCCCTTTGTGGCAAGTCGAAAGACAGCGATTAAAATTACATGTTGAAGGCTACAGACTCTCGGTCCCGAAGTGTGATGTATTCCCATGGTGAGGACATGAAAGCCCTAGCTTTTTAAATTTTTATTATATAAATTGATGCAGATAATTCTGTTTCTGAAAAAGAGGTCTGCTATTTAGGACCACCTTTTATAAATGCTCCATGCCAAAATTATAGTGCACCCATTTGCCTTTTCTGGGACAGTTTCCTGGTGCTGGCAGCACCTGCCCTGCAGTGGGGGACGTGGGGCGAGTTGAAATGGCACATGTGCATTCCTGACAGTTGCTGGGACACATCATTCGTGCAGGCAGAGATGGCTTATTAACAAACTGCACCTCTGATCTAAATTATAATACTTGTGTAATCTAGCCTACCTGGTGGCACACAAATCTGTAAATATAATCCATGAATGAGTTGGCATTGTGGCTGCTAGAGGCACGGAATTAAAAATCCACAACAATTTGGTATCAGACTAGTGTAAAATCTGTGAGAAGGGCCCAGGGTTGACAGGACTGATGTACATTATTATCTGGTCTGACTGTCTCAATTAAACCCAGGAGATGTCCTGGGAACTGGAGATTCAAAGGCAGAATTGACATAACAAAGCCACTCTCACAGAAGGGTGCTAACTACTCAGATCTGTTGGACGTGAACCTGTAGCCCTTCACGTGAGGTAGAGCTCTATGGGATGGATGGGGATGCAGATCTTACTCTTACACCAATAATAAGGCCGACTCAGGAAGTTGGCAAAACATAACTGTTTTTAATTGCAATTGTCTAAAAAAGGGAGTACAACCGGTGTCGACGAACGGCCCAGAGCATAAGTCTCAATGCATTTCATAAAAAAACATTACTTTTATAGCAAAAACTCGTCATTTGTGATGTCATACTACGTGGAAAAATAAGAAAACCTAGTTGAAGTTGTGATAGGCTTAAGGGGAACATCTGGGTATACTTTCTATGGGGGAATCATTGTGACTGGATTTTTAAGGTCAGGTGGACAGCTATGCCCACCCCTAGTGCAAGTCATCTTCGCTGTCATGAGATGCACACCATTTCATTGGGTTTCAAACTATAGGGCTCTTTGTTGAGTGGCCCTTTATGATTGGGTGGCACATTTGTACCATTCTGGAATATTCCTCTCGCTAGCAAGATGCAAGCTGGTATCCCAGGTGCTGGAGGGGTGAACTTGACCATGCCTCCCCACCCAATTAGCCCAACATCTATCATCACTCCTGTTGTCTGCCATTCAATTAGTCTTTGAACTCGGCCTTGCAAGTATCAATGTACCTGAGAATAGAAGGGAGTGTGAGCATGATCTTATCTTCAAGTCGCGGTGTAGCTTGCCCAAAGTCTATTTTCATTTGGACCATGTGACAGGAGACTGAGCTCCTTCTTCACATTTAACACTATTAAATTAATAAAACATGGCACTTCTAGTGTTTTTCCATTACACCTCAACATGAGCTTGCCTCGCTTCTCACGTTCATTGTATCTTCTTGAATAGATAACCAGTTTCTTGGCTGCCCCAACCCTTGACACCGGGCCAGACATGCTTTCTCAAATCTTCCTTTGTTGTCAGCTGTTTTCTTCAACTGCGCCACACTTTCAGCCCTTCTGTTCATGGAGTCCTAGCTTGCTAAAATGCGCTGTGGAACATCCAGATTCTATACACATATATATAATGGCAGCAACGCCTGCAGTCTATTCACCACGTATAGCCAGCCTTATGATTACTTAGTCTACTTGCGTTTCAGTATCTGTGCAATTGTAAAATGACTTGCATTTTCTTCTGTGCTCTTTGCACATGCAATCTTCATTCCGCACATGAAATGTAGCTTAATTCTTTACTTCACAATCAAATTCTATAGGGTGTATGTGCTCTCTTCATTGGCATCTCTTCTGGGTGCATCATGTCTGCTTCATGTGATATCACCAGTCTTCTCTCTGCTTCATCTTCACACTTCGTCCAGAATCTCCTTTAAAAGACTGTCATTTCTCGTGGGTACATCATATAGGGCTTTCTCAATGCATACCTTGTTTCGAGGATTCTTCGCGGTATAGAACCATTATCGTGTTATGCATTTAGCATTTTCTGGTTTCCAACATATAGACAATATGGGTGTGGGACTTCTGGTAGAGGCACTTGGCTCCACCTCTACACTCCCCCTTCTGGTTGATTTGTCAACCACTCTCCCATCAGTCTTCACATCTAGACATCCTTCGGGGTCCATATCTTCATTACTCCTTTCAGAGATCCTGCTGATTTTACATGGTCATCAACACTCGAGGTCATGAGACTACATATTCCATTCAGGCTGTAGTAGATCCATCTTCCCACATACCTCTTGTGGTTTCTTGGATACAGGAACTTTGTTCCCTCACGTGCTAGAATACTTGCTTCTATATACTTTTTGATTTCTTCATCTGTCAGCTCTTTGCCTCCAAACCCTGAATCGACATCAATCATGATCGTCATTCCTACTGCTTTCTTCGCCGTCTTCTTGCACTGTGTGACTATTATTCTGATCACACAGAATCCAAACATGATCATCATCAACAATGCTCTGAGGAACTTGAAAATATTCGCCATCCATTGTGGAAACCATGAGAAGATTGACGCAAACCAGCTGTCATCTGCAATGTCTTCAACTTCATCCTCCATCTTGATATGCAAGTTTGTCAGCATCGTTATGGCCTCTGTCAAGGTCCCATTCTCCTCATAATGAGAAGGTATGAATGTGCAACATGATTCTCTGATTTTGGCACAAACACCTCTGTCCATAGCTGTAATCATGTCCAGGACATATCTATTCTGAAAACTCATCAGTCTTATGGCTCTCAACTCTTCTTTGATAGCGTTGAATCCCTTTATGGTAGTGTTGATCGTCTGCAGGAGCTCCCATCTGGTAATCGGTAACCATTTCGCATTCGCCATCATCTGGATCCCTGGTATGAAGATTGTCGCGAATACTGCCAACCTGTGTTCATATGGAATAGAATCAAAGGCTTCTATTGATGTAGCTGTAAAGTAGTGCTCCCTCTTTGTTTGATTGAGAAATTCAACTGATCTCCTCTTTCTCATGTGAGCATCTGCTTTTAGAAACTCCCCAATGTTCAGGTCACTTTTTGGAATCGCCAATGCTGGAACATGAACGATTACCATAGAACACAGCCCTCCCCAGTTCCTGGGCAACTTCATGTAAGCTCTGGATCCACAGGCCCAGTAGTGGTCCATTATCACTACTGTTCATTCTTCATTCCTGGTAAATCGAGAATTCGACTGCACTGCTGATTCATTTCAACCTTTCTTGTGAAAGATAGTTCTGCACTGGCAAGAGGCACTATCGGCAGCGTGCCTCCGTTATCATCAACCCATGTCAGCAATTTTGCAATGCTCTGCCAATGTTGTTTGCATTCTCTCTCTGCAGTTGTTATAACTGGGTCATAGTAATCTGTAAGTGCCAATGCCCTACATACGACCAGGCCTTCCTCCCATCCATCTGGAGAAAGCACCATTACCTTTATTTGTAGCTGCCCTCTCTCCTTGCATCTTCATATTTCTTCATAATTTTCTCCTTGACAATTGAGCTTCCTGTTTATTTCCCATCTGATTCCTGCTCCCTTCATTCCAGGCTGTTCATATCTTATTACATGATCTCTGGTGTGCGCTCTTGCTCTTGTCTTCAAATCATGCACATAATCATCTTCTTCTGGAACTGTCCACTTGGTTACCCATACCAAGGGTGCTGTTTGACCCTGGAACTGACCTCTCGTATGGCAGAGTGCAAGGTGCGTCATGCAATGAGCTTTCTGGGCTTCTACTTCTAATGCTATGAATATTTTAGAATTCCACATAGCATAAGGTAGGAGAGCACAAACATAGCAACTCTCCTTGGATGTTCTTTTTCCCACCTCTTTCATGTGTTGATACCACATGTTATTCCCCAAAAGAGCTGTACTGTTTAGATAATTATTTAATTCATAATCGTCTTCCCTTGTGCTTCTCCTGTGCAACCCTCTTGCAAGGAGGGTGCGTGCATAATGCTCATGAAGTACATCAATAAGGGTCCTTCATACATGGGGAAATCATAGGAAAACTTGTCAGAGAAATGGGTGACCTTACATCTGTCACTGGTGTAGGGATAATCCCTAATGGCCTTGGCCTCTTTGCAACCGGCAATTCTGCATTAGTCACTAGAGTGGGAGGAATCAAAGGGATTCCTACCTTTCTTGGGCCAATGAAGTAGACATTATGTATTAGCAACATCAGAAAAACAATAATAAATACTGAGTGTGCATATATTATGCACCAATACATCAATCGCCACCATTTCCGATTCTCCACACATTGTTGGGTTTGCTCGCTTTCCAAAACTGTACCACTTCCAACATTACTCATTGTTCCTTTGTACTGATTTAAGGAAGGAAAAAACATTTTTAATCAGGCAACTCTGTTAGATGGTCAGGCATAAACAGCCTCCTGATTGCAGGGCCATTTTTAGGATCATGCAGAAAAACACGTATATGAGTACTGCACCCAACAAGGGCAGGATAAGCTTGCAAAATAAAAACAAAAACAGCGAGAAGGAGAATATGGACATCGACATCAGATAGGACCATGGGTACTAAGCAAAGAGAAACTCAGCAAGGAATGAATCGGGAAACTGCTCCCTTTTCCAGTCGAACTGGAATTCTAGATTTGGCATATTTAGCACTTTAACACTTTCTAAAGTCCAATTCAAATATTCCTTCGAATCGACAACTTTGCTTAACACTCCTGCTATAATATCTATAAAGAGTGTCCGGGGTGAGCCACACTCCAAATGCACACTTGCATTTATTTAATCAGCAATCTTAGCGTCCTTCATCATCATCAATCGAGTCTGCACGTGCTGAACTACTTCTTCTTGTCTTGCTTCTGAATCAACGGTTGGCAGTCATGTCGCTAGGGAGGGACTGGGGGGGCCAGTGCCTACCCTCTGAAATCATGTGCCCCCCCATTGACCCCCTTACCTCAGCTCTCAGATGCCAGCCAGCCTTTTGTAAGCAGCAACGGCACGCAGGCCAAGCTGAATTGTAAAAGGGACTTCATGACTCTTTATTTCCACACGCCTCACACCCACTGATTGTTGTCACAGCACTTATAGTAAAGTGCTTTCATTCGAAATATAAACAGCCGAGGCAACTGTGGGCATACTTGCCTTTTAGCCTCGCTGCTATTACAATTGAGACATGCAAACGGCAAGCACACCATTAAGTAAACGGATGTTAGAAGTCTGAAATACTTTTGTTGCATCATCGGTTTTACGGCTTTCTATCCGCGATTACACGTGTTGTGATTGCCGTACCCGCAAAGGGACCTCGTAGTAAGGCGGTAAGGATTTACCGGTACCAGTAAAATACTGGTACCGATAAACCCTTACCGCCTACCGTGTAATGAGGCCCTGTGTGTAGTAACCACTGACCATCAAGCTGCAGCACCAACCCAAACGGATTGAAGGTATGTGGGCACTGAGCAGCCCAATTTCATTTAAATAGAGATCATTTTGGTCTTGCACAAACTGTTTACCGATCCAACGGTTGGGGGGTGGAGGGGTATGGTTGCAGCCTTGAGGCAGTCCCTCACAAGTAGCTGGACTCAATTAAACTTGACCCTCTGAACAAAGGCACGTCCTCACTGCTTCGGTTCAACTCCCAACCTGAACACGCTGCGAATGACACACAAGCATTCATTGAGTGGCTGGCAGCGCCAAGAGGCCCATTTAAATGTGCATGCCTCCAATTTAAATAGCTTCAGTGAGTTAGCTCAATAGGTTGCATGGTACTGCAGCAGAAATTCGTTCAGTGCACCTGTGAGTCACAGATTTGAATACTGCTTTGCTGTCATGGTTTAGGCTGCTGCGATTTGTGTATGACCTGCAAACTACGGATTCAACCTTTGCTTGTGGGATAGTTCGGTGAGTTGGGCGGCTGCAGTGCAGGATCCAGCTGATATGTGTGGGCAGCCTACAAGACAAAGGATAGAATCTAGCTTGGGTAAGATAGCTCAAGAAAAATGTCCCCTCCTGGTAACAGTCCAGCCCTGTCCCTGCCCCAATGAGTGTGGGCACGTGAATTAATGTACCGGCTGAAAATACTTTTATGCAATCTAAAAGTGACACGCTTGAATCCTGCTTGGCAATGATAGCTTAATGGGTTACTACTGCAAACAACATGTTAATGATTGCTGAGCCATAAATGTTGTCTTTTGCCAATGCTCCTTTTTAACAGGATCTCAGTGAGGGACACGCAGAGAGCTTATAAATTGAGTGGCTTTATTTCCACCTAATTCTTTATTGATTGTCCCTATTTACAACATCTGTAATATAAATTGTTTGTTGTCATTTTTTGGGTGGGCGCCAATGATGCTTCCTGCCTGGGGTGCAATCTGGTCTAAGACCGGCCTTGCATTTATTCATTCACTATGTTTTGCACAGGCAGCTTTTTTTGGTTGTTGGGGCGCACTTTAACCGTGCTCTGTTTTATTTTGCAATCCTCTCTACCTTTTGGGGGTGACATTCCCGTGTCAGAGCTTTGGGGCTCATTCAATCACCCCAAGGTGATTTATGGTGGAGCCTTGTGTCTGCTGTGTCAGCCACCAATGTGGTTGGTGTCCGGGAGACTCTGCCCACTTCAGGGAGACCTGGGAGTCATGCCTGGAGGGATATGGTTGGGTGAAGTGGGCACTGCACCCACTCCTGTTATCGCCTGCCGTGTGTGGCTTCGCTGCTTTCACAGGAGTGTCGCTGTGTTATTCTGCAGCAGGCTGCTTTGTGCAAATCTGTTTATCCGAAGGCTGCTTCATGGGCATGCATGCCTACAGTGCTGACTCAGTCTGACATCCTTCCAAGAGTGATGCCATTCCTGCTACGTACAATGCCAATCTTTTTTTATAGGCCAGTGGTGTGTGCTAGACAAAATGTAATTATTCTCAATTAATATTGTTTTCAAAGTAATGCAGGATATTTTTGCGGTCTGTTTAATTCGGTTTGAAAGTGGGCTTTTGCCTGAAGCAGTTGAGTGGATTTTCTTTTAAAAAAGCTTCCACAGGATGGGAAATGTGCAGGAAGGCCCCGCCTTCAGTGGGTTAGGCCACCTGCAACGTGGTTAATATAGTTGCGCAAAATGTTTTCGTGACACTTATTTGCCCGTAATATACATTCGCACAAGGTGATCAGATAAGCGAGAGATACCCATTGATGGCACAGAGGTCCCCCAACCGCGCCTTATGCATGTTGGCTGTGGGTGTACACGGCCCCCATCTTGCACACTACATACCCACAGTGCGAGGTCCCTGTAGCCACTGAGTATTGGAAGCACACAACTAACCTCTCCACTTTGCATTCACTAGGTTAGCATGTCAATAGATCTGAGTACTCCTGAACCCCACTGCATGCCCTGTAGCTACAGAGTATTGGAAGCACCCAGCTATCCTCTCCACTCTGCGTTCACTAGGGTAGCACGTCAGTAGGAATGAGTACTCCTGAACCCCACTGCATGCCCAGATGGCTAGGTCCCTGTAGCCAGTGAGTAGTGGAAGCACCCAGCCAACCTCTCTACTCGCTTGCTGAAGTAAGCTATCAGACAAACCATGTGTGCTACATAGGTCAAGAGATCTGTTAAGTGATTTAGACAGCATTCCCGTCCCCTCTGAAACACTCTCTTGTGCACCCTCTTCTTAAGAAACCCTCAGCCTACCCCCCCCTGCCCTGCTAACTACCGGCCAATCTCCATCACTTCTTTCCTGGGCAAACTCCTGGAAAAGCTGGCTATCTCCCAGCTTAATCTGCACACTCAACCTGTTGGTTGTCTTCATGGCATCAGTCTGGCTTCAGAGCTGCCAGAATCTCCGCACTGGCTCCCAGTGGTGGCAGAGATTATGTTTAAAACCCTCTGCATTGTCCACAAAGCATTCTGGGGCCTGAATACCTTCAACTCTCTCTTCCTAAATATCTTCCTTCTCGAGCTCTTTGCTCATCCGCCTCCAACTCCTTCAGGGTCATTCGCTTCTCCAAGCAACGAGTTGGTGGTAGATCTCTTTCTTCTGCTGGGGCCTCCCTCTGGAAACGCCTTCCTGCCCCCCTGAAACTTGAGGAGAACCATCTCCGGTTCCGGAAGCACCTCAAGACCTTCCTCTTTGCTTTTGCTGTCTCTCCTCTCGACCCTGCTGATCTCGTGAATGAAACTACACCGGTCACCTGGCTACCCTCTGATTTCGGGAAAGGTCCCCGCCAGCTGCACACCTGCACTGCTTCCTAGGCAACCCTTGCACTTGGGGGCTGTTTCTGTATCCCATCAGTCCCCACCAGCTCTTGACCCTGATGTCTGCACTTACCCCTGCACTTGCCACTAGCTGGCTACACTTTTTACCTATTATTACTCCTCTGTTCCCCCTCCCTTGCCTCGTTGCTACTGAAACACTTGTGTATAGGTCAAAGAAGGTAGCAGGCGCTCCTCTCCAGAAAGAGCATGGCACGATAACCTGTTCTGAGATGAGAGTTTGCAGCACATGCTTTTTGCTCACTGTACCTTTCACAGATGGGAAATATCCATTTGCATATCAGTCTTTGTCCCGCCCACATGGGCAGTCCAGCACCGAAATGCTATGGCAATTCCTCTCTACCTTTTTTTAAACTTGTGTATAGGTGCGTTATAAATGCCATATCATATCATTGATCATTAATTTCACGCACTTCTGAGTAAAGTAAGCAGAACATTTTAGAATGAATTGCCCAAAAACAACGTTTTTTTCCTTACCCTGGGTGTAAGTAATGTTTAAAAGACTGGCTTGCATGTTCAACCTCCTAGAGCTATACATGGACATACATTTAAGGAGGGAGGCAAAAAAAGCAGCGTGGGAGGTGGTTTGTAATCCGTGCTTTAAAATGTGATTACCTGTGAGTGAGCCACATATGCTGGCTACCTTGAACAAATAAAACATATCTCTTTATTGATTTTACTTGATAGTGAGACAACAACCCCAGAAATGGATATCCGGTCCTATTATTCCCGTACGACAGTGAAGCATCAAACAGATAATACTGTAAAGGAGCAGCAGCAAGTCAAGAGGGAGCTGAATGACTCTTCCGTGGATGAGGATCAAGTGTTTGAAAGACAAGATGTGGAATATAGTAACCCTATGAGTGCTGATGCTTCCACAGAAGGTGTTGAACCCTCGTCATCACAAAGTCCAGGTTCAAGCATAATGCCTCCACCCACCAACCAATACACTGCTTGTGGAAAAGTATGCACTGACTTTGATCGACCTCAGAGAGAAGTAATTGCTGTTGATGCTGTCAAGGAAAAGGCACCACCAGGTCCCAGTGATATCAGCCAGTGTGCTAATGAAGGCTCTCGACAGCCTGTCTTAAAAACATATCCTCAAACAAAACTGGGATCACGCCTTAGATCATTCTGTTCGCATTGGCTTCAGGTATACACATGGCTAGAATACTCTATTTCCCAGGATGCAGCATACTGTTTTCCATGCCGATTTTTTACTATGTCCAAATCTCTTCATGGAGAACTTAAACATTTAACTTTTATCAGTGTAGGCTTCACCAACTGGAAAAATGCATTGGAAAATGGCAAAGGAATATTGCAGCATGATAAGTCTGCTTCCCATAAGGAAGGCTATGTGAGATGGCAGGATTTCAAAAGAAATATAAAATATGATACATCAATCATGAAAGGGCTCAGTGATGCATATACCAGAGAGATAGCTGAAAATCGGCATTACATTAAAACAATTGCTCAAGTTTTACTGTTAACTGGCAAAACTAAAATTGCCCAAAGGGAGCATCGCTGCAACTCTGATGACATCAATCACGGAAATTTGAGAGAAATATTGTATTTACTTTCTGAAAGAGACAGTATTGTAAAAAAGAAACTTAATGGGCCCAAAAATGCATGCTATTTACATCTGCCCATTCAAAATGAACTTCTGTCAATTATGGCTGCTCTCGTTAGAGAGGGCATTGCTGAAAGCCTTAAAGGAAGCCCATTTTCTATTCTTGCTGAAGAGACTAAAGATCTCAGCAAAACCGAACAGCTGTCTGTTGTTGTGAAATAATTCCATAATAATTCTGCCCATGAAAGATTCCTGAAATTCTACAAAGCAGATAGCCTTGATGCAGAATCTTTAAAATGCTATATATTTAATGTCCTATCATCATTGGGCATTGATAAAAATGAATGTGTTGTGCAAGGGTATGATGTGGCCTCAATGATGAGTGGTCGGCTTAATGCTGTGTAAGCACGGGTTCCAAAAGAGGTGCCCTCTGCACTCTGTGTTCATTGTATGAATCACCAGCTTAATTTAGTCATTGTTGACACGGTTAAAAACGTATATGCAGCAACTGAGTTTTTTGTGAAATTGGAGAAGCTTTATGTGTTTTGCAGTACATCTGTTGTTCACCATGGGGCTAATTCATGGAATTATTGGCGCCGAAAAACAGGGATTTGTGCGCCATTCTGCTTGCAAATCCCCATTTGTTAAATAGGGATTTGCGGGCAGAATGGCGCACAAATCCCCGTTTTTCGGTGCAAATAATTCCATGAATCAATCCCTCTGTGTTTGTAAGTGTTCGAACAGAAATGTCAAAACAGGTCATACAGTTAAAACACTTAAGTGATACAAGGTGGACATGCTAATATTCTGCCTGTAAAGCTGTCCTCCAAACACTTGAGCCTCTTCTGGAAACCCTCACACTAGTGGCAGAAGGGAGACATACAGAAAGAGCAATAGAAGCAAATGGCATTCGGCAATTCATTGACTTCAGCTTCATTCGAGCATTTGTGCTTTTTGAAAACATATTAAAAAGAACTGAGACATTATCAAATATGTTACAGCAAGCAGATCTTGAATTGGCCTTAGCTGTCGTCCTTGTGCGCACAGTCATAGAAGAACTTGAGGAAGTGCGTCATCAAGACATGGATGCAACTATACAAAATCTCTGGGACGAAACACTCCAGCTGAGCAGTAAGTGTGGTATAGCAGCATCTACAAATGATGAGGCTGAACCGCCTTGCAAAAAGCGTGATTGTCAACTGCCTTTCCACTTAAGAAATAGCTCCATAATGGAGACTGTGGGACAGCGACCAAGACTGCGCACAAAAGATGATTTCACTAAACCTTTTGTGAATGTAGTTCTTGACCGGATAATCTCAGAACTAAAATCACGCTTTTCAAAAGATTCTTTGCTGATCATGGAAGGTATACAGGCCCTAAATCCCAGATCTGATTCTTTTCTCAGTTTTCAGAAATTGTAAAAAATGACCACATTCTACTCCTGTGATCTGGATAACTTGCAAACAGAACTAAAGCAGGCACTGGTAATTTTAGCAAGGAAGAAGACATCTGATGCCATTAAGGTGAACACAATTCTGGAGTTCACAAACTTTCTGGAGTCTTATGCTGTTCCATTCTTCGAACTGTACCGACTGTGTAAAATTGCTTGTGTTTTGCCAGTGAGTAGCGCTTCATGTGAAATAAGCTTTTCTGCGCTAAAGTTAATAAAGTCATATCTGCGCACAACAATGACAGAGGAAAGGCTGTCAGATCTTGCCACACTAGTAATTGAGTCCAGACGTGCTGGCCAAATAAGCATGGACATTGTAATGGACAGGTTTGCATCGATCCACAAAAATTCACGTTTGAATCTTTATTAATGTAAACAGTTTTCTGTAATTTGAGAACACAAATACGCGTGTTCAGTATCAGCCCTAGCTTCAAGATTTTTGGCTTTTAAATTAGGCCAGTTCTGCATTGTATGTGCTCAGGAGAAGTACTTTCAGCAGTGATACTAAAGCTTACACATTGGGTACTTAGCAGCTCTATGGAGGGACTATTGTAGGGGATTTTACACTCTACTTTGTATATGATGCATCTGCTGCAAGGCTACACCTTGTACATGGTGACTTACCAGATATGTTTTTATATTCTGGAACATCGGAACCCAATGCCCCATGTGCTCCTCGGCCAATATTAAAACTAGTGTAATTTCTACTAACCTATGATTCATGGCATGCGGCTTACAGTTTTGCCCCGGCCCACTTTGAACTACTTTGCCCGCGTCAATTTGACAAAAGCATATACATTGGTCTTTTATAGGCGGCCCCCTCTAATTTTGGCTCTGGCCCCCTCTGTGCCCCCCCCTAAATTTGATTCCTGGAGACGCCACTGTGCATCGGTCTCACTAGCATATGGTTTTACATCACCCATATGTATCCATGCGCGTCTTTCTGGGACTTTAACTGCTGAGGGAGTAAAGTCCTCCACAATATAGGGACCACTAAAACAGGGCTTGGCCACTTCCTTGTGAAGCTGTGCACTAGAACTGAATCTCCCACAAACAATTTAGGGACAGGAAATAGTTCTTGAAGTCTGGTTGCTGAATGGTCTTCATCTGTGTCCTGAGACTGACACCCCTTGCGCTTGAGTTGATCTGAAATGACAGAGATACTAGCAGTCACACATGTCAGATACGTACGTAACTAATTTCCTAACAATTCTGCAGTCATTTGGGCATCACTTTTGCTTCTCGATGGATGAGGCAAAGGCATTCTCATTCGCCTCACTGTCACTATTTCGTGGGGTGTGAGGTGGTGGTCTGACACAGGTTGATTCTTTAATGCATATAATGCGCGGGGCAGGTAATAGAGCCATCCCTTCTTCAAGGACAATTTGAATTCAACAATTCTCTCTTTGAGAAGACTGCTGAGTCTCTCACATATTCCGTTTTCTTGCAGGTGATAAGCAGAAGAAAACCTGTGTTTTATACTAAGCAATACGCTAATCTGTTCAAATACTTCATTAACAAAATGGGGCCAATTGTCAGATCTCAGCACCTCACATACTCCCCATCTGGGAAAGACATCCCAGACTAAAAACTTTGCTTCACAAGTGGCATCAGCGTTTGTACAAAGACCTGCTTCGATCCACCTTGAAAAGGGGCACGCCACAACTATCATATAACTGTATCCACTACATACTTGCAGCATATCAACACAGTCAATATGTAAATGCTGAAAAGGACCATTCGGTCCGAGGAATCACTCCTTTGATTGTTTGCAGTATGTGCCCAGCAGTAAACATTTGACATATGATGCAATTTATTACATAAAATGCAACGTGTTCTAACAGGTTGGGTACAAACCAGTCCTCCACAATAGCTGCTGTGAGGCTTTCCCTAGTTACATGCGCAGGGTAGTACAGCTGTTCAAGCGCTACCCTTAACAAGGCTACAGGCATCACTGGCTTTTCAGTGCTGTCCTGTCAGCACAATGCTTCAGATAGGGGTAAAGAACACCCCCTTCGTTTCTACAGTTCTTGCTCTTCGTGCACTGCCTTGTCGCGCTCTGAAACACTTGTGTATGAGTGTGATATAAATAAAATATCCTATTATATCAGGCCTTGCACCTCCATAATCTGTGTTCTTGATAAATAATTAAACCCTTAATTTACCACCATTATTGTGACTACTTTCTCCTTCACATCTGGAGTATCAAAACTTGAAATATCTGGTGAATATGCAACCCTTTTGACCTCTTCGTCTGCTGCTTCATTCCCACGAGAGATAAAGTCAGTTCACTTAGTATGTGCTGTGTATTTAACTATTGTGATAGCTACTGGGAGTTGTAGTGTCTTGATAAGCCTGTCTAATAATTCTGAGTGTTGCAATGGAGTGCCGTCCGCTCGGAGGTAGCCCCTCCTTTTGCAATGTGCTAGCCCTGCATGCACGGTTGACGTCACATAGGCGGTGTCACTGTACACCGTCTCTTCCTTCCCTGCATGTTTCTCAAGAACAACAATAAGCACCACTAATTCTGCTGCTTGTGCTGAAAAGTGTGACGGTAGTCTTACACTTGCGACAACCTCAAATTCACCATTGGCTCTGTGTCTTACCACAGCTGAACCTGAATGCCTTTCACTATCAGCTTGATCAATTTTTGAAGAACCGTCAATAAAGAGAATCTCCCTCCCTGCTAGTGCATTCTCATTTACTCTTGGGATGTCATCATAGAACATAGAACTGGCTCAGCTAAAAACATGGCAGGGTTCACTATTTTACAGCTGAGTATTTTGATTGCTGGATTTGATATAACTGCCTCATATGCGGAAGCCCTCTGAGATGTCAATGTACCCTTAGGTTTCTCCAAAATGGCAAATAAAGCATGCTTAACAAACAAGTCATAGAACACCCCATCACAATACTAGTAGACTTCTCTATTGTGAACACGGTTTCTGCCAGCGACTGTTTGCACGGAAAGTGCCCTCTCATAACTGGATCTAAAATCCCACTGTAATACGCTAGGGTTTTGAACCCCAATGTGGTCCTCTGTGTATGCACCGCTGTCATGACTGTCCCATTCGTACGTGAAAACCAAAAGAATTCCTCATCATAGATGGGAATTCCTAAAACTGGAGCTGAACAAATTGCTTTCTTCAATTCTTTAGAACCTTCCTCCATTCCCTCAGTTGATTCTATTCTTTCCTTATTCACTTGTGCTTTCTTCAGAGCCTGTAAAAGGGGTCTTGTGTATGAAGTATAATCACATACCCACGCTCTAACATAGTTGCATAATCCAAAAAACTGCTGAATTTGCATTATCATATGCGGTTTTACTCTTTTCATAATCGCCTCAGCTCTTTCAGGGGGACTCCCTTCCCTTCATGATATCCCTTATCTGCTAGAATAATCATTAATTGAACTGAATCTTGTCTGCACTCATTTTCTGTCATGCTACAAACCAATTGTTATCTATGTACTGCAGGACAGCACTTTTCAAATCAATATTGCCTATGTCCATCTGCAGGACCCTATTAAAGATCGATGGAGATTCACAGTACCCTTGGGGCAAACGAGTACTCTTCAGCTTAGTTTGATAAAACATAAATGACGTAAGGTCTTGAGAGTCCTCATGCAAGAGGATTGAGAAAAACGCATGTTTCAAGTCTATCCCCATGAAATATCGTGCCTCTGTGGGGATAATACAGAGTATTGCCTCCATATTCGGAACTAAAGGAAACTCTGCCTCTACAATCTGGTAAATTGGTCTCATGTCCTGAATTAGGGCCTCATCACGACTTTGGTGGTAAACCTTAAATTCGGCGGTCACGCTATTACCGTCGGATTTAAGGGTCCCCCAAATCAGGACTTCGGCGGATTTCGCCCCAGCTCTTGGCTGGGGGGAAATCCGCCCAAAATTTGCGCTATTACCGCCGGCACTAATATGCCGGCGGTAAGAACGCAAATTTTCCCCATTGAGCCCAATGGGGAATGGGGCATTCCCGAATGGGCTCAGTGGGGAATGGGGTTTCGGCGGTAGGGCTAAATCCGCCGGCGGTAATACCGCCAGCATTACCGCCAAAGTCGTGATCAGGCCCTTAGTCTCCATGACCCTCCTTTCGATTTTTTCACAGGGTACACCGTGGTATTACACAGAGACTCTGATGTCACTAATATGCCCTGTTCCATTAGTGCTGAAATAGTCTTAAATATGCCCTCTTCCGCCTCTCGAGACATTGGGCACTGTCTTGCTAGAGGTAAAATTGGTCCTGGCTTCATCTTAATATTAACGTCCTCTAACCCCCTTCAATAGGCCTACGTCATAGGGGCCTGTAGTCCATAAAAAATTTGGCACTTTTTCCAAATCCTCATAAAAAAATGCTGGCCGCTGCCGCACTATCACCATTCACTGTGGGATTTCCCTTTTCTCTATTCTGATCCAATATGTAATACTCATCTCGAATATTACTTCATAATCTGTTGGATCATCTCTAAACATATCCTCGTCAGTGACATCAGTAAATCTATACCGTCCCCCAATGCCAAACACTGTTCTCCATGGTCTGCCCTCGTCATCGGTTCCTTTGAGCATGGCCAATTCCCCTTGCACTATGGCTGCATTTAACTTCAGGGGAATAGTCTGTCCCCCCTCTTCGTCCATAGGAATCTGTGGCCTGAACAAAAACTCATGAGGTATTCTCATAATCTTTCCCACTAGGCCGGGTAGCCATGTCAACAAAATGCATACCCCATAAAGTAAGACTTCTGGCTCTAATGGCCTTACTCGCAGAGCCACTTGCCCTATAAATGCTGACATAATTTTGCCCACATTCATGCAGAGTATCCCTGGAGTAGAACACACTATACCTTCATTGGTAAAAGAAATCATCATATTAAGCTTTGTCATTGAATCTCGGCACAGAATATTGACTGGTGTCTACCTTGAATGGAACAGACATGTCACACTCGCCTATAGATACTGGTAATTCATCAGTAAAAGGAAATCTACTTGTAGCTCCAGAGAAAACTTGCACATTCATGGCATTTCCCGACATTGGATATTTGCCCTCTCGTATACATGAACGAGTAGCCACAGTGTCTACTAAAAGAGAAAAATATGTGCTTCCTATCCTCACATCCACCCTTGGTTCCTCTTGGGGGTCTGGTGTCACCGAAAAATACTGAACACATCAAGTCACCCTGTGGACTGTCCTATTGTGGTTATATACTTATCCCTGTACCTGTGAAAGGACCCACCACAGTGACACCCGCTATTCTAGGTGTCAATAACTGTCCCGTATTAGCATTCTGCTGTATCTGCATAGGTGGGTGCTGTGACTGCCCTTGCGGCAGATTCAATGGTGCTTTCTGTGGTTGCAATGCCTGTTGCATTTGCGGCACTTGTGTCTGATACACTGTCTGATCTTGGGCAAACCCCTACATAGCTTGTGAGCTATATGCTGGAGGATAAGCTGTCCTCCGTCTTGATAATTGTTCATTCTGTACATTCCCTTGGCATCAACATGTGGGCACGATGTGCCCTGTTTTCCACATGGCCAACATATAGGAGGAGCTCTTCTGACTAGCCCTCCTTGGTTGAATCCCCCTTGCACATTCAGGTTATCATTCTGTATATTTTGAAAACCACCTTGATTATTCTGAAAACCATTTCTTCCTCTGTAGCCCATTCCTCTGCCCCTCCGCATAAACCCATTCCCTCCTTGGTCCATCTGGCATTAATTATTCACCTGCGATGCACCCACTGTTTGCTGCATTCCCAGTCCCTCTCCGCTTGTCAATACTGCCCCTTCTATGGCATACTTTGACAATTTCTTCTGAACTAACTTTGATTCCTCAAGTTTTCTAGCATCGTCCTTCTTCTTATTTTTCTCTTGTAACAGCAGGCAATGATGTGCTATAGTCAACTGTATCTCTGCCCATGGCTTCGCTTCCATTTCCACTAATTTCTTGAGCTCTCTCTACACCTGTTCTGGCAATCCCTGACATAAAATGTGGTAGAATACTGCCACTGATTCCCCCCCACAGCTCCCTCTTTTCAAGAGTCCAGCGTTCCTGAATGCTTTGAATGTAAGCAAACAGATGTTTGTGATCTTTCATATTACATGCCATAATTGCACCCATATCTGATGTATCAGAATACTATACACTGAGTGCCCTCCAGATATCTGCCCTACAATTACTAAATGGCACTCCACCGTGCGCTGTGTTCATTGCTGTGACACTTAAATAGCCTGCTCTCGTCCAAATGTCATCAGCTCTTTCCCCAAGAATGACTGCTAGGAGACCCTTAATGCCCCCTATTGCCAGAGTATTTCTTCCTGTCATCTTTTCTAGCTCATACATCCATTTCCCCGCACCTGCCGTTAAACTGGGAACCTTAAATATTAAATTATCCTTATCCATTTGTAGACAGGGAATATACTGCGGTCTGGCCCCTCCTTTCTCCAATAAAGGAAATTGCATGAACCCAAATCCACAATCGGCTCCCATCGTTTGCCTATTCGTAGTGGGGACAATGGTTCCTGATCGCCTTCTACCGGGCAATTATCTCAGCCTGCTCATATACGGTGGCGACTCTCCCTTCACGCTATGCAGCCATCCTTTAGGGTGCTCTGGATATCCTATAGGATCTGGTGTCCTATTCTTAGGATGCTCTAGATCAGACTATCTCACTTCCTTGTCTGTCTACAGACTTCCCTTGGGACTGCATGCACTTTTTCCCACCTCCCCATGGAAGATATCTCTCTCTTTGTCTGGCATATCTAGCCCCCAGCTAGTATGACTTTCGTCCCCATCAACCTTGTTTAAAGTCAGCCTAAGGACAAGGCTCTATGCTCGAGACTAAATTGGTATCTTTCTTCGCTTCATGATTAGAGGACCAGGGATTGTTCGCCCTTCCCTCGGCTTCCCAATCTGCTGCTTTCTCTTAAGTCTTGATAGGCTTTATCGATTCTCTCACTGATGCTTGCTATGTCAAAATTCTTCTCTAGGGTTATCCTAGATGGTCCTGCCGTTGCTCCCTGTAATGGGAGGAACTTCTCTATATTGTCCCATATCGGGTCCATTAACTCTTTCTGAATATGAACAATATCGCATTCCTTTTGCCTTCTTTTTCAATCTGTTTCTTCATCTAATTCTCTTCGCTTTATCACTTTCCATCTAACCCTTTCCTCTCTTGTCTTTTCTCTTCTCTTGTTTCATTCGCTCTATGCTCTTCTTCTTCCCTTCATCTTTGCATTCTTTTATCCCTAAATTTATGTGCTTCCTCCTTTTCTCTCTTCTTTTCTTGCCTATCTCATTCTTCGATTGCTCTCTGCCTGTTATACTTCCTTTGCTCCTCTGCCCTTTCTTTCTTCGCTTTTCTTCCTGATACCTCTGTTCTCATTTTTTGCCTATTCTTTCTCTTGTGCTCACCTTCGTTCTGTCTTTTCTCTCGTTCCTTGTCTTTTCTATCCTGTTCATCTTGATCTTTCTTTTGCCTAATTTCCTCTATACTTTTCCGATCAACCTTGAGCAATATGTGTCCACCCATTGATTCATTCTGTATGAGTGTTACCATGTCAGCTTTATCCTTTCCTCCTTTCTATCTCTTAATTTCTCGTTCTATGTCTGCTGAGATATTCAGTTGTTCACTTTTTTCCTCCTTGTTCTGTAAGACATTAAAGATCTCCTCCTTTCTTTTAGTCTCTTCTGGACTATTGTCACTGCTATAGGAAGGCGGTTCATATATCAGATTACTATATCCGTCGCTGCTTTCAGCTCCTTTAATGGATACAATCTTCTGTATTATAGCTGTTTACTTCGGGCGAAGTAAGGGGAGCAGAAGGCTCAACACCTTACTCCCTACACTGATTAAGCATCCAATCCTCAGGAGGCAGATCTTCCCATTCCTCCTGGTACATTTTCCAGAACTCTAAACTAGCTAACATCTTCTCCAAGTTCTTCCCTGTGTATGCAGCGTGCAAGTATGTGGTTATGTGTTGCAAAACTGCCTTTGACAGCGATCGCACTTGTGGCCAGGGCATGAGCATTTTATCTGCTGTGCCCTTTACCCACTCTACACTATACTGTCTGAGCTTAGGTGCGTGTTTTGGCAGCGTCTTGCACAAATGCATTAGTGGAGTAACATCCCCCATTGTGACAAGTCTCAATTGACTGTCAATACTTTCCGTTATTTACACAGATCCGTTTCAGAAAAACAACAAATATGAGCGCGCTCCAACCGTCCCCACTCCAAGCCTCTATTTCACAATGATCTCAATCTATCTATTCAGTCGAAGCCGACAATGACTAAAATAGAACTTTTATCCCTTCTGTAACCTCACAGTTTGCTCTCATCACTCCTCGACACCTCTTTTCTACTACAAAATACACAAACAGACAGACTAGTCGATTTTACTCATATTCACCATGATACTCCTTTTCTCCTAGCCCCTAAAATACCCTGATTGGAGTTTGAGTCACTCCCTATCATAAACCTGTTGATGTGCCACCTATTTATTCCCTTGGAGTTTTGAAATGACTCCTTCTAGACCTGCCTTGAGGTAGGAAACAGGGCTTTCTAACGCTCCTCATTATACATCTGTAATGCTCATCATTATATATATTAAATAACCCCCCGTTACTTTTCTGTGTTACCACAATCACATCCCCTTATTTTGCCAGTACACTTAATCTACTCACCATTCGTTCTTCAGCTCTAGGCCTTCGGTATTGTCTCCCTGCCTACAATTGACCAGCGTGTCCTTCAGTCCATGCAGCGCCTTTGGAATCCAGGAGTAATTTCGTCAAAGAGGGACCTGTCCCACCTGTATCAATTTTCTTGCAAGAGTTCTATATCGGTCCCTATCCACAGGAAACTTTGTGATCCTCCGGCTAAATGGCAGAGGGTATTCCATTATCCGAAAATCCTAAGACTTACTAATTGATGGATCTTATTGAACCATCCTTCCTCTGCTGCCAGGTGAACCTGTAGGCCCTTTAAGCGAGGTAGCACTCTATGGGATGGAATGTGGATGCAGATCCTACTCTTACAGCAATAGTAAGAATGACTCAGGAAATTGGCAAAACATAACTGCTTTTAATTGCAATTGTCTAAAACGGGGAGTACAATGAGCATCGACGGACAGCCCACAGCATCAGCCTCAATGTATTTTAAAAAAAACATATATTTTTAAAGCAAAAACTTGTCATACGTGATGTCATACTATGTGTCTAAATACTATGTGGAACATCTAGGTAGACTTTCTCTGGGGGGTATCATTGTGATTGGATCTGTAAGGTCAGGTGGAAAGCTATGCCCACCCCTAGTGCAAGTCATCTTCGCTGTCATGAGATACACAACGTTTCATTGGCTTTCAAACTATAGGGCTGTTTGCTACATGGCCCTCTATGATTGGTTGGTACGCTTGTACCCTTCTGGAATATTCCACTCACTAGCAGCACGCAAGCTGGTACCGCAGGTGCTGGAGGGTTGGATTGGACCATGCCTCCCCACCCAATTATCACAACATCCATCATCACTCCTGCTGTCTGCCATTCAATTAGTCTTTGAACTCAGCCTTTCAAGTATCACTGTGCCTGAAAATAGAAGGGAGTATGAGCATGGTCTTATCTTCAAGTCTTGGTGTAGCTTGCCAAAAGTCTATTTTAATTTTGACCATGTGATAGGAGACCGTGTTTTGAGCTCTTTGTTATGTTATGTTACATTATGTTCCCCAGTGAACAGTGGGGGTGACTGCACTTACCTATGATCTTACTGCTGGCTTCACTGAAACCAGCAGCCAGTTCAATGGCGGTGAACAACCTCTATAGGTGTCACCCAACAAAATGCAGAACTGAAGGATTTGCCTTATCCTGGTGCTTCTGAATTGAATTTGGATTCAAGCAACCCAGAAGTCCAGAAGCAGCTTGGAATACTGTTTCCATGCCTCAAAACATCTTTGAGCTGTATCAACCATAGTTAACTCATTCGAGCCAATACAGGAAAAGCAGTGCTGCTTTTGGACTGTACAAACCTTCGAACAGTTTGCTGCATTTCAATCCCTCCGGACACCAGCTCAAATCATGGTTGCAGATCCTCTTGATCACGGTTCAAGCTTCATGGGAATTGAAAACTCGACCCACTGTAAGGAATTGACCTATCGTTGCAAACTTCAGCTCAACCCAGCCAAAGCATTTGACCACTGACCTGAGTTATTGGAAGACAACTGTGTGCCGTCTCAGACTCTGAGTCAACCCATCAGAAGCCTTCCTCTTCAGACTTCAGACCAACTCGACTCAAAACGCAAGTGCGATCACATCAACTTGAGTATCTTGACATCGGTTCAACAGCACTTAAAGGACCAAGAAGCCTGGTTCAACACTCTTGAGCAACAGATACAAGAATACACGTTTGGTGAATATGACCTGTCTCCCTAATTGACTATTTGGGATCGTAGTGACTTTTTAGTCCCCCCTACTCTACCTTGTCCTTTAAATATTTGTCCTTGAACAGTGACATTGTTGCCAATCTATTGCCTGAAGACCCCTGCTGCTCTACTCAGTGTGCCCTTTCACAAAAGTCTCATTTCACTGTGTTTCTTCACAGGGGGTTTCTAGTGTTTTCTGATTAGTTGCTTACATGTATTTGTTTTGAAGAAAACAATATATTCATAGAAACTTGAATGTACATTCTTTTATTTTGGAGTCATTGTACTATTGCTGTTTAGGTAGCTACTGTTATCAGCTCACATCCACCTGAAAGTATCACCTGCTCTCAGCCGGCGTTACCACACAATACACCTTTCTGCCTGTTCTTGTTTCACCTTTATGATTGTGATCACTGCTGTGTTACTAGCAGTGTGGGCATGAGTAGGAAGTTCAGCCACTACTCATCCTCGTACACCTGCAGTGCACTTGTCATTTTGTCACAGATAGTTGGCAGACAATAAGGAGCACTTGACTCTGGGGAATGCCTCCATCATAAAACACTTCCTTAGGTCATGGTATTTCTTTCTCCACTTTGCATGCTCTGTCATTTCTTCTTAGTGCTTCTCCATTTTGGGCAACTGCTCAGTTATATACCATACTAAACCCAATGGTCTTTCCATTCCCTAGAAGTTCAGACGATTTCTGCACCATATAAAGACCATTAAACTCGTTTCCATCCTCATGGTTTTTGTGTACTCTAAAATCTTCAGAGTGGTCTGTGTGTTACACATAAACTTGATACATTACGTTTATCAAAAGACATTGGAAGAATGTTTTGCAGAAGAATCGTAGCCTAGCACATTCAAAGATACACTTTTACTCTATTGTTTCTTTATTCCATAGGCTCACACATGCATATCAAACTAAAAAAAACACTTCTCCATGCTAGTTTGTCTAAGCACTAGTTAAGTACAGCTTATGTTGTTTGCAGTGGTCGCAGCACACATACCTCAGTTGGTCTGACTTACAAATAAAAGTTGCATATCACAATCAAGTTGAAAAGCATCTCTCAGAAGGATCATGACTCAAAATCACCTCTGTGACAAATGGAGGGAATTCTTCCCTTCTCCCCAATTGGGAGCCCTCACTGTGGGCTAGGGAGGGGAGCCCACACCACAATACCATCCCTATGGGTAGAGGTAAGTGGGGCCTCACCGGGAGAGACTGCGCCTTTGGGGACAAGGACTCCTGTTCCTGTGAGTAACTCTCCAGAGAACATACCCATAACATATCTTCTAATATATCCTGTAAAGATTTATGCAAAGAAAATATCAATATGTGCTATTGTCAAGAGGAAATTGCAAGTGTCCCTTTAACTGAGAAATCCTAATTACCTGTGACAAGGAAGATGAGAGATAAAGGACAATGTAAATGTGCCGGGGAAGTCCCATGGCTACGTAGCATATGAAAAAGGAGGAGTCGGGAGAGAAAGAAGAGAAGCCTGCGAGTTACGAATTGGCTCGCAAGTCAGTGTAAAGCAGAGGCTGGAAACTCTGAGTCCACAGGTTGTAAGAGAGCAGAAACCCGAGAGAGATGGGTGGCATGTAGCAAGAATGAGCAGGAGAGAAGTAGCATTGGACGCACAGTGTCCTAGAAGCGGCAAAAGGAATGAGAGGAAGCGTGGTGGCGTGACCATAAGAAACCTGTGGTGGACCTGCGTTCCAGTTAACACCAATACCATGCACATTAAATGGAACAAAGCAGTACCTGGGAAGCTAGAGAACCTTCCGTTACAGCAGCAAAAAAGAACAGCTGTGAAGGAAACATCAAATGCCAACCTGACGAAGACGACCAGGAGGAAACGGAGAACCCAGTGATGTTATCCCTACTAGGCACATGTAATAGAGAAGAAGGGAGACCTAGGAGGTGGACGGAGAACCATTATTGGAATGCACATACTCGTCCCAGTGTGGAGAAAGGAACTATAACGTTAAAAGCCAGTCAAGTTAATTAGAATCGTTATTGGAACGCTCATACTCATTTCAGTGTGGAGAAAGAGACTAACATTAATAGCCAGTGCAATTCCTCCCAGATATCCTAGATGACCAATCTGGTTTTGTATTGGGCAGATCTCCTTCACATAGCTAAGCAAATTGTTTAGTGTCATGACTTTAATCAACCCAACCATCCCAGCATTGGCAGCCTTTCTTGACACTGATAAGGCATTCGATTCTCTAGAATGGCCATACATAATGGAAGTCCTGTCCATAATTGTGGTGGGATCCTACTTTCTGTCACTGGTCTCTCTATCATACACCAATCCTAATGCGTGGGTATGCTCCAACAGCGTGACCTCACAATGTTTCTCGCTCTCCAGAGGCACCTGTGACAGTTTAATAGCCTGGTCTCCCTTTTCTCCCCCTTCTGTCGAACTCTCCTCACCTGGACCGCCGGAATCGCTGTCGGAATCCTGCAGACGCCGTCGAAGTAGGTAATCCTTCTCCTTTTTCCGATGAGCTTGCTTGTCACGGAGGGAGGCCACCGTGACCGCTGGAGAGAACAGCTGTCCGAGGACCTCCCTTCCGGAACCAAGCCGAAAATAGGGGAAAAAACCCTGAATGGGGAAAAAACCCTTGGACTCCTCTAGTGTGTAGTACGGAAGGTGTAGTTCCAGCGGAAAGTAGACTTTCAGATGGTCGAAGGAAAATAGTATCCGTTAGTGTGACTGAGGACAACACAGCAGCGGAACAGGGGTGTCCTGTCATGGGAGCCGAAACACCCACCAGCCAAGGCCACAGCGGGGCGAGGACCAGAGGAGAGGAAGCAAAAGAGAAAAAACGCCAGGGAGGTAGCGGAGAGAGAAAAAGAAAGCGCAGGGAAAAAAGGGCGGCACCTATCCGCGGGGACGGGGCCGCAAGAGAAGAGAAACAGAGTCCGCTGAGGCGCGGCGGCAGCAGAGAAAACTGGAGAGGAGAGAAAGCAAGAAGAATGCTCGCAGGAGGGCGTGAGTGAATGGAGCCTGAACAGAGCGAGGCAGGAGCGAAGGAACCCGGAAGAGCGAGAGCTTCCAAAGGATAGTTGCAACGCAGGGACCGCTGGGCCGGGAGAGAAGATATACTCCCAGCGGCCCCGCGCTACTAGGAGAAACCAGTAAGGGACACAAAGGAGGGACTAGTACCTCCCGTACCTGCGTCCCAAAATCCAGCACGGAAGAAACCGCCAGTCGGAACGCCTGCGGGTGACAGTATGCCCCCTTCCAGTCCGCACCACCCCAGGCTTCCCCCGGGTGCAGTCGGTGGAACCTTGCGAGCAAGCGAGGAGCATGCACCTGAGAAGCAGGTTCCCAGGAGTCCTCCGACTCCGGATAACCCTTCCAGGACAAAAGGTATTCCAACCTCCCTCGGTAGAACTTAGAGTCTCGAATGTTGGAGACCTCAAATTCTGCTTGATTGGGTGTCTGAGAGCGAGTGTGTCTGGGCACTGGTCTGTGATGAGAATCGGAATAGAAAGGTTTAAGGAGAGACAAATGAAATACAGGGTGAATGCGATTTAGAGAAGGAGGCAGCCGAAGACGGTAAGCCACAGGATTGATTTTGTGAAGAATGGGAAAAGGACCCAGAAAGCGAGGGGAGAGTTTAGAGGGCCTTGTCCATCTGGGTAAAAACCGAGTGGACAACCACACCTTGTCGCCTGGCTTCCATTCTGGACATTCTTTGCAGTGTTTATCTGCTCCGATCTTCGATCGTCTCCTGCTGTTCTCTAAACATCGCAATGCCGTGGCATGTGCCTCCTTGATCTGATCCAATACCTTTTCGGCCGCTGGGGAGTTGGTGAAACTGGGAACCTCCGGAAGAATGGACTTAGGGTGGACCCCATAAGTACAAAAGAATGGCGAGAGACCAATGGCAGAGTGCCTGGTATTGTTATACGAGAATTCTGCAGTAGGCAGTAGAGAAACCCAATTGTCTTGATGCTGAGTGACATAACATCTCAGATATAGTTCGAGAGTAGCGTTCAGACGTTCCGTCATCCCGTTGGATTGAGGATGGAATCCCGAAGAGAGTGCTCTCTCAATCCCCAATCGGTTACACAGAGCTGTCCAGAATCTCGAGGTGTACTGACTACCCCGATCAGAGATGATTTTGTCAGGTAACCCGTGAAGTCTGAAGATGTCTCGTGCAAACACCTCAGCCATCCTAGTGGCTGTAGGAACACCAGAAAGAGGAGAGAAGTGTGCCATCCTGGAGAACGCATCTACCGTGACCATGATGCAGGTACATGATTCGGATTCCGGTAGGTCTACAATGAAATCCGTAGAAACCAATCCCCAGGGGCGAGTAGGCATCTCAACTTGGGTGAGTAATCCCAATGGTTTCCCTTTAGGATATTTAGACCGAGCACAAATAGGACAGGTCTTCACAAAGTCCAGGGTATCTCTTCTCACGGTGGGCCAGGAAAAATTCCTTGAGATGAGCTCCAGGGTGTTGATTCCCCCGCGGTGACCTGCAAGGCGAGAAGTGTGACACCAATCCAGAATCTTCTTCCGCAGCATGCCTTCCGAGACGTACAGTCGTTTCTTGAAGAACAGCCAGCCGTCCTTCTCCTGGTAAGGAGAGTCGGGGTGTAGCGGTAATTGGGGAATTTCCTGAACCACAGTGGCTTTAACCTCTTGTAGAAAAGAGCTAACAAGGGCCAATATCCGGTTGCGATGAAACATGGGTTCAGCGGATAACGAAGCCCTCTCCTTGCTGGAGTCCTTGCGGGACAGGGCGTCTGCCAGACGGTTTAATGACCCAGGAATGTAGGAAATCTGGTAATCATATTGCGAGAAAAGATAGGCCCAACGTGCTTGCCTGGAATTTGAACACTCCATTTCCTGGAGGGGTTTCAGGTTCTTGTGATCAGTCCTGATAAGGAAGGGATGTCGGGCCCCCATGAGCAGATGGCGCCATTCGTCGCAAGCCAATTTCATTGCCAACAGCTCCTTTTCTAGGACAGAATAATTCAATTGACTGGGTGAGAGTGTCTTGGATAAGTAAGCTACCGGATGTTCCACTCCACCGACAGCCTGAAGTAGTACTGCTCCGATGGCAATTGCAGAGGCATCGGTTTCCAGGATGAAGGGCTGAGTTTGGTCCGGGTGTCCGAGAATCGGAGCTGAGCAGAAGAGATGTTTGAGCAACTTGAAACTGTTATCGGTATCGGTTGACCAGCGGAACGGAGAGGCCTCCTTCTTGAGTAGACGAGTGATGGGGTACACCACTTCCGAGAAGTTGGGGATGAACCTTCGGTAATAGTTGGAGAGTCCCAGGAACCTCTGCACTTCTCGGACAGAAGTGGGGGCGGTCCATTCGAGAATGGCCTGAACCTTCCTTTGATCCATGTCTATCCCTTCCTCTGATAATTTGTACCCCAGATACTGCACAGAAGGTACCGCAAATTTGCACTTCTCAGCTTTAACCAATAGCTTGTTCTTCTGTAGACGTTCAAGAACTTGGGTGACATGAACAATGTGTTCCTGTAAATTCGAGGAGTAGACCAAGATATCATTCGAATAAATGATGACGGAAGTGGAAAGCATGTCGGAAAACATTCTGTCCATAAATCTTTGGAACGCTGCAGGAGCGTTAACCAGTCCAAATGGCATCACCTTATACTCGTACAGGCCGAATGGAGTGTGGAATGCCGTCTTCCATTCGTCACCCTTGGAGATTCTGAGCAGATGGTAGGCGTTTCTGAGGTCGAGCTTGGTAAAAATTCTGGCTCCTTGTACAGCCTCGATGATATCGGAGATCAATGGCATGGGGTAACGATCTCGGATAGTCACCTTATTTAGACCTCTGTAGTCTATACAGGGTCTAAGTTCAGTGGAATCCCTTTTCTTGATGAAAAATAAGGGAGCCCCTGCAGGGGATTTCGAAGGCTGAATCAGCCCATTTGTCATATTTGTGTCCAAATAGTTTCGTAACACAAGCTTCTCCGTAAGAGTCAAAGAGAACATTCTGCCGAAGGGAACTAGTGCATTGGGTACCAAATCTATGGTACAGTCCTCGGGCCGGTGGGGTGGCAGTTTGGAGTGAAGGCTTTCTTGGAATACTTCGGAGTATTTCAAACAAAACTTTGGTAGTGCAAGAACCCCCACACAGTTGGAGGTGTGAGCCGTAATAGATTGAAGGCCCTTCTGACTCTTCGGTGGAAGACAGTGTTCGGTGCAGTATGCAGAACAGAAACTCAGCTGGTTATTTGACCAATTGATTTGGGGATTGTGTCTGCGAAGCCAAGTGATTCCCAAAATTATTGGAAAATGTGCAGCACGGATGATGTCGAACCTTATCACTTCTGAGTGCTGAAAAACTGTTAAGGATAGCTCTTCAGTGGTATGGGTGATGAGTCCGGATGATAGTGGAGAGCCGTCAACTCCTTCTATCTTCTGGCCTTCCTTCCGGGGTATCCTGCGTAGACCGACCTTATCGGCCCATAGGGTATCAACAAAATTTCCTGCTGCTCCGCAGTCCAATAATGCGAGAGTCTCCACCTTCTCACCTTCGATCATTATGATAGCTGAAACTACCATGAGTCTGGAATCTTCCTTGGAGTCAGAATAAGAAACTGTTAGAGAAACATAGGGACGAGTAGACAGAACTGGAAACCCCCGGACACTAGTCCCTATTGATGCCGAGGGTGATCGTTTCCCTGCCTCTTGTTAGGCAGTTCTGTGCAGTCTTTTAGAAGGTGTTGATCCGACCCACAGTAAGCGCAAAGTCCTTTTTCTCTACTTCGCCTTCTTTTGGCAGCAGTCAGAGGTGCTCTTGTGGAGCCAATCTGCATCGGTTCTTCTGAAGCGGCAGCAGGAGAACGACTAGGGGGAGAGTATGTCCGAGAATCCGGGAGGAATCCTGAGCCTCGTTGTTTGTGTCTTTCCATCTTCCTTTCCTGTAGGCGATACTCTATATGTAGTGCAGCAGTTAGCAGGTCAGGGAAAGTAGGTGAGCGAGTTGATCTGGCTAATTCATCTTTAATCTCCTCTTTAAGACCCCTCCTGAAAATGGCATATTGTGCCGGTTCTGGCCAGCCTGCGCCAGAGGCTACTGTCTTGAAAGCAGAGATATATGACAGGACGTCCAAAGAACCTTGTTTTACATCCAACAACTCTTCAGAAGCAGTAAATGACAACTCTGGGCGTTCGAAAGTCTGTCTCAGAGAATTTTGGAACGCTGCGTAATCTTGGAGAATGGCATTGTTGCTTGTGACTTGGGGAGTGGCCCAGGTCAGAGCGTTGCCTGTCATGTTCGAGATTAGGAAGCCGACCTTCGCTTGGTCTGTAGAGAAAGTGCGGTGTCGGAAAGTAAAGTAGACGGTACACGCCTCTAGGAACTCCTTCACCTTCTTGGGGGCACCATCAAATTTTCCCGAGGATAGTGTTGTAGGCGGTAGTTCTGGAGGGGGAGGTTCCCGGGCAGATACCATTTGTCTAAGGAGGGCATTCTCAGCTTTGACTCCCTGAAGTTCCTGAGACATAGCTTGAATTGCCTTCCAAAGTTCTTGCACTTGCCCTTCGGCTGACATGGTGTCTTTCTTTGGCGTTGCAATCTGTGACAGTTTAATAGCCTGGTCTCCCTTTTCTCCCCCTTCTGTCGAACTCTCCTCACCTGGACCACCGGAATCGCTGTCGGAATCCTGCAGACGCCGTCGAAGTAGGTAATCCTTCTCCTTTTTCCGATGAGCTTGCTTTTCACGGAGGGAGGCCACCGTGACCGCTGGAGAGAACAGCTGTCCGAGGACCACCCTTCCGGAACCAAGCCGAAAATAGGGGAAAAAACCCTGAATGGGGAAAAAACCCTTGGACTCCTCTGGTGTGTAGTACAGAAGGTGTAGTTCCAGCGGAAAGTAGACTTTCAGATGGTCGAAGGAAAATAGTATCCGTTAGTGTGACTGAGGACAACACAGCAGCGGAACAGGGGTGTCCTGTCGTGGGAGCCGGAACACCCACCAGCCAAGGCCACAGCGGGGCGAGGACCAGAGGAGAGGAAGCAAAAGAGAAAAAACGCCAGGGAGGTAGCGGAGAGAGAAAAAGAAAGCGCAGGGAAAAAAGGGCGGTGCCTATCGGCGGGGATGGGGCCGCAAGAGAAGAGAAACAGAGACCGCTGAGGCGCGGCGGCAGCAGAGAAAACTGGAGAGGAGAGAAAGCAAGAAGAATGCTCGCAGGAGGGCGTGAGTGAATGGAGCCTGAACAGAGCGAGGCAGGAGCGAAGGAACCCGGAAGAGCGAGAGCTTCCAAAGGATAGTTGCAACGCAGGGACCGCTGGGCCGGGAGAGAAGATATACTCCCAGCGGCCCCGCGCTACAAGGAGAAACCAGTAAGGGACACAAAGGAGGGACTAGTACCTCCCGTACCTGCGTCCCAAAATCCAGCACGGAAGAAACCGCCAGTCGGAACGCCTGCGGGTGACAGCACCCAACAGGGCTGTCCCTTATCGCAAATATTGGTTGCCCTGGCAATCAAACCACTGGTGGCCTTACTTAGAGAATAACATGGCAATATGGGTTTTCAGACTGTTCATCCTAAATGTGGTGCTTTCATTGTATGCAGAAGACTTTATGGTCTTCATGACACACCCAGAACAAAACCTGTCTTTCTTTGTGGATGACATAGTGGAGTATTGGCAATACTCTGGATTATTGATTAATTGGGATACATCTGAGCTGTTTCCATTGACCGCTGCGGTGTAGCCAGGGAAACTCTGTGAGAGTTTTAAATGGTCCCCACAATCAGTTAGCAACCCAACTGTACTCACTACACTATGGCCCACTGCTAAATGAACTAAAACTCAAGGCCAAGAAATGGGCTATACTGCCAATTTCATTCATATCTAGATTCTCATTAATAGAAATGGTCCTGCTACCTAAATGCATCTGCCTGTTTGCAAATATCCACATCCGTTTAACTGCCTGTTCTTTCAGGGGGGTCTGTGCAGCACTGAAACACCTCATATGGGCTGTAGAAACACCTCAGATTGATTAGGAAACACTTACATTACCCTATGATAGGGGGGCCTAAATGTTCCCAACATTGAGCTCTACAAATTGGTTTGCATGCTGAATCATGTGATATACTGGTACTGCCCCCCGCCCACCGACGTCACAGCAAGTAAAATTGGAAAAGAATTTTGCTCTCCTGTAGAAAATGGAAGCCGTGCCTCTTACTGTCGAGTCATATTAGCGAATTTACACCAACCTGACAGATATCACAAGTTGGGCCTCAATACAACTACATTAAAAATGCCTATCATACCCTCCTTACTCGCCGATGGCCTTCTTAGATGAAAAACCACCACTCCCATTTACTCTAGATAAGGGCAGTATGTGTACATTGCATAGGGGCAGATTCAGTAGTCTTGAGGATTTATTTCAGGACGACCAACTTATACCAGCAGATGAGTTTAGTGCTTGAATGATCGACTCTATATCCACAACTCTACTTTATGCCTAAAGAAAAGGGAACTGAAATAGTATTACCCATCTTCATTGAATTAATCCAAAGCCAGCCCCTTTCTTCAACATATTACTTTAGCTAACACTATGGGCCTCATTACGACGCAGGCGGCCACGGAATGTACGGTGCCGGTAAGGGACCGGCACCTTACATTCCGGGCCGCCCTATTAGGAGGTCCTCAGCGGGTCCCGCTGAGGACGTCTGATAAAACCAGACGTCCTTAGCGGGATCCGCTAGCAGACCAGGATGCTAACAACGGGCCCGTCATTAACAGGCCTGTTGTTAGCATACTCCCCATTCCCATTGAGCCCTGTGGGAATGGGGATTAATTTTTACCGGAGCCCAGAAAGGGGTAATTACCGGGTCTGCCAAGGTCAGCATGACCGGGTTATTTCCCTGTTCTGGTCTCCGGTAAAAAATCATTACTGGCAGCAGCCGTGCCCTTAATGAAGGCACGGCTACCGCCTGGGTCGTAATGAGGCCCTATGTGTGCAGCCATCTCCTCAATATATAGACTGTCAATGTCGAAATAATCAGTAGATGGTGCCTTGGCACTAGGTATTATAATCGAAGATGAGAAATGGGAGAATATATGCTTGCAGTTAAGATAAATCTCGATAAATTACAAGCATCAGGTGCAGCAATACTGCTTCTTACATCAAGCGTATTACACCCTGCTTAAGGTCCGCAAGTTCAACCCCACTGCCTCGGGAGCCTGCCTCAAATGTAAACGACTTGATGCAGATTTCCTACAAATGACCTGCGCTTGCCCGGGTATAGCTGATTTCTAGAGCGAACTGACAGCGGAGGTAGCTACCAGTACTGACACTACAGCAATAGACTGCCCATTGATCTTTCTGCTAGAAGTACCGCCACCATTCCCAAGGCACCTTGGTAAATTCATAGTGTTGGCGTTGCTACTTGCTCGTAAATGCATAGCTGTCAGATGGCTGGATAAAGGTACACCATCTCATCCACAATGGATGCATGAGTTGGTCAAAGCAAATGTAGAAAGGAGATCCATCACAGCATTGCACGCTCCTCTGCCAGGCCTAAAGCCTCATGGTGCTATTTAGAGAGTGTTATATATAAAAGTAGTCCACCGGGGTTGACGACGCAAATTAAATATAGTTCTGATAACTCAGGGAGATATAGGAGTTGCCTGCAGACCAGCCCGCGGGGAAGCACATACTCATTTGTATCCATGTTAAATGAATAAGATTGCTGGGCCAGAAAAACATGCATATGATGTAATAATATATGTTGAAATATTAATGTTTCCCTTTTGTGTTAATTGGAACTGTTTCACCACACTAAAAAAGACTGTTGATGAATACTGGCAAAAAATGACATTTTGAATAAACAAAGTTACAAAAAAAAAACTGTGAAGTTAATGAGAATCATTATTGGAACTCTTATACTCGTCCCAATTTGGTGAAAGAGACTACTTTTTTCTCAGCCTGCCTTGTGTAAATTGATTTTAGTATACCTGCTCAATTGATTTTAGCCCTCATGTGCAGATTGACTCTAGTCTGCCTCTATGTAAATTGATTCTAGCCTACCAGTGCAAATTGATCTTACCTGCCTGTACAACTTGATACTAGGCCATTTGTGCAAATTGATTTCAGCCTGCCTGTGTAAATTGATTTTAGTATGCCTGCGCAATTGATTTTAGCCCTCATGTGCAGACTGACTCTAGTCAGCCTCTCTGTAAATTGATTCTAGCCTACCAGTGCAAACTGATTTTACCTCTCTGTGTAACTTGATACTAGCCCATTTGTGCAAGTTGATTGCTGCCTGCCTGTTTAAAGTGATGTTAGTACACCTGTGAAATTGATTTTAGCCAACTTGTGTAAACTGACTCTCACTTGCCTTTGTGTACACTGATTTTAGCTTATTTGCGCAACTGATTTTAGTCCACTTGTGCAAATTGACTCTAAACTGTCTCTGTGTAAATTGGTTCTAGCCTACCAATGCAAATTGATCTTACCTGCCTGTGTAACTTGATACTTGTGCCAACTAGAACTAGCCTACTTTGTGAAAAATTGAGCATCCCACCCTGCACCATCCCTACTTCCTTAACTCCCGAATATGATTGAAAACCAGAGGACCCAACCCATAGAACTTTTATCTGGCCTCCTCGCCATAATGGCCCTTGCCACCATATTAACATGCCCTCCTCAGGACAGAGATATGAGTCTTAGATCCAGACTATCCCATCTCTATGAACCAAAAAATATTAACATAAATAACCGAACATTGATGCCCAACCCCAATAACCGGAACCTTACTCATACTGCTACTACCCCAAAAAATCTTGCGGGCCTTAATAAACAAGCAACTAAACCTCCCGCCAACTCCACAACTAATGGCACACAGACTCTATCTGGATCACTTATCAACACCAGGTCTCTGGTGGCCCATGCCACTGAAATTGCTGACACCCTTCATAATGAGAATCTAGACCTACTCGCCCTAACTGAAACCTGGCTCCATGAGGCAGCAGGACCCACCTTTATGGTGGCGGTACCTGATAGTTATCAGATACTCAGAGTAGACAGGCCTAATTCCAGAGGCGGTGGCCTAGCCATGATCTCCAAAATCAATCTTCCTATCAGACTTGCCACCTCACCTCCATGTTCATCATGTGAGGTACTTACGGCAAAACTTCTTCTATCTAACAACCGTACATTAACTATCTACCTGGTATAGAGACCCCCTGGACCACTCAGAACCTTCGAGGAGGACCTAACTAACCTCATAGCCAACAACACTAAAGACCACTCACAAACTCTGCTGCTGGCGGACTTTAATCTTGGCTTCAACAATGTTGACAATAAACATGCCCAATCTATAGCTGCTCTTCTTAAAGACCACGGACTCATACAAAAGGTCCTATCCCCCACCCACATCAAAAGCAGGACCCTTGATTGGGTGGCCGATTTGAACTGTAACATTACCATCAATGATACTGCCCCGCAATCGTGGACCGACCATCATCTAATTACATTCTCTGCCACGGTTGACCTCCTCAGCCTCAAAACTATTGCTATGGCACCCCCACTCCCTACTAGAAGTAAAAAGGATATTATATTTGAAAAATGACTCCCTGACCTCCTTCCATCTCTCAACAACGCCAACAATAACGCAGATCCTAAACTACTATTAGAGGTCTTCAATAATGCCATGACCAAGGCCTTGGACACTATTGCTCCGTTCAAACTGCGCAAAGCTAGACAGAAATCTTACCTCAATGCATGGTTTACGCCTCAACTTAAAGAACTAAGATTACAAAAACAAAAGTTGCAATCTATCTGGCGTCACTCCCCTACCACCGACAACAAGGTTAAACTAACGGACCACTCCAAATGAAGGGGCCCTTAGGGGACCCTCGCGTATGGAAACAAGGCACAATCACCACACACGAACTGATACGACTGACACAAGGTTGTATTCCCTAAAGCTAGGGTTTATTGCAAAGCAAATAGTCACAGTTGGCCAACTGGGTCCCACGCCCCGCGATGTGTGTTTCCAGACCCCAGGGGACGCAAGAGCCAGAGAGAATCGTACAACAGTTACATATATACAAAACAAGGATCCTTCAATCAGTGGTGACACATTCAATACCGCCCATAATGTATTTCCTTTGAATTGGGTTAGATGATTGACAATTGTGACAAGTATGACACCCTCAGACATTTATTTAGCAACAGTTTGCAATTTTATGAGCCTGCAGAAACAATTCTTTGTTATAAGAACACAATGCTTCTGTTCTCTGCAAGCAAGCTGCATGCAGGGGAGAAACACATTCCAGGCCTCGCCATCTCCTAGTTTCTACTCGTGTACCGGGGTCAACTCGCTCTCCAGGGCTTCTACAGGGCTCAGGAAAGGGGGGCTGCAAAGAAGAGCATAATTCAAGCCATTAAATGTTAGTTTCTAACAATTCTACTGTATTAGCGAGACTAGCTGGCACCTGTGTACTGATTAAATGCCTTGCTGCTTACTTCCAAGGACTTGTGAGGGAGGAGACCGGGCATTTCTGTCTGGGTCGCTGCGTTATGTTTCAACAAGTCTCTCGCGGCCTTGCTCTATGCATGAACAATAATGTACTAGTGGAGCAGAATCAGTTTTCAGCAAAGCAGTTTTAACAGAAGGCAAGAGGCAAACGTTAGAGAACAAAAATGGCGATTTCAATCACTTCAAAATGGCCACACTTTAGTCAAGCTTATGGCTATGTATTTCTAATACTAAACACATTAGGCGGTTGGTCCTCGGCCAACAAAGTACATTGCCTCCATCATCGAGGGGTGTCTACTTTTTCTGGACTGACACAAATAATACAAAAAAAAAAATAATCAACACTAAAAAGAATATATTCAATGAGAGAATTACAAACGCCAAATCTAACACTAAGGAACTTTTCACTATCCTTCGTGAAATGGAATCCCCAATTTCTCCAGCAGATAATATCCCAAAGGACAAGCCATGGTGCACTGCAATACAAAATGCCCTTTCGAATAAAATTACATCGCTCCAACTGAAAATAGCCAACAAAAAGGCCTTGCTGCCTCCCTCAGAGCAGCAACCATCCCAACACATAGGGAACAATATGACATTACCATTTAAATTTAAAAAGATCTCCATCCTTGAGACTGAGAAAATCATACTCTCTCTAAAACCATCAAATTGTAAGGGTGACAGCTGCCCTGCCCAAATTACAAAGGACGATGCTAGAGACTTGGCCCCATTCATCTCTAAGCTCATGAACACATCTTTTAAAACTAATACAGTGCCTAATAACCTTAAAGAACACTGGGTCCTCCCCCTGCTTAAAAAACAAACGTCAGACCCCACCATCCCTACTAGCTATAGACCCATTACCAACGTCCCCTTTCTACTCAGATTTATTGACAGAGTAGCCTACATTCAAATTCAAGAATACTTAGAAGCTAATCATCTACTAGGATCACGACAGTCTGGCTTCTGGCCACTTCACGGAACGGAAACAGCCCTCCTAGACCTTAAGACCCAAATTGACGAGCTGAAGGACAATGGAAAACAGCTATGCTACTTCTCCTGGACCTCTCTGCAGCTTTTGACGTAGTGGATCACACAGTCCTATGCAACCACCTTAGGTCGGTGGCCCACTTTTCAGGGGAAGCCATAGCCTGGGTCCAATCCTTCCTGGCCAACCGTACAATGTGAGTCTTTTCCCCATTAGCTTCCGCTGACCCGATTCAAATATCATGTGGAGTACCACAAGGATCCTGTGTCTCACCCACTATGTATAACATTTTTACTAAGCCTTTGTTTGATAAATTGGACAGACTGGGTATCACCTACACAAATTATGCAGATGATACCCAGATCCTCATCCCCCTTTCGGGCAACTTTTCTGAGGACACGGCCTTAGTAAATAGGATATACCTCCTCATTCAGGCATCAATGGCATCTCATGGCCTTTGCCTGAATGACGATAAAACTGAGATACTAATCCTAGGCTTGGAAACCAACATTAAAAAACGTAGCCCTAGTTACACCTCCTTTAATATCGACAACAACCTCATCAAGGTGATGGCTGCGGTCAAGACATTAGGCTTCTATCTTGACACTACCCTCACACTTAAGAAACAAGTTAACTCACTTGCATCCACAACAGCCTACAGCTGCAAGCTTATCCGAGCATGTAGACCATTCCTCTCTACCTCAAGCTGCATCACCCTGGCCAATGCCCTTGTAATGTCTAGATTAGACTATTGTAATGCCCTGTATTCAGGTGCCAACAAATATGTTACGGATAAAATTCAAAGAATGCTAAATAATTCCCTAAGAGCAGCTCTGAATATCCCCATTAGAGGACATTTGTCTAATGCTAGAAGAGACGTTCACTGGTTAAAAATAACTCACAGGATCCTCTTGAAAACAGTCTCTCTTACCTCTAAATGCCTGAATAACTTAGCACCACCACCTTACCTTGCCGAAAGGATAAACAGGAGATCTACTACCCATCCGACGAGAGTGGCCAATGCCTACACTTGAGAGACGCCTAGATTTAAACGATCGACAGCTGGTGGAACCAGCTTCCCAGTCATAGCTGCACAAACCTGGAACGCGCGCCCGTCTGACCTCAGAAAGGAACAACCATATCCTAAATTTAGACTTAATGTACTTTAATGGCTACAAACAAATGATCCATAACCTCTCTTCTGTCTGTACCCTGCACTACCACTACCACTGTATTTGACACTGACTATTCCCATTGCTTGTTTCATGTCATATTTTATATACAAGATAGTAATTCACCACTCCATAGTAACCGGATTGCCAGTAATTTTTTATTACCTGTATGTATATGTATTCATTGGACACACTCTGTAACTAAGCTGAAGTTATCTTATCCTAATGTGCCTAGCTACCCAAGAGTTTGGCGCGCAATACTAAATAAACAAACAAACAAACTATAACGTTAAAAGTCAATGAAGCAGATAAGCAGATGAGCATCATTACTGGAGACCTCATACTTGTAGCAGTAAAGAAGAAGAGTATATCACTTTGATGTGTCGAGAAGTTAATGAAAATCATTACTGGAACACTCATACTCGTCCCAGTGAAAGAAAGAAAAATATCTAGTTAAAATCCAGAGGAGATAAGGAGAAACCGGGTTAGAATGCTCTATTGCATTGTAGTCGTCATTTACACAGTGCCATTTTCCCATTTGTACGGCCTCAAGTCCAAGTATGGGGAAACATTCTAAGGGTAGACTTTCAGATGCATGCGTGCAATAGGCTGAGATTAGGAGTTAGGAGGGCTGGCTAGGCTCAGTAAGCAACCCAGGAGGTCAGATACGTGGCCCTGACAGAGCTGTAGTGCAGAAGCATTGATGTGTACCTAGCTAGACTGAATTTGTCATAAGTTGTTGCTGTATTTATTTATTTATTTATTGCATTTATTGACAGCACCCAAACCCGTAAGTATCATGGCACTGTTTAATTTAGAGAAACAAACAAAACATAATACAGCAGAGTACAAGATGCAGAGAGTCAGTTGGGGTAGGGTCAAGGAGGTTGCCCCAATGTCAGATTAGTCGCATTTGTGGAAGAGCCAGGTTTTGAGCTGTTTTCTGAAGATGAGGTAGGATTCCTATTCTTGGATCTGAGGAGGTAGGGCATTCCAAAGGGTGGGGTAATGACCATGAAGCTAGTACCGCCCGCTCTTTTTCTTTATTAATCTAAGGATGTGTAAAGTCAAGGTGGACAAGGAGCGAAGTCTGGGGAGTTTAGCTCTTTTGGAGGTGCGTATGGTAGGAAGGAGGGTGTGGTATTGTGGATGCATCTGTGCATTAAGAAAAGGATCTTGAAATCAATGCGTGCTTTGATTGGCAACCAGTGGGCTTCCTGTCTAGTAGGAGAGGTATGGTTGGAGCATTTGAGATCCCAGACAGCTCGCAGGGCGTTGTTTTGAATCAGCTGAAGTTTTACAAGATGTTTGCCGTAAGTGCCTGCAAGGATGGCGTTGCAGTAGTCCAGTTTACTGCCTATAATGATGCTGGCACGGTTCAGGCAGTTGTCTGTGCATAGGAATTTCCTGCTGAGGTTGATGAATCTGGTGGCATATGCCGATGAGGAGGCGAGGGCCTTGGTATGTTTGTGCATGGATAGTTCTGCTTCAAAGTGCACGTCCAGTGTTTTCGCATGGCTTGATACACTGGTGGGGTTTCTCTCAATGCAGAATGATGCAAATGCAGGGTCAAGGCGTTTAAAGACGGTACAGGGAGCCAACTATGAGGAGCTCGGTGTTGTCAAAATTCAGGCATAATAAACAATACCTGTTCCACCAATGAATGCGCTGCCGGCTAACACAAGTAAAGCATCTGTAATGTCAAAAAGTCCTTATGACCAGTCCATATATAATATAGATTCCAATGTCGACGTGGATGTGTTTTTGTGTTATTTAATTGTGATCGTTACAAATAACAGAGTTGCGTGCCAGTTGTATTTGTTTCAAATAACAGAGTTGCGTGCTAACACGTGTTTCCACCTCCACAGGTCTTTTTCAAGGCATGACTCTGCTTCACAAATGTGATATACAGTATTTCAATACCCATGTATGTCACCATGCATTGACAGGGTCGGACAATACAGGAAAAAACATCAAACAATGAAGTAAGGTATACGTTACCAAAATAAAGATGTCATAAACAGTTAACACACCAGCATGTCATCAACAGCGCATAAAAGGAGAGATGAAAAATAAAAAATGAGAAGAAGAAACTTTAAGCTCCATATGGAGTGTCATCTGAATATTGTATTTGCAATTACTATAGCCCATGCAATAGATTTACACGTGCCACCGCCAGGAGCCCAGTGCCACCAGCTACCAACACCTGTCACCGAACCCAATGGGCCAAATATATATAAAAATCAAGTATAGTAAATCATTGTTTCCAACCAAAAACCAAACTACTATGTGCATTGAGATTCCAAAACCCCATCATTATCATGCAATGCCACCATGTAACAATTCAGCTATTACCAAATTTAAGATCTCACTGGTGAGTATCCACTTATGATTACAAGCGAAAGTATCAATAGTAGTGAAGTTGTCGTCCAATATTCCAACAAGGAAAACCTAGTGAAGGCATACAATAAATTGATCTGAGTTGTCAAATACCTCAACAGCTTATTCATTAATCGAAGTCCCAATCGTGAAAACAATAACGTTACCTGCACTGTATAATTACTAGAACTGTCCTAGTGAATATTGCGTGTCCCGAATTGCAGCCAGCCTTTAATGGCAATATCTGAATGAAAAAAGCTGTGCATAAAATTCAGGCATAGGTGGCATTCCAGGTAGTTTTGGGGGGATTTGAGTGTTGTCTGCAAAGTTTGTGTAGAGGATTACAAGATTGTCGAGGTGCTCGAACAGGGGTTTTATGAATATGTTGTACAGTGTGGGCAGAATGCAGGAACCCTGAGGGACACCATGGGATATAGGTAAGGGGTCGTCAGCTTCCGAGCCTGAGAAGACCCTAGAGGATCGTTCGCTGAGAAATGATTTAATCCAGCAGGATGCTTCTCTGGAGAAATTGAATTAGGTGGTGAGGCATTGGCAAAGAATATCATGGTCGACAAGATCAAAGGCTGCAGAGAGGTCGAGAAGGAGGAGGATGGCTAGTTCACCGGCATTGTGGATGCTGTCTAGGTGGATTTTAAGGTCGAGGAGGGCAGCCTTGTTGCTGCGTCTAGGTCTGAAGCCGTATTTGCAAGAGCCCAGTACTCTGTTTGTTTCTCGGTAAGCTTGGAGTTGGACGTATGCAGTGAGGTCAAATATTGTGAGTAGGTAGGGAACTGTAGTGATAGGGTGTTAGTTGGTGGGGATGGAGGGTTCGAGGGTGAGCTTTTTGATGAGGGGGTGACCCAGGCTTCCTTGATAGGAGCTGGGACAGAGCTAGATTGAAAGGAGACATTAATTAATTTGGGGATAATGGGGGCCAGGTTCTCAGCACACATTTTGTTGATGTGGGAGGGGCAGAGGTCACCCTTGCAGTTGGAGGGTTTGAGGTGTTGTATGATGAGGGGGACATCCAAAGGGGAGACAGAAGAGCACATAAACGGGGGAGAGGTAAGGGGTGGAAGTTCTTGGGGGGGGGGGGTGATGTGGATGCTTCTTTGGTGGCAAGCAATGATTATTTAAGGATGGTTTTGTTTCTCTAATTGGTGGTTTTGTCTGATGGTGCTGATTGAACAGTAGTGCACCAGGATTTGTCCTTGGAAAAGTTGGCGATAAGAGGTGCTGGGGCTCCAAGTTATTTGAAGATGTTAAAGAGCTCTTTTGTGTTAGAGATGGCCTCGTTAATTCTGGTGTTGCAGTTTGAGGATCTGGTTGAGATGATGGCAGCTTTGTATGTTTTGGCTGCAGTGAGAAAGGCTTATTTGTGGTTGATGGAGGGGCTTTTTCTCCAGAGGCGTTCTACAGCCCGTTTGTGTTTATGTATGGGGATAAGTTCTTCTGAGAACCAGTTGTGGATGCAGGGTCTCTTTTGAATAGTAGTTTTGAGAGGTGCGTGAGAGTCCAGTGTGTGGAGTATCAGGGAGTATGTAGGCAGTGAGGAGGGTGTCAGGGTCATTGTGGTCACGTAAAGTGGCAAGAGAGGTGGAGATGGTGGGTTCAAGCAACTCAGCAGTGAGTTTGTGTGTGTGTCTGGAGGTTATGGGGATGTGAATAGGGTTGTTGCAAGGTTTGGGGTGCTCGAGAGGTAAGAGGAAGAGGATCAGGGAGTTGTCGGTCCAGGGGACAGGGACTATGGCTGTCACTGAGATGGGTAGGTTGAGGTGTGAGATCCCTTGACATGAATGGGAGAGTTGATGGCTTGAGAGAAGTTCATCTCTTCTAAGGAGGTAGGAAGGGCAGTGGCCTTGGTGTCTGCGGAATCATGGAGGCAGAGGTTGAAGTCTCTGAGAAGTAGAAGTTTGGTTTTCGGTTTGATGAGAGGAGTGAGGAGGAGGGGGATGTCAGTATCAGGGGAAGAGGCATGGCCAGGTTGACAATAGAGGAGGAGGAGGTTTTTGGTAGTTTGAGAATACGGTTCTAGTTTAGCGAGCATGAGTTTGTAGCCCTTCAAGGTCTGAATTGGGGATGATCTGATGGGAAAGGATGATTTGGCAATGATGGTGACTCCGCTGCCACGTTGGATTGTTCTATCGGATCTCAGCAAAGTATAACAAGGGCGATAGCGAGAGAGAGCAATGGTCCTGCTGCTTTGTGCAACCGTGTTTCAGTGATGGTGAGTATATCAAGGTCACGCTCTAATAGAAAGTCAACAATATCTTGTGCGTGTGCACACAGGGAGCGTGCATTGATTATGGCACAGGAGATGGTGTTAAGTTGTAGAGGTGGGGGTTAAGCTTGGTGAGTAAGGGTGTCTGTAGGTTGGGTGAAGGTTGTGGCAGTGGGTGCTGTGCTTGTGGAGATGGTGTAAGGCATTGCAAGCACATAGGCATGTATTTCTGTCGGGGCCACAGCATGTTCAGTTGGTGAGAATGGGGATGCGTGAGCGTAGACACTGTTGTCTAGGATGGCCTAGGCAGGGTAAAGTTCTGAGAGTGGTATGGAGACATGGGCAGGAGAGTTTAGCAGGTGTGGAGGTAATATGCAAGGAGGACTGATTCCATGGGGCAGGATGGTGACTTGTTAAGCAAGGTTTTTAATTGTCTGCGTCACTTCTAAGTGTCCTGGGGCATGTAGGAGATGGGAGCATCAGTGGTAATAGAGGTGGGAGGAAGGTTGTGGGGGTGGGGGTGGGGATGGTAGTGGAGTCGGAAAGGGTGATGGTGTGTAGCAGAGGGGCAACAGAGTTTTGTGGAGATGGTGTGGGCCTTGGAGCTGTGTGTGATTCTTTGTTTGTGTATTGGATTGAGTTGGTGGGTTCTCTGAAGTGTGTGGGGGTAGGAATATGGAGTTGGTGAAGTATGTAGCTTTGAGGCCTGGTGGAGGGGCAATTGCTGGAGTAAATCTAGAAGGTGGAGAGGAGGTATGGAGGGTTGTCAGTCATTGTAGTAAGGTGGCATGAAGAGGCTAGAGGTGAATGAGGCAGTGACATGCTTATGCAACATGGCCGTGCATGTGGGCAGAACCATGAGGGCGATGGCACGTGCCAGTGAGCTGTGTGTTTGGGATTCCATGGTATAGGCACAGAGAAGAGAGGGCAGGAAGGGTATAGGTGGTGGTACCTTGCGAACAAGAGGACAGTTGGGCAGAACATTGCACAGTGTAACTTGCATAGGGGCAAGAGAGATATTACCTTGTGTTATGCTGCAGGCTGTCATGTCAGGCCCTTTGTTTGGGGTCACTTGAGGTGGTTTGAAGCAGGCATGGCCGTGGGAGCTATGGGTCAAGAGTAGGGGGGGTCTGTCCAAGCGCGGATATGCACAGACAGGGACCATAGGCCTTAGTGAGAGGCCTTGGTGTGAAGCCAGCTTCACTTGCCAGCTTCTAGAGTAAGGGCTAATCCTTGTGATGAGTGCAAATCTGGGCCAAACAGAGGAGGGCCATACGGCAGGCCTCCAGGCAAACAGTAGTCCCCCATTATGGCAGCAACCATCTTTGAAGGTGGAGGTTCAGTTGAAGACAAATGGAGTAGCCCAACCGGGCTAGTTCTGGCAGTGACTTTGGTTGCTTTCATCAGATTAAATTTAGATTCTGGAAACCCTGAGTGGCTTTGCAATATATTAGCATCATGGAGAGATGCTTTTTTAAATTTTTTCCCATTCATCATTTCTTAGCCCAATGGGGCTCATGATTACAGCTGTATCCGTTTCAATTGTAGCAGATACAGGAGGACGGTGGCAGGGTTCTACAGGTACGTTGTGCTGCACCAGGACACACAGGGTCCTAGGCATTCAGGCATTGTAGGCCTTAGTGACGGGTCTTGGTGTGGAGCCGGCTTCGCCTGCTGGCTTCTAGGGTCAGGGCTAACGTTTGTTATGAGTGCCCAATCTGGGCCAAGCAGAAGAGGGCCATCCGGCAGGCCTCCAGGCAAACAGTCGTCCCCCATTATGGTGTTGGCCATATCTGAAGGTGGAGGTGCAGTTGGAGACAAATGGTGCAGCCCAACCGGGCTAGTTGTGGTGGGGACTTTTTTCACTTTCATCAGATTAAATTTCGATTCTGGGAACCATTGGGGGATTTGCAATATATTAGCATCATGGAGGGATGCTCTTTTCAATTTTTCCCATTCATCATTTCTTAGCCCAACAGGGATTATGATTACAGCGGTAGCCGTTTCAATTGTAGCAGATGCAGGAGGACGGCAGCAGGGGTCCACAGGCACGTTGATGTTAGCTGTGCTGCTCCAGGGCAAGTCAGGGGTTTAAGTGCAAGATTTGTGTGACCATCTATACCAAATTTGTCATAGCCGTAGCTGCATTTTAGTGTGCATGGATGGCGAGCCGTGCCTGTGGCAGATGTCCACAGAAGAAGTGGTATGTTTATACATACCTAAAACTCAGATGGACTTTTTCTTCGATGTCTCTGTGACAGATTTTTCTGGCACTATGGGCCGGCTACCGCTAAGTGTCTCAACATGACAGGTTGGTTGGCTGAAAGCATCTTCTAGTAGGGGTAGAATGCTACCATGGAAAAGGACCAGGCTACTGGGATTCTTTGAGTGCAATAGGCAAATAACCTAAATAGACAGGGCATCTACCTGTCTTCCACGTTCTAAAGAAGATAACCTACTAATCTAATAAGTGCGATGTCAAGAGATACTTGCATGTAGCCACTGTGCATTTTAACGCCTAACTTAAGCAGTTATCTGTGCAAAGCGGGGTGCTAGCAAGTGACTTAGAGTATCATGGGTGGGCTGAAACCTTTTAGGTGTAATGCTCTAAGTGGAGTTACATTTGTTAATTAGTTGCTGTGCCAAGCCACCCACACGTCATGGCCCGGCCATATGGTGTGTCCTTGCCGGTATGTTGAAAGTCTCACCTATGGCCTATGAAACATTTCCTTTCTCGAAAAAAATCTGTCTAACTGTATTGTGTTTTTGCCCCAGAACCATCTTTGTGCGTCACCATTCCTACCCCCAAAAACCATCTAAGTGCATATCATGTCCTATACCCAAATTCAACGAGGCACACTTCCTTTCTACCTCCAGTGAATCTATGAATCGAGCGTTTTGAGAACTTGGGCAAGCCGCTTTGATAATTAAGTAGGGCAATCCATCTAAGTGTGTAGCATGTCCTATCCCCAAAATCCAACTAGGTGTGCTTCATTTGCTACCTCCAGTGATCAATCTAATTGAACATTGTGAATGATTTTGGCCACGCCCCCCTTGATATTAGGTAGGACAGGATCTGCCGGTGCAGGGCCTCTAGGTATTCGATCGAGGTGGGAGTTTGGGTAAGACCCCATTGTATATATCAAGGTCTGATCAGCTGTCCAACCACTTTTCAGTGGTATGTAGGGTATTTTGTGGAGATTTGGGGCCTGACGGTATTTTATTACCGCCGAAAAATAACTTAGCAATAATCACTCTTTGTATTCAGATTTGGCCATGTGCAACAATAATACAATGGACATGCATTATTTCAGCACCCAGACCTGCTTATTTGGTATACGTGGTTGGTGGTATTTTGGTGAGCATAATTCCCTTGTTTTATTTGTGGCCCCAATGTCCAGAATCCCTTATCTTCGCTTAGATTTTTCGTGTGATCACTAGAGAGACCTCAGACCTGCATTCTAGAGATACCACATTTTCCAGTGATAGTGTTGGTGCGCCACCATGGGCAAACTCACTGACTTATTTACGACAGAGAGCTATATGTGGTAGTCTTGTGGTAATTTCCACTACCTTATATACGGTAGGGAGCTATGTTCAGAGAGTCTCTCTTCCCGTTGGCTCATGTACCTCCAACAAGTTATACTACAGTCACTCACAATTATTCATACTGATTCTGACATACACACATCTGTCTTAAAATGACCATTGCACTGTTTAAAAATCTCCCCACATCATTGGCATTGTAATGGTAAATAGAAAATAAACCACCCGTCTGTTTTCAAATATTTTCTGTATTATAAAAGTTGCACTTAGACATGATCTCATTCTTTACAGAAATAAATACAATGGTACAGTAAAAGCATTTTCTATGTCACACTGCAAAGAGCGTGGCGGAGAACAAAACTCAAATTGCAACATTGGTATTTGATTAAGACACGCACAGGAATCCTACACTGACTGCATAATTTCGTGCACACACCCGGCTCCCACGCTTAGGTAATTACCTTATCTGAGTGTTCTTCAGTTGTTCTCTTTGTGAATGTGGCTCTCTTGGATTAACTCCAGCAAAAAGGAACGCTTGCCTTCTCAAGCCGGGGTCATTGCCTGGAATTCTCAGCTTTTTCAGATAGGAATGCCTCAGCCAGTGGAAAGGTTTTTCTTTCAGCTCTCCCCCAGTCTCGACTGCAGCAGGACACCGGAATTTGCATTCAGTCAGGACCCCACAGCCAGGTCTTCTCCCCAGTAGTGCAGAAAGATGTCTGCCTGTCTTTTTCCCTGATACTGCCCACTAAAACTTTCCTCTCAGCCCTCTTTATGACGTGTCCCAATGAAATCCATCATCTCTCATCCTCCTACTCTTCAACAATAGCTTCGCTTATACATTTGCAATTGTTGCAAATCTGACTTCCTCCTTCCTGCAGTTACTGTGCACAACAACACGGAGAATCAGGCAGAGAAGAGAAGAGAAAAATCTGCACACTTATTTAAATGGTTTTCAGAGTATGCCTAATTCTGCAGTAGAGAACACATTTTATTAGTGGGTTATATTAAAATAAGGTTTTATTAGTCAGGTTAATGGTTAATAGGTTAGCTGTTAATTTTCAAATGTGTCTCTAGCAATATAGGCATTTCAGGTGAAAAATAGTGTGCATTTTTAAATGAACACGTGTGCTTTTAACTGTAAAAATAGATTTGCATCTTATATGTTAAAATCGTTTTTTACTGAATAGTCTGTCTTTCCTTGTTAATCTGCTAACCCATATAGCAATGCACCGCACCCTTGTGGTGGTGGTGCTGCAAAAAAAATTGTGCTACTTGTGCAGTATTGCTGTACTGTGTACTGTAACACGCCAAATATCCTTACAGGTAACATACAAGCTACTATCAAATTGTCAAGTTTTGTCTGGTAACAAGAGTGCACCAGTTAAGAGTGCAGGAAGTCCCGGGGGCTGATGTTTGATCATGTGCGGGAGTGGAATGGTGGACCACTGTGAAAGCAGCCAGAATCAACTGTAATGTGAGCTCTTGATGTTTCAGTGAGTCTGGGCCAGTGCTTGTGTGAGAGGGAAGTTATGGAAATGTGGAGAGAGGGGATTCAGGAAGAGCAAGGGAATAGTCAAGATGTGAGGGCCTTTCTGAATGCGAGGTGGTTGTCAATGCGGCAGATGTGAAGAGGGAGGGAGTTGCAGATAGTGGTAGCTTGGATGGAGAAGGAGGATCCTCCAAATCTAGTGGAGTTGCACTGGGGGATAAACAGAAGTGCTGTGCCAGATTTGAGGATCCGGGTGGGTTGGTAGCATATGAGTTTATCCTGGAGGAATTCAGGACTAGTGTTGCGGATGGCACGATGAGTAATGCACATGGCTTTAGAGGTAGCCTGTCTACCAATAGGGAGACACTGTAGGCCTATGGGTGTGGGGCTTATGTATTCTCTAGGTGGGAGGCCAACGAGGAAACAGGCAGCAGCTTTTTTGATTCTTTTGAGTTTTCTAAGTTGGAAAGCAGGTTCGCCTGGATAAAAGCAGTTTGCATTATCTAACTGGAAATGGATGATGATGAGGATGTCAGAAAATTCACTTGAGGATGCCTAAGTGGGAAGCCAACACTTATGTAAATCAGGAGAGACTAAGAAAAGAAGAGACATCACAATACAGAGAAAGTATAAGGGAAGACATTTGTCAATATTGGTCAACCCTACTAAGGGGAAAAAGGGAACAGTATCATTGATAGTAAAAGTCAAAAAGAAGATAAGAAAAGAATGGAAACTCACAGCCCCCGAAAAGAGAGGGGAAACCGCAGAAAGTACTGAATGAACTGTGTGAATTGATAAAAGTAGTCACCAGCGACTATTTGAAGATAACATATTGAATTGAAGTTTGCAAACAGCAAACGCATCGGGAAAAGGGAGACCTTTTCCTCTCCTTAGTTATTTGGTTAGTGGTAGGGTCAGAGAGTTTGGTTGGTGGACAGCGTCATTTAAGACTTTTCACTGACGACTCACATGCACCGTAGCTGGTTTTGTTGGTTGGGATGCCTCATAGTATAGGGAAAGTTAGACCTTTATCCTTTTCTTTAATAAAGAATTCAGTAAAATAAAACACCAGAGTCTGTGTCCTTGTTCTGACCAGCCACACCATCTTCAACAAAACCCTTACCCAGTCATATTGTACTGACTCGTGCAAGCATGTCACTGAAAAAAATAAAACTAGAGGCCAAGGATTTTTTAGCGCTATAGAAAAGTCTAACATCCAACAGGGCAGGTCCTTCGGCAACTCCAGCATCTTGTAACTTTGGGCTACACATTCCTCAATAAAGGAAATTTCGACTGCTCTCAATCACCTCAGACCATGACTTCTTCAAATTGTGTCCCTAGCTCGATGTGCCTCAGGCCATTTAACCGGTACAAATATTCTGTTAATTCCTACTTACTAAAACTAGAACACCTTGTGCCAGAAACACGTGGGAGGCTGAGGGAGTAGAGTGGAATCACACGTTGGTAGGTGTGAGGGCACAGCTTACATACCAATCTGATAGTACAACCTGCAGTGGTGTATCAAGAATGCCTTAAAATTACCCTTGTATCATCATTGGGTAGCATGGCCGAGCTCAAAGATTAAACTGAGAAGGATGCTAGAGTGTGTTGGGAAGGAACAATAGCTAAAAAAGCAATACAGTTATTAGAATGAAGACATTATTCTTACCACATGTTAGCTTGCCACAGTATTCACCTGACCCTTCTATTGCCTCTTACACTGCCCCAACCCTGACATGCTGCCTTCTATCTGAGCCCCTGAAATCCTATTTTTCGTTTACTTTGGCAGCATAGAGAAGACCCTGTGAACTCATAGATTCTTTTTTTCTTGCCCTTAGATTGTTTGTGAAAAGGAATTTGCAGTAGGATGACCAGGAACTAGAAAGAATGTATGATCCAAACCAAGTTCACACAACTTTTAAAAAAGGTATTTTGTTGATTGTCACTAATGATTGGATAAAACCGGGTAAATAAAAGAGACACATCTAAAAATGTTCATGCCACAAAAATAAACCAAGTGTGCCTAGTCTACTCCCAACCTTGTTTCTCTCCCAAAAGTAATTAACAGAAGCACTATGCTAAAGCAACAAGTGAATAGTTCTTACAAAAATAGAAAACCCTGTACACTCCTGCTTGTCTCATGGAGGACCTCAGATTGCCAAATGAAACCACACAGACCAGAAAGGCTGACAAGAAATCAAGGCAGACTGCTGCACAAATTACCTTTCATTTCAAGTGGTGGAAGAAGCAATATTGCTTCGGGAGATAAACACAGGCATATAGCCAAACAGTATTTGGAAGATCTGTTACAGTCCTTATTTCTCCACACAGGCTTGAAATCCGAGGGAGAAGGCAGTGTAGTGAATAGCTGCACATTCGTTTCACTTAGTTGTTGATGAAACATCTTGAAGTCTTCATGGATGTCCACATAGTTGGCACCAAATTCAAGATATTGCAGGATGAGGATGTATTGCAGTGTTTGTTCCAGGTAGGATCACAAGTTTATGTTTTTGTTCCTCTTCCTGAACAAGCAAGCACAGTGCAGAGGGTCCCTAGCTCTCTACAAGAAGTGGCATCTGCTTATCCACAGATCGCTCTGCTTGGTCCCCAAACCCCCCTGCCCCCCAGGAACTCTTAAGCCTTTAGCGGGGTGCAGCAAGCAGGGTATGCCAACCCCTCACTAGCCCAAAAGGGCAAATGGCTCAGAGGTGCAGCTTTCTACATCACATTGGTCTCTGCTACTGGTCTAGGGAGGCTTCTCAAAGCAGGGACACAATACTCAGTATTCAAGGAAGAGAGCTGTCTGTTAGGCTGGAAATGGAGAGGGGTAAGAGAGATATGGTTGTGGTCATGTCTGGTAACGAGGTCTCCTTTGCCATTAGGGGATACTGGTTTACTCTATTTCCTTAAAGTGAGATACATGTATCTTCAACCCTTTACAAAGTTTGCCATTTCCAGCACCATCTTGCATAGAAATTTACAATTTCAGAGTTGGTCAATTTGAAGTCTGCGTTAAATGAATAATCCCAAACTTTCCCTAAGACTAATGTCCCTTTCAGCAACAGTGTGGATTCACGGCATTTGGACATGTTTGACATGGGGCAGCCTAAATGCTACTGCCAACTTCCTCCCAGTTGCAAGATGGCTGATATCTTTCTTTGCTACCTTTGTTTTTCCTGCTTCCCTCTTAACTCAAAGTCAAGAATGCATATTAGGCCAATTAATGGGAGGTTGTCCATTTTAGGAGTGGGTCAATCATTATGCAAATTGCCCTTTTCAGAATATATGGGATAAAGTACACCTTACCGTACATTATATAATGTCACACAACTCCAAGGTGACTTGCAATATCCTTATAACGTTCTGTGTTGCTTCCCGAAGCTAGGTCCACCCTGAATAAATACCCTGATAATAATAATAATACATATTAATGTGCCTTAAGGGTTACTTTATTATTTATAACACCAGTGTTGGTTTCAAGAAAAAAAAAACAGGAGAGTGTTGTGCCCTTGAATTCATGCAGCTTAAGTTTGTAGAATACTTCAATAAGGATGGGATGTTCAGTTTTAGTTCAGAATCTTTTATGTTCATGCTTTCGGTGTATCTCTTCAAGTAACTCACAGAGCCTTCTAATAGAAGACATTTGCATCACTTTAAATGAGCCAAAGAGATTGTGGCCGGGGAATGCGAGTATCAAGTCACAGAGCTGTGTACAGAGGGCTGTCCAGGGTCCTCCTTTTTAACATGTGTTACTGTCTGCCTGCAGACTTCATGCATGAGAGCAATGGTACTGCACTGACATTTCAACAGTAGATTTCTGACGGTGATTTGCGATCTGTGGAAGCACTTTCACAGCTGCAGGGTCTGTGGGATACAGGTATACACCGCCACACTGGAGAAGAAGGGTCTTTGCAAGGCTATTACAGAGATTTGTTTTACCCTTTTTTAAATCTCTATGATCACATTTTCAGCTCCGTGTTGAAGAGGGTTCCTTTGTGGATGACTTAGATCCAGCGATCAAAAGAAAACAGCCTTGCTGGGCCATTTTTGTCACTGTTTATAGTTAGTTGAAAGGCTTTTCTTTGTCAACACAGCAAACACTCCGTGCACCAGTGTCACTGCTGTTGCAGATTAAATGGCAGCCCAGGTCACGTCACTACCGGTGAACAATTGTCTATTGCAAGTGAGTAGCCAGAGTCCATTACAAGTGAGATGTGACATCCCAGTTTGTGTGTAATAAGAACATTACTGCCATACAATTAAAATAATATTACACTCAAATTGGTATTATAATTGTCTGGTGATTAACATATAGATGTTTTCTCAGTCAGTGCATCAGCATAGAAAGGGCATAGAAGTAAGATTTTACAGTGAGATTTGATATTCCCATATACCTTATATAAGGCTGTGGGTGGAAGTAAGGACAGAGAGAGGGTGAATTGTGAATACAAGAACGTTGAGTACCCTACTTGGCTGGAAAGAGGGCCAAGAGGAGGGGTACTGAGAACAGGGTCCGGGACCCAAAGAAATTAGGAGAAAGGGTTGGGTACCCTCAGAATAGCTTGGGGTGAGAGAACTAGGCTATACTTCCCCACTGCTGTACTTGGAAGCTGGGTCTGCCCACAATGGATTGAGACCCTCAAGAGGCTTGGCTAAGGTGGCAGGGCCTGGGAGTCAGGTTTTCCAAGTGAAGATACAGACTGATCGTGAACATCAAATACACTGAGACAAGTTGGATAAAGCTGGAAAGATTCCAGGGAAAAGGAATCACCCCCTTGAGCCTAGTGCAACTTTTGTTTGCCTTTCTACATCTTTCCTTTGGAACTTTGTTTTGAACTACAAAGCCAGGCTGCAGGTTGACAGCCAAGAGACATTTCCCTTTTCACCTTTTGTTAAGTTGAGCTTGTGAGGGATAGGTTAGGATTTAGACACAGGATGGCAAACTTCACTTTGGACATTCTGACACTGACAGTTTCATTAGCTAGTTTTGTTGAGGCAGGGAAACCCCTCCTCTTAGAGATAGGGTCAGTTAGTTTTTCCTCCAAATCCAGCGCCTTTTGTTATTAATAAAAGTCTTTGCCAATCAACATGCCACCCTCGTGTTCGTCTCTTACTCCTACACCCTCATACTATGCATTGAAAAACACAGAATGTGCCCAGGATCACAGATGTGTGAGAAGTTATATTAGTACATGGAATTAGATGGTTCCTGTTGTATAATCTCATAAGAGTATACCGGTAGTCATTATGAATTGACGTTTTTCAGACTGTAGTTTGTAAATAGTTGATTTCGAAAATAGAGGAAAAAGAATTGAGGTGGATTGTTTATTTATTGCAGGTTAGTAATTGAGATTTACATTATGTCATAATTGTATTCAGATATTTAACCTAGCCATGTCGTCACAGGACGTAAAGGCAGATTTGGGCATGGCTCTTGTCGCTCATTAACTAGGTATTTTCTGCATAGCTAATGTCTGACACAAGACATTAAGATTTCGAGAAAAAAAAATGAAAGACATTTTAGAAAATGAAGGCTTGCTGAGTGAATCCTTCCAAAAATTATACTGAATCCCCACAGCGAGGGAGGAAAAATAAACAACTGTGACTCTTTCTGCCTTCTTCCCCCTTAAGATGGTGGATAGCAGATTGGCTGAAAACATCCATCATTTGCGCCAATTTAAAGAAAATGAACAGAGGACTATAGCAGAAATGCTACTCGTGCACCAAGATAATGGTCAGTGTGAAAATGAGATTAAACAATTGAACAAGTCTCTGGGTGACAAGCAAGTATTACTACAGAAACAACACAGTTTATTGAAGGCAATGCAGAATGAACTGAACGTATGCAGAGAAGTGTAATAATGCTTAGAGAGAGAATATTCAAATACTAATCACATTCCTAGTCAGTAACTTCAGGCACATGATAGGTTACAGGCCATAATAGCTATCCAAGCCAATTACATTGATGGCTTATTATATGATATTGTGAATATGAAAATGAAATTGAAAGAGAATAAATGGTCAAATGCAACACTTATTGTGAAGGATATAGACTCCCAAGCTGAATTCCATCAGCTATTTAAATATAAAAATCATTAAAAGCAAAGGACACGGCCAGAACAGGAGAAATACGAAGCAGTTCAAGAAATGCATTGTTCACCTTGCAATTGACACAGTCACAAGCCCAGGGTGATCGAAGTAAGGTGGCTACACAATAATTAATGCCAGGAATAGAAAATAATGTAACATTGAGAGAGAAATCAGAAACAGTAAAGAAAGATCTTGTTGATGCAAAGTCAGAGACTGATCATCTGAACGAAGAGTTAGCTAGCTGGCAGGCTACCAGCCAAGAGTCAGTAAAGAAACACATATTCATCAAAAGAAAAAGATTATTTTACAGAAAGAGCTACAAAAACTGAAAGAAAAATTGACTTCCAACACTAGAGCATTTGTCACCAGACACGCCAGTCTGAATAAATCTAGGGAACAAATAGTAAATTCTACATAGCAGATAATAATTGAAATGGAACATAATGCCAGATTGAGACAAGAAATCAAAGATATTCAGATGAGTTCAGATCACAATCTAAAACTCACAGACTAATACATTTCCTGAAAGAAGGGATATTATATCCTAACACCTTACAAAACCTTCCGATTGTGCACTGAAAGTACCCAGAACAGACAGGTTTAGCCGTCCATGGTACACGGGGAGACCCCTTTGTATCACCTCCTCGTGTGCTGCTTTGCCACCTTTTCGTGAGTAGCCTGCATGCAGATATGATAAGGCATTTATGACGCGCCTATACACAAGTGTTCTGTGAAGGCTGCCCTTCACAGAACATAGCAGACCCTTGCTGTGCACACATACATATAGCCTAGCTGAAATAACACAACCGAAAATGATATAAGGGCAAACACCCAACCGGCAAAGGATGTCACACACAGTATTTACTTTATGAAGTGCAGTCACTCTGCAAAAATTGAAGGATTTGGGGAGCGGCAGCACTGAAGGCCCCCATTCTGCATCCTGCCATAGAAGACAGGCACAATACACCAACGCTGAAGTGCCCATGGGCTCTTCTCTGACCTTTACAAAATGTACAAGTGTGGAGTACCTTGTGTGAAGCGGGTGCATATATTTCCAGCAATGTTGCAGGGTGAAGCCCAGCATCTGTGCCTCGCCTATGGGTTACCTTTAACACCGGCTTGGCTGACCTCGCCCACATCTGCACTTTGTAGTGCCTCCAAAGACTCTCCAAGAAACATTTTTGCACATTTCTTTTTTGCAATGCAGTTAACAAAATATACTGAATTATGAATGAAAATCTGCCACCCTACGCCCTGGCCTAGAAGGCCTAATTTGAAACACGTCTCTGCCCTTAGTTTGTGAAGAGAACACAGAAGAGGAAATGAGAACATTTCCAGACTTAGAATTCCTTCATCAAGATTTGAAAATTAGTTTAGGAAACACGAATGACAGTGTATTATCCAACAGAGAGACCATTCAGACTGCTTAGGTGACATTGAGAGACAGAACATGCAACATGCAAAGTACATTTTACAATCCACCATCTGTGCCAGAACCCTTAAGTAAATGGGGGAACACTGATTCTGAGCATTAATATGAAGGCACAGCCTACTATCCAGCCCCTCACAAAAGATTTGAGCCCCATAACCCAGAAGATCAATGGTAAAGACAAAACAGAAAGAAGCTCCTCCACTGTGAGCCTAAGACCTGTGGATATCCTGGATACCTCGCTATTGGTTTATTTTATACAATAGATTTTGCACACTGTTTTTTGTTTTGTGATAATTGATTTTATTCATCAATCTGTTTATTGCGTGGGCTCTTGGTCCCAGTTGTGGTCAGCCAACACGTGTTTCGACCCTTGGGTCTTAATCAAGGCTATTTGTAATGGATTAGTGCCCCTTTTGAGGCCCTTAGATGGAAGTGAATAATCAGTTGTGCCATTGACATCTGGGCTCTGCATTGGGCCCTGGTAGTCGGGAATGGCAGTGGCAGTGCGTCCTCGCGGGTGCTCCATACCTAGGACCCAACACAGAATCTCAGGCACATAACACACCTGCTTATAACAATTATGACATAGTAGGTACATATTTTTCTATTTTTTTATTATGTATCTGGTTTACAGTCACACCTTTATACACAGCAATTGAAATCCAATATAAATACATATACGCAAAACTTCATCATAAAAAACAAATACCATCATTCTATCATGTCTTAATTTAAAAATAAAGAAATGCTTAACTCAAACAACAATGAACCTATCAAAATATTATATACACTCATTCATAACTAATTTCTCAAATTCCTTCCCTATATTGAATGCAGCCACAGCAATGACCAGTGGGTTACCCAAAAAAAACCTGCGCCTAGAATTGGTCAGTTTCCCCTGGATGAGCTTGTATACATATTTTAAATAGGCCTTCACATGCCTTAAGATATAACAAGCAGTTAAAATATATCTGGTTGTTTAAATCTCATCCTCACACAATCAACATGTTCTTAGACTATATATGGAATATTATACTAAACTCCAACATTATCTCTAGATTGCAATAAATCAAACATAAGTCACATGTTAAACATTCTAAGCTGAATACAATTGGTTTTAACAATGTAGCTAAAAGGGCACAGAAATGGGAAGCCTTGTCTAACATAATTTTGATAGTTGGTCTTTAAAGCTAGCATACTTAGGAGGTGATTTCTATCCCACAGGGTTGCTTTTAATTTCATTTATCTAAGAGCCACTCCCAGGTTATAAGTTAAATCAATTCTAAAACCAATAGAAGAATTAAATCTCCCCACTTCATTAACAAAGTCCTTGAGAATATCTCTACTTTCTACAATCATATTTCTATAAATGCTATACAGGGAAAGAGTGTTAGCTTTTAACATTTATTTTTATTAACATTTTGCATAATAACAAGCACACATTCCCCTCCACCCTACCCCTTCCCCAATCAGTCCCCCCCTTTTCACTCCTCTGTGCATACATCAAATCATAGGTTGTGGGAATGGCCTGCAAATAGCTTTGACCCAAATTCACACGCCATATCAAGCAATTCCCAGTACACAAAGATTTTGAGCACACAACGCAACATTATAATCATCATTCAGAAAGTTCAAGACCAAGTTCCAGTCCTTTGTAAATATGGCTTGTTGCTCCTGTAGAGAAAATGGAATCCATTCTAAGGCCACGAAATTCCAAATCTTCGAATACTATTCATTAATGTGCGGTGGTTCTTTCGCTTTCTATCTTTGGGAAATAACCAGCAGTGCTGCCAGCTGTAGTATAACAAATGTGTTCAATACTTGTTTGGAGCCTTGTCAAATATATTCCTCCAGTACGACCAGAAGACATGATCTTAAGGATCTAGGTTCTTGCAAGCTAAACATTTGTAACATATATTTATTAAACTCTTCCCAGTATTTCTCCAACCTCAGACAACTAAACCATATATGTTTCCAATCACCAATCCCACCACATTACCTACAACACTTATCTGAAACTGAGGGTTTCATTCTCTTTAAGTGGGCCGGGGTATCGTGCCATTGCACGATTAACTGATACCCAAATTCCCTAAATTGGATTGCCCTTGTAAGTCTGGGATTAACTTTCCATAATGCTTCCCAATTGTGTTCCGGTACTTTCACCCCCAATGCCGAGTGCCATCGTATTTTATAGCTCAATGAGAGTCTATGGGGTGTATCGAACAACAGTTTGTGCATGTTAGAGATGAGGGCTTTATTAATTCTGATCGATATAACTCGGTGTAAAACAAATGAAACTGTGTGAGAATACGGGGGTATCAGTGATCATATCTCCCGAGGGGTGCCAAATCTGCTGCATGATCCATGAGGCCTCTTTCTGGCAGAGTTGGTTGGCCAAAAGCCGATCTGTCTTATTTGCTTTAATTTAATATTTCTGTCTAAGATGAAGCAGGGAGTTTTCCACTTTCTTAGTCTGATAAAGATAAAGTCTACCCGTGGCGACCCTGAATGCTTTCTGTATATTCGGGCCTGTGTTTATTTCTATATTTTTCAGTACCTGTCAAAGTTCCTCCTCTAGTTCTTTTTCAAGTGCCATTTTCTGCTTTTGTCTTATTGTCTCCTCTGCTATCAATACCCCCCTCAGAGTGGCGATAAAGGCATCCTATAGCACATTGAGCGCGGTCTCCCCTACTTGGCTCAGGTAAAAAAAAAACGTTTCTGCATTGCTATTTTCTCCCCGATAACTGGATCTTGCAATATGTCCGAAGGAAATTTCCATGTCCACAAAGACTGATTGCTGTTGGCGATCTTTAAATACAGTTTTCTGGGTGCATGATCCGACATTGATATTGTATGGGTAATAATCTTTGTAATATATCCCAACAGTGGGGCGGAAGTCCAGGAGTAATCTATTCATGATAATAGCCAGTGGACATGCGAATAGAAAGTGTACCCTTTATCTGTACCCTTGAGAGAGACAACCAAACATCTACTAGGGACAATTGTGCATGTTTTTGTCTTCGAGTGAGAAGGGGGTGTGGGATGTCTTGACCCACTCTGCTATGCTATGCGGCATCAACCTGCCAGTTATGGGGAAATAAACGGCAACGATGGAGGCAAAACCCTTGTGCGCACCAAAAACCTACAAAAACCATGTGCTCTAGCACACAAAAAGAGGGATGCACAACCTGCCACCCATGGTGCATGTGCAGGGGAATAGAGCACAGACTGAAGAAAAGGTGCCGGTGGGTTCCATGACCAGCAAACAGAGTGCAGACAGAGAAGCAGCACTGTGCAAGTGAAACCCCAAAATGTGCCTACAAATGTCATTTGCTTTGTTGCTAAAAACTCCAAAAAGCTTATAACGCGACACTTTTCAAAATTTTAAATCTTGCCTGGTGCTAAAATTCATGTAACTAATGAAGCATTATAAACCTACAGAATCCTAATATGAAGAGCAAAACATTCTTCAGACAAACTGGATTGTCTGAAAACTGACATATACCAAAATCTGGGTGCCATACTGAATGACAGCTGTGAGAGTTACTGATGAAACTTTAAAAGTGAGCTAAAACTCAAAAGCCTGCTGGATTAGCAAACAGAAAAAGGATTGTTGCCAAAAAGAAATACAGATCTTAGTTGTGTTTTTATCCCACAGATTTTAAGGTTAAGAAAATAATGTACTTATGTTTGCTGCAACAAAGTTGGTTTTGTTGGATTTAAAAGTTAATTAGCCTGGCTGGGGCTGCAAGAACTGGAAAAGCAGGTTTTTCTCCTAGGAGGAGGGCCTTTCTCCTCAGCAGAAAACTCACGGGGACGTGTTAATTGCTGGTTACCACAGACTTTTGTCTATAGAAAGCTAAGGAACAATGGACATCCTCCAACCCAGGAAATTGAAGGTGTGAAAGGCCGTAAAACTGCTGCAGGCCAAGAAACTCCTGGCTGACAGAAGCAAATTCCAAAGGAGGGGGCCGCCACATACTTCAAGGAGTGACAAATATTGACCATTTGGTGTTAACAGGATATGTAATGGACATTTTTAAAAGGTGTATAACCTATCACCCTATCCCAGCTCAAAGAGGTAAGTTTAGCTAAGCCGGCCCCTTCACCCCCTTTATGATGTCATTTTTAAAGGATAAATAGAGACAGCTGACCACACATAGGGACACACAGATCCACTCACTTTCCTGATGCTGGAGGAGCGCCCTGCTGCTGAAATCTACATCTTCCTTGTTCCAGACCCCAGAACTTGGCAAAGCAAAGGCCCATTGTATAGCTGAACCATTTTCAGCTAGGCCTCAAATTCTAGAACATACCCCAAAAGCCTAGGGAAAGCATCATAATACAGCCGGGCATGCTGTTAATACTTGCCTGCTGAATTGAAATATTCTTAGAACCAAGAAGGGCAGATCCCGTCCAGTCCTGTGCCGTGTGGTAACCAGAGAGCCTTGCTGACACTGGCCCTCATTACGACCCTGGCGGAAATCGCGGTGCTAAATGCACCGCGGAGCACGGCGGAAAGCTGCCGATAGCGCCATGGAGGTTGGCGGATTTTCCGCCCCATGCCGACCTTGGCGGGGCGGTAAATCCCCATTCCCCATTTTACCCTTCCCCATTCCCATTTTTGCCCCATAGGGTATAATGGGAGTGGGGAAGGCGTTAATTGCGCCACCGCAAAATACGGTGGCGTAATTAACATCAAGGTCCCGTAGCGCCATGGATTTCTCCGCCCGGAAAAACCAGGCGGAAAACGTTCCATGGCGCTACGGGAACTCGTAGTAGGGCGGACGGGTCCGCCGCGAATAACGCTGGCGTAAACCCACTCCGCCAGGGTCGTAATGAGGGCCACTGTCATTTCAAAACAGTGCGATTCTCCCATAATCGCGAATATCACGCACAGAAAAGTTTGCTGCAAATTCCCATTTTGAGAATTTTTTACACTTGTGAAATAGCTTCCATTTGTTTCTGACTTGGACCTTGAGATTTCAAATGTTTTCTGCTGACGGAAAAGTTTGCTGCGATTTCCCATTTTTAGGAATTTTTACACGTGTGAAATAGCTTCTGTTTGTTTCCGACTTGGACCTTAAGATTTCAAATATTTTCTGCTGACTAAATCATTGCTGGTAATTGTGTGCAACTGTTCAAAGCGACTCCCATAAAAATGTTGAATAATTTAAGAATTTTTCCACACATTTAGAGTTCTTGCTTGGCCACTTTAAAAGTCTTTCTGACAGTTGAAAAGCCCACTTAGTTTTTCTCTTTCTGTGTAAGGGGGCAAGCAGGAAGTGAGGCACTGTTTGATCTGTACTATTACTGAATACCTGCCCTCTCCGTCTATCTCTTTGCATTGCCTATTGGGGATTGAGGGGTGTTGCAGGGGGAACCTCTAACCATAGTGCTATCTGATCTGAACCAACACAAAAGTATTATTTCTGTGCTGCATTTGTTTTGCTCATTACTTATTTCTAGTGCATTAAAGATAAAATTCTGTGTTCTGTCACCCCATTGGTGATTGTTGTTTATCTACTAAAATATATATATTGTGGTTTTGATCTTAAACAAATAAATAATACCTTTTACAAACCAGCCTGATTCCTGGTCCAGCGGGACCCTGGGTATTTTTAAGTAAGGGGTATGATACGAGTGGTACATCTTTCAAATAATTCAATCTACATATCAAATAAGTTTTTCCATTGCGCTGTACACTATGCCGAGAGCAGAGTGTATCGCCTGATTGAAATCCTTAATAGGGGAGCCTGAGCATATCGTGTCTGTGTAGTACGATCCCGTTTTGGATCCCACGCCATGTTAAAATAGCCCAAAAGCAATCTTTCCCCCTCCCTAAAAGATTTTGTCCTCACCCTGAATATGGATTTGTTGGAATGCCACCAAATCCGGTTGGTGGCGCCTCAATAGAGTTTCCGTCAATTAAGCAAGGTATTTAACCACCAGATGTTCAATGTTAAAAACATTGAATTCAGTGAATTTGGTTTGCCTCACCCTGGGGCCGATAAGTATGCCACCTGTCCCATTAACAAACTTCTAATCACATCCTGCACAGTGGATCCCCTTTTCCACCAGCCCCTTTCACCCCCGATAAGTCATTCCCTCCCCCTGTCCCCAACCAACCCCCCCTCTAAGGTCCCCTGGTGTGAAACACAGAACCTACAGTTACCCAGGGTAAAAACCACCGTCAGTGAATCACCTTCCATGTACTAACACCCCATCTGCTACCCGAGCAGGTAGATTCCAAAATGTCACGCTCTAGCTCTGTTTTCTTAAGTGTACCTTAAGTGTACCTTTTGCTGTTTCTTTAGCTATGCCCCAAAGAGTTACTGTACAGTACCTTATTTTGGAGATTTAGGGTTAGGTCCTCTAAGGCGGGTCCGCCAGTCCTCCTTTGCACACCTTTGGATTTTCTTCTCTACCGATCAGTTGTGGACCATTCGTCCACTTGGTATGATGTCCCTTTGTGTACTCAGCACCTTCCAATTTTCCTGCGGCTATCTCTTCCTCTATTTGGAGCAATGCTATACCTTCCTCTCTGGATGTAATTCTGTGCTGTTTTCCATCCAGTGAAAAAAGCAATCCAAAGGGGAAGGTGCACCTATACTTGAATTTACGTGTTTTTACTACCTCCTGCATTTCTCTGCGCCTTTGTAAAGTTATCAGTGAAAGGCCCTGATATAGTTGGATCTACACCCCATTATATGTTACTGGTGATGCGTTGATTGCCTCTCTCAATATTTGTCCCTTTTGTGGGTACTGTGCGCATACTGTCAACACATCCCGTGGACGTGCCCCCTGTTCTGTCCTTTTTGGTCCCGTCCTGTAAACCCGATCTAAAAGAATGGTCACAGGCTCTTCACCTTCTATAAGGTCTGCAAATCTGTGCAACTGCTTTGTTTAGTTCTGGACCCGACACTGATTTGGGAAGATTTTTTACTCGGACTGTGGAACCGTGATCGGTTTTCAAAGTCTTTGTATTGAATTTCCAAATGATGCATGATCCTAGAGAGTTCTTCTAGCATAATAGCCAATAATTTGCTGTCTTCCGTTAGTTCTTGAATTGCCCGCTCATTGGTGTCTAAACGCTCCACAAGAGAAGAGATCTCTTTGCTGAAGTCAGCGAGTGAATGTCTAATTTCCAAAGTGAAAGATGTAAACTGTACCTGGAAAGAAGTAGAGAACTTATCTTGAAAGTCCTGAAAACTTTTGTTGAAATCTTCCCTTGATGTACCCATGTCAAAATCTTCTGTGGAGGGCATGGGTGGGAGCTGAGATGCAGACTGTCCAGCTGGCAATGTAGTTTCTGAGCACCCTGTCAAGAATGTTTCCAGTGGATTAGGTTGTCTAGAGTTGCACTCTGTGTTCCCGGCCAGAGTCTGCTTTTGCCTACCACCAGGCTTGTGCTGAGAGTTTTAGTTTAGATATATGTCTCTGAATGTCCCAGCAATACACCTGGTCTACGAATTTCATGTTAGACCAAAAGGATCGGGCACCTAGTCCTATGTGCCTGCTTGAGTGTAGCAGAAGACGTTCCCTACCGCCTTCTGCACCATCATGTAACTATGGATAACTATCCTTCCCCCTCCTTTCCACCACCCAGGATGGGGAATCAGAACGCTGTGGACGCCACTCCAAAATAAAAGGAATGGCTTCAGGATGTAGGATGAAAGTAGTTACATGTCACTGGCAGAACTGCTATGTCTCCAATGTTCTATTGCTGCCCGCCATCAGGAGCGTAATTTGCTAGTTGTTGCTCAGATTCATAGGCAATTCCACCTAGATGCCCATTTAGCAGGTCTGCCGTTGATCTTGCCCTCCAATTGGTTGAGATATGTTTGCCCGATGACCACCAGCTCCCTCTTCGCCCAACCCCAATCAATGTTTTTAAAGGTTTTGAAGACTGCTCAGTGACCCTCACTCACCACGTGTGGTAACCCGTGTCCTTCCTCTATCCGGCATGCTGCTACCAAGGAGTTCCAGCAGAGCCACACCCCAGCATGCCTATTTTGCTTTCTTCACACCGAGCTTGCCCCACTGCCTCCGGGTCGTTCTGTCTGTTCATGGAGCCCATTATGAGCGTCTCACCTTCTGCCCTAGAGCAATTCAGCGATCCAACACAGTATGCGTCACTGCCTGCTGGATGGGAGATACACCCAGTCATGAAATTATGAGTTATCAAGCCCGGTCACACAAGCTGAGGGCTCACCAAGCCACACGATTACTGTAGTGCGGCCCACCTCCCCTCATTTTCTGAAGCAGCAAATAATGAATTGTAGATGGAGTGCTCACACACATCTACTCATTGTGCGTGCAGCCATCTTAGAATTCATCAGTTATTATTTTTAAGTAGCGTCAGCTGTGTGCAATTTTTCATAGCCTAAGTAGGGAGGTAAGCCCTAATTCACAACAGACAGCTTCCAATGGGGCCGAATTTGGAAGCCTAAGTTTGATCTCCACAATGTACCTTCCAATTGCTTTAACTAACCAAGGTCCTTTTCCATAAATGCTTCTAAACTATACAATATTTCCGGAGATATACTGACTTTATAGATCTTTAATAGTCCTTCTATAGAGTGACTCCCCTGCCTCAATATAAATGATTTGATGACCCGAAATTTACTCTGAATGTTAGGGTCAATGGTTTGAGGTAATGATAATGTATAACTGCACTGAGTGGTCATCTAACTTCCAGACAAATTTGTTAACTCTCTTCCTGTTTTCCTCAATTATTATGATTTTTGTTTTCTTCAAATTAATAGTCAGATTATTATCCTTAGCATAGCAAGAAAGGGCGTGCAAACTACGTTCTGGATGAAGGATAGCTCAGGGGCAATGTGCTTTTCTTGGAAGCTAGACAACGCGGCACAAAACAGGTTTGTATCCCAATCCTGTGTTTAGAAACCACTTGTTAGTATTAAGCACGTTATAAACAAACAATTATACTTATAAAATTATAATAGCGATTCTATACATTAGGATTGTATCATCCGTATAGGAGAGCCAAGCCATAAGAAATGTACTGATTTGGGGAGGAAAATTATTCCACCTATTCAAGGTATCATGAAGGTCTGCAACATATAGATTGTAGAGTATAGGTCCCAAGACACAGCCTTGCTTTAGGTCATGGTATTTACGCAAGGGCAAGAAAGTAATCCAGCATGATTAAGCCTCACCGATACCATGATATTCTGGTACAGTTCTTTAATCAAACTAAGAATAGCCAAGTCCAGATATTATGCATGGTGCCACATCCCTTTCTGAATCCAGATGGTTGAGGTTTCAGAAAATCTTTCTTTAAAGCCCATTCGTTGAATTTTTTTAACAGGTAAATAGAGAAAGATTTATAGATAATCTTTCATTGCCAAGAGGCAATAGTTGCTAGGATCCTCTCTAGAACCTTTGTTATGAATAGAAATAAGAATGTATTTCTTCCAATTCATAGGTATTGGTCAAAAATTGCTAATTGCAGAACAGTATTGTGGAGAAGATTATCCAAAAGCAAAGGGCATCCCTTGATTACTGCATAAGCAATTTCATCCAGACCAGGGGCTTTAGTGACCTTAAGCATAGCTATGATGGCCTTGATGTCATATTCTGAATATGTGCACCAGGATGAAGCCTTATCTCGTGCAACTAAATCACAGGGTGCCTTAATATCTTCGACTCCAAAGACAGATCATCCTTAGAATATTGAGAGTGGACATACACAATCCAGTGATTTCCAGATACAGGTTAATTTCCATATTGCATACTCTCTAGTATGCTTATGATAATAGTATCATCATTTCCTATTATCCCTAAATCTAAGTGTCATATACTGTGAAGGCATCATGAAGCAAGACACAGACAACAGACTTAAAGTTCAAACAAAATATATTCATTAACTTAAATGTCAGGATGGTTGAAGGCCTAACTTGCCCTAAACTAAGGTGGGATTTCCCTACCTGAACAGAACTAAGGAAAGTCTAATTCAAAGAGTTCCACTTAATAGTCCTTCTGTGTCCAAAACCTATTCTTGCCCTCACAACTAGAACAAACAAAAGTGTAGGGATGTCAACGTCAAAAGAAACAGTGTTTAACTTCTTTCTGCTTTCTTTTAGCTCCCCTTCCCCAAGCAAAAAGTTCCATGAAAAAAAGTCTTGAGGTCTAGCATTCTCAAGTTTAAATGAAATGAAAAAAAATGAAATTAGATTAAATGAAAATGATAAATCAAATAAAATTATATTTTATTTATATCGTGCTCATACACAAGTGTTTAGGAGCGCGACCAGCCATAGGGAGAGGAACAGGGGAGAACAAATACAACGATCTTACTAGGCCCAGTGACATTAAGAGCGTGCAAGTGCATGGGGAAGGGAAAAGGGGGAAAGTGCATGGAAGGGGGGTGAAGTGGAAAGTGCGGAATAGAGGAGAGAACAGAATAAATAATAATAAGTAAACAAAAAAATGAATAAAGACGATAAACCGTGGTTGTGCAGCCAGCAAGTGGCAATATAGTTCAGAACCAATCCTGGGGGTCCCTTCCTCAAGCTTCAAATAACACAATCCAAACAAAAGGGGGTCTTGAGACTCTTATCCAAAGACAACACTATAGACCTTCCAATTCCCTTCCCCAATATTTCATTGTCTCACAAAGGATCCTTGGTACTTGCTCCTGTGCACAAAGTCACCTTTACTTGATTTCCGTTAATTGATTTCTGGGTTTAGGGTGTGCTCTTGGGCTCCTCTGTTTTCTCCTGAGCCACCTCATGGCTCTGCCTCCATGTGCCACATACCCCTTATCAAATGGTAGCCTTGTTACACTTTATTCACTTATTAATGTTCCATGTTTGGATTTCCTTTAATATATGCAGCTTCAAAATTAGGTGCATTCTTTGTGCATCAATCATTCAGTATTATTCAATTGCATTTCAGAGTTTAATGCAGTATTATGTTGCTTAATTATATTCAGAGTTAATATATAATTACATTTGTTGTTCCACATGCATTCAGTATTCAAGGGCTACTGGTTTGCTTCAAAGTTACATTTCCCTTATGTTCAGTAATTTAATAGGAATTGGCTTTCTTTAAGTTTCCCTTCTAGTTCGGTATTCCATATATATTGGCTTTCATTAAGTTTCCCTGTAGTTCTGTATTCAATATGCATTGGATTTGCCTTGGTTGAAGACTTTTGATAACCTTCCTTCTAAGGCACGCAAACATTTCAACAACACGTAAATTGTTTAAAAAGGAAGGATTCATAACATTCAGAGGCTTTCGAAAACGTATTTGTTCCTATAATAAGGCACGAAACCACTCTGCTACATTGTACCAATCTCTGCTTTCATTTAACTATAGCAGTTCACTTTACAGGCCTCACAGTTAGAGTAATACCAGGTTTCACTATCTGGGAAACTCACCGGCTCACTGTGAAGTCCTTTTGGTATGCAGTGATAAAATTGCGGCAAAAATGTCGCCTGAACAAAAAAATCACGGCAAAAATGCTGTGGTTTGACCTGTTAAAGGTGTACCCCATTACCCATTTAAGGGGAGCGGGGGATGCAGGGGTGTTTCCCACTCCCCTTAAATGGTATAATGGGTCTGGGGGCTGCGGGGGTGACCCCTGCATCCTTTACATGGATTGCGGCAGCAAAACCACAGCCTTTTTACCGTGATATTTTGTGTTCACGTCCATTTTTGCTGCGATTTTTACATATGGAACCGTCCTTTTCCATATTGTGCTGACCACAAACTTAATGGCTTCTTTCCAGGGTGTCTTTCTCCACCCTTTCGACACTCTTGTGCACTTGCAGTACCACGGGAGAACAAGCAATGCCTTTGATGGAATGAAGGACGACCCACCATCTGGTCTCCTTCCTTCACATTGCCTCTGCCCCACGGAGCATTTGCTCCCACTTCACATTCACGGGAACCTCAACTCTTCCAGTCCTCAGTGTGCTTTTTTGGCTACAGGACAGCTCACTACGGCTCCCATTAGCATCTTGCCTCTCACTCCTCACCTTACTGTCCACACCCCTTTTCTACACCTGGCTTGTGCGAAAGGGTTGCAGGTGTGAGTCCTTTCCCTTAATTGCCTCACTATAGCTAGGCTCGTTAGTAAGACATGCCCAGTCTTGGCAACAGTACTTCCCCGAGGCCCTCTTCATCATCTCAGTACCAAAGTGGTGTAGCTGCCTGTTGGTGTGCATACCTTCTCGTTGCCTCTTCCTTGTCTCAGTACTGTCACATGTGGAAAAATGATGGGAGATGCCCACAACATCCCACAAATGTTGGGGAGGGTCAGGTCTGTCATCAATAGAAAAAGGGGGGAATACCATGTTTTGCCCAAGGGTTTCCCACTCCAATCCTCAAGGACCCTCCAGCCACGTGATCCTCCCTCACCTTTCCACCTCCAGGGTCAGGATCCAAGAGTGATGGCCTTTCACTGACCACCTGCACAGAGTATCCAAGGGGAGTCAAAGTGAAAAAACCCTCAGGTTTCTTTCAATACACAATCTGCCAATGGGCATTCCTGGTCGATATTGTATGAGTCTTTAACCAATTTTCTTTTGGTATGTAGGTTGGTCACAGCTTTCCTTTTTTCAAATTACACGTCCCAATTACTTTAATATGCACGTTTAGTTATTTTTTCTTAATCGCAATGACTGCATCATAAAACCTGCATGTTTTTCGTTCAAGGTGAAAAAACCATTTCAAACAATCAGCGAAATTAATCATGGCCCTATTCATCTCTTCCAAAGGCTCACCAGCACACGACCGACCTTGCCCACCATTTGAATAACTTTCTTGCCTCCTAATATGAAGATTACTGCTCAAGCTTACATTGAATGTATCTCTATTAGCAGCTTTCCAGATCAGTTTATCTCCTCCTATATTGGCAGAGACATCATTGCTTACATAGTCCCTATCAATATCTGATTCAAATGAAGGAAGCACTGTAGCACAACATGGTTGCTCAATTTAGTGATTATAAGTACATAGTTACTAGCCAGTAACTTCAACATCTGAGTAACGAAGATGTGATCAATCCTAGAATAGGAGGATCCATTATTCTATGTGTTACAACATATCGGTTCACTGCACCCCTCTGGATCTAGAGGAGTCATACCATAATCCTTCAATATCACATGCCAACATGCCCTGCTCATCAATCTATGGGTATTCTGTGATCCATAATGCTTATCTGCAAGAGGCAATAAGCATTCAGATCACCCATTTTATTAAATTGCAGTTGCAGATTTTCAAAAGTCTGTTTAGTTAAAATTGAGTCAACGTAGTTCAGTAATGACCTGGTTTGAAGACCACCCGGAGTATCATATATGTTAATCATATGTTTTTTTCATTTTAGGGGATCATATGTTTTTTTCATTTTAGGGGAAATCGGCGAAATAGTCAAAACTGCTGCAAAGCATAAGGATGAGCAGAGTTCGGAAGATATTCAATCAGAGTAAAACTAGATTTCACTCCAATCACAAGCCCTCCTGAGGGTCATCCCACACCCTCTTTATAGCAGGTCTTTGTAATGTTGTATAACCATCAATTTGCAACTTATCTGTCAGCCATGTCTCCTGAAATGAGAAAAGACCTGCATCCAATAAAATACGTAAGCCGTACCTATTGCCCAAAAAAGAGCGAAAAGTCCCTTGTGTTCCATGAGGTAAGTAGAAAGGGAAGAGCCATATTGGCATTGTCTCTCCTATCCTCTAAGCATATTAATTCTTTTATAACTGGTAAAACCAAAGGCAGCCAATCCCAAATAGAGCCATATCCTGTTAGCTTAGCATTTTTAATTGTGGATTGCATTTGACATACCGACCTACCCTCAAAACAACAAGTGATTATTAGATCCCTTAAATCCACATTCAGTGTGTCGGTGTTATCCCAGAAAACGGATTTCATTTCGCACTCAATCTTATCCCATAGGCCATTTGTATGAAATCTTGAGCGAATTATAAAACCAATTCCACAATCATATTATACCCGAGCCCAGTTTGATGGGCAAAAATGTGAAGGATATTTGACTAAACTAATATCTTTTGAAGTAATGGCTCTCAATTGAGGAAGGCAATTAAACAATTGCAGTACTCTTTGTCTATTTAAAAATTGACTCTTCTTCTTGGCAAAAAAGTTCAGTAATCCATAACTGACATTCCCCATTCGTGATTAAACTGGTTCTTGTAGAAGGCAACCCCTGATTGCCAACCTGCCAGCTTTCAAATTTGTGACAGCTGGAGTTCTAGGTAATTTCTCTTTGGTATTCCCATATGGGAGGTCTTTTTTACAATGCTGCAAAGTAACCTGTAGCAAGCTTAGGTGTGTTGCTGCCCCCCTGATAAGACATTCACATTCACTGAGTGTGTCTCTTTCACTAAGAGCCTCCTCTGCTTCCTCACCAGACTAGAATGGGAAGAATTAAGTGAAAACACTGACTCCTCCTCCACTACACGTCACTCTCTCGTAGGCTTCTTCATCCATGGGGCCTTCTAAAATGCATGTTTTCCATTCTGGGGATTTGATTTAGTTGCAGCAGATTATATCTATAAGAGGTAGAAACAACTATAATATTATCTGCTGCTTGATTTCTAGTGCTGCATAATTCTATTTAGAAGGTTTGCATGACGTAGCCAGGCTCAGCAAATTGCTTTGTATTTGAGTGGTGCTTCTTAGCCTTTCTTTTATTTAATCCTTTTTCATTTACCAGTCATTTGGTGGTCCAAATTGCGTACCAGTTCGTTCAAAGAAGCATTATTCTGTGTCGCATTAGAATGGCACATTTGTCAAGGGAGACCGATCATTTGATCACAGCAATCAGGTCCGCAGCTATCAAAATCTCTGCCCTCTGACTTTTTCCAAGATTGCGCCCACAATTATTTGCCATAACTTTGATTGATAATTATAATGCACTAAATATCCAGACGTTTCTAAACGCTGACCTGGGAACCTGTGTTGCTCCGCTGAGTCTTGCTTCCAAGGTGAGCGTGTTGCCCCTGAGCTATCCTCTCGAGACATAATAGTACCTTTTGTTCCGAGGAGATATTCATACAAAGGCCTTTGCTCAAGCGCGAAAGAACCAACTTCAGATCCAAAATAGGAATTAGCATCATCAACTTGATCCTAAATTCCATCTGCAATTCTACCAAATCAGTAGATTTAGATAAATCGAAGCCTATAATATTGCTTACAGTCTCGGTTAGATGGGTACGAGAGCTCAGAAGGGAAAAACCTAGTGACTCAATTTAGAGTCTGTAGCACATATTTAATAACGAGTTAATAAAAATTGGTGGTGATAAAGAAGTGTCAATGTGTGCAGAGATCGAGATAACAGTTGTCTCAAGTGCTATAGCATTGCATTATCATTCCCTGTGCCGTTTAATCCCGGTTGGAAAAAGTTTGTGATTTGACCTTTTTTCCGAATGCTCCTGTTTTGACGTCTCCCCAGAGTTAGTAAAACATGCAGTCCCCTTTGTTTTCGATTTGTTACCCCTCTTATTGCCTTTATTCGAAAAACTTTTAGAAGCTTTTTTTCCACACTGTACTGCTCAGCTGGTAACCTCTATTCTTGACAGAGATTATTAGCACATATCGTTATATAGTTGTGGGCAAAGGCAAACAAGAGCAAATATCGAGGCAGCAATGAAAAAGTTGCAACAACGCTTACCAAAAGGTCTGTGGATCCAAACCACAGCTCACTGCTAGTCTGCACTTGTCCGTGCACTTAGCAAGCAGGGAGGGGAAATCCAGTAGTTGCTCAAGACTCAAGTTTTATCTTTGGAGCTTGGTGGCACAGAGCAAAAAAGGCCAGTAGCCATTGAGATTAGATAAGTCCTCTGGGGCTGCGAGCACAGACATGAATCCAGACTGATTGTTAACAACTATCCTCTGTGACTTGAATCCTACTCCTTTGCCCTATGAGCTGCTATATCTTTCTTTTTTATATTTTTAATGTAATATTTTGATGTTATCATGTTTTTACTATATGAACTGTTTTATAAAGTATGCTTTTCTGATTTTGAATGTTCCTGTCACGAGAGACTCAATGAATTGAAAGTGTAAATATAATCTAATCTAATGAGGTTGTTGGACCCAAGTGAAGGGACATAGAAAAAGAAAAACCTCAATCACAGTTTGTGAAAGACCCAATCAAGCATGTTAAGGCATTAAAAAGCTCTGTGACCCCTTACCAGAAAAGTTCAAAAGATTCTGTTTGGGTACATATAGAATTGTACTAACAGATGACGACATCATTTGGATTGAGAAATGACAAAAATAACATAGACCTCATCAAATGGACATTCTCTCCTGAGTTTTTTAGTTTCTTTGTTCGGCTGAAAGATCAAAATCATTGCATATGGTCCTATTTCAAGGCAGCCATTTTGAAATATATTTCAACACACAGAGGTCCCTAAGAAGCCTGCAAGTTTGCCTATAATCTTAAGTGTGCTCAATATTAAGTTCGGAGAGAGTTAGCTAAACAACTGAAGCATGTATTTGCCCAGATTTGTTGATGTGTCAATATTGAAAGTGTAACTTTTACTATATCCGTCCATGCTCGTCCAAAACTTGTAGTGACTTTAATTGTTCATGATTTCGATGACTCAAGAAGTCTTGAGTGGATAATCATAAAAACTATGAGGATCTATGAAGTACAGAACCTAACAACTCACAAAAAAAACAAAAAAAAACAAACTTGTTCCGGTTGCTCTGGCAACTATTATGGCATCTGAGGTGAAAAGTACTCATTAGTTGTACTTAGAGACAGGGGGTACAAAGACTTATTCCAATGCTGTTAAGATCCTAAAACGAGTGAACTAGTCCTCCACCAGGCATGCTCAATACTGATACCACAAAACTCAGGACTTACATCAGTCCTCTACATTTAGGCTCTAGGCCTAACATGGGCTACACATATGTTCCTCCTTCCGAGATAAATATACAGAACCCATGAGTATGCTTCCAGGGAAATCTAAGTCTGAAATATTCCAGGGAGAGAAGCCAGTCACCATCTTCTACAAACAATTAGCAAGAAACTCTCCTCCACCTCCTCTTAGGTTGCATGATAATAGACCCCAGTGTCAGGGTGAGTGGAGACCAAGCAACACACAACAACAGTTATCAATCAGAGTTGTCAAAACTACTCTTCTGGGAAAGATAGTTACCCTTCTAGAGAAGAACAGACATATGCCAAAAGATCACCTTACATTCCGGAGAGTAGAGCCAAATTCTCACAACTTGAGAGACAGATTAAACATTTGACGGAGAGCATTGGTGAAATCATGATATCCTATTAGAAATACCCAGATTCTAATGCTCACAGAAACCTTGGTCAGAATGAATCAACAGGTCAGGGTGGAAAAGGACAAGAGGACATTTTTCCAGTTAAAAATAATACACAAGGAGAAGAGGAAAGGAGGAGGTGACAGAAAAGATATACATGGCCTTAGAGGAAGCGTATTTTACCTCAAAAGAAAATACTTGTGAGTTTGCTGAAAAACTGGCAAAGACCAATGGAGAACCCTCCTGCTTACTTGAAACAGAGAAAAAAACAAAATTAATTTAGTGCAGATGGATGTGAGAATTACATTTGAAAAAGAGTAGAAATCTGTGGATATAGACCCCAGCATGTCCTCCTTCTCAAATGCAATATCTCTTTCAAACCAGCAGAGCTTCCAAGTTAAGAAAAGTATGACAAAGAACCTGAACGAAAAGACAGAGAAATGCAAACAACATCCCAGACACACGACCAAAGAAGAAGTAAACCACAGAATATCACCAGAATCATTAAAATAAAATGATTTTATTTCCTCTCCAGGCTTTTGTAGGTATCATAATCCAGGCAGTAGCAGTGACCTGGAACCGTGCGGATGGGGGGGGTGTCCCTATGCCAATGTTGATTCTAAGTGTACTTTCATTCCTATAGATCCTTTGATGTACCACATGAACGTGACCCCGATGAGAATGCCCCTGAGGGAGTTGCCCAAGGTCAAACTCATAAAATCCCAATCATCAACAAATTGCAGTCCAAGTTATCCACTAACTCACATGTATTCTCCAAGTGTGAGATTAAAGATGAAAGTTTTATTTTATTTGTATTCAAGTTCAAGGACAGTGCGACTTATTGGCTCGCACTGGCACAGGGTCACAGGAGACCCTTTGATCACAATAAGTACTTGAAACTCTGAACCAATTAATAGGGGCATGTCACTGTATTATACTGAAACCACTCCTTTGACAATTATTTAATTTGTGAATTGTGTCACTGACATCGAAATCAAAATAGGGTGACATAGACTCCTCAGCACACTTGTTTTACTGGGAAATTATTTACTTGTGAGGCTTTCAACTCTGATAGATTGTGTAAACCAGGTTTTCTGGACACAAACTTGGTGCCCGATCAAACTGAAGAGAAGGGTCAATTATGCTGTTTTGAATGGCCTCTGTCACTTAATTGAAAAACATCCTGATCGAGTGGAGATTAATTTTCAGAACACTCAAGTTCCAGACATCGCTATCAAATCTGTGATAGAACAAGATGATAGTGAAGAGACAGCCCCACTACACTTTGGAGGGAAATACATTCAAGTTCTATCCGCTGCATACTTCGTGTGAGTATCAAGTCAATCAGAGGATGACACAGAAGACAAAATCAAACTTTTATTAAATTAAATAGAAATCTTCAGAAAGAATGTCTATCTCTACATTCAACTAGATTAGTGAATGTTGAAGATGACACTATTCAAATATTAGGGTTCCATGTAATAATGTCCCTGAAAAAATGTAAAATGTCCCCTGACAAAAATGTCGCCGTTTTTTGTGGAGAAATTATTACATTGAACATGAGGGGGACACCCCCACAACCGCTGATTTTTTTTTTTTACATGGAGCAGGGGACATCCCTGCAACCCATCCCCATTCATAATGTCACCATATAGAATGTCGCCAATGGCTTTTCCCGGCAACATTATATAAGGGGGCATTATGTATGGGGACATTTTTACCTGATACCAATATTAGTTGATAATAAGTGCTATGTTGTTTCATATATTAATGTGGCAAAAAAGATTACAAGTGTCACACCGTATTTCACGTAAAACACACTCCAAATTTTATTGGATGGACTTGTTGTTTTTTCTTTTTAAAGTTCCAGCGGGAGAACGTGGAAGCTAATTTGCATACGGCAAACGCCTAGAATGATTGAGTCAGGGATTTAACCCATGACTTTGGCAACACAGACAGAATCAAATAGAATGGATGAACACAATCTGTATATTTTGTTTGAAAACTAGCCCTGATTTGAGAAAGGTGCTGTAGTCGCCGAAATACGTGTCATCACATAGGGCAACTTTAAAAAGAAAAAAAGAACAAGACCATCAAATAAATTTGAAGTGTGTTTTACGTGAAATACGGTGTGACACTTGTAATATATTTTGGCGCATTAATATATGAAACAACATAGCACTACTTTACATAAACGGAGTAGAGTAACCTATTTTCTCCATTTCACGTTTCTAATCTATGCGACACTCTGTAAGTTTGAACTACTAAGGACCAAAGGGCGCTTGGGTCTATTTGTTGGTACTGACAAAAAGGTTCCTCATCATTTCTGACTTAGTTGCTAATAATGATCTGCAAAGCAAAATTCTATCCAACAATACCTCTATAGGAATGCCTGTTGATTACAGACACTTTTCAATTGATTTAAGCGGCCCATGTATTGATCCCATACTTGAATATTGTTATTACAGTACTTATAGTAACAGACCAGTAACTATTTAGACTCGAAAAGGAGGACATTTTATGGTGTAATCCCTGTGCCCTTATGGAGTGGAGGATGTTACCTGTGAGATGCTGGAAGATGAGATATTTTTCAAAGTCACTAGTAAGTACCTCAGCAGTAAGGAATTGATTGCCCTTGTAGATGCCAAAAGCAAGGACCTCTCAACCCAATTGGAAGATACTTTAGAAATAGCCACCCCAAAAATATTTCCAGGTTTCTTTCAGGTGGTTGAAGAACAGATCAGTATAGTGGATGCCTGTGAGACAGAACAGCAAAAACAAAAAAAGCCAAGTACTTTTAGATTTTCAGAAAATGTGCTCTTTTGATTCCTGTGATTGTGGACATACGTTCCTTTATCATACAACCATACTTACAGACCCTAATATGGTGCCAGTATTTGTAAGACAATACTGGTTATCTTTAGCATCTATGGAATCACTCACAGAGATTAAAAAAGGTTTGGAATCCCATGGGATCATTTGACCAATTCACAGTGATTGATTGATTTAATGTATATAGAGCGCTACATCGCCCATAGGCCTCAAAGCACTTGAACAAATAAAACAAGAACAAATAAATGACCACAACAAGAGGAGAGATAAAATCCGCGTAGGTCAGGGGAGAAGCATATAAGACCATTTATAGTGACTAATCACGAGTTTTATTAAACAAAAGGGTCTTATGGCCCCTTTTAAAGTCTGTGTGGGACGTTTGTTGACAAATCTCAGGTGAGAGTTTGTTCCACAAGGTCACCGCCTGGCAGTCAAACATGGTACCTCCAAATGTTTTGATTTTAAATCTCGGCTGAGATCATTTCAATGGATCACAAAATCGTAGACGACCTGGGACAAAGGTGGGAGGTCGATTTGTGAAATACTGTGGCATCACTCTATTGCGACATTTAAAAGTAATAGAAAGTACTTTGTGCATAACCTGATGTTTAACCGGGAGCCTGTGTAAACTTCTTCTATCTGCTGTGACATGTTATTTTCTAGAAAGGCCACAAACACCTCTCACGACCCCATTTTGAGTGACTTGCAAAAGCCTGGATATTAGTATTTGTTGTAGCCAGTAATAGACTATTACATAGTGGTCCACACTATTTTTGCCATTAGGCCCGTGTTGTTACAACTATTATATACCCTAATAACACTGGCATTAGGGAGACTCGGGTACACCCTCAATCATGGTGACCTTCCCAGAATAACCTGGACTGACAAAGACTACCAGCTAACCTCTCTAGCCTCCACCTGCAGCTAAGTTAGCTGCCACTCCAACTCTGTCCACACTCTGTCCTTCCGTTACTGACTACCTCAATTCAGTTAGGAAACAATATCAGCATGGCCTTGACGCACACGCCTCCCCCGCCACCTGCAGACTGGATATCTCTCCGACCAAACCTATCTAGCATGTACACCACCTATTAGAAACTCCAAACTCAGAGCCAGACTTACCAAACTATACGGATTACCTGTAAAACCATCACCCAATCTAATCGCAGTCCCAACAGCGACAAATCCACAACCAAAACTCCCACTGACATTATAAAATCTGCTCCTCTCTCCATCCCTTTCTCCACTCACAAAAGATGCCAACCATTGCTAACGCCACCTTCCTCCCTCACCCTAAAATACCCTTGAAGAATTTGCAAACAGAGACCGAAGTCCCAGATATCAAGGGCGCATTAATTATTGCCAGATCCCTAGTGGCACATCCCACAGAATTAGGAGATCTGATCACTGGTGAAAACTATGACTTTCTTGCTATCACTGAATCTTGGCTTCATGCCGCTACCGGACCTGCCATCCTCTTAGCTGTACCAGATAATTATGAAATTATCAGAGCAGATATAACTGACTCTAGAGGTGGAGGTATTGCTCTTATTGCTAAATCCGATCTGGCTTTAAGAATTGTCCCCTCTCCTACCACTAGTTCATGCAAACTAATTACAGCTAAACTCCCACTTACTAACAATGACACCCTAACTATCAATATCATATATAGACCCCCAGGACCGACTGGTTCCTTTGAAGAAGACCTCTCCACCTGTTACACTCACCTGGTATCCACGGGATGCCACCCAGCCCTGGTTGGATGATTTGCACTCTCGAACCCTCTCCCGGTCCCTTGGTAAGGCCTCTGGTTAAAGATGGGTATGAAATAAAGGCGAACTGGATTCAATACCAGATTGTCTTTCTGTTTTTCCCACCTCCCTTGGCCACAACTCCTTCCTCCCCCTTGGGCCTTCTCCTCACCTTAATATTGTAAAAGGTGGATTCTCCGTCCTGCTCCTCGTGGCAGGGGTGCATAGATGTGGGGGGCGAGCAGCGAGCAAGTTACTTCACTGGTGCAAGCCCCCCTGTGGCAATCCAGGCCTGCTGTGACTCCGTAGGTTTGCTGCTTTACAGTCTCTATATGCAGTTCTTATGTTCCTCTTAGTTCGAATAATAATGTCTTGCTTCTTTCCTTTTAGGTATGGAAAGGTATTTTGGTGTTGTCATGCAGTTTGAAAATGAGCATGGGCCGATAGACGAATGCGCGGTGTGCGCGATGCTGTCCGGTCAGTAATGCGCGATGCGCAGTGCTGTTTCGCCTTTTATATTGCTAACCTGTGTCTTTTCTCTCCTTGCAGGTCGTGATGTTCCTCGACGAGCGCCGTAATGTTCCATTGATGATACTGACCAGGAGATGACTACCCAGGTAAGAATTGTGTGGCTTTCTTCGATCGGGAGGAAACGTGAGTAAATGCTTACTAATGCTGTCTTTCTTTCTCCTCTTTCCAGGTTGTGGTATTCCAGGATGCATGCGGTGCCGGATGATGGAGTTCGTACCTTCAGGTGAGTGGAACTGAAGCCGGCGATGGACTGAAGACAGGATACTGTTCCAGGTAAGTTTCGTAGTGTTCTTTGTCTCTCTGCAGGTCCTTGGTTTCAGGTAAGCTGGCATCAAAGAACTGGACACGGTGAGCGTTACGCTGCCCACAGCAGAATAACACAAAGCATGTTCTGCTGTTTGGATGTGGTTTAAATAGTCTCAGGTAAAGTAGTCCAGGTAAAATAGTCCCAGGCCTGCCACACCCAAAGTAGTCCAGGTAAAGTAGTCCCAGGTCTGCCACACCCAAAAGACTAGACTGCATAGCTCAGTTCCTTGTAACTGCGCAATGTGTGTGCCTCCATGTTGGCTGAACCACCCAATTTAAATAGTCCCAAGTGAATAGTCCGATTCTAATGTTGGTCTTCATGATGGTTATGAGCCTGGCACCAAAGGTGCCAGGACTGACTCCAAGGGAGTCTTGGATGAGGTTTTAAGGCCTTTGACCTGGCCCTAACTGGAAGGCTGACTTGCCAGTGAGGGCCAGGGGTAAAGGTCATGACACCACCCTCCTCTCTGAGAACTCCAAACCAACATCAAAAATGATCTTGCTTGGAGACTTTAATCTAAGATTCAATGATCCTAATGATCTCTAAGCCTTGACCATTGCCAACGTTCTAAAAGAACAGGGACTCACCAAAAGAGGGGAGAACCCTCGACATGATAGCAGACCATAACTGCGCACCCTCCATCACCGGAATAATGACTCTAGCCTGGATGGACCATTGTTTCATATCATTCACCCTACCCGCCATTTCCTTTGCCCCCAAGATTACTCCTATTGCACCCACCCTCCCTACGAGGAATAAAAATAACATCACTGCAGACAAAATCATCGCCCTTATCATGCCCACCCTTAAACTTCTCCCCAAATCAACCAGACCAGATAACCTGGTAAGCGCCTACAACACCCCTCTGACAAAATCCATCGTTGTAATTGCACCACTCAAGTTATGGAAATATAAACCAAAAGCCCACCTGAATTCATGGTTCACCCCCCACTTACAAAAATCTGAGAAAGGAAAAAAGAAAACTTGAATCTCTGTGGAAAGCCAGTCCCACTGATGAAAACAAAACTAACCTAGTCAATTCAGCAACCTCTTACAAAAAGTAGATGATACGAGCCAAACAAATATCCTACAAAGAGCGAATTAATAAAGCCAACTCAAATACTAGGCAAATGTACACTATACTAAGGTAATTAAAAGGCCCTATCCCACAGATAGATAATTGCCTCAAAGACAAACCCTGGTGTACAAGCATCTAGAACACCTTACAGAACAAAAGTGACCTGCTCCAAAATAAGATTGCTAAGAAAAGAGCAGCTCTACCCATCCTGGACAAACCCCGCACCCCCTTATTAGTGAAAATATCAACAAACCCCATGTACAATTTAAATTCTCTCAAGTCTCAGTTCTTGAGGTTGAAAAAGTCATGTTCCCACTTAGCCCTCTAATTGCCAAGGAGATAGTTGCCTGGCTCAAACTATTAAAGATGCCGCCTGAGAACTTGTGCCATTTATAACTAAATTAACCAATTCCTCATTCAATTCTGGCACTGTCCCCAGTAACCTTAAGGAGTCTTGTGTCCAACGGTTCCTGAAAAAACAGACACTAGATCCCACAATCCCTACCAACTAGAGGCCTATTACCACTTTAACTTTTTTACTCAGGATTCTCGACAAAATGGCCTACACTCAAATTCAGGAGTACCTTGGGTCAAACCATCTCCTGGGTGCCCGACAATCTGGCTTTAGACCCTATCATGGCACAGAGACAGCTCTTATAGATCTAAAAACTCAGATTGATGAACTGAAGGACAAGGGTAAAACGGCCTTGCTGTTACTTCTCGACCTGACAGCCGCCTTCTATCTGGTGGACCACCAAGTTCTTTCCAAACACTTGGCCATAGCTACGCACTTCCCACAAAGTGCCATTACATGGATCAAATCGTTCCTCAATAACAGGACCATGTGAGTCTTCTCGCCTCTTGCAGCGGCTGACCCAATCCCCAGTGCTTAAAGTGGGCCAAAGGCCTGCCGTCGCCGGGCCCCGGCAGTCTCCAAAAAGTCTCCCCCGTCCTACCGCAACATTGGCGGGAATCGCAGGATGCGAGATGCGCCTGCAATGAAGTCGGGCATGCTGACAGAAGTGGCAGCCAGCCACAGCGACTCTGTGACTGGCTGCCACTTCCGTCAGTCATAGTAACTGCATCTGGTGACCCCTCGCGCAAGAGTTCACCAGAGGGAGTTACTGTCCCTTTGTTTCCCCAGGTCGCCTTTAACCCTCGGCGAACCTGGGGATTCCTCGACATTTTTCGAGGTTTATGAAAGATGGCTTTGAAAGTACACATTTCAAGCCATCTTTTATAAAGCTTTGCCGACGGCCAATTTTGTCTGTAGCCAAAGCTTTATAAAAGATGGCTTGAATTGTGTACTTTCAAAGCCATCTTTTATAAACCTGAAATGTTTAAAAAAGATGGCCTGAAAACTAGTAAAACTGTAGGGTATGCACACAAATATATATAAATGCTATATATTTGTGTGCGTACCTTACTATGGTTGTGTACTTTGCAAGCCACCTTTTATAAAGCTTTAGAAAAGATGGCTTGCATAGTACACAAACCATAGTAAGTTACGCACACAAATATATAACATTTATATATATTTTTGTGTATACCCTACGATTTGCGTACTTTAGGCCACTCCCCTCCCACAAGCCACTCCCCCAAATGAGGGCCCCCCTCGATTTCTTACCCCACTTAAAGCCCTGCCAATCCCCATAACGTGTGGTGTGCCACAAGGCTCTTGTGTCTCCCCTACATTGTACAATATCTTCACAAAGCCGATGATCATCGTTTGTTCGATGATCTAGATCATCTGGGTTTCACCTACACTAACTAGGCAGATGACACCCAGATCCTCATACCCCTCTCTGGTAAGTATGACAAGGACCTGGCTTTGGTGAACAAAATCTACCTTATCATCCAGGCCTGGATGGCTGCACACGGCCTATGCCTGAACGATGATAAGACCAAACTTCTAATACTCGGCTCTACATCCAAACTTAATAAACTAGGCTCAAACTACACCACCTTTAATATTGATGGCAATGCTATTAAAGTGGCAAGTGAAGTAAAAACCCTAGGTTTTTACCTCGACTCTGACTTCACTCTTCACAAACAAGTCCGTGCCATGGCATCCGCCACAATTTACACCTGTAAGCTAATCAGAGCGTGTAGACCTTTCCTCTCTAAAGAAAGCTGCACTACCCTCGCTCAAGCTCCCATACTATCCAAGCTGGATTATTGTAATGCTTTGTATCTGGGAGCCAATAAATACATTATCAAGAACATCCAAATGCTACAAAATAACGCCTTAAGAGCAGCAAATGGTATACCAAGGCAAGAACATATCTCACATCATAGAAGACAGGTCAAATGGCTCTCATTATAAATTGGCAAGTGAAAAATGATACCCAGGATCAGGCTTAGACCTAACAAACAGGACTCTGACTAGCCCTGACTCTAACGAGTCCCAGACTGACTAAAGTAACCTGCACTAACTGGTACATATGTATATATCTTCCTGTATTTGTATTTAGTAGACTGGACATGTATCATTGTATTATGTTCTACTGTTATTGTATTCCTTAAATTGTTGTAACTAAGCCTAAAGCAATCCTGAAACGTGTACATATGCTTATATCTTCCTGTATCCAACTGATAGAACTTCTATCACTGTACTTCATTCCTATTGTTTTTTATCTCTGCAAATTACTGCAACAAAGCATAAAGTATTCCTGTACATACTCCTTTTGCTATTTTTTATCTCTGTCAAACTCCTGTAACTATGCCTAATGTATTCTTGTAACCTCCTCTATGCAAGGCACCCAGTTACCCCCGGGTCAGGTGTGTCATACAAATAAATAAACAAACAATAAACAAACAAACAAACAATAGTCTAGCCATGAATTAATGACGGCTGAGGCCAATAAAGAGCTGTTTTTATTAGAAATATAAGGGTGAATATAATTAAGCAGTTTCGTAATTTATCCACAAGATGCACAAATCTGAGCTACATGTGGTTTCGTCGATAATTCTGCATCTTGGATGATACCCAAGGTTTTTACCTTCTTAGGTACGTTGATTTTATTCCCGGCCACAAGGAAACTTTCATATTCTGGTAGCAATTTACTTATCTTTTTTCCCCAAAGCTATAATCAACTACTCTGGTATGCACATCTACTTTTGAATTGCTAACAGAAACATCTTTCGTAGAGCAGCCTGACAGTTCAAAGACTACATGGGTGTCGTCAGCATATTTGTACACTGGACACCCAGCTCATCCAAAGGTTTAAGAAAAGACATTATATAAATGTTAAAGAGCAGCAGAGAAATACAGGATCCCTGGGGGACTCCACATGTAGTGGATGTGAAAGAGGTTTTCCACAGCCACTTTTGCATTTTGTGGACTGAGAAAAGAAGCAATCCACTCAGTGGCACTGCTGGAACAATGAGTCTCGGTGCTCAACCTGGAGATCAGCAGTGGGTGATCTACCAGGTTGAACACGGCAAATAAATCCAACAGTATAAGCAATTCTGGCTTGCCTTGATCCACAATGCCTGCAATGTTGGACTTAAGATCCAACAATGCTGTCTCAGTACTGTATATGGGTCTGAAACCTGACTGTTTTGGATTAAGTAGGTTTTATTCTCCATAAAGTCCCTCAGTTGCACATAGGCAACATAGTCAAACCTTTTCAGCAGAAATGGTACATTCATAATAGGTCGGTGATGTTTTGAATTATTGGGATCAAGATTATTTTCTTAAAGAGAGGGGGTAATCCATGCTTCCTTAAACCTTATAGGAACGACAACCTCTGCAAAGGAAAAGTTGACCAGTTTGGCAACTCATCAGGCAAGGGTTACCATGCATACTTTAAATGTGCTGAGGGGCAGCTATCCCCCAGCCAGGTGATGGGCATCATACCTGAACACATTTTTATAATGTGGGCCTCCGAATAGGGACTAAATTGAAAAACAGGGCCGGTTGGCTGCTCCCTCACTCCTGAACCTACTTGATCAACAATGACATGAGAATTAGTCTTACTATTTAAGCAACAATTGTTTTGTGTAATAGCAATAGCATGTTGATGTCCAATAACTTGGGGATTAAATTCATCATGAATCTTTTGACACCAATTAGTGTTTTTGTCCCATAAAAGGTTTGAGGGTGAGTTGCCTCCAAATTCTTCCAAAATCCGAAAGAGTTCACGAGAGCTGGAATTGGATGATGCAATTCTATTATTGAAACTTTCAGATTTAGCATCAATAATTGTTTGTTTTAGGTCAACTACTGCTTGTTTATAAATAGCCAGTTTTACAGGTGAAGGGGACTTTCACCAATCTCTCTCAGCTTTCCTTTTAAGACGCAGAGAGACAACAATGGTATTACCAAACCAGACACTCTTGGTAGATTGCGCTTTCACTCGCTTGTGCTTTTTTGGGGCAATGGAGTCCACAATGTTATTGAGAGTACCCATATTGTGTTCAGCTAGCTCATCAGGCTTATTAAAGGAATCTACTGGAAGCCATTTATTTTGTAGTTGAGCACACATCACAGAAGGTGTCACCGTTTTTTACATTTTGTGCCATCATAAACCTTTTATACTTACTACTTTTCATGGATGAAGTAAAAAGGGGTATTACAAGAGTACATTTTACCAGTGAATGGTCGAACCATGGACAAGCAATTATTTCAATGTCCAATGCCGCTACTGCTGGGTTAAAACCCAGTCAAGGGTATGTCCATCATTATGTGTCTTTGCCTGTATATTTTGGGAATAACCCACTGCATTAAGGGGGTGACAAAGAGAGATGTGTAAGAGAAAGGTATCTTGTACTCGACAAGATACAACCAGGGGCACACACAATAACTAACAAGTTGCAAATTTTAACTTAGTAATATTCTCTGAGGCACATTTTTTCATATAATTTTCTTTATATGTTTTTTCATATGGTCAATATTCGGTATCTCGTGCCTTAGATGTGTAACAATATAGATATACAAATTATTTCTGTAAACAAATGTCAATACACATTTTTTTACATCAAAGAAAAAAATTCTTCACATCAGAAAAACTTCTCAATTATATCATCAAGTATATAGAACAAAAACATTCAATTAATATTCCCAGTCTAACTAATATTTGTAAGTGTTTCTCTTCTTCCACACTCGTTATCCTGGTAATCTGATAGGCTGTTAGATGTAGGATTCCTATCCTTTAGTACGCATTTCGGGTGTCACATTGCCCTTCTTCGGGTAAAGATTATCTGGATTTGAATATTTCATGTTTCTAGACAAAAGATAAATAATAATTTTCGGTACTCATAATCCGTTTCAACTATGTGTAATTCTAAATTAAACTACTGCCAGGCCATCAGCAGCAAGTCCGTACAAACCTGTGACTTAGTTGGGCCACTGATATTCCTTTCTGTTCTCTTTCCTCTTCCAGAAAATCTGCGAAGAGATATATCTTAGTTACAAATCTGGTGGTCTCCTTAGTTTATCAAAATTGGAGTGTGTGTGGCATCAGTCGCATCTATCTGCGCTTGGTCCCACTACACATTCCTTCTGCTTAGGTTGTTCCTCTCAACACTTGTTAGAGTTAGATGCACTTACTTGAGTTTGACTTGTAGGGGCTCGAGAGGAATTGATATATGCCTGATCCTGTTCGATTGGTATTGAAGTGGGCTGTTTCTGCAATGAGATTTGCAAATCTTGTTTAGTATTGTTTACAGTGGTAAAACATCTAGTTATTCCCCTGTGTATTCTGTATTCATACCTGTTCTGAACTGCCCAATCTGGTTTGCAGCCCGATTAGCATGGACTGATGGGCTCGCTCAGCAAGTCGTTACTTCAGGATTTAATAAATATCTTCCATAAGGTCACACTGCATCTATGGTAGTTAATAGATGACATATATTTCTAATTTAACAGAAGAAGAGAGACTCTGGGCCTCATTACGAGACAGGCATTAAGGGGTTAATGGCGCCGTAAACGGCGCCGACCCTTAACGCCTGATTACAAGGTCCCTTAGCGCCATGGTGATTTTAACGCCTGCTTTTTGCAGGCGTTAAAATCCATGGCGCTATGGGACCATGGTGCTAATTACGCCACCGTACTTTACGGTGGCGTAATTAGCGCCTTCCCCACTCCCATTATGCCCTATGGGGCAAAAATGGGAATGGGGAAGTGTAAAATGGGAAATGGGGATTTACCGCCCCACTCACCTTGGAATGTGGCGGTAAGTCCACCATCCACCATGGTGTAAACATAGTTTACTCCATGGTGGTAAGGGTACGACCCAGGCGGTAACTTACCGCCTGGGTCGTAATGAGGCAATCTATGTGTGACCCTGTGATCATCTGCCCATAAATTAATGTCACCCATGCAATCACAGGGGTATTAGCTTTAGTCACAGTATTAATAAGGCTAAGGAATCACTCCTCAAAGACAGAAGAGATAGAAGGTGGACGATAGAGAATGACAACAGTCAAGGAAGACTTTGCATTCGGCTTAATTTTTGCCACCAAACTATCACGCTCTTTGGGAGGTGGGTAAGAATTTACTGGTAGGTCAATACATTTTTTGACAATAATAGCCACCCTCCCCCCTCTACGGCCAATGCAATCTACCCTTAAAATAGTGTAATCAGAGGGAACATCCAACGTGCCAGCATCTGGAATAGAATCTGATAACCATGATTCAGTAATGACTAGAATGTCACAAGAGGTATCAGACAAATAATCAGAGACTTCAACCCCATGACTAACCAAAGAGCAGGTATTAAGCAAAGAACAGTGCAGGGAAGTTTGTTTGGTGTTTTCCCACTGGGCATTTATTAGAAATGCTGGTGAGAGAACAATATCATTGGGGTCTACAACACTTGGCTTCTGGTACGATTACCCAAGTGGGGTGAGACAATTGACTTTGCCCAAACCCACCCTTAAAAAGGTATCTTCAGCAAGTCAATCAATGGGATATCTTTAGTGGTGTCCCCTCCTTTAGCAGAGGACCTGGTATATTCAGCATGCTCTACAGGGTGCAATACGACAGCATGTGGGGAAGCAGCTCACAAGGCATAGTCATCCCTAGTCGCTGTACAATTTAAAATTCTTTATTTGTTTTTTGGTTACAAAACGTTTACAAATATAGTAATACTGCTTTGCATCTCTCAAATATACATAAAACCAACATGATGCATAAGCTACATACAAGATCTTTTAAAAAGATAAGCAATTTTTGATTAGACGTTACAAGTTTGAACAGTAGTGCCAATGTTCTAAAACAAGCAGAGACATCTTTGCATACTTCACAAAGTGCAATTTCCAAGAATTGCAATTTTTCAAATAATCATTAGCAACAACATCATTACACAACGTCAGAGGTTAAACCATCTCTGTTAAGGGTCAATAGAAGTCACTATCGTACCTAAACGCAAATGCAATTTCCCAGTAAATAGGCGTGTATTTATAACAGCGTAGCTGTCAATCTGTTGACCATTGGTTCACATAAGATCAAGCAACAAATATGATACACCTTAAAAAAATCATGCAAAGGTTACAAGTTACTGCAAAATACGCATTAGAGCAATTGTGCAAAATATTCTATGTGCAAAATCAGCTGAAAACAACATCAACCTTAAACATAATTCACAATTTCTATCTACGGATGGAGGGGACACCGATGTACAGTATCTACCATATTCCAATTGTTCAGTGTAATAGCTTAAGGGGGCCTACATGTACCCAATCTATCCATCTTGTGTGAGATAATAAGCAGGATTCTCTGAGTAACTTTGCTACTAGTACTTCAGTTATTTACACTAAGAAACATGTAATTTCCTCATTTCGTTAAAAACTTTTTTTTATTTTTTAAAGTAAATTTTTAAGTGTGATATGACCAATTTTTTGATAGGAGCTAAGGCTCACTTTCAGGCATCATCAAGACTAAGGGCCTCATTACGACCCTGGAGTTGGACCATGGTGCTAATAGCACCATGGTCCATGCCGGTAATTTACCGACTCTGCCATGGCGGAATGGGGAATTACCCCCCCATTCCGAGGTTGGGGGGCAGTAATTCCCCATGCCGCCATGGCCCTTCCCCATTCCCATTTTTGCCCCATAGGGCTCAATGGGAATGGGGAAGGCGCTAAGTACGGTGGAGCAAATTGCGGCACCGTACTTAGCACCAAGGTCCCTTTGCGGGGTGGTTTTTAATGCCTGCAAAAAGCAGGCGTTAAATTCCCCAACCCGCAAAGGGACCTCGTAATCAGGCGCTAAGGGATTACGGTATGGGTACCCTTACCAGTACCGGTAATCCCTTAGTGCCAGGGTCGTAATGAGGCCCTAAATCCTGTTGTCAATGGGGATGGAAGGATTAGAGAACTTCAACATGAAGCTTTTCCATGGTAATTCAATAAGTCCACTAAATCAATGTGACAGGACTTCCTTGGAAGAGCACTCTATCTTATAATCCCTGTGTTTATGTCCTCTACCGGGCGGAGTATTTGCAGGAAATCGGGGGCTTTTTGCAATGTGATGGGCACAGTGCCAGTAGTAGGGGGGAAGTGACTAACGGATCAAGACTAAGGCATGCTACAGCTACACAGAGCAGGGAAGACGTGTCAAACCAGGGTCTACATACAACAATAACAATTCGTCTTCCGAGCATTTTCCCAATTCCTTAAGGGGCAAAGGACTCCTTGTGTATAGAGTTGATTCCACTACTCAAATGAAAGCATCCCCCACATTGAGCCAGAGGGCGTGCAACTTTTGCTCCTAATCGGCTGCCTCTGGGATCTCTTGATTTCTTTTGTTCAGGGCTACGTCGATATTACATACAAGTCGCACTCTGGCTAGTATGATCCAGTCAGTGCTGCCCCACATACACCGTGACCAAACTGCGTAACCTTCATGACTTAGTGCTATCCCCATGTAAGCTCCAAGATGATTTTTTCTTTTGATTTCAAAATGTGGGCAAAACAGGAAAAGATGCTGTAATGTCTCTGTTTCATTTTTGTAGTGCAAAAGCGCCATTTAAGACCAAGGTCGATTGTTTCATGTCCATGCCATTTTCGAATTTGTGATCCAGAATGAACTAGATCAAGATGAAATCTCATATATGTTGCACGCACTTTGTTGTCGGAAAAGCGCAGCAAGAAAAAGCATTGAGGTTTTTGTGCATGTCTGAAGTTGGAATAATTGGCAAAGGAAGAATAACCTTCGATCTTGTCCGAGTTCAGTGTCCAGGAATTTAGATGAAATCGTTTTTTGACAAGTCCTGGACGATGATGTCTTGTTTGTTTAAATTCAAAGACATCAGAACCTTTTTCATGTGATCGTGAAACTTAGAAATTGATGTAGGATGGTCATTACTCAGCATTATCTGCAGGTCCTCTTATAGAGAATTAGGTGGGGGTGACGCTATCTTCATAAAGTTGTTAAACATTCGCCATTCGGATCTGTCAGCCAAGGGATATAGGCCCAATTCATGAATTAGAATCGGATTCGGTAGTTATCCAGGTGGGTCCAGAACTGATTTGCACAATTTGCCTTGGATTGCGTTCAAGATAGTGCCCATATTTAACAGGCATAGATCCAAGCCATGCAGGAGTGTGGGTTCAACCTTCAGTTGGTAGTAATCTATCAATGACGACAATGAAAACTTGCAGTAACGCTGAAGTATCAATTTCATCTGAGCTGTCAGTTGCACAACTTTGAAATTTAATGAGGTTTACCATTTATTGCATGAGAGACTATTCGACAGCTGGTATCCCAAATATCTCATCTCAGTTTTAGTGGTTATCTCTTTGGCATCAACGTGCCACCTGTATCTTGGCAATTTCCTCTTAGCTGTAAAAATTAGAATATTTGATTTTGCTGAGTTGATAGTGATATTGTTAAGTAAACAATATTGATGAAAATAGTTGAGTTTATTTTGTAGCCCAGATGGAGTTCTATCGAGAAGAATTACATCATCAGCGAAGGCTAACCAACTTAGGCGTAGATGTCCCAATTAACACAGGAAAGATATCATACGCTTTCCAGATATTGCCGATATCTGCAAGGTACAAATTGAAAAGTACAGCTGCAAGGTTGCAACCTTGCTCAACACCAATTTGAGTGGTAATATAATCGGACAATATTCCTGCAGCGTTAATGCGTACCCTGTAAGAAGTCTTTGTGTGAACGTGGGCAATCAATGCTACAATGTGCGACGGAATTCCATACGCTAGCATTTTTGTCCATAGTCGGTTGCGTAACACGCTATCAAACGCTGATGAAAGGTCCAGTGAGGCCATATATATGGGCCCATTGGAAGCATTTTGTGATGTCATTAATAGATGGGCAAGGATAGTCGCATTCAAGGGGGTGCCAATTTTCTTGCAAAAGCCCACTTGTACTTTTGATAGAACTGGAGAGGTGATCATGTAGGCTTCTAAGTCGATCAGTACTAAACGTGAGAAGACTTTTGCCGCAACATCAATTAGGGCGATAGGCCGGAAATTCCCGGGGTTATCTAGAGGACCGTTTTTGTGGATAGGGATAATTGTGGCAGTCAGCTACAAAGGCGGTATTACTCTCATCCGGAATACTAAACGAAACCGGATGAGCAGGTGTTTTGCCCAGAAGTCAGGATCATCTTTAATGACACACGGAGGAAGCCCAACTGGGCCCGCCTACCTGGAGAATGAGAGTTTGGAAATTGCCCAAATCACGTCCTTCAGTGTCCAGGTGCAAATAGATGCCATGGTCATCTTTGGGGCTTCAAGTTCCTGTTTCACAGACTCGGGCGGCAGAGTATACTTAGCCTTGAAGTAATTTTGCCAGGTGGACCCATCTATGCCTGGTTGCATGTTACTTTCTTGCTCAAGGGATTTCTAAGGGTTGCCCATATTTCCCTAGCATTCCGTTTGCATAGATGCTCAATCATTTTTTGGTTGTTCAACATGTAACGCATATGGCGTATTTCTTTTATTTTGGTTCTATACTTGCTATAATACCGCTTTTGCTTGATGTATATAAAGCATCAGATGGAGACGTTCGTCTCGCTACTCTTAAGTCATGATTTTTTGTGCATTTCAATGCTGTTATTTCAATCAAGTGTTTGGAAGAACCATTGGGTGTCCGATGTTTTACGGGCAATTTGGATAATGCTTTGAGATGTTCTCAAATAATCTTTAGATTCCTGTTAGTGACACTTTCTACATAAAATGGTGATTACAGATTATCATCACTAATAAGAATGTCCCTGTTGACTAAGTATATGAGTTTTCTGCAAGTGCTTGCATTCCAGCGAACAGAAAGGGCAAAATGGTCACTCTCCACAAGGGGAGTGTGAGCCAAGGTGTCAAAAGTTTGGCAAGTGAGATAAAGGACAGTGGTCAATATGCTGTGGTCACCCAAGCCTACACTGGAGATCAGAGTAGGAGCAAGGTGGGCAGACAATTCACTTGACGCCAAAAGAACATTGATCAATGAAGAGGAAGTGCCTCACTGCCACAAGGTTAGATTGCTGGATATTGCCAGTGGATGGATGTTCCATACTTCAAAAAATTCTAGCCAGAGCCTGCCCCTAACTCGAGCCTGCTGTGCGTGAGGCGTCGTGTAGGGGCGGTCAAATCTAGTTCCTTCCATTTCTAGATTTGAATTGAAGTCACCCCCAATCAAAATTTCATACGTTGGGTACAACAACATGGCATTAGTCAGTGCCTTGTTTAGAAGTTGGAAGGTCATTTCTAAGGGTATCGCCATGAGATTCCAGTAGACTAAGATAAGTAGTAGTTTATGGGCAGGGTTTCCAACCATAGTCAAGACAACCATCCAAAAAGTGTCTGTGTGATCCAAGATTTTGGCTGTGAATCTGAGGTTGTTCTTAATAAGAACAGCAAGTCCACCACTAGGACGTCCCACTGAAGCGCGACAAGCCTGAACACAGTATGAAACCAATCCATCCAGAATAATTTCCGTCAGTGCCATTGTTTCCTGCAATATCAATCTCTCAGGCATATGCATGGGCCCCACCAATTTAAGCCATGCATGGAGTTTTTTTTACCCCGCAGCAGTTCCAGTACTTCGGCTTTAGACATTTTGGCCAAAGAGTCCTTTGATTTGTCTTTAGAAAGGTTTAGCCTTTTCTGTGCTCTGAGGAATGACTTCTTAGCCTTCTGAGAAATAAAATGCGACCCTGATTGAGCTACATCCTTTTGTCCAATTTGATGCTGTGATTCGGCCTCTTGGAGCTTTGCTGCTTCTTGTTGGTTAGTGCAGACAGACTATCGGGTGAGATTTTTGTCTTTTCATCATTGTCGAACGATCCATTCGGAGCCTCCTCACCTACTAGTACGGGACATTTTGAAATAGCGTCGAACAGAAACTGCTCAACTTGGAGAAAGCAATCATGGTGCAATTTGGCCACTTCCAGCAGGTTTATGGTTTCATCCTTTGATAATGTGGTGACCTGGGAAGATGTTCGCTGGAGTGCCTGAGCATAAGACTTACCTGCAGGGATTGAGTCCCTCTCCACGCAGTCGGTTTGTGATCCTCTTGAGATGGTAGAACGTGTGGGCAGCTGGACTCCCACTTGTTGGTTTAAAGTCAACATTTTCTCTATATAAGTAGCATAGGAGGAGTGGACCTGTTCCTGTGACAATATATAGCCTCAATTTTGCTAATTTTTGCCATCGTGGATCCGAATGCACCTTTCATTTCTCTAAGGGTGGCGTGGGGGAGGTTGTGGCCCTTGTCGAGAAGGTTGAGAATTCTCGTGATAACAGGAAAGTTCTGCAAGTCATGTTCCTCGATGTCATTGAGGGTCTTCCGGTGTCGAGAAGGGAATATTCCCTGGTTTCAGCTCAAAATGTCCAAGAGAGCCAGACTTCTGCTCGTGCTGTGTAAATGAGTTTGATAGGGAAGATCGTTTATCTTTTTGAAATAACGATTCTGTGTGAGTGCCAGTCTCATGGAAACTGGATCCGAAAAAATCCCTTCCTGGAGTAATGTTATCTTTGTAAGTGGGATTATCAGCTAGATGTAAGTGGACTTGCTCCCGGCACGGACGACCTGTGGAGGTAGGTGTGGATGTTCCAAGAAACAGCCGAACCCGTCTCCCCAACTCGTCCATTACGACAGGAGCAAGCATCGAATTGTCCGATATGGGCACAAACGCCCCCTGGTCATCATTGCCATTGGGGCCAAGGACAGCTCTTTGAGGAAATTCGATCATGTTACTTTCATCATTGTTTGCGTCCTTAACCGAACATGAAGTTATGGGCCGGTTAGCAGTATCTTTGGGAGAGAAAGATCCTTCCCTTGATTCAGGGGGCATTAAAGGTGCTGGAGTCAGGTAGTCCACTCTAGCTAGAGGACCTGGCATTTGGGGGACATGAACTGACATTGACAAAAGAGACTTTTTGCTTGATGGCAACAAAGGAATGGTAGTGTTGGCAGAATTGGTAGTCATCGTTTTTGGCCGCCCAGATGGGGCTTTAGATATACGATTGCTGCTGCGTAGATTGCCACTCATATTTTCAGAACCAAACGGATGTAGAAAAACACAAGATTTCACACGCCAAAAAAGTACAAAATGCAGACCAATTGAAGGAGTGTCAGTGAGAGGGGGTGTGTGTTTGAATAGAATCTAAAGGTGAGAGCCCAAAAAGCCAATACATCATTTACCTCAAAGGGGCCCAAACTGTGGGCTGTGAGGAGTTTCTCTTGGATGTACAGCGTGAATGGTAGACTCGATCAATGGTGTGCTTTCACAAGACAGCGGAGTTGGCTCTCCCTCATGTGGGTCCAGCCGCAGTTGGTCACGAGCGACACTCTCTGTACACCAACTGCAAAATCCTGCAAAGTAGGGCCTCATTACGACCCAGGCGGTAAGTTACCGCCTGGGCCGTGACTTTACCACCATGGCGTAAACTACGTTTACGCCATGGTGGTTGGCGGACTTACCGCCCCATTCCGACCTTGGCGGGGCGGTAAGTCCCCAATCCCCATTTACCCTTCCCCATTCCCATTTTTGCCCCATAGGGCATAATGGGAGTGGGGAAGGCGTTAATTACGCCACCGTAAATTACGGTGGCGTAATTAACTCCATGGTCCCTTAGCGCCATGGATTTTAACACCTGCTAAAAGCAGGTGTTAAAAGCGCCATGGCGCTAGGGGACCTCGTAATTGGCGGTAAGGGGTCGGCGCAGCTAACGCTGGCGTAAACCCCTTACCGCCAGGGTCGTAATGAGGCCCTATGACTCAGTTCAGGAGGCAGTTAATTTCATAAAGTGCACTCGACTGTCCTAACAATCGGAAAGACATATAGTCGAGGAGCTGAAGCCCTCCCCGCAAGGCACAAGTCTCCAAGGGCAAAAAACAACAGCAACAAAGTACGTCTCCCTATTGGTAAGACCAGGGAGATGGATGCAGTGCAAAGACCCCCTGTGAGGACAAAGACCCAACGAAAAAAGACCCCTAGTCCAGTAAGTGCCAGGGCCCTTAGGGTTTTTGTATGGTGGCCGTTAGATTTCAGAGTCCACGTGCCCACTTTTGGACATGTAGAGAGAAAAAATAGCACACACAGTGTTTTTCGAATGCAGGGCCAGCAGGAAGCAGAGTGTTTTAGCAACAGTCTTCGGGGTTCAAAGGCTTCTATGCCCGCAGACGCCCCTTCAAACTGTGGCTATGTACAAAATTATGTCAAAGGCTGGAAGGCACGTACATGCGCTCAAGAGCATACCTCACTGATACGCTTTATAATGGAGCAGCCGTTTCTGAAGTGTCAACAGTATACTGGCATCTAGACCTAGACACCTGGCTATTCCTATGTAGGTCTTGGGGGCTCAAAGGCTCCAAGGCCCGCAGTCACCCCCTAGAGTGCTGTCCCTAGATGCACCTATAGGCAAGACACAGGTTGCTGTAGTACACACTGCTCTGTATGTAAAATGTTTCTGCTGTAAAAAACGAGGCTTTTTCTCCACTTGGAGGATTCCCAAACTTAGGTGGCCTCTCCACAGGTTGCTGTAATACGCACTGCTCTGTATGTAAAATGTTGTGCTTTGAAAACTAGGCATTTTCTCCACTTGCAGGATTCTCTAACTAGGTGGCATCTCCACAGGTTGCTGTAATACGCACTGCCCTGTGTGTAAATGTTTTTGTGCTGTAGAAAACTAGGCTTTTTCTCCACTTGCATGATTCTCAAACTTAGGTGGCTTCTCCACACCGGTTCTAAAAGTAAGCATTTCTGAGCGCCTAATCCCGAGATTCGGTCCTATTGCACAACGCAATTGACGCTCGCCATCTGTCTGCCTTTTCTCGCAAGTGTCTCTCCTCTATCCCTTCTACTCGATGGTATTCTCTGTCTCACCTATCTTTTCTAACTGCTTCTCTATCGACTGTCCTGATCTCCTCACTAAATCTTGTAGGAAGAAGTTTAAAAAGGACATCATGGTCTCAAACCCAGGCCTCCCTATCGCTGACACCTACACCAGTGCCTCCTCCAAGGAAACTCTCACCAACATCCTCTTTGTCGTGCCTTCCACTGGTGTAACAGGGGCCCCCGCACCACGGGGGGTCCCGCGACCACATGTTCTGGAAGGGGGCCCCACTTGGAGTAAAAAAAAAATATATATATTTTTTTATTTTACATTTTCTTTTTGAATTCACTCTGCATTTCTAAAGAAAAGTTTTCTGTAACAGAAATAATTTCTTTATGAAGGTAGAGTGAATACAAAAAGTCCGGTGACTACCTCAACGCCATGACAAGACCCTAGGCTGGAGGCCTCCATGTTATGGGGTGGGAGAAGCCCTATGACTTCAAAAATAAATAGTTTATTTTTGAAGTCACTCTGCCTTCATAAAGAAATTATTTCCGTTATGGTTCAGTCCTTAACGGAAATAATTTCTTTATGAAGTCAGAGTGACTTCAAAAAGAAACAATGGGCCTTAATACGAGCATGGCGGTAGCACAGCTACCGCCATGCTCGCTACCGGCACTGCCTCCCGCGATTGGGCAATAACTGGCCCTTTACAAGATGAATGGGCCGCTAATTGTCCATTCGCGGGTGGCGGTATTGCCGGGCTCCCTATCCCCATTCTGCTCAATGGGACAGAATGGGGGTGGGGAGCATGGTTGCGCCAGCACCGTTGATAACAGTGCCAGCGTAATTACAAGTTATGCTAGCGGGTGCCACACAGCCCGTCAGGTAAGACCTGGCGGGCTGTCAGGAACCCGCGAGCAGAACTCGTAATGTGGCGGGACGGTATGAACGGTGCCGGTGCCTTACCGGCACTGTGCATACTGTCACCGCCAGGGCCCTAATGAGGCCCAATGTATTTTTGAAGTATTATGGCTCCTCTCAACCCATGACGTGTGCGTGTGTGAGTGTATGGTGAAAGAGTGCACACCGAAATGTGTGGGTGGCTGCCTGGGTGTGCCTGTATGGTGAAAGTGTCCACACTTACATATGTAGGTGACTGTCTGTGTGAGGGTATGGTGAAAGAGTGCACATTTAAATGTATAGGTGAAAGCCTGTGTGAGTGTATGGTGAAAGGGTGCACACAAATGTATGGGTGGCTGGGTGTGCGTTTACGGTGAAAGGATGCACACTTAAATGTACGGGTGGCTGCCTGGGTGTGCCTGTATGGTGAAAGGGTGCACACTTAAATATATGGATGGCTGGGTGTGCATGTGTATATATGGTCAATGGTATGTGTGCTTGTGTTCAGGGGTGCAACAAAACCTACATTTCAGGGGGGCTAACTTAAAATGTTGGGAGAGGTGCTAACTTCACGTGTGGTGGGGAGGAGCATACTTATTTGTGTGGGGGTATTTAACTTCTTTTCACATTTTAATGATACTAATCTAGTGCACCTTCAATGCTACAAGCAGTTAACTCTCTCCTTTAGGTTTGAAAGTACCCACTTATGGGCTGCTGTGAGAATGACTGATCTCCTGTTTCCGCACTACCCTTCCAATCACTCCCCTGGCATGCAAGTACTAAACCCACATCACAATTTCAATTGCTTAAAAAATGTGGCATTTGAATGCAGGTACTAACACTGAAATGATGTACATTAGTATTGCTGGGCCGGGCCCTTGTTAATGGCAAAACCCAGGTGCCGTTTAACATCTGTGTCCTTTCTGTCCGGCAACTGCTCTGAAGGTCAGCCAGGTCAAGTGAACATAGCCCACAATTCCAGTGGGGGGGGGAGTGCTGAAGCTCAGTCAGCTCAATGGTGTTGCACCACTACTTGTGTTTCATGCCTTGAATAATTATTGGTAATCTTCTTTACACCTAGCCCTATTCTTCCTCATCCCAGTACTTGTGTATGAGGCAGTACTTGTGTATGAGGCACTATGCCTCATACACAAGTACTGGGATAAGGTAGAGGTACATGAAGGTAATGCCTGACTTAGCTACCTGTAATCTTCATTACTCCTAGTCCCACTCTTCCTTCAGTACTTACCAGTGAGGTAAGGAGCCTCATACGTAAGCACTGGGACAAGGAAGAGGGACGTGGAGGTAATTCTGGGCCAATGAGCTGATTTTGAAGGTTGGGGTAGGGGATGGGAGGGAGAAGGGATGTGTGGGGGGGTAGGGTTGTGCAATAAATCATAATGGTCGTCCATGTCCATGCTATGCAGGCATGATATGTGCTATTAGTGGCTAGAGAGGTATTTTGGTGCAGCCAGTCTAGTCATTCCTCAGTTTGGTAAGACTTTTTTTAACTGAGCATTTCTGATAAAGCAGTCCTGCTAAGTGTAATGACCTGGCTAGACTGGCATTTGGGTTCTGCCCAGAACAGAAATTTTTCTGGGCATCTGTGATAAAATGATATGTTATGATATGATAAGTCATATATAACCCACCTGTACACAAGTTTATTTAGGCACAACAAGTCAAGAGAAGGAAAACTGAGGTAGGACAAGACAAATGATCTTACTAAGCCTTGTGTCATTCAGATAGTGCAAGTGTGAGAACGAGAAGTGCAAGGGGAAAGGGAACGGGAAGTGCAAGGGAGAGGGGAGGGGAAAACAGGGCAGCAATGCTCTGAGTAAGTGCTGCCTCAGCAGCGTGGCTCTGGGTAGTGCAAGGAGAGAAAAGGGACTGTAGGGTTACAGTTACAGCCCCTAACTGCGTGGTACGCCTGGAGGCAGTGCAAGGGTGACTGATCAGGAAAGAGCCTGGACTCAGTGAGACAGAGGGTAGCCAAGCAACCAGTTGATACAGTGGACAGGTAGGTCAGCAGGGGAGGGAGAGAGAGTAAGCAGAGGAGAAGAGGAACGTTTTGAGCTGCTTCCGGAACTTCAGGTGGTCCGGCTCAAGTTTGGGAGGGTCAGGGAGGCCATTTCAGAGGGAGGCGCCTGCAGGGGAGAAGGATCTACCCCCCCACTCTCTGCCTGGAGAAGTATCTAAACCTTATGGCTCGAAAAGGAAGGTATTTTGGGAGATAGCATTGGATGTAGTGCAGATACCAGCCTCAAAAAGCCTTTTTGTCAATGAAAAGGGGCTTGAACTTGATCATTGCCGCCACTGAGAGCCAGTGGAGAGTTTTCATGGCTGGAGAGATACAGTCCCTGGGCTTGAGGCCAAGGATAAGTCTCGCAGTCCTGTTCTGGATTAGTTGCAGAGGGTGGAGAGTAGAGGAAGGCAGATTGAGAAAGTGGCTGTTGCAGTAGTCCAGCCTAGAGAGAACCAGAGCTCTGGAGACAGTGAGCTTCTGGGGGAAAGTGAGAAATGGAAGAGTCCCTTTGAAGAGGTGCAGCTGGTAGTGGGATTTCTTGGCGAAGTCCGAGATGTGAGGAGAGAAAGAGAGAGTGTAGTTGAAGATGACACCAGGAATGAGCGAGAGAGGAGAGTAGGCTGAGGGGAGCCTGAAGGAAAGCTGAGTGTCATCCGCATAAAACTGTAAGTTAGAGGAGAAGGTAGAGATCAGGTGGGTCAAAGGGGCCAAGGAGAGGTTGAAAAACCAGGGTGAGAGGATAGAGCCCTGGAGAACGCCAAATGTAGAGAGAGGTGGCAGAGTGAAAGGGACAAAGTTGGACCTGCGAGGGGCGGTCCAAGAGGAAGGAGGTCAGCCACTCCAGGGCCTGGTCCATGATGCCCAGGTTTTCACAGAGTCAATTGATCAGGATGGCATGGTTGACCGTGTCGAAAGCAGAGGAAAGTTCCAGGATGATGAGGACAGAAGGAATGCTGGAATCAAGGTTAGGGATCAGATCGTCACAGGTGTTCAGGAGAGCAGTTTCCGTGCCTCTGGCAGCTCTTAAGCCAGACTGGTCATGGAGACAAGCAACAGATTCAGTGTGGAGTGTAAGCTGGCCAGCTTTTCCAAGAATTTGGGAGAGGGGAAATTTCCAGTGGCAAAAGAATGATTACAGAAATCGACCAAGGCTGGATCGTGTCAATGTGGTCCTTGATGGCTTGATGGTTCTGGAGGAGCAGGCGAGCACCTTTTTCAACGACACTTCCATAGATGGGACTTGTCTAGAAACCTTGTCAGGTGTTAGAGAGAAAGAGGAGAAAGGAGGAGGAGAGGGAGAGATGGGCAAAGGGGGCCGAGAGAGGAAGAGGGAGAGGAAGAGGAGATAGTGGACAGGATGTCCTGAGTTTTAGCGGAGAAGCGAGAGGCCAAAGCCGTATGGCGGGCCTGTTGAGGGAACAGGAGAGGTAGAAACTGCAGGCCAGTTCCTTGCAGTTTTTAAAGAGTTTGGCTGGGTTGTTAGAGGTCGTAGAGACACAGGCTTGAATGTGTGCTCTCTTCTTGATGAGTCTTATTGCTTCGACTGGCATTTTGGTGCAACCAGTCTAGGATGTATTAATGTTACTGTAATGTTATTATGTGTCTAAACTGGTCTACATTGTGCAGCCAGTTGGACATGTTTTCATTGTGGCATGGCATTTTTAATAGCAAAGCATTAATGTTCATGTGCACTGTTGGTGACTTGCATGTTTTGGATTGCTGTTACCCTACACAACAATTGCAAACACTGTGGCTTTTTAGTCAATTTTTCTCAGAAAGTGTGCTGTATATTTCATAAAAACTCATATTGATATCTTCTCCTAGAGCAGTGTGTGGCATACTCCTTCAGCAACACTTTTGTGCATATTGCGCAAGCATGGTAATCTAGGGCGCCCCAGAGTGTGGCGCGACTCGTGATTTGTTGCCGAGTTGGGGGGGCCCTTAGCATGGCTTGCAGGGGGGGCCCCAGAGCTTGTGTTACGTCACTGGTGCCTTCACCTGACCTATGGACCCTCCATATGGTCTCTCTGCTCTCTCCCTTCTCCTCTTCTCCCATTAATGGTGGCACTCATTGGGATGTCCTCTTGGCCTCTTTCCACTCCTCTAAGGTCATTATTAATATCTACTCTAATGGGACCGTCTTGGTCCAAGGCCCTCAGGCTAACCTTCTCCTCTTCAATAGACGCTTCCCACGCCTCATCAACTTCCTTTCTTCTCCTGCTGTCCACCCTCCCCCTTCCTCGGCTACCTTGCCTTCCCCCTCCCTCTCCGCCCACTCTCAGACTCCTTCTTCTTCTTCCACACCTCCGCAGGGCATACCTCTGATCTGTACCCCTCCACGGAAGTCCTTCAAGGATGGTAACCTTCTTCACATTGCCACACTTAAGTCTCGCTCTGCTGTCAAACATTCCTCTGATATCTGCCGCCTTCTTGAAGAACTCAACCTTGATGTCCTCGGTTTCACTGAGACATGGTTCACGGCCAGCACTGTCACCAGCTTTGACACAGTCCTACCTGACGGATACAAGATCCTCTCTGCACCCAGGCCCAATAGATCTGGTGGGGGTGTTGCCCTTATCTTCCCTGAGTGGTTTCCTGCCTCTGTCACCCCTACGCAGACTTACTCCTCTTTTGAATGCCTCGTCTGCTGGCTCTCTCTCTCCCCTAGCCACTCCCTTACAGTGGCTACTATCTATCAGCCACCTGGTCAGATTTCATACTTCCTCTCTGAGTGGGCTGACCTCTCCTCCTCACTCCTGGCCTCCACCACTCAACTACTCCTACTTGGAGACTTCAACATCCACCTGGATGCCTCCTGTCCCCCCTCTGGACTCTTTCGCAATCTCTGCGACTCTCTCTCACTCACCATTCTCCCCTCTGGCCCGACTCATTCTGCAGAGCACACTCTCGATATTCTGATCTCCTCTGACCTTCCCCTCTGTGCACCTCTCTCCACTCCTCTCTCCTGGAGTGATCACTTTCTCCTATCCTCCCACCTCACCCTCCCTACCTCCCAGGCCAAGCCACCTCCATCACTGCCACCCACCTTCTTGGTCATTCGACCTATGAAGCGCGTGTCATTTGTGGCTTTCGCCACCACCTTCTCACTCCCTCCTCCCCCTTTGGCTGACTCTCACCCTGACACAGCCCTCTCCCTACTCTACTCTTCTATTTCTGATACTCTCGATATCCTTGCCCCTGTCATGAGAATCCACCTGAAGCCCAAAGCCAAGTGTAACTCGTGGTATGACTCTGATCTCTTCACCCTAAAATGCAAGTGCAGTGTGGCCGATAGGAAATGGCATGCTTCATGTTCATCCTCTGGCAAACTGGCCTGTCGCCTGCTACAAAGGCAATACCGGCTCTCCGTCCTCACCAAGAAGAGAGCGTATATCCAAGCCTGCATCTCTGCAGCATCTAACAACTTGGTTGAACTCTTTAAAATCAGCAATGAACTAGCCAATCCGGCCGCAGTCTCTACCTCTACTGTATCTTCCCAGGCCCTCTGCACAGCACTGGCTTCTCACTTCATTTCAAAAACTCAGGACATCCTGTCCTCACTCTCCTATCGCCTTCCTTCCTCCATCCCTTGCTCTTCCTCAGGCCCTTCTACTGCCACCCCCTCCCTCCTTCTCTGCCTTTCCCCTTTTCTCTGCTGACGAGGTTTCTAGACAAGTCCGATCTATGAAAGTCTTGTCGAAACAGGTTCACCCCTGTTCCTCCAAAACTATCAAGGACCATATTGACTCCCTGGCCCCTGCCCTGGCTCATTTCTGCAATCACTCCGTCGCCACTGGAGTCTTCCCATCCCCCTTGAAGCACTCCCTTGTGCGCCCCCTTCTTAAGAAACACTCTGCCGACCCCTCCTGCCCGGCCAACTATCGTCCAATTTCCATTACTCCCTTCCTGGGAAAGCTCCTGGAGAAACTGGCCATCTCCCAGCTAAATCTCCACACTGAATCTGTTGGTGGTCTTCACGACCATCAGTCTGGCTTCAGAGCTATCAGAAGCACAGACACTGCCCTCCTGAACATTCGTGAAGACCTGCTCTTCAACCTTGACTCCAACACCCCATTTGTCCTCATCTTGCTTGATCTCTCTTCTGCCTTCGATACTGTCAACCATGCCATCCTACTCAACCGTCTCCGTGATAATCTGGGTATCACTGGCCAGGCTCTGGCGTGACTGACCTCCTTTATCTCCGACCACCCCTCCCAGGTCCAACTGGGGTTCTTCCTCTCTGATATCTTTTTCTCTACCTGCGGTGTCCCCCAGGGATCTAACCTCTCTCCCTGGCTGTTCAACCAATACCTGGCACTCCTAGCCCACAGCATCGCCGCTCTCTGCCCTAATTTTCAGTGCTATGCAGATGACACTCAGCTCATTTTCAGGCTACCCTCGGCCTCCTCCTCTCCTTCCCTCATCTCTGACTGCCTGTCTGCTATCCTGGAGTGGTGTGCCACCAATGACCTCTGCCTTAATGCCAATAAGACTGAGATTTTACTCATTGGCACACCCACTCCCTCCTTCCCTGAAGCTCTCTGGCCAGCCTCCCTTGGCCCTTTTCCTGCTCCCACCTGCAAGGCAAAAAACCTTGTTGTCACCTTCGACTCCACACTCTCCTTCTCTCCTCACATCTCCGACGTCTCTAAGAAGTCACACTACCAGCTAAACCTCCTCAGAGGTATTCTTCCCTTCCTCTCCTTCCCCCAGAAGCTCACCGTCTCTGGTTCTCTCTAGACTGGACTATTACAACAGCCTCTATCTAAATCTGCCTGCCTCCACTCTCCGTCCACTGCAACTTATCCAGAACAGGACTACGAGAGTTGTCCTTGGCCTCAAGCCCAGGGATCGTATCTCTCCAGGACTGAAATCTCTGCACTGGCTCCCAGTAGCTGCGAGTATTAAGTTCCAAACCCTCTGCATTGACCACAAGGCTTTCTGGGGCCTGGGGCCACAATACCTTTAACACTCTCTTCCCAAATATCTTCCTATTCAAGCTCTTCGCTCATCAGCCTCGAACTCCCTCAGGGTCAGTCGTTTCTCCAAAAAATGAGTTGGTGGTAGATCTCTCTCTTCGGCTGGGGACTCCCTCTGGAACAGCCTTCCTGCCTCCCTGAAACTTGAGGAGAACCATCTCCGGTTCCAGAAGCACCTCAAAACCTTCCTCTTTTCTTCTGCTTTCTCTCCCTTTCTTCCTTGCTGAATTCCTGTCTTAATTGCACTGGCGACCTGGCCACCCTTCTGATCTTCGGGTCCTGGCCCCACCTATTGCACACCTGCACTGTCTCCCTGGCAACCTCTGCACCTGGGGATTGTTGTTCTGTATCCCTACAGTCCCCTACCAGCACTTATGTCTGCACTTAACTGCACTTGCCTTCATCTGGCCGTTCTATTATCTTATTTATTCTACTTTCGCATGTGCTGCTCTTTCCCCTCCCTCTTTCCCCTGCACTTATCCCTTTCCCCTTCCCATGCACTTGCGCGATCTAAATGACACCTGGCCTAGAAGGATCGTTGTCTGTCCACCTTCTGTTCCCCCTCCCTTGCCTCGTCGCGCCTCGAAACACTTGAGTATATGCGCGTTACAATTGCCATATCATATCATATCATACACTGGTAATGGTACAGAGTTACGTAAGCCAAACTCAGTAATACTCAATTGACAATCACCCCCACTTTGACGGTTGACAGTCTCCGGAGGTTTAAAGACTCAATAGCCCGCAGTCACCTCTTTATAAGAAGTACTTCCTAGGGTGTGTACGTCTGGCTGAACAAAAAAAAAAAAAAATAAGATGATTTTGAAGATCAGAAACAGACATGAGGCCCAAGTTAGCAGCAGGGCGGACCTGAGACACAACTTGTTGTGGTACGGCTTGAACGAAGTAGCCAACCTTACAAATACTTAGACTGCATTCGCCCACACATCGGATTGCAATGAAACACAGAATTCATCAAATAGGAGCTTAGGTCCTGCCCTCAGGAGTTCAAAGGCTCAGAGGCCCGCAGTCACCCTCTATGAAGGAGGTACTCTTCAAGAATGTGAAACAGAGTGTGGGTGAACAGTGTAGATAAAGGTGCCAAGAAGATTTGTGAAGGCCAACTCTGTGCACGTGCCCGACTTCGGCAGAGCACTTGTCGAGAGGTACGTTCACATCCACAGACCTGGGTTACTGCATTAACAACAAGTGTCAATCCTCAAGAAGGAGAGAAAAAGGCCCGCAGAGTGGTGCACACCGCACGAAGAGGCAAGATGACCAAAAAAGCCTGTAGGACGCAGATAAATCGCTGCTCCAAGATAATAGCCAACACAGTTACAGTGGCAGTTCAAAGAAAGCAAGGCGCAGTGAATAGAGTATTGCAATGCAATTACAGAAGGGTGAGTCATTGCACTCCACTCTTGTGGGCGTCAGGGCCGGCTCCTGATGATTCTTCAGTACTGTGGCAGAGAGGTGTTTTCAGTAAAGATAACATATGGCACGTTAAGAGCAAAAGTCAGCATACATGGGGCGAAGCAAAGCAGCAAAGTCAGTCGGCCGAGTTCGTGCAAGGTTGGTCTTAACGATGTCTCTCTGGGCTGAACCCACATGGTCCGAGTTCACCCCAACTCCACTGCTCCACCAAACACCTAACACACTGCTGGGCACTCTGCGCATGCGCAGTAAATATGTAGGCTGGAGGTGGGCTGTTCCAAAATCCACGGAGCAAACAAAACAGCAGCTTCCACCTTGCAGACACCTAACACATTGCTGGGCACCCCTAGTCGCCGTACATGTTTTAGGGTGCTCTGGGTGATTTCGCAATTTGTCACACATTTTTAGAAAAAAGAGAATTAATAGAAAGGTATTCCAGGCAATAAGACCTCACACAGCCCTCGTTCCGATGTGCGTGAACAAACCAGACATAAACCATCACTAACAGGCTAGTCTCTCTTGCGCCGGCGCACTCGCGCTTGATCTGCAAACAAATAGTCCAACAGGACTACAAAAAATGCTGAAAATTGTACTTCGTACGGCAACTACAAGTGAACCTGATTCTTTCCACACAGCTTGGTTGGCACAATGCGGTAGAAAGCAGGGAACTCAATATTTTGCAAAGTAGCTTCGATTCTGAAATTGAAGCACAATGTATTTTTAAAACAAGCAAAAATTAAGTTAGCAGCAATGGCAGTTATAAGAATCAACATAATGGAAACTCTACTGAAACTCTACTCTATTCAGGTAAAATTTACAGACACAAAAACATATATAACAGAAATGACAGAAACGCAGTAATAGGAATATTTAAGCCCAATGGCCAATGGAGACTCTGTGAAGACCTAAGGCAATTGAATAAGTGTGTACGTATGTCACCGTGGAAACTTCCTTATATTATTCATGGCCTTGCACAGATCCAGGGTTCTAAAGTATACACTGCCCTCAGTTTGACTAATGTCTATTGCACTGTTTCGGTACTCTAAGAACACCAATACAAACTTGCCTTTACATTGGGGGAGGGGGGCCAACAATATGCATGGACTAAAAAACAGAACTCCCTTTGGGTAAATTAATATTAATTAATATTATTAATGAGTTCAGTATATTCCTACATAAAGCCATGCTTGACCTTGAGGAAAGAGGGAATTTAGCCTATTTAGCTGACCTACTAAGCAAAAATAAAACAGTTTAGGAACACATGGAAAAGATCTGCCATGTGCTGACTCAACTAAGAAATGCAGGTGCAAAGGGATCACTTCAGAAAACACAGTGGTGCACACATAAACTTTCTAAGCCATGCAATCACAGATGAGGTCCTTACTCCTGAGAAAAGGAAGTTTGAAGCTCTATTGAAATTGAACAACCCCACAAATGAACTTGAATTACAAAGTCTATTACGATTCCCTAACTATTGTCATAAGTTCATAGAGAACTATGCGAAGATCACTCTATGCTTGGCCCTTCTTCTGAAGGGAGGGGCCAATTGGGGGTCAAAAGAAGTCTATCCCAAGCACTGTGCTTGGCTTACCCCCTCACGAGTAAGGAGTTTTTCCTGGAAATGGACTTTCATGACCCCTTTTTAACTGCAGTCTTATATCACAAGGATGACCAGGTTATTAAAGTGATCTTTTCTGCAAGCAAAACTTTATCGCTCATTGAGATAAAATGTAATGAATGTGAGAAATCCTTCCTGGCAATGGTATAGGCATTGAAAAACTGGTATCTGGTAATAATGTCCCTATATATATGGTCGCCGTACATAATGTCGGCGGCAAAAGGTTGTGGCAACATTATATAGGTGATCATGTATATAGGAACAGGGGGGGTGGAGGTTGCGGGGGAGTCACCCACTACTGTTTAAAAAAAATAAACGTTTTGGGGATGGCAAGGGTGTCCCCTGCATGTTCCATGTAATAATGTCTCCGCAAGAAACAGCCAGTTTTTGGCAAATTATTTGCATGGCGAAATTGTGGCGGGGACATTATCACATGGAACCGAGAAACTACTGTCCGTTAATCCTTGGGCATAACATAATAATTAAGACCTCCCACAAGTTTCTATAATATTTGCATATGCACTGAATAAGAACTGGCAATGTCTCTAATGCTACAGGATTCTTTCAATGCAGCGTTAAAATAAAGAAGTACAGTGACACAAGAATTAGCCTATCTGCATGCTGATCCACGGCAACTGCCTAGATGAAGAAAAACTCAGAACAACCAATGTCCTGGAAGCATATCTAGCTTCTCCTCATTCGTTGTATGACAAAAAAGCCTGTCAGGGAATGCCCATAGTTTATATGGATGGATTTTCCTGCCATATTAAAGACATTGATGTGAAGGAATAAGTGGCTGGCTTTGGATGAATGACATCCCTGAACTCTCTGTTGGTTATAAAATTGGTCCCCGGGGTAGTCAGGTGGCAGAACTGATGGCCATATATTATGCTGCCTTGACTGTATCTCCCCCATTACCATCCAATTAAAATTACCCAAAGCGTAACAGACAGAGGAACGTTGGGCACATGTGAACCAGCTGAAAATCTGTCATCCCCGACATGTAATAAATTGCAATGAGGAATCAGTTCTTCCTCTCGATGAGGTGACATCTGACTAAGAAGAAACCTATGTAAAAGGAGAGTACAAATGTTTGGATGAAAGGATGAATGTTTGTGAAATGTTTAAAAAATATATTTAAGTATACTTATGTAATTCGATGTAAAGGTTAGGGTAAGAGATAGGAAGCATAAGATAAATGTACAATGGAAAGTCTGTCATCACGTGACAATAAATTTAGACTTTCTACCCCTCTCTTCTGAAATTAATTTAAAATTCCTGTGCCAAAAACTGGAAGAGGGAATGTGCCCAGAAGAAAAAGGGGTTAACAGTGCACCCCAACAAGGAAATGAGATGGGGGTCCGAGATTCTTACCCAAAACTGGGGAACAAATCAAAACTTCTACATTGGCAAGCCAAGACTCATTAATAGTACAGAGAGAAGACATGTTTTGGGGGCTGTTTATGTTTATGTTTGTATGCTTCTATAGCGCCGCAAGCCCGCAGGCATCAGGGCGCTGTGACACATAATAGGTACAGGCTAAATTGGACATCCAGATCTCTGGCTCTGGTGGGTATCAAGAGGACTATTTAAATAGGTGGGTTTTCAGGAGTTTTCAGTAGTTGATATGGACCCCAGGCTGGAAGAATAATTTATTTATTGCCAGAAGCAATTACCTCTGAGCCAATGTCCTTTCCGTGATTCACATCAGTCCCGTGGGGCAGAGGGTTATCTGTCAGCATACATTGAATTTAAGACAATTTTCCTAAAGCAAACTGATGCCGAAAAAATTTGAACTGTGCAGCTCCTTATTAAGGGTAAGGCAGATGGCTCAGTGTAAGGAGAAGCAAGGATCAATGGAAATTATTTCAAGTTTAAGTGAGAGATGAGCCAGAAAAAAGTATCTTTTATCTATAATTTCCTGCTCTCATTCCAGACCATGATAGGGTGCACCTGCGGGATGCAGGGAATCACCTGAGCACTTGAGAGATAATACTTGACACATCAGGCCCTATAGAACATTCCAACCAATGACAGGGTTGTAACCAATGTCAAGTGAAAACAGGAGATTCAGAATGCACCATTTTAAAATGGAACTTTATTTTTAAAAGTGCAAAGATGCCCGAGTCTGTCAAAAATTAAATCCTGTTAACTGGAGAACACAGACTACCTTATAGCAGTTTTAAAGTAGTAAACGCCCAGTAGCAGGATGTTGTATTCTGAATGCTGTGCACATGCATTTATAACTGTACATCAAGTGAAGGAACTGTATCAACATTAATTAAGAGTATTTAGCAGTGTCTTATTTCTCCAACCAATTGGCAGATTATTTTGCAAAATGCATGAGAATATGATATACTTAAAAAATATCCTGCACTTAAACATGCAGTAAAGCAGTGATTATTTTCTGTAGTTCGAACAGCATTGGTGTTTGATTCAGCTTTAGAGTTTACTGACTTACAGTGGTCCTGTATTTCAACTTTGAGCAAATGTCCCTTCCACCTTTTGAATCCACCCCATCTTCCAGAGGAGAATGTTAGAGAAATACTCTAACATTCCTGGAAAATACAATTTGATGTATTTGTTTAGATTACCATAGGCTGATAGAATTCTAGTCAAATACAAGCCAGCTTCAGACTTTGTCATTTTCCTTAAAATGACAGACTGAGTCGTCAAACACCATATAACCCAACATTAATGGTCTAATGCTAGCACGAAAACCAAGGGCTTCTGTCATTTCACTCACAATCATCACTTATGAAGATCTGTTTACTTGAGTCATGGGGCTGCAGCATGAGATTACATTCCCAGGGCAAATACAAATCTAAAAAGGGCAATACAAAAAACATTTAAAAAAAATGTTTGCACACCAAAGCAATATGGTTGACCAGCACAACAATACGGTTTAACTACACTAGATATAATCTGCAAGAAATGGTCTCTGCAAGTATTTAGAGTTTGTGGTCATTAATAGCACACTTTAGAAAACATGCATTAAAATTAATTAATAAATACAAACATCCTGAAATACAAGGTAATGATCTCTGCCGCCACTGTGGCTGTTTTTTCTATGAGTGCCCCTGGGCTAAACTCAGAGGGTCTAATAGTGTTTTGTTTTTTTTACAAACAAGGGACCAGCAATGCACATGTAGTTCCCAGTAGTGCCTATCTAACCAATGAAAAACAGGATATGGTAAGGTAAGAGGGGGTATGTAGATTGAGGAGGCAGTTGTTTGATGATGGGGCAGGTGGGGGAGAGGGCAGCCAGTTTGACGTGGTGGGGAAGAGCACAGGTGGACTGGGATATGGTTGATTTCAGTGTATATAGGGAGAAAGGTGGTAGCCTCAGAATGGAACGCAGACTTACACCATGACATACAATGGGCCTTCTGGTGATCCCAAATAGCTGGTTCCTTTGCCACCACAGCTAATTGAGAAAGGGTATTCTCAATTCAGCCTGTGCATTAAATAGACTACATTTGTAATGGTAATTTGGGCCCTATTCGTTTTTCAGCATATATAACAAGTCAAAGTGTGGTTACATCTGCTTCCTTTTCTGTGCTTGTTCCCTATTGCACAGGCTCAGATGAAAAATGTTCCATCCTGATGATGATCTCACTGCCCTCATTCTTCAGTAAACATTTCAGCAAATGCCCAATCTCTTGAGGATAGTTAAAGTCAAGGCAGTTGTGCTAAATCTCCCGGCTAGACAAACTATATCAGAAACTCTTCTGGCGGTTGACAACTTGCATATATATCCAAGGAATCCTGGGACCATTTCCTTTCAATGATGATTCAAGCCATAAAAAGTCTCCTTTTTTGGTCTGCTTATTATTCCACCCTGGTGTAGACTTCAGGTAGGATTGATACATTGAACAATTCTGGCTATGCAATTGACCTTAAATGACCCTTCGCCTGACCTTGTATTTCTCCAGGGTCATTTTGCCATTCTGCATTCATATTTCCTTTGTTTCAAAAAATGTCCTTTCTTTTTTGCCTAAACTAGAGTTGGCAGATGTGTCTATGAGTTCCTTTAGGACGAGTTAGTCCAGTTCAGCTGGTATTATTTATGTTACAGAATACTTTGACTCTAGGTTCAATGCTTCTTTCATCATTTTTGAGATTAGATGGTCTGACATGCTCTATTGTATTCAAATGACATACAATAAGGTTCTGCTATTAATCTTCTCCTCAATGGAACTGTTTTCTAAGTCAGATTCCAGAAAAACATTAAAACGGACTGATGGAGCCCTATAATGTTTCCAGAAATGGTGCGTCAGACAGCCAAATAAAGACCTCAAATCCCAGCTCTACAGCTCAGGGGCCCTCCTACAGTTCCATTGACTATTTCATTAAGAGTGGCTTATTAGTTGGTGCCATGTTGTTATAGGAAAAACCCCATGGCATTCACTGCTCCTTCTGTTTTCCATGTAACCTCTTCAATTCGAATGGCTAGCACCACTGGATACAAAGGTCAATAAATACGTATCTGTCATGCTCCAGAAGTCTTCCAGCTCAAGATGGTGCAGCTGCTTACATATCATGTGGATGAGTGACTGAGTAAGTATGTGAATCTCATTGAGATTCTTACCATATGACCTAGCAATTAATTCAGTACAGAATTTGAGGGGAAGACGCAGCAGACTGAGTCATATGTCAATGAGGAGGCAGGACTAAAATATTCAAATATTGCAAGAAGAACGCCCAACAGAGACCAATATCTGCAACAGGTCTCAGTGAAAGACAAGTTCAGGAAGAATCCAAAAATCAGGAATTAGAAAGAGAAAAACTAAATAGTGCAATCAGAGCCCTGGGAGGATAACTACCAGTGACCATAAACAACCCTTTATTTTTCTTTATTGGCATTTGGTTAAATACAAACCTTTAGCCACTTATTAATCATATATATATATATATATATATATATATATATATATATATATATATATATATATATATATATATATAGATAGATAATAAGATCACATAAAGAGAGTAAAATCAAACAGAATAATGTCACAACATTCACTGAAAATTTAGAATTAAAATGACAGATAAAAATGAAAATAGAAATAAAATTAGAGCTGAGAATAAAATATTGCTTCCTTCTTTTCTTTCCTTCTACAAAGTTAAAATTTAAATTTTCTGCAGGGCCACCTTCCAAATATAGTCAGCCTCACATGTCATGACAATGGACTTGGCACTGAATATCGCACTCCAAAATTGGTTCCCTGTTATAGACCTGATATCATGGACAAATTCATTATACCCTGCCCAATATTGCAGGCACAGCATCTTACACTGAGTAACAAGATGGCGTACAGTTTCACCGTGCATTTTGCATAGACAACACAGTCTCTCTGGAAAGGTCAATTTAATCCATCTCCCTACGTGTTCTTGCATAGGGAGTATATTAAATCGCAAATACACTATAAATCTGTGCAACTCAGCAGGGGGCCTTTTTGTCAAATAAATGCAGAGTCATCCCTGAGTAAAACCCTGCCTGGCATACATCTGATACATCATTTTCCTACTTAGGGACTTGATATTAGCCACTATGTCGGACTTGATGTTTTTCCTTTTTAAAATAAGAGAAAAATTATGCAATTGCAGTATTTGGGGGGGATTCATATCTAGACTACCCAAATGCACAAGGGCGTCCCTTTCCAACTGCTCCATGAATCCATTAGGGACGTTTCTCTTGTATTCTTGTGCCACAATGCCATAGAGACTCTCTGTTTCAAATCGGTGTACCAATTATCTCCATGTACAATTTGCACCACTGATTAAGCCATATTGACATAATCAATTGAGACCCAAGCTCACAGCGAATGGCCTCTACCAGAACAGAAGAGGGAATCCCTAATATTGAACGCAATAACCGGGATTCCAGTCTATCAATCCAATTAGTACATTTGTATGGGAGAATTGAAGAGCCATACAGTATCATTGGGGCAATGCTCATCTTATAAATCTCCACCAGTCCCTCTATAGTATTGCCACCCTTATTGCATATAAATCTTCTGATCACCAGCCACTTCTTCATTGTCTTCAGAGTCATGTACTCACCTAAGTATATATAGCTGTCTACGACTTCCAGTGTCTCTCCGCCATATCTCCACTTGAATGTGCACTTCAGATTCTTCTTTTTACCTGTCATCATTACCTTGGTCTTTGTGCTATTCACAACAAAATTGTTTGCCTGCGCATGCACGCCCATAGCATCCAAGGATCTCTCTAGGCTAATTGGCGTGCGGCCCATAATGACCGTGTCATCAGCATAGCCAATCTAAGGCATAGGTACAGCCCCAATTGAAGGGGGAAAGTTATAAGCCACTTTAATGGAGGGGCCCATATCAGCGACATACAGATTATATAAAAATGGGGCCAGTCTGCACCCCTGTTCGACCCCTGTGCTGGTAGGTATTTCTTTTGTGCAATCACCCTGTTGATTCAGCCAGAGAGAAACCGTAGTGTCTGCATATAGTGCCCTGATAAAGTAAAGCAAGGAGGGATCGATATTCCAGCAGGCTAATTTGGCCCAGAGCCGAATGCGACAAACACGGTCGAAGGCTTTGGAGAAATCTACAAAGTTTAAGTAGATATTCCCATAATCAGCTTCCCGGCATTGGCTAATAATAGTTTGCAAAGTACAGAGATTGTGTAATGTACCAAACCATTCATGAAAGCTAGTTTGGAATGGGGATAACAGCCTTCTAGAAGTTGCCCAAGTTACCAGTCTTCTTTGTATAATGCTGGTAAAAAATGTTGGGCTAACTTCTAGCATATCCAGAAGTTGATAGTTATTCGTGTCATTTCGATCCCCCCTTTTAAATACAGGAATCAGGGTGGATTTAAACCAGTTTACAGGGAGTGATCCCGTTTTGAGAATATGTCTGAAAAGATTAGACAGTGCCATGGCCCAGATTTCCGGGTCAGCCTTGAACACAGGGTTTGTAAGCAAATCCGACCCTGGGGCTCTAGAGCCATTAAGAGAATTGACAATAGAAATGATATTGTCAGCCTCAAATGCCTGCTCTTAGTCCTTACTAAACACGAATGTGCCTCGTAACTGTCTGATCCTTGGCGTGTTATATAGTTCAAAAAGGGCTTCCGTCCATCTTTCACTATTCACTATTTCACTTTCACTATTCACTATTCACATTTTCGATCGTCATTGCTTCTCAGCAATTGAAAAAGGCTTTTCCAATCCACGCTATTCCAAAACCGATGTTTCCTACATCCATTTTTGTACTTTGTGCCCTCATGAGTCGATAGCTTCTTTTTATTCTCTAGAGTACATGACTTTGAGTGCGTTATCCGCCTGCAACTTTTCCGATAACATTTTCTCTCCAACTGTACAAAAATATAAAAATTGTTAGAGTGGACGGCATTACCCCTTCTAGGTGCATGAGGCAAGTGCAACTCTTTATTTAGAAAACTCAAGAAGCCAGAGAGCTCCCAATCATGATTCACAAGATATCTAATTATCATCGGTGGGCAGGTCTTGACACACTCACTAATCTTTCACACATTTTGTTAATTTAAGACTATTCAGTTCTCCTGATTCGAGACCAAGACAGGGATCTCAATCCTGCCTGCCCTGTGCGATGGAAGGATATTCCAAGACCATCTAAGGGTGGCATGATCACTGATGGAATTAGACTCTATTTTAAGTGCTTTACATTGCCCAATTTTAAATATCCCTTTAAGAAATAATTGACGTGTCATGGAGCAGGGAACAGTTTATTATGTGGTTTATTATGTAGAACCCTTTGTGACAGGCAGAAGGAGGGGACGCCCAGCTCCTACTGTGAGTGGCTAAATGCCAGCAGGCAGAAATGCCAGAGGAATCATGCCAGTGCGCAGAATTCCAGAGGGGCAGAAACACTGCTAGGATGTCCCAGACCAGCATGACATGGCTCAGTGGTGGCAGAGGGAGTCACTGCATAGGTGAGTGTGTAGCAAGTGAAAGTGTCTTGAATGTAGTTGGTGGGCACTGGGGCTCATAGAGGGATCAGAAGAGTAGCGGCTTTGGTAGAAAAAGGGTGGCATATGTGGGATCCCCGTATAAAGCAAAATGGAGGTAAGGGGCAGTACTAGTGGCAAAGAGTCCCGCTGGTGTTTTATTAGGTTGCCGAAGGTAGCGACATTTAAAATGCCAACAGGATGGCCCCAACATAAATGGATACAGACATTGTTCTACCAACAACACTATAGATCCTGTGAGTACCTCTGGCACCACAAGTCATTAACCCTGGCAGCCTTGGATTTAAGCGATTAAGCCTCATCCAGATCCCTAGAAAAGAAGCAATATGTGGGGGACCACACAGGATGCGATTAGTGAACCACATATGCTGCCTGAAAGGAAGCCAGAAAGCATCAGAGAAGCAGTCAATTTTCAGGTTTCTTGTAAAAGGAAGGCAAACAGCTTTAATCTTTCTATGGCCAGGTTAACAGAATGTAATTATTTACTGCATCCATGGCCAGTCTAATCCCTTAGCAACTGCCACCCTTGGACCCCTTAACAGCACATACCTCATATCAAGAAAACAGGCACGCAATTTTACCCATTCGTCAATGCAATCCAGAAGACACACACTTCCCTCTTCTCAAATGTGACAACAAACCAATTCCTAAACCCCTCGCCCCTACCAGAAACACCACTTCACCCCATGCCACATCTCAGACTGGATAGGGGGGAAGAACGAAATCCCAAAATGTACACTGAACTCCACAGTTCCAGTCACATTTACTCCTTTAGAACAGGGAAACTCTCCTCCAAAAAGGGTGTAGTGTGTGGAAATACATAATTAACTGGGAAACTGTGACACATAGGAGCCTTCCCTCCTGCTCCCACCCAAACAACTCTATGGATATATTTGGATTAGGGGTACTAACAGAGCAGTGCCACAGAAAGGACCTCTACGTCTGTTATTGCCTGATGTCAATAGGAACTTGCGGGTCAACATATTTTAATTGGAAAAAAGTCTATTTGAAAAGAAGTATACATTACAGAAAGGTGTGTTTAGAGTTACGATGTAGTTTTACTTACCTGAAAACTATTCCCATTGGCAATGGGACTTCATTTTTTAGTCCCTTAAAATGACCCTACTCGTATCTGCAAAAACGAACAATACTCCCACTTCAAAATCTTATCCGGAGCCTTGAGTGTGCTAAAATTTAACAGAATGAATACAAACTTGGTGGAGGCAAGTTCACACGCATGTAACACGTGATCCACACATATACGAAAGAGAAATAGGAAGTCACACGCCATTCACGTTGCAAACAATAGGACATTAACCAAAAGCCTGCACATTATAGACACCTGGTCACCAAAGAACTGATTAAATATCTCAATGAGCAGGCAGGGTCGGACTGGGACAAAAAATAGGCCCGGACATTCCAAAAAAAGTGGTCCACCCCGCGCCTCAAAAAAGTGGCCCACCCCGTGCCTCAAAAGTGGCCCTCAAACCATCATCTGTGATTGGTGAATTGTGTCAATTCACGACTTTCCAGAGAATGCTACTTAGGATTCACGTGTCTGTTACATTACAACACAACTCATACAATAACATAACTTTGCATACAGTTCTGTGACAGGGTCCACAGCTCTGAGGAGCAGGGGTACATGAACACGACCTTTCACCCCTTGACATTACAACACAACTCATACAATAACATAACTTTGCATACAGTTCTGTGACAAGGTCCACAGCTGTGAGGCACAGGGGTGGCATGAACACGACCTTTCACCCCTTGACAAAACAGGAAGGAGCATCAAATAGCATTGTTCCTAAGTACACTACAAAAAATATGGTTATGATTTCACTAATGTGGTATACATTTCATATAAGAATGGATCCCCATATGTATCATTAATATCTGTGTGTATAGATCCATATTGTCAAATTACTGTGAATGCAAGCAGACATCTAAAGCCAAATGATAATATGTTATTGTATAGCACCTACGCTTAAGCTCTTTTTTTATAGAACAAATATGCATACAATATCACCCAACCTGTGTTGGTACTCATTTATTGACCTCGGAAGGATGAAAGGCTGAGATGGTTCGAACCTGCAACCTGTAGATCACACACTCATCGCAGCAGCGAGCGCTCAACCCACTGAGCTATCATATCGGCTATAGTAAAATGAGCATCTGCAGGTCTGGTGCAAATTTGGCCGCATTTCAAGCCTGTGTTCAATGCATCTACGTTTCAGCCTATGTCTGTATTAGAAGTCACTCAGTATGGTGTGACCAGTGCGCCCTGGAGATAAAATGGCCCAGGTGTGACCAGGCTATTAAATGCCCCAGTGCGACCAGGAGAAACAATGGCTCCCGTACCACCAGCTTATAAAATGCCCCCAATGTGACCAACAGGGTGCCTGCGTGACCGATATATAAAATGCCCCCAGGATGAACAGGCTACAAAATGACCCGAGTGTGACAGGATGTACACGTGCGCCCGGGTGATCATAATCTGAAATGGGCCCATTGGAATAACCACGTCGTAAAGTGGCGCCTATTGTACCCGGGTATACAATTTCTCATAGTGATCTAGTGTACAATGACCCCGGTGTGAGCAGGGATGTCCAGAGTTGTATCAGGCTATCGCATGGCCCCAGCATAACCCGGATGTCAAATGTCTCCTGTAAAGTGAACTACGGAGGATCTGGGTGTGACACGGCCCCAGCATGACGGGGATGTAAAACAGTCACAGCACGGTGACGATGCAAAGAGACCCTGGTATTGCCAGGGTGTATTTACGCAAGGTGGTTTTGGGGTCGCGGTTCATTTTATTTTTTTACATCTGATTGGGGCAATACAAAGTGCACTCTCACCACAGACCATTGAAGAGGCGCTCTTCACTGTAGCCAAAAAAGGGGTAAAATCGCTATAAGAAGTATACGCACCCAAAAAACACCTGTAATGGCTTTGCTGCGTGTGCCCCAAATCAGCACTTCTCGGGGCAATGGCATGCGGTTATAGCGAAGAATATTGTTTCCATACGAAGCGCGACAAAAAACGACCCGTGCTTTCAGAAAAAAACAAAATATGGTATGCGAGTGACGGTTTTCGGCAGAGTTTATAAGTCACCTCTTTGAACATGCCATCTTCTGGAGTTTTTAAAAAAAGGCTGAAAATAGCCATAACATGAAGAAAGGCCGAGGGATGGACTGTGCGCGTGCGAGGTACAGAAGAATGCTTCCAGAGCACTTCAATGTTACCCTGACATTAAAAGGACCAACTGATACATGACGCTTTATATAGCGCTTCATGCCAGATGCTGCCCGTTTCAAAGCACTGTAACAGAAATGTGTTGCTTTTGCTTACTTTAATGGTACTCGGTTCATCGCCCTCTGAAGGGTGGAGGGCTGAGTCAGCGGAGACTGCGGAGTTACCATTGAGAGCTGTCCTGCAGAGTGAAAACAGAAGGCATAACTTGCTGAGCTATCTAGTTTGCAGTTTTAAAATAAAGTGCACTTGAAAAATCATGTTTTACTTAATTTGGCGAGCACCAGGCTTTAAGTGCCGCCCCCAAACGTCGCCCTGACCATGCGTGGCTTTAAATGCTTTGACCGAATAGTTCCTGTGTGGGGGGGGGGCGCGGCATTGCTTCCACTACTTGTCGAGTCAGCCACTGTGAGGGCTTAAGACCCTCCCAAACTGAGGAAGGCAGCCCTCTGCCGTGACTCTCAGCCGGGGAGGCACTCAGGCGCTGCAGTAAGAGACTGTCACATGTCTCACCTGTGAGAGCAGGCTGTGGGCTTGATTTTATGGATTTTTTTGCGCGGTGCAAAGTCACTTTGTACCGATGCAAATTGGCTTTGCGCTTCAAAAATACACTTTGCACCGCTCTGTGAATCAGGGTGTTTGTTGGCAGTGGAAAGTCAAGCTAAACATTCCATAAATCAGGGCATGTAAGTTTAAACAATCAAAGATGGATCTAATGAGCCGAAGGAAGGCATCATAACCAGCCTCCTGGTCGCAGAGGAATGGGGGAGGGCGACAGCGCAGTGGGTTAATGCACCTACTGCAGTGATGTATGTGGAGCAGGCAGAGCACCCAGCCCCGGGTGAGATACTGATACAAGCTCGCTTGCTACGTTAGGACCTACAGTCACATGACATCCCCTAGCTTTGATTCTCAGCACATGTAATTATCCACACTGTCCCCCGTGGTTCACTTTTTTCAGGAAAGTTGTGGGACAGTTCAAGCATGAGGTTTACTGAGGTGAGAGTACACAGAGCAAAGGCACTGCTCATAGCGCTACACAGAGCAAAGGCACCGCACCGCTCATAGCGCTACACAGAGCAAAGGCACCGCTCATAGCGCTACACCGAGCAAAGGCACCGCACCGCTCATAGCGCTACACAGAGCAAAGGCACAGCTCATAGCGCGTGCGGTTAAAACTCTCCCCTTTCTTCACCCACTCCGCCCCTTCCTTGGTACACAGCCAACAGGTGCTATTGGGAGACCAAGGGCCCGATTCATGGCATATTTTGCCCAGTTCAAAGTGATTTTCCACTGCCCACGCCCTGATTCATGGAACTGTGCGAAGTGTATTTTTGCCAAAGTCCGCGCATAGTCATTTTTGCAGTACAAAATGACTTTGCACGGCAAAAATACACTTTGCACAGTTCCACGAATCAGGGTTTGTGCCGGCAGTGCAAAGTCACTTTTCAGAAGTGCAGTGTCACTTTGAACCGTGCAAAATATTCCATATATCGCTGCCAAAAGTCCAAACATTGTGGCATTCGGGAAAACAAGCATTAGTGCTTCCGTTAGTCAAATGCACGTTTTTTAATTAGACAGCATCTTGCTGATAATGCCGCCACGTGTCTCGGCGCGTTTGCCTTTCTTGCACAGCAAGGATTAAAAGAGAAAGGTGAACACACACATGTATTAATTACTTGTTGCTGCTCTTGTAAAGTTTCTGCATCTGTTAGGGAACTTTAAATGGTTACAAAGAAGTTCTGTTCTGATCTGTCTGAATACTAAAATATACCTCTAGGTGGCCGGGCAATATGCTGACTGTGCGCCGCTGTGGTGTGGCCTCCGGGGGCGCCTCTGCCTTTCTCACGGTGTCGGTCCCCGCTTCACTCAAAGTCTCCCTCTTCTCTCTCGTTCTAATTCTCCCTGTGTCTCTGACTGTCTCCTTATTTCTGTCTTCCGCTGCTGCTTCTGGGGAGGGACTGGAGTGTCTCTCGCCTCTCGGGACGGACAGGTGCTGACTGTTTGCCTGGAGTGTGGACTCGTCGTCTCATGGGCTGGCTCCTCCTTGGCGCTGCGCTGCCTGCTGCTGCCGGTGTCAGTGTCACTGGCCAAAATCATCATGCCCAGGGATGGAGGAGAGGCCCAACTTATCCTCTCTCTAGTCAAGTGGTATGAACAGTCAGCGGCGAGTGGCGACACTGAGTCTGCGCTGCGGCCTGAGCCACAGACAATTCCCAGGGCCCTGCCCAGCCCCCCAAGCACAACAGTTGCTTTCAACTTTGCACAAAGGGCACTTCCTAAAGTTGAAAGCAACTGTTGTTGTTATGGTAAGGTGCCGCCCGGGGAGGCCAGACTCTGTGCTGTGCTCGGGGGCCCAGGCCCAGCCCCCGGCCCAACCCTGGCAGCATGAGGCCGAGGGGGCAGCCAGGCAGGCAGGCCTGCTAATGTCTTTCATTAGCATTTCAGAGCAAGCCGGGGACGGCCCGGGCCCAAGGGGAGTGAGCACCATACCATTTGGCTGGAACGACTGCGGGGGTCCTGAGGCCTGAGCTCTGGCATCTGCATAATGCATCATGCATCATGCATCATGCATGCATGCAAATTTACAAATGATTTATCAAATCATCAAAGCAAGGTAACAACGTGTGTGTTGTTACCTTGTTTTGATGAATGTATGCTGCACTGACATGCTGACAGCCCTCCTGACCCCTGCCCGGGCCCTGAGTGCGACTGAGGTGTCAGTTTCCTTTCTGCTAGCAGGCGAGGCAGCAGCAGCCAGCCTGGCCCAAGCCCCCCCTCGCCCTACTCGTGCGTGATGCTGATGCGACAAACATTCCATTAAAAAAAAAAACACGCCCCAGCTTGGGCCTCCCACATGACTCTGGCACTGCACACTGACTCACGCATGCAGCCAGTGCCACGCCACGGCACTGCCTGACACAGTGGCTGGCTGCCTGGCGAGCTGTGTGAGTCAGTATAATAATTTAGTCAAGTTAAAAAAAAAAACGGCCCAGGGACGGCTTCAAGAAAAACCGGCCCCCAGGTCCACAAAGCACATCGGCCACTGGCCGATCGGCCGATGCGGCCAGTCTGACCCTGTGAGCAGGGCTCCATCCCTTTTACCGCACATGAGGAACAATGGAATACCAACACTCTCCCTGCACATTAGAAACAATCTGACAACAAACCTACTTGCGTCAATTTCATCTACTGCATTAACTGCAATCGCTGCTGCACCTTTGTACAAAGCAACACACACCAGTGACCACAAGGAGACATTGGGCCTCATTACGACCCAGGCGGTAAGGTACCGGTAATATCTTACTGCCCTATTACGAGGTCCCTTTGCAGGTCCCTACCATAACGGCTGTTTTTACCATCGTAAAGTACGGGACCCACAGTGGGACTTTGAAGGTAATTACGGTACCGCAATTATTACCACCTTCCCCATTCCCATTGAGCCCTATGGGGGCAAAAATGGGAATGGGGAAGTGCCATGGTGAATGGGGAATTACCACCCCCGCACACCTTGGAATGGGGCGGTAATTTCGCCATTCACCATGGCGGAATCGGTAAAATACCGGCGGCAACCATGGCGCAACTAGCGCCATGGTTACCGCACGGGTCGTAATGAGGCCCATTGTGAACAGCACAACTATACTTAGTCAGCCGAATCAAGCACTTCACATGATGTCTTCAGGGAAGACTCAGAACGGCTGAGCTGTACGCTATGTGTACAGAATAATTCCCACCCTTATAAAAAATGTGTTGCATACTGAAATATGTCTTACAGTACATTGCTGTATACTATGGTAAGCTATCGAATTCTATAGTTTGTGGGTTAAACAAAGCATCAGTTGTGTACTGCATGATTGATACAAATTGATCTTAACTACTTTGGTTTACTACAGTATTCTCAGCACAAATGCAGTAATTTCTGGTAGAAACTGTAGTACATGAATACTGCAACATATTATTGAGTCAGTATATATAATAGTGTACTGTAGAATATTCCATAAATGCACAATTGTTTTTAATAAATACTGTATCAAATGGTTTCCATCCTTCAGTATTTGTACACATGTATATGCAATGTTTGATAAACCTACAATTATATATACACACATGCATAGTATATATTACAGTGTTTTCCAGTGTTCACCTCAAACGTGCAGTAACCTGTAGTCCATCAATTTAGTCTCTAATACATATATGCAATATATCCTGATGCTTATGGTTTTACACTGCAGAATAATACAAAGCTGTATTATTTTGATAAGTACTGCAGTTAATGTCGATCAATTGAGTACTATAAGTGGGTAATAATATTGCCACAGATTATTACAGCGCTGAGAAGTGGATCTGAATGAACCACAGTATAAATCAGCAAATTAGCCTTATTACCCGAAAGAGATATGTTTTTTATTTTAATAATTTTTTTATTGTTTAAGGTTATAATGATAATACATTTGTTCGCAAGTTGCAGATTTTGAGAGGAACTTATTACTAAAAATGAACAGAGGTTGAGAATATTACCTAGTGAAGAAATTGGGCAATACCTAAAACATTCATTAAACAAATTGAGTTATTGGACATAGTTCATGGAGCATCCATCATGGAGTGGATGGAGGTAATATAAATTAAAAATGAATTATTGTAACAAGTCTGCAAGGAATAAATTAGGGGGAATAAGAGAGGATATTCGGGGAGACATACTGGTAGACTGACAGAAGACATACATGAGACAAATGGGAGGAGGGTAAGGGGGAAGATGGGTATAACGTAATATTTAGTCAAACTGTTATTACAACTGTAATCATAACATATGACAGGCATTTGAGTGAGAAAACAAGCATGTAGCTAATAGATTGAGTATGAGTATGTAGGTTCAGATGCCATGAGAAGTTGCGTTGAAACAGTTGAGATAGCGGATGAAAAAAAAACATTTTGCATTGTATTTAGGGATTGTATTCACATTGCTAGCCAGGCACAATTCCATTTTATGAATATGACAGAGCTCCACCATCCTCTGGTAGAGAGAGATCGGAAGTCTTTCCAGTTAGCTGTGATACATTTCAAGGCTATGCAGATGAATAAACCATACAGTGTGTGGTTGAGTCGGGGGAGATGTTTGTTGTTAAGGCCAAACTTACCAAAAAAACATTCAAAAGGGACAACGGGACGTCGACAGAAAAAAATAAGCTTGATGAATTTCCAAATGTCTTGCCAAAATCTGAAAATAAATGGACATTCAAATAACATATGCATATATGAGGCAGGAGACACACCACATGACCAACATTTAGCAGCATCATTTGGGTTGGCCTTTGTTAGTTTAGTAGGAGTAATAAATGCTCTATGAATAAAGGAAAAATAATGTTGTGTTATGTTTGCTGAAACTGATACATGTTTAATTTTAGATAACAAACGGAACCACATATGATCATCAAACATACATCCTAAGTCATATTCCCATTTCGGACGAATAGAGCAGACATCAAATGTTGAGGTGAGCGAATTATATATTTTTTAAGCTCTTACATCGTTAGTCATGGTAAGCTGTAAGAGTCTAAGGGTGTCTGGAGAAAGAATTTCATTGGAGAAGTGGTTAAGTGAATCAAGACAGGAGTTAATTAACTTGTTGTGGTACTGAAAATCAGCTTTGGAAATGGCAAATTTGGATTACATTTTCTGAAAGAAGAGAATGGAGGGACCATTGATAAAGTGTTGAATGAATCTAATATCTTTTATTATCCATGATTTGCGATTTAGGGCTTTGTTGTTAATTACAATATTCGTGTTATGCCATAGTAAAGGAGAAAGGCACTTATTGGGAGTTTTGGTATGAGGCAAGAGAAAGGCGTGTAGGGCTGTGACGGAAACTTTTATGGAATCCAATATATTCATGGAAGTATGTTTAAATATGTATATGAGGTCAATAATTTTATAGGGATCAACTGAATGTTTTTCTAATGTGCACCTTGTAGGACTATCAGAGATTTCGGGATCAGCAAACCAGTGATGAGATTGCTTTAAGAGAAATGCAGATTGATATGTCTGGAAATCTAACTCCCCCCATTTCGTAAGGTGCTTGGATTGTAGGGGCAAAACGAATGCCTTAGTATTTAATGGAACCACTGCACCATTTAAGTCCAAATATATCAATGTCATGCTTGAAGCAGTAGGAGTTTACGGGCATAATTTCTGACTTCTGTCTGTTTAATTTGTATGCTGATACTTGACCAAACTGAGATAAAGCATTAAGGAGATTAGGTAGATGAAGTTTGGGTTTTTCGATAAGAATAAGGATATCATCAGCGTACGCTGCTATTTTGGTACAAGAGACAACTACCTGAATACCCGGGATGTTTTTGTTAGATCTTATTAATTCCAATAATGGTTCAAGTGAAAGAATATATAGTAACGGTTCCTCTGAGCAAAGGAAAAAAGGAGGATGTTTAGCCATTTAAATAGCTAGAGGATTTGAGGGATGAATAAAGGAGTTTGACCAGGAAATAAATTTATCGCCACATCCAGGCCAGTGTAGAGTTTGAAACATAAAGTTCCTATCTACATGGTCAAAAGCTTTTTCCACATCCAATGCAATGACTGCATAGCCTTGTTTGTCTTTTTTGTCTTTAGCTGATATGTTAATGGCATTAAGTAGCAGTCCAGCATTTGAGGATATGTTACGTCCTTTCACATAACAAGTTTGGTCTGCTTTAACAAGGACTGGGAGTGAGGATTCAATTCTATTAGCTAGTATTTTTGCAAAAAATGTACTTTCAATGTTTATAAGGGAAATGGGTCGATAATTACTGGGGATAGTAGGGTCTTTTTCCGGTTTAGGGAATAAAATAAGTAATGCTTCTGAGAATGAACCAGAAGATGATTTTTGGGATATAAAATATGAGAATAGTGTTTTAAGTTTTGGGGTTAATACTTTAGATAAATTAATATAGAATTCAGTGGATAATCCATCAGGACCGGGTGCTTTCCCTATGCCCAGACCATTAATAGCTTTAGTAATCTCTGAGGATGTAATTTCCTTATCAAGGTGGGAAAGGTCTGTTCAAGGGTATGATCTACAAATGATATTTTTAAGAAAGCATTCAACATTATCATTAGGAATAGGACATTTAGGGGTATAAAGATCTGCATAGAATTTTCGAAAGCAATCTAGTATTTCTTCAGAACGATAATGAGATATGTCCTGATTATCCTTGATATGGGAAACATGAAACTTTTCCTTTTGGTTTTTAAGTAAGAGGCAAGCATTTTGCCAGCTTTATTTGATGTTTGATATATCTTTGTTTTATATTGAAGTATTGTGCCAGCCGCAAGTTCTGTAATTTCTAAAATTAATTTTGAAACGTAGCACTATGACCTAATCAAGCTAGAGTCTAGATAGTAGCATTGTTCAGCTTGGGAAAGTTGGGAATAAAGGGCATCTAGGTGCTTTTTCCTTAGTTTCTTGTTCCTACCTGAGAGGGCCATAATGTGACCTCTTAAAGCTGATTTAAATGCATCCCAATTGTTTACAACAGAAGTGTCACAATCTTGATTATTGATGAAATATTGTTGGATAAATAATTGAACGGATTGAATAAACTGTGTATCATGTAGGAGGAAATTATTAAGTTTCCATCTGCTAGCAGTTTTGTTCACATCTGTAGGGCAAAAGGATGTAATTACAGGTGCATGATCTGATATAATAATATTAGAGATTTTAGAATATACAATGGATCCGGAGAGGGTTTTGATTGCAAAAATATAATCCAGGCGTAATAGTGTGTTATGCGGAGGTGAATAGAAAGTATAGTCTAATTGTGTAGGATGGGATATTCAATTAGTCCTGTTTCCGCTAGACAATTTACAAAGGACTTGTGAGTTGTGTTTGTTTTAAACATACAGCTGGATTTTCAGTCCAAAAATGTATCACGGACCTGATAAACATCTCCACACATAATCAAATTGGTAAAGTTATTTTTGAGTATCATTTGTTTGATTGAGATCCAAAAGGAGGGATCTGGTAAAGTGGGACCATACATGTTTAGGATAGAGACTGTTGTAGAATTAATTAAAAGTTTTACCCAAACCCATCTTCCATTGGTGTCAGCATCTTGGCCAAGAATTTTAAAGGGTTATTTTTTACTAATTAGTATGGCGAAACCATCCTTTTTAGATGGAGCTGGACTGGAAATAACCTCTTTAACCCAAAGGGACTTAAGTTTCATTCTCTCTTTATTGGATAAATGAGTTTCTTGTATGCAAGCAACCAATGGTTTAAATCTACTTAGGTGAGATATAATTTTACATCTTTTGATGGAATTCTTACATCCTTTGATGTTCCATGAAAGACACTTAAAAATCATTTCATCATATACGTAATGATATGCATGCCTTTTATGCCTGTAGAACAATATTAGAGTTAGAACCATAATAATGTAGCTTAAAGCATATTTACCCAAACAATGACACAGGAGGATGGTACATTGGGGGTCAGGGAGGGGAGCAGGGGGTTTGATCATAGACAGAAAGAATATGACCAAGGAGACAAGAATGAATTCAGAGATCAAACGGGACATGGGAGAAATAACTGGGAAGAAGGATGAAACAGGGATAGGTAACACCAGCTGAGTCATCAAAAGGAAAAAGAATGACCCCAGTAGAAGAAGGACGATGCGAGAGCACCCACCTCACCTTGTTATAGAAACTATGTAATGATTGCATTAAGTAAACAGTAAAAGGGAAAAACAAAACCTAAACACGTTCTGAGATCAAATTCTCAAGTAGTAGACAAGGTTGAGGCACTTGTGGGTGAGGAGGTGTCCATGCCATTATTTTTAATGGATTGAATGAAAATCTTGAGATCAGCTGCTTCATCAAATACGGCTGTACAAACTTCATGTGTTACCTTAAAGGAGCATGGATGATATAATCTGTAACGGATATTAAGCTGTTTCAAGGCAGGACGAAATGATGGAAAAGCTTTTCTGCACTGGGCTGTGCTTCTGGCAACACCTTGAGTTATGAATAGTTAGTGTGCATGCCAAATGAGGGCTTTGCATTCTTTTGCTGTAGATATAATGAGCTGAAGCTGAGAGTATTCCAAGAGATAAAATATAAGTTTTCTGGGTAACGGACGGATAGCAGTGGAAACTGTAGGTTGGCCAATCCTGTGAGCATGCTGTATCTTAAGTACTGTATCCGAGGATAGATGTAGAATGGCTGGTAGATATTTTTGTTGAAAAAAAATGGGATCAGGGCCCTCAGCACTTTCTGCTAAACCTGAAATACGCAGATTGTTGCGCCTACTGCGATTTTCTAAATCTTCATTATGCTTTTTGAGCTCTTTAATAGATGTTTCTAACTGTATGACTCTCGGAGATAAATCATGTATGACCCCAACTCTCCTCTCCACTTCACCCATTCTATTGTCAAATCCCAGCCATCATCCAGTTGCTGTAGTTTGGTATTAGTAGTCTCTATAAAAGGTTTGAGTGCTCTAATTTCGGCCAAGATGGCTTCTATGGCGAGGTCAGCGATACCAAGTGGCGGTGGTGAGTCGCTTTTGGGTCTTTTAAGATTTGTTGCAGAAGAGGAGGATTCGATTGCAGTGGAAGCATTTTTTTGATTGGCTTTGTTAGCTGCCATTATAGCTGATGTTAGAATTTTGGGTGCGGAACAGTTCACTGAGGCAGGTATCCGGATCTAATTGTAGATCACAATAATGTTGGACTTGCAGACAACAGTTTGGACATATTGTTTTGGTAGTTTGGAGTGGCTTTATTCCACTTAAAGAGGTTAATTGGTTTCCTTTCGAGGGTTTATAAAATATAGTATGAAATTATTACTTCCATATTATGGGTACTGTCTATCTCTTATGATAAGAGGTCAAAAAGAATAGACAGAGAATAATAAGGAGCACACTATAGGTAGAAGAGAGTATAGCAATATCACCAATTCAGGTGAAGATGAGTAGAACTGTTTTTGTGCGCTCCATCTGCAAGTTTAGCGTTTGTAAAGGCCCATGTAGCTATTACTATTATGGCTATAAGTCCAAATATAATCTGCCAGTGCGTAGCTAATGTAGATAGGAGCAAGCAAATACAACCACAGAAGTATGAAATTCAGGCGAAGAGTGCTGGAATTGTCTATTATGAGGTGATGAGGTGAAGAGGAAAGGAGCTGGTACTAATGGCATAAAACATTGTTCATGCTCACTCTATAAGATGGAAAGTGGCAAATGTTGTACATATATTGATAACTTGTTCTCCCTCGTCTTCTATTCACTTCTTTTCCTCCCTGCTCTTCTTCTTACCCTCCTTATATATATATTATTTACTTTCATCTCTTCATCCTCTTACTTCTATTGTTTTCCTTTTTTCTTTCCCTCTTTCCTTTTTTCCCTCCTCTTTTTTATTATTCTTTTTCCTCCTTCCCTTCTCTCCTTTCCCTCTTTTCCTCCTCTCACCTTTATCTCTGACCACTCTCTATTTCCTGTTTCCGCTCCCCTTCTTTGCTCTTCTTTGCTCTTCTAAAGTGAAGAAAGAGAAAAAAAATGGAATAAGATATTTCCTGCTTCTCCCTGCAGTTCGCCTGTGTCTCCGTGTGCAGCGTTTATCAGCTTCAGGGATCCGCAACGTCAGGCCAAAGCAGGCCTGTCACCTGATTTACGACGCCACTCCTCTCCACATGAGGGGCAGCGCATCTGACTTCAGTTCACAGCGCTTTGCGTCGGAAGGCGACACAGTCTACACCAGCTCCAAAATTGTTATGAAACCACCGCGCTACAGAGCGGAACGTCAAGGGGACATCAATAATGAATAAAAAGTAAGACAAAAATGCATAAAGAATAGTTCTTGATGCAATTACAAAATTAGGTGAGGCGGAGCTGCCAATGTAGGCGGTCATTTTCTTTCGGCGTTTGGCCACGCCCCCCAAGGGATATGTTTTCAATAGTTTCTCTTCTTTCAACATTTTTGTCCAAAAATAGGACCATGTTCTATGGAACAATCTGGCACCCAATCTCCTTAAGTTCACAGGCTGAGAAAGCGCTAATTAGTGGAAAGTAAAATAGATCAGGAAGTCTAGGTTCCCGGCTAAGGGGTATCTGTGAGTCAAAAATTAAAGGGAGCTCATTTAAAATATAACACAGGGGTTTATAGTTATTATTGCTCTGGGACTTTCATCTGAGGTACTAACAATTATTTTAGGGAAACTGTGGTGGGTGTGGGAAGAAGGTCGGGGTGGCAGCAGGGGAACGGGTTACAGTAGTCTTATGGGGTGAGGAAACCCATTGCAGACGGGCTTGGGGTACTGGCCAAAACAAACAAAAATGACAGACACCGGGCAGATTCTGTCCGCTTTTCTGGCCACCTGATTGGCCACACACTCTTCCTCAGTTGCTAACTGTTAATCAGCAATAGGTCTTAACATTTTATCTGTGAATATCAATTGCCTCCATGTAGTTTTTAAATCAAAAACATATTATATAACCTTAAATATAAGAGGCAGATGATGCATTCTTACATGTGATTCAACTCAATATAAAAGAGGTCACAAAACTCTGCAGCTTTTGGTGGTGAACAGAGTTGTAGGGGGTACAGAGGTTGCAATTATGTTTTAGTTATCCCTCCAACAGAAGATTATTGTAAAATGACAGGCTCAGGAAGGTCAAGGTATTCTGGCAGTGATGTGCTATGTAGCGCACAAAAAGGTGGTGTGGACCCAACATTACTCAAATGGCACCAAGACTAGGTTCTTTTGATATTTATATATTCACTGCTACCTGAGTCTCGCTCACTCTCTGTGATACTGGGGGGGGGGGGTGGTTGAGCTTGGAGCTTTATTCAGCCAAAGACTACTAAATCAGACCTGATCTGGTAGCCCATCAAGATAAGGACCTCTTGAAAGATATAATCCTGTGGGAGTAGTGATCTGAGGGCGAGGGGGACTTCTGTAATAACTACACTGCAAATTCAATGTAGGATGGAGAATGCCCAAAATAATAATCTCACAATTAAAAAAATAACAATAATAAAGATGAATGACAGGTAACTATAGCAAAAATTAGCATTAGGCTGAGGTGTGGTAAATAGGCCCCAAATCATGCTTTTGCAGAAACGTGTATTCGGTTAATTAATTCCCTTAGAAGTCGCAGCTACTGATAGCTTATCGCAAATCCCACAAGCCCATGACGGCATGGTAGGAAGCAAACAATGTTTGTTACTTTCGAAGTTAAAAGGCAGAGCTCAAGTGTCCCGCCGAAAGGTAATAAATACACAATTATTTTATAATTTGGCATATTTAATTTACTGAGCTTGATTTACTAAGCGGTTTCAAAAAGCCCATAGCAGTTTCAAATTGCCCCTGAATGAATTTTCACCTGAGAATAAGGTCAAAGAATTGTTAACGTGATACATTTGTACAGTGACTTGTCTTTGGTTGAAGGCTCTAGTAGTGTCATGGTGGAAGGCTCTTTCTCATGAGAACGAAGATGAGATGACCGGGACAGATGAAAAAGGTTCTGCTGGTAATTTGAAATGCTTCAATGAACTGGCATTACAATGTGGGGACTGAGGGTCGGTCTGTGACGTCACAGTCAGAGCCTGGGATGGTGTAGCCAGGTCTGCAGGACCCAATCACTGAAAGTAATGTATTCCCATCCATAGGGGTCTATTATGCAGTAACAAATCAGCCCCGTGTGCAGTGACTTTTAGTGTTGCCAAATGCCTAGTGCTAATTATTTTAGATGGCTATAAAAGCTTCTAATTTAGGGGTGTTTCTTTGACAGCACTTTTTCATGCAGTTCTGTTTTGCGCTCTGTTTGAATATAGCTGTCCCAGTTGTTTCTGGGATGCTGAAATATTGCCTGGTGTACACTTCTTTTGTAATTTTTTACTGAGGAGACCTCTGACACATTTTTGGAGGACCCAGCAAGATAAATCAAGTATTTTTTTAACTCTTATCATAAGAGATAAATCAAGTATTTTTTTAACTCTTATCATAAGAGATAAATCAGTATTGTCGACCAGGCATGAGGACTCCAGCCATACACCTGGGGGAGTGCAGGATAGCACCTGTTGACCAGCCCTAAGAGCTTAAATATCAGGGAGGTCCGTGGACGCGGAGTTCTTGAAGGTCTACCTGGTCAGGGCGCTGTCCACGCTCCAACAGGGTACAGGCCTTTAAAGGAAGAATCCAAGGTCGAGAGAAGCAGGGCTCCTAAAATCATACGTGAGTGTACCCGTGCATGAACCTGCAAGGGTCCGAGAGGTATTATTTTTATGGTGTATAGGACGCACCTTCAAGAGTTGGATGGCGACTGGCCGTAGTAGTCTTAGATTTTAGGTCCACTTATTCAATAGGGAGAAGTTGGACATATCTGCGTTAGAGCAGAGGGTTGCTTAGTAAGTGGCAGACCTCGTTAGACGAGAGTTGCGTGTGGCAATTGGTATAGTTGCATCATGTTTTATTTTCATGGCTGAAGAGATTTGATGATCAAGGGAGCAGGGGAAAGAAGCATACGTGTTAGTGTCTTGTGAGTAGTAGCAGATTATTGTTATTTAGTGGTAAATATTGCAGTGTTTGTTGATTGTGGCTGTGGAGATAACGGAAGGGCCAGAGGTGAATTAACATGAAAATAAGAGCTGTGTAGCGCATGGGAAAGAGTAAGGTCGAGTGAAGGGAGACGCAACTGCACTCTTGGTGTACTAACATAGGGCATTGTTTTTGAAGTGGTGGTCCAGTGGAGAGGGCCATTCGTATACTAATAAGACTAATGGGACTAAGAGTGTGGAGTTCACTTCACTTTCTTTACGGAAGGTTTTGGTCTGCATTCTGTCTTATTCTACATAAATAGACAAGTCCAAAAAATTAATACTGGTACTGCTATATGTGCTTGTGAATGTGATCCCAAAGTTATTGTTGTTTGTTCTTGTCGGGAATCGGTCAAGGTCATCAGAAGTCCCTTTACAAATAAGAATTATGACGTCGATGTATCTTGACCACATGACGACCTTGTTGTTGAAAGTTGAGTCTGTATATATGTGTATATCCTCGAACATCCCCATAAAGAAGTTGGCAAGTGCCGGGGCGTATTTGACGCCCATGGCTACCCCTATTTTTTGTCTATATAGGGTGTCATCAAACATAAAGATGCTGTTTGTCAGAGTAAATAGTAACATTTCTTTGAGCATCTCTACATATTGGTAATGTGATGCTGAATCTTCCCTATATATGTAATCAATGGTTCTGATAGCTAGATCATGTTGAATTGACATGTATAATGCTTTCACGTCCCAGGTTGCAAGCAAAAAGTCAGTTTGCCACTTGATCTTTTCTATTTTTACAATAGTGTCTGTGGTATCTATTATGTGGACCTTGATTTTAGGAACTCTTGGTCTTAGAATTAAGTCTATATATTCTGAAATTTTCTCAGTGGCCCATCCGATGCCGTTGACAATCGGTCTTCCTTCCGGTGTTACTTCAAATGTCTTATGTATTTTAGGTAAGAAATAGATAAATGGGGTGACAGGTTGTTTCACCAACATACAAGTTTTTTCATCATCTGAAAGTAGACCCTTTCTGTGCCATTTGTGTATCAGTTCCTCTAGTTCAATGATTATGTCCAGTTTAGGGTTATCAGGAAGGGTTTCAAAGCACCCAGGTGTCGACAGATGGTTTTTGGCCATTTTGATGTATTCTGTTCTGTCCATTACTACAATATTTCTGCCTGTATTGGTGTCAAAAACACCATAAGAGAGGGAAGTGTCGACACTCTCCTCCGAACCACAGAAGCCGAATGAAGTCGAACCTCTACCCGTGGTTGACACAGATACCTGATATTCAAAACACAGGTTACCACGTGGCAGTCAATGGGGGGAAGAGGGTTAGGGAGAGGTTGTGGATGGGGAAGGGGAGGTTAAGGGAAACCGGATAGAGGGTTAGGAAACACCTACAGTGGATAGGATAGGGGGAAACACAGGGAAAAACCCTACACTGTCTAATATGTATCTAGTAAACCATGACACATAACACACACATAGATCACCAAGTATGCCCCCTTAATACAGGCTGAATAAGGACCTTAGCTATTGTAATTGTGCTCTCTAATAGCCCCTTCATACAGGCACATGTAGTAATTACCAGGACATAGAATACATGTATGCAAGCGTAAATGAAACAAACTCATGGGATATGATTCCCAACATGAAGAACATGACATATAGCCCTTTGGGCAAGCAGAAGCAACATAAACATTCATAGAACATGTAGGACTAAAGGTGTGAGTTCAACATCAACAGAGAATGGATTCCAACAAACATATTCACTGAGGGAGCAGCCCCCTAATGCTAAGCTGTGTGTTGTACGGCTTGACCGCTTATTGCCTCCATAGTAGAAACATTCAGTAATCCCTAAAAATGGACTAATCAAAGAGTTCGGCCCATATGATATGCTCCTCAAAGTCTTTCATATGCAAACATTGCCCCACGTTAACACACGGAAAGCAACAAAATCATTGAGCACTTATCTGTGCATCTGGGAGACTCGCAAGCCGTCCCAGATGAGAAATGATGACGCATTGATAAAAGCGAGCGAGGACCCGTTCACAGAGTCAGCGCCCGTATGGGAGCGGAGCTTGAACGAGGCTAAGCGAGTCCTCCTTGTACTTCCCGTGCTTTGCTGCTCGTTCTTTCTAGGACCGCGTAGTTCTCCGTGTGCTGCTGAGATCACATACCGGGAATCTTGATGTAAGGCGTGCGCGGACCGCACGAATCTCCGGCATGGCTTCGCCTCGTGAAACAATAAGCCACACCTGCCGTGCGCCGTTGGCCCGTGATAAACTGTTGTTAATTACTGACAGCTGGCCAACGCACACGGCAAGGACTACGAATTGACAAGGGGCTGCTGGGAAATGTAGTTTATACGCCCATGTAAAAATACTAAGCTCTTTTCAGATTTAAACACCTCTTTCGCCTCCACCACCCCATATTCCTGACATTACCTCCTCCATCAGGGCCCTTCCAAGGGCTCGGTCTATCAGGATGTTGCAGATGAAATTGTCTGACCAATCGTGGAGCATGTACCTCAGCTGCGGGTTCCCATGAACAATCTTCTGGTCCATACCCTTTCCACTGAATTAGGTACCAAAATGGTTGATTCCTTTTTTTAATATCCAGAATACTCTGCACCTCGTATTCCTCTTGACCATCTTTAATGATTGCTGGGGGTCGCCTCGTGGTCATGCCTGGAGCTGCAGGTTTAAGTAAAGAGACATAGAACACTGGGTGTATATGTAAAGATGCAGGCAAACACAATTTCATGGCAGTTGCATATATACATTTGCAAATCTCATACGGCCCAATGAACAGAGGTAGAAATTTTTGTGATCCTATTAAAGACAAATTGCGAGTGGATAACCAAGCTCTGTCTCCCACTTTATATTGAGGACCTTCCTGTCGGTGCTTGTCAGCTTGTCTTTTGTATTGTCTCTTGGCTCTCTCCAGATTTTCTCGTGCCTTTCGTCTGGCCTCAAGAAGCAACTGTTTGCGCTACTGTAACATTGGCATATTTCATATTTCCGGCAAATCTTCTGGTATCATATTTTGTTCATGACCATATAAACATTCATTAGGTGCCATGCCCACGGAAGTATGGTAGGTATTGTTATAAGTAAATTCCGCTAACCATAAAGCTTGCACCCAAGAGTTCCAACCATCACTCAAATAGTCCCTTACCCTTAAATATTGTTCAAGTGTTTGATTAACTCTCTCTGTTTGCCCATCTGTCTGGGGGTGATAACTGGTGGAAAGAGCACAGTTAATTCCCAATATTCGACAAAAAGCATGCCAAAATCTAGAGGTAAATTGAGAACCTCTATCTGAGACAATACTTTTTGGCAATCCATGCAGCCTTACCACATGTTGTAGAAATAACTCAGCCAGTTTGCCTGCCCCAGGTATTCCTTCACAAGGAATGAAGTGAGCCTGTTTTGACAGAAAATCTACCACTACCCATATGATGTCATATTGCTTATCTGGCGGCAGATCAGTAATAAAATCCATAGAAATGTGTGTCCATGGTTGCTCAGGAGTAGGTAAAGGCTGTAACAACCCTCTTTTTCTAACATGTTCTGCTTTGTTCCTTGCACAATTCTCACATAATTCCAAATATTTTTCCATATCTTGTTTCAGGGAGGGCCACCAAAAGTATTTTTCCAACATGGTCCGCATTTTTCTCAACCCTCCGTGTCCTGCTAAAGGGGACTGATGACACCAGAATAGAGCATTGCCCTGTAACTGTTTTGTTGGTAAATACAATCTCTTATGATGATAGGGCAACCCCTCTTGTATAATACGTGCTGGATGACTGTTCCACCACTGTACCATCTGTCTTGATGTTAACGCTTTCTTGACTAAATCTGTGACTTGTGTGGTAATGGCGTCAATAATTTTATCCGGTGAGATAACGGTTTTAACTTCACCTACTGGATGTTCCAAATTTTGTTGTCTAGAAAGTGCATCTGCCTTTCCATTTTTGCTACCCGGTCGAAAAGTAACCACAAAATCAAATTCATTAAAGAATTGAGACCATCGCATTTGTCTTGGACTAAGTGTGTGTGCTGTCTTGAAATATTGCAGTTACCACCACTACCTGATGTCTAGCACCCAATAAGTAGTATTGCCACTCAAGGAATGCTGCTCGAATCGCCAACAACTCCTTATCAGTTATAGAATAATGTTGCTCACACTCTGACAACTTTCTGGAGTAAAATGCAACTGGGTGCCATATTTCTTTTTCATCTTTCTGTGACCAAATAGCGCCTATCGCCACATTGCTAGCATCTGTCTCAACTTGAAATACTCTCTCCGTGTTAGGATGTTGTAACACAGGAGCAGTAGTGAAGGCTACTTTCAACTTCTGAAAAGCATTTTCAGCTTCATCACTCCAAGTAAATGTCACAGCCTTTTTAAACAAATGCGTGATGGGAGTGATTATGTGAGAGAAATTGCTGATGAATCGCCTATAATAGTTAGCAAAGCCTAGAAAGGATTGGAAATCTTTGATGCATTGTGGCGAAGGCCAGTCTCTCACTGCCTGCACTTTCTTAGGGGCCAACACAATGCCTGTATTAGTCAAAATAAATCCCAAAAATTCCACTTGTGTTACATTAAAGGCACATTTCTCCACTTTGACACATAATTGACAATCCTGTAATCGTTGCAATACTGTTTTTACATGTCGCACATGCTGCTCTGGAGATTCAGAATAAATCAAGATATCATCAATATAAACAATAACAAAAACATCAATGAATTCCTGTAAAATTTCTTGCATAAAGAACTGAAAAGTAGCAGGAGCATTACATAAACCAAAAGGCATTACAAGGTATTCAAACAAACCAAACTTAGTTCTAAAAGCCGTCTTCCACTCATCCCCCTCCTTAACCCGTATCAAATGATAAGCTCCTCTCAAATCCAACTTAGTGTAAATCTTAGCAGACCTCACTTGGTCCAACAAAACCGAAATCAATGGCAAGGGAAATCTATTCTTGATAGTTACCTTATTTAAGGCTCTGTAGTCAATACAAGTACGTAAAGTCCCTTCTTTTTTGGGAACAAAAAATAAAGGTGAGGAGACCGGGGATGTGGAATGCCTAAAAAATCCCTTGGTCAACATTTCATCTAAATATTCCCGCAAATACTGATTTTCTTTTTCTGTAAGGGCATAAATTCTGCTGCAAGGTAATTTTGCTCCGTCCTCCAAATCTATTACACAATCATAAGGTCTATGCGGAGGTAATTGCTCAGTCAGTCTCTTGTCAAACACATCACTAAACTCTCTGTAAGGTGCAGGAATTCCCTCCGCCACTGCTCCCACAATTTGATCTTTGGACCTCTTTTCAACTAACCAAGTCACTGGTTCTGTGTCCGAAGAGATATGCTCTTGACATTGCTTCTCCTCAAACCACACTGTCTGTTTTACCCAATCAATTCTGGGGTTATGAAGCACCAACCAGGGTATTCCCAAAATTAATCCAAATTGAGGGGCAGCTATTAAATCAAACGTAATTTCCTCCCTATGCCCCTGTCCACAAATCATTTCCAATGTCGCTGTCTGCTTTCTTATAGGGCCTGATACCAAAGGAGAACCATCCACTGACTGTACTCCTTCCGCCTTGCTTTTGTCACAGAGGCAATCCTAACTGTTCCGCCAAAGTAATATCCACGAAATTACCAGTAGCCCCTGAATCTACCATAGCCAGAACCTCCTGTTTCGTCAGAGCAAAACATAACGTCACCAATATATATAAGTGGGAAGTCTTACCCCCCACTGTGTTTGCAACCCATCTGGGGAACTTGATCTCCATGGGGCCTGTCACCTGTGTTCCCCTTAAGGCCGGCCCATCTCTTTTCCCGCTTCCTTGGTAGTTCTCACACTGTCTCCACTTTTCTGTGGAGTATTGGGACTTGCACGTATAAAATGTCCTGCTTGCCCACAATAAAGACACAGTTTATTCACCTTACGTTTTTCTTTCTCTGCTGCTGACAAGGGCCCTCTTACACTAACAATTTGAATTGGTTCAACTTCACTTGTCCTACCTCCTCTGCTTGTGTCTAAATGCACAAAAGGCCCCATTTCCGGTCTCTTTTTATCTCCTTTCCTTGCATTCATACGAAGATCCAATCTAACAGCTAAATCAATCGTAGCCGTGCAAGTGGTTGGTTGTGGTTCGACTTGAGCAATGCCATCCTTCAGTTCCTCACATAATCCCTGGTCGAATAACATTGTCTGTTTTGCCACTGGCCACTCGGTCTCAATTACCAACCTGTTAAACTGGGTAACATATATGGCTAAATCCCGACCTCCCTGTCTTAATCCCAACAGCTCCTTATCTTGAGCTAATGACACTTCTCTGTGATCAGATAACCTGTCAAATTCTCCTAGAAAACCATCCCAGTTGTATTATAAGGGATAATCTTTCTGCACCAACGACATTGCCAATGCAGCTGCATCTCCTGTCAGATATGAAATTACAAATGCCGTCCTAGCCTGAATAGATTTGAACGCAGTAGGTTTAAACAAAAAATTAAGACGGCATTGGGTCAGAAATGTCATATACTTCCTAGGATCACCAGAAAAGCGCTCTGGCGCTGCCAACGGTACACTACTGGAGGGTTGGACAATAACCGTGGGATTCTGACTCTGGGAACCTCTTGCCACATTAGCTCCTTCCAACGGTGTTCTCTGAGCTACCAGACCCTGTACCTAGGCCTTTAACGTATCTTATTCCTGTTTTGCTTGTACTAACTCTACCTGAATATCCTGAAGCGCCTCAAGCACATCTGCCAAGGCCGGAGCCGTCACCTCCATTTGGCTCGGGTGGTTATAAGTATCCCAATTTGGGGGTGGCTTATTATGTCAAAAACACCATAATAGAGGGAAGTGTCGACACTCTACCCCGAACCACAGAAGCCGAATGAAGTCAACCCTCCACCCGTGGTTGGCACAGATACCTGATATTCAAAACACAGGATACTACGTGGCAGCCAATGGGGGGAAGAGGGTTAGGGAGAGGTTGTGGATGGGGAAGGGGAGGTTAAGGGAAACCGGATAGAGGGTTAGGAAACACCTACAGTGGATAGGATAGGGGGAAACACAGGGACAAACCCTACACTGTCTAATATGTAGCTAGTAAACCATGACACATAACACACACATAGGTCACCAAGTATGCCCCCTTAATACAGGCTGAATAAGGACCTTAGCTAGTGTAATTGTGCTCTCTAATAGCCCCTTGATACAGGCACATGTAGTAATTACCAGGACATAGAATACATGTATGCAAGCGTAAATGAAACAAACTCATTGGATATGATTCCCAACATGAAGAACATGACACATGGCCCTTTGGGCAAGCAGAAACAACATAAACATTCATAGAACATGTAGGACCAAAGGTGTGAGTTCAACATCAACACAGAATGGATTCCAACAAACATATACACTGAGGGAGCAGCCCCCTAATGCTAAACTGTGTGTTGTACGGCTTGACCGCTTATTGCCTCCATAGTAGAAACATTCAGTAATCCCTAAACATGGACTAATCAAAGAGTTCGGCCCATATGATATGCTCCTCAAAGTCTTTCATGTGCAAACATTGCACCATGTTAACACACGGAAAGCAACAAAATCATTGAGCACTTATCTGTGCGTCTGGGAGACTTGCAAGCCGTCCCAGATGAGAAATGATAACGACTTCATAGAAGCGAGCGAGGCCCCGTTCACAGAGTCAGCGCCGGTATGGGAGCGGAGCTTGAACGAGGCAAAGTGAGTCCTCCTTGTACTTCCCGTGCTTCGCCGCTCGTTCTTTCTAGGACCGCGTAGTTCTCTGTGTGCTTCTGAGATCGCATACCCGGAATCCTGATGTAAGGCGTGCGCGGACCGCACAACCCTCTGGCATGGCTTTGCCTCGTGAAACAGTAAGCCACACCTGCCGTGCGCCGTTGGCCCGTGATAAACTGTTGTTAATTACTGACATCTGGCCAACGCACACGGCAAGGACTACGAATTGACAAGGGGCTGCTGGGAAATGTAGTTTATCCAGCCCATGTACAAATACCAAGCTCTTTTCAGATTTAAACACCTCTTTCACCTCCACGACCCCATATTCCACACAATCAGCCTCTTTGATAACTATTTGTTTGTCATTTTTTAAGGTAATCAGTGCTTGACGTTCCAGTGAGATAGATATTTGTGTTGAATCTTTCTTTTTTCTTTTTAGTGTTTTGTTTGATTAATTTTTGTTGGTCCAGATCTCTCATGACCGCTTTATAGAAGGCATCTATGGTATTTTCTGGACTGAGTCTCCACTGGAACACCAAGCACTGATTACCTTAACAAACAACAAACAAATAGTTATCAAAGAGGCCGATAAGGCAGAAATATTGTAGTAATGGACAGAACAGAATACATCAAGATGGCCAAAAACCATCTGTTGACACCTGGGTGCTATGAAACACTTCCTAATAACCCTAAACTGGACATAATCAATGAACTAGAAGAACTGATACACAAATGGCACAGAAAGGGGCTACTTTCGGATGATGAAAAAACTTGTATGTGAGTGAAACAACCTGTCACCCCATTAATCTATTTCTTACCTAAAATACATAAAGTAACACCGGAAGGAAGACCGATTGTCAACGGTATCAGATGGGCCACTGAGAAAATTTCAGAATATATAGACTTAATTCTAAGACCAAGAGTTCCTAAAATCAAGGCCTACCTAAAAGATACCACAGACACTATTGTAAAAATAGAAAAGATCAAGTGGCAATCTGACTTTTTGCTTACAACCTGGGACGTGAAAGAATTTTACATGTCAATTCAACATGATCTAGCTATCAGAACCATTGATTACATATATAGGGAAGATTCAGCATCACATAACCAATATGTAGAGATGCTCAAAGAAATGTTACTATTTACTCTGACAAACAACATCTTTATGTTTGATGACACTCTATATAGGCAAAAAATAGGGGTAGCCATGGGTGTCAAATACGCCCCCGGTACTTGCCAACTTCTTTATGGGGATGTTCGAGGATATACACATATATACTGACTCAACTTTCCACAACAAGGTCGTCATGTGGTCAAGATACATCGACAACGTAATTCTCATTTGGAAAGGGACTTCTGATGACCTTAACCGATTCCTGACAAGACCAAACAACAATAACTTTGGGATCACATTCACAAGCACATATAGCAGTACCAGTATTAATTTTTTGGACTTGCCTATTTATGTAGAATAAGACAGATTGCGGACCAAGACCTTCCGTAAAGAAAGTGAAGTGAACTCCACACTCTTTGCAACCAGCTGTCACTTAGATGCGGTAAAACTAAATATCCCCAAAGGTGAGTACATTAGAGCACGCAGAAATTGCAGCAATGAAGACAGTTTCAAAGAAGAATGCAAACTACTGTTCAGAAGATTTTGAGAAATAGGATACAATACAAAATGTATTAAACTAGCATGTGAAAAAGCAAAAAGTATGCCAAGAGAACAAACGCTAACTATGTGACCAAAACCTGCAAGAGAAGAACAGGAGAAAGTACAATTCATCACTACATTTTGCAGCAACAATAGAGTAATTAGGAAAATACTATGCAAACACTGGCACCTACTAAAATTGGATGAACATATTAGTAAATACATAGACTTCCATCCAAAAATCATCTATAGATGATCTCACACAGTGAAAATTAATGTTAGCCCATCCTTACTGCCAGCAGAACACAAAAGTAACCAGAAAACTTGGCTACAGGACGCAACACCTGGGTTTAGTAAATGTGGCATATGCTCCATGTGCCGGTATGAACCCAAGCCTACTAACAAATTCAGTGACAAAAATGGCACAACCATGACCATCAAAGACAACATCAACTGCAAATCGAAGTACATCATTTATACCATTATTTGTGTTTGTGGAAAAATATATATCAGAAGTACAATCCGAGAATTCAGGTTCAGAATAGGTGAGCACTTATCACTGATTGCCAGCCAAGATGGCACACTACCTCTGGCAATACATTGGCAGACTTTTCACCAAATGGAAGACAAGAGCAACATAAGATTTATTGGTCTGAAAAAAGTCAATTTAGGAAGACATGGAGGAAACAGAGAAAAGGCACTCAGACAAGAAGAAGCACGGACAATCTGTAGATTCAGATCGACTATGGTTTGTCTCAACACGGACAATGAAATGGGGGTATTTCTGTGAACAGTGGAATATGCCACCACGAGACACTGACAATTGTTGGGTGTCCTGACCCACGTTTAAGCTATCATGCCACGACATTTGGTGCTGTGGGCTTAGAAAATTCAAGATGGCGGAAAACCCACATGTGCGCCGAAATCCAGGAAAGCTGCGCAGTTTGTGCGCACACCAAAATGGTTGCCTCACTTGCCACCCACCAGTGCGAGAATGAAAGGCCGGGTTGCCATGAGGGAAATGGGTTGCCAAAGGAAAAACAGTAGCGCCGGTTAGCTTCAAAGCGCTTTAAAACCACCATTGGACTACCCGCACAGTAGTCTGAAACCATTGGGAATGGCAATGCTGATTGCCAAATGCAACCTAGAATTGTGGGGAATTCATTTCTTAAATCCCAAAAATGGGTGCAGTACCAGTACTCACCACTATCCAAAAGCCGGCGTTTTAAAACCACCCTGTGTTTCTCTGAAGGCAGGCTCAAAATGCCTATTTTCAAACATTGCAACATGTGCAAAATATTCACTGAACACCAGCAGACATTTGGCGGAATGGAGTTTTGTGTGCTTACAAAATCTGGGAAATGAAGAGCCCAAAACAATGCTTATAACAAAACTGCTATGGAGTCAGCAGTTTAAGTTGCACTGGATTTAAAGACACTAAAATCGAAAATGTTTAGATTAAATGAGTGACCTATGTTTGGTGTCACATGCCTTTGTAACTGTTGAAATGTCATAGTTTTGCACTTAGAATCAGCATTCTAGCTGCATGTGTAAAATTGCAAGTTAATTTAAAAGCAACAAAAAACATGACAGTTAGCTGAAAGTCTGGCTTAAGGAACTTGATTTTGCTTGACAGCTACCCCCATCAGGAGTGAAACTTGAGTCACAACTGTGTTCCCAGGCCCATCTGCCTTTTGCTGGCCACACCAAGGATATGCCATCTATCTGATAATTGAATTACCTGTGCTCTACAGGAGCTCTGAACAAAGCCTGTCTTGACTCAGGCAAAGGTTTTATTACAGTGGTCGTAAAATGTAGCTTCCTCTTGGCAGAAGCTGGGAGGGGCACTGCCTGTGAGAGCAAGCTGGCTTGGCAGAACTGGATAAACCAGTATTTCCACCATGTGACCTGGGAAACCACACCCCTTTGTAGCCAGAATATTGTTTAGAAAAAGATGAATAACTCATGGTGCGGACATGTGAAAATTTTATAAATGATACCATAATTCTTGTGATTTTTCTGCCCACAGTTTAAGAGGTTTTTAGAACCGGTGGTATGTTCAGGGGGGTGTTAGCGGAAAAGTGGATATTACTCTAAATGTATGCATGTTAAAAATCTGAAACTTCATCAGTTAATGTCCATACTCCCTGCGCACATGTATGTAAAGTTGGGTCAATGTCAGAAATTGAAAAATCAGTTAAAAAGTCAATTATGTGCCATTTCTGAATGCAAGCTCTTAGAAACAGCAGATTTGGACAGAGACATGGCTAAATTCAGCCACACCATGTATATGTAATTTCAAGCAACTGTGTAACTGTAAAATATGTCTTTTGTTATCAAATATAGAATATGTGCAATCTGACAGGGGAGTGTCCTATCTGCAAGCCATAAAATGACATCACTCTGACTCACAGTTCCTTCCCCAATCAAGTGAGAAATGGAAGTTTGACCAATTAGAAGCTGAGAGAGAGGTAGGGTCAGTGATGCTCACACACACCCACTTGCAGAACATATAAATGGACCACTGAAACTTAGGTAGGGACCTTCAATTCCATCTGCCGCTGGAAGCTCTGCCGGAAAAATCCATACTTTACCTCCCTCAACCTTCAGAGAGCCAAACTAGAGACTTCAAATCCATCAATCTCCAGAATCCAGAAGCAGTGCTGTACCCAGAGAGAGAGCAGAGCTGACCCAGACCCATGTTAGCAGTTCCAGAGACCAGATCACTGTGAAGTGCAGAGACCAGAGGCGAGTCTAAAACCTGACCAGATCCGTGGCGTGGCCCATTTCACTCAAGAATATAGTGTGAGTACCTAGAAAACTGTGCAGAACCCAATCTCTTAGTTAAAATAATATAATCCAAGCTATTTTAATTTAAGTAGAACTGCCTCCTAACTGTCACCTGTCATTTGTAAAGCTGTCACTTGTCATTTCTAGTAAAATCTGTCACTTGTCATTTTGAGCTTTTAAAATTTCAAATCTGAAAAACGACCTTCACAAAATCGCTCATATCTCCGCGACCGTTTGTCTTAGAGACTTGCAATAACTTTCATCTGAAAGCTTAGAATCGTGGCTTTCCTACGAACCTAGAACCGCATTCCTACCCCCTATAGTTTTGCCGTAATCGTGAAACACGCATCCGCGAATTTTACCGCGATTTGCAAATTTCTCCTCGTGTAAAAACAGCTGCTGCTTGCCTTCCATTTGCCAGAAATTCGTTTAACCTGCTAATCATTCCTGAATCATTGCAAGAGTGAGCCTGAGCTAATATTAACTAGATACCACTCACCCTGAACCTCTAGAGGGAATCAAAAGCATTTTAGCATATTTTTTAATTCATTGCCAGCACATATCAAAGCAATTTGGGCCTGTGTTTTCAAACTTCTGTAGTCTAAGCTTGCTGGGGTGAACTGAATTACAGTTGATCGCATTTCTGAGAACTGTGTGCTTCCTTCCATTTCCTTGCATTGTATCAAGGGGGGGAGGGGATTGCCAGAGAAAAGTGATTACATTGTTTTGTTGAAATCATATTGAGTATTTTCTATACTGCATTTCATTCATTCAACCTTGCATTTCCTTGAACCCTGTAAAGCATTCTCTACCACATTATACTTCTGTACCTATTTACCACTGTGCTACCTTATCCATTTCATGTCAACTCCTTATTGATTATAGAGAAGCGTGTTAGTGCCAGATTCTCCGTTGTTAATATTTATCATATCAGATTAAGTGTGATATTCAATTATTAATTTATTATAAGGTGTGACATATATATATCTATTGTTTAAATTATCAAATAAACCTTTTAACTTGCAAAACAGAACTACTTCTTGGCTCAGTGGAGTCAGGGGGATTCCAAGAGAGGGGTGTTATATAGGGGTAGTCATCCAGAACGCATGAACTGGACATAAAGATATATCAATAAGGGTTTTCATTCAGTATTATAGACTAGGCGTTGACTTAGCTGTAGTGTTGAATTGAATCCTCTTACAAACTGGGGGCTCGGCCGGACGTTTGGGTTAGAATACCACTTGTGCAGCTTAATACAGTGTGCTAACTGACGGGATACATGCATCCGGTCGGATCACCACGCTGCATTACGCTGTGAAGCATTCCTCAAAAGGGACACTCCAAGAAAAGTTCTGTTCTGCAAAAATAAAATACAAACTTCTGTAAGTCAGGACAGAGACCAATCTCTAGAATGACGACCTTGGTAGATATGAAAATAGCCAGAGAGCACTTCTTACATAAACTATTTGTGAGAGGTGAATGGGCTGAGCAGGGCCAGGATGCCTGGTTGCAGGCCATCACGCGACAGGTCACTGAAACAGGGTCAGACTTATGGAGAGATCAGGGTCCATTACATGTGGCCCTGAGTGAACTATATATGGCTCCTAAGGCCAAAGATGAACACGACAAGATCGTTAGGATAGCGGCATATTTATATTTATATATGGGAGCCATACAGAATAAATGTGCTGAAGGCCATGATCTGGCAAAAAGGCAACAGATGGCGTTAGAGAAGGCCCAATCTGATCTGGACTCTTCTGAGCAAAGGCTGCACAGAAGCCAGGAGTCAGAAAATGAGACCAGGCAGTACATCATTAAAATAAAAGAGGATATGGGCATCCTACAACAGGAAAAGACAGACCAGGATACCAGATTTCTGGCCCTGCAGAAGGAGCACCAAGACAGTTTGGACTCCTTACTGCAGAACCAGAAAAAGTTGGAGCAACAGATCAATTTCAACAGGGCATGCGCGGAGCAGGTAGTCACCCTGCAAAGCCAGCTAGATAGAGAGAAAGAGGAGAGCAATAAACTGATTCTGAAAGACCTGGATACCCAGGCAGAGTTTGATCAGGAGCGCCAGAAAGCTGGTGCCTTCCAAAGGCAGAGGGACGACCTGGCGGCACAAATGCAGGCTCTTAGTCAGGAAAGAGACGCCATAGGCCAGGAAGTCTGCCATTTAAAAAGGAAAATGGAAGAAAATCACTTGGCCCTCCAGGGGCTGGGTGATCTCCAAAAAGAGCATGCAAACTTGTTAGAGCACACCAGAAGGGTGGAAGATGCTCTGGCAAGAAAGGAGCAGGCCAGTAGGGATGGGAATCAGGAGGTAACCCTCCTGCAGCAAAGACTGGCCCAGTGCTCCAGGACCAATCAGGAAGCACAGAGGGAAAATGAGGCTCTCTGCCAGCACAATGAGAGGCTCCAGCAACAGGTAGCGATGCAGGAGAAACTGATAGAGTCGAGTAAGGCCTTAACAGAGGAACTGAAGGCACAAATGCAGGCTCTTGCATTGCAACAGGGAGCAGGGGCGGATAGAGATGAGGTTCGCTGGGAAATGGAAACTCCGGAGCATAACCTCAGGAGCCCTAGTACCAGAGGTCCTCATACCTCTCAGTCCCTGGACTCTGCCACCCCCATGTCCCCTGGCGCACGTGAGCACAGGGCCACAGGGATGGCAGATTACTATCCAGCTAAGAGTATGGGGCTCATAGGCCAGTACCACCCAGGAATGGAGGGGTGGGCATCCGGGTATGGGCACCCAAGTACAGTACAGTTCAGTGGGGAACCCCAGGAGAGTAGGCCCATTAAGGGCATCCTGAAAACCTCTGCCCAGTTAGGTCAGTGGGGGGGGTACCCATCAAATCCTGGCAGCAAGGAGGAATCTGAAGACTCCTCTGAACTGCGCAGGACACAGGAGACCAGGTCCCCACATTCTGCCAGCCATTCCCAGGCTCGCAGAATCCGGGAAAACCTGGAAGAACAGACGGGAACCTCTGGGAGCAGTCCCTCCGAGTCCGAGGACGAATGGACAAGGGTTACCCGAACCAAAAAGGCCAATAAGGCAAAAAGGGCCTTGCTAAAGGACCCCTTAAAACAGATTAAGGCAATCAGGAGCGTCATCACGCCTTACCATAAGAACGCTAAGTATTCTGTTTGGGAGCACTTAGAGTTGTTTGAACAAATGATGGAGACTTTCCATTTGAAGGACAGCCAAAGCTGTATTCAATATGTAAAGTGGACCTTCTCCCCGGAATACTCCAGTTTCTTTGCGGGGCTGAAGGACCAAAATCATTTAAGATGGTCCACCTATAAGGCGGCCATCTTGAAACATTTTTCTGTTCACAGAAATCCTCAAGAGGCTCGCAAGGCAGCCTACAATTTGCAATGTGGGGAGGATCAGGCCCCACAAGAATTTGTGCAGGAGTTAAAGCGTGCTTTTGCACAGACCACAAGAAGGGTGCGCACGGATAGCAGAGAATTTATTAATATGTTTTTCCATGCCTTGCCCAAATATATCATGACCCAGCTCGTGAGGGATTTTCACGAGAACAGATCTTTAGACTGGGTCATTAAACAGGCTACCCGGATCTATGAGGTGCAGAAACCGATAGATAGCAAAAGTAATGCCCAGAAAAACCCCAAAGCCAACAGCACCCCTGCTGCTGCCAAGGTGGCAGAGGTAAAGGTCACCCCCGTTTTGGATTTGGAGATGGGGGGGCCTAAAAACCTACCTGCACCTAATAATGCTAGGCCCAGGAGGTCCTCGGGTCAGTCACAGACAGGGAGCCAAGGAGGCAGCCCCACAAATGGGGTCCCTCGCTCTCCTGATTATGTAAGTCCCCGTTACAAGGGAAATCGACCCATCCTGGGTTATGTGTGGACTCCTCCAGCCCAAGGGGGGGGATCCAGCCAAGCACCTAACCCAGGGAACTTCCCTCCAAACTTCCCACAGGAGGGCAGAAATTTACCAAACCCTGGGCAGAACTTTTTCCCCAGATATCCACCCGACTTTCAGCCCCAAAACCATCCATCCTTCTTTCCCCAATTCCCTGAGCCCAGACCACTGAATCCGGGAGAGGGGAGGCCAAGGGTGGAGGGGTACCCAAATCTTCCCAACCCGGGGTATTACCAGAGGAGGGACAGCTACCCTTCCCGGGATCAGCCCAGGGGAGAAAACAGGGCCCCGTATCAGCCTGAGCGGGTTTCCCAGTTAGAGCGCCAGGTTCAAAACATGGCGCGGGATCTGGGTCACATACTGAGGGCTCAGCAGAACCCTCAGATCGGCATGCCGGCGCAGAACGCACCCAACTCTGGACCTGGTACTCCAGAACAATGACGGGGGCAGCACCCCGATAACACACAGGTCCCCAGGGAGGAGGCACAAGGGGAAGGGGGGTGTAAAGCCTTGGAGGAAGCTTCCTTCCTCACTTGTAAACAGCCCCTGGAAACCCAGGAACCGGAAACAAAATCTCTTGCCCCGGAAAGTCTGCCTCCTAAGGAGCAGAGGGGGGGTAGGAGAAACAAAAGACCCAAACAGACTCAGTTTGAGGAGGAGGTACAGATCTTCCAATTTGAGGGAGAGGGATCCTCAGAGGATCCTGGGAAAAGGATCTTCTCCTTCAGAGAGGGGGGAACTCCTCCCAAAGAAAAATGGGTCCCTAGGGATGCAAATCCAGACTGGGGAGATGTGGAGACTGAGCTACCGCCGCCCACCATCTCATCCCAGAACCAACCGCAAGAAAATCCCCTGGTTCAAATCCATCCTGGTGACTGCCTCCAAAAAGGGGGGGGCGGCCCAGGACCGGAGCCAGGGGAACCCACAATGGCTCTGATCTCCAGTTGCCAAATTTTTCTTTCAGATTCCCAAGGCTCTCCACAGAATTCTGCCCAAATCTCTTGCTAGCGATGTCCAAAACCAGAAAATTAGCCCACCAGTTGTCCAAAAATGTACATTATCTGTGCCCCCTTGAGGAGAAGGAGGGAAGATATTATGCCCCGGTACAAGTACAGGGGCAGGGTACAATCTCGGCACTGGTGGACACTGGATCTCAAGCTACCCTTCTGTCCAGAAGGGCCTTTGACGAACTGAATGCAGGAAGGGGAGAGAATTACCAAATTCCTCTCACCTCTCTTCCTGGGCAACTCCAGAACTTTGACGGGAAGGAAATTCCCGTCGAGGGGACGGCAGATTTGGACATTAAAATTGGGCGACATAAGTTGAAACACCCGGTCATAGTTGTGACCCCAGAGGGCACCCCTTGTTTACTAGGGAATGACCTCCTGAGAAGGTTGTCACCCCTAATAGATTGTGTAAACAAGGTCCTCTGGACCCAGACTAGCCGACCAATAAAATTAAAACAGAGTGTCAACCATGTTAGTTTAAACGGCACCTGCCACATGGTTGAACAAAAATCTGACCAAGTAGAATTCCACTTCCAGAATAACCAAATTCCAGACGTGACAGTAATAGCAGTAGGACAACAGACTGATGAAGGAGGGTCCTCTCTATTTCTGAAAATCAACCTTCCTTCCAGTCTAAAGTGGTACTCCACGCTGGAAGGAAACACTCTGAGATTCTATACTAATCCACAATCAGAAACTCCCACTCCTATAGTCCAGAAAGATGTGAAATCAGCTCAGAGCCTGGCTGATATTCAGCAAATTGGAGAGCAGTTGTTCATCCCTGTTCAGTTAAATGAAGGGAAGGACTCTGTTCTCGCTCGAGTGTGTGTGAACAACGGTAAGAGCTTCATCAGCGAAGCCATGTTCCGCCAACTCCCAAAAGATCCAGCCATTCCCACCTTCAAACTGATAGACAAATGGGAAATGGACCTGGAAGCACCTGATTCCAAACATCTCCTGCCAAGCAGGTGTATACTCAAAATCTCCATTGGCAACAAGAGCATAGTCCACAATTGTTGGGTCGTGCGAGACGTCCCTGCCGCCTTTTACTTAGGCAGTGACATTCTCAATCGCTTCGCCATTAGTTTGGACCTAATAAACTTCAAAGCTTGGTCCCGATTAGCGGATAATCCCATGGGCTTTGATGATCCAGAAAAAGCATTTAGGTCAGCTCAATTGCTACCTTATGCAGTTGAAATTCAGGTTAAAGAGGAAGTCACCATCCCAGAAAGGACCCGACAATTCTCCCTGGAAGTGAAAGTTAAAAGAGGACAACATTTGAAAAACCCTGATGCTTACATACATCTAAACGCTTCTCTCCAACAGCAAGGGTTGGGGGTAAACCCAACTCCATTAGTCAACATAGAACATGACACCATTCTAATAGAGGTGGATAACAGCGACTTAAAGAGTATTACTCTAGCCGCAGGCACCATTATTGGAATGGCGGTTGATGACCGACATCTTTCCATCGACTTAGTAAATGAACTGTTAGGACCAATCCCCAAGGACTGTTTTGACAGTGACAGTGATGACAATACAACACCAGACAGGATTTTTACCCGGCATGGGGGGAACTTCCTGGTGTACACTTCCTGCCCCTATGGTAAGGAAGATGTGACTTGTGACTTCAGGAGGGATGAGGTGATTTTCCAGGTCCATGAGGGCTGCCTTTCCCACCTGAAGCCTCCAGTCCAAATCAGCACTCTGACCAGGGACTTCTCCACCCAGCTGGAGGAGGCCGCTGAGATAGCCAAACCAGAAGTCTTTCCAGGCTTCAGGCAGATGGTGGAAGAGAGAGTCAACCTAGCTGATGCCTGTGTGACTCTGGAACAAAAGCAAAAGTTAAAACAAGTTTTCTTGGATTTCCAAGATCTCTTTGCGGTAGACTCATATGACTGTGGTCGCACTGACATCCACACAACCACAATCCCCACGGACCCTGGCATGACTCCTGTGTTTGTGAAGCAATATCGCTTGCCTCTCGCATCAATGGAGTCCCTTACTGAAATAATTAAGAACCTTGAGTCCCGGGGAATAATCCGTCCAGTCCACAGCACCTTCAATAATCCGGTGCTGGGAATATTGAAGCCAAACGGCCAGTGGAGACTCTGCGCCGACCTCAGGGAGCTCAACAAACGGGTCCATACTTCCCGATGGCCTCTTCCCTACATTGACCAAGGGCTGGCTCAGATTCAGGGGTCACAGGTATTCACAGCAATAGACCTGACCAATGGATACTGGACCGTGCCTGTCAGTAGGGAGGACCAATACAAACTGGCTTTTACCTTTGGGGGCCAGCAATACACATGGACCCGGACTCCCTTCGGATACCTCAACTCCGGCAATGAATTCAACATTTTCCTACATAAGGCCATGCCCGACCTGGGTGCGAGGGGTAACCTGGCTTATGTCGATGATGTCCTCATCAAAAGTTCATCTGTGGAGGAACACATAGCGGAGATCCGTTATGTTCTGACCCAGTTGAGGGCCGCCGGAGCAAAACTTTCCTTTCAGAAAGCACAGTGGTGTAGAACCCGTGTTAATTTCTTGGGGCATGAGATTACTCCTCAGGGTCTCTGTCCCCAGGAAAAGAAAGTGGAAGCACTTCAGAAACTGAAAGACCCCACAACTCTGCGAGAACTAAGGAGCCTCCTTGGACTGACTAATTACAGCAGAAAGGTCATTGAGGGCTACGCAGAGATCACCAGACCCCTGATTCATCTCCTGAAGGGGGGGGGTCAAGTGGGAATGGGGTCCAGAACAAGCCGAGGCAGTAAGACAACTCAAAAGAAGCCTCTCACAAGCGCCTTGCCTAGCTTACCCTGTCAGAAACAAGGAGTTCTTCCTGGAGACGGGGTTCTCTAATACGTGCTTGACGGCAGTATTATACCAAAAGCATGACAAGGTCAATAAAGTAATCTCCTATGCGAGCAAAACTTTATCCTCTGTGGAGGAAAAATTCAACGATTGTGAGAAGGCACTCCTGGCAACGGTGTGGGCATTGAAGAATTACCGCCCGTTTATCCAGGGGGAACACATCATAGTGGAGACTCCACACCAGCCTCTGCAATATCTCCAAAGTGACAGAATCCGGGCCGGAAATGTGAGTAATTCCCGAATTACTTCCTGGATTCTGTCAATGCAAGGCTTTCCTGTGGAGGTCCGATATGGCCAAAACAAGAAGAGTCCCCTCGCGCAAGGTCTGGCTGACTTGCATGATTGTGCCAGAGAAAACTGTCTCGAGGACGAAAGTCTAAAAATAAAGGACAACACGGAGGCATACCTTAATTCCCCACACAAAGTCTTTGAAGAGGACAAGTGTGAGGGAATGCCCACTGTCTATGTGGATGGATGCTCTTACCATGTTGACAACAACGGGGAGAAAGAACTGGTGGCTGGCGTAGGGAATGCATGGGTGAATGAGTCCCCAGAACCCTCCGCTGGATACAAAATTGGTCCCCGAAGTAGTCAGGTGGCAGAATTGATGGCTGTGCATCAGGCCATCCTCACTGCTGTCCAGCATCAACTCCACGAACTGGTCATAATCACAGATTCGGATTATGTACGGAACGGGTTCGTGGAGCACCTGGTTAATTGGAAAACCAGAGGCATGTTATGTGCTAACAACAAACCCTTGAAACATGGGAAGTTGATCCAAAACATTGATGATCTGGTCACATCGAATGGGATGACCATCTATTGGAAAAAGATCAAGGGTCATTCCAAAGTAGAGGGACCAGACAAAACTGGAAATGACTTAGCTGATCAGTTGGCCAAAACCGGGGCCATCCAAGGGGATCTAATTGAGGTTGAGTCCCTGTTGGGGGAAATCCAGGTCACTGCTATCACTAGGTCCCAGACAAATGCTCACAATGACCTTTCAATTGCACAATGGAGTAAGGAGACCCCTGATGCTGATTTGATTACCGCTCAGAAGGGGGATCCAATAATTGGTAAATTTTACCAGCACCTTGAGGACCCTGAGAACTTTCCCCTGACGGATACCGATTACATTGGGAAAGAGGACCTAAGAGTGTTGATGAAATGTCCAAAAATGTTCCGAATCCAAGACGGTTTGTTGGTAAGGAAATCCAAAGCTGGCCACGATCAGTGGGTGGTTCCTACCTCATTCCGAAGCCTGATGTTAAGTCACGCCCATGATGCGGCCACTGCCGGTCATAGGGGGTTTCACACAACATTGGAAATCTTAAGAGAGGTTGCATACTGGCCACACATGGGGCAGGACCTCGACCAATACTTGAAGGGGTGTCTTGTGTGTGCACAATTTCAGCCATCATCCCTCACGCACCGTGCGCCTCTCCAAAAGAGGGGGATGACACTGCCATGGTCAGATTTACAAATCGACTTTGTAGGCCCTGTGATTCGCTCGGCTAGGGGGAATAAGTACATGTTGACTGTGACATGCTTGTTTATCAAGTGGGTGGAATGTCTCCCAGCCCCAAATTGCAAGGCAGAAACGGCAGCTGCCTTGATGATTAACCACATCTTTTCCCGTTTTGGTCTACCTCAAAGGATTGAGTCAGACAGAGGTAGCCACTTCACCAGTGAAGTAATGACAAAGATGTGGGAGATACTGGGGGTCAAGAGAAAGCTGCATATTGCTTATAGACCAGCTTCTTCTGGGGCAGTAGAGAGATATAACCGGACAATTGTGAGCATATTAAAGAAGTTTGTGGCAGATTCTGGGCCAAGTTGGGATATCCGATTACCTCTGGTCCTAATGGCCATCAGATCTACCCCTTCATCTGCAACCAAAATGTCACCATTTGAGTTGATGACTGGACGCAAGATGGTGCTTCCTCAGCATTTGCTCTACAGGACCCAAGAGCAGACACTGATAAATGCCTCCACTACTCATGAGTATGTAGAGAATTTAAGGAAACACCTCCAACATGCTTTTGCTTATGCTCAGCGGAATCTAGAAAGATCAGCTGATAGCATGAAGACCCATTATGACCTGAAAACTTCCAGGAAGGAATATCAGGTGGGAGACCGGGTCTATCTATACAACTTCCAAAGGAACCAGGCCAAGCAGCGCAAATTTTTGCCTACATGGAAGGGACCCTTTGAGATCATCGACAAGATCTCCCCTGTGGCCTACAAAATCCACATCCCCAAAGGTCCTTTGGCAGCGGGGGAAGACAAGTGGGTCCACATAAACCAGTTGAAATGTTGCCATCCCAGGCACGCTCTGCAACAACTGGAGGAATCCTCTGGAATCCTAGCGGGTACTGTCTCAGACTAATTCTGTTCCAATCATAAAACATACCACATCTAGTCTCTAAAATATTGTGATTTGCATGAAACTGTCTCTTAGTTATACTGTTTTTTTTTTTTCAAAAAAGAATGTAATGTTTCGTTATGATGAAATGCATATGCTGCCCCACTATCTCAACAGTGGTGGAAAAACGTCTATGAGTAGGTATTGCCGCTCTTCCTTTGTCGTCCTAGGAGAAAGAAAACCTGAAGACGGGCCAAGGAGGACGATCCGGAGACCGGGAACGAAGATCCAATGGGCCCAGTGGACCGCCCAATATTCCCATCAGGACCGGCGAGGAGGACCGATCGATCAGTACCGGATGGAGAAGAAGATGCTGAACTGTGCCATCTACAGAGTAGGAAGAAGATTATGCGGACAGACCGGTGCGTGGGTCAAAACCCTTGGGCACGCGACTCCCCATCGACTCAAATTCAAAGTGCAGTCGCGTGGGGGGGCTTGTTGGGTGTCCTGACCCACGTTTAAGCTATCATGTCACGACATTTGGTGCTGTGGGCTTAGAAAATTCAAGATGGCGGAAAACCCAAATGTGCGCCGAAATCCAGGAAAGCTGCGCAGTTTGTGCGCACACCAAAATGGTTGCCTCACTTGCCACCCACCAGTGCGAGAATGAAAGGCCGGGTTGCCATGAGGGAAATGGGTTGCCAAAGGAAAAACAGTAGCGCCGGTTAGCTTCAAAGCGCTTTAAAACCACCATTGGACTACCCGCACAGTAGTCTGAAACCATTGGGAATGGCAATGCTGATTGCCAAATGCAACCTAGAATTGTGGGGAATTCATTTCTTAAATCCCAAAAATGGGTGCAGTACCAGTACTCACCACTATCCAAAAGCCGGCGTTTTAAAACCACCCTGTGTTTCTCTGAAGGCAGGCTCAAAATGCCTATTTTCAAACATTGCAACATGTGCAAAATATTCACTGAACACCAGCAGACATTTGGCGGAATGGAGTTTTGTGTGCTTACAAAATCTGGGAAATGAAGAGCCCAAAACAATGCTTATAACAAAACTGCTATGGAGTCAGCAGTTTAAGTTGCACTGGATTTAAAGACACTAAAATCGAAAATGTTTAGATTAAATGAGTGACCTATGTTTGGTGTCACATGCCTTTGTAACTGTTGAAATGTCATAGTTTTGCACTTAGAATCAGCATTCTAGCTGCATGTGTAAAATTGCAAGTTAATTTAAAAAGCAACAAAAAACATGACAGTTAGCTGAAAGTCTGGCTTAAGGAACTTGATTTTGCTTGACAGCTACCCCCATCAGGAGTGAAACTTGAGTCACAACTGTGTTCCCAGGCCCATCTGCCTTTTGCTGGCCACACTAAGGATATGCCATCTATCTGATAATTGAATTACCTGTGCTCTACAGGAGCTCTGAACAAAGCCTGTCTTGACTCAGGCAAAGGTTTTATTACAGTGGTCGTAAAATGTAGCTTCCTCTTGGCAGAAGCTGGGAGGGGCACTGCCTGTGAGAGCAAGCTGGCTTGGCAGAACTGGATAAACCAGTATTTCCACCATGTGACCTGGGAAACCACACCCCTTTGTAGCCAGAATATTGTTTAGAAAAAGATGAATAACTCATGGTGCGGACATGTGAACATTTTATAAATGATACCATAATTCTTGTGATTTTTCTGCCCACAGTTTAAGAGGTTTTTAGAACCGGTGGTATGTTCAGGGGGGTGTTAGCGGAAAAGTGGATATTACTCTAAATGTATGCATGTTAAAAATCTGAAACTTCATCAGTTAATGTCCATACTCCCTGCGCACATGTATGTAAAGTTGGGTCAATGTCAGAAATTGAAAAATCAGTTAAAAAGTCAATTATGTGCCATTTCTGAGTGCAAGCTCTTAGAAACAGCAGATTTGGACAGAGACATGGCTAAATTCAGCCACACCATGTATATGTAATTTCAAGCAACTGTGTAACTGTAAAATATGTCTTTTGTTATCAAATATAGAATATGTGCAATCTGACAGGGGAGTGTCCTATCTGCAAGCCATAAAATGACATCACTCTGACTCACAGTTCCTTCCCCAATCAAGTGAGAAATGGAAGTTTGACCAATTAGAAGCTGAGAGAGAGGTAGGGTCAGTGATGCTCACACACACCCACTTGCAGAACATATAAATGGACCACTGAAACTTAGGTAGGGACCTTCAATTCCATCTGCCGCTGGAAGCTCTGCCGGAAAAATCCATACTTTACCTCCCTCAACCTTCAGAGAGCCAAACTAGAGACTTAAAATCCATCAATCTCCAGAATCCAGAAGCAGTGCTGTACCCAGAGAGAGAGCAGAGCTGACCCAGACCCATGTTAGCAGTTCCAGAGACCAGATCACTGTGAAGTGCAGAGACCAGAGGCGAGTCTTAAACCTGACCAGATCCGTGGCGTGGCCCATTTCACTCAAGAATATAGTGTGAGTACCTAGAAAACTGTGCAGAACCCAATCTCTTAGTTAAAATAATATAATCCAAGCTATTTTAATCTAAGTAGAACTGCCTCCTAACTGTCACCTGTCATTTGTAAAGCTGTCACTTGTCATTTCTAGTAAAATCTGTCACTTGTCATTTTGAGCTTTTAAAATTTCAAATCTGAAAAACGACCTTCACAAAATCGCTCATATCTCCGCGACCGTTTGTCTTAGAGACTTGCAATAACTTTCATCTGAAAGCTTAGAATCGTGGCTTGCCTACGAACCTAGAACCGCATTCCTACCCCCTATAGTTTTGCCGTAATCGTGAAACACGCATCCGCAAATTTTACCGCGATTTGCAAATTTCTCCTCGTGTAAAAACAGCTGCTGCTTGCCTTCCATTTGCCAGAAATTCGTTTAACCTGCTAATCATTCCTGAATCATTGCAAGAGTGAGCCTGAGCTAATATTAACTAGATACCACTCACCCTGAACCTCTAGAGGGAATCAAAAGCATTTTAGCATATTTTTTAATTCATTGCCAGCACATATCAAAGCAATTTGGGCCTGTGTTTTCAAACTTCTGTAGTCTAAGCTTGCTGGGGTGAACTGAATTACAGTTGATCGCATTTCTGAGAACTGTGTGCTTCCTTCCATTTCCTTGCATTGTATCAAGGGGGGGAGGGGATTGCCAGAGAAAAGTGATTACATTGTTTTGTTGAAATCATATTGAGTATTTTCTATACTGCATTTCATTCATTCAACCTTGCATTTCCTTGAACCCTGTAAAGCATTCTCTACCACATTATACTTCTGTACCTATTTACCACTGTGCTACCTTATCCATTTCATGTCAACTCCTTATTGATTATAGAGAAGCGTGTTAGTGCCAGATTCTCCGTTGTTAATATTTATCATATCAGATTAAGTGTGATATTCAATTATTAATTTATTATAAGGTGTGACATATATATATATATTGTTTAAATTATCAAATAAACCTTTTAACTTGCAAAACAGAACTACTTCTTGGCTCAGTGGGGTCAGGGGGATTCCAAGAGAGGGGTGTTATATAGGGGTAGTCATCCAGAACGCATGAACTGGACATAAAGATATATCAATAAGGGTTTTCATTCAGTATTATAGACTAGGCGTTGACTTAGCTGTAGTGTTGAATTGAATCCTCTTACAAACACACACTCTATATTAAACTCAATGAAATTAGCTTAACCCCATATATTTACTCATGTACAACCGTACCACAACCAAGGACATCCATTTTGGCAATTACAACTGGCCCTGATTGTAAAAGGCATTAGTTTGCCGAAACACGTGTCGCACAAAGGGCATTTTACGTACCTAACAATAAACACTGAGATGCACAAAAAAGGAAACACCAGTACCGCTTGAACATATTGTGTGGCGCTGCTTAACCTTGTGAAGTAGGAGGCTTCGCCTCCTTTTTTGTTACTCAATTTATAAGGAATATACAGATGTGAATGTAGCCGACACGTGTGTTTTGACCAGCAAATATTTTTCCTGGCTGATGGCGTTCCTATCAAACCAACTTGAAAAAAGTGTATGGACACTTCAAATTCAATTAAATTCGCTGATGCGCAGAGAAAGTCTGAATGTGAACTATAAGGCTTCCATGTAAATAGGTGTTTACGTGTAAGCTGAAAAGCAGCGTAGACTGGCATGCCGCACTTGTGGGGTCATATATAGTTTGCATTCAGACTTTCTGTGTGCATCAGCGAAGTTAATTGAATTTGAAGTGCCCATACACTTTTTTCAAGTGGGTTTAATAGGAACACCAGTACATTGAAGAGCAGGGAGATCCCACACTCTGGATCAGGGAATTATAACAACAATATACACTGAAAGAAGATTCAGAGGACTTCATTTAATAAATCTGTATCAAAAGAATGTATTTAGACTCATATAAATGAAAATGAACCCTGAATGAATCGTAAACAAGTACAACAATTGGGTTGCAGATAAAATCACATCTAAAAAAGTGCAGATGGCATTAATTATTCCTACACAACAAAAAACCATCAATTCATTCAACAATCATACCTATACAATCATACTCCTGCATTCATGTTTTTGCATACATTATAAATTATATTTAGTGACAACATCAATAAATGCATAATATTCAACAGATGTTATATATGTTGTAATATTTTGGAGTGGATCTTGGTGATAATGATGGTTTGCATGATCACATCACCAAATGGTTTCAAGACCGTCCGGTTTCAATGTGTTGGTTTATTTTGACCACGTCTTCATCAGGGAGCCCAAGTTATGCACTACAAAAAGGTGTGCACAAATTTATGTCTAGCATGAGAGTGATTAAAACTTACAACAATACAAATTAGACAACAAACTATTCATGCACGTGAGTAAAAGAATAATCATTTGCAAATCTCACATGCCAGGATGCACCCATGAGAATTAATGCAGTGCCCTGAATCCCCAGGTACCTACAGCTTGGTGAGACCAGTGGACGCCGATGCCATGTGGTTGTGCAATCCTAACAGCCAGGGTGCGAACCCAACACCACACCACATGTGTTACTAAAAAGGTCACATATATCCATATGTGTGAGAAAGTCATCAGTGTTTGAGAATTACCTAGTGCATCTACACCTAGCTCCATGGACCAATGGAGCTGGGGCGGCAATGTGGTTTTTGCAACTATTGATCTGTAGATCAATCAAAGATGAAAAAAAGTATGCAACTGCCATGTCCAATCCATCCATGGGTATATTTAACAGGCTATTGCAACTCACCTCACATGTTCGAAGATAGCTCATCTATCTTGGAGTCCATAATATGACGCTGCTGTCTGGACAATGAAATTCTTGCTATCAGTTATGATTCTCGAATGGTCGAATTCGTACATTCCATGATGGCTGTTCTTAAAAATGCTCCAAAGATAGAAAGCGTCCATAAAGAATGTAAAAGGAACAAGTCAAAATCATTAGGCAAGATGCAACTGGCACAGAACTGTCCCTCGCTAATTGTAAAGACCCTTTTTGGTGGTGCTGCCAGTGATGCACTACACTTGATTCACACAGTGAATAAATTAGTGAATACCCAAGTGAGGTTCTCAAAGTGGGCTCGCTGTCCACCGCAACGATATGGTAAAAGATGGTATACTTCTGCATATACTACACCAGGCAGAGCCAGCTGAAAGCCGACTGCCGATGGTCGTGCAACCTCATTCGGGATACATTTTTTGGAAACAAACAGCTGTACCGTCGAGCATGGCAAACTTACCTCTAAATTACTTGGTTGCAAAATTTGGAAGGTTCCTCTGTCTAAAGATTTACCCTTAACAATAGGGACACAACATATTGTAGCACCATTATTGTACTCGGAAAACATACCCATCAACATTTTGGGAAGAGACTTACTCAGAAAACTGAATGCCATGATTTCCTTTTCAGAGAATGGGATGGTGTGCTCAACACTAGGGACATACCCTGCTGTACTGATACAGGCTTACTATGCCCACAGTACCATGAGAGGGATGCCCACACACATGGATGTATTTGTCTATGGGGTACATGTACTGTTGGGATGCATACCAGGAATTGGAAGAAAGGTTTTTCGATTGGCCAATGGATATTTGTTCAGACCATGGTGCCCCCAACACCCCACTGTTACTTCTGGCGCACACACACACACTGCTGTACCTAGAGGAAGTAGTGGTAAGGAAAGACATGATCATATTGGTTGCTACTGATGACGACAATATGGAGTGGTGGTCAATATTATGCATTGATCCCCCACTGACACTGACAGGAGTAACACACGCAGAACTGTTCGCTACCAAAGGCACTGAAGAGGGAGATGTAGTGTTCAAATTAAGCATACCAGGTCCTGTACACATACAAGAAAGAACAGTACCTCAGATGACACAATTACTGAAAAAAGAAAAAAAATATTTGCAGGATGATTTGAAGAAAGTTCCAAAGAACCTATGGACAAAAGGACCCCGTGATGTTTAGGAGTACTAAAAGAGGCGGGCGGTACACATAAAATTTGAAGGAGAGCTGCTGCCATGATTAAAGCAATACCCCCTTTCCCGTGAAGCTGATGACGGCATATAAGAGACATTTGTAGGTAAAATATGGGCACTAGGTTCTGGACTCCACTGGCGCTTCACTCAGTTTGCTTTATGCTATTGTTAAAGGTTGGTTGCTTGTGTCCAGCTGCATGGTCACTGGTGAGTAGAGGTGTTGCCCGCACCTCTTTTGGGAAGGAAACTAGTTTGCACCCGCTTACCTTGTGTTGTTTACTAGATTGATTGATATCTACACAAAAGGTTTTAACTTAAGTGTGGTTTTATTTAGTGTTTACAAGTGGTCAGCCAACACGTGTTTCGACCCCTCAGGGTACTTTTCAAGGCTGGCATATTAACAGATATATACATAAGTGAATGTTGTGACATAAAGTGACAGTGATAAGAGTGGGCATTAGAGTTTAATATTCATTTAAAAATTCATTTTATTACAGAATTACATTCATGGTTATGGTTAACACATGAATTACATACATTGAATATGGCATAAGCATATGCATTGATCAGAAGATATCAAGATGAGAAATTACAGGGGCGTGGCTAGCATGCGAGCGAGAAGGACGTGAGTTCTTGTGTGCTCCCTGGGCCGTCAGCATTATCCAGGAATAACTACCTGACTGGTGAGATGAAAGTCATAGAAAATACACCTGCTGAAGGATGAATATATGCTGAACAAGCGTGCAAAATTGGAGCTGTGTAAACAAACTCCTGCTGGAGTTACTTGGAGCCAACCGTTACGCCTCCTGGGCACGACATACCCTGGCAAGATGGCCACCACAAACTGTCTGTGCTGAGGGGGAGTGCTGTTGGCGGTGATATATCAGCCAGAGCGGAGCTCACAACCCAACACTTGCTGACCTGTATATGAAGGGCAAAGACTGTGCAGCTGATGTGTGGCTCGAATCGGAGAACTGGTGATGGATCCTCTGTGTCAGGGTGAACGTTACGGGTTGGGTAAGCGCTGTCGTGCGCTTGTGAGAATGGTCCCAGTGGCACTGTCGGAGGCAACAGCGCGGCTGCCACGATAAAGATGACAGCTGCGGACTGCATCAGACTGGGACTGAGCGGACGGAGCCGAGGCAGACAGCCCTGCACTCATCGGAGAGCAGGAGAGAGGAGGAATGCTGATCCATGACACAGGCAGATGGATAAGCAAGCCGTGCACATTGCGTGTGGCAGATACCCCCTGGCACTCTTCCTATCCCCGGGACTCCATCCAAGGCGTTCCTGCCGGCAGTGAAAGCCGGTGACCCACCCTACCACATCAAGGGCCACCGTTGTGTACGCAAGCGGTGATGGAGGACAGGTGGCATTGACTGTGACTGACCCGCGGAGCTCGAAAGATATATATAGTGCATACAGACGAGACTGAGGAGCTGAAGCGTGCCACGGGACAGTGCGGAGGCCCGTTGGCAGAGAACCTGCGGAACAACAACATCCTGTGCAAATCAAAGAAGTGAGGCCACTTTCCCACAGGCACTCTAGACGAGGACCACATAGAGCAAGGCTGCATGAACATATGATCCCTGGTCCGAGTGACACTCCACACTTCCCTCATCCACGGAGAAAGCCAGCTCAGGACAAGCTGCATACCATGAGGGAAGGCTGCTGTATCCTTGCATAACCACCAAACCACCAGCTATTCTGCGACTGCACCAACACAAATTGACAAGAGGCAGGTCAGTTTACGCCTGGGGCACCTGCCCCTCCCGTAGCAGAGGCTGCAACAATGCCCGTGGTGCGAATGCCAGGGGGGGACTGAAGCAAGAGGCCGCCCTCACTGGTACTAAATGGGTGTAGGCGCTACTTCCCTGCACAACCCAATGCCCCTGACAATCAGCACTGAGAGCTAAATGAAGCTAAAGGAAGCAACTGTAAAGCGACTCTTGGGAGGGAAACACAAACCACCCCACAAACGTAGGCCACGGCAGGCACTGCTGCACAAGTAGGAACACTGCTGTCCCTAATGACCAGGCGCTGCTAGATAAAGAGACTCCACATAGCGCACACCTTACCAACGGAATGACAGTGTACACTCAACATGGTGGAATGTCCCCTGTGAGAGAATGAGAGACAACACAGTGTGGCTCTACAAGGAGAAGCACGATTGAAGCAACAGTAGGCGATGCACTATGCAATTTTAATGAGACCCTCAGCAATAAGACAATGACTCAGTGAACAAGGTGAACCATAAAGAGACTACAGTGGAGCACACCATAGAAACTGGAAAGACTGAGACCACTTGATCTACACCCTCGAACCTGCTGCCCGGGACTACTTAACCCGGAAAACTACATACACTGCACAATTGACAACCTCGGCTGGTGGCAAATTGATGTGGGCATAAAATGCAGCGACACCCACTTATACCAATGCACCTGCAGCGGTACGACACCGGCAAGATTGGACTTGACGTGATCGCATAGTGCCCAACTCCCGGAACAACCCGGTGACACAAACCATACTGCTAGAGGCTGGGGACCTGCAACAGGAATGGCTGGCTCGACAGCTCTGTTCAACATCTGACGCTTCCGTTCAGGGCACGTCATCCACCCTCGGAACCGGACAGCGCCTGTACTGTCCACAGGCTGACCTGCTGACAACCACTGCTAGTTGCCTGACCCCTCAAACACTGCATCATGATTAAGGAAAAAGGTAAAAAGGCATCCTACAAAGCAAAATAGACAAATTCCGCAACCCCTGTCGCGACCACAACCACTGGACAATACCAATTGACCAACACAACAGAAATGGATGGGGACATCTCTCTGAAAGATGTAATGAATGCCATTGGCAACTCAGGAGCCTCCATGGAAATGAAAATGTGGAAATGGATAGCATAAGAGCAGATGTGTACCTCCTATGACAAAACCTGCGAAAGTAGTCATCCCGAACAGGGGAAGCGGAACCCTGCATATCTGGAACAGAAGATGGGCTTTGCACTATAATAATTTAGCATTAATATAGCGCTACGAACCCTCAGGTATCTGAGCACTGCATATTATTACCCACAGTGTGCGGTGCTCATTTAACAACCTTGGAAGGATGAAAGGCTGAGTTTGGCCCTGGCGGGATTCAAACCTGTGTCAGCAGGCTCTACACAGATGTCAAAGCGAGCGCTCTACTCGCTGTGCTATTGGACTGCTTTACTATAGAACAGCAAATGTCCAGAGTAATGGCACGCCTGAAGATGATGGAAGAAAGAGTGGATGAGGGGAAGGGCAGGTTGCATTGTAACAACGTTCGCATCCTTGACCTACTAGAAAAATCTGAAGGACCCAATATGGAACGAATTCTGGAACAATGGTTGGCAGACATGATTGCACCTAATACATTCTCCAATTTTTTCTCTGTTGAACGAGCACATTGTATGCAAACTGGCGACCTATTCCTGGTGCGCCACCATGCACAGTAATCGCTAAACTGCTGCACTACAGAGACCGTGATGCGCTGCTCCAGATGGCGCGAGCCAAGGGAACAATCACCTACAATGGATCCCAGATAGCCTTCTTCCCGGACTATACCAGAGAGGTGCAATGAGCCAGACAATCCTTTGACCAACTAAAAAAGCGTCTACAAACCATGAATTTAAAGTGTTGTCTTCTGTTCCCAGCACAACTCAAAATATATCAGTGCACTTTACGGACCCCAGGGTTGCGTGGAGATGGGCGGAGCAACATATTGAAGGGGACTGGAGACCAGATAGGTTAAGGAAGAATAACAGACCCGATGGCCAACAGGAATGAATCCCACCAGATCGACCACCACGAGAGCAAGAAATGGAGCTACCGACACCCATAGACAATGATTGAGGAACAACCTGTGTTGGATCGAGTAATTACTACCGATGCCCAGATCAGCGCTTAGTGAGGGGCAAACTCCTGAACCTGAAATGAGGTAGCACTACTGTCAGCCATATATGAGGCTAGTGCTGCAGCCCGGCCGGCCACTCCCCTCCCCCGCTGATAGGAAACCATTAACTCTGCTTAACTTACCCGTTCTGTTAGGATTGGCAGAGTGTTTTATATGTTTCTGATTTGATCACTGGTAGCTGACTGTTTCTGTCTATCAGCGAGATTCGGGCGACAGATGATTCAAGTTGGGATGGAGTATAGGGTGGGGGGAAGGGAGTTTTGTGATGTTTGTTTTTGGTCCGCATATTTACCAACCAATCCAGCTAGGCAGTCACCCACACTTTATATGGATAGCTTGCGACTGCGAATCCACCAACTGGATCGAAATGAGCACCCACAGCTTTGCATCGCAATAAACACATATGAGACACTTTTCCAGTGCTACCCGACACACAGATGCACGCTGATCAATTGAAAAGAAAGATTATGTCCAGAGATAACATTAAAGCTCTGAGACTCCTTACATGGAACATCAGTGGTCTGGGCACCGGGATCAAAAGGCGTCTGGTTACGCAATTCCTTAATAGGCACTCCCCTGATATAGTGCTCCTCACCGAAACACATCTGGTGAGCACAACATGCAACCTCTTCAGGCGCTCAAACTATCGGACAGCACTGCACACAGGCTTCTCCATGGACTCCAGAGGGGTACTCATTTTGATTAACAAGAGAATCCCCTTTATACTTTTTAATGTAGTACAGGACACCGGGGGCAGATATGTACTAATACAAGGCTCGTTATGGGATGAAACAATAGCGATTTTGGCAGTATATGCTCCCCCAGCACAGATGACTGAACTAATTCACGATATCACACCCTTAATTACTGCCCACGCATCTGACCTCTGGATCATGGGGGGGACTCTAATGATGTCATGAGTGTGACAATGGGCCATTCACACTTAAGGGTAGTAATCTCGAGGCGAGCACCAAACTCGCTGCATTCACCTCAGCACTTGGAATGAGTGTCGTATGGCGTGATTTACATCCTACTGAACGAGGATACTCCTTTCACTCGGCAACCCATGCCTCAATCTCAAGGCTGGACTACTATTTCCTCCCAACGTTGGATGCACACAGGGCGCTCATGACAGTCTTACTCCCCCCGATGTATTTCCGATCACTCACCGCTGATGATGGAGTTGAAAACCAATAGACCACTCCCCCCTCCATCATGGCACCTAAATAGTTATTACCTTGGCTTCCGTGAGCTCACAGATTGTATTGTGGAGACAACAACCACATATTTTGAAACTAACACCGGAACAGTGGAAAGTCCGGTAACACTGTGGGAAGCATATAATCCGGTCCTCCGGGCAGAGATCCTCTCCTGGACATCGGCGCACAAAAAATGCTGTCAACAAATGATAGTAGCAGCAGAGCAAGAAGTGATGCAGACAGAGGCAGAACACAGCTAAGGGATCCCCCGATATACACCAGTCCCTTCTGGTGGCCAAAGATCGTTGGCGTAATTCTGCCCTAAACAATGTGAAACAAGCACATTGGAGATGCGCAGGCATTTGTATGAAACCGGGGACAAAGCAGGGAACATTTTACCCTGGCTGGAACAAAGGGATGCAGGTCACTGACAAGTGAGGGATATTAGAACAACACAACACCTACTACTGCAATCGGATCAAGACATAGCCGAAGGATTTGCAAAACCCTGCATGAGCCTATTAACACTGCTCTGCTAGACAATATCACACTCCCCAGTTTGGCTACCTCAGAGAAATCATACCTAGAAAAGGGCATTACATAAGACGAGATAGTGATGGCCATATCTCAACTGCAGTCAGGGAAAACACCAGGACCCAACAAATTCCTGATCGAAATATGGAAAAAACTTGGCAGGAGTGAAGTGGCCCCCCACTTACTAAAAATGTTCCTCCACTGTCGAGAACAGGGAATATTACCACTGCACTTATGTAAGGCCAGTATAATTGTTTTACCAAAACCAGATAAACCTCCAGAGCTGTGCAGCTCATATAGGCCGATATCGCTAATCAATGGCAAAACCAAGATTTTGGCAAAGGTGCTGGCGAACAGCCGCAAAGGGTTATATCCTCACTGGTCCATCCGGACCAGTGCGGATTTGTGCCACAAAGATCCACATGCATGAAAATCCACAGCGTACATTTAATAGTGGAAAGGTATTCTGTCCTCCGGGAACCTCTGGCACTGTTGGCTGTCGATTTCGAGAAGGCATTTGATTCTGTTTACTGGGAGGGCCTCTTGGAGATCATGAGAAGAATGGGTTTTGGGGAATCCTTCATGAGTTGAGTCCTGTATGAATCTCTTGTGGCAGACGTAAGAGTTAACGGATGGCCGTCTAGGCTCTTCCAACTGGGGAAGGGGACGCAACATGGATGCCCCCTGTCCCAACTGCTTTTTGCACTGATTATTAAACCCCTAGCTACACTGTTGTGATGAACAGATGAATGGAAAGGATTCAAGTGGCCTGTGGGAGTGGAGGATAGGGTATCACTATACACGGATGACCTATTGATCTATTTGGGGGACCCAATCCACTCCTGTCCAATAGTCACATGGATACTTAACTATGGAACGTTTAGCGGGCTAAAGGTAAACTGGAGTAAATCAATCTTATTTCCAATTAAACGAGCGGCCCAAACAATCTCTCTATTCTGCCCATACCATATTGAACTGGAACACTTCCGATATCTGGGGATCCAAATCACGACAGACATATCGAATATGTTACCCGGAACTTACACCCGAACACAGAGAAATTGATGTCAGATGTCCAACAATGGATAAAGCTCCCACTGACCCTGCTTAGAAGTGCAGCTCTTTTCAAAATGCTAGCGTTACCGTGCTTCTTGTATGTCCTACAAAACGCCCCACTCCAAATACCAGACTTAGTGTTCCACAAAATAGAAAGTGCTCTTAGAACGTTGATATGGGGGGTGGACACCCACGAATTGTGTTACAAACACTACAACGGTCTATTTGGGAGGGTGGAATTGGGCTACCATGCTTGAAATCCTATTATTGGGCAAGTCAGATGGCCGTGGTTAACAACACCCTACATGGGGATAGGGAGCTACCTCACATTCATGCAGAGATTAGCACAATGCAAGGCGGATCCCCACTCATGAGCCTCTACCAGAAACTGACAAAAACCGCTCCCCACACAATGACATATGGCAAGCAACTCACAAGTATATTGGTTGGCACAAAAACATGACCCTGGCACAGACAAACTACCTATATGGCCAAGATGGTTATCAGCTGGGATTATAAAGATTGGGGATGTAATTGTTAACAGTACACTAACCTCCTTTGAGGACCTGACTAACAGGTTCGATCTCCCCATCACAGAACACTATCGCTACCGTCAGCTAGCTCATGCAATAAACACCCATCTTCCTACACTTTCGGATATGCCAGAATGGACACCAATAGAGAGGAATATAGTGCTTGAATGTATACCCACCAAGATAACCTCAACAATATACAACGCAATAATCTCTTTTGCTACTCCTGAACTTTGTAACCTTAAACTAAAATAGGAAGGGGATGTTGGATGGATACAATCCGAAGACTGGCTCATGGCACTGATGTGCCCATGGAAAATCGCAATTTCCTCGAGGCTCAGGTTAATACAGCTCAAAATCCTGCATAGAGTATATAACCCCCACACTGCACTGTATCAATGGAGCCAAGCCACCAGTCCCAATTGCTTACGTTGTCTACAAGAAGAGGGTACATTTTTTCACATTCTATGGGGGTGCCCCCAGATGCAAGAATATTGGCACCAACACTGTGATAAAGTGAATGAGGTCATAGGACGGGTCATACCACTAGACCCTAAAGTAATGTTGCTGAGTATTGAGAAAGAGGTGGACAATACACGGTTTGAGAAACTATTTCTCTCCACAGCTATGGGGTTGATTAAATGCAATTTAGCTAAGCAATGGGCATCCGAGGTGGCACCACGCTATGAGCAATGGGTAGCGGATGTGGCGATGTGTATGATGATGGAACGGCGTAGATATATGGCCAGAGGTTGCCCAGGGAAAGCGAAACAGATCTGGCAGAAATGGTAAGACCCAAGCTAGGATTTGTCATTGGGGAATATGTGCTGGAGAAGGTAACAACTGATGGTGAAGGGTGAGGGAAAAAAGTGGATCAATAAGTGGATATGTTACTTTCTGCTATGTATGGATACAGTGTTATTGTATTATTTATGTCTTGAAAATCTATAAAATGTTAGATTAAAAAAAATTGAAAGAAAAGGAAGGAAGGAAGAAAGGTTTTTAAGTTAGTCCCAGGTAGTTTAGGGGTATGTTTAATACACTAATGTCTGCATGTGGGTATCGTTTTAATTCATTTAGGGCTTTACCTAAATTTGGAATGTTTGGGCCACGTCCTTTGGATCATGGATCAGAGTTTACCTGCATGTCTGGTTGGGCTGTTTTGCTGAGGAGAAAACCAAACAGATTTTAGATTTCCAAAAACCCGGGGGTGGGTCTGATCTACCTTAGACCTAGTTGTATATTTTCAAAGCTGGTGGTCCCATTCCTTCTGGGTGCATAACTTTTAAGCTGGCATTGAGTTTATTGGTATGACAAAGGCATATAGTCACCTGTTTGCACCTAATTTCTTGATAGTGATTGAGTGAGTGATTTAAAACACGGTTCAGTTGTGGCTGGGTTAGCGCTTTGGTACTTAAATATTTTGTGCATGAGGTTGCCGCTGTGGATAAGGCTTGTTGATTGCAAGCATGCAAGTGGTCTAAACTCTAATGCCCACTCTTATCACAATTGCCTTAGGTCACAATATTCACTTATGTATATGTGTTAACATGCGCCCCTTGAAAAGTACCCTAAGGGGTCAAAACAGGTATCGCACGGTTACTATGAGGGTCCCAATATATTCAACATAGTAATACATGTAGATTTAAGCAATTTAAAAGTTGGCATTGCTAGTTGACAAAGGGTACAAAGTGGACATAGCGAAATTGCAGTATTGTCAAAAAGAAGTAGTCTATTTGGGTCAGATTGTGTCAGTATATGGTAGAAAGATAACACCAGAAAGAGTTGAGGCAATACATAAAACTCCCAGGCCAGAGACAGTAAAAGAAATGCAGCAGTTCGTAGGGTTGTGGTATTACTGCAGCGCATGGGTTTTCGATTACTCTACTTACACCAGGCCATTACTGCACGCTCCAAAAGAGGCACAGGAAAACAAAGCAAACATAAAATGGACAGCTGAAATGATACACCAGTATTGACTACGCCCAACTACAAAGAGAAGTTTCACTTGTTTTCCCATTCAAACGGCAAATTAATGACTGCTGTGCTGACACAAAAGAAGGGGCAGGGGCACAAACCCCTAGCATACTACAGTGGATCTCTAGATCCAGTGATGCAAGGACATTTCCCTTGTGAAAAGGCTCATGCTGCTGCTGCATTCGGGATTGAGAAGGCTGCCACAATTACAATGGTGGGGTGTTCCATATTTTTTTTAAGTGGAGCACACACTGTTTGCAATATTAGATAGGATAAAATCAACATTGACAACTGAGAGTTCTTCAGGGTACGAAATAGTATTGACAAACCCTGCAATAGAGGCAGTGAGATGCAAAACAATAAATCCAGCCCAGTTCATAGCAGAAAATATTGAAGAAGTAGATTATGTACATGATTGCATAGCATAGAAATTAAGGTAACCCCTTGGTGAAAAAGGAAGTGATTGAAGTGGGGGCATGGTGTTCATTGATGGGAGCTCAAGTATCAGTCAAGATACAGGGTAGAGACATTCTGGTTCAGCAGTAGTGGATGACAGACACAGCACACACAAAGAAGAGGAGTTGGTAGTGTATTCACAAACACGATTGCCAGCTCACTACTCTGCACAAGCAGCAGAATTAGTGGCACTAATTGAGGCGCTAAATATGTCAGAGGGTCAGGCAGTTAATATATTCTATGACTCAGCATATATAACATGCACAGTGCATTCAATTCTGGCAAGGTGGGGATGGGAAGGGTTCAAAAGAAGTGATGGTACACCAGCACAGCATGCATCATTATTGAGTAAACTGCTAGAAGTGTTACCATTCCCCATAGAATTGGCCTTAACAAAGTGTAAAGCACACATGGGAGGACAAGATGGATAATGAAAAAGCAGACAGAGCAGCAAAAGAAGCAGCCTACCTGCCGGAAGGGACACATGTGCTGTTCCCTGGCGAAGAAGAAAAAACTCCCCTTATGGCATTATTAAAAACAAGAAAGGAAAAATATGCATTGCTTGAAAACTTTAATGCAACTCCAATTGTACAGATAATAGAGTTGCAGGGAGAAGCAAAAAATGAATAAAAAAGAACTATGAAAAGGTGAGGATGTTCTTTGTCACAAACAGACTTAATTTGGTGGCGTAATAGCACAAGAAAAGTGGTAATCCCGAAGAATTTATTGAAAGTGGCATTAGAACAGCTCCACTACCCTGCCCACGTATCAAAAAAAGCATGTTGCTGTGGGGTTTAGTGAAGACTGGTTTCTTCCAAATTTGTATGAAAATGTCTCTGAATTTTTAAATAATTGCCTGATATGTCAGAAATTCTTGCCAGGTCACAAATTGAGAGCAGTGTGAGAAACTTTGCCGCAACCAGAGGGGCCCTTCCAGCACATGCATATTGACTATGTAGATGTGCAAGAGAGATGTACTTCCTACAGGTACATGTTATTAGTGGTGTGTCCATGTTTATGTTTGTCCCTGTGCCCATAATGATGCCTGTTCAGCTGCCGAATCTTTGGTGAGGGAGGTGTTTCCAAGGTGAGGGATCCCAGATGAAATTTGTTTAGACAATAGTGAGCATTTTGCAAATTATTTGATTGAAGAGATAACAAGCCTTTTAGGGATAAAGAATAAACTGTGCATGATTTGCCGTCCACAAGCCAACACTTGAGATGAATGGCCTGCTTAAAATTGTGCTTGGCTAAGCTTACGCAAATGCTTGGAAAATCCTGACTGCACTGCTTACCCCTTGTACTTTTCACATTGCGCAACTCACCCGGAGTAGACCATCACATTACTCATCATGAGTTTTTTACAAGGCAGAGGATGCATGCGCCAGTACCTCTGTAATGTACAATTTCTGATGCACAATCTTCTTCTAGCATTCTGATACTAGAATTTGATACGTATCTTACAGAACTCACAAAATCCCTTCCTTATATCCCTGCAGATGTGGCCAAGTGCTCACACAGATCAAACAAGTGAACAAGGAGGACAATTTCCACAGGCTACACTTCTCTATCCTGGTGAGAAAATGTATGTCAGAAACCACATAAGGCAGTGGAATGAGGAATATTTTGCAGGACCCCACACCGTCATCTACTCAACACCAACCGCTGTCAAAATTGAGGGGCAGCGAGGATGGATACATATCACTGACGTGCTCAAAGACAAGAGCAGCACCTCCCATTGCTGCGAGGAGCAGAAACCAACATATGGGGAGTATATGTGAACTTTCACTGACTTTCTTTTCTGCACTTAGACTTTGCAGAAAGCCAGTAAAGGAGGAAGGAGACAATTTTTTTGCGACACTGTTACTATGAGGAAAAGCTAAAGATTGTCGTTTTCTTGGAGTGTGATCAAATTACCAGTATTGTTTCTGCTTTATTTGGTTTTAAGAGAAAAACATGGTACACAATTAAATGACAATGTGAAGAGAGGAAAGAGGAGTTTAAGGAATGAGGAGGGTTTTCACAATGGCACTGAAAATGGGCAAAGTACATCATCCAGAAACGTTTGGTATGATGAAATGTGTGTGGGAAGACAGCCGACAAATGGCCATGCTAAGTCTGACCACTCATTCCGCATGAAACTGGAACTACCAAGATCTTTCTACCCCACAGTATGCTTGATGCACACATCCCTCTGCAAGACAAGGGGTTTATTCCAAGGGCCAACATGTGTATGCAAACAACTCTGTGAAGCTAACAAGAGTGGCTGAAAAAAAAAGAAACACAAAACATGGTAGTTGAGTATGTAACAGAAGGGTCTAAAAGAGGGGAACTGAAAATAACTGAACACACAAAATTAAAGTGCATAAATGAAGAGCGAAACAGCATTCCCTGATGTCACACAAGACCATTAATGAGAATAAAAGGGGTGGTGTGGTATGGTGGTGAATGGGAGGTGGCATAATGCAATGTCGGCAAATTCAACAGAAAAAGGCTTAAATGTAATAAAGGAAGACATTAGGGCATTCTGTTTGGTGGTCTTCCAGAACTGGTACGTTCTGGGCCTTTTAACTGCTATGGAAGGTGGTTTCTGTGCTAAATTTGAAAGCAGTTGTTGCATCATGATACCCGATGGAGAAACTTCCAATGGAACACTGAAAGCAGCCAGATGGGAAATACAGACACTCCATGAAAAAATTACAAGCAAGGCTAATGGAGAGCAATCAAGTAATTGGTTGGACAGGGTTTTCACATGGGTGCCCACCTGGCTTTCTGGAATATTTTGAGTGACTGTCCCCCTGTTAGTGCTCATTCTCGTCACCTTCTGCATTGTCAAGCAGATTTTTTAAACTTTATAGTAACACACAAAGAGGAACTGTTATGTTACCCCTGATCATTGATCAGGAAAATAAAAATAAGCGTATTAGTGGACTAATTGGGGAAAAAGGTGAAGATGATATTGATGAGTGGGTTATAACACAGCCTGAGGATTTATAAAATTATAATCAATTTTGGATATCATGTTTTGAGGATGGAATGGGGTGTATATGGGTGGGGGACTCGTTGGATCGTTGGGAAGAAGCTAAGGGTGGTATGACAAGGTTGGAAAAAATGTTGATCCACACAGACAAGGTAGCAGAAAGGGAGTGGGAGTGGGAAAAAAGAGTTTGTTATTGATAAAACAATAAAATGAAGGAATAACGTGATAAATTTACAATTTCAGATAGGCAGAGAGGCACAAACATACCACCTGTGGGAGTAGTGATCTGAGAGGGAGGGAAGCTTCTGTGATAACTGTACTGAAAATTCAATGTAGGATAGAGAATGCCCAAAATAATAATGTCTTGCAATTAAAGAAATAACAATAATAAAGATGAATAACAGATAAATATGACAAAAATTAGTTCCCAGGCTGAGGGGTGGTAAATAGGCCCCAAAGCATGCGTTTGCAAAAACGTGTGTTCGGTTCATCAATTCACTTAGATGTCGCAGCTGCTGGTAGCGTATAATGAATCCCACGATCCCAGGATGGCATGCCAGGAAGCAAACAATGTTTGTTACTTTTGAGGTCACAAGGCAGAGCTCACGAGTCCCGCCGAAAGGCAATAAATACACAATTATTTTATAAGTCAGCATATTTAATTTACTGAGCTTGATTTACTAAGCAGTTTCAAAAATCCTGTAGCAGTTTCAAATTGCTCCTGAACTAATTTTTGCCTGGGAAGAAGGTCAAAGAATTGTTAACATAATACATTTGTAAGGTGACTTGTCTTTGGTTCAAGGCTCTAGCAGTGTCATGGTGGAAGCTCTTTTTCATGAGAAAGAAGATGATATGACTGGAACATATTAATAAAGTTCTGCTGGTCATTTCAAATGTTTCAGTGAATTGGCATTACAATGTGGGAACTGGGGGTTGGTCTGTGACGTCACAGTGGAAGCCTGGGATGGTTTAGCCAGGTCTGCAGAACCCAATCACTGAAAGTAATGTATGCCCATCCATAGGGGTCTAATATTCAGTAACCAATCTGCTACGTGTGGGGAGACTTTTAATTTTGCCAAATGCCTACTGTTAATTACTTTAGATGGCTATAAAAGCTTCAATTTAGGGGCATTTCTTTGACAGCACCTTTTCATGCAGTTTTGTTCCATGTTCTGTTTGAATATAGCTGTCCCAGCTGCTTCTGGGGTCCTGAAATAAAACTGCATTACTTCTTGCCTGGTATACTCTCCTTTTTGACAACTTTTGTAATTTGTTACCGGTAAGTTCCGAGGTGACCTTGACACAGGCAGATGAATATGCCATCCATTGCTAGTGCCACTCCCCATCCAAATTTCACACAGGTGAGAAATGTTACTCACTAAGGCAACTGTACTGCCCATATCGCAGGCAGGTACAACAGGAGATGGACATGATCTAAGCTAAAGATAGCAAGAATAAATGTCCCAAAAATGAAGCAACACATGTGCATGCATTAGACACAAAGCAGATGTGCACTCAACATGAAGAACACAAACACTAGGTAATGTATGCATTTATACATGAAGAATATTACTGTGGGATGCATAAAGACATGAACAATACTAACATAAGCAATGCATAATCTGAATGCAACATGAACAATACGAGAATGTAGCTCACTAATATAGAAGCGCAAGAGTAATGGGCAGCTATCTTTTCCAAAATTAAAACCACAATACGCTTCAAAATAAATAAAAGGCCTCAAGTCTTCACCAGAACTCAAAATGATGAAATTACAGAATTACAGAAACTGTAAATAGCTTAAGAGCTAAGGTTACTGGAAATTAGGGAGGGTCAGAATGTTCCAGAGAATGCAAAAAATAATAATTCCCAGCACAAGAAGACTACACTTGTCTAATTAAAAGTCTGGAAGAGCACAGCCGACCATTGTAAGTCAGGTGAAGGACAACTAGAAGCCAAAAGACTCTATGAAGAATAACCCAAGAGTGTCCCCGGTGGCAAAAGGAATAATAACATTCACATTAATATTAGTTAAAATCCCAATAAATGGAGGGTGAAATAATTCCAAACAAGGTCTCACCAAACGTGACTCATAACTGAAGAACACGGTCTATTCATTAGCAACGGATACAGATAGGACACCTGCCTCACTCCTTACGCACATTTCCAGACACAAAATGCTGTACAAGGCAAACGACAAAGAGATCACCCTGGCTCATGGTCTAGGAATAAGAGATGGTATGTTTTTCAATTGGAAGGAAAGCAGTCCATGGACCTCTCTCCCCCTACTCCTGCCTGGCTCATGTCTTGACGACCTGTCAGTTGCCCAAAGTTGGTCAGTAGAAAGCCAACCAATCAAAAATAAAAAAACTAACATAAGCAATGCATAATCTGAATGCAAAATGAACAATACGAGAATGTAGCTCACTGATATAGAAGTGCAAGAACAATGGGCAGCAATCTTTTCCAAAATGGAAACCATAGTACGCTTCAAAATAAATAAAAGGCCTCAAGGCTTCACCAGAACTCAAAATGATGAAATTATTGAAGTACAGAACTGTGAATAGTTTAGGCAGTAGCTAGCAACACGAGAAATGGTTACTGATAATTAGGGAGGGTCAGGATATTACAGATTACAAGATAATAATTCCCAGCACAAGTAGACTAAACCCCAAATGCTAGGCTGCCCAGTAGGTACTATGCCAACCAATAATCTATTGTAGAAATGATGTCTTTTTATTGTTATCAATTTAGAGGTAGTCTCAGGAGGAGCCATCAGATTGTTACCAAATGAGAAGGTTAACCCCTATAGAATATATTTATATATATTCAATCCCCTTAAGCAATCCCTGTAACATATAGGTTTTGTACACTGGTATTACGTTATGACATCGTTGATGACACATTCATAGTATAAAACCTGTTGTTTTGATAAGCCTGCAGAGAGCGACTCAATTTTGTGCTTGTAATCTGTCCCCACTTTGTTTGGATGTTAATAAAGCTGGGTTTTGCCTTTCACTTTGTCTAGTTCCATTATTGAGTACGGTATTTTCTGGTTCCTGATCTTCTGTGTACATTGGGGTTTCCCAGGCCATGATAAAACTAGGTCAGAGAGTAAAGGTACCCCAGATATGCTACATTTTTGGTGGAAAAGTGTGGGTGGGAGGAGAAATTAGCTTGTGGTGAGGCAGTAAGGATGAAACACGAGTCCAGTGCAGGGAACAATAAATTAGTACAGATGAAAAAGAGTAGACGACTTTAAGGAATGAGAGCATAGTGGAGGCCCAAGGAGAGAAGTGAGAAGGGATGTTGTATGCCACTCAGAAATCCCTTAGGTTAGGAGTCCAACCCTCCCATCCAGTCAAGAAGCCAAAGGTCAGTGGGAGGCATCCGGGCTTAGTTTGGCGACTCCTAGTCTCATTATATTGGTCACCCATACCTGGACCAAGGTGGAGAATAAGAAGAGACCACCACTGCTGGACCTGCGGAAAGAAGAGATAGGACACTGAAAAACTCCCCAGACTCTGATAGACTAAAACCACCCCAAGGACTGCCAGGAGGGGGCCCAGACTGTTTAAATTGTGGAAACAATGCAACTGTCTTTTGGTTCACTTGTTTGCTATCAAAGAGAACAAGCCACCCTGCTATTTTATGTTAAAATGATGCCTTTAAATTGTGTACTCCAAAATAAATCTGTGTCAGAATCACTTTCGAGCTCTGAACTCAAAATGGTTTCTCACCTGAGTTACTGGAAAGCTTCACTTGTGACTTCTTCTTTCCCTTGTACTTCAAGCCTTGTTTCTTTTTGTGGAGTGGAACGATGCCACAGTGGTGTATGGGAGAACCAGAAGACCAGTGTCTCCAGATCCGCAGCAGCTGTAAGGGGGAAAAAGCCTTGGTCCGGCAAAAAAACTCAGAGAGAGTCTTCTCTGTTTTCGGAAAGCTCCGATCCTCAGTGTGGCAAGGTGGTCAAGATGTCCGGGAATAGATCCGATCAATAAGAGACAAAAGGGCAGGTATCCAAGCCCAAATATACGGGCTGAGCGTGGCAGTGATGGCAGAGAAAGGTCCAGGCTGACACCAGCGTCAGTTGTGGGACAACAAATGAGCAGGAGAAGCCAGGAAGAAGGTAAACTGAGATAGCAGGGAAAGCAGGGAACCCGTAGGAGAGAGAAATGGTGAGTGAATGAGGGGAAAGTAGCCAGAGAAGCTACAACGTTAGGAAAGCAGGCTTAGCAAAGCCAAGAGAAAACAAAGCGTGTAGCAACCAAATGAATCCAGGCAGTTGCCACGCAACGGCCACTGGGAGGAGGAGTACTAGGAGCGACCATGATGGAAAACAACTAGACCGCAGATAGAAGCAGAGCAAAACGTGCCGGAACAGTCAATGGCGGAATTGTCTTCCCTTACCCCAGATGCACCAAGAGCTGGGGCGCATGACAATCTGGCATAAACTTCAATCTCTAGTATGTGTGTCACATTGATAGGCATATCTCATGCATATTTGGTACTAGTGCGAGAAATGATTTTGTTTTCATGCTGCTAAATATAATGGTTGATTGTCAGAGGAGATTTTTAGTCTCCATTTAAATTTTGTATTTCTGAATCTGAGTGGTACACTAATTTTAGTGCATTAAGATATGGGCACAACTTAGTGGCCTAGGTGATGCAGCAACTAATATGGCTCTGGACTGGGAATGAGATGAGTGCTCAACCTTAAGTTTCTCTGTAGATGAAGTTAAGATGGCAATTGGCTGGCAGAAATTAGATAAACATGCCTGTTGGTCTATTTAAAGGGGAGTAACTACATGGACAACCTACTTCACAGTACTATGTAATGCTATTAGTAAGTGGTTAAAGGTACCACATTCTTGGCATACACCAGAGATAATTCCACTGTACAAAAAGGGAGATCGAGGTTATCTGGGCCACCATGGCCAAATTTCCTTGATCGATTGTGTCAAGTAAGTCTAAGGGGAAATCAATGCAAGGTGTTTGTACGGTTTTCTGGAAGAAACTGAGTTAATGGCCATGATGGGAAGGCTTCCACGTGGGCCTCAGTAGCGTTGACCAAATGTTTAGGTGTTTACAATTACTGTATGTATGTGCCTTTAAGGAGCCAATGTTGATATGTTGTATGTATTGATGTCAAAACAGCATTTGACAGCGTCCCATAAAAGAGAACTTGCCTCTCTTTGTATAATGTACACACAGCATAAATTGATTTGTACAGTGGAAACTCAGCGAAAGAGATATGAATACCCAGGGATAGAAAACAAAATCCTGTCTGGCAGATCAGGGAGCTAGGCAGGTATGCGTCCTTGCCCCATTACTATTCTGCTGATACATAAATGATATTCCAGATCAGATTTTAAGGCTTCCAGCCGATGCACTAATGTTGAATGTAGACAAGTGATGCCGTTCTTGTCTCCAAAACCCCCATGACTCTGAAGAAGCAACATAACACATTTTCTGAAATCTGCCACTACAAAGGCTTCGGAATAAGTTGCAAGGACACAAAATCAATGGCATGTGCTCTGGGCAAGATGAAAGGGCCAAACCTAAAATAAGTGAATTGGAAGAATACATTGAGAAAGTAAAATGTTTCATTTTCTCAGCCACTGTATCAGTAGAGCTGGAAACTAGGGTAATCAACCTGTCAAATGTAACTTGACATTGGCTCATTCAAATTCAGCTACAGTTAATATTGTCCTACTTTGTAAGTAACCAAACGATCACATCTACTATTGAAGTATACACAATGCAGGCAGTTCCCTCAGCTTGATACACTGCTTAAGTGTGGGACCACTGATCAACCAATACGTTGGTTAGCACACAAACATACATCTGAAAAAGATTATGTTTATCAAAAAATTTCACCTAATATTCTGTTTTATTTTGAGCTTGATCTCTTGAGCATTTAACACAAGCGGAGTGAAAACCCTTGCAATGCTAGATCTGCCTTTGGACACCCCTTCATTTGGTAAGATATAAAGATAGATAAAAGATGTCCTCACTGCAAAAACATGTGCCACACACTTGGTTCTGTTTAAAAAAAAACTTGGTTTGGTTTTTAATTGTAATGTTCAAATAGCCCTTTGAATGACACGTGTTTCGGCACCAAGTTGTGCCTTTTTCAAATCAGGGCAATGTAAAATTAAATCAGTATGATGATTAACTTTACTTCTTAAGGGTTCATGGGCTCAATCCCGCCTAACAATAGGTCTTGCTCTAAAATCAAAGCTCTGTCTCCTAGCGCCTGCCTCTTCTTTTCCTCACGCCTATGCAACACCTGGATATTTACATTTCAAATTTGGGCGCAGGCCTTAAGAATGTTGGCACAACAAAACCCTAACCTTTTCATTCAAGATAGAAAGATACCCCGGATAAAGTTTTGAATTTACTGAGAGGTAGTTCTTAGACATGGTTTAGAGAAGTTAAAATATGATGCTCTTGGTCGGTTTACTTTCACCTGGTATCACTTAAGCCATCCCTCGATGGGTTATTGCAAATGGAAGACAGCCAAAATGTTAGCAGCTAACCTACTTGTCTTTGCAATGACCTTGCACCTATTAATATGAAGACTTGCCAAATGAGAAGATGCTTTCGACTCCTGTGTTATGGGAGAGTGAAATTCTCTCAGCTTGTCAGCGAATGGGCCTATCTGAGGTTTGCCTTTGCTCTTTGCCTTTCTGAATTGGGGATGACCTCCACAGAGAGCCTTAGAACTTCCTGTCTGATGGGAACTCTAGGCGGAGTGACCCTCTGGGAAGCCTCCTGATGGGAAACCCTCTCAGGGGAGAAACCTCTTCTCCACAATGAAGTAGTCTATGGTGGTCAGGACATGTAGCTGTAGTTGGGGTTCCAGGAGATGATAGAGCTTACGTGGGAGCCAGGAGCAACGGAAAGGCAAGGGTGCACAGGAAGGAGGCAAGGCAATAGTAGCAGAGGGAGAAGCAAGGGAGAGGAAGCAGCAGCAACCTGGTAGTAGACATGGCAAATGGGACAAGGCTGAGGCAAGGCTGGAGACAATTAAGGTGGAATTAGGGGACTGCAGAGCAGAGAACAGGTAACTAGTGTCAATGACCAGGATTACATGAAGCTGCGACACAACAAGAGTCAGAGCTCATGTCATAATGATTGTGAAGTTGCAGAACTGCTACCAGAAGTGGAAGTAGAACACAGGGGCTTGCGGGTGCCACCTTGGAATGGGTGCTGTGACCGGCAATGGCTGCCATGTTGGAAGTGGCTACGCTTCCGAAGTTGCAGCCCAGAGCACCAGGAACACATGCAACAGTTGTCCAATCACAAAACTTTATTTATTGAGCACAGAAGATCTATAGAGTTTGAAGAATATGTAGATGTGATGAACGCACTACTTTTAGGCTTTCTATATGCAAAGATCCTTTTGGGTATGCTCCTGCAGGCACTAGTCAAGATGTCTTGAAAAGTGATATTTGTGCAGCCTGCTGTTGGGTGAAAGAATCACTGTAAAACTTTTCATTTATTTGCCCACATCAGCCATCTGCGGTGTACGCATTCAATTCTGTGTTTGAAGAATCACGATATTATAACGTTTGAGAGAGCCTAAATATTGTGCAAATTTCGAGAAGACGTTCGTGCTGCCGCAATTTGTTTTTATATAAGGTCTGTGTGATGTTCTGAAATAAGTTAAGCCCATAACCACCTTTTTCTGATCTTCTTTAATTAAGGTTCCTCTGAATTGATATGGTATGATATGATAGGTTATTTATAACGTGCTTAATACCCAGAGGTTTGCTCCGTGTTGTCTAGTTTCCAAGGCGAGCATGTTGCCCCTGAGCTATTCCCCTCTCCAGAATCAGGCTGCATAAACTGCCTGTGCTTCAGCATGGAGCTTCTTATCTACATTCTTGGAATTCTATTAGGTCACAATGCAGCAGCTTGGGCAGGAGGTTCAGCCTGAATACAAACCATCAACTTTAAATAAATGCATGTGTACATCTGGTTTGGTTACTGAAGTGGGTGATGTTAGATTCAAGTTTGAATGTCAACATTAAATGCTATGCATATGTACACAATATAACACATCTCCCCCTTTTTACCAACATTATCGGAGATTCTTTTTCTGCACACAATCCTACCTTTGTTGAACATCCTGAACAATAGCCCCACACAAATCTTTATTGACTACTGCAGGACCTTCATACCTTCTTTCCCTCTTTTGCTTGAAACCAGGCTTGCGAATCCAGACCTTATCCCCTTCAGAAACACTTTCCAGTCTGGTCCTGCTTTGAGCATCATATCTACTTTTCATTATTTTCATCTTGCTCTCCGCCTTTTCTCTCAAAGCTTCCAGGTCCTGTTCGATGAATCTGGACCTCCATAGCCATGGTGGTGTCATGACCATGCCCCCGGGCCTTGGGACTCGGGGTCTCTGGGCCTCACCACAATGTGCCTAGATGGCTCCAAGGGCCCAATTATGCCCCTCTCGGCCCTCCTGGAGTCAGTCCTGGCGCCTTTGGCGCCAGGCTCATATAGCAGATGGAGCTCCCATTGGGGAATGGATCAACATGGCTGCCCCCATTGGGTTCAGTTAGGAACTGAACCATGCGGTCTAGCATCTTGGGCGTGGTCCACCCTGAAGGCACCTGGGATACTTGTAGGCTATTTAAGCCATGCTCAAACTGCAGCTCGTGCTTCGCGTTGCTCTGCACTTGCAGCGTGATGTTCACCATGACCTGTCCGCAGCATTCCAGGCCTGCACCTGCAAAGAAGAAGAAGAACTCCATTATTCATCCTTAGCTGTTTACAATCCAGCTCCTCGAGTCTTCCAGTCTCTTTTCTGGAGTCCGTCTTTGCCCAAAAGCAACACCCTGGGAAAAAGAGAGAAGAAGACAACATTAGCAAGAGTTTGCTTCATTTTCCAGCATCTTGCGGAATCGTGCTTTCCTTGCGAAGCGCTGTTGGTACTCGGCGGCGGTCTGGACGCCTTCCATTCTGCATTCCACGTTCTTCCGACCGCACTTCATCCAGGACATCATGGCGACCTGCAAGAAAATAACAATACAGGTTAGCCTGATTACAAAAACGCACATAGCACTGCGCTTTGCACATCCATTTACCAGCTCGAGCACTGCCCTCTCCATCAGCTCGACATCATCACCATCCTTTCTGCATCTACGAGAGAAAGAGAAGATTAAACAGGGCAATTACGATTACTGACACACAATACTTAAGAACTATAGACTTACTTCCAGAGAGGAGTCGCAGCAGGTCTGGAGTCCAGGGCTCGTGCCAGTGAAGCAACTAGGTAGCAAGGTGCCCAAGCACAACACACCCCTGCACAGAACAGCAGGACAGAGAGCGCATCTTACCTAAGCACAAGGTGAGGTAGACCCTGAGGGGTCGCTGGGGACATCTGGGAGGTGGGCCTCGAGAAAAGGAGATTGTAGGCTAAAACTGAACTCCTGTCTTCCAGAATAGACCCTTGGCAGAAAGGGTACCCGAGGAAGACGAATCCAAGTCGGAAGCTATCCAGCCACGTCGGGTGGCGTCCCTGTGGATACAAGGTGAGCGTTACAGGTGGACACACTGCAGTAGATTTCTTTCTGCTCCTAAGCACTCCAAATGGTACCATACCCGTAGTTGCATGGGTATACAGTCTATAGGCATATACTCTTTTGTTAACTTCATCCTCCCAGACCGGCCCTTCATTCACTGCCATGTGGATTCCCTGCATTATGGCAGCATTAAATCTCTCAACCATTCCATTGGTTTTAGGATGGAAGAGAGATGATTTGATATGCATCACACCAACATTTGTCACAAATTACTTCATCATATGGGACATGAATTGTGATCCACTGTTTAAGAACATACTGCTGGGAAAGCCCTCTCTCTGGAATACACTGTCCAGAAATGACATACCGGCATGTGCATCAGTCTCTTGTTCAATATAAGTCTCCACCCATTTGGAGAATAAGTCCATCAGAACTATGATATATTTTTTCACACCATTAGATCCCATTACGGGTCCCAATGTATTAATGGCAACATATTCCCATAGCATTTCAGGAAATTCAGTCGGTCTCAATGGTTGGGTAGAACACTTAAGTGTCTTGTCAAATTTCCTGCAAAATGCACAGTTTGTTATCACGCTTCTCCACTAGACAGTCCAATTCTGTCCATCAGAAATCTGCCCTTAAGCGCCCTTGGTCTCAGACATCCCTAAGTGTCCCTTGTGACCAATTTCTACCTCACTTTATGAAAGGCACACAAAGCATCTTCCAATGTCCAATTAGTCCAATTATTTTGACCAAATTCTATTACTTTACTCAATTGTGTGTGTATCTGCTTTCTATGCCTCTTTCCACTCAGCTGTCGAAATAGAGGGTCCACAAATCTAAAAAAACTCTCCATCCAATTCCTCATTGCTACAGTTTTCTTCATCAATTTGACAACTATTATATCTAGATAAGAAATCAACTAACACATTGTCTTTCCCTGAGATGTGTTGTACTTGAAATAGGTGTCATGCAAAGCAGTAACCCATCTTAGTTTTCTCCTAGAAACACTGTCCAAACCTTGGGAGTTGAATATGCCTGCTAGGGGCATGTGCTCTGTATAAACTGTAAAGTTCCTACCCCATTGAAATGCTTTAAACATCTTGATAGGCCATGAAACACATAAGTCCTCTTTCTCAATAACAGAATATTTGAGTTCTGCACCCTTCAATCATCTGGATGCATAAGCTATCACTTTTTCTTTGCCCTCCGGTATTTGCACTAGAACATCCCTACGTCCTTTTATTACTGGCATCAGTACGCACTAAGGTTTCGCACATGGTGTCAAAATTGCCAAGAACTGGGGCATTAACTATGCATGTTTTGATGTTCTCAAATTCTCACTGACATTCCATTCAAAGTGTGTATCTTGTTTACACAATCCCCTTATAACTCTGGACTTGTCGGCAAAACCACTAACGAATTTTACATAGTACTCTTCTAAACCAGCAAATTATAATACACCATGTTTATCACTAGAAGCTCCAATGTTCACTATAGCTTTTACTAAACGTTCTTTAGGAGAAACGCTTTGTTCATTGAGTTTGTGTCTGAGTTTAGGGCCCTTTACAAACGTGCATTCAATGGATGGGTTCACACAGAATAACTCTGAGTCCAAATAACCAAACCAACTCAGGAAGATGGCACTGTTTTATTAACAATTATCTAAACAGGGAGTTACAATGAACATCCACGGATGTACGCTCGATTTGTCTCAGCAATATTTTTACAAATCATACCTTTTATATTACAAAATACGTCAGAGGTGATGTCATACTATGTGACAAATAATGGAAAACCTACTGGGGATCAGCTTGGGCTTAAGGGGAACATCTAAGTATATCATCTATCGGAACTAAGATTGTAATTGGCTGCCCATTGTCAGCTGAACTACATATGTCTACCTCTAAAACATGTCATCTTTAAAAACATTAGATACACAGTTTCTTATTGGTTTTTCAACCTATAAAGTCCAGTGTTATATGGACCTCTACAATCGGTTGGCATGCGTGTGCCATGTCTGGAACATTCAGTTCACTTAGCAGCACATAAGCCCAGACACAGGTGCAAGGAGATGTGCCTGACTCTACCTCCCCAGCCAATTAGCCTAACATCTCTCATCACCCATGCCTTCTGCCATGAAGATTGTCTTTGAACTTGGCCTTGCAAAGTATCCTTGTCTCTGAGAATACACAGGAGTATAGGCAATCACTGTCATGCTCTAGGGCTCCAAGTCTGAACTCTATTTATTTTCATGCTTGGCTCATGTGACAAGAGACCACAATTTGGTCAATTGGGCAGCGTTTAAATATCTTAAATGAATTAAACTTGGCACTCTGAATAGATAGCCGACCTTGGCTGCTTCAGTCTTGAATTCAGGCCAAAAAACCTTGCCATGCGGCTCCATGATTCAGCTTATTCTTGCTGCAACACAATTTTCCCCTTCTTCATGAGTCCTGGTTTACTAATATTCATGATACCGATGTCCAGCTCCTATACAATGGCAGCTTCACCTGCATTCTCTTCACTACATATAGCCAGTTTCTATAATAACAGTCTACTTGCGTTTCAGCATCTATACAATTATTGAACGGTTGATTCTTTGCATTTATTTGTGCACGTGTAATCTTCTTTTTCATATTTAAAAGTTCTCTTGATTCTTTAATTCGTCATTAGTTTTTGTAAGATCTATACATCCTCTTCAACCAGTATCCTGAGACGTCGTTCATACTCTTCTTAGGACATCACAGGCTTCCTTCTTTGCTCTGTTTTCATGTTCCTTCGGGGAGTTCCCCCCTGAAATTGTCATCCCTTGTCTCAATGGGTATCTTCTTTCGGACATATGTTGTGGTATTTGTACAACTGTCGGTGTCAAACATGGCACAGTATCAGGCTTCCAACTTATGGGAGGTAGGGGGGCAGGGTTTCATGCAGAGTCATGCAGCTACTTCTCTACATGTCCTAAATAGTCAATCTATTTTACTCGAAACTTACATTAATTCTTTTTCAGGGTTAGGCCCACTGCATCTAGCGTACCTAAGACTTGCATTAACCTGCGGTCATGTTCTCTCTGAGAAATTCCTGTGATCAGAATATCATCTTGGAAGTACCACACTCCTTGAACCTAAATAAATACCTTGTGCATCAACCTTTGGAAATACGTTGCAGCTGACACAGGGCCAAAGGGAATTCTCATATACCTAAAAGTGCCCTCCTGTGTAACAAATGTGGTGAAGTTGTGGGACGTGTGATGTAACCTGGTGGTATGCTGACTTGAGAACTAATGTGCTGAAATATTTCACACCTGCCATCCTACCTACCATTTCTAGGTAGTGGAAATGTATCAATAATTACACATTTATCTGACATTTCCATTTCCCTTTCATACTACTACTACCGGGGAAACCCATTCTGAGGCTTCTAGTTTTTCAATTATTCCTTGTTTAAGTAGTTTTTTTATTTCCTTGGACACTTCTTCCCTACGTGCTATGGGAACACACCTAGCGTTGGTTATGACCAGTATCGAGTTCTGCCTATGGACAATTTTATGAGAATATCCTTTCTAACACCCTACTTTTTCTTCAAACACACTAGCAAACGTATCTTCTGGTTTGGAGACTTCCATGGAAACAGTAGCTAAATGCCCTGGTACCCTGGGGTTAATGATAATCCCCAATTTGGCCTGTTCAAAGCAACCTAACAGATTTCCCACTTTGCTTGAGAGACACATCAGCATTTATTCTTTGGTCACGCCACTGTAACTCAGTTTTGAAATAACCTACAAACTCAATGGGTATACCGTCATATGTGCTGGCTTTGACTTGTTGGGTTAGTAGCGACTCTCCCTTGAATAACTCTTTCCATATTTTGTGATCAATAATGGAATAATCAGACCGAGAGTCCACCAGCATTTCTACTGAGTTACTACCTACTAAAATATTAGCATACCGTTTTCGCGGTTTTTGCCCTATCTTGTGTTTTACACCAAACTCACTCACTGACCATGCAATACACTCATCACTATTTTCACCTTCTTGTCCAGCAGAAATGTCTTTAATGCTACTTCTTTTAAAGTTTCTGCAACATCTGGCAAAGTGGCCCTTCTTGTTGAAGTTTGAACATACAACTGATAGGGCTGGGCAATCTGCAGCATTGTCATAGTGTGTACAACCCCCACACCTAAAGCATCTTCTCCTTCTAGGCAAGGTGTGTGTACTCTCCTTGGGCTTGTCATGTTCTCCACCCTTGTTGGTTTTACTCTAATCTATGCTGGTTTTCTTACCAGAAGTATTCCGCCGACCTGCGGTCACAGCATTAATGTCATTGGCAGGTGACTTCATTTCAAGTTCTTTAACACATGCAGTAGTGTTTTCTATGCACTTGGCAATATGAAGGACTTCCTCCAGTGTGGGGTCACCTTTGGTCCATATCTCCTCCCTAGTCCTGTTCTCTTTGACTTTAAGCATGAATTGATCTCTCAATCTTTCATCAGAAGTCGTGCCAAACATACAACTATTGGCTAGTTAGTATGTAATGCAGTGATGAAGCATTCTATAGACTCACACCCTAAGTAGCCCCTTTGTAAAAAAAATTGTATCTTTGTAACACAATGCTAACATTTGTTTTGTAATGTTGTTCCATGTTTTTGATGATTGCATCAAAGGCATTTGGAAAAACATCAGCTGATTCCCCATCGCCACCTGCTGGTCTACTTAGATCTGGTAGGCTCTTTAAGATCCGTCTCCCTTCAAATCCCAAACTATGCATAAGCAATGCCCTGTGTCTTTCAATACTGAAGTTGGGACCTTGGGTAGCTATTATATAGTCCAGAAAGTCCTCTTTCTGGGTATCCCATTAATTAAGAGGTTCCCCAGGTTTAGGCAAAAGCTGGACAGGGAGAGCACTCATTTCTACTGATGTGCAAAACAAAGCCACTAACTTACTAATGTTAATATGCAAACACAGATTAGATAGATGCTGCGTCCCTTACATATGTTATGCAGTAATTAAAAGGAAACTTGTCAGTGCTAAATCTCTTAGTGTTTGTGCTGGTTATGCAGACAAGCCGTCCAATATATTGAATCCAGAACCAGACAGCATGCAGGAAAGTAATACACAATATGAAATGACGTAGTAAGAAAGGATTGCCCCGAAAGCAAAGTAATGTATAGTACCAGCTAGGAAATCGTGAATTGCCAGCAAATGCTGCTTAGCTTGATTCTGAGGAAATTCCTTAATCCTAAAGCACAGAGCAACGTGAATAGCTCAGTGCACCGCTGCGGGCCAACTGTTCCTCTGCATAAGATCCTCAAGTATTGCTGGTAGAAATGTGAGCGCAGGAAAGACTCTGACAAGGTGAGGCGAGGAGAATTGATACCTCAAGTGAAGCAGGAGCTCATCTGACAGCCCTGGAAAGGACTGGCAGCACGAGTGGAGGCTAAAGCAGATACAGAAGGTGCCACAAAGACACACGTGTAATCCTTCTCTGAAGCAGGCAAAACTCATGAGCCAGGGCACAATCCACAAGAGTAGGGCAACCACAAGCACCTACATTCACAGGGCAGCCAATGAAGAAAATAGACAGCAGCAGATTTCCAGATGAGAAATTGAAGATGTGGGAGAGGGGCAAGCTCCAGCGTGTCACCAAATGTGATGTCCTGGGATAAGGTAGGCCCACAACCAGTTTTTTCTGATCTTCTTTAATTAAGGTTCCCCTGAATGCCCCTCTCCACAATCAGGCTGCATAAACGGCCTGTGCTTCACCGTGGAGTTTCTTATCTACATTCTTGGAATTCCATTAGGTCACAATGCAGCAGCTTGGGCAGGAGGCTCAGCCTGAATACAAACAAACAACTTTAAATCAATACATGTGTACATTTGGTTTGGTGGCGGATGTTAAATACAAGTTTGAATGTCAACATAAAATTCTATGCATATGTACACAATATAACAGTCTGGCTATAAATAAGAAACTTTTTGAACAACATTTAATTGGTGGTTTGTTTTTTTCTATTAAGGAATATCAGATAATTTTAACAATTTTTAATGATGTAATTCTTAATGTATGTATCTCTCCTAACATATATTCAATTGTTTTATATTGTTTATCATTACATTAAAATGGTTTGCTGCTGCTTTATTTTTAGAAAATATTGTGAAAATCTATTTACATTGTTATGTTGGCATACTGTAAAATGCTTCTATGACATCTGTATTGCTTCATTAAAAGTAAGAAAGAAAAAAACGGATATTGTTCCAATTGTTCAAAACCAAAAGTTGGTGCAGTCAGTAATTTTACCATTTTGTATTTCACACAACCTTTGCTGCAGCCACATCCGACAGCTCAGTCAGATTCCCAGGCAAACTGAATACGCTTATACAAAATGTACAATATGAATAATATATGTTCCTGAACATTTGTATATTTCCTAATAAACCCTGGATACTGCAAATCCAAACAAGTTCATAAGTTCATGCATTTCATGCATAGTGCATGCTTATTGTAAGGGAGGCATAGTATGACACTGACACAAAAGGTACAATTTGTAAAACCTTTATTCAATTCGGGTGGTTTGGAACAAGAAACTCCTACTCTGCCCTGTAGCTAGGATGCAAGTAGTCTCTACCATCCAATAATAAAGAAAACACAGTCCTAGTCAGTCTCTGTCAAATCAATACGGCCAATACTAAAAAAAGCTATTGCCTGCCTTATATCTTATACAAAAAAGTGTAAACATGGAACATGAATGCAAAGGAAAATCAGTGTTAGAATATAAAGAATCAAAGTGGCTGAGTCAGCTCCTCTCCCCACGTTGGACAGCATGGAGTAAGGCGGTTCCCGTAGGCAGGATGACACACCCTGGCTCAGGTTCTCAAAACAAATCAGTTCAGAACGTGGATCGATGCCCACTTTTCTAGCTTTCCAAAGGTTATTTCACAATTCAACAAAATGGGTTCACATTTCAACCAAATTTTCACGCAGGTCTCCTTCGATCAGACTCGGACCTCTCAAAGTAAACGTTCATGCAGGTTTCCCTCTGTCGGGCTCGGACATCTCACTCACAGCACTGGCAAGGGTTCCATTCACCAAGCTTTATGCACATTCGTTAGGGGTTCCCATATCCTAACTTATCATACTTCCAGTCTCCCTCAGTCAGGCTCTGACCTTTTCCTGATGTCGAAGACTTTCGGATGTGCAAGGCTTTCACTATAGACCTCTGCAGGACTACTTAGACTTTCAGCTCGCACTCTTGAGTTATTCGGCCCAGTATGTAATTCAATATCATAGGCAAACAGTTCAATATTCACTCTCCACTTCCCCTCTTGCCAGGGTCAACCTTGATCATCACCCTTTTAAAGTTCATTCAGTTCACTGCTTTATACCAAATCATGTTCACCTTTCGCAGAGACTTTCAAGTGGGTTACTTCCGTTCGCCAGACCACTCCGCTACTCTATATCACTGGCTTCACAATTAGTGATCATTTTAAAGTTCACCACAGGTCTGCCTTTCTTCGCGACTCATGTACGCGTGTTCAGCCTTCAATTGTAAGATATATTGTTGCTACTTCAATCTCTTCTTAGCACACACCAGTCTTTCATCTTGCTCACCAACTCACCGGCTGTGTGCATTCCTTTCTTGTATTTTCTGTTTCAACTCACAAGTCAAGGTTAATACCACAGGCTTGGCCTCGCCTCCCCAACTCTGTCCTTTACCCGGGACGCTTGCGGGCACCTTTGAAACACAATGCAGTCTTCTTGTCTGGGATTTGGTCTTCTCCACTTATCTCTTATGGTTCTTTGGAGGCAACAACCTCCTGCAGGGAAGTTCTGAATTTCTTTACTCTTGATTCCAATCCCTCTATCCGTTGTTCTGCTCCAGTAGGTTCACCTTCACCCCGGAAGTTCTGTTGTTTCTCGTGTTCCACCCTGCTCAGAGTGTGCCTCTATGTTCCGCCTTTTATCCGTGTGAGGAGAGCTGATGGGTATCAGATACATGTAATTAAGGTCAAGTGTCTACCTTTGCCTGACCCGATTAGCGGTAATGTCCAGTGAGATGTATAAGGGTTAGCCTTGTTACTCTCAGTCACCCTCTTCCTTGGCCCAATATTTGTGTAGGAAACGGGGGGTGAGTTGGAACATCAGAGAATCCTATGAAATAGGAGGGATCATGGGGACGGGAAAGGGGGAATACCATGTCTCACCATCGGTCGCCCCACCCCAATTCCCCGAAGACCCCTCACCCAGGTGATCCTTCTGCACTGGTCCACCCCCAGGTTCTAGATCCAAAGGCGATGGCTGTGCCCTGGCCACCTGAGAGAAACATCCCCTGGGAGTAGGAGGTGAGACACCCTTTGGTTTCTCACATTATTTTGTTATCTTCTATGCGGATAGAGCAATAAAGCAAGCAATTCTGATTCCCGAGAAGGCAAGCAACAAAATGGCAGCAAAGAAGAAGCAAGCTAGTACACGCATGAATATGCCCATCCCCAAGAATCCTAGAAGTCTAGGATCAAACCATCCCAGTTTGTCAGAAGAAATCCATTGCAGCAATCACTGTCTGGTGTACGTGGTACAGTCATAAGTGACAGAACCGGTTGTAAACAAAGTGCTGTTGAGTCCAAGGAATCAAACGATTTGATTCATGAGCAAAACAAAGTGACTGGCATGTAGCTCTAGAAACAATCTTAGTTGTTGAAATTAAGGTAGCATGGTACAAGTAGTCCAAGTATTACTGGAATCGCTGTGGGAGCAACATACAACGTTTCAACAATCTGGGTAGGCCCTGCTTCCAGTATGTTTATGACTGAATCTAGCAGTACCACTATAAAAATGGGAAGCTCTGAAACCGACTTTTCCAGTGTGAAAAAGCCCACATCACAGCCTGGTGACTTTATTGACTATTGAGAAGAACAATGATCACATTTCAATCTAAAGGATAGCTCAGGGGCAGCACATTTGTCTTGGAGGCAAGACAACGCATAGCTACACAGGTTCAAATCCTGGTCCTCGGTATTAAGCGGGTTGTAAAAGAACAATTATAATTAAAGCACCAGCGGACCATGGACGGGAACAGCATGCAAAACAGGAAAAGCGCTATAGTGAATTGGATGCCGGAACGTCTCTTGAAGGGACAGTACCATTCAAGAAAAAAGATGATGATGGTGAAGGGGCAGTCAGAACAAATCCCCGAGATTCTAGCAGAACATGGAGCCCTATGACGGCTGTGTCCTCCTCCAGATGTCGCTGAGCTATCCCACATGCTTGTTTGTGACCATGACTTAGTAAAACAGGCATCCCTGCTGGCAAGTAGAGCAGCACACTTTCACAACCTCATCTCAAATAATCCAGCATCAAGACTGCTTTCACCAGGTACTACAGAAGCCATCCCTTGGTGGGTCATTACAAATGGACGACCTACAAAATGTTAGCATCTAACCACCTCTTTGATACTTTGCCCTATTTGTTGATGGTGTCCGAAAGATGACAGGAATGTGTGGAAGCCTTTCTTCCACACTATCACATATTTCTCCACATCTGGAGTGCCTCATCCACACAGAACACCATTAGTGACAATCTGAAAAGCACTGGTGAAGTCTGCTCTGCACACCAGTCACATGACAACGGACAGTGGACAGTCACTGCACATTGAGCTTCACTTAAGAAGCTGAATATCGCCGAAGCACCATAGCCTTACCTGTCATGAACCTTGCCAGCAAGCAACTCTTTCCATGTTTTCAATGGAGAAGGTGCACAAAGCGTCAGACATCCGGACCATGTTCAATGCCAAGATTATGAGATGGCTTAGATCAAACGGATTGCCCGTTGGCTTTGTTCTCAATGACAATGGAAGGAGCATTCTGCATGCAACTCCAGTTGGAAATGACTACTGTGTGTCTTGTTTTGCACACTACTTTCACCTCATAATGCAAGACTTTCTGAAAAAGATGATGTTCACATCGTAATGGCCATATGCCATATCATTTGTGTCCATTTCACTCATTCTGCCAAAGTGCAGAAGATGCCGAGAAGATTGTAAACTATCCACAGATTGGACTCACACAGGATGTTTCCACCCAATGAAATTCATCCCTCTGTAGGCTTCAACATCTCTTTCAACAACCCTAAGCTGTCCACAAGCATTTGATACAACATAAAGGTTAAGTCGGGTCATCCATGCGTTTTGCTCCTTGGCATGAGGGCTCGTGGAATGACTCAACCAGCTTGTAGCAACTGTGAATATGCAACAGATGCTGTCAGCATTGATAACACTATCATTAGTGACGTGACACATGTGGTGTAGGTTCCCAAAGACGGAAGAGTGACCAAAAGGCAGGGTATGAATGAAGAAGAGACTTTGAAGATTTTCCTGCTGCTTCTGACTCAGATAATGACGAAGCCGAGACCTGCGCCATCAAAATCATCTAGTTGGGTGTACGACAAGCACAGTCAGGGGAGCCAAGTTATGAATTTCCGGGTGGTGGGTGCCCAACTATAGGAAGTGACATCACCGGCAGTTATATGACCGCATTTGCACGTAGTCGCCAACTTGGTGCAAGGAGGTTTGGGGGGGCGCAGAACAGTGGACACATTGGCTAGCATGCATTGCGTATACTAAAGTGAAGTAAGAAGGAGGTTTAAGCTTTCCAGTTGCATTCCAGTGAGCCAACACTGTCCATATTCTACCCCTCTATAATCATCCAGGTTGTAGTAGCCCTCAAAAGGCAGAGCAACACAACTGGGATAGCAGAACGAAATGTCAGCCCATCCTGTGAGTGTGTCAAACCTCAGAGCAAAGACTGTGCATGTGCCTCCTACCTTGGAGCACAATCTCACTAATCTGGTGCAAATCTCGCAAGTGGGAGCATGGGAATCCCCTGCATGTGTGTGGGCTGCAGACCCCAGATGACATGCTCACTTCTTCAGTGTGAAACTCTGGCCAAGGCTCTTTGGGCAAGCATTCAGGATCGGTCTCACACCTTTAGACAGTGTGATATATTGAGTGGGCACCTCACTCCTTAGAGCATAGTATCCCCTGTTGCTGGTAATCTCACAACTGAACGTACAGTTTCACTCTTGGGGCCTCATTGCAACCCAGGCGTTAAGGGGTTAACGGCGCCGTAAAAGGTGTCAGTGACGTTAAACCCTTAACGCCTGATTACGAGGTCCCTTTGCGGGTTGCACTTTAATGCCTGCTTTTAGCAGGTGTTAAAAAACCAACCCGCAAAGGGACCTAGGAGCTAATTACGGCACCGTAATTTACGGTGCCATAATTAGCGCCTTCCCCATTCCCATTGAGCCCTATGATACAAAAATGGGAATGAAGAAGGGCCATGGCGGCATGGGGAATTACCGCCCCGCCAACCTCGGAATGGGGTGGTAATTCCCCATTCCGCCATGGAGGAGTCCGTAAGTTACCGGCATGGACCATGGTGCTATTAGCACCTTGGTCCAAAGCTTGGGTCGTAATGAGGCCCTTGGTCATCTCAGTGAACCCATGTACATTAATGGAGTCAGTCTCCGATTTGGGAAGACAATTATATTTCTGTTAAAACACTCTGAATTCTCACTCCAGTTTTCTCGATCTATCAGTCTTTCATTCAGGAGAGATAAACGGGTAACAACCCCCTGTATGTGGGATCAGGCTCATTCTGCCCCATGGCCCCTCACGCCAGAATGAGTGAGCAGGTTTTAAGACCCTGCTGATTCTGATATCTTATAGGCTCGAGCCTTCTATCTCTTGCCCCATGACAGCTTCCACAATCCTGAGTGGCAGCTTATGGACAGCAGGCAGCTCAGGACATGGTTGTTGCCAATTGAATGTGGCCAGATCTACTATTTAGGCACTGGGAGAGTGCCATGAATCCACATTGGTGGTGAAGAAGCACTCAACATACAGAACACAATGGTATAGTGTTGCAGTCCTGCTGAGAAATGACAATTCAGTCTGTTTAAATGTAAAGCAGAGTAGCTGAGAAGTACAAGCGCTGTGGCATTACAAATAAAGCAGCTGTGGTGGGTGGAAGAGCTGCTTCTGTGGCATCAAGAGTATGCTATTCCCTGCGGTGTAGTGTTGGTCATTTCCTATTGAAGTATAGCGGCCCTATTGAGAAGTGCCATTAAAAGTGAAGCTGTCCAGTAGGCTGGATCAGTGCTGCCCCATAAAAAGTGTAGAAGCCTCTGTGAGAAGTGGCACTACTATCCCATGTGTGATAAGTGTAGTATTTTCACATTAACTATGCTTAAACACTTTGGGTTATTGAATAGCGCTGCTACATTCTGAGTAATTCTATCCCTTTAAATATATTAGCTCTTGTATAACCACAACAGTGTTGAGGTATTCTGATGATGATGAAGATGATATCAGACTTGCTCAATAGTTCTGGTTGTGTATCGTTAAATGTACTTAAGATCTTCAGAGTCTTGGGAGGATAGCTCAGCGGCAACGTGCTCGCCTTGGAACCAAGACGACATGGAGCAACACAGGTTTGATCCCTCGGTCCGCACAACACAGGTTCGATCCCTCAGTCTGCGCTTAGAAACCTCTGGTATTATGCTCATTATAAATAACCAATAAAAATAAATAAATCTGCTGAGAAGTGCTGGGCCTTGTCAATAAGAGTGTAGCAGCTCAACGGAAAAGTGTTGATGTTGTCCCATCAAGTGTATAGCAGCCCCACTAGGATGAACTAGCATTGCCTCAACAAAAGCATAGTATTACCGCTGAGAAGATTCAACCATTATAGAAGCCCTGTTGGGAAACAGCAGTACTACCCTATCAAGAGTATAGCGATCTAACTGAGGCGTAACGGCATGGCCTCATTTCAAATATGGCAACTTTACTAGAAAGTGCTGGCTCATATAGATTACACAGCCCTCCTGGGAAGTGTTGTTACTGTCTCTTTAAAAATATAGAAGCCCAATAGCTCTGCACCATTGAGTTACAGCAGCCCTACAAGTACTGTCCATTGAATGCTATTACACTGAACAAGGTCAACAGGATGGCAAGGCCCATACTGGGTTCTATGTGATAATTCCGCCTTACAAAAAAGACCGATTCATTTCGGCCGATTTGTGTGGTCTTCAAAATGCCAAATTATCACATTATACTGTCCCGACTCCCCTGCCAAGCACCCCAAGTAGGTGATCCCACTTAACCCCACACTCCCCCTGTCTCCTGTGCTGTTTCCTTCCTTAGAATTCAGGAGAGTTCCCTCCCTCAATGCCTCTGTTCCCCGCTCATAGCATTCATCCTCACTACGTGCACACTCAGAGAGATGCAAACAGTCTCATTTGCCCTCTCCCTGCCCCCTCCCTCTGCAGATGCAATGGATGCAATGTAAGAGGAGTGCCCAGATGTAGAGGTACTCCCAACCCAAAACAATTTTTATAAATTGAGGGACAGACTTGCTTTGCATCTGGGTGTACCTCTACATCTGTGCACCCGTGCACAGACGTAGAAATATACCCAAACCAAAACGTTTTTTAGAAATTGAGGGACAGACTTGCTTTGCATCTGTGCTTCAGTTTCTAAAAATTGGTTTGGGTTGGGTGTACCTCAACATCTGTGCACCCGTGCACAGATGTAGAAGTATACCCAAACCAAAAGGATTTTTTAGAAATTGAGGGACAGATGCAAAACAAGAGCCTCTTGCTTTGCATCTGTTCCTCAATTTCTGAACATCGCTTTCCGGCGGCTTTTACCCGGGTCGCCAGAGAGAGACACAGTATGGATGGAACAAACGGCCATCCATACTGTGTCTCTTCGTTCCGGTGGGGGGGGGCTCTGCCCCAACTTCATTCTGCCGGGGGTGACCGGGCCCGGATCACCCGCGTACTCGCGCCACTGAGCACAGTAGGAATTTGCAACAACTATATTATTTCAACCAAGATGTATATGTTTATAATTCCTTCCATAAAAGTGATAGTTACATAGAGTACATTTACTTTTAAGGCAATGCTTCATTCTTCCATGGAAACTCTTGCCACACACATCACAGCACAATAACAAAGATAGGCACACTACCTGCATGCTTGTCTTTGCCTGGAATATACAAAAAAGCTGTTCAGCAGCATGAAAATTGTGCAGAACACGCTGGTGGCTGCGTACCCTGGACTAAGCCTCCATTTATCACCTTGTGGGGTCATGATATAATATGATAGGTTATTTATAATGCTTAATACCCAGAGGTTTCCAAGCGCGGACCGGGGATCGAACCTGTGTTGTTCCAGTGTTGTCGTGCTTCCAAGGCAAGCGCGTTGCCGCTGAGCTATCATCCCGAGACACAGGACAGCAGGACACCCTTTTTTTTAAATAAGAAAAAGGCCAGTTCTGGCCCTTGTATTCTTCATAGAGCATGTACATTACAAAACAGCAACATTGGGTTGCTGGATTTTCGTATAGAGTTTTTAGTCATGAGATGTTTGTAAAAGAGAAAAATGATAAATTGCCTTTTAACACACATGAAGAGAAGTTGCTGATACATGGCCTTGTTTTGCTCTAGGCTCCTTTCATAACATTTAATAATAAACACAGCTTGTAAATGAGTCAGTTAGGGGTCACATTCCATATTTAGTCATAGAAGTTAACAAATAATAATACATTAATAGAAACATGGATAGGTACACACAGTATTAGATGATGAGCCCAAACAAAGAGACAATATTACAACATTCATTTTATAAATAAAACAAGTAAAAGAAATGGGGAGCGAAAGGAAAAAACAAAAACTGACAACTCATCAGTGCTCATTGTGTGACTGAAACAATATAAAATATTATCACCCGGGGCTGTGGTGCAGCCAATCTGGTTCTGCAGATCGCAGGTTGAAACCTCTAATCTCAGGCCGCATTCCTCGGAACCTGCAGCAACATCTCCCCCCAAACCCCTCCACTCTCCCGTTTTTTTGTGTATTTCTTTTTTTTTTTAAACGATTCCCCCAACCAAGCCCTACTCACCTGTTGTTTGCGGCAGCGCACTACACTGCCGTTGCAGTGTAAGAGTGTGCTTGAAACCTGAGGTGGATAGATTTAATCATGCCTGGATAATCATTCATTTTCTCATGGCAACAGTTGAGTTGTTTGATACTGGCAGCAAGGGTTGCTTGTTTAGCTGCCCTGCTCATAGCTGAATAAGTAGCTCTTGAAGGGCGTTATTATATGTTGGTTCAAGGCCCATTAATGAAGGGTATCTATTTGTAATAAGGGAGAATAATCCTCATACAGTAACTCACCTTGTTTAATGCGACTGTTGCTGCTCCCAGGGCTTTTGCGCTGGCTAACTACCCATCTATCTTTGGTGATGGTGCTCTGTACTCTTTGCAGCGCAACAAATGCCATGTAGACATTATCAGTGGTACCAACAGGACGCTGATAAAGGGGAGCGCTGCTTCATCAGGTGTCCTAAACACAGATGGCGGATTTCTAGTCAGAGATCTGGGATGTGTGTTGATAGAAATAAAAATGGACTTGTTTGTCAGAATTCAATGTTATACGGATTCTTAGCGCTTTGAAAATGGCTCAATGCAGATACCATAGAAATAATACTAACGTAGCAAAACCTATGATACTAATGTAAGCTACATCTTTGTAATGGTCATTGGTATTATTGGATAGTGATTATCTGACTAGTGATTTCTGAAAGCGAAATAAGAGCTTTGGCTTGCTATTAGGTGAATTGATTTCCAATTTAGTTTCCATATTGTTTTATTAATGGCCGAAATTAGCCCGACTTTTCACCAGTGTGTGTTTGCTGCTGTAGCAGGCATGCTCGATTGTAAACTCCATTAGTACCCGGCACTCACGTCCATGGGATTACACTGAAAGGTGATTGGCTCATTTCCGAGCCACACCTCAGTCTTATCCCGTGGACGCACGTACGTGCACTGCCTGCGTTCGTTCCCGGCAGAGGGCGTGGAAGCCCCTAAGCCAATGAGGAGGCTTGAAATGGGGCAATCCCCGCTCCGAGCCTCCCCATGGCTGGAGGCTGCCTTCGTCCCCTACCGGGGACTCAGGTACGTTTTTATTTTGTCCACCCCCTCCACTGCAAACTATCCCCTCCCTGCCCTCCCAACCCCACTTACCTTCTTTTTTCTTCTTTTCTCGGTAGCGAACGCGCTGGGGACACTTCTGTTCCCAGTGTGTCCACTCCCGATGGCCGCCATGGAAAGGGAAAATGGACTACGTTTTCCTCTTTCCCGATGGTCATTTTATTTGACTTTTTTTTTTTCTGTTCCGAAACGCAGAAGCGTTTCGGAACAGAAAAAACTGCTATTAGTACCCCAGTCTAATGGGCTGGGGTAATAATGGCTATAAGCCCATCGACAGCGTGCCAATACCACCTCCGGTAATGCCCCCGGGGCCCTGTAACTATGGGCCCCAGGGGCATTACCTGGGGCGGTATTGACCAGCTGTCTCAGGGCTTATTGCCACAATATGTAATTCTTAGGATATGTACATTCTTGCAAAAATACCTAGACATTTTTGGAATTCCATTCATAATCTATGAGTTGGCTAATAGCTACAAGTTTTAAATGCAATATACTTATAATCTATGAAAGCCCTGACTGTGAGATAGTGGGATGTACCCAGTGATAACAACATCAATGAGAAGATTATAGACATATTGACAGATCTTGGTTCTTATTAAGACCTGTTCTTGTGGGTCTGTGTAGGAAAATTGTCTTTGAATCCCTCTGCTGCATGTAAAGTTCTCAGTTGCTGCCACCCTCCGTAGAGTGGATTTTCTCTATAACCAGAAATCTGATGCTGTCAATGCTATCCATTTTGCATTCAGCTTGTCAGTGGTGGGACTTGGGATATGGAAGTTATTTATTTCTGATTGCATTGAAATGTTCTTTTATTCACATACATAATTTCCTTTTGTGCTCCCTCTGTACATGTTCTTATATATGATTGTGGTTGGGGAGTAAGGATAGCTCAGGGGCAACGCATTTGGCTTGGAAACAAGACAAGGCAGCACAACACAGGTTCGAATCCTAATCCTGCGCTTAGAAACCACTTGTGTTATACATGAAAACATTTTGTAATTATAATTTCATAGCTAATAAAAGAAGGCTATTTATTTGTAATAAGGGAGAATAAGCCTCATACATGAACTCACCTTGTTTAATGCGACTATTGCTGCTCCAAGGGCTTTTGTGCTGGTTTACCAACCATCTATCTTTGGTGGTGTTGTTCCGTGCTCTTTGCAGCGCAACAAGTGCTATGTAGACAGTACTGCTACAGTGAATACATAGGGGGATCCTAAATTCTGTAGTGCCTGTTAAGGAGAATTTTCCTTTCTGTGCTAATTCCCTTCAACCTTAGAGCCCCCAGCTCTTTTGCTGGAATTAGGACTTTTTCATTTTAACCCTGGAGTGGGTGAGACCTTTTTCTCACTCTCTCATGTGCTTTTACCTGATTTGGATTTTGCGTTTTCACTGTTTTTGGAGTCTGACAAACTCCATAGGCATCTGCTTTTTGTATGGTGACACACAGCACCTTCAGTACTGTATCACTGAGAAATCCTTTGGGTTTCTCTTAAGGTTTAAATACATTTTCTTGGATGAACTACAGTTCCCAAGAGGAGTCAAGAGAAATTGACTTTACTTACCTTTTCTCTTTGTGGGTCCAACACGCAACATCTTATGTGGAGTGGTGGGGGGTTACATAGCAGCCCCATATACTACCTTATCATGTAACATTTTTATGTTACCCTCACTACTTTAAACGGCTGGTGGCAGTGGTTTACGTTTTCCTACAATTGTGCTTTTCTAACTCAGGCTAAACCCTCAGCTGCAGTACAGCACCCATGGGTAACCATTTTGTCAAAATGGCCCCTGTCTTCTTTTTTCACCATTTTCTGTTTGTGAGGTCTTTCTTGGGTTTCAGACAGGTTTGAGCTCTTTGTTGGTTTTGCCTTTGGCGGGCTTCAGCCCCGAAACCCACCCCTGGCTCCATTGTGTCTGGAAGGGCAGGATGTGAGGGACAGTCCCAAAACTCACCTGTCCTTTGTCTCTAGGAATGTCTGAATGCAACTAGTCCTGATTGGCTGGCTGGCTGTCCTGGAGACAGCCGCTCCGCTGTGTGATTGAAAGCCTATGCTGTGCATGAATGCGAGACACCTGCTTACAAGGCAAGGGTTTTGGGACTACAGGAAGAGTCGGCCACTGGGAGAAACACCCTATGAAGAAACCGTGAACGAAGCTTGCTGCAACCTCCTGGCCTTTTGAATCACCCGGTGAAGCCCTGCTGTTGTGCTGACCTCCTTTTTCACCACTACAGAGAAGCTCTGGGCAGACAGACTTCTCCGCTGGGGTTAGTGGGACCAACTAAACCAGAGTCAAACTCCATTAGAGGACCATCCAGACTTGATGTGCCTCTCTGTTGCTGCGAGAGCCCAATGCCTGGGATCGAGTGTCCTTAGTTGTGTGCAACTCCTCACACAGAACAAATTTATCTAGAAGCTCCAAGAGACAGACTCCTAAGGACCCTCCAGAAGCAGGACCTCCAGATCCAGAGTCCCCTCACCAGAGTGCAGGACCGAGGGAGTGAAGGAAGTCCAACCGGTGTCCGTGATCCTCATCAGTGCTGTTTGCTAAGCGCTGAAACCGCAAAGTGCAGCTGAACTGAAAAGAACCCGTAGCTGCCGGCAACCTTCCTGAGTACTGTTGCAGGAGCCCTCCAGATGTCCTCGCTCTTGCACCACGACTGAGGCTCCGGAACCAGGGTCTGCATCACTGTAGCAAGACGGAATCCAGTTAGACCACTCTTCTTCTAACCAGAGGTACTGCTTAGGCTTGGGGTACTTAGGTTATTGCCTTTAGCCATGATTTTCCCACTGGGGAATTGCCTTGGCTTACCTTTTTCGAGTTGATTTCAACTCCCTTCTCACAGGGTTAACAGCTTGGGGCCCTACAAGTGTTTTTTCTGAACTCTCTAACTTTGTGCAAGACTTTTGTCCAAGAAGTGCATCAGATCTATCGACTGTGTTCCAAATGACATTAGATGTCCTGGCTCCCTAAAGGCACTCTTCTAAATCCATTGACTTTGATACTGTATGTCCCTCAGAGGTGGTAGCTTGTTGTATACTGTTACTGCTGGTGAAAGGCTTAACTAGACTTCATTGGAGGATTCAGTTGTGCTCACATATTTTGAGAAACTGTTCTAACCTTTTTACTTCCCTAACCTTTCCTTTCTGCAACCCACAGTCTACAAAAGTGTATTGGTGTGATATATAAATGCAAATACTATCCTTATGATTGAAGTCACCTCAGGGTCTAGGAGTAGTGTATGAAGCATATCCAAAGATTATCCAGTGGCTTTATTTGACTCTGAAAAGTACATTTAAAGTATATTTTAATTATTACAACACATTGGGCCTCATTACGGGGCTTGTGCTTCCGTAATTAATGGTGCTGGTACGGGACCGGCACCCTTCATTACGGGATGCGCAATTACGAGGTTCCCTTTGCGGGACCCTGTAAGGATGCCTGGTGAAACCAGGCATCCTTTCCCGATCCCGCGAGGAGAAGAGGGAGCTAATAACGGGCCATTTGTAATGTGCCCGTTATTACCTCCCTCCCCATTCCCATTGAGCCCTATGGGGGCTCAAATGGGAATGAGGATGGGTTCCTGCAAGGAGGAATTACCGGGTCCTTCTATGTCGGAATGACCCTGTAAGTCCTCATTTCAGGAACCCAGTATTGGAGACCGGTATGGAGGCAGCCATGGCGCTAATAGCACCATGGCTACCTCCGTACTTGTAATGAGGCCGATTGCCTTCTTAAAGAATGCTAATTTAAAACTGATGTTAAATAAATAAATAAATAAATAACTATTTATAACTGAAACCTTGAGTGTAAGTGTTACTTGGCTACTTGTATTTACGGATTTCAATTGTACAGGTCTACAGCTCATATTTACCCCTCTCAATTCACACTACCAACTTGTGTAGTACAGACCTATACCACAAGGTGGGTTACCTAATACCAAGCAGATAAGTGTTGCGTAGTCTCACCCAGTGTGACTGCACCAATTCTTACGTAACATTGGTGGCAGCAGTGGGATTGGTGTAGAGGGGTTATATTGACTTTGTGTTGTACTTGTGCCCAACTAAACCAGCCACAAGGCTGAGCTCCACCAAAAAGATAAGCCACTTGTAACATGCCTAATATGGATAGCTTTAATGAGTCAGCCCTCACTAGCCTGACTGTAGATCAACTGAAAGATCTGTGTAAAGCTAGAGGTCTGACTCTGGAAGGAAGAAAATGTGAATTAATTTCAAGGTTGTTAAATCACCAAAGCCTGTAACACCTACTAATCAAAATGATGTGGAAGATATTGATGAGGATGCAGGGGAGGAAGAGGAGTCTCCAGAAGGTATCCACTCTCTTCCACAGCCTGCTCCTGTACCTCAGTCACTTTCTATCATGACCCCACAATGTCCATTTCAAAGACCAGAATATATTTCCCTTGAGAGACTAAGATTAGAATTGGAATTCAAAAAGGTGGATGTACAACCTGAAAGCAAACATCAAGAGGTGAAACTCAGAGAAAGAGAAATGCAGCATGAAATGGAAATGAGAAAGATGTCCTTGAATCTGCTTTCCTTTCAGGGTCTTCTAGGTCTACTAATCCCAAGAGGCCTCACCTGCCTTTTAAAAAGAGCCATGCATCATAGGGTGGGGCTGTTAACTGAATGGACCTAGGTGTATAGTAAGATATTATTCGCCTAGTTATAGCACTCTCCCCAATGAGTTGGTGACTAGGCTATTTACTTCCTTTCTTTTGTTTGGTTGGTTATGTTTACAGCATAAGAACGGTCCACTTTGTATCTCGTTTTATACTTTTTGCATGGGAACTTTGCAATTGTACGCATCATGCTTTTGTATATTTTCATGTAATGTGTTTTGACTAATATGTTTTCTAGGATTTTATCTGGGGATGGGATTTTATTCATTCTGTGTCTTGTATATTATATGTGTTTGATGGACCATGGATCCAAATACACATATTGACTGACTGCCTAAAGAAGCAGTGAGCATGTGTGAGCCTAAACCTGATGTGTTGGATTGCTTGAGTATGTTTGAATACACCTATGGTCTTCAGGGAATAAGTGGGAATTATCTGATTCCATGGTTCATGTCTAGGCTCCCCCAGAGTGGTTGTGATGCTGTAATGAAGTTGAGTGCCAGTGACAGAAAGGACTATGAGACAGTTAAGCTGGCATTAATAGCCAGATTTGGGAAGACTCGTTCCCAGTATCTTAAGAGGTTTAGGAGCCTCAAAAAGGCTGATGGTACGCCTTGGGCTACTTTGGTATGTGAATTTTTGAAGATGGTTGGGTTAAGGGTTACAGAGTAAACTCCTTTGAAGGAATGAGAAATCATTTTCTTTTTAATCTGTTTTTGATGCCTGCTGTCCTGAGCTGAGACAGCACTTGGCTGACTCCAAGGAAATTGATCCTAAAAAGCTAACACAAGCTGCTGACTTATGGGTAGCCAACAGGGCCACTCAAAAGGATTCGGGGGCTGCTCACAAGAAGGAAGAGTAGAAGCAGCACAAGAAAGAGGGTAAAGAGAATTCTAATTCCAACCATCCAAAAGAGGGCACCGAACATAACAACGGTAGATCCCATGGGACACCTGGTAGGTCTAGTGACCCCTCTGGTGCCAAACCAGAGGAAAGTCAACATAAACCCCCATTCCAGAGAACATTTGGAAAATGGTTTGTATGTGGGTCTGCAGACCATATGCAAGGGGATCCCTGCCGTAAGGGTAAACCTTCAGGGGTCCACACTGCCTCTTAGCCTTCCTTCCTGAGGGACAAGCCCACATGGCAAGTGCACACCTCTTACAACTACTGGCTGAAGACCCCACTTGAGTTCAAGCCAGTGTATCTTTAGTGTCCCTGAGTCTGGTGGAACAACAGAATGTGTATGTTTATAACACCATTCCAGATTACACCAACGAATATTATGAGAGCAGTGTTCTTGTGGATGGCCAGGGGACTCCTCCCATAAGAGACACTGAGGCAAGCACAACAGTGGTTGATGAACATTTTTTCAAACCTGAAGATTTAGCTAAGGCGCCAGGGGACACCAAAGTGAAGGAAGATAGTCCATAGTGCCTAGTACAAGCGAAGAGGATCAAAGTCTATGGTTCTTGATCCACAATTGACCACTTACTAGGGTGCCATTGAAGATAAATTGCTAAAGTTGTTGACAAGGAAGAAGCTTAAAATCAAATGTGTATATGCCACTGTGCTCAAGGAGCAGTCCGTTGCAGTTCACCTTTTCACATGGAACCACATTGCTTTCAGGTGTGAATAACTGGGGAGGGGAGTTCAGCAAGAGGAGGGCAGCTAGGACTGAACACCGCTTTTGACCAAGGTGGTTGAATCAGCTTTCATTGAAAAGTGCACCGTAGAGTCGATTGCTTCTGTTTGTGTTGTGTGCTGTATGAAATACATACAAATATGTTCCATGCATTCAGTGTGGGTCATTTCGCATGCCCTAGAGTGCAAACGTAAGTCATAAAAGCAAAGCACTAGCCACTTAAGCCTGACCTTTATATGACAGGGCATTTTGCTGCATTTTGAAGTCTGAGAAGGAGCACAAAATGGAATTGACATTTCTGAAAGCATGAAAGGACTAGATTGCCATTGCATCCAGCAGTTTTTAGCACCTGCTAAAAGCAGTCAGGTCCCATAGGAAACCATTGAAAATGCTGTCTGCACAGAGTCATTTGCATGTGCCATTCACATGTTTTACAATATGGAGAATAAACTGAAAGAGTAATGGTGGTGTTGCTTGTTTTGACTCTTTAGTTTTGCACTCAGTTTTGTAAAAGTTGGAAAGTGTTAATATTGATGGTCCAATGCATGCAATTTGCGCTTTCTACAATATGACCCCAATATGAACTGGAAAACAGGAGGAGATAAATACTGTAAAAATAATAAATAATAACTTACTAACAACACACATTTCTCTGGCTGTCAGTAGATGGACTTACCGACTCTCTTTGGCAATAGCGTGGTTTGAAGGGGTGCTAGAGAGAAGGCCTGATTGGACTTACAAAAACACTGAGAGGATGTCTTTGAGTCTCCGGATGAAGAGTCAGGTCTGGGCAGCTAAGCAATAAGGTTCCATGGGGCAGGGAGCCAAAAGAATCAAGAGGGCAGTCCAGGTGAGGAGAGCCAGATGCGGAATGGTAGGGAACTAACAACAAGCAGAAGCCAGGAACCAAGATCCGGAAACGCAAGGCAGGAGTGAGCAGAAGAATAGAGAAGCAAGGGGCAGAGACAGAGGTGTACAGGAACCAACATACACAGGCCAGCAATTGTTTCCCCTCAGGCGGCAACCTGGAGCATGGCGACACACTGTCCTCTGATCTTGCCTGCTGTTAAATTCTTCGCATCGCAGGAAATCCTGACGTGGCAGCGGCCATCTTTGGAAACACTACACTGCTGCATGCGATTCCCCAGGTGGTGGAAATACCGACATTGAGGCCATATGAGGCTTTGAACAGGGAGAAGCGTGATACTGGCCTTTCCCTTATGCGCTGTGTACCCCAAAATCACAGTACATAGAAATGCTGTCAATATTTCAAAATCAAATAAATAAATGACATAGGTGAAAAATGAATGACTTCCTACACACATTAAAAGTAACAGTGATAGACTGGATCAAACCCAGGTCCCCAAATATATCCCTTGTGCAATCATTGGTTTTGCGTCAGCATGAAAATCTCAAGATGGCATACATTTCAAGGCAGAGGGCAAACTGGAAGCTCAAAATCTCTTTTTGTCCCCGGCCTCCACCATCAAAAACAATGAAAATCTCCTTTAGCATGAATGGAGGCGTTAAAACAGGTGTAATGGTGTTATGCTTTCTTTAGCCACTTCATTTACGCTGTGGGGACTTGAAAAATGGGCTCCATTTGAGCCAAACCAGAGTCGAGTTCTGCTGTTGAAATGGCCGATTTTCAGGAAAAAAGGGATATGTGGAAATGTTGCTGATGTGCACAGAAGCATATTAGGCAGGCACCTCCACCTCACTAAAAGGTGTACTCCTAGGAGGGCCCATTTCCCAAACCACAAATACCAAAATCTCTGCGGAAAGATAATCCATGTATGCTCCCATCCAACCTCTTTCCCTCATCAGTATCATCACCTCTACTCTTGATCTTAGTGTCAACTGCCCTGGGTCCTCATGCCCACAGAGTTCAAGGCTGTCTGAATTCAAGATGCGGTGCAGCCAGATCTCTAAGAGCTTACTTTCTGCCCTTCTCCTCCAGAGTCACAGCATTTTTCAGTAGAAGGACTATGGTGGTCTGCTCCAAGCAGCTGTGAACTCAGCCTCTAGTTCAAGTCAAGCCCAGGTTACACAGGTATCACAGTGTCAAATGTTGTTACGCCTATCTTTGATCCCTCCAAACCCCAAGACACAAATCACTGGGCACACTTCACAAGTGCCTTGTCTCAACAATGCCACCAAAATGGACATCCAAAAGCCTGGAGAAGCCAGGCACCTCCATGCTTGTTTTGGGAGCTGCCAAGCATAGTGCCTATCTTGCTTAGTGGCCGGTCTGCACACCCTAATAGTTTATTTACTAAAATTGCAGGATTTACATTTTTCCACAGAACAGAGACTCACTATGATCAAGTGGAAAAAGTGTGATGTCTAGTGGCCCTAAAGTTTAAGAAACTACAATCATGGAATGGGGTCCACTTACTAGTAGCAGAAAGGGGGGCATTCATTTTTCCATCTTCCTTTTCTTGACATATTGAACTATTCCACTCTGGAGTCCACCGACGTGGAATTCTTAGGTCTCCCGAAAATGAAGATGGATGTAAAAACAGCCTTGAAAGATATGGCCATAGTGAAATGTCTAGAAGATGATAGGATCCCTTTGGCGTTTGCTTTGCAAAACTCATGGCCCGTGGACTGCCCTAGACCTTGAACAAAACTGCCTCAAAAGATGTCCTTCTAGGAGAATTTAACAGGGCACAAATCTTGGGCTCCCAAACCTGCCAAGGGATAACAAGAGAGGATGCAATTATAGACAAGTTCTGTTGATTATTATAGATGTTGAACTATTGGCTAACTTCCTGGCCTCTAAATTGCAAAACATGTCTTCCCTTTTCAATCCACAATTCCAAGATTAATATGTAACAGGCAGGGGCGTTGCTAGGGGGGCGCTATGGGGGCTATAGCCCCTGATCTTTTGGTTGTAGCCCCGGATAGAATCTCAGGAGCTACAGCCAAAAGACTAGCTAGCCCCCAGTCCCAACAGTTCCAACATCAGCTTAGCCCCGGGTCTTTTCCAGACCTAGCAACTCCCCTGGTAACAGGTAGGATGACCAACATCAGATAATTGTTACACATTCTGTGCCTGCTATCTGTAAGCCGTGCTGCAACTCCTTCAGAGCACACTGGTTATCTGGTGTGCTCTACTACATTATGCTCACGGTTTTCTATGCTTGCTCCCTTTTATGGCCTCCTCTCCTGCTCTTTTTCTCACCTCACTGTGCTTCGTTTCCAGTGCCTATGCAGTTTCTGCTTCCCCTGTTGGAGCATGAGGTCCCTGTACTTCCTGCGTGGCACTCAGCACTTCACTTTCTTGATCACCTAACACTGTCTCTTTGCCTACCATGAGCACATGGAAGCAGCTGGTACACTTTCTCTCCTACCTCACTAAGCAATCGCTCCTCTTACCCATCTATTTCACCTGCCTTTCAATGGTGTGTGCTCTATTTCGAAAATGGATTGGGGAGGCGGCACAGTCCTCTGTGAAGACAGTTGTCAAAGCATTACTTAATTGAATTTTCACTTGCACGGATGGGAGGAGATTTCGCAGAATAATTCAGGTTCAGTCCGAGGATGCTCTCATTGTCTTTCGAGGTGAGTTCTTAGGTTTCTGTTTCACTGATCAGTAGACTAACTGATGGGTGGAGGCTGAACACTCTATAAACAAATTGGTTCAAGGCACTCATTGCTTTGTCACTGGTTAAGGGCTTCGTTTCTGTCCTTTTAGCTTCGTGGCTTCCAATGCCATTCTTCTGTTTAAGGCTGCAGGCTTCTGGGACCTGCCTTTTTCTGTTGCTGGTGTCATCCTCTGCTTTGGGTGGCATGCTGCTTAGACTTGCTGCTATTTGCTTTCACTTTGTTAATATCCATTGTTACAGCCCACAGTAGGGCATCTACTCAGTGCCTTTTGTCGGGTGCAAAGGTCACAGTTCATGCTTATCTCTATGCATAGTGACCTACACTATTGTGCAAAGTAGAGCCACTATCAGCAGGGGTCTAATGCCACGGATTTTGGCTCATCCAGCTTTGCCCAGACCCAATGCATGGACATTTCTTGAAGATGCTAAGGCAAGGTCCTGTGAGATCTTGGAGGTAGTGTCTGTATGACACCGCCCCCCCCCAACATTTCCTAAAGGTGGGGTGTGATGAAGTGGGGAAAGAAGAACAGGATCAGAGCACAAGCCAGAGCCAATTAGACAACTGTTCACTCAGCCGTGAAGACTGAATGGCATTGTGATGTCATCATGACTCTAGGGGAGGGTTTATGAGGAAAAGACATACCCCAGCTCCAATGAGAAATGAAAAAATGCCCTATGAGGTACTTCCCTCTAGTGATAGAATGCTCTCTGTTTTCTTTTCGTTTGTTTTCCTGGTGTGGTGTCGGGAGCAGCCGTTGGAGGATGAGGAAGAAGAGGGAGTCTCCCAAGAAGGCGAGCCTGTTTACGAGTGGGCTTATTAGCAGAGGAAGTTCGCCTGCAACATGTTTATGCCCCTGTTGAGCTTTGATGTTAAAGTTAGTTGACACCAGAGGCCTGAAAGACTTTCTTAAGTTGAGGTGCATTCAGAACCAACGGACAGGGGTTCCGACCTGTGAGCGTGGCTGCCGCTGTTACGAACAGTGAGGGGGCGGAACTAATGAGTAGCGAGGTGAACAGCTGATCATGTTTTGTGGCCTTAGAAGATGAGCCGCGGAGGACTCGCTCACTGCACCGGCCCCGCCCTTGTGGGGAAGGAGTCTCGGAAGGGACTCCGTGAACAGCTGACTAAGCGTGGCTCCTGGAGGCAAGGGAGAGCCGCGGCAGACCCGACAATCGAGGTGTCAGTTGCCGGTTCCAGACGCCCGACGACATCTTCATCTGAGGCAGAGCGGATATATATGGAGACACGAAGGCGAACAAGGTTTAGAAGGTGAGAGAGAGACGTTAGTTACACACTCGCATAGCCAGTGGGAATGAATGATACTGGGTAAACAAAACAACGTTTAACAGTTGAACAGCTATAGGCATGTTGGAACCCGGCTGATGCCTATGAGCCAGGAACAATCGTGCTATTAAAAGGGGCAAAGAGAAAAGCAATGAGACATTAATCCAGATGATAGGGGAAGACGGCCAGCTCCAGTCTCGCTATGCATAAGTCTTGTGAACGTGTGTAACTCTGAGAAGGGTATTCGGTCAGGGAAGAGAAGAAACTCTTATCAAGAAGCTTGCCCTGCAACTAAAGGTTACAGTGCTGCACAAGGCAAAGGACTTGAACAAAAGAAGAGACTTGAGGGCCTGCTTGGTGGATGCACTGTTTATGCACTAATCCCCAGTTCCGTATCTTTAAGGGCAATAAAGTTGATTTCAGTTCCAAGTAACTTGCCTCCAGAGTAGTCATTTCCCGCCCGACTCGTTACATGGGGGTGTAGGCAAATCTATACAAAAGGAAAGGATGCAAAGTATTTAAAATAAATCTATAGACTAAATGCTGTGCAAAGCATTTGAAAGAAAAATGCAAGGAAATATTGTGATGTCAGCAACCGATCTACAATAAAAGTGCCTTGGAACATAATAAAAGACAAGTCTCAAAAAGAGTTGTTTTCAGTTACATGGAAACCTCTAGTAATCTGTATTAAATCGAGAACAGTCATCTGGGATGAAAAGTACATTATTTTATAGAAAAGAACACTCTTTTTCTTTCTTCTTTGTAGGACTGAGAATCAGCATTACAAAATAAAACAAACTTACATAGAATTGAACTGTGCATTTTTACTAACAGGAGCCTGATGTGTTTTTTATAAAGGTGCCTCTGTTTAAAAAAAAAAAAACTTATAATATTGCAATATAGGAAACAAAATGATTGCAAATGCAACATTTATTAATGAAAAATCAACATGGGCTAGAAAGCACAATTCAGCCACAGGGCTATGGGGGATAATTCACAAGCAAGTGTAAATTCAAGTTTTGAAGCTGGTCTATACACTTGATGCTGCTGCCTGGGTTTGCCAAGGACCAAATGTTCTCTTTGTTCTGGGAACAGGCCTTGTGAGCAAAACCAATGCCCTAAAAGTACAGAGAATATATTTGCTGAATGTGGCCTCATAGTAGACTTCCCTCAAGTAATCAGCAACTTTCAACAAGCAGGGCTTTTAGTGGGGGATGCAATTCACACATGCAGAGACCTGGAGTCTGACATCTGTGACACCAAGTTGACATAATCACTCAATGGGCAGGAAGCTGGGACAAATAATGGCTGTGAGTAACTGAGCTTCTAAGAACTGGTGCCATGATGACAAGGCCTCTCAGTGGTCATGAATTGCCCAGTTCTGAGCCTCAAAGAACCAACACCATGTGGCCTGCTGCCAAGGCAAGAAAGGGATCTAGTATTTATTTTGTTAAATAAGAAAACAGGCATCTTTACATTCTAGAAATGGGGTCTCATTTTCATGAATATTTTTTTTATAGAAATGATGTAGAAACTTACTTTATTTTTTAAAGTGTTCAGAGTGAAAACGTTTATTAGTTGAGTGTAAAACAATTTTTTTAATATTTGTTTAATTGTACAAATTAGGCAAATGTAGAAATGTTTGTGCAGATATGTTGCACGTCAATGATTCATACATCCTAGCGTCCTAGCATCCGAGAATAAGGCCGTTATTTTGAATTGGGAATATGATTGCTGAGTGAAAGTAGCAGAGAATGAAAATCAAAAATCGGTTATACCCACATATGTCATTCTGAAATGAAAATCACATCATTTGATTCACCTGAGTAATAGTAATCTGACAAATTAATTAGTAACTTAATCGCATGTGTGCAGCATAATGTTTTAGAAATTCACAATTGTTTAATGAAGAAATCACAAAGAGGACATCACATGAAATGGCAGGGGAATGGGTTTTTACTCCCATTAGACTTCCCAATTCAATAATATGCCCAATGAGTACGAAGGGGATGGTTGTCATGATCACTGCTTCCAAGGAGCTAGGACCAGCCCAACGTCCTTGGAAGCAGGCCCCTAACCTTCATCCGAGGCACCAGCCGGTCCCCACTGGGACCTTTTGGACCTTGTCCTGGCGCCGGTGGCACCAGGCTCATCAAAGTCACTGGTCCCGGCACTGGAAGCGCCGGGCTCATAATTTGTATGAAGATGCTTGGGTGGACTTACCTGCAGCAGACCATGCTGCTTACTTACCAGCCACATAGGAATCCTCTGTGAGCCGGGACTACTTTCTTACCTGGGTGGGGCAAGCTCCACTCCCTGGATACAACACTGGAACTCTTCTGGAACAGGAACTCTTTTCTTACCCAGGCGAGGCCGTGGAGGAAGACGCCTCATCACTCCAAGGCTATTTAAACCACACCCGATTGATGAAACGTGCTTCGCGTTATTCTGCATCTGCAGCAGAACGCTCACCGTGTCTGTTCCAGTTTTCTTCTTTCCGATCCTGAACCTGCAAGAACAAACACTTACCATTCCTGTATCCAGCATTCTGTAGCACCTGCAAAGACAAGAAACAACAAGTTAGCATGGCAACCTTCACTCGCAGCGCTTTCCTCACCTGATCCATCGGCAGCTACCATCTCTTCACGCTGCTCCTCCGCCTGTGAAGACAAAAGCATAGTTATTCCTGTGTGGAATTACTTACCGGCACTCCGCGAATTCCGGTTTTCTTCAACGCTGCAATCCTGCACCTGAAAGACAAAAGAAGAGACATTAGACAGGTATTTTACTTACGCGCCATCGTGCCCGCCACAATAGGGTGCCTGCAAATACTCCGGCGTTTCCAGCGTCTCTTCAACACCCGAACTCACAACTGCAAGGGAAAAGAGACAGTTAGAGAGCTTTTGAAAAGCAGGCAACCGGCATTTACTTACGCATTTCCAAGCGCTTTATTCCAAGACTCTGGCTCGAACTTCGGCTTTCTTCACACCATCTTCTACCTCAAGAGCCCTGCAAGACAAATAGAAAAAGCATTATACAGAGCCCTGTTCCACATTAACGTGCCCACGCACCTAAAGACTGTAAGGACTTAAAAGGTGTCCGGAAACTCACCGTTCGTGCAGTTAACGACGGTAGCAATCCTCTGATGTCAAGAGGCCTACGTTTCACCCAGTGAAGGAACTGGCAACGGCACCTTGCACCAGACGCAGATGGAGAGTCCAGCATTCACCTATCTAAGGTGAGCACGTTGACCTTGGGGCTCCACGGAAAAGCGAGGAAGGGAAAGGGAGAGAGATACCCGACAACCCCAGATCATTAACCCCATGTTCTTTCACCTGCAGATATCTCACTCTTCGAGTTAGACACACAGTGCGAAGAGGCTCAGCCCCGGAAGCCAATCGAGTCCTGCACTTCACTTTTCGAGCCACAGACACCATCCTGCCAAGACCGGCGCCTCTGTGGGAATCAGGTGAGCGTTACAATGGTTTAGCATGATGTAATGTTTGTAACACTGTCCAATCATATAGCCTACACAATCATAATAAAGAAATGATACACACCTAAAGGGAGTGGGTTCTAGTCTATAAATAGCCAAACCCATAGATTGAAGAGGACTCAAACACTCACTGACTGGGATAGACTGACTGGAAGAAGGAGATAGAAATCATGGGTAGTATAACTCAATGGCAACACGCTCTTCTTGGAAGCAAGATGACACAGAGCAATGCAGGTTTGAATACCGGGTCTGTGCTTAGTAACCCCTTCGGTATTAAGCACATTATAAAATAAATTATTATAATTAATTATAAAGAATAATTGATGACAGCAGGATGGAGAATAGAATAGCCTGTTTTCCCTTGAACTCATAATGTGTTACTGACAAATCACTGTATGTGAGGCTCGCATGGAATTCTACCACAGGCCTTCCACAGTGGAAAAGGGGAACAGACAGGCCCTATAGAGAAGGATATACACCAAGCTGTAGAGGGAAGTTGATCCATCTTGCTGACTTATAGCCACCTGTTCCCAGAGGGGGAGAATTGAACCAGTCCTTAAGAGAGTGCCCTCCTTTCTGTGATACAGCAAAAACTAAATTCCTATGTAAGTAAAATGCCAAGGGGACATACAATGATATGTGGAGGTGTAGTCTAAAGGTGAATAGATCCCAGCCCTTCTTATTTGTGAAAGTGCTGAGAGGGGACATATAAATTGATGGTACATCCTGCGAAATCAGTAAATATTTTAGAAGTTTAAGTATTTCTGGATTCTTTGGATTTGATAAAAATCAATCCATATGGTGTGTGTATTTAGAGATCTCTGACTCCTTGTTTAAATGAGAGCCAGGTACAGAATGTGAGACATTTAATATTTCACTTTGCACTTGCCTAGAAAAAGTACTATGAAACTTTGCTGCATATTTTTCACCAAATGCATTATTGCTGAATTTTGCCGTTTTATGTTGAAAAAATGCAGGGGGAGACACCCTGCACCCTTCCTTACTATCCCCACACCACCCCGAAATATACCTTTTCCCCACTTACCATATGCATTCTTTCCCACAAAAAAGTGCAAAGAAAATCAGCAAAAACGCATGTGGCGAAAATGCATTTGGCGAAAGTTGGCTAGACCATTAAAACATTTCCTGGTTATATCACAGAGTAGGGTACGGTTACTAGGTCTGAACCATTTAATGAAATAGGAGAGGATTTTTAATTGCCTACCTGCCACCCTTTGTTCCAACACATGAATGCAATAAGAACACCATTGAAGGGAAATTAGCAAACCTGCACGTTAAATATACATTTTTATTTTTGCAAACAGTGTATATTCAGGAATGTCAAGTAGCCTGTCTTTAAATTGAGTTTTTTAGAACGCTGTTTGAAATACTGAACTATCTATTGATTAAGACGTGGTACTTATTTTAATAAATGAAAAGTAGAGAGATATAAAAAGGCAGGGATGCTGTCATTTAATTTTGTTTTCTATAAAATGAAAGCTTTGTCATGAATCCTATTTCATTTTTCAATGCATGATGAATGTGTGCTTGAGGTAACCCAAATGCTTTACAAACTCTACATTCAAGTTACATGAAGCTTTGACAATGCAAGTGACCAGTATATGATCATTCATCATTGTAGTACCCATTGACACTGGGATTTTATAGAGAATGGTATAAACATCATTTGTTTACATTTAAATTGATTTCATTATTTCTATCTCATTGATAAATCGACCTTCTATGCAACCCGGTGTATTTCTTGTCAAGAAAGGGAAGGGAGGCTGTAGGGAATTGATACTGTTGTGTCCCAGGTTCATAAAAAGAACTTTGTGTACAAATTGTGCACGCCTGATTTGGGGTGGGTGGAAGATTCCCCCAAACTAGATGTTGACCGATTAAAATATCCTACAGGTGAAAAGGAAAGAATAAAACATTACATTAGAGATTTGCAAATTGGGGAAAAGCTGTCAAACATGGAGTTTCTCCTTTGGCCTTTCTCATATCGTCTTTATTAAGGCTTATTTTCAAGTGTGAAACAAACCAAAATGGCTCACTATTAAAAGCCTTCTCAATCAATGAAATCGAAACAGGAGCCACCTTTTCAAAGAAAAGGAAGTTAAGGCGCGTACATTCATATTAAATTGCACCAAGTGCAGTTGGATCAAAATACACAACCTCCTGCATGCTGAGCCCTATTTACATGTCAATCCCCACTTTCAGATAATTCTAAGGTAGCTAGTGTTTTTTTTTCTTTTGGCAGGCACTCATTGGGAGTGAAACATTTATAAGATGCTTGGGACAAGAACAAAGTGACTTACTATGCACCTCTGAAGCACTGACTCGTTTCCACATGAGTGAAATGCATAGATGCATAATTTGCAGCTTGAACGCAGCTTTTGGGCGTCATTTCTTCATTCCCAAATGCCATTGCACACCTCTCCTGTTGCTGCACTGCTCTCCCCTGGAAGGATTGGAAGATAATTGCTTGAACCAGTTACAGCACCTTTGTTGGTGGATTGCGTACTAAATGGGAAAAGGATCTGGTTTCGTGTCTCTCCTGCTTGGAGTATGAGATACTGCACCGCTGGTGCTGAACACCTGACAAACATCTAAAGGTAGGACACTTCAGGGTGCATAAGTGCTGACAATGAAGTTTAGAAGTAGGCTACAAATTTGACTTTCAACTGTAGATAGGGATTTGTGGTAGTGTGTTCATGTTTTAAAAGTTTTGGATTCAAGTTTGGTTAGGTTTAGTTAATTGTTATTATAAGTATTATACAATTTGAATGCATATCTCTGGTGTAATGGACATGTGCATGTTACTTTTCTCTTGTATGTTTTACTTTCAAAATGATAAATAAAGTGAATCAAAAAAAGAAAAAGAAAAAAAGTAGGCTACAAAATAGTGCTGCTTGCACCTATACTGGGATGGTGTATGCACAAAGTAGGAGAATGCGAGGAAGATCATCCACAAGCATATCTAGATTAGTTCTACTATATGAGTTGAGAAAGATACAGGGTTCGATTAAACATTTGCAAAGATAGCCATTGATAGATCATATGATGGTGATAGAATCTATTCTTCTGAGATGGGCTGGACTTTGTGTCCCTGTGGAAGAGAGGAGGCTGGGTGCAGTGGTACAGGTACATTGCTAAGAGCAATCAAAATACCACCTTCACAATGCAGGGCTTGTGGTCCTGGAAATATGGGGCAGCCTCATTAATGGTATCTCGGGTTCTATATATAAATATCCAACCAGCAGCCTTCCTGCACTGAAGCTTTGGCCTGACTCATCGTCTCGTGACGCGTTGCTTATACGCAAAAGGGTCCAAAATGATCCTCTCTTTCATTGCACCACCCTGCACTCCTGTACCAAACAGGCACAAAAGGATGCTTTTCTTTTCTTTGTGTTTTAAGTTCAGACATTTTCTGGGGGCAAAACGTGAACCAATGCGCACATTCGTATGTGCTTTGTGAAGATAGCACTAGTGTTTCTGGTGCAAAGGAAGAGGATGAGCTGTTTTTTCTTATGTTCTTAAACAGTTTTGGGATTATGGCCCTTTGTTCTGTGTGCATATGGGTAAACTGCATTAACACACACATTTCTCGTCTCCACTATAAGATTTGATCAATGGAGTGTAAGCCTACCAGTGACTTTGCACAGCAAAACAACATTTTGCACTGTTCCATGAATCAGGGTGTTTGTTGGCAGTGCAAAGTCACTTTGTACCAGTGAAAAATCCCTTTGCACTTTGCAACAAATTCCAGGAATCAGGCCCCTTATGTGTACATAAAGAAATAAATGTACACCTAGGTCCGGGCGCATATCCTTGGCTATTAGTAGCTCAATAGCTGCAAATGAACCTGAAGTGGCTGGTGAAGGCTACCAATAAAGGGCCTGATTCATGGGACTTTGCGTGCCATTCTGTGTGCAAAATCCTACTTGTCGATTCATGGAATTGACTGCGCAGGACCATTCCAGGACTTGCGTGGAGTTCAAGTTGGCCTGGCACGTCTCTGTGAGTGGTCAAACACCTTGCGCAAGACTCCTCACAGAGTGTGGACCAGGCCTACGCAGAGACCCAAAAGGGGGTGGAACATGCAGAATGAGGAAGAACATGGACAAATGTGGGCATGTTGAGGGATGGTCCATGGCTAAGCAATCACACACCCATTCCAACGCAAATCCAACCTTATTCATGGATTACAACGCAGAATGTTGTGTCTGGAAAAAGCACACGCAAACCCCATCATTCATGCGCCACATGATAGCAAGCGTAGAGTGGAATGCGTATAAATCACACAATGCACACCAAACCAACGTCCATAGCTACGATGTGCCCAGTTATAGCAGGAGCAATCCCCCACGAACACCGGAGGAGAAAAAGGATGCATAATGCACCATGCTTTCCAGGATGCCTGATGTCAGGTATATGCCAGGTACCTCTTTCCCCCCATGTAATTCTAGACCTTGTGAGGGAGTGGGAGGATGACCTAGCATCAACCACCATCTGCTCCCAGGCCTTTAACCCCCTTGAGAAAGTGCTGACTGCAATCCATTTCATTGCAAGTGGTTCCTTCCAGCAAACCACGGCAATAGTTGGTGGTATATCGCAGGCCACACAATCTTGCTGTCTCCACCAGGTATTGGCATGCACAACAGCATGTGCGCATATGTGCCGGCACATATACATGCCCTGAACCCTGGCAGAAAAGCAGTCAGTGATCCAGGATTTCTATGCAGTAGCACACTACCCCAGTGTAGTAGGTGCAATTGACTGCACACGTTATGCTACGGCACCACTGATTGATGGAGCACATCTACCGGAATCAAACGCCCTGGCACTCTATCAAAGTAGAGGTAGCGTATGATGCTAATGGAATTATCAGGGAAGTGTATGCCAATTTTCCGGGCAGCACACATGATAGCTACATCTTCTGCCAGTCAACACTTCAACAGGCCCCTGTATCTGGAAAACATGGCAATGCATGGCTCATTGGTGAGTATGAACTGTCACGCACAACCATGCATGTGACACACTGAATAACAGACCCTGACAATACACTCAAATAAGAAGGATGTACACATTTCCAGGGCACAGTGCCTACCCGCTGTCAGCAAACATGATGACGCCAATCCGGAATCCTGCTACACCACTTCAGGTGAGATACAATTCAGCACATGTAGCCACTAGGGCCATAGTGGAGCGCACATTCAGAGTGCTGAAGTTACGTTTCCACTCCCTTGACCACTCTAGGGGGTGTTGCTTCAGGACGTAGGGCAAGAAGAAATCACACAGCCCTATTCCTAATCGTATGTGGGCCAGAAGTCAATCCCCAAGTTCCAACTCAAGGGATGGTGAACGGGACAGCGGAAATCAATCCTCCAACGGTATCAATATATGTTGACAACAAGCACCCATGGTGCAAAGTGGAAATCTTCAAGAGGCTATGTCTGCCAATTGCCCCCCAGAACCACACGTTGTTCTTAAAAGGATTGCCTTGACTTCCTAGCAAGTATCCATCAATGATATTTCACGAGGCGTGAGCAAAAACCTAATGCCCTCTTCCGTAGGGAATACAGCCGCCGGCACCTCCGTGACTCGCTCCACTATGCTAACATATACCTCGATAGGTCACTACGCTAACACATACCTCGATATTTGTTGTTATGACTTTATTGATTAAAATTTGATATATATTGGACGAATCTAGTGTCATCCCGATCCACTGGTCCACTTTTTTGATTATTACATACTATACCTGAAGGATCAGGGACTTAAGTGCAGGTCTACCCCTTTATTTACAATCCGCTGGTTATCAGTCACACATCGAGTATCCCTAAAAACACTGGCTCTTACGCACAAATGCATTGCCAACCAAGCACCTTGCCACCTCGCCAAGAGATTTACTATCCATACCTCTAACAGACCCCTCAGAAGTGCCCAATCCAATTGCCTATCTATACCCCATTTCAATCTGCAGCGATCAGGGGGGAACAGCTTCCCTGTCTTGGCAGCAAAACTTTGGAACTCACTACCGAACCCCCTCAGAGCTGAACCATCCTTCCCAGCATTCAAAAGGCAAGCTAAAGCATGGTTGTCTGCCCCAACCACTATTGATTTAGACTGATCACTCCACCTATTTTCCTAGACTAACCATCTTTGGCCTGCTGTACACCTGTACATTCTGATGTGTATTTAATCATAACTATTGCCTTCTGGTCAATTGACCCCCTCTTCTGTTTATAATTTATATATGCTTCCTTGTATATTAACTGTAATTGCTTATTATGTCTGTATATAATTTCGTAAAGACCTCCTTGTTTAGTAACTGTATTTGCATCTATGCCTGTATCCCAAGTTATGCGCCTGGATGCCTTTGAGCTGGTGCGCTTTATAAATTAATAAAATACAAATACACATCCCAACGATGAATTGGGGCCTATTCTCTGTGCCCATAACTACACCCTGAGAATGTGGATCTGTGAGAGGCAAATTGTGTTTGTCCAGTAGACATAAAACAGAATTCACATGCACAAACAGCGCACCAAATAAGATTTGTAAGTGGAAGTATTGTACTCCTTATTGTTCACATTTGGTAGTACAATTATTTTGAGGCATTAAGCATGTAAGTCCAAATCCCAAATGAGAGAAATATGTTGCAACTGAAAAACTGCATTCACTTGGTAATAATAATTTCTTAGCACCTAGTTATATATGCTCATCAAAGGCTACATTTTTACTCCTTCCAAACAGACAGTGAACATACTATTGTCTTCCTGTGGTACTACGTGCACTACTGGCCCAAATCTATCCATACCGCTGTGAGGGTGAAAGCAGGGGCGCAAAATTCAACATGTGTTTTCCATACTGTGTTTTGGGAGTATTTGTATTCCATAATTTAATTAGCAATGAGTAAATGCCAATTTGTAAAGGAGCAAAAGTGGTTGATACACCCCTAATCTGTATGGCTGTGCACACATCACCAACACAGTCATAGCAACTGGAAATAACAGTGTCCATGTAGTACACCCAAAAGCACACAGCACAAGCAACAAAGCCCCCGACCACTGCCACACAGACACCAACAATATTTCTGCACGTAGACCCTAAACTACACACATGAGACCACAAGTAGGAAGGCAGATTACAAAATGGACATGAGCGAAAACCAAATAAGAGTAGTGCCCTGGACCCCATACGTGTGTTCCACAACAATACACAGGTCAAGTGACCAACCCATTCCTTGACAACAAGTATGCTGACAATACACAGTCACATCAAAATAGTCATGTACAAGTTTGAAAAATGCAAGTGCACTGCAAGAAAGATGCACATCTCAACTCACACCTTATCCCGTGTGAGCCTGCACCAGCCGGACCCTGGAATCCATGGATGTCCCCCTCTGTAGGCCTGCAAACCACCAAACTCTGATGCTGTGTCCCGTACATGCATGCAATAACAACATCCCCTTGAATCTCAGCAATCATTTTCCCGTGCAGAATGCCTCTGTAGAGAAAAACAGCCAGGGGTCAGGGCAGGCAACACATCCATGCACTCAATTACACAGCAGTAGGTGCCCCCTTAAGTGCCATGCAACAAATGCAAACAACTCTCCAGCCACCCATCACCATGTGTATCTGCACCCATGCTGCCAGATCCGCCCACCTCATGCCAATGCAATATAAACACTACACACAGTGACACCTTGCACACCCACAACACCTACACTGCCTGCCCCCATAGTGCCATGCAGTGAAGGACCAGGTAACACACCTTGTCATGGGGATTGGACATTGTGAATACTCTGATCTGCCCACAATCAGTATGACACTGAGAGGACTCCCATAAAGAGACCACTGAGAGGTTGGAAACCCAGGATCACCTTGGAAGTACTCCCAATGCCACAATATGGCATCCCCTGATTAACGTTGCAGTGGGACAGTGCAGCAAACACTGGCGGCAGGGGAGCCGATGATGTAAAGTCCAAGACAATGTGATGCAAAAATAACAACAATTGCATAGAAGACAGGATTCGTGCTGTTCACAGAGGCAGCAATCATACCAAAAGGCAGGGCACTGAGGCAACTGGCATGAAAGAGACAAGCGGACATTAGAAAGAAATGAGAAACAGAGGCCAAGGACTCTGCAAAACAATGGGAGCAGGCAACAGGAAAGAGGAAGGGAAGGCAGACTTCACAGGGACTGTATTTAATGGGGACCAATGTGCTTGGAACTGAAGTGAGCATTGAGATGCACTGAGCAGCTGTCAACATGCTGCAAAATATCTACTGGTGTACCCTGCATCGTACATGTTCACCATGGCAAACAACAACACCTGGCCAATGACGTATGCTTTGTGTCTGTGGTGAACATGGCATCCCCCAAATGGCCAGCAATACTCTACTGTGTGTGGATATGTCTCTGAACAGCATCCCCAGATGGGGCCGAAAGACCAAGAGTGGACTGCCTGTGTGGATAGATATTACTAGAAAAGCCCAGTGAACGTGATACCTGGCGGCAGACAAGCCACATGCAATAACTGCATGGAAACACTCGCCATCAATCCCATCACCATGTGCCCCACCAAACATACAGCCGGACATGCCACGCTCAAGACAACTCACCTATAAAGGGCCTACAGTGACAGCTTCCCTCACAATAATCACCCCACAACCAGTGCCACCCTGATTGTCTTGGTAAAACCGCATGCAGAGACACACCAGCCTACCATCACCATGTGTCAAATGCACCCATGAAGCTGGACCCTCTCACCTCAGTACAAGGAAAAGAAAACAAACCCCACAGAGTGCCAGTCTCCCTGTTATCAAGTACAACACAAGTGCCACCCTGAGTGACTTTGACTTATCTGCACAAGGTACACATCTGGCTTGCATCAACTGCATCCCATAAGAAAACAACATTTTCAACTTGCAAAGACATGCATTGTATCAACGTAAAGATACTGGACAGTGCTGACAACTCCTGTATGCTACAAGGAAACAGGCATGGACCACCAAGTGTTGAAGGATGACAGAGGGCAAGAGGGAGACGGGACACAAAGGGACGATTGCCTAGCAGTGAAGTGGAGAGAGAGAGATAGGTTAAAAGCAGTGCAAGGAGGAGACTGGCTGTGGTGAGATGAGGATGGATATGTCTGACATCACACCAAAGTGGTAAGGGCAGAGAGAGGTTGGCCAAGAGACGAAGACAGAGACATGAACACTTGTGCAAGAAGCAACATAGTCAGAGAGCCTGGAAGGCACATAAATGGAAAAGTACCACCTGTAGTGGGCCACGAAGGACAAAAGTGGGTGATGGAGATGGGCAGACTGGCAAAGAATTGGCACATGTGAAAGGCCAATCCGCAGCTCTACATCAAGAAAACAACATGCACAACCCACCATGGCATACAAAGCAGAAAAAGACCCATGTATGCAACATACACGCAAAGAGGCACCTATAACCACATACTCATACCCTGCACCAAACACCAACACCCCTTGTTGGACAACACTGTAAATGGACCTCAGGACAACATGCAGCTGTTCACTCACCCTCCAACAGACCACACACCAAGTGTGAGACCATCCCAGTAAGTGTGCATGGATCCCCGTTTGCACTGGCAACTCCCACAGGGACAACAGATGAAGACAAGCTGTGGGGAGCAGCCGATGTACCACATGCAGGGTCCCACAATGTGCACTCACACCATGCAGTCACTCACAGTGCCTGATGAGATAAAGAAGTTATGTCAACAATAAACCATGCAAAACATCCTGATGTAGAAAACATGCAGACACAAACAATGTAAAACAAGCGACCTGATTGGGTAAAACAGGAGCAGTCCGTTAGAGGTACACATACATATCTGTACAACCCTACATGCATCAAGTGTAACAAACCTGTCCTGCGTAGTCAATGTAGACACATTCCCAGAACTGTGTCACTAGAGGCTACATGATGAAGCAGAGTAGCTGAGGATGAGTAGACCTGACAATGGCCGTATGTGTTACATGTGGAAAAGTGGCAGGGTAGGTCATGTGAGCGGATAAGGGAGTGGAGTAGGCAGTGGCACAGGTCAAAGAGTGGTGTCGACAGGGAGTATACCTTCAGGGCCCCATAGGAAACATGGTCCAGGGGGTGTAGAAAGGTGGCAGTAAGGAGACATCATCAGTCAGTGATGTAAGTGTTGGAGAACCTAAATACACAGAGTACAGATGCACTGATGATGCATGCCATCAATTAGTATGTACATACATCCAGAATGTTGGAAATACTGCCAATGGCTAAAGTGTGACAAGTCCTGCACAATCTCTTCCATTCATCGCATCAATTGTGAAAGTGGATCCACCAAAACAATGCACATGCATCGAACTGTAAGTGCACATGCACACACATGCATGTGGACCTAAACATATATGCAGTGACATTTACCATGACTCAAGGAGTACACTCCCAGCTAGCAAATATGTGGCATTCATGCAAAAACCATGGTGACCAATAATATAGGCATAACACGAGAGACAGTGCACATGCTTACCTGCTGACAGAGCTGGAATGCTGTGATTCCCTCATCACCTCCACCGGAAACTCTACCTCCAAATATGTGAAAGGAGGGACAGTGCCTGGCAGAGGGAATGGGGACTAGGGACGTGAAAGTGTGCAGGGTGTAACTCCCATGGAGTGCAGTCGCCGGATGAATCAGGATCACTGCAACAACATAGGACACTACATTTCACCAGCCTTAGTTGCTAATCATGCATACAGCACACATTCAGTCAACACATTTTTACCTGCACATGCCATCCTGTTGAGCTCAAGGCAACCATGGCAGTTGACATCACTGCATTCCCACTACTGCACTCATCATGCCTTTGACAGGGCAACAGTCAGGGGGGGGAGTCCACCATGGAGGGGGTAGGGCGCATGTCAATATCCACATGAGTGGAAAAAAATAAAAAAAATAAAGCAATTGCCTTCATGGGCTCATGGACATCATGGCAATGGTGGTTTTGGAGGCTTGTCTGTGCTGGTTTCCCCATCCTGCGGTTGATCTGCAGATGGGTGTGGTGGTGGATCCAAGGCCTGGTCTGCATTGGCCAGGGTCAGCCGTAAAACAGTTGCATGCACCAGCACAGCAAGGGTGGTGAGGTCTCAGTGTGCTTCCTCATGAATGGCCACAGAGTCTGTATGTACACTCATTCATAACACATCAATTTGCTGGGACAGTGTCTGCACCAAGGAATCCATCTCCTCGTGGAGAAGTGTTCTTGTGGCTGAGAGTTGATCATGCAGGGCAGTCCTCAAGCTCTCCATCTCCTGGTGATCTGTAGTATGAGATGCCTCCATCTCACGTCTTAGAGCCTCTCTGTGTGCCTGAGCATCTGCATACAGGGACTCCCTGCAGACACCTCAGATCAGACCATCAGCCCTTGATGTTGGCCTCCACGCCCAGTCTGTGGGAGCAGCTTGAGGACCGTATGACCTGCAGCCGTTGCTCTACCCGGGCCGCTATGGGGTCATGGTCTTGGCCATCTTATCCATGCCCTCCACAGTTCTATCCAACAAATTGCCATGCGGATGGCAGCATGCAACATATGCTGCTCCCACTCTGTCTCCCCAGCCTGCACACATCCACCATTTGTGCTGGGCCAACAGCAGCCTGATACAAGGGACCATGCCCATAGCTGCGGTGCCCTTGTCATTGACTGCATGTCTGCAACCCTCCATTACACATCAGCACCAGAACCTGATGCCAAATCATGGGTGGGTGGCATTGCAGCCATAACAACTGCAGATAGGGTGAACACCACTGACTACCCTTGTGAAACCAGCTGCACAGCCGCAGACTCAATGGCCCCATTTGATCTACCTGTTGGGGCACTACCCTTTGCCCTCTGTGAGGCACACCCATGTGGTTCAGCATCCAAAACACCAGAGTCAGAAGAGTCTGAAGAGGTTGCAGCATGACTGATGATCGTCTGGAGCACCAGTGACATTTCAAGGGGAACAACACCATGGCCTCCAGTGGTGGACTGACATACCAGCTCCTCTTCTTCATCCTCCTCCTCTGCTTCTGGTGCGCCCTCAGCTGCGCATGGTCAGAGAAAGACATTTATTTTATTTTTTTAACTTTTATTTTTGTCGGCAGAGGTTTACAACAAACACACGTGTCAAAAGTAAAAAAAAAAGGTGGAATATTTACCATGCATTTAAGAGGCATTTTAAACTTAGTAAGGACAAAAAAAGCAAAGAGGCAATTGTGACAGTATCATATCGCAGTGCACCACGTCATTTGAATGTTTTACTGCGGGCCCAGGGAGGTACCACTCTCAGATGTACTTTCCTCCAGACTGTTAACGTAGCTGTTATATGCTAACCATACGTTTTTTGGACAGGAGTGGGGGAGGGGAGAGCATAGCAAGATATTCTTCGCAATTGCGGGACCATGTAAGTACATTTAACCACTTCTGAAATGTTGGGGGGAGGGGCTCTTCCAGCTATGAAGTATACATTTATTTGCCACCATGCAGCTTATGTTTAGGAATCTAGCCATGCGTTTAGTATCGATGGTCTCCCACACCCTAAACAGTACTTCCAGTGGATCAGGATTAATTACAGTGTCAGTGATTTCAGCGGCGTCTCCAGGATTTTTCCCCAGAATTCCCCCATTTTATGGCATGTCCAAAACATATGCAGATGATCCGCGTTGTCTGCTTTGCAGCGGGGGCAGGTATGTGTTGTGGTGCAGGCAAATCTGGAGATCCTCAGGGGAGTATAGTAAAGCCTGTTCAATAATTTATATTGCATTGCTCGATGGCGGAAGTTGAAAGACACTTTGTTGGTAGTCGAACACATCCATTCCCACAACTGGTCTGGGATCTCAAGGTCCATTTCTGCTGCCCAATCATTACGTGCTCTGGAAGATTGGGCCAGGGTGGCCGCCAGTAGGATTCTATATAGCGAGGGCACCACGTCACGAGTGCCTCCCGAATAGGCAATGTAAGCAACCCGCGGGGTGTCCGGGGACTCTTCGGGGAAGGTGGGCCAAGCGGTTTGGAATACAGCCTGCAGCCTATAATACTGCAGGGTCTCCAGTGCAGATCCAGAATGGCCCGGCTTCCATGTCTGTGGGTCTAAGAATCTACCATCAGGATAGAAATCTGTCAGTGCCCTGTAGCCCAGGATCCAATGCCGAGCCAAGGCTGTATCGTGAGTGGGTTCCAGCCCGGGGAATCCGTACGCAGGGAGCCATTTGTAGTACGGGTGGGGTTCCGGTGTCGTATTCAGTAGCCGCTCCCAGGCGTATAGGGTGGTCCCCAATGGGTCTATGAGCGAGTCAGGCAAGTACTGCTGATGCAATATAAGGGTCATTATATTAACCCCGCTGCCGCCAGGGTTTCCAGCTTAACATGCAGACCGGTTGGAGAGCTGGGGTACCAGTGGGTGGCATATTGAGCCTGTGCTGCTATCCAATACAGCATGAGATTAGGAGCGGTGAAAACCCCTTCTCATATGGGAGTGTCATGTCTGACCATTTCTTGTGCACCTCGCCGGATTGCCATAGGAACCGTGCGCATGATTTGTGCAGTGTCGCGAAATATTTCGTCCCGGGCCAGATGGGTATATTACTGAAAATGTATAGCAATTTAGGAAGCAGGACCATCTTAATGAGGGAAAGCCTCCCGGCGAAAGATAATGGAAGAGGGCGCCAGCGCTCCATCTTCGCCTCGGCTAGCTGTGCGGTACCCAGTTAATTGTCTGTTAGCAGGGTTTAGGGACACCTGGACTCCCAAGTATCTGATCTCCTGGGGGGACCAGCGGAGTGAGTATTCAGTGGCCGGTTGTTGGGTAGATTTGGTGAGCGGAAAGATCTCAGATTTGGAGTAGTTAATTGTAAATCCAGAGAAGGTACCTATGCTCGTGATGTCTCGCAGTATGGGATCAAGGTGGGTGGTGGGGTCCCTGATGTACAACAGGACATCATCCGTGTACAGGGATATGATCTCGGGTGTATCTTTTAGCTGTATTCCCTTACGGGAGTGACGTGCCCTAATGTAGTCTGCCATAGGCTCTATCGCCAGAGCAAAGAGGATCGGGGAGAATGGACAGCCCTGTCGGGTACCTCTGAATAGTGTGAACAGCTCAGACGTCAAGGAATTGGCCCGGGCCCTGGCCACCGGAGATGTATATAGTAATTTAATGTACCAGCCACATGTACCTCCACGACACCATGTCAAACGCTTTTTGTGCGTCCAGTGTGACCGCAACAGCACTCACATCCTGGTCAATCCGGGACATCACATTGAACAGTTGCCTGATATTGTAGGACGTGGATCTCCTGGGTACGAGCCTGCGTCATTATCGATAGCAATCGATTTGCTATTACTTTAGCAAAGATCTTAGTGTCCAGATTCATAAGGGAGAGGGGCCTGTATGACCCACATTCGTCGCCAGGTTTGTCGGGCTTGAGGAGTACTGTAATAACGGCTTCTCGAAGGGAGGGAGGTAAAACGGATACGCGGAGCGACTCCTCCCAAACCTCCTGTAATTTTGGGGCTAATATGTTCCTGATAGAATTCGGCCGTAAACCCATCGGAGCCCGGCGCTTTGCCTTTAGGGAGGTCCGATATGGCCTCCACTATTTCGTCCAGCGTGATTAGAGAATCCAGTTGGTCTCTGGTCGAGGAGGAAATGCATGTCGTGGGTATCTGGTTGAGGAGCTCCCTTATCAGCTGTTCACTATGTTCGGGGGGGAATATAGATTTGTGTAGAATTCGGTGAAAGTTGCCAATATCTGATTGTCAGACCATTGTCGGACACCCTACTTGTCCTTGATAGAGGCAATTTGGGCATGACCCCATTCCCCCCTCGTGAGGGTTGCTAGTATTTTCCCAGGTCTATCGCCTTCCCCATACCTTCGTGCTGCCTGTGGGCAGCTAAAATACTGAACCTCTCTTGTGGCGTGTGCGTTAAATGTCTGGAGTTCTTCGCTGACCAGAGCGAGTCTGGCGGGGTCAGCTGCTGTAGAGCAGTCCCGTTCCAATTCATGCAGTCTAGATTCAGAGCGGTTGAGTTCCGCCCTTATAGTTTTCAGCACCCCCGCCTCCCTGGATATGGACATTCCCCTAATGTATACTTTGAAGGCCTCCCAACGGACCCTAATAGAGGTGGCCTGTGGGGAATTACACTCGAAGAAGGATGCACAATATGTCAGCCTTGAACACAATATCTCTGAGGGCTGTGGACTTGAAGCGCCATGTGCTGAATGTAGATGTGGACATTCCCAAGTCTACTGACAGGGTTATTGGGCGTGGTCGGTTAGTGTGCGGGTCAGTATTCGCGCTCCCTCCAATCTACCCATCACCTCGCCTGACACCATGAACCGATCGATTCTGGAGGAACTATCATGGACAGAGGAGTAGTAGATATATTCACACAATTGAGGATGCAATGTTCTCCAGGTGTCTCAAATGTTAAGTAACGCACTTTGTTGAAGTAATCTGTTTGCCGCCCCCGACAAAGGCCTGGGTGCAGTTCCCGTTCTATCCAGGGTAGCGTCCAGCACAAAGTTCATGTCACCTCCCCAGATAATCTGAACCCCTACATATCCCAGCAATATAGAGGTCACTGTTTCCACAAAGTTGGGGTTATCGTCGTTAGGACCGTATGTATTTACAAGAAGGTACTCCCTATTCACTATTGTGCAGTGTAGAATGACATATCTGTCTTCTGTGTCTATATAGCTCTTGTGTAGTGCGAATCTGATAGATTTGTGGATCAGTGTCAGCACTCCTCTGGCTTGTGTGGAATAAGAGTTGTAATATCTGTTAGGTCCCCACGCTGGTGCCATGCTCATTGTCAACCCACCTGTAGAGTGCATTTCTTGTAGTAACAGAATTTTACTGCCATGCCTTTGGGCATAGGCCATTATTTTGTGGGCCTTGGTGTGGTTTCTTAGTCCCCGGACATTCCAGGACATTATAGTGATAGGCATTTTACCTGTCTAGTGCACATCCCAACAAGTTTGTCGCAGCAAATGCTTGCATTGCCCATTGTCGCTCCTAAAGAGCTCAGACATAATGTGGTAAGCTGGTCCGCCTCTGCCATTTCCAATATAACTTCCCATAACAGTTCCTCCCCCCACCCTCGCCACCCGGCCATGCCCGGGGGCGCCCTCACCCTCCCCTTTCCCAACATCTACGGACCTACCCCAACTCGGTCCAGGTACCCTATGTGCCCAACGGGGGCCAACCAGCGATAACTCTTCTAAACAAGCCGTTGCAACTGCAGTGGGGTGCGCTGTTGCTGCACGGCCAACCAAACTAGGAACAGTTAAGATACCAACAAGGGTACGTACATCAATGGTATGCACATCATTCAGACTCTCACATTCTTCACAGTGTGTGTAACAGGAGGGGAGGTAAGTAGCATATGTGGCATTTGTACAGCAGAACCACCCAGCATAAGTGCCCCTGGCGGAGACATAAATGCACCCATAGATCTGGACCACAAGTAACACAATGAGGTGCCGGTCAGATAGAGGCTGAACAGTGGTTATCAAGGAGTGCACAAAATCTAGAAGAAAGAATTTTGGTTATGCAAGAGCCCATGTGGCGGACAGTACCAACATCTCATCCTAAAGCGAATGTCCCAGAACCAATGTGAGTAGTAAAGCAGCTGGATATGGCTGTGATCAGTAATTTAAGACTTTCTTGACTAAAACTCACCTGATTATGCCCATTCTATATATTCTACCTAAAGTACACAAAAGTCTTATGGATCCGCCTGGAAGACAAATCATAGCAGCGACTGACAGCCTTCTCGAACCTTTAGCTCAGTACATCGACAGAGCTATCCAACTACTGGTGCAAAGTACTACAACGTACATAAAAGGTACTACAGATTTTCTACTAAGAATCCAAGATCTAGAATTTGATGATACTACTGATCTTCTCTTTACAATGGACATATGCAGTCTGTATACTAACATTACTCATGAGGCGGGCATGGAAGCAATGGAGTGGTTGCTACTTTCTTCTCGGAACTGCAGTGCCAATAGTTTATGCATTTTGAGCTTGTTAAAAATAGTACTAAACAATAACTTGTTTCGATTCGAAGATACATTTTTCATCCATATTTCTGGTACATCCATGGGGGCAGCCAAGGCACCTGGATACGCTAATACATATATGGCATACCTTGAACAAACACTTATATTGAATCAAGCAGAATATCAGATTCACTTGAGAACCTTTCTCAGATACATTGATGACATCTTTGGTGTATGGAGGGGTTCTCATGAAAGTTTGATGGAATTTTTTACATTCATGAATCAACTTGCACCGAGGATCAAATTCACCACCTAAGTCAGCAACAAACGGATTCAGTTCCTTGATGTGGAAGTGTATATCAAAGAAAAATGTTTACATAGCACAATCTACAATAAGCCGACTGATAGGACAGCATTCTTTTGGCATCAAGTTTTCATCCTAATGCTACCATTCAATCTATATCCTATAGTCAATTTTTATGGAATAGAAGAATTATTTCAGAGCCAGCAGAATTTGTTCTTCAATCTGAGAATGTGCATGAAAAATGTCTTAAACGTGGGTACTCTCAAAACACTCTATCTACAGCTTTGATTAAAGCTGCTGCAATTCCAAGATCACAAACATTGCGACAATCAGTAAAATCAGACACCGACCCCCTGGTGTATGTGACCACATACTCTCAACAGCGCCACAAAATTAAAACAATTGTTAAACGAAATTGGCAAATGTTGAAGATGGACCCTGTACTAGCTCAACTTTTTGATTCTGAACCCACGTTTGCATACAGAAAGAGTAAATCCATCAGAGACTTTCTAGTGAAAGCAGATTATCAACCATCGCTAGCGGGTGCGACTATACATTCGGGTACTTTACCTTGCAATAATTGCCAACATTGTCATAACATCATTAGACGTTCGAGCATAAATCATCCTTACACAGGTAAAACTATCACTCTGCATCACACTAGTACGTGTGATACCAGTCATGTCATCTATGGGATTAAATGCCCTTGTGGCCTTTTTTATGTTGGCCTCACAACTAGAAAAGCTAAATTGAGATGGACTGAACACAAATCCAACATCCGATTGTGTTCAGTCCATTCTCCAGTTGCCCAACATTTTAAGTTGTTTAATCACACGGTTGCTCAAATGAAATTGCTGATTCTTGAGCAAATTAAATGTCCTAAGAGGGGAGGTGACATCAATTTGTTGCTACGGCAAAAAGAGATAGAGTGGATTGACAAACTTGACTCACTTGAACCTAGAGGCATGAACAATGAGTTTGATTTATCATGTTACATTTGAATTTAACATGCAGTTTTTCCGTTTGTTTTCCTCTGGAATGTTTAGTGATTTCTTTTCTCTATAAATTGACCTTGCTTCAGTTATGGAGTGCGTGTACTTGAATTTGTTGTAGCCTTGTAAAGTGTTTCCTGACATATCCAAATGAACGGCTATGGTTCCTAATGGCATTACCAAGCTACTTTCATTTTAAATGGACCACAAGCATTCACCTAGCACATTGTTTTTAAGTCCATGGTTATCGTTGTCTCAGTTATATATTTTTGAGTTTATTATCATCACAATCAGGCACATATATTTTTGTTTATAGTCGTAGATTATTTTCTTCTATTATGTTTTATTATGACCCATATTAAGTTCTGTTAATGTGCTGTTGTTTTTGGTTTATTATTGCTCACACACGTACGTTGTTTTTACACCTTCAAAGTGGAGGTTCCCTAAACATCAATCCTGGTCCATGGACCATATGGAAATTTTGCTTGTTAATTATTCTGTAGACATGTGATGGTCATTAACTAAGTTACATTTTTTCTGAGTGATTATTGTTTGTTTTTTAGTAGCATTACGTTTCATTACACTTTGTACACAAACGATACAGGGTGTTAGGTTGTTTCTTACCTCTGGGCCCATTTCCGATTGAGCCTTATCGGAACATGAGCTTTCAATGACGTGACTACAGCAGCTTATAGTCACGTGATATCTAACGGCACATATTTTTGATCATTTTGGTATATCCTGCCAGTTTTTACCCGTGAGTGGCACAAAGCCAGTTGTATCCAACAAATGAGTTGAATCACAGAGACCAGCTGCACTTTTCTGACGGGAACGATACTTTTTCATCGTCAGTTCTCTTCTGATCACATGATCAGATCATGATCATGTGACGGATCACTATAGTATTTAAATGCGATTCGGGACGGAAGGCTGTTTCAGCAGCCGCTTTTCCATTCCCAGGTCGCATTCAAAACATATGACAGTCAGGTAAAGTGCAGTTTGGGGTTATAGGGATTATTGGGACCTTTTTGAACTGTAGCTTTTTTTCTAACTTTCTTTGTTAATTGTTGTTCATGACATAGGGCCTCATTCCGAGTACGGCGCTAACCAATGGCGCTATTAACGCCTTGGTTGACGCCGTACCCGGACCGGCAGCGCCTTGGTGGATGGCGGAATTACCGCCCCATTCCAAGGTTGGCGGGGCGGTAATTCCCCAATCCCCATTTACCCTTCCCCATTCCCATTCTTGCCCCATAGGGCATAATGGGAGTGGGGAAGGCGTTAATTACGCCACCGTAAATTACGGTGGCGTAATTAACATCAAGGTCCCTTAGCGCCATGGTTTTTAACACCTGCTAAAAGCAGGTGTTAAAACCTCCATGGCGCAAAGGGAACTCGGAGTATGGCGGTAAGGGATTACCGCCACCGCTCTTGTTAGCGGTGGCCGCTATCCCTTACCGCCATACTCGGAATGAGGCCCATAGAATGAGTGGTTCCTTGCTATCAGTTAGTTTTTGTATTTACTCTTTTCGTTTTAGAATTGGTTTATCCAAACTGCTGTGATTGAAGAATAGGACCAGTGGTTGCCTTTCAGGGCAAACAGGATTGTCGTTAAAATCGAAGTTCCATGAGATTGTTAGAAATTCTTTTTGCCGGCTTCAAGTGCTGTGGTAGAAGACCCACATTGATTGGAAGTTCAGTTGTACCAACTTCTTTTGGGGTTGCCATTATTTGCCCAAACTTGTTCATTTGGACCATGCCTAATAGCTGAGTGACAATATATATTTTTGTGTTTTTTGTAGAAGTTCAAGAAATGTAATCAACATTAACACCTGATGAAGGGGCCCGATCCCCGAAACGTGTAGTGCATTAATGTGATTGTACAATGTCACTGCAAGCATTGGTGGTGCAAATGGCAAAAGTCACTTTTTGTGGAATTTAAGAGACTTTGTGACTTGAGAGATCCCATGTGGACTTGTGTATTTTGAATTGTACTTAAGTGTTCGTATAGATATCAATGAATGATGTAATTCTTTGTATCATATGTAACTACTCTTGGTTTTAAAATGATGTGGTAATTTTTGACTGCAAAAGAAAATCAACATATTTTTGGTGACATAAAGGTATTATGCACTGTTCTGTTTCGACTACTTGTTCATTTTTTGCTGAATTATTACTTATGTCTATTTAAAAGAGTGGGAAGGGACTTTGTCCCAAACGGAGTGACCAGGTTCACGCCTCAGTGGCTTGCTGAGGCTATAAGTTTTGTTGTGATCAGTAATTATGTAATTATCCATGTGCTCTTCAGGCGAGGCCTAAGGCAGTATCTGCGCTTCTATGAATTTTATCGCCTTCTCTGGGACAGTGAAGACGCTCATCTTCTCTTTATAAGTGAACTTGAGTCGCGCCAGGAATAGTATGGCATAGGGAATGTTGCGCTCTCTCAGTAATTTCTTCACCCCGAGGAATTGGTGTCTTTCCTGCTGCACTCCTACAGAGAAATCAGGGAAGATCCTGATGGTGTCAGATCCGAGGCGAAGTTCACCCTTCTCCCTTGAGAGATGGAGGATCAGATCCCTGTCCCTATAATTGAGGATTGAGGATCCTGGCGATGATAGGCCTGGGAAAGTCTCCAGCCTTAGGTCGTGGGGACAGGGCCCGATGGGCCCTCTCGACAGTGAAAAACAGGGACAGGGCGGGATCGGCAAGTAACTCTGTTAGAAAGATTTCAACCGCCAGCTCCATGCGTCCTTTGAGAGCGTTCTCCGGGACCCCGATAATTTGAACGTTGTTCCTGCGTGACCTAGATTCAAGGTCATCGCATTTGGCCTTTACAGTTTTCATGTCACGGGTCAATGAGGCCACTGTGTTCTGAAGAGAGTGTAATCTGTCCTTGTTAGTGCTAATTCTAGCTTCTGCCTCCGTGATCCTCGTCGCGGTCTGGTCCATTCTCGATTTGAGTGAGGCAACATTTGCATTGATATCGTCTAGTTTTTCGTGGAAGGAGGCAAAGTTTCTGGCCATGGTTTCCATCATTGTGGCGAGATCAGGGGTTGGAGTGCAGGGGTGCAAATCTGGTTCCTCCATGCCTAATGACTCATGGCCCAACTCCGGCCTAGGAGTTGCTTTAGCAAACTTATCCATCGCTCCCACCTTGTTGGCACCACGAGATCGATTAGACATGGTCTGCACACTGAAGAAAGCGGTGGTGCTTGGGCAAAGAGACTGGGGGCAGTAAGGAAGCGAGCGCTCAATCCTGTGCAGTTAACGCACACCGGGTATATCAGGAGTGAATGAGCTAAACGGGCAGAGGCCAAATGAGCACCAGCAGCTTAGTCATGAGGTTCCGCGGTAAAAGGGAGGAGGTAGGAGCCTTTCATTGGGAGAGTGGTCAGCGTGGTCTCCGTCACTGTGTGAATGGAGGTTGGGCAGATGGGAGTAGACAAGGCGTGGTGGAAAAAAGAGGAAGCAAGAGCAGTCCAGTTCCCTTCGTCGGAGGCGCACTTTTGATAGGATCTGATCTTGGTCCCGGAGCACAGCAGGAGTCCAGCGGATTCACAAGGCTGAGATGGCGCCCCCCTCCCAAGTGGTGCACCAGTACTGATGTGAGGGGGAACACTGTGGCCCAGATTGTGGAGGTCCTAATATGACTTTGCAAATATGGAGGCTATGGTAGCTAGGGGATGCACCCACGTGTGGCAGAGTAGTACCGTAGGAGGCTGTGACTGGGAAGCAGTTCTGAGGGCAAGGCAGGTCCGGGTCCCGGAGGCACGTGGGAGTGGGAAGGACGGTGTGCAGCAGGGCATGAGGGGTGCCCGGGGGAACCCAGGCGGGCAGGTCACCCTCGCTGGGCAGTCCTGGGGCGTAGCGCGTGCCGATACACCGCCCCAGCCACTCACCTGCACCTGATGAAGGGTTGTTGGTGCGCCGCGGTACAAGATCTCGATGCCGCCTTGAGTGCCGCTGCAGCTCCCGAGTCCCTCCCAGTAGAGGAGCGCAGGCCGGGCAGCCGCCCTATGACCGCCAGGAGGGAGGAAGGCTGTGTATGCGGTTCTCAGTCCGGTAGGCACCCGGCTCAGAGCGCAGGCAGCTGCCGTGCAACGGAGGCAGGGGGACCAAATCCGTGGCCTCATTCTGATGGTGCTGGCCGAATAAGGTGCACCACAGAGAGCTGCGACAGGGGAACGCAGCCCGGGCCGCCGTCAGGACCACGCCAATAGTGATTCGGGGGAATGAGGGTGTGTGTGCGGGAACGCCGCAACGTTAAGGGATCCAGCGGCCTCCCAGCCCGGCCCTCAGCAGTGCCGAAGCAGCGACTCCAAGCCCGCCCGCAGGGGCGGCTGAAGGCAAGGTCCACACACACAGCAAAAATGCCAACAGCCACAGCGGGGTACCAGGTGTCTGATTTGGTCCCAGATTGGAGCCAGTCACTCCTCAAGGTGTCCGCAACACAATGTGACGATGATGGGAAGTCGAGATTAAGGAATACTGCAGATGTGAGCGGATTAGTGTTGGATTTGTGCAGAGCTCCGGTGCTAGGCAGCCATTTTCAGGCTGCTCAACAGCGCCCGCCCAGGAAGACATTTTAAGTCATATATTTCCAAACAAAAGTTGAACATATGCATCAAAGTGCAGATAGACACATAATGCCAGGGCACACATTCATCTGACATCATGAGTTGCCACACCATGAGCTGTCCATGCCCATGGATGTATGGCTTTCATTAACATGTGACACCACACTGGTCCAGACAATGCCGTTAGTGGACACATTGATCCACAAAAGTGGCATGCACAATGAGTGATGGCCCATGCAACTGTCATGTTAGCACACAACCCAGTGACAAGTACTGTACATGGGGCATTGTGATGCAGCAGTCCAGCAATGATTGGTTATGCAGATGCCACTGTCAGTACAAGCAATCATTTTGTTATTCAAATTGGGTATTCATAATGCACCCATACTCAATGCGTTTTGAGGCACAACAAGACATGAGGGTGGGGGAACAGAGGGAACAACATAGAAACCGGTCCTACTAGGCCTTGTGAAATTCTGATTGTGCAGGTACAGTGAAAGGAGTGCAGGGGGGGCAGTGGCAGTCAGGGTGGAAGGGTCTGTTAGGAATAGTGAGTTTCAGGCGATGCCAGGTGGACAGAGCCGGGGAAAGCAGAGCGCGCAGGGAAATTAAGCTCCACAAGCTGAGTGAGAGGTAGAGGGATGCAAGGGCCACAAGGGTGCTGGCCCAGCCAGGCTAGTGCATGGGGAGGTGCCCAAAAGGGCGATTGCAGGTCCGGGGGGTGGTGGGGATCAGGGGAGACCAAGTGCAAGGGTAGACTGGAATAGGGGGTCCTGGTGCCCTGTAAGAAGAATGAACCAGACAGCCAGTCAAGAGCTAGACAGGGACATTAGGAGGAGAGGGGAGAGTGAATGATGAAGAGAAAAGGAAAGTCTTGAGAAGCACTAGGACAAGTTGTAGTACTGGCTGAAGTCTGCGAGGGGCAGGTAGGCCGATCAAGAGGGAGGCACCTATGCAGTAGAGAGAATTACCCGACTCTATGGTTTGAAAAGTGTCTGATCTGCAGGGAGTTAGAGCTAGATGACTGAAGGGCTCCAACAGGGAGGATAATAGGGAGAGATAGTCGTATGCAGAAGGGACCCAGGCACCAGAAAGCCTTCTAGATGAAGCAGAGGGTCATGAATTGGATCCTTGCAGCAACTGGAAGCCTGTGGAGAGATTTCAGGGCTGGAGAGATGTGGACCCTGCACATGTGGCCAAGAAAAAGTATTGCTGTACTGTTCTGGATTATGTTGAAAATGGCAAAGGGGGAATTTGACAGATTGAGGAAGTGGCTGTTTCAGTAGTCCAGCCTAGAGAGGTCAAGAGCTCTGGAGACATAGAAGTTCTAGGGGGAGGGGGGAATGCCTCAGAAGAGGAACAGCTGAAAGTGGGCCTTCTAGGCAAGTCATGTGATGTGAATAGAGAAGGACAGAGGAGTCAGAGATGACACCTGTTTTTTTTTATCACAAGAGGGTGAGGGGAGTGGGCCGTGGAGTACGGCCAGAGTGTGGGAGGGAAAGAAGGAGCAGGGATCCCAAGGTTCTCTGTCTTAATGGCATTGAGGCAGAGATTGTTAGCAGTACACCATGCCTGCAAAGCAGACAGACATTCATGAATGAGGACGGAAGAGGGGGTGGCAGAGGAATGAGGCTTGGATGAGAGCTTTTGCTCATGCTCCACCCATGCTGGAGGGGAGGCTGTGTTTGCAAATGTGGAGCCCATACAATATATTCTGAGATACCTTTGTTGGACATAGTGATGAAGGTCATACAAGGTCCAGGAGTAGTATGTGGGTGCAACAATCAATCCCTACAGCATTGCCTCCATCGTATGTTTTCTCGTTTGTGTTGTAGTCCCTGTCTATTTACATCATCCCAAGATGATGTTCTATTGCTAATGACTGTGAATGCTCCGACTGAGAACAAGCACCACCTCAAATAGTAATCACATGACACAAGGAGCAGAAGAGCCATCATGACACATCTGAGTGGGTGATGTAGCTGGCATGTCTTACCTTATTAAGGTGACAGGTGACACAAGTATGGACAAGTATGCATGTATCAAGTACACAGACAGGCCAATGTCCGTGCGAGTGTCCAGCACAACGATGCTAGTGACAAGGCATGTGCCTGTCGTGTGTCAACTGTCAGACACAACAGTCCATTAATATCAGATGTGCTACTAATTTGAAGTTCATTGATAATCTTGAACGGCTACCATGCACATACATGAAATGGTATGCAGACAGGCACACTCATTAACATTCATAATGCCCGTAACATCTTTTCAGACCGCAAGAATGAAAGCCTCTGCATGACGACCCACCATCAGCTATTCTTCACCATGTATGTTATGGCGTAACTCCTTACATTATACAAGTGTTAATGCATTAACATCATGCCTGATACTCGGGCCAGTGGTCTGTGGGCACTGATGCACCATCACTCTGGTCACACCACAGGGTTTGATGACAGACAGCTCTGATATGCATCATGACAAGGCATCCCATAGGAGCAGGAGACAATTTGAACATGCAACACTGCATGTAATGATGTAATTGACCAACATCTATCGCATGTCCCCATTGAGCAGTGCAAAGTGGCATGCCCCATGAATGTAGCAAACAACAGTACATGTAGGTGTGACATTTCTTGCCCATGAAACAGAGGAGTACCCTGTTTGTGATATGTACTGTCACATGGACATGTGGCACACATGTCCACCACACATGATACTTCCGGAATGATGGCCATTTGACATGAGTCTTAATGTTGCCAATCATGCATTATCCAAGGATGTCAGACAACTGCAGCCACATGCACCACTACACATATATGTTGTGTCTTACTTTACTCGCAGAACATACAATGCGCATTAAATGCCACTCACCAGATGTTTCCTCAGAGTTCTCCATGCCTGCCATGTCTTGCACCTGCTCAAGGAGGATGAATTGGCTTGTGGCCCGTGCAGGTGCCAGGGTGACACTGAGCTTGTGCTCGGTCCTACCTATGAGATCTGAACCTCTTTAGCAGTGCGCATCTCCACACCTAAGGTGTTGATCAGGTATGTGACCTGATGCCGATGCCAATGTACCATCCACTGTGTAGGTGTATGGGTGCTCCCACCATACTGGCAAATCTCACGATAGGTCAGGTAGTCAATGACGATCTGGAGCTCATCATCAGTGAAGCGCATCTTCCTCAGAGGACCCGTCTCCTGTGCCGTATTTTGGGTTGAAGCATCTTCCTGCCCTGCAGGGTGTCCCTTCTTAGCCCGACGGGCCCTAGGTGGTGGTGCTTCACCTGTCTGTCTGCGACCACATTGGCGTCCAAGTGCCCTGGCTGCACCCTTTCCCTCTTGGGGCCTTTCCATTCATGTTTTAGGTGTAAAGTATGAATGATGGGCACACCAAGTTATTGTACTGGGCAAAATAAGGAAGGGGGCAATTTACGTGATGTGCAACATCAATTTGTGGTACAGCAAAGCTCCAATGTACCCCAAAAGCAAAGGAATACAGTACATGATACACAGAGGCACCCCTTAACATAAAAATTGCACATGCGATACCCGGAAAGCTTCTGAAAAGTGAAAAAAGTGGTACGCGATATGCAATGGCACACTGAACCAGAAACACTGCGTACACAATACCCGAAAAGCTTACATAAAGTGAAAAAGCGGTACGCAGAGGCACCCCAAAACACAAAAATTGTCCACCCGTCACATTTTAGCCCTCAAAACAGTTAAAAGAAATGTGCATATGCGCAGACAAAAGCCCCAAAAGCCAAAATACGGTATGCAGTACCTGAAGGGAATGGATTGAGTGGCACCCCAAATAGGTGTAAATGATACTCATCCATCTTCGTTCCTTCGTGCGCATAACCAGTGTCACGCATCCATGTTCGTATGTATCCCCGCCAATCCCGTGAGCTGTGTAGGCACACTGCATGCATCCCATGTCACTTAACTTATGCCCTAATGGCCTTTACTCTGTTTTTTCAGCTGCCTTTGGAGTTAGACACAGAAGACACACACTCATGCCTCTATGCCAGTTTCCCTGCCTTTTCCTGCCCTGTGCTGCCTCCCACCTTGCCATCTGCTGCTGCCTGTCCAGTGTGAGTGCCTGCTGCCCACCTGCACTGCGATGGGAGTGCCTGCTAACAAGCAATTGCCTTTGCTCCTGTCTCCGGCCCTGTGACCACTTCAGCTACTGTGTCAGACTCCCACCTTTCTGTTCCACCACTACTGCTCCAAAGCCCATCTCCAGGACCACTCTGTCCACCCACACCTGCCTCAGAGGTTGACATGTCTGCCCATCTTCATCTGACCAGAGCCCCAACCCCACGGCAGTGAGTCAGAGGGCTGTCAACTTCAGTTCTAAGGAAGTTGGCATCCTGGTGGATAAGGTCCTGCAGAACTATACTGCCCTCTTATGCCCAGCGAAACAATGCTGCAAGGAAGGACGCAAGCATATCTGGGGGGCATAACGGCTGCCATCAATGCAGAGGGGGCGGAAGTCCGCTGCATCAAGAGCGTCCATAAGTGATTGCAGGACCTCAAATCCAGGACCCACACCAATGCCTGGCGCGCAATGAAGGCCGGTGCAACCATGGAGGTGCACCGTGTAGGCAGGTGCAGGTTTTCATCTAACATGCAGGTCCTGGAGCTGTATACCCAGATCTGTGATTGGAGACAGCATCTGCAGTCTGCTGGTGAGTAGCCATGCGGTGCACTGCTCTACAGTGCTTGTGCGTTGTGCATGTTACTGCAAGTTTGTAGTTACACCCCTATGTAGGCAGCATGTGTGTTTCAGCAATCCACAGAAGCATTCAGCCCCCAGACACAGCTGCCCATGTGTGAAGTGTGTCATCGGTTCATTGGACCTGCGCTGGTATTTGATGTGTGCGTAGTTGCGCAAATCGTGCCCAAGCAATGTCACCTGATGGTTAGACGTGCTTGGACAGCAAGGGTGCCAGATGAGGATGTGGTGCCCAAGTCAGGTGCATGCATGATGGGCATGATGTTGTGCTGACAAATGCAATGTGTGACTATGCACCCTCGACATCTTGAGGAGACACGTGTGTTTGGACGTTTGTGAAAGTCAAGTTTTGGCATTGTAATTTCAGGGACTTTGATGTGATCTGTCAAGGTGCTGCTTGTCTACTCTGAATTGATGTGTGTGTGTGTGTGCCATGTGTATGTGCTCGGGGCTATGGCATAGTCACATGCGCCTGGGTAATTAATGTTTGTGTTGCATGCTCAGAGGTCAGGCTGTGAGGGAGGCATGTTGTTTGATGTGATTGTGTGGACAGATGCCCAAGCAGGTTGGCATGGCCATGCTTTGAGTGGTTCGATGATGAATGTCTATTCCAGTGTGTCTTTTGCCAACAAAGTGTCCACAGCCTTGCCCCCTGCCCATCTGTGCTTCCATGCCTTCTGTGGCATTCCGACCAGTTTACTCCCTTCCCCCTCCTGTGCCACTGTGGTATGTTTCCCATGGCAACACAGCAGGTTGCAGTTAGGTCATGTTTACTTTGCCATTGTGCCATGTCATTTCCCTTGGTATGTGTCTGAGCACTGCCCTCATTGTGCTGCATTTACGTGTGGATGTGTTATAACTGTGGTTGTCATTGACCCTGGGTTGTTGTGTCTTTTAGAATGTGAATTGCATCTCCATGTGTGTGAGTGTAGATGTTGCTGGTTGTACCTTGGACAATTCATGTTACTGTAACTGATGTATAGGCCACACAGGCTTTGACACTATACACTGATGTCGCTGTTCTGTGTCTCCTTTACCGCAGTTGCTGCAGGTGAGAAGAGGGCGGAAGCTGTGCTGTGGAGCATGGAAGCGGTGACCATTCCACCAGACCAAGGCGCAGGCCCCCCCCGCCCCACACCCCTGTGACATCTCATCTTTGGGGGTGGGTGGCTGAGGAAGTACCAGGGCCATCGATAGTAGCTGCTGGGGGTAAGTCCCAGGAGTTGAAGATGGCAGGGGACTCCTGAGCAGCGGTGGGACAGGATGATGCCACAAAGGGGCATCCACAGCAGAAGACAACCTGGAGTCATCCAAGTTAACAGAGGGGGAGGTGAAGGCGGTGGCCATTGCAGCCTAGCCCATGGGGTCATGTGGGGGTGTTGAGGTGGGTATACATGCTGCAACCCTGTCCCAGGGGAATGAGGCTGTGCAGGCCACTGTGGTGGTGCCTGTTCAAAATCCTTTCCCTGGGCCATTGGATGCAGCAGGGCACATCTTCTGGGATACCTCCACCCAGAACAGCATCCCCTTACCATCTGATGTGTCCAGGAGGGATCAGGTACTGCCCCTACTGGCCAGCCTCACAAGGCGGACCGCAGTTATTTGTGATGATGGGCAGGCTACTTGTGGTATGCTTGCCTATCATCACAATGGGCTGTGCCGCCTCTTGGGCTTGCTGGCAGCAGGCCTGTTTAGTGGTGGGCTCCATGGGCTGTTTGCTGCTGTGACCCCCTCCTCGGCTTCCTTCTCTGTGTCCCAGTAATGCTCTGCGGTGCCTTCTGAACCACATACCAGCATGGTCCCCAGGGCACCAGTCCCACACCCAACACCCTGACTGTTGGAGCTAATGTGCCTGCTCATGGTGGGAGTCCAAAGTATGTCACTGAGGTGGTCACCATACGTACTCAGGCACTGACAGGGGCATAGGCAATGGAGGGACAGCAGGCACCTCAGAGCAGTGCAGGAGCCATACACCCCGGACAATTATCATCACGTCAGAGGGTGTATCGCTGGAGCCTGCACTGGGCACAGCGGAACCAGGTGGCAAGTACGAGGAGGCAGACTGTCACAGGGCAAACCACCCCAAGGAGGCAGGTGGCAACTGTGAGGCAAGAGAACCATGTGGGGGCTTTGAATGCCATTTCTTATGTGTTCAGACAGTACGAGAGGCAGCTGCTGGCAGAAAGACAGCCGGCACGGTAGGCACAATTCATGGCGGCCAGAGCTGAGATGCCGTTGCGTCCTGCAAGGAGGCGGGCCGCCATTGTGCTGTCTTGTTGAGGTGATGCAGATTCAGGTCTGAAAGGGAATGACAGAGGATGCTCTGGTCCTGGATTGATCTTCAATGCTTCATGTTGATCGTGTTGGCGGTGGACATGTTGGAGGTCTGCTTCATGGTGGAGCCAGACCACAGAGGTTCAGGTGAGTTGCAGCCACGCATTGGACTGGTAGGGTGAGAGACTGTCAGGGTGCTGCCTGTGGGTAGTGGCAGAGGTGAGGGCAGTGTGGGGAGAGGGGTGTACTGTCAGGGGACTGACTGGGCTTGTGGCAGAGGTGAGGGGGCTCGTGGGTGGTTTGAGGGCTTGAGGGGGCTGACTGGGGGTAGTGGTGGAGGTGAGGACAGTATGGGGAGGGGTTGTACTATCAGGGGGCTGACTGGGGTGGTGTCTGAGGTGAGGGGGTCGGTTGGGTGGTGTACAGACTTGAGGGGGCTGCCCGGGGCTAGTGGCAGAGGTGAGGGCAATGTGGGAGGGGGGTACTGCTAGGGGCCTGCCTTGCGGTGGTGGCAAAGGTGAGGGGGTGGTGGGTGGTTTGAGGACTTGAGGGGGCTGACTGGGAGTAGTGGAGGAGTTGAGGGTGATGTGGAGAGAGGGGTGTACTGTCAGGGGGCTGACTGTGGTGGTGGCGGAGGTGAGCAGGGCTGGTGGGTGGTATGAGGACTTGAGGGTGCTGCCTTGGGATAGTGGCAGAGGTGAGGATGGTGCGGGGAGGGGTTGTACTTTCAGGGGGCTGACTGGAGTGGTGGCGGAGGTGAGGGGGGCTGGCGGGTGTTATGAGGACTTGGAGTTGCCAGGGGGCAGTGGTGAAGGTGAGGATGGTGTGGGGAGGGGGGTGTACAGTCATGGAGCTGACTGTGATGTGGCACATGTGAGGGGGGCTGGTGGGCAGTTTGAGAACTTGAGGGTCCTTACTGGGGGTAGTGGCAGAGGTGAGGACGGTGTGAGGAGGGGGGTGTACTGTCAGAGGGCTGACTGGAGTGGTGGAGGAGGTGAGGGGTGGTGGTGGGTTGTGTGAGGACATCAATGAGCTGCCCGGGGTGGTTGCAGAGGTGAGGGGGGCTGTTGGGTGGTATGAGGACATCAGTGAGCTGCCTGGGGGTAGTGGTGGAGGTGTGGGCAGTGTGGGAAGGGGGTGTACTGTCAGCAGACTGAATGGGGTGTGGCAGAGGTGAGGGGGCTGATTGGTGGTGCAAGGACTTGAGGGAGGTGGGTGGGTGTAGTGGTGGAGTGGAGGGCAGTGTGGGGAAGGGGGTGTAAGGTTAGTCGGCTGACTGGGGTGGTGGACTGAGGGCAGTGTTGGGAGGGGAGTGTACTGTTGGGGGACTGACTGGGGTGGTGTGGGAGGTGAAGGGTGGTGGCGGGTTCGGGGAGGACTTGGGGTGGCTGCCTGGGGGTAGTAGCAGAGGTGAAGGTGGTGTGGGGAGGTGGGTACTGTCAAGGGACTCCCTGGGGTGGTGGCAGAGGTGAGAGAGGCTTGAGGAGGCTGTCTGGGTGTAGCAGTGGAGGTGAGGGAGGTGTGGGGTGGGGTGTGTACTGTCAGGGGGCTTACTTGAGTGGTGGTCGAAGTGAGGGGGGCTGGTAGGTAGTGCGAAGACTTGAGGGGGCTGACTTGGGTGGTGGTTGGAGGTTAGGGGGGCTAGTAGGTGATGTAAGGACTTGAGGGGGCTGCCTGGGTGTGGTGGTAGTGTTGAGGGGGACTGGTGGGTGGAGTGAGGACTTGAGGGCGCTGACTGGGGTAGTGGCAGAGGTGACTGTGGTTTGGGGAAGGGGTACTGTCAGGGGGCTGTCTGGGGTGGTTACGGAGGTGAGGTGGTCTGGTGGGTGGTGTGAGAACGTGAGGGGACTGCCTGGGAGGTGGAAGAGCTGGGGGGGGACTGGTGGGTGATGTGATAACTTGAGGGGGCTGACTACAGGTAGTGGTGGAGGTGAGGGCAGTGTAGGCAGGGGGGTGTACTATCAGGGGTTTGACTGGGGTGGTGGCAGAGGTGTGGAGGAGCTGGTGTCTGCACTTGAGGGGGGCTGATGTGCAGTAGGGGTATATGCCAGCAGTTTGGGTGCCTTGGGAGTCGGGGGAGGGCTCACAGTTTAGCAGGGGGTCAGATGTTATTTATGTGAGGGCACATGCCTTTTCGCACGGTTAAAGCCTTGACATCCAAGGATGCTCACACTTTTTCACAGGGGTGCAGCCTTCACTTAAGGGGGAGCTCACACATTTTCACAGTGGTGCAACCTTACTTACAAGGGTGCCTGTGCGTTTTCGCAGGGGTACAGCTGCGATTTACGAGGGAGCTTGCACATTTTTGCAGGGGTGTCACCTTCACTTTTGAAGGTGCTCGCACGTTTTCTCAGGGATGAAGCCTTGACTTACGAGGGAACTTGTGCGTTTTCACAGGGATACAGCATTGATTTAAGAGGGAGCGTGCACGGTTTCGCAGGGGTGCTGGATGGTGGGTCAGGGGTGGGATATTGCTTGATTTTTGGTTTGCGTGGGGGCGTGTTGTGCAGCTCGGTTTTCTTTGCGGGCTGGGTTGAAATGCGCTTTGGAATCCATTAATACGCGGAGCACGCAGTGGAAAGTGTGCGCGTAGGGCTGTGCAGAGTCGGTTTCGGCACGCAGGGCTTTGCAGGATGTATGCGCGGATTCCATGAATCGTGCCCTAAGACCCCCCACTTATAACCTCTTCTATTAGTTCTAACATATGGAATAAGGTGAGCCCATTTTAGGCATTACTATTTAGTTCTAATAGCACAGGTTATAACTGGGGAGTCTTAATTGGTAGCTTTCACCAGCCAAGTGGGTGTGTTTTATAAGGTATTAAGATGTCAATAGCTATCATAAATACACACTGGTGATTTAATAGTGAAGATATCCGAGAACTTATAGTCAACTACTGACTGTCTGCAACTTCGATATATTGTCAGGTAACTAACAACAAAACATCAAAATTAGTTTATATTTTTTATTCTGACACCAATTTTGCACATGCAGTGATGACATTGGGACAATGGGGTTGTTCAGGCACAAAGCACTAACACAACAGTCTAATTTTCAAATTGATGTTGTTATTTTCTATTTTTGTCAACATTTAACATGACTTTTTGCCCTTGTCTCTTTTACTTTACTTTACTTTACTTTATGTATTTATAGGCATCGCGGTGCAACAGTGACATAGGAGGACAACACAAAGACAGGACTAAAAGCATCGCGCATAAACAGGAATCAATGAAGGCGTATCTGCCAGTGTCCAGGGAATTACCTGAACAGATGTATTTTCAAGTTTTTCCGAAAAAGATTCAGGTTTGGCATAAATCTAATATTTGGTGGTAAAGCGTTCCAAAGAGACGCTGCAGTAACCAAGAAGGATCTTCCGAGACCCCAGGATCGAGTGTATTTAAGTCCATGCAACTGAGTCAAAAAGGAGGAACTCAAAATTCTGGAAGGGTGGTGCATAGGTCCCAAGGATTTAAGATATGCAGTAGCGTTGCCATAGAGGCAACGGTGCACCAAAGTTCCCATTTTGAAATGGATTTGCTCCTACACAGGGAGCCAATGCAGACCTCTCCTGAAATTAGAAATATGGGATCTTCTGGGGACGTTCAGGGCCACGCGAACCGTGTCGTTCTGAATAGTTTGGCAAGCCTGGATGTTGTGCTTGGAGGCGCCACAGAGGCTTTCTCTTTCTTGTCCTCCTCTTTTCTGCTATCTCTTCATCCTGATGATTATCCCATGTTTTGAATTGCATGTGTTTACCATTTTTTATTTACTGTTTTTATCATTTACTCTATTCATGCAAAAATAGCCCAGCCTTGATGAGGACCAGTAAATGGTCGAAACACGTGTTGGCACTTCAGCATCTTTCTTTTTCACTAACTTTATATGTATTGGTTGGAATATAGAACCATATAGAACAAATGCTCTCATTCTAGTGAGGAGACAAAATTTCGAGACTGCTAACTCACTTCTGCAATGCAGGTTAATTTGCAGCTATTGAGCTACTAATAGCCAAGGACATGCGCCTGAAACTAGGTGTCATTTTCTTTTCTTTAATATTCATGTCTATAGGCGATGGGGAACCCTTTCTACTCCTATCCAAGCAGCAGTCTGCACAGCATTCACCTCCCAAAGCGCAGCTGCACTTAGTTTGCTCCGCACCACTTTGTGACCAATACTCTATGTACTTGCACACTATTAGAAGAATGTGAGAATTGCTGCCAGCTCAGGACAACTCTCTAAAAGTCTCTGGGTACTTTAGGCTAAGTTGAAAATGCCCTTTAAACAATGGATACATACATTATATTCCATGTTATCTGAGAGCAAACTCGGAGGTAAATTATATGGAGCGCATGCATATGGTAAGCACGTATTTGACACAAATGGAGGTGTCGATGCCTTTGAACGTGCCTAACCCATTGGCAGACCTCCCGTGAGGGCTCTCAAGGCCGCCAGCGGAAGGCATTGCTTAACAAGAATAGAAATAAGAGAATAAATCCATAAGTAAGTAAATAAATAAATAAATAAATAAATACATGTGTTTTGTCTGGCTGTTGTGATAACTAAAATGTTCAAGATGTCGCCAAATGTGGTCATGAACCAGACACCACAGATGCTCGACATCAAATGGGATTCACCCCTGATGTGTTGGCACAAAGGATAACCCACAATCGAAGATTAAGGGGAGAATGTTTTTTATATGAGCTTCATGAATGACCTTTGGCCGGGACAGGTCATCTCTTGCTGCGACATGCATTATGTGGGCTGCATCCCTTCTGCTCCCTGCACCCCGCTGTTCCTTTCCATGTGCATCTGTTTCTCTTTACGGGTTTGAGCCCATGTGTCCCTCCTATTTAAATATCTTCTGCACTCTGGTAACTGCAGAACGAAGGCTTCCGTGAGATGAGCCAGCACCGCATGACTCTACATTACATTCGGATTTTATGAAATCAGAATACACCTTTGTTTTTTTTGCTTCCATTGTGGACACCGACACCATTTCTTCTCTCATGCATGGTCTTGCTCCTTGTGTTTTGTGTTTGCAATCAGCTCCATTGCAGAAAGCCCAGGGGGATCTTGTGTTGGAACATTGAAATACAGCAGCTTTTTAAGGTTGCTTCGATCTGCAGCCAAGCAAACTGAAAAACTCAGTGAAACCTTTCACAATAAATATCTTGGCCGGATCCAAAATGTTCAATCCTTGAAAAGCCTTGCCTTCTCTGTATAGTGCAACAGTACCACATTGGATCACACCCCACCTTCCTCCAAGGACAGCTCCCACAGCTCACTTATTTTTACACATTCCTTTTATTGTAATTCATGTGCTCTTGCTTCAGAGTTTCATTTGATTTGGTATGTTTTGTAAACCGCTGTTGTTTGCCCTTCAACATCTTGGCGCAACAAGAGAAGTAAACAATCGGCATGCTGCGACCAGTGACACGAAAACCAGTCTAAAGTTGTGGGCCAAAAAGCCATGTCTTAAGTTTTGCCTTTTCCTAAACGAAAACAGGTTTGTTTCCAAACATCACTGTAGAGGGAGGGCATGGTAGTCCATTGCTTCCTGGTCAGAAGAATTGTCATAAATGTGGGCACAGTCATCAGAGAATTGTGTTCAGATCACAAACCTCTGGAGCCAAATGATAGTCTATTGCCATAAATCGCTTTGTTTTTTGGCAGAGAAAGAGAATTATTGATCCTATTGGCAGCCAGTGGTAGGGATAACTGTACAGGCGCAATGGGTTCAAATAGGAGCAGTGGTTCATGGATGTTTCTGGTAGACCCAAATATATGCAATTGCAGGAATCCAGTTTAGAACAGGCCAAAGCAGTAACAGCCATGACCTCATGGGGAAAGGAGAGTAAAGGTATAAAGAGCCTGGGCATCAAGGGTGACATCTGAGTCTACAATGATACCCAGATCTCTCACCAATGTGGAAGGAGCAGGGCATCAGCCAAACCTGCCTGTCCAGAACACCATGGGTTCATGTTGGAGCCATGGCCAAGACTTCCATTTTGCTATGATACATTGTTTATGGTAGGTCACCCGCTCCTTAAGCGCCATCAATCACCCTCAATCCAGAAGCGGAATCCTGTTTATCCTCAGAAGTGTTTTGAAAAAATGTGTGTTTCGCCAGCTGAATAGGTAACTTGGTGGAAATATACCCAGCCACTAAGGGATACAAACAGATGTTAGAAAGCAGAGGTGAGAATGACTGGCCCAGTGGGACTCTGCTTGGCAATGGTTTAAATGATGAAGTTAAAGGTTCCATCTGGACCACCTGCATCCAGTTCAAGAGATAGGAGCTGATCCATTCTGAAGGTACACCTTTGGCACCTAAGGACTCCAGGTTGATAAGAATCTGGTGGCCCGCGGTGCCCAAGGCTGCGCGTAGAGTCAGGAGCACCGAGGCCCCCGCGCGTCCACTGTCCAGCTCAGCCTGCAATTGACAAACAAGTGTTTCTAGCTGCTTCACCAGTTCAACCGGGCAATAGTAACTGGAGTCAGAACTGTTCAGGGGTGCTTTTTTCCAATAATAATACACGCTTTTTTCCAACTGTTTAGTCTTATCGCTGAAGTCAAGTGAAGTGAACGTGTGCCATATTTTATTACTGAAAATTGTTTCTGGACATGGGAGTTTGGTTCAAGATTGTTGAACTGTGAAGAGCAATTTGAGCACATATATTATAATAAAACAAGTTTGCAAAAAGGAAGCTAGCTGTTGGAGCTTTTCTCCGAAAGAAGGCGTGCTCCTACATGTAGGGGTTGGTCCTCTGTGGTATTCTAGAAGCCATACAGAGGCGGCAAGACTTTGCAAAGATTGAACTTGGTTAGTCAGAGCAAGCTGCATACTGTAAAAAGGTTTGCCTTAGATTTACTGCCGGCGTGGCGGCAGCACAGGCAACATTGACACGAACTGCACCTCACTGCTGATGTTGGATATGACAAAGCACTATATCCCCGGGCGTTCCGCCATGCAGCTGACTGGAAACACAAAACATGAGGAGCAAGACCTTGCAACAGAGATCAGAGAGGGATCATGCTGTGTCGGGAGGATAGCTCAGGGGCAACGTGCTCGCATCAGCAGCAAGACATCATGGGGCAACACAGGGTCGATCCCCGGCCCGCACTTTGAAACATCTGGGTATTAAGCGCGTTATAAATAAACTATCATAGCATACACTGAAGCAGAACAACATTCACCCTCGTTTTCATGAAATCCGAATCCAATACACAGGCAGGGGGATGCCAGGTCAACTTAAAGCGGAATTTTTTCTCAGTTAACTTAATGCAGCATTTTAATAAAAGGAGGGAGCGCATGGGGGTTACCCCCCCCCATGAAGAGAAAACAGGAACATAAAAATCAACAGGTGTGCAGGGCATGGGGCAGGGAGCGGAAGGGATAGAGGGCACAGGGGGAGTCTGAAAAATCAATACTGCTATAAAATGGCTCTATTCCAGTAGGGGGGTTCCATCATAGTCGTTCAGTTCTAGAAAAGAAAACTCTCCTTTCTCAATGGTTACGAGTATGCGTAACATATCATTGATGACTATCGCCTTTGATGTCGGGCCTCGTTATCCATCTGCGGTGTGTGTGTATTATAACCGTACTTATTTATTTATGTTCTCATGGCCATTCTGTATGCTGCCTGACACTGGTGGCCTCGAAAAGGGAAATGAAGGCTTGACACAGTCTTAATTTGGCATTTTATATAGCGCTACGAACCCTGAGGTATCTGAGCGCTGCTTATTATTACCTACGGTGTGTGGTGCTCATTTATCGACCTTGGAAGGATGAAAGGCTGAGTTCGGCTCTGCCGGGATTCGAACCTGCGTTAGCAGGCTTTTTACGGATGTCAAAGCGAGCACTCTATTCCCTCAGTCGATTTCAATGAAATTCTAACCTCGACTTTTATCAAACTCAACCTACAGATATGCAGTTTTTCCCCGCATTTACATGACAGTTGCTTGCCAGATATGATGGACGAGGCTGTATGTGTTGTTGCTGATAGGTGAGGGAATGCTGCTACCTTTGGGGAGTGGACCAATATGGTGTCCAGTCCTTGAACTGATTGGCCCAGTCTGCAGGCACCTGCCGCAAGGCGGAGAGCGACCGATTCTAAGCATTTCAACAACCGTGCATTGCTAATTGGCACAAATGAAGGCCCACATCAACAATTCCCTCCTTTGACCAAATGAGATAGCAGTCTGAAGTCTCAACGCCAAAAATAGCCACCCAAGCACAAGACCTACAGCGACAGGAATGAAGATCAACAAAACTTGAAACATGATCAAATAAAGATGTGCTCATGGAACACCAGAGGCTTCCGCCACCTAACTACCCTGGGTTCTACAAACTGGAACAAATACAACATTATTTGTCTCCAAGAGACCTGGCTTCTTCAACCTCCGATCATCGACGGCTACGAGACAAACATAGTCGCAGCTAAAAAAGGCTCAACAGGAAGGCCGACTGCCGGTCTACTCGTGGCAATCCGAAGTGGTTGTGGCTTAACGAACATCAAAAAACGAAAAGAGACCCACTACATGTTAATGGTGAAGCTAAACTGGTCGCCTGCTACGGAGACAAACACACCCCAGACAAAGTCGATGATCATCATCACCATATACTGGAACCCGGCCACAATAAACATCTTAAAATTCATCAAGGAAATGGAACGAGAAATTGACTGGATTCATCTAAACCACCAAGTTGACCATATAGTCATATGCGGGGATCTCAACATCAACTGTCAAAATCCCGCCAACCTTCCTACCCTAAAACCTAAAGGCTTACCAACAGACCAGAGGGTATCCAAATGGTTGAATTTAATGGACTCCAGATCATTCTCCAACCTTGACCACGTCTTTTACGACCCAAAGAGATGTCCAACTTGGGAGAGAGCTAATTCAAAATCAACGATTGATCACATCTTCGTCTCTCGGCCACTATTAAATCTAGTAACATCATTTAACGTGATAAGAACAGAAGAGAGTGACCACAACCTCCTAGAAACCACCTGGTCTTCGGCACCACCCAAAAACACCTCAATGTCCGTCAACATAGAAATAACAACCCAAGGCACAAGATTGAGAATGACTGAAAGAGCAATAAACTCCCTAACGGCAGCTTATAAAGACCAAACCACACGAGAACAGCCTTTGATGGTCGACTATACTCTATTGTTGACTTCTTTCAGAGTTCCACGTGGAAAGAATAGCCATACTCGACCCCAACAGAAGCATACCTTCGACAAATTAATCTCAGAAAAGAAGAGGGAGCTGAGAAGAGCTAAAAGACAAGCATGGAAACTTAATTCCCAATTAGCACAAAATGCCATTACAATAGCCGTCAAAGCGTATAGAAATTGGCTGAAAGGCTATCGACATAATCTCTATCAACAAGACACAGAAAATATCCTCACGGCGATAAACGGCAACCACGCGAGAGACTTCTGGACCCTCATCCACTCAGCTACATCTGGAGCCCTCCCTTGCCAATTAAACGGAATCGCCGCCTCAGTTTGGGAGACCTACTTCGAAACTTTATTTCAACAACCAGATACCACCCAGGAACTATTGAGTGGTACCGACTCCTCATGGATCAAGTTAGACGCCCTGAAGACATCCAAACTCAAATAAGAAAACTAAAACCTTCTCGTGCACCCAGACCGGATGGAATTACAAATTTTGACCTAAAATCACATCCGGAAGCATGGTCATCACTTTTGAGCACAATCTTCAGCCGCTGCTCGGCCTCCAAATCTGTTCCCCCATCATGGACTTGTGCGAACATAGTCCCGATCTAGAAAAAAGGAAATAGGGCTGATCCAGCCAACTTTCGCCCCATAGCCCTTTTAGATTCAATAGGTAAACTCTTTGGATCCCTTCTCTTGCAACACTTCACCAGGTGGGCAAATAACGCCCCCTGTCAAGACAACCTTCAGACCGGCTTTAAAAAGAACTTAGGCACGAACGCTAACATCTTGATATTGAATACATTGAAAAGTAAGATCCTGGAAGGCAAACCCTGCCTATACATTACGTTTGTTGACCTAACCCAGGCGTTTGATAAAGTGGACCGTTCAAGACTATGGCAGAAACTAACGCAATGGGAATGCCCACCCGAGCTTCTGAACCCAATGAAAGCATTATACTTCAACACGTCAATGAGAGTTCGGTTAAACCAACAAGGGACCCTATCTGGGGTGATAAAAACAGCCAGAGGCGTAAAACAAGGCTGTCCGCTGGCACCTGCCTTATTTTGGACCTATCTAGGTGATTTTCAAGATTCAGAAAAACTAATCTGTTCATTTCCACCAAAGTTAGGAGGAGCACAGATCAGTCGCCTGCTATACGCAGACGACCTGATCCTATTGGACTACACCCCAATAGGTCTCCAACGACAACTGAATAACCTACAAAGGTATATGGCCGAAAACAACTTGGAAATCAACGAGTCAAAAACAAAAATGATGGTCCTTCAAAAACCATCGAAGCCAAAGGCAAAGATTCGCCTTCACTTGAGACCGGCCCAAATCGAAATTGTTACCAACTTTAAGTACTTGGGTGTCACGTTAGACAGTTCTTTGAAAGAAAAAGCTATGCAAGAAGTTCTCGTAGAGAAAGTTAAGAAGCTATCTATACAGGGGAAGGCCATAGACATCAAATTTGGACGATACTCGTTAATCCCAGTAAGAGACTTTTACAAGAAAAAGGTTATACATCGCTAACTTACGGGGCGGACGCTATGCCAAATCTTCCACCAGAGTTGTGGCCTAAATTGGAAGCCACATTCTGGAGAAAAATTCTTGGCCTCCCGAAATCGACCCCGATTGCTCCGATCAGACGAGAACTTGGCCTATTATCTTTGGAAACGACAGTCGCGTTAAACAGCGTCCTATTATATAGGAAATGTATCATGCCAGATTCCCCGTACGCATACCGTCTGATAAACCAAGAACTTGAATTGAGATCATGCAAAATGCTCCAGAAATGGGAATCTAAGATGCTCAACCTTTTACAATCAGTTGAAAGTAGTAATGAAGAACTGATAACCAATCCAGTTAAAACCTCCAAAAAAATCAGAGTGGGACTGGATAAAAACTGTAGAAACAGCAAATAAATACAAACTCACCAGCCACCTCCCACCATTCTTCAAGAAACTGGACACGCTGCAAACATATCTTAAACTTTTCCCAAGTAGGTCAGCACGACTCTATTTCCTGAAAATTCGACTGAACCTCTTGGGGACAAATGAAATCCTGGCTACCAGAGGCTAAACGCCAACAAACCGATGCCACTGCTGCAAATCCACTACAGAAAAGGGAACAATCCACCATCTCCTTTTCAATTGTCCTGAGACACGCGATATCCGTCTTATTTACTTGAAAAACAATATCTCTGACTTCTCATCGTTAGATGAGGAAAATTGCTGGAATAAGCTGATCGCTGGCGACAAACCAGGCTGGGCCTTGGCGACTGTAAACATCATGCAACACATCATCAACGTGATGCTTCCACTCTACGATCCGAATACCGTCTCCACTAGGACCAACTAACCTATAAGAGACTCATGAGACATATATACAATCAGGATTCCTCATGTCCCCGGACTCTGCCTCTCTTCTACATTTACCTGTCTTCATCTCCTATTGGACTTGCATTGATGGTTTACTTTCTTCACAAGAAGAAAATCAGTTATGCTTTTGGTTTGACATTCTGATTTGAAGTCAACACATTCCATTTCTTTGTTAAAAAATCTGAAGTGATTAAAAAACAAATAAAAAATAAAATAAAAATAAAAATAAAAAAAGATAGCAGTCTGAAGCTTGTAAAATGGGAATTATGTACAAAAAAACATACAATATATAAGATAAAAGAAATTCAATGTCTTTTCAATTTTAAAACTGTTATAAATGTTCCTATAGTTTTGCTTTTGCTTTTTGTTTTGGCTCGTTTTTCACATATTTGTTTAGTTTTACATTATGTTTTTAGAAAAAAAAAATCCTGCCCTCCCAATACTATTTGGGTGGCGAGATAATTCCATTTAAGGAGGAATGCATTGTGGGGGGGCCCCCCGCGGGATAAGCACGGAGCATTGTCATCAGCCACAGAAACAAGGTCAATGCACAACAAGTTGAGGTCAGTCTCAGCACCAAGCCTGAGGCGAAAATGAATGGGCAAAGCCTGAGCAGACATTTTGGAGAAAAAAGGTAAAGGTAAGCCAGCAACGGCTAAGTAATTGGTAATCACCAAAAGAGCCAATGGTGGGTTTCTAGAGTGATGTAGGTCTGGCTTATTTTAACGAGGCTATATGCCCGAGGCGACAGGCTGACCCTGTAGGTAACGGCCCGCCGCCCAAGTGAAGGGCACCAGCACAGCGATACGTACTTTTCTGAATAAGAAAAAGCGAGCTATGGCCCTCAATACAAGTTTGTCCTTGCTCTAAAAGCCTGTTAAAAACAAGCACTGGCAAAGGCAGTAGTTTTGGCAATTGTATAGTTATTATATGGGCATTTTCAAGGAACAGCTTTGATATGCCTAGGCACTCGCACCATTTTCCAGTTTTACTCAGCAGTAAAATCTATTGTTTTAATAGGCCATGGTTAAGAGCTCACAAACTCGGAGGATGTTGTTGAAAGACTCTACTCTTTGCAGAAATGGAGCAAGAACTCACATACTTAAGAAAACATCCCACAAGATTAGTAAAACAGAGTAACCCCCGGATGAAATTTAGAGCCATATTTCATCCCCTAGAAAACGATGGGGGTGGGTCATGGCACATATTAACTGCCCCAATCTGTAATAGTCAGTTAGGAAGAAATAAGGCATGACACCAAAAATACATTTCTTCCTTCTTTCATATGTTTCCTCTATACTCATTAATACCTCCTGCATTTTAACAATAAAGGGGCAAGACAATCCTTTTACCGGTGAGGGCCAAATATATAGTTGAAGATAGAATATCCTTAGTATCCAGCTCTGGGTACCTATGAGACAAAGCCCCAGGTTTCCCTTTCCTAGGGCCTGGACTGTACAACTCGCATTATAAGTGTTCTTTTATAATGCGCTTAGCACCAGCAAGTGGTTTCTAAGCACAGGATCAGGATTCAAACTTGTTGCCCCTGAGCTATCCTTCCTCACCTATATAAAATAAAATTATGCCCCACATGCATGCCAACTATGTCAACACTTTACCAGCCAATGTACTTGTACATGTCTACAGCCTAGCAACACATAACTCCTTTTGGAGCACACATCTGTAATTATCATCGAAGAAATTAACTTTAAGCTGGGCAGCAGGATGGACAGTGATCGCTTCCCTATCCTTTTAGTATGTGAGTACCCCAGTCATCCCCCAGACCTGGTGGCAGCAGGCGGTGGGGTGGCCGAGGGGTTTTCCCCTGATTAACTCAGAAGTAGTGGGCCTCCGTTTTGTCTTCAGTTAGACTCGAGGAACTTCTGGTCGATTTTGGTAATTTGCCAGAGGGTGGCACCAACGCAATTAGATGATACAAAGGTTTAGTAGCGACTATAACCTCTGAAAGTAAGATCTTCCATCATTTCCATAGGCAAACTGTTAGGCCAGGAGGCAGGGGTGAGGCCTGGTATGGTCAGGAATGCAGGACCCTTAACAGGGAAATTCACTAGGCAGTAAAAGGTGGCGGTATGAAAGCTGGGCAGGTACATGCCCTTAAGTCTGACTACAACAAACTGTTGAAGCAGAAGAGACGGGAATCCACATTGAGGCAATGGGCCCAATTGGATTTAGCTGTTGCATCTAAAGACTGTAAGCTATTTTGGAGTTTAATAGCTAGGGGCTTTGATTCCCAAAAGAAAATGAACTGGGTTCAATTTCGGATGACAGGTGGGTGGCCCATTATTCTAGCATTTTATTTGATGTGGGTGCGGTGGAGGCAACCACCAGGGCAGTGGGAAGTGGTGGCGTTGTTGTCTTCATTAAGGAAGAGATATTGACAAGTGTCAAGGCTCTTGCGGCAGGGAAGGCAGCTGGCCCGGACGGTATGCGGTTGGATTATCTAAAGTGGAACCCTGCATGGCCGCCAAACATTTTGGTAAAACTTTGTAATTAAATCTGAAGTACCAGCATTTTACTACTCTCCTGCCAAAAGGGCATAATCATTCCGATTTTTAAGAAGGTTTCTACTCATGATCCCCACTGCTACCGACCCATGTCTTCCCTAGACATTTCTGGTAAAATGTTGGGGGGTTAAGCTCCCCAGAGCATTAGTTTGCGTTTAGACTCGCCAATTCCTTTCATTCACATGAGGCCTCAAAACTTCTTATCATTTTTGATTACCCTGATCTCAGTCTGTGATAAGTGAATGGAGTCATAGGCAAATAGTAAGACAGGGTCCCTCACAGTGCCCGCTCTAGAGCCTCTCAACGACAGTGTTTTGCAGACAGATGCCGAGGTCAATAGTAAGGAAGTAGAAGAAGGTTGGGACTAAGACACATCCTTGTCTTAAACCGTTTTCAATGAGAAAATCCAAAACAATCCCTCCAAGAGAACCAACCCCAACTCGGCCTTTGGTGTTAACACAAATGGCCCAGATTACAGATATGAGCTTGGCATTCATACCCTTGGCCCCCAAAGCCTCCCACAAGAGCTCTGTGTATACCGTAATGAAGACACTCCTTAAATCCACAAAACTCAAGTGAAGCTTGGCCTTAAATGGCTCAACATACTTAGCCATAAACAGGACCACCTGAGCCCCTGTTCCACCATTACTGACTTTTTCTTGACACCTGCCTGAGCTGGATAAAGGGTAATCTTTGCTTTTCTTAATGAACTGTCTAAAATAATTGAATAATACCGAAAAACAGTGTGCCGCCTTGATAGACCAAGGAGGATGGGCCTTGAGCCACAGTGCACACCTTCTAGAGCTCCATCGGCATCAGTGCCAGAAAAAAAAACAATACGCAACACTCTCTTCTCAAATTCACCCTGGTTTAGCAAAAAGCTAGTCCTTATCTAAACGCTCCAATCACTACCCCATTCATTTCAATAACAAGGATACATATATTGATGTGTCATCAAATCATACAATCCTAAAATAGCCGCGGTCCTCAGGGGAAGACCAACTCATCAAGCTCCGAAAAACTGCTTGACTATTGTATAACCTAAATGTCATTATGTAATATTCAAAATAACAACAATATGTTCTAAAGGTAGTCTTGCTTGTGTCTCCCAGGAGATGATGAGCAATCCCTGCCCTGTAGGACTGAGTTGGTAAATTTGAAAGAACCTCAGGCTAAGCTCAAAATAGCGCTTATCATTGGTAAAGAATAATAATACTAATCTCCTTCTTGAGCATGCGCATTGAGACTAAGAGCCGGCTATTTCCATCTTTATAGATAATGTATGCCTGTACCTCTCCTTTGCGGATACAGGCTCCGCCTTTATATCTCATTCCATTTCCCACTCTCCCTCTCATATCAAAGGATAATTCTGCACTGTTTGCCCTCTGTCACTTTATTTATTTTGAGCAAATATGATATACCCCTGGGCTTAGAGCCAACTCAATACTACTCATTCTGGCTTCCATTAGCTACCTTTGTAATGTACACTTCTCACATACCATCAAATAGTGCTCCAAAGCCTCTGGTCTTCCACATTCCTTGGGTCTACACTTCTCACATACCATCAAATAGTGCTCCAAAGTCTCTGGTCTTCCACATTCCTTGGGTGTGGACCTTTCTTTGTAAAGTATAGAAGTGCCTCCCTTTCCTGCTTTCGACCTATCTGTTTTGCCACTCTTCCATTTCACTATCACCTGAACTTCTGCCACACTGCAGGGGAACTCAATATCTATGGAGTATCTTCATGTTGCTTTATTTGCAGCCCTGCCCACCAGTTTGTTCCCTAAGATCTCACTATAGCGGGGAATCCATGGTATCTCAATCCCAAATCCTCCATCTGCACACTACGCTGGAAGCTGTCTCATATGCATCACACCCTTCTAACACCATTCCCCACTTTAATTGCTTGAAACACACTCATTGAGGCCACAAACACTTCTCTTCTTCTTTTCCAAGGAATGTTTCCATCATTCTAGTAACTACCATGTGAACTGCCATCAGTGCCGCAGTACGCATTGAGTCATTATCGGACAACCTAGCTATCTTGTACTCCTCCTCCTCCTTTAGATAGTATCCCATACCCACTTTATTTATTTCTGGGTCCTAGGGCCCGTCTGTACTCTGCTTTCCACCCCAATATACTTTATTGCTATCCTTTTAGTTTGCCCTCTATTTCCTCTCTTTTTTGTCACTGGTTTTCCAACACCCTACACGTCTTTGGTTGTTCATTTCCCTTAAGGGTGCCATAACTTTGCCTGTGTTTTCCACCATCTTAAGTTCCTCCACCCCCATATGCCTCACCATTCTTGTAGAATGAAATCCAAAGGGACCCCCTCTTTTTTCCCAACGTCTTCCTTTATACTCATGTGTCCAATTCACACTGAGAGATTTCTTTCCGGGGTGACATTCACTAAACAATTGACGCTTTGCCCAGTATCTAATAGTCACTCATGTTCTTCTAAGTGCCAAAGGCAACATACCTGCTACCCCTTACACTTCCTCATTGGGTGAGGACCTCACTGTTCCATCGACTGTCTACTGTCCAAATTATGAATATGTGATATATGTAGCTTGTATTTACTCGAACACCTCATAATCTTTTGGTTTCCACCCCACTCTTGACCTGACAGTGCTCTCATGAGATTCAGTTGTTCTTTGCATTTTGCAAATGTGTTCTCTGCCTTTGTGCTCCAATTCATTCGAGCATCCAGAAATACTCCTAGGTGTCAAAATTCCACAATTTGCGTTACCTTCCTTCATCTCATTATCAGGACCTGTTGTACTTCTGCCTTTCTTAAATTAAATAACATACAAAATTTTTTGTGTGCATACTGAAAATCGCTCCTTTGTTAGGATTTGGCAGGAATGGAGGGAAGAGGAATGCACTCCGGTACCCGGAGTACTACGCCCGGGCTTACAGGCAGCCTTGGCATCTCAGAAGCTGACCAAGGGGGCATGCACCTGTTCTTCCAAATCGGAAGCCGACACAAATAACGCATTGATACCCATACTCCGGTCCTTTCCTCATGTGGCATCATGCTATGCCATGACGTCTTGCCCTGAAAAGGGTTCAGAGATAAAAGAAGGAAAGAGATGCTTACACAGCGTTCTTGCAATAGTTGTTACTGTTAGGATCTGGTACACTGTTGGACGCCTGATTTAGCTTATTTAATTCTTAGATATTTCGTGATATTCCTTCATGAGAATTTAGTGATTCACTTTTTGTTTGAGTAGTGACCTTCATATTTGTTTTTCTATGCTATCTCCTTCTAGTTAGGAAGCCACCGTTCTGCATGGAAGCTGTCAAAACAGGCAAGGAGAGCAACGCCCTATCCTGTCTCATGTTGCCTTCTTCCTAGTTCTATCTCTGTCTCACCATTACCTCCCTCGCCCCACTACAGCTCCAGTATCCTGCGTCTCCATAGAAGTGACCCAAGGGGGTTTGTCTAGTAGCACTTCTGCCTGAGGAAAAGGGTCCCAGGCTCCCCCAGCTAGTGGGGAGACTTTTCCCGGGGAGTAGAGTGTAACGTGTCCATTGTTCCTGAGAGATCTTCACGTCATCTGGGATAGACAACCAGCTGCTAACACCATTTCACACAACATTTCTGCACTTTCTATTTATCTATCTATGTTAGTTTTTATATGGCGCCGTTCACCCAAAGGCCTCAGTGCGCTCACAAGACGGAACAGACATTGATACGAAGAGGAGACATAGAAATGGCAGGAGGCAAGTCTACGTGAAGCTGGCAGGAATAAAGGGAGATTTACTCTGTGCCTTCGTCGAACAACCAATTCTTAAGTTGCTTCTTGAATGTGGTAACGGATTCACACTTTTTTATGGCTGTGGGAAGAGAGTTCCAAATCTTGGGGGCCCAGAAGTTAAAATTAGTTTTGCCAATTCTTTTCAGAACTTGGCGTGGTTGAAATAGGTCAGGATTATCATATGGCTTTTATTCGACATTGGTCATTTTCCAAAAACAGATAAAATTCCAATAACAAATCATGTTTCAGTTACATGCTTACTATGTACAAAATCGAAATTAACTACGTCAATATCATTGCGTGGTAAGCCAACTATCGATAAGCTTTTCTGCAAGAACATGTTTCAAATATCCCAGATGGTAAACAATTTGCAAGGTATACCCCTTGGGAATTTATAGCAGCGCTGTGTTACAGAGCAACAGAACAATAAAGTGCATGAGCCTTCATAACTAGAGATTCTACTTTTCTAAAAACACATCAAACCACAAAAGCACCAATACTAAATGAAAAACTCCCTGTTGTAAAACAGCAAGAATATACAATGTACAGGAGACACCCTTAGAGGTTTGTAACAACAGCAGCATACCGTGCAGAGGGCAATAGGGTGCATATATCTCCAAAATAAAGGATTATACTTTTCTAAAGAGATTTGGTTTTAATAGCATCAGTGTTAATTGGTGCATTTTTGCTAATTTTAACACAATAAGAGTAATGATAAGCAGGTACATGAATGCAGCAGCAACATTTTAAGGTACAAAAGGGCAGCGGTAAACATTGACCTCCATGGCATAAGAAATTGCATTTGCCTCCATGGCAGAGAACATTGCATATCTGAGAACCTCAAACCCCTATAATGCCGATATTCCGGTTTGTTGTAGTCAACAATTTGACAATCTAAGTCCTGCTTCCCTCGAGTTCAATATTCTAGTTCTTATACAACATGCCTGATGGATATAGTTAGCCACAAATATATACTATATTAAATATATAATAATAGTTATACTATATTGATGTCACTACGATGCCTAAACAGCACAAGAGCTTCACTGGTCCGCCGTGTGCCATGGGTGTTGCAAATTGTCTTTAAGTATTTCCTCCTGAACGCACGATAGCCCTGGCAAAAACAGGAAGTGGTCCAGGGATTCCCTAGCTGACCCACATACCAAACACATAGCATTGTCAGCTGTGTCCCACTTTCTTGTGCTGTAAGCCAAGTTCAGTTGGCCTAGCCTGAGTTTCATATATAGGATATGTGCTGAGGCAGGACTGAAAACATTATTTTTCAAATCCCAATATGGGCTTGCTAGCCAAGTAAGTATCTCTTATTGCCACGCCACTACAGGCATTGACCATATCCCTTTCATTGATCCCCCCGTGAGGCTCTCTTGGTTTTTCCCACATCACTTTTTACAATACCCATGCGGTCTGTCTTGCTCCTAACCCATATTGCTCGATCATCGGCATAAAATCCAACCTTGCAACCACACACGTGTATCATCTCTATTAGGCCATCCACCCCTATCCACCCCATCCACCCCTATACTAAAGAGGATAGGACTAATAACAATACTGTGGTGGACCGTTCTCTATTTGAAAGACTTTGGATAATGAATCCCACACTGTTAGGGAGAATTCTAAATCTGTGCTAATTCCCTTCAACCTTAAAGACCCCCAGCTCTTTTGCTGGACTTTAGGACTTTACAATTTTATCCTGGAGTGGGTGAGACCTTTTTCTCACACTCTCATGTATTTTTGGTTTGATTTGAACCTTGTGTTTCTATGATTTTGGTGTCTGACAAACTCCATAGGCATCACCTTTTCTATTGTGACAAACAGCACAATCAGTACAGTGTCACAGAGAAGTCCTTTGGATTTCTCCTGAGGTTTAAATACCTTATCTTGGATAAACTAGTGTTTACAAGAGTAGGAAAGTGAAATTGACTTTACTTACCTTGTTCTCTTTGTAGACCCAGTACACACCATTTTATGAGTAAGTGATGGGGGGTTACTTAGTAGCCCCTTTGTCTACTTTCTCATGTAACATTTTTTATGATACCCTCACTAGAATTAATAGCTGGTGGCAGTGGTTTAATTTTCCTACCATTGTGCTTTTGTACCACAGGCTGAATCCTCAGCTGCAGTATTGAACCCATGGGTGACTAGTTAGTCAAAATAGCCGAAGTCTTCTTTTTTTGTCATTTCTTGCTTGTGAGGTCTTTCTTGGGTTTTACTTTGCATGCCAAGGTTTGGTTCCTTTGTTCATTTTGTCTTTGGCGGGCTTCAGTGCTGAAACCCACTTATGGATCCAGCGTGTCTGGAAGGACAGGAAGCGAGGGAGGTCCCCGAAACTCCATGTGCTTAGTCTCCTTGGTTACAGGAATGCACCCAAGTCAACCACTGGACAAAGAATCCAAAGAGGAAACTGGAAGAGAAGCTTGCTGCACCCTCCTGGACTGTTGGTTTGCCCGGTGAAGCCCTGCTGCAATGCTGAAGCTCCAAATTTCGTATTGGCTAGAGAAGCCCGGAATGGACAACTTCTTCCCTTGGGTTGGTGTGACCAAATGACCCCAAGACGAACTTGCCTGGAACACCTCTCCCTGGTGGCTGAACTTCCTTCATGCTACTGCAATCGAGTGCCAGGGGTCAGAAACACCAGAAACAAGCGCATCAACTTTAAGACAGACCCGAACTCCTGGAAGATCCTAAGGACCCTCTGGAAGCAGGATGACCCAAGCATGAGCCGCCTCAACAGAGTGTTGGACCCTAGAAGCAAAGGAGGCACATAAGGTGCCCAAGAACCGCAGTGGTGCTATTGACAGGTTGCTGAAACCGCGAAGTGCTGCTCATTTGAAAAGAGCCCTTTGCTGCCGTCAACCTTCAAACCACAGTGCAGGATTCCCCACAACCGAGGCCGAGGAACAGAGGATCTGCAGGACTGCAACTGGAACAGAAGCCAGCTGAAATCTCTTCTTCTAACCTAAGGTACTGTGTTAACTGAAAGGGCACTTACCTTTTTTGTGTGTAGCTGGTCTGTCTCACTGCAGACTTACAGTAGCTGCTTTATCTGCAGAGTTGCTTGCAGCCTTGCTTTCACAAGTCTTACAGCTTGTGGCCCAACAGTGACTCTTTTCTACAAACTCTCTATTTAACATTGTGCAAGACTTTTTTGATATCTTCAAGAAGTGCTTCAGTGTTGGGGGCGCTGTTGCGCACAACCAAGATGGCCGCCTGATGTGAGAGCTCCAGCCCGGCAGAAATCCGAACTATATTTGAATCCTGTTTCAGAGCCCCCAACGGGTAGTGGAGTCGAGCAGAGGGTGCACCTTGACCCAGTCCACACCCGACTGAAATCCTGAGAGCGATGGACTAAAACTCACGCAGATATCGACTTTGGCGTGGTGAGCGGGAGAAGGCCGGGGAGTTAGCCGCGAGGGACATCCGGCTGATCTGCACCCCGCGCCGCTGACGCTCTAGCCGGAGAGTCATATGGAGGTGGGGCTCCTGTGCCGCGGTCGCAGAGTTGGGCCCGTGGACACTGCGGAGCGACTGGGTGGCTCCCCCTGGGTCCCGTACACGCAGCTGTGCGGACAAGTGTTGCTGGCTTGTGGGCCCTGCTCCAGATCGGAGGCGAGGTTTGACCGGGTGTGCCCGGTGGGCCCTACCTTCGCAGTTATTGAGGCCATCCTGTTGAGCGAGAGCTGGAGCTCCCTGCCGCGGCGTGGCAGGTGCTGGGAAGTGGGCCATCGTGGGACGGCGTGATATCCTGTCCTCCCCGACCTGAGCCGTGACCGAGGAGGCGACTACATTTTCTGGCCTGTAGCCGGGGCGCGCCACGCGTGCTATATTCCCTGCAAGTTGGCGCGGTGCCACCGAGACGGTGACATTCAGCGGCTGAAGTGCAGCTCCTTTCTACACGTAAGAGGTCGAATTAGCAAGCTAGCGCTGATACCTGGACGTTGATGGCTCCATGAAACACTATTCTTGCGATACCGAAGCCTGAGCAGGCCCACTTGACAAATAATATCCTACGCGGCGCAGGCGGCCTGCCTCCGCGGTAAAGTCACACGGGTTCCACTGCCCCCGTCGGGCCGTGGTGGGGTACCGACGGGTGTGGCGAACATGGGCAATGCTAGGAAACAGGATAAGGCAGCTGAAGGGGCGACTGGTAAAAAAAAAGGCCCGATGGATTCGTACACCTGTAGCCAGGCAGCCGGCCATGAGCCGGATCTGTCGACAGCGTCAACGGCGGAGCCTGGCGTGGACGGCGGCGACAGGGTTGATCGCCTTACCGCGATAGTGCAGAACGGCTTCCTATTCCTGAATGTGAAACTAGATGACATTGTCAACACTATAGGAGCACTGAAAACCAGAGTTGACAAAGAGAGCCGCAGAATCACCGAGGCTGAAGGCAGAATTGGTACAAGTGAAGACACCATTGCGCGACATGATCGCGACATAGCGCAGCTTAAGGCAGGCATGAACGTGCTGCAAAGTAAATGCAAAGACCTAGAATCCATATCCCGAAGGAACAATATTCGGATTGTGGGGGTTTCTGAAAAGTTCGGGAAAGGCGCTATGGAACAGCAAGTGGAAAACCTACTTACGACTCTTTTTGGGACAGAATCCTTTTCAAAGCAATTCCTGGTTGAGCGAGCACATCGCACTCTGGCCCCCGCGCCAAAACCTGGAGCCCCGCCGCGTACTATCATTGCCAGACTGTTGAATTGCAGAGACAGAGATACAATACTTAGAAAGGCCAGAGAAATTGGGACACTACAATATGAGGAGAACCGCATACATGTCTATCCGGACTTTGCTGCGGGAGTACAGGCTAGCAGGAGATCATATGAGCCGGTCAAGGTGTTGCTGAGGGCACGTCAGGTTCTGTATGCGCTGATATTCCCGGCCAAAATGCGAATCCAGTATGGAGGTAGAGCACACTTTTTTGAGACTCCGGCCGCCGCCCTGCCGTATGTGGAAGCAACTATACCCCTACCACCTAGAGGCTGTGGACCGGACCAGAACGGAAGATCACCTCCGGGAGGGGGAGAACGGGCCCCTGTTGATTGAATCTGGTTGCGCACATATCCTATGTAGCTGCTTTCTTGATTTTGACGGAATTCTGCTCCCACTGGGGGGCTCTGAGTAACTTTTGAAGCTGGTCGTGAGCCCGCTCTGGTGGCCTCGTGACAACAACGTGGCACCCACAGGAAAGTTCCAAAAAGGTTTAAGGGTACATCGTCAAGTTGGGGTGGATGATGTGGGTGGAGGGTGGGGTTGGGGAAGTCTGGAAGTTACAGAATGCTATTGCTGCCAGGGCATGTTTGGGACCTGGGATTTAGATTCGTTTAATTTCAGTTCCAGGTTGGTTGAAATCAGGTCTGGCGGGTGCACGATGGGGCCACAGCAGGTGAACACAAGACATGGTGGAAGCAATGGCACGGCATGGATTCTATGTATGGGGAAATGGGTGACGGGGTGAAGATAACTTTATTGTCTTGGAATGTCCGAGGGCTAAACAACCCGATGAAAGCCAGAAAGGTAGGGAATTATGTCACCAGAAACGGTCCCCAAATCCTAATGCTCCAGAAGACACACGCTCAGGGAGCGTTTAACCAAAGCATAATGGCTAAATGGGGCAAGTTACGTTATTATACAGAATATTCTTCACAATCCAGGGGGGTCATAACACTCATACATCCTGCGTTGGGATTCCGTACTGAGGGGCACAAGGCCGATCCAATGGGAAGATATGTGTTGGTGGGGGGGGAAATGGCAGGCAGACGAGTAACCCTGGTTAACACCTATGGCCCTAACAAAGATGACCCAGATTTCTATCTGAAAATATTCGACACCCTTAACAAACACGACACAACAATCATTATATGGGGCGGCGATTTTAATGTTGCACTCGACCCCATGTTGGATAGGTCAACCAGCGTAGTGTGGGCTCCCACGAAAACGGCGGTAACCCTGAACCAACTCCTCCCACAGTTGTCACTGATAGACACTTGGCGGGTACTGCACCTGGATAATAAACAATATACATATTACTCAACAGTGCATGACAGTGAATCGCGTATAGAGTACTGGTTCATATCCTCTGACATCTCGAATACGCTGCGACACTCCACGATCCTCCCCCGCACGCTGTCCGATCACTCTCCGGTCTTACTGAGCCTCGTTTTCCAACATGCTCCAAGACAGGCCAGAAGGTGGAGAATGCCGGGGGGACTGTTGGGAGATGCAAATGTGGCCGAGTCACTACATGAAGAGATAACCAACTTCTTTGTAGACAATCTGGGGACGGTAGATCAGATATCCACGGTTTGGGAAACCTTCAAGGTTTGGGTTAGAGGGATCCTTATGTCCAAATCAACGGGACTCTTGAAGGGGGTGAGACGGGACCTCAAAGTGGTGGAACGGGAACTGAAAGAGCTGGAGGAGGTATACAGCCGCACCCATAATAGGGACACCCTTGCTGGAATTCACAGACTTCTTAGGACCTTTGACAATTTAGCCACGAGGGAGGTACGATACATTTCGGCCCCCAATCGGGCACGTCGCTATGGGGAGGGGAATAAGGCGGGGATAATGCTGGCCAACCTGATTAGAAATTAAACGAATAATGCCCCGATAGCCGCTATTCAAAACAGCTCCAACTGTAATGGTCACAAGCGATAAAGGTATTAACGATGAATTTGTTGAATACTACAAACCACTTTATACGAATAGAGACCAGAAAACCCCCACTGAGACAAAAGAATACCTGGCCTCACTGGGTCTCCCGAAGCTCCCAGACGAAAATAGATTGGCTTTGGAGCTACCTGTCACAATAGAAGAGATCACTGAAGCCATCAAGGATCTCACGTTGGGTAAAGCTCTGGGTTCTGATGGACTGGGGTCTGAATTTTATAAGGCGTTCCATGAGGAGCTGGCCCCTATTCTACTCAGAACTTGGGAGGAGGCCCTTGAACAGCACAAATTTCCCCCTACAATGAGGGAAGCTATTGTTACAGTGCTTCTCAAGCCCAGACGCCCACCCCAGGATATGTCCTCTTACAGGCCCCTCTCGCTCATAAATACTGACGCAAACAAAAATTTTCGCAAAGGTCATGGCCAATCGTATGTTACCCATGGTTCCAGCACTGGTCCACCCGGACCAAAATGGGTTTATTCCTAAAAGGTCTACTGCGTTGAACCTCCACAGGCTGTTTGGGATCATGGCACAAATTGACCCGGGCAGGCAGGCGGTTGCGGTGTCCCTCGACACCGAGAAAGCATTTTATTCGGTCTCATGGGAGTACCTCTTCTCGGTGTAGGAGGTGTTTGGGGTGGGACCCAATTTTATCAGATATGTCCGTCTGCTCTACACGAAGCCGGGGGCTAGAGTATATACTAACAGAACCATGTCTGACATGTTCGAACTGGGGAGGGGCACAAGACAGGGGTGCCGTTCTCCCCAATCCTATTTGCTCTTACAATAGAACCCATGGCTGCTGCAGTCAGATTGCGCCATAAAGATAAAGGCATAGTCACAAAGGGCTCCAATCAGCTGATTTCGCTTTATGCGGATGACACGCTGTTATATATCCGTGAACCCGACAAAAACCTTGCGCCTATAATGGCAGAAATACACGAATTTGCTGATTACTCTGGTTACACTGTAAACAGTTCTAAATCGAAAATCTTCCCACTCACCCCTTTTACTAAATGCCCGGAAATGACGGAGGGCCTTAAATGGTCGGAGGGATATATTAGATATCTAGGCATTCTGGTCTCCAGGAGCAGACAATCTTTATTTTCCGATAACTACGAAGGGGCGCTACAGTCAATTAATGCAAAGCTTGCGATATGGAGGCACCTCCCTATCTCACTACATGGCAGGATAGCAGTGCTAAAAATGACCGTCCTTCCCAAACTACTATACCTGTTTGTGAATATCCCGATATGGCCAGGCAGGGAATTCTTCTCCAGGCTGCGATCAATGGTGACCACATTTCTCTGGAACGGGAAGACTGCTAGAATGGGATGGGAGAAAATGGTGGAACCATACAGCTCCGGAGGCATAGCTGCCCCGGACATTGAACTTTATTACTTAGTTGCCCAAGCGCAATTCGCAAGATATTGGTATGAGACGGCAGCAGAAGCAACTCACGCTTGGGTGGAGACACACACAGTTGCACCAGAGATCAATTTTCTTCGCCCCACGACATAGAGACGTATCTGAATACGATCCGGCAAGCTGCACTGTCCAGGCCTGGGGGCAATATGTCAGAGACTTAAAATTGAAAAGCCCTATAACCCACAGATTCCCTTGTGGAACTTTCCCGGCATTCCTCCCACATTTGACACGGACATGCAGGAAGAATGGGACCCCAATGGGGAAATGGTGCTGGGGGACATGTTCATAGAGGGGAAATTTGTTAACTTAACAGATATTTTAAGGGCACTGGGGAGAGGACCGCTTTGAACACTCCAATATTACAGAACGAGATCAGCATTCCAGGCTAGATGGCCCCTATTTCCTGATGAGCCACTCTCACACCCATGTTTACAATTGATCACAACTCAGGGGGGTCTGGGAGTCTCCAAATTATATGCATCGGTGCAGGCCTACACCCCCACGACCAACAATGTGAAAATAAAATGGGAAACAGATTTGCAGGTAACCATTCCTGATGAGAAATGGGTAAAGTATTGTTCACTCACTAAAAGGGTTTCGCTCAATGCAGGACTGCGCCAGATACAATTTAAAATTCTTAATAGACTGCACTATACACCGGACACAGTGGCGAGGTTTGTACCAGACTCCTCGAGCGAATGCCCTAAGTACGGCGCCCCGCAAGTAGGGTCTTTTCACTTGTATTGGGACTGCCCTGAGCTGCAGCGGTTCTGGGCGGGGGGCGGTGGCTGAGTTGCTGGCGGAACTCACACAAATATCCCCATTCCTGTCTGTCCCCACAAAAATACTTGTTTGGTGATATTGGGAAGTGCTCTGAGAGAACTAGAAGACTCTCTAATGTTTCTTGCGCAGTTGCTAAAATATGCATCCTCCATGCTTGGAAAAGCCATACACCTCCGAGCATGAACACCTTTTTACGAGAATTGACATATGTGAATGAGAATGAGGAACAATATGTACTGACTCAGCCGAGAATGAGCCGACCGAAGGACATCTGGGGCTCGTTCAGGACATACTTATGTGAACTGCTGTCGGACAATGAAGACGCCATGTGAATATGTATCACTTGTGAAAATGCAAAGTGCCACTGTATAATTTTTTCTTGTTATGTTGTTGGAGCGAGTTGTGTACCTGCCACTACCTCAATAAAAAGATGTTTATAAAAAATTAAAAAAAAGAAGTGCTTCAGTGTTAAATTGATATTGTCTGTCCTGGATCCCTGCAGACTCTTCTTACCCATTGACTTTTTCTTTAACTGTCCCTCATAGGTGGTACGTAAGTTACTTGTATTTCTGGGAAAGGGGTTAACCTATACAGCATTGGGGGATTGTAAAGTGCTTACCCGTTCAGAGAACTTAACCTCTGTTTCCTTCCTTAACCCTTTTCCTTTGCCACAAACCTCAGTACTCTAATTAAGTGTCAAAACATGATATATCAATGTCCACTGTGTCCTAGCAATTGATGTCACCTTAGGGTGTAGGAAGTGTCTGTGTTTCATCCCAAAGGGATATGTACTTACTTAACTTAAATCTGAGGAAGTGTATTTGAAGTGTATTTTATTGTTGCATCTTGCCCTTTCTAAAGAAACCTTATTTTAAAACTGACTGTTCAATAAATAATTATTTTACTAGACAACCTTGAGTATAGGTGTTATGTTGATACTTGTCTCTGTGAATCTCTGTGTTACATCTATACAGCTCACAATTACCCCTCTTGAGATAAATCTAGCTGCTCAGTCACTCTACCAACTTGTGTAGTACAGACCTATACCAATAGTTGGGGATCTATTGCCAAGAGGACAAGGCTGGTGTAGTCTCCCGCAGGGTTACTACATACAATCTTGTCTAACACCCACTTTCACAGAAAACACTCTAGGATCCGGCCATTTTTTTTGTCTAGGAAAATAATGTGCCCCTACTGCCTTTTCCCCTCATTGTAAAAAGCACCCCTCCTCTCTACTCAACATTATATGCATTTTCCATGTCTTGTCCAAGTAATCAATGCATCCATCACTGACTATTTTCCGAAATCCACGCTGAATCACACTCTTTTCGCACTGCAAAAAAATACATCAATCTCTCACATACCATTTTCCCCATCACTTTCCGTAGCACCGGTCTTAGGGCTAAAGACCCACAGGTATCATCTGGTTTGCTCTATTTCAAGAATGGGAGGATAATCGCACTCTTCCAGCCAAGTGGCAATGCAGCACTCTGCCAAACCTTATTATAGACGAGCAACACGATCTCCAAACAGTTACTTGGCAAGTTCAGCAGGGATATCTCTGGGTATTCCTGCAGAACCTCGTCCTCTCCAGGGCTACATTCCCTGCACCTGTGCCTGGTGTTCATTAGTTCACTCAGAGTGAAAGACAAGTCCATGCACTCCATCAATGCCTCCACATGTTCCAGCACTCTTGCATTCTTAATTGTTCATCTCCTGTCTAGCGCGGGAATAGTTGCTCGAACAATGGAAACTTGCAAAACGTTCTTCGAAAGCATATCCTTTATTGTAATCATTAGTATGACACGCCCGGTTACTTCAATAATTGGGATTTGTACTCTCTGTGAGGTGGGACCCTCGTGTGTGCGTTGCCCCTTTTAGGGGATGTGTTTCTCTGTGTGTGTATCGCCCTTTTAAGATGGGCCATGACTGCGTCATGGCCCAAGCTAATAAAAGGAGCCCCTGCAGGCACATGAGACAGAACGGCTGCAGACTCCATAAGAGGTTGGTCTGAGTCCGTGTCTCATTACTGATGTAGGCTGCAGGCCTACACGTGGAGGCACAGGCCTGCAGGTCCTGTTGCCATGGGACCCCCTTGCCAGGACGGTGGCCTAGGTCCGCATGGTCAGGAGCCTGGCAGGCTGTGCCCCCACCGTGATGGCGCTGGTGTCACATAGTGCCACGGGGCCTGCCGGATGGACATGGCCGGCGACCCCCAACACTCTCCTTCTTGTCTGTCACGTCCTACTTTTAACTGTCGCCCACTCCCATTAATAGTACAGCAATATTTCCTCCAATACTCTCTTTTCTGTGTCCTAATTATTCGATCTTCTGTCGCTCTTGCTTTTTTTATATACCACCACATCCTCCATTTTCTTAGTTCTCGTTGCTATCCTCTGTTTCCAATTCCTTTCTAGCAGAGCTGCTGAACACCCTGACATCACCATGACAGCTCTTTTTTCCTGTACTGTTTTCTCTGAACTGGAGCTATTTCCGCTATTACTTTCATTACCACCTTTACCAATGACCTATTCAGCTTCTCTACCACTAATGTCGAGTTCTCCACTTGCATATCTTCCTGTACTTCAATTTCAGGCATCACTGCACCACAACGCTCACCAGCCTTTTCCGAATCCACGTTCTTGAAACTGTACCCTTGAGGGGTGGAGCTCGTCTCTTTCACTGTCCTGGTGTTTACCTTCAGTATATGGTCACTGCCTATTTCCCCTTTCCCTGTGTAAATGTCAATCCTTGGTGTTCAAGAATACCAGACCATGGTCCTCATTATAAGTTTGTCGGTCCGGGAACTATGGTACCGGTAAGCTTGCTGGTACCGTAGTCCCCGAGCGGCAAACTACGAGTTATGCTTGTGGGTGTCTTTCTGCCCACCAGGTGTGACCTGGCGGGCAGAGCGGCACCCGCAAGAACAGCATGTCGGAAGCACCGGCACCGTTTATAACAGTGCCGGTGCATCTGGCTTCCCCATTCCCATGCGAATGGGGAAGAATATTTTCTGGGGCCCAGGAATAGGCAATTACCGGTTCCGGCAAGGCCGTAATGACCCGGTAATTGCCCATTCATGGGCGCAGAAAAAAATATATACCGGCAGCAGTCGCCTCTATTTTATCTCCATTCATATCCGTCACATAGAGGGTTATGACTATAGAAATCACTGTAGAATATATACTAAGAACCCGATTCTTGGAATTGTTTGCACGGTTCAAAGGGCTTTGCACTGCTTAAAAGTGACTTTGCAGTGCTTACACAAACCCCGATTCATGGAACTGTGCAAAGTGTATTTTTGCTGTGCAAAGTCCATGCAAAGTCAGTGCATAGTAATTTGTGCAGTCACTTTGAACTGTGCAAGAAATTTCATGAATTGGGCCCTTACCCTCTTGATCCAAACCATGCTGTTATGCACCTATGTCTAGTGGCTTACATGGGTTATGTTATGTGATGTTATGTTATTGTGAATTATACTGCAAACCACATTTCCTGGTCTCCAGGCGCCCTGGCAGATTTGAAAAGGAAGGGGGTTTGGATGGGTTGGCTAGTAGGGTCAGTTAGGATGTGGAATCAGAAAAATAATATGAGGCCGGGAAGCCCAGAAAGAAACACACCAACACAGGTTACAAAAATTTAAAAGCTACAACAGTTACCAAAGTCAATTGACAAACGGATAGCTATTCGGCTCTCAGAGTAACATAACGAACTTCAACGAGAGTTCAATGCGTTAGTGAGAGAGACCGCACATTGGAATACTTGGGTCTTTTATACAATTTGTCCAGCCCTTGGCCAACCTTCTCGCGGGTTAACCATTCTGTGAGCCGGGCCTATGGGTTCCTTGCCAGGTCAATCCTTTAATGTATGCATTTTGACTAGTTTCACTGATATAGTTGTACATTTACATATAGGTCAACGGTAGGACAAGGTCTCAGTTCGCGACCCCGACAAGTGGCCTGCAGGCATATTAATTATTCATGTGTACAGAGGTCACAACGGCCAGAATCTTACTCAGAATGTCATTCGGCCTCCATTTTGATGTTCAGGGTGACTTTCATATAACAAGAGAACCTAAAATGGCAGCTTAATCCAAGATGGCGACTTACATTACTTTCTCTAAGGTCAAGACCTTGCCGTGGAGTTTGTTCGCATATGATGTTTAGTCAACTTGGCGTAGGCCAATACTCATACAATTGTTGCGATAGGAGGCATAATATTGTTTCAATTCCGACAAGGAGGCTTAAAAAATTGCCCATTCTTGGGAAAAACCCTCCATTCCCCAAAGAAAACACTTCCGGTGAGGAGGTCATAGTTAGCCTTAAAGGGCAACTTACGTGGGTTTAGTGTCTCATTCAAGACAGTAAGAAAACAACACTTGCCCCTACTCCATATGGGCCAGGGAGAAAGCGGCAGGGGGTGATGTTTAGACAACTTGGCGTAGGCCAATACTCATACAATTGTTGCGATAGGAGGCATAATATTGTTTCAATTCCGACAAACCCTCCTTTTGGCCTATGCCAAGTGCTAATATCATTTCTAACATCTCTGTAAATAACTCCATGCATTGTCGTCCATACAACCTGAATCATTATCCGTAATATCTATAGCCATTAGGTCGTTCATCAGGACCTCTTGTAACACAAACTCTTTAGACGCTGTATCTGGGGCATACATTTTGTGCCCTATTGTGCTCACTGCCTGAGCACAACATCCTCCTAGCACTGCACATATACTAGGTAGACATTGGAAACAGCAACAAAGGAATAGCAGAATTCCCAAAATAACCAGTATAATAGAAAGCACCTTCCAACCCCAGGATCGTAAAGAATCCCAGAACCAGGCGCTAATATTCCAATCTCCCACAGGAACATGCACTTCAGAACTAAGGATGTGCAAGTTCTGTATTGCTTTGAAAATTGTCGGTGAGGAATCTGGTACAAAAACACAGCAAGCGGACCCCACTAATTTGCATACTCCACCACGTTCTGCCAGGATGACATCTAATGCCATCCGATTTTGGAGTGCTACCAATCTTATTGCTTTCTGTTCTAGTGTCATATTGTAGAGTATATCCGTGGTCCGGTTGATGGTTCTCTCCAGTACCCTTGCTAGTCCCCTAATATTTTCAGAATTTGCTATCTGTGCCCAAAATGGCACAACTGATTTTGCTATATCTCCCAATACTTGCCCAGGGGTATCTCCGTCCTCGTCCCGCGGTGGGCGAGCCTTAGAAACTTCCAATGTACTAGCTATAAATACCCCAGGTAACAGGATTCCTAAATAACAGGTTCCCTGCCAATCCTTGGGCAACCAGGGAAATGCTGAACTAACACAAACGAAATGGACAGGCCCCCCCTACATACAGAGGCCTGTTCTCCCCGGTCAAATTTACAATGTTCACACAACCTTCAAAATCTCCCATTGACCGAGTGCCATTTCTTTGTACACAAAAGGGGACTGAATCGGGGCTATGATTAATAGAGTAGGAAGGAGGCACAGCGTCCTTATTGCCTATCGGAGCCATTTTAAAGGAAATTAGAGTTTGAAAAGGAAGAGATAGTTTATCAGATGGCCTAATAGAAGCAACATTAGGTTTACTTCTATTTGCAAAAAACGAGCATCCCAGGGGAGTCAATTCACGTTTCTCAAAATCATTTAAATTAGTTACATCAAAGTTCCCTGAGATGCTATCATTCCAACGGCCAAAGAATAGTGCTCTTAGAGAGGCATAGCAAGCAGTCGTTAAAGGTAAAGGGTGAATATACCATCCTAGCCCCTTGTTCCCATGTTGCGGTAAATGGGTGCAAATCCAGCAATTACTCTTATTAAAAATGGCATGCGTTGAATTCATTATTTATCATTAAAGTGTTATTATGGTACTTTCGTCTATGCTGGGAGTCTCTAGGTGACAAAGTGTGAAGGTGTACATAGGGAGTCAAAGCAGTAGGTACAATCTCAATTGGCAGTAGAGGTTTTAGAGGGTAAAGTTCTTCGAAGTACCAAAGTCCCACAGCAGTAACTATACAAATTCCAATTATTATTAACATGACACAGCTATACGTTTTCGGGGCCCAGGCACATTGTTCGTTGTCCGAGTTGGTCACCCCCTTATTTACAAGTCCAATGCGAGCAGCAGCAGTGGAGGTGGCAGGCATCGTAGTTTCTCAATCGACGACCCCAATGTTCGTTGCTGGCGACACTACGGTCGCGCGACTTCTTAGTCCTTCCCCAACCCTAGCCAGCAGAATCCCTTTTTTTAAAAAAAACTCCTTTTGCAAGAGAAAAGACTCTCAATAACTTTTTCTTTCCAGATGCACAGGCAAAACCCGTGCCGTAGTTTTATTTTCTTCGTCGTAGGTCGTACCTGGTGGTACCCAGTACTGTTTGATCCGGAAATAGGGTAACGTCACTTCCTGAGGGAAGCAACGTATCGGAGGCGACGGAAGTCGCAGAACTCGAAACAGTGTTTTCCGGAAATGACTTTTTCAAAGAGTGCGGAGATGAAATGGACTGCTCCCCAAGCTCCACGGGCTCAGAGAAATTCTCCAACGCACTCACAGCGCTGTTTGCTACTCCAGGATCAGAGATTGTAGCACCAGCAAGGGGTTCTGCTTCTTCTGTAACGTGTGGCGTTGGGTGAGGAAGTTTCTTGACATGCGTCGCGTGGATCCAATGCTTCTTTCCAGCCACCCGCACTGCTGTTTGGGTGACCAACAGCACCTGGTAGGGTCCCCGCCAGCGAGGCGCGAGACAGGAAGACCTTTCGTAGGCCTTCACTAGGACCAAACTTCCAGGCTGTATGTTGTGTCCTGCGCCCGTAAACCGTACAGGTAAAGCTGATTGGACCTGATGATAAATGAGATACAGATTTTTAGTCAACTGGTTACAGTAGTCTACAAGCAATACATTTTCGACCTCCTTCAGGGTTTTGGGCTTCGGAAGGCCCCAACTGTTAGCAGGTCTCCCCATCACTACCTCAAATGGAGAGAGCCCAGTCTTAGTTTGAGGTGTGGTACGCATGGCTAACAATACAATAGGTAAGGCATCTGGCCATTTCAATTTGGTGCCGGCACATGTTTTTGCAAGCTTATTCTTTAGGATACCGTTATGTCTCTCTACCAACCCAGCACTTTGAGGATGTCTAGCCGAGTGAAATCGCTTTTCAATGTGTAACGCTGTGCATATCTGCAAAATTACTGCTGCAACAAAATGGGGACCGTTGTCCGACCAAATTACCCTAAGTAGCCCAAATCATGGAAAGAATTCCTTTACCATAGTCTTTGCAGTGGTCATGGCAGTAGCAGCCTTAACGGGGAAAGCCTCAACCCATTTACTAAAGGCACAAACAATCACAAGAACATATTTTAGATTGTTACACCGTTCCATCTCAATAAAATCAAAGTGGATGACCTCGAAGGGAACAGAGGGGGGCCCAAATCTACCCCTTGGAGTTACTGTCCCCTTCCCCACATTGTGCTGTAAACAAATCATACAATTCTGAACATGTCGCTGTGCAATCTTCAAAATGTTATCATTCGCCCAGACTTGTTCTAACATTTTCGTGATCTGTTGAGCACACACATGCGTAGGACCGTGTGCCATCGTAACCATTGCCAGCACATATGAATCAGGGAGCAACCATTTTCCTTCAGATGTATCCACCCAACACCCATCGTCATCCAGTTTCTCCATCCCTTCAGCCCACCTTTTGGATTCTTCTATTGTGGCATCAGTTTGGATATCCCGCACAGACCCGATCCCTCATCCATTACATAGGCATCTTTTGTTTCCCTTAGAGCATACATGTCTGCGCTAAGGTCTGTGGCTGTTTGCCTGGCTATCTGGTTAGCAAACGCGTTCCCTTTTCCCACTTCATTTATGACCTTACGATGTGCTGCACATTTCATGATCGCTAACTGCCTAAGGAGTGAGAGTGCCGAGAGCAATTGCACTATCAGGGGACCATGCTGAATCTTGGTCCCATGTGATGTTAGGAACCCTCTTTCCGACCAGAGCCTCCCAATGTTGTGAGCCACCCCAAAGGCGTACTGGCTATCAGTATATATGTTTACAGTATGCCCTTCGGAGAGTTCACAAGCTCGGATCAACGCTATAATCTCTGCGGGCTGCGCGGAGTTATGCGGAATTCTCTTAGTTTCAACAACCGTACTCAACGTAGTAACTGCGTAGGCAGCTGTAGATGTACCATCTGGGAGTTTGAAGCAGGAGCCATCACAAAACAGCTCCCCTTCCGCATTGCCTAAAGGAGTGTCTATAAGGTCTATCCTGCCCTTCATTTCCTGTTCAGTAGTATACAGGCAGTCATGTAATTCTTCGTCACCGCAAACAGTATTTTGCGGGAAAGGTAGGAGTTCAGCCGGATTAAGAACACAACACCTCTTAATTTGAATGTGAGGGGCAAACAGAATTAATTCATACCTTGTCAGCCGTGCAGAGGTGAGGTGTTGCGTTTGGGTCTTATTCAATAGGACATCTGCAGAGTGAGGTACCATCAAAATTAAATCGTGGCCTAGGACCATTCCTCACTCTGTTTTACAGACGCGGCAGCAGCAGCGACGGCTCGCAAACATCTTGGCAAAGTGCATGCGACAGGATCAAGGGCGGAAGAGTAGTAGCCGCACAGCCTATTCTTCCCTCTGTGTTCCTGTGTTAACACAGCTAGAGCACATCCATCACATTCATGCACAAACAACACAAAGGCCTTGTCATAATTTGGAGTACCCAGAACCGGTGCAGAGCATAACGCGGTTTTGAGAAGCTCAAATGATCGTTGATGTTCCGATTTCCATGGCAGCGGCAAAGAAATGCCCTTCTTCGTCAAAGCCAACATCGGTTTTATCACTAGTGAAAAGTTCGGAATCCACAACCTACAGTAAGAAGCCATACCTATTAAGGCTCTGACTTCCTTCTGTGTATTTGGAACAGACATGCCAGAAATGTGTTTTATTCTTTCAGGTGTCAATCTTCTCCCCTCCTTTGACAGGAGGTAGCCTAAATAGGCGATCTCCTGACAACAATATTGAAATTTTTTGAGCGAAGCTTTATGACCGTTTTTAGCCAGATGAACAAGCAACGATACAGTGCCTTCTTTACAAGCACTTTCAGAATCTGCAGCTAAAAGCAAGTCATCGCCATACTGAAGCAGTGTACAAGTAGGTGGCAATTCAAGGGTATCAAGCTGCTCTTTCAAAGCTCTACTGTAAATGCTTGGACTTTCAGTATACCCTTGAGGTGCACGAGTTAGTGTGAACGAACGTCCCCCCAAGGTGAACGCAAACAAATATTTATTTATTTTGCATTTGTTAAGCGCACTTGCAGCCCATGAGGCATCGAGGCGCTGTTACAGAGGAAACACAGATTAAGATTAGATTTTTTTTTTTTTTTCTTTGTCTTAGTTACGTATTTATAACGCGCTTAAACACTCGGAGGTTTCTAAGCGCGGACCCGGGGATCGAACCTGTTGTTGCTTTGTGTCGTCTTGCTTCCAAGACGCGCACGCTGCCGCTGAGCTATCCTCCCGGGACGCAAAATATCTACTCTCCTTGTGTATAGGAATACTAAAGAAAGCATTCTTTAGATCCACAACACTAAAGTACGTAGCTGTAGCAGGGATCATTGTTAGTATCGTTGTTACATCAGGCACAATTGGAAATTGTGGGGCGACAACTTTGTTAATAGCACGAAGATCAATTATGAAACGGTATGGGATTGCATTGTCGCCTTTCTTGTATACAGGCAAAATCGGGCTGTTACATAAACTACCTGCAATCTCTTCAATCACCCCTCGATGCACAAAATCGGAGACAATGCATTTCAAAGCACGCTCGCCCTCAACTGATATTTTATATTGCGGAATGCGTGGTAGTTTAACTCCATGTTTCAAAACTATTTTAACGGGTTCCATCTGTAGCACCCCAACATCATTGTCGTCAACCGCCCAAAAACATTTGGAAACAACACTAAACTCAGGAGGCAATGGTCGAGTCAGAAACTGAGAATTGGGAAGTTGCTGTGGTGAAACCGTCAGTCGCACTCCGTCAGAGGAACAATGAATTACTGCATTCAATTTCTTCAACAAATTTAACCCCAGCAAATTCTCTCCACAGTTCGAAGTCAGGAGGAAGGGACAATGGTCCGTGAGGGGACCCAAAGAAACAGACACCGGCGAAGAAACCAGGCAAGCAATTGGTATACCAGAAAACCCTACAGAAACATTTGTTTGCCCTGACAGTGGAATGTTTGGAACCCGGGAATGATCAACGGAGCACTTCTGTGCTCCAGTGTCTATCAAAAACTGATGTTTCCTATTCCCCACTAACAATTCAACGTAGGGACCTTTCTGATTAACGGGAATAGGTGAAGTTTCCAAACCCTGCTTCGGGCAGTCCTAACGAAATAAAATGTCGTCGGAAGGAAGCTCTTCGGAAAGGTAGGCAGCAGAAGGGTGATCAAATATATTTCTCGTGTCCACACTCGAAGTCTGATTATCCTGTGAAAAAGGTTGCAGAGGATCTTGCAAAAACTGACCTCTATCAGGGCCCCCCGCTCCGGGGCGACCTCTAGGTCGTCTACCCATACTCCCAAATGCATTGTTTGACCTTTGGCGAAGGACGGGGCACTGTGCTCGCCAATGACCTTCCTGGCGGCAATAGGCACATTGATTAACATTCACAGGACCCAAAGGAGCGTTTCCTTTTGGGACATACTGACCTCTGGTCTGTGAAGTACGCCCTCTGGGATTTCTAACGATTTGTTGTAACAATACTTTAGTCTTCAAATCTCCTTTCCTCTTCTCTATTTTCTCTTTTTCATTATTAACACGGTTCTCATAATACTGAGCCATGTGCAAAACTTCAGATTGGGATTTCGCCTGCCAAGCGCTTTCAGAAGACATAATCTGTGACTGGATGTCGGGCAACAATCCACGTACAAATTTGTCCACAAACAACCTTTTCCCAGACTCTGTGCCCAAGTCCTGTCCACTGAAGTCAGAGAATACCTGTTCGAATCTATTAAACAATTCAGTGGCACCTTCAGTTTTTCCTTGAACACAGGCCGTAAGCTTGTCCCAAATAATTCTTTTCTCTGGAATTATGGTTTTCAATTTTGCAACAATTCTATCAGGCAAAGTAAGTATTACCTGAGGTGGTTTCTCACCAGCTGGTCTTTCCCCATCAAACCTAGTCATGTTAGCCCACGTATCTCCTAACCCTGGCACATCGTCTATTGTTCGAACCTGCTTCCATAAATCTACGGGCAGGAGTACAGGGAATAGCAAGTCAATATCACTTAAGGTGAACACAGAGGACTGTAAAACAGACTCTATCTCTTTGTAGAACCCTGTCGGGTTTTTCCTAATATCGGGAATTGATTGTCTAATAGTGTTCACTTCCTGTCGTGAAAACGGGACGTGAACAAATTGCGATACATAATGTGCAGGGATATCCACAGCGGGTGCACCAGTCCCAGCGTTAGTGGGAATCTTAACCTTTGGGACAAATATTGGAGGAACCTCTCTCATAGGCAACTGAGATGTAGGTAACTCTGACCGCTTACTAAGCAACAGAGCCAGGTCGAGCGTTAAGGCAGCTGAAGAAGTGTCGGGCGAAAAAGCCCTCTTGCAAATTCCCAATAACTCTATAGGACAACTAACCTTCTTCCTTACACATTCTTCCTGCAGGTGCTGTACCATTTCCTGAATCACCTTCCTCTGCATTTCTACTGTATACTGACTATACGTGTCATATACTTCATCTGGCGGTATCGATGAATCCGAGATCCATCGAATCGCATCTTTGGTACGAATTCGTACTTCCTCAGGTGCCGAGCTACGACACGGAAGGAACCGTTTCTGCACATACATACTGTCATCTTCATCATCCTCATCTCGTAATTTCTCAAAGTCCCTCCTATACTCAAACAATCTCTCAACATGACCATGTACTTTCTCCTCTGTGTCCGTTGAAAGTGATAAAGTATTTAGATCCCTCACCCCTTGTGGGAGATCCGTATTATGTAATTTACCCCACATAAATGAGTCCCCAAATCTTCGATAAAAACATTTTTCTCGGGAAAATTGCCCATACTTGATAATGTGGAAGAAACATTAACTTGATCACCCTTCTCCATACAGTGCTTAGCCCATGCAAATAATTCCCGTTTCTTGTCTGCAGAAACAGTATTTCGAGTGACAATCTTTGACCCCGCACCCCGATCAACTTCAGTCAATACAGAACCACTCGGGAACGGAGGTGTGGGCCAATTCAATGAGGGTGCAACTATCGGCGTAAGAGGAAGGGGTGGTACAGTAGGTGGAGGAACAACAGCTAGAGGAATAGGAACAGTAGGTTGTACAGGGGGAACAGGAATAACAACAGGAATAACAGCAGGAATGGGCAGAGCACCAGGGAGAGGATCATACGGAGGTGGCGCAGAGGCACCAGGCCTACGTTCGTTTAACAATTTTTCAATAAATTCTTCGGAAGCATGAAAATCTTTAGAGGGATAGATTTTCTGGATCTCGAGTGAGAAAGCCCTATCCATATTTTTGACTGACTCCGAATGTTTTTCTTTATCATATAACAACGCCTTTTCGGCATTTGTTTTATGACGGCGTGCATGTTTATCCCTACTTTTAAGCTGCTGCAACGCTTCTTTTTTGCAATTCTGCAAAACATCAAATGCTGCAGGTCTGGCCTTCTTTTTAGCAAGACTGATTCTAGGTATTCAATACGGGGGACCTCGAAACTACCATTGATTGGCCACTGAAATTCGGAGGCATGTCTGGTTTGTCTGTGCCAAATATCATTAAATACTATACTTCCAATGCCATACTTACAGTACATAGTACATGCCGGCGACCCCTCCTGTGGTGCCGGGTGGCTAAATTCCAAAGATTGTCGATCGCTGCGGAACAGAGCCCTAAAGCAGCTAGACAATTTCCCAGGTATTTCACAAAAAATTGGTGTTACCTGGTCAATAATTGTGTCTGCAGATACAATACGCCAAATTCAAATTGTCAGGGTTAAATTAAGAGTCAGGTCACGACTGCACCTGACCAAACCTTTGGTTTGGTTTACCAAAGAACTTACCTAACGAATTTTACCTTGTGTTTGGTGGTTTCGACAAATCTGCGTGCCTCAAAAATGGACCCTCGTCAAGATGCCGTGTCAGACCACACGACTATCGTCCAAGGATCGGATCGTGCAGCGCTGCCGAGGTATCGCATCTCGTTCGGTCGGGCCCGCAGTATCACACCGTCCGATCCCGGTTCGATAGTCTGCGTCAACCTTCAATGATCCGGCATCAATCTTGAGTGTCCCTGTTTCGGGCGCCAACTGTGGAATCAGAAAAATAATATGAGGCCGGGAAGCCCAGAAAGAAACACACCAACACAGGTTACAAAGAACATACAAGTGCTTTATTTAAAAGCTACAACAGTTACCAAAGTCAATTGACAAACGGATAGCTATTCGGCTCTCAGAGTAACATAACGAACTTCAACGAGAGTTCAATGCGTTAGTGAGAGAGACCGCACATTGGAATACTTGGGTCTTTTATACAATTTGTCCAGCCCTTGGCCAACCCTCTTGCGGGTTAACCATTCTATGAGCCGGACCTATGGGTTCCTTGCCAGGTCAATCCTTTAATGTATGCATTTTGATTAGTTTCACTGATATAGTTGTACATTTACATATAGGTCAACGGTAGGACAAGGTCTCAGTTCGCGACCCCGACAAGTGGCCTGCAGGCATATTAATTATTCATGTGTACGGAGGTCACAACGGCCAGAATCTTACTCAGAATGTCATTCGGCCTCCATTTTGATGTTCAGGGTGACTTTCATATAACAAGAGAACCTAAAATGGCGGCTTAATCCAAGATGGCGACTTACATTACTTTCTCTAAGGTCAAGACCTTGCCGTGGAGTTTGTTCACATATGATGTTTAGACAACTTGGCGTAGGCCAATACTCATACAATTGTTGCGATAGGAGGCATAATATTGTTTCAATTCCGACAAGGAGGCTTAAAAAATTGCCCATTCTTGGGAAAAACCCTCCATTCCCCAAAGAAAACACTTCCGGTGAGGTCATAGTTAGCCTTAAAGGGCAATTTACTTGGGTTTAGTGTCTCATTCAAGACAGTAAGAAAACAACACTTGCCCCTACTCCATATGGGCCAGGGAGAAAGCGGCAGGGGGTGACAGTCACCAAGGGTATTGGACTCACTCTTGTCACAGTAGCGGTAGTGGAGGCATCTTTTAGTGCTGGGGAGGGGGGAGGGGCAGATAATAGGTCCCCAGTGGGAGACTGGGGCACGTACTGGACACCGCGGTGGAACCAGGGGGAGTGGACGCCCACCCTGCCCCCACCCTGGTGCCGCCACTGTCTTGTCAACTGGGGTACAAAGAATTGCTCTCAATGGAAGAGAAAACAAGGCATTTCTTCGGAACCTCAAGTATAACCTGTGAAATGCTTTGTATGGGGAAACAAAAAGCCTACCACATAACAATGGCGGTAGTAGGAAATCGGGGGAGGAGCATTCTGCTTTCAAGGGCTTTCAAAGACCCTTTTTTGGCTCTAATATTTCATGCAGGTTCTGGCTCTCTGCGTTTCTCATCCACAATCTCTACCCCCCAGGGAACCCTTAACATACAGATCTCTTTTTTGTTGTTGTAATTTCGAACATCAGCAGCTGCGTGGTTCACGTCGTGTGTTTGGGTGTTTTTTTCCTGGCAGGTTGCACATTACTGGGAAACCTCTGATAATGAATAGGTCACTCTGGCCAACAATGACGCGGCCATGAACACCGTAATTCCTGGAACATTTCTTAGACTGGTGAAGTATTTTACGCATGAGTGTAATTTATTAACGTACTCTATGCGTTTCTTCGAGGCCGCAAATAAGCATTGCGGCGTGCTGTAATATTCTATTCAGTACCTGTGATCCACCGTGAACCGAGCTCGGAGTCCCCATTGTGTCGTACAGAGGCAATAAGCACTGGCTCGCATTCATGTGTAAGCCCCCCTGGAACGGGCACGTGAAAAGAGCCGAGTGCTTGTTGCTTGGCATTGCGCAGGCGCGCCTCTCTATCAAGAACTGAAACATTTTTGGAAATCGATGACGGATTCAAAAACAAGGGTTTCTGGTTATATAGCAGGACCAGGGGACACGTGGCATCTTCTGTCATGGAGGTGTGTTGTTAGTGGAGCAATTTGCCACCAGAGCAGAAACATAAACAATAATTGCAGCTTTTGTGCATGGGTTCAGCCTCCTACACACAGATGAAGGACTGGGAAAGAGGCAGAAAGCTTAGGGGATGGCCATGGGAGAATGCAGTGTGGCAGGCAATTGAACAGGCCTAGGGATTTAGGGGTGGGGAGAACAGGGGGGATCAATATTGTATTTCTAATGAGGACATTGGCTACTATTTATCCTTCAAGTCACTCTTCTACCATCGCCCACTCCATGTTCATGACCTAGTCTCTGTACCTCATCCCACACTTTGCCCCCAAGCATTCTGTGAACCTTCACTCACTCTGTGCATCCTTCAAAACTCTGTGATTCACACACACTCTGTGCCCTGATGAACTATTCAGTGACCCTCACCCACTCTTGGACCCCTCATCTATTCACTCCATCTCATCATCCACTCCGTGCCCCTTTCAGCCACCTTTGTCCACTCTGCAATAGTCATTCATATAGTGCTTCGTGATAGATTCTCCCAACCTCTAAGCAATGAAATAATGTGTTCTTATTTTTTTTTATTGTTTTAGCTGATATTAATTAACTTTACAATTTTTAATACAGAAAAGAGAAAACAAACAAATAACAATTGAACACAGGATTTGACTAAAAATGTTAAAATACAAGATCTTAATAGTTCTCCAAAATAATGAAATTTAAAATACATTAAAATAATTACAAAGAATGAAAAAAGAAATCAGTACAAACGCATCGTTATGCATTGTAGTTACAATATACTATAGTTCATATGACAACAGAGCACAAATTCGGCTCACAATTGACCATATTATCAGATGTATATCTAGCATTAATTGATGATGCATTTGATAAGATAAATGTAGCATTCATTAGCATGATCTGGGAGTCTGCAATCACTTCTCTGTTAATATCAAAGCATGTAGAAACCTGATTGTTCCAATTCTCAATCGTGTGAGGAAGCCGCTGTGGATCATGAGCCATAAGAGCTCAGAGCCTACATCCCTGTATTCTTTTACGGTATGCTTACGATATTTTATCCTTAGATCAAGGAAAGTGATACACTCCACCAATAAGTGTTTTAACGTCTCTTTTTTTATAAGAAAGTTGGCAAAATCTGCAAATATTTTTAGTTGGAACTATCAATCTACGTCTGGTGAGTAAATCTTTGGTCGGCCACAAATCAAAGCAAACTCGCATGAATTCGATCCTATGTTGTACAACAGGATATTTTAAAATGTAGGCCTCAGATTTACTGTATTTTTTACACTGAAATGGATTTTCCGAAAAATCACGATAAGTATTACACTTGATAAGAGTTTGACACCAATCCCACTGAAAGAGTTGTGTTTTTATCTTCATTGGATTCTGAATTAGCGTCACTAGATTAACCTCTATAATCGCCATAATCTGCACAACCAATCTACGCCACTGAGAAAAACACTCATTTTTGGAGCTGAACACATAGCTAGTATGCCAACAACTGAAGTTGATTGTAATGCAAGCAGGCATTTCCTAAAGAGAGCAATAATTTGCCACAAATATCTAGCATATAATGAAATTATACCCAGCTCACGTCACATCCGGACAGTTGGAACACAGTTAGGTAATTTTAAGATTCAATGCCAAAATTTACTTTCCAGCAAAGTCCATGACTTTTCAGCAATTATCGGCTTAGTCTCCGCCGCATATAACAGGATTGGGGTTCATTTCTGTATAATCGGAGGACTGAGCAGCCCTCTTTCTGCATCACCCTGTTCCCAAGGAGACCATGTCGCATGTGAGCTATCAGGGCAGATAACTTTGCACTCTGTGCCCATTGTCTCACTTGGTACCGGACTTACCCTTGCCGTGCCATGATCTGCCCTTCTGTGTGTTACTTACTCTATGACCAAACCAACCACTATGTGCATACCTCTCAACTTTTTCACTGTCTAAAAGGGTGAAGTAATTGTGTATGAAGTTGTGTGACTTTGACTCCAAGCACTTCACAAAATTAAGAGTAAATTGCAACATATCCATAACGCCAGATTTGTCAGTTGTCTAAGTATGCACGTGTTATATTAGTAGGTTAACTGGTGTGGGGGTAAGATAAACACATCTGTTTTGTTTCCTCCTTTCTCTGCAGAATACGTATTCCTCATCAGCAGTTATGATATGATAGTTTATTTATATAGCGCCTATACACAATGTGTTTCAAAGCACTTCAAGGCAAGGGAGGGAACAAGGGAAAATACAATGACATTCTTACAGGCCATGAACAGTAAGGATGTGAAATTAACTATGGTACTCGGCCTGATGACATTTCAGATAGTGCAAGAGCTAAGACATAGATAAGGAAGGGAGGGGGAGAGTGGGAAGGAAATGGAAACAGACAGGCGCTACCGTACTAGGCCTGACGACTTTTCTGGTAGAGCATGAGGAAAACAAAAGGTGAGGGAGAGGGGTGCAGCAAAGGAGGGGAGGAACAAAACAAGCGACTATCGTACTAGGCCTGACAATCTTTCAGATAGTGCTGGAGGGAGGGGGGGCAGTAAGGGGATGGGGGAGTGACAGACGAGATTGCTATCATACTAGGTCCAGGGACAATTCTGATAGAGTAAGTGCATAGAAGAAAGTAAGGGGAGGAGGGGAGGAGATAGGAAAAGGGAGAGGGGAGGGGGGAGAGAACAGAGAGTAAGCAGTCAAAAAGAGTGGAGAAGCAAGAGGGGAGAGAGAATACAATTGCAGAAGTCAGTAGTAACACATAATTTTGCAAGCCAGCATACAAGATGAAGATGGGAACAGCATGATTCAGGGCCACCATGGATTCAAGATGCAAAGGAAGTCCAGCATGAGAGTTGAGAAAGTGTGACGCACCGTGAATCAATGAAGTCCATAAAAGTAAAATCCAGCATTGGCCACAAGACGGTGATGGTGAAATCAGAATGTATCAGGACAGACTTCTGTGTGCAGGAAGGGGGGGGGAAAGGGAACAACACGGTGGGACCAGAGAGGGTGGGTAAGGCCTGTGGGGACAGAGGGTGTAAGCACATGTTGGTGCATGCTTACCTGCTGTCTTAGCAAGGGGTCGGACCCTGGATCCTCCGGTTAACAATTATTTCCATGCACTGCAGGCAACCAGCAACCAGACAGTATACCACTTCCACTTCCTGTTTTTAAATCTTGGCTGGGCAGTGCTGAATAGGGCATCCTCACGGGCAGTTTGGTTCTCGTGAAATTGTATTCACTTTATGGAGAACAGAAGGTGAAGGGGGACCAAACATGTTTCTTTTTTTATCTAATCTTTGGCATATTGAATTTGTTTGTGGGTGCACAGTGCTCTTTCTACATATGCGCGAGCACACACACACACAGACTTTTGAACAAATATTTTAGTGATGTCATCAATGACGTTTAATGTAATCTTTGATGTCCTGGGTGTTAGTCTGAGCAGTGCACAGAATTGGTGTGATTAATGGTTGCTTAGCATACCATAACTGCCGAATTTCAAAGCTTTTTCGGTTTTACTTGTAACCATAACTTCCCTTTAACAAAGTTCTTTTACTGAATCTCATGGGTTATTGTTACTGCAACATACGTACCACAATATAGCAAAATTTGTTTTCAATTTACAAAGTTTCTCTTTAAAACTTCCCACCTTCTAGCATCATTTTTTCCTCTGGTTTTGTGTTCGTCAATGTTGGCAAATGTCTGACGTCATCGCAGACTTTCCGGAGAGTGTCACATGACCACACGTGTAGCATGATGACGTGTCCGCGAACGTGTCCACACTTCGCGATTGGGTTTGTGCTTCGCAAACAGTTCAGAACTGTGTTTTCTGCTGATATAGGAACTTTGAAGATCAAAATGTGCCCTTGCACAGCTCCTACACCTATTCTCATCCATAATCCATTAACAATCTAGCACAGTGCACATATTTAGGAGATTATTAGCACAACTGATATTTATCTTACAAATGCCATTAGCCATTGCCATTCCTTCTAACCAAGAGCCAACACCACCACCAGCTGGAGGACCTACAAAACAAAAAAGCCCAGTACTTCAAAAGACAATGAAGAGGACCAAGAAGATGAGGTAGAGGAAGTGCCTACCTCTACCACCCATAGAAAATCATAGGTGTGGCAGTTCTTTACCACTGTTGGGAATGTACTAAAGGCTAAAGCTACCAAAGTGAAATGCACTGAGTGCAACGTTGTACTCTGTCGCAGACGCCCTGCTCCATACTCCTACGGGACCACCTCCATGCACCGCCACACACAATTCAACCACCACACTGCTCTCAGAAAGGTTGTTCCTTTGTTAGAAATGAGTCGGCTCTCTTTCTCCACCTCATCTTCCTCAACCAATACCGTAACCACACAACCTATTTCAATGGGACGCAATATCCCACCAGCTACCTTGCAAGTGATAAAAGAGGCTGTTGATGCATATCTTTCGAAAACAACAGTACTCTGTATATGCTGCAACACACCACTTTGCAGTTGGGAACAATTTGTAACTGCTTTTGAAGTTGTAATCAAAGAGCCTGAGAAACACTGCCCCCACCCTTGGATGTAACACACACACAGCATCTTCCCCTGTCCACCTGCCCCTTCATATTTGTGGTTGGTAACTTTCCCTCATTTCCCTCGCCACCTTCCTTTCTGACCTCTCCTGCAAAAGAAAAAAAAAATCAAATCACAACTTTCACAGTTAAAAAATGGTACTAAAAAAATGATCGTAAAGACGCCATCTACTTTACATTTCTCAATAAAGTAGATGCACTGAATGCGGTTCTATTGCCCTAACTTCAAAGGCCCCAGCTGCCCTGCAGCACTGATTACATTTGCCTGCCCCTATCACTAACATCACTATACACTCAGAATGAACTGCACCTATTTCAATGACTTTAGTGGTGAGCATAGCCAAAGGTACCCTGTCATCACCAACGTCATAAGGTTATCTAATGCAGAACGAGGAATTTAAACATACATATCCACAAGAAACACAATCCATGTGTTTCTTTTGACAAAAATGAAGGAAACATTTTATTTTTAAGAAAACAGCAATGCTCAGGACCATAACAAGTGCTTTTCATTTTGACACAATGATGAAAACATTCAATTAAGTCCACGTGGTTACATTTTTCAAACACAGGTCATAGCTACCAACATTGTCATCATTCTCATTGTTAGTGAAACTGTCAATGGTGATCTTCTAATGCCAAATCTAATCATTGATCTATTAATGCAAGTCTTTGCGTTCTTCACCAAAAATGATCTTCCCTGACCGATGAGTAATCTACACACATGGGGCCTCAATACGACCCAGGCGGTAAGGGATTACCCGTACCGGTACGGGCACTGGTGCCGGTAATCCCTTACCACCCAATTCCGAGGTCCCTTTGCGGGTCCTCCCTCAACGGCTGGTTTTACCATCCGTTAAGGACGGGACCCGCAAAGGGACTTTGGAGGTAATTACGGTACCACAATTTGCGGTACCGTAATTACCGCCTTCCCCATTTCCATTGAGCCCTATGGGGCAAAAATGGGAATGGGGAGGGGCCAATGGTGAATGGGGAATTAACGCCCCGCCAACCTTGGAATGGGGCGGTAATTCCGCCATTCACCATATCGGAATCGGTAAGGTACCGGCGTCAACCATGGCGCTAATAGCGCCAGGGTTAACGCCTGGGTCGTAATGAGGCCCATGGTGCTCCATTAAAGAGGAGAAATTAGTGCTTTAAAAATTGAAATAAATGCAACACTTCACATCTGCACATTTCTAGAACCTATATGCTCCAATGTTGCTCCTTGTTACTGCAACCGCGAAAGGACAAATTGTTGTCTGGCGAGCATCCCAGATGATTGTTATCACATATTCGTTGTTTACTGTCCAAATACTGTTGATGAAGCCGTCGACCGGTAGACCGTACCCATGACGCACACACATCGGGATTATATAACTATGTAAAATCGATAATGCAAAAAGATATTTCAGTAACCATTTTATAGTCAAATATACACCGTGCATTCTTATTTTGGCTATAAATATAAGCTACAATTAACATGTACAATGTCTATTCTTTGCGTCAAATTGAACATTCATCTGTCAGAATGTTCATCATATGGGACACAGCACACTTTCAATCCACACTTCAATAAATATTATTTAAAATCTTGCTTACATTGCGTTTTTGCAAATCAATTCTTCCGATGTAGCGGAGGACAAACCGCTTCAAAAGCAGTTTTCTAAAATAGAAACTTTACTTTCCGATGTCAGCTTTCAATATAGTGAATCTTATCATTTCTTTGTGGATTTTCGACACATTTAGGGCCTGATTTACAGAAGCGTTTTATAATAAAACAATCCCATAGGAAAACGCTCTGTGAATCAGGCCCTTTGTCCTTCAAATTCTTAGTGCAGTGTATTCAAGGACGCATAACAATGAGACCCTTCATATAGCATTCACAGAGTGCCTGAGTCAGTTTCGTTTTTGGAAACATATGCCACAAAAATGAACAATATTACCGGCAATCAGTGTACTTAAAAACAATGAAATATTTCAAGTAAACCACATATCACAATATTTACTTCAATTTTACCGGTATCAATGCGCCTGTTCCCAAAGCATTTACATTTTCTTTTAAAGATAACCTCAGACATGGTCCACACAGGCACGGATTTCCCTAATACATCAATTGTGATCTGCACCCTGCTCTCTGCTATGAGAAACGTTTCCCCAGCAGAGTCGGAGCGTCAGGATCGACGGTATCATGAAGAAAACTACTTTGTCTGAAAGAGCTGCAGGTAGTGTGTTCCCACACCCCAGACAGCCCTGTGGATAATGCAATGGTCTTGAATTTCATCCTTAAAGCAACCACGAAGGCTTCAGGAACCTGAAGGGATAATAGTGACGGAAAGACAAGTACAGTGATCACTTAAAAGTGTAGAGACATGAACAGTGGAGTACAGGCTTACTATCTTCTGTGTACATATATTCCCCCAATCATATACATTTCTGCTTTCATGCACACGCCCCTCGCTACCTTCCACAGTAAGATGTAAATGTGCCAAGGCCACAGACGCATGTTCATAATGCACATTACCAATACAAATTCCTTTGCCTGTTATTTCAATGTTGGCTAACACTGTGGCACATAAACGTTTGCTCTATTGCAATCTGCAGCCGCTTATCATGATACCTACTTTCCAGCATGTAAAACCTTAATTTACTTTATTAATTTATTTCTTTGTTATTTGTGAAGCACCCACACCCAAATAAAAATGTGCACATCATCACAAGACCAAAAAAGGGTGTGGGGGCCAGGGATCAAAACAACAATTATATAATATGATAGCTCATTTACAAAGCGCCTGTACACAGGTGTTTCTAGGCACAGCAAGACAAGGAAGAGAACAACAAAGGGAAACAGAACAAATGATCTTACTAGGCCCTGTGTTATTCATATCATGCAAGTGCAAGGGGGAACGAGAGGAGAAGTGCCAGGGGGATGGAAGTAAGTGACGCCGGGGTGGCCGCTTCAAACTAAGTGCAAATAGGCATGGGACTGTGGGATTGCAGATACACTCCATAGTGAATGGAGGGCCTGGAGACAGTTCATGGGGCTACTGGTCATGAGAGAACCTGGTCCCCATAAGGCTTAGAGGGTGGCCAGGTAACCAGTTAGTGCAGCAGAGCGAGAACATCAGCAGGGGAGAGAGATAGAGAGAGAGAGAGAGAGAGAGAAAGCAGAAGCATAAATGAAAGTCTTCAATTACCTCCAGAACCTGAGCTGTTTCTGCTCAAGTTTGGGAGAGGCAAGGAAGCTGTTCCAGAGGGTCTCACCAGCCGAGGAGATAAATCTACTCTACCCCCACTCTCTATGTAGAGAAGCTACTAACCCTCGGAGAGTTGGAGGTGGATGAGCGAAGGGCTCAAGAAGAAAAATGCTTATGAAGATAAAGATGAAGATAAAGTTGCAAGTACTGTGTTTCCTGGCCCCAGAAAGCCTTGTGAACAATGCAGAGGGCCTTGAACTTGATCCTTGCAGCTACCAATTGGAGCCAGTTTAGATATTTCAGGACTTCAGATATATCATCCCTTGGCTTAAGCCCAAGGATAAGTCTTGCAGTCCTGTTCTGTGTAAGTTCCAGTGGTCAAAGAGTAGAGGCAGGAGGATTTGGAAAGAGAATGTTACAATAGTGCAGCCTAGAAAGAACTAGAGCTCTCGAGACAGTGAGCTTCTGGGGGAAAGTGACAAAAGCAACAATACCTCTCAGTAGGTGCAGCTGGTAGTGGAACTTCTTAAAGACGTCTGTAATTTGAGGATGGAAGGAAGTTCTTTTACTCACTGGAAGGCACAGGTACAGGACCCAATGAGGACAGCCAGAGTTAAAGAGTGAAAGCAGTAGCAGAGGTCCAATAAGAATGATCTTAGTCTTACTGGCATTAAGTCAGACATTGTTGGATGCACACCATTCCTGAATCGCACATACGCAGTCAGCCATGAGTGAGAGAGGAGAGGATGCAGAACACAGCTTAATGGAGAGCTCAGTGTCATCCGTTATAACACTGAAAGTTAGAAAAGAATGTAGAGATTAGGTGCGCTAGAGGTGCCAAGTAAAGGTTAAAGAGCCGAAGTAAGATTTGCGGTCCCTGGTCTTAAGGCCAATGATAAGTGTTCCAGCCTTATTTCAAATTAACTGGAGGGGGTTGAGAGAAAGTAGGTATATTAAAGAAGAGGTTGTTGCAATAGTACAGCCCAGAAAGTACCAGAGCTCTACAGACATTGAGCTTCTAGGTAAATGTGATAGGGAGAGGATGAGGATGGGGCAAGCTGGCCCTTGTTCCTGGTTGCTTTCCCTAGCCCGATGTGCTGTCCATGTTTGACCCGGTGGTTCATTGTAGTGGGTCTCTGAGATTCTCTGGCTGGTGCCCAGTTTGTTGTGTTTGCCTGATGGGAGGGTCTTTGTATCTGAGGCTCTGTTGTAGGTGTCCCAATTTCCAGGTCTCTTATCAAACAGCGGGAGGCTGGGTAATTCCTGAAATGTTTATGGTTACAGGTGTGCGGTTATATTACAACAACGCTGTCCCATCGAGAGCAGGGGTGTTAGAGAACTGATTGGACGGAGGCCATAGTGCATAATTCTAGGTAGAGTCCAATCAAGGATAGTTGCTTTAGGGTCTCAGGTGAGGCCATTCTAAGCCTTATTCCTTGGTAGGCCAGGCTTGCCTGACTTCAGCATATACTGCCTTGAGTACTCGACAGGTGACATGGTCTTCCAATCATGAAGCAAAGAGAATAATCTATTCATCCTCTAAGCAGACTGACCTTAGATAAGGGTGAAGGAGATGAGAGTCACACTAGTTGGGTACTAAATGTGTCAGATGAAGAAAGAGAATCCTTCCATGGGGAAGAGGGAGGAGGTGCATGAGCACCTGAGGAAAGCCTGCAGGCGGACAAGGAAGTAAGATGTTCTGATCTAGAGCAACCTAAGGATAGGACGCCTGATCCTATAGCATATCCGTAGCGTCCCAAAGGACAATAGTATAGCGAGAAGGGAGAATCACTGCCATATGTAAGCAGGTTAAGATCATTGCCAGGAAGAAGGCAGTCAGGAACTGTTGTCTCCAATATGGATAGGCAGTTATTGGGAGCCGATTGCAGGGTAGGATTTACACAGTTTCCCTTATTGGAAAAAGGAGGAGCGAGACCACACAGTATATTCCATGGCCACAGATGGATGAGGATAATTTAAGATGCAAACTCCCCAGTTTAATAGCTAGTGTGGGAAAATGGATTTATGAATTAGAATAAATGACAGGACGAAATACCTTGGCAACAGGGGACATTAAGGGTCTCCTAGCAGCCATTCTTGGGGACAGAGCTGAAGACATTTGGAAGAGAGCAGGCTATTCAACTGTGACAGCACAGAACACAACAGATGATGGAGCACCTTTTAATAATTGTAGAGCAGATGTCTGGAGTGCTCTCAGGGTACAGTATCCTGACACATCAGACATGGGTGCAATCATGACACGTAAGATGAAAGAAGACGAGGATCCTCTTGCTTACATTCAGGACATTCAAGAGCGCTGGACTCTTCAAACGCGCAAGCCATGGGAAAAAGCAGTGGCATTTCTTTACCACATTTATGTCAAGGGTTGCCTGACCAAGTACAGAGGCAACTCAAGAAGCAAGTGGGATTGGAGGCAAAGCCACAGGCAGAAATACAGTTCATGATGGTGCATCAATGTCAACTGATGGAGGAGAAAAACAAGAAGAGAGACAAGGCTAGAAAACTTGATGAAGCTAAATTAGTTCAGAAGAAATTGTCAAAGTATGTCACCGAAGGGGCGGTATTGACAAGCGGAGAAGGGCTGGGGATACAGCAAGTAGTGGGTACATCGCAGGCGAAGAATCAGCATCCGATGGACGAAGGAGGGAATGGATTTGTACCACGAGGTAGAGGCATGTGCTAAAGAGGAAGGGGTGGATATCAAAACAATCAAGGTGGGGTTCAAAACGCACAGAATGAGAATCAGAATGTGCAAGGAGGGTCCAACCAAGGGGGACTAGTCAGACGGGCTCCTCCTATATGTTGGACATGTGGGATGACAGGGCACATTGTGTGCATATGTGGGAGACAAGGGTATGTACAGAATGGCCAATTCTCAAGAGGGGGGACAGCTTATCCTTCAGCAAATAGCTTGCAAGCTAGGGAAGGGTTTGCCCAAGATCAAACCGTGTATCAGGCACAAGCGCTGCAAACAGCAACCACAGCAAGCACCATTGAATCCACAGCAAGGGCAGTCGCAGCATGCCCCATGCAGATACAGCAGAATACAAACACAGACAATTATTGACACCTAGTTTCGGGGGTGCCACTGTGGTGGGAGGAAATCCTTTCACAGGTACAGGGGATGCATGTATCCATAATAGGACAGCTCACAGGGCGATTTGATGTGTTCAGTACTATCAGTGACACGAGACCCCCAAGAGGAACCAAGGGTTGTTGTGATGATAGGAGGAAAATCTTTTTAGTTTATAGTAGACACTGGGGCTACTCATTCATGTATACGAGAGGGAAAATATCCAATGTCATGAATTGCCATGAATGCTCAAGCGTTCCCTGGAGATACGAGTCGAGTTCCTTTTACTGATGAATTACCAGTGTGTGTAGGAGAGTGTGACATGTCTGTTCCATTGTTGTATTCATGACATACACTAGTAAACATTTTGGGAAGAGACTTAATGACAAAGCTTAACATGACGATTTATTTTACCGACAAATGGAAAGCGTGTTACGCTACTGGATACATTAGATGAAAATGGGCGTATTGATATTGCCATTTACAGGGCGAGCGGCTCTGCGGGAGGTTCCAATGGAGCCCAATGTTTTTCTTTATGGGTTGAGCATTCTGTTGACATGACTACCTGGCTTAGTGGGAAGGAATATGAGGATACCTGATGAATTTTTGTTTAGACCACAGATACTCATGGGCGCAGAGGGGGGACAGACTATCCCTCTAGAATGATATGCAGCCACAGTATGAGGGGCAATGCTCAAAGGAACAATTGACGAGGGTAGACCATGGAGAACAGTGATTGCCAATGGGGAAGGGTGCAGAGTGACTGACGGCACTGACAATGATATTATTAGAGATGATCATCGGATGATGAAGTAGTGTTCTCTGTGAACGTTGCATATTGTATTAGAATAGGGAAAAACAAATGGCGATAATGCGGCAGTAGCCCGCATTCTTTGACGAAGACTTGGTGAAGCTTCCAAGTGCCTTATGGACTACATGCCCTTATAACATAGGCCTATTGAAAGGGATAGGGGAAGTTACAATACCTTTTACCTCGAGAAAGACAGTGCCCAATGTCTCGAGAGGCTGACAAGTGTATTTTTTAAGACTATCTAAGCACTGATGGAACAAGGTATTCTGGTACCATCAGAATCATTGTGCAACACTGTGGTGTACTCAGTGAAAAAAATCAAAGGGAGGGTCATGGACATTTATACAAGACATGAGACCAATTAACCAGATTGTAGAGGCAGAATTTCCTTTAGTCCCTAATCCTGTGACAATACCATGCAATATCCCAGTAGAAGCATGATATTTCACAGTGATCGATTTGAAAAATGCATTTTGCTCAATCCCGTTGCACAAGCACTCACAAGACTTGACTTCATTTACATTCTGCCAAATCTTTCCGACACATATTAGGCTGCCTCAAGGGTACTGTGAGTCCCCTTCTATCTTCAACAGAGTCCTGCAGATGGACCTAGGGAATATTGATTTGAAGAGCGCATGATAAAGTACGTAGATTACATTTTAATTTGTAGCACTACAGACGATGAGTGCAGGCAAGAGTTGACTTAGTTAATGACTATCCTAGCAGACAAGGGATACAAAGTAGATAAAGAGAAGTTACAGTACTGTCAAGAAGAGATGTTGTACATAGGCCAGTTGATCTCACATGAGGGAAAAAAGGGTAACACCTGAAAGAGCTGAGGTGATCATGAAGACTGCAAAACCGCACACAGTGAAGCAGATGCAACAGTTTTAGGGATTATGTTATTATGGTCGAGCATGGGTGTTTGACTATAGTTTGTACACAGACCCCTTTTGCAGGATCTAAAGAAAGCACAGATGAACAAGGAGAAAATAGAATGGACTGAGGAAATGGAGGGAGGATTTGAAGAATTGAAGAAAGCGATTTGTACAGCTCCTGTTTTAGGAATCCCCAAATATGCTGAGGAGTTTTGCTTGTTTTCACACATTAATGACAGTCATGACAGCAGTGCTTATACAGAGGACTACATTAGGGCACAAACCTCTGGCATATTACAGTGGGATTTTAGATCCAGTCATGAAAGTGCATTTTCCTTGCGAACAGTAATTGGCTGCCGCCGCATTCGCAATTGAGAAATCTACAAGTATTGTAATGGGCTGCTCTGTGACTCTTTTTGTAGAACATGATTTGTTCCCCATTTTAGAGAAACCCAAAGGCACATTGACATCCCAGAGAGCTTCGGCATATGAAGTAATGATCTCAAAACCAGCGATTAAAATAGTCAGATGTAAAATAGTGAACCCTGCCACCTTAATAGCTGAGACAGTGGCAGAGGGTGAGCATGTGCAAGATACATACAATTCTATGATGATATACCGCGTGTAAAGCAGAATGCGCTGTCAGGAGGTGAGATTCTCTTTATTGATGGTTCTTTGAAAATTGATCAAACAAGTGGAGCATTTGAGGTTGTAGCAAGTGCAAGACTACCATCTCACTTTTCTGCACAAGTGGCAGAATTGGCAGCACTTATCGTCATGCTTGAAAGTCATGCAGGGCAGGAAGTGGTGGTGTACAGTGACTCCGCCTATGTGATGTCAACTGTGTATGCAGGGCTAGCACATTGGAAAAGGGGGGGCTACCTCAGAGCTTACGGCACTACAGTACAGCATGCATCCTGATTGGACAAGCTTATCAAGGCACTACAACTCCCAGTAGCCATAGTGATAGTTAAATGCGCAGAACATACTCAGCAAACTAACTTTATCTCTTGCAGGAATTAAACCGCAGACGCAGAAGCCAAAAGGGTTGCATATTCACAAGATATTTTAAGTTTCAATACTCCAGATGTCAAGGAGAATGGAGTTGTGATTATGATAGTAGACAAAGGATTTAATCATTTACTGAGAATGCAATTAATGGAGATTCAAGGCAGATTCAAAGCAGTGCACCACCCGAAGAGCAGGAATTATGGAAGCAAAGGGCGTGTTCTTTGTCCCCCATAGAAGCATTATGGCGACAGGACAGCACTGGAAAGCCGGTGATGCTAGTAGCCTTGGTAAGGGTAGCGCTTGAACAGCTGCACAACCCTGCGCATGTAACTAGGGAAATTCTTGCTGCAACACTTGCAGAAGACTGGTTTGTGCCAAATTTGTCAGAACCCGTTGCATTTTATGTAGTAAACTGCATTGTATGTCAAATGTTTACCGCTGGGCATACACTGCGAATGATTAGAGAAGTAATACCTCAACCGAATCTTCCTATTCAGCATTTACATATCAACTATGATGATATGCTGCAAGTATGTAGTGTATATAGGTATCTGATGGTGGTGGTGTGTCCCTTCTCTGGGTGGATGAAAACAGGTCCATGTACACACCCTGATGCCACTTGTGCAGCAAAGTTTCTAGCATCTGAAGTCTTCCCAAGATGGGGAGTGTGTGAGGTGCTGAGATCCGATAATGGGCCACATTTTGTCAATGAAGTATTTGAACAAATAGGATTATTATTGAGTATTATACACAAGTTTTCTTCTGCTTATCACCGAAAGAGAACAGGATATGTAAGAGACTCAATAGATTGTGAAGCTTAAGTTCACACTGAAAAGGGATGGCTATATTGCCTGCCATTAGCTTTATTTGCCCTAAGGAATCAGCCTGGTTTGGACCACCACCTCACACCCCATGAACTAGTGGCAGGAAGGCAAATGAGAATGTCTTTAACTCCTCCATTGAGGAGTAGAAGTGATGCCCAGAGTACAGTAAAAATGTTAGGAAATGAATTGAATGAATATTTGACATATATGACCGCTAGTATCTCTGTCATTTCACATCAACTCAAGTGCCAGGGGTTTCGGTCTCAGAACACAGATGAAAACCATTCAGCAACCGGATCTTCAGAATTATTATCAGCACCAAGACTGTGTGCTGGCAATGCCGTGCTGATCAGAAACTTCACTAGGAAGTGGCACGAGCCAAGGTTCGATGCCCCTTATATAGCAGAGAATGTCACTCCATCAGCCGTAATGGTCCAAGGCAGACGAGCTTGGATACATCTAAATGACGTGAAGCTACATGGCGGAAAGTCTGCAGCACCCCCAATGATCGATCCAGAAGCAAGACACGAAGAAGAATTTCAGCATGTGCAGACTCAATCTTTGACAAAGAAAAGGATGATAAACCAACTAGCTGACAAATGCAGATTTGCATTTGAACTGTGGCTCCCCTTGGACACTCCTAATCGATATTATAGCAGGCGTGCAACTCTTTGTTTGAGTCACAGGAATCTTTGGGAAATTAACTTTATAAAGTTGTTGACACATCACAAATATACCTGAGCTGGATTTCAAGTTCGGATTTGATAATTGGAAACGGGCACAGTACCCCGATTTGTTTCTTACTAAATATTTGTTTGACTGATTTTACGGTTCTCCCCAAAAGTAATGTGCATCGTATCGTACTTGCTCTATTTGTGTTTATTCTTCAAGCTTTCCTGCCCTTGTTAGAAGAGATGTGGACACCCAGATTTTTTACAGGTTACAGGATCCTAAGAATGGCCCTGTAATAAGGAGGTTGCTTATAGCAATAATAGAGGAGTTACTGCAATTGCCCAACATACTACAGTTACCGGAGTGAAGTTTTTTTCTTTCCTTAAATTGCAGTATAAATGAGGAATGTTGAAAATGGTATGATTTCAGAGAAAGAGCGAGCCCAAGAGACACTAGAATGGCACAAGTGGTGGGGATTAATATGTTGGTTTGCGATATACATATGCACCATCACGCTCTGTGCCTTTTTATTCCTTCTAATGTATTATTTTATTTATCCAAAGAAGGCAGAAGTCCCTTTGGTTCTCCCCACTCCAGTAACTTGTATAGATTTACCTATTACTGAGAAGCCAAAGCTTCTTGTGTTGTCTTCCCAGCATAAGGCTGCTTTACATGGGCGTAGGACATGGTGGGCACAGGGGGGACAAATCCCACCCACTATTTTAGGTGGGGGGATATAATGGTATGTAAGTAGAACATGTAACTTTTGTACATGCAATGTGTAAACATTTGCAGTGTGTAATTATGCTTCTGCAGTGGGGGTCAAGTTCCAAAAATTAAAGTGGGGGGACCCGTCAACAAATGCAATTGGATGTGACGTCACCAGAAATGTGCATATCAAGTTGAAATATGCACATTTCATTACATTTGCTTTGCATAACCACCCAAATTGCACAGGATGAATGCCATTTGCCTTTTATAAACACAACACACACACAAAGCCCAGAGAGGATTTTTTATTCTAACATTGTTATTGAAAACGTTAAAAGATGTGCATGTTATAAACTCCAAGAACCAATATAAAAGTTTTCCCTGGGAATTGCAATATCAAAATGAGACATTTTACCTTTAGTTGTTTGTTATTTTTCCTCAAGTTATATAATGCAGCGGTGAAGTGTCCGGCCTACAAACCTGACGACTGTGGTTCGATCCCCGTGTTCGGCTTTAATGCATAACTTCAAAGAGGACATTTACTGTTTATCATTTTAGCTGGGGGGGACTGAGTTCACCCTCTGAAAAAACTGGGTGGACTCTTTCCCCCCTCGTGTACCCTCGACTTGAGACCTGTCCTGCAGGCTGCAGCCATCAGCGTGCAAAAGTACAAGTTTTGCAGACTGCAGGCTTAAAATTCTTCTGCTCGCTGCGTGCCACCCGCCTGCGCATTTGGTACATGCCAAGGCCGGGGAATAAATTGCACGTGCCCCTGCGCAGTGCACTGCTGTGCAGCCTCAGCCTGCGTTTGTCCAGAGGCTCGAGCAAAGTGGAGCAGCCAGGCAGCGACACGTGCAGAAAACTCTGCGATAGCATTTGATTATCAAGGGCAAGGGAGTGGGAGACTGGAGAGAGACTCGACTCGAGCCGGAGCTAGCTGAGGTAAGTGAATGAGTAGTTCTGTGTGTGTGTGATGTTGTGTGACTGTCTGGACGAGGGGGGGCATCGTGACTGAGTGCGTGATGTCGTGAGGGGGGAGCGTCAGGTTCCCTTGGCCTTGGCCCCAGTCCTCCAGACCAATGGCGCCTGCAAATGCAATGGCAGTGAACCTGGGCCAGGCCAAGAAACATGCCTGGAAATGGAATGGATCAGAGATTAAAACGCTGCAAAACGTGTTGCTCAAGCCAAGCGACACCCATGGCTTCTGCACTCTAAGTCTCTTCCCTGGTGTGGCATATCCCATATCGCTGAGGTCTAACAGGGGGGATGTGGCTATATCACACCAGGGCCCCAGACATGCATGCACGGCACAAGGTGGTGGACTCTTCCGACAGTGCACTCTAGCAACCCAACCCAGCCTCTTCTTAAATCACTCCTATCTTTCCAATAAGGATGACCCTCTTGTTGTACACCTGGCAGACGTGCTAGATAATTCTGCAGGGCCGGGCCCACATAGCATTCCACGTCATCTGAAGGGGTCCTCACATGCTGGATTCATCCTTGAAGATTACCAGGCCACATGAAAGTCACGCAAAGGGGCACTCACAGCCTTTAACATCATTACTGGGGTCCTCATACACGACCCATATAAGGTGCTGAAAATGGAAAAAATATTTGCCTGCGTTTGGGTCTCAGGGCGCTACTGCATGGCACACTTTGCCTTAGTCCAGTTCTGCCTTACTCTGGTATTGCATACCCTGTCCCCATCAAATGATGGGCCCTTCCTCCTACTGTCATACAAGGCGACTTGATGCGTCTGCATCACATGTCAGAAGCAACAAGATCCTCTGTGAGTTGCCCATCCAGTCCCGGCTTTCATCTGCGTTCTGGGCCTTGTGGTTTTGCTTTTCCCGTTTTGAATAAGAGACTGCAATCCCCATATTGCAAAGAGCTATGCCCTCAGAATGCTATGAACATCTCTGGAATTTTCTGGAGTGTGTAGCCCCTTGCCCCACCCCTTGATTTCCCTCCTTCCCTAAAAATGTTACCCCATCACTGACCTCAGCACTCTGTGCAGAAAAGCAATGCAAACCAACAAGATGTATCCTAGTGAAAAGACGCTCAGCACTTTTGGAGGTCGCAGAAGTTAATCAAATGTAAATGCCTACACGTGTGTCAAAAGTAACCTGAAACATAATTGCAGGCTGATACTTTAAATGTGGCCTAGTGTAGGAGGAACGATTATTCACTACAACTCTAGGTGTATTGCCTACTCAGATCTCAGTATAGACGTCTATGGCCCCCATCCCCCTTTACCACCTGGACCCAACAACCTGTCATGTACATTTCCAGAGTCATGGGGGTGCATGTGGGGGGCTGAAGCTTCCATGTTAGGGCCTGGTCGGCACGTTATCCATGTGGGGGGCTGAAGCTTCCATGTTAGAGTCTGGTCGGCACGTTATGCATGTGGGGGGCTCAAGCTTCCATGTTAGATCCTGGTCGGCGGGGGGTGCATGTGGGGGGCTGCAGCTTCCATGTTAGGGCCTGGTCGGTGGGGGGTGCATGTGGGGGGCTGGAGCTTTAATGTTAGGGCCTGGTCAGCAGGGGGTGCATGTGGGGGGTTCACGCTTCCATGTTAGGGCCTGGTCGGTGGGGGTGCATGTGGGGGGCTCATTGATCCATGTGAGGGTCTGGTTGGTGGGGGGTGCATGTGGGGTGCTTAAGCTTCTATGTTACTGCCTGGTCGGCGGAGGGTGCATGCGGGGTGGCTGAAGCTACCATGTTAGGTCCTGGTTGGCGGGGGGTGCCTGTGGGGGGCTGAAGCTTACATGTTAGGGCCTGGTTGGCAGAGGGGTGCATGTGGGGGGCTGAAGCTTCAATGTTAGGGCCTGGTCGGCGGGGGGTGCATGTGGGGGGCTGAAGCTTCCATGTTAGGGCCTGGTCGGCGTAGGTGCATGTGGGGGGCTCACGCTTCCATGTTAGGGCCTGGTTGGCAGGGGTACATGTGGGGGGCTACCGCTTCCATGTTAGGGCCTGGTCGGCGGGGGGTGCATGTGGGGGGCTGAAGCTTCCATGTTAGTGCCTGGTCGGCGGGGGTGCATGTGGGGGGCTCACGCTTCCATGTTAGGGCCTGGTCGGTGGGGAGTGTATGTGGGGGGGCTCACACTTCCATGTTAGGGCCTGGTCGGCTGACCTGCAGAAAATGAAATGTCATGTTATAACGCAGCACTATATAATTGGCAGCATTTTGTTGGTGGGCAATTTGATTCTCCTACCATTCCATTATAAATGCAAAGCTCTAACTTAGTTGGAAGAAAGCCACTTTTCTTAAACGAATGCAAGCAGAGTCAGGAAAGCAGAGCAAATATACCCTGTGGTTGGCGAACAGTGCCAGCAAAGGAGCAAAACGCAAACTCTGAAGAGGCAGCCGTGTCTCACATATATGCCAATGGCCAGATGTCTATGTAATTAGAGGCTGCACTGTGCATTTTTAAGCACTAATGTAAATTAATTGCACTCATTTTGGGAGCTGTGTTGTGAATGTAATAGCGAAGCATCTTCCGACGAGTAAAGAGGAAACCATATGGCCAACATCCCAGGCATCCCCCAAAAGGAGTTCCATATTAGTGGCCAGAACCTTAATGCTGGGGTGCACAACTTGTTTAGTTCGGGGGCCGGATGTTTGACCCTCCCACCATGGTTGGCACGGGCTCCTGATGATAAAAATTACAGGTGACCACGTGGCAGCCAGTGGAGGAAGGAGGGATTAGGGAGAGGTTGTGGATCTGTAGGGGGAAGTAGGGAAAGTGGGAAGAGGTTTAGGGTAACAAAATTGGATAGGTAGAGGGATGTTAGGGGGAAAAATACACCTTGATACTCTGCATACCCATCTATCGACCTGACCTCACCTAATAGTAACCAAACCTGCATGACAAAATAGCCTACTGCCTTCCTAAATCACTACAAACATACATTCCTCTGACTCCCTTGTACCTGAACATTAGAAACAAAGCATCAGACCTGTAACACATGCTTAATGGGAGTTGAGGCAGCAAAATGTACATGGCAACATAATGATGGCAACATATTGAAACAAAACAGCACGGAGCTTCTCCCCTCATGATTGACAAAACTCATGGAAAGGGCCCAAGGGTTCTGCTTGAGCGGCTGGGGGAAGAAGGGCACAGGGTAAGTGGGAACATGGTGCAATTTATGTCAAGGGCTTGAGGCTGGTACAAGTTAACAGCCAAGTGGGTAAAACCGGAAACACAATGTGGTTCCCCGGGGGCAGCATAAGGGCCTTTCAACCATTTTATTTAAAAAGGGCCCCAAACTTCTAGATGACATTGACCCCCCATTTTGCCAGTCGGAACCTACAACATAGCAATATATTCCTTCCTATATTACATTAATTCTGGGGCTTATAATGTGCGCTTTGCAGGAGACCTTTCCGGACGGCACTTTCCTCAAGTCCACCTTGGGGACGTCCCTCATACACAAAAGCAAAGACCCCCAGCTGTCCTCTGTCCCCCCCACATTGTATGTGTCTCCTATGCCCCTGCTGCTTTAGAGTTGTTTCAATGGGCTGCAAAAATCCTGTTAGGAAGACACTGATGCGATAAACACTTATCTAGGCAGTACAGCACATTTGGGCAATACCATGTGGTATCAGCACATGAAAAAGGTGGGAGAGAGAACTTCCAAGGAGAGTTGCTATGCCTGCACTCTCATACCATATGCTATGGCAACCTCTAAGACATTCATAGCTACAGAAGTACCAGTGCAAAATCTCATTGCATAACACATTTCACACTCTGCCAGACAAGAGGACAGTTCCATGGTCGAACAGCATCCTTGATATGGGTAAATGAAAAGAAATCTCCAAGAGAAGATAACTATGTGCAAGATCTGAAGGCAAAAGAGAAGCCAGAAACAAGAAATCTAGTAATAAGATATGAACAGCCTGGAATGGACGGAGCAGGAATCAGAAGGGAAGAAAACAAGATACAAAATTATCAAGACAAGAATAAAGAAGAGATACAGAGATGTAAGGAAAGAGGCCAATTACAAATCAAAGGAACAGTGCTGACTCCAGAAGGATGGACTGAAGGCCTGATTGTATGCAAAGCACCAGCATTAACAGGGTATTTCGAGCCAGTTATAGACACTGCAGAGAATGAATGCAAGCACCACTGGCTGAAAATTGCAACATTTTTGACATGGGTCGATGATAAAGGAAGACCGTTGCAGATAATACCTCTAGCAAATGCATCCTTGTGTTTCAGAAACAATGGCATAAGGAAGGGTGGAGTAAATCATCAGTGTGGGCGAATTTTTGATGTACCAGGCATGAAGGATGGAACAGTAGTTCTGATGGACCACTATTTGGCCTGTGGATCCAGAGCCTACATGAAACTGCACAAGGATTGGGGATGGATGTGCCCTATAGTGCTTATTCATGTTCCAGCATTAGTGATTCCGAAGAGTGACCTGAACATTGGAGAGTTTCCAAAAGCAGATACCCATTTGAGGAGGAAGAGAAGATCATTCAAATTTCTCAACCGAGCAAAGAGGGATAATAACCTTTAGGCTAAGTCGATAGAAGCCTTTGATTCTATTCCATATGAGGACAGGTTATTCTTCCAGACTTCAGCAATATTTGAAACTATCTTTATGCGAGGAATCCAGACAATGGCGAATGCGAAGTGGCTACAAATCACTCGCTGGGAGCTCCTGCAGATGATCAGCACTACCATAAAGGGATTTAATACGATCAAAGAAGAATTAAGGGCCATAAGACTGATGACCCTCCAGAATAGATATGTCCTTGATATGATCACTGTGATGGATGAAGGAGTTTGTGCCAAGATCGGAGAATCATATTGCATGTTAATACCTTCTCACAATGACGAGAATGGGACCTTGTCAGAGGCTATAATGTTGCTGACGAAGCTATATGATCAGATGGAAGATGAGACAGAAGACGTTACAGATGATAGCTGGTTTGCGTCTATCTTCTAATGGGGTCCACAATGGATGGCAAACATTTTCAAGTTCCTGGGAGCAGTATTAGTGATGTGGATGTTTGTATTCTGTGTGATCAGGATAATAACCACACAGTGAATGAAGATCATGATTAATGTCGAATCAGGGTTTGGGCCAAGGAGTCGACAGATTAAGAAATCAGAAAATATGTAGAAGTCAGCATCTTAGCACCTGAGGGAACGAAGTTCCTGCATCCAAGAAACCACAGGAAGTACGTGAGATAATGGATCTACTGTAATCTGAATGGGAAATACAGTCAAATGACCTGGAGCGTTGATGAACATGTAAAATCAGCAGGATCTCTGAAGGGAGTAGTAAAGATTTGGACTCTGAAGAAGCATTTCTTCAAGAGAGGATATCAGGATGTCAAGACTGATGGAGCAGTCGTCGATAAATCAGTCAGAGGGGGGAGCGTAGAGGAGCAGTGGAATGCCTCTGCAGGAAGTCCTGCCCTATATGCTGGAAACCAGAAATTGCGACATGCGCAACGCCGGCGATGGTGCCTATTCCACGAAGAGCCTTTGAGACAAGGCATCCATTGAGGAGACCCTATATGATGAATCCCCATAGAGATGACAGTCTTTTGGAGGAGGTCCATGAAGGAATATGAAGATAAGAAAAAGAGAGGCTGCTGACGTTACAAGAAGCAAGTGTGATGCACTGAGAAGAGTGGTCAAAGAAGAGAATGCATAGAGCTTTTAGAAATTGATGGCGAAGTAAAGAATCAAGAAGACTTTCATATGCGGAATTAAGATTGCACGTGTGAAAATGCAAGCCATTTAATAATTGTACAGATGCAGCAACACAAGTAGACTAAGTAATCGTAAAGGCTGGCTATACGTAGTGAATAGACTGCATGCGGTGCCGTCATTATATAGATGCCATTGTATCGAATTCTGGACATCAGTGTCACATATTTAGTAAGCTCAGACCCACATAGAAAGAAGGATCAGAGGGTTGTGTGTCGCAGTAAGAAAACAGCTGAAGATGCAGAAGAGACCTGAAATAGCTGTCTGGCTTGATACCAAGGATGGAGCAGCCAAGAACTGGTTATCTACCCTTGAAGAACAGTGGACGTGAGAAGCTGAATTAGCCCTTGTTAAGGTGCAAGGAAAGAACACCAAAAGTGCCAAGTTATTAATTCAGACAATTAAATGCTGCAAAACAGTCTGAAATACAGCCTCCAGTCACGTGAGCTGAGGATGAAAATAGGAGTGGATTTGCCAACCTGAGCTATAATAAGGATGTGCCTATACTCTCTTTTATTTTCAGGAGCAATGCTACTTTGCAAGGCCAACTTCAAAGACAATCTGAATGGCAGACGGTATGAGTGATGAGAGATGGTGGGCTAATTGAGTGGGGAGACACAGTCAAGTCCACCCACCAGCACCTGGGGTACCAGCTTACGTGCTGCTAGTGAGTCAAATGTTCCAGATGGGCGTCAGCATGCCAACCAATTGTATTCGGATATATAATAAAGGGCCTTATAGTTTGAGAGCCAATGGTTTACTGTGTACTTAATAACTGATGAAGATGACTTGCACTAGGGATGTGCATGAGTTGTCCACCTCACTGTAGAGACCCACTCACAACCCAATCCCTTATAGAAACTATACTTAGATGTTCCCCCTGAGCCAACCATAATCCCATGTAGGTTTTTTTAGTTTGCCATGTAGTATGACATCACATATGAAGAGTTTTTGTTATAAAAGAAGTGTTTTTATGAAATCCGTCAAGACCTAATCTCACCTCCCGAGATATATACACTGTTTAGACTATAAGGCTTGCCATCTTCCTTTACCTAACTGTGCCCTGGGTTATAACATCCTTAACGAGCCCATCACCACAATATATGACTACAAAAATGCTGAATAGCAATACCAGGCTAGCCACCACCACCTTAGGCATGGAATGTATCCCAGGAAAGTCACTAATTTCTAATTACCTACCTAACCCCCCAAGAACAAACATCCCGTGTGACCTTACTCTTAGGAACACCAAATTACGATCAAGACTACCTAAAATATTCAAACTACCTGCCAGATACCACACCGTCTGTGCCCATCATAGGAATAAATATGAGACTACCTCTACCAAAACTAATTACTCCCCACCAAGTGCTGCTACCAATCACAAACCTAGAATAAAAAATCCCAAAAACTACTACCCATCTGAACCTAGCAGCTCCTCTTCACCCAATCAACCTACAGATAATCCAGCAATTAAAGGAGCCCTCATTAATGCCAGGTCTTTAATATCCCATGCTACAGAAATTCCCGACATTCTACAAATAGGCAACTATGACTTTTTAGCCATCACCGAAACTTGGCTACACCAAGCAGCTGGCCCTGCAATGATGCTTTCTGTGCCAGCCAACTATTCCATCTTTAGAGACGATAGAGTAAAAACCCACAGAGAGGTATAGCTATCATAGCCAAAACAAACCTGTCAATGAGAATAGCGGCACCTATGCATCCCAAATCCTGCGAATCCTTAACAGTCAAGTTATTGACCTCTAATTCCCAAACTATCACCATACACCCAATTTATGAGCCACCATGTCCCATTAGCTCATTCAAAGAGGACATATCTATGATCCTATCAGACAACCTAAAAAATACATCATAAGCACTCTTACTAGGAGATCTGACCTGGGCTTTAACGATCATAAAGATGTACAAGCTACAAATATAGCCAATGCCCTTTCAGAGCTCGGCCTTACCCAAAAAGTGACACAACCGACCTATGAGAAGGGTAGAACACTCGACTGGGTGGCTGACTATAATTGCAATACCACTATCACTACTGTGAGCCCACATGTATGGACAGACCACGCACTTATAGCCTTCACTATAGATGCCAAAATCCACCTGACCCAAAATAATCTTTTAGCACCATCCACACTAACAAGGAATAAAAAGAATATAACTATGGACAAACTACTACTGCTTATACTCCCAACCTTAAACTCACTGACAGACACACTAGACCCTTCCACCCTTGTTAATGAATTTAACACAACTATGGCCAAGGCCCTTGACACCATCGCCCCATTAAAAATGAGGAGCGGTAAACCCAGAGCACACTTAAATGCATGGTTTATCCCATACCTAAAATCTCTAAGGAAAGAAAAACGCAAGTGTGAATCTACTTGGAGGCTAGTACCATCTGAGGCGAATAAAGCCATCCTCATTAATACATCCAATAAATACAAAATAGAAATACGGCGAGCCACAAAGGAACGTTACGACAATAGAATATCGCAAGCTAAATCAGGCACCAAGGAGCTCTTTACAATACTAAAGGAATTGGAGAACCCCATCCCGGTACCTGACACTGTGTCAAAAATAAAACATGGTGCTCTAACATTCAGAAAGTACTCAGTGATATAATTGCCACCCTTCAAGTTAAAATCGATAAGAAGAAACTAAACATACCACCTGCTACCCCACAAATTGACAAACCACACACCGCTGCCAAACCAGAACAGCGATTTAACTTCACTAAAGTATCCATACTGGAGGTTGAGAAAATAATACTATCACTCAAACCTTCAAACTGTGAAGGAGACAACTATCCAGCCCAAATTATAAAAGACGCGGCAAGAGATCTCTTGCCCTTTATATCTAAACGTATCAATGCGTCATTCACCTCAGGTACCATACCGAGCAATCTAAAGGAATCATGGGTCCTCTCCATCCTTAAGAAGCAATCTCTGGACCCGGCTATACCTACAAATTATAGACCAATCACCACGGTGCCATTCCTACTAAAGATACTAGACAAAGTGGCCCACTTACAAATTCAAAAATTCCTGGAAACAAACCAGCTCCTTGGTCCCCGGCATTCAGGTTTCAGACCTCAGCACAGCGCCGAGACAGCACTTATTGACCTTAAGGCCCAGGTTGATGAGCTGAAAGACCAGGGAAAAACTGCATGACTTATCTTTTTGGATCTCTCGGCAGCGTTCGACCTGGTGGACTACAAGGTACTCTGCAACCACTTAGAGTCAGAGTAATTTCTCGCCCCAAGCCATAGCATGACTAACATCTTTTTTTAAGTGAGAGAACCATGAGGGTCTTCTCTACATCAGCAGCGGCAGACCCTGTTCCCATCACGTGTGAGGTACCCCAGGGATCTTGTGTCTCCCCTACCTTGTATACCATTTTTACCAAGCCCCTCTTGATGATCTGGACCATCTAGCTGTCACCTACACTAACTATGCAGATGACACCCAGATTCTCATCCCACTTTCTGGGGATTAAAACCAGGATTTGGCCTTGGCGAATAGGATATACCTCATCATCCAGGCATGGATGGCACTCCATGGTCTATGCCTGAATGATGACAAAACGGAACTCCTCATCCTGGGGACCACATCTAACATTAAGAAACTCAGCCACAACTACACATCTTTTGACATAGATGGCAACACAATCAAGGTCGCTAAGGAGGTAAAAACACTAAGTTTTTACCTCGACTCCAGTCTTACCCTGGCAAACAAGTGAACTCTATGGCATCCTCCACGGCCTACACTTGTAAACTGATTAAATCAGTGAAACCATACCTCTCGACAAGCAGCTGTACCACGTTGGCAAGAACACTTGTGCTGTCCAAACTGGATTACTGCAACACTCTCTATCTGGGATCTAAAAAGTACATTACGAAGAAAATCCAAATACTTCAAAATAATGCCCTAAGAGCAGCCCTAGGTTTGACCAAAAGAGAACATATATCAACGACCAGAAGACAACTTAATTGGCTCTCAACTACTAACAAAATTAAACTAAAAAACTGCCCCACTAACTTTCAAGTGCCTCAATAATGCAGCACCCAGCTACCTGATTGAGTGATTCAAAAGAAGACTCACATCCAGACCTACTAGAGCGGCTTACAAAAACTGCCTATCAGTTCCCTCCTTCAAAATGGCCACGATTGGTGGAAATAGCTTCCCTTTCAAAGCTGCCCAACTGTGGAATTCCCTCCCACCCACCTTAAGGTCTGACCAATCTTACCTACACTTCAGACTAAACACAATCAACTGGCTTAAAGAAAATGATCCGTAGCCCTAGCACAACCTGCTATTCCTTGCACTAGTTCTCTGTAACCGATATTGGATCCTGCTTTCCACCTGTGCAGCCATGCCTACACTTCTACTTGTATTACACTCTGTATTGTTCTATTGCCCTGTAACTACATACATTTGTAACAATGTAAATATGTAACTATGTAACATTGTAATTATGTAAGCCTAAAGTATACTTGTTCTCGCGCCCTGATAACTTCTGGTCAGTTGCACACTATAAATAAATAAACAAACAAACCATGCTGTGCGACATCTGTTGATGTCTGTTGTAACTCCCTGTTTTAGACAATTGAAAATAAAAAATTTGAGAGAGACATTTGTCAACTTCCTGAGTCGGTCTTATTATTTAGTGTCAGAGTTATTCTGCATCCCCATCCCTGTATGACATGTTACTGATTTAAAAGTACCCCTCGTGTGTTCACAAGTTTAATAATTTGTTAATAACTATGCATAGAGGACAATCATTTGCTAATGGTATTTTGCAAAACCCGTATCAGAAATGACTAGCAGATGCTTTCATGCAACTAGAAAGAACAAAAAAGCCTGCGTCTTGCATAACAATGTGTATAATACTGTGATTCAGCAAAAAAACCAAACAAACACTGTTACGTAATGCCCTGAAAGGTTTACATGTAAATGGGATAATGCTGAGGCGATGTGTGAAATTCTCATTTAGGAATTCGTTACGTAATTACAAACATTAACAATTGCTAATTGATTCACGATAAATGCTTCACTCTTTGACAAAAGACAATACACTGGAGTTTTGGTCTATGGTCAATAGTAACAAAACTGCCAAGGCAATGGTACAAGTAAATCCGATAACAGAACATAATTGGATATTACATTTTTCAAAAATGTACAGCTCTGGAAAAGTAAATTATACATCAAATGTGGGATCGATGAGTACTGCCTGGGAACTAGATAGCAACCTTGATACAATTTCTTCAATAATTCCTCAGAGCAATAACTCAAGAGCTCCACGGCCAGGTAGCTTAGCTATTGTTGTCCTTAAGGGGGACACATGTTTCTGGTCAAAAGCCTTAATAGCCGGTTTGACCACGTAATGGGTACCAAATTTATTCCAAAATCTTTGATAAATTCTATTATTGTACCAAGTCATAAAAAAGACCCTTTTATGGATCCAAGTAATTATAGAAACATAGCCATGTTGGACATATCATAAAAAAAATTCTCGGTTTTCCTACTCATAAATTTACAATATTGGACAAAGCCAACAGGAAGACTGGACGTGTTCCAGAACAGCTTCTGTAAAGGAATTGGGACTACTGCAAATGATTTTATACTGGGACAGAAACTATGAAGTAAAGGCATGTCCAATGCGCAGTTTCAAATAATATGCAAACAAATCAGTTTTTGCAGCTAAGGTCATCTGTTTATGTGCAAGATTTATTGGTCATAGGTAGCCGACATGTGTTTCGACCAATCCGGTCGTTATCAAGGCTGTACATTTTGATACAACAGATAGCAGTATATACAACATGAGCGTGATATGCCATTTGTTACAAATGTGACAACAGTAACATCATGTTCAAAAACAAAAAGGAGAAAAAAGAGATCATACCAGAGTGCAGTGATTGTTTGATGAAATCAGGAGAACCAGTAGTCCATAGTCAAGGAAAAAGTTAAAATTGAAAGTTAATATAAATGGCCTAATTGATTGGCCAAGAAGGAGGCCAAGAAGAATCAGCAAAGTACATGAATGTGCATGTGGGATAATGACATACTCTGAGTCCAGAAGTGCAGTGAACAATTGTTCTCAGTAGTTAGTAAATGGTAGGGCAGAATATATACCTAAAAGGGAAATGACATATAGTATGCCGAGTTAAGCTCTTAATGTTAATGCTGCTTAAAAATGTTGAAAAAACGAATAAAGCATCAGAATTTACCAACAATGGCAAATCTTTAAAATATCTGTTGATAAATTAGTCTAAAATAAAAAAGTAAAAAGAAAAAGAGAAAAAAATGCTAAAGGCACTGTCCCTATTTAAATGGAACATTTCCAAGAGTTTTTATGTAAATAAAGACTATCAAAGCATAGAGTTACCTTGGTAGCTTAGATGCTATTGTAAGTCAAGGGGTCCAATCCCCAACAGCAGCGTGAGTGTGCACCCGGTTAGTAGAGGGTTAGTACAGGTATGCGAGCCTAGTGTTATGCGGCCGCCATCCGGCCCGCGGCGCGCGCATGACGTGGGTGCTTGCTAGGGGGCACCATTTAAAGGCTTCCGGAGCAGCAGTTGCACATATTACTATTAAAAAGTGGTATTTACTAGCGCACTGCTACCTTACGACCCCCAGGTTCCCTTACTGGTTTTATACTGGGTTTGTTTAAACAAGAAGCAGCAGAGAAGTCGAAACCTTTATATGATGCATTTATAGATTTCTGTATGGCTTTTGATGGTATTGATAGAGGTAGGCTATGGGCCAAATTGCGGACTTGGAATTGTCCAGGGACTTTACTAGAAATTATAATTGCCCTTCACACCAACACTACAGTTTCAGTCAGATTAAATAGGCAGGGTCGGCTACCTGGGCCTCTTTGACTGTAAACAGGGATTAAAGCAGGAAGGCCTGTTGGCTCCCCTGCTTTTTAATTCATTTGTTTTGGACAATGGCACCATTTTTTATAGTGCTCATGCTGATCCCCCGGTAGTGTGTGCTGCGCGAGTACACTATTGTATGCGAATTACATGATGGTAATGAACTGGAACAACTCAGACTCTGCCACTCACAATGCCATTTACCTCACTATCCAAGCTGGATGGCCCACTATGGCATGTGCTTGAACGACGACAAGATTGAGCTGCTCCTCATAGGATTCCAACTCAGACTTGCCAAACTAAAAGATGCCTTGAAATCCTTTGACATTGATGGTAACACCATCAAAGTCTCCAGCGAGGTAAAAATACTAGGTTTCTATTTGGACTCATCACTGACCCTCACGGAAAAAGTAAATGCCACCACCTCAGCCACTACATACACCTGTAAACTAATCAACGCATGCAGCAAACAATTCCTGTCACCCGACAGCTGCATTACTCTGGCTAGAGCCTTAGTCCTGTCCTGACTAGATTATTGCAACCCTCTGTATGCTGGCACCTACAACATTTGTAGGCTCCAGGTTCTTCAAAATAACACCATCAGAGCAGCGTTCAAAATTCCCAGATAAGAGGCACATCTCCTCAACTTGACAAAAATTCCATTGCTTACCGGTAAAAGACAGAATCACGTTCAAAACACTAACCTTGATGCACAAATGTCTCCATCGGGTGGCCCCTCCCTACTTTTCTGACAAAATCACAATACCACACGGCACAAGACCCACTAGAACCCCTACTTTTCTGACAAAATCACAATACCACACTGCACAAGACCCACTAGAACAGCCTACCTACATCTTCTTACAACTCCTAGATTCAATCTCCAAAATCTCCAAAAAGTGGATGGCAGTAGCTTCCCCAAGATCACCAGCAAACAATGGAACCTCCTACTGGCCCACCTAAAAGCACAAGGAACCTTCTGGTTATTCCATAAACAACTTAAAACGTACCTTTTCACTCTAGGCCTGGGTAACTGATGCCCCATCCATGTCTACTCTCAGTCCCTGACCAGCCATCCTGGCCGTCCCACAGATAACCATGTAAATACTATGGGCCTCATTACACGGTAGGCGGTGAGCCATGGCGCAATTAGCGCCATGGCTCATGCCGGTAAAATACCGGCACCGCCTTGGCGGTAAGGGGATTTACCGCCCCATCCCAAGGTTGGAGGGGCGGTAAATCCCCCTTCCGCCATTGCCCTTCCCCATTCCCATTTCTGCCCCATAGGGCTCTATGGGAATGGGGAAGGCGCTAATTACGGCACAGCAATTTAGCGGTGCCGTAATTAGCTCCGAGGGCCCTTAGCGGGTTGGTATTTAACGCCTGCAAAAAGCAGGCGTTAAAACTCCAACCCGCTAAGGGACCTCGTAGTAAGGCGGCAGGGATTTACCGGCACCTGTATTTTACCGGTACCGGTAAATCCCTACCGCCTACCGTGTAATGAGGCCCTATATCTATATAATGCACTTGAACTGTATCTGTTGATATGTAACCTTGCAACAATTGTAACCGTTCTTTAGCACACAGATGTCTTTGGGCTTGACGCACGTTATAAGCAACACAACCAAATAAATATCATTATCTTGAATATTAATATTCAAAATACTTGAATTCCTCCTCCTCTGATCTTTGAAATCAGGGGTTTTACCCCTGAACCCAGCTCCAACCTCCCCACAATGCAACCCCCCCCCCCGATACTCAGACACACCTTTTCCCCAGCATCCCTTACATACAAAAACACTCAGAAACACACACAGACACACTCCTTCCCCCAGCCCCTACCCACCACAAACACTGTCCCCACACGCACGCAAACACACACTTACCTGCAACCTGTCTTCCCCTGCCCATCTCGGTCAGCCTGTCAGCCCCTGCGCGCACTCGTGTGCAGCAGGGGTGCAACAGTTAAGATTTAGGAAGACCACTCTGAACATTCTCAGAGCCGTCTATCTAAATCGTTTTTTTTTATCGTTTTTTTATAAAAAAAGGTCTTTTGAGCTAGAATGAGTGATCTATACTCCAATAGGGTTACAGCATCAACTAAATGCATTGGAAAGATATACTAAAGAAAATAGTTTACCGATAAATGTGTTAAAAACAAAAATATCGATATTTAAAGCCGGAAGAATCAAACCATACCCCAAAGTTCAATGGTCTTTAGCAGAAAGCACCTTAGAAAAAGTGGACCGTTTTATCTACCTTGGATTATAACTCTTTGGAGCTAAGAATAACAGTGTGATATATGAACAAAAGAAATCAAAATTGCAAGTATTATCGACACAAGCAATTCAATTGAATAAGAAGTACGACTTTTATTCTTTAATTACCGTCACCAAACTTTACTTGAAAAAAGTTATTCCATGCATTACATATGGAGTAGAAATGCTATTTGTGGGTCTGAGGGATGACTGGATAAAACATGAGGGTGTTTTCTGGAGAATGGTGCTTGGTTTGCCACAGGGTGTCCCTTCGCAGAGAATCAGGTATGAGTTGGGTCTGCCTTCACTATATTCTGGGGTAATATCGAAACATTTGAGGATGTTGATACATATTATGTATGCAGAAGAACATTCTAGTTGGTGGTGCCTGAAGAGAATGAAGGACAGACACCAATGTAAACCCTTAAACAGATGGGTTTTGAAATGTATGGAGTATATAGACCATTATGGGCTGTCAATCGAGCAATTGCAGTTAACAACGGCAAAAGCGAAACGGAGGCTCAAAGAAATGGACTGGATTGAAACCATTGAGTGCATATAAGTTATACTCTGCAATCTTGTTGGACGTTAGACTTTAGGGTGTGTTGCCATTTTATCTACAAAGGTTCCCAGGTCAACATTGGCGTAGACAGTTCCTTCGTTTACGCCTTAATTTGTTCCTTACCAATTAACTTTTAAGTTAATTGGTAAGGAATTTTAAGGGTACTGAGCGCTCCAAGAGAGGTTGTTGATATTGTAAGGAAGTAGAGATAACAGAGACCTTATACCATTTGCTCCTGGAATGTAATGAATTGACTGCACAAAGAACGAAGCACTTTAGTCATTTAATATGTAATCATGAAATGTGGCAGTATACTCAAGTTTCACGACCTAATACTTGGAGACTTGCTGCGCTGCATTTTCTAAATTAATTTCCAAAATGAATGCATCAAATGTTGTAATTTTGATCATGGGACTTTCATGAATTATGTTTTTATATGCATTGCAGTTTGTATATAGTTGCTGTATTTTAATACTTTTAACTGTTGCCTTTTCATGCTTTATGAGGACTGTATTTGTATGATGATAGTATTTCTATGTTTGTATTGTGCTTGTATCAGTGTAGTGAAAAAGGTCCTTGTTGAACTAAGTCACCTAATAAATAAAAAAAAAAGAACAAGCATATGAACTATTTTCTGATAGGCTATCATCTCGAGATTGAGTCTAGCACACTTGGATAGTACTCTTTCGAAATACCCCTATGAGAAAGTGGAAGGGGCTCATAACACCACTGAGACTTTCAGACTGCATTGCATAGCTTCAAAGAGCATGTTGGTAGCATAGGAATCACCAGAGATTGTTATATTTGACAACTATGTCTGGGATTAAAAGGGTTGTGCGCTTGCATTACTAAATGCATAATGCACACTCGGTTCAGTGTTTATTTCATTTTTCACAGCACTCACTCCAACATTACAACTTTTGCAATGTTGAATAATGTATAGTAAGTCGGTAAGTCGGGCAGCTGCAGGGCTTGGATTTGAGGATAGAGTGGCTGCGATATCAGGCAATTCATTAAAAATGATGGGCCACCTGGAAATAAGGTTTCCTTTCCCTGCACAGAATTCTAGAACAATCTGAGTTAATGCCTTTGCACATGTCTAGATCCCAATGTACAGGCATTTGAAGGAAATTCTTTACAGGGGATTTTCCTTCTAGCAATTTTTTTTAAATATTTACTTACTTTAAAATATGGTTTTTCGGGGGGAAATCCTCAAGGTGATCTCAACTACTTAAGATTTGTATGCAGGTCACTTGTTTAGTAGTGTTTGATAAGTGCACATCTAGAAATGGACATGCATGCATAACAAAGAGACACACGCTTGTGAGATGCTTGGGCATTTGTTGCAATCAGAATTCCTACAGCTAGGGCTGTCATCAACGCCCATTTAAACCTGTGTTATTGACTATGCTAAACATATGTTAGATCATCACAAAGCAGTTATGTGGGTTTATGTGCCTATCGATTTTACCTCTTGGTTTGAAAAACCACCGTCCATAACCCATTTCCTTGCCTGGCCACTGGTAGCACCATTCACTCAAGTAAAAGGAAAATCTTACACTTGCTTATAGGATTTGTGCCACTTATCCCCCAGACATTTATGTAGTCCCACAGACATTCTAAATCCACTCTCTTAAAGCATTGAAAACAATAACATCTCATACCCTTAAATTGATCACTACGCTGGATTGTAATGCAATCTTCAAGTGTGTTGATGAGCTAGCCCCTTCCTGCCTAACAGAAAGGTACGGTCATGCAGACCTCTCTGTCCGCTAAACAACTGCTGCGGATCCTACCGATTTCTGAGTCTAAAATTAGAGGAGACAGAAGATTTTCTGGGCAGGTCCCCAGACTTTGGGCCTCATTACAACCTTGCCGGTATCCTGGCGGTAGAGCCGCCAGGATAGCAGCAAAGGTTGTTAACATTTCAGGCACTCAGTCCGGCGGCATTGCCGCCGGATTACGGGTGCCAGTTGAGCAGTGTAAATACCCATTCATTGAGTGCAGGGGATTTACTGTCATTACCGCCACTGGCAATGTCGGTGGCTGTAACAAGGGCTTTTTTAGCTGTTAGGGTGCCTGGCTTACCTCCAGCATTTAACTGGAGGTGATCCCGGTGCCCCACCTGCACTCCCGTAATCGGGTGGTTCAGTAATGTGCTGGTATCCTTGGATACTGACACTTCTTTACCGGACCGCCCGACTCAGAATGAGCCCCGGAATGGCCTTACTTTTGGAAATGTGTGGTCTGTGGTGTGGTGGACTAATGCATCTACTACAGGGACCTGTGTTTGACCCCATGGTCACAGGTTCGAATCCTGGCAGGTCCACTGAGCTCTTCATCCTTCTGAGGTCGAGAAAACAAGTACCTTTAAGTTGGGTAACAATAAACATTTGTTATCGGTCAATAGCGCCAAGATACCCCTGTGGGGGTGAACACGTGCTCTACAAAGATAGCTGGTATGTTATTCTTCTACCCTGGCCGCTCTATTTTAGTTTTGGCTACTAGGTGACACATAAATGCCTCCAACATGCTAAAAACTTTGCATTGGACTACATTCTGAGAGGGGGTGACATATATGAAAAACACACAGTTTATGGGTGTTGTTCAGTTCTTTACCCGCCCATTGACAGCCCATGGACATGCTAATCCCTTTCAGCACTCCCACCCACTACCTGCACCCCCCATACAAAAGACACCCCTTAAAAACTCTTTGAGGTAGCTCTTTCAAACGATAACATCAAACTTTGCCCTGCCTCTTTTATTTCTAAGCACTCTGCTGAGATCTATTGTCCTAATTGCAGGTCTATTTGTATTTTGTATTTTATTTTTTGTGAATTTATATAGCACTTACATCCAAAGTGCTTTACATGAGAACAAGAAAAAATACAACAAGCATAAAATGGCAATTGAATCACAACTCTAAAACAGTACAAGGAACAATTTACATTATTGCTGAGGTAAGGAGGGAGTGGAGAGGGACAGAGGTGTGAGAGGGAATGGGAGGTATGAGTGGAGGTAGAAGCAGAAGTAAGAGGGGAGGCGAGAAGGTGTGAGGAAGAAGAGAGGGAAGAATAAGACTAGATAATAGAAGGAGGTAGAGTAGAAGGGAGTAGAGAGGAAGGAGAGGGTAAAGAAGTACAGGAGTAAGAGGTGAGGCAAGAGCGGTGGGAGAAGTAGTAGAGGAAGTGAAATGTGTTAGGGAGGGGAATGGAAAAGATAAGATTTTAGAGAAGAGCAAAAGGATGGCTAGGAGGGAGAAGAGCGGGTGGGGAAGGGGAGGCTTATCCAGTGAAACAGAGCGAGTAGTTGGAAAGAGCGGAAGCGGGAGCGGGCGCAGGGTGGTGGAGGAGGAGAGAGCAGGAAAAGATCAGCAGAGCAGAGAGAACGAGAAGGGGTGTTGAAAGTAAGAAGGGAGGAAAGGTGGGGAGGCTAGACCATAGAGGGATTTGAAGACAAGACAGAGGAAATTGAATTTGTGCTGGGAGTGAAAAGAGAGCCAGCCTAGAGAGGTGAGAGAAGAGGAGATGGAGTCAAAAGGTGAGAGAAGGCAGAGGGAGCGGATGGCGGAGTGGTAAACAGATTTGATTGGGGAGAGGTGAGAGGAGGGGAGTCCAAAGAATCCAAAGGTGTAAATGCGCTACTGCTGCAATAAAGACATGCTTAATTTTGTGGGCCTTCAGTCTCTTGATTTACATCTGTCCCTTGCACTGAAGTCCTGTTAAAACCAGCAGTAACAAAACCAGCAGTTTGTGATTGTGTATAGTTAATAGATAAGCATTTGTCAGGCCGTTCTATCATATGCCAAAGCAATTCAATGTTATTCCAGCTGTTAGAATCTTGTGGCCTGAGAATCCCATTTTGGCATTGAGTTGTAAATGCCTTATGGATCCCTACACAAAAGCCAAAACTGTTGGTTGGTCATGCCTAAAGAGGGCTTGCAGTCCCAATACCTCTAAAACATCACACTGATTAAATTTAAACAATAGATATCACTGCATGATTCGACTATCGGGATATGCCAGCTGATAAGCTGGTATAACTAATGTATTAGAGTAGAATTCTAAATACAATCCACTGTTAGCTTTCATGGAAAGATTTACTATATTTTGTTCACGATCCAAGTTATATATTTGTTTTTTCATTAGCGATTTAATCTTATACATAGAATATAATAAACAGCTGTCACTAAAATCATATGACCATTTGGTAAATATTTTTCCCAGTTATACCACAAAGTCATGACTGGTTTCTTTTCGATGTTGGCATATTCCGATATTAATTCAACCACAAATGTGCCGTTATTTAACCGTTGCAATTTTGCATATAAAATCACTATCATATATTAAATTTTACTATTCACACTACTAATCTTACATTTATTCAATATATAGTCACATAGCAAACTGTTAGGCATCCGAAACAGCTTCTACAACATTTTTGCCTCACATCTCTTCAATTCCTTAGAGAAATGACTTCCCCAAATCTCAGCACCATGTAACTGGCATGAGACTATTTTTGCAGAGTATAGCATCGTAACAGTACTTATTGACACATTCCCTTGTTGACCAATAAAACAACTTAACGCTTGCACAGCAATCATACATTTTCTTTTAGTAGCATACCAGTGATCTTTCCATTTGAGTCGATTATCAATAATGACCCCTAGGTATTTATATTTATCTACTAGCCCAATTTTTTGTCTCTTAAATTACCAATTACTTTGCTTACTTTCTCTTAACCTAGGTTGCTTCAGAAATGTCACTACTTTAGTTTAGCTTATATTGATTACTAGATGGTTCATATCAGCAAATTTGCTTAAGGCATCTAACTTTGCTTGGAGTCCCTTAGCCATGTAGTCAAGCAAGGGAAGGTCGTCGGCATAGCCTAACCAACCCAACCTTGCTGTTCCTATTTTGATGTTGTTTATATTCTTATATGCTACATTTTTCATACAATCAGCCAAATACAAATTAAAAAGGGTAGCAGCCAATGAACATCCCTGCTACACTCCGCGGTTGGTTGATATATCTGTGCTACTATACAAAAGTTGTACCATAGAGATCAAACGCCTAGGGATTCCCCAAGCTTTGAGTTTTGCCCACAGGATTTTGCGCTCTATTGTATCGAAGGCTGCCGAAAAATCAATATATGCGACATATACCAACAGCCCACGACTATTCCACGAATACTCAATAGCTGTCACAAGAATAGAAATATTATGTATCGTCCCAGAACATACTCTAAATCCAGATTGAATCTTGGGTAGGATCTGATTGAAATAGATTTATTGATTCAGTTCTTCGAACAATAGTTTAGCAGGTATATCCAGCATAGCCAGCATTCTGTAGTTTGCTAGATCATTTCAAACTCCTTTTTTATACACCGGGAGAATAATGCTATTTCCCCAGGATTCAGTTATCTCTCCATTTACTCCTATCCATTTATATAAGATATCCAATACTGCTGCCCATTTTTCAGATGAAAGTCGCAGCAGCGCATTACACGTACTGTCAGGACCTCCTGCCCGTGACATAGGAAGTGTTCTAATCTGATTTATTAGAGATTCTAATGTGTAGGATCACTGTCAGACTGTAATTTCTAAAGGTTCACTGGACTCCATATGAACCTCCGCTCCTAATGTATTTTTTACATGCGCTATCCAATCTCCTTCTGCTACACTATTAATCGGCAGCGTTTTCTTTTTGCTATTATTAATAGTGATCCACAGTTCTTGATTCTTCTTCTTTTTAGCCTGATGTGCTAATTTGTTCCAAATCTCTTCTCTTTTCTTCTTTAAGTAATACCTTAGCCAATGTCTATATCATTTTTCTACAGTGGCTATATTGTTTTTTGGAACTATATTTTTTACATATTGCTTTTCCTTTATAGTTGCTCTAAGCATTTGTTTTGCAGTATGTATAGTTATATCATACCTATTTGCTTTCCCATGAGTTAAATTCCACTGCTCACTATTTGATCAGAATTTACGTTTGATTGTCATAGCAGATTTGATTGCTTTAAGAACCTGGTCAAACTTGCTAATCATAGTACTGTGATGCTCAATATAATCTGTTTGACAATCAAAAAGAAATTTAGTAAGTTGTCTCTCTGCTATAATGTTTCCTTTTACTAATTTAGATGGATTTCATACTATTCTATTACCTGCATTATTAGTGCCAATATCACCATTTTGCTGACATCTATCTGTTTTTCTTATAGTGTACGTATCCAGCAGCAGGAAGAGAGGTAGATGGTCACTTTCCTCTCTGCTGCCAATGGACATATCTAATACTAGAGAGTGGGCACTACCATGTAGTCTAAAGTACTCAGGCTATTTCCGCATACACGTGTCATGCTATTATCACTATCACCACAAGTGTTCCCATTTAACACTTGCAGTTGATGTTCATCAGACATCTTCATCCATGCCTTCCCAACCTTGTTGGATGCTTCATGGGTTATGGGTTATTTCTTTTTTTCCAATTCTTGTTCATCAATGTGGTTTTCAGCTATGTTACTATCACCTTCAAGTTCACTTACTATTTCAATTATGGTATTAGTACTGGTATCTTTGTACTTTTTCCTTTTATTCGTACTGATTTCATATATTAAGAGTGAATGTATTGCTAACTTATCATCAATAGCCTCAAATTTTTCTACTAGTGTTACCAACACATTTTCTAAGGCTTGAAATAATTCTTCAGTATAAAACTAGAAATATCGGGTACTTCTACACTGCTACCGCATCCACAATTATCCATTGTACATTTCGTTTTTATGTCAGCAGGAATGTTACCTATTGCTAATCTCATTTGCCTCACTATAATCTGTCCCGTTACCGGGTCTATTTCAAATCGCTCCCCACATTTCAATGGTCCATGATTTTCCTTCACTTGATGTCTTTGACTATCTGAGACATTCTCTATTCAAGCTATCCTGTTTTTGAATGTTTATACTACCTATCTTTGCATTTAGGTCACCTACTGTCACTATAGGTATATCTATATTGATGGTTCTAAGTATTTCATCTACTGTTTTTATGCTGACTTTATTGTATACTCCATTCGGAGGATTATATACATTAATTATTACCATGGAGGAGAATTTCTTAATTTTACCTTCAACCTTGACTGCTAATATCATACTAGAAGATTGTTCCAATTTAATGCCTATCCATGGATGTTTGATAGAGATCAAGAGGCCGCCTTTTGGACGGCCTCTAGCTCCTTGTACCATTTTATATATAAATGTGGTTCTGCCATCAATATCACAGTCACTGGTTAGCCATATTTCCTGAAGTGCCGCTACACTAAACTTACCAATATTGGCCAACAGCCCACTATCACTAGTGTAGTGGGAATTCCCACGGGTGTTCCACGATATAATAACATCACGTTCATCAGGAGCAACTTTCAAAATGTGGTTTAAATACTATTGGCAACCATTGCCAGTACCCATCTGGGTTTTTGGAGTTCTTTCTCGCCTCCGGAGCCCTCGATCTTTGTGCTGTAGGGGGATGAGTTGTCTCCACATTCTTAACTCTGCATTCATTATTGGATACTTTTCCTTCGTGGCTCATATTCTGGGGTTCTACTTGTTTTAGTTTACTGACTACATATTTGTTTAGACTCATCGTAGTTTCACTACAATAGTAGCCAATTTTCTTAAACATTTTCCCATGACTAAGTAAATAATCATGTATAGCTTTATCTGTAAACCATATTTTGGAGATGATTTTAGTGTTAGAGACCATCTGGTCCACTATCTTAAAATCACCAGATGTTATCATTCGCAAAGGTACTATGGATGCACATAAATTAAGTATTTTTTGCCTATTTAGAACAATTACATTCCCAGGATCAATTTATTCTATTTATATTGCACGTATCTCCTGCGCTGACTGACTCTTTTTGCTCTCATTAGATTGTTCTTGGTTCTTACTGTCTTTAATAGTCTCAGATGACAACTTATTCTCGACATTTCGGGGGCTATCAAACAAAATATGCATGTCAGACAATATTTCATCACTCCTTAACATATCTTTCTTTTCTTTCTTTTTGCATTTATTTATTTTCTTGCCTGTATCTTGCCAAGATTCGCTGATTTTCATTGGGGCTGCAGCAGTAACACCCATTAAGAAGGGTCTGATGTAATTCGACTTAAGTTAATTCAATTGTTTCACTTTTATATCAGCAGCTTTCTTACAATCATATTTTGCATGGATCAAAGCATTACGGGCTCCTTTATAATTAGGTTCTTTATACATAGATATCGCTTTACACTCCACAATATTATCACTAGGTGGTATCTCAAATTATGTGGGCATGATCTGGTTGATCATGTGAATCTTATTTAAATCAACAATGCAGCCATTTGGTTTTCTGGCTAGAGTTTTCACTTTTGCTGTTTTGCCTTTCATTTTTCCCAACATTCTTTGTCTTAGCTGTTGTTTCCTTTTTGAATTTACTTTTATCTCTTTTTTACACTTTTGCGTATTCACTACATTTTCTGTGATTGTACAATCCATATTTCTTTTTTTCCAATTCTTGTTCATCAATGTGGTTTTCAGCTATGTTACTATCACCTTCAAGTTCACTTACTATTTCAATTATGGTATTAGTACTGGTATCTTTGTACTTTTTCCTTTTATTCGTACTGATTTCATACATTAAGAGTGAATGTATTGCTAACTTATCATCAATAGCCTTAAATTTTTTCTACTAGTGTTACCAACACATTTTCTAAGGCTTGAAATAATTCTTCAGTATAAAACTAGAATTATCGGGTACTTCTACACTGCTACCGCATCCACAATTATCCATTGTACATTTCGTTTTTATGTCAGCAGGAATGTTACCTATTGCTAATCTCATTTGCCTCACTATAATCTGTCCCGTTACCGGGTCTATTTCAAATCGCTCCCCACATTTCAATGGTCCATGATTTTCCTTCACTTGATGTCTTTGACTATCTGAGACATTCTCTATTCTAGACTCATCCATTATGCTAGTTAACACATCATCGTCCAGTATAGTTAGCTCAAGGTTACTACATTCCTTGACCAAGTCTGCTTCTATCACATGCCCTTCTAAGCCTTTTTCTATAGGCATGTCTTTAATACTAACATCCTTGGTCTCAGGACAACAAAACGTTTGGGAGATAGGTTTACCACCTATACAGGGAAAAGCTATTGCTAATTCCTCCATAATTTCAACGGCACTCTCCTCTGCCTCACGGACAGTTTACCAGTTGTAGATTCGCCCAATTTCTCACTCTTTGATTCAACTTTATTAAAAAAATGTTGTCATCTTGGTTAGTTTGCAATCTGACAATAAACCAGACCCACCTATTACCTTGCGCTTACACACACAATTTATTTTGCCTGGAATATAGCATCTTTTCTCATTTTGTTCCACAATACAATCTCTAACTTAGCTCAAATTTGTCATGTTGCCAGTTTCTTTGCTTATGTGACCGTAGATCCATATATAGACTAACGTGGTGATCTATTGCTCAAAATGTTTTTAAGTGAACTTTCTGTTATCAGGCAGGATTGCCACCTTATATCATACACTGTGCAACATAAACTTCAAATTAATCTAAATCAACAGATTAAAACCAAGTTCTCATATGAGAAAATTACTCTTTTACTCCGTGAGATCTTACCTTTGCCAATGATTGTTCTCACACATACAGACTTACTTAAACACTGCATTAAAAAGAAACACCAAACAGCAAACAGACAACAGACACTTAAAACACTTACATGTGCGTGCACAGGTGCGCGTGCACCCGTGTCCAATAGGAGTTCTGAGAAGCAAAGGGGGCGGGGTGTACCAGATGTCACACACCGACTGAAGAGAACTACAATAAGATGAAAAAGAAAAAGAAGTTGCGTAAGTGGCGTCGCCACAATGCTAAATAGTCTGTTACAAAGTCACTATCAGAGCACTAGTAGCACTAGTAATGAGCATGTGAATTGTTCTTTAAAAACGGGCATAATTACTTGCTGCAGTGTTCCAAACAGCTCCAACGTTTGCCGCGTGTGCTCACAAAAGTCCTTCTCCTTGCCGACTTGTGTTCAATAATGTTCCTTTTTGCCTTGCAGCTCTGTGTTACATTACAATGGGTCTGTTCAGCCTCCTGTGCAGACAACAGACAATTACAACACTTACAGGTGCACCATGTCCTTGATGAATATGGGGTACCCGTAAGTGCAGCTGTGCGTAGGATACAGGAAAAAGACTATTTGATCCAATCGTTGGTGGAAAGAAACTCCACGCATCTGATCCCTTAAGAACCGAGGATTAGACAGTATGCGGCAAAGCCCTCGTAGGACAAGGCTGCAGTGTTGTGCAATGCAGGGGTCAGAACGCATAGTGCGAGCATGCAGCACAGCCATCAACCAACAGCAACTGCAAAGTAAAAGTGGTGAACTGCCCTACCTCGCGCTTACTTCCATTTCAATGCGATTCTCATCCTGCACGATCTATACGCAACCATTAGGCTGTCCCTCTCCCGAGTAGTTGTACTAGTTTTCTGTGTCTCTGCAACTTTTTGTCTACATTTCTCTTGCATCTCCTGCATTTCTCCCTTCTAGGTGAATGTAATGGCCTCTATCACTTTCTCTAAATTCCCGTAAATGTTCTGCATTTTTTTTCCAGCTATGTGAATGGATTGGCCGCTCTCATTTTTCTCTGCATTTCTCCCGCATTCTTCGCATTTCTCCTCTAGGAGACTGTTCCTCGGTGACCTTGCACACAGCTTGCTGTGTCCACTAGGCCTTTCTCCTGTTCTCTAGGTTCCCACTTAACCTGTGATCACTACTGTTGCACATTCCTTGCTGTGTCAACTAGGCCTTTCTCCTCTTCTCTAGGTTCCCGCTTACTCTGTGATCACTACTGATGCACATTCCTTGCTGTATCCACTAGGCCTTTCTCTTCTTCTCTAGGTTCCCACTTCTCTGTGATCACTACTGTTGCACTCCAGGCCTTTTCCTGTTAGTTCAAGCTGAGCCTGGTCGGCTCCCACCGATGTTCAAAACACTGCCTGTGCTGCCCTTGTGTACTTGTCTCCATCTGCGCTCTGTTGTTGCCCTTTGTTGCCCGTTGTTCCCTCTGTTTACCACACTTTTATCCCAATCCCCTCCTTGTGCACCCTTTGGAGGGCAGCTCTGTGCAATGTTTCTGACTCTTCTCCTCCCGCGCCTGCCCTTTCTCTTTTCTCTATTACACCCACAATGGTGCTCTCTATTTCCCCCATCTTCTTTAACTGATTTCTATCCACTATCCTACTCTTCTCACTAAAACTGGAAGGAAGAAACTCAAGCAGAACACCCTGGTCTTCAATTCAGGTCTTCCCATCACTCACACCTATGTCAGTACCTCCCCCAGCAGACTCTCACTGACATCCTCTTTGTCGTTCCTACTCCCGACCTATGGACCCCTCATATGGTTACACTTCTCTCGCCTTCCTCCTCTTCTCCCATTAATGGTGGCACCAGGTGGGAGGTCCTCTTGACCTACTTCCAGTCCTCCAGAGTCATTATTAATGTTTACCTAAATGGCGCAATCATGGTCCAGGGCTCTCAGCCCAATCTCCTACTATTTGATATGCACCTACCTCGCCTCATCAACTTCCTTCCTTCTCCTGCTATTCTTTCTACCACGTCTCTGACTCCTCTGCCACCTCCTTCTTCTACTGCTCAGGCTCCTATGCCATATACTGCCTCCCTGTCCCCCCAGTCACCTCCATCCTTCACCTCTCAGGCTTCCTTGACATGTACCTCCCCTCTGGCTCCCTTGCCAGCTATCTTTCCCCTGTCTCCCTTGCCACTTCCCCACGCCACCTCTCTGGAGCCCTTGCCCTCCACTACATCTCTTGCGCCTCTGCCGCCTCCTACTTCCACCTCTCTGGCTCGTCTGTCAATTCTGATGGGTACTCCTCTCCCCTGTACACCTCCCTGGAAGTCTTTCAAATGTGGCAATCTGCTCCATGTGGCTACTCTCAACTCTCGCTCTGCGGTCAAACACTCCACTGACATCTGCTACGTCCTTGAACTCCTGGGCCTAGATGTTCTGCTCTTACCGAGACATGGTTCAAGACCAGCTCTGTCACAAGTTTTGACCCTGAGGCCTACAAGATCCTCTCTGAGCCCAGGCCCATAGGCCAGGAGGGGGAGTGGCCCTGATCTTTCCTGAGTGGATGCCTGCTTTCATAATCCCCACTCAGACCTATTCCTCCTTTGAATGCCTGGTCTGCAGGCTTTCTATCTCTCCTGGCCTCTTTCTGACCTTGGCCACCATCTAATAAATAACTGAATAACTGAATGTGTAAGGGTGCGATCATCCTCTGTCTTTGCTGTCAAACTCTTGGCTACCAAAAAACATTCACTCGATTTCAGGTCACTTGTCATTGGGAAGGCATTAAATAGCTGATTCCCCCCCCCCCAAACATGTATAAGTGCTCCTGTTTGTGCGACGGGAGACCAGCATAGCATGCTCTCCACCCACAATACCCAGAATTCTCATAAATACTACTAACATAACTTAACATACAACTTTTTAAGAGCTGGTGGGGTACTGAATTCAGCACCAGCCATTCACAACTCATAAAAGGAATTTATGAGGCAAACAGCCAAACTGCCAAACATGAAATCTGTTATTCTCTTCTGCCACAGAAGGTCTGTACTCTGCATCCGGCAAACAAGGTGAGCATCTGTGAACTTACTGCACCAAAAGGAGGGCGCCTGATGAGCCCTTTGCCAAAGTTAAATTCTGATGACCAGTCTGTAGCCGTGAACAAAAACTGGGAGAAACCACTCAGTAAACCAGACACTCACAAAATGCTCTTATGAAGAGCTGCTGTGCTTGGTAGAAATATATTTTCTTTGCTGCTATGCTTATCAACATTTTCTTCCTGAATTAATCATGAATTAATCAATGTTTGAAGAATTATCCTCCATGCTTCTGGGAAAATACCAAAACTTTTTTAAATAGAAAGGCAAAAAGCATTCTCAATGAATTCCACCTTCAGGGCTGAGCTCTTAGCTGGCGGATCTTGGTATCTGAGGATGCGTAGTGCGCGGTGCGGAGTTGCTGCGAGGATAATTCTTCAAGCACAGCAGCTTCTTCATGAGAGCATTTTGTGAGCGTCTGGTTTACTGACTAGTTTCATCCAGTTTTTGTTTATTTGTATTTGGATCCCTGTGTCACAGGATCCTCTATAGCAGGCAGCTCCTTCGTTTACTCCAGTTATATTCATTGGAATATATAGTAACCCATTGAATCTATATTAATTTCTGGTTGTGCCCTCCTTCCCCAGACATTCTGTACCTGTGCTCACAACGTTCAGAATAAATACCTCTAACCAGTCATACAGTATAAGATAGCGACTGTCACAAGGACACACGTATGTATAACAGGTGCTGTGTGAGCTCCCAGGCTGGTGGTGCTTTGACAGCAACGTCAGACCTGTGAGGTCATGAGCACCAGCATCGACAGCCAACATTTCTTAGCGTGCTGGTTATTGTTATTGATGTTATTTTTCAAGGGCTGATAACGCCCTGGAAACCGTTGTACTTCATGCATGGGTTAATTAAGGAAAGGCTCCACATTTGATGTACAGTACAGACAGCTGCACTGCTGTGAAATACAGCAAAATATACACAGCCATTGTGCTCCCCTCCCCCACTGATAACATGCCATTGTGATGTAAACAGAATGGTTGATGTCCACCATCTTTGAGATGGGAGTGAGTCATTTCCAGCGGACGGAGGCTCCATCTTGAGATTGGTCTTTGCAAACTCACATGCGCAGTTCCATTTTTATCTACGTGCGTGATGATGTTTCTTTTTTTGAGTCTAGGAGACTGACAATATGCAAACAAATACACAGGTGGTGGGCATGTCTCACAGTGTATTGTATGGGGGATAGCAAAAAGCCTCTTGGCAAAGATTACTAAATGATGATGAAAATGTATCAACTGCACAGTTAGTTGCTTTACGTTTCTAAATCTGGAAATGACCATGCAGATTTGACACCCCATTAATTCCAATGCTGGAGAGGAGACGCTGCACGCTATAATATACTAACTCTTCAGAATCCACAATTTGGGTTGTCATGGTGATTAGCTCTACCATAGAAAATGATCTGGCCATACAGCCCACAGTGAAGACTGCACTTTATCTATAAGCAATACTGCTGGAAATGTATAATGCCATCATATTCTTAGCTTTGTTGTATTCTAGTGTGCAAGCAGATACCAGTGGCCAATGCATTTTTGATCAAAGGGTCATTCTTCAGGGCGAAATCTACATCATAAAGTACAGAAAAAGGAAATGTATGTTTGCAACAAAATCACAGAAAACAACAGGAGATTGTACTCATGCGATGTTGGAAAAATATCTACACTTTACCTAGCCTGCAAAACACAAAAAACAACAGATAAAAACAATGCGAGACCTGTAGTAAACGAAAATGAGAGTAAAAAACAGTGTTAACATTTCAACATAAATCTAAAAAGCAAGATATTGTACGGTATAGTTCTCCCATTACCTTATCGATCTCAAACTATTGCATGCAATCAGCAAAGTCCTAAACAATCCACTCTTCCTATAGTGCGGCTCTATGGGAAGCATTCACATGAATAAAGCTTGTCATGAAGTAATACGCCAATCAAAATATAACTGGCTGTGATAACCAACTTCTCGGGTGCCAGTGGTCCAAGGGTGAATATCGGTTTCTAAACCATCAATTGATGAACCCCCAACATCTCTAATACACCAGAAGGGATCCAAACAAATTAGAATAACAAGCAAATTATAAACCTCCTTGTCAATTTTGGTAAGGTGGTGGACAGAACCGCAAGCTTATCTCCGAAAGGTTGAGGATCGTTGATTAGTTGCAACAACGCGAACATATAACTATTAACCAATGATAAAAGGGACTGTCCATTCAGGGTTGTATAAACAATATCTACTTTATTTATATCACAACAGACAGTCTAACAACACTACGAAATATAACCCACCCTTTAAGGGAATGCAGAGGGCAAACAGTTTCAAAGAAGGAAAAGGGGTGCACTGTGGATATTGGCAGGAGTTTGGTCGGTATGGTTAATCCCACAACAGTTTAAGGTTCCTTGGCTTCAGCACAAAGGGAACAATGAGTCTTAATATTTATCTAGGGGCTTTTTGGGAAGGTCCAGGGGGGCAGTACCACAATGTACCAGTGCTGTAGGTGTTCTCGGTACTCAACAGGGTAGAGTCGGCTTCAGGGCATTTAGCAGGCTTATGTGACATTTTGAGATGGCAGTCAGCTGCGGTTAAACCAGGTGGCAAGACGGTTCAGTGAGCAAAGCTGGATGATGTAAGAGGATTCAATTCAACACTACAGCTAAGTCAACACCTAGTCTAGAATACTGAATGAAAACCCTTTTTGATATATCTTTATGTCCAGTTCATGCGTTCTGGATGACTACCCCTATATAACACCCCTCTCTTTGAATCCCCCTGACCCCACTGAGCCAAGAAGTAGTTCTGTTTTGCAAGTTAAAAGGTTTATTTGATAATTTAAACAATAGATATATATATCACACTTTATAATAATTTAATAATTGAATATCACACTGAATCTGAGCAGTAATCAATAATGGATAGTCTGGCACTAGCGCACTTGTGAATAGGAACAGAAGAATAAGGTGGTAGAGAATGCTTTATATAAGTTCAGATGGATGTAATGTTGAATGAAAATGCAATACAGAAAATACTCAATATGATTTCAACAAAACAATGTAATCACTTTTCTCTGGCAATCCCCTCCCCCCTTTATGCAATGCAAGGAAATGGAAGGAAAGCACACAGTTCTCAGAAATGCAATCAAATGTAATTCAGTTCACCCCAGCAAGCTTAGACTACAGAAGTTTGAAACACAGGCCCCAAAATGCTTTTATATGTGATAGCAATATACTGGAAAATGTGCTAAAATGATTTTAATTCCCTCTGGAGTTTCAGGGTGAGTGGTATATAGTTAATATTAGTCCAGGCTCACTCTAGCAATGATTCAGGGATGGTTCTTAAGAGGCAAACGAATTTTTAGCAAGGAAAGCAAGGAATCTGCTGTTTTCACACGTGGAGAAATTTGCAAATCGCGGCAAATTCGCGAGTGCGTTTTTCGCGATTGCGGCAAAGGTACAGAGGAAAGTTACTGCAAGTCTCTAAGACAAACGGTCACGAAGATATGAGCGATATGGTAAAGGTCGTTTTTCAGATTTGAAATTTTAAAGTTCAAAGTGACAAGTGACAGCTAGCAGCTAGAAATGACAGGTGACAGTTAGGAGGCAGTTCTACTCAGATTAAAATAGATTGAATTATATTATTTTAACTAAGAGATTGGTTCTGCACAGTTCTGCTAGGTACTCACAATATATTTAGAAATAGAATGGGCCTCGCCACGGATCTGGTCAGGTTTTCTTCACTCGCCACGGACGGTCTCTGCGCACAGCGTCTGGGTCAGCTCTCTAGTTCTGCGAACAGCGGTCTGGGTCTCTGGTTCTGATCAGGTCTGTGGGTCCGGATACAGCGGTCTCCGGTTCAGCTGGTCTCTCTCTGGATACAACACTGCTCTCTGGCAAATGGCAAGAGTTCTTGCAAAGAATTCAAACAGCTCGCATGGCTGTGATAATGGCAATGATTTGAGGCCTGCTAAAGAGGGATTTAGCTTGTAGTTGACCTCTCTGCTACAAATTCTGAAGTAAAGTCTTGGTCTCTGAAGGTGGATAGATTGAAGTGTCTATGTTGGCTCTCTGGAGGTTGATGGAGGTAAAGTATGGATTTTCCCGGCAGAGCGTCCGGCAGCAGATGGAATTGACTGTCCCTATCTGTCCTGACTGTCTACTTTTATATGTTTTGAAAATGGGTGGAAAGGCTAGCTTCCTAGGCCCTACCCCTCTCCACTTGTCATTGGCCACTTCATCCTCTTCCCCCTGATTGGGGGAATGAAATGAAGTGTCATCATGATGAGGTCTGTTTATGGTACAGAGAACCCACCCCTGTCAAATTACACACAATCTATATTTTGACCCAAAAGACATATTTGCACAGGTACACATTTGTTTAAAATTACATGCACCCATCACATATCACAGGAGGTATACCCTGTCCAAATCTGCTCTTCCTGAGAGCTTGCATTGGGAAATGGCAACATATTTCACTTTTTGGTCAGGTTACCAATATCAGATTCTTACTCAAATTTACCCAAATGTGTGCAAGGCATGCAGGCATTAATTGATGAAGTATCAGACTTTTCACATGCAGACATTTTAAGTAATACCCTCTTAACTGCTAGTTTGCCCCCAGAACATCACACAAATTGGAGTTTGGGCTTGAATTGAAGGTACATTTTTTAAATGAAGGCTCTCAAAGTTACACATTTCTGTCATTTGATTACAAAGAGTTATCAGTGTTTCTGTAGAATATATATTTTGCTTTCAATTCAGTTCTCAGAGTGTTGGAGTACGCCTCCAAGACTTGGGTGGGTCAGTCACATGTGTCTTCTGGCAGGCAGGCCTTTGTTGACAGGAAACAGTCAAAATCAACATATCCTATTCAATTGCAAGAGCCTATTGTGTGGTCTCCAGGAGGCTCCCAGCCAGTCTGCCTTCTATCAATCAAGAGGTCATGTGAGATTCTAACTCCTGGTGTGAATCTCTGGAGGTGAGAGGGTTTCCCAGGCTGCAGGCCTCTGGGAACAGCAGGTGGCTAATTTTTAATTAAAATGCAGCCTTTGAAGTCAGCTGAGTCAAATCCCTTTGTCAGCAACTGCACTCAGTTCTCCTGTCAGAGTTTAGACCGCTAGCGCCGCCTTGAGGATTTTGTTGGTACTGCATGCAATTTTGGGATCTTTCTTGGATTAATGCATTCTAAACGGGAATGGTTCTTACATGGTAGTAAATCCTTGCTTAACATTGTTTTGATGGGGCTCCTTACATTAAGATGGTTATGTGGAACCCCACAAAAGGGTTGAATCTTTAAAGTGGTCCAATGAGTCACGATTTCAGCAACTTTTTGACATCAGTAACAGTGGATTTTGTTAACAAAGATCTTTCTTTACTCTGGTGGGTGGCAAGTTAGGTAACCATTTTGGTGTGCGCACAAACTGCGTGGTTCTCCTGGATTCTGGCGCACTTGTGGGCTTTTTGGCCATCTTGGATTTTCTAAGCCCACAGCACCAAATGTTGCAGCATGATAGCTCAAACGTGGGTCAGGACACCCAACAATGATCGGCTGCAAGCTGGCCTAGAGGGTGGCTCTGGGTCAGAAATCGTTGTCTCAGTGCTGATCTGGAGTTCGGAAGCAGTGGTCTAGGCATCTCAGCTGTCTCTAAGCAACGGTGGCTCCAATGCTGTCCTTTAAGGCAGACGACCCACAACTGTGGAGTGTGTGGAGCTTCCTAGCTGCTTTGCCCTTGGTTGTCGGTTCAGAGACCTTCTGGCACTTACTCTCCAGGAAGATTTCTGCAGAGCCTAGCAGGGCACGCTGTGTGCTCACCGGGTACCGATTCTGGGGTGGCTGGAGGGTCCTCTGATTTCTGTATCTCCCTCTGTTCCCTGGGAGATGTTAAGGGGAGAGATCTTGCTTCCCTCTTTGGATATCCATGCTTTCCTTCATGGGCAGAAGATGTAAAGCAGAGTGTACCTTCAACCAGGGTCCAAGGATGAGGTCTTCTTTCTTACTTCTTGTGAAGTCTTCAGATGATCTCCTTAAAGAGGGACTCCAGCCCTTTTTCAAAGCCAAATGGGCCATAATGATGGGTGATGGATAAGCCTACCTTAGTGAACCAATCCTGGGGTCCCTACCAACAATTTTCTATATGCGTGAGGTCATAACCAGAGTGCTTTGCAACAGGAAAAGGTAAAGGGGTTAAAACAGGAAAGGATGTCCCAGAATCAATATGGTGGAAACCTCCTCTCAACAGGAAGAGCTTTGCACACACTCCCTTGTGATACTAAGTCCCACCCATCTTCCTGTCTGTTGTTGAGCAAAGAGTCTCTCTGGTTCATTTATCAGTCTGTGGTTCCTGATTAAAGTGGCACGTCGCCCTTGAAGCTGTGTCGAGACCAAACTCTCGGGCTCCTGCAAACCACATTCTCGTACCTTATGAATTGGGTCCAGACATGACAGTTCACTGTCATTGATAGTGAGGGTGGAAGCTGGCTTAAGGTTGACACAGTTACACATGAAAAGTTGTTGGGTTTCCTCTCTCCTTTGTTAACCTCTTTAGCCAGGCCTCAGGAGGGCCTGTTTGAAATACCCTCTATTGTTATGTCAATCGCTGCCACCAACTGCAGAGCCGAACAAAAGAGCAGAGCAGTTCCATGGAGCCTTTTACCATTAATCAGGCTGACCATGGCATGGGGAAGGTTGTGCCTCCCCCTTCTTGGAGATGACATTGTGTACTCCTGGCTGTCAGATTCCAACTAAATATGTCATGGGTAGACGGTGCCTGCAGGTGGTGTCCAGCCCGGAGTACATGGGTCTATGCTTTTGTCATGGTGTGAGCGTAGGAAAATGTGTGTGGATTAGCCTTACACATTTTCGTGAGGTTGGTCTAGCATCATTCAATGTAATTTCAAAAAGCCCAGGCGAGTGCACGTCCACCATGCAGATGGTCGAATTCCTCACACTGGTAAAACTAAAAAAACAGTAAGCCTGGTGACTTTCCCATACCGCGTAGTAAACAGGATACAATGGATAATCACAGGCGCACCACGCTCACCCGTGTATGCATGGTCATTATGTCGAGATAACTAACAACTTTAATACACTGTAGATGCGATAAATGTCACCTAGTCATGGTGTCACAATGTCACATTCTAGACATACACTGCAAATACAATAAACGGTGCCTCATTCTGACATCACAATCTCACAACACACTGTTTATGCTTAGTGTGTCACATAGCCTGTATGTTCAGAGAACAGAGCGTATAGTACAGGAGTAATGGGGGAGAAAAAGAGCTGAAGGGGATCAAATAATACATGTCATTCGTTTGATCAAAAACAAATGCATTCTGAAAAGGGAAAACTGAAATCAGACATCCTTATAACCAATTGAAACATTGTGAATACTGTGTAACATATGTAAAAACAAATCCTGATGTAACCGAATGCTTACAGGAGATAAGGAATAGTCTCCTCAAGAATTCAGTCATCTAAGAAAACATCTCTGCCCACTGATAAACAGGCACACATTATGACCAATGGTAACTAGAGAGTAACATAGATGTTCACATAATCCCATGAACCCATCTGTCCAAGGGTGCTGCCAAAAGATTAGAATTAGAACATTATTGACATAAGCTATGAAAAGCAGTGTCTGTTCTCCACTTTACAGAAAAGCCTCGCTTTCCACAAATAAGATCACATTTATCATTGTCGATACCGAGATGTCCCAAATGTTATCAGTTCTTACCCGTAAAACATTCCACTCACTCTCACAGTCTGGTAAGAATCCCACTGGTGATCTGTGTCACATTACTTACCCAGAATTCATATCAGAAGAAGCAGTGCAAATTCAGCTCTTCGTCCATTCATTCAGGCGCAAGAGTGAACCCAGAAGGCTTCCCTCTGTTCCAAACATCTGTTGACTTTTCTTCGGAATTCTTTATTGCTGATAACTTCTAAAACTAGGAATCTCATTTGCACCATAGAATACCCACCTTCCTTGTAGTGTTGTGTCACTGAAGAATTCATATTACCAGTCCATATACAAGATCTATGTTCATTCCACTGGACACTTACTTTTCTTGCCCTCTGAGCAACATAATAAAACCCTCATGGACACCGGTAAACAATACATCACGTTTTCAGACTCACATGTTGCATAGCGCCTTAAAGAAATCTTTCCACCAGTCCTTGTGTGAAACGTGACATGCCCTTTGACTATGATATGGCATTTCCCACAGTTAAGACAAGGGTACATCCCTACACCTGTTTGGGCATGTGTTATTCTAGTATAGCTGTCAGTGCCGACAAGCACATCTTGTATATTTTGATTCCGTTTGTAAGCAAATACAGGAGGACAGGTTAATAACTTCTTTGCCCTCTCATTGGTAGTGAGTATGCCCCAATGTTTAAGGTTACTACTTCTGATCTTCTGCCCTTGTGGTTTGTGTATGTAACAATGACGTCATCGTGTTATGCATTGTTTTACCCATAGCTGCTACCTATAAAAGCTCATGTTCAAGGTAACCTCTGTACTTAAACTTATCAAAAATGTTAACAAACTCTTCTCGACATTGTTGAGTAACACTAACAATTCTCTTTATCCTTAACCACATCCAATATGGGAGTCTTCTTAATGTGTGTGTGTGGGGGGAATGCAAATTCATCCGATGGAGAAGGCTATTCCTACCAGTTTCCTTGGTGTACAATGTGGTGACTACACTGCCTTCCTGTACTAGAATCTTGACACCCAAAAAATGCCACGAGGAGTGCCAATGTCCGCACTGAATTGAATCCGTGGCTCGATAGCATTGATGTAATGTAGGAATTCCTGTAGAGCACCTAATGTGCCATGCCACATTGCAAACATGTATCTGCCCCAGAATGTGTACAATACCAGATGATTGAGTATGTGTCGACTTTAAAATCTATACATAAAATAGTTAGCATAAACTTGGGCCATTTGCGCTGTGTTTTAAGAGGGCTTGCACCCTGAAATGTTTTGAATTTTAATATATTTTGAAGCAAGTTGAGTATTAGCCTGTATTACAAAGTAATCCTACCATGCCATTGTTACAAGACTGTAGAAGACATGAAGACAGTAGGTTGGCCATAAACCCTGTGTTAAGGTGGAGAAACATTGGTATACGCGCCGGGGCGCATGCTGAAATACGGTTGAAGCAGCAGATCTGAATTAAGGTGGAACCTTTAGAAATGAGATTCTCTGGTTGAACACCAGTGTGTTGCTAATCCCTCAGCTACAGAACAAAATCTCGATTATTTTCCTGGTTTCCATCAGTGAGATCATTATGAGTCGGGCTGGGGGGATGCGAAAAATGGGCTGTATTTCAAATACCGCCTGCATGATGATGGCCTCTAAGTTATTTGCCTTAACCGAGATTCAGCAAAATATTGCATGCAATGACTAGGAGTTGGAAATCTGCATGCAATTTCCAAAAATGTTTATCTCTGCTCAAAACGTAAGAAACCACCTCCACCAGCATGTCAAATACATATTGCTGCTTAGGCAAATGGATGCACCAGTACTTTCCCTTCACTTGCGGAACAAAAGTATGCGGGGCCGGACCCTCCAAAAGGGGTGAAAGACTGGGCATCTCGGATGACAACCTTCTCACAATCTTAGCTGATTAATGCATTGAAGGGTCTCCAATGACCCTTCTGTGCATTGTTTCACATGGGACAGAAGCAATATGTTCTGCACCTACACCATGTCTATTCCGAGCAACCAAAGATACATTAAAATTATTTTCCCAGAGTGCCAAACCATGACTAGAAGATCTTCAAAAATCCTGGACAAGACTATTTCCAAAAATCTACATGTTATTAAGTCGGTTAGGACCTAATTGTGTGAAGACCCTAATTATTTCCTGAATGCTCTAACAGTACTTACTGCATGCAGAGATCTCCTGGATGAACTCAGCGGGCATCATAATGAGGTCCTCTGGAGGCTGGTAATCTAGTATGAACTGGAACGAAATGGTAAAAAAAATGACTTGCAACTAGACAGTTTAAAGTTTAAATGCAACAAGAATAGCTCTGGTCATCCTAGAAGGAACCACTGAACTACCACTGAACCACCCGAAATACAGCCAGTCGTAAATGGTGCAAATCCTCCAGAACCAACAGCACCCAAGTCTGCTCGGTCACTTATACATATTTGATTTTATGGTAACACACCAAAATAAAGAATTCTTGACTTGAAGAGCAAGAAGAACAGGCATGAAAGGGAAGAAGGAGGATGAATTATATATGGGATAAAGTACCCCCTACCGTATGTTGTAAGGATGTTGCAAGTCACAGAGGAGTTTCATTACCAAATAGAGGAATGAGGCTGAAGGCCAAGTTCCTTTTTAAGGTCATGGAACTCCATGGTAACTTGATATATGCACTGTAAGGGGTATTTTATTCCACCTGATACATGGCCACACACTGCCATTCCCTTTAATAACTCCTCTCTTGCATAGTGTCATGTAGGAATTTGCTGATCCTTATAATCAATACAGAATCTTTTTGAATTTTAAAACATAAAAAATGTAGCTCCTAATGTGTTGCAGAAAAATAGTTCAAGCATTTTAATAAAATGAATCCTTTTTTTTCATGTTGTGCTTTACAATAATTAATATTATGCAGCTTCTTGCTCACATGTATTAAACTCCAGCAGTGCACGAATTAAACATTCTACCATAAACAGTTCCTTGTCAATGAATGGTTGTAAAGTGACACATAAACTTTACTGCAAACAAAGAACTTGAAAAGCCTTTCACGGCTCTAATTAAGTGCTGCAGTGACAGCTGGAATTGTCTGCTGGCCCAAGCAGCAGGAATTGTAATTGTTAGACGCAATCTGAATGGCTCTTGCCCGGGGTCCATACACCACGCAGAATCCCTCGAATCTTCATCCCCGGCAGGGGGGGGGGTGTGCCAGCCCCTCAGCCAATGAGGAGGCTCGAAATGGGGCAATCCCTGCTCCGAGCCTCCACACGGCTGGAGGCTGCAATCCACCCCCGCCGGGGATTCAGGTAAGTGTTTTCATTCTTCCTCCCCCCTCCCCTGCAAACAATCCCCTCCACGCCCTCCCAATCCGACTTACCTTTTTTCTCCTTTTTTCGGTAGAGAACGCGCTGGGAACACTTCTGTCCCCAGCGCATCCGCTCCCAATGGCTGCCATGGAAAGGGAAAACGGACTCTGTTTTACCTTTTCCGGCAGCCATTTTCTTTGAAAATGACTTTCTTTTTCTTTTCCGAAACACTGTAGCGTTTCAGAATAGAAAAAGAATGCTAGTAGTACCCAGGTCTTCCGGGCCAGGGTACTAACATCAATAAACCCCTCGCTGCGTGGGCATTACCGATTCAGGTAATGCCCTGGGGCCTTCGTTAAGGCACTTGCTTCGCTGGGGCCTGTAACTATGGGCCTATTAAGACAATTAATTCTCATTTAAACATATTATTTTTACTTAGTCCAATAAAAGGTATCAAAAATTGATTTTTACAAATGTGATGTGCTGCACTAACATGGTGTCACGCCTTTTTTGTGTTTAAACTACCATAACTTAACAGACTTTTTGCAAAATCAAAACTTGCCTGAAGATAGAGCAGCTGGGATTTTGACCAAACTGCTTTGCTGGTGATACTGATGCCTTTAAAACAAGTACAGTAGAGCGACAGAAGCAGCTCTAGTGTTTGAGGAAAAATAGAAGAGGGTGTCGTAGAAAAAGTCCCAGTGACTCGAAGGTTGCCATCAAAGGCCTGTACGCAATTGCAGCCACTTGCCTGCGGGCCAATCACGTGGGAAGTGTTGACATCAAGCCTCCTTCATGTGCCCATTCTCTGCTGCCAGTTATAGTAAAGAAAGAAGCCATAACTTTGAGCCTGGCAAGCAAAGAGATCAAATGTCCGCAAAAGCATGGTTCTGTCACGCTGAGGGCTGCAGGCAGCTGAATGCAGACACAATGCTTGCAGCCTCGGCGTGCACTTTGTAGAAACGCTGTCATTTGGATGCACGCCTGTCCTCGTCTGCTGAGGGACGATAGGGAAGCAGGAGACGCTGCTAGCAAAGACCATTTAATTTGCGATAACAGCGTGAGACAGCAAAGTAAGAAAGTATCTGAAATTAAGTTGTGTAAACTCCAGAACATTGGGTCTTCCGGTTTTGTTAACGCCAGAACATTGCCTCTTCCGGTTTCGCTTCCATCATTTCTATAGATTCACACAGCTAAGTTACACCGCCCTCCTCCCGTTCTAGCAGTCAGCTTGATACAATGGTGGGACCCTGAGGTAAGGACGCCCTAGAAGTGGGGCATTCACAGACACACCAGAGGCAAAGGACCTCTCATTACCGGAACGACTGCACACGCAGAAAGACTGTGCGTGCACAGGGCCTTGGGATGTAGGGGTTTGTTTGTAAGAGCCGCGTACACCTGGGCGCTGAATATCTAATAATGTAGATTATCGAATCAAGTTGATTATGGTTTATAGTGAAAGGTCGAATTTGAAAAGGTCGAATGACAAAATCTCGAACAAAAAAAATCTCGAAAGAAAGTCGCATTTTTTTTAATACGTTTTTTATTCGAAATGGGGGGGTTCCCCCCAACCTCCCTTTTTTTTTTTTTTTACCCTTTTTTTTTTATCCCCGGACCGCAAAATAAATATATAATTTTAAAAAAAGGAATTCGACTTTTTTTTTTCGACCTTATTTTTTCGAGATTTTTGTCTTTCGAACTTTTGTATTCGAGATTTTGACTGACCACCGTTGAGAATATCAAGCAAAGAAGTGAGAGGTCTTATCACTTCGGTTTCATGTAGTGCTGGCTCATTAACACACAAAAGTTGCCACTGTTTCAATGGTTTACCTGCACGTTTTTAAATGACAATGCATATTACAAGCTTTAAATTACAAAGGAGAAACCCTGATCAAATATGTTAAAGTCACACCAATTAGAATGCTGGCACTTACATACATACTTGTCGTGATGTCGGAGAGAATGAAGCTAGACGCGTTCCCATTTTGCATAAAAGGCTTCTAAAACATTTATTTTTCAGCACACAGATGCTGTGCATCACTGACCAGTACTTCATTCATGTTTGTATCCAGAATCCCAGCTCAACCCTTGACTCCATGGTCTTGAGGAATAGCTGCAAAGGAAAGGAAATAAAGATAGGCCACTCCACAACTTGCTGTCTTTTTTTAAACTAACCATCTACTTCATCCTTTTCAGGCTGGTTTTCGCCCTGGTATGGGCACTGAGTCTGTTCTGGTGTCCCCCCCCCTTGATGATATTGCTTTGCTTCAGGGCAGCGGAGTGATCGTTGTTCTTATTCTTCTAGATCTCTCCGCAGCCTTTGACACCATTGACCATCACAGACTCCTCCACTGTCTTCATGAAGCTGGAATCTCTGGCACCCCTTTGCATTTAGCAGCCTTCACCTGTGCCATGGCAGTGCATTCCCCTATAGTTACATATATCCAAAGCATATACCAGAGGACTCTAAATATCCACAAAAGGTACTGGTTGGGCCCGCAATGGCGCTACAACACTACCCACATCGCTGCCCTCAGACTCAGTGAATTGGGTTTCTGAAGAACAGGTTTCAGTTCCTGTTCATGCCTGGGGTGCCCTCATATACGCACCAAATTATGCCACTTGGCAGTGTTGTTCTGCATGTTGCACAAGATGGTTATACAGCACAATGGGACCTTGTGATTCTAGAAGGGAGAAGGTCAGGGTGCAATTAACGTATTCATAGGGAACTTTCCACAGGCGATGATGGATCACTCAAAATGGTGCCAGGAGAAGAAATGACATAATGCACAGTTCCTTGAATGTGTCGCTTTAACAACATCTCAGTTGCATGTTCCTCTTCGTGAAGCCCACACGTTATTCTTCATGGCAATCCCTAGCTCTTTGGCAATAACCATGCCCAACTCTAACCAACCCCAGTGTTCATACCTCAGAACTGCATCCCTGCCATTGTCCCAGTAATCATGCTCCAATTGATATGTAGAAGCAGCATCTGTCCCTAGCAGGTTGTGTTACTATGACCTAGTGGATCATTATCCAATAATACTTGGCATTTCACCCTTTCAGTAGGATTTATTAACAGAAAGTCCACCGTTACTATGAGCCAACACCCTTTTCCTGCCGAGAAAGAGCCACCAGGGCTCAGCATGTGACAAACGCCAAAAACCCAAGAACAATCAGCACCAGATGTGAAACTAAACTAAACATGTGTGTAATCATTGAATATATGGTGGAAGGCTTGATTTCAAAGCTAACTCATTGGGAAACAACTGGATTATGTAACACTGAAGAAAAGCTGTGAATCTCTATCTTTGCCTGCAGCATGCTCCCCTCTCCACATGCCCTTGGCCTCACACATGGTGCCATCCTAGACTCACTCTGCTCATTGGGCCTTCATACTGTACCTCTCCTCCCACTCCACCTAGCTGCCAACTAGCCAACTCGGAGCAACTCGAGACTCAGAACAAGATATAAGGTTAACAAAAGGTTTTATGGGTATTTACAAAAATGGACCAAAATAAGTAAAGAAAAAGCAAATGTTCCAAAACAACAGAATGGTTTCTTCTTAAGTAGAACAGTCAAATCTTAACCCAGTTCTCCTCATTGGACAGATAATAAATGGATGGTCACACACTGTCCTGGAGCTTCAAAGAGTCCTCCAAACCTCTTTCTTGCCTCTTGGTCTGACACATTTTGATTGCCTGGTTCTTCTTCTCTCTGGTCTGAAGAACCTGTTTGTCTGTTCCTCGTCGTTGACTATGAGAAGACAAGTTGACTCTAGGTCTCTAGGTCCACATGTACCCAGATTCCGGACCTTTGGGAGGCAGTTGATAAACAGGGTAATATATGGTAAAGACCAAAAGCTTCCACCGTGAGTCTAGCAACCTTGGCTGGCCTAATAGCTCACTCTCCACATCCTCACAACTTCTCAATCACAGGGCTCTGACCTTATCCCACAGGACCTGGCTTTTGATTTCCTTCTTGAAAGACCACCATGTTCTCATACCTGAGTGAGTTTCTCCTGCACCTACTGGCCTCTCTATTAGAGACTGTCTCACCTCTTGAAACACCTCGACATTTTGTCACAAACTCTTTTTCCTTACCTCCTCTCCTTTCTTCACCTTCTCATCTCTCTCATCACCTCCTACACTTTGGTCTCCCCCTTTTATCACACATCCTCTCTTCTCTTTACCTCCTCAACACTGTTCACCTCCTCTTCTCTCTTATGTGGCCTCTCTCCTTCCACCTCTTTCCAGCTGCAGCAACCCCCAGGACTCGCCAACTTCTGCCACCCACGGTACTCCTACCTTCTCCTTTCATTGTTAAGGGCCTGGCCCCTCCAGCTGGACTACAGCATTTCTGAGTGGTTACACTTGTCATCCCTCATTTGAGTTGGAAATTGATTGGAGTAATCTCTCCATGTTACTAACTTCACTTGATTGTGATTGGCTTCTAAAGAGGTTCACTGCACCACAGACCAAGCTAATGTCAGGCCTGGTCACCATTTTGATTTTCAAATGCATGCTTGGGATGTTGCTGAGTGGTTTGCCCTTGGTCAATATCCCACAGGTTGTATGGCACTACACTGCTTCAGGACTGGGCACCTCTGGCACTTCAACAGCAGGGTGGCCTATGCTAGTAAGGTTGTCCAATGCCTTTCCTACTTTCAGCAACCAACCAGGGAGACCATATCTGACAGGGCCAGAGGATCAGCGTCTAACACAGAACATGGATATAACCCTTAAAAGGGCAGAGTTATGGGCTATTCTGCATTTGTGCTATCACTATCCTTGGTATGTCAACCTAAGGAATTGGAAGGACCTCTTGTGTATCAAAACCCCCCAAAAGACTTCAAAAATATGTTTAAACTCCATATATGTTCATGAGAGTAATTGAATTGTTGTGACTAAATAATTGTTCAACGAAATAAAGTTCAATTCCTGATTCTCAGGTTCATAAAATTCTTGTTTAATCCAAAAATACAGGCAAACATAGACATCCAATGCATTTTGGTCCTTCGACCATCTTCAGAGACTACAATGTACAAAATAATCAATAAACATCATTGGTACTCCAACAAAAATTAAATTTTTTTACCCATAAATATTAACAACGAAAAGTAATTAAAAGAAATTCCCCTACCTAACTGTTAATTGTATATTTTTACATCCGTATCCACAACTAAAAAATATGTCTACCATAATTAACATAATTTCAAGAAATACGTGCTCTGAACAGTAAACCAAAACCAAAGCCAAAACAATCCTTTGTAAAAAATGTAAGCATACCTGAAGTATCATATGCATTTCCATGACACCAATTGTTTGCCATAGTTATGAGAATTATCTCAAAGTCCTATGACATAAAATACATCCTATTAGTTTTATGCATTCCTGAATATTATCATATTCTGAGACAAAGATTCCTCAAAGATCTAGAGTATTACCCCTTTGGGATATGTAGAGTGTGGTCTGCGTAGATCAGCAATAAAAAACGATTTCAGTAAATGCCCTCGTTTTTATTTCTGAAAATGGCCACCGCCGCAATAACGTGATGATGTCACAAGCATGGTGATGTCATCCTATGCGGCACACAGCCATGCTTACATCAATCCTTTGCCAACAATTGTTTTCAATTGTGCGCAACCATATTTACAGTGTTCTTTATCAACTATGTGAAGTACTGCTGTTAACAAACTCAGCAATTATATGTTTTCAAGTTTCAACTTTCATATGCTCTATGATATTGACATAATAATTTGTTGTGGCTTATACCTGAACTCGCACAACATTATTCAATAAAATTATTCATTCATTATTGTATTGTAAGAATGCTGAGATTAAATACTCACACTAACATATATGAAGTTTAAAAAGATTTTTTGAATTTTTGTTTGCATGTTTGATACATAAGAGGTCCTTCTAATTCCTTGGGTTGACCTACCTAAGGACAGTGATAGCATTGTCTTTCTGTTACACAGTGCAAGTGGACATCTTTGGCAACAGGACCACATATCTTCTTAAGAAAGTGTGTACATATTGAAAATTGTTACATTAGCAGGCGGTGCCCGCTCAAACAGAGTTTTCTTTCATAGATACCATTTTTTTCACAACACGGGCGGTGGCGCACAGTAAAGTGGAGAATGTCGTATGATGAAATAGGGAGTCTAACAGATAAGAAAGCAGAAATAGTGGGTTTTACAGAAGAAGAAGCTGATGCGATTTAGAATCTCATCAGGGAAACCTGCATAAGAACCAGTACCATAGATCCTACCACCAAAATAAAAACCTTGAAGAGATTGATACATAGAGAGATAACAAGATAACTACATGCAGCAACACTGACAAAATATTACAAGGTACAACACATTCCAAGAGGTTTACGTATGCCTTGAAGGTCAACAGTATGCGAAGAAAATAGGGAATTTGTTAGTAAATCGAACCAAATATTTAACAAGTGTTCTCTGGTTTTGATCCTCTTAACTATCCAAAAAACGTCTAAAGAATTAGATAATTTGGTGAAAGACATATCTGACATCAAATTAGAATTGACAAGTGCCTTAACATCCACAGCTTCTGGCCCCCATAGTCCGTGATTGAACTGACTGCAGCACATTTTGTAAATTGGGGGCCATCGAATTCGACTCTCTCTCAACGAGAATCAGCGAAGACGCTGGCACCCCTTGAGAATCATGCAAACTCTGCCTACTAGTTGCTTCTATAACCATTACCTCCATAAAATTATCAGTGCCCAAACTCTTTTTTGACTTGAGCTTTGCTTTAATTGCACACTTGCCTGTTCTTTTTATGTATGGTATGTTTTTTGTTTTCCTAAGCTGTTTACGGGGGGCTGCTCTCTGATTTATAGTTGGTGAAAGAGATCTGCCCCCCAGAAATATAACTGCAATAGTCAAAGTACTCATTGCTATGGTCTTCACATTAGAAATATACAATCCTGTGGCATCAGTAACAGATAAATGATCCCCGCAGGTCAAATCCACCTCCACAGGTGTAGTAGAAGAAAAAGAAGGGCGACAATCAGATTCATTCGTAACAGCGTCACTACTAATATTAAAGTCTACATCACTACTGATATTAGAGGCCACATTCGAAGCTTGAGACACACAAAGCATACCCCCAGGCATTATGCGCGAAACTACCGAACATGAACTATCCCTCATTATAACACCTGTGGTAATCTCCTGTCTAATGGAGGCTCTGTCCCCCTGTTGTATGGAAGCCTCTTTAATCACCTGATCGCCAGGCACACTTACCTGCCCGTAATTTGATTAAAATTCTTTAGCTGTTGTATGCTATTTGATATTTTCAAATTTAAACAAAAGCTATTCTTTCAATACTGCATGAGACTTGGTTTCAGTTTTTATCACTTTATACAACGAAACCAACACACATATAACTTGGTTAATCTCAGCCAGAGCTTCCGAGATTGACAAGTCATTGCCACCATTTAAATGTTTGAAGGCCGCCAATAATCTCCTACGCGGCGCAAACACTGGAGATTAATTAAATTATGAAAAAGACGAATCTGAGTCTCACGCTAAACACGGATAAAAGTCTGGTGTATTCACCATATTAGTTGAATTTTCAATCCCACAAGTTACAGTAGGTACACTTTCTATGCCAGAGGTAGCCTCCACGTCGAGGGTCCACTGGTTGTAAAAAGGATTTTTTGGTAAAAGAAAAAAAAAGTGAGTAATTTTTATCATATATTTGAGACGAGGCTGGACACGAAAACAGTCCTTTCGATGCAAAATATGTTGTGCCCAATGTTGACTCCAGTCTATTAACGTCTTTACCTAAAGTACCAATCCCAACAAGCCCTCCATGGGCGAGGCGGGTAGTGGGAGAGATATCGCAAGTAGCATCTCTTGGTTGGAAATCGGGGGCAAAATAAATGAGTCTTGATTCAAGCAACCCCACTCCGTAGTTTGTACATAAATAAAAGTGCGTATGAAAATTTGAGCTAATCACAGCCTTCACAAATTAGCGCTCTAACTTGAGCTTATAAAAGTAGTTGTAGCCTAAAAGTGAGTAACTATTACACACAGCTACACCAAATGTGTGAAACAAAGATACACGGAAGAAAGGGCTATGAGTCGGAATCACGACCCACACTCCCACACTACCAGAATACAAAGATGTCCCACTGAGCAAAAACTTACACATTTACCAGTTAATTCAGTGACGGTGTTCCAAACACAGAGGCTGGGAAGAAAGGGCTATGAGTTAACACTGTGACCCACACTTGCACACTCCCACAGAGTAAAATAGTCTGCTAGGCAGAAAGTTAAAATATGCACGTTTACTCAACGGCAGTAACAATTTCAATGTGGATTTCTCACCATAGGAGATAAATTAGCAGCAGTTTGGCACTGAAACCTCACACTGTAAACCAAACATGAAACACACTGAGCCACACACTGCGCTGCACTCTGCACCAGTGTAGTGCTTTTATGGAATTGCTCCTCTTTTCTGATGAAAAGTGTAGAGAGACTGTGAATACAGTAGATGCTCCAGAGAACAAATGGCTCCTGCCAGTACTGCCTAACGAAATACACTGAGCCACACACTGCACCTCACCGCACCGGTGTGGTGTGTTTATGGAATTACTCCTCCTTTCTGAATAAAAATGTAGAGAGACTGTGAATAGCGTAGATGCTCTAGAGAACAAGAGGCTTCTGCCAGTGCTGCCAAACGAAACACACTGAGGCACACACCAGGGAAAGGATTATGTGTATTCCCCCCAGACAGGCTGGCCTTGCTACTGCTAGCAGGACTGTAACCTTGGGATTTGCATCTCTTTGTTCCTTTGTAAGGGCAGGTAATACCATCCCAGAGAGGCAGCCACTCCCCCTGAAGCTGTCCTGGAAACAGGAATCAAAGGGCAAACCTGTTCACAAAAGGAGTAGTCTCACACCAGGGTGCTGCATTTCTAAAGGCCTTTGATTCTATTGAGAAGGGTAGTGGGTGGGTTTAGTGTAAACAGAGGGAGTTCTTTACAGCTGGAGGAAGGTTCCATTGTCTTGTTTCACTCTGCTTCTATCTTCCTTTCCTGTCCCCTTCACTTCCTTTAGCACAAAGCACTTTGGATGTCAGAGGGCAAAGGCCACTTCTTCCAAGCACAGGGTTTGGACCCTTAATCGAATCACCTGTGGACCTTTGCCTTTAAAAACATGGTTGCCCATTCCTTCTTTGATTGATTTTTGGACAAACATTAAAGAAATAATTTATTGGACCTTTGTTAGGAGAGTTGATCTTTCAAAAGTCCACTTCCAGTGAGATGAAGACCGATTGTCCAAGGCAGATAGAATCTATGTCCCCTAACCATTCCCAGGGACCACTGGGGGTGAACTGCTGCAGTGGCAAGATCTCACCATGCAGATGGACCCCTGGAGTAGTGTGCCAGCCTCTCCAATGTTTGGGAGCCCTGTATTGGGACTCATAGCACTCTGAGAGCCAAGGCAGCCAGAATTACATTGCATCAAACCAGTTGAACTGCTTTCAAATCTTGTTCAAAGCATCTTGAAATACAGGACGGCCGGTGTTGCCTTTGGCACTCAATTGAAATCTTCAGACCAGCATGCTTGCATCTCGAACAAGTTTGAGGCTGTATTGTGCCTGGCAGAGCCCATAACAGAACTGACTCAAACCAACTGCTTATCGCCAGACCCTCAACTCGCACAGCTAGAGGGTCACTTGTCGACTTGAACCAGCAGTTACAAAACCTCAACCCGACTCAACTTCCAACTGCCACTTTGCTGAACTGCATACTAGATCAACAGAATCACTGATTCGAACCGTCGCTGACCCTTGACTCGAACCACAGGAGTGACACTCGATGACACTACTCAAAGGTTACAACACAACTCGAACTTGCTTAACCCCATACCGATCCTACTGGATCCTCCAACTTGCATCGCTCAAATGCCGCCATCGAACCACTCTGAGCCACTGTATTTGCCTTGGCTTGACGCCAGCTCACCACTTGGATCAAAACGATTCACTGCACCTGAACTAGGCAGGAAGCGCTTGCAAAACAGCTCGAAACCTGGTTTTGGTCCCCAAAGACTGGTTAGGTCAATTTAATCCATTTTGCACCCAATAACCTATGCTTTTAACCTATCCTTTTAAGGAACATTTTGGCTTTTACTTTGCTTATTCTATATTCTTTCAATCAATCAATCAATCAATCAATCAATTCCTTAATTTTGGCATGACTGCCATAAAAAGTACACAGTACACAATAAAACAACTGCAATCATAAACATCAAACATCTTAAAACAGTGAACAACAAAGTCCTTAGCCTTCCAACCTTCCCATGCACATAGGTGGGCTAAAAACATATCTAGCCCCTAACATTCTCTTATAAAAAAACAAATCTTAAAAAGGATGAAACCGCTAGCACCGATACAGGTGAAGTGCCACCTTTTAAAGCTCGAAGAGCAGACAACATTGTGGGTGGGTCTAACTGACTCCAAAACGGGATGAGCCAACGCACCCTTGACTGGCAATGTGCCCGACAGAAGAGATGCACCTCATCTTTTCGCCCTCTGACACAAAAAGGACATAAGATTGTGGAACGAGACCTATTTTTTCACTTGACGGACATCTAAGCCAATGGGAGCATGCCCAAAGAAGTTTGCAAACCAGCTTTTTCATTTCACAGACCATTGAAGGTCCAAATATGCTTCCAGCTCCCAGACGTCATTGAGCTGTAGATAAGCCCTAGCTTTTTTTCCCCGACAGGCAATTGTCAATCATCCTAAGCCACGCCCACTCTCAATATTTGTTCTTGACCACCACTATATAAGCTGCCTAAGCTTGTCGGGTCACCCCATAAATTCCCTAGCCCAATGTTAAAAGCATAATTCTTAAATGCCTAAACCAAGACAGCTTTATGCCGCCTGATAATGATAGCAGCTCCTTCAAACCTTCCCTAAATAGGGATAAAACTTTATTATTCCAGATCAACAGTCAGTATAAGACTGGCTGTATCATAATGGCATATCGGATTTCTATAAAACGAAATTCGCATGCCACAGACTTTGGTGGGGCACTCAAGGGTAAACCAAGCAAAGATTAGATTTCAGAAATCTAATTTCAGCTATGTGAATAGAGGTACAATCATTTGCACCCCACAGCACAGCCTCAAAGCTTTCCCCCCAGGATTATCTGAGCTTGGTAGATCTTAACGGGTACAGTAAGAACTTCACCATCTAGGTGTGTTACTAGATTCCTAATAAACCCACACTGGTGCAGATGCGATAGCAAGCTCTTCTCTACCTGGTTATACCATTTCAGTTTGTTCAAAAAGATCAACCCGAGGTACGTGGAGGAATCCACAGAATCCAACAGCTGGTCGTTTAAATGAAAATGTGCCCGTACTTGGGGCTTTTTCCCAACACAAGCACACTGCATGATTTTTCGTTTTAGAAAAGTTAATGCAGAGGCCTTATGCAACACACAGTTTATTAAAAACATGAAGCTGGTTCTGCAGACCCACCAGGGATTTTGACAGGAAAACTGCATCATCCAAGATCAACAATAGGCTCCATTTTATGTTTCCCAGGCTTGTGGCATCCCTAGCAGCTTCTAAAAATGCAGGCACTATGCTATTAATATATAATTGAAATAACAATGGGGCCGCAACGCAGCCCTGCCTTACTCTGATGCCAATAGGTACTGTGGGGAAAGCTGAGTTTAGTTGCTTTTTTCAGGAAAAGATTAATACCATCAGAAATAGCGTGATTGCCTGCCCTGTAGACATTGAGGCTAGTTCAGAAATAACTGGCTCTTTACATTTGCCCGGGCCATGCCCTAAATTTACCTTTTCCCCCTTTGGGACTGATGAAATCATTGGCCTTTTAGGGAAGCTTAAACCGCTAAGATCCGATCCCAGCCTGAGTGGCTAAACAGCATGCTACTGCAGTTAGCATATCTATACAAACTATCTCAGGGTTGCGTTCCCCAAGAGATAAAGAAATCATATCTCACACTATTGCTCAAAAAACCGACACTGGACCATAAAGTCCTTTTCAATTACCGTCCAATAGCCGGCCTGTTACGTCCTGTTAAGATCCTAGAGAAAATTGTGGCCAGCCAATTGCAGAGCTATGTGGACGAGTGTAGAATTGTCAACTGTTTCTATTAGGGTTTCAGACCAGGCCATAGCACTGAGACAGCCCTTGTGACAGTCTGGGGCGACTTGCGGGGGGCTGCCGACAAAGGGGATGTCAGCATGCTTGTCATGCTGGACCTGTCAGCGGCCTTCGACACAGTTGACTTTGAGACTCTCATTGCAAGGCTGTCTTCAGTGGCACAGGTCTCGGATGAAGCTCTAAAATGGTTTGTGTCATTTTGACTGACCGCACCAGCAGGTGAAAATGGGGGGCCTATCTCTCCAATGCTATACCCGTGGAATGTGGGGTACCTCAAGGGTCCTCACTCTCACCACTGCTATTTAATATCTATATCCAGACACTGTTGAATATCTTCTCTGAATTTTGTCTGTCGTACCACTGTTATGCAGATGACACCCAACTCTATGTGTGACTGAAGCAACCAAGGGAAGCAATAGATTTGGTTTTGTCGTGCGTCAATAAGATCAAAAGCTGGATGCTGGATTCAATCCATCGAAGATGGAAGTCATCGTCTTTGACCCCAAGAGACTGTTAAGAAATACTATCTAGAGCATCCCCTGATCTTCATTATTTGGTGTTCCCACTAAATATTCAGCAGTGAAGAACTTGGGCTGCATTTGGCAATCAAGCATGGATTGCAATGCTCGTGTTAGACAAATGGTCAAATCGGTATACTACCAATTGAGACTTATAAAACCTGTTGTGTTGCTCATTGCCGCGAAGGACCAGTCAATGGTAGTAGGCACACTTACCAATGCTAGGCTGGATTACTCTAATGCCCTTCTTATGGGAGCTCAAAAATGTCAGATTAAAAGACTACAGGTTGCCCAAAATTCCACCATTAGGCCAATATTCTCATTCTCTAGAAGAACAATACCGGAAGAATCTACACTGGATCCCAGTTCAGCAAAGAGTTGTGTTCAAGGTGCTTTGCTTGGTATTCAAATGTATTCATGGAATGGCATCTGCCTACTTGAATACAAAAATACAGTGGTACTGTCCACAGCGATATCTGCGCTCAAAGGACCAGAATCTTTTGCAGGTCCCATCAGCAAGAACAACTAGCTGGCGCGGTAGGCGGTTGTCTTCCTTTGGCCCTCGAGGCTGGAATTCTCTCCAATTGGATCTTCGAATGATTGAATCTTTGACTGTCTTCCGGAAACGTTAAAAAACCTATCTTTTTCCAAAAATGCCCGCCCACTACGACAGACTTTGAGCTAGTCCGGTGCAGCATTGACTGAATCAGTTTACATCTGTGCCTAGATGCAGTTTCTGCCTGGTTCCCTTGGGATCAAAATCAAGCTCTCCAAATGGCCCCCACTGTATCCCAGAGCGTGAGCTCTGCTTGGAGTCGCACGCAAGGCCCTCGACAGCTCACGCAGACGTGCCAGGTCAGCGGGAAATCCACACAAGTCCAGGAAAAGTACAGCATGAATCAAAAAAAGGGGTTTTGCGTGCAATAATTCCCTTTTTTTCCAGGCAAATAATTCCATGAATCACCCCCTAAGTGTATAAAAGTGGAGGGCACACATCATCCGCTGACTTTTTCAAGATGGTTGATGCTACCAAAGCCTCCAAATTCCAAGTTTTTGATGATGTCAGCCATTAAAAACAATTTTTTCCCCTGTTACTCAAATTGATTATTACCGTCTCACGTGTTGATTTTACTACGGATTCTCTTTTTTAAGGTGCCTAACTTTTATATTTTGTCAGCAACGTTATTTGACAATCTCTCAGGTGATTTTTTCGGTTTCAAGATCCATTTTCTGAAAGATAATCTCATTCGTCCTGAGCACTTTCTTCCTTTAGTCAAGGCCAATTTAACGACAGATAGCCCTGTGACTTCACCTCGCAATGCATATGTTAACAAGTCTACCTCTTTTTTTTTGAACTTTTGTCCAGGTGAACATTCATGGGTGCACGCGTAGCTGCCTGACAACAGATCCATGACTAAAAAGCCAAATATGCGTTGGTGGCCGCAAACATATCGCCTTCACCGCTCATCCTCTTCCATTTCTGATACTTGTCGAATGAGCTTGTCTCTTTTCCCTTGCACACTCTAATTACGTTGATTGATCAGCCTGTCCTGTGACAGATTATCAGATTTTTCTCTAAACCGCTATACTTTGAAGCAATACTGCGCATCCTTATCTAAATGTTGCTGGTGTGCTGGGCTTCCAGAGGGACTATCATGGGTGCAGCGGTGCTGAAATTCAGGAGCCTTAGAGCAAAACTCTGAGGGTTTGTAGATATTTATTTTATTTATTTATATTTATATAGCGCGCAAGAAGCCCAGGGGCATTGAGGCGCTGTTACTTGCAATATCTTATTGCTATTATTCTTTCCAGCATTGGTTGCACATTCTATTGTGTTCCCTGTCATGGGTGAGACACCGGTTGTAGCACGGGCCCCTGAAGCGGGGACACAAGTGCAAGAGGAAGGGGAGGAGCGAAGGAGGAAGTGGCAGTTATGAATAAAGTTGACTATTGAGTAGATGTGTCTTGGTGTCATCCTTACCAGGGTTGTAGTTGAATGACCATGGCCAATATTCCCTACATTACATATATGTACCATTCAGGGCAACCTAGGGGTAGCTCACTTATAAAGTGCTGCAAATTCCAATTTCTGGGATCAATTAATTACAAATGGAAGGAAGAATTAGTGCGCTGCAGGCAACTTGCTGACCTTTGTATGTAGATGTGTTTTGCCTTCCTCTTTGAATTTACTTTTAGATCTCCCATAATGCAATGTAACTACATGGCCACGATAATAATATTTGACCCTACCCTACATTGCATGCGGAATATTAACAATGCTGGTATGTGCCAGCCAAGTATTATGGGACAATTTTATACAGTTGGCTGTTTCTTTGGACTTCCTACTTCTCATCTCGCCCCCCTTAAATCTATCTACCACTCTGCCGTCCGTACCCACTGTCTCCTCTCCTCCCGTGACTCAATCTCTGCTTCCCTTTCACTCCCAACTTAAATTCCATTTTCTCTGCCTAGTCTTTAAATCTCTCCACGGTCTTGCTCCCCCTTATCTCTCCTCCCTCCTCTCTTTCTACATTCCCCCGGTCCCTTTGTTCAGCTGACCACTTCCTTCTCACTGTTCCTCCATCCCCTTGTGCCACATCTCGTTTCCGCTCCTTCCAACTCCTAGCCCCCCTGCACTGGAACTCCTTACCTCTCTCACTCCGCTCTATTTCTACCTTTCCTCATTCCGCACATCCCTTAAATCTCTCATTCTCCATTCCCCGCCATGAAGAAACCCCTCCCACTTCTTGCTCCCCCTTGCCTCATCACCTTGATCATCTCCCTCCCCTCCTCCCCCCATTCTCACCCTTCACCCCATTCGTTTCCCTCCTCCTCCTCTTCCCCACCCCTCCCTCTCCCTCTCAGTTCTACTGCACTACTCTCCTCTTCCAATCAGTTTAATTGCTCTACTTACTGTTAGGTTGGTCTGATTCACAATTGTAAATTGCTTCTACTGGTACTGTTATAATGTTAATTGTTTTATGTATCCTGTTGTTAAAATGTGCAGCGCTTTGGAGTAAAGCGCTATATAAACTAAATAAATACAAATACAAAATACAAATTACTCTCTTACTAACCTATTCAGCTGTCCGCCACCCTACTCTACCCCACACTACCAGACCTGACTCTATGCTAGCCCCCACTCTAGTCCAGCCCCCCCCCACTACTCACCTGGCTCTCAAATTGCTCTCTTTCAGAAATACCTGCTTAGTTGCACCCCCGAGGGTGCCTCCACCACAGCTCACTTGCATTCCCCAAAAACGGACCTCAACCTTTTATCACTGGAATGTTTCTGCCTTCCCTGTCTGTGGCAAATATAAGGACTCCTTAGGCATCACGCTACCCTCTCTAAATTCCCCGACCATCCCACATGGCTCTGGTACCTTGGCTGCTACTTGGTCATTGCGTCCATGCCCATTTCATCCATGGCAACTTGCTCGAGGCAGAATTGCTCGCAATTGTTTGTAACACATTTCCTTCACATATAACACATATTTTGGAGGGATGGGTTTAGGTATTTAATAAGGGTGAGGCGTTGTGGGGGAAGGAGGGTTGCGAGGGGGCTCCCCCCACAGTTAATTTGCGAAGAAATGAGCTACAAAAAATGCGAACCAATCTCCCTAGAGAAAACGCCCATAAACAAACAACGTATGTTGGCAAGTGAGCTGTTATTCTGACAGGGCATGATCTGCACAGACCCCAGGCTTTCACCAGGGGCATGTGTCATCTCCAGGTCGCCTGTGGCCGAACATATGCATTACTGCGTGTGCATGTCCATATTTGGCAACACCACAATTGGTGCTGTATTTGGGTTGGATTGGCCCAGATTCGGAAACACGCAAAATGGTTTCCTAGGCAAACAACTCCCATGCCATTGCTATACTCCACCCTCAATTATCAGCTGTTCCCTGTGCTTAGAGATGGACTGCTGAGCTCAGAAGAGCTTTTCTCCGGTTTCTCTTTGTTTTGGATTGAGGTTAATTAACGAGGGATAGCTGCAGACCCAGCAGTGAGTGGGAGATTATTGGTTGACTGGTTACACAATTGTTTTGCCTTGAAACACATTGTGTATAGGCACATTATAAACACCCAACAAATAAAAACACAGACAGCTGCAGGTTGTGTGAAATCATAACTTCATAAAGGAGAGCGTGATGCATTTACGTTCAGAAATGATATTATATTTAAAGGCTAAAAGTATTTTGCAAGCTGGTAAATATAGGCTTTCCTGATTGAGGACATGGGAAATAGAAGAAGCTTTATTATACTCGCATTGCTTAACATGTGTCCTGTAACAAATTATATATGTTCAGGTTGGTTTATTATGGGCTTGTGGACACTTCATGACATCTCTATAAAATACTGCTTTTTTCTGTGTTTTTTACATTTGGCATCCATGACTCAACCACCAGCACTGCCGAATTGACGCCCTGCCCCCACACCTCACCTGCCCTTCCTCTTAGTGGAAACCGGGATTTTTTCCCGCCATTTCCAGACCTTGCCAGAATTGGACATATGCAGGAATGTGGCACTGGAGTTGAGTTCTAGGTTATCAAATGAAGTGGAAGCAGAGATCGTTCTGCAAAAGACACAGATTTCCGAGAGGGAGCTGAGTGCTCAAATCTCTAGGCAATTTCTCAGACACAAGCCAGTGGAGTTGTCCTCCATCCACTGAGCAAGTTGCTGAGTCTGTAGATTGCTAGGCAACTATAATTCCCGGCCTGGGCATCAACTCCCCCATGGTCTGCTTCCGATTCCTGCAAGCAGCGTACTGGCGAGCCTGAATCCTGATGCTTTGCCAATGCGCCATAGAACCGGAAATAACTTAGAATTCAATGTAGTTATAAGTTTTGAAATATTTATGTTCCTGTGTGGGTGCCCACAAAGGCGCCTTAAAGGCTTGCTTACAGGGAGGGCTGAGAAGCCATGTCATCCATCTATTCATTGGCACCTTTTTTTATCCAAAGTGAGACTTTCCTTCTTTTACAGTGACATTAGGAAAACTGCCTTATAGAGGAGCAGCTGAATGCCTCTGCAGGAAGTCCCACCTCCATCCTGCCTATATGTTGGAAACCAGAGATCGTGACATGCACAACACCAGTGATGGTGCCTATTCCACAAAGAGCCTTTGAGAAAAGGTATCCATTGAGAAAACCCTATGTGATGTACCCCCGAAGAACTGACTCCTTGAAGAAATCCCAGAAGGATTATGAAGATGAATGAAAGAGAAGATTAGTGAAGTCACAAGAAGCAAGCGTGAAACACAAGAGAAGAGTGACTGGACGAGAGGATGTAGAGTCCATATAGAATCTGATGATGAAATAAAGAATCGAGTAAACTTTCATATGCTGGAGAAAGATTGCATGTGTGAAGAGCACTGCAGAAAATGCAAGCTGTTCAATAACTGTACAGATGCAACAACGCAAGTACACTAAGTAAACCTGGAGACTAACTATACGTAATGAATAGACTGCAGGCAGTGCCGCCATTATATAGAATCTGGGCATTCGATGTCACAATTTTAGTAAGCTCAAACCTACGGAGAAGGAAAGATTAATAGCTATGAGTGTGTCGCAGCAAAAAAGCAGCTGAAGATTGAGGAAAGATCGAGAAGGGTGTCTGGCCAGGTGTCAAAGGCTGCAGCAGCCAGGAACTGGTTATCTATCCTTGTAGAACAGTGAACGGGAGAAGCAGAACCATCCTTTATTAAGGTGCAAGGAAGAGACACCATGAGTCCAAAGCTTTATTAATTTAATACTATTAAATGCGAGAAAAGGAGCAGAAGCACGGCCTCCTGTCACATTGTTTAGATGGAAATAGAAACTAGGCATGCAGCACCAGACTTAAGTTAAGACCGTGCTCACACTCCCGTGTATTCTCAGGAGCAAGAATACTTTGCAAGGCCAAGTACAAAGACAATCTGGATGGCAGAAGACAGGAGTGATGATAGGTGTCAGGCTAATTGGGTGGGGAGATGTGGTCAAGTCCACCCACTGACACTTGGGGTACCAGCTTGCGTGCTGCTAGTGAGCCAAATGTTCCAGAAGGGCACGAGCGCTCCAACCAATTGTAAAAGGCCATATAACAAAGGCCCTTATAGTTTGAGAGCCAATCATGTACCGTGTACCTAATACTGATGAAACTGACTTGCACTAGTGGTGGGCATAAGTTGTCAACCTGACTGTATAGATCCAATCACAATGCCAACCCATATAGAAAGTATACTTAGATGTTCCCCTTGAACCAACCACAATACCCCATAGGTTTTCTTAGTTTGCCACGTAGTATGATGTCACGTATGACGAGTTTTTACTATAAAAGTGTCATTTTTATGAAATATGTTGAGAGATATGCTGTGCGACATCTGTTGATGTTCATTGTAAATCCCTGTTTTAGACCAGTGAAAATAAAACAGTTAGATGAGACATTTTGCCAACTTTCTTAGTCGGTCTTATTATTTGGTGTAAGAGTTATTCTGCATCCCCATCCCTGTATGACATGTTACCGAATTTAAGGACCTTGAAGGGTTCACTTGGTAGCATGTCGGATGGTTTTATAGAAGACCTATCAACCTGTTGACTTCATAGCTTTGGATGATCAGATATCCTCTGCCATCTAGCAGGAAGATTGCGGGGTTTCGTGTGGAAAGCGGCCAAATAGAACTCTTGCAAAAAAATCGAGATGATGGGCAGGGTCCCTCTTTGACAAGATCCCTACTTGGTTTCCACAGGTGCTTTGTGGACGAAAGGCGAAAGTGAATGATTCGAGGAGGATACGATACCGAGGGTTTTCAAGCTAAATGAGCCAATGGTGAGTAGACTGAGGGGAATGGCAAACTAAGGGTATGGGGTTGTAGTAATTTCAAAGGAACGAGAGTAACAGGACATTTTGTGTAAAGAGAGAGAGATAAAAGTGGCCAAGATTCCTAACCCAAGGGGTTTTAGAAGAGGTTGTCGTATACTCTGATAAGAGTCAGTAGGCTACGTATGGACAGGTCCACATAAGAAGACAATCTAAACTCTGTGATCAGGGTATTGATAGGGGCAACAGAAGAAAGGTTATCACCAAGGCTTTTATATGCAAAGAGTCGACTAGTCTGTCTGTTTATATATATATGTGTTGAATTAAGGTGTCGAGGAGTGACATAAACAGTTGTGTGAGAACTGAGACAAAGTCAAGAAGTTATATTGTCTATCTAGGGACATGGTTGATACCTACCCAGAGGTAGACTGAGAAGTAGAGGTTTTGAGCGGTGATTGGTTGGAACGCTCATATTTGTTTATTGTGAAGGGGATTTATAAAAAGTCTGGTAAGTATTGACAGTCAATTGACATTCGTCACAATGAGAGACAGAACTCCTCTGATGCATTTATGTACGACATTGCCAAAGCACATGGCCAAGCTCAAACAGTACAGTGCAGAATGGGTGAAAGGCACAGCAGATAAAATGTTCATGCCATGGCCACAAGGGGGATCATTGTCAAAAGCGGTATTGCAACACATGACCACATACTTGCACGGTGCATAAACGGGGAAGACATTGCAGAAAAGTTTAGCTATTTTAGAGCTTTGGAAGATGTACCAGCAGGAATGAGAGCATCCACCCCCCGAGGAATGTATGCGTAGCCAGTACAGGGAGGCAGGTGTTGAGCCTTCTGCTCCCCTTACCTCATCAGAAGAAAAAGGCGATACTACAGAAGACATAGGATTGTATCCGTTAAAGGAATTGAAAGTGGCAACAAGGTATATTAACCCGATATACGAACCACCTGTATATAGCAGTGACGATAGCCCAGAGGAGACTAAGAGAAAAGAGGAGATCTTTAAGATCTTGCAAAATAAGGAAAAGAAAAGTGAGAAATCAAATATATTGACAGAAATAGAATGAGGGGTTAAGAGATGTAAAAGAGAGAATGATAAAGCTGACGATGTAATGTTCTTGCAGAGTGAATGGATGGAAGGACAGATATTACTCAAGCTAGATGGGAAAAGCATTGAGGAAGTAAGTCAAAAGGAAGATCAGGACGAACATGATAGAACAGACAGGGAACGAGAAAAAAGATTGAAGGAAGATGAGCATAAAAGAAAAAGCAGACAGCGACGAGAACTGATGTATCAGGAGGAGCAACAGAAGAAAGAAGAAAGGTCAGAGAAGCAAAGAATGACAACAGGCAGAGAGCAATAGAAGAATGGGAAAGGCAAGAAAGGAAGAGGGAAGAGGAGGAAGCGTAAAAATAAAGGGATACAAGAATGCAGAGACGAAAATAAGATGAAGAAAGCAGAGCAGTAGTAAGAATAGAAGAGATAAGAAAAGAAGAGGAGGGAGTTAGATGGGAAGCAAAGAAGCAAAGGGAATTAGATAAAGAACTCGAATGAAAGAGAAGATAGCGAGTGCGTGATATTGACCACATTCAAAAGGAGTTAATGGAACCAAGTCCAGTAATACATGGGGGCAGTATAGGAGAATTCCTTCCATTAAAGGGAGTGACGGCCATCTATAGCTGCCACAAAAGAGAACTTTGATATTGTTCCCTTGTCCACCCCACCCCCTTTCCACACACAGGTGTCTGTCCTGATACATTCTGGTTTCATCATCACCGTCTTGTGGCCAATGCTGGATTTTACTTTTATGGACTTCATTGATTCACGGTGCGTCACCCTTTCTCAACTCTCATGCTGGACTTTCTTTGCATCTTGTACTCATGTTGGCCCTGAATCATGCTGTTCCCATCTTTATCTTGTATCCTGGCTTGCAACATTATGTGTTACTACTGACTTCTGCCATTGTATTCGCTCCCCCCTCTTGCTTCTCTGCACTTTTTGATTGCCTACTCTCTGTTCTCTCCTCCTCTCACCTCTCCCTTTTCCTATCTCCTCCCCTCCTCCCCTTACTTTCTTCTTGATTGCTTACTCTATCAGAATTGTCCCTGGACCTAGTATGATAGCAACCTCGTCTGTCGCTGCCCCATCCTCTTACTGTTCCCCTCCCTCCAGCACTATCTGAAATGTTGTCAGGCCTAGTACAATAGTCGCTTGTTTTGTTCCTCCCCTCCCTTTCTGCACCCCTCTCCCTCACCTTTTGTGTTCTCTGGCTCTACCACAAATGTCATCAGTACTAGTATGGTAGTCGCCTGTCTGTTTCCATTTCCTTCCCACTCTCCCCATCCCTTCCTTATCTATGGGGGTCATTACGACCTGGGCGCAAAGGGATACCGGGCACCGGTAATGTCACCGGTGCCAGTAATCCCTTTGCGCCCTATTCCGAGGTCCCTTTGCGGGTCTCTCCCTTAACGCCTGGTTTTACCAGGCGTTGTGGACGGGACCCGCAAAGGGATACCGGGGTCAATAACAATACCGCAATTTGCGGTACCGTTATTGACGCCTTCCCATTGAGCCATATGGGGGCTCAAATGGGAATGGGGAATGGCTTTTCAAATGGGGACTTACTGGTCCCAAAAAGGTCGGGATAGACCGGTAAGTCCCCATACCACCAAGTCGGTGGCGGTACCGGTATTGGTGCTAGTCATGCCGCTAATAGCGCCATGACTAGCACCAACCTCGGAATGAGGGCCTATGTCTTAGCTCTTGCATCTGAAATGTCGTCAGGCCGAGTACGATAGTTAATTTCACATCCTTAGTGTTCAAGGCCTGTAAGAATGTTGTTGTATTTTCCCTTGTTCCCTCCCTTGCCTTGAAGCGCTTTGAAACACATTGTGTATAGGCGCTATATAAATAAACTATCATATCATATCATATAGGAAGTATCGAGACAGGATCGATAAGGCCTATGAAGAGTTAAGGGAAGGTGGCAAATCGGGAAGCCGAGGGAAGGGAGACCAAACCCTAGTCGTCCAACCGAGACTGACTTTAGACAAGGATGAAGGGGATGAGAGTCACACTAGTTGTGGACTGGATATGTCAGATGAGGTACATGTGCCCCTGAGGGAAACCTGCAGACAGACACGGAAGTAAAATGGTCTGACCTAGAGCAACCGAAGGATTGGATGCCAGATCCAATAGCATATTCAAAGCATCCCAGAGGACAATCGTATAGTGTGAAGGGAAACTCAACACCATATATGAGCAGGGTCAGATCGTTGGCAGGAAGGAGGCAGTCAGGCACCATTGTCCCTACTATGGATAGGCAAACAATGGGAACCGATTGTGGGTTAGGGTTTACGCAGTTTCCCTTATTGGAAAAAGGAGAAGCAAGACCACAGATGGATAAGGATCATTTGAGGTGCAAACTACCGAGTTTAACAGCGGGTGCAGGAAAATGGATTTATGAGTTAGAGAAAATGAAAGGAGGAAATAACCTGGCAAGAGGGACATTAAGGGTCTCCTAGCAGCCATTCTAGGGGAAAGAGCTGATGACATTGGAAGAGACCAGGCTATTCTAGTGTGACAGCACAGAACACAGTGTACGATGGAGCGCTGTTTAATAATTGCAGAGCAGATGTCTGGAAGTCTCTCATGGTACAGTATCTTTACACATCAGACATGGGTGCAATCATGACACGTAAGATGAAAGAAGACGAGGATCCTCTTGCTTATATTCCGGATATTCAAGAACGTTGGACCCTTGAAACTCGCAATCCTTGGGGAAAAATGGTGGCAGTATTTTACCACATTTGATGTCAAGGGTTGCTGGGGCAAGTACAGAGGCAACTCAAGAAGCAAGTGGGAATGGAAGCAAAGCCATGGGCCGAAATACAGTTGACGATAGTGCATCACTGTCGGCTGTTGCAGGAGAAAAATAAGAAGAGAGAAAATGCTAGAAAACTCGAGGAAGCCAAGTTAGTTCAGAAGAAATTGTCAAAGTATGCCATAGAAAGGGCCGTATTGACAAGCGGAGAAGGGCTGGAAATACAGCAAGCAGTGGGTACATCACAGGTGAATAAACATCGCCCGATGAAGCAAGTAGGGAATGGGTTTATACCACAAGGAAGAGGCATGGAACAGAGAGGTTGGGGTGGTTTCCAGAATAATCAAGGTGGGTTTCAGAACACACAGAATGATAATTAGAATGCGCAAAGAGGGTTCAACCAAGGAGGACTAATTAGAAGGGCTCCTCCTATATGTTGGATTTGTGGGATGATGGGGCACATTGCACGCATATGCGGGAGACAAGGGAATGTACAGAATAGTCAATTCTCAAGAGAGGGGACAGCTCATCCTCCAGCATATAGCTCACAACTTAGGGAAGAGTTCCGCCAAGATCAGGCACAAGTGCCGCAGATGCAACAGACACATCAACCGCAATCCACCACAAGGGAGTCGCAGCATGCACCCATGCAGATACAGCAGAATGCAAACACAGGACAATTGCTGATCCCTAGAATAGGGGGTGTCACTGTGGTGGGAGGAAATCATTTTACTGGTACAAGGATATGTATCCACAATAGGACAGCTCACAGGGCAAGTTGATGTGTTCAGTACTATTGTTGACACCAGACCCCCAAGAGGAACCAAGGGTTGATGTGACGATAGGAGGCACATCTTTTTCTTTCCTAGTAGACAATGGGGCTACTCGCTCATGTGTACCGGAAGGGAAAAATCCAATGTCTGGGATTGCCATGAATGCCCAGGGATTCTCTGGAGCTACGAGTCGAGTTCCTTTCACTGATGAACTACCAGTCTCTATAGGAGCGTGTGGCATGTCTGTTCCATTATTGTACTCAGAGCAGACACCAGTTAACATTTTGTGACGTGATTTGTAACAAAACTCAATATGATGATTTCTTTTACTGATGAAGGGATAGCGAGTTCCAATCCTGGAATACATTTCATGAAAGTGGGCAAATTTATATTGGCTTTCACAGGGCAAGTGGCTCTGCTAGGCGTTCCAATGGAACCAGAGGTCTTTCTTTATGGGCTGAGCATTCTGTTGACATGGCTACCTGGTTTAGTGGGAAGAAATATGAGGATACTGGATGAATTCTAATTTGGACCACAGATATCTATGGATGAAGACAGGGGACATACACTCCCTCTAGAATTAGATGAAGCCATAGTACGAGGGGAAATGGTGATGCTGTAAGGAATGGATGATGAGGGTAAACCATGGAGAACAGTGATAGCTATTGAAGAATGATGCAGGTTGACTGACATTTCTGATGGTGACATGTTTAGAGATGACCCAGCAGATGATGAATTACTTTTCTCTATGAGCAATACATATTCGATTAAAATAGACAAAAGGGAGATTACACAGCGAATGGCTATAATGCCTCAGAGTCCAGCATATTTTGAAAAGAATTGGAGAAGGTGCCAAGTGTCTTATGGACTACAGGCCCTTATGACATAGGCCTATTAAAGGAGTTGGGGAAGTTAAGATAAAGCTGAAGCCAGGGGCGATTTTACCTTGAGCAAGACAGTGCCCTATGTCTCGAGAGGCTGATGAGGGCATTTTCAAGACTATATCAGCACTAATGGAAAAAGGTATTCTTGTACCATCAAATTCATTGTGCAAAACCACTGTGTATCAAGTGAAAAAAGCAAAGGGAGGGTCATGGACATTTATACAAGATATGAGACCGATTAACCAGATTGTAAAGGCAGAGTTTCTAATCCAGCGATGATTCTATGCAGTATCCCAGTGGAAGCTCGATATTTTACGGTGATCGATTTAAAAAATGTGTTTTTCTCAATCCTGTTGCTTATGGACTCACACTTCATTCATGTTTTGCCAAACCTGTCTTAAACATACTAGACTGCCTTAAGGGTACTGTGAGTCCCCATCAATATTTAATAGGGTCCTACAGTTGGACCCTATTGGACCTAGGCAATATTGATTTTAAAAGTGTTGTGATTCAGTAAGTAGACGATATTCTAATGCGTTGCACTACAGAAGATGAGTGCAGGCAAGACTCGATTCTGTGGATGACTATCCTAGCAGATAGACAAAGAGAAGTTACAGTACTGTCAAGAAGAGGTATTACACATAGGCCAGTTGATTTCACATGAAGGAAAGAAGGTGACACCTGAGAGAGCTGAGGCAATCATGAAAGCCGCAAAACCGCAAAACCGCATCTTTTGGCTCAATTTCAAGAAAAAAAAACAAGGCCTACGAACGCCTGGATTCAAACCTAAACACACATTTTATCTAGAAGTGCTGAAACAAAAACTCCAAATGAGAATGCAAATTCGATCATGCTCTAAACAAAATAATCCTCAAAATAACTTTGACAAAAAGCACGTAATCTAGACCAGGGGTGTTGCTATGTCTGGAAAACACCAGGGGCTACACTGATGTTGGAAGTGTCGGGACTGGGGGCTAGCTAGCCTTTTGGTTGTAGCTCCTGAGATTCTATCCGGGGCTACAACCACAAGATCAGGGGCTATAGCCCCCTGACCCTCCCCACCCCTAGCAACGCCTCTGATCCAGACATATAAGAACTGGCTGAAATTGCAAAAGGCAATTATGACTCAGCAGGATGCCGAAACCATGTTGGCAAAACTCACAAACAAAAATACCAGCGAGTTTTGGAGTACCATTAACCAACTTGAGGGCTCCCAACATGCTATTCAGTAGAACATGGTCTTGGAACAAGAGTGGATTATTCATTATAACCAGCTGTTTAGTAAAAAGGGCAACATAAAAGAAACAACACTTCCCAATTTGACACATTCAGACCTCAGATTTGAGAAGAGTGATATCTTGAATATCATCAGAAATCTAAGCTCATCGCAAGCCCCGGGGCCTGATGGGCTGACAAATTTTACCCTAAAAGGAAATGCTGAACAGTGGGTTGGCTTTTGTTACTCCCTATTCACTAAGATCGCTGCTACTTGTTCCACCCGACATCGTGGAAAAGTGCAATTATTGTTCCTGTATTTAAAAAAGGAAATAGAGCCAATCCAAAGGACTACCGACCAATTGCACTTCTTGATGTGCTGGGAAAAATGTATGCAACCATCCTCCAACATCAACTAACGGAATGGAGCCTTATGACCAATCACATAGACACAAGACAAACTGGCTTTGTAAAAGGGGTTGGATGCTGCTTAAATCTCCTCATTGTGAACATCATGAAAATGGAAATACTACGAACTGGTGGAAGGAGCTATCTCGCTGTCATTGATCTCTCTCACGCGTTCGATAGTATCGACCGTGAGATTCTATGGTTTAAATTAGTCAGCTGGAACGGCCCCTGAAGGTTACTTATGGCCATCAGGGAGCTTCACACGAACACAAATATCTGAATCAGGCTGGATCGGTCGGGTAAACTATCCTCATCAATATCCACCCACTGTGGAGTAAAACAAGGATGTCCTTTGGCCTCCATTATTTTCAACCTCTTCTTGTCCGGCATTGACCAGACTCTTGATAGTGCAGCTTCATTTCCACCCAATATTAATGGATTCCATATAAGCCGTCTACTCTATGCAGATGACCTAATCTTGCTAGATGTGACCCCTATAGGTCTGCAAAGAAAACTGCGCTAGAATAATACGTCCAGACCAACGGACTAATTATTAAACCTTTTAAATCGGAAATCCTGGTCTTGGAAGACTTAAGACGTAACAATAAAAGGCGGCTAAGTAGATTTTGATGGCATCTTCAAAAAGTACACTTGCAAACCACATCTAGCACCAGATATTTGGGCATGTTGATTAATTCAAACTTGAATGAAATGACGCCCCTTGGGTTGCGAGTATAAAAAAAAAATGCTGTCAACTAGCAAATCAAGCAACAATTCTAAACAAAAAATATGGTTGGTATTCATTGCTACCAGTTCTTACCTTTTGTGAACAAAAGGCCATCCCTGCACTTATACATGGAGCAGAAAGTGCCCTAGGCAGCTCATACCAACTCTGGAATACCCCTGAAAATATTTTCTGGTCAAAGGTCCTACGTTTGCGTAGAGCAACACTGACAGCATGCATTCGGTATGAACTTAGCTTAACTTCAATACATGCCAGAATATGCTGGAACATGCTAACCTTGTACCAGAAAATTACAATCAAGGACATTCTTCCGCAGTTCAATATTTTGCAAAATGCAGAAAATGGAGATGAACAGTGTGTACTAACATTATGGGGTGATCGATGCAAAATGATCTTAAATGAGCTGGATACTTGCATTGAAACCCTACACACCAACCTACACGCCAGTTTTCTGCCTTCTACATCCTGGGGAGCTCGAGGTCTTCCTAAAGTTCCCACCCTTCCATCTGCTTTAAGTTTACTGATCTGCTGGGCTCGCTGACGCGTTCGGCACCAGGTAGGTGCACTGCCATTGTCCCTGCAGCACCATAAACGAAAAAGAAGCTTTTAAAAAGAAAAACGAACTTTCAGAAAAAAAACATTTTTTTCACTTTGCAAACCATTTTAATTTCGGAAATTACACTGTGCAAATTGGCAGTGTGTTCTAACCTTCCACTTCTTATATTTGCACTGATTCATTTCAGTGACATGGATTTTTCCTGCTGCCTCACAGTGTGTTTGAGGTTTCCATCATGGCTGCCTAGCGTCCTTGTTTGCATGAGGCTGTGTATCTAAAGTGCTTCCCTCCATCGTCTGCAGTGATTGGCTGTTGGCTTTGTTTATAAGCCAATCGAGGGTCGGGCAGGCTGTATCCGGCCCCCCTCTCCATGGCCCATTGATTTTCCCTGCTTTCTGCCTTCTACATCCCACAGAGCTCGAGGTCTTCCTGAAGCTCACAACCTTCCATCTGCTTTAAGTTTCCTGATCTGGGGGGCCCACAGACGCATTCTGCACGAGGTAGGTGCACTGCCATTGTCCCTGCAGCACCAGAAACGAAAAAGAAGCTTTTAAAAAGAAAAAAGAAATTTCAGAAAAAAAGTGTTTTTTCACTTTGCAAACCATTTTAATTTCGGAAATTACACTGCAAATTGGAAGTGTGTTTTAACCTTCTGCTGCTTATATTTGCACTGACTCATTTCAATTACATAGATTTTTCCTCTTGCCTCACAGTGTGTTTGAGGTTTTCCATCATGGCTGCCTAGCCTCCTTGTGTGCATGAGGCTGTGTATCTAAAGTGCGTCCCTCCATCGTCTGCAGTGACTGGCTGTTCGCTTTGTTTTCAATCCAAACGGGGGTCGGACAGGCTGTATCCGGCCCTTGTTTCAAAGGTCTACTTTCTAAGGTCCCTGTCAGCTTCTCTGTCTGCTTTACACGCTGCAACATGAGATTCTGCAACAGCCAAACCCTCACTGTCACTAAGGCTGCTACCCCTGGACTATTGGACTGCCATGACTCTCTTACCATATTCTGTTTGGGTTAGTTCCCTCCTTGATTTACCTGTACTTCCTTCTCGGATTGTACTCAACTCTCCCTGTCATGTACTCATTTGAAGCGTTATCTATACTCACCTCTACCATCTGACTACCACTCTAAATTCCTTAACTACTGTTTCCCATTTAACTTTAAAGTCAAACTGAGTGTATTTTTGCATTTACTTGAAAGTCAGACTTGGGTGTATTTCTGCATCTAACTTTTGGCCATTGATTGTAACCTGCTAGCCCAGTGACTGTTCAATACTGCTTTACTTGCTAAACCCTCCCTCTGCCTCTTCTCGTTTCCACTCATGGCGCTTTCTGTTTCTCCAATCTAGTCCAACTGCTTCTCTATCAACTATCCTTTCCTTCTCACTAAGTCTGGAAAAAAGAAATTTAGAAAGGATATCTTGGCCTCCAAACCTGGTTTCCCTATCACTGATACCTATACCAGCGCATCTTCCAGACAGACCCTCACTGACATCCTCTGTGTTGTTCCTTCGCTGGATCTATGGACCCCCGATCTGCGCTTTGCCCTGTCTCCTCCTCTCCCATTAATGGTGGCACTCGCTGGGATGTCCTCATGGCTTATTTCGACTCCTGCAGAGTCATCCTTAATGTCTACCTAAATGGCACTGTCATGGTCCAAGGTCCTCAGGCCAATCTCCTCCTCTTCGATAGGCATTTCCCTCGCCTCATCAACTTCCTCTCATCTCCAGCTGTCCCCTCCTCTCACTCCCTGGCTACCTTGCCCACTTTTTCCTCCTCCTCTTCCACTCTTCAGGCTACCTCCACAACTCCGCAGGGCGTACCTCTGATTTGTACCCCCCCCGGAAGGTCTTTAAGGCCCGCAACCTTCTTCATCTTGCCACTCTCAACTCTCGCTCTGCTGTCAAACCCTCCTCTGCCACCTCCTTGAAGAACTGGCCCTTGATGTCCTCGGTCTTATGGAGACATGGTTCATGGCCAGCTCTATCACAAGCTTTGACACTCCCTGAGGGCTACAATATCCTCTCCGGAACCCAGATTCACTCAACCTGGAGGGGGCGTAGCCCTGATCTTTCCTGAGTGGATTCCTGCTACTGTCATTGCCATTCAGATTTACTCCTCTTTTGAATGCCTTGTATGCAGGCTCTCAATCTTTCCTAGCCACTCTCTTACTGTTGGTACTCTCTACTGCCCCCCAGGCAAATCACCTCTTTCCTCTCTGAGTGGGCTGACTCCTCCTCCTCCCTCCTGGCCTCAACCACTCAACTCCTCCTCTTTGGTGACCTCAACATTCACCTCGATTCTCCCTGTCCCTCATCTCTGCTCTTTCGTAACCTCTACGATTCCCTCTCCCTCTCTATCCTCCCCTCTGGCCCGACGCACTCTGCAGGACACACACTGGATGTCTTGATCTACCCTGGCCTCCCCCTCTCTATTCTTCTGACCACTCCTCTCTCCTGGAGTGACCACTGCCTTCTCTCACTCTCTATCCCCCAAGCCAACCCCACCCTATCACTGCCACTTACTTTCTCGGATACCCGACCTATGAAGCGTGTGTCAGCTAAGGCTTTTGCTGCCACCTTCTCTCCCCCTCCTCATTCTCTGGCTGACTCATACCCCAACACAGCACTGTCCCTTCTCTACTCTTCTATCTCTGATACTCTTGATGCTCTTGACCCTGTCATGAGGATCCGCTTGAAGTCCAAAAGCCAAGTGCAATTCCTGGTACGACTCCGACCTAGCTACACTTAAACATAAGTGTAGGGCGGCTGAGAGGAAATGGAGGTCTTCTTGCTCATCCTCTGAAAAACTGGCCCGTTGCCTGCTCCAAAGGCAATACCGACTCTCTGTCCGCACTAAGAAGAGAGCCCACATTCAAGCCCATGTCTCTGCAGCATCCAACAACTCGGTCGAACTCTTTAAAATCTGCAAGGAGCTTGCCAACCCTGCAGCAGTCTCCGCCCCATCTCTTGCCTCCCAGGCTCTCTGCATTGCCCTTGCCTTGCACTTTATCTCTAAAACCCAGGACATCCTGTCCACCCTCTCCTCCCCTCCCCCTCCTATTCTCTCTCAGTCTGTGCATGCAGACCCCACTTTACCCCCCACCGTCTTTCTCTACCTTTCCTATTTTCTCCCCTGACGAGGTTGCTAGACAAGTCCGCTCTATGAAAGCCTCGTCCAAACAGGCTCATCCCTGTTCCTCCAAAACTATCAACAACCCCATTGACACCCACGCTCCAGCCCTTCCTGATTTTTAAAACCACTCCTTTGCCTCAGGATACTTCCCCACCCCTAGGAAGAACTCCTTGTGCATCCTCTTCTCAAGAAACCCACAGCTGATCCTTCCTGTCTGGCTAACTATCGGCCAATTTCCATTACCCCCTTTCTGGGCAAACCCCTGGAAAAGCTGGCCATCTCTAAGCTTAACCTTCATTCAGATTCTCAAGCTCTTAGCTCCTCTACCTCTAACTCCCTCTGGGTCAATTGTTTTTCAAAGAAATGAGCTGGGGGTAGATCTCTATCTTCGGCTGGGGCCTCCCTCGAGAACAGCTTCCTTGCCACTCTAAAACTTGAGGAGAACCATCTCTGGTTCCGGAAGCACCTCAAGACCTTCCTCTTTGCTTTTGCCTTCGCTCCCCTTCTCCCCTGCTGATCTGCTCTCTCTTGGCACTGTGCACCTGGCCACCCTCTGTCCCCTGGGCCCAGGTACCTGCTCACCCCGCCATCTTCATGCACTGCCTCCTGGCCACCCCTTGCACTGGAGACTGTATCTGTACCCATACACCCAGCCCCATTTTTCTTCTTTTTCTGCACTTATCAGACTTACCCAGTCTGCTTCCTTAAACACAACACTTGCCACTTTCTGGCTGCACTACCAATGTTTATTGCCTCAATTTTCTATTTATTTTTATTTATTATGATTTATCTGTGCTCTTCTGCTTTGCACTTTCCACTCTCCCCCGTCTATGCACTTTTCCCCTTTCCCATGCACTTGTGCATTCTCAATGTCACTGGGCCTAGAAAGATCGTTCTTATGTTGTGCTGTGTTCTCACCTGTTCCCCTCCCTTCCCTAGTTGCGTTCTGAAACACGTGTGTATGAGCGCGATACGAATAAAATATCATATAATATCATATCATAACCCAAATCATGTAAAAAAATTGTTGTAGAAAAGTGATTGGATCGCAACTGAAGAACAAAGCCGGCATCACAACATCATGAAAGACATTCCCAGTGCAAAAAGATCAGTCAATGAAACCCAAATCTATCTGAAACAATTTCCTGATCATCATTGCTGAAATCTCTACATTAAATTTTGTTTGAACTTGTTTAAAACAAAAGAGCGCGAAGGTCTGTGGGTAAAAAGTGATGTAACTCCTAAAACCTGTAGACTGTGCCGATTACATGACGAAACATTAAAACCTCTTACTATATTCTGCAAAGACTTGCATATGGAGAGAACTCGGTGCTTGGGGGGAAATCGTTTTGAAAACCAAGACCAAGCTTAACTGCTGATGATTGGTGGCAAGTTCTATTTGGCGAAACAGATAGAAAATTAACATTGGCTATAACATTCTTTTTGGAAGCATCGAACAAGTGGCTAACAGAGGAATAATGAGGCCCCAATCATTCAGAACTATGTTGTTTTGACTTTTGCTTAGTCTTGCCCTCTCTATTCGCCTTTGTTGAATATTTGAGTATCTACTCTCATTGCCTCCTTGGAACTAATCTGCTCTCTTTACTGCTGTATGAGTTGTTATTGTATGCAAAGCTGAAGTCTGAAGTGTGGTGTTGTAAACATAAGTTATTTGTTTCTGTTGACATCATATTTTAAAGGTTTGAAATAAATTATAAAAACATTAAATGAAGAAATAACACACACAGTAGAGGAAATGCAACTGTTGGGGCTCTGTAATTATGTTAGAGCCTGGGTGTTTAATTATAGTTTGTACACAAGACCCCTTTTACAGGTTTTAAAGAAAGCACAGGTGAACAGGGAAATCATAGTGTCAGAACTTGCTTCTTCCAGGCACAGAGGCAGCACAAACACAGCTAAAACGCCTCCCTCCCCGTTAGGTCGCAGTACCTGGAGATAAACAGCACAGGCAACCTTGACCCTTCGGGAAAAGAGGGTTAGGGTCCATTGGTTGGATAGGTAAGGAAGTTAGGAACACCGGAAAAGGGTTTAGGTAGAGGTTCTGGATGGGAAGGGGGAATGTCAGGGTCACATGCTCCTCGGCTCCTGTTCCATGAATTCGCCGCCCATGCACTCCTGCTCTCACCACTCACCCCTTCACTGAATGCTTGAGTTCACCTCGGGCTTTTGTACTGGAGCCCCTCACCAGGACATCACATGTAAACACATTAACTTAGGTACAGCTTAGATTAGCCCCCACATTGCAGCATGCGGGATTCCAAACCTGCATTACTTCATGCAGCATCTATAGCAATTGCCCAACTTCCCACCCAAACCTGCATTCACTTCATGCAGTACCAATGGGAATTGCCCCAAAGCAATAATGTACTTAGCTTCGGTTTCTGCCTAAGTCCACAGCTTTTCTGGCCTTTTCGTGTTGATTGGCCACGAACTTCTCCTGGATTTCCAGTCTCTCTGCAAGAGCAAAATTAGAGTCAATACCAGTGCGCGCTGTGCGCGTGATTGGTTAGTGGCTTTTGAGTACCCTGCACGGCGAGAATCGCCGCTCCGGAGTCATGCGACTATACTTTTGATCACATTAAAACATGCGGGCATTGTTAGTTCGAGTCTCATGCGTGGTTAGGGATGTTATAACTCTTAGCGTTCCCTTCAAGAGTTTTGCGCTCTGGCTCGCTGTGGGCTGGTGGGTTTCTGCGCCGCTTCTACTGCGTGGCCCCCCCTCGGGTATTACTGGTGAGAAGCGCAAGGTAAGTATTTGTACTTATCTCTGACTTGTACGCGGGGCCTGGGGTTTGCAGGCGTCGGGCGGAATCGCCCCGCGTAAGCTTGCCGCCGGAGCTCCTGAGAACACGTCTTTCCAGGACGCCGGCCAGGAATTCGAGCAGCTCCCCACGGGCGCGGCTCGTGCATGTGCGCTGATGCGGGCGCGGTCGGGGGCGTGGCAATCTTCCCCTGAGCAGGCCCAAGCGGCGAGCGGCCTGCTGGGAAATGTAGTTCCCGGGCTGTTCTCCATCCCTGGACCACAGTCCTACAAAAAGGGTGGAGAACACGCCTGGAGTACTTGGTGGAGTGCTTTGTGGTTGCTTGTCTGCCCCCCAGGCTAACCATAAGGGCATTTACCCCCAGACCTGCCCCAGCCCTGACAGTATTCCCCCTCCCTCCAGCAGGCCCTGGTTTATGAGGGTGCCGCAGATGAAACTGGCGGAGGATTCGAGGAGCATGGACATTTTCAGCGGGCTCCCAAGATCTTTCCTCGGGACCATACCCCACCCAATCCACCAAATAACATAGTTTCTTGTGTCGAATACTAGAATCCAGGATAGTGTTGACCTCAAACTCGGGGTGGCCGTCTACCATAATGGGTGGAGGTTTTCTAGTTCTCATGAAGGCAGGGGCCGGTTTCACCAAGGCAATATGGAACACTGGGTGTATCTTCATGTGCGGGGGAAGTGTCAACTTGACAGCCACTGAACCAACCAGCGCCTCGATTGGAAACGGCCCTATGAAGCGAGGGATGAATTTGCGTGAGCCTTGTAGATGAATGTTTCGTGTAGAGAGCCATACCTTATCCCCGACGTGGTACATGGGACCGGTTCACCTTTTCTTTTCAGCGTGATGCTTGTAGGCTTGCTTGGCTGCGACCAGATTGCGTTGGACCGATTGCCAGATTTCTTTTAGCCTTTTCTGCTTTTCCACTACTGCAGGCACTTCGGGTATGTTATCTTGGGGTACTGGTTGAAAACGAGGGTGATAACCATACAGGCTGTAGAATGGTGTTGTTTTAGTAGAGGAATGCACTGCATTATTGTATGCGAGTTCGGCGAGCCAGATGACGTCCGCCAAATCATTCTCTTTTCCTTGGGTGAGACATCTAAGATATTGTTCTAGAGTCTGGTTCAGTTTCTCTGTCTGACCATCAGTTTCCGGGTGATAGCCAGTGGACAAACGTACGTCAATCCCAACTGATTTGCAGAACGCTTGCCAGAACCTTGATGTAAATTGCGGTCCTCGGTCTGAGACGATGCCGTATGGTAATCCATGCAGACGAATTAGATGTTGCGAAAACAGGGTGGCCAGTGTGCTTGCTGATGGGGTTCCTTTGCAGGGTATGAAGTGCGCCATCTTGGTAAGATAGTCTACCACAACAAAAACTGCCGTAAACCCTTTATCGACACAGTATGCCATGGGGTAGGTGGCGTAGGTAATGGTTGTAGGGGTCCAGTTGGCTTTTGGTGATCGGATTTGTTTCTGAGACACACTTCACATGCGGTTAAATATTGCTGGACGTCCTTACAAATAGTTGGCCACCAAAAATGACGTTTCACCAGTTCTATGGTCTTTGCTGTTCCAGGATGGCCTACAAACGGGGAGTCGTGGCACCATTGTATTGCTTGTTGATGTAGTGGTGCTGTAGGTAGAAATAATGTGGTTTTGTAAAACGGTAGTCCTTCTTTCACCGACTGGTCTCCGCCTTGCATTTCCCATTGAGCCAGTTGCTGAGCAGACATGGCTGCCCTAATATTGTCAAACATAGAATCCACAGTTACACTCCCAATGACGCGATCCGGATCCACCATAGGTCTGGGCTCTTCTTTTCCTGTCTCAGATGGGTCGAAGCTTGGTTCGGGGATTCTTGAAAGTATATCTGCTTTTCGATTTTCTGCTCCTGGGTGGTAAGATATCACAAAATCATATTCCGAGAACTGCATCGCCCATCTGAATTGCCTGGGACTCAGGGCTTTGGCTGATTTTAAGAACTGTAAATTACGGTGGTCGCTGTAAATAGTCACGGTGTGTTGGGCCCCCAAAAGATAGTGACGCCACTCATCGAACGCTGTTTTTACTGCCAACAGTTCCTTGTCGGCTATGGCGTAATTTTGCTCCGCTGGGAGTAACATCCGTGAGTAGTAGGCGACTGGATGTAATTGCCCGTTTTCGTCCCTCTGTGATAAGATCGCCCCCACTGCATAGCTAGAGGCGTCGGTCTCGATGACGTATGGTTTGGTCGGGTCTGGGTGCTTTAGTACTGGAGCGGTGACAAACGCTCTCTTTAGAGCCTCAAACCCCGCCACAGCTTTCTCCTCCCACGAGAACGGGACACCTTTCCGAAGAAGCCTGGTAATGGGTTGCACCTTTTTCGCAAAGCCATCTATAAAGCGATGGTAAAAGTTAGCAAAGCCAAGAACAGATTGGATGTCTTTGACTGATTTCGGGGGAGGCCAGTCTATGATGGACTGCACTTTTTTCTTGTCCATAGTGACCCCCTGTGGTGACAGAATGAACCCAAGGAACTCGACTGTAGTCTGATGGAACTCACATTTCTCGAGCTTAGCATATAGATGATGTTCATGTAGCCTTTGTAGTACCGCTCAGACGTGTTTTCGATGTTCTTCCAAGTTCTGAGAGTAGATCAAGATGTCATCGATGTAGACTATGGTGAACACGTCCAGATACCTACTCAGAACTTCGTCCAGGAAATGCTGGAATGCTGCTGGAGCATTGCACAACCCAAACGGCATGACCTGATATTCATAGAGGCCAAACTTGGTCCGAAAGGCTGTCTTCCATTCATCCCCTTTGCGAACTCTCACTAAATGGTAGGCCCCCCTGAGGTCCAATTTGGTATAGACGGTAGATCCACGTACCTGGTCCAACAGCACAGGTATCAGGGGCAAGGGGCAACGATTCTTGATGGTTATTTTGTTTATTGCCCTGTAGTCTATGCAAGTTCTTAGGTCTCCGGTCTTTTTGGGGACGAAGAATAGGGGGGAAGAAACCGGGGATGTGGAGTGCCTGATGAAACCATTGGCCAAGTTGGATTCTATGTAGTCTTTCAAATACCTGTTTTCGGCTTCGGTGAGGGCGTATATCCGACTGCAGTGTAGCGCTGCACCTGCTTCAAGGTCAATCCGGCAATCAAAGGGCCGGTGCGGGGGCAAGGTTTCGGCTGCTGCCTTGCTAAAAACATCCCTGTACCCCTCGTACTCTGCTGGCAAACCTGCAACCACACTGCTTCCCACGTAATGGGTCAAAGGCTTTGGTGGGGTTATTTGACAGTGTGTTTGACAATAACTGGAGTTGAACTGGACTGTGCCGGCATTCCAGTCGACGGATGGATTGTGGAGCCTCAACCAAATGAGCCCCAGGATGAAGCCAAACTGTGGAGCTGCGATGATGTCAAAACTGAGGACTTCCTGATGTATTGTACTGCATTCCAACAACAAAGGTATTGTCTGCTGAGTGACTGGCCCAGAGACTAAAGGCGAACCGTCTACTGATTTCACTTCTTCAGGAACTGTCTTCGTATTTACCGGGAGGCCCAACCTCTTGGCCACCTGCACATCCACGAAGTTTCCTGTGGCACCGGAATCTACCATCAAGGTCACCGGAACACATTTTCCCTGCCATTGCAGACATCCTTCTAAGGTCACATGGGTTATCAGATTAGTGCGCACGTTTGCCAGCATGTGTTGGGTGTTTTTCGTTTTGCTCGCTCCTGCCACCCTCATGGGCGAGCTAGCACGTTTCCCGAAGCCCCCCCCTTGGGTGGTTTGTTGGGACATTCCCGTACGAAATGGCCGGCTTTTCCGCAATATAGACATAATTTGTCCTTTCTCCTCTTCTCCCTTTCTTCCTTGGAAAGAGGTCCCCGAATGGAACCTATTTGCATTGGTTCATCAGCCCCCTTGTCTGACACCCGAATGGGCTTCTGTTGGTCCAATCTCACCATCGGTTTGTTTTCCCAACGACGTCGATCCTGTCGCCGGTCATTCTGTCTCTGATCTAATCGAAGAACGAGATTGATCATAGTTGAACAATCTTCAGGCTGGGGGTCCACCTGAGCTACCAGATCCTTGAGCTCCTCCCTAAGACCCTGATAGAACAAAGCCATCCTTTTCTCCTGCGGCCAATCCGTTTCCATAGCCAGTCGATTAAATGTGGTAACGTAAGTGACTAGATCTTTCTTTCCTTGTCTTAGAGTTATCAACTCCTTATCCTTAAGCAATGAAGCGGCCCTACGAATGAATATCCTACCAAACTCCTCCAGGAAGGTTTCCCAGCTGTAGAGCAAGGCATCATCCTTGCGGACTAGCGGCGTGGCCCATTAAGCGGCATCCCCGGTGAGATAGGAAATCAAGAATGCCGTACGAGCCTGAGCTGTCCGGAACACAACAGGTTTAGTTAAAAAATGCAACTGACACTGCATAATGAACTGATTAAAGTTCTGAGGGTCTCCATGGTATCGTTCCGGAGCTGCCAAGGGTAGTGATGGTTCAGTAGCTACCTGTACCTGTGTGGAAATCGAAATAATATTGTACCTCCTATCGCATTGTTTGATTGTATGTTGGCCTACGCCAAGTTGTCTAAAAACATCGTGTACATAGATTCCGCGGTCTTGACCTTAATGTATTGTGTAAATCGCCATCTTGGATTTAGCCGCCATTTTAGGTTCTCTTGTAGTGCGGAAGTCACCCTGAACAACAAAATGGAGGCCGAATGACATTTCGAGTGGGATTCTGGCCGTTGTGATCTCCGCACACGTGAATAAATAATATGTCCGCAGGCCACTTGTTAGGGTCGCGAACTGAGACCTTGTCCTCTCCCTGACCTATGTGTAAATGAAGAACTGTATCAGCGGAACTGATCAAAATGCATACATTATTTGAAAGACCTGGCTACGAACCCTAGGTATGGTTCTGAGAATGGTTAACTCACGAGGGGGTTGGCCAGAGCTGGATAAAAAGTATAAAAACCTGAGTATCCCAATGTTCGCTCTCTCACACTAACACGGCGAACTACCGTTGATGGTTCGTCCTGTTACTCTGAGGGCCGAATAGCTATCCGTATGTCAATTGACTTTTGGTAATTGTTGTATCTTTGAATAAAGCGCTTTGTATGTCCTTTGTAACCTGTGTTGGTGTGTTTCCTTTGGGCTTCCCGGCCTCATATCAATTTTTCTGTTTCCACAGTTGGCGCCCGAACAGGGACCCTCAAGATTGATGCCAGATCATTGAAGGTTGACGCAGACTATCGAACCGGGATCGGACGGTGTGATTCTGCGGGCCCGACCGATCGAGACGCGATACCCCGGCAGCGTTGCACAATCCGATCCTTGGACGATAGTCGTGTGGTCTGACATGGCATCTTGACGAGGGTCCAATTTTAAGGCGGGCAGATTTGCCGAAACCACCAAACACAAGGTAAAATTCGTTAGGTAAGTTCTTTGGTAAACCGTAAGGTCCTCCTTAGGTTTGGCCAGGTGCAGTCGTGACCCGGCTCTTAATTTAACCCTGACACTTTGAATTTGGCGTATTGTATCTGCAGACACAATTATTGGACCAGGTAACACCATTTTTTTGTGAAATGCCTGGGAAATTGTCTAGCTGTTTTAAGGCTCTGTTCCGCAGCGATCGACAATCTTTGGAATTTAGCCGTCCGGCACCACAGGAGGGGTCGCCGGCGTGTACTATGTACTGTAAGTATGGCATTGGAAGTATCGTATTTAATGATATTTGGCACAGACAGACCAGACATGCCTCCGAATTTCAGTGGCCAATCAACGGTAGTTTTGAGATCCCCCGTATTGAATACTTAGAATCGATCTTGTTAAAGAAAAAGGCTAGGCCAGCAGCCTTTGATGTGTTACAAAATTGGAAGAAAGAAGCATTGCAGCAGCTTAAAAGTAGGGATAAACATGCACGTCGTCATAAAACAAACGCTGAAAAAGCATTATTATATGATAAAGAAAAGAGGTCAGAATTAGTTAAAAATATGGATAGAGCCTTTTCACTCGGAGTCCAAAAAATTTACCCCTCTAAAGATTTCCATGTTTCTGAGGAATTTATTGAGAAATTATTAAATGAACGCAGGCCCGATTCCTCAGCGCCACCTCCGTATGCCCCTATTTTAGGTGCTCTGCCTATTCCTGTTGTCGCACCTGTTATTCCTGTTCCCCCTGTACAGCCCATTGTTCCTAGTCCTTTGGTTGTTGTTCTTCCGCCTATCGCACCGCCCCTTCCCGCTGCACCGATAGTTGCACCTTTGTTGAATTTACCTATACCTCCGCTCCCGAGTGGCCCCGTATTGATTGAAGTTGATCCAGGTGCAGGGTCGAAGGTTGTGACTCGTAGTACTGTTTCTGCAGATAGGAAACAGGAATTGTTTGCATGGGCTAAGCATTGCATGGAGAAAGGTGATCAAGCTAATGTTTTTTCTACATTATCTAATTTGAATAGTTTTCCCGAGAAAAATGTCTTTATCGAAGGTTTGGGGACTCATTTGTGTGTGATGTGGGGTAGGTTACAAAATACGGATCTTCCACAAGGGGTGAGAGATCTGAATGCTTTGGCACTTTCAAGGGACACAGAGCAGAAAGTATATGGGCATGTTGAAAGATTGTTTGAGTTTAGGAAAGACTTTGAAAAATCACGAGATGAGGATGATGAGGACGATAGAATATATGTACAGAAACGGTTCCTTCCGTGCCGAAGAACGGCACCTGAGGAAGTACGAATTTGTACCAAAGATGCGGTTCAATGGATCTCGGATTCATCGATACCGCCAGACGAAGTGTATGACACATATAGTCAGTATACAGTAGAAATGCAAAGAAAGGTAATTCAGGTGATGGTACAGCACCTGCAAGAGGAATGTATAAGGAAGAGGGTTAGTTGCCCCATAGAATTATTGGGGATTTGTAAAAGGGCTTTTTCGCCCGACACTTCTACAGCTCCCTTAGCACTCGACCTGGCTCTATTGCTTAGTAAGCGGCCGGAGGTACCTATATCTCAGTTGCCTACGAGAGAGGTTCCTCCGACCTTTGTCCCAAAAGTTGAGATCCCTGCCAACGCTGGGACTGGTGCCCCCGCTGTGGATATCCCTGCACATTATGTATCACAATTTGTTCACGTCCCGTTTTCACGACAGGAAGTGAACACAATTAGACAATCAGTTCCCGATATTAGGAAAAACCCGACGGGGTTTTACAAAGAAATAGAGTCCGTCCTACAGTCCTCTGTGTTCACCTTGAGTGACATTGACTTATTATTCCCTGTACTCCTACCCGTAGATGTATGGAAACAGGTTCGGACAATAAATGATGTGCCGGGGTTGGGAGATACGTGGGCAAATATGATTAGAATTGATGGAGAAAGACCAGCTGGTGAGAAACCGCCACAGGTAATACTTACTTTACCTGAAAGGATTGTCGCTAAACTAAAAACTATATTTCCAGAGAAGAGGATTATTTGGGACAAGCTTACGGCCTGTGTCCAAGGGAAAACTGAAGGCGCCACCGAATTTTTTAATAGATTCGAGCAGGTATTTTCTGACTTCAGTGGACAGGATTTAGGTGCAGAGTCGGGAAAAAGGTTGTTTGTGGACAAATTTGTACGTGGATTGTTACCTGACATCCAGTCACAAATTATGTCCTCAGAGAGCGCTTGGCAGGCAAAATCTCAATCTGAGGTTTTGCACATGGCTCAGTATTATGAGAACCGTGTTAATAATGAAACGGAGAAAATCGAAAAGAGAAAGGGTGATTTGAAAACCAAAGTATTATTGCAGCAAATTGTTAGAAACCCCAGAGGAGGTACGACACAGACTAGAGGTCAGTATGTTCCAAAAGGTAATGCTCCTCTAAGTACTGTGAATGTTAATCAATGTGCCTATTGTCGCCAGGAAGGTCATTGGCGAGCACAGTGCCCTGTCCTTCGCCAGAGGTCAAACAATGCGTTTGGAGGTATGGGTAGACGACCTAGGGGCCGCCCTGGAGCAGGGGGCCCTGACAGAGGTCAACTTTTACAAGACTCTCAGCAACCTTTTTCACTGGAAAATCAGACCTCGAGTATGGACTCAAGAAACATATTTGATCACCCTTCTTCTGCTTACCTTTCCGAAGAGCTTCCTTCTGACGAAGCTCCGTATTATTAGGATTGCCCGAAGCAGGGTTTGGAACCTTTGCCTATTCCCGTTAATCAAAAAGGCCCCTATGTTGAATTATTAGTGCGGAATAGGAAACACCAGTTTTTGATTGACACTGGAGCACAGAAGTGCTCCATTAATCATTCTCGGGTTCCAAACATCCCACTGTCAGGGCAAACAAATGTTTCCGTAGGGTTTTCTGGTGTACCAACTGTTTGTCCGGTTTCTGCGCCGGTATCTGTTTCTTTGGGTCCCTTTACGGACCATTGTCCCTTTCTTCTCACTTCTAACTGTGGAGAGAATTTGCTGGGGTTGAATTTGTTAAAGAAATTGAATGCAGTAATTCATTGTTCTTCGGGTGGAGTACGGCTAACGGTTTCACCACAGCAACTTCCTAATTCTCAATTCTTGATTCGACCTTTACCTCCCGAGTTTAGCATTGTCCCGGAATGTTTGTGGGCGGTGGACGACAATGATGTCGGAGTGTTACAGATCGAGCCCGTTAAAATAGTCCTGAAACATGGGGTGAAACTGCCAAGCATCCCGCAGTGTAAAATATCAGCTGAAGGCGAACGTGCTTTGAAATGCATTGTCTCCGATTTTGTTCATCGTGGGGTGATCGAAGAGATTACAGGTAGTTTGTGTAACAGTCTGATCTTACCCATATATAAGAAAGGCGACAATGCAATTCCATACCGGTTTATAATTGATCTCCGTGCTATTAACCGAGTGGTCGCCCCACAATTTCCAATTGTGCCTGATGTGACGACGATATTAACAATGATCCCTGCTACGGCTACGCATTTCAGCGTTGTGGATCTGAAAAACGCCGTCTTTAGTATCCCGATACATAAAGAAAGCAGATATCTGTTCGCGTTCACCTTGGGGGGACGCTCATTTACATTTACAAGGGCACCTCAAGGGTATACTGAAAGTCCTAGTATTTATAGTAGAGCCTTGAAAGAGCAGCTCGACATCCTTGAATTGCCACCTACTTGCACGCTGCTTCAATATGTTGACGATTTGCTTTTGGCTGCTGATTCTGAGAATGCCTGTAAAGAAGGCACTATACTGTTGCTAATTCATCTAGCTAAAAATGGTCACAAAGCTTTGCTTAAAAAATTTCAATATTGTTGTCAGGAGGTTGCCTATCTAGGCTACCTCCTGTCAAAGGAGGGGAGAAGATTGACACCTGAAAGAATAAAACACATTTCTGGCATGTCTGTTCCAAATACGCAGAAGGAAGTCAGAGCCCTGCTAGGTATGGCTTCCTACTGTAGGTTGTGGATCCCGAATTTCGCACTAGTGGTAAAACCGATGTTGGCTTTGACGAAGAAGGGCATTTCTCTGCCACTGCCATGGGAATCGGAACATCAACGATCATTTGAGCTTCTCAAAACCGCGCTATGTTCGGCACCGGGACAAGGCCTTTGTGTTGTTTGTGCATGAATGTGATGGATGTGCTTTGGCTGTGTTAACACAGGAACACAGAGGGAAGAATAGGCCGTGCGGCTACTACTCCTCCGCCCTTGATCCTGTCGCATGCGCTTTGCCAAGATGTTTGCGCGCCGTTGCTGCTGCTGCCGCGTCTGTAAAACAGAGTGAGGGAATGGTTTTAGGCCATGATTTGATTTTGATGGTACCTCACTCTGTTGATATTTTATTGAACAAAACCCAAACGCAACACCTCACCTCAGCACGGTTAACAAGGTATGAACTAATTCTGTTTGCCCCTCATATTCAAATTAAGAGGTGTTGTGTTCTCAATCCGGCTGAACTCTTACCCTTCCCGCAAAACACTGTTTGCGGTGACGAAGAAACACATGACTGCCTGTATACCACCGAGCAAGAAACGAAGGGCAGGATAGATCTCATAGATACTCCTTTGGATAATGCAGAAGGGGAGCTGTTTTGCGATGGCTCCTGCTTCAAACTCTCGGATGGTACATCTACAGCTGCTTATGCAGTTACTACATTGAGCAAAGTTGTTGAAACTAAGAGGATTTCGCATAACTCCGCGCAGGCCGCAGAGATTATAGCGTTGACCTGAGATTGTGAACTTTCCCAAGGGCGAAGAGTAAATATATATACTGATAGTCAGTACGCATTTGGGGTGGCTCACAACTTCGGAAAGCTTTGGTCAGAAAGAGGGTTCCTGACCTCACATGGGACCAAGATTCAGCATGGCCCATTGATAGTGCAATTACTTTCGGCACTCTCACTCCCTAAACGGTTAGCGATCATGAAATGTGCAGCACATCGCAAGGTCATAGATGATGTGGGCAGAGGGAACGCTTTTGCGGATTTGATAGCCAGACAAACCGCCACAGACCTTAGCACGGACATGTATACCTCGAGGGAAATGAGAGATGTTTGCATAATGGATGAAGGTATTGGGTCTGTGCGAGATATTCAGACTGATGCCACGATGGAAGAATCTAGAAAGTGGGCTGAAGGAAAGGGGAAACTGGATGACGAAGGGTGTTGGGTGGATACATCCGAAGGGAAATGGTTGCTTCCTGATTCTTATGTATTGGCAATGTTACGATGGCACACGGTCCTACGCATGTGTGTGCCCAGCAGATCACGAGAATGTTAGAACAGGTCTGGATGAATGACAATATTCTGGACACTGCAAAGAGGCATGTCCAGAACTGTATGATCTGCCTACAGCACAATGTGGGTAAAGGGACAGTGACTCCAAGGGGACGTTTTGGGCCCCCTTCTGTCCCCTTTGAGGTTATACATTTTGATTTTATTGAAATGGAGCGATGTAATAATTTAAAATATGTTCTTGTAATCATTTGTGCCTTTAGTAAATGGGTCAAGGCTTTCCCCGTCAAAGATGCTACCGCCATGACCACTGCAAAGATTATGGTAAAAGAATTCTTTCCTCGATTTGGGCTCCTGAGGATAATTTGGTCGGACAATGGTCCTCACTTTATCGCAGCAGTAATTTTGCAAATATGTGCAGCCCTAGGTATTGAGAAACGATTTCATTCAGCTAGGCATCCTCAAAGTGCTGGGTTGGTAGAAAGACACAACGGTATTTTGAAGAATAAACTTGCAAAAACATGTGCCGATACCAAACTAAAATGGCCAGATGCTTTGCCTATTGTGTTATTAGCTATGCATACCACACCTCAGACTAGAACTTGGCTTTCTCCATTTGAAGTAGTAATGGGGAGACCTGCTAACATTTGGGGTCTCCCAAAGCCTAAAGCCCTGAGGGAGGTGGAAAATGTATTGCTTGTAGAATACTGTAACCAGTTAACTAAAAACCTGTATTTCATCTACCACCAGGTGCATGCTGCTTTACCTGTACGGTTCACGTGCCCAGGACACGATATACAGCCCGGAAGTTGGGTTTTAGTGAAGGCCTACGAGAGGTCTTCCTGTCTCGCGCCTCGCTGGCGGGGACCCCATCAGGTATTATTGGTCACCAGGACAGCAGTGCGGGTGGCTGGGAAGAAGAACTGGATTCATGCGACGCACGTCAAGAAACTTCCTCACCCGACGCCACACGCTACAGAAGAAGCAGAACCCCTCGCTGATGCTACAGTCTCTGATCCTGGAGTAGCAAACAGCGCTGTGAGTGCGTCGGAGAAGTTCTCTGAGCCTGAGGAGCTTGGGGAACAGTCCATTTCGTCTCCGCACTCTCCAGGAAAATCACTTCCGGAAAACACTGTTTCGAGCTCTGCGACTTCCGTCGCCACCGACACGTCGCTTCCCCCAGGAAGTGACGATACTTTGCTTTCGGACCACACAATTTTGGGTACCATCAGGTACAACCTTCGACCACGGAAATTTAACCACGGCACGAGTGTCGTGCATCTGGAAAGGAAGTGATTGGAAAATTGCCTTGTTTTGTTGAGCAAAAAAGGGATTCTGCTGGCTAGGGTTGGGAAGGACTAAGAAATCACACGACCGTAATGTCGCCAGCAACGAACATTGGGGTCGTCGATTGAGAAACTACGATGCCTGCCACCTTCACCGCTGCTCCCCGCACTGGACTTTTAGATAAGGGGGTGACCAAATCGAACGATGAACAATGTGCCTGGGCCCCGAAAACGTACTGTTGTGTTTTGATAATGATTATTGTTATTTTTGCAACCGCTGCTGTAGGACTTTGGTATTTCGAAGAAATCTATCCTTTGAAACCTTTATTGCCGACCAAGATCGTACCAACTGTTCTGACTCCCTCTGTACACCTTCACACTCTGTCCCCTAGAGACTCCCAACATAGACAAAAGTATTATAATAACACTCTGATGATAGTAATGAATGCTACTCATGCCATTTTTAATAAGAGTAATTGTTGGATTTGTACTCATTTACCGCAACATGGGAACAAGGGACTGGGATGGTATATACATCCTCTACCTTTAACGACTTCTTGCTATGCCTCTCTTAGAGCACTATTCTTTGGCCGGTGGAATGATAGCATCTCAGGGAACTTTGATGGAACTAATTTAAATGATTTTGAGAAACGTGAATTGACTCCCCTGGGATGCTCGCGTTTCGCAAATAGAAGTAAACCTAACGTCGCTTCTATTAGGCCGTCTGACAAACTATCTCTTCCTTTTCAAACTCTGATTTCCTTTAAAATGGCTCCGATAGGCAATAAGGACGCTGTACCTCCTTCTTATTCTGTAAATCATAGTCCTGACTGTGTACAAAGAAACGGCACTAGGCTAATGGGAGATTTTGAAGCTTGTAAAAATATTGCAAATTTGACTGGGGAAAACAGGCCTCTGTTTGTAGGGGGGCCTGTTTATTTTGTTTGTGGTAGTTTAGCATTTCCCTGGTTGCCCAAGGATTGGCAGGGAACCTGTTATTTAGGAATATTGTTACCCGGGGTATTCGTAGCAAGTACGTTAGAGATTTCTAAGGCTCGCCGCGGCGAGACGACAACGGAGATACCCCTGGGCAAGTATTGGGGGACATAGCGAAATCAGTTGTGCCCTTTTGGGGACAAATAGCAAACTCGGAGAACATTAGGGGATTAGCAAGGGTACTGGAGAGAACGATCAACCGGACCACGGACATACTCTACAATATGACCTTAGAGCAAAAGGCAATAAGATTGGTGGCACTTCAAAATAGGATGGCATTAGATGTCATTTTGGCAGAACGAGGTGGAGTATGCAAATTAGTGGGGTCCGCTTGTTGTGTTTTCATACCAGACTCCTCGCCAACAATTTTTAAAGCAATTCAGAACTTACATACTCTCAGTTCTGAAGTCCATATCCCTGTAGGAGACTGGAACCTTAGTACTTGGTTTTGGGATTCTTTGCGATCTTGGGGTTGGAAGGTGCTTTCCGTTATTCTGGTTATTTTAGGGATTCTGTTATTTCTTTGTTGTTGTTTTCAATGCCTCCCAAGTATGTGTGGAATGTTAGGGGGGTGTTGTGCTCAAGCAGTGAGCACAATAGGGCATACAATATATACCCCAGGTACAGCATCTAAAGAATTCATGGTACAAGAGACTTTTATGAACGACCTTATGGCTATAGACATTACAGACAATGATGCAGAATCTATGGATGATAATACATGGAGTTATTTTCGAAAGTATTAGGGATGATGTTTAGCACTTGGCATAGGCCAAAAGGAGGGTCTGTGGAAATCGAAATAATATTGTACCTCCTATCGCATTGTTTGAATGTATGTTGGCCTACGCCAAGTTGTCTAAAAACATTGTGTACATAGATTCCGCGGCAAGGTCTTGACCTTAATGTATTGTGTAAATCGCCATCTTGGATTTAGCCGCCATTTTAGGTTCTCTTGTAGTGTGGAAGTCACCCTGAACAACAAAATGGAGGCCGAATGACATTTCGAGTGGGATTCTGGCCGTTGTGACCTCCGCACACGTGAATAAATAATATGTCCGCAGGCCACTTGTTAGGGTCGCGAACTGAGACCTTGTCCTCTCCCTGACCTATGTGTAAATGAACAACTGTATCAGCGGAACTGATCAAAATGCATACATTATGGGATTGACCTGGCTACGAACCCTAGGTTTGGTTCAGAGAATGGTTAACTCACGAGGGGGTTGGCCAGAGCTGGATAAAAAGCATAAAAACCCAAGTATCCCAATGTTCGCTCTTTCACACTAACACGGCGAACTACCGTTGATGGTTGGTCCTGTTACTCTGAGGGCCGAATAGCTATCCGTATGTCAATTGACTTTTGGTAATTGTTGTATCTTTGAATAAAGCGCTTTGTATGTCCTTTGTGACCTGTGTTGGTGTGTTTCCTTTGGGCTTCCCGGCCTCATATCAATTTTTCTGTTTCCACACCTGTACCGGGACTGGTGGGGGGGCTCTGGGTAAGGGAGTGGCCTGGGCCTGGTTTTGCACCGTTAAGGTATGTATCTGCCCCGCCAGGGTCTGATAATCCTGCCTAGTTGCCGCCAGCTCCGCCTTTAGTTCTTGGAGTAGCGTTACCACGTCCGCCATGGTTGTGCTGCCTGGGCGCCTAAACAATACTTGGGCTCGCAATTCTGTCAGAACTTGCTTCTTCCAGGCGCAGAGGCAGCACAAACGCAGCTAAAACGCCTCCCTCCCCGTTAGGTCGCAGTACCTGGAGATAGACAGCACAGGCAACCTTGAGGAAGTTAGGAACACCGGAAAAGGGTTTAGGTAGAGGTTCTGGATGGGAAGGGGGAATGCCAGGGTCACATGCTCCTCGGCTCCTGTTCCATGAATTCACCACCCATGCACTCCTGCTCTCACCACTCACTCCTTCACTGAATGCTTGAGTTCACCTCGGGCTTTTGTACTGGAGCCCCTCACCAGGACATCACATGTAAACACATTAAATTAGGTACAGCTTAGATTAGCCCCCACATTGCAGCATGCAGGATTCCAAACCTGCATTACTTCATGCAGCAGCTATAGCAATTGCCCAACTTCCCACCCAAACCTGCATTCACTTCATGCAGTACCAATGGGAATTGCCCCAAAGCAATAATGTACTTAGCTTCGGTTTCTGCCTGAGTCCACAGCTTTTCTGGCCTTTTCATGTTGATTGGCCACAAACTTCTCCTGGATTTCCAGTCTCTCGGCAAGAGCAAAATTGGAGTAAATACCAGTGCGCGCTGTGCGCGTGATTGGTTAGTGGCTTTTGAGTACCCTGCACGGCGAGAATCGCCGCTCCGGAGTCATGCGACTATACTTTTGATCACATTAAAACATGCAGGCATTGTTAGTTCGAGTCTCATGCATGGTTAGGGACGTTATAACTCTTAGCGTTCCCTTCAAGAGTTTTGCGCTCCGGCTCGCTGTGGGCTGGTGGGTTTCTGCGCCGCTTCTACTGCGTGGCCCCCCCCTCGGGTAGTACTGGTGAGAAGCGCAAGGTAAGTATTTGTACTTATCTCTGACTTGTACGCGGGGCCTGGGGTTTGCAGGCGTCAGGCGGAATCGCCCCGCGTAAGCTTGCCTCCGGAGCTCCTGAGAACACATCTTTCGAGGACGCCGGTCAGGATTGCGAGCGGCTCCCCACGGGCGCGGCTCGCGCATGTGCGCTGATGCGGGCGCGGTCGGGGGCGTGGCAATCTTCCCCGAGCAGGCCCAAGCGGCGAGCGGCCTGCTGGGAAATGTAGTTCCCGGGCTGTTCTCCATCCCTGGACCACGGTCCTACAAAAAGGGTGGAGAACACGCCTGGAGTACTTGGTGGAGTGCTTTCTGGTTGCTTGTCTGCCCTCCAGGCTAACCATAAGGGCATTTACCCCCAGACCTGCCCCAGCCCTGACACATAGAATGGACTGTGGAGATGGAGGAAGGATTTGAAGAGCTGAAGAAAGAAATCTGCACAGCTCCTGTTTTAGGAATTCCCAATTATGCTGAGGAGTTTTTCTTATTTTCACATATGAATGGGACAGTTATGACAGCAGTGCTTACACAGAGGACAACAATAGGGTACAAACCTCTGGCATATTACAGTAGGATTTTAGACCTGGTTATGAAAGGGCATTTTCCTTGAGAACAGTCATTGGCCGCCGCCGCGTTCGCAATTGAGAAATCTACAAGTATTGTAATAGGTTGTTCTATGACACTTTTTGTGGAGCATGCATTGTTTGCCATTTTTAAAGAAACTCAAAGGTACATTGACATCCCACAGAGCTACCTACGACTGGGCGGCACTCCAGTGAAACATGCATCCTTATTGGACAGGCTTATTAAAGCACTACAGCTCCCAGCAGTCATAGCAATAGTTAAATGCGCAATGCATACAAATCAATTTGTCTCTTGCAGGAATGAAGCCGCAGACGAGGAGGCCAAAGGGTTGCAAGTTCTTCAGATATATCAAGTTTTGATACTCCTAGTATAAGAAAAGGAGTGACTATGACTATGCTAATGTGAGAAGGGTTTAATCAGTTGCCAAAAACCCAGTTAATGGAGATTCAAGGTAACACACCGCAGGAAGAGCAGCAATTATGGAAACAACGGGGGTGTTTTCTATCCCCCACAGAAGCACTATGGCAACAAGACAGCACTGGAAAGCCAGTGATGCCAGTAGCACTGTTAAAGGTACCGCTTGAACAGCTGCACTACCCTGTGCATGTAACTAGGGAAAGTCTTGCTGCAACTATTGCAGAAGACTGTTTTTTTCCAAATTGGTTAGAAAACGTTGCATTTTATGTAGTAATCTACATCGTCGGTCAAAAGTTCACAGCTGGGCATTACACTGCAAACCATTAGGGGAGTAATTCCTTGACCGAACAGTCCTTTCAGAATTTACATATTTATTATGTTGAAATGATGCAGGTGTGTAATGGATACAAGTATCTGATTGTGGTGGTTTGTCCCTTCTCTAAGTGGGCCGAAGCAGGTCCCTGTACACACCCTGATGCCACTTGCACAGCAATGTTTTTAGTATGTGAAGTCTTTCCAAGATGGAGAGTGTGTGAAGTGCTGAGATCCGATAGATGGCCACATTTTGTCAATGAAGTGTTTGAACAGATAGGACTATTGCTGAGCATTAATCACAGGTTTTCTTCTACTTATCACCCGCAAGTGAACACGCTTTGTGAGAGACTCAATGGCCTCCTTAAGGAAAGGATTGCCAAACTTAAATTGTCTTTGAAAAGGGGTGGCTACATTGCCTGCCCTTAGCTTTATATGCCCTAAGCAATCAACCCTGTTCGGACCACCAGCTCATACCCCATGAGCTAGTGATAGGGAGGCAAATGAGAACGCCTGTGACTCCTCCATTGAGGAGTAGAGGTGATGCCCAGAGTAGAGCAAAAATGTTAGGAAATGAATCAAAATGAATATTTGATATGTATAACGTCTAGTATCTCTCTCATTTCAGATCAACTCAAGCAGCAGGGGGTCTCAGAACACAGAGGAAAACCATCTAGCAGCCGGATCTTCAGAATTATTATCACCACCCAGAATTTTTGTTAATGATGCAGTGTTAATTAGAAACTCCACTGGGAAGTGGCACGAACCAAGGTTTGAGGGCCCATTCATTGTAGAAAAGGTTACCCCCTCAGCAGTAAATGTTCAAGGTAGACAAGCTTGGATACATCTCAACAACGTCATGCTGTACACCAGCGAGGCCGTTGCAAACCCAACATATGATTCAGAAGCAAGTCAAGAAGAAGAATTTCAGGGTGGGCAGACTTGATCGATGATGAAGAAGAAGAACGATAAGGTTACTGATTAAGTAAATGCAAATTTGCATTTAGACTGTGGCTCCCCTTCGACACTCCTTATAGATGTTATAGCAGGCGTGAAACTCTTTGCTTGGGTCACATGAATCTTTGAAAATTGGACTTTAGGGAAATGCTGATGTATTGGAAAAATGCTTAACTTAGATTTTGAGTTTGATAACTGGAAACGTGAGCAATACCCTGATTCTTCGTTCACTGAGTATTTATTTAACTAACTCTATGGTCCTCCCAGAGAGTGATGTGCATCGCCTTGTGCTTGCTGTTTTTGTATTTATCCTTTGAGCTTATCCTCACCTTGTTAGAAGAGATGTGGACATCCACACTTTTTTACAGAATCCTAAGAATGGCTCAGTGATCAGAAGGTTTCTTGTAGCAATAGTGGATGAGTTACTATGGTTGCCTAATCAACTAGAGTTGTCTGAGTAAAATGTATTTTTTTCTTAAAAGGTAGTAAAAATGAGAAATGTTGAAGGTGGTACAATTTCAGAGAGTGAGCAAGCCCAACCAATTCCAGGGTGGCAAGAATGGTGGGGATTAATATGTTGGTTTATGATATATGTATGTGCCACCATCCTTTGTGTCTTTCTGTTTCTTCTGTTAAGCATTCCCATTTATATTAACGTTCCTGTTAAGATAGAGGCTACTATGATTCCTCCTACTACAAGTACTGCTCTTGATTCCTTTAAGTCTATTAAGGTAGAAACTCCTGTGGTTCTCTCCAAGCAGACAACTCTTCTTGAGGTACTTCATGATCATTTGTGCAAGCACTGATGTAGTAGTAATAAGAAACAAGAGAAATGCAGAGGAAGATAATGAAGGAATAAACACATATCTAGATAGTACAGCACACTTGGGTAATAACATGTGGTATCAGCACATGAAGAAAGTGGTAGAAAGAACATCTAAGGAGAGTTGTTATGTCTGTGCTCTCATGCCCTATGCCATATATGCAACACAAACTTTCATTTCCAGTGAAATCCCAGAGTATGATGCTAGATACCTCGTTCATCTTGCAGCATGTATGAAAAGAGGACAATTTCAAGGAAGTTTGGCCACTTTGCGATGGAGATCGAAATGGTCATTTCCATTTCAGGACGATTATATCAAGACTCCACAGATGGAAAGGAACCTGCATGGAAAAGCAAGATGCTTACCTATCCTGAGAAGGGACATGAAGAGGCAGTAGTTGCAGAAATGAAAGAAACTGAATTGCCTTGATAAAACATAAGTAGCTGGATGGGCTGGATGTTGGGAACACACCCAGTCCTATTTTATGGACAAGTGAAATCCATGAAAGGATGCGAAGAAGGACTGATGTCCTGCACAGCTCATCTATTGAAGTCAGAATATTTGCCAGAAGTACAGAGAGTGAACGATGCTTGTTTAAAGTCGTGGGCTACACATGGCAGACTGTTGACATGGGTAGTAGATGAATCAGGCCCAATGATGGTGCATCCATTGATAAATGCGAAATTAGGTTTTCAAAGAAGGGGAAAGAATTATGTGGGAAGACTTACAGGCTGCAATACTACAGTTGACATTATTAGAATGGGAGCAGGGACATCCGTCCTGATGGATCAATATTGGGTGTGTGTGTTGAGAGCCTACATGAAGTTACCCAAGGACTGGGGAGGGACATGTTCCTTAGTACATATCAATGTTCCAGCATTAGTGATTCTTAAAAGTGACCTCAACATTGGTGAATTTACGAAAGCAAATGCCCATTTGAGTAGGAAAAGATCACTTGGATTTCTCTATCGGACAAAGAGGGAGAATTATTGCTCAACTAAATCAATAAAAGCCTTTGATTCTATTCCATATTAGCACAGGTTATTCAGCCAGACTTCAGCAATACTATCGACCATCTTTAAACCAGGGAGCCAGAAGATGGCCAATGTGAAATGGTTGCAAATCACTCGCTGTGAGCTCCTGCAGACTATCAACACTACCATAAAGGTACTCAGTGCTATTAAAGAAGAATTGAGGGCCATAAGGTTCATGACCCTCCAAAACACATATGTCCTTGATATGATCACAGCAATGGATGGAGGAGTTTGTGCCAAAATCGGGCCATCATGTTGCACATTCATAGCTTCTCATGATGACGAGAATGGGACCTTGACAGAGGCCGTAACATTATTGACAGACTTGCATAGCAAGATGGAAGATGAAGTAGAACACATTGCAGGTGACAGCTGGTTTGCATCGACGTTCTCATGGATTCCACAGTGGATGGCGAATATCTTCAGGTTCCTTGGAGCAATATTGGTGATGATTGTGTTTGGATTCGGTGTGATCAGGATAATTATCACCTAGTGCAAGAAGACAGCAAAGAAGGCAGTAGGAATGAAGATCATGATCAATGTCGAATGTGGGTTTGCACCGAAGGAGTTGATGGATGGCGAGATCCGAAAATACGTAGAGGCTAACATCGTAGCACCTGAGAGAACAACGTTCCTGCATCCAAGTGATCCTCTTCCCCACCCCTCCCTCTCCCTCTCAGTTCTACTGCACTACTCTCCTCTTCCAATTAGTTTAATTGCTCTACTTACTGTTAGGTTGGTCTGATTCACAATTGTAAATTGCTTCTACTGGTACTGTTATAATGTTAATTGTTTTATGTATCCTGTTGTTAAAATGTGCAGCGCTTTGGAGTAAAGCGCTATATAAACTAAATAAATACAAATACAAATTCAAAATACAAAATTCATCTCTTACTAACCTATTCAGCTGTCCGCCACCCTACTCTACCCCACACTACCAGACCTGAATCTATGCTAGCCCCCACTCTAGTCCAGCCCCCCCACTTCTCACCTGGCTCTCAAATTGCTCTCTTTCAGAAATACCTGCTTAGTTGCACCCCCGAGGGTGCTCCACCACAGCTCACTTGCATTCCCAAAAAACGGACCTCAACCTTTTATCACTGGAATGTTTCTGCCTTCCCTGTCTGTGGCAAATATAAAGACTCCTTAGGCATCACGCTACCCTCTCTAAATTCCCCGACCATCCCACATGGCTCTGGTACCTTGGCTGCTACTTGGTCATTGCGTCCATGCCCATTTCATCCATGGCAACTTGCTCGAGGCAGAATTGCTCGCAATTGTTTGTAACACATTTCCTTCACATATAACACATATTTTGGAGGGATGGGTTTAGGTATTTAATAAGGGTGAGGCGTTGTGGGGGAAGGGGGGTTGCGAGGGGGCTCCCCCCACAGTTAATTTGCGAAGAAATGAGCTACAAAAAATGCGAACCAATCTCCCTAGAGAAAACGCCCATAAACAAACAACGTATGTTGGCAAGTGAGCTGTTATTCTGACAGGGCATGATCTGCACAGACCCCAGGCTTTCACCAGGGGCATGTGTCATCTCCAGGTCGCCTGTGGCCGAACATATGCATTACTGCGTGTGCATGTCCATATTTGGCAAGACCACAATTGGTGCTGTATTTGGGTTGGATTGGCCCAGATTCGGAAACACGCAAAATGGTTTCCTAGGCAAACAACTCCCATGCCATTGCTATACTCCACCCTCAATTATCAGCTGTTCCCTGTGCTTAGAGATGGACTGCTGAGCTCAGAAGAGCTTTGCTCCGGTTTCTCTTTGTTTTGGATTGAGGTTAATTAACGAGGGATAGCTGCAGACCCAGCAGTGAGTGGGAGATTATTGGTTGACTGGTTACACAATTGTTTCGCCTTGAAACACATTGTGTATAGGCACATTATAAACACCCAACAAATAAAAACACATACAGCTGCAGGTAGTGTGAAATCATAACTTCATAAAGGAGAGCGTGATGCATTTACGTTCAGAACTGATATTATATTTAAAGGCTAAAAGTATTTTGCAAGCTGGTAAATATAGGCTTTCCTGATTGAGGACATGGGAAATAGAAGAAGCTTTATTATACTCGCATTGCTTAACATGTGTCCTGTAACAAATTATATATGTTCAGGTTGGTTTATTATGGGCTTGTGGACACTTCATGACATCTCTATAAAATGCTGCTTTTTTCTGTGTTTTTTACATTTGGCATCCATGACTCAACCACCAGCACTGCCGAATTGACGCCCTGCCCCCACACCTCACCTGCCCTTCCTCTTTGTGGAATCCGGGATTTTTTCCCGCCATTTCCAGACCTTGCCAGAATTGGACATATGCAGGAATGTGGCACTGGAGTTGAGTTCTAGGTTATCAAATGAAGTGGAAGCAGAGATCGTTCTGCAAAAGACACAGATTTCCGAGAGGGAGCTGAGTGCTCAAATCTCTAGGCAATTTCTCAGACACAAACCAGTGGAGTTGTCCTCCATCCACTGAGCAAGTTGCTGAGTCTGTAGATTGCTAGGCAACTATAATTCCCGGCCTGGGCATCAACTCCCCCATGGTCTGCTTCCGATTCCTGCAAGCAGCGTACTGGCGAGCCTGAATCCTGATGCTTTGCCAATGCGCCATAGAACCGGAAATAACTTAGAATTCAATGTAGTTATAAGTTTTGAAATGTTTATGTTCCTGTGTGGGTGCCCACAAAGGCGCCTTAAAGGCTTGCTTACAGGGAGGGCTGAGAAGCCATGTCATCCATCTATTCATTGGCACCTTTTTTTATCCAAAGTGAGACTTTCCTTCTTTTACAGTGACATTAGGAAGACTGCCTTATAGAGGAGCAGCTGAATGCCTCTGCAGGAAGTCCCACCTCCATCCTGCCTATATGTTGGAAACCAGAGATCGTGACATGCACAACACCAGTGATGGTGCCTATTCCACAAAGAGCCTTTGAGAAAAGTTATCCATTGAGAAAACCCTATGTGATGTACCCCCGAAGAACTGACTCCTTGAAGAAATCCCAGAAGGATTATGAAGATGAATGAAAGAGAAGATTAGTGAAGTCACAAGAAGCAAGCGTGAAACACAAGAGAAGAGTGACTGGACGAGAGGATGTAGAGTCCATATAGAATCTGATGATGAAATAAAGAATCAAGTAAACTTTCATATGCTGGAGAAAGATTGCATGTGTGAAGAGCATTGCAGAAAATGCAAGCTGTTCAATAACTGTACAGATGCAGCAACGCAAGTACACTAAGTAAACCTGGAGACTAACTATACGTAATGAATAGACTGCAGGCAGTGCCGCCATTATATAGAATCTGGGCATTCGATGTCACAATTTTAGTAAGCTCAAACCTACGGAGAAGGAAAGATTAAAGCAGCTGAAGATTGAGGAAAGATCGAGAAGGGTGTCTGGCCTGGTGTCAAAGGCTGCAGCAGCCAGGAACTGGTTATCTATCCTTGTAGAACAGTGAACGGGAGAAGCAGAACCATCCTTTATTAAGGTGCAAGGAAGAGACACCATGAGTCCAAAGCTTTATTAATTTAATACTATTAAATGCGAGAAAAGGAGCAGAAGCACGGCCTCCTGTCACATTGTTTAGATGGAAATAGAAACTGGGCATGCAGCACCAGACTTAAGTTAAGACCGTGCTCACACTCCCGTGTATTCTCAGGAGCAAGAATACTTTGCAAGGCCAAGTACAAAGACAATCTGGATGGCAGAGGACAGGAGTGTTGATAGGTGTCAGGCTAATTGGGTGGGGAGATGTGGTCAAGTCCACCCACTGACACTTGGGGTACCAGCTTGCGTGCTGCTAGTGAGCCAAATGTTCCAGAAGGGCACGAGCGCTCCAACCAATTGTAAAAGGCCATATAACAAAGGCCCTTATAGTTTGAGAGCCAATCATGTACCGTGTACCTAATACTGATGAAACTGACTTGCACTAGTGGTGGGCATAAGTTGTCAACCTGACTGTATAGATCCAATCACAATGCCAACCCATATAGAAAGTATACTTAGATGTTCCCCTTGAACCAACCACAATACCCCATAGGTTTTCTTAGTTTGCCACGTAGTATGATGTCACGTATGACGAGTGTTTACTATAAAAGTGTCATTTTTATGAAATATGTTGAGAGATATGCTGTGCGACATCTGTTGATGTTCATTGTAAATCCCTGTTTTAGACCAGTGAAAATAAAACAGTTAGATGAGACATTTTGCCAACTTTCTTAGTCGGTCTTATTATTTGGTGTAAGAGTTATTCTGCATCCCCATCCCTGTATGACATGTTACCGAATTTAAGGACCTTGAAGGGTTCACTTGGTAGCATGTCGGATGGTTTTATAGAAGACCTATCAACCTGTTGACTTCATAGCTTTGGATGATCAGATATCCTCTGCCATCTAGCAGGAAGATTGCGGGGTTTCGTGTGGAGAGCGGCTATATAGAACTCTTGCAAAAAAATCGAGATTATGGGCAGGGTCCCTCTTTGACAAGATCTCTACTTGGTTTCCACAGGTGCTTTGTGGACGAAAGGCGAAAGTGAATGATTTGAGGAGGATACGATACCGAGGGTTTTCAAGCTAAATGAACCAATGGTGAGTAGACTGAGGGGAATGGCAAACTAAGGGTATGGGGTTGTAGTAATTTCAAAGGAACGAGAGTAACAGGAGTAACAGGACATTTTGTGTAAAGAGAGAGAGATAAAAGTGGCCAAGATTCCTAACCCAAGGGGTTTTAGAAGAGGTTGTCGTATACTCTGATAAGAGTCAGTAGGCTACGTATGGACAGGTCCACATAAGAAGACAATCTAAACTCTGTGATCAGGGTATTGATAGGGGCAACAGAAGAAAGGTTATCACCAAGGCTTTTATATGCAAAGAGTCGACTAGTCTGTCTGTTTATATATATATGTGTTGAATTAAGGTGTCGAGGAGTGACATAAACAGTTGTGTGAGAACTGAGACAAAGTCAAGAAGTTATATTGTCTATCTAGGGACATGGTTGATACCTACCCAGAGGTAGACTGAGAAGTAGAGGTTTTGAGCGGTGATTGGTTGGAACGCTCATATTTGTTTATTGTGAAGGGGATTTATAAAAAGTCTGGTAAGTATTGACAGTCAATTGACATTCGTCACAATGAGAGACAGAACTCCTCTGATGCATTTATGTACGACATTGCCAAATCACATGGCCAAGCTCAAACAGTACAGTGCAGAATGGGTGAAAGGCACAGCAGATAAAATGTTCATGCCATGGCCACAAGGGGGATCATTGTCAAAAGCGGTATTGCAACACATGACCACATACTTGCACGGTGCATAAACGGGGAAGACATTGCAGAAAAGTTTAGCTATTTTAGAGCTTTGGAAGATGTACCAGCAGGAATGAGAGCATCCACCCCCCAAGGAATGTATGCGTAGCCAGTACAGGGAGGCAGGTGTTGAGCCTTCTGCTCCCCTTACCTCATCAGAAGAAAAAGGCGATACTACAGAAGACATAGGATTGTATCCGTTAAAGGAATTGAAAGTGGCAACAAGGTATATTAACCCGATATACGAACCACCTGTATATAGCAGTGACGATAGCCCAGAGGAGACTAAGAGAAAAGAGGAGATCTTTAAGATCTTGCAAAATAAGGAAAAGAAAAGTGAGAAATCAAATATATTGACAGAAATAGAATGAGGGGTTAAGAGATGTAAAAGAGAGAATGATAAAGCTGACGATGTAATGTTCTTGCAGAGTGAATGGATGGAAGGACAGATATTACTCAAGCTAGATGGGAAAAGCATTGAGGAAGTAAGTCAAAAGGAAGATCAGGATGAACATGATAGAACAGACAGGGAACGAGAAAAAAGATTGAAGGAAGATGAGCATAAAAGAAAAAGCAGACAGCGACGAGAACTGATGTATCAGGAGGAGCAACAGAAGAAAGAAGAAAGGTCAGAGAAGCAAAGAATGACAACAGGCAGAGAGCAATAGAAGAATGGGAAAGGCAAGAAAGGAAGAGGGAAGAGGAGGAAGCGTAAAAATAAAGGGATACAAGAATGCAGAGACGAAAATAAGATGAAGAAAGCAGAGCAGTAGTAAGAATAGAAGAGATAAGAAAAGAAGAGGAGGGAGTTAGATGGGAAGCAAAGAAGCAAAGGGAATTAGATAAAGAACTCGAATGAAAGAGAAGATAGCGAGTGCGTGATATTGACCACATTCAAAAGGAGTTAATGGAACCAAGTCCAGTAATACATGGGGGCAGTATAGAAGAATTCCTTCCATTAAAGGGAGTGACGGCCATCTATAGCTGCCACAAAAGAGAACTTTGATATTGTTCCCTTGTCCACCCCACCCCCTTTCCACACACAGGTGTCTGTCCTGATACATTCTGGTTTCATCATCACCGTCTTGTGGCCAATGCTGGATTTTACTTTTATGGACTTCATTGATTCACGGTGCGTCACCCTTTCTCAACTCTCATGCTGGACTTTCTTTGCATCTTGTACTCATGTTGGCCCTGAATCATGCTGTTCCCATCTTTATCTTGTATCCTGGCTTGCAACATTATGTGTTACTACTGACTTCTGCCATTGTATTCGCTCCCCCCTCTTGCTTCTCTGCACTTTTTGATTGCTTACTCTCTGTTCTCTCCTCCTCTCACCTCTCCCTTTTCCTATCTCCTCCCCTCAACCCCTTACTTTCTTCTATGTGCTTACTCTATCAGAATTGTCCCTGGACCTAGTATGATAGCAACCTCGTCTGTCGCTGCCCCATCCTCTTACTGTTCCCCTCCCTCCAGCACTTTCTGAAATGTTGTCAGGCCTAGTACAATAGTCGCTTGTTTTGTTCCTCCCCTCCCTTTCTGCACCCCTCTCCCTCACCTTTTGTGTTCTCTGGCTCTACCACAAATGTCATCAGTACTAGTACGGTAGTCGCCTGTCTGTTTCCATTTCCTTCCCACTCTCCCCATCCCTTCCTTATCTATGGGGGTCATTACGACCTGGGCGCAAAGGGATACCGGGCACCGGTAATGTCACTGGTGCCAGTAATCCCTTTGCGCCCTATTCCGAGGTCCCTTTGCGGGTTTCTCCCTTAACGCCTGGTTTTACCAGGCGTTGTGGACGGGACCCGCAAAGGGATACCGGGGTCAATAACAATACCGCAATTTGCGGTACCGTTATTGACGCCTTCCCATTGAGCCATATGGGGGCTCAAATGGGAATGGGGAATGGCTTTTCAAATGGGGACTTACTGGTCCCACAAAGGTCGGGATAGACCGGTAAGTCCCCATACCACCAAGTCGGTGGCGGTACCGGTATTGGTGCTAGTCATGCCGCTAATAGCGCCATGACTAGCACTAACCTCGGAATGAGGGCCTATGTCTTAGCTCTTGCACTATCTGAAATGTCGTCAGGCCGAGTACGATAGTTAATTTCACATCCTTAGTGTTCAAGGCCTGTAAGAATGTTGTTGTATTTTCCCTTGTTCCCTCCCTTGCCTTGAAGCGCTTTGAAACACATTGTGTATAGGCGCTATATAAATAAACTATCATATCATATCATATAGGAAGTATCGAGACAGGATCGATAAGGCCTATGAAGAGTTAAGGGAAGGTGGCAAATCGGGAAGCCGAGGGAAGGGAGACCAAACCCTAGTCGTCCAACCGAGACTGACTTTAGACAAGGATGAAGGGGATGAGAGTCACACTAGTTGTGGACTGGATATGCCAGATGAGGTACATGTGCCCCTGAGGGAAACCTGCAGACAGACATGGAAGTAAAATGGTCTGACCTAGAGCAACCGAAGGATTGGATGCCAGATCCAATAGCATATTCAAAGCATCCCAGAGGACAATCGTATAGTGTGAAGGGAAACTCAACACCATATATGAGCAGGGTCAGATCGTTGGCAGGAAGGAGGCAGTCAGGCACCATTGTCCCTACTATGGATAGGCAAACAATGGGAACCGATTGTGGGTTAGGGTTTACACAGTTTCCCTTATTGGAAAAAGGAGAATCAAGACCACAGATGGGTAAGGATCATTTGAGGTGCAAACTACCGAGTTTAACAGCGGGTGCAGGAAAATGGATTTATGAGTTAGAGAAAATGAAAGGAGGAAATAACCTGGCAAGAGGGGACATTAAGGGTCTCCTAGCAGCCATTCTAGGGGAAAGAGCTGATGACATTGGAAGAGACCAGGCTATTCTAGTGTGACAGCACAGAACACTGTGTACGATGGAGCGCTGTTTAATAATTGCAGAGCAGATGTCTGGACGGCTCTCATGGTACAGTATCTTTACACATCAGACATGGGTGCAATCATGACACGTAAGATGAAAGAAGACGAGGATCCTCTTGCTTACATTCCGGATATTCAAGAACGTTGGACCCTTGAAACTCGCAATCCTTGGGGAAAAATGGTGGCAGTATTTTACCACATTTGATGTCAAGGGTTGCTGGGGCAAGTACAGAGGCAACTCAAGAAGCAAGTGGGAATGGAAGCAAAGCCATGGGCCGAAATACAGTTGACGATAGTGCATCACTGTCGGCTGTTGCAGGAGAAAAATAAGAAGAGAGAAAATGCTAGAAAACTCGAGGAAGCCAAGTTAGTTCAGAAGAAATTGTCAAAGTATGCCATAGAAAGGGCCGTATTGACAAGCGGAGAAGGGCTGGAAATACAACAAGCAGTGGGTACATCACAGGTGAATAAACATCGCCCGATGAAGCAAGTAGGGAATGGGTTTATACCACAAGGAAGAGGCATGGAAAAGAGAGGTTGGGGTGGTTTCCAGAATAATCAAGGTGGGTTTCAGAGCACACAGAATGATAATTAGAATGCGCAAAGAGGGTTCAACCAAGGAGGACTAATTAGAAGGGATCCTCCTATATGTTGGATTTGTGGGATGATGGGGCACATTGCACGCATATGCGGGAGACAAGGGAATGTACAGAATAGCCAATTCTCAAGAGAGGGGACAGCTTATCCTCCAGCATATAGCTCACAACTTAGGGAAGAGTTCCGCCAAGATCAGGCACAAGTGCCGCAGATGCAACAGACACATCAACCGCAATCCACCACAAGGGAGTCGCAGCATGCACCCATGCAGATACAGCAGAATGCAAACACAGGACAATTGCTGATCCCTAGAATAGGGGGTGTCACTGTGGTGGGAGGAAATCATTTTACTGGTACAAGGATATGTATCCACAATAGGACAGCTCACAGGGCAAGTTGATGTGTTCAGTACTATTGTTGACACCAGACCCCCAAGAGGAACCAAGGGTTGATGTGACGATAGGAGGCACATCTTTTTCTTTCCTAGTAGACAATGGGGCTACTCGCTCATGTGTACCGGAAGGGAAAAATCCAATGTCTGGGATTGCCATGAATGCCCAGGGATTCTCTGGAGCTACGAGTCGAGTTCCTTTCACTGATGAACTACCAGTCCCTATAGGAGCGTGTGGCATGTCTGTTCCATTATTGTACTCAGAGCAGACACCAGTTAACATTTTGTGACGTGATTTGTAACAAAACTCAATATGATGATTTATTTTACTGATGAAGGGATAGCGAGTTCCAATCCTGGAATACATTTCATGAAAGTGGCCAAATTTATATTGGCTTTCACAGGGCAAGTGGCTCTGCTAGGCGTTCCAATGGAACCAGAGGTTTTTCTTTATGGGCTGAGCATTCTGTTGACATGGCTACCTGGTTTAGTGGGAAGAAATATGAGGATACTGGATGAATTCTAATTTGGACCACAGATATCTATGGATGAAGACAGGGGACATACACTCCCTCTAGAATTAGATGAAGCCATAGTACGAGGGGAAATGGTGATGCTGTAAGGAATGGATGATGAGGGTAAACCATGGAGAACAGTGATAGCTATTGAAGAATGATGCAGGTTGACTGACATTTCTGATGGTGACATGTTTAGAGATGACCCAGCAGATGATGAATTACTTTTCTCTATGAGAAATACATATTCGATTAAAATAGACAAAAGGGAGATTACACAGCGAATGGCTATAATGCCTCAGAGGCCAGCATATTTTGAAAAGAATTGGAGAAGGTGCCAAGTGTCTTATGGACTACAGGCCCTTATGACATAGGCCTATTAAAGGAGTTGGGGAAGTTAAGATAAAGCTGAAGCCAGGGGCGATTTTACCTTGAGCAAGACAGTGCCCTATGTCTCGAGAGGCTGATGAGGGCATTTTCAAGACTATATCAGCACTAATGGAAAAAGGTATTCTTGTACCATCAAAATCATTGTGCAAAACCACTGTGTATCAAGTGAAAAAAGCAAAGGGAGGGTCAAGATATGAGACCGATTAACCAGATTGTAAAGGCAGAGTTTCTAATCCAGCGATGATTCTATGCAGTATCCCAGTGGAAGCTCGATATTTTACGGTGATCGATTTAAAAAATGTGTTTTTCTCAATCCTGTTGCTTATGGACTCACACTTCATTCATGTTTTGCCAAACCTGTCTTAAACATACTAAACTGCCTTAAGGGTACTGTGAGTCCCCATCAATATTTAATAGGGTCCTACAGTTGGACCCTATTGGACCTAGGCAATATTGATTTTAAAAGTGTTGTGATTCAGTAAGTAGACGATATTCTAATGCGTTGCACTACAGAAGATGAGTGCAGGCAAGACTCGATTCTGTGGATGACTATCCTAGCAGACAAGGGATATAAGGTAGACAAAGAGAAGTTACAGTACTGTCAAGAAGAGGTATTACACATAGGCCAGTTGATTTCACATGAAGGAAAGAAGGTGACACCTGAGAGAGCTGAGGCAATCATGAAAGCCGCAAAACCGCAAAAACGCATCTTTTGGCTCAATTTCAAGAAAAAAAAACAAGGCCTACGAACGCCTGGATTCAAACCTAAACACACATTTTATCTAGAAGTGCTGAAACAAAAACTCCAAATGAGAATGCAAATTCGATCATGCTCTAAACAAAATAATCCTCAAAATAACTTTGACAAAAAGCACGTAATCTAGACCAGGGGTGTTGCTATGTCTGGAAAACACCAGGGGCTACACTGATGTTGGAAGTGTCGGGACTGGGGGCTAGCTAGCCTTTTGGTTGTAGCTCCTGAGATTCTATCCGGGGCTACAACCACAAGATCAGGGGCTATAGCCCCCTGACCCTCCCCACCCCTAGCAACGCCTCTGATCCAGACATATAAGAACTGGCTGAAATTGCAAAAGGCAATTATGACTCAGCGGGATGCCGAAACCATGTTGGCAAAACTCACAAACAAAAATACCAGCGAGTTTTGGAGTACCATTAACCAACTTGAGGGCTCCCAACATGCTATTCAGTCGAACATGGTCTCGGAACAAGAGTGGATTATTCATTATAACCAGCTGTTTAGTAAAAAGGGCAACATAAAAGAAACAACACTTCCCAATTTGACACATTCGGACCTCAGATTTGAGAAGAGTGATATCTTGAATATCATCAGAAATCTAAGCTCATCGCAAGCCCCGGGGCCTGATGGGCTGACAAATTTTACCCTAAAAGGCAATGCTGAACAGTGGGTTGGCTTTTGTTACTCCCTATTCACTAAGATCGCTGCTACTTGTTCCACCCGACATCGTGGAAAAGTGCAATTATTGTTCCTGTATTTAAAAAAGGAAATAGAGCCAATCCAAAGGACTACCGACCAATTGCACTTCTTGATGTGCTGGGAAAAATGTATGCAACCATCCTCCAACATCAACTAACGGAATGGAGCCTTATGACCAATCACATAGACACAAGACAAACTGGCTTTGTAAAAGGGGTTGGATGCTGCTTAAATCTCCTCATTGTGAACATCATGAAAATGGAAATACTACGAACTGGTGGAAGGAGCTATCTCGCTGTCATTGATCTCTCTCACGCGTTCGATAGTATCGACCGTGAGATTCTATGGTTTAAATTAGTCAGCTGGAACGGCCCCTGAAGGTTACTTATGGCCATCAGGGAGCTTCACACGAACACAAATATCTGAATCAGGCTGGATCGGTCGGGTAAACTATCCTCATCAATATCCACCCACTGTGGAGTAAAACAAGGATGTCCTTTGGCCTCCATTATTTTCAACCTCTTCTTGTCCGGCATTGACCAGACTCTTGATAGTGCAGCTTCATTTCCACCCAATATTAATGGATTCCATATAAGCCGTCTACTCTATGCAGATGACCTAATCTTGCTAGATGTGACCCCTATAGGTCTGCAAAGAAAACTGCGCTAGAATAATATGTCCAGACCAACGGACTAATTATTAAACCTTTTAAATCGGAAATCCTGGTCTTGGAAGACTTAAGACGTAACAATAAAAGGCGGCTAAGTAGATTTTGATGGCATCTTCAAAAAGTACACTTGCAAACCACATCTAGCACCAGATATTTGGGCATGTTGATTAATTCAAACTTGAATGAAATGACGCCCCTTGGGTTGCGAGTATAAAAAAAAAATGCTGTCAACTAGCAAATCAAGCAACAATTCTAAACAAAAAATATGGTTGGTATTCATTGCTACCAGTTCTTACCTTTTATGAACAAAAGGCCATCCCTGCACTTATACATGGAGCAGAAAGTGCCCTAGGCAGCTCATACCAACTCTGGAATACCCCTGAAAATATTTTCTGGTCAAAGGTCCTACGTTTGCGTAGAGCAACACTGACAGCATGCATTCGGTATGAACTTAGCTTAACTTCAATACATGCCAGAATATGCTGGAACATGCTAACCTTGTACCAGAAAATTACAATCAAGGACATTCTTCCGCAGTTTAATATTTTGCAAAATGCAGAAAATGGAGATGAACAGTGTGTACTAACATTATGGGGTGATCGATGCAAAATGATCTTAAATGAGCTGGATACTTGCATTGAAACCCTACACACCAACCTACACGCCAGTTTTCTGCCTTCTACATCCTGGGGAGCTCGAGGTCTTCCTAAAGTTCCCACCCTTCCATCTGCTTTAAGTTTACTGATCTGCTGGGCTCGCTGACGCGTTCGGCACCAGGTAGGTGCACTGCCATTGTCCCTGCAGCACCATAAACGAAAAAGAAGCTTTTAAAAAGAAAAACGAACTTTCAGAAAAAAAACATTTTTTTCACTTTGCAAACCATTTTAATTTCGGAAATTACACTGTGCAAATTGGCAGTGTGTTCTAACCTTCCACTTCTTATATTTGCACTGACTCATTTCAGTGACATGGATTTTTCCTGCTGCCTCACAGTGTGTTTGAGGTTTCCATCATGGCTGCCTAGCGTCCTTGTTTGCATGAGGCTGTGTATCTAAAGTGCTTCCCTCCATCGTCTGCAGTGATTAGCTGTTGGCTTTGTTTATAAGCCAATCGAGGGTCGGGCAGGCTGTATCCGGCCCCCCTCTCCATGGCCCATTGATTTTCCCTGCTTTCTGCCTTCTACATCCCACAGAGCTCGAGGTCTTCCTGAAGCTCACAACCTTCCATCTGCTTTAAGTTTCCTGATCTGCGGGGCCCACAGACGCATTCTGCACCAGGTAGGTGCACTGCCATTGTCCCTGCAGCACCAGAAACGAAAAAGAAGCTTTTAAAAAGAAAAAAGAAATTTCAGAAAAAAAGTGTTTTTTCACTTTGCAAACCATTTTAATTTCGGAAATTACACTGCAAATTGGAAGTGTGTTTTAACCTTCTGCTGCTTATATTTGCACTGACTCATTTCAATTACATGGATTTTTCCTCTTGCCTCACAGTGTGTTTGAGGTTTTCCATCATGGCTGCCTAGCCTCCTTGTGTGCATGAGGCTGTGTATCTAAAGTGCGTCCCTCCATCGTCTGCAGTGACTGGCTGTCCGCTTTGTTTTCAATCCAAACGGGGGTCGGACAGGCTGTATCCGGCCCTTGTTTCAAAGGTCTACTTTCTAAGGTCCCTGTCAGCTTCTCTGTCTGCTTTACACGCTGCAACATGAGATTCTGCAACAGCCAAACCCTCACTGTCACTAAGGCTGCTACCCCTGGACTATTGGACTGCCATGACTCTCTTACCATATTCTGTTTGGGTTAGTTCCCTCCTTGATTTACCTGTACTTCCTTCTCGGATTGTACTCAACTCTCCCTGTCATGTACTCATTTGAAGCGTTATCTATACTCACCTCTACCATCTGACTACCACTCTAAATTCCTTAACTACTGTTTCCCATTTAACTTTAAAGTCAAACTGAGTGTATTTTTGCATTTACTTGAAAGTCAGACTTGGGTGTATTTCTGCATCTAACTTTTGGCCATTGATTGTAACCTGCTAGCCCAGTGACTGTTCAATACTGCTTTACTTGCTAAACCCTCCCTCTGCCTCTTCTCGTTTCCACTCATGGCGCTTTCTGTTTCTCCAATCTAGTCCAACTGCTTCTCTATCAACTATCCTTTCCTTCTCACTAAGTCTGGAAAAAAGAAATTTAAAAAGGATATCTTGGCCTCCAAACCTGGTTTCCCTATCACTGATACCTATACCAGCGCATCTTCCAGACAGACCCTCACTGACATCCTCTGTGTTGTTCCTTCGCTGGATCTATGGACCCCCGATCTGCGCTTTGCCCTGTCTCCTCCTCTCCCATTAATGGTGGCACTCGCTGGGATGTCCTCATGGCTTATTTCGACTCCTGCAGAGTCATCCTTAATGTCTACCTAAATGGCACTGTCATGGTCCAAGGTCCTCAGGCCAATCTCCTCCTCTTCGATAGGCATTTCCCTCGCCTCATCAACTTCCTCTCATCTCCAGCTGTCCCCTCCTCTCACTCCCTGGCTACCTTGCCCACTTTTTCCTCCTCCTCTTCCACTCTTCAGGCTACCTCCACAACTCCGCAGGGCGTACCTCTGATTTGTACCCCTCCCCGGAAGGTCTTTAAGGCCCGCAACCTTCTTCATCTTGCCACTCTCAACTCTCGCTCTGCTGTCAAACCCTCCTCTGCCACCTCCTTGAAGAACTGGCCCTTGATGTCCTCGGTCTTATGGAGACATGGTTCATGGCCAGCTCTATCACAAGCTTTGACACTCCCTGAGGGCTACAATATCCTCTCCGGAACCCAGATTCACTCAACCTGGAGGGGGCGTAGCCCTGATCTTTCCTGAGTGGATTCCTGCTACTGTCATTGCCATTCAGATTTACTCCTCTTTTGAATGCCTTGTATGCAGGCTCTCAATCTTTCCTAGCCACTCTCTTACTGTTGGTACTCTCTACTGCCCCCCAGGCAAATCACCTCTTTCCTCTCTGAGTGGGCTGACTCCTCCTCCTCCCTCCTGGCCTCAACCACTCAACTCCTCCTCTTTGGTGACCTCAACATTCACCTCGATTCTCCCTGTCCCTCATCTCTGCTCTTTCGTAACCTCTACGATTCCCTCTCCCTCTCTATCCTCCCCTCTGGCCCGACGCACTCTGCAGGACACACACTGGATGTCTTGATCTACCCTGGCCTCCCCCTCTCTATTCTTCTGACCACTCCTCTCTCCTGGAGTGACCCCTGCCTTCTCTCACTCTCTATCCCCCAAGCCAACCCCACCCTATCACTGCCACTTACTTTCTCGGATACCCGACCTATGAAGCGTGTGTCAGCTAAGGCTTTTGCTGCCACCTTCTCTCCCCCTCCTCATTCTCTGGCTGACTCATACCCCAACACAGCACTGTCCCTTCTCTACTCTTCTATCTCTGATACTCTTGATGCTCTTGACCCTGTCATGAGGATCCGCTTGAAGTCCAAAAGCCAAGTGCAATTCCTGGTACGACTCCGACCTAGCTACACTTAAACATAAGTGTAGGGCGGCTGAGAGGAAATGGAGGTCTTCTTGCTCATCCTCTGAAAAACTGGCCCGTTGCCTGCTCCAAAGGCAATACCGACTCTCTGTCCGCACTAGGAAGAGAGCCCACATTCAAGCCCATGTCTCTGCAGCATCCAACAACTCGGTCGAACTCTTTAAAATCTGCAAGGAGCTTGCCAACCCTGCAGCAGTCTCCGCCCCATCTCTTGCCTCCCAGGCTCTCTGCATTGCCCTTGCCTTGCACTTTATCTCTAAAACCCAGGACATCCTGTCTACCCTCTCCTCCCCTCCCCCTCCTATTCTCTCTCAGTCTGTGCATGCAGACCCCACTTTACCCCCCACCGTCTTTCTCTACCTTTCCTATTTTCTCCCCTGACGAGGTTGCTAGACAAGTCCGCTCTATGAAAGCCTCGTCCAAACAGGCTCATCCCTGTTCCTCCAAAACTATCAACAACCCCATTGACACCCACGCTCCAGCCCTTCCTGATTTTTAAAACCACTCCTTTGCCTCAGGATACTTCCCCACCCCTAGGAAGAACTCCTTGTGCATCCTCTTCTCAAGAAACCCACAGCTGATCCTTCCTGTCTGGCTAACTATCGGCCAATTTCCATTACCCCCTTTCTGGGCAAACCCCTGGAAAAGCTGGCCATCTCTAAGCTTAACCTTCATTCAGATTCTCAAGCTCTTAGCTCCTCTACCTCTAACTCCCTCTGGGTCAATTGTTTTTCAAAGAAATGAGCTGGGGGTAGATCTCTATCTTCGGCTGGGGCCTCCCTCGAGAACAGCTTCCTTGCCACTCTAAAACTTGAGGAGAACCATCTCTGGTTCCGGAAGCACCTCAAGACCTTCCTCTTTGCTTTTGCCTTCGCTCCCCTTCTCCCCTGCTGATCTGCTCTCTCTTGGCACTGTGCACCTGGCCACCCTCTGTCCCCTGGGCCCAGGTACCTGCTCACCCCGCCATCTTCATGCACTGCCTCCTGGCCACCCCTTGCACTGGAGACTGTATCTGTACCCATACACCCAGCCCCATTTTTCTTCTTTTTCTGCACTTATCAGACTTACCCAGTCTGCTTCCTTAAACACAACACTTGCCACTTTCCGGCTGCACTACCAATGTTTATTGCCTCAATTTTCTATTTATTTTTTATTTATTATGATTTATCTGTGCTCTTCTGCTTTGCACTTTCCACTCTCCCCCGTCCATGCACTTTTCCCCTTTCCCATGCACTTGTGCATTCTCAATGTCACTGGGCCTAGAAAGATCGTTCTTATGTTGTGCTGTGTTCTCACCTGTTCCCCTCCCTTCCCTAGTTGCGTTCTGAAACACGTGTGTATGAGCGCGATACGAATAAAATATCATATAATATCATATCATAACCCAAATCATGTAAAAAAATTGTTGTAGAAAAGTGATTGGATCGCAACTGAAGAACAAAGCCGGCATCACAACATCATGAAAGACATTCCCAGTGCAAAAAGATCAGTCAATGAAACCCAAATCTATCTGAAACAATTTCCTGATCATCATTGCTGAAATCTCTACATTAAATTTTGTTTGAACTTGTTTAAAACAAAAGAGCGCGAAGGTCTGTGGGTAAAAAGTGATGTAACTCCTAAAACCTGTAGACTGTGCCGATTACATGACGAAACATTAAAACCTCTTACTATATTCTGCAAAGACTTGCATATGGAGAGAACTCGGTGCTTGGGGGGAAATCGTTTTGAAAACCAAGACCAAGCTTAACTGCTGATGATTGGTGGCAAGTTCTATTTGGCGAAACAGATAGAAAATTAACATTGGCTATAACATTCTTTTTGGAAGCATCGAACAAGTGGCTAACAGAGGAATAATGAGGCCCCAATCATTCAGAACTATGTTGTTTTGACTTTTGCTTAGTCTTGCCCTCTCTATTCGCCTTTGTTGAATATTTGAGTATCTACTCTCATTGCCTCCTTGGAACTAATCTGCTCTCTTTACTGCTGTATGAGTTGTTATTGTATGTAAAGCTGAAGTCTGAAGCGTGGTGTTGTAAACATAAGTTATTTGTTTCTGTTGACATCATATTTTAAAGGTTTGAAATAAATTATAAAAACATTAAATAAAGAAATAACACACACAGTAGAGGAAATGCAACTGTTGGGGCTCTGTAATTATGTTAGAGCCTGGGTGTTTAATTATAGTTTGTACACAAGACCCCTTTTACAGGTTTTAAAGAAAGCACAGGTGAACAGGGAAATCATAGTGTCAGAACTTGCTTCTTCCAGGCACAGAGGCAGCACAAACACAGCTAAAACGCCTCCCTCCCCGTTAGGTCGCAGTACCTGGAGATAAACAGCACAGGCAACCTTGACCCTTCGGGAAAAGAGGGTTAGGGTCCATTGGTTGGATAGGTAAGGAAGTTAGGAACACCGGAAAAGGGTTTAGGTAGAGGTTCTGGATGGGAAGGGGGAATGTCAGGGTCACATGCTCCTCGGCTCCTGTTCCATGAATTCGCCGCCCATGCACTCCTGCTCTCACCACTCACCCCTTCACTGAATGCTTGAGTTCACCTCGGGCTTTTGTACTGGAGCCCCTCACCAGGACATCACATGTAAACACATTAACTTAGGTACAGCTTAGATTAGCCCCCACATTGCAGCATGCGGGATTCCAAACCTGCATTACTTCATGCAGCATCTATAGCAATTGCCCAACTTCCCACCCAAACCTGCATTCACTTCATGCAGTACCAATGGGAATTGCCCCAAAGCAATAATGTACTTAGCTTCGGTTTCTGCCTAAGTCCACAGCTTTTCTGGCCTTTTCGTGTTGATTGGCCACGAACTTCTCCTGGATTTCCAGTCTCTCTGCAAGAGCAAAATTAGAGTCAATACCAGTGCGCGCTGTGCGCGTGATTGGTTAGTGGCTTTTGAGTACCCTGCACGGCGAGAATCGCCGCTCCGGAGTCATGCGACTATACTTTTGATCACATTAAAACATGCGGGCATTGTTAGTTCGAGTCTCATGCGTGGTTAGGGATGTTATAACTCTTAGCGTTCCCTTCAAGAGTTTTGCGCTCTGGCTCGCTGTGGGCTGGTGGGTTTCTGCGCCGCTTCTACTGCGTGGCCCCCCCTCGGGTATTACTGGTGAGAAGCGCAAGGTAAGTATTTGTACTTATCTCTGACTTGTACGCGGGGCCTGGGGTTTGCAGGCGTCGGGCGGAATCGCCCCGCGTAAGCTTGCCGCCGGAGCTCCTGAGAACACGTCTTTCCAGGACGCCGGCCAGGAATTCGAGCAGCTCCCCACGGGCGCGGCTCATGCATGTGCGCTGATGCGGGCGCGGTCGGGGGCGTGGCAATCTTCCCCTGAGCAGGCCCAAGCGGCGAGCGGCCTGCTGGGAAATGTAGTTCCCGGGCTGTTCTCCATCCCTGGACCACGGTCCTACAAAAAGGGTGGAGAACACGCCTGGAGTACTTGGTGGAGTGCTTTGTGGTTGCTTGTCTGCCCCCCAGGCTAACCATAAGGGCATTTACCCCCAGACCTGCCCCAGCCCTGACAGTATTCCCCCTCCCTCCAGCAGGCCCTGGTTTATGAGGGTGCCGCAGATGAAACTGGCGGAGGATTCGAGGAGCATGGACATTTTCAGCGGGCTCCCAAGATCTTTCCTCGGGACCATACCCCACCCAATCCACCAAATAACATAGTTTCTTGTGTCGAATACTAGAATCCAGGATAGTGTTGACCTCAAACTCGGGGTGGCCGTCTACCATAATGGGTGGAGGTTTTCTAGTTCTCATGAAGGCAGGGGCCGGTTTCACCAAGGCAATATGGAACACTGGGTGTATCTTCATGTGCGGGGGAAGTGTCAACTTGACAGCCACTGAACCAACCAGCGCCTCGATTGGAAACGGCCCTATGAAGCGAGGGATGAATTTGCGTGAGCCTTGTAGATGAATGTTTCGTGTAGAGAGCCATACCTTATCCCCGACGTGGTACATGGGACCGGTTCACCTTTTCTTTTCAGCGTGATGCTTGTAGGCTTGCTTGGCTGCGACCAGATTGCGTTGGACCGATTGCCAGATTTCTTTTAGCCTTTTCTGCTTTTCCACTACTGCAGGCACTTCGGGTATGTTATCTTGGGGTACTGGTTGAAAACGAGGGTGATAACCATACAGGCTGTAGAATGGTGTTGTTTTAGTAGAGGAATGCACTGCATTATTGTATGCGAGTTCGGCGAGCCAGATGACGTCCGCCAAATCATTCTCTTTTCCTTGGGTGAGACATCTAAGATATTGTTCTAGAGTCTGGTTCAGTTTCTCTGTCTGACCATCAGTTTCCGGGTGATAGCCAGTGGACAAACGTACGTCAATCCCAACTGATTTGCAGAACGCTTGCCAGAACCTTGATGTAAATTGCGGTCCTCGGTCTGAGACGATGCCGTATGGTAATCCATGCAGACGAATTAGATGTTGCGAAAACAGGGTGGCCAGTGTGCTTGCTGATGGGGTTCCTTTGCAGGGTATGAAGTGCGCCATCTTGGTAAGATAGTCTACCACAACAAAAACTGCCGTAAACCCTTTACTCTGAGGTAGTTCAACTATCAAATCCATCGACACAGTATGCCATGGGGTAGGTGGCGTAGGTAATGGTTGTAGGGGTCCAGTTGGCTTTTGGTGATCGGATTTGTTTCTGAGACACACTTCACATGCGGTTAAATATTGCTGGACGTCCTTACAAATAGTTGGCCACCAAAAATGACGTTTCACCAGTTCTATGGTCTTTGCTGTTCCAGGATGGCCTACAAACGGGGAGTCGTGGCACCATTGTATTGCTTGTTGATGTAGTGGTGCTGTAGGTAGAAATAATGTGGTTTTGTAAAACGGTAGTCCTTCTTTCACCGACTGGTCTCCGCCTTGCATTTCCCATTGAGCCAGTTGCTGAGCAGACATGGCTGCCCTAATATTGTCAAACATAGAATCCACAGTTACACTCCCAATGACGCGATCCGGATCCACCATAGGTCTGGGCTCTTCTTTTCCTGTCTCAGATGGGTCGAAGCTTGGTTCGGGGATTCTTGAAAGTATATCTGCTTTTCGATTTTCTGCTCCTGGGTGGTAAGATATCACAAAATCATATTCCGAGAACTGCATCGCCCATCTGAATTGCCTGGGACTGAGGGCTCTGGCTGATTTTAAGAACTGTAAATTACGGTGGTCGCTGTAAATAGTCACGGTGTGTTGGGCCCCCAAAAGATAGTGACGCCACTCATCGAACGCTGTTTTTACTGCCAACAGTTCCTTGTCGGCTATGGCGTAATTTTGCTCCGCTGGGAGTAACATCCGTGAGTAGTAGGCGACTGGATGTAATTGCCCGTTTTCGTCCCTCTGTGATAAGATCGCCCCCACTGCATAGCTAGAGGCGTCGGTCTCGATGACGTATGGTTTGGTCGGGTCTGGGTGCTTTAGTACTGGAGCGGTGACAAACGCTCTCTTTAGAGCCTCAAACCCCGCCACAGATTTCTCCTCCCACGAGAACGGGACACCTTTCCGAAGAAGCCTGGTAATGGGTTGCACCTTTTTCGCAAAGCCATCTATAAAGCGATGGTAAAAGTTAGCAAAGCCAAGAACAGATTGGATGTCTTTGACTGATTTCGGGGGAGGCCAGTCTATGATGGACTGCACTTTTTTCTTGTCCATAGTGACCCCCTGTGGTGACAGAATGAACCCAAGGAACTCGACTGTAGTCTGATGGAACTCACATTTCTCGAGCTTAGCATATAGATGATGTTCATGTAGCCTTTGTAGTACCGCTCAGACGTGTTTTCGATGTTCTTCCAAGTTCTGAGAGTAGATCAAGATGTCATCGATGTAGACTATGGTGAACACGTCCAGATACCTACTCAGAACTTCGTCCAGGAAATGCTGGAATGCTGCTGGAGCATTGCACAACCCAAACGGCATGACCTGATATTCATAGAGGCCAAACTTGGTCCGAAAGGCTGTCTTCCATTCATCCCCTTTGCGAACTCTCACTAAATGGTAGGCCCCCCTGAGGTCCAATTTGGTATAGACGGTAGATCCACGTACCTGGTCCAACAGCACAGGTATCAGGGGCAAGGGGCAACGATTCTTGATGGTTATTTTGTTTATTGCCCTGTAGTCTATGCAAGTTCTTAGGTCTCCGGTCTTTTTGGGGACGAAGAATAGGGGGGAAGAAACCGGGGATGTGGAGTGCCTGATGAAACCATTGGCCAAGTTGGATTCTATGTAGTCTTTCAAATACCTGTTTTCGGCTTCGGTGAGGGCGTATATCCGACTGCAGTGTAGCGCTGCACCTGCTTCAAGGTCAATCTGGCAATCAAAGGGCCGGTGCGGGGGCAAGGTTTCGGCTGCTGCCTTGCTAAAAACATCCCTGTACCCCTCGTACTCTGCTGGCAAACCTGCAACCACACTGCTTCCCACGTAATGGGTCAAAGGCTTTGGTGGGGTTATTTGACAGTGTGTTTGACAATAACTGGAGTTGAACTGGACTGTGCCGGCATTCCAGTCGACGGATGGATTGTGGAGCCTCAACCAAATGAGCCCCAGGATGAAGCCAAACTGTGGAGCTGCGATGATGTCAAAACTGAGGACTTCCTGATGACTGCATTCCAACAACAAAGGTATTGTCTGCTGAGTGACTGGCCCAGAGACTAAAGGCGAACCGTCTACTGATTTCACTTCTTCAGGAACTGTCTTCGTATTTACCGGGAGGCCCAACCTCTTGGCCACCTGCACATCCACGAAGTTTCCTGTGGCACCGGAATCTACCATCAAGGTCACCGGAACACATTTTCCCTGCCATTGCAGACATCCTTCTAAGGTCACATGGGTTATCAGATTAGTGCGCACGTTTGCCAGCATGTGTTGGGTGTTTTTCGTTTTGCTCGGTCCTGCCACCCTCATGGGCGAGCTAGCGCGTTTCCCGAAGCCCCCCCCTTGGGTGGTTTGTTGGGACATTCCCGTACGAAATGGCCGGCTTTTCCGCAATATAGACATAATTTGTCCTTTCTCCTCTTCTCCCTTTCTTCCTTGGAAAGAGGTCCCCGAATGGAACCTATTTGCATTGGTTCATCAGCCCCCTTGTCTGACACCCGAATGGGCTTCTGTTGGTCCAATCTCGCCATCGGTTTGTTTTCCCAACGACGTCGATCCTGTCGCCGGTCATTCTGTCTCTGATCTAATCGAAGAACGAGATTGATCATAGTTGAACAATCTTCAGGCTGGGGGTCCACCTGAGCTACCAGATCCTTGAGCTCCTCCCTAAGACCCTGATAGAACAAAGCCATCCTTTTCTCCTGCGGCCAATCCGTTTCCATAGCCAGTCGATTAAATGTGGTAACGTAAGTGACTAGATCTTTCTTTCCTTGTCTTAGAGTTATCAACTCCTTATCCTTAAGCAATGAAGCGGCCCTACGAATGAATATCCTACCAAACTCCTCCAGGAAGGTTTCCCAGCTGTAGAGCAAGGCATCATCCTTGCGGACTAGCGGCGTGGCCCATTAAGCGGCATCCCCGGTGAGATAGGAAATCAAGAATGCCGTACGAGCCTGAGCTGTCCGGAACACAACAGGTTTAGTTAAAAAATGCAACTGACACTGCATAATGAACTGATTAAAGTTCTGAGGGTCTCCATGGTATCGTTCCGGAGCTGCCAAGGGTAGTGATGGTTCAGTAGCTACCTGTACCTGTGTGGAAATCGAAATAATATTGTACCTCCTATCGCATTGTTTGATTGTATGTTGGCCTACGCCAAGTTGTCTAAAAACATCGTGTACATAGATTCCGCGGTCTTGACCTTAATGTATTGTGTAAATCGCCATCTTGGATTTAGCCGTCATTTTAGGTTCTCTTGTAGTGTGGAAGTCACCCTGAACAACAAAATGGAGGCCGAATGACATTTCGAGTGGGATTCTGGCCGTTGTGATCTCCGCACACGTGAATAAATAATATGTCCGCAGGCCACTTGTTAGGGTCGCGAACTGAGACCTTGTCCTCTCCCTGACCTATGTGTAAATGAACAACTGTATCAGCGGAACTGATCAAAATGCATACATTATGGGATTGACCTGGCTACGAACCCTAGGTATGGTTCTGAGAATGGTTAACTCACGAGGGGGTTGGCCAGAGCTGGATAAAAAGTATAAAAACCTGAGTATCCCAATGTTCGCTCTCTCACACTAACACGGCGAACTACCGTTGATGGTTCGTCCTGTTACTCTGAGGGCCGAATAGCTATCCGTATGTCAATTGACTTTTGGTAATTGTTGTATCTTTGAATAAAGCGCTTTGTATGTCCTTTGTAACCTGTGTTGGTGTGTTTCCTTTGGGCTTCCCGGCCTCATATCAATTTTTCTGTTTCCACAGTTGGCGCCCGAACAGGGACCCTCAAGATTGATGCCGGATCATTGAAGGTTGACGCAGACTATCGAACCGGGATCGGACGGTGTGATTCTGCGGGCCCGACCGATCGAGACGCGATACCCCGGCAGCGTTGCACAATCCGATCCTTGGACGATAGTCGTGTGGTCTGACATGGCATCTTGACGAGGGTCCAATTTTAAGGCGGGCAGATTTGCCGAAACCACCAAACACAAGGTAAAATTCGTTAGGTAAGTTCTTTGGTAAACCGTAAGGTCCTCCTTAGGTTTGGCCAGGTGCAGTCGTGACCCGGCTCTTAATTTAACCCTGACACTTTGAATTTGGCGTATTGTATCTGCAGACACAATTATTGGACCAGGTAACACCATTTTTTTGTGAAATGCCTGGGAAATTGTCTAGCTGTTTTAAGGCTCTGTTCCTCAGCGATCGACAATCTTTGGAATTTAGCCGTCCGGCACCACAGGAGGGGTCGCCGGCGTGTACTATGTACTGTAAGTATGGCATTGGAAGTATCGTATTTAATGATATTTGGCACAGACAGACCAGACATGCCTCCGAATTTCAGTGGCCAATCAACGGTAGTTTTGAGATCCCCCGTATTGAATACTTAGAATCGATCTTGTTAAAGAAAAAGGCTAGGCCAGCAGCCTTTGATGTGTTACAAAATTGGAAGAAAGAAGCATTGCAGCAGCTTAAAAGTAGGGATAAACATGCACGTCGTCATAAAACAAACGCTGAAAAAGCATTATTATATGATAAAGAAAAGAGGTCAGAATTAGTTAAAAATATGGATAGAGCCTTTTCACTCGGAGTCCAAAAAATTTACCCCTCTAAAGATTTCCATGTTTCTGAGGAATTTATTGAGAAATTATTAAATGAACGCAGGCCCGATTCCTCAGCGCCACCTCCGTATGCCCCTATTTTAGGTGCTCTGCCTATTCCTGTTGTCGCACCTGTTATTCCTGTTCCCCCTGTACAGCCCATTGTTCCTAGTCCTTTGGTTGTTGTTCTTCCGCCTATCGCACCGCCCCTTCCCGCTGCACCAATAGTTGCACCTTTGTTGAATTTACCTATACCTCCGCTCCCGAGTGGCCCCGTATTGATTGAAGTTGATCCAGGTGCAGGGTCGAAGGTTGTGATTCGTAGTACTGTTTCTGCAGATAGGAAACAGGAATTGTTTGCATGGGCTAAGCATTGCATGGAGAAAGGTGATCAAGCTAATGTTTTTTCTACATTATCTAATTTGAATAGTTTTCCCGAGAAAAATGTCTTTATCGAAGGTTTGGGGACTCATTTGTGTGTGATGTGGGGTAGGTTACAAAATACGGATCTTCCACAAGGGGTGAGAGATCTGAATGCTTTGGCACTTTCAAGGGACACAGAGCAGAAAGTATATGGGCATGTTGAAAGATTGTTTGAGTTTAGGAAAGACTTTGAAAAATCACGAGATGAGGATGATGAGGACGATAGAATATATGTACAGAAACGGTTCCTTCCGTGCCGAAGAACGGCACCTGAGGAAGTACGAATTTGTACCAAAGATGCGGTTCAATGGATCTCGGATTCATCGATACCGCCAGACGAAGTGTATGACACATATAGTCAGTATACAGTAGAAATGCAAAGAAAGGTAATTCAGGTGATGGTACAGCACCTGCAAGAGGAATGTATAAGGAAGAGGGTTAGTTGCCCCATAGAATTATTGGGGATTTGTAAAAGGGCTTTTTCGCCCGACACTTCTACAGCTGCCTTAGCGCTCGACCTGGCTCTATTGCTTAGTAAGCGGCCGGAGGTACCTATATCTCAGTTGCCTACGAGAGAGGTTCCTCCGACCTTTGTCCCAAAAGTTGAGATCCCTGCCAACGCTGGGACTGGTGCCCCCGCTGTGGATATCCCTGCACATTATGTTTCACAATTTGTTCACGTCCCGTTTTCACGACAGGAAGTGAACACAATTAGACAATCAGTTCCCGATATTAGGAAAAACCCGACGGGGTTTTACAAAGAAATAGAGTCCGTCCTACAGTCCTCTGTGTTCACCTTGAGTGACATTGACTTATTATTCCCTGTACTCCTACCCGTAGATGTATGGAAACAGGTTCGGACAATAAATGATGTGCCGGGGTTGGGAGATACGTGGGCAAATATGATTAGAATTGATGGAGAAAGACCAGCTGGTGAGAAACCGCCACAGGTAATACTTACTTTACCTGAAAGGATTGTCGCTAAACTAAAAACTATAATTCCACAGAAGAGGATTATTTGGGACAAGCTTACGGCCTGTGTCCAAGGGAAAACTGAAGGCGCCACCGAATTTTTTAATAGATTCGAGCAGGTATTTTCTGACTTCAGTGGACAGGATTTAGGTGCAGAGTCGGGAAAAAGGTTGTTTGTGGACAAATTTGTATGTGGATTGTTACCTGACATCCAGTCACAAATTATGTCCTCAGAGAGCGCTTGGCAGGCAAAATCTCAATCTGAGGTTTTGCACATGGCTCAGTATTATGAGAACCGTGTTAATAATGAAACGGAGAAAATCGAAAAGAGAAAGGGTGATTTGAAAACCAAAGTATTATTGCAGCAAATTGTTAGAAACCCCAGAGGAGGTACGACACAGACTAGAGGTCAGTATGTTCCAAAAGGTAATGCTCCTCTAAGTACTGTGAATGTTAATCAATGTGCCTATTGTCGCCAGGAAGGTCATTGGCGAGCCCAGTGCCCTGTCCTTCGCCAGAGGTCAAACAATGCGTTTGGAGGTATGGGTAGACGACCTAGTGGCCGCCCTGGAGCAGGGGGCCCTGACAGAGGTCAACTTTTACAAGACTCTCAGCAACCTTTTTCACTGGAAAATCAGACCTCGAGTATGGACTCAAGAAACATATTTGATCACCCTTCTGCTACTTACCTTTCCGAAGAGCTTCCTTCTGACGAAGCTCCGTATTATTAGGATTGCCCGAAGCAGGGTTTGGAACCTTTGCCTATTCCCGTTAATCAAAAAGGCCCCTATGTTGAATTATTAGTGCGGAATAGGAAACACCAGTTTTTGATTGACACTGGAGCACAGAAGTGCTCCATTAATCATTCTCGGGTTCCAAACATCCCACTGTCAGGGCAAACAAATGTTTCCGTAGGGTTTTCCGGTGTACCAACTGTTTGTCCGGTTTCTGCGCCGGTATCTGTTTCTTTGGGTCCCTTTACGGACCATTGTCCCTTTCTTCTCACTTCTAACTGTGGAGAGAATTTGCTGGGGTTGAATTTGTTAAAGAAATTGAATGCAGTAATTCATTGTTCTTCGGGTGGAGTACGGCTAACGGTTTCACCACAGCAACTTCCTAATTCTCAATTCTTGATTCGACCTTTACCTCCCGAGTTTAGCATTGTCCCGGAATGTTTGTGGGCGGTGGACGACAATGATGTCGGAGTGTTACAGATCGAGCCCGTTAAAATAGTCCTGAAACATGGGGTGAAACTGCCAAGCATCCCGCAGTGTAAAATATCAGCTGAAGGCGAACGTGCTTTGAAATGCATTGTCTCCGATTTTGTTCATCGTGGGGTGATCGAAGAGATTACAGGTAGTTTGTGTAACAGTCCGATCTTACCCATATATAAGAAAGGCGACAATGCAATTCCATACCGGTTTATAATTGATCTCCGTGCTATTAACCGAGTGGTCGCCCCACAATTTCCAATTGTGCCTGATGTGACGACGATATTAACAATGATCCCTGCTACGGCTACGCATTTCAGCGTTGTGGATCTGAAAAACGCCTTCTTTAGTATCCCGATACATAAAGAAAGCAGATATCTGTTCGCGTTCACCTTGGGGGGACGCTCATTTACATTTACAAGGGCACCTCAAGGGTATACTGAAAGTCCTAGTATTTATAGTAGAGCCTTGAAAGAGCAGCTCGACATCCTTGAATTGCCACCTACTTGCACGCTGCTTCAATATGTTGACGATTTGCTTTTGGCTGCTGATTCTGAGAATGCCTGTAAAGAAGGCACTATACTGTTGCTAATTCATCTAGCTAAAAATGGTCACAAAGCTTTGCTTAAAAAATTTCAATATTGTTGTCAGGAGGTTGCCTATCTAGGCTACCTCCTGTCAAAGGAGGGGAGAAGATTGACACCTGAAAGAATAAAACACATTTCTGGCATGTCTGTTCCAAATACGCAGAAGGAAGTCAGAGCCCTGCTAGGTATGGCTTCCTACTGTAGGTTGTGGATCCCGAATTTCGCACTAGTGGTAAAACCGATGTTGGCTTTGACGAAGAAGGGCATTTCTCTGCCACTGCCATGGGAATCGGAACATCAACGATCATTTGAGCTTCTCAAAACCGCGCTATGTTCGGCACCGGGACAAGGCCTTTGTGTTGTTTGTGCATGAATGTGATGGATGTGCTTTGGCTGTGTTAACACAGGAACACAGAGGGAAGAATAGGCCGTGCGGCTACTACTCCTCCGCCCTTGATCCTGTCGCATGCGCTTTGCCAAGATGTTTGCGCGCCGTTGCTGCTGCTGCCGCGTCTGTAAAACAGAGTGAGGGAATGGTCTTAGGCCATGATTTGATTTTGATGGTACCTCACTCTGTTGATATTTTATTGAACAAAACCCAAACGCAACACCTCACCTCAGCACGGTTAACAAGGTATGAACTAATTCTGTTTGCCCCTCATATTCAAATTAAGAGGTGTTGTGTTCTCAATCCGGCTGAACTCTTACCCTTCCCGCAAAACACTGTTTGCGGTGACGAAGAAACACATGACTGCCTGTATACCACCGAGCAAGAAACGAAGGGCAGGATAGATCTCATAGATACTCCTTTGGATAATGCAGAAGGGGAGCTGTTTTGCGATGGCTCCTGCTTCAAACTCTCGGATGGTACATCTACAGCTGCTTATGCAGTTACTACATTGAGCAAAGTTGTTGAAACTAAGAGGATTTCGCATAACTCCGCGCAGGCCGCAGAGATTATAGCGTTGACCCGAGATTGTGAACTTTCCCAAGGGCGAAGAGTAAATATATATACTGATAGTCAGTACGCATTTGGGGTGGCTCACAACTTCGGAAAGCTTTGGTCAGAAAGAGGGTTCCTGACCTCACATGGGACCAAGATTCAGCATGGCCCATTGATAGTGCAATTACTTTCGGCACTCTCACTCCCTAAACGGTTAGCGATCATGAAATGTGCAGCACATCGCAAGGTCATAGATGATGTGGGCAGAGGGAACGCTTTTGCGGATTTGATAGCCAGACAAACCGCCACAGACCTTAGCACGGACATGTATACCTCGAGGGAAATGAGAGATGTTTGCATAATGGATGAAGGTATTGGGTCTGTGCGAGATATTCAGACAGATGCCACGATGGAAGAATCTAGAAAGTGGGCTGAAGGAAAGGGGAAACTGGATGACGAAGGGTGTTGGGTGGATACATCCGAAGGGAAATGGTTGCTTCCTGATTCTTATGTATTGGCAATGTTACGATGGCACACGGTCCTACGCATGTGTGTGCCCAGCAGATCACGAGAATGTTAGAACAGGTCTGGATGAATGACAAGATTCTGGACACTGCAAAGAGGCATGTCCAGAACTGTATGATCTGCCTACAGCACAATGTGGGTAAGGGGACAGTGACTCCAAGGGGACGTTTTGGGCCCCCTTCTGTCCCCTTTGAGGTTACACATTTTGATTTTATTGAAATGGAGCGATGTAATAATTTAAAATATGTTCTTGTAATCATTTGTGCCTTTAGTAAATGGGTCGAGGCTTTCCCCGTCAAAGATGCTACCGCCATGACCACTGCAAAGATTATGGTAAAAGAATTCTTTCCTCGATTTGGGCTCCCGAGGATAATTTGGTCGGACAATGGTCCTCACTTTATCGCAGCAGTAATTTTGCAAATATGTGCAGCCCTAGGTATTGAGAAACGATTTCATTCAGCTAGGCATCCTCAAAGTGCTGGGTTGGTAGAAAGACACAACGGTATTTTGAAGAATAAACTTGCAAAAACATGTGCCGATACCAAACTAAAATGGCCAGATGCTTTGCCTATTGTGTTATTAGCTATGCATACCACACCTCAGACTAGAACTTGGCTTTCTCCATTTGAAGTAGTAATGGGGAGACCTGCTAACATTTGGGGTCTCCCAAAGCCTAAAGCCCTGAGGGAGGTGGAAAATGTATTGCGTGTAGAATACTGTAACCAGTTAACTAAAAACCTGTATTTCATCTACCACCAGGTGCATGCTGCTTTACCTGTACGGTTCACGGGCCCAGGACACGATATACAGCCCGGAAGTTGGGTTTTAGTGAAGGCCTACGAGAGGTCTTCCTGTCTCGCGCCTCGCTGGCGGGGACCCCATCAGGTATTATTGGTCACCAGGACAGCAGTGCGGGTGGCTGGGAAGAAGAACTGGATTCATGCGACGCACGTCAAGAAACTTCCTCACCCGACGCCACACGCTACAGAAGAAGCAGAACCCCTCGCTGATGCTACAGTCTCTGATCCTGGAGTAGCAAACAGCGCTGTGAGTGCGTCAGAGAAGTTCTCTGAGCCTGAGGAGCTTGGGGAACAGTCCATTTCGTCTCCGCACTCTCCTGGAAAATCACTTCCGGAAAACACTGTTTCGAGCTCTGCGACTTCCGTCGCCACCGACACGTCGCTTCCCCCAGGAAGTGACGATACTTTGCTTTCGGACCACACAATTTTGGGTACCATCAGGTACAACCTTCGACCACGGAAATTTAACTACGGCACGAGTGTCGTGCATCTGGAAAGGAAGTGATTGGAAAATTGTCTTGTTTTGTTGAGCAAAAAATGGATTCTGCTGGCTAGGGTTGGGAAGGACTAAGAAATCACACGACTGTAATGTCGCCAGCAACGAACATTGGGGTCGTCGATTGAGAAACTACGATGCCTGCCACCTTCACCGCTGCTCCCCGCACTGGACTTTTAGATAAGGGGGTGACCAAATCGAACGATGAACAATGTGCCTGGGCCCCGAAAACGTACTGTTGTGTTTTGATAATGATTATTGTTATTTTTGCAACCGCTGCTGTAGGACTTTGGTATTTCGAAGAAATCTATCCTTTGAAACCTTTATTGCCGACCAAGATCGTACCAACTGTTCTGACTCCCTCTGTACACCTTCACACTCTGTCCCCTAGAGACTCCCAACATAGACAAAAGTATTATAATAACACTCTGATGATAGTAATGAATGCTACTCATGCCATTTTTAATAAGAGTAATTGTTGGATTTGTACTCATTTACCGCAACATGGGAACAAGGGACTGGGATGGTATATACATCCTCTACCTTTAACGACTTCTTGCTATGCCTCTCTTAGAGCACTATTCTTTGGCCGGTGGAATGATAGCATCTCAGGGAACTTTGATGGAACTAATTTAAATGATTTTGAGAAACGTGAATTGACTCCCCTGGGATGCTCGCGTTTCGCAAATAGAAGTAAACCTAACGTCGCTTCTATTAGGCCGTCTGACAAACTATCTCTTCCTTTTCAAACTCTGATTTCCTTTAAAATGGCTCCAATAGGCAATAAGGACGCTGTACCTCCTTCTTATTCTGTAAATCATAGTCCTGACTCGGTTCCCTTCTGTGTACAAAGAAACGGCACTAGGCCAATGGGAGATTTTGAAGCTTGTAAAAATATTGTAAATTTGACTGGGGAAAACAGGCCTCTGTTTGTAGGGGGGCCTGTTTATTTTGTTTGTGGTAGTTTAGCATTTCCCTGGTTGCCCAAGGATTGGCAGGGAACCTGTTATTTAGGAATATTGTTACCCGGGGTATTCGTAGCAAGTACGTTAGAGATTTCTAAGGCTCGCCGCGGCGAGACGACAACGGAGATACCCCTGGGCAAGTATTGGGGGACATAGCGAAATCAGTTGTGCCCTTTTGGGGACAAATAGCAAACTCGGAGAACATTAGGGGATTAGCAAGGGTACTGGAGAGAACGATCAACCGGACCACGGACATACTCTACAATATGACCTTAGAGCAAAAGGCAATAAGATTGGTGGCACTTCAAAATAGGATGGCATTAGATGTCATTTTGGCAGAACGAGGTGGAGTATGCAAATTAGTGGGGTCCGCTTGTTGTGTTTTCATACCAGACTCCTCGCCAACAATTTTTAAAGCAATTCAGAACTTACATACTCTCAGTTCTGAAGTCCATATCCCTGTAGGAGACTGGAACCTTAGTACTTGGTTTTGGGATTCTTTGCGATCTTGGGGTTGGAAGGTGCTTTCCGTTATTCTGGTTATTTTAGGGATTCTGTTATTTCTTTGTTGTTGTTTTCAATGCCTCCCAAGTATGTGTGGAATGTTAGGGGGGTGTTGTGCTCAAGCAGTGAGCACAATAGGGCATACAATATATACCCCAGGTACAGCATCTAAAGAATTCATGGTACAAGAGACTTTTATGAACGACCTTATGGCTATAGACATTACAGACAATGATGCAGAATCTATGGATGATAATACATGGAGTTATTTTCGAAAGTATTAGGGATGATGTTTAGCACTTGGCATAGGCCAAAAGGAGGGTCTGTGGAAATCGAAATAATATTGTACCTCCTATCGCATTGTTTGAATGTATGTTGGCCTACGCCAAGTTGTCTAAAAACATTGTGTACATAGATTCCGCGGCAAGGTCTTGACCTTAATGTATTGTGTAAATCGCCATCTTGGATTTAGCCGCCATTTTAGGTTCTCTTGTAGTGTGGAAGTCACCCTGAACAACAAAATGGAGGCCGAATGACATTTCGAGTGGGATTCTGGCCGTTGTGACCTCCGCACACGTGAATAAATAATATGTCCGCAGGCCACTTGTTAGGGTCGCGAACTGAGACCTTGTCCTCTCCCTGACCTATGTGTAAATGAACAACTGTATCAGCGGAACTGATCAAAATGCATACATTATGGGATTGACCTGGCTACGAACCCTAGGTTTGGTTCAGAGAATGGTTAACTCACGAGGGGGTTGGCCAGAGCTGGATAAAAAGCATAAAAACCCAAGTATCCCAATGTTCGCTCTCTCACACTAACCCGGCGAACTACCGTTGATGGTTGGTCCTGTTACTCTGAGGGCCGAATAGCTATCCGTATGTCAATTGACTTTTGGTAATTGTTGTATCTTTGAATAAAGCGCTTTGTATGTCCTTTGTAACCTGTGTTGGTGTGTTTCCTTTGGGCTTCCCGGCCTCATATCAATTTTTCTGTTTCCACACCTGTACCGGGACTGGTGGGGGGGCTCTGGGTAAGGGAGTGGCCTGGGCCTGGTTTTGCACCGTTAAGGTATGTATCTGCCCCGCCAGGGTCTGATAATCCTGCCTAGTTGCCGCCAGCTCCGCCTTTAGTTCTTGGAGTAGCGTTACCACGTCCGCCATGGTTGTGCTGCCTGGGCGCCTAAACAATACTTGGGCTCGCAATTCTGTCAGAACTTGCTTCCTCCAGGCGCAGAGGCAGCACAAACGCAGCTAAAACGCCTCCCTCCCCGTTAGGTCGCAGTACCTGGAGATAGACAGCACAGGCAACCTTGACCCTTCGGGGAAAGAGGGTTAGGGTCCGTTGGTTGGATAGGTAAGGAAGTTAGGAACACCGGAAAAGGGTTTAGGTAGAGGTTCTGGATGGGAAGGGGGAATGTCAGGGTCACATGCTCCTCGGCTCCTGTTCCATGAATTCGCCGCCCATGCACTCCTGCTCTCACCACTCACTCCTTCACTGAATGCTTGAGTTCACCTCGGGCTTTTGTACTGGAGCCCCTCACCAGGACATCACATGTAAACACATTAAATTAGGTACAGCTTAGATTAGCCCCCACATTGCAGCATGCGGGATTCCAAACCTGCATTACTTCATGCAGCATCTATAGCAATTGCCCAACTTCCCACCCAAACCTGCATTCACTTCATGCAGTACCAATGGGAATTGCCCCAAAGCAATAATGTACTTAGCTTCGGTTTCTGCCTGAGTCCACAGCTTTTCTGGCCTTTTCATGTTGATTGGCCACAAACTTCTCCTGGATTTCCAGTCTCTCGGCAAGAGCAAAATTGGAGTAAATACCAGTGCGCGCTGTGCGCGTGATTGGTTAGTGGCTTTTGAGTACCCTGCACGGCGAGAATCGCCGCTCCGGAGTCATGCGACTATACTTTTGATCACATTAAAACATGCAGGCATTGTTAGTTCGAGTCTCATGCATGGTTAGGGACGTTATAACTCTTAGCGTTCCCTTCAAGAGTTTTGCGCTCCGGCTCGCTGTGGGCTGGTGGGTTTCTGCGCCGCTTCTACTGCGTGGCCCCCCCCCTCGGGTAGTACTGGTGAGAAGCGCAAGGTAAGTATTTGTACTTATCTCTGACTTGTACGCGGGGCCTGGGGTTTGCAGGCGTCAGGCGGAATCGCCCCGCGTAAGCTTGCCTCCGGAGCTCCTGAGAACACATCTTTCCAGGACGCCGGTCAGGAATGCGAGCGGCTCCCCACGGGCGCTGCTCGCGCATGTGCGCTGATGCGGGCGCGGTCGGGGGCGTGGCAATCTTCCCCCGAGCAGGCCCAAGCGGCGAGCGGCCTGCTGGGAAATGTAGTTCCCGGGCTGTTCTCCATCCCTGGACCACGGTCCTACAAAAAGGGTGGAGAACACGCCTGGAGTACTTGGTGGAGTGCTTTCTGGTTGCTTGTCTGCCCTCCAGGCTAACCATAAGGGCATTTACCCCCAGACCTGCCCCAGCCCTGACACATAGAATGGACTGTGGAGATGGAGGAAGGATTTGAAGAGCTGAAGAAAGAAATCTGCACAGCTCCTGTTTTAGGAATTCCCAATTATGCTGAGGAGTTTTTCTTATTTTCACATATGAATGGGACAGTTATGACAGCAGTGCTTACACAGAGGACAACATTAGGGTACAAACCTCTGGCATATTACAGTAGGATTTTAGACCTGGTTATGAAAGGGCATTTTCCTTGAGAACAGTCATTGGCCTATTGTAATAGGTTGTTCTATGACACTTTTTGTGGAGCATGCATTGTTTGCCATTTTAAAGAAACTCAAAGGTACATTGACATCCCACAGAGCTTCTGCACATAAAGTCATGATCTCAAACGCTGCAATCAAAACTATTAGATGTAAAATAGTGAATCCTGCCACATTTGTAGCCGAGCCAGTGACAGAGGGCGAGCATGTGCATGACTGTGTAAACTATATTGAATATTGTGATGATATACCACGTGTGAAGGAAAACACCCTGTCAGTGGGGGAGAGCCTCTTTATTGATGGTTCTTCAAAAATTGATCAAATGAGTGGATAAAAGGCATTCAAGCGCAGCTGTAGTTAGGCATAGAGAAAAGAGAGGATTTGAGGTTGTAGTGAGCATAAGGCTACCATCTCTTTTTTCAACACAAGCAGCAGACCTAGTGGTGCCTATTGTCGTGCTCAAGAAACACAAAGGACAGGAAGTGATGGTGTATAGTGACTTCGCCTATGTGACATCAACCGTGCACACTGGGCTAGCACCTTGGAAAAGGAGAGGCTACCTACGACTGGGCGGCACTCCAGTGAAACATGCATCCTTATTGGACAGGCTTATTAAAGCACTACAGCTCCCAGCAGTCATAGCAATAGTTAAATGCGCAATGCATACAAATCAAACAGATTTTGTCTCTTGCAGGAATGAAGCCGCAGACGAGGAGGCCAAAGGGTTGCAAGTTCTTCAGATATATCAAGTTTTGATACTCCTAGTATAAGAAAAGGAGTGACTATGACTATGCTAATGTGAGAAGGGTTTAATCAGTTGCCAAAAACCCAGTTAATGGAGATTCAAGGTAACACACCGCAGGAAGAGCAGCAATTATGGAAACAACGGGGGTGTTTTCTATCCCCCACAGAAGCACTATGGCAACAAGACAGCACTGGAAAGCCAGTGATGCCAGTAGCACTGTTAAAGGTACCGCTTGAACAGCTGCACTACCCTGTGCATGTAACTAGGGAAAGTCTTGCTGCAACTATTGCAGAAGACTGTTTTTTTCTAAATTGGTTAGAAAACGTTGCATTTTATGTAGTAATCTACATCGTCGGTCAAAAGTTCACAGCTGGGCATTACACTGCAAACCATTAGGGGAGTAATTCCTTGACCGAACAGTCCTTTCAGAATTTACATATTTATTATGTTGAAATGCTGCAGGTGTGTAATGGATACAAGTATCTGATTGTGGTGGTTTGTCCCTTCTCTAAGTGGGCCGAAGCAGGTCCCTGTACACACCCTGATGCCACTTGCACAGCAATGTTTTTAGTATGTGAAGTCTTTCCAAGATGGAGAGTGTGTGAAGTGCTGAGATCCGATAGATGGCCACATTTTGTCAATGAAGTGTTTGAACAGATAGGACTATTGCTGAGCATTAATCACAGGTTTTCTTCTACTTATCACCCGCAAGTGAACACGCTTTGTGAGAGACTCAATGGCCTCCTTAAGGAAAGGATTGCCAAACTTAAATTGTCTTTGAAAAGGGGTAGCTACATTGCCTGCCCTTAGCTTTATATGCCCTAAGCAATCAACCCTGTTCGGACCACCAGCTCATACCCCATGAGCTAGTGATAGGGAGGCAAATGAGAACGCCTTTGACTCCTCCATTGAGGAGTAGAGGTGATGCCCAGAGTAGAGCAAAAATGTTAGGAAATGAATCAAAATGAATATTTGATATGTATAACGTCTAGTATCTCTCTCATTTCAGATCAACTCAAGCAGCAGGGGGTCTCAGAACACAGAGGAAAACCATCTAGCAGCCGGATCTTCAGAATTATTATCACCACCCAGAATTTTTGTTAATGATGCAGTGTTAATTAGAAACTCCACTAGGAAGTGGCACGAACCAAGGTTTGAGGGCCCATTCATTGTAGAAAAGGTTACCCCCTCAGCAGTAAATGTTCAAGGTAGACAAGCTTGGATACATCTCAACAACGTCATGCTGTACACCAGCGAGGCCGTTGCAAACCCAACATATGATTCAGAAGCAAGTCAAGAAGAAGAATTTCAGGGTGGGCAGACTTGATCGATGATGAAGAAGAAGAACGATAAGGTTACTGATTAAGTAAATGCAAATTTGCATTTAGACTGTGGCTCCCCTTCGACACTCCTTATAGATGTTATAGCAGGCGTGAAACTCTTTGCTTGGGTCACATGAATCTTTGAAAATTGGACTTTAGGGAAATGCTGATGTATTGGAAAAATGCTTAACTTATATTTTGAGTTTGATAACTGGAAACGTGAGCAATACCCTGATTCTTCGTTCACTGAGTATTTATTTAACTAACTCTATGGTCCTCCCAGAGAGTGATGTGCATCGCCTTGTGCTTGCTGTTTTTGTATTTATGCTTTGAGCTTATCCTTCCCTTGTTAGAAGAGATGTGGACATCCACACTTTTTTACAGAATCCTAAGAATGGCTCAGTGATCAGAAGGTTGCTTGTAGCAATAGTGGATGAGTTACTATGGTTGCCTAATCAACTAGAGTTGTCTGAGTAAAATGTATTTTTTTCTTAAAAGGTAGTAAAAATGAGAAATGTTGAAGGTGGTACAATTTCAGAAAGTGAGCAAGCCCAACCAATTCCAGGGTGGCAAGAATGGTGGGGATTAATATGTTGGTTTATGATATATGTATGTGCCACCATCCTTTGTGTCTTTCTGTTTCTTCTGTTAAGCATTCCCATTTATATTAACGTTCCTGTTAAGATAGAGGCTACTATGATTCCTCCTACTACAAGTACTGCTCTTGATTCCTTTAAGTCTATTAAGGTAGAAACTCCTGTGGTTCTCTCCAAGCAGACAACTCTTCTTGAGGTACTTCATGATCATTTGTGCAAGCACTGATGTAGTAGTAATAAGAAACAAGAGAAATGCAGAGGAAGATAATGAAGGAATAAACACATATCTAGATAGTACAGCACACTTGGGTAATAACATGTGGTATCAGCACATGAAGAAAGTGGTAGAAAGAACATCTAAGGAGAGTTGTTATGTCTGTGCTCTCATGCCCTATGCCATATATGCAACACAAACTTTCATTTCCAGTGAAATCCCAGAGTATGATGCTAGATACCTCGTTCATCTTGCAGCATGTATGAAAAGAGGACAATTTCAAGGAAGTTTGGCCACTTTGCGATGGAGATCGAAATGGTCATTTCCATTTCAGGACGATTATATCAAGACTCCACAGATGGAAAGGAACCTGCATGGAAAAGCAAGATGCTTACCTATCCTGAGAAGGGACATGAAGAGGCAGTAGTTGCAGAAATGAAAGAAACTGAATTGCCTTGATAAAACATAAGTAGCTGGATGGGCTGGATGTTGGGAACACACCCAGTCCTATTTTATGGACAAGTGAAATCCATGAAAGGATGCGAAGAAGGACTGATGTCCTGCACAGCTCATCTATTGAAGTCAGAATATTTGCCAGAAGTACAGAGAGTGAACGATGCTTGTTTAAAGTCGTGGGCTACACATGGCAGACTGTTGACATGGGTAGTAGATGAATCAGGCCCAATGATGGTGCATCCATTGATAAATGCGAAATTAGGTTTTCAAAGAAGGGGAAAGAATTATGTGGGAAGACTTACAGGCTGCAATACTACAGTTGACATTATTAGAATGGGAGCAGGGACATCCGTCCTGATGGATCAATATTGGGTGTGTGTGTTGAGAGCCTACATGAAGTTACCCAAGGACTGGGGAGGGACATGTTCCTTAGTACATATCAATGTTCCAGCATTAGTGATTCTTAAAAGTGACCTCAACATTGGTGAATTTACGAAAGCAAATGCCCATTTGAGTAGGAAAAGATCACTTGGATTTCTCTATCGGACAAAGAGGGAGAATTATTGCTCAACTAAATCAATAAAAGCCTTTGATTCTATTCCATATTAGCACAGGTTATTCAGCCAGACTTCAGCAATACTATCGACCATCTTTAAACCAGGGAGCCAGAAGATGGCCAATGTGAAATGGTTGCAAATCACTCGCTGTGAGCTCCTGCAGACTATCAACACTACCATAAAGGTACTCAGTGCTATTAAAGAAGAATTGAGGGCCATAAGGTTCATGACCCTCCAAAACACATATGTCCTTGATATGATCACAGCAATGGATGGAGGAGTTTGTGCCAAAATCGGGCCATCATGTTGCACATTCATAGCTTCTCATGATGACGAGAATGGGACCTTGACAGAGGCCGTAACATTATTGACAGACTTGCATAGCAAGATGGAAGATGAAGTAGAACACATTGCAGGTGACAGCTGGTTTGCATCGACGTTCTCATGGATTCCACAGTGGATGGCGAATATCTTCAGGTTCCTTGGAGCAATATTGGTGATGATTGTGTTTGGATTCGGTGTGATCAGGATAATTATCACCTAGTGCAAGAAGACAGCAAAGAAGGCAGTAGGAATGAAGATCATGATCAATGTCGAAGGTGGGTTTGCACCGAAGGAGTTGATGGATGGCGAGATCCGAAAATACGTAGAGGCTAACATCGTAGCACCTGAGAGAACAACGTTCCTGCATCCAAGAGATCACAATGAATATGTGAAATGATGGATCTATTGTAATCTGAGTGGAGAATACAGACATAAGATCTGGAGTGTAGATGAACATGTAAAATCAGCAGGATCCTTGAAAGGAGTGATAAAGATCTGGACTCCGAAGAAATATTTCTTCAAGAGAAAAAAATCAAGATGTGGGGAATAATGAAGGTGTGGTTAGGGGGGGAGTGTAGAGGCGCAGCTGAATGCCTCTGCAGGAAGTCCCGCCCCATCCTGCCTATATGTTGGAAACCAGAGATCGCGACATGCACAACACCAGTGATGGTGCCTATTCCACAAAGCATCTTTGAGAAAAGGTATCCATTGAGAAAACACTATGTGATGTACCCCCGAAGAACTGATAATCTCCTGGAAGAAATCCCTGAAGCAATATGAATATAAAAGAAAGAGAAGATTAGTGACGCCACAGGAAGCAAGCGTGATGCACTAGAGAAGAGTCACTGGACGAGAGGATGTATAGTCCATATAGAATCTGATGATGAAATAAAGAAACGAGCAAACTTTCATTTGCAGGATGAAGATTGCATGTGTGAAGAGCACTGCAGAAAAGGCAAGCTGTTCAATAGCTGTACAGATGTACAGATACAGCAAGGCAAGTACACTAAGTAATCTTGAAGGCTAGCTATACGTAGTGAATAGACTGCAGGCGGTGCTGCCATTATACACAATCTAGACATTCAATGTCACAATTTTAGTAAGCTCATACCCACAGAGAAAGAAGGATTAATAGCTATGAGTGGGTTGCAGCAAGAAAGCAGCTGAAGATTGAGGAAAGAGTGAGAAGGTTGTCTGGCCTGTTGTGAAAGGCTGGAGGAGGCAAAAATTGGTTATCTATCCTTGAAGAACAATGAACGCTAGAAGCTGAACCATCCCTTATTAAGTGCCAAGTTTTATTCATGTAATACTATTAAATGCTAGAAAAGGATCCGAAGCACAGTCTCCTGTCACATGGGTTAGATGGACATAGAAACTGGGCATGCAGCACCAGACTTAAGATAAGAACTTGCTCATACTTCTGTGTATTCTCAGGAGCAAGGATACTTTCCAAGGCCAAGTACAAAAACAATATGAGTGGCAGAGAGCAGGAGTGATGATACATGTCAGCCTAATTGGGTGGGGAGATGTGGTCAAGTCCACCCACTGACACATGGGGTACCATCTTGCGTGCTGCTAGCAAGTCAAATGTTCCTGAAGGGTATGAGCGTGCCAACCAATTGTGAAAGGCCATATAACAAAGGGCCTTATAGTTTGAGAGCCAATAATATACAGTGTACCTAATACTGATGAAGATGACTTGCACTAGGGGTGGAGAAAAGTTGTCCACCTGACTGTAGAGATCCAATCACAATCCCAACCATTATAGAAAGTATACTTAGATGGTCCCCTTGAACCAACAACAATACCCCATAGATTTTCTTAGTTTGCCACATAGTATGATGTCACGTATGACGAGTTTTTACTATAAAAGTGTAATTTTTTATGAAATACTTTGAGAGATAGGCTGTGCGACGTCCATTGATGTCGGTTGTAACTCCCTGTTTTAGAGCATTGAAAATACCGAGTTTAAGGACCTTGAAGGGTTCAGTCTTCTTTTTTTCAAACCATGACAGGGCTTTGGCCTCATAATGTTCACATAAATAAATCACCAGGCAGCCCAGAAGTGAACCACTTGCTGCCCCCATAAAGGAAAATACTTTTTAACAAGTGATGTAAGTACCATCCGTCACGTTCACAAAGTTATTGCCAGGGCCCATTTAACTCTAATGCTTAGCTTTGAAAACAAGAGAAATAAACATGCATTGGGGGTCAGGGAAGAATTTTTTTTAATATTTGGTTAATTGTAGTTGCGATAATTATATTTGCTCTTTTAATGCACATTAATAATGTCTCAATTGCAAAGAAAGTCCTTCTTCGTAAACACAAGATCTCAAAACAGTTTTGCCCAGGATCACAAAGCACTACAGAGCAATGCTTGCCAAAACTGGTTGCTTTGTTCCACCTGGGTTACTCTCCACACATTGCCCCTCGTGCACCCCATCTCCAATTCTTATTAGACAGACTAAAGGGAAACTCAAAAGTAGAATGCAGTACGCACTTTCGCTGAGTGACCAATATGATGATGTGTGCACCTGTAATGGCATATCATACTCAACTAAGGGACTGTTAACTATTGAGGCAAATGCACTTTTCTACACTATTAAAAATATTTTTAAAAGCTAAGTAAATATTAACTGTGCTTCTGTTTCTGATTCTGAGTCAATTGTCCTCAATGTGGTGGGTCTACACATTCTTTTTAGGGTGGTAGGTGGGGCTATACAAATTACTCAAACATACCCGTAGATAGTACAGTGAGTAGAGCGTGTGCTTTGACACCTCTGCAGAGCCTACTGATGCAGGTTCGCATCCCGGCAGGGCCAAATTCAGCCTTTCATCCTTTTGAGGTCGATGTATAAGCACCACACACTGTGGTTAATAAAAGCAGCACTCAGATGCCTGACGGTTTGTAGTGCTATATAAATGCAAATTATTATTATGTTTAATATTATTATTTTATACACATTGTTTGAGGAGGCATGGGGTTGTGGGACTTGCACATGTGACCCTGGAGCCCACTGTGCAAAGGTGGAATCTATGTGCAGTTGTCTTGTTTGGTGGGGAAAGGAGGCCAATCCAGCATCATGAAAGTAAAATAGGAGTCACAATGCTACTATATAATGTGGGTGCAACATTTTCAAAGTCATTTACATTATGATTGCTTGCATATATTGGAAGTGATTCTTAGTGGAAATTATGTACCCTGGCAATACCGGCATATTTTGTGGTGCAGCATCATGAAAGTGATTTTGAGGGGCAATATTTTGGCTGCAGCATTAACAAAGTGGTTTGCACAGGCAATACTGACATAAATTGTGGGAACCACTTTATAAATGTTCATTTACAGTGGCAATATAGGTGTACATTGTGGGTGATAGTGGCATATGTTGTGGACACAGCTTCTTCAGAATGATTTACAGTACCAATGCCAGGATATATCTTGAAATTGATGTACAATGGCAATGATGGCATATATTGTGGACACAGCATGACAATGATGTACAATGCTCCTGTGTACTGTTTGTGACCTGCCATCTATTGTATTTTTGCCATGTGACCCTAGAGGACCAATGATTAATTGTATAGATGTGTACCCCATTTTTCTCTAAAATGCACTATTTTGACCTATTATTTCAAAATGTGTTGGGGGGCGGGTAACCCCCCTCCAACCACTATAGTATTATTTAGTGGTAGCACTAAATGCTCGGTCACTCATACTAACATAGGGGGATATTATTGCCTGTCCACACAAAATGTCAATAGTCACAACTGACCCTGAATCCTTTGCAATGCTGAGGCCCCCGTGAGAGCAGCCCATCACCAAACACCAAAAGCCGCCTCTGCACTGCCACCTGGTCCAAGTATGAGACTTTGTCCCATGCCCCAACTGGACCTCAGAGAAACATCCAAGGAAAAGGAAAATGACTGCTATACAATTAGGGCCTGATTCGTAAAGGGGTTTTATAATGTCGCAATCCCGTAAGAAGACGCTCTGTGAATTACGACCCTAATATCTAATTGCTGGCCACTCCCACCCACCATCTAAGGGCTTTTTATCAGTTTCAACTGGTCATGGACAGATTGGAGGGAACAAACATGTGTTACATCTGGACTTGTAAAAGTAACTGAGATTGGCAGATGCCACTGCCAGGTATGATAACGCCATAGCAAAAGCAGACAGGCAATACACAGATGGAAAAAGTCAAAAGGCTAAATCAGTATGAACCCTTATGGCCCTTTTGAATGAGGTAGTGCATCGTTAGATGGATGGGGATGCAGAATAACTCTCACACCAAATAACAAGTCCGACTCAGGAAGTTGGCAAAGTATTCTGTTTTATTCTCATTTGTCTAAAACAGGGAGTACAACGGATATCAACGGACGTCGCACAGCATAATCTCGAAGCATCACATAAAAAAACATCCTTATATACCAAAGATTCATCCTTCCTGACGTCATATTACATGGCAAACTAAGAAAACGTACTTGGGATTGTGGTTGGCTTAAGGGGAACATCTAGATATACTTTCTACAAGGGATTGGATTGTGATTTGATCTAAATAGTCAGGTGGACAACTTATGCCCACCCCTAGTGCAAGTCATCTTCAACATTTGTTAGATACACAGTACATCATTGGTTCTCAAACTATAGGGCTCTTCAATACATGGCCCTCTATAATTGGCTGACATGCTTGTACCCTTCTGGAATATTTGACTCGCTAGCAGCACGCAAGCTGGTACCCCAGGTGTCAGTGGGTGGACTTGGCCATGCCTTCCCACCCAATCAGCTCATCATGCATCATCACTCATGCTGTCTGCCATTTGAATTGTCTTTGAACTTGGCCGTGTAAGGTATCACTTCTCCTGAGAAAATAAGGGACTGCAAGCACGTTCATATCTTCAAGTCTTGGTGCTGCTTGCCCAGTTTCTATTTCCATCTATCCCATGTGACAGAAGACCGTGTTTAGCTCCTTTTTTGTATTTAATTATATTAAATTAATTAACCTTGCCACCCATAGTGTCTTTCCTTCGCACCTTAACAGGGGCTCATCTCACTTCTCACGTCCTCTGTATCTTCAAAGATAGATAACCAGTTCTTGGCTGCCCCAGTCCTTGACACTGGGCCAGACAGCCTTCTCTTTCCTTCCTCAATTTTCAGCTGCTTTCTCTGCTGTACCTCACTTTCAGCCCTTCTCTTCATGGGTCCTGGCTTACTAAAGTTGCGACATCGAATATCCAGATTCTATATAATGGTGGGACTACCTGCAGTCTATTCACTACATATAGCCAGCCTTTACGATTACTTAGACTACTTGCGTAACATCGCCTGTACAATTATGAAATGGCTTGCATTTTCTTCAGTGCTCTTCACATGTGCAATCTTCATTCAGCACATAAAAGGTTACTCGATTCCTTATTTCGTCATCAGATTCTATACAGTCTATGCAGTCTCTTCTTTGGCCATTCTTCTTGGTGTGTCATCTTCACTTTGTGTGACGACACAAATATTTTCTTTCATTCATCTTCATACGTCTTCAGGGATCTCCTCCAGGAGACCTTCAGTTCTCTCTGGATTCATCAGATAAGGTTTTCTCAATGGATGCCTTGTCTCGAAGGCTTTTTGTTATATAGGCATCATTAGTGGTGTCGCAATTTTCGGTTCCTAACATATAGGCAAAATGGGGCCAAGACTTCTGGTAGAGGCATTCAGCTCCTCCTCTACAAGTATACGAGGATGTGGAGAAGCAGTAGCACTGTGCACTTCTGCACAGGGAATGTAAACAATAGTTTGTTCAAATTGTTTCATAAAGAAGTACAATGTGAGATATGTGACTCAGAATAGGATAGAATGGATACTGGTGTGGACATGCTGTTTCAAACTCATACAATTTGAGTCAGCAACTGTACATGAAAAGGTGTGTTCCTGTTTACTTAGTAGTAAGTGAAAATGTCGTTTTAAAAAATATATATATGTTAAAAGCCTGATTTAGAAAGACCACTCTGTGACTGCACAGAGCAGTCTTTCTAATTCTGTCATGCCCCTTTCGAACACAAGTGCGCGCAGGGCTGACAGGCACGGCTGAGAAGAGCACGGAACAACAGAAGTGAGGTAAGTGTGTGTATGTGTGAGTGTCTCTGTTTGCGTGTCTGTGTTTATTTTTTGGGGTCGTGTTTGGAGTGTGCGGGGGCGTGGCTGAGGAGAAGGGGTGTATGTATTGAGTATGTGTTAGTGAGGGGAGGGATTAGGGACTGTTATGGGGGAGAGGGTGTAGGAATATTGGGGAGTTACAGGGGTGAAACCCCCCAATTTAAGAGGTGGCTGGGTCGGGTAGAGGTTGAAAAGTGATATTGAGAGAATATTAAATGTCAAACAAAACCGTTTTCTTTTGTTTGTTTATTGGACTTTAATATTTCAAAATATCACATAGAACCGTTTACTGTTCCTATTGCTCCTTCCTCCGATGCACCACTCATTAAGCCACTTCCCTCTCCTGGCTACTTATCACATCATTGTTTTCTGAACCTCTGTTCCCATGAATACTGCACCACCTTTGCTTTTCAGTGTACACATCCCTGCCTATGTTTAGCCTTTCTTAAGTCATCATGAGCTAGTTCAGGCTACAACCCCTCCACCCCCCTCCCCCCCAAGACGATTAACCTTCTCTTTCCCATCGTGTCCTGGCATTCATAGTCCATTTGGGTACCACCCAATGCTTCTCCCCCCCCCCCCACTGCCGCAAACCTACTGTGCCCTTGACAGACAAAATGGCACCTCTGCCCACAGAGTACATTGGCGTACACTGTAATAGCGTTCTGTGCATCAGCAAATTAGCAGTGTTCTGTACGTTTAGAATACCATCATGGTTTTTTGGGGCACTGAGTGACAGAACCTCGAAGAGAAGAGAGTATGGTATAATTTGGCAATGCACCCTATTGGACAGGTAGACAGTGTAGAATGAAGAGAATGATTTGCAGTCGTGGAGATGGGGTGGGGTGCAAGGTCACTTCCTCTTAGGGCCCTCCTCCCCGAGTGTCCCCCTGCCACCCACTGTGTCATAAAAAATAGAAGTCATTGTGATTTCAGACACTACTAGCTCCAAGCTAGAAGTGAGGCGAGAATTGCTGGGCGACTGAGATCAGAAAGAGGATACCAAACAACTTGTGGGAAGCACTTCCTGCAGGCCTGGAGGCCCAGGTCATGTCTCTGCCCGCAGGTCAGAAACAGGCTCGGACTGGCCTGTAGGGCAACGGGTCAATGCCCGAACATAAAACTCAAAATGCAGGCATGGCCAGTTTTCTGGGTCAAAGTGGTCCAATTTATTGTCCATTGTGGGTCAGTTTGATGAGTTAGATTTGACCAGTGTTGCTGAATAAATATTCTTTAAAATGCACAATTTGCATCACATGTTACCAACAAACTCCCCCTGCAGTACTAATCAAACAGTCTGTTACAAAAGGAATGAATTGCTGTTTGAAATTGTGGGCCACTTTTTCATTGGTGACCGGAACAATTTTATGCCCCAGACCGACCCTGGTCAGGAAAGGTACGTTTAAACAAAACAGAAAATGCGTGTGTGTTTGCATGTATCTGCATATGCATGAATGCCAGGGGATGAGGACTGATTAATGAATGTGTGTGAATGCAGGGGCAGCGATCTCCATGGAGGGGCCAAGGCAGGGCATGGGGAGAGTGCGGCAGAGAGTCAGGCACACTAGTATGGACATGTATTTTTTTTAATGTGGCATTAGCATCTCATTATTGGTGGCAATATGGGGAAAGCCAATATGATGAGTGTTCTTGGGTTAGCTAACTGTCCAACCTTGCTTCAGCCAGTATGTACCTGTTTTTTTACAGTCACACTGCATTTTTATTGGCTTTATGGGCAAAGCCAAAGCTAGGAAGGAAGCGTTTGCTCTGAGTGGCCTGGCATTATGGGCAAAGGTATTTTTAACTGAAAGAAGTGAAACTGAACGTTCGAACATGGGAGATTGTCATAATGCGCCCAGCAACAGCATGGCCATGTTTTTTTCGAAGTGGCAGGCCATTATTACTGGCATAGCCAAAGTGAGTGCTCTTATGTGGGGATACTGTCATAGCTACAGCCAGCATGGACATGTTTCCTTGATGTGGCGTGTCGTTATTCGTAGCATTAAGAGCACAGATAAAGTGAGTGTTCATGCGTGGGGATACTGGCACATACGAGAAACAGCCAGCATGAAAATGTCTTCCTACAGTGGCGAAATATGGGCATATAGTGTGTGCAAAAACATCATTTCAATGGGAAGGAAAATGCTCCTTTCTGCTGCTTTTAAACCAATTTTGAATAGTGTGTTTTTTATCCACTTTTTCACAAAAAGTGTGATGTAAAATGCACCATTTCAACCAATTATCTAAAGCAAATTCTCGAGGTGAGAACCCTCCTAAAGCCTATTTGGTTGCTTGGGGCACATTTGGACCACTCGGTCTCTTACACAAATTCATGGAATATAAGTATTCCCTTCCAATGAACAATTCACGAGCAGCCACTGAATGCTGGTGCTCCCTCAGGAAACACTCTTCCTTAACCCCTTCACACCCAAAGCTGCCTCTGTCAGGGCCCTTTATACCATGCAACTTGGAACATACCTGAGGTGCAAGGATACAATCTCTCCATCTTCTCCATCTGCTGTGATCTCTCAGAAGCACCTGGGAGGCGGAGAAGGTAACATACATGCAATTGCATTTTTTCAGGCAAGCCATGATCACAATACTCTTTCCTCCAACATTACTACTGCTGACCTCATGTATGCGGATTGAATGCTCCATGCTCCATACTAAATGCACTAAATGATTAGGAAAAGCATGCCATATTTCTGGTACATGTCAGTCTAGTTGTGTCATGGCTTACACTCTCTGGCACCTTTGGCATCTTTGCTCCCCTGCCATAGTCCTTCTGGTCCTGCTGATACTTCGGGTGTTTCATAGGGTGTCTAGGTTTCTTACAAGGGGTTGCGGCTGATAAGGTCAAACCACAGAGATTCATGGATTGGCAGCCATCATAGGGTCAGCTGTGCTGGAAGAGGCCTATGCCGGATGTCAGCAGCTCAATGAATCACAATTGGATATTTCACAATTCAAGACAGCAGAAACAAATTCCATATCAGATATGGCAGGGTGATTCCTCTTGGCGTCATTTAAAGACCATTACTCACAATCAATAGTTTGTGTCAGTGCCTGTGGGCAGATATTATGCTGTCTTACTGTGTTCTCTTGGGCTCTCAATCTGCTGCTCTTTTCTCCTGTTCTTGCTGTGATTCTGCTGTGTTTTCCTTTTCCTCTAGTTCTCCTGAAGTTAAGCACTGTGCTTCCTGCTTCAATGCTTTCCTTCTTCCCAATCCTGTACTCCTAAGTGGGCTTATTCTCTTTGTTCAGCTGAGCAGGAGAGAACAGTCACCGGTAGCCCTGAGGAAACTGCAGGCCAAGTGAAGCCCTGCCTGGCCCTGCGGGCCTCCGTGAGTGTAATCTTGTTGATTTAGTGTTCGCGCTCTGAGCGCGTTGTTGTGCCTGCTCCCCCCTCCCACTTCCTGGTCCTCCTCTCCCTTCCCGCCTCCCTGCTCGCCCACACCCCCCTCCCCTTCCTCTCCTCCCTCTGCCTTATAACTGCTCCCTCCTGGGCAGCCCCCCTGCCCGGCAGCCCCCGGCTAAGGGCCCCTTAGGCAAAGGGTGGCTCCTACGGCTGCGGCTCCCTTTGTGTCTGCAGGTGTCCGCAGGGGACGCCAGGCGCCTTCCGCCACTCCATCTTGTGAGCTCTACCTGCTCCCCTGGCCCACCCCCCCCTACCTGTTCACTCCTTCGCAGGGTGTCCACACACTTTATTGTGCTCTGAAACTGTGGTAAACTAGGGTTTTTCTCCCCTTGCAGGATTCTCAAACTTAGGTGGCCTCTCCACCGGTACCTTACACACATTACTGTGTTCTGAAATAGTGGTAAACTAGGATTTTTCTCCCCTTGCAGGATTCTCAAACTTAGGTGGCCTCTCCACCGGCACTTTACACGCATCAGTGTGTTCACGGCGTTCTGAAATTGTGGTTAACTAAGGCTGCCACTCTCTTCCTGTCCGCTTGCGCTCATCCTGTCTCCCCCCCACTCCCTCCTATTCCATGGTGCTCTCTGTTTCTCCTATCTTTTCTAACTGCTTCTCCATTGACTATCCTGCTCTCCTCACTAAATCAGGTAGGAAAAAGTTTAAAAAAGAGATCCTGGTCTCCAATCCAGGCCTCCCTATCGCTGACACCTACACTAATGCCTCCTCCAAGGAAACTCTCACCGACATCCTCTTTTTCGTGCCTTCACCTGACCTATGGACCCTTCATATGGTCTCTGTGCTCTCTCCTTTTTCCTCTTCTCCCATTAATGGTGGCACCCGTTGGGACGTCCTCTTGGCCTCCTTCCACTCCTCTAAGGCCATCATTAATGTCTACCCTAATGGGACTGTCTTGGTCCAAGGCCCTCAGGCCAACCTTCACCTCTTTGATAGACGCTTCCCGCGCCTCATCAACTTCCTTTCCTCTCCTGCTGTCCCCCCTCCTCTGTCCTCTACTACCTTGCCTCTACCCTCCCTTCCCGCCCCCTCACGTGCACCTTCTTCACCTCCGTAGGGCGTACATCTGATCTGTACCCCTCCCTGGAAGTCCTTCAAAGATGGCAACCTTCTCCACATTGCTACTCTTAACTCTCGCTCTGCAGTCAAACATTCCTCTGATATCTGCCACCTTCTTGAGGAACTGGACCTTGACGTACTCGGTCTCTCCGAGACATGGTTCACGGCCAGCTCTGTCACCAGCTTTGATACACTCCTACCTGACGGTTACAAGATCCTCTCCGTGCCCAGGCCAAACCCTGCTGTGGGGGGTGTGGCCCTTATCTTCCCTGAGTGGATTCCTGCCACTGTTACTCCCATGCAGACCTACTCCTCTTTTGAATGTCTTGTCTGCCGACTCTCTCTCTCTCCTAGCCATTCCCTTACCATGGCCACTATCTATCGGCCACCTGGTCAAATTTCCTTCTTCCTCTCCGAGTGGGCGGACCTCTCCTCCTCACTCCTGTCCTCAACCACTCAACTCCTCTTTCTTGGAGACTTCAACATCCACCTGGATGCCTCCTGTCCCCCCTCTGGACTCTTTCGCGACCTCTGCGACTCTCTCTCACTCTCTATTCTCTCGTCTGGGCCAACTCATTCTGCAGGGCACACTCTCGATGCTCTGATCTCTTCTGACCTTCCCCTCTCTGTCCCTCTCTCCACTCCTCTCTCCTGGAGTGATCACTTTCTCCTCCCACCTCACCCTCCCTACCCCACAGGCAAAGCCACCCTTATCACTGCCACCTTCGTTCTCAGTCATCCGACCCATGAAGCGTGTGTCAGTTGAGGCTTTCGCTGCCACCTTCTCGCCCCCTCCTCTCCCTTCGGCTGACTCCCACCCTGACACAGCCCTCTCCACTCTCCACTCTGCTATATCTGATACTCTTGATATCCTTGCCCCTGTCATGAGAATCCGCCTGAAGCCCAAAGCCAAATGTAACTCCTGGTATGACTCGGATCTCGTCACCCTTAAACGCAAGTGCAGGGTGGCAGAGAGGAAATGGCGTGCTTCATGTTCATCCTCTGACAAACTGGCCTGTCACCTGCTCCAAAGGCAATACCGGCTCTCCGTTCTCACCAAGAAGAGAGCCCTTATCCAATCCCGCATCTCTGCGGCATCTAATAATTCGGCCGAACTCTTTAAAATCTGGAAGGAGCTGGCAAACCCTGCTGCAGTCTCTACCTCTCCTGTCCCCTCCCAGGCCCTCTGCACGGCACAGGCCGCTCACTTCATCTCTAAAACTCAGGACATCCTGTCCTCACTCTCCTCCTCTCACCTCCTCTCACCTCCCCCCTCTATTCTCTGCTCTACCTCTGGCCCCTCTGCAGCCAACCCTCCTCTCTCCTTCTCTGACCCCTCTTGCCCTGCTAACTATCACCCAATCTCTATCACTCCCTTCCTGGGCAAGCTCCTGGAGAAACTGGCCATCTCCCAACTTAATCTCCATGCTGAATCTTTTGGTAGTCTTCATGACCATCAGTCTGGCTTCAGAGCCGCCAGAAGCATGGAAACTGCTCTCCTGAACATCCATGAGGACCTGCTCTCGAATCCTGACTCTAACACTCCATGTGTTCTCATTTTGCTTGATCTCTCTTCTGCCTTTGACACCGTCAACCATACCATCCTGCTCAACCGTCTCCGTGATAACCTGGGTATCACTGGTCAGGCTCTGGCGTGGGTGTCCTCTTTCCTCTCCAATCGACCCTCCCAGGTCCAACTGGGGTCTTTCCTCTCTGACATCTTTATCTCTACCTGTGGTGTCCCCCAGGGATCTAACCTCTCTCCTTGGCTGTATAACCAGTATCTGGCACTCCTCGCCCACCGCATCGCCGCTCTCTGCCCCTACATTCAGTGCTATGCAGATGATAACGAGCTCATTTTCAGGCTACCCTCGGCCTCCTCTTCTCCTTCCCTCATCTCTGACTGTCTTTCTGCTATCCAGGAATGGTGTGCCGCCAACGACCTCTGCCTTAATGGCAGTAAGACTGAGATTCTACTCATTGGCACACCCACTCCCTCCTTCCCTGCAGCTCTCTGGCCGGCCTCTCTTGGCCCTCTTCCTGCTCCTACCTGTAAGGCAAAAAACCTTGGGTTCATCTTCGACTCCACACTCTCCTTCTCTCCTCACATATCCGATGTCTCTAAGAAGTCACACTACCAGCTCCACCTCCTCCGAGGTATCCATCCTTTCCTCTCCTTCCCCCAGAAGCTCACTGTCTCTAGAGCCCTGGTTCTCTCTAAGCTGGACTACTGTAACAGCCTCTATCTAAATCTACCCGCCTCTACTCTCCGCCCTTTGCAACTCATCCAGAACAGGACTGCGAGACTTGTCCTTGGCCTCAAGCCCAGGGACCGTATCTCTCCAGGACTGAAATCACTACACTGGCTCCCAGTGACTGAGAGGATCAAGTTCAAAACCCTCTGCATTGTCCACAAGGCCTTCTGGGGCCTTGGGCCAAAATACCTTCAACTCTCTCTTCCTAAATATCTTCCTTCTCGAGCTCTTCGCTCATCCGCCTCCAACTCCCTCAGGGTTAGCCGCTTCTCCAAACAACGAGTTGGGGGCAGATCTCTCTCCGCTGCAGGGGCCTCCCTCTGGAACAGCCTTCCTGCCTCCCTGAATCTCGAGGAGAACCATCTCCTGTTCCGGAAGCACCTCAAAACCTTCCTCTTTGCCTCCGCCTTCTCTCCTCCTCTCCCCTGCTAAACTTACTGAAACTGCACTGAATCTGCAACTGGGCCACTTACCGCTCTCGGTCCTTGGCCCAGCCACTCTCCCCTGCACTGCCTCCCTGGCAACCCCCTGCACTGCGGGACTGTGTCTGTATCCCTACAGCCCCCCTTCCCAGCACTTTTCTGCACTTATCTTGCACCGCTGGACTGTGTCTGTATCCCTACAGCCCCCCTTCCCAGCACTTTTCTGCACTTATTTCGCACTTGCCACTAGCTGGCCCTTGTTATTTATCCTGTATGCTCTTAACCCTGTACTGCACTCTCCCCTTTCCACCTCCCCTTTGCACTTTTCCCCTCCGCTCTACCCTTGCACTTGCGCGATCTGAATGACACCTGGCCTAGTAGGATCGTTGTCTGTCTCCCCTTGTCCCCCCACCTCGTCGCTCCTTGAAACACTTGTGTATAGGCGCGTTACAAATGCCATATCATATCATATCATTCCTGCCATCCCTTCCTTGAGTCCTTTTTCTTCATTAGTCTTCCGCGGAGCAGTGTCCTTTCCCATATACTTGTCTACAGTCTGCTGTCTTTCACTGAATTTGTAACCAGCCATTCTACCGCAACGTTTGAGGTTTTTCCCTGAGTTCTATGTGATCATCTCGCTGGGGAAAAGGCAGCCAAGGAAGCACCCATGAAAGCCTTCCCCAATATATTTTAGGATTGATATTAAGTACTAATATAACCTACAGTCTTAGAATATTTGGGGAAAGTACTTGATTTTCTTCAGAGCACAAATTTGGGGAAATGTTGCCGCCTGGCCACCTTTTCCTTGGCACATTTATCACTCTTGCTTTTTTAAGCCCACCACAACTTTATTGGCGTTTTGTAAACATGCCCCAATGAGCCACCCACAAGGCTGTCAGGACTATACTGCATTGATGATCCATAATAAGGGTGAAACAAGGTATGTAGTTGTCTGTCAGCCTTCAGAAATGCCTGTCTTGGGTTGATAAAGCTATGAATAAAGTAGCACTGCCCTGCAAGACCAAGACAATTTCCTGGAGCAGAAGGCTTGCATTTGAATACCCACAATGCCTTGCTGATGTCACTGTGAACTGGTGGTGAACATCCAGCAATGGCTACTAGGGTGCATTGTGACACGTGTGGCATGGCTCAAATGGATTATCCTCCTTTCATGTTTCAGGTGAAAGTTTTTTTTCCAATCATATATACAGTTTACTCTGGTGTCTCATGTGCCCTGGAGGATGTTGCTCTTGTCGTCATGTCAGCAAGTCTTGCTTCAGTTTGCTCTGGCATCGCATTTGCCCTGGACAAAGTTGCTCCTGTCCTCTTTTCAGCAAGTCTTGCTTCAGTTTGCTCTGGTGTCTCATGTGCCCTGGACAAAGTTGCTCTGGTCCTCGGGTCAGCAAGTTGTGCTGCTGTTTGTTGTTGTGTTTCAGAAGCTCTTGATATTGATTTTCGCTTTGTATCAGAGAGAGCGTTTCCAAGTGATGTTCATTTTTTGTACAGAATGTTTCAGTCAATCAATGGCTTCAGCACATTTGAGAAAATGTCCAAGAAAAATTGATTGATTGTGCTCTCTACTCATAAATGAACTTAAGTAAAGTGTATTCTTACCGTTTCCCATATTTGGAGTAGCGTGATAAAAACATTTGAATTGTATTCAGTAGTAATACATTTCAAAGGAATAACCAACACATCGAACATTTTGCTTTAGACACTTTTCCAAATGTTGCCTCCTTCTAGTACTCACTGCAGTGAATCGGGTGAGCATCAGTAAATCAGGGTTTCTACTGAGTGCAGTTTTTGCATACACATAGACTACAATCTTGCCCCAGACAAATGTGGAATCCATGCTAATTTTGGTAGCAGTGGGTTGAACAGTGTGGATTTACATAGCTAGACAAACATACACACACACACACACATCCAAAACATGCTTTGCATATAAATTTTTTTGCATCCAAACATAGACTACAATCTTGCCCCAGACAAAAGAGGAATCCATGCAAAATTTGATAGACGTGGGTTCAACAGTGTGGATTTGTATAGCCGGACAAAAACACACACACACATCCATACATTCAGCTTTTTATATTGGGTTTTAGGGGGTGTGCTGGGAGGGTGGAGAAGTGGTATTGCATGGAACTGTAGAGGTTATATACTATGCACTGAGAACACTTTAGATTTTAAAATGTTGTCTATGTAATTATTGTGTTATTGCTGTCAACTTTGTTTCATAGGGTGACTGATTTTGTTTGCCTGTTTTTTATGAATCTGATAATCTTTCAGTAACAAACAGAAACTGACTGTTGCCCTCCGTCATGTTTGCTGTGCATTACTCTAGATTCCTGAATGAGAAGGCCACCTCCTGTCCCAAGGTCATATCAACTTTGGCTTGAATCTGACCAAAACATTAGTGAAGCGGAGGTGCTGGAATATAGATTACAGATATATAAACCATGGCACCAGTCATATGTGCCCAATTAGCTTTAGAACCAACTGTGGTGAACCAGAAGAAGGGCTTGGACTACAGTGAGTCATGTTAAAGAGGTTTTATTTTATTAAAAAGAATAACCCTGAACGTGCCCTATAGCTATGAGGGAGTTTCCTTGCCTAGCAAAACAAAAGCTAAGGGTGCACATCAAGTCCAAAGTAAAAAGTCTTCAGTCTGAATCCTAAACAACTAACTGGCCCTACCACTTTAGGAAACACCTAACTAAAAGGAAAAAGGCGAGGCTTGCACATTATCCTCGGTAGGGCTTCTGCCTGGCCAAAGCTCTGTTAGATTTGTTTACACTTTTCAAAGTTCCCTTTTCACTGCAGGATATTCTTCCCAGTCTTTGTATCAGTTATGGCTTTCAATTTCTCCTTTTATTAAAAAAAAAAGATCTCTTTTTGCAAAGATTTCCATTCCTCCAGGATTGCTTGGTAATAAACACTTTCCCCTTCGAGGCGTTGGGACTCTCTCAAAGTCCTGAAGTCCTCAGATAGGTTGTTTTCTTTCACCAAAGTTTTTCCACATAGGGCTATTCACCCTGGCTTGTCACACTTTTATTCCTTCCATAGCTTTCTCAGCTATAATTGAAAGTGTTCATGTACCTTTCTTTTTCCCATACATAGGTTATTCATGCACTCAGGTTTATTTGGTTCCTATGACCTTGATATCTCCCACAAAGGTTATTCACAATGTTCACATCCCTCTCAAGTCCCCTTTCATAGGGTGTTTGTATACAGACTCCTGTCACCTGAATAGCTCTCACAGCCGTTATTCACGATGTCTGTAGCACTCTCAATCCCTCTTGCACACAGTATTTGTATGTTCATGTTTGTCAGGCTCCGGTAACCTGGATATCTTTGATAGCAATCAATCACAATGTTTCTCTCTCAATCCCCTTCGCATAGGATGTTTGTATATTCAAATTTCTCTGTCTATCCTTGGACTCACTTTCCTGTTCGCTCTGTGGACAGGCCCCCGATTTTGTCCAGGGGCCGACGTGAGGTCCATGGAGATCAGACACACCTGCTGATTGGATGGCGATTGAATGGCGAAAAGCGTGAGGTGCGTCAGATTTTTGGAGATGCCTGTCATGTTGCATATGTTACTGGTGTCCGCGGACATCGTGCTGGGGTAAAAGTCTGGAAAACACATTTGGGGTTATTTTGTGGTGGGAAGAGGGGCTGGGAAGGGTGGAGAGTGGAAAAAAGATTATATGGGGCTATTTTTGTAGGTGCAAAAAAGTCGGGCAGGTGTCGTAGTTGTCCGCGGGCCGTAGTAGTTTGTGGACAGCGCGGTGAACAGGCAGTTTGGAAATGACATTTGGCATTATTTGATGGCGGAAAGAGGGTGCAGAAATGGTAGGGATGTGGAATCAAGGTAACATGGAGCTGTTTTTATAGGTGAAAGAAGGGTATGGAAATGCTGAAGAGTCTGCAGTCAATTCTGGTGTCAGCAGACATAATTTCGATTGCAAGGGGTCAGGTTGAGTTTTATTACTTGATGGTGTATGGTACATACTTCTTACATAGTTAATTGAATTGTGGTGGTTGAGGCCAGTGGGCAGATTTTGGGGGACATGGCCGCAGTCCATGGCCCCAAGAACATGTCCACTGGCCACAACCACCACAGTAGTAATATGTGTATAGTAATTGCTATTGTTGCTTAGTTTTATAGCGTTATGAAGCTGGAATCTCTGGTTTATTTTCTGTGGAAAAAAATAGTACCATGTGTTAAGCAGGATAGTTTAAAAGCTGTATTTGTATACAATTTTACTTATGCATTTATTTAGACCCTCATAAACACTACACTTAAGTACTATGTATGGTACAACATTAGTGTATGAAAGACCTTGCAGGACAAAACCGCAGTGTTGAATGACGCAGGTTTGCAGGATACTCTGTCCGACCGACACGCAGCACCTTTGCTACGTCAACCCTACCGAGCCTATAAAATCTGAGGTTCAGACCCTCTGCGGCGAAGCCCTCGCAGGTCAAGGCCGCACTGTTGAACGACGCAGCTGTTTGGCGACGAAGGGCTCTGCGGCATAGATAGTGAGTGTGGGCGACTCACCCTCCTATCCACGACCGCCAAGTAAGAAGTTGTGGGGGAGTTAGCTTGCTCTGCGCTTCTTAACCATTCGACTGTGCCTCTTCCGTGACTTTGCTCCACCTACCCTGCGACCTACTCCTCTGCCCCTGGCCTGGTGCACCCCACCCATTAAGTCCTCCATGTGTTCTCCTCTCCCACCCATCCTTGAGTTTTCCCTTGCCCCTTTCATCCCTTTCCTCCCCTGCGTCCTCTCCCTGCTTAGTTCCCCCGCAGTTCCTCATTGCGTGCTCTCTGTGCTGCTTCCATCCTTGCCTGTTTGCGTGGCGCAGCCTCAGTCTGCGTGGTCCCTCATAATCCTTAATCGTGTATGCATCCACGCCCTTCCACTCTTGGCTACGCTTGCTTCTACACGTGCTCTGTCCGCATGGTCCCTCGCAATCCCTGTTCGCGTGCGTGCCGTGCCCCTTCCATCCTTGGCCACACTCATGCCCATGTGTCCTCAGCCTGCAATGTCCCTCACATTCGTTGATTGATCGCGTGTGCTTCCGTGCCCCTTCCATCCTTGACTACGCTTGTGCCACGTGTCCTTAGTCTGCGTGGTGCCTCGCAACTCTTGATAGCGTATCCTTCCACGCCCCTTCCATCTGTGGTAATGCTTGCACCTGTGCATCCTTAGCCCGTGTGGTCCCTCGCAATCCTTGATAGCGTGTGCTTCTGTGACCCTTCCAACCTGGGCAACACTCAGGCCCGCGTGCCCTAAGCCTGCATGGTCCCTCGCAAACCTTGATAGCGTATGCTTCTGTACCCCTTCCATCCTTGGCTATGCTTGTGCCAGTGCGTCCTCAACCTGTGTGGGATCTTACAATCCTTGATCGCGTGTGCTACCGCGCCCCATCCATCCTTGGCTATGCTCGCGCGCGCGTGTCATGGCCCACAAGGTCCCTCGCAATCCTTGATCGTGTGTGCTTCTGTGCCCCTTCCATCCTTGGCTACGCTCAGTCATCCCAGCCCATGTGGTCCCTCGCAATCCTTGATTGTGTGTGCCTCTGTGCCCCTCACTTCCTTGGCTACGCTCGTGCCCACGCATTCTCAGCCTGCATGGTCCCAGGTAATCCTTGATTGCGTGTGCTTCCGTGCCCTCACTAGCACCCACATGCCCTCTGCACATCCTTGCCCCCCCTGCAGGCCCCCTCCACCCGCCCCTTTCCCTCCCTGACCCTGTTGCTACGCTCTGCTGCTCTGTTTTTCTTCTTCTGGGCCCCTTGCTTATTGCACTGTTCCTGTTTTTGTTTTGCTTTCTTGACTACTGTTATGTGTACTGCCTTCCTCCATTTGTTCCCTCATTCCTCTCTTTAGGTTCCCTTTGAACACTGCTTATTTATCTAGTCCTAGCTCTGCCTGGTTGTTCCCTGCTGTGTCTTTCTCTTTCAGGTGCACTGATTCTAGCCATATACAGTACTGTCTACTTCTGTATGCTTTCTCACACTTCTCCTTAGGTTCCCTTGATCTTTGTTTTCCAGCCCTTTCTCTGCCTGGGTGTTCCCCTGATGTGTCCTTTTTCCTTTAGATCCCCTCACTCTTACTCTGTTAACTGGTTTATTTTTCACTTCTATTTGATTACTCTTCTCTTTGTCCCCTCGAGCCCTTTGCCTAATCAGCATATTATTTATTACTTGTTCTTGTCTCGTTCTGTCTCGTTTGCTTGCAGCATCCCCTTTTGTCCTCCCCCAGTGTCTCTGCCCATTTCCATTTTCCCTCTCCTTGGCACCCCCACTCTACCTCTCTCCTCTTTCCCCCACCTCTGCATTATTTATGGTGCTCTGTGTTTCTCCTATTTTCTCTAACTGCTTTTCTATTGACTATCCTGATCTTCTCACTAAGTCTGGTAGGAAGAAGTTAAAAAAGGATATCCTGGTCTCCAACCAGGCCTCCCTATCGCTGAAGCCTATACCAGCGCTTCCTCCAGACAGACCCTCACCAACATCCTCTTTGTTGTTCCTTCGCCAGACCTATGGACTTCTCATATGGTCTCTATGCTCTCTCCTTTTTCTTCCTCTCCCATTAATGGTGGCACCCGGTGTGAGGTGCTCCTGGCCGCCTTTCACTCCTCTAAGGTCCTCATGAATGTTTATCTGAATGGCACCGTCTTGGTCCAAAGCCCTCAGGCCAACCTCCTTCTCTTTGATAGACGCTTCCCGCACCGTATCAATTTCCTTTCCTCTCCTGCTGTCCCTTTTCCACCTTCTTCGGCCCCCTTGCCTCCTCCCTCTGCCATCTCTATGGCAGCCTCATCCTCCTCCTTGGCTACCTTGCCCTGGCCTCCTTCCTCTTCCGCCCTTCCTCAAGCTCCTTCTACACCTCCGCAGTGATTACCTCTGATCTGTACCCCTCCCCAGAAGTCTTTCAAGGTTGGCCACCTTCTCCACCTTGCCACTCTCAATTCTCGCTTAGCTGTCAAACACTCCTCTGACATCTGCCATCTTCTGGAAGAACTTGATGTTCTTGGTCTCACCAAGACATGATTCACGGCCAGCTCTGTCACGAGCTTCGACACTCCCCACTCTGATGGCTACAAGCACCTTGCCACGCCCAGACCCAACCGTTCCAGTGGGGGTGTAGGATTGATCTTCCCGCAGTGGATTCCTGTCTCTATCATTCCTATGCAGGCCTACTCCTTTGAATGCCTTGTCTGTAGGCTCTCTCTCTCCTGGCCACCCTCTCACTGTTGCTACTTTCTACCGGCCACCTGGTCAGATAACCTTCTTTCTCTCCAAGTGGGTGGACCTCTCCTCTTCCCTCCTGGCCTCGACCACTCAACTCCTCCTCCTTGGAGCCTCATCATCCACCTTTATGCTTCCTGTCCCTCCTCTGGACTCTTTCGTGAACTCTGTACCTCTCTCTATTCTTTGCTCTGGCCCGATTCACTCTGCAGGGCACACTCTGGATGTTCTGATCTCCTCAGACCTCCCCTCTCTAACCCTCTTACAACTCCTCTCTCCTGGAGTGACCACTTTCTCCTCTCATCTCATCTCTCTCTCTCTACCCCTCAGGCAGAGCCAACCCCCACACTGCCACCCACCTTCTCGGTCATTCAACCCATGAAGCGTTTGTCAGTTGAGGCTTTTGCCGCCAATTTCTCTCCTCCTCCTACACCTCTGGCTGACTCACATCCTAACACAGCCCTTTCCAAGCTCCACTCTTCTATCTCTGATACTCTTGATGTACTTGCCCCTGTCATGAGGATCCACTTGAAGCCCAAAGCCAAGTGCAACTCCTGGTACGACTCAGACCTTGTCACCCTTAAATGCAAGTGTAGGGTGGCTGAGAAGAAATGGCTGGCTTCCAGTGCATCCTCTGACAAACTAGTCTGCCACCTGCTCCAAAGGCAATACTGACCCTCTGTCCTCACCAAGAAGAGAGCGCACATCCAAGCCAGCATTTCTGCGGCATCTAACAACTAGGCCAAGATCTTTCAAATCTGCAAGGTGCTGGCCAATCTTGCTGCAGTCTCTACCTCTCCTGTCCCCTCCCTGGCCTTCTGTATGGCCCTGGCTACTCATTTCATCTCTAAAACCAAGGACATCCTGTCCACCCTCTCCTCCTCTCCACCTTCTCCCTCTACTTTCCCCTCTACATACGGCCTCCCTGCAGCCACCTAATCTCCTCCCTGCTCTGCCTTTTCTCTGTTCACCCCTGACAAGGTTTCTAGGACAAGTCCGATCTATGAAAGTCTTGTCAAAACAGGTTCTTCCGTGTTCTTCCAAAACCATTGGGGACCACATTGACACCCTCGATCCAGCCTTGGACGACTACTTAAACCACTCTTACACCACTGGAACCCCCCCCCCCCCACCTGAAGCACTCTCTTGTGCACCCTCTTCTCAAGAAACCCTCAACCAACCCTTCCTGTCCGGCTAACTATCACCTGATCTCCATTACACCTTTCCTGTGAAAACTCTTGGAAAAGCTGGCCATCTCCCAGCTGAATTTTCACACTGAATCTGGTGGTTGTCTCCATGACCATCAATCTGGCTTCAGAGCAGCCGGAGGCAGCACAGGAACTGCTCTCCTGAACATCCGTGAAGACCTGCTCTCTAACCGTGGTGCTAATCACCTCTCTGTCCTCATCTTACTTTATCTCTCTTCTGCTTTCAACATGGTCAACCATGACATCCTGCTCAACTGGCTCCGTGATAACCAGGGTATCACTGATCAGGCCCTGGCCTGGCTGACCTCTTTCCTCTCAGACTGACCCTCTCCGGTCCAACTTGGTTCCTTCCTCTCTGCTATCTCACTCTCTACCTGTGGTGTTCCCCAGGGGTCTAATCTTTCTCCCTGGCTGTTCAACCAATATCTGGCACCTCTCGCCCACTGCCTTGCTGCTCTCTGCTCCAACTTTCAGTGCTATGCGGACAACACTCAGCTTGCTTTTAGGCTCCCCTCAGCTGCCTCTTCTCCCTCTCTCATCCTGGATTGTCTCTCCAAAATCCAGGAGTGGTGTGCCGCCAATGATTTCTAACTCAATGCCAAGAAGACAGAGAACCCCCTCATCTGCACACCTGCACCTTACTTTCCTGTCATTCTCTGGCTGGCCACTCTTGGCCCTCTTCCTGCTCCCACCTGTGAGGCTAAGAACCTAGGGGTCATCTTCGACTCCACACTCTCCTTCTTTCCTCACATCTCTGACGTCTCTAAGAAGTCAAACTACCAGCTGCACCCCCTCATAGGTATTCTTCCTTTCGTCACCTTCCTCCAGAAGCTCACTGTCTCCAGAGCTCTGCTTCTCTCTAGGCTGGACTACTGCAACAGCCTCTTTTTAAATCTTCCTGCCTCTACTCTCCATCCTCTACAACATATCCATTACAGGACTGCAAGAATTGTCCTTGGCCTCAAGCCCAGGGATCGTATCTCTCCAGCCCTGAAATCTCTCCATTGGCTCCCAGTGGCTGCAAGGATCAAGTTCAAGACCCTCTGTATTGTCCACAAGGCCTTCTGGGGCCTGAGACCACAATACCTCCAACTCTCTCTTAGGAAATATCTTCCTACTTGAGCTCTTCGCTCCTCCACCTCCAACTCCTTGAGGGTCAGTCGCTTCTCCAAGCAATGAGTTGGGGGAAAATCTCTTTCCTCGGCTGATGTCTCCCTCTGGAACAGCCTTCCTGCCTCTCTAAAACCTAAGCAGAACCATCTCTGGTTCCGGAAGCACCTCAAGACCTTCCTCTTTGCTTCTGCCTTCTCTCGTCCTCTCCCCTGCTGATCTCCTGTCTGATACTGCACTGGTCACTTGGTTACCCTCTGAATTCAGGCCCAAGTCCCTGCCCACCCTGTTCCACCCTTGCACTGCCTCCTGGCAAACTTTGCACTTTGGTCCGTATCTGCAACCCTACAGTCCCATTAACTGCACGTATTGGATACCTGCTGTCTTCACTTTAACCCTTGCACTTGCTGGCTGCACTACTTGTTTTATCCCATGTTCGGCACTTGCCCATTCCCCCATCGGCACTTTCCCCTCCCCTCTCCCTTACACTTGCGCGATCTCAATGTCATTAGGCCTAGTAAGATCGCTGTCTTTGTCCTCCCTCTGTTTCCCCTCCCTTGCCTCGTTGCGCCTTGAAAAACTTGTGTATAGGTGCGATATAAAGGCCATATGATATCATATCACAATGCTGTTGTTTTGATAATAATCATTGGCAAAAAAATCTATACTGGATTAAAAAAACCTGATTACAGTTACGTGAGTGTAAGGGTGATAGTATGTTTGTTTGAAGTATGTTGTGATTAAGGGAATGCTTGAAGTAGTTAGACACCTGTTCTAACTACATTAGAGGTTAGAAGATGTTTTGTCATATAAGTATTGAGATGGAGTATTTGAAGTGCTTTGGTATGAAGGGTATTTTTCAAGTACTTAGATGCCTCTTGGCATATTCTAAATAGAGTGACTTTCAAAAGTACTATTGTAGTCTTATGGAAATAGTTAGATACCTGCTTGCGTATTCTAACTGTTAATTGTGCTACAGATTAGTTAGATATTAAGTAGGCATTTGTTAAATTTGCTGGTAACCTATGTTTTGAAGTAACTAGGTATCGTTACATTCAAACTTCTTTTTTTTGACATGTGCAGTGTAGTGCCCTGAAGTGGTTGTGGCACCAGTGTGGTACAGTATACATACTGTTGTGAAGGTTTTCTTTCCAAGAGATACTTGGCCGTGTGTAAAGCCTGTAAGCTTACAGTTAGTTTTGGTACCATCTGGACCTTAGAAGCATTAGTTTGACATATTGACTATGTGAGTTTATTTGTATGGTGGAACGATTTTCTGAATTGAAAAAAGGCATAATATGCCATGATTTGCATTCTTCAGAAGCTGGTGAAACGGAATGGATTCAGAATTTGGTATGGATACATATACAAATCGTTCATTAGGGATGTGGTCTTGTGAAACATCATTGCAGAGAGGGCATGTAAGTTAGCACGAGAATGAAATCTGGAAGATTCCATTCATAGGGATGTTTTTGGCTTCCAGTACTTGCAGTAAGTACATTAGGAATCTTCGTGGATCTTCCTGTGTGTTTATGGTACATTTTACCATTCCTGCACTGTAGTGCAATTCTTGCCTTATACCAGAGGCTCTGTAAGTGTTGTCAGGATTATTTGTGGCATTTCTGTGAAGGACAAGCATTTGCAAACACAACTGGTCTGAGCCATTTATGAAAATGTTGTGAACAATTGGTGGCAATTCAAAGAGACGATTAATTGTCACATTAGCATAACAATTTACTCCAGTTTTGCTGCTGAATTTTAATGGACCAGAGAGTTGTTCTTGTGGATCGTTTAATGGGCTTGCAGATCTTTCTGGAGAAGAGACATATTTGTCTTTCTTTTCTGATGGACGTGCAGTTGACTTTGTACTGGACATTTTTGTGGTTGTGATTGATGCAGAAGGAGTTGGTGGTTGTTTTTTTAGTGGTATAGTTGGGAGATCTGCTATAGCTTCTGTTTGTATTACTTGTCTTTTTAAAGGTTTATTTTTTTGAGGTACAGAGTATCTAGATGTGGCGTGTATAGTTCTTAGGCAGAATAATATGCAGTACGCTTGGGAACATCACACGCAATTAAGACTACAATTGTCAGTACAAATTCGCCTTTGGTACTAGCCTGCACTACACAGTAAAGTGGTAGCAATGGCTGAGCAGCCAGGCTTATCTCAAGAGTAAAGTGAGCAGTACCAATAGTTACACAAAGGACAGCAGTTACTATGGTTCAAACAAACACTGACTCAAGTTTTCTGAGTAAAAGAATATACATTTATTTACACATCAGTTGTAAAACAATTCACCAAAGTAAAGCAGTAGAAAAATCACACTCTTAATATACTACACCACACCCACTAGATTCTGTACAGGTTAAGCTCAAAATGAAGTGTGAGCAAAATGGCACTCCAGCAATTTAAAAGGGAAGGAAAGACAAGGTTAGAAAAAAGTTGAGCAGCACCAACAAGTAAGTAAGCAGGGCAAACTAGAAAAATTAACTACAGTGAGGAAATCAAATCAAGAGGCCTGGGCCAAAGTCAATGGACCAAAGTCTTTGCAGAGGATCACACAGTTCAGGGTAGTACGCGGTTAAGTCTTTGCCAAGAGTTCAGAACGAATTTGCTCGGATGAAAAGTTACTTTAAAGAATAGAGAAGCACAAGCCCTCGGATTGGCGAAAGGTTTCAAACACTTTGACCGCGGTCGGACGGAACGAACAACCGGGTTTGAACGGTACCTTAAATGAAGAAGAAGGCTGTAGCTGAGGCAAACATTCCTGGCAAGTCCTGCAGGCTCACAGTTCCTGAAGTGACTGTCAGACTGACACAAAGTAGGAAGACTGGTGGGTCCTGCACTGCCCAGGGAAGAAACCAGCAGCAGAGCAAAGCAACTAATAAAATGTGCGCTCCAACCCAAACCCAAGCAGGGTCTGGTCCTCCTGGCTATCCGGTTCATTGTAGCTGTGCACAGCCAATTCGACCAGAGGAGGGAGGCCTGGCTTTCAGTTTGGCGAACTGGTTGGTCCCACCAGCTCAAGGGGAGAAGATTCCTTGCAGATCTTCCCTGTCGTCGAAGTTCGAAGACTCGGACCCGCAGCAGGGCTTCACCGGGAGGTTCAGTCGTGGTAGAGGTCCTCTTCTGTCAGCTTCTCTTCGGTTCTCTCGAGCCAGTGGAGACTCTGCCTTCTCAGTCCCAGAGACCTGCTTTCTATGCAGTTTTCCCCCATTCACACAGCCTGGCTGTCAATCACACAGCAGGGTGGCTGTCCCGGCGGGACAGTCACAGAGCCAATCATACAGAGTGTGACATGGGTCTCCAAGGAGACCCTGTGCAGGGAGTCTCAAACCCCTCCCTCACATCCTGTCCCCCTCAGACATTCAGGTGCCTAAGGAGGGCTTCTGTGCAGAAGCCCACCAAAGGACGTCGAACAAAGGAACCAAACCTGGTTTGGCACGCAGAGTAAAACACGAGAAAGACCTTTACAAAAAGAAATGGCGAATAAACTCAGCCGGAACCAAACAAAAGTGAATGGGGTCCAGCGGGTTTAAGTTCGAGGCTACTACCTTAGCCTAAAACAGTACCAAGGCTATTTAAATAGACTGTAGTAGGAAAAATAAGGTAGATACCACTGCCACCAGCCAAATCTCAAAGAAAGGGGAATTAAATAATGTTCCATGAGAAACAGACAAAAAGGAATAACGATTAACCCTTTCCAGAACTCTATGTAAGATAGTTTGTACTGGGTCTGTGATTTTTAAAAGACTAATAAAGTCAATGGCAACTTTACATGTTCTGGGAGGCAGTAGTCAGTCCCAGAAAATGGAGTTTAAAGTGGGAAGTCTGAAACAGACAACCCTGTGTCACTGCACTAAACGTGCTGTGTAACACGCAGTAAAAAGATGATGCCTATGGAGTATTTGAAGCTTCACAGTCTATGAACACAAAATTGTTAAACACACACTGTAAAACACACGTAGCTGTGGGGAAATAGGCTTACACTCTTACCAGGTGAAAAACATAAATCCTAGAAATCCAGCAAAGCTGCTGAGGGACTCAGTAGGTAAGGGAAATTAGCCATTCTGGAGAATTCTCCCTAACACTCTCCCCCCACAGACTAAGGGACAGGAAGACCTAATCCCCACCAGGATGGATCTCCTGTTGCAAGTCAGTTAAATGGCCGGCTGAGTACACCAGCAACCTTTTGTAACCCTTGCTAGGAAATATTTTACCAATGGTTTTCATTTGTAGACTATATGACCTAAAACCTGTTGTGGTACATCTCTCTTTTTTAATGTATAGGGTATCTGTGGTAACAGTCCCTCAGATGTGTAACAACCTCTGAACCTACAAAAGGCTTTTTCAAGGGATCCTTAGAAAGGAATACCTTTGATCTGGAGGGGCCTCCATGGTTCCTCACCACCTCTCTCACAAGAGCAGGTTGGGTCCCCGGTATCTTGGTTGGAGGGGATGTGTTCAAGCAAGGTACATGCTGCCACTTCCTCTGAGATCTGACCTTACCTATTTTAGAGGTTTCCCTCCTAATACTAGGATTTACAGTGGAGTCTTCTGTAGAAGCTCCAATAGTCTTAAGGGGTTTAGCCTTAGACCTATTTTTCCTGGTTTTGCACCAGTTTTGAGAATTACCAGTTCTCACAGGCCTACGGAGGGTCCAATTTGTCTATTCACCTCTTCCTCAGAAGCAGGGGGAGTCAAAGACTTTACCATTGGATGGGCAATGATGGAGCTTGGTTGGGGCTCCCATTTCCCTCCTATACTAGCCTCAGATATGCCTGGGTTAGAGGTCAACTTACTAACACAAGGGCATGTAGTGGGGTTCTCTGTGGAGGTTAACACAGGCTCAGAGTGGTCTCTTAAGGTTGACTCTCTACCCAATTTGGTTTGGTTCAGTTTTCTCTCACTGGGAGGCCTGGGGGTACTGGATACTACTCCTAGAGCTTTTAAATCATTACCCAACAGGACTCTCCCAGGAACCTCATTCTGGAAACTGACAGGGATCCTCACTGTCATATTATTACACTGAATGAGAGCTGGCAGAATTTGAACCAACTGGACAGGACCTCCAGAAAATTTAGTGGGACTTTTGGGTGCCTTAGCAACAACCTTGGGCTTCAAAAAGCTATCATCCACTACTGTTCTGCTGGCCCCAGTGTCTCTCCTGGCAGGAGTATCCTGGCCATTTACAAGAACACTGCCATATAATACCTTGTAGAGTTTTCTGGAATGGAGTTGTACACATCCATATTCTGTTTCTTACCCAGACCCATGGACTCTAAGGATACACTTGCCTGAAGACGCAAGGGCGCTTCAGCAAATAGTTGAAAGTGGGCACTAGCCATTTGTACTTCTTCCTCTGGGGAGAAGGCTAAGGAGGCAGTGCTGATCCCTGCAGGTTTACCCTTGCATCTGGGATCTCCTTTCAGATGGTCAGTTGACCGACAAACATGGCATTTACCAAATGCTCTCTGGAATGGGGGTTTCTGCTGACCTCCCTCTGGTTGGGCACACGAGGATTCACTAGCCCTATTTGTTTTCCCATGTGGCTTACCCTGGCTAGGTTGGGGGGCCTCTTCTGGATTGCAGGTATTAAAATTCTCCTTGTTATCTTTATTTGGCTGCTTTCCCTCATCCTTCTTCTGAGCTGCCCCAGAATCCTTGTGAGTAGCCCTGTTGGCAACCCACAAGTCAGCAGCCTTAGCTAACTTCTTGGGATCTATCTCGTTAGAATCAGCCAAGTGCTGTCTGAGCTCAGGAGACCAGGCATTATACATTGACTCCAACATAACAAGATTTCTCATACCTTCATAAGTGTTTACTATGTAACCCTTAACCCAACCATCTAGGTTTTTCAAACATTCACATACCCAGGTAGCCCAAGGGGTACCATCATGATGTTTGAGGGTCCTAAAACTCTTAAGGTACTGGGAAGGGGTCTTACCAAATCTAGCAATTAAAGCTAGCTTCACACACTCATGTTCCATCCTATCCACCTCCCCAACTCCATCACAACATCAGATAGAACAGTGGGCAGCATAGAGAAGAGCCAAGGAAGCAACTGATTCCCTGTAATGTCTTGAATCCCATGGTTATATTCAAACATTGCCAACCAATACAAAATATCAAGCTTAGCCTCATACATACCAACAATTTCTTTAGGCATTCAGGGTCTCTTAGGACTGGACGACCTAGAAGACTCTGGGAGAGAAGCATTTTCCAAAGACAACTTTTTCATTTCTAAGGCATGATTCATCTCCATTTCTCTGAGCTTAAGTTCTTGATGCTTTTGTTCAGTTTGAGCATTTAGACGTTGAAATTCCAATTCAAGCCTCATATTTTCTAGAGCAATGAATTCAGGACTGAGTGTAAGACCTGTAGGGGTCCCAGTGGACAAAGGTTGAGGTTGTTGAGCAGGTAAAGGAGCAGTGAGGCCTACATTGTGAGACACATCTGCCTCATCTAACTCATCAGTAACAGACACATTATCATCCTTATAATTTTCCACATTTGCTGGGGGTTAGGTATTTCAGACCCACTCTCCAGACTTTGTTTCTCTAACAACCTTTCAATCAACTCTGACTTTTTGCCTTTCACAGAGAGATTCCTATCTCTACACAGATTTGTCAGATAATCCACAGTGTAACTAAGGAGGGTCTCCTGACTGTAGCTTTCCATATCAGACATGATTAATATTGCTTTTAAGTGATGTTTAACCTTGTGGTCAGTTGATCCAAGGTAATAGCAGCACTCCAATTGTAATTACTATACTTGATCCTCACCGCTGTACACCAGTGTTAGGCAGAATCGTATGCAGTAACCTTTGGGAACACCACACACAATTAAGACTACAAGTGACAGTACAAATTCACCTTTGGTACAAGCCTGTACTACACAGTAAAGTGGTAGCGACAGCTGAACAACCAGACTTATCTCAAGATTAAAGTGAGCAGTACCAATAGTTACACAAAGGACAGCAGTTACTATGGTTCAAACAAACACTGACTCAAGGTTTCTGAGTAAAAGAATATACATTTATTTACACATCAGTTGTAAAAATATTCACCAAAGTAAAGCAGTAGAAAAGTCACACTCTTAATACACTACACCACACCCACTAGACTGGACAAGTTAAGCTCAAAATGAAGTGTGAGCAAAATGCCACTCCAGCAATTTAAAAGGGAGGGAAAGACAAGGTTAGACAAACGTTGTGCAGCACCAACAAGTAAGTAAGCAGGGCAATCTAGCAAAAGTAACTACAGTGAGGAAATCAAATCAAGAGGCCTGGGCCAAAGTCAATGGAACAAAGTCTTTGCAGAGGATCACACAGTTCAGGTAGTTCGCGGTTAAGTCTTTGCTAAGAGTTCAGAATGAATTTGCTCGGATGAAAAGTCACTTTAAAGAATAGAGAAGGACAAGCCCTTGGTTTGGCGAAAAGTTTCAAACACTTTCACCGCGGTCGGACGGAACGAACAACCTGGTTTGAACAGTACCTTAAATGAAGAAGAAGGCTGTAGCTGAGGCAGACATTCCTGGCAGGTCCTACAGGCTCATGGTTCCTGAAGCGACTGTCGGACTGACACAAAGTAGGAAGAATGTAGGGTCCTGCACTGCCCAGGGAAGAAACCAGCAGCAGAGCAAAGCAACAAACAAAAGGTGCGCTCCTTAAAACCCAAGCAGGGTACGGTCCTCCTGGCTATCCAGTTCACTGTAGCTGTGTACAGCAAATTCAACCAGAGAAGGGAGGCCTGGCTTGCAGTTTGGTCCCATCAGCTCAAGGGGAGTAGATTCCTTGCAAATCTTCCCTGTCGTCGAAGTTTGGAAATTTGGACCTGCAGCAGGGCTTCACCAGGAGGTTCAGTCATGGTAGAGGTCCTCTTCTGTCAGCTTCTCTTTGGTTCTCTTGATCCAGTGGCGACTCTGCCTTCTCAGTCCCAGAGACCTGCTTTTTATGCATTTTTCCTCCATTCACACAGCTGGCTGTCAATCACAAAGCAAGGTGGCTGTCCCGGCGGGACAGTCACCATTGCCAATCATACAGAGTGTGACATGGGTCTTCAAGGAGACCCTGTGCAGGGAGTCTCAAACCCCTCCCTGAAATCCTGTCCCCCACAGACATTCAGGTGCCTAAGGAGAGATTCTGTGCAGAAGCTGCCAAAGGACGGTGAACAAAGGAACCAAACCTGGTTTGGCACGCAGAGTAAAACACGAGAAAGACCTTTACAAAAAGAAATGGCAAATAAACCCAGCCAGAACCAAATAAAAGTAAATGGGGTCCAGCGGGTTTAAGTTTGAGGCTACTTACTTATCCTAAAACAGTACCAAGGCTATTTAAATAGACCGCGGTAGGAAAAATAGGGTTGATACCACTGCCACCATCCAATTCTTAAAGAAAGGGGAATGAAATAATGTTCCATGAGAAACAGACAAACAGGGACAACTATTAACCCTTTCCAGAACAACTCTATGTAAGATAGTTTGTACTGGGTCTATGAATTTAAAAAGACTAATAAAGTCAATTGCAACTTTACATGTTCTGGGAGACAGTAGTCAGTCCCAGAAAATTGAGTTTAAAGTGTGAAGTCTGGAAAAGACAACCCTGTGTCACTGCACTAAAGGTGCTGTGTAACACACAGTAAAAAGATGATGCCTATGGAGTAGGTGAAGCTCCACAGTCCATGAACACAAACATGTTAAACACACACAGTAAAACACATGTAACAGTGGAAAAAAAGGCTCACACTCTTACCAGGTGAAGAAAATAAATCCTAGAAATCCAGCAAAGCTGCTGAGGGACTCAGTAGGTAACGGAAATTACACATTCTGGAGAATTCTCCTTAACAATAGTGCCCATAGCCTGTTGTATTCCAGGATGCATGGAATGTCAGCGTTGAGTTTGTTTGCATCAAAGTTAACTAGGAATAGACCATTGAGTGTACGCAGACGTGAAAGTGCTACGTAACTCATACCTTCTTTAAAGACTCTGCTGCCAAGGTCAATCAATGCTTGATCTAGGGTTAGACCTTGTGATTTGTGAATAGTGACAGCATAGGCAAGAGAAAATGTCTCTCTTTGTACGTACATGTCTTCGAAAAGAAGAAAACATGCTATTGTCAGGGCAATTTTTTTAACTTCTGCAAGTGTGTCAAAGTGGATGTTCACAAACTGAATGTTGGTGTCATGTGGATATGTTTGGAAGCCAACAGCTGTACCAATTGTTCCATTGACTAAACCTTGTTCTACGTCAAGGTTAGGTTTTAGAATTACTCTGCAGTTTAGACACAAAGTCAATATGTTCTCCAATCCAGCTGTTTTGGTGAAACATTTTTCTAAGCTTTTTAGTCGTGCTCTTGCTTGTTGACACAAAGGAAGTGTCATGCTGTGCACTTCTAGTTTGTCTGTGGAGCTGATATGCAGTATGGGGTACATTTTTTTTCAACATTGCCTCCTTGAATTGACTGCAGCTACCAAGGGTTGGCATTAAGGACATACATTTTATATTTTGTTGAGTTAATTGTTCCATGACATCAGGAGCATATGTGTTTTCGTCCACTTAGCTCTTGAATTAGTCTACTATTTAAGATGGATTTTGCATCCTTAGTAAGCAGACCAGTTCTAATTCTTTTTAACATGTTAGCATGGGTGTGGTCTGCAGACTGCTGCATGTTTTGAGTTAGTTTTCTGTAGTGAACATGTTGCCAGAGATTCATATTTCCAATGCTGCTGAGGCTATTGCAGCATTGTTTGTGTCCTAATGTTTTGAAAATAGCTTGACCTTTAACTGGTGTTAATTGTAGGAGGTCTCCGAAAACAATAACATGTTTCCTCAAAACAGTTCTTTGTAGTTGGTTTTTAGGACTTCTTGCATTCTGAGGTGAATTAAAGCCAACATGAGGTTGCAAACCATGCTTACTTTATCTATCAGGAGCACTTTCATTTGTGTTAGAATTCATTTGTAGTATTCTAATTTGTTTTGGTGTTCTACGGGGAGGAGCAGTAGTCGGTGTAAAGTTACACCTCCTATGGTGTAGGCAGCTAAACCTGTGGGGGCTGTTACTATAACCAAATGGTTGTTGTTTGTTAAGATTTGCAGAATGTTTTACCAGAAACAGCTGCACCACTTACATACAAGAGCAGAGATTTATAATTTTTACAGCTACAGGTTTTAGTTTCATGTTTAAAAGCACGTTAAATTGCTTGAGTCACTTCTAGATAAATGGTGAGTTGTTCATCATTTAGCTGTGATTCCAGTACTGTCACGCACTGACCTTCTCTGCAGCCCTGGAGCTGGCTCTCTTTCAGGCATGCACCATCCCGACGACTCCGAGGCCGTCATGCTTCTCTGTTACTGTTTACACAGTTGTGACGGCCGCCTTCCCCCATCCGCTTCTGTTCTCCAGCATGGGGGTGGCGCAGGGAGATTGCGGCGGGTTGATCGGCTGTGGAAGAAGCCGCGACCCAGGTGGCGGTTGCCATGGTGCTTGTCCGACGCTCGACTACAGCATCTGACTCGTCACGTGGTCCGCAACTATGCACGTGACCCATCACCAGAGCAACAACCATAAACAGGCATGATTCACGTCACTCACTGCTTCTCAGCTGTTTTCGGACCAGCGTTTGGTGTTTCGTGCGTGCTTCTGCTCTCGCTTGGAACTGACCCTGGTTTTGCTTACCTGGACTATGCCTGGCTTACCCGTTGGATTCTGCTGCTTGTTTTTTTTCTTGTTCGTTTTGTTTTTTCCTTGCCTGCTGTTTCCTGGCTGTGCTTTGACTTCTGGACTGCCTTTTGGACTGCTTTTGGATTTCTCTATTGGCACCGTTTGAACTGAACTCTTGTTTGCTCCTGGAATTACCTGGGAGTTTGAACTTTGCTTCTTATGGACACCTACAGACTGCCTACTGATGTCCTTTGCTGAACTGTTCTGACATCTTATGCCACACTTGTACGAAGGGAGCCCAATCCAGCCATTAGGATTACGCTGCTCCTTTTCCTTGGACTTCTCCATGATTCCCCATATGTAGGTGGTTACTCATCCTTGTGTCACTTCTTTGTGCCCCTGATTGCATTTTCCTTAACAATTCTCTGTTCCTTTTCAGCTACTGGGGAATCCAGCGCGGCCTTTCGGGCTCACCTGTGGCTCCAATAACCAGTCAGCGAGTGGCCTTTTTCTCTCTGACTGGTGCTTGGGGACAGAGGTATTATAGTCTACGCGGCAACCCATGACTTGACAAGCACTCACAAGTCTTCCTCAGATTGTTTATATGGATACATGGTATTTTCTACCTCAGTCATGGTTATTTCTGCTTCATTTAGAATGAGTGGTACACCAAGTGGTTCTTGGATTCCTGTAAGGGAAGGTTGACTATGTTCCTCTTGTTGGCGTTCAATGTCCAACATTTGTTTGTATTGTTTGAAATTGACATTTGTTATACTGCTTTAATTTGCTTTGAATGCATCTTAAAATGAGTCATAGTCACCTAATAATTATTTTTCTTTTCTCCAAGGTTTAGAAAATTGGAGTAGGTCAATGTAATACAGTTCTCTATTTTGTGGAGATTTAAATGATAACTTTATGTGATTAATTAGACAGAGTTTGGTGAGATTCAAGGCTTCCTTCACAAGTTGAGACTGAATATTTGCCAGTTGTGTCATTTGGTGTGACATTGTTTTTGTAGGTGTAGTTTTGGGCAATGTCATATAGACACATGTTTTCCAAAGCAGTACTTGTTTTTGGGTAGTATGTGTCATTGAAATAGTTTTTTAAAATGTCCTGGCTGTTGGGATCATTTGTGGCTATGTTTTCTATGTTTTGGTAGTATTTTAGTACTCTTTTTCAGGATGAAGCTGGTCCAGGGTTTCGTCAGACATTGTGGTCAGATTTGCCATATAAGGGTGTACCTGTTAAATGGTCTGCAGCTTTGTAGCACCCACATTCTCTATGTGAGATCATTTTTATACCGAAGCTATAACATTTCTTTGATAATGTTTTGTCAGATGATATGTCATTGCAGAGGTCTTATAGCACCGTTTTCTCAGCAGAGATTTTCCTTTTACACTGTGTTTAACATAAGATATCAAGCTATTTAATTGTTCTTTTTTGCAGACGGGTCTAGGGAAGCCAAAGCGATACTTGGTATAGTATTTGCCTTTGTTTTTATATCTATGTCGGCAGTATTCGCCACACTTATGTTTTTGGAAGTGTAAGACTTGTGTATGTAGGTCAGTATCTGTGGTTTCTGAAGGGATGTCACAGGCAATGTATTTTTCAATAAACTGTAAAACACTGGCAACACTATCATGGGCACATTTAGCAGCATCTTTTATTCACAAATGCTTCTGGATGTGTGGTGCTCCTCTGGATTGATATTCTTTTCTCCAAAAGAAGTGTTGCAGATAAAATGCATCATGGTAATGAAGCGATGGTGAAAGTACCTTGATACATTGATAGGGTCAAAAGAACAGAGATGCCCTGGTGTGTTTATATCTATTCTGTCTTTATTTTGGTTTGCAGTGCATAAGAACTTGTGCAAGTCATCCCATGCATACTCTCCACAACTTAAAGTAACAAAGCATGTGGGTGGGGGTAGGTTCCTTATCATACATTGTATATCACCATGACGTCAGAACCAGTATTCTTTTGTACCACACATGTTTGGCAAGAGATTTGTGATACTTGACTGCAAAACATAATCTTTGCCTTTTGTTTTCTGAAGCAGTTGGGTAGCAAATATGTTTAAAAAGTTAGAGCCTGTTTTTAATGTGTGTGTAAGTCCATAACATAGAGTTGCTATTTCACTTTCAAAGAGGAGGTGGAAAATGTATTCAACATTTTGTCTGAATCTCGCGTCTTCAGAATACATTCTTAAAGAGCGATATTCTGATGCACTAATTTGCGTGGACCTTTCATCATATCTTCTTCCTTTCACTGTAGGAAAGAGCAGAGGAAAAGAACATGCTTCTACGCTGTTTTCCCATATGCACATTGGGTATCCTTTGGCTTGATGCATTTGATATGTTTCTAATGCATCGTCTATTGTGTCTTTGGAGTGTAGTGGGTACATTGTATACTGGTCTAACATTTTGGCTGCAGTAACAGGATCTACATGTTCAAATTGGCCAGTTCCTGGTAGGTCTTCAATAATTTGGGTGGTTTCTCATAGGTTTTCCTCTATGTTTATATCGTTGTTGTATTCATTGTTTTCTTTTAGATATTGTAGGGCTTGTCTAACTGTGTTCAATTCAACTAGTTTTCCAAATTCTTTTTGTCTTTTGTTGGCACACCATTAACTAGCACAATCAACGATTGATCTATTGGTTGTTGTAATACTAGCGTTTGTACATTTTCCTTTAGATCTAATGACAAATATACTACTTTGCCATGGATGCCCTTTAGTAACTCGGATGGAGATAATGTGGCTGATTTCGGTTGAAGGCGTATTATAGCTTGAAATGGGTGCACCGTTTGTATTATAATGCTGTCGTACAAGTTAAGCAGTTGGAGAGCTTTCGGAAGTGGGAATAGGTTATTAGTGATAGCATGGTATAGCATTTGGTTATTGTCAAGTTTAGTGTTGCAGTATGTGAAAACTGTTGAGGTTTCAGTTATTTTGTATTGAATTTCTGCTATAAGATATTAAGCTAACTGGAACCATTGGGATTATTTATTGTGTTCTATTTTGTAGGCTATATCTACTATTTGTGTGCTCTTTTTATAAAACGTTCTGTGACAACAAACACATATTTGGTCTGGTATTTCAACAGATGTGTTTTGAAACGTAGCTATTTCTTTTTTGTAGGTCTTTATTAGCACGTTGGTGTTTTTAAGGTTTTTGATAAGGTTTTCTGAAGGTACAGAATTTTCTAAGTCACCATCAGTTCCAAAGTTTTTACGTTGGATGCGCTCTAGTTCTTGAAGCAGTTCATTGCCTGTTTCATGTAGGAAAATGTTATTTCAATTTTGCAGTTCTAGAGCAGGTTTTACATAGTATAGTTGATGCACAAGATTCTGTGTAGTAGAATGGTGTGTCGCTAACATTTTGATGTGGTGGAAAGTGCTTTTGCAAGCAGTTCCCAAAATGCAGGCTAATGAATGTCCTTGCAGACCAGTGTGGCTGCGTACTAGACAGGAGTCTATGGTTTGTACATTTTTCATTTTACTTTTGTCTTTTAGTGTCGCATAGTGACTGAGGAATTGTCGTAAAGATTTAAAGGAGTGTTGGCCTACATTACACATTAAGCTGCATTTCCATTTGTACACTGGACAGTTTGTTTGGGTGAAAGGAGCATTTGGTTAAAAGTTTGTTGGGGACTTTTTTTCTATAAGGGTTTCTTTTGCCATAATGGTGGGTTACCCCATTTCATACCTGAACCATTATTGTCTATGGCAATTGTTTTTTGTTGTTCTTGTTTCTTAGCTTCTTCATTGAAATATGGTTCTGTGCTGCTTGACACTGCACATGTTTAGAAGTAGTTTTTGCAATTTACTGATTAATTTAGTTAGTGCTTTCGTTCTCTTTGGCAGAAAAGCGATGTCAAATAGAGCCTGCAGGATTAGTCTACTGTGGTAGATTTTAAGGGTAGTCGTGGCTTTTCAGCTGTTTTAATAAAATTGTGAAGAACTCTACGGTGGACCATTTTCTGTAACATAGATTTTTTGGATTGCTTTACCGTGACTTTGTTAATACTGGCAGATAGAGGGTTAGGTTTGCTAGTAGTTCTGCTTTTCTCTATACATATTTTTTTACTTTTAGTTTTTGCAAGAGGAGCCTTACCTTTTTTCGTTGTGGCTGGTTTAGTTTTGTTGAGTGAGGTTACTAGCTCTTTTGATTTAATGTTTTCTATACATTGTTTTAGAGGTGGATGACTATATGGTGTAGTAATATTCTTATCTGCTCTATTTTTTATTTCTTTTCTATGGAGTTGCTTTTTAGTAGCCATTTTGTTGTCTCTTTAGGGAAATGAAAAAATGTGCATTGAAAAGTTGTGCAATGCATATGCTTGTTTGTTTGTTTATTTATTTAGTATGACACGCAAAACCCAGAGGTAACAGGGCGCAACAGAGGGCAGGAAGATAGGATTACATGAAAACTTTGTTGCAGGATAAGGCACACATGAGCAAAGAACAAAAAAAAAAAAAGAGGCATAGCATTACATTGCGTGGAGTGTACATATATACATATAGTGCATAGGGGCAGTTTGGTTGTACTTACATATTTACATATTTAAAGCTGTGCATGGCAGTCAGGTTAGAACAACATATGCATGTTTGGTGCATGGGTTTGTAGGTGTGATTGTAGAGATTGTAGAGATGAATAGAGTGCTGTTTGATTGTGAGGTGGTATATTAGGTGTGGTTGGGAAGGTTGTGAGATTAAGAGTCTGCACAGGTGTGATGGTGTTGGGTTAGTGAGTAAGGGAGTGTTGGTGTAATGGAATCCGTTGGGTGATTGTGCTGTTTTTGAGAGTGTGAATGGGATAGAGTGAAAGAAATGTTGGTTTAAAAGGAGCAGTCTGGGGTAATATATAGCGTAACTGTGCTGCTGTAATTACATACCTATAAATGGTACATTAATGTACTTTGTTGGATGCAAAGGGTATTCATTCTTTGGTTGTAATCTTCCGTAATGTGCTTCTTTCCTGTAATTGTAAAAGAAAGTTAGTGGGGATATGTGGTAATGGCAAAGTACTTTTAGTAAGCAAGGTTCATAATTATGAAGGAAGGGGGAGTGGTGGGGACAAACAGTTAATACAATTGGTGGGTGGTTAAACGTGGTTGCATTTAGGAGCATTTTCATGAAAGTTAAGAAATGCCTATGTGTACTTGTAGACGCTCTGTAATGTTTTGTAAAAGAGAAAAAAAATGGTTGGAAAAGATTTGTAGTACACTTTTAAATGGCAGTTCATGTGTGGAAGTTTAATATGGTAGTAGTATATGCATACTTGCCAACATGATGCATTCTAATCTGTAGGTGTTTATATGGTCCTAGATTTTCTGTTTGTGTTCTGGGACTTGTAGTTCCACTTTTCCCATTGTGAAAGTTGGATTACAAGTCACAGAGTGTAGAGAAAAAAGTACGACTGCATAAGCAGCTGAAGATTGGAATGGGTTATGTTAGGACGTATACATGTACTATCAACATATGAAACTGGCACACACAGAGTGGCAATTATAAATGGTGTACAAATCTACTTTATCTGCTTTTACTTTCTTTTATGAAAAAGTGATACAGTGCTGCTGTAAATGCAGATTTGCATTTTTAAACTTTCTTCAAAAAGCTTCTAAAATTTGTTTTGGAAAAGCACAGCATTGTATATGTTTATTTGATATACATGTCACAGTTTTGAATCTTGAAATTAAGTTGTGTTTTTTTCTTTGCATTCTGGAACTTGTAGTTTGAGATTTTTAATGGGCAAAGTTAATTAGAACTGACAGAATGGAAAGGATAAAATAAAGACTTAATAAGCACCTATAGATTGGAAAGGGTGATGTTGGGATGTATGCATGTCCTGGCAGCATATTAAAATGGCAGCTCTAAGTGCCACTTAAAATGGTCTAAAGATTTACTTTATGTGCTTTTCCTTTATTTTATGAAACTGTAACAGAGTGCTGCAATACATGCATATATGCATTGTTTAAGTGGCTAAAAAAGAGAATAAGCTTAATACAGGGTAAGTAACAGGAACCCCATATATATATATATATATATATATATGTGAAAGAGTTGAAGAAAACATTTTTTTTTAAATATAAGCATTCCCGTACTTTGGTTTGTTAGATTCAGATCTTGTTGAATCTGGAAATAGAAATCTTGGACAGTCGTACAGTAGTTTTTGATGCCTTTCATTAACAGGAAAGATGTACTCTGAGAGTTCAAGTGTACATCTGAAGTGGTGAAGTGAGATGACAGGGTTAGGGGTAGAGGTTTTGGATGCGATTGGTGGATGGACGTGTGACTCTTTGAAAGTAGCCAATGAGGGAGTGTTGAGAACATGGAAGTTGAAAGGGTAGAAGGGCTGCCCCTGTGCTACGGGGTCCGCGGACAACGCGTTTGTCCGCAGACGGCACCTGCCACATCTGGGCCTTTTGTGGATGCCTGGCATGGAAAGGGGACTGTGGGGATTAGCCAATCGGGTTTGCTAGGTGCGGTGTACAGGAAGAGAGGGTAGCAGGAGTTTTGTTTGCAGGAGTTGTGAGAGCACTGACAACGGTTTTGGCTATTTGTTTGAGAAGGCAGACTGTGTGATTTCTGGGGGAGTCGTATTCAGTCATTGAAGGTGTATGCTGAAAATCATGGCATCTTCAGAAATATTGGATTGGCAGAAGTGGACGTTTTGTGAATGTAGTTTGTGGCTTAAACTGGACAAGATTGTTTTCATTCAGTGAGAGTATGGCTCACTTCAAATGTCCAGACATTGTGATTGTGAATTGTGGAGGGGACAGTTTGGGGTTTGTGGCTCCAGTGTCTGTGCAGGTTGCCCTGAAGGATTTCTGTAAAAGACTAATGCAACTGTTTCCTGCTGCTAACATCTTTTTCTGAAATAAATCAGAGGCAAAGATGGAGAATTCCAAGTTTGTGAATAAAGCTGTATCTGATTTTGTTATATGTTGCAGGAATGCCATCTTTTGAGAGTGACAATATAAGTTCTGATGGTGTGAATTTATTGTCAAGATAGAGTTCATTTCACAGATATCGGAAATGCAATTTTCCGTTAGAATGTTAGGAATGCATTGAAAAGGCTCCTGTAAGACAATTTTAAAGGAAGATGTGGAGTGTACAGTACTACTGTACATAAAAGCAACAAAAGGAAAAAAAGGTGTTTGTTAACAAACCCACAAAAAAGGTTCTTTTCAGAGCCACCACTAAAGATTAAATAAGTTAAATTGTGTTTGATTCCCCCACCCCAAAACGTCCACATACACTGCAGTAATCCACAAATGGCACCTGCCACATCCAGGTCTTTTAAGATTGCCTGGCATGCACAGGGGCCTGTGACTTTTTCTCTCACTTCTATTTTTTAACTGTGAAATGTGGCTCATAAAGGCTTTTTCCATGGTTTTTTGCAGGTGATGGAAGTTAGGGTGGGTAAGTGAAGGGAGGGAAGAGAGAGAAGGGGCACCAACCACAGAGATGCATGGACAGGTGGACAGGAGAAGATGTTGGGTGTGCCTTAAATTTAAGGTAGGGGGCAGTGTTTCTCGTGCTCTTCGACAACTGCCTCATAAACACTGAAAAAATCCTCCCCCTGGAAGAGTGGTTGTCACTGTACATGCAGAACACTGTGACCCTCAAAAGGTAAGAACTACAGCATCCCGTATTGTCCTGTGAGGCGGTCCGTGTGATCCTCTGCCCCACAGGAGTACCCTGTATGCTGGCACAAGCGGTTGAGGAAGATGGCACAAAGGAAGATAGCCTGCTACTCCCTGAGAAAGGAACAGCCTTTCTCAGTGCAATCGGGTGGTTAAAACAGACGTGGCAGCACATTGATGTGTTCCTGAAGGAGTAGTGCGCCTGTTGTCCATGAATGAGTTTCACCCCACTCGCAATGCATTAAATACGGGCAGCCTTCTCCTTCGGGACCCCACCCACAGTCTTAAAGATCCGCCACACCCAGGACTCACTCCAGGTGCTGGAGGTAGGCACCAGGTACCTCATCTTTGTCTTCCTCTTGATCCTCCTCTTCATCATTGCGCCTGTTCCCCTGTCCAAGCGCTGCAGATAGTGATGGTGGTGGGGGTGGTTGGTGAGCAGAAGTGGCCATAGCAGATGCCATGATGCTGTCCACAAAGAAAGTTCTGCAAAGTTCTGAAAAGCAGGTGCTGGAAGATGCTCTACCCTGGATAGCCAGATTGAGAATGAGGAAAAGTAATAGGTGAGTCGCTTTAAAGGAACCGTCCATGTACAGTCTTACTATCCGCGGACTACCGAGTCATAAAAAGGCCTTGAAACGTTGTAAAAAGTTGCCAGATCAATCAAGAATGGCTCTGGGAGCTGTTTAAGAGTAAATTTGCAACTTGAAACACCTTGATTGGTGGGAAAAGCACTTTCAAACTGTCAGCGGCCTTGCACATCGTTCATGGACACCCCCTTCATGCTGCATGAGTGCAGTCACATGATGACGTCTGTGGCCATCAGCGGCCCTGACGGCCATCTGCGGAAACCTTCGGCAGGAATCGCAGGGCGCATGCACTGAATGTCCATAGAACAGGCGCGGTGTCTGTGGACTAATTAAAAGTACATCATGTGAAATCGGACATGTCCGGACATTGCTCCTGTCTGGGGGAACCTCCATTTTGAGTGCAGACACCCCGGAAAGACATAGTGTCTCTGGACTCATAATGGGAGTTTAATAAAAAGAAATCACACAACAATAAACAAAACATTTATAGTACCAAAAATATATTTATTCAAGAAAGGAATGGGGTATCGGAATGGGAAACATAAATGGGAGAATCAGGAACTTTTATCCAATAATTATGAGGGGAGGAAGGGAGAAGTTTTCATCGAAGCGTCTTTCATTAAAATGTTCAGAATTTGCTGCAGATGATTTCTGGGGACAAAGGGGATGGGTGCAAGAAGGACAGTGATAGGGAACATTTTTAATCACATGATTTTTCACATACTGTAAATGTTGTTTAAAATCATTACTAAGTTCGTCTTATTTGTTTTACAAGTTCATGATTTCATTATTTACAGTTGGGGATAGGGCTTTTGCTTGTGATTCTGGAGTATAACTAAACTGGGGCGTGGTTTCTTCATGAAAACGATGTGCTATAAGAACAATAGAAATTATTATTTTAGCACGCTGTGTACAAAATAAATTATTTGTTTACATTAAAATATCTATTGTATACCATTGGAGATGTTATCGTCGCTCATTTCTTCTTTTGGGAAGTTCTCTAACCATTTAAGAGTGATTGCCACTTATGTGAGAAAAAAAGGGCTTATGTCTTATAACACATGTTTATATATGTCAAGCTTATAATAGAGAAATAAATATAATGTACTTACTTTGAGAATGTGTTGTCCAATAAGAACCTGGTGTTTCTCAATCTGTATGCAGAGTTGTAGTAAGGAGATTACATGAAGTGTAGAATTATAGTTTGTGATCGGTGCATTCTATTGTAATGTGTGCTACATGAACAAAATAAATCTGATTTTTTAACGTGTTTGTACAAAAAGGTTTATATGTGTTGCAAACATTAGCTGTCATTTTATGTCCATCTGTTTGTTGGTTGATGGGTACATCTTTTTTGGGTCCCCCCTATGATTCTGAGCCTTGTAAATGTCGCCCGATGTCCGCAGATCACCACGCTGTCCGTGGACTCCATATCTGATATATTGGGGGGGGTCATATAATATAAGGAACTTGTAGCAGATTAAAGGGGCACTAGTAAAAATCAATGTAATTCACTGAAAAAACATTGTTAAAGGGACGTTATGATTAAGTTGCACTAATAAAAACCTATGCAATTCAATTAATACATTTTGTTAAAGGGACATTATAGTTACAAGTAAAACTGAAAAACCTTAGAAATTCACCAGTTATGGTAAGCTAAGCAACCATAACTCACACCACCACTGAGCACTGCTAAGACTAACACCCAGGACATCAAAGATGACATCACAAATGTAATTGATGACATCACTGACGACATCACGCATCTGGGCCACTTGTTTTTGTTCAATGACATATCTACATCAGGTGGTTTTGTTCACTGACAGTCAGAATATGAACATTGAAAATGTATTGTATATCTAGATGTTAACCATCTTGTATGGTGTTAAAGTACTTTCCTTAGGGTTTGGTCTCACCTCATGGCGCACACATATGGGGCAAGAAGCAGGCTTCAAACACACAATTCATTTGTATACATGATGATACACTTTTAAGTTATTGAAATTTTCTGGTGATGTGGTTTCTTTCTTCCTTTAGTTTTCCTGTGTGCTTCTGATTTTTATGCATTGTGGGTTTTCATATGCATTGTTTGTACAAACACAAGTATGTACTAAATCTTGAATTATTAGCAATTTATTCCATATTTAACATTACTCAAAGCTCTGATAAGGTACCATTCATTATTTCACTATCCATAATTACCAGATTAGAAATATCGTACTTCTATTGTGCATGCTGCAGCCATTGCCTATGTGTCTGTATCATTAGGTTACTGTATTAACAAGAACACTCCAATATAATTGTTTACATAAGTACATTCTTTAATACATTGGGCCTCATTACAAGTATGGCGGTAAGGCAACAACGGCGCTTCCGTACCGCCATACTACGAGTTCTGCTCGCGGGTGCCCTTGCAGCCACCAGGTTGACTTCCTTTTCACTAGAAGGTCATCTGATACTGATGTAAGGAAAGAGTCACGATGGTCAAGGGGTCGACCATCATGGATTAGTGTCAATACCTGTAAATATATTTCAATTTGCTTGCATAAATAGAGAAATAAATAGATAGATAGATAGATAGATAGATAGATAGATAGATAGATAGATAGATAGATAGATAGATAGATAGAAAGACAGACAGACAGACAGACAGACAGACAGACAGACAGACAGACAGACAGACAGATAGATAGATAGATAGATAGATAGATAGATAGATAGATAGATAGATAGATAGATAGATAGATAGATAGATGATTGATATAGCTGGGACACATATTTTAAAGAGTACCCCTCGGTGCTCAGGGCGGCAAGCGGCAAGCAGTTGGAAAAGCGAAATAATATTTTTTAGTGCATCCTGCACTTTGGCGCAGGGAACAAGTAGAGGTCTCAAATGCTTTCTCTCGATCCCATACAGAGTGACAGTGGCTGCCACCAAATTGGACTGTGAAAATAAAAGGAATTTCGATTTTCTACCTTTTGAATAACATTCAGCATATTAAAAATGCAGCTGACCTACCAATCCACATGAAATGATCCAATCATGTCATTCCCATCCCCGCTGGGGCACTGAATGCCGGCACCTTGCAGAATTGAAGTCAAGTCCCTCTGGAATGAACATTGATCCCTATCTCAACAAGGCTCCCTTTATTAATATAGCTTTAATGTGTTATGTGCCTGGATCATGTTACCAAAGAGGCTGCGGAAGGGAACCTTTTTGAAGTCTCTCACTGCTAAAAACCATTTAGGCCATATTTCAGGCAGCATTGATGCAGGTCTCAATTCCAGGCCAATTCAGTAGCATTTGCAACCATTTAAGAATCCACATTTAAATTCTGGCTCTGCCCTCACTAAATCCATCTGCTGTAATGCCCTGCCAGGTTCTGGCACCAAGAGGCTGCCTCTGTGGCATATGTTTTCATACAATGAGCAAGGTTTTACCCTAAAAGTGTTAGGAACTGGGGTCTACTAATCATATAGAAAAACAGGCATTGGCAAAGACAATAGTTGTGGTGCTTACTGTTCTTTGCATTTTGCATTTATAGGCACCAGGTTGCAAAGAGGAGAGTGCAACATTTCAAAGACGGATGCGAGAAGGGATGCAGGTGTGCAACAGAAGGAGAAGGAGAATAGAGCAAGAGAGGAAGCCACTGAGAGAAGGTGCGATTGATGATGTGTAAGAGGAAATATGAGCGAGAATTAGATGGTAAGAAAGAAAGTGAGAGTGTGAGAAGAAGGCTTAGAGGGCATAGAGGGTGTATGTTGGGTGGGGGGAATAGAAGTGGTAGGGTGGGTGAGGCTAGAGAAAGATTGCGGTAGGGTGCATGGCTGGGGGTAAAGAGAGAGTGGTATAGTCGGTGGGGTTAAAGAGAAAGGGTAGGGTTGGGTAGAGAGAGATGGGCGTAGGGTGGGTGTAGGTAGAGAGAGTGGGGTGGGGTGGGTGGGGGAATAGAGGAGTAGGGTTGGTGTGGGTAGAGGGAGAGAAGGGGTAAGGTGCATGGGTGGGGGTAAAGAGAGGGGAGAAGGGCTGGGTAGAGAGAGATTGAGGTTGGGTGCATAGGGTACAGAGAGTGGGGGAGGAATCAGTGGAATGGGTGGGTGGAACTCTGGTAGAGAGATTGGAGTGAGTAGGGGTAAAGACAGTAGGGGTTGGTTTCGGTAGGTTGGGTAGAGAGAGCGGGTTGGGGAAGAGAGAGTGGAGTAGGGTGGGTGAATTGGGGTAGATAGAGTGGGGCTAGGGTGGGTGGGATAGGCAGTGGGGTGTAGTGGGTGGAGGTAGAGAGAGTGGGTGTTAAATGGCTGGGGATCGAGAGGGGTGAATATGTAGAAAGAGTGTTGGTAGAGAGAGTGGGGGTAGCATGGGTGGGTGCGGTAGAGAAAATAGTGCTGGGGTGGATGGTGGTACAGAAGGTGGGGTGGGTGGGGGTAGAGAGATCCAGGGTGCTAGAGAGAGTAGGGTTGGTGGGTCTTTGGGGATAGAGAAAATGGGGCTAGGGGATGGGAGAAGAAAGAGTGGGGGTAGTGTGGGTGGGTGTTGAGAGAGTGGTGTTTGTGTGGGCTGGTGAGGGTAGGGAGAGAGTGGGGGTAGCGTAGCTGGAGAGTAGAGGGAGCAAGGGCAGGGTGGGTGGGTAGGGGTAGAGTGAGATTATGGTGGGTGCGTGGTGGTAGAGAGAATGAGGCTATGGTAGAGAGACTAGGAGTAGTGTGGGTGGGTCAGTGTAGAGAGAGTGGGAGTGGGGTGGATGGGGTTGAGAGATTGGGGGTGGAGTGGATGGTATTAGAGAGGCTGGGTTAGATAGATTGGGGTAGTAGAGATAGTGGGGATGTGGTGGGGTGGAGAGTGGGGTTTGGGTGGGTGGGTGTACAGTGAGAGTGTGGGTTTGTTGGGTGGGTCGGGGCAGAGAGAGTGGAGGTAGGATGGGTGGGTGGGGGTAGAGAGAGTGGGGTATGTAGAAAGAGTGGGGGTATGTAGAGATAGTGGTGATGGGTTAGTGGGGGTAGAGAGAGTGGGGCATGTATAAAGAATGGGGGTATGTAGAGAGAGTGGTGGTGGGTTAGTGGGGGAGAGAGTGTGGCGGTTGGTTGGGAGGGGTTGTAGAGAGAGTGGGAGAATGGATGGTGGGATGGGGTAGTGAAAGTGAGTTAGGTGGGTGGTGGTTATACAGAGCGGGAATTGAGTGGGTTTAGGTAGAGATAGTGGGTGCGGGTGGGGTGGGTGTTTTGGGACGAGAGAGTGGGGGAGTGATGGGTGGGTGGTGATAGCTGGTTAATGTTATGTTCTGTGGCAGAAAACATGAAGAACAAAGCAGTCTGGAAGGACTTGGAAAAGTAACTCAAAGTAGCCTAAACAAAACCCAACCAGCACACATAAGGGAACTCCTCATTGGGTGGTATGGCGGAGGAGTTTGAGTGAGTTGGCATTATCAGTTGATATGCCAATCAGAGCTTCTCAGTTCAGAACCTGCGTGTTCTCTCTCTCTCTTTGTTTAAAGTATAAGCATTGAAACTAAATTAATAAGAAATACTTTGAATTCTAATAAAAACAATGTATGTACTAAGTAACTAGCTGTCTCAGGCCACGCGTTGCTGTGGCTCAGTCTGGTTAAATGGAAAAGAAAGAAGAGAGAAAGCACACATTTCTAATATGTTTAATTTCACAATGCTTGTCGGTAGTTTTTAATGGCTCTGGTGGTTCTCCTAGTTGAGGCAGTTTAATTTTCTGTTGGCGCAAAACATTCCTTTCTTTTCTCCATTAAATTTCAGAGCCTTGCAATAAGGACACACTTCAGTCATGGTGCCGATGAGAACATGCCGGCTCAAACTATAATCATCAGCTAGGTTGTACCGGAATGCAAGGCGATTGTAATCGCGTGATTGCTGAGCACAGAGTCGTGTTTGATGCTGATCTGCTGTTTCTTGTTGAAGTCTTTCAGCCACTCCCAGCCTGTCTCTTCATTCTGTTGAGAACGAAGCTTATCTGAGGATGCAGAACCTGATCGCCGTGCTCGCAACCGTGCATCCTGAAGTCTGGCTGCATGTCGCTCTGGGGCTTCCTCGGCACGTATTTGAACCATCCTCACGTCTGTTGCTTTTACGTCCAACAGATGGCGCTGTTTTTCAGTAAATTATTTAGTATAGCGTTTGTTGCTTTTACGTCCAACAGACGGCGCTTTTTTCCCGATAAAGCATGTTTTTACCTGTCACACGTGTGACATCTAGGTATATAAAAACAAGTGCCTATTCGAATGCAACGTATGTCAAAATTTCAAAGCAATCGGTGAAGAACTTTCGGAGATTTAAGATTTTGAACAAACATTTACATTTTTATTTATATAGATAGATTGATTGATTTAGTTTTAATAGTTATATTTGACACAACGAGTGCATGTTGAAAGATTAATATATCCCTTTTCTTAAATATTTAGTGAGGAGCAATCCACTTGTTTTGTCAGTATGTGGCACATGTTGCATAGTGTGTCATGCCGCGCTTAATGCGCAGAAAACAGGCAAGTCCAAAAAGCAGACTAGATGCACTTTTTGAGATGAACAATTCTGAGACGTGAAGAGGTCACCAAATACACAGAGGTCACCTGGGCCTTTCTTCTGCGTTCTGTGCCACCGCGCATGATTCACTGGCAGCAGGCCATCCTGAATAGATGTATGTCTGGCCAACGTACCCCTGGCTCCTCACCACCCACGTGGGTCCTCCGAGCACATTTCATCCTGAAAGGCTTGTCATGGTGAAATGTTATATATAGGAAAACAATCATTTGTTTGCAAGTTTGGGTGTGGGGGGGGGGGTGGTAATGCAAGCAGAAAAGCAACAGATCATACTGCTTCTGTCCCGATTGAAGAAAAATGCAAAGAGGGGTCAGAAATGTATGTAACGGGCACGGGGCACAGCCTTCGTTTTCCACACATGTAAAAGGGCTTGCCGTTTCTAAGTAGGTATGTGCATTTTAAATGCATGAGAATAGTACATTGGGCACGAGGGAACGAATCGCATCTGAGTGTGTGCTTCTATAATGCACACTTTCTGCTGCCCATTGATAATGGGACAGACACAGGGTTTGCTGATTTTGTGAATCGGCACAACATGGTTTTCATCAATAAAACAGGCATTGGCAAAGCCAAGAGTTCAGGCTTTTGTGTGGGCATAAAATAAGAATTTGCCAGGCACTTCCATTATCATACTATCCAGCCATACGATGGCAAAAGCTGGACAATGATGTCATTAACTGGACATATGATAGCAGTACCTTGCACATGCCTAATAATATACAGACTGCAAAACTTTTGGCTTGTTAATGCTTGTTTTGAACAGGACTTGAGTGCAATGAACAGATATAATGAAGTGTCTGTTGGCACTTTTAGTTAAGATATTTTTATTAAAACAGCATCACGTAGACAGCTGCAATAAACCTATTAGCTCTTTGCAGGCTGCTAGAAATAACACTGGCAGACCAAAGTGTGATGTTACTTCTTGATAGAGGTAGTTTCACTCCAATGCAATAATTGTGTCTTTTAGGTGGTGCCAAAAGCCAAAAAAAGGACCACTTCTCTTTACACCACTTTGCTTGGCAATAAGCTCTTTTTCACTGGTTTCTTCCATCTCCTTTTTTGCTGATGACACCCAAATCTCATCATCTTTTCTGCCCTTTATTCCACACCTCTCCGAAAAGAAACCCAACTTCTCTATGCGTTCTGCCATGGCTTGGAATTCCAATTTCTGATGCTGAACTCCACTGAGACCAGAGCCATTTCCCAGCCTACTCCCAGAGTCAAATCCATCTTCCTTTCTCCGTGTTCTTTCCCTCATCCTTCTCACTCCTTCCTCCAAAGCTCCCAACCTTGCCATCTTCGACAGGAAACTCAGGCTTCAAGCAATTCAGCACATTTGCTGTCACAGCGGCAAGGCGGAAACGGTGGGAACACATGGGACATATTCTCCTGCTGCACACACATTCAAAAGCCTCATTCCTGCTCTTGCCCTACGCTGTCTTGACTGCTGCTCCGACCTTCTCTTGGTCATCCATCTGCAGTCTTTTGACAAAATATCCAACTTCCCAACACACATTCTTTATATGCCCCACACTTCTCTCCCACCTCTGCCCACCGCCTCCATGCACTTGCAATCCCCCACACCTTTGCTCTTCTACTACTCGCAATCGTGCACCCTATGCACTGATGTCCTACTCCTCCTCTCGGAATTCACCCAGCCACCTTGCTTGCTACCCTCCACTAGAACTCCCTAACCTTTGCCATTAGGAAAGAAATTAGCATCTAGCCCACAACATCTCACTTCTCCCATGATCCTCTTCCACCTTCCATCCACCTACCACTGTGAATACCTTTCTGTTCACTATGAACCCATTAAATTTAGCATGTCAACCACACTTCACATACTAGAATGCCCACTCAGTCCCCAGTCTATATGTAAAGCACCTGTTTAGGTGATTGTTCTGATCCCTGTGGTGACTGTGTTTTCAGGGTTTTCTGATTGGGCAGCCATGTCTTCTAACAAACATAAAAACAATTAAACAAATAATATCCATAGGAATGTTGGGGAGATTTACTGCAAGCAGTAATTCTACTCTGGTAAATCCTCTGATTTCTGGCCTTAAATTGGTGGATTTACTCTCAGAAATCTTGCAGGAGGTAAATCCTTCACTTCAAAGTCAAAACCACTTGGAATTCAATGGGGCAAGGTTAAATCACAGCAGATGGTTAGCCCGTCAACCTTCTAGACATTCATAAATCAAACACTGTTATATTTGTGCATCTCTATCTGGCATTGAAGCGCTATGTATAAATTTACATAGCTAGAAGCTGTAAATTAAACCATGATACACCGCTTAAAGAGGTTCCATGTCTTAAAATCGTGGCAAAGATGGCTGTGAATACAAAATATTGCGGCAAAAATGCTGTGTTTTTTTGCGCCACAATCATGTAAAGGATGCAGGAGACACCCCGCAACCCCTGCACCCATTATACCATTTCAGGGGAGAGGGGACACCCCCTGCAACTCCTGCTCCCTTTAAGGTATACCTTTACCGGGTCAAACTACTGCAATATATATTACACACAACATAGCTTTAGAAGTTATGATAAATCATTCAACGTTTGTTGGTCCGATAGCACAGCGAGCAGAACGCTCGCTTTGACATCTGTGCTGAGCCTGCAGACGTAGGATCGAAGCCCAGCAGGGCCAAACTCATCCTTTCATCCTTGCGAGGTCGATAAATGAGCACCACACACTGTGGCTAATAATAAGCAACGTTCAGATACCCAAGGGTTCGTAGCGCTATATAAATGCTAAATTAATATTATTATTATATTGTAACCCATCCCATCACACCTGTAAAAAAACATTGGGTTGCCGTTTGTCAGCAATTTCGTGACACCTGTTTGCAAACATAAAAGAACAACTCTGCTCATCGGGGCCTCATGCAATCCAGCGGCTCATTAATATATAAAAAAATATCAACTTCAAGTGTTGGACCCCTCAGGTATTCCTCAGGCCCATTGATAAATCAAAAAAATATCAACTTCGGTAAAGCTTTGAGGCCCCCCAGACATTCGTCAGGCCTCTTGGATGAATCAAAAAAAGAACAACTCCACGCTTCGGGTCCCCCCAAACATTCTGTGGGCGCCTTGGATGAATCAAAAAAAGAACTACGTTGATCGTCGGGCCCCCCAGAAATTTCTTGGGCCCCTCGGATGAATCAGAAAAAGAACAACGTTGATCGTCAGGGCCCCCGAGAAATTCCTTGGGCTCCTTGGATGAACGAGAAAAAGAACAACGTTGATCGTCAGGGCCCCCCAGAAATTCCTTTGGCCCTTATGATCAACAACCAAGATGAATCAAAAGCAATGTTTCAGATTGTGAAGTGCAGGTTCTGGAGATCAGAAGCACTATTTGTAGCACCCCATGATTGATGTCTTGGTAGTTGCAGCGCCTCCGGTGTATAACCCCTGGCGATGGCAAAGCAATGGGGGCCACCAACCCCTCTATACCTTGTGCTTGCAGTTAGTGACAGGGTCTAAAAACCCTGCTTCTTTCTCGAAACATTTCCATAACCCTGATAGCTGGGGCTCATTAAACTAGCCCAAAAGCCATTCTCCATTTACGGTATAAAGCCCAGGCCTTTGTGGCTTGAAGCCCCCTCAGAACGAGCAAATGACACACTCCATAAATCCCTGCTACACTGATCCATCCATTATGATTGCATTCCTAAATCCATTTCTCCATGCCTTGATGTTTGCCTAATTGCACAAGCTCCGCTACATCCCAGATCAATGACATCAGTGTCCTGTGGTTGCAAGGGCCCACATACTACAAACAGTGCTGGAACAGCGCAGAGACATGATAGTTTGTCGGGTCCCCAAACACCTTTCTCGGGCCCTCAAAATAGCTATCCCCGCATGCTGTTTTTCCAGAAGCAGCCTGCTGCAACATCCAATTGTTGATAGACATTTCTGTAAAAAAAAAAATATACAGTCACTATAAAACATATTTTACACATTGTAACATTCAGCGTATCTCAATATTAATATTTACACCTTAAGCCCAAATATAACACACTGATTCTTGGCAGCCTTAAACATTTCAACCACCAGTCTGATCTGTGACACATTGGCAGAATGTTCATCATTCTATAAAACGCACTAAAAGTTGCAAATAAATATTTTAAATACATGGCCCACAATTAGGAAAGTACACTGCACATGAGTCCCAAGAGCCCTAGGTATTCATTTTATTTCAAACAAGACATGGGACAACAGGGCTGATAAAAGCATGGCGCCATTTATATATTGTGCTCTCCAACCAGGCCTAAAGTCTAAATGAATATAATGTAATTGATATATCAGCCTAGAATTCTGGCTGTAAGCACAGCCCTCCTCAAAACATGTTGAGCTTGCATAAAATATATTCTCTGTGCATCCTGTATTCAAATTCAGGTTGCTCACATTCGGCAGACTATTCTTTAAAAACACAAATTTTGTCATAAAAATAAAGTCATGGGTCTAACATTCTCAATTTCTGCTTCACTATGCCAATATAAAGGACACGGCTATTAGCTTTGTCAATGGGCCGCATTACAAGTCCGACGGTAACCCTGCCGGTGCTACCGGCAGGGTGCCGCCGGACCTGCAGTATTACAACCCCAGTGTTCCGGGAAGTCAGGCGCCAGTAAATTGTTAATACCCATTCCCATTTGAGTCCCATGGGACTCAATCGGAATGGGGACCACGTAAGCACAGGCACCGTTAATCACCGTGCCGTAAATCACGGTGTCAGTGCTTCCGTGAAACTCTGCGGATGGGTGCTGTTCCGCCCGCTAAGTCTTACCTTGGCGGGCGGTATGGCGCCCGTCTGCAGAGTCGTACTGTGCCGGTCTGGTAACAACAATGCCGGTAGGCTTACCGGCACCGTTGTTACCGGATCGCCATAGTTAGAATGAGGCCCAATGTCTTTTCTCTTCTAAAATTTTGAAACATATTTTAAATTTGTGGTACACAATGAAGAAAGCACACCACTCATCAGTCCCAAAAGCAAAGGTTAAAACTAATATAATGTATTTCAAGCAAAACATCGGACAACAGGGCCAATAAAGCAGCTATGGCACCATGTATAAGTTGTGCTCTCCAACCAGGCCTAAAATCTAAATGAATATAATGTAATTAATACATCAGCCTAGAATTCTAGCTGTAAGCACAACTCTCCTCAAAACTTGTAGAGCTTGCAAATTTTAAAACATTCAAATTCAGGTTGCTCACATGCAGCAGACTATTCTTCAAAAACACTAATTTTGTCATAAAAATAAAGTCATCAGTCTAACATTCTCCATTTCTGCATTACTATGCCTATATAAATTACAGGGCTATTAGCTTTGTCAATGTCTTTTTTCTTCTAAAATGTAAAACACATATTTTTAATTTGTGATATGCAATTGAGAAAGCACACTGCCAAGGACTCATGTAGCTTGTGCACACGTCTACTCCCACGGGCCCACAAGTGCAGTATGCACAGTTACAGTCAGGCCTCAGCATCAAAAATAGTTTAAATAATGAGTTTTCATTTACACATAGAATGCCGTCTCTCGCTGTGATAGTCTGCAAAAAGTCTTTTCCCGAGCACACTATCTACAAACAAGTTTGATAAGCTTGGCATAACTCCACAGCAAACACAAACATGAGCATAGATCAAGCCTTTCTTATCTCACCAGCCACATTCTAAAGCCAGAATGTGAATATTCCTCATATAGTCCTTGTGCTGTGTTTAACAATCAACAATTCTATCCCTTATATGAAAGTAAAAGCTACACATTTTACACAGCATGTGTGCTATTTAGCAATAAACTACATTTCATCCTTGCATGACCCTGCAGCATGGTGGCCTCATTAAGCACCTATATTTTATTCACACGTCAGCCCCCTAAGAGCCTAAGCGTATATCTGTCCAGAATATGCAATTTCAAATTTTAAACCAACTAAGTATAAAGGGTTTAATATTTAGATGCTGGCCTATAAAAATAACGAGCTATAAACACTTACACACCTTTTTACACCTCACCCTAGCCATGCTGCCGAAGTCAAAAACACATGTTAGCACCTTGGAACATCTTCTCAGCACTAACAAATACTGTTCTTTACATTTAAAGACGTGTAAATATTTGACACTTTTAAACACAGGATGCCAGGTCAGAAAGAACAGCTGTTTGTTTGAAAATGCCTTCACACAGCTGGGCTAAGACTGCAGAAAAATAAAAAACAAGTTTGAAAGAGATTGTCACGGCTTCGGCGGCTCCCTACTCCAGTCGCGGCCGTGCGATGGCGGGTGCCCGAGCTGATTCGCTGGTGTTCCTAGCTGTTGCCATGGCACCTGCTGGAACATCACTCCCTGCGATAGCCCGGACTACACCATCCATCACGTTCCTCTTGGGTTGCATAGTTGTGGAATGCATTTTAGCATCGCGCACACGCACACGTCATCTGGGAAAACGCCCAACCCAGATGCATAAAATGGCTTGCTTTCCACCTTACGAGCGCTTCTGATAGAAGTTGCTCTCGGCTTCCTTGATCCTTCATTTGTCTACAGTTTGCTGCTTGGTTACCAACTCTTTCTTCTGCTACTGACTTGCCATTCTCCTGTGCAATTGACCTCGGCTCTAGTAATATGACCCTGCTTTTCTTGGATTACGGTTGGTACTGTTTTTATGGCTGTTTACTGGGTTCCTTGACCCATTTTTGTATACGGATTCCACTGGATTTTCCTTCAACTACTGAGATCTCCTTTCCCTTTACAGAGTGCTTATACCTAGCAGTATATTATTGTACTCTGTTCCCATTAGAGCACACTTGTTCTGTACGGGAAATAAGGTCCTTACTAACCATATTAACTACCCTTCCCCTTTTTCCTACCTTCCCCAAACCTCCTAATATCTGTGCCACCATCCAAATTCAGGAGCCCCATCAAAAAAACATTATCTACTAATTACTTTCTACCACCTCCTCTGTATTTCCAATTAAAGTTGATTCACCGCTCATTAAGGTTAGTTCCTATTGAAGTAATTGAATTCTCGTGTCACTCTTCTGTTCCTGTACTAAATCTGTCCCTCCTTTCTTTTCAGACTGGTGAATACCTGGTGGTATTTTGCTCTTCTACCTGAACCACTATCCCTTCCGTATCTTCTTAGCTTGGAGGGGGTGGTATTTCATAGGGAAGGTCACCCTCTTTGAGCAGGCCTTTAATGGGCTATTTCATTCCTGTTCCATAAACTGGGCTTTTGTGCTTCCCAGAGGAGTATTTGGCGTTCTTGGTTTATGTGAGTATTTATGTGAGTATTTGGCGTTCTTGGTTTATGTGAGTATTAACAGAAATAATAAATCTTCCCCAGCCGCTCTCATCCTCTAAATAGAAACACATAATAGACACGCATGTAACATTGTACCCCTAATTTGGAATGTAAAATCCATCTTACCTTAATGTTATTTCATAAAAATAATGCCTCTTCTGACCCATAACAGAATTCCAATGATCCAGTACACAGTGTAGAAATCCTCTGTGGCCTTCCAATGTTTGCTTTATAAGGGGCTTCACTTGGCCCCCACTTCCTCGGTGTCCCCATTATCAGCAGTCTAAACGTTGACATATTCTGCGCATACATTATGACTCAGCCCTGTAGTTCATTAGTCACTCTTATTCTGCAGAAAAATATTCAAGATAACCCATTGACACTCTGAGATAACACAGGACATGGACCTGTGTCATCATCTGTGAATTTGCTGGCACAGCTGTGAGCATTATAGATAAAAGCCCCGTCTATGCAGCTGTATGTGACCCTGCCAGCAGCATCACCCGGCCTTGCCCAATTCTGCCTGAATAGGACTGTGTTTTGCATACCTGAAATAAGATCTCGTATAACTTTCAACTTTTTTGTTTCAGACCTGGAAAGCAGCCTTTAGTTTTTTTTTTTTTTACCAACCAGTTTTCATTATAACATGTTTTAAATGTTAGTAACATATATATTCTCATCCCGGGCATCTTAACTGTTTTTTAAACCCATAGCTCTGCTTTGTCAGCCTATATTTTTAATGGTTTCATGTCTGCATATGGGCCTGCAGCTGTGTTTTTTGTAAACACTGTTTTTTAAAATGGCAAAATACAACGCCACAGCATTCTGTCATTTTGTTTATAACCGTCAGACCTGTGTTTTGCCGCCCTGAAATTACATCTTCACTTTTCATTTAAAAAAAAAAAAAACCTTATTTTCATTCTATCAAATAAAATGTTAATAAAATATATTTGGCCTCATCACGACCTCGGCGGTAACGCCGGCGGTATTAGCGCGACCGCCATAGCCCCCGCCGCTAATAGCGCGGGATCACGAGTTGGGCGGACTTGGAAGTCCCCATTCCCCATTGAGCCCATTTGGGAATGCCCCATTCCCCATTGGGCTCAATGGGGAAATTTCGCGCTCCTGCCGGCGGTATGAGCGCGAATTCTCGGCGGATTTCACACTAGCTCAGAGCTGGGTTGAAATCCGCTGAGGCCCTGATTCGGCGGACCCTTAAATCTGGTGGTAATAGCGCTACCGCCGGATTTAAGGGTTACCGCCGAGGTCGTGATGAGGCCCATAGTCTGAGGCCATGCAACCTTGCTGTTTTCTTAAACTCACCTATATTTTCAATGGTATCATGTCCAGGCAGGGGGCGTGGCCAGCACGCATGCTGTAAAGACAGGTTCCCGTGGAGCTCCGTCCGAGATCCTGCTGAAAAGACTTATTAATGCTTAAATAGCCCTGCTACACTCGATCTAACTGCATGATCCAGCAGGGGAACCAACCCCCATCACTCGACCAGACTCCTGATCCAAGTCGCAAAGGAGAACTCGAAAAACGCGGAGCCTAAAGTCGAGCCCCAGGGGAAAGCAAGATGGCGCCGCCCGCCGCGAGATGAGACTGACGCGGCAGCCGACTCGAGGCCCCGTGGAGCCCACAGCAACAACTGACAGACTGGACCAGCTGAGCCGCGGCCCATCTCGGCGCCAAAGGCCGAAAGAGCAGAACGCTGCGAGCCGCGGACCCTAAAAGGCGAGAGCGGACACGACTATCCGGGGCTCGCCACGCGGGGAGACCTTCGGCCCCGCAAGCAGCGTACACCTGCGTATTATTGCACACCGTTGGGGGCGCCGGGCCTGCAACCCGAAGTATCGCCCGAGCTCCAACCCAGGAGCACGTAGCGGAGGCCGAGAGTGAGCACTGAGCCACCCGGATGCACCCCCCGGCGAAAGCGACGGTGTGCAGACCTTCTGATTTGGGCCCACGGTGAGACACTGGGCCGCGCCGCAATCCGCGGAATTCGAAGACCATCAACGGAACGGTACCTGCGGAGCTGGCACGATTCAACGTGACCACATCTGAGGGACACACAGCGAGAGGGGAGAGACCCCCTAACACACGGAAAGCCACCCAGCCGAGGCAGGACAACACAAGGGGCCCGCACCGCGAACATTGGGGGTGCTAGCCACAGACGGGCCGCGGAGCATCGCTCGAAGACCCCAACAAGTAACACCGGGACCGTGGCATTAACCGCAGGAGATATCCCAGCACCACATAACCTGCGAGTCGAGAGCAGGAACGGGAGGGACCCAGGGAAGGGGATGTCACCCCCCAAGAGCAAACCGAAACTGGTCACAATGGACTCATTTACGACGGCTAGACCCCAGAGACAACCCCAACAGGACCAGGAACCTGCGGGGGAACCCCCACAGAAGGAAGAAGACCTCAAACACGCACAGGTACTCCAGGCAATATCAGCCCTTCGCACATCGGTGGAGGGGAAGATAGAAGAGGTGAAATCGGACATACAGCTCATGCGTCAAGATGCACGGAATCTCACGGAAAGGGTCAAGACGGCGGAAAGCACACTAAAAGACACGGTGGAGGACACCCAAGAACTGCAGTCGAAAGTACTGGAGCTTGAGCAGAGGGTGGTGAGGCTGGAGGCACGGTCAGAGGAAGCAGAGGGCCGAGCCCGCCGAAATAATGTTCGCATATTAGGGGTTCCCGAAGACATGGAAGGCCCGGACCCGACCGACTTCGTCGAGACGCTACTACTGCAGGAGATAGGCCCAGGGAAGCTCACCCAAGGGTTCTCAGTGGAAAGAGCCCACAGATCACTCCAAAAGCGCCCACCGCCAGGCTCGCACCCACGACCAATCATAGCTAAAATCCTGAATTTTCGAGACCGTGAAACCATACTACGATACTCAAGAGAAGGAGGAGAAATCAAACGAAACGGCTCAACGATAGTCATTTATCCAGACTACACGCCCACTGTGCAACGAGCAAGGAACTCTTTTATCCCAATAAAGGCGCAATTACGAAAACACAATTTAAAGTATATGCTGCTCTATCCGTCACGCCTCAAGGTCCTCTACAAAGGAAGAGCAACATTCCTGGAGACACCTGCTGCAGCAAGCCTATGGCTGGAACATAACAACCTGGCCGACGGCAAGGAAGATCCAGCGAAATCGGACAAGGGATAACATCACACCCACCAACACAATAAGCAAGGGGAGACCCCCCCGCACAGAGCCAACAAAGCAGTCACTGAGACCCCAGAGACATATCATTAAGCAGATCGCTGTACCGGACGGAAACTCGAAGGACCACACGAACACTGAAAAACGACCCACCCCTACGGAAACTGTGTGGGTAACCCACCTACACACACCCTGATCCGGAAGGCCAGGAACGGCCTGGAAGGCTCGGGACCCCCCGAGCGTTGCAAGTTGGAAGCAACTGCTGGGGACAGTTTAAAGTTACATGGTTTGCTGTTCCCATTCAGAAGAATGGAAGTTACTTTTCTTGGTAAGTCTCCGAGATCGATCAGAAGGGGTAGAGGAGCAAGATGGAGGGAAAAGGAAAATCGCCTCTTGTCACACACAGGGGAGGGGCCACCTACGCCTGCATTTAGCACGCGAATACCGGGGAAAAGGGAATTGAACGGACACTATGCCCACTCCAAACCACCATGACTACAACAGCAGTTAAAATAATGACTTGGAATGTGCGAGGTTTGGGGACATACATTCGCAGAAACAGAATTAAGACTTACCTGAATAGAAAAGGGGTGAAGATAGCACTACTACAGGAAACTCACTGCACGGCAGACTCACTAACCAAACTTCAAACGCACTGGGGGGGGCAGGGTTTTGGTACTACATACTCCAAATACGCCAGGGGAGTATATACCTGGATACACCCACAGCTCCCTTTCCGCCTGAGAAAATCAGTAGTTGACCCAGAGGGTAGATTTGTTATATTATGGGGACATATAGAGCAGACAGAAATATGCATAATCAACTCTTACTTCCCCAACAGCAACATACCGGCTCACCTGGACTCTGCCCGGCAGCCCCCGCGGCTAAGGGCCACAGGCCAAGGGCGACTCCTACAGTGCGGCTCCCTGTGTGTCTGCAGGTGTCCGCAGGGGACGCCAGGCGCCAGCTCCTCCGCTCTCTGGCCCACCCCTCCTCACCTGCTCACCTCATCCACATGATGCCTCGCCCCCCCTATTCCAATTGTTTGGTAAACTAGGGTGCTTTTTTCTCCCCTCGCAGGATTCTCAAACTTAGGTGGCCCTGACCTACTACGCATTACTGTTTGTTCTGCATTGTGTTAAACTAGGGTGCTTTTTCTCCCCTCGCAGGATTCTCAAACTTAGGTGGCCCTGACCTATTACGCATTACTGTTTGCTCTGCATTGTGTTAAACTAGGGTGTTTTTCTCCCCTCGCAGGATTCTCAAACTTAGGTGGCCCTGACCTATTACGCATTACTGTTTGCTCTGCATTGTGTTAAACTAGGGTGCTTTTCTCCCCTCGCAGGATTCTCAAACTTAGGTGGCCCTGACCTATTACGCATTACTGTTTGCTCTGCATTGTGGTAAACTAGTGCCCTCCACTCACTTCCTGTCTGCATACTCGTGTCGTCCGCCTCCCCTCCTACTCCATGGTGCTCTCTATCTCGCCTATCTACTCTAACTGCTTCTCCATTGACTATCCTGCTCTCCTCACTAAATCCGGTAGGAAAAAGTTTAAAAAGGACATCCTGGTCTCCAACCCAGGCCTCCCTATCGCTGACACCTACATGAGCGCCTGCTCCAAGGAAACTCTCACTGACATTCTCTTCTTCGTGCCTTCACCTGACCTATGGACCCTTCACATGGTCGCTGTGCTCTCTCCTTTCTCCACCTCTCCCATTAATGGTGGCACCCGTTGGGATGTCCTCTTGGCCCCTTTCCACTCCTCTAAAGCCATCATTAATGTCTATGCTAACGGGACCGTCTTGGTCCAAGGCCCTCAGGCCAACCTTCACCTCTTTGATAGACGCTTCCCATGCCTCATCAACTTCCTCTCCGCTCCCGCTGTCCCCCCTCCTCTGTCCTCGGCTACCTTGCCTCTCCCCTCCCTCCCTGCCCCTTCTCTTGCTCCCTCTTCAACTCCTTCTCTAACACCTCTGCAGGGCGTACCTCTGATCTGTACCCCTCCCCGGAAGTTTTTCAAGGGTGGCAACCTTCTCCACATTGCCACTCTAAACTCTCGCTCTGCCATCAAGCACTCCTCTGATATCTGTCGCCTTCTTGAGGAACTGGACCTCGACGTCCTCGGTCTCACTGAGACTTGGTTCACTGCCAGCTCTGCCACCAGCTTCGACACACTCCTACCTGACGGCTACAAGATCCTCTCCGTGCCCAGGCCCAACCGTTCAGGGGGTGGTGTTGCCCTTATCTTCCCTGAGTGGATTCCTGCCACTGTCACTCCTACGCAGACCTACTCCTCTTTTGAATGTCTTGTCTGCCGACTTTCTCTCTCTCCTAGCCATTCCCTTACCGTGGCTACTATCTATCGGCCACCTGGTCAAATTTCCTCCTTCCTCTCTGAGTGGGCTGACCTCTCCTCCTCACTCCTGTCCTCAACCACCCAACTCCTCTTTCTCGGTGACTTCAACATCCACCTCGATGCCTCCTGTCCCCCCACTGGTCTCTTCCGCGAACTCTGCAACTCTCTCTCACTCTCTATTCTCCCGTCTGGGCCTACTCACTCTGCAGGGCACACTCTTGATGCTCTGATCTCTTCTGACCTTCCCCTCTCCCTCCCTCTCTCCACTCCTCTCTCCTGGAGCGATCACTTTCTCCTATCCTCCCACCTCTCCCTCCCTACCCCACAGGCAAAGCCACCCTCTTCACTGCCACCCACCTTCTCGGTCATCCGACCCATGAAGCGCGTGTCAGTTGAGGCTTTCGCTGCTACCTTCTCGCCCCCTTCTCCCCCCCCGGCTGACTCCCACCCTGACACAGCCCTCTCCATGCTCTATTCCTCTATATCTGATACTCTCGATATCCTTGCTCCCGTCATGAGAATCCGCCTGAAGCCCAAAGCCAAATGTAACTCCTGGTATGACTCGGATCTCGTCACCCTAAAACGCAAGTGCAGGGTGGCAGAGAGGAAATGGCGTGCTTCATGTTCATCCTCTGACAAACTGGCCTGCCGCCTGCTCCAAAGGCAATACCGGCTCTCCGTTCTCACCAAGAAGAGAGCACTTATCCAAGCCCGCATCTCTGAGGCATCTAACAACTCGGCCGAACTCTTTAAAATCTGCAAGGAGCTGGCCAACCCTGCTGCAGTCTCTACCTCTCCTGTCCCCTCCCAGGCCCTCTGCACTGCACTGGCCTCGCACTTCATCTCAAAAACTCAGGACATCCTGTCCTCGCTCTCCTCCTCTCTCCTCCCTCCCTCTCTTCCCGGCTCTTCCTCTTGCTCTCTTGCAGCCGCCCCTCCGCCCTCCTTCTCTGCTTTTCCACCTTTTTCTGCTGATGAGGTTTCCAGACAAGTCCGATCCATGAAAGCCTCGTCTAAACAGGTTCACCCCTGTTCCTCCAAAACCATCAAGGACCACATCGACTCCCTGGCTCCTGCCCTGGCTGACTTTTGCAACCACTCATTCGCCTCTGGAGTCTTCCCATCCCCCCTCAAGCACTCCCTTGTGCACCCCCTCCTCAAGAAACCCTCTTCCGACCCCTCCTGCCCGGCCAACTATCGCCCAATCTCCATTACTCCCTTCCTGGGCAAGCTCCTGGAGAAACTGGCCATCTCCCAGCTTAACCTCCATGCTGAATATGTTGGTAATCTTCATGACCATCAATCCGGCTTCAGAGCGGCCAGAAGCACGGAAACTGCTCTCCTGAACATCCGTGAGGACCTGCTCCTGAACCTCGATTCCAACACTCCATGTGTTCTCATTCTGCTCGATCTCTCCTCTGCCTTTGACACTGTCAACCATGCCATCCTGCTCAACCGTCTCCGTGATAACCTGGGTATCACTGGTCAGGCTCTGGCATGGCTGACCTCTTTCCTTTCCGGTCGACCCTCCCAGGTCCAAATGGGCTCCTTCCTCTCTGACATCTTTTTCTCCACCTGTGGTGTCCCCCAGGGATCCAACCTCTCTCCCTGGCTTTTCAACCAGTATCTGGCACTCCTTGCCCACCGCATCGCCGCTCTCTGCCCCCACTTCCAGTGCTATGCGGACGATACCCAGCTCATTTTCAGGCTACCCTCGGCCTCCTCCTCTCCTTCCCTCATCTCCGACTGTCTGTCTGCTATCCAGGAATGGTGTGCCGCCAATGACCTCTGCCTTAACGCCAGTAAGACTGAGATTCTACTCATCGGCACACCCACTCCCTCCTTCCCTGCAGCTCTCTGGCCGGCCTCCCTTGGCCCCCTTCCTGCCCCTACCTGCAAGGCTAAAAACCTCGGGGTCATCTTCGACTCCACACTCTCCTTCTCTCCTCATATATCTGACGTCTCTAAGAAGTCACACTACCAGCTGCACCTCCTCAGAGGTATTCTTCCCTTCCTCTCCTTCCCCCAGAAGCTCACTGTCTCCCAAGCCCTGGTTCTCTCAAGGCTGGACTACTGTAACAGCCTCTATCTTAATCTGCCTGCCTCCACTCTCCGCCCTCTGCAACTTATCCAGAACAGAACTGCGAGACTTGTCCTTGGCCTCAAGCCCAGGGACCGTATCTCTCCAGGACTGAAATCTCTTCACTGGCTCCCAGTGGCTGCGAGGATTAAGTTCAAAACCCTCTGCATTGTCCACAAGGCCTTCTGGGGTTTGGGGCCTAAATACCTTCAACTCTCTCTTCCTAAATATCTTCCTTCACGAGCCCTTCGCTCATCCGTCTCCAACTCCCTCATGGTCAGCCGCTTCTCGAAGCAACGAGCTGGGGGTAGATCTCTCTCCGCAGCAGGGTCCTCCCTCTGGAACAGCCTTCCTGCCTCCCTGAAACTCGAGGAGAACCATCTCCGGTTCCGGAAGCACCTCAAAACCTTCCTCTTCGCTTCTGCCTTCTCTCTCCCTCTCCCCTGCTAAACCTGCTTAACTCCCCACTGAATTCTGCACTAAACCTGCATCTGGGCCACTCTCAGTGACCTCGGTCCAGGGCCCAGCCACTCTCCACTTGCACTGCCTCCCTGGCTCCCCCTGCACTGTGGGACTGTCACTGTATCCCTACAGCCCCCTTCCCAGCACTTGCTCTGCACTTACCTCGCACTTGCCACCAACTGGCCCTTTTATTTATTATTTATTATTTTATTACGCTACTTACCTTGTACTGCACTTTCCCCCCCACCTCCTCCCCCTGCACTTTCTCCTTTTCCCCTTACCTCTGCACTTGCGCGATCTGAATGACACCTGGCCTAGTAGGATCGTTTGTCTGTCTTCCCCTTGTTTCCCTCCCTCCCTGCCTCGTCGCGCCTTGAAACACTTGTGTATAGGCGCGTTACAAATACCATATCATATCATACAAATACCATATCATATCATATCATATCATACCCCAAAATTGTGCAACACAGAGATAGCTTACTCCTGTGGGGAGGCGACCTCAACTGTGTATGCGACCCGACAATTGACAGATCCATCCTCCACCGAAGGGCCCATCGGCAGCGACAACGGCACTGACTACAATGATAGAGAGACTGGACCTAGCAGATGTGTGGCGTGAAATGCACCCAATGCAGAGAGGCTACTCATACTATTCATCCCCCCACAAAATATACACGAGAATAGACCACATCCTCATAGGTAGAGAACACCTGCCACAGATGGAAGGAGCGCAGTATTTGGGAAGAACCATATCTGATCACTCCCCACTAATGGTGACATGGAACCACAGTGGCCCCAGGCCCCCAATCCCCATGTGGACAATGCCAACAGAAGCACTCAAAGACCCAGGCTTCAGGGAGGAGCTACAAGAATCCATAGACAACTACATAGACAAAAATGTGGGAAGTGTGGAACACAGCAGCACGATATGGGATGCCCTGAAAACAGTAATAAGGGGAGAAATTATTGCTAAGGCCGGGGGAATGAGGAGACAGCTCAGGAAAGAACTAGACCAGCTGGAAAAAGAGATAGAAAGACTAGAGGCAGCCCAGGCAGGCAACCAGAACAGGGAAACGGAACTTCGAAAACTCAGGGGAGAAAATGATTCGGCGTGGAATAGGCTGGAGAAGCTCGACCACGTGACAAAAACAAATAGGGCACACATAGAGGCGGACAGACCGGGAAGGCTGCTGGCCTGGTTATGCAGAAGAGAGCACCCTAGACACTCCACCACGGCATTACAAGACGAGGAAGGGAACACACATCACACACAACAGGGCATAAACGACACCTTCAAACAATACTACACAAAACTCTACTCGCATGCAGAACAGGTCCCTCCAGAACAGATCTCAGACACACTTGAAGAGATAAGACTCCATAGGATATCACCCGAGCAGGCCCAAATGCTAGATGCTGAAATCACACTCGACGACATAACAGAATCTATCCGGTCACTGGCAACGTGCAAAACACCCGGCACTGACGGCCTGCCCCCAGAATTCTATAAAGCATATGAACCCTCCCTCACACCCCTACTACATGAGGTATTCCAGGAAGCCTATGAAAGGGGAGAGCTGCCCGAAAACATGAGGGAAACACTGGTGGTTCCGGTCCTTAAACCGGACAAACCTGCGGACCTGTGTGATTCTTACCGCCCACTAGCAATGCTAAATTACGACGCGAAAATACTAACATCAATACTGGCAAAGAGGCTATCCAGAATCATAGAGGACATAATACACAGCGATCAATGTGGCTTCATACCGGGCAGGAACACATCAATGAACCTGCGTAGACTACAACACATTATGACCCAAACCAATGAGGACAGAAGCCCATATGCGCTGATGTCCTTAGACGCCATAAAGGCGTTCGACTCCATCTACTGGGAGTGGCTGGTGGCGGTACTTAGAGAATTTGGATTCGGGCCCGGGTTCATCAGATGGGTACAGATATTGTACACCGGTCCAAGGGCTAGAGTGAAATCTGGGAAACACATATCAGAAGCATGGGACATACAGAGAGGGACCAGGCAGGGCTGCCCCCTATCCCCAATGCTATACATACTTGGGCTAGAACCTATAGCGATCTATTTTCGGAAACAGTTTTTCGATGCCGGCATAAGACTGGGGGGGGTAGATCACATCATTTCACTCTGTGCGGACGATGTCCTCATATATGTTAGAGACCCACACCTCAACGTACCAGTTATGCTGGAGGTCTTGGACAACTACTCCAAGGTGTCCGGGATCCAATTCAGCAAGTCTAAATCCTGTCTGTTCCCCCTGGCGGCCTTGCAACATGTTGAGATAGAGACACTCCCAAAGGTAGGGATAAAATGGCAAACCACCAAATTCAGATATCTAGGGATCCAGATACTGCACACCCCCACGCTGATGCACGAACATAACACGATGATGACGCTACGGGCCCTACGCAAATCCACGATCTTCTGGTCGCGGCTCCCCCTGTCAATGATGGGAAGGGCCTCCATAGTTAAGATGGTTGTCCTACCGCGCTTCCTGTATGGGTTTCAAAATATACAATGCTATATTAAAAAACCCTTCTTCAGACTGCTGGAGACACTGATAAAGGAATTCCTATGGGGAAAGCACAGACATAAAATAGCACTGTCAACATTAACCCTGCCATACACAAGGGGTGGCATTCAGCTCCCTAACTTAGAAAAATACTACCTAGCAGCACAGCTAAGCTTCACGACCAAATGGTTATCAGACGAACCGACTGAGGAAAACTCCCTACTACAGGCCATGAGCCTGCCACACCACCTGAAAGAATTGGTTTGGATACCACCGAAACTGATGGGAGAAACACCGCACATAGTCAACTTGGGGAGGGAGATCTGGCGCAGGGCGAGGACACTCACCAATACACAGAGGGCCTACTCACCGGAGATCCCACTGCTCGCAGACTTATATACAGTAGCCACAGACCTGAAACAAATCAGATTTGGGAAAGAGAAGGGGTCTACACCTGGGGAGACCTATACGAAGAAGGCACATTCAAGGACTTCGACACGCTGCGAGATAAAGAGGGCATACAATCGGGTCAGTTTCTCTGGTACCAGAGGACCCGTGCCACTGCGCGAAGCAAATGGGAGACATGGCCCGAAGAACCGGACACAGACCCACTACTAACACTGCTATATAACCTGGGGGAGGGTAGTAGACCAATATCCCAAATATACAGGCAACTGAACGACACACCTAATCCCCGAAGCGCGGACATGAAAAGGAAATGGGAAGTGGATATAGGCAGGGAGATGACAGAGGAGGAGTGGAACCGGGCGCTCACGTTCCCCAAGGAGGTGTCGAGAAATCACAGGTTTAGGCAAATACAGATGAACACGCTATACCGAACCTACCTAACACCGCAGCGGATAGCCAAATTTAACAAACAGACACAACCGAACTGCACTTGGTGCAACAAGGAGGAAGCAGACCTAATACACATGATGTGGGAATGCACCAAAACAAAGACACTCTGGGGAAAGGTGAAACAAGCATGCGAGAAAGCAGGCATGACCAAGTATAGATGGACGCCAGAGGAGTGCTTACTGGGAACCTACCCTAGATTGGCCAAGATAAAACACTTAACCAGACTCATGGACATAACATGCATTTTAACCAAACGGTCCATAGCCATGTCCTGGAAAAAAACAGCCGGACCACAATACAAAGCATGCCATGGAGAAATGATAAGATGGCTCCCGGCTGAGACCAAGGCCTGGGAAGAAAGCGTGGCCAGATCAACTGAAGAGTCCAGCGGAGCCTTGGAAGCATGGAAGGAACTCATTGGACATATGCTTCTCCCGTCGGATGACAAGCCCCCCTGAAACAGCGGCTAGCACGGATATGCCTGAGAGATATAAAGGATGGCTAGAGGAGAGCCACCAAGAGACACCACAGACCTCTGGGAAGCTTCCCCCTCACACCCTGTTAACAATATGAATGCTTCCCCACAACACCCCTACCCCTCAGTGAAGTGATGAGCCACACAAGAGGACACCATAAGGAGACGGTTGTTATCGTTAGTTAAAGTTGAAATTAAATCAAATATATCTTGGTTTGCATGAGAATAAGGCACAATATGGAAATATGTAAAAGATTTTATTAAAAATGCCAATAAACAAATTTGTTAAAAAAAAATCATGTCCAGGCATGTCCCGACAACTTCACAGTACTGCCCGCTCCATATCGGGGCATGTCTGCCCCAGCTCATCCTAATATAAACACTTTTTTATTCACATTTATACATTTTATTCTGCTTTTTTTCGCCTTAAAATGCCAAAACCCTCCTAGACCTATTTATAGCTCAAACCTTTCCTTTCCATTTTAAAATGATGACAGCTTGCCTTAAAACACAACCTTCTGTTTATATTAAATCTATAGAAAAAGTGTTGTAAAATGATCATGTCAGACACTCTGCCTAGCTTTATATTACATCTATATAAAAACTGTTATCAATATACGCCCACTTAAATACAAATAATATAAAATGATTAAAATCCATAAAATTAATATGAAATACTGTAAAGGGCTTATCAATAATATATACAAAGCCAAACCCACTCCCGCGTCGTCAACTCATCGCCACAAGAAAATACTCACACTCGCAGTCTATCTCCTCACAACTCACTTTGCCCTCCAACGGGCAGCAGCGCACACACACTGCTCCCAGCCCACACTTTTAAATAAACTTTATATTCAGTTTATATCAAATTATATCAAACTACAAAAACACTTTATATCAATAAAAATACATTTGATATAAAATAGATATCATCCTTGATATAAATTGATATAAATAATCATATAACAAATGGGGAGGCAGGACTAAGGCCTTAAGCAGGGGGCGTTCCCACCTGTCAAAAATGTAACATTGCAAAAAAGGGGGCCCCATAAACTACTCAAGTGAATCAAAGGAAACCATCAGAGACTAACTGTCCATTGCAAGGATGAGTGGTCTTCACAAACACTCAGGAAAACCGTCAAGGCTCAACAGAAAGGGTATATACAGGATTCAACATAAACTTTGGGCACATTCAAGCATGAATGTTATGTCAGAATAACAGTCTATAACAAAAATGTCTCTTGAAAATTCTTTGCAGGTCTCCATCGGGAATCACTTACAGTCCTTAGAGCCAGACTCTGGTGTAAAATGACTTTGCACTGCCAACAAACACCCTGATTCACAGAGCGGTACCAAGTGTATTTTTGCAGTGCAACGGGACTTTGCACTGACTTTGCAGCTATGTGTGTTATGCTCCCCAAACATACTCAACTTAATTATTCTTGCCTATGTTTAAGAACTCCAAAAACAGCGTCTTGTTAATAGCTCAGAACTTTTGAATATCGATGGAGATGTGTACGCACTGCATGTTAATTTTCTCTGATCTACTCCTCTGCTTCTCATTCTTTATTCTAGTATTCCAGCAGCCCAACCCTTCATGCATCCTCTCTCCTATTTCTGCTTTGTCATTATGACTTGACATGACATGACATGATAGGTTATTTATAACGCGCTTAATACCCAGAGGTTTCTAAGCACGGACCCGGGGATCGGACCTGTGCTGTACCGTGTTGTCTGGTTTCCAAGGCGTGCACATTGCCCCTAAGCTATCCTCCTGAGACAATTATCCCCCATATTTTCAATGTAACAATTAATGGAACATGATTAGTGCTGCCTACATTCATCCTTCATACTTATGCCATGTGCTGCTGTAGAACAGGGGGTGGAAACTAATATAATGGGAGAGCAACATGTCAATGATATTGCTTTGTGTGACAGAAGGGAATGGATGAAAATTCCCTGACTGTCCATAAACGGCAACCATATGGAATGCGGGAATACCTTCCTGTGTGCAAGCACTCTGTGAATACATGTAATTAGGAATTATTGTCTGTTTACAAAGATGGATCAATAGTTTTGCATTGATGGTGTGTACACACAATCTAAAAGTTTCAATGTTGGGCACCTGCCTATGTACAAGTATCACCTCCCTTGTGTATTTTAAGCTCCTTTAGCCACTCCTCTGTTTCCATTCGCAATTATTCACTATTGCCAAACTGGAACATTTTATGCTAAAGGCATGTAGGAAAACTGGGATAGCTGTGTAATGGCATTTGGCCCTTCCCTGGTGACTGATTATATGTAATCGTGTTTGGTGCTAACTGGCCACAACTGACTCCTTTGCCCCCTAATTAGCCCAAGCCAGGTTCTCCCATCTCTTACTTGCTCCTCCGCATGCTTACTCTATTGATCAAGTTTCCCTGACTTTAGCCAGGCTCTCTGTGCTCCCTTTGACCATCTCTATCCCTCTAACACATTCACTCCTTACATCCCTTGCTCCGAACCCTGGATCACCCCTCGTATCTATGTCCCCAAGATGGACATGTGTCACTTTTGGACAAATGTTCAGTAACACCATCCTGTCCTTTTTGTCACCACAGTCCTTGACTCTGCTAAATCCTCCTACTTCACTAATCTAATTACTGCTCTCCATTCTCACCCCCGCAAGTTCTCCTCCACTCTTTAAGCTTTGCTGGCACCTCATCTCTCTCCCACAGTCTCTTCTTCCCCACCCACAAAATGGCTTTGCCTAATTTATCACACTTCAGATTGTCAAAATCTGTGACATTTTCGACATGCTCCTGCCCCTTCCTTCTACAATGGTTTTGTTGCACCGGACATATTCACCTTAACTGTCCATCAACTAAAGTGTGTTCACTTAATGTATTATAGGGCAGCAGTAGCCATCCTATAGTTAAGGTAAAAGCTCTCATCCATAGGAAAAGCGAAGATTCTATGGTGATTAACGTTTGAACCATAGGATGGATCAGCACAGTGTTTGACATTCCAAAATTAGGGCCTGGGTCCCCCAGGAATGGACAGTGTCAGAGCAAATCTGTGTTACGGTTCAAAAGATATGAAGGGTCAAATAAAAGTCTCTGTTTTTCACTTTTCCATTCATTTTCCCTTAAGGAAAATGTCACATTTTCACACACGTGCACAGCCCAAACCACGGGACGGATTTACGGCAAATAAGAAACAAGTCAGACACAAAGCACTCAATGGAAATCCTTTCTTGTTTTCGGGCCAATTTTCATCCACTGTTTTTCTTTGTTTTAATTTGGCACAGAGCACGTTGCCCCTGTAGCCAAAAAGTTAGTAATCTCTCCCATAATGCATTGCTATTGCCGAGCTTTTTTAATTTTAAAAGGCAGCCATTGTGCAATTCGAGACTGAAGTTCTAAATCAACATTGAAAAGTGCCTGAACATGATAAAAAAGCTGTTAATTAACGAGTTTTGAGGGCAGGGTGAGGAAGGAAAATTGGTGAAGGTTTGGGCCTTGGGGATAGCGTAGTTTGTTTCTTTGAGCGTTTTGCCAAAATGAAAAACAGCACGGGAAAAGGAAAACAAAATACTCATAAACTATAATACATTGAGATGTGGTAATCAGTATGGTTACTAGTTAGGGCAAGATGAGTATTTCAAGTGAGTTTAGGATTTAAATAAAACAGCACGTTTTTAAAAATACATTAAATTAAAATGTGTAGTGTGGTTATATGTTGTACTAGTTTGAATGGCTATGGAGCGGTACACGAAGTCGGGATTTGTACAGAAAGTAGAAAAGTTGGTTTTCGGATCGTTTAATGTTTGATTTGTTTGAAGGTTAGATATGAAGGGTATAAAGTCAGAAGATTAGTGTTGTTAGTTTTGGGAAAGAGACAGTGGGCACAGAAATACATTTGCACTATTTTGCATGATTTCTCGATTAATAAGCTGTGAGTAACAAAGAGTATAAAATGTAAAAAATTAGACGTTTATTTTTCTAAAGTAAATTATTTATGAGTATTGGTTTGAGAACTGTGATTCTCGTTTCAGATTGCATATTTGTATATTTGAAATTGATGGTGTTGAGCTACCTTTGTTATGTGTCTATATATAAACAAGCTCAGTTTTCTATACATTCATGGAAGGTGGCACAAGCTGATCATGATGGTTGGAATGTGAGATGTATTCTCTGGTGCTGCCTTGCTGTTTCAGTAACAGCTAGGCTGTGTGTGAATGGGAGAAACCTGCTTAAAAGTGAGGGCTTTGGGACTGAAGAGAGAGTTGACCACTGGGAAGAACAACCCGACAAACAAACTGTGAACAACGTTTGCTCATCCTCCTGGACCTTTGAATTGCCCGGTGATGCACTGCTGCTGTGCTGAAACTGCCTTTTCAGGTCGATAAGAGAAGCTCTAGAAGGGACAACTTCTTCCCTTGGGTTAGTGGGACCAACTAACCCGAGACAAACGCCACTTCAACACCTTTCCCAACTGGCTGTACTTCTTTGCTGCTGCAGGAAATTAGTGAAAGGGTCAAGAAATCCATAGTCGAGTGCAAAGTCTGTGATCTGGCCAGATGCTACATTGAAGATACACAACAGGCCGCTAAAAGGCCACCAAAACGGGGGAGGACCTCCATGGGTCACAACACAGATCAATCCACTAAGAACGAAACAATCATTAAAAATACTGTATTTATTTAGAATTTGTACTCGTTAAAATAAGTATTAAATCATCTGAAGTTCTGTACAAAAAATACGCAAAGTGACAACATTAATGTATCAATCATAAAGTGCATCGTGTAAAGTGACTGAGTGCTAGTTTCACTGTTGGCTGTAAGTGAAAAAGTCAAAGAAATAAATCACAGTAGACCTAGATGCTACTAGATTGATCCCAAAAAGGTGTTTCCCCTGCGAACGAAGAAAGTCACTCGATAAGGGAAACCACAATCGCCTATTCAGATCTGAAGGCAAAAGGGCCCAAAAAATAAATCAACAAAGGGCAATCTAGTCACTAAAGGATCATGCAGCCAACCACAATGGTTAGTTACAGCACTGCACAATATAATGAACACATAAACATTAAAAAAAACGCTAAAATTAGCCAAGGGATGCTATGCGTCAACTACTCTTGTGTCAGGACAGGAACAATGTGACATACAGTACAGTAGACCTGGCACAATTAACATATAGTAGTTTCGATGGAGACAACACGTCTAACTCAAAAGCCGACGATATCCATCTTCATCAGGATGTGGCATTCCCGTAGGCGTCATAATTCTTTGAAATTCATCTGTGTCTTAATTTACACAATATATTTAGAGAACAAGGTTAAACATTTCACAATGTATAAAACACACCTAAAATGTAAACACAGAGGAAAAAAGAAAAAAGAAAAAAAATAGAAATTTTAACAGTTACATCATCAATGTGAAAAATAGACATATAAAAGTGGATGATCTGTGAGTGAATCCCAAAGGGCCCAACCCGTTAACCATAGCTCAATTGCGTCATGAGGTCTGAAAAACAATGTGGGAGAAAAGATATTTACCATAGTCTCAACCAATTTGCTGGTCCCGGAATCCTGTCGATAAGTCCAGGAAGTATTAATCAGGCCGTGCCATGGACTGGGTCTCTATGAATTAGACCTAGATGTAAGGGTATAAAATCACACATAAGAATGTCTCCAAAGGTTTATGTGCAGTGAAACAGGAGTATCCAAAGTGGCAAATTCAGCTACATATAAAACAAGATGTAAAAAAAGATAATGAATCCAAAAAAGCAAAAAGGAAAAGAGAAGGGAACCATTTATATCCTAAAAGTGCAATGGGAAACGAAGCCCCTCCCAATTGGAATACCATATATGTAAAATAGATATCAAATATAAATGTAAAAACTAATAATAATGAAAAGCAACAACATGCCGTAGCCGCGGCAAAGTCAATAAGAATTGTACCATATAAGTGGTGGAATAAGTTCACGTTATAGAATAACAGCCAAGAGATTCAGGCTGTCAATTGATGGAATACACCCTCAGGGACTCAAAATGCAACGAGGTAGCAAATATATATGACAGGCTGACAAATAATGTCACATAACCAGAAGGACCTATCTCACATCATGAAAGATTCATTGTATCTAGGTGGATGAGATTGCCTTCTAATTAAGTATATGTGGGCACTGTGCAGGATCTCCCAGCCAACGCAAAATCCCCTGTCAACATTAATATCTGGGAGTCCTGTTGAACACTGATTGCCATTCCTCCTGAGCGTTTAATCCGGATATATGGCTTTGAGTATTATATATCCACCAGTGTTCGCGTGAGGCAAGTCTATTAGCCGTAGCGTATTGGTCAGGCCCTCAGACACGCTCTAGGCACCACCATTGTAAGTCCTTACAACTATGTTGATACTCAATAAAATGCCCCACTAAGGGCGAAGACAAATTATGCATTCTAATCCGGGATCTGTGCTCAGAAATCCTCAATTTTATAGGTCTCGATGTCATACCTATATAGGACTTCATACAAGGGCACGTTATAACATAGACCACATTCTTGGAATTACATGTGGTGTGGTCCCTCAATTTCCAAGGCTTGTGGTTAATGGTGACGGTGTTGGTAGCCGTAGTAAATCCGCACTGGCAACACTGCCCACACGGGTAGTGGCCAGTGACCTTCTCCATGCCCCACATTTGAGTGATAGTTAATGGTGCCTTGGTGGCATGCGACCTATCCGCCTGAGATAGCCAACTCTTGAGGTTCTTTCCCTTTTTGAAGGCATACATCGGACGCTCCAGGTCTGCTATATTCATTTGGAGCAGATGCCAATGTCTGCCTATAGCCTTATTAATCTCTGCATGGTATGTGCTGTAAGTCATAGCGCAGACCATGCGTGAGTGGTTCAAATTTGCACAAGTGTTTTTGGCCAATAGTACCTCACGGTGTTGGTAACGCGCCCTTTTACGTGACTGCTGCAGTATATGCCGAGGATACCCTCTCTTGGAAAGTCTATCCTCTATAGTGTTGGATTGTGTCACAAAGTCCTTCTTGTCGGTACAATTCCATCTAGCCCTGAGGAATTGTCCATAGGGGATGCTTTCCCTTAGGGATTGGGGATGAAAACTCTCAAAATGTAAGATCGTATTACGGTCAGTAGTTTTCCGATACAAGTCTGTTGTAATTATTCCATCCTTTGTTTTTAGTTGGAGATCCAAAAAGGAAATAGACATACTGCTGGTAGACATAGTGAACCGTAGATAGTCATTTTGGGAATTAATCCATGTCAAAAATTGATCATGGTTTCCCTTAGTTTTGTCCCAAATAATGATGATATTGTCTATATATCTCTTATAAAAAATGATGGATTGCTGGTAAGGGTTGGAATGATCAAAAATGGAGACCTTTTCAAAGGCCCACATAAAGAGGGTCGCGTAATTGGGAGCAAAGGCTGCGCCCATTGCAGTTCCCTTGACTTGTAAGTAAAAACTATCTTTGAACCTAAAGTAATTTTTAGTTAGGGCAATTTCTAGCAAATCTACAATAAATTCACTAGCAACCAGCTGCGGATCACTTCGAAGGTCCAGGGAAAATGTCATAATCGGCAACGTCTCAGACTGTGGGATATCTGAATATAACGATTCCACGTCTAAAGTAATAAACAAATTATTAGCAGAGTCAAAGGGAAGGCCTTCCAGGTGGACAATGGCATCAGTGGTATCTGACAAAAAAGTGGGAGTTTAGGCAGCCAAAGGTTTGAGAAAATAATCAATAAATTTACCCAAAGGTTCCAAGATGCACCCACAGAGAGACACAATCGATCTGCCTGGGGGATTAAGCATATTCTTATGAATTTTTAGAAGAATATAAAACAGAGGGGCCCTTGTACCCTTAGTTGTGAGGAATTGGAATTCTTTGGAACTCAACATTTCAGCATCTTTGCCCCATGTAGAAAGTGCTAGAATTTCATTCCATATTCCTTCTTTGGGGTCCCCCCTAAGTTTGAGGTAAAAATCAGGATTATCAAGTTGTCTCAATACTTCGGTGTCATAGGAAGAGGCATCACAGACTACCACCCCCCCACCTTTGTCAGCCGGCTTAATAACAATAGTTGTGTCTTGCTTGAGTTATTGAAGGCTAGTCCACTCCTTTTTAGAGAAGTTGTAGCAACGGTTATGTTTAGAGTCAACCGGAGAGGAGAAAATAGAATGGAAATCACAAAGAACGGCACGTTCAAAAGTAACAGTTTCATTGGATACCATGTGAGATGTTGGCGTAAATGTGGACTTAGGTTTAAATGGTGTATTAACGTTATCATCCACATTACTGCTGTTGGTTCCAAAGTAGTCACGTAACCGTATTTTTCTAAAAAAGCCCCAGAGTTCCATTTCTAGATCCATTTGGCTCGGATTTCGCATCGGAATAAAGGAAAAACCTTTCTCAAGAACCGCAATTTCATCTAAAGTAAGGGTCCGCTTAGAAATGTTGTAAACTGCTGACAAATCTGTTAACGCTGGTACGATCTCCTCCTGGTTTGGAATATGTTGTCTATGGGGGGTGGCCCTGCATCGGTTGGGCGGAAAAGGGAGATTGGGTGGAGGGAAGGTCGGGTATGGGCCCTGTGGGCCATACATTGGCATCTGCATCTATTGCTGATAATGCCAATTTTGACAACCTCGTCGCCCCCTTCGTTGGCCTCTGTTCCACTGACGTCCTCTTTGGCCATGTGTGTTTTGGTTCGGAAAAGAACCACTGCCATCGGAGGAACTATCAGAGAATGTAACTCTTTTTCTGTACGACTGTGGACCTAAGTTAGGATAGGAAGGATCGATCCATTGACCAGGTCCCGCATAATCAGGGCTCAAATACGGGTAAGCAGATTCTTTAGAGAGGTAGAGATGTCCTTCTTAAGTGTTTCCATCTTTTTATTCGTAGTGAGTTTGATAAACTCTTTTGTGTGTTTGTCTATAAGATCAAGTTTTTCCTTTATGTTTAAATTGGTTGTGTCGAGAGCAAAGGCAGCTTCTGCTTCATCTATCTCATTGTCGACGAGTACACTTTTCTTGAGGGCTGTGTTGATGGTTAACAACATCCAGTCCCTACTGCACTTGGTGCCTATACCAGAGAACGCTGTTTTGTATTCCAAGTCGTCGACAAACAAACACGGTTCATTCCTAACTAGGAGCCCTTGCGGTATAATATTCTTTTTGAGATATTCTGTAAGCAGGTGCCCATGCATCTCTGTTCTAAATTTCTTTTTTCTCAACTTCAGAATGCCTTCACTAGTAATGCCCGTGTTAAGTTCATCCCCAATTGCCTGGGTCAATGAATCAAAAAACGAAGGTACCCGGATGGCCTCGGCCAGTTGTTCTTCACTAAACAAATAGGTATCAAAAGCAGACATGTTGCAGAAAATACAGGCACAAGACTAAGAAGAATAAAATTGAATGTGTCTTGCCTCAGCTAAAAATAACCAGAAGGGATACTCCCAGCTATGCTGAATAACCAGAAAGGATACTCTCAACTTCACTGCAACCAATTTAAAAACCCGGAGAAGAAAAACAAGGGCCTTACGCCCTAGATAGAGTAGAACCCACGCAGTGGAACACTGCACAAATACCGCAAAACAAAGAGGTGGGTTTCCCCTACTTCGCTGGCAGAGGGGAAGCAGCGATCAATATAAATGAAAAACCAGCCAGCTGAATGAATTGAAGATACTCAAACAGGCCGCTAAAAGGCCACCAAAACGGGGGAGGACCCCCAAGGGTCACAACACAGATCAATCCACTAAGAACGAAACAATCGTTAAAAATACTGTATTTATTTAGAATTTGTACTTGTTAAAATAAGTATTAAATCATCTGAAGTTCTGTACAAAAAATACGCAAAGTGACAACATTAATGTATCAATCATAAAGTGCATTGTGTAAAGTGACTGAGTGCTAGTTTCACTGTTGGCTGTAAGTGAAAAAGTCAAAGAAATAAATCACAGTAGACCTAGATGCTACTAGATTGATCCCAAAAAGGGGTTTCCCGTGCGAACGAAGAAAGTCACTCAATAAGGGAAACCACAATCGCCTATTCAGATCTGAAGGCAAAAGGGCCCAAAAATAAATCAACAAAGGGCAATCTAGTCACTAAAGGATCATGCAGCCAACCACAATGGTTAGTTACAGCACTGCACAATATAATGAACACATAAACATTGAGAAAAACGCTAAAATTAGCCAAGGGATGCTATGCGTCAACTACTCTTGTGTCAGGACAGGAACAATGTGACATACAGTACAATAGACCTGGCACAATTAACAGATAGTAGTTTCGATGGAGACAACACGTCTAACTCAAAAGCTGACGATATCCATCTTCATCAGGACGTGGCATTCCCGTAGGCGTCATAATTCTTTGAAATTCATCTGTGTCTTAATTTACACAATATATTTAGAGAACAAGGTTAAACATTTCACAATGTATAAAACACACTTAAAATGTAAACACAGAGGAAAAAAGAAAAAAGAAAAAAAATAGAAATTTTAACAGTTACATCAACAATGTGAAAAATAGACATATAAAAGTGGATGATCTGTGAGTGAATCCCAAAGGGCCCAACCCGTTAACCATAGCTCAATTGCGTCATGAGGTCTGAAAAACAATGTGGGAGAAAAGATATTTACCATAGTCTCAACCAATTAGGCTGGTCCCGGAATCCTGTAGATAAGTCCAGGAAGTATTAATCAGGCCATAGACTGGGTCTCTATGAATTAGACCTAGATGTAAGGGTATAAAATCACACATAAGAATGTCTCCAAAGGTTTATGTGCAGTGAAACAGGAGTATCCAAAGTGGCAAAGTCAGCTACATATAAAACAAGATGTAAAAAAAGATAATGAATCCAAAAAAGCAAAAAGGAAAAGAGAAGGGAACCATTTATATCCTAAAAGTGCAATGGGAAACGAAGCCCCTCCCAATTGGAATACCATATATGTAAAATACATATCAAATATAAATGTAAAAAATAATAATAATGAAAAGCAACAACATGCCGTAGCCGCGGCAAAGTCAATAAGAATTGTACCATATAAGTGGTGGAATAAGTTCATGTTATAGAATAACAGCCAAGAGATTCAGGCTGTCAATTGACCTCCAAACATCCTCCTTCTGGTCCCGACAACTGAGGCCCAGGAACACAGGATCTGCATCACTGCAACCAGACCGAAACCAGTGGATGACTCTTCTAACCTAAGGCACTGTTCTAACTTGGGGTACTTACCTCATTGTTTGTAGCTTCTCAGTTGAGACTTGCAGTAGCTGCTTTTCTAGAGTTGATTTCAGCTCTACCCTTCACAAGTGTAACAGCTTGTGACCCTACAGTGATTTATCTTCAACAAACTCTCTAACTTTGTGCAAGACGTTTGATATCTAAGAAGTGCCTCAGCTCCATAGACTGTGCTCCAATTGACTTTGGCTGACCTGGCTCCCTGCAGACTCTTCTAGTCCATTTGATGTTGGTACTTACTGTCCCTCACAGGTGATGCATTGGTTATAAACTAATATTGCTGGGAAAGGTTTTTACCTAGACTTCATTGGAAGATTTAAAGTGCTCACATACTCTGAGAACCTGTTTAACCTTTTTCCTTCCTTTAACCTTTCCTTCCTACCAACCTCAGAATTTACTCTCTGCTGCAAAGCACTAAGACCGATATAAAGTGTCGGGGGGAAATTCTGCCGGGGTCGGCCGGGCCGTCCGCAGACCTCCAGGCAGGGAGGCCCCAACTCCTCCCGTGTATATCCCAGATGAGATAGAGTATGAGACACACACAAGGAGCAAGGTGACTCTGCTTTTTTTTAGACAAAACGGCAGGGATGGGTCAAGGAGCGCACGCGTTCGTCCTGACACACACACAATCGTGGGGCTCGCAGGCCCTTTTTACTGTATTATGACGCGCTACTTGCGTCACTTCAGAAAGTTAACAAAAAACCTATCGCCACTCTTAATTGGGTGTTCGAGTGGTAGGGTTAGTATAGCACACATATAGAGAACGATGTTAGTGGACAAAGGGCAGTCAGGTGGTATATCTGGGTTGTCCCTACAATTAGATACATGAAAATTGTTACATGAAGACTCCTGAGGATTGGCTAATATTACTGGCGTCAGTGATAAGAGCCCCATGTTCTGATTGGTGCGCCCGTGAGCTTCCCAGCCTGGGACCACCGCTGTTCCCAGCTCTCGGTGTACCTGCAAGGTGCAACAATGTTTCACTATGGGTACGTGCAGACAATGTGAGGACTTATTCATAGCTGGAAGGCTGACCGCTCCCACTGTCGCAGATGTCCTTTGAGCCTTTCAAGTGTATCTGCCGGTGTCTCGTAGCGAGGGATCCAGACGCCTCTGTTCTCCTAGGTTTGGCATCTCGTCAGGTTCGGCTTGGTCACGTGGGGAGGGACCGTGAAAGAGGCAGAATTCTGCACAATTAATATTGTTTTCCTACTGCGCGTCTGGTTTAATTTGCCGGTGTGACTTTAACGTTGGTGCGCGGAGTACGAGGTTGCAACATCGTGCCTTTGATGATTTGTTCTTGGAATGTGGGTTTGCAACATTGCGACCTTGGCTGGTTGTTTCGCCGAGCTCATTCTGCAGGATCAGCAACCTGACTCTTGCTTTGTTAATGTCCACGGGAGCTCTTGTTTGAGGCCTACTTGGGCCTGGTGCATAAGTGGTCCGTTTGGTGCACAGGTGCTTTAGGTTATAGGAGCATATAGTTCCATGACCAGTATCGTGTCTTCAGTATACTTCTCATGGTGGTAACTGGTTTCAAGAGAAGCGTGAGCAAGCTAGTAGATGAGTTCATGACGCGTCTTGCGTTTCTGCATTCTGAAAGCCTATGTAAAAATAATAAAGATGCACGTCCGTGAATATGCCTGTCGCCTACGTCATAGCACTGAGTATATTCTTCGTGTAGGTTGGTGTGGGAATGTCCAGTGTATATATTTGTACAGATGTGCTTCCCGTTGTCTAGGTCGTCATGGCATCTCTAACGACGTGTAGATTTTAGTCTAGCTGACCCGTGCCGCAGGTGTCGGCATGGCCAGTGCGGGCTGCTGGGCAGGCAGATGGACACATCCGTATGTTCCTGTACCAGGGTACCTGGTCGTCTGGTAGATGGACAAACTCTTCTCGTGGCGGGTGTCTGGGTCGTGACCCTCTAGGCCAAGCGCGAGAGGTGAAGGACGGGAGCCTGGTCTTCCATTCTCCCACTTCAGTCCCCCCTCTGGTCGACTTGTCGACCACAAACATATCCTTCTCGTTATCTCCTCTTACTCGCCATATCTTAGTTATTCCTCCGAGATGTCCATAATGGTTTACATGATCTTCAAATGACCAATACATATATTCACAGGTTCCTCCAGGAGTACAGTACATCTTCCTATGTAGCTCCTGGGGTTTCTTGGGTTCTCGACCTTCACTGATGGTGGGTCTAGATGGTTGGTGATTATTTGGGTGCGCAACTTCTCCCTCTACTGTATTATCACACCTGTATGCTGGCCGTCATCTGCTGGCATCAAGGGGTGCATTCCCACCATTTCCAGCAACTCGTCAGTAGTGCGTGCCTTCCGGGCCTTCCAAAATCTAATTATGATCAGGGTAGCTCCAGCCAATATAGTACAGCCCACTATTATTTTCAGTCCATCTGACAGCCAGGATGGCATCCATGACCATAATAGTGAAAACCAGCTCTTATCCTTGTTTACACCGTTACTTTCATCCATCATTTTGGAGTGCATCTGGGCCAATTGTGAAACTGCTTCTGTCAGTGTCCCATTGTCAGCATCATTGGCAGGTGTGAACGTGCAGCATGATTGTCCTATCTTTGCACAAACTCCTCCTTCCATTGCTGTGAGAAGGTCCAATACATATCTGTTCTGGAGTGCTACCATCCTTACAGCTCGCAGCTCCTCTTTTATTGCGTTATACCCATTTACTGTAGAATTGATGGTCATCATTAGTTCCCATCTAGTTATTTGGAGCCATTTTGCGTTTGCGTAAGCCTGCAGTCCCGGGTGTATTATTGAGGAGAAGAACATTGCTGCTCTGCTGAATAGTCTGTGTTCTGGCGGTATTGATGTTAGTGCCGTTTCCGACCTTCCCCACAGGTAATTTCCTGTCAGTGGCTCTCCTTGTCTTTTTCTTCTATTTAGGACAGTATCATTGCTGTTGGTCCTGTTCCCTTGCTCTTCCTGAAGTGGTGCAGATCTCTTTCTTCTCTTATCCCCTTCATCCATTTTAGGAAATTTCGCCACATTGACGTGCTTCTTAGGTACCACTAGTGATGGTACATTGACGTGTACCATTGTGCACACACCATTCCACAGGGGAGGCAGTGTATGGTATGCCTTTTCTCCACAGGCCCAATAATGGTCCATTATTACTGCTGTTCCCGCTCCCCCCTCAGGTAACTCCATCACACTTGCACAATTGGTGTTATATCCTACGTCCACCTCTCCTTTATGCTGGTAGCATACCTTGGGCGCAGTCAACGGTAGTATTGTTATTGGGTCTTCATCTTCTTCTACCCACGTGAGCATTGGTACATACTTGATCCACGTCGTCCAACATCGGTGATTGTGTGTCTCGATGGTTGAGATAGTTTCTTTTGTTACCATGTTGCTGCCAATCACTCCTATCTCCCAGCTGTTGTCCAGATACACCTTTCCTGTTATCGTCACCAGCGGCCTCTCCCAGCATCCTTGTTTACCCGGAACTTCAGTGGCGTACCAATCACATGGTAGATACTGCAGTGTTACTTTCTTTGTTTCTCCTTTTGCAGGGCCACTTGTTATGTATTTGAATGCTTCAGCATGTAAACTGGTCTTGTGATAACTCAAATAGGTCTTGAGGAAGTTGTTTTCATATGGGTATGAGTCTCGTGTTTTCCACGTCATGTGTACTACTGTTCCTTGAAATCTTCCTTTCGTTTGGAACAGTGCCAAGTATATTATGCACTGTGCTGTCTTTTCATCTATTTCTGTGGCAACAAATGTTCGTGAAGCACTCATGGCGTATGGTATTAATGAGCAGACGTAGCAGCTATCCTCAGTTGTCTGCTTACCAATGCGGGTCATGTGTTGGTACCATATGTTGTTTGTGACGTGTGCTGAATCTTGTATATAATTATCAATACCTTTATTGTCTGAGTATGTGCTGCGTTTAACTCTATTTTGCTTGGGTGCAATGTTACTATTACCACCTGACGTAACACCTGTTGCAGCAGGGAACGGGGGTATATTAGGTTTGGGTGCAGCAATAAAATTGATAGCATAGCTGTACTGCCAAACAGAGGCAGCCAAGAACCCGGTGATCATCAAAATCCCTATTATTTTTATTACATATGCTAATCTCACCGGCATTTTGCTCTTACCTTGCTGCAGTCCTGGCAGCGTATTCTTGCGATGTTAAAGTTGCCCGCCTAAAAATTCTCAAAATGATTGTTATTAAATGTTAGTTTTGTTTCCTTTAAGCTCTCCCTATCAAATAGTCATTCAGTGCCCAGGCGAAGAGCTGCTCCCACGCTACTCTAAGTGATCGGTCTCTTAGGACCGGCAAGTATGGGCGGAGGTGGGGCATGGAATATTCTATGGCCAGGAGGAAGGCTGTGTAGTAGACACGTACCCTTCTCCTTTTTAGGTATGTTGGCCTTTTTATTTCGTATACAAATTGGTGTGACAATTCTTCTGGGTAGTTATCGTCTGGGAGTACCATCTACGCCTGGACAGTGGACTTGTTAGTTAGCTCTTTTCTTAACAATACAATAATACGCAGTTCCTGTATGTGCGAGAGAAAAAAGAGAACATTCACGTGTTTACATGTGTATTTGTGCAGGCAATGTCTTTCAGTTTAAGTTATAACTGTACTTGGGAGTCAATGGGCGGGGGGGGGTTTTGGGCTCAGATGGCGGAAGTATTTTTACTCTTTGAACGTGTGACCATGGGGTGGACAGTATGGGGATCACCCCTTTCTTCGTCAGTTGTTGTCTCCGGGGTAGCTGGGTAGTGACACGGTAAGGGAACAATTGGGTCGTTGTCTGTGGTAGAACTTCCTTCCGCTGTCGGGGATGTTGTTGCTGTTCTTCCAATGGACCTGTCGTTGGCGCTGGGGCGGGTCTGCAGTTTGTAGATCTTTACATCATGTAGGTGGTTCCAGGCACGCTTGTCTTTTAGTTTTACTGCTCTTGTTGATACGTCCTCTACCAGATGGGGGCCGGTGAACCTCTTATCGTTCCATTTCCTATTGAAATTGCGAAGTAGCACGTGGTCACCTTTGGCAAGTTTGCACAAGTTCTCTTTTTCCAATTCTGTACTGGCGCCTTCTTCTTTATTTCTGGTAGACCCGCCCCATGTGCGCTCGAGCTGTTGAGACACAAACACAACACTAGTAATCAAAGAAGACACATATTGATACATTTCATCACCTAGCACACTCGCTGAACTTTCGTGGTCAGTGAATGCCCTTGACGTTGGCGTTAGGGGAAGGCGCATTTGACGTCCAGTAACCACCTCGTGAGGGGTGAGGTGGTGGTCGGACCCTGGCCTATTCCTTAATTCAAATAGGGCTAACGGAAGGCAATACAACCAACTTTTCTTTGTTGTTTGTTGTATCTTTGCAATTGCCTCCTTCAATAAGCCATTCAGGCGTTCGCATATACCGTTAGCCTGTGGGTGGTATGCACATGCAAATTTGTGTTTTATGGTCAGCAGGATTTGTGATATGCTGGAACATTTCGTTTGCGAAATGTGGGCCATTGTCTGATCTTAACACCTCGCACACTCCCTACCTGGGGAAGACCTCCCTTACTAGGAATTTGGCTGCTCTAAATGCATCTGGGTGTGAACAGGGTCCTGCTTCAATCCATCTAGAAAATGGGCATACTACTACAATCATATACCTATTACCTTGACATATGTTGATCATATCAACATAGTCAATGTGAAGGTGCCGAAAAGGTCCTTCTGGCCAGGGTATGGTACCTCTTATCACTTTTAGGGTATGACCGGCCGTAAACTGTTGACATGTGAGACAATTGCTGATAAAATTTGACACATGAGAATTTAACTCGGGACAGAACCAATCTTCTCTAATTCGTGCTGCAATTATTTCCTTGCCTGTATGGGCTGGGTGATGTAATTGGCTCAGGGCGGTATTTAAAAGTGCCAACGGTATTACAACTTTCCCAGTGCCACCCTGGCGCCATAGTGCGTCGGTTGGTGACATTGTACATCCTCTTTTTACCCATATTTCTTTTTCGGCCATTGGTGCAGCCGCTTGTAACTCCATAATCTGTGTGGCTGGGAGATGGGTGTACCCTTCTCTTATTAACATCTCCCTAGCCATTCCCCTCCCTCTCCCTCTCTGTGAGTCTGTGGGGTTCCATATCTCACCAAAGTATGCAGCATATTTCGCATGTGCGTCTGCTGCTGCATTCCCTTTTGAGACGTGGTCTTCACCATTGGTGTGTGCGGTGCATTTGACTAGGGCTAGTTCTTGGGGGTCGTTTATTACTTCAATTAGTTCAGCCAACAAGAGGGCATGTTGCACTGGAGTGCCATCAGCTCTCCTAAACCCTCTTCTTCTCCATTTTGATAGCCCTGAGTGGACAGTGGATGTAACATATGCACTGTCGGAATATATGGTTACTCGTTTGTCAAAACTTTCCTTCAATGCCAATATTAGTGCAACCAGTTCCGCGGCTTGAGCAGAGTAATGCTGTGGTAATTGTACACACTTCATAGCCACATACACCGGCGCCTCCATCATTTTTACCACTGCTGCCCTAGTCCTCCGTATCCCATCTCCTTGATCAATAGTTGATGACCCATCAATAAACAAAAGCTCACCTCCCTCTAGTGCGTTTTCTTCAACTTTTCTAGTACATGAATACATTTCAGTTATTTGGGTACAGTCGTGGGCGTAATCTCCCTCCTCAATTACTTCTGCTAGGAACCTTGCAGGGTTAACCGTGCTACATCTAACAATTGCTAGTTCAGCCCTAGACAAAATGATCTCATAACCTGATGCCCTCTGTGTCGTTAGTGTGGACTTGGGTTTATTCAATATTGCAAATAGTGCATGTTCCACAAACAGTGTAGTTGGACACCCCATTGTTATTGCTGATGCTTTTTCCACTGCAAAAGCAGCTGCAGCGAGACCTTGTTCGCAAGGGAAGTGGCCTAACATCACAGGGTCTAAGTGACCGCTGTAAAATTCTACTGGTTTATAGCCCATGCTCGTTTTTTGGGCCAATACTGCTTTCATCACTGCTGAGTCGCAATGTGAAAATATAAAAAAGCGTCGCTCATAGTCTGGGGATGCCAGTACTGGAGCAGTTGATATCGCGTCTTTCAATTCGTCAAAGGCCTCCCTCATTTCCATAGTCCACCCCAACTTTTTCTCCCCTTTATTGGCTTCCCTCAAACCCTCAAGCAGGGGTCCTATGTATGAACTGTAATCAAATACCCATGCTCTACAGTAGTTGCACAGCCCCAGAAATTGCTGCAGTTCTCTCACAGTCTGTGGCATGGGAGTGCTTGAAATGGCCTGTGCTCTTTGTGGTGCAATCTTTCTTCCATGTTGGGATATCAGTTGGCCAATGTAAAGTACCTGTTCCTGACAGTATTGTATCTTTTCCATGTCTACCTTGTACCCCTTTTCAGCCAATATCGTCAACATTTTTAAGGAGTCCTCTCTACATTTACTTTCGTTTGTACTGCAAATTATTATGTCATCCACATATTGTAACACTGTGCTTTCCACTTCAACGTTACCCAAATCCATCTGTATTACTCTATTGAAAATTGAGGGTGATTCACAATACCCCTGTGGTAATCTGGTATGTTTCCATTTTGTATTTCGGTAAGTGAAGCTTGTCAAATCTTGTGAGTCTGGGTGTAATGGTATTGAGAAAAATGCATTTTTAAGGTCAATTACTGTAAATCGTGATGCTTCTGCTGGAATGCCACACAATATTGTGGCCGGGTTTGCTGTTACTGGATACTCTGCTTCTACTATGTTGTTCAAGGGCCTGAGGTCCTGTATGAAGCGCCAAGACCCCCCTTTAGCCTTGCGCACTGGGTACACAGCCGTGTTACATGGTGATTCTGAGGGGACCAATATGCCATTGTTTATTAGGGCCGTTATGGTTTCATATATGCCCTCATCTGCCTCTTTTGACAATGGGTACTGTTTCACTCTTGGTAGTATGGCACCTTTTTTCAATTTTATCCTTACACCCCCTATGCTTTTTATGCATCCCACGTCATAAGGGCTAATAGTCCATAATGATTTGGGCACCTTTGACATATCCTCCTTAAAGAAGGGGACTGGGGTGCATGCAGGTGCCTCAAGTGCCATTGCAATTTTCTGTGCTACTTGTTTGTGAGCCACTCTTAGCCATATTTCTACACTCATCATGAACACCATTTCACCTTCCTCCTTTTCTTCTGAAAACAGCTCCTCATCTGACACCTGGGTCAGCCTACATCCTTCTGCTAGTGCTATCACTGCCCTCCATGCTCTTCCTTCTTTATCTTGGGCGTGCACAGCAATATAATCAGCTGTTGCAATAATGCTCTCAATGTCCATTACAAACACCTTTCCTTCTGGTTCATTAACAGGTGTTTCTGGTCGGAACAGATAGGCTGCTGGCCTCCTCCATATTTTCCCTTCTATCCCTGGCATCCATGCAAATGCCATGTCTGTTCCATACTGGAATAGCTCGCCATCTACTGGTTCCGCCCTAATCGCTGTCTGTCCACAGTATGCTTGCATAATCTGTCGTGCTGCGAGCATGTTAATCCCTGGAGTAGAGCAAATTATGCCATCCTCTGTAAAGGAGGTCGTCATATTCAACCTGTTCATTATGTCCCTCCCCAGTATATTTACTGGTGAGGCACTATAATACAAAAGTGGAACTGACAGATCATAATCTCCAATAGATAAGGGAACGTTATCAGTAAAGGGAACCAACCCTTTAGCCCCAGAAAATCCTTGGGTGTTCATGGCTTCGCCTGACATCTTAAATTTACCTTCCCTTATGCAAGACCGGGTTGCCCCGGTGTCAACAAGAAATGATAATATTTTGTCACCTATCGTTACCTCTATGCGTGGCTCCTCCGCACTATTAGGTGTTACTGACAGAATGGGACACACCAAGGCCATCTGTGGGCTGTCCTATTGGGGGTACAATGATTGGCCATTCCCTGTGTAAGGGTTGTGTCCCAAGACCGTCACCCTACCCAATTGCGTTTGTTGAGTTTGGGGTTGTTGTGTTAGTGCTACTTGTTGTTGTGGCAGTGGCTGTTGTTGGGTTATTTGTTGTTGTGGCAGTGAATATGTTTGTGGCTGTTGTTGTGTTATTTGTTGTTGTTGGTCACTTCCTTGTTGTAACATCTGCTGTTGTTGTATGCCCTGCTGTTCTTGTGAGGTCCTAGGTTGTGCCTGTTCATTCCATGCTGGTGTTCCTGGCCTGACCCTACACGTACGTGACATGTGTCCTAATAATCCACAACTCCAACACACGGGTGGTTCCCTGCTCTGCCATGGGAAGCTCCCTGTGTTGTCCTGGTATACTGGTTGCCCTGTGGGGTAGGAATTTCTAAGTCCCCCCACCTGCTGTTGGGTATTATATCCGTATCCTCTCCCTCTCATAAATCCTCCTCTCCCCTGTTATAACTATAATACCCAGCTCCTTGCATTGGGTACCCTCCTCCCATGTTTGGTGCGTGTAATTGCAGTGGCGGCACTTGCTGTATTACACTTTGTGGAGGTGCTATTTGAGCTGGATCTTGTGCAGCCACTACTTGTGTTGGGCTTTGGGCCATTGGTGTGGGCGTAGTTATTAGTGCCCCTTCCATTGTGTATTTAGTAAGTTTTTTCTGTACTAGTTTGGCCTCTTCTGTTTTCCTGTCCTCTTCCTTTTGTTTCATTTTTCCTTGCCATGTCCTGCAGTGATGTACTATAGTCAGCTGTATTTCTGGCCATGGTTTTGCTTCCATTCCCACTACTTTCTTTAGTTGTTTCTGAACTCCTTCTGGGAGCCCTTGTACTAGTATATGATAAAATATGGCTGGTGTTTTGTCCCATTGTTCTCTAGTTTCCATGCGCCACTTCTCTTGAATATCCTGGATATAATCAACAGGATCCTCATTCTCACGCATCTTACGGGAAGTAATTGCTCCTATGTCTGATGTGTCTGGGTACTGTACTCTCAGTGCCTGCCATAGCGCATGCCTGCAGTTTGCAAATGGCGCCCCATCATGCGATGTGTTCGTTATTGTTACCCCATGGAATCCCGCTCTCTTCCAAATGTCGTCTGCTCTATCCCCTAATATTGATATTAACAGGCCCTTCACATCTCCTACTGCTAGTTTCTGTCCTGCGGTGTGTTTTTCCATTTCATATATCCACTTACCCGCACCTCCACTTAGTGATGGGAGCCTACATTTTATATTTTCTTTATCCGTATGCTTCCAAGGTACATACTGTGGTCTAACCCCTCCTCTCTCCAACAGTGGCATTAAGTTGTGTCTTGTGTCACCCTTTTCGTTCCATAATATCGAGTCCTCACACCCCTCCTCTTCCCCCGTTTCCTTTACCTCTTCAAGTTCGTCCTTATTACCCCTGCTCCTACCTCCTTCTCCGTCCTTTCCCCTTTTTTCGTCATTTCCTGTGTTTAATGTGGGCATGTTTATTTGTCTGTCTTGCCTGCGGCTAGGGAGGTCTCTAAGCCGACATGCATAGGGAGTCAATTCGTCCATGAAGGGCGCGAGCTTTATTGTGCGCAGCGAGCGTGTGGCGGTTGAGCATGTAGGGTGTGATGGGGGAGGGCGTGATGGAGATGGCGATGGTGTGGCTTCATGGGTTTGTTTTTCCACTGGTTGTTGCACCCCCCCCTTACTTCTCTCCAGCTCCTCCCTTCTCCTACTGATCCATGGCGAGTCTATGTTTGTCCGAGTGAGGTACAGCTTATCTAATCTTTCCCTTTCACTCTGTCTTCCTCCCCTCTCTACTCCTTCTTCCTCCTCACTGCAAAAATCAGTCATAAATGGTATCCCCCACTCTGCCTTTTTCCCTTTTACTGTTACTGTTTCTAAGTCTATTAGGTCCATTTCTCTTCTCCCTTTGTTACCAACTGCTCCCCCTGGTGCTGATGTTGTTGCTACTTCTCTACTTCTATATACATCCCCCCATTTTTCACTCTCCCTACTCCTCCCTTCACTTTCCCCTTCACTCCTCTCCTCCATCTCCCTACTCTTTTCCTCCCTTTTCCTTTTTAATTCCTCCATCACTTCGTTGCTCATCTGTTCTAATATTCTTTCATCCTCTTTCTTCCTTTCCCATTTCACCCTTTCTCTTTCTATTACTTTCCCCTCTTCATATTTCTTAGCTGTCTCTGATAGTACCCTCCTCCTCCATATTGCCATTTCCTTTTCCTTTTCTTCTTCTTCCTTCTTCTTTTCTCTCAGCACTACTCTTGACACCCTGTCTGCTGCTGCTTTTACCCTTTCAGCTTCTTTCCTTTGCTCCTCACTTCGTTCCCTTAATTTTTCCAATTTGTCCTTACCTTCTTTCCTTTTCCTCACTCTCTCTCTTTCCTCCTTCTCAAGCTGTTTGATCAATTCGTTCTGCTCATCCCTTAGCTTTGCTAATCTTTCCTCCAAAATCTCTTCCCTTTGTCGTAATACCTCCTCCCCCCTCATCTCACTCTCTCTTGTACTATCCTTGTCTGTTCTCTTTACTACCTCCCTCTCTTCTCCAGTTAGTGAACCTCGTAATTTTAATAATATCTGTGCAGCTACCCACTCATCATTTCCTATCTCTACAGTCTGCTCTTCTCCAATCCTCCCCTCCCCCACTGGCATCTTCCTATGAGCCACATATGGTGGAGGGCTGTATGCCGGGTTCGAGTATCCTTCAGCCGCCCTTAACTGTCCTTCTATTTCTCCTAATTCTCTTAAAGGGTACAACCCTCCTCCCTCTGTTTTCACTCCCGGTGTTATGGGTATCTCGTTGTTTGGTTCCTTTTTTATGTCGTCTGATTTATCAATCTTTTCTCCTCCCTCTCCTCCGTTCCCCGTATTCTTTGTGCTTTCACACCCCTTTTCCCCATCCGTTCCTTCTTTCTTAATCTCCTTTTCTTCCGGTGTTTCCCCCATAGTGAACATTCCATTTGGTCCTGGTCGGGACCCCTGGAACATCCTCCATAAGTTAAACACCTCCACATGGCTTGCCAACTTCTTCCCCTTGTATGTATTGTGCAGATGGTTTAGCAGTGAATGTTGGGCATATGGATCGAAACTACAATTAGGCGGCCATGGTGTTAACATTTTGTTATCCGTCCCCTGGGTCCACTCTATGCTGTACTTAATTAATTTCTCCCTATGGGGTGGCAGTGTGGTGCATATGTGTTGTAGTGGGGTAGTGAGGGTGTTCCCCCACCCTCCCGACCCTGTCCCGTATGACATAGTGGTGCTCCACTTGTTACCCTTCCCTTCACTAGCAGTTTACAATATGCAACCTTATATTGTTTACCTGGCCCCGTAAGTGTGGGGACTTACGACAATCCTTTGACAAATTATGCAATAAAAAAAAATAAAAAAAAATAAAAACAAATATATATATATATGTATGATTTTATATTGTATATTCCTTCCCCTACGGCCCCCTGCGGCCGAAGCGCACGCAGCCCCCTGCGGCTGCGTACCCCTTACGACGATCTTATACAGTCGTCCTGTTTCCCCGTTCTCCTCCCCTTTTACAATTGCCGTGGCCGGCGTTCTCCGTGCGCAGCCACGCCCCTCTCCCCTTCTCCTCTTCCTATCCACTCGTCTATCGTTTATCTCCGTATCCGCTCCCTTATCATGTTTCTCTTCCCCACCACTCTCAAACCCAAGGTTCCTTGTGCTCGCGATATCCTATTAAATCCCTACTGGTGACGTCACCGATCTCTTCGAGCTACTGGTACATTCTTCATATGTTCTTTAAGTTCAAAATACACTTGCAATCTACCCCCGCTAACCCTACAGCTGTCTTCCTGTCTCTCCTGGAACAAGGTAATCAAATCAATAATATAATCGGACTGCGCACGCTGCGTCGCCTCGCGTGTGATACGCTCCTGAACCGGAGGGCTTAATCAGCCAATTATCTTCCGTATTGGGCAACTAGGCAACTAGCTACCGCCTACAGGGAAACGTCATCTACCTATCGAGTTTCTTGCTCGAACAATAGGGAACCTCGTCTACTCATTGATCAACAAATGCCAAATCGTAGGAAACCATACACACCCACCCTTACACGTAGTCGCGACTTAGGCCAATCAGTGTCTACGAGCGGCCGCACGTGATGTTTTCGTGCTCCGCCCCCCTCTTTCGCGTGACGTAGCCGACTGCTCTCGCACTCGTTTCGCTACCATTCATTCTATTAACAACACTAAGTTGTTAGACCTTCGCCGCGCATCTGTACAACACCTCCCTCCTCCCTTATTTACTTCCCCCCCCCTCACAATTTCGCATTGCTCGTTGTGCGTGTCATGCTCACCAAGTTCTCTCGATGCAGGGCCGCTCGACTGCGTGCACCCCTCCAAGCGGCTCGCCACCTCCCCTCGTCTGGACCACGTCTGGACACTCGCCAACCGCGGGCGGGATACTTCTCAACCGGCTCCCGAGGGCCAATATCCGGATTGCGGATTGCGCTGTCCGGTCTTCTCGCAGCTCCGCGATGGTCCTTTAGTCCTCAGAAGGGGGCAACGGCAGAGGGGGCCGCGCCGCCGGGCCTCCTCGCAACGGGAGTGCCTGGAAAAAGTAAAAAATAAAAAGTCGATCTTAAACAGATCTCAGCAGTGCCTCCAACTTGTCGGGGGGAAATTCTGCCGGGGTCGGCCGGGCCGTCTGCAGACCTCCAGGCAGGGAGGCCCCAACTCTTCCCGTGTATATCCCAGATGAGATAGAGTATGAGACACACACAAGGAGCAAAGTGACTCTGCTGTTTATTAGACAAAACGGCAGGGATGGGTCAAGGAGCGCACGCGTTCGTCCTGACACACACACAATCGTGGGGCTCGCAGGCCCTTTTTACTGTATTATGACAGTTAACAAAAAACCTATCGCCACTCTTAATTGGGTGTTCGAGTGGTAGGGTTAGTATAGCACACATATAGAGAACGATGTTAGTGGACAAAGGGCAGTCAGGTGGTATATCTGGGTTGTCCCTACAATTAGATACATGAGAATTGTTACATGAAGACTCCTGAGGATTGGCTAATATTACTGGCGTCAGTGATAAGAGCCCCATGTTCTGATTGGTGCGCCCGTGAGCTTCCCAGCCTGGGACCACCGCTGTTCCCAGCTCTCGGTGTACCTGCAAGGTGCAACAATGTTTCACTATGGGTACGTGCAGACAATGTGAGGACTTATTCATAGCTGGAAGGCTGACCGCTCCCACTGTCGCAGATGTCCATTGAGCCTTTCAAGTGTATCTGCCGGTGTCTCGTAGCGAGGGATCCAGACGCCTCTGTTCTCCTAGGTTTGGCATCTCGTCAGGTTCGGCTTGGTCACGTGGGGAGGGACCGTGAAAGAGGCAGAATTCTGCACAATTAATATTGTTTTCCTACTGCGCGTCTGGTTTAATTTGCCGGTGTGACTTTAACGTTGGTGCGCGGAGTACGAGTTTGCAACATCGTGCCTTTGATGATTTGTTCTTGGAATGTGGGTTTGCAACATTGCGACCTTGGCTGGTTGTTTCGCCGAGCTCATTCTGCAGGATCAGCAACCTGACTCTTGCTTTGTTAATGTCCACGGGAGCTCTTGTTTGAGGCCTACCTGGGCCTGGTGCATAAGTGGTCCGTTTGGTGCACAGGTGCTTTAGGTTATAGGAGCATATAGTTCCATGACCAGTATCGTGTCTTCAGTATACTTCTCATGGTGGTAACTGGTTTCAAGAGAAGCGTGAGCAAGCTAGTAGATGAGTTCATGATGCGTCTTGCGTTTCTGCATTCTGAAAGCCTATGTAAAAATAATAAAGATGCACGTCCGTGAATATGCCTGTCGCCTACGTCATAGCACTGAGTATATTCTTCGTGTAGGTTGGTGTGGGAATGTCCAGTGTATATATTTGTACAGATGTGCTTCCCGTTGTCTAGGTCGTCATGGCATCTCTAACGACGTGTAGATTTTAGTCTAGCTGATCCGTGCCGCAGGTGTCGGCATGGCCAGTGCGGGCTGCTGGGCAGGCAGATGGACACATCCGTATGTTCCTGTACCAGGGTACCTGGTCGTCTGGTAGATGGACAAACTCTTCTCGTGGCGGGTGTCTGGGTCGTGACCCTCTAGGCCAAGCGCGAGAGGTGAAGGACGGGAGCCTGGTCTTCCATTCTCCCACTTCAAAAGGTTTTAAGGAACAGGTGGCACCCCCATGTCTCTGTACAATATTTTAAAAACTACTTGATGGATTTACCCCAAACCAGTCAAGAAAATTAACTCAATGCTTTGTGCCCAAATGATTTCTTGTTTGGTCCGAATCTGCCAAGCGGTTTTCACGCCATGGCTATTCAGAAACTGCACTTTTTCTCTATGGGAAAATGATTCAGAGAAGGCTGAAAACTGTGTTTTTGTATTCTCTTAACCTTTTCATTTTTTCATGGATTGTTCCCAGGATTACCAGTTTAGGTTGACCCTTAACAAACGTTTTGTTTAGTAAATGTCATCCAAATCCACCCAGCAAGACAAAGGTTATTAGCCTCTCTCTTCCTCTCTGCTGCAATGCAGCACAGCCGGTATAAAGGTTTTAAGGAGCTGGGGCCACCCCCTTCTCAGTTGAGTATTTTAAAAACTACTGGAAAGATTTGCCCCAAACCAGTGAAGGAAATGAAGTCAACAAGTTGTGCCCAAATGGTTTCATATTTGGTCCAAATCAGCAAAGCTGTTTACGGATGTTCAAAAACTGCACCTTTTTTCTAAATTGGAGTAGGCTGCATATTACTTTTTTATGTTTTCTTGATAACATTTTCATTTTTGAATGAATTGTTCCCAAAATGTTCAGTTTGGGGAGGCCCTCAACAACCGTTTGTAAAATTGCACCCAAATCCTTAATCCAGGTTTTAAGGAGCAAGAAGCACCGCCTTCTCTGTCGAAATATTTCAAAAACTACCGGATGAATTTACCCCATGCCAGTCATGGGAATTAAGCCAACACTTTGTGCACAAGTTACTTCTTATTTGGTCCAAATCGGCCCAGTATTTTTCACACTACGCCTGTTCAAAATGTCCACTCCTTCTCTGTGGGAAAATAAATGCACTGAAAGCAGTGGTTTTTTTTTGTTTTCCTAATAACCTTTTCATTTTATAATGTATTGTTCCAAAAATATGCAGTTTGTCGAGCACTTGACAGACATTTATTTTACAAATGTTGATCCAAATCCATCCAGCAAATCAAATGTTATTAGCAATAGAATTTTAGCGAAACAAATGCCTGCTTTTACGTTTCTGAAAGCCTCTCGGCCTATCTGTTGAAAAGCACCATAGGAAAAATGTTGCTACAATTTTGGGAGAAGGGGGCACCTAATTCCCTGTCAAATATTTTAAAGACTACGGGATGTAATAACCCCTAATGCCTCCCGGAAATCGAGGAACGCTTCATGGCCAAGGTGTTTCTTGGTTGTCCAATTCCGTCAAGCGGTTTTTGCCCTGCGCTGCACAGAAATGTTGACTTTCCCTCTCTATCGGAAAATGAATGGAAGTAGGCCGAAAATAAAAACTTTTACCTTTCTTAATAACGTTTTCTTTTTTAACAAATATTTCTCAAGTTTTGGGGGGGCTGGACAAACCTTTTGTTTGCAAAGTATCAGCTAAATCCATCATGCAAGTCAAAGGTTAATAGCAATTCAATTTTCGTGTTTCCTATGGATCATGCTACTCACCTTAACTACAGTTGGGCCAACGCTGCACTATACCATGCATTCCTATTGTTCCATTACAGAGAGTTCAAGTATACATTTTATAGATGGCTTAAAATAATGCAAAGCTTTCCACATGTTTATCCTCTAATGATCCTCAAAGCAAAATGTGCACGCAACTAAGGCTTCAACCTCGGTCAGGCAAAGGCGGTGCTGGAGAGTACCAGGGGAAGAGAGGGAAACAATTCCATGGCGATGGGCCAAGTCTCCAGCAATTGCAATCAAATGATGCAGCTGGTTAATTTTCCAGCTTTGCATGGTCTAATGTTCAAAGCACAGCTAATGAATCTTGCAAATGCAACATGTGTTGCTGGGTCGTGGCATTCTCATCAGAGGCAGCAGGCACTTCCTTGCTTTTAGTCTGCCATTTGCCTTAATAGGCAGTATCCCCTTTCTTCCATGCAGCAGTAGCATTCGTCAAGCCTTCTGTTGCCTTTTTCCTGCTATCATTTCCAAGGGAATCTGATTAAACACAATGTGCAGAACAAAGGAGCAGAGAAAGACTGGAAACCCAAGCGCTCATGTACCAAAATAGATGTAGATATTAGTTTAGGGACAGGTCGCAGCAGGTGAATGTAACAATTTGTGGGGTTTACTACTCAAACCACCACCATTAAGTAAACAATACAAATAATGATACATACTCACTTCGCATATGTCCAAATTCTTGTTTAATGCTTGGTCGCCAAGATTGAGTTCAACTCTGAGTCAGCCTGACACGTGTTTCGAGCAACAGCTCTTCTTCTGAGGCTGTGGTATTATACATCATGTTACATCAGAAATCAAAAACATTTCTTATACACAGAAAACACCAGGTCAAAACAAACCGGGTGGCACCAAGGTTGCATGCCAATGAATTAACATATTCCATTGATCGATGCCAAGATTGCTAAACAAACAAATTATAATAATGTTGTGATTTTTTATTACAATACCATCCATAGGGCCAAAGGAAATGCACATGGTGACGCGTAAACCAAAAAGCACATGAAAACATTTTTTAAAAGAGAAAAAATAAGGAGTAGAGAACACAAGAAACACAAACAAGAAAAAGTAAATATAAAGTTAATTATCTAGTTGTTACATAGTCGTAATAATAGTTATCATGAGATGTGTCACATCAAGTCAACCAATTACACAAGACTAGTATACCTTACATACGCTTGTAAGCAACCACAAATCTAAAACAAAGAGCATATGAAACTGATGAGGGTCCCATACATAAATGCAAACTACTGATAGATAAGGATCTTCCCCATGTGTCACTTTGAGCCAATGGGGGGCAGAGGCCTATCGATTTAAGACGTCCTGCAGTGTTTGGCCAAATAGGTAGAAAGTCACTCACCTAGTAATATTCAAGGTGGGTGTAATGTCGCCCTCCTTATTTCTGAAAGATATATGTATATGTGCTATTAGCCTTCCACATATTCAAAATGTCTGTCTAAATCACAAATTAAAAAACACATCTCATTCTCTAATATCTCTGACCATGCCCGTATGGTAGGACAAAATATAATTTCAACACCATGAAATATAGAAGTTAAAATTTTACCTTTATATCTATGCAATTGCGGTAAACCAGATGTCTGTTCATGGAATTGGCCATACCAAGTACAGTTCCAAACAGATTCCACAAAATTATTGTACCGATCATTGAGCAGAGAAAGCCAGGGAAAAGCAAAAAACATAAATCGTCCTGATAGGTTAATTATAACACACAAACACGTCCCAATTCGTGAAAACTGTCCTTTCCAAGTCCCTATACACACACACTAAATCGTGTTTCCTCAAAGAGAGCACTTTTCCGATTAATCATACCCGAACAGCAGCCTTTTCGGCAATGAGCAAAATGATCTGGAGTCGCTTTGCTCCGTTACACAAACACTTCCCAATTCCTTAAACTGCCCTTTCCAAATCCCTGTAGACACGCTAAATCATGTTACCTGAAAGAGAACACTTTCGCGATCTGTCGTACCTGAACAACAGCCTTTTCGGCAATGAGCAAAAAGATCCGGAGCCGCTTCGCTCCGTAACCAAGGAGATATAAGCCCTTAGGTCCTTGTCTGTTAACACTCGGCCTTGTCGTTGTGCCTGCTTATCCGCCATCTTGCTGTAATTGTAACTCATTCATTCTATTATCATTGCAAGTATTCCAATGTTACTTGTCCATGTAACGTCATTAGTTCTCCCGCATATCGAATGGTATGCTGATACACTACTCGTTTCAAGGGATAGCTTTGCATATATATATTTGCTATGATTATTCTGAAATCGTGCCATTCCCTCTACTTAATCGCTAAACCAATCCTCCAACTGAGCACTGCACCTGGCCATATAATGGTGCTGTCATAACAATCTTTAGTTCAGAACCGTAATCCCTAGTTTTTACATAATATTGATAACAGTTATGGGATTATTATTAATGATAACAGATGAAGTGAGTTTACGGTGCCTAAATTAATCGACCCGTGTATCTAATCACCCGCGTACCAATTAGCAAGCCGGTATATGCATTAACACGAATGACAAACTTGATCCTACCGTTTATTCTACTCTGATGATAAGCCAGTCATACATTTGAACTCTGGTCCTGAACCAATAACGCCCTTGTCACGGCTATATGTAGCTTTATCCATATTATCTAAGCACCTCACACCTAGTAAATATTGCACAGTCTTAAAATACATATTGACAATTGATGAGCAACCAATTATAGCGTGCCTTAGTGTTTTATGTCCAATTCTTGACTACAGACATGTGGTACATGTCCGCCTCGTCCTAAAACGTTTTACTCATATATATCATGTTACCTGGCAATATCCTCTCGACCAAAAAACCTCTCTAGAGAGTTGGTGTGACACATTCCACTCAACATAACTTAGACTACAATCTACATAATAAACACCATTGGTTAAATTGACAACATATGATTAATTTGTAATACATTCATAACCTCATTCTTGACACGAGAGACACTGTAAAATACTGCATAATGTTGGTTACCATAAAGCGACAATATTCCATATATTTCATGGTATCTGAATACTCTTACATTACATCTCATTTGACAGTATGGGGCCATTATATCTAACGCATTTAGACTTATTGAAAGATTATTCCCTTCTCTGACTAGACTTGAAATGAAATTCCACATTTGATTGGTATTCTTACACCTCTGCGCATGCCAATCCTAAGAAGATAGACAATTCATGGTCTGTGTTTAAACCAGTAGACACTGTTCTGTATTGGCAAATCACACGTGCTTCCATTTGTCTTAGTTTACGTTCCATGTTTCTGCCTCTTTGTGGTAATGTTACCTTTGCCAATCCTACAAAGCGTATCTCCTTCTTATTATCAATTTGATGGATATTTTGCCAGTGCGTGGCTAATTGATATTATGATTCTTGGTTAGCAATTGTAGACAAATGTTCTCAAATCCTTATCTTCAAGGGCCTAATAGTACCCCCTATGTAGAAAGCGCCACAAACGCAGATAATACAGTACACCACATATTTTGAATTACAATTAAAACATTATTGAAAAGGAAGACGTTATTTTCCAAGGTAAATAGCAATCATTCTTTAAGCATCTCTATGTACTGCTTCCTTCTATGACCATATAGCGATGCTTACAGAATTATTGCTTGAAGAATGATTGCTATTTACCTTGGAAAATAACATCTTCCTTTTCAATAATGTTTATTATGTTTTGCCTCATTCTGCCTATACGTTGGAAGCTGGAAATTGTGACATGCGCAACGCCAGTGATGGTGCCTATTCCACGATGAGCCTTTGAGACAAAGTATCCGTTAAGAAGACCCTATATGATATATCCCCGTAGAGATGACGGTCTCTTGTAGGAGATCCCCAAAGGAATATGAAAATGCGAGAAAGAAAGGCTGGTGACTTCACAAGAAGCAAGCGTGATGCACTGAGAAGAGTGGCTGAGGAAGAAAATGCATAGACCTTGTAGAATCTGATGACAAAGTAAAGAATCGAGAAGGAAGATTGCATGTGTGAAGAGCGCTGCAGAAAATGCAAGTCGTTTTATAACTGTACAGATGCAGAAATGCAAATAGACTAAGTAATCGTAAAGGCTGGCTATACATAGTGAATAGACTGCAGGCGGTGCCGCCATTATCTAGAATTCTGGACATCGGGGTCACATAGGGTTGTGTGTCGCAGTAAGAAAACAGCTGAACATCAAGGAGAGGCTTTTAATAGTTGTCTGGCCTGGTGTCAAAGGATGGAGAAGCCAAGAACCGGTTATCTATCCTTGAAGAACAGTGGACATGAGAAGCTGAATTAGCCTTTGTTAAGGTGCGAGGAAAGAACACCATGAGTGCCAAGTTTATTAATTCAAGACAATTAAATTCTTCAAAACAGGCCGAAATACGGTCTCCTGTCACGTGAGTCGAGGATGAAAATAGGAGTGGATGTGCAGACTTGAGCTACGATAAGGATGTGCCTATACTCCCTTTTATTCTCAGGAGCAATTAAATTTTCCAAGGCCAAATTCAAAGACATTCTGAATGGAAGATGGCATGGGTGTTGAGAGATATTGGGCTAATTGGGAGTAGAGACACGGTCAAGTCCATCTACTGGCACCTGGGGTACCAGCTTATGTGCTGCTACCAATTGTAGAAGGCCATATAATGATGTGCCTTATAGTTTGAGAGCCAATTAGGTACTGTGTACTTAATAACTGATGAAGATGACTTGCACTGTGGGTGGGCATAAGTTGACATCACGTATGATGAATTTTTTGTACTTAAGTGTGTTTTTAATGCAAAATGATTGAGAGCACGATTGAACGTCCGTTGATGTCCGTTGTAACTCCCTGTTTTAGACAATTGAAAATAAAACAGTCGAGAGAGACATTTTGCCAACTTCCTGAGTGTGTCTTATTATTTGGTGTCAGAGTTATTCTGCATCCCCATCCTTGTATGACATGTTACTGATTTAAAAGGGCCCATTTGTGGGTTCATAAGCATCAGCATGAGCCTCCTTCCCCTTTTACAGTGCTACTCTTGCAGCTTATATGTGCGCTCTTTCATACCAGGTTGAACTTGCATCTTCATTACACCTCCTTCGAATGCCTCATCTGCAGGCTTGGTGTCTCTCCTATCCTCTTGCTGACTCTGGCCACCATCTACAGGCCCCCTAGTCCAGTCTGCCTTTTCCTCTCAGAGTGGTCTGACATCACCTCTTCTCTCCTTGCCTCCACCTCCAAGCTTCCCCTCCTCTGAGACTTCAATATTCACCTTGACTCCCCTGATGCGGCTCTGGACTCTTCCGCAACCTCTGTCACTCTCTTTCCCTTTCCATTCTTCCCTGCGGCCCCACACACTCAGCCGGACATATCTTGGATGCTCTCATCTCAGCAGACGTCCCCATCTCCAACCGTCTTCCTACACCGCTCTCCTGGTCTGATCATGATCTCCCGTCCTCTCACCTGGAGTTCCTGGGTCCCCCGAGTAAACCCCCTCCTGCACCGCAGTCTCCTTCTCTGTCATTCAACCAATTCATCGAGTGCCAGTTGCTGCTTTTACCGCCACCTTCATTCCCCCTCCCACTCCTGCCTCTGTCTCTCATTCTGCCACTGCCCTTACCAACCTTCAACTCTCAATCTCTAATACTCTGGACATCCTTGCCCCTGTCATGAGGATCTGCATGAAGCCTTCCTCCAAGTGCAACACCTGGTATGACTCTCACCTGGCTGTGAAATGCAAGTGCAGAGCTGCTGAGCGGAAGTGGCAGGCTTCGAGCACATCCTCTGACAGACTGGCCTGCTTTCTTCTCCAAAGGCAATACAGACTATCCTTCCACTCAACGAAGAAAACCTATATCCAAGCCCGCATCTCTGGGGCCACTGACAACATGGCTGAACTTTTAAAAATCTGCAAGGAACTTTCCAATACTGCTGCAGTCTCCATTTCTCATCTGCCTTCTCTGGCCTTCTGCAGTTCACTGACCTCTAACTTCACTACTAAAACTAAGGACATCCCGTCCTCACTCTCCTTTATACCACCCCTTTCACCCTCACCCACTCTCATACCTCCATGGGTCTCCCTTCCCCTTCCCTCCTCTCCTCTTTCTCTTCCATATCACCTGATGAGATCTCTAGACAAGTCCACTCTATGAAAGACTCATCCAAAAAAGGTGCACCAGTGTTCCCCAGAACTATTAAGGACAACATTGCCTCCCTTACTCCAGCCTTGGGTGATTTCTGCAATCACTCCTTTGCCACTGGATCCTTCCCGCTACTCCTCAAGCACTCCCTTGTGAGAAGCTGGCTATCTCCCAGCTTATCCACCACACTGAATCTGTTGGTTGTCTCCACAACCACCAGTCTGGATTCAGAGCAGCCAGAAGCATGGAAACTGCAGTCTTGAACACCCCTGGAGACTTGCTCTCTAATCTCGATTCCAACTCTCCTTCCATTCTCATCCTTCTTGACCTTTCCTCTGCCTTAGATACTGCCAATCATGCAACCCTTATAAATTGGCCATGTGATACCCTTGGCATCACTGACCTGGTTCTGGACTGGTTGACCTCCCTCCTTGCTGACCAACCTTCTCAGGTTCAACTGTGCCTTTTTTTCTCCTTCATCTCACTCTCCAACTGTGGTGTCCCTCACGACTCTATCCTCACTCCATGGCTTTTACAACATCTACCCTGCCCCTCTAGCCAATTTGATCTTAGCCTTCTCTCCTTACTTCCATTACGATGCGGATGACACGCAGCTCTCCTTCAAGCTACCCTCCACTGCCTCCTACTCTTCCTCTCTCCTTCCTGACTGTCTGCTATTCAGGCATAGTGCACTGTTAATGACCTCTGCCTTGCATTAGCCAGTAAGACTGAGATCCTTCTCATTGGGACCCCAGCTCCCTCGTTGCCTCCTACACTCTGGGCACCCTCCATGTTTCCCCTCCCCTCACCCTCCTGTGAGCCAAAAAACCTTGGTGTCATCTTCGACTCCTGTCTCTCCTCACATCATGGGCCTCGCCAAGAATGCCCACTTTCAGCTGCACCTCCTCAGAGGCATTCTCCCTTTCCTTGCCTCTCCCCAGAAACTCAATGTCTCCAGAGCTCTGGTTCTCTACAGGCTGGACTACTGCAAGAGCACCTTTGTCAATCTGCCTAACTACTTCCTTCACCCCCTTCAACTAATCCAGAATAGGACTGCAAGATGTATCCTTGGCCTCAAGCCCAGAGACTGCATCTCTCCAGCCCTAAAATCTCTCCACAGGCTCCTGGTTGCTGCAAGGATCAAATTCAAAGCCTTCTGCATCATTTACAAGGCTTACTGGGATAATCCAACTCTCTCCCCCTAAGTTCAACCCCGCTAGAGTCCTTCGGTCGTCTAGCTCCAACTCTCTGCAGATCAGATGCTTTTCCAATCAGAGAGTGGGGGGTAGATCTCTCCTCTGCAGGTGCCTCCCTCTGGAATGGCCTCCCTGCCCTTTTCAGACTTGAGCCGGAGCTTCTTAAATTCTGGAAGCTTCTCAAGACACCCCTTTTCTCTTTCTCCTTCCCTCTCCCCCTCCCCTGCTAATGTCCCCCTATGCCTCTTGACTGGCTGCCTGCTTCCATCAGAGTCTTCTCGTGCACCAGGCCCTCCTCGATCAGTCTACTCCTGCACTTGGCCTACCTTGACCTGCCCCACTAACCTGCACTTGTCCTTCTGGGGTCCCCCCCTGCACTTGCCTGGTTGGGCCTGCCCCCCCCATTGAGCCCTTACGGCCCCATCCCTCGCACCTTGCACGTGGACCTTCTTTCTCCCGCACTCTCTGCTTTCCAGTGGTACTTGTCAACCTGGCCTTCCCTTGGCACTTGCATAACCCATGGGCGCTTCCGTCCTTACCGGCACACCCCCTCCCCCTCTGTTCTCCCTCATACTTCTTGTTACTGCACTTGCACGACCCGAGCGACACAAGGCCTTGTAGGGCTGTTTTTTGGTTTTTCTTCATCCCTGCCCCCTTCCCCCCCCTCTTTTGTCTTGTTGCACCTTGAAACACATGTTGCTCTATAGGTGAATTATAAATACCCAATAAATACATCAAAATAAATAAAAGGGTATACAGACCCTGTGGTTGCTTTTCATGTATGTGGACTTAGCGCTGACTGTACCTCTAACAGCAATTGTGGGTGAGGAACTTGCAGACTTTCTTTGTAATCATACGGAGCTTCTAAGTGCTTACCCCACATCCCTTTTCACACATTTGTATCACATTCCACTTACACATCCTGGGGTTAGCATGCATGTTTCTTGGTTCCTGACTGCATGTTGTTTGATATGTATTAGTCACTGTGTGATCTTGTGCACATTTCCTTGGCCATATTCACTGTCCTTTGTCTTCCCCATGACACTTCTCTCTTCATTTCTGGGTTCCCCCAACATGTCAGATTGATTTTTTTGTGCACCCATTTCAATATAGATACACCTATCCCATGGGTTGTTACGGGGCCATCCACCCAATCAGGTTTCTTAGAATGTGATTCTGTCCATGTTTCTATCACCCTGAGCAGCCAAAGGCCTCCATCTTACACCGAGGGCACAGCTCCATTCTCACCCTTTCGACGTTACCCTGACAAAATCCCCCTGAAGCCTCGACCCCATCCCTGCACCACCCCCTTCCAACCTCCCACTCAATCCCCACACCACCCTTTCATTTAGCTGGGTCACGCCCTTAACATCCCGCCCTTCCCCTCATTGTCAAGTGATGTCAAGGAAAGAAAAGAGGCAGTATGTGTAGTTCCTTTCTCCCTTGTCCATGGTGGCCATCTTGTTTTGTAGGTTTTTTTATGTTAAAAAGGGCAACCAGTCCCTTTCTAAACTTACAAAAACTATTACCACCCTTAAAAGCATTATGGATTTCTGTCATTTTCATGTTTCAGTCCACATAGTTATGTTGAATGCGGGGTTAGGGTGGGGGCGGGACTCAGGAGAAAGGATGTGACGGGGATGCGGGAAGGAAGGGGAAGGTTAAGTTAGTTAAATAAAAACGGAGTTCAGACCGGCAATGACTGTCTGGTGCTCCTTTCACGGTGATGCGCGCTGCGCGCTAAAAACATTACAGCTGCCCCACAAGAGAGAGTCTTCCCTCTCTAACAATTTCTAATAGCAATAAAGCCCTCGATGAGGGGCTATTATTGGTCTGTAATGCCCATGGGCTCACGTGTAACTTAGACCCGGGCCATTACCAGACCCAGTAATGCCCACCTCTGGCCTTATTGCTTATCTAATCCCCACAGATCTTTTCAATATCTACCAAGATTCAATGGGTCTCATTTTTCAAGTCCCCCTAAAGTACACAGAGGAAACCTATTACTCTTGCACCAGGGTAAAAACAGGTCCCCACTAAAGCATTTTTATCTTTTGCACTTCAGTGTCCAAAAGGGTGGTGTACAGTTGAGGCGAAATTCGCCATTATGCCTCCCTTTTGCACTCTGCAGTTCAGATTGAGTAGACGCTGCCTGACATTTATGCATGGCAACATGCAGTATTTACCATGGGTTTTTATGGATTCTGCTGGCTTTTTGCTGGTGCAAAAAGGAGGTCAATTACAAAGGAATCCACAGCATGTTTCCCCCCATAAAAATGTCATACTGGTGTAAATGCTGGTGTACCTGTACGGCAGAGAGGAGCGGGAGGCAGAATTGTACATTACGTCTTCTCTGCCATACAAATGCATGACGATGAGGAGTAACATTAAATGAATCACCATGATTTTTTCACATTAATTTTAAGTTATGCCTCGAGGACATGATCCCTATTATGTCCTCCATTATTTACTGTGCTTGAGTTTCTTCTCCAGTAGAACCTAGTTCTATCCAACAGCTAGAGGTTTTAATGGGAAATAGGTTAAAAGGTCAAAAGGCAAAGGTCCAAATGCACCATAGATACGATCCGTCAGCGTTCCATGATCAACCACGAGCAGCCTTCCAGCGATTTCCCTCTGAGAGATTGGGAGATCCCCAGCCATAGAGTACTTACCTCCATGTTGGTAAAGAGATGTGTATTTTTTTTATAAAATCATCTCTCAGTGCCCTTTCAACTGATGAAGCCCACCATTTGACTAATTTGTTAGAAATTGGGCGATCTTTGAGTGCTTTATTCATTGAAAAGTACAGCCCTTGCTAATTCAATTGTGATATCACTTGATGTCTATTGCACCTTTATTTGCCATTGGGATCTTGAAAAGTTTAATTCGGACAATCATTGTTTATAATTTTTCTGTAATCATGTGACGATTGTGCGGGTTGCAAAATTGACATACTGGCCTCATTACGGGTCTGGCAGTGACCCTGCCGGTGCTACCGGCTGGTTGCAACCGAACCCGTAAAAATGTTGTGGCGCCTGACTTCCCAGTGCCAATGGGCTATTCCAAGTCCGGCGGCCGAGAAGTCAGGTGCCTCTAATTTTGTTAATCCCCATTCCCATAGGACTCTATTGGAGTTAACTGTGCCAGTGCTTCCGTGACGGCTTTGCCTGCCGTGACCGCTGGACCCGGCAGGGTCAGACCTGTAGGCACAGCTGCTCCGGCAAACTTGTAATGAAGCCCAGTTTTCTTACTTTGGCGATGATGACCACATCATCCCCATGAAAAAGTATGAGTGATGGAGTTTCTTGATGTCATGGGGCCTCATTACAAGTTTGGCGGTAGCCTTGCCGGTAAAACCGGCAGGCTGCCGCTAAACTTGCAATTATTTCCGGCACTGCGAATGGTCAATTACCGGGTAATTACGGCCCTGCCAGACCCGGTAATTGCCCATTCGTGGGCGCCGGAATTGAATGCTTCCCATTCCCACTGAGCGCCATGGGGTTCAATAGGAATGGGGAGGTCGGATGCACCAGCACCATTCAGAATGGTGCCGGTGCATCTGGCATGCTCTGCTCGCGAGCATAACCGTAGTTCCCGGACCGGCAAACCTGTAATGAAAGCCATGGACTCTGGTTTTATGATTCTAGGTGTGCTCTCGCCACCTTTAAGTAGAATGGAAATGTGGTCCAAGCAAACACGCTATCCCTACAGATTCAGCTCTCCAGGCCAGCTCTCCTCCTCTTATAAACATAAATCCATCAAAAACTAGGGATAGTAGAAGTGACATCAAGGGCCTGGTGGCATCACAGGAAGTGGAATTACATGACAGTTGACCTCCATGATATATCAGGAAGTGATGTCATATGTCTTTTGTACCAATGACAGCACAATAAGCGACATCACTCCTAAATAAAAACATAAAATTAGAGTGCATTCATGAAATAACAAATAGCTACTAGCACGCAAAAGGCTATTTTAGTTACTGACCATTTATTTATCGGTATATGTGTCAGGATTGCAGTTATAACATGCCAGTGGCACACCCAGCAGAACTTTCAAAGGCTAGGGACACTGTCCTAAAATGCCACAACAGCCTTATCTGGCCATTTCCTGCAATCTCACGCAAAATATATCAAAGCATGCCAGGCTAAGTCATGATATCCACGTTTCAGCCCTCCGTTCTGAAAACCATCAATCATATGCCAGGGGCCGCCTCACATTACCAAGCACTGCCATCTTATGCCAGCTATGGTCATCATAAGTGTGGTGCAGCCCCGCAGGTTCATGTGTTGTCATCATATGCAAAATGCAGCTTCGAATGCTCCGGCAATGCCATTCTGTGCCAAATAATGCCTCATATCCCTGGCATAGTCACAATAGGCAAGATACAGCCCTGCAAGGTCAGGTATTTCAGTCATATACTCAGGGGTGTTGCTAGGTCTGGAAAAGATCCGGGGCGAGGCTAATGTCGGGACGGGCAAGATTCAGGGCTAGCTATAGCCTTTTCGTTGTAGTCCCTGAACTTCTATCCGGGGCTACAACCAAAAGACCCGGGGCTATTGCCCCATTAACCCCCCCTTAGCAACGTCTCTGCATGTACTAAGTGCCACCTCACGTGCCCAAATGCTTCCAACTTCTATTTATATGTTTCAATGTAATGTGCATTTACAAAATGGCACCATCACCACTAGGGAGCTAGAGCAGCAAGTAGTTCAATGAGCGGAAATAAATTAGTCCGATGAAAAAAGCTATGCCTTTAGTATCCAGGAAGGCTAAAATATCTGATGTTAGAGCTTCAAATAAGAGCTGAATGATGTGAAAAAGCTCAACCGCCCAGGCAGGTTTGTCAAAATGGAGGGATTAGCAGGCATTCAGAACGAAGGGAATTAAGCGCTCTAGGGGCGGAGGAACATAAGTATGAAATCATTGGCAAGAAAAACAGGCCGTTGAGTGAAAATAGCCTTATGGAAAGAGCAAAGTGCAGTGGGCCTCATTAGGAGTGTGGCGGTATTCTAGCAGTAAATCCAGTGTAATGCCACTGAACAGAATTACAGTTACCGTCACTTGGTCCCACTGATTTACAGCAGTATCACAAGTGTTATTAGGGAGGGTAAATCCCCATTGTTTGGAATCCAGAGGACTCCATGGGGATTTCAGTGGAATTACCATCAGCAGTTATTATGCGGCTGGTAATTCCCCCAATTTTACAATTTTTTGGCATTAAGGTGGCAGATTTTCCTCCACCATTCTGCTGGAGGTAAAGTCCTCCAGCTCTCCACTAAACCTGTAGTCCAGTGGTGTGGCAATGCAGCTGTAATAGAAGTACCGCCACGTTACGCAATCAGTAGAGAGTGAGATCTGCAGTGGAAACACAGTTGAATTATTTCCTCAACCTCATGCAGACTAGAGCTGAAGCTTTCTGCACAGGCTGGAGGCAATGGATTGAACTCCCAGGAAGGCCCAGATACATTGCATTGCAATTGTCTGGCTTCTATGAAATAAAATAAGTAATAAGCTTAACTTGCACTGGGGAACACAACATTTTATAGAGCATGTCTTAAAAGGCAGAGCTGAAAAAAGGAGATTGAACGTAGAAGAAATATATTGGTGCCAAGTTTGATTCCTATATTTTACTGGGAGGTGGAGGGGGGTGCACATTGTTCGTACAGGCAAACAAGTATAGTGGGGGCAACTTTCAAAGTGAGTGGTGCCTCTTTTCTTGCTCCAGTTAAGCTTCAAATGCTACAGTCATTTATCTTTTCTAAACAGAAATGGAAGTTGGAAGACACAACCCACAGTTCCCCATACATCGAAAGTAGAAAATGAATAGTCACTTACTGTGGCTGAACCACGCTGCACACCATATCTGGGACAGAGTTTGCCCTTTCAATAATGTTTTTATTCTGAAAAAGAATTCTAAGCATTCCTTTACATATTCTTTTTTAATGTCCAAAAATTATTTCTTTTACATTTTCTAAATATTTTGGCATGGTTAATACAGAGTTAAAATAAATTCAATTTGTGAATCAAAACAAACTCAAACTGTAATCTATATACACATTTAAACACATGTTTTATAAAGTAAGATACAGCATTTAGACATATATTACAAACAAAGCATTTATAATGAAAAGCTACGTGTTTCGAGTCTTGATGAACTCTTCTTCAGGAGGGGAGTTACTCGTCTTCATGCATGGAGAGTATGGTGCTATAGAGTTGTCCTCTTTACCAACTAAGTTTGAATTTTGACAACAGTGTAAACATGTACTACTAACCTATAATTTATGAATGTTTTAGGGGGTCATTTACCAGGAACTCCTGGCTAAATAGTAAATGTAAACTTTGGACAGCAACTGTATGATTTAAGATTACTACCCATGGATCTTACGCTCATTGTAATAGTAATTATAATTGTAATTATTTATACAGCGCTTATACACAAGTGAAGTGCTTCAAAGCGCTTCAAGGCGGGACGGGAGCAAGGGGATACAGTAGTCATTCCAAGGCCTTGAAGAGTCCGAATGATCTAACAAAAAAGTAACTAGCATACTAGGCCTGACAGCATTTCTTCTGGGTGTTTCAGGTGCAATCAAACTAGGGAGGGGAGAGAAAGGGGGACAGAATTTACTAGCCTAGTAAATTCAGGTCATGCAAGTGTACAGACGGAAGTGCGGAGGACAGGGGGGACAAATGCGCCCAGTCCAGCAGGTCCCTGGGTTAAGTGCAGAGAGGTTACCTCTCATGGAAAGTATGCTGAAAGTGCAGTAGTGCTGAGCATAATTCAACGGCCTGGGGGCAAGTGCAAAAGACTGGCAGATGATCCTGGAACAGTACAGATGCTGTAACGCAAGTAGATTAAGTAATCTTAGAAGCTGGCTATATGTAGTGAATAGACTGCAGGCAAAGCCGCCATTGTATAAAATCGCCTGTTTATCTTTTGAAGTCTGGATTTTCTTTCTCCCGGACGACTCTGGTCTTGTAAAAACACAGACGAGTGTCCTCAGTCGCCAGTGTGCAGGCGGGAATCCGTCTGTAGATAAGCAGGGTTTCAGAACTCCAGGTAGGATCAGGTAAGAAGTCCCGGAAAGTATGAAGCCAGGAAGGAACTAGAACTTGTACCAGTAGCAGGTAGGGAATGAGTGCACAACGCCCCGGAAGGGGCCCCTGGAAGGAGGAGTGCGAGGGAATACAAGCGGGAGGCGTGGATGAGACTTGTAATTTGCCTGGAAGGATAGTATGCACTAACAAGGCGATAGCACGAAAAAGTGGGAAAGTACGACACACACTTGCCGAAGTTCCGAAAGGTAGCGTTGAGATACGCAGAGCCATGGGGGCGCGTCTATTTTCAAGGATATGGCAAATCCTTGGCAACACTAGAGCGGTAACTCTGCACTGGCGTCGGCCATGTTGGAATTACTCTTGAAGGAACGTAGCAGTGTCTTATGGACCACGTAGTCCAGAAGGGGCTGAAACGGTGAATCATGACAAGGACCCATGGAGAGAAAAGGTGTTGCACCAAAAATAAGCTCAGATTGTGGAAACGAACGGCGAGGCTGTCTGGCCTGGAATTAAAGCTAAAGTAGACAAGGTTAGTTATCTATTCTTGAAGGCTCTGAGCATGCAAAGCTGAATCATCCCTTGTTAAGGTGCAAAGAAAGAACACCAAGCGTGTCAAGTTTTATTCATTTAAGACATTTAAATGCTGCAAAATTGACCAAATCGTGGTCTCCTGTCACGTGAGCTAAGGATGGAAACAGAGTTGAGCTTGGAGTCCTAGAACAACGATAGTGAAAGCCTGTACTCCCATATATTCCCATAGACATGGATACTTTGCAAGGCCAAGTTCAAAGACAATCTGTATGGCAGATGGCATGGGTGAGGAGAGATGATGGGCTAATTGGGTGAGGAGGTAAAGTCAAGTCCACCTCCTGGCACCTGGGTCTGAGTTTACGTGCTGCTAAGTGGACCGAATGTTCCAGACATGGCACGAGCATGCAAACCAATTATAGAGGGCCATATAATGAAGGGCCTTATAGGTTGAAGACCAGTGATAAACTGTGTACTTAATAGTGTTGAAGATGAAATGTTTTTAGGAGTAGGCATAAGTTGTCCACCTGACAGCGGGCAGCAAATCACAATCCTAATTCCTATGCAATGTATACTTAGATGTTCCCCTTAAGCCTATCAGAGCCTTTGATAGGTTTTGTATTACTTGCCACATAGTATGACGTCACGTCTGACTTGTTTTTGCATATCAAGATGTTTTAATGAGAAATGCACTGAGAGCTCGAGCGAACGTCCGTTGATGTCTGTTGTAACTCCCTGTTTTAGATAATTGTTAATAAAACAGCACCTTTGCCATCTTCCTAAATTGGTTTGATTATTTGGTGTTGGAGTTACTCTGCATCCCCATCCATTGCATGCATGATACCAAAGGGCCATATGCTCATTCCCATTGTCTAAATAGAGATTTCAATATATTCTGTTGAAGCAGTGTAATTTGTGAATCTTCGTGACACTCCACTAACGTAGTGTAGGTAGATATTCAAAGTAAAGTCAACGTTTTTATGAGACATTCTAACTGCTTTTGTTTGTTGATATGAATATTCTTTATTCAATTGTAGGGGTTTGCTGCCATGTAACCCATAATGTATTAACGTTCAATGCTATTTTTCAAAATATTTAAAGGGATCTCTCATCTTCTGACAGTAATCGTCTGCTGTTGCTTTTCTCATTTGCGGCATAAGACTTTTCATGGTAAGTACAGTCCTCGAAATCCAAAAGGAGATGAACACTGATTGGTGTGCCACCTGCCTCCCCAAATATCTGCTGCTCCCTCACAGCAAAATCAGTCAAACGCGCCTTTCCTAGATGCTGCCTAGGAATTTCCCTCTCCTCCAGATCCGCCTTCCAGGTGTCACTGGATGGCACATTTCTCATCCACTCAATCCAAGAGACGGACACTGACTGGTGCATCATCAGCCTCCCCTAATCTCTGGTTATGGCTCTTGTGTAGTTTGTCCACCTCAAATCACTGAACAACTCACATAGCACGTGTATGCAAAACAAACCCTAAATCTGTCTACGACTGGATCCAAGTCACTAACGACCTCTCCCTACCGTTCTACCTACTCAACTGCTCCAACACTACTCAAGTTTACAAACCCTTCTCTAAACCTCCTGGACCTGCCTTCAAAACCAACCCCCTGCCTCTATGAAAGCTACATGAGACTCAAAGAAAGCCCCAGCAAAGTGTGTACATTTAAGCCATGTTATGGAAGGTCACATACATATTTAAAAGAAATTGTTTAAAGTTTAACCTGGTCAAATCAACTGAAATGTGGGTCATTCTAGGTTTGTGCAGGAAAGGTCATCCAGGCCTATTCCCAAGCATGAGGCATGCTGCTTGCAACCGTATAGCCAGCAGCTGTGTACTATGTCAGCTTGGTAAAGTCCCACAACCCTCATTTACCACCTCTTTGTTTTTACCTTTTTTTAACCAGGATTACAGTCCTTTCCTTTAACAGCCAGACCAAATATTGAATTCTGCAAAAGGCTTCTGTTGTCCACTTTAACCACCTTTTCCTTGTTCAAGTTTCTGTCACAAACCACATTCCAGAATCTGGCCTGATTGGTCCGATGATCCTGCTGCTTACCGGTTTAACTTGGATTGGGAACCTACACGCATTAATGGGTAAGCGCATGCTTCATGTGTTGGTGCTTGACTTCAGGTAATGTGGATATTGGGAATGTGACATAACTGTTATGTAACACCTCCAAAATAAAGGCAGGTACCTGGTACCCATGGCAGTGGTCTGCAGAACCCCACAGTCTGCAGAAGTGTATATTCCGGCAGTCGCCCAAAAACTGTGTGTAACTTGCAGATAGTCCCGGGAGGATAGCTCAGCGACAAGGTGCCTGCCTTGGAAACAAGACGATACGAAGCAATACAGGTTCGATCCCCGGGTCTGCGCGTAGAAACCTCTGGATATTAAGCGTGGTATAAATACGCAACTAAGACATAGGGCCTCATTACAACCCTGGCGTTAAGGGCTTAACGGCGCCGCAAAAGGTGGCGGCGCCGTTAGCCCCTTAACGCCTGATTACGAGGTCCCTTTGCGGGTTGGCGTTAAAATCCAACCCGCAAAGGGACCTTGGTGCTAAGTACGGTGGCACCGTACTTAGCGCCTTCCCCATTCCCATTGAGTCCTATGGGGCAAAAATGGGAATGGGGAAGGGCCCATGGTGAATGGGGAATTACCGCCCCGCCAACCTTGGAATGGGGCGGTAATTCCGCCATTCACCATGGCGGACCACGGCATGGACCATGGTGCTAATAGCACCATGGTTTAGCGCCGGGGTCGTAATGAGGCCCATATTCCTGTAAGAGCGCCTCTATGCCGCTTTAAAAATGCAAATAAATAAAAATAAAAAAATAGAGAAGGCCTGACCCAGGTACTTGAACAGAAATGACTTAGCAAATATGCACTATACTACTGCTTTGGTCTAAAGGAAACTTTCAGGTAAAATGCCCTTTTAAATTGCACTGATTCTTGTGGACAGCCATTACATTCCATGCTCCCTCATTTGAACTATGAACTACATTAACTTCAATGGGCTGGACATTTCCATGGTTTCAGCTTTGCTTCCCAGCCCATCCCCCAGATCCTGTTTACCAGACTTTTCAATAATGACAGTTGGGTCTTGTTACACCTTTTTTTCACTCACCCTACCCCTTTCATGATGGAAGGTTCAAGCCCCCTGTGCCCCGCTTCAGGAAGAGAGAGGCCAAATGTGACTGACTGCATGATTTCAGTGAGACACTTTCTGGACCCTGCATTTATTTATTTAATTGTATTACCTCAGAAAACCGTGTGATTTAATTAACTGTTCGCTTCATTGTAGACTTCAATTATTAGGAGTGTTGTTGTAATGTGTGTTATGCAGTTGGCTTTTTATTTGCAAGTGTTATGTACTCCTACTCCTTTTAGTGGTATTGTCCCAGTGGCCTGAAAGGAAAACTGACAAAAGATTCAACAGAACTAGTTGCACACAAGCAAACACATTCAGAAAATGACTGATCATTACTATAAAGGTGTTACATTTATAAGAATATTAGTGATATCATCTTTTATTGGCCTCTTCTTCTTATTGTCCGCCTTCCAAATTACACAGCGACAGGTGAACACTTCGCCAGTGCTTTCCAGACCAATTGGCGAGGCAACGAATCTTAAATTCATTTCGGGCAGCCACCGGCAACCAGTGCAAACAGTGCAGGAGGGCTAATGAAGGGGTCAGGCGAGGCACCATAAGTGCCAATCGCGCTGCCGAATTTTGAAGTATCTCCATAGTCCAATGACCCCATTATAGTGGATGTCACCAAAGTTGTTCGATTTGCTGCAGGAAGCAAAGGGAGAATCTTCCTCAGAGCCTTCAGACTCCCAAACCCAGCATTACAGAATGCAGACATCTGGGCCTTGCGCGAGCCATTGAGTAGAAGTTTCCCCCTGCCTTTTTACTGAGGCGCAGGGAGATGGACAAGGGCCCGGTAATTTGGGCCAATACTGAGAGTTCCATAGGTGTCAGACAGCCCCTCAAGGACATTTGCAACCTATACTAGCCCTCCTGCATAAAAGGGATCCAAACTCCTTGAAGTGCACTAGTGAGGTGTCTAGTCAAATGGTCGACAGACAAATGGTCGACAGACAAATGGTCGACAAAATTTGGTCGACAGGTCAAATGGTCGATATTTTTTTATTGATATATATATATATTTTTTAGGTTTTCGTTTAGGGAAAAAAAGGGTTTTTTAGCAAAAAAAAAGGGGGTTGGGAGGACCTCCCCCCCCAAAAAAATAAAAATGTGAAAAAAAATAATTATTCGACCATTTGACCTGTCGACCTTTTGGTGTCGACCATTTGTCCTGTCGACCATTTATATTCGACCAAATGACCTAGAACTCACTAGTGAACCCTGGATTTCCTTGCCTCCTCGTATGATCTGAGTGTGCTGGGTGCCAAGAGCCTCTAGTGAATGTACCAGCTGTCTGCGAAAGCCCCTCGGGGTACCAGCGTCCATGAGACCAACCAGGTGACCAGCCATAGGGATCCTTATAAAATCAGAGGATGGGATAGAAGGCCAGAGTGAGCAAGAAGAGACTGGTAAAAGAACTGGGGGTGCCATGACCATGGGAAGCAGGAGCAGAAACCAAGGCTGCCTCCGCCAAAGAGGCGTGATCACCACCAGAACTGCACCTGAAGGACTGTACATGCTATCATGGAAAAAGGAGGTCACACGCAATCCCATCCAAACCCTACTGCTAAAGGAATGCATTGGTTGCCCTATCAAACGGGTCTTGATGCCATCTGAAGAATCCTGGAAGCTGAGCATTCAAGCGATTTGTGGAGGTCCGAATGGAATGTACCCCAACGACCTTGAAGATCCAGAAACAGGGAATGTCTGAGTCTCCAACTGCTGATGTTTACCTAATGGTGGGAGCACCAGTCTGCAGTGAGATTGAGGGTATCTGGCAGGTACTCAGCCTGGACCTTGATTCAGTATTTCAGGTCGAAGTCCCAAAAAGCCCTTTCAGGGTCTGCCAAAGAACTGGAGCGGGTGCTCCACAATTTGTTGATTTACCGAATCGCTGCTGCATTGTCCATCGACATTCAGACTTCACAGTGGAAGAATTTTCTCAAAAAGCATCTGATCAGCAAGGATCCTGCAAGAAGCTCCAAGCAGATTATCTGCCATTATGACTCACTCTGAGACCATGGTCCTCCAGTCAAGGACAGATCACATTGTATCTGCCAACCTCATTGCCTATTGTCGGATTCTTCCACTTGCTGTAGTCCCATTCTAATCTCCTTCATAGTCCCAGTGAACACTGGCAGTAGCTCACCACGCATCCACACTTTCAACGCCTCAGAAACTGTTGAATGCAAAGACACCGACCCCTCATTGTCTGTGTAAATCCCATCAATTCCATCTTGGAGGAACAACACTCGCCCCACGTTCAGCAGCATAGAAGAAGCCATTCTTCACAAAGGTCTGTGTTTGGGGGGACCATTTAGGATAAAGGACAACTCCACCGGTGAATGGCCAGACAGGGTGCGCGGGTGAATCCTACATGTGTGTGTACCCTTGGCACCCAGCCAGTGGAAAGCAGCCAGTAGTCTATCCTAGACTTTGTATCATGGACAAATGAGTAGTATGTATACTCATCAACACAAAGGGTCCTGTTCCTCGAAACGTGAGTCAACATTATGTGAGTCATGATCAGCCCAATCATTTGTGCTGTGCCAGTAAGGTTGCGCGGGGTAATAGTTTACTGCAAAGAACTGTGTTTCCCAAAAGCTAGGGGTTCTAATACTGAAGACTTAACGGTACTAGATAATGCAGCCTTTTTCTGTTCAAAAGCCATGTCCATAGCCTGAGACAAGGATGGTTAACACAGGAGACAAAAGACTCCAGTCAAACACCCCTATGAAGGACAGATATCTCCTCTTCTCTTTGAGGAAGGAGTATCAAAGATGGGAGGGTCTGAGTCCCTGTCCTCAGAGACATTATGGGCACTAGGGGCAAACTGCTCTTCCACCTAACCAAGCGCGCTAAAAGTGTGACTGTAATGAGGACTTAATATTGTGCCAGGGTGGAGGGAGGCGCACTGAGGCGAGGCCCGTCTCCAGGTGCTTTCCTCCAGTTCAATCTAGGGAAACATCTGAAGCTGGAAGCCATGGCAGAGAGGATTGAGAGGACAGTTCCGCCGGGGACTGCTGCACTTCCGACGCATGACCATGCAATGTCATGAGCTGCCTCCAGTATGTCTGAAGCCATGAACTGGACACCCCAACGGGACGTGTAGTGGCAAGAAGCCCTAACGCTGCACTACATAGAGCCCCTGGACACGAGCAACAGGCCAAAGATCTCAAACATGACTCAGGCCAACCTCCAAGTAAACCGGGGACTTCCACCACTCACATGGAAAAGAAATATTATACTTAGTTGGTAGCAGTTAGAAAAGAGGATGGATTACCTTCAATTTAGGGTTTTATCCTGAGGAGCAAAATGAAATAGTTATGATGCATTACTGGAAGCCTGCGTGGCATGCCATAGAATCCGCAGCGAGATTCGCTCCACGATTCGACTGCGCCAAAAAACTGTCAGTACACTCAGGAGATCCTCTAAACCATTTTGAGGTTCTCCAGATACCCATTTTAGAAACTTAGTCCATCACTAGTCACGACAAACCTGATTTGCTGTGGTGCACCTCAAAGGTACTAATTATCAGAATAACATTATTTTTGCATATCGCCTTTACTTCCATATACAGGTTGAGTTGGTGCTGCTGTAAACAACAGGTTAATTTATGGAAAACTTAATGCACAACTGTCTCTAAAATAAATCATTTTGTAAAATATGTGAGCCGCCAAAAGGGATCTCTTTGAAAAGTAGCATCCAACAGTGTAAGGTGTGTCGAGTATGCCTGTATGCAATATTACTTAGAACTACATTCGCAATTACCAGTTTGCCCTACAGGTGCGCATATAGCATCCCAGTCTAAAAGACTTTGGGCCTCATTGGGCCTCATTACGAGTTGGGTGGTATTCCGGTGGTAAATCCGGCCAATGGAATTACTGTTACCGCCACTTGGTCTGGTGGATTCAACGCCGGATTACAAATGCGGGTGGCGGTGTTAGTCCCCAATAATCTGGAATCCAAAGGACTCCATTGGGGATTTTGCCAGAATTACCACCAGTGAAATTACCGCTGCAATAATTCTGCCGATTTTGGCAGTTTTTCAGCAGAAAGTGGGTGGTTTTACCTCCAGCATAACGCTGCAGGTAACTCCCCCACTCCAGGGCCAAACTCGCAGTACGGCAGATCGGGAAAAGTGGCGGTAATTCTGTTACCAACACTTTTTAGCACACTGCCATGCAGTGCTGCTTCTCGACTCTGCCTGGCGAGTGAGACAAAAGTGTAGTTTTTGCCAGGAAAATTGTTCATTCTTTCCGAGAAATATTTCTACTAGATGTACCAGTACCTGAAGTCATTAGATGCTTGTTGGCATAGCCGCATTAACAACACCCTGACATATTTTGGAACTTTGCAGCTGGTATATTTGATGAGAACAAGCCTGCCACTCATCACAGTCTCCTTAACCTAATTTTAATATAAAACTTATGTTCAGGTGCCTCTCTCTTGTCAGCCCGCACAATGACACACCATCTTAACCTAGGATTTATACGTTTATGTGATAACATTTCAAAATACCCTACCTTAATTTTTCACATATCATTTGTACTTGCTGTAAAGTGATTGCTTTCTGTTTGTTATATTGTCTGGATTATTGATTCAATATTTCATGGTGAAACATGTTTATTAATTTTAAATGAGGAACATTCATCATACATGGCGGCAATTATGATGAAAGACTGGACATGAAAGCAACACAAACAATTCAATGAGGTTTATATAGCCAATAAAACCTGAATTACTTTTCTGTAGAAAATAACTGTCATAATTGATCATGTAGTTTGCTGAGGTGCTTTGAGAGTAGGTAGAAAATAAGCCATGGTTTTCTCCGCACATCCAATTATTATCTGTTCCTGGGGAGTAACCGCATTTTTTTTCACTTATGTTCAAGCAGACCATTTTCTATCACACCGCTCTTGGGGCCTGATTATGTGTTTGGCGGTGTTACCTCCTATAATGCCGACAAATTTGGGCCTCATTACGAGTATGGGGATGCAGGAAAAAACTGGCAGTGACTAAATAAGTGCCTCTTTTCTGTCCCGCCATACTATGAGTTTGGCCCTGGAGTGGGGGATTTACCGCCAAAATAAAGCTGGAGCGAAATTCTCCCACATTCCGCCAACAAATTGAAAAAATCAGTGGAATTACCACAGCAGTAATTCCACCGGTGGTAATTCTGCCGAAATCCCCAATGGAATCCAATGGACTCCAAATTACTGGGGACTAACATTGCCACCACCACATGTATTCTGGCGCAAAATCCGCCGGACCAAGTGTCAGTAATGTTGATTTTGTTGGGTGGTATTCCAACAGATTTACCACCAGAATACCGCCCAACTCATAATGAGGCACAAAGTCATGTACCGTTACCACATGCAGTAATACGAAGCGTTAGCATGATTTCGGGTCATGCAGAACCTTCTGTTAGTCCACCTTTCAGATTCCATAGGACACCTTTGTGGTGCTGGGGTATTACCACATGCAGTAATACCGCTTACTGTAATGCTTTTCTGAGAAGGAAATGTCCTCTACACAAAAGCATGCTGTTGCAAAGAAACTGAGATTTTGACATAGTGGTAAACATGTGGTAATCAGACACAAAACATGTTTTACCACTACCATCAAACTTGAAATTAGGTCTTCCCTCTAAAATGTCCAGCTACTACAAAATAAATCCTTTTTTAACAGTCTTTCATACTGAACAAAGCTAGTAGGTCATGTACACAAAAGTGTTCATTCTTCCAGAATAATTTATATGCTACAATATGCATGCATCCCACGCTCGTTCTCATCACCACTTAATGCATTCAATATCTGTGAACATCAATCTACAATTGTATCATATCATTTATGAAGTGTATTTGAAGAAAGAAAACATCCATCAAACTTATTTACCTTGGAATCAATGTGCAGAAGAGCCCCAGAGAACAATAACGATAACACAAATATAGTAATAAATCTCCCAAAAATATCAAACAGTTCAATAAGATCATAAATACACTAATTACCATACAGTTAATTTTACCATGATCTCATTCTCAGATAGGAACTTAAGAATCCCAGCGATGGCTTTGCTGTTACTGGTGTCTCCACCTTCAACAAACAAAGAAGGGTTGCTTTGCATTGGCTGAACTTGAAAGATTTCCGAATTGGGATTAAGCATTTCTGACGAGGTGTGACATGCACCGAGAAAAAGGATAACAAGTGTTAACAGGTCTTCCTTTCCTGTCTTGCAAATTTGGCAACTTTGATCAATTGTCAAATTACTCGTCCACTTCCCAGAAATCCCATTCAGCAATATGCATTGAGCCAATCTCTGGTGAGCACCTCATTCATTGGGCCTCCTTATTACTTGTGCGGAATATTGGTTATAAACCCATTCCGCACAATTACGAGGTCACCTTGCGGGACCCGCTCTGGACGTCTGGTTTTTCCAGACGTCCATAGCGGGTCCAGCGAGGGGACCAAGGAGCTAACAACGGGCCCGTTCGTAATGGGCCCGTTGTTAGCTCCCTCCCCATTCTCATTGAGCCCCACGAGGGCTCGAATGGGAATGGGGAAGGACCGGCCCCGGGTTCCCTGAAGGAGGAAATATTGAGCCCTCCATACTCGGAATGGCCCGGTATTTTCCCATTCAGGGAACCCGACCCGAACATGATTTTGGAGGAAGCCATGCCCTTATTAAGGCCATGGCTGCCTCCAAAGTCGTAATGAGGCCCATTGTCTTGGGTCATGACAAATAATCAGGCAGCTGACCCTGGAACAAGGTTACATGCGCCCTATTGGAAGGTTTCACATTGTCAAACTGTTCACTATCCAAATTATATTTTAATAGCAAGCAGGGGTGGACTGGCAACCAAAAGAGGCCCTGGAAATCATTTTCAAATTGGCTCCAAATGACACAATTTCAGCAAGCCCAGCCGTTTTTTCTATGCGAAAATGTGGAACTGCCACACAAAATAGGCCCAGGGTGCAGAGGCCAACCGGAAAATCTCCAGAGTTCCCTATAAGCCGGTCCACCCTTGATAGCAAGTCAATAATTCTGCTCGTCAGCGTTTTTGAAAATCCGGTGGCATTATGCAAATTGGATGTAAACTTCCCAGTCTGTAAGGACTGATTTATTTAAGCAAACCAGGGAATTTGTAATGCTTTTATTCACTATCCATGACATGGCCCGTAACTACTTTGGTCAGTATTGCCTTGTCATCTGTCCATAACATTAGCCAAAGCCGAACCGGTTCCAATCTCAGGTGATCCTCTGAGAACCAAGTGTCCAACTCTTTATGAACTGAGTAATTAGGCATCAGTGGGAGGTAAATCAAAAATATATTTAATATATGAATGATCTAATGTAATTAGGGGTGACATGTTACCAAAGCCCCTAATGTCTGCTCCAAATGAAGCGACTGCCTTTTGTTTATAATTGTACGCTCAAAGCACCACTGATGCCGGTTGCTCTTTATAGCTAAACCTCTTTATACCCCAATGACCTGTGACATCGGAAGTGACTGTTTTTCATTGTGTGCGTTACCTTTAAGGCCCGAGGAGAAGGAAAGCCCTGAATATTTGTAAGACTTATATTTGCAGCCTTATGGTTTATCCAAAAATGTTGCAATTTGTACTTTTTTAGCTTGCTCTTGAATTACAAATTAAAACTGCTGACTTTGGAGACATGTTTCTGCAAATCTAAGCGCTTCATCACTTTAGTATAGGCATCCATGATATTTTCTACTGGCTGTGGGGTCCTGGTGAACAAAACAATATTCACAGCATACGCTAAAACTGTTTCATGTCAAAATAAGGAACACCCGCATTGCAAGTGTTTAGAAAATCTGTTAGGCCATTGATGTATGATGAGAAAAGCAATGGTGCAAGCACACAGCCCTAGCAGACACCTGCCTGCTTTAACGGAGAACCAAGGTGTACAGTGTCCATTGTCACCAACGTGAATGCAAGCTGAGTTATCTTGGTGGAGTCATGAGACAATTCGGAGCAGATTCATCTGGCAGTTCTTTTTTCCAAGAAACTGCCATAGCATCACCCATTTGACTTTATCAAAATCTGTGCTCAGGTCCATGAACGACAAGTAGATCTTCTCCTTTTTTAGATAAATTGTGTTTGCTGTATCCAAATACAGATTTAAACCCTAGGAGATCTGACTTCTGAGCTAGCTCCTGAAGAATATATTGTTCATATCTGCGGGGGCCAAAACATACACCTATTGCACATCCCTAGGAACCGTCAACATGAAAGTAAAAGGTATAAAATGAAGGGCCCGATTCATAGAATCGGGTGCATAAAAGGCGAAAGGGTCGCGTGCCGAGAAGGAGTCTGCGCCAGCCGTGGCACAGAAAAATCTTTGCGCGGCACGGGTATTCATGGTTACCAGAGGCATCAGTAGCCAACGTGCAAGTAACAGCAAGCTGCGCGCGTAACGTCCAAAACACGCCCCCACGCACTGAAAAAGCAAGTGAAATGCCGAACATGGCGCAATCCTCCATGTCATCCCTGGGCCAGCATACAGCCCCCCAGCTAAATCGCGTGGAAACACCCCGCTATCCCCAAGCACACCCCATAGAAAACACGTGCCGTTCCACACAAAGCCTGCCCCTCCACCCCTGCGTAATTGCACTAAAACACCACACGATCCCCGGCCGCACCACAGTGTAGTTGCGTGAAAACAACCAGCGATCCCTCAGCAGAATAGTGCAAAAACACCAGTGATCCCTGGGGGCACCCCAGCGGAATCGTGTGAAAACACCCATGATCCCAGGCCGCACCTCAGTGTAATTATGTGAAAACACCCCACAATCCCTGGTCAAACCCCAGGCAAATCACGCGAAAACACCACGCGATACCCGGACACACCCCAGCCAAATCGCACAAAAACACCCCACGATCCCTGGCCACACCGCAGGGTAATCGCACAAACCCCCCCCACAATCCCTGGCTGCATCACAGCCAAATCGCACGAAACCACCTTGCGATCCCTGGCCTCACCCCACCCTAATCAGATGAAAACACCCCACGATCCACGGCTGCACCTCAACGTAATCGTGTGAAAACACCCCACTATCCCCGGCCACACCCCAGCGTAATCATGTGAAAACACCCCGTGATCCCTAGCCGCATCCCAGCCAAATTGTGTGAAAACTCCCCACAATCCCCTGCCGCACCCTGGCCAAATCACGCAAAATCACCCCGCAATCCATGGCTGCACCCCAGCGTAATCGCGCCAAAACACCCCACGATCCCCAGCTGCACCCCAGCCAAATCTTGTGAAAACACCCTGCGATCCCCGGCCGCACCCCAGCGTAATCACATGAAAACACCCCACAATCCCCTGCTGCACCGCAGCCAAATCGCGCAAAAACACGCCGCAATTCCTGGCAGCATCCCTGTGTAATCGTGAGAAAATACACTGCGATCCGCGGCTGCACCCCAGCCAAATTGTGCATCTACACCTTGCAATCCGTGGCATTGAGCCCCCTCCAGACGGGACACCCCAGCCTCCATCACATGTGACCACACCCTACAGGCTGCATCCTCCACATGGGATACCCCAGCCCCATCACCCGTGACCACACCCTGCAGGCAGCCCCCTCCAGACAGGACACCCCCACCCCAGACCCCATCACTCATGTCCTCACCCTGCAGGCAGCCCCCTCCAGATGGGACACAGCAGCACACACCCATCACCTGGGATCCTACCCTACAGGTAGCCCCATCCACATTGGATACCCCAGCCCCCATCTCCTGTGACCCTACCCTGTATGCAGCCCCCTGCACATGGGACACCCCCAGCCCAGCCCCATCACACGTGGCCCCACCCTGCAGGCAGCCCCCTCCACATGGGATTCCAAAGCACCATTACCAATGACCCCACCCTGCAGTCAGCCCCTTCACATGGGATACCCCAGCCCCCATCAGCCATGACCCCACCCTGCAGGCACCCCTCTCCAGATGGTACACCCCTGCCCCCATAACCCGTGACCCAACCCTGCAGGCAGCCCCCTCCACATGGGATACCCCAGGCCCCATCACCCATGACCGCACCCTGCAGGCAGTGCCCTCCACATGGGACACCCTAGTCCCCATAACCCATGATCCCACCCTGCAGGCAGCCCCCTCCACATGGGACACCCCCACCCCAGTCCCCATCACCCGTGACCCCTCCCTGCAGGCAGTCCCCTCCACATTGGACACCCCAGCCCCCATCACCCACGACAACACCCTGCAGGCAGCCCCCTCCACATGGGATACCCCAGCCCCCATTACCCGTGACCCCACCCTGCATGCAGCCCCCTGCACATGGGACACCCACAGCCCAGCCCCCATCACCCATGACCCCACCCTGCAGACAACCCCCTCCACATGGTACACCCCTGCCCCATCACCCGTGACCCCACCCTGCAGGCAGCGCCCTCCACTAGATACACCCCTGCCCCCATCACCCGTGACCCCACCTTGCAGGCAGCCCCTCCATACGGGAGATGCCCACAACAGCCCCCATCACCCGTGGCCCCCCCTGCAGGCAGCCCCCTCCCCATGGGATTGCCCAGCCCTATTACCAATGACCCCACCCTGCAGGCAACCCCTTCACATGGGATACCCCAGCCCCATCACCCATGACCCCACCCTGCAGGCAGCCCCCTCCACATGGTACACCCCTGCCCCCATAACCCGTGACCCAACCCTGCAGGCAGCCCCCTCCACATGGGATACCCCAGCCCCCATCACCCATGACCCCGCCCTGCAAGCAGTCCCCTCCACATGGGACACCGCAGTCCCCATCACCCATGGCCACACCCTGCAGGCAGCCCCCTCGACATGGGATACCCCAGCCCCTATCACCCATGATCACACCCTGCAGGCAGCCCCCTCCACATGGGGCACCCCCACCCTAGTCCCCATCACCCAAGGCCCCTCCCTGCAGGCAGTCCCCTCCACATTGGACACCCCAGCCCCCATAACCCATGACCACACCCTGCAGGCCGCCCCCTCCACAGGAGATACCCCAGCCCCTATCACCCATGACCCCAGCCTGCAGGCAGCCCGTCCACATGGGACACTCCCACCCCAGCCTCCTTCACCCATGACCCCACCCTGCAGGTATCCCCCTCCAGACGGGTTAGCACCTGCATGCTGTACCCTGACATAGTGACATATCATCAGTCCATTAATTGTGTGTCATACACCTTGACTGCCGTGTTGTGACACCACCCAGAAAATCTACAGGATCATGTATCCTGCAAACTAAAATTAATGCATTCATCTGGGTCACATCCCTGAGTGTGGTAGCTGCTCAAACACAATTGCTGTCCGCAAACCATCTCCCAACATACACATGTAACAAGTTAATGTTAAAGTGAGGCCCTGCTGGCCATCCAAAAGGACAAATAGTCCTACAATGACAGAATTAAAACCACCCTCAATTTGTTCTACATTAACAAACACTGGCCAGGTGTCTCACAGCCTGAGCCTCATTGAGCTGCTATTTCTAGAAGAGATTTCCTAATGCATACATCAAAGGTTCACCCATGCGTGAAAGACATGGCAATCAGACAGTGCACCACGCACAGAGACGGCTGCATTGGGCAGCCAATGAGTAAATACAAAGAAATGCCAATATTGTTTCCCAGTACAAGAGGTTGACCAATACCAGAGATAATGATAAGTGAACAAACACATGCTGGTGAAGGGAAAATCACTACATTTGTGTTACACAGCCTCAAGCAAATCATGTGGCTATTTCCTGAACATATAATACTCCCACAGTCACCCTACCCACCTCCCTCAAAAACACATTGAGGGCTAACACACAGTGATGCTGCACATGTTAAAGGAAATGCCATTTGACCGTGCACACCCAAACTCCCACTTCACACACCACCACCACTGGTCAGCCACATGTGTATACTCACCCCGCAAATAAACCCTGAACTTGGCACATGCATGTAAGGAACCACACACATGACTAACAATGGTCAGTATCAGGGCTACTAAATGGACTAACAAAACCGGCACACTGCAAAAATAACTGTGACAAACAATGACTGTGGGAGAAAACAATAACTATATTTAGTAATTGTATTACTTGCATACAGACTGTAAATAAAAATGTCAAAAATTTCCTCCATGTAAAAATTTGAAATAGAAACATTTTCATGCATATAAAAATATTTACAATAAAATAAAATAATAAATACCAATAACACATGGTGAACAGGATCAATAAAACACACACTAAAAAACTATGTACAAAATAAACATGGAGTCCAGAGTCCACTCCAAATAAAAACATAAATAAAAGGAAACCTACACATAAATAACTATGTACAAAAATATGTGACTAATGTCCAAAATCCAAGCTCCTAATAATAAAACAAATCAACGGAAACTTACATCTAAAAAACTATGTACACAGGCAGCAGGCTAGTCCTCCTCCTCACCAATCTCACTCAATGTCTGGGTCACGTCATCATCGAGCAATGCATCCACTTTCCCCAGGCTGGCCTCTGTGCTCTGCTCGAGAGTTTGCAGGGCATCAGAATGGACCTCTCTATCACCTCCCACTCCCGGCAAGTATCCTTGAGGATGGCAGCCTGCCTCCTTGCCCGATGCAGTGCAATCTCCGCGCTGACCATGGTGACTCTCTTCTCCCGAGCCCGCTGCCTCTCTGCCCCGATTTGCTGCCTGTAACGCAAGAACAGGGAAAACATCCTCGATCTGAGGTCCACATTTGTGTCCTGCCTGAAGCTGTGTACATGCCCCCTTGGGATGGTATGCCCTGAGTACATAAGCCTCCTCCTGAGAGCCTGCTGCTGCCATAGCGCCCAGTGCCTGCTTCATATGGACACCCTCGAGCTTGATGACACTGTCTAGGGGTGTCTGGCCCATGCCCTTCCCCTGGGTGCCTGCTCTCCCTCCATTGCCATGGCTCCTGTCGTTGGCTGGATCAGCATGGTGACTGATAGGAAAGATGTCATAGTTGTATGCAATTTTCCCTACATGTGGCAACCCCCAAACGTTTTGCTGCTGTTTTAGACACCTTTGACTGACTTTGGCAGAGAAGCACAGCCTTCAGCTGCACTACTCTGGGCTTTTGCTCACTTTTTATGGGGAAACCGACATGCCTTTAAAACAGTCAGTACTGGGAGACTTTGTTTCCCTTAGTCTTTTTCTCATGTTGCAACTTTTGTGCAACATGTAACAAGTGTGCAATGCATCTTACCATATGGCACACTTGGGTCTATAGTCATTTCCAAAGACCCTAGATACTCTCACTGGACTTTTTATGAACTGTGCAGATGTGTCAAGGACATGACTGGTGGCAGCTATCGTTTCGCATTATTTTGAACCCTTTCCTGCCATGTTAACCGCGTTAACCACGTTTGGCACAAATAGGTGGCCTGGCTCCAAAATTGCCATGCCACGAGGTTTTGTCCTGTCCTTTGGCCATCTTTCCCCTTCACCTTCCCCAGGTCGAGTCGACCCGGACCAGTCCTTATTTGGACATGCACTTTCCCACAAATCCCAATGCTTTTGGGGGCTCCTGCATGCCTTGTGTGTGTGCCTCCAGGATTTAGGCTGGGATGTCTGGTCCCAATACACATCCTGGGTGCCAGAGAGTATGGAGTGTCCTGAATGCCTGAGACCACCGTGGTCTGTGATTGGTCCATGTATGGAGGGTGTGTTTGTGAGAAGATCTCCCATTGGGCCCTCTCTGTTTCGGCACAAAGGGATCTTTGGATTAGAGGAGGCTAAAAACACCACTACCATGTCGATCTCCTGAGTTCTCACTGAACAAACAATAGGATCCAAGTATCCTGCAACTACGAAGCTGAGTCGAGGAACCGCTGGTGACCCGCTGGAAGGTTTGGCACCCTGAGCCCGCTGTCGTCTCGTGGGACCCCTCTGCATCTGGTTGTCCTAGAAGGTCTGCGAAGATGCTTCGACCCATTGGAATAGTGGGAGCAACTACTCTCAGCACCTTCACCAAAACCTGCAAGTAAGCTTTCTCGGAAGTGTCCCTGAGCCAACCAGTGGGCTGACCAGTTTACGCAGGACCTTTGCTCTGTCTCTGCCATTGTTTCGAGGAGGCCCTCGAAACTTGGTATACTGCTAGCTCTGTGTCCACGGGACCCTCACACCAAATTTCGTACACTTGGTATTCCCAGGTCTGAAGTGAGACGAGTGCACCCAGACCAGAGTAAACACAGTTATCGTGTTGCCCTGCTGCAGCAACGTCCTTTGCAAGTCCACTGCTTTTTTGATCCTCTTTCCCCTGAAACCTGCTGCAGTGAAACTGGGACGATTCATCCACCCGGAGCAGAGAAATCGCCACTGTCCCATTTGGGAATCATCGCTGGATCTCAAGAACTAAAAGGTGCTGAGACGTCCTTTTTGCCGCATTCGAACCTGCAAGCGAATTGGACTGACCTGCCGAAGTTTGGGTCTCCTTGCATCAGGGACTGGTGCGTAATCAATACCCCAACTGGTGGCCCCTAGCGCAAGAGCCCATTTTTATGCACGAGTGGCCCCTGTGCGCCCCTCTTCTGACCACCGATATTGCGCAATAGCAACTCCATCCTGAACTCTTGAACTGCCTCTGCCTTCAAGTGGAGGTCCTTCTTGAATAGTGGCAACTTATTCTTCATCACCTCATCCACCTTCCTGAGCTGCAGGAGACCCCTGAAGAGACCCTGTTTTGCCCATTGGAACAACTGCATGCTTTTGCATTACATGTACTATTAAGCGCAAGGCTCCACTCTTCTTAGGGCTTGGACTGCCTCTTAGTTAGGTGAATAACTGATGTTGAACTAGGCCTGAAGATTAACTGCACTGCCTGTTTCCATCCCATCTAGGTTGTCGACATATTTCGTGCAGTCACCCCTTTAGACCCCCCTGGTCTTGTATATATATTGTATTGAGTGTGATGTATTGGTTTACTTAGTGATACTGTGATTCTTTGCTATGGTCTATGTTACAAAGGCCTTGTAATAAATGTGTCTATATTTTTGATATAACACCTGTCTGGAGTAATTTGTAAGTGTCCTTGCTCTGTGTGCTCATTGAGGTCCTTCAGTCACCCTCACCCCTCCTGAGACTTAGTCTTGACCACCTACCATAGCTACCCTGATTGGTCTGGCTTGTCCAGAGGTTACCCTGTTCTAATAAACTAGGTTGGCCTTCTGAACCTCTGCCCCTCCTGGACAGAGTTCAGAAATCCTTCTTAACAGTGACCACCTCAGCTGATCCACTGTCGACTCCCAACTCACGCAGGGATGTTTGCCCCACCAGACGAGCCAACATGGGTGGGACGGGTGCACAGGGGGCCCTGGTGGTATCTGGGCCGGAAGGCACCCGGGAGGATGACTAGAGCACAGAGGAGCAAGATGAGGCGGGGGTCGCAATAGTGGACAGCCCATTCAGCACACTCTAGACCACGAAGGTTGCTAGCCAGTTCAGGAGATGCCAGACCTCATTGTGATCATGTGCAAACCCATGAGTGCAAGCCTGCACATCATCACAAATGACGCCGTTACGCTTCCCAATACCGACTAGCAGTTGTACCACCCTATCCTGAATGGCAACATCCGCAGGCATTGCGGTGTCGGTCTGAGTGGAAACATACAACACCTGTGGATGGGTACGGCCTGGGGCATGCCGGCAGGTGCATACTGCTACAGACATTGACACAGGGACAGGATTTATAACAGGCACCTCCATGGTGACCTGCACAGCCTCATGGCCCTGGGTCAGAACTGAAGCTGTCACACCCACCTCATCACCCCGCCTGACCCCATGGACTGGGTTACTACGGCCCCCTCCTCCTCCTCCTCCACCAACATCCTGGATGCCTCCCGAGCGCCTTCCACAGTGGAAGGCTCCTGTGTCCTCTCACCGGTCCCCCCCGCTGCAGAGGAGTCCACGTCCACCTTCTATCTCTTGAACTTTCCCTCAGCAGCTGTGGTCGATGGTCCAGACGCGGCACCAGCCTCCTTGCTCCCCGATCATGTTGTCCATGGAGTGTGTCCTTGCGCCTATGCATGGTGGGGGCTTCCCTGCTGCCTTGCTCCACAGCACCGTCTCCGCCCTCTTCTTCCAATGCAAATGCAGATAAGGAGAAATACAACACAAACATCAGGGTAGTGCACCAATGTGTGCTTCACACCAAAAACATTTGCATTAAGTACACTGCTAAAGGGTACAACCATCATCACCCTCCACAACACACAGGTACATGCAATGTACATACATACACATACATGTCTGTCCTTCATAACAGACAATCACATGCGCGGACATGGCACTGTCACAACCTATCAATTGCGCATGCTACACACACATGCATCATGGGCTCATACACAAGTCATGCACACACATCACCTGACAGTCCTCAAGCAGTGCACTGAGCAATCACATCAGAGTCCCCTCAACAGCACTCACCCAACATGACTAGGTCAAACATTGAAAAGCACCTGTTATATCCATCCAGGAGTGACGGCCAGTCACACAGTCACATCTTAGACACATACACATGAACACCATGCATGCACATGAGGTTGGTTACCAGTCAATTGGTCGAAAACATTTGGTCGACAGGACAATTGGTCGACACCATTTGGTCGAATGCCAAATCGTCGAATTGTTTGTTTTTTTTTTTACCCCTTTTTTGGTTTTTTTGGGGGGTTCCCCCCAACCCCCTTTTTTTTTTTTTTTTTCCCCCACACGAAAACCCACAAAACACATATATATATATATATAAAAAAAAAAAATTCGACCATTTGGCATTCGACCAAATGACGTCGACCAAATTGGAGTCAACCAGTTTGTTGTCGACCAATTGACCGGACACCCATGAGGTTGACATCACCACCTCATCTGTCACACCTCTCACATAGGCATGTCTCAGATACACGTAACAAACCATGTGCACATTGTAAAATGCTGCAGTACAACACACAATGCTAATGTAAGACCATTGTAATCACACATGGTTCACTGAACACATGTAGAGCACTGTCTGGGACATGCACACAGACATCTGTACAAGAGGTATACTTGCTCTAAGCCCAAGGTGTACACTCACACAATACATACACATGCACTGTGGAGCCCAGCAACACAAAGACACTGACCTGACGACTCCAGATGTTGCTGCAAATCACTGACCTGGGTGTTCATCGCCGGGTGGAACTTCTCCAGAACCTGCATGTCGGTGATTTTAATCTGGCCCCTGCTCCCCACCCATTTGGGACCAGCCTGGAGGGAGTGCAGGGCATTGCTGTGGGTCCTGAATTTGAGGTCCTCCCTGCGCTTGTGCACGTGGTGGTAGTCACGGGATGCCACCCCTCTGCATTGATGGCATCCACGATCCGGTCCCAGATCAGCTTCCGTCCGTCCTTGCCGACTTGTGTTGGGGCGTTGAAGAGGGCGTCATAATGCCCCAAGACATGCACCACAAGGATGTCAACTTCCCTGGCAGTGAAGTTGACAGCACTGTGCCTCGCTGCCGTGGGGTTGCCACTCACCTCAGAAGATGTTGCTTGAGGCATGGCAGTCCTGAGGCAGGTGTGGGTGGGCAAGGTGGTCCTGGGGTGGGGCTGTGGAGTGATAGTGATGGAATGGCATGTTGGGAGTCTTCAGAATCAGCTGAGGTGGTCACAGGGCTAAGGACAGGAGCACTGACAATGGCTGGACAGCAGGCACTCAAATTGCAGGGCAGGTGAGCAGCAGGCACACACAGTGGGCAGGCAGCAGCAGATGGCTTGTAGGAAGCAGCTCAGGGCAGTCAGTAGGAGGCAGGTAAAAAGGCTTGTTGGCAGGAGCGTGGGTCTTTCATGTCTCTCGCATGGGCTGCTGGAAACAGAGTGACGGTTACTCTGCACATTCAAAATTAGCGCGTACACGTGAAATCAGAGGAAAGGGCCTCATTGCGTAAATTACGTGACACACGCTGACCGTTGGGCATTGGAGTTCAGATTTGGGATAAAGGCGTGCGTAGGAGAACATTAAACCACACGTGTGAATTGGACTGTACGGATGTGTGGACTTTGGAAATTTTTGGGGTGCCATGCAATTTGTCCACTACTGTGACAGTGCAAACTTCTTATTTTGGTGGGGGATTTGCCTCTGCGCACATACACATGTACTTTTCTTTTTTCTGAGTCTAACAGTGAGTCGCGTATGCATTATTCATGCTCTGGTGCCCCTGTGTATGGCGTAACCTCATTATTAACATTTAACATCACTGTAGCTTTCCTGGGCTTCCTGTACACAATTTTTGTGTTGTCTGGTGCCACAGCGTACCGCGTAACGCTTTTTCTTTTCACAGGAGCTACTGAGGGTCATGTACAATAATTTTTGATATTTAGGGTGCCTGTGCTTTACGGGTTCCGTTCATTTTTTCACCCGGGGTAACATTGAGCCTTGCTGGACAACACTAGTATGTTTTACATCACGTATCATGCCACCTCACTCCGTTTGCCCAGGACAATTGCTTGGTGTGCCTTCCATTGTATAAATCCATATGTACTATGAGTGCGAAGGCCACAAGGGGGAAAGTTGGCAGAGGTGACCGGGGTTGGGGGAGTGCAGAGAGAGCTTTCTCCCACCCCCAACAGGGTCAGGGAGCGGCAGGGTCATCTGCTGTCCGCACCACCCAGGGTCCGGGAGTTCTAGCAGTAACTGTTGTCTTCCTCCCCCCAGGGACATGGACACGCAGGGGCAGCTGTTGTCTGTACCCCAAAGCTCCCATGTTGCGGGACCTGCAGGGCTAAATACTGACCCAACAGCAGTGGGTGATGGCATTTTCCAGGCCACTAGTGGTCCGGCCCCTACTGCCCTGAGTGGTCCCAGCCACACAGGGTCTGCACCACATGCCAAGAGGTAAAACCATGCACAACAAGGAAAGGCTCAATCCCAAAGCACGACACAGGACACTGCCACGTCGAGGAAGAAGAGCTTCAATGATGAAGAACCCCAGATCCTCGTGGACTACGTGTGCAAACAACACCGTGACATGTGCCTGCTCAGCGTATGGTCCACTGGCAGCGAGTCACAGATGGCATCAACGCTTTGGGGAATGAGAGGCACACCGCTCGTGAGGTCATGAAGCGGTGGAATGACCTGCACCGTCGACCCAAACACAAGCTGGGTGCCAACCTCACCTCTGCTCTGGTGACTGGAGGTGGGTCACCACAAGAGCAGGAGCTCACACCACATGAAGAGGCCATGAGCGAGTTGATTCATGTGGATCAGGTGCAAGCATGGGAGGCCTGCCAGATTATGAGGAACAGTCCGGTGAGTGATCAAGCGTGTGCATCCTGAACATGTGCATGTAGATTAAATTAATTGGGATGATTGTGTAGCACTTATGCCTGCATTTGTATGAGTGCCATTGGTGAACCATGTCATGGTGTGCTGACCAGTGCAGTGTGCATACAAGCCATGTGCTGCACATCTGGTGAACATGGCTTTGGGACAGTAGTAATCAACAATCGTCAGATACTAAAAGACATTTCCGGCATGCCAACACAACATGCCATCTGGGTATTTTCATCAGTGATTTTAGTGACTCAGCTATTCCAGTCAAGTGCTTGTGTCTGAAGCACGTGCTACACATCATGCACTGCATGTAGTAGACAGTCCATCAACAAATGTTCATAGGTGGTTTCATGCTACCCATACCTTCCATGAACACTGGCAGCGGCCGTGACATTGTGCCATGAGGGACATAGCATTTGCTACACTGTGCAAATTCCAGCCGTAGCTATACTGACCCCCTTGTGAAATATTTGTCAGGAGTCATCCCTGTTGACCTGCCAGACTCAACACACTCTCCATGGGTCCATGGCCCTGTCACTCTTGTGTGTCACTGTCCCCTATTCCTATCTCCCAGCGCATATAATTTCTATCTCCACATCACACACCTGGGACTTCACACTCGGGGCATTTCCACATTGTGTGCACTTGCTGTGCCAGTGGTACACTGGTGTTAGATGTAATTGCAGTGGACTTGGCTGTGTTTACATGTAGACATGTTCTCATGTACCTTAACGGCACGCTGCATATCCACTTGATGAGTCAAAATTAGCATGTTACACTCTACAGTTTTGTGTGCCATGGGACAGGATGTGCATCCACAGATAGATGGTTGTTGGCAATGTTTGCAGTGCTTACATGGTCAGGGACTTTGATGTAGTGGCAAGTCTGCATACAGCATGATCTCTGAAGTTTTTGTTGCACATAGTGTGTGTATGCCAACAATGTAACATGCATGGCAATGTGTTACAGGACAGCATTGTGATACCTATGTATCTAGTTGATGCAATGAACATGATTCTTCATGTCTTTATATGTCCATGTGTAGTTGATGAGCCACTAGATGCAATGGAGGAGATTGAGAAGGAACAGAATCCTGAGCCAGCACAGAGCACCAGTGGAGGACGTGGTGTGGCAGCCTATAAAAATCCACTGGTGCTACAGGCCATCTGGGGCAAGTCTCAGTATGTATCCGACTCCGATGAAGTCAGTAACTCTGGTGGTGAATCGGATGTCCATTCCTCTATGCTGTTGGAGGTGAGTGCATCAAGTGTTGTAGCTGTTGTAGCTGGTGTGTCTGCAGGGGGTCACGTCCCCTCACAGGGCCAGTCAGTGTTGTTACGTCCATCTGTGCTGGTCACGGCTGCAGGGTCACACTCCACAGTATTGGTTTCTGGTCCTGGGACAGATGGCCAAGGGAGGGATGCAGTCCTGCAGCCACAGACAGTGGCATCACATCAAGGGCCATGCTCCCTTGGGTCAGGCAAGTTTGGGGCCCACACACGTGGTGGGCGTGTGGCGGATGGGGAGACAGTGTTGGAGTAGTCCTTGTATAGTATTGCACAACCCTAGGGTGCTTCCTATTGGATGTTGGCTCAGGTCACGGATAGGGTGGCCAATTCCATGATCCCCCCAGCAACACAGGCAGAGCACCAGCTGCAGGCATTGTGGTCCACATGGCGCTCACACAGGCTGCACATGGAGGCCAGCAGCAGGAGCCGATGGGCTGAGGTCTCTGCAGGCATCCCTGCTTGCAGATAGTCGGGCCCACAGGGAAGCCCTGAGGCAAGAGTTTCTGGTCCTCAGAGCTTCAATGGAAGTGCTAGAGGCAGCCCACAGTACACAGTACCAACAGCAGATGCAACTGTTGAGTCATACCATCTCGGAGGAACTCCATGTATCCTGTGAGGTGTTGCATGCAGACCTCTGAGGCTTCATTTTGCCGATGCATCCATCTGAGTCCTGCCTGGCCGCTGCCATTGAGGACCAGGCCAGGGCTCTATGTGGTCAATCTCCCTTACCACTACCACCTTTGGATTCTACACAGGAAGGTGGCCACAGCAGTGACAGGCCTCCCAATCCAAGATAGCTGTGCAGTCCATGAGCCCATAGAGGGAATTGTTTTTTTTCAACATCCACCCATGTGGGTGTTGACGTGTACCCTGCCCTTCTGCCCTCCTGATTGCCCCTCCCCTCACCCCCAGTCCAAGATGGCCATTTTCTTTTTATTTCCAGCCCCCTCGCCAGATGTTGGCATATCATATTTTGTTTTGCCCGTTCCTGTTTGTGTTCTTTCTTAATTGTTGTATTGATTGCCATTAGACTGTGCAGTGGTGTACTTGCAGGCATGCCTAGTGAAGTCATCTAGCATTGTCAGAACTGATATAATATTGTTTCGTCCTCATTATATATGTTGGCCTATGCCCAGTCGCTTTGCGAAGAAATCCGTATTACAAGGTCGCGACCTCAAGTGAATCAAGCCTCCATTTTAGGTTAAAGCCGCCATTTTAGTCTATCGTACAAAGTCACCCTGTAGTCTAAAATGGCCGTCTCGTGTGCTCTTGTTCTTGCTTTAACCTCTCCAACCTCTGTAGGGGAGTTAATGTCTAACCTGCCTTCAGGCTACGTGTTAGGGTCATGTAGACCTTGTCCTTCGTTGACCTCGGGATCAGGGGATTACTTGAATCGGCGATGTTAACGTACAAGTATACAAGAACAATAACGCTATGCAAATACAACATGCGAAACATTTGTTTGATCTGTATTAAAGCAATGTGTAAAGAGTGTAACGTTAAAACTAAAGAATAATAGTGTGTGTAGTAAATATGTTGAAAAGTAAACCGCATGCACGAGATATGTAAACTAGGAAACGAACCTGGCGAGACCCTAGCCCAGTATATAATTAACTTGTAAGAGGCTGGATATCATTATAACAAACTGTATAAATACGCTGATGTCCAGCTAGCAAATCCTGCTCACTGCTCACATTGAACCCTGCTAGTGGTCTCTGTGATGTAATGACGGCCAAATAGCTATTTGTGTACTTTGTTCGATACTGTTCAGTTTTGTAATAAAGATTCTGGGAATCTTTACAAGCCTGTGTCGGTGTATTTTCCTTTGCATGGTGTAAAAGCCTTAATATTGTATTTTTATGATTTCACAGATGGCGCCCGAATAGGGAGCCTCAAGATCGACTTCGTCACATTGAAGGTTGGCTCGGTTATTGGACCGGGATCGGACGGTGCCAACAGAAATGGCCACGCTAGACGAGAAGCGAATTCCTCGACAAAACTCCACGATCCGATCCCTGAAAGGTGAGCTGTAGCCCGAGACGACATCTTGGCGAGGGTCCATATATCGAGGTGGGTAAATTTGCCGAAAATCACCAGACACGTGGGTCCTTAGCATTGTCCTTAGTAACCCGATCGGGCCTCCCAGTCTTTTGGTCAGGTGAATCGTGTCCCGACTCTTAATTTAACCCTGACTATTTGAATTTGGTGCATTGTACTCGCGAGCACAATTACTTGACCAGGTAACACCAGAACTTTGATATGCCTGGGAAATTGTCTGCCTGCTTCAGGGCATTATTCCGTAGCGACAGACAATTTTTGGAAGATAGCCGTCCCGCACCACAGGAGGGGTCGCCGGCGTGTACTATGTACTGTAAGAAAGGCTTTGGTAGTATAGCATTTAATGACATTTGGCACAGACAGACCAGACATAATTCTAATCTTCGGTGGCCAACCAATGGTAGTTTTGAAATCCCTCGTATAGAATATCTAGAGTCTGTATTAGTAAAGAAAAAGGCTAGACCTGCAGCATTTGACACATTGCACAGTTGGAAAACAGAAGCTTTGCAGCAACAAAAGAGTAGAGAAAAACATATGCGTAGACATATGACAAGTGTCGAAAAGGCACGATTATATGATCAAAATAAACAATTGGAGTCAGTTAGGAACACGGACAGGGCATTTCAATTAGGCATTCAGAAAATCTACCCTTCGAAAGATTTTCATACGTCAGATGAATTGATTAATAAACTTTTGTATGAACGAAGGCCCGATGCCTCCGCGCCACCCCCGTACGTCCCTCCTCCTGGCGCTTTGCCCCTTCCCGTTGTTATTCCCCCCCTATAGTTCCTCTGGTTCTCCCTGCTGTTCTTCCTGTTCTTCCAGCCGTCGCTCCTTTGCCTGCCCCCTTGTCTCCACCTGTTGATATTCAGAATGTGCCTACTCTTCCTCTTCCAAGTGATTCTACATCGCTTGTAGTAGACCAGGGAGCGAGACCAAGGGTTGTGACTCGTAATACTCTGTCCCCAGACAAAAAGAGTGAATTGATTGCTTGGGCTAAACATTGTATGGAGAAGGGTGAACGAGTTGATGTTTTTTCCACACTCGAAAATTTAAAAGGTATTCCTGAGAAAAATGTTTTTATTGAAGGATTAGGGACTCATTTGAGTATAATGTGGAATAGATTAAACGATGAAGATTTCCCACAGGGGTTACGGGATTTGAACGCCTTAGCGTTGTCCAGAGATACTGCGGAGAAGGTATATGAGCATGTTGAGAGGATTTTTGAGTATAGGAAGGAGTTGGAAAGGTTACAGAATGAGGAAGCAGATGGTGGTAGTTTAGGTATTATGTACTTATAGAAACGGTTTTCTCCTCGCCGTGAATTAAAAGGTGAGGAAGCGCGAATTTGTATAAAGGATGCAATAAGATGGATTTTGGATATGTCGATAACTCTAGATGAAGTATATTACACATATAGTCAGTATACGTTAGAAATGCAAAAGAAGGTGATACAGGTGATGGTATAGTACCTGCAGAATGAGTGTGTAAAAAGAAAGATTTGTTGTCCCGCAGAATTGTTGAGTGTTTATAGGAGAGCTTTTTTGATTGATACTTCTTCGACTGCCCTAGTGCTTGATTTGGCTCTGTTGCTTAGTAAGCGTTCGCAGCTGCCTACTTCTCAGTTGCCTATGAGAGAGGTCCCTCCGACATTTGTCCCGAAAGTTGAGATTGCGGCCGAAGCTGGACGAGGAATACTTGGGGGAGAAATTCCTGCACATTACTTATCACAGTTTGTTCACGTCCCGTTTTCAAGACAGGAAGTGAACACCATAAAGCAATGAATTCCCGATGTAAGAAAGAATCCGACCTGGTTCTATAAAGAAATAGAGTCGGTCTAACAGTCATCGGTATTCACCTTAAGTGATATTGATTTATTATTTCCCGTACTCCTGCCAGTCGATTTGTGGAAACAGATTAGGACTATAGATGACATACTGTTAAAGACTCCAATCAAGCAGTCCCACTAAGTCAGTGCCTTGTCTGGGATTGCTCAAGGGAAGCCCTTAATTATATATTTTTATGTCCAGTTCGTGTACTGTGGATGATCACCATTATATAACACCCCTCTCTTAGAATCCCCCTCACCCCACTGAGTCAAGAAGTAAGTTTGTTTTGCAAATTTAAAAGGTTTATTTGAGAATTAAACAATATATATATATATATATCACACTTTTATAATAAATTAATAATTGATATCACACTTGTGAATATGAGCAGTAATCAGCAATAGGTAATCCTACAAGAGCACAGTTCTGGTGACTTATGACTAGGAACAGGGGGATAAGGTATCAGAGAATGCTTTATGGTTTCAAGGAGATGCAAAGATGAATAAGAAGCAGTACAGAAATAAACTTGATATGATTTCAGCAAAAGATAATGTGATCACTTTTTCTTCAACAATTCACTCCCCCCCTATGCAATGTAAGGAGATGGAAGTAACACGCACAATTCTCAGGAATACACACAAATGCAATACAAAGTTCCAGTTCCCCCCAGCGAGCTTAGAGGAAAACAGATATGATTTTAAACACAGGCAAAATCCTTTTAAAGGTGGTGGCAATGAAGTGAAAAATATACTCAAATTGCTTTTAATTCCCTATAGGAGGTTCAGGGTGAGTGATAGCTACTTTAAATTAGTTCAGGATTGCTTTAGCAATGCTCTATGAATGATTGTCAGGTTGCAAACGAATTTCAGCAAAGGAAAGCAAGGACAAATATTTTTACACGTGGCTCAAATGAAGCAAAATGTCAAATCGCGGCAATTTAGTCGTGTGCGTCGAGCGCAATTACGGAGGAAGTATAAGGAGTATCAAGTCAGTTTAGAGCTTGCTGGAAAGCTTAGAATCACGGCTTCAAGATAAAAGTTAAATCTCGCTTTTATCACAAACGGTTCAAGAGATATGGACGATTTTGTGGAGGTAGATTTTCAGAAATGAAATTTTACAGTTTCAGAATGACAGATGACAGTTTTGCAGCTTTGAATCAAAATACGGGACACGATTTCTATGATGCAGTCCTCAATAGGTTAAAATAATTTGAATTAGATTATTTTAAACTAAGAGATTGGTTTTGCACAGTCCTGGCTGGCTACTCACACTATATTTTGGAATATAGTTCAGGATCGCTTTAGCAATGCTCTATGAATGATTGTCAGGTTGCAAACGAATTTCAGCAAAGGAAAGCAAGGACAAATATTTTTACACGTGGCTCAAATGAAGCAAAATGTAAAATCGCGGCAATTTAGTCATGTGCGTCGAGCACAATTACGGAGGAAGTATAAGGAGTATCAAGTCAGTTTAGAGCTTGCTGGAAAGCTTAGAATCACGGCTTCAAGATAAAAGTTAAATCTCGCTTTTATCACAAACGGTTCAAGAGATATGGACGATTTTGTGGAGGTAGATTTTCAGAAATTAAATTTTACAGTTTCAGAATGACAGATGACAGTTTTGCAGCTTTGAATCAAAATACGGGACACGATTTCTATGATGCAGTCCTCAATAGGTTAAAATAATTTGAATTAGATTATTTTAAACTAAGAGATTGGTTTTGCACAGTCCTGGCTGGGTACTCACACTATATTTTGGAAGGAATGGGCCTCGTCACAGATCTGGCCATGTTGACTGCGGTTCTCTCGCCACGGGCGGTCTTTAGTACCGGTTCTCTGGTTACAGCGGTCTGGGTCAGCTCTGCTCTGCTGGTCTGGTCTGGCACTCGGCGCTTCACAAAGGTCTGGTCTCTGGTTCCGGGTACAGCTCTGCTTTCTGGGTGTTTCTGGCACAGGGTTCTAGGCCAGAATCAAACAGCTCAGCCCGGCTGTTTTACTCTGATGTGCCCCTTGGAAGTCTGGGGTAAATCAGTTTGCAAAAGATTTTGAGGCCTGCTGACAAATTCTGAAGTCTGAATTCAAAGTTCTGGTCTCTGTCTGTATTTGAAGTCTAAGTGCTGGATCCGGTGTCTTCTGGCAAAACGCTCCGCAAGAAATCAGCTTGAAGTGGGAAGTGAATGTCCCTACCTATCCTGCACAGTTTCCTTTTATGTGTTTAGGGTCGGCTCATCTTCTATGCCCAACCCTCTCAACTTATCATTGGCCAGTTCCTCCTCTCTCCCTTGATTGGGGGAACTGGGTTGTGAGTCAGACTGATGAGGTAGGTTTATGGTCAAAGGATCCTCCCCTTGTCAAATTGCACACACATCTATTTCTGATCCACATACATATTTATCTATGTACCATTTTTCTAATATTATATGTCCAGTTAACATATTTTCTGTAGCACCAAACCATCCGATCCCTGTCTTTGTAAGATGTCGTGTCCACTTATGACAGAATTCTCCCCTTTTCATCCAGATAACGACCTCTAAACCTTTCCAGATTTTACACAAATGTGCACCAGGGATATGGGTTTCAGATGATAAAATGTCAGATTTTTAACATGCATACATTTGGAGTAACAACCTTTTTTCCGCTACTATCCCAAAGAACATACCCCAGAGTCCTAACACCTCTTAAAATGCGCACAGAAAAATCACAAGAATGTTGATGTTATTTATATAATTTTTACAAGTCCGCACTATGAATTATCCATCTTTTTAAAATTATGCTCTGGCCCCGAGGGGTGTGGTTTTCCAAAGCACATTGTGGAATTTCTGGTTTATCCACTTCCCCCAAGCTCAGCTTGCTCACAGATGCAGTGCCCCTCCCCGTTTCAAAGAGGAAGCCCTTTACGACCCCCCTAATTTAACATTTGCCTGGGCCAAGGACAGTGCTTTGTTTAGTTTCCTGCAGTTCCCAGGTGCTCCTCCCCTGATTCAATCAGGGAGGTGTCATCTCCTTTTGGTGGGGGCAGCAGAAAGCAGCCAGGCCTGGGAAGACTGGCTGAGCAAGTTTCACTCCTGTCAGGGGCTGTTGCCGGGCAGAATTCACTCTCTTCAAGCCAGGCTTCAGCTAAATGTCACTTTAGTTCCCAGTTTTCTACATTCAAACCAAACTTGCAATTTTTACACATGCAGCTAGAACGCTGATTCTAAGTTCAAAACTATGGCATTTAACAGTTGCAAACTATGTGCCACTCAACAGTAGGTCACTCATTTATTTTAAACATTTAGATTTTAGTGTCTTTCAGTCCAATTTCACTTCAGCTCCTGACATCCACAGCTCAGCCAGTTTTGTTAAAGACATTGTTTTGGGCTCTTTCTCTTTCCAGATTTTGTATGCACACAAGAATACATTCTGCCAAATGTCTGCTGGTGTTTATTAAGATTTTTGAATATCTCGCAATGTTTAAAATAGGCATTTTTAGCTTGCATTTCAGAGAAACAAAGGTGATTTCAAAGCGCTTTATTTTTTTAGCCATCGGCACTGCTGTTTTTCCTTTGGCGCACATTTCACTCATGGCACTCCTGGCCCCTCACGTTCGCACTGGTGGGTGGCAGGTCAGGGGACCATTTTGCTGTGCGCAAAACTGCACAGTTCTCCAGGATTCTGGCGCAAATGTGGGCTTTTCTGCCCTCTTGGATTTCCTAAGCCCACAGCACCAAGTGTTGCAGCAAAATAACTTCAACGTGGGCCAAGACACCCAACAATACCTGGGTTGGGAGATACATGGGATAGCATGGTTAGGCTATATAGAGAAAGACCAGCTGGCGAACGACCGCCTCAAGTGATATTAACCTTGCCTGATAGAATTATTGTAAAATTGAAAACTATAGTTCCTGAAAAAAGAATCATTTGGGACAAGCTTACGGCCTGTGTCCAAGGAAAATCTGAGGGTGCTACCGATTTCTTCAATCGGTTCGAACAGGTATTTTCAGATTTCAGTGGACAAGACTTAAGCACAGAGTCAGGGAAAAGGCTGTTTGTCGACAAATTTGTACGTGGATTGCTGCCTGACATCCAGTTACAGATATGTCTTCCGAAAGCGCTTGGCATGCAAAGTCCCATTCAGAAGTACTGCATATGGCTCAGTACTATGAAAATCGTGTAAATACTGAAAAGGAAAACTTGAGAAAAAAAGGTGACCTGAAAACAAAAGTCTTATTACAACAGATTGTTAGAAGTCCTAGAGGGGGTAATCAATTTAGAGGTCAGTACATTCCACAGGGAAGTGCGCCCTTGGCTCCGGTAACCATTAACCAGTGTGCCTATTGTCGGCAGGAAGGCCACTGGCGCGCACAATGTCCGACCTTGCAGCAAAGGTCATTTGGGAACATGGGTAGACGATCCAGAGGTCGCCCAGATGCAGAGGGCCCTGGCAGAGGTCAGTTTGCACCAGAATCACAGCAACCTCCTTCACAAGATAAGCAAGTTTCGAATGTGGATAATAGAAACATTTTTGATCACCCTTCTGCCGCGTACCTCTCTGAAGAGCTTCCTTTTGATAATATTCTGTTTCACTAGGATTGCCCAAAGCAGGATTTGGAACCAACGTCTATTCCCGTTCATCAGAAAGGCCCCTACGTTGAGATGGCGGTGGGAAGTAGGAAGCAAATATTTTTAGTAGATACGGGAGCACAGAAATGTTCCATTGATCATTCACGGGTTCCAAATATTCCCCTGTCAGGGCAGTCCAACGTTTCCGTAGGGTTTTCAGGCACACCTGTAGTTTGTCCGGTCTCTTTGCCGGTACCGATAACACTGGGTGCCTTCACGGAACAGTGTCCATTTCTACTTACCACGAACTGTGGGGAGAACTTGCTGGGGCTAAATTTGTTGAGGCATTGCATGCAGTAATACATTGTTCTCCGGACGGAGTTCGGTTAACAATTTCACCTCAGCAATCGCTCGCCTCTCAGTTTTTGACTCGACCCTTACCGCCAGAATTCAGTAATGTTCCAGAATTCTTATGGGCAATTGATGATAATGATGTGGGCATTCTTCAAATTGAACCTGTTAAAATTATTCTGAAACATGAAGTAAAATTGCCCCGCATCCCGCAGTATAAGATCTCAGTTGAAGGCGAACAGGCTTTGAAATGTATAGTTTCTGATTTTGTACATCGTGGAGTAATTGAAGAGATTACGGGTAGCCTATTTAACAGCCCCATTTTGCCAGTATACAAAAAAGGTGATAATGCGATTCCATTTCGTTTTATAATTGATTTACGTGCAATTAACAAAATTGTGGCTCCTCAATTTCCTATTGTACCTGATGTTACAACGATACTAACCATGATTCCGGCTTCTGCCACTCATTTTAGCGTTGTTGATCTTAAAAACGCGTTTTTCTGTATTCCCATACACAAGGATAGCAGGTATTTGTTTGCGTTTACCTTAGGTGGACGCTCGTTCACATTCACTCGTGCACCACAAGGGTACACTGAGAGTCCAAGTATTTATAGTAGGGCATTGAAAGAGCAGCTCAGTACTCTCGAGTTGCCTACTACTTGCACATTACTACAGTAAGTAGATGATCTCCTCTTGGCTTCTGATTCTGAGAGCGCCTGTAAAGAAGGCACCGTGTTATTGCTTTGTCATCTAGCAAAACATGGCCACAAAGCTTCACTTAAAAAAATTCCAATATTGTTGTCAGGAGGTCGCCTATTTAGGCTATCTCCTGTCAAAGGAGGGAAGATGGTTGACACCTGAATGAATAAAGACTATTTCTGGCATGTCTGTCCCTATTAACAGAAGGAGGTTAGAGCCCTGATAGGTATGGCTTACTGTAGATTGTGGATCCCTAACTTTTCATTAACGATTAAACCAATGCTGGCTTTGACAAAGAAGGGCATTTCTTTGCCATTGCCATGGACTTTGGAACACCAGACAGCATTTGATTTGCTCAAATACGCGCTGTGTTCAGCGCCGGTTTTAGGAACTCCGAATTATGACAAGGCCTTTGTGTTGTATGTGCATGAACGTGATGTATGTGCTTTGGCTGTGTTAACGCAGGAACATGGAGGGCAGAATAGACCATGCGGCTATTTCTCATCCGCCCTTGATCCTGTTACATGTGCTTTGCCGAGATGTTTGAGAGCTGTTGCTGCTGCTGCTGCTGCGTCTGTAAAACAGAGTGAGCGAATGGTCCTGGGTCAAGCGTTAACCCTAATGGTACCTCACTCTGTAGATATTTTATTGAATAGAACTCAAATGCAACACCTCACTTCCGCACGATTGACAAGATATGAACTAATCTTGTTTGCCCCCCAGATTCAAATTCAGAGGTGTTGTGTATTAAATCCGGCTGAACTTTTACCTGTCCCGCAAGATACTGTTGATTGCCTTTATGTGACAGAACAAGAGACTAAAGGCAGAATCGATCTGAAAGACACGCCTTTGAATAGCCCACAAGGAGAGCTATTTTGTGATGGCTCTTGTTTTAAACTTCCGAACGGTACATCCACGGCTGCTTATGCCGTCACTACTTTAAACACGATTGTGGAAACCAAAAGAATTATGCATAATTCCGCGCAGGCCGCAGAAATTATAGCGTTAACTCGAGCTTGTGAACTTTCTGAAGGGCTTACAGTAAATAAATATACCGATAGTCAGTATGCTTTTGGGGTGGTCCACAACTTTGGTAGACTTTGGAAAGAACGAGGTTTCTTGACCTCGCACGGAACGAAAATTCAGCATGGCACTTTAATAGTGCGATTACTTTCAGCACTCGCACTCCCTGTTCAGTTAGCTATTATAAAATGTTCAGCACATCAAAAGGTTACAGATGATGTAGGAAAAGAGAATGCTTTCGCTGATCGGATAGCTAAACAAACTGCCACTGATTTCAGTTCAGAAATGTATGCTGTAAGAGAAACTGTAAATATTTGCACTTTGGGTGAAAGTATCGATTCTGTAAAAGACATTCAAGCAGATGCTACCATAGAGGAAACTAAGAGATGGATAGAGGGTGCAGGGAGACTGGATGATGATGGGTGTTGGGTGGACAATATTGAAGGAAAATGGTTACTCCCTGACGCCTACATTACAATGATGGTTATTATGGCTCATGGTCTGACACATGTTTGTGCGCGTAAATTGACTAAAATGCTACACAGTGTATAGGCCAATGATAAGATTTTCAAAACTGCGGAGTGCTTTGTCCAAGGGTGCATGGTTTGCTTACAGCACAATGTAGGAAAAAGTACCTCGACTCCTAGAGGAAGTTTCGCTCCACCTTCTGTTCCGTTTGAGGTTATTCACTTTGATTTTATTGAAATGGAACGTTGCAACGATCTTAAATATGTATTGTTTGTCATTTGTGCCTTTAGGTTGAGGCCTTCCCGGTTAGAGATGCAACGGCAATAACCACGGCAAAAACTCTGTTGAAAGAATTATTTCCTAGGTTCGGGCTGCCGAGAGTCATCTGGTTGGATAATGGGCCACACTTTATCGCTACTGTAATCCTACAAATTTGTAAAGGATTGCAGAATGATAAACAATTCCATTCGGCCAGACATGCCCAAAGTGCCGGATTAGTGGAAAGACATAACGGCATTATAAAGAACAAGCTCGCTAAGATGTGCGCTGGCACCAAGCTAAAATGGCCGGACGCCTTACCGATCATGTTGCTGTCGATGAGAACAACCCTTCAAACTAAGACTGGGCTCTCTCCCTTTGAGGTGGTAATGGGGAGACCTGCTAATATTTGGGGTTTGCCAAAAAGCAGCTCATTGCGGGATATAGAAAATGTGCTCCTTTCAGATTACTGTAACCAGTTGACTAAAAATCTGTTTTCAATTTATCACCAGGTGCGAGAGGCATTACCTGTACGGTACGAGGGTCTGGGTCATAGTCTACGACCGGGGCACTGGATCCTCACGAAAGTTTTTGAGAGTTCATCTTGCCTTGCACCTCGGTGGAGGGGACCCTACCAAGTCCTGCTAGTCACTCAGACTGCTATGCGGGTAGTGGGTCGTAAGAACTGGATCCATGCGACGCACACCAAACGGATCCCACAGCCTGTGCCATACGATGCAGAAGACACAGAATCCCTTCCCACTGCTGTAACTAGCGTGCCTAAAACAGCAACAACCAACAAGGGAGAATCGGAGACTGCTTCAGAATCTGCAAGGCCAGACAAAACGGCCATCTTGTCTCCGCACTCCACAACAGTGGAACTTCCAGATCAATGCTTTTCATATCCCATTTCTGTTCACTCGCCACCTCCCGGAGGAAGTGACGACCCTTTGTTCTTACCAGAAACTGTGAAATATAATTTGCGTCCAAGGAAATAGATGTACACCATGGTCTGACTGTGCGATTGAGAAAATCATTTGAGGGCTTGTCTTTTGGCCCGACTGTACGGATGGATTCTGTTGGCTAAGGGTTGTGGGAAAGACATTAAGAAGACGCGCGACTGGAGTCGCCAGCAAACTAACAATTTGTGTTTTTCGATTGAAGACTACAATGCCTGCACCCCCTAACGCTCGTACCAAACTTTTAGATAACAATATGACTAGCAGAGACAATGATCAAGCATGTAAAGGAACCCCCAAAGTGTATTGTTGCCTTTTTGTAATAATAACTGGACTTTTAGTAACTGTTGTTTTTGGGTTATGGTATCTGGAGGAAGCATATCCGTTAGAGGTCTTTTTACCTATTGAAAACGTATCTGTTATCCCCACTCTTTTCGTGCAATTGCATACTTTATCGCCTAGAGATTCCTCGCATAGACGGAACTATCAGAATAATACTCTTTTGTTAATTATGAATGCCACTCATGCAATTTTAAATAGAACCAATTGCTGGATTTGTTCACATCTACCGCAACATGGGGATAAGGGGCAAGGTTGGTATATTCATCCTTTACCTTTAACAACTGCTTGCTATGCTTCCCTTAGAGCACTATTCTTTGGCCGATGGAATGACAGCATCTCAGGGAACTTTGATGGTAAAAATTTGAATCGTTTTGAAAAGCATGTTTTGATGCCCCTGGGATGCTCCCTTTTTTCAAATAGAAGTAAGCCAAACATTGCTTCTGTTAGGCCCTCTGAAAGATTGTCTCGTCCTTTCCAGTCTTTAATCTATTTCAAAATGGCTCCTATAGGCAATAAGGATGCCACGCCTCCATTTTATTCTGTTAACCATACCCCTGATTCAGTATCCTTCTGCATACAGAGGAATGGAACACGGTCAATGGGTAATTTTAGAAAGTGCACCAACGTTGCGAATTTGACTAGTGAGAACAGACCTCTGTATGTAGGCAAACCTGTCTATTTTGTTTGCTGTGATGTGGCATTTCCATGGTTGCCCAGGGATTGGCAAGGAACCTGCTATTTAGGGATTCTACTACCTGGGGTATTTATTTCCAGTACTGCAGAAATTTCGAAAACTCGTCCACGATGAGGTGTGAAAGGGGATACTCCAGCGCAAACTCTAGGAGATATCATGAAATCCTTTGTGCCATTTTTAGGGCAAATTACGAATTCAGAAGATATCAGGGACTAGCAAGAGTATTAGAGAGAACCATCAATCGGACCACTGACATATTCTATAATATGACGTTAGACCAGAAAGCAATAAGATTAATGGCTCTTCAGAACCGGAAGGCATTAGATGTCATTCTGGCCGAGCGTTGAGGAGTATGTAAATTAGTGGGGTCCGCTTGCTGCGTTTACGTACCAGACTCCTCTCCAACGATCTTTAGGGCTAAAACTAAAGAATAATAGTGTGTGTAGTAAATATGTTGAAAAGTAAACCGCATGCACGAGATATGTAAATTAGGAAACAAACCTGGCGAGACCCTAGCCCAGTATATAATTAACTTGTAAGAGGATGGACATCATTATAACAAACTATAAATACGCTGATGTCCAGCTAGCAAATCCTGCTCACTGCTCACATTGAACCCTGCTGGTGGTCTTTGTGATGTATTGACGGCCAAATAGCTATTTGTGTACTTTGTTCGATACTGTTCAGTTTTGTAATAAAGATTCTGGGAATCTTTACAAGCCCGTGTCAGTGTATTTTCCTTTGCATGGTGTAAAAGCCTTGATATTGTATTTTTATGATTTCACAGCATGTTTGCATGGGGTTGCACAGGATGCCATTTGCAGGTAATTATAGGTTTGTTGCTCCATGGCACATGTGTGCTGTGTCAATGATACTGCACAATGGGTGTTTTAATATGTTCTCCCATGTTGCTCAACTAATCGGTGATGTGGCAGTGACTGCTGTACCAGGTGAGACATCCTGCACCATTCGAAGTCCACACTCCTCATGCCCTCCAATAGACACTGTCCTTCACTTGACGATTTAGGAAACACACTTACTGGTGAAGGTCATGTGGGATTTACAACATGCAGATAGAGTAATTTGGTAAGTGTTTGCACTGTCTTGCATGTTGGGCATACTTCATTGCTGGGCATCTTTGCTGCATGTGTCAGTTGTGTTATATGTCATTTAAATGCTCACATGGCGTTGTGGTAATTTGATTAGAGCTCCTGTCACTGTGTAAGCTACCTATGTGGATACCTCAATGGGCACACCGACTGTTCTGTGCAGCAGTCATTGTACATCGTGAAACCAGACCATGGACTCCTTGATCTGTCATTTCGTTGGTATACACTCTCTGTGTCACTCTCTCTCTCCCTCTCTCTGCGGTGGTACACTGTACTCCTGTACAAATCTATTTCTATAATCATTCACTCTGTGTCACCCTGTGTTGCTCCTGCACTCTGTGTTCTATGGAAATTTTCTTTTGGTGAACAATTATGACCATGTGTGTGCATGTAGTTTATGCTGTTACTCTGCATTGCATTCCATTTAGGTAAAGCATCTCTTGATGTGTGCATTGTATGCAAGGCAGGTGAGTTCCATGGACAGGTGAGTGCATGGCATTTGTTGACACTTCGGTGGTGTTTGCATGGGAGCAGGCCACTGTGTGTTTTCACTCTGGATGTACTTACCTTGGCCTCTATCACTATTGCTCAAGGGTGGAATTGATCACCCGGGTGATTCCAAAGATGGTTATGTTCATGTTAATTGGATGGATTGCTGGGGCCAATGTTCACTGATTATGATAACTGTGCTTTCTAACTATTTGTCCAGCTTTCATGGTTGTTTGGGAGTGTGTAGCATGGTCAACAGCTTGTGGACTGTGGCAGGTGCAGATGTTTGTGCTGAGGTTTGCCTCATTCAGCTTTTATCAGGTCTAATGAGTGACACATCTGATCCCTATCAAGGTTTGTGGGATTAGGGATGTTTCTCACATTTGCCAGGTCGAATTTATGATTCAACTATTAGTGTGTTAACACATCGTGAATCCACAATCATGTTGCTATATGCTGGTATGTGGGCTATTTTGTCTTACAGCACATCAGATTTTCGAATTGTTAGTGGGTTTTCTTCCTTTTCTCAGGCATGTGGAAACATGGTGTATGCAGCTTCTAGTGCAACGCATCTAGGTGCATGGTGGTGCAGAATTGGAATAGATGCAGCGTTACACCACTGGTATGAGGTGACAATGAAGACTGCATTAACCATGTGCTGGTGGTTTACTGTGTACTTTTACCATTATTTGAATGTTTAGGATTTTATATGTTTGCTTGTTGTTGTTGGCTTATATCTTCCCTTGGTGTTCCATCAGTGTGCAGGAGTACTTTGTGCCATCAAGCAGGGTTCTGGCAGAGGAGCAAGAGGTGAGTGACTGATTTATTGTGAAGACATCCACTGTATATTCTCCTAGACCACCTTCACAGTACCTTTGTTATGCGCTCGCATCACATTTGTCTTGATAATACACGTGACTGAATGAACCAACTACTGAGAGACACTTCATACACAACCCTCTGCACCTCAACGCACCCTGACACTCACCATCATCATCATTCATTCTCTTCATTCACTCATGTCTCCCATGAAGCACTCAAACAAGTTGACAAGTACATGAAGGTGTCATCCTTATTGGTGTACAGCTGCTTCTACAGAACCATCATTGGAAACGTCTCCTCTAGGGCTTATGCTCTTGCTGATCTATGCATACTCTCCCTTATTGGTGTTCAGTTTCAATCCTCCATCAGACACTCACTTCTGCACAACATTGCTAGTATGACATATGCACAACCTTCCTGACCATCAACATACTGATGAATAGCTTGATAGCCTTCCGGGAGAAACTTCTAGCGAAGTTGGTCCATACACAAATGTACACTTATTAGGGCATTCTTGTGGATGTACATCAACACCAGTGTGCTTTGTAACAGTCCGGAGCAACAGTGCACATGATGAATGGTGGCCTCCTTCCATTAATAATGCCCTGCTGTCCTCATCATCCTTGATGTCTCATTTGCTTTTCACACAGTGATGCATTCCATCCTCATTTTCATGATCCATGAAAGGACAGTGGACTTACTTATGTCATTCATGAAAATATATTCAATGAAAACCCCATACTGTCTCCTTTCTTCTGCCGTACTTCAGCCGCCACCTGTGGCATCATGCAGGTGTCCATTCCTTTTCAATGCATCTTTGACTTATACATTTACCTGCTGCAACGCATATTTGGAACATTTTCATGATTATTAATGTGCTATGATGATGACAGAGTACTCTTCAGCACTGTTCCTAGTGACACACTGGCACCCTTATTCACCATGTGTACCACACAGCCACCCTGGACAGGTGCCTTCAAAATGACCTTGGCTTGTGCGCCATTTACATATTTGCATGTCCCTATTGACTCCACTGCAGCTTACTTCTGCCATTGACTCAGTCCTTCCTACATGTTCTCACTCCCTGCACACTCATTCCAAAGCAGGAATGTTGCCTTAATGTTCAACTATCCCCTTCCATTACTGCCACATATTCGTGTGATTGTGAAGGAGTCCGACTTGCAGGTCTCGATGCACAGTTAATGTACACTTCCACAACATTACACAGAGGTGCAATGTTACATATGCTGTGTTACTCTACAGGCTATACTACTGCTACTGCCTATTGCACCAACTCCATGCTTCTAATCCACACCCTCTGTAATTAATTCGGGACAAGACCGCAAGTATTATGCTTGACGTCAAAGCCAGGGACCACATCTGTCTGCCACTGATTGTCCTCCACTGGCTAGCCGTGGCAGACAGCGTGGAGTCATAGGAAGTATGCATTGTAAACTGTGATTTGTGATGCCTGCTTACTCCCTATCTGCTAATGTTAATTCCTAAATGCTGTTCCTCCAGAACCATTTCATCATGTTACTCCGACCTTCTTCAGGTGAGCCAGTAATTGATGGAGATTTTTTCCAGGGGATCTTTATTGTCAGTAGGGGCCAACCTCTGGGATAGCCATCCTGCCGCCCTCTGTTTGGGGACTCATTGCCTTACTTTCCATGAACTACCCATGTGTTTCATCTTGATCTCTTCCTTCTCTCTCACTCTTCCCTGCTAAGCACTCCCTCTGCTCTCTCACTCTCTACATTCTTTTTGTCCTTGCTGCTTGATGACTGTCTGCTTGATGTGCCTCAAGGTCTCACATGCACCTGTCAACCCCAGCAATTTGTGGGGCAGTTGCCTCCATGACCTGGACTAGTTTCATCATCACTGCACTTGGGAAATGGCCTGAGAGGTTTGCATCTCTCTGCACTTACCAGAGCATCCACTGACTGGTTGCACTTGAACCACCCCTAAACTTATTACCACCCTTGGAATACCACACCCCTCTGAATATCTGTGCATTTGCTCCTTCTGATTGCACCATGCAGTTACGGTGTCTGTCTTTCAACCCTGTCCTCGGTCCCTGCATGATGGCACATTGATGCACTTGTGAAAATATGTTGAATCACTGTCCGACAGATTCACTGTTACATCCACTGTTAAATGTATAGTATAATATGCAATTACTGTTGCAGTCCTGAATATTATGGATGTCTATGATCGGGTGTTGTTTTTGTACTTGTTCCATACATTGTTGTGTGCTTTAAGACACTTGTATTATGTATTGGCCATTTATCTATCTCCTTTGACATTACATACCATGGCACAGTCTGGTGATCATTTTACATGACATATCGGATGGTTTATGTGATACACAGGCGATTTGATGTCTAGTTTGGCATGGTGGTAGTGGCATACTCCCTCTTCCATGTGTTTCTTTTGGAAAACCTAAATTAAATTAGTTTTAGTTATAAGGGATGCACACAATGTTGCAGGGACACATTCTCAGGGGGTTTGGTGGGTACAGATGATTGGCCCTTTGTCATAATTGAATGGCAGCTGGAATGTGCCAGGGCGGTTGGATTTTAGGTGAAAAATGTAGCCACAAGCTGGGTACGGGCAGCCTCGGCACGTGCCCTTTGACCTGCCATGTGCAAGCGGCATGCATGTGGTTAGGGATGTGGGGGCACCACCATGTCCACAGGTATGCCACGCCGTGTTGCAACATTGTGCAGGACACATGCTTCCACAATGATCCTGCACACTTATGGTGGTGCATATAGCAACTCACCACAAGAGTGGTCGTGGGAGCGGAAACGTGACTTGAGCACTCCGAATGTGCGCTCCCTATGGCCCGAGTTGCAATATGGGCTATGTTGTATCTTACCTGGGGCGGTGTGGCCGGGTTCCGTATTGGCGTCATCATCTAGGTGCTCAGAGTGTAGGCACTGTTCCCTGTAGAGGTAATAATGTTTATCATTGGTGTGTATTTGTCTGTGTGTGACATGCATGCATGTGCAGGGCCATTTATGCTCACCAATGAGCCATGTGTTGCCATGCCTCCCAGCTTCCAGGGCCCGGTGTAGGGGTGACATTCTGAATATGAAACTATCATGGGTGGACCCTGGATAGTTCACATATACAGAAGTGATGATGCCCTTGGCCTCACATACAACCTGAAAATTGATGGAATGCCAGTGGTTGCAATTGCGATATATATGTGCTCTGTAGCCCTAGGTGGACATAAGCCACATGGGTGCAATTGATGTCAGCAAGCACTTTAGGGAAGTGTGCCACCCCATAAAAGTCCTGGACCACGGCCTGCCTTTCTGCAGATGTTCTGGGCATGTAGATGTGCCTGCGGACTGAGGGGCGTGCAGTCATTATTGCCAACACCTGGCGTAGGCAGCGTGACTGAGTGGGCTGTGAAATGCCCCCAACTATGGCAGTTGTCCGCTGAAATATCCCAGTGGACAAAAAATGCAGTACATTGAGCACCTCCTCCAAGGTGCACAGAGTGGGTGATGTTAGGTCACCTTCCCACTCCGTGACCAGGACTAATTTGATATGAGGTGGAAATCTATACCTGCCATAGACCTGGTCATCTGGCATCCAAAAAAGGCTGGTGCTAGGAAGAAAAATCCTGGCCCTGGCCATCCTCCTCCTCCTGCGGTGTCCCACGATCACTGCTGCGAAAAATGGTACATTAATCGTAGCTGTATAGCTGCGTTGGTTGATCGCCGGGGCTTTTTATGCATTTGTTTTTGTGCACGTTGACATTTACGCCAGCTATTGCGTGGCGTACGTGTTTAAGGATTTGCACTTATTTTTCTGCACACCGGAGAGCCCTGTTCAATTCAATGAATATGTGTTTTTAGCACACGTATGGGCATTGTGAGGATTTTATTATGGTACTTCCCTTGTTATGTCCATATTTTCCCGTGGTGTCGCAGTAGTGTGTTGGACTGGCGTGGATTCCTCGTAAGTCCCTGGTAAGCCTTGCGTATTGTGTTCCATGAATCGACAAACTGGCGCAAGTCCCCTATTTTCCACGCAAATAATTCTATGAATCGGGCCCTAGATGTTAACAACACGCCCCAGATACATTTTGACAGTTTAAAAGATCTGGTGCAATCCTTTGTACAGGGATGTGCGTGTAACACCCCACAGTCTATTGTTGTTACACATCCGTGTATAGTGCACAATAAAAAACAGTGGGACATTTACAACGTCACTCTACAAAAGATGCTCAGGGTTGTGTTTGATAAAAGAACACTGGCAGCAGACGGGTTAACCCACCCCTATGGCTATTAAATATTTTGACAAGAACCTCTAACAGCTCCTCACTTTTTCACAGCGCTTCTGTAGCTGGAATTGTGCCGCGGCCCTTCAAGTTGTGTGTTTGAGCTTTTGACTGTTTGCATCTTCATGTTTATTTTTTCTGCTACATTAAAATGTGCTTACACACATATTTTTACTTTCTGTATTCATAAACTGGTCTTGTTCTTTATTACGTGGTCCTGTTTACTATATGTATAATAACACACATCACTTGTTAATTTTATGCCATCAGCTATGTTGTGCTTGGGGACATCAACTTTTAGAGAGACTGGTTTTAAGCTTGCTGTAGAATTCTGTTGTTTTCAAATGTTGACTTTTTTATTTTCACAGGCATTGTTATAAACTCTTGACATCTTTATGTCATCATACATTTCTACCACTTTTATACAAGTTGTGTTGGACGTCCTTACCCGTTCAACATAAAAAGACACAACCAGGTTTTATAAAACAGCAGATTTTCATTCATATTTAAAACATGTCTTTTTATTCACATGAAATAACTTGAGTTATCACATGTTGCACAACGATCTTCTCGATTACAACTTTCGATGTATCATTAATGTCATGATGCCTACCCCCGGAGCACCAGGCCAGGCCCAGCACCCCTGGGAGCAGGCATCACGCCCCCGGGTAAAAGCCCAGCGGCCCTTTATAGGGGCTCTTTGGACTCTGTCCTGGCGCCGTTGGCGCCAGGCTCATGTTGGACATCAGTCCTGGCGCCATAGGCGCCAGGCTCATAAGGGGAAGTGTTTGGTGAACTTACCTGAAGCAGACCATGCTGCACACTCACCTGATGCAGAACATCCTGCATGAAGAACCAAGCCAAATGAGGCTTAGGAGGGACTATTTTTCTGAAGGGACTATTTTGTTACTTGGGTGGGGCTGTGGAAGAATACTCACCTGGAACTTCTTCCAAGGCTATTTAAGCCACGCCCGGACAGCCACACGTGCTTCGCGTTGTTTTGCATCCCAGCAGCTGAACGCTCACCGTGTCTGCTCCTGCACCTGGACTCCAGCCACGCCCGCCTCGAACCTGGAACACCTGTAAGGGAATAAGAGAAGAGAAAGGTGAAAACCAAGAACTATTTCAACCTTCTTACCTGCATCCGGAATCTTCACGCCAGCATTCCTGAAGGAAGACTTCCATTTAAAAGCACCGCGTTGCTCGCTGCAGCGCCGCGCTTCACTCACCTGTTCCCGAGACGCCGCCCGGCTCCATCGCGGCTCTCAGTGCCGGTCGCCACATCTCTGCACAGCACCTAAGGGAGAGAAGAAGAGACAAAAGGTGAGCAAGGGAACACAAGAGGAAAGCCGAATTGTCAGCCATATTACTTACCGGCTATTCTTGGTGAACCATTCCACATCTCGGGTCGGCGCCACATCTCTGGCAGGTACCGAACCCCGGCCCCTATGGGGAAAGGAGTAAAGACATTACTGGGGAATTATAAAGACATTTAGAGGGGTCGCCCTCATCACTAACTAACCTGATTTTACCCCGGCAATTTAACCCCTCAACACATCGGCTTTGTTCTGCACCTGAAATAAAGGACAGAAAAAGACAACATAAAAGGAGGCTCACACTTGAACTTTTACATCTTCATACTTACGGCGTATCGCTCAGTAAAGTCAAGTGAATTTGCCAGCGCCATTCTGAAAACCTGTGAAGTAACTGGACGAACGCGCGCCCCTGCACCAGAAGCAGGATGGAGAGTTCATCCTTCCAAACCATAAGGTGAGCTTAAACCGGGGGTTTTGGCGGAAGTCAGAGAAGAACGAAGGGGGAAAGGGGGGAGCAAGCACATTATTCAGCAGACAGTTAATCCCCTTTCTCATCTGCAGAAGGATATTCCTACGGGCTAGACAAGCAAGATTTGGGGGTCCTGTTCAATCGGTGGTCCGAATTCTGCGCATTACGCTTGAAGAGGCCACAGCAACCCAGACCAGACCAGCGCCTCCGTGGGAGCGAGGTGAGCGTTACAGAACGCGAAGCCTTCCTACAAATTCCCACCCAGGCGCTACGGAAACTTCCGACACTGACCAGTTGGCCCAACTACTGGGGGAATTACCGGCCAAAGTACACGCCGCTCATCAAGAGATTAATGATCTCAGGAGGGAAGTGATTGTAACAAAGGAAAGAGCTGATGACCTGGCTAGACAGCTTTTGCAAGGTCAAGCTGGACAAACTCCTTTACCCGGTTCCAGAGGGAACCCCGCTCCTGTGCTTTCCAGTAACCCGGTGCAGATTAATCTACCTGGAAACATGCCGCTGGCCCCACCCGAACGCTTTGCTGGGGACCCCAAACGATTTGCCGTATTCATGAATCAGTGTCGTTTGCATTTCCTGTGCAGACCTGGGGCCTTCCCTAATGACCAGACCAAGGTAGCCTTTGTATTGTCATATCTCAGCGGCAGTGCTGCCAATTGGTCAGTTCCACTGGTAACTCAAGATGACCCGATCCTTTGTGATTTTCAAAGATTTCAAGCAAGCATGGAAAGGTTATTTGCTCGTCACTCCCAGGGGCAGGCTCTAGATGACGAACTTCTATCTCTGCGACAGGGCAATCAAGACCTCCTTTCCTACATTACAACCTTTAATAGACTAATTGTGGAAACTGGGTGGCCAGAGGATAAAAGAATCACATTATTTTATCGAGGTCTAAGCGGAGAACTTAAAAATGTCCTGGCCCAAGTTGTAAATCCGCCCCAAGAGTGCTCCGAATATATAGACTTAGTGGTCCAATTGGATCACAGACTGCAAAACAGAAAAGCAGATCAGTCCAAGTTTGAGACCCGGGTGTTAGTCAAGACCCACGCTAACCTCAAGGGGGCTGAAGCCTCTGAGCCAGTGCAAATCAGAGGAGTTAAAGGACCTTTAACGCAAAAGGAACGTGAAAGAAGACGGCAGATGCACTTATGTCTTTATTGTGGATCCTCTGGACACTTTCTATGAGATTGCCCGGCAAGGCCGCCCAGGAAGGTGGTAGGAGCCGCTGAAAAAATCCATGAAACCTCTGTATCGGGAAACGACCCTGCCCGACAAGTGTAGGGGTCCACTTGCCGAGCTTGAAAACGAACTCTCAGACCTCGCAATTCATTGTGCCAGTGGTCCTCGTAGATCCGGAACAGCCTAAGCGATTGCATGCAATAAAGGCATACATCGAGAGTGGGGCTATAGGAAACTACGTTGATCGTGAATTGGTCTCCAGGATTAACCTCCCCCTGCGTCCTAAAACCAGCAAAGATGTCATCACCACAGTCGATGGAACCGAAATTGCCTCGGGACGGGTAACACATTCCACAGCTGAGGTAACACTTGTAGGTCCGGACGGCCATCGGGAGGCAGTTGTGTTTGATGTAATCAAGGCTCCACAGTTTCAGGTTATACTTGGAATCTCTTGGTTAGAGACACATAATCCTCGAACTGATTGGCGAGTGAAGAGAATAACCTTTCCGGAGTGTGCACGAACCTGCTACCCAGAAAATCTGAAGGTCAGTCTAGCATCAGTAACCTCTGTCTCCATGCAACTACCTCCGGAATACCAAGACGTTCAGGACGTCTTCCAAAAGGAACAGGCCAACACGTTACCTCCTCACAGATTGTACGATTGCCAAATCGATCTGGTGCCTGGTGCACAACCCCCTTGTAGCAGGATTAATGCCCTTACTGAGCTGGAGAATCAGCATTTGAGACAATATTTAGATCAATACCTAGCCAATGGTTTCATTCGCCCGTCAAAGTCTCCGGCATCCTCGGCTTTGTTCTTCGTGCCAAAAAAAGAAGGCGACCTTAGAACTTGTATCGATTACCGCGCATTGAACCAGATAGCTGTTAAAAATCGTTACCCTCTGCCTTTGATCCCTGAATTCCTTGACCAGGTGAAGGACGCTTGCATATACACCAAGTTAGATCTCCGGGGGGCTTATCATCTGGTACGAGTAAAAGAAGACGTTGAATGGAAAACGGCCTACCGTACAAAAAATGGACTATTCGAATACCAGGTGATGCCTTTCGGGTTGTGCAATGCGCCTGCTGCCTTCCAATTCTTCATGAACGATGTCCTTCGGGAACTCATCGATGTCTGTGTTGTCGTGTATATCGATGACATTCTGGTGTACTCCTCTTCGGAATCTGATCACAGAAAACATGCCAGGGCCGTCCATGAGAAATTGCGCCAGCACAAACTGTTTGCAAAGCTGGAAAAATGCGTTTTCCATACCACCGAAGTTGAGTTTCTTGGATTCATCCTGACACCTAATGGGGTCCGAATAGACTCACGGAAAGTGGATGCCATCCTCAAATGGCCATCACCTAGTTCGGTGAAAGGTGTCCAAAGCATGCTTGGTTTTGCCAATTTTTATCACAGGTTTATCCCAGAATTTTCACAGGTGGTGCAACCCATCACTGCACTCTTGCGGAAGAATAAACGTTTTGAATGGACCGAGGAAGCTGAACAGGCCTTTCAGGAACTAAAAGCTAAATTTACGTCCGCACCTATTTTGAAACATCTGCGTCCTGATCACCCATATATAGTCAAAACCGATGCATCCAGCTTAGCCATGGGAGCTGTCCTGTCTCAGAGAGACCCCGAAACCAACCAACTGCATCCCGTAGCATTTTGGTCCAGAAAGTTCTCGCCTCCGGAGATAAATTATGCAATCACCGATAAGGAATTATTAGCCATAAGGTCCACCTTTAAGGCTTGGTGGCATTATCTTCTTGGCGCCAGGCATACCATCACCGTGATCACTGATCACCGAAATTTACAATATTTAAAAACTGCCAAGGCTCAGTCTTCACGACAGCTCCGATGGGCTTTATTCTTTGCTGAGTTCGATTTTGTAATCACCTACCGTCCTGGCTGTAAGAATGGCAAAGCGGAAGCGCTATCTCGAATTGGAATGGGAGAAACGGACACAAACTCAGAACCTGTGCCGATAATTCCCGAACAAAGAATCTTGGGGATAACCACTTTACAAACCCTTGAAGACATTCAAGCATGGGTAAAACTATTCCTGGACTCTTCAGCCTTGCAGGATTGGATCAAAAGGGGGTCTGCCTTTTCAATCAATGATGGCTTACCTTACTTCCAAGGACTTTTATTTTTGCCAGAAAAGGAATTGCAAGAACTGGTTATTTCCCGTCATCACGATGCTCTGAAGGAAGGGCATCCTGGCATTGCCAAAACAGAGGAAAAAATTAAACGACAATTCTGGTGGCCGTCCTGGAGAAAGGATATTAAATCTTTCATGATGTCCTGTGGAGTTTGCGCCCAAAACAAAGGTCAAAAAACAAAACCCGCCGGTCTTCTTCAACCCTTAGACATTCCACCAGCACCTTGGCACACCTTGTCACTAGATTTTATCACGGACCTGCCCTCTTGTAATGGATACCATACTATTCTGGTTGTGGTGGATTTATTTTCCAAGATGGCCCATTTTATTCCGTTGAAAGGATTACCTTCATATTTTGTTCTTGCCAAGGAATTCCTCGAAACTGTAATCTGTCTGCATGGATTCCCGTCCATACTAATCTCCGATCGGGGAAGCCAGTTCATTTCTCAGTTTTGGAAAAAGTGTTGTCAACTGGCACAAATCGACGTAAGACTCTCAACCAGCCACCACCCACAGACTGATGGTCAGACGAAGAGAACGAACCAGACCCTTGAACAATATCTACGATGTATGTTGCACCAATCGGAGGGTAATTGGAAGGACATTTTATGGGTGGCTGAATATGCATACAATAACTCGATACACTCTGGAAAATACCTTTTTTATAGCAATTTTTTTTAATTTTGATATAAAGAAAAATCTGATATAATTTTGATATTAAAAAACCAATATAAACAATGTCTGACATCAAAAATAATTTTGTTTTCATCAAAATATTTTGGGGATATCAACATTTTTTTATATCAAACCACACTTTTTGATAGCACATTTTTTTATTTGTTTTTATTTTATAAATTATAACAATATAACATTTATATACATTTTTTCTAAGGCTTATCAAAGGCCATCTTTATATTACATCATGAAGACATACCATCAAGGCCAAAACCTATTCCTGCATCATCAAAGCATCACCAACACCTTACACTCGCCGGCTAACTTCTCACAACTCACTATGCCCTCGACCAAGCAACAGCACACATATGCTCTCCCATATTAAAAACATGTTTATATAAACTTTATAGTAAAATCATTTTAATACAAACTGTATTTCAAACTGATATACATGATACCCATTTCATATCAAAATATATCAAACTTCCTATAAAAATACAAATGTTATAGCATTTTGATATCTTTTTGATATCAAACATTTTTTACATTAAAATTCATATCAAAAGTCAATCAAAATGGGGCAAGACTAAAGACACAGACCACCTGTCAAAATGTACTTGAAGAGGAAAGGGGGCCCCATCTACTACTGGTAACATGAGCATAAACGATGCACTAGCTCTTTGTGAGACAATGATTGATCTTAAAATTGTCATGCAGCCAAGTATATTCATACAGCAGGATAAAGAGAGTCAAAATTATAAAACTGCAAAGTTCAAAATGATCATGTTGCCAATTGGAACAATGTATGACAGAACAACTCACCAATCCTTGAATTAGGGAATCATGTTTGATTCATATTTCATGTCTTAGGTGGGATTTTTTGTATTTTGTATTAGGTATTTTATCATTTCAAATGTATGTAAGTGTAATTTTGTAATAATGGTTTTATAACAAATAAATTGAAAGAAGAAGAAGGAATGGACAATTATCTGCCGTGACTTCAACGCAAAGTGGGCAAATGGGAAGGCAAGGAGACTGAGATGTTGGCTCTGAAGACTGCCAGGAAGATCCCCACATTACAGCTCACCTTTCCCTAAAAAGACCGGGTGGGGGTGGGGAGTATGGAAGGATTCTGAAAAGGGTTCGGGCCTCATATCAGCAAGGAACTTGACAAAAACAATGATGGAACCATTCAGTTTTTCTATGCAAAGTGTGCCACATCTGTCATCAATTACATCTTGGTGAAAACAGAATGACACAAATTTGAAGACCTATGTTTCCATAGAAACAAAATGTATAGTGACCAGAAGCCCCCTCAGATTGTTGTTAAGGGCAACAGGGAGAAGAAGAAACAAATGGTACAGGAAGCATCACCTTCTCTGAGTACTTGGGAAATTGGAGGCAAAGTGAAAACATGATGGAAATGAAGATCTTGAGGTGGAAATTCAAAGTTGAATGAAAGAGGATGATTTGTGCCTAAAAGAAACAAATTCAAAAGGAACAATTGGGCAAACGCCACGACTCACAACTTTCATGAGCTTTTCAAGGCAATAGAGCCCATTGCAAGCAAGGATGGCAGAGTAAAATAATTGATCATCAATCCATACAAGTGATGGTATCAGTCGGCTCAGCAAAGATTCTGCCGATCAGATGAACAAGCTCCAGAGTTCGCTAAAACATGCCACTAAACATTATACCGAACATAAGGAAGATCTGCAAGGTAATGAAGGAGCAATCGAAAATGGTAGGCCATAAGAAAAGTTGTACTGGAAGATGCTGCAAAAAAAATACATTATTGCTTCTGAAAGCTGGTGTCCGCAGGTCTGGGAGAGGGCACAGGCAAGATGGAAGCCAAAACAACTGAGGCTGATTGGGTCAACTTCTTTGCAGGAGTATTCAATGATGTAGATGGTAGAGCGTGATGGGAAATGGATGCCTTCCACAGAAGACCAAACTGTCTTGAGGGTGATGAATACTGGTTGAGCATATTTCCCTAGCTAACCTGAACGCGGCACTGGATACTATGGCAAGGGGTAAGACCCCAGGTCATATATCGTACCTACTGAGGTGTTTAAACATTCAAAAACATAGTCGCTACAAGCCTTGGTTACACATGTAAGATCCTTACCGAAGGTCATCAGATCACTGTCTCATAATAATTAATTGGGTTACCAATCTACAAAATAGGGCCGACAAAAGATGTGACATAATACAGACCCACCAGTCTCATTGACATCGATAAAACATTGTTTCATAAAGCAATACTCTCTATAGTGCAGATAAGGACCAAGGAAAACAGGGCACTGAACACCATCCAAGTGAGCTTCCCAGCAGGCTTGTCAACAGTTGGTCAAGCCTTTGTCCTCACCCTCACAATCAAAAAAGACGGTAAGAAGTGAATTCCACTACAATCTTAGATTGTTCTTCTGCCTTCAATATGGTGAGCAGAGACATTTTATGGAAGAAGCTGAAGAACATGCAAAGGTGACAAAAGATTGATCGAAATGATCATGCCTTTACACACTGACACAAGCGCGAGTTTCTGAACTATGCAGGGAAAGGGAATGGCCCCTTTCGAATGACAAACTGATGATAAACATTTCTGTATATAAGCCCCATCACTCATTTCCCTATGCATCAGCAATATCTATGAAGCGGTGTGGGAGGCATCACTGGATGTTCTCAACAATGGTTTAAATAGAAGTTTAGAAAGAGCCAGTACTACATGCGCATGACTCCATGGTAGTTGGAAGAAAAGGGGGTGCCCTGCAAGCTCAGCTCCCTGCTGTTGAAAAGTGACCTGCTCGAAACGAGCTGAAAATAAATAAATACAACATCCAAGATCAGGGACTTCGTGGTAAAAAGAACGAGTGAGATATTCACGCTGGGGGAATGGAGGGGGAGAAGCTAGCTAGTTCAAACTGAAAATGAATTAATACCCTTTGTAAGACAACATGTAAAAAAAGACAACATCTACTGTAGACCAGTGTCAGATTCACCAGGTGAATACCCTCCTTTCCCAACCTCCTCCTCACCTGAACCTTCTGAGGTTTTGTCCTCGGTTTCTGTGGTGGGTCTTCTCTTAGCTTTCTTGTCTTCGGCAGGCAACTGCCTTTGGGATGTCTTCTTCTTCTTATCGCGTAAATAAGGCCTGGCTCCCTCAGAGGCCACCTTGACAGGGAAGGAACACCTGCCCAAGGGGAACCCCGAGGAGCCAAACCTCCAATGGCAGGGAAAAAGCCGAAAAGGCACAAAAAACCCTGGTAGGATGTATTTCTTCCTTGAGATGGATAGTCAAAGACTGTAGATAAATTGGAGTCTTTTCTGAGCAACTTCCGGTTATGATGCGGAAAACGGTATAAGGAAGCTTGAACTTCGATAGGAGTCGGAAGAAGGGAATATATACAGAAACAGTTCCCACTTACCGAGAGCTCTGGCAGAACCCAGAGAGTGAAGGCACCCAAGTCGTGATCACGGATGCCTACAATAAATAGCTCCGCGACTGCAAACAAGACGGGAGTGCCGCGGCGCTGTGAAATGAAAGGGGAAACAGTGCCGCGGTCAGGGAAAGAAAACAGAAACAATACCGCTGCAACAACACTGAGTAAGTGCGAAATACAGAACGAGCGGACAGAAAGAAAGTAACGAAGGAAGGCAGAAACCAGAACACAGGCGAGAAGGGTGAGAATAGAAGATATGAAGGGCAGACTGAACGGAGGCAAGAAAAGCCAAAGGCTAAGTGGGAAACTCTGAGAAGAACTGTGGAAGGACGATCCGTAGCGTTGAAGAGTCTGAAGGAAACAGAGATACAACGCGTCGGAAAGGGGGCGTGGTTGTGTCTTATAGTCCAGCAACGCCATGTTGGGTGAGGACTAGACCGACAGTATACTATTATTAGAGACGCCATGAGCTCCACAGCTTCCATGGACGAATTCTGACAACCAGGCTGTCGAACATAAAATAGGAGGATTCCTAGAATAGAGAGCTGCACTTTGGAGCCTGGACTCAGCCAGCACTTTGACATCTGTGAAATGAAACTCTCTGGGTGTAACTCCAATGGCTACAATGCTGAATTCTGTGTGTGGCACTGGAGTGCAAAGTGGGGCATGCCCCCATTGATGAGAGAGTAAAAACAGCACCCATCAAACATGCCCTGTAGATGAGAACGTTTACTTAAAATAAACTAGTGGACAGGGCATAGCGGGAGCATGTTGTTGCAATGCCACCAGCACCCTCAATGAAAGTTCAAGAGGAGGAAATACATACTCTAGGCTGATCTAAGAAGGTGTTTATTACTGGCCACGTAAGACATTGAAGGTTCAACTAAACTTCATGGAAAGGAAACAAAAAGATAGAAATGAGAGATAAAAAGGGGTGAAGCACTCCATAAAATGGAGAGACATCTTCACAATGCCCCAGACTTCGCAACCATATCTGGAGAGTTTGACAAACTCAGAAGAGAGGAGAATGTTGCTGTGGCGTTAGCAGATCTTCTTCTCTTACACCATCATTATAATTGTTTTTTTATAAATACGCACAGGACTGCGTTGTCTTGTTTCCACCTGTTGCCCCCGAGCAAGCCTTCCTCCACAATTTACGGATGTTCCAGAAGGCTTGAGTGATATGTGCACGTGGTCCCAGCAACTGAGATGAAACAATCATGCACTTTCTCTCACTGTGCCCTAATGCAGTGACCTGAGAAGGGGGGACTTGGATGGCTGTCTACAGAAAGGCAGATTAGACGTCTCCGATGCAGCAACCAGTGCCAACGGCCACATTGGTTGGTATTTCTTGGTGGCCCCCTGGACGGGAAGAGAGTCTTAGCCCACAAATGAGAGTTTCTGGACACACCTTACAAACTATAATGTATTTTTCATATGATTCTATATAATTGCCCATGTGCTTACACAAAGGTCCTCCAGTAGCTGAAGGTTTCATAACAATTGGAAATTCAAAAATGTAAACTCAAATTATCTAATGGGCAATGCGTCTTGATGTTGATGGCTTATGCCATAGGGGGCCAATGCAGAGCCTTCACAGAGGCAGATGTGTGATCTAAATGATTGAGGCTGATAATAAGATGAGCAGAAGAGTTCTGAGCACTTTGCAGCTTGCAAAAGGATCTTTTAATTTTTGTCTTTTTTTACAGTTATTTAGCAGAAAAACGACACAAATTAAGATCCTTCTGCAAGTTGCAGAGTTCAGAACTATGCGTTCCATTTTGTATTCAGCCTGAGTCATTCCCTGAAAGCAGTAGGCAGCCCTACAAAAAACACGTTGTGGAAAGCGAATGTTTACAATTCACAAAATTAAATTTTAGAATGCAATGTTGACATGAATCAACTGAATAAACACAGAACATAACTGCATGGAAATGTAACCTAAGAAAAATGAAGATCGGTCGCTCTGAATAACCAGGCTTTCACATCACTTCAAAAGGACAGTACGTTTTCTTAAGGTCTAAGTGGAAATGACAAAAAACCTTCCAAGAGTGTAGGGCTAACACAGAAAACGTCTGATGAGGAAAGAAAGAATTTAGCAATTAGGAGTCGTAGGATAGCACCACTTCTGGTTATTCTACTGCCCCCAGAAATAGGCAGTGTGTCTGGACTTAAGCTGCTTTCTGCTGCCGGACAGCAATGAAGTCTACTCCACATATTTGTTAAAACGTTTTAGAGTGTATAGGAAGCCAAGGTAAGTTAAACAGGGGAAATGTCCTCAAACTTTTTTTCTGCCAGTGATTAAACAACCTGCTGGATCCAGCCCTGTTCTTAAAGGGGACATGGTGGAGGAACAAAGAACCAAAGGGAACGTGCTACCACCATCCAAACTAGACAAAACTAACACCTGCACAACATCTGAAAAGCACTTGACAAAAGAATGAGCAGAAAAAGAAAGGTTGAAGGTAACATGACTTGTAGCCCAAAGATCTTACAGGCTAAAGGCGCTGTGTAGAATCCTCAAAGATATGTGCATATAAAAGCCAGAGTAAAAAGCCAAAAGCGTATTCTTCGCTGGATTGATGCTGTGCTGTGTCACAGGTGGGGGATATCCAGGGACATCATTTGGGGGTTGCCAGAGGTAGCATTTGCTACCCCTGGCTCCCGCTCTGCTACCCCTAGAGCTGGCCTTGTGACAAGTTGGCAGTCCATTAGCGAAGAATGCTGAATGGTTGGGTTCAGAGGAGGGGCTGTCTGTGCAGCTCAAAACCAGCACTGTAGCAACAGGAAGGGTATGGGGGCAGGTCTAGCTAGCTGGGAATGGGTAAGAGCAGCCTGCAGTACAGCACAGCATGCATGCAAATCTCATCTGCGTTTCTCGTTGTCTGCTTTGCACATCCAGTGAGCACCTGGGCCTCTGATGAGAGGGGTGTGCCCCAGTGGCTTCTGCCGTCAATCCTGCCTGGGCACTGGTTAACCTGACCCAGATCTGCCGGACCTGCATCACAGGCACACTGTAGATAGACACAAGGTGAGATAATTAATTTACATGAAGTTGCCCTCCGCCTTTGAAGTAAACCATCTGTTGCTTCCTAAAGCACAAAATATATATATATATATTTGGAAGGATAGCTCAGGAGCATTGCACTTGCTTTGGGAACAAGAGGATGCAGTGAAACATGGGTTCAGTTCCTGTTCTGGTGCTTAGAAGCTGGAGGAGGCTAGCATTAAGCAAGATACAAAGGACAAAAGAAAATAATAAAATGTGCCTCTTCTAGAGGTGATGTCAGGGAGTTGCTGTTGTTCATATTTATCTCTAAAAACCAATTACTCTGACCTGCAACACCTCCTTGCCCTCCATCTGCCATCTAACAAAAAATACTGCAGGGTTACTTACCAAATAAGCAAAACAAAAAGGTGATGGCTGGAAGGTTTCAAATCAGTCGTAACCACTGGCACAGCTCTGGGCAACCCTCCAGACAATCGTTTTTCTGGTTTGACTTGTGTTGGTATATTGCTGTTTGCAGTGTGTGACCAGACCCTTGGCAGGCACTGGATGTCTCCGCTTTGAGGTTTAGGCTTCTTCGAGATTCTATGTCTACAGTTTAGCCCGAATGATGTACAATAGTCCAAGTTATTGTGTTGGACGTCTGCTTACATTCACAGTAAGTTGGTAATTTGGGCCTATACACACTGATATTAATGCAACATATCAGGATCCATTCTTGTAGGAAATGTACATCATATTACAGTGATATCGTAAACATATGTTTCTTAGTTTATTGAGGATCAATGCTATGCAATGCCACTTCCTCTTATGTCAAGGGGTGAAATGCGGTGTGTCATCACTTCCCATGATGTCACTTGTGGGCGGGGTCAATTTACATCACTTCCTGTGATGTCATCATATGTCAAGGATCATGTGATGGCACTTCCGCTGGTTTATAGTGATATAATCGAAAACAAAAAGGTCGAAAATCAAAATGTCGAAAAAAAAAGTCTAAAAAAAAAAGTCGCATTTTTTTAGGACGTTTTTTTTTTTAAATGGGGGGGTTCCCCCCAAACCCCCTTTTTTAATTAAAATTTTTTTTTTACCCATTTTTTTTTATTCCCGGACCCCAAAATAAATATATAATTAAAAAAAGAGGAATTCTACTTTTTTTTTCGACATTTATTTTTTGACATTTTTGTCTTTCGACCTTTTTTTTCTCGATATTTTGACTACACACTACTTCCGCTATCCATGACATTTGGTGTAAGACGTCCCTGGGAATATTGGCAAGACAGTTCATTCATAGATATAGCAGAGAGTGTTTTAGCATAATGGTGGATGAAGAAACGAATGCTGTCCAATATGTGTCCCAATAGCTCCATTTAGATTTTAAACATTGTTGCAGATCAGGCAGAGACCTCAGGTGCCCCACATTGCATCAGCAGATATTAAAGCCTGGAAGTCCACACACAGACAAAGTGTGAATCCCCTTACCGAAAAGATCCTAACCATCATTGGACTCGACCCCAAATGCCCATGCAAGATGACATAATGGCGAGGAGTGCTTTGTGGTCACTGGTGCACCTTGTCGAAGGCCATTGGCAAAATAAGAGGAGCAAAGAGGCACCGCCACTACCACCCAAAACCTTCATTGCATCATCGCTTCCCCCCAGGGTAATTGTCTCTGGCATGCAAAGTGAGTGAACGCTGGATTAATAGGTGTGAAGTAAAGTATGAGAGAGAGTTTTGTTTGCATTTATATAGCTGTGTAATCTTTCAGAAGCTTACCTACAAAAGGAAGTATTGTATTAGGGTGAAGGTTAGAAAGGTTATTTTGGTCTAATGCAAGATGCGAATTTATGACTGGCAATCAGCTATTTCACCACGGCTGGGTTGGGTGTGCATGTGACGCATTACTATGTGTGTGTCAGAAGTAAGTGTTTCACTTCAGAGGGCCATTTCACCTCCTCAGGAACTTCTCCTCATTTACTCCAGGTATGCACGGGTGGCAGTGTCGGTGAGTCTCCAATTCAGCCCTTTTGAGTGACAGACTGCTTGAACAGCATGCGGTTAATTGATTGCAATGCATGGTGTATGTGACCCAGGAGGAGGGATAAAGGATGCCTGACTACGCAGCAGCCAGGTGGGGACCACGAGCTGAGACAAGTGAGGCGAGAGGTTCACCAGAAGCAGGCTTTAGGAGTTAAGTATGTGTGCAGTCCAGGCCAGTTTTCTGCATGGTGACAGAGGTTTTCATCCTTGATTACTGCCAAATCGGCAAAGACACAATTTTCTGGCATAAGGAACATAATTTGATTACCATAAATGCCAAATCAGTGGTGAAAAACAGGAGCAAAATTAATCCACGCCAGTGGCATCTTTGAGGCAAAGGGCACTGTAGGCAAGACTGACAGTTGGCCCATGGGCCGGGGGTGGGAGATGGGGGTGCGTTTTTGTGCCAGCTCTTAGGATAGGAGGAGTTCAAAGTGGATGTGAATGCGACAATGGTGAACTTTAGGTGTAAATGTTTCAATTTGTTAAGTTATTTTGTTTATTGCTAGAGTTGTGTGTTTAGGCATCTGGATCTTTGCGGAGTTAAGCAGATACTAATGTCATTTTTGACTAGTAATGTCTGACCAAGAAGCCTGAAAATAATTCTGGTACATACCAGCATTATTTTCAGGCTTCTTGGTCAGACATTATTAGTCATTAATGTCAGTATATATATGTTTCAGGGTAGAGGGTATTAAACAGAATGACTTTCAGATTATCAAGATAACATAAATCCTGCATAATTGGTTCAAATTGGTGCACAACTATGTCCCCCAAATTTGTGCAAGTGAGTGACTGAGCAGAGTGAGGGAGACAAAACCAACATTTGTATGATGGGGGATTCTCACCTGAGATTTATATTTCAAATAATGGGTTGAATTAGTGCATTGGTACAGGTTTATTGCTAAAATTGGTTAAACATCACACAATTTGCATTAGGTTCTGTATCACCACCAGTACACACTAGTATGATACAATGAATTGTCATGGTGTCCCTGCCTGAAATACATGCCAGCAATACTACTGTAAAGCATGTCTTCATGATTCATGTGCCCACAATATGTTGGCATTGCCACTTTAAAACTCGCTTTCATGATTCCTGTGCCCACAATATATTCCAGCAGTGCCACTGTACAGTATGTGTTGAAATTGCCTGTGACCACATCATATATGCCAGCATTGTCATTTCAAGACACTTTAATTATACTTGTGCCCACAATATATGCAGCCAATGTGACTGTAATGTACATGTGCATAATACCTGTTCCCACATAATATGCCCCGTATTGCCACAACACTGTCATAATGTTGCTGCCTACAATATATGCCAGTAGTGGGACTATAAATCACTATCATCAAGTTTAAGCGCTGATAGGGGCCAGAATACAAACTATATAGCCCTTTGCATCCACAACATATTCAAGCATTTCCACTTTCGAAACACACTCCAGTATTGCAACTATAAAGGCCTAATCAGGTTTTCTATGCCCAACAATGCAACGTTGCCACTAAGAGCCTATTTTCATGCTGGCTGTTCCAATATATGGCAATACTGCCCCTGTAAGAACACATCCACGTTGACTATGCTCAATAAGAATAGTATTGCAACTATAACACACACTGATATCAGTTAAGCCCAAGAAAGACAGTATTACCACTTAAATAATGTGTTCACTTTGGTGTTTCTCAATAAGGATAGTATTCCTACTTTAAAACACAGTCTTGTTCACTATTCCTTTCAGATAAGGCCAGTACGACTACTGGCAAATAGCATGGCCCCATAAAATAGCCACCCCCATCTCCCAAGGCCCATGCAAGGCCTGCTGGCAGTGGCTCCGCTTTCAAATCATACCCCCAGCACAGACCCATGACCTGCCAGCACCCCTGTTCTCCCGATAGCACAGGTCCCAGCATACTGGCACTTCATGTAAACCATCTCCCTCCCAAAGCACCGCCACAGCATTAATGTATGATGAATTCCTACACTTTTCTGACATACTGCTCCTTGCAGGATTATGCTGCGTCATTCTTCTGTCAGGTCGAGGCAGCCGCCCACTGGACGGGATCAGTGCACAAAGGCATCATGGGAGCAAGTGACAGAACGCATGGAGCGCACACTGCTTGGGCCAGGATCTAAGTTTGGTTGCCTAGCAATCTGTCGCAACCACCATTTGGCTCTTGAATACACTGCTAATTCCTGAGCAAATGTATCCTTTAAGAAGTGCCTGCTGCGACCGGCCAGAGGAGAGCCTTATCAATGTGTAAAGCCACCTCTGCCTCAAGCATATTAAACCAGTTTTGTGTCAGAAATCTTCATTGTTCCAGTGACAGCTGATTTTGCCGCTTCTAGAACAATTGCAATGCCCCAAGTCCTGTTGTATAGGATATGTTGACATACATGACGTCATCCAGGCAATGCTTTAGCCATGTCTCATGCCCTCTCTAAATCCAGTCTCCACTGTAACAAACATTGGCAATGACAATCGTTTTGCTGTTTGTAGTTGTTTATTGCATTTTACATTTAGCATGGAGGGAAGGAATGAGAAATGACAGCGCAGAGAGGAACACCTTTCAGCGAGGGAGGGAATGAAGGGCAGCACTAGGGGCCTGTGGGAATACACTCTGGGTCGAAGAATAAGACATAAATGGCGACACGAGAACAAATAATAACATTGAATCAATGAAAGCTAGGCTAGGAACAAAACACAGGAGCATTGTACAACATTTGAAGAAAAGATTGAAAGTGCAAATGGGGAGGAAGAGTGACAACACAAATGAGGGGGAAAAAAGAAAAACCACAAGGGAGAAGGAGTGACAGGACAAGGGGGAAGGAGAAACTGCACAAGAGGGAAGACGTGACAGTGCAAGGAGGGAAGGAGCGACAGCGCAAGGAGGGAAGAAGGAAAAGAGCAAGGGGAAAGGTGCGACAGAGCAAGGAGGAAGGACAGAGAAAAGGGGGAAGGAGTAACAATGCAACGGGGAAGGAGTGACAGCACAATGGGGAAGGAGCGACAGCACATGAGGGAAGGAACACCATCACACAGAAAGAAGGAGCAACAACACAGGGCGGAAGGAACAACAACGCAAGGGTGAACGAGTGACAGCACACTGGGAAGGAGCAACAATGCAAGGGGGACGGAGCGACAGAGCAAAGAGGGAAGGCACAACAAAACATGGCTAAGGATCTACAGAGCAAGGGGGAAGGGTCGACAGTCTACAGGTGAAGGATCGACAGAGGAAGGGGAAGAAGCAACAACACAAAGGGGAAAGAGTTACAGTGCAAGGGATAAAGAGGGACAGCGCAAGTGAGGGAGGAGAGACAGCACAAAGGGGAGGACAGACTGACAGCGCAAAGGGGGAAAGGAGCAACAGTGCAAGTGGGGAAAGGAGCAACAGTGCAAGTAGGGAGTACATCTGTTGGTTGTATGTATAATTGCATTCGGTTCGTAGTTGTCCGATACTGCAGCTTTGCTCTTAAGGGGGTTAATTTTCCTCCTGTTGCAAATGCCCTCAAAAGAAATCTGACATTTCTTCATAGTCGCAGATGAACACATTCTGATACCTTTTCCCACACTTTTTATGCAATTGCAGAAAGCAGTAGGACAAAAGGCATTTCAACCCATTTCAAAGCACATTCAAAAGTTCAGATATGGGATGTCCCTTGAAATGCGCATAAATCATGTTGGGCAGGAGCAGGGGAATGCACAATGCATATCCCGGTCGTTCATGACCCTGTGATGCTGTTTGTAATGTCTATCCCTCCAACAGACATAGAAATCCTTTAACGACATACACATTACAATTTCGTAATGCATATGAAAAAAACTCTGGCATCTGAGTTTTACATTTCATTACACACTTTATTTTTTAGAGAGGTGCAGTTCCATTGACAACATACAGAGGCCCTCGTATAGATTAAAGGGTACTCTGTACGGCACTATGTTTTGGAGAAGTGCAGTACCACTGAAAACATAGAGAGTAATCTTCTCAGATTTGTTATGAGGACATCTGTATGTTGTCAGAGGTAATGCACCTCTACAAAAACCAAACATTGGCAAAGCCATTCGTTTTGGCGCTTGCAGTTGATTGCATTTTACATTCAGCATGGAGGAAAGGAATGAGGAATGACAGAAAAGAGGGGAAGGATGACTGTATGGGAGCGAATGAAGGGCAGCACTGGAGGGGCTAGGGGGGCACTGTGGTGCAAAGAATAAGAAATAAATCACAAAAGGAGGCAGAATAAGAAATTGTCATCAATTGCAACATGCTTTGAATGTGGCACATTGTAACTGAAAAAACAAGCATTGACAAAGCCAAAAAATTTAGCTTGTGTAAAAGTATTAGGCATTTGCCAGGCACTGTTATTAGATGCCTAGGTACTCGCACCATGTTGCAGCTGCTGCCATCAATGGCCAGTTAATACCAGCAGAGCAGTGCCATTCCCACGCCTACACAAAGCCCAAACTGTTGGCATGCTTGTTTACATGTGCGTTTTCTACATGAAAGGTGTCTGTGCAGTGGGCACGCACATTACTCGTCTAAAAAAACACAGTAAATTGTTGGAACCTGACACCACCTTTATTGTAGGTGACAACATGGTAAAAACGACTTTGGCAGCCGAGCGTGGTTGAGATATACATTGAATATTAAGTAAGAGGTGGAGCTGGCTCCTCAATATATGAGGCTTTGTCTGTCTGTGGCACATACTTAGCCCACACGTCCAGGGCTGTGGAACAGTCAAACACTCACTCAATCACAGGGAGCAAGAAGGTGGCTCAGGTGAGTGAGCCTGGCTAGTCAGCTAATGGCTGTGGGCTGCAACACACCAAGCTGAAGATGTATTGGGGATCATTTCAGCATGATTATTTCAACCCCCTTACTTAAGAGGGGAAAACAGTCTGAGCCACCTCTGGGTGCATACAATATATTGCTACAGCTAGGGTAAATAGCCGTCAAATATCAAGAGACGGCCAGTCAGTAGATACGTGAAATGCTAAATGTCCACTGAAAAGTTAGAACTCCTTCTTTGTCAGCAAGTGGGTGATGTGGAAGAATCGTGATGAAATGAAGTGAGGTGATAACACTTCTCTCTACCACAAGGGGCGTGACAGCCGAATGGGCTCCAGCAAACGCAGCTAGAGCCCTGTGATGAGGCAATTTGTGTCTGGGTGAGCTAATTCAGGCATGACACGATGCCCACAGATATTGTGTGGTTAAAGGTCTCACAAAGATTGAACAGTGTACAGAAATACATTTAGAAAAGTCCAACCTTCACCAATGCTCACCAATTAGGGTCCTGTGAGGGAGAGTAGGGTGCTGCCATCAATCAACCCCACACCTTTAATACACCAGAAGGGATCCAAACAAATTGGAATACAAGTACATTATAAGACCTCCTTGTCCAATTTTTGGTAACGTGGACAAAACGGCAGGTTTATCTTCGCAAGGTCGTGGATCGTTGGTTAGTTGCAACACAGCGAAAATACAATTATTACCTAATGATAAAAAATGGACTGTCCAGTCAAGGTTGTATACAAATATCTACTTTATTATTACTACAATAGATGGTTCTAGCACATTACAATTACAACCCACACTGTAAAGGAACAGAGGGGACAGACCGTTTTACGAAGGAAAGGGATGCACTCTGGATCCTGCAGGAGGGTAGTTGGTAAAGTAGTCAGTCTTATTGCTCAGGATTATTTGGTTCCAGCACCAAATGGGTAAAGGGTCTCAACTGTCTCTAGGGGCCTTCAGAGAAGCACCAGGTGGCAGAACCACAATGTACCTGGTGCTGAAGAAGTTCTTGGGGATTGACAGCGTAGAGGCAGTTCCAGGGAGCTTCACAGCCCTTGAGACAGAGTTAGTGGCGGGAGACAGCTGTGGTTACCAGGCAGCAGGAAGTTCGGCAAGCAAGGCTGGACGGACGTCTGTAGGCTGTCCTGCATGGCGACTCAGGGCCAAGAATTGATGCTGGTTGGAGCTGAAATGCTAGTCGAGGTATCTTGGACTGCTATGGTCACTGTGCTGTGACAACAGTCAGCGGTGCAGCCGGATGCTGTTCGAGGACTCGACTATCTCGAAATTGTCCTACAAAGATGGATGCTGGATGATGCTTGTGAGGCACTCCTCTTAGATTCTTTGCAGGGCTCATGTCCTTTCAAGGAAGATGGCCCAAAGCTCTGGACGGTGTTAGCAGGCAACGGCCTTGTCCTTTGTCCAGAGACTCTCCGGCCCTTCCCACCCAGGAAGCTTGCTGTCAGAACCTAGCAGGGCACGCTGTGTGCTGGCTGGGTACCGCTTCTGGAGCTGCTGGAAGGGTTCTCTGAGTCCAGTATCTCCCTCTGTTTCCTGGTAGATGTTTAGGGGAGGGATATTGCTTCCGTCTTGGAATTCCTGGCCTTCCTTCACTGGTGGAAAATGTAAGGTAGACTGTACCATCAGCTCAGGTCCAAATCTATCTATCTATCTATCTATCTATTAGATTCTTATATTACCCCATACGCCCATAGGCCTCAAGGCGCTCACAAGACAATTACAACAAAGAACGAAAAGCCATTACAGAGGGAAGAGTTTGAGTCAATCTAGGTGCATATATACCTTACCTGGACCTAGGTCAAAGAGATGTGTCTTTGGTTGTTTTTTAAACTGGGCGGTTTACTCACAACACTTGAGGGCAGAGCGAAGCTGATTCCAGAGATCTGGGGCCCAGGCATGAAAGCCTGAGCTGCCGATCCTCTTCAGCAAGACTTGTGGTTGCTGTAAGAGGGTGTCTTTGTTGGAGCGGAGAGTACACAAAAGGGAACTCTCGAGATTCTGGCTGAAAGATAGTTGGTGCTTTACCTGTCAGGTGGTTGTAGACTAGCATGATGCCTTTAAATCAAATTATTTGACTAACAGGCAACCAATGTAGTATTCTGCGGGCCTCAGTGACATGGGTGCGTCGGCCAAGGCCACAAATGGCCCAAGCTGCTGCATTCTGGATCAATTGTACAAATTTTTACATTTGCCTCAGAGGTTCCAATGAGAAGACTATTGCAATAATAAAATTTAGAATTAATTATAGCAGCAGCGATCCTGGCCCTGTTGGTCTCAGAAAGGAATGGGTGTTACGCTCACCTGGCTCCCACAGAGGCGTCGATCTAGACTGGACTGCTGCGGTCTCCACCAATGTGACGCGTAGGGCCGAGATGACGGACTGGACTGGCCCACCTAGCTTTGTTTGCTTGGCCCGTAGGAATATTCTTCTGCAAATGGAGAAAGGGAATTAACCACCCGTGAAGTTGAGCGTAAATCCCCCCCCCCCCGCTGTTCTCCCCACTGATCACCTTGGATGTCCCCTCTTATAGTCTCACCTGATGGTTTGAAAAGATGAGCTCTCCATCCTGCATTGAGCGCAGGGGCGCGTAGATAACCAGTTGCTTCACTGGCTCGAAGGAATTGGTGAGGTTGAGGACAATATTGACTACGATATTCCCGGCAAGACGCCGTAAGTATGTAGTTCGTAAGAGTTAAAATGCCTGACTTTCACACTTGTCCGATTCCTTGCAGGTTGCAGCTTGACACTACTGAAGAGTTCCTCGTGGCAACCGGTAATGTTCTGGTAAGGATTTGTATTATCCAACACAGTTCGATAAAATAATGTCCATATGTAACCTGTTGCTTTCTCCCTTATTCAGTCGCTGATAAAATGTATGAAGTCTCGGGGAATAATGCCTCCGGTGGTAAAATCAGGTAAGTCTTTTGTGGTGAGGAGGGTTTCCCTTGTTAGTCCCTTGTTTCACCTTGCTGTCCTTTTATTTCCCCTTAGGGGCCGGGGTTCGGCTAGGATGCAGTGGAAGCTGCGACGACCCGTGAAGAAGAATAGTACCCCGGTGGTAAAATCAGGTAAGTCTATGGGGGGTATTCCTCTGTGTATTCCCTTGGCTCACCTTGCTGTTCTTGACTTCTCCTTAGGTGCCGGAGTGCGGCGGGAACATGCTGGAGGATGCAGTGAAATGTGAAGATGCTGCGAAGGCCAGTGAGTTCAGCGCGGCGCTGCTGCAGGTGAGGCGACGTGCATAAAATAACTTCTTTCTTCCAGCTCGAAGGCGGGATGGATCGGGAATTGAGGTAAGGATCAAAGGTATTGCTCTTGTTCTAACATTTTCTCCTCCTTTCTCCCTTTTTCTAGGAGCTCCAAATTCGAGGCGGGCGTGGCAGGAGACTGGATGCAGACTTGCAGGCACGGTGAGCGTTACGCTGCTGGATGCAGAATAACGCGAAGCGTGTGCTGCTCTTCGGGCGTGGTTTAAATAGCCTCCAAAGTAGTCCCAGGTAAGTATTCCTCCCCAGCCCCACCCTAGTAAAAAATAGTCCCTAGGTAAAATAGTCCCTTCCGAGCCTCGTTTGGCTTGGAGCTCTTGCAGCATGGTCTGCATCAGGTAAGTTTGCAGCATGGTCTGCATCAGGTAAGTTTTAATCTATGAGCCTGGCGCCTATGGCACCAGGACTGACTCTCCATATGAGCCTGGCGCCATAGGCGCCAGGACTGCACCCAAATAGCCCCTAGCGGGGGTTGTTGGGCTTGCTTGAGGTAACTTGATGCCTGCTTCCAGGGTTGCTGGACTTGGTCTGGGTCCCCGGGGGTAGGCATCATGACAATGGGCGAATTTGCCACAGCAAGTGAATGTAATAGGAGCAGTGGGATTTAAGGTATAGGACATGTTTCTTAAATGAAAGATGGGAGTAGACCCCCAATGTTTTGACATAATCAGAAACCTTGATAGTATTTCCTGCAATAGAGAAGCTACTATAAAATGGGCTCAAAATGATTAAGCTTTGTCAGTGTGCCTCGGACGAGCAATTCGGTTTTCTTATTGTTCAGGGCCAGAGAATTTCTGGCCATCCAAGATTGTATAGCGTAGAAGATTGCATGAACCATTTCTAGATCTTTACTATAAAGGCCTGATAGTTCGATCACAATCTGGGTGTCATCTACGTAGTTTGTGAAAAGTACGCCCAGTGAGGCTAGAAGGTCACATAATGGTTTTATGGAAAAGTTAAACAGCAGTGGTGAGAGGCAGGTTCCCTGTGAGACCCCACAAGTCAGAACCGCTTTTTGGGATTGTGCATTATCCTTGATTACAAAGGCAGTTTTTGGGCCAAGAAAGGATCTGAGCCAGTTTGCCGCAGGGTCGGAGCACCTACCCACTTTGACCTGTCTATCAGCCAGGATGGCATGACAGACCAGATCAAAGGGGGTCAAAAGGTCTAAAAGAAGTAACAATGCCTGCCCGCCTTTATCAATTATCTCAGATTTAGGATCAAGAAGAGCAGTTTTGGTTCCATGGTTCGCAAGAAACTCAGATTGGCCAGTAGCAAGAATGTTATTTTTCTGCACAAAACTTTTATATTGATTAAGTGCAGGTTTGTCCAGAATTTTCAATAAGAAGGGAACGTTGGTGATGGGCCAGAAATTTCCGGGATAGCAACAAGATTCTCCTTTTCCAAAAGTGTTGAGATCCATGCCTCCTTAACGCTATCTGGAACAGAGTCTTCAGAGAAGGATCGATAGACAAGAGTAGTTACCCAAGGCACTAGGCAACTCTGAAATTCTTGAAAGAGCAGTGCGGGAAAACTATTGACCTTACATGATGTCAGTTTCAGCTTGAGTATTGCTTCCTGGACTTTTCTTTCTGATACCTCATGAAAGGATAAACAGGTAGGTGCTAGGTCAAGTAAGGAGCAGAAAGAGGGTATTTCTATATCGCAAGGTTAAAGTGGGTTAAATTGGTCCAGTATATTTTGTTGATGCAGTTTGATTTTATGAATAAAACTATCATGGATGTGTTGGCACCATGTATTGCCTGCCTCAGGAAGAGTATCCAGTGAGCTGCCCTTTAGTTCTAAAAGCGCTTTAAACAATTCCCTTGGCTTGGATTTGGCTGTCTCTATACTGGCATTGAGTTTTTCTTCTTTGGCTTTCAACAAAACAATCTTGAGGACCTTCACAGATGTTTTATAAACACTAAGAGAGACATCAGAAGGATGTTTGCGCCAATGGCATTCTGCTCTCCTTTTTGCTGCCATAGCAGTAAGAAGGTCAGAAGAAAACCACAGTTTTGGAGGAAATTGATTTATTTTGCTGCGTCTGTTCAAGGCAGAGGCAGAAGTTCACATGACTGGTCAACTGCCCTCCTGAAGACTGACATAAAGTCATCAAGAGAAAGATCATCATCCAAAGAGGGAAATGGAGGAAGAGCAGTTGAGACAAAAGCCTCATGGGCAACCCTCTTGGATTTCCTGGGAGGAATAGTTATTTTAATAGATGGGGGGGGGGGGAGGTTGACCATCACTGAGGCTTCAAAGGCAAGAGACAAATGATCTGACCAAGGGCAGGTCTGCGTCTTGACATTAATAACTTCCATGTTGAGGGAGAGTATCCAGTCAAGGATATAGCCACCACCATGAGTGGATTCTATGGTGTGTTGTTTGACACCAAGGTTTTCTAAGGTGTGTAAGAGGGACATTGCATCTCGGCATGGGGGATCATTAGCTCAAATGAGTCCTTCATCTTACTCCTTGCAAAGTCTTCAGATGATCTAATCAGTGAGGGGTTCAGCCCTCTTTTAAAGCCAAACAGGGCCCAGGGATTGGTGTAGGCCAAGTCCAACTTAATTGAGCCAATCCTGGGTCCCCACCAACAATCTTCAGTGATGCTTCAGGTCACAACCAGGGCGCTTGGCAACAGACAGGGGAACGATGACAACATATACTTCTAAGTCCCACCCATCTTTCTGTCTGCTGTACATCAAAGTGTCTCCCTAATTAACTGAGCCCTATGCGGTGCTTCATCAAAACATGGGACTCCTATGAAGTAGGGGGTTGCAGGCAGACTTTCATCTCCTACAATTCACATACTTCCCTGCTCTGAAAGGAGTGGTTCAATAATGAAGTTAGGTTGTATTTTCCAAGAACTTCGATGTGAAACTGGTTTTTGAATTGTCCTTTAGTGAGACTAATTCCTAAATATCCAGCAATTGGAATGTCAAACCACATTTAGGTACGGCAGCCTCTTTTTGTTCTTAGTTTTCTATAAAGATATGTCAGGTTTTCTCCCTTAAAACCTATAACTATACCTGATTTCCCTCTAGTTGTTTCTAGTGGTTCCAACCAGGCCATTCACTGCCCTTTCCTACCAAGGAGGGGTGTTAGTACGAGGTTGACACATTTCTTACAAAGAGGTGTTGGCGTTTGGTCTCCATTGTCACTTCAGGCCTGCTAATTAACATTCTTCAGGATTCGCTGCCACCAGCAAGATTTGACAATGGGGATGCAAATCCATGGGGCCTTGAAATTCTATTCAGGATGCTCACAGCAAAAGGCTTTTGGTGTACTCACAGCTGTCTGGTGTCAGGTGACGGGGGGCTGTGCTGGTAAACTGTGTCCTCCCAGAGAAAATGACTATTTTTCTGCTGCACGCTGAGTGTGGGAAATATATGCAGGAATGGCCCCACATATTTTGGGAGATTGTTCTCCCATCATTCATTCTTTTAAATAAACAAAAAAAGCCCAGGCGAGGGTGGGTATCGGCGTGATGGACTAGTTTCCGGCCTGTTGTTACCAGGCAGTAACCCAGGTTGGCCCAAGCCCACGCCCTTTACATGAAGATGTAGGGGAACAAAGTTAACATAAACACACGACCCAAGCCGGCACAAGGTAACAGGCAGCCTCGTCAGGCACCTGAGCCTGAAGGAAAAAGTTAAAGTAAACAAACACGGATGAAATGGTGTTGTTGTGCATTTTTTCGGCCCCCACAGTGCTCCTTGGAATACAGCCTAGACTGTCAACTCAATCACCAATCGTCCCCAGGCAGAATGGCTGAGTGGACAGTTTAACCCTGATTGTGCCCCCCCCCCCCCATACATGCTACAATGCGACTGAAGTCCCAAAGTCTGTGCAAGGCCCTGTGCGGGCACGAATAGCTCATCTCACATCTCCACAAGTCTTCTGACGGCCATGATGGGAGGGGGCTGTAGAGGGGTGCAGTGAGAGGGGTGCAGTGATCATCCAGCAGAGGAAGAATCACTACGCTTCGTGAATAAGATGAAAACATGTGATTTTAAATGCGACACCCGATTGGCACAATTACTGTATAACGTTTCCCCACTGGTTGAAATGGCCCCAGGACACAGAAATGAACAGGAATTCGTACCTGAGCATTTTGCATTATGGTGGCAACCAGATCCACTTCTCTCAGAACACGTACTTCTCTGTTTTCTTATATCAATGCTTTTCCACATGGGGGGCTAGCACCAAATGAGGCAAAACCAACAATGTCTGGAAAAATGCAGCAGAAGCTTTGAGCAGTTTCTTTGCGCAAGACTGGGAAGGTCTGCATCGCCATTAAGCTCGGCCGCATGAGAACACCTCTATTTTAACACCATTTTAATGAAAATGCTGCCAAATTGCACACAAATACCATTCAGACAGGAAAACCACCATACATTTGACAGATTGTCCCTAAACCCTTCATAAACCTAAGGACCACAGGGAGCAAGGTAAGAAGACATCTATGTGCTTACGTCAAAGTGTTTTATTTTTTATTGTCTAGGGTATTTCTTTTTAACTTCATACTTTATTCATGAACATTTTCCGGAAGCTTTCATAAAATAGCATGTTCAATTACTGACACATCACACTTTGATAAAATATTGAGGTTCATAAAACAGTTTACCACCTCAATTATTCCAGAAAATTATACCTTTTCATCATAAAAGAAAACATAGCGGTGCATACTTCATATTGCTTTAGGACCTGAAAAGGAAAACATACAAATGTACTCAAAAAGGCCTTTACTTCTCGTACAGTTTGAGACAAATAAGAATGCAGGACCGCGGAGGCTACGCAACCTGTGATACGCATAAAAGAAGTACTGGGCGCCATTGGATCCTCTTGACTTTAGGAGAGGAATTGGGTATTTCTTTCTAACAGCCTGCCAGAACCAACAGACCAATAGAAAATGCATGTTGGTTGCCAGGTCTTCATTGCAGAGGTGGCAACAGCTACGTGTGAGCCCCCTTCCTCGCCATTGTATCTGGATGGAGGAAATAGGTCACATGATCAATCTGAAATGAGCTGGAAGCCTTCTTTGAAGAAGGTTGTCACACCAAGACGAATCATTTCCAATAGAGTGTGCCCCACTTATCAGTACTAGGATGTTTTGGAGGTTTTAGAGGTTTAATAGTCCTCTCTAGCACAATGATGATAATTGGACGTGTTGTAATAGAGCCACTAGCCTCCTTAACAATTGAATGGGGTGTATTCCCCCGTTGTCCTAAGCTCATCCTGCACGTGTTTCAGCCTAGGTATTTTAGAAGTTTGATCACTGGCATAAAGGTCCAGAAAGATAGCCTAAGTGAGGCTGGCCTGGCTTTTCAGCCATATACAGAAGACCCATGACAAACCTGGCGTTCCCTGATGATATCAGACCAAAACGATTGTCCTAAATCCTCATGCAGAACAAAGTTGGACTCTGTATTAGGAATCAGCAAAATTACAGGCGTCTTATAAGTTGTTTGCTGGACTGTTTAAGGATACGCAGTTCACCATCTGCTTGTCGCATCCTATTTGATGGAAACGGCCAGCTCCACTCCTGTTTTTGATAGATGAATATGTAGATAGCTATATCGGTCAATTTTTGTATGAGTCTCATTTAAAAAGAAGGAAACTGAAGATTTTTTCTGGGCCCAAATGTACGTCTCCTTTCTTGAACTGGAATAGCATCTGATATGCAATGTGACCTTTGCCCCAATTTGAGACCAATTGTCTGATAGAGAGACCCCATGCTTTATTTTTTATTTTTTTGCCATCTCTGATTTGCCAAGAGAAAGTAACCGCACATCTCCATCCTTGCCACTGTGTGGCGCTAGACAGAACCAGCGATTCCCAACCTCCAGCCTGAGCTGAGAATATTTGGGCACATCACCAATAAATACTGTAGCAAAACACATTGTGGAAAGTTACAGAAGAAATGATGAGATAGAGAGGTAAAGAGAGATGCAGAGAGGAAGTGAGGGACAGACATTGGTAGTGATTGGCATTTTCATCTGTGTGTGGTATATGTGTGGTATGCACTGTAAAGTGACAGAAGGTGACATAACATAATGCATTTGGGTTATAACCCGGAAAACAATGCATTGCTGCAAGTAGCACAACAAAGATAAAAATAAAGAGAGAGGAGGAGAGAGAGAGAGAGAGAGAGAGAGAGAGAGAGAGTGAGAGAGAGAGAGAGAGAGAAGAGA